>NW_026137589.1:0-5660788 GCF_009805555.1 Andrographis paniculata
TTTTTCAATGTTTTTCCTTTATATTATATAGCATGTTATATATTATACTTACTTTGTGCTCTATTCTTCTAATTGCAGTGCTTTTCGTATTTGTTGTAGAGTGTTTGAAATTAGTATATTTATCGCTTTTGTTTTTTCAAATTTTTTTTCCTTTATATTATTATATAGCATGTTATTAATTATACTTACTTTGTGCTCTATAGTTCTTATTGCAGTGCTTTTCGTATTTGTTGTAGAGTGTTTCAAATTAGTATATTTAGCGCTTTTATTTTTTCAATGTTTTTCCTTTTATATTATTATATAGCATGTTATAGATTATACTTACTTTGTGCTCTGTAGTTCTAATTGAAGTGCTTTTCGTATTTTGTGTAGAGTGTTCGAAATTAGAATATTTAGCGCTTTTGCTTTTTCAATGTTTTTCCTTTGTATTATATAGCATGTTATAGATTATACTTACTTGTGCTCTATAGTTCTAATTCAGTGCTTTCGTATTTGTTGTAGAGTGTTCGAAATTAGTACATTTAGCGCTTTTGTTTTTTTCAATGTTTTTCCTTTATATTATATAGCATGTATAGATTATCTTACTTTGTGCTCTATAGTTCTAATTGCAGTGCTTTTCGTATTTGTTGTAGAGTGTTCGAAATTAGTACATTTAGCGCTTTGTTTTTTTCAATGTTTTTCCTTATATATTATGTTATAGATGTTTTGATTTACTTACTTTGTGCTCTATAGTTCTAATTGTAGTGCTTTTCGTATTTGTTTAGAGTGTTCGAAATTAGTATATTTAGCGCTTTTGTTTTTTCAATGTTTTTCCTTTATATTATATAGCATGTTTTAGATTATACTTACTTTGTGCTCTATAGTTCTAATTACATGTTTTTTCGTATTTGTTGTAGAGTGTTCGAAATTAGTACATTTAGCGCTTTTATTTTTTCAATGTTTTTCTTTATATTATATAGCATGTTATAGATTATACTTACTTTGTGCTCTATAGTTCTAATTGCAGTGCTTTTCGTATTTTTTGTAGAGTGTTCGAAATTAGTATATTTAGCGCTTTTGTTTTTTCAATGTTTTTCCTTTATATTATATAGCATGTTATAGATTATACTTACTTTGTGCTCTATAGTTCTAATTGCAGTGCTTTTCGTATTTGTTGTAGAGTGTTCGAAATTAGTATATTTAGCGCTTTTGTTTTTTCAATGTTTTTCCTTTATATTATATAGCATGTTATAGATTATACTTACTTTGTGCTCTATAGTTCTAATTACAGTGTTTTTCGTATTTGTTGTAGAGTGTTCGAATTAGTACATTTAGCGCTTTTTTTTTTCAATGTTTTCCTTTATATATATAGCATGTTATAGATTATACTTACTTTGTGCTCTATAGTTCTAATTGCAGTGCTTTTCGTATTTGTTGTAGAGTGTTCGAAATTAGCATTTTCGCTTGTTTTTTTTTTTATATTATAAGCATGTCATATGTATAGTTATACTTACTTTGTGCTCTATAGTTCTAATTGCAGTGCTTTTCGTATTTGTTGTAGAGTGTTCGAAATTAGTATATTTAGCACTTTTGTTTTTTCAATGTTTTTCCTTTATATTATATAGCATGTTATAGATTATACTTACTTTGTGCTCTATATTTCTAATTGCAGTGCTTTTCGTATTTGTTGTAGAGTGTTCGAAATTAGTACATTTAGCGCTTTTGTTTTTTCAATGTTTTTCCTTTATATATATAGCATGTTATAGATTATACTTACTTTGTGCTCTATAGTTCTAATTGCAGTGCTTTTCGTATTTGTTTAGAGTGTTCGAAAATAGTATATTTAGCGCGTTTGTTTTTTCAATGTTTTTCCTTTATATTATATATAGCATGTTATAGATTATACTTACTTTGTGCTCTATAGTTCTAATTGCAGTGCTTTTCGTATTTGTTGTAGAGTGTTCGAAATTAGTATATTTAGCGCTTTTTTTTTTTCAATGTTTTCCTTTATATTATATAGCATGTTATAGATTATACTTACTTTGTGCTCTATAGTTCTAATTGCAGTGCTTTTCGTATTTGTTGTAGAGTGTTCGAAATTAGTACATTTAGCGCTTTTGTTTTTTCAATGTTTTTCCTTTATTTATTATATAGCATGTTATAGATTATACTTACTTTGTGCTCTATAGTTCTAATTGCAGTGCTTTTCGTATTTGTTGTAGAGTGTTCGAAATTAGTATATTTAGCGCTTTTGTTTTTCAATGTTTTCCTTTATATTATTAGCATGTTATAGATTATACTTACTTTGTGCTCTATAGTTCTAATTGCAGTGCTTTTTCGTATTTGTTGTAGAGTGTTCGAAATTAGTACATTTAGCGCTTTTGTTTTTCAATGTTTTTCCTTTATATTATATAGCATGTTATATTATACTTACTTTGTGTCTATAGTTCTAATTGCAGTGCTTTTCGTATTTGTTGTAGAGTGTTCGAAATTAGTACATTAGCGCTTTTTTTTTTTCAATGTTTTTCCTTTATATTATATAGCATGTTATAGATTATACTTACTTTGTGCTCTATAGTTCTAATTGCAAGTGCTTTTCGTATTTGTGTAGAGTGTTCGAAATTAGTATATTTAGCGCTTTTGTTTTTTCAATGTTTTTTCCTTATATTATATAGCATGTTATAGATTATACTTACTTTGTGCTCTATAGTTCTAATTGCAGTGCTTTTCGTATTTGTTGTAGAGTGTTCGAAATTAGTACATTTAGCGCGTTTTGTTTTTTCAATGTTTTTCTTTATATTATATAGCATGTTATAGATTATACTTACTTTGTGCTCTATAGTTCTAATTGCAGTGCTTTTCGTATTTGTTGTAGAGTGTTCGAAATTAGTATATTTAGCGCTTTTTTTTTTTTCAATGTTTTCCCTTTATATTATATAGCATGTTATAGATTATACTTACTTTGTGCTCTATAGTTCTAATTGCAGTGTTTTTCGTATTTTTGTAGAGTGTTCGAAATTAGTACATTTAGCGCTTTTGTTTTTTCAATGTTTTCCTTTATATTATATATAGCATGTTATAGATTATACTTACTTTGTGCTCTATAGTTCTAATTGCAGTGTTTTTCGTATTTGTTGTAGAGTGTTCGAAATTAGATATTTAGCGCTTTTTGTTTTTTCAATGTTTTTCCTTTATATTATATAGCATGTTATAGATTATACTTACTTTGTGCTCTATAGTTCTAATTGCAGTGCTTTTCGTATTTGTTGTAGAGTGTTCGAAATTAGTACATTTAGCGCTTTTGTTTTTTCAATGTTTTTCTGTTTATATTATAGCATGTTATAGATTATACTTACTTTGTGCTCTATAGTTCTAATTGCAGTGTTTTTCGTATTTGTTGTAGAGTGTTCGAAATTAGTACATTTAGCGCTTTTTTTTTTTTCAATGTTTTTTCCTTATATTATATAGCATGTTATAGATTATACTTACTTTGTGCTCTATAGTTCTAATTGCAGTGCTTTTCGTATTTGTGTAGAGTGTTCGAAATTAGTATATTTAGCGCGTTTGTTTTTTCAATGTTTTTCCTTTATATTATATAGCATGTTATAGATTATACTTACTTTGTGCTCTATAGTCTAATTGCAGTGCTTTTCGTATTTGTTGTAGAGTGTTCGAAATTAGTACATTTAGCGCTTTTGTTTTTTCAATGTTTTTCCTTTATATTATATAGCATGTTATAGATTATACTTACTTTGTGCTCTATAGTTCTAATTGCAGTGCTTTTCGTATTTGTTGTAGAGTGTTCGAAATTAGTATATTTAGCGCTTTTTTTTTTTCAATGTTTCCTTTATTATATAGCATGTTATAGATTATACTTACTTTGTGCTCTATAGTTCTAATTGCAGTGTTTTTCGTATTTTTGTAGAGTGTTCGAAATTAGTACATTTAGCGCTTTTGTTTTTTCAATGTTTTTCCTTATATTATTATATAGCATGTTATAGATTATACTTACTTTGTGCTCTATAGTTCTAATTGCAGTGCTTTTCGTATTTGTTGTAGAGTGTTCGAAATTAGTATATTTAGCGCTTTTGTTTTTTCAATGTTTTTCCCTTTATATTATATAGCATGTTATAGATTATACTTACTTTGTGCTCTATAGTTCTAATTGCAGTGTTTTTCGTATTTGTTGTAGAGTGTTCGAATTTAGTACATTTAGCGCTTTTGTTTTTTCAATGTTTTTCCTTTATATTATATAGCATGTTATAGATTATACTTACTTTGTGCTCTATAGTTCTAATTACAGTTTTTTTCGTATTTGTTGTAGAGTGTTCGAATTTAGTACATTTAGCATTTTTGTTTTTTCAATGTTTTTCCTTTATATTATATAGCATGTTATAGATTATACTTACTTTGTGCTCTATAGTTCTAATTCAGTGCTTTTCGTATTTGTTGTAGAGTGTTCGAAATTAGTATATTTAGCGCTTTTGTTTTTTCAATGTTTTTCCTTTATATTATATAGCATGTTATAGATTATACTTACTTTGTGCTCTATAATTCTAATTACAGTGCTTTTCGTATTTGTTGTAGAGTGTTCGAAATTAGTACATTTAGCGCGTTTGTTTTTTCAATGTTTTCCTTTATATTATATAGCATGTTATAGATTATACTTACTTTGTGCTCTATAGTTCTAATTGCAGTGCTTTTCGTATTTGTTGTAGAGTGTTCGAAATTAGTACATTAGCGCTTTTGTTTTTTCAATGTTTTTCCTTTATATTATATAGCATGTTATAGATTATACTTACTTTGTGCTCTATAGTTGTAATTGCAGTGCTTTTCGTATTTGTTGTAGAGTGTTCGAAATTAGTACATTTAGCGCGTTTGTTTTTTCAATTTTTTCCTTTATATTATATAGCATGTTATAGATTATACTTACTTTGTGCTCTATAGTTCTAATTGCAGTGCTTTTCGTATTTGTTGTAGAGTGTTCGAAATTAGTACATTTAGCGCTTTTGTTTTTTCAATGTTTTCCTTTATATTATATAGCATGTTATAGATTATACTTACTTTGTGCTCTATAGTTCTAATTGCAGTGCTTTTCGTATTTGTGTAGAGTGTTCGAAATTAGTACATTTAGCGCTTTTGTTTTTTCAATGTTTTTCCTTTATATTATATAGCATGTTATAGATTATACTTACTTGTGTCTCTATAGTTCTAATTGCAGTGCTTTTCGTATTTGTTGTAGAGTGTTCGAAATTAGTATATTTAGCGCTTTTGTTTTTTCAATGTTTTTCCTTCATATTATATAGCATGTTATAGATTATACTTACTTTGCTCTCTATAGTTCTAATTGCAGTGCTTTTCGTATTTGTTGTAGAGTGTTCGAAATTAGTACATTTAGCGCTTTTGTTTTTTCAATGTTTTCCTTTATATTATATAGCATGTTATAGATTATACTTACTTTGTGCTCTATAGTTCTAATTGCAGTGCTTTTCGTATTTTTTGTAGAGTGTTCGAAATTAGTACATTTAGCGCTTTTGTTTTTTCAATGTTTTTCCTTATATTATTATATAGCATGTTATAGATTATACTTACTTTGTGCTCTATAGTTCTAATTGCAGTGCTTTTCGTATTTGTTGTAGAGTGTTCGAAATTAGTATATTTAGCGCTTTTGTTTTTTCAATGTTTTTCCTTTATATTATATAGCATGTTATAGATTATACTTACTTTGTGCTCTATAGTTCTAATTGCAGTGCTTTTCGTATTTGTTGTAGAGTGTTCGAATTTAGTACATTTAGCGCTTTTTTTTTTTTCAATGTTTTTCCTTTATATTATATAGCATGTTATAGATTATACTTACTTTGTGCTCTATAGTTCTAATTGCAGTGCTTTTCGTATTTGTTGTAGAGTGTTCGAAATTAGTATATTTAGCGCTTTTGTTTTTCAATGTTTTTCCTTTATATTATATATAGCATGTTATAGATTATACTTACTTTGTGCTCTATAGTTCTAATTGCAGTGCTTTTCGTATTTGTTGTAGAGTGTTCGAAATTAGTATATTTAGCGCTTTTGTTTTTTCAATGTTTTTCCTTTTATTATTATATAGCATGTTATAGATTATACTTACTTTGTGCTCTATAGTTCTAATTGCAGTGCTTTTCGTATTTTGTGTAGAGTGTTCGAAATTAGTATATTTAGCGCTTTTGTTTTTTCAATGTTTTTCCTTTATATTATATAGCATGTTATAGATTATACTTACTTTGTGCTCTATAGTTCTAATTACAGTTTTTCGTATTTGTTGTAGAGTGTTCGAAATTAGTACATTTAGCGCTTTGTTTTTTTTCAATGTTTTTCCTTTATATTATATAGCATATTATAGATTATACTTACTTTGTGCTCTATAGTTCTAATTGCAGTGCTTTTCGTATTTGTTGTAGAGTGTTCGAAATTAGTATATTTAGCGCTTTTGTTTTTTCAATGTTTTTCCTTTATTTATTTATAGCATGTTATAGATTATACTTACTTTGTGCTCTATAGTTCTAATTGCAGTGCTTTTCGTATTTGTTTAGAGTGTTCGAAATTAGTATATTTAGCGCTTTTGTTTTTTCAATGTTTTTCTTTATATTATATAGCATGTTATAGATTATACTTACTTTGTGCTCTATAGTTCTAATTGCATTGTTTTTTCGTATTTGTTGTAGAGTGTTCGAATTAGTACATTTAGCGCTTTTGTTTTTTTCAGTTTTTTCTGTTATATTATATAGCATGTTATAGATTATCTTACTTTGTGCTCTATAGTTCTAATTGCAGTGCTTTTCGTATTTGTGTAGAGTGTTCAAATTAGTATATTTAGCGCTTTTTTTTTTCAATGTTTTTCCTTTATATTATATAGCATGTTATAGATTATACTTACTTTGTGCTCTATAGTTCTAATTGAAGTGCTTTTCGTATTTGTTGTAGAGTGTTCGAAATTAGTATATTTAGCGCTTTTGTTTTTTCAATGTTTTTCCTTTATATTATATAGCATGTTATAGATTATACTTACTTTGTGCTCTATAGTTCTAATTACAGTGTTTTTCGTATTTGTTGTAGAGTGTTCGAATTTAGTACATTTAGCGCTTTTATTTTTTTCAATGTTTTTTCTTTATTCTTACTTTGTGCTCTATTGTTCTAATTGCAGTGCTTTTCGTATTTGTTGTAGAGTGTTTGAAATTAGTATTTTCCGCTTTGTTTTTTCCTTTATATTGTTATATAGCATGTTATAGATTATACTTACTTTGTTGTATATAGTTCTAATTGCAGTGCTTTTCGTATTTGTTGTAGAGTGTTCGAAATTAGTATATTTAGCGCTTTTGTTTTTTCAATGTTTTCCCTTTATATTATATAGCATGTTATAAATTATACTTATTTTGTGCTCTATAATTCTAATTACAGTGCTTTTCGTATTTGTTGTAGAGTGTTCGAAATTAGTACATTTAGCGCGTTTATTTTTCCAATGTTTTTCCTTTATATTATATAGCATGTTATAGATTATACTTACTTTGTGCTCTATTGTTCTTATTGCAGTGCTTTTCGTATTTGTTGTAGAGTGTTCGAAATTAGTATATTTAGCGCGTTTGTTTTTTCAATGTTTTTCCTTTATATTATTATATAGCATGTTATTAATTATAGTTACTTTGTGCTCTATAGTTCTAATTGCAGTGCTTTTCGTATTCGTATGTAGAGTGTTCGAAATTAGTATTTTAGCGCTTGTTTTTTCAATGTTTCCCTTTATATTATATACCATGTTATAGATTATACTTACTATGTGATCTATAGTTCTAATTACATTGTTTTTCGTATTTGTTGTAGAGTGTTCGAATTTAGTACATTTAGCGCTTTTGTTTTTTCAAGGTTTTTCTGTTATATTATATAGCATGTTATATATTATACTTATTTTGTGCTCTATAGTTCTAATTACATTGTTTTTCGTATTTGTTGTAGAGTGTTCGAATTTAGTACATTTAGCATTTTTTTTTTTTCAATGTTTTACCTTTATATTATATAGCATTATATATTATACTTACTTTGTGCTCTATAGTCCTAATTCAAGAGCTTTTCGTATTTTGTGTAGAGTGTTCGAAATTAGTATATTTAGCGCTTTTGCTTTTTCAATGTTTTTCCTTTATATTATATAGCATGTTATAGATTATACTTACTTTGTGCTCTATAGTTCTAATTACAGTGTTTTTCGTATTTGTCGTAGAGTGTTCGAATTTAGTACATTTAGCGCTTTTATTTTTTTCAATGTTTTTCCTTTATATTATATAGCATGCTATAGATTATACTTACTTTGTGCTCTATAGTTCTAATTGCAGTGCTTTTCGTATTTGTTGTAGAGTGTTTGAAATTAGTATTTTTAGCACTTTTGTTTTTTCAATGTTTTTCCTTTATATTATTATATAGCATGTTATAGATTATACTTACTTTGTGCTCTATAGTTCTAATTGCAGTGTTTTTCGTATTCGTTGTAGAGTGTTCGAAATTAGTATATTTAGCGCTTTTTTTTTCAATGTGTTTCCTTTATATTATTATATAGCATGTTATAGATTATACTTACTTTGTGCTCTATAGTTCTAATAACAGTGTTTTTCGTATTTGTTGTAGAGTGTTCGAAATTAGTATATTTAGCGCTTTTGTTTTTTCAATGTTTTTTCCTAATATTATATAGCATGTGGTAGATTATACTTACTTTGTGCTCTATAGTTCTAACTGCAGTGTTTTTCGTATTTGTTATAGAGTGTTCGAAATTAGTATAATAGCGCGTTTGTTTTTCCAATGTTTTCCCTTTATATTATATAGCATATTATAGACTATACTTACTTTGTGCTCTATAGTTCTAATTGCAGTGCTTTTCGTATTTGTTTTGGAGTGTTCGAAATTAGTATATTTAGCAATTTTCTTTTTTCAATGTTTTTCCTTTATATTATATAGCATGTTATATATTATACTTACTTTGTGCTCTATAGTCCTAATTCAAGAGCTTTTCGTATTTTGTGTAGAGTGTTCGAAATTAGTATATTTAGCGCTTTTGCTTTTTCAATGTTTTTTCCTTATATTCTATAGCATGTTATAGATTATACTTACTTTGTGCTCTATAGTTCTAATTGCAGTGCTTTTCGTATTCGTTGTAGAGTGTTCGAAATTTGTACATTTAGGGCTTTTGTTTTTTCATTATTTTTCCTTTATATTATATAGCATGTTATAGACTATACTTACTTTGTGCTCTATAGTTCTAATTGCAGTGCTTTTCATATTTGTTGTGGAGTGTTCGAAATTAGTATATTTAGCAATTTTCTTTTTTCAATGTTTTTCCTTTATATTATATAGCTTGTTATAGATTATACTTACTTTGTGCTCTATACTTCTAATTGCAGTGTTTTTCGTATTTATAGTAGAGTGTTCGAAATTAGTATATTTAGCGCTTTTTTTTTCAATGTTTTTCCATTATATTATTATAGAGCATGTTATAGATTATACTTACTTTGTGCTCTATAGTCGTAATTGCAGAGCTTTTCGCATTTTATGTATAGTGTTCGAAATTAGTATATTTAGCGGTTTTGTTTTTTCAATGTTTTTCCTTTATATTATATTGCATGTTATACATTATACTTACTTTTTGCTCTATAGTTCTAATTGCAGTGCTTTTCGAATTTGTTGTAGAGTGTTCGAAATTAGTAAATTTAGCGCTTTTGTTTTTTCAATGTTTTTCCTTTATATTATTATATAGCATGTTATAGATTATACTTACTTTGTGCACTATCGTTCTAAATGCAGTGCTTTTCGTATTTGTTGTAGAGTGTTCGAAATTAATACATTTAGCCCTTTTTTTTTTCAATGTTTTTCCTTTATATTATTCTATAGAATGTTAGAGATTATACTTACTTTGTTCTCTATACTTCTAATTGCAGGGTTTTCGTATTTGTTGTAGAGTGTTCGAAATTAGTATATATAGCGCGTTTGTTTTTTCAATGTTTTTCCTTTATATTATATAGCATGTTATAGATTATACTTACTTTGTGCTCTATAGTTCTAATTGCAGTGCTTTTCGTATTTGTAGTAGAGTGTTTGAAATTAGTATATTTAGCGCTTTTGATTTTTCAATGTATTTTCTTTATATTATCATATAGCATGTTATTAATTATACTTACATTGTGCTCTATAGTTCTAATTGCGGTGCTTTTCGTATTCGTTGTAGAGAGTTCGAAATTAGTACATTTAGCACTTTTGTTTTTTCAATGTTTTCCCTTTATATTATAGAGCATGTTATAGATTATACCTACTTTGTGCTCTATAGTTTTAATTGCAGTGCTTTTCGTATTTGTTGTAGAGTATTTGAAATTAGTATATTTAGCGCTTTTGTTTTTTCAATGTTTTTCCTTTACATTATTCTATAGCATGTAGTAGATTATACTTACTTTGTGCTCTATAGTTCTAATTGCAGTGTTTTTCGTATTTGTTATAGAGTGTTCGAAATTAGTATACATAGCGCGTTTGTTTTTTAATGTTTTTCCTTTTTATTATATAGCATGTTATAGATTATACATACTTTGTGCTCTATAGTTCTAATTGCAGTGCTTTT
Source organism: Andrographis paniculata (assembly GCF_009805555.1). Taxonomy (NCBI): domain Eukaryota; kingdom Viridiplantae; phylum Streptophyta; class Magnoliopsida; order Lamiales; family Acanthaceae; genus Andrographis; species Andrographis paniculata. The sequence continues at coordinate 10,598 of NW_026137589.1, forward strand.
CGTATTTGTTGTAGAGTGTTCGAAATTAGTATATTTAGTGCCTTTGCTTTTTCAATGTTTTTTCTTTATATTATATAGCATGTTATAGATTATACCTACTTTGTGCTCTATAGTTGTAATTGCAGTGCTTTTCGTATTTGTTGTAGAGTATTCGAAATTAGTACATTTAGTGGTTTTGTTTTTTCAATGTTTTCGCTTTATGTTATATAGCATGTTATAGATTATACCTACTTTGTGCTCTATAGTTCTAATTGCAGTGCTTTTCGTATTTGTTGTAGAGTGTTCGAAATTAGTATATTTAGCGCTTTTGTTTTTTCAATGTTTTTCCTTTACAATATTCTATAGCATGTAGTAGATTATACTTACTTTGTGCTCTATAGTTCTAATTCCAGTGTTTTTCGTATTTGTTGTAGAGTGTTCGAACTTAGTATATTTAGCGCATTTGTTTTTTCAATGTTTTTCCTTTATATTATATAGCATGTTATAGATTATACCTACATTGTGCTCTATTGTGCACAAAGTATGATCTTATAAAGTGCTACATAAAAAAAAAAAAAGGCAGTAAAGAAACATAAGCATTATTTGTATACCGTTAAAGCAGTATGTAACATACACGAAAAGCAATGTAATTAAAACTCTAGAGCGCAATGTATAATCTCATAAAGTGCTATATAATACAAAGGAAGAATAATGAAGAAACAATAGCGCTAACTATATTACCTTAAAACCATATTGGACAAATACAAAAACCACTATAATTAGAACTGTAGAGTACAAAGTATAATCCAAAAAAGTGCTATATAATAAAAAAAAAAAGTCAGGCAAGAAACATAAACACTAACTGTATTCCCATAAAGCACTATTTAACATATACGAAAAGGAAAGTACTTAGAAATCTAGAGCACAAAATATAATGTTATAAAGTTCTATATAATAAAAAGAAAAAACAGTGGAGAAACAAAAGCGCAAACGATATTATCATAAAACACTATGTAACAAGTACGAAAAGCACTATAATTAGACCTATAGAGCACATAGTATAATACCATAAGGTGCTAAATAATAAAAAGAAAAAGCAGTCAAGAAACAAAAACACTAATTGTATTCCCTTAAAGCCCTATGCAACATACACGAAAAGCGCTGTAATTAGAACTCTATGGCACAAAGTATAATCCCATAAAGCGTTATTTTAGAAGAAGGAAAAGAACTGAAAAGACAAAAGCACTAACTTTATTCCTTTAAAGCACTATGTAATATATACGGAAAGCACTGCAATTATTAGTATAGAGCACAAAGTATAATCTCATAAAGTGCTACATAATAAGAAAATTAGGGAGTCAAGAAACATAAGCATACGAAAAGCACTATAATTAGAACTCTAGAGCACAAAGCTTAATCTCAAAAAGTGCTATATAATAAAAAAAGAATGTTGTCAAGAAACATAAGCACTAACTGTATACCGTTAAAGCATTATGTAACATATACGAAAAACACTGTAATTAGAACTGTAGAGTATAAAGTATAATCTCATAATGTTCTATATAATAAAAAAGAAAAATAGTGAAGAAAAAAAAGCGCTTACTATATTACCTTAAAAACACTATTTAATCAATACAATAAACACTGTAATTAGAACTGTAGAGTACAAAGTGCAATCCAAAAAAGTGCTATATAATCAAAAGAAAAGGTAGTCAAGAAACATAAACATTGATTGTATTCCCATAAAGCACTTTTTAACATATACGAAAAGCACTTTACTTAGAACTCTAGAGAACAAAATATTATCTCATAAAGTGCTATATATTAAGAAGGAAAAATAGTGGGGAAATAAAAGTGTTAACGATATTACCTTAAAACACTATGCAACAAGCACGAAAAGCACAATAATTAGAACTATAGAGCACAAAGTATAATCCCGTAAGGTGCTATATAATAAAAGGAAAAGACAACCAAGAAACAAAAACACTAACTGAATTCTCTTAAAGCACTATGCATCATACACGAAAAGTGTTGTAATAAGAACTCTAGAGCACAAAGTATAATCCCATAAAGCGTTATTTTATAAGAATGAAACAAGTGAAAAGACAAAAGCACTAACTTTATTCCTTTAAAGCACTATCTAATATATACGGAAAGCACTGCAATTATTACTATAGAGTACAAAGTATAATCTCATAAAGTGCTACATAATAAGAAAATGAGGGAGTTAAGAAACATAAGCACTAATTGTAGACCATGAAAACACTATGCAACATATACGAAAAACATTGTAATTAGAACTCTAGAGCACAAAGCTTGATCTAAGAAAGTGCTATATTATAGAAAGAGAAGGCAGTCAAGAAACATAAGCACTAAGTGTATACCGTTAATGCATTATGTAACATATACGAAAAGCACTGTAATTAGAATTCTAGAGTACAAAGTACAATTATATAAAGTTCTACATAATAGAAAGAAAAAATAGTGAAGAAACAAAAACGCTTACTATTGTTGAGTGGAAAAAAACCAATGTATAGGGTTTTTTAAGAATGAGCTTATAAATTTGATTGATGTATAGTCCAATAGGCCTGATAATGGTAGTAGGGTCTTAAATGGATCTGGATTAGGAGAAATTGTAATTTAAGTGAGCGGTGGATACAAAGGTCGGACAAGATGAAGTCAGGAAAAGAAGGATGAGACGGCCGATACGGAGGCCGGACAAGATGAAGTCAGGAAAAGAAGGATGAGGCGGCCTATACGGAGGTCGGACAAGATAAGGTCGGGCGAAGAAAGATGAGACGATCGATACAGAAGTTAGACAAGTGGAAGGCGCGCAAAATGAGTCGTGGCAGCAGGTGCGCAGGTCGGATGAGAAACAATTCTAAGACGGTTGAGAGAAGTTACAACCAGCGAGCGGATATGAAGGCACGACCTGGTTGTGGTGGTTGACGTGGGTTTTTAAATAGGTCTTTCACGACCCAAAGAAACTATCTTCAATCGACATCAAAATCAGTGAATTTCTTTTGGGATCATCTTTTTACTTTTATAGTCTTTATTATTTTCTTTTCAGTTTCCTTATGTACCGTACGATGTCTAGGGATTCTTAAATCTCAGGCATTTATTTTATCAAATTCAAAGATAATTTCTATTTTCGGATTTTACTTTTTATTGTTGAAAATTGACATCAACAATTTGGCGACCATAGTGGGAGAAAGGCAAGATTGTTGATCCTACATCAAGAGAGAATTTTATACGACTGAGGTCCGGCTGAATAATCGGAAGGATCCATATGGCAGGCTCACAGCCCCAAGTATCTTCAACACCGGTGGGAAAAATAATTTCACCACCTGTCATGCCAAATGCAGGGGAAGTGCCCCAAGCACCCACCGATTGGGTGTCTTATGTTCAACATTTGAAAATTCAGCAAAAATGTGGCCATGCAGAATATGTTGCGTGAGCAGAAAAATCTCATGCAAAATATGTTAGATCAGGCTTTATCAAGGGTTACTTTTCAACCCACTCAGTCACCTTTAGGGATGACACCATCCAGATTACAAACAAATTTTGCGGGGCCTTCGTATGTAGACAACACTCTTCCAAGTGCCACTACTAGGGTAGACAGGGGAAAGACTCCTCTAACATACCCAAATAATATTCCACTGGGTGTCAGAGCCGAGCCAACCTTCCCAAGAGAAGAAAGATTGGGAGGTCAGGCTCATAATCCTATTCTAGTGTTCAACCCTGTTCCACCCAGAGTGGATCCGGAAAAAAACGCTCAAGTCCTGCGGGTGCATTTCGGAATAAATCCCCAAATGGTGAACAGGCCGGCATACTAAAGGCCACTTCCAGAGAGAATCATCAATGAGCATCCTCTCCCGAGAAATTATAGGCCACCAGATTTTCACTCTTTCTGGGGGAAGATGGAGCCTCAACCATTGAGCACGTGGTGCGTTTCACGGCTTAATTGGGGGAAGTGGGCAGTAATCCGTTTAAAAAATTACAGTTGTTTGGATTATCTCTCACAAGAACAGTTTTTTCTTGGTTTGCTAGTTTTCCGCCAGGACAATTGCAAACTTGGGAAGGTTTGGAAGCGGCTTTTCATGCAAGGTTCTTTAATCCTCTTCCGGCTATCTCACTCACAGACCTTTGGGAGATTAGACAAATGCCGGAAGAGACCACCTACCAATTCATAGAGCGGATACGACTGACGAAGGGACGTTGCCCAACAGTCATCGAGGAGAGCAAAATGACCAACTTGGTGGTCAGGAATATGCATACACAGCTACGGGAGGCTTTAACAGCCCATGATGTTCGAGATCTGGCCAGTATAGCATCCAAGGCAGGGAGATTAGAGTCCCTCTTTAGAGAAAAGGATCACAACCTTCGGCGAAGTAAGGTCCAACAAATGGGCAGTGTCGACACAGAAATGTATGCACCAGGCGATAAGCAGGGAGCTTGTGCTGAAGAAATGGCGGCCGAAATTGTAAACGGAAAGCCCTATGTATGTTCCAAACTGAAGCCCCTCCCAGGGGCAAAAGAGTGGGAATAGCCGACTTTTGACGCATCCAAAGCAGATGAAATTTTTGATATTCTGCTAGCAGATGGGCAAATTCGCATCCCTAAGGGACAACGGTTAGCAACACAGGAGGAGATAAAGGGAAGGCCATACTGTAAGAGATATAATTCTTTTACACATTACACTAACCAGTGTACGCACATCCAAAAAAGGAAATACAGAGGGCTATCAAAGCAGGAAGATTCAAATACGTGACGATGAGAGTAGTGCAGCAGCCCTTCCCAAAAGTGACCACTGCTGTAATCTCTGTGCGTTCTTCACAAAGCACACAAGGAGACGATGAAAGAGAAGGAGATACCAAACGGAGGGAGCGTAAGCCAAAAGAGAGATAGCTCGATTAGGATGATAAGTTTAAGGTCTGCGAAACCAGAGTGGCAGAGAAATGGGACGAAAAGGATGGTTCCTTCAAGGTAGAATTGAAGGACAAAGTAGTGGTGCGAGATTGACCAACGTGCAAGCCTCAACCGGTCCATGACAAATGGAGTCGGAACAGAAAGCCTTTGCCTGTAGATATAGATCCCCGATTTCCAGGTATGAATCGTACGCAAATCCGTAATGCTAAACTCATGTATGCAGCTCGACACGGGAGGCGAATAGACAAAGGGAAGGAGAAGAAGGAGGTGTCACCTAAAAGGAGAAACTCGAGTGACCGATTACAGGAGCATGGGGAGATCGAAAGGCCTATCAAGAAAGCTGGTGTTTTCGGTGTCAATTCTATAGACGGATCAACATCGATCCCGAAATAGAAGCTGCCGAAGAAGAGGCTCCTGAGATAATCTTTGGGTCGTTTGCTCCAGAGGAGACAAGGGCTTTGCGCAGCAAGATAGTGAAGACCGATAAAGCAGGGTTCGAGGTCAGGATGACGGGTATGCGGTGGTTCGAGGAAGAAGATGAGCCCATCTGGGCAAGGCTGGAGGAAGAAGAACTAGAATGGGCGGCAGTGGCTGGCAGTCCCGGACATACACACGGCAGTCCCCCACCTATGGTTTTTCCACCTATAACAGAAGAAACCATTATATGTTAACGCTCACATCTGTGGTAAGCCGATTAACAAGGTTTTCATAGATAACGGAGCTGTCTTCAACGTTATGCCCCTCAAGACCTTGAAGAAATTGGGAAAAGGAATTGGGGATCTGTCCCTAGTAGATATCGAGATGACAAGCTTCACGGGGCAAGCAACAAAACCAGAAGGGATGATAGTAGCTCCTATTGAAGTCGGACGGAAGGTGATTTCGACGGTGTTTTTTGTGGTAGATGCCAACACCACTTATTCGGTCTTGTTAGGGCGAAATTGGATTCACACTTCCAAATGCGTGCCTTCTTCTCTCCATCAGCATATCATGTTTTGGGAAGGAAATCAAGTGTTCAGAATGGATGCCAACACTAATCCGTTCGGTTCCACATAAGTTTTGGAAGAGTCCGTACTTTATTCTGAGTATGTACCTCCGATCTCACAAACAGCTGTGGTAGATGAATATCCCTGGAAGAGCTGTAAGGTCAATGCGTAGGGTTATGTGTTTCATTAGAAACATCTTCTTTTCTTTATTATGGCTCTAATGTCAGCCAAAAAAAAAAAACTATAAATTTATTAAGGTTTAATTATGGAAGGAATAGGTGAATGTGACAAGCTGATTAGGCAGTTTTATTTAAACCAATTAATGGTTAGACTACATAGTAGGGAAGGTTCCAACTATAATGTCAACTCAGGATCCGCTCATTGAGTACAATGTAGGAACCGAACAGATACCCAAGATGGTAAGGGTTAGTGGTTTGTTGTCTAAAAACCAGCAGAAACAAATGGTAACGGTAATTCGGGACCATATGGAGTGTTTGGCATGGGATTATTCCGAAATGCCCGGATTGGCACGGGATTTAATAGAACATAGGTTGCCTATTAAGAAAAGGGTTCAAGCCGTATAAGCAACCACCAAAAAGGGTTAGTCCAGAAACTGGGGTTCATTCGACCCTATCGATACACATAATGGTTAACCAACATTGTACCGGTAACCAAGAAGAATGCAAAGATTTGGATCTGCATTGACTTCAAAGATCTCAATCTAGCCACTCCTAAAGATGAGTATGTAATGCCCATAGCCGATATGTTGATCGATTCGGCAGCAGGACACCGAATTTTAAGCTTGATGGACTGTTATGCAACGTATAATCAGATCTCACTGGCGGAGGAAGATATACCAAAGACCGCGTTCAGATGCCCAGGAGCCTAGGGGATCTACAAATGGACGGTTATGTCGTTCGGTTTAAAGAATGCTGGAGCAACCTATCAACGGGCAATGAATACTATCTTTCACGACTTGATTAGGCAGTCTATGGAGGTACATATTGATGATGTAATCATTAAGTCCTATGGATGAAGCAGTACAACTTAAAGATGAAACCAACTAAATGTGCCTTCGGAGTTTCAGCAGGAAATTTTCTGGGTTTTCTGGTGCAGGAAAAGGGGATAGAGGTTGATGCGAACAAAACTAAAGCTGTTCTGACCATACGACCCCCTCAGACAATAAAAGAGGTTCAAAGCTTGTTGGGCAAAGTAAACTACCTAAGGAGATTCATATCAAATGCCGCAGGGAAGTTAAAACCTATCACAAAATTGCTAAAAAATAAGGCAACCAATTTTTCTTGGGGTCCGGAGCAGCAAGAGGCATTAGAAGAAATCAAGTAGGCATTAACAAAACCACCCGTGTTGGTTCCCCTAAGAGGAGATCGACCCCTTAGGTTGTATGTTGCAAACAGTTTCGATGTGGTAAGTAGTATGCTCGCGCATGAATGGGAAGATGGTAAGGAAAGGGATATTTATTATTTAAGTAAAACTCTGGTAGGACCGGAGTTGAATTATACTATGCCCGAGAAAATGTGCTATTCTTTAGTCTTCGCGTGTACTCGGTTGGAGCACTATATTCTGCCAAGAGGAACTGAGGTGGTTTCTAAAGTGGATCTGATCAGGTTAATTCTGCACAGACCAACCATGTAGGGAAGGTTAATGAAATGGGCAATCAGACTGGCTCTTTTCGCGCTGCAACACCGACCTATCAAAGCGGTGAAAGGGCAGGTAGTGGCCGACTTATTGGCTAAATTTACGAACGGCGAACCAGTAGAACATGAAATGGTACCGTATATAGGTACTAGTCCCTGGAAATGTTTTTTCATGGTTCCCGTTCAAGAGAGAAGTCAGGAGCAGGAGTTATATTAGAAGGACCTGGAGCTCGCAAGATTAGTTTGCAGCTTCAAATTGAGGAAATGACTCACAACTCTACCGAGTATGAGGCACTAATTTTGGGTCTGGAAGAACTTGTGGCCAAAGGAGCACAAACGGTTATGATTTTTGAAGATTCTCAATTGGTTATCAACCAAGTTTTAAGACGGTACGCTTGTAATTATCCTTATCTGCGTCAATATCAAGATTTGGTATATCGCCTATAATATAGAATCGCGGAGGTGGTTATTGAACATGTACTGAGAACAGAGAATCAACAAGCAGATAATCTGGCTCAGAATGCCTGTCAGCAAATAATTGGTGGCGTCGATGCCAATGCTGATTGGAGAACGTAAATTATGATCTATCTAGAATCACCAAATTTTGTGACTCCTGTAGACGTTCGAATGAGAGAGTTACATTTCCAGCTTATTGAAGGGGTTCTTTATAAGAGAACCTTTGAAGGAATATTATTAAGATGTCTGGGACCAGAAGAATCCATGAAAGTAATGAAAGAAGTTGATAATGGAATTTGTGGAGCACACCGAGCAGGATTAAATATGTGATGGGCTATTCATTGTATGGGATTCTATTGGCCAAAGATATTTGATGATTATATCAGATTCGCTAAAGGGTGTCAGGAGTGCCAGAGGCATGGTCCATTAAACCATCTGCCAGCAGTGGAACTCCAGACGATGGTTAAGCTGTGGCCTTTCAAGGCTTGGGTGTTGGATGTGGTAGGGAAAATTCATCCGGTGTCATCAAGGCAAAATTCATTCATTTTGGTAGCAACTGATTACTTCACTAAATGGATAGAGGCAGTCCCTTTGAAGAATGCGACGCAGAAAGAAGTGATTGAGTTCGTACTTAATCACATTATTTATCGGTTTGGGATTCCCCACACCCTTATGACCGATCAGGGTTTGATGTTTACCGGGGAGAAATTTATTGAGTTTCTGGCCGAGTTCAACATCAAATTGCATCATTCTTCACCGTATTACCCACAGGCTAATGGATTGGCCGAAGCGGCAAATAAAATTGTCATCGGCATCATCCGAAAAATGGTAGAGGGAAATCTAAGGAAATGGTACACATTGTTGTCTCAGGCATTGTGGGCTCACTGAAATAGTAGAAATACTTCTACTGGATTCTCCCGCTACCAATTAACATTTGGGCAAGATGCCGTACTTCCATCCAAAGTTTGTTTTGTCTTCACCCAGAGTGACTAATACAACAGTGAGTAATGACGAGGCGTATAGACAAGGAATGTGGCAACAATTGGAGGAGGTAGACACTGATCAGTTGAATGCTTTGGACCGAGTGGTTAAACAAAATGAGATTAGAGAAAAGTACTATGGGAAAAGAGTGTACCCAAAGATTTTTGTAGAAGGAGATTTGGTGTGGAAAACAATTCTGTCTACGTATAAGAAGGTGGACTAATTAGGGAAATGGTCTCCCAATTGGGAAGGTCCTTTCATCATTCACAAACTAATTGGTAACAGAGCTTTTATTATTATGAACCAGTAAGGGAAGCTGGTACATGAAAATATTAATGCTAAGTATCTGAAAAGGTATTTTCCTGCCTTTTCAGAACATTGTCATTAATTCTTATTACAAAAATCTAGGAACCCTTTAAGGGTTCAAACCTATAGAAAGGGTTCTTCATTCATCATCCGAAAGGGTGACACAGGCGTGATTATCTTCTGGTTCAGAGGTTTCATCCCAACTCGCATAAACCATTTCAGGCTGCTCATCCAGGAGATTGTCTAGATCGAGACGATAACGATCCCATTGATCTTGCATTTCTTGAAGGTCTTGCCCGGTGCGGACATTCATGTCTTGTAAATATTGGCTTTCTCGTTCAATAAGAAAGCGCAGCCTAGAGAGTGTTGATCTTTGCTGATGGAAAATGTTGTTCCAGCTAAGGTCTGGGAGAATGGCCAAGACATGATGATTTATCATATCTAGATGATGTCGAGATCGGATATGCGAGTAAGTATATCAGTAAATGGATTCATAACTAGTGGATACACATTCCATTATTCGGATTGTACGATGTATGGTTTACCTACCTCTACTAGAGAATTTAAATTTAAAGTCCAGCTTTTTGAGCACCTGTATCATGTCCTCAGCATGATGACCTACAGGGTGTTTACCCACAAGGAATGGTTGCAAAGAACCTTTCCAGTTGGAAGAAGGAACACGAATGCGAGGAGAAACCATTTTTGAGTATAAGGTGTTGGTTATTGATGGTATCGATGGTAGGGGATATGAAGTCTATATATAGGTTTTGTGGTATTTAATCCCTGACTTAGTAAAAATGCAAAAAATATGGATCTGTATTCTAAAAGAAAGGACGCATATATAGACTAAGTTTAGGAGTTATATACATGTTACATCAAGATTAAAGAAAAAGCAGGGCCCTAAGGGCGATTCAGAGCTCAGCCCACTTCAACTCCGACCGTGTGGCCCGCTGACGCTGGTAGGCCTCCTGGTGCCCCCTAACAAGTCTCAGTCGTATGCTTGTTTGAAGTTGTTCGCAGAGACTCATTTGTGTTTGGCAATGCTCCTCCACCAGGCGGCTCTCTTCCTGGATGTTGTCATCCAGGGACTCCAACTGTTCTTGAAGGCGTCTGAGTTCTTCCATCTTTTGGGAGATCTCAGCCGCCGGTGTTTGTCGCGCTTGTCGGAGTTCTTCCAGCGTAGCCTTGGCAAGATTAAGGTCTTGGTCGACCTTCTTCAAGGATGCCTCAAGACTGGCTGGATCAGCGGTCGGTTGAGATGATGTGGCCTCGGATGATGGAGGTCGGATCAGAGGTAGTTCAGCCTGAAGTTCTGTGATCCTCGCCATCATCCGATCGAGGACGGGGGGAGCTTCCGACTCCAGTGTGGGCTGCACCAACAAATCTATCACGACCTGAACTAAAGCCTCGAGGTTGGCTAAACTCAGGTTAGCGAAAGACAGGTCGGCGCAGCGTGCTATGATATATCTGGCGGGAGTTGGGAGGGTCACTCTGGCCAGTACATTCATCTCCCGGGCGGCCTGAAACAAAGGTGTTAGGGTATGGAGGAGCAAAAGGAATTACTACAATACAAAGATAGGATTTACCTGATTGAAAGTGGTTGTCGCCTCAGAAGGGGCCATAAACCGACTCGCCATGGGGGTACCATGACGAGTCGTCGGGCCAGCAACCGACTCGTCTCCTGGTTGCAGACGGTGGGCGACGGCCAGCTCCATACCCTGAAAGGAGAATCTTAAGCAAGGGGGAAGAGGTGAAAGTCCAAAAGTAAATTAGAAAAAATATTAACCGAACCCCTTGGGTGAAATTTACTGAAGCCTTGCCCGACTTCGAGGATGAGATCTCCTCTATGTCTAGAGGCGGTGGGATCTGTTGGATTGGTTGGAGAGCAGCCGGAGGATCCTCATCCACGGGCTGGGCGGCTGGCTGCAAGGGCAGCACAGCGATCTGGTCAGGCAATGCAACAATTGGATTGGGCACCGCCGCAACCACACCAGGTTCCTAGTTGAAAATAATGATACATGAGTTAGATATTTGTAAAAAGAATCATACGGAAATATCTTGGGAGTTACCCGTGGTGGTTGACGAGCAGGTGAAGACAAATGCGGAGGAGAAGTCTGCCTCCCCGTCGGTTCCTCTGGCCGAAGGATCACCGGCAGCTCCCCTTCTACAGAAAGGGGTGTCGGTTGAGGAACAGCCGATGGGGAACTGGGGTTGTCCTATAAAAAGGAGAGTCGAAGTTAGTAGAAACTTAGTAAGTATTTCCCTTAGAGGTATTAAGGAAATAACTTACCTCGGCCGGCAAATCTGGGACGTTTGGTTGGTCAGCTGGGGTCAGTGATGCAGCGGTCGGTTGGTTGGCAGTCGGAGTAGAAGTTGATGAGGTTGACAGCCTCACCGTCGGGTCCTCTCCCTGAAGGATCACTGGAAGTCCCGCAGATGGAGCAGCGGTCGGTTGGTTTGTGATCGGGACTGCGGCTGGCTGAGAAGAAGACTGAGTAGTAGACGGTTGAGCCGCGGTCAGTTGAGGGTCGGTCGGTTGAGTAGCAGTCGGCTGAGAGTCGGTCGGCTGAGCTTCGGTCGGTTGAGTAGTGGTCGGCTGAGGATTGATTGGCTGGGTTGCGGTCAGCTGAGAGATGGCTGGGACAGTAGTCGGCGGTGGCGACGGGGGTTCTGAAATAGAAATGATTAAAGTTAAAAAGGGGCATACATTGAAAAGGAAACATAAAAGGAAAAAGATTTACGAAATTGTTCCCTCAAGTATTTTGGTAGCCCACTCGTATCCACCGGCAGAGATGCCAGGTACTCCTCGATTTCCTGCCTATCGATGACAGGGGCGGCCTTTTGTTTTTTCTTTTTTGTTCCAGACCCGCCTTCGGCAAGCACCTACCTCTTCCTTCTCGGAGCAGCGGCTAGTCTGGGAGAAACCAACCCCAGTGCTGGAGGCGGGACAAGTTTCCCGACCAGCTGGTCGGTTGGGGGAGCAATTAGAGACCAAGTGGATGTCCACCAGGTCGGGAAGGCCTCAGCCGCCGAAGGTTTCTAGCGGAAAGGTAAGTAAGAGTTGGAGGTGATGTAATCGGTAAGTTGGGAAAGGTTAGTCGTGATAAGCTCAGGGATCACCAGCCCTTCTGGACTTTGGGTTATAAGTGAGGTCAGGCTAGTGGTCCCGGCAGACCGAGACTGCAACCAAACTGTCGGGCCAAGAATTGGGTTTGATAATTAAAAGTATAAAATGATCTATGATTTTTCTTGTCTAACCTCTTACTGGAAAATAGAGATTGGGGTTTCATGGCGGAATCCCAGGAGAAGCGATAAGTCGGATGGGGAAGAGGATCAGGGTAAGATCGGGGATATGGTATGTCGGGGTAAAGCCAAAAATGTTCAGTAGTATATTGTACAAGAGTTTCATATACATAAAAGCGAGACATATAGGTTCAAAGTCAAATATTTAGTTAATTTTTCCTTTTTTCACAGATATATAATTCTTTCTCCCTCCAAGCTTGTTCTTTCTTCTCAGGTCGATTTGGCCATTCATCTGGCCAGTGGCCATTTTTTTCCTTAGGAACTTTATTTTTGGCCAATCTTTTTTAGGGTTTATCCCGAGTGAGCACCCCCCTAACCGACACCAAGAAGACGGACACAACTGCTTCGGGACCATTTTGGTTCCTGGAGCAGTGGCTAAGTCTTTACTTCCCAAATGCCTTTTTTGGCCAACTACATGTTACCCCGAACCCCCAAAGGTCTATAGGTTATGCCTTGGCCGGGTTAACTCCTATTTCCTCTAATCTCCATCCATCCGACCTTGTCATCACCCAAATTTTGACCGAAGACCTTAGCAACAAAAAGTATAAGGAAAAGAAAGTGTACCTGCACAACCAAAAAAAAAGGAACGCCATATGCTTCAACTCAGAGACATGGGTGGCTTCTTCACCCAGAAACTTGGTAACGAAGTTGGTCCAGCTTCTCTCCTTCTCAGGAAGCTTGGCTAGAGCCCAACCAGCGTGGTCGGGTGAAGGCTCCCGGCCTTCGAAGGAGACCAGGATAGGATCATCACCCACTATGAGTAAGTGGGCGATTAGGGCCACGTCCATAAGGGTCGGGCCAATGGGACCAGAAGGGAGAAAGAAAACCCTCATCTGGGCATGCTAGAAAGCTGCCATCATTAACAGAGCCTTATCATAGAGATGAAGGGATTGGGTTGACAGGACGATGGCCTTGTCGATGCCCTGCCTCCTCCATTGTTCTTGATAATGGGGGAGCAGTCTAGCATGCTATTTTTGATAGGCATCTTTGGGATCTGTGAGGTGAGTCCTGATGCTGTCCAGAAGACGTTCCAGGTTGAACGCAGCATCGTTGATGATTATCGGAGAAACTTGAGAGATAACCGATTTTATACGATCAGCATCCTCGTTGGTGGTGCAATAAAGGCGAACGGTAGGGGTAAGGACCCTCGAAGCCACGAATGGCACCGATCGGTCAATACCATCAAAAGGGAGAGCGGGAACATATTGATTGACCATTTGTGAAGGATAGGCAGAGAATGAAAGAGAAAGGATTTTTGGAGGAGGATACTTGCTAGAGAGAAAAGAAGGGTTTTTAGGATTTTGAGTGCGTGATTATGGAAATGTGAGACAAGGGTTTTACATAAACCCCACGATGTGACATTAAACAGTGGAATGATAACACTGTGCTATAAACCCCTAAACGTCACATTTTACACAATCTGAGAAATGACCCTTAGGAGTCGGGCAGGAGGAGGCAAGTTGTTGAGTGGAAAAAAACCAATGTATAGGGTTTCTTGAGAATGAGCTTATAAATTGGACTGATGTATAGTCCAATGGGTCTGATAATGGTAGTAGGGTCTTAAATGGGTCTGGATCAGGAGAAATTGTAAATTAAGTGAGCGGTGGATACAGAGGTCAGACAAGATGAAGTCGGGCAAAGAAGGATGAGACGGCCGATACGGAGGCCGGACAAGATGAAGTCAGGCAAAGAAGGATGAGGCGGCCGATACGGAGGTCGGACAAGATAAGTTCGGGCGAAGAAAGATGAGACGATCGATACGAAAGTCAGACAAGTGGAAGGCGGGCAAGGGGAGACGTGGCAACAGGTGTACAGGTCGGATGAAAAGCAGTTCTAAGAAGGTTGAGACAAGTTACAACCAGCGAGCGGATATGAAGGCACGACCTGGTTGTGGCGGTTGACGTGGGTTTTTAAATAGGACTTTCACGACCCAAAGAAACTATTTTCAATCGACATCAAAATCAGTGAATTTTTTCTGGAGATCATCTTTTTACTTTTACAGTCTTTAATATTTCCTTTTCAGTTTCCTTATGTACAGTACGATGTCAAGGGATTCTTAAATCTCAGGCATTTATTTTATCAAATTCGAAGATAATTTCTATTTTTGGATTTTGTTTTTTTATTGTTGAAAATTGGCATCAACAACTATATTACCTTAAAAACACTATTTAATAAATACAATTAGCACTGTAATTAGAATTGTAGAACACAAAGTATAATCCCAAAAAGTGTTATATAATCAAAAGAAAAGGCAGTCAAGAAACATAAACACTAACTGTATTCCCATAAAGCACTATATAACCTATACGAAAAGCACTGTACTTAGAACTTTAAAATATTATATCATAAAGTGCTATATAATAAGAAGGAAAAACAGTGGGGAAATAAAAGCTATAACGATATTACCTTAAAACATTATGCAACAAGCACGAAAAGCACAAGAATTAGAACTATAGAGCACAAAAAATAATCCCATAAGGTGCTATATAATAAAAAGAAAGGACTACCAAGAAACAAAAACACTAATTGTATTCCCTTAAAGCACTATGCACCATACACAAAACGTGTTGTAATTAGAACTAGAGCACAAAGTATAATCCCATAAAGCGCTATTTAATAAGAAGGAAAAGAAGTGAAAAAACAAAAGCACTAACTTTATTCCCTTTAAGCACTAAGTAAAATATACGGAAAACACTATATTTATAACTATAGAGCACAAAGTATAATCTCCAAAAGTGCTATATAATAACATAATAAGGTAGTCAACAAACATAAGCACTAACTGTATACCATTAAAGCACTATGTAACATATACGAAAAGCATTGTAATTAGAACTCTAGAGCACAAAGCTTGATCTCAAAAAGTGCTATATAATAAAAAGAGAAGGTAGTCAAGAAACATAAGCACTAAATGTTTACCGTTAAAGCATTATGTAACATATACGAAAACCACTGTAAATAGAACTCTAGAGCACAAAGTATAATCTTATAAAGTGCTATATAATAAAAGGGAAAAATAGGGAAGAAACAAAAGCGCTTACTATATTACCTTAAAACACTATTCAATAAATACAAAAAGCACTGTAATTAGAACTGTAGAGCACAAAGTATAATCCCAAAAAGTGCTATATAATCAAAAGAAAAGGCAGTCAAGAAACAGAATCACTAACTGTATTCCCATTAAAGCACTATTTAAAATACACGAAAAGCACTATACTTAGAACTCTAGAGTACTAAATATTATCTCATAAAGTCCTATATAATAAAAAGAAAAAATAGTGGAGACACAAAAGCGCTAACGATATTACCTGAAAAACTATGGAACAAGTACGTACAACACTTTAATTAGAACTATAGAGCACAAAGTATAATCCCATAAGGTGCTATATAGAAAAGAGAAAAGACATTCAAGAAACAAAAACACTAACTGCATTCCCTTAAAGCACTATGCACCATACACGAAAAGCGTTGTAATTAGAACTCTAGGGCACAAAGTATAATCGCATAAAGCATTATTTTATAAGAAGGAAAAGAAGTGAAAAGACAAAAACACTAACTTTATTCCCTCACAGGACTATGTGACATATACAAAAAGTACTATAGTTAGAATTCTAGAGCACAAAGCTTGATCTAAAAAAATGCTATATAATAAAATGAGAAGGCAGTCAAGAAACATAAACACTAACTGTATACCGTTAAAGCACTATGTAATATATACGAAAAGGAATGTAATTAAAACTCTAGAGCACAATGTATAATCTCAGAAAGTGCTCTATAATAAAAAGAAAAAATAGTGAAGAAACAATAGCGCTGACTACATTACCTTAAAAAACTCTTTAACAGATACAAAAACCACTATAATTAGAACTGTAGAGTACAAAGTATAATTTCAAAAAGTGCTATATAATCAAGAGAAAAGGCAGGCAAGAAACATCAGCACTAACTGTATTCCAATAAAGCACTACTTATCACAGACGAAAAGCACTGTACTTAGAACTCTAGAGTACAAAATATTATCTAATAACGTGCTATATAATAAAAAAGAAAAATTAGTGGAGAAACAAAAGCACTAATGATATTACCTTAAAATAGTATATAACAAGAATGAAAAGCACTGTAATTAGACCTATAGAGGACAAAGTATAATCCTATAAAGTGCTATATAATAAAAAGAAAATCCAGTCATGAAAGAAAATCACTAATTGTATTCCCTTAAAGCACTATGCAACATATACGAAAAGAGCTTTAATTAGAACTGTAGAGCACAAAGTATAATCCCATAAAGCGCTATTTAATAAGAAGGAAAAGAAGTGAAAAAACAAAAATACTAACTTTATTCCCTTAAAGCACTACGTAAAATATACAGAAAACATTGTAATTATAACTATACAGCACAAAGTATAATATCAAAAAGTGCTATATAATAACAAAATAAGGTAGTCAACAAACATAAGAACTAACTGTATACCGTTAAAGCACTATGTAACATATACGAAAAGCATTGTAATTAGAACTCTAGAGCACAAAGCTTGATCTCAAAAAGTGCTATATAATAAAATGAGAAGGCAGTCAAGAGACATAAGCACTAACTCTTTACCGTTAAAGCAATATGTATACGAAGAGCACTGTAATTAGAACTCTAGAGCACAAAGTATAATCTCATAATGTGCTATATAATAAAAGGGAAAAATAGGGAAGAAATAAAAGCGCTTACTATATTACCTTAAAACACTATTTAATAAATACAAAAAGCACTGTAATTAGAATTGTAGAGCACAATGTATAATTCCAAAAAGTGCTATATAATCAAAAGAAAAGGCAGTCAAGAAACAGAATCACTAACTGTATTCCCATAAAGCACTATTTAAAATATACGAAAAGGACTGTACTTAGAAGTCTAGAGTACTAAATATTATCTCATAAAGTCCTATATAATAAAATGGAAAAATAGTGGAGAAACAAAAGCACTAACGATATTACCTTAAAACACTATAGAACAAGTACGAAAAGAACTTTAATTAGAACTAGAGCACAAAGTATAAATCCCATAAGGTGCTATATAATAAAGAGAAAAGGCAGTCAAGAAACAAAAACACTAACTGTATTCTCTTAAAGCACTATGCACCATACACGAATAGCGCTGTAATTAGAACTCTAGGGCACAAAGTATAATCGCATAAAGCATTATTTTATAAGAAGGAAACAACGTGAAAAGACAAAAACACTAACTTTATTCCCTTACAGGACTATGTAACATATACGAAAAGTACTGTAGTTAGAACTCTAGAGCACAAAGCTTGATCTAAAAAACTGCTATATAATAAAATCAAAAGGCAGTCAAGAAACATAAGCACTAACATATATACTGTTAAAGCACTATGTAATATATACGAAAAGCAATGTAATTAAAACTCTAGAGCACTATCTATAATCTCATAAAGTGCTATATAATAAAAAGGAAAAATAGTGAAGAAGCAATAGCGCTAACTACATTACCTTAAAACACTATTTAACAAATACACAAACCACTATAATTTGGGTTGTAGAGTACAAAGTATAATCCCAAAAAGTGCTATAAAATCAAGAGAAAAGGCAAGCAAGAAACATCAGTACTAACTATATTCCAATAAAGCACTACATAACATGTACGAAAAGCATTGTACTTAGAACTCTAGAGTACAAAATATTATCTAATAAAGTGCTATGCAATAAAAAAATAATGCTGTCAAGAAACGTAAGCACTAACTGTATACTGTTAAAGCACTATGTAACATATACGAAAAACACTATAATTAGAAATCTAAAGCACAAAGTTTGATCTCATAAAGTGCTATATAATAAAAACAAATGGCAGTCAAGAAACATAAGCCCTAACTGTATACCGTTAAAGCATATGTAACATAGACGAATAACACTGTAATTAGAACTTTAGAGCACAAAGTATAATCCCATAAAGTGCTATATAATAAAAAAAAAAGGTAGTCAACAAACAAAAGCACTAACTGTCTATTTTTAATAGAGTTATGTAACATATATAAGAAGCTTGTACTTAGAACTCTAGAACACAAAGTATAATCCTATAAAGTGCTCTATAATAAAAAGAAAAAAATGTGAAGAAACAAAAAAGCTCACTATATTCCTGTAAAGCACTTTAATTAGAACTTTGGACCACAAAATATTATCCCATAAACTTCTATATAAGAAAAAGAAAACGCAGTGCAGATACAAAAGCACTAACTATATTACCTTAAAGCAGTATGTAGCATATACGAAAAGCACTTTAATTAGAACACAAAAGCACAAAGTATAATCCCATAAAGCGCTATTTAACAAAAAGAAAAAGAAGTGAAGAAACCAAAGCACTAATTTTATTCCCTTGAAGCACTATGTAACGTATCGAAAAGCACTATATTTAGAACTATAAAGCACAAAGTATAATCTCATAAAGTGCTATATAATAAGAAAATAAGGTAGTCAAGAAACAAAAGTACTAACTGTATACCATTAAAGCACTATGTAACATATACGAAAGCACTATAATTAGAACTATAGAGCACAAAGTATAATACAATAAAGTGCTATTTAATAAAAAGGAAAATAAGTGAAAAACAAAAGCTCTAACTTTATTCCCTTAAAGCACTATGTAACATACATGAAAAACACTTTTATTAGAACTATAGAGCACAAAGTATGATCTCGTAAAGTGCTATATAATAAAAAGAGAAGGCAGTCAAGAAAAGTAAGAACTAACTGTATATTGTTAAAGCATTATGTGACATATACGAAAAGCACTGTAATTAGAACTTTAGAGCACAAAGTATATTCTCATAAAGTGCTATATAATAAATGGGAAAAACAGTGAAGAAACAAAAGTGTTTACTATATTACCTTAAAGCACTATTTAATGAATACGAAAGGTATTGTATTTAGAACAATAGAGCAAAAATTAGAAGCACATAATGTGCTATATAATAAAAAAAGAACAAACTGTATACCCTTAAAGTACTATGTAACATATATGAAAAGCACTGTAATTATAACTCTAGAGCACAAAGTATAATCTGACAAAGTGCTATATAATAAATATAAAAGGCAGTCAATAAACAAAAGCACTAACTGTATCCCCTTAAAGAGCTATCTAACATATACGATGCCTGTACTTAGAACTCTATCGCACAAAATAGAATCTCATAAAGTGCTATATAATAAAAAGGAAAAATAGTGAAGAAATAAAAGCGCTAACTATATTAATATAAAGCACTATGTAGAAAATACAAAAAACATTGTAATTAGAACTATAGAGCACAAAGTATAATACCACAAAGTGCTATGTAACAAAAAGAAAAGGTAGTCAAGAAACAAAAACACAAATTGTATTCCCTTAAAGCACTATGTAACATATATAAAAAGTACTGTAATTATAACTCTAGAGCACAAAGTATTATCCCATAAAGTGCTATATAATAAAAAGAAAAGGTAGTCAACAAACAAAAGGACTAACTGTATTCCCTTGAAGAACTATGTAACATATACGAAAAACACTGTACGTAGAACTCTAGAGCACAAAGTATAATCTCATAAAGTGTTATATAATAAAAAGGAAAATTAGTGAAGAAACAAAAACTCTAACTATATTATCTTAAATACTATGTAACAAATACGAAAAGTATTGTAAAAGGTAGTCAACAAACAAAAGGACTAACTGTATTCCCTTGAAGAACTATGTAACATATACGAAAAACACTGTACGTAGAACTCTAGAGCACAAAGTATAATCTCATAAAGTGTTATATAATAAAAAGGAAAATTAGTGAAGAAACAAAAACTCTAACTATATTATCTTAAATACTATGTAACAAATACGAAAAGTATTGTAATTACAACTATGGACAATCAAGTATAATCCCAAAAAGTGCTATATAATAAAAAGAAAAGGCAGTGAAGAAACAAAGGCACTAACAATATTAACTTAAAGCACTATGTAACATATATGAAAAACACTGAAATTAGAATTCTAGTGCACAATGTATAATCCCGTAAAGCACTGTTTTATAAAAAGGAAAATAAGTGAAGAAACAAAGATTTCTTTAAAGCACTGTGTAACATATACGAAGAGCACTGTAATTAGAGCTACATAGCACAATGTATAATCTCACAAAATGCTATATAATAAGAAGAAAAGACAGTCAAGAAATAGAAGCACTAACTATATTCCCATAAAGCACTATTTAACATATACGAAAATCACTGTACTTAGAACTCTAGAGTACAAAATATTACCTCATAAAGTGCTATATAATAAAAAGGAAAAATAGTGGAGAAACGAAAGAACTAACGATATTACCTTAAAACACTATGTAACAAGTACTAAAAACACTGTATTTAGAACTATAGAGCACAAATTTTAAGCCCATAAAGAGCTATATAATAAAACGAAATGGAAGTCAAGTAACAGAAGCACTAACTGTATTCCCTTAAACCACTATATAACATATACAAATCGATATGTAATTAGAACTCTATAGCACAAAGTATAATCCCATAAAGTGCTATATATTAAAAAGAAAAGGCAGTCAACAAACAAAAACACTAACTGTATTTTTCTTACAGCGCTATTTAACATATAAGATATGCCGGTACTTAGAACTCTAGAGCAAAAACTAGAATCTCATAAAGTGCTATATAATAAAAAGGAAAAATAGTGAAGAAACAAAAGCGCTAACTATATTAATTTAAAGCGCAATATAGAAAATACGGAAAGCACTGTAATTAAATTTATAGAGTACAAAGTATAATACCACAAAGTGCTATATAATAAAATGGAGGCAGTCAAGAAACAAAAGCATTAACTGTATTCCCTTAAAGCGCTATGTAACATATATGAAAAGCACTGTAATTATAACTCTAGAACACAAAGTATAATCCCATAAAGTGTTATATTAAAAAAAGAAAAGGTAGTCAAGAAAAAAAAACACTAAGTGTATTCCCTTAAAGAACTATGTAATATATACGAAAAATACTGTACTTAGAACTCTAGAGCACAAAGTATAATCTCATAAAGTGCTCTATAATAAAAAGGCGAAAAACTAAAGAAACAAAAACACTAACAATATTATGTTAAACATAATGTAAGAAATACGAAAAGCATTGTAATTAAAGCTCTAGAGCACAAAGTATATTCTCATAAAGTGCAATATAAATAAAAAGGAAAAATAGTGAAGAAACAAAAGCGATGACGGCCGCGCAGAAAGTGATGACGGCCACGTGGAAAGCGATGACGGCTACACGGAAAGCGAGCGGCGGCTACACGGAAATTTGAGCGAAGCATAATTTGATGTCCATTAATCCGTAAGCGGCTTCTGCCTTTCTGTGTGTGGATATTCGGGTGGCTACACGGAAAGCGAGCAGTGGCTACATGGAATTTGTGAGCAAGCGCAGAAGTCCTTGCGTGAAATTGAGTGAAGCGATGGCTGTGCGGAAATTTGAGCAAACAGCCGCTACATTTATTGTCGCTGGGTCAGCGACTACATTTAATGCCCAGACTCCCCCAGCTCTCCATTTACTTCACTCTCCCAACTCCTTTAATTAAATTCCTCCACTATTTCTTAGTCATTTTTTTGTTGTTTTGTATATAATTCTAATTCTAGAACCTTCTAGAAAATAGGTAGTTATTAATAGTTATATTAGTATCTATTTTTAGAGGTAGTTAGTAGCTATTTTTAGAGTTAGTTATTTATGGTTATTTTAGAAGTAGTTAGTATTTTTGTTTACAAGTAGTTATTTATAGGCGGTTGTAGCCACCAAAGTTCTAGAAGTTTTGCCCCTATAAATATCCCCTCTAATTGTATAACATATACACCATATATACACAATAATATACATACCCATAAACTCTATTTTCTTCATTTATTTTCCTTCATATTTTTATCTAGTTTAATAATACGGGATTTTTGGTTTTGTGTCACGAGCAAACTGATTGTCTCCTCCTTTTCTTTCAATTCCAGTATATTATTTTAGTTAGTGAAATTCCTTTCATATTTCTCCACCTCACCTTCACCCAAAAATTTCATGTTCGATTTGAATTGTTCAAGTTAGATTTTGACAAGGTTGCGGAAGGGCGATAAAATAATCCACTATTTCAGCCCTATTTCACGTCACAAACAGATTCCGGGTAGTTCAACATAGCTAACTACACAGGAGCCTTGTTGACCTGCTTAGTTGCTGTTCTGAATTCGATTCCGATTAAAGAGAGGTATCAGAGGGGTAGAGCGACTAGCGGAACGATTGGAAAAATAATTCACGGGGCATAGGCGGTGGTCTATTGGGTCACAAAAATTTCTAATGACAGTAGAGTTTCTTGCTTATAATGTTCTTCGCCGGGTGTCGCTAAAGCCTCGTTATAAATCCCCCAAGGTCAAGTACCAACTGAGTCGAGAATCGGCTTAAGCAAGAAAATATGATCATGCTCATTCCTCCGAGCCGCTCCGCAATTATACATATATATTTCCCTATCACTCTATCACCATCCTGCTCATTTCATCTATGGAAATCTAGCCATTAAAGAATGCAAAAGTCAAACACAAATGCCTCGCTTCATCGTTTTCGAGATACGTATATTTTATCGCTTTTTAATTAGATTTAATTTCTGCAATTTATATTTCAGTTTCTTTGATTGCATTAACTCATTGCACTTGTTTTTCTAATTAAATATAGGATATTCGCATATTCCTTGAGTTCGACCGAGAAACTCACCGGTTAAAGAGATTTTTTATTTCTGACGAAGTCTTTGGAGTTACTACACGAACACGCACGACACTATATTCATTTTGTACATATATCAATTTTTTGTATCTTAACAGATATTTTTAAATCTCCAAAAATCCTCTATTAGTAACATATACGAAAAGCACCGTAATTAGAACTCTAGAGCACAAAGTATAATCTCATAAAGCGTTATATAATAAAAAGGAAAAATAGTGAAGAAAAAAAAATGCTAACTATATTACTTTAAAACATTATATAAAAAATATGAAAAGCACTGTAATTAGAACTATAGAGCACATAATATAATCCCAAAAAGTGCTATATAATAAAAAGAAAAGACAGTCAATAAAAAAAAGCACTAACTGAATTCTCTTAAAGCACTATGTAACATATATGAAAAGCATTGTAATTATAACTCTAGAGTACAAAGTATAATCCAATAAAGTGCTATATAACAAAAAGAAAAGGAAGTTAAGAAACAAAAGCATTAACTATATTCTCTTAAAGCACTATGTAACATATACGAAAAACACTGTTCTTAGAATTCTAGAGTACAAAGAATAATATCATAAAGTGTTATATCATAAAAAGAAAAAATAGTGAAGAAAAAAAAAATGCTAACTATATTACTTTAAAACACTATTTAACATACGAAAAGCACTGTAATTAGAACTATTGAGCACAATGCATAATCCCATAGAGTGCTATATAAAAAAAAGAAAAAGCAGTTAAGAAAAAAAAACACTAACTTCATTCCCTTAAAGCACAATGTAACATATACGAAAATAACTGTAATTAAAACTCTAGATCACAAAATATAATTTCATAAAGCGCTATATAATACGAAGGAAAAACAATGAAGAAATAAAAATGCTAACTATATTACTTTAAAAAACTATGTAACAAATACGAAAAGCACTGTAATTAGAACTATAGATCACATAGTATAATCCCATAAAGTGCTATATAATCAAAAGAAAAGGCAGTCAAGAAAGAAAAACACTAACTGTAATCCTTTAAAGCACTTTTTAACATATACGAGAAAGCACTATAATCAGAACTCTAGAGCACAAAGTATAGTCTCATAAAGTGTTATATAATAAAAAGGAAAAACACTGAAGAAACAAAAGCGCTAATAATATTACTCTAAAACACTCTGTAAGAAATACAAAACGCACTTTAATTCAAACTATAGAGCACAAAGTAGATTCCCATAAAGTGTTATATAATAAAAAGAAGAGGCAGTCAAAAAACAAAAGCACTCACTGAATTCCCTTAACGCGCTATGTAACATACATGAAAACCACTATAATTATAACTCTAAAGCATAAAGTATAATCTCACAAAGTGCTATATAACAAAAAGAAAAGACAGTAAGAAACAAAAGCACTAATAGTATTCCCTCAAAGCACTATGTAACATATACGAAAAGAAACGTACTTTGAACTCTAGAGCACAAAGTATAATCTTATAAAGTGCTACATAATAAAAAGAAAAAATAGCAAAGAAACAAAAGCGCTAACTATATTACTTTAAAACACTATCAAAAAATTTGAGAAACACTATAATCAGAACTATAGAGCACATAGTATAATCGCATAAAGTGATATATAATAAAAACAAAAGGCAGTCTAGAAACAAAAGCACTAACTGTATTCCCTTAAAGCACTGTGTACCATATATGAAAAGCACTGTAATTGGAAGTATAGAGCACAATGTATAATCCCAAAAAGTACTATATAATAAAAGGAAAAGATAGTTAAGAAACAAAAGCACTAACTATATTCCCATAAAACGCTATGTAACATATAAAAAAGTACTATTCTTAGAACTCTAGAGAACAAAGAATTCTCTAAAAGTGTTATATTGTAAAAATAGAAAAATAGTGAAGGAAAAAAAACACTAATTATATTACCTTAAAACACTATTTAACAAACACGAAAAGCACTGTAATTAGAACTATAGAGCACAAAGTATAATCCGATAAAGTGCTATATAATCAAAAGAAAAGACAGTCAAGAAACAAAAATACTGCATGTATTCCCTTAAAACACTATTTAACATATATATAAACCACGGAAATTAGAACTCTAAAGCACAACGTATTATCTCATAAAGTGCTATATAATAAAAACGAAAAACACTGAAGAAACAAATGCGCTAACAATATTACTTTAAAACAATATGTAACAAATATGAATGGCACCGTAATTAGAACTATTTAGCACAAAGTATAATCCCATAAAGTGCTATATAATAAAAAGAAAAGACAGTCAAGAAACCAAAGCACTGACAGTATTTCCTTAAAGCACTATGTAACATATACGAAAAGCACTGTAGTTAGAACTCTACAACACAAACTATAATCTCAAAAAGTGCTAAATAATAAAAAGGAATAACACTGAAGAAAAAAAACCGTTAACAATATTACTTTAAAACACTATGTAAAAAATACGAAATGCACTATGATTAGAACTATAGAGCACAAAATAGAATCCCATAAAGTGCTATATAATAAAAAGAGAAGGCAGTCAAGAAAAAAAACCACTAACTACATTACCTTAATGCACTATGTAACATATTTGAAAATCACTGTATTTATAACTCAAGAACATAAAGTATAATTCCAGAAAGTGCTATATAAAATAAAACAAATGGCAGTTAAGAAACAAAAGCATAAACTATATTCCCTTAAAGCACTACGAAACAAATACGAAAAGATTTGTAATTAGAACTCTGGAGCACAAATTATAATCTCATAAAGCGTTATATGATAAAAAGGAAAAACAGTGACGAAACAAATGTGCTAACTACATTACTTTAAAACACTATGTAAAAGATAGAAAAATCACTGTAATTAGAACTATAGAGCACAAAGTATAATCCCATAACGTGCTATATAATCAAAAGAAAAGACAATCAAGAAAATAAAAACACTACCTGTATTCCCTTAAATCACTATTTAACATATATGAAAAGCAATGCAATTAGAAGTATAGAGCACATTGTTTAATCACAAAAAGTGCTATATAATAAAAAGAAAAAGCAGTCAAGAAACAAAAAGTACTAACTGTATTCCCTTAAAGCACTATGTAACATATATGAAAAGCACTGTAGTTAGAAGTATAGAGCACAGTGTATAATCCCAAAATGTGCTATATAATAAAAAGAAACGGAAGTCAAGAAAAAAAAGCACTAACTATATTTTCTTAAAGCACTATGTACCACATACGAAAAACACTGTTCTTAGAACTCAAGATAACAAAGAATAATCTCACAAAGTGTTATATCGTAAAAAGGAAAAATAGTGAAGAAACAAAAGCGCTAACTATATTACCTTAAAAGACTATTTAACAAATACGAAAAGCATCGTAATTAGAACTATAGAGCACAAAATATAATTACTTAAAGTGCAATATAATAAAAAGACAAGGTAGTCAAGAAAAAAAATGAATAACATTATTCCCTTAAAGCACAATCTAACATATACAAAAATAACTTTAATTAGAACTCTCGATCACAAAGTATAATTTCATAAAGTGCTATATAATAAAGAGGAAAAACAGTGAATAAACAAAAACACTAACTATATTACTTTAAAACACTATGTAAGAAATAAGAAAAGCACTGTACTTAAAACTATAGATCACAAAGAATAATCTCATAAACTGCAGTATAATCAAAAGAAAAGGTAGTCAAGAAACAAAAACACTACCTGTATTCCCTTAAAGGCTTATTTAAGATATACGAAAAATACTGTAATTAGAACTCTAGAGCACAAAGTATAACCTCAAAAAGTGCTATATAATAAAAAGGAAAAACACTACAGAAACAAAGTGCGCTAACTATATTACATTAAAACACTTTTTGATAAATACGAAAGAAACGGTATTTAGAACTATAGAGCACAAAGTAGATTCCCATAAAGTGTTATAAAATAAAAAGGAAAGGTAGTCGAGAAACAAAAGCATAAACTGAATTCCCTTGAGCACTATGTAACATATATGAAAAGCACTATAATTAGAAGTACAGAGCACAATGTATAATCCGAAAACGTGTTATATAATAAAAAGAAAAGGCAGTCAAGAAACAAAAGTACTAACTATATTCCCTTAAAACACTATGTAACATATACGAAAAGCACTGTTCTTAGAACTCTAGAGAACAAAGAATATTCCCGTAAAGTGTTATATCGTAAAGAAGGAAAAATATTGAAAAAAAAAAGTGCTAACTATATTACCTTAAAACACTATTTAAAAAATACGAAAAACATTGTAATTAGAACTATAGAGCACAAATTATAATCCTATAAAGTTCTTTGTAATAAAAATAAAAGGTAGTCAAGAAACAAAAGCGGTAACGATATTACCTTAAAATACTATGTAACAAGTATGAAAAGCACTGTAATTAGAACTATAGAGCATAAAGTATAATCCCTTAAAGTGCTATATAATAGAAATAAAAGGCAGTCATGAAACAAAAAACAGTAATTGTATTCCCTGAAAGCACTTTGTAACATATATGAAAAACACGGTAATTAGAACTCTAGAGCACAAAGTATAATCTCATAAAGTGCTATATAATAAAAAAGAAAAACACTGAAAAAACAAAACCGCTAACTATATTACTTTAATACACTATGTAACAAATGCGAAAGGCAATCTAATTAGAACTATAGCGCACAAAGTAGATTCCCATAAAGTGTTATATAATAAAACAAAAGGTAGTCAAGAAATAAATACACTATGCAACAAATGCGAAAGGCGATCTAATTAGAACTATAGAGCACAAAGTAGATTCCCATAAAGTGTTATATAATAAAAGAGAAGGCAATCGAGAAACAAAAACACTAACTGAATTCCATTAAAGCACTATGTAACAAATACAAAAACCACTGTAATTATAACTATAGAGCACAAAGTATAATCTCATAAATTGTTGTATAATAAAAAGAAAAGGAAGTCAAGAAACAAAAGCACTAACTTATTCCCTTAAAGCCCTAGGTAACATAAACAAAAAGAACTATAATTAGAACTCTAATGCACAAAGTATAATCTCAGAAAGCACTATATAATAAAAAGAAAAAAATAGTGAAGAAACAAATGTGCACTGTGTAACAAATACAAAAACACTGTAATTAGAACTATATAGTACAAAGTATAATCCCATAAAATGCTATATAATCAAAAGAAAAGGATGTCGGAAAAAAAACACTAATAATATACCCTAGACCATAAAGTATAATCTCATAAAGTGCTATATTATAAAAAGAAGAAGAAGTCAGAAGAAAATTCATCTTCAACAAACAGTTGAAACATTGCTTGACTTTTCTATGAAATGAAACAAGCCTCTTCAATTGAAAAGGCTAACCCAAACAACCGAATTTAAGTTTTGTAAATACCACAGAGCACACTTTTCTTTTCAAATTACTTTTCTAGCTAAAGCTATACACCATCCTCAAATAAGATAATCAAAATATGCTACATAGAGTGCAAATTAATAGATCGATTACCGCAATCTTAACTATTCTCAAAATTTATGACCAGAATCTTATCTATCATGATAATCAATATGGTTCAAATAAAACTATCATTCAAACTATTTTACCAAACAGAAAAATAAGATAATTGAAGAGATCAAGAATAAATAAATTTGACCGATGTTAATATGTTTTCAGTACAATTTTCTTATTTTGAAGAGGAAAGAAAAGAATAAGAACTAGATTTTGGTGTGCTTAGGAATATTTAGTTAGCTTTAGATTGAAGAAGATACCTTGAAGATAAACCATTTTACAACGAAAGTGGCTATCATATTATAAATGTTGTCCAGTGTGATCCCAGATATATCTTTGAATGATAGTTGTGCAAAAATTTAGCCTTTGCAAGTGCACATTCACGTGTATGTAGAAGCACCTATAGACGAATAATTTGAGCTTTACTGTCAGTGAAATTCTAAATGTACAAACACGGCAATGTAGACAACACAAACAAGATAAGAAATTTCTAATTTTCTAAGGATTCTGAGAGAATATAAAAAATATAACTTCGTGTAAGAAGCTATTACTTTAGTTGAAATAGTAAAGACGTTTAGATAAGTAGGTATAACTAATGATAATGGCAACCATAAGAAATCATGAGACACTTTCATTAATGATGCAAGAAGAAAGAAACATACACTATAAATACAAATGTTTCATTGCATGACAAGAGAATCCGTTTGCAACTCTCGGTTTCATCTCCAAGTTCCATCGTTGGCCATGGATTTGCAATATTTGTCAAAAGGAATTAATCTTCAACAAACGGTTGAAATATTGTTTGACTTTCCTATGAAATGGAACAAGCCTCTCTGATTGAAAAGCTTAAGCCAAAATAATCGAATTTAAGTTTTGTAAATAGCATAGAGCACATTTTTCTTTCAATATTTCTTTTCTTACTAAAACTATACATCATTCTTAAACAAGACAATAACAATATGCTATACAGTGTGCAAATTAATAAATCAATTACCGTAATCTTAACTATTCTCAAAATTTATGGCCAGAATCTTATCTGTCATGATAATCACTATGTTTCAAATAGAACTATCATTCAAACCATTTTACCAAACACATAAATAAGATAATTAGATAGATCAATAATAAATAAATTTGACCGATGTCAATAAGTTTTTGGTACAATTTTTTTTATTTTGAAGAGAAAAGAAAAGAATTAGAACTAGATTTTGGTGTGCTTAGGAATATTTAGTTAGTATTAGATTGAAGAAGATACCTTAGAAGATCAACCATTTTATAAGGAAAGTTGCTAACATATTATAAGTGTTGTGTAGTGTGATCCCAGATATATCTTAGAATGATAGTTGTGCAAAAATTTAGCCTTTGCAAGTGCACATTTACGTGTATATAGAAGCACTTACAGACGAATAATTTGAGCTTTATTGTCGGTGAAATTCTAAATGTACAACACGGCAATGTAGACAACACAAACAAGATGAAAAATTGCTAGGTTTCTAAAGATTATGACACAATGTCAAAAAAATAACTTCATGTAAGAAGCTATTACTTTAGTTGAAATTGTAAAGACATTTGGATAAGTAGGTATAACTAACAATAATGGAAACCAAAAGAAATTATGAGACTTTCATTAATGATGCAGGAAGAAAGAAACATATTCACTATAAATGCATATGTTGTATTGCATGACAAGAAAATCTGCTTGTAACTCTAGGTTTCCTCCTCAAGTTCCATCGTGGGCCATTGATTTGCAATGTTTCTCAAAATAAATTCATTATGAACAAACGGTTTAAAGATTGCTTTACTTTCCTATGAAAACAAACAAGCCTCACCGATTGAAAAGCTTAACCCAAAACAACTGAATTTATGTTTTGTAAATACTGTAGAGCACACTTTTCTTTCCATATTATTTTTCTAGCTAAAACCATACATTATTCTCAAACAAGGCAATAACCATATCTTAAAAACATTACAAGTTATTTAATCGATTGTCGCAATCTTAGCTATTCTTAAAATTGATATCCGTAATCATATCTATCATGATAAGCACTATGGTTCACATAAAACTGTAATTCAAACCATTTTACCAAACACAAAAGTAAGATAATAAAATAGATTAAGAATAAAAATATTTTGACCGATGCTAATAAGTTTTCAGTACAATATTCTTATTTTTAAGAGGAAATAAAAGAATATGAACAAGATTTTGTTGTACATAGGAAATATTTACTTACCTTTAGATTGAAGAAGACACCTTAGTGGCTAACATCATATATTATAAGTGTTCTCTAGTGTGATCCCAGATGTATCTTAGAATAATAGTTGTGCTAGAATTAACCTTTTTCAAGTGCACATTCATGTGTATATAGAAACACTTACATATGAATTATTTTAGCTTCATTGTCAGTGAAATTTCGAATGTACAAACACGGAGATGTAGACTACACAAAAAAGATACGAATTTTCTAATTTTCTACAATTTCTGAGACAATATTAAGAAAATACTTTCGCTTAAGAAGCTTTTACTTTACTTGAAAATGTAAACACATTTGGATAAGTGGGAATAACTAATGATAATGGAAACCAAAAGAAAACATAATACTTTAATTAATGATACAGGTAGAAAGAAAGAAGCACTATAAATGCATATGTTGCAATGCATGACAACAATATCCGCTTGCAACTCCAGGTTTCCTCCCCAAGTTCCATCGTAGGCCATGGATTTTTAATATTTGTCAAAAGAAAATTCATCTTCAACATACGGTTGTAACATTGCTTGACTTCCATGTGAAATGAAACAAGCCCTCTGTTTGAAAAGCTGAACCCAAAAGAACCGAATTTATATTTTGTAAATAACGTAGAGCACTATTTTCTTTTCCTATTACTTTTCTAGCTAAAATTACACATCACACTACCAAAAAAATCGTTTTCTGCTACGGCCGGAAATTCATAACAAAAAGCCAATTTTCGTGCAATTTGCATATTTGCTATGCCTTAGTGACGACTTTTATCTGTAATGTGTACTCGCGTAACGAATGTTTTTTACCACGCACATTTTCGTAACTACTACTCTTGGTCAACTATCCTTATGGCAAGCTTATTGTTACGATATTTTTTACAAATTTGTTCTCGTAATAAAAAGTCGAGCTTTCCACACGTGTGCCAGGTCTTTTAGTCACGATATTTTTTACAACAATGCCTCGCGTTACCAAAAAATGTTACTCTGATCCCTTGTCAGAGTACGCTTTTTGTTACGATTTTTTGTTACGTCATTGAAGCTGTAATTAACAATATATTCTCTTGTAGTCACGAAACCGGCCGTAACAAAAATATCCCTTCATATTTGTTACGTTGAAAAACCACTTTTCGTTACATCATTTCATTTTTTTGTTACATCATTGAACCCTTAACAAAAATATTCATTCTTATGGTCACAGAACCGGTCGTAACAACAAACACCAAAACCAACATTTTGTTACGTCATTTCTCGTTTTTGTTACGAAAAAATAGCGTCTCATAAAAAAGAGTAGTTGTGGAACAATTGAATTTGTGTGTAACAAATTAACGCGCTATGATCTTTCTTTCACAACCATGCTATAAATATTACGATCGGCCATAATTGCAAACAATAAACATTATAAGGAAATCCCAACATAGGATATTAACATAACAGTATTTACTAGTCGATGTCCTCCAGCAAACAACAAAGTAAATTAACCCATCAAACAAGGCTAGCAACATCTCCACTTCGACATTATGTTCCGTCAAACACAAGCATTTCAAACATCCAACCTAGTAATAAGCAAGTGGGGAGATCCATTAATCCATAGCAACAATTCTTACCACACAAAAGATACATCCAAATGTCTATGCATCTATTCCATAGGTATTTCACATAGCCATTAGAATCTACCATCCAAGCACATCCACGACATGCAATTGATAATGCAAACAGAGGCAAAACATAAATGAACCAGTCGATATGCTTCAGGGGTGGCGCATGAGCTGCAATTACGAACAGAATAAGGTTTCGTTTAAGTAATAATTATTTTAATTTTGGAAGCCGTACTTGAAAGTTGTGAAAGTAGATCCATACATCCATATAGTTCCACTTAATAGGATCTTCACCGACCACCTCGCGAAAGGTAGTTGCCCCAGCAATTGTCGGAAAAGTAAGGGGTGTGTCCGGGACTGCGGCGGATGTAACGAAAACCTTGACCAGGGAAAGTGTGTCACCTACAACATTCACAAGAGCAATTTAAAACTATGTAGTTCACCGTATATATCAACACATTAAACTGTACGTAAAACATGTCATAAATTATTTGAATTGTATATTTCCTAACTAATATACCACGAGTATGTGCATTCGGACATGTACTACGATACATGATATTTGACCCATTAATTAGGCATCAAACTACACTACTTTCTAATTTTCAATGCGTTTGCAACTCGAACTATAAACTAGCCATCCACAAATAAAACTTACGTAAAGCAGCAGATCATGTACAATATTTAAATAATAATTTCAATAATTAATAATTCCTTACGGTTACCCCCAAATAGGACTGCTCCATGTATGTGTTGTAGTATCATGCCATTGGAGATTAATTATAATTTATGCACTAAATATGAACAGACCCCCGCAGATGAGTTCAAGTTCAGAGTAACGACCACTGATAAATCAAAATATATGTTAGTATTCCTCATCACATAAAAACCTATTGTGTGCCGGTCGGGACTACACAAATACTCAATAATAAAGCATACATTCATCGATTTTGGGACTGTAGTGTGCGCCTAAATAGTAATAACAGCATAGCCATAAACAATTTCATGTCAGCGATCAAAAATATAAGATCAGCATTACACCAATATAGCCACTGTCCCTGCAATAACAACCTATATATACACAATACTCTAACTGCCACATATGCCAAATTAAAGATGCCCATACTTAATAAAACCATAATCAACTTGCCCCCTTTCTCCCACTCTGATGTGATGGAGCGAACTTGCCGGAGAAATGGTGAGACCCACGTTCCCTTTCGTTTTGTCATTTTCTTTGCAGGTTTGCCGGAGCGAACTTGTCATTTTTCTTAGGTGTTTTGTATGTTTAAAATCATCATTATCATGATCGTCATCTAAACTCTAACCTAACTAGTCTTGGCTCTAATTAAGTCTAAGATACAAGGATTAAATACATTATACAACATAGTGTAAGTTTTTTCAACCATTTAGATGTTTGCAAATGAACAATGAGATACTTGAAGCCCTAATCATGCAGGATTTAGATAAGATGACCTCCAGTTTTATAAAGTATTCAGAATTTTCTGCAGCTAGAAGATACAAAAATTAGAGACTATGGTGGTACACATTTAAGGAATTTATCCAAAATTACATAACAGCAGTGCAAAATCAAATAAACAAAATGAGATGTCAACAGCCATAGCTGAAGAAAGTTGAATGCTGAAATATTCTTAAAACATAATCCACATAAGTTGTCAATCACTTACTGTAGAAGGTGATGCTGGGTTTCGGAAAACTTTAGAACCTCCAGGAGCCTAAGGAACTGTCTACAGAAAAGGAACATTAGCGCTCACATATTGTTGAAATTAATAAGTGCAATGGTATTAATTGTACAAATTGATTTCGATGATTGTAGGTTGAGATTAGCAAGAAACAAAACAATTGGTTTCAATCATGTAATATCATACTATATGAGCATAGCGAGATCAACATGCATCCTTAGGTTGCAAAAAATAAGATCCAATCGTTGATATAACAGGCTGCATCATAGATGTTACACGCCACACTTTTTGATAGACATATTCAATTCTAGAAATAGGTAAACAAGGGTTACCCTTCAATTTAAATTATTCTAAAATATAAATAAGCATATATCCAATCAAATATTATAACATAACAATTAGGATGAAAAATATTAATAAGCCACAATTAAAATTAAGATAAAAAAAGTTGCACATAACCTAGGACAACCCGCTGTGTAGATTTCAACTATGAAATCTCGTTCTAAATTTAGTTCAATTAAATCATACCAATCACCGGAGAAATCCTAGAGTCTTAGTAGATATCATGAACAAATGATCTTTCTGCAAAAAAAATTAAAAAAATCGACCTCAATAGCTTGCTCTAGACACAGACCTGAACAAAGAGAAAACAATCATGGCATACCCAAACCCACTCCCCAAATCGACTAGTCCGTATGAACCTAAAAAAGCCAATTTTTTGTGTTCCTCAAAATATCGGTTTGAGAATGCAACGGACGAAGAGAGTGAAATCCTAATATGACTATGCAAACCCATCTGGAATATGCTAAGCAATAAACTATTAACATTTTTATTTAATAAGACAAGAACAAGATTACTATATATTAGTGCAAGAAATATTTCAAATACATCATTAAAAATATGAAATTTAACAGCAATATGTATTACTTTAGGAAATACATCATCTAATACTATATATGGTGTTTACAGTCCATTTGACAAAACCAACAAACCATATGAAATTCAGCTACACAAAGCCCAGCATCTTATCTACTAAACATGGACAGAAACATGTGAACGGTATCCGAGAAGAAGTGCAGAATCAGGGGACAAAAGAGAAGTGGTAGTATAATATACCTTCAGCTTTTCCCAAGCTGTTGCATGAGCTTCAGGTTTCTGCAAAAATATATGACCTAAGACAACTCCTAAATTAACTGAAAAATGTAAAAATGCAATAGAAAATGAGCATCTCACTGAATTTTTTGTGTCGTCTTCAAGATCATAAACTACAATCTACTCACTATCTGGCTTCAACGAACATGAAATGCAAGCATGCAATAACACCTGCCAGCATATTTAAAATTATAAGTATCCATCAGGTAAACCTGATGTTATCTAAAAGCCCCTCACCCTATGACACAGATCACCACAATGTTGGACTTCATGGAATTACCAGACAAATATTTCTCACCTTCACAACAAATAAATAAGAATTTGTCAATCCAACATACTTTCCCACCATTGCAATTCTAGCCTGCAATAGCGTTCGAAATCTAACTTCACATTCCAGAAGAAATAGAGGGGAGAGTATGCAACAGGTGACAATAACAGAGTTGGAGAGATTGTCGAAAAAGTTATTAAAAAAAGTTATAATAAAATGCAAACAACTGAAGCAAGAGGGATGTTTGTTTATGAGCAGCAATGCTTACTTTATACTTATTCTTTTGTGTGTCACCTTCTGCAGTAATATTCGATGGCCATTTTCTGACAGGGAAACGACTCAGAATCACATCTATATATTCTCCAACCGAATATATGGTTTCTTAATATCAACAATACTGTAATTTGAAGCACTGTGAAATAAATTGATCGAAAAAAAAATTTACAAATATAAACAAACAAAGAACCAAAGAAAAGACGATTAATTCCTCGTATGGGAACTGCACCTTCAGCAGGACCTCTGGAAACTGCACGACATTGCAGAATGAGGTAGCCAGAGTTTTTTGTATTTCTCCAAACAGTGCTACAATTGAAGTGGGTTCACATAAGTTTGATGAGCAATTTTACAGTGTAAATTACATAATTGATTAACTGAAAGAAGGAAGAAGGGGAAATGACAGAGATCAGAGTTCGGGATATCAGTAAATGTAACAGAGAAGTAAAACCCAACACATGACGATTCAATTTGGAATAGACCAGACATAACATCATTTCTTTATCTTTGCCAGGAAACTAACTGAGATGCTCGGAAATTATAGTCCTTGTTTTCCGTCATCAAATCGGAAGGGGGCGGGAAAGGAATGCGGAGATATCCTTCTTGCACAAGCGTTGATAGACATCGGATTGCGAGAGGAAATCGCGCAGCTGGTGGTAATGACACGGAAGCTTGGATTCCCGAACCTCATCAGATGAAGCGGCGCCGCAAAATGCGCTGTTGAGGCACACCAATTTCCTTATCTCCGGCGGTGCTAGGCAGCTGAACACGAACATCACGAGATCCTCTAGTATGTCCCCACCTTAAAATGAACAACAAGAAAGAAAAAATAGAGATTACAAATCAAATCACGGAAAGCGAAGAAAGAAAGATCAAAACATAATAGCAATCACACAAGAAATGAAGAGAGGAAAATGATGTACCTAAGGAGCAGGAGGCGGCTGGTGCGCGACGAACAGTGGAGTAGATAGAGGTAGCGACGCTTTCTGGAATGGCTGCTAGGATTTTAGGGTTAGGGAAGAGAGAGGGGATAGAAACGGAAATAACAAACACATTCAAGGGTATAAAAGGATTTTCAGGTAGGCATCCGTTCATTTGTTCATTTATAAGTATTAGATATAAATTTTTTTTAATTTTTTAAAAATTTCAAATATTAAATTTAAATGGAAAAAAATAAATTAATATCATTAGTTACGAAAATTGATCATAACTAATATTATTTTGACCAAAGTTTTCAATATTCTTAATTGTTACATAAAATTCTGCGTAACAACTGTGCCTGAAACGTTGACCGAACAAAATTCTTTTGTCACGGATTTTATCGTAACCAAAATATCTATTTGTTACGATGATATTTTTACAAACCCTCCGCCCGTGGTTAATACCCTGTTTTTTGGTAGTGTCATCCTGAAACAAGACAATAACTCTATGCTACATAGAGTGCAATTTATTAAATCGATTACCGCAATCTTAACTATTTTGAAAAAGTATGGCCGGAATCTTATCTATCATGATAATCACTATTGTTCAAATAAAACTATAATTCAAACAATATTACCAAACACAAAAATAAAATAATCAGATAGATCAAGAATAAATAAATTTGACCGATGTCAATAAGTTTTTGGTACAATTTTCTTATTTTGAAGAGCAATGAATAGAATATAAACTAAATTTTGGTGTGCTTGCGAATATTTAGTTACCTTTAAAGTGAAGAAGATACCTTAGAACACAAACCATGTTATAAGAAAGTGGATAAAATATTATAATTGTTGTCCACTATGATCCCAGATGTATCTTAGAATGATACTTGTATAAAATTAAGCGTTTGCAAATGCACATTTATTGTATGTTGAAGCACTTACAAACGAATAATTTGAGCTTCACTATTACTGAAATTCAAAATGTACATACATGGTGATCTAGAGAACACAATTAAGATAAGAAAATGCTAATTTTCTAAATATTCTGAGTCATAATCAACAAAATAACTTCGCGTAAGCTATTACTTTAGTTGAAACAATAAAGACGGTTGGATAAGTAGGTATAACTAACGATAATTGAAACCAGAAAAAATCATGAGACGTTTTCATTAATGATACAAGAAGAAAGAAACACATATACTATAAATGCATATGTTGCATTGCATGACAAGATAATCTGCTTGCAACTCTAGGTTACCTCCCAAAGTTCCATCGTGGGCCATGGATTCGTAATATTTGTCAAAAGGAAAGTCATCTACAACAAACGGTTGAAACATTACTTGAGTTTCCTATGAAATGAAACAAGCCTCTCCATTTGAAAAGCTTAATAAAAAACAACATAATTTAAGTTTTGTAAATACCATAGAGCACACTTTTCTTTCCATATTACTTTTCTAGCTAAAACCATACATCACTCTCAAATAAGACAATAACCATATGCTACAAAGAGTTCAAGTTATTTAATTGATTACAAATCTTAACTATTCTCAAAATAGATATCTGGAATCATATCTATCATGATAATCACTATGGTTCACATAAAACAATAATTGAAACCATTCTACAAAACACATAAATAAGATAATCAAATAGATCAAGAATAAATATTTTTTTCCGATTCCAATCAATTTTTGGTACAATTTTCTTATTTTGAACGAGAAAGAAAATAATATGAACTATATTTTTGTGTGCTTAGGAATATTTAGTTACCTTTAGAATGAAGAAGGTACCTTAGAACATAAACCATTTGATGAGGATAGTGGTTAACATCATATATTATAAGTGTTGTCCAGTGTGATCCCAGGTGTATCTTAGAATGATAGTTGTGAAAGAATTAAGTCTTTGCAAGTGCAAATTCACATGTATGTAGAAGCACTTAGATATGAATTATTTGAACTTCATTATCAATAAAATTTTGAATGTACAAACACGGCGATGTAGACTACACAAAAAAGATAAGAAATTGCTAATTTTCTACAATTTCTGAGACAATATCAACAAAATAACTTCACCTAAGAAGCTATTACTTCAGTTGAAAAAGTAAAGACATTTGGATAAGTAGGTATAACTAACGATAATGGAAACCAAAAGAAATCATGAGACACTTTCATTAACGATGCATGCAGAAAGAAAGGCATACACTATAAATGTATATGTTGCATTGCATGACAAGTGAATCCGCTTGCAACCCTAGGTTTCCTCCGCAAGTTCCATCGTTGGCCATGGATTTGCTATATTTGTCAAAAGAAAATCATCTTCAACAAAAAGTTGAAATATGGCTTGACTTTCCTATGAAATGAAACAAGCGTTTCTATTTGAAAAGTTTAATTCAAAACAACCGAATTTAAGTTTTGTAAATACCATAGAGCACATTTTGGCATGCTTAGGAATATTTAGTTAGCTTTAGATTGAAGAAGATACCTTACAAGATAAACCATTTTATAAGGAAAGTGGCTAACATATTATAAATGTTGTCGAGTGTGATACCAAATATATCTTAGAATGATAGTTGTGCAAAAATAAAGCCTTTGCAACTGCATATTCACGTGTATTTAGAAGCACTTACAGACGAATAATTTGAGCTTTATTGCATGACAAGAGAATCCGCTTGCAACTCTAGGTTACCTCCCAAAGTTCCATTGTGGGCCATGGATTTGCAATATTTGTCAAAAGGAAACTCATCTACAACAAACGGTTGAAACATTACTTGACTTTCCTATGAAATGAAACAAGCCTCTCCATTTCAAAAGCTTAACCCAAAACAACCGAATTTAAGTTTTGTAAATACCATAGAGCCCACTTTTCTTTCCATATTACTTTTCTAGCTAAAACCATACATCATTCTCAAACAAGACAATAACCATATGCTACAAAGAATGCAAGTTATTTAATCAATTACCGCTATCTTAACTATTCTCAAAATTGATATACGGAATCATATCTATCTTGATAATCACTATGGTTTACATAAAACTATATTTGAAACGATTCTACAAAACATATAAATAAGATAATTACATAGATCAAGAATAAATAAATTTTACCGATACCAATCAATTTTTTGTACAATTTTCTTATTTTGAACAAGAAAGAAAAGAATATTAACTAGATTTTTTTGTGCTTAGGAATTTTTAGTTACCTTTGGATTGAAGAAGGTATCTTAGAATATAAACCATTTTACAAGGAAAATAACTAACATAAAATATTATAAGTGTTGTCAATTGTGATCCCAAATGTATCTTAGAATGATAGTTGTGCAAAAATTAAGCCTTTGCAAGCCCACATTCACGTCTACGTAGAAGCTGTTAAAATAAATCATTTGAGATTCATTAGTAGTGAAATTTCGAATGTACAAACCGGGTGATGTAGATTACATAAACAATATACAAAATTGCTAGTTTTCTTCAAATTCTGAGACAATATCGAGAAAACAACTTTTCCTAAGAAGCTATTACTTTAGTTGAAACTAGAAAGACATTTGGATAAGTAAGTATAACTAAAAATGATGGAATCGAAAACAAATCATGAGATACTTTCATTAATGATGCACGAAGAAAGAAACACATACACTATAAATGCAGACGCTGCATTGCATGACAAAAGAATCCGCTTGCAACTCTAGGTTTCCTCCCCAAGTTCCATCGTTGGCCATGGATTTGCAATATTTGTCAAAAGGAAATTCATCTTCAACAAACGATTGAATCATTGTTTGACTTTCCTACCAAATGAAACAAGCCTCTTTGATTGAAATGCTTAACCCAATACAACCGAATTTAAGTTTTGTAAATACCATAGAGCACATTTTCCTTTCAATATTACTTTTCTAGATAAAGCTATACATCATCCTCAAACAAGACAATAACCATATCTTACAAAGAGTGCAAAAGTAATAAATCAATTACCGCAATCTTAACTATTCTGAAAATTGATGGCAAGAGTCTTATCTATCATGATAATCACTATGGTTCAAATAAAACTATCATTCGAACCATTTTACCAAACACAAAAATAAGATAATTAGATAGATCAAAAATAAATTATTTTGACCGATGTGAATAAGTTTTCGGTAAAATTTTTTATTTTGAAGAGGAAAGAAAAGAATATGAACTTGATATTGGTATGCTTAGGAATATTTTGTTAGCTTTAGATTGAAGAAGATACCTTAGAAGATAAACCATTTTATATGGAAAGTGGCTAACAAATTATAAGTGTTGTCCAGTGTGATCCCAGATGTATCTTAGATTGATAGTTGTGCAAAAATCAAGCCTTTGCAAGTGCACATTCACGTGTATGTGTTAGCCCTTAGAGACGAATAATTTGAGCTTTATTGTCAGTGAAATTCTAAATGTACAAACACGTTGATGTAGACAACACAAACAAGATAAGAAATTGCTAATTTTCTAAATATTATGAGACAATATCAAAAAAATAATTTCGTGTAAGAAACTATTACTTTAGTTAAAACAGTAAAGACGTTTGTTTAAGTAGGTATAACAAATGATAATAGAAACCAAAAGAAATCATGAGACACTTTCATTAATGATGTAGGAAGAAAGAAAGGCATACACTATAAATGCAGATGTTGCATTGCATGACAAAAAAATCCGCTTGCAACTCTAGGTTCCCCCCCAAGTTCCATCATTGGCCATGGATTTGCAATATTTGTCAAAAGAAAATTCATCATATACAAACGGTTGAAACATTGTTTGACTTTCCTATGAAATGAAACAAGCCTCTCCGATTGAAAAGTTTAACCCAAAAGAACTGAATTTAAGTTTTTGTAAGTGCCATAGAGCACATTTTTCTTTCAATATTACTTTTCTAGCTAAAACTATACATCATCCTAAAACAAGGCAATAACGATATGCTACATAGAGTGAAAAAGTAATAAATAATTACCACAATCTTATCTATTCTCAAAATTGATGTCCGGAATCTTATCTATCATGATAATCTCTATGGTTCAAATAAAACTATCATTCAAATCATTTTACCAAACACATAAATAAGATAATTAAATAGATCAAGAATAAATAAATTTGATCCATGCTAATCAATTTTGGGTACAATTTTCTTA
This sequence comes from Andrographis paniculata, assembly GCF_009805555.1. NCBI lineage: Eukaryota > Viridiplantae > Streptophyta > Magnoliopsida > Lamiales > Acanthaceae > Andrographis > Andrographis paniculata. The sequence goes on from NW_026137589.1 coordinate 52,750, forward strand.
TTTTGAAGAAGAATCAAAAGAATATGAACGATATTTTGGTATGCTTAGGAATATTTAGTTTCCTTTATATTGAAGAAGATACCTTAGAACAAAAAAAATTTTGTAAAGAAAGTGGCTAACATCATATATTATATGTTTTTTTGTAGTGTTTTCCCTGTTGTATTATAGATTAATAGTTGTGCAAAAATTAAGCCTTTGCATGTGCACATTCACTTGTACGTGGAAGCACTTACAAATGAATTATTTGAGCTTCATTGTCAGTGAAATTTCGTATGTATAAACACGGAGATATAGACACCACAAACAAGATAAGAAATTCCTAATTTTTTACAAATTCTGAGACAATATCAACAAAATAACTTCGCCTAAGAAGCTATTACTTTAGTTGAAACAATAAAGATGTTTGGATAAGTAGGTGTAACTAACGATAATGGAAACAAAAAGAAATCATGTGACACTTTCATTAATGATGTAGGAAGAAATAAACATATATACTATAAATGCATAGAGAACAAATAAATTAATCGAATACCGCAATTTTAACTATTCTCAAATTGATGGCCGGAATCTTATCTCTCATGATAATCACTATGGTTCAAAGAAAAACAATGATTCAGACCATTTTACCAAACACTATAATAAAATAATCCAATTCATCAAGAATAAATAAATTTGACCAATGTCAATAAGTGTCTCATGAATTTTTTTCATTTCCATTATCGTTAGTTATACCTACTTATCCAAACGTCTTAATTGTTTGAACAAAAGTAATACCTTCTTACGCGAAGTTACTTTGTTGATATTGTCTCCAAAATATTTAGAAATTTAGCAATTTCTTATCTTGTTCGTATTGTCTACATCTCCATGTTTGTACATTCAGAATTTCACTTGCTATAAAGCTCAAATTATTCATCTGTAAGCTCTATTACATACACGTGAATGTGCACTTGCAAATGCTTAATTTTTTCACAACTATCATTCTAAGATACACTTGGGATCAAACTGGACAATATTTAGAATATGTTAGCCACTTTTCATATAAAATGGTTTATGTTCTAAGGTATCTTCTTCAATTTAAAGCTAACTAAATATTCCTAAGCACACCAAAATATAGTTCATATTCTTTTCTTTCCTCTACAAAATAAGAAAATTGCACAAAAAATTTATTGACATCGGTCAAATTTATTTATTCTTAATCTATCTAATTATCTTATTTTTGTGTTTGGTAAAATGGATTGAATGATAGTTTTATTTGAACCATAGTGATTATCATGATGGATAAGATTCCGGCCATCAATTTTGAGAATAGTTTAGATTGCGGTAATTGATTTATTAATTTGTACTCTATGTAGCATATGATTATTGTTTTGTTTGAAGATGATGTATAGTTTTAGGTAGAAAAGTAATATGGAACGAAAAATTTGCTCTATGATATTTAGAAAACTTAAATTCGGTTGTTCTGCATTAAGCTTTTCAATCGGAGAGGCTTGTTTCATTTCATAGGAATGTCAAGCAATGTTTCAACCATTTGTTGAGGATGAATTTCCTTTTAACAACTATTGCAAATCCATGGGCAACGATTGAACTTGCGGAGGAAACCTAGAGTTGCAAGGGGATTCTCTTGTCATGCAATGCAACATATGCATTTATAGTGTATGTCTTTCTTTCTTCCTTCATCATTAAAGAAAGTGTCTCATGATTTCTTTTGGTTTCCATTATCCTTAGTTATACCTATTTATCCAAACATGTTTGCTGTTTCAACTAATGTAATATCTTCTTACGCAAAGTTATTTTGTTGATATTGTCTAATAATTTTTAGAAAATTAGCAATTTCTTACCTTGTTTGTATTGTCTACATCGCCGTGTTTGTACATTCTTAATTTAACTGACAATAAAGCTCAAATTATTCATCTGTAAGTGCTTCCATATACAAGTTAATGTGCACTTGCAAATGCTTAATTTTTTCACAACTATCATTCTAAGAGACATCTGGGATCACACCGAACAACACTTATGTTCATATTCTTTAGTCTAAAGCTAACTAAATATTCCTATACACACAAAAATGGTTTATGTTCTAAGGTATCTTCTTCAGTCTAAAGCTAACTAAATATTCCTATACACAGAAAAATCTAGTTCATATTCTTTTCTTTCCTCTTCAAAATAACAAAATTGTACCGTAAACTGATTGACATGAGTAAAATTTATTTATTCTTGACCTATTTGATTATCTTATTTTGGTGTTTGGTAAAATGGTTTGAATGATGGTTTTATTTGAACCATAGGGATTATCATGATAGGTAACATTACGGCCATCAATTTTGAAAATAGTTAAGATTGCGGTAATCCATTTATTAATTTGCACTCTATGTAGCATATGATTATTGTTTTGTTTGAAGATGATGTATAGTTTTAGGTAGAAAAGTAATATGGAACTCTGGGAGGAAACTCTGGGATGATTATTAAGCCATGGCCAACGATGGAACTCTGGGAGGAAACTTAGAGTTTCAAGAGGATTCTCTTGTCATGCAATGCAACATATGCATTTATACTGAATGTTTTTCTTTCTTCCTTCATCATTAAGGAAAGTGTCTCATGATTTCTTTTGGTTTCCATTATCCTTAGTTATACCCATTTATCCAAACGTCTTTACTGTTTCAACTAAAGTACTACCTTCATCGGAAAAATTGTTTTGTTGATATTGTCTCAGAATTTGTATATTTAGAATTTCACTGACAATGAAGCTCAAATAATTTCTTCGTAAGTTCTTCTACATGCATGTGAATTTGCACTTGCAAAGGATTAATTTTTGCACAACTATCATTCTAAGATCCATTTGGGAACACACTAGACAACACTTATAATATATAATGTTAGCCATTTTCCTAATAAAATGGTTTTTGTTCATAAGTATCTTCTTCAATCTAAAGGTAATTAAATATACCTAAGCACACAAAAATGTAGTTCATGTTTTTTTCTTTCCTTTTCAAAATAAGAAAATTGTACCGAAAATGATTGGCATCGGTAAAATTTATTTATTCTTGATCTATCTGATTATCTTATTTTTGTGCTTGGTTAAATGGTTTCAATTATAATTTTAATTGAACCATAGTGATGATCATGATAGATATGATTCTGGATATCAATTTTGAGGATAGTTAAGATTGCGGGAATTGATTAAATAACTTGCAGTCTTTGTAGCTTATGGTTATTGTCTTGTTTCAGCATGATGTATGGTTTTAGCTAGAAAAGTAATATGGAATGAAAAGTGTGCTCTATGGTATTTTCCAAACTTAAATTTTGTTGTTTTGGGTGAAGCTTTTCAATCGGAGAGGCTTGTTTCATTTCATAAGAAAATCAAGCAATGTTTCAACTGTTTTTTTAAGATTAATTTCCTTTTGACAAATATTGCTAATCCATGCCCAAATATGGAGCTTGGGGAGGAAGCCTAGAGTTGCAAGCAGATTCTCTTGCCATGCAATGCAACATATGCATTTATACTAAATGTCTTTTTTGCTTCCTGCATTATTAATGAAAGTGTCTCATTATTTCTTTTTGATTCCATTATCTTTAGTTATACCAACTTATCCAAACTTTTTTTACTTTCTTAACTAAAGTAATAGATTCTTACACAAAGTTATTTTGTTGATATTGTCTAAGAATATTATGAAAATGAGCAATTTTTTATCTTGTATGTATTGTCTTTATCGCCGTGTTTGTACATTCAGAATTTCACTGACAATAAAGCTCAAATTATTCATCTGTAAGTGCTTCTATATACACGTGAATGTGCACTTCCAAATGCTTAATTTTTGCACAACTATCATTCTAAGATACATCTGGGATCACACTGGACAACATTATAACATATAATGTTAACCACTTTCCCAATAAAATGGTTTATGTTCTAAGGTATCTTCTTCAGTCTAAAGGTAATTAGATATACGTAAGCACACAAAAATCTAGTTCATGTTCTTTTCTTTCCTCTTCAAAATAAGAAAATCGTATCGAAAAATGATTTGCATCGGTAAATTTTTTTTATTCTTAATCTATTTGATTATCTTATTTTTTGTTTGGTAAAATGGTTTCAATTATAATTTTAATTGAACCATAGTGATGATCATGATTGATATGATTTTGGATATCAATTTTGAGGATAGTTAAGATTGCGGTAATCGATTAAATAACTTGCAGTATATGTAGCTTATGGTTATTTTCTTGTTTCAGAATGATGTATGGTTTTAGCTAGAAAAGTAATGTTGAATGAAAAGTGTGCTCTATGGTATTTTCGAAACTTAAATTTGGTTGTTTTGGGTTAAGTTTTTCAATCGGAGAGGCTTGTTTCATTTCATAAGAAAGTCAAGCAATGTTTCAACCGTTTTTTAAAGATGAATTTCCTTTTGACAAATATTGCTAATCCATGGCCAAATATGAAACTTGGGGAGGAAACCTAGAGTTGTAAGCAGATTCTCTTGTCATGCAATGCAACATCTGCATTTATAGTGTAAGTCTTTCTTTCTTCCTGCATCATTAATGAGAGTGTCTCATGATTTCTTTGGTTTCATTATCGTTAGTTATAACTACTTATCCAAACGTCTTTATTGTTTCAACTAAATCAATAGCTTCTTACGCGTTGTTATTTTGTTGATATTGTCTCAGAATATTGTGAAAATTAGCAATTTCTTATCTTTTATTCGTTGTCTTTATCGCCGTGTTTGTACATTCATAATTTAACTGAAAATAAAGCTCAAATTATTCATCTGTTAGTGCTTCTATATACACGTGACTGTGCATTTTCCAATGCTTAATTTTTTCACAATTATCATTCTTAGATACCTCTGGGATCAGACTGGACAACACTTAGAATATATCATGTTAGCCACTTTTCTTATAAAATGGTTTATGTTCTTAGGTATCTTTTTTAATCTAAAGCTAACTAGATATTCCTAAGCACAAAAAAATATAGTTCATATTCTTTTCTTTTCTCTTCAAAATAAGAAAATTGTACCGAAAACTGATTGACAGCGGTCAAATTTATTTATTCTTGATTTATCTGATTATCTTATTTTTGTGTTTGGTAAAATGGTTTGAATGATAGGTTTATTTGAACAATAGTGATTTACATGATAGATAAGATTGCGACCATGAATTTTGAAAATAGTTAAGATTGCAGTAATTGATTTATTAATTCACACTCTTTGTAGCATATGATTATTGTCTTGTTTGAGGATGATGTATAGTTTTAGGTGCAAAAGTAGTATGGAAAGAAAACTTTGCTCTATGGTATTTAGAAAACTTAAATTTAGTTGTTTTGGGTTAAGCTTTTTAATCGGAGAGGCTTGTTTCATTTCATAGGAAAGGCCAACAATGTTTCAACCGTTTGTTGAGGATGAATTTCCTTTTGACAAATATTGCAAATCTACGGGCAACGATGGAACTTGGGGAGAAAACCTAGAGTTGCAAGCGGATTCTCTTGTAATGCAATGCAACATATGTATTTATAGTGTATGTCTTTCTTTCTTTCTGAATCATTAATGAATGTATCTCGTAATTTTTTTGGGTTTCCATTATCATTAGGTATAGTTACTTATCAAACATCTGTATTGTTTTAATTAAAGTAATAGCTTCTTAGGCGAAGTTGTTTTGTTGATATTGTCTCAGAATTTCTAGATAATTAGTAATTTCTTATTTTGTTTATGTAGTCTACATCACCGTGGTTGTACATTCGGAATTTCCATGACAATGAAGCTCAAATACTTCATCTGTAAGTGCTTCTACATACACCTCATTGTGCACTTGTAAATGCTTAATTTTTGCACAACTATCATTCTAAGATATATCTTGGATAACACTGGACAACACTTATAATATATAATGTTAGCCACTTTTCTTATAAAATGGTATATGTTCTTAGGTATCTTATTCAATCTAAATGTAAATAATTATTCCTAAGCACACCAAAATCTAGTGAATATTCTTTTCTTTCCTCTTCAAAATAAGAAAATTGTACCGAAAATTGATTGGCATTAGTCAAATTTATTTATTATTGATCTATATGATTAGCTTCTTTTTGTGTTTTGTAAAATGGTTTCAATTATAGTTTTATTTGAACCATAGTAATTATCAAGATAGATATGATTTCGGATATAAATTTTGAGAATAGTTAAGATGGAGATAATCAATTAAATAACTTGCAATCTTTGTAGCATGTGGTTATTGTTTTGTTTAAGAATGATGTATGGTTTTAGCTAGAAAAGTAATATGGAAAGAAAAGTGTGCTCTATGGTATTTAGAAAACTTAAATTTGGTTGTTTTAGGTTAAACTTGTTAAACGGGAGGCTTGTTTCATTTCATAGGAAAGTCAAGCAATGTTTCAACGGTTTGTTGAAGATGAATTTCCTGTTGAAAAATATTGCAAGTCCATGGTCAACGATGGAACTTGGGGAGGAAACTTAGAGTTGCAAGCAGATTCTCTTTTCATGCAATGCAACATATGCATTTATAGTGTATATTTTTTCTTCTTCCTGCATCATTAATGAAAGTATCTAATATCTTCTTTTGGGTTAATAAAAGTATCATTAATGAAAGAAAATTGTGCTATGTGGAATTTAGAACACTTAAATTCAGTTGTTTTGAGTTAAGTTTTTCAATCGGAGAGGCTTTTTTCATTTCATAGGAAAGGCCAGCAATGTTTCAACTGTTTGTTGAGGATGAATTTTCTTTTGACAAATACTACAAATCCTTGGGCAACGATGAAACTTTGGGAGGAAACCTAGAGTTGCAAGTGGATTCTCTTATCATGCAATGCAACATATGCAATAATATTGAATGTTTTTTTTCCTTCCTCTATCATTAATGAAAGTGTCTCTTGATTTCTTTTTCGTTTCTATTATTTTTAGTTATACCTACTTATCCAAACGTCTTTATTGTTTCAACTAAAGTAATAGCTTCTTATGTGAAGTTATTTTGTTGATATTGTCTCCAAATATTTAGAAAATTAGCAATTTCTGATCATGTTTGTGTTTTCAATATCACCATGTTTGAACATTCAGAATTTCACTTGCAGTAAAGCTGAAATTATTCATTTGTAAGTTCTTCTACATACACGTGAATGTGCACTTACAAAGGCTTAATTTTTGCGCAACTATCATTCTAAGATACATCTGAGATCAAACTGGACAACACTTAGAATAGTTAGCCACTTTACTTATAAAATAGTTTCTATTCTAAGGTATCTTCTTCAATCTAAAGCTAATGAAATATTTCAAAGCACATCAAAATTAGCAATTTGTTATCTTGTTTATGTATTCAACATCGCCGTGTTTGTACATTCATAATTTTGCTGAAAATGAAGCTCAAATCATTCATTTGTAAGTGCTTCTATATACACGTGAATGTGAATTTGCAATGACTTATTATTTGTACAACTATCAAACTAAGATACATTTGAAATCACACTGGACAAAACTTATACTATATGATGTTAGCCATTTTTCTTATAAAATAGTTTATGTTCTAAGGTATATTCTTCAATCTAAAGGTAATTAAATATTCCTAAGCACACAAAAATCTATTTCATATTTTTTTTCCTTCCTCTTCAAAATAAGAAAATTGTACGAAAAACTGATTGACATCGGTCAAATTAATTTATTCTTGATCTATTTGATTTTCTTATTGATGTGTTTAGTAAAATGGTCTGAATTATAATTTCTTTTTTTAACCATAGTGGTTATCAAGATAGATAACATTCCGGCCATAAATTTTGAGAATAGTTAAGATTGCGGTAATCGATTAATTAATTTGCACTCCATCTAGCATATGGTTATTTTCTTGTTTCAGAATGATGTATAGTTTTAGCAAGAAAAGTAATACGGAAAGTCGAGCAATGTTATTTATAAAACTTAAATTCGGTGGTTTTGAGTTTAGATTTTTAATCGTAGAGGCTTGTTTCATTTCATAGGAAAATTAAGCAATGCTTGAACCGTTTGTTAAAGATGAATTTCCTATTGAGAAATATTGCAAATCCATAGCCAACGATGGAACTTCGGGAAGAAACCTGGAGTTGCAAGCGGATTCTCATGTCATGCAATGCAGCATATGCATTTATAGTGTTTGTCTTTCTTTCTTCCTTCATCATTAATGAAAGTATCTCATGATTTCTTTTGGTTTCCATTAGCATTAGTTATACCTACTTGTCCAAACGTCTTTACTTTTTCAAATAAAGTAATAGCTTCTAAGGTGAAGTTGTTTTGTTGATATTTTCTCAAAATATGTTGAAAATTAGCAATTTCTTATCTTGTTTGTGTAGTCTACATCTCTGTGTTTGTACATTTGGAATTTCACTGACCATGAACCTCAAATAATTCATCTGTAAGTGCTTCTACATATACGTGCATGTGCACTTGCAAAGGCTTAATTTTTGCACAACTATCATTCTAAGATACATTTCGGATCAAACTGGATAACACTTATAATATATGATGTTAGCCATTTTCCTTATAAAATGGTTTATGTTCTAAGATATCTTCTTCAATCAAAAGGTAACTAAATATTCCTAAACACACTAAAACATAGCTCATATTCTTTTCTTTTCTCCTCAAAATAAGAAAATTGTACCGAAACTGATTGGCATTGGTCAAAATTATTTATTCTTGATCTATCTTATTTTCTTATTTCTGTGTTTGGTAAAATGGTTTAAATTATATATATAGTTTTTTTAACAATAGTGGTAATCAAAATAGAGAAGATTTTGGCCATCAATTTTGAGAGTAGTTAAGATTACGGTAATCGATTAATTAATTTGCACTCTATGTAGCATATGGTTATTTTCTTATTTGAGATTGATGTATAGTTTTAGCAAGAAAAGTAGTATGGAAAGAAAAGTGTGTTCTATGGTATTTGTAAAACTTTTTTTTGGTTGGTTTAGGGTAAGCTTTTTAATCGGCGTGGCTTGTTTTATTTCATCGGAAACTCAAGCAATGTTTCGACCATTTCTTTAAGATGAATTTCATTTTTTCAAATATTGCAAGTCCATAGGCAACGATGGAATTTGGGGATAAAACCTAAAGTTGCAAGCAGATTCTCTTGTCATTCTAAGATACATCTGGGATGACACTGAACAACACGTATAATATATGATGTTAGCCAGTTTCATTATGAAATGATTTATGTTCTAAGATATCTTTTTCAATCTAAAGGAAACTAAATATTCCTAAGAACACCAAAATCTAGTTCATATTCTTTTTTTTCCTCTTCAAAATAAGAAAACTGTACCGAAAACTGATTGACATCGGTCAAATTTAATTATTCTTGATCTATGTAATTAGCATATTTCTTTGATTGGTAAAATGTTTTAAAATATAGTTTTATTTGAACCATAGTAATTATCATGACAGATAAGATTCCGGCAATCAATTTTGAGAATAGTTAAGATTAAAGTAATCGATTTATTAATTTGCACCCTATGTAGCATACGGTTATTGTCTTGTTTGAGAATGATATATAGTTCTTGCTAGAAAGTAATAGGGAAAGAAAAGTGTGATCTATGGTATTTACAAAACTTAAATTCTGTTATTTTGGGTTAAGCTTTTAAACCAGATAGGCTTGTTTCATTTCATAGGAAAGTCAAGCAATGTTTCAACTGTTTGTTAAAGTTGAATTTCCTTTTGACAAATATTGCAAGTCCATGGCAAATGATAGAACTTTGGGAGGAAACTTAGAGTTGCAAGCGGAGTCTCTTGTCATTCAATGCAACATATGCATTTATACTGAATGTGTTTTTTTCTTCCTGCATCATTAATGAAAGTTTCTCATAATTTCTTTTCGTTTCCATTAAAGTTAGTTATACCTACTTAGGCAAAGTTGTTTTGTTCATATTGTCTCATAACTTGTAGAAAAATAGGAATTTCTTATATTTTTTATTTAGTCTATATCGCCGTATTTGTACATTCGAAATTTCACTGACAATGAAGCTCAAATAAAATATTTGTAAGTGCTTCTACATACATGTGAATGTGCACTTGAACAGGCTTAATTTTTGCACAACTATCATTCTAAGATACATGAGGGATCACACTGGGCAACACTTATAATATATAATGTTAGCCATTCTCCTCTTAAAATAGTTTATGTTCTAAGGTATCTTCTTCCATCTAAAGGTAATTAAATATTTTTAAGCACAAAAAAATCTATTTCATGTTTTTTTCTTTTCTCTTTAAAATAAGAAAATTGTACCGAAAACTGATTGGCATCGGTAAATTTATTTATTCTTGATCTTTCGGATTTTCTTATTTCTATGTTTCGTAAAATGGTTTCAATTATAGTTTTATTTGAACCATTGTGATGATAATGATAAATATGATTCCGGATATCAATTTTGAGGATTTTTAAGATTACGGTAATCGATTAAATAACTTGCAGTCTTTGTAGCATATGGTTATTGTCTGGTTTTGGAATGGCGTATAGTTTTAGCTAGAAAAGTAATATGGAATGAAAAGTGTGCTATATGGTATTTACAAAATTTAAATTTGGTTGTTTTGGCTTGTTTCATTTCATAAGAAAGTCAAGCAATGTTTCAACCGTTTGTTGAAGATGAATTTCCTTTTAATAAATATTGCAAATCCATGGCCGGTGATGGAACTTGGGGAAGAAACCTAGAGTTGCAAGCGGATTTTTTGTCATGCAATGCAACATATGCATTTATAGTGTATGTCTTTCTTTCTTCCCGCATCTCTAATGAAAGTGTCTCGTGATTTCTTTTGGTTTCCATTGTCGTTAGTTATACTTATACAAACGTCTTAACTATTTCAACTAAAGTAATAGCTTCTGAGGCGAAGTTGTTTTGTTGATATTGTCTCAGAATATATTGAAAATTAGCAATTTCTTATCTTGTTTGTGTAGTCAATATCACCGTGTTTGTACATTCAAGATCTCTTTGACAATGAAACGAAATAATTCACCTGTAAGTGTTTCTAAATACACGTGAATTTGCACGTTCAAAGGCTTAATTTTTGTACAACTATTACAGAAGATGAATCTGGGATCACACTACACAAAACTTTTAATATATAATGTTAGCCACTTTTCTTATAAAATGGTTTATGTTCTAAGGTATCTTATTCAATCTAATGGTATGTAAATATTCCTAAGCACACCAAAATCTAGTGCATATTCTTTTCTTTCCTTTTCATAATAAGAAAATTGTACCGAAAACTTATTGGCATTGGTAAAATTTATTTATTCTTGATCTATCTGATTATCTTATTTGTGTGTTTTTTAAAATGGTTTCAATTCTAGTTTTATTTGAACAATAGTGATTATCATGATATATATGATTCTGGATATCAATTTAGAGAATAGTTAAGATTGCGGTAATAACTTGCAGTCTTTGTAGCATATGGTTATTGTCTTGTTTCAGAGTGATATATGGTTTTGGCTAGAAAAGTAATATGGAAAGAAAAGTGTGCTCTATGGTATTTACAAAATTTAAATTCGATTGTTTTGGTTTAAGCGTTTCAATCGGAGAGGCTTGTTTCATTTTATTGGAAAGTCAAGCAATGCTTCAACTATTTGTTGAAGATGAATTTACTTTTGAAAAATATTTCAAATCCATGGGCAACAATGGAACTTGGGATTGAAAGCTAGAGTTGCAAGCGGATTCTCTTGTCATGCTTTTTCACAACTATCATTCTAAGATACATCTGGGATCACGCTAGGTAACACTTATAGTATATGATGTTAGCCACTTTGCTTATAAATTTGTTTATGTTATAAGCTATCTTCTTCAATCTAAAGGTAACTAAATATTCCTAAAAATACCAATATCTAGTTCATAATATTTTCATTCCTCTTCAAAATAAGAAAATTGAACCGAAAATTGATTGGCATCGTTCAAATTTATTAATTCTTGATCTATATGATTAGCATATTTCTATGTTTGGTAAAATGGTTTGAATGATATTTTTTTATTGAACCATAGTGATTATCATGATAGATAAGATTCCGGCCATAAATTTTGAGAATAGTTAAGATTACGGTAATCGATTTAATAATTTGCACTCTGTGTGGCATACGGTTTTAGCTAGAAAAGTAATACGGAATGAAAAGTGTGCTCTATGGTATTTACAAAACTTAAATTAGTTTGTTTTGGGTTAAGTTTTTCAATCGTAGAGTTTTGTTTCATTTCATAGGAAAGTCAAGCAATGTTTCAACCGTTCGTTTAAGTTGAATTTCCTTGTGACAAATATTGCAAGTCCATGGAAAATGATGGACCTTGGGGAGGAAACTTAGAGTTGCAAGATGATTCTCTTGTAATGCAATGCAACATATGCATTTACACTGAATGTTTTTTTTTTCTTCCTGCATTATTAATGAAAGTGTCTCACGATTTCTTTTTGTTTCCATTATCGTAAGTTATACATACTTATCCAAACGTCTTTTACTAGTTCAAGTAAAGTAATAGCTTCTTATACGAAGTTATTTTGTTGATATTATCTCAGAATATTTTGAAAATTAACAATTTCTTATATTGTTTCTATTGTCTACATCGCCATGTTTGTACATTCAGAATTTCACTGACGATAAAGCTCAAATTATTCATCTGTACGAGCTTCTACATACACGTGAATGTGAACTTGCAAAGGCCTAATTTTTGCACAACTATCAAACTAAGATACATTTGGGATCACACCGAACAACACTTATAATATATGATATTACCCATTTTTCTTATAAAATAGTTTATATTCTAAGGTATCTTCTTCAATATAAAGGTAATTAAATATTCCTAAGCACGCAAAAGTCTATTTCATATTTTTCTTTCCCCTTCAAAATAAGAAAATTGTATTGAAAACTAATTGGCATCAGTCAAATTTATTTATTCTTGATCTATCCGATTTTCTTATTTTTGTGTTTGGTAAAAAAATTGAATGATAGTTTTTTTCTAACCATAGTAGTTATCAAGATAGATAAGTTCCGGCAATCAATTTTGAGAACAGTTAAGATTACGGTAATTGATTAATTAATTTGCACTCTATGTAGCACATGTTTATTTCCTTGTTTGAGAATGATGTATAGTTTTAGCTAGAAAAGTAAAATGGAAAGAAAAGTGTGTTCTATGGTATTTACAAAACATAAATTTGGTTGTTTTGAGTTAAGCTTTTCAATCGGAAAGCCTTGGTTCATTTCATAGGAAAGTCAAGCAATGTTAAACACTGCTTGACTTTCCTATGAAATCAATAATCGTTGGATTGCCATATGAGTCAATAATACTAAATAAGGCTGATTATAATTATATGTTTTTATTTCCTTTAGGAGTGCACTTTCTTGTTTTAATTTCCATGGGTCCTCTATAAAATATCCTATGATTATCATTGTAAAGATTATTCATTCAAGAAAAATATTTTATAAATTGGTTTTTATTTTAAGAGCGATTCTTGTGCATTGTTTGAAGTGTAATCTTGAGTGATTCGGTTATATTTTCATATCTCTAAATCGAGTTGTTTTGAGTGATTTTAAACAACTCGTGGCCTCTCAAATAGTACTGGAACTATTCTTGCCTTAGCTTGTATTGACGTTTTGTTTAGAGGATTGTGAGATGTGAGTTTGATCTCTCGTGTTGCCTTCCCGACTACCTCTCAATTCAAGAGAGTTCAGGTTATCTCCATTAATATAGATATATATCTATCCATCCACCCCTTGTTCTATCCAAATTTTTCCGATATTATTATTAATTATTTATGTGGAATTCGATCCGAACTGTCATCCTTGGCAAGTTCGCATCATCTTGTATTAGAGCTAGTTGATACAATCTCGTGATTGATATCATTGTTCTTATTTGAAAAAAAAAGTCCAAAAAAATAAGAAAAGAAGAAAAACTTAACCGGAGAGCACAATTCACAAGAGGAGGAACATGTGTGAGGATATTACTTGTTTTTATTTTTACATTTTTTTCTTTGATGGCAGGTGAACGACACCCAGATGAACGCCCTAATCTTCAAATTGCAGCACTATCCAAAGCATTGGAATCATGATTCACGAAGGAACTTACTAACGAGATAAACATTGTACATTTGATGTTGGTTGATCTTGTTCAATCTTTTTGAGAATTGAGAATTGAGAGTCATCAAGTCCGACCCGCCCCCGACGCTAGTCGATCTGCAAGACGGAATCCTATATACCGAGGTAGGGTAGACTTTTCTAAAAATTTTGATGAAGAATGGGAGCCACTCCCTCCAAATAGAGATAACTAAAATCAAGATCATATGAGGAACTTGAAGATTAGCATCCCTTCTTTCAATGGAAGTTCTGACCCGGATGTTTATCTTGATTGGAAGAGGAAGATGGAGTTGATTTGAGATTGCTCTTCATATGATGATGAGCAATGGACGAGAATTCGTTTAATGGAGTTCACCAATTATGCCTTTAATTGGTGGGAACAATTGAGTACGAAACGAAGGTGAGAAGGGAAGGCCCGGATCACCACATGGGATGGGCTCAAAAAGGCTATGAGGAAACGATTTGTACCATCCCGGTATATGAGGGAGTTGCACGAACGAGTTCAAAAAATGTCTCAAAGTAATAGAAGTGTAGAGGAGTATTACAAGGAGCTTGAGAAAGAAATGATACGGGCTGACATTGTGGAGGACCCTAAGGCAACCATGGCCCGATTCATTAGTAAAATCAACCGAGATTTCAGGGAAAATCTAGAGCCCTGGTATATGAGGGAGTTGCACGAACGAGTTCAAAAAATGTCTCAAAGTAATAGAAGTGTAGAGGAGTATTACAAGGAGCTTGAGAAAGAAATGATACGGGCTGACATTTTGGAGGACCCTAAGGCAACCATGGCCCGATTCATTAGTGAAATCAACCGAGATTTCAGGGAAAATCTAGAGCTACACCCATATGTTGACTTGTCGGAATTGCTTCAACATGCAATTTTATTGGAGAAAGAATGCAAACAAAATGGGCGAGCTGATTCTTTCAACAACCACCACCCTGGTCCACCCACACTATCCTGGAGCCCCGAGGTGTTCCCACTACTAACGTCAATAAATTTTCTAATGTTGACAAAGGAAAAGGTGGTGTGCATGCTGGCACAACTCGAAACCCCCAAAAGAAATATGTCCATGGCAAGAATCCCCGAAACTATGAAATTACCTATTTTCGGTGTCAAGGTAAAGGACACTATGCCTCTGAGTGTCATAACAAGAAGACCATGATCTTGACGGATGCTGGTGAAGTCGTCACCGATGTTGAAGGAGATGTAGACGGTGAGAAAATTCTTGAATGTGAGGAACAGATTGCTGCAGAAGAAGATGAATATTTGAAAATCATGGTAGTAACTCTGCGGTCTCTTAGTACTTTTCAAAAGGAAGAACCAGCCCAAATGCAAAGGGAGAACATCTTCCATTGTCGTTGCAAAATCGGAGGCAAGATTTGCAGCATGATAATTGATAACAGAAGCTGCACCAATGTGGTTAGTGAGACATTGGTCAAAAAGTTGAACCTTGTCCCCAAACCCCATCTGCGACCCTATCGATTGCAGTGGGTAAATAAACAAGTTGATGTAACCTTCCAAATTCGTGGTTATATGGACCAGGTTTTATACGATGTTGTGTCGATGCCGGCTTGACACATACTACTTGGATGGGCTTAGCAACTTGATCACAATGTCACCTACTTTGGGAAGGAGAATACTTTTACGCTCACACATGAGGGCAAAAAGATTACTTTGACTCCCCTCACCCTACAAGAAGCCCATACATATCATGAAGTGATACAAATGAACCATGTTCAAAACATTATGACTATGAAGAACCTCTCAAAAGTTCATCTATGACTGCCCCATTGAAAGTGCCAAGAGTGATTCCCTCAGAAAAATGAGAGAAAAGTAAGGGGGTACCTACCAAAGATACCCTTGCCCAAATGGAAAGGAACATTGACCTTTCAATCTTTCTCACTCAAAAGGATATTACATCCATAGGAGAGGATGAGAGTGATAGGATTTACATTTTACTTTGTAAGTTTAATTGCCTTACAGCTCAAGATTTGTAATCTAACTTGCCTCTAGAGTTGACGTAGAACCGAGGGGGCAGTTCACATTTTTATGCCCAGCCGAAATGGATATTCGATTAAAGGAAAATATAGATATATTTTTGGGGTTTTGAATATTTTGAGAAAAAGGGATTATAAATAAATGAACTAATAGAGAAACAACAAACACCTACTCGAAGATTGGATTGAGAATTGCAGCATCGAAGTATCTTGCTTGCTTAGGAAGCTATGTAACTTGTCTAGACCCACTAAGTCGAACAAAGACAACTCGAATGAATATGCTAAACCCCTACGAAGGTTGGAAGCAACGAACCTGTGGAATTAACCAAAGACCCGATTTGATGGATAAATTCAATGCATTCACATCTTGGAACGTCACTCTTATTGATGTCATCTTGGAAATCCACTCTCATTGATGTCATTTTTGGAATCCTCTATAATTGATGTCACCTTGAAAATCCACCCTTATTTATTTCGTCTTGGAAATCCACCACCATATATATATATATTTTTTTTTTTGAAAAAATCAACAATATTTAATTCTTTTTGAAATTTTCACTAGTCACATAGGAAATCCAAGTAGCACTAAATAAATCATTTATGGGACTCCTCTATTGGGGCCAACAAAAATGCACCTTCCGGAAATTGGCCTTGATATTGCGTCGGCTGGATTAAAATCAGCAAGAGCGAAAGAGGCCTCCAAGCTTGAGTTTTGAATTTATATTCTTCATCCAATTGAGTTTCCAAGGCTGAAACTTGATCTTGAAATTTCCGTGCTTTGCTCTGAGTTATTGGTCCCGGGGGTAGTTGAGGTATTTGCATTGCTTTGCTTGAGACGGAATTGTCATTTCCTCCCTCTTTAAGATTCGAGTCCTCTGTGATGAGATGTTCGTCTCCTATATCAAAAATAGATAGATCAACAACACTGAATGTTCCATGAACTTGATACTCACCAGGTAACTCAATGCGGTAAGCATTATCATTGATACGATCAAGTACTCTAAATGGACCATCTCCCCGTGGTGTTAGTTGGGACTTTCTTTCTTCTAGAAATCTCTCCTTACGCAAATGTAATCAAACCCAATCGCCAGGTTGGAACACAACCTTCTTCCGGTGTTTATTTAATGTTTTGCATAAGTGTGATCAGCCCGTTGTAGATTTTCCTTCACTCGGCTATGTAATTGCTGCACAAATTCAGTTCTTTTCTTGCCATCGAGACTTTTGTGCTTATTGCATGGCAATGGCAGAAGACCTAATGAATCAATTGATTAAACCCATAAACAATTTCAAAAGGGGAAATATTAGTAGTCTTATGAATAGTTCGATTATAAGCAAATTTTGCGTGAGGCAAACATTCTTCCCAAAATTTCATATTCTCACGGACTAAGGTAGGCAGTAAACTCCCTAAATTCCTATTCACAGATTCAGTTTGACCATCCGTTTGAGCATGCTGTAGAGTAGAGAATAACAATTTAGTGGCCAATTTTTCCCACAAAGTTTTCCAAAAATGACTTAAATATCTTTTGTCCCAATTATAAACAATTGTCCTCGGCACACCATGCAATTTCAAAACATCTCTAAAAAATAAGTTAGCAACATGTGTGGGATCAGTGGTTTTCGTACATGGAATGAAGTGTGCACTTTTTGGAAACCTGTCAACAACAACAAATATTGAATTTTTTCCTCCCCGACTCCTAGACAATCCCAAAAAAAAGTCCATAGAAATGTCAATCCAAGGTGATTTAGGTATAGGTAGAGGAGTATACAACCCATGGGGTTGGACGGTGGACTTGGCTGTTTTACACACAATGCATTTATTTATAAATTGTTCAACATCGAAATTCATGTGTGGCTAGTAAAAATGTTCTTGCAACATGTTCAAAGTCTTAGACCTACAAAAATGACCCATCAAACCTCCAGAATATGTTTCATGCACAAGAAGATTCCTAAGTGAGCACCTAGGAATGCATAAATGATTCTCATACAACAAATAACCATCATGTAAATGATATTTGTCATGGTCATGCTTAGCACACGCAATATAGATGTCACCAAAAATTAGAATGAAATTCGTAAAGCTCTTTCACATGAGAAAAACCCATCATCGTGGACTCAAGTGCGTACCTTCGGGATAGAGCATCGGTGACCACATTCTCCTTACCTTTTATGTACTTGATAATGTATGGAACAGTGTCACGAAGGCAATCCAACGTACATGCCATGCACTCAACTTCGCTTGGGATTTGATGTGCTCTAGTGACTCATGGTCGGTATGCACCACAAATTCTCGGGGCCGAAGATAGTACTGCCAAGTTTGAAAAGGGTCTAATAAAGGAATACAACTCATTGTCGTATGTTGAGTACTTCAATCCAAGCCCCGTGTAGCATTTCGCTGAAGTAGCCCACCGGATGTTGTTCTTGGGACAGCAGAGCTCCAATCCCTACACCAGACGCATCACAATCAATCTCAAAAGCCTTAGCAAAATCATGAAGTGCAAGGACGGGTGCATGTGTAAGTTTATGCTGTAGTGAATCAAAAGCTTGTTGTTGCTCTAGTCCCCAATCAAACTTGTCATTCTTCTTGGTGATTATTGTGAGAGGTTCTGCAATGATACTAAAGTCTCGTATGAAACGCCTATAAAAACTTGCAAGCCCATGGAAGCTTCATACATCTTAAATGATAGTAGGAGTCGCCCATTCTTGGATGGCTTGGATCTTTGCTACATCCACATTCACTCCTTCTTTGCCTAAAATAAAACCAAGAAAATTGCACTTGTCGACACAAAAGTCGCATTTTTCAGATTAGCATACAATTTCTCGTCACGCATCACATTCAAAGCAGCCTGCACATGCTTGGTATGTTCATCAAATGATTTACTGTAAGTTAAAATGTCATCAAAATAAACTACCACAAATTTGCCAATGAAATTTCGAAGCACATGGTTCATTAGCCGCGTAAATGTACTTGGGGCATTTGGTAAACCGAATGGCATAACGAGCCATTCATAAAGACCGAAAGTGGTCTTGAATACCGTTTTCCATTCATCTTCTTCTTTCATGCGAATTTGATAGTATCTACTCTTTAAATCAATCTTGCTAAAAATAATATAACCATTTAATTCATCTAACATATCATCCAAGCGAGGTATAGGGTGTTGATACTTTACCGTAATGGCGTTGACAGCTTGGCAGTCGACACACATCCTCCATGATGAATTCTTCTTGGGTAAGGGCAAAACCGGAATGGCACATGGGCTAAGGCTCTCCTGAACCCACCCCTTACTAAAAAACTCTTCAACTTGCCTCCTAATCTCCTTGACCTCCTGCGGATTAGCACAATAAGCTGGACAATTTGGAATTGAAGGTAAACCACCGGGAACAACCTCGGGGAACACATCTTGGTATTCTTCAATGAGGGTAAAAAAGCTTGTGGGAAGCTTGCTCATATCCTGCACAGATAGATAGATTGGTTTGCATATTAGAAAAAATAAGTTAGTCTCATTGTCGTTCAAATGCTCAACTTCTCTCAAACTCAAGAAAAATTTTGGGGATGTATACTCTTCTTTTTCTTTTTCCCTCCCTTTCTTTCCTCTCATAATCATAGGGTTATCTTTCTCACTCAAATTTTGAGCACTCAAAGTATTTTCACTCTTTTCAACAACTCTCTCTTCAATTTTTTCTCGCGCTCTTCTCTCTTTCACTTCCTAAACAAATTGTTAATACAAGTACTTTTGGTCAGCATTCACCTCATTGGGACTCAATCTTTTAGTGTAATCTTCATATCTTCATGAACAAATGTATACTGATTTAGGTGCCTATCATGCATTGTCCTTTTGTCAAATTGCCGCAGTCTCCCAAGCAAGATATGGCATTCTTGCATAGGGACCACATAACACAATACTTGGTCCTTGTAGTCCTTGATGTTGAATGAACACGTACTTGTTTCGTAACCTTGACCTCACCATAATTATTAAGCATTGAAGCTTATATGGCTTTGGTGGGCTTCAGTTTTCATCCCTAATTTCCAAACCACAAAGATCACTTACCACATTAGCACAACTTTCTCCATCTATGATCACGCTACAAACATTGTTGGCTATCTTGCATCTACAATGGAAAATGTTGTCCCGCTATTTGTCGTTGTTTATCTCCTTAGGAAATTCACTCAATGCCCTCAATGTGACCAAGGTTAAACCAGCTTCATGATCATAATCGGCCTCTTCTTCACATTCATTTCCAATATCCTCATTATTCTCATCCGAATCGGATTCGTATTCCCCACTTGCATTTAGAATCATCGTTCGCTTGTTTGGACATTGGTAAGCAAAATGCCCTCGACTTTGACATTTGAAACACAAAACATAACGACTGCGGTTACCTTGAGATTTGGGTTTTTATGAAGAACTTTCTTTGGTCATGTCAGTTCCCATGATTGTCTTGCCTTTGTCATGTCGTGGTGAAAAAGGTGTCTTATCTTCATCCTTCTTCGGGTAGGTGGATGGGTTGGAGTTCTTGTGGATAGAGCTCCAAATTTTGTTTTTCCTCCGTAGTTACTGCTCCAACTTAATGGCCAAATGTACCATTTCTTCCAAGTCAGGACAAGGATATCTATCAACTTCATCAGCAAGGAAAAAGAATTCTTCCAAAAGAAAAATATGGGATGAAAAGAAAGGTTTAGTCGTTTCTACCCAGATGACTTAGTACCATCTTTTGATTGGTACCAACTTTTGAAATTCAATAATAATTTTTTTTCCTTTTTTTTTTTGCAGATATTTTTTTTTTTGTTTTTTTGCAAACAAATAGAGATTTAAGTTAAAAAAACTTGAATAATGTAGCTCTGATACTAGATGACGTAGAACCAAGGCGGTGGTTCACATTTTTAGGCACAGCCGAAATGGATATTCGATTTAAGGAAAACATAAATATTTTTGGGGTTTTGAATTTTTGAGAAAACAGGATTATAAATAAATGGAATTATAGAGAAACAATAAACACCTATTCAAAGACTAAATAGAGAATCGCAGTATCGAAGTATCTTGCTTGCTTAGGAACCTAAGTAAGTTGTCTTAGACCCACTAAGTCGAAACAAAGATAACTCGAATGAATATGCTAAGCCTCTACGAATGTTGGAAGCAACGAAGCCGAGGACTTAACCAAAGACCCAATTTGATGGATAAACCAAAGTGCAAGAAATCATTCTCAAATACTTAGTTTAAGAAAAGAACTAATGTTCAAATTCAAAAGAAAAGATGATATGCCAAATTACATCTAATTTTTCCCTTTTATAGACAAGGGAAAGTAAATGCAAAAGTTGGAAACTATTACATTCAATCTAGGAAATGTGTGAAACATATTAATGCAATCAACCTTATAAACATGCTAGATTCAATGCATTCACATCTTGGAACTCCACTCTCATTGATGTCATTTTGGAAATCCACTCCCATTGATGTCATCTTAGGAATCCTCTCTCATTGATGTCACCTTGAAAATCCACTCTTATTTATGTCATCTTGGAAATCCACCACCATTTATGTTTTTTTAAAAATTCAACAATATTTAATTCTTCTTGAAATTTCCACTAGTGACATAGGAAATTCAAGTACCATTAAGTAAATCATTGATTGGACTCCTCTAGTGGGGCCAACCAAAATGCACCCTCCGGAAATTTGCTTTGATCTCGACTCGGGTGGATTAAAATCAGCAAGGGTAAAAGAAGCCTCAATGTCTGTGTTTTTAATTTATTTTATTCGTCAAATTTATTTGCCAAGGCTAAAACTTAATCTTGAAATTTCCGTGCTTTGCTCCGAGTTATTGGTCCCGGGGGTAGTTGAGGTATTTGCATTCCCTTGCTTGAAACGGGCTCGTCAAGAGTTCATCATATTTTGCAGGAATTTTCTGATATATTATCCAAGGAACTACCAAATGAGTTTCCCCCATTCTGTGGTATTGAATATCAGATTCATTTCATAGCTCGCGCTCAACTTCCTAATTGGCCGGCATATAGGGCCAACCCAGATGAGACCAAAGAGATCCAAACGCAAGTCCAAGACTTGTTAGATAAAGGTTCGGTGCATGAGAGCCTTTGTCCATGTTCTATACCGGTACTCTTCGTTCCAAAGATGGTAAGTGGCATATGTGTGTAGATTGTAGAGCAATAAATGCATTCACTATTATGTATAGGCATACTATTCCAAGATTAGATTATATGCTTGTTGAACTTCAAGGTGATGCTCTTCTTACAAAAATTGATCTTAAAAGTGGTTACCGTCGCATAAGAATGAGAGAAGGAGATGAGTGGAAAACTGCTTTCAAAATTAAGCTAGGGTTGTATGAATGGACTTTCATGCCTTTTGGCTTAACTAATGCCCCTAGTCACTCTATGAGATTGATGAATCATGTTCTTGGATCTTGCATAGGAAAGTTTGTGGTTGTTTACTTTGATGACATCTTCATCTATAGTAAGGGCACACATTGAGCATGTGAGAGAAGTGTTCATTTTATTGCGTCAGAACAAACTATATGCAAATGTTGAAAAATGTGCATTTTGTGTTTCTAGTTGTCTATTCCTTGGCTATATTGTTAGCGCACAAGAATACTAGTCGATGAGGAGAAGATCAAAGCCATCCAGGACTGTCTTGTCCCTACTACTGTTCATGAAGTTCATAGTTTCCATTGCTTGGCGGGGTTCTACCAAAGGTTTAATCATGATTTCAGCACTATTATAGCCCCTCCCACCATTGTTATTCGCAATGATAAAATGTTAAGTTGGGGAGAAGCCCAACAACAAGCCTTCGACAAGCTGAAATATTTGTTAACTCATGCCCCAATTCTTAAAATCCTTAACTTTGAACTAACATTTGAACTTGAATATGATGCATTAGGTATGGGCATTGGAGCCATTCTAATGCAGAATCGTCAACCAATTGTATACTTCAACAAAAAGCTAGGTGGTGCAGCCTTGAACTACCCAACTTACGACAATGAGTTATATGCCTTGCTTCGCGCACTTCAGGTATGGCAACATTATCTTTTACCAAAGGAATTTGTTATCCACTCACATAACGAGTCCCTTAAGAATAAAAACTTAGGCTAAATTAAATAAGAGACATTCTAGATAGATTGCTTTTGTTGATACATTCCCTTATGTGATAAAATATAAGAAGGGAAAGGATAATGTTGTAGTTGATGCACTCTCTAGGCACACTCACATTTTTACTGTTTTGACTTCTCAATTGCTAGGGTTTTCACATGTAAAATCATGTATGCGAAGGATAAAGATTTTTCTGACATCTTCAATGACTGTGCCAACATTGGGTTTAAAGATTTCTATTTGCATGAGGGCTATTTGTATAAGGCTGACAAGTTGTGTATTCTACAAGGTTCTATTCGAATTGTTTTAACTCACGAAGTCCATGAAGGTGGACTCGTGGGGCATTTTGGAGCCACCAAAACTCTTAAAATTTTGCAGGAAAAATTTTATGGTCCAGGTATGTGCACAAACATGGAACAACACATTACACATTGCATTACAAGTAGACAAGCCAAATCCACACTCCTACTGCATGATTTATATACACCCGTGCCTACACCCGACACACATTGGGTAGATTTGAGTATGGACATCATTTTGGGGCTACCTCGTACAAAGGGAGGTAAAGAGTCTATCAGGGTTGTTTTTGATAGGTTTTCAAAAATGTCCTACTTTATTCCTTGCAATAAGACAAATGACGCAATGCATATTGTTAATTTGTTTTTCAAAGAACTAGTGAGAATGCTTGGAATTCCCTGTACGATTGTATCTCCTAGGGATAGTAAATTCTTAAGCTTTTTTTGGAAAAAAATATGGGGAAAATTGAGGATGAAACTTCTCTTTTCGACCTCATATCACCCACAAATAGATGGTCAAACTGACGAGGCCGTCTCAACCAAGGCAATGCCAATACCTCAACTACCCCCAGGATCAATAACTCGGAGCAAAGCATGGAAATTTCAAGATCAAGTTTCAGCCTTGACAACTCAATTGGACGAAAAAAATAAATTCAAAACACAGGCATGGAGGCCTCTTTCACCCTTGCTGATTTTAATCCAGCCGAGTCGAGATCAAAGCGAACTTTTGAAAGGTGCATTTTTGTTGGCCCTACTAGAGGAGTCCAATCAATGATTTATTTAATGCTACATGAATTTCGTATTTTAATAGTGGAAAATTCAAGAAGATTAAAATATTGTTGAATTTAAAAATAAAAATAAAAAAAAAACATAAATGGTGGTGGATTTCCAATACGAGATAAATAAGGGTGGATTTTCAAGTTGACATCAATGGGAGAGGATTTCCAAGATGATATCAATGAGAGTGGATTTCCAAAATGACATCAATGAGATAGAGTTCCAAGATGTGAATGCATTGAATCTAACATGTTTCCTAGGTTGTTTTCATTAGTTTGTTTCACCTATTTCCTAGATTGAATGTAATAGTTTCCAACTTTTGCATTTATTTTCCCTTGTCTATAAAAGGGAAGACTTAGATGTAATTTAGGATCATCTTTCTTTTGAATATATTTGAACATTAGCTATTTCCTTAAACCAAGTGTTTGAGAGTGATTTCTTGCACTTTGGCTTATCCATCAAATCGGGTCTTTGGATAATTCCACAGGTTCGTAGCTTCCAACCTTCGTAAGGGTTTAGCATATTCATTCGAGTTGTTTTTGTTTCGCCTTAGTGGGTCTAAGACAAGTTACTCAGGTTCCTAAGCAAGCAAGATACTTCAATATTGCAATTCTCTATGAAGTCTTTGAGTAGGTGCTTGATGTATTTCTATAAGTCTATTTATCCATAATCCTTTTCCTTCTCAAAAACTCAAAACGCCCAAAATATATGTATAATTTCCTTTAATCGAATATCCATTTCGGATGGGCATAAAAATGTGAACCACCATCTATGTTCTACATCATCTGGTATCAGAGCTACATTATTCAAGTTTCTTAACTTGAATATTTATTTGTTTGCAAAAAAAAAAAGAAAGAAAAAAAAGGACAAAAAAATATTATTGAATTTCAAAAGTTGGTACCAATCAAAAGACGGTACTAAGTCATCCGAGTAGAAACGAGTTAACCTTTCTCACTAAGGCGAGAAAAGTAAGGGAGTACCTACAAAAGATACCCTTGCCAAAAGAATACGAACATTGACCAGACCATATTTCTCACTCGAAAGGATATTAGATTCATTGAAGAGGATGAAAGTGATAGGATTAACATTTTTCTTTGTAAGTTTAATTGCCTTATAGCTAATGATTTGCAATCTAACTTGCCTCTAGAGTTGACGTAGAACCGAGGAGGCGGTTCACATTTTTATGCCCAGCCAAAAGTATAGATATATTTTTGGGGTTTTGAGCTTTTGAGAAATAAAAGGATTATAGATAAATGGACTTATAGAGAAACAACAAACACCTACTCGAAGACTTGATAGAGAATTGCAGTATCAAAGTATCTTGCTTGCTTAGGAACTTAAGTAACTTGTCTCAGACCCACTAATTCAAAGAAAGACAACTCGAATGATATGTTAAACCCTTACGAAGGTTGGAAGCAACGAACCTCTGGACTAAACAAAAGACCTGATTTAATGGATAAACCAAAGTGCAATAAATTGCTCTCAAACACTTAGTTTAAGCAAAGAACTACTGTTCAATTTCAAAAGAAAGATGATGCCAAAGTACATCTAATTTTTCCTTTTTGTAGACAAGGGAAAATAAATGCAAAAGTTGGAAACGATTACATTCAATCTTGGAAACAAGTGAAACAAATTAATGCAATCAACCTAGGAAACATGCTAGATTCAATGCATTCACATCTTGGAACTCCACTCTCATGTTATCTTGAAAATCAACTCTCATTGATGTCATCCTGCGAATCCTATCTCATTGACGTCACGTTGAAAATCCATTCTTATTTATGTTGTCTTGGAAATCCACCACCATTTATGTTATTTTGAAAATTCAACAATATTTAATTTTCTTGAAATTTCCACTAGTCACATAGGAAATTCAAGTAACATTAAATAAATCATTGATTGGACTCCTCTAGTGGGGCCAACAAAAATGCACTTTTCGGAAATTTGCCTTGATCTCGACACGGCTGGATTAAAATCAAAAAGGGCGAAAGAGACCTCCATGCCTGTGTTTTAAATTTATTTTCTTCGTCCAATTAAGTTGCCAAGGCTGAAACTTTATCTTGAAATTTCCGTGCTTTGCTCCAAGTTATTGGACCCGGGGGTAGTTGAGGTATTTGCATTGCCTTGCTTGAGACGGCCTTGTCATTCCCTCCCTCTTTAAGATTTGAGTCCTCTGTGATCTGATGTTCGTCTCCTATATAAAAAATAGATAGATCAGAAACATTGAATGTTCCTTGAACTTGACACTCACCAGGTAACTCAATGCGGTAAATATTATCATTGATACGATCAAGTACTTTAATGGACCATCTCCTCGTGGTGTTAGCTTGTACTTTTTTTTTTGGGAAATTTCTCCTTATGCAAATGTAACCAAACCCAATCGTCAAGTCGGAAAACAACATTCTTCCGGCCTTTGTTTGCATGTTTCGCATAAGTGAGAGCAGCCCGTTGTAGATTTTCCTTCACTCGGCTATGTAATTGCTGCACAAATTTAGCTCTTTTCCTGCCATCGAGACTTTTGTGCTCATTGCATTGCAATGGAAAAAGATTTAAAAGAGTCATTGGATTAAACCCATAAATAATTTCAAAAGGGAAACAATAGTAGTCCTATGAATAGTTCGATTATAAGCAAATTATGCATGAGGCAAATATGCTTCCCAAGATTTCGTATTCTCATGGACTAAGGTATGTAGTAAACTCCCTAAAGTCCTATTCAAAGATTCAGTTTGACCATCCGTTTGAGGGTGGTGTGAAGTAGAGAATAACAATTTAGTGCCCAATTTTCCTCACAAAGTTTTCCAAAAATGACTTAAAAAATCTTGTGTGCCGATCAGAAACAATTGTCATTGGCACACCATGTAATTTCAAAACATCTCTAAAAATTAAGTTAGCAACATGTGTGGCATTAGTCGTTTTCGTATATGGAATGAAGTACACCATTTTTGAAAACCTATAAACAACAACAAATATTGAGTCTTTCCCTTCCCGACTCCTAGGTAATCCCAAAACAGAGTCCATAGAAATGTCAATCCAAGATGATTCCGGTATCGGTATAGGAGTATACGACCCGTGGGGTTGGATAGTGGACTTGGTTGTTTTACACAAAATGCATTCATTTATAAATATTTCAACATTAAACTTCATGTGTGGCCAGTCAACATGTTATTGCAACATGTTCAAATTCTAAGACCTACCAAAATAACACATCAAACCTCCAAAATGTGTTTCATGTACAAGAAGATTCCGAAATGAGCATCTAGGAATGCATAAACGATTCTCATACAACAAATAACCTTCATGTAAATGATACTTGTCATGACCATGCTTAGCGCACGTAGTATAGATGTCACCAAATCAAAATAAAATTCGTAAAGGTCTTTCACATGAGAAAAACCTATCAACTTGGGCTCAAGTAAGGTTAAAAGTGCGTACCTTAGAGATAAAGCATCGGCAACCACATTCTCCTTACCTTTTTTGTACTTGAAAATGTATGGGAATGTGTCAATCACGGAAATCCAACATACATGTCGTGCACTCAACTTCGCTTGGGATTTGATGTGCTTCAGTGACTCGTGGTCGGTATGCACCACAAATTCTCGGGGCCGAAGATAGTGCTGCCAAGTTTGAAAGGCTAGAAACAAGGAATACAACTCCTTGTCATACATTGAGTAGTTCAATGCAGCCCCATGTAGCTTTTCGCTGAAATAGGCCACAAGACGTCGTTCTTGGGATAGCACAGCTCCAATCCCTACACCAGACGCATCACAATCAATCTCAAAAGCCTTAGAAAAATCAGGTACGGGTGCATGTGTATGTTTTCGCTTCAGTGAATCAAAAGCTTGTTGTTGCTCTACTCCCGAATCAAACTTTTCATTCTTCTTGGTGATTCCTGTGGGATGTGCTGCAATGGTACTGATGTCTCGTACAAAACACCTATAAAAACTTGCAAGCCCATGGAAGCTTCGTACATCTCGAATGGTAGTACAAGTCGGCCATTCTTGGATGGCTTTGATCTTTGCTTCATCCACACTCACTCCTACTTTTCCTACAATGAAACCAAGAAAATTTCACTTGCTGACGCAAATGTCGCATTTTTTCAGATTAGCATACAATCTCTTGTCATGCAACACGCTCAAAACATCCTGCACATGCTTGGTATGTTCATCAAATGATTTACTCTAAATTAAAATATCATCAAAATAAACTACCAATAATTTGACAATGAAATTTTGAAACAAATGGTTCATTAGCCTCATAAATGTACATGGGGCATTTGTTAAACCAGATGGCATAACAAGTCATTCATATAGACAAAAATTGGTCATTAATGCCGTTTTCCATTCATCTCTTTCTTTCATGGAAATTTGATGGTATCCACTCTTTAAATCAATCTTGATAAAAATAGTAGAACCATTTAATTTGTCTAACATATCATCCAAGTGAGGTATAGGGTTTCAATACTTTACTGTAATGGCGTTGACAGCTCGGTAGTCGACACATATCAACCATGATGCATCATTCTTGGGTAAAAGCAAAATCGGAACAGCACATGGGCTAAGGCTCTCCCGAACCCGCCCCTTGTTCAACAACTCTTTCAACTTGCTTCCTAATCTCCTTGACCTCCTCCGGATTAGCACGATAAGCTGGACGGTTTGGAACTGAAGCTCCGCGAATGAAATTGATTTGATGCTCAATGCCTCGAACTGGAGGTAAACCACCCGGAACATCCCCGGGGAACACATTTTGGTATTATTCAAGAAGGGTAGCAAAGTTTGGGGGAAGCTTGCTCATATCCTACACAGATAGATAGTTTGGGTTGCATATTAGAAGAAAGAAGTTAGTCTCACCGAAGTTCAAATACTCAACTTCTCTCAAACTCAAGAACAATTTTGGGGGTGTATGTTCTCTTTTTTCTTTTTCGCTCTTTTTCTTTCCTCTCGTAATTTTAGGGTTATGTTTCTCACTCATTTTTTGAGCACTCAAAGTATTTTCATTCTTTTCAGCAACTCTCTCTTCAGTTTTCTCTCACCCTCTTCTCTATTTCACTTCCTAAAAAAATGATTGCTACAAGTACTTATGGTTGGGATTTGCTTCACAAGGACTCAATGGTTTGAGTGTAATCTTCTTTCCGTCGTGAACAAATGCATACCGATTTAGGTGCCCAACATGCATTGTCCTTTTGTTAAATTGCCATGGTCTCCCAAGCAAGATATGGCATGCTTGCATAGGGACCACATCACATAATACTTGGTCCTTGTAGTCCTTGATGTTGAAATCAACACGTACCTGTTTCATAACCTTGACCTCACAACAATTATTAAGCCATTGAAGCTTATATGACTTTGGATGGGCTTCAGTTTTCAGCCCTAATTTTTGAACCACAAGATCACTTACAACATTTGCACAACTTTCTCCATCTATGATCATGCTACAAACCTTGTTGGCTATCTTGCATCTACAATTTAAAATGTTTTCCTGTTGTTCTTCGTTCTTTATCTCCTTAGGCAACACACTCAATGCCCTCAATGTGACCAAGGGTAAAGAAGTTTTATGATCATAGTCGGCCTCTTTTTCACATTCATTTCCGACATCCTTATTATTCTCATCCAAATCGAATTTGTATTCCCCACTTGCATTTGGAATCATCGTTCGCTTGTTCGGACATTGGTTAGAGAAATGCCCTCGACCTTGAAATTTAAAACACAAAACATCACGACTGTAGTTACCTTGAGATTTGGGTTGTTGTGCTTTGTCCATGTCAGCTCCCATGATTGCCTTGCCTTTATCATGTCGTGGTGCAAGTGGTGTCTTATCTTTATCCTTCTTCGGGTAGGTGGATAGGCCGGAGTTTTTGTGGATATCTCTTTGTGCCATCATATTATCATCAAGATCTATTGCGTAGGCTTCAATGTCTTACTCAAGGATCCTGGACTGTGGAAAATTATCACAAAGAGATGGACATGCTCTTAATGTAGGCGGATGAGCAAGAAGATCCGGAGAGAACCATGAACAGATTTCTCAATGGATTACACAAGAACATTGCCGATGAACTTGATAGGTATCCCTGTCTTGACTTGGAAGAAATGGTACATTTGGCTATTAAGGTGGAGCGGCAACTACAGAGGAAAAACAAAATCGGGAGCTCTATCAACAAGAACTTCAGCCTATCCACCCACCTGAAGAAGGATGAAGATAAGACAACTCTTGCACAACGACATGAAAAAGGCAAGGCAATCATGGGAGCTGATGTGGCCAAAAGCGAGTGCTTCACAACAACCCAAATCTTAAGGTAACCGCAGTCATGATGTTTTTTGTTTAAATGTCAAAGTCGAGGGCATTTTGCTGACTAATGTCCGCACAAGTGAGCGATGATTCTAAAGGCAAATGGGGAATACGTATCCGATTCGGATGAGAATAATGAGGATGAGGGAAATGAATGTGAAGAAGAGGCCGACTATGATTATGAAGCTGGTTTAACCTTGTTCACATTGAGGGCATTGAGTGCGTTGCCTAAGGAAATAAACAACGATGAACTGCGGGACAACATTTTCCATTGTAAATGCAAGATAGCCAACAAGGTTTATAGCATGATCATAGATGGAGAAAGTTGTGCCAATGTGGTAAGTGATCTTGTGGTTCAGAAATTAGGTCTAAAAATTGAGGCCACCCAAAGCCATATAAGCTTCAATGGCTTAATAATTGTGGTGAAATCAAGTTTATGAAACAAGTACGTGTTGATTTCAACATCAAGGACTACAAAGACCAAGTATTGTGCGATGTGGTCCCTATGCAAGCATGCCATATCTTGCTTGGAAGACCATGGCAATTTGACAAAAGGACAATGCATGATTGGCACCTAAATCAGTATACATTTTTTTCATAATGGAAAGAATATTACACTTAAACTATTGAGTCCCAATGAAGTGAATGACGACAAAAAGTACTTGTACCAACAATTTGTTGATGAAGTGAAAGAGAGAAGAGCGCGAGAGAAAATTGAAGAGAGAGTTGTTGAAAAGAGTGAAAATACTTTGAGTGCTAAAAATTTGAGTGAGAAAGATAACCTACGATTTTGAGAGGAAAGAAAAAGAGCGGAAAAAAAAGAGGAAAGCATACACCCCAAAAATGGTTCTTGAGTTTGAGAGAAGTTGAGCATTTGAACTTCGGTGAGACTAACTTCTTTCTTCTAATATGCAAACCAAACTATCTATCAGTGCATGATATGAGCAAGCTTCTCCCAAGCTTTGCTACCCTTCTTGAATGATACCAAAATGTGTTCCCCGAGGATGTTCCGGGTTGTTTACCTCCAATTCGAGGCATTGAGCATCACATCGATTTTATTCGCGGAGCTTCAGTTCCAAACCGTCCAGCTTATCGTGCTAATCCGGAGGAGGTCAAGGAGATTAGGAAGCAAGTTGAAGAGTTGTTGAACAAGGGGTGGGTTCAGGAATATTCAATAGATTGTATAAGCCGTATATTTGGTTAGACTAAGCCGTTGATTGGTGATAACACTAATTTTGGAGCCTCTTATTTTGGTGTAGCGGTGATACTATGGCTTAAGTGGAACGTGGTGTTACAGATTGACAAGTCGAGTAATAAATTTTGATAGCCATTTATTTGGCTACACTTAGCCATTGATTATAAATTTGATTAATAAATTGTGATAGCCGTTGATTTGGCTAAATTTAGTCGTTGATTGACAAGTTGATTGATAGATTGTATAAGCCTTATATTGGCTAGACATAGCCATTGAATGGTGATAACACTCATTTTGGACATATTTTCTTAATGATTTAAATAAGCACATCTCGCAATTTTTGTCTGAAACTACTATAACTTGTCCCAAAATGTCTTGGTAATTGCGTGTTGTGTCCTTCTAGTGCGAATTGATGTACTTTTGTATTTTTGAGATATTTCAGGTGAAATTACATGTACATTATTGTGTTCTGAACAAAAGTGAAAAGGGCACATGTGAAATGAGAATGACAGGTTGTCTATTGTCTAGCTGCGATTTGAGAAACAGATGAGGATCAGGCTAACTGTGTGTCTGGTAGAAAGAGACTGAATTGACTAAGATCCAAGTGTCAATCCATATCAAAAGCCATCTTGGCCATCGATTAAGAATTAGTATCTACAGGATTGGACAGTGGGGAGTTAACTTGTTAGAGGTCAATGGCAAGCACCACCATCCAGAAGCTTGGCCAATGCTTATAAATAGGACTCACTACAGAGCTCATTATTAAGATTCTACAATCTGAAATTCGTATTCTTTTGGAGAAGAGCTCAAGCTATAAGAAACTCTGGACGTTATAAGCGGATGGTAAGCAATAGTCATGATAGGAGTCGTGTGCTCGCCTCCCATCTCATTTAAATTCCGTACTTTGATAAATTACAAGCTTTGTAGTATAGCATGCATGTTAGAATTGTAGATAAATTTCAATTTTACATTTTTAGTCAATAAAAAATTCAATTATTTAATTCCTGTGTAATGAAATATCATATCTTCTCCATCGGATTCTCACCCCTAGATGGCATAAACTTGAGATAAACGTTCGCTAAGTGCTTCAAGTTAATGGGAATAAAACCACATCTAAGTCACTTAACCAAATCTAGTTAGATGAATCTGAAAGGAACTCATGTTGGTAGGTAGACCCACGATGCTCACAAAAGTAGCTCTTTGCATGCAATTTCGCTTAGAAAATGAAGTAAAATGGTGGGTGGCATTTTCAGTTGAGTTTAGGGCTTTTTAAAATTTTTTGGATTAACTGTTGTCACCACCTATTTTAAGTCAAGAAACATTTTAACTAGTTGTATTGTCTCTAATGGCAAGTGTTGTCCGATGCGAACTTTGGGGCAGCCTTTATGCTCTGATTGCATGACTTGTTGTCCGGATTTTGCGTCTTATTTGCTTCTCAATCTTTATGGAATATTGTAACAACTCCTCGATGTTACATAATTATGTAACTGTAGGGAGTCTTGAATATCTCTATCGAGTCCTCCAATGAATTTTACCATCGTAGCTTCCTCATCCACCACTATGTCAGCCCTTATCATGGTCATTTCCAACTCTTTATAATATTCCTCAACCGTGCAGGAGCCTTGCCTAAGTTCTTGCAGTCGCTAGTATAGCTCTCGTTTATACCAAGACGGCACAAACCTTTTTCTCATTGCTATTTTCAGCGCCACCCAAGTCGTAATAGGAGCTTTTCCTTCCCTTCTTCTTTTCATACGAATCTGATCCCACTAATTCAAACCATAATCAGTGATTTCAAGTACTGCAATTCATACCTTTTATTCTTCCTCACATTTGGAGCAATCAAATAAGAGCTTCATCTTTCATTCCCAATCAAGGAAAGTGTCAGGATCGGAACAACCATTGAACGTCGGGATGCTGAACTTCAAGTTTCGCATGGGATCATGCGGACGGGATCTATTATGAGCTAGTTCTCACTCATCATCCGATTTGGGAACATATATTTCATGAAAGATTCGTCCTTTGGGCTCCAGGGTATGATGTCGAGGACAAAAAAATTCTGGTGGGTCAACTGTGGGCCTGGACTGTCCGCCAACAGAGAGGTTTGTAGTTAAAAGATCCAACTTTTGCTTCTGGCCATCTCTAACTCAAGTCGCTCATCGATCTTTTTGGTCAGTGTTGCATTTATTGTGTCATAGATGAGTTTGGATTCCAAAGAAATTCATTGTCTTTCTTCCTCACCTGACATTAGGATAAAGATATATATGTATAGCACGTTAGAATAAAAATTAAGGACAACCTCACTTAGGTTTCTCCTCTCAGATAATAATCTCTCCGTGATGTAATGCACTCTCGACAAAATCACTTTTTTTTTTCTCTCAACTCATTTATCGCTCAACATAGGTGTTCTCACCAATATTCTTGCCTGCTTTAAATCTCAGAAAGTTTTAGAGAAGATTCTATATTCGATGTCAGTAATCAATACATAGCATACATGCACATTAACTACAAACACAAGATATGGAAAGAATGAATATGGAGATAGTAGAAAATGAAATTAGGAGAAAAATATGGAAAAAAGTGGAAAAGGACAACAATGCATATGAAAATATTAAATAAGGAAAGAAAAAAAATATGCAAAAAAATATGGAAAAAAATGATAAGAATATATAGAAATATATTAATATTATATAGAAAACAAAACAAAATATTCTGAACCTTTTTATTTTTTTGCTCTTTTTTCTTCGGATTTTTTTTTGCATTTTTTTTTGGATTTTTTTTTGCATTGTTTTTCCTTTTTTTTTACACTTATTTTTCTCTTATTTTTTGGAATTTTTTTCAAATCAGAACTATGATGTCAACTATGAGATTGTATCAACTAGCTCTAATACCATATGATGTGATTGCAACCAAAGAATTTGGAAACTCGCAAACCACAGGAAATAAAGAAAAAAGAAAGATGTGGATTTGGTGGAAGAATAGGGATGAAAATGATATGGATAGAAGGATACTTTGGTTTCTTGATTCACAAGGTTGATCTGATAGGCACCACGTGAGAACTAAGCACACGCAACACAAAATCTCTAAACCAAATAAGGAATAAAGAAAGATAATTTGGATTCTCGATCCACATGGTTGGTCGGATAAGCACCACGTGAGAACTAGGCACCACGAAACATAAGATCTTTAAACCAATCAAGGAATGGAGTTGATGCAACAAGTAGTCAGCACCGATTGAGAGGCAACGAACTGTCTCAAATTACCCGAAAACAACCCAATTTTGAAAGTATCGAGGATTGCATCGCACAATCTTGAATAACTAAGCAAAGCAAGAATCACTCTTGAAAGCAAAAGAATTTTATAAGAAATATCAAATTTTGTTGTGTACAATGATAAACAAGGCCTTTATATAGAGGACCTTGAGGGCGGAGGAAATGAAACATTAGAAAATAAGAAAATAAATTGAAAGGCAACAACTAAACTAGGAAAAATAAATAAGGAAATATCTAATCAAGGAAGCTAGTGAAAAGGAAATAAATATAAAGGAAACTTAATCTATAAGTAATATGGAAAATTTGGGATTTTTCCATAATTATTGATATTGTTAGTATTATTGATCTGCAGTCCTAATCCTTGACATGAAGGTCTTGGCATGATTAGGTTAAGTGATCTTTGAGTTTGGCAGATAAGATATGCAATATCCAGCAGGTCCATCTTCAATGATATTTTCGAAAATTGAGTCCATGGCATGTTGGACTGAACTCGAGATAGCCATTTGAAACTTTTGGTGACACGGCTCCGGATCACCCAAACCCGAACTTAGACAGACCGATTGCAACCCGAACCCGATCGAAGCTACTTGTTTGCTTGGAGGTTGTGATCCTTTGATCTTAATCAAAATGTGTGGTTTAGATTAGCTTGCCACTTAAGATATGTGGCTTAGATTAATTTGTCATTTAGTATATATAGCCTTGTTTATTTTCTTGATGGACACACAACTTAGATGAGAATATTTTTGAGAGAGGGTTAACCTAGCTTTGGAGAGATTCCTTAGAGTTTGAGTGATTCCATCCGCCGAGAGGGCAATTAGATTGTTGAGCTTCGGATGCAATTATGTGAGAGACGGAAGATGCATCGGCAGCCTCGGACAGTCCGTGGATTCTCGAAGGTGCTTGCTCGAGATGAGTGATTGCTTTTGGAATTCAACTTATCCTATTTCTATTTTGATTTTTGATTCAGCATTTGTAAGTTCCCGAATACATATTAGATACTTGTCTTCGAGTTTGATTCATGGAGATGATCCTAATCCATGTCATAAATTGGTATCAGAGCGGTTGTTGACAAGTCATAAGATTTCGTAGCAATCTTGTTCACAACATGTTCGATAATATGTCTCTATGTCCTGTTTGATCAAATTTGTGTTAGAAGATTTGTTTAGTTCATGTTATTTGGAGATAGTTCATAGTTTCTGGAAATAGCCATTTCGTTGTTGCAAAAATTCCCTCTCTAGTGGAAATGATAACTAGTTCCAATCCATTGTTAGTTGCCAAACATGAGTTATGTTGTTGAATTTGTCTCTCAAGAAACACAAGTAGTAGTGATTATTGGCCGGCGCTAACAAGCTTTTTTCGTAGTTTTCTAAGTGTTCTTAGACCTTGATTGAGTAATATGGTTGGTTTTGAGCCTAAACATATCAAATGATCATGGAATTGAGTGAATTGAGGGCTTAGAAGTTTGCTTTTGTGAGTTTTGTCGGTAAATCGTATTTTGGCCGTAACTTTTGCATACGAACTCCGATTTACTATTGTGAGGAGGTTTCGGAATCGGCATCGAGCCCTCTATACAGTGAGCACGCTTTGCTGTGCTGTGATCTCAAAATCGTCAAAAAACACTTGGAAGACAGTTTTTGGTCAGTCTGAAAATCTTGGGTCCGGTATTCTGTTTTATGTTTTGAGCAGTTGAATTGTTCGATTTACTGCTCTCAATTGGCTGGGAATTATAGAGTGATTCTTTTCTTTCCTGTTAGGTAAATCCTTGAAGTTTATTGTAATTTTTGGAATCTTGAGATTTGATTTTGAATAGCTCTCTAAAATAGCATTTGAATTTGGTTATAGTGCACTGTGTCCTGTTTTTGAGGAGTGTGGCAAAAGTGCAATAAAAGAGCCAAGCTGGTAATATAAATTAGAAAAATGCGCACTCTAAACATTAAGTAAAAGCCTAGAGCAAAAAAAAAACAAATTGAGCAGCACACTTACTCTTCTTTTTATAGTGCTTTGTCAATCATTTGGATAATCATAGTTGAGAGTCACTAAACCAGTTTTGAGGAAGTAGTTCTATCCTTCTGTGGGGGTTCTTTTGAGTTAGGAGAGATTGTCATGATCAAATGATGTGCTAGGGATTTCGATTCTAGTTTGTTGCTTAATTGTGGAATAAGAACTTGTGTCAAACTTTCTTTACATTTTGTGATTATAGTTTGGCGTCGAATCCTCTAGTTTGGTTCCTAGTTGATGCGTCTTGTTTTTGTTCGACATTACTTCTCCTTGAGTATTGCATTTGAAGGAATTCCAACGTACGTTTTGAGGTATTTGCAAAATGCTTCTTCTGTTTTGATTGTGGTTGCTTCTGATTTTCCTTTCTAAGAGGTGAGAGAGAGTGAGAGCACTTACCTTTCGATATACATATATATAGTTTGTCTTTGTATGCAGGATGGCCACTTTCGAACAATTGAAGGAGTTGTCAGAATCGAGTATGCAACAATTGGAGGCCAAAATGGAGAAAACTTTATCCATGCAACAAAGGGCAACTTGGGATCATGTAGAGTACACCATGAATAAGAAAATTGAGGACCTCAATCACAGGTTGACATCTTCGGAGACGGCACAGACTGAGGTTCCTTCTGGAGTAGCTGATATTCGGGGTAGATATGATGCAGCTGAAGCTTCTCGTCATCATGATGTGAGTTCTTCAATGAGTTTATACGCACACAATAGTCGTAACTCAGAGCATTCATTCTATGAACGAGACCGAACTTATCATCGACGTGGTGAAGTGGATGACGATCTTTCTACCATTAGGATTACCCTTCCCACCTTTGGAGGATTAAGAGGGGCAGAGGAATTTTTGGATTGGACAACGAAGTGCGATATGGCATTTGACTGCCATAATTACTCGGATGGCAAGAAATTCCAAATGGCAATTTGTGAATTCGGGGATTATGCATTGACTTGGTGGGAGAAGGAGAGACATTATAGAGAACGGCATTAACGAAATCCAATTGATACTTGGCCCCGGTTGAAGGAAATCATGAGAAGGCGTTTTGTGCCACAAAGTTATGAACGAGATATGAATATGAAGTTGCAGTCCTTAGTACAAGGTTCAAAATCGGTGGAGGAATATTTTAAGGAATTGGAGATTTTAATGATGCAATTGGATATTGATGAGAGCGAGTCATTGACAGAAGCTCGGTTCATTAAGGGTTTGAGGCGTGAGATAGGTGATACGGTTGAGCTGCACCGTTTTTGTTCTCTTCGGGAAGCTGTGGATTTGGCTATCAAACGCGAGGAGTAGCTCAAGAGACCAACCTCAACTGGATTCTCATCTCAAAGGAAGTTTCCAACCAATTCTGTAGCTCCGGTTGTATCTTCTACCGGATCTAAAGGAATTGTTTTTGCTAAGCCCTTCGATAAAAACATGGATAAAGGCAAATATAAAATAATTGATAAGAAGGATGAGGCTACGAAGTTCAAAGGAAAGGATTTTGGACAGCAAAAAGAAAAGATTTTAACGTGCTATAAGTGTCATGGACAAGGGCACTATGCAGGTCAATGCCCCAATAAACGAACCGTTATGATTTTGGAGAATGGCGAATGGGGATATGTTGATGATGGTGAGGGCCATGAGGTAGTAGAGGCTGAAGCAGAGGCAGGAAGTGATGAAGACGTTTAAGAAGTGTACAATGAGGATCCATTAAGTTTAGTAGTCATGCGTGCCTTGACATCTTTACCGTGCGAAGATAAGGATGCGGGACAGCGAGAAAATCTATTCCATTGTCATTGCAAGGTAGCGGGACATACTATATCCATGATAGTGGATTCGGGTAGTTGCACGAATGTTATTAGTTCCTATGTAGTCGAGAAGCTGAGTTTGAATACCACCCCACACCCGAAACCATATAACCTACATTGGATGAGCGATGAAGGAGCTGTCCGTGTCGATAGACGAGCGATTGTTACCTTTTCGATTTGTGGTTTCAGCGATGATGTCCTTTGTGATGTGTGTCCCATGACTGCATGCCACCTCTTTTTGGGACGACCATGGCAATTTGATAAACGTGTTTTGTACGATGGATATAAGAATCAAATATCATTCACTAAAGGTCGTAAGAAGCTAAGCATTTCCGCCCTTCCACTCGAGACCGTCCGTCGTGATGCTGAACATTTACATAGGACTATGCGAGATATGGTAAAATCAAAATGGGGTGTTGTTACCGTTTCGGCGAAACCTTCCGAGGGAGACGATAGCAAGCTGATGCTTAGTCTCAAAGAGTTCAACAAAGAAGTTTGCCAAAACAGTAACCAAGATAAGGGAAGTTACTTTTATATTCTCTTACTCAAAGAAGTACTTGTTATTGACGATAATTCTTTTTCTCACTCGTCTTCTCCTTTTGTACACTTGCTTAAAGAGTTTGAGGATGTTTTTCCAGATGATATACCACCTGGATTACCACCATTGCGAGGCATTGAACATCGTGTTGATTTTGCACCGGGTTCATCAATCCCCAATAGGCCAGCTTATAGGTGTAATCCAAAAGAAAGT
This sequence comes from Andrographis paniculata, assembly GCF_009805555.1. Lineage (NCBI taxonomy): Eukaryota > Viridiplantae > Streptophyta > Magnoliopsida > Lamiales > Acanthaceae > Andrographis > Andrographis paniculata. The sequence goes on from NW_026137589.1 coordinate 92,258, forward strand.
GAGAAAATTCGAAGACAAGTCCAAGAGCTTCTTGATAAGGGATGGGTTCGAGAATCTTTATCTCCTTGTGTTGTACCTGTTTTACTTGTCACTAAAAAGGATAACTCATGGCGTATGTGTGTTGATTGCAGGGCCGTCAATGCAATTACTGTGAAATACCGACATCCAATCCCTCGATTGGATGATATGCTTGACGAGTTGCATGGAGCACGATTGTTTACAAAAATTGACTTAAAGAATGGGTACAATCAAATTCGTATGCAACCCGGAGATGAGTGGAAAACAGCTTTTAAAACTAAGTTTGGGTTGTACGAGTGGCTAGTCATGCCATTCGGGTTGACAAACGCGCCCAGCACTTTTATGCGGTTGATGAACCATGTGTTGAGAGAATTTATTGGAAAGTTTGTGGTGGTATACTTTGATGACATACCTGTCTATAGTACTTGTTTGGAGGACCATCTAGGACATCTTAGGCAAGTTTTTCATGCATTAAGAAATGCTAAATTGTATGGTACATTAAAGAAATGCATTTTCTGCACTAATGAAATTATTTTCCTTGGCTTTGTTGTAGGTGTAGATGGTCTTAAGGTTGATGAATCTGAGGTTGCTGCAATCCGGGAATGGAAAAAATGTACAAGTGTGGCCGATGTCCGGAGGTTCCTTAGAATGTGTGGATTCTTTAGGCGATTCGTACCACACTTTAGTGTGATAGCAGCCCCATTGACCTCCCTTTTAAAGAAGAATGTCCATTTAAGTGGGAGGCAAGTCACGAAGCATCCTTTGAGAAGCTTTGGGATAGTTTGACACATGCTCCGGTTTTGGCACTACCCGATTTTGAACGAGCTTTTGAAGTCCAATGTGATGCTAGTGGAGTTGGTATAGGTGCAGTACTATTACAAGAAGGACGACCGATTGCTTATTATAGTGAGAAATTCAATGGAGCAGCCCTTAATTACTCGACATACGACAAGGAATTATATGCAGTTGTGCAAGCCCTGAGAGTTTGGCAACATTACTTGCTGCCAAAGGAGTTCGTGATTGACACGGATCATGAGACCCTCAAGAATTTGCGTGGGCAGCAGCAACTCAATCAGCGTCATGCTCGGTGGGTAAGCTTTATTGAGCAATTTCCATATGTGATTAAGTATAAACAAGGGAAAGAGAATGTAGTTGCTGATGCACTCTCTCGGAGGTATGTTTTACTTAATCATACTCGTACACATTTGGTTGGATTTGCACATATTCGTGAGTTGTATGAGCATGATGTAGATTTTGGTGATATATTTAGGAAGTGTGAGAAGCATGGTTTTGATGATTATTATAAACATGATGGCTATTTGTTTCATAGTGATAAATTGTGCATTCCTAGATGTAGCATTAGAGATGTTTTGATTGAGGAGAGTCATGGTAGTCATATGCTTGGACATTTTGGTAGACATGCTACATTTGATGTTCTTAGCGTTCACTTTTACTGGCCTCATATGCGTAAACATGCTGATTCTTTTGTTGATAAGTGTCTTGCATCTAGAGTGGCCAAGAGTACTTTGAAGCCCCATGGTATGTATACTCCTCTTCCCACTCCGGAAGGCCCTTGGTTAGATATTTCTATGGATTTTGTTCTTGGTTTACCTCGGACACCGCGTGCTAAAGACTCAATTTTTGTTGTGGTTGATAGATTTTCCAAGATGGCTCACTTTATACCTTGTGCGAAAACGACAGATGCTAGTCATGTGGCAAAGCTTTCTTTCGAGAGGTTGTGAAATTTCATGGGGTCCCAAAAACTATTGTATCTGACAAGGATGTAAAGTTCGTATCTTATTTTTGGAAAAGTCTTTGGCATGAAATTAGGACGCGCTTACTTTTCTCTACCACTTGTCACCCCCAGACTGATGGCCAAACGGAGGCGGTCAATCGTACCTTAGGTAATCTTCTACGTGCCATGGTACATGATAGTGGTCGAACATGGGATGAATGCCTACCACATGTTGAATTTACTTATAATAGGCATGTTAGTACTACTACTAAATTGTCCCCGTTTGAGGTTGTTTATGGTTTTAATCCTTTAACTCCTACCGATATGTTGCCACTACCTAGTAGCGAGCATTTGAATTTTAGTGGTAGGGATCGAGCTACATCAATCAAGGAATTACATGCCAAAGTATGGGAGTACATTGATAAGGCGGCCTTGACATACGCACGCTATGCCAATCGCGGAAGAAAATGCGTGATATTTCGACCCGGAGACTGGGTATGTAGTAAAGGGAGCCCTAGCCAAAGGCTGAGCGGGACCCTTCTCCTTCTGTTCAGGCACCCTAGCGGCTGGTATCGCTCGTGGCTAGGATGGACCTTCTTCCTCAGCTGGAATCTGTATAACTTCATCTTGTACAGGCAAGTTAGCAACAATAGGAGTAGAAGAAGGATTAGTACCTCTGTCTGGCAACGGTGGCGATTGTGTTCGCTTTCCACTCCTTGTTTCTATGGCCTTCGCTTGGTTCGGGACAGTCTCAACTGTCCCAGGCAGCATTCTTTCTTGCTTCAGCTATCTGCCTGACCTGGATTTCTAGCATTTTGATCGAGGCAGATGTATTTCATTGGAACTTCTGATTTGCGCGCTCGGTGTTCCCCCAGAGCTCCTCCAGAATCAGCGGCGCTTGAGCCGCTGTGGGAGGTTAGGCAAAAACAGGTGCTTGCTGCGGAAAATGGGGAGTCTGAAAATACTGTTGTTGATGTGGATAGAATCCCCCTTGGTGATATTGTTGTGCAGTGAACTGTTGCGGTTGTTGGAATTGTTGCTGAGGACGAGGTCCAGCGGGGCCTTGACTATGTCCTTTTTGGTACTGTTGGAACTGAGGGGCATTTCTGCCAGCCATGTAAAAGACCTCCGTTGGGCTCTGAGTCTGCTCAGATGAGCACTCAGCAACCTGCGGGCTTTGTTGGTCTGTAAAGGGGCACTCCTCAGTTACCGTGGCCTCGTTTATTGCATGTTTTCCTTTACTACGCAGGTCCTGCTTCACGAGCTTAGACAACTCTTTAACTTGGATAGAAAAATTGTTGATCTATGCATCGTTAGAAACTGAAGCAGGGACCTGGTATAGACCTCTCGATGGCTCCAGCCTGTTGGTCTCTGGCCAACTAGTCTGATTGGCCGCCATTCTTTCAATTAAAGCCCTCGCTTCTAAGGCACAGCGCCCCATCAGCGAGCTTCCTGCCGCTGTATCTAAAGACATCCTCAGTTCAAGGGTGATTCCTGAGTAGAAAATCTGTAGCTCCATGAACTCCGGAATCTCGTGATTAGGGCAGTTGCGGAGCAATTTTTTGTAGCGGCTCCAAGCTTTAGGAAAGGTCTCTTCACTCGCCATCTTGAAACTTAGAATTTCATTCCTCTGACGAATGGTTTTTTACACAGAATGATATTTGCTCACGAAGGCCTGCGCTGCTTCCTTGAAAGTGGCAGGAATGGGATAGAGGCTATCGAACCATTTCCTGGCTTCTCCTATTAAAGAAAAAGGAAACAATATTAACTTTGCAGCGTCCTCTGTGATGCTGTGCGATTTGTAGGTGGCAGCAATCTTGTTGAAGTTCTGAAGATGCTCGTATGGGCTTTCATTGAGCAGCCCATGGAATTTGCTCTGGCTCGCCAGGCTAACGAGCGCTAGCTTCACCTCATAATGGCTAAAGCCTCTGGGCGCAGAACTTGTAATAAGTGTACTATTCAGGAGGGACTAATAGTGAACGTCCATGGGGACTTCAGCAAGCGGGCGATCAACAGCCTTTTGTCCCTCAGGCCTCTGGTTAGGCCACCAGTAGGTGGTTGGGAGTGATGACGGCAGGTGTCGCAGCAACGTTGGCAGCTTAAGCCACTTAGGAAGCGATGAATGCTCCTTGCGCTGCTTGAGCTTTCTCCACATGAGCGAGATGCGTTTGTAGTAAAACCATTCCCTATTGAATGCTGCCGAGCGCTCTCATGAGTTGTTCCTCGGTTGGTGTCACAGTGTGTGGAAAGACAATCGGGACTACAGTGGGGATATGGATGGGCACCTCCTGCGACGATGCTGATGTGGCCGAATTCGAGGAAGTCCCAGCGGAAGTCTGGAAAGCTGGGATGACAGTAGAGGGAGCGGTAGCATTTTGTTGGTTTGTCATGATTCTTTCTTTGGTTAACTCTCTAAACAGATGTCTCTGTGAGCGAGCGGAAAGAGTGGAACTCGTGGAACGGTGAAAACACTTTGGACTCCTACATAAAGATAGCCACACCAAATTCAAAAGTTAGAACCAGAGTTAGTAAAAACAAAAAAAATTACAAAAATTAAAGGTAAATTATGGCGCTTCAAAAGATCTCAACAAGAATAATTTTCATGAGTTTAAAATCCCCGGCAATGGCGCCAAATTATGATAACTAAATTTGGAGGAATGTATGTGTGATTGTGTATATTCATAGGGAATTTTCATTCGAAGATTGAAATGTGGTAGATTATAGAAAATGATCAAATATGGTAAAAAATTTTGGTTGTAGACCCTGAGTAGTTATCATAATTATTTATACTCTTTAACTTGTGAGTTTTAAGGTTGAACACAGGAATTTAAGTCACGAATTTTAAATCAAGTACAGATCTTATGAAAGTAGCGGAAAATACAGTATAGGGACCCGCTTTGCAACGGATCAAAATTCTTATTCTATGAAAAACTGTAAACAAAAGCGGTAAAGTGAGCGGAGGTGAGTGGTGGAGTGCCAGTGATGGGCGACCTAGCGGGACATGAGCGAGTGGCACAATGAGTATACATATGTATAGATTAAGCGGTAGGGAGTGAAGGAGAGGTGTTGTGTCTGAGCTGTGGGTTACTTAATGCCTAGATTTTCCTAGATGAGATGAGCGAGCGATGCTGGTGTTTAAATGGATATATATGTATAATACAAAAACGGTAAGAGGAGATGGTGTAAATATATAAATCAAATTATAGAGAATTCTTATCACTGGTATTTGACCTTAAGGGATTTACGACTAGACTTCAATGACACCCAGAATTGGAACATTATAAGAAAAAAATCCTACTGTCACTAGAAATTTATGCGACCTAATAGACCACCGCTTATGCCCCATTAATTATCCCAAATTCTGTCTCATTGGTGGCTTTACCTTTCTGTTACCTCTTTTTAATCAAAACTGAATTTAAACCAGTAGTTAAGCAGGTCGACAAGGCTCCCACTTACTCAACTACATTGAACTACCTTGAAAATGTTTGTGACAAAAGACAAGACTTAGATAATCAATTTTTTTATGCTCTAAACCAGTGAGGTAAAACTCTTTACAATCAGGATTGATATAAGTGTGAAAAAATGTGTGGAAGAAGTGGAGATGAAGAATTGAATGATATTTCATTACTTACTAGTAAAGTTGGAAATTCTAATTCTACAAACTGTAAATGAAAGCGATAAACTACACTAAGTAAGCAGTAAAGTATTGGCCAAGGGAGAAGGGGAATCCCCACTCCCTTGCCATTCCTATAGAGAACTCCCTTACAGGGTTGGAGCTCTCTGAAAATAAGAAGACAACTAGAATGCACAAAAAGTAATCGCTAGTATACTCCAATCGAAGTATATTTACATTAAACTATCTGGCCCTATTTATAGCAGGTAGAAGTAGCGGTTACAAGCAGTTACAAGGTGGTTTCAACTGCTAGGAAGTTAGGCAGTTGATGACGGTTATTCTGTTAAAGCAGTTGTTGGCCATAACTCCTAGTGTGCTCGCTCCGCTTGCATGTGTTTGTAAGGGCGCAGATCTTCATCACTTGCCGGATGACTGGAGGGCATCAGCGTAGTTAGGCGGGCTTGCTTGTGCTGGCTAGTAGTGGAATGGTTGTACCGTTGCAGTTGGGACACTTAGTCAATAATTGAGTTGAGCTGTCGTAACTCTACAGCGGTGGGTGTCTGGAGTGTCGCTTGCAAGCGGTAGAGGCTGCCGCTTGTGAGCGGTGAAAGCTACCGCTTGCCTCTCTTGCCTTAGTTTTTTCTGGGCGATGGAATCACCGCTTGCGAGCGGAGATGACTGTCATTCGTGGCGTCTGTCTTAGCTTTTCTGTCTCCAAAACACCGCTTAAAAGGGTAAAAATTGTTAATAATCTCAATAAACCAACTCTGGATCATGCCAAGCGATATAGATCAATAAAGTATGCCATTAACCAGTTATTGTGATAGTTTTTATACATAAATTCAAGTAACACGTAGTTTTGTCAAGCGAAAAATATGCTTATATTTGGAGTCATCAGATCACCAGAAAAAAAGGTGAATCATCAAAATAGTGATATAGTCTTTAGTCGCCAGTGTTAGTCACCATACAACAGCCTACATTCTCAATCGTTGTCCAAAAAATTATGGTTGTCCAAAATAAAACTCCATATGAAGTTTAGATGAAGCAGAAGCCATGAGTCGACCATTTCAAAATCTTTGGGTGCATTTGCTACGCATTGAATCATCACCAAACAAAGACAATTTTTTATCCCAAAAGAGAAAAACTTTTGTTCATCGGCTACAGTGAAGAATCCAAGGGGTATCATTTATTGAATCCAAAGAACAACAAACACGTCGTCTTAGGGGGAGTAATAGTTGATGAGTTTGCTGCACAAGGCTTTCCGGTTATTCCACAAAAACTCTCAAATGTGGATCCTGCAGCGAGTTCAAACAGCCCCGACAATAAAGATCCATCATCCGATGATGATTCACATGTTTGAAAGGTACGCAGTTTACATGATATCTATGCTGCATCAAACGTTGCATTTTTCTCCTATGAGCCTCAGTCATTTGATGAAACAAAGAAATAAGAAATCTGGATTGTAGCTGTAGACAAAAAAATTGTGTTATATTTTTATAAACACAAAATTTGTACAAATTATATTTGTATTTAAATTTAATGCGGGTCCTATTCTCTATTCGGATCCTTTGATTCTCTCTCCGGGTCGATCCATTTTTCCAATTTGGATTTGGGTGGCTTCTTTGATCCGAAGGGATTTTGGTCTTCGGTTTGACTTCGCCGGCTTTTGAAGGACTTTGGTATCCATGTTGGCGATTTTGATCGTCGGCTTTGGATTGATGCCTCCTTTGGATGATCCGACGGGATTTGATCTTTGAGGGAGAGATTTGGTGCTCCATAACGCTTTTGGCGGCGTGTCCCTTTGACTTTTGGATCGAAGAGGGCCTGGTTTGCGCCTTTTATGAAGAACGCGACGAACATCTTCAAGCTTTGGGAGCGGCTTTGGAGGCTCTTCCTTGGATTTGATGGATTCCTCGATAGCTTTGAGAGATTTGATCCTTCCTCCGGCTCGGACATACGACGAAGAACGTTAACTTCATCGATTCGTCAACCAATATTGGATCATTTGTCCAAATCGGTGACTTTTCGACGAAGAACGCTTCGAAGGACACGAAGAACAATGAAGAACATTGCAAAGAGTCTAGAGAGACTTACCCTTGCGCGAGTCCTCAAATGAACTTTGGTGTCTAAATGAATTGGCCAAGGCTCCTATTTATAGGGGAGGGTGGCCTTGGCTTCCTTTTCGGATGGTGCCACGTGGATGGAAAGATTTTATAATCTTTCCTTTTCCCTCGGATGCCGTTTCCCATTTTTTGACGGATTTGATTATGCACCTTCCTTTCTCGTCAAAATCTTTATATCATTGCCTTTTTTGGAAGATATTAATTTATATACTTCCTTTATTGACAAGATCTTTATATCATTGCCTTGTTTGGAAGATATTAATTTATATACTTCCTTTATTGACAAGATTAATTTATTTTGCTGCCAAATTTATTATGGCTCTATTTATGCACGTAATATTTGTACGATATCTTCCATTTTAAGCAGATTTTGCACTAATGGTTGATATTTATTGTACAAAAATTAACATATGTGCATAATTAAATACCATATATTTATTTTATTGGAATTTTATTTTCTTTCAAAATACATGATATTTAATTGATTTTAGACATATATTTTTAGTGTCTACAAAATGCCCCCTCGAGACTTGTTTAAGCCGACACAAAATATTTAAGGCGTGAACGAGTCTCGAAACATAGAAAAAGAATTTTTTTTTTTTTTTTTTTTTAAATGGCCCTTTTTTTTTTGCCATTCTTTTTTTTTGTTTTGCATTTTTTTTTTGTAAATGGCGTTTTTGCCATTTTTTTATGCAAGTTTTTTTTTTTTTTTTTTTTTGCAAAATTCTTTTTTTTCTCTTTTTTTTTTTTTTTTAATAATGGCGTTTTTGCCTTTTTTTTTTTTTTTTTTTTTTGCAAAATTGACATTATTTTTTGCAATTTTTTTTTTTTTTTTTTTTTGAATGGCATCTTTGCCATTTTTTTTTTAAATGGCGTATTTGCCAAAATATATATATATATACACATATCATATATATATATTCTTTCCTTTATTCTTTGTTTTTATTTTTATCTTCCTTCCTTTCCTTATACATGTCTTTCCATATCTCAATTTTTAGACACTATATAAACCCCTCACCATGAGAGAACCTTATCATTCTCAACTTCTCACAGTTTTGATTTCTCTCATTCTAGGGTAGGCTTATTCCTCTTGTGTTGTTTTTTTTTTTTTTTTTTTTTTTTTCATCTTTTGATCTTTGCTTATATATATATATTTTTTTTGTAGGCGAGATGGCTTACTTCAAGGATGTCTCCTCCCCCTCTGGAAACGCCGAGTTGGTGATTTGCGAGTTTGAAGGTCAACCGCTGGACAAGGCGACTCGTCTATTGGTGCATCCACCACTCATAGGACGCGGAGCTGCTCGCCCTCGCTTGGAGGTCCCAAATTTTCCAAAGACGTGGTCTCGGAATGTTGCTGGCGGAAAGCATACTTTGCAATCCTCACTTCATCAACACGTGTCAAACGATGTTCTTCCACTTCCAACCTTGGGGCGGCGGATCATGGATGGGGCGTGCGTTTGGAATGGTCTTCCTTCTTTTGATGGCAACTTTTCGTACGTGGCCGGCTATTGGGAATGGGCGGAGGATGTGCTGGATCGATGCGAGATTCCACTAAAGAGAGGATGCATTTACGATGCGGTCTATGCTTCCTTGTTCTCCTACGACTATTCTCCGGAGATCGTCAAGGCCGTTTGCGAGGCGTGGTGTCCCAAAACCAACACCCTTTTGACTGCCGCCGGTGAAGTGTCAATCTCTCTCCGTGACTTGGCGTCCTTGGCGGGCCTCCCCATACTCGGCTCATTTTACGAAGAGGTGGTACCAAGCGCAAAGGAGCTATATGGCAGTAAAGAGGATAGGAAGCTGGTTCCCCGTTCGTGCCGATACCTGTTGCATGCCTATCACCTTCTTCGGAGTCGTGACAAAGGTCGACGTGGCGTCCGCACAACCGACTGGATTTCTTTTTGGTGCGAAAAGACCGTCAAATACGAGCGTCCTCAAATTCGTCGTGGCAAGGAGTCTACTCGTTCTTCTCGGCCTGATGCGACTTACAATCCTACCGGAGAGATTGGTGCCCACGAGCCATGGTCGAAGGCGCAGGAGTCATCTTTTGCCAAACTCAAAGTTGGACGAGAGCACCTTGAGGAGACTTTTCTCGCAGCGTTCCTTTCTTGTTGGCTTTGCATCTTTGTGCTTCCGCTCGACGATGTTGGTTTGATACGTCCTTCGACTTTCAAGATGGCAAGTGTCCTAGCGTCGGGATTTCCAGTAAGCTTGGCCATTCCAGTCTTAACCAGTATTTATAGGGGGCTAAACCAGATCGCGGATTCATCATGTCCTGGGAAAGTTCGGTCGACAATTCCTCTCCACTTTTTGACCGGATGGATCGCTGAGTATTTTCAGACCCACTACGGCGTATGGAAGGGAATCCGTGGTCCGGGGATGGTGAAGCACTCCGGGGCTGTTAGTGCTCGTGCGTATAGAGCAGATGTTGCATGCCGAAAGATTTTACGCGGTGACTACTTTCGTTGGGCTTGCACCATGATCACGAAAGATTTCGACGTACGGTTTGTTGATGACGGGAAGCGCAAAGACTACGAGCAAGAATACTTCATCTCCATTCGCTCTTGTTTTCTGACTTTGCGGGATGGATTTCGATGCTTCGTGGAGCCGTATAGTCCCCACCGTTTTTGCCGTCAATCTGGTTTTTTCCAAGAGATTCCCGGAGTTCTTTTGAAAGACATCCGTTGCTGCGCTTTTGAGGAAGGCTATCAACATTGGCACCAAAGTACTTACTTGAAATCTTCAGCCGAAGTTATTCTTCCACGCATTCCTGCGATTCCGAGGGGATTTTCTTCCGACGTATACAAGAAGTGGTGGACTCAAGTTTGCGGGTCTTTCTTGGATAAGTATATCCCGCCGGTACAAAAGACCACCGATCAGACCAAGCCATCGGATAAAGCTCGAAAAATGCCGCTACTTATCTCGGGTGTTCCTGAGAGGAACAATGGAAATTCAAGTACTCACAATGTCGGTTCTTCAAAGCGGACGGTACCCTCGGTCTCTGAACGAAGCAGTAGTGAGCATGATGTTCATTGGAAGCGAGCTCGTCGAGATCCTCATATCATCAACCCGTCAAGTCCTCGTTCGAGCCGACACCATTCTTCGAGTGATTTCGCGAGAGAGGTAACTTCTATCTCTTTTTTTTTTTTTTTTTAACATGATCCGTTTTTTTTATCCCCTTTTTCAGTTGGAGCAAAGAATCCCGAGTATGGATGAAAAGATGGCGAGCCGAGATTCTATTGTTGAGGTGATTGGAGAAACTAGAGGTGTTTGCAATAAGCAAGTAAAGGATGCTCCAACCAAGCCAATAGTTGTTCATTCCGTTGTGCCCGCGGTTTCAGAATTCTGTGGCGCGAATTTTGTGAAAGAGATCCAACGCGAATATATAGGAAAAGTATGGTCGGATCTTCGGGGTAAGCTTTTGAGGACACCAGCTCGTTTGCTTTCCTCGATTAAGGACGAGGTTGATGTAGTGCTCCAATCAATGAAAAGCTTTCAGTATTCTGACATTTCTCATATTGAGGGCCGAGTCAAGGCCCTTTTTTATGACGCTGCATCTTTTGATGAGGCATGTTCTGACTCGATCGACGCCGTATCCTTAGCCGCTCGTAACCAACAGATTTCCGAGATCAAAGATCGACTGTCGCACCTTGAGACGAGGCATGTTGAGGAGTGCGAAGCTATTAAGGAGTTAGAGGGGTGTGTGGAGAATATTGACGTGAAGCTTCGCTCTTTACAAGAGCAAAAAAGAGAGAATGTTTCCCTTATTAAGCGACGTCAAGGAGTTAATGAGAATATCACCATTCAAATTGCTGAAGTCAAGGATGAACTCGCCGCTGTAGAGAATGTCCCCGCGCAAGACGAAGAATACTTAAAAAGCTTAGAAGAGTTGTTGGATATTAGCAAAGAAGAGTTGTATAATCTTAATGTTTAAGATCAATTTGTACTCTTCATTTTGATTGCCAATCAATAAATTTAAATTCTCTCTTCTTTTTTTTTTTTATATATATATATTTTTTTTTGAGCATTTTTTTTTTCACCCAAATCCTTTATCACTTATTTATTTATTTCTTTATTTATTTGACTGAACTTGAAGGTATATCTCAAGCTGCCTACGTACCCGGTAAAGGGATCAAGTCATAACGTAGTTCAAAGCAACTTGAATTTGCTTTTATTTTTATTTTGCAGTTTATCCTCATGCTAAGGAGTCTTGATTTGATTTGAAGGTCTCACGCATAATATCTTTTGAGGAACCTCCCGTTGATTGGCCCTATCCGGAGTCCGTCTTGAGATGTCAACTTGTATGCACCATTCGTGTAAACCTGAGTGACGACGTAGGGTCCATCCCACTTGGATAAAAATTTATTTCCCGAACGAAAGTTGATCACAATGGGCCTTCTCACAGCAAGAACCAAGTCCCCGATTTGAAAGGATCGTGATTTGACTTTTTTATTGTAAGCTCGAGACAATCGTGCTTGATAACACTCCAGTCTTTGTTGAGCTTGTAGTCTTTTCTCGTCGAGAGCCTCTAGCTCTTCGAGTCTTAATCTGACATTTTCTTCGGTCGTCAATTCTTCCTGGAGAGCGATCCTTAGTGAAGGAATTTGTCTTTCCAATGGGAGGACAGCTTCGACCCCATATACAAGTGAGTATGGTGTCGCTTGTGTTGGAGTGCGGAATGTAGTACGATAGGCCCACAAAGCTTCACCAATGCGGTCATGCCAATCTCTTTTTGATTTGGAGACAACCTTTTTCAGCAAGTTACAAAGTGTTTTATTGAATGCCTCTGCGAGTCCATTTGCCGGTGCATAATACATTGAGGACTTCTTTTGTTGAAAGCCAAACTTTTCACAAAGCTTGTCGATGTGAGTATTGGCAAAAGATCTTCCATTATCAGTGATGATACACCGAGGAACTCCATAACGGTAAATGATGTTGACTCGTATGAAGTCAGCTACCGTCTCCTTTTTGACTTCTTTCAAAGGAACTGCTTCTGCCCATTTGGAGAAGTAGTCTGTTGCGGCCAAGATATAGAGATGTCCAGCGGACGACTTTGTGAGTGGTCCTACAACGTCCATGCCCCAGGTATCGAATGGCCACGAAGCAATAGTTGGGTGCAATGGTTCCGGTGGTTGATTGATAAAGTTAGCATGGAATTGACACGGTTGGCAGCTCCGTGCGAATTCTATACAGTCTTTAACCATGGTTGGCCAATAATACCCCATCCTCTTTATTCGGAAGTGTAACTTTGGGCCAGCTTGATGAGCTCCACAGATTCCGGCATGAGTTTCCTCCATAGCTTGTTTGGCTTGATGATTGCCGAGGCATCGAAGGAACATGTTCTCGAACGACCGACGATAGAGTATGCCGTTGAAGTAGGCGTAGCGTGCAGCTCTTCTTCGGATATCTGCTCGTCTGCGCGGGTCACTCGGGAGCTTGTCATATTTTAAGAAATCTAATATTGGTTGCCGCCAATCTTCTTCTTCTTCTTCAATTTCAAACACCTCGATGAGGTGATTTACTTCTTTTTCAACACATTCTTCTTCTTCATACTTGCAGGAATCCACCCAAACTTTGCGTATCGGAATATACACCTGTTGATCCGGGATGGATAGAGTCGATGCCAATTTAGCCAGGGCGTCAGCTTGCCCATTCTCTTTCCTTGGGACATATTCAATAGAGACATCCCCGAGCAACTCAATGAGTGCCTTAGCATACTTTAAGTAAGGCATTAGTTCTGGTTTCTTCACTTCAAACTCTCCAGTGATTTGATTTACAACCAGCTTGGAATCCCCGTATACTTGAAGTTGGCGTTGCTTGATATCTACCGCCATTTTTAGGCCGAGGATGAGTGCTTGATACTCAGCCACATTATTTGAACACTTTTCTTTTAAGGCAAAAGAGTATGGAAGGACTTCTCCTTGTGATGTGACAAATATTACTCCGGCTCCAGCTCCATTTTTGTGTGATGAGCCGTCAAAATACATTTTCCATGGTGGGGTGATTTCGAGAAAAAGCGCGTCTTCATCAGGAAAGTCGTCAGACAACTCCCATTCAGCGGGGATGGGATGATCAGCAAGGAAGTCAGCCAATATTTGTCCTTTTACAGCTTTCTGTGGTACATATATGATTTCGAATTGTTGCAGCTGCAGGTACCACCTCGCAAGTCGATCAGAAAGGACAGGCTTTGACATGACATATTTCAAGGGATTTGCTTTGGACACCAACCGGATAGTGTGCGCTTGGAAGTAATGCTTCAACTTTTTTATGGCGAAGATGAGCGCCAAGCATATCTTTTCCACCGGTGAATAATTTAGTTCATTTGGTGTCATCATTCTGCTGAGGTAGTAGAGGGCATTTTCTTTCCCTTTATTGGCTTCCTGTGCTAACAAGGCTCCAACTGAACGCTCTTGTGCAGCGATGTAAAGCGTCAACGGATGTCCAGGAATTGGGGCTGTCAGCACTGGTGGTTTTGTCAAGTAGTCTTTGATACTTTGGAATGCCTTCTTGCATGCTTCATCCCAATGGAAAGGCACTCCCTTCTTCATGATTCGGCTGAAAGGTTGACATCGTCCAGCGAGGTTAGAGATAAATCTTCTTATATATGCTAATTTTCCTTGTAAGCTTTTTAGCTCGTGGATGTTACGAGGCTCAGGCATTTTTGTGATGGCATCTATCTTTGCCTGTTCAATCTCAATTCCACGACTATGGACAATGAATCCGAGGAATTTTCCGGAGGTGACTCCAAAAGCGCATTTGAGAGGATTCATTTTTAATTGGTAGCGCCTCAACCTTTCAAAAACCTTTCTTAAGTCTTGCAGGTGATCTTCTTTTCTCTTGGATTTGACAACCAAGTCGTCAACATAGCACTCTACATTTTTGTGTAGCATGTCATCAAAGATCTTTTGCATTGCTCTTTGGTAGGTTGCCCCAGCATTTTTCAATCCGAAAGGCATAACTTTGTAACAGTAGATACCTTTCGGTGTACGAAAGGCGGTTAACTCTTCGTCTTCAGGTGCCATACGAATTTGGTTATATCCAGATGATCCATCCATAAAAGAAAGCGCTTCATGTCCTGTCGTTGCATCAATCATCAATTCAGTTATGGGTAAAGGAAAATCATCTTTTGGGCATGCTTCGTTTAAATCTCGGAAATCCACACAAACTCGGATTTGTCCATTCTTTTTCTTTACAGGCACGATGTTGGAAATCCATTGGGGGTATTTGACTTCCCGGATGAACCCCACTTCAATGAGTTTGTTGACTTCATTTTCTATTTGAGGGATGAGTTCAGGACGGAATCTTCGTTGTGCTTGCTTCACAGAGCGAGCTCCTTTCTTCACACCTAGATGGTGGACCGCAGCTTTCGGGTCTAAGCCGGGCATTTCTTTATATGACCAAGCGAAGACATCTTGGAATTCGTTGAGAAGTCGGATGTAGGCATTCATATCATCCTCACCCAGCTCTTTGTTGACATAGACAGGTCTTGGGTGATCTTCATTTCCCAAGTTGACTTCTTCTAACTCGTCCACTGCAGCTTTGATACCTTCTTCGAGCGCGGCGGGTGCATTTCCTGCATCTTCTTCAATCATTGTTTCTTCTCCCCCTTCAGTGATGTAGCAGGATGATGCAACACTTTCTTCATTATCTTCTTTGGGTTTGGTGAAGACAACGGTTTGCCATTTAGCCTTTAAAACTTTACCGCAATGTATCGTCATTTTTGTTTGACGCGTCATGCGGGATGGAAAGCGGCTCTTGATTTCTTCATCCATCTCCACATATTTTGTTGATGTGGAATTCGTCTTGTTTTTCTCTTTATTGATCTTTGGTCCTAACCTTGTGAAGACAGAAGGTTTTAGCCTCTCGAAAACCGATACTCTTGCATTCTTCCCCTTTTGAGGTGAATTGGAAGACAAAGTCTCGCTTTCGGTGATATGATGATTTGCAGCCCTTTTGATAGCGATGCGTACGGGAGCTTGTGGCATGTACCCAAGACCAGCCCTCGAACCTTGGGTTGTCTGTGGTGGTAACTTTCCCAGCAGTGATTCCTCATTTGGATTATATCCAGCTTTTGTGAGAAGTTTGTAGGCTTTTGGGCCAAAGCTTTTGTCCTTTTGCAATCGCATAGCCTCTATTTTTTCCTCTTTTCCATTCCTTGTCTGTGATGGGGGGATTGGGTTGAGTGGGGTCTTCGGAAGAGTCAAATCTTTTAGAGGCTCAATTAATGAGTCTGCAGAACCTGAGGCAGGTGTTTTTTCTTTATCTCTTAACTTTGCCCCCAAGTTTGGTTGTGGTGCTTTGACATCTTCATGTACCTTGGATTTTTTTGCTTCTGTAGAGAAATATTTGGCGTCCGCAAAGTGTGACTCGGCTTCTGCATATGGCTTTGTGTCTCCAAGAACTTTCTTTGTCACTCCATTTTGAGCGTATTTGAAGCATTGGTGCCACGTTGATGGAACTACACCATTCTCATGTATCCATGGTCTTCCCAAAAGAACGTTGAAAGATGTCTTTGCGTCTATCACGTAGAACAAAGGGTTAGTTTCCATTTCATCGATTAAGAGTCTCAATCTTATGGTGCCAAGTGCTCTTTGCCCCTCTTGATTGTATCCATGTATTGTCATACGACTCTCGAACAACTGATCTACTGGTATTCCCAATTTTTGCAATGTGTATAGAGGAAGGACATTGACTGCAGCTCCTCCGTCTAAGAATATCCGGTTAATCCTTTGTTCATGGATATAACCCACGACCAGTAATGGACGATTATGGGGTTTGGATCCTAACACCAAATCTTCATCAGTGAAAGTTATCGTGGCACATTCTTCACTCGATTTGTCTCTGATCGCCTTGCCACCTTTCTCGGTAGTGAGACAATATGATTCTTTGTCTTTTATGTCAACTTCGAGAGACCCGAACATGATTGAAGTGACATTAACAGAAGCAAAATCGTCTTCAAGGGTGATCTTTCCTTCATGAGCCAACTCCATGACTTTGTCTTTAAAGATGAAACAGTTATGGATGGGATGTCCTACGACACGATGGTATTTGCAATATCTTGGGTCATCAACCTTTCCAGCTTCCTCCGGTCTTTTTGAATTCGGAAGTTCAATGAGGTTTTCTCTGAGTAGATCGTCAAAGATTCCCGAGACGTCAGAATCCAGGAAAGGATAAGTTTTGGATTGCAACTCTTTAAGGGTTGGCCTTGGCGGTCTTTCTGTCTGAGTTGATTGTCTTTTCCTCGCAACTTCCTTTTCTTTACTTTGGATCTTCATAGGTGCTTTGGTCGTCGCTTTTATGGCCAAGGCTTCTTTTCCAAAAGACTTGATATGGGCGTTGTTCCCCTTCTTTGCGGCATCATATCTTTCGTATCTTTTTGCTTTTGAAGATTCTTGAACTGGTGGTCCGTGCATCCCGCTTGAAGCCATACTTAACTCCATGTCATGAGCGCGGGTAGCAAGTTCTTCGAAAGTGTGGGGTTGGATCCCTTGCAGGATGTATTTCAACCCCCAGTGCATTCCTTGGACGCACATCTCTATACCGGAGGCCTCAGACAACCGGTCTTTGCAGTTCAAGCTCAAACTCCTCCAGCGGTTGATGTAGTCGATTGCTGGTTCATCTTTCCATTGACGAGTATTGGTGAGTTCTGTCATACTGACGGTCCTTTTTGTGCTGTAGAACCGGTTCAAGAACTCGTACTCCAACTGCTCCCAACTGTCGATGGAACCAGCCTCCAGGTCGATATACCAGTCGAAGGCGTTGCCTTTTAATGACCGTACGAACTGCTTTACCAAGAGATCGCCGTATGTCCCAGCGTTGTTGCATGTTTCCATGAAGTGTGCGACATGCTGCTTTGGGTTGCCTTTGCCATCAAATTGTTGGAACTTTGGTGGTTGATATCCCAACGGCATCTTGAGGGCGTCGATCCTTGAAGTGTAAGGCTTGGCATACATATTTGTTGGCCTTGAACTTCCTTCAAACTCCCTTTTGAGAGCTCCTTTGATATACTCGTCAAGTTGGGATAAATGGATGAAAGAGTCAGATGATGTTTGAAACGGCATTGGTCCCGCCATTTTTTCTTTACCGTGGCGTTGATCCATGGATGTTTCTGCTTCATTTTGGGCCTCCGAAGCATTCTGGTTGGTTGGTTCCGGCTTGTCCAATTTTGCAAGCAGTTTTGCGATGACATTGTCTTGTTGCTGCATGTGTTGAGACATCCCTTCAACAACTTTGGCCAGTGCAACAAGTTGGTCTTCTATGTTTGAAGCGTTCGTGGTCATCACCGGGGCATAACTCGATGCGGTCGAACGAGTTGCAACTTCTTGAGGGGTGCCCGGTGCGGAGGTACTCTTGAAGCTTTCGTCCTCCTCATAGAGTGAGTTTTGCTCTGTGATTTTCGGATGTGCATCCTCGGAAAATGACAGTACTCTTTTAGCCATACTTCGTGTCATCACTCCAGCATTCATTGAAGCACTTGAGGTTCTTGATGTAGTAGCAGCGACTCCTTTGGCGGTGGCGGCTAGAGCAGCAGCTTTCGACACAGCATTGGAAGTCTTGATTTTGTAGGAAGCCATTGATCGTTTGAGAATTCGACGGAAAGAGAGATGAAAGGTAGAGATGTCCCACTGGGCGTGCCAAAAATCTGTAGACAAAAAAATTGTGTTATATTTTTATAAACACAAAATTTGTACAAATTATATTTGTATTTAAATTTAATGCGGGTCCTATTCTCTATTCGGATCCTTTGATTCTCTCTCCGGGTCGATCCATTTTTCCAATTTGGATTTGGGTGGCTTCTTTGATCCGAAGGGATTTTGGTCTTCGGTTTGACTTCGCCGGCTTTTGAAGGACTTTGGTATCCATGTTGGCGATTTTGATCGTCGGCTTTGGATTGATGCCTCCTTTGGATGATCCAACGGGATTTGATCTTTGAGGGAGAGATTTGGTGCTCCATAACGCTTTTGGCGGCGTGTCCCTTTGACTTTTGGATCGAAGAGGGCCTGGTTTGCGCCTTTTATGAAGAACGCGACGAACATCTTCAAGCTTTGGGAGCGGCTTTGGAGGCTCTTCCTTGGATTTGATGGATTCCTCGATAGCTTTGAGAGATTTGATCCTTCCTCCGGCTCGGACATACGACGAAGAACGTTAACTTCATCGATTCGTCAACCAATATTGGATCATTTGTCCAAATCGGTGACTTTTCGACGAAGAACGCTTCGAAGGACACGAAGAACAATGAAGAACATTGCAAAGAGTCTAGAGAGACTTACCCTTGCGCGAGTCTTCAAATGAACTTCGGTGTCTAAATGAATTGGCCAAGGCTCCTATTTATAGGGGAGGGTGGCCTTGGCTTCCTTTTCGGATGGTGCCACGTGGATGGAAAGATTTTATAATCTTTCCTTTTCCCTCGGATGCCGTTTTCCATTTTTTTGACGGATTTGATTATGCACCTTCCTTTCTCGTCAAAATCTTTATATCATTGCCTTTTTTGGAAGATATTAATTTATATACTTCCTTTATTGACAAGATCTTTATATCATTGCCTTGTTTGGAAGATATTAATTTATATACTTCCTTTATTGACAAGATTAATTTATTTTGCTGCCAAATTTATTATGGCTCTATTTATGCACGTAATATTTGTACGATATCTTCCATTTTAAGCAGATTTTGCACTAATGGTTGATATTTATTGTACAAAAATTAACATATGTGCATAATTAAATACCATATATTTATTTTATTGGAATTTTATTTATTTCCAAAATACATGATATTTAATTGATTTTAGACATATATTTTTAGTGTCTACAGTAGCAATGAAGGAGGAAATTTCAGCAATTAAGAAAAATAAGACGTGGCAACTCGTTGATTTGCCACCAACAAGGAGGTGATCGGATTAAAATGGGTCTACAAAGTAAAGCATGATGCATATGGTTCAATTAAAAATCATAAGGCCCGAATAGATGCAAAAGGGTACTCGCAACAACTTGGAGTCAATTTTAATGAGACATTTCCTCCCGTTATGTGCTTGGAAACCATCCGAACGGCGCTTGCAATTGCAGCACAACTCGAGCTCATTGTCTACCAACTTGATGTTAAAGTGGTGTTATTGAATGAAGAATTGTAAGAAGAAGTTTATTTTGAGCAACCACAAGATTTTGTGGTTGAGGGGGAGGAGAATAAAGTCTACAGGCTCTGAAAGGCATTGTATGGGCTTAGGCAAGCTCCTCGTGCATGGAATTGCAAAATTGATAGGTATTTTTTTACATTAGTTTCCAACGAAATCCAAATGAGGCTGCCTTATACATCAAAAGAGACGGTGTTATTTCTTGACCGTGTGCCTATATGTCAGTGACTTAATTTATTTTGGGACTGACCTCAACTTTGTGAATGAGTTGAAGTTGCAGATGATGAAAGACTTTGAGATGACGGATCTTGGCTTGATGAAATATTTTCTCGGCATCCAAGTGCAACAAGTCAAATGAGAAATCTTTCTTTCACAAGAAAGAATATGTAGAAGATTTACTTCAAAAATTCCACACGGAGAATTGCAAGCTGGTAAGCACACTGATGATGTCGAATGACAAATTGGAGTTAGATGATCTCTCAAAAAAAACAGATGCAAAATTTTTTTGGAGTTTGGTTGGATCATTAACTTATCTATTTTACACGAGACTGATATTGCTTATTTGGTAAGTGTTCTTTCAAAATTCATGCAAGCTCCTAGAAAAATTCATTTTACTGCAGCAAAAAGAATTTTTGGATACTTGCAAGGAACCAAAAGAGTTGGGACTTAGGTACACCAAGGAACAGGAGTGCAAGTTAATTGGCTACACCGATAGTGACTGGGCAGGATCACTTGACGATCGAAGAAGCACATCCAGCCATATTTTTTGTCTTGGCTCAAATATGATTTCATGGAGTTCTAGAAAGCAAAAGTTAGTGGCACTATCCTCATTGGAAGCTAAATATATCGCAGCCACAGACAAAACATACGAAGCATTTTGGTTAAGAAGTGTTCTCGCCGACATGCAACAAGTTCAAAAGGAGCCAACGAAGATTTACTGCGACAATATGTCTACCGTGACAACGACAAAATCTTGTTTTTCACGATCGCTCAAAGCACATAGAGCTTCGTCATCATTTCATTCGAGAACTTATCGGTGAGGAGGAAATATCCATGAATTTTATTCGAGCAAATGATCAACCAGTTGATTTTCTTACAAAGGCAATGACGCTGGAGAAATTCAAAAAGTTCAAGATGCGATTCAAAATTAAAAATTAACAAAGTATAGAGATGTACATGTATCTATTAAAGTTATGCATGAATGTAGTTCAAATATTATACATGCATCTAATTAATCATAGATGATCTAGATGTGCCTTTGAACCTATAGATATGCATTCATATTTGTTATTTGTTATCAAGCAAAAAAAATCAAAAAATATATCCTTTAAAACATCATTTCCTAGCCTATTCAATTTGTTCTTATCTTCCTTTTTTCAACATCTTCTATGTGTTGTTGTCATCGACATTATGTTGACTGGTGTGTTCTTTGTCAGCATCGGTCTCTTTCTCAATCTGTTTATTTTTTTGGTATCAATCGCTTCCCAAGTTTTTCCTCTAAACTAATATTTGGAAATCAACTGCTAAGAGACAGAGAAAAACTCTTACTAACAGGCTTCTCTTATATATACAACACTGTACGCAAACGAACTATATGAATATTAGTATTCTCCCTCTTGTAATAAAATATATATATATATATATATATATTTCTTATTTGTTATCATAAAAAGAATAGATTTATTTTTTAATAAAAAATTATATTATTTCTGTCCTACATCAAATAGATGGTTTGAAAATTTATAATAAATTAAAAAATAATAATATTTTAAATTGTATCTATAATAGTATAATTGTAAGCAAAAATTAAAAGATATTTTGATATTAGTATATAATTATTTTTAGTAAAATGGGAAAGGAATATCGCATTAAAAATTCGTAATCTCTTTATCTTACCGAGGGATTATTATGTACCAAGACATCGATTGCCCGCGGGTGTGGTTGACTCATAATAAAATAGTGAATATATATATATATATATATTGTAATTTAATGATACCAAGGCAAGCAACTAATATTGAATTGTACGGTGGATGGATGGTTGGAATTAATTAATTAATGATTAGGGGAATTGCAGTTGGGTTGGTTATCAACTTAAATAAATTTCCACACCCACAATTATTCTTTCGACTTGGTCGTCCTAGTTAGTGTCATCTACAAGAGAATATATTACAAGGCCTCCAATAAATACTTATCCCCTGCTTGCCTGTATTGGATAATTATTATTATTATTATTATTATTATTATGATTATGATAAACTGTGTACTGGCCTCCACGTCCATACATACATACATGATACATACATACCAAATTAATTAATATATAAACCAAAAAATCGATATTTATTGCAATGAAACCTCTTCGATCAGCTTAATAAAGTCAGGCGTCGCTGTCGGGAAGATGGACGACGGACCAACATACACACTTTGGGATTACTATATAATAAAGTAGTTGAGCTGTTGCTTGTGTGGTGTGGTGTGGTGCGGTTTCACCAACATCAACGTAACACACAACGGCAACATGTCTGCATTTATTTGTTTATTTAAATTTAATTAATTTACCCCTCCTCCTCCTCCTCCTCCTCCTCCTCCTCCATCGACTCAATTAGTTGATTTGATGATATCCAAGCATGAACACGAGTAAGGTGAGAAAACGCTGCAGGGAACACCAATTCATAATTAATAATATCAATGTGCAGGATGCAGAAGATATCATCATAGCCATATTCCTCCGACCAATTATCAGGTTCGGCTGCTTCCGCCGCTTGTTCTCTGCCGCCGCCGCCGGCGCTTGCCTACTTCTTCTTTTTGCCTTCCTTTCTCCACCCATCACCACCAATCAACTCCTTGTCGTTAATACCCAAGACTCAGTACGTATATATATATATAGATTTTTGTATATGTATGTTTTTTACAAGGATCAATGATCATGCATGCATGCATGCTAGCTAATTTGGGCCGTTTGAATTGATTGTTTGTAGGCTGTGGAATGTGGAAGCAGCCGCAGAATCTGGAAATATTATTGGGATGGGAATCACCAAATCAATCTCTATAATGGATGCAGTGAAGCTAGCACCAACTTTATACGTACTTTCTGTCATAAAACACGCATTCTATAACCAGTTTAGAATAGTACTAGTGTTGTAATCAATCAATGCAGCCATGCATACATGTTAATTAATTTGGTAATTAATAGGAAGATTCAGCATTGTTTTAATTTCAACTTTATTAAAAACCAGTTAGTTATATAAACGAGGTGGTAGTGTTGCCTGAATTATATATATATATATATAATATACGTATAATATACGTATTGCAGCTGCAGAAGCAAACACAAAACCCAACAGGTTCTTGTTGGTTAGAACTAGTGGAGGTTTAAATCAACAGAGGACAGGGGTAAGTACGTAATTAACTAACAACTTTTACATAATATATAGATATATATATATACATATTCAAAAAAATTCACCATTTTTTAAAACCTTTTGTATGTTTTGGCAGATAATAGATTCAGTTGTTGCTGCGTATATCTTGAGTGCAACACTAGTCGTGCCGAATCTGGACCAAGAATCATTCTGGAAGGATGCCAGGTTAATTAGATATATTATATATATATGATGATGATGATGATGATGATCAAATTTCAGTCTCCAAGCTGACCCTTAATTTAACATATGGAGAGGTTTTCTCGTGCTGCAGCAACTTTTCTGATATATTTGACATGGATTGGTTCACTTCCTACCTGTCAAAGGATGTCAGAATTGTGACACGTCTCCCAGAAGAGGCTTCGGGGAGAGTAGCAACCACACGTGTTCCCAGGAAATGCGATCCCAGTTGCTACTCCACTCGAATCTTGCCCATCTTTAATAGAAGAAAAAATGTATGTATGTATGTATGTATGTACGTATGTATTTCGTGAATTTCAAAATTTTGTATTAATTATTAATTACTTAATTGGGAATGCATACATGATACATCCTCCCTCCCTCAGGTCGTCCAGGCTGTTGAACTTACAAAGTTCGATTACAGGTTGGCTAACCAGCTGGACGTGGATTTACAGAAACTGAGATGCAGAGTGAATTATCATGCTTTGAGATTTACCGATCCCATTCGAAAGATGGGCCAGAAATTGGTTGAGAAGATGAGAATGAAAAGCGACCACTTTGTAGCGTTACATTTAAGGTAGACTCACTTACTCCATCTATATAGACTATAATCTAAGCAACAGCAAGAATTATAATATCAGATAATAAGTAATTAATGTTGCTAACACGGGCGTGTTTATATTTAATATACACGTCAGGTTCGAACCTGATATGCTGGCGTTCTCCGGATGCTATTATGGTGGAGGAGATGAAGAAATAAAAGAGCTTAGCAAACTTCGAAAGAGGTGGAGAACCTTACACGTGAGTATGTCTAAAAAATTAAAGGGCCTGCAGGGAATGTTCTACCTATAACAACAATACAGTTTGAGCTGTTAAATTAACAAACAAATATGAAAAATGAATTCAGGTCTTGTTCACCTTAATTAGCTTCCCTTGTTAGTAACTGTAATTAATGTGGTAGACTGACTAGTGGTTGGGTTACAGAGAAAGAATCCTGATAAGGAAAGGAGGAATGGAAAATGCCCCCTAAGTCCTGAGGAAGTCGGGTTGATGCTGCGAGCACTAGGATTGGGTAATGACGTGCACATATACGTTGCATCCGGCCAAATATACGGAGGTGAAGAGGCGCTCGCACCTCTGAAAGCCCTTTTCCCAAATTTTCATACCAAAGAGACACTGGCCACAGGGGAAGAACTCGCCCAATTTTCGACCTATTCTTCTCGCATGGCTGCATTGGATTTTATTGTTTCCGATGAGAGTGATGTTTTTGTGGCCAACAACAATGGCAACATGGCCAGGATGCTCGCTGGAAGAAGGTACCTACCTACATTCACTACTTTATATATTGCTCAAACTCAAAAAATTGCATTGCATCGAGCATCAATAAAACAAGAAGCTTGTATATAGGTTAATATAAAATAGATTCGAGAAAATCAAATCTAAATTTAAATATGCTAAACTTAAAACTAAATATTTAAAATATCTCAACAATATATATAATTACGGTGCTGACTTTATACTGTCAATAAAGTATTGATTAAAAAAAAATTATTTTTTTGTATTTAAATTTTACTCATATTTTAAAAACTTCATTTCTTTATCTATATATATATAGAAGTTAATTAAAAATTAATAAATTGTTATGTTAGAAGATTGAACAGTTGCTTTCATGAAATATAAATTGTTCGTAGCTTTAAACTGTATTGAATTTAAAGTTTTGTTTTCTTATTGTTTAAATTTTGCTTTCTCAATGTTCAATTACTTTAAACTTTAATTTGTATTGAATTTAAAATTTCACATTCTTATCGTTTAAATTTTAGTTTTTTGCACCTTAAAATTTGTTAATTGTTGCAGTTAATCCTGATCAGAAATAAAATAAAATTAATAGGATGAATTATTCCTAATCAGTATGGTGATGAATGAGGATTAGCTATAATCTGCACCTGATCTGTTCCAATATATATATATATATATATATATACATATCTATACTAGGAAATACTTTGGTCACAAACCTACGATCCGGCCGAATGCAAGAAGACTGAGTAAATTGTTTCTGAAGGTGAAGAATGAAAACATTACATGGGAGGAGTTTGCTTTAAATGTCCAAAAGCTCCAAAGGGGTTTCATGGGAGAGCCTGGACAAATTAATGATAATAATAATGATGCCTACAAGGTGGATCATCAGTTTCACGAAAACCCTTTGGCCTGTATATGCAAAAATTCATAATTAATTAAAGTTAATCTGTGTATAATTAGGGTACCAGATCCAAGTAGCCATCTTGCTATCTATCATGCATAAGAAGATGAGCAGGATGGTATATATATATAGATTTATATATATACTAGTGGATGACATATATAATATTGTTGTACAGATAGCATATACAGAATATCATCTACTTTAATCTGTGTTTTTTAAATTTATTCCCTTTTGTTTGTTCTTTCTTTCTTTCTTTCTCTTTATGGAATTCACTTTCCCAGATTCCTATGAATAAATTAACTAATAAATTAGATGAGGTCGCATGAGTGAGAATGAATATCATAATGGTGGGGATCATAAAGAAGATACATATATCCGATCAATCCTTCGATGGGGGGAATTCAAAGTTGTAGCATCACCACCCCACCCATATTTGTTTTTCATGGATGCATGGGACCTCACCTCACCTGCACAGAATAATTAAAGTGGCCTGTAAGAATTAAGAGATAGTGGGATTATATTCCTTTAAATTTTTTATGTGGCTACAACTATTTTAATTTTTGTCAGTAGTTTGATATCTTCATAGAATCGAATCGTAGTAGTTTGTAAATTATTACAAATTACACATAGACAAAATATCGGATATTTAGACCCATAGTCTCATTATCACAAGCTTATTTCACACCTCTAAGTTATTTTTATAGAACTAGTATTATTTTTTATCGACTCATACATATAGAGTCTTTAATTCTTCTCACATTACTTACCTCCATCTGTAATTTGCTTCAAAAATGACACACATTATGCCAAAAAGATGAAAGAATGTAGCTAGAGTTTATCAATTTTTTTATTTTTTTTAGCAATATGTTAAAAACTAATTAATCTGAAGCTAAACTTGTATATTTCGACAGTTTTTACTAGTCAGTTAAAAATTATAAAATTAAATCATTATTCTTTTTGAAATTTCGAAAAATGTATTATATATCTTTGTATTGTATTCTCACAAATTCATATACTTATATATAAGTTCATCTCTTAAATTAAATATCACATACAACAACAACTTAAATACAAAATATTATTGATACAAAACACAAGTACAAACTAAACGCACTTTTAATGCATGCGCAGGGACTGAACTTATCAATTTTTCCTTTTCTTAAAAAGAATAAACATAAAAAAATTAAATAAAAAAAATAAAGTGATTCATGCAAATTGTATGTTCAATTGGAATTAATGATCCATGCATGATGCATATTATAATTCACCAATCAATCACAAAGTACATTAACTCCCTTCTTGTATCGTCAAATCTCCAGTACTAGTAGTAGTGTCTTTCCACCAGTTTCCTCCATATCGATGGGGTGTGTGGCCTCCAAGCTCGACGAATCTCCGGCGGTTGCTCTGTGCCGCGACCGCTGCTCTCTCCTCGATCATGCCCTACGACGCCGTTTCGCCTTTGCTCAGTCCCACGCTGCTTATCTCCTCTCCCTCAACTCCCTCGCTCTTTCTTTTAATTTGCACCGCCTCTTCATTCATGATTCCGACTCCGACTCCGACTCGCGTGCCCTGCAGCCTGATGAGCTCCCCGGAGCACGAGGTTTAACGAATCTTAATTTCATGAAAACCCCAACGACGCCTTCGCTTCTTTTTACACAACCGCCCATGGTTCCAGAGACTATGTATTCACCTGAATTTTCTGCAAATGATCATAATCAGAATCAGGATTTTGATAATATTAACAATTATAATTACGGTACTGGAGGTGGACTTGGAGGCGGTTCATCTCCGCAGGCTTCTTACAGTGGGGATATTTTGTCTTCCACAGTAATGATGCCTTCAGTTTCGAATGTATCGCCGCCGCCGCCACTGCCAGCAGGAAGCTCCACGTGGGACTTTTTGAATCCCTTTGACAGTGATGAGAGCTATTATCCTGCTAATAATACTCAGAGCCGCGATTCCAGGGACGTCAGGAAGGCAGAGGGGATACCGGATTTGGAGGATGTCGACGACGAAGAGGAGGTTGTGAAGGAAATTCATGGCGATGAGAGGCTTGTAGGAGGTGGAGAAACTGGCATTCAATCAAAGCCTGTAGCTCTGAAGGATGTTCCATTGCCAAAACATAATTCAAGGTCAAGAACAGGGGTGAAGAACAATGTAGTGGAGTACAAGAATGCAAAAGCTGCTCAAGGGAGGTTGAAAGTTATGGCCAAGACCTCCCAATTTAAGCCTCGCAGTAGGTTTAAGCATGACCTTGAACTTGTGAAGGAAATTCAGTTTCAGTTCGAGCGCGCTTCCAACTCCGGAAGTGAGATCGCCAAGTTTCTCCAGGCCGGAAGCCTTCCATACAATGAAAAACACAGCAATAATCAGGGTAAGGATTTGGTTTTCCAAAAAAGAATTTTGTCGAAAACACAAGGATGAATTTCATATAAGTTTTAAATCATAAGTTAAATTGGTGCATACTTTTAGATCATAAGTAATTTCGTTATTTATGTTTTCTTGATTAATCTTCCTATGGCACTACCTGCAGCTTTGTCGAAGCTATTGCATTTACCTATGGCATCATTCCTTCCGTCGCTGTCAAGAGGAATCAACCATGCCGATCCCTCTGTCTTAATTGCAGATGAAGATGTTGAAGTGAGATCAATAAACCAGTCTTCCACTTTGCACAAGCTCTACCTCTGGGAGAAAAAACTGTATGAAGAGGTTAAGGTAAGCTTTGGATTCCTTTGCTTTGATGTTATAATAATCTCTGTTTTCTGTCTGTATCTGCAAGAAGGCATTCATAGATCAAGTCTTGTACAATTTTAGACTTCATGTGATAACTTTTAAGAATTATACAAATTTTGAAGGATTTCAGATAGCAACATGCATTCTAAGGACTATGTGTGAGAAATGGAGACAAACACACACACAAAAAAAAAAAAAAAATCAAAGTCAACTACCATTAAATGAATTTGGACAATCAAGGATGTCATCTAGATAAGGTTGGAATTGCAGGGTTAAACCAGATTTGTATGCGAGGAAATTTAGGCCAATCTTGGAGAAATATTTAATGGCTCCCGAATTTTCTCTTGAAGAAATGAATAATATTTGAATAACAAGGATTTTAGAGGATCTGTTGACCCATGGTCAGATATAATGTTGTAGTAACTCTAGTCATTTAATCGATCTAAAATTTCCTCCCAAAATGTGAATGGGTTTTCGGTAAATTAGGATAATAATAATAAATAAATTTTGAAGTATGGAAATAGCTAACTAATAAGAGTAATAATTCCATCCATGATAAAGAGTCATCTAACTTATGGAGTTTCGTAGTTGGGTTTATTTTCCATTTTTGGACGGTATATAAAGCCCCAAACTTGTAAACACAAGAATATCATTATTACTCTCAGCTCAATTTGTTTTTATTGTTTTCAGTTTATTTCCCTTCGAATTATGTATTTATTTATCGTAATTTTACGATAGATCATCTTGTTATCAGTCGTAATCAGTTCCTAAAAAAGATTTTTTGTTGTTCGAGAGGATATTCAAAATATTGAAAAGAATTTCAGTACCATCCAAGCATTTGGACCAAGTTCTAGGACTATACAAAACCCTGGTAGAGGATTAGACCACTTATTTTCTTGGTGAGTGTAATGTCGCCAGTTCGAACCCCACCCACCGACACCATTTTACTCACTATCTAGTTCGCACTCAAAAAGTAGTGGATCTATTTAGCTCCTCCTGCCTATCAAATTTCTCTCAAACAAAAAAATATCTTAAAATAAAACGAACTAAGGGTTTTGAATATGAGATTGACTTTTAGTGAAATTAAATATAAAAAATAAAACATAACTATTTGATTTGATATTTTTTACAATTTTTTTTTTTAAATCGTAGAAATGAAATAAAATAAGCCAAACCTCTAACACACATACTTATGTTATTATTGCAGGCCGAGGAGAAACTTAGAGTCATTCATGAGGACAAGTCAAGAAAACTGAAGAATTTAGATGAAAAAGGTGCAGAGACTTCCAAAGTTGATGCAAATAGAAGCTTGGTGAGGAGCCTGTCTACAAAGATTAAAATTGCAATGCAGGTAGTTGATAAGATCTCAGTGAAGATAAATAACTTGAGGGATGAGGAATTGTGGCCACAGATACAAGAATTGATTCTGGGGTAAGTATTTGATGAATTAATCCCAATAGAGTATAAATTTCTTACATTTGATAGTTTTACACATCATTTTCTTGTTTCACATAATTGAATCTTGTCTATCATTTATGTATAAACCAGTATAGTTAACTAGATGTCGAATTTTAAAGTCTCTTAGCTTGTTGTTGTAGGTTTAACAGAATGTGGAAGTCGATGATGGAGTGCCATCACAGTCAGTTTCGAGCGATTGGCGAAGCCAAACAATTAGATGTCTTGGCATTCCCAAAGGCTTTTGGTAGTACACAACTAGAGGACACTCGGCAACTCGAACACCTAATTAACTGGACTTTAGGTTTCTCTTCTTGGGTGGGTGCACAAAAGGATTATGTTCGAGCATTGAATAATTGGCTGATGAAATGTCTCCTCTACGTTCCCGAAGAAACTCCTGATGGCTTAGCTCCATTCTCTCCCGGCAGAATTGGCGCCCCTCCGGTGTTTGTTGTTTGTAACCAATGGTCTAAATCATTGGATGCGATCTCTGAAATAGAAGTGATCGATTCCATGCGAGACTTTGCATCAAGTGTCCTGATTCAGTGGGATCAGGCGAAGGCTGAAATGCATCAAAAGATGTCGGCAAATCATGATGAGCAGAAGATCAAGAGCCTGGAAAAGGAAGACAGAAAGATACAAAAGAAGATTCAAACACTGGACAAAAGAATGATGCAGATGATGTCTTCTGTCAACAATGGGAGTGTTGTTTATAAGAGGGAGAGCATTGTAGAAAGCCTGCGCCATGTTTTCGAAGCCTTGGAAAAGTATGCTGCAAGCTCTTTCAAAGTTTATGAGGAGCTGTTGCAACAGATGGACGAGGGAGGAAACCGTGTGGCCAATGACCATCCAAATCCAAAAGCTTCATAGCATCGTTTTGTTGAGTTGAAACAAAACATAGAATGAAGAGTGGTGAAATTAGGGTTTGATCCTTTTATACATTTTGTGTCGTCTAAGTTAATGTTGCATGCACTTACAATGCCTTCATTGCTGGCTGCTTAAAAGATATTTGAGGAGGAATAACAAATAAGTATGTGCTATGCACATTTGGGAGAGGTGAAATGTGTATCGTAATACTAATAATATATGTATTGTTGTACGACTACGTGAAAATTCAGTTTTGTCTTTGATTGTATCTCTCAATTTGGTTTGAACCTTTGTCCCTCCCCCTCCGTACGTATTGCAACATGAAAAATCAATTTTGCCCTTCACTTTATTTGTTAATTTACTTTCTTGTACCTCTAAAAGTTTTCCTCCTCAATGATCAGGTTGATCGATCCAATGTAATAGCAATCCAAACAAATTTTAGTTTTTTTTTTTTCACAACAATGCCATGTACCAACCAAATAGGAATGAGAGAATGAAAAGTTCCAGCGATGCATGCGCAGGTGGTCAAAGAAGACCAATTGAGATGGCCTTTCCGGATTGCGGAAGATCGAATTGCATCTATCATTATGAGGATTGGCCAATTTTACATAATCATTTTGCATAGACCAATTTGTATGTGGTAGAGAGCGATGCCCGATTCCTCAACACATGAAAGGCCAATTCTTCCCGTTTGCAACACAAAAGGCTGATTGTTTCGTCGTCCAATGGCCAAATTCTCAATCTAACTTTTTATCTCTTTTCATGTCCTCAATGTATTTTTTCTCCTTGCATTTCTCTCTTACAACTCATCAGTCATTTTTTTACTAATTTTTTATGTTGAAATTGACGTGGGCTTAGATCTACTATGAGAACTGGCCGATTTAGGAGACTGAAATAATTATGCAGAGGCCAATTTGTATGGTGTGCAAAGCGAAGTCGTATTCATTTCGCTAAGGCCAAAATGTTCCACTTGCCCATATATATGACAATTCAAATCACAAAAATCAAATAGCCACGTCATTAGTTACATTTCACTAGAGTTGTTTAAAATTGGGCCTTTTCGCTTTCCTAAACCTGCTTTCGTTATGATTCTAACCAGCATGGTCACTACGCTTCAAATTTTAATGTTCCCCATCAAATATGGACATTTAATCTCTCTCCCCCCTCAAAAAAAATCCAAAAATGGCATCTAAGGATTCCACACACCAGTTCCCGGTACAAGAGAGTGGCAAACAAATTTTGCAAACAATAGGAAAAACAGGGCATTGATTGAGCCATTCCCGGTGCCACCGCGCTGGAGAAGAAGAAAAAGAAAGAGGATCATGGGCCTCCGCCGGTGGTGCCACCTGCCGACGCGCCGGAAAAGATGAAATAGTAAGGGGGGTCGGGCCTCCGCCTCTGCCGCAGCCTGCCATTGGTGCCGTCGCCTCGCTGGAGAAGAAGAATAAGAAAGAAGGTCCTATCTGTGCTGCTGATGCCGCCGGAGCGGAGAAGAAACTGCCGGTTCCACCCCTTGCCGCCGTCACTGGAGAAGATTTCTGTTTGGATATTTTAAATATTCGGTTTTAGATCAGTAGATTGATATTTTTTGGTTTTATCTATATATTAGATTATTTATATTTGAATCTCTCGAGTCTGTTTTGTATTGGCTATATATAAGCCCTTGATAACTCCGAATAATAGTATATTTTTCCCTTGACAAAATTGTGTATTACTTGAATTTTTATGTGAAAACCATCAATATATCTTATTTATGGCATATTTTATTGAATTATTTCACTTGGTATGATCCAAAGCGCGTCTTTTGAGATTATTAATATTTTTGGCCCATTTAAGCCATGTTTGTGCTCCAAAAAAGCTAAGTATTGAAAGTCAAGCGACAGCGTTTTCCGCTCGGCAAGCGACACTCTTTATGCTCAAGCCAGCGCCAGCGACCAGACATCCACCGCAGCAAAGCGAGAGTGAAACCACTCTAGAAATTTACTAAGTGTTCATCTCTAAACAGTCCAGCCATTTCGATACTAGCCAGTAACAACAACATAACTTGAGCTGCCTAATGCCCTCAAGCTATCCAGGCAAGCGAGGAAGATTTTCGTCCTTACATTCCCAAGCAAGTAAAGGCGACCACCCAAGGAGTTATGGCCAGTACAACTGCTTCAACATAATAACTACCACCAACTGCATAACTGCTCAGCGGTTTGAGCCACTTGTCAACTGCTTGCAACTGTTGTCTTATCTAATTTATAAATAGGATCAGATTTCTTTTGTAAATAAAAAGACTCATATATAGATCGACACTGTTGTGTTCTTAATTTTTCTGCTGCTTTTTTGTTTTCCTAGAGCTCCAACCTTGTAAGGGAAATTTCTAGTTAGAAATGGCCCGAGGAATTGAGATTTTCTCTTCCCCTAGCCTCTCATTTTATTGCTTTATAGTTTAAGTTTACAGCTTTATTTTCTACTTCCTTATTGTTCTTATTATGTAGATCTTTACTGTTTTTCTTTAGTAAGTAAGGGAATATCAAGATTTCTTCATATTCACTTCTCTCCTCATTTCATATTTGTATTCGCATCGTATTCATTAACATATTTTAGGTAGTTCAATGTAGTTAAGTACGCGAGAACCTTATCGACCTGCTTAACTGCTGTTCTGAATTCGATTTTGATTAAAGATAAGTAACTGAAAGGTAAAACCACTAATGGTATCAGAGCTTATTTTTCTCATGCCGTAGATATAGCCTACCAACCCACATTTCTCCCGGTACATTCAACGTGGATTGTACCCGGAGGTCTTGTAATTTTGAGATCATGCCTTTGCAAATTTGTCTCTGAAATTTGTCTGAGATCTTTCTGCTAGCCCGATTTTTCAAAACGGGAAACATTAGCCGCCGCCACTGCTGTTCGCCACCACCCGCTCTCGCCGGTCGACACCACCGCCGTTAGAAGCACCTTGTCGTTGCCGGCCAGCCACCGAAAATTCTCTGCCAACCGCCGCCCATGGATCTGCCACGCGCCGCCAATGGAAATCGCGGAGGAAGAGCTTTTCCGCCCCGCCGCTCTTCCGGCCGTGCGTGCGGGCGCGTGGGGCCACTCCGGCCGCCGCCTACTCATTTAATTCCCTATGTTGTGGTGTGGTTGGTTTTATGATCGTAGTTGATTTCGTTTTTGCGACTGTTCCCGGTTGGGTTATTCGATCTATTCTGCAATATGTTCTATGATCTTTCTGGTGTATGCGATATGTTCTGTTATCTTTCCGATTTTTGCAATGTGATCTATCTGTTGTTTGCGATATGTTCTGTGATATGTCCAATGTTTGTGATCTGTTCTGCAATTTGTCCGGTGTCTGCGATTGGTTCTGCAATATGTCCATTGTTTGTGATTTGTCTGATGTCTACGAACTGTTTTGTGTGCAATCTATCTGCGTTTGACTTTGATTCCATTTAGATTCCTGCCTGCATTCAACTCCGACTCAGAGATCACTTCTCTCACAACGATCTGAAATCTATTTGCTATTTGTCTATTGCTTGTCTGTTGCCTGCATGCGATCTGAAATTTGTCTGCGATCTGCCATCTATCCGTTGTTTGTCTGTTGTCTGAAATCTATCTGTGATCTGTCATCTATCCGTTGTTTTTCTATTGTCTGGGTGCGATCTGTTTGGTGTTTGCGATCTATAGAGTCATGTCATTTTTTACTCTAGTGGAGAGTCATGTCTTTTTCGGCTCCGATAGAGAGTCATGTCGTTTTCGGCTCCGATGCAGAGCCAACTATTTTCGGCTCCGGTGGAGAGTCAACTGCTATTTTTATTTGCATTTTTTGCGTCTATATTCAATTTTTTTTTATCAAACTAAAGTTGGTTTATGTTATACCACTTGAGTTTAAGGGCGGATGTTGATATATTTTAGATATTCGGTTTTAGATTTAATAGATTTATATTTAGATTTGGTCTTATCCTTATATTAGATTACTTATATTTTAGTCTATCGAATCTGTTTTGTATTGTCTCTGTATAGGCCCTTTTATTTTGATGATTAATAAGACAATCTTATTATTTTTCCCTAAAAATTCTAACAATTCCGAGCCCGCCCCCGCCGTTGCATCTTCCGCTGTCGCTGCCACCGCGCAGAAGAAGAAGAAAAAGAAAGAGGAGCATGGGCCTCCGCTGGTGCGCCATCTGCGGCCGCCACACCGGAGAAGATAAAATGGAAAGAGGTAGGCCCTCCGCCTCTGCTGCGGCCTGCCATCGGTGCCGTTGCCTCGCTGTAGAAGAACAATAAGAAAGAAAAGGTCATGCCTGTGCTGCCAGGCCGGAGAAAAAGCCGCCGGCTCCGCCGTCTACCCCGCTACCGCTGCCTACCAGAGAAGAAGAAAAATAAAGAAGTTTTGAATGCTTACATCGCTGCCGTGCCGGAGAAGAGGCCGCCGGTGCCGCCGCCTGCCGGAGAAGAGGAATACTAAAGAGGAGGACGGGCTCGGCCGCTGCCGCCATCGAGTAGTAGGCGGAAGAGAAGGAGAATTAGCGAATATAAACTACAAGAAAAAATCATTTTTATAACAAAAATTTTTTGTCTCTAAATCTATTTTTTCTGTTACTAATGACATTAAAGACGGAAATAAGAATAAAATTACGTTAGCTACGTAGACTTTAGGAACAGAATTCCGTTACAAATATAATATATTTTTTTTGTAGTGATAGTGGAACAATAAAGAGGAGGAGGATGAATCAATGAAGGAATAAATCAATGAGAAAAATTAATGTGGGGTGTTAGGTGAAAGGTGTTTGAAAGGTTTTTTTAAAATTTTATTAGGTGTGTTTACTTGTGAGGTTTCGGTTTTGGGTTTTGATTTTGAATAATAAAATTTTGAATTGAAATAATTATTTGATGTGATATAAATATGTTTTGATGTGATGTTTTGAATGTAATATTTCAATTTTGTAAAAATAGGAAAGTATAGTGTATGCAATAAATTTATATTTGAATTTTTTTAATTTTTTAAGTTTTGAATTTTTTTAAAGAAAAATTTTTTATATTGATTTTTTTTATAAAAAAAATTAGGGTATTACAGTTTCGACAAGATATTTTATATTTGAATTTTTTTAGAATTTTTAAGTTTTGAATTTTACTTTAAAGAAAATATTTTAATATTGAAAATTTTAAAATTAGAGTAGGGTAGTTCGAATGAAAATTTTATATTTAATTTTTTTTAGGTTTTTAAGTTTTGAATTTTATTTTAAAGAAAGAATTTTAATATTGAAAATTTTTAAAATTAGTGTAAGGTAGTTTAGGCAGAAAATTTTATATTTAAATCTTTTTGGGGGTTTTAAATTTTGAATTTTTTTAAAGAAAAAAATTTAATATTGTGAAACTATTTAAAATAAAATTGACACTTTAGTGAATAAGAAAAACCAAAAATATATATTTTCCTAAAATTTAATTACTTATTTAATTTATTTTTTTGTTTTTAAATCGTAACATTTAATTAATTATTATTCATATATTGTTAGATAATAAATAAATTTTAGATATATATCTAAATAAAATCAAAATAAAAAATTAATTATAATCAAAATCAAAATTAATTAATTTGTGGTGACGGTGAATTTAAATTGTTTATTAGGTTCTAAAATTTCAAAACTAATTAAAATAGATTTAGTAGTTCTCAAACTAATAAAAGTTCATAATTTCCAAGATTAATAAATGTTCGGGAAGTTTTGAGACTAATTGCAATAGATTCGGAAGTTTCGAGATTAATAAAGAATCGGCATTTCTGAAACTATATCAAATAAGTTCGTAATTTTCGAGACTAAAAGTCCGGAATATCTGAGACTTTTAGTCTCAAACTTTCTGAGACTAGTCAGAATAGGTTCGGAAGTTTCAAAACTAATAAAAGTATCAGAATTTTCGAAACTAATTAAAATAGATTCGGAAGTTCCGAGACTAATAAAAGTGTCGAAATTTCCAAAACTAATTAAAATAGGTTCCGATTTTCCGAGACCATTCAATATAATAAATTATATATTTAATATAGTTTCAAAAAACCCGGAACTATTTTGGATAGTCTTGGAAACTCCAAAGGCAAAAAAAAAATTAATTGATTTAATATTTACTCCATCCGTCCCTTAACAAATTATTTATTTTTTCGTTTTGCTCCATCTCATAACAAAGTATTCATTTTCATTTTTAGTAACTGTACTATCTACCTAACATTATAGATACCCTTTCAATTTACAATATGTTATACAAATATCATTATTTTTATATCATAAACACTAGTAAGGTTAATTTAGTTTTTTTACGTTTATTTCTTCTATATCTTAATAAAATATTAATATTTCTGAAACTCCCTTGCTCGACCAATCGGTCTCACCGACAGTGCAAAAAGTAAATGCATAGATAGACATGGGACGAAGAGAGTATTATATATGTGTTTTTATAGTCTCGGAATTGACTCCGAAGCTAATTACGAGGAAAAAAGAAAAATTCTGGTAGTGTTAGGTATGTCCGCATTTTTTATCTATTTTTTTGGGTATTAATACATCTCTTTGATCATATTGATTAATTAATTATTAATTAATCCAATTCAATCTATCGGCCGATGGCAATGCAGACTAATTCACAAAATTTTTTAATAATGTTATAAAATATTAAAATTATAAATATTTTACAAATGACAAGTTGAATAGCCAAACGTGGATTGCATAAATATAGTAAGAAATCAAAGATTACTCGACTGGAGCTTCTTTTAAAATAAATGAATTAATTGTAAAATTCACATTATAAATATTTCAAACTGAATAACTAAGATAAAATAATTTAAAACTATATAAAAAAAAAACCGTTCTTTTAATTTAGAGTAAATATTATTTTTGGTCCCATTCAATATCATAATTATTAATTTTGGTCTTATTTAAAAAAAAATTATTAATTTTAGTTTCATTCAAAAGAAAATTTATCAATTTTAGTCCCAAGATAGTTGACTGAAACTAAATACGGTCGTGTTAGCATGAACACGGCCGTGTTGGATGACTCAGAAGGTGACTGGGCGTCCCAGGCAGCCAACATGGCTGTGTTGGTCTTAACACGGCCGTGTTGAAATCTCTGCACTTCTGAACACGGCCATGTTGTTTCCCTTTTTCCTGGCCGTGTTCTGAACACAGCCATGTTCCTGCCCATATTCTTGTCCATGTTCTCAACACAGTCATGTTCTAGGTCATGTTCATACCCATGTTCTCAACACAACTATATTCTAGGCCATGTTCACGACCATGTTTTCTATATAATTATATTGTAGGTTATATTTATTATTATTTTCACTTTTTGGTTAAAATTATTTGATATATATTTATAATTCAACAAAAATATTTTTTACAATTATTTTATAATATAAAAAATAATCAATTTTTAATATTTTAAAAATATATAAAAATAATAATATATTAATATATATTTTTAATAATATTCCCTCCGTCCCGCTTACTATGTCCACATTGTCGTTTTTGTCTGTCCCGTATCCCATGTCACTTTCTTTTTTTGAAAAATAATTACACATTATTTTTTAATTTATTTAATTTTAATTTTAATTAAACTATTGAATAATCTTAATTTTAATTTATAAATATTTATATTATATGATAATTATTTTCACTAATACATTCTTAATTATCTACTTATTATACTTATCCTAAATTCTAGTGTCTACAGTGTCCACATTACTGTTTCTGTCTGTCTCGCATCCCATGTTACTTTCCTTGATTATTTTTTATATTATGAAATAATTGTAAAAAATATTTTTGTTGAATTATAAATATATATCAAATAATTTTAACCAAAAAGTGAAAATAATACTCCCTCCGTCCCAAATAAGGTGCAACATTTGTTTTGGGCACGGGTTTTTAGGTGGATAGTATTAAGTAGGATAATTTAGAAATTGGGTGATGTGATGGAGAGATAAATGTATATTTTATTTTTTTTTATTTTGGTGATGTGATGGGATAAAATGTGGGGTAGAGATTAAGTATAATTAATTATTTCCTATTTTGGAAATGTTGCATGGTGTTTGGGACATACCAAAAAAGAAATGTTACACGGTGTTTGGGACGAAGGGAGTAATAAATATGACCTACAATATAATTATATTGAAAATATGGTTGTGAACATGGCCTAGAACATGACTGTGTTGAGAACATGGGCAAGAACATGGCTGTGTTCAAAACACGGGCAGGAATACGGACCGCAACACAGCCGTGTTCAGAAGTGCAGGGATTTCAACACGGCAGTGTTGAGACTAACACGGCCGTGTTCAGTCCCAGTCAAATCATCTTGGGACTAAAATTGATAAATTTTATTTTGAATGGGACCAAAATTGATAAAAAAAATTTTAATGAGACCAAAATTGATAATTATATATATAATATTTTGATATTAATAAAACCAAAAATAATTTTATGCTCTTTAATTTAAAAATACTGATTATAAAAAAAAATATAAAATTATGTTCATATTTATATCGTGTATATATAGAATTCAATTTTGCATATTTTTATGTTAAGTACGAATAATATAAAAATTACATATATAATATTTTGTTATATTATTAAATTTTTTGTAAATAGAAAAAGTATATATTATATATATTGTCTTATATTATTAATAATATAGATAGGAGACGCAACAAAAAATTGTTGAATGAACATATATTTTATTCAAATATAGTATTTAGCATATTTAGGAGTCCAAAAGATTTCTGGTTTTTTTTAATAAAACCAATACAAACATATATAATTTTCTTTTAGAAGCACGAGTCAAAAGTACTAAGTAAAGTCAATTGAAACTAAACTAATACTACTCCTTCCGTCCCACATAATTTATCTCTATTTTCTACTTTCTTCCGTCCCATATAACTTGTCAT
Organism: Andrographis paniculata; assembly: GCF_009805555.1. Classification (NCBI taxonomy): domain Eukaryota; kingdom Viridiplantae; phylum Streptophyta; class Magnoliopsida; order Lamiales; family Acanthaceae; genus Andrographis; species Andrographis paniculata. Next base: position 131,645 of record NW_026137589.1, read on the forward strand.
TTCTATTTTTGGAAATATAATTATGCACTTTAATCGCATTTTAAATTTTAAATTTTATAATTTTCTTAATTTAATTAAACTATTTACTTAATCTTAATCTATAATTATTTTTACTAAATAATAATTATTTTTACTAATACACTTCTAATTACTTACTTATTATATTTTACCTAAATTCCCGTGTCTACGGTAATACACCCATATTACATGGGACGGAGGGAATATTAATTAAAGAAAAGATCAATCTAATTTTAAAATATACAACTATTTAATACATAATCAATTAAAACAGACATAATTTCAAAATATATAGTTGTTTAATACATAATTAATATAAACAGACAATAATGCACTTAAATACTGCAAACATATAATTATTTCACAAACATACACCAAATTAGTGGCCATCGCACACAGACAAAAATTACCTTCCTCTCTTTGTTTTTTCACCTCAAAAAAATATCATGAAACAACTTTTCAATTTCCCTCGTAACCAAAAATTAATATGCCTCTAAATTACAATTTCATTTCCCTCTCAAACTACATCTATAAATACATCATTAATAGCAACGAATGTGAAGTTAGATAAAATTCATTACCTCAAATGACGAGAACGGAGAATCTAACTTGCGAGAAACTTAACAATATAGCGCAATTTTTGTTAGAAAACAACAGAAATCGAAGGCCCACATATGGAAAGATCAATGAAACAACAACCAAATTCGGTGTTCCACGCAATGTAGTACATAGAATTTGGAAAAGATTCATGCAACAACAAGAATCAGGTATGACAATCAATTTAAACAACCATAAAATAGGTAAAGGGTGTGAAAAGAAACACATTCTTGACAACACAACCATGCAAAAAATTCCATACAGTGCGTGGCAGTTATCGTAGCGTGGCACATGAAATGTGTGTTAGCAAGTACACTGTCGGAATGTGGGCCAAAGATGGCTTGATCAGGCACCACAGTAATGCCATAAAACCAGCACTGACATCAACCAACAAAATCAATAGATTGAGATTCAATCTGAATTATATCGAAGTGGGCCAAGATATGAATGTCATCAATTTTAAGAGCATGTCTAATGTTGTACACATAGACGAAAAATGGTTTTATATTACTCGTAATACCGAAAAATATTATCTCACCCTCAATGAGTTTAATCCCTACAGGGTCTGCTAAAGCAAAAGGTTTAGTACAAAAGTAATGTTCTTATGTGCTGTGAGCAGGCCCTTATATGGAGAAGAGGGACAATGTATTTTTTTTTTTATAGGAAAATAGGTATTTTTTCTTTGACAAGACAAGTTTTAGTCAGAAATAAATAAAAAAATCAACCTGTTGGCACCTTGGAAACGAAGCAAATGGATTCAATCACAAAGGAAGTCACCAAGGCATTGATGATCAACGAGGTATTACAAGTTTTACATATAAATATAGTTGAGTATGAATTTCACATTAATGCATTTCCAAATATATACAGTTACTTCCAATGATTAAAGCGAAATGACCAGCAAGAGCAAGCAAAAGTATTTTAATACATCAAGACAATGTCAAACCACATATTGATGACATCGATCCAGACTTTAGAAGGGTTGGAAGCAGCAATGGATTTGATATCCATCTTACTTTTCAGCCATCAAACAGTCCCAACACAAATATAAATGATTTAGAGTGATTTCAAGCACAAAAGTCACTACAAGTTTCAACCATGGCCTCAAATGTGGATGTACTGTTACAGATAGTGCATAGATCTTTTGACAAACTCTTCGACACAACTTTAAACAATGTTTTCCTAACCTTGCAATTGTATTAGGAAATAATGGCATGTACTGGGGGAAACAACTACAAGATCATACCACCCAACATGCAGGATAGTAAATTATTTACCCAAATGATTTTCAGTTTTGCCTACGAATAACAACAAACGAAGATTAATAAGTTTATTAACAAAATCAACAAGCACACTCACAGTACCTTCAAAAAAACATTTTCGGGCAACATCTCTATAGTTTGAAAGAAAATGAAATCTACTAACGTCCAACACAGTACTCTAGTGGTTTAGCAGAAAAGGGGCAATATATATGGAGCATATCGATGACAACTCCACATGTAGAAGATCAACTCAATGAAGCCGCTCCGATCCTACCCTGGGTCGACGAATAAGGTATCCGAAACAGCGATTGCCTTGCTCAAACAAGGACAACGCTGGAATCAACCTCTGGCTCCGAATCAGGGGTGAATCCATGAAGCACCATGGGATTAGCGTTCGTGGTAGTAGATCCAGAGAAATTAAGGACGGAAAAAGCATCAACGACGGCCGATTCGTAGAAATCGTCAGAGTCGCTAAACAACTCAGAAAACTCATCCACAAAGTGTCAACGATCCCTCTCAAGGGGGAACGACCCTCCGCCGCCGCAGAGGAGCGTGGGGTGAACGACATCACCAGCGGAATGAATCGGAAAAGAAGGGGCGACGGCGACGGCGAAGAGAATTGTGAGGGTTACAAACCCTAATCGAAACAGAGGCGAGTGAGAGAGCAACACGTGATAGTTGGGTGGATAGATATTAGTGGGGTGGTTAGATATTAGATAGGTAGGTAGATATTAAATTATTGGGGTGGGCATTAAATTATTAGGGTGGGTATTAAATGTGTTTTGATTTTGTTATTTGTGTAAAAATGTAAAAGGGACATTTTTGTAATAAATGTAAAGATGATAATATTTGTTATTTTTAGAAGTGTGTAAAAGTTATTAAAATAAGAAATGACAATATTATAATAGGACGAATAAAAATCGAAAGCGACAACTTTACTATTGAAATGAGTATTATATTTTAATAAAAATTAAAAAATATGATTATATTATTTTATTTTTTAAATTTATATGTTATACTTGAATGAATATTTAGAATTATAATTAAAATAATAAATTTAAATAGGAGTATATTAATCTTTTAATTATATTAAAATTATTAATTTTAAAAATTTTAAAATAAATTTCAAAATGCTTATAATTCAATATTAAATTATAATTTTATTTTTAATTTATATATTATCCTTAAATTAAAATTTTAAAATATAAATAAAAAATTTTAAAAAATATATATTTTTTATACTTTAATTTAAAATTTTTTAAATATAACTAATAAAACTTAAAAATAAATTATAAAAATTTTATAAAAACATACAATTATATTAACATGTTTTTTTTTCAATAATTTTAATAATTTAAAAGTACTTTGGATTTCATTACATTCAATTAATTTTTTTTATTAAAACTGTTTTTATAATGATCATCTAAACACAAATATGTGTGTTTACTTGTGAGGGTTTAGTTTTGGGTATTGATTTTAAATAGTAAAATTTTGAATTGAAATAATTATTTGATGTTGTAGATATTAAAAATTAAATGTCTAAATTAAATTAAATATCATGTATTTTGGAATAAAATAAAATTCCAATAATATAAATATATGGTATTTAATTATGCACATATGTTAATTTTTGTACAATAAATATCAACCATTAATGCAAAAATATGCTTAAAATGGAAGATATCGTACAAATATTACATGCATAAATAGAGCCATAATAAATTTGGCAGCAAAATAAATTAATCTTGTCAATAAATGAAGTATATAAATTAATATCTTCCAAAAAAGGCAATGATATAAAGATCTTGTCAATAAAGGAAGTATATAAATTAATATCTTCGAAAAAAGACAATGACATAAAGATTTTGGTGAGAAAGGAAGGTGCACAATCAAATCCGTTAAGAATGGAAAACAACATCTGATGGAAAATGAAAGATTATAAAGTCTTTTCATCCACGTGGCACCATCCGAAAAGGAAGCCAAGGCCACCATCCCCTATAAATAGGAGCCTTGGCCAATTCATTTACACACCAAAGTTCATTTGAAGACTCGCGTAAGGGTAAGTCTCTCTAGACTCTCTGCAATGTTATTCATTGTTCTTCGTGTCCTTCGAAGCGGTCTTCGTCGAAAAGTCACCGATTTGGACAAATGATCCAATATTGGTTGGCGAATCGATGGAGTTAACGTTCTTCGTCGTATGTCCGAGCCGGAGGAAGGATCAAAGCTCTCAAAGCCATCGAGGAATCCATCAAAGCCAAGGAAGAGCCTCCAAAGTCGCTCCCAAAGCTTCAAGATATTCGTCGCGTTCTTCATAAAAGGCGCAAACTAGGCCCTATTCGATCCAAAAGTCAAAGGGACACGCCGCCAAAAGCGTTATGGAGCACCAAATCCCCCCTTCAAAGATCAAATTCCGTCGGATCATCCAAAGGAGGCATCAATCCAAAGTCGATGATCAAGATCGGCAACACGGATACCAAAGTTTCCTAAAAGCCGGCAAAGTCAAACCGAAGACCAAATCCCTTCGGATCAAAGAAGCCACCCAAATCCAAATTGGAAAAATGAATCGACCCGGAGAGAGAATCAAAGGATCCGAATAGAGAATAGGACCCGCATATATTTAAATTAAATGTAATTTTTACGATTTTGTGTATATAAAAATATAACACAATTTTTTTTTTCTACAGATTTTTGGCACGCCCAGTGGGACGACTCTACCTTTCATCTCTCTTTCCGTTGAATTCTTAAACGATCAATGGCTTCCTACAAGATCAAGACTTCCAACACTGTGTCAAAAGCTGCTACTCTAGCCGCCGCCGCCAAAGGAGTCGCTGCTACTACATCAAGAACCTCAAGTGCTTCAACGAATGCTTGAGTGATGACACGAAGCATGACTAAAAGAGTACTGTCATTTTCCGAGGATACACATCCGAAAATCACAGAGCAAAACTCATTCTATGAGGAGGACAAAAGCTTCAAGAGTACCTCCGCACCGGGCACTCCTCAAGAAGTTGCAACTCGTTCGGCTGCATCGAGTTATGCCCCGGTGATGACCACAAATGCTTCAAACATAGAAGACCAATTTGTTGCACTGGCCAAAGTTGTTGAAGGGATGTCTCAACACATGCAGCAACAAAACAATGTCATCGCAAAACTGCTTGCAAAATTAGACAAGCCGGAACCAACCAACCAGAATGTTTCAGAGGCCCAAAATGAAGCAGAAACATCCATGGATCAACGCCACGGTAAAGAAAAAATGGCGGGACCAATGCCGTTTCGAGCATCATCTGACTCCTTCATCCATCTATCCCAACTTGACGAGTATATCAAAGGAGCTCTCAAAAGGGAGTTTGAAGGAAGTTCAAGGCCCACAAATATGTATGCCAAGCCTTACACTTCAAGGATCGACGCCCTCAAGATGCCGTTGGGATATCAACCGCCGAAGTTCCAACAATTTGATGGCAAAGGCAACCCAAAGCAGCATATGGCACACTTCATGGAAACATGGAACAACGCTGGGACATACGGTGATCTCTTGGTGAAGCAGTTCGTACGGTCATTAAAAGGCAACGCCTTCGACTGGTACATCAACCTGGAGGCTGGTTCCATCGACAGTTGGGAGCAGTTGGAGTACGAATTCTTGAACCGGTTCTACAGCACGAAAATGACCGTCAGTATGACAGAACTCACCAATACTCGTCAATGGAAAGATGAACCAGCAATCGACTACATCAACCGCTGGAGGAGTCTGAGCTTGAACTGCAAAGACAGGTTGTCTGAGGCCTCCGGTATAGAGATGTGCGTCCAAGGAATGCACTGGGGGTTGAAATACATCCTGCAAGGGATCCGACCCCACACTTTCGAAGAACTTGCTGCCCGCGCTCATGACATGGAGTTAAGTATGGCTTCAAGCGGGATGCACGGACCACCAGTTCAAGAATCTTCAAAAGCAAAAAGATACGAAAGATATGATGCCGTAAAGAAGGGGAACAACGCCCCTATCAAGTCTTTCGGAAAAGAAGCCTTGGGCATAAAAGCAACGACCAAAGCACCAGTGAAGATCCAAAGTAAAGAAAAGGAAGTTGCAAGGAAAAGACAATCAACTCAGACAGAAAGACCGCCAAGGCCAACCTTTAAAGAGTTGCAATCCAAAACTTATCCTTTCCTGGATTCTGACGTCTCGGGCATCTTTGACGATCTACTCAGAGAAAACCTCATTGAACTTCCGAATTCAAAACGACCGGAGGAAGCTGGAAAGATTGATGACCCAACATACTGCAAATACCATCGTGTCGTAGGACATACCATCCATAACTGTTTCGTCTTTAAAGACAAAGTCATGGAGTTGGCTCATGAAGGAAAGATCACCCTTGAAGACGATTCTGTTTCTGTTAATGTCACTTCAATCATGTTCGGGTCTCTCGAAGTTGACATAAAAGACAAAGAATCATATTGCCTCACTACCGAGAAAGGTGACAAGGCGATCAGAGACAAATCGAGTGAAGAATGTGCCACGATAACTTTCACTGATGAAGATTTGATGTTAGGATCCAAACCCCATAATCGTCCATTACTGGTCCTGGGTTATATCTATGAACAAAGGATTAGCCGGATATTTTTAGACGGAGGAGCAGCAGTCAATGTCCTTCCTCTATACACATTGCAAAAATTGGGAATACTAGTAGATCAGTTGTTCGAGAGTCGTATGGCAATACATGGATACAATCAAGAGGGGCAAAGAGCACTTGGCACCATAAGATTGAGACTGTTAATCGATGAAATGGAAACTAACCCTTTGTTCTACGTGATAGATGCAAAGACATCTTTCAACGTTCTTTTGGGAAGACCATGGATACATGAGAATGGTGTAGTTCCATCAACGTGGCACCAATGCTTCAAATACACTCAAAATGGAGTGACAAAGAAAGTTCTCGGAGACACAAAGCCATATGCAGAAACCGAGTCACACTTTGCGGACGCCAAATATTTCTCTACAGAAGCAAAAAAATCCAAGGTACATGAAGATGTCAAAGCACCACAACCAAACTTGGGGGCAAAGTCAAGAGATAAAGAAAAAACACTTGGCTCACGTTTTGCAGACTCATTAATTGAGCCTCTGAAAGGTTTGACTCTTCCGAAGACCCCACTCAACCCAATCTCCCCCTCACAGACAAGGAACGGAAAAGAAGAAAAAATAGAGGCTATGCGATTGCAAAAGGACAAAAGCTTTGGCCCAAAAGCCTACAAACTTTTCACAAAAGCTGGATATAATCCAAATGAGGAGTCACTGCCGGGAAAGTTACCACCACAGACAACCCAAGGTTCGAGGGCTGGTCTTGGGTACATGCCATAAGCTCCCGTACACATCGTTATCAAAAGGGCTGCAAATCATCATATCACCGAAAGCGAGACTTTGTCTTCCAATTCACCTCAAAAGGGGAAGAATGCAAGAGTATCGGTTTTCGAGAGGCTAAAACCTTCTGTCTTCACTAGGTTAGGACCAAAGATCAATAAAGAGAAAAACAAGACGAATTCCACATCAACAAAATATGTGGAGATGGATGAAGAAATCAAGAGCCGCTTTCCATCCCGCATGACGAGTCAAACAATAATGACGATACATTGCGGTAAAGTTTTAAAGGCTAAATGGCAAACCGTTGTCTTCACCAAACCCAAAGAAGATAATGAAGAAAGTGTTGCATCATCCTGCTACATCACTGAAGGGGGAGAAGAGACAATGATTGAATAAGTTGCAGGAAATGCACCTGCCGCGCTTGAAGAAAGGGTCAAAGCTGCAGTGGACGAGTTAGAAGAAATCAACTTGGGAAGTGAAGATCACCCAAGACCCGTCTATGTCAGCAAAGAGCTGGGTGAGGATGATATGAATGCCTACACCCGACTTCTCAACGAATTCCAAGATGTCTTCGCTTGGTCATATAAAGAAATGCCCGGCTTAGACCCGAAAGTTGCGGTCCACCATCTAGGTGTGAGGAAGGGAGCTCGCTCTGTAAAGCAAGCGCAACGAAGATTCCGTCCTGAACTCATCCCTCAAATTGAAAATGAAGTCAACAAACTCATTGAAGTGGGGTTTATCCGGGAAGTCAAATACCCCAAATGGATTTCCAACATCGTGCCTGTAAAGAAGAAGAATGGACAAATCCGAGTTTGTGTGGATTTCCGGGACTTAAACGAAGCATGCCCAAAAGATGATTTTCCTTTACCCATAACTGAATTGATGATTGATGCAACGACAGGAAATGAAGCGCTTTCTTTTATGGATGGATCATCTGGATATAACCAAATTCGTATGGCACCTGAAGACGAAGAGTTAACCGCCTTTCGTACACCGAAAGTTATCTACTGTTACAAAGTTATACCTTTCGGATTGAAAAATGCTGGGGCAACCTACCAAAGAGCAATGCAAAAAAGATCTTTGATGACATGCTACACAAAAATTTAGAGTGCTATGTTGATGACGTGGTTGTCAAATCCAAGAGAAAAGAAGATCACCTGCAAGACTTAAGAAAGGTTTTTGAAAGGTTGAGGCGCTACCAATTAAAAATGAATCCTCTCAAGTGCGCTTTTAGAGTCACCTCCGGAAAATTCCTCGGATTCATTGTCAATAGTCGTGGAATTGAGATTGAACAGGCAAAGATATATGCCATCACAAAAATGTCTGAGCCTCGTAACATCCACGAGCTAAAAAGCTTACAATGGAAATTAGCATATATAAGAAGATTTATCTCTAACCTCGCTGGACGATGTCAACCTTTCAGCGGAATCATGAAGAAGGGAATGCCTTTCCATTGGGATGAAGCATGCAAGAAGGCATTCCAAAGTATCAAAGACTACTTAACAAAGCCACCAGTGCTGACAGCCCCAATTCCTGGACATCCGTTGATGCTTTACATCACTGCACAAGAACGTTCAGTTGGAGCCTTGTTAGCACAGGAAGCCAATAAAGGGAAAGAAAATGCCCTCTACTACCTCAGTAGAATGATGACACCAAATGAACTAAATTATTCATCGGTGCAAAAGATATGTTTGGCGCTCATCTTCGCCATAAAAAAGTTGAAGCATTACTTCCAAGCGCACACTATCCGGTTGGTGTCCAAAGCAAATCCCTTAAAGTATGTCATGTCAAAGCCTGTCCTTTCTGATCGACTCGCGAGGTGGTACCTGCAGCTGCAACAATTCGAAATCATTTATGTACCACAGAAAGCTGTAAAAGGACAAATATTGGCTGACTTCCTTGTTGATCATCCCATCCCCACTGAGTGGGAGTTGTCTGATGACTTCCCTGATGAAGACGCGTTTTTTCTCAAAATCACCCCACCATGGAAAATGTATTTTAATGGCTCATCACACAAAAATGGAGCTGGAGCCGGAGTAATATGTGTCACATCACAATGAGAAGTCCTTCCATACTCTTTTGCCTTAAAAGAAAAGTGTTCAAATAATGTGGCTGAGTATCAAGCACTTATCCTCGGCCTAAAAATGGCGGTAGACATCAAGCAACGCCAACTTCAAGTATACGGGGACTCCAAGCTGGTTGTAAATCAAATCACTGGATAGTTTGAAGTAAGAAACCAGAACTAATGGCTTACTTAAAGTATGCTAAGGCACTCAATGAGTTGCTCGGGGATGTCTCTATTGAATATATCCCAAGGAAAGAGAATGGGCAAGCTGACGCTCTGGCTAAACTGGCATCGACTCTATCCATCCCGAATCAACAGGTGTATATTCCGATATGCAAAGTTTGGGTGGATTTCTGCAAGTATGAAGAAAAAGAATGTGTTGAAAAAGAAGTAAATCACCTCATCAAGGTGTTTGAAATTGAAGAAGAAGAAGAAGAAGATTGGCGGCAACCAATATTAGATTTGTTAAAATATGACAAGCTCCTGAGTGACCCGCGCAGACGAGCAGATATCTGAAGAAGAGCTGCACGCTATGCCTACTTCAACGGCATACTCTATCGTCGGTCGTTCGACAACATGTTCCTTCAATGCCTCGGCAATCATCAAGCCAAACAAGCTATGGAAGAAACTCATGCCGGAATCTGTGGAGCTCATCAAGCTGGCCCAAAGTTACACTTCCGAATAAAGAGGATGGGGTATTATTGGCCAACCATGGTTAAAGACTGTATAGTGTTTGCACGGAGATGCCAACCGTGTCAATTTCATGCTAACTTTATCAATCAACCACCGGAACCATTGCACCCAACTGTTGCTTCGTGGCCATTCGATACCTGGGGCATGGACGTTGTAGGACCACTCACAAAGTCGTCCGCTGGGCATCTCTATATCTTGGCCGTAATAGACTACTTCGCCAAATGGGCAGAAGCAATTCCTTTGAAAGAAGTCAAAAAGGAGACGGTAGCTGACTTCATAGGAGTCAACATCATTTATCGTTATGGGGTTCCTCGGTGTATCATCACTAATAATGGAAGATCTTTCGCCAATACTCACATCGACAAGCTTTGTGAAAAGTTTGGCTTCCAACAAAAGAAGTCCTCGATGTATTATGCACCGGCAAATGGACTCGTAGAGGCATTCAATAAAACACTTTGTAACTTGCTAAAAAAGGTCGTCTCCAAATCAAAAAGAGATTGGCAAGACCGCATTGGTGAAGCTTTGTGGGCCTATCGTACTACATTATGCACTCCAACACAAGCGACACCATACTCACTTGTATATGGGGTCGAAGTTGTCTTTCCATTGGAAAGACAAATTCCTTCTGTTGATGTAATTTTTCAACAAAAATAAAGTAAAATTCAAAGATATAGAAAATATCCTTAAACTTGATTAATTAGTGCCTGAGATTAGGAATCTCTAAACACTGTATGGTACAGAAAATAAACTGGAAAATAAAAGACTGAAATTTAAAGTGGTGATCCCCAAATCTGACTTTGCTTTGTTGAAGTTGATTGAAGATACCTTGCCAAATGATGATTCAGATCCTTAAATATTCCCTGGGAAACCGTACTGAAAACCGTCACCCGAACGGTTACAACGTCTCCTTCTCAACCGTCTTCCAACCTTTCTCATGCTGACACGTGTCCCCAGCAGACCAAAATTCCCTATATTTCGCTCCTTGAGCCGACCACAAACCTTCCGCTCTTTTGGCCCGACTTCGTCCTTCGTCCGACCTACTTCTTCGCCCGACCCCACTTGGGCCGACCTCCATATCAACCGCCCTCTGTCTTTGATCAAAGGCCTCCGCGTTTGTCCGACTCCGCCTTCTATCCGACCTACAGTTTACCCGACCTGCGGATATCCTATCTCGACAACTTTTCCGTCTCGAAGACCTCCCGACTTGAAAACCTTCCGACTCATCGTCTTTCCGTCTTGCGGACCTCCCGACCTGAAAAACTTCCGACTTGAGGTCTTTCCGTCTTGCGGACCTCCCGACCTGAAAACCTTCCGACTTGAGGTCTTTCCATCTTGCGGACCTCCCGACCTGAAAACCTTCCGACTTGAGGTCTTTCCGTCTTGCGGACCTCCCGACCTGAAGACCTTCCGACTTGAGGTCTTTCCGTCCTGAGGACCTACCGACCTGAGGTCCTTCCGTCCTGAGGACCTACCGACCTGAGAACCTTCCGTCTTGAGGTCTTTCCGTCTTGCGGACCTCCCGACCTGAAGACCTTCCGACTTGAGGTCTTTCCGTCTTGCGGACCTCCCGACCTGAAGACCTTCCGACTTGAGGTCTTTCCATCTTGAGGGCCTCCCGACCTGAAGACCTTCCGACCTGAGGTCTTTCCGTCCTGAGGACCTACCGACCTGAGGTCCTTCCGTCCTGAGGACCTACCGACCTGAGAACCTTCCGTCCTGTATTTTCCTTAGAAATAAATAAATAAATTTATTTTCCTTGATTTCCTCACGGTGTCCTTCAGCCAGTTCAATCAACCCTATTGCCAGGCCCATTCTTCTTTTTACCTTGGGCTTTTAACCTAATTCTAAATTTCGTACGTAACAACTTGCCCGCCGCCAAGGGACTTTCAAACGCCAATAAATGTTTGGAAGTTCATAAAGCACTACCTTCTTGAAAAACTCCCTTAGCAACTACACCAGTTACTGCAACACTCCTGGTTTATTCCTTCTTCGCAATACAAGCCTGTGTGAATCACAATCCCAAAACATTCTAACTATGGCGAATCAATACATTCCTGCCCTTCCTTTCGACGGAACCCTTCCAGAAGGTCCATTTTCAGCCTCGAAAGTACTAACTCCGACGATCCGTCCATATTGCACTACTCCTGAAGATTCAAATCGGATGAGGGAAGTTTTGGAAACTCGCAACACCTTGGCTATCAACAATCCCAACTACCAAGCAATTCGCATCCGAGACAGCATCAAGACCCATCTCACAGACCCAAAAGATCTGTATCGTGCTTGGTATCGACGAGTAGCAGAACACTTCCAGACCCAATGGCGATCCCAAAAGATCGACCAAGCAATACTACTGTCTACCATGCCTATCAACCTGCATGAGAAGGTGCTGTTGGCCATGTCCGCCTTCTGGAATGCGGAAAATGGGACTTTCCTTTTGCCCTCGGCCCCCTTTGGCCCAACCCTTATGGACGTGGCCATGATCGCACATCTCCCAGTCGTGGGTGAAGACCCTGTAATGGGAGCCCTAGATGGGCAGGAGCCACCAGAAGACCATCCGGGATGGTCTTTACAAGGTGTGAAGGAATGGGGTTGGACAAAGTTCGCAACCGACCAGCAAGGGGCTCCAGGGACTCCTCTAACCGACCGGGAGCATACTGCCTTTATTCTGTTCTGGCTTTGTAGGTACATCATTGTTTCTCCTTCCAAAAGTGTTCTTCCTTCTCACCTCGACCTGGCCATTCATATTGCGTCAGGTCGGTTCTTCTCCCTTGGCACCCTATTTTTAGCCAATCTGTTTGAAGGACTCACCAGGGTTAGCCTTCGTTTAACAGATAACGATAATAGGAAATTAGACACTGCCGCGTCGGGTCCTTTTTGGTTTTTAGAACTTTGGTTCCGTCTTTACTTCCCCAACGCGTTTAACTTAGGATCTCCGCCCACTATGCCAACATCTGAAAAACATTTAGGATTAGTCCTCAACCGACTCTGCTCAGGACGCAATAAACTCCAATCTTCCGATCCAATAATAACCGCCATTTTAACAGATACCCGCAGTAACTCTCGATTTTCTATGTATAAAAAGTATGCGGGTTATGCTCCCGACCATTTTTGGCCCTTTCCAGTACCAAACCCGCTTCCGACTCCTGAGCCTTGTCCTCATCCCACCTATCCTTTCGCCTGGGACGTCGCCCTCAAACCCAGGTCTCTTTTTAGTAGCAAGAAACTTGATAAAAAAGGACAGAAAACTTTTTACACCTTTAACTATGAACCTCAATTCATGGCGCGCCAGTTCGGCTGTTGCCAAGGTATCCCTGGACCCGTCGCGTGTCCCCAAATAATTTTTCAAAGTCCCGACCGACGAGTCCTTCCTAATTCAATCCCTTCTTATATCTCCCAGCTCACCACGTATATAATTTCCAATTCTTATATTCCTTTCCGCTCCAACCCTGAGATTGTAGATACTTTCAATGAATGGTGGTCGGTTGTATGGTCCCTGATATCCCCTGATGAGGATCGGTTGCTGAACATACTCCTCCCCCCCCAAGGATTGGTTCTAGGGACGGCGAGACATACTAGCACCCAACAACAAACAGCCGCCCCGGGAATCGGATCTGGTGGTCCCACGAGCAAAAGAAAAACTTCCCAGCTGCAAACACCCCCGACCTCGGAGACCGACCAGCAAACACTAGCAGACCTTGGAATAAATAGGACGTCAGCAAGGACCCGACCCCGAATTGGTAATGTTTCTTAACACCGTGAACCAATTCACTAAATCGTAACTTTGATTCTACTCATTTCATTCCCCAGAACCGACCTTGGTGACACCGACCATGCAACCGACGCCAGCACCAACCGACCATTCAATCGGGCCTTTGGTCCAGACCAATTTGCCAATGAGCAGTCGGGCGGAGGACCCGACGCGGAGGCAAACTCTTCCTCCCGCACCGAGGAGTGGTCGGGCCAGGCCCCCGACCAGGAGACAATCTTTACCAGCAGTGCCTACAGAACCAGTAAGTTCTCTCACCAGCACTCCTTAGTATTCTAATGATCAACCTTGATATAGTTAACAACAAACATTTTCATGATTTTCCACAGACACCTTCACCCATCCCATCAGCAGCAGGGGTCTCTTCTGACAGCGAAGGGACTACTTCCCAGATGGGTCGGCCGCCATACATGGCATCAGACTCATCTATGTCAAAGGAAGAACCAGCCGCCCTCGCCGAGGCTGACCCTCAAAATGACATCCCTGATGCTGCTGATCCCGAAATCGAAGGTGCCCCAGAGATCCTGGCTGCAGTGGCTCTAGATGTAGCCGTCCAACCTGCAGCCGCCCTACCAGCAGCGGCGCTCCCTCTAGCTATCGAATGGCAGGCAGAAGAACCACCTGTGGCAGCCCAACCTCCAGAAATGGAAGAAATGTCTTCATCCGATTCGGAGACTTCTGTGAATTTGGTAAGATTAAACCAATCCATGCCATAACTTTTCTTTCGAAAAACACTAACTGTTTCAAATACTACTTTCTATAGGGACCCAGGTCAGCACCTCAGCGACCATTCGCAGCAGCCGACGAGTCGGCTGCTGTTATACCAGCTGTCTGCCCAGCTCGACCGACCTCATTGCTACCCCCCTCACTGACAGCAGTCCGCCCAGAGGTACCACATTATCTTCTTCGAACAAATTTGCAACTCCCTTGGAATATTTATTGACATTGTAGGACTTGCAGGGGCCTTCGGACTTAGCTGTCCTATCGACTGTTCCGGTTCCAGCGGAGGCCCAGACTGTGTTCACTGAGGCCATTAACCGTCCCCTGTCCGAATTAAGGTCCGACTTATTGGACAAACTCATTCAGACGGTTGGTGGCCTTCTTTTTTACACTCCAACGGAATCACCAGCCGTCCCCATTCTGCATCGGCTGATGGAGAGACTTACAGAGCTCAAGACTGAAGTGGTAGTCATTGGCCTTCTGTCAGCCGAAACCCCCCAGCCCGACTTCGATCAAACAACGCTGGAGAATTCTTTGGCCAAGACTCGAGAATCCCTTCAGCAGACTACTGGAAGACTGGGTGGTCTCCTTAGCACGAAAGCTCTGGTTGATGATGCCATTCAGAAAAAGGAGGCAGAATTGCGGGAGCTGAGGAAAGAACAGTCTACCCTGGATAAGCAAATTACCAATGAACAGCATCTGCTTGAGAAGTATACCAAAAATGAGGCTGAATTGGATCAAGAACTGAAAACCCAAGCCCGATCCCAATTCATCAGAAGATATCAGACGGCTGCCAATACCAGAAGGTTATCTAGGGATGAAAACAAATGGACACAGATAAAAACTGCCCTAGGGGCACTGTTGTAATTTTTTCCCCTTTGTAACAACAACTGACTTAGTAATCCATTTTTTCTTTCTTCTCTCAAAACAAGGATCACCTTTCAATTCCCAGCTTTATAGGAAACGAACCAAACTCCTTCTTTAAAAGAACACTGTTTCTCACATTTTAAGAAACATATTCCCAGGCATATTTTAAAAATCAAAACACTGAAAGTGTGAACAAACATGGCGAATGACCGACCTCATGTTCCATCAAGCAACTGGGAGGGTGTTCTTCAACCCTTCTTTGTAGGTAATCACCCTATTGGAGGCCATGCAGAAGACTTGTTATACATACTCAAGCAACTAGACTTCAAATTCCGATTCTCCCAACGAGGTAGAAGAACTATTCATCGCGTCATCCGCCTGATGGAAACAGTCATTGAGGGGTATGAACCTCTTCGTGACATCCTCAGCCGCATCCCTGATTTCCATCATCACATGGAAATGATTGAAAATCATGCAGCAACCATACTTCCAGACCTTGGTTGGGATAACATATTTTCCAATCAACGAAAAGTCTTGTCAAGGTTGCGTACCATTGTTGACCGTGAACATCAAGCCCTAACAGACATGCAAGCACGTACCCACCAAGATCTAGATGACATGCAAAGCCAATGGGAAAGGTACCGACCAGACTTGGAAGATCTTATTGAAGAAGAACCAGAGCTAATATCCACTCACTGGGATGAAAAGTCTGATTCAGAGACAGAAAATTTCTCACAACTACACGATGACTAACAGAAATGAACCTTCCAGTAGGTTCGAACCCCCATAAATGGGTTCTGAATAATATGTGGTTTCAGGCAGTTTTGTTATCTGAAAAGGCAGGATAATACCTCTTCAGATATTTAGCATTAATACAATCATGTACTCTTCTACCTTCATGATTTACAATAATGAACGCGCCATTTCCAATATCTTTTTGAACAATGTATGGTCCTTCCCAATTCGGTGACCACTTTCCCAATTGATCAGTTTTCTTATATGTAGGAAGAATGGTCTTCCAGACTAGGTCTCCTTTTTGGAATGTCCTGTGAAGAACTTTCTTTCCGTAACTCCTTGCTCTGATTTCACTCTGTTTCACACTTCGATCTATTGCATGGAGACGGTTAACATCCAAATCTTCTAACTGCTGCAACATAAGTTGTTGGTATTCCTTTGTAAGATCACTATCAGTAAATTCTGTTCGGCCGGATGATACTCGAATTTCGGCTGGTAAAACAGCATCTTGGCCAAACGTAAGTTGGTAAGGTGAGAACCCTGTGGCCGTATTTCTGGTATTTCTATGTGCCCATAAAGCCTGAGACAATAACAAATGCCACTTTCTTGGGTTCCCTTCAATCATCTTCTTTATAATCCCAATGATAATCTTATTTGCTGCTTCCGCCTGTCCATTGGCTTGGGGATAATAAGGTGAAGAATGATGTAACCGAACACCGAATTCTGCCAAGAAATTAGAGAACCTTTCCCCTGTAAAGACCAAGCCTTGGTCGGTTGTTATAGACTGAGGAATACCATATCTGTAAATAATTTGGTGCAAAACGAAGTCTATCACTTCTTTCTGATCCACATTTTTCAAAGCAACCGCTTCCACCCATTTGGTAAAGTAATCAGTCGCGACCAATATGAAACAGTGATGTTTCGATGAAGCAGGATGTATCTTACCAATAATATCCATAGCCCACGATTTAAAAGGCCATGGTTTTGCCAAGAATTGTAATTCGGTTACTGGCAAATGATTTAAGTTTCCATGTCTCTGACATTCCTGGCAGCCTTTTGCAAATTGTATGCAATCCTCAAAAATCTTAGGCCAGAAAAAACCCAAGCGATGAATAGCCCATCTCATATTGAGACCTGCCCGATGAGCTCCACATATCCCACCATGTACTTCTGTCATCACTTCTAGAGCTTCTTTAGATCCCAAGCATTTCAAAAGTAAACCTTCAAATGATCTCTTGTACAAAATTCCATTTATCAATTGAAAACGTAAAGCCTTCAATCGTATCGCAATTGAAACACTCGCACCAGGATTCTGTAAATACAGGATAAGCTCCGTTCTCCAATCGGACACTGTTTCGCCATCGGACTTCTGTCCGATAAAAACTTCGCAATCGGGCTCCTGACCGACCGTCTCCTGCCCGACAGGCTCGCAGTCGGGCTCCTGTCCGACACTCTCCTGCCCGATCATAACTTCACAATCGGGCTCCTGACCGACAGCCTCTTGCTCGACCGTAACTTCACAGTCGGGCTCCTGTCCAATATCCTCTTGCCCGTTCGTAACTTCGCAGTCGGGCTCCTGTCCAATATCCTCTTGCCCGACCGTAACCTCGCAGTCGGACTCCTGTCCAATATCCTCTTGCCCGACCGTAACCTCGCAGTCGGGGTCCTGTCCAATATCCTCTTGCCCGACCGTAACCTCGCAGTCGGGGTCCTGTCCAATATCCTCTTGCCCGACCGTAACCTCGCAGTCGGGGTCCTGTCCAATATCCTCTTGCCCGACCGTAACCTCGCAGTCGGGGTCCTGTCCAATATCCTCTTGCCCGACCGTAACTTCGCAGATCGGGTCTGTCTTTCCTTCTATGCCCGACTTGACCTCCGACCACATATCCTCCAGAATTCCTTTACATGCCCTTTGAGCCAATTCATCAGCACGTTGGTTTTCTTCCCTCGGAATGAACTCAATTATTACTTCTGAGATTTTTGTCAGTAACCGACTCACAATGTCCCTATATCTGCGAAGATGAGGGTAATTACAAACATATTGGTTGTTTACCTGGTTGATTACTAGTTGAGAATCCCCTCTTATGATTACAGACTGGACCTTCCTGGCTATTAAAGCCTCCAGACCCAAAATTAAAGCCTCATATTCTGCCGAATTATGGGTCATGGCTTCCAATCGTAATTGTAAGTTGATCTTTTGACCATCAGGTCCTTGCAAAAAGACCCCTGCCCCTGATTTGTTTCCAGAGGTAGAACCATCAAAGAACATCAACCATGTTCTGGTACTTATATATGGCACACATCCGACCTGTAGATTATCCAGATATGATGAGCAACTAAATGGTCGGACACTATCACAAAGAGAATACCCGACTTGTGAGAATTCTGCCAAGAAGTCGGCTACTGCTTGTCCCTTAATTGCCCTCAGCGGGGAATGTTGAAGATCGAAAGGAGCCAATTTGATGGCCCATTTCATGAGTCTGCCCTTCATAGTAGGTCTCTGTAAAATCAATTTGATGAGATCCACCTTTGATATGACCTCAACTCTTCTGGGCAGCAAATAATGCTCGAGTTTAGTGCAAGCGAAGACCAATGAATAACACATTTTTTCTGGCATAGTGTAATTCAGTTCTGGTCCTGTAAGGGTTTTACTGAGATAGTAAATTGCCCTTTCCTTCCCGTCATCACCATCCTGCGCCAATAAACAACTAACCACTTCATATGTATTAGCCAAATAAAGTTTGAGTGGCCGACCTTGTTTGGGAGGCATCAAGACTGGAGGGTGAACCAATGCCTGCTTGATAGCATCTAAAGCCGTCTGTTGGTCGGGACCCCATGCAAAGGCAATTTTTCCAGCTTTCAACAATTTAGTAATGGGTCTGACCTTGCCAGCAGCATTAGAAATGAAACGCCTCAAATAATTCACCTTACCCAACAGACTTTGGATTTCTTTAACCGTCTTGGGTGGCCGACTATCAAGAATGGCTTTAGCCTTATTGGCATCAATTTCAATTCCTCTCTCATGAACTAAGAACCCTAGAAAGCTCCCGGCTGATATTCCAAAAGCACATTTGGTTGGATTCATCTTCAACTTGTACTTCTTCATTCTTTCAAATGCCTCTTCAAGATCTCTCAAATGTTCGTCAAAACTGGCAGATTTAACTATCACATCATCAATATACACTTCCATAGATCTGCCAATTAAATCATGAAAGATTGAATTCATGGCTCTTTGGTAAGTTGCCCCTGCATTCTTTAACCCGAATGGCATGACTGTCCATTCATAAATACCCAAAGCCCCTGGGCATCTGAATGCTGTCTTAGGAATGTCTTCTTCTGCCAAGAATATTTGGTTATAACCTGCATAACCATCCATCAGACTAAGGATTTTATGCCCTGCTGCTGCATCTATCAGCATGTCGGCCATAGGCATCACATATTCGTCCTTAGGGGTAGCTAGATTCAAATCCCTGAAGTCGATGCATATCCTTATCTTACCATTTTTCTTGACCACTGGCACAATATTAGCCAGCCACTCCGCATAACGGCAAGGTTGAATGAAACCCACTTTGAGAAGTTTTTGGATTTCTTCCTTGATTTGAGGCATCAGATCTGGACTCATTCGCCTTGGAGGTTGTTTGTAAGGTTTACAACCTTCTTTGATGGGCAATCGATGCTCTATTAGACTTCTTGTCAAACCAGGCATCTCTGAATAATCCCATGCTAAACAATCAATGTTGTTTCTAATAACTTCGAGCATCATTGTTTGTTGCTCTTTAGACAAATAACCACTTAACCTGATCACTTTTGGAACCAATTCGGTTCCTAAATTAAACTCCAATAATGGGTCTTGTGATGAAGCTGTTGGTTCTGTTTTTTCTAATAAGTCGGGCCAGCGAAATTGTTCATCTTCTTGGAGGTGAACATCCAGAATCTCTTTACTATTTTCTGCTTTATGTAATAACTGCTTTAAATAGAACTTATTAATAAGAGAACTACATACTTCTAAGCTTGTATCTTCCATTACAAACAAATTATACGGGAATGGGTGTGGCTTTATCATGAGCCATACAATAAAGGTGTTCTTTTAATAGAACATCGAGTTCTGGCCAGTGACTTTATAACCCTTGTTTGGGTATTCCCTGGCCATATACAATTGAGACATCGGAGCCAAAGGACTGGCATAAAACACTGACTCTTCAACTTGTTCTGATACATCGAATGGGTTGTCATTCGCTTCCATTTTGAAGACCTGATCTCCTTCCCAGAACATTAATTGTTGGTGCAAGGTTGATGGCACACATCGAGAGGCATGAATCCAGTCTCTTCCCAGCAAGAGAGAATATGTAGTATCTGCGTCCACAATAAAGAAAACAGTGGAGATCTTCTTTGGTCCGACTTCAATTGTTGCAACCATCATGCCTTCAGGCTTGGTCGGCTGCCCTGTAAAACTTGTCATTTCGAATTCCACAGGAGATAGATCATGTATTCCTTTTCCTAACTTCTTGAGAGTCTTCAATGGCATAACATTAAAAACTGCTCCATTATCCACGAAAACCTTTGTGATTGGTTTCCCACAAATATGAGCATTAACATACAGAGGCTTCAAATGGGAGATCGCACCCTCTGGAATAGGAGGAAACACAATCGAAGGTGGCTCCGGTTGAGGCTCAGAGTCTGAGGTCTTTGCCCCCTCTGTCTCCTCTAATTCACCATCTGCCAAGAAAGCCCATAAAGGTTCGTCCATAGTTTCATCTACCAGACTCGCCCACGTCGGTTCATCACTCATCTGATTAATCTCTGTCATTCGACAAGGGATTCGTGGTCCCAGACGAGATTTAACAGATCTTGAACTTTCCTCTGTAGTTATAACTTCTTCCTTCGTCTTGTTGTGAGGTTGAAGCGTCAAAGATTCTATACGGAAGTCTTCAAGAGATGGATTGATGTTGATTCGTTCACAATGTTGGCATCTAAAACCTTTAATTATTTCATCTGCCACACCTTTACCTTTCCCCAGTCCCGACGAACTTCTTTTGGTATGGTCGGAAGCGCCTAATCTGTCATTCGGTTGCTTTCCTGACCAGACCCGACTGGACCGACCAACTGCAGACTGAATGGTTACTCCCTGCTCGTTGGTCGTTTGTTCTGTAAAGTTCCGAATGGACTGATCTCCTGCCAAGTGGTCGGCTGCTTTTTGTTCGTCGGTTAGTTGTTTTGCTGAAGGAACTCGTTTCCCATACTTTGCAGCATACCTGCGTTTGGCATTGCGAATCTGTGTACGATTCATACCTGGGAAACGAGGATCTATATCAACTGGTAAAGGCTTTTTATTTCGAGCCCAATTATTCCCGACTGACCCTGTTTTTCTGGTCGGGTGGTCACGAACTAACGCCCTTTCTTTCACCTCCACATTAAAAGAACCGTCTGGATGGTCCCATTTTTCAGCGACTGTTTTCTCACAAACTTTGAGTCGTTCTTCCGGTCGGCTGCTGTTTGGCCGACTTCCTTTTTTTGTTTCGGGGCTTGGCTGGTTTCGTTCCCCTTTTTGTCCATCGTTGGCCGAACTTTTCCTTGTTTCCGAACTTGGTTGGATGTCAACCATTGCCGTTGTTACATTCGGAAACGGTTGCTGGTCTACACCTAGAGTGATGTATTTGAGCCGACCTGTCTTGATGGCCTTTTGAATTTCCTTCCTAAAATGAGTACACTGACTTGTAGTGTGTGTAAAAGAATTATGCCATTTACAATATGGTCTCCCTTTGATTTCTTCTTTAGTGGCAAGTCTTTGGCCCTTTGGAATACGGATCTGCCCATCAGTCAGTAGGATATCAAAGATTTCATCAGCTTTCGAACTATCAAAGGTCGGTTGCTCCTTTCCTTCAGATCCTGGTACTGGCTTCAATTTAGGACATACATACGGTTTTCCAGAAAGGATTTCGGCTGCCATCTCTTCTGACTGATTAAAATCAAAGTCGCATGTTTCTGTTCCCATACTCGCCATATGTTGGCCTCTATTACGCCTGTTATGCTGATCTTCCTCTCTGAACAAAGATTCTAGACGTCCTGCCTTGGATGCAAGACTTGCCAAATCCTCAACATCCAGGGCAGTGAGTGCCTTTCTTAAACGAGTATGCATATTCCGGACCACTAAATTGGTCATCTCTTTCTCACTGATTACCGTAGGACATCGTCCCTTCATCAATCGCACCCTTTCTATAAACTGTGAAGCAGTTTCTTCTGGATACTGTCTCAATTCAAGTAAATCAGTTAAAGAAACAACTGGTAAAGGATTAAAAAATCTAGCGTGAAATGCCATCTCCAGTCCTTCCCATGTCTGAATTTGTCCTGGAGGCAAACTTACAAACCACGAAAACGCCGTTCTAGTAAGAGATAAACCAAACAGCTGTAACTTATAAAAAGGGTTATTGCCAACTTCTCCTAATTGTGCTGTGAACCGACCAACATGTTCTATGGTGGAAGATCCGTCCTCCCCTGAGAATGCATGAAAGTCGGGTGGTCGAAAATTCCTTGGGAGAGGGTGTTCATGAATGATCCTTTCTGGGAAAGGTCTTTGATATGCAGGGCGGTTAGCCATCTGAGGAGTTAATCCATACTGATCCCTTAATATATGTGCAATCTCATCGGGATCTACATGAAAGCGTTGATGATCAGGAACCTGGAACGGATCCTGCACAGGAATATGAATCGGATCATGTATATATCCTTCAGGCCTGTCCTCCCTTGTATTGTTCGGCTGCGAATTGGTAACCCTTGGTCCCAGTGGAACATTGTTGGGAAAAGTCAAAGGAGTTTTTCCCCGATCCATTCGGTTGGGATTTGTGGCACTTGGGAATGCACTATCCACGAATGATGGCCCTGCGAAATTTGCCTGTGGTCTGGACGGTGACACTCCTGGTGGCGTTTGAGTGGGTTGAAGACTAACCCTTGACAGTGCTTGATCTATCATGTTCTGCAACTGACTCTGTTGCTCACGCAACATGTTCGTTTGTTGCTCACGCAACATATTCTGCATAACCAAGGTATGCTGGTTGTTCATTTGTTGAACATAAGACCACCAATCAGTTGGTGGTTGTGGGATTTCCCCGGCATTTGGCACAATGGGTGGTGGAACGGATTCTCCCACCGGTGTCGAAGATGCTTGCGGTTGTGAACCTGCCATAACCCTTCCGATGATTCGGCCGGATCTAAGACGTATGAAATTATCGCCGGAATTGGAATGAGCAATTTTGTCTTGCTCCCACTGTGGTCGCCAATTTGTTGATGTAATTTTTCAACAAAAATAAAGTAAAATTCAAAGATATAGAAAATATCCTTAAACTTGATTAATTAGTGCCTGAGATTAGGAATCTCTAAACACTGTATGGTACAGAAAATAAACTGGAAAATAAAAGACTGAAATTTAAAGTGGTGATCCCCAAATCTGACTTTGCTTTGTTGAAGTTGATTGAAGATACCTTGCCAAATGATGATTCAGATCCTTAAATATTCCCTGGGAAACCGTACTGAAAACCGTCACCCGAACGGTTACAACGTCTCCTTCTCAACCGTCTTCCAACCTTTCTCATGCTGACACGTGTCCCCAGCAGACCAAAATTCCCTATATTTCGCTCCTTGAGCCGACCACAAACCTTCCGCTCTTTTGGCCCGACTTCGTCCTTCGTCCGACCTACTTCTTCGCCCGACCCCACTTGGGCCGACCTCCATATCAACCGCCCTCTGTCTTTGATCAAAGGCCTCCGCGTTTGTCCGACTCCGCCTTCTATCCGACCTACAGTTTACCCGACCTGCGGATATCCTATCTCGACAACTTTTCCGTCTCGAAGACCTCCCGACTTGAAAACCTTCCGACTCATCGTCTTTCCGTCTTGCGGACCTCCCGACCTGAAAAACTTCCGACTTGAGGTCTTTCCGTCTTGCGGACCTCCCGACCTGAAAACCTTCCGACTTGAGGTCTTTCCATCTTGCGGACCTCCCGACCTGAAAACCTTCCGACTTGAGGTCTTTCCGTCTTGCGGACCTCCCGACCTGAAGACCTTCCGACTTGAGGTCTTTCCGTCCTGAGGACCTACCGACCTGAGGTCCTTCCGTCCTGAGGACCTACCGACCTGAGAACCTTCCGTCTTGAGGTCTTTCCGTCTTGCGGACCTCCCGACCTGAAGACCTTCCGACTTGAGGTCTTTCCGTCTTGCGGACCTCCCGACCTGAAGACCTTCCGACTTGAGGTCTTTCCATCTTGAGGGCCTCCCGACCTGAAGACCTTCCGACCTGAGGTCTTTCCGTCCTGAGGACCTACCGACCTGAGGTCCTTCCGTCCTGAGGACCTACCGACCTGAGAACCTTCCGTCCTGTATTTTCCTTAGAAATAAATAAATAAATTTATTTTCCTTGATTTCCTCACGGTGTCCTTCAGCCAGTTCAATCAACCCTATTGCCAGGCCCATTCTTCTTTTTACCTTGGGCTTTTAACCTAATTCTAAATTTCGTACGTAACACCTTCATTAAGGATTGCTCTCCAGGAAGAATTGACGACCGAAGAAAATGTCAGATTAAGACTCGAAAAGCTAGAGGCTCTCGACGAGAAAAGATTACAAGCTTAACAAAGACTGGAGTGTTATCAAGCATGATTGTCTCGAGCTTACAATAAAAAAGTCAAATCACGATCCTTTCAAATCGGGGACTTGGTTCTTGCTATGAGAAGGCCCATTGTGATCAACTTTCATTCGGGAAATAAATTTTTATCCAAGTGGGATGGACCCTACGTCGTCACTCAGGTCTACAGAAATGGTGCATACAAGTTGACATCTCAAGACGGACTCCGGATAGGGCCAATCAACGGGAGGTTCCTCAAAAGATATTATGCGTGAGACCTTCAAATCAAATCAAGACTCCTTAGCATGATAATAGACTGCAAAATAATAATAAAAGCAAATTCAAGTTGCTTTGAACTACGTTATGACTTGATTCCTTTACCGGGTACGTAGGCAGCTTGAGATATACCTTCAAGTTCAGTCAAATAAATAAATAAATAAATAATAATAAAGGATTTGGGTAAAAAAAAATGCCCGAGAAAAAAAAATAAAAAAAAAAGAAGAGAGAATTTAATTTATTGATTGACAATCAAAATGAAAAGTACAAATTGATCTTAAACATTAAGATTATACAACTCTTCGTTGCTAATATTCAAAAACTCTTCTAAGCTTTTTAAGTATTCTTCGTCTTGTGCGGGGACATTCTCTACGGCGGCGAGTTCATCCTTGACTTCAGCAATTTGAATGGTGATATTCTCATTAACTCCTTGACGTCGCTTAATAAGGGAAATATTCTCTCTTTTTTGCTCTTGTAAAGAGCAAAGCTTCACGTCAATATTCTCCACACACCCCTCTAACTCCTTGATAGCTTCGCACTCCTCAACATGCCTCGTGTCAAGGTGCGACAAGCGATCTTTGATCTCGGAAATCTGTTGGTTACAAGCCGCCAAGGATACGGCATCGATCGAGTCAGAACATGCCTCGTCAAAAGATGCAGCATCATAAAAAAGGGCCTTGACTCAGTCCTCAATATGAGAAATGTCAGAATACTAAAAGCTTTTCATTGATTGGAGCACTACATCAACCTCGTTCTTAATCGAGGAAAGCAAACGAGCTGGTGTCCTCAAAAGCTTACCCCGAAGATCCGACCATAATTTTCCTATATATTCGCATTGGATCTCTTTCACAAAATCCGCGCCACAGAATTCTGAAACCACGGGCACAACGGATTGAACAACTCTGGGCTTGGTTGGAGCATCCTTTACTTGCTCATTGCAAACACCTCTGCTTTCCCCAATCACCTCAACAATGGAATCTCGGCTCGCCATCTTTTCATCCATACTCGGGATTCTTTGCTCCAACTGAAAAAGGGATATAAAAAAAAATTGTGTCAAAAAAATTTAAAAAAAAGAGATAAAAGTTACCTCTCTCGCGAAATTGCTCGAAGAATTGTGTCGGCTCGAACGAGGACTCGACGGGTTGATGATATGGAGATCTCGACGAGCTCGCTTCCAATGAACATCATGCTCACTACTGTTTCGTTCAGAGACAGAAGGTACCGCCCGCTTTGAAGAACCAACATTGGGAGTACTTGAATTTCCATTGTTCCTCTCAGGAACACCCGGGATAAGTAGCGGCATTTTTCGAGCTTTATCCGATGGCTTGGTCTGATCGGTGGTCTTTTGTACCGGAGGGATATACTCATCCAAGAAAGACCCGCAAACTTGAGTCCACCACTTCTTGTATACGTCGGAAGAAAATCCCCTCGGAATCGCAGGAATGCGTGGAAAAATAACTTCGGCTAAAGATTTCAAGTAAGTGCTTTGGTGCCAATGTTGATAGCCTTCCTCAAAAGCGCAGCAATGGATGTCTTTCAAAAGAACTCCGGGAATCTCTTGGAAAAAACGGTGGGGACTATACGGCTCCATGAAGCATCGAAATCCATCCCGCAAAGTCAGAAAACAAGAGAAAATGGAGATGAAGTATTCTTGCTCGTAGTCTTCGCGCTTCCCATCATCAACAAACCGTACATCGAAATCTTTCGTGATCATGGTGCAGGCCCAATGAAAGTAGTCACCGCGCAAGATCTTTCGGCGTGCAACATCTGCTCTATACGCACGAGCACTGACAGCCCCGGAGTGCTTCACCATCCCCGGACCACGGATTCCTTTCCATACGATGTAGTGGGTCTGAAAATACTCAGTGATCCATCCGGTCAAAAAGTGGAGAGGAATTGTCAACCGAACTTTCCCAGGACATGATGAATCTGCGATCTGGTTCAGCCCTCTATAAATACTGGTTAAGACTAGAATGGCCAAGCTTACTGGAAATCCTAATGCTAGGACACTTGCCATCTTGAAAGTTGAAGGACGTATCAAACCAACATCGTCGAGCGGAAGCACAAAGATGCAAAGCCAACAAGAAAGGAACGCTGCGAGAAAAGTCTCCTTAAGGTGCTCCCCTCCAACTTTGAGTTTGGCAAAAGATGACTCTTGCGCCTTCGACTATGGCTCATGGGCACCAATCTCTTCGGTAGGATTGTAAGTCGCATCAGGCCGAGAAGAACGAGTAGACTCCTTGCTGCGACGAATTTGAGGACACTCGTATTTGACGGTCTTTTTGCACCAAAAAGAAATCCAGTCGGTTGCGCTGACGCCACGTCGACCTTTGTCACAACTCCGAAGAAGGTGATAGGCATGCAACAGGTACCGGCACGAACAGGGAACCAGCTTCCTATCCTCTTTACTGCCATATAGCTCCTTTGCGCTTGGTACCACCTCTTCGTAAAATGAGCCGAGTATGGGGAGGCCCGCCAAGGACGGCAAGTCACGGAGAGAGATTGACACTTCACCGGCGGCAGTCAAAAGGGTGTTGGTTTTGGGACACCACGCCTCGCAAACGGCCTTAACGATCTCCGGAGAATAGTCGTAGGAGAACAAGGAAGCATAGACCGCATCGTAAATGCATCCTCTCTTTAGTGGAATCTCGCATCGATCCAGCACATCCTCCGCCCATTCCCAATAGCCAGCCACGTACGAAAAGTTGCCATCAAAAGAAGGAAGACCATTCGAAGCGCACGCCCCATCCATGATCCGCCGCCCCAAGGTTGGAAGTGGAAGAACATCGTTTGACACGTGTTGATGGAGTGAGGATTGCAAGGTATGCTTTCCGCCAGCGACATTCTGAGACCACGTCTTTGGGAAATTTGGGACCTCCAAGCGGGGCGAGTAGCTCCGCGTCCTACGAGTGGTGGATGCACCAATAGACGAGTCGCCTTGTCCAGTGGTTGACCTTCAAACTCGCAAATCACCAACTCGGCGTTTCCAGAGGGGGAGGAGACATCCTTGAAGTAAGCCATCTCGCCTACAAAAAAAAAACATAAGCAAAGATCAAAAGATGAAAAATAAATAAATAAATAAAGAAGAACAACACAAGAGAAAGAAACCTACGCTAGAATGAGAGAAATCAAGATTGTGAGAAGTTGAGAATGACAAAGTTCTCTCATGGTGAGGGGTTTATATAGTGTCTAAAAATTGAGACATGGAAAGACATCCATAAGGGAAGGAAGAAGATAAGGAAATAAAGAGAAAAAAAAATAAAAAAAAAAGAAGGAAGATAAAAATAAAAATAAAGAACAAGGAAAGAATATATATACATATATATATATATATATGATACGTGTGTATATAAAAAAAATGGCAAAAATGCCATTTAAAATTAAAAAAAAAAAGTTTTGCAAAAAAAAATGGCAAAAAAAAATTGCCAAAAAAAGAGGGGCAAAAACGCCACTTAAAAAAAAGAAGAAGACTTTTGCAAAAAAAAAAAAAAAGGAATTTTGCAAAAAAACAAAATTGGCGAAAAAAACGCCACTTTTGAAAAACAAAAATGGCAAAAAAAAAAACCATTAAAAAAAAATATCTAAAAAAAAGAAAAAAAGAATTTTTTTTTTTATATTTCGAGACTCGTTCACGCCTTAAACGTTTTGCGTCGGCTTAAACAAATCTCGAGGGGGCATTTTGTAGACATTAAAAATTAAATGTCTAAATTAAATTAAATATCATGTATTTTGGAAGAAAATAAAATTTCAATAATATAAATATATGGTATTTAATTATGCACATATGTTAATTTTTGTACAATAAATATCAACCATTAATGCAAAAATATGCTTAAAATGGAAGATATCGTACAAATATTACGTGCATAAATAGAGCCATAATAAATTTGGCAGCAAAATAAATTAATCTTGTCAATAAAGGAAGTATATAAATGTATATAAATTAATATCTTCGAAAAAAGACAATGACATAAAGATTTTGGCGAGAAAGGAAGGTGCACAATCAAATCCGTTAAGAATGGAAAACAACATCTGATGGAAAATGAAAGATTATAAAATCTTTCCATCCACGTGGCACCATCCGAAAAGGAAGCCAAGGCCACCCTCCCCTATAAATAGGAGCCTTGGCCAATTCATTTACACACCGAAGTTCATTTGAAGACTCGCGCAAGGGTAAGTCTCTCTATACTCTCTGCAATGTTCTTCATTGTTTTTCGTGTCCTTCGAAGCGTTCTTCGTCGAAAAGTCACCGATTTGGACAAATGATCCAATATTGGTTGGCGAATCGATGGAGTTAACGTTCTTCGTCATATGTCCGAGCCGGAGGAAGGATTAAAGCTCTCAAAGCCATCGAGGAATCCATCAAAGCCAAGGAAGAGCCTTCAAAGTCGCTCCCAAAGCTTCAAGATATTCGTCGCGTTCTTCATAAAAGGCGCAAACCAGGCCCTCTTCGATCCAAAAGTCAAAGGGACACGCCGCCAAAAGCGTTATGGAGCACCAAATCCCCCCTTCAAAGATCAAATTCCATCGGATCATCCAAATGAGGCATCAATCCAAAGTCGACGATCAAAATCGCTAACATGGATACCAAAGTTTCCTAAAAGCCGGCGAAGTCAAACCGAAGACCAAAATCCCTTCGGATCAAAGAACCCACCCAAATCCAAATTGGAAAAATGAATCGACCCGGAGAGAGAATCAAAGGATTCGAATAGAGAATAGGACCCGCATATATTTAAATTAAATATAATTTGTACGATTTTGTATTTATAAAAATATAACACAATTTTTTTTTTTCTACAGATGTGATATAAATGTGTTGATATGATATTTTGAATGTAAAATTAGATTTTAGTGTAATAAAATAAATAAAAATTTGGTGTTTGATTTGATATTTTTTGAGGAAAAAAAAAGTTGAAATAGTAAAATCAGGTGTAAAATTTGACAAGTAAACACGCCTGCACTTCTACTTTTGTTTTGATTTTTGCTTCTACTTATATTTGAAGTCAATCCAAACGAGCTTTAAATTTAATTTTAAAATTAATAATGGTAAAATTTGAGTAAAAATTTATATTATATTTAAATATATATTTTATATTTTTATTTATTTGTAATATTGAAAATTATGCAAAATGACACACATATATATATTATATATTTAGTTAACTATAATTATTGTAATTATCAAATAATTGATTTGCTGGATATTTGCACAGATGTCCAAACTTTTTATGTTTAAATTATTTAAAAATAAAAAATAAAAAAAATGGTAAAACTGCAGCACGCGGGAACAGTTGAGGCCCCGGTTTGACGCCCAATTACATACACAATAATTTTCGTTAGATCGGAGCTAAAGAAACAGGCCCTAAGTAATTGTTACGTACGAAATTTAGAATTAGGTTAAAAGCCCAAGGTAAAAAGAAGAATGGGCCTGGCAATAGGGCTGAAGGACACCGTGTGGAAATCAAGGAAAATACAGGACGGAAAGACTTCAGGTCGGAAGGTCTTCAGGTCGGTAGGTCCTCAAGACGGAAGGTCCTCAGGACGGAAAGACCTCAGGTCGGAAGGTCTTCAGGTCGGGAGGTCCTCAAGACGGAAAGTCCTCAGGACGGAAAGACCTCAGGTCGGAAGGTCTTCAGGTCGGTAGGTCCTCAAGACGGAAAGTCCTCAGGACGGAAAGACCTCAGGTCGGAAGGTCTTCGGGTCGGGAGGTCCTCAAGACGGAAAGTCCTCAGGACGGAAAGACCTCAGGTCGGAAGGTCTTCAAGTCGGGAGGTCCTCAAGACGGAAAGTCATCAGGATGGGAAATCCGCAGGTCGGGTAAACCGTAGATCGGATAGAAGGCGAAGTCGGGCAGACGCGGAGGTCTGTCAAGAGGAAGGTCGGGCAAGGAAGAGGTACGGACAGACGCGGAGGTCTTCGGTCAAAGACGGAGGGCGGCTGATGCGGAGGTCGGCCCAAGTGAGGTCGGGCGAAGAAGCAGGTCGGGCGAAGGACGAAGTCGGGCCAAAAGGGCGGAAGGTCTGTGGTCGGCTCAAAGAGTGAAATATAGGGATAATTTTGGTCTGCTGAGGACACGTGTCAGCAGGAGAAGGGTTGGAAGACGGTTGGGAAGGAGACGTTGTAACCGTTCGGGCGACGGTTTTCAGTACAGTTTCTTCAAAGAATATTTAAGGATTTGGATCATCATTTGGCAAGGCATCTTCAATCAACTTCAACAAAGCAAAGAACCACTTCTGGCAGCCCAACCTCCAGAAATAGAAGAAGTTTCTTCATCCGATTCGGAGACTTCTGTGAATTTGGTAAGATTAAACCAATCCATGCCATAATGTTTCTTTCGGAAAAACACTAACTGTTTTATATACTACTTTCCATAGGGACCCAGGTCGGCACCTCAGCGACCATTCGCAGCAGCCGACGAGTCGGCTGCTGTTATACCAGCTGTCCGCCCTACTCGACCGACCTCATTGCTGCCCCCCTCACTGACAGCAGTTCGCCCAGAGGTGACACATATCTTATCTGAATAAATTTGCACCTCCCTTGGAATACTTATTGACACTGTAAGACTTGCAGGGGCCTTCGGACTTAGCTATCCTATCGACTGTTCCGGTTCCAGCGGAGGCCCAAACTATATTCACTGAGGCCATTAACCATCCCCTGTCAGAATTAAGATCCGACTTATTGGACAAACTCATTCAGACGGTTGGTGGCCTTCTTTTTTACACTCCGACGGAATCGCCAGCCGTCCCCATTCTGCATCGGCTGATGGAAAGACTTACGGAGCTCAAGACTGAAGTGTTAGTTATTGGACTCCTGTCAACAAATTAATTTTCTTGATGTTTTGTGCAGATCCTAAAGAAAATCAATGAATGTTTTATCTATCTCAACAAAGAACATTTATGCATATCTTTGAGATAAACAAATTGAAGCTCTCAAATCTTTCAAGAGATTTCGCGAGCGGACTGGACTCTTCTTTGGATGCTATCAAATACTTTTGGGAAGAGGCTGCTCGACTCCAAAATACAGCTTTAGAATTCTACGATCAACCGTCAATATTGACAGTTGGTTTGTTGATATATTTTAGATATTTAATTTTAGATTTAATAGATTTATATTTAGATTTGGTCTTATCCGTAGATTAGATTGCTTAGATTTGAGTCTCTGTTTTGTCTTGCCTATATATAGGCCATTTATTTTGATGATCAATAAGATAATTTTATTATTTTCCCTCAAAATTTGTAACATGGTATCAGAGCCTATTTTTTTCATAGCGTAGATTTAGCCTACCAACCTGCGGTTCTCCAGGTACATTCAACTTGGATTGTACCTGACTTGTCGCGCGGTTAATCAAATATTTCACATATTCCGTGATCACAATTTAATGTGATATAGGAAAAAAGATTGTGTGATTGTAGTAAATAAAAAGAGGAGAATTTTCTTTTATTAACTAATGAAGATTGTTGAGCGAGAAAAAAATAATGTATAGGGTTTTTTAGAATGGGCCTGTAAATTGGACTAATGTATAGTCCAATGGGCCTGATCATCGTGGTAGGGTCTTAAATAGGTTCGGATCAAGAGAAATTGTAGATTAAGTGAGGGATTGATACAGAGGTCGGACAAAATGAAGTCGAGCGAAGAAGGATGGGGCGGTCTACACGAAATCGGATAAAATGAAGTCGAGCGAAAAAGGATGAGGCGGCCTATACGAAGTCGGGTAAGATGAAGTCGGGCGAAGAAGTGACTGATACGGAGGTCGGACAAATGGAAGACGGGCAAGAGGAGACGGAGCAGCAGGTGTGCAGGTCGGATGAAAAGCAGTTTTAAGACGGTTGAGAGAGGTTACAACCGGCGGGCGGATATGAAGGCACGACCTGGTTGTGGCGGTTGACATAGATTTTTAAATAGGTCGTTTTATGACCTAAAGAAACCATCTTCAATCGACATCAAATTCAGTGAATTGCTTTTGGGGATCACCATTTACTTTTACAGTCTGTAGTATTTATTTTTCTTATTTTATTTATGTATCATTCGGTGTCTAGGGATTCTTAATCTCAGACATTTATTTTATCAAATTCGAAGATAATTTCTATTTTCGGATTTTACTTTTTATTGTTGAAAATCGACATCAACAAATTGACGACCACAGTGGGAGGAAGGCAAGATTGTTGATCCTACGTCAAAAGAGAATTTCATACAACTGAGGTCCGGCCGAATCATCGAAAGGATCCATATGGCAGGCTCACAGCCCCAAGTATCTTCAACACCGGT
The DNA here is from genome assembly GCF_009805555.1 of Andrographis paniculata. Taxonomy (NCBI): domain Eukaryota; kingdom Viridiplantae; phylum Streptophyta; class Magnoliopsida; order Lamiales; family Acanthaceae; genus Andrographis; species Andrographis paniculata. Next base: position 164,869 of record NW_026137589.1, read on the forward strand.
GGGAGAAACCATTTCACCACCTGCCATGCCAAATGCAGGGGAAACCCCCCAGGCACCCGCCGATTGGGTGTCTTATGTTCAACACTTGAACAATCAGCAAACTCTGGCTATGCAAAACATGTTGCGTGAGCAACAAAATCTCATGTTGCGTGAGCAACAAAACCTCATTCAAAGTATGTTAGATCAAGCTTTATCAAGGGTTACTCTTCAACCCACTCAGTCACCACCAGGGATGTCACCATCCAGATTACAAGCAAATTATGCGGGGCCTTTATATGTTGATAGACTCTTCCAAGTGCCATTACTAGGGTTGAGATGAGAAGACTCCTCTGACATACCCAAATAATGTTCCACTGGGTGTCAGAGCCGAGCCAACCGTCCCCAGAGAAGAAAGATTAGGAGGTCAGGCTCATAATCCCCTTCTTGTGTTCGACCCTATTGCACCCAGAGTGGATCCAGAAGACATTGCTTAAGTCTTGAGGGTGCACTTCGGAATGAATCCTCAAACGGTGAACAAGCCGGCAAATCAAAGGCCATTTCTAGAGAAAATCATCAATGAGCATCCTCTCCCAAGAAATTATAGGCCACCAGATTTTTACTCTTTCTCGTGGGAAGATGGAGCCTCCACCATTGAGCACGTGGGACGTTTCACGGCTCAACTGGGAGAAGTGGGCAATAATCATTTTCACAAATTACAGTTGTTCGGGTTGTCTCTCACAAGAACAGTTTTTTCTTGGTTTGCCAGTCTTCCGCCAGGACAGTTGCAAACTTGGGAAAGTTTGGAAGCAGCTTTTTATGCAAGGTTCTTTAATCCTCTTCCGACGGTCTCACTCACAGATCTCTTGGAAATCAGGCAGATGCCGGAGGAGACCGCCTACCAATTCATAGAGCGGATATGACTAATGAAGAGACGTTGCCCGACAGTCATTGAGGAAAGCGAGATGACCAATTTGGTGGTCAGGAATATGCATACCCGACTACAGGAGGCTTTAACAGCCCACGATGTTCGAGATCTGGCTAGTTTAGCATCCAAGGCAGGAAGGTTAGAATCTCTTTTTAGAGAAAAATATCACAATTTCCGGCAGAACAAGGTCCAGCAGATGGCCAGTGTCGATACAAAAATGTATGTGCCAGATGATGAGCAGGGAAATAGCATTGAAGAATTGGCGGCGGAAATTTTAAACGGCAAGCCTTATGTGTGTTCCAAACTGAAGCCCCTTCCAGGGGCAGAAGAGCGGGAACAACCGACCTTTGACGCGTCTAAAGCAGATGAAATCTTCGATATTCTGCTAGCGGATGGGAAAATTCGCATCCCTAAAGGACAACGGTTAGCAACAAAGGAGGAAATAAAGGGAAGGTCATACTGTAAGTGGCATAACTCTTTCACGCATTACACTAACCAGTGTACGCATTTCCGAAAGGAAATTCAGAGGGCTATCAAAGTGGGGAGATTCAAATACGTGATGATGGGAGTAGAACAACAACCCTTCCCAAAGGTAACTACTGTTGTAATCTCTGTGTGATCTTCACAAGACACACAAAGAGATGATGAAGGAGATACCAAGCGAAATGAGCGTAAGCCAAAGGAGCGGGAGCTTGATCAGGAGGACAAGTTCAAGGTTTGCGAAACCAGAGTGGCAGAGAAATGGGATAAAAAGGATGGCTCCTTCGAAGTGGAGTTGAAGGACAAAGTGGTGGTGCGAGATCGACCAATGCGTAAGCCACAACCAATCCATGACAAATGAAGCCGGAACAAAAAGCCTTTGCCAATAGACATAGATCCTTGATTTCCAGGTATGAATCGTACACAAATCCGTAACGCTAAGCGCAGGTATGTAGCTCGGCACGGGAGGTGAGTAGACAAAGGAAAGGAGAAGAAGGAGATGTCACCCAAAAGAAAAAATTCGAGCAACCGATTGCAGGAGCACGGGGAGATCGAAAGGCCTATCAAGAAGGCTAGGTGTTTTTGGTGTCGGTTTTGTAGACGGATCAACATCGATCCCGAAATAGAAGCTGTCGAAGAGGAGGCTCCTGAGATAATTTTTGGGATGTTTCGCTCCAGAGGAAACGAGGGCTTTGCGCAACAAGATAGTGAAAACTGATAAAGCCGGGTTCGAATTCAGGATGACTGGTATGCGGTGGTTAGAGGAAGAAGATGAGCCCATTTGGGCAAGGCTGGAGGAGGAAGAACCAGAATGGGCGGCAATGGCTGGCAGTTCCCCACCTATGGTTTTTCCGCCTATACCAGAAAGGGCAATCCCACACTTGAAACCATTATATGTTAACGCTCACATCAGTGGTAAGCCAATTAACAAGGTTTTCATTGATAATGGAGTTGTCTTCAACGTCATGCCTCTCAAAACTTTGAAGAAACTGGGAAAAGGAATTGGGGATCTGTCTCCAGTAGATATCGAGATGACAAGCTTTACCGGGCAACCAACGAAACCAGAGGGAATGATGGTAGCCCCTATTGAAGTCGGACCAAAGGTGATTTCAACGGCATTCTTTGTGGTAGATGCCAACACTTCTTATTTGGTCTTGTTATGGCGAGATTGGATTCACGCTTCCAAATGCGTACCTTCTTCTCTTCATCAGCAGATCATGTTTTGGGAAGGAAATCAAGTATTCAAAATGGATGCCAGCGCTAATCCGTTCGGCTCTACAGAAATTGTGGAAGAGTCGGTACTTTATTCAGAGTACGTGCCTCCTATCTCGTAAACAGCAGTCATAGATGATTATCCCTGGAAGAGCTTGTAAGCTCACTGCGGAGGGGTATGTGTTTCATTGGAAACATTTTCTTTTCTTCATTATGGCTCCGATGTTAGCCAAAAAACTTTACATTTATTAAAGTTTAATTATGGAAGAAATAAGTAAATGTGACGAGCTCATTAAGCAGTTTTATTTAAACCAATTAATGGTTAGACTATATGGTACGGAATGTTCCAGCAATAATGTTGATGAGGGAGAAGGTTTTCACTGGCCTGATCTCTTGGAAAAGACAGAACCTTCCTTGTCAACTCAGGATCCTCTCATTGAATACAATGTAGGAACCGAACAGATACCCAAGATTGTCAGAGTAAGTGGTTTGTTGTCTAAAAACCAGCAGGAGCAAATGGTAGCGCTAATTCGAGACCACATGGAGTGTTTGGCATGGGATTACTCCGAGATGCGCGGATTGGCACGCGATTTAATTGAGCATAGGTTTCCTATTAAGAAGGAGTTCAAGCCATATAAGCAACCACCAAGAAGAGTTAGTCCAGAATTGCTGCCACAGATCAATGAGGAAATTGAGAAATTGCTGAAAGTAGGGTTCATTCGACCCTGTCGGTATGCAGAATGGTTAGCCAATATTGTTCCGGTAACCAAAAAGAATGGAAAGATTTGGATCTACATTGATTTCAGAGATCTCAATTTAGCCACTCCTAAAGATGAGTATGTAATGCCCGTAGCTGATATGTTGATCGATTCGGCAGCAGGACACCGGATTTTAAGCCTGATGGATTGTTATGCGGGGTATAATCAGATTTCATTAGCAGAGGAAGATATACCCAAAACCGCGTTCAGGTGCCCAAAAGCCTTAGGAATCTACGAATGGACGGTTATGCCGTTTGGTTTAAAGAATGCTGGAGCAACCTATCAATGGGCAATGAATACCATCTTTCATGATTTGATCGGGCAGTCCATGGAGGTATATATTGATGATGTGATCATTAAGTCTACTGACTTTGATGCACATCTGGTTGATTTAAAAAATGCTTTTCTACGGATGAAGCAGTACAACCTGAAAATGAACCCAACGAAATGTGCCTTTGGAGTTTCAGCAAGAAACTTCCTGGGTTTTCTGGTGCATGAGAAGGGGATAGAGGTCGATGCGAACAAAACTAAAGTTGTTCTGACGATGCGACTGCCTAAGTCGGTCAAAGAAGTGCAAAGTTTGTTGGGGAAGGTAAATTACCTGAGAAGTTTCATATCAAATGCCGGAGGAAAGTAAAAACCCATGACAAAGCTTTTAAAGAATAAAGCAACTGATTTTTCTTGGGGTCTGGAGCAGCAAGAAGCGTTAGAAGAAATCAAGCAGACACTAACAAAACCACCCGTGTTGGTTCCTCCAAGAGGAGATCGACCTCTTCGACTATATATAGCAAACAATTTCGATGTGGTGAGCAGACTGCTAGCGCAAGAATGGGAGGATGGTAAGGAAAGGACTATTTATTATTTAAGCAAAACTCTGGCAGGGCTAGAGTTGAATTATACTATGCCCGAGAAAATGTGCTATTCTCTAGTCTTCGCATGTACTCGGTTGGAGCACTACATTCTGCCAAGGGAAACCGAGGTAGTTTCCAAAGTCGATCTGATTAGATTAATTCTGCACAGACCAACCATGCAAGGGAGGCTAATGAAATGGGCAATAAGACTGGCTCCCTTTGCGTTACGACATCGGCCTATCAAGGCAGTAAAAGGGCGGTAGTGGCTGATTTATTGGCTGAATTTACGAGCAACGAACTAATGGAAAACAAAATGGTACCGTACATAGGCACTAGTCCCTGAAAAATATTTTTTGATGGTTCTCGTTCAAAAGGGGAGTCAGGATTATGAGTGATATTAGAAGGACCAGGAGCCCGGAAAATCAGTCTGCAGCTTCAAATGAAAGAGATGAGTCATAACTCTGCGGAATACGAAGCACTGATTTTGGGTCTGGAGCCACTTATCGCTAAAGGAGCACAGTCGGTTATAATTTGTGGAGATTCTCAGCTGGTCATCAATCAAGTGTTAAGACGGCATGCTTGTAATTATCCTCATCTGCATCAATATCGAGATTTGGTATATCGCCTATTATATAGAAATGCGGAGGTGGTTATTGAGCATGTACTGAGAACAGGGAATCGACAAGTAGATAATCTGGCCCAGAATGCCTGCCAGTGAATGATTGGTAGCATCGATACCGACACTGATTGGAGAACAGAAATCATGATCTATCTGGAATCACCAAATTCCATGACTCATGTGGGCATCTGATTGAAAGCATTACGCTTTCAACTCATTGAAGGGGTTCTGTATAAAAAAACCTTCGAAGGAATATTGTTGAGGTGTCTGGGGCCAGAAGAATCCATCAAAGTAATGGAGGAAGTTCATGGTGGGATTTGTGGAGCACACCGAGCAGGATTAAACATGCGATAGGCTATCCATCATATGGGATATTATTGGCCAAAGATATTTGATTATTGTATCAGATTTGCTAAAGGGTGTCAGGAGTGCCAGAGGCATGGTCCATTAAACCATCTGCCAGCGGTGGAACTCCAGGCGATGGTTAAACCATGGCCATTCAAAGCTTGGGCGTTGGATGTAATAGGAAAAATTCATCCGGCGTCATCAAAGCAACATTCATTCATTTTGGTAGCAACTGATTACTTCACCAAATGGGTAGGCAATCCCTTTGAAGAATGCAACGCAAAAGAAAGTGATTGAGTTCGTACTCAATCACATTATTTATCGATTTAGGATTCCCCATACTCTTATGACCGATCAGGGTTTAATGTTTACCGGGGAGAAATTTGTTGAATTTTTGGCCGAATTCAACATCAAATTGCATCACTCTTCACCTTATTACCCACAGGCTAATGGGTTGGCCGAAGCGGCAAATAAAATTGTCATCGGCATTATCCGGAAAATGGTAGAGGGAAATCCAAGGAAATGGCACACGTTGCTACCGCAAGCATGTGGCCCACCAAAATAGTAGAAATACTTCTACTGGATTTTCCCCTTACCAATTAACGTTCGGGCAAGATGCTGTGCTTCCTGCCGAATTTGTTGTATCTTCACCCAGAGTGATTAATACAACAGTAAATAATGATGAGGCATCTTTACAAGGGATGTGGCAACAATTGGAGGAGGTAGACACTAATCGGTTGAATGCTCTGGATCGGGTATTTAGACAAACTGAGATCAGAGCAAAATATTATGGAAAAAGAGTGTCCCCAAAGAGTTTTGCAGAAGGGGATCTGGTGTGAAAAATAATTTTGCCCACGCATAAGAAGGTGGACCAGTTAGGGAAATGGTCCCCCAATTGGGAAGGTCCTTTCATTATTCACAAAGTGATTGGTAATGGAGCTTTCATTATTGTAAATCATGAAGGAAAGCTGATACATGAAAATATTAATGCTAAGTATCTGAAAAGGTATTTTCCTGCCTTTTTAGAACATGGTCATTAATTCTTATTACAAAATCTAGGAACCCCTTTAAAGGGTTCGAACCTATAGAAAATGGTCTTTTAAACATCATCCGAAAGGGTGACACAAGGGTGATTGTCTTATGGTTCAGAGGTTTCATCCCAACTCGCAGAAACCATTTCAGGTTCTTCATCCAGGAGGTCGTATAAATCAAGACGATAACGATCCCATTGATCTTGCATTTCTTGAAGGTCTTGTTCGGTGCAGACTTTCATGTCTTGTAGAGATTGGCTTTCTCGTTCAATAAGAACACGCAACTTGGAGAGTGATGATCTTTGTTGGTGGAAAATGTTGTTCCAGCTAAGGTGTGGGAGAATGGCCGAGACATGATGGTCTATCATATCTAGATGATGGTCGAGATCAGAAATGCGGGTAAGTGTATTAGTAAAGGGTTCATAACTGGTGGATACACGTTCCATTAAACGGATCGTACGATGTATGGTTCTCCTTCCTCTGCTAGAAAATTTAAATTTAAAATCCAGTTTTTTGAACACTTGTATCATGTCTTCGGCATGATGACTTATGGGGTGTTTCCCCACAAGGAATGGTTGCAAAGAACCTTCCCAGTTGGAAGAAGGGATGCGAATGCGAGGCGAAACCATTGTTGAGTGTGATGTGGTGGATGTTGATGATGTTTGCGGTAGGAGGTATGGAGTATATATAGGTGTTGTGGTGTTTAATTCTTGACTTAGTAAAAGTGCAAAGAACATGGATCTGTGTTCTGATGTGGTGTTTTCCTGACTTAGTAAAAGTGCAAAGAACATAAGATCTGTGTTCTGAAAAAATAGGATGTATATATAGACTAAGTTTGGGAATTATATACAAATTACATCGGGATTACAGAGAAATGAGGGCCCTAAGGGCGGTTCGGAGGTCAGCCCACTTCAGCTCCGATCTCCTGGCCTGCCGATGCTGATAGGCCTCCTGGTGTCCCCTAACGAGCCTCATTCGGATGCTTGCTTGAAGTTGTTCACAGAGGCTTATTTGGGTCTGGCAATGTGCCTCCACCAAGCGATCATCTTCCTGAATGCTGTCATCTAAGGACTCCAACTGTTCTTGGGGGCATCTGAGCTCTTCCGTCTTTTGGGAGATCTCAGCCGCCAACGTATGTCGCGCTTGTCGGATTTCTTCCAGCGTAGCCTTGGCAAGATTAAGATCCTGATCGACCTTCTTCAAGGATGCCTCAAGACTGGCTGGATCAGTGGTCGGTTGAGATGATGTGGCCTCGGATGATGGAGGTCGGATCAGAGGTAGTTCAGCTTGAAGCTCAGTGATCCTTGCCATCATCCGATCGAGGACGGGAGGGGCTTCCGACTCTAATGTGGGCTGCACCAACAAGTCCATCGTGACCTGAACTAAAGCCTCGAGGTCGGCTAAACTCAGGTCGGCGAAGGACAGGTCGGCACAGCGCTCTATGATAGATCTGGCGGGAGTCGGAAGGTTCACTCGGCCCAAAATGTTCATCTCTTGGGCAGCCTGAGACAAAAGGAAAATGTTAAGTATGGAGGGACGTGGTGAACTCATTACAATATAAAGATGGATTTTACCTGATCTAGAGCGACCGTGGCTTCGGAAGGGGCCATGAACCGGAACGCCACAGGGGGTACCGTGACGAGTCGTCGGGCCAGCAATCGACTCGTCTCCCGGTTGCAGACGGTGAGCGACGGCCAGTTCCATATCCTGACAGGAGATTGTTAAGTAAGGAAGAAGAAGTGAAAGTTATAAAATGGATGAAAGAGAACACTAACCGAACCCTTTGGGGCAAAATTATCTGAAGCCTCGCCCGATCTTGAGGAAGAAATCTCCTTTATGTCTTGGGGCGGTGGGATCGGTTGGACTGGTGGGAGATCGGCCAGAGGTTCCTCGCCCATGGGCAGGGCGGCTCGATGCAGGGGCAGCGCAGCGACTTCGTCGGGCAAAAACATAACCTGGTTTGGTAATGCGACAATTTGGTCGGGCACCGCCGCGACCACATCAGGTTCCTGGTTGAAAATATTGGTATATGAGTCAGATATTTGTAAAAGGATCATATGGAGATATCTCGGTAGTTACCTGCGATGGTCGAGGAGCAAGGTAAGGTAAAATCGGAGGAGAAGTCTGCCTCCCCGACGGTTCCTCTGGCCGACGGATCATTGGCAACTCCTCTTCTGCAAGAAGGGGAGTCGGTTGAGGGATGACTGGTGGAGTGCTGGGGTTGTCCTATAGAAAAGAGAGTCAAAGTTAGTAAAAAATTGAGCAAGTATTTTCCTTGAAAGGGTTTAAGGAAATAACTTACCTCGGCCGGCGGACCTTGGAGGGTCGGTTGCTCAGCCAGAGTCGGTGTTGCTGCAGTCGGTGGAATGGCGGTCGGAGTAGAAGTTGATGAGGACAATTGCCTCACCGTCGGGTCCTCTCCCCGACGGGTCACTGGCAACTCCGCGGATGGAGTAGAGGTCGGTCGGTTTATGGTCGGGACCGCAGCTGATGGAGAGGAAGTCAGAGTGAGGGATGGTTGAGCTGCGGTCGGTTAAGGATCAGTTGGCTGGGCTGCGGTCGGAGAAAGAGAATCTGGAATGATGGTTGGTTGAGTCTCGGTCGGCTGAGGGGCAGTCGGACCATGGTTGGTGGCAGTACAGGGTCCTCTGAAATAGGAAATAAATTAAGGTTAAAATGGCGTATATTGAAAGGAAGACATGAAAGGTAAGGACTTATTGAATTGCTCCCTTAAGTATTTTGGTAGCCCGCTCGTATCCACTGGCAGAGATGCCAGGTACTCCTCGATGGCCTGCCTATCGATAGCAGGGGCAGTCTTCTTCTTCTTCTTTTTCATTCCGGACCCGCCGGCAGCGGGCGCCTGCCTTTTCCTTCCGGAGTAGCGGCTAATCGAGGAGAACCTAGCGCCAAGGCTGGGGGCGGGACAAGTTTCCCAACCAACTGGTCGGTTGGAGGAGCAATTAATGACTAAGTGGCCGACCACCAAGCGGGGAAAGCCTCAGCCGCCGAAGGTTTTGGGCGGAAAGGTAAGTAGGAGTTGGAGGTAATGTAGTTGGTAAGTTGAGAGAGGTAGATCGGGATAAGCTCGGGGATCACCAACCCTTCTGGACTTTGGGGTATAAGGTGAGGTCGGGCTAGTGGTCCCGGCAGGCGCTGACAGCAGCCGAATTGTCGCCCAAAAATTATGGCTGGTAATTAAAAGTATAAAACGATCTGTAATTTTTCTTATCTGACCTCTTACTGGAAATAAGAGATCGGGGTTTCATGGCGGAGTCCCAGGAAAAGGGATAGGTCGGATGGAGAAGAGGATCGGGATGCGACCGGGGATAAAGTGTGTCGGGGTAAAGCCAAAAAAGCTTAGTAGTGTACTGTACAAGGGTTTCATATACATAAAAGCGGGAGTTGGTTCGGTCTTCGGTCAAAATTTGGGTGATTACAGGGTCGGATGGATGAAGATTAGAAGAACTAGGGGTTAGTTTGGCTAAGGCAAGGCCGATCAACCTTTGTGGGTTTGGGGTAATAGGAAGTCGGCCAAAAAAGGCAGTCGGGAAGTAGAGGCGAAGCCACAGCTCCAGGAACCAAAATGGTCCCGAAGCAGCTGTGTCCGCCTTCTTAGTATCGGTCAGGCGGGTGCTCACTCGGGTTAACCCCTCAAAAAGGTTGGCCAAAAATAAGATTCCTAATGAGAAAAATTGGCCGCTAGCCAGGTGAATGGCCAGGTCGACCAGGGAAGAAAGGACAAGTTTAGAGGGGGAGAGAATAATTTATCTACAAATGAAGGAAAAACCAAACTAAATACCCAACTTTGAATTTACACAAAGATATAAGAAAAAGAAAATATACCTGCAGAACCAGAAAAGGAGGAACGTTGTGTGTTCCAACTCGGACACAGAGGTGCCTTCCTCGCCCAAAAATTTGGTGACAAAGCTGGTTCAGCTTCTCTCATTCTCGGGAAGCTTGGCGAGGGCCCAACCAGCATGGTCGGGCGAAGGTTCCCGACCCTCGAAGGAAACCAGGACAGGGTCATCACCCACTATAGGCAAATGGGCAATGATGGCCACGTCCATCAGGGTCGGGCCAATAGGGCCAGAATGGAGGAAAAAGACACCCATCTGGGAATGGCAGGGTCTTGTCGTGAAGATGAAGGGGCTGAGTCGAGAGGAGGATGGCTTTGTCAATACCTTGCCTCCTCCATTGTCCTTCAAAGTGGGGGAGTAGTCTCGCGTGCCATTTGCGATAGGCATATTTGGGATCGGTAAAGTGAGTCCTGATGCTGTCCAGGAGACGTTCCGGTTTGAACGCAGCAACGTTGATGATTATTGGGGAAACCTGAGAGATAACAGATCTCATTCGGTCGGCATCTTCATTTGTAGTGCAATAAGGGCGAATGGTACGGGGTAAGGACCCTTGAAGCCACGAAAGGCACCGATGGGTCAGTCCCGTCGAAAGGAAGAGTAGGGATATATTGGTTAGCCATTTGCGAGGAGTATGCAGAGAGCAAAGGAGCAGAGGGTTTTTGGAAGATGATCGCTGGGGAGAGAAAGGAGGATTTCAGGATTTTGAGTGCGTGAGTATGGAAGAGTGAGAGAAGGGTTTTACATAAACCCCGCGATGTGACATGAAACAGTGTAATGACAGCACTATGCTGTAAACCCCTAAATGTCACGTCTCACACAGTTCGAGAAGTGACGCTTAGGAGTCGGACGGGAGGAGGCAAGTTGTTGAGCGAGAAAAAACCTATGTATAGGGTTTTTTAGAATGGGCCTGTAAATTGGACAAATGCATAGTCCAATGGGCTTGATCATCGTGATAGGGTCTTAAATAAGTTCAGATCAAGAGAAATTGTAGATTAAGTGAGCGATGGATACAGAGGTCGGACAAAATGAAGTCGGGCGAAGAAGGATGAGGCGGTCAACACGAAATCGGGTAAAATAAAGTCAGGCGAAGAAGGATGAGGCGGCCTATACGAAGTCGGGTAAGATGAGGTCGGGCGAAGAAGTGACTGATACGGAGGTCGGACAAATGGAAGACGGGCAAGAGGAGACGGAGCAATAGGTGTGCAGGTCAGATGAAAAGCAGCTTTAAGATGGTTGAGAGAGATTACAACCAGCGGGCGGATATGAAGGCACAACCTGGTTGTGGCGGTTGACATAGGTTTTTAAATAGGTCATTTCATGACCTAAAGAAACCATCTTGAATCGACATCAAATTCAGTGAATTGCTTTTGGGAATCACCATTTACTTTTACAGTCTATAGTATTTATTTTTCTTATTTGATTTATGTATCGTACGGTGTCTAAGGATTCTTAATCTCAGACATTTATTTTATCAAATTCGAAGATAATTTCTATTTTCGAATTTTACTTTTTATTGTTGAAAATCGACATCAACAAAGATAAAATAACAAAACAATTAGATTAACGAAGAACTAGCTATTAAGGGGATGTCTGGTTAAAGAGATGATGCAGTTATGACACTTGTGTTTTTATCATTAATTCAATAAAGTTGGTTCTTATTAAAGTATCAACAATTTTTCCTTACAATGTAGGTAATTATGGTACGACCGATAACTACCCGTAATTAAGCAAATAAATCTAGGTGCGCCCATAAGAAATATTGCCTAATCACATTCTAATTTAGAAAAACCCAATTCAAAATAATTACTACTTAAAAGGAGAAATTAGATTTGATTGTCTAACCTCCGGGAATGAACCATTTAATCCGGTTGTCACCTATTCAAGTACGAATACATTTACGGATATCCTACCTAAATTGACTTTAGATTATCAGACTAATTCAAATATCGGTACCAAAATATTCAATCAATCTATCAATCACAAACGTTATTCTCAGAATTAGACAAATATTGATAATAAAAAAGAACTTTTATAAAGAAAATTAAGAATCTCCAAAACACAAGAACCAAAACATTATCCTCCCTCAATTTAGAAAAATATCTACTTCATAATCAAATAACAAAGAACAATGGAGAAAGATAAAGTCATAGTGGGAGGGGAAATCTTCTCTGTCGATTTGCTCATGCGCGATCTATGAGTCTGTTAGTCTCCTGCTCCTGTGCGTGTCTGCTTCTCTGGCCGTCCTCTTTTTGTGTAAGCGTGTGCCTCCCCTCATTTTATTCAATTTTTGCTCTAATTATTTTGTAGCTGGACATTTTGGCCTTTAATTAAATTTCCATCTCAAAAGGGTGTAGTTAGTCATGGCCATGACTAACTAAGTGGTGCAAATATGAATTTTCTTTTTACTTTTTCTGCCAATTACGCCAAATTATATATTTTGTCCTCTGCACAAAACAAATAAAATAATACGCATTGTTTTGAATTTTTTGTTTTTTTTTTTTGTTTTTTTTGCGTTTATATATATATATACCTTCACTACCCATGATCATTCCTGCATATTATGACTTATTCATACCCAAATTTTGTTTCTAACTAGTGCCAAAGTAATGAAGTGCATCACAACATGGACTTAAAGTAATTCTTTCTAACATAAGGTTCAAATCGGAGAAGGCTTAATCAAAAGAAGGATATGAGACTAAAAGACGGTTTATTATAAAAGAAAAAAAAGGCTAAGAAGGCTCAAAAGGGCTAACTAGGGAATATATTGTGTTGGGTAATAAACAAAGGCTTAATGGGGTTACCTAATGCCCTTATCATTTTCAAAATGCAAGACTCGATAGTTTCAAGTTCAACATACATAATCACTCAAGTTCTAGGTCATCTAATTGAGCACTAAAAATCACACATGAAAGAAATTTCCAAAAGCTTGAATATATGCAATTTATTTTCTAATGTAACTTTTGGAACATAGGCTAAAATCTCACGGGGTTCAAACGTCGACTTGACTCAACATATCACCAATCAAATGTCATTAGTCATGCCAAACTAACCTATCACACTAACCATCTTTGACTCATTTCAGACTAATCTAAAAACCATGTGAAAGAACAACAAATCAGGCATAAAAGTAGCACAAAATGAAAAAAAATTCACCCAAACATTTTGCACAACTCTCTCCTCCCTACACCTAAAGTATACATTGTCCTCAATGTAAAAAGAAGTAAATAAGAAAGGAACTTCCCTGAAGTCCGTAGGGGGTGGAGCAATTGCGAGCTTTTGCTTTGCTTGCCAATGCCTTTAGAGTTGCGCATACGCTATTTTTAGGGAGGCTTGAAGTGTCTCATGAGTTCTCTGCAAAAATAAAGTAGCCAAGTGCAACAAAGTATTCAAAAAGAACGCTTGATAATAAAAGATCATAACAAAGAATGTGCAGTCCTAACAAACCAGAACAATATTTAACAAATAGGGAGCCCAAATTTCAACCACACTATAGTTATAATCGAGCCAATGCAATATCTAACCGTCCAAAATCGAAACATATATCTCCAAGGATCACTGAGATAAATACAACCTTTGAGTCAACCAAGCGAGTTCAATGTGCAATTCAAATTATCAATTGGGACTAACATGCCACAACACTATCGCTGCTAATAAAAATCGAATTCAAAGCTCACACCAAATTCCTAGTTACTTGTCACAGGAGTTCTCAATTGGCAAATTCAAAACACAAATCGCTCTATCTCAACGTATTATCCCAAAAGTTGAAAATAGTAAAAATAGAGGGATCGAGAGATACTACCGAATACCAATACCGGAGAGGGAAGAACGATACCCGTGGATAGAAGAGACGAATAGGATGTTGTTTTGTTTGGTGCAGCACGACATCGGCGAGAGGGAGAGGCTGCGCAACGTCAGCGATGCTGCTGATGTGGTCGTTCGGTTGATGGCGAGGGCGAAGCAGGGGCGAGGCAGTTCGACGAGGGGACGGCGCGGCGTCGCTGTGCGACGCTGGCTGGTAGATCACGCAGGAGGGCGGAAGAGGATAAGAAGAAGAAGAAGAAGAAGAAGAAGAAGGAGAAAGGAGGAAGAGAAGGAGATGCAGGCGGTGTGGTCCGGCTAGGCGGCGTCGGGGTAGAGGGAGAAAGGAGGAAGAGAAGGAGATGCAGGCGGTGTGGTCCGGCTAGGCGGCGTCGGGGTAGAGGAGGACGAGCGCGGTGGAGGGGGAGAAAAAGAAGAGAAAGAGAAAGAGAGGGGGAGAGAGAAAGGGATAGAGATTAGGATTTAGGAATTTATTTAAAATTATTTATTTATTTTGAGAATTTAAAGTTAAAATTAGGTAAGGGAAAGGAAGAGGCAGACAATGTAATAGAGGGTTTTATCCGTGGTCATATCTAAATATTATCTTTTATTCTGGAAATTGGATAGGTAAGAAATGATGGGTAAAAAAAAAGAAGAAAAAAAAAACAGTATGAGAGATGCCAATTAGTCATGACCATAAGTAAAAGTCACCTCTTAACTTGATTTTTTTTTTTTTTAAGTTTAAGAAAATTGATACGCCTACGCCAAGAGCAAGTAATTATTTTCCAAGAGATCTGCACAAAACCAAACAAAATCATCAAAAGTATTGTTAGCATTTATAAATAATAATAAAAAAACAAAGATTAAAATTAAAGAAAGCAATTAGATGGTTTGGGTTCTCTTCCAAAAACATGCTTTTCTTTCTAGTCTTTGAGCTAGACTTCGTCTCGCATTAATTCGAAACATCAAAATTGGAAACGGGTGCCGACTTTATAGGATCAAGTGAGGGTCCCTCGTGGTGTAATTTGAAGTGATGTCTATTGGCCACATACGTTTTTTTCACCTTAAAATTTGATTCTTCTTGTGGCACTTTTTTGCGGCTGACAATGGTGATCCCTTGGAAATCCATTTCAACTTTTCAACAATTCTTTTTTTTTTCTATTACTCATCATCTCGTCAGTTGATCTTTTCTCTAACTGTTTTATCAACACAGTTCTTCGTTTATTTTCATTACCAACTTCATCTGTTTCCTACACCACAGATTTAATAACATTAATTGCATATAACGATTCAGATTTAACAGGACATTTGATGGGATTAAAAATATTGAAATGAAATTCTTCTCCATCAAACTCCAAGTTGAGTGTGTCCTTTTTAACATCTATCTTCGCTTCTGCAGTGCACATAAAAAGTCTTCCTAACAAAAGAGGCGGTGGATTAAAGCAGTGTGCATCATGCATATCCAGAATATAAAAATCAACATGAAAAATTAAGTCATTCACTTGAACTAGTACATCTTCTATCATACCATCAGGATAAGAATTGGTTTGATCAGCAAGTTGAATAATAATTCATGTTTCTTTTAGAGGCCGTAGATTTAAAGAATCATATATTGATCGTGGCATGATATTAATAACAGCTCCTAGATCTAGCATAGCCTTAATTATTTCAGTTTTTTCAATCTTACAAGGGATCGAAAACGTACCTGGATCACCTGTTTTAGGTGGTACCTTTATTTTGAGAATAGCAGAAACGTTCTCACCCGCTATAATGTACTCATCCCCTCGCAATTTTCTCTTGTTGGTGCACAGTTCTTTCAAAAATTTTGCATACTTGGGAATTTGGTTAATAGCTTCCAGGAGCGGGATATTAAGTTTCATTTTCTTGAATATCTCCATCATCTTTTTTCGCTTATTTGCCTTTTGTGGTTTCTTCAACCTGTCAGGGAAAGGAGCCGATTTAGTTTCAGTAGGAAGAACAAAATTAGGATGTACCTTTTCGTGGATCTCAGCCTCCTTTTCAATCTCATTTTCAATTTCCTCTTCGCTTTGCTCCTTTGAGATGGGAGTTGGACCGTCCAATTGCTTCCCACTACGGAGTGTTATAGCACTCGTATTGTTTGGATTAGGTTGGGAAGGACATTCAACTATCGTATCACTGCAGATAGTGATGGCACTGACATTTGTTGAATTTGGCTTAGACTGAGCTGGCCACTTTTCTCTTTCGCATAGTTGTCTTACCTCCTCTGACACTTGATTGATCTGACCTTGTAATTTGTCAACTGTGGATCTCATCTCTTGTTGGAACTTTTTCATCTCTTGTTGGAAATGCAGGGTAGTGGTAGCCATAGACTTTACCAAGTCTTCCAAAGATGGACTGGAGTTGCTTGTGGGTGCTTGGCGCGGTTGTTTCTCATAGAAACGAGGTTGTTGTATCTTCTGCATAGCTCCGAATGGTTGAGGATCATTACTCTGCTGTGCGTTTCCATAACGTAGGTTCGGATGATCTCTCCAGCCTGGATTGTAGGTGTTGGAGTACGGGTTGTACACTTGAGGTCCATTCACACCATAGTTTGCAGCGTTTACATCAACTGCATAGCCTTCTTGAAGGGTCGGGCATGCATCCGTAGGGTGGCCTGCACTTGTGCATATTCCACACGCTTTAACTTGGACACTCGAGCTAGATTTTTCCACGGCCATCTTGTGAACAAAGCTCGTCAACTCAGAAAGTTGTTGCTGCATCGATTAGATAGAATGGTTGTTACTGTTTCCACTCGTGTGTCCAACATCCCTCGAGCCAAACTATTGCGTATTTTCAGCCATCATCGCAATAAGATCCCAAGCTTATGGCGTCTTATTTACTAGAGCTCTACCACTTGTGGCATCGATGATGTTCCTGTCCATTAATGACAAAGCATTATAAAAATATTGAATCAATAATTGAGGGGGAATTTGATGTTCTGGACATTTAATGATAAGCTTATTAAATCACTCCCAATATTCATAGAGCGTTTCACCTAATTGTTGTTTGATGCCACATATTTCATTCCTCAGAATCGCAGCTCTGAAAGCTAGAAAGTACTTCTCCAAAAATTTCTTTTTCATGTCGTTCCATGTGTCGATGCTTTCAAGTGGGAGATAGTAGAGTCAATCCTTTGCAGCATCTTTGAGTAGCACCTGGTGGTTTCATGCTGGAGCACACTACATCGAACTCTTGCAAGTGTTTGTGAGGTTCTTCGCCTGCAAGTCCGTGAAAAGAAGAAAGTAAATGAATTAACCCAGATTTAAGTTCAAAAGCAATAGTGTTATTCAGAGTTGGAAAGTTAATGCATAAGGGCTGCTGCGCCAAGTCGGGAGAAACCAACTCCCTTAGAGTGCGGGTATCCTCAGCCATGACAATCTCTTGATCACTTTCAGAGTCACTAGAGCTAGAGATTCTGAGGTGGTTTAAAGATTCTGTCTGCTTTGCAACTTGGGCAGCTTTTTGTTGTTTGGCTTCCTTTTGCAGCTTTCGCTCAACCTTCTCGATCTCAAGAATAAAAATCAGTTCACTTGTACGAGAAGAACGGGGCATAAATAGGAGGATAAATGAAAATAGCACAAAACAGTAAAATAAAGCGCCAATCCCTAGCAATGGCGCCAAAAATTGACCTGTCGCGCGGTCAATCAAATATTTCACCTATTTCGTGATCACAATTTAATGTAATACAGGGAAAGAGATCGTCTCCATAGAGATTGTGTGGTTCACTCTTTCGCGCTCAATTGCAGTCAATAAAAAGGGGGGGGGGGAATTTTCTTTTATTAACTAATGAAGATAAAATAATAAAACAATTAAATTAACGGAGAACTAGCTATTAAGGGGATGTCTGGCTCAAGGGATGATGCAGTTATACCACTTGTGTTTTATCATTAATTCAATAAAGTTAGTTCTTATTAAAGTATCAATAAATTGGTTATAGTTATCAACAAGCTCTGACAACCAACTTTTTCTTACAATGTAGGTAATTAAGGTACGATCGTTAACTACCCCTAATTAAGCAAATAAACCTAGGTGCGCCTATAGGAAATATTGCCTAATCGCATTCTAATCTAGAAAAACCCAATTCAAAACAATTACTACCTAACATGAGCAAATAGATTTGATTGTCTAACCCCCGGGAAGGAACCATTCAACCCGGTTGTCACCTATTCAAGTGCGAATACAATTACGGATATCCTACCTGAATTGAATTTAGATTATCAGACTAATTCAAATATTGGTACCAAAATATTCAATCAATCTAACAATCACAAACGTTATTCTCAGAATTAGACAAATATTGATAATAAAAAAGAACTTTTATAAAGAAAATTAAGAATCTCCAAACACAAGAACCAAAATATTATCATCCGTCAAACGAGAAAAATATCTACTCCATAATCAAATAACGAAGAACAATAGAGAAAGATAAAGTCATAGTGGGAGGGGAAATATTCTCTGTCGATTTGCTCCTGCGCGATCTATGAGTCTGTCAGTCTCATGCTCCTGTGCATATCTGCTTCTCTGGCCGTCCTCATTTTGTGTATGCGTGTGCCTCCCCTCATTTTACTCAATTTTTGCCCTAATTATTTTGTAGCTGGACTTTTTGGCCTTTAATT
Source organism: Andrographis paniculata (assembly GCF_009805555.1). Classification (NCBI taxonomy): domain Eukaryota; kingdom Viridiplantae; phylum Streptophyta; class Magnoliopsida; order Lamiales; family Acanthaceae; genus Andrographis; species Andrographis paniculata. The sequence goes on from NW_026137589.1 coordinate 183,361, forward strand.
AAATATTCATGTCAAGAGGGTGTAGTTAGTCATGGCCATGACTAACTAAGTGGTGCAAATCTGAATTTTTCTTTACTTTTTATGTCAATTACGCCATATTTGATATATGCCCTTTACACACATCAAATAAACAATACGCATATAAATTAGGTAGAACCCAGTCAAAATCAATCAAATATCGCATATAATATGAACATTTAACGCATGCGATTTTTAACTATTAGTACCCGGAGGTCTTGTAATTTTGAGATCATGCTATCTGCCATCTGAAATCTGTCTACAATCTGCCATCTGTCTGCTGCTTGTCTGTTGCCTGCGTGCAATCTGAAACCTGTCTGCGATCTGCCATCTGTCCACTGTTGTCTGTTGCATGCGTGCGATTGAAACTTGTCTGTGATCTGTCATCTGTCCGCTGTTTGTCTGTTGTCTGCGTGTGATATGATATTTGTCTGCGATCTGCCATATGTCTGTACTTTTCTATTGCCTGCGTACAATCTATTTGGTATTTTTGATCTATGTCGTTTTCGACTCCGGTGGAGTCATCTCATTCTCGGCTCCGATGGAGAGTCATCTCGTTTTCGGCTTCGGTGGAGTCATCTTGTTTTCGGCTCCAGTGGAAAGTCATCTTATTTTTTGCTCCGGTGGAGTCATGTCGTTTTCGGCTCCGGTGAAGAGTCATCTCGTTTTCGGCTCCGGTAGAAAGTCATCTTGTTTTCGGCTCCGGTAGAGTCATATCGTTTTCGACTCTGGTGGAAATTCATCTCGTTTTCGGCTCCGATGGAAAGTCATCTCGTTTTTTGCTCCGATGGAAAATCATCTCGTTTTCGGCTTCGGTGGAGAGTCATCTTGTTTTCGGCTTCGGTGGAGAGTTATCACGTTTTTTGCTCCGGGGTGGAAAGTCATCTTGTTTTCGGCTCAGGTGGAGAGTCAACTGTTATTTTTATGTGTTTTTTTTTTTTTTTTGCGTTTATATTCAACTTTCTTATCAAACTCAAGTTGGTTTATGTTATACCATTTAAGTTTGAAGGGGGATGTTGATATATTTTAGATATTCAGTTTTAAATTTAGTATATTTATATTTAGATTTGGTCTTATCCGTAGATTAGATTGCTTAGATTTGAGTCTATCGAGTCTGTTTTGTCTTGCTTATATATAAATTCTTTATTTTGATGATCAATAAAACAATTTTATTATTTTTCCCCAAAATTTCTAACATGCACAAAGGTATTCCACTCCAACATTAAGCTAAATTCCAACAAGAAGATTTTTATTCATTGTCTAACTAGAGAAGATAGCCTACTATGGTTTCGATTGATCGACTAGGGAGTTGGAGTTTGTTGGTTTCTATTCTCAATTACTCAAGTTTCATTCAAACACTTTTTCGCCAAATATTAAAAATATTAGGAGCGGGCCAATTATTGCAAGCTCCCTTGCTTTGGATCTTTTGGCCCCTATGTCTTCTTTTACAAAGTGCACTCGATTATGTACAAATAAAAGTGGATAAACTCCTAGACAACTATAGATATTCAATTAATTTTATTTTATTTATTTATTTTTTTTAATTCATCAATATTAGCAGATTGTTGGACACCATGGGTGTCTTTGTTTTGTATATTTTTAATTTTTTTTTTTTAATTCACCAACATTAGAGATTATTGGACACCATGGGTGTCTTTGTTTTGTATTTTTTTAAATGTATGCTTTTATTTTAATTACGAAGACTCGATATTAAGAATAATATTTTGTATTAAATTATTAATTTTTTTTAATTGATCAACTCGTTGAAAATAGTATTGAAAAGAAATAATTTTGTCAACACACCCAATGTGTTCACTGTTGCCCGGGATTGTTTGGAGCAGAGCATGTTGCTCCAAAAAATTAATATATAAAGTAATTTATAAAATCATCTGAGTGAAGCTTGGTGTTATTGTTATCATCATTATAATAAATAATCCTATGGAGCTTTCATTAATAGAAGGAACACGATGGAAACCATCATTATCATTAATAAGAGTTGAGTTTTGAATATTTATCCAAGTAATTTTATACATAAATAATGGATACTGCATATTATAGCTGGTTTTATTTCTTTTGTGTATATATTTTGGTTGCTTGAAAAAGTACTATGTCTATTGTAAGCTGTCAAGGAATGTATTGTATATTGGCATTTTATAAATTAAGAATTGGAACATATATAGCAGTAGTATGCAAAATAGATAGTCTTCTATTATGTAGAAGCTTTACTATTATTATTATATCCAGCAAAAATAATTACCCAGTAGTTTGATTTTCGAGGCAAAATAATAAAAGTAAACTGAGTTTCGCCTTGTGTATGGGAGATATGTATCGAGGTTTGAATAGAAATCTTACTCTTTTAATCTTCAATACATAAACAATAGCTCAAAAGCAAATTCAAGTTAAGAAAGAGAATATTGAAAGAGAAAAAATTATAGTGATGAAGGAATATGAATGACATGAGAAAGAGAAAGAAATGGTGCAAGAAAAAAAAAAAAAAAAACAAAAACAAAAAAGAAAGAAAGAAAGAAAGAAAGAGGTAATTTTGATTTAAATTCCTGTCAAATAAAAAATATTTAAGTTCAGTCCTTCCATATTAACTGAAGATACTGCACTCCTTATTTTTGCATAATACTTACACTGCACTCCCTAGTACCCAATTTGTCCCTATAATAATGAGTTAATAAAACGAATTTTTTATATACTCCAGTTGATTTTATATAAACTTATGTTCTCTATTTACATACTTTAAAATTATTCCGTTGTACAAATATTATTTCAAAGTAAAGTACTTGAGGTTTTTTTATTTATGTACTTCGATCTATTACAAAAATAATACAAAAAATAAAATAAAATAAAAAATACCAACAATCTCACGATCCCAATCACTTTGTTTCTTCAAATATCATTTCCCTCCTATTTTCAACCCGTTGGCATTAAACGTCACCTCAAATACCATTGACACTGTTGCACTGGAACTTGTTCGCATCAAAGATGAAAAAAGAAGATAAAACAAAAATACACTCCCTACTCGAAAATATAAAAAATGCTCTCTCCAAAACAGAGTTCCAAGAAGTAAGTTAAAGTTTTTTGTTTTTTCTAAAATTGATATTTTAAATTTGTATTTTTTAAATTTGTGATATGCTCCGATCTCTTTGTCTTGTGCCTCTGTCGGGTGATTTTTTAAGTATTAAAGTATTGGATGATATCTCTGTCATGGTGTTGGTTATAGATATATCTATTTTGTCAATTATTAGAAATTTTTATTTGTTCTTTATATTATTTGCAAATGATCTCATTGCCTTTGGTGTGCCTTGATTGTTAATTTATATGCCTCAAATAAAAGATTACTTACCTTTGGAGTTATGCCATAAACTTATAGTTGTTTTGGGTATATACTCATGAAGACATATTTTTGTTTTGAAATGATGGAAGACCCGAAAAAGAATACAAATGGATTACCTCCAGATTTTTTATACATTTCTTTTATACAAATATTGCTAAACTTAAAGTTTGGATGAAGGATAAATAGCTGAAAGATCTACAACTCACATTGTTTGGATATTTTCTAAATTGTCCGAAAAAAAAAAGAAACTATATTGGCATCAGTTGTGACCACTACCGATTTCTCATGTGGAATGACTTTTGTAAGTATCGAAGGTATTTGTTGATATCTCTATCACATTTTTTGTTGTTCATGTATCTATTTTTTTTATTTCATTTTTGTTTGTTTTACTATTGTACGTTAATGCATCCAAATATTTTTAGTTATAACAAACTGTATATAATGTGTGCCCTGATTTTTAATTGATGTTCTTTTATAAGAAAGTTACATAGCTATATAGTTATGTCATAAATTTGAATTTGTGTTGTATATACTCTTACATAATTATTTATGTGTTTTAAGTGTTGTCATGCCCAAAGTGAGAGTCATGATTGTGTGTCAGTAGTATGTATGTTCCTTGAGAGTTATGCTTATGCAACATAAAAACTTATCCGCCTAGCAGACGAGCTATCGAAATTCGATGGTGTCAAAATATGATGAACAAAATTTATTATGAAGATTTTATTATAAGACCTTGGACGGGTTGTCTAGTATCATTTTGTCAGATTTATATGTTAAGTTTTATGTATAAATTGGGAGCAAATGAGGTTTGAATCATATGATTTTCAATTTTGAGTAGTTAGTCATTGATGTTATATTTTGCCAAAAACATTATCATATTTTCTAATTTAACATATGACATGTGTGATTCTCTATAAGTATGATCGTTTGAACTAGAGATACGTACAAAAAAAATTAAAAAATATAGGTGCACAATATTTCAACTAAAGATATGTACAGAAAAAATTAAAAAATATAAGTGCACAAAATTTCATGGTTGGGTACAGAAAAACTCCTAAATTTGAATAACATACTCCTAATGAAGACATGTGTTCCTCATTTAACTAACTAGCATACTTCTGACACGATTGCATGTACTCTTATTAAAAATAAACTTTATAAATAATTATATACATATTCGACATGTCGTAGAAAGATTTGTACTCACCATACTGTCCAAAAAGCACCTGTGGACACATTTGATATACACTTCAATGACAAATGCTTACTTATAGTGTGAATAGTTCTAATATGTTTCATGTGTAATATTTACTTCTCATACCTTCTAATATATTTGTTCGTTATGATGTTTTTTCTATCCTACAAAATGTTAACATGAATGAAATCAATAAAAAGTGTGTAGACCAAGACATATCTCATCAATTATCCAATAACTCGGCAATATGTCTTACCATAATCCATAACATCATATGTTATGTCAACCGTACCTTATGTGACATTCTCATCCACCATTGAATACAAAAGCAAATGATCTCACTGATCGTTTTTAGTAGTATTTGTTGATAGACACCAAGATTTGACGAAATTGCAATGATTTATTCAACTCATAGCCATCTAAGCTAGCGAGGATCATGGTTGGGTATCAAGAGATCCCTAAGTTGGCGAACTATGTGTGGTAGGTAACCTGGAGGCATCGGGGGTTTGAACCCATGACCTCACGGTCATAAACCACCCTCACACCACTAGGTCATCCCTTACGGGACAACTTTATAAGTTATTTTATACATATTGACGTATATTTAGAAGATATGTACTCACCAAATATTTTGAAAGCATTGATGGCATATTTCATGTATATATTTGTAGCGTACTTTCGTTGTGAATTCATGTATCTTTGTTTTCTAGTTTAGAAGAATTAGTTTGGATTGATATGTACTCCCACATAATAGTTGTGTACGTCCAATAATATATATGAGATTATTTAATAGTGGTACAAATCTACGTTCAATGTACAATCTACTATAAACAAAAGAAAAACCCAAGCATCCCGACAAAATATAATGACCTTGCTGACACCCAACTTTCAACGACACAACTATATTATTATTTATCATCCCCTAACGAGTCTCTTGGAATAGATAATTCGCCCGTCACTGGCGTTGCAATTGTGCAATAAAGTTTTGGAAGAATGGCATGATTTCCACAACGTGAAGAACATACCTTAAACTCTAGCAAAACAATTCTCAATTTTTATCATTTTCGGCAAACATCGCTGAATAGCTACAAAAATTTTAACATTATCTAATATAAACATATAAAATAAATACCAAGGTTCATAGATAATTAGCTATATACCAACAAAACTAGGGTAGTTTCAACAAATACATCATACAATATCATACAACATGGGTATAAGATTAATAAATATAGGTATACTACACTAGGTAAAGGTACTCCTAAAAATATCCACGGATACTAGCAGGAAATCATAACAGCCCTCACAAAGCTTTTCTCCTATATATACTGTCATAACAAAGGGTTATAATGAAACTCATTTAGCAACTATTGCAACCATATTCTCAAAAGGTAACAATCACCGAAACAATAGTAAAATACTTATCAGAATCGATCGCGAGCCGTAATAACATTATTTTAATCAACTGACAAAATTATCGCACCAAAAAAATATCACACGCTGAGGAATCGAACCTCAATCTTACCCGTTTCTCTATTACACGAAATAAACCTAAAATTTGAGATTTAGATTCGAAACTCATCACAGATTCACCATCGATCACACCACTCCTCGTGAACGAAACTAAATGATGTAAACAATCATTTTTCTTTGCGCGAATGAAACCAAATGCTGAACAGAATTTCCTTTATTGGCGCGAAAAAAACCTAACAAATAGATAGAGAATTGAAATCGGTAAAATGAATTTTTGGGTTGAGATAGGGACAAAATTGGAAATGATAAAGTGATGGGAGTTAATGATAAGGATTTTGATAAACGAGTGAGTGCAGAGAGTATCAAAATTGTCTGAGGAGTAAATTGAAATATGAAAATAAAGGTAGATATTTTATTCCAATTACCCGAGAAAAAATAAAAAAATAAAAAATAAAAATTTCTTAAAAAGTGTCTTTACTACTTAAGATATTTTCACCAAACCTCGTTTTTTCAGCCTTCAAATAAAAGTTATTGTGTATTGATTTTTTGAATATTAAAAAAAAAAAGATTTGCAGACCTCGAGACTCGCCCCGCTAGAAAATATTATGACCCAAGACCCGTCCCGCTTCAACCCGGCCCAGGACCCGCGACAAACAATTTTTTTTAAAGAAAATAATAAAATATAACTTTTTAAAAATAATTTAATACTTAAAAAAAATGCTTCAAATTAAAAAGAAAATTGTAGGATAAACAAATGCGAACACTAATTTGATTTAGAATTAAGGTTCAATTTTATTTTTAAAACATTTTAAATAAATAAATAATATAATTTATATGGTATAAAAATATAAATAAATTATTAAAATATTCGAGTTTGGATCCAAGAATGGACGAGTTTTTAGTAAAACCCGAAAATGCCTTGAATCCGGCTGGGTCTAAAATTCAAATTTTACAACCCGCTCCAAACCAATTTTTTTAGACCGAACCCGCCCCATTAAGACCGGTCCGGGGCTAACTTGCCCTGTTTGACGTCCCTACAAACCATGAGAAGATTTTATAAAAGAGTCATTGTCTATCTAATTATGCGTAAGTTATTGTGTATGTTTTTTTCTTGTTGAATGTTCGTGTCATTAGTTATATATTATCTCTAATTTTCGCAAGCATCACAACAATCCATAACTTATTTCACCTCAAACGTTTGGAAAATAAAAATATCAAAGGAAAATAAAAACGCAAAATAGCACATGCTATAATGTACAAATCGTCACAAGTCCACTTATCACCATTCATAATAAAAAATTGAATACTAATACATTAAAGGATTCCTATACTGCAAATATCCGCAACTTGTAATAATAATAATATATATACAAAAACGATCAATCTACAAACTTGAATATAAACATACAACATATATATATATATATATACAACCTGCAGCATCAATACACTTAATCCGATCATATAATACAATACAATTCTAACCATTTTTTTCTAAACCACACTCCTATATCTATATAGATATATATATATATATATATATTCTACTTAGGATTAATAGTACACGAAGTTAATTACAAGCAATTAAGGGCCAATTAGCAATCAAACTAATTAGCCGTTCTTCATAGCCCTAACCTTAAATCCAAATCATCCTCACATTCAATCGAAGAATAAAGCGCAGAAGTGGCGGCGTCATCCTTCTCCCGGAGTGGCGGCGGTGGCGGCGGCGTGTTCAGATCAAAGGCATGGGAAACCCTAGACGATTCCTCGACGGACTTATCCCAATGGCACCTCATGTGCCCACCAAGAGCTTGACCACTCGTGAAAACCCTAAAACAAATGCTGCATTTGTGCCCATCATCGTCTTCTTCCCCAATATTCACACAATCCTCAACCCTAACTCCCCCCTGATGATCCTGATCCTGATCCTGACCCTGAACCTGACCCTGACCCTGACCCTGACCATCTCCATCTTTCTTGTTAATGGCGTAACAGCCTTTAACGTTCTTGTGGCTCGCTCGGTGGCCCCCGAGGGCTTGATGAGAACCGAACACTTTCTTACATCCGGAGCACTCGAAACCGCCGGCGCTCGAGCAACAGTGCTTCTGATAATCGGGAGCTGGGGTCCCGTTGGCCAGCAGCAACAGACACTCGGCCATTTCGGAGTCTTCCTCGTTGGTCTCCGGCGGCGGTGGGCGGTGGTGGCGGAAATTGGGCGGGGGGTTGATTCCGCGCCACTGGCGCTCGGGATGGCAGCGCATGTGGCCGAAAAGGGCCTTCCATGACCAGAACTGCTTGCCGCACTCGGTGCAGGGCCGCGTGATTTTGGGGGCGGTCGGGCCGGGAGCTTTGCGGCTGCCGGACCCTCGTCTGCCATCGCCGATAACTATAGCCGATTTGTCGCGGTCGCGGTCCCTTCTAGGGTTTTGATTGGCGGCGGAGATGAGGCCGCCGGCGGAGAGGTAGTTGTTGACGGCAGCGGCGATGTTAGTGGTCTCCATTTTTAGAAATTGGATTTGTCTGATACAAGTGTAAGAAACTGAACGAGAGAGAGAGAGAGAGAGAGGGGGAAGGGAGAGTGGATGCTGTATATGGTACGGTTATTTCGTTCCAGATTAACTTACAATCCCACGTAGCGTTTTAAGAAAATAATAATAAAAATAAAAATGAATTTTGCAGTATTACACGGTGGAGATGCGAAGAACCGGTTGAGAATTGTCGTTCCCCTTTGTTTTGGCATGTGTCCCAATTAAGATGAGACACATGGCTAAAAGAAATAAATTATTTTGTTATTATTTTTTATGTATATTATTTTAATTTTATGGATATATATTATTTTTTATATCTTTGTATTTTATAAAATTTTATTTTAATAAAAAATAATATTAATATTAAATATATTTTTATTCAAGAAAATTTTAATTAATAAGAATAATGGTTTTATAATATTCAATAAATTCTAAAAACAATAAATATATATATATATTTACCATTATGTAATTTATATTTTAATGTATTTAAAAATAATATAAATATCAGACTATAAAATATAACATAAACAATTATATAGATAAATATAGTACTTATTAAAATAAACAAATGATGTATTTGTTTTGTGAAATAATTTGAATAGATATTTTATATATATATATAAGATATGAATAATTGTATAAAAAATATGAAAACAATGAATATTTACGGTATATTAATATTTTTGAAAATTTTTTTTTTTTTTTCTTAAAAAAATACATCCAAACATAAGAACATATCCTGACACTCCTCCTCTATTCATCAAATCTATTGTATTTTATTTTATTTTTATCCATAAAAATATATTTTCTATAGAAAGTAATTTTTATATACTAATTAATTTATATTATTTAATATTACACTTATATATAAATATATTACATCTTCTTACATATTCTGTTCATTATTAAAAAATATATATAATTTCAATCTCATTAATTCATTCATATACAACTATAAAATAGGTGGACGGACGGATTAACTTAAATGAAATATAAGGTTAAAACCAATATATATAAAAATATAGATAATCTAAACAACTAATTAAATAATTTGTTAAATAATTTCGCCTTCAAAATATTTATTGTAGCCATTCAAATTTTTATCTTTTAACGGGTTTGTTCATTTGAAAGATTTTAACAAAATTCTATTATTCATTCAAAATTTTTTTCCCAAAAACATCAAATCAAACACCTATTTTTTATTTTCTATATTATACTAAAAATCAATTTTGCATTCAAAACATTATATCAACACCTATTTATATCACATCATACAACTATTCAAATTCAAAATTTTTACTAATTTCAAATCTCAACTTAAAATCCAAACCCCCAAACAAACACACCCACAGTATCCACAAATTTTTATTGATTTTGATTCTCTTGGAACCATACTACTATAGTGAGATGTTCCACCAATAGTATTAGTAGTAAAAGCACTCGGATGTCATTTTGATTTATGTTTCAACTCACATCATACATTTCATATGAAAAACTTACCATAATCGGTATAATATATATTTTGTTTGCCTTGTTTAATACATTATGACTAAACTGCTCACTAGGTCTTATTTGGTTAGTTTGCTTATATAAATCAGTAATTTTTTATACATTTTGACTAATTTTTTACCTATGATTTTTATACTGACTTGGACTTGTTCGCATACAGTATACATGTAACTAATTAGTTTCCATATCATATTAAGATATTTACTTTCTAAAAGCAGAATATTTTTTTTAATCAATACTTAAAATGATATCCTTGTATTAACTCATGCACTAACAAGAAGTAGATTTTCTTAACGAGTTTATTTTCTTCTTTCGTTCCTGATCAAAGTAATAACTTTAATATCACCGTTCACTGTGAAATTCAAGAATGTCTTTTTTATATGCATTTTGCATTAAGTCAGGTAGTGGAGATTTTAGTAAAACTTCAAATACTTAAAAAACATGATGGATGTAAATTTGATTGAATGGAACGCTGGCGTGAATAATAGAAATTTGGGCATGTTTGGTAATTGAAAGTAGAATTTTAATTTCACGAGTTACGTGAAGATAATTTATTCCCAAACAAATTCGTAAAATTGCAAAACCTAAAATAATAATGAAAATTTAAACAATTTTATGAATTTGAGTTCATGGTTGAAAGCAAAATCAACGTAAGAAGAAACAGAATAAGAAGTGAATTTGAAATATCTTACAGTATATATGCATATAATAAGTACATGGGTAAACTGATTTTTTAGTCCCGTAATTGAACCCATTTATCATTTTAGTCTCGTAACGGGAGACTGTCTTAAAATAATCTCAGTAAGTGAATTTTTTTTTCAATTTAGTTCTCAATGCTTAGATCTGCGTGGCAAACTGCCAGACACGTATCGGCTAGATCAGCGTCACGTGGCTGACATGTGTCCGCCACATGAATTACTTTTATTTTTATTTTTTTTAAATATAAAAAATTACACTTATAAAAATAAAAATAAATTACTATATAAAATTAAAAATAAATAAAATAAAAAATAATATTATCCATATGTCCGTCAAATCAGCACTATGTAACTTTTAATAATTCATGTATTAGTATATTTTTTTATTTTATTTTTTATTTTTAATATAAAAAAACTCTTCCGTCTCACATAATTTGTCATTTCCTTTTTTGAAAATATGATTATACACTTTAATCACACTTTAAATTTTATATTTTATAATATTTTTAATTTTAATTAAACTATTTACTTATCTTAATCTATAATTATTTTTGCTAATACACTTCTTAATTACTTACTAATTATACTTTACTTAAATTCTCATATCTACAGTAATAGACCAATATTTCCTAGGACGGAGGGAGTATAAATTATCCATGTAGCGGCCACGTGGCATTGATCTGGCGGACATGAGAATAATTTTTATTTTTTATATTTTATTTTTTTATATATTTAATTTTAATTTTATTTATTTTTTAATAAAAAATAAAATTAAATAATAAAAATTATCTACGTGGCAACCATGTAGCGCTGATCTGGTCAACACATGTCCGTCAGCCTGCCACGCAGATGCCACCTAGGCATTGAGGACTAAATTGAAAAAAAAATTCACTAAATTATTTTAAGACAACATCCAATTACGAGACAGACTAAAAAAATAATTTACCTTAAATATATTTATAATAAGAAAAAATATTCAATGATATATAATAGATTTTTTAAAAGAAAAATTAATAAAAATAATTATACTATATTCGCAACAACTTAACTTTCTTTGAATTAATTATTGTGTTAGCTACTTACATATTTCAGCTCATTTTTATTATTATATCAATTTACTAGTTATAATATATACTATCTCCATTCATTATCTATTTATTTTTCTATTTTAGTTTGTTTACAATCCGGTCTCTATATAAAATGTGTTTCTCAATTAAATAAAAATGAGAGTTACATGCACATAATATTATATAAATGTCATCAAATAAGTTAGATTGGATTATTAAATAAATGTATCTAAATAACATTAGTATACCAAATCCAATTACTTTTTAACTAAAAAATTATTTCACGGATTGTGTGGAGAATGTATAATCCACCACAGAAATCTATCCTTATTTATATATTTTTTTTGGTATTAAAACTCTACCTTTTTTTCCTACCATGACAATGCCGATGTCCATACTTTACGGCCCGTAATCCGGCGATGTTCCTTCAACCTCACTATTTGCCACCAGTGGAACGATATTTTCTGTTGGTATCATTTCGTTTTTGCGACATAAAGTGAGTTTTGAAGGTTATGCTATAAATTTGAGTTGTTGGCCCAATTCAAAAGATCCTTATGGCTGCTCGACCATGCATTTGACCGGATTTATGTTGTCGATGACTTGCTACGCCTTTGACTTGTTCATTGTCCCTAACTCTGAACCGGAGTTTGAAAATAAGCTCGCCAGTGCCGGAGACCATCACAACAAATCTCTTTCGTAGAGCTTTGTAATAAAAAAACCGAGTGGAATCGAGATGACTTCCTCGAGCATTTCTTTCACTCTCGCAATGTTGTTGTCTTTCCTAAACATTTGCCACCCTTTCACCCTTAACTTACCGGAGTACCATGAAAGATGTAAAGTTCTTTTAACCTTTTTGCTACTTTATCTCTTATGTTTGTTAGGTAAACGTAAGTTTTATGAGTTTATTTGATAAAAATTTGTTCGTTGCATCAAACTACTTTATTTGAGTGTCTAGGTTTGGTGGATAATGTTTGAAATAGTTACTTAACTATGTCTTTACCTTTAAAACTTCGATCATTGTGTTGTAGTATATTTTTACTATGATGTTCTAACTATGCTAACTTACTTGAGAAAGAACTGCTTGGGGTGAATTGCAAATGTGTTCTATTAATTATCTTTTACAAGGATTGTGCCACTGATACAAAATTTTGAAGACATATACGTTGTATTGTCATTCTTCACATTACATGATTATTGCCCATTACATTGAAAAATTTAAGAATACAAATGCTCGGTAATCATTCATTTGTGAGAATGCAATCTCGTTGTCTTTTCAAAAAATATGTTTATTTGTCTCATATAAATTGTTCATATTTTTCATTCATTTGTCACTTTTTTTTTTTGCAAAATAATTATACAAATTAATTGCATTGTAAATTTTATACTTTATATTTTCTTAATTGTAATTAAATTAATTAGTTATCCCAGTTTTAATTTATAATTATTTGTATTATATAATAATTATTTGGAGTAATATGTTTCTTAATTCTTTACTAATTGTAATTTTTTGATTTTCATATCGAAATTAAATATGATAATTGAGATGGAACAGAGGGAGTATAATTAATAAATTTTGTGATTAATCATTTTTTTTCTCTCTGTTTTTATGTATTTTGCAAGCATTATACATTTTGGAAAAATAGGAAGATTGCATAAATTTTTCATATAAATTCACATTAGTTATAGTTATGTTGTAAACCAAAATTAAACAAGTAAAATAACAAATCGATTTAAGGATGAGTGAGAAATTTCCACAATCAAGGGTTTATTCAACCTAAAACTATTCGAATTGGTGTTTAACACCCAAACACCTAAGAGGATATACAATAACTCTCAAAGAGAGGCCCAACAATTATCATAGAAGCTTTTCTTGCAAAAAAAAAAAAAAAATGTTAATTTTTAGAAGCAAAAAGATTATTGCAAAATCAAAGTCGAGGCAACTCCTCTGCTTTGGAGAAATATAAAACTATTGTTTATTTATTTATTTATTTACTCTTAAATAATGTTGTATCAACTAACACATAAAATAATAGAAGTTTTTTTTTTTTTTTTTTTTTTTTGAAATGATTGCACATGCTCTAAGAGGCTAAAACATTACGCACAATCAATCAAATATATATTTTCTCTATCCACTTCTAAAGTGGTCATTTATTTTTGGCAAATAAATTCAAAAATATTAGTATTTTAGTAGTAATCAGAAGTATATAGTTATGCAAAAACAAAATATTCTTACTAAAAGTAATAGTGTGTAATGATATTATTGTAAATAAATGTAAAGGTAGAGGTATTCACTATAAGAAAAAATCATTTTTGTAACAAATTTTTTTTGTCATTAAATCTAATTTTTCCGTTACTACTGACATTAGAGACGGAATTAGGAACGGAATTACGTTAGCTACGTGAACTTTAGGGACGAAATTCCGTTACAAATATATTATTTTTTTGTAGTGATTGTAATTTATGGTATGATTGAATGATAATAAATATATATTTGGTTAGAATTTATGGGAAAATTATGAAATTGTATTATTGATCATCAAAATAAAGGGGCCTATATATAGGCAATACAAAACGGATTTGATAGACTCAAGTATAAGTAATATAATCTATGGATATATCAAATCTAAATATAAATCTACTAAATCTAAAACCAAATATCTAAATATCTCAACAATATATAAATATGTAAACTTTTGAGGTGGACGAGAGAGTATTAAACAATATTGCATTGTGAAGATAATATTCTAAAATCGATCACAAGTGCATAGATGAAAGTACACGATAAAAACAAATGCAACCATCACACATAGTGAGTGATAAAACCAACAACTCCCACTGCTAATTACTGGTAGCAAAAACGTATTGCTCAAAAAACTCGCACGCTGGCTCCTTCAACAAAAAAAAAAAGAAAAAAAAAATTGCAAAGAAGGAAACAACGGAGGTAGTTCAAGAGCATGAAGAAAATATCTGAAAAAAATAATGAGAGATGGGATAAATGATGAATAGATAAAAAATTAGACTCTGGTCAAATGCAAGAAAAATTTGTGTAACGCAGTGAATCATTAAATGATGATTGCAACCCTAATTGGGTTTATACCAATATTATATATCTGTGGGGGACGGTATTGGGCTAGGTCCAAATACAACCGTAAGATATGTTTGAATATATGGGTATTGCGAGAATGAACGTAAAACCGAGTCGATGATGGATCCTCTTTCCGAAAATTAGATACGCTCTGGCAGTGCTTCCGGTGGCTGACGTTCTAACCCAAAGATAAAACGATTTCCGTCTCCAATGAGAGTGGCACCTCTAATCATTGGAGCTCCGACGAACAAAAATGAGAGAGGAACTGACCTAGGGAGGTTGCCGAAAAGCTAGATGAGAGGAGAGAAAGAGGAGAGAATTGTTGGTGTTTAGAATGAAGGGGGGAGGCCCTTTATATAGGCGTCTCCACTCGGCCAAAATAGCAGGGGATCAATTACGATCATAATTACGATCTTAATTATCGATGTAATTTATTCTAAATTCAAACATTCCATTTGAAGCAGTCGTAATGATTCTAATTACAAAATTTCCATTTGTGACGACGTAATTTATTCTAATTTCAGACATTCCGTTTGAAACGATTATAATTTATTCTAATTTCAAACATTCCGTTTGAGATTATAATAAATCTATCCAACCGATAATATTTTATCCAAATAATACTGCGACTTAGGCCATATACCGGGGTTTAATTTGGGGTTACACAATTTGGTTTGTCTCGAGACAGGCAAAATAGCTAAAATATTAACCAAACTCCATACACAATAAATAAATAATATTTATTTATTTCTTCCAAATTAATCTAATTAATTTGGTACACCGGCCCGTTGTATTTTCACTTACAAAATAATCGATTGCAAAATAACCGATTATCCAACAATCCTCCACGAAATGCCCATAACGGACAGAAAACCTAGCTCAATCTCTGTGAGATATTGACACATCAAGACAGGTAGTTTTTGGCTTTGAACCTTCCATAGTCAACATTACAGTGTGTACTGGTGGCCCAATTGACATGATGCATTGAACTGTTTCACCTCTGCATGCACTTAGTCAATAATATTGACGTGCCGTTATCTCAATCTCAACTTTGTTCTCACGTTTTAATCCATTTCAGCCATGGATCTAGTCTTTGGATTCATACGTGTTTCATTTGAAGCGGGCCACACTTCACACTTATATAGGTAATCCTATATTTAGGTATCTAACTCTCACCTTTAGGATTATTAAGAGTCATTGACTCAACCTCACCACTTTTGCACATTATAACACTCATTATTTTTCAGGGAATTGTAATTGAGTGTTCGTGCCGGACTCTCACAGTTTAGTTTTCTCATTCGACCAAGGTTTGGAATTTTCAAGTGATTTGATTGGGTTACGACTGTAATTGTTTCTATCTTGTGGATTTCAAACTCATTCTCTTTAGCAGTTTGTATATTTGATCTCTCTGCAACCCTTTGGTTAGCGGATCCACTAGATTTTCTATTGATTTTACATATTCAATAGTCAAAACCCCACTGGTTATCAAATGTCTTACAGTGTTATGTCTACGTCGGATATGTCGGGATTTACCGTTGTAAATTCCATTCTTAGCCCTTGCTATTGCAGCTTGGCTATCGCATTGAATCATTACGGGAGGTACTGGTTTAGTCCAGTATGGAATATCCATGAAGTTCCTTAGCCATTCGGCTTCTTCGCCAGCTTTGTCCAAGGTGATGAACTCCGATTCCATTGTGGACCGTACAATGCATCTTTGTTTTGTGGATTTCCACGAGACAGCTCCTCCTCCAATCATAAATACATATCCACTTGTAGACAATGAGTCTTTTACATCGGATATCCAATTGGCATCGCAGTACCCTTCGAGTACCGGTGGATATTTCGCGTAGTGTATGCCAAAATTCAGAGTAAATTTAAGATAACTTAATACTCTTACTAGCGCTTTCCAGTGTTCATGACTGAGGTTGCTTGTGTATCGAGTCAGCTTTTTTATAGGGCAAGCCAGGTCAAGCCTTGTACGATTTTTTAAGTACATTAGGCTTCCAATAATTTTGGCATAGTCTTCTTGAGCTACGGGATCTCCCCTATTCTTGCTCAAGTGTACGCTGAGGTCCATTGAGGTTTTCACTGGAGTGTTTTCGTAGGCATCGAATTTTCTCAGTATCTTTTCCACATAGCGAGAATCAGTCAGAACAATACTTTCGTCTTGTCTTAGAATCTTCATTACAAGGATGACGTCGGCAAGCCCCAATCTTTAATGTCTAAGTTACGACTCAACATGCATTTGACCTTATTGATCAGACTGACCTCTTTAGCCATGATTAGTAGGTTGTCTACATATAGACATATTATGATAAAACCGAAAGGTGTTTCTTTGATGTAGACACACTTGTCACACTCGTTTATTTCGAAACCATTTGATAACATAACGTTATCAAATCTCAAATTCCATCGTAAAGGTGTTTGTTTCAGCCCGTACAAAGACTTTATCAGTTTGCACACCTTTTTCTCTTGGCCAGGAACGACATATCTTTCCGGTTGTTCCATATATACTTCTTCTTCTAACTCACCATTTAGAAAAGCAGTCTTCACATCCATTTGGTGAATCTCAAGATTGTTCAAAGACGCAATCGAAATAAGTATTCAAATGGATGTTATCCTGGTTACCGGTGAATATGTGTCGAAGAAGTCAAACCCTTCGGTTTGTCTGAAGCCCTTTTCTACAAGATGGGCTTTGTATTTGTCAATAGACTCATCAGCCTTGAGTTTCTTTTTCAAAACTCATGTACACCCTAGTGGTTTGCTACCTTCGGGTAGGTCAGATAACACCCAAGTGTTATTATGCATTATTAAGTCTATTTCACTATCTATTGTTTCCGTCCAAAAAGGAACATCAGGACTAGATAGTGCTTCCTTGATCATTGCTAGATCATTGTCTAACATATACGTGACAAAATCCGGACCAAAAGTTTTCTCGACCCTTGTCCTTTTGCTACGCCTAGGCTCTGAAACTTCTTGATCAGGGCTATTGGTCATTTGTCTTTTTACGCCCCGTAGTTCTTCATCTACGGATTCGGGTTTGACTGCATCCTTTCCTTACAAGGGTAGATATTTTCAAAGAATGTGGCATTCCTTGATTCTATCGTAGTTCCCTCGGTCATCCCAGGGATTTCCGATTTGTGAACTATGAAACGATAAGCACTACTATTTTGCGCGTATCCGATAAATATGTAATTTACCATTTTTGGGCCGATAGTGACTTGCTTTGAAGGCTGAACTTCCACTTTTGCTAGGCACCCCCACACTTTGAAGTATTTGTATATGGGTTTCTTCTCTTTCCATAGTTCGTAAGGGGTGGCATCCTTACCCTTAAGTGGAATCTTGTTTATGATATAATTTGTAGTCAGTACCGCCTTCCCCATAAGTTTTGGGGAAGTCCTGAATTTATCAACAAGGCATTCATCCTTCGTTACATAATTCTTCAAACGGGGCCACATATTCGCCACCTCTATCACTTCGAACTTTCTTGATTTTACAGTCAAGTTGATTTTCTGCCTCGGTTTTGAAGTTCTTGAAGGCCTCGATTGCTTCGCTCTTTTCCCTTAATAGGTAAATATATCAATACTTTGTGCAGTCATCGACAAAAGTGATGAAATATTTCTTTCCACCTCTAGTTTGCACAAATTTAAAATCACATACATCGGTGTAAATTAACTCTAATGGCTTGGTCTTCCTTTCGACAGACAAGAAGGGTAATTTTGCCATCTTGGCCTCCACGCAAACTTCACATTTGTTTTGAGTGTCCTTTTATATTTGGTAAATTCATATTTACTAATCTTTTTATAGCATTTAGTATTAGATGACCTAATCTACAGTGCCATAAATTAGAATACTCAATCAAGTACGAAAGAAGAAGCAACATTTTTATTATTAGTAGGTGGTGCTCGGCGCACGGCTTTTACATTTAATTTGAACAGCCAATTCGTAAGATAACCCTTAGCTAGGAACATCTCATTTTTAGATAATATAAATTTATCTGCTACAAAGAAAAGTTTAAAACCATGTCTAACTAATAGCGATCCTAAGACGAGATTTTGCCGAATATCTGGCACATGCAGGACATCTTTCAGGGTTAGTTCTTTGCCAGAGGTCATCTTCAGCACTACGTTCCCTACGCCTTGGACCTCAGAAGTAGTGTGATTTCCCATGTGCAGCTTCCTCCCTTCGGTCTCCTTATAGGTCGAGAAGTTTGTTTTGTCGGAGCAAACATGGCAGGTTGCTTCGGTGTCAATATGCCAAAGTTTCGGACTTTCCACATTATTTGTTTCGTATACAACAGGGACAAGGTCGTCACTATTGAGATCAAGATCAGTCCGGTGGCTCGTCTCGACCAGTTAGGAACTCGGCTTCTTCTTTTTCGGTGTCTTGCAGTCCTTAACCTGGTATCTTGTTTTACCACAGTTAAAATAGTTACCCAAAAACTTGGACTGTTTGGCTTTGCCCTTGTCCGTTTGAGTTGGACGTGCACATTTTTTGGCAGGATCTTCGACCAAGTTGGCTTTAGCAATATCTCCACTTTTAGTCTTGTGTTGCTTTCTGAGGTCTTCCTCTATCCGGATTCGGACAATCAGATCTTCAAGCCCCACTTGCTTTAGCTCATGCTTCAGCCCGTGCTTGAAGTTGCTTCAACTCCGGGCAATTTCTCGATCATCACACTCGTGATGAACTTTTCTGGCAGTGGCATCTCCTCGTCGATAACAGAGTGAACAATATGTTGAAATTCTTCCACTTGTTCAACAACAGACTTGACATCTACCATCTTATAGTCCATAAACCATGCCACAACAAATATTTTAGACCCGGAATTCTCGAACTTATATTTTTTCTCATGGACATCCCACAACCCTTTCGCACTCTTTATTTTGCAATATACACTATAAAGAGAGTTAGATAACCTAATATAGTATTTCTTGTCATGTAGTCTCCGTGTGCCCACGATGCATAATTAGCATGCGTCTGCTGATCCGCGCCGGGCTCTGGGGTGATTGGGCCATCGTGCAACACAAACAAGGCAAACCCAATCGCAGTTAGGTAAAAGACCGTCTTCTCCTGCCACCTCTTAAAGTCCACTCTCGTGAATGGTTGTGGAACTTGTACATGGAGCATCATCCGTGGGCCAAGCTCTGGACCAACAGTTTGGGCCGCGAATAAAGCAGAGGGTGCGGCCACAAACCAAGGAAATCGCACATATCCGCCAGGGGCAAATCCAAAAAACAAAGGGCTACCCATAAAGGGAACTGGCCCAAATGGAGGAGCGACTACCTTGTCTGTGGCTC
This sequence comes from Andrographis paniculata, assembly GCF_009805555.1. Lineage (NCBI taxonomy): Eukaryota > Viridiplantae > Streptophyta > Magnoliopsida > Lamiales > Acanthaceae > Andrographis > Andrographis paniculata. The sequence continues at coordinate 203,577 of NW_026137589.1, forward strand.
CGGCGATTCCTCCTACGGCGGCGGCGGCGACTCCTCCGGCGGAGATTCCGGCAACTTTTCCGGAGACGGATCCGGTGACTTCTCCGGCAGAGATTCCGGCAAATCCTCTGGCGGCGACTTCGGCAGGGGTTGACATTCTCGCAAAGTAGTAACTAATTTTTTATTGTTTGAATATATGGGTATTGCGAGAATGAACGTGAAACCTAGTCGAAGATGGATCATCTTTCCGAAAATTAGATACGCCCTGGTAGTGCCTCCGGTGGCTAGCGTTCTAACCCAAAGATAAAATGGTTTCTGTCTCCAATGAGAGTGACACCTCTAATCGTTGGAGCTTCGGCGAACAAAAACGAGAGAGGAACTGACTTGGGGAGGTTGCCGGAAAGCTATAGGAGATGAGAGAACAATGAGAAAATTTTTGGTGTTTAGAATGAAGGGGGGAGGCCCTTTATATAAGCGTCTCCATTCGACCAAAATGGCAGGGGATCAATCACGATCATAATTATGACCTTAATTATCGATATAATTTATTCTAAATTCAAACATTCCATTTGAAGCAATCGTAATTGATTCTAATTACAAACTTTCCGTTTGTGACGATCGTAATTTATTCTAATTTCAAACATTCCGTTTGAAGCGATTGTAATTTATTCTAATTTCAAACCTTCCGTTTGAGATTATAATAAATCTATTTAACGGATAATATTTTATCAAAATAATACTGCTACTTAGGCCATATACCCGTGTTTATTTTGGGGTTGGATAATTTGGTTTGTCTCGAGACAGACAAAATAGCCAAAATATTAACCAAACTCCATACATAATAAATAAATAATATTTATTTATTTCTTCCAAATTAATCTAATTAATTTGGTACACCGGCCCGTCGCACTTTCACTCACAAAATAATCGATTGTAAAATAAACGATCATCCAACAAGATATTCAAATTATGGGGGTAGATATTGTAATATGATTAACTTAAAAGATATTATTGGTGATTTTTTCTTTGAAAAGATAGTAATAATAAAAAGAAATAGAAATATTTTGCTAATACGAATAATATTATCAATTCTATTTTTTCAAATTTCACTACCAAAAAACAGGGTATTAACTACAGGCTAAGGGTTCGTAACAATATCATCGTAACAAATAGATATTTTGGTTACGATAAAAACCGTGACAAAACAATTTTTGTTCGGTCAACGTTTCAGGCACAGTTGTTACGTAGAATTTTATGTAACAATTAAGAAGAAGTAAAACTTTGGTCAAAATAATATTAGTTACAATCAAATTTCGTGACTAATGATATTAATTTATTTTTTTCCATTTAAATTTAATATTTGAAATTTTCAAAAAATAAAAATAAAATAAATATATATATATATAAACACTTATTGGTAAGTCTTCACCCAAAAATCTCAAATACAGAAGTTAGGGCACACATTCTTCTCCCCCTCGTGTTGTTCTCCTCCCTCCCTCGCACTGCACTGTACTCCCCTCTCCTTCCGCCGACACAATCCTCATCGTCAAATTGGTTGGATTGACAAGCTACTCTGGCACCGGCGTTCAGGTAAGGTGTTTAGGTTTTGTCCAATAAGATTTAGTGTGGATCTACGGTTCTTCGTCCGTTGCATTCTCAAACTGATATTTTGAGGAACACAAAAAATTGGCTTCTTTAGGTTCATACGGGTTTGGGTATGCCATGATTGCTTTCTCTTTGTTCATGTCTGTGTCTAGAGCAAGCTTTTGAGGTCGATTTTTTTAATTTTTTTTGCAGAAAGATCGTTTGTTAATGATATCTATTAAGACTCTAGGATTTCTCCGGTGATTGGTATGATTTAATTGAACTAAATTTAGAACGAGATTCCGTAGTTGAAATCTACATAGCGGGTTGCCCTAGGTTATGTGCAACTTTGCCGTTCTAGGTTTCGATATCGGATGTAATGTGTTGTGGGCATTTTTGGTTTTTGTTAGGGAAACAATGGATAATTGCAGTTTTGATGGTGATTTGTTGTGCTTTTACTGTTTGATATTTGCTACTCAATGAGGAAAACATAAAATCAGTAGGGTTCTTAGTGTGATTCGTACGCCTAGTCAGTTTGGGATATGAATGATCAAGTGATGGCATTAGGTGTAGTTCAATGTTCAGTTTGTATAACTGAGGAGTCAATTTGTTCAGCTCAACAGGTGCTTGTGAATTTGGATTTAATAAACAGGAAAAAGAGAAAAGGGGAAGAGATTTGAATTTAGTAAATGAATTCTGATTGATAAAGCATAATAGGTTAAACCAAAATGTAGATCAGGAATGGAGATACCTTACACTGCTCACTTGATAATTGTTCAGATTTCTGCTTAAATGTTGTATGTTATTGTGTTGGATATGTTTTCCATTTCATCTCTATGAATGGATTGAAATAGCATTGTTTACACTTCCGATCTTACAATATATTGTTGTTCTGTGAATTTATTGTATAACTTATGATTCAGTATTAGGGATAGGCATTAGACACCGGGATGTATAAAAGGTTGGAGGTAGCATAGTTGTAAATGGATTGCTAGGGTGCAAAGCCTGCATTTTTTTGTTAATTAGTTATATTTGTTGCGGTTTAGTCTGTATTTACTGATTAAATAAGGATACGAAAAACATATTTCTCTTTCTTTAAGTTTTCTCCAGCTCAAACCTATTGGTTCTATAGTCTTCTTTTCAGGTCTGCTGTTATGTAATTTTGGCTAAATTCCTTAAATATGTACTACCCTAGTCTCTAGTTTTGTTTATCTTCTAGCTGCAGAAAATTCTGAATACCTCGTAAAACTGGAGGTCATCTTATCTAAATCCTGCATGATTATGGGCTTCAAGTATCTCATTGTTCATTTGCAAACATCTAAATGGATGAAAAAACTAACACTGTGTTATATAATGTATTTAATCCTTGTATCTTAGACTTAAATAGAGCCACGACTAGTTAGGATAGAGTTTAGATGACGAACATGATAATGATGATTTTAAACATACAAAACACCTAAGATCAGGGTGGAAATGGATACATCAAAGCTGATTCTGATCTCAAATTTAAATAAACAGTTGGTATGAGACCCGACACACATTTTATGTAGTAGTACATCCTTGCTGGTTTCATAAGAAAGATTTGCGACTACCGAAAAGTATTTGGCCATGTTTTTTATATTTGTTACTCCTCATAGGGAGGTATACAACGTCGGTTTTCCCTTTATATTGTGAAGATTTTGTGTTAGTTATGAATACACAATATGTGCCTTGCATAGACATAAATGTCATTTGTTTCTAAACAATGTGAATAACCTCGTTCTTCTTATGAAACAATGTATACCCGGGGAAAAAATATGCAGCATGGTTTTAGTATGTGTGTTAATTTCACATAGTGTCGACATCCTAGAATTTATAGGGGAAACAACAGTAACTTATGATAAATTAATGAAGGAACTAATTCAAAGGCTTATGTTGCAATTTCAGTCCCTTCATCAGCATGTTATACTAAAAGTGATATATATGTACTAATTCAATCCTACAATAAAGAATGGATATTGCAACGTAGTGCGTGTTTAACTTTTGTAGTAGTTTGTGCTATTTTGACTGAAAATGAGTGCATATTTAACTTGTCTTTTTTTTTTTATAGGATACTAAATTGTGGAGACAAAGGCATGCAGTGTGAATTCAAGATAAGCATACTTGGGTTTAAAGGGAAGGTCTGATTTCTTTTTAATGCATTTCCACTGTGCAAAGCTTCTAAGTGTTCTATGTTTTCTCGGGTCGTGGTGTAGTTAAGTGTTGTGTGCATTCCCACAAACCTGAAATATTCTTTGGACATCAGATTTGAGAATTTTTTCATATTTGTACAAAAGGGCAAGTAAAAATTTAGAATATTTAGAAATTTTTCTTGACACAAGTAGGGTATGGATAATTCTTGTTGCTCTAGCATCTAGAGATGACGGTTCAAAATTTTTTTCGGAGCGTAGAAATCATTCAATTCTCATTAAATTGCATCCATAAAAGGTTCTGAAGTGGAGAAAATGGCTTATTTTAAACCATGAGCCTTAATGTTGTGATGAATGTTATGTTTTACTTATAAGTGCAGTACATGGACTTATAGGTACCAAAATGCAGTTTCTTAAATCCGATGCTATAACTTTGTTCTTTTAAATTGAGGGTGCACGCCCGTATCAAGACTTAAACATTACGAGTTTGAATGCGTGTTATGTTAATGGAATCACATGCATATTGCCTTTTTAGATGGATAGGAGTTGGATGGACGATGCGAACCATCAAGGCTGATGTGTATGCATTCATACACAGAAACTCCGGAGCAGTTAGTGGCCCATCTGTAAGTATTCTTAATATTCATACTTTCTTTAATTGCATCCCACAAGCTTTGAATGGCTAAAAAATTCACTACGATCTGTTTATTCTTCAAAGGCCATAACTCGTATTGATACGGTTTCTGAGCTTCTTAGGCCTGTCTCTGAATCACCTATGACGGTATGATTTTGTAAAAACCTAAAGTTAACTAAGTGTCAACTTTAGGCTAACCTTCATTTCCAACCTGTATGCTTCCAACTCTTCTGCAATCTCTATTGTAGGTTGGCACCCGTGTGCTTATATTATCTCATACCGGAGAGAAGAAAGTTATTGCTGAGGGACTTCTGGTCAGCCCCCCTGCACCAGGTTCGTGGCATTGTGCCTTAATTTTATTCTTTTGAATCCTTCAATATGATGTTCATACCGCATTGTCGATGTTTTGACCGTACATGTGTCATAGTGCATTTGATTATGGTTTTATTAAGTATGGGCATCTTTAATTTGACATATATGGCAGTTAGAGTATTGTGTATATATAGGCTGTTATTGTGGGGACAATGGCTATGTTGGTGTAATGCTGATTTTGTGCTGATCTTATATTTTTTATCGCTGACATGACATTGTTTATGGCTATGCTGTTATTATACTATTTAGGCGCACACTACAGTCCGAAAACCGATGAATGGATGCTTTATTATTGAGTACTTGTGTAGTCCCGACCTGCACACAATAGGTTTTTATATGATGAGGATCACTAACATATATTTTGATATATCAGTGGTTGTTACTCTGAACTTGAACTCATCTGCGGGGTTCTGCTCATATTTAGTGCATAAATGATAATTAATCTCCAATGGCATGATACTACAACACATACATGGAGCAGCCCTGGTTTGGGGGTAACCGTAAGGAATTATTAATTATTGAAATTATTATTTTAATATTGTACATGATCTACTGCTTTACATAGGTTTTATTTGTGGATGGCTGGTTTATAGTTCGAGTTGCAAACGCATTAAAAAGTAGAAAGTAGTGTAGTTTGGTACCTAATTAATGGGTCAAATATCAGGTATCGTAGTACATGTCCGAATGTACATGCTCATGGTATATAAGGTGGGAAATATACACTTCAAATAATTTATGACATGTTTTACGTACAGTTTAATGTGTTGATATATACGGTAAACTACATACTTTTAAATTGCTCTTGTGAATGTTGTAGGTGACACACTTTCTCTGGTCAAGGTTTTCGTTACATCCGTCGCAGTCCCGGACACACCCCTTATTTTTTCGACAATTGCTGGGGCGACTACCTTTCGCGAGGTGGTCGGTGAAGATCCTATTGAGTGGAACTATAAGGATGTATGGATCTACTTTCACAACTTTCACGTATGGCTTCCAAAATTAAAATAATTCTTACTTAAACTAAGCCTTATTCTGTTCATAATTGCAGCTCATGCGCCACCCCTGAAGCATATCGACCGGTTCCTTTATGTTTTGCCTCTGTTTGCATTATCAATTGCATGTCGTGGATGTGCTTGGATGGTAGGTTCTAATGGCTATGTGAAATACCTATGGAATAGATGTACAAACATTTGGATGTATCTTTTGTGTGGTACGAATTGTTGCTATTGATTGATGGATCTCCCCACTTGCTTATTACTAGTTTGGATGTTTGAAATGCTTGTGTTTGACGGAACATAATGTCGAAGTGGAGATGTTGGTAGCCTTGTTTGATTGGTTCATTTACTTTGTTGTTTGCTGGAGGACATCGACTAGTAAATAATGTTATGTTATTATCCTGTGTTGGGATTTCCTTATAGCGTTTATAGTTTGCAATTATGGCCGATCGTAATATTTATAGCATGGTTGTATAAGAAAGATCACAGCAGGTTAATTTGTTACGCACAAATTCAACTGTTCCACAACTACTCTTTTTATGAGACGCTATTTTTTCGTAACAGAAATGAGAAATGACGTAACAAAATGTTGGTTTTGGTGTTTGTTGTTACGACCGGTTCTGTAACCATAAGAATGGATATATTTGTTAAGGGTTCAATGACGTAACAAAAAAATAAATGACGTAACAAAAAAATGAAATGTTGTAACGAACAGTGGTTTTTCGATGTAACAAATATGAAGGGATATTTTTGTTACGGCCGATTTCGTGACCATAAGAGAATATATTGTTAATTACGGATTCAATGACGTAACAAAAAAATGTAACAAAAGCGTACTCTGACAAGGGATCAGAGTAAATTTTTTTGGTAACGCGAGGCATTGTTGTAACAAATATCGTGACTAAAAGACCTGGCACACGCGTGGAAAGCTCGACTTTTTGTTACGAGAAAAAATTTGTAACAAATATCGTAACAAAAAGCTTGCCATAAGATCGTTGACCAAGAGTAGTAGTTACGAAAATGTGCGTAGCAAAAAACATTCGTTACGCGAGTACACATTACGGATAAAAGTCGTCAGTAAGGCGTAGCAAATACGCAAATTGCACGAAAATTGGCTTTTTGTTATGAATTTTCGGCCGTAGCAGAAAACTGTTTTTTTGGTAGTGTTTATAATATTATAATTTTTTTTTTGTACTTAGGTGAGCTTAAATCTATTCAAATGAAAAATATAAAAAGTAAAAATAATAAAAAGAAATAGATATTATCCGTCGAAATTGTTGTACACTGTCGCCGGAAGACATCTCCGATGGGAGCCGCTGCTGCCAAAGGAAGTCCGTCACAAACCAGCCGCTTCCGAACATTGTCGTCATCGGGGCTGGAATTCAATTGCAGAAGCAGACACACGAAATATGGAGTGCCCTATTCAATACAATTCATTTATATCTTGTATTAGGGGCTGTTTGTTGTGTTTTAATATCCATATTCCAGAACATGATTTTAGCCTATTTTTAGTATTAATTTCGTTTTGGTAGTATTTGTATTGGTTTTATTCGAATTTTGCTTCTGCTAATACATTAATTCTTATTTTTGTATACGAGGTTTTGTTCGATAAATAAATTCATAACAGTGGTATAAGAGCTCGACAACCGATTCTGAAATTGAAAGAATTATTTGGTTCAAGTTTGGTAAGACTCGAATCGTGGTAAAAGGCTAAACCCTCAACTCTCTTTATTTTCGATATATTATATCTCGGTGAATTTTGGTGAAATTGTTGTTAGATAATATGTTGAATTTCTTTGTGTTGGTTGGCTATATATATCTTGGTGTTTGATTGGCTATATGTTTCTTGGGGATTAGATTGGTATATAATCTTGGAATTAATTGTTATTTCCTTGTACTTTTCCTTGGTGATATTTCTTGGGAGTTTTTTGTTCCTTGATTATATTTTTGTTGTGTTTCTTGGGTTATGTTGATAGCCTAGTGAAATTTTTGTGCTAGCCAAAGTGTTGTAGTAGAATGCATGCTAAATCTTTTCTTTGTGTATTCAATATTGCATGTTAGGTGTTATTTGGAAAATGCCTAAATAGAATTGTAAATTGGAGGATGATTAAGAATAAAATTAGTTTTGTTGCATTATGTGATTTCTTGGTGTAATGCATTATTCTTGATTTGTATACTGTGTGAGTAGTTGTTTGTCATATCATGTTTTGATTGATTGCTTTGTGATTGCGCTCCCGGGTTTTCTAAGTGGTAGTGTTCGATCGAACTAGGTGCTTAGTGTTGAGCTTTCCGCCTAGTCGCTTAGTGTTCTTCTAGGGTTAGCTTTATTCCTAGTTGTTGAGTGTTCCTCTAGGTTTCGTCCTAGTTGCTTAGTGTTCTTCTAGGTTTCCTCCTAGGTTGCTTAGTGTTCTTCTAGGTAGGATGTCTGAGTGGTTGTGTCTCCGGAGAGCTGAGTGATAGTGGTCGATCGATCCAAGTTTTTAGGTTTTGCTTAGCCTGTAGAGGTGTGTGCTAGAGCCGTAGTGCCTAAGGTTTTCTTTGTGTCTAGAGCTTAGTGTGTTCTCTAGTAGATGTCAAATAAGGTGGGGTTGCTATTATGTGTTTCTATGTTTTTTTTATTCGGCATGTGATTGTTCTCCTTTGTGTATATGCATGTATGTTGTTTGATTGTGTAATATTTGTTCTCTATGTGCTAGGTTGCTATGTGATCTATCTAGGTGCATGTTAGGGTCTATGTGTACTACGTGTGATATATTTTGTCTGCATTAACGTTTGTTCGTAGATGCAGCGAGGGACAAAAGGTGATGATGAAATCCATTGGTGCTAGGTAAGTCTATATTTAGTAAATACGTATTTGGGATTTGGTTAAATCACGACCAAAATAGGTGGAGATGTTAAGAATTTTGGCTGTTCGAGGCCTAACCCGACAAGTCCCTCGATAAATAATTAGTTGGCCCACTCCGTAGCCTGACCCACCAGATCAGTCCAAAACCTTTAACCCAAATCCATTTACCCAAACCCACCTTACCCTAAATACAATTAGTTAGGTTGTTGATTTTGTTATAACCGTAAGTGAGTTGGTTATGGTGAGTTAGTTTTGATAGATATAAAATAGTGGATTTATGGGTGAATTGGGAGTAGTGAGATTGAGAGTTAGAGATAGAGAGGGAGAGAAACCGCGAGAGGATTCCGGTGAGGTTCGGGACCCTTTTCGATGGCCGATTCCAGTGGGTGTCGAGGCTTGGAGTGAAAAGCCGACCTCCACCTTGAGGCGTGGTTACCTCAGGCCGTTCTCGCACCATGGGGCTTAGCCGAGAACCGCCGTCCCTTCGCCGGTGTGATAGATCGGAGAAGAATCGGGATTGTTCAAAGTCTTTCGGAAGAGATCACAGTTGCTGTCCTCGAGAAGAAATCGCCGTTGCCGACCGGCGCAGTCCAGGTCTGTTCGTCGAAGCTGTTATACGCTGTCGCCGTAAGACATCTCCAATGGGAGCCACTGCCGCCAAAGGAAGTCCGTCACAAACCAGCCGCTTCCGATCGTTGTCGACATCGGGGCTGGAACTCAATTGTAGAAGCAGACACACGAAACAGGGAGTGCCATATTCAATACAATTCATTTATATCTTGTATTAGGGGTTGTTTATTGTGTTTTAATATCCATATTCCAAAACATGATTTTAGCCTATTTTTAGTATTAATTTCATTTCGGTAGTATTGGTATTGGTTTTATTCGAATTTTGTTTCCACTAATTCATTGATTCGTATTTTTGTATATGAGGTTTTGTTCGATAAATCTAAAGAACTCGGAAATAAATTCACAACAATGCTTATTCTCCTTTCTTTTTCCAAATCCAACCCAAGAGCTCAGGTCATATCACTTTATGGCCAAATGAACTTGGTCCATATCAGATCCAATAAGTCAAAATCATACCCACAAAATAAATTCACTCGAGTTTTAAGTCAAATTTTATCCATTCACAATTATAAAGAAAATATAACAAAAAGTGGAGGAAAAAAATTTGAGTGAGAAACCAAAACCAAGAAGGAATGATCAAATCAACACTATAATTTTAGGTCCATATTAGATCCAAAAAGCCAAAATCAGACCCACAAAATAAATTCACCCAATATTTTAGTCAAATTTGATCCATCCATTGTGGTAGGAAAAATGGAACAAAAAATGATATATTTTGGTCTATAGTTATCCACTAATAGTTGAAGAAAGTTAAGAGAATTATGTTTTGAATAATGGAAACAACTTCCAATTAACACCGGATGGAGAAGCGAGTTAAATAATACAAAAGAGAAAAGCCTGGAACCGAGAAGAAATGATCAGATCATGGTCACACGTTCAACCCCCACACTACCAGATCATCCCTTACGAGACTTGTATATTTACATTTTTTTAACTTTATAAATTATGGTTTTGTTCATTTAACGTTTTTGGATGATTTGATTTTTGATGTGTTATATGAAGAATTGTGTTAATAATAGAAAATATATTATTTTAAATTGAATATTTTATTTTTTGTAATAAGTATTTAAAATTTTTTTTATTTTTTTTTTGTGATAAAGAATTGTGTAAAAATATAAAATATTATTTTTGAGGAGTCGCAATCCTAAAATTCTCTTGAACGAACATGCCCTATATTTTTTACAAAATAATTTTTTTATATAATTATATTTAATTTAAAATATATTATTATAATAAATAAATTATTTAAAATAGATAATTAATTTAATACTCCGTCCGTCCCCTAGAATTAATCCACTTTCTTTTGAACACGCATTTTAACAATATGATATCATATAGTTAATTAGTTTGATTAGTTAATATAATATTTGTAACAAGGGAGGGGTTATGTTGTTGATTTGGAAAATTTAATACTTTCAAATCAGCACACGTAATATATATAAATAATACATGTATTTATTACACACAACACGTGTGGTGTTTATAAAGACATATGTTGTATGTTCATAATTATAGTGTATATTGTATAAAAGCATGTCATTTGCTAAAATAAATTGTTGTATGTGCTGTGAGGCTATATCATGTGTTGTATTTGTATTATATTAATATAAGTAATGTGCAACACATGTTGTGTGTTGTTTAGCATAGTGCTGAATTTTGAATTCAACACGATAGTCACAGTCTTGTAATAAAGTACTACCTTCATCCATCTAAAAAGTATATATATTTCTATTTTGGTTGTCTAATTACAAAGTAATCATTTCATTAGATACTCTATTTTTTTCTTCATAAATAACTCTATTTTACCATCACATCATTACTTTTATACACAAAAAAAGGGCAAATTATCTTTACACTAATTTTAACTATACACTATAATTAAAATACTATTGTTTATTAAACTCTGCGTAAAAAAAAAATGTTTACTTTGTCGTTGGAACGAGGGAGTATTATTTTAAATATTTTTTATTTGATAAAATATTTAAATAAAAGTTGAAATATTTTTTATTCTAATTTTTTAATACTCCCTCCATCCCATTGAAAGATTATCACTTTCCATTTTTGTCCGTCCCAAAACAAGGTTATCATTTTCTAATTTAGTAATTGTACTACCTACCTAACATAATAAATACCCTTCCAACTTACACTATATTACACAAATGTCATTACTTTTATATTACACAATACTAGTAGAGTATTTTCGTTTTTTTTACTACAACCCATTATAATATTAATATTAAAAAATCTACGTGTAAAAAATAAACGGCAACCTTACACGGGACGGATGGAGTATTAAATATTTTATATACTGAATTTTTTAAAATTTTTTTTTTTTTTATTGATGCGTGCAATTAGATAATAAAAAAACTTAAATAACTCTAATAATTTAAATTTAAATGTAATTAACATAATAAAAAAATGTAATAATAAAATTTTTATTATAAATAATATATCAAATTTTTTTAAATTGGTTATTGATAGAAATAGTTCGTTGTGACATGTCAAAATTTATACCGCATGTTGTATACCATACCAAAATATTTACGGATAGAAAAATACTGAAATGGAGTGCATACCGTACCAAAAAAATACTAAAATAGAGTGCATACCGTACCAAAAAATACCGAAAATATTAAAATTTCTGTATAACAAAAGTTTTGGTATGATATGATATAATACCGATATGTATTTTGATATTTTCAGTATATATTAAAAGTCAAAATTTTCGAAATTTTGCCATATATATCAATTTTCGGTTTGGCATCAAAATATTTTTTAGTATATACTGAAAATTTAGTACAAAATACAATATGATCCAGTATTTTCAATATCACAATATAATATTTTATGTCGAAATACAAAAATTAAAAATAATTTTATAATTTAAGAAAATATTAGAAAAATAATAATTTTAGTATCAATATACCGGATTATCAATATATATTGATATATTGAATATTAAAATATCAAAACTGTATATTATATTGTATTTTCAATATAGAATTCGAAAATACTAATAGTATACATAGTTATTGTATTGAAAAAGTTTAATATGGTATCATATCATATCAAAATGTACCGTATACAATAATTTTACTCCTCTGTCCCACTTAAATTGTCTACTCTTTTTATTTTCGTCTATCTCACATAATTTTTCATTTCTCTTTTTTGAAAATATAATTATAAATTTTAATCAGATTTCAAATTTTCTAATTTATAATATTTTTTTATCTTAATTAAACTATTTTGTCATCTTAATCTTAATTTATAATTATTTTTATTAAATCATAATTATTTTTACTAATACACTTCTTAGTTATTTACTAATTAATTATACAATATCTAAAATTATGTACCTACTCAATATGAGACAATTTAAGTAGAACAAATGTTGTAATATTTTTTATATTTTTTCCAAAGATTGTGCATTATTTTATCGATTTGATATATTTCACTTTTAGTTGTTAATAATGACAAATGACTCTTTTTCTTAAAATATATATATATATAATTTAAAATCAAATTTCACTGTTGATTCATTTTTCAACTATAAAAATACCAAATGAAATGTCAATTTTTGTATATCAAATTAAAAGTTAAACTAAAATTCTAAACCTCATATAGATACCTATTTATAACATATAAAATTATTTATTTTAATTTTTATTATTCAAATTATAATACAACCTTCAAATTTACAACCAAATAAATAATAAAACAATAGTCTTAGTAATCTAATAAAATATAGTTAGGTTTCAAATTTTAATGATTATTTACTAACTATTAAAATGTGACTAATTTTATAAGACAACTAAAAGAGAAAAATTAAACTAATTTGATGGAAAAATTTAATAATTCTGATCAAATAAATTATGGCGCGTTTAGTTGGCAAAACAAGCCATTTTTTGGTAAAAACCCGCCCAACCCATTTGCAATACTTTACATACACAACAAATTGATAGAAAATAGAGTAATGCTGAATGCTGTATAATATAATATCTTAATTTAAATTCAACACCTGATTTCTATTTCTGTTGTACAAAATATCACATCAGTCAATACATTTTTTTATAATTAACTAACTATCAACCAATTTATCATTATTACAAAAATCAATATCAACTCAAAGATTTCAATATATCCAGAGACACGATAGCAATTTTAAGTAAAGGTCTTTCTTGCCCAATTTTTACAGAGAATTCCTTACTTACGAAATCATTACATTAAATAATCGTAACAGTCATATGTGCCCTAATAAATCCCCAGCAGTGCAACATATAATATATTCCATAATTCCTTGGGAAACAATAGGCAACTATAGAACCTATAGTATGAGCGCACCGGCCCACATGACTGGGAGTGAGTCTAACCACAACAAGTCAACAATTGTAATTGTAAATGCACAAAATTAATTCCAGTATATATATATATATATATATATATATAGATACTTTTATCAAATAGCTAAAGGCAAAAATAAACAGCAAAGCACTGTCCTCGTTCATTTTTCAAAATCACGAAAAAGGTATGCTGAAATTAATGGCATTGACCACTAAAATAAGAATCCCAATCCAAAAACAGTATAGGCAAAACCATTCCCACATCTGCTGCCAATTTACAAATAATAATAATAATAATAATAATAATAAATCGATTATTTAGAAGTGTTTGTAAGAAAATTAAGGAAAGTAGGAGTTGAGCGTGTAAGAAAATGAGGCAGGGTCCGTATACCCTACGCTAGTCTAGGGCATTAGGTCCTGCGCAGGCTTTGAGGAGAGGACTCCAAAGCCACTGGACGAGGAACTTCCTGCCATTGCGCCCATTCATGTTAAAGGTCCTCCCATGGCCGTCCCTCATCACCTGCCCTATGTACCCGCCGCCGCCGCCGGTGCCGTACAGCCCTTCGCACAGGTCCCCAATTTCCGTCGGCGCCGTCGGATCCTCGCCGGCGTACCACGCGTTCACCAGCGGATTCGACGACATCTCCGCCAATTCGTGCCCTATCACGCTAATCATCCCGTCGACGCCCACATCGCCGTTCGGCGGCCTCAGCGGCGCCGGCCCGCCGCTGCTGCCCGCCATGTATCCCGGCACCGCGAAAGGGTACGCGCAGACCTCCGGGCACTGCTTCCCGGAGTTGCCGACCCAGGCGTAGGGCAGCGTGTAGCCCACCTTGGACGCGAATGTAAAGTAGTGGAAGCCGCAGACGGCGCGGCAGAAGTCCTGGACGGTGACGTCGGTGGCGGTGAGGATGAGGTAGATCCCGTTCTTGTGGTCGACAGGGAAGGGCTTGGATCTGACGGCGGTGGCGATGACTTCCTGGATGGAGAGGCGGGTCAGGGCGGCGCCGTGGGAGTAGGCGCGGTCCGAGTACTCGCCGGCGATGAGGACGGAGCGGGAGATGTTGGCGCCGGTCTGGTCGGTGTAGAGGGAGGCGGTGCGCCACCAGTCGGCGACGGAAGGGGAGGGGGCGGCGGCGGAGATGGAGATGGAGAGGAGGAAATCCTTGATTAATTGCTGGTGGGCGGAGGGCCAGTTTCCGTACCAGATGAGGTAGACGTTGATCGGAGAGGACAAAACGGGGCCCATGTGGTACCGGAGATCGACTAGATTGGAGGAGCCCTCGAATTTCTTGGAGGCGGCGAGTGATTTGGGCGGCAGCTGCGGGTTGAAGTATTCGACGGAGGAAGGGGTAGTGTGGTTGTTGGTATCAATTCCGCCATGGCCGCCGCCGGATTGCAACGTGAGGGTGGATGAGCGGTGGTGGTGGTGAGGGGTGGAGAGGGCTAGATCGAAGAAGAAGAAGAATAGCTGGATATGAAACAACATACTTAATTATTTGTCTATGGAAGGGGCAATGGGGTTGGGGTGGAGGGGGAGATTTGATTGTTTGTTTGTTTGGGCAGTACTGTAAAATGTGGGCTACGAGTGAGTAAGGTGTAGTTGCAGTTGCAGTGAGTGTTGTGCTTTTAGGGATTTTAGGTTTGGGAATGAGAAGGTATAATAAGGGAAGAAGATGGGCTGGTGACAGCTGCCAATGGCAATGGCAATGGCAATTGTTTGTGTATGTGTTACTAGTGGTTCGTAATAATTAATAAGATTGTCCGACGACATGTTATGATGAAAGAGAAGTCGTCAAGTGTAGTTATTGAAGCGTCATCAGTGGGCGTATGGTGGGTCAACACTCAACACTCAACACTGCTGCCTGTCATGCACTCACTCACTGTATCAGTCTATTTGTGTTATCCGGGCTGCTTGTATCTTCTCCTGTTACACAATACAGTTTTATTCCTTTCTTACTATTTATTTTTTAAAAATATTACATCAAATATTTGTTGATGCAATTTTTTAACAATAAAAAGTAAAATTCAAAAATAGGAATATCTTCGAATTTGATAGATGAGTGTCTGAGATTGAGAATCTCTAAACACCGTAGAATACATGAAATAAAATAGGAAAAATAAAATAAAAGACTGGAAAATAAAGTGGTGATCCCAAAAGCATTTGATGTCGATTGAAGATCCTTTCTCTGTACGGTATAGCATCTTTAAATAACCTCTTGAAGATGCGGTTCGAACCGCTACCTAGTCGGTTACTTCAGAAATTCTCCTATTGACACGTATGTCAACCGTCCTCCCACGTCCGACCTTTGAAAACCGCTCGCCAGTTGAAACTACATTCCACTATCAGGAACTGCCCCCTCACCCGACCTGCAAATTGGCCATTTATCATCCAACTTTGTTACACCTGACCTTTAGACTTGATCCGACTTCAATGCCCAATGTTCGCACGCCCGACCTTTGAGATTTATGCCGATTAGGTCCGACTTCGATGTTTGGCCTTATTAAATCCCGTCCAAGTCCGGCTTCACTACCCAACCTTATTATATTCAACCATTGGAATTGTCCGGACCAGGTCCAGTCTCATCGCCCATCCGACCTTTGGGATTAACCTGACCAAGTCTGCACATGCATATGCCACAAATGGGGACGGGCGGGACTCGAACTCGAGACCTAGCCTAGGCTCTGATACCATTTCGGAAACTAATGACCGTCTCACCTAAAAGCTCGAACTTGTTAGGGAGACTAAGCCATTAGTTACATATCCCGCAAACGGGAGTCCTCAACATGCAGCTATACTTGGACTTTCAAAGAGCCCACTAGACTTTTCGAATAAATCTTAACCTAATTTTGGTAGGCCCATTCTCAAAAATCCTATCCAGCATTTTTTGTGCTCAACATATATATATATACTTTTTAAAAAACATTAAAAAAAATACTAACTTTTTATTTTTTTCAAAACCTCCGAAAATCCCTTATCTAAACAAACCTAATCTTACATAAAATTCAGGATCATCCTCATTTTATTGTGTTTTTTGAATTAAGATTCATTTTGATATAATGATTCTTATTTATTTAGGGTATTTTAGAAATTTTGAAAAAAATTACTAAATATCAATTAATTAAAAAAAATTAAATATAGTAACTAATTATGTTATTATACGAAACATTAACTTATATGAATTATAAACCTATACAATTAAAGATTTTTTAAAATTAAAAATTATTCGAAAAACATAATAATGTACATATATTTCATATATATTGTCATAGTATCACTAACTTGATGTCTACGATAAAATAGTGGTAATATGTAATACTACATCCGTCCCTTTTGAAAGGGGCATTTTGGAGTTTTGTAGTATATAAAAAAATAATATTAATTTATTAATGAGTGGAAGTGTGTAAGAAAATTTGACATTTTTACCTTTTGACTTTATGTAAAAAGTAAGTGTACGAGTAATGGTATGTTTGTACTTTAAATAAAATTAAAAGATATTCTGGTATTAGTGTATGATTACTTTTATTAAAAAGGAAAATAGATACTTTGAAATGAGACAGACGAAAATAGTAAAAATGATACTTTGAAATGCAATATATTCAATTGAATAAGTTTGACCTCTATATTTCTATAAATTTCAAGGATACTCACGAATCAAATTTAAGCTCAATCCACGGAATTATTTTTAGAAATCAACATCATAATCTCGCATTAATCCTTTTATGTATTAATTTTAGAATTCTTTTAAATAATTTTTTTTCAATAATTAACAATATACAACTATTTACTAGACGAAATAACCTTTCATTCCCCAAAAATTCGCCTAGCCCGAACCCCATGCGAAATCACTCCCGTTGCGAATCTCCCAGCCACGCCAACGCCGTCTTTCTCTCCCGCCGTCGACCACACACCGCCGCCGTCATTCGCCTCCCTTTGTCCACCAAAATAATTCGATCCCTAATCCCGTCAAACTAGAAACCCTCATTCCCGATTCCCAGCCATCCCGCCGCATAGGGATGGAAATAGGCCAGGCCGCCTGTCAGGGGTATAAGGCCTGGTTTGGCCTGGCCTGTTTACTAACAAGGCTAAATTCAGATATATTTATAAGTCTTTTTAAATAAATAGAACAAGCTTAGGCTTTACGAAAAGCCTTTTTGGCCTATCAGGCCGACCTGTTTATATATTTATATAGTATATTTTTTTTTTATCTAATATATATAAATATTATGTTTTTAATTGTTTATAATTTATAAAGAATTATATTTGGTGACAATAAAAACTAAAAAATTAATTTATTTTAACTAATTTATTATATATAATAAATAATTGTATATATTTTTCTATAAATATTAAATTTGAAAAATAAAAAATAAAATAAATATTATATAGGCTTTTAAATAGGCTCGTAGGCCAGGCCAAACTTTAAAGTAAGCCAGGCCTAGGCCTTAGATATATATTTTAATAGGCCAATAGGCTAGGCTCAAGCTTTAGTTTTATAAAATAGGCCCGGCCTATTTAGCCAAAGTCTGGCCTGGCCTGGCCTATTTCCATCCCTACCGCCACAGTCATTCCAATCTCCCTGTCGACCACACAGCCACCGCCGCCATCATTGGCCAAAACAAAAATCTAGTTCTCGAGCTCTCAGTGAAGCCTTAGCCAAAGAAAATTAAGTACATACAAGTCTCGTATGTCTCCATGAAGGTTTCCAATTTCATTAATGGCAAACTATTTAAGCCTAGGGATAACTTCTTAAGGAATTTCATCAAGGGAACATTCTTTAGGGTTTTTTTTTTTTTTTTTTAAATCTGATGCCTATGTGTGTAGATCCAATTTTAAAGTTAATAAATTATTGGGATGTTGTCCGTAAGTGCTTTGTGTTTAGATGTTTGATGAAAAAACTTTCCACGTTTGTATTGTGGTAGATGGAACTACTATTTCTATGCATAACTCAAACTTATATCAATATTGTTGTCTGATTCTTATCTTATATTATTATTGTGTGTAGATATAGTGTAGATGATGTCTATCACAAATAGGAATGCAATGTGAGTAATATGTTCACGAGTAAACCTATTGTGTTCCTTTTTGCATGATGTATACTTGTTATACTGATCACTGCTAAATGATGAATTATGTTAGATGAGACAATTGTTAATTTTTTTGAAAATGTTCCTATATATGATGTATATCTTAAATAGATATGGTGAATGCCTTAGAATCATATTGACATGGATAAGATCATATCCATGACATCTAATCTCAATTCAAGAGAAGAATTAACTACGAAATCGAATAAACGAACCGACGGATAATTTGGAATCAATCGACGAATACTCCTCTCGAGCAAATACCTTCATGAATCCACACGAACTGTTTGAGGCTTGTGAATGCTTCTTCCATCTCTCACGTAAGCTGCATTCCAAAGGCTCAAAGATTACCCCTCTCGGTTGATTGGAATCACTCCAATGGATGGTTGGAATCTCTCCGAAAAGAAGGAAACCTCTTCAAAGTGGTAGTTACTTTCTCTGAAAATATATGGAATGAATGTTTTACAAGTAGAATATAAGAAATATATTCTAAGAAGGCCTAATCTAATATGGGCCATACATCTAATCTAAAAATCAACGGCTCACAACATCTAAAAAAAGTAATATCTTTGATCGGGTACGGGTCGCGATTGGTCCGCCGATATTCGGGTTCGGGTCACCCGATACCATGCCATCCTCTCCCCCTTCGGCTGCCTTGTCCTCAAGGCTAGGCTCCACCACAGTAAAAATATCATCGGCATGATCAAATAGACTCAAGTCGACAACATTGAAGGTCGCGTTCACGCCAAACTCTTCTGGAAGTGCAATGCGGTAGGCATTGTCGTTAATGCGCTCCAATGCACGATATGGTCCAGCTCCATGAGGGGAACGTTTCCCATGCCGCAGCCCCGGGAAACGTTCTTTACGCAAGTGCACCCACACCCAATCGCAGGGTTCAAATATCACACGCTTCTTTCCTCGATTAGCATATCGTGCATATGTCGCGGCCGCCTTGTCAATATTCTCCCGTACTTTGGCATGCTGCTCCTTAATTGATGTAGCACGATCCTTGCCACTAAAATTCAAATGCTCACTACTAGGTAGTGGAAGCAAATCCGTAGGAGTTAAGGGGTTAAAACCATAAACACCCTCAAATGGAGACAAATGAGTAGTAGAGCTAACATGTCTATTATAAGAAAATTCAGCATGGGGAATGCATTCATCCCATGTCCGCCCACTATCATTTACCATAGCATGTAACAAATTACCTAACGTGCAATTCATAGCTTCCGTTTGGCCATCCGTTTGGGGGGTGACATGTGGTAGAGAAAAGTAAGTGCGTCCCAATTTCATGCCAAAGACTCTTCCACAAATAGGATAAAAAATACAAATCCCGATCTGAAACAATGGTTTTTGGAACCCCATGCAATCTCACAATCTCCTGGAAGAACAACTTTGCCACATGACTCGCATCCGTTGTCTTCGCACAAGGTATAGCGTGCGCCATTTTGGAAAACCTGTCAAGCACTACAAAAATTGAATCTTTCGCACGTGGTGTCCGAGGTAAACCAAGAATAAAATCCATAGAAATGTCCAACCAAAGTCCCTCCGGAGTGGGAAGAGAAGTATACATACCATGTGGCTTCAAAGTACTCTTTGCCACTCTACAAGCAAGACACTTATCCACAAAAGAATCAACATGTTTACGCATATGTAGCCAATAAAAATGAACACTAATAACATCAAAAGTAGCATGTCTTCCAAAATGTCCAAGCATATGACTACCATGACTCTCCTCAACCAAAACATCCCTAATGCTACATATGGGAATGCACAACTTATCACCACGAAACAAATAGCCATATGCATATAATAATCATCAAAACCATGCTTTTCACATCTCCTAAATATATCACCAAAATCTACATCATGCTCATACAACTCACGGATATGGGCAAATCTAACCAAATGTGCACGAGTATGATTAAGTAAAACATACCTCCGAGAGAGTGCATCAACAACTACGTTCTCCTTCCCTTGTTTATACTTAATAACATACGGAAATTGTTCAATAAAGCTTACCCACCGAGCTTGACGCTTACTGAGTTGTTGCTGCCCACGCAAATGCTTAAGGGTCTCATGATCCATGTTAATTACAAACTCCTTTGGCAGCAAGTAATGTTGCCAAACTCTCAAGGCTTGTACAACCGCATATAATTCCTTGTCGTATATCGAATAGTTAAGAGCTGCCCCATGAAACTTCTCACTATAGTATGAAATTGGGCATCCTACTTGAAACAACACGGCACCTATGCCAACTCCACTAGCATCACATTGTACTTCAAAAGCCCGCTCAAAGTTTGGTAATGCCAAAACTTGAACATGTATCAAGCTGTCCCGAAGCTTCTCAAAAGCGGCCATATGACTTGCCTCTCACTTAAACGGAACATTCTTCTTCAAAATGGAGGTTATTGGGGCTGCTATCATACTAAAATGTGGGACAAAACGCCTAAAAAATCCGCACATTCGAAGAAATCTCTGAACTTCAGCCACACTAGTGCATTTTTCCCATTCTTGAATCACCGCAACCTTAACTTCATCAACCTTAAGACAATCTTCACCTACAAAAAAACCAAGGAAAACAATTTCATTAGTACAGAATATGCATTTCTTTAATGTACCATACTATTTAGCATTTCTTAATGCATCAAAAACTTGCCTAACATGCCCAAGATGTCCTCCAAACACATACTATAGACAAGTATGTCATCATACCACAACAAACTTTCCAATAAATTCTCTCAACACATGGTTCATCAATCGCATGAAAGTGCTGGGTGCATTTGTCAACCCGAATGGCATGACTAGCTACTCGTATAATCCAAATTTGGTTTTAAAAGTTGTTTTCAACTCATCTCCCGGCTGCATACGAAATTGGTGGTAGCCACTTTTTAAATCAATCTTTGTGAACATCTGTGCTTCATGTAATTCGTCAAGCATATCATCCAATCGAGGGATTGGATGCCGGTATTTTACGGTAATCGCATTGACAACCCTAAAATCAACACACATACGCCATGAGTTATCCTTTTTATGAACAAGAAGAACAGGGACAACACAAGGAGATAAAGACTCTCAAATCCATCCCTTATCAAGAAGCCCTTGGACTTGTCTCCGAATTTCTTTACTTTCTTTCAGGTTACACTTATAAACTGGCCTATTAGGAATTGATGCACCCGGTACAAAATCAACACGATGTTTGATGCCTTGCAACGGTGTTAATCCAGGCGGTATATCATCCGGGAAGACATCCTCAAACTTCTTAAGCAAATCTGCAAAATGAGGAGACAAGTGAGCAAATGAATCAAAATCTATCACAAGTATATCTTTTAGTAAGAGAATATAAAAGTAATTTTCCTCATCTTGGTTACTGTTTTGGCGAATTTCCTTGTTGAACTCTTTGAAACTAAGCAATATTTTGCCGTCGTCTCCCACCGAAGATTTCGTTGAAACTGTAGTGGCAGCCCCTTTTTGTTTTACCACATCATTCATAGATCTACGCAAGTATTCAGCATCACGACATATGGCCTCGGGTGGTAGGGAAGAAATGCTCAGCTTCTTACCTTCCTTAGAAAAGGATATCTGATTTTTATACCGACTGTACAAGACACGCCGATCAAATTGCCAAGGACATCCCAAGAGAAGATGACATGCGGTCATGTGACACACGTCACAAAACACATCATCGCTGAATCCACCAATGGAAAACGTCACTCTTGCTTGCTTATCCACACAAACAGCCCCTTCGTCACTCATCTAATGTAAACTATATGGCTTTTCGGATGAGCAGGTAGTATTTAAATACAACTTATCTATCATATACGAACTAACAACATTAGTGTAGCTGCCCGAATCAACCATCATGGATATGGTACGCTCTGCTACCTTGCAATGACAATGGAACAAATTTTCTCGTTGTTCGTCTTCCCTACGGTTTGCATCTTCACAAGGTAGAGATGTCAAGGCTCGCATCACCACTAAACTTAAAGGATTCTCATCAAAAACTTCCTCAACAACATCATCATTATCTTTGGCAACTACTACGTTATCACCATCTTCATCACCATCGCCATCATCTACATAACCCCATTCGCCATTCTCTAAAATCATAACAGCCCGCTTATTGGGACATTGGCCTACATAGTGCCCTTACCCATGGCACTTATAACACGTCACAATCTTCTCTTTCCTATGCCCCAACTCCTTTCCCTTGAACCTTACAGCAACACCATCCTTTTTGTCTACTAATTTCGCCTTGTCTTTATCTATATTTTTATCAAAAGGCTTTGTGGAAACTACTCCCTTAGAACCGGTGGAAGAGACAAACGAAGTTACAGAGCTGATTGGAAACTTCATTTGATAGGAATGCCCGGTTGATGTTGGTCTCTTGAGCTGCTCCTCCCGTTTGATTGCCAAATCCACAGCTTTCCGAAGAGAACAAAAACTGTGCAGCTTAACCTTATCGGCTATCTCGCGCCTCAAACCCTTAATGAATCGAGCCTCTGTCAAGGATTCACTCTCATCAATGTCCAACTTCAACATCAAAATTTCCAGCTCCTTAAAATACTCTTCTACCGACTTCGAACCTTGCACCAAGGATTTCAACTTAATATTCATATCCCACTCATAACTATCCGGCACAAAGCGTCTCCTCATGATCTCCTTCAGTCGCGTCCAAGTATCAATTGGATTTCTTCGATGTCGCTCCCTATAACGTCTCTCCTTCTCCCACCAAGTCAAGGCATAATCTCTGAACTCATAGATTGCCATGCGGAATTTCTTGCCTTCCGAATAATTGTGATAGTCGAACGCCATATCACACTTGGTTACCCAATCAAGGAACTCCTCCGCCCCGCCTAATCCTCCGAAAATGGACAGGGTAATCTTAATGGTCGAGAGATCTTCATCCAACCCACTGTGGCGATGATGAGTTCGATCATTGAACAAGTAATCCGAATTGTTGTATGGTGTGAGACCGACCTCATCGAAGGGCTCAAATCGTGGTGATGTGAAGATTCAGCCGCGGCTTGTTTTTCCTGAGCAGCAGCAGCTACTCCAAAATTTTTATGACATGGATAGGATCAAATCCATGACATCTAATCTCAATTCAAGAGAAGAATCAACTACAAAATCGAAGAAACGAACTGGCGGATAATTTGGAATCAATCGACGAATACTCCTCTCGAGCAAACACCTTCATGAATCCACACAAATTGTTTGAGGCTTATGAATGCTTCTTCCATCTCTCACGTAAGTTGCATTCCGAAGGCTCAAAGATTAACCCTCTTGGTTGATTGGAATCACTCAAATGGATGGTTGAAATCTTTCCAAAAAAAAGGAAACTTCTTCAAAGTGGTAGTTACTTTCTCTGAAAATGTATGGAATGAATGTTTTACAAGTAGAATATAAGGAATATATGCTAAGAAGGCTTAATCTAATATGGTCCATACATCTAATTTAAAAATCAACGGCTCACAACCTCTAAACAAAGTAATGTCTTTGATCGGGTACGGGTCGCAATTGGTCTGCCGATATTCGGGTTCAGGTCACCCGATACCATGTCACATATGATGGATATATCATTCTCATGTGCAAATTGAATTTATATTCTTATACCTGATGATTTGTTTCTTATGTTAATATGATGTATCCAATTATGCTAGATAATGTTGATCGTACATGCATATGTTATATGAATGGTATATTAATGATTTTTATTATTATTATTTTTTTTTTTCGTGTCCTTTGTGCATGATGCATGTCTTAGATGTGGCAATGATTGTTTTCTATAAAATGTTTCTACGTATGATGTATATCTTAAATAGATATGGTAAATGTCTTAGAATCATATGATGGAGATAGCATTACCATGTGCAACTTGAATTTATATTGATATGCTTGATGTTTTTTGTCTTATATTAATATGATGTATCAAAATATACTAGATAATAACGAACATATACATGTATGTTATATGAATGGTATGTTAATGAAGAATTTTTTTTGTGTTCCTTTGTGCATAATTTATATTATAAATATTTATGATGTATATAAACATACAATATCACTCTTGTTGCACAACGAGTACGTGTCATGTATCTCCTTCTAAACAGGGTTGTATAAGATGGAGCTGAAATATCCTCTAAAACAGTGATGTTTATTACTGGGATAACACTGCTTCCTTTTTTGTACCATTCTTTGTTGTAACAAAAGTGGATGTATTACACTTATTGGGATTTATTTTTTTACTTTCTTTGCATTTGTTTTCGCACAACAAACCCCCAACAATGTGCGTAATAACAATATGATGTGTAGGCATTATCAGAACTTGAAAATGATGCATTCGCCCAGTAATCATCGCATGAAGAAGTAAATGATATAAAACGTTGCAAATTATGATACACATAGTATCATGAATTGATATGCGCATTATAAAATTATGACGTCAATTCAGCATAAACATTGTATAGTAAATACTAATCTTTTTCTTTTACCCAACAGATAACGGGATATTTTTTTATATGATGTTAAAATAATGGATAAAATAATTGAATTCTATTTGATTTAAAAATCGTATCAACTCTCCAATTTTTTGGGGATATTATCTCTAATTTAAGTGAAAATAAAATTGAATTGAATATATCAACACTTCTTAATTTTGATATTATGTGGTGCCCGTTACCTAATAAAATCGATTTAGATTTTGATTTCTAAAACCAACGATTAATCGTGATTTTAGAGTATTAAGTAATAGTTTACCGATAAAAAATATAATGATGTATAGTACTATTAAATATGATGTCATCATAGTACTAATATGATATTTTATACTCCCTCCACCCTAAATCAAATAGAGTCTTTTGGGATTTTGTAGTAAATTAAAAAAGAATAGTATTTTATTAGTTAGTGAAAGTGTAAGAGTTTTTGAAATTTTTTACATTTGACTTTATGTATAAAGTAATGGTATGTTTGTAATTTAAGTAAAAGTTATGGGTATTTTGGTATTAGTGTATGATTATTTTTTCTAAATAAGAAAATTGATATTTTGAGGTGAGACAAACAAAAATGATACTTTGATTGGGGACGGATGGAGTAATAAACTAGACTTGGAGTGTATTTTTATTCAGTGATGTTCAATAAATCGCAATATGATACAATATTCTCTACATGTGAACTATTCACTATTTTGAGTATGTTGAACTTTTTGCTTCATAATATACATTTGTACATCAAATCTAAATCAATTAATGAAATTATTTTGAAAATTATTAATCACACCATTTTGTAAAATATGACATTTGTTTTTCAGGTAATATTTACGTAATATTTATTCTCACACAATAAAATATAAAATCGACCAAATGAAATAATTTCTATTTTTTTTCCCCTAAAAAAATTATGTGCATAACTATTTAATTTGATAAATAACATAGAAATTGAAGCTTCTCAACATACTATTGAATATCCGTATTTTCTATCTATTTTGGTTATGATTCAATACCACCTAACACGACTACCGACTTGTGGGTAACCAATAAATTTATGTTGTATTCATATGTATAATATCATGTTCAATGAATACAGATATGATGTAAAATAAATATGACCTCATTACTTTCACCATAAAAAAAAAATACTTATACATTCATGACTTTCTTGAATTTATCTTTGACTATAACGTGCTGGTACCTAAGGTAATGAACACCATTTTGAACCATTTTCTTCCAAGTTCCGAATTCACTAGTATATTTTTTCGAGTCGATTGACGGTGGCGGAGAGCGCATAATTTTCTCTTTTTTTTTCTATTTCTTTTTTGGTGTAAATATGATCGAGTTTGGATTTATTATAACCACAATAATAAAAAAATATTACATTTATTTATATATCTTCTTAATTTATGCATAAATTTATGATTGTCTTATTTATTATAATGTGTAAATTCAGAGTCAGCTTTGAGCAGAACCAACCTGAGCAATTGCTCAGGGCCCCTACTTCAATAAGGGTCATATTTTTTAATTTTAGCTATTATTAGATATATTAAAATTTATTTAAACTTTATCCCATAATTTTCTCAACAATTATCTAATCTAATTTTAATTCTAAAATTAAATTCTAATAAGAATTTTTCTATAATCCCGTCTTCCTCCCTTTAGAATTCGTAAATATTTATAAAGTCCATACTTATTATTAGATATATTAAAATTTAATTTAAATTTTATCTTATATTATTTTTTTTTACAATTACCCAATCCAATTCTAATTCTAATAAACCCTAACAATTTTTTTTTCCTAATCTTATATTACTTGCCTTTAGAATTTGTAATTATTATTATTGAGTTATTGGCTTTATAATAGTCAAAATATTGTAAAGTTCTATAATTGTCAAGATATGTATCACAAACTAGATCTGACAATCTATCCTGACAAAACACATATATTTCATTTATTGTATATATGATTAATATAATTTTTATTTTTGTGGAATTTATTATTGTATTGTTCATTTATAATATTTTTTTTAAAAAATATTTGTTCATAGGGCCTATAATTTAATTTTGCTTAGGGCCTTGAAAAAGTTCGAGACAGCTCTGTGTAAATTAACTTAACCACCCCTATACATGATCTTGACTGTTCATCTATTATAATTCAGGATCATATCGGAACCGGTGTTATCTATTTGTTTTTTAAATTAGGGTTATAAAAGTATGTGTTATTCTATAAAAGTATGTCGGGTACTTTATAGAAATGCTATGGATAATATATAGTGTAATCTTATACAAATATATCTAGTGCTATCTGAATTTTTTATTTGTGCTATCAGAATAATTTAATAATAATTTCTGAAAACATGATGTGTTTTTTTTGAGAAAATCAACACGGTGGTACAAGAAAACACTTGTATATCCACAAAATTAGATATGGAAAAATTATAAAATATATATGACAAATTTATTTTGTTATATTATTAGCCACCATAAAGTATTTAGTGGCTATAAGTAGTGTAGCTAATTTGGTAATATAAATTGCCACAAAAAAAAAATTGCAACATAATTTTCATAAAATTATTTGTCATATTAGTTACCACAAAATATATTTGCTATAAATTTTGTCACAAATAATTTTATAAATTAAATTTACAATATTTTATCACATAAATTGTTATGATTCATTGCAATGAATTTTGCTACAAAAAAAAATAAAATAAAATAATTATATAATTTAAATTTGCTTTACAATTTTTCACATAAATAATATCTGCAACAAAAAATCATGATATAATATTTAAATTCTAAAACTAAATATTATAAATATTAATTTAATGCAAAAATAATTTAAAAATATTAGCACAAAAGTTAAATTTTTATATACAATACTTTAAAAAAATTCACCACGGCACAAAATCAAAAGTTTAAACATAATATTGAAATCACTAATGGAAAAATACTGCACAAAAAAAAAATAAAAAATTATAAACACAAGTAGTCAATTCAATAAAAATAAATAAATAAAAATCTAACAATTCCAACAACACTCTTCTAATCAATTAAGACTTATGTAAAACTAAATTAATCAAATCTCGAAACTTCTTATTTTGAGCTTTGACTTGATCTTGAAATTTTGATGTTAACTATTGCCGTTTCTTCTCTAATTGTGCTTGAACTCATTCTTCTATTTCAACGTTCTTAACTTGAAATTCTTCACATTGTTCCTCGAAACGTCTTATAGTTTCTTCGTTATCCTCTGAACCTGGTTTCAAATTGCTGGATTGAAAAATTTTACGTGTTATCATCATGCGCTTACTTTTAGAACCAAATCCCGGTAATCTTCCCCTCTTTACCTTAATCTTCTCTATGTTGATTTTTTGATCGTCTGATATTTGGAAATCATCTTCCCCTCTTTACCTTAATCTTCTCTATGTTGATTTTTTTATCATCTAATGTTTGAAGACTATCTATCCTACCGAAATTATTGAGTTTTCATTTATATAAAAATTAGGTTACATATATAAAATTATATTGAGTATACAAAATAAAATACTACAATATATATGTATATATATTAACATACATATTATTTTATATAAAAAATAAACATGTGTATAACTTAAATAAATAAACAAAAGTCTATAAAAAAACAACAACAATAATAAATATGCAATAAACTATAAACTATACGACTGCTTCAAGTTGGAAAGTTTGTAATTAGCACAATATTTCATAATTTATATCAATTAACAAGATATATAACAATTACCTCAAAATCTTTCAAGGACCACTCAATTATTGATCTTTTGTTATCCAACCACGCTTCATCAATTCAAATATTGTTGGTTCGGCCAAGAATTTACCCAGTGCGCACTTTCGATAGCGGCTGCGGGTTTCCATGTCATATAAAAAAATATTGTTGGTTCCCTTCCCAATTCCAACATCTAATAAAAATTTAAATAATTTCGTATTAATATCAAGTTTAATTAAAAAAAAAAGAAAATAAAATTAACAGAAATTAAATTTATGAAAATATTACTAATTTTCTCCTATGTTCAGACATTGATGTGAAGCCCCCTCGATACAATATTGTGTTGGTGTTTGCATTTGCACTTCGACTTCGACGATTTCTCGCACTAATATCTTTAAATGATTTTGAATTCCATCATTGTAGTATTGTTGCCCAATCTTCTTTTGCAATCCATTCATTTTCTCATTGTTCAATTTACCTTTTTTTCTTGCATCACCTAACTTCATGAAGGTGTTTCTAATCCATCATCCGGCCACTACTTTGAAGTACGTATAAAAATGACTTTCGTCTATAGAATCTCTAGTAAATTTCCTTTGTTTATGTAAAAATATAATATAAAATATTATAACTTATTGAAAAGTAAATAGTATTGACGAGTTTTAGCTTAAAAATCTTTATTTGACGAAACCATAATTGTTTGTGTTCATTTGGAATCTTTTTAAATGAGATCCAAGGCCCATTAAATGATCTCTTGATGATCTCTCCGAAAACGTACTTGAAATCTTGATCTTACCTAAATAAAAGATAATTTAAATGACACATTGAATGAATTTGGCACTAATACTTCAAATATTACTGTGTATTATGTTTATTAAAATAGTAACCAACTTACTCCATGTCATTTGGTCGAAGGTGGATTTGAGTGAATTTTTTCTGTTGTAATCCAAATGTTTCATCTAAATTAGTTTATAGTGGTTGAAATGTTGGATTACTGGATGATGCAATCCGTTGCGGGAATGATAACTTTTTTCTATTTTGAGTATTTTGAGAATAATTAGTTATTCTCACGTCATGGTTATTTACCAGTGTTGATACTATATCTATATAATATTGAATATAATATTAGTTTATATGTATATAAAAAAATATGTGTAGGAAAAACAAGTGCATAAAAATATCTATATTTTGATGCAATTTAATGTGATTTTATCATATAAATTTCAAGTACTTGTATGTATAGATATTTGATTATTCTATAAAATTTCAATCTTACTGTATTAATATTAAAATAATATTATACCATAAGAAGTAATAATTATTGATTGATATAGATCTAAACGATAAGGCAACACTCCTAATTCATGTTCAAAAATATGTAAAAACTGATTTTTTGCTTGTTCAAAAAAAAAATATAATAATAATAACAAATAGCAGGTAGTAATAACAAAAAAAAAATTAATAATAAATTAAAACATGCATCAATATTTGTCAAATGTGATCATCTGTACTAAAAGAGTGACTATCGATGATAGACAAATATAATGCACAAAGGCATTGTATTATTATTTGTAAGCACTTGGATGAATATGAATATTCTCTATTAATGTAAAAGTTTAATCTTATAAGCTTTTAAAAATATAAAAGTATTTACAGAAGAGCAACTTAAAGAAAATATTTTTTTTTTATAAAATAAATAAAATAAAAATTAAAAATAATACCAAACAAAGTATAAATTATTTTTCAGCACAGTTTCTTACGACATTCTTCTACTCCAAAACATCAATAAACACATCTCACAAGCAATCTATCAGTAAGACATAATACTACTTATCAAACATAAAAAAATCAATGAACCTAAGTTTGGAGGATAACATTACTCCCAGACTTGGACATTAATTGTCAACAATTTTTATAATTAACCATTTACCGAAGTTATTATTTTTATTAATGGGACTTACCAATTACCATATTGCGTTGTTTTGAGTAGAAACCTTTGTTTCAAATTACTTTGTTTCATATTTATCCACTTTGATTCAATACTTGTTTATTTAGGAAAACTTTGTGGAGATTAACTAATCAATATGTATAAGATAAAATTAGATGAAAAATCTACAGTAATTAAACATTGACCAAGATGGACTAAATACAAAACCTATGTATAATGACCATTCACAATTGCACTGTATTATTATATGTAAGCATTTAGGTGAATATGAAAGTTCTCTATTAAGGTAAACATTTAATCTTACGAGCTTCTAAAAATATAAACATATTTGCAGACAAGCAACTTAAAAAAAATATATATATTTTTTTATAAATAAAATAAAATAAAAATTAACAACAATACCAAACAAAGTATAAATTATTTTTAAACACAGTTTTTTACTACATTCTTCTACTCTAAACTAAAACTTCAATAAACACATCTCACAAAGCAATCTATTACTGGGACATAATAATTATAGAACAAGAAATCAATGAAGGCAAGTTTGGTGGATAAAAATCAATAAATCTAAACAGAAGATCATTGTATCCAATAAATACATATAATTTTGTAGACAATGAAATTAAATAAAAAAATTTATTAACAAAAGCGATTAATTTATTAGATTTACCGTTGAAACGATGAAAAATAAAACATAAATCTTGAAACATATTGCTATTCATATGTGAAAGAAAATGAGAAATCAAATTAAAAAAAAAAAATTATATTATATAGATTGAAATCATATATATAAAATAAATTTGTTATATAAATTCACTTTATTTTAAATCTGATTTTCGAAAAGTAAAGATTTAATCTTCGTTTTTGTCTTTCAAGACGTTTTAAAATGCAATACTTTTTTCTCTTGGAAAAAAATTAAAATTTTGGGACGGTAGGGAACTTTTTAAGAATCCTTTGAAAGTAAAAAAATTGAAGGAGTGAACTTTTAAAAATATATGTAAAAGAAGAGAAAGAAAATTAATATATTTCACATATTTTATAATTTTATCTTGTATATTTTTTATTCATTAAATATAATTATATTAATGAAATATTTTATGATAATTTTTTATATTTTGAATTGATTCTTTTTCTTATTAATATATTACTTACTTTACTAAAATTTTCAATTTTATTATATCATAACATAAAATTTTAAAAAATATTTGACATTGTCTATGTTTATATTATAGATGTTATATTTAATTATAAATTCAAATATTGAGATAATATGATGACTTTTTTTTTTTCAATTTTTCCTTATTTAATTAATATATTTACTATACATTTATTCAATACTATTATGTAATTTATTTGATTATAACATAAAATTTAATAATGTGTTTGACATTGTGAATTTTATTTATAGTACTAGATATGTGGGAAAAATTTCAAACAATATCCCTCATGTATATCTCCTAATTACTTTTGTCGTATATTTATGTTGCTGGCAAAATATAACCACATCTTTGCAAAATTCGTTATTTATATCATTTGGCCGCACGCATGGCTAAAAGATATAAATAATGACTTTTGAAAACATATAAAATATATTTTGTCAGCGAAATAAATATAAGATAAAAGTGATAATGAAGTATCATAAAAGATATTTTTTGCAATTTTCTTTAGATATGTGTTATATTAATATTTGATACATTCAAAGTTCATATCTAATTAATAAACTAGTTATACGATTTATTTAAATAATTAATATATTATGTATTTTTATTATTATAACATAAAATTTAATAAGATATTTGATATTGTCAAATTATATTTATAATATTATATACACTATTATATTAAATATGTCTCGGCTATAGCTTCGTTTAAAATTCAAAATCTCAACAAATTATATAAAAAAATTATATACTTTTCCTTTTAGATAATTTCATTTTCACGCATACATAGCTTGCAGCTATATTTTGGAACCACAGGTAATCTATACATATTTCTACTCTAAATACTTATATCATATATGTTATTATAGTAGAGTTTACAATATATCGATTATATTATTTTATTCAATGATTCGTGTCATTTTCACATCAATTTTCTTCATTTCTTACAAATGTATAATTTTATTGCAAAGACGCACTTATTGGAATCACAAACAGATACTCTAATTATATTTTAACGTATTTTATAATTTAATTTTAATAACGTATTTTATAATTTAATTTTAATAATTTTTTGTTTCCTAATGAATAACCAATTACAATGATTGAAAAAATTAACGTTTTTATGCATTTATGATTTAATTGTAATATATATTTTTAAAACAACATTTTTTATATGCTTTTATAAATATACTTTAATTATTTGATTTTAATAATTTATAATTTCAATAGAAAAAATATGACAGTTATTGCAATAAATAATTTAACATTGTTGATGTAATTTTTCAACAAAAATAAAGTAAAATTCAAAGATATAGAAAATATCCTTAAACTTGATTAATTAGTGCCTGAGATTAGGAATCTCTAAACACTGTATGGTACAGAAAATAAACTGGAAAATAAAAGACTGAAATTTAAAGTGGTGATCCTCAAATCTGACTTTGCTTTGTTGAAGTTGATTGAAGATGCCTTTTCAGAATAAATCTGAATCCTTAAATAGCCTTTGAAGAAAACGGTTTGAACCGCCGTCTGGTCGGTTACAGCAACCGCTGTCAACCGACCATCAAATTCTCCTCAATTGACACGTGTTACAACTTCCTTCAACCTCCCCAAACCTCTCACGCCTTAATCCGTCCCAGAAATGCCATTCGCCCGACTTCACTTGGTCCGAACTTCGTATCACGTCCTGACCTCAATGCCCGACCTGCTTCTTTGCCCGACATCATTTGGGCCGACCTCCGCATCAGCCGCCCTCCGTCTTTGACCGACTTTAATTGGTCCGACCATGGACCAACCAAATGTGGTCCCGACCACGGACCAACCGACCGGCTCTATTTGCCCTATCCCTTTGCGTCTGCCCGACTTCGTCTTTCACCCGATCTACGGTTTACCCGATTTGGGTACACCTTTTTTTTCAGACTCCGCCCGACCTTTCTTCCTTCCCGATCCTTGCATCTGTCCGATTGCACCCGACTTCTGGGTCATTTAACTTACATCCAGACCCGTCCAGAATCCCACTGCCATTATTTATTATTATTATTTTTTGTGCGTAACAATAAGCCTCCTCCTCAAGACTCCTAAACATCACTTTCAGTGATGTTTTAGGAGTTTGCAGGTCAGCATCCGAGGCTACGTCAGCCTCAGATCCGACCTCCATCTTCTGAGGCTACGTTGGACCCGACCTCCATTTATCGCGGAATGGTGCTGGCCTGGACGTTGGTCGATCTTGCACTAACATTGCTTCAGCATCTCCCCCCTGACGGAAGTCATGATTGTTTTCTGTAAAAAAGGATTCTAACCTTCTTGCCGTGGATGCTAAACTGGCCAGATCTTGAAAGTCGTGGGCTGTCAGGGCCTCGCGAAGTCCGGTATGCATGTTCCTGACCACCAAATTGGTCAGTTCGCTTTCATTGATCATCGTAGGACATCGTCCCTTCATCAATCGCATCCTCTCTATGAATTGGTAGCCGGTCTCTTCCGGCATCTGCGTGATCTCCAGAAGGTCTATCAGTGAGACTGTCGGCAGAGGATTAAAGAACCTTGCATGAAAATCTGCCTCTAAATCTTCCCAAGTTTGCAACTGTCCAGGCGGCAGACTGGCATACCAAGAAAAAGTTGTTCTTGTGAGCGACAACCCAAACAATTGTAACTTGTGAAACGGATTGTTGCCTACTTCTCCCAATTGAGCCGTGAAGCGACCCACATGCTCAATGGTAGAGGCTCCGTCTTCTCCCGAAAAAGAATAGAAGTCTGGTGGCCTATAATTTCTCGGGAGAGGATGATCGTTAATGATCCTTTCTGGAAATGGCCTCTGGTAAACCAGCCTGTTCACCGTTTGCGGATTCATTCCGAAATGCACCCGCAGAACTTGAGCAATATCCTCCGGATCTACTCTGGGTGGAATATGGTCGATCACTGGAATGTGATCGTGAGTCTGACCTCCCAATCTTTCTTCTCTGGAGAAGGCTGGTTCGGCTGGGATGGGATTATGAGTCTGTCCCTCCAACCTTTCTTCTCTAGAGAAGGCTGGTTCGGTTGGAATGGGATTATGAGTCTGTCCTCCTAATCTCTCATTCGGCTGGGTATTATCAACCCTCGGTCCCAAAGGAACATTATCTGGGAAAGTTAGAGGAATCTTCCCCATATCTGTTCGGTTGAAAGTTGTGACGCTTGGAAACGTACTGTCAACGTACGTTGACCCTGCAAACGTTGATCCTGGAAAAATCGCCTGAAAACGAGCAGGTGACACGGCTGGAAGCATGTTTGGATACAGGGTGAATCTGGAGAATGCCTGATCCACCATGTTCTGTAGTAGATTTTGTTGTTCACGCAACATGTTCGTTTGTTGCTCACGCAACATGTTCTGCATAACCAAAGTTTGCTGGTTGTTCATTTGTTGAATATAAGACAACCAATCGGTAGGTGGTGGGGGAATCTCCCCTGGATTTGGCATGACTGGTGGTGAAACATTTTCTCCCACCGGTGCTGATGATATTTGAGGTTGTGTGCCTACCATATTGATTTTTCTGATGATTCGGCCAGACCTCAATTGTATGACATTTTGTGTTGATGTAGGATCAGCAATCTTGCCTTTCTCCCACTGTGGTCGCCAATTTGTTGATGTAATTTTTCAACAAAAATAAAGTAAAATTCAAAGATATAGAAAATATCCTTAAACTTGATTAATTAGTGCCTGAGATTAGGAATCTCTAAACACTGTATGGTACAGAAAATAAACTGGAAAATAAAAGACTGAAATTTAAAGTGGTGATCCTCAAATCTGACTTTGCTTTGTTGAAGTTGATTGAAGATGCCTTTTCAGAATAAATCTGAATCCTTAAATAGCCTTTGAAGAAAACGGTTTGAACCGCCGTCTGGTCGGTTACAGCAACCGCTGTCAACCGACCATCAAATTCTCCTCAATTGACACGTGTTACAACTTCCTTCAACCTCCCCAAACCTCTCACGCCTTAATCCGTCCCAGAAATGCCATTCGCCCGACTTCACTTGGTCCGAACTTCGTATCACGTCCTGACCTCAATGCCCGACCTGCTTCTTTGCCCGACATCATTTGGGCCGACCTCCGCATCAGCCGCCCTCCGTCTTTGACCGACTTTAATTGGTCCGACCATGGACCAACCAAATGTGGTCCCGACCACGGACCAACCGACCGGCTCTATTTGCCCTATCCCTTTGCGTCTGCCCGACTTCGTCTTTCACCCGATCTACGGTTTACCCGATTTGG
Organism: Andrographis paniculata; assembly: GCF_009805555.1. Taxonomy (NCBI): domain Eukaryota; kingdom Viridiplantae; phylum Streptophyta; class Magnoliopsida; order Lamiales; family Acanthaceae; genus Andrographis; species Andrographis paniculata. The sequence continues at coordinate 239,796 of NW_026137589.1, forward strand.
GTACACCTTTTTTTTCAGACTCCGCCCGACCTTTCTTCCTTCCCGATCCTTGCATCTGTCCGATTGCACCCGACTTCTGGGTCATTTAACTTACATCCAGACCCGTCCAGAATCCCACTGCCATTATTTATTATTATTATTTTTTGTGCGTAACAAACATAAATTTGTAACTTAATTTATATATATATATATATTTTTAAACAATTATAAAATATATGTTTTGATTATTTATTTAACCACAATTTTTGTTGTTTTTATGATTTTCTATAAATATAATATTATTCAGTGTGTTCATAGATATCATATATATATATGCATATATTTCATATATTTGAAAATTAAAGATATTTTAATTTTATGTTACCGTTCGTATTTTTATTTATATGTTACGTTGCAGATCATTTCTCATCTTTATATCACTTAGAGTTACATGTACATCTTTTTATTAATGATACATGTTAATTATTTTTTATCTATTTATGTACTTTTTTTTTTATCTTGTTTTCCCACCAAATAAACATTTATTACATTGTCCATATACATAATTATTTCTTTTTAAATATTATAAATTTATAAATATGGTTTAGTTATTTTGATTTTAATAATTTTAAATTTTCAATAAATAAAAAAATGACTTATTGTATTAAATAATTTAACATATTTTTATAACTTGATACTCCCTACGTTCTGGTAAATTATACCACTTTCTTTTCGGCACGGTAATTAAGAAAATATGTATTAGAAAGTTATTTGTGTTTAATTAAGTTATATGATAGTTGTAATAGAGTGAAATATATTTATTTATTTAATGTTTTATGAATGAAATATATACTACCTTCGTCCTACTCTAAGAGTCTTGTTTACTTTTTGCGTATTGATATTTGAATATTAGTTATTATATAAAACGTAGCACAAATTAAGAAAAAATTGAAAAAATACTTTTATTGGTGTCTTATAATACTAATAGAAGGACATTTGTAAAAAAAAAATTATACAAATATTAAAATATTTTTAATGTTAAATACAATGACGCAAAAGATAAATGTGACCCTTAAAGACGGACGAAGGGAGTATTAAATAATTTTGGCATAAATAATTTTTGTATTTAGACAAATAATTTATATAATTATTTGTAAATAATATTTTTTAAAAAAATAATTTAGATTATTTATAACAAATTATTTGTAATTACTTTAAATATAAATTTAAAATTTTGTTTGGTTGGATTTACCCAAAAAATTTTACTATTCACAATTTTTAAGGGCGTGTTTGACAATTAGCTGATAGCGGTTAGCTGATTCAATAAACTGATAGTTGTTAAGCTGATTCAATTAGCTGGTTTGACTAACTGATTCGATGAACTGTTTGTATTAAAATGTTTGGTAAAACAACAGTTTGATATTATCTGTTCATACGTAAAATGATAATTTATGACATTTCTATTTTATTTTTTTCTAATATCTTCAATTGTGTTCTTTTGAGTTTAGAATATTTGAAATTTTTTGTTATTAATTATTGAAAATTGTAAAAGCATTGTAAAATAGTATTTATTTTAATTATAGTTAAATTTCAAAAATAATATATTTTTATTGAAAAATATAAATAGTTTTTTCTATTGAAAATAATATAAAATATAATATAATAAATTTTTTGTGTATATATTTATTTTGTTAATTATCAATTAGTTCATCATATTTATAATTTTCAATAAATTTATTTTTTTTAGTATATAATTTATATAATGTAATTTTAATATAAAAATATATTATTAATATTTATATTTTCTATTTTTTTGTTGATTTATTAAATTTATATATTTTACAATTAAAATAATTTATATATAAAAATTATTTCTTTTAAATTTATAAAAATAAAACTATAATATAATAACATATTCTAATATAATTAATAAATAATCAAAATATATTTATTTATGTAAAATATATAATAAAATTTTAAGGGCAAATAAGGAATAAAAAATTTTAAACTGAAAAAGCTATTTCAAAATGATGGATAAGTTAGCTTTTCAAAAATTAGCTTTTCGGTCCAAAAAGCTATTTCGAAAAGCTAATTTACCAAACATCTAAATCAGTTGTTTGACGTCAAACAACTAAAAGCTGTTCAATAAGCTAAAAACTCTTCAAAAAGCTCTTTGGGCATGTTTGGCAATTAGCTGACAGCGGTTAGCTGTTAGGTGATTCAATTAGCTGATAGCTGTTAGCTGATTCAATTAGCTGGTTTGACTAGCTGATTCGATTAGCTGTTTGTATTAAAATGTTTGGTAAAACAACTGTTTGATATTAGCTGTTTATACGTAAAATGACAATTGATGACATTTCTCTTTTATTTTTGTTTCTAATATATTCAATTATATTCTTTTGAGTTTACAATGTTCAAAATTTTTTGTTATTAGTTATTGAAAATTGTAAATGTATTATAAAAGTATTTATTTTTATTACAGTTAGATTTAAAAAATAATATATTTAAATAAAAATATATAAATAGTTTTTCCTATTGAAAATGATGTAAGATATAAAATAATAAATTTTTCGTGTATATATTTATTGTGTTAGTTATCGATTAGTTCATTATATTTATAATTTTTAATAAATTTAATTTATTTAATTTATTTTTAGTATAAAATTTATATAATGTAATTTTAATATAAAAATAAATTATTATTTATATTTTCTATTTTATGTTGATTTTAATAAATTTATATATTTTACAATTAAAATAATTTTTATATAAAAATTAATTATTTTAAATTAATAAAATTATAACTATAATATAATAAAATATTCTAATATAATTAATAAATAATCAAAATATATTTATTTGTGTAAAATGCATAATAAATTTTTAAGGGCATATAAGGAATAAATTTTTTTTACAGAAAAAGCTATTTCAAAACGTTGGGTAAGTTAGCTTTTCAGAAATTAGCTTTTTGAGTCCAAAAAGCTATTCCAAAAAGCTAATTCACCAAACACCTAAATTAGCTTTTAGACTGGTCAAACACCTAAAAGCTGTGTTCAATAAACTAAAAGCTCTTCAAAAGCTATTTGCTAAACACCCCCTTTGTCAAACACCCTCTAAGTCTGATTTTTTATATCAAGCCCGAGTTGAGTTTTCAAAATTTTGGGTCATGTTTATTTTTACCAGTTTTAATTAAACGTAATTAACAATAAAACACTAGCATGGGGTATATTGAATAAAGTGACAGCATTTGAAGCATATTATGTGAATGGATTCAATTTTTATACAGTGCAATATGTTGATGGTAAACCAAAGTATAAACTATCGGGTATGTGTACGATCATGCAATTATGCATCTGTTGAAGACGACTTCTATGGTCAGTTGGAAAAAAGAATATATGTGGACTTTTTAGAAGGTCCTGAAATGCACGTTGTTTTGTTTAAATGCAAATAGGCTGATCCTATTCGTGGACAACGAGTGCATGCTAAATATAATTTTGTGGTTATGAATTTTAAACGATGGTATAGATTAGAGGAAAAAAATATGTTGGCTCAACAAACCATTTAGGTATACTATTCTTGTTATCCAAAATATGAGTAGGGAAAGAGATGATTGGCTCGCCGTATGCAAAATTAAGGCACGACATAAGATAGAACAGAATTGGATTAATATTCCATTTTATCCAGATGAAACTGTTATGATGCCAGAGTTCACCACTGTTGTCGTAAAAAAATCATCACCGACGGCTTAATCGGAAAAATCTGTCGGAATTGATTTGTTTGTAGGGTTCCCTAGCCTCCTCAAGAAAGGATCCGGGCTATCTCACAATAACCAAAAAAATTGGCGAAGAAAGAAGAAGGTAAGATAGGAATTAACACTGAAAAGTAAATTAGAATTAACGGGAGAAAACTGTAAGAGTCTGGAAAGAATGTAGGAATTTAAAAATTGCAGACGAAAAATTAATGCAGAAGACGATGATTTATGATCCCCGTCCTTCAGCCTTCTTAGGCTTTTATTTCCCTAATCTTGTTCGGATAAGATCCTTATCCCTTATTTTTTTCCAACCTCCCCAACCTCCTTTTGTTTTCAAATTATGCCTTATCCGTTTACTTGTTGACCTCAGGCCTATTTACTGATCTGAACCTTTTTCTGAGCCGTACCCTCCCCGGACTTGGGCTGCACCTGCTTGGGCCGGCCCGGTTGATTTTTGGAGTGTACAAATGCCCCCCACAAAATTATTTGGGTAAAATTAACTTGGTACCCGGATAATTTTGTAAAATTCCCACTTCACCAATCTGGGTCCGCGCTGTTAATCGTGTCAGCGCCAATCCAATCTTTCAATCTCCTGAATCCCTTTTTATGGCTTCCGAGATGCAGTGACCTCATTTCCCCTCGCCCAGCCACGAACAAAAACCCTCGCCTCTTCCTTCTTCATTTCAGCTCCAGCTCGTCGTCGGCGAGTTCACTTCCTCCATTCCCAGGACGAAACGCGGTGGTTTCCGGGCATACTCCAGCGAGGCGGTCCGGCGACATTTTTGGCGACCTAGGCGACCAGCGGCGAGGAACAACTCCAAGCGTCGTCGGCAGTTTTTTCACCACGGGGGGAGCTCCGATGTCTAGGTCTAAACCGGGCCCCCAGACCGGCCATCCTTCACCGACGCGGTCCGAGAGGGCGACCTCGGCGTCCGGCGGAGCTCGATTTGGGCTCGCGCCCTTCGCGAAAGACCGGGACGAGTTGCCTGAGGGTTCCTTCGATGCCCTCAGCGGGGGTAAGCTCTTGCTAGCCCAATCTTGCTTTGATCTTAACGTTTTCCCTTCCCGTATATTTCGTCTCCCTAACAGTATTTCGGAATTTAAATCTTGGAAGGCTAGATTAGATCCTTTATTCGGGGTGCAATGGCGGGCCTTGGGCATTTGGGACATGCTTTCTTTATGTACTGAGTTTAACCCGCGCGATAATCTCATGGTCAAATCCCTTCTGTGTTTCTGGAGCCCTAGCATAAACGCATTTGTATTCCCCTTCGGGATCTTGGCTCCAACTGTGTTGGATGTGGTAGCGATTTTAGGTCTCCCTTCGAAAGGGGTAGAGCCTCCGTTGTCCCCATTGTATAAGCCCGGCCGATTACCGATTTCCATCCCCTATGACAGCAACACCACTGTGAGTTAGTTCCTTGCATCAAATATGCTTTCTGGTTCCGTTGATCCTTTGGAACACAATGCTTTACTTATGTATTGGTTTAGTAAGTATTTTTTTTGTTGCGCGTCGAAAGGATTTGTCCGGGAGGTGGAACCGATTGTATATGTTCTTATGTCAGGGGCGGAGATAGATTTAGCCTCGTACTTCCTGCGTTTGCTATATCATGGTATAAACGAATTTCTGAGGAAGCTTTCTGTGTCCTCCTTCCGTGAACCAGTGGGAGTGGGTCCTCTGTGGTTTCTTGAGTTGTGGGCGCGGCTATATTCTCCGAATCTAATAAGCCCACGCCCTGAACTCCCCATCAGTCTGCTCACGGTTTTAGGTCCTCATCTGGCGTCGTATCTTTCTGTTCAAGGCAATCTCCATTTGATCACCTATTCTCTCTTACACGAGACTAATCGATCCTTAACCAGATTCTGCCCTTTGTCCGGTTTCTTTGCACCTCATGATACTTTTATCTCCGTAACTACCGACCTCTTAGGTTCCATGTGCTGGAACAAGTGCCTGACCGCTCGAATATTGATTGGGGGGGTTGTCCGTGGGGTCCCGATATAATCCATTTCTTGGAGAGGTTTATCAATCTCAGTATTGTGTGCACCAATCTGGCCTAGTTCAAGGGATCCCCCTGTTTGGTTTTCTCGTTTTGCCCCCCCTCGGTTCGGGTCAAAGTTTAGGGTCGGCTTTTGTCGACGATTGGCGTTCTTATATCCATGAAATAGAAGAACTACTGTACTTGTCTTATGCTTCTGATCCTAGCACGACTGGTGAGCCGATTTTCTGGTTCACTCGAACGTGGCTGCCCTTCGGCGATTTCTAGTCAAACCGGTGGATGGACGCTCGAGTGGCGAGGGATCGCCTGACGCTATCTCCGAAGAGGTAGAGGAAGTGCCTTTGCCCTCGGCCATAGGTATTATGTTTATTTTCTATTGCGGGACACATAATTTGGTGACGTGTATGATCGATCCCTTTTCTTCCTATCACAGGCACACCTCCATTAACAGGTGTCCGATCCGCATAACTTTCTGCCATTCGAGGTTCCCGAAGGCTAATTTCAAAACCGGCCGTGCCCAAGTCGCGGCAAAAGCGTTTTGCCAAACGACCAGCTCCGTCGCCACCTTCCCCTCAGGTATTTTGAAAACGAGTTTTCCTTATGAAAATAGGTTCTTATCATCGCTGAAATTTTACAGGTTCCTCCCAAGAGGGCCACACCCGTGTCCTCTATCACCCCGACGGCAGAATCACCTTCCTGGACGTCTCCTGCTCAGGTATGCTTCATCTCTCTTTTTTTGTACTTATGTATGAGAAGCGTCGTGATAGATTATGCTCGGTAGATTTTCCACACGGGAATAGGCTCTGAAGCTGTCTTCAAGTCGGCGGAGTGATCTGTCTCCCATTTATCGTCCTTCCATGTAAGCGTTTAAAGGTCGACACAGGTTTGCTTCCGTGAACTGTTCTAATCTGGTGTAAGCATGTAGGTTTCACACGGAGCTACGACTTCTGAAGGGGCGGTTCACTCGGCCTGGATTCGCTCCCCTGCCTCGATCAGGCCCGACGATGTCTGGACGTACACCTCTTCAGCCGCTCCTTAAGTCCCAAAGGTAGTCACTGCCGATGTGGAGGCATATTTCACCCAAAGCCTTGTTACCGATGCCTCTGTCCCTTCCAGTCTCGAGGATCTGGGTCCAGATCCCTTCGATGCATATTAGTCTACCTTGCTGGAGAATTCGATCATCTTGGACAGCTTGCAGGCGTCTGTTCTGACCGCGGCTGCCTCCTTGTCGTTGGACCTGCCTCGTCGCAAGCAGTTGGAGGATCTTGCTGACCGCCTGGGTGAAACTTCCGGGCACCTAAAGATGTTGCAAGGTGTCCATAATACGAATAACAACAGACAAAGAGTTGATGGCCTTGGAAGCAGAAAAGGCGGCCTGTGCTCAGAGCTTTCTGGATGAGAAACAATGTACGGCGTACATAGAGGGGCCTTCACGCTGAAGAAGAAGCTCTACGGGCTGAATTGAGCATAATAAGGAGCGATTGAAGGAGATCCCACCGGAGTCGGTAAGGGTGGCTGCGAGTCTTGCTTCCACGACTGCTCGGAGAATGGAGATGTACAATCGAGCGAGGGCTCTGGATGAGCCCTTGTTTGGACTCCGCGGCCAGAAGCTCGTCTTCAAGAAGAACTTTCAAGGGGCTGAGAGGGGGTTAGAGGAGTTGCGTTCGGCATGGCCTAGCATGATGGCCCTATGAACTTCTTTGCGTCTTGAGACTTCGGGGTCAGCCAGCCGTCTTCCCTCCATGCTGGATGCTGTGGCTGGGGGGTCATGCGTTCCCAATACAGCGCCCGAACCACAAGAAACAGGGACATCCACTATCGGTATTGGGCTTGTGGACGTCCATGTCACTCATGATGTAGGTTTGAGCGATCCCCCTGTGGGTTAGTAACTTGTTCCGCATTCGTGTAGCTTGAATTGAATCATTCCCTCCCCTTTTTGTTTTTGTCTATTTTGTAATGATCTGTAAGCGGTGGAGGAAATTATTTTGGTAGATATGAATTCAACACCGTGTCGGCCTTGCTTTGATGGTAGATCACTCCAGGTTATCCCCGTTTTATCCGCGAATCAACAATGTTTGATTACAAAGACACTTTTTCTTCTAACTCCCAAAAGGACGGATAGAATTTCTTAAGATATTTTCCATTAATGAACATGCTGAACTCCTTTCTCTCGGGTTCCATTAATCTATATGCGCTGCCGGTTGTCTTAGCAGATACGATGAACGGTCCCTCTCATGTGGGTGACCATTTCCCAAATTTTGTATTTTTTGGACCGACCGGAAGGATAACCTTCCAAACCATGTTACCTTCCTGGAAGGCCTGAGACCTGACGTGCTTCTGGAAGGCCATTTCTACCTTTTTTTTTTCTTTCTGATGTCGCGTATGTTCGAGTGCTTGTAACCTTTCTTCGGGCAAGGCATCGAGCTCCTGAACCAGTGCTTGATCGTTCTCTTCCATTGAGAGTCCGTTCATCTGCAGAGTTCAGAGCGACGGTACCGTAATCTCCAGTGGGAGCACGGCGTCATATCCGTAAGTTAACTGGTATAGGGTGCTGCCGGTCACTGAAGATTTGGCGTTCCTGAACGCCCATAGTGCTTCTTCTAACGTATCATGCCAACCCCTCGGATTATCTTCCAAAGATTTTTTGATAATCGAAATTAAAACCTTATACGTTGCCTCGGCCTGCCCGTTAGCTTGGGTGTAGTAAGGGGAAGAATGGAGCAATTGGATCCCATATTAGGCCACGAATGGCTTGACATTCGCGCCCGTAAATGCGGTACCTTGATCGGTGGTGATCGTCTTCGGGATGCTGAATATGTGAATAATATTTGTTTTAATGAAGTGTATGATATGGCTCTGCTATACCTTGGTGAGCGGTATGGCCTCCACCCATTTCGTAAAGTAGTCAGTCGCCACGAGGATAAACGAGTGTCCTTTGGACGATGAGGGATGGATCTTTCCAATTACATCCATTGCCCACCCCTGGAAGGGCCATGGTTTGACGATTGAATGAAGTTCCTCCACGGGGATTTGTCGAAGCGGTCTGTGCCAGGTTCGCCAGTCCGAGTCGGGTGTGATGAACTAGAAACATTCAACTCCTTGAGGCATGTCTCTCCTTCTGAAACCGGAGGCCCACTGTGCCAGGTTGTTTGCCTCTATATTCTTGTCTCGGGGTATATCCTCTAAGACTACATCCGCGAGCTAGTGCAGGAGGTTGTGAACTTCACGGAGGCGTATCTGGAGCTGTGGATCTCTACACCTGAATTCTTTAAGGGCTTGTCGGATAACTAGTTGGGAATCCTCTCTGATGACAACCTTCTTGACCTTCTTGGCGACAAGGAAACGCAAAGCCAAAAGTAGCGCTTCATATTCGGCTTGGTTATTTGTAACGCCTTGTGGAAGCTAATGTGTGAAGCACCATATTTCCCCCTCTGGGCTTTGATAATTACGCCTGCTCCGACTGCCCCCGCGGTGCTGGATCCGTCAAAAGCTACCATCCAGGGTTCTAGCCCCACATAATCTATGGGCGCGACCTGAACCATCCCCGGATGTTCGGCCAAGAAATAAGCAATGGCCTGTCCCTTGACGGCCTTAAGAGGCTAGCATGTCAGCGCGAAAGATGCTAATTTGAATGCCCATTTAACCAAACGGCCGCAGGACTGGCCTGTTTAGTAAATAGCGCACGAGATCAACTTTACATACAACTAGGATTGGCTTGTTTAGTAAATAGCGCACGAGATCAACTTTACATAGAACTTTTGCTTCGACTGGCATTAGGTAATACTCCAATTTCGTGTAGGCATTATATAAGGATAAACAAAGTTTTTCAATGCCTGAATAACGAGTTTCAGCCTCATTTAAGGTCTTACTGAGATAATAAATAACGTGTTCCCGACCTTCGTTATCGTCTTGGGCCAAAAGAAAGCCTGTTGTGTCATCGGTCGCGGAAATATATAGTTTCAGCCCCTTTCCAAGTATCGGCGGTATTAACACCGGCAGAGATGTTAGTGCCTGCTTGATCTGATCTAGAGCTTCTTGCTGGGTAGTCCCCCATTCGAATGCATCCTTCTTGCCGTGCAATAACACCGAGAAGGCCTTCATCCTCCCAGTCTAGTTGGCGATGGATCTTCTCAAGAAATTGACCTTCCCCATATTGTAATTCCTTAATGTTGTGGGGGGGGAGGGGGGCGAGGTCTTGGACGGCCTTGGTCTTGTTTTTATCAACTTCGATACCCTTCTGATGCACTAAAAATCCTAAAAAGTTTTCTGCTTGTACTCCGAAAGCGCATTTCACCTGGTTCATCTTGAGGTCTTGCCGCCTCATCCGTGTGAAGGCCTTGCAAAGGTCCAACAGGTGATGGTCAAAGGCCCAGGATTTAAAAACCACGTCATTTATATATACCTCCATGCAAGCACCGATTAGGTCATGAAATATTGTGTTCATCACCCTTTGGTAGGTTGTTCCGGTATTTTTTAGGCCGAAAGGCATAACTATCCATTCGAAGATTTTGATCGCCCCAGGGCAGCGGAAGGATGTTTTATGGGTATCCTCCTCGGCCAGATATGTCTTATTGTACCCAGAGTTGCCATCTATGAAGGATAGGATCTCATATCCTACCGTGGAATCTACGAGCATGTCGACGATCGGCATTACGTACTCGTCTTTTGGTGTCGCCAGGTTGAGGTTCCGAAGTCAATGCAGATACGGATCTTCCCACTCTTCTTCAGTACGGGAAAGATGTTAGAAATCTATTCTGGATACCTACACGTGCGAATGAAGTTAGCTTTAAAGAGCTTTTCGACCTTCTCTTTCACCTTTGGCAACAATTCCGGGTTGAAACGCCTGGGGGCCTGCTTATGCGGCCGACATGAAGCCTTAATGGGCAGTTGATGCTTCACCAAACTTCTCGCTAACTCGGGAATCTCATGGTAGTCCCATGAGAAGCAGTCTTTGAACTCACGAATCAAAGAAACCATTCGTTCTTTTGCATCGCTGTCCAGCAGGGCGCTGACCTATGTCATCCAAGGCACTGTGTTGTTCCCCAGGTTAACTTCTTCCAGGGGATCTTGAGCTTCTAAAGGTGGAGCAGCTCTTCGAATTGGTGGCTGAACGTCTTCTTTGTTTGGGTCGTAATCAGGTGGTCCGGGGGCCAGTCCTGCCTATTCGTTGGGTAGCGGATCTGCATGGTCCCTTACCTGTATGAATGGACAGCCGGACCTGCCTGCCCTTGCCTCCAAGTCCCGCAAAATCCAGTCGTTAAGCATGACGACCGTCTGTATCATCAGGCCGTTCGTCGGCCTCCACTTTGATTTCAAACCCTTTCATGGTTAAATTACATTTTTTCCATATCCCAGCGTCCTCTAGCATCATGGACAATGGGTACACCTCGGGGGAATAATATACGGCTTCCGCGGAATGTACTTCCATAATAGGATCGGTCTCGGCTTCCACCGTCTCAACCTGATTCCCATTCCAAAACATGACTTTCTGGTGAAGGGTCGAGGGTCAAGGGCACACATTGAGTATTATGGATCCAGTCCCTCCTAAGAATAGCCGAATAGGTTGGCTTTCCTTCAACGACAAAAAAATCCATCTGATCTATCCTAGTTCCGACCGTCACTTGTGCCACTAAAACTCTTGCTGCCGTATGCGCATTTTCTGTGAAGTCGGTCGTCCATAAGGACGTTGGGACAAGATCGTTTATGCTCATCCCGATTTTCTGCAAAGTGGACAGGGTAATGACGTTAACGGATACTCCCCCATCAACCAGGACTTTGCTGACCGTCTTCCCATCGAGATGGACGGTAAGAAATAATGGCTTTAGGTGACGTGTATTCTCGTCGGATAATTTTTGGAAAATTACTAGTTCCAGAACTCCTTCCGGAATGTTAAACTCTTGTTCTGTCCAATACAATGGACCAGCTTCTTCCAGCAGAACATCCCCCTGGAGATTGTCAGGCTGGGACTAAGGTGCTTCAAATTCCCGGGATAGCAAACCCACTATCCTAACCTCGAGATTGCCTTCATGTTGTTCGAGGTCTTTGTCACAAACGATAATTTCTAAGGTGGTCTCCGATGCTCCGTCACAGGTAAGGGCGTCGATCCTTGGTTCATCTTCAGGAATCTGATCCTCCCCAAGCGTCACCGTAAAATGCGGTTCTTTGGGATATTCGACCCTCGCGAAAACTCCTTTCAATCTCCCACTCTATCCGGGCCTGGATAAGATGGCATAGGTCCTGACGATCGGGATTCAGTCCTTTGGTGTTAGTCCCTTCTGAGCTCTGGTGTTGCTACTTGTTATCTTCATCTTCGTAGCAGACGGCTCGTTGCCCCCAGCCTGATGTTCCTGGAATAGGCGAGCGGCCAGGCTCCGTCGTTGTGCCCTTCTTTTTTGGGTTCTGGTGGGGGCTTGGTTCACTCATTCCCTTCAATTCCTTGTCCAACTTCTATCATTTGGGGCCATCCCGGGAGTCAGGTCTGACCAGCTTTCGTAAACAAGCCACATTACCTCCAAAATCCTTTCCGAATCCTTAAGCACCGCCCGTCGAGTGGAAGATGTTGTTTTGTTGCTTTGAGTACGAGCATCACGCTCTTTCTCCCACTCTGATGTGATGGAGCGAAGTCACTGGAGCAATGGTGATACCCGAGATCCCTTCCGTTTCGTTGCTTTCTTTGTGGTTTTGCGGATAGGTGAGGGATTTCTACTAGCCGGATTAGTTGCCTCTAGGGGCTGTTGCATGTAGATGCCCGAGTAAACCGTCTTACGGGAGAGGCAGCCGGATCCTGTGACCCTCCTACAGCACCACGTTGAGATTTTCCCATGACCTGCAAGGCACAAGCGTCAGGAATCTGTATAGAACACCATATTAGGAAGAAGTCAAAACATAGATACCGCAATTTATGCATGTAAAGTGATTCAGCATACGGAAATCGAAAACAGAGCTTGTGAAACAACATGCGTGTCAGAAAAAGGTTAGCTATTACGTACTTCAATCGTCGACGCCCTTAACAAAAATGACCATTTGTTGAGATGTGTAATTTATTCTGAACCGTGAACTCCAAAAGGTTGTGTGGTTGCCAAACCATCAAAATGGGGCGTTCATTAAGCTATATTAATATACTATCAAAAATTCCCGCTCTCCTCATTCTGCCCTAAGCACCATCATCTTCGGAGGATTCCTCCGAATCCCGAGTTGAAGCCTCGGCATGGTCTACCTGTGTTGTTCCTTCTACTACCTGCCCCTCGACATCTTCCCTTAGCCAGTAGTCGGTTGCTCCTCTTACATTGCCTCCGTCATCTAAAGCTAACCCGTTACTGAATCTATGATCGATCGTACTATACACGTCATACGTGTCTCGCCGAGATACCGGAACATCAACGCTCCAGCCTTCATCAACCGGGTCTGTAATGTACCAAACTTGATTGGCTTGGGTCGCCAAGATGAAGGGCTCATCCGTGGGCAAGTTCTTCAGGTACATCAAATACTTGAAGTTCACAAGCTTATATTTGAACTCATCCTCTTTAACACCTCTCTCCAGATCCACCCAGTCACATTTTAAAAGAAGGTACTTCTTTTGATTGCTATAGTACACTTCCACAATGTCTGTAAGAATCCCGTAATATGCCACAGAACCTTCTCTTGGGTTATGGTCCCTAGCTGAGGCATAACTCATTGTATCTGCCGTAACCATAACACCTGCACATTGTGTCCTCTTCCCTGCATCCTGACCTTGAACACGATATCGTACTCCCGACACAATGCACGACGAGTACCGTGTTGCACTGCATAATGGTCCACGGGCCAATGCACGTATGTCTGCTAAGATTGGGCACATATCATCATTCGTCGGGTCATCTACCTACATTTCAGGTAAAGTAGTTTATGAACACCCGTGATTTCAATCTTTTTTGGGGGCGAAGTCAAGATACCACGTAGAGACGATCTGAACGGCACTCACATATGATTGAAACCATTACGCAAATTGTTCGTTGTGCTGGTGGTGCACCTCACGTGGACGTGCGCGCATTCGACATGACCTAATAGCGTCAACGTGAATCCTATAGTGCAAAAAGAAAAGTCGAAGTTGTTCAACATAGAGTGGATAGGTATACAAGTAATGTTAATTTGGTGTGGAATAACCCTCGTATCGGACTGATTTCATCTATATTTCCTAGGATGTAGCTATGAATTTGGCGCATCGTATTGTAATCAAGGTTAAACCTAGAACCAAATAATCCTTTCCCGTGTTGCGTCCCTTCCTCATCCCCTTGAGCAGCCCGGTTCTCCTTGGTCTCTATGTCTCCGAGATATCTTGAGCAGAAAGTCACGCATTCTTCCATAAGGTATCCACGTGCGATAGAACCCTCAGGTTGTGCCCGGTTCCGTACGTACCTCTTCAGAGTACCCAAATACCGCTCAATGGGATACATCCACCGGTACTGCACCGGGCCGGCCACCATAGACTCCTCAACCAAGTGGATAGGCAGATGCTCCATTACATCAAAGAACGAAGGTGGGAATAGCTTCTCAAGGTGGCATAGAGTCAAAGAAAATCTTGCTTGGATTCGCTCTAGTTCACGAACTGTGTTGTGAGCTGAGCACATCGAATTGAAGAAGTTACAAAGTTCAATCAACACGAGCACAACATTTTTGGGAAGACACCTACATGAAGTGTTGAATCAGCTCCTTCAATTATATTTAGAGGAGGCATGAGTTGTATGTGTTAATATAATTGTGTTACAAGGGTATACCGTCGGGCAGCAATAGGTAGGAGTCGTTGCATAAGAACGTGGCAGTCGTGGCTCTTAAGTCCCCATATTAGTTGTTGTTCTACCTTCACACGATGCGATAAGTTTGAACTGAACCCATGAGGTGGTCGGAGATCCTTCAACACAGACAGGAAGATCGGTTTTTCAGGGCACGCATTTGACCCACGAGTCGGCCACCCTGACAACATACCATAACCGGAAAAATCACTAATTGTCCACAGCAATGCAACTCGCATCTGGAAGTCCTCCTTAATACTCGCATCATATGTCCGAACACCGTCATACCAGAGCTCCTTCAACTCATCCATCAAAGGTTGAAGGAAGACATCAATCCGATCCCCCGGGCCATATAGCCCGTCTATGGTTGTAGAGAGGATGAACGATGGTTGCTTCATGCATAGCCACGGAGGTAGGTTATATATCACAAGTACTACAGGCCAAATGTTGTAACTGACGCTCATATTCCCAAAAGGGTTGAAACCGTCAGTGGCCAACCCCAGGCGTACATTGCGAATTTCCTCAGAGAACGTCGGGTACCGAATGATCAAAACTCTTCCATGTAGGATTATCTTCCGGGTGAGGCATCTTGCCGTCGTCTACACGCCCTTCGGCATGCCATCTCATAGAAGATGCAGTTTTCGAAAATACAAACCATCGCTGCAATCGCGGAATCAATGGAAAGTACCGTAACTTCACGGGAGATCTATCTTTACCCTGTGCAAATCTCTTTTCCACACACACAACAGAAACATCACGGTCAACATCTTCCCCGATGAACAACATGCAATTGTTGATGCATGCATGGATAGTCTTGCATGTGAAGCCCAAGTCCTTCATCAGCTTGTTAGCCTCATAGAAGTTCTTCGGAAGCACGACATCGTCTGGAAATGCATCCCTCAACAACTCTAATAACAAATCAATAGATTTATTAGACCAGTGGCACAAAACCTTCAAGTACAAAAGGCGTGCGATAAATGAGAGTCTACTCATCTTCTTGCACCCAGGTATAAGCTCTTTCTCTACATCTTCTAACATCTTTTTGTACCCATTACTGCCAAGATGTATATGTTCATCTTCCTCATCTCTGTGAGGTGCGTTTCCGCTTGGAACATCATCGGTGTGCTCTGTATATGCACACTCTCGCAATAGAAGTTCTAGTTCATCCTCCCAACGCATTGGCACGTTGTCGTTTGAAGCAGCATGGTTCACCTCTCCTTTTCCGTGGCAAGTCCAAACCTTGTAGGTTTGGTTGAAACCATAACGAATACAATGGAGCAAGATATCTCTACGAGTTTTCGTTAAGCGATTTCTGCATACGTACAGGGGCAATAGATGCAAGCATCAGAGCTACGATCTTTGAATGCGAAATCTAAGAAAGCCCTGACCCCATCCAAATATTGAGCCGAGATATGGTTCGCATCGTCTATCCAACTCCTATCCATATAACAAGGTAATACATGCGATTGTATCAACGAAACATGCAACCAAAAACCTAATGTTTAAGTCCTATCACGGACGTAGACTCAAATTTAAAAGAATAAATTTATCTCATCGGTTTGCATAAAATGCATTTACGTCTCTAGAAGTTCATGTTCTCTACATATAAACATAAAATAACCTTCACCAATATACTAGGAAACACGGATGCTATATATGACACTAGCATTATACTTTATCGTAGCATTAAGCCACATGGTTTAAGATAAGCAGTCCTCCTCACTTCAAACCCTTATATCGATGCCCCCTAAATAGTAATAAATAGATTTCGACTCCCCATCAAAATTTATGATCGGCCATTTGTAGACACAAGGCAAATTTCTCACTATTCTAACTTTATTACAGTGAAACTAAGAAGAAAAAATAACGATGTCGATGCTAGAGATGAAGGATATGTAATGCTAGTACGTCAAATTTAATATAATTAAGAAAATAATTACTTAATTACGAACAAATAAGAGATTACATGCAGTTCTTGCCTTATGTCCACACAAATATTAGAAGTGGCAAGTATATGTTTTACCAGTGTAATTATGAAAGGCAAAGCTGATGCAAAGTCATTAAGCATGCAATTTGAGTTAATTGTCAATGTATAGATGTGTTCTAAAATGATGAAATTGAATATGTTATTCAGCTGGTGCACATCGATGATCATCTGTAGGATAGAATTCATGGTGATGATGATTTCCTTTCTATGTTGGTTATGCCTCATGTAGAAACCCTTTAAAACAAATAGGAAATAATTATGAAATCTGATGGGAAAAAATGTTTCAGATTAATGGGAATGCACTTAACACTTCATGGCACCACCCACCCAATAAACAAACATCACAAAAAAGTTTCTGCACAGTGGTATAGCGTCAAAAGGAAAGCAGACCTTTCGGTAAACTCAAGGTTGGGTATCCTGGATGAGCACAGCACGCCTCCGTTGACACACAGTCACTTTCTATAAAAAAACAGAAGTTAAAGATGCACTAATTTTCAATGAAAACGGTACAAAGTACTACATTAATTAAACATGCACTAATTCACATTCTGCATTTTCTCTTTTAGGACTGAATTAGAACCATATATACCAGTTTTAGGATTCCATAGAAGATTTCATGGAACCAGTAAGTGGCGGTGATGCAAGTATTGACAATTTAACAGATCAAATCGGTGCTGTCAAATTTCTCATAAGTCAATCGTTCACATAGTAAGCAAAGATAGCAAGTATGCAAATAGCACCTACTTATGAACATTCTACAGGTTTCAACAAAACTCTACTGTTGTTTATGCAACTCTAGATTGAATAAAATAAAGGAGATGGGATCTCATTGTCTGAGGCATCGGGAGTATTTAAAGAACCCACAGACAGGGCCATTAATAAGTATAGAGAACCAACAATTATCCACAACAGCACGGATGCGGTTCATGGATGAATCCCTAAACCCCATCTTGGAAAGCACATCACGTAGGAAACTTTAAT
Organism: Andrographis paniculata; assembly: GCF_009805555.1. Classification (NCBI taxonomy): domain Eukaryota; kingdom Viridiplantae; phylum Streptophyta; class Magnoliopsida; order Lamiales; family Acanthaceae; genus Andrographis; species Andrographis paniculata. Next base: position 257,256 of record NW_026137589.1, read on the forward strand.
TAACCCTGTCATAAGCCTTTTCCATGTCAAGTTTCATGATGAGGCTATGTGCTTTTTGGCCTCTGATTGTTGCTGCTCAAAAGTTCTTTCACTTTTGAGAACATCCTGTTCAGCCTTGATCAACAAGTGGAAAACAATGGCAAAGATGTTCTTATTCCACCATTTTAGATGTTGCTTCAAGCTGATAAGTTTCTGTTGGAACTTGATAAGGCCGTGAGTTCCAGATCAACTTCTATTCTTTTATGTTGCCTTCAAATCAACTTCTATTCTTTTCCCTTTCTTTTTTGTATTTAAGAGGTGCCGAAGATCCCGTTGTTTAAACCCATTGGAGCAGTTTAAGTCTTCATTAGTATCAACATTGTTCTGAACCCAAGTAGGGTTGACCTTATCCATTCAAGTAAGGTCCTCCTCAGTGAAGCCTTCCTTATGTTGGGATTTATCTCTTGGAATCTGATCTTCTTTTTTTCATTGCAAGAAGCTTCTTAGATCCTTTTGTTTATGTCCAAAATTCTTCTTATTACTTGGATTAGAGACAAAATTAGTCGATGAAGCAAGACATCCTTCCAAATCATGTCCCAGATGCTTACAAGAGACAATATTTCGGCACTTTCTCATTTTCCACTTGCTGTTCCATTTCAACACCATTAATGAGCAAATAGATTTTGTCGATCAGAGGGCGAGACACATCAATTTCAATACAGCTCGGGCAGCTGAAATTCTAGCCTTGGGAGTTGTTGGCGTATCCACTTTCAGAGGGGTATCAATCAGTGAGGCAATGGAAAAAAAAGCATCCATCTGGCATAATTGGGCAGGAAGCACAGGGGACTGAACCCAAAATGGTATTGCTGCAGATTCGATTCCAGGTTTAAAAGAAGGATTCCATTTCAAAACTCTCATAGGGAAGCCTCTGCTGAACCAAATTCCTCGAGTCCAAATCCGAGTGTAATCCTCCTCATTGGCAAAGCGAATCAAGATATGTTTAAAAATGATTTGTAATAACTTGAATTCCCCAACTAACTTGAGATGATTGAACGTATCCCAACAATGCTTTTCATGAGGAATATCCTTGAGTGTTTTTTCCCACCAATGAGAACTTGAAATCAATTGCCGGAAGAGCAGTCTCCTCATTTGAAAATTCCAGCGCAGGGCCATTGTTGTGTTCAGTAGTAGAACCAATGGTTTTCGGGTAGGGAATGGAAAAGAAAAGAATTGGTTGAAAGGGGATGTTCTTTGTCCAGAGGGTTCGGAGGATGGTTGGCAACGACTCCAACAAAAGAGTGACGAGCAGGAGGCTCATCACCCATCTTAAACAACAAGCCAGAAACACAAACACCTCAACCCATACTGATCCCAGGGTAGAGTCGAACAGGTGCAGGTTGAGATTCTTCCCTTTCAAACCAGTAGACCAAAACCAAAATTCCAGAACCAAAATAATCATGTGATAAAATCACACCATTAATAAATCAAACTTCACAGGGCACTTAAAAAATCTGCCTACTCGTTCTCTAACACAAGAATATGTTATCCTACCAACTAATCAAGTTCTGTTTATCACACACAAGCCATACAATTCCTAATACCACATGAGAAAGAAGAAGAATATTACGATGCCCTATTTCGATTTCTCCTTACAGAGGATGCGACGAAGAAACGTGGATCGATCCTCATACTACTCAAGATAACTTACAAACATTACCTGGTCGCCGGTGCTGATTAACCTCCTCGATCCCACCTTCGCCCAGTACGTTGCGTAAGCCCCTCCGAATCGCGTCGAAGGATGAGTTCTGCCCTAGCTTTCTGAAATTCGCTAAGTGTGGAATGGATTCGCCACCGAGGAGGGGAAGAAGAAAGCCCGCGCCCTAAAATCGTTCTTACAATTTTCCAAAAGCGCTATATCGTTTTTACCCTTTTTAAAATCCAAAATATCTTTTAAATTTTACAAATAAATTTAAACGCCATTTGTTACGAAGCACAATCGTAACTAATGTTATTTTGAACAAATTATACCAACTTTGTTTTCGTTACGGCTTATTTTGTGTAATTAAAGAACCTGAAACGTTGACCAAAAAAATATTTTTTGGTCACGGAACTTGTTGTAACAATAACCATTATTTGTTACGATATTATTGTAACGAACCATTGAGCCGTGGTGAAAGACCATTTTTTTGGTAGTGCCACTTGGTCCACAGAAGTTACTCGCCAAACCTCCCCCCTTTTTTAAAAATTACTTCTGCGACCGTATTTTTGGGAGAAAGTCTATCCCATGCCGAACTTCTCTTTGGTTGTTTGATCGACCTTCCTAGCCGTTTGAACACGGGTTTTTTGAAATTTGTCCCCCTATGACCTGTCTGATGAGCCGTATTTGATCTTCCAAATCTGGATGGGCACACTCCGGAAACATTGATTGGCGCCGGAAACGGCTCTGTTATCCACTTGCATATCATGTTTTTCGGCCAACTTAAGACGGTCTTCTTTGATTGCCTTCTGGACGGCGTTTCAGAAAGCAATACAGTTGCCAATCTGATGACCATATAGTCCATGCCATTTGCAGAATGATTTTCCATTCAGTTCCTCTTCTGTTGGCATCTTGTGACCTTTCTTAAGGTGGAGCTGGTTGTCTTTCAGTAGGTGTTCGAAGATCTGCTCTGTCTTTGTGATATCGAACGGATAAGATATCTTTGGATTCGTATCTTTCCGTCGAGGCGGCTTAAGAGATGGCCATGTGTAGGGCTTCCCTTGTGTTATTTCTGCCAGGAAGGTCTTCTCTTGTTCTTTATCCTCATTGGCAGCCTCTTTTTGGGCAAAAACACAATGATTCGCACCCTGAAACTTTTGATTATGAACTTCTTGGGCCTCTCTCACGAGTTGTTCGGCCTTCACAGCCTTGGACGTCAACTGCCGGAATTCATGATACTCTTGGAGGGTGAGTTTATCCCGTAATTGATGAGTCATGTTTTCAATAGCCATGTTTACCACCTGATACTCTGGTATACGAACTTGGCACCTAGTTTCCGATCTCCTGAAGCGTTCCAAAAACTGCTTAACGAATTCGTCCCCTCGCTGACGTAAATTAGTCAAGTCTGAGATGGTAACTTCTGGAAGCGGGCTGTAAAATCGCTCATGGAAAGCTCTTTCCATATCCGCCCAAGTGCGGATAGAGTTCGGGGGTAATGAGGTATACCAGGAAAATGCAGGGCCTGTAAGGGACATAGAGAAGAGTTGAAGTTTGTACCAGTCATTATTCATGTACTCTCCTCCGCATTGAGCCGTAAATCAGCTAATGTGCAATCGTGGAGCGAAAATCCTCCCCTGAGAACAATGCGAACTAGGGGATTTGAGCGTTGCGAGGCAACGGGTGATCCAAAGGGATATATCCTAGGAACGGCCGTTGGTAATGAGGCCTGGCCGGTAAACTGATACGATCACCGTAAATCCTCTGTAGTACATCCTCAATCACCTGAGGATTCAGGAGTGGTGGTGGCATTACTTCTGTCTGCTCCCCAAGCTGCTCTGGAGGTGCTTGGGGGAGCGGCAGATTCCGGATCGCCGGCTGCGGAGGGGCCTGAAGAATCGGTTCCCGTGGCGGGAGGTGAAACTTAGGGGCTTCCGCAGCTTCTCTTACCGCTGGGGTCTACTGTACTGGGAGATTACCGGGGGCTGTCTGGGCAACGAATTCAAAATTTTTCTGTGTCCCGGAGCTGGTGGAAAACAGTCCTTCCGCAGTGCCAGCCAGCCCCCCAGCGCAATGGGATGCGGCAGGGGCACTCCCCCTAACCCCCTGCGTGTCCCCAAAGAGACTGGAGCGAACGAAGGTCCTGGGGTCGCTGGCAGTCCTGCCCCCCAAGGGTTTCCGGTTCCCTGTCCAGCCGTCGGATATCCCTAGAGTGCCGGAACGGGAGGCGGAGCGTTTAACGAAACTCCAGTCGATGAAGAACTTGGGTGCCAACACGGGGAAAATGGTACTGACTGAAGGTCATGCCAAACCCTCTTGCCTGGGACAGCCCAGCCAAAGTCTGCTTAGTCGTTGCGCTGGAGTCTTCGAGCTTCCGGACGGTGGCCGGAGGTTCTCCAGATTCATTTTTGCCGAGGATCGTGACGTGACCGTAGCTGAGCGCCTGAGGAGCTGCCCTAGAATTAGCTGAGAGGATAGGATTCGGCCAGATTTCGGGCGGATTGGGGCCGATTACGGAAGCCTTGCCCTTTTGAGTTTCCTCTTCCCGGAGTAGTGCGAATTCTGTTCGTATAGCGGGCTTGAGTACGTTAGTGATATATTTAGACAATTTCAGAGCGGATTTGTGGAGAGAAGATTGGATTTCTCCGCAAATTTGTTCACGGAGAATGCTGGCCGGGAGGCTGATAATGGGATCGGACCTCCCAGCCACTGCAGAGGCTTCATCTCGTGGAGCAGCCTCCTGCGCGGGATGCGACGAATCGCCGACGGTTTCCTTGTTCTTCGACATCTCTGTGTTCGTCGGCAGCGCCAATTTTCTCTTTTGCAGTAGCATGCAAAAAGTCATGAGACGTCGGTGTCCCACCAGGTGTGCCAATCTGTTGTTGTCAAAAAATCACCACCGACGGCTTAATCGGAAAAGCCTGTCGGAATTGATTTTTTCGTAGGGTTCCCCGGCCTCCTCAAGAAAGGATCCGGGCTACCTCGTGATAACTGAAAAAAAAATGGCGAAGAAAGAACAATGTAAGATAGAAATTAACGGTAAAAACTAAATTAGAATTAACAGGAGAAAACTGTAAGAGTATGGAAAGAATGCAAAGGAAAAATTAATGCAGAAGACGATGATTCATGATCCCCGTCCTTCAGCCTTCTTAGGATTTTATTTCTATAATCTTGTTCGGATAAGATCCTTATCCCTTATTTTTCTCCAATTTCCCCAACCTCCTTTTGTTTTCAAATTATGCCTCATCCGTTTACTTGTTGACCGTGGGCCTATTTACTGATCTGGACCTTTTTCTGGGCTTTACGCTCCCGGGACTTGGGCTGCGCCTACTTGGATTAGCCTGGTTGATTTTTTGAGTGTACAACCACATTGATAGAAGTGCCATTATTTCATGACTCAAAAGGTATCTCTTGATCTAATTATCATAATCGATTAAGATATAAATATTAGATTATTAGTCGGACATAGGTTTCTTAGTCCTTATGAATCATCATCATCACCATCCCTATTTATTCATATCATCTACGAATAAAATATATCTATTAAATCAGAGTAATGTAAAAAAGTATCATATAAAAAATTTATTTAAATATTTATAATACAAGATAACATATCGATATAAAAGTCATGCAACCAATTATGTATGCAAATCAGAGTTTGAATGAGTAACTATGGATCTTCTATATATACTATGTGAAAAAAGTGAATTTATATGCAACTATTATAATAAGAATAGATTGGATATCATATGTCATTAATACAAGCTCAGAATGTCGATGACTTTGACCTTTTCAATATTCTAATACATTTGTATCTTCATATTGATCATATCCCCTACTTCTTCCTTTAAATAGATATCCAACTGATTTTTTTTTCAGCATTATTATAGTTTGATTCACAGAAACTTTTATTTCCTATATAAATATTAATTAAATTTTTTAAAAAATAGATATATGCATAACTAAAAAAAAAAACTTTCAAGAAAATAATAATAATAATATAATAATAATGAAGTACTTACATTGAAAAATATTTTATTATTTTCTTTGGATCTCCAGTTTGATTCAATGTACGCAAAGAAAATGACAAGTAAAGTTGTGATGAACTTAATTTGATAATATTATTGTAACCTTAAAAAAATTATATAATTTACTTTTCACAATTGCTATAATTTCTTGACATTAAATCACTGTTAACTTTTAAATTAAAAAAAAAAAAAAACCAGTGATCGCAATTTTATCTTGAGGGTCAATAACAACTTTGAATGCAAGCACAATATTAAGATCGCTCTAATAGTCCATTTTTGCAATAATACTTTTACACATCCCACTTATAATTGCATCATTACTTGGCAAGTTACTTTTTAATAAATATTTAAATTTGTATACTAGAAAAAAATATAAGTTTGATGTTTGATAAGACGAACAAAAAATTTATTTGGTCATATCATAAAACGGCTCAAGAAATTCACATTATTTTTCACTGTTTTTTCATTCCTCATTTAAATGACAAAACTTGTATCCACTCTCTTTCAACATAAGGGAAAAAAAAATGTATTTAATAATATTATCCATCATCAAGCATTTAAATTTCATCGAGAAATAAATCGTTCTTCAAACTAATACTAATACCAATGTCTTTAATTTCTTTTGCACAATCCTGAATTATTTTCATCCGACCTCATGAACCTTTAACATATTTCACAAGTTATCTTATCCTACTCAAAGTTGTTTCACCAACTTTTAAACCTTCATGTACAATAAGTTTCAATATGTGAGCCAAACAATAAATATGAAAAAATCACCTTTACACAACAAATTGTCATATTGATAGAGTTGATATTTTAAAATACTCTGCATAGTATCATTACTCAATGCATTACCCAATGTCAAAGAAAATGCTCTTTCTTCAATTCGACATTCTTTAAAAAACTCTAATATTTTTGCAGCTAATCAAGTCCAATATGTAAATGAAGGAAATGATCACCATTTAATATCTTACTATTCAACTTCCAGATTCATCAACAAAATGAGCTTTCAAACAAATATGTAGCTCTTACTCGTACATACAGTCCATATATCAGAAGTTAAACAAATCTGATGTTAAATATTAGTTAAAAACTTATTTAAGTTTCGTCTCTTCCTTTCAATACAACTTATTAATATCATAAACAACAATATTTCTAGATAATAGGGAGGGTGAGAAATTCATACTTTAAACTATCTTTAATACCATCATATTCGACTAAAGAAAAATGCATATTACGCTTGAAAAATGCAGCAACTATAAACTCGCATACAATATTTGGATTAGCTTCTTTACTTTTTAACTTCACATTAGCATCAACAACTATTATATTATATCATGATATTTCAATCTTTTGCATGTTTTCATGTGGTGCCACAATATAAAAGTTTCATTTTTTTTTTCTCTACTTTTATATATTTTTTTGTAATCCTTGCATTCACAAAAAGCATCTTTACCTAACCCTATTTTTTTAATATAATATTTATCTTTAAAGGTAAAGTAACATAAATATTTAAAAATATATCATACACACATAAAATTATTTCAATAAAGAATGAAAAAAATATATACATACTGTTATGAGAAAACGAGAAAGAAAACAAATAAAAAAACACAGAGGTTCTACGTGATTCGGTGATGTGTCAACCTACGTCCACAGGCAGGAACCAGAGAGACTTTATTATACTAATTCAGAGAGTTACAATTATGTCATACTACTGGGAATCATAGCTATCTATTTATAAGCACCCCCAAAACACCATAAACCCTAAGCCTATTTGTTATTAATTAGGATAAGCCCAAAAGGAACTCTGCCAATTGAAACAGTCCTTTCATTTTGGTTTCAGGTCGGGTATCTCCACATTGACTTGAAGTTTCTCTAACCGCCAAAGGTCATCAGTATCTCTCAGTCGACTCCTTCCTGTCAGATGCCCCGTGAGGACTTTACATCCTGTGAATATTCACCAAGTTTAAGCAGTGCTCGAACTTCTTCGTCTATAGCGCCTTTGTCAACATATAAGTTGGATTGTGTTCTGTAGCTATTTTCTGAATAGAAAACCTGTCTTCCTCCACAAGATCACGGATAAAATTCAACCTTACATCAATATACTTGGTTCTCTCATGATACACTGGATTTTTATCCAAACTCAAAGCACTCTGACTATCACGTAATAGCACCGGTTTATCCACTTTCAGACCCAAACTCTACACTAGACCATGTAACCAGATACCCTCCTTAATACCTTCAGTCATTAACATGTATTCCGCCTCAGTCGTTGACAGTACAAACGTAGGTTGTAAAGTAGACTTCCAATTTACTGCATATCCAACAAAGTGAAGATAAAGCAAGTCAGTGATCTTCGTTTCACCAAGTCACCCCCGTAATCAGAGTCTGCATAGTTAACTAGACCATCACCATGGTCTTTCAGATATCGCAAGATCCACTTTACAGCTCACCAGTGAGCTTTACCCGGATTAGCCATAAGCCTGCTCACCACACTAACCGCATAAGCGAAACCCCGTCTCATACATACCATCGCATACATAAGACTTTCAACTGCACTTGAATATGGAATCGTCTTCATGTAGCTAACCTCTTCATCTGTAGCCAGTATAGTGGTTCGATCAAGTTTAAAGTGTGCCGCCAAAGGGGTACTTACCGGTTTGGACTGATCAACAGAGAATGCCTGCAAAACTTTCTCGATAACTAAAAAAAATGTGTGTGTGTGTTTACACAATTCACAGGGAATTTATATTCGAAAATCAGTGAGTGGAAGTTTATAGAAAACGATCAGATATAGTAATTTTTGTAGTTGTAGACCCTGAGTAGTTATCACAATTATCTATACTCTTTTTACTAGTGAGTTTCCAGGTCGAACACAAGGATTTTAAGTCATGAATTTCAACGGTGAAAATCTTGAAGAAGCAACGAAAACTGCAGGAAGGGATCCACTTACAGTGGATCCAAAAGATAGCCTAAAGAAAGCAGTAAGTAAAGCGGTAAAAGTGAAGTGAGCGGAAGCGAGTGAAGCGAAGGCGGAAGATGAAGTGTCAGCGGTAACCAGATGTTCGGGGCATGAGCGGAAGTGGGGACCAGATGAACGGGACATGAATGAATGGCGGTTACCGAGTGAACGGAACATGAGCGAGCGGCACATTATATGTATATGTATTTATATATATATGGGCGACAGAGAGTGGAGGAGAGATATTGTGTCTGAACTGTGCGTTACTAAATTGATAGATTTTCCTGGAGGCAATGAGCGAGCGATGCAAGTGTGTTATCGGAAATATATGTATTTTACGAAAGCGGTGAGAAGGAAGTAATGTAATTATATAAACTGAATATAAAGAATTCATAGCACTGGAGTTTTTTACCTTAAGGGATTTACAACAGGACTTCAATGACACCCAGATTCAAGACATTATAAGAAATAAACCCTACTGTCACTAGGAATCTCTGCGACCTAATAGACCACCGCCTATGCCCCATTAATTTTCCCAAAATCTGCCTCATTAGTGGCTTTACCCTTCTGTTACCTCTTTTTAATCAAAATTGAATTCAGAACAGCAGTTAAGCAGGTCGACAAGGCTCCCGCGTACTTAACTACATTGAACTACCTTGAGACCGCTTTTGGCGCATAACAAGTCTCAAATAATCAATTCTTCTCTAGCTCTAAATCAATGAAATAAAACTCTCTAAATTCAAACTTTATATAAGTGTGTAAAAAAATGTGGAAGAAATGAGGGTGAAGAATCGAATGATATTTCATTACTACTACGAAAGCAGGAAAAGACTAGTGCTACAAAGCTGTAAACAAAAGCAGTAATCTAAGCTAAGAAAGCTGTAAAGACTTGGCCAAGGGAGGAGGGAAACCCCTACTCCCTTGGTCATTCCTATGGAGAACTCCCTTACAGGGTTGGAGCTCTCGGAGACAGGAAGACGACTTGCTTGCGAAAAGTAATTGCTAAGAGTATTTAAAATCGAAGTATCGATACTCTTTCGTAAAGATATCTGACCTTTTTTATAACAGGTGGAATGGGGCGGTTGCAATCGGTTGCTGAGCGGTTCCAACCGCTGGGCAGTTAGGCGGTTATTGGTAGTTATTCTGTTGAAGCAGTTGCTGACCATAACTCCCAGGGCGCTTGCTTTGATTGCACTGAACTGTAAAGGCTCAAATCTTCCTCGCTTGCCGAAGAGCTGGAGGGCATCAGTGCAGCTAGGCTCGCTTGTGCTGGCTGAAAATGAAATGGTTGTGCCGCTGCAGTTAGAACACTTAGTTGGAATCTGGTGATATTCTGCAGCGGTGGGCGTCTGGGCTGTCGCTTGCAAGCGGAAGAGGTTGTCGCTTGCGGGCGGTGAAGGCTGCCGCTTGGCTCTCATGCCTTAGTATTTTTTAGAAAGTATTATGGGCGCTGGCGAGCGGGGGTGGCTGTCACTTGTGGTGTCTGCCTTAGCTTTTTTGGCACCAGACTACCGCTTAAAAAGGCAAAAATCGTTAATAATCTCAACAACGAATTCTGGATCATGCCAAGCGATATAGATCAATAATGTATGCCATTAATGAGTCATTGTGATGGTTCTTATACAAAAATTCGAGTAATACACAGTAAAGTCAAGCTAAGAATATGCTCCTATTTGGAGTTATCATTTCTCAATATACTTTTCTTGAGAAACCCATAGCCATCCTACTTCTCTATCACGCCAGATTTCCATACCCAGGATTTTTTTTGTCGCACCCAAATCCTTCATCTCAAGTCATTAATTACAGCCATATTTTTAGCTGCAATTAACATATCATCCATATACACCAGCAGAGACACAAAGGAATCACTAGAAACTTTCTTCGAGTAAACACAGTTATCAAACTAATTACGAGTATAACCATTAGACACCATGAAAGAATCAAATCTCTTATACCACTGCCTCGGAGACTGCTTCAAGCCATATAGACATTTCTTTAACAAGCATACCTGGTCCCCTTTAGAACTGTCGAACCCCTCCGGTTGAAACATGTAAATCCGTTCTTCTAGATTACCATGAAGGAATTCTGTTTTTACATCAACTTGCTCCAACTCAAGATCAAAATCGTCCACCATTGCCAAAAGAACCCGGATGGTTTTGTGTTTCACCATAGAAGAAAAGACTTTATGGTAATCGATTCCTTCCTTCTGTGAGAACCCTTTTGCCATCTCACCTTGATCCTAGCAGGTTCAACACCAGGAATTCTCTCATTTTTTTTAAAGACCCACTTGCATCCCACTGGTTTCACCCATTTTGGTAGTGCAACAAGATCCCAAGTCTTTTTCTTTTCAAGAGACTGCATCTCTTCATTCATTGCTATAATCCAGGTTTCTGCTTCTTTACTCGCCACAACTTCTTTATATGTCTTTGGCTCATCAAACCCAATATCATCACCAACCACCAATGTATAAGCCACAGAATTCATGCCACATGTATCGACACATTCTGCAAACCTAGCTGGTTTCTGAATATTTCTTTTTCCCTTTCTTGCTGCTATGGAATCTTCAACTCCAGTACCAGCGCCATCAGCTTCCCCCTCAACCGGTTTCCCTTGAGGTTTTGACTGATCTGGTTGACTGGATTGATCAATAGTATTATCCTGCTGCTCTTCCTCTAATACAACTCTATCAGGAGTTTCAAACTCCACCCTCTGGTCAGCACCACAATATTTTGTACCTGCAATACTTTCACAACCTCTACTTTGATCAAGCATAGCAGATTCATCAAAGGTTACATCTCTGCTAATAAGAAATTTACCAGGATTTTTACCTTTTATACACCACATTCGATAACCTTTGACTTCTGTTACATACCCTAGAAATATGCATTTTACTGCCCTCGGCTCCAGTTTACCATCATTCACATGAGCGTATGCAGGGCATCCAAATATTATTAGATTAGAGTAATCAGAGGGTTTACCGGACCATACATTTTGAGGAGTATTTAAGTCAATTGTAGTTGATGGAGATCTATTAACCAGATAGCTAGCAGTTTTAACTGCTTCAGCCCAGAATTGCTTAGATAACCAGCAAATATGCCTATACACCTAGCACGCGCCATGAGGGTTTGGTTCATTTGCTCTGCAACTCCATTTTGCAGTACACTACAGTACGGTGCCTCACTATACCTTCTTTCTTGCAGAAATCATCAAATGGAGCATTTCAGAACTTTAACCCATTATCAGTTCTTAGAGTCTTGACCTGTTTACCCGTCCGTTTTTCAACCATGGTCTTCCACTCCTTGAACTTCCCAAACATCTCATCTTTACTCTTCAGAAAGTACAACCAGACTTTTCTTGAATAATCATCTATGAAACTGACAAAGTAAGAACAACCGACCTGCGATTTCACCGGAGAGGGACCTCATAAATCTGAATGAACATACTCCATAATTTCTTTTGGAAATGTGATTACCGGTAGTAAACCTCACCCCTTTTACACAAGCCTCACAGAATTCAATTTTACCTGTCACATCCCCACCAAATAAACCCTGCTTGCTCAACACAGACAACCTCTGCTCACTGGTATGACCCAATCGACGGTGCCACAAATTTGTCCTGTCATCATGTTTATCCAAGGATTGGGATACCGTTGTCGTTCCCATCACTGAACTGCCCTATAGAAAATAAATTCCATACTGCAGTTTTCCCTTAATCATCACCAGAGCACCTTTTAGGACTTTCACCCACTCACCTTCACCATGATATTTTAAACCATTCTTGGCTAAGGTGCCAAGAGAAATCAAATTCTTTCTGAGTTCAAGAACATACCAACAGTCAAATTTTCTGACAGTACCGTCATGCAATTTTATCTGCACTATCCCACTCCCCTTTATGGCTAGAACCCCATCATCACCTAACTTCACCGTTCCATTCCACTCCTTAAAGAAAATGAGTAAATCACGAGAGAACGTCATATAGTGAGAAGCACCGGTATCCATAATCCAGGAATCAACAGTACTAGCACTACACGATGTCAGAACTTCACCAAGGTCCCCATAATCAGAACTGTCTTGTATCACAGCAGCACTGTCACTGTTACTAGAATCAACTTTTGTATTTCCCTTCTTCTGTGGACAATCCCTTTTAATGTGCTCCTTCTCCTTGCAAAGATAACACTTAAATTTGCTAGAGGATTTTGATTTTAAATGCAACCTCCCATTCCCATTACCCATCTCATATGGTCTTCCCCTACCTGCAAAAAGACCTGAACCAGAACCCTCTTCCAGAGAAACCTTTCTTTTCAATTCTTTGGAAATAAAGGCATCTTTCACATCATTAATAGAAATTGTAGTTCTACCATATAGCATAGTATCTACAAAATTCTCATATGAACCAGGTAGTGAACACAATAAAATTAGGGCTTGATCTTCATCATTTATTTTAACCTCAACCCCTAGAAGATCAAGAATAATATGGTTAAAGCTATCAAGATGATCATTTACCTGAGTACTTTCAGACATTCGGAGGGTGTAAATACGTCGCTTCTGATATAGCCTGTTCGTGAGAGAGTTGTTTTGGTACTTCTCACACAGTTTATTTCATAGCTCAAAAGCCGTCGTCTGATCTACAACCTCCTGTAACACCTTATTAGTAACTGACAGCAAGATCGCGGAATGAGCCTTTGCCAAAATCTCTTTATTCATCTCCTCCTTCGTGTTTTGGGGAAACTTGTCTTCTCCCTCCAACGCAACCACACATCCTTGTTGAACCAGAAGTTCCCTCATCTTGACCTTCCAGAGCGTGAAGTCATTCGACCCATTAAACTTCTCCAGATCAAACTTATACGAGAACATCTTCAATCAAATAGATATGGCTCTGATACTAGTTGTTATGAGAAAACGAGAAAGAAAGTAAATAAAGACTACAGAGGTTTTACGTAGTTCAGTGACGGTGTGTCAACCTACGTCCACGGGCAGGAACCGGAGAGATTTTATTAAATTGATTCAGAGAGTTACAATTATATCATACAACTAGGAACCATAGCTATCTATTTATAAGCACCCCAAAATACCCTAAACCCTAAGTCTATTTGTTATTAACTGTGGATTGTGCAATGTGAATATATCTTTTAACCTAAAATAAAAAATAAAAAAAATTACTAGATTTAATCTAATCTAAAATATTTTATGAAAGTTATTATACAATATAATATATTGAATATATATAGTATAAGTATATAATTGTAATACAAATAGTAATTATTAATTTATCATATACAATTAACCTGTGTGTCAATTTGTCTCGCCACGGGCTAATCCACTTCTAACCCGATCATGTGGATTGACCCATTTAGACTCGGGTTTTAACAAGATTAAAAAATTACAATTCAATCTTTTTTAAAAGTACCGTGGGACGCCCAATCTTACGGACTCAATTCATTTTGATAGCTTTAAATAATTTAGACACAATCCACTTTGATAATATTTTTCCTTAGTTTTCTTTTAAGTAATTTCATGTATTTAATTTTAGGGTAAGCTATTTTTTTAGTCCCGTAACTGGACCCTCTTATCATTTTAGTCCCGTAAGTGGAGCCTGTTGCAAACTAGTCCCATAAGTGAAACATTTTTGTTGTTTTAGTCCTCCGGCGCCGGAGATGCCCGCGTGGCTCGCCGGAGGTGACGTGTCCGCCAGGTGTCCCGCCAGGTCAGCGACACCTGGCGGACACGTGGATTTATTTTTTTTTTCAATTTTTTTATTTTTTTAAATTAAATCAAATTAAAAAAAATAAAAATATATAAATAAAATTAAAAATAAGTTTTTAAAAAAATTTAAAATAAAAAATAAAAAAAAATCCACGTGTCCGCCAGGTCAGCGCCAGGTGTCACTGACCTGGCGGACACGTCACCTCCGGCGAGCCACGCGGGCGTCTCCGGCACCGGAGGACTAAAACAGCGAAAATTTTTCACTTATGGGACTAGTTTGCGACAGGCTCCACTTACGGGACTAAAATGATAAGGGGGTCCAGTTACGGGACTAAAAAAACAGTTTACCCTTAATTTTAATGTAATTTTATTTAGAGTTTAGTTCCGTTGAGATAGAATTTTATAAATTAAAAAAAAAATTAAAAAATAACAGAAACTTAATAAAATTGCTAATACAAAAATTTGGCCTAAAAAAGAGGTCGGATATCGCCGGCTATCTATCAAGAATTGGCCATTTAATATGCGGGTTCTAGGAAAGGCAGGATGAACTGAATATCACGCCAATCGTTACTCTAAATTTTGATTATTCTAATAGACGATTTCAGGAAAAAATTTCAAATTGATTGTAAATTGCAATTAGGCCAAAAAACTTCACCTCATATGTAGAGTAAAATAGTTGTCGTCTGAAACCGTTTTTAACCGATCAAAGTGCGCTTATAAGTACCCGGTTTCAACATAAGCAAGAAATCTTCATTCACATACAAATTCTTAGGGAATTATTTGAGTATCACTACTTTATTTTCTTTAAATTTTTTTTTAATCATTCATAGTATAATAGATTAAGGAATCTACTACTAATCCCAAATTATTGAAATCAAGTTTGTACTTAGGCCAAATTTTATTATTGATAGTTAATTTTGTTTACAATTAACAATTTGAAGACCACGGTGGGAGAGAAACTTACCCGATCTCCGTTCCGAAGAACCATGCATACACTTATGTTTCGGATGAGAAGTAAAACGGTTGACATGGCTAGTTCGCAGTCACAATCACCGAGCGTATCAACAGGAGTACCTACTATGAGAATTGTTACAAGCCATCTCCCAACCGATTGGAAAGAATACTTGCAGGTGTTGAGCAATCAACTAACGGACTTACAATCTATGATGAAGCGTGCTTGCTAATATGACAACAAAGTCCACTTATATATCATTAGACACTTCTCCTTCACAATCGCATGCAGAAATTGATGTCCCATGTTTTTGTTGATATCACCATCCCAATTAATCCCTAGGTCAACAAAGAACATATATGTACCATGCATAGACAAGATAAGGGATAAAACACATGCCACATACCCTAATTATTTCCCTTTGGGACAAAGAGGACACAATTTCTTTTAGAGCCGACATATGCACAATAAGAAACCAATGTAATAGGCGATAGGTATTTCAGTCTTGAATGAACATATGATGTTTCACCTGTCAGAGTTACCCCACAACGTATAGCTCAAGTTCTAAGGGTTAATTTTGGAATGAACCCAAGCATGGCTAATCAGCCGGATAATAAAAAACCATCCCCATAGAGGATTATAACCAAACATATTATACCTAAGAATTTTAGAATTCCAAATTTCCCCATGTTCTTAAAGGAAGATGATGTTTCCATAATAGAATATGTCAATCGATTTACAACATAATTGGCTGAATTGGGAAACAATCTCTATTTCAAAATGCAATTAGTTGCAGTTTCACTAAACCAATAAATAAATAAATAAATAAATACTATTTTCTTATGGTTTGAAAGTTTATGAGTAGGTCAATTTTAAACCTGCAAAGTTATGGAAATTGCACTTCATGTCCGATTTTCAGCTGCATACCTATTGTTTTGTCAACTTATTTGCTTTAGACAAAGCAAATTTTAGAAGAAATTATCAAGCATTTCATAGAGAACATCAGGAAATTAAAAGGGCAATGTAGAATTTTCATCAATGAAATTGAAATGACCAGTCTGAAACATGCATGTCCAATTGTAAGAGCATTTGACTGTACATGATATAATAAATTTGGCTCAATTAGCCTCAAAATCTAATAGGATGGAACATTATTCAAGAAAAAAAAAAACCAATCAGTTAGAAAAGGCAAAATGCAACATATGGAAAGCATATAACTAGAGTAGTATTATCCAGAGGTAGAGAACATCAATGAAAGAGACAAAATGGTAGACGAGCGTACAAACGGGTAACCTTATGTGTGTTCCAACTTAAAACTCATTTATGGAACTGAAGGAAACAAAGACCAACCATCTTTTGATGTCTCGAATGTCGATTACATCTCTGAGGTTCAACAATTGGCCTTAACGGAAGAAATCAAAGGCAAGTTGTACTGAAAATGGCAAAACTTATTCACTTACACTACAAATCAATGTGTGTATTTTCGCTAGGAGATCCAGAGAGCTATTCAAAGGCGTTTGAAGTACGTTACTCTAGGGGTTGAGCAAAAACCATTCCCGAAAGTAAAAATGGCCATTATTTCAGCTTAAAAATGAAGAAGAATTTGGGACTTACATTAGGAAGAGAAATTCCATAATAGTATGACAAGAAAGATGGCCGATTAAGGTCAAGGACTGATGCCATAATACAAAAGCACTCTACAGGTACAAGGTGTACCCTACTTTGGTGGCCAAAAAATAAGATATGGCGATGAAACATACCAATTTAAGGTCAGAGATGGGGTGGTTGTATGAAAAATTTCTATGCGTAAAACCTAGAATCTTAAATAGTGAAATGAGAGGTAGAGTTTTAATAGAAAGCCTTTAGTCATAGATATTGACCCATGGTTCCCATGAATGAATCAATCTCTTATTTGAAAGGCAAAGCATAGGTATATAACATGACATGGATGCGAGGTAAAAGTACACATATAAAGCCGCCCGGATCACCGTCGGTCCAGAGATTTTCAAGTTGAAAGCTAGGTGGGAGAAATCCGATCTAAAATTAAAGCCATATTGGACCAAATAATAGAGCGAATGAGATAAGAACGATAGAGGGGGAACACATTTGAAGTGAAAAATGACATTGAAAAAATAAGAATAAGGTCGAAGAATGGAAATCGATCAAGGCAACGCAGAATTAGGTCAAATGTTTTTAATGCAAATACTACAACCATATCAATATTGACCCTCAGATACAGGAACAGAGGTACCAAAAGAAGCCAGGGTTCACTTTCAGTTCCTTTTCACTTTCCAAAATGCAGGTTTTGTTGAATGAATATATTCCAAGTTGTGTATGACAGAGTTTGGGAAAAAATGACTTATCACTAGATGCGTTGTTAGACATCAATGATGAAGATTTAGAGTCAGCTAAAGACTATTTTTTATGGCCAATTTTAAAGCCATAGTCCTTTTGATAAGGCCCAACAATCAATGAATCTAAAATTACATATATGAATAACCTCGGGTAGGCGAAGCGGAAACCACATGGACCAAATTCACTGAGTTCAATGATATTGGAAAAGATGAACTAGAATGAGCTACAATGAATTTTTTAAGTGCAATAGACGAGGCGGTACTCGAATAGAAGAGGTGGTACTATACTCCAATCACATTCCCTGATTTCTTAGACGACACTGATAAATAAATGCCCATGGAAAAACTGTAGGCTGACCGTTCAAAGGTATATATTCTATTGAATAAAACAAAGATCTTTTTTATGGTTGTATATAGCAAAATACTATTACTTTTAGTTTATGAATCATATAAAAAACTATTATGTAGGAATATAACAACTATTTTACTAAGTATTATTACAAATATTTGTTTGAGCGTTTACAAAATTTCTTCCATAATACGGGATTGAATATTGTGAAGTAAACAACTTCAAATTTCCCGATTTAATGGATAAAATAGAGTTATATTTTTCTGGTCAAAATCCTTAAGTTGATTATAATTTAGGGACCAACAAGTACTCTAGAAATGTTCAAACTAGTGGTTTATTTTCATTAAAAAAATAACACCAAATGTTTGATATGACTGAAAGATATTTTGATTATTTAACATGAGATGACTTTGAAATTTCAATTCACTATAAATAAATATTTAATTACTTACAATATTTTAACTACAAAATATTTTTATAGTTAAAAAAAAATTATGTACTATAAAATTAATTTTGTCGCTAAAATTCTTTTGCTAGAAAAATTCTATTTTCATAGCAAAAGAGTTTTAGCTACAAAAGTATCTTTCATAGCTAAAATTATTTGGCCAAAAAAATCATGCATATTTGTTGAGAACAAGGGCCAAAATATGTGTTTGAACCAAGGGAAACATATTTCTTTAACCAAAATATTTGTTGAGAACAAGGGCCAAAATACTTGTTTGGAACCAAAATCACAGTATTTTCCTAGAACCAACTTTTGTATTTTTATTGGAACTAACTTCTAAACTGGCCTTAGGATAATCTTCAAACAAAAAATTTATTCAGAATTGACCTTAGAAAATCTTAATCAGTTTAGAAATCGAAATCTTATATGGAACCAATTAATATATTTCCAGGGTAACATAGGCCCCCTCCTCTTGTCATATGGTAGAAATAATATTGAAGCGATATAATATGGCAATCTTCGTTAGACACCCATTTTTCTGTGAAACCAAATCTTGACTTTTATTCTATATATCTGTTTAATTTTGTAACTTCTTTATTGGTAACATTGTTTATTTATTCTGATTCTGGTTTCCTTTGCACACCAACGTCTACATCTGGTAGGTTTTATCATTCTGATTATTTGTTAATTTAAATGTCATCGTGTTTTCTTCATTCAGCGCTGCCGTCAACTGGGGCGTGTCGGAATCGTAGACTAGCCCCACAGGTCAACACGAGTCATTCTAGCGTTCTCTTTTCTCATTCACACGCACCCTAGGAGACTTCTCAAGGGATCATCTATCCTCAAATTATTTTAGAACAAGCGCGCTTAACTTTAGAATTCTTTCAGTAGGACTTCCGGAAAAGAATGTGCACATGATTAACATGAGTAGTCTATACAATCTATTTAACTTTTTATTCAACATCGGGGGTATTACATCATCCCCGACTCATATCATTATTCAACTCCTGGGTATTACAATGGATGATCAATTTACCCAAACTTCGATTGAACGAGCCAAAATTCAGGCAGATGCTCATATCCCTCATGTAAGGCCCTTTTGATCTCTACCGAATCATTCAAGTTTGATCGTATTTGAAAATCATCTAAAAATTCTCATACTTTCGCCAGTCCTTCCATTACTGCTTGTAATGACGTCGCCGATCCTAATTCCAGCCGTTCTTCTTCTAAGGACGACTTTGCCCTAGTCACATGTTCTACCGAAGTCATCCCAATGGTATGTCCCTTCTATCGGAGGTTTACTCATTCTAAAGGCACAAACACGATCCCTGATGTGCTAGGGGGCTATCTTGATTCGATCCCTCTACATTCCTTGAAATATACATGGTCATCATTTCCTTCCAAATTACTCTCCACTTCCTTTGGTCCCGAGAGGGTGGATTCTTGGTTCAAGCACGTATTGCCTCATTTGAAGAAGGAGTGGCACGATAAAAAAATCTTGAATGCCATTCATCTTGGTTGTCAAGCTTTCATGGTAAATACATACAATTTTTTTTTCACATTATCACCACATTCTATTTCTTAAATATCGCTAGGGTACAAAAACCAAACCCTAAAAATGAATGGTGATAATTCCTTCTCTCGTGAGTGAAATTTATCACCGATCTCCTCAACCAAGAGCTCCCTGCAGATCAAGAAGACCTTCAGTATGCTCAAGAGATAATCAATTCTTTGGTATGGAGATTGATAACTTCCAACGGATAGTTTACCTCATCGAGAGTATAGCCCTACGGTACCTAATTCTGGTAATTGAGGTAGATAACTTCAGCTTGGAATCATGTCGAATAAAATTTTAGCAGCCGAGGTTAGGGACGATATTTTTACTTATATATATTTTGAAGTTCACTAAGGTTAGCTTTCGTATGAGTGGAATAAAATTATTGTTTTCTTGATTTTGCTTTTATTACGTTTATGTTTATGTACATAAATATGTGAACATATTTGAATGACCAAGAAAACGACATTCTTGTCTTACATATAGGGTGGTCTAACATATTGGATCTAACAACCCCCTTGTTACCGTTTCATTAAAAATAATCCAAATAATGCATTCTCATCGTTGGACATTTATAAAACACTCATTTTTTTCTGTAAGCAAAGAATTATGCACGATGGCACAGTCACTGCCTTATAGTGGATTTTTAAGTTTATCATTTTAAATCGAATTTGTGTTTAAAGTTTTTAGTAAATGTTTGTCCATTCATAATGAAGATCTTAGGGAGCATAGTGAGACTATAGAATCAATTCTTCGAACTTTTACAAAGTAAACTGAAGATCTACGCCATATTAGTTTTCCACTTGCCGACATGGAGTCTACTTATGATACTTTAGTGCAGCAGAAACATGAATGAGGCCTTGTTTCCAAAATCATACGGCCTAAAATAAGAGACATCGAGTCTGGGGCGGTAGGTACGGATGGTGTTAATTCTAAGGCATTAAGCAACCTTCAGTAGGAGTACGCTCTCACCTTTTGAGAATATGACAAGCAAGTCCTTGCCCTATGACTTCTGGATGATTAGTAGAAATGAAATCTCAATTATGGCGCAAGTTTGGTCTTCCAATTATATGACTGGCCTTCAGACTTGGGAAATATTACCAGGTGCATCCAAGAAATCGAATGATAGTGAGTCAGAGGCCAGATATCTTCCTGAATGTGAGTATCTCTATGATGAGATAGTTTCTATAGAAGGTCTTGATTTAGATTAGGATGACTAATTCCCTCAAGTTCTTTTTTATCTTATAATAATTCTTCTTTGCGACAGATACGCAGGGACCGTCACTACGCGACTCTGTGTCATTCCTTAGGATGGTCCTTTTTAATGCCTTAAGTGTAAGATGGCACAGGGTCTCAATATGATGCATAATACTGTTTCAAGAATTTTATATTTGTGTTTTGTTGAGATTCTTTCTCCTCAATATTCATTAGAATATAAGTGGTTTTATTTTATGTTATGGCTAATGTTGTATGGTCCTTCCCAATTTAGGGACTATTTTCCCATAACTTGATCTTTTGAGCCAACTAGTAGAATAGTTTTCCAAACCAAGTCATCTTTTTCAAAGTCAATTGGTCTAACCTTATGATTGTATGTCTTTTCAATATTGAGTTTATTATGTATTAAACGTTGACTTGTCAAATCTCTGTCTAGATCTAAATTCTCAAGCCCCTAAATCAAGGCCCGGCCATGCACTTCTATGGATAGGGATTCAACCTCAGTTTTTAGTGATGGGTTAGTACAACATCATGGTCATACGTCAACTTGAGTGGTGTGAAACCGGTTGCCATGCTCTAAGAATTCGTACATGCCCAAAAGGCTTCAAAAAAATATTCATACCAATTTCTTTGGTGGGGTTTTGCTTAATAATCTTTTTTATAATATTAATTAAAATTTTATTACTCGCTTAGGCTTTACCATTAGCCTGCGGATAATATGGTGAGGAATGTTGGATTTTTATGTCGTACACGGAGGAAAAATCTATAAATTTTTGCATGTGAATATTGTTCTATTATCTATGGTAATGGATTGGAGAATGTCAAATCTATGAATAACTTGATGTTTTACAAATGGGATGACGTCGACTTGTTCAAATTTTGACAATGGTACAACTTCGATCCATTTTGTAAAGTAATTTGTAATGACTAATATGAATGAATGTCGTTTTGTTGATGGTGGACAAATTTTTCAATAATACCCATAGCCCAAGATTTAAACGGCCATGGTTTAATAATGGACTATAATTCTATAGCCAACAAATGTTTGATATTATCAAATCTTTGGCATTTTCCACAACCACAGGTGTATTTTATGCAATCTTCATCCATACCTATGAATTACTCATCTTATATTGGGACCGGCTTTGTAGGCTCCGCAAATTCCTTTGTGGACTTCTGCTGTCAAATTATATTCAGATCGAAGATTTTGATTACTAATAATTCTTGGATTTTGTTGACAAGAATATCATGATTTTGTTACAAAATTACAAATTATTCAGAGTTAAGATTTTTAATAAAATTGTATATTATTGGAATAATTGATTAAATTAAGTATTTCATATTATTCTTAAATGAAGGATTGCATCCTTCCCGTTTTATGTAGATTAGAAACGTGTAGGTTCAGAGGCATCGTTTAAATTTTACAAATAGGGCTTGATGTAGACATTGTAAATCAAAGTCAACATCTTATTCAAAGTTATTATTTCTTTCATTTTCTGCAATTTATTTTCAATTTCTCGCACTTCTTCTTTGGCTGTAATTTATTACTATCAACCGTTTGGACACTGCATTTGATACGAAGTAAAGATTTAATCACTCCAAACCTTCCATAGAGAAGCCCTTGGTTAGCATCCTGTTGAAAAATTTCAATCTACGCTAATATTTTGGCACACCCAGTGGGACAATAATTTGTTCCTCACAAAAAATCAATTTGACTTGATCGGGTTAAGATCTGGGAGACTTTTATGTTATTTGATGGCTCGATTCGGAACATCAACATCGGCAGAGGATACCAATACCGTCCACACTATATCTTCTGGTTTGTCACCTCCGCCAGCATATATTCCAAAATAAGTTATTTCGATGCAAGTGGAGAGACCGTCACCTTATAATGGTCATGAAGCATCAAACATGGCCACACATAGGAGTACGGCCGTACTATCTGAGGGGATATGCTAACAACTGATTTACGGTTTTCTAACCACCATCCAACGGATATAAAGCACCCCCGCCGATCCCTCAAATTGAAGGCGGAGTTGGATCTTATCATTATTGGCCGATTACTTCGGTTGAGTTCATAAGTTACGACCAACAATGACCACATACATCCGCACTGTTGTTTATAGATGTCAATGTCACTCAAATGTATGGCTCGCCACAATATCTGGCATAGAATTATCAGCCTCCAACGTTATACGCAGAATGGTGAGGTATACCTACCATCTCTCCCTCAGCAACAACTACCTTATGTAAATGTTTTTTGGGCCGCACCATATCTTGAAAACCATCCACATGTTCCAATGACTCAAAGACTTGCTAAAATCCCGCCAATATAGAATCCACACCCCGTGGCACAACCTGCATAAGGTGGTCCTGATATAGTACAAATGGTACAAGATGTCGTACACCAACAACTTAGCACCCAAGGACAAGGACCTTATGGCCTTACATACCGGAAACCTTTTCCGGAATGGGTCGAGCGTAATTATCCATTGCCTCGTCAAGTCAGGGTCCCAGAATCCCTTATATTTTCAGGGGAAGATGGCCAATAATCCGTTGAACATATGGCCAGGTTTACAATTCTCATTGGAGTATTGTCTCTAAATGAGTTTTATAAATTAAAATTATTCCCCCTAACTTAACTAGGACTGCTTTTAGGTGTGCCAAAATATTATTGTGGGTTAAAAATTTTCAACCGAATGATAACCAAGGGTTTTTTTTTCCGGAAGATTTAGAGAGATTCAATCTTTAATTTGTATCAGATGTAGTGCCCAGATGTTTAATAGTAAAAAATTAAGAACAAAGATGAAGAAGAAGTGTGAGAAAATAAAAATTAATTGCAAGAAATGAAAATTAAATAATAACTTTGATTGGTATGTTAAATATAATTTACATTGATTATATCAAGCTCTATTTATAAAATCTTAACAGTGTCTTTGAACCGACACATTTCTAATCTATTGAAAACTACAAGGATGCAACCTTTTGTGTAAGAATAATCTAGAATACTTAGTTCAATTAATTATTCTAATAATATGAAATTTTATCAAAAATTCTAACTCTCAATAATTTGTGACTTTGTAACAAAATTATGATATTTTTTTCAACAAAATCCAAGATTTTTCAATAATCAAAATCTCAACAATTTTAAATTGCCAGGATTACATTGCCAAGATCTTCAAGTCGATCGTGCCAAATTTTAAATTCACTAGTAGCATTTGGTCTACTAGGTAATATGTTTCAACGGCACTTACTTTTGAATAATATAAGTATGAAGAAAATTATGGAAATTTTTCTTTCACAATTCTTTTGTCATTCACAACCTGAGTAATCAATAGATACTCGTTTTCTACTTCATTCAATGTTTCAATGTGATACCCATTTTTTCTGAATATCACTGAAGCTCAGTAAATTACTTCGAGCTTTGCTCAAGAATAAGGCATTTTCAATTGTCAATTTTGTCCCTTTAGGGAGAAATACAGTAACATTTTCCTGAGCCTTCAATTATTTTTGATGCACCATTAATAGTAACAATAGCGGTCTTTCCCATATTCAGGTGGGAGAAATAACTTTTGTTTTTCAAAATGTTGTGAGTCGTAGCATTGTCGATAAGGCAGATATTGTCATCGGCTCCAAAATATTTGGCATCCATATGTTTGCAAGAAGGTAGAAGTAATAAAAGACATGTATTAGTAATATAATCAAAATAGAATTATATTATAAGGGGTAATACAAAAATGGGGGCATAAAACATCAAAATAACAAAAGAGATACAACAACATTTTATCATTTAACATCATCAGCTATGTCAAGCAGATCATCAGCATCTAGGTGCGTAGTATTTTCATTCATCACATCATCAAATGTGTCATCGTGGCAGCGTGGTTTGTTTCAGCAACAACTATTCTCTGCCTTTCTTTTGAGGCCCGATACAATTCAGCCAAGTGACTGGTTGTACGACAAACATGGGCCCAATGGCCTTTGATTCCACACCGGGTGCATTCCTCGTCATTTTTTCTATTTCTCCCGGTGTTGAATCTCTGTTGAGGTCTGTACGGCCTTCTGTCATTATAACGCCGATTTGGCACATATCGGAGCCTGTTTTGATAATTATTGTGACTGTATGTATTTGTCCGGCCACGTATGCGATTTTGATTTCGATCGAGATCAATTCTTGATTTCTGACCTGCACACGGCCACACACCGGATTTTTCGGTTGTATTGTATTTGCCTCTAGAAATGGATTTGCACCTGTCGTCCGGGATTCGTGATTTTTCAACAGCAATTCGTTATTTTGTTCGGCCAGCAAAAGATAAGTGATTAGCTCAGAATATTTCTGGAAGTCTCTTTTGCAATATTGTTGCTGCAAAACTATGCTAAAGACATGAAAAGTGGAGAAAGTTTTCTACATCATATCAGATTTAGATATATTTTCGCCACAGTGGCGCAGCTGTGATGTTATTTTGGATATGGCAGAATATTATTGGATTGTTTTAAAGTCCTGAAGTTGTAGGTTTTGCCATTCGCTTCATGCCCTTGGAAACAAAGTCAGCCTCAAGTGATCGTATCTTTCTTTCAATCTCTCTCACAATTCAAGTGGGGATTCCAGCGTTACATACTGTATTTTCAGTGTCTCATCGATGTGATGACACAAAAAGATCATGGTCTTTGCACGATCTTGGCTCGGGGAATTTTTATCCTGGACAATGGTATTTTCCAAGGCCATTAATGTCCAGATGCATTTTAACATCGCGAGCTCATACCATATAATTTTGGCCAGAAACGAGGAGATGGAGAAATTCTTATTTGGCAAGATTAGACATAATAAACAGATAAAATATAAAATATTACCTTGCGAAAATTAAAATATGTAATCGTGCTAATAACATGTTAAAATATTATGATAAGATTAACCAATAAAAATATTAATTATCTGTATCGCTAACCATTGTTTTATATATTATATTATATTATAAATATTATATATATAAATATATGTATATATATAAATATGTGTATACAGTTGATACATGTATACTTTATGTATAATGTTTGCAGTGTGTGCGCGTGTGTATTAGATATGAGTTTATAGGTCTGTGCGTGAGTATAACATTAATTATAGAGGTAAAAGAGAAATGAAGAGGTATCTTTATTTATTTCATTCTTAAGTCTATATTTGTACACAACGAAACCTCACAGGAAATAAAATAAAATTATATAATGAGTACGTAGCATTTATTTGTATAATACATGGCTATTATACCATAAATATATCACTACCAAAAAAATGGTCTTTCACCACGGCTCGACGGTTCGTTACAATAACATCGTAACAAATAATGGTTATTGTTACGACAAGTTCCGTGACCAAAAAATATTTTTTTGGTCAACGTTTCAGGTTCTTTAATTACACAAAATAAGCCGTAACAAAAACGAAGTTGGTATAATTTGTTCAAAATAACATTAGTTACGATTGTGCTTCGTAACAAATGGCGTTTAAATTTATTTTTAAAATTTAAAAGATATTTTGGATTTTAAAAAGGGTAAAAACGCTATAGCGCTTTTGGAAAATTGTAAGAACGATTTCAGGGCGCGGGCTTTCTTCTTCCCCTCCTCGGTGGCAAATCCATTCCACACTTAGCGAATTTCAGAAAGCTAGGGCAGACCTCATCCTTCGACGCGATTCGGAGGGGCTTACGCGACGTACTGGGCGAAGGTGGGATCGAGGAGGTTAATCGGCACCGGCATCCAGGTAATGTTTTTAAGTTATCTCGAGTAGTATGAGGATCGATCCACGGTTCTTCATCGCGTCCTCTGTAAGGAGAAATCGAAATAGGGGGCGTCGTAATATTCTTCTTCTTTCTCAGGTGGTATTGGGAATTGTATGTCTTGTGTGTGATAAACAGAACTTGATTAGTTGGTAGGATAACATATTCTTGTGTTAGAGAACGAGTAGGCAGATTGTTTAAGTGCCCTGTGAAGTTTGATTTATTAATGGTGTGATTTTATCACATGATTATTTTGGTTTTGGAAATTCGGTTTTGGTCTGCTGGTTGGAAATGGAAGAATCTCAACCTGCACATGTTCGACTCTACCCTGGGATCAGTATGGGTTGAGGTGTATGTGTTTCTGGCTTGTTGTTTAAGATGGGTGATGAGCCTCCTGCTCGTCACTCATTCGCTGGAGTCGTTGCCAACCATCTCCGAACCCTCTGGACAAAGAACATCCCCTTCAACCAATTCTTTTCTTTTCCATTCCCTACCCGAAAACCATTGGTTCTACTACTGAACACAACAATGGCCCTGCGCTGGAATTTTCAAATGAGGAGACTGCTCTTCCGGCAATTGATTTCAAGTTCTCATTGGTGGGAAAATACACTCAAGGATATTCCTCATGGAAAGCATTGTTGGGATACGTTCAATCATCTCAAGTTAGTTGGGGAATTCAAGTTATTACAAATCATTTTTAAACATATTTTGATTCGCCTTGCCAATGAGGAGGATTACACTCGAATTTGGACTCGAGTAATTTGGTTCAGCAGAGGCTTCCCTATGAGAGTTTTGAAATGGAATCCTTCTTTTAAATCTGGAATCGAATCTGCAGCAGTACCATATTGGGTTCAGTCCCCAGTGCTTCCTGCCCAATTATGCCAGAGGGATGCTCTTTTTTCCATTGCCTCACTGATTGGTACCCTCTGAAAGTGGATACGCCAACAACTCCCAAGGCTAGAATTTCAGCTGCCCGAGGCTGTATTGAAATTGATGTTTCTCGCCCTCTGATCGACAAAATCTATTTGCTCATTAATGGTGTTAAAATGGAACAGCAAGTGGAAAATGAGAAAGTGCCGAAATATTGTCTCTTGTAAGCATCTGGGACATAATTTGGAAGGATGTCTTGCTTCATCGACTAATTTTGTCTCTAATCCAAGTAATAAGGAGAATTTTGGACATAAACAAAAGGATCTAAGAAGCTTCTTGCAATGAAAAAAAGAAGATCAGATTCCAAGAGATAAATCCCAACATAAGGAAGGCTTCACTGAGAAGGACCTTACTTGAATGGATAAGGTCAACCCTACTTGGGTTCAGGACAATGTTGATACTAATGAAGACTCAAACTGCTCCAATGGGTTTAAACAACGGGATCTTCGGCACCTCTTAAATACATAAAAGAAAGGGAAAAGAATAGAAGTTGATCTGAAGGCAACATAAAAGAATAGAAGTTGATCTGGAACTCACGACCTTATCAAGTTCCAACAGAAACTTATCAGCTTGAAACAACGTCTAAAATGGTGGAATAAGAACATCTTTGCCATTGTTTTCCACTTGTTGATCAAGGCTGAGCAGGATGTTCTCAAAAGTGAAAGAACTTTTGAGCAGCAACAATCAGACGCCAAAAAGCACATAGCCTCATCATGAAACTTGACATGGAAAAGGCTTATGACAGAGTTAATTGAAGTTTCCTACGCGATGTGCTTTCCAAGATGGGGTTTAGGGATTCATCCATGAACCGCATCCATGCTGTTGTGGATAATTGTTGGTTCTCTATACTTATTAATGGCCCTGTCTGTGGGTTCTTTAAATACTCTCGATGCCTCAGAATATAATTGATCCCATCTCCCTTATTTTATTCAATCTAGAGTTGCATAAACAACAGTAGAGTTTTGTTGAAACCTGCAGAATATTCATAAGTAGGTGTTGTTTGCATACTTGTTATCTTTGCTTACTATGTGAACGATTGACTTATGAGAAATTTGATAGCACCGATTTGATTTGTTAAATTGTCAATACTTGCATCACCGCCACTTACTGGTTCTATGAAAGCTTCTATGGAATCCTAAAACTGGTATATATGGTTCTAATTCAGTCCTAAAAGAGAAAATGCAGAATGTGAATTAGTGCATGTTTAACTAATGTAGTACTTGTTTTGTTTTCATTGAAAATTAGTGCATCTTTAACTTCTGTTTTTTTATAGGAAGTGACCGTGTGTCAACGCAGGCGTGCTGTGCTCATCCAGGATACGCAGCCTTGAGTTTACCGAATGGTCTGCTTTCTTTTTGACGCTATGCCACTGTGCAGAAACTTTTCTGTGATGTTTGTTTATTGGGTGGGTGGTGCCATGAAGTGTTAAGTGCATTCCCATTACTCTGAAACATTTTTTCCCATCAGATTTCAGAATTATTTCATATTTGTTTTTTAAAGGGTTTCTACATGGGGCGTAACCAACATATAAAGGACCCATGATCCTTGTGGGCAAGATTGAAAATCATCATCACCATGAATTCTATCCTACAGATGATCATCGAATGTACAGAAAAGAAAAGAAGCTTTCCGCATTGTACGGGGCGAAAGTCCTTCACTACTCTCGCCCAGGAGGTACCTTTCATTATGTTTAAGTAATTAGTCATGCTATGCTTCATCCCTACATTCCTCGAAACATAGTTGCTTGTGTTTTGCAATGACATAAGGCCTTGTGTTGCTGCAGATCAAAGCAAAGGGGAAGGACCCCGACAATTTGGAGATTTTGATATCCAGTCGGACACAAGGGAAGGGGAAGGACGACCAAAAAACCGAGGAGATTTTGGTATAATAAATTTATTGTACCAATTAAGTGACAATTCAGACATTCTGTACCTCTCTGACAATAAAAGCGAGTTCGGCCTCACTTAAATCTTTTCTTGTAGACATATTTACAGAATGTGCTAAACAAGATTCCCCTTGAAGGGCGGACTCCCTCTGTTCGGGAGACTCTGTACCGACGGGCCCTTGGGGGAAAGATTAAGAAGCGGTCAAAGGTCGATAGTGCGACAAGTTCAGCCCATCCCCGCAATGATGCAACTAGTTTAACAGATAGTGTAGCATTCGAGCAAGGGTGGGAACAAATACAGAATGGAGTTGCAGAGTTGAGGGCAATGATGGTTGAGTTCAAAACTATCAAGTCTGATGTGTATGCATTCATGCACAGAAACTCCAGAACAGTTACTGGCCAGGCAGTAAGTATTCATAATATCTGTACATTTCATATGAGTATCCCATGAGATTGGGATGGCTAATATGGGAATTTACCATGATATGCGCATAAATGACAGGGCACATCTCGTATTGATACAGTATCTGAGCTTCCCAGGCTTGTGTCCGAGCCAGGTCTGACGGTATGATTCCGTCAAACCTTGAAGTTTCTTAGTAATCAGTGCAATGCCTATTTTAGGCTACTCTTGATAGTCTACTACGTTTCCAACTCATCTGTAATATTTTGTTGTAGGTCGGCACGCGTGTGCTTCTATTATCCCGCACCGGTGAGAAAAAAGTTGTTGCTGAGGGACTTCTGCTCTGCCCCCCTGCGCCAGGTTTGTGCCATTGTCTTTAAGGTTTTTTTGGGAACTTTTATTATGCCTCGGCTATGGGATCGTAGGTTTTGTGACCGTTCGGGCCTCATATTGCTAATGATCATGGTTTTCTTGAGCCTAGACATATACAATGTTACGATATGTGGATTTGCTTGTGTTATGTACACTGTTTTTATAGGGGCAGTAAACTCAGTGGTATTAAGCCGACTCCTGTGTTGGTCTGGTCTTTTTTATCTTTTACATCACATTGTTTATGGCTACGATGATATTACACCATTTGGGTACACTATGACTTTCCCCAAAGATGTTGGAAGTTGACTTTATTATTGAAATCCTATGTAGTCCCTTGCTGCCAAGGTGTACCTCGTGTTAGTCATGAGTTTGGTACATAAAACATGATATATCAGTGGTCGGTACTCTAAACTTGGAACTGCATCTGCGGATGTCTGCTCGTATGTAGTGTATAAATGGTAGTTATTCTCATTGAGGCATAGTACTACGAAACATACATGGAGCCATCCCATTTGGGGGTTGCCATATGGATATAGAAATTCGAAATACTAATTTTTATTTGGATATTGTACATGATATTGTTGGTTTACATTTGTTTATTGGAGGATGATTGGTTTATAGATCGAGCTGCAATCACATAGGAAATTAGGATATAATGTACTTTGGTACCTAATTCGTGGATATAATACCATGTATTGTACGACATGTCTGGATATACATACTCGTATTGTTCTAGTTGCAAAGCTTTTTTTTTTTTTTTTTTTTTTTTTTTTTTTTTTTAGTTGCAAAGCTTTACACTTCTAATGTCTGTGTTGTGGCATGTTATACATACAGTTTGAACGTCTGTTGATATATATGGCTCAATATACTCAAAAATTGCACTTGTGCATGCTGTAGGTGACACACTTTCCCTGGTCAAGGTCTTCGTGACATCCGCCTCAGTCCCGGACACACCTCTTATTTTGCCGACCATTGCTGGGGTGACTACCCTTCGCAATGTCGTTGGTGAAGATTCTATTGAGTGGAACTACAAGGACGTACAGATCTACTTTCATACCTTTCTTGTATTGCCTTCCGAATTTTATAAGAGATACGACTTAAACTAATCGTTGTGTTGGCTATTGCAGCTCATGCGCCGCCCCTGAAGCGTATCTACCGATTCACCCGTGTTAGTTGCCCCGTTTGTCTTATGAAATGTATGTCGTACCTGTTTTTCGTTGGATTGTGTTGAGGCTGTGTGAACAATATATGGAATGCATGCATAGACCATTGGAGTTTTAATTCGTGTGGTGAACGATGTGGTTATCGATTGATGGATATCCGTACTTGCTTATTGTTAGGTTTGGTGTTTGAACTGTTAAGCTGATTTTCCGGAACAAGTTGTTGTTGTGTTGTGATTGCTAGGCTTGTTTTATGGGTTGCTTTACTTCGTTGCTAGGTATGGAGATTGTCGAGTAAAAATTGTGGTGTCCATGTCCCTTAATGTCGGGATTCTTATGCATACTATGAATTAATGTTTGCAAGTATTGCCAATGATGATGTTTATAGCATTATGTGTAAACGAAATTTCTTTCGGTATTGGGGAGGTCACAACAGGTCTTTTTGTTACGCACAATTTCAATTGCCGTGTATCACCTATTTTTCGTACCATGATATTTCTGCGTAACAAAAGGATGAAATACCGTGACAAAAAGTGGTCATTGGATGTTTGTTGTTCCGTGGCTAATGATAAGTATATTTTTAATTACGGTTCAATGTCGTTACAAATATTCGTAACAAAAACGAAATCTGACAAGCGATTACTGGAACGTTTTTGTAACGCGCCGACCTTTCGTAAAAAATATCGTAACAAAAAGCTCTGACACACGCGTGGAAGGATCGACCTTTGGTTACGAGAGGAAATTCGTACCAAATATTGTAACAAAAACCCTGTATTAGGGAGCGTTGACCGACAGTAATAGTTACGAAAAACTGCGTGGCAAAAAATATTCGTTACGCGAGTACACATTACGGAAAAAAGTCGTAACAAAGGCGTAGCAAATACGCAAATTGCACGAAAAATGGCTTGTTGTTACGATTTTCCGGCCGTAGTAGAAAACAATTTTTTTAGTAGTGTATGTTGTGATGCTTATAACGTATGCCGATTGGATTAAGTCATATCAAAGCGCCATAATCTCTATATAGTCTCATTTAAGAAATATATAAAATCTTAAAAACAAAGGAATTCGAATGCAACTTGTGTAAGGTAACCAACAAAAAATCGTTGGTCCTCTCTCCCTTATCTAAGGCGGAAGTACATAGCGCCAGTGGGCAATATAGACAGCCGAAATTTTCTATTGTTATTGACTGACTAAACGACAAATGAAAAGGAATGGGCGGTGCGGTGCGGTGCGGCGCGGCCGACTATCTAAAACAAATTATATTATATTAAATTAAATTAAACTAAATTAGCATATCGCACACTAGTTGTTGCTGCTTTTTGGCATCATTTCATCTCTTTTTATTACCATTGATTGATTAATTAATTGGTTCTTTAATTCTTGAGTCATAATCCAATCGCTCCTCCTACAACTACGAGTCGTCGTCTAATATTGATGGTCATAATTGATCTTAGCTGTGACTTTGATAATGACATCACAACTGGTGGTCCTAAATCCTATTTTATGATCCGATCCAATCCAATCCAATCTCTCTCGTACTTTAATTTTTCTTGTTAAAAGTGTCTCTCATGCTACATGCTACAAGTGATTGGGAAACAGTTTACTGGATGCATTGGATATGTTTATACAATCCAATCAGCTGCTGATAATTAACAAACATTTACTATTCTGAAAGCCTATAAACAATGCAAACTGAACTTGAACAAGACATACACACGGTACTCCAATATATACATTCAGCTACATCTCACTTTCAAATATATTGCCACCAATACAATAAGAATAATAAAAAATAAAAAATAAAAAAATCGAAAAACAGAATTACATAATTCACAAAAGTAAACAAATAAAGATAACAATGGGTCTAGTTAAACCCGAGAGGCAATCCGGACCTGACCTATTTATTTGAGATCAGATCTAATTATTCAAGTATCCGGTCCGAGTCGAGTATTGTGTACCCTTGTCGGGTCCAAGGGTCAGGATCCAGACCCAATTAATATATTAGTCTAATATATTAATTGTATATATAAAAAAAAATAATTTTTAATGATATATATTATATTTAAAATATGTTTAGTTTAATTTATTTATTCTTTATTGTTTTATTATAATATTTTTTAATAAAATATATAAATGTTAATATACGTCCCGTCCAGGTCTGGGTTTGAATTCATTTTTAAATTAAATTTTAAAAATTATAAAAGATTTTTTCAGATCTAATTGGTATTATCCAAGTCCAATTCAAATCTTGGATCCAGTCATGTATTCGGGTCGGATCTCAATTCCTGCGGGACAAGACCCATACCCAATCTATTGCCATCCCTGTAAACAAATCTCCATCTTAAATATGACAAAACAAACAGTGCCCATAAGAGCATCGAAAAAGCTATCAAACGCATCAAAGGGCTATTAGGTGCCCATAAGGGTATCAATTGCTCAACATGTTTTGTAAATCCAAACACTGTTAGGAACTTACCATGAGGAACGACTTTATGAACATATCGACAAGATTATCAACGAGACCCATACCACTCAGCTTAGTGGCAAACAATCGTCAAAGCACCAGATTGAAGCCTTCCAAACAGAGTATTTCTCCTTTCACTTTCAAATTCAACAACTACAATTTTCTATAAACACATATACATTATCATATTTCATTTTTTTCCAAACAATCTAACAAAATGTGATAATCCGAAAGCAACTACAGCAATCATCACCAAGTCAAGCAAGTGTAAAGAAGCATCGACTTCCACCTACAGAAGACTCGATAAGAATCAACACCAAATGAAACACTACTATATGATAAACAATTGCGCAGCATCGATCTCCCATGAATCCAGTCCAGTGCAGGTGTGTAAGTTGCTATTGGGAAGCAAATAATGTACAATAAATTTCAGAATAAACATTGCATATGATGAAGTGTGCCACCATTGATAATAGTGTGAAACACTCATCAATTTCAAATAGAAATCATAACAAACACAATTGTTGTCGAGCTTCACAATGTAAAGCTCCATGGTTCATTACAACATCAACAAATTTGCCACAATACATCTTACTAAGAAGTTTAATAAGACACTTCATAATATAAGTTCGATTGGGCATACAAAACATAGTATAACTCAATCATCATCTACAATTGCTCAAAAAACGCAATAATCTCATACCTTGACAGATAAAATCTCTTGGACAGAAAACCATGTCCCCGAAACTCCAAGGAAAACACCCAAGACAGCCATTCCAATATCCGAGCAAGCTTGTCCTCGGCTCATTTCATCCTTAAAAGCAAGATAATGGAACAATGCCGGCAACACAAAGCCGAGAGCACAGCAGGTGCTACTTCCCACCAACGACAGAAAATCAGCGAAATTCGGGACAAACAATGCCACCAAACTCACAACCAAGACAAGAACCCATCTCATCCACAAGCAGTACTTCCCATTCCAAAAGCTTCTCTCAAACACTTCATAAACAGGATTCATCATCATCGGAAACGTGAAGAACAGATTTATACAGAGCCCCAGCTGAACCAAGGTGCTCAAAAGCCCTTTCCCCATGTTGCCCGTGATGATATCCATCGTGTTCTCGCCGAAGGCAAAGTACCCCATCAATCCAAATGCCCCATACAAACCAGCAATAAATAACATAGTCAATCCCAAGATTTTCCCAAACTTGGATTTGTCTTTCATCTCCATTTCCAAAGGCAGAGCCATCCCAACCCCCTCGAACGAGTAAACCGCCACGCCCAATCCGTAGAAAAATGTCGAAACGGTGCCAAACGCCTCTACCGCCGGCAATTGTTTCGCAACCATTAGGCCGTCCTGCACGATCACCACTCCCATCGCACCTAAATCGACAATATCGGCGAAGATGCTGAGAGGCGCTAATAGAGTAAGCGTTGGGATCGAATTCAACCCTAATTGAAATGGAAAGCAGCTCCAAATGTAAAGAGCCTTTGCAGAAATCCCCCAAACTTTGGGGCCAGCAGAGAGCATCAATGACGGGGAATTGAATAGATTGGCAAGAGTATTGCCGATAAAAATTAGATATCCAACGCAGAATCCAGCTTGGGAGAGAACAATCATCGCATCGACGGCGAATCGGCCAACAGAACCGCATACGGCAAACCCTAGGTCACCGAACGACGTTATTTTCCGGGAGGTAACCAGGGAAGAATCCTCAACCTTCTTCCGAGTATGAATCAAAAGCATCATCCCGCGGAAGGTGAGAGCGGCAACCGCAAAGACCGTGAGGAGACTTGTTACCCAGCCCGTGCGCATAAACGTGTAGGGAAGTCCGAGGACGCCCGCACCGACAATTGAAATCAAGACATTGGCGAAGGTTTTAAGCTGAGAAGAAAGGGGTTGAACTTTGCCGTTTCCCGGCAGCAACGGGGTGTCCTCCCGCGGCAGGGAGCGCGAAGATTTTTTCGATTTGGTTGAAGAATCAGCCTCCTTTCGTTGTCCGAGCCCCATTTCGATCGAATCACAAGGGTTGAGTGAGGAAAGAGATGACTACGCCAGCCGATGATGGTTTGTTGTGGGAACGAATGTTGTCGATATAGCAATTGCAACTGCAGGTTGCAGCAGCACTACCAGTGAGTGATGGAGATTATCGATGAGCGATGAAATCCAAAAACCAAAACCGAATGACGAAATGAGACAAGAAGAGACGAGTTTTTATTGTTAACGATTGTGACGTCGCGTACACGCAAAAACAAGAAGAAAACCCGGAAACGATATAAAAAGAAAAAGAAAAATAAACAAATATAACTAAATAAACAAAGAAAACTGGGGAGGTTCTCCGAATCCGTCAAACTTTCCGCTTCTATCACTTATTTGGGATGCAAAAAATATCTCCACTCCGCCAACCTTCAATTAATAGTAGTATATTTAATAAATAATCAATTATTTATTAAATTTGATACTGTTATATATATAATAATATTATAAGTATGTATATATCTTAATGTATATATGTATATGTATTATAAAGAGAATAATAGATAGAGGGAGAAGTCATACTAGGAAAGTGGGGTGTCATTTGAGTGAAGACTACTTTGGGCAGATGTGTATACTATGTTTACAATATTCTTCCTGTAATATTTTTATGTAAAGAATATATCTCGTTAAAATCTTATTATGAAAATACTATGTGAGAAAAAACTATAGTAAAGAAAAAAAAAAGTACACAATTTTTGTATTAATACGCTCCCCTGTTTTGAACTTCATTTGATTTTTTTCATTCGACGCATTCCAATTCTTTGCACCAGTTTGTTGAATATTGCAGTCGGTAGAGCCTTCGTAAACAAATCTGCAAAATTTTCAGACGATCGAATTTGCTGCACATTAATTTCACCACTTTTCTGAAGATCGTGAGTGAAAAAGAATTTCGGAGATATGTACTTTGTCCGATCGCCTTTAATATATTTTCCTTTTAATTGAGCTATACAGGCTGCATTATCTTCAAATAATATTGTGGGAGGTAATATATCATCGGTAATCAAGCCACAATTTTTCTGAATACGGTGAGTCATGGACCTCAACCAAACGTATTCACAACTGACTTCGTGAATTGCTAAAACCTCAACATGGTTTGAAGAAGTAGCTGTTATTGTCTATTTAGCAGATCTCTAAGAGATTGCGGTTCCACCACAAGTAAATAAATAGCCAGTTTGAGATTTTGCTTTGTGTAGATCAGACAGATAACCAGCATCAGCATAACTAATTAATTCATTTCGAGATTCACTCAAATAAAATAGACCGAGGTCATGACTCCCCTAAAGATAACGAGAAATGTGTTTGATACCATTCCAATGACGCTTTGTGGGGGATGCGCTAAACCTGGCCAGTAGATTTACTGAAAAAGATATATCTGACCTAGTACAATTTGTGAGGTACATTAATGTGCCAATAGTGCTGAGATATGGTACCTCAGGGCTAAGTATTTTTTTCATTTTCTTTCCTTGGTCTAAATGGATCTTTACTGGGATCAAGGGATCTGACCGCCATTAGTGTACTCAGGGAGTGAGATTTATCCATATAAAATTGCTTTAATACCTTTTGGATATATGTGGATTGATGAATAAATATCTCATTATTAACATGATCCACTTGTAATCCCAAACAATATTTTGTCTTTCCAAAATCTTTGATCTCAAATTCTTTCTTTAGATATTCAACTGCAATTTGGATCTCTTCTGGAGTTCCAATTAAATTGAGATCATCAACATATATTGCAATAATAAAATAATTTGATCCATTTTTCTTTATAAAGACTCATGGGCATATTGGATCATTAGTATAACCTTCTTTTATTAAACATTCACTAAGACGGTAATACTACATTCGCCCTGATTGTTTAAGTCCATACAATGACTTTTTCAATTTGATGGAATATGATTCATTTGGGTTTAATTTGTATGCTTCAGGCATATTGAATCTCTTAGGAACAGTATCCAATGAGCCATAAAGATATGCAGTAACTACGTCTAAAAGACGCATATCGAGCTTTTCTCGCACTGCTAGGTTCACAAGGTATCTAAAAGTTATTCCATCAACAACCGGAGAGTATGTTTCATCAAAATCTACTTCAGGTCT
Source organism: Andrographis paniculata (assembly GCF_009805555.1). Lineage (NCBI taxonomy): Eukaryota > Viridiplantae > Streptophyta > Magnoliopsida > Lamiales > Acanthaceae > Andrographis > Andrographis paniculata. The sequence goes on from NW_026137589.1 coordinate 295,607, forward strand.
TTGTGAGAATCCCTTAGCTATAAGACGGGCTTTATATCTCACAATTTCATTATGCTCATTTTTTTTTCGTACAAACACCCATTTGTATCCAATTGGTTTTATACCATTTGGTGTTTGAACGATTGGTCCGAAGACCTCTCTTTTGATTAATGATTCAAGCTCTAATTGAATCGCATTTTCCCATTTTGGCTAGTCATTTCTTTGCCGACATTCATGAACCAATTTTGGCTCAGGAGCCTTGTTTTCTTCCATTATATCGAGTGTTAAACTGTATGCGAAGGCATTATCAATAATTGCCTCTTTACGGTTTCAATATTTTCTTGAAGTAATATGGTTAATTGAGTTTTCATTAATCTCATCATGTTCTTCAAGATCGTGCTCTTCTGGAGCAATTATTTCAGGGTTGACTTCCTCATTAGATTGAGGTTTATCAATGTCATTCCTGATATTTTCATGATTATCATCATTAATTCCTCTTTTCTTTCGAGGATGTTTGTCTTTGGAACCTAGTAGTCTACCACGCTTCAAGCGTGTCGCTGATTCATTAGCACTTGCAATTTGTCCATTAGGGACAATTAATTTAGCCGGAGCATTAGCAACTTGGATATATGATCGAGTGACTTTGCTCGAGTCATTGAAAGCATACGGTAACTGATTTGCAATTTTTTGCAAATGTATAATGCGTTGAACTTCTAGTTCACACTATTTTGTACGAGGATCACAAAAATTCAATGGGGTTTTCCAATTAATATCCCTTTTCGGTTCATTTATGTCTCCCTCTAATGTCGGAAAATATGATTCGTCAAAATGACAATCTGCAAATCTTGCAGTGAATAAATCACTCGTCATAGGTTCAAGATATTTTATAATTGATGGTGATTCATATCCGACATAAATGTCCAATCTACGTTGAGGACCCATTTTTGTACGTTTCGGGGGTGGAATAGGAACATAAACAGCACACCCAAATTTACGTAGATGAGATATATTTGGTTCGTGACCAAATACTAGTTGCATCGGGGAATAACTATGATAGCTTGTAGGCCTCATTCTTATAAGTGTTCCTGCATGTAAGATTACATGCCCCCAAGCTGAAATGGGCAACATAGACCTTATCGGTAATGGTCTAGAAATCAATTGCAATCTTTTAATAAGTGATTTTACCAGGCCATTTTGTGTATGAACATGAGCAATTGGGTGGTCTACATTAATTCCAATCAATATGAAATAATCATCAAATGCATTCGATGTATATTCACCAGCATTATCCAGACGTATAGTCTTAATTAGATTATCGGAGAATTGTGCCCGTAATCTAATAATTTGGGCAAGCAATATTGCAAATGCCATATTGCGAGTCGATAATAAACAGACATGGGACCATCTCGTAGATGCATCAATAAGCACCATAAAGTATTTAAATGGCCCACACGGTGGGTCTATTGGTCCACATATATCCCCGTGTATTCTTTCCAAAAATGTAGGTGATTCAATACCTACTTTAGCTGGCGATTGCCTGGTTATCAATTTTCTCTGAGTGCAGACAACACAGGTTAACTCATTTGAGTTTAACACTTTTTGACCTTTTAATGAATGGTCATGCGAATTTTCAATTATTCGCCTCATCATTATACTGCTAGGATGCCCAAGGCGATCATGCCATATTTGAAAATCGGCAATATTTTGATCTACCGTGAGGTGTGTTTCAACAACACCTAATCTAGCGTAATATAAGCCAGTAGAGAGTGAGGGTAATATCTCAATGATGCATTTCCTTTTATCAATGATATTGGTGATCAATAAAAATTCACCATCGCTATCACTCATAGTTTCAATGTGATAACCATTTTTTCGAATATCATGAAAGCTCAGTAAATTTCTTCGAGCTTTAGTGGCCAACAGTGCATACTGTATCACAATTTTCGTCCCTGCTGGGAGAAATATAATGGCTTCTCTAGAGCCTTCAATTAATTTCGCACTGCCACTTATTGTATTGACATTCATTCTTTTCCTTTTCAAATGGGAGAAATATTTTTCGTATTCCAATATGGTATGTGTCGTTGCACTGTCATTGAAACATATATTTGCATCATTTTGATTGACATCCATTTAACCTTCAAATATAAATAAATGCAGTATTAATAAAGGCATATATAAGTATTACAAAATACATTACAAAAAGGTAATATGCGATAATTTAAATATTACAAAATATAAAATGACATAATATGTGTATCACTGGGGGTTTGCTGGATCTACGAAAAAGTCCGCTATATCAAGATGTGTTGTGTCGTAATCCAGAGGGTCATCATCGGGGTCGTCATCGTTATCAACGTGATTAGTCTTGACCTCCTTCCCATTTTTCTGCAGTGAGGCTTGATAAAAATTGGCTAGGTGTTTGGTTGTTCTGCAAGTATGGGTCCAATAGCCTTCAATGTCACACCGATTACAAATGCCGATTTGCCTCTTTTCTTGTTTAGCCTTTTCGGCTATATCCCCATATTGGGCTTTACTCTGCTTCCTGTTAATGTCAATACCACGGTGATTGTAAGGGGTATATCGACCGCGTTGACTCTCACGACCGCGACCACGTCCACGGCCTCTTCCACGTCCTCGGCCTCGTTAAAAAAATGTCACATTCGCTTCAGGGAACGGACTAGAACCAGTGGGCCGGGGCTGATGATTTTTCCATCAATAACTCATTATTTTGCTCAGCTAATAAAAGACATGCAATGAGCTGTGAGTACTTTTTAAAATTTTTCTCACGATACTGCTGTTGCAGCACAACATTAGAAGCATGAAAGACAGAGAGAGTCTTTTCCAATTTATCATTCTCAGTAACAATTTCTCCACAGAGTTTCAACTGAGATGTAATCTGATGGATAGCAGAGTTGTACTCTGTAACAGTTTTAAAATCCTGCAACCGTAGGTTAAGCCAATCATGTCGGGCTTTCGGAAGAGTGATATATTTCAAGTATCCAAATCTCTCCCTTAATTCATTCCACAAATATAGTGGATCTTTCACCGTCAAATATTCAGACTGTAGAGGAATATCCAAATGATGACGGATGAAAATAATAGCCTTAGCCCGATCTTGGCTTGTAGCCGTATTTTCACTGGTAATTGTATGAACAAGGCCCATAGAAATCAGATGCATTTCTACATCCATGGACCAAGTCAGAGAATTATTGCCGGTGAGAGACAGAGATTTAAAAGAAAATTTTGCAAAGTTTTCCATACTTTAAAAAATAAGTAATATAGATAGTATAAAAATAGAACTTACCAAAAATAAAATAGACAAGAGTCTTCGTGCTGATAATGTGTTATATAAATAATAATGTTATAATATTATAAGTATGTATATATCTTAATGTATATATGTATACATATATATATATATAGAATATATTTATTATAAAGAGAATAATAGATAGCGAGAGAACTGAGATTAGAAAAGTGGGGTGTCATTTGAGTGAAACTATTACATGTATTTATAGTGCAATAGCAACAAGACTCTATGGATAACAATTAGCCACAAATGCATTCATAATGATGATACGTAGTGTAGATGTGTATACTACGCTTACAATAGATACTATGTTTTATTAATTAATTCGTTATTCCATCTCAATTCAACTTATTTTTTTTATAATATATTAATATATAATAAATATTTTATTAATTATTAAAAGCTTGTAAACTAGATTTAAAAATATAAGAAAATAAATATTTCTTTTTTTATTAAAAAACTAGTCTATTACCCGTGCTATACGCGGGTAATTATATAAATTATGATATTTAATTTTAATTTATATTTTAAATAAACTTTTTAATGAATATAACCTAAACTAATGTATAGAAAAAAAATAAACTATAAATAAAAAATACTGTAATTAAATCAAATAAAGAAATTAAGTAAGCTTATAAAGTTTCATAAATATATTTTTCAATTTAAACTCAAACATAATAGAGATGAAAAATAATTATTCATTAAAAATTAATATTAATTTAAAATAAGTTTGTACCTATCAATGATAAATAAGAAAAATTATTAATATTTATTTACAATCTTATTAAATGAAATATTACAATAAATTTTGAAATAAATTCAAAGCTATCTATGAAAAAAATTTCACATTTTTTCTTTATCTTCAGTTTGAAAAGAAAGTTTAAACAATATAAAAAAAATAATAATAATGATACATTAACAAAAGTAAAAGCAAATATTGCATAATATTAGATAATGAAAATCATAAATTACAAAATTCATATTTCAAGTGAAATTCAAATATAAATTAAATTAAAAATATTTATTAACAATTCATATTAGATTAAAAATAAATGATTCGAAATTAGAATATAATTTCAATTTTTTGAAAAAAAAAACAACGTATTAGAATAGTAATATTTGAAACCAAATTTATTAGAAAAAATACATATATAATAAGAATAAATAAAAATTAATTAGTAAAAAATAAAATAACAAAACACAAATAAAAAATAAAAAATAAAAAATGCATACAAAATAAGAATGAATGTACTAAAATAAAAATAGAATTTTTATAAATTATTAAACTTTACGGTAATATTATGTATGGATTTCTCTAATCATATCATATTATATATAAATATATATATATATAAAAGAGCTCAAGTGTGACCCCATTTTTTTTTTTTGTAAAATTCTATAATACTGCAATCTCATAATTTTGAGATTTTTTTTGGTTTTTTTAATTGCAGTTTTTTATTTATTATTCTTAAATTTACAATTTATTATTATTTTTTAATTATCAAAATAAAATACGGTTTTGAAATAGTGGAATGGTGGTTTCAATATTAGCAGAGGAAAACTGAATATATATATATATATAAACAATCCATTGAGCACCATTCATTTGTTGCTAGCAGAAGAAAGAAGAGAAGACATGTAAGGGAAGGATAATGCGGGCCAAAGGGTGAGAATAAAAATATTAAAATTTACTATCATTGATGCATTTATAATGAGTTGTTACTTTTTTGATAATTTTTTTTTTATTGATAATATATATATATATATATTTTTTATTGATAATATTGAGTTGTTTTGATATTCTTCTTCATTGATAATTTTTTTTATATGTATATTTTTATAATTTTTAGATTTTTTTTGGTTTTTTGTGAATTATTTAATTTTTTGTGTTTTTTGTGCGCAGCCGTAAAGTTGGAATCTCAAATACTTTTTTTATAAATTTTTTTATTAATAATATTGAGTTGTTTTGCTATTATTCTTTATTGCTAATATTTTTTTATATATATATTTTTATAATTTTTAGATTTTTTTTTTAATTTTTCTAAATTGTTTATTTTGTTGTTGTTTTTCTGCACAGTGATAAAGTTGGAGGGTTCGGTCGCTCTTATGTCTATTGTTGACTTATTTGTTGACATATTTATATTGCCTAATGTTTTCTTTCAAGATGTTATATTTATTACAGTTGGAGAAGATATCGGTCAATTTCAATTGAATAATTTTTTAGATTTTTTTTTTCTTATTTTCTAAATTGTTTATTTTGTTGCATTTTTTTTCTTGCAGGCATAAAGTTGAGATATGAAAAGGCTGTCTTCTAAACAATTATTTTATTAAACATTATTCTGAATTGATTATAATTTATATTAAGCTATATTTTATTTTATTTTTTTTTACTCTTTTAGTAGTTTTCAATATTAGTGGAAGAAAACTTTTATATATATATATATAGATATAGATTTATTATTTGCTGCCACAGAGAAGAAGAAGATAAGGCAAGTGGGAAAAGGGTAATGCGGTTAAAGTGTGAGAATAGATAGATCAAAATTTATTATTTTATATTTTTATCGGATCAAAATTGACTATTATCATCGATACACTTACACTATATCTAATATTGTCTTTTTTGATTTATTTACAAGATCATCATGGAGAGCAGATAAAAAATTGGGATTCGAAGAGACTGTCTAAACATCGAAGTTGTTTGCCGAATGATTCGTTGCTACTTTTTTTTTTTTTTTTGAGTGATAGATTGGAACTTTTGTTTGCTTGATTATTCTTCTAAATTTTGTTTAGATTTTTTTTTTATTTCCAATCTTTTTTTTTTTCACGATGTTGTACTCACTGCAATCAAGATTATGTTTGGATGCTAAAATTATTCGACAAAATAATCCATTATCATCGTCGTCAAAATTGTCAAATTGAAAGGAAAAATACCGAAAAGAAGAAAAAACATAAAAAAAGAAAGAAAATATACAAAGATTCAATTGATTATAATTGTAAATTAAATTGATATTTTTATTTTTATTATTTTTCCTTTTTTTCTATGTTAACAGTACAAATTTTGTTGTAGTAATATTGTAATTAAATTTTTATATTATTGGGAGATTAATTTACAATAATTATTATGTATATGAATAATTATAATTTTTTTCATATTACAATAGATTATTCATTTATTTTTTTTTGCAAAATTATAAATTGATAGTTTAAATATTTCTTTCATTATAAAATTTTATTTTCTATCAAATTTAATTCATATTATATATTTTATCAAAAAATAGTATTTAAACTATTTAAATACATATTTTATTTTTTTAATTATATAGTATATTAAATTTTCTTTTAGAAACACTAATATCATCGCAAGAAAAAAAATGCAGTTTTCATGTTATAATAAATATATTTTTTTAGTAATTATCAATGATATAATATTTATATTTTATGTTTATTTGCAATCATGGTATTATATATAATTATATTTTAGTAAGTATAATTTTGTTTTTACACAACTTGATTTATATTACATATTTTATTCCAAATATATAAAGCAAATCATAATTTTTGTGATTAGATACTCATTTGAATTTTTAAAATTTTTAAAATTATTTTAAATAATATTATTTTTTTTAAAAAAATTATTTCATTGTTATTTATTTTATTATTACTATTTTATTATAAAATATTATGATTCTTAAACTTATTAAAATATTTGAAAATAAATATAAAATTAATAAAAAATATTCTATAATAATATATTTTGAAATAAATGATATTTAGTAATTTTTTTCATTAATGACACCGTGCGTAGGGTCTTCCCGCTAGTATTATTTTAAATAAAAATACTCAAAATTTAAATATAATCTACCAAATTAGGGGATAAATATTTTAATATAATATTCAGAATCAAATTAATTAAAAAATACATATTAAAAAAAAAGAATGAATAAGTAAATTGAATAGTAGAAATTAAAAATAACACAATATGTTGGGTTGAGAATAAGTGCTACACCTATAAATTCTCGTACACTTATTCAAATGTTCCAACTTCCGAAGCGTAATTATATCACAGTTATAACGATGACTTGTCAATGAAATAAATACAAGGATTTCAAAGTAATAAATGACAAGTTATTTGTTCACCCGGTTCGGATATAAACCATCCTACAGGGATACCAATCCAGGAAAGATTCATTAACCAATGCTGATTAAGAACAAAACACCCAAACCTTCTTCAACCCAAACTACAAGCTAATTACCTAGGAAATTCCCTCAACAGACATACATTGTCACAAACGCGTACTGACAACTAACACATAGCTGGGCTGCTTAGATTTTGAATGTTCCCCTAATCGGAACTCCGATCTCCCTTCAACCAACGAACTTCTCCGGCAAGACAATAATGTATATCACTCACTTAGTGCATGGAGATGGGAAGGGAAGAGGTTAAGAGGATTGATACAATATTTCTCTCACTACACACTCTCTGAAAACCACTCTATCTCTCATTCCCACTAATCTCAAGCTGTGTTAAGCAACCACAACAGCCATGATTTTGACATGCAATAAATTCCCTTTGATACAAACAAGGTATGGTGTTGTATCTAATCAGTTCTGACCACAAAAGAACAAATTCAAGGTGTCCATTTTGTCTTGAGCAACCACCATTCAAGGAAGGACAAAAGGGCTGCTTGATTGGACTGCACCAGCTGAGTCCAGTGTTGTGTTTTTTGGAAATCAACGACCACAACAATAGAAAGAGGTTTTGTCAATATGCCAAAAATAGATGTTGGAGTTTTTATCAACTTAACAATCTCCCCCTTTTTGGCATATGTGACCACACACACAATGCAGGAGATGATCTCCCACATTTAGGAAATTAATCCCATAATAAAAAACAAGTTAAAGTTACGTTACAGGCCAGCAATCAAAAATAAGGCTACAGACAGCCTATACAAATCAGAAATTTAAGACAACCAAAGTTCCAACAATCACAGAGTAAAAAACAACAGATGTTTCCCATTTTCAATCAGCAGTAGCAGACACACAATAATGGCAACAGGCATGCAGAATCAACTCCCCCTTTCTCCGGTGATGCAGCATTCCCCCATCTCTCCTGTATCTCTCCCCCTTGCGTGGAGCATATGCCAAAAAAGGCTGGGAAGCTATAGAAAGTCTGGGATGTCGTCCTCTTCAGGACCGGATGCAAACTTGGGGTGAAGGTGGAGAGCACGAATGATCTTTTTCCTATGTTCTCATAAGGTTGAACGAATTGAGACTTGTTACTACAGCACTTCCAGAAGCAACCGACGTGCTTCCAGAAGCTGTCTTGAAGGATCAATTGGAATGGGCTCTTTGAAGTCATTAAAAAGTTTCTGTAAGTTCGAGCGGGGCTTGAAGAAACTGGTTTAAATGGTGTCTTCCGAGGGCTACGGCAGAATGCTATTCTCTTTCAACAACAGGGTGATAAGGGCAGGGTACGGGAGGTTGGTCTTGTCAAACGACTTCCCACGAGCATACTTCACCATTTTGGACAGAATAACAAAACCAAAATTGATGTCAGCGCAGAATTTATCAATGCAAATGAGTAATTTACCCATGTCGTAGCCAATGTTCGTCCCGTTACTTGTGGGGAGAACATTCATCCCACAGAAGTGAAAGAGGCATTGATACTTCATTGTCAGTTCTGTGGCAGCCAAGCCCGTTCAACCGAAGTCATCGGACTTCCATGCAGACAACCGCAATGCAATCTCGCCTTTTGATTCTCTAAGCAGGGCGGAAGGAAATTCTTCTGGATTGTCATTCGGGAGCTTCAACAAATTATTGATCACCTGGGGGCTAAGCTCAATCACCTTTCCACGAACAAAGGCTTTGTGGAACCAAGGGCTTTCTTCATCCAAAACATCCTGAGAAAGATTGGCATAGAATTCTCTGACCAACTTTGGACAATATCATTTGAGCGACACTGCTCAATGGCGCAGACCTTTCATCCTTAGGAATGCAAGAAAACCAACATCTTTGTGAATCGGATCAATGAAACGAGCCTCCGGGACAAGCTTGCGATTTTCCAGAATATCATATTCAAACAATTCTGCAGCGTCGTCAAAGTGGGTTGCATCCATTACCTTTGGATTTCTTTGACTTGTGTCTCTTCTTTGAAGTCACTTGCTTGCTTCTTTTTCTTGAGGGACCAGAAGAACCAGCAGAAGCCTTCATTTTCTTACTCTGTCTTTTGGCATGTCGGTTTTTCAGTTGGGCAAGATGAGCATTGTCTGAATCATCAGTCCTTGGTCTCGCTTCATGTGATAACGGCATGACAACAACGTTTTCATGTTCCATTCTCTCAGAGAAGAGTTTATCAACGGTTCTGTCAATGATCGTATTGAGACTTTCATCGGAAGGAGAATGAGGAGGGTCAACAGTGGCACCTTCAAGTTCAATGGCTGGTTCCTCAAGATGAATGGGAGGAACAACTGCTTCAGTCCTCTGTTCTTCAGATTCAGGGGCTTCTTTAGAATGCACCAAGGACTCTTCATCAACATTACGGGTTTCAGGTTCAGCAACCTCTTGCTCATTTCCCACATCTTCTTCCTCATTGTGATTAGTCTCAGGTTCTCCAGAAATGTCATCCTCAGGGCCGCCAACTTGCGTTTCTTCGAGGGTTTTTTGAACAGTCTTCTCAGCTTCATCGATATGATCTCTAGGAGAGTAAGGAGTCACAATATCAGTAACTGCAACCTGTACTTCCACACTTCCTTCAGGCGTTGTTGGAATCTCAAGGAGTGGTTCCTCAACAACCATGGGAGAGGGAGGTTCAGTGGGAAAAGGAGAAAAACTGACTCTCCCACCACGACGCCCACGTCCTTGGTTCCGTCCTTGTCCACGACCACGACCACAAACGATTTCTCTGCCTGTCCTTGTTTCCCCACCAAACCGTGTTCAAGCCATTGATTTCTCAGAGAGCAACTCGCAAGAGAGAAGAGTAGAGAGAATATTGAGAGAGAGTGTGTGATTATTATCACCACTACTCCTATCGATATATGAATTCTCAAGAGATGAGGGAGACGAAGGAACTGTTTGAATTATGAATTCTACTCCCCTCTAAATCGTCAATTCCCATAAGGCTGTGATGACAGCCAAAACTGCGACGCAGATCCGTCAAATCAACTTTTTGGGGTTTTAAAAAACCATTCTCAGAATACCAATAATATCCCTTGTTCAAATTATCTTCATTTACCAAAAGGTCCTCATTTTTTTTGATATTTTCAAAATTCCATTTTTCTTATAATATACAATCTCCAATTTCCACCCAAATAATCAAGAAATAAAATAAATTGGAGATATTTATTTATTCATCCATGCATGCAGCATCAAGGAGGGCTTGAGCACATACCTAAATCCCTTCGTAGCTTCTCGAATTAATCTGCATCCAGTGCTTTCGTGAGAATATCAGCCTTTTGATCATTAGTTCCAATATGCTTCAAATCACACACTCTATTTTCCACCAAGTCTCGAATAAAATGGTATCGTATGTCGATGTGCTTTGTTCTTCCATGTTGAACGGGTTCTTGGAGATATTGATGGCGCTTGTATTGTCACAAAACAGAGTGAGCGAATCTTGACCAATCCCATAATCATGCAGCATTTGTCGAATCCACAGCAATTGAGCACAACAACTTCCAGCAGCTATGTATTCAGCCTCGGCAGTGGACAAAGAAATAGAATTTTGCTTCTTCGAACACCAATTCACAATATTATCTCCAATATAAAAACATCCACTTGTTGTGCTCTTCCTATCATCACAACAGTCAGCCCAATCTGAATATGTGAACCCAATAAGATCAAGACCTGACCTGTTCAAATACCATAATCCAAGTTCTGCAGTTCCTTTGACATATCTGAGAATTCTCTTTGCAGCCTTCAGATGTGATTCCTTAGGTGTGGATTGGAATCTTGCACATACACCAACACTGAAAGAGATGTTTGGACGACTAGCAGTCAAGTAAAGGAGACTCCCAATTATGCTCCTATACAGTTTCTGATCAACTGTCTTTCCATCATCATCTTCGACAATTTATCTTGTTGTCCTAAAGGAGTTCTAACTCTTTTTGAATCTCGAAGTCCAAACTTCTCAACCATGTTCTGAGCATACTTTTTCTGACTCAGAAAAACACCATTAGCAAGTTGTTTAACATGCAATCCCAGAAAGTAATTAAGCTGACCTATCATGCTCATTTCGAATTCAGCTTCCATGAATTTTACAAATTCATTCTTCAGGGATTCTGCAGTCGAATAGAACACAATATCATCAACATACACCTGTGCAATCATCAAATATTTTCCTTTCAACTTGATGAGCATCATCTTATCAGTTGATCCTCAAACATATTCATTCTCCAGTAGATAATTGGACAACCTTTCGTACCACGCTCTGGGTGCTTGCTTTAATCCATACAAAGCTTTCCGCAACCTGTAAACATGATCTGGATGGAAAGGATCCTCAAATTCCTTTGGTTGTTCTATATAGATCTCTTCTTTAATCCATCCATTTAAAAATGTTGTCTTGACGTCCATCTGGTAAAGAGTAAATCCCAAGGAACACGCAACAGACACCAGCAATCTCACTGCTTCAATACGAGCAACAAGAGCGAATGTTTCATCGTAGTCAGCACCTTCAATATGTGTGTACCCCTGTGCAACTAACCTTGCCTTATTTCTTCTGGTAACGTTTCCTTTTCCATCTCACTTGTTCTTGAAGATCCACTTAGTTCCAATGACATTCACATTAGTTGGTCTTTCAACCAGATACCATACTCGGTTTCTTGTGAACTGGTTTAGCTCATCTTACATTGCATTGATCCAGTATTCATCCTTGAGAGCATCGTCTACTATCTTTGGCTCAACTGTGGAAATAAAGCAATTCATACTAGACAGATTCTTGAAATCAATCTGTTTACCTCAAGTCAGTCGACCACCCATTGGATCACCAATAACTGCATCAATTGGATGGTTGTGTGAAACTCTGGAACCATATCTTCTCACTTCTGCATCAGATTTAGTTTCAGAAGGTTGTTGATTGGTTGTTGTTACATCCGTTGAACATTCTGGTTCTGACTAATCAAATCTGATAGAACTTTATGTAGCAATATTGTCACCTGTCTGGGGCAAATCATTCTGAATTTGGGGAATGTTCTGAACATCTGGAGAGTTCTAAGTCACCTTAACAGGTGCAGTTTCATCATTATCATCATTTGAATGTATAGATTTCTTCTTAGAAATGGTATCATCGAATATCACATTCATGGATTCCATCACCTTCTTGGTACGATTGTTGAATACTCGATAAGCTCTCGAGTTCAGAGAGTATCCCAAGAATATACCTTCATCTGAGCGAGTATCAAACTTATGAAGTTGATCCCTGTCCTTCATTATATAACACTTACACCCGAAGGTGTGAAAGTAAGAAACATTTGGTTTTTTTCCTGTCCATATTTCATAGGCTGTCTTCTCTATATGAGGTCTGAGATAAACTCGATTAATCACATAGCAAGCCGTGTTAATAGCTTCAGCCCACAAATATTTGGAAACTCCTTTGGCATGCATAATCGATCTAGCCATTTCCGATAGAGTTTGATTCTTCCTCTCCACTACTTCGTTCTGTTGTGGAGTCTTTGGGGCAAAAAATTCATGCTTGATTCCCAATCCATTGCAAAAACCAGCAAATCTTTGATTTTCAAATTCCTTTCCATGATCTGTTCTCAATCTATCAATCTTCGACTTCTTCTCATTCATGAGTCTTGTACCTAGTTTTTCAAAAGCATCAAAAGCATCACTTTTCTCACGTAAGAAATTGACCTATGTATATCTGGAAAAGTCATCCACACAGACCAAGATGTACTTCTTTCCTCCAAGACTGCAGATATCAACTGGACCCATGAGATCCATATGCAGCAGCTCTAGACAATTGCTGCTGAAACGTTGTTCCAATGAGGAATGCACAGCTCTCTTCTGTTTTGGTTTTGCACAGTCACCACAATTAGTACTTGGAATCTTCGAAAATTTGGGTAATCCTCTGATAGCTCCAATTTTTCTAATCCTCAACAGATTTTGTGGATTGACATGACTCAATCTGGTGTGCCACAGCATAGATTCATCATCTTTCAATATCAATGCTTCCATTTGAGGATATTCCAGCAAGTAACAATTGTTCTTTGATCGAACTCCAATCATCACACATTTCTGTGCAGTATCATAAACTTCACATGAATCCATAGTGAACTTCACATGCAGATTGTCATCACACAATTGACTTATACTGATCAGATTCATACTCAGTCCTTCTACGAAATAGACTTTTGACAATCTTGGAATCCCTTCTTTTTCAAGAACACCATAGCCATTGATCTTTCCTTTTGCTCAATCTCCAAAGATGACTTCTCCACTTCGGTCTTCAATAAAATTCTTCAGAATTCCCTTTTGGTTAGTTATGTGCCTTGAGCAACCACTATCAAAGTACCATCGATCAGCTCAGGTAGACTCTTGACTTGACAAGATTACATTGCACTCCAGCTGTTTATGAGTTTCCTTAGGCATCCACACCAATTTGACTTTTATGTTATGTTTCAAACCTTTAGTAGGCCATTTGAATGTGTCTTCCATTGACAACATCTTTTGCCAGCTTTAAGCACTTCACAGCCGAATAACCAGGATACATGCAGTACTTGCAGTCAGTAGGTTGTGATAACTTTGAATTATCATCCTGAATTCTTCTGCGGTTCTGTTTCTGTTTCTGCTTCTGCTCTTCCTTGAATTTTGTTTCTAGACTTTTTTTGATTTCTTCTTTGGGAGTTTGACATCTGTAACTAGACCACCGCGCACAAATGTAGTTGGTTTACTTTGAGATGATTCACAGAAACCTAATCCTTTGTGATCACCAAATGGTTTACCAATTGAAAGGACTTCATCTAATTTTTCTTTTCCTTTCCGAAGCCTATCATTTTCATCCTTCAACTTCAGATTCTCAGAATTCAACCTCTCTGATTCAGAAGATTTATCATAAGTAATCTTCATCAACTTCTCAAGTTCATCTTCAAGTTTCTCATTTTGATCCTCTAAACGATAAATGGTATCAAGAAGTTCTTTATTTTTCACATCTTTCTTTTGTTCGAATACCATCTCTTCATAAGCTTCAGTCAGCTCATCAACATCGAGTTTCCTTGACTCATCAGTAGTTTTAGAACTGGATTCTTCATTTTCATCACTGGATTCATCAGCATTTGCCATAAATGCAACAACTTCATGATTTTCAGTATGTTCATCACCACCAGCAGATTCACCATCTTCATTGTCACTTCAGGTAGCTTGATATGCTCTTTTCTCCCTTTTCTTTACCGTTGGGCACTCAGATTTAATATGTCCAACACCACCACATCCATTAACAGGTAGGTTCTTGAACTATCTCTGGTTTTGCAGACACCACAAACTCTTCTTAAATTCACCATCAATTCGTTTTTTTGTCTTGTTGTATGTAGTTGGTTTATGCTCAGAGTACTTTCATTGAGAACTGGATGTACCTCATCCTGATAGCTATTTCTGTTATGAAACTTCCCAAACTTCAGCTTGGCAGCTCGTTTCTCACTAATCATACGAGAAAGTTTACGGCTCAGCAGTGCCATTTCTTCATCAGACTCTATCATCTCCAAGTCTTCAGCATTCAGAGTCACACTTTTGGGTGCTTCATCTTCGAGATAGTTCATTTCATAGCTCACCAATGTACCATACAGTTCATCCAATGTCATATTCTCAGCTTTGGTGGTTCATCGAGCATAATCACCTTGGGCCTGGAATTTTTTGTGAGACTTTTAAGCATCTTTCTCGCCAGTCTCTTCTCTTCAAAGTGCATTCCAAGAGCTTCAACTTCATTCACAACATCCATGAATCGGTTATGATAAAAAAAATTGTTTTAATCTTCATTCATCTTCAGTCCTTTGAATAGAGTTTCAACATGATCCAGTTTCGATTCTCGAACTTGCACCAATAAATTCTCGTACACTTATTCAAATGGGCCAACTCCCGAAGCGTAGTTATATCACAGTTATAACGGCGACTTGTCAATGAAATAAATACAAGGATTTCAAAGCAATAAATGACAAGTTATTTGTTTACCCGGTTCGGATATAAACCATCCTACATCCGGGGGATACCAATCCAGGAGAGATTCATTAACCAGTGCTGATTAAGAACAAAACACCCAAACCTCCTTCAACCCAAACTACAAGCTAATTATCTAGGAAATTCCCTCACAGGCATACATTGTCACAAAGGCGTACTGACAACTAACACATAGCTGGACTGCTCAGATTTTAAATGTTCTCCTGATCGGAACTCCGATCTCCCTTCGACCAACGAACTTCTCCGGCAAGACAATAATGTATATCATTCACTTAGTGCATGGAGATGGGAAGGGAAGAGGTTGAGAGGATTGATATAATATTTCTCTCACTATACACTCTCTGAAAACCACTCTATCTCTCCTTCCCACTAATCTCAAGCTGTGTTAAGCAACCACAACAGCCATGATTGGACATGAAATAAATTCCCTTTGATACAAACAAGGTATGGTGTTGTATCTAATAAGTTCTGACCACAAAAGGACAAATTCAAGGTGTCCATTTTGTATTGAATAGCCACCATTCAAGGAAGGACAAAAAGGGCTGCTTGATTGGACTGCACCAGCTGAGTCCAGTGTTGTTGTTTTTGAAAACCAACGACCACAGCAGTAGGAAAAGGTTTTGTCAATATGCCAAAAATAGATGTTGGGGTTTTTATCAACTTAACACAATATATAATTTAAAAATACATACATAATAAGAATGAAAGTAATAAAATAAAAATAAATTATATATTAAAACGTACCATAATTTTCTCTATGGTTTCTTCAAATAATCTTTCAAATCTAAAGATTACAAATTTAAACATAATCCAAAATATTGAAAAGTATAATATAATACTAATATAATAATCAAAATCAAATCAATTAGAAAAAAAAAGTACTCAATAACAATGAAAAATATTCGATTAGTAAAAAATAAGAATAACAGAGTAGATAATTTTAAAAAAATACATATACTCGAAAATAAATAAATTAGTAAAATACATATATAATAAGAATGAAAAAGAATCTATTAGTAAAACATTAAATTTTAATTTAATATTATTATTATACATAATAAAATAAAGGCTTTGTTTTTTCAATACTTTTTTTTTCACATATTTTTCAAAAAAAATTAATACACTACGCACAATTCATTATTCTTATATTCCCAACGCAATTCCCTATAACTCACATAAAAAATTTTTCTTTCCAACAATCTCACAAAACATGCACACTAAAAATAAACAAACAAACAAATACTATACATGATCGCTCTTTGATACTAAAGTTTAAAATATATAAGTCAAATAAAAAAAATTTACTATAATAAATTTCACTATATAAGGAATGAAAATGATATGAAATTATATGCATAAATAATAGTATATGAAAGAGATAATGATATTTTTACATATGAAAAATCTTTCATTCTCTTTAAACGATAACAAATTATATGCATAAATAAAATATAAAAAAATAAGAAAATTTTCACCTAGAAACCTTTCAAGCTTTAAAAAAAATAAAAATAATGCGTTGTCCCTACTAAAGTAGAAAATTCATATAATCAAATTAAATATAAGATTTTTTCAAAAATTCATATAAACACGCTCAATCACAATTCAATCAATCAATGAAAACTACAAATTTAAGATAAATCAAGATAAAAAAAAAAAAATCTAAAAATTTGTCACGTTATGTAAATTTTGGATTGAACTACAAACCTCGAATAATTGTACACTAAAAATATACAAGGTTGTGTGACAACATGGCCATGTATATGGTCGTGTAGTTTCCAGACCAGCTGCTATGTCAACCCCGTTACGTCCACGTCAGCCATTTCCGTTAGTTTTTTAACGGTGATACCAAATTGATTGAAATTGTTTATAATATGACTAAAATTGATGATTTTTTGATATTGCGATCAAAATTAATAAATTTTGATTATATTGGGACCAAAGTGGATTTTTTCCCTTATTTTTATTATAATTAAAAATAAATATTTTTGAGTTGAATGAACCTAAAAGAATAAATATATAAATTAAGTTCAGATGGATGAAGTATAAAAAAATATACGGGTGTGTTTACTTGTGAGATTTTGATTTTGGGTTTTGATTTTGAATAGTAAAATTTTGAATTGAAATAGTGGTTTGATGTGATATAAATATGTATTGATGGGATGTTTTAAATGTAAAATTATATTTTAGTGTAATAAAATAAATAAAAATAGGATGTTTGATTTCATATTTTTTTTTTAAAAAAAAATTAAAATAGTAAAATAAAAGATAAAATTTTACAAGTACACAAAACCGCAGTTACTTGTTATTAAAATTTAGTGAATGTTCCCTTTAAATCATTTTCTTCTTTTAAAAATCAAAAAACAAAAAATATTAAAATTATTCTATAACTTATTAAATTATTTTTCAAAATGTTTCTACTCTAGTTTAATCAACATTTTTCTTTTCTTTTTCAATTATGACATGACACTTCTTTTTTTTTTTTTTTTTTTTTAAATCACATGATTGACTATTCGACCTTTTTTGGACAAGAAGAATCAGTTTCGGTTTAGGATTATCTTAAACAAGGACATGTATGTGAATGCCAAGTTATTTGGGCAAGAAGAATTAGTTTCATTTAGGACAATCTTAAACAAGGACATGCATGTGAATGCATGTCATGGGTAATATTAGATAGAAATGGTAAACTATTTTGTAGCATTGAATTTTTTTATCATTTTAGTATTTTAAATAAATTTTATCTAAAAATAGTTTGTAAGTATTTTTTTTTTTGTTAAAATAGTTCTTCGGTACTGGACTCGTCACGCCGGTCTGCCATTGCTGATGTAGTGTTGATGCGGCTGACATGCCATCGCCAAATAAATTTTATTTGAAAATAGTTTTGCAAGTAATTTTTTTTTTTTTTTTGTTAAAATAGTTCTTTGGTACTGGACTCGTCACGCTGGCCCACTATTGCTGACTGGTGCTGATGCGGTTCACATGCCATCGCCACAGAGATGCTACGTCAGCAACATGTGGAAAATTTTTATTTATTTTATTTTACAAAATATCTTGGTAAAATATTTTTTTAGCCTCATATCTGACATTCTTTATCATTTTAGAATTTTAAATAGACTCTGTCTGAAAATAGTCCCACAGGTAAAAAATTTCGTAAAATGGTCTTCTAACATGTCACTGACGTGGTGATGACATGTTATCCGTGTTAGTGTCACATCAGCAACGGCGGGCCAGTGTGTCGAGTCCGACACCAAAGAACCATTTTAGCAAAAAAAAAATTATAAGAGAAAATATAATTATACACTTTCATCACACTTTAAAATTCATAATTTATGATTTTTTTATTTTAATTAAACTATTTAATCATCTTAATATTAATTTATAATTATTTTTATTAAATCATAATTATTTTTTACTAATACACTTCTTAATTACATACTAAGTATACAATACCTAAAACTCCGTTCCTAAGCTAAATAGGATAATTTAGCTGGGACGGAGAGAGTATCAATTTTCTTCAAAAATAATGAAAGGTTAAAAAACAAACATTAAAACACATATAAATCCATATAACTCTATCGTAAATATAAAAAAGTGATTGCTTAGAAAGACATCGTATTTTTGACAAGTGGACACAAATTGAGCTAGAAATCGTATGAAACCATGAACGCCAACGCCCAAGAATTTTTACATTCCATTCCAGTAGGGGGAAAATTGAAAAAAAACATCCTCTATGTATACCTTATTATCACTTTTGTCTGTATTTATCTCGCTGATATCCCACATATTTGCAAAAACTATCCTTTGATCGCGCATGACCGCGCGTGGTGTGAAAGTCACGCACGGCTAAAGGACATAAATAGCGACTTTTGCAAACATGTAGGGTATATTTTGTCAACAAGATAAATATAGGACAAAAGTGACAATGAGGTATACATGGAGGATATTTTTTGTAATATTCTCTTTCAATAGATAATTAAAGAACTAACTTTTGCAGCATAGAAAGCCAAATAAATGATTTTGTGTCATCTTCAATAGCATTTCGCTCCTTTAACCTCCTCTTGATTTTATCAGCCACGCCAATATACGTCACACCATACATTGATGTCATCACCGTTTGCTTTACTAACCTGTAAACAGTCAATAGTAGATTCAATGAGCATGACTAAAATTGAACGGATAAAATATCCAAATGATATAAGAATGTAAATTCAAACTGAAAAGATATTCAAATGTGAAAGTTCTAGGAGTATATATAGTTTAAGCAAGAAGTCACACGTGTAGTATCGCAAAAATATCATGCACCAGGCTAGTCATTAAATAGTGTGCAAGCTCATACAAGCACATCGAACATAACATATGGTTGATAGGGAAAAAAAACATAAACATACACGGTCGATTAACATCCTAGCATGCTTAGCATTCAATTTGGTTTCAGGGTCTTTAGCAACATCTCTCTTTATTATCTCAAGAACCCTGTATCCAAAACAATAAAACCAAAAAATAGGTGTTATGAGAAAATGAGAAAGAAAGCAAGTAAAGAACACAGAGGTTTTACGTGGTTCGGTGACGGTGTGTCAACCTACATCCACGGGCAGGAACCAGAAAGATTTTATTATATTGATTCAGAGATTTACCATTATGTCATCCAACTAAGAACCATAGCTATCTATTTATAAACACCCCAAAACACCCTAAACCCTAAGCCTATTTGTTATTAATTGGGATAAGCCCAAAAGGAACTCTGCCAATTAAAACAGCCCTTTCGCGTTGGTTTTGGATCGGGTAGACTGCTAAATCCAAGTCACGTTTCAACAATCTCCACCTTGACTTGGAGTTTCTCCAACTGCTAAAGGTTCGTCAGTATCTCTCAGTCATCTCCTTCTTGCCAGATGCCCCGAGAGGGCTTTACCTACTGCGAATATTCACCAAGTTCAAGCAGTGCTCAAACTTCTCCGTCGGTAGCGCCTTTGTCAACATATCAGTCGGATTGTGTTATGTAGCTATTTTTTGAATAGAAAACCTGTCTTCCTCCAGAACATCACGAATAAAATTCAACCTTACATCAGTATGTTTGGTTCTCTCATGATACATTGGATTTTTAGCCAAACTCAAAGCACTTTGACTATCACAGAATAACACCGGTTTCTCCACCTTCAGACCCAAACTCTGCACCAGACCATGTAACCAGATACCCTCCTTAATACCTTCAGTCATTGACATGTATTCCGCCTCAGTCATCGACAGTGCAACCGTAGGTTGTAAAGTAGACTTCCAAGTGACTGCACATCCAAACAGAGTGAAGATAAAGCAAGTCAGTGATCTTCGTTTCACCAATTCACCCCCGTAATCAGAGTCTGCATAGCCAACAAGACCATCACCATGGCCTTTATCATCATATACCAGACAAATATCAGACGCTCCTTTCAAATATCGCAAGATCCACTTTACAGCTCCCCAATGAGCTTTACTCGGATTAGCCATAAACCTGCTCACCACACTAACCGCATAAGCGAGATCCGGTCTCGTACATAGCATCGCATACATAAGACTTCTAACTGCACTTGAATATGGAACCGTTTTCATGTAGCTAACCTCTTCATTTGTACCTGGTATAGTGCTTCGATCAAGTTTAAAGTGTGCCGCGAAATGGATACTTAACGGTTTGGACTAATCAACAGAGAATGCCTGCAAAACTTTCTCAATATAATTTTCTTGAGAAACCCATAGCCATCCTGCTTCTCTATCACGCCAGATCTCCATATCAAGTATTTTCTTTTTCGTACCCGAATCCTTCATCTCAAACTCACCCTTTAGTAGAGCCTTCAAGTCATTAATTACAACCATATTTTTAGCTACAATTAACATATCATCCACATACAACAACAGATACCCAAAGGAATCAGTAGAAACTTTCTTCGAGTAAACACAGTTATAAAACTGATTACGAGTATAACCATTAGACACCATGAAAGAGTCAAATCTCTTGTACTATTGCCTCGAGACTGCTTCAAACCATACAAAGATTTCTTTAACAAGCATACCTGGTCCCCTTTAGAACTGTAGAAGCCCTCCGGTTGAGACATGTAAATCTGTTCTTCTAGATTACCATGAAGGAATGTTGTTTTTACATCAAGCTGCTCCAGATCCAAATCAAAAGTACCCACCATTGCCAAAAGGACCCGAATGGTTTTTTGTTTCACCACAGGAGAAAGGACTTCATGGTAATCAATTCCTTTCTTCTGTGAAAACCCCTTTGCCACCAGTCTCGCCTTGAACCTAGCAGGTTCAACACCAGGAATTCCTTTATTTCTTTTAAAGACCCACTTGGATCTCACTGGCTTCATCCCTTTTAGTAGTGCAACAAGATCCCAAGTCTTGTTATTTTCAAGAGATTGCATCTCTTCATTCATTGCCATAATCCAGGTTTCTGCATCTTTACTCGCCACAACTTCTTTATATGTCTTTGGCTCATCAGAGCCAAGATCATCACCAACCGCCAGTGCATAAGCCATAGAATTCATGTCACATGTATTGACACATCCTGCAAACCTAGCTGGTTTCTGAATATTTCTCTTTCCCTTTCTTGCTGCTATGGAAAAATCAACCCCAGTACCAGCGTCATCAGCTTCCCCCTCAACCGGTTTCCCTTGAGGTTTTGACTGATCTAGTTGATCAGATTGATCAATAGTATTATCCCGCTGCTCTTCCTCTAACACAACTCTATTAGGAGTCTCAAACTCCACCCTCTGGTTAGCACCACAATCTTTTGTACCTGCAATATTTTCACAACCTCTACTCTGATCAAGCATAGCAGATTCATCAAAGGTTACATCTCTGCTAATAAGAAATTTACCAGGATTTTTAACTTCTGTACACCACAGTCGATAATGTTTTACTCCTATTGCATACCCTAGAAATATGCATTTTACCGCCCTCGGCTCTAGCTTACCATCATTCACATGAGCGTATGCAGGGCATCCAAATATTCTTATATTAGAGTAATCAGAGGGTTTACCGGACCATACCTCTTGAGGAGTCTTTAAGTCAATTGCAGTTGATGGAGATCTATTAACAAGATAGCTAGCAGTGTTAACTGCTTCAGCCCATAATTGCTTAGATAAGCCAGCAAATATGTCCATACACCTAGCACGCGCCATAAGGGTTTGGTTCATTCGCTCTGCAACTCCATTTTGTTGTGGTGTGTGTCGTACAATGCGGTGTCTCACTATACCTTCTTTCTTGCATAAATCATCAAATGGAGCGTTGCATAACTCCAACCCATTATCAGTTCTTAGAGTCTCAACCTGTTTACCCGTCCGTTTTTCAACCATGGTCTTCCACTCCTTGAACTTCCCAAACACCTCATCTTTAGTCTTCAGAAAGTACAACCAGACTTTTCTCGAATAATGATCTATGAAAGTGACAAAGTAAGAACACCCGCCCTGCAATTTCACCGGAGAAGGACCCCATAGATCTGAATGAACATACTCCAGAATTTCTTTTGAAGTGTGATGACTGGTACTAAACCTCACCCTGCGTTGCTTCCCTTTTACACAAGCCTCACAGAATTGAATTTTACCTATCACATCCCCACCAAATAAACCCTGCTTGCTCAACACAGACAACCCTAGCTCACTCATGTGACCTAATCAAAAGTGCTACAAATTTGTCCTGTCATCATGTTTATCCAAGGACTGGGATACAGCCGCCGTTTTCATCACTGAACTACCCTGTAGAAAATAAATTTCATGCTGTAGTTTTTCTTTCATCATTACCAGAGTACCTTTCAGGACTTTCATCCACTCACCTTCACTATGATATTTTAAACCATTATTGGCTAAGGTGCCAAGAGAAATCAAATTCTTTCTGAGTTCAGGAACATACCAACAGTTAAATTTTCTGATAGTACCGTCATGCAATTTTATCTGCACTATCCCGTTCCCCTTTATGGCTAGAACTCCATCATCACCTAACTTCACCGTTCCATTCCACTCCTTAAAAGAAGTGAGTAGATCATGAGAGAATGTCATATGGTGAGAAGCACCGGTATCCATAATCCAGGAATCAGCAGTAGTAGCACTACACGCTATCAGAACTTCACCAAAGTCTCCATCATCAGAACTGTCTTGTACCACAGCAGCACTGCTGCCACTGTTACTAGAATCAACTTTTGTATTTCCCTTCTTCTGTGGACAATCCCTTTTAACATGCCCCTTCTCCTTGCAAATATAACATTTAACTTTGCTAGAGGATTTTGATTTTGAACGTGACCTCCTATTCCCGTTACCCCTTTTCTGTGGTCTTCCCCTACCTGCAAACAGACCTGAACCAGAACCCTCTTCCAAAGAAACCTTTATTTTCAATTCTTTGGACATATGGGCATCTTTCACATCATTAACAGAAATTGTAGTTCTATCATATAGCATAGTATCTACAAAATTTTCATATGAACCAGGTAGTGAACACAGTAAAATTAGGGCTTGATCTTCATCATCTACTTTAACCTCAACCCTTTGAAGATCAAGAATGATACGGTTAAAGGTATCAAGATGATCCTTTACCTGAGTACTTTCGGACATCCGGAGGGTGTAAAGACGTTGCTTTTGATATAGTCTGTTCGTGAGAGAGTTGCTTTGGTACTTCTCACACAGTTTATTCCATAACCCAAAAGCCGTTGCCTGATCTACAACCTCCCGTAACACCTCATCAGTAACTGACAGCAAGATCGCAGAATGAGCTCTTGCCAAAATCTCCTTATTTACGTCCTCCTTCGTGTCTTTAGAAAACTTGTCTTCTCCCTCAAACGCAGCCGCACATCCTTGTTGAACCAGAAGTGCCCTCATCTTGACCTTCCAGAGCATGAAGTCATTTGACCCATTAAACTTCTCCAGATCAAACTTATACGAGGACATCTTCAATCAATGAGATAAGACTCTGATACCACTTTTTATGAGAAAATGAGAAATAAAGCAAATAAAGGACACATAGGTTTTACGTGGTTTGGTGACGGTGTGTCTACCTTCGTCCACGGGCAGGAATCGGTAATATTTTATTATACTGATTTAGAGATTTACCATTATGTCATCCGACTAAGAACCATAGCTATCTATTTATAAGCACCCCAAAACACCCTAAACCCTAAGCCTATTTGTTATTAATTAGGATAAGCCCAAAAGAAACCCTGCAAATTGAAACAGTCCTTTCGCTTTGATTTTGGGTCGGGTAGATCGCTAAATCCAAGTCACATTTCAACAATAGGGTTTATTAGGTAGATCAGATGGTGCTACAACAGTATAGGATATCGACTAGGATGCAATTTAAGTAAAATCATTCTTCACCTCCAACTTCCACTTCTACTTTCTTTCGCATCTACTACAAAAGAATTTCATAACATTGGTTTTAACAAATTAAATTGTATTGATTGACAACTTTTGCCTCCTTATTTTGATTTCTTTTTCGCCATTTACACTATCTTCTCTTTTTGCAAAAAAAGTCAACAAAAAAAAACAAGAAATCTCAATGTTGAGAAATAGAAAGACTTGCTACAACTGCTCAATTGATAGTCTAATGACTCCATACATTGCAACAATCGGACAATCGGAATCCAGGGCTGCCCAAAGCATGGTTTCTCAGAAAATCTAGTGGCACCAAATCCAAATCCCCACCAAAATCAAGCCTAAAAAAAGAAAAAGTGGGCTGCCCCTGCTTCCGATCCAAAGGTCCTTTGATTGAGAGACGAAAAATAAACAAACACTTTAAATGAAATTAGTGTAGGTGAACTGAAATCGACTTACAGGGGAACCGAGCGGTGGGCTGGGGAAGGTTAAGGAACTTTTCCTTGTGTGAAAAAAGAACATACGACAAAGGGTTTGGAATAGCTTCGACGGGATATCGAAGAAGTTGTAGAATGAAAGAAGGAAAAATGGAAGCCGTATCTAACATGAAATAATTCGTTGCAAAATAAGGACAAATGGTGTACAATTCAACGATGCCGGGCAAAGAAGTCGGTGTTGTTGCTCCGATTAATCGACCCACCAATTCCACTTTCTGCTCAGAAATCGCAACAAAACATCATACTTGAGGAAGAAGAAGATGATGAATACAATGTAATTGATTTCAGATTAAAGGCAACGGGTGCAAGCAATTTGATAGACATCGGCGGAATCACACTGATTTTAATATTTTAAATATTAATAATTGGGTGAATGAAAGGAGCAAATCGGTCATCGGATCAAAATTGGACAAAAACTTTAATCTGTCAAAAGAACAATTAACTACGTAAACTACAGTTTCAATCCGGGTATGGTCCTGAATATTGCAGTTTCATCCTGAAAAAATATCAGCCGTCCGATCAAAATTTTAATCGACGGATGAGATTGCAGTTAGGGGTAGATATGTAATTTGATTATAATAATTAATAAATCAATGCTTTGTTTTAATATAAATTAAGGGAATATAAATAGAGATAAATGCAGATCGTATTCATAATTTTAGTCGCTTCACATCCAAAAGAAAAAAAAAGATAACTCCATTTTTTTTCACCGATGTCCATCGAAGAAAATAAATAGTGGAGAAGGGGGAGCGTATAATAGGATGAAGCAAATTGATGCGCATTCCACTCAGTTCCAGTGTGACGCAGATGAATATAGCGTTCCAAAAATTGCATAATGCGGTAAGTGTTTTCTATTTTTTATCGATCGCGAGAGTAACGTTTTGACGAATTTTTGTTACATCATATCCCTACTTTATTAGCATCGTATTCTACATATATATGCATCATAATCATATTAGTCATCCACCATAACAATAATTGCAGTTAACATTAATTGAATCAATTTATAGAAGTTATGTAAGTGCTAATTCAAAAATGTTAATTTTCTAATATAAATTATTCGATTGCTATATGAAATCATATATGTAACCAATATGGTAAACAAGATCACACTTTATCAAAATTGAGAAGTGTTGAATTATACTAGACTACCCTTGAAATTAGGGTCAACATCCTAAAATTATGGGTAGTTGGACGAGTTGGGGTAGTCCCCATATTAAATCATATCCATTATTTTTTTATTATTATTTTAATACCTCAAACACGTATAGAATATTTACTCAGTCATATAATGCGCAAAAAGAGGGAGGTAGGTTTAGTTACTCAATATTTGCACTGGAGCAACATCATAATACAAAGTTTCATAAACCATAATAAACTACTATAGACATCATACGTTTTAACGTCATATATCATTTGATTACCCAGGTGACGATTATTGGGCTAGTGCAACTTTTTCGACTTCCGACGATACTTACAGGTTATATTGTAGATACACACATATACGAGGATTTTCCGTGCGAAAACAAATGCAAAAAAGACGAAAAGTGATCTTCATCGTATACAATACATTCACTATTGTTGCAATAAAGAGAGGTACAAAAAGGGCAGTAGAGTAGACCCTAATAATAAACAAATATCTTCAGAGGATGTTGGCGCTCCGTCATATACATCTATGTTAAGAAAAAGGTAAGAGGTGCGTACTGGGTGTGAAGCAAGGTTGAAGTTACAATTCGACAAACAAATGCAGAGATACAACGTCACCGAATATGTGGACGAGCATAACCATGAACTGCATCCTCCTAACTACGCACATATGCTTATTTCGAATAAGGCCGTAGATGACGCTCAGATGACTGTAGCTACAATTAATAAATAGGCAAGCCTTTCTTTAAGATCATCATATGATGTGTTGAGAATAGCAGTTGGAAATAAAGAAACGCTCGGGTTTCTTAAATTTGATTTAAGCAATCAAATTAAGAAAAAGAGAAGTGCAATTTCGTGGTAGAACATCATAATAGTATCATAGAGACATCATTTTGGGATGATGTATACATCATTATAACTTGAGTGTATACAATTTTGAAAGTAATTACTTGGGAAATGTTTTTGTCATATAAGAAAAGTATTTCGTGGTAGAACATCATAATAGTATCATAGAGAAATCATTTTGGGATGATGTATACATCATTATAACTTGAGTGTATACAATTTTGAAAGTAATTACTTGGGAAATATTTTTGTTTGTTTAAGAAAAACTTAATCCCGAAATTATCGGAGGTAGTTACAATAATTTTTTCTAATTGATTTTTTTTTAATTAGATATCTTAATCAATTTTTTTAATTACCAAAATACCCTCAATCAAACTCAATCGTTGGATTGCCAATAAAAACAATCCAACGGATTAAAATGATTCAGATGCTCTTGAAATTTAATCAACATCAGGAGGATACCATTAACGAAAATGTGATATTAATCACAAAATTGAATAAATAAAGACTGAACAATTTCTTACTATGAGGGGCAAAATAGTTATTTTATGATTGGAGAAAATTTGGTATTTTGAAAATATTTTATTTTTTTTTTTAAATTGAATTGAGATGCATTAATGTATGTATTAAAGATGTTTAAAATAGTTTTTGGAATTATAATGATTATATAAAAATTAATGTTGATTGATGACATGGAAATAAATTTTTAGTTTTGTATTTTCAATGAGAAATACATTAGAAATAAAAGGTGAATAATTGATATAGCGAAAAATCAAATCATAAGATTCAAGTCACCAAATTTCTTTGAAAATAGAACACAATGAACCGAACTTAATAAAACAAAAACTTGCAGAGAATTTGTCGGGAAGAGAATTGACAAAAAAACAAAAGAAATTTTTAAAAAAAAATCATTTTCAAGGTTTTCACGGCGTAGTTTTAGATATGGTGCCATTCAAATCGCCTAGGCGACAGTATGTGGCGACAATATGACGATGGCAACCTGCCTATTATAAATTCTAAATACTTAATATATAATATAATATAATAACCTCATATCACTGAATTTAATTAAATTTCAAATACAATATCAAAATATCAAAATATTAAAGTATTAAATATAACCATCAAAATATTCAATATGCCAATATAATATTAAAGTTCCAAAACGCCATGAAATTCATTAATATCTCGATTTATTTTTTTTTTAAAAAAAATCCTTAATTTCTCAAATATCAAATTAGTCTTCAATGTGCATATCATCATCTTTATCCTTATTTATGAAACATCTATTAGAAGGACCAGAGTGACGGACATACACATTGTGTGGACCCGAGTATTCACCAACATCTCTACTACGAAAGTTGAAATTATCAATATTACCTGAAGTATCTATGACTTCATCTACAAAATGCCACTCAAGATCACCAAATTCATGAACTATCTCGAGAATCATCAATTCATTTCATTATCCCATTGAAATTCTTAATGAATTAAAGGATTAAAATTGATTTCTTTCTCCCGTTGCTTTTGAAATCGATGTACAATTTTTCGATTATATTGAACATGCATCAAATCGTTTAACCTCATGTGCTCTAGTCTATTTCTTTTTTTGGTTGGAATATAAAAATATAGATATATTCTTTTAAAAATACTAATATTGGTTGGAATATAAAAAATATATTATTTTTAAAATACTACTATAACTAAATATCAAACAAATTTAAATATGCTCCAATTGCATTCATAATCGGCCGAAGAGCAGCGACGTAGTACAAGTGATTTTGAAGTTCTTCGTTATCACCACTATATCCATCCCATCAATCAACTAGAATATAAAAGAATTTATTGAATATTTGAAATTAAATTTCATAAAAGATGAAAAAATATATATATTAAAAAAGCTTACGATGAATCTTTTGTGTTTGGTGTTTTATTTTCAATTAAGGGTCAAAGCTTCCTCACATTTTATCCTAATTACATGTTTGTTCATGAATCTTATTCATCAACTCGTCATCTTTAACTATCTTTTCTAGAACATCATGAAATAATTGTAGTTGCTTACGAGCAAAAATACGATCACTTTTCTTCAATTCAAAATATTTTGAAGGATTTAAGAACAGTGCAACCTCATATAGTTTCACCTCTATTTTTTCACTCCATCAATCCTTATTTACTTCCATAAACTTGGCCAACAACTTAGTTTTGAGTTAAATTGGAATCATTTGGGAGCTGTATGTGTAATTTTTGGTCTAAGTTACCGAATTTTATGCATTATTGTTGTTTGATGTTTGTGGCTTCATTGTGGTTCAATTTTGTATGGAGGTCCCGGCTAGCTTGGACTATGCCATATTTTTATTTGGCGAGATAAGTCAACAATTAAAGTAAGGAGTTAAATTACACAAGTTTGAAATGAATAGGTCATCTGACTAAGCGTCTGAATTGAATATGCCATTATAATTATGTCCTCGTATGTGCTATATGGTGAACTTCTGGTGATGTGTTAATACTACTTCCTAATAGAAACTAATATGGCATATAGTTGTTACGTACGAAATTTAGAATTAGGTTAAAAGCCCAAGGTAAAAAGAAGAATGGGCCTGGCAATAGAGTTGATTGAACTGATTGAAGGGTACCATGAGGAAATCAAGGAAAATAGGTTTATTACTAAGGAAAGTCCTCAGGTCGGAAGGTCTTCAGGTCGGTAGGTCCTCAAGACGGAAAGTCATTAGGACGGAAGGACCTCAGGTCGGTAGGTCCTCGAGACGGAAGGACCTCAGGTCGGAAGGTCTTTAGGTCGGTAGGTCCTTAAGACGGAAAGTCATCAAGACGGAAGGACCTCAGGTCGGAAGGTCTTCAGGTCGGTAGGTCCTCAAGACGGAAAGTCATTAGGACGGATGGACTTCAGGTCGGGAAGACCTCAAGGCGGAAAGACCTCAAGTCGGAAGGTTTTCAGGTCGGGAAGTCCTCAAGACGGAAAGACCTCAAGTCGGAAGGTTTTCAGGTCGGGAAGTCCTCAAGACGGAAAGACCTCAAGTCGGAAGGTTTTCAGGTCGGGAAGACCTCAAGGCGGAAAGACCTCAAGTCGGAAGGTTTTCAGGTCGGGAAGTCCTCAAGACGGAAAGACCTCAAGTCGGAAGGTTTTCAGGTCGGGAAGTCCTCAAGGCGGAAAGACCTCAAGTCGGAAGGTTTTCAGGTCGGGAGGTCCTCAAGACGGAAAGACCTCAAGTCGGAAGGTTTTCAGGTCGGGAAGTCCTCAAGGCGGAAAGACCTCAAGTCGGAAGGTTTTCAGGTCGGGAAGTCCTCAAGGCGGGAAGACCTCAGGCCAGTTGGTTCGCAAGTCGGGAGGATTGGCGGTCGGACCCATACTATTGTAGATTGGCAGTCGGGCCTAAAGGGCGGAAGGTCTGTGGTCGGCTTAAAGAGTGAAATATAGGGATAATTTTGGTCTGCTGAGGACGCGTGTCAGCAGGAGAGGGGTTGGAGGACGGTTGGGAAGGAGACGTTGTAACCGTTCGGGTGACGGTTTTCGGTGCGGTTTCCCAGAGAATATTTAAAGGTTTGAATCATCATTTGGCAAGGTATCTTCAATCAACTTCAACAAAGCAAAGTCAGATTTGGGGATCACCACTTTAAATTTCAGTCTTTTATTTTCCAGTTTATTTTCTGTACCATACAGTGTTTAGAGATTCCTAATCTCAGGCACTAATTAATCAAGTTTAAGGATATTTTCTATATCTTTGAATTTTACTTTATTTTTGTTGAAAAATTACATCAACAAATTGGCGACCACAGTGGGAGCAAGACAAAATTGCTCATTCCAATTCCGGCGATAATTTCATACGTCTAAGATCCGGCCGTATCATCGGAAGGGTCCATATGGCAGGTTCACAACCTCAAACATCTTCGGCACCAGTGGGAGAATCCGTTCCACCACCTATTGTGCCAAATGCCGGGGAAATCCCACAACCACCAACTGATTGGTGGTCTTATGTTCAACAAATGAACAACCAGCACACTTTGGTTATGCAGAACATGTTGCGTGAGCAACAAACGAACATGTTGCGTGAGCAACAGAGTCTGATGCAGAACATGATAGATCAAGCATTGTCAAGGGTTAGTCTTCAACCCACTCAAACTCCACCAGGAATATCACCATCCAGACTACAGACAAATTTCGCAGGGCCATCATTCGTGGATAGTACATTTCCAAGTGCCACAAATCCCAACCGAATGGATAGGGGAAAGTCTCCTCTGACTTTTCCCAACACTGTTCCACTGGGACCAAGGGTTACCAATCCCCAGACGAACAATACAAGGGAGGACAGGCCTGAAGGATATATACATGATCCTGTTCATATTCCTGTGCAGGATCCGTTCCATGTTCCTGATCATGAGCATCAACGCTTTCATGTAGATCCTGATGAGCTTGCACATATATTAAGGGATCAGTATGGATTAACTCCTCAGATGGTTAACCGCCCTGCATATCAGAAACCGTTCCCAGAAAGAGTCATTAATGAACACCCTCTCCCAAGGAATTATCGACCACCCGATTTTCATGCATTCTCAGGGGAAGACGGATCTTCCACCATAGAACATGTTGGTCGGTTCACAGCACAATTGGGAGAAGTTGGTAATAACCCTTTTTATAAGTTGCAATTGTTTGGTTTATCTCTTACTAGAACCGCATTTTCGTGGTTTGCAAGTCTGCCCCCTGGACAAATTCAGACGTGGGAAGGACTGGAGACGGCATTTCATGCTAGATTCTTCAATCCTTTACCGACTGTTTCTTTAACAGATTTACTGGAGTTGAGGCAGTATCCAGAAGAATCTGCTTCACAATTTATAGAAAGGGTGCGACTGATGAAGGGACGATGTCCCACGGTAATCAGTGAGAAAGAGATGACCAATTTAGTGGTCCGGAATATGCATACTCGTTTAAGAAAGGCACTCACTGCCCTGGATGTTGAGGATTTGGCAAGTCTTGCATCCAAGGCAGGACGTTTAGAATCTTTGTTTAGAGAAGAAGATCAGCATAACAGGCGTAATAGAGGCCAACATATGGCGAGTATGGGAACAGAAACATGTGACTTTGATTTTAATCAGTCAGAAGAGATGGCAGCCGAAATCCTTTCTGGAAAACCTTATGTATGCCCTAAATTGAAGCCAGTTCCCGGATCTGAAGGAAAAGAGCAACCGACCTTTGATAGTTCGAAAGCTGATGAAATCTTTGACATCCTACTGACTGATGGGCAGATCCGTATTCCAAATGGGCAAAGATTGGCCACTAAAGAAGAAATCAAAGGGAGACCATATTGTAAGTGGCATAATTCTTTCACACACAATACAAGTCAGTGTACTCATTTCAGGAAGGAAATTCAAAAAGCCATTAAGACAGGTCGGCTCAAATACATCACTCTAGGGGTAGACCAGCAACCATTTCCGAAAGTAACAACGGCAATGGTTGACATCCAACCAAGTTCGGAAACAGGGAAAAGTTCGGCCAATGATGGACATACAGGGGAACGAACTCAGGCAAACCCTGGAACTAAAAAGGGAAGTCAGCCAAACAGTGGCCGACCGGAAGAACGACTCAAAGTTGTTGAAAGACCAGTCGCTGAAAAATGGGACCGACCAGACGGTTCGTTTAATGTGGAGGTGAAAGAAAGGGTTGTAGTACGTGACCACCCGACCAGAAAAACAGGATCAGTCGGGAACAATTGGGCTCGAAATAAAAAGCCTTTACCCGTTGATATAGATCCTCGTTTCCCAGGTATGAATCGTACACAGATTCGCAATGCCAAACGCAGGTATGCTGCAAAGTATGGGAAACGAGTTCCTTCACCAAAACAACGAACCGACGAACAAAAAGCAGCCGACCACTTGGCAGGAGGTCGGTCCATTAGAGTTTTTGCAAACCAATTAACCGACGAGCAAAACGCAGCCGACTGCTTGGTAGGAGATCAGTCTATTCGGGTCTTTACAGAACAGACGACCAATGAGCAAGGAGCAGTCATGCAATCTCCAAAAAGTCGGTCCAGTCGGGTCTGTTCAGGAAAGCAACCGAACGACCGATTAGGTGCTGCCGACTTTACCAAAGGAGGTTCGTCGGGACAAAGGAAAGGTAAAGGAATGGCAGATGAAATAATTAAAGGTTTTAGATGCCAACATTGTGAACGGATCAACCTCAATCCATCTCTTGAAGAATTCCGTATTGAATCTTTGACGGTTCAGTCTCGGGATATGACAAAGGAAGAAGTAGTAATTACAGAGGAAAGTTCAAGATCTGTTAAATCTCGTCTGGGACCACGAATCCCTTGTCGAATGACAGAGATTAATCAGATGAGTGATGAACTGATGTGGGCAAGTCTGGTAGATGATACTCTGGATGAACCTTTATGGGCATTCTTGGCAGATGACGAATTAGAGGAAACAGAGTGGGCAAAGACTACAGATTCCGAGCCTCAAACGGAGGCGCCTTCGATCGTGTTTCCTCCTATTCCAGAGGGTGCGATTTCCCATTTGAAACCTCTGTATGTTAATGCTCACATTTGTGGGAAACCAATCACAAAGGTTTTCGTCGATAATGGAGCAGTCTTTAATGTTATGCCATTGAAGACCCTCAAGAAGTTAGGGAAAGGAATTCATGATCTGTCTCCTGTAGAATTCGAAATGACAAGTTTTACAGGGCAGCCGACTAAGCCTGAAGGCATGATGGTTGCCACGATCGAGGTCGGGCCAAAGAAGATCTCCACCGTTTTCTTTATTGTGGACGCAGATACTACATACTCTCTCTTGCTGGGAAGAGACTGGATTCATGCCTCTCAATGTGTGCCATCAACCTTGCACCAACAATTAATGTTCTGGGAAGGAAATCAGGTCTTCAAAATGGAAGCGAATGATAATCCATTCGATGTAACAGAACAAGCTGAAGAGTCAGTGTTTTATTCCAGTCAGGTGGCTCCGATGTCTCAGTTGTACATGGCCAGGGAATACCCAATCAAGGGTTATAAAGTCACTGGCCAGAACTCGATGTTCTATTAAAAGAACACCTTTATTGTATGGCTCATGATAAAGCCACACCCATTCCCGTATAATTTGTTTGTAATGGAAGATACAAGCTTAGAAGTATGTAGTTCTCTTATTAATAAGTTCTATTTAAAGCAATTATTACATAAAGCAGAAAATAGTAAAGAGATTCTGGATGTTCACCTCCAAGAAGATGAACAATTTCGTTGGCCCGACTTATTAGAAAAAACAGAACCAACAGCTTCATCACAAGACCCGTTATTGGAGTTTAATTTAGGAACCGAATTGGTTCCAAAAGTGATCAGGTTAAGTGGTTATTTGTCTAAAGAGCAACAAACAATGATGCTCGAAGTTATTAGAAACAACATTGATTGTTTAGCATGGGATTATTCAGAGATGCCTGGTTTGACAAGAAGTCTAATAGAGCATCGATTGCCTATCAAAGAAGGTTGTAAACCTTACAAACAACCTCCAAGGCGAATGAGCCCGGATCTGATGCCTCAAATTAAGGAAGAAATCCAAAAACTCCTCAAAGTGGGTTTTATTCAACCTTGCCGTTATGCGGAGTGGCTAGCTAACATTGTGCCAGTGGTCAAGAAAAATGGTAAGATAAGGATATGCATCGACTTCAGGGATTTGAATCTAGCTACCCCTAAGGACGAATATGTGATGCCTATGGCCGACATGTTGATAGATGCAGCAGCAGGGCATAAAATCCTTAGTCTGATGGATGGTTATGCAGGTTATAACCAAATATTCTTGGCAGAAGAAGACATTCCTAAGACAGCATTCAGATGCCCAGGGGCTTTAGGTATTTATGAATGGACAGTCATGCCATTCGGGTTAAAGAATGCAGGGGCAACTTACCAAAGAGCCATGAATTCAATTTTTCATGATTTAATTGGCAAATCTATGGAAGTTTACATTGATGATGTTATTGTTAAGTCTGCCAGTTTTGTTGAACATTTGAGAGATCTTGAAGAGGCATTTGAAAGAATGAAGAAGTACAAGCTGAAGATGAATCCAACCAAATGTGCTTTCGGAATATCAGCCGGGAGCTTTTTAGGATTTTTAGTTCATGAGAGGGGAATTGAAATCGATGCCAATAAAGCTAAAGCCATTCTTGACAGTCGGCCACCCAAGACGGTTAAAGAAATCCAAAGTCTTTTGGGTAAGGTGAACTATTTGAGGCGTTTCATTTCTAATGCTGCTGGCAAGGTCAGACCCATTACTAAATTATTGCAAGCTGGAAAAAATGCCTTTGAATGGGGTCCCGACCAACAGACGGCTTTAGATGCTATCAAGCAGGCATTGGTTCACCCTCCAGTCTTGATGCCTCCTAAACAAGGTCGGCCACTCAAACTTTATTTGGCAAATACATATGAAGTGGTTAGCTGTTTATTGGCACAGGATGGTGATGACGGGAAGGAAAGGGCAATCTATTATCTCAGTAAAACCCTTACAGGACCAGAACTGAATTACACTATGCCAGAGAAAATGTGTTATTCATTGGTCTTCGCTTGTACTAAACTCGAGCATTATTTGCTGCCCAGAAGAATTGAGGTCATATCAAAGGTGGATCTCATCAAATTGATTTTACAGAGACCTACTATGAAGGGCAGACTAATGAAGTGGGCCATTAAATTGGCTCCTTTTGATCTTCAACATTCCCCTTTGAGGGCAGTCAAGGGACAAGCAGTAGCCGACTTCTTAGCAGAATTTTCACAAGTCGGGTACTCTCATTGTGATAGCGTCCGACCACTTGTTTGTTCATCATATTTGAATAGTCTACAGGTCGGATGTGTACCTTATATAAGTACCAGAACATGGTTGATGTTCTTTGATGGCTCTACCTCTGGAAACAAATCAGGGGCAGGGGTCTTTTTGCAAGGACCTGATGGTCAAAAGATCAATTTGCAACTACGATTGGAAGCCATGACCCATAATTCGGCAGAATATGAAGCTTTAATTTTGGGTTTGGAGGCTTTAATAGCCAGGAAGGTCCAGTCTGTAATCATAAGGGGGGATTATCAATTGGTAGTCAACCAGGTAAACAATCAATATGTTTGCAATTACCCTCATCTTCGCAGATACAGGGACATTGTGGGTCGGTTACTGACAAAAATTTCAGAAGTAATAATTGAGTTCATTCCGAGGAAAGAAAACCAACGTGCTGATGAATTGGCTCAAAGGGCATGTAAAGGAATTCTGGAGGATATGTGGTCGGAGGTCAAGTCGGGCATAGAAGGAAAGACAGACCCAATAGGTGACCGAATGGTCGGGCAAGAGACTGTCGGACAGGACCCCGACTACGAAGTTGTTGGTCAGGAGCCCGGCTGCGAAGTCATGGTCGGGCAGGAGACGGTCGGACAGGAGCCCGACTGCGAAGTAGATGTCAGGCAGGAGTCCGACGGCGAAACAGTGCCCGATTGGAGAACAGAGCTTATCACGTATTTACAGAATCCAGGTGCAAGTGTTTCAATTGCGACACGATTGAAAGCTTTACGTTTTCAATTGATAAATGGAATTTTGTATAAGAGATCATTTGAAGGTCTGCTTTTGAAATGTTTGGGGTCTACAGAAGCTCTAGAGGTAATGACAGAAGTACATGGGGGAATATGTGGAGCTCATCGGGCAGGTCTCAATATGAGATGGGCCATTCATCGTTTGGGTTTTTTCTGGCCAAAGATTTTTGAAGATTGCATACAATTTGCCAAAGGCTGCCAGGAATGTCAGAGACATGGAAATTTAAACCATTTGCCAGTAACCGAATTGCAATTCTTGGCAAAACCATGGCCTTTTAAATCATGGGCTATGGATATTATTGGTAAGATACATCCTGCTTCATCGAAACATCATTGTTTCATATTGGTCGCGACTGACTACTTCACCAAATGGGTAGAAGCAGTTGCTTTAAAAAATGTGGATCAGAAAGAAGTGATAGACTTCGTTTTGAATCAAATTATTTACAGATATGGTATTCCTCAGTCTATAACAACCGACCAAGGTTTGGTCTTCACAGGGGAAAAGTTCTCTAGTTTCTTGGCCGAATTCGGTGTTCGTTTACATCATTCGTCACCTTATTATCCCCAAGCCAATGGACAGGCGGAAGCAGCAAATAAGATTATTATTGGGATCATAAAGAAGATGGTGGAAGGGAACCCAAGAAAGTGGCATTTGTTATTGTCTCAGGCTTTATGGGCACATAGGAATACCAGAAATACGGCCACAGGGTTCTCACCTTATCAACTCACGTTTGGCCAAGATGCTGTTTTACCAGCCGAAATCCGAGTATCATCTGGTCGGACAGAATTTACTGATGGTGGTCTTACAGAAGAATACCAACAACTTATGATGCAACAGTTAGAAGATTTGGATGTTAACCGACTTCATGCGATAAGTCGAAGTGTGAAACAGAGTGAAATCAGAGCAAGGAGTTATGGAAAGAAAGTTCTTCACAGGACATTCCAAAAAGGAGACCTAGTCTGGAAGACCATTC
Organism: Andrographis paniculata; assembly: GCF_009805555.1. NCBI lineage: Eukaryota > Viridiplantae > Streptophyta > Magnoliopsida > Lamiales > Acanthaceae > Andrographis > Andrographis paniculata. The sequence goes on from NW_026137589.1 coordinate 333,410, forward strand.
TTCCTACATATAAGAAAACTGATCAATTGGGAAAGTGGTCACCGAATTGGGAAGGACCATACATTGTTCAAAAAGATATTGGGAATGGTGCTTTCATTATTGTAAATCATGAAGGTAGAAGAGTACATGATTGTATTAATGCTAAATATCTGAAGAGGTATTATCCTGCCTTTTCAGATAACAAAACTGCCTGAAACAAAATGTTATTCAGAACCCATTTATGGGGTTCGGATTCGAACCTATTTAAAGGTTCATTTCTGTTAGTCATCATGTATTTGTGAGAAATTTTCTGCCTCTGAATCAGACTTTTCATCCCAGTGAGTGGATATTAATTCTGGTTCTTCTTCAATAAGATCTTCCAAATCTGGTCGGTACCTTTCCCATTGGCTTTGCATGTCGTCAAGATCTTGATGGGTACGCGCTTGCATGTCTGTTAGGGCTTGATGTTCACGATCAACAATGGTCCGTAATCTTGAGAAGACTTTTCGTTGATTGGAAAAGATGTTATCCCAACCAAGATCTGGAAGTATAGTTGCTGCGTGATTTTCTATCATTTCCATGTGGTGATGGAGATCAGGAATGCGACTAAGGATGTCACGAAGTGGTTCATACCCTTCAATGACTTTTTCCATTAGGCGGATGACGCGATGAATGGTTCTTCTTCCTCGTTGGGAGAATCGGAATTTGAAGTCTAGTTGCTTGAGTATATGTAACAAGTCTTCTGCATGGCCTCCAATAGGGTGATTACCCACAAAGAAGGGTTGAAGAACACCCTGCCAGTTGTTTGATGGAACATAAGGTCGGTCATTCGCCATGTTTGTTAACACTTCAAGTGTTGTGATTTTCAAAATATGCCTTGGAATGTGTTTCTTAAAATGTGAGAAACAATGTTCTTTTAAAGAAGGAGTTTGTTTCTATTCCTACAAAGTTGGAAATTGAAAGGTGATCCTTGTTTTGAGAGACGAAAGAAAAAATGGATTACTAAGTCGTATATTGTTACAAAGGGGGAAGTATTACAACAATGCCCCTAGGGCAGTTTTTATATGGGTCCATTTGATTTCATCCCTGGATAGCCTTCTGGTATTGGCAGCCGTCTGGTATCTTATGATGAATTGGGATCGGGCTTGGGTTTTTAGCTCTTGATCCAATTCAGCCTCATTTTTGGTGTACTTCTCAAGCAGACGCTGTTCATTGGTAATTTGCTTATCCAGGGTAGACTGTTCTTTCCTCAGTTCCCTCAATTCTGCCTCCTTTCTCTGGATAGCTTCATCAACTTGAGCTTTCGTGCTAAGGAGACCACTCAGCCTTCCAGTAGTCTGCTGAAGGGATTCTCGGGTCTTAGCCAAAGAGTTCTCCAGCGTTGTTTGATCGAAGTCGGGCTGGGGGGTTTCAGCTGACAGGAGTCCAATGACTAGCACTTCAGTCTTGAGCTCTGTAAGTCTTTCCATCAGCCGATGCAGAATGGGGACGGCTGGCGATTCCGTTGGAGTGTAAAAAAGAAGGCCACCAACCGTCTGAATGAGTTTGTCCAATAAGTCGGATCTCAATTCTGACAGGGGATGGTTAATGGCCTCGGTGAATATGGTTCGGGCCTCCGCCGGAACCGGAACAGTCGATAGGACAGCTAAGTCCGAAGGCCCCTGCAAGTCCTACAATGTCAATAAGTATTCCAAAGGAGGTGCAAATTTATTCATATAAGATATGTGTTACCTCTGGGCGGACTGCTGTCAGTGAGGGGGGCAGCAATGAGGTCGGTCGAGTAGGGCAGACAGCTGGTATAATAGCAGCCGACTCGTCGGCTGCTGCGAATGGTCGCTGAGGTGCCGACCTGGGTCCCTTTGGAACGTGGTATATAAAACAGTTAGTGTTTTCCGAGGGAAACATTATGGCATGGATTGGTGGAATCTTACCAAATTTACAGAAGTCTCCGATTCGGACGAAGACATTTCTTCCATTTCTGGAGGTTGGATTGCCGCAGGTGGTTCTTCTGCCTGCCACTCGATGGCTAGAGGGAGCGCCGCTGCTGGTTGGGCGGCTGCAGGTTGGGCGGCTGCATCTAGAGCCACTGCAGCCGGGATCTCTGCGGCACCTCCGATTTCAGGATCAGCAACATCAAGGATGTCGTTTTGAGGGTCAGCTTCGGCGAGGGCAGTTGGTCCTTCCTTCGAAATGGATGAGTCTGATGCCATGTATGGCGGTCGACCCATCTGGGAAGTAGTTCCTTCGCTGTCAGAAGAGACCCCTGCTGCTGATCCGATGGGTGAAAGTGTCTGTGAAAAATCATGGAAATGTTGTTGATTGAATATATCAAAGTTGGTCATTAGAATTCTAAGTATTGCTGACGAGAGAACTTACAGGTTCTATAGGCGCTACTGGTAAAGATTGCCTCCTGGTCGGGTGCCTGGCCCGACCGCTCCTCGGTGCGGGAGGAAGAGTTTGCCTCCTCATCGGGTCCTCCGCCTGACTGCTCATTGGCAAAGTGAGAAGTGGAGTAGGGGTTTGGAGAGGAACTGCTTCAGTCGGGACCAAAGGTTGGTCGGCTGGGGTTGGCGTCGGTTGTGTGGTCGGTGCTGCCAAGGTTGGTTCTGGTGAATGATATGTGAAATCAAGGTTAAGATATAGTGAATTGGTTCACGGTTTTAAGAAAAATTACCTAGTCGGGGTCGGGTCCTTGCTGACGTCCTAGTAGTTCCTAGGTCCGCTTGAGCTTGCTGGTCGGCCCCAGAGGTCGGGGGTGTTTGCAGCTGGGAAGCTTTCCTTTTTTGTTTTGGAACACTAGATCCGGTCCCCGGGGCGGCTGTTTGTGGCTGGGTGCTAGTATGTCTAGCCGCCCCTAGAACCAATCCTTGGGGTGGAAGGAGTATGTTCAGCAACCGACCCTCATCAGGGGAAATCAGGGGCCATACAACCGACCACCATTCATTGAAAGTATCTACAGTCTCAGGGTTGGAGCGGAAAGGAATATACGAATTGGAAATTATATACGTGGTGAGCTGGGAGATATAAGAAGGGATTGAATTTGGTAGGACTCGTCGGTCGGGACTTTGAAAAATTATATGAGGACAAGCGACGGGTCCAGGGATACCTTGGCAACAGCCGAACTGGCGCGCCATGAATTGAGGTTCATAATTAAAAGTGTAAAAGGTTTTCTGCCCTTTTTTATCAAGTTTTTTGCTACTAAAAAGAGACCTGGGTTTGAGGGCAACGTCCCAGGCAAAAGGATAAGTGGAATGAGGACAAGGCTCAGGAGTCGGAAGCGGATTTGGTACTGGAAAAGGCCAAAAATGGTCGGGAGCATAACCCGCATATTTTTTATACATAGAAAATCGAGAATTACTGCGGGTATCTGTTAAAACTGCAATTATTATTGGATCGGAAGATTGGAGGTTATTGCGTCCCGAGCAGAGTCGGTTAAGGGCTAATCCCAAATGTTTTTCAGCTGTTGGCATAGTGGGCGGAGATCCTAAGTTAAACGCGTTGGGGAAGTAGAGCCGGAACCAAAGTTCTAAAAACCAAAAAGGACCCGACGCGGCAGTGTCTAATTTCCTATTATCATTATCTGTTAAGCGAAGGCTAACTCTAGTGAGTCCTTCAAACAGATTGGCTAAAAACAGGGTGCCAAGAGAGAAAAAACGACCTGACGCGATATGAATGGCTAGGTCGAGATGAGAATGAAGAACACATTTGGAAGGGGAAACAATGACGTACCTACAAAGCCAAAAAAGGATAAAGGCAGTATGCTCCCGGTCGGTTACAGGGGTCCCTGGAGCCCCTTGCTGGTCGGTTGCGAACTTTGTCCAACCCCATTCCTTCACACCTTGTAAAGACCACCCTGGATGGTTTTCTGATGGCTCCTGCCCATCTAGGGCACCCATTACAGGGTCTTCACCCACAACTGGGAGATGTGCGATCATTGCAACGTCCATAAGAGTTGGGCCAAAGGGGCCTGATGGGAAGAGGAAAGTCCCATTTTCCGCATTCCAGAAGGCAGACATGGCCAACAACACCTTCTCATGCAGGTTGATAGGCATGGTGGACAGTAGTATTGCTTGGTCGATCTTTTGGGAACGCCATTGGGTCTGGAAGTGTTCTGCTACCCGTCGATACCAAGCGCGGTAAGGATCTTTTGGGTCTGTGAGATGGGTTTTGATGCTGTCTCGAATGCGAACTGCTTGGTAGTTAGGGCTGTTGATAGCCAAGGAATTTCGGGATTCCAAGACTTCCCTCATCCGGTTTAAATCTTCAGGAGTAGTGCAATATGGACGGATCGTCGGAGTCAGTACTTTTGAGGCTGAAAATGGGCCCTCCGGGAGGGTTCCGTCGAAGGGAAGGGCAGGAATGTATTGATTCGCCATGGTTAGAGTGTTTTGGGATTGTGATTCACAAAAGCTTGTATTGCGGAGAAGGAAGTTAATCAGGAGTGTTGCAGTAACTGGTGCAGTTGCTAAGGGAGTTTTTCAAGAGGGTGGTGATTTATGAACTTCCAAACATTGATTGTTAAATGGCGTTTGAAAGTCCCTTGGCGGCGGGCAAGTTGTTACGTACGAAATTTAGAATTAGGTTAAAAGCCCAAGGTAAAAAGAAGAATGGGCCTGGCAATAGAGTTGATTGAACTGATTGAAGGGTACCATGAGGAAATCAAGGAAAATAGGTTTATTACTAAGGAAAGTCCTCAGGTCGGAAGGTCTTCAGGTCGGTAGGTCCTCAAGACGGAAAGTCATTAGGACGGAAGGACCTCAGGTCGGTAGGTCCTCGAGACGGAAGGACCTCAGGTCGGAAGGTCTTTAGGTCGGTAGGTCCTTAAGACGGAAAGTCATCAAGACGGAAGGACCTCAGGTCGGAAGGTCTTCAGGTCGGTAGGTCCTCAAGACGGAAAGTCATTAGGACGGAAGGACTTCAGGTCGGGAAGACCTCAAGGCGGAAAGACCTCAAGTCGGAAGGTTTTCAGGTCGGGAAGTCCTCAAGACGGAAAGACCTCAAGTCGGAAGGTTTTCAGGTCGGGAAGTCCTCAAGACGGAAAGACCTCAAGTCGGAAGGTTTTCAGGTCGGGAAGACCTCAAGGCGGAAAGACCTCAAGTCGGAAGGTTTTCAGGTCGGGAAGTCCTCAAGACGGAAAGACCTCAAGTCGGAAGGTTTTCAGGTCGGGAAGTCCTCAAGGCGGAAAGACCTCAAGTCGGAAGGTTTTCAGGTCGGGAGGTCCTCAAGACGGAAAGACCTCAAGTCGGAAGGTTTTCAGGTCGGGAAGTCCTCAAGGCGGAAAGACCTCAAGTCGGAAGGTTTTCAGGTCGGGAAGTCCTCAAGGCGGGAAGACCTCAGGCCAGTTGGTTCGCAAGTTGGGAGGATTGGCGGTCGGACCCATACTATTGTAGATTGGCAGTCGGGCCTAAAGGGCGGAAGGTCTGTGGTCGGCTTAAAGAGTGAAATATAGGGATAATTTTGGTCTGCTGAGGACGCGTGTCAGCAGGAGAGGGGTTGGAGGACGGTTGGGAAGGAGACGTTGTAACCGTTCGGGTGACGGTTTTCGGTGCGGTTTCCCAGAGAATATTTAAAGGTTTGAATCATCATTTGGCAAGGTATCTTCAATCAACTTCAACAAAGCAAAGTCAGATTTGGGGATCACCACTTTAAATTTCAGTCTTTTATTTTCCAGTTTATTTTCTGTACCATACAGTGTTTAGAGATTCCTAATCTCAGGCACTAATTAATCAAGTTTAAGGATATTTTCTATATCTTTGAATTTTACTTTATTTTTGTTGAAAAATTACATCAACAATAGTATATATGATAAACCGTTTATTGGATTACTAATATCAATTAGTGAATTGTGTAATCCATAGATTTGGTTAGACTTAGTCGTTGATTGAAAAATCGATTGATAAATTATGTAAGTCTTGAATTTAGCTAGATTTGATTGTTGATTGGCAAGTCGATTGATGAATTGGGTATGAAATGGATTTGGATAGATATACTTGTTGATTGACAAATAGATTGATAAATTGTATAAGACGTGAATTTGGCTAGACTTAGCCGTTGTTGGCAAGTCGATTGATAAATTGTGTAGAATTTGGCTAGACTTAGCCGTTGTTGGCAGGTCGATTGATAAATTATGTAGAATTTGGCTAGACTTAGCCATTAATTGATAAGTCAATTAGTGGATTATGTAAGCTATGAATTCAGCTAGCCTTTAGCTGTTGATTGGAAAGTTATTTAATAATTGTGTGAGCGTTGATTTAGCTAGACTTAGCCATTGCTTGGAAAGTCAATTGATCAATTGAGTGAGCTGCAGATTTTGGATGGTTGTAGTCTTTGTTTGGATAAGGTTTATTGTTAGTTATTTATTCCATGCATTAGATGTATATTTCTTTACTCAGCCTTTGCTTATGTTACTACTTTCTTCCATGAAAGTTGAATTTTAGACCTTTATCGATTTGATGCATCATAAGGATGGAATTTCGTCATGCATGCATTACTTTATTCAATTGCATATTTTAATGTAATTGTGGATGTCAGTAGAAATATTTGATGGTTTCTGCAAATAAAAATGATTGTGCTTATATTTATTATGATTTATCCTTGATATTGAGACACTACATGTTCATATGTATTGTTGTTTCCGTGTCGGTGTGTGACAATCCCTTAAAAAAATTTTGGGTGTTACATTCTCTATCTTTCACTACTCAATACACCAAAAAATCCCCAATGTGAGAAAAAAAAAATGAAATATCATGACTCGATGAAAGAAGAATAAATTCTATATAGGTTAGGCAGATCCATCTTTAAACATTTTATTGAACAATATGTTGTTTCTACTAACTGTCCAGTAAGAGACTATGTTTCTGGTTCGATTCTCACTATTTGGTCTAGTTTGGCCATGACACCCATCCGAATTTTAAAGCGGCCCCATTTCTTTCATTCATCGGTGAATTTTCTAAATTTTTTAGTGACACAACACTCACTTAGTGACCATTGAAGCAATAATTTTGCCACCCGCCATATTCTATCACCATTTGTTGATAGGAGTTGGTCAAGGTTGGTAGTCCTCTACAGTGACACACATATTTTTATAGGCAGGTTGTCTCATTGAACCTAATTCTTGGGATCTTCAATCTTTCTAGGTTAGATTTTTATTATAAAACTTATATTTTAGCAGGCTTAAATTTCTAGTCAATTTGTAAATTACACCACGGTTTAACATTTGGTTAGCGGATCCGATAGGTTATCTTTTGATGCAAGATGATCAATGTCAATAATATTTTTATGATAAGTTGTCTTACGGAATTGTGTATGCAATGAATGTGTCAATTCTTTCAATTGTACATCGCGCTCTTGGCTTTACCAATAATGTATTTACTGTTACGGTAGAGGGTAATGGTATAAACAGATTTACTCCATTCTAAAATGTCCTCAAGAGAGTGGTGAATCTATTACGTTTCTTCTACTTTATCCAAATGAATGAACTCATATTTTATTATTGATTTGACAATCACTACTTGTTTAGAGGACTTTCCGAAGATTGTTGCATTAGTTAGTGTGAACACATATTCAGTACTTGATCTCAAATTAAATATATCAGATATCCAGTTTGCATCTGAGTAGCACTCTACTACACTTGGATATCTTTTATAGTGCAACCCATAATCTTGAGTAAACGTAAGTATCTAAGTACACAAACAATGGTTTTTAATATTTGTGACTTGAATTACCCGTATACATACTCAATTTTCATATAGCATAAGCAATATCGGGTCTGGTATAAGTCATCAGGTACATCAAGCTTCAAATTATTTGAGCGTACTCAATTTATGATACATGTTTTCCACAGTACTTTGATAAGTGAATATTTGTGTCCAATGAGATTTTTCCTATTCCCATGTCATCTTTGCTAAATTTGTCAAGGATTTTATCTACAAATATAAGTTTGACTCAAAATCTGACCATCTTTGATTCTTTTATCTTAATTCCTAAGGCCACATTAGCAAGATCCATGTATTTCATATCGAATTTGGAGTTCAACATGTCTTTAGTGGACTTGACAATTTTGACATTTTGACGTAAATACATACACTTATTGTATTCATTAATTTTGAAACTACTGTCCATCATAGTATGATTGAATTTCTCATATCATTTATTTAGACCTTGTTTGAGTTATATAGTGATTTTACAAGTCTACAATTTTTTTATTTATTATTTTTCTATAAAATTGAAGTCTTTTAGCTATTCTATGCATATTTCTTACCAAAGTCTCTATTTAAGAAAGACGTTTTCACATGCATTTAATGTACTTTAAAATTTCATATAGCAACTATCTCCAAGATCATTATAATGGAGGTTATTCGTGTAATTGCATAATATGTGCTCAAAGTAATTTAGCATTTTTTGTTGTTTGTAATATTTGGTTACAAGTTTATCGTTGTATTTTTCTATTTTGTCATTCGATTTCAATTTCCTTTTAAAGATCCATTTTTATCAAATGGGTTATGAGCTTGGTGAGAGATCCACAATTTTCCAAATGTGATTCTAAATAATATAAATCAATATCACTGTTTATGTATCTTTTTCATAAAGGCGCTTCAAAAGACCTCCTTGTTGTAGCATATATTTGAGGCTCATTTTCAAGAAGAAAGCTAAAGTAGTCATCTCCATATGATTTTTCAACTTATGTTTGCTTGTTTTTTCTAACCTCAGGTTCTTGTTTGGTTCAGAATCAGATTCATTACTTTTCCTTCAATCTTGAACTATTATTTAGTGTTCTTAATTGGCCTAATTAAACTCCGGCGCCTGTCTTTGCATGGAACATATTTTCAAATGATGTTGTATTTTTTTTTTTTTTATTATCATATTCTTTTGGATGCCTTTTCGGCTTCGCGGGATGAGTCTCAAAATTTTTTAATTGAATACTAGAAAATGATAAGGAGTATTGTTATATGCATATCCAATCAAAATATAGTCAACTGGCTTAAAATCAATTCTACATATTTGGGATGTAGTACTACTACTTTAGTAAGCACCCCACACTCAAAAGTGTTGGTAAGATGGTTTTTACCTTTCCAAAACTCATAAGAGGTCTTGTCCACCTTTTTTCAAAAAATTAACTTGAGTAGTTCATACTCAAAATTATTTCTCCTCACATGTTTTAGGATACTTTACAACTTAACATCATCGCATTCATCATTTCCTTTAAAATGAGATTTTTGAATTCATCAATGTTGTTTGATTGAGGTGAGTAGGGTAGAGTTACTTTATGAATTGTTCTATTTTGCACACAAAATTCACTAATTAAAGCTTCATATTTTTAACCTTTATCACTTCTAATCCGTTTACTTCATTTGTTAAGTTGATTTTTTACTTCATCTTTGTAAAAAATAAATTTACTTATTGTCTTGTCCTTGTCATTAAATAAATACACATAATAGAATTTGTACAATCATTAATAAATGTACTAAATTATTTATTACCATCATATGTTTGTACAATTTTAAAATTACATACTCCCTCCGTCCCATAAATATAGTCTTAATTGGGTTGAGTACGAGATTTAAGGAATATTGATATTATATCGGTAGTTGGTAAAAAGTATGGATAAAAAACTTTTTTGCCCTTGTGAGTATATTAGGGTAAAAACTAGTGGAAATTGTGTAATAAAAATAAAAAAGTAGGGGTAGTTTTATGGTGATATGGTTATTTATGGAAACAAGACTATTTTGTTTTGGGACGGAAAAAAATGGTAAACAAGACTATTGTATTGGGACGGAGGGAGTACATCGCTATTAATCAATTTGAGCGGTTCAATGTCACATTGAATTGTTTGGAATGATGATCGAGATTGTTTCTCTTCAACACAACTGTAATATTTATTTTTTGTTGAATAGAAATGTTGGAATGTTGTTCAGGTTAATTAATTAACACATTGAATCATAATTTACATGATCCAAATGATTATTCCATAAAGTTCAAAACTCAACAATATAAAACATGATATTATTATTATTATTATTATTATTATTATTATTATTATTATTATTATTATTATATTCAATCACAGTCATAATACAAAATTTTAAAAGTTCACCCACACTTACCTATTTCCCACATACACTCTCGATTTTTACAAAATAAAGCTATCTCATTTCGTATTGATTCTAAACCCATATTTCATCAAAAGTATCCCAAAAACCTGGTTCTTTATCATTGCCAACATGTAACATATGTTGGTCAATATCACAACCCTTCAGAAGCAATCTTTAGAAGAAAATTCCTTCTTTCTTTAACATATGCCAAAGCAATATTTTTTATACACATTATTTCTCTTTCAACATTTTCGAACATAGAGATTGGTTCCTATCTATGCAGATTTGGCATATTGCTCCTTTGTTGAGCCACAAATATTTCTTGATTGATCCAACCACTCTAAATTTAATATTGTTAGATAGAACAACATTTTCTACTCTCATTTCTTAAAATTTTGACCATTTATTTTTTATGGTTTATCAGCCGACGTAGCAACTCATCTAGATGTTCTCCAATGAATGCAACGAGATCCTTTACAAGCCCTACTACTACACACTACGGACGAGGTAGAACAATAGCTAGTTGTCGCATGTTCGCATCACTAGGATTCCGTTTATTGTGTCCAGTAATAGGTTGCTCGAAGCTCGCAGCAACAGGCTATGCCTTATCCAGTGTGGCCATGAAGGCCTTTTCATATGTTGTTTTCACAGCCTTTTCTGCAGCAGCCCGTTTGGCCGCTTCATGTTTAGAAGCAACGCGTCCAAAAACCTTGGTGGTAGTACGGGGTGGCTGAGATTGGGAAACATACAAAGCCAAAACATGAGATTCGCTAGAATTGACCTTCTCATTCTCCTCTATGTCTGCAATAATCTCAACATCATCCACTACAGAAAAAATTGAAAATTACTACGGAAAAATTCTGTAACAACAGACAAAATTTCCGTCACAACTTACAATTACAACGAAATTTGCATCTAATTGGAGGCGGTAGTAAATATTATTGTAGTAATACAATGTGACAATCAAGATTTTCTGTTGTAAAAAATTGTCACATAATTAGTGACCTTTTATTTCCATTGCAATTTTTTGCCACGGAGTTTTACTATCACAAAAAATACTATTTACGTAGTGCATTGCAAGAAAAATGATACGTTGTTGATTCCTTTGCAATTTTTTGCAATGCAATTTTCAATGGAATATGTAAATATATTGTACAATCCGTCGCAGAGTTTCAATGGAATATATATTTTGCAATATATTGCAAAGTTAACAAATTGCGAGAGAATATAACCATCGGTAATTCCGTCACAAATTTTGTAGTGCCTATTTAATTTATTTATTTCTTTTGCTCATTTTTGCCAATTTTTTTGAAAATCAATATAAAAAAATATTAATTTAATTCTATACAATCAACCCAATTTAATGATTAAATTAATATCTCACATAAAATATACAAAAACTAACTAAAATCATATCTAAATTTCAAACAAAACCGGAGTCTAATAGACCAAATACAAACAAAATATATTTAGTATAAGTACCTCAAGTAGCAAATAAATGTATGAATCTACTTTTAGTTACCAAAATATCAAACAAAAATAACTAAAATCGTAACTAAAAATACATATAATAATAAATCATCCATCAAATCCCAGCATGACGACATATTGTGAAGCAATCTACCCGGTTCCGAAGTTCAATTCACTACAAAAAAATAATATATTTGTAACGGAATTTCTTCCCTAAAGTTCATGTAGCTAACGTAATTTCATTCCTAATTCCGTCTCTGATGTCATTAGTAACGGAAAAAGTAGATTTAGAGACAAAAAAGTTTTGTTACAAAAATAATTTTTTCTTGTAGTGATTATTTCTTTGTTGTTCTCAAGTCCTTTCATAAACTCTTCTGGTTGTTTCCCATTTTCTTTCTATATAGAACTAGCGAACCGCTTGAATAAGAAATTCAACTCTCGTTTCAAAATAAGCTTTCAAACGACCTCTTGAAATCATTGCAGATGTACCTGGAGCACAATTATTTAAAAAAAAAAAAACAAACTATAATAGCCACACATGAGTAATAAGTAAATAAGCTATGCCAAGTTCATATTCAAGAGATAGTAAACTTACCAATCTTTACGCCTCTAGGTGTTATGTTGTCATTGTCATACAAAACAATAACTTTATTGACGGTAACTTGAAACAAGCCAAGAGGTCATTTATATAAAACCTCAAATATTGATACAAATATAATTCACATTTTTATAATTAAGAAGTCAAGTTGTTATTATGCTATATTGGATTCAAAGACATAAGAAAATTACATTATGATAACACTAGCAATAGGTATCCCATGTCAATATTCAGCCACCAAGGAGTCCCTGATTTGATGCATTCTTTCTTGCATTCAAAACATTCTTTTCATCATAGAAGTCTACATAACTAACATGGCAAACGCAAGAACTTGCACAAACAACAACTAATTTGGATTGGATAAGCTAGTTAGCTAGCTAGCTCTCAACCAAAGGTATACATAACATACATACATACCTATACTCATGAATGCAGATGTAAGGAGTTTGTCCTTTTATGGTCCAAAAGCTGAGCAAGGAGTAACATAATAACATATGTAGCAAAGATCAAGAATGTTCTCTAATGAATTATAGTGCATCAGATTATAGAGTTGATCATAATGTATTTACCTAAACAGACAGATAAGAATATGAATCAAATTTTCAGCAGTCTCTCATCAGTTTTCAGGATTCAAGTTCAACCTCTTGGCATCTATCAGTTGGTAAAGATTGCCCTACCTTTGTGGTTCTAGATGGTGAGAACCAAACAAATCTTTGTAAAATCGCACAAAAAAAATGGATATAAGACAAAGGATGCTTATTATGTTTCACCTCCTGAGATCAAGCTGAGAATAGTTTATTTCTGAGATGATTATTGTGTCCTCATTTTACCTAATTATCCACAGCCCTACCCGGAAACTAGATAACGAACCAGATCATCAATTTGAAAAAAATTCAAGACAACAAAATATCTTAGAAAGTATTCAACGGTTGCTTATATACCTTTCTCTTTGCAATAGTTCCCAATGCAAAGACCCAGTAGTCATATTGAAAGAAAACTCCACATAATCATTTAGCCGTGCGCAGAGCATAAATAGTGGTGGATGTACTATGTAGATTCCTATATTATAAAAAAGTAACAGAAAGAAAAGGTCAATTTATTTTGGTTTTGGCAACATACCGTACCGTCCTCCAAAAGAGCAAGGGCGGTGGCCAAAAGCAAGTACCATGAGTATACTCCAATCTCCATTGTTTTCTTAGTGTTAATCAGCTTCAGAAGCATGTTAAGAAACTGCCCCTCATCCGAAAATGTAGTAATGATATTCCTATTTAAATTCAACCCAATATTCAGATCTACTTCATTTCATTGACAATTTTAATGGAACAATTTGATTGCGACTCACAATGGATGCTTGGCAGTAATTTCTCTGAGCTCTTCATTAACAATTTTAATGAAAAAATTTGATTGCGACTCACCATGATGCTTGGTGGTAATTTCTCTGAGTTCTTTCATCGCCTCTGGCTCTTTTGGATAAACGTTGGTTTCCAGAATATACTGTTTGGCGAAAGTAACGAATCACATCAAATCAAATCATAAAAGGTAAGATAACAGCAGTAAAAGTGACTAATTCGATAAGATATTCAATACAATTTCGCATCATTCTACATTCATCATCTATTAAAATGACGAAATGAGATTCTCCAAAAAACAGAAGGAAGTTTCATAAGCATAATCTGGATTCGATCGATTGAACAAACTTAACCGAAAAACAATATGGAAGGAGATTGAATCAACCTCTAAAAATGCCGCAACCAACTATATTTGTCTTCAAAATACCAAATAGACACACTCGATCGAAAAATATTAACCTAACAAAATGGCAAAGCGAAAAACACCAAAAGGCACAATCCTAGGCTATAACTAGTAAAGAACATCACTTTGCAGAAGGCTTTTGTGCCCAACCTCCTGATGCCTGGCTGCTTGATCATCCTTCGACTCGCCATTTTGTCCCATCTTGAAAGTAGATTTTGGGATTTTGGGATTAAATAACAAGGGTGCTAGAGATTAATTTGTGCAGATTATGTTGAAGAATTACGGTGAACACATAGGTGGCTCCAGTAATTTTGTTTAATTTATGGGCAAAATAATTTTTATTATATGTTATTAAATTTTTAATAAAAATAAATATTTATTAATGATTTATTTAAAATTTTATAGTAAATTTTTATTATAAAATTACATTTAGTGCAAATTAAATTAAGTTATTATATAAGACATTAATATTTGCATAATTACTTTCCAATTTAAATTAAATATAATTATTTATTAAATTTATTAGTTTAATTATTTTTATATTATCATAATGTAATCAAGAATTATTATTTATATAATTTTTATATAATAAATAACTCATAATATGTATTTAAATTATATTATTTTTTACTAAAATGAAAATTTAGAAAAAATAAAAATATTAAAAACGAATAAATATAGATTAATATTTTAAATTGGAACCGGTGGTTCTTAACCAAAATAGTCGATTTCAAAACTTTAACTGAAATCGTCAAACCGAAATCGAAATTGTGATTCAAAATATTCGATTTCGATTTGATATTTTGATAAATCAAAATCGACAGTTTCAAACTATAATGGCGGTTCAAACCGTTGGGCAAATCTATATTAAATTATAAGGGGCTGTGAGAGATTAATTTGTGACATATTCTTTTGCACAATTGTGACGGATTTAATAGGTTGTTATTTCTGTCACAATTTTGCAACAGAATGTAAGATTCTTTATAAATTTTTTGGAATTCTACAATGGATTTATTTGTTGCTATTTTCGTCATAATTTTGCAACGGAATATAATATTTGTCCCATAATTTGTGGAAAATTTGCAACGCGATTAATATATTGCTATTTTCATCGCAATTTTGCAACGGAATGCAATATTCTTTATATAATTCCTAAATTTCTATGACATATATATTCTATTGCACATTCTCTCACAATATACTACAATTGCGACCATCTCCTGTTTGTTTAGCAAATTCTGTTGCAATTCTACAATAAATTATATTCCGTGGCAATTTGAAATTTTTTTTGTAGTGATCATTTGCGTTTTTGTCAACCCCATTATGCATAGCCTTAATCATAGCAGCGAATTTAGACATGATTTGGTTGGCACCCTCATTTCGGTTATGGATCTCAGAAACTTTATCTCCGTTTCTTGATATCACTCGAATTCGCTTTATAATCATTAGAAATAAAACGACAATAATTGAGATATCATAAAATCAAATCACAAGATTTGAGCTGCGAGTTGCACATGAACTTATAAAGTGAATTTGGTCTGCGACTGATCATCTTCTATGATAGACCGAATGGATCGGAATAACAAACTGCACAATAAATCGAACGTTAGGAAACAAAAATTTGTAAAGAATCTGATTAAAATAAAACCAAAGAACAAAAATAGAAAAAAAAAAAACCTTAATCATTGTACATATAATTTTATAGAAAATATTTTTTTATATAATAAAAATAAAAATTATTAATCTATAACTAATACAAATTAACTTAAAATATATTAAAATATAATTAGTGTATATATTATTATATTTATATAATATTTATAATATAAACATATACTATTAATATTGTTAATGACTAAGTGGAATGTATGAAGGATGCTGGTATCTTTGGGCGTCTGGAACTATGGTCAACAGTAAAGATATATCCAAATATGTGTTGTATAAATGAAGTGTAAGTATTTTTAAATATAATATATTCAGGGTGTGTTTATTTTGTATGATTAGAGAGGATATGATTCCAATATGGTCATGAATTTATAATTTATGATTCCTGAATTAATTATAGCCATAGGATGTGTTCTATAGATAAACAGTTAAGATCATTTGAAGGGGTTAATTAGTAAATTAGATTATATAATAAATAAGGCAAGTATAAATTCATACTTAAATTAAGGAGAGAGATATTATTTTTTTTTTATTACTGTGAAATCACTTATACATTCTCACACCATAAAAAATAAAATAAATAAAATTATACGCTCTCCACCAAAGTTGATGACCGGTCGCACGGTCAATCAAATAATTTACATATTCTGTAATCACAATTTAATGTAATGCATGGGAAAGAATCGTCTCCACAGGGATTGTGTATTCTTATATAATGAAGATAAAATAACAAAACAATTAAATTAACGGAGAATTAGCTGAATTAGCTATTGAGGGGATGTCTGGCTCAAAGTATGATGCATGACACTTGACTTTTATCATTGATTCAATAAAGTTAGTTCTTATTAAAGTATCAATAAATTGGTTATAATTATCACAAACTCTGACAACCATTTTTTCCATACAGTGTAAGTAATTAAGGTATGACTGTTAACTACCCCTAATTAAACTAACAAACCTAGGTGCGCTTATAAGAAATATTGTCTAATCGCATTCTTATATAGAAAAACCCAATTCTAAACAATTATTACCTAAGAGGAGCAATTGGATTTGATCATCTAACCCTCGGGAAAGAACTATTCAACCCGGTTGTCACATATTCAAGTGCGAATACAATTACAGATATCCTACCTGAATTTACTCTAGATTATCAAACTAATATAAATATCAGTACCAAAATATCTAATCAATCTAACATTCGGCTCCAAGAGTCTCATTTATTTTTTTGCATGTTCGTTATCAATATTAATTATTATATCAAAATATAATATAAATTAAGAAAAAATTACAAAAATACTTCAATTAGTGTCTTATAATATTAATAGAATGACATTTGTAAAAAACATTATACAAAAATATAAGAATATTTTTAATGTTAATTACAATAGACGAGAGAGGGAATATAATTTAATGTAGCACGGTAATGTTTTGAATAATAAATAATTTAAATAAAAAATAAATATTAATAGGAGTTTTTTTTTGAAATATTGATTAATGATAAGAAAATAAGTTTGAAAATATAAACGTACACATCCACTAAATGTTACTCCCTCCATCCCACATAATTTGTCCCTATTTTCTATTTTTGTTTGTTCCATATAATTTGTCCATTCATTTTTGGAAATATAATTATACACTTTAATCTCATTTTAAATTTTAAATTTTATAATTTTTTTAATCTTAATTAAACTATTTAGTTATCTAAATCTTAATCCACAATTATTTTTATTATACGATAATTATTTTTACTAATATATTTCTTAATTACTTACTAATCACAATTTACTACGGTAATAGGCCCATAATACATGGGACGGAGGGAGTATTAAGAAAATATAAATCAGGAGGAGTATTTAAAAATATATTGATCAAAAAATATAAACATATACATCCATAAAACATACACATTTCAATAAATATTAATTAATAATAAAAAAATATTTTTCTCTCTATTTCAGAATTATAATTTTATTTGAAGAAATAATTATATTAGTATTAATAGTTGATAAAAAATACGAGTAAAAGATATAATGATATTTATGTAATAATAATAAAAAAATATGAATAATTTTACGATAATAAATATATTTATGAAAATAAAATTATTATTTTTAAAAAAAATAAATTTATAAAATTATTGTCCTATGGAGTATTATTTTTTATTGCAAGTAAGCATACAATGACTGAGACAGTGATACAGTGGTGGAGACTGACTCATTCCGTCATCCGACCAGCTCCAGGCCAGCTGGCTTTACTCCCTGAAACTCAAACGTGATCCCAACCCAGCCCAAATCAACCTAACCAGGGACGCACCCACAAAAACAAACAATATAAACACGCGTATAAATATAAATATAAATATAAATATATAAATAATTATTTTTAATTCGTGGATTTTCATACGCACAGCTCCAACACATATACCAGTATTCATTAAAAAGACCTCTCCTTTGTCTCCTTCTCCCTCTGCTCTTTCTGTGTTCTTTCTGCCTGCTAATGTCTTGCAACAATATCAAGATCCCGTTTGTGTTTCTTCCAGTCTCTCTTCCGAAATTTCTCCGATTCCGTCTCTGTCCTTGTGCATCTGCCATGTTATGCGTACGTATTCGTTCCTCTTCTTCTTTGCCGAATTTTGTTTCTCGATATTGTTGAGAGTGCCTTTACTTGATGATGTATTGTGATGTTTCTTTTTTATATTTATGGTTGCAATTCCTGCTCTTTGATCTGGATCTGATCTGATTATGAATTTTGTAGCTGCCTCTGTTTTCTCTGTGGTTATTACTATGTACTTTTGCCTTTCTCTGTCAGCTTTTCCCTAATTATCTGAGCTTGTTTTCCCTTATGCTCTTCGGTGGCATGGAGGGCTCGCAGAACTGGGATTTGAACGAAATTGTTCATCATTCGCATGTTATTTATTTATGTTAACTCTAGCAAAGGCAACTTTCTCTCATCATGCCAGTTTGGAACTAACGGTATAAATATTCTTTCCATTTTCGTAATTAATTTCAGAATCGTCTGTATTGATGTGAAGAATAATTGGATGCGGAAAGTGCTTTAGATAATTTGTGGTGAGAGTTGAAAGAAGGGGGGATTGAAGTTGTTTCATGGGCAATACATGCCGTGGATCATTCAGAGGCAAAGCATTCCAGGGCTTCAACGAGCCCGAAGACAAGTCCAACTCCAAGCACAAAACTTCTTCAGCTGCCGGCTCTAACTCTACTGACTTTTACTCTCCCACCAGTTTGAACCCCGAACAGCTTGCTGCTCAAGAATTCTCGACTGACACTCAGCCAGATCATAAGAAGGATTCACAGTTGCCGCCCTTAATCAGCCCCAAGAAAGACAGCATCATGAACCGTGGCTCAACTAACCAAGCAAACTTTGTCTTGGGCCACAAGACTGCAAACATTCGAGAGCTTTACACTCTTGGTCGTAAATTAGGACAGGGCCAGTTTGGCACTACTTACCTGTGCACTGAATTGTCCACTGGAAATGAATATGCTTGTAAGTCTATATCAAAGAGGAAGCTAATTTCGAAAGAGGATGTTGAGGATGTTAGGAGAGAGATTCAGATAATGCATCACTTGGCTGGTCACAAGAATATAGTCACCATTAAAGGTGCTTATGAGGATTCCTTGTATGTTCACATTGTGATGGAGCTTTGTTCTGGCGGTGAATTGTTCGATCGGATTATACAGAGGGGACACTACAGCGAGCGTAAAGCAGCCGAGCTGACTAAGATCATTGTCGGAGTAGTTGAGGCTTGCCATTCGCTAGGTGTTATGCATAGAGATCTTAAACCAGAAAATTTCTTGTTAGTAAACAAGGATGATGATTTTTCACTTAAAGCTATTGATTTTGGACTCTCTGTTTTCTTCAAGCCAGGTACATTTAAATTTAAATAATTTATGGCTTTATCCTTAGTAATATCAACAGTGTCAACATTAAGAGTACCCCGTAACATGCTATAGGTTTTCGTTTAAATTGGTACATGATTTTCTTTATCAGGTCAGATTTTCACAGATGTGGTTGGAAGCCCATATTATGTTGCACCAGAGGTTCTTTTGAAGCATTATGGCCCAGAAGCAGATGTGTGGACAGCAGGGGTGATACTCTACATACTGCTAAGTGGTGTCCCACCATTTTGGGCTGGTATGTTCATTTTCTGTGCAAGTGTGTGGATTCTTTTCCAGCTCCTCACACTGATGATTTCCCCTCTGCTCAGAAACTCAGCAAGGCATATTTGATGCTGTTCTGAAAGGACACATTGACTTTGATTCTGACCCATGGCCGCTGATATCTGAAAGTGCTAAGGACCTTATTCGGAAGATGCTGTGCATGCAGCCTTCCAAGCGATTGACTGCTCATGAAGTATTAAGTGTGTTCTGCTTCCTACCATTTACAGTGACTGCTTTTATCATGGGATTTTGCACTGTTGATATATCTTAAATATCTCTTGATGATATAGTAATGTCTGCATTATTTAAATCTGGATCATGTTTTCTCTAAAGAGAAAAAGAAGAAAATGAAAATATTTTTAATGCTCTTATCAATACCAAGAAAGCTGCTCTGCTTATCAATGTGTAGATGAAAATGGGGTACTTGTTAGCTTGAAAAATTCTGTCAGAATCTTTTTATGATGCTGCCTATTATATCTTTTTATGTGTTTGATTATTTTATGCCGCGACTGTATTCATCTTTTAACCCAAAACCATGTAGGTAATCCTTGGATATGCGAAAATGGTGTTGCGCCTGACAGAGCCCTGGATCCTGCTGTACTTTCTCGTCTTAAACAATTTTCTGCCATGAATAAGTTGAAGAAAATGGCATTAAGGGTATGAATTAAGCTTAAGTTGTGCACATTTTCAAGATTTTGCTTCGGACGATTAATTTTTGGTCATATAGGTCATCAGAACATTCAAATGTTCTTATTCTACAGAGACTTGTGTATATGTGATATTGCTTGCTAAATTTAGGTCATCGCTGAAAGCTTATCAGAAGAGGAGATTGCTGGATTGAGAGAGATGTTTAAGACCATGGACACTGACAATAGTGGAGCAATCACATTTGATGAACTCAAAGCTGGTCTAAGAAAATATGGTTCCACCTTGAAGGACACAGAAATTCGTGATCTTATGGATGCGGTATGGCATATTTTTCTAAACCACTTGTTCATGGTGTTTGCTTTTGTTTAGCATTTCGGTTTTGTTATTTTGTCTAGAATTGGTATATGCAGTTAAAAAGATGGAACCTCAATTTATTGTTTCATCATTAGTAATGTGTGTTTGTACCACCAATTTTGAAACTAATCACATCATATTCGGTCTGTGATAATAATTAGAGATGAGGATGAAACAAATTTGTCTGGTCAATCCTAATGCCTAAGATCTTGCTGCTCAAGTTCATTGGCCACATAACTGATTTAGCGATATCCAGCTTCTTGTAACCTCATGAGCTTTTGTACTGTTATCTTTAATTTTACCCCTATCGTCCCTAATTTTTTCCCATTCATCTGATATGTCTTCTTGTAGTTTATGGGTTTTGATCTCTGTTAATCACTGCTATTATTGCTGCTGATTGTTGGCATGGTTGCAGGCTGATGTCGATAATAGTGGGACCATAGACTATGGAGAATTTATAGCAGCAACAATTCACTTGAATAAACTAGAACGTGAGGAACATCTTTTGGCAGCATTTCAATATTTTGACAAGGATGGCAGTGGCTATATTACCGTTGATGAGCTTCAACAAGCCTGTGTAGAACATGGAATGACAGATGTTTTGCTTGAGGATATTATCAAAGAAGTTGATCAAGATAATGTAAGTCATTCTTCATATTATTGCATCTTATTAAGTTTCCACTGCTTAATAAGTCATTCTGCATATGATGCCTTCTGTTTAAGTTGTCACAGTTAAAATATTGTTGTGGAATATGAATGCTGCAACATAATGTTGCAGCACAGCTACTTGGTTGTGGCAAAACATCAATTAATCTGTCTTTTTAAAGCATGGGTGTGCATCTTTTCAGTGATCTGAAAAAAAATATAAAAAATAAAATAAAATTATAAAACACTGCTCTGAAAGTATTTATGGCATACTTGAGGTTTTGAATGAGATTCAATCATATGCCAGCTGGTAGAGAAAAGTAGCTTACCATCATACAAAAAGCAACCATCTTCAAGGCATTTCATAATGCTTACTCTTTTCACTTTTACAGTATGTATATGATATAAAATGCTGCCCATAGTCTTATGACATGAGCAGATATTTCTAGCATATTGGTTGCAATAATAATAATAATAATAATAATAATAATAATAATAATAATAATAATAAATGAATAAATAAATAAAAAAAAATGAAAAGGTACTAATGCAGTTGTTGGCAACACATGAATGATCTATCAAGTTGTTGAATATACTATGGAAGTTCTGCTGTTGACCTACTAGTTTATCTTCTGAATTTAAGCTCATTCTGTTGATATCTTAGCCATTAATTTTTTCTAAAATAGAAAAATCATTTGGCTAACCTTCCATTGACTTCTTTCTAGGATGGAAGAATTGATTATGGGGAGTTTGTTGCCATGATGACTAAAGGCAATGGTGGCGTTGGAAGGCGAACAATGCGGAACAGCTTGAACATAAGCATGAGAGATGCTCCCGGGGCTCTTTAGATATTTTATATGTAAATGCTACAGGTACCTCTACCTTCCTCATTTTCAACTATAGCTATTTTATCTAGTTTTGGTTCATGTCCTTTATTATGTTAAGGAAACTTTAAGATGCATATAATATTTAATAGAATGTAGTGCTAAATTGCATTAGGCCCTAGTGGTTTAGTAAAACATCATACTCCTCCGTCTCAGTTAATTTGACACTCTTTCTATTTCTTTCCTTCACTCATAATTTGTCCTTTCTTTTTTAATATAATTATATACTTTAATCACATTTTAAAATTCATAATTTATAAATTTTTTATTATAATAAAACTATTTATTCATTTTAATTTTAATCTATAATTATTTTTATTAAATCATAATTAATTTTACTAATATATTTTTTAATTACTTACTAATTAGTCGATACGTAAAAACTTCGTGCCTAACCTAAAGTGGACAATTTAAGTAAGAGGAATGGAGTAATTTTCGCCTCTATAAAACTCTATATGGAACCCTACTTGACTGCAACCAATTTTTCTTTTTTTGACAGTTTACTTTTGAAATTTTTGGAGGTAAAGGGATAGGTCTTGGCTGCAACTTAAAATAAACTATCAAAATATGCAATCTTAGTTGTAGTCGTGAAATATATCCTCTGTTAAATTTCAATGGGTGGGGATTCTGTGTATAGTTCAAATCACAAATGTATCTCAAGCAATTTTTTAATTAAATAGAGAAATACTGATTTTTCACCAAACCGCGGGAGGCCGAATGGAACTTACCTTAGAATGTATATATCTTGTTGAAGTTTGGTGGCCTGACATGTCATTATTTTGGAGATGCAGCAGCTCCAGTTTGTCAAATTTTACTGACCTCTGGACATGCATCCATGAAACATAGTAGCATGCTGGTCATTTTAGACTACATTATACTTTTAATGCTAAATTTAAGAAGAAAAATGCATCTCTAGATCACAGTCAATGGTCCATCGACATCCTCCAGTAGGTTGAAGAGGAAAGTATAATGATTGGGCCGAGAGCCAGAGATTGTGACATGTGAGAAAATTTATTTGTGTGCATTCCTCATTTTATCGTTCAGAATCCTTTATTTTGTAGATTTTAGATCCTCCAAACCCATGATTTCTTAGGTTCTTAAGTTGAATAAAAATTTTTGAGTCCCATGATATTTTTATGTGTACAAATACAGCATAATGGAGATTTGATGCATGAATCCCCCTTATACCAATTGTGTGGAGCAATAACGTTTTCGTATTGGATAACTTACATTTAGTAGCTTTGTTTTAACTCAGCTCGGTTAAATACCTTATTTAGAATTTGTTGCTTAATTTGTCTTAGGTGAACTAGTGTAATAAAATTTATACACATTCTTTTCCTAAAATGAGAATGAATTATGTAATAAAATTTAAAATATTAGTGTCTAATGTGTTTTACCCTTTTTTATTCCATTGAAACTTAAAAGATATGTAAGATAAATATTGCTATATATGATGGTATACGAACTTTGGTCGGCATGCCCCATGCTTATTAGTTCAAACATGTACAAGTCTGATGGGACTGAAATGACTGCAAATTGGATTCAACATAACAATGTGGGACCAAAATTTTAAAAATTGTCTCTAAGGGGACTAAAATTAAAATGACAACTTCACATGGGATTACCCGCATGATTGCTTATATAAAGCTTTATTTCCTGATGATGTTTTCATTTTTACATTCTTATACCATATAATTCATATTGTAGGTCCCCATATGCATTTTTCTCGTTCATGATTGTTTTAAGACATGGTTGGCCATGTGGGTATAGTTGCAGTTTGAAGAGAGTAGCAGCATTAGGATTCGAATGATGCTTGTGCTTCAACATATACTGTGGATAATAATGCATGGAATGGAAGATGCCTATTGCAACATCTTTTGCTCCCCTCCCTCCGACCAAATTGATATTTGTTTTTTAAGTGTTATCAAGAAGTGTGGTTTTTGTGTGTGTGTGTGTAATAAATTTAGGTGATGTATGCGCAGGCAGGAAAGGATGGTAGAGGAGGAGGTTTTGCAGATGCTAATCTGGTTCGAGAGTGTTGAGAAGCTTCCGCCTATTATTAGCAGTGGACGATGGAAACAGAAAAGACTCTTAAGATGGATGATAACTACTGAGTTATTGGAGCTGCTGCTGCTGCTGCTGCTATTGTTGTATTGTTATTATTAATTATTATTATTATTATTACTATGATTATTGTGTATCAGTGTTGTGTTGTGAATTTATTATTGTATTATTGTTGAATGTAACAATGATGTGCTGCAAAATCAAGTGTTTGGATTGGACGTGAATAGTTTTCAATGATAAGTGCAGCTGTATCGCATCACGTTTTTTTTTTTTTTTTGTTTTTTTGTCTTGTGCTTTGATGTCCCATTGCTTTAATTCCCGGTTATTAATCTATATATATAAAAGTACCCAGCAACGCACTAAGAATTGTAGGTGCTTTGTAATGTAAGAAAATTGTGTGTATTGTTGATAATATATGTAATTCATTAATGATTATATATCTTTTATAATGGATATAATTATGTTGAGAGCTTTATATGCATTATTGGAATTGATTCATTCATATTGGGAATATGACTGTGAGATAGAACAAATAAGAATGACTACATAGATACAACAATGATTAATCCAAAGTATTCAAAAATAAGCTGCAACAATTCCGTAACAAAATGACCGCTCTTTACATTAAATTTGATCCCAAAGTTAAAAAAAAAAAGAATTGGATTGACACATTGAGTTTGGATTGAGTTTTCACAATGAGTTTTTGCCGGCAGCGGATTTAGTATTACAACAAATAATTATATTGATCATTTATTTTATTTTTATTAATTGTGTTTACTACATAATTTGAAAGAATTCTTATAATTTACATATTAGTATTACAACAAAATATATCATCATTGTTGAATACTGCTATTTATAATTTTTTTTGCAAACTGATGTTTTTAATAAAATAGTATATTTAATCTAGCTCATATATTTCTTCGCTTTCATAATATCTCAAATTTTCCAAAAAAATAATCTTAACAATCAATGTCTACATTGAAAGTATATTTAGCATTAAAAAAATATTAAAATAAAATAAAATATTAAATATTAAATATTGAATTTTGTAAAAAGAAAAAATGACATTCATTTTGCTCTTGAAAATCTCAACTTAAAGGGAGTGACATTTCTTGTAGTATAGTGGGATCGCTATCAGTTTTATTTACTCCCGTTGAAAAGAATAATGTTGTAACATGTAGGATTTATATTTACCTATAGAGATATATCACTTTTTATTCATCTATTTAATTGTGAATCTTTCTTGTTTAGGTATTTATATGAGATTGTAGTTTCTTGCAATGCTTTGTATAGTACTGTGTTTTTTTTTTTTTTCTTCTGTAGCACTTTTGTTGTGTATTTTCTCTACATATATGTATAAAAATGTTTATTATTGTAACCTTTTTTTTTTCTTTTTTTTTTTGATAATTTCTATGAATATATGAATTATACCTATTTACACAAATACATCTATTATTCTCGCTCGTTAATATAGACTGATTCTATCTTTGTTTTTTTTTTTCGTTTAAAGAAAGAATCTCAAAGAATTGATCTTTATTTGTTTAACTGGTTTGCAATTAGATAAAAATTTCTTACTCGTTGAAAAAAAAAATTAATTGTTTGAAACTTGTAGATTGAGACATTTAAAAGAATTTGAATGATTGAACTAAGTTGATATGTTTGGATGTTTTTCTAGATTGGATTGTATTGTCTATTCATTAGAGTGATGTTGATTTTTGCGCATAAGTTTAAAAATTTAGATGAAATTGTGCTTGAAACTAAACTGAGGCATTAGAAAGGATTTTATGATAGAAAATGGTTGAATTGTTTGGATATTTATTGGTAATCTTGCATTGAACTCTATTGCTAATGGTTTAAAAGAATCTTGATTTATATATATATATATATATAATGGCAGAACCAAAATTTTATGAGAGGGAGACACGTTTTTTAAATTTTCAAAATAATACAATTTTTATTTTTATTTTTTTATTGTAAGGTACTTTTATTATTTGAGTGGTCATATTTTGAGAATGTTGTGAAATTATAAACTACTAAAAGAACTACATATTGCAGTGTTTTTTGTTCTTTTTTTTTAATGCAAATACCTCAATTTTCCCCGTGACCAATAACTCGGAGCACAGTATAAAAATTTTAAGATCAAGATTCAGCCTTGACAACACAACTAAACAAAGAAAATAAATTCAGAACATAAGAATGGAGACCTCTTTCACCCTTGCTGGTTTTAATCCATCAGAGCCGAGACTAAGATAGAACATAGGTGCATGTACTTTTGCCCTACTAGAAGAGTCCAATCAAACCGTATTACCAGTGGAATTTTCAAGAAGAATTAAATATTTTGGAATTTTCAGAACAACTTAAATGACAGTGGATTTCCAAGATAACATAAATGAGAGTGAATTTCCAAGATGACATAATTGAGAGTGGAGTTCCAAGAAGGTTGAATGCATTGAATCTATTATGGTTCCTATATTGATTTATTAATTTCTTTATTTATTTCCTAGAATGAATGTATTGGTTTTCAACTTTTGCATTTATTTTCCATTGTCTATAAAAGGAAAAACTCAGATGTATTTTGGGGACATCTTTCTTTGAATATTATCTTGAACATTAGTTCTTATTCTAAACTATAAGTGTTTGAGAGTGATTCATTGCGTTTTGATTTATTCATCAAATCAGGTCTTTGGTTAAGTTTATATGTTCACTGCTTCCAACCTTCCCAGAGGTTTAGAAAATTCATTCAAGTTGTCTTTTTTTTTCTTTTTCGACTTAGCAGATCCAAAACAAGCTACTTAGGTTCCTAAGAAAGAAAGATACTTCGATATTGGAATTCTCTATTCAGGTTTCTGAGTAAGTGTATCCAAAATCCCAAAAATATATATTTCTTTGAAGCGAATATCTGTTTCGATTGGGCAAAACGTGAACCACCCCCTTCAATTCTATGTCACATGCATTTCAAATATTTTACCAAGACATCATATAATGCAACAATAATAATTTTATTTTTGATCTATCCTCCATTTATATAATTCTTTTAGGTAATTTTCATTTACACCTAACATACAATTTTCTATCTTACAAAAAAATATAAACATGCATCCAACAATTTGGCTACAGCTGCACAAATTTACAAAACTAGCTCAACTATAACCTAAGAACTACACCAATAATATAACCAAGGAACCAAAAATAATTTTCAAGAAATTCATCAAAAAAATCAAAGAAACATCAGCATATTCCAAGTTTATTAAACTAATCACCAATAAATATATAGCCAATCAAATACCAAGAAATTTCAACATATTATCAATCATAATTGTACAAACAAAAATACTAGAGTAAAAATCATTTTTGGTCTCATTCAATATCAAAATTGTCAATTTTGGTCCAATTCAAAAAAAATTATCAATTTTAGTTCCACTCAAATGAATATTTATCAATTTTAGTCCCAACATGGTTGACTGGGACTGAACACGGCCGTATTGTCTTGAACACGGCCGTGTTGGATGACTCAGAAGGTGACTGGGCGTCCGAGGCAGCCAACACGGCCGTTTTGGTCTCAACACGGCCGTGTTGATTACCCTGCACTTCTGAACACGGCCGTGTTCCTGCCCGTGTTCTGAACACAGCCATGTTCCTGCCCATGTTCTTGCACATGTTCTCAATACAGCCATGTTCTAGGCCATGTTCCTGCCCATGTTCTCAACACAGCCATGTTGTAGACCATGTTCACGACCATGTTTTCAATATAATCATATTGTATGTCATATTTATTATTATTTTCACTTTTTGGTTAAAATTATTTGATATATATATTTATAATTTAACAAAAATATTTTTTACAATTATTTTATAATATAAAAAATAATCAATTTTTAATATTTTTAAAATATATAAAAATAATAACATATTAATATATATTTTTTAATAATACTCCCTCCGTCCCACTTACCATGTCCACATTGCCGTTTATATCCGTCCCACATCTCATGTCACTTTCCTTTTTCTAGAAAATAATTACACACTATATTTTTAATTTAATTTTAAGTTTAATTAAACTAATGTGTTATTTTAATTTTAATTTATAATTATTTATATTATATGATAATTATTTTTACTAATACATTCTTAATTATCTACTAATTATATTTATCCTAAATTCTCGTGTCTACAGTGACCCAAATATCCAACATGGGACGGAGGGAGTATTATTTTAAAATATTATTATTTTTATATATTTTAAAGATATTAAAAATTGATTATTTTTAATTATAAAATAATTGTAAAAAATATTTTTGTTAAATTATAAATATATATACCAAATAATTTTAACCAAAAAGTGAAAAAAATAATAAATATGACCTACAATATGATTATATTGAAAACATGGTCGTGAACATGACCTAGAACATGGTTGTGTTGAAAACATGAGCAGAAACATGGCTATGTTCAGAACACGGGCAGGAACACGGCCGTGTTCAGAAGTGCAGGGTAATCAACATGGCCGTCTTGAGACTAACACGGCCGTGTTGGCTGCCTGGGACGCCCAGTCACCTTCTGAGTCATCCAACACGGCCGTGTTCAAGACAACACGGCCGTGTTCAGTCCCAGTCAACCATTTTAGGACTAAAATTGATAAATTTTCATTTGTGTTGGACTAAAATTGATAATATTTTTTGAATGGGACTACAATTGATAATTTTGATATTGAATTGGACCAAAAATGATTTTTACTCAAAATAATATACCAAAAAAGTAAAGAGATGGATGGTTTGTCCTTTTACCATGGATCAAATCATACCAAACAAGAACCAAATTCTTTCAATTTTGGAATCGATTTCCAGTCTCTGATACCACTATTGTGAAATTATATCATGGATCCCTGTATATCGAATAAATCTCATAAAAAATACAACCAAATTAATGGAAATAATTTAATCAAACCCAAATCAATATTGGACCAAATCGAAATTAAAATAAATAGATATTAAAAAAAAAAGTATAAATTTGAATTGGAGAATAAAAAAAAAGGCACGAAATTGATGAATTGAAATCAAACAAATAATGCTTCCCTTTTTGTATTTCTCATTTTAGTCAAACTGATCACCGCCGCCGACGATTCACGAAGACGATGCCGACTTATTTACCAACGGCTCATGACGATGACGAACAGCTCCGGCGGCTGGTAGCTTGGGACAGTGGGACAGTGGAGAACTTAATCTCCGAGTGACTTTTTCTCAGGTGAAACTAAGGATAGACCTGTGGCAGCTCCAAACAACTCCAGCAGCGGATATATCGGCTCCGATAGACACTTCTTCTTCGGGATAGCAATGACAGGTCATCTTCTCAGGAAAATTGGAGACGAGCATCAGAAAATTGGAGACGAGCATCAAACTTCATTCATAAATAACCCAAAATGGATGATTTTCTTTGACAAATAGAGCTGCGAACATCGATCTTTCTTTATCGGTGAAGAAATTCGAATATAAGGATCAGTCTATGGTGCAAAATTGCCCAAAGTAATTATGTCACAAGGTGGAGTTCGACTAAACACTCTTAGCCTCGAAATCTACCGGAATCGGCACAAAAAAAATTTATTTCTAAACCTCACCGTAAAACCCACCGAACTCTCTCTTTGGAATTCCTCACTAAAAGGTATGGTTGCACTCCATCTCGCCCTCTTTGTCTCACGGTTTCACACTAAAAGTCACATTAAACCCAAAATACTTATCTATATGAACGCAAAAAAAAAAAAAAAACCACCAAACAAACCAATAGAACAACTAACTCAATGGGTCAATGGTTACGATTGGGTATTATAAGGGTTTGGGCTTAAGGTTTGGGTTTAAAGATTAGGCTGAATCCGGTGGACCGAGTTAAAGAGTGGGTCAAGTATTGTATAATCGAGGGACCCATTTGATTAGATCTCAAACGATCAAAATTCCCAACATTGGTATTTACAGATTGACAGTGGATTTTAACAAAAACGATGCCGTCATCATTGCAAGGCGGGTGAGGGGACAAAAGAAGCATTAGCGTGTAAATAAAATAACCAACCAAGATGAACATAAATAACCTTACTTTGCTTCATCCAACATCACTGATTTGAATTCCATAAGAGCTTTTCGATTGGCTTCATAATTATTGTAATTTAGAATCCCAAAATTTAAAACCTCAAACATACTCCAAAAAATTAAATTGTTCACCAACTGCAAAGAAAACAACGATGAAACCTTTTCCGCATTTGATTGTTTCATGGTTAAGCGAAGGTTCTTAGACGGAAAAATACATATTTGATTAATGAGAAAATTGGGATCAAAATGACAGTCCCATGAATGATATATTTCATCACACTAATGATATATGCATCGGAATAAAATACTAACTCTTAAAGCTTGTTTTGTTCAAATGTTGTTACTTATTGTTTGAACATAAAAAAAACCTACAAAATGATCTACGTAGAAACATAACACAACAAACAACAAACCAACGTTTATTTACCCAATTTGGTCCTCAACTGGTACACTTGGAGGTACGATCTCCATTGGTTGTATTATAAATAGGAACGTTGATGCAGGTAACCCACCACAGGTAACCCACCACATTCTCCCCCTTCAAAAC
The DNA here is from genome assembly GCF_009805555.1 of Andrographis paniculata. Lineage (NCBI taxonomy): Eukaryota > Viridiplantae > Streptophyta > Magnoliopsida > Lamiales > Acanthaceae > Andrographis > Andrographis paniculata. Next base: position 364,362 of record NW_026137589.1, read on the forward strand.
ACCTTGATTTTTTTTTTTTTAGGCTAACCAAACAAGCACAATGGTATCCAACGATGCAACAGACTATTGGAAACCTTTTTAAAATGTCTCAATTGACTCAATAAATCCAAAAATTATGATATGGTTTCCACCCAAGAATATGCACAAAATCTTCTCAAATGTCTGCCTTTCAATACGCAAGCAAATCTCTCCAAATAAATGAGCAAACCCTCTCAACAAGAAACTAATATTCAATTTATTATGAAAGCTCTCACCTCCAAATTTCCAAGGAGTTCTGTATCTATACGCACACAAACCCACTTTCCTCCAATAAAAAATCAACAACACAAAGCTCTATACAACAATAAAATTTGGACACAACCTATACTACTTTCCAGACCTTTGAAAAACGTGTTTCACATGTCTCAAATTTATTTAATACAATTTCATAGGCTAGGATGAAACTTATCCAAAATGAAAGTTAAGTGTGCAACCTTTTTCGGTACATCATTTTACTTTCCTCTTTTATAGGTTATGCCAAAATATGTAAAAGATGTAACAAATACAAAGTATTAAGTTGCAGCTCTGTAATTGCCGTTTAGCTCCAAAGTTCAGTGGCGAGAAATGCTGGTAAAACAACAATTGACATAACAATCTTATCCCAAACCACCAACATCTTAACTTGTAGAATAGTGCGTTAGTAGACCCATAACTATTATGTATTAATTAGCGAAAAGGATGGTGCAACCCGGTAGAGAAAAATATGAAGAGAGATTCTTAAATCTTTGTGTGAATGGTGGCTAGGGCAACAGTAGGAAGAAGTAGTTTATATATATATATACCTATATATAATGTATATATATTATAGGCTTCAACAAGCCTTATACTCAAAAGAGAAAGCCCATTAAAGAGGCTCAAGAAGACCCAATAGATTAACATGTTAACACCCCTCCTTAATCTGATGGATAGTGCCGCCACCAACCTAAAATAAGTCAAAAAGTCCAATGTTAGTAGATAACGAAAGCAATTATTTACTATCAAGCACCTTAATATACAGGTCTGCATGCTGCAAAAAAGAAGAAACAAACTGAGTTTTAATAACATGTTTAGTTAATAAGTCACGAACGAGGTGACAGTCAATTTCAATATGCTTAGTCCTCTCATGAAAGACAAGATTAGCAGCAATTTGGAGATCAGCTTTGTTATCACAATATAATGCAACATGAGTTAAAAAATCAATTTGCAAATCATGAAACAAGCTAAGAACCCATATAATTTCACAGCATGTCTGTGCCATTGCACGGTACTCTGCCTTAGTAGAGGAGCGAGAGACCATCGATTGTTTTTTGCTCTTGAAAGATATCAGACTATCACCAAGAAACAAACAATACCCAGTTACAAACTTTCTAGAAATTGGACAAACAACCCAATCGGAATCACAATAAGCACTTAAACTAAGTGAAGATTTATTTGAAAAGAAAATATCTTTACTCGGGGTAGCTTTCAAAAATTTCAGCACCTTCAAAGCAACAATCACATGAGATCTCTTTGGGGAATGCATAAACTGACTTAACACTTGTATGAAAAATGAGATATCAGGCCTAGTAAGAGTTAAATATATTAATTTATCAACCAATCTTTGATATTAAGTAGCATTTTCAAGGTGAGGATCACCATAATAAATAGAATCAATTAATTTGGTTCTTTGTTCCATGGGAATAAGTGAAGACTTACAAGCAAACAATCCAAACTCTGCTATGAGCTCTAAGGTGTATTTTCGCTGATTTAAGCAAAACCCATTCATGGTAGACACAACTTCAATCCCCAAAAAATATTGTAAAATACCAAGATCCTTAATATGAAATTTATCATCCAAGTATTTCTTAAAAGAGGTTATTAAAGACAAAGAATTTCCCGTAACTAAAATATCATCCACATAAACCAACACAAACACAGTGATAGGACTCGAGACAAATACAAAAAGAGAGTAATCATTCAGAGATTGCACAAACCCAAACTCAACCAAGGAAGCCCACAATTTTTCATTCCATTGATGCGGTGCTTGCTTAAGACCAGATAAAGAACGTTTCAACTGAAGAACCTTACCATGAAACCGAGTTTCATATCCTTCGGGAGGTGTCATGTAAACACATTCTTCGAAATCCCCATGCAAGAAAGCATTATTTACATCAAGTTGAAAAATTGACCAACCTCGAATAACAACTATAGCAATGATAGACCTAACAGTAACCATCTTTACCACAGGAGAGAAGGTTTCATGAAAATCAAGGCCTTCACGTTGACTATAACCTTTGGCGACAATCCGAGCTTTCTAGCATTCGAATGTCCCATCAGATTTGTACTTGATCTTAAAGACCCATTTACACCATATTGTCTTCCTATCAGAGGGGAGAGAGTTGAGGACCCAATTATGATTTTCCTCAAAGGCTTGCATTTCAAGATCCATTGCAGCATTCCAGGCTGTATCTTGTAATGCTTCCTTGATAGAGGTAGGTTTAGATATACGATCAAGTCAGTAAGTTAGACAAGCGTGAGAGATAGAGTAACTCGAGGTAGTACATCCAGAAGTGAGATCATAATCTCTTAGATATGCTGGTCGGCGAACTTCACGCTGGGAACGAACGAATAGGGCCTTCACAATTGACACTAAATGTCTCTGAAGTGCCCAAGGAATCAATAGGAGCTGATAAATCAGCTTATGGACCAGCTTGGGATGCTTCAGCAAGTTTTGAGTTGCCATCACTGACGGCTTACATTTCAGTTGCTTCCAAGTGACTACCTTGACTATCCATGCTTCTAGCTTTCTCATCAGAGACTAACTGATGGTTATAAAAAACAGAAAATGTTCTAACAAATTCTGTTGCATTTCAAAACATTAAGCCTTGTCAGAAGTATCTAATTTGAACAAAAAAATATTTTCATAAAATTAAACATCACGAGAATAAAAGAGGGTATTGACTTCAAGGTCAAAGAATTTGTAAGCTTTCTTATAATCAACATAACCCAAGAAAACACACTTAATAGCCCTAGGAGCAAATTTATTATGTTGATTAGTTAAGGTAGCAAAGCAAAGACAACCAAGCGAGTGAAAAACACTGTAATTAGGAGGCCAGCTAAACATCATTTCAAATGGTGTTTTCCCACTAAGAACAGAGCTAGGAGTCCGATTTATTGGAAAAATAGCAGTAGTTTGGACTAAAATTCAAAGGGACAACTACTTTGGAACAACAACGACCGAGAGACATTTAATAGATGTCTATGTTTTCTTTCAGCAATCCCATTTTGTTGGGGTGTCTCAACATAGGAGGTTTGGTGAACAATCCCAAGTTCACCAAATAGAGACCTAATTGAGTTATTAATGAAGTCAGTTCCATTGTCACCGCGGAAAATTTTGATAGAAAAGTTGAATTGAATCTTAATCATGCTAAAAAACAATTTTAGAGTAGAAAAGACCTGACTTTTAGACTTCAGAAGGTACACCCACGTAGCACGAGAAAAATCATCAACTATGGTGAGAAATAATTTACTACCATCATGACTTGAGACACTATATGGCCCCCACACATCAGCATGAATCATATCAAATAATGCAAATGACTTATGAGAACTAAGAGGAAAGGTTTTCTACTTTGTTTAGCAAGATGACAAACATCACACTGCGTATATAAAGCATCATCACTTAGATTCAAGGCAGGTTTAAGGAGCTTAAACACGGATTCAGAAAGATGTCATAGTCTAGCATGCCACAGGTGTATGAAACCAAAGAAGCATAATTCACATGCAAGGAAGTATAATTGGGACCAGTAATAAATGGAAAGCACTAGAGCCTATCTCTAAGGTCATCATTTCCCATAGTGGTTCCATTTGTGAGTCCTGAATATGACATGCTCAAATTACCAGCTTGAGTCAATTTGGAAGCAGACAGAAGATTAAATTTAAACTCTGGCACATAAAGAACGTCATGCAACACAATTCTAGGTGTAAGTCTACACTTCCCCATCAATCTTACAATAACTAAGTTTCCATTAGGCAACTTAACGTAAAGACTACCCTCAGGAACTGAAACAACATGAAATAACCAATCAAAGCTGGAGGCCATGTGATAAGTAGCTCTAGAATCAACAATCCAACCAGATGTAGAAGAAACATTGCAACAAATGTTAAATTACACACCTGCCATGTTAACCTTGTGGTTGTTATCATCCTTAGGGGTATTGACCAGTTTTAGTAACTGCTCTATCACTTTAGGACTCGAGACAAGAGTCAAGACTTTTATCAGATGATTCAACCATATTTGACCCTCTAGCACCTTCTACATTATTGACAAATTTTTTTATGAAGAAGTTGTGTTTTTCAGGGTAGCCTACAAGCTTATAACAACATTCCACTAAATGACCAGAGGCACCACAATGAGCGCATTTCAAATTAGGATTTTTTGCCCTATACTTAACAAAGGATTTTTTGGACACAAAAGTAGATAAGACATTTTCAGAGATGTTCCTAACAATAATATCTCTAGTAGATTCTTCTTTAGAGACCAAATTAAACGCCTCCATGACATCAGGTAGAGAGACAGAAGTAAGAATATTAAAGCGCACAATGGAATACTTCTCATTTAGCCTCATTAAGAATTGTATCAGGAGAAGATTACTTTCATCACGTAATGAATCCTGCGAGGCGACATATACACACCTTGTACTAGACCTATTAGAAGCATATTGTTCCCACAGTTCTTTTAATGTAGTGAAGTATTCAGAAATAGTGTCATTGCCCTGAGTGATATTGGACAATTCATGAACTATGCTATAAAGTCTAGTTCCATCATCATACCAAACATCAGAGGCCTTCATATAGTAGACAAGACCATAAAAAAATTTCTTATCCACACAATTAAGAATCCGGGACATAACTACAGAATTACTTATATGCCACTTATCAGCTAAATCAGTATCATCAGGCAAGGGAACAAGACTTTCAACAAACTTTAATTTGTTTTTACCAGCCAATGAGAAACTTATGGCTCTAGACCAGATTCCATAGTTCTCGCAACAAGTTAAAACACATGACACTAAGGCAGTGTTAGATGAATCTGGATGATGCAAGTATAACGGGTCATCATAATCCTTTAAAGAGGAAACAAAGAGCGACACATCAACATTAGACACATGCGGGGAAGATGGACACTCCATCATATTGGAAGAAAGGAGAATAGCGACAAGAGCTAAGGAAAAAACTAACACATTCGACCAGAAAACCAGCAAACCTCGTTGAAGAAGTTGAATCAACAAACTTGGAACAAAGAAAATGAAAAAGTCATCCACTCTGATACCATGTTGATTTTTAAAGAAATAATGACAAAAAATACATAATAACACGAACAAGAACCACAATAATTTGGGACTACTTTTATACACGCACAAAATAGCAACAAGTTCAACAAACACACCACAAACCAACAAGGCCTATATCAAATCCAAAAAATAGACTATGCCAAAATATGTAAAAGATGTAATAAATACAGAGTACTAAGTTGCAGCTCTGTAATCGCATTTAGCTTCAAAGTTCAGTGGCAAGAAATGCTGGTAAAACAGCGATTGACATAGCAATTTTATCCCCAACCACCACCATCTTAACTTGTACAATAGTGCGTAGTAGACCCAGATTATGCATTACATAGCGAGAAGGATGGTGCAACCTAATAGAGAAATATATGAAGAGAGATTCTTAAATTTCTGTGTGAATAGCAGCTAGGGCAACAGTGGAAAAAAGTAGTTTATATATATACATATATATAATGTATATATATTATAGGCTTCAACAAGCCTTATAGCCAAAAGAAAGAGTCCATTAAAGAGACTCAAAAAGACCCAGCAGATTAACACGTTGACATTAGATTAATTTGAATTGATATAATAAAAATTCGAACAAATTTGAAATATAATATAGATCTATAAATTTTATTATTATATATATATAATGGTTTAATAAGAGTATAATATTTTAATAAAAATATAAAACTCATAATTACATATTAATATATCTATTATTTTACATATTTAATATTTTAATAAAAATGTAAAAATGAAATAAATATATCAAAAGTTTGGATTTTTAAATATATTATGTAATTTCAGATATTTTTATTGGGTCATATTTTATAATTGTCATTTTTGAATTTTTAGATTTTTTATTTCGTTTTGATTCGAATTTTATAATCTAAATTTTGAATTTTGGACATTTCAAATCCGCTCGGATTCATTTTTCAAATAAAAAAAATCAAATTTTGAATTGAGTAACTATAGTTGAAGAAGGACTTAGAGAAGGCATTCCAATCTAATGAACACAACCATTCAACCAGTCCTTTATGATCTTCATCTTTGAACCTAATGGCACATTAGCAATGGCATCATCCTGAGCTTTAGGTCTTCCATTGGAAATGCATAAACAAGAATGGTATGTAAGCCATATCCAAAACCAAGTGTTACTAATAAAATATAAATAGAGGAGCATACCTCACTATCTAAGAAAGTATTTTACCGCTCTTCTCTTGTATAAAACAATTACCTTCAGAGAGCAATCTGCAAAGTAAAAAAGGATGATCATGCAATGGTTATTATATAAAGCAACCCTCTATCCAAGTCGTATGACTCAGGCATTGGAACAAGCCGTAGGCTGTCCTTAAAAGAGGAAGGTCATATGGTTGTTTTATGAGAATAATCTATCTAGAGGACAGAGAAATGTATATTGATTTCATTGTTTCTTCTTATCATATTTTGTTAAACCATCAACATTGACAAATGACACTAATAAATCCAATCCATTCATAAATCCTTATATCACATACTAATAAAGCATAAATATGATCCGCAGTTGCAATACAATATATATAGCATTTGATTGGATTGAACAGAATTAGTGATTCCACACAAAACAAAGAGAAATATTACGTACCAAATTTGATTTAATCTTGCATTTAAGAATGTGTGTATTAGTTGGGATTCAGGTACAGTGGATGCACCAAAATTCAACTCACAAGAACTCAATGATTAATGATTAGATTGAACCCAAGGTTATTATTATTACAGCAGACTCGGAAAATTATTACACTGATGAAGTAAATAGCCACACACACAACATGAATGCAAATGCAAGATTGATAATCAATAATATATATATAAAGAGGTAAATTTTGCAATCACCAAGAAGTTATATTTCATTAAATCTGAAGCACCCAAACTATCCATGTAATAATAATGTGAGTAAGAAAAGTGCGTACCAGTAGGTATAGCTAGAGGAGATGGCCTCAGATTCCCTATCTTCAAAACCCCTTTATTTATACACTGACTATTCTTGATTTGTTTGAATGCCAAGATTTGCATAAATGATTACAAGACTATTAGGAGATAGGGAATAGCTACCCAAACTTATAAGGCCCCATCTCCAATAAAAGTATTTGTCAGCCATATTACATTACATTTTATTTTTGTTTGTTATTACTATTATTTTTTTGTCTTTTTATTCACCAAATTTTTCCATGAATGAATTCTAAGTTTCATGCATTCACTTTATATAAAAAAAAAACCATAAGATAAGATTTTTGAAATAATATCTTTTTTTCCCCAAGAAAATGTAAGCAAAGAGCAGAGACCTGTGCAACATGAACATTTCCAAATTGGTAGTCCCATCACTAACCTTTTTTCTGATTCTATATTAGAACATCAAGCTACTAATGTTGTAATTCAGAACTTACTATTATGCACATCCAAACACATTACTATGCATGACCATACAAACAAATGCATCACAATTTTTACGCTATGCTCGTCTCAATAGTTCATTGATGGCAAGACATATAAACAATCTCAACAAGAATATTACAAAAAAAATTAAGACATGAGTGAACCAAAGAAAACAATAATCGTAAATTTATTTTATTTTATATTTTCATGGGGTTGTGTATGGCATTTCCTAGTTCCAAGGATTGAGTGAGCAATCACTATCTAATCTAATCCCACACTATGCACGTTTTGCCTAATCTCTCCCTACCCAATATAATGAATTTGAAAACCATGAGAGCGAATGCAACAATGAGTAACCAATTAATCGATACATTTGGCAAAAAATGAACTAAATAGGTCAAAGATTTCTCCATTGAATACAATGGAATAAACCAAAGATGGAGAGAAGGGTGGATATATGATTTTAATGCAATAAATATTCAACAACTTTATTCCTCCATAAAAAATCCAAGACAAGACAAGACTTTAGGATCGAAGGTGAGCGTGGGAAAGGAAAATTACTATGAGAGAATGAGAAATAATAGGATGGGAGGAGGAATCAATCAAGGTTTCAGTTAGGTAATGGACAATGTCATCCTATCCAACCCAATCCAAACCCACACACGGGCATTATAACTATAGTATTATCATACTTATATTTGTGTAGTGTTAATTTTTCATCTCTTGAATCACTTCAGATCCAATCCATCAGCTCATCTCTTCCCGCAATTGATCAACAACACTTCACTATAGTGAAATACAATAACTATTTGTAATAGCCACCTCATCCAAAAGATATATTATAATCACATTTCATCATACGTTATCATCCTTATTGCTGGACCACAGAAGCCCTAACCTTATATCATTTACACCAACTTCATTAGTCTGTCTTCCACATAATTTAAGCACCTTTCTCACCATATACAACTTAGAAAATATTGACTTGAAGAATAAACAAGAACTCAAAAAGCTTGTTTGATATTCCTTTAGAGGGAGAATTGCTGAAAAAAAAGTCTTACATCACTCCACCGGTTTCCACTCGGACAATTTGAGAAATAGCATATAGATGATAGCATGATGGCATGTACTATTAGTTTTAACCAGCATATAATATCAATAATAAAATTCATTTAACCAAAAAACCTACAGTTTACAAATTATAAAAGTTTGCCTTTAAAAAAAATTCAATTTATCCAAAAGCCATTACCATAATGCAAGCTAGGTTAATTTAATAAAGAAGATGACAAACATCAATTCATCAAACTAAACAACTTCTTTTGCATCAACACTTATTTCGAGGAATCATGCTTAACATTCTCATATCAAAATTCTTTAATTACTGAACATGGTTTTTACAATTTAACCCAAACAAAATAACATAAGCATTTACATATGGCATTAAAAAATTAAATAAAACCTGTTCAGGTGTTTCACTTCAAGAACCCATCAAATTAAAATTTATAATCAATTATACAGTCACCAGTGATTTTTAAAGAAAAATATCTGACCAGCTCACTTTAGAATTTCAAATTTGGTTATGATTTCCAAAGCCTAAATGCAAAACAACAAGTAGCACAAACATACAAGCACATACAAACATACATTATAATTAATTTGGTGCAGATTGAGCTATGATAATTGAAGGGCCGTGATTTTTCTATTACTTTACAAACTATCAAAACATTGCAAAAAACACTTTTACCCATGTTATTTATGAAATCATGAATGATAAAATATTAGAAGAACAACGGTTTAGAAAACACTATCATATATTACCTAATATTCGATCTTCGAACAATTATAAGTGAACCTCTTCCACCTCGTCGTTGAATAAATTAATCCTACAAATAGAAGTCGACAAAATGAGTATTATTCGACCATAAGACACTCAATTTCAAAAAAAACCTACTAGTACAAATCTATACTCATTATTTGTCAAAGAAAATTATAAATCCAAACTCACAATTTACCCATTAAATATATGAAATAATTTCTACAAGAATAGAGTATACAAAAACCTAGAAGACTAAAGAAACTAAAAATCGATTTTCATAGTTACACAATAGAATACCTAGAGGTTTCAACTTACCCTTTGATTTCATGAGAAAAGCATCGGGGAGGAAGAATCACGACACCAATAACTTGGAGAACCATGAGCTTCGACCGGCAACGGTAGGGCAAAGGACGGAGTGGAGATTGGGAGGCGATTTCGGATTCAGAAAAAATGGAAATGGAAACGATGTGAATTTCGTCAAGTATTGAAACACATGGTACTATATATTTCTCCAAAGTGTTAAACGTTTTTTAACTTTTATTTGTCCATCATTTGGAAAGTGTTAAACGCTTTTCAAAATTTATTATTTTTTAATCATTTTTTATTATTTATTGATTAATTTTATATAGATTTTATTATTATTATTTATAATTATAATATTATTTTTTTGTTACGATTTGACATATGTGATACATATATGTGGAATCACATCTCATCATATTTATAGTTGTTATGGATAACTATCGACAAAAAAAAAAAGGTTGACCAACACAAATCTTTTTTGTTCCGACAAAATGCATAACAAAATCACTTTTTGTAACGGAATTATTGTAATAGATTCAATTTCGCTAAAAACAAACATTTTTTTTGTAGTGTGGCCGAACTCAGTAAACAAACTTAGTTTTATGTTTGTTTTACTTATTATGCATGTACATATAATATACATAACATAAGTCATCTGGATATCACACAAATAATAAGCTTATAAACAAATTTATTTATGTATTACTCATATTTTCGTTGCATATTGTTGTTGCTTGGATGTGAGGACCGTTGTTGTTCCACGTAATATCAATATTGAAAAAGAACATAACTCTTTTTTACTAAACATACTTATGATATTTCAACGATATCTCTTAATGTCATAATTTTAATTTTCAACTATATTAGGGTCAATGTACTTTGTTACGAAAGATAATTTTAAACAACATTTCTTAAAACACACAACTAATAAAGCATATGATTTATCAATTTTCTATAATAACCTGAGTATTGAACAATCAAAGAGTTATTTCAATTCAAATACTACAAAAATGAACAAAATATTATTTTAACAATTAAATATAGACAATTCAAACAAATATCATGATTATTAATCAACAATCACAAGGTAAATCACTTCAATAATCAATTTGAAGTGCAATCAACATATGTTACAACTGAAGAAATAAAAATACAAAGTTCATCACAAGAATCTTTTCAAATTTTCAAAAATAAGACTTCGAAGAAATGATTCATAAAATTTGCAACAAAAGCGACTAATAGGAAAGAACAAATCACAATATTATATACTTTAACCAATTATTTCTTATACAAAACTATACTGAACTTAACAAGGTTAAGGTTTACAATATTTTACATCCAAATTGAGTTATACTACGCTCAATATGTTTAAAATCCTTTTTCATAAAAATAGAAAAGTTCTGGTATCACTGTAGACTTGTTATCCTGCAAAACTCAGCAAATACATCAAAAGAAAACAAGAAAATAAAGAACAATAGAAAAATGAAATAGTTGAGGTAAAGGAATGAAACATTCTTAGTACATCGTATAATCAAGACTTGTAAATGTGGTGAAGGAAATCAAGTATGCCAGACCAAACCAAAATATGACTAAACGTCTAAAACCAATACACTCAAGGCTAAATAACCAACTTAAACCCTAATTACAAATACAAAGTTTGTCTAAAGTTTTAATCGAAGAAACCTCACGAATCACTCTAAGGTTCCGAACACTACTAGAAAAAAGGTTGATAATTGCGAAATTTGTCGCAAATTTTAATCCGTGACAATTGAAAGTCACGGAAAGTAATTTCATGACAAATTTATGTCACTACTTTTTGCTTTGACTATTCCGTAAGTAATATTTGCAGAAAAAGCTACAAATAACTTTCCGTGACTATTTAAAGTAACGGTTTATGTAACAAAAATGTCTAAGATATTTCTATTTCGTGTCTTTTGACTATTTCGTCACAAAAATTGTGACAAAATTTTTTCTTGACTATTTTAAGTTGCGGCAAAAATAACCAAAATATAAATTCATGATGATATATTAAATAAATATGTATATATTTTTAAAAGATAAATTTATAATCAATAATATTTATATAGTTAAAATATAATAACAAACAAAAAGTAATACTTTAGAGTAGATAGTTAAGTTGACATGACAGGTCGTGTGAGTCTTATTGTTATAAAGTCACAGACATGTCATGGTATTATTCTATAACTTATTGTCACAGAAATGGCACCACTTAAAAACAGTCACCAGCAAAATTCCATGGAAATGGTTCCGTATATTTTTCTGTGACTTTTTAGTAAAAGATCATCAATTTGTATTAAAACCGTGACTTTTTTTACCGCAACTATAGCCTAATTTTCTGGTAGTGGAAATAATTAAAACTTCACAGGGTTGCAGAACTTTTGGCCCAAAACATGACTATGATAAAAAAAACTCCCATAGAAAATAAACGAGAGAAAGAGGAATCGAATGAATGAGCTCAAACAAAGTGGCCATAAGAATATAACACAAAATCGACTGGCCATATCAAAATCCTTCACTATTTTGTAAAGTATGTTTTGAGTTAATAAGGTGAGAAAAAAAATTGATAAATTGAGTGTGTATATAAGTAGTTGTGACATAAGTGTAATGTTGAAGGGTATAAATAAAAGAGTATGTAAAAATTCTTTGCTATAAGTATGTAAAAATTCTTTACAATAAATAAAAAGTAGATTATTTTTTTTTGGATAAAGAAAGAAAACAGGAAAAAAGGAAAATAGCTATAAATTTAATGAACGAAGGCAGGGAGTATGTTTTTAAACTTAACTTTCTTATCAAGAATTGAAAATGGTGTTTTGGCCTTCCATTAAAGCTGTGCAGAAAGATATCCTTCATTACTTCAAGGCAATAGAAAGTACAACAGTATGATCGCACAATATACATATATTTGTATGTACCTTAGCAATCAAACATATACAGATCGACCTATGCACAAGTTTGGCTGCAGCAGGTAACAAATTAATAAAATTCACACAATTGATTTTTCAATACAGTATCCATACTTATTCTTGAATTCGTCTTCTCGACATACACCTACCTCTTGTGATGTTCTGCACTATGGCTTCTCCAACTCCCTCTCCAAACCCCTCGATTAGTCCCCCGATGAATTCTATGACCACCTGAGACGCCAAACGAGCTGCAGTCCCCAAAGGGCTCGGCTTCTCCGGTGTGGGGATTCCATTGGCTTGGAGGCCATTGATTTGGGATTTAGCGCATGTGGCGTGGAGATGGTAGTCGCACACAGTGCATCGATACATTCTTCCTGATCTCCTCTTGTTGCACTCCCCACAGGCGGTGGCTGTGGCCGTGGCAGCACTGCCTCCATTAATGGCCACCGGCGATGTACTAATAGCCGGCAACAACTTCAAGGGATGGGGATGGACTGCGAATAGGATCTCCGTGGAGAGCATGGCGCAGCAAGGATGCATCTGAAAGCTACACGCCTTGCATCGATAGGTAAATCCCTTGATCGACTTGGCGCACACATTGCACTTAGGCCATGCCATTCCAGCTTTGGCTGGAAAACGGCGAAGATTGAATAGTATGAAAATAAAAATATAAACACGACGTGAACTCTTGGATTGAAAGTCCAATTGTTAGTTATATGTAGACCGTTTAGGATATCAATCATATTACGCCTAAAAGTGAGCTATTAAATTTACTTTGCTTAAACTATATTTAATAAGTGTTTTCTGCATGTAGAAACCCCTTAAATTATCAATTTGATGAGGCCAATTGATACTAAAAAAATATATATGATAATTAATTATTATAGATACGATAAATTGTACTCTATTCGTCTCAACTAGAAGTATTTTTTCTTAAAAATATTTTTAACTTTTATAAAATTATTCCTTTTTTTGTACTTGTTAAGTACAAAATTGTCAAGAATCATTTTGCACACTTCTATTCACCAAAAATTATTATCATTTTTAATTTATTACAAAAATAAAAAACAAAAACCCACTTTCAGCCGGGGATGAAGGGAGTAATTAGTTATGATAAGCATATACTTATCACGGAAAGAAAGGAAACTAATCTCTTCTTCAAAGACGTTTGCATCCAAAGCTTGAAGAACACAATCCTTTCAATTACTTCCAGGAGATCTTAGATTAGACTTAATTCTTGTTAAGTTGTAACATAAAGGACAGACGCCTACCTTGTTTGGGCTTGACATGAAAGACTAATTGGTGCTGGCCATGGAGGGGGTGGTTCTTGAGAAGCGGGCGGGGGGCGGCGCAGAACTCGTGCAGCTGAAACTCGCACTGCTGGCAAGCAAATCGATAGCCGGCGCCGTACTCCTTGCAGCCGGCGCACACGAAGAGCTCCGGCGAGGATATCTTAGTGAGGGGGTGCTGTGAGTGCGTGTAATGCGTGATTTCTTCTACAGGGGAAGTTGGGAACTGATGAGAGATCTTTGATGGAGCTTCCATGGACGAAGAAGAAGACCATCTTTTCATGGGGAAAGATGTTTTTCTTATCATCATTATTTTTCTGGGGTCTAGTCTAACTGTGTTTGTTTTAGTGCAATGAGGGAATGCATACACATTTATAATTATATATACACTATACTTGTATAAAATGATCATTCAGTGGATATACTTTAAAATTATTTTATTGCAGAATAAGTTTATTGTTAAGAATGGCAGCAAATAATGGAACTTGTCTTTGACACTTGGTCCAGCAACAGATATTTCGACAGATTTTTGGTTCAAACTGTTCAAGTCATTCTTTCAAGACGTGATTCCTATACTTGTTGGGACATTTTTAAGCGGATGATAACAAACTAAAAAAAATAAATTAATTGTGGTATATATTATACATAAAAAAATACATTTTATTATTATTATTTATTTATTTATTTTTGTTGCAGTGAAAGAGAGAGAATTGATTCAGCAGTATTTACATCAATATGTACTTACCGTGCTTGAAAAACCAACATATAATTCAAAATCAAACATCTTGTCAAAAGCTTGAATAATGTATCTTATTCCATATATAATTCAATTTTTGCTTTTCGTGTTCAAATTCCTAATACTTGTACGTACTACTAATAATATTTACATTCTTATTTTGCATTGTCTCCTGCCAAAAATGATTAATATATAGGCAATTCTACATCGTTCAGATTCTTTTTCTAAAGGTAAAAGAAAACAAGAACAAAAGATTAGTTTTGAATTAAAATGTTATTGGGGTTTTTAAAGTTTTAATTTTGTGGGCGTTTTGTAGAAAAGATTAATAATATGTATGTCTGCCAATCTCTTGCATATTGTTTTTAATGGAGGGGATGGGGTGGGGCCATCCCAACCCAACCCAACCCATATTGATTCGAGGATGTAATAAATTGGCATGCAAAGTCAAGCTTCCTCTTTTTGCTTTACGAACTTAAGAGGAGTGCAGCCAATGAGATGGAAGAGAGATTAATTGATTATATATATACATATATATTGATTGAATTAATCATCAAGTGTAATACATGTGTGTGTATATATATATATATATCATGGAGTAGAATAGAATCCAAATCTTCGACAAGCTATATAAAGAAGGCTTTCTTCTTTATTCCATATTCAAATCTAAGTGGAGGCCAAAGAAAAAAAACATGTTATGTTGCAGCTTTTTATGTAAAGTTGAATTCATGCATACAATGACTAATTAGCAAATCCATCTGCATGGCTCTTTCCTATTATTATTATTATTATTATTATTATTATTATATGTAAATATTTTTTTAGTCAAGTATGTAACTCTCTTATCATTATTATGTTGATCATGTAACTGAAATCTGTACTAAATAGTCTAATACCTTATTCGTATGTAATAGATGAAAATGTAATGTAACATGGACTAGCTGCATGATGATCATCAAATACGAATGTGAATTAAATTTTATATACTCCCGCGTTTGGGCTTTTTATGCCACTTTATCCGGAGGTTAAAAATTAATACTATTTTCATATAAAATTAAAATATGTAAAAGAATAGAGTATTATGAAAATTTCATTAAAGAATTAATAAAAAATAACATAATTAATAGAAAAAGTAGTGACATTATTAAAGTAGATGTAATAATATTGTAAATAGATAAAGTTTTTTATTATAAAAATTTAGCGTACAATTAAAAAAACTTACATAAATATCTCGAACATAGGACATTTATTAAAGAAATATATATATGTATATTTATTTTAAAGAAAAAAAATTCATATTAATATTTAACATTGAAAATCGTTACATATCTAGTCACTACAATTTTTAACGGTATCTATATGTATCACGTCAGAACATGTAATAATATTCTGGTAGCAAAAGATATTTTCAACAATTATGAATATAAGACTATTTTTAAAATAAATTTTAATTAAAGGGCCAAAATTATAAGGGATATCAAATATGATATTAGAAATGAATTTATCTCTTATTGTTGTTGTGATTAATGTTTCAATGCTTGTAGTTGTAGCCAAAAAAAAAAAAATGTTATTTATATGAATACACAGTCTCATACAATTTATATATATGATTTGGATCAAATGAAAGCAGACTATATTCTTTAGATGGATCTTTTAATTATCCTTTCTGGTTGATTTAATTTTTTTTTTTATTATGATTACTTCTTTGAAGAATTCAAAAATATTTGATATTTATTAAGATAGATTTAATCTTTTAATTTGACTTCCATTGCATCATTAAATGATTTTGGAGATTTGATCTTCGAGCAGGTGAATTAGGTCATTGGCTTGTGTTTGATAACCTTTTTGAAAAACTTGAATGATTTGATCTTCTTGGAGGTGGATCTCAAACTCCATGACATTTTTCAACATTGAGTCACTTTCACTTTTGTATGGAAAAATGTCATTTGGTTAATTTTTATAAAGAATCCAAAGAATATTTTGAAGATTTACATGAACTTAAAGAATCTTGCATTGACTCAAATGGGGCTACAGGTTTCATCATCATCTTGGATAATCGGTTATTTTGCAATCGATTATTTGATTAGTGAAAATGCGATGGACCGGTGCAGCAAATTAATTTAGAAGATTATTTATTTATTATATATGAGATTTTGTTAATATTTTGGCTATTTTGCCTGTCTCGAGACAAACCAAATTGTGCAACCCCAAATTAAATCCGGGTATATGGCCTAAGTCGCATTATTATATGAATAAAATATTATCCATTTGATAGATTTATTATAATTTCAAACAGAATGTTTGAAATTAGAATAAATTACGATCGTCACAATCGGAAAGTTTGTAATTATAATCAATTACGACCGCTTCAAACGGAAGGTTTGAATTTAGAATAAATTACATCGATAATTAAGGTCGTAATTATGATCGTAATTGATCCCCTGCCATTTTGGTCGAGTGGAGACGCCTATATAAAGGGTCTCCCCCTTCATTCTAAAGAACGAACAACTCTCTCCTCTTTCTCTCTTCTCTTCTAGCTTTTCAGCAACCTCTTCAATTCCTCTCTCGTTTTATTTGTCGGAGCTCCAACGATTAGAGGTGTCACTCTTATTGGAGACGAAAACCGATTTATCTTTGGATTAGAACGCCACTCACCGGAGGCACTACCGGGGTGTATCTAATTTTTGAAAAAAGGATCCATCCTCGACTCGGTTTCACGGTAGATGTTACTCTCGAAATACCCATTTAATCAAACAATCGAAAATTATATACTACTTTGCGAGAATGTCAACCCCTTCCGAAGCCGCTGCCGGAACCGCTGTCGGAGCCTCCGCTGGAACCGCCCCCGGAAAATTCTCTGGAGGAACTGCCAGAAAAGTCGCCGGAGAAACCTCTGAAGCCGCCGCTGGAGGAGTCGCCGGAGCAACCACTGGAACCGCCACCGGAAGAGTCGCCGGAGCCGCAATCAAGGTAGTTGCTCCTCCACTTGGGCCAGTTCCCTTTATGGGAAGCCCTATATTTTATGGATTTGCCCCGAGGGGGATGTAGGGGCTTTTCTGGGTTTGTGGCCGCACCCTCTGCTTTATTCATGGCCCAAACTGTTGGTCCTGGGCTTGGCCCACTAATGATGCCCCATGTACAAGTTCCACAACCATTCACTGAAGTAGACTTTAAGAGGTGGCAAGAGAAGATGCTCTTCTACCTGACTGCAATTGGATTTGCCATGTTCATGTTGTACGATGGCCCAATTACCCTAGAGCCCGGTGCGGACCAGCAAACGCATATGAATTATGCATCGTGGGCACATGAAGACTACATGAAAAGAAATATCATATTAGGTAGTCTCTCTAACTCTCTTTTTAATGTATATTGTAAAATAAATAGTGCGAAAGGGTTGTGGGATGCCCTTGAGAAAAAATATAAGTCCGAGAATGCTGGATCTAAAATGTTTATTGTGGCCCGATTTATGAACTATAAGATAGTAGGTGGCAAGTTTGTCGTCGAACAAGTGAAAGAAATTCAACACATTGTTCACTTCGTTATCGACGAGGAAATGTCATTACCAAAAAAGTTCATCACGAGTGTGATGATTGAGAAATTGCCCCCGAGTTGGAACAACTTTAAGCACGGGCTGAAGCATGAGCTAAAGCAAGTGGGGCTTGAAGATCTGATTGTCCGAATCCGAATAGAGAAAGACAATAGAAAGCAGCACAAGGCTAAAAGCGGAGATATTGCTAAAGCCAACTTGGTCAGAAATCCCTCCAAAAAGCATGCACGCCTAACTCAAAAGGACAAAGGCAAAGCCAAACAGTCCAAGTTTATAAGTAATTGTTTAAACTGTGGTAAAATAGGACACCAGGTTAAGGGCTGCAAGGCACCGAAAAAAAGAAGTCGAGTTTCCAACTGGTTGAAACAAGCCACCGGACTGATCGTGATCTCAATAATGACGACTTTGTCGTTGTTGTGTACGAAACAAATAATGTGAAAAGTCCGAGAGCTTAGTATATTGACACCGGAGCAACCTACCATGTTTACTTTAATAAAACAAACTTCTCGACCTACAAGGAGACCGAAGGGAGAAAGCTGCACATGGAAAATCATGCAACTTCTGAGGTCCAAAGCGTAGGGAACATGGTGCTCAAGATGACCTCTGACAAAGAACTAACCCTGAAAGATGTCCTGCATGTGCCAGACATTCGGAAAAATCTCGTCTCAGGATCGCTACTAGTTAGCCATAGTTTAAACTTGTCTTTGTAGCAGATAAATTTATATTATCGAAAAATGAGATGTTCCTAACTAGGGGTTATCTTACAAATGGGTTGTTCAAATTAAATGTAATGGCCGTGCGCCGAGCACCATCTACTGATAATAAAAATATTGCTTCTTCTTCGTACTTGATCGAGTGTTCTGATTTATGGCTCTGTAGATTAGGTTATGTAAACCTAAATGCTATAAAAAGATTAGTAAATATGAATTTACTAAATATAAAAGAGGTGAACGCTCAAAAAAATATGAAGTTTGTGTGAAGGCCAAAATGGTAAAATTACATTTCCCGTCTGTTAAAAGGAAGACTAAGTCATTAGAGTTAATTTACACCGATATATGTGATTTAAAAACTTTGCAAAGTAGAGGTGGAAAGAAATATTTCATCATCTTTATTAATGACTGCAAAAAGTATTACTATCTTTACCTATTAAGGGAAAAGAGCGAAGTAATCGAGGCCTTCAAGAACTTCAAAACCGAAACAAAAAATCAACTTGACTATAAACTCAAAACAGTTCGAATCGATAGGGGTGGCAAATATGTGGCCCCATTCAAAGAATTATGTGATGAAAGTGGCATAATTCATCATAAAATGGCTCCTTATTCACCTCAATCGAACGGCATTGTAGAACGCAGAAATCGAACACTTAAGGAGATGATGAATGCCTTGTTGATAAGTTCAGGACTTCCTGAAAACCTGGGGGGGGCGGTACTGACTACAAATTATATCCTGAACAAGATTCCACTTAAGGGTAAGGGTTACACCCATTACAAACTATGGAAAGGCAAGAAACTCACAAACAAATACTTCAAAGTGTGGGGGTGCCTAGCAAAAGTGGAAGTTCCGTCTCCAAAGCAAGTCGCTATCGGCCCAAAAATGGTAGATTGCATATTTATCGGATACGCACTAAACATTAGTGCTTATCGTTTCATAGTTCATAAATCGGAAACCCCTGGGATGACCGAGGGAACTACAATAGAATCAAGGAATGTCACATTCTTTGAAAATATCTACCCTTATGAGGAAATGATGCAGTCTAATCCAAAATTCGTAGATAAAGAACTACGGGGCGTAAAAAGACAAATGACCAATAGGCCTGATCAAGCGGCTTCAAAGCCTAAGCTTAGCAAAAGAAAAATGGTGGAGAAAACCTTTGATCCGAATTTTGTTACATAAATATTAGACAATGATCCAACAAAGATCAAAGAAGTACTATTTAGTCCTGATGCTCCTTTTTCGAAGGAAGCAATAGATAGTAAAATGGACTTAATAATGAATAATAACACTTGGGTGTTATCTAACCTACCCGAAGGTTGCAAACCACTAGGGTGTAAATGAGTTTTGAAAAAGAAACTTAAAGGTGATGGGTCTATTGACAAATATAAAGCCCCTCTCGTAGTAAAAGGCTACAGAAAAATCGAAGGGTTTGACTTCTTCGATATATATTCACCAGTAACCAGGATAACATCCATTCGAATGCTTCTTTCAATTGCGTCTTTGAACAATCTTGATATTCACCAAATGGATGTAAAGACTGCTTTTCTAAATGGTGAATTAGAAGAAGATGTATATATGAAACAACCGGAAGGATATGTTGTTCCTGGCCAAGATAAAAAAGTGTGCAAACTGATAAAGTCTTTGTACGGGCTGAAATTCGCACCTTTACAATGACACTTGAGATTTGATAATGTTATGTTATCAAATAATTTTAAAATAAACGAGTGTAATAAGTGTATCTACATCAAAGAAACACCTTCCGGTTTTATCATAATATATCTATATATAGACGACCTACTGATCATGGCTAAAGAGATCAGTCTGATCAATGAGGTCAAATGCATGTTTAGTTGTAACTTCGACATAAAATATTTAGAGCTAGCCGACGTCATCTTTGGAATGAAGATTCTAAGACAAGACAAAGGTATTGTTCTCACTCAGTCCCACTATGTGAAAAAAATACTGAGAAAATTCAATGCATACGAAAACACTTAAGTGAAAATCCCAATGGACTTCAGCGTACACTTGAGCAAGAATAGGGGAGACCCCGTAGCTCAAGAAGACTATTGCCAAAATTATTGGAAGCCTAATGTACTTAAGAAATTGTAGAAGGCTTGACCTGGCTTGCCTTGTAAATTAGTTGAGTCGTTACACTAGCAACCCCAGTCATGATCACTGGAAAGCGCTAGTAAGGTTATTAAGTTATCTTAAATTTACTCTTAATTTTGGCAAACACTACGCAAAATATCCACCGGTACTCGAAGGGTACTGCGATGCCAATTGAATACCCGATGCAAAAGACTCACTTTCTACAAGTGGATATGTATTTATGATTGGAGGATGAATTGTTTCGTGGAAATCCACAAAACAGACGTGCATTGCACGGTCCACAATGGAATCGGAGTTCATCGCCTTGGACAAAGCTGACGAAGAACCTAAATGGCTAAGGAACTTCATGGATGATATTCCATACTGGACTAAACCAATAACTCCCATAATAATTTACTGCGATAGCCAAGTTGTAATAGCAAGGACTAAGAATAGAATTTACAACGGTAAATTCCGACGATGTAGACATAACATCATTGTAAGGCATTTGGTCACCAGTGGGGTTTTGACTATTGAATATGTAAAATCAATAGAAAACCTAGCGGATCCCCTAACCAAAGGTTTGTAGAGAGATCAAATGTACAAACTGCTAAATGGAATGAGTTTGAAATCCATAAGATAGAGACAATTACAGTGGTAACCCAAACAAATCACTTGGAAATCCCAAACATTGGTTCAATAGGAAAACTAAGCTGTAAGAGTCCAGCACAAATACTCAATTACAATTCCTTGAAAAGCAATAAGTGTTATAATGTGTAAAAGTGGTGAGGTTGAATCAATGACTTTTAATGATCCTAAATGTGTGAGTTAGATACCTTGAGATAGGATTACCTATATAAGTGTGAAGTGTATGCCGCTTCAAACAAAACACTTATGAATCCAAAGACGAGATCCATAGCCGAAATGGATTAAAACGTGATAACAAAGTTGAGACTGAGATAGCAATACGTCAATATTATTGACTAAGTGCACGCAGAGGTGGAATAGTTCAATGCATCACGTCAACTGGGCCACCAGTACACTCTGTAATGTTGACTATGGAAGGTTAAAAGCCAAAAACTACCTGTCTTGATGTTTCAATGTTTCAGAGGGATTGAGTTGGGCTTCTGTCATTTATGGGCATTTTCACTCATGTGGGGAATTGTTGGATATCGGTTATTTTGTAATAAATTATTTGGTGGGTGAAAATGCGACGGGCCGGTGTACCAAATTAATTAGATTAATTTGGAAGAAATAAATAAATATTATTTATTTATTGTATATGGGGTTTAGTTAATATTTTAGCTATTTTGTCTGTCTCGAGACAAACTAAATTGCGCAACCCAAAATTAAACTCGGTTATATGGCCTAAGTCGCAGTATTATTTGGATAAAATATTATCCGTTGGATAGATTAATTATAATATCAAATGGAATGTTTGAAATTAGAATAAATTACAATAGTTTCAAACGGAAGGTTTGAAATTAGAATAAATTACGATCGTCACAAACAGAAAGTTTGTAATTAAAATCAATTACGACCGTTTCAAACGGAAGGTTTGAATTTATAATAAATTACATCGATAATTAAGGTTGTAATTATGATCGTAATTGATCCCCTGCCATTTTGGCTGAGTGAAGACACCTATATAAGGGCCTTCCCCGTTCATTCTAAATAAACGAACAACTCTCTCCTCTTTTTTTCTTCTCTTCTAGCTTTTCGGCAACCTCTCCAACTCAGTTCCTATCTCGCTTTGTTCACCGAAGCTCCAACAATTAAAGGTGTCAATCTCATTAGAGACAAGAACCGTTTTATCTTTGGGTTAGAATGCCAGCCACCGGAGGCACTACCGGAGCGTATCTAATTTTCGGAAAGAGGATTCATCCTCGACTCGGTTTCACGGTAGATGTTACTCTCGCAATACCCAGTTAGTCCAACACATCACAAGATTGCAAACATATACACCAAAGAACATTAATTCATCAATTTATAAACCAAACCGTTTGACTTTTGACGAAGAATACTTCGAAGGATATGAAGAACGTTTCAAAGGAAATCTAGAGTGACTTACCATTTGCTTCAGACATTGGTAGTGGCTTCGGTGTGTTTAATGATTTGGTCATGGCCTATTTATAGAAAAGTTATGACTTTAGTTTCTTTTTTTAAAGATACCATATGACGCACACTGGTTGGATAATGAAAATATTTTATAGTCTTTTTTTTTTTTTTTTTCCTTCTGCAAGATGCTATCTCTTTCTTGATGAGATTATTTATATTGTTGCATTTTCGATAAAATTTATACTTGTTTCATGTCGGGTCTTCATTAATGATAAACTTTTTTTTATTGAGAAAATTATATTTATGCACGTAATATTTATATGATAAACTTTTTTTTTTTTAGTTAATTTTAAGTATTTAATTTTTAATGCATATTTAGTTTTCAATGTAATGCATCAATCGGGCATAGATTAAACATGACGGTTAATATACACCTAAAATTGTGCACTATTCTTTGCTTGAAATTATATTTAAACTTATATATTATACTTTATTGAATAAGATTCTGGAAGATATAAATTTAGTAAATTCTTTAAAGGTTTGATTTTGATTCTTTTATTATGTCCTATTCCGTAAAATTCTCTTAAAATTATCAAATTAAATACATAATTTTTACTAGTATATTACACAAATATTTAATTATTCATTAAAAATATCATATTACACGTTATTTCTATTATTTCCTAATTAGAGTGTATTATGTTATCTCAATCTTTTTTAAATATTTTTAAAAAAATTTAAATATAAAAAAGAAATAAAAATTACAACGATGATATTGCATTTGTTTTTTTAAATATATTTCAATATTTTTTTAATTTTTGAAATATTAAAAAATAAATAAAAAGTTTGTAACGGCTATATAGCCATTACAAATATTCACACTTTTTTATTTTTATTTAAAAATAAAAAAATTATCTATAAATATCACATTTCTCTTTCTTTTTTCTATATTCTTCATCTCTTATATATATATATATATGCATCTCTTACATAAATTTCTCTCCAATCTCTTCCAAATTCTAATACTTTCACATTTTTCCCGTATCTTTCTAAATTTTTCTTCACATACCTCTTTGAAATTTATCTCTCCAATAGTCATTCTAAATTCTAAAATGTCTAGGTATGAAAAAAAAGATCATATCATATCATAGATGATATAAAAAAACGATTGGAAGAAAAGAATGATAGTGACAAAAAAATTCTCACGTGGTTGGACGAGTTGGAGAAAGAGAAAGCCAGAAATTCCAGAAGTGATTACCGTTGAAGTCATAGAAAATGTTGAAATGAAGGTCATGTTAGGATTTTCAATGACTATATCTCCGACAACTCTGTATATCATCTAGATATGTTCCGGTGAAGATTCCAAATGAGAAGAGAACTATTTGTTCGAATAGTCCATTTCCTTGGAAATCATTCAAAATATTTTTAATGGAGAGTTGATGCAAACAATGTCAAAGGACTTCCTCCTATTCATATAAAAACGACTATTCAAAAATTAGTATATAGATCACCGATTGACCTCTTCAATGACTTCAGTGTATGATACATAATATAATCAAGGATATTATCTAGCAGATGATATATATCCAGAGTGTGCAATATTTGTAAAGAGTATCATATGTCCAATGGATCTGAAAATGAGCAAATTCATATAAATGCAAGAGGCCGGGAAAAAAAGATGTAGCGCAAGTGTTAGGAGTATTTCAATCTCGTTGGACTATTGTACGTAGTGCAACTCAATTTTGGAGTAGAGAAAAATTAAAAGATATAGTGTATCCTTGCATTATATTGCATAATATGATTGTTGAAGATGAATGAGATACAATATATAATTGCAATGCCTACGGTGGTGATGCAAATCCAATGGGTGGTGTGACATGAAATATTCATAAAAATTATCAATATTACTTTCAATGAACTACAAAACTTCATGATCGTGAAGTACATCACCAATAATTTGGTCGGAACCCCATAGGTCAACACGAGTCCTATCAGAGCTCTTCTGTCCTCACTCACGCGTACTCTGGGAAACTTCCCAAGAGGTCATATATCCTTAAATTACTCTAGAACAAACATACTTAACTCTAGAGTTCTTTCAATAGGGCTCCCGAAAAGGAATGTACACAGTTTTGACATGAGTACTCTTTTCAATCCATTTAATTACTACTCAATTTCGGAGGTACGACACTAGCTAATCAACGAGGGTTGGCCTAGCACCGATCCAACACTGGGGTATTACAACTTTCATGGCCTGTTATATCTTCTATATATTTATATTTTATTAATGCATATGCTTCTATCCACAGCCATGTTGTTATCTTCATGTCGTCTCTGTCACGGCCACCTCGATCTCCACTAAAAGAGTTCTTCTTTCGACTATAATTTTGTTGAGAGTGTTGTTTTTTACTTTGATTCTATTGAGAGTGGGCGGGTCTTATTTCCGATTCTAGCTTTATAATTGTGAGGAAGCGAGTTTTGTTTCCAAATCTAACAGTGTTGAGAGTTATGTTTCCAACTCTGATCCAGTAGATGATCCTAGCTACATCACTTTCGATCAATCTTGACAAATTCAAGTTCGTTCGTGAAAGATCTTGACTACATCACTTTCAGTCATTTTTGGAAAATTCAAGTTTGTTCGATTATACCTTGAGTTTGAGAATGGATATTAATATATATATTTAGAAAAAAATATATATATTATATTTATGATAGTTATCTTATTTAAAAGATTTCTAGGATTATTGTTTTATTTAAACATTTTGTATATACTATGAATATGTATATATTCTTATGATTGAAATAGTTAATTTTAATTTTACATTCTAACAATTTATTACTACATATTTAAATTTTTTCAAGTAATTATGAAAAAATTAAAATAAATAATAAAATATAACGGTTGTATGGAGTTACAATGATATTATTTATTTAGAAATATATAAATTTAAAATATTAAAATGCATTTATATTTATTTATTTTTAGATATTTAATTTGTTTATATTATCAAGGAAATTATATTAGTATTTAATTAACTAATAATACTATAAAAAATAATGAATGTTTTAAATTTCAAAATAAAAAAAAAAATAAATGAAACTCAGAATTATATCAGTTTAAACTGTTCCAACTAACTAACTAGCTAACTGCATAACAATTACAATTGACTTCCAACTATCATATCAATTGCTCAACTACCGTTTTGATAAGCCTATAAATATAGCAAGATACCCTATTGTAAAATATATTTTTCACTTGCACTTATATTTTATTTATGGTTCATTTTCGAGCACTCAAACTGTAAGGAGCTTTTTTAGTAATTTTAGTGGAGGTCAGTGGGCTTATGAAGATTTTTCACTCCTGACCACCTGTCCGTGGTTGCCGAAAATCTTTTTCTAGAAAATTTATTTCCTATTTTCATAATGTAAATTTACTGTTTTTCTTAAAATAAATTATATCATTTTTTTCTCAAACTCATTTTTTCCATGCACACCTTCACATTCTTATTTGATTTGTTTAAGTTAGATTATTGAGGAAAAATGGGAAAGGATGAGAGAAGGATTAACAATTTAGGCCTATGGTCATGTAGCATTGTTAAGAGAGATTAGATAGTCCGTAGAATCTAAGTACACGGTGACGGTCCCATAAGATGTATTTCTACACCTTAAACTCCAATCTTGATCACTCTTGAACAATGCAACATAATGAAATGCACTCTGAAAATGTTTGTAGTATTCAAAGTGATGTTGTCGATTTGAGATTCAAACAACAAACAAACAACAAGAAGTACAATGTAGAGTGAATCAAAACAAACAGCACACCATCGTTTGTTGACCCAGTTCGGCCCTCAGCCGGCGTACGTCTGAGGGGTGCCAACTCAGGGCAATTCTATTATGAGTAAGGCAAGAACAAGATACAAAACTCCTCACACAAACTCTACAAATCTCTAGCGACAAACACTCAACTAAAATGTATTGTTTTCCCTACCACATGCAAGTGCACCTTCCTTCACAAAGGCAAGCATGCAAGGGCGCAACCTCCGTTGGCTTGTGCTCTGAGATGGGACAAGCGTGTAGGCAGCTTCACATTTTCCTTCTTCAACTCTTCTTGGAATTCCTTTTGCACAAAGAAAACACTCGGAAATTTGTCGACATAGCAAACAACTGTGATTGTATCATAATATCAATTCGGCTTCAAATCTCCAACAGTTTCGACCAAGTTCAGGCCCATCGTAAAAGATGAAAATCCTTGTCAGATTGTTCTACTCAAAACATGGTCTAATCTTACACGGAAATCCCTCACAATAAATGAGAACACTCCCCCTCAACTAGAAGTGAAACTCAACTATTATGCAATGGGATTTTGGCTTGGCTTTCATTTTGATATGGAAAAAAAAAAAAAAAAAAAAAAAGAACTCTTCAAGCTCTCACTCTACACTAAGCACTCGAAAGACCTCAAAATTTTGCTCTAAAAAATTATGAAAGCCCCCACCTCTCACAATTTCATGGGTTGTATATATATATACACACACAAATCCAGTTCTTCCAATCAAAACTCGACACCACAAGGACACCAAATGGTCAATTATGCCAACACACATCTCATGTGAAATATGAGACCGTACGGCACAAAATTGACTTGACACAGCCTTTATAAATGACATAAAAATGAGAGAATCAAAAGTTGTCATTCTTGTTATTGTAAGTATGGGACTTTTTCATCATTGCTTTTTTACCATCCATATTGTTGCAAGCACGAGGGGCAAGACTTTTTGTCTTTATTATAGTTAAACATTGAGATAAATAATTTGTCTAATGTTTGAGCTTTTCAAAGTCTAATATATCAGGCCTTGAACTGAGCATCATGAGCAGGGTTGAAGATATGCAAGCAACAAATTGGTTGTCTGATCTGTTTGCGGATCTAAAAGGGGTGCAGTGTCCCTTTCTTTTTCTTCATCTCTTTTTTACTTTCCAAATCAATACTTGCACATTTTTCATTGTGCTTTTTGTCAATGAAACATACAGGATTTTAATTGTCTTTTTATCTATTAAAAAGACTTTTTTCAACTAAAAAAATATGTGGCAAAATATTCCACATCAACAGCCAGTAAGGACAATTTAGCCGCCACACATACACTAGTTGGTTGTCTAAACATTCTACGGATCCCTGATACATCAATTTTATACCAACACATGGAAACTTTGTCGATCTACTTAGTATGTAATTCGAATTTAATCATGATTAGAGAAATGTATCAGAAGAGTAGAACCAGTAATAGAACTTTTCTAAGTAATAACTAATTAGACATAGGTACTTGCCTATTAGGTCTCAGAAATATTTGGTGACAATGACTTTTTTTTTTAATAATATTCTTAATTGTGGATCCGAAGTCTCGTTTAACTCCCAAGGTTAAGTACCAGTCAAATCAAGAATTCGATTTAAATAAACATATATGATCATAGTCATCACTCATGCCCCTATATTGTACGATCCCCTCGCTCATTTCATTCAAGGTAATCTAGTTATTAAGGAACACAGTTTATCTCACACACAAACATTTCGCTTTATCCTTTCATCATATATATTTTTGCTCACAGATACACTATCATCCTCAGCTACTTTTCTCTGACATTCCACATTATACATATATCAATTTTTGCTCACAACCGCCCTTCACTACATCTACTACACACCAAAACTTCACTCCTACACATCTCATGCATTCTGATTCGCTCACCATAATCCATCTCAACAATCATTTATCTATAATCACTTTTACTACTTTAGTGGACTAATGTTTATTGTTCTTCACTCATCTCCAGCCTTTTACCGTTTTTTCGATTCCTTAGACTCACTGTAATTCTTTCTCTAATTTTATTTTAAGACTTAAAATTTCTGAGTTCAATGTAAAAACGCACCTGTAAAAAGAAGGATAAATAAATTTTTGATAGCAAAATTATTAAACTACAACTACATTTTCATAAATTTCAATACATGTAGCTTACAATATTCCAAGAATATGAAATCTTCCCTTGATTTATTTTATCGCTTAGTAACTCTCATGTCATATGGATTGTTATATAATATGTTGAATGCAATAATACAATATGCTACACATATTATAATAAACTCTCATGTCATATGGATTGTTATATAATATGTTGTATGCAATAATACAATATGCTACACATATTATAATAAAATATTTTGCTTTACGTATCATATAATAAATTTCTAATTTTTGAGAGAATATTATCAAATGATTGATTCATTTGTTTTAGTGGATTATTTTTATTTTCTAAAATTATAAATATCTGAATAAATTAATAAATATTATAACATATATCGGTAATAATGTTAAAACTTATACAATATATTGTATGTAGTATTATAATATGCTATATATAATATAGGGTAAACATTTCTATAGTCTCGTATCAAATATCCTTTATTATTTTAGGATTTTAAATTGACATTGTTTAAAAATAGTCACGTAAGTAAATTTTTTTTCCTAAAATAGTCCTCCGGTGCCAGATTTTCCACGCTGGCCCGCCGATGGTGATGTGGCACTGACGCGGCTGACATGTATCGCCACGTAGATGTCACATCGGAGGACCATTTTAGCGAAAAATTTTTACTTACAGAACTATTTTAAGACATAATCCATTTAAAGTCCTAAAATGATAAAGAAAGTTATATACAAGACTAAAAAAAGGGTTTACCAAGACACTTTGTAAAATAATAAATAATAAGTAATAAAACAAAATCCATGTGTCGTTGATGTGGCATCTGCGTGGCGATGACACGTCAGCCACGTTAGAGCCACGTCAGCGATGGAGGGCCAGCATGATGAGTCTGGCACCGGAAGATCATTTTAGCAGAAAAAAATTTACTTACGAGACTATTTTCAGACAGTGTTCATTTAAAGTTCTAAAATGATAAAGATGGTCAAATACGGGATTAAAAGAACAGTTTACCCTATAGTATATTAAAATATTATTATTCGATAGAATGCAGTACAGTTTATTGACAGTATTTTGAAATAATGAAGTATTTAATTGACTGGGTTTACAATTTTGAGAAAGTAAATAAATTTGATTAAATTAGATTTCGCAAATAATGCTAATAATGCTCTATATATGAGAATAAGTTGAATATATTTGGATTGTCTTAATCATGAGATAAATTTATGGTATTATAATTAGCTAAACCACTCTTTCTAAAAATATGAATATAAATTAATTTTTGTTAATTTATATAATTAAAGTTGACTATATTATAATCTTCAAAAACTATCAATAAATGAAATTTTTATGTAATATCTTAAATTTAGTAGGCAAATTTATGAAATTATGAAATATATAAATAAAATAATAACGTAGATCCTTTGTTTTTTCTTATGAAAGTTGAGAGCTTTCTATGGATGAGAAAAAATATATATATATATGAAATTTTCCAATATATACGAATTTGGAAACAATAATATATCAAGAATCGCAGTGGTTATGGTACTGATGTTAGACAGACAATACACAATATTATTACAGAGAGCATATTATATGTGTTAATATAATACAAATACAACACATATGCTATAGTTTCATACAACATAACCGTTGCTTTTAGCACATCACATATTTTATATATCACACTTGTAATTATGAACAAACAATGCATGTTTTATTACATATAGCATGTGTTGTGTATAATAAAATTGTGTGTTGTTTATATATATTACGGGTGCTTATTTAAAAAATCAACAAAGTAACGGTTGTCTTCAATAATACTTTTAATCTTCCAAAAAAAAACAAATAAATATATATTATATTAAAATGTTGTTTTCTACTTTTTAAGATGTTAGTAGTAAATATATGATGCCATATAAAAGTATTTGGAAATTTACTTTCGAAATTAAAAAAAAAAATTATCTAAGTTTGAAGTTCTCTAAATGTAATTTTAATTCACAGCATTTGAAATACTTCTGTAAATTATAATATATAATTTTTTCGATTGAGTGCTTTTGAGAGAATAATTTATTTATTTTTTATAATTCCAACACCTAATATTTGTAAATTAATTTAAGCCTATAATTTATGAAGTCAATACCATAATTAATAAATAAAATAAATAAATGTACGTCCGTCAATGAGTGTAGTGGAGATCCAATTACGCAGGTTGGGCTGTGTTTTCTACAAAACCAATATTCCAAAATCCAAAACTATTAAAGATAAGTAGGCCTTTAATTTGTTAATATTAGGAACAGCATACTGGGTTGGGCTTCGTTTATACATTCAAATTTATTTTCAAATTATTCATAAAAATATTTCAATCAAAAAAATAATATATTAAATATCTATATTTTATTTAAAAACTATTAGAAAAATATTAGTAATTTCAACGACATTATATTGAACGACTACTTATATCAAATTAAATATTTAATTTTATTCATTAAGAAGAATGTCTATTAGTAAATCGCACTCATGTCATGTAATAATACAATACAAACATCCATTTATCTTCAAACTAGTATCAAAATTGGTTTCGTCACCTGAGGCTCAGTTGTGGCTGCTTGGCCTGTCGGACTTTATACTAAAATAAATAAATAAATGGTGAAATGAATTAATGGATAAGGATGAAAGCTAAGGGATGATGTGATGAAAAACAAATTGAGAATTCATGGCCCCATTAGAATACAGTACAGTACAATAATACAGACATAATTCATTTGTCAATTGGCGTACGTGGAGTCGCAAAAGTTTGCATTGCCTCGGCACCTTCTCAGTTCTCACAGTTCTAAAATTTTGGTTGATAATAATTTTGGAGATTATTATTGGATTCATACACAAATATAATACATATATATTTTGTGGCCCAATTAAATTTGGCTCTAATTCATAATTCGTGATCCAACTCTCCGACCCGATTATATGACCCGATCCGCATATATATATTTTTTTATTTGCTGTGGACCGTTTGATCAAGAGTTTTAACCCTGGCCGTCTGATCTGTTGTAACTTATATATATATATATGTAGAGAGAGGGAGCCGTCACTACTTTCACCCTCACTCTCTCTCTCTCTCTAAACACTTTTCTCTTTTGGCGACATTCTGGCGATCTTCTCCGGCAACCTTCGACGAGCTTCTTTCTCTTGTTTTCTGTGGAGATTAGAGGTGCTTTCATTCCCTCTGTCTCGATTCGAACTGCAAGGGGTTCGACATCAAGTTTAGCCTTCGGTTTGTGTGGTTCCTTTCTTTTTGGCCGTTGTTCTACCGTTGTTTTGTTTTTCCTTACTTGTGGGGGGTTGTTTTCGGTCTAGGTTGAGGGTCTCGGGCCGTTTTGGTTGTGTATGTCGCAGTGTATGTGTGTTTGTGTCGATTTTGAGCTTTAGTGGGTGATATTGGGGGCTGAGCCTAAAAACCAAGCCCTAGTTCAAACCTTTCTTTGTTTTCGTTGATTTTTTCATTAATAAAATCAAGTTTATTCCGCGTTAATTTCATAACAAGTGGTATCAGAGCTTTTGGTGAAGATTTTCTTTACAAAATTATCTTTATTTTTTATTTTGTAAAGACTTGGTTTAAATCTTTAAGATCTAAAAGGATCCGGTTGAATTGGCCTATTTTTTAAGTGCTTGATTCTTTTCTTTTTTTAGATCTTTGTCAAAATCGGCTCATTGTGTTTCTTTCCTTGTATTTTAAGCCTTGGTTGAGTTTTTCTTTTACGAAATCGTCTTTACTCTTTGATTTTGTAAGGATCTGCTCAAAACCAAAGCGATCCGTAAGAAATCGAAAGGATCCGGTTGAATCGAACTTATTATACTGTGTTCGGTTCTTTTCCTTTGATTTCGAGTCTATATCGGCCCGTTGAGTTTTTCGATCCGTGCTAATATAGCGCGGTCGAACTGTTAATGTTGGGTTTGGACTTAATCGCTACTGTTTTGTGTAGATCGGTTAAGTTCGAGTCCATTTCGGTTATAACGGTTCAAAATCGTTTCGATTTGGTGAAAACCGATTTTGTCCGTTGTTATTTTAAGAAAATAAACCGTAAAACTTGTTGTTTCGCCTTATTTTCGTTTAGATATATGCTTTTTTGGGTTCAAATCCAAAAGTTTTTCAAAAATCTTTAAAACCAAAATTATTTTTTGAAAGATCTTGTTAAAACTGTTTTTGTGGCCTAATGTCTCTGTTCGTGAGTTTCGGTGACTCTAACTTTGGTTAGAGGAGAAACATTGTTTCTGGTTTGCTGTTATTAGTTGGCTAACCCCTATTCTTGAAAAAGAATAGGTCATGTGTATATACCCTTGTACTTTTGTAGGAAATGTATTGTTGTGCTTCAAGGGTAAACTCTATAACCCTAACTATTTTATTACAGTTATTTTTCTTTAAGTACCTTCGGTGGAATAGTCACGAGTGAATATTGTAATAGATAGGCTTTTTTGTTATTTTTGCCTGTGATTGCAATATTCTGTGATATATTTGCTGTTGTGTTTGATTGTTGTGTTTGTTTTCTGTGAATTGCTACTGATGTGCTGTGATTTGGGTGTTTGTTTGGTTCTCAATTTGTTTTAAAATAATTTGTATTTTTGATAAATTGTTTTTTACAATAATCTTCTTTTTTAAACAAATATTTTTTGTCAAACAAATTGTGTTTTTCGAATTTTTTTTTTAAAAAAAAACTATTTTTCAAAAACTGATAATCATGGCTGGGCAAACTTTTTTTAATATCCAACCTTTTGATGGAAAAATTGATTTTTCTATTTGGAAACAAAAAATGAGAAGTATACTTGTTACTCAAAAATTAATAAAAGCAGCAGAGTTGGATCAAGCAACCACAGTCCCTCTTGAATAGAGGGCTGAGCTGAGTTAGATGAAATGACTTCGTCTTGTATAATTCTGAATTTAGTTAATCATGTAATTCGTAAGGTTGGTAGACTCTCTGTTGTGGCATTGTGGAATAAATTGGATGAATTATATACTCAAACTTCTTTACCTAGTAGGCTTTATTTGTTAGAAAGTTCTTTAGTTTTAAACTTTTTCAATCTAAAACTATTGATGAAAATCTTGATATTTTTCAAAAATTAATTCAAGATATTAAGCTTACTGGTGATAAGAATTTAGATGATTACAGTGCTATAATTCTTTTGAATGTTATTCCAAGTGTTTTTTCTAATGTGAAATCGACAATTAAATATGGGCGTGATATTGTGACTTTAGATGTGGTTATTAATGGTTTGAAAAGTAAAGAATTACATTTGAATGTAAATAAATCTAATAAATCTGGTGATGTTATGTTTATTAGGGGTAGATCTCCTTTTAGATCTAATAGGAATAATAATTTTGGAAATTCTGATAATAAAATAAAAAATAAAAAAAAAATAATAATAGAAGTCCTAATAGATCTAAAACTCTTAATAAATGAGGAAAGAGATGTTATAATTGTGGTGATCCTTCACACTTTGTTAGATATTGCCCTAAGAAACATAATAATAATAATAATAACGGTAATAATAGTAATGCAGCAAGTGACTTGGCTAATATGACTGTTATTGATAATGATTTTGGAAACGTGTTTGTTGTTTGTCGAAATTTAAATTCAAATTTTTTGAGTGCTAATGAATGGATAGTTGATTCTGCTTGCACATTCCATATGACACCTCTGAAAAATATTTTTTCTGAGTTTAAAACTTTAACACATTGTTATGTGACTATGGCTGATAACGTGTGTGTAAAGTTGATGGAATTGGTGTTATTAATTTGAAATTTAAATCTGAAAATATATTGAAATTGCATGATGTGAGATATGTGCCTCAATTGTCTAATAATCTATTGTCATGTGTTAAACTATCTACTTTAGGTTTAGAAGGAAAGTGGAGTTTAAATTGCATGAAAATAACAAAAGGGTCTTTAGTAATTTTTAGGGCAGAATTAAAAAATGACTTATATGTAACCTCTACTATACCTGTGAATGTATGTTCTGATATAGATAATTCTGAAATTGATAATTTTGAATTATGGCATAAGAGATTAGGTCATACTAGCAATAATGACTTGAAAATTCTGCATGAATCGGATTATTTGGAAAATGAAAAATTTTATATTATTGCCTTTTGTTATATATGCTAACTTGGAAAATTTAATAAAGTTCAATTTTCGTCAAAAATCCCTGAAAATTATATTTTTTCAAAAAAAGTTTTGGAATGTATACATATTGATATATGTGAACCTTCTAATGAACCCACTTATGGTGGGAGTAGATATATCTTAACTATTGTTGACGATTTTTCTAGAAAAAATTGGATTTTCTTATTGAAAAATAAACTGGATTTGTTTAGAATTTTCAAGAATTGGAAAATTCAAATTGAAGTTGAAACTGGCAGAAAAATTAAATATATTAAAACTGATAATGGTTTAAATTTTTGTAACACCTGGTTTAGTAATTTTTTTGTGCAAAAATGTATCAATTTTGAATCTGTCCTCAAGGCATCTCAATTTAGTTGGGTTGCTGAGAGGTTAAATCAGACTTTTTTGGAAAAAGTTAGATGTCTTTTGACGTCGTCTGGTTTACCTAGAAAATTCTAGGGTGAAGCTACTGTAACAACAATCTATGTTTTAAATCAAACACCCTCTATCCCCCTTAATGGTGAAATTCCTGAAAGTAAGTGGTTGGGTAGAATAGTCGACATATCTAATGTTCGTGTGTTTGGGTGTCTTGATGTGATACATGTTTGCATTGATGATTTTGAGATGAAAACTGAAAATTGTGTTTTCTTAGGTTATGGTGTTACAGGGTACAGATTGTGGTTAAGTTCTAGATCCGGTTTGAAAACTGTTATTAGTAATAATGTGACATTTAATGAATGTTGTATGCCATGTTTGAATATTAAGGAATCTGAGTTTGTTGATTCTGAGACTATTGATATTAATACAGAATTTTGTAATATAGGAAATAAGGTGGAGTATAATTTGATTGATATAGAAAACAAAGAAATTAAATCTATAAAATCTTATTTTCGTTTTGAATCTACTGATATTCAGCATACTGTTTGTGAATCCAAAAATGTACAATATGTTGACATTGAAATTGCTGAGATTGATTATGTAATTAACTGTAATGTTGCTGAAAGTGTATCTGTTCTAAGAAACGAAAATGCAGAGGTGGAGAGAGTGAGAGATTATGTTTTTAATTGTGATGATATTAATTCAGTTTCGGATTGTGTTCAATCTGCTGATGTTGAAATTGATAATATCAAATTTGAGGGAGAAATTAATACTGTTTTTGATAGTGTTCAAAATGAGGTGGAGTTTGCTTTATATAATGAAATTGATATTTTTGTGGGTGATTTTCGAATCTTATCTGTTGCTGGCCAGCCTGTTGTGAGGAAAACTGAAAATACAGTTTCAGAAATTAAAAGCAATGTTGGAATTGTTTCAAATAATAGTAATGAGATTGAAAATTACCTATTTTTTAGATATGAGGTTAGGAATAGTCCTAAAGTGTTCTTTATATTTGGTAATTTTGATTCATCTTCTTTACCTAGAAGTATGTTTGAGAACTTAGTTGTTGTGGATGAACCTATGAGTGATAGGAAATTGTTTAATTCCGAAAGTAAGTCTCAATGTTTAGTGGTAAAAGAAGATAAGAGCTCATTAGTTGATAATAAGTGCTTGAAATCAGTTCCTAGATTTTTCCATTGGCTTCTTTGTATTGTGTTATTATTGGTTGTGAATGATATAAAACTTGTGAAGCTTGCTACTATTGTTGTTTGTATATTGTTTGCTATATGTTTTGATTGTATGACACATTTACAATGTAATGTAGTTCTGTCAAAGTTTGAATTTAATGTATTTCTGTTGTTGTAGATACAATATTCTTGAAACTTGATAGAGTTGTATCTTGTTTGAAAATAATATGTTATGATACATTTGATTACCTGTGTTCTACATGTGTGTAGATATTAGGCTAAATTAATGTTTTTTTTTGTCTTGTGCAGGTAAGTAATCCAAACTATTGGGCAGCGATGGCCCTAGTCACCCATAACCAAAATTTGGTGGAGGATTGTTATAAAATTTTGGTTGATGATAATTTTGGAGACCATTATTGGATCCATACACAAACACAACACATATACTCCATCTGTCCCATAACAAAGTATCTATTTTTTCATTTTAGTCTGTCTCATAACAAAGTATCAATTTCCTTTTTTAGTAACTGTATTATCTACCTAACATTACGAATAGCCTTACAACTTACAATATATTACACAAATGTCATTACCTTTATATCACACATACTAATAAGGTTATTTTAGTCATTTTTACTTTATTTCTACTATATTTCAATATAATACTAATATTTCTAAAACTACCTGCAAAAAACAAATGAATATTTACTTATGCGATGAAGGGAGTATATTTTGTGGCCCAATTAAACCTGGCCCCAACCCATAATTTGTAACCCAACCCTCCGACATGGTTATATGACCCGACCCGTATATATTTTTCCTAGACTTGGTGTGGACCGTTTGATCAAGGGTTTTAACCCTGGCCGTTTGATCTGTTCTAACCTACATATATATATGTAGAGAGAGGGAGCTGTCACTACTCTCACCTTCACTCTTTCAATCTAAACACTCTCGCCTCTCTCTAAACACTCTCGCCTCTCTCTAAACACTTTCCTCTCTTGGCGATATTCTGGCGATCTTCTCCGGAGACCTCCGACGAGCATCCGACGAACTTTTTTCTCCTGTTTTCTATAGAGATTAGAGGTGCTTTCATTCCCCCTGTCTCGATTCGAACTGCAAGGGGTTCGACATCGAGTTTAGCCTTTGTTTGTGTGGTTCCTTTCTTTTTGACTGCTGTTCTACCGTTGCTTTGTTTTTCCTTACTTATGGGGGGGGGGGGGGTTGTTTTCGGTCTAGGTTGAGGGTCTCGGGCCGGTTTGGTTGTGTATGTCGCAGTATATGTGTGTTTGTGTCGATTTTGTGCTTTAGTGAGTGATATTGGGGGTTGAACCTAAAAACCAAACCCTAGTTCAAACTTTTTTTTGTTTTCATTGATTTTTTCGTTAATAAAATTAAATTTATTCCGCGTTTATTTCATAACACTCACTATCTATTATTACTACCTCTCTACAGCCTGTCCAGCGACGAATGCAATTTTTATAATATTGTAGTATATTATATATATACCCCAAGTATTCAGGCTCATATATATATATATATATATAATTGTTTTTTAAGTTTTAAAATATTTTGAAAATAATATAGAAAAAAATTATTTTATTTTTTTTAAAAAAGCGTCTACGATTGTATCATTTAATAGACCAATTTATTTAGGTTAAAGTTTTATATTAATGTAGTACTAAAATTTTATCATATTGAAAAAAAAAAAATAGTATAAAGTTTTAGCATGCAGGTATGATGAATAATTTTCAATATATTAGAAAAATTATATATACAGAGTATAACTTCAGAAATAATTATAAATAGATAAAATTAAGTGTCGTACATACACAAATTAAAATCGAAGTTATAATCAATGAATTTTAATTTTATTATTATTATTATTTTAACGTGAGAATTCGCAGTCGATAGCCGAATATACGCATCTTCACTCTGGATAATCTCTGGTCGAACTTAATAGCCTCAAAACTAAGTCCGACAAGACAAGTCATACTAGGCGAACCATGTATGACAGACAAGACCTGGAGGCGTCCCTGACCTCATAGCCACAAGGCTATCTTCACACCACCAGACTATCTTTAACGGACAACCCTTATAATGTGTTTGGATGTAAGGTCTTTCTTCTTTCATATTATTTATTATTGTCTTATGCAAAAATATCAAATTAAATATATATATATATATTAAATTAAATACTTATATTAATTTTAATTATTTTGAATTTCAAAAATAATTTTGAAAAACACACAATTAATTATTGTGAGTAGCTGGTAAAATGGCACAATACACTGCTATCTTACCTTTCCTTCGCACCCGGACTTGGTTCATGCACCCTCAAGCTCATATGCACTTTTTCCCTTTCTATCTTTTATATTATTATTATTATTATTTATTATTATTATTATTATTATTATTCACTATCCAAAAAAGCCATGTTTGGTACGGATAAGGTGCCGCGGCGTGGCGTGGCGCGGATAGTATTAGTAGCCAAAGTTCGTACCAAAATATATAAAAAATATATTTCTTGGTGCAAAAAATCGTGTCTTATTATTTTATATATATATAAAAATAATTATTATTTTATGTTGTTGCTATTTTATGCACTATCTTTTCAATTTTATTTTTAATAAAAAATAAGGGCGCCGTGAGTGGCGCCAATTATTTCATAAAAATAAGAAAATAAAAATATAGGAGTCTAACACGGTGCCTAAAAGTTTTTATTAAAAGATAAAAAGAGTGTACGGAGAGGTGCAAACAACTGTGTGTTACTTTATAGTTATATTTTTTAAAAAAATTAAAAATAATAATATGTGTTTAAAAAATATAAGAAGAGGAGCTGATGTTTTCGCTTCTACAGTAATATATTTTATACATGTGAGGTGCGGAAAATTGCGCTTTTGTTTTAATTTTTTTCGTAAGGTGTGGATAGTTGCGGCTTTCTTTTAATTTTCTTTTTCCAAAAATACATAAGGCACAGAATATTGCACCTTCTTCTGATTTTATTTTATTTTTTAAGAGTTTTAGTAAGGCACCGAAAGTTGTGCCTTTGTTTTAATGTTTTTTTTTTTTTTTAAATATACATAAGGCACCGAAAGCTGAGCCTTTCTTATGATTTTCTTAAATAAAATATAGGTGTAATACATAAATGCATATTTCATTTATTTTCTACAGAGAGGAAAGTTTAGCGGATGAGCAATGGTAGCGGAAAAGCAAGCTACAACGTCCATGATGGCCGCGGCCACCTCGCCGAAAGCTCGCTACGGAATTGATTACTAGCTGAAGAGCCGATCTTGATTAGCACGGTAATCAGCATTCTAGGCTTTTTTGTCATTGTTTGATTGATTCCTGTGGCGTCAAGGTATGTGGTGAGGAGAAATTTGTTGGGTATGACACTAATAAGAAGGGCACAACAGATGGATCCATTGAGTATGAGTTTAATTAGCTTAAATCTCTTTTTCTTGAGTTTTAATTTTCAGTTCTAATTTAGGAGATGTGTGTATGTTGAAATTTGATCTGAATTTTGTGTGCAATTACCATAATATGTTTAGGGGAACTTCTGCTTGCATTGTCTATTCGAGAGAGGGATCAATTCTCATAGTTCATCACAGAAGGCTTCACTTCATATTGTAAGCGGAAAGAGACAAGGTATTGGCATTCAAGTTTTATTGCGAAGCTATTTTAGTGGTCCTATTTTGCGACTTTACTCCCTAAAGAAGTCTATTATGTTTGTTCTTGCAACTGAATCTCCTGATGAGCCAAACCAATTCAAAATTCTGACTATTGGCAAAAACATGACTACTAATCAAGCAATGTCTGCATCAACTAATAAAGCTAAAAGAAATGCTAAATCTGTTCAATCGACCATGTGACATCTGATAGCGAACATTTTTTAAGAGGCACAAATTAAGGCTACACAACTAAGGCAAGATAAACTACTACAATAATTTTTAACAGTGTTTAGTGCATTCGGATTATAGATTGAATTGTAGTTTTGACTAGGGCGTGTCTAGTTTGTAGGTGTGTTTGTAAGATATTAACTTCTCTAAGTTTTACAACATTTGGTAATGTGTTCTTCATGACAATAATGCGATAAGATAAATGAACTAATCGATGCACCCTGGAATTTTTAAGTTATGTCCTTTTTGGCAGCATAATCTTGTTTGCTACTTTAACAGACAAGAAGAGATTAAATTAAGAGTTGAATAAATAGTTTGGTGCATAGTTGAATCGATTTCAACATAAATTTAGAAGTTCCAGTAAACTTAAGTTCATGCCTTAAGCCCTATACTGGTTTCTTTGCACTTAAAATGCTTTGGTGATTCTCAAAACAGATTCTGGAAAATACTTTCTTTGTTTGACTCAGTGTCGAATTCAAATATTTATTTTTTGGAAAATTCGAGCCGATCTGTAATACCCCGTAAAATAATTGCCGGAAGTTTTCCGGAGTCGGACAAATTTTATTTTGGGCCTAATATTATTATGGGCTTTTAGTGTAAGAAATTAAAGAATTGGGTTTAAATTAGGAGTAAAAATTGAATTTGGGCCCAAGTTGGGTAAAATAATTAATAAAGGCCTAAGTATTTTATGTTTAATAAAAAAATAAAATAAAATAAAATAAAAAAAGAAGGAAGGATCAGTAGCATGCACGCCGCCGCCGCCAACCGCTTCTTCTTTCTGGAATTCTTCTTCTCCAAAACTCTTTCTTTTGGTCTATTCTCTTGAAATATGTGGGATTAATCTTAGATAGATGATATGTTCTAATCCCTAGACCCCTTCTATTGATATTTTTTCAAAATTATTGTCAAAAGGGTTTGCCCTAAAAGTGTTAGATTTTGCCAATTTCTTTTAGAAAGTTGATTATAATGTAATCTAAGACTTATGTGATGATTCTTATTGTATTTTAAATTAAAAATCATAGAATTTATGGATGGGTTTGAAACCCTAGTTTTTCCCTAACCTAGTTATAATTTTAGGAAAAAGATTTACAATTATATTTAAATATTATGATTTTTTGAGTTAGACCATGCCTGTTGTGATTGACATATTTTTCGAATGTTTATTTGGCGAAATAAAGTGAGATTATAACGAACTTGTTGGGTCTAATATCCTACTTTTTCATGGTTAAATGTTGACAATTGAAATATTTTGAGTTTAAAATACTCTTTTTGAAATTTTCCTAATAGCATGTTGAGTATTTGATCAAATTGGTAATTGAGACTACCCGTCGAGTCCGATCAACTCGTCGATTGTTTGGATGATAAGGCATAGCCTTCCACCTTTGTATCTTGCAAACACGTGAGGGTATACCGGTATTTTAGGATAACTAGCTAACCTTGAACTAGATCCCGAATGGGCTAAGTCGAGGGATCGAAATGGCGGGTTCCCTTTTTGGGTGATTCCGAGGTGCCTGTCATTCATGATGAAAAGGTCTTTAGACCGTCATCTGTGATGGAGGGATGGATTGCATACAATCCCCTCTTGGTATGTTATATTGGAGACTAGAGGGTTGTGGGCCGTATGACGCCTATCGCAAACTAATAAAAAATTGATTTACGTGTACTTTGGATTTCGAACCCTTATGTACACATTGTGGAGTATTCCTTGAGGGTTGTGACCTTATGGTTATTATGTGAAACTATGTGACGTGTCATATGAAGCAATAAAGTTGGAAAACCGGGTCGAGCCGGCCCTGATTAAGGCCTAGTGGAGTTTTCTTCGTGATGTGCTCATCACTATTATTTGAGAATGAAAATGAGATATAAGGGAGGCGCTAAAAGACTCGTGTGTGTGAGTTCCCCTTATGTGATACATGTCATCTTATTCAATTATCTTATTCAAATGATTTTGTGGCGTATTAATTTATCTTCGATTAATTGCGCTTAGTCAACCGTTGTGTTGACCCTCTTCTTACGATCTTTTTGTAGGTGATCATGCTTCCGTTATACCTAAATGATGCATTCACGTCATATGATCCATCGGGGGAATTAAAACTACTTTACCTTCCAAAATGTTTTGAAATTCATTGATTATGTTTAAAGACTAATGCCTTTTGAACTTTTTCTAATTTATGTTTTTTATTCGAACTTTACTTATTTAATTGATAAGCCGGTGTGCTTTAATTCTAAATCCCTATTTAGTTGTTGGTATTTATTGTTTTAGCCTTAGCGCCACAACATAGGGCTCGTTGATTGATGAACAAGCCTTCCGGTGTGGTGTGGCGGTGACGCTCCGGTTTGAGCCGGCCGGGGTGTTACACGATCAGTGGTGGTTATTGAATACATTATTTTATATGATTTATTAGTAGTTTAGCCTCTTTGATGGCTTGCAGGTCTACAGAAATAACATCGAGATCCAGGCTTTATCCGAAATGTACAATAGGTCAATTTACATATACTTATACAACATAGGTGCACAATTGATTTCCGATATT
The DNA here is from genome assembly GCF_009805555.1 of Andrographis paniculata. Classification (NCBI taxonomy): domain Eukaryota; kingdom Viridiplantae; phylum Streptophyta; class Magnoliopsida; order Lamiales; family Acanthaceae; genus Andrographis; species Andrographis paniculata. Next base: position 407,683 of record NW_026137589.1, read on the forward strand.
CATTCTTGTAATGAATCTAGTTTTGTAATTATTTTCTGATTTAACCAATCACATTCTTGCTTCTAGAAACTATAACATTTTCCATGGAAGCTACAATACGGATACCCCTTCGATAAGAGTCAACTACCACATGAGAATCACTACAACTCTCTTTTTTATCCACCCCGACTTGCCATTGGTGCTAGACTTGGATTTAGCTCTCTACAAGGAGTAAGTCGGAATCCATCCACTAATTTATTCTTTGAAAACCTGATCAAAGGATGATGTTTAAGCTACGTAATGTAATACAATATCTATTGTTCTATGTATTTGGCTGACAAATGTCATGACAAAAAATTGGTGTTGTCATCTATTGTTGCTCTCCCATTGTTGATGGCATATGCTGGCCATACAAATATTGTTATACAAAAGGCTCTTGTTCCATACATTGTACTTGAAATTTTAGATTTAGGTAACTTATGAACTCATTCATCTTCATTATTTTACATATTCTTATTTGTTATTCTGTTAGTTTGTTTCCTATAAGTATCTATCTGTTGACTATAGGGTGGATATATGACACGGCCCGGCCGCGTATAATTATGACCGTATATAATTTCCTTACCCACAAAGTTCAATAGAACAAATGGATGAAGAATAAAAATAAAAGAAAAGAGAATGTGAATTAGTATAGATGATAACCAACCACGAGAATAAGTCTCGGACCTGAAATCAATCCATAGGTAAAACACAAACAATAGGCTAAATCCCACTGCAAACGATTGGAAGCCACGAACTGATGGAATCACTCCAAAGACCCGATTTGAGATTCTAAATGCGAGGAAATCACTCCCTAACACTAGAAAATTATAAAAGTAAAATTTAATTCAAGATGTAAAAAAGGTTCCCATTACAATGATAGGCAAGGACCTTATATAGAGATCCTTGAGGAAAATAAAAGGCAACAAATAATAAAGAAAACAAACCAAAAGGTAAGTCTAACTATAAGGAAATAAATAATTAGGGAAGTTTTAGATATGGAATTATACTATATGGAAACTTATAATAAAAGAAAATATATATTAAGGTACTTCTAGAAGCCTCCACAATAAGTGACGATTCCCTTGATAATCTTCCATGATTAGCGATTCTCTCCCTAAATGATGATTCCCTTGATATACTTCCATGATTAGCGATTTTCTCCATAAGTGATTATTCACTTGATAATCTTCCATGATTAGTGATTCTCTCCATAAGTAATGATTCCCTTGATAATCTTCCATAATTAGCGATTGTCATGATCTTTCAATCGGGATTCTTGCGGGTCCCATTGAAGGAGCGTCAGGTGAGGGGTAAGTGGTCTCCAAGCATCATCCTTAAATTGATTCTCTATGAAAAATTGTCTGATCAATGCAGTGACGGATTTTTTAAATTGACGAGCTCGGCTTCGACTGATGGGTCCCACAGGCATTTGAATGCTTGAAGATTGGACGTCCTCGTCATTCTCTTCTTCTTGAAAAGCTTTCTTGTTCTCCCGAACAAGATATTCATTCGTTGCATAAAAAAGACTTAAGTCAGAAACATTAAAAGTAGCATGAACTTGGTACTCACCTGGGAGTTCAAGTTTGTAGGCATTATCATCAATGCGTTCCAACACTCAAAAAGGCCCATCACCACGGGGAGTAAGTTTTGACTTTTGCAATTTTGGAAATCTTTCATTCTTTAAGTGTAGCCAAACCCAATCTTCTATCTCAAATACAACTTTCTTGCGCCCACGGTTAGCTTGTTTTGCGTAATTGTCAGCTGCCTTTCGTAGGTTATCCCGAACTTGAGAATGAAGTTGTTGTATAAATTCAGCCCTTTTTCTGCCATCAAAACTAACATGCTCATTGTGTAGCAATGGCATAAGATTAAGAGGAGTTAATAGGTTAAAACCGTAAACAACCTCAAATGGAGAACAATTCGTAGAGCTATGAATCGTACGGTTATATGCAAATTCAACATGAGCTAAACATTCTTCCCAACTCTTCAAATTCTCATTATATAATATTGATTTAATATATTTGATAAAAAATTAAAAAAAAAAATTATAAATAAGATAATTGACATATAAAAAATAATTATTTTAAATTTATAAATATGAATTTATAAGTTATTAGAAGAAAATATATCCAAATAATTAATAAATAGTGTAATAAAAATATATATTAATATATGTGAAATAATTAATTAATTTTAAGAGCAAATAAGGAATAAGAAAAATTAAATGCAAAGGCTAATCTGGAACGTTGGAATATAAAATTTTTCCAGAATTAGCTTTTCGGACCCAATAAGCTAATTGAAAATACTAATTTACCAAACAACAAAATTGATTGATTTACTAGTCAAATAGCTAAAAACTCTTCAATAAACTTAAATCTTTGAAAAATTTGTTTACCAAACACCCTCTAAATCCTATAACTCTACTCTTATTCAGTCTGTTTTAATATTGCATCAATTATCGGTGCAGGATCTTAACTCGTCATAGAACTACTGAGCACGTGTTGCTCTAATTAACAAATTATTTATTTTCTTTAAAAAAATCATTTATTTTCCTTATTTCAAAAATTAAATATTTCATTTTTTTTATATACATCAAACAAAGCTCATTTTCAACTATTACTCATAATTGTTTAATAATACTATTTAATATCAACTAATTTAAACTATCTAAATCAATATATGAATTCTTCCAATAAAATTATAATTTTTTCAAATATAATTATTATAAATTCAAACCTTCAACAAAATAAAAAATAAAATCGTAACTTCAAAACCCTTCAGAAAATTCAAATTCAAAATTCAAACCTCCAACCAACTACAACCTTATATGTTAGGGCTTGCGAGAGAAAATAAATATTTAATAAATATATTTTTTTAAAAAAAAACAAAACTAAAAACAAAATTACTATTGAATAATAGTGACAAATTACTTTCAAAAGTATATAGGCTTTGTTTAGACGAGCTATTTTGGATTGATTGTCATTGGTTTATTTCAGGTACATGGTAAGTTCCCGCATAATGTCCAAAGTCCTAATTTTACATTAATGACAATAGATTAATATTTAGAGTGCGTTTACTTTGAAGGATTGTATTATAGTATTTAAAATATTTCAATAAATTAATTAACATAACGTTTATTTTGTGTGATTAAATATTATATAAAGTTATATTACTTTTACTTTGTTTGATTATATAGTATAATTATGTTTTCTTACCTAAAATTCCTTAATAATGTTATTCTAAATTATTGTAATATAATTTATTTTATACTCCCTCTGTCCCCTAACAATATATCCATTTTTTTTATTTTGGTCTGTCTCATAGCAAAGTATCCATTTTCTTTTTTAATAACTGTATTTTCTACTTACATCAAAAATATCCTTACAACTTACAATATATTACACAAATGTCATTACATTTACATCACATAATACTAATAAGGTTATTTTAGTATTTTCTACTTTATTCATATCACACTCCAATATAATATTAATATTCATAAAACTCCGTGCAAAAAACAAACGGATACATAGATAAGAGACGAATTAGATATTATTTTTTTCTTTCTATTATAACAATATTAAAATTGAATTGAATTATTGCCATGACATAATATGTATATATAATTTGATATACTTTTTATTATATATTAAATATATAATTTTATCCTCAATTTATAAATAAATTTTAGTAACACATTCTATAGCATTCTTATCTCTTTATATTATTAATTAAAATTTTTAAAAATATATATAGCTTACATTTAAAATGAAATCAAAATATATTAAACAAAAAGATTGTTATTATATTTGTAAATAGTTTCTAAGTGTTTGAAAAGAATTGCAATTTAGATAATTAAGTAAATAGGATTAAATAATACTAAGGGGTTATATTGTATTACTAATCCATAAATTATTATAATTATAACATACCTTTTAATTATATAAGGTTCTAATACATTAAAGTAAACATGAGATTATGTTGGATAAAATAGTTTTATTCACTTTAATCTCATTTCATATAGTAAGCGCACCCTTAATATATTATACTCTCTTCGTCCCAAAACAATATGGACATTTAGGATAGACACGAGAATTAAGAAATACTCGTATTATATTGCTAGTGCTAGTAAAAGTGTTTCTAAAAGACTAAAATACCTTTACTTTATGTAATTGTTGCGAAAAATGATGATAGTTTTGTAAAAATATGGGGAGATAGTTATCAAAAATGAAAATGAGACTATTGCTTTAGAATTGACGAAAATGGCAAAGTGAGACAATTGTTTTTGGACGGATGGAGTATTAGATTATATTATGTAAAATATAATTATATAAATATATAGAATTACATATACTTTATATTATTTAAATTTTTTTATAGTAATAATAAAATAATACTCCATCCGTCCCGCTTCTCATGTTTATCTTTTCTTTTCAATTCGTTCCACTTATTTTGTCACTTTATTTTTTTGAAAAAAAAAATTATACACTTTAATCTTATTTTAAAAAATTTAATTTATAATTTTTTAAAATTTTAATTATACTAATAAGTTATCTTAATCTTAATCTATAATTATTTTTATTATACTATAATTATTTTCACTAATATATTTTTAATTATTTACTAATTATACCCCTCTTAAATTCTCGTGTATTTAATAAAATTAACAAAATACCCAAAACGAAGGGAGTATTTTTTTATTTTTTATTTTTGTATATTATATAAAATTTTATTCTGTATATGTATATTCTATATTTTTATTAATGTATTTATAAAATCAAAAAAAATTCTATCAAATATATTAAATGAATATTTTATTTCTATGTCATCAATTATACTTTTTATTATATAATATATTACAAAAATTTAAAAATTATCCAAAATATCTCGAAATTTTCTATCTAAACACATTTCAGCTCAAATACAACTATTTTCAATTCAAAAAATTTTAAATCCAAATTTTTCCAAAACTCGAAATTCATTAATCTAATATATCTAAATAAAACAATGGGAACATTATTAATAATAGTAACAAGTTTACTGCATGTGTAGTTTGCATGTAACACGGCACACATATCGTCACATTCACAAGGCTGATTTCATAAACCGAAAACAGAACAGAAATGATAAAATTGGTGGGAGGCAGGGAGGGACAGGAAAGTCATTTCACACAGACAAGTTGTAGGAAAAAGAGGTCAAAAAGGATCAATGGGTAGGACTGACTTTGATTACGGACCAGCACTAAAAATATTAATTCCGTCCACCCCACGTAACATAACAAAACCTAAAGCAACGCGTATTTATGTCTTATTTTAGGATGTTTTCACATACACGTGTCTTTTGTTTGTTATTTATTTTATATTACTTACGACTCTGATGGTCTCGTTTATTTTTTGTCTGTTGTTTTTTAAATATTAATTATTATATCAAAATATAATACAAATTATAAAAAAATAATAAAAATATTTTTATTAATGTCTTATAATACTATTATAATGATATTTGTGCGAAAGATTATAAAAATATAAAAATATTTTTAACGTCGAGTAAAAAAACTAAAAGATAAATAAGACACTAGGACGGAAAGAGTATTTTTAAGTTTTATCTGTATAATAATATTATGTCTCACTTAAATGGTTTAAATAATACTACTACTAATAATAATTGATTAAAAAAGTACTTCCTCCGTCCAGCTAGAAAGTATATACATATTTCTATTTTGGGATGTCCAATTACAAAATAAATATTTCATTAAATACCTCACTTTTTTTCACAAATACTCTTAATTTATATCACGTCATTACTTTTACACAAAAAAAATAATGGCAAAAATGTCATTACACTACTTTTAACTACCAACTATAATTAAAATACTATTATTTCTTAAACACCGGGCCAAAAGTAAACGTTTACTTTGTGTATGGACGGAGGGAGTATTTCATTATTCGGTAAAACTTATGTAATATTGTTTGGATATCAAAATTTAAAAATAAATAATAATTTAATATTAAATTAAAATAATTAAAAAATTAAATTTAGAGTATAATAAATTTCATTAAATAATTAATAAAATTATAATGTGGTAAATAAAAAAAATAATGTCAAATTAGTTATTATTTTTTAAAATAAAGGTAATAAATTGTGGAGGATCGGATGTGTTTGTTTTGTGAGAATGTTGAAAAAAAATATTTTTATGTGATCTATAAAAATCGTGTAGAAAATATAAAAATAATGAATATATGTAGTGTATTAATATATTTGTGAAAACGTGGGGAGAAAATTTTGAGAGAATAAAGCCTAAGTTATTCACTACAAATAATAAAATATACATAGATTTAACCGATAATAGAAAAAAATAATGATATAATTTTAGGGAACCATGAGTAATAATATTTGGCGCAGATCTGACTGAGTTAACCCAATCTATAGAAGATCCGCCGCTAATAACATTGTATTGACAAGTAGATTTGTGTAAAAGAAAATAAATTGATAATATTGTTAGATTGATGTATAGTTTATATTGGTATTTTAATAAATTAGAATAAATGTGAGTAAACTAGTAGTTGAATTAGGAGCAAATAAATTATACTCTCTCTCCCACTTCTCATATTTATCTTTTCATTTCTGTCCGTCTAATTTATTTTGTCACTTTTCTTTTCTGAAAACGAATTATACACTTTAATCTTATTTTAAAAAATTTAATTTATAATTTTTTAAATTTTAATTATACTAATTAGTTATTTTAATTTTAATCTATAATTTTTTTATTATACGATAATTATTTTCATTAATATATTTTTAATTATTTACTAATTATACCCCTCCTAAATTCTCGTATCTACAGAAAAGTGAACAAAATACCTGGGAAGGAGGAAGTAAATAGAAATATAGTTTAGATAGAACAATTTAAATGGAAAGCATGACTATTTAAATGGCAAATAAGATAATATTCCTTCAATCCCATTTAATTTGTTCACTATTTTTATTTTCGTCCGTTCAATATAATTTATTTTTTTTTAGAAATATAATTATACACTTTAATTATATTTTAAAATTCATAATTTATAATTTTTTATTTTAATTAAATTATTTAGTCATATTAATCTTAATCTATAATTATTGTAGATGTAATAAAGGACCTAATACTTGTAGTTTACAATTAATCGAACACATATGAAACAAGAAACATCAAATCTTTTATATACTTTCAAAATCGAAGGAGTTCAGATTCAGTTTACCCAACATTCCAACTGTGTAGCAACATATACACATAACCACGACCCAAACCTTATCGACATCCACGGAAACGCACAATCAGCGCGAATCTAACCCCAATCGAAAGAAATCTCAAGATTCTAAGCCTAAATCATCGCGGACAACCAAATAACACCAAGAACAGTACATAAAGGCAGAATCGAGAAATCAAACCGAAGAACAGCCTTAGAACAGGCTGAATTACAACCACGGGGGACGAATCTCAAGCTTCGATGGCCAATCTCGCCGGAAAGACCAAGCACAGATCGATCGCGATGCGTCGGGGAGGTTAGGGCTTCAGAGAGTATCGCGAGGTGAAGGAATGAGAGAATGAATCACACTGTCAACCGAACCGGGAAAACACTCATTTATATGAAGACTCCAAACCGGTTTGGGGCGGTCCATTACGGGTCGAATCGCGGGTACAGATTCCGGGTTTCGAAGAGTTGGGTCGGGTTGAAATGTATTATGCACAAAACATCACAAATCTCCACCTTTTTGGGCATTGGAGAAAGTGCTTTAAGGGTGTCATCCCTGTCCGAGCTCCAACGATTTAAGTCCTTTAACCTGCGGACTTATTAACACGGTTCATGTTCTCAAGATTTAATAAAACAGCTACCAAAAACAACTTAGCTGCCAAACTAACCAAAACAGCTACACAAACAGCTACATGATTAAATATATTATGCTGAAAACAAAATTTTAAACAACAAAAGATACAAGCCTTCAAGTTTTAAAGATTCTCCTAATCAAAAGTATCTATATAAACTGTTTTCTTACACAAATTGAATTTTGTTATTGATAAAACTTTTGTTCCCATGTCCGCAGGATTATATTCAGAAGGTATTTTTTCTAATTTTAAAAAACCCTTAGACACTATATCACGAATGAAATGAAACCTAACATCTATATGTTTCGTTCGATCATGAAAGACTGGGTTTTTACAAAGCTGAATTCCGGATTGACTATCTGAAAAAACTGTTACTTCATTTTTCAAGTAGCCTATTTCATTTAATAAACCTTTTAACCACATACCTTCCTTCAATACTTCAGTTATGGCCACATATTCCGATTCTGTCGTAGAGAGAGCAACTATATATTGTAGTTGGGATTTCCAACTAACACAAGAACCACACAAAGTAAAGATATACGACGTAGTTGACTTCCTAGAGTCTCTATCATTCGCATAATTAGAATCCACATAGCCATTCAGTTTTAACTCACTAGTGTGTTTACCAAATACTAGACCAACTTCAATAGTATCAACTAAGTATTTAAACACACACTTTAACGCATTCCAGTGTTCTACACCCGGATTAGCCATGTATCTACTCAAACAACTAATAGAATACGCTAAATCAGGCCTAGTGCACACCATCAAGTACATGATAGAACCTACAGCACTAGTATAAGGAACATTCAACATGTATTTCACATCATTTTCAGATTTTGGGCATTGATCTTTAGATAAAATGAAATTAGAAGCGAGAGGGACAGTAGAGGGTTTAGCATCAGTCATGCAGAATCTATTCAAAATTTTCTTAATGTATGAAGACTGATTTTAAAAACAGCATGTTACCTTGTCTATTCCTAAGTATATTCATATCAAGAATTACTTTTGCATCTCCTAGGTATTTCATATCAAATTTCTTGCTTAAACAATCCTTCACATGATTAATGGTTTCCAAACTAGGACTCATAATCAACATATCATCAACATATAATAGCAAGAATATGGGATGCTCACATGCTATTTTAAAATACAAACAATGATCAAAATTGCTTCTATTGAATTCCAAAGATTTCATGCATTCATCAAATTTTATGTTCCATTGCCTAGGGGACTGTTTTAGTCCATAAAGGGATTTCTTTAAAAAAACACACATGATTAGGATTAATTTTATCAAAGAAGCCTTCCGACTGTTTCATGTAAATCCTTTCATACAAATCACCATGTAAAAATGCAGTTTTTAAATCTAATTGTTTCAATTCCCAATTGAAACAGACAACTAAAGCAAGCATGAGCCTTATAGTAGAATATTTAACAACATGAGCAAAAATTTCATTGTAATCTACTCCCTCCTTTTGTGTAAACCCCTTAGCAACTAATCTTGCTTTAAATCTAACTCTATCTTCATCTTGTTTTACTTTGTAACGCCATTTACAATCAACAACAGAACTGTTAGCTAACTTTGGCACCAAAATCTAGGTTTTATTATCCTTTAATGATTTCATTTCTTCATTCATTGCATTAATCCACTAATTTCTTTGTTTTGATTTCATAGCTTCACTATATGACCTTGGTTCATTACCATCTAATGATTCAAACACATTATAAGCTAATGAGATAACATCAACATCAAAATCATCTAACCTAGGAGGCTGCCTTACATTTTGCCTAACTCTATCCCTAGCAAGTTGATAATTTTCCAGATTTTGATCAATATTTTCAGCAATTCCAGATTCAATTCCCTCACTAACATCATCATAACTGATTCCCGGATCAGCCTCTGAATTTCCAGAATTAAAATTTGGATCAGAATTGGCTGTTCTAGTATCAGTTCCATTTGAGGCATTATTATCAAGTAATTCAGCCTCTAAATTGGCTAAATTATAATGATTTTGCTCCACCTCATTTTAAGTACCATTAGAACCATTAACAACAGTGTTTTCATCATTTAAAGTCTGATTTTGCTTTAAACAGGGCATTTCATTCTCATTAAATGCTACATCTCGACTAACAAAAGTTTTGAAACCTGGTTTAGTGTTTAACCATAGCCTATATCCCTTAACACCCTCGGGATACCCTAGGAACACACACTTCTCAGCCCTAGGTTCAAGTTTATCATTGAAAACACGTTTGAAAGCAGAACATCCAAATACTTTCAGGTTTGAAAAATCAATTTTCTTTCCACTCCACCTAAATTCGGGACATTCACCCTTTAAAGGCACTGAAGGTGATCTATTAATCAAATAGGCTGTTGTAACTACAGCCTCACCCCAAAAGCTCTTGGATAAACCCGAAGAAGCAAGCAAGCTTCGAACTCTTTCTAATAGAGTTCGGTTCATCCGCTCAGCCACCCCATTTTGTTAAGGTGTATAAGGGGCTGTTTTATGTCGCTTTATTCCATTTTCAATGCAAAAGCTATCAAACCAAGTGTTGCAATATTCTAAGCCATTTTCAGTTCTCAAACACTTAATCTTTTTACCCATTTGATTTTCAATAGAAATTTTCCAATTTTTAAAAATTTCAAACACATCAAACTTCTGTTTCATTAAAAATACCCAAACTTTCCTTGAAAAATCATCAATTATAGTCAAAAAATATCTTCTACCACCATGTGTGGGTTCACTAGACGGTCCTCACACATCTGAGTGAAGATATTCAAGGATATCTTTTGAAAAAATCCTACTTTCAGTGGGTTTTTTAGGAAAAGTAACTCTATGATGCTTTCTATATATGAAATTGTCACAAAATGACACATTTGAGAAATTTTCAGCACCTAAACAACCAGTTTTATGCAAAATCTCCAATCCTCTATTACTTAAATGACCTAATCTCCTATGCCACAACTCAGTGCTGTCATGGACAGCATTCACACAAGCATCAGAATCATAAATAGGCACAACAGTCACAATATAGAGATTATTTCTCAAATCAGTCTTGAAAACTTCTAAAGAACCCTTAGTTATTTTCGTAAAATCCATTCCCCATTTTCCTTCTAGTCCTAAAGAAGATAAACCAGCACAAGAAAGCAAGTTATTCGACAGATTAGGGACATGTCTCACATTGCACAGCTTTAAAACATTTCTAGATTTAAATCTCAGCATAACAGTCCCTATTCCTTTAACACTGTAAACCCTATTATCAGCCATAGTCACATTACAATTTAAAAGGGTTTTATAATCACTGAAAAATTCCTTAAAAGGGGTCATATGATAGGTACAAGCTGAATCTAATAACCATTCATTCTTATTAAAAGCAGTCACATTAGAACATTCAGCAGTAACAACAAACATTTCACCTAAGCCATCATCATGAGAAATCAAATTTACTTGTTAATTTGAAGAAGTATTAATAGGGGCTGTTTCATTTCTATAGTTATTGTTGTTGTTATTCAAGTTTCTATTTTTCTTAGGACAATTCCTAATGAAATGTGAAGTGTTACCACAATTAAAACACCGTTTAACATACTTTGAAGGGGTTTGAGATCTATTCCTAGACTTACTTCTAGACTTCTTCTTATGTTGACTATTGTAGAAGTTATTCCATTGCTTATAGTTATTGGAAAAAGAGCCATTCTTATGCGGTCTATAGGGAGATCTACCCCTAACATGCATCACCTCACCATGTGACTGTTTATTAGCTTACTTAGTTTCAAATGCACTTCTTTACTTTTTAAACCATTTACCACAACATCTAGAGTAATCACATCTCTACCATACTTTATAGCTGATTTTACATCTGAATATGTACTAGGGATTGCATTTAACATGACAATAGAGCTGTAATCATCTATGTTTTTATCCCCTGTAAGTTTTATATCTTGAATTAACTTGGAAAAAATATCTAAATTTTCATCTATTGTCTTTGAAAGGTCTAAGTTGAAGCTAAAGAATTGCTCTAAGAGATGTATCATATTTGGAAGAGAAGTTTTAGTATACATGTTATTTAATTTGTCCCACAAATCCTCAGCTGAACCATAAGATCCTATTTTCCTAATTACATGGTTAGCTAGGTTTAAAATAATGCACGAAGACGTAAGTTCATCCAGCTCAAACCTTTCTTCAAGAGAAAGGTCGGCTGCTTGATCAGGTTCCACGGCTTTTATCAATCTTTGAGTTACAAGGACACTTCTCATCTTTTGTTTCCAAATTGCAAAATCAAATTTTCCATCATAAGGCTGTATGTTAAAATATGCTTGACCAGCCATGATTTTAAAAGGAAAAACAATCTGTTTTATTATTTTTCAAAAAATCACTAGAAAAACATATTGATGGTTTATAAAATCTCAACAAAAAGAACCACCAGATAAGAATGCACCAAGAACAGAGAAAAAAACTGAATATTAACTAATCCAAGGATTAGTTTCTTGATAAAACTAACTTAGGAGCAGTTAATATTACCCAACACACAATCAAATTTGCACAAACTGCTCTAACTAACACTTTAAATGTCACAACAACCTCAAACAGCCACACTTAGCACATAAACAGCGACTTAGCAGACTAAAATTGCCACACTTAGCCACCCCAAAACTGAAATCTCACAAAAACACACAACAAGGTTAGGAATGTTACCCACTCCAAGCTCCGCAACTATTCTTTGACTTTCTTTTCGTAATTCAAAGCCTCCAACTTGTAAAATCCTTGCAACTACGCACTTAATACACAAATTAGTAAAGTTTGGACGAATCAACAACAAGGAACTACACAAATCAACCAAACAAGGATGATTTCAAGTCTTAATCTCCTACAGGGCCTATCTTAGTCGTAATTAAGGAGATCTAAACTTTACAGAAGTGAAAAACACCTTTAAAGATCAGTTTTCACTTTGACAGAAAAGTAAACAACCAAGATTTCGAAAAAACTTGAGATTATTTACACAAAACCTTCGAATTTTAAAGAGAGAACTAGGTGTTCACTCCAGGAACTCGAAAATCACAATTCCAGTAAACTAACAAGCCCTAATAGCTCTGACACCACTTGTAGATGTAATAAAGGACCTAATACTTGTAGTTTATAATTAATCAAACACATATGAAACAAGAAACATCGAATTTTTTATATACTTTCAAAATCGAAGGAGTTCGGACTCAGTTTACCCAACATTCCAACTGTGTAGCAACATATACACACAACCACGACCCAAACCCTATCGACATCCACGGAAACGCACAATCAGCACGAATCTAAACCCAATCGAAAGAAATCTCAAGATTTTAAGCCTAAATCATCGCAGACAACCAAATAACACCACGAACAGTACATTAAGGCAAAATCAAAAAATCAAACCGAAGAACAGCCTTAGAACAGGCTGAATCACAACCACGGGGGACGAATCTCAAGCTTCGATGGCCAATCTCGCCGGAAAGACCAAGCACAGATTGATCGCGATGCGTCGGGGAGGTTAGGGCTTCAGAGAGTATCGCGAGGTGAAGGAATGAAAGAATGAATCACGCTGTCAACCGAACCGGGGAAACACTCATTTATATGAAGACTCCAAACCGGTTCGGGGCGGTCCATTACGGGTCGAATCGCGGGTACAGATTCCAGGTTTCGAAGAGTTGGGTCGGGTTGAAATGTATTATGCACAAAACATCACAAATCTCCACTTTTTTGGGCATTGAAGAAAGTGCTTAAAAGGGTGTCATCCCTGTCCGAGCTCCAACGATTTCAGTCTTTTAACCTGCGGACTTATTATTACAGTTAATGTTCTCAAGTTTTAACAAAACAACCATAAAAAACAAATCAACTGCAAAACTAAACAAAAACAGCCACACAAACAACTACATGATTAAATATATCATGCTGAAAACAGAATGTTAAAACTCAAAAGATACAAGCCTTCAAGTTTCAAGTTTCAAAGATTCTCCTAATCAAAACTATCTATATACACTGTTTTCTTACACAAATTGAATTTTGTTATTGATAAAACTTTAGTTCCCGTGTCCACAGGATTATATTCAGAAGGTATTTTTTCTAGTTTTAAAAAACCCTTAGACACTATATCACGAATGAAACGAAACCTAACATCTATATGTTTGGTTCGATTATGAAAGACTGGGTTTTTACAAAGCTGGATTCCGGATTGACTATCTGAAAAAACTGTTACTTCATTTTTCAAGTAGCCTACTTCATTTAATAAACCTTTTAACCACATACCTTCCTTTAGTGCTTCAGTTATGGCCACATATTCAGATTCTGTCGTAGAAAGACTGGGTTTATTTTTTGTAATTGTACTATGTATCTGACATTACAAATATCCTTCCAATTTACAATATATTACACAAATGTCATTACATTTATATCATACAATACCAATAAGGTTAGTTTAGTCTCTTTACTTTTATTTCTACTACATCTCAATATAATACTAATATGTTTAAAACTTCGTGCAAAAAAATTGATAGATAGATATGAGACCGAGGGAATATATCACAATAATAGCTCTACGTCATCCTGTAAAAGATGACCTGGTGGTGTGGGGAGTGACTTCTGACCGTGAGGTCATAGGTTCAAACCTTGACGCTTCAAGGTCCACCTGCCACACATGGATAACGACTGCGAATTTAAAAATGAATCTGAGTTGATACGATAGTTTGAATATAAATTAATTTTTAATATAATAAAAGATAAATATTTAATTTGGTATATTTTTAAAAAATAATAATTAAATAGTAAAATATTTTGAAAAAAAAAAACGCACAAAAGAGAGCATAGTGGTAGTATAGTTTTGGAATATGATGTATTATAGTACATTTAAATCAAATAAATTGATGCAGGTTGTGTTTGTTTCGCAGATTTCATAAGAATTCTATTGTACACCACTGTTTTACTAAATTAATTGAAAATCCCTACCCTATAACCTATATCCTATAGTCCTGCTCCTCTCGTCAGAAGTTGTCGACGCATTCACGTGTTTCAATTAGGTGGACGAACGTATGGCCAAGGCCATTAAAATCCCTCGTAAGCATTTTCCCCCTTAGGAGTTCGTAATCGGTGAGTTTCATTGGATGGAGGGGTTAAAGAATTCCACGGCGAACATCTGTCAAAGATTTGTTCCATCGGCGTTCTTCCTCTTTCAATTATGTGCCAAAATTTACGGATGGAAATCGGACCTCCTACCTCTTCCGGCAACGAGACTCCTCAGCCATGTCTCGGAGACCGGAATACTTGTGTGGTAGCACTAACCGGGAGGAGATGCGACGGTGCTGAACGGATTTTGATCCGAAGGCAGCAATAGAAAACTCGCGGAGAAATAAATTTAAAAACAGAAATGAAAAGGAGGAGTAAGGGGAGATGAAGAAAAACAAGAAGGAAAGATAAAAGAGAAAGGGAAAATGAAAAGGAGAACCAACAGCAATAAATGTGATTTTTCTTTTTTCTCTTTTTTTTTATTTTAAAATTTTGGTAAGATAATTGTAATAAAGATATTATTAATTGAAAAAATTATTTTTATATATTTATATTTAATATTATATAACATAAAATATCGATAATTCAAAAAATTACAGGTAAATTTTTTATTAAAATAATATTTTAATTAAATATCTTTTAAAAAAACTAATTTTCTTTTTTGGAACATCGAATTATAATATTAAAACTTGTATAGAAATTTAGAAAGGAATCGATAGTTTTTGTAAGTTTCAAAATTTTAATTATTAAATAAATAAATTTGAATTAAATTTTTTTATTAATACAAAATATTTATTATTCAAACATCATATCAAACTTTCAACTCAATTAATTTAAAAATAATATTTTCCAACATAATCATTACAAAATTCAAACCTTCAAACAAACACAATTTAAAAATTCTTATTTCAAAATCTTAAAAAATTCAAACTCAAAATCCAAACCCCTAAACAAAGACACCCGTAGTAAATTGTTTTTAAAACTACATGCTAGTAAAAATATATAATATGTATGTTATTTTATATAAAATAAAATTTTATATAATTGTTATAAAAATATATGAAAGGATCTAAACTTTTATTAACGAAATCGAGTAAAACAAACAAAAATTTTGAACTAGTTTTGATTTTAAAACGCTCAGCCCCAAACCAACCCGGAAACACTAAATCTACACAAAATACAACCAAACTCGCAACGAACACACAAAAAACCAGCCCTAAACCACGACACAAGCCAACTATCCCCCCCACAAGAAAAACAAGGCACAAATAGAACAAAGAAGTGCCTTCAACATTGTAAAGAGCCCTTTGCAGCTCTGAAAAACCATACAGGGGATGAAAAACGTGCTAAGGAACTCTACAGAGGGGAGGAAAGCACCGCCGAGGACCGCCGGAGGAGTAATCGTCGGAGCAGTAGGTTAGAGAGGGAGAGGAGAGGCAGGTTAGAGAGGAAAAACGTTGTATATATAGAGAGAGATTATGATATTATGTCTCGCTTTCTCTCTCTACACAAATATATATATAGGTCAAATATGGATGAACGGCTCAGATCATAACCTTTGATCGGACGGCTAGAGCTCATTCTCAAAATAGACGCGGATCCAAAACAGGTGGGTCGGGTTGAAGGTTCGCGGGCACGTATCAGGGCCGTGGGTCAAGGGCTGGTGTGGATATGCCGTTCTTGGGTGGGGAATTGGGGCCCGACCTTGTGGCAATGGAAGACACAGAGGCGGGCAATATGGCACACTTGGATGGGATAACATCAGATGGCGGTTTGGAAATCATTATTGACAGTTTATATCTTGCATTAACTAAAGACGAAAGTGCTACACACGCTTCTTATAATAACATGTAATATCTTTTTTGTATTAGTTGGATCCTCGAAGAAGAAATAGGGAAGGGGGGCAGCGAGAATGCCACATGGATGGGAAAAAGATCACAAGATGCTTGTATTTACATCGTCGGATGGAAAAAGCATTGTTGGACCTGACGTAAACGAGTACAAGACCGCTATTGGGGTGATTGCGCGCAATCGAGCTCGACTTCCTCTGCATTACCCGATGTTTTCTGAAATACCGGAGACAAAGAGACAGGGTGCATGGATGAGGTTCAGGTGATGTAACCTTCGTTAATTATAAATTCCTTCGATTTATTTAGAGTTCTATTTACTCTCATACTATCTTGTCTGGATGGGGTGATAACCGCCCCACATGTCCTACCAGAGCAACAACGGATTACCAAACTCAGCAGAGAAAGTGGTCTTGGCTGACTTACGGGAGGTTTGGAGGCATTGGAAATACAGCATCAAATCAACTTACTTCAACCCAATCCAGGATGACAACGAAGCATTGAAGAAGGTTCCTTCAAGCCAGATTGTGGCCGATCAATGGACGAAGTTGGTCGAGTTCCGGCAGGACGAAAAGGTTAAGGTATGGAATAGAGACGAACAATAATTTCAATATTATATTGACAGAGTCCTATTTGAGATCTATATAATTTGTATATATGTAGCTGCAATCCAAGAAAAATGCATCTAACGTACAGAAAAGAAGCTTCCCGCATCGTACTGGGCGGAAGTCCTTTACGACTTTCGCTGAGGAGGTACCTTTTATTACAATTAAGAAATCAATCCAAATTTCTTTGTTTCTATGTTATGCTCTATCCGTACGTTTTCCTTTTGTATAGTTGATGGATTTTTCAATGACGCAATGCCTTGTGTTGATGCAGATCAAGGCGAAGGGGAAGGACCCCGACAGTTTAGAGATATGGATATCCAATCGGACACAAGGCAAGGGAACAAACAATCAACAAACCGAAGAGATATTGGTATAATAAATTCATTCCCTACGTTAATACAATTTAGACATTAACTACCTCTATAACTATACGTGCAAGGTCGGCTTCCCTTGATTCTTTTCTTGTAGACATATTTGCAGAATAAGCTAAACAAGATTCCACCCGAAGGGCGGACTCCGGCTGTTCGGGAGACTCTTTACCAACGGGCTCTTGGGGGAAAGACCAAAAAACGCTCAAAGGTTTACAGTGCCGCCAGTTCAGCTCATCCCCGCAGTGAGGCAACTGGTTTAACAGATACTGTAGCATTCTAGCAAGGGTGGGAAGAAATGCAGAGCGGACTTGCAGAGTTGAAGGAAATGATGGCTGAGTTCAAAACCATCAAGGTTGATGTGTATGCATTCATGCAAAGAAACTCCGGAGCAGTTAGTGGCCCATCTGTAAGTATTCTTAATATTCATACTTTCTTTAATTGCATCCCACGAGCTTTGAATGGCTAAAAAATTCACTACAATCCGTTTACTCTTCATAGGCCACAACTCGAATTGATACGGTCTATGTGCTTCTTAGGCCCGTCTCTGAATCACCTATGACGGTATAATTTTGTGAAACCCTAAAGTTAACTAAGTGTCAACTTTAGGCTAACCTTCATTTCCAACCTGTATGCTTCCAACTCTTCTGGAATCTCTATTGTAGGTTGGCACCCGTGTGCTTATATTATCTTGTACCGCAGAGAAGAAAGTTGTTGTTGAGGGACTTCTGCTCAGGTGCCTTTTCTATTCTTTTGAATCCTTCAATATGATGTTCATACTGCATTGTTGATGTTGTGACCGTATAGGTCTCATAGTGCAGTTGATTATGGTTTTATTAAGTATGGACATCTTTAATTTGACATATGTGGCAGTTAAAGTATTGTGTATATATAGGCTGTTATTGTAGGGACAGTGGCCATGTTGGTGTAATGCTGATTCTGTGCTGATCTTATATTTTTGATCGCTGACATGACATTGTTTATGGCTATGCTGTTATTATACTATTTAGGCATACACTATAGTCCCAACACCGATGAATGAATGTTTTATTATTAAGTATTTGTGTAGTCCCGACCTACACACAATAGGTTTTTATGTGATGAAGATCACTAACATATATTTTGATTTATCAGTGGTCGTTACTCTGAACTTGAACTCATCTGCGGGGGTCTGCTTATATTTAGCGCATAAATGATAATTAATCTCCAATGGCATGATACTACAACACATACATGGAGCAGCCCGGGTTTGGGGGTAACCGTAAGGAATTATTAATTATTGAAATTATTATTTTAATATTGTACATGATCAACTGCGTTACGTAGGTTTTATTTGTGGATGGCTGGTTTATAGTTCAAGTTGCAAATGAATTGAAAATTAGAAAGTAGTGTAGTTTGTTGCCTAATTAATGGGTCAAATATCATGTATCGTAGTACATGTCCGAATGTACATACTCGTGGTATATAAGTTGGGAAATATACACTTCAAATAATTTATGACATCCTCCACTACAGTTTAATGTGTTGATATATACGGTGAACTACATACTTTTAAATTGCTCTTGTGAATGTTGTAGGTGACACACTTTCCCTGGTCAAGGTTTTCGTTACATCCGCCGTAGTCCCGGACACACCCCTTATTTTGCCAACAATTGCTGGCGCAACTACCTTTCGCGAGGTGGTCGGTTAAGATCTTATTGAGTGGAACTATAAGGATGTATGGACCGACTTTCACAACTTTCACATATGGCTTCCAAAATTAAAATAATTATTACTTAAACTAAACCTTATTTTGTTTGTAATTGCAGCTCATGCGCCACCCCTGAAGCATATCGACCGGTTCCTTTATGTTTTGTCTCTATTTGCATTATCAATTGCATGTCGTGGATGTGCTTGGATGGTAGGTTCTTATGACTATATGAAATACCTATGGAATAGATGCATAGACATTTGGATGTATCTTTTGTGTGGTAAGAATTGTTGCTATGGATTGATGGATCTCACCACTTGCTTATTACTAGGTTGGATGTTTGAAATGCTTGTGTTTGACGGAACATAATGTCGAAGTGGAGATGTTGCTAGCCTTGTTCGATTGGTTAATTTACTTTGTTGTTTGCTGGAGGACATCGACTAGTAAATATTGTTATGTTAATATCCTATGTTGGGATTTCCTTATAGTGTTTATTGTTTGCAATTATGGCCGATCGTAATATTTATAGCATGGTTGTATAAGAAAGATCATAGCAGGTTTATTTGTTACGCACAAATTCAACTGTTCCACAACAACTTGTTTTTATGAGACGCTATTTTTTCATAACAAAAATGAGAAATGACGTAACAAAATGTTTGTTTTGGTGTTTGTTGTTACAACCGGTTCTGTGACCATAAGAATGGATATTTTTGTTAAGGGTTCAATGACGTAATAAAAAAATGAAATGTTGTAACAAAATGTTGTTCTTTGACGTAACAAATATGAAGGGATATTTTTGTTACGTCCGGTTTCGTCACCATAGGAGAATATATTGTTTATTACGGCTTCAATAACGTAACAAAAAATCGTAACAAAAAGCGTACTCTGACAAGGGATTAGGGTAAAATGTTTTGGTAACGCGAGGCATTGTTGTAACAAATATCGTGACTAAAAGACCTGGCACACGCGTGGGAAGCTCGACTTTTTATTACGAGGAAAAATTTGTAACTAATATTGTAACAAAAAGCTTGCCATAAGAATCGTTGACCAAGAGTAGTAGTTACGAAAATGTGCGTGGCAAAAAACATTCATTTCGCGAGTACACATTACGGATAAAAGTCATCACTAATGCGTAGCAAATACGCAAATTGCACAAAAATTGGCTTTTTGTTACGAATTTCCGGCTGTAGCAGAAAACTGTTTTTTTGGTAGTGTGATGTGTGGGCTGCTAGTTTGGATGTATAGTGTCAAATGGGGTGGACTTAATTTGGATAAAAAAATCCAACAAATCCTCCACTTGATTTTTCGTCCGAGTGGTTGGGGTACATCATCGCCCATATATTACCTGCATAAAAGAAAAGGCATAATGTTAGTCAAAAATATTAACTTAGCCTATCTACTACTCTAAGTAGTACAAGACTAATCAAAAGTATCACAATGTACGTATTTCATACAAAATACAAACTTGTTTGCAGGCAAAACTTTAGTACCCATATCAGATGGATTATACTCAGAAGGAATCTTTTCTAATTTTAAAATTCCTTTAGGTACAATATCACGTATGAAATGAAAACACACGTCAATATGTTTGGTTCTATCATGAAATACAGGGTTTTTACATAATTAGATTCCTAACTGACTATTCGAAAAAAACAGTAAAAACATGTTGTAAATAACCTAATTCACTGATTAATCCTTTTAACCACAATGCTTCTTTTAAAGCTTCAGTTATTGCCACATATTCAGATTTTGTAGTGGATAGTGCTACAATGTGTTGCAATTGAGATTTTCAACTTATACAAGTTCTACACAAAATAAAAACATAGGAAGTAGTACTTTTCCTACCATCTCTATCATTTGCATAATTTTAATCCAAACACAAGACCAAACACAAGACCAACATTTATTATACCAAGTATCTAAAAACTCATTTCAATGCATGTCAATGTTCTGAACCAGGGTTCGACATATACCTACTTAAACAACTAATAGCATAAGCTAAATCTGGCCTAGTGCTAACCGTTAAGTACATTGTAGAACCTATTGCATTAGAATATGGTACATGTTTCATATATTCAAAATCAAATTCCGACTTGGGACATTGATCCCTACTTAACACAAAATTAGAAGCTATAGGAACAGAAACAGATTTAGCATCACTTATAGAAAACTTCTTAAGAATTTTCGAAATATAAGTAGATTGATTCAAAAATAGTCTCAAATGCTTTTTATCCCTAGTGATACACATGCCTAAAATCACTTTGGCATCACCCAACAGTTTCATGTCAAAATTATCACATAAACACTTAGGCACGTGATCAATAAGCTTTAAACATGGACTAATAATAAACATATCATGAACATAAATGAGAAGAAAAACATGTTGGTTTTTAGCAGTCTTAAAATACAAACAATAATCAAATTTGCTTTTAATAAAGTCAATATTTTTCATACAATTATCAAATTTGATATTCCATTGTCTAGGTGATTGTTTTAAACCATACAAAGATTTATTTAACAAACAAACATGATTCATTTTGTTTTTATCAACAAAACCTTTATGTTGTTTCATATAAATCTTCTCATTTAATTCATCATGCAAAAAAGTTGTTTTAACATCAAATTGTTTTAGCTCCCAATCATAAAATGAAACTAGAGCTAACATGACTTTAACAGTGGTAAATTTGACAATAGGGGCAAAAATTTCATTATAATCTATTCCTTCATTTTGGGTAAAACCCTTAGCTACTAATCTAGCCTTAAACCTAATTCCATTATCTTCTTGTTTAACTTTATAAATCCATTACAATCAACAAGGAACAATTAGGAGGTTTAGGAACTAAACACCAAGTTTTATTATCATATAATAAATCCATTTATTCTTTCATTGTTTTTAGCCACTGATTTTTATTTTCAGAATTTATGGCCTCCCTAAATGTCTTAGGTTCATTACCATCTAAATTTCCAAATACACTAAAAGCCAAAGAAGACAAATCAAAATCACCAAGCCTAGTAGGCAACCTAGGGATTCTTCTAACCCTATATCTAATCAATTGGTAATTTTATAACTTATTTTTATTACTATTATCAAAATCAGATTCATTTTTATTTTCAGAAATGCTATTATCATTTTCAATAACAGTTTCATCTCGCACAACAGATTCTACATGAATTTCAGCATCATTTTCCATATTTTCTACCTCACCTATACTAACAATATTATACTCCACCTCATTTAGAATATTACTAGAGTCTAGATTTTCAATATTAATTTCAGATTTATCCAAAACATAGTTTTCATATTTTTACATAGGGCATCTCATTTTCATTGAAAACAACATCTCTACTAATAACAGTTTTAAAACCAGGCCTAAATCTTAATCATAATCTATAACCCTTAACTCCTTCCGGATAATCTGAGAAAACACATTTTTCAACTCTAGGGTCTAATGTGTCATTATTAACACGTATAAAAGCAGAACACCCAAACACCCGAATATTTGAAAAATCAATTTTCCTACCAATCCTCTTAAATTCAGGACAAGCACCATTGAAAGGAATTGATGGTGATCTATTGACTATATAAGCTGTTGTCATAACAGCTTCCCCCCAAAATTTTTTAGACAAACCGGATGAAGCCAAAAGGCTTCTAACTCTCTCCAAGAGAGTCCGGTTCATCCTCTCAGCCACCCCATTCTGCTGGGGTGTATAGGGGGCAGTCCTATGTCTATTTATACCATTTTCTTGACAAGAATCATCAAACTAGGAGTTGAAAAATTCTAAACCATTATCAGTTCTTAGATATTTAATTTTCTTTCCAGTTTGATTTTCAATTTTAATTTTCCAATTTTTGAAAATATCAAACACATCAGATTTATTTTTCATAAGAAATACCCATGTTTTTCTAGAAAAATCATCAATACTGGATAAAAGAATATCTAGACTCACCATATGTGGGCTCACTAGCTGGGCTCCACACATTAGCATATAAATAATCCAACACAGATTTAGATAATTCACGTTTTTCACTAGCGGGATGGGGAAATTGGACCCTAGGTGTTTACCATACACACAATTATCACAAAAATATATTGGATTAAATTTAACATTTTCTAAGGATCCATTTTTATGTAAAATTTCTAATCCTTTATTACTTAAGTGTCCTAATCTCTTATGCCACAAATCACTATTCTTTTTAACAGAAGTGTTTACAGGCATATTAATTGGTTCAGCACAAGTAACATACGGATTATTACGTTTTACAGCTTTAAACACTACTAAAGATCCTATAGTAATTTTCATACAATCATTTCCCCATTTTCCCTCTAATTCTAAATCTGATAAAAACAACACAAAATAGCAGATTATTTGATAAACCAGGAACATGCCTCACATTGTTAGATTTTAGCACAAAACCAGTGTTAAATTTGAAATTTACACTACCAATTCCAAGCACATTAGAAACACTATTTTCAGCCATGGAAACAGTACAATTTTCTAAAATTTTGTATTCACAAAAAATCGATTTTAATGGAGTCATATGGTAAGTGCATCCAGAATCAATAAGTCATTCATTCATAAATACATTGTTCATATTCAAGCAGTCAACAGTAACAGTAAACACATCACCATAATTAACATGTTGTTGGCTACCATTATTATTACTGTTTGTAGTGTTATTATTCTTCTTTTTAGGACACTCACGTATAAAATGGTTAGAATCACTACAATTATAACATCTTTTACCCCATTTATTTGGAGTTCTAAATCTATTTTTTCCTCTACTTTTAGATATATATTTATTTCTATTATTCTCGTTTTTATTACTATTATTACTATTTCTAGAATTACCCTTTTTATTTGATCTAAAAGGAGACCTACCTCTAGTATACAAGACTTCACCCTTATTGGACTTATGAATTTGTAAATCTAATTCTTTAGATTTTAACCCAATTATGACTACATCTAATGTTACAAAATTACGTCCATATTTAATAGCAGATTTCACATCCATGTATAAGTTAGGTATGACATTTAATAAAACTATAGCACTATAATCATCAATATTTTTATCACCAGTAAGTTTTATATCTTGTATTAATTTTGAAAAATTGTCCAGATTTTCATCAAGTGAAGTTTGAGTGTATAGTTCATCCAATTTGTTCCATAATTCCAAAGCAGATTCTTGTTTACCTACTTTTCTAATTACATGATATGCTAAATTTAGTATTATAATAGAGTAAGTCATTTTATCTAACTCAACCCTCCTCTCTAGAGGAACTTGAGCTACATAATCCAGCTCAATTGCTCTAATTATTCTTTGAGTGACTAAAATGCTACTCATTTTTTGTTTCCAAATTGCAAAAAACATTTTCCCATCAAAAGACAGAATATTAAAACTAGAGCTACAGCTAGTTTTTTGTATTAATAAAAAAAAAGATTTTAATTTTCAAAAAAAACCAAATTCTGTTTTTAATTTTATAAAATTATTTATTTTAATTTTCACAAAAAACAGACTATATATGGCAAGCAAATCACACGAAAACAAACAAACACATATTATAACACACAACAGATAATCACAGCAAGCAATTAGGCAATCAAAGAAAATAGGCAAAATAGCAAAAAAAACCCCTGTGGTTTTTCGAAATTGCTGAAAACCACCTCGTGGTTCTAAAACTCCAAAAAAACCTACTTTTGGTTTCCAAAATGTTGCAAAAAATCCCCCCCTCCGTTAGGATATCACACACCTGAAATGCGATTTTTGGTCCATAAAGTGATAAATTTCTGTGTAAAATTACTAAAATACCCTAACGACTTCTTCTTCCTTATTCTTCTTCTCCCTCATTCTTTTTCTTCCTTATTCTTCTTCATTTTTATTGTTATCCATACTTTCAGAATTTAATCTCAATTCATTTTTTTTTATTTAAAATCCGCTAAACACAACCAAATTTGAAACCAATCCCAAATTTATCACAATTAATCGACCGGACATGGATCTTCTTCTATTTTACCAAACCCAGAAATATTTTTTCTTGTGTTTTACAAGACCCAGAAATACTTTTTATTTTGTTTTAGCAAACCCAAAAATTTAAGAAATCAATTTGATATCAAGATTTGAAATCAATCTAAGAAGAAAGAAAGAACCTGTTGTTGGTTGCAACGGCGTACGGAAGAATTGGGGAGAAAAAATAAAGAAGAAAAAAAATTGGGGAAAAAGAGATAGAGAAAGAAGAAAAAAAACCTGCTTGCTTCTGGTTGCAACAACGTACGGAAGAATTGGAGAGAAAAAATAAAGAAGAAAAAAAATTGGAGAAAAAGAAATAGAAAAATAAAAATAAAATTGGAGAAGAAAAAAAAACTGGTGTCCAGCCCCTTCTTCTTCCTCTTCTTCTTTTCCTTCTCTTCTTTCTTCTATTTCTTTTCTTCCTTCCTTCTTCCCTACTCCAGCCGCTTCTGCCCGTCATCTTCTTTCTATTCTTATTCTTTTCCAATTCTTCATTCTTCAAAGAAGAATTGAATGAAGAATTGGAGATGAAGAAGAAGAAAAAAAATTGGGGAAAAAGAAGAAAATAAAGAACCGGGTAGAACTGCGGCGTGAAAAAGAATTAGAGAAGAAGAAAAAAAATGAGGAAAAACATGTGTGAAGAAGAATTTGGGGAAGAAAAGAACATGGAAGAAAGAAGTTGGGGAGAAGAGAAGAAGAATGAACCGAAGAAGAAAGAACAGAAGAAGAGAGAGAAGTAAATTAAAAAATATATAAGTAAGGGTATAACTGTCAAATTTGATAAAATTTAACGTCTGTTAGTCAAATTTAAAGAGGGGGGGAGTGTGCAACATTTTGGAAAGCACAAGTAGGTTTTTTAGAATTTTAGAACCACGGGGGTTTTCAGCGAATTCGTAAAACCACATAGGGATTTTTTGCTATTTTGCCAAGAAAATATATCACCTAACTACTACAACATACACTCGTGACTATTCAACCGAGGTACTCGAGAATCTTTCACAAAGTGAGGATCGGAGTTTAGTAACCTTGGTTTCACAATAACCTTTACAATTTATTTTTGGGCGCAAAAATTAAATGCAGAATTTAAAACAAACAGAAAATAATAAATAATGTGAGTTCATGGGTTACCCTTGTAGCACAACAATAAAAAATAAAAAAAAAAAAAAAAATTATATTCCTACAAAACATTATGAAATTCACATAAAACAAACCTATTATCTTTTGTTGAAAATAGAGGTTAGCCAAAACAGTTTCACAAAAACAGAATACAAACACAATTATGTTTCTCTTCTAACAAATTGTTAGAATCCCTGAAAAAGATCGAATATGACACACTACCGACTAAAAAAAAAAAAAGAACACAAATAAAAAAGGCTTAAAGATTTTGAAGATTTCAAATGTGATTTAGTTTTAAAATATAAAGATCTTCAAAAAATATTTACCAAACTTTTAAGATTTTAAAAAATCTTTTAGATTTTGACTCCCCAATTATAGATCCGCAAGGATCTTTAACAGAACTTTACAAAAAACAAAAGCAATTTAACCCAATTTACACTTATTATTTAAAGAAAGTTTGAAAGCAAAATTCGTTTATAAAAAATAAAACGATTTTGTAACAAATTAACCAAATCTAGACTCAAACTTAACCAAACTACACAGATTTGTAGCGATTCACGATTAACACAAATCGCACTCGACCGAGGCTAGAGAGCACGGATCGAGTGAGATTTTGGCCAGTTTTGAGCTAATCTACAAGGAAAAGAATCAAAACACTTTAAAACAGTTCGATTCAACCAGATCCTTGATAGATCTAACGATTTACAACCAATATTAGATAGATCTACAAAGAAAAAAAATCAAAAACACTTAAAATAGTTCAATTCAACCAGATCCGTTGTAGATCTAAATATATTCAACCGAAAGACCTCAAAACAAAAAGAAAACTCGATTTCGAAAGCTAAAATACACCAAAAAGCTCTAATACCACTTATTATAAAAATATATGAAAGGATCTATACTTTTATTAATGAAATCGAGTAAAACAAACCAAAATTTTGAACTAGTTTTTGTTTTGAAAGGCTCAGCCCCAAACCAACCTGGAAACAATAAATCTACACAAAATACAACCAAACTCGCGACGAACACACACAAAACCAGCCCTAAACCACGACACAAGCCAACTATCACCCCCACAAGAAAACCAAGGCACAAATAGAACAAAGAAGTGCCTTCAACATTGTAAAGAGCCCTTTGCAGCTCTGAACAATCATATAGGGGATGAAAAACGTGCTAAGGAACTCCACGGAGGGGAGGAAAACACCGCCGAGGATCGCCTGAGGAGTAATCATCGGAACAGTAGGTTAGAGACGGAGAGGAGAGGCATGTTAGAGAGGAAAACCGTTGTATAGAGAGAGAGATTATGATATTATGTCTCGCTTTCTCTCTCTACACATATATATAGGTAAGTCAAATATGGATGAACGGCTTAGATCATAACCCTAGATCGGACGGCTGGAGCTCATTCTCAAAATAGACGCGGATTCAAAACATGCGGGTCGGGTTGAAGGTTTGCGGGCATGGATCAGGGCCGCAGGTCAATGGCTGGTGTGGATTTGGGCCAAAGTGATGTGTGGGCTACTTAGTTTGGACGTATAGTGTCAAATGGAGTGGACTTAATTTGGACAAAAAAATCCAATAATAATATTGATAAATAAAAACTTAAAAATTTATATATAATTACTATAAATCCTATTAGAAAAAAACAGTAAAAATGTTATATAGAGATAAAAAGAAAAAAAAATGTATAATTAAATCCACATATTAAAAATGTTGTAAAATAGTAATTTGAAATCAGAATCAATGTATAGCATCAATAATATTAATAATTAATGAAATTTAAAGTTTTACTATTTAAATAAAAACTTTAAAAACAGTCTTGTTAGTCCAATTATTTTTTTTATTTATCACGATTTTCAATATATATAATATATATCATATCATATCACAAAAAGTAATATTCCCTCTGTCCCATATACTGTGTCTGCTACAATGTAGACACCGTATTTTATGAGGGGTGTAATTAGTAGATAATTAAAAATGTATTAGTGAAAATAATTATCCTATAATATAAATAATTATAAATTAAGATTATAACTAATTAGTTTAATTAAAATTTAAAAAAATAAATTAAAAAGTTTAAAATGAGATTAAAGTGTGTAATCATTTTTCAAAAAAGGAAAATGACATGAAATATGGGACGGACAGAAACGACAATGTGGACATGGTATACGGGATGGAGGGAGTATTTAACATAAAGTATTTTTTTATATTACTGAGCGATTCTCTATATTTTACATAAAAAACAAAATAGGAAACAAACAAATATATTTCTCCATAGTCCAATCTTCACTGGTATCTAGAGAAGTATTTTGATGTAAAAAATCAGCGTATCCGTCCTTGGAGTCCCTGTGCAGCCTTTTGAAATTGTTATTAGAAAAAGTATTGCTTCACTAGATTGATGTCTTTCGTAGGTCTAGATAGTACAATAAATATTTTGAAATCAAAGGGTTTGTTTCTTTATGTTTGGTCCAGGGATATTTGATTTAAGATTTGTATATAAATAATATTTGATCTCATTTTTTATAAAAGAAAAATATGTATTTTTTTCCGGGTCAATTCTTCTAAAACTGAAAATGAATATCCTTGACCAACATTATTTTTCTTGGTGAGATTTGATACTGAAATTAGGTTATCAATTCTTGTAAAAAATTCAGGGATCAAGAACTATTGAAACTAAGCAAATAATTAAAGGGAAATAACGAAAATAGACCTCTTTATAGCCCAAAAAAAATAAAAAATAAAATCTAAAATTCCTAAACAGCTCAATTAAAACCTATGGTAAATAATCTAAAAAAGATCATATTAAATTTTTATAGTTGTAGCTTGCATTAATATGCATGAAGCGTTTTAGAAGCAATGTCAAATGCGAGGAGATGTATCGGGACTTGTAGGGATGGTATATCATATATGATTTGTTGGAAAGATATGATGTTGTAAATGGATGGGATTAGATGTATGGCAAAGTCAATTTTAGCAAGCTAGAGTTAATTTAAGTGAATGATGTTAGCATCACGTGCATATGACGTCAATAGGTGTACAAGTGGTAAATATGCAAATAACATTAGCATTCAACCAGACTTGTTTATTTCGGCTTGGGAATGTAGACAATTAATTTCCTTAGCTGAGAGAGTATATGAAGTAGATTTGTACGAGCTAATGGAAAATATTTGGTTATGTTATTTAGTGGGAGAAAAATTAACTTCAATTTATTCCAAAACACAATATACAAAGTATATATACAATAGGGGCAAATATGATATTTTATATGTACATATATATCCCCTATCAAACTCACAAGGTATGTCCTACACAGCAATTTGAGTTTTCATAAGAGAGTGTGGAAATGACCCGGAAAAGAAATTTTTTTTTTAGCTTTGTTGGAGATTGAACACAACATAGCAATTTTAGTAACCACGCGTTGTTTTACAAAATGAAAATTGCTTTCAATGTGTGTTGTGTGCTCATGTAAGACATCATTATGCACAATATGTATGAAACCTTTCATAATAAAAAGTAGTTGATGAGGGCTAGGGCACAAGGATCAAACAATAGCCACTGAAGCCACAAAAGTTTAAACGTAGCCACAAAAGTTTAAACGTAGAATCGGCGAGAGCGTGATACTCGGACTTAGCACTAGACCTAGAGATAGTTGTTTGTTTCTCATTGCATCAAGAAACCAAAGAGTTGGGGTAAGAAGAAACATAAACTAATAGTAGATCGATGGTTAGTGGGATCACCTGCCCATACTATATCAGAGTAACCCTAAAAAATCAAGGACGAGTGAGACGAAAAATATAGACCATGAATAAACGTATTCTTGACATAGCGAAGAATATGAAGCACTACAGAATAATATGTAGTCCATAGGGCAATCATAAACTGACTAACGATATATATGACATGGGCTATGTCATGGTGAGATACTGTGAGATAAATCAAAGATCCAACCAGCTGACGATAAAAAGTCGGATACTCAATAAGAGAGTCATCCTGATGGATGAGGCGATTGTTCATCTCAAGAGATGTGGATGTGATTTTTCTATCAATTAGGCTAGCACGAAATATAAAATCAGATGCATACTTGGCTTGAGACAAAAAGAAGCCATTAGAACTGTCAGAAATCTCAAATTCTGAAAAAATATCAAACTTGACCAAGACTTTTCATCTTAAAGTGCTGACGAAGATAGACTTATAAATCAAAAATACCAAAAATATCATCGCAGTGACGATCATATCATCAACATACAATAACAAAATAATAATTTCAGAAGAACTTCGATGAATAAATAGTGCCAAGTCATGAGTACTAGAAGAGAAACCATACTAAGTAAGGGCAGAATTAAACTTAGTGACCCAAACGCAAGGTGTCTGTTTCAAATCATAAGGATTCTAACGCAATTTATATACCTTTCTGAAAGTCTCAATACCCGGGGGACTCACATAGACATCATTAGTCAAATCTCCATCTAAGAAGGCATTTTTTATATCCAACTAAAGGAGTGACCACCGACCAACGTCAGCAATAGAAAGTAAACACCTTATGGAGGTAAGTCGAGCGATTGGAGCAAAGGTTCCCTCATAGTCAATACTTGAGAGTAGCCATTTTCTACAAGGCAAGCTTTTAGGTATCAATCGAACCATCCGACTGATTCTTAATCTTGTAGATTCACTTGCATCCAATAGGTCGTTTTTCCGGAGGTAAAGTCACAAGATCCTAAGTGCTTATCTTTTTAAGAGTCTGTAGTCATCTGACATAACTTGCCACCACAAAGGGTCAATATTCATCTCCTGAAATGACCCGGGTTTATGGTGAGATAATATTACATAATAACAATAATAATTGAGAAAGTGATTGGGGGCTAACTCTAACGAGTAGAGCGGCAAATAGTGGCAGTAGGGACATCGTCAGAAGGTATGGGCACCAGTTCAGGAGACATAGACGGGTCTGCTAAAAGATACAAGGATGACTGAACTGTTTCAGAAGTAGTAAATGTGAGTAGGACCTGCAAAAGCAGGAAAGAGTAGACATAGATCAAGAGTGAGTAACTGATATGGGGAGTGAGATGGGAGGTTGAATTTGGACACCGAGGTGAACATTTGATGCTCAAAGAATGTGACTGGACAATAGATACGAAGATGTTTAGATACAGAATTCCTACAATGATAACTCTTAAGCTCTACCCTATAGCCCAGGAAGCAATGAGCCTTTTGTCCTAACTTATGGCGTTCGTGAGGTGGGAAAAGGAGAAAACACAACCAAACGAACATAGAAGAGAGTAATCATAGGATTGACTAAAGAGCTTTTCAAAAGGACCGACACCATGAAGAGCATAAGAAACTAACCTATTTATGGTGTAGACGGAAACAAGAGTGGCTTCTCTCCAAAAGTAATCAGGACAAGAGGCAGATAGACAAAATGCATGAACTATATCGAGAATATGACAATGATTACGCTCCACCTGACCATTTTATTGGGATGTGTATGGGCAAGACCACTAAAAAGAAGTACCCTGAGTAGAAAAAAAATGAGAAATATAGAGTTATTATATTCTAAAGCATTATCAGTACGTAATATTTGGATAGTACACAAAAACAAGGTATGAATTATTATATCAAAGTGATATGAATTAACGCAAACTCAGAGAGATATTTCAATCAAGTAAATTTAGGTGAAATAAGAAAAGTCATCAACGAAAATTAAAAAATATTTATACCCATTCAAAGATCTTACCGGTGAAGGCCCTCAATTATCTGAATACACCAAAGAAAGTGATTTTTCAGCAACTAAGAGATTCTGAGAAAAAAAAAAAAAGCAAATTATTGGGAAAATTGTAAAAAATGCCCTGTATGTAGGTCCAATTATCATTTTCGAACATTTTTTTCACTTTCACAATTTAGGACATTATGTGTACTCCGGGCATTATTTTTGCCGTCCGGCGCCGGAAAACCCACGTGAGCGTCATGTGCGCCTTCGTGGCATGGCCGACGCATACTGCTCCATGTCCAATTATGAATACATATTCATTTGTAGACAATAAATTTTTTGCATCTGATATTCAATTGACATCACAATACCCGTCATTTACTAAAGGGTATCACGTGTATTTCAAGTAACTCAATACTATCACTAGTTCCTTTCAATGTTTGTGATTTGAATTGCTAGTGTATCGATTTAGCGTGTTCACTAAATAAGTTAGATCAAATTGTGTACAATTAGTTAAGTACTTTTAGACTTTCGATTATTAGGTCATACTTTTCTGAAGCACATGATCACTTTTATTCTTACTCGGGTGAACAAAAAAGGTCCATTGGCGTTTTGTTAGAGTATTTTCAAAAACATTAAACTTCCTTAATACTTTTTCTAAATAGTGAGACTAGGGTAGTACAATATCTTTGTTGTTTTTTGGAATTTGCATTCCAAGAATTACATCGGCTACTCTCATATACTTTATGTTAAAATTTCAACTCAACATACATTTTTGACATTTTCAATTAAGATAATTTCTTTAGTTATAATTGATCAATCATCTATATATAGACATACCATAAAAAAGAAAGTAGCACGTATTTTTGTTATGTAGATTCCATTAGCACATTCATTAATCTTGAAGCCATTTGATAATATTATATTATCAAACTTCAAAGGTCATGGTAAAAGTGTTTTTCAGCTTGTAAAGGGATTTTGTTCGTTTACATATCATTTTCTTTTAATTTGGAACAACAAATTATTTTGGTTGTTTCATACAAATTTCTTTTAATTCACCATTCAAAAAAGTAGTATTTACATTCATTTGGTGATTCTCAAGGTGCAAAGCAACAATCAAGAAGAGTACTTGAATGGACGTTATTTTGGCTATCAGTGAATAAATATCAAAGAAGTTAAACTCTTCAGTTTGTTTAAAGCCCTTTGTAACTAGTCAAGCTTTATACTTGTCAATAGATTCATCGTCTTTAAGTTTCTTTTATAGAATCCACTTACACCATAGCAGTTTACAACTTTTGGGTAAATCAATTAACATCCAAGTATTGTTTTGCATAATGGATTTTATTTCACTATCAATTGATTCTTTAAAAAATAGAGCATCCGGACTAGATAGGACTACCTTGATCATTCTTGGTTCATTATTCAACATAAGGGTAACAAAATATAAATCAAAGGTTTTCTCAATTCTTGTTCTTTTACTACGTCGAGGTTCAGTAACCTCATAATTAAGATTGATAACCCTTTCTCTTTTTCTTACCTCGTAGTTCTTCGTCAACAGTTTTAGGACTGAGCTCAATATTTTCCTTATACAGGTTAAAGTTTTCAAAGAATATTATATTCCTTGATTTTATTGTAGTGTTTCGTTCATGTTAAAAAATATTTGACTTATGAACTATGAATCAATGGACGCTATTGTTTAGCACATATTCTTTAAATACACAAATCTACTATTCTTAGGCCAATAGTGACTTGCTTAAGAGGTGATACTTTCACTTTTTCTAAACACTCACATACTTTCAAGTATTTGTATGGAGGTCTTTTTGTCTTTCTAAAGCCATAATGAGTTACATCCTTACTCTTACGTGAAAATTTATTCAAAGTATAATTTGCAATTAATATTGTCTCCCCACGAGTTTTGAGATGAATCTGAAGTAATCAACAAAATATTCATTGTTTGTTGTGACACATAAACATCAATAATTATAGACGTCATATAAGTGTGTTTGTATTTTAATGCCACGTGGCATATCAATGACTAATGTTGTAGTACTTTGCTTATAAATAAGCCATCTAATTAAATGAATATGGTTTTTGTCTCCAAAAATTTTGTTATGTTTCGTCTCTCTCTATCTCTCACTCTCTCTTTATAATATATATTTATTAGACACTCTCTCTATAATATATATTTATTAAATTTGTTTGTTTCTTTTATATTGTAAATATACACAAACCATATATATATATATATATATATCACCATACACTTATTTAATTTTATTGTATATACTAATATGGATATACATCTTTACATTAGTATTTATTTTGTTATACATTTTATAACATTATTTCATTTATAGTTTAATTTTTGCATTTAGTGCCACCGTTTGATTGAGATGTATAAGAAACCGTTGTCTGATGAATTATGCTAATTTCATCACATAATTCTTCAAACAGTGCTATATACTTATCACATATGCCACTTTCAACAACATTAATCTTATGGCCAAGTTGATTTTCGGCATCAATTTTGAACTTTTGGAAAGCATTAGTTGCTTTATTATTTTTTTTTTCTTTTAATAGGTAAAGAGAAAAATACCTTATATAATCATTTATAAATGTGATTAAATATATTTTCATCTCCTGTTCGGACAAAGTTCAAATCACACATATCAATGTGAATTAACTTCAATGGATTAATGTATTTTCTGAAGAAAAAAAAAATATACCTTAATCATTTGTACCTCCACATAAATTTCATATATTTGCTTTGAGTTTTTACTTCTTTGATAGTTAGTAGATTCATATTTACTAATTGAATAATAAACTATATTTTTTATTAGCATGTGCTCAACGCACAACCATTGTATTGAATTTAAATAAACCATTAGTAGGATAATCTTTAGCTAAACTATGCTATTTTTTTTATAATCATATCTTACAAATAGCGAACCATAAACGAGTGTGTTTTTTTAGATGTCAGGTATATGCAAGATACCTTCAATGTCAGCTCTTTCTAGGAGGTCATCTTCAGCGCTACGTTACCTCCATCTTTAGCCTCTAAAGTCGCGTGATTTTGTTGGGAACACACAAGAGAAGAGAGAAAAAAAATATAAGACACGAGAATTTTAACGTGGTTCGGTCTCACAACAAACCTACATCTACGATCCCAAAACGGGATAATCCACTAAAATATCTATTAAAATTTTTGCACGGACAAAATTGTAAAACCCTTTTCACCATAACTCACTAAATCTCAATTTCACTCTCTCTAGTTACTAAGGGAAAAAAAGACTTCTTGGCGTATCTTAAAACAAGACCCAAATGGGTCAATTTATAGGAATCAATGCCCCTACTTTTTAATCTATTTTCTTATGTGCGACATTGGAAAGTTACACAACAGATTTTCCATGTGCAACTTTCTTATCAAAATATTCTTTTGACTCTCAACATTATTAGGCTCGTTGAAAGTCACAAAAAATTTTGTGGTACATCTCGATGAAGTGAGAACTTTGATTTGTCTTCTTCTGCTTAGATGTTTTCCATTCTTTTCCCTAAGTGTCCTTTTCCACAGTTAAATTCATAAATTTGGGTTATTTTGCCTTAACGTTGTTCTCTTTAGCTTGAAGTGAATGTGCACTTTTTTTTAAGGCTTTCTGATTAAGTTGCCATTGGCAATATCTATATTTTTGTTCGGCTCTTATCTTCTTCAGTAAGAATTCGGATAATCAAATCTTTGAACTCAACTTCTTTAAGCTCATGTTTTAGCTCAAACTAGAAATTAGTTTCAAAAATAAATATTTAATATGATATTTTAAATAATAAATTAAATAAAAATAAATATTTGATTTGACAAGTTTGAAGAATTGTTTGACAAATAATACTTTCTACATCTCAACTTAAAATACTTATTTTTACAATTTTCATTTATCTCACTCAAAAGTATCTATTTTATATTTTAGTAAAAATAATCATATACTAATATAAATAAAAATACATTTAATTTTTACTTAAATTACAATATACTATTACACATACAAAAATTTTGTACATAAAGTTAAAAATAAAAATATCAAAACATCTTATATATTTCCGCTAACTAATAAAATACTATTATTTTTTAATTTCCTACAAAATCCAAAAGAGTATATTCAAGTGTTATGGAAGGAATACATTTTAAAAGAAAGATAGAACATATTTGTTTACTATTTATAATTTTTTGGTATTTTATCGTAAATTTGGAGAATTGTAAAAGTATGAAAATGATACTTATTTGTTTGTCTCGATTTTTCTGTAATATTTATTATATTACGTATATATATTACTCTTCTCGTTCATATATTATGTTATACTTTTCATTTTCGTCCGTTCCACATTTTATGTTATTTATTATTTTTGGAAAATTATTTTTCATTATAATCATAATTTAAATTTTATTATTTATAAATTTTTTAATTTTTATTAAAATAATAAGTTATTTAATCTTAATCTATAATTATTTGTATTATATTATAATTAATTTTACTAATATATTATTAATTATTTTACTAATTATACTTCTAAATCCCCGTATCTACCGTAAACATGACAACATAATATGAACGGAGGGAGTATATTTTTAGGTAATAGTATTTTTTAAAAAATATATAGTGAAAATAGTGTTTTGTTTCAAGAATTTTAATAGATTTTTACGGTTTAATGTTTATATAATTTTTTTAAAAAAAATATTAAATCAAGTATTAATTTTTTATTTTTATATTTTAATAAAAAAATTAATTTTATACTAAAAAAAATATGATGACAATATTTATTTATTTCAAATTAAATAATTATTTTAAATTAAAATTTTACTATTTAAAATTCATAGTCAAAATCTAAATATCTAAACAAATAATTTAAAAATGATTTGTATCTCACTTCAACTTCAATCTAATAGTCTAACTTACAGTCTAACTTGCCACTGGATGATATAATATCAAATTTGGAATTGTTATTACTCTTCCAGTCGCGATCTAAAGGGGCATTTTGGAGTTTTGTTATAAATTAAGAAAAAAATAATATTTTATTAATTAGTGGAAAACTGTAAAAGGTCTTGATATTTTTGTTTTTGACTTTATGTAAAAATTAATTGTATATGTAATAGTATGTTTGTAATTTAAGTAAAAATTAATGCTATTTTTGTATTAATGTATAATTACTTTTACTAAAATAAAAAATAAATATTTTGGAGTGAAACCGAAAAAAATGATAAAAATTGTACTTTAAGTTGAGATAGAATAATATTTATTTTTTAATAATATCATATCAAATATTCTTTCTTATAAAATATTTCACATAAAATACTTAATTTTTTTTTTAATTTTCAAAATTCTAAAACCTTCGAAAAAAGTATATACTTCCTCCCTCGTCAATATTTATATCCATTTTATCCAATACGAGTTTTAATAAAAATAGATAAAATTATTTTCATTTTGTAGTAAAGAAAAAGAAAATAAAACAAAGTGATATTTTTTTACTAAAAAATAACAATATTTTTTTATGATAAAAAAAAACTATAAGAATAAAATACTTTCTCCTCCGTCCATGATAATATGTTAACGTTACTGTATATACAAAAATTTAGGTAAAGTATAATTAGTAAGTAACTAATGAGTATAATAATAAAAATAATTATATATTAAGATTAAGATAATTAAGGCTGTGTTTGTTTAATTTGGGGGGTTTGGATTTTAGATTGATATTTGAATAGTAAAAATTTTGAATTTGAATAGTTGTATAATGTGATATAAATAGGTACTGATGTGATGTTTTGAATGTAAAATTGATTTTTAATATAATAGAGAAAATTTAAAATTGATATTTGATTTGATGTTTTGGGAAAAGAAATGTGTTAAACAGTAAATATCCCACAAATCCTTCAAATAAATACACCCTAAATAGTTTAATTAAGACGAAGAAAATTAGCTCTCTGTCCTAAATAACTTAGGCAGACGCCAGAATTTAGATAAAATATGATTAGTAAGCAGTTAAAAAAATGTATTCATAAAAATAATTATAATTAAGATTAAGAGAATTATAAATTATAAAATTTAAAATATGATTAAAATGTATAATCATATTTCCAAAATAAAAAATGACAAATTATGTGAGACGAACCAAAAATAGAAAATATGGACAAATCATGAGGGACGAAGGGAACATGCATTATGACATTTAAAATATGATTAAAATGTATAAATATATTTTTGAAATAAGAAATGATAAATTATGAACGAAAAATAGAAAATATGAACAAATCATGTGGAATTAAGAGAGTATGCATTATAAAATTTCAAATGTGATTAAATTGTATAATCATATTTTTTTTAAAAAAAATGACAATTTATGTGGGATATACAGAAATAGAAAATAAAAATAAATTATGTGGAACGTAAGAGAATATAAATTATAAAATTTTAAATGTAATTACTGTTAATAATCATATTTCTAAAAGAAAAATATTATCTGAGATTCCGAAATAAAAAATATAAATATTTTATATTCTCTCCGTCTATTTTGAAATGGTCTTTTGGAGTTTTATAGTAAATTAAAAAATATAATTCTAAGTTTTATTAGTGAGTTGAAGTGTGTAAAAAAATTTGACATTTTTGCCTTATTATTATTATTATTATTATTTTTGTATAATGTAATTGTATGTGTAATAGTATATTTATAATTTAAAAAAAAAATTAAGATATTTGGATAATAGGATTATTTTTATTAAAAAATAAAAAATATACTTTTGAGTGAGAACATAAAAATGTTATTTTGAATTTTGTACTCCCTCTGTCCCGAAATTAAATATCCATTTGTTTTTTGCACGTAATTTTAAAAATATTAGTATTATATTGAAATATAGTAGGAATAAAGTATAAATGACTAAAATAACTTTATTAGTATGTGTGATATAAAGATAATGACATTTGTGTAATATATTGTAAGTTGTAAGGGTATTTGTAATGTTAGGTACATAGTATAGTACAGTTAGTAAAAAATGAAATTGATACTTTGTTATGGACATACTAAAATGAAAAAATGAATATTTTGTTATGTGACGGAGAATGATTAGTATTTTATGATAAGAAGGGGGTAATATTTTATCAATATTAATCATAATTAAGAAATGATTAGACGTATTTGTTTAAGTGTGCCGCGTACGGAGTTGTGGGAGAGTTGAAATAAAAGCGAATGTACTAGTACTACTACTATTTCATTATTAGTTAATTAATTTTAGTTTATTAATTGCATTGGAGTGGGCTTGCCAGCTGTCACACGGCTATATGCGAGCCTGTGCCAGTGGCTATGGCTGCCCTGCCCTGCCCTGCCCGGACTAAAGTACAAACAAAAGCGGATGCCACAGAGAGAGAGAGAGAGAGAGAGAGAGATACAGAAGTAAAAGAAGGTAAATGTGTCGCGTGTGAAACAAAGCGAAAGTTCGTTGAAAGAAAAGCACGGAGAAGAAAAAGTAAAAGATGGTTGCGCAGAAAATATAGAGAGAGAGACAAAGAGAGAGATAAGAGAGAGAGAGAGTGGCGAGAGTTTTGGGGTCCTTTCATTTCCACTTTTTCTGTCTTCCCCAATATTTACCTGCCCGCAGATCTCTCCGTACCCTTTTTTCCGTCTCCAGATTCAGTCTATCGGCCCGTAGAAACGCCGACGAACGGATTGGAGGAGAAGCCTGCTGTTTGAATCTGGGAATTTTGGGGGTTTGGAGCTTCGTTTGTCTGTGTTTGCTTGTTCGGACGATAGAGGCATCAAAAGGCGGCCGCTTGGAAGATGAAACCTGTTGACTCGTGAAGGTGGTTGGTAGTCTACTTCCTCATGTGTGGTTTTTTATTTTGATTTTGATTTTGATTTTGGCTCTTTTTTTTTTCTTAGAAATTTTCATTTCTATGAGACTTGAATTTTTCTATGATAATTTTGACTCCCAAACTGAAAGTTCGTTGTTGGCCTTTGATTGCTCTGGACTGCACTTGGATGAAGCGATGGTGCAGAGGGAAAAAGAACCAGACAACTTGATACCGAATTTCTATTGAATGATTTAGGGCCTGTTTTGATTTGAGGAGAAATCAGGATGACGTCGCTGCAGCTGTAGTTTTGATGTAACACTAACCTAGAAACTGAAGCTTTTCGTGTACATCATTGGAGGCTAGTTGTGTGATGGTAGGCAGAAAATTGCAGGAGTTAACCTCAGATCTACTTGTCGTAGAATCGTGAAAAATACTTTCTATATAATCATGAGATAGTCTGTTATGATAGAATCCATTAATCATCACTTAAAGGATGTGGTGTTCCAATTTTGCGAAGAATCTGCCTTTTATAGAGCACCAGACTAATGGTGTAAATTAGTGGGTTCATCATGTTTGTTTCGAATAAACGCTGTATGATGGTATGTGCATAAGTAGGCCATCTGAAATTTGCACAAATCTGAAAAGGAGACAGAAAAATTTTTCATTATCGAGTTAATCACAATTTTGTGTAAATCTAGCTAGTTATTTAAGCATGATGTTAGTTACCTAATTTTGTTTCTGAGACTGGAGTTTCATTTGTTTCTGTAACTTCACTGAGCTTTTTACTGATTAGTTAATTGAATTTTATCCTTACTTCCACCTAAGTCCTACCAATTATGTAAATAATTTAACTATTGGCTAGAATCTATGCTAGAAGAAAGTGAAATTTCAGGTACTTACTATAAATATACACTTTAGTATTTAACATCTATGTTTATGGATAGTGTTCGAACGTCTTTAGATGAAACAGCTCCATCTGTTCTAGAAGCTAGTGTCTATGAAGGATGCGGGCTAGAAATACTACAAATTACAAGACGAAGCATGAAAGTAATTATGCTGTCACTTTTCTTGGTTGCGAAAATTGTTCAAACATTAA
Organism: Andrographis paniculata; assembly: GCF_009805555.1. NCBI lineage: Eukaryota > Viridiplantae > Streptophyta > Magnoliopsida > Lamiales > Acanthaceae > Andrographis > Andrographis paniculata. The sequence goes on from NW_026137589.1 coordinate 448,861, forward strand.
TGTCTGGCACATACACTTTACTTATCTACAGTGTCTATTTGATGATTCATTTGTCAAGTGGCAATTTTTTTCTCCTTGTTCTCTCTGTTTTCTGGCTGTAGACAAAACGATGTTAAATAATGTTTTATTTTAGTTAAACAATGCTGTTGAAAAATGGGACATTTGGATAGACACCTTTATTTTTGCATCAATTTGTTGGTAAAACAGCATTAGATTCCTGAGTTTAACATTCTGACGATGGTTATATTTTGTCTTTTGAAGGCATTTACAACGTACTTATCTCCATGCGATGGAAGAAGTGGGGCCCCAAGTAGCTGCTCCTGTTGTAATCCACCAAACAATGGGCCAAAGATATTGCAATGTGCATCCTTTAGCAAAGAAACGGAGCTTGCCTTTCCATTCATCAAATTTTGTTACTCAGAATCCATCGGATAACTGGAACCCTAAGTCATGGGATTGGGACAGTATGAGGTTTATTGCCAGACCATTGCAGTCTGATGGAATCCAAGTGGGAAGTGATGCACAGATTCCACCGGACATGCCAAGGATAAAGGAAGTACATAGTAACTCTTCCAATCATTCAAAACCTGACCATACTGGAAAAGATGATGAGAATCTTCAGTTGAAGCTTGGAGATGGGGCTGGAAGCAGCAGTGTCAATGCTATGGCTTTAGCTGAAGAGATGCCACCTGTGTCAAGGTCCACTAAGAGAGTAAGATCTGGATCGCCTGGTGGTGCTAGTCATCCTGTATGTCAGGTGGATGACTGCAAGGAAGATCTGTCTGCTGCGAAAGACTATCACAGGAGGCACAAAGTGTGTGAAGTTCATAGCAAAGCCAGTAAGGCGATAGTGGGAAAACAGATGCAGAGGTTCTGTCAGCAGTGCAGCAGGTTTGCATAGTCTTCATTTGGTTGAAAAAGCTCTATATATAGCTTTGTGATATACTTTCACCAACACTATATATGGCAGCTTCTAATTTATACGCTCGAATTATGTATATCTCAAGAGAATTTCTGTTCTCACTAGATTGCCAAGCATACTGTTTAACATTATTATCCCATCAGGTTCCACCTCCTTACAGAGTTTGATGAGGGGAAGAGAAGCTGTAGACGTAGACTTGCCGGACATAATAGGAGGAGGAGGAAAACTCAGCCAGAAGACACTACACCACGGGTGCTGATCCCTGGAAGCCCACCCAAGAATACCAAATGTGATGTGGATATCATTAATTTATTGGCAGTGCTAGCTCGTGCACAAGGTATATTTTTAACTAATCCAAAAGGTTAAGCAAAGTACTGCTAGGACATATTTTGAAATTTCTGGTCTAGAAAGGTTGTAGCTGTAGTATTGACCTTGGATCTGCCAAGCTTTTTCTGTAGGAGAATCCCCAATAATTTATCATAAGAACTCATAGGGCATTTGTCTTAAATTTGAATGTATAGTGTAGGGTACATAAGCAGAAAATCGTGTAGATTCAAAAAACCTTCGTCTTAAAGCATTTGTAACATACAAGTCATTTGTAACTTGGGCTTATGCTAGCATGCATATTCTATGTCCGAAAAACATACTCATTGTAGGCATCAAGTATGTGCTAACTACTACTATCTGTAACTGCAGGGAACATTGATGAGAGGAATGGTGCATTAGCATCAGCACCTGAAAAGGATCAGCTTATTCAAATTCTTAATAAAATAAATTCATTGCCTTTACCTGCAAGCTTGGCTGCCAAAATTCCACTCCCAAGAAATGGTAATGGAAGTATACGCAGCACTTCACAATCTGAAAACCTCAACCAAATGAGTGGAAATAATATTTCACCATCAACCAAGGACTTGCTGGACGTTCTTTCAGGGGCACGAGGAGCGCCATCTGCTGATGCACTAGAAATTCAATCTCAACCAAGCACCGAGGGAAGTGACTCTGAGAAGAGCAAGTCACCTTGTTTTGATCAAGTTATGCGTGTCAATTTGCAAGGAGGATCTTTGACTGAATTTCCCCCAGTTGGTGGAGTGAGAAGTAGTTCAAGTTACCATTCTCCTTTGGTAGAGGTAGATGGTGTTGTTCAAGAAACATCCCCCAATCTACATTTACAATTGTGTAGCTCCTCACCTGAAGATAATAGTGCAAGAATACTGCCAATGGTTGGGAATTACCCTTCATCCAACAGTAGTAATCCATCAGGAGAGAGAACACCTGTTTCGTCACCACTTGTGCATGATTTGTTCCCAATGCACAGTTCAAGAGATACAAAGGATGGCCGTTTATCAAATAGTGAAGATGAGCTTGCATTTTCAAAAGCAACCATTAGTAATGGGTGCAGTACATCTCTTCAGCTTTTTGGGGGTACCATCCGGACTAATGAAAATGTTTCAATTCAAAGTTCTCCATACCGTGCTGGATATACATCTTCTGGGTCTGATCATTCACCTTCTAGCCTGAATTCTGATGTTCAGGTAGTTTTTATCATGGCCCTTTTCCCATAGCAAAACTTGCCAATCTATTTATGTTTATCATTTTTTGGTGTCCTTTCTGTCCATTTGAAATCTTTTGGACTAAATTTGGAGTGCTGTTTGTGCTAGGATCGTACTGGTCGAATAAGTTTCAAATTGTTTGACAAGGACCCCAGCCAGTTACCTGGTTCTTTACGTTCTCAGGTTAGGGTTGGTCTTACTGGATGGTCTTGATGATACTTCTTATTAAGCCAAATTTGATGGTGCAATTTTTTGTCCTACCAGGTGTACAATTGGCTTTCAAACAGTCCATCAGAAATGGAAAGCTACATTAAACCTGGATGCATAGTCCTATCCTTGTACTTGTCAATGCCATCTATTGTCTGGGATCAAGTGAGTGTATTTCGGTGCAGTATATATAATTGACTGATATGGCTTTTCATTGACCTCCATGGGCCTGTGTGCTTGCAGCTTGAAGATAACCTTCTAAGTTATGTTAATTCATTAAGCAAAGACATTGATATTGACTTTTGGGGAAGTGGACGATTTTTGGTTTGTACAAACAGTCAAATGGCTTCCCATAACAACGGTAAGTGTGTTGCTTATCTATTATTCTGGCATCAATCCATGGGTGGTACACTTCTTTTACTTGTGACTGTATATCTTTGATTTCTATTCTCACAAAAGCATTAACTCCTCAACCTATATTCTGCAATTGATCTTCAGGAAGAATCCGCCTCTGCAAACCATTGAAAGCCTGGAGTACACCAGAATTAATCTCAGTTTCTCCAGTGGCGGTTGTTGCGGGAGAAGAAACTTCTCTTATATTAAAGGGGAGGAGATTGTCGGTTCCAGGAACCAAGTATGTTGTTGATATTTAAATTAAGCAAACCATTTCAAGATGCTGTTTCGCTATATGATTCATTTTTGGTTGTGCAGGATTCACTGCACTCATGCAGATGGGTTTGATGTAATAGAAGTTAGTGCATCATCTTCGGAAGAAGCTATATGTGACGAGGAGATATGCCTGGGTGGTTTTAAGGTCCATGGGGCAGCATCAATCATACTTGGTCGTTGTTTCATTGAGGTAATACTGTTATAGCAATTTGGCAAGCAATGAATTTGCATTATTCTTTCTGAATGTTGGTTGGGTCAATGGTATCCTTCCTGAACCAGTTTATATTCTGCTTCTGCAGGTTGATAATAATTTCAAAGGATCTTCTTTTCCCATAATTATAGCAGATTATAACATATGCCAAGAATTAAGAAGCCTTGAGCCCCTGTTCCATGTCACTGACGAAATTTGTACTGGTATTCAAACAAGTCATGTTCGCAATGCAGGAAAGCCAAGTTCTAGAGTAGATGCCTTGCATTTCTTGGATGAACTTGGGTGGCTCTTTCAAAGAAAGTGCAAGGCTTCCCTATTTGAGGCTCCGGCTTATAAACTTACTAGGTTTAAGTTTCTTCTTGTATTCTCTGTTGAGCATGATCTTTGTGCTGTGGTCAGAACCCTCCTCGACATTCTACTGGAAATGAACTTGGCTAGAAAAGAATTAGCAGGGCGGTCCTTGGCAATGCTATCGGAAATCCACCTCTTAAATAGGGCTGTGAAAAGGAGGTCTCGGAGTATGGTTGATTTGCTCATTCATTATTCTATTGTTGACGGTGCTGATGATTCTGCAAAGTTCATTTTCAAGCCTGATTTGGCTGGACCTGGCGGTGTCACACCTTTACATTTGGCTGCTTGCACATCCTTGTCGGATGACATCATTGATGCTTTGACAAATGATCCACAAGAGGTAATGCTTATTCTTTATGAGATTCTATTTTATTCTATTCTATTAAAAAATGAGATGAAGTATTGTAGAAAGATTAGATGATGTGATTGGATATAAATTCGATGTGTAGTTTTAGGGTATTTGAGTCAAGATTGTGTTGTATTTGAACACTACCTTGTAGTGTTTTGTTACAGCTGTTAAGTCATTTTTCTTGCCTCGATTTGTAGGTTGGATTGCAGAGTTGGAATTCTGTGCTTGATGCCAACGGTCTTTCTCCCTATGCATACGCCTTGATGAGAAATAACCATTCCTACAATGCCCTTGTTGCCCAGAAGCTAGCAGACCGCAAAAATGCGCAGATCTCTATACCAATTGTTAATGAGATCCAGCAATTCCAGTTGGAGAAGGATAACAAGGAAAAGGAGACGAGTTCTAGCTCAGAGATCCGGAGCGAGCAAAACTTGTGTTGTAAATGTGCAGCTGCTGCGGCGCATGGATATGCCAAAAGGTTTCGAGGAGGAGGGTCACAAGGGTTGCTTCAGCGACCGTACATCCACTCAATGCTGGTGGTGGCTGCTGTATGTGTGTGCGTGTGCGTGTTCCTAAGAGGCCACCCTAACATCGGATGTGTTGCGCCGTTTTCATGGGAGAATCTCGACTTCGGTGCATCTTAGGTGGCTGTTTTGACACACACACACAACATATATCATATCATATATATATACACAAACAACAGATGTTCTATCTATCTATCTATCTATCTATCTATCTATGTATCTAACCAAGATGATGGTGTAGCTTTAGAGAGCAGCAGAAGAGAAGACCCGACCTCGGCGGCATCGATCCCATCCCATCCCGGAATCACCATCAAAAGTCTGAGCGAAATGTTAAGTAGTGTACTACTGTTATCAGATCTGATCAGATCATCAAATATGTATTATTATTCTTATGATTATTATTATGATGATTCTATTTATTATTATTAGCAGTATGGTATTGGATTTGTAGGGGTGAATGAGAGTTTCATTGTAAGATAATAATGGTTAAATAACACCAGTTTGTTGTAGAGAGCGTTTTGCACTTGATTTAGGCCTACAGGCGGCTACAGACATGTTATATTATTATGTTTGCACTTTGGAAGGTATGGCCTAAAATTTGATTTGGAGTAATGGAAAGAAAGGATGAAACAGAAATTTGCAGACAAACTCGTATGGATTGAAATAGCTTACATTACATCCAACTAAAACAGATAGAAAAGAATGATAAATTGAAATCATTTCAACACTTTGACTAATCTCTACTAATCATATCCATTCCTAGAAAACAACTATCTTCATTACAATCTTATTTCATCTCAATTATTAGTTTAGTTTAGTTTACTTTAGTTGAGCAGCTCCACCTCCTTTAATCCAAATCTTACACTTCATTAAACCTCAATTATTTGATTTCTTACAGTGCACTCTTCCCAATTTGAAATTGCTGGCCAGATAATAAATTATGCAAATTACAAAAACAATTTATAGACATGTCATGTGTCCAAATTGGGACACATACAAAAGTACAATATCTTCTAAATATTTCTGCAGACATGCCGGGGAGTAGAGCTCTTAAACGAGCCGAACAAGCTCGAATATCTATTGTTCAAACTCAATTTAAACGTGTTTGCGGTATAAACTTAGATTGATTTGTTAAGAATTCAAGCTAAAATAGTGGTTCGAATTTCGGCTCGTTATGCTCATATTGAAGCTGGAGCTCAATATAGACTTAAACTTAAGCTCGAATTCAGCTTGAATTTTATACCTACTATATATATATATTCGAATATATAAATTAAATATATCATTTTATTTTGAATTTATTATAATAAAATATTTAAATTTTATTAATAAATATAAATAATGATATAAAAAAACTATATAATATATTATATTAATATAGAAATATATAAATATATTATAACCAACAAAATCAAAATATTCATAAAGCTTGCCTCCTTTATTGTTAACAATGAATCTTCCATTATTGAGTCTTTTAGGTTTTTTTTGGGCTCAGCCCACCTTTTGTCTTGTGTGCCCTGATCCATATATATATATATTACTCACCCTCGTATACTTTAGGTCAATTATCATTCCGCTACTTTCGACTTCTTTCGTTCACTCTCGTTGTCACACACAGTGCACCATGCATCCCCACCTTCATCTTCATACATACATTTTCGTACACGCATGAATTGAGCTTCTGGTGTACAAGATTAAAAAAAAGTACCGATGTCAAAGTTGATAATTTAGTTTGCTTCATTTGGTTGTATTCCTCTACTTCACTGTTTTTCACAAATTTTATTTGTGATTATGTAAGAGGTGTGTGTTCCCTTGAAAATACTATACTTCCCTAGTTGATTAACGTGTTATGTTCGATTAGTGGACGAGAACTACTTTAATTAGCCTACTTGTACACCTCCTAAGTGTTTCAAACGATGTTGCCAACAAGCTTGCCTAGCAATAAATTGCATTTTTTGTGTACTTTAATGTTCAATACAAATTTTCCGAAATAGTATATAAATTATTTTATCCTTAGGATGAATTTAATCCAAAAAGTAGGTTAAATAATAGAGAAAGTGTGTTAAATTTGCCTAACATGGAAGAAGAAATATTTTTTTGATTATAATTTAGATTTGCAATTGACTATATAGAGTTATAGAGTAATCTTATAGTTTTCTATTAAAATAAGCATCCAAAATCCGTCTGAAACGAAACACGCCTTTCACTCCCGTTTCAAAATTATCAGTAAAATACTGAGAGCAATATTGAACGAAATGTTTAGCTGCAGACAATTTAAGATATTGAAGGGTATAATGGTCAACAATGTATATGTGCAAATGCAAATGCAGGTGGCAGAGATCCAACGGTGGATCGGATTTGGATATTTTGCCTAATTATCTTCCACCAATTGGCCATCGCCGATTCACTATCACACATGATGCTGCCGCCCAGATTTCCTCCGCAGCGCGGCGGCGGCGGAGGCGAATCCTTGCATTCTCGTAGTCTCGATTCGACGAGGAAGGGCGGCACGCATTCCATCGGTAAGGCATTTATCTGCTTCGACATGAGGTCCTTCCTCGGTACATTGCTGGCCCTCACCGTCGTCATGTTCGTCTGGAAGCCTTACTACGAGAGCCTCCTCTCCGCACGTTATCGCTGCTCCGTCGCATCCTCATCATCGATCTCTGTCGAATCTAGTACTAGTACTGTTGAGCAGGAGCAGGAGCAGGAGCTGGAGCTGGTCAACGACAACGACGACCCCAATAATCGCACCTTCCGATCCTACGGCAGCGCCGCTGATCTCTTCGTCCAATTCGGCGCCTACCGCGGCGGCGCCAACACGTTCACTGTGGTAGGTCTCGCTTCGAAGCCTCTTCACGTCTACGGCAGCCCGTGGTTCAAATGCGGGTGGGAACCCAACGGCGGCGGTTCCTCAATCGCCGGCAAGGCGCACAAGATGCTTCCCGATTGGGGCTACGGCCGCGTCTACACCACCGTCATCGTCAATTGCACGTTCCCCGAGAACCCAAACGCCGACAACCGCGGCGGCAAATTGATGCTCTACGCCTACTACGCAGAGTCCTCCGACAGGCACGAGAAATTGACCTCTCTGGAGGAGCCACCGGGCGCCTACAACGAGTCTGCATACACTCCCCCATACAAATACGACTATGACTACCTCTACTGCGGTTCATCTCTGTACGGAAACCTGAGCTCAGATCGAATCAGAGAGTGGATGGCGTATCACACGTGGTTTTTCGGTCCCCGCTCCCACTTCGTATTCCACAACGCCGGTGGCGTTACGCCGGAGGTGGAGGCCGTGTTGGAGCCGTACGTGAAAGCTGAGAGGGTGACGATGCAGGATGTGAGGGCGCAGGCGGCGTTCGACAGTTACTATTACAATCAGTTCGTGGTGGTGAACGATTGTCTCCACCGCTACCGATTCGCCGCCAACTGGACATTCTTCTTCGATGTGGATGAGTATATCTATATTCCCGACGGAAACACTCTGGAATCAGTTCTCCAAGAGTTCTCCAACAACACGCAGTTTACAATCGACCAGTATCCCATGTCCGCCGTGCTATGCTTGGAGGATTCCGCCCCCGCCCAAGGGTAATTACTCTGTCCTGCTTCTGAATAATTGCTAATTGTTTGTTGTGTTTGTCTTTGGTTATCATCATCAATCCATAAATTATACTTACTTTTGAATTAGTTTGCCGCCATTGATTTTCTCCTTAGTGAATCAATGTGAAATTGTGCATTGATATAAAACTTGCTTCATAAGGAATGATGCATAAATAGATGTAAAATGATGCATTTCTGCTTAAAACTTTTAGGTGAGATGAGCCAAATTGGTGTTAGAGATCATTCTGCAGGTGAAAACATGTATACTTTGGAGGGGTTATGGAGATTAAACTTTGTTTATGGCCTGATTTGGAATGAGCAGGGAGTGGGGTTTTGAGAAGCTTCTATTCAAGGACTCAAGAACACATATCTGGAAAGATCGAAAGTATGCCATACAAGCCAAGAATGCATATGCGACAGGAATACACATGTCAGAGAATGTTGAGGGCGGGACGCTCCACAACACAGAGACTAAAATCCGATACTATCACTACCACAATGCCATCACAGTGCATGATGAGGTCTGCCGCACCTTGCTCCCCATGACGGCCATGAATGCCACAACCTGGCTTGATGCTGTCCCTTATGTTTATGACGACACCATGAAGAAACTCGCCCCCACGATCAAGGAATTCGAGCGGGATTACATGAGAGAAATTAATTAGAAAGCTTCCCGGGATTGAAATCCATTCCTCCAATTTCTGTACATGTAAGTAAGAAGCTCTGCAATTAAATCTTGGATAGATTTCTAGTCAAATTATAATTGACCTTGTTTTCTCTATTGATCCTGATTCAGCATTTGAAGGGTTCACTTGTGGATTGCGATTTTGCATTTATTTGAGAAGAAATAATTGCAAGCTAGGGAGCAGTAAGGTATGGTACCCTGCAGATCAACCTGTATATAAATGTACACTAGAGTAGTTGCAGATCGTGGCTGGAGTTCTAGCTACTTCAATAATTAGTTGTTCCATTTTTGTTTGGATTGGATTATTTCTTCTTTCATAAAGGAAATGTGCGGATCCATGGATAAGTAAGAGCCTCATTTACCTGTTTTTTTCCTATCCTCATTGAACATGGTGTTGAAGCAATGGTTTCAGTGTGTCACCAAAGGGGCGTAGAGGCTAAAAGAAGCTCCTTTCGATGGGCTAAGTAACAGTAGCGAACAGGTGCGCTATCTGTAATTTAAAGCATCATATCTATTGATGAAAGAATGTGCAAAATTTCTATAATTTCATGCATGTTAAGGCACAATACTTACATATGCAGTTTATCCTTTTCAAGTGTTGTTGATATGGTTCATTGGTTCAATGTTTTTGTCACTAGTTTTAGATTAGATTAGATCAGAAACAGTGAGGAAAATTCATAAATTATGTCTTAAAGGAACAAGTTCAACAGTTACACAATTTGTTCAGTAGGGTAGGTCAAGCAATTTATCAAAAAATTTGAGGAATTTGTTCAATAGCAAGTAAAATTGAGAATAACAATAACAAGATTCTTACTTAACAGGGAAGATTGTAACAAACTTTTGTCATAACTATGATACGAATTTGGTTTAGGTATATGCTATAAGCATATCATTAATTAGCAAGTGCTTTATTCAATTAGAGGTGCTGAAAAATGACAATAATGGATATGTTTGTTGCCCTTTTGTTCTGAATTTAATTTTTAGATGCTTTCTTGTTTGTGTGCTGTTTTTTATTAGGAATTAGTGGAGTTTAGGACAATGATAATCATTGTATGTATGTCTGCATATTCACAAGTTACTTGCCTTACATATGACCTTTGGAAAGTTTGTTGGGTGGGTGTATTTTTTGGTGGTTTGGTTTAAAATAGTAAAAAATAAAAACAAAAATAAAAATAATTTTTTGATTCAAAATGTTGGCCCATCGGGTTTGTTTACTTTTGGATTTGGTTTTGTATGATCATCTTGGTTTTGATTTGAATTATTGTTTGGATGCCATGTTTTGCTTTTTTATAAGGAATTGTAAAAAGTTTCGTAATAAACAAAAAAGCTAAATTGCACGAACTCACGTGCTGTGCCAAATACTTTATATTTTTAAAATTGCATCATTCTCATAGTTTAATAAATTGTACCGTATAAATATAACCGCTCCGCCTTCCTTATCTAACAAGATTATGTGTCTCAAAATACAAATGAATTTTAAAATATTTATTTCTAAACCCTCCAGATTATAAATATACTAATTATTCTTATATTTAACTTCAAATAACAATAAATATACTCAAGAAATAGTTTTTTTTTTTTTTTTTATGATTTTAAGAGTTTTTTTTTTTTTAATTATATTTGGAAGCTAAATGCAAGATAAATGAATATATCACTTGCATTTTGAGCACGTGCAAGTCAAGTACTATTAAATAAGGACGGCCGAAGGAGTTAGATGTAGAATTCTTATGAAACCAGTGGGAATTCAATACAATTTTGAAAGTATGAGGTATTTGACACAATTTCGTGAAATCATGTATGAGTTTTGTACAATTTAGCCTAAATAATACTCCCTACGTCCCACATTGGGTGTCTTAGTTACCGTAGACACGAGAATTTAGGATAAATATAATTAGTAAATAATTTAGAATGTATTAGTGAAAATAATTAACATATAATATAAATCATTATAAATTAAGATTAAGATGACTAATTAGTTTAATTAAAATTTTAAAAAAATTGAAATTAGAAAATTTAAAATGAGATTAAAAAGCTTAATATTTTTTTTTTAAAAAAAAAGAAAAGTGACATAAGATAAGACGTGGGATAGACAAAAACAGCAACATGGACATGCTAGGTGGAACGGTGGGAGTATTGTGGTTTTTTTGTAGCTTCAACGCTTTTTGTATTTAACTTGTAAAAAAATTGTTAATAATAAATTATTATTTATTTATATTAAAAATATATTATTAAGTTATAATAATTAATTATGTGAATAATAATAAAAGTTGGGTGTATATTGTAAATATAAAACATTGTTTAAAATAATATATAAAATAGAATATTTAAAAAAAAATTGGAGTAGAAAATAAAGTTGTGAATTAAAGATAAACAACTCTAAAATTGAAATTAAAACTGCATAAATAGAGTTCTTGAAGATGGTCTAAGGAACGATTTTTAAAGAAAAACAAATGATTGATTAGAGAAAAATTTTTATTATTATTATTTTTTAAATAATTAGATTATGGTTGTGGTGTTTTATGTTTTTGAATTTGTTTTATTATTATTATTATTATTTTTTTTTTTTAAAGATGAATAAGGTTGAATAAAAAAATGTATGAAAAATAAATGTTAAATGTGATTTTTTAGGACCGATTATTATGTCTAACTCATATTACAATATACCTTCATAATTTAATTACAAGATAATCGGCCTAAAAGAAATTATTAATTGTCTTCATTTCATTGCTATGTGTATATATATATATATATAGATTTATTTATTGTATGCTTTATTATGCCTCCAAGTCAAAACTTAAACCAATGAGAATGACGCATATAATAAATAATAATTCATCAATTTCTGATTAAGCTTTCAACTTCAAGTAGATGATGTACAAGCTAAAGCTATACTTCATTGAAATTCTTGAATAATCTAGAAACTACAAAGAAAATGCCAACATGGCAAATCGAGTAAAAGTTTCATTTTCAAACCAGAATTATAAGTATATTTTTATTATCACGTTGGCACTAAATTCCAAATAAATTTTAATCTCAAACATTTCTCAAAACTTTCAAAGGTATGATCCATTAATAGTATCTACTTTATATCTAAAGTACACAAAAATACAAGTGTGATCGTTTGTCAGCCTCATCCACAATGATTTACAATTATATTATATTAAAAATCAACTTTATATGAATACGCATGATACAAAATCCAATTTTTTTACAATTCCAATCCCAATCCAAAATTCAAACCTCCCAACAAAAACAGCCTTTATGTATATATAAACATGATAATTCTAATTAATTAGCAATCTACATCAGTAAAACACACACTTAAATAAATTTGAAATCTGTAATATCTTGGCCACTTACTTCTTACTAGATGAATAAATAAAAGTTATTATCCGTATCTATCTGATTTGTTTTTGCTGCGTAACAATTGTCATTAAAATAAATAAATAAATAAATAGAAAGGAAAGTTGTTGATAGTGTAAGTATTACTCACTCCATTTATTTATCATCTTGTCTTATGTGTATTTCCATTTATTTCTTATTTTATATGGAACGTGGAAAGGTTGAGGCCCTGTTTGGCTGCCACAAAATTTCTCGAATCTGCCCTGCCCGTCTCATTGATTCAACTCATTTATTAATTTAGTTTTCACATTTTACGTACGGATTAAATTGTTTACATACTTTCTGTAGTCCCACTCCAAAACGGTTCTTCTTTACCATTTTACAATAAATTAAAAAATATTACTTTTTTAATTTCAGATATCTATGTCTGTTTTACCGTAGATTCGAGAATTCAAGAGATATATAATTAATAAATAATTAAACATAATTATCATATAATAAAAATAATTATAAATTAAAATTAAAATAACTAATTAGTCTAATTAACATTTTTTTAAAAAATTATAAATTAACATTTTAAAAATAAGATTAAAGTATATAATTCTTTTTTTTTTAAAAAAAATAACAAAATAAGTGAGACGAACGAAAATGAAAAGGTACACATGGTAAGTGGAACCGAGGGAGTAATATTTTACTGGTTATTAGAGGTGTACAAGAGTTTTTATATTTTTGTCCATTGACTTTAAATATAAATTAATTGTATGTGTAATCATATATTTATAATTTAAGTATGAATTAAGTGTATGATTACTTAAATTAAAATAAAAAATAAATATTTTTGAGTGACACAAACAAAAATGATAAAAAAGATATTTTGAATTTAAACAAAAAAAATATATACATACGAGAGTTTTTCTTTTGTGTAGCAAGGATAAGTAATCTCTTCGTGAAATAAATTGAAAAAATATATTTCCTCCATCCCAGAAAATGTACCTGACTGGGTGTCGGCACAAGAATTAAGGAATAATAATATTTAATTGAAAGTGGGTATAAAATATAATGTAAAATACTAAAATGGGACCACATTTATTAAATAAAAAAATTGAACAATCATTTGAGACGAACAAAAATAGAAAAACAAGATACTTTTGGAAAGGAGAGAGTATATATTTAATTAATATTACATAAGATTTTTATAATAATGAGAAGGCCCTACCCTACATGTAGATTCAATTGTGTTATGACCTAAAGTGCTTTATCGAATCACTTTATAAATAAAAGAAAGAAAAAAGAATCACTTTTGATTGATGCAATTGGTCTTTAAAGTTAATACTTATTCAGATTTTTAAAGTAAGTACGTACCTAATTGCAAATTTTAATATAAATATTTTGCATATATTTGGATGGCTGAGCTTTACATTAAAAGTGCATTCCAACGTCAAATGGAACTTGTTTAGAGATTTTATTTTATTTTTAATGAAAGAGTTGTTTGATGATTGTTGTGACAAAAAAATTAGTATATTTTTATTAGAAATAAAATATTTGAAATGGTGAAAACTAAATATTTTTTTTGAGATTGTGCTTGGAGTTTAGAAACAATAAAATTTGGAATTTGAAGGAGATTTTGATGTAATGTAAAGTATTGTTTAATTAGATATTTTGTATGAAGAATTAGGCTTGGTCTAAACCAAAAACATTTAGAGAATTTTAAAATTTTGAAATTTTATTGAAATAGTAAACAAACTGTAAAATATATTTGATATAATATTTTTAAAAAATGAATAGCGTCAAAGTTGAAAATTGTTGTTACGTAAACAAAATTTTACTCTCTTAAGACTTTATTAGTATTCAACTTTTTAAAAAAATATTTATCAAATATATATATATATATATATTTCACAAAATATTGTATTAAATACTTCATTCTTTCGTCTACCAAATCTATAAATTTCTTTTTAGAAAAAAAAAATATACATATTCCATTTAGAACAAATAACTTAATTTATAATTTTCAATATAACATTTATTTATAAAAATGTCACAACTACATGCACATTCAATTTATTAAACTTTTTCTCTAACTTTATTAGCTAACTTATATGCTTCTTATCGAATAGATATTGTATGTAGTCCACTAATAGCCCATATATACTCCTATATATATATATTGTAACTAATTTATTAAAATAATATTGTTTCTATTTCCGCAGATATTTTGATATTGCCTTAAATTAATTACTTTTTTTTTTCCAATAATGCTGCCGCCTTGTCTCGTTGCCACCCGTTGGTCACCGGTCGACACCGCCTCCGCCACTCCGAGACCGGATTCAACTCTTGATGAAGCTTAATTCAGGATACGAGTCTGTGCGTGCTTCTTTGCTTCATCGCCATCATTTGCCTTCTTTGAAGACCATGATGAAGGAGTGTTTTTTAGGACACTCGCCTCAAGATGCTTGAGGCTTTTACCCTTGATTCGGTTTTGACAGTTTCCTTCCACACTCATTACCGCAAGGATGCTCGCAAGGATGCCGGCCACCTTAGTTTGATAAGTGTTGTCGTTGCCTGAATTCTAATAATCTCTGTATTCGTTGCCCTAAGATTGAGTGCGCTACTGTCATCGGAAAGGTCACATCCTTCATAATTGTCCAAAGAATCTGAAGACTAGTAAGTCATCTTCTTTTAGCTCTTCCTATGCCATTTGCTTCAATAACTCGATTGACATCTGCATGTTGTCTCCTCACTGTTGCGGCTGTTCGACATTGGCCATTATTATAGTTGGATGTGAAGAATATTTTTCTTAATGGGGATTTTTCTGAGGAAGTCTACACGACTCCTCCAACTAGTTTAGATTTTCCCGGGAGGATATGTAAGTTGCCCCGTGCCCTTTATAGCCTGAAGCAGGCACCCCGAGCTTGGTTTGCCAAGTTTAGCACTACACTCATTCAATATGGTTTTTCTACTTCTTCTTATAAGTCCCCGTTCTTTTTATTCGTTGTTCTTCTGCGGAGATCATCATTATCTTATTTTACGTGGATGATATGGTTATACCTGTGATGACACCTTTAGTGTATACCGATCGTAGACCTATCTCCATCAACACTTTGACATGAAGAGTCTTGGTCAGCTCCGTTACTTTCTCGGTCTTGAGATTTCCGACACTCCAGATGGTATCTATTTATCTTAGGTGAAATATGCCTTTGATCTCATATCTCGTTCGGGTTTGACTGATAGCCAGATTGCATCCACTACTCTCGAGGGGAACTGTCGACTTACTCCTCTCGATGGCACTCCACTTAAGGACTTTTCTCGCTACTGGCAGTTGGTGGGACCCCTGATCTATTTGACAGTCACTCGCCCTGACATAGCTCATGCATTTCATGTTGTTAATCAGTTCATGACTAACCCCCGGACAGTTCACTATCTGATGTGTTGTGCATCATTCGTTGTGTCAAGTGAACACTTTTACATAGTCTTCATTTCTCTGCTGACTTTTCATTGGTTCTTGCTGGTCACTTTGATGCTGCTTGAGTAGATGATTCCACTTATCATCATTTCATCATAGGTTATTGCTTCTTCTTGTGGAATTCTCTTGTTTCTTGGCATAGTAAAAAATAGACACTTGTCTCTCGTTTTACCATGGAGTCCGAATATCGTACCCTTACGGGCTCTACTTCAGAGCTTTTTTGGCTCGTCAGCTTCTCTTTAATCTCGGGGTTCCCAAACTTTCTTCCATTTCCCTCCATTATGATAGTATTAGTGCAATCCAAATATCTCATAATGATGTCTTTCACGAGCGCACCAAGCACATTGAGATTGATTGCCACTTTGTTTGACAACATGTTCGCACAAGTATTGTTCACTTATCTGTTGTCTTTTCTGAGTATCAGACTACGGATATCTTTACGAAGTTCTTTTTCCAGATCGATTCTCTAAATTGTTGAGCAAATTCAAGTTGGTTTTTTACCCTACCACATTTAGTTTGAGGGGGTGTTCGTATATATATTGTACGTAGTCCATTAAGGGCCCATATATACTATATATATGCATATTATAACTCATTTTATTAAAATAATACAATTTCTATTTTTACAAATATTTCAATACTTTCAAAAGTACTTGTACTTTATGTCATATTCAACCAGTATAATATTATATTCATTATAACATAGGATTATTTAGAGATGCCGGGTTTAGAGAGAAGTTTGGTGGAGCATAGGTTACCTATCAAAGCAGGGTTCAAGGCATACAAGCAACCACCTCGACGGATCAGCCGTAAATTGATGCCTCAAATCAAAGAAGAGATTGAGAAGCTCTTGAAGGTAAGGTTTGTTCGGCCATGTAGGTATGCTGAATGGCTAGAAAATATTGTGCCGATAACTAAGAAAAATAGAAAAATTTGGATTTGCATTGATTTTCGTGATCTCAATTTAGCGACTTCCAAGGATGCGTATGTGATGGCCATGGATGACATGTTTATCGATGCAGCCGCTGGGCATCGGATTCTTACTCTCATGGATGGATACTGGTTATAATCAAATTTTCCTTGCTGAAGAGGATATTTTGAAAATAGCTTTTAGGTGTCCTAGGGCATTGGCAATTTACGAATGGATGGTGATGCCTTTTGGGCTAAAAAATGCAGGGGCTACTATCAAAGAGCAATAAATGAAATCTTCCATAATTTAATTGGAGAATCTATGGAGATTTACATTGATGATATGATCGTCAAATCAGAAAATTTTGAGTCATTTATAGGATTTGAAGTCTGCGTTCTACCAGATGAGGAAATACGACTTAAAGATGAATCCGGGTAAATGCGCTTTTGGAGTATCTGCAAGAAACTTTCTGGGTTTTCTGGTGCATAAGAGAGGAATCGATATTGATGCAAACAAAGCCAAGACAATTATGACAATTCGTTATCCTAGGTCGGTCAAAGAGGTTCAAAGTCTAATTGGGAAGGTAAATTATTTGCGAAGATTCATTACCAATGCTACAAGGAAAATTAAGCCAATTACAAAATTGTTACAAGAAAAGGCGTCCGACCTCGTCTGGGGGACCGAACAACCTAATGATTTAGAAACCATCAAAACAGCTTTGGCTGAACCGCCCCTCTTGATGCCTCCAAAAGGGGTCCGGTCCCTTAAGCTCTACTTATCAAATACTCATTGTGTGGTAAGTTGTTTTTTGGCACAAGATTGAGAAGATGGAAAGGATAGGATGATTTATTACTTGAGTAAGACTCTAACTAGGCCTGAGTTGACTTACACCATATCAGAAAAAATGTGTTATTCATTGGTATTTGGATGTACCAAGCTGGAACATTATTTACTCGTAAGATAGAAAAAAGTCATTTCCAAGGTAGATCTGGTCAAGTTGATTTTACAGAGACCAACCATGCAAGGAAAATTAATGAAATGGACAATTAAGTTAGCTCTATTTTTGTTAACATACAAACCGTAGAAGGTTGTCAAGGGACAAGTGGTCGTTGATCTCTTAGCATAGTTCACAGGGGAAAGGCAAGAAGACATGAGGCTTACATCGTACATGGGTACACCTACATGGTCTATGCTCTTTGATGGATCTAGCTCGGGGGAAAGATCGGGTGCTGGTGCGATCCTGGAAGGACCTTATGGTCAGATAATCAAATTACAATTGCAATTGGACGCAATGACCCATAATTATGCCAAATTTGAAGCCTTGATTTTGGGGCAAAAAGCTTTGGTTGCCAAGATGGTCCAGTCCGTTGTAAGACGAGAGGATTCACAACTGGTATTGATGTATTTTTTCAACAATAAAAAGTAAAATCTAAAAATAAGAAAAATATCTTCGAATTTGATACAATTAGTGCCCGAGATTAGAAATTTGTAAACACTGTAGAATACATAAATAAAATAGGAAAATATAAAATACAGACTGAAAAATAAAGTGTTGATCCCCAAAAGCAATTCTTGTGAATTTGATGTCGATTGAAGATGGTTTCTTAGGTCAGGATCAGACCTATTGAAAACCCTTTAAAGAGACGGTTTGAACCGCCATCTGGTCGATTACAGTAACGCTGTCAACCGCCCAAAAAGTTCTCTTCTGTCGACACGTGTGTTAACCGACCCATCAAGTCAAGCCTTCAAAAACTGCTCACCAGTTGAAACTTCCCCTCACTATCAGAAACTGCTCTCTCACCCGACCTGCACATTGGATATTTCCTTACCCGACCTGTTCATGTCCGACCTTAGTGCCCGGCCTTATTACGTCCGACCTGATCCTGCCTCGTCTCCACACCAGACCTTATCATACCCAACCCTGGAACTCAGCCTGATTGCGCCCGACCTCGGTATCCGTCTTTATCGCACCCGACCTTTGAGCTTGACCCGACCAGGTCCGACCTCATTGTCCGTCTTTACTCTGTCTCATTCCTTGCATCCGACCTTGTTATACCTAAGCTCCGTACCCGACCTGATCGCACCCGATTTTTGCACCAGACCTTGTTACTCCTGAGCTCCGTACCCGACCTACTTTTTCCCGAGGCAGTTTCTTCCTTAAAAAAAAAACATCTATATTCGGACTTTTGAAAGCCCATTAAATTTGAATAAATCTTAACCTAATTTGGTAGGCCCATTCTCGAAAAACCCTACTTACCATTTTTTTTATGCTCAACAACTTGCCTCCTCTCGCCGAAACGTCACTCCTTGAACTGCGGGAGACGTGACGTTTAGGGGTTTGCAGAGTGTGATCATTACACTGCTCCGCGTGAAATCGAGGGGTTTATGTAAAACCCTTCCTTCGCCCTCTCAAACCCACGCACTCAGATTTCTAAAAATTCTTCTCTGTTTCTTCATCCAATTGCCTCATCTGAAGCTTTCTTCCTCTTCGTCTTCTTCACCTTGACGCAAATGGCTAACCAATATGTCCCCGCTCTTCCTTTCGATGGGGCTGACCCTTCAGTGCCTTCTATAGCTTCGAGGGTTCTCACCCCTACCATACGCCCTTACTGCACCACCACCGCAGACGCTGAGCGTTTGAGATCCATCATTTCTTAGGTTTCTCCAATCATTGTTAACAATGCTGCGTTCAAGCCAGAACATCTTCTGGACAGTATCAAAACTCACCTTACTGATCCAAAAGACGCTTATCGTAAATGGTATGCGAGGCTTCTCCCCCACTTTGAAGAACAGTGGAAAAACCAAGGGATTGACAAAGCTATCCTCCTCTCAACGCAACCTCCCCATCTTCACGACAAGGCCCTATTGGCGATGGCAGCCTTTTGGCATTCTCAAATGGGTGCTTTTCTTCTCCCTGCGGGTCCTATCGGGCCAACCCTGATGGACGTGGCCATTATCGCACACTTGCCAATCGTAGGCAACGATCCTGTTCTAGTTTCTTTCGGGGGTCGAGAACCATCACCCAACCACACGGGTTGGGCCCTGGCCAAGCTCCCTGAGAAAGAAAGGGGCTGGACTAACTTTGTTAACAAATACCAGGGTGAGGAAGGCACCCCTGTTTCTGAATTGGAACATACGGCCTTCCACATTTTCTGGCTCAGCAGGTATATCTTCTTCCTTTTTTAATCTCTTTCGTATTTTCGAAGTTGGGTATTCTGGTTGAATTCTTTTCTTTTCTTTACACATACATCATTCTTTCCCCTTCTAAACTTGTTCTCTCTACTCAAGTTGATCTGGCTATTCAACTAGCTTGCGGAAAATTTTTTTCGTTGGGTACCCTTTTTTTAGCTAACCTTTTTGAGCGTTTAACCCGAGTGAGCATCCGTCTAACCGATACCAAAAAAACAGACACTGCAGCTTTGGGACCATTCTAGTTTCTAGAACTGTGGCTCCATCTGTATTTCCCCTCTGCAATCTTTGGCCGACTTCCTATTGCTCTAAACCCATACAGGTCCATTGGTTATGCACTAGCTAGATTAACCCCTAATTCCTCCTATCTGTATCCATCCGACCCTGTCATCGCCCAAATTCTAACTGAGGATCGTAGCAATTCCCGCTTCTATGTCTACGAAACTATGATACAATATTCGACTTATCTTTTTTTACTTCATCCCGACACATCTCATCCTTAAACTCATCCCGATCCTCTTCCTCATCCGACCTATTCTTTTTCTTGGGATGTTGCCATGAAACCCCAATCTCTGTTTTCAAGTAAGAGGTCGGACAAGAAAAATTGCAGATTATTTTATACTTACAATTATCAACCCTAATTTTTGGCCCGACAGTTCTGTTGTTGTCAGGGCATACCGGGACCATTGGCCCGTCCTCACCAGATATCCCAAAGTCCAGAAGGACTAGTGATTCCCGAGCTTATCCCGACCTATGTTTCCCATCTCACCGACTATATCACCTCCAACTCATACTTACCTTTCTGCCTAAAACCTTCAGCGACCGAAACTTTCCCTGCTTGGTTGTCGGCCACCTGGTCTTTGATTGCTCCATCGACCGATCAATTGGTTGGGAGACTTGCCCCACCTCCAGTCTTGGCGCTTGGCTCTCCTCGATTGGCTACTGCTCCAAGAAGAAAAGGGCAGGCGTCTGCTGTAGGCGGGTCTGGGGCAAAGAAGCAAAAGCAGAAGGTCACCCCTACCATTGACAGGGAGGCTATCAAAGAATATTTGGCATCTCTACCAGTAGACACCAGCGGGATGCCAAAATATTTGAGGAAACAATTTGGTAAGTCTATTCCCTTATATATGTTATTTTCTGCATAGACCTTTCTTAACTTAAAATCTTTTTTTTCAGAGGGTCCTTCATTGCCGCCGACCACTGTCCCATCTATTTCTCAACCGACTGAACATCAACCGACCATATCTCAGCCGACTGCAGCGCAATCACCCATCAATCTGACTTCGTCTCAATCAACCACCGTCCCGACCACAGACCAACCAACTATGATCCCGACCGCCGGCCAACCGACCTCGGTCCCGACCGCAGACCAAACAACTGTGGTCCCGACTGCAGACCAGCCGACCTTGGTCCTGACCGCAGACCAGCCGACCTTGGTCCCGACCGTAGACCAACCGACTGTGGTCCCGACCGCAGACCAGCCGGCCTCGGTCCCGACCGCAGACCAACCGACTGTGGTCCCGACCGCAGACCAGCCGACCTCGGTCCCGACCGCAGACCAACCAACTGTGGTCGCGGCGACGCCCGATCAACTCGTTGCTTTCCCCGATCAAGTTGCGGAACCATTACAGGTAACTATTAGAATCTTTCCATATTTTTTTTTTTTTTACAGAACCTCTGACACTTGTAATTTATTCCAACCAGGAACCTATTGTAATTGCGGTGGTACCCGAACCTGATCAGGTCGTAGAATTGCCCGACCCGGTCGTGGCACCACCCGACCAAGCTGCTGCCGTGCTACCCTTGCAACCAGCCGCTCAACCAATCGATGAGGTTCCTCATGTTGCTCCTCAACCAGTCCAACCAAACCTACTGCCTCATGATATAGAGGAAATCTCCTCTTCGAAGTCGGGCGAGGCTTCCGTCAATTTTGCCCCAAGGGGTTCGGTTAGTATTCTTCTTTATCCATTTTCTAATTTTCTCCCATCCGTTCTTGCTTAACACTCTTCGTTCAGGAAATGGAACTGGCTATCACTCATCGTCTTCAACCAGGGGATGAGTCGGTTGCCGGCCCGACCACTCGTCATGATGCCTCCGCAATGTTCCAACTCATGGCCCCTTCCGAAGCCACGAACGCCCTAAATCAGGTAAACTTTTAACCTTACATCGTAAAGAGTTCACCATGGCTCCCCAACTTACTATCTTCCTTTTGCTTTAGGCTGCCCAAGAGATGAATATTCTGGCTCAAGTAAACCTCATGACCTCCATCAGAGCTATTGTAGAACGCTGCGCCTACTTGGCTTTTGTCGACTTGAATGTAGCCGACCTCTCGGCACTAGTTCAGGTCGCAATAACTCTGTTGGTTCAGCCCACCTTGGAATCAGGAGCTTCCCCCGTCCTTGACCGGATGATGGCCAGGATCACCGAACTTCAAGCCGAACTGTCTCTGATCCGCCCCCATCATCCGAGGCCACTTCATCTCAGCCGACTGCTGATCCGACCAATCTTGAGGCAAACTTGAAGAAGGTCGATCAGGACCTTAATCTTGCTAAGGCCAAACTGGACGAACTCCGACAAGCGCGGCATACGTTAGCGACTGAGATCTCCCAAAAGACGGAAGAACTTAGACGCCTCCAGGAACAACTGAAGTCCTTGGATGATAGCATCCAGGAAGGGAGTCGTCTGGTTGAGGCACATTGCTTTAATCAAACAAGTCTCTGCGAGCAACTCCAGACAGCTATACAAATGAGACTTGTCCAGAGACACCAGGAAGCTTACCAACGTCGGGCCGTCAAATCAGAACTAAAGTGGACCGATCTCTGGACCGCTTTGAGAGCCCTGCTTTCTTTGTAACCCAACACGACTTGTATAGATTTCCAGACTTAATTTATAAATTTCCTATTTTCAGAACATAGATCCTATGTTCCTTGTGCTTATACTAAGTCAGACATCAAATACAGATCCATATTTTTTGCATATTTAATAAACCACCTAAAATTAGATATCACAATACCTATATAAACTCCTTACCTTTTACTGCAAACGCCAATATTATCTTTCTCATCATAACTCAACATGGTTTCTCCTCGCCTTCGCGTCCCTTCTTCCAACTGGGAAGGTTCTCTTTAACCATTCTTAGTAGGAAAACACCCCATAGGTCATCATGCTGAAGACATGATACAGGTACTAAAGCAACTGGATTTTAAATTTAGGTTCTCCGGCAGAGGCATGAGAACCATTCATCGTACAATCCGACTGATGGAACGTGTATCCACAAGCTATGAGCCCTTCACCGACATACTCATTCGTATATCTGATCTTGATCATCATCTAGACATGATAAACCATCATGTATCTGCCGTTCTCCCATATCTCAGCTGGAATAACATTTTCCACCAACAGAGATCAACACTCTCCAAATTGAGCGTCCTTGCTGAACGAGAGAGTCAGTCACTGCAAGATATGAAAGCCCGGACCGAACAAGATCTCCAAGAAATGCAAGACCAGTGGGAGCGCTACCGCCTGGATTTGGACGACCTCTTGGATGAAGAACCTGAAATAGTTTCTGCGGGTTGGGACGAAACCTCTAACCTCTCTTATGAATAGAGAACCCTTTACTAAAAGGTTCGAACCCTTTGAAGGGTTCTTAAATTTAAAAATAAGAATTAATGACAATGTCCTGAAAAGGCAGGGTAATACCTTTTCAGATACTTAGCATTAATATTCTCATGTATCAGCTTTCCTTCTTGATTTATAATAATAAAAGCTCCATTCCCGATTACTTTATGAATGATGAAAGGACCTTCCCAATTAGGAGACCACTTCCCAAGTTGATCCACCTTCTTATAGGTAAGCAGAATTGTCTTCCTGACTAAATCCCCTTCTGCAAAAACCTTAGGTAACACTCGTTTCCCATAGTATTTCGCCCTAATCTCATTCTGTCTAACCACTTGATCCAAAGCGTTCAATCGATCTGTATCTACCTCCTCCAATTGTCGCAACATCTTTTGTACATACGCCTCATCAATACACACTGTTGTATTGGTCACTCTGGGTGAAGGCACAACAAATTCTGCAGGTAACACGGCATCTTGTCCGAACATTAATTAGTATGGGGAAAATCCAGTAGAAGTATTTCTACTGTTTCGGTGGGCCCACAGTGCCTGAGATAACAAAGTGTGCCATTTCCTTGGATTTTCCTCTACCATTTTCCGGATGATGCCAATAACGATTTTATTTGCCGCTTCGACCAACCCATTCGCCTGTGGGTAGTATGGTGAAGAATGGTGCAACTTGATGTTGAATTCGGCCAAAAACTCAACGAATTTTTCCCCAGTGAACATCAATCCTTGATCGGTTGTAAGCGTGTGCGTAATCCCGAACCGATACACGATATGATTAAGCACAAACTCGATCACCTTTTTCTGCGTTGCATTCTTCAAGGGAACTGCTTCTACCCATTTGGTGAAGTAATCAGTCGCTACCAGAATGAATGAATGTTGTTTTGATGAGGTCGGATGAATTTTCCCAATTACATCCAATGTCCAAGCTTTGAATGGCCAAGGCTTAACCATCGTCTGCAATTCTACTGTTGGCAAATAATTTAATGGACCATGCCTCTGGCATTCTTGGCATCCCTTGCCAAATCTGATACAATCATAAAAAATGTTTGGCCAATCGAATCCCATACGATGGATAGCCCATCGCATACTTAAACCTGCCCGATGCGCACCACATATTCCACCATGAACTTCCTTCATTACTTTGATGGATTCCTCAGGTCCTAGACACCTCAATAGAACTCCTTCAAAGGTTCTTTTATACAGAACTCCTTCAATAAGTTGGAAGCGTAAGGCTTTCAACCGAATACCCACTGGAGTGGCAAAACTTGGTGATTCCAAATACACCATAATTTCTGTTCTCCAATCAACCCCAGAATCGGTGCTACCAATCATTTGCTGGAAAGCATTCTGAGCCAAACTATCAGCCAACCGATTCTCTATTCTTAGTACATGCTCAAAAACTACCTCTGCAATCATGTATAATAGATGGAATACCGCATCTCGGTATCTAAGCAAATGAGGATAATTACAAGCGTACCGTTTCAACACTTGGTTAATGACGAGTTGAGAATCTCCAAAAATTAGGACAGATTGCACTCCTTTAGCAATAAGCGCTTCCAAGCCCAAAATCAGTGCTTCGTATTCCGCAGAGTTATGTGTCATCTCTTCCATTTGAAGCTGTAAATTAATTTTGCTGCCTCCTGGTCCTTCTAGTATTACTCCAGCTCCTGACTTTCCTTTCGAGCGAGAACCATCAAAAAAAATTTTCCAAGGACTGGTGCCTATGTACGCCACTACTTTGTTTTCTGATGATTCATCGCCTGCAAATTCAGCCAACAAATCGGCTACAACTTGCCCTTTCACCGCTTTGATAGGTCGGTGTCGTAATGCGAAAGGAGCCAACGTGATTGCCCATTTCATTAATCTTCCCTGCATGGTTGGTCTGTGCAGAATCAATCTGATCAGATCCATTTTAGAAACCACCTCGGTTTCTCTTGGCAAAATATAATGCTCCAGCCGAGTGCAAGCAAAGACTAAAGAATAGCACATTTTTTCGGGCATACTATAATTCAACTCTGGTCCTGCCAAAGTTTTAATTAAATAATAAATGGCTCTTTCCTTACCATCCTCCCATTCTTGCACCAACAGACTACTCACAACATCAAAACTGTTTGCCACATACAGCCGGAGGGGTCGGTCACCTCTTGGGGGAACCAATACATGTGGATTAATTAATGCCTCCTTGATTTCTTCTAATGCCTTCTGTTGCTCCTGACATCAAGAAAAATCAGCCGTCCTATTCCGCAGCAACTTTGTGATAGGTTTTAATTTCCTTGCAGCATTTGATATAAAACGCCTTAGGTAATTCACCTTTCCCAAAAAACTTTGTACTTCTTTGACCGACCGAGGCGACCGCATTGTCAGAACAGCCTTGGCTTTGTTTGCATCAATTTCTATCCCTTTTTCATGTACTAAAAATCCCAGGAAGTTCCCTGCCGAAACTCCAAAGGCACATTTCGTTGGATTCATTTTCAGGTTGTACTGCTTCATTCGTATAAAAGCATTTTCTAAATCAACCAAATGTGTATCAAAGTTGGTGGACTTAATGATCACATCTTCAATGTACACCTCCATCGACTGCCCGATCAGATCATGAAAGATGGCATTCATCGCCCGTTGGTAAGTTGCTCCAGCATTCTTTAAACCGAATGACATAACTGTCCACTCATAGATCCCTAAAGCTCCTGGGCATCTGAACGCGGTTTTGGGTATATCTTCTTCTGCTAATGAAATTTGATTATACCCTGCGTATCCATCCATCAAACTTAGAATTTGATACCCTGTTGTCGAGTCGATCAACATGTCTGCTATGGGCATGACATACTCATCTTTTGGGGTGGCGAGATTGAGATCTCTAAAATCAATGCATATTCGAATCTTTCCATTTTTCTTGGTTACCGGAACAATATTGGCTAACCATTCTGCATATCGACATGGTCGAATGAATCCAACCTTCAGCATCTTCTCAATTTCTTCTTTGATCTGGGACATCAATTCTGGACTCACTCTCCTCGGTGGTTGCTTATCCTTTTAAACCCTTTCTTAATAGGCAACCTATGTTCTATCAAATTGCGCGCCAATCCGGGCATTTCAGAATAATCCCATGCCAGACATTCCTTATGATCCCGAATTAATGCTACCATTCGCTCCTGTTGGTTTTTTGACAATAAACCACTTACCCTGACCATTTTGGGCATCTGTTTGGTTCCTACATTATATTCAATGAGAGGATCCTGACTTGACAAAGAAGTTTCTGTCTTTTCTAAGAGATCCGGCCAGCGAAAACCTTCTCCCTCGCCAACATTATTGTTGGAACCTTCACTATTATGTAACCTGACCATTAATTGGTTTAAATAAAACTGCCTAATCAGCTTATCACATTTATTTATTTCTTCCATAATTAAACTTAAATAAATAAAAGTTTATTTTGGCTAACAACAGAGCCATAATACAGAAGATTGTTTCTAATGAAACACATAACCCTGTGTAGTGAGCCTACAGCCTTTCCAAGGATACTCGTCTACCACAGTTGTCCGTGAAATCGGTGGTACAAACTCTGAATAAAGAACCGACTCTTCCACACCTTCTGTAGAACCGAATGGATTGGTACTGGCTTCCATGGTGAACACCTGGTCTCCTTCCCAAAACATGATCTGTTGATGGAGAAAAGAAGGCACGCATTTGGAAGCGTGAATTCAGTCACGCCCCAATAAAACCGAATAAGTAGTATTGGCATCTACAACGAAGAATACTGTTGAAATCACCTTTGGCCCGACCTCAATAGGTGCCACCATCATTCCCTCTGGTTTGGTTGGTTGTCCCGTGAAGCTTGTCATCTCAATGTCTACTGGAGACAGGTCGCCGATCCCTTTGCCCAATTTTCTCAGCGTTTTAAGAGGCATGACGTTGAAAACGGCCCCATTATCAATAAAAACTTTGTTAACCGGCTTACCACATATGTGAGCGTTAATATACAGTGGTTTTAAGTGCGGGATTGCTCCTTTTGGTATAGGTGGAAAAACCATAGGTGGGGGTCTGCCAGTCATCGCCGCCCACTCTGGTTCTTCCTCCTCATCGAACTTTGCCCAAATGGGTTTTTCTTCTTCGGCGAACCATCGCATATCTGTCATCCTGACTTCAAACCCGGCGTTATCAAGCTTCACTATCTTGCTGCGCAAAACTTTTGTTTCTTCTGGAGCAAAGGACCCGAAGACTATCTCAGGAGTCTCTTCCTCAGCATCTTCTATTTCAGGATCAATGTTGATCCGCTTGCAGAATTGACATCGAAAACACTTGGCCTTCTTGATAGGCTTGCTGGTCTGCCAGTGCTCCTGTGATCGGTCGCTTGAGCTTTTCCTTTTGGGTGACGATTCCTTCTTCTCCTTCCCCTTATCTACTCGCTTTCCATGCCGAGCCGCATACTTGAGCTTAGCATTACGAATTTGTGTGCGATTCATACCTGGAAATCGAGGATCTATGTCTATTGGCAGAGGCTTTCTGTTCCGGCTCCATTTGTCATGGACTGGTTGTGGTTTGCGTGTTGGTCGGTCTCGTACCACAGCTTTATCTTTCAATTCCACTTTGAAGGACCCATCTTCTTTATCTCATTTCTCCGCCACTCTGAACTTGTCTCCTTGATTGTGTTCCCGCTCTTTGGGTTTACGTTCCTTTTGCTTGGTGTTCTCTTCATCATCACTTTGTTGCTAAACGCTGCCCTTTGGGAATGCGAATTTGCCCCTCTGCTAGCAAAATATCAAAAATTTCGTCTGCCTTAGATGCATCAAAGGTCGGTTGTTCCTTCTCTTCTGTTCCCAGAAGTGGCTTTAGTTTGGAACACACGTACGGCTTACCGCTCACAATTTCAGCCGCCATTTCTTCAATGATGTTTCCCTGGTCATCATCTGGCGCATACATTTTTGTATCGACACTGGCCATCTGTTGGACCCTATCCCGTCTGATATTATGATCTTTTTCCCTAAAAAGAGATTCTAACCTT
Source organism: Andrographis paniculata (assembly GCF_009805555.1). Taxonomy (NCBI): domain Eukaryota; kingdom Viridiplantae; phylum Streptophyta; class Magnoliopsida; order Lamiales; family Acanthaceae; genus Andrographis; species Andrographis paniculata. The sequence goes on from NW_026137589.1 coordinate 477,461, forward strand.
CCTGCTTTGGAAGCCAAATTGGCCAGGTCCTGAATATCATGGGCTGTCAACACATCCTGAAGTCTGGAATGCATATTCCTGACCACTAAATTGGTCATCTCGCTTTCCTCAATGATTGTCGGGCACCGTCATTTCATTAAACGTATCCGCTCTATAAATTGATACGCAGTCTCTTCTAGCATCTGCCGGATCTATAAGAGATCTGCGAATGAGACCGTTGGGAGCGGATTAAAGAATCTTGCATGGAACGTGGCCTCCAGGGCTTCCCAAGTTTGCAACTGTCCTAGCGGCAGATTAGCGAACCATGAAAAAGCGGTTCTTGTGAGTGATAATCCAAACAGCTGTAATTTGTAAAATGAATTATTGCCCACTTCGCCTAATTGAGCTGTGAAGCTTCCCACATGCTCAATGGTTGATGCTCCGTCTTCTCCTGAAAACGAGTGAAAGTCGGGTGGTCTGTAATTCCTTGGAAGGGGGTGCTCATTAATGATTCTTTCTGGGAATGGCCTCTGATATGCAGGTCTGTTGACTGTCTGAGGATTCATTCCAAAATGCACTCTCAAGACCTGAGAAATGTCTTCCGTATCTGCCCTGGGTGGGACAGGATCAAATACAGGAATGGGATTGTGAGCATGTCCTCCCAATCTTTCCTCTCTGGGGTCGGTTGGTTCAGTCCTAACACCCAGCGGAACATTATTTGGGTATGTGAGAGGAGTTTTTCCCCTGTCAACCCTAGGGGCAGTAGCACTTGGAAAAGTGCTATCTACGTAAGAGGGTCCCGCAAAATTCACCTGTAATCTGGATGGTGATGACTCTAGTGGTGTCTGGATGGGTTGAAGAGTAACCCTTGATAACGCCTGATTTAGCATATTTTCCATAAGGTTTTGTTCCTCCCGCAACACCTGTTGCTCGCGCAACATATTCTGCATAGCCAGATTATGCTAATTGTTCAATTGTTGAACATAGGAAACCCAGTCAGCAGGTGCTTGTGGCGCCTCCCCTGCATTTGGCATGACAGGTGGTGAGACGGTTTCAACCAGCGGTGCCGAGGATGCTTGAGGCTGTGAGCCTGCCATGTGGATCCTTCCGATGATTCGGCCGGACCTCAGTCGTATGAAGTTCTCTGTCGACGTAGGATCAGCAATCTTGCCTTTCTACCACTGTGGTCGTCAATTTGTTGATGTATTTTTCCAACAATAAAAAGTAAAATATGAAAATAAGAAAAATATCTTCGAATTTGATACAATTAGTGCCCGAGATTAGGAATGTCTAAACACTGTAGAATACATAAATAAAATAGGAAAATATAAAATACAGACTGGAAAATAAAGTGGTGATCCCAAAAAGAAATTCTTGTGAATTTGATGTCGATTGAAGATGGTTTCTTAGGTTAGGATCAGACCTATTTAAAACCCTTTAAAGAAACGGTTTGAACCGTCATCTGGTCGGTTACAGTAACCGCTGTCAACCGCCCAAAAAGTTCTTTTATATCGACACGTGTGTTAACCGACCCATCAAGTCAAGCCTTCAAAAACTGCTCACCAGTTGAAACTTCCCCTCACTATCAGAAATAGCTCTCTCACCCGACCTGCACATTGGATACTTCCTTACCCGACCTGTTCATGTCCGACCTCAGTGCCCGGCCTTATTACGCCCGACCTGATCCTGCCTCGTCTCCACACCAGACCTTATCATACCCGACCCTCGAACTCGGCCTGATTGCGCCCGACCTCGGTATCCGTCTTTATCGCACCCGACCTTTGAGCTTGACTCGACCAGGTCCGACCTCATTGTCCGTCCTTACTCTGTCTCATTCCTTGCATCCGACCTTGTTATACCTAAGCTCCGTACCCGACCTGATCGCACCCGATTTTTGCACCAGACCTTGTTACTCCTGAGCTCCGTACCCGACCTGCTTTTTCCCGAGGCAGTTTCTTCCTTAAAAAAAAATATCTATATTCGGACTTTTGAAAGCCCATTAAATTTGAATAAATCTTAACCTAATTTGGTAGGCCTATTCTCGAAAAACCCTACCTACCATTTTTTTATGCTCAACAACTGGTAATCAATCAGGTAACAAAGCGGTATGCTTGCAATTTTCCTCATTTACGACAATATAGAGCTTTGGTATATCGTTTGTTGTCAAGAATTTCAGAAGTTGCTATTTAGTATATCCCTAAGGCAGAGAGTCGATGTGCAGATTATCTGGCTCAAAATTCTTACAAACAGATGTGAGGTTTAGCTATTTGTGGTGTTAGCAAAAAAGCAGACGAGGTGACCGATTAGAGAGTGGATATCATTGCGTATTTGGAAGAGCCAAGTTCGGTTGCACCTATGAGTATTCGGTTAAAGGATTACGATTTACGCTTATTGAAGGAATTTTATACAAGAGGACTTTTGAGGGTTTGTTTTTGAGATGTGTGGGGCCAGAAGAATCATTGGAAGTCATGCGAGAAGTGCATCGTGTGGTGTGCGAAGCTCATCGGGTAGGTTTGAATATGAGATGGAATATACATCGTATGGGATTCTTTTGACCGAAAATATTCGAGGATTGTATTAAGTTTGCGAAAGGGTGTTAGGAATGCCAGAAACATGGGCCATAAAATCATCTGTCAGCTATCAACCTCCAGGCATCGATCAAACCATGGTTGTTCAAAGCATGGACAATGGATTTCATTGGTAAAATCCATCTGGCTTCTTCGAAGCATCACTATTTTATTCTGGTCACGACGGATTACTTCACAAAATAGGTTGAAGCTGTCCCTCTGAAGAATGCAATACAAAAATAGGTAATTGAATTTGTTTTAAATCAGAGCATTTACCGATTTGGTGTTCCGCACACCATCATTACAGATCAGGGTTTGGCTTTTACTGGGGAGAAGTACGTCAATTTTCTATTTAATATTCGGTTGCATCATTCATCTCCATATTTTCCACAAGCTAATGGCCAAGAAGAAGCAACAAATAAGATTATCATTGGTATCATAAATAAAATAATTGGCGAAAATCCAAGAAAATGGCATGCGTTGTTGCCTCAGGTTCTCTGGGCACATTGCAATAGTTGAAGTTCAGCCACGGGATTTTTGCCCTATCAGCTTATGTTCGGACAAGATACAGTATTACCAGCTGAGCTCTATGTACCGTTGTTTCGTATTGCTGAAAGCATGTTGGATTTTGACGGAGAGTATTAACAGGGCATGATGCAGCAATCGGAGGATCTGGGCGTTCATCGCTTTGAGGCAATTGATCATATGGTCAAATAAGGTCAAGTGCAGGCTAGAAAATATAATAAAGAACTCGTTACAAGACTTTTAAAGAGTGAGATCTAGTTTGAAAAACTATTTTACCAACTTACAAAAAGATTGATCAGTCAAGGAAATGGTCCCCTAATTGGGAAGGACCTTTTGTGGTTTTTAAAGAAATTGAAAATTGAGCATTTATTATTATGAATCAAGAAGAAAATATGGTGCATGACAACATTAATGCACATTATCTAAAAAGGTATTATCTTTGCCTTTTCAGGTCACAGTGAATAGTTGTCTTATGAAATTAGTTTGAACTCATCAAGGGTTCAAACCCTTGGAGGGTTTCATTCGTCTTCTGATAGGGTGATGCAAGGGTGTTCTTCTTTCTCCAATTCAGAATCCTCATCCCAATTGGTGGATACTAGTTCTGGTTACTCGTACATGAGGTTTTTAAGACCGGGTCGATATTGCTCTCATTATTCCTGAATCTCTTTCAGGTCCTGTTCAGTTCGGGTTTTCATGTCTTGTAAAGATTGGCTTTCTCGATCTACTAAAATATGTAATCGTGCGAATGATGATCTTTGCTGGCCAAATACATTGTTCTAATTGAGATCATGAAGAATCGCCATGACATGGTGTTCTATCAGATCCATGTGATGGTCAAGGTCAGGAATCCGACTAAGGATATCGCTTAGTGTTTCATATCCAATGGAGACACGTTCCATTAGGAGAATTACACGATGCATGACTCTTCTTTCTTGGGAGAAAATTTGAATTTGAAATCCATTTGTTTAAGTACTTGTATTAGATTTTCAGCATGGCCGCCAACGAGATGTTGCCCTACGAAGAAAGGTTGCAGGTAATTTTCCCAATTGATAGATAAAACTTGAATGCGGGGGGAACTCATCTTTTGGAGAATTTGAAGAATGTTCAGTTAATAACCCATGGACAAGTTTGATTTATTTATGGACGAAAAAAATTGAAGTTCAGTTGTGGTTTTGTGGTGGTTAATTGTGCAAATTATGTTTTGATCCATGAGTATAGGCGTATGTGTTAGGTCAAAACAAATGTTATTTATTAAATAGTAGGTTACAAACGAGACAATAACGCATCCAGGACAGTGCTAAGGTCGCTCTATTTATGTTCGGACCGAGCCGCCCTTCTCTGTTGGAATGCTGTCTTATGTTCATGTATGAGCCTCGAACGGATGGATGCTTGCAGGGCATCACACAAGGTTATTCGACTTTTTCTATAATCAGCAATCAGACACCTCGCTTCTTCAATGCAGTCATCCAAGGCGGTGTGCTCTTTTTGCAGATTGTCCAACTCTCTTTGAAGACGCTCAAGTTCTTTTCTTCTCCTGTTAATGTCCTTGGATAAGGTTCTTTAGGCGTGCAGGAGACTGTTCAACCTCGCGTCGGCCTACTTGAGGTCCTCATTTGTCTTTGATAAGTTTGTTTCAATGGTCTTCGCGTCGGCTGTGGACGGAGGTTAAGAGGAACCGACTGTTGGAGGTCGGATTACTGAAAAGTCGGCTTGAAGTTTGGCTATCTGCTCCATTAGTCGGTGGAGAACTGGAGTAGCCGCCGACTCAACAAAATGTCGATAAACAATTCAATCACGACCTAGGTCAAAGATTAAAGATCTTCAAGCCTCAAGTTAGCAAATGACAGCGTGGCGCAATGAGTCACCACTGGTTGGGCGGCTGTTGGAAGTGATACTCGAGAAATGAAGGACATATCAAGATTACGCTGTAAAAATCAAACAAAATGCTTAATGAAGTTGGATATTCAACAAGAATTGGAAGTTTTGGGAAAGAGAATTACCTGACCCTGAACGGAGGTTGTGTCGGAAAGGGCTAAGACTGGAGGAACTCGTTGGGGCACCCGTAGGGGTAGATCTCAGAGCGCCCAGGCTCCGACACCAGATTCTTCCCCTGTGGGGAGTTGGTTGGGGCTGGCAACTGCTGGTTCGGAGCCCCGTTTGTATGGAAAATAAGGATCATGAAACTGTTCGGACATTGGAAATATTCAAAGGAGAATGTTAACTTACCACTCCTTTCAAGTCTTAGTTGATGGAAGCCTCCCCTGATTCGGAGGATGACAACTCCTCGATGAAAACTCCAGGGCGATTATCAGCCATTGGGGGGTCGACCGCTGAAGATGCAGCCTTAGGTGGGGCGCCCACCGAAGGGCTGACCGCCTAAGAAGCGCCACTGGAGATGCGGCTGCTGGGGGGTTGGTGGCAAGAGGTAGTGGTGTAACCGCGGTAGCAGGAATGTTATGGGATTACCAGATGTGGTCAACAAATTTTTCAGATAGGATTCGGAATATTGACAATCAAGGGACAAGATCATACTTACCGAGTTCGGTTGCGTGACGATTGGGATTCTAGGATCCTCAGTTGGAAGAGGAGTTTCTCTCTCATTCCGTTCTTCTGGCTGACTAATCATTGGCGTTTCCTCCTAAGGGGGAATGAGGATTGGTTCGGGTGTTGGTACCTGTATAAGAGAAGTGTGAGAGTTGGTATCGATTGTTCTAGTCGGTTGAGTTGTTGGTACTGGAGTTAGATGAGAAAGCAAAGTAGGGCCAACTACAAAGAAGGCTTGTCAGACACAAATAAGTGTGAAATTACAAACATATGAAATCGGACTTACTGAAACCGCTTCGGATATGAGGGGGCATCTAGTGTGTGTTAATGGGCAAAGAAGCCACGTAATCTTGGACTGCCTGGCGATCCATCGGTTTGGATGGTTTGGTTTGTACGGTTGTTCTTGTTTTTTTCTGTTTTGGTTTGCTGGGGGTATCATTGGCGGCAACCACCCGTCTTTTGCGCGGCACTAGCACAAGACGAGATAGTACCAGCGCCGGTGTTTGTGTTAGGGTCTTCAACATTTGGTTGGACGATGGGATGAGCAGGGCCCAGGTGGTTGACCACCATTCTCTGGAGGATTCGACGGTTTGAGGTTGGATTTTGAAGGGAAGGTAGGAGTTAGAGGTGATATAGGCAGAAAGCTGGGTCAGATACGGTTGGATGAGTTCGGGAATAACCAAGCCGTCTGGACTTTGGGTTATTAGATGAGGACGGGCTAGCGGACTAAGAAGACCTTGACAACAGCCGAACTGGTGCGCCAGATATTGAGGTCGGTAGTTAAAGATATAAAAGGACTTATTGTTCTTTTTGTCTATTCTTTTGCTAGGAAAAAAAAATCTTGGTTTTAAGGTAGCATCCCAGGAAAAGGGATAGGTTAGACGAGGTAATGGATTCGGGTATGGTAAAGGGTAATAAGTGCCTAGGTAGAACCAGAAGAGTTCAGTAGCATATTGCACTCGACTTTCATAGACATAAAAGCGAGAGTTGCTACGACTGTCGGAAGTGATTTGCTGGATAATGTGGTCGGAAAGTTTTAATTCGGATTGTTTCGGGGCACATGGAGGCAAAGGTCAAACCAAGAGAACGGTCGTTTCCTGGGTTTATGGGTGGTCGGTTGTAGAAGGCGGTTGGGAAATATAATAATATTTGTACAAAAAATTATAATAAATGTAAATATATTTTTAATGTTATAAATAATGATGTTAAATACAAATTGATAAATCGGCGGTGAACGAAAATAGTAATATTTTTTTCCGAAAAATTCAAATATTAAAAATTTAGAATTTGGATGGTAAATAAACAGAGCATAAATTTTAGTCTAAATAAAAGTTTGATTGTTTAATAACATGATAAATAATAAGACACTATTCTTAAGAGAAAAAAAAAACATACTTGCATGGTTTCGTTTTGTATTTTCTATTCTAGTTTGTATTTTCTATTATAGCTTCTATTATGTAATTTACTGATATTTCCTCATTTTGTTTTATATTCCAAAATATCAATTCCATTATTATTTTGTGTTGATAAATAATATTAATAAAATTTAAAAAATTTCGGACATGCGGGCGGGCGCATTCACCCATCCAAAATAATAATAATAGTAAATACAAAGCATGGCCATCCAAACAGAGGCTAGGATGGATTATTCAAGAAATGCTATGATGGAAGAAATTCGCAAATGGACGGCTGAAAATTGACGTGGAGAAGTTCAAGCGCCAGGGCTTACGTAATGCCAACAATGCCTTCCAATATTATTTATTTATTTATTTACGTACGGCCAGTGTCACCCATTTATCAATAAAAATTTAAAACTTTGGTTAAGATTTTGATTTCATTTTAAACACACAATTGAAAAAATTAAATATATAAATATATAGGTAGAGGTTTTTGAAATTTTATAAATTTTTTTAAAAAAATAAAATATTAATATTTGATTAAATATTTTATAAAAGAAAACATGAATTTAATATAATATTTATTTAAAAATGAATACTGTGAAACGAGTAGGAGTGTGTTACGATAAAAACAAATTTAAAAAAAAAATTATTTTGATATATATATATATATATAATGGGGATAGAATATTAAAGGAGAATCCGGAACATCATCCGACCGTCCATCTTAGAGCGATCTGGAAGGATTGAATTGAAAACCCCTTGGGCACGTTTCTATCCATCTCCACATTTATTTATCTTTTCCATCATTCAATACCCAATAATAAATAAATAAATAAAAATAAAAGATTCTTTTATCGATAATGCTATTAATATTTAATAAAATTAAATTACATACGTAGCATAATAATAATCATTCACTCTTATATATGGTATGTAGCATAATAGAAAAATATATTACATATATATATATATATATATATTTGGTTATTCTTCGGATTGATTTAATTTAATTTAATTTAATTAATAATATTATTATGGTTGTAATTTAAAACTACGACCGCCTTATAAATTTCTCCTAAAGTCCCTTTCCTTGTAGTCTTTCCTTTCCCCTTCACCGTCTATGACCAGCCGTCTCTCTCCTCTTCTCCTCCCATCGTCGTCTTCTTCCTTCTTCCTTCGACATTTCCACTTTTGCACCTCTGCTGCTGCGTTCGGTGTTCTGTCTCTCAGGTATGATTGCTTGCTTTCATTGATGTATCGATTTATTTAATATTGTTTTATGGATTGGAGTAGATTGGATTGTGGGGGTTTTCCTGTGGTTTTGTTTCTCTTGGTTTTTCAGTAGTGTAACAGAATGTTGAATAATGTTGGTTTCTGCGTTCGTGTTCAGATTCTTGTTGCGTTTGTTTGAGGCTTTGGAAGGCTGAGTGGTTTTGCGGTATCGAGACTACCTTAGGAGTTAAGAAAGTCGTCATGGTATTTTCATCTGTACTGTTGTTACTGTGCAGTAATGAACAGAGCATACTTTTCTCCCTCAAAAGGAGAGAAAAAGTTGTTTTTAATTTTCTTTGACTGGAATTGTACTCGTTTTGATTTGATAGTGAGAGAGAAAGGGGGGAGGATTTTGTGGTGGTCGAGTGATTAATTGATTGATTGGATTTGGTATGTTAATCAATTGATAGGGCGGATTTTTGCAGGTGAGTCCGATGGAAAACGAGGAGATTGGACCTCCGTGGTTGAAACCAATGCTGAAGGCTGATTACTTCATTCCGTGTGCGTTACATTTGGATTCCAACAAAAGCGAATGCAACTTGTTCTGCTTGGATTGCATGGGGAATTCCTTTTGCTCTTACTGTTTGATTCATCACAGTAGCCATCGAGTTCTTCAGGTCTCATACTCATTCATCCCTTTCTTCGTTACCATTTTGGATGAAGTAAACTTGTTGAATGAACATAGCCATAACTACTAGCTAAATGAGTTGTTGTTTCTTCTGGATTTCGATTACAATTTGGTAAAGATATAAGAGTAATGAATTGCAGATTAGGCGATCTTCGTATCATAACGTGGTGAGGGTGAATGAGATTCAGAAGTATATTGACATATCGTGCATCCAAACGTATGTGATTAACAGCGCCAAGATTGTGTTCCTGAATGAAAGACCTCAGCCCAGACCCGGCAAGGGAGTGACCTACACTTGTGAGATCTGTGCTCGCGGCCTTCCAGATTCCTTTCGATTCTGCTCTCTTGGCTGCAAGGTTAGTCCAGTCCTCTCTTGTTCTTTATCCACATTTGTGCATTTTACCATTAATTCTTAATATTCCTCAACTCAACTGTCTTGTCTTGTTCGTCATCTATATTATAAAAAATAAAAATGGATGTAAATGAGACTGTACGTGTAGCTGTTTCTTGGTCTCCTTCGTTGAATTCTAGAAGCAGCTTTTATATATATATATATGTGTGTGTGTGTGAGTGTGTGAATGTGCACAATTTATCATGATTATTCTTATTTTTGCTAACTTATTTTGACACGTTCGCTTGATCCCTTTGTCCCAATAATTGATTGCTAATTTGTACACATTCAATCAATCTATGAATTATAGTGTCCTAGAACCATTTTGCCTATATGCTCTAACTTAAGTAAAGAATCTAAATTTGGCCTTTAACCAGTCCCCTGTTTTTCATCAAACCATAGTTAAATGGCATGAAGAGAGGCGATCAAGAGCTGACATTTTCCTTAAAGTTCAAACACAATAGGGGAGACTTGCAAGAATGGGATTCAGATGAGTCCTCCACCCCAAGGAAGATCCACAGGGCCAATGCCTTCAGCCGGCTTTCCGATGGGCATACTTTCTCGGCGCACGAGAGGTTCTCAAGCTCGAGCAGCTCCGGCGACGAGGGCGGCCACAATCTCTCCCCGGCAACCCCTCCATTGTTCAATCACGCGAATTCCAGCCGGCGAAAGGGCATCCCGCATCGTGCGCCCTTCTAACTATCATAGTGCAAATTGCAGCCTCAGACTTTGAAGAAAGGTAATGAAAGCATAGGTAAATTATTGTCCTCCATCTTTTAGCTGAAGGGTAAGAAAATGTATACATAGATCAATGCACACACATACATATACATACATACATACATACATACTGTGTATATACTTGGGTTGGGTTGCTAGTGTACATACATACATACATATATCTATACACACATCTTTGCTGAAAAATCTAATTAGTGTTTCTACTTTCGAAGGAATATGAGCTCAATGCAGACAAAAGCTACATATGTTTTCTTTGGGGATAGCATTTTGTAGGCTTTCAGTAGTAGTTTTAATTTATTATTTATTAATGGTAGCAGTATTTGTTTAGTTACATTGGACTGTGTGTCTGGAAATCATTTTGGGTTGCTGAATCATTGCAATACGTGGGAAGGGGGAACAGAATTGGGTCCACAGCCATTGATGGTTTCCTTTTTGAGATGCTCTAATTTAATCAGATTGTTTAGTAGTTTTAGTATTTAATTTAGATTTTTAGTATGTGTGAATTGGGGAAGGGACAAAAGCTGAGCTGAGCAGAGCAGAGCAGTGCAGTGCAGTGCAGTGCAGGTGTGCGGAGGAGGAGGAGTTGGAGGAGGAGTAGATAGATAGACTTGGAAAGTTTTAGTATTTTTTAACTCATTGATGATAATGATGATGCAGACTCTCTCTGAGTTCTCTTTCTCATTTATATATATATATATATTTTTAATAGTGATGATTACGTAATTAGACAAGAATAAGTTTGGAATTTTGGGTGGTGTAGAATGAGGGTGAGGGTGTTGATGTCAGAGAGAGAGAGAGAGAGAGGGGTTAGGGGACACGTAACAGCCCACCATGGACAGGGACTCTGATGTCGACACCTTTCTAGCCCTTCCTTTATTTTATTTTATTTTATTTAATAAATAACCATTTATCTCTTGATGCTTATTCTTTTTAATAATATGCTAGCTACAACTAATCATAATAATAAATTTGTAGTTTGCTAGAATATTAATTAATTAATTAATTATATAGTGTAGGAACAAGTGGAGGGCAGAGGCGTGAGGAATCTGCCAAAGTCTGCGTGATTTTGCCTCTTCACTTGTACTGCATGCATCACTAATTATTTATTTTATTATTTATATTTCTAAGCCCAGCTCGTTTTTGTTTGAATAAGCTAAGTATTAATTAATGTTGGATTTATGAATAGTGATGCACAAAATATCTGAAGAATGTAAACAATAAATGAATTGGAAACACAAGTTCATACAATGAATTCATTGGTAGAAAATACTACTACTCAAAACCCTAAAATCGATGTTCAAATAACTAGTGCCGGATCACACGATTCCCAATATATAAATATTTATAAGCAAAACTACACAAAATTCATGGTAATTTTACAAAATTGTGTCTTACTTGTAAAATTACATATTCCCTCCCTCCTATCTTAAAGTTGATCATCTTGTTTCTCTATTTTATTTTTCTCTTGAGCCGCTGTACCAAATAAATTCTAAGAGAGATATTTAGTGTGGGATTGATACAAGTAAACCGATATTTCATCCCCCAAAAATAACCCAAGACAAGAATCTCACATCACTAATACAAAAAATTATCAATTTTGTAAACGAGATTTTTTCGTTCCTAAATTCTTTTTTTTTTTGTTATTAATGATATTAGAAATGAAATTACGTTAGCTACGTGAACTTTAGGAACATAATTTCGTTACAAATATATATATATATATATTTTTTTAGTGCATATACAAACTCATTTACCAATTTTGTGGCTAAAAAAGAAAAAGGGGAAAAAAAAAAAACACCGCGAATATATCACATAGAAAGAAAATACTATCAAAACCCTAAAATCAACATTCAAATAACTGACGAGCTGTCAATGGCATATGTTGGGCTTTAACACTGGGCCTTGATCATCTTAGGCCCAAACCTACCAAATATATTTTCGCTTCACTATTGTTAAAAATGTTAAAAAAATACTCAACCACTTAAACTGTCCTCAACAATTGAGGATTGCTATAGAAGATAAAATTACATAATTAACATGACATCATTTAAAGAATTTGAGATTGGTACAAGTTCGTACGTTCTATCACGAGTTTCCGACCTTAACCACAATTTTAAAATAAAAGAATTAATTGATCCATAAAATATGTTCACAACTTAAATTCAAAATTCAAAATTTGTTACTTGATTTTGTTAATATATTTTTAAAAATATGTAATTAAATTTATTTTGACTTCTCTTCACTTTTGCGTATCTGAAAATTTAAAACCTTTGGTGTTTGTTTGATTTTGATTTGAATGGACGTTTTTTAATTAAATTTTGATTGAAAATAAATTACAATTTAAAGTTAGATACGAGGTTAGAAGATAATTTTTATTAATATAAAATTATATTTTATTCAATTATTTGAAAAAAAATAATGGAAGATAATAAACAAGACAAACCTACCATTAAATTTAACTATATATAGCGTTTGAAACTTTGATTCTTTTATTGAGAATTAATTTCCTTTCAATGGATGGTTTTTTGAAGTTGAGCCCTTATAATTTGTAATTTATTCAATTAATATCATGTTATCACTTAAAATATTAAACATAATATAAATAAAATCACCTATAGTGGATCGAGTAATGATGTCACTGGCACATATATTTGAACTTTGTTTATATGTGAACCACACTAGCTCTTTCTTTTTACTCTCTCCGTCCATTAAAATTAAAGGGGCAGACACGAAAATTAAGAAAAATAAATATTTTATTGAAAAAATAATAGGTAGTTAGAAGTATTTTTAAAAATATAGTTAAAAAGTAAAGTAAATAAAGAGAGAAGGTAATAAAGTTAAATATTTATTGTAAATAAATGTTGAATGAAAGATAATAATTAAATGTTGATTTGTTGACTTTGCCAAAATTAGTAATTAAATAATTTTAGTGGACGGACTAAAAAGGAAAGTGAGAATAAATTTAGCGGAAGGAGGAAATATTTTCTATTAAATCATACACAAAATTAGACATGTTAAAACGGGTTAGCGGGACGGATTGACCCACAACCCACCATAACCTGCAAATAAGCGGGTTGTTTGTGGGTCAACCCGCAACGGGATGGATCAAAATTTCATTAACCCAATACAACCCACCGGTGGGTGGCGAGCTAAGCGGGCTAGGCCATGGGTTTTTTAAAAATATTAATATTATAAATATTTTTTGTGATTAATATTTAAAAATAGTTAAAAATAGTTTTATTGTAGAATTTAAATAATAAATATTTAAAATAAACAACAAAATAAAAATTTTCAATTTTAAATATTAGTATTAGTTAATGTATTTAAAAATAATAATAATAATTTTTTTATATATATAAATCATAATTAATTTTATGAATCTTTGAATAGACTCTAGAATTAAAAAAAAAATTATAAAACAATAAAATGGGAGACGAACAAAATAAATTATGTAAAATCGAAATAAATAAGATAGAGAAAAAACACAGCATGTAGACAATATTCATTAAGTTATTTAAGTTAATAATAATATAAATTTTATTTTATTCGTCTTAACTAAAATTATCTTTTTTCAATAGATTAAAAATAATAATATGTTATTTAAGTGTACACGATGATTTTGATATTTTTTTACTCTTTGTACGTTATTTATTTGTAATTTAAATAAAATTAAAATAACTCTGATATTAATATTTGATTACTTATATTATAATTTTTTAGTGTGACAAAAAAAAGTATAAAAATACATTTAGTTGAGACGGGTGAGTGCTAATTATTGTATTTACTTGGCTGCGGGCTAACCCACGGTCCACGTGGGTTGACCCATTTAGGCCCGCATTTTAACGGACTTAAAAAAATCACAACCCTATCCTCCTTAAAAGTGAGGAGGGGCGGGTCAACCTGACGGACTCAATCCATTTTGATGGCTCTGACAACAACAACAACAACAACAACAACAACAACAATAATAATAATAATCCCTCTGTCTCGGATAAATTGTCCGAATTACTGTATATACGAGAATTTAAGTAAAATATAATTAGTAAGTCAATAAAAAAATTTATTAGTAAAAATAATTATTATATAATAAAAGTAATTTTAAATTAAAATTAACATAAATAAATAATTTAATTAAAATTTAAAAAATGTGATTAAAACGTATAATTATATTTAAAAAAAATAAATTATGTAAAACATACAAAAATAAAAAATATAGAAATTTATTTGAACAAATGGAGTAATTAAAAATAAAAGTTGGTCAAAAATTAAAATAAAAAACAAAATGGAATAAAATTATTTCTTAGGCAATAACATTGTATTCACCGATATAGTGTGTTTTCAAGAAATATAGCTTATTTAATTAACATAATTGTACAAAACTCCCCCGCGGTTTCATAAAAATGCGCTAAATTTTTCATATTTTAAAAATTGCATCAGATACTCTCATGGTTTTATAAACTCTACATCTAATCTCCCGGCCGTCCTTAATTAACTGTGTTTGACCTGCACCCGGCCAAACTGCGAGTGAATTTCAGAAGCACTAATTCTAAACTTTTGAAATTAAAAATATATTTATTATTCCTATATTAGCTTTAAGGAACAATAAAAATATACTCCTAATTTTTTTTTTCTTTTATGATTCTAAGAATTTATTTAGTGTTTCTTGAGGCTAAATATAAGAGGAGTAAATTTATTTGTAATTTCAAAGGTTTATAAATGAAGATTCTGAAAATCATTCGCAGTTTGGGTGTGCACATAGTTTATGAAACCATAAGGGAGTCTCACACAATTTTAAAAATACGAGGAATTTGACCCAATTTTATGAAACCATAAATGAGTTTTATGAAATTTTGCTTATTTAATTATATATATTACATGTTCTTCGTCAATGATAGTGCTATTTTGTGAAAGAAAATACACATAAGATCCTTAAGGTATCTCATCTTCATGTCTTTCGCATGAAGCACTCTATAGAAACGTGAACATAAAAATTATGATACATATAAAGAATTTGAATTAACATGAACGAATATGTTATTATATAACATAACAAACCTTTAGAAATCTTGAGTTGGAATGTGTACATTTTTATACCTTCTTTTATTGTGACAATATTGTAAACATACAATACATGTATGTGTCAACCAACGTTTCGAGGACTTATGTCATCTAAAACAACATTTACATAAGGTCTACGAGCCTTTAAGTACATTTTTTTACTTATGGAGGGTCTATAGAGCTAAATAATGATTGTTCATTCTCATACATACCCGAGACTTGATTAATCATATAACTATAAAATCTTATGTATGTGTCTTTGCTAAAATATGTATCAACATATTCAAGAGGGTCTTGTTTGTCCATAGAAAGAGTTGCAATTGCATAATAATAAGGATACCCAACCAACTGAAACATACAACAACTAAAATGTCTTGATGCAAAATGCACAACATGATTAGATTGCCAATGCATCACCTCAAAATTTTCATCCCAGTCCAACTTGAATAACAACTCTTTGTTGTTTCTCTATTTTCTTGACAATATTCAAACAAACAGTACCCGTGTATCTTCGCATGCCCTTTCTTTTGACTTGTATATGTGTCATGCACTTCATTGAAATCTATTCAAACATATCAATCATAGGAAGGTATCATGCTTCTGTAATGTAGTTATTGAATGATTCACTTATGTTTTTCACCAATACATCACATTTTGTCATTGTAGGAAAGTATGCACGAGCCCACTGATGCTCAGGTATGTCCATCAACCACTCAAAAATATTTTTTGCATCACCCACCTTTGAGTTACAATTAAGATTTCTCTTTTTTATTTTCTTATGTTAATTCACATTATAGGTAGAAGAAGCTTTCCAAACAACCTCTTCAACTCCATTCCTTTGAATCGGGCCTTGAAGTTATTATATATATACCTAAAACAGAAACAATGCTCGCTCTTTAGGGCATTCTTTGCTCTTGCCTCGATTAGCCCATTCTGCCAGTCACTGATGAAAGCCCAAACATCCATAGTACATTCTTCAATATCCCGAACAAGTAAGTTAAAAAACCATTCCGAACTATCGTACTTTTCAATTTCAATAAAAACAACAACAATCAGATAAATGTTTTCATTTCCATCTCTTCCAACTGCACAGAGAAGCTAACCTTTAATTGTACATGCCGTTAAAAAAAATAACCATCTAAACCAATAATTGGCCTACACCTGAACTTGAAACCATCGCTCAAAGGTTTCAAGCACACATACATCATTCACTGAATTGGTAGATTCAAGCGTCGACCAACATGTAAAGTACGAGAACTTTGTAGGTTACACTTTACAACTGTGGGGCAGCAGTCGTAGTGTCTTGCATATTGTTCCTTGACATCTCCTTTAATTAATTCAAGGGCATGTTGTTTTGCTCGATAAACTTTAAATTTACTAACCTCAACATCAACATCTCGTCTGATATTTCTTTGCAAGGATTTAATGGATTCATTTGAATTATCATTTCGATAGTTCATGATCCTCTTTGCCAAATATCTATACCATTCCACAACTAAAATAGTGTTAAAAAGCTATTTTATCACAAAATATATGAAAAGAATCAATTATGTATTTCTCATAGAAAAAAACCATAAATATATATAATTTACATAATAATACATGAAGTCTACCTGTAAGTTTTCTCTCATGATACTTGAAGCACGAATGGACCAATCACATCCATTCTTACTCACTACAGTGATTGCATATTTTTAATTATTTGGGATACTTTAAGTCCCATCCCCTTCGAACAATCCAATCCTTCAAAGAATTTTTAAATTTCTCTCTTGAAGGAAATTTTATGCCTACAACTATGTCAAATTGTCTCATGTCTGACTCGTCTTATTCTTGTACTGAGATGATATATTACCATCATCTTCTGAATCTATAGGCATTTCCAAATCTTTTCCTTCTTTTACTATCATCCCGATCGGATTCACTAGGCCCCCTTTGATATAGGTGCTCTTGTATTTTGTGCTTTCTCTGTCCTCTTCAAAAAGTTCTTAATTTTTTCAAAAAATATTTCATCATTTGTTTCTCATTACCTTCCCTCCATATGAATATGTTGTCATCTAATGGGTCTTCTAATATGTCATATATCCAGGATGGGTCGTCAGAATTAGATTTATTGCAAAAATTGTGCACCTCACCACTTACTTCATATTTTGCATCTCCAAGTCCATTATCAGTTTTAATCATATATTCTTTGAAGTTAATTTCTCCCCAGCATCACTAGTCTCTTTGGTTGTTCTACAAGTTTTGCATTGTAGCCACTCACTTTAACAACATTTTCGAATAGTCTTTTTCATGTTAGCAACTTCAATATTTTCTTCTACAATTCCATCCACACATCCAATAGTCTCATTACCTCCCTACACATCCATCCCCATCAATTTTTTTTTTTTTCTTTTTTATCAATGAAGTCATTTTCAATTTATTCTAAAATAGAATACAACATTAAAAAATCAATTTATCCAAAAAAAAAACTAAAAGAACATTACTAAAAAAATTTAATAAGTGTAATGTTAAAGAGTATAAATTATACTACCACAAAAATGCTAAATTATTTCAGAAAATTGTCTCGGAAAAAACTATGAGACAATATTGTGTCACGGAATCTTTCTTTGAGACAAATTAGTGTCTCAACCATACTTTGAGATATCACTTCGACACGTTTTCTCGAATATTATTTCATGACAATGCATTGTCGCATATTTTTTTCGAAACAGCACCCAGAGTAAAATTGTCTCGAAATAAGACATGGATAATACTCCGAGATTTTGAAGTGTCTCGAAATAACTTGCAAAAAAATTTCGAGAGTATGAATTGTCTCGAAATGAATCACGAAAAAACTCTTTGAATATATGTTGTCTCGAAATTCATCACGGAAAAAAAATTTGAAAGCATGAATTGTGTCGATATAAGTCACATACATATTTTGAAAGTTTGAATTATCTCCAAATCACTCACAAAAAATATTCCGAGATTTTGATAGTATAAATTGTTACAAAATCAATTACAAATTAAGTTAAAATAAATAAAATTTATTGATATATTATATAATTGAAATTAAAATAATTATATAAAAATATTAAAAAATAAAAAATACTCTATTTTATAAATTTTAAAAGTTAAATATACAAAAACAATTATTAAATTATTAAATTTTATATCACACTAAAAACTACTTATATTATTATTATAATTAGTATTTCTGTTATAAAGAAAAAATAATAAATAAACAAATAAATTTAATTGATATTTTAACCTAATTCACAATGTCATCTCAATCTTTTAATTTTTCTTCCAATCATTTTCTCTTTCCCTGGCCTATTCATTTTTTTTTTCCTCCTCGATTCTTTCCTATGTAATTTTTTTTCTTTCGATTTCCTCATTTCTATGTTCTTTTTCTCTTCCTCTTTGGTTCTTCTTGTCCTTCTCCTTCACTTTACTGCTCCATGGATAGTGATTAAAAAAGCTAGCGTTTGGTGAAAGTCATTCAACTGTAAGTTCTTTCGCATCATAAAAAATATAAAAATAAAAATAAAAATAGAATTTGAACTGGTAATTTAAGGTTCAAAAAATATTGAACCGGTGTAAAGCTTACTTTCGATTCCAGTTTGATTGCAGTTCCGGTTGAAATCAAACATGTCACTTGCTCTTTTGGAGTTTTCTTCTTTTTTAAAGTTTTCGCGAGAAAGGGTGTTTGAAATTTTGTGTTTTGTGGCCATATATTAGTTTTGAGAATTTTCAATAGAATTATTGTGGTCTTTGTCTATAAATGAGGAATTTGTTTGGAATCTTATAAAATAATCTTATTTTTAATCTTTTGAGTTAATTTTTAATAAAAATTTATCATATGTGTTATTAATTTGACTATTATGATTATTCAAAATTAGTTAAGTATTTAGTTAATTCCAACACTATTAGTTATTTCAATTGAAATGTTGTCACTTTTTTATTTTAATTCCATTGTTTTGTTATTGCATATTAGAAGAATTAGTTGATTTGTCTTAGGGCCGGCAAAAAAAAAATAAAAAAATCATGTATGCAAGGAGGGATATATCACAGATGTATCAAAAGGTGTTTTGGGGGGTGAATCGATTACAAAAGCTTCTGAGGAGGGTGTGCACAAATTTGTAGAACCCATCTCTACAAATATATTTTATGAATCAATATAAAATATTGTGTCCCTATTTAAAATGTAAAAAAAAATTATATAAAAATCCAAAAGAGGTTATAATGCATCTATTACGAAAGGGATTTGTGCTGGATTATCAAACTTGGGTGTTTCATGGAAAGCTATTTGATTTCTCAATCAACGAAGATACACCAAATCAACTACATGCAGCTAATGGATAGGATAATATTCCGCCTATGTATTCAAATGAAAAAAAGATAAATAACGCCACAAATGATAGATTGCTCACGACCACTGAAAGATTGTGCACAATAGGCCCTATTAATGAAGAAGAAATGACAAGTAAACTTAACGATGAGCTGCACTTGCTAGGTCAACCCCTTTATGATGGTTCTAATGAAGAAACAAAACTATTTGTGATTACCGAGCTTATAAGTATAAAATCAAAAAATAATATATTTAAAGCGACATTGGATGATATATGTAGTCTGATTAGGCGTGCCTTTCCAGAAGGCAACCAAGTGCCATCGATTTTTATGCTTAAAAAAATTGTTATCTAATATGAGAATGTCATCTCAGAAAATAGATTGTTGTCCACCATGATGTATTGGAAGTCAAATGAGATGGCCCAATTATGCAAGTTTTTCGGATTATCAAGATGGAAAGAAGATAGTTGGCGTAGAAAGGTTGCATCCGCTCAAGTGGTGTACATTCTATTGAAAGATAGATTGAAAATTTTGTTTGAGCTCAAGCATACTGCTTAGGTAATGTTATGGCATGCTACTTATCACATTGATGATGGAAAGATCAGCCACCCATCGGATTTATCTGCCTAGAAATATTTCGACAAATGTCATCCAAACTTTGCGTAAGATCCACACAATATGAGGGTTGGTCTATGCACTGATGGATTTGCCCTATTTGGAACATATGGTCGTAATTACTCATCTCAGCTAGTAATTTTGACACCCTATCATCTCCCTACAGCAACGTGTATGCAAAAACAATACGTATTTTTTGACAGTTGTGATCCGCGGCCCAAATAATCCAAAAAAAAAGTTAAACGTGTATTTGCAACCTTTGGTAGATGAATTATTAGACCTGTGGAACAACAGATATATGGTATATGAGCACATACAAATCATCAATCTCGTATGCATGCGGCTTTAATATGGACCATAAGAGATCTTCTATGATATGCGATGGTAACGGAATAGAGTACTGCTGGCATCCTAGGATGCCCAATTTGTATGGATGAAAATCCGGCATTTAGATTACAAAATGGGAGAAAATTGTGTTACTTTGACTGTCATCGACATTTTTTTCCACGATGTCATGCTTTTTGTCAAGATGATTGGAGTTCTATTAAGGGAAAAATCGAGGAGGGTATTACAAGGGGGTGTTTAAATTAGGATTTAATATTGCAATGTGTTTCAAGCACACCAAAGGTAGTTGATGACCCGTTATCAGATGCACATAATGGGTATGGAAAATAACATAAATGGACAAAGAAGAATATACTTTGAGATCTACCTTATTGAAAATATATGTTGTTGTGATACAATCTAGATGTAATGCACATTGAGAAAAATGTATTTGATAATATTATCTACACGGTCACGGATGTTCCAGGAAAATGAAAGACAACATCAATGCTTGGAAAGACATACACATGTTATGTGATCGACCTGAATTATCCATTTCACCTGAGCTTATGGACCAAAAACGAAGGTAGTATACAATATCACATGTCAAGATTCTAGGGTGCTTTGTATATAGGCATCAGAAATAAAATTTTCAGATGATATTGTATCCAACTTGAAAAGATGTGTCAATATTAGAAGCGTGATTCACCAAAATAAAAAGTCATGATGCATATGTATTCATGCAATGTTTGGTGCTTGTTGCGTTTCGAGGTGTACTGCCAAAATATGTATGGCGCGCTTATTGAGGTATGTGTATTATTACAAATACTATGTTGCTGCACATTATAAGTTCAAAAATTAGAGGAGATGAAATTCAGAACTCCTTTAGTCGTATGTAAAATAGAAAAGATTGTTCCACCTAGGAATTTGATAGTATGGAACATCTTCTAGCCTATCTACCTGAAGAAACAATACTTGTTGAGTCAGTGTACTACAAATAGATGTATCTATTTGAGAGGTTTGTTGCATGATTTTTAAATAAGTTTATATATTAATAGAACCTTGTGATGGATATTTGAATGCGTAGATTCTTAAAGGACTTAAAAGAAAAATGTTAAAAACAAAATACATGTGAAAAGTTCAACCGCAACAACGTATATTATGGAGGAGCTTGCATATTTATCAACACAATATTTTCAATGAGAAAAATAATGATGGTAGATTAAGAGCATCCACCCTCACAAATAGATAATTTCTTTCAATTTTTAACTTTCTGGGACAAGCAGATGGACATGGAGCGACACAATATTTATCAAATTCAGAATATCGATCTGCTTTCGTATTTCTTAATCAACACTCTAGAGACATAATCTTATTTTTTTGTAATTAATATTATATTTCCTTTATCGATTATATGATAAGTTTTTATAATAATAAACTTATGTTTAATTTATTTAAGAAAATTAATGATTAATTTAAAAGATGAATAAACTAACATGTACTATTGTTACTAGGCTGAAACACATATAGGGACATCATTTACTTCTGTTGATCATATTATTTTCGAAGTTTATGTAGATTGGTTTCGAGATTCTATAATTAATATGAACTTAGATGATGTGTTTCCACTCTTGCGTGCTATAAGATCATGCATGGCTACAAAGTCAAAACATTTAAGGAATATATTATTACTGGATGGAGCTTTAGTACCTTTGAACGAAGTGATGGACAGACGAGTTAGAGATACAATACAGAGTTGCATTGCAATCTGATATAAATGCGGTACTTCGTTAGAATACTATGTAGTAATAATTAAAGAGATTTGGCAAGTGATGCATGATCTATATTGTCACATTAATGTGGTTTATTTTTGTTATTGATGGGTTGACCCTAACCGAAGCACACACCGTCATCATACATATGATTTGGTTGATGTGAACTTTTGTTATCTTCTTAGGACAAAAGAGCCCTATATATTGGAGCAACAAGAAAAACAAGTTTTTTTTTTTTTTTTTATGTCGAGTATTCTAATAAAAATAGATCAAACTCCAAATGGATAGCAGTTATGAAAACCAAGCCACGTAATCCGGTGAAGATGAAATAGGATGATTTGACGTATCAGTCTGATTGAGTGCAAGGATCCACAACATGGATAGACTCTAATGCATCTCACAATTTATCTGATAATGTTTTATCTAATGTAAATGTAGATTTACATGTCAATCAATTCGAATATGTTGAATGAAAAACTAATGACCTGGATAATTCTAATTCAGAGAAGATTGATGTACATGAACAAGATAGTGATTAATTGATTGAATATGTTGAATGAGTAAATGCTCTTGATTTGTGATTTTTCATATATGAAGTTTTAACTTTTTTTTTTTTTTCATCTTTGCAAATTAGATCCAATAAAACCCATATTATGCCTCTACCTGATTCTTGCTACTCCCTCCGTCCCATAACAAACTATCTATTTTTTTATTTTGGCCCATCCCATAACAAAGTATCCATTTCTTTTTTTTAGTAATTGTAGTATCTACCTAACATTACAAATACCCTTACAGCTTACAACATATTACACAAATGTCATTACCTTTATATCACACCATACTAATAAGGTTATTTTTGTCATTTCTACATTATTCCTACTATTTATCAATATAATACTAATATACCTTAAACTACGTGCAAAAAGAAAATGAATACTTATTTAAAGAACGGAGGGAGTATTTTTTTTTTTTTTTTTGTAACATATAAGGTATGTTGGCTTAGGGTCCTCATTGGGTTTGACAATGTTGAGGTAAAGGCTCTTGAGAAGATTTTGAAACATAAACAAAGGTTTGCAAGTTACAACAAAAGCTTATTTTTCAAGATTTAAAGCTCTTCTATTTATTTTTTGTGATCGATGTTGAACTTATTTGAAATATAGTTTATTAACTGGAATTTTCTTGTAACCGATGTAAATATATGATTTCTCCAACGGTCCATTGGTATGTTTAGTACAAAATATATTTTGCTCAGCCTTGATTTCATTTTTCGATGGTTGTAAGGATAATTCTTGAGCCTTCATTTTTTTTTTTATGTCTTGTCTCTTACCATTTGAATGTTTTAATCATTTTATTGTTGGTTCTAGATTTTGAATCTTTATTCTTTTTTAAACTTTTAATATGGGAGTAGAAATCTAATTCAGTTCTATTAATTTTGTTGAGCAAAACTAATTTGTTGTCCCACTCAAACCCAATTTTTTAATATTTGGTCCCACTAAAATTTTTTATCAATATTAGTTCCACAAAAAAAAGAAATCATCATTTTTAGTCCTACCGTTCAAATTTCAACAGTCCGTACTGACGTGGTTTTTACGAATATTGATATGACAACGGAGTCAAACAAAATACGACTGTGTTTGAAATTATAGTAGATTGCCCGTAATGGTGGAATTCAACACGGGTGTACATAAGTAAAAAAGCACTGCACAAGCTACCCTTTTCAGTGATTATATTTCAACACGGGCGTGTATATAAGACAGACGCCCATGTTTAATTTTAAAACAATTGTGGTATGTACACGCCCGTGTATCGATTCGTGTATGATAAACATGACCGTGTACATTTTACACACAGGGATGTTCATAAAACAGAATAGTACTAGGGGGATGGACATGCCCATATACTAGGCCGTGTATTGTAAACGCGGCCATGTTTAAAATCATAACACATTGTCCATCATGGCGGAATTCAAAACAAACGTGTATTCGTAAACAAACCTATGTTAAACCTCCCAAAAAACCTATTTTAGTGGTCGTATTTCAACACGGGTGTGTGTATAAGAAACACACATTTGTTTTATCTAAATAAGTTGTGGTATAGACATGCCCATGTATCAATTCGTGTATAATAAGCACGGTCGTATACGTGTTACACATCAATGTGTTCTTAAAATAGAATAGTGCCAGGGAGGTGGACGCACCCATGTATCAGTCCGTATATAATAAGCACGGTCGTATACGTGTTACACATCGATGTGTTCTTAAAATAGAATAGTGCCAGGGAGGTGGACGCACCCATGTATCAGTCCGTATAAATACAGTCGTGTATGTTTAACACACGGTCGTGTTCTTAAAATAGAATAGTGCAGGGGGATAGACACACTCATGTACTAGGCCGTGTATTATAAACACAGATATGTGAATTTGTGCACGCCCGTGTTCGTGGGTTAGATTTTTTAAAATCCAATTTAGTCTAATACGGAAGACAAAATATCCAAATCTCCCATGTTTTAAACCTTGGTGGCGCGAAAACTCCGACCGCGATATCCTTGGGCAATGGCGACAACTCCGGCGGTAGCGGCTCGAGGGTTTTCTAGTGGCGATTTGAGATTTGAGAAAAAAAGTTTTTCTTGGTTGTTTTTCAAGTTTTTCATTACATCTTTGTATTTTATGGTTGATATAATACTTTTACATGTTATATATTTGGTATTGTGGTATAGTATTTTGTTCATGGTGTTGTATTGAGATTTTTTTGAAACATTATAAACTTTTAGAACAATTGTGTTCTTTTATTGTAGTTGATGAAATATTTTTTGAGATAGTGTTGATTTTTGGAACAGTAACATATTTTATATTCTTATTCCTAGATGATTTTTCACAACTTCTAAGTACATGTTTTTAACATAACTTGTAAGTTTAGATTTTTTTTCTCTATTTTTGTTATTTAAAAAAATGACACCTAAGGAAAAAAAACAACAACACGGCAAATAGCATAACGACCACCAGTGCTATCGAAATATCTTGTATTAAACACAATTGATTTTCTTGTTGAAGATTAATCCAATTTTAGTAAATAGCATAAATAATTACTCACGCATTAGCTTGTTTTATATTGTTATTTTGCGCTATTTTCTTTTGCTTCATTGAATAGAGATTAATGTTAGCTTCCTTCTTATTTGCTTCGGTACTTATCACATTGAACTTTATAAACGATTTTTTATGCATTGATTATGGATTTCTTTTTTTACTATATACCTGATTCAATTGAAGTTTTATATTTACATATTTTTCTTTTTTTTCCTTTTTTTGGATTTGCAATTTTTTGCAGTTTTATTATGAAGTTGTGATAAATTTAAATAGGCAAGGGATCATATAATTGTTCAACGAGGGTATAAGATTTACTTTCTCATACGTTATATTGTTTGATCACTTTTTTAATATGTTTCTTCGATACTGTTACTGCTAAGGAGTATATAGGTTTTAAAAATAATTGTGCTTTAAATTTTGAAGCAATGGAGTTCGGATGTAAATTTGAAGAAAGAGATTGGGTTGATTATATAATTTGATAAAATATTTAAATTAAAAATCGCTCGTATTCATAGAGGTTTATCAGAAGCTTTGTTAATATAAATGCTGCAAGATATATATATATATATATATTATTTTTTTATGCTGCATAATTTTTTTATTTTTTATTTTTTAAGGCTGCATGATATATGTACTGCAAAATTTACTAATTAATTATATAAATATAATACATACAACGAATAATAATTTCTTAATCTTTTTAGGTGATTTATCTCTTCGTTGTTTACTTGATCACATAAATAACCGACCGCCATTATTTTCAAATAATAATTCAAGTGTGGACAAAAAATTGTGTTATTTTTAATAAACACAAAATTTGTACAAATTTTATTTGATTTGAATTTAAAGCGGGTCCTATTCTCTAAATGGGTCATTTGATTCTCCTTTCGGGTCGATTTATTTTCCAACTTGGTTTTCGATGGCTTCTTTGATCCGAAGAGGTTTGGTCTTCATTTTGACTTTGCCAGCTTTTGGAGGGTTTTGGTCTCCGTGCGGGCGATTTGATCACAGCTTTGGATTTGATGTCTTTTTTTTAGACGATCCGAGGCTTTGATCTTTAATTTGGCTTTGCCGCTTTTGGAGGTTTGGTCTCCGCGTTGGCGATTTGATCATCGTCTTTGGATTTGTTGTCTCCTTTGGACGATCCGCGACTTTGACATTTGTTTTGGCTTTGCCGCTTTTGGAGGACTTTGGTCTCCGCGTTGGCGCTTTGATCATCGTCTTTGGTTTTGTTGTCTTCTTTAGACGATCCGCGACTTTGATCTTTGCTTTGGCTTTGCCGCTTTTGAAGGACTTTGGTCTCCGCGTTGGCGATTCAATCATCGTCTTTGGATTTGTTGTTTTCTTTAGACGATCCGCGACTTTGACCTTTGCTTTGGCTTTGCCGCTTTTGGAGGACTTTGGTCTCCGCGTGGGCAATTTGATCATCGTCTTTGGATTTGTTGTCTTCTTTAGACGATCCGCGACTTTGACCTTTGCTTTGGCTTTGCCGCTTTTGGAGGACTTTGGTCTCCGCGTTGGCGATTTGATCATCGTCTTTGGATTTGTTGTCTTCTTTAGACGATCCGCGACTTTGACCTTTGCTTTGGCTTTGCCGCTTTTGGAGGACTTTGGTCTCCGCGTTGGCGATTTGATCATCGTCTTTGGATTTGTTGTCTTCTTTAGACGATCCGCGACTTTGACCTTTGCTTTGGTTTTGCCGCTTTTGGAGGACTTTGGTCTCCGCATGAGCGATTCGATCGTCGGCTTTGGATTTGATGTCTTCTTTAGACGATCCACAACTTTGATCTTTAGTTTGCCTTTTCCGCCTTTTGAAGAGCTTCGGTCTCCGTGTGGGCGATTTGATTCTCAACTTTGGATTTGATGTCTTCTTTGGACGATCCGCAGCGTTGATCTTTGATTTGTCTTTGCCGCTTTTGGAGGGCTTTGGTCTCCGTGCGGGTAATTTGATCCTAAGCTTTGGATTTGATGTCCTCTTCAAACGATCCGCAGCTTTGATCTTTGAGAAGGTGGATTTGGTGCTCCATAACGCTTTTGGCGGCGTGTCCCTTTGACTTTTGGATCGAAGAGGGCCGAGTTGTCGCTTTGGTGAAGAATGCGATGAACACCTCGAAGCTTTGGGATGAACTTTGGAGACCTTCCCTTGGCTTTGACGAATTCCTCAACGTCTTTGAGAGCTTTGATCCTTGAAGAGGTGGATTTAGTGCTCCATAACGCTTTTGGCGGCGTGTCCCTTTGAATTTTGGATCGAATAGGGCCTGGTTTGCGCCTTTTATGAAGAACGCGACGAACATCTTGAAGCTTTGAGAACCGCTTTGGAGGCTCTTCCTTGGCTTTGATGGATTCCTCGATGGCTTTGAGAGTTTTGATCCTTCCTCCGGCTCGGACATACGATGAAGAACGTTAACTTCATCGATTCGCCAACCAATATTGGATCATTTGTCCAAATCGGTGACTTTTCGACGAAGAACGCTTCGAAGGACACGAAGAACAATGAAGAACATTGCAGAGAGTCTAGAGAGACTTACCCCTGCGCGAGTCTTCAAATGAACTTCGGTGTCTCAAATGAATTGACCATGGCTCCTATTTATAGGAGATGGGTGGTCTTGGCTTTCTTTTCGGATGGTGCCACGTGTATGGAAAGATTTTATAATCTTTCATTTTCCATCAGATGTTGTTTTCCATTCTTGATGGATTTGATTGTGCACCTTCCTTTCTCGCCAAAATCTTTATATCATTGTCTTTTTTAGAAGATATTAATTTATATACTTCCTTTATTGACAAGATCTTTATATTATTGCCTTTTTTGGAAGATATTAATTTATATATTTCCTTTATTGACAAGATTAATTTATTTTGCTGCCAAATTTATTATGGCTCTATTTAAGCACATAATATTTGTACGATATCTTCCATTTTAAGCAGATTTATGCATTAATGGTTGCTATTTATTATACAAAAATTAACATATGTGCATAATTAAATACCATATATTTGTTTTATTGAAATTTTATTTTCTTCCAAAATATATGATATCTCATTGATTTTAGACATATATTTTTAGTGTCTACAAAATGCCCCCTCGAGACTCTTTTAAGCCGACGCAAAGCATTTAAGGCGTGAATGAGTCTCGAAACATATGCCAATTTTTCTTTTTGACTGATTTTTTTTTATGGCTATTCTTTTTTATTTTTTTTAGCCAATATTTTTTTTTTCAAAGGGCTTTTTTCTTTCTTTCTTTCTTTTTTTTTTCTGGATGAGATTTTTTTTGTCCAATTGATTTTTTTTTAAGCTCGATTATTTTTTTGGGCTTTTTTTTTTGCCCAATTTATTTTTTAGAGCTTTTCTTTTCTTTTTTTTTTTGGCACAATTGACTGAACTCAGAGTTATATTCCAAGTTGCCTACGTATCCGGTTAAGGAATCAAGTCATAACGTTGTTCAAAACAAATTGAATTTGTTTGTTTTTGTTAACAGTTTATTCTCGTGTTAAGGAGTCTTGTTAGAAAGTTTATCCTCATTTCCAGGAGATTGCAGAAAGTTTATCCTCATTTCCAGGAGTGTTGTAGGTATGATTGCCCCCACTGTTTGAAGTGTTGTATTTCTCGTCATCTGAGAAATCTTCAGTAGGCGGTCCATACATTCCACTAGACATCATGCTCAATTCCATATCATGAGCGCGAGTGGCGAGTTCTTCAAAAGTATGGGGTCGGATCCCTTGTAGGATGTATTTCAAGCCCCATTGCATCCCTTGAATGCACATTTCTATGCCGGAAGCCTCGGACATACGGTCTTTGCAGTTGAGGCTTAGACTTCTCCAGTTGTTGATGTAGTCAATTACTGGTTCATCTTTCCATTGGCGGCTGTTGGTGAGTTCAGTCATGCTGACGGTTCTCTTTGTGCTGTAGAACCGATTAAAGAACTCGTACTTTAGTTGTTCCCAATTGTCGATGGAACCAGCCTCTAAGTCGATGTACCAGTCGAAGGCGTTGCTGTTTAGTGACCGCACAAATTGTTTGACTAGGAGGTCTCCATATGTTCCAGCATCGTTGCATATCTCGACAAAGTGCGCTATATGTTGCTTTGGGTTGCCTTTGCCGTCAAATTGTTGAAACTTTGGTGGTTGATAGCCCGTTGGCATTTTGAGGGCGTCAATTCTTGCAGTGTAAGGCTTGACGTAAGTGTGCGTCGGCCTTGAACTCCCTTTAAATTCTCTTTTGATTGCCCCCTTGATGTATTTGTCAAGTTGGGATATATGGATGAAGGAGTTGGATGATCCTTGAATGGATTTAATTCCGCCACCTTTTCTTTGCCATAACACTGCTCCATAAATGTTGCCGCTTTATTTTGGACCGCTAGGGAAGATTGTTGCTTTTCAGTTGCATGACCGGCTTCTTCAGGCTTGTCCAGCTTTGTGAGAATTTTTTCAATGAGGGTGTCTTGTTGTTGCATGTGTTGAGACATTCCTTCAACGATTTTGGCCAATGCTGCAAGTTGATCTTCTATATTTGAAGCGTTGATAGTCATCACTGGAGCAGAGCTTGATGCGGTTGAATGACTTGAAATTGGCCGATGAGTAGGTGGCATGAAAGTACCTTTGAAGCTTTTATATTCCTCGCAGAGAAGACTTTGATCCACAATCTTTGAGTCCTCAATATTTGAAGCGTTGGTAGTCATCACCGGAGTAGAGCTTGATGCGGTTGAATGACTTGCAGTTTGTTGAGGGGTGAACAGTGCGGCAGTACTCTTAAAGTTGTCGTCTTCTTCATAGAGTGGACTTTGCTCTGTGATTTTTGGAGAAGTGTCTTCAGATAACGACAATGCTCTTTTGGTCATACTTCGTGTTGTCATTCCAGTATTTGTCGAAGCGATTGAGGTTTTGGACGCGATGGGTGCGCCAACTTCTTTGGCGGCGACGGCGGCTTGAGCAGCAACTTTTGACGCAACGTTGGAAGTCTTGATATTGTAAGAAGCCATTGGTTGTTGAAAGTTCGTCGGAAAGAGAGATGAAAGGTAGAGAGGTCCCACTGGGCGTGCCAAAAATCTGTCCCAGCATTGTTGCATGTCTCGACAAAGTGCGCTATATGTTGCTTTGGGTTGCCTTTGCCGTCAAATTGTTGAAACTTTGGTGGTTGATAGCCCGTTGGCATTTTGAGGGCGTCAATTCTTGCAGTGTAAGGCTTGGCGTAAGTGTGCGTCAGCCTTGGTAACATAAATGATCCATCTAACAATCCCCATCCGGATGATAATTTTGATGCACCCTTCAATGATGAATGAATTCTCATTAGTCCATTTGTGTTTGAATAAGAACATTTATTTTTATTTTTATTTTTTATTTTTTTGTAATTGTAAACTTTCTAATAGATATTTGACATATCAATATGTTTTATCATTGAGCATTTCACTTTTTATGAACTAACAACATATATATTTTAATATAGTAGTGCTATCCATAGTTTGGTTGGTCGAATACGAAGTATTATGACCTTCAATTACAAATGGTTCGTGGATCGTTTATTAATATATCCCAAATTGGAAAAAAAGTGAGTGGTTCATATTTTTAAGGTAATATCTTTGATTGTTTGGATCACATTTCAATTTTTTATTCTTTTTTTGTATTTTTATATTAATTACTTCTTTTTTTAGCACTTCTAGTGCTTGGAAATTGCTCATGGGCATGCAATTCGTGAGTTATTCGATATTAAGTGCTCGGACATATTACAAATTGCATTATTGCCACCGCAATCAAAGAAGAAAGTTCCACAATGGTTGAATCTCGTTTACTTTCGTGATATGATAAAGCAATGAGAATCATAAAACTATCAGAAACTTAAAAAATGAAATATTGAAAACCGTAATAAAAATCCTGACGCAAGCCTCGAGCCATATGAAAGATCTACCATTTTTAGATGAGAATAATCCTATTGGATTCATTCCAACATATGAACGAAAGAATGAAGAAGAGGATGATAATAATGAGACAACAAATGACTCTGATTCGCACGATGAGTGATGGTTTCTAATTGCGCTTATTACAAATTTAATATGTTTCTATTGTTTTACTTTTTATACTTATTACTATGACAATTTATAGTTTAATTATAGTGTGTGGTAGAATAATTTCAAATAGTAATTTTATTTATAATATTCATATGCATTCATTTTGGTAAAAATATGGTTGGGAATGAACTTATCGAATTAATTTACTTATTTTGGCATTAGATTGTGCACAACATTATCTCATATATTGCTACAATTATTTTAAAATAAAATATAGTATACGATTTTAAATATTATCACAGTTGTTCTAGACAACATATTGTCTAAAAAATTATAATAGGCGTTTGAGATAAAATATAGTTTCAGATGTTGTTATGATTGTCTAACATAAAATATAGTTTCGGAAATTGTTATGGTCGATTGAGACAAATTATAGTCTCAAATATTATCATCGCAGTTTAAAACAAAATATAATTTCAAAAATTATCACGACTATTAGAGACAAAATAGTCTCAAAATTTGTCACACCAGTTCAAGACAAAACATAGTCTCGGATGTTGTCACGGTTGTTGGAGACAAACTAAAGTCTAAAAAATTGTCACGAGCGTTAGATAAAAAATGTAGCCTCTAAAATTGTCAGAGATAAAAAATGTAGCCTCTAAAATTGTCAGATCGATTCAATACAAAATAGTTTCGGATCTTGTCATGGTTGTTCGAGACATAATATAGTTTCAAATGTTGTCATGGTTGTTCGAGATAAAATATGGTCTCAAATGTTATCATGGTTGTTCAAGACAAATATAATCTCGACAGAGTTTGCAAAAATTCTCAAAACCATTCATTGTCACTGCAATCTCTCAGTTAATCTGACAAGACAATTTGTCTCATTATTATGTGACTCTTCATGTTGTTACGAGCAAACGATCACGTCAAAGTTTCGAAACAATTGACAAAAAATTTCAATTAATTATCTCGTATTTATAAATATTTTTAGATAATATTTTGTATCAATTTTCTATTTTTTATTTTAAAAATATGTAAAAGTTACTCTTTCCGTCTCATATATGGTGTCTCATTTACGGTAAATACGAGGATTTAAAAAAAAGTACAATTAGTAAATTATTAAAAATGTATTAATGAAAATAATAATTATTTAATAAAAATAATTTTTCATTAAGATTAACATAACTAATTAATATAATTAAAATTTTAAAAATTAAGTTAAATTGTTTTAAATAAGATTAAAGTGTATAATACTTTTCCAAAAAAAAAGTGGCAGAATAAATAGTACAGACGAAAATAAAAAGATAGATACGGTAGGTAAGTGGGATGGATTGAGTATTTATTAATAATAAATGAACACAGCTTATTTTTTAAGACAAAAATAAAAAATAAAAAATAAAAACATAAATTTTATGAAAGGAGAAAGTAATACATTTTGATAACAAGTAATAAGAGTTATAATGCAAAATAAATAAAAGTTAAAGTTTAAGTAGCATGCAGAGCCTACTTGTTAGTTGATACTCGGAGTATATATATATATATATATATTCGGAATCGGCTGTGTGTCGCCTTTTTGGTTTTTGTTTGTCCCCCCCTCCCCTTGACTTTCATGCAACTAACAGTTACGTTGCTAATTAAATAATGATATTATTATAGTAGAATCCCGAGACGAAAATTGACTTTCACCTCCCAATTCCAATCCCAATAACTTAATAAATAAATCAAATAAAAAATGGTTTCCAATTTTGTTGGTTATACCTATACGGCTATACCCTCTCTTCTCTAACCCTACAAAACTACAAATTCAACAACAATACAAACACCACCTAGGCTATGTACATACACTGGCTTACCTTAGCTGTCTTCTCCTCTCCAGAATATACACACAGCCCCTACACTTGACATGCTGATAATAATAATAATAATAATAATAATAATAATAAAATCTCTCGTAGCGACGAGACATATGATGGGATGCCATAATACCGCACATACGTGCATTAACTTCTTTCATAGTGTATGTATATTTTCTAAATTTTATATACTCCCATTTAATTGTCATTTCACATAATTTGTTTTTTTTTTAAATATAATTATATATTTTAAACACATTTTAAAATTTATAATTTATACTTCATCCGTCATGGAAATATGTGCTCATTTGACGTGACATAAATTTTATTAAAAAAAAGTAGTAATTGTTACTTTTTTTTATTTATATTTGTCTTTTTTGTAAAAATTTTAAAATTTTTTTTTAAAAAAAACTAAAAAAATTAAAAAATAAAAATTTACTTATCCGCCACGTGTCGCTGACCTGGCGGACACGTATCCTTCAGCGAGCTTTGTGAGTGCCACATAGGCATCTCCGGCGCCGGATGATAAAAATTGTGAAAATTTTCTATTATGAGACTAGTGTACAACAGACTCCAATTACGATACTAAAAAAATATAAAAAAT
Organism: Andrographis paniculata; assembly: GCF_009805555.1. Classification (NCBI taxonomy): domain Eukaryota; kingdom Viridiplantae; phylum Streptophyta; class Magnoliopsida; order Lamiales; family Acanthaceae; genus Andrographis; species Andrographis paniculata. The sequence goes on from NW_026137589.1 coordinate 511,147, forward strand.
CAATTACGAAACTAAAAAATTAGTTTACTCTCTAATATATAGTTTTCTAAAATTTTATTTTGATTTTGATTTTGGATTTGATTTTTATTTTTTGTTTTAATAATAATTTGAATATAATATATTATAAAAAAAATATTATATATTATAGAAAATCATAATCATTATATATAGTAAAAAATATATATTATATAATCTATCAATAATTTAAATATAATATTCCCATGTTCCAATTCAATTAATTTTTTTATTATTATTTTTACTGTCTAACTAAAAAATATCTATTTTTTATTATAATAAAAATAATTTTTATATAAAACTCAAAATACTTATATTTTTAATAAAAATATTTTTTATTTTTTGTACTTACAATGATAAAAATATTAAAATTATTTTATATATTTTTACTAATTAATTAATAAAATATTATTATTTTTTAATTCAAATAAAATGATTATTGAGATGGAAGGAGTATTTTATAAAAAATACTATATAGTTATAAAAAATTATAATATTTATAATATTTCATAATAGACTCATTTATTAGTTTGGACACAAATTTTAATATGATATATACTTTTAGTTTTTATAATAAGAAAAATAGAAAATATAGTTAAAAATAATAAAAATACTATACTTCTTCAATCCGCCTTTAAGGTTACATTTACTTTTTGTATTATTGTAATTAACATTAAAAATATTCTTATATTTATATAATTTTTTTTGTACAAGTATCATTCTATTAGTATTATAAAAAACTAATGAAAGTATTTTTGCATTTTGTACTACATTTTGATATAATAATTAATATTCAAATATCAACATTTAAAAAGTAAATGAGACTTTTAAAGTCGGACGAAGATAGTATAATTTTTTCCTAAAAGTAAAAAGAGCTACTATTTTTTAAAATGGAATTATATAGAGAATTAAACATATATTTTTTATGATAGAAAATTACTATTTTTTATTATTATAAAATATAAAAAATAATAAAATTTATACTCCCTCGTCTTAATTCAAAATATATTTTTTATCATTTTCAACTGTTTCATTTCGAAATATTTATTTTATATTTAATAAAAATAAGCATATACTAATATCAAAATATATTTAATTTTGTCTAAATTATAAACATATCATCACACATATAATTACTGTAAAATTAAATGATAAAAATGTCAAAAATCTCTTACGCACCCCATTAACTAATAAAATACTATTATTTCTTAATGTACTACAAAATTTCAAAAAATTCTTTGGACTTGAACTGGGACAAAGGGAGTATATCACAATAAATTCGTATTTAATAGTGTATAAATTTATTTATTTATTTTGTGATGGACGGTATATTATCACCCACATATGACACTCCGACATGGTAATTAAAAAAAAAAAAAAAAAAGATTCCTCACTAAAATCACCAGCACAAACACAGACAGAACACGATAATTATAAGTACGTCTCCCATCCCATCCGACCGACCTAATCATCTATCTATAACAAAAAAAACACATGATATATATATATATATATTTAATTAATACTAGTAATATACGGATACGGATACGGATACGGATAGGGTAGCCCAAGCCTTATGTGTACGTACGTACATATTTGAATACAGCCTTGACTTCCTTACATCTAATAATTAATACATACAAATCAATAAAAAAGTGGAATTCAGTTAAATGTAATAACAAAAGTATGAACACCAAAGGTGAGTCAGCAGTCAAAAGTCAAAACGGCAGGCTAACGTGTTTAAATACCATTGTATCGCAAGTTCTTGGGCGACGGCGTCGTTTTGTCAAAACCTTTCGCCCTCCGCCCACAGAAACTTATCATATCATAATATCATCTCATATCACATACTATACTGTGTATAATATAATATAATATTATTATTTGCCTCCTCCTTTTTCTTCTACCTCTAAATTAAATTACGCACTTGTTTCTCAATTCTCCATTCTCACGCATTATTCAATTCCCTTCCCTATGGGCAACTGTTTGACGGCCAAATCCGACCGCGACGCCACCGCTCGCCGGCGGACTCCCTCCGCCACCGTCGTTTCCGACGCCGGAGAATTGCGCCAGTTTCCCCTTCCCGTGACCGCCGCTCACGTCTTCCAATCGCTCTCCTTGTCGCCGGAATCCTTCTTCATCTGCAACTCCGATCGCCTCTACTTCGACGAATTCATACCCTCGCTCGACCTCGCCGACGACCTCCAGCCGGCGCAGATCTACTTCCTCTTGCCGGCCTCCAGGCTCCAGTATCCGCTCGCCGCCGCCGACATGGCGGCGCTCGCCGTCAAGGCCAGCGCGGCGCTGGAGCGGATCAACGGTGGCCGGAAGAGGAAGGCTCGGATTTCGCCGGTTCTGGCGGCGGAGGAGGATCCGCAATCGAATCATACGGTCAATTATCTCGTTACAAGCGGCGCTGCTTCTGGAAAACCCGCGGCGCCGGCGCCGGCGGTTTCGAGATCTGGTTCGGTGAGGCGGTTAAGGAGCTACTCATCGCGACGAGCAAGGCTGGCCGTCCGATCCTTCAGGATGAAGCTGACGACGATCAACGAAGGATCTTCGTTCCGGCTCACTTCATAAGACAAAGCGCCATTGCGATCGACCCATTGATTTCTTCTATGATCGATCCATCTGTTCTGTTCTGTTCTATGTAAATATATATACATCATTTAATTTAGAATAAATGATAAATATTTCTCTGTATTAATTAATTAATTTGAGACATTAATTTACATGTAAAAATTTCATTTCGTCGAAACTTTAATTAGTTAATGTTTCTGTAATGATTTGAGGCATTACAGTTTATTGAGGTAATCTTGTATAGTTGAGAGGCAAGGAGTATATACATGATATATATGATGCTGTTCATCACTTTTATTTTTATTTTATTTTTTATAAGTCCACAGTTGTTATCAGAAACTATTCTGTTCATTACTCCATCCTTTGACATGCTTAAAGTTGGTAGTTCAATTCTTGAAACTGTATGAAATGCCTGAGTCTATTAGGCTCCATTTAGACAATTCTCCAAAATTGTATGAATTGTGGGAGTTATTTGGCTTTGTTTAGACAGAAGTTTAAGTTTGAAAATTAATAAAATAAGTATTTGATTTAATATTTTATGAAAAAAAAAAAAAAAAAATTGATGTGTTAGCTTTTTGAAAAAAAAAATCTCATACTTTTTTCGTTCCAACTCAAAGTACTATTTTTATCATTTTATTACTTTTTATCTCAAAGTATCAATTTTCTATTTTAATAAAAATAATTATACATCAATACTAAAATATCATTAATTTTTATCTAAAATACAAACATATATTACTTTTTACAAAGATAAAAATATCAAAATCCTTTATACATTTCAACTAACTAATAAAATTCTATTATTTTTTTAATTTACTACGAACCCATTTAGACCGTAGCGAAGGGAGTACAATTTCTAGAGATTCAATGAATTGTCTAGAGACACTAATGACTATTGTGCTCTTCTCTCTTATTTTAATTTACTCATCATTTGATTTTCTTTTTTTATAATTCCTTAAATATGTCGCTAATTAATTTATAATAAGTAATTTTATTTATTTAAATTTTACTATTTTTATTTAATTAATAATAATTAATTTAGTAATATATTTCTATTTACCTTTCAATTTTTATTTAAAATTTAATAATTTTTTTTATAATACTTCAGTTTATATTTTACTTCTCATTTTAATATTAAAATATTATTATTTTTGAATATTTATGTTCAACAAGCTTATATAATTTTTTTTTAGATTTAGGATTACTTTTTCCGTCTCAAATTTATCTATCCGTTTATTATTTTCACAGAATTTTTAAAATATTATTATTATATTAAAATATAGTAGAAATAAAGATAAGATGACTAAATTAATCTATTAGTATTCTAAATGTAATGACATTTCTATAATATATTGTAAATTAGAAAGATATTTGTAATATTAGATAGACATATAATTATTAAAAAAAAAAAAAAAAAAGAAAGAAAATAAGTCTATAATGTATTTGATGTGTTGAAAAAAAAAAAAAAAATCTCATACAATTTTGAGAGATTTAATTAATAGTCTAGAGACACCAATGCCTAGCTTGCTCTTCTCTCTTATTTTAATTTACTCATTATTTGATTTTTTTGATAGTTACTTAAATTTATAATAATTATTTTTATTTATGTAAATTTTATTATTTTTATTTTAATAAATAATAATAATTTATTACTATATTTTTATTTACCTTTTGGTTTTTATTCAAAATTTAATAATTTTCTATAACACTTTATTTTTATTTTACCTCTTATTTTAATTTTAAAATATTATTATTTTTTAAATATTTATACTCAAACAAACTTATATAATTTTTTCAAACTTAGTATTATTATTATTTTTCTTAAAAATATATTTGTTCGCCCTTATTTACTCTCTTATTATTTTTTTCTACATGTTTTTTGTTGTTTATTTATAATAGTAATTTTTATTTTAAAAAAATTATCACAACATATATCTATTTTTTTTTTAATATATACATATAAACAATTATATTTATAATATCACATCAAATACCTATTATTAGTTCGCTAGAGGGCTTCGACGACGAGGGCAACGTGGAAGGAGAAGATTTTTTAAGAATAACTCATCCAAAAAGTCGGATGGTGAATTTTATTAGATTTTTATTTTATTTTTAGGTTTAAATTACTATAACTAATTTTAGTACATAAATAAAAATTTAAGGCACATTACTCTGACGTTTTCTTTGTACAACGGGATAATTTTGGAGTACGTAATTAGATAATGTAGGTTTATAGAAAAATAATGAAAATACATACAATATTTGTTACATTATATGATGATTTAAGGGTAAAATTAGTATTAGGAAGTCAAGTGTAAAGTGAAATGAAAAGTAGATAGTACAATGAATTTTCAAAATAGAGAGGAATTGAACATAAATCTTTTTTAGCGGTATTTAAATCCACGTGCCCCTAAAATAATATCAAAGTAAATATATCACATTACAAAACTCTTATTTGAATGCTATAGACTGATCTACGAGTATTATAAGCAAACTTATGTTATTATTTAATTAAATTTTGAAATTTAAAAAATATAACACGCTCTCATTATATTATCTTCAATCAATACACTAGTTAAATAAATCAATAACATTGAATTCGCAGCTAACAACTGTGTTTGTTTTATGGTAATAATTTATTTTATTTCATTTTTCTTTCTCGAAACTATATTATTCAACTTTTACATTTCTATAAAAATGCAATTGACTGCATCCAAAGTTGTACATACCCATGTTATTCACCATTAACAACTAACATTAATACTAATATGTTACAATTCAATGTATTCATTTATTATTATTATTATTATTTTTATGAATTAAAAAATAATAGTATTTTATTAATTAGTGAAATTGTGTAAAATAATTTTGATATTTTTATCTTCAAGTACAAAAAAAAAATATATTTTTATAAAAATGAGGGGTATTTTGATATTTAATTATGATTACTTTTATTATAGTTAAAATTTAAGACTATTTTTTTTAATGAGATAGACAAAAATGATAAAAATAAATAAATTAAATTGAGACAGAGGAAGAATCAAATAAAACCAATATGCTCAAAAAATTTTCAAAAATAAAAAAAAAAATTTATTGCATTATGAAAATTATTATTATCATTATTATTATTACTATTTTTAAAAATGATATACTTTATTAATTTGATATTTTAATATAGTAAATTATTATACATATAAAGAAAAATTATTACTATTACTATTATTATTATTTTGTAAAATTGAAAATATATGATTTCATTAATATTATATTATTCAGTAATTTTTATATATATGATAAAATATAAAGTGTTTAGAATAATACAAATTTATTAAATTAGATTATTGCCATAATTAAAAAATAATATTCCAAATAGGCCAATATAATAATTTATTTAGAACGTGATTTCATATTTTGATTTTAAACTTTAATTTGAATGAAATAAAAAAAATCAAAATTTAGGTAAACAAAACCTAATACTCCCTTCGTCCCAAAAAAAATATCCATTTGCTTTTTGCACGTAGTTTTAGAAATATTAGTATTATATTGAAATACAGTGAGATGTGTGATATAAAGGTAATGACATTTGTATAATATATTGTAAGTTGTAAGGGTATTTGTAATGTTAGGTAGATAGTACAGTTACTAAAAAATGAAATAGATACTTTATTATGGAACGGACTAAAATGGAAAAATGAATACCTTTTTATGGAACGGACTAAAATGGAAAAATGAATATTTTGTTATGGGACGGAGGGAGTATTTATTTTCAAACTTAAGGTGAAATGTTAACACCAATTTGGATTTGTGCCAAGAGATTGTAAAATCGAATATGGAGTTAGTGGTCCTGTAAACAATAGTCTTGTGGTATGCAGACGCCTCAGTCACCTGCTACAATAGATTGTCTCAAAAATATACGCAAATGTCATTGAGACTATATTTTGTTTCGAACATGTGACAATTTCTCCAATAGCTTTGATACTTTCCGAGACTATATTTTTGTTTTGAATGGCTGTGACATTTTCGAAATCATATTGTCTCGAACGACCATAATAATTTTTTAAATTATATTTTGTCTTGAACGGTAGTAACAATTTTCAAGACTATACTTTGTCTCAAAAAACTATGACAATATCCGAAACCGAATAACTATGGCAATTATAGGAATCGTATATAATATTTTATCTCAAAATAATCCATGACAATATTTGATTTTGTGTACTATATTGTATCTCAATAATTGTACCAATATCCGATATTAAAATCTGTACAATGGCAAAATAAATTAATTATTTTGGTTAGTTCATTCCTTATAATATTTCCACCTCGTATACAACATACAAATATTGATGGAAGCAATTAACGAATAAAATCTAAATTAAATTAAACCTACATTGAATAGAAATTAACACAATTAAGCAGACAGACTTTAATTGAATTAAAAAATTAAAAATTGAACAAAATAAAATTCCAATATAAACAATTTTAACACTTTCTTCAACGCAAAAATCGACGCAACATTAATTTTGTTGGAATATATGGGTATTGCGAGAATAAACATGAAACCGAGTCGAGGATGGATCTTTTTTTCGAAAATTAGATACGCCTCGGTAGTGCCTCCGGTGGATGGCGTTCTAATCCAAAGATAAAACGGTTTCCGTCTCCAATGAGAGTGACACCTTTAATCGTTGGAGCTCCGGCGAACAAAAACAAGAGAGAGACTGAGCTGGGGAGGCCACCGGAAAGCTAGAAGAGAGGAGAGAAGGACTAGAGGATTATTTTTTTGTTGGTTTGTTAGAATGAAGGGGGAGATCCTTGCGTCTCCATTCCGCCAAAATGGTAGGGGATTGATTACGATCATAATTACGACCTTAATTATCGATGTAATTAATTATAAATTCAAACCTTCCGTTTGTACAAACCTGACGATCGTAATTTATTCTAATTTCAAACATTCCGTTTGAAACAATTGTAATTTATTCTAATTTCAAACTTTCCATTTGAGATTATAATAAATTTTATCCAACGGATAATATTTTATCCAAATAATATTGCGACGTAGGCCATATACCCGAGTTTAGCACAAAATAGCTAAAATATTAACCAAATCTCATACACAAGAAATACATAATATTTATTTATTAATTTGGTACACTGGCCGGTCGCATTTTCACTCACAAATAATCGCATTTTCACTCACAAATAATCGATGGCAAAATAACCTATTATCCAACACATTTCCTACAGGAGCAGGAGAGATTCAACTCACGACCGATCACTTTGTCGATGAAATCGACTAACGACGAGTGTTTCTCGGACAACAGCGGTGACAGCCCTGCAGTGGCTCTAATCCGACAACGGTTGTAGCAGCGATTTCCTCATAACATACCCGATAGGCATCAACCACCGACGATGTCATGGATCCAGCCAATTTCAGACTGCAACCAACTCCGGAGACCTATTCCATCGACGATTTCTTCTCCGATTTTCTTCCTCTTCAACAGCAGCGGTAGGATCAGGATAGTCCACCAGAATTGTTGGGAAGAAAAAAAATGACGGTTTAATGGTGGAGAAAAACAAATTAGGTGTAGAATAAGTGGGGTGACGAATGAATATGAATATGGATGAAAATAAATATGAATAAAAAATAATTGAGTGGGAAAACTCCCGCCTAAAAATATGATATTTTTTTAGATTTTGGATAAGATATTTATATTATTTTAATTTAAATTTGAATTATGGATAAATATATTTAGTTTAAAAATTATTAGATAATTTTATTTATACTTGATTTATTAAATTATATCAAATTGACTAATCAAATAGAATAAATTTGTTTACCTTATTTTAAACATTATTTACGAACATTATATATTTTAAGTATAAATTAGTGTATAAAAAATATTATATATGAAATTCATTTAATATATTTAAAAATAATAATATAAATTAATACTCCCTCGGTCCCAGATACCGTGTCTGCTACACTGTAGACACGGTATTTTAGGAGGAGTGTAATTAGTAGATAATTAAAAATGTATTAGTGAAAATAATTATCATATAATATAAATAATTATAAATTAATATTAAGATAACTAATTAGTTTAATTAAAATTTAAAAAAATAAAGTTAAAAAATTTAAAATAAGATTAAAGTGTGTAATTATTTTTCAAAAAAGAAAAGTGACATGATATGTGAGACGGAGACAACGTGGACATGGTATTTGGGACGGAGGGGAGTAATATTTATAATTAAATTTATACTACACATATATAAATTAAAACTAAGGAATTGACAAAAAAAAAAAAAAAAAAGAATCGAACCAAAGCAGCTATTATAATAAAATGGAATGAAACTAGTCATGATTTCAATCGGCAGCGTGAATCAAAATAAAATTGATTGACGCCACCTTCGGCATAAAAATAAAATAAAAAAAAATAAAATAGAGATGTTTGCCATAGGCACTACAACAAGCAAATTGGAAAAGAAATAAAAAAAAGTTAAAATTTAAAAGCTAAAATTTTGATTAAACAAGATAACGTAAACATACCAACTAATATATATTTTATGGTAAAAGAGTTATTAGATGTGATATAAAACATAATAATGTAATATTCCCTCCATTCCGGTGCAAGGTTGTCATTTACTTTTTGCACGTAGATTTTTTAATATTAGTATTATAATAAGTTGTAGTGAAAAAGACAAAAATACCCCTATTCGTATTGTGTAATATAAATGTAATGACATTTGTGTAATATAATGTAAGTTGGAAGAGTATTTATTATGTTAAGTATACAGTACAATTACTAAATTAAGAAATAGTAACATTGTTTTGGGACGGACGAAAATAGAAAATAACAACCTTTCAATGAGACGTAGGGAGTATTATTTTTATATTTATATTTTGTAAATTTTATAAAAAATATATATATATATATTGTTATGTATATAATTATTTTAATTTTAATTATATTATCATATAATATATTAATATTTTTTTTACTTATTTTAATATTATTTCGTGATTGGAATTGAGACCATTCATATCTTTGAATTCTTTTTGTAATATATTTCGAAACAATGTATATTTTTAGATTATTTGTGTTAATCATTTTGAGATAATTCAAATTTTGAAAAGAAAAAAATTCTTGATGGATATCGAGTCAACATATGATCTCAGAATATCTTTTGCACATTATTTTGAGACATCTCATATTCTCGAGATATTATTCGCAACTTGTGTTGAAACAATTCAAACTCTCATAAAATTTTATGTGACTTATTTATAGATAATTTGTACTCCCAAAATATATTTTGTGACTAAGTTTGAGACAATATATACTCTTGAATTATCTTTGTGATTCGTTTCGAGATAATTAATATTCTTGTAATAATTTTTGTAATTTATTTTGAGACTATTTCTACTCTCGGAATATATTTATAATTTGTTTCGAGACAATATATATTCTCGAATTATTTATGTGACTCATTTTGAGACAATTCATACTCTCAAAATATTTTGCGCAACTTATTTTGAGACAATTCAAATCTCAGAAGATTTTGTGTGATTTATTTCGAGACAAATTTTATTCTCGGAACATATTGTGTGATTCCTTTCAAGCCAACATATACTCTCGGATTATTTTCGTGACTCATTTTGAGATAATTCATGTTCCCGGAATATTTTTTGCGACTTATCTCTAGATAATTCACATTTTTGAAATATTTTTCGTAACTTGTTTCGCGGCAATTTGAACTTTCGGAACATATTTTGCAACTCGTTTTGAGATAATGTATACTCTCAAATTATTTTTGTGACTCATTTCGAGACAATTCATACTCTCGAGATATTTTTTGCAATTTATTTCGAGACAATTCAAATCTCGAAATATTTTTTGTGACTTACTTTGAGACATATTTTACTCTTGAAAACATATTTTGTGACTAGTTTCGAGACAACATATATTCACGGGTTATCTTCGTGACTTGCTTCGAGACAATTTATATTTTCGAAATATTTTTCACGATTTATTTCAAAACAATTTAAATTCTTGGAATACTTTTTGTAACTTACTTCGAGACATTTCTTCTCTCGGTGATGTTTCGAGACAAATATGCAACAATACTTTGTTACAATTTTTTTTTCGATATTATGGTCGAGATTGTCACAGTGATGTCTCAAATCATGGTTGAGACACTAATTTGTCTAAAAAAAAGCTTCCACAACACATAATTATCTCGGAACTTTTTACCGAGACAATTTTTCGAGATAACTTGACATTTTTATGGTTGTGAACCTTCGACCTGTCTAGATTTACCATATCATACATAATCCGCTTAATTTTAAAAAAATGAAATAAAATTGATATGATATTTTTAAAAAAAAATTAAATAAGGCGAAAATTTCCAAAGTTGCTTGCATTAGAATCCGTTTGATTAAAAGTTGGAGCATCAATTGATATTATACTTTTCCCAACTTGACTATAGTCAATTAGCGACATACCTTCGAGAGAGACTTATATCTGGTTCGAACCGGACAGTCGAGGTTATATGCGTACGTATATATATATATAAAAAGTCTAAAAAATTGATCTTATACACTATTTCTATTTTTTTTTTTTTAATTTCAATTAGTTTTTCAAATTTTCTAATATACTTGTATTTTTTATTTCTATCTTTCTTGTTAATTGTTAGAAATTTTGGGAGGAAAATAATGAGATTATCTTATTATCGTCAAAATAAGGAGCCTATATATAGGCCATACAAAATAGACTCGATAGACTCAAATCTAAGTAATCTAATCTATGAATAAGTTCAAATCTAGATATAAATCTACTAAATCTGAATATCTAAAATATTTCAACATCCCCCGTCAAACTCAAGATAGGGCAGTAGAGACCAACTTGAGTTTGTCCAAGAGTAATCGGAAACGGCCTGGAAGAAGATATTTGGTAAAGATATCTGCTGGCTGATCTTCAGAAGATATTGGAATGAGATGAACTACTCCATTGACAACATGTTGTCGAATAAAGTGACAGTCAAGCTCAATATGCTTGGTGCGCTCGTGGAAGGTATCATTATGGGCCATCTTCATAGCACTCTGACTATCACAGTGAAGAGCCGTAGAAGATGGCTGAGGGGCACCAAGGTTAGTGAGTAGCCGTCGAAGCCATAAAAGTTCTGAAGTAGAGTCAGCAAGAGCACGATACTCTGACTCGACACTTGAGCGAGAAACTAAAGTTTGCTTCTTGTTGCGCCAAGAAATGAGAGAATCACCCAGGAAGAAGCAGAAACTAGTGATCGAGCGTCGATCGGTGGGATCACCAGCCCAATCAGCATCAGAGTAACCGCTGAGAGTCAAAGAGAAGTTAGAGGAGAACTGTAAGCCATGCAGAAGAGTACCTTTCACATAACGAAGAATATGTAAGACGGTAGAGTGGTGAGAGGTCCTCGGAGCTGCCATGAACTGACTCACAATATGGACTGCATGAGCGATATCTGGTCGAGTGACAGTCAAATAGATCAAACTCCCAACAAGTTGACGATAAAGAGTAGGATCATCAAGAAGAGAACCATCATGAGGAGTAAGTCGAACGTCGTATGCAAGTGGTGTAGATGCTACCTGACAGTCTGTGAGACCAGCTCGAGCAAGAAGATCGGAGACATACTTAGCCTGGGACAGAAAGAAACCATTGGGAGAATCAGAGACTTCAAGCCCCAAAATGTAACGAAAGGGATCCAAGCTCTTCATCTCAAACTGCTGGCTAAGATATGCTTGTAGATCAGAAATACCAGATGCATCATCTCCCGTGATGATCATATCGTCAACATAAAGTAAGAATATAACTATCCCTGATGAAGAACGACGAAGAAATAAACCAGAGTCGTAAGCACATGTGGTAAAACCAAACTCCAATAGTGCAGCGCTGAATGTGGCATACCAAGCCCGAGGGGCCTGCTTCAACCCATATAAAGCACGGCGCAAGCGACAAACTTTTCCAGAAGACAAGAAACCTAGAGGAGGGGTCATATAAACTTCTTCAGAAAGTGTGCCATGGAGGAATGCATTCTTGACATCTAACTGAAGAAGGAACCATTGACGAACAGCCGCAACAGCAAGAAGACAACGAACAATAGTGAGACGAACAACAGGAGCAAAGGTCTCCTCATAGTCAATTCCATACTCTTGGGAATAACCTTTGGCCACCAGACGAGCCTTGTAGCGCTCAATGGAACCATTAGAGTGTGTCTTAATTTTAAAAATCCACTTGCACCCAATAGGGGTTCTTCCTGAGGGCAAATCCACTAAATCCCAAGTGTGAGTCTTTTCTAGAGTATGCAATTCTTCAGTCATAGCTTGCTGCCATAATGGATCAGCATTCGCCTCACGAAAGGACCTAGGTTCATGTTAAGATAAAATGACAGAGTAACAATGATAATCATTAAGGTGTGAAGGAGGTTTACTTACACGAGTTGAGCGACGACAAGTAGGGAGAGGTGTAGGAGTAGACGTCGGCTCAGGAGGCGCAGACGTATTAACTCCAGGAGATGGTGACAAGACAGATTGATCAATGAGCTGTGGTGAAGAAAAGGAAGAGGTGTCTGGGAAGAGATCGGAGAGAGAAGATGAAAAGAAGGGAGAAGATGAGTGAAACGGTGTGCTAAACTTGGATAAGGTGGAGAAATATGTGCGGTCCCGAAAGGTGACATGACGAGATATGCGCAACCGATTAGAAATAGGATCCCAACATCTATAACCCTTGTGTTCGTCGCAATAACAAAAAAAAAAAACATAAACGAGCTCGAGGTTGAAGCTTTGTCCGCTCATGGGGAGGGAGGAGGACAAAGCACACACAACCAAATGGATGGAATAAACTATAATCAGGAGACTGACCAAATAGACGCTCGAAGGGACTGACATCATGGAGGACTGACGAGGGTAACCGATTAATGCTGTAAACAGCAGTTAAGGTTGCTTCCCCCCAAAAACGATTAGGACACTTAGCAGAAAGAAGGAGGACACGAACAGTATCGAGAATGTGACGATGTTTGCGTTCTGCCCGCCCATTCTGTTGGGACGTATAAGGACAGGAACGCTGTACCAAGGTACCCTAACTAGATAAAAACTGAAAAAATGATGACGTATTGTACTCACAAGCATTATCAGTACGAAGGACTTTAATAGGACGGGAGAATTGAGTGTGAATCATCTGAGCAAACTGAGCATATATAGAAGGTAATTCAGAACGATTTTTCAAAAAATAAATCCAAGTAAATCGTGAAAAATCATCAATAAATATAACATAATACTGAAAACCACTGACAGAAGCAACATGAGAAGGACCCCAAATGTCAGAATGGACTAAAGAAAAAGGTTCAGTAGCAATAGATGAACTTTCTGAAAAACTAAGAGCAGGTTGTTTGCCAAATTGACAATCGACACACTTAAAAGACTCAAAACGACCTGGACCTAAAAGACCTTTAGTATGGAGTGACTGGAGCTTATTGGAAGACGCATGACCTAGGCGAAGATGCCAATGAAGACTAAAGGAATCAGAGGTAAGAGCTGCAGAGCGGGGATATGTGCAGGAGGTATGAAGTGACTCAAGCTCAAATAACCGACCCGTTTTGCGTCCCGTCCCGAGAAGCTGACCCGTCTGAGAATCCTGAACCTGCACACCACCATAAGAGAATGTAACGGTAAGACCTTGTTCAACTAATTGACCAATAGAGATAAGATTTAAGGGTAAGTCAGGAATGCAATATGTATCAGGAAAATCTAGGGAAGGGGAGGACGCAAGACCGGTGTGGGTAATATGCATGGTAGTACCATTGGCAGTATGTATAGGTGGTAAATGGGAGACAGGGGACATATAGGTCAAGTTACGAGGGTTAGAGGTCATATGGTGACAACAACCAGAATCAAAATACCAAGTAGATGTACCTGGAGTGGTAGACATAGCAGAATTGGTTTGCATAACCTGTTTGATGATGGCTTCTATGTCGTGAGGATTGTAAGGCGTATGCTGAGTCTCATCAGTAGTAGAAGCCGTAATCGTAGAAAATGCAGTCGAAGAAGACCCACTAGGCTCCCGAGGTTTGGGAGCAAAGCTACCGGAATGTCTAGGAGCAGAACTACTTGAACGTTGAGATCTTGTGGGATAGACCGGAGCAATATGGCCACGCAGACGACATGAGTGGCACTCAATCTTCGGACAGGTAGACCAAGTGTGATAAGGAGATTTGCAAACTCGACATCCAGTACGAGCAGATCGGGACTGGCGAGACACAGCTAAAGCAGAATCAGAACTCGATGTCTTAGCCAATTAAAGACGGGTCTCCTCAAAACTAATCTCCTGAATGGCAGCATCAAGAGTAGGCAATGGATGTCGATGTAGGAGTGAGGCACGAATAGCCTCATATTCAGGTCGAAGGTCCATCAAGATCTGAATAAGGTCAAGATGGTCCTGACTAATTTGTGACTGCTGGAGACGATAACGAATAGGTTGAACCTGAGCAAGAAATTCATTAACAGATTGACCAGGTTGCTGTCGGGCGGAGCTCATCGTGGTCCAAAGTTGATAATATTGAGCAAGACCTGTAGTCTGAAAACGAGCAGCGAGGAAATCCCATGCCTCCTTTGCAGTATCAAAAGGAGTCAATTGTACTTGAATCGCAGGTACAGAAGTATTGCGCAACCATAGTAAGAATCTAATGATTCTTACTATCCCAATCTTTCAATTTGGTAACATAATCTTCATGCTCCTGAGAGGTGGGATCAACATGCACAAAAAGAGATGGAGAGACAGGTGGTCGGATATCGCCAGTAACAATTCGCCATAACTTCCTACCAATCAAGAAACTTTTCATAGACTGCATCCAAAGATCATAATTATCGCCGGACAAGATAATAGTAATAGGTAAATGAACGTCCATACGCTCCATAACAAAAAAACGTATAAAAATATGTGAATCACGAAATCAAAGCCCAAATAAAAAAAGTAGATCGAACAATCCAATAGGTAGCAGTCGCAAAACGAGATCAACTCCGATGACAAAACCAACCACACCACGACGTAGGGAACAAAGCAGGAGGCGGCGACCGAAAATAAAATGACGACCACAGAAGGGCGGACGATGGACGGCGAACAGCGGCGGCGACGACTAGGGTTTTGGTTTTGGAAAATCATGTTCTGATACCATGTTAGAAATTTTGGGGGAAAAATAATGAGATTCTCTTATTATCGTCAAAATAAGGAGCCTATATATAGGCCATACAAAATAGACTCGATAGACTCAAATCTAAGTAATCTAATATATGAATAAAATCAAATCTAGATATAAATCTACTAAATCTGAATATCTAAAATATCTCAACATTAATAAACAAATACATTTATATCTATCTAAAATGATTTTTTTTTTTTCATCAACTAATTTATATGTTGATTAAATATAAAAGCATATACTTTTTATTTATTGTAATATACAAAATTTCACCTTCTACCGAATTCGTCAATATTAAATACTCTCTTCATCCGTCTCTAAGAGTCACATTTACATTTTGCGTCATTATATTTAACATTAAAAATATCTTTATATTTGTATAATTATTTGTATACATCATGTTATTAGTATTATAACACACTAATGAAAGTATTTTTGTAATTTTTTTTTAATTTGTACCATATTTTGATATAATAATTAATATTCATATATCAACATATAAAAAGTAAATGAGATCCTTAAATTCGGACGAAAGTAGTATATTTTTATTAAAATATTCAAATATATTTAAATTTATTTTTAATAAAATACATATCAACTCAATATTAACAATCACACAATTTCTCATTATTCAATAATATAATCAAACTTTCAACTATATCTCCTAAATTGCAACTAAACACACTCTTAGGTGTTAGACATAGAGGATCCGATGTTAGCTTCGTTTGATGATTAATTAACAAAGAGAATATAATGATGAAAGTGACAACATGTAACATGTGGTTATAATGTTTGAGGGTCCCACTAGATGTATTTCTACACCTTAAACTTCAATTCTAATAACTCTTGAACGATGCAACGGGATGAAATGCAAACTCAAACGATTTGCTATGTTCAGAGTGACGTTGTCTGCTTGAGATTCGAACAACAAACAAGCAACAAGAAGTGCAGTGCAGAGTGAATCGAAACAAACAACACACCGAAGTTTGTTGACCCAGTTCGGCCCTCAACCAGCCTATGTCTGGGGGACCAACCTAGGGCATTTCCACTATGAGTAAGATATGAACAAGATACAAAAACTCCCCACACAAACTCGACAAATCTACAGCCACAAATCCAACTTAAATGTATTGGTTTTTCTACCACATACAAGTGCATCTTCCTTCGCAAAGGCAAGCATGCAAGACCTCGACCTCCATTAGTTGTGCTAAAAAATGGGACGTTGTTGTAGGCAGCTTGTCACCTCCTCCTCATTCGACTCTCCTTGGAATCCCCTTTTAAACAAACAAACACTTAGCAATTTGTCGATACAATAGACTGCTGTAATTCATTCAGGATGTGATTTTGGCTTCAAATTTCTAGCAACTTCAACCTGATTTAGACCCAATGTAAGATAAAAATCCTCTCAGATTTTTCTACTAAAAAAATGGTCTAACCTCACAACGAAAATCCCTCAAAATAAAAGAGTACACTGCCCCTCAACAAGAAGTATGACTCAACTTATTACACCATAGGATTTCAAATTTTCATAAGAAAATACTGATAAGAAAAAATTCTCTAAGTTTCTAGCTCTAAGCTCACGAAACTCACTCCTAATTTCTCTCGTAATGAATGATGAAAAGCTTAAAGAAAAACAAACCTAGGAAGTATGTATATATAGAATATACCACCTTTCCTTTGGGCAATCAAAAATTGACACAACAATCTTCCAATAGGTCAAACAAATTTGGACATATTCAAAGACATGTATCTAACCATAAATGACGAAATTTGACATGTCTACATTCTCATAAATGTCCTAGGAAGAGATGATAGTCAAATAATACCTCTTTTGCTAATGAGAGTGATAGACTTTGTCTTCCTTCAAATTAGACCTTCTTTTTGCATGCAAGCTCGTGGAACAAAGCCCTTTTGTCTTTGTATGAAGTAGGACAGTGAGATATATATTTTGTTTCACCTTGAAGCTTTTTTAATGACAAAAACATCAGACCTCGAAGCATGAACTCGAGTAGGTTGCAGTCTTACAAACAGCTGATTGGTTGTCTGATCTGTCTACGGATCCCAAGGCGGACTAAGTCTCTCTTCTTTTTTCTTCATCTCTTTTTGACTTTCCATATCAATACTTGCACAAGTTCTCATATACTTTTTGCCTCTAAAATATGCAGGATATGAGTTGTCTTTTTACTTTCCAAAAAAGGTTTTTTCCAACTCAGAAAATATGTGAAAAAATATTCCACATCAGCAGCCAACTTGGACAATTTAGCAACCACATATTCACCAATTGGTTGTCTGAACTTATTCGGATCTCCGATACATCAAATAAAATTTCATACTAACAATGTTAATTGAGGCTAATTAATATGGATTATTAGCCCTAATCAATATTTTTAATAATACATAAAACCTATGGGTTTGTATTGAATGAACATGTACTACGTATATGATGACTCCAATATGAGCATATTCTTAGCTTGAAAAAAATGTGTATTACTTGAATTTCTGTATAAAAACCATCATAATAACTTGTAAATGGCATACATTATTGATCTATATCGCTTGACATGATCCATATTTCGTTGTTGAGATTATTAACGATTTTTGCCCTTTTTAAGCGGTAGTCTGGTGCCAGAAAAGCTAAGGCATGCGCCACAAGCGGCAGCCACCTCTGCTGGCAAGCGCCCAGAAATCTCCTGAAAAGACTAAGGCATGAGAGGCAAGTAATATCTTTCACCGCCCGCAAGCGACAGCCTCTCATGCTTGCAAGTGATAGCCCAGACGCCCACCGCTGCAGATTATCACCAGATTCCAACTAAGTGTCCAACTGCAGTGGTACAACTATTCCATTTCCAGCCAGCACAAGCGAGCGTAGCTGCGCTGATGCCCTCCAGTTCTCCGGCAAGCGAGTAAGATCTAAGCCCTTGAAATTCAATGCAATCAAAGCGAGCGCCCTGGGAGGTATGGCCAGCAACTGCTTCAACATAATAACTACCAATAACCGCTTAACTGCTCAGCAGTTGGAACCGCCCAGCAACTGATTGCAACCGTCCTGTTTCACATGCTATAAATAGGGCTAGATAGCTTTAGAGAAGAGGGATCGATACTTCAATTCTAATAGATTTCTAGCAATTACTTTCTGTACGCAAGTCGTCTTCCTGTCGCCGAGAGCTCCAACCCTGTAAGGGAGTTCTCCACAGGAATGGCCAAGGGAGTAGGGATTTTCCTCCTCCCTTGGCCAAGTCTTTACCGCTTTTCTTAGATTAGATTACTGTTTTCTTTTATAGCTTTGTAGTTCTAGTTTTTCCCTGCTTTCGTAGTAAATAATGTAATATCATTCAGTTCTTCATCCTCATTTCTTCCACACTTTTTACATACTTATATAAAGTTGAAAATAGAGAATTTCATTTAACTGGTTTAGAGCATGAGAAGAATTGATTATCTAAGCCTTGTTATGCGCCAGAAGCGGTTTCAAGGTAGTTCAATGTAGTTAAGTACGCGGGAGCCTTGTCGACCTGCTTAACTGCTGTTTTGAATTCAATTTTGATTAAAAAGAGGTAACAGAAGGGTAAAGCCACTAATGAGGTAGAAATTGGAGAAATTAATGAGGCATAGACCGTGGTCTATTAGGTCACAGAGATTCTTAGTAAAATTTATTAGGTCACAGAGATTCTTAGTAAAATTAATGAGGCATAGACCGTGGTCATTTCGTCGCTTTTTCAAGATCTTCACCTGTAAAATTTATGACTAAAAATCCTTGTGTTCGACCTGGAAACTCACCAGTAAAAATAGTATAAATAATTGTGATAACTACTCAGGGTCTACAACCACATGATTTACTATATCTGATCGTTTTTCTATAAACATCACTCACTGATTTTCGAATATAAATTCCCTGTAGATTTGTACAAACATACAAAGACAAATTCAAGTTATCAGTATATTATTATAATGCGTTATGATTTTATTATATACCGGATTATGTAATATAGATATGTGATGAAATCAAATGTTACATGGGCAGTATGAATTATTATAATTTTCTATTAATTATTTTGATTATATTAATATGTAATTTCGTTGTGCTGAATGAAATATAACATGTGCTTAAATAACATATCAACATAATAACCGTCTCTGCGGCAACACTGGTGAAGATTAATTAAATTAAATTACAAATATATATATATTATTGTTGATGTATTTTTTCAACAAACAAAGGTAAAATCCGAAAATATGAAATTATTTTCGAATTTGATTAATTAATGCTTGAGATTAGGAATTTCTAAACATTGTACGGTACAGAAAATAAATTGGAAAGTAAAATACTGGAAATTTAAATGATGATCCCCGAATCACTGACTTTGTCTTCGTTTGAAGTTGATTGAAGATAAATTGCCAGTTGCAAATTTTAATCCTTAAATACTCTTCAGAAATGGTACTGGAAACCGTCGCCCGAACAGTTACAACGCCTCTTTTTCAACCATCTGCTAACCCTTCTCCTGCTGACGTGCCCTCAACCGACCGAAGTATCATTCTCACTTACTCTCAACAGTATCCAACTCTCTGGACCGACCGCAGACCTTTCGCCTTTTTGGCCAGAACACAGCTCTTCCGCCCTGTTGGTTTGACCACAAACTTTCCATCCTTTTTGGACCGACTGCAGTCCATACGCCTTGTTGGTCCGACTGCAAACCTTCCGCCTTTTTTGGTCCAGCCGCAAACCTCCCGACTTGCAGACCACCCGACTTGTTTGGTCCAGCCGCAAACCTCCCGACTTACAGACCATCCGACCTGTTGGTCCAGCCGCAAACCTCTCGACTTACAGACCATCCGACTTACACACCGTCCGACTTACACACTGTCCGACTCACGAACCTTCCGACTTGTGGATCCTCCGACCTGTGGACTTGCGGACCTTCCGACCTGCTGACCTTCCGACCTGCGGACTTTCCGATTTGCGGACCTTCCGACCTGCGGACTTTCGGACCTGCGGACTTTCCGACCTGCGGATCTTCCGACCTGCAGACTTTCGGACCTGCGGATCTTCCGACCTGCGGACCTTCCGATCTGCTGTTTCCTTAGAAATATATCTACTTCACCTGAGTTTCCCGCGGTGCCCCTCAAGCAGTTCGATCACCTCAATTGTTAGGCCCATTTTTTCCTTTTTACCTTGGGCTTTTTAACCTAATTCTAAATTTCATACGTAACAATTATATCGCATACATCATCCGTTCGGCTCTAAGGGTCTCAATTTACTTTTGTGTCATTATACTTAACATTAAAAATATCATCATATTTGTATAATTTTTTGCACAAATATCATTAGTATTATAAAACAATAATAGAAGTATTTCTGCCATTTGCCCTTAATTTGTATTACGTTTTCATATAATAATTAATATTCAAAAATCAACCCGCAAAAAGTAAATGAGACCCTTGGAGCCGGACGGAGGTAGTATTATTATATTATATTTTTGTTATTTTATATAACACATTATCAACAAGAGATTTTCCAATGACATTCTAATACATACAAATAATATTTTTTGTATATTTTGAGTTATTCATATAGATTGCAAAGATTTTGTTAAAAGATTTTTCATCACGAAAAAATTCTATTCCGGATACAACAAAAGAATATCAAACCGTTGCAAAAACCCTAACAAAATTTTAAAGTAATTATTTAATTATTTTTTGAATACAATGATTTATTTAATTACTTAGAGTGCATTTAAATAGTAGCGTCTGCGGATTCTCACGTTATATAAAAAAAGCACAAGTTGCCAATGTTCAATAAACATATTTATCTAAAAACAATGCTAGTGGTGGTGATGATTATACCTGTATCACATATTCAAGTGGGTGATTTCTCATGTACTATGAAGGTATATATTTGAAAACCTCGGATAATTTATATTCTGATCTCATGTATTATGAAGGTATATATTTGAAAACCTCGGATAATTTATATTCTGAGAACTCTGATAGTGAGATATGATATGTTATACCCTTTATAATATCCATGTATTTTGCTCAAATTATTAATAAAATTATTTTGTGATTTTTTTTCAGAAAAAAAAAATATGAGTGTTAAACGTGTCATAATTAATAATGCCAAAGTAAATTTATGTCTCATAGCTAGTGTATCAGAGCTCAATATTCTAAAATATAAGAAATATTTTACCAATTTTAAGTTGAAAAAAAATTCATATTAATACTATGCGTTGTAGTTCAAAATTAATTAAAGACTTCAAAAGAGTCATAATATTTCACGCCGAAAAAGTAAAATTTGATATTCAAAATGCTCTATTTTCTAAAAAATTTCAGATTTTGTTTTTAAAGTTTAAATGATGTAAATAATGATTTTCTTTTTAATTATAATATTTATTGATTGAAAAAAATATATATTAGAGAATTGCATTCATTGTTTAATGGGTTATATTATATAAAATTGAATACAAATGAAACATATATGATAGACTAAAAAAGTCTACAGATTTTATTATTTGGCATCATTGGCTTGGCATCGCGATAATATTATGATGACATGAATTATTTAAATATCAAAGTCCTACTATAAAAAATCGAAGGATATTAAATACAAATTAGTTGAAGTGTGTTGCTTGCTTATAAGAAAAGTTAATAAATAGACCATCACCAGCAAAATGAAAATTGAATTCCTTAAAATTTTTAGAATGAATTAACTATTACATAATATAGGTCTGTAGATCCACCATGTGAACTATTTAGATATTTTATGATACTTATCAACACATCTACTCAATGGACGCATGTATGTTTCTTATCTACCTACAATTTGGCTTTTGCGAGATTGCTTGCTCAAATAATTAAATTATAAAGGCAATGTCCAACCACCCAATAAAGAAAATTCGTGTTGATAATACTGGTGAATATTCATTCAAGATATTTAATAATTATTACATGTCTATTGATATTGATATTGAGCATCCATGTACTTATGTACATACTCAAAATGATCTTGTCGAATTGCTTATAAAGATATTACAATTAATTGCTAAACTGATGTTGATGAAATTTAATATTCCCACATATGCCTAGGGACACGCAGTTTTAAAATTTAGGCACAGGAGTTTGAACTCAAAATCTCATAATTAGAAATGCACCTCAAACTATCATGCCACATTTAATACTCCTTATATATCAAATAATTTATATATATATAAATGTTATATTTATAACATAAGTATATGATGGACCCTTATTTATATATATATATATTATATTGACCCTTATCCTTATATAATATATATATGCTTTGTTCATTTTGTATTTTTAGATATAAATACTTTTATGTTAGATACTAAAAATTGTATTGATAATATAAAAAATAATATTTTATATTTAATTATTGATTTTTTGTGAGAAGATAATATATTATAGGGTAAACTGTTTTTTTAATTCCGTAACTGAACCCCATTATCATTTTAGTCCCATAAGTGGAGCCTGTCGCAAACTAGTCCCATAAGTTGTGATGTTTTGTGCATATTACACTTCGACCCGACCCAACCTATCGAAACCCGGATCCCGTGCCCGCGGTTCGACCCGATTGAGTGATGAATTGGATGATGGGTTCGGTTGGCCTGAACCGCCCTGGACCACCATCAAACCGGTCCAAGGGGTCTTATATATATATATATTGCTTCCCGGTTCACTGGACAGAAGATACTCACTCTTTTGCACATCGCGATATTCACTCTCTGGAGCCCTAGCTTTCCCGACGAACGCGATCGACCTGTCCTTGGCATTCCGGCGAGTTTGGCCATCGGAACTTGAAGTTCATCCACCGTGGTTGTATTACAGCTTGTTCTAAAGCTGTTCTTCGGTTTGATTTCTCGATTCTGTGTTTATGAGCTGTTCGTGGTGTAATTGATTGTCCGCGGTGATTTAGGCTTAGAATCTTGAGATTTCTTTCGATTAGGTTGTTAATCGCGTTGATTGTGCATTTCTGTGGATGTCGGTAGTGTTTGGGTCGAGGTTGTGTGTATGTGTTGCTAATTGGTTGGAATAATGGGTAAACTGAGTCCGAACTCCTTCGATTTATAAAGTATATAAAAGATTCGATGTTTCTTGTTTTGTATATGTTCGATTAATTGTACACTACAAGTATTCGGTCCTTAATTTCGATTACAAGTGGTATCAGAGCTATTTAGGGCTTGTCAGTTTACTGGAATCGTGTTTTTTGAGTTCCTAGAGTGAACACCTAGTTCTCTCTGTAAAATCTGAAGGTTTTGTGTAAATAATTTCAAGTTTTTCGAAATCTTGGTTGTTTACTTTTCTGTCAAAGTGAAAACAGATTTTTAAAAGGTGTTTTTCACTTCTGAAAAGTTTAGATCTCCTTGATTAGGTCTAATATAGGCCCTGTAGGAGATTAGGACTTGAAATCATCCTTATTTGGTTGATTTGTGTAGTTCCTTGTTGATTGATTCATCCAAACTTTACTAATTTGTGTATTAAGTGCGCAGTTGGAAGGATTTTACAAGTTGGAGGCCTTGAATTACGAAAAGAAAGTCAAAGAATAGTTGCGGAGCTTGGAGTGGGTAACATTCCTAACCTCATTGCGTGTTTTTGTGAGATTTCAGTTTTTGGGTGACTAAGTGTGGCGATTTTAGTTTGCTAAGTGGCTGTTTTTTGTGCTAAGTGGCTGTTTTTTGTGCTAAGTGGCTGTTTCTGTGATAAGTGTGGCTGTCTGAGGTTGTTGTGACAGTTAAAGTGTTAGTTAGAGCAGTTTGTGCAAATCTGATTGTGATTTAGGTAATATTAACTGCTCCTAAGTTAGTTTTCTCAAGAAACTAACCCTTGGATTAGTTAATATTCGGTTTTCTTCTGTTAAGTGATATCGTGAATCTGTTTTTTAGGACCAGTAGCTGTGTATTTTTTTTTTTACCTAAAACAGATTGTTTGTTTTTCCTTCTTTTAAAATCATGGCTAGTCAAGCATTCTTTAATATACAACCTTTTGATGGAAAATCTGATTTTGCGATTCGGAAACAAAATATGAGAAATGTTCTTGTAACTCAAAGATTGATAAAAGCCGTTGAACCTGATCAAGCAACAGACCTTTCTCTTGAAGAAAGGTTTGAGCTTGATGAACTTGCATCTTCGTGCATTATTTTAAACCTAGCTGACCATGTAATTAGAAAAATAGGTACTTATGGTTCAGCTGAGGATTTGTGGGACAAATTAAATAACATGTATACTGAAACTTCACTTCCAAATAGGATACATTTGTTAGAGCAATTCTTTAGTTTCAAATTAGACTTTTCAAAGACAATAGATGAAAATTTAGATGTTTTTTCAATGTTAATTCAAGATATAAAACTTACAGGGGATAAAAACATAGATGATTACAGCTCTATTGTCATGTTAAATGCAATTCCTAGTACATATTCAGATGTAAAATCAGCTATAAAGTATGGTAGGGATGTGATTACTCTAGATGTTGTGGTAAATGGTCTAAAAAGTAAAGAAGTGGATTTGAAACTAAGTAAAGCTAATAAACAGTCACATGGTGAGGTGATGCATGTTAGGGGTAGATCTCCCTTTAGACCGAATAAGAATGGCTCTTTTTCCAATAACAATAAGCAATGGAATAACTGCTACAATAGTCAACATAAGAAGAAGTCTAGAAGTAAATCTAGGAATAGATCTCAAACCCCTTCAAAGTATGTTAAACGGTGTTTTAATTGTGGTGACACTTCACATTTCATTAGGAATTGTCCTAAGAAGAATAGAAACTTGAATAACAACAACAATAACTTTAGAAATGGAACAGCCCCTATTAATACTTCTTCAAATGAACAAGTAAATTTGATTTCTCATGATGATGGCTTAGGTGAAGTGTTTGCTGTTACTGCTGAATGTTCCAATGTGACTGCTTTTAATAAGAATGAATGGTTATTAGATTCATCTTGCACCTATCACATGACCCCTTTTAAGGAATTTTTCAGTGATTATAAAACCCTTTTAAACTGTAATGTGACTATGGCTGATAATAGGGTTTGCAGTGTTAAAGGAATAGGGACTGTTGTGCTGAAATTTAAATCTGGAAATGTTTTAAAGCTGTGCAATGTGAGACATGTCCCTAATCTGTCAAATAACTTGCTTTCTTGTGCTGGTTTGTCTTCTTTAGGACTAGAAGGAAAATGGGGAATGGATTTTATGAAAATAACTAAGGGTTCTTTAGTAGTTTTCAAGGCTTATTGTGTCTGTTGTGCCTATTTATGAATCTGATGCTTGTGTGAATGCTGTCCATGACAGCACTGAGTTGTGGCATAGGAGATTAGGTCATTTGAGTAATAGAGGATTGGAGATTTTGCATAAAACTGGTTGTTTAGGTGCTGGAAATTTTTCAAATATGCCATTTTGTGACAATTGCATATATGGAAAGCATCATAGAGTTACTTTTCCTCAAAAACCCACTGAAAGTAGGATTTTTTCAAAAGATATCCTTGAATATCTTCACTCAGATGTGTGGGGACCGGCTAGTGAACCCACACATGGTGGTAGAAGATATTTTTTTACTATAATTGATGATTTTTCAAGGAAAGTTTGGGTATTTTTAATGAAACAGAAGTCTGATGTATTTGAAAATTTTAAAAATTGGAAAATTTCTATTGAAAATCAAACGGATAAGAAGATTAAGTGTTTGAGAACTGACAATGGCTTAGAATATCAACACTTGGTTTGATAGATTTTTCATTGAAAATGGAATAAAGCGACATAAAACAGCCCCTTATACACCTCAACAAAATGGGGTGGCTGAGAGGATGAACCGAACTCTATTAGAAAGAGTTCGAAGCTTGCTTGCTTCCTCGGGTTTATCCAAGAGCTTTTAGGGTGAGGCTGTTCTTACAGCAGCCTATTTGATTAATAGATCACCTTCAGTGCCTTTGAAAGGTGAATGTCCTGAATTTAGGTGGAGTGGAAAGAGAATTGATTTTTCAAACCTGAAAGTATTTGGTTGTTCTGCTTTTATACGTGTTTTCAATGATAAACTTGAACCTAGGGCTGAGAAGTGTGTGTTCCTAGGGTATCCCGAGGGTGTTAAGGGATATTGGCTATGGTTAAACACTAAACCAGGTTTCAAAACTTTTGTTAGTCGAGATGTAGCATTTAATGAGAATGAAATGCCCTGTTTGAAGCAAAATCAGACTTTAAATGATGAAAATACTGCTGTTAATGGTTCTAATGATACTCAAAATGAGGTGGAGCAAAATCATTATAATTTAGCCAATTTAGAGGCTGAATTACTTGATCACAGTGCCTCAAATAGAACTGATACCAGAACAGCCAGTTCTGATCCAGATTTTCATTCTGGAAATTCAGAGGCTGGTCTGGAGATCAGTTCTGATGATGTTAGTGAGGAAATTGAATCTGGAATTGCTGAAAATATTGATCAAAATATGGAATATTATCAACTTGCAAGGGATAGAGTTAGGCGAAATGTAAAGCAGCCCCCTAGGTTAGATGATTTTGATGTTGATGTTATCTCGTTAGCTTATAATGTGTTTGAATCATTAGATGGTAATGAACCAAGGTCATATAGTGAAGCTATGAAATCAAAACAAAGAAATGAGTGGATTAATGCAATGAATGAAGAAATGAAGTCATTAAAGGATAATAAAACCTGGATTTTGGTGCCAAAGTTAGCTAACAGTTCTGTTGTTGATTGTAAATGGCTTTACAAAGTAAAACAAGATGAAAATGGAGTTAGATTTAAAGCAAGATTAGTTGCTAAGGGGTTTACACAAAAGGAGGGAATAGATTACAATGAAATTTTTGCTCATGTTGTTAAATATTCTACTATAAGGCTCACGCTTGCTTTAGTTGCCTATTTTAATTGAGAATTGAAACAATTAGATGTAAAAACTGCATTTTTTACATGGTGATTTGTATGAAAGGATTTACATGAAACAGCCGGAAGGCTTCTTTGATAAAATTATTCCTAATCATATGTGTCTTTTAAAGAAATCCCTTTATGGACTAAAACAGTCCCCTAGGCAATGGAACATTAAATTTGATGAATGTATGAAATCTTTAAAATTTAATAGAAGCAATTTTGATCATTATTTGTATTTTAAAATAGCATGTGAGCATCTCATATTCTTGCTATTATATGTTGATGATATGTTGATTATGAGTCCTAGTTTGGAAACCATTAATCATGTGAAAGATTGTTTAAGCAGGAAGTTTGATATGAAATACCTAGGAGATGCAAAGGTAATTCTTGGTATGAATATACTTAGGGATAGACAAGATAACATGCTGTTTTTAAATCAGTCTTCATACATTAAGAAAATTTTGAATAAATTCTGCATGACTGATGCTAAACCTTCTGCTGTCCCTCTTGCTTCTAATTTCATTTTATCTAAAGAGCAATGCCCAAAATCTGAAAATGATGTGAAATACATGTTGAATGTTCCTAATATTAGTGCTGTAGGTTCTATTATGTACTTGATGGTGTGCACTAGGCCTGATTTAGCGTATTCTATTAGTTGTTTGAGTAGATACATGGCTAATCCGGGTGTAGAACACTGGAATGCGTTAAAGTGTGTGTTTAAATACTTAGTTGATACTATTGAAGTTGGTCTAGTATTTGGTAAACACACTAGTGAGTTAAAACTGAATGGTTATGTGGATTCTAATTATGCGAATGATAGAGACTCTAGGAAGTCAACTACGCCGTATATCTTTACTTTGTGTGGTTTTTGGGTTAGTTGAAAATCCCAGCTACAACATATAGTTGCTCTATCTACGACAGAATCGGAATATGTGGCCATAACTGAAGTTTTGAAGGAAGGTATGTGGTTAAAAGGTTTATTAAATGAAATAGGCTACTTGAAAAATAAAGTAACAGTTTTTTCAGATAGTCAATCCGGAATTCAGCTTTGTAAAAATCCCAGTCTTTCATGATGGAACGAAACATATAGATGTTAGGTTTCATTTCATTCGTGATATAGTGTCTAAGGGTTTTTTAAAATTAGAAAAAATACCTTCTGAATATAATCCTGCGGACATGGGAACAAAAGTTTTATCAATAACAAAATTCAATTTGTGTAAGAAAACAGTTTATATAGATACTTTTGATTAGGAGAATCTTTAAAACTTGAAGGCTTGTATCTTTTGTTGTTTAAAATTCTGTTTTCAGCATGATATATTTAATCATGTAGCTCTTTGTGTAGTTGTTTTGGTTAGTTTGGCAGCTAAGTTGTTTTTGGTAGCTGTTTTATTAAATCTTGAGAACATGAACCGTGTTAATAAGTCCGCAGGTTAAAAGACTTAAATCGTTGGAGCTCGGACAGGGATGACACCCTTAAAGCACTTTCTCCAATGCCCAAAAAGGTGGAGATTTGTGATGTTTTGTGCATATTACACTTCGACCCGACCCAACCTATCGAAACCCGGATCCCGTGCCCGCGGTTTGACCCGATTGAGTGATGAATTGGATGATGGGTTCGGTTGGCCTGAACCGCCCTGGACCGCCATCAAACCGGTCCAAGGGGTCTTATATATATATCGCTTCCCGGTTCATTGGACAGAAGATACTCACTCTTTTTCACATCGCGATATTCACTCTCTGGAGCCCTAGCTTTCCCGACGAACGCGATCGACCTGTCCTTGGCATTCCGGCGAGTTTGGCCATCGGAACTTGAAGTTCATCCACCGTGGTTGTATTACAGCTTGTTCTAAAGCTGTTCTTCGGTTTGATTTTTCGATTCTGTGTTTATAAGTTGTTCGTGGTGTAATTGATTGTCCGCGATGATTTAGGCTTAGAATCTTGAGATTTCTTTCGATTAGGTTGTTAATCGCGCTGATTGTGCATTTCTGTGGATGTCGGTAGTGTTTGGGTCGAGGTTGTGTGTATGTGTTGCTAATTGGTTGGAATATTGGGTAAACTGAGTCCGAACTCCTTCGATTTATAAAGTATATAAAAGATTCGATGTTTCTTGTTTCGTATGTATTCGATTAATTGTAAACTACAAGTATTCGGTCCTTAATTTCGATTACATAAGTGAAGAATTTTCACTGTTTTAGTCTTCCGGCGCCGGAGACGCCCGCGTGGCTCGCTGGAAGTGTCGTGTTCGTCAGGTGTCCCGCTAGGTCAGCGACACCTGGCGGACACGTGGATTTATTTATTTTTTTTCATTTTTTTAATTTTTTTTAATTGGACCAAATAAAAAATAAAAAATACAAATAAAATTAAAAATAAGTTTTAAAAAAATTTAGAAAAATGAAAAAAAAAAAAAATCCACGTGTCCGCCAGGTGTCGCTGATCTGGCGGACACGTTACCTCCGGCGAGCCACGCGGGCGTCTCCGGCGCCGGAGGACTAAAACAACGAAAATTCTTCACTTATAGGACTAGTTTGCGACAGACTCCACTTACGGGACTAAAATGATAAGGGGTCCAGTTATGAGACTAAAAAAACAGTTTACCCTATATTATATTATATTATGTATAATGTATTAATGTGTGTGTATTATATTTTGTTCGTAACATTTATAAAAAATTTATTCCACCTAAAAATACTACGTGAAAAACCCATTATATCTATATTATATATACACACTGTTACGGTGTGATTGTTTTGTAAAATTGTTTGAATATGGAGTGTAAAAAATTGTATAGATAATATATAAATAATGAATATTTATAATCTTAATTTTTTAAAAAAACATATTAGATTTTTCTTTTTCTTTTTTTTTTTTTCCAAAAAGAACATACTCCTAATAAGTTTCTTTTTCTAAAATACAAACTCACACACACGTCTATTTATATTTATACATCTATGCATACATATATATATATATACATACTATGTTCTTATATTTTAGTTTTGTTATTTTATTGAACAAATGAAGTATTGTTATATATTGTTAGATATATTATGCATAACGGTTTTTTTTTATATTTATAATAGTATAGAGGCAGAGGCGGAACAGAGGCCGATGCAAGGGGGGTTAATTATTAAATTTTTTAAAATAATACGATTAAAAATATATATTTTAATGTTGTATTTTTTAAGTTGATATATTTGAAGATAATAATAATAAATAAAGCAATAAAAAATACATATTGTATATATTGTTTAAAAATAATAAGTAGAACTAATTTTTTTTAAAAAGAAAAGAATATTGAAAAAAATTATTAAAATTATTTTATTATCACAACTAAAAGTGTATTTAACTTTTGTTATATATATTGTATAGTCTTATAATATTTCTAAAACATTATATGAAATTAAAATACTAGGCATAAACATACTTAATTATTTTTTTAGCATTATTCTTTATGTAATTTAAATATTTTTAATATATAAATACATACATACTTATAAAAAAATATTTTTTAAAAAAATATTTATATAAAATAAAAGGGGCGGGGCCGGGCGGGGGTCTGGAGCCCCCCTTTTGTATCATATTAGGTTTTTTTTTTTTTTTTATATTATAATATTCAATTTTTACATCAACGAGAATCGCGATATTCTTTATGGTATCAAAGCCACTTTAATTCTGTCACGCACCCAATCCTGTCCAGCCACTCGCCGACCGCTGCCACGCTGTCATCCTCTGTCATTGCCTTCGTCTAGCTATCCAGTGTTAAGGCTGTTCAGTGTTTTTCCTCCTGGATTGGGTTGTTATTTGGTTGTGGTTTAGGATTTCAATTGTTGTTGTACTCCTGTTTGTAGATAAAATAAATAAATGATTTGTATACCTAACAATTTAAGCTTTTAGGTAAGACGGTCATCTATATCATCTAACATATATATATCATTTTACTTTTCAATCTAATATTATATTTTTATAAAAAATAAAAATAATTATTTTTGTACCAAAACTTATACTACCTTCGTCCCACTCTAAGTCTCATTTACTTTTTTACGTGTTGATCTTTGACTATTAATTATTATATCAAAATGTAGTCAAAATTAAGAAAATATTGCAAAAATACTTTCATTAGTGTTCTATAATACTAATGAAAGACATTTGTACAAACTTTTTTTACAAATATAAATATATTTTTAATGTTAAATACAATGACGTAAAAGGTAAATGTAACTTTTAGAGGCAGACGGAGGGAAAAAAAGCCAAACACAAATAAGGATTGTGTTCCTTTTTTCTTTATCAAATTTGTGTGTATATATATATATATCTTTTGGTAAAATTATACAAAATCCATCCATAATTTTACAAAATTTTGTTAAATTTTATATATTTTTTAAAACTTATTAGACTTTCTAATAATTTCATAAATTTCGCGTTTAATCTTTTCGGCTTGTTTGATCTGCACGCGTCCAAATTGTAAATAATTTTTTAGAATCGCCATTTATAAACCCTTAAAATTAATAATATACTAATTCTTATTATATTTTGCCTCAAGTATATAAAAAACTAGAACAAGAAGAAAATAACTATTTTTGAATATATTTACTATTTTCTGAGACTAAATATTAGAAAAATGTTTATATTTGTAATTTCAAAACTTTAGAATTAAAGATTTTGAAATTCATTCACAGTTGATTGCATGCCGATTAAAAAGAACGACCAAAATGTTTAGAAGCAGAGTATATAAAACTTTTTAGAAAATTTGATATTATTTTAGAAATATAAAAATTCGACACAATTTTCTAAAATCACTTGTAAATTTTGAACAATTTTGCATTTTTATTTTTCCTTAAATTTGTATGAATATTAAAATTTTAAATAATTAATGTAACTTGCAATATAGTAATAATTTATTAACTATTTTGTACTCGTTGGTTCCAACGAGTAGATGCAACACGGTGATACGAGAAATATTTTAATATGTTCACGTCCTGGAAATGTGTGCCCTTACTATTATTATTATTATTGAATTTATTGCTACACGCGTCTCGTGCGTATTTTAATAATATGCATGTATCACATGTATTTTTATATAATTATATTAAATAATTTAGTATATAGAATTATTATATTATATTTTTTCATAATTTCACAAAAATATAGTATGACCTACTATTGACTTATACAAAAGTAATTTGTAATAAATTTATAATGGGCAAATTATAAAATACACATTACTGTATTTTAGGAAAAAAATCAAATATTTTATAACGCATAACGACAATTAAGTAATAAGACAATCTACAATGTAGATCCTTATCAAAATAAGAATCTCAAATCA
This sequence comes from Andrographis paniculata, assembly GCF_009805555.1. Classification (NCBI taxonomy): domain Eukaryota; kingdom Viridiplantae; phylum Streptophyta; class Magnoliopsida; order Lamiales; family Acanthaceae; genus Andrographis; species Andrographis paniculata. The sequence continues at coordinate 544,169 of NW_026137589.1, forward strand.
AAATAAGAACCGTGCAAAATGATGTGGCACTGCCGTATAATTTTAAAAAAACAAACAATTCTTAGAACGGAGAAGAGATTATGGGCGTCTTTGGGATTGAATTTTAAATTTATTAATTTTTTTTTTTTTAAAAAAAAATATCAAATCAAACATTTATTTTTTATTTTTATATTATATTAAAAATCAATTTTACATTCATAACATCACATCAACACCTATTTATATCACATCATACAACTATTCAAATTCAAAATTTTTATTATTCAAATCCCAACTCAAAATCCAAACTCCCAAACAAACACACGGTTTTTTTTGCTTATTTGTTAATTTATTTTATTTTTAATTATATTAAATATTGTATATAATTAATATTATTTTTATTAGTAATATTTTTATACGGTAAAAATTAATATTTAAATATATTTTTTATAAAAATATTTAATTAAATACTTCCTCCGTCCCGGATATTTTGTCCGCTTTACTGTAGACACGAGAATTCAGGAGGGGTATAATTAGTAAATAATTAAAAATGTATTAGTAAAAATAATTATTATATAATAAAAATAATTATAGATTAAGATTAAGATAATTGGTTAGTATAATTAAAATTAAAAAAAATTATAAATTAAATTTTTAAAAATAAAATTAAAGTGTATAATTATTTTCCAAAGAAAAAAGTGACAAAATAAATGGGACGAACGAAAATAAAAATAGTGGACAAATTAAGTGGGGTGAAGGGAGTATAAGTGTATAACATACATATAAAATAGTATATAATATTTATATTAAATAAAATAATAAATTTATTGAAGTGGAAGAGAGAAAAATTTTAAGAATTTTATTTTGTATTTTACAATAAAGGGTAAGATATGAGTAAATTTTAGCTAGATTCTCAAGCTGAAAGAGAAAATATAGGAATCATTCATATTTATTTTTCATTGAGGATGGTCTAAGTATATTTTTATTATACCCTCTCCATCCCATAATTAAGTATCCATTTGCTTTTTAAACGTAGTTTTAATATATTAGTATTATATTGTGATATAGTAGGAATAAAATAAAAATAACTAAAATAACCTTATTAGTATGTGTGATATAAAGATAATGACATTTGTGTAATATATTGTAAATTGCAAGGGTATTTGTAATGTTAGGTATATAGTACAATTATTAAAAAATGAAATAGATATTTTGTTATGGGACGGACTAAAATGGAAAAATGGATACTTTGTTATGAGACGGAGGGAGCATATTCATTGTATTGAATATAATTAAATGATATAAACAATTATAATATAATATTGAATTAATTAAAAGAAATAAAACAATATAATGTTAATAGCTTCTTTTTATAATATTATCTAAAGAAATATGTAGAACCTTTTATATAAATTATATTATGACATTATATTAAATAAAAGTAAAGAAATAGATATAAATTTCTAATTGTTGATGTAATTTTTCAACAAAAATAAAGTAAAATTCAAAGATATAGAAAATATCCTTAAACTTGATTAATTAGTGCCTGAGATTAGGAATCTCTAAACACTGTATGGTACAGAAAATAAACTGGAAAATAAAAGACTGAAATTTAAAGTGGTGATCCCCAAATCTGACTTTGCTTTGTTGAAGTTGATTGAAGATGCCTTGCCAAATGATGATCCAAATCCTTAAATATTCTCTGAGAAACTGTACTGAAAACCGTCGCCCGAACGGTTACAACGTCTCCTTTCCAACCGTCTTCCAACCCTTCTCCTGCTGACACGTGTCCTCAGCGGACCAAAATTATCACTATATTTCACCCTTTGAGCCGACCACAGACCTTCCGCCCTTTTGGCCCGACTGCCAATCTACAACCGTATTGGTCCAGCCGCAGAGTCCCGACCTGAGGACCTCCCGACCTGTCCGACCTGAGGACTTTCCGTCCTGATGACTTTTCGATCTGCGGACTTTCCAACCTGAGGACCTCCCGACCTGCGGACTTTCCGTCCTGATGACTTTCCGTCTTGAGGACCTCCCGACCTGAGGACCTCCCGACCTGAGGTCTTTCCGACCTGCGGACTTTCCAACCTGAGGACCTCCCGACCTGCGGACTTTCCAACCTGAGGACCTCCCGACCTGCGGACTTTCCGTCCTGATGACTTTCCGTCTTGAGGACCTCCCGACCTGAGGACCTCCCGACCTGAGGACTTCCCGACCTGAGGTCTTTCTGACCTGCGGACTTTCCGTCCTGATGACTTTCCGTCTTGAGGACCTCCCGACCTGAGTTTTCCTTAGAAATAAACCTATTTTCCTTGAGTTCCCCACGGTGTCCTTCAGCCAGTTCAATCAACTCTATTGCCAGGCCCATTTTTTTCTTTCTCCTTGGGCTTTTTAACCTAATTTAAATTTCATACGTAACAACTTGCCTGCCACCAAGGGACTTTCAAACGCCATTTATCAATCGCCGTTTGGAAGTTCATAAATCACAACCCTCTTAGAAAACTCCCTTAGCAACTGCACCAGTTACTGCAACACTCCTGATTAACTTCCCTTTCTTCAATACGAGCCTTCGTGAATCACAATCTCAACCACTCTAACCATGGCTAATCAATACATTCCTGCCCTTCCCTTCGACGGAACCCTCCCAGAGGGCCCGTTTTCAGCCTCGAAAGTACTAACTCCGACCATCCGACCATACTGTACTACTTCTGAAGACTCAAATCGGATGAGGGAAGTTTTGGAATCCCGAAATTCCTTGGCCGTCAACAACCCTACTTACCAAGCAGTTCGCATTCGAGACAGCATCAAAACCCATCTCACAGACCCAAAAGATCCTTATCGCTCTTGGTATCGACGGGTATCAGAACACTTCCAGACCCAATGGCGATCCCAAAAAATCGACCAAGCGATTCTATTGTCCACCATGCCGATCAATCTGCACGAGAAGGTGCTCCTAGCTATGTCGGCCTTCTGGAATGCGGAAAATGGGACTTTTCTCTTACCGTCGGGCCCCTTTGGTCCGACTCTTATGGATGTAGCGATGATCGCTCATCTCCCAGTCGTGGGTGAAGACCCTGTGATGGGAGCCCTAGATGGGCAGGAGCCACCAGAAGACCATCTAGGGTGGTCTTTACAAGGCGTGAAGGAATGGGGCTGGACAAAGTTCGCGACTGACCAGCAAGGGGCTCCAGGGACCCCCGTGACCGACCGGGAGCATACTGCCTTTATTCTTTTTTGGCTTTGTAGGTACGTCATTGTTTCCCCTTCTAAATGCGTCCTTTCTTCTCACCTCGACCTGGCCATTCATATCGCGTCAGGTCGGTTCTTTTCCCTTGGCACTCTGTTTTTAGCCAATCTGTTTGAAGGTCTCACTAGAGTTAGCCTTCGTTTAACAGATAATGATAATAGAAAATTAGACACTGCCGCGTCGGGTCCTTTTTGGTTTTTAGAACTTTGGTTCCGTCTTTACTTTCCCAACGCGTTCAACTTAGGATCTCCGCCCACTATGCCAATATCCGAAAAACATTTGGGATTAGCCCTCAACCGACTCTGCTCAGGACGCAGTAAACTCCAATCCTCCGACCCAATAATAATCACAATTTTGACAGATACCCGCAGTAACTCTCGATTTTCTATGTATAAAAAATATGCGGGTTATGCTCCCGACCACTTTTGGCCCTTTCCGGCACCAAATCCTCTTCCGACTCCTGAGCCTTGTCCTCATCCCACTTATCCTTTTGCCTGGGACGTTGCCCTCAAACCCAGGTCTCTTTTTAGCAGTAAAAAACTTGATAAAAAAGGGCAAAAAACTTTTTGCACCTTTAATTACGAACCTCAATTCATGGCGCGCCAGTTCGGCTGCTGCCAAGGTATCCCTGGACCCGTCGCTTGTCCTCATATAATTTTTCAAAGTCCTGACCGACGAGTCCTACCTAATTCAATTCCTTCTTATATCTCCCAGCTCACCACGTATATAGTTTTCAATTCTTATATTCCTTTCCGCTCCAACCCTGAGACTGTAAATACATTCAATGAATGGTGGTCAGTTGTATGGGCCCTGATTTCCCCTGATGAGGATCGGTTGCTGAACGTACTCCTTCCCCCCCAAGGATTGGTTCTAGGGGCAGCTAGACATACCAGTACTCAGCAACAAACAACCGCCCCGGGAATCGGATCTAGCGTCCCAATGCGGAAAAGGAAAGCTTCCCAACTGCAAACACCTCCGACCTCTGAGGCCGACCAGCAAGCTCCGGCGGACCTTGGAACTACTAGGACGTCAGCAAGGACCCGACCCCGAATAGGTAATTTTTCTGAAAACCGTGAACCATTCACTATATCTTGACTTTGATTTCACTCATTTCATTCACCAGAACCGACCTTGGTAGCACCGACCACACAAACGACGCTAGCCCCAGCCGACCAATCAATCGTCCCTTTGGTCCAGTCTCAGGCACTTCCTCTCCAAACCCCTACTCCACTTCTCGCTTTGCCAATGAGCAGTCGGGCGGAGGACCCGACAAGGAGGCAAACTCTTCCTCCTGTGCCGAGGAGCGGTCGAACCAGGCACCCGACCAGAAGGCAATCTTTACCAGCACTGCCTATAGAACCAGTAAGTCCTCTCATCTGCAATACTTAGGATTCTAATGATCAACCTCGGTGTATTTAACAACAACATTTCCATACTTTTTCACAGACACCTTCACCAATCGCATCAGCAGCAGGGGTCTCTTCAGACAGCGAGGGGACTACTTCTCAGATGGGTCGACCGCCATACATGGCATCAGACTCATCCATTTCGAAAGAAGGACCGGCTGCCCTTGCCGAAGCTAACCCTCAAGACAACATCCCTGCTGCTGCTGATCCCGAAATAGTCCAATCGGATGCAGCCGCGCTGGAAGCCATCCCAGTTGCTCCTGAGGTACCGGCTGCAGTGGCCCTAGATGCAGCCGCCCAACCAGCAGCCGCCCAGCCAGCAGCGGCCCTACTTCCAGCAATCGAGTGGCAGGCAGAAGAACCACCTGTGGCAGCCCAACCTCCAGAAATAGAAGAACTTTCTTCGTCCGATTCGGAGACTTCTGTGAATTTGGTAAGATTAAACCAATTCATGCCACAATGTTTCTTTCTAAAAACATTAACTGTTTTATATACTACTTTCCATAGGGACCCAGGTCGGCACCTCGGCGACCATTCGCAGCAGCCGACGAGTCGGCTGCTGTTATACCAGCTGTCCGCCCTACTCGACCGACCTCATTGTTGCCCCCCTCAATGACAGCAGTTCGCCCAGAGGTAACATATATTTCACCTGAATAATTTTGCACCTCCTTTGGAATACTTATTGAAACTGTAAGACTTGCAGGGGCCTTCGGACTTAGCTATCCTATCGACTGTTCCGGTTCCAGCGGAGGCCCAAACTATATTCACCGAGGCCATTAACCATCCCCTTCCAGAATTAAGATCCGACTTCTTGGACAAACTCATTCAGACGGTTGGTGGCCTTCTTTTTTACACTCCGACGGAATCGCCAGCCGTCCCCATTCTGCATCGGCTGATGGAGAGACTTACTGAGCTCAAGACTGAAGTGTTAGTTATTGGACTCCTGTCAGCCGAAACGCCCCAGCCTGTCTTCGATCAAACAACACTGGAGAATTCTTTGGCTAAGACCCGAGAATCTCTTCAGCAAACTACTGGAAAGTTGGACGGTCTCCTTAGCACGAAGGCTCTAGTTGATGAATCCATTCAGAAAAAGGAGGCAGAATTGCAGGAGCTAAGGAAAGAACAGTTCATCCTGGATAATCAAATTGCCAATGAGCAGCGTCTGCTTGAGAGGTATACAAAGAACGAGGCCGAATTGGATCAAGAGCTGAAAACCCAAGCTCGATCTCAATTTATCAGAAGATATCAGACGGCTGCTAATACCAGAAGGCTATCCAGGGATGAGGTCAAATGGACAAATATAAAAACTGCCCTAGGGGCACTTTTGTAATGCTTCCCCCTTTGTAACATAATTTGACTTAGTAATATATTTTTTCCTTCTTCTCTCAAAACAAGGATCACCTTCCAATTTTCAACTTTTTAGGAACCGAAACAAACTCCTCCCTCAAAAGAACAATGTTTCTCACATATTAAGAAACACACCAAATTCCAAGGCATATTTTGAAAACCAAAACACTTGAAGTGTTAACAAACATGGCGAACGACCGCCCTCATGTTCCATCAAGCAACTGGGAAGGTGTTCTTCAACCCTTCTTTGTAGGTAATCACCCTGTTGGAGGCCATGCAGAAGACTTGTTACATATACTCAAGCAACTAGACTTCAAATTCCGATTCTCCCAACGAGGTAGAAGAACCATTCATCGCGTCATCCGCCTAATGGAAAAAATCATTGAGGGGTATGACACTCTTCGTGACATCCTTAGCAGCATCCCTGACCTCCATCATTACATGGAATTGATTGAACATCACGCAGCAACCATACTTCCAGACCTTGGTTGGGATAATATATTTTCCAATCAACGAAAAGTCTTTTCAAGATTGCGTACCATTGTTGACCGTGAATATCAAGCCATAACAGATATGCAAGCACGTACCAATCAAGATTTAGACGAAATGCAAAGCCAATGGGAGAGGTACCGACCAGATTTGGAAGATCTTATTGAAGAAGAACCAGAACTAATATCCACTCATTGGGATGAAAATTCTGATTCAGAGACAGAACACCTCCCACAAATACATGACGACTAAAAGAAATGAACCTTAAAATAGGTTCGAACCCCATAAATGGGTTCTGAATAATATTTTGTTTCATGCAGTTTTGTTATCTGAAAAGGCAGGATAATACCTCTTCAAATATTTAGCATTAATACAATCATGTACTCTCTTACCTTCATGATTTACAATAATGAAAGCGCCATTTCCAATATTTTTCTGAATAATGTATGGTCCTTCCCAATTCGGTGACCACTTTCCCAATTGGTCAGTTTTCTTATATGTAGGAAGAATGGTCTTCCAGACTAGGTCTCCCTTTTGGAATGTCCTGCAAAAAACTTTCTTTCCGTAATTCCTTGCTCTGATTTCACTCTGTTTCACACTTTGACCTATTGCATGGAGTCGGTTAACATCCAAATCCTCCAACTGTTGCAACATAAGCTGTTGGTATTCTTTTGTAAGATCACCATCAGTAAATTCTGTTCGGCCAGACGATACTCGGATTTCGGCTGGTAAAACAGCATCTTGGCCAAAAGTGAGTTGGTACGGTGAAAACCCTGTGGCCGTATTTCTGGTATTCCTGTGTGCCCATAAAGCCCGAGACAATAACAAATGCCACTTTCTTGGGTTCCCTTCAACCATCTTCTTTATAATCCCAATAATAATCTTATTTGCTGCTTCCGCTTGTCCATTGGCTTGGGGATAATAAGGTGACGAATGGTGTAACCGAACACCAAATTCTGCCAAGAAACTAGAGAACTTTTCCCCTGTGAAAACCAGGCCTTGGTCGGTTGTTATAGACTGAGGAATACCATATCTGTAAATAATTTGGTTCAACACGAAGTCTATCACTTCTTTCTGATCTACATTTTTCAAAGCAACTGCTTCTACCCATTTGGTAAAGTAGTCAGTCGCGACCAATATGAAACAATGGTGTTTCGATGAAGCAGGATGTATCTTACCAATGATATCCATAGCCCATGATTTAAAAGGCCATGGTTTTACCAAAGATTGCAATTCGGTTACTGGCAAATGGTTTAAATTTCCATGTCTCTGACATTCCTGGCAGCCTTTGGCAAATTGTATGCAATCTTCAAAAATCTTTGGCCAGAAAAAACCCAAACGATGAATGGCCCATCTCATATTCAGACCTGCCCGATGAGCTCCACATATCCCACTATGTACTTCTGTCATTACCTCTAGAGCTTCTTTAGACCCCAAACATTTTAAAAGTAAACCTTCAAATGATCTCTTATACAAAATCCCATCTATCAATTGAAAACGTAAAGCCTTCAATCGTATCGCAATTGAAACATTCGCACTTGGATTTTGTAAATACATGATAAGTTCTGTTCTCCAATCGGTCGCTGTTCCACTGGTATCTTTAGGTCCGACTGTAACTACGCCGTCGGGCTCCTGTCCGACAGTCTCTACGCTGTCGGGCTCCTGTCCGACAGTCTCTACGCTGTCGGGCTCCTGTCCGACAGTAACCACGTCGTCGGGCCCCTGTCCGACAGTCTCTTGTCCGACCATTCGATCACATATTTGGTCTGTCTTTCCTTCTATGTCCGACTTGACCTCCGAAAACATATCCTCCAGAATTCCTTTACAGGCCCTTTGAGCCAACTCATCAGCACGTTGGTTTTCTTTCCTTGGAATGAACTCAATTATTACTTCTGAGATTTTTGTCAGTAACCGACCCACAATGTCCCTGTATCTGCGAAGATGAGGGTAATTGCAAACATATTGATTGTTTACCTGGTTGATTACTAGTTGAGAATCCCCTCTTATGATTACAGACTGGACCTTCCTGGCTATTAAAGCCTCCAAACCCAAAATTAAAGCTTCATATTCTGCCGAATTATGGGTCATGGCTTCCAATCGTAGTTGTAAGTTGATCTTTTGACCGTCAGGTCCTTGCAAAAAGACCCCTGCTCCTGATTTGTTTCCAGAGGTGGAACCATCAAAGAACATCAACCATGTTCTGGTACTTATATAAGGCACACATCCGACCTGTAGATTATTCAGATATGATGAACAACTGAGTGGTCGGACACTATCACAAAAGGTATATCCGACTTGTGAGAATTCTGCTAAGAAGTCGGCTACTGCTTGTCCCTTGATTGCCTTCAAAGGGGAATGTTGGAGATCAAAAGGAGCCAATTTGATGGCCCACTTCATGAGTCTGCCCTTCATAGTAGGTCTCTGTAAAATCAATTTGATGAGATCCACCTTTGATATGACCTCAATTCTTCTGGGCAGCAAATAATGCTCGAGTTTAGTGCAAGCGAAGACCAATGAATAACACATTTTTTCTGGCATAGTGTAATTCAGTTCTGGTCCTGTAAGGGTTTTACTGAGATAGTAAATCGCCCTTTCCTTCCCGTCATCACCATCCTGTGCCAATAAACAGCTAACCACTTCATGTGTATTTGCCAAATAAAGTTTGAGCGGCCGACCTTGTTTAGGAGGCATTAAGACTGGAGGGTGAACCAATGCCTGCTTGATAGCATCTAAAGCCGTCTGTTGATCTGGACCCCATTCAAAAGCATTTTTTCCAGCTTTTAACAATTTAGTAATTGGTCTGACCTTGCCAGCAGCATTAGAGATGAAACGCCTCAAATAATTCACCTTACCCAAAAGACTTTGGATTTCTTTAACCGTCTTGGGTGGCCGACTGTCAAGAATGGCTTTAGCCTTATTAGCATCGATTTCAATTCCTCTCTCATGAACTAAAAATCCTAAAAAGCTCCCAGCTGATATTCCAAAAGCACACTTGGTTGGATTCATCTTCAACTTGTACTTCTTCATTCTTCCGAATGCCTCTTCAAGATTTCTCAAATGTTCGTTAAAACTGGAGGATTTAACAATAACATCATCAATATAAACTTCCATAGATTTGCCAATTAAATCATGAAAGATTGAATTCATGGCTCTTTGGTAAGTTGCCCCTGCATTCTTTAACCCGAATGGCATGACTGTCCATTCATAAATACCTAAAGCCCCTGGGCACCTGAATGCTGTCTTAGGAATGTCTTCTTCTGCCAGAAATATTTGGTTATAACCTGCATAACCATCCATCAAACTAAGGACTTTATGCCCTGCTGCTGCATCAATCAACATGTCGGCCATAGGCATCACATATTCGTCCTTAGGGGTAGCTAGATTCAAATCCCTGAAATCGATGCATATCCTGATCTTACCATTTTTCTTGACCACTGGTACAATGTTAGCCAGCCACTCCGCATAACGGCAAGGCTGAATGAAACCCACTTTGAGAAGTTTTTGGATTTCTTCCTTGATTTGAGGCATCAGATCCGGGCTCATTCGCCTTGGGGGTTGTTATTAAGGTTTGCACCCTTCCTTAATAGGCAATCGATGCTCTATTAGACTTCTTTTCAAACCAGGCATCTCTGAATAATCCCATGCTAAACAATCAATGTTGTTTCTAATAACTTCGAGCATCATTGTCTGTTGCTCTTTAGACAAATAACCACTTAGCCTGATCACTTTTGGAACCAATTCGGTTCCTAAATTAAACTCCAATAATGGGTCTTGTGATGAAGCTGTTGGTTCTGTTTTTTCTAATAAATCAGGCCAACGAAATTGTTCATCTTCTTGGAGGTGAACATCAAGAATCTCTTTACTATTTTCTGCTTTATGTAATAACTGCTTTAAATAGAACTTATTAATAAGAGAACTACATACTTCTAAACTTGTATCACCCATAACAAACAAATTATACGGGAATAGGTGTGGCTTTATCATGAGCCATACAATAGAGTTGTTCTTTTAATAGAACATCGAGTTCTGGCCAGTGACTTTATAACCCTTGTTTGGGTATTCCCTAGCCATATATAACTGAGACATCGGAGCCAAATGACTGGAATAAAAAACTGACTCTTCAACTTGTTCTGATACATCGAATGGGTTGTCATTTGCTTCCATTTTGAAGACCTGATTTCCTTCCCAGAACATTAATTGTTGGTGCAGTGTTGATGGCACACATTGAGAGGCATGAATCCAGTCTCTTCCCAGCAAGAGAGAGTATGTAGTATCTGCATCCACAATAAAGAAAACAGTGGAGATCTTTTTTGGTCCGACTTCAATTGTGGCAACCATCATACCTTCAGGCTTGGTCGGCTGCCCTGTAAAGCTTGTCATTTTGAATTCCACAGGAGACAGATCATGAATTCCTTTCCCTAGCTTCTTGAGAGTCTTCAATGGCATAACATTAAAAACTGCTCCATTATCCACAAAAACCTTTGTGATTGGTTTCCCGCAAATGTGAGCATTAACATACAGAGGTTTCAAATGGGAGATCGCACCCTCTGGAATAGGAGGAAACACTATCGAAGGTGTCTCCGACTGAGACTCGGGATCTGAAGCCTTTGCCCACTCTGTTTCCTCCAATTCGTCATCTGCCAAGAATGCCCATAAAGGTTCGTCCGTAGGATCATCTACCAGACTCGCCCACATCGGTTCATCTCTCGTCTGATTAATCTCTGTCATTCGACAAGGGATTCGTGGCCCTAAACGAGATTTAACAGATCTCGAATTTTCCTCTGTAGTTACAACTTCTTCCTTTGTCTTATTCCGAGATTGAACCGTCAAAGATTCTATACTGAATTCTTCAGGAGATGGATTGATGTTGATCCGTTCACAATGTTGGCATCTAAAACCTCTAATTATTTCATCTGATATTCCTTTACCTTTCCCCTGTCCCGACGAACTTCCTTTGGTATACTCTGAAACGCCTAATCCGTCGTTCGGTTGCTTTCTTGAACAGACCCGAATGGACCGATTTTTTGGAGATTGAATGGCTGCTCCCTGCTCGTTGGTTGTTTGTTCTGTTGAAAAGACTCTAATGGACTGATCTCCTGCCGAGTGGTCGGCTGCTTTTTGTTCGTCGGTTAGTTGTTTTGCTGAAGGAACTCGTTTCCCATACTTCGCAGCATACCTGCGTTTGGCATTACGAATCTGTGTACGATTCATACCTGGGAAACGAGGATCTATATCAACTGGTAAAGGCTTTTTATTTCGAGCCCAATTGTTTCCGACTGACCCTGTTTTTCTGGTCGGGTGGTCACGCACTAAAACCTTTTCTTTCACCTCCACATTAAAAGAACCGTCTGGATGGTCCCATTTTTCAGCGACTGGCTTTTCACAAACTTTGAGTCTTTCTTCCGGTCGGCCACTGTTTGGCCGACTTCCTCTTTTTGTTCCGGGGCTTGCCTGAGTTCGTTCCCCTGTTTGTCCACTATTGGCCGAATTTTTTTCTGTTTCCGAACTTGGTTGTATGTCAACCATTGCCGTTGTTACTTTCGGAAACGGTTGCTGGTCTACACCTAAAGTGATGTACTTGAGCCGACCTGTCTTGATGGCTTTTTGAATTTCCTTCCTGAAATGAGTACACTGACTTGTATTGTGTGTGAAAGAATTATGCCACTTACAGTATGGTCTCCCTTTGATTTCTTCTTTAGTGGCCAATCTTTGCCCCTTTGGAATACGGATCTGGCCATCAGTCAGCAGGATATCAAAGATTTCGTCAGCTTTCGAACTATCAAACGTCGGTTGATCCTTTCCTTCAGATCCTGGTACTGGCTTCAATTTGGGGCATACATAAGGTTTTCCAGAAAGGATTTCGGCTGCCATCTCTTCTGACTGATTAAAATCAAAATCACATGTTTCTGTTCCCATACTCGCCATATGTTGGCCTCTATTACGCCTGTTATTCTGATCTTCCTCTCTGAACAAAGACTCTAAACGTCCAGCCTTAGATGCAAGACTTGCCAAATCCTCAACGTCCAGGGCAGTGAGTGCCTTTCTTAAGCGAGTATGCATATTCCGGACCGCTAAATTGGTCATCTCTTTCTCACTGATTACCGTAGGACATCGCCCTTTCATCAATCGCACCCTTTCTATAAACTGTGAAGCAGATTCTTCTCGATACTGTCTCAATTCTAGTAAATCAGTTAAAGAAACAATTGGTAAAGGATTGAAGAATCTGGCATGAAATGCCATCTCCAGTCCTTCCCACGTCTGAATTTGTCCAGGAGGCAGACTTGCGAACCACGAAAACGCTGTTCTAGTAAGAGATAAACCAAACAGTTGCAACTTATAAAACGGGTTATTACCAACTTCTCCCAATTGTGCTGTGAACCGACCAACATGTTCTATGGTGGAAGATCCGTCCTCCCCTGAGAATGCATGAAAATCGGGTGGTCGATAATTCCTTGGGAGGGGGTGTTCATTAATGATCCTTTCTGGGAAAGGTCTCTGATATGCAGGACGGTTAGCCATCTGAGGAGTTAGCCCAAACTGATCCCTTAATATATGTGCAATCTCATCAGGATCTACATGAAAGCGTTGATGATCAAGAACATGGAAAGGATCCTGCACAGGAATATGAATAGGATCATGTATATATCCTCCAGGCCTGTCCTCCCTTGTATTGTTCGGCTGCGGACTGGAAACCCTTGGTCCCAGCCGAACAGTGTTTGGAAAAGTCAGAGGAGATTTTCCCCTATCCGTTCAGTTGGGATTTGTGGCACTTGGAAATGCACTATCCACGAATGATGGCTCTGCGAAATTTGCCTGTAGTCTGGATGGTGATACTCCTGGTGGAGTTTGAGTGGGTTGAAGACTAACCCTTGACAGTGCTTGATCTAACATGTTCTGCATCAGACTCTGTTGCTCACGCAACATGTTCGTTTGTTGCTCACGCAACATATTCTGCATAACCAAAGTTTGCTGGTTGTTCATTTGTTGAACATAAGACCTCCAATCAGTTGGTGGTTGTGGGATTTCCCCGGCATTTGGCACAATAGGTGGTGGAACGGATTCTCCCGCCGGTGCCGAAGATGATTGAGGTTGTGAACCTGCCATATGGACCCTTCCGATGATACGGCCGGATCTAAGACGTATGAAATTATTGCCGGAATTGGAATGAGCAATTTTGTCTTGCTCCCACTGTGGTCGCCAATTTGTTGATGTAATTTTTCAACAAAAATAAAGTAAAATTCAAAGATATAGAAAATATCCTTAAACTTGATTAATTAGTGCCTGAGATTAGGAATCTCTAAACACTGTATGGTACAGAAAATAAACTGGAAAATAAAAGACTGAAATTTAAAGTGGTGATCCCCAAATCTGACTTTGCTTTGTTGAAGTTGATTGAAGATGCCTTGCCAAATGATGATCCAAATCCTTAAATATTCTCTGAGAAACTGTACTGAAAACCGTCGCCCGAACGGTTACAACGTCTCCTTTCCAACCGTCTTCCAACCCTTCTCCTGCTGACACGTGTCCTCAGCGGACCAAAATTATCACTATATTTCACCCTTTGAGCCGACCACAGACCTTCCGCCCTTTTGGCCCGACTGCCAATCTACAACCGTATTGGTCCAGCCGCAGAGTCCCGACCTGAGGACCTCCCGACCTGTCCGACCTGAGGACTTTCCGTCCTGATGACTTTTCGACCTGCGGACTTTCCAACCTGAGGACCTCCCGACCTGCGGACTTTCCGTCCTGATGACTTTCCGTCTTGAGGACCTCCCGACCTGAGGACCTCCCGACCTGAAGTCTTTCCGACCTGCGGACTTTCCAACCTGAGGACCTCCCGACCTGCGGACTTTCCGTCCTGATGACTTTCCGTCTTGAGGACCTCCCGACCTGAGGACCTCCCGACCTGAGGACTTCCCGACCTGAGGTCTTTCCGACCTGCGGACTTTCCGTCCTAATGACTTTCCGTCTTGAGGACCTCCCGACCTGAGTTTTCCTTAGAAATAAACCTATTTTCCTTGAGTTCCCCACGGTGTCCTTCAGCCAGTTCAATCAACTCTATTGCCAGGCCCATTTTTTTCTTTCTCCTTGGGCTTTTTAACCTAATTTAAATTTCATACGTAACACTAATAATTTGCGCATTCTTAATAAAACACAAAGGGAAAATTGTAAAAAAAAAATCTTGCATGCATAATATAAATTACCAATATAAAAATGATATTTTATATATTTAAATTAAAACCCCTATATCGTAAACAAAATTTGCACTTTGAAGAAAACTAATTTGAAGCTTTACTGCTTTAATATGAAGTTTTACCAAAAGTTTTTGTTTGAATGGAATTAGTCTTCTTATATCATTCTCTTTGATATAAGGTTTACTTTAAGGATTTGTCACAAATTAACTATCAATGTGTAATAAAATAATACTCATCTGTCATAATACAATAGTCTTATTTGCCATTTTTGTCCGTTCCAAAATAAAGGTCTCATTTCCATAAATATTCATATTACTAAAAAACTATCCATACTTTTTCATTATTATTACACAAATGCCACTACATTTTATACTAATACACTCACAAGGACAAAAAGGTCTTTTACACATATTTTTTTTACCAATTATCAATATAACATCAATATTCCTTAAATCTCGTGTCCAATACAAATAGGACTATAGTTTTAGGACGAATGAAGTAATATTTAATAGATGACAATATATATAAAGGTACTCTATGACGATTATTTAGTTATTTTTTTTGTTGCCATGGATAGATAATTGGTAGCTTAAATATATAAAAATATTCTATTAAATGTTGAATGTACTTTCATTTACATAATTCATTTCATTCATCGTTGTTGTGAAATATACTATGAAACATATGGAATAATAATATCGTCATCGTTGACATCAATATTTATTTAAGTAGCTATATATTTTAAAACAAACTTTTCACTTTTCATACGATAAAGGTAATAAAATTGTATTAAGATACTTTTATATTTTTTATTAAGTAATCCATTTTTATATAATTATATTTAATTTAAATTTATATTATCATCTACTACTATTTACCTTAATTATTATTTCATAATTTACGTCAATTGAATTTATTAATTAATTTATCACAATATATTTAATGTATATAACATCCA
Source organism: Andrographis paniculata (assembly GCF_009805555.1). Taxonomy (NCBI): domain Eukaryota; kingdom Viridiplantae; phylum Streptophyta; class Magnoliopsida; order Lamiales; family Acanthaceae; genus Andrographis; species Andrographis paniculata. The sequence continues at coordinate 559,793 of NW_026137589.1, forward strand.
ATGCCTTTAGTAATAATTTTTATGTAATTAAATTTATAATTTCTTTTTAACTAAGCAATTATTTTATATATAATTATATTTAACTTAATCTTATATTATTATCTACTATTTAAGACAATTATTATTCCATAATAATATTTTTAAAAAACTTATATAAAAAGAAAATATGAAAAAACTTATTCATATATACTTCAGAAAATATAAATAAATTTATATATATAAACTAATTATATAAATATATATATATGAATGATTTACTATGAAATATTTTTATAATTCTTCTTCTAATTCGGTAGAGAAGTCGATAAATAATAAAAAAATTATAACTTGCACAAATGTAAGAGCTTAAGACTGTGAATTTTTTAATCGATATTCTTTCAATACAACTACAGTCCACAAATAATACATTTAGAAAGAAATAAATAAAATTAATATGAAATTGAAGTCTATAAAAATATATATATATAAAATATGTTCATGTTCGAAAGCAATCACAAAATCAAAAAAATCTATTAATGATAATACGATCAATAACATAATTGACAAAAAAAACTATTAGAATTAAAAATAAAAGATCGTGTATATTTTACATAAAATTAAATTTTAGAATATATAATTATTATTAATAAAAAATGAACATTTTAGTATTAATCCAAGACCATCAAATGTGTATAACAAATATGCTCTGTAATATCTCCAATTTGTGGTGTAATGATTCCAAATGTATAGTAACTTATTGTCTCCAAATTATATGATATTCCAATATTCTAGAACTTAGACGAACTAAAAGGAGAACAAGAGAGTTGTATTGCAATAAGTGAGAGTTGTATTGCAATAAGTGAGAGTTGCCGGAATATCAACCGGAGACTCGCCGGAAAAGGAGAAAAAAAAGAACAAAGAAATATGAGTGAGAAAAAAATGCACGTGGTGCGTATAAAATGAGTGCCTAGAAAGCCTTTTTTATAGGCATTGAAATAAGGATTGTCATCAAATTCTGTCGTTAATAGACGTTAATTAAACATAATTACATCTTTAATATTCGGTAACCTCCTTCCATAAATGTTAATATTCATTTCATTCGTAATGATTAAAATCTATTTATATTTAAGATAAATTTTATTATTTATTAAATAGACTTTTTAATTAAAACATATTACTATTTAATTTTAAATGAAAAAAATATCATACTATACGTTCAATAATTATATCAAAATTTTTATTTTTAAGAATATTTATTAATTGTATTAAATAAATTAAATAATAAAATAGAGTAATGTGAAAAATATATAATATTTATAACTATTTTAAATTTTAAATTTTAATAAATATATTTATTAATTATGATTGCATTAATTATATCGACTATAATTATATAATATTAATGGTAATATATTAATTATAACAATTGATATAATAATAATTATTATATTTTGTATTTAATTGTAATAATTAAAAATTTATTCAAATAATATTGCAAAATTAACATTTTAATTATATTTTATGTAAAATATATTATTAATAATTATTTTTATTTAAAAATATTAAAAATATCAAAATTCTTTAAAAATTATCTAGTTAATATATAATCATAATATAGTAGTTATACATTAAAAATTACTTAATAATAATTATATAATTTTTATATAAATATATCTGATATAATAGAATATACATTTGTAAAATAAATTAAAATATTTTTGAACAAAATAAATTATTTAATTTTAAAATAAATAAAGAAATGTTATAGTATTATACAATAATTTTAAAAATATTATAATTCTTATAATTGTCAAAATATTTATTAATTGTATTAGTTATAATATTATTAAGTATGTTAATTATAATTTTATTAATTGTAAGTATTTAATTTAAATTTAATTTATTAGAAAAATCATAAAAAAAGTAGTTATGCTGCTATATTGATGTATTTTGTATATAGATAATAATAAAAATTATATTTCAAAATTATTAAATATTAATTACTCTTAACTAGGAGTATAAATGAATATAAAATTATATTAATTAAATAAATTATTTTATTATCTTTAAAATTGTGTTAATTATAATTTTATTAATTATGATATATTTAATAGCATTTAATATAATTTTATTTTATTAAAAAAAATCAAAAAATTGATTAAAAAAGATATGGTGAAGTGGAACCCATCTATCTCTTTTATATAATAATAATAATAGTAATTTTTAACTTTTAATAAATACATTTATTAATTATAGTATCATTAATTATATCAATTATGTAATTATTTAATATCAATTAATTGAAAATTTAGTAAAATTCCTTTAGTAATTAATTACTGATATAAATAAAAAGTAAGAAAATATTACATTAGTTTCACAAAATTAATTTTAAGAATTTAAAAATATAGTGTATATATATAAAATTATAAAATTTACTAGGATTTTATATATAGATTAGGATTACAAAATATAATTAGGTATTTTTAATTTTATTGATTATCAATATAATTATTTTAATTATAAAAATAATAAAAATTACATTTCAAAAGTATTAATTTTTCACTACCCTTAATTAGGATAATTAGAGGTATAAATAAACATAAAATTATATTATGATTTACTTGTTTTATAAAATTAAATGAATTATTTTGTTATCATTAAAAATGTATTAATTATAATTTTATTAATTATGATATAATTAATAACATTCAATACATATTTATTTTATTTAAAAAATTAGAAAAAATAAGAAAAATTTTTTGGTGGGATGGACTCTACACCGATCTCTTTTATATGTATATATATATTTATATATTAGAACACGCCACCATGCATGTGTTGGTGTTGTATACTGTAAAAATAATTTCGTATAAAACATATATATATATATATAGGTCAAACAAGTTGGATGCATTGCAATAACATCAAAGTAATACAACCTCAATGTTTAAGTTGGTTTACAATTTCTAACCTATGAAGATATTTATCTCGGCCTGCAACTATATATTAGATATGCACGATGTAAGATGTAAAAATTAGGGGTTGTTGCTTGAATCGTGGATTCTTGGCAGCCCAAGGCCTTAAAATAGCAATGGAATCAGTCAATCAAGCATCACATGGTATCGTATGAGAAATATTGGCTAGTCAAGCATCATTTACAAGTCAAACACTGTACATGATTTTCAATATTCCAAAATTAGAAATTGGCGAATAAGACTTTCTTTAGAAATCGGCCATTGAATTTCTATATTAATAATAAAATATTGTATTTGTTGCAGCAAAATATTTGTCTTAAAAAGAATTTCAAATAAAAAAAATTAAAATTGACCATTAGAGCTTTCCATCAAAATTTGGTAATTTGACCTTTATCAAGCGCTATTGGTGTAGACCTTGTTACTGTGCGAGTAACAGACCATAAAAACCACCAACATTATGGACGATGTGTATTACACAAAGTAAAGTAAAATTCAACTTAGACTGCGATGCAAACTTTAGATGATGACTTACTGTACTTGGAAAGACCGTAGCTACAACTGTGACTGAAAATACACAACATTTGAGAATAAAATTGAGCAAAAATATTAGCGACATTAGTGATGATTGACCGGTTGGAAAAAGATAAAATGAGATTGGAAAAAGATATATAATTAAATAAATATACAAAAACTCCTTTCTAACGTACTAATAAATTTTATATTTGCAGTCATGAATTCATATCTACAAGTATCGTAAACTGTAAATTTTGTTGAAAATATCTTGCAAGAAAGCCTAAACCATAAAAAATAAATGACGTCCATACATATATAATATTAAAACGATGCAATCTCATATGTCATCTTTACAATAATACCTCCCATTTTTTTTTTTTAGCTCAACACATTCATAAATTACGAAAACACATTATAAGATAAAATTTTCTCTTGAAAAGGGAAAAAATAAAAAAAAGAAAATAAACAAAATAAAAGGCTAGATTAAGTGAACTAGGAAGATAGACATCTTCTGTTCCAAAAAAATCAAAACAACGGGATGACAACGAAAAAATCTTTTAAGTAAATTCCACAAAAAGAAGATATGTTATATGATTACTAATCTTTTAAATATAAGTTATGAGATCTCCACAAGCTTCAATGAAGTCTGGACGTATTCCTTGTAAACCAACTACTTGTAATAAAAAAATATTATGGTTTGAATTTGTTGCTATTTGCAAACCATGTAAATAAAAACAAGCAAAAATGCATAAGACCAACTTCACCTCACCACTTCAAACTATTTTTCATTTAAAATACCATAGTAAATCTAAATTACTAAACGAACACATACAACCTTAAGAGAAGAGATGTTAAGGCTGACAGTAATGCAATATATGCAGCAGAGCCGGAGGTCATAACCTGGAACCTTAACTTGAGATTTTAAAAAGTGTAACCAATTCAAATATTGAAGAACTTAACTTTAGAAGAAAATTAGCAATTAGTAGTATTGTTCTCAATTTTAAGAACTATAGCCAATATGTGCAATTGATGAAAAAGCACCATTACTCATATATTATTGCATTATGATGTGTGATATTGTATTGAGGGTAAAAATGTCATTTTCCCTAAATGTGTGTATATACATAGGAAAAACTTAAGCAAATTGTAAATGTTGGATAACAAATATGTGTGTATACGTAAGGCATAAATGCAAAATTCAACTAAAGAAACTTTTTGGGACACAATATATGTGAGAAATAAAAGTCAACTAATTTAGATTCGAATATGTATATATATACCCTGAATTGTTTGGACAGAGCGCTTAACTTGAAATTGAAAACTTTGAGGTTTCCAGCATCCAAAAGTAAGTTTACGGCTGCACCAACAAAAGTAATCATTAGAAAGATTCAACCTATGAAATTAAGTATTGGTAAACTAAGTAAGCAGCCACATGAAATACCTTTAGATCTCTATAGAAGACTCCCTTGCTATGACAATAGTCAACAACATTAATAAGTTGCTGAAAATACTCTCACTTCATATTCTTGCATGCATCCTTGTACGGTTAACCTTCGTAGTCGCAAATTATCAGTTATAAAAATTTATTTTACAAATCAATTTCAAATAACATGTAAACATAGTTCTAAAGAACATCGTATAGAAAAATTTGTTTTTTGTAAGTATTACATGTTGTGCTCTCATTTGTAATTACTTAATGAGGTTATCAATATTTTCATTGCACTTGTGTAATTTTGTACACCCTAAAATACCTTTGCATTTTCATTGCACTTGTGTAATTTTGTACACCCTAAAATACCTTTGCATTTTCATTGTACTTGTGTAATTTTGTACTATAGAATCTCACTAAGTAATTACATTGAGAGCACACCATATAATACTTAAAAAAGGAACACAATTCCTTGTAGGGATCCAATAGATCCTTGAATTATGAGTAAATCCACAAACATCAAGAAACCAATACAATTGCAATCAAACTAACTTTGTAGAAGTAAAAATATCTGTTGGGGAAGTGATTTATCAAACAAACACATTCGAACACTTTAAAGGGCCAACTCCCTAAGCGTGGACAGTTCACAATTACAATAACGTTTTAACAACGAAAGACACTGCAAAACATAAAACAATAATGAGACAAGGTGTTTGTTGACCCGGTTTGATTATCAACTAATCTACATCTGGGAGATACCAATCCATAAGATATTCCACCAATCAGTGCTGATTAAGGACAAAAACAACCACAACTTCTTCAACCCAAAAAACTATCATGGTTAACCTAGAAAAATACCTCCATAGGTTCACGTTGTCACAAACGCGTACTGACAACGACCATACAACAGAGCAACTCAAAGTTTGATCAACCTCTCCGGTGGGAACTCCATTATCTTCGATCTCCGTCGACCTCTCCGGCGGGTTTCAGTGTTAAACAACAGTTCAAAACATGGAGAAAATGAGGAGAAGGGTGAGAGCACACACAATAATTTCTCTCTCTAAATTTTCGCTCTCAAACCTCACTCACCACCAAACTTTCTCTCATTTGGTTGTATATATCATGCAACCTTGGAAAGAACACACCTCACATTAATTTTCCTTAGCATAGAAAAAGATGGAGTGTCCTTCAATGAATCTGCACGAGTTTGACCATTCCCAAACTGTCATGTTTGACTCTTGTGGGCATTTAAGAGATTGGACACAATGAATAATGCCAAGCCCATAAATTCAGACTGCAACATGGTTGCAGTGACAACCTTACTGCAACATCAAATTACTTGAAAAGGAAAACTTGCTGCAGGGAAATGAAAAACATATTTGTCCATATGCCAAAAAATAACAAATGATTTTTTCATTTACAATATTAAATAGTTAAATGATAGAGAACTGGAACGGTCACAACAGTACATTAAAGGACAGTAAAATAGCAAACACAAATATGAATATCTGCAACTGATGAATCCCTTTGGTAGATACATATGGAAGTTTCCTTTGAAATCTATGTGTATTTTGTGTTAATTTGTTTCTATGTTATTGTTTTCATCCATGTATATGTATATACATTTGTATATATATATATATATTCGTTCGAAAGGAATAAAGTAGAATATGCAATCATGCTACATATGAGAATAATATGGAAAATTGATTATTTTGTGAAGTGCTGCACAAGTGGGCTATGACTCTTAATTGGGATTCTGATTAAGAGTTTTGAAATAGTCCAGTCATACTTTCTTGGCACACTTGTTGTTGCTGCCGTTGGCCAGAATCTAGGCAGTCATACAAAAAATTTAGCAAGAAGAACACATAGCACTTCACTAAATTGATACTTCCTCCGTCCCATATACCATGTCTGCTACACTGTAAACACGGTATTTTAGGAAGGGTGTAATTAGCAATATAGATATGTAATTAAGAGATATATTAATAAAATAAAATAAAAGTACAATGCAGTACATATCAAATTTTTTTCCCACTTGCAGCTTTCTATCAATACAACACGATTTCCCATTGCACACAAATACACTCCTGAAAATTTTACATATTTTCTCCAAATTACTTCTCATATTTTATCCAAACCGTGACATCAGCAAAATTAAAGTGGGAATTTTATTTCAACTCCCTCGTAATCTCAATCTAAAATCAACAATAAATACTCCACTATTTCACAAAATTTCACATTTCAATATTAACTGCAACAACAACAAACAACAGTTCCCACATTAACATATTTACATCAACAGGTACAAAATATTCCCTTATAAATCCAGATTACTACAACAATCAAAATAGGCATGTCCAAGAAAGTGCTTACACATTCGGAATTGAACCGGATGGTTCAATTTATACTCCTCTCATGCGATGAGAGTGGGGAGCCATCAAAAGGAAAAATTACAGAAGCTGCCACGCTATTCGGTTGCTCGGTCCGGACCGTTTCCCAATATTGGAAGGCTGCAAAACAACAATTACAAAAAAGGTGAAACAATTAGTATTAGTAGGAAAAAAAATATGTAAGAAAAGACAAAATAATGCCCAACGTGAATGCAATAGAAGCCTTATCATTGATGCAAAGGTCCTAGATCAGAAATTTGGCAAAGGGGCTGGATTGTTCGAAAACAACTATACCCTGCTGGGTTAAACAGAAGCAGCTCAGGCCTCACACGAGTGTTGTTCGACCAGAACTGACGGAGGGTAACAACCTCCAAATATTATGTTTTTCATTACAAGCCCTTGATGTTTATAGGTGTATCGAATCGACATCATTTCAAAGTATGCATAATGTGGTACACATTGATGAAAAATGGTTTTATATGACAAAGGCTACTCACCGATCTTACTTGACCCCTATGGAAAAGGATCTACACAGAATATGTAAAAGTAAAAAGTTTATAACAAAAATTATGTTCATATGTGTTGTATCCCGATCAATATGAGATCAGGATGGGACTCTTCTGTTTGATGGAAAAATAGAAATTTTTCCTTTTACATAACAAGTCCCTGCCAAAAGGTCAAGCAAAAATCGGGCAGCTGGCACATTAGAAACTAAACCAATTCAGTCTGTAACGAAGCAAGTTACAAAAAACTGCTTGATTAATTAGGTAAGCCATACTTTTCAGCTTAATATAAACAAAAATGTAAGAAAACATAATGTGAAAGTCTTTTATTCTCTTAATTAGAATAAAAGATCACATTTTTCTTTAATCAATGTTGCATTTAAATCATTTATGAATGGTTAATTACGTGCATATTATCCCGGCAATAAAAGAGAAGTGACCAACAAATTTTACCAAAAACATAATAATTCAGCAGGACAACACCAAACCACATATAAAAAGGGATGATCCAGACTTTGTACAAGCAGCAAACAACAACGGTTTCAACATCAAACTCATTCAGCAATCTCCAAATTCACCCGACATGAATGTGAATGACCTAGGTTGGTTTCGAGCTATACAAAGTTTACAAACTGAGAAATCATGCAAGACAGTGAATGACCTACTGGATGCTGTTATTTCAAGCTTCAATGAGTTGACACCCCAATGTTTAAACAAGGTAATTTTGAGTTTGCAATGCTGCATGATTGAAGTGATGAAAACAAAGGGTGACAACTCATATAAGCTTCCACATATGAGAAAAGATAATTTATTGAGAGAGGGGAATCTCCCAAATGACATAAGTGTTCCAATGGAGTTAATACATGAATACATTCACTATATAATTGAAAAGGGTGATGTGACTGGTATTGAACGAGTTATGAGTGATCTAGGTTATTAGTACTATAAATTGATGTAAGAAAGTTTTTTTGTAAGTGTTTATGCTTGTGTAAACTTGTAAGAGTACTTACTAACAGGTTTATAGTGTAAACATTTTAATGAAATGCATTTTACCGAACTAAATGTTTGTTTTCAAACTGCTAACCCAAATTCATAGATTAGAACTTGTGTTGTTAAGTGAAAACAATTTTAATATGAGTATATGTAATCGTGAATGCCATTTCGAAGCCGATAATAACAAATCGGAAATATTAGGCGAGACAAAATGGTATAGCACCCAAAGTTCAACCAGCTAATTCAATAAAATCCACCAAAACATGATATAAATGCATTTTCAAGCCACAATTACTAAATACGGCATGAATTGCAATATATTCATTAGCTACCCGACATAAAAATATATGAAATGCGAGTAAAAGTTTGTTTAGATCTCACCGACATCCACGACAGGGACGTATTTGTTGAGAACGCCGGAATAGGGACAAGGTAGGCTCGGAATCGCGATCGTCGTCGGAGTTTGGGCAATTCCCAAGTTCAAACCAGATATCACCAATTTTTGGGACCGATCCAGCACCGCCATCAAATAATCCGATCTTTTTCGGCGATGGTTGAGGCCGGAGAGAAGTTGCAGGCGCCTTCTCCCGCCCCAGAGGTGCGACATCGATATCCAACCCTAAATTGAACGGAGATTCACTGTCTGGTACCCAAAATGAGAAACCCTCACTCGCACCAACCTTTTCTCCAGTAAATCGACGGAAAATACCGTCGCTAGAAGCTGGGTCGACGGGGAAGAGCTCATTAGTTGATTTAGAGATCTTACCATAAAAAGAGCCACAGATCGGGCAGCGAGCAGAGGATCCCAACTTAGGGAAGGGGTGCTATGAGATCGGGGGAGAAAGCGTCTGCGATTGGTGGACCAAAGACATCGATCTAAGATGACCAAAGCACAAATCGGGAGAATACGTGAGGAGATTAGGGTTTCTCAGTCGGGGAGAGAAAAAGTAGAATGGGAAGATAAGTTGGGTGGTGGGGGGTGGGGGGTAAGGCTGGGTATTTATATGTATATATATTTAGATTAAATTAATTTTAGATTAAGAAATTTTAATTATGTTTAAAGTGTATAATTTGCCAAATATGGTAAGTGACATGGTATGTGGGATGTACCGAAACGGCAACGTGGACATGAAATGTGGGACGGAGGGAGTATATCAAGTAAAAAAGAAATTGGTAGCAGGCATAGTTCATGTTAGAAATTTTTTATAACGCGAGAATATTAAATAATTATCGAAGAATAAAATTCGATAATCAATATCGAAATAAATTCGATAATGATGTCGAGTCGAGGTATAACTTCTTTCCATAAAAAACGAATAAATCCCGGTAGTGCCTCTGGTTAACGTTCCTAAAGATGAAACGATGTTCGTCTCTAAATTAGGTGACACCCTAATATTTTGAAGCTCCGACGACCTAAAATAAGGGGACTTGGACTATGTCAGGAGACTTGAACAAGGAAAGTTTTCGGAACATGTCGGAAAACTCACCGGATATGAGAGAATTAGAGGGGAGATGAAAGCTTGGTGTTTTCGGTGTTTCAAAATGGGTGTGAGAAGGGCCTTTTATAGGCAACCTTGTAAAATAAATTTCCCGGGTCAAAACTGCCACCGTTTTAATGGCCGGTAACCACCGATCATTTTGGTAACCTTCGGCCATGAATATCAAATTTAATTTCGGTCATAAATATATTATTTGAATTTTAATTTTCAAATAATCATTTATTATATATGCATGTAATTATAATTTTTGGGTTATATTTTTGTTACAAAAAAATATATTTTCTTGGGCTTCAACAAAATATTTTGTTGTTCCAATTTGACTTTGAAGCATAATAGACTTCGTCAAGTCTAGCATTCACTAAACTCAATCCCAACCCACGACCACGACCAAGACGTTTGAGCCAAAAATAAAACTCATGCTCATGTATTCGTGTCATTATTTAGTCCGGGCATGTGGCACGCGCGCCTGTGGTTTGCCGGTATTAATATGCTTAACCACTATATCAATAACCACCATACAACCCACATTTATTTCAACTCACCGAATAATCGGTTCCGAAAATTATAGATTTAATTTAAAATTAATTTCCATCGTATAAATAATTAATCGATTTTCCAATCATCTCCCACATGAGTGGAAACGCTCATTAATTAGGATAACACACAACTCAATTCTGAGACATTGACACGTTAGGATAGGTAGGTTGTGGCTTTGAACATTCCTTAGTCAATATTATTATATGTACCGGTGGCCTAGTTGACACAATGCATTGAACTATTCTACATTTGCGTCCATTTTAGTCAATAATATGGACATGTCACTATCTCAACCTTATTTTGTTCTCATAATTTGATTTGTTTCGGCCATGGATCACCTCTTTGGATTCACAAGTGTTTCATTTGAAGCGACCATCACTTCACACTTATATAGGTGATCGAAGATGTTTGGAGATTTTTAAAAATATCTTTTAAGATACAAAAAAAAAATGATATCTGTATAAAATGAAAATAGTTCCGTGCATGTTCGTGTCGTAACTCCAAAAAGTTCATCAAAAATAAAAAATCTCTTTAACCGGTGAGTGTCCAGGTCGAATTCAGGGAATATGCGAATATCCTATATTTAATTAGAAAAAGTGCAATGAGTTAATGCAATCGAAGAAGCTGAAAAGATAAATTGCAGAAATTAAATCTAACTAAAAAACGATAAAATATACGTATCTCGAAAAGTCTGAAGCGAGGCGTTTGTGTCTGACTTTTGCGTTCCTTAATGGCTAGATTTCCATAGATGAAATGAGCGGGATGACGATGGCGTGATAGCAAAAAATATATGTATAATTGCAGGGCGGCTCAGAGGAATGAACGTGATCGCATTTGCTCGCTTAAGCCGATTCCCAACTTGGTTGGTACTCGACCTTAGGGGATTTACAACGAGGCTTCAGCGACACCCGGCGAATAGCATTATAAGCAAGAAACTCTACTGTCACTAGAAATTTCTGTGACCCAATAGACCACCACCTATGCCCCATTAATTATTCTTCCAACCGTTCCGCTAGTGGCTCTCCCCATCTGATACCTCTCTTTAATCGGAATCGAATTCAGAACAACAACTAAGCAGGTCGACAAGGCTCCCGCATACTTAGCTACGTTGAACTACCCGGAATCTGTTTGTGGCACGAAACAGGGATGAAATAGTCGATTCTTCTATCGCCCTTCCGCAACCTTGTCGAAATCCAACTTGAACAATTCAAATCGAATATGGAATTTTTGGGTGAAGGTGAGGTGGAGAAATATGATAGGAATTTTACTAGCTAAAATAATATGCAGGAATTAAAAGAAAAAAGAGGAGAAAATCTGTTTGCCCGCGACACAAAACCGAAATCTCTTATTATTAAACTAGATAAAAATATGAGAAAAAATAAATGGAGAAAAATGGAGTGTATGGAATGTATATTATTGTGTATATATGGTGTGTATATCTGTATATAGTACAATTAGAGGGGATATTTACAGGGGGAAGTTTGGCGGTTACAACCGCCAATAAATAACTACTTCTAAAAATAGCTACTAACTACCTTTAAAAATAACCATAAATAACTAACTCTAAAAATAGCTACTAATATAACTACTAATAACTACCTATTTTTTAGAAGGTTCTAGAACAAAAATTACACAAAAATAGCCAAAAATTGGCTAAAAAGTAGTACAAGACTTAAATATGGGAGCTGATAGAATACATAAATAAATGCAGAGGAGCCTGGGCATTAAATGCATCCGCTGACCCAGCGGCAATAAATGCAGCAAGAATTAATGCGGCTACCGCTCAAATTTCGCACCAGCCGCCGCTTCGCTCACATCCACGCATGGCCTTCCGCTAAGCTCACTTCCATGCATAGCCTTCCGCGCTCATAATTGTAGCCGCTGCTCACGGATTAATGGACATAGAATTCGCTCAAATTTTTGTGCAGCCGCCATCGCTTTCCGCGCGGCCGGCATCGCTTTGCTCACTTCAACGCCAAAGTTTCCGCGCTGCCGTCGCTTGCCTTCCGTGCTCGTGCACTCCTATGCAGCTGCCGCTCACTTTCCGCGCTAGCCGCCGCTTGCCTTCCGCGCAGCGGTTGACTTTGACTTTCACGCGTTGACCGTTGACTTTTGTTGATTTTCGCGCCGTGACTATTTTTCGCTTCTGAAGCCAGTTTTTTCGCTTTTTAAGTCCAGTTTTGGATTCTCGTATCAGTTTTCAAGCATTATTTCACCTATATAAATAATAAACACCTTATAACTAAATAATACTTATTAAAAAAAAATTATCCAAAATTAAATACTTAAATAATACTCCCTCCGTCCCATAACAAAGTATCTATTTTTCCATTTTAGTCTGTCCCATAACAAAGTATCAGTTTCTTTTTTTAGTAACTGTACTATCTACCTAGCATTACAAATACCCTTACAACTTACAATATATTACACAAATGCAATTACCTTTATATCACACGTACTAATAAGGTTATTTTAGTCATTTCTACTTTATTCCTACTATATCTCAATATAATACTAATATTTTTAAAATTACGTGCAAAAAATAAATGGATATTTAGTTTCGGGACGGAGGGAGTACATAAATAATGCCTAAAAATATAATTAAAAAACACATCAATTAATTTAATTTATACACCAAAATAATTATAAATTACACTTAAAAACTAATAAATTAATATTATACAAACAAGATGAAATGAATACAATTATTAGAATAAATTAACTTAAATAATACTAAAATTCGACATAAATAAATAATTAATTAAATAAATATAAGCTATAAAATATGGCAAAATCAAGAGTTATCAAACTCCTCACACTTAACCTTTATTCTTCCTCGAATAAATTCAATTAATGAAATTAAACCAAGTATTTTCTAAATAAGGACTCAATATTGTCGGAAATATCAACGGAGGTGTGTAAACGAATCTTAGCTAAAGTTCAGATCCTTAAGCAATTTATGCGATATTGCTCATCTGCATATATTCTTAATTATGTCTCCCGAAATATTTTCAAACTTAAGTGTTCGGAGTAGCTTCTAAAAATGATGCGACGACTCAAAGCTTTAAATAAACCGCCATAATAAATCATAAATTACGAAACAAGGCGGCCCGGTAGATATTGCTACCGATAATAAATTAATTTCGACATTTTTTGCGTCGATTTTTTTTTTGCCAAGTCAAGTCGCATGTAAAGATAATCGGCATCCTCCTCACACTATTCGTTCGTCAATCCCATTTTTAAGGAAAATTAATTCATCATCTCCGCTAACAAGCGCAACTAAATAAACGAAAGTTCTAAAAATTAGACTAAGTATGGAATAAAGGAAACGAATGAGATATCAACCAACTTTATCAAAATTCCAATTTATACTTGTACTCAAAAGAATTTCAATTATTGAAAATATTTGAATTCAAACTCAAATTAAACACAATGGAAATCGATTGACTCGAGAAATAACATATTTCACGGCTATTTTTATTTTTTTTTAAAATAAAATAAAAATTATAAATATAAAATAATTTATTTCAAAATAAATTGGACAACAATAAATTACACAAAATATATTAATAGACATAAATTAAACAACATAAATTAAAAATCAATATGAATAATTTAAGCCAAAATAAATTAATCTCACATAAATTAATTTGCACATGAATATAAATAAATAAATAAACAAACAGACAATAATTTATATAGATCCTAATTAACTAACTAAATAATTAATTAATCAAGCAGCAATAGCGATGAATGCTAAAAATCAAAAAGAAAGAATTAGCAAAATTTATAAGATTAGAACAAAACTAAGTAATTTAATAAATAATTAACTGGTAACACAATTAATTAGTGAAATTAAACAAATCTCTTTCTGCACTAATAAACTAGTCTAATCCAATTAACAATCTACAACATTTAGTCTGAACAAGCACTGTACATTCCTACTGCAACAAAACTAGCATAATGCAAGTCAAGGAAGGAGCAACAAAATTAATTAGCTAATAATATACAGAGACTCAAAACATAAGAATGCAAATCTATATTATTACATAGCTGACAAATTAAGTTAACACATTTTAGTAAACTCGACCCAATGAATGCAACATCGACCAACTATACTACCTAACAAGCTAAGCTAATGGAATCAACTAAGGCTAAAATTAACCAAAGAACTAAACTTATCTAATCTTATTAAACAAGCAGGCAGCCTATGTCAACATCAACTAGCACTCTTATACTAATGCAATACACAACAGTAGAATTAATTTAAGCTAATATATAGCAACCTAATCTAACCAAGAACATCATACTCTATCTATTATGCATTACACTTGGTTACATTAATCAACACTAAATACAACTAACTTCTAGACTAAACAGGAGAAGCACGATGAAAGCCAATTCTGATGTACAACCGAAATTACTAAACATAACATACAGCAACTAAACTAATTATCTAACTCTAACATTACGCCTAAACAAATTTATCTAAGAAGCAATTATTCTACAATCTATCAAATTAGCAATCAATAAATAAGCCGGAGTAAATAATCGAGAAGGGAATCAAGAACTTCCCTGATTCATGTCTTGTGCAACCATATATATATATATATATTTCTTCAAAATTTTTGGTGGTGCCAATGATTTCCCTCCTCACACTTGAATTGTTGTTTGCCCTCGAACAATTTGTAGCTTGAGAAGGCGTTGCAAGTAATCCAAAATATATTTTCAATAGCAAAAGATGAAATGCAGTAATATTATCTAAGAATTAAAGATATATGACTGCATTTAAACTCCCTTTTTGACTTCTTCGTGGCTCGGGAATATCCAAAACAGCCTCTCCTCACACTTATTGCCAAATAAGTGTGAATTTAATTTCGAACAATTCTGAAAATTTCCAGATTGTTTGTGCAGATTGTTCCTTGCAAAACTTTTCACCGAATGCCCATCAATCAACCCTTTGCAGGCTGTTCGTGCCTCTAAATTATCGATTAATCCCAAAGTCACTTAACCGGCTGCGGTCTCCTAAAAAATTTTAGCGCTGATCTGTTACCGCTGCTTAGGGCGGGCTGCCGCTCACTTTCGTCACCGCTCAAAGAGGCCTAAGCTAATGCTAATTACAAATCAGCAATGAACAAAAACAAATTAATGTTAATCAAATCCTAACCCAGCAGCAACAAATTACTATGAATCAGTCTAAGCTAATGCAATCACCAAGCATGTATCAACTAAACTAAACATGCAGCAAGACTGAGTTAGGACTAAACTACGGTAACTAATCTAACTAAACTAAAAGCACACCTACAAAACAACACTAGAGCCTAACTTTAACAACTCAATATACATTATTATACAAATAAGCAAGTAACATAGCACCAAAAAAATACATTACAAGACCTAAACTGCAACTAATTACAAATTCAAACATGATTGAATCTAAAAACCTAAAACAGCTACACTCAACCTTAAATGCAGCAGACTTAACTATCACTAACTTGTCAAACAAATGGATCTAATTCAACCAATCTATAGACTAAACTAATACTAATCTAAAAAAAAAAACTAAGGCAATTAGATTTTGACTAAGTAATTAACACATATTTTACATGTACAAGTTAGTAATCAGTTAGTAAGCAAATAGATTAATAATAATGCAAATAAACTTCCCTGATTTTGTAGATGTTCCAGCCGAATTCCTTTCAAAATTTTTGGCGGTGCTGATGACTTCTCTCCTCACACTTGAATTGTTGTTTGTCCACGAACAACCTTGATAAAAATCGGAGGGAGCTACAATCAAACCAAACAACACTTCAACATAGCATAATTTATCATAGATGTAATGCAACATTCAAAATATGATGCGATGGAACTCCCTTTTTCGACATCATGGAAGTATCTTCGTCGTTTAGGAACTTTCCAAACATCGACATCCTTACACTTATTGCAAACTAAGTGTCAAATCTATTTCTGAACATTCTGAAAATTCCAGAATACGCGCACAACAACAGCTTGTTATATGCAGATTTTCATCGAATGCCCTAAATTACTCAAATCGAATCAATTCAACATAACCTGCAATCAGCCCTTGGAGGCTGTTGTGCCTTGTCTAAATTATCGATTAATCCTAAAATCAACATAAGAATTAAACTCACAACTCATCTTACCCAAATCTCCTAGAAAGTCTGCAATTCACCAATCATATACCTACTATGTATACAAATTCGACAACTCATCCCAATTTAAACTAAATCAAAATCCGAACATAATTTTAATCCTAATCACAACTACAATAAATATCCGCAGGAGGACATAATCCAATTAAGGAATTAAAGTCACAATCGAATCCCAAAACAGACCTGCAAAATTTCAAAGTATTAGCATTATGTTCAAAATTAAGAAATTCGATGAAAATAGGCAAAAGAAGGTGAAATTGAGTAATACAACCTTTCTTCCTTGCGATGTTTGTTATGAATCGAAAAGTAAAAAAACATCTTATTTCACTTCCAAAACTCAGAGATATATATAAAAAAAAATAACTGCCAGCAGTTATTAAGTTATTATGCAGCAATTCACTATCTAAGTGCTGTAACTGTCTTCAACTCCCTTCAAGTATCAACTTCAACACCCCCACAAGATGGAGCCGGTGGAGATCCACCAGCCTCATCTTGGAAAGTAAGTAAGAAAATCGTGGTCCAGGGACAGACTTAGTTAGCAGATCAGCAATCTGATCAACTGTAGACACATGAGCTGGAATAAAAAAACCAGCTTTAAACAAATCTCGTACAAAATGACAATCAAGCTCGATATGTTTAGTCCATTCATGGAAAACTTGGTTGCGAGTAATTTGGATCGCCGCAATGTTATCACAATGAACAGAAATAGGAAGAAGAAAACCGGCCTGCAAATCAGTTAAAAAATAAGATAACCATTGTAGCTCTTTGCTCATAGTACTCAAGGCCCTGTACTCTGATTCTGCAGTTGATAATGCAACAACCGTTTGCTTCTTAGATTTCCAGGATATCAAGGAAGAACCATAGAAAACACAATAGCCTGTGATGGACTTTCGAGTGAGAGTACAACTCCCTCAATCAGCATCTGAAAAACCCGTAAGAGAAGAAGAGGGAGCGGAGGAATAGAATAATCCCATGGACTAACATCCCTTCAAATATTTGAGGACATGGATAGCCAAATCCCAATGTATTTGTTGAGGAGAGTTCACAAACTGGCTTAACTGTTGGACTGCAAAAGAGAGATCAGGTCTGGTGAGATTTAGATAAAGCAATTGACCAATGAGTCTTCTGTACTGATCAGCTTCATGAAATGCTGGAGAATCTGTTCCAGTTAGTTTTAAACCAGGGACCAATGGAGTGCTAGCTGCTCTACATCCAACTAATCCCATGCGATCAAGCAAATCTAAAGCATAGTTTCCCTGACACAAGTATATACCTCCAGAACTCCTAGCCACTTCCATACCTAGAAAATATTTTGCTTCCCCCATATCTTTGATGGTGAAACATTAATGCAGCAAAGATTTTACTTCTATGATAAGTGCCAAATTGGGACCTGCAACAAGGACATCATCAACATATACAATGAGGCATAAGAAAGAATCCCCTGACCCTTTTGTAAAGAGACAATGATCATGGGCAGATTGAGTGAATCCATAAGTAAATAACACTCTACAAAACTCTGCATTCCATTCCCTTGAGGCCTGCTTTAAACCATATAGGCTTTTGACTAACTTGCAAACTTGACCTGTCTTGCCTTTGGTATAACCTTGTGGTATTTGCATATAGATGTCCTCTTGTAGAAATCCATGGAGAAATGCATTATTAACATTTATTTGGTGAAGAATCCATCCTTTCATAGCTGCAACAGCAAATATAATTCTGACAGTGACAAGTTTAGCAACTGGGGAGAACACCTCATCATAATCAATGCCATATTGTTGTTTGTATCCCTTGGCCACTAACCGAGCTTTAAACTTGTCAATGCTACCATCTTGCTTGAGTTTTATCTTGTACACCCACTTGGAACCAATGGCAGACTTTCCCACAGGTAAATCTGTGATCTCCCATGTCCCATTATTCTCAATGGCTTGCAACTCATAGTTTATAGCATCAACCCACTCAACATATTGTGTTGCCTCCTTATAAGATACTGGTTCCTTTAACTCGTAAACATGAGCCAGGAAACTAACAAATGCAGGTGTAAATATAAGAGACACAACGAACGGAAAAGTGGGAGGAGTGAGTTGAGAATTGTTACATGTATCATGTGTAGTATGATGACTAATATTGGCAACAAAATCAGTCATCCAGCCTGGTGCCCTTCTATGTCTCTGAGGTCTAGGAGAAGCATTTTGTGAACCAGAGACCATAATATCAGCACTTATATTATCTTCTTATCCCTCCATATCATCTGCATGTTCCTGATCCGAGAAGTCTGAATCATGTGATGAATCCCTCCTAGATGAAGGGCATGCAACACTAATATCTGGCACATGAGAATTAGCAAGTACCGACTCTGTAACTTGCAATGGGTTTGTAACGACCAAAGGTAATTCAGTAGTTCCCATTGCACTATGAAAATTATAGATATTGTTAATGCAGTGAACATCTCTAGAAATGATGATGCATTCCTCCTTTAAATCATAGACTACAAATCCTTTATGATTGCTGGCAGAACCCAACATAGCACATGTTTTACTCCTGGCATCAAATTTCCTCCTACCAGGAGTATTGTCTACAATATACGCCAAGCATCCAAAAGATTTAAGTATGGACAAATCAAGTTGATATCCATATAAAACTTGATAAGAACTTTTCCATCCAAGCACCACACTTGGAACTCTATTAATAATCCAGGTAGAATGTAGAATAGAATATGGCCACAGTTTCAGAGGTACACTAACTTAGAAACATTAGTGCTCTAGCAACTTGAAGTATGGTTCTGTGCTTCCTTTCCATCAATCCATTCTGTTGTGGTGAATATGCATATGATAACTGATGTATAATACCAAGTTCAATGAACAGATCATCGATATTTTAATTCAAGAACTCAGTGCCATTATCACTTCTTACCTGCCTTACTTTCATATTGAATTGAGTATTGATCATCGCACAGAACTTCTTCAGAATCCCATAGACTTGTTGTTTGGTGGACATGAGAAAAGTCCATGTACATCTACTATGAACCTCTACAATAGTGAGGAAATAGGGTGTATTAGTGATATTCTCACCATGGTATGGACCCCAAACATCAATATGAATCAGCTCAAATAAAGATGTAGTTCTTTGTTGTGATAAAGGAAAAGAAGTCCTACGCTGTTTAGCTTGATGAAAGACTTCACAAGTTGCAATCTCTGCTCTTAACCCTTCATCACACAACCCCTTCAATTCTGGGATATGTTCCATGATTGTGATAGAAACATGCCCAAGCATGTTGTGCCAATCCGGACCACTTGACCCTCCTTTTTCAGTAACTGTATTTGCAAGAATTTTATTGTCTTGATGTATAATGTATAGCCTTCCTGCTGCCTGCGCTATTCCAAGGACCGATTCATTTGTCCGTTTTTGAATAATACAGTGTGAAGGCATAAAGGTGCATTTGGCATCAAGATCATTTGAGAGCTGTGCAACTGATATTAGATTATGGGTGAAAGAAGGTGCCAACAACACGTTTCTTAACACCAGCTTCTTTGTGAGATTAACTGATCCAGAGTATTCAACCAATTGAGTTGAGCCATCAGGCAAATAGACTTTCTTCCCTACTTTCAACTTTTGTAAAGAATGCATGACATCAGCATTGCCATATATATGAGTGCTGGCACCTGAATCAAGGATCCATTGTTGTTCTGTGACTTGATCAAGTACTCCAAAAGCGAAATGGCCATCAAATGCATCAAAAGGTGAAATCCCTGTTTTTACCATATTTGAATTTTCTGTTTTTACTTCTGGCTTTGTAATATTCATCTTTTTCAAGCATTTCTCAATCAACAGTTCCATTTCTTGTTGTCCATTGTCCTGTGGTGCTCCTGAATTAGAAGTAACACATAGAGCTTGCTCTTTCCCTCTGTTTTCTTTCAATTTCTTGTACCAATCTGGTATTCCATGAAGTTTGAAGCATTCCTTCACATCATGTCCAGTTTCCCCACAATCTGTACATTTTAACTTTCTTTTTTCTTCCTTAGACAACCAGGTTCTAGGCTTATAAGATCCATCAGTGGATCTATTCCCTTTTTGATAGTTACTTCCTGCAAACATTGCTGATTCAACTGAACTATTAACCTGAGCAGAGACTCTTCTTTGATTTTCCTTTTGCAAAATCATCGAATAAACCTTACTAATGGAAGGTAAAGGTTCCATCATACGTATTTGGCCTCTAATATTTTCATAGCTTTCATTTAGTCCAAGTAAGAACTTATTCACTCTTCTTCTATTCATACTATTTCTCATGTTGCACATAGATTCACAATTACTCTCCCCACAACAACATCCTGATGGTGGATCAAGGATGTTAATCTCATCCCAAAGAGCACTCAATGTGTTAAAATATTGCATAACAGATGAGTTATTTTGCACACACAAACTTAGATCTCGATCTAATTGGAATAGTTTAGGTCCACTACTCCTATCAAATCTCATTGCTAACTCAACCCATAGATCTCTAGCCTTTTCAATGTATTGAAATGAATCTGCAACTTCCTTAGTAAGTGAGTTAGTGATCCACGTTACAACCATGTAATCAGCCTTGATCCAAGCCTTATAATAACTTGAATCAGGTTCTGGTTGTCTCAGTGTTCCATCAATTAACTCGAGTTTATTCCTAGCTCCTAGAGCTCTTTTAATTCCCCTTGACCAGGTGTAGTAATTATTACTTGTTAGAGGAGCTGCAACAAGTTGAAGAGTCGCATGATCATTATGATGAATCTGTAAGATCTCGTTAATCTCATTCTTCTCGAGTTGATCTACTTGCTGCATGGTAGATCCACGATTCTGCTTCCTCTCAGCATTATCTTCATCAATCATGACATTTCTCCCATTATTGTTGGATCGTGATCCCTCTGGTGGTTCTTCATTAATCAACATATTCCATGGAGTTCTCCTCGTTTTTGGCATAATTACAGTAGAATCGAAAATGTATGAGTTTACGGATCGCTATTCATAGCTCTGATACCATGTTGTGAATCGAAAAGTACAAAAACATCTTATTTCACTTCCAAAACTCAGAGATATATACAAAAAATAACTGCCAGCAGTTATTCAGTTATTATGCAGCAATGCGCTATCTAAGTGCTGTAACTGTCTTCAACTCCCTTCAAGTATCAACTTCAACAATGTTTACCGGTGGATTCATAGGTGGATTCATAGGCAGCTAGAATTGGAACAAGTGGTGTGGTTGGCTTCATCCTCGTCGGTGGGAGAAAAAGGTTACGGTAAAGAAATTGGGGGAATTTACGGTAAAGTAATTAGGGCTGGAGGAAATTGAAAGAAAATCGGGTGTGAAATTCAGATTTTTCTCAGAATTAGGTGATGAAGATGATGGAAGGAAGGAAGACATTGAAGGCGTAAGTAGCTAGGGCTTCTGAAATGGCGAAAATTTTAGGGAAGAAAGTATTGGTTGAACAATGGAAAAGAGAGATAAATAATTTGGGGAAGAAAGAATATACAAATAAAAATCTTCTTACCTGGAATTACTGACTATTAATTCGAAATCTGAAATCTCTCTAGCCCAAGACTATGTTTTGGGAATTTTCTTAGTAGGCGCAGTTGAACAAAATGAATTTTTGCCCAAAATAAAGAAGAATAAATTTATTGCTTCGCTTGCAGGACGGGCTTGCGCCGCTTTACATACAGCCGCTTTGCTGCACTTGCCTGAAATTGGCTTCGCTTGCAGACCCGCTCACATTTCCCGCTTGTTTTTGCCGCTTGGCTAATGAAGGAATCGGGAGAATCGCGCAAGCGGCGATCCCATGGCTTCAGCGGTGGCTTCCAACGGCTAGGAGAAGACATCGGCCTTCACATCTTTAGCAGTAGCGGTGTAGAGAGGGCTTCGAGTCACCGCTTGCGCGCGGAGTTCACAAGGAGAGACGTTCTATCACACAAGAGGGACGAGCGGATCATCGAGTAAGTCCTGAATGAACAAAAAAAAATTAAAAAAAAATTATTATTAATATTATTTATTATTAATATTATTTATTTATTTATTATTATTATATATATAGAAAAGAAATAACACAGGGCAGCGGCAAAGGCCTAGGCGCTGCTGCAGATTTTTTTTTTTCGGAATTTTTTTTTTATTTTTTTTTTCGAAAGATAAATTCCGTGCAGGTTTGATCCTCGAAGGATATCGCACTCTCGAAACCTACAAAGCATACCGCCGATGGATTAAATTTTCAAAATAAAATAAAATTCAATATTAAAATTAAATTAGCATTAAACTCAATATTTTCCAATTAAAACAAAGATACTAGGCTTATTCCCCGGCAACGGAGCCAAAATTTGATCGAAGTTTTTTGGAGATTTTTAAAAATATATTTTAAGATACAAAAAAAATGATATATATATTTATAAAATGAAAATAGTTTCATGCGTGTTCGTGTCGTAACTCCAAAAAGCTCGTCAAAAATTAAAAATCTCTTTAACCGGTGAGTGTCCAGGTCGAACTCAGGGAATATGCGAATATCCTATATTTAATTAGAAAAAGTGCAATGAGTTAATGCAATCGAAGAAGCTGAAAAGATAAATTGCAGAAATTAAATCTAACTAAAAAATGATAAAATATACGTATCTCGAAAAGGATGAAGCGAGACGTTTGTGTCTGACTTTTGCGTTCCTTAATGGTTAGATTTCCATGGATGAAATGAGTGGGGTGACGATGGCGTGATAGCGAAAAATATATGTATAATTGCGGGGCGGTTCGGAGGAATGAACGTGATCGCATTTGCTCGCTTAAGCCGATTCTCGACTCGGTTGGTACTCGACCTTAGGGGATTTACAACGAGGCTTCAGGGACACCCGACGAAGAACATTATAAGCAAGAAACTCTACTGTCACTAAAAATTTCTGTGACCCAATAGACCACCGCCAATGCCCCATTAATTATTCTTCCAACCGTTCCGCTAGTGGCTCTACCCCTCTAATACCTCTCTTTAATCTGAATCGAATTCAGAATAGCAACGAAGCAGGTCGAAAAGGCTCCCGCGTACTTAGCTACGTTGAACTACCCGAAATCTGTTTGTGACACGAAATAGGGCTGAAATAGTCGATTCTTCTATCGCCCTTCCGTAACCTTGTCGAAATCCAACTTGAACAATTCAAATCGAACATGAAATTTTTGGGTGAAGGTGAGGTGGAGAAATATGATAGAATTTTACTAGCTAAAATAATATGCAGGAATTAAAAGAAAATGGAGGAGAAAATCGGTTTGTTCGCGATACAAAACCGAAAATCTCGTATCATTAAACTAGATAAAAATAGGAAGAAAAGAAATGGAGAAAAATGGAGTGTATAGAATGTATATTATTGTGTATATATGGTGTGTATATGTGTATATGGTACAATTAGAGGGAATATTTATGGGGGAAAAGCTTCTAGAAGCTTGACGGTTACAACCGCTAATAAATAACTACTTCTAAAAATAGCTACTAACTACCTTTAAAAATAACCATAAATAACTAACTCTAAAAATAGATACTAATATAATTACCTATTTTCTAGATGGTTCTACAATAAAAATTACACAAAAATAGCCAAAAATTGGCTAAAAAGTAATGCAGGAATTAAATATGGGAGCTGAGAGAGTGCAGAAATAAATGCAGAGCTGAGTGAGCCTGGGCATTAAATGCAGCGGCTGACCCACCGGCAATAAATGCAACGAGAATTAATGCGGCCGCCGCTCAAATTCCGCTCCAGCCGCCGCTTCGCTCACTTCCACGCATGGTTTTCCTCTCTACTCACATTTCCGTACCAGCCGCCGCTTTGCTCACTTCCATGCATAGCCTTCCGCGCTCATAATTGCAGCCGCCGCTCACGGATTAATGGACATAGAATTCCGCTTCGCTCAAATTTTCGTGCAGCCGGCATCGCCTCGCTCACTTCGATGCCAAAGTTTTCGCACAGCCGCCGCTTGCCTTCCGCGCTCGCGCACTCCTATGCACTCGCCGCTCACTTTCCATGCTAGCCGCCGCTTGCCTTTCCCGCAGGGGTTGACTTTGACTTTCGCACGTTGACTTTCCAGTGTTGACCATTGACTTTTGCTGATTTTCGCGCCGGTGACTATTTTTTCGCTTCTGAAGCCATTTGTTTGCTTTTTAAGACCAGTTTTGGACTCCCATATCAGTTTTCAAGTATTATTTCACCTATATAAATAATAAACACCTTATAAATAAATAATACTTATTAAAAAAAATTAATTTATCTAAAATTAAATACTTAAATAACACATAAATAATGCCTAAAAATATAATTCAAAAAACACATCAATTAATTTAATTTATACACCAAAATAATTATAAATTATACTTAAAAACCAATAAATTAATATTATACAAACAAGATGAAATTAATACAATTATTAGAATTAATTAACATAAATAATACTAAAAAATTCGACATAAATAAATAAATAATTAAATAAATATAAGCTATAAAATATAGCAAAATCGAGAGTTATCAATAGGTAATCTTGTCTTAAAGTATTCAATTATACTTATAGAATTATTAAGAGTTAGTGAATTAACCATACCACTTTGCATTTTGTAACACTCGTAGCTTTTTAGAGAATGGTGATCGAGTGTTTGTACCGAACTATTACAACTTAGTTTTCCCATTGTACTAAGTCTTGGGATCTCCGAGTGATTTTGTTAGATACCACTGTAATTGTCTCTTAATTTGTGGATTTCAGATCAATTCCCTTAACAATTTATACATTTGATCACGACGCAACCCTTTGGTTAGTGGATCAACAAACTTTTCTATTGACCTGTAGTCAATATTCATAACCCCACTAGCGATCAATTGTTACACATTGTTGTGTCTGTGTCGGATATGTCGAAATTTACAATTGTAAACTTCATTCTTAGCTCTATTACAGCTTGACTATCACAATATATCATTGCCAGAGGTACTAATTTTTTTTCCAAAATTGATTGAGCTATATAAGTATGTTTGGACTTCCATGCAATTTCTCTACCTCTGGTCATAAAGACATATGTAGAGAACAAATATTTTGTGTCATATATCCCGTTAGCATCATAGTTCCCTTAAAGTTCTGGAGGATATCTCGCGTAATGTATGCCAAAAGTTGAGAGTATATTTTAAATACCTTAAGACTCTTACTAGCTTTACATGAACTACCACTTTCTCCGCGACTTGCTTTGAGAGACGGTACTTATATTTTAGCCAGACACACTCCCATATTTCAAATATTTGTATGAAGTTTTCTTACCTTTCCACAATTTATAAGGAGTTATATCATTACCTTTAAGCGGAATTGTAATTAGAATATAATTTGCAGTTAGAACTACCCCACAGTTTTTGGATAATTATGAGTAAATCAACAAGGCATTCATGCATTCCGTAATGCTTTCAATTGTGGTGAGTATGATATCGTAGTCTGATGAATTATGCCACATAATTTTTTATACAGAGCTACACATTTGTCTCCCCAATTACTTTGAACTGCCTTGATATTACATCTCAGTTGATTCTCTGCCTTATTATTATTATTTTAAGGCATTATTGCCTCTCTTTTTTCCTTAATAGATAAATGTAGCAATATCCCGTGCAATCATTTATAAAGGTGATAAATATTTTTTTCACCTCAAATTTGCACATATTTTAAATCACACATATCAATGTGAATTATATCCAATGGCTTCGCATTTTTTTACTAAAGAAAACAATATTAGCCATTTTTGCCTCCACACAAACTTCTCGTTTAGTTTGAGTGTTTACTTTTGTCAATATTTAGTAAATTGAAACTTACTAATCATTTTATAGAATTTATATTAGTATTTTCCAATCGACAATGCCATAAATCGGCACACTCGAAACAATATTTTTTTCCGTCTAACCAGCATCTGTCGACACAGTAGAAACATCGACACCTGATGTGCCTACACTCGAATTTCCGGAAACATCCATGATGTTGGCAAGTTAATCGAGCGACGATAGTCGTGCAATATATCAAAATAATCATTTTTATAATTGTTAGAAAATTATTATATCATGAAAATATCAAATAATCATTTATTATATATGCATGAAATTATAATTTTTGGGTTATATTTTTGTTACATAAAAATATATTTTCTTGGGTTTCAACAAAATATCTTTTTGTTTGATTTGGCTTCATAGTATAATTGACTTCGTCAAGTCTAGCATTCACCAAACTCAATCTCAACCCATGACCATGACCAAGTCGTTTGAGCCAGAGATAAAACTCATGTTCATGTAATTGTGTTGTTATTTGGTCCAGGCAGGTAGTACGCGTGCCTATGGGTTATCGGCATTAATATGCATAACCACACTATCAATAACCACCATATAACCCATATATATTGTAGACAAAGACTGAATTATACCCCGCATTCGGCGGAAGTCGAGGCCACAGAAACAACATTTTTTGTAATTCTGTATATAATTTTGTAATTTGGTTAAAAATAGTTAATGACATTTTGGTAGTATAGTAGAAGTTTAGGATATCTTTAATAGTAGATAGGGTATTTTTAATACTAAAAAATGAAATAAATATTTTGTTTTGGACCAACCAAAATAGAAAAATAGTTAATTTATTAAGGGACAGAAAAAGTATAATAGTTATAAAATCCAATCATTTGTATTGAAAAGAGCATATTATGTTTAAATGCAACATTAAATAAACCCTAAACCCTAGATACTATTAATTTAATCTAAATTTTAGTAGTACTAACTGAGCCTAATTAACCAGACTTTTGTTTAGCTTCAACAACGATTTGAATATTTCTAAAAATAAAACAAGAAAATTTAATAATATTAATAATATTATTATTAATAACAATCATACCCGGATCCTAGGAGAGTAACATAAGTGCTCAGGGCCTCAAGTTGAAGAAGATTATATCTTTAGATTTTAGACCCTAACAAGCTTTTTTTTTTCCTCTCCCTGCCTTTTTTTTCCTCACCCGCACGCTGCACCTATTAGAATTTAAATTAAATTTTATTTTTGTTTGTGTTTATTCATGCAAGGATTTTTCAATGAACGATGCATTTGGAGTTTGTAGTTACTTCCTCCATTCACTAGTAAAGTTTTTATTGGACTTTTGCACACTGATTATATAAATGTGTATTATATATATATATGTAGTGTAATAAAGTAATATAATGTTTCATTTTACCTTTGAAAAGTAATTTGAAAAGTAAAAATCAAGGATATTTTGGTATTTATTTAAGAGTTACTTTTTCTAAAAAATGAAACAAAAAGATTTGATTTGGACAAACTAAAATGACAAATAAAAAGTTTACTAGTGAACGGAGAAAATATTATTATTATTATTGTAGTTGTTGTGTTGTTATTATTATTGATTATTTGTTTTATAATAGTCAACATATCATTTATTTTCAAGTGATGATACACTTTGGGTGTATGCCCGTTCATTGGATGTGTGATTAAAATAATTTTATTTTGTAGAATTTATTATTATTGCTAGGTCTCAAATACGTTGATATTGGAATATGCGAGGACTGTATTTTGGGAAGCAACGAAATGTGGCGTTCTCAAAGGGTGGGAGAGAGCTGAAAAGGAAAAGTTGCCGATTCCTGGAAGACAACCTAAGGTGAAGACCTTAGATGAATTGAAGTTGTGTTCAACTTCATTTGGCCTCGATGAGTGAAGAAGAAGGCTTGACACTATCATTGCTGATGAAGTAAAATGTTGAAATGGAAGATGCAATCAGTTGGAAGATTGTTGAGATATGAAGTCTGATTATATCCTAAAATCTAGAGATATAATTATATATGATTTGTACATTATATTCTAGATTTTAGAGATATGATTTGGATATATTATTGGCATAGACTTAGCCTATAAATATCCATATATTCTCAATTTAACATGTGTCTGCGTATTCTATTGTAAAATTCCTGGTTTGGCAACGCCCCTAGACGTAAATCATTCTTATCTAACTGGGTTACTAAATCCTTTTGTCCTTGTGTCATTGTTTGTCTTTTGTCATTTCTTGAGTTTCTCGCAATAATTATATTTTTCGTTGATATCATTTTGAAAATAAATTTAATTATGTGTCTATAGTGTTAGTGTTGATTATGTTAGTTATGCTAAATAAAGTCGATACCATTTGGTTGATTAGTTTATCCATTGATATAGCAAATCTCTGGAATATATTTAGAGGCTGATTTTATGCCTTTTAATAATTAGTGTTGATTATATATTATATTTAAAAATCTCTATGAAACCAAGTAAGAAATCTCTCATTGCATATTCCTTTCTTTCCGAGTAACAGTGGTATCAGAGCCACCTTTGATTACTAATTTTTTGTAGCAATGGAAACCGAAGCATCGTTTGTCCCGGCATCTATTCCTCGCCTCGATGGTTACTATGATCATTGGAGCATGTTTATGGAAAATTTCTTGAGATCAAAGGAATATTGGGGTGTTGTAGAATCTGGAGTACCAGATTTGCTAGAGGGTACCGTATTATCCGATGAAAGGCGGGCTGAGAGAGAAACATTGAAATTTAATGACTTGAAGGCTAAGAATTACCTATTTCAGGCAATTGATCGTCCTACTTTGAAGATGGTTCTTTGTAAAGATACCTCCAAACAAATTTGGGACTCTCTAAAACAGAAATACCGCGGAAGTGTAAAGGCAAAACGTGTTCAACTTCAAGCCCTCCGTACTGACATCAACTTATTCTAGAGGCTCAAATAAGGGAAATGGAAAATGGAAGGACCAGAACACACGTATCAACATAAATGATGATTTAGCTTCAGATTTTCAAAAGGGGAAGGCTTATCATCATTCAAGTGGTACCAAAATAAAGTCCAACATATATAGAGTGCTTTTGATGTCATAAATTTGGTCACAACAAATCTGAATGCAGAACTAAATTACATCGAGAGTGTGGTGCCAGAGAAAAAGGATGAAGAAGTATCTCTCTTGATGGCTTATCATAATTCCGAAGACACTTAAAAGAATATATGGTATCTCGACACAGGGTGTAGCAATCATATATGTGGAGATCGCTCCATGTTTTCAGATTTGGATGAATCATTCAGGAACACCGTGAAATTTGGAGATAGTTCCATAATTCCTGTCACCAGAAAAGGAAGTGTAAAAATACGTGCCAGAAATAACTCTGATCAAAGAATTGGTATTGTATTTTTTTCCGGATTTGAAAACTAATTTGCTTAGTGCAGGGTGGTGGAAAGAGAGGATCTGAACATGTCATTAGCTTCCATGAGTTATAGTTCAATCTGATCGTCAAATGGGTCACTTGGCAGTGACGAGTGAATCTAGAAAAGTCACGAGTTGCTATGGGTGAAAAAGAACTCAACTTGGTCAGCGAACGGGCTGCGGCGAAAGGAGATGGACGATAGTGAGAGGATTTGAGAAAATCACTAGTTTCCATAAGCAAAAAGAAGTTGACTTGGTCGCCAAATGTCCAAAATGAAAGCTAACCAAGTTTGAGAGTAGTCGCCAAAACGACCATGCAAAAAATGGATTCTGATTAATGCTCAATTGTCGGAAACCCAATCACTGATCAGAAAGTGGGTACCAATTAGTCCCAGACTTTTGGATTGACATTCTGATGCTCCCAAGAAGTTTGAAGAAGTGGCGATTCATGGAAGAAGTGGAGAAATAAAGAAAAAAGATAAAATCGATAGGCGAGACGTCATACAAGAAGTTGGCAAGTTGCACGTAATGAGTTTGGCATAGAATGCATTCTAAACGCAACTCGCTTTGAAATAAGGCTCCGGATTCAGCAACGTGCAGACCAAGCAAAATTCAATGATGTTCGAGCAAGGAAAATATAAAGGGCTTGAGCTGTTCTTTCCAGCTTTGTAGATATCGCTAATGCTCGGGGATCAAGATACATTGCTGAAATAAACCTTGGTGACATGATGGAACAAGCTGGATTTGCGCCCAATTTTCTGATCTTGATCGCTTGCGGTTAAAGGGCTTGACTCACCGATGTTGTTATTACTCTTCCAAGGGAAAGTTCATGCTGGCAAGAAAGCTGCTGGTTGAGCATCTATTGTCGATTAAAATAGATTTTTGACCGCACATACTGCCGCCAATGATGTCTAATTTGGAGTTGATCATTTCAATTAAGTCGAGAAGTGAGGAAAGGATGAGTTTGGATCTAATCGCATTACTTGCTATACGGAGTTGGCATTGAATGTCTTTGCCAACTTCAGCGAGGCATTTTTTTGGTATGGTTGGTTGCCAAGTCGATCCAATGAATGGAAACTTATTGCGGCGAGCTATTATTTTGTGGCAAGTCAGTCAGTTGTTCCCTTTCTGGCGATTCAGGTATATATTTCATAAAATTTATTTCGTATGTCTAGGATTCATTATTTTGTGAAATATATGGGGCATTATGTTAGCGCGCAAAAAATATTCTGGTGTGCCGATAAAAATATTAAGTGGTTTGGGCAAGAAGACGAAATGAATTGATTAAGGTTGGGTCGCATACAACTCAAACGAGATCAAAATAAATTAAGGCCAACTTTACAGAACTCTTGTTGAACTGTTGGAAGGAAAATAAAAGGAACTCATATGACATTCAAGAAGATAATCATGAGTAATGAAAGAAGCAATTATAATGAGGTTACATGGATTTGGTGATGGATTATATAATATGGATTTATTGGCCATTACTCTTATCATTATGAAGAGATTAAATGACCATTAGTCCATTAAGTAAGTAGAAGGTATTGTGCACTAAATGGAGTGTTGAATACGAGCCTTATGAAAAGTAGCATAATGGCTTGGAAAGAAATAAAATAGATAAGCCGAGCTGTGCTAGGGGGAAACACATCTCATCCAACAAATTTATCATTTAATTTCCTTGTGTTTTCTTATCTTGAATCGAATACCATTTGTTTGGTCCGTTTGTTCTTGAGTCAATTTATATTTGCTATTTCCTAAGTGTATCGCATACCACCAACAATTCAGATTGAGTTGGCCGAGAACCCACCAATCCTCCGGGCTAGAAGTTTTAAGCCAAAAATATTGAATTTCCAAGACCACGGAAATATAAAGGATCTCTTATGGCCAAAAAATATCATGAAAAAATGACGACTTTGACTTATTAGGCCATTTCTGACTAACCATGCAAATTTCATCTAATTTCGAGCATAGATAAAAAATAATAATACTTCATCCGTCTAACCTCCCCTCAGGTGCAAGTGGGTCTGCGAAACTTGCACATGCATATGCCACAAATGGAGACGGGCGGGACTCGAACTCGAGACCTAGTCTAGGCTCTGATACCATGTCGGATGCTAATGACCGTCTAACCTAAAAGCTCGAACTTATTAGGGAAACTAAGCCATTAGTTACATATCCCGCAAACGGGAGTCCCCAACAATTATGAAAATAGTAACCTGTCGTACTATTTCTAATCCATGATTATTTGCATCACCGGCGCAATTTCGATATATTGCATCTTTTAACACTAGGAAATTACATTCGGAGTAGACAAACTCACAAATGTTTAAACACTATCAATGGTGGGGTTTGCAACTCTTCTCCTCCTCAATGTTCTACTCATCTTTTTAAAAAGTTTGATGATCAATCTTATGGTATGGCCGAGGAGGAGGAGAGCCATCAACAACACCCAAACAACGACCGAAATCCCAATCACATATAGGACATAGTTATCTTGCATTGATGGAGGTGCCAGCAGTGCTAATACAGAAATGTAAGTAACGGCTGTGGCTGTAATTGCAATCCACGTGATGACCATAAGAATCCACACGAAGAACCTACGCTTTATGGGCAATCCGCTCGTCAGAAGCAAAATAATGCTGAGAGATGATATGAAGCTGATTGTATTCACGATGTAAAATTTAGTGTAGCCTACGGGGTTGTTACGCGCCATTATAGAAATGCCTGCAACATGAATGGACTTAGAATTGCTTTCGAGATTGTCATCTTGCCAAACACCACCGGGAGGGTTCACTCCAACTTGATAAGCTATTGTTGCAATCAGTGAAGCCACAATCATCAGGGCGCTGCGCTTCTTCTCTAACCAATCATCTTGATGTTTTCGGGTGCTCTTCTTAATGCTTGAGGATGTAAGATGGTGATCAAGAAACGAAGATGGAGATCGATCCATCGCTCTTTGGTCTTTTGCTCCAAGTGCACCTGCCTTCTTTAAGGATTCTTGAATGTGTACATCTCTTATATCACATCTGCTTCCAATAAATACATCTGTAGCCGTCATCCCACCTAGATTTCGAGCTTTCACATCAAGTGCCGGCATGGCTAGCAAAAACTCAACAGTCTGTTCAAGAGTATAGAAGCTTATATTTATACAATTGTCATACCATATGGTGCTAAGAAATCTAGCAACATTATGTAACTGGATAAGGAGTGTGCAGTTTTGACAACTATTCATCAAAAGGAACATTTAAATATGGGCGCCAATATGGTGTTATTGTATTATAAATATGCTTCATTGTGTCAAATATATGTTGTATACCTGGTGATTTGACCCAACAAAGAGTCCGCTGCCTAAAAAAATATATATAATTCAAACTATTATTTTTTCTTGCAAAATATTATATTAAATAGTCAATATTTTAGTATTTAAAAAAATATTTAAAACTTCAAAATTCTAATAATCTCTATCTAAAATGAGTCTAATCTTGTATAAATAATAATTTTTTCTCAAAAGTTGAATTTATATCAATGAGAAATAGATGAAGAAAGGTAACTAATGGAACGTCTGTCACATGTGAAATATTTGCACATAAAACTATATTACACCTAACACTTGCCTCGACTTGTTTATAAGCGATGGCTAAATGCAAAAGAGTGTTTCCATCAGCGTCTTTCGCGTTGATTAATTCCCGACCACAGGCTTTGTTGAGCAGGAGCTTTAGAGCCTCGAGCTGATAGTGTTTGACACACAGATGAAGAATATTCTCTCCTGCACCTCTATGTATCCTCAGTTGTGCTGCATCGACCTTTTCTCGAAGCAACACTTTGATCACTTCAAGCCTGCCTCTAACTGCTGCTAGATGAAGTGGTGTAAAACCATTTCTGTCGCGAGCAAGGCTTGCTCGTGGATCAGCTGATAACAGTGCCCTTACTACATCCACATGGCCTTTAGATGAAGCCAAATGAAGAGGAATCGATTGTTGTGAGTCCAATTCAGCCGTAAGCTGAGGTTTAATCCTAACCATTTCCCTGACAAAGTCGGCATTTCCTAACATGGCTGCCACATGCAGAGGAGTCTCCAAGAAACCCTCGGCTACATAATCATCTCTTTCAAGAATCAGTGCATCTTCTTCGAGCAGCTCCCGCAATGAGGCTACGCTGCCTTCTGTGGCAGCCTCATATAGCTTGTTTTGCAACTTCTTCATTTTTCTTGAGAGATTCAGAGTAAAGCTGGTTCTTTATTTAAATAAACTTTAGAAAGAAGAGATGGCCCAACAAACTAGGGTATTAAATAGCTCCAAATTGCCATGTTGAAATCCAAGTTGCCATAGTTCCATCATTTGACTTTATTGAGCAGGTATAAGGCGAGCTTGAGTTGATTCAGTGAACTTGTAGATTCTTTATATTGAAATTCAATTAACAATTACACTCTTTCCATCGAGCAAATCAATCAAGGGGATGTCTGAATTAACAATGTGAGGTGTTGTACTTACATCATAACTAGGAACATTTCTTTCTCTATCGCCATCGATAAAACTTCAGCTCCACCGTCTTATATGATTAAAATAAAAATAAATTTATAAATAGCTAACCTGATGTCTTAATTACACTATGATATTCAGAGTTCAAGATCACCATCAAGCCACATGTACAATAATCTTATGTTAATAAGTGGTTTAACACAAGTTGCCAACACTAATAGATTTGCATAAGTGTTTAGTATAATAAATAAAAGACGTTTAAAGTACAAGTTGTCAACACTAATAGATGAACCTATAGACTTGACATTCAATTTGATTGCCAAGTCAAGTTTGCCAATTCGACTAGAACTAACATTTCATGATTGATCTCAGATTTCTTCTAGTTCATGTTGTTGTCATTGTTAAATAAATAAATAAAAAATGGTGCTTAATTAGATTAGTTAGATTGACCTTCAATCCAACAGCCGCGATTAGAGTTTGAAGATGGTCATTTTAAATAGCAATATAGCCATTGAGCTTTCGGCATGGTTGAATTCATGTGCACACCCCATATTTCAGATTTGAAAATTCTCTTTATTGCTAAGTCTTAATATATCAATATCGATTTCAAGCCATAAAAGGAATATGTGAGACACCCCCCACATGTGATGGGAGAACTGATTATTGTGGCAAGTTTCACAAGCCTATTTAAATTGAGTTAACTGAGTTGGGATTAACTGCTTATTTGAAGCAAAAATACATGTTATTTTCGAGTACTAAGCTGCAAAATTATTGTCCGAAGCTTGTCAAGGAGTTCTGTATGGTTTCACAAAATTTACATGTGAGGAAATATTCTCGAGCTCAGTCTATCATATTGAACAAATTGTTGGAACTTTCCGCCTAACGACTTGACATCTCTGCCTTAAACTTTTTCTTGATGAAACATCAAAGGATGCTGCCAAGTGGATTACACCTGGAAAAGCTTCTAGATTTGGACTATCTGCTTTGACTCAATCTTCCGCGCGTGCCTTTCAAATTTCAGTGTCTTTATCTTCTATACTCATTAAAAATTTTCGAGAGCTCAATAACAAGCCATAATGTTCAATAAGCATAAATTATAAGGAAACTGTGTTGTGGATGAAAATCGACGCCGAAACGACCTAATGGGTTGGACCTATCAGTATCGATACAAAAGAGGTTCCCAGCCTCCTAAAAAAATGTCCAACCTCATCTCATGATCATTCGTAACTAAAAAGCAGTAAATCAGAATCGATAATATCATGTTGGATTACCATGAATCAAATTACGTCTAGAGATACACCGAATTAGACTAGAAGTTGCAGAATAATAATTTGAAAATTAAAGCGACAACGGGTAGGATTAAAGTATATACTAGCACTTAAAAATGTTGAAAAATCTAGCAACAAGAAAAGATAAACAAGAAACCAAAAATAGCATGAAAATAGGGAAAATTCCAAGAATTAGAAATGCATTAACATAAACAAATGCATGAATAAAAACAAGAATTTAGAGAAAAAAATGAAAGAAAGAAAAAAAGAAAAAATCTGAAAATTTTGGAGTATGTTGGTGCTGGACGTGTTGTTGGTCCATGATCCATTTTCAAACTATTTTCCCACGTATTCTTTTCATCCATTTTCAATATGTGTTTGACCAGTATTTCGTTAGTTGCTTATTTTCTTGGACGTGATTTGTAATTTATATCTCCTTCCTCTTCATTGGGCTGCCGGCCATCTTCGATAGTTTTAGTAGATAATAGATGTTAGTGATTTTAGTGTAATTGGATTTATTCAAGATCAATAGATATTGAGATTAAGTAAACTCTGGGATGGGATGCGTGGAGTCTGCGCTTGAAGAAGTTAGTTTCTATATAATTTTGACAAGTAACACAAATTTGGGATATAGTGTAAATGCGACCTTAGTCATGGGCATGACTAAGCCTGTCGTGTACCAGTCTAGAAGTTTTGTAATTGAATTTATGGGACAAAATATGATAACTAACATGACTAAGTGGTACGAGCTATTCTAAAATTTTTCCATAATTTTAATTTCAAAATTTGTGATTATTTATAAAT
Source organism: Andrographis paniculata (assembly GCF_009805555.1). Lineage (NCBI taxonomy): Eukaryota > Viridiplantae > Streptophyta > Magnoliopsida > Lamiales > Acanthaceae > Andrographis > Andrographis paniculata. The sequence continues at coordinate 596,558 of NW_026137589.1, forward strand.
TGATGTGTCTGCTAATATTTAAATTATGGATTCAAACTTATATTTGAATTGAATAACACATTAATTTATTTTGAATTCAAATTAATATTTCAATTGAAATAACGAATTTATTCATTTTAAAATTGAAATTTTAGTTGACCCATTGTGTATGTTTAAATTAAATGAAAGGTTACTTGTGATCTATAACAAAATATGGTTGGTCTCAATTGCAGTATAAGAAAAACGTACAATGATTGTATTTCTGCAAGAAATTTTAGTCTCCATGCACATATGTATTCCCAACATTCATCTTGTCTCGATATGTATTCCCAACATTCATCTTGTGTAATCTTTGGTACGAATTATGTCAAATATCGTATTCGGAAAGTGATCAAACCATTTTTGTTTCTAAGCCATAACAATCACAACAATCGAATATGATCTTTTCGAGACAAACATGGAATGTGAAACTTTGAATGACGAAGTTTGGCAAGTTGACAAAGTTCAAAAGCATTGACTTCCATTTTTGGCAGAAGAAGATGCATTTTCTCTTACTACTTTGAAGGTGGTGTATGCCCTGAGGAAATCAAAGATGAAACGTTGAGAGGCAACCCATCGTAGGAGCAAATGGGAGTATAATGACTAAATTTTTCGCGGTCATATTCTCAATGCAATATCAGATCCACTTTTTGATATTTCTCAAAATATGGAATCGGTCACGTGAATCTAATTACATGGCTGAAGACGCATCGAGCAAGAAATTATTGATCAACAACTTCAACAACTACAAGATGGTAGATTCGAGGCATGTCATGGAGTAGTACAACGAGATCATTTGCATCGTTGGTTAGTTCATGCAGCATGACTTGAACATGAATGAATCCATTATTGTTTCATGCATCATCGAGAAGTTACCGCCTGCACGGAAAAAATTTAAGCAAACACTTAAACACAAGGAAGAGTTGATACTTGTAGAACTTGTTAGCCATATACGTGTAGAGAAATCTCTAATAGTGCAAGAATATGGCAAAGGCAATGATATTGCAGGACTATCTGTGAACATGATTGAGAAATGTAAAGGAAAGAAGAATTCCAAGTTCAATCATGGTAAGAAATGCAAGCTTTTTTAATCCAACAAAGGAACCAAGAAGATTTCAAAATTGGCTTGTTGGATTTGTGAAAAATTCAATCACCTCAAATATGATTTCCGAATTGGAAAGGGAAACCACCATTCAGAGGAATCGACTTATTTTAATAAGTTGAATAAATTCTAATTAATATAAATAATTACTCGTTTATGTCTTGAATCTCAAGACATGTGTACATACTTGATATTAATTACTGCAAAAAATTAGTATTTAATGCTTAAATGATTAAGGTATGTTTGTATATAATTATGTGTGATCGACATTGTGTAGAATGTTGAGTGTAGGCTATAAATTCAAGCATGTTAATGTTAAGTAACTTTACTTACATTGAGTTCAAGTGCTTGATTGGTTTTATGGCTAAAATTTGTGAATTGAATGTTTCAAATATGTGAAATTGATGCAATTGAAATTGTTTGAATTGAAATATTTGGAAGTTCTACACAAATTAACTTTCAAATAAGATTTTTCAGATTGATTGTAATTTGAGTTTATAACTTCATGAGAGAATCGGGAGTGAATGTGATAATTCTCTATTGAATTTTTTCTGTTACTAGATCTATTGGCGATTACAAATCTTACCTTAGATTGATAGCAGCGTTCCAAACACCAACAATAGTGTAGGCTGTTTGGCACAAACAATCTGCATGCCCATACTGCAATTGGGGAGGTTCCTCAAATTGTGTGAGAAATAAATAATTAAAATATTATTAACTATGGCTTATCGTACTATGAATTTCTTTAGGTGATAGAAGGATATTCAGAGACGAGTTGGATAAACCATACGGAAGATCATTCATCCATCACTAGATAGACATTTTTGCTTGGGGATGTGCAATTTTTGGGCTTCCAAGAACCAAACGTGCATCACAAGTTCAACGACGGAATACGCATTTTTAGCATTAGTCGTGCTTAGAAAGGAAGTTGAATTGGTTAATAACTTGGTATATGAGAGTTCATTATGGCCAAAACTTGTACCATCCATTTCTATTTGTTGTGACAGTTCTTCAACAATACCTAAATCTTATAGTGAAATCTATAATAGTAAGTCTTGACACATAGGTCTGAGAAATAGCATGATTCATGATTTAATCACGAATGGGGTGATATTGGTTGAATTTATTTGGTCACAACAAAAGTTAGCCAATTGTTTGACAAAATAGTTAGTAAAAGACTTAGTGCACAAGTTTTTTATTAGGATATAATTGAAGTCCATTTAAATCTTCCTAGTATGAGATATCCAATTTCCTTCTAGTATGATGCTAGAAACTGAATTCAATGTGGAAAGCTCATATTAGGGAGATTGGAACGCATTTTATTCAAACATCCCACGTAGGCATTCAGATTTTCAAGAACCGTAGGTTGAGATCATATCTCTTAATAACTCATTTGAAAAATTTCTTATACAGGAGCAAGAATAAATGAGCTTCCTATACACGACCATGAAGTTTTTCCACTTCGAGAAAGTAGGGAGTTGTTTTCGATATGCTTGCAAATGGATATGGACACATGGTTTATAAAGTGTGAAGTTCGAATCAATGGAATTATAAGTTCATGTGTACTCTACCTACATGTATTCAAAAAAATTTAAAGTGTTCAATCCTTAAGGACACCCTGATTCTCAAATATTTTTAACGTGTAAGGTACTAATACGAAAATTCAATATTTGCGACATTTTTGTTTATGCATGGATTTATTGTGTATGATTATGATTTAATTTGTAAATAAATTGAGAATTACACTGAAATTGAGGAGGATTGTTAGTGATTTTAGTGTAATTGGATCTATTCGAGAATAATAGATGTTAGGATTAAGTGAACTCTAGGATGGGACGCGTTGAGTGCATGGTCGAAGAATCTAGTTTTGACATAATTTTGATAAGTATCACAAATTCTAGAACAAAATGCAAATGCAACGTTAGTCATGGGCAGGACTAAGTATGTCATGTACAAGTCTAAAAGTTTTGTAATTGAATTTATGAGACATGATATAATAACTAACTTAGTCATGGGCATGACTAAGTGGTACGGGCTATTATGGAATTTGTCCATAATTATAATTTTGAAAGTTGTGTTTATTTATGAATTGATGTATCTAATAATATTTAAATTATAAATTCAAACTTATGTTTGAATTGAATCAACACATCAATTCATTTTGAATTCATTAATATTTGAATTGAAACAACACATTCAGTCATTTTGAAATTGAAATTGAAATTGAAAATTTTATATTGATTTTATCCCTACAATAAATTATAGCTTCCAATCACATATATATTCCCAATGTTCACCTTGTCTCGATATTTTCTACCAAAATTCGAGATCGAACTTTCTATTATCCCAATACAAATTTTGCGTAACCTTTGAAATGAATTGAGTCAAAATATCATATTCAGAAAGTGACATTGTCACGATACGCAGTTATATTCAACCATTTTCATTAATAACCCAAAACCATCCCCAACAACAGATGCCCCTAAAAAAATATTTGGGCAAAATGTTTACATCGAATGCCAAAATTTCAAGCTTAATATTTTTGTATGAGATTTCAGCGGTACCTTGGTTCTAGCTTTGCATGGAACTCCCATTCCGATAGCTCCTTTTGTGTTAATAGATATCTGGAACTGGTTTATCTATTATTGTGCAGCTTCTTTGCGTCCTTTTGTAGCAACTTCGTCTGGCAGCTTCTTTTATTTCCTAATTCAACATAGAGTTGATATGGGTTGTCCTAGAATCATGCTCGTCCCCTTGGAAGTACAACGGTTAGGCTTACAACGTTTTAATCTTCTTGGAAAAAATACAACCGTATCAATTTTGAAGTCAGTTTTACACAATAAGACCCATTCAAGATCCCAATCACTTAAAATGACATCGAAACTGGTCATAGAGTTCCCGTCTTCATCAAGGGCCCTAGTTATGAGTTCATTCCCTAGAATTGGAGCTATCAAGTTTTTCAGACTGGGTCGTTGTTAAGGGTAGCCTTGTCTCTGGAATCACCTGTTTCAACCTCCATTCCTGATGCGTTTGGAGCTGCTACCGCAAATCATATTTTTCCATCGTAGGTTTACCGAAGTTTGTTTGCGTGTGGCCTGACCACAGCTGCGTATCCTGCTGTTCTAGCTCCTCCCGACCAGACTTGGATGCCGGGTGCCGATGCTATCTTCTGTGCCTTTGGGTTCTAGTGAGAGGTCTGGTGTTCTTCAACCTCCGGTTGTTGGTCCATTTTTCATCCTTGAAGGGCTATTTGGGCCGCTGCATAGAATGGGGAGTGAAAATTACTTGGTCTACCAAAGTCACCATCCACATCTCTCAATCTTCTCTGAAACTAATCTCTAGTACTGTGTCATTAAGGGAGAGACGATCCCACATCGAGTTTTTCTGCGGGGTTTTGATTGACCTTTTGAGTCTTTGGAATACTTCCTTTTTAGGAGAAAAAATATTGAAATTATATCCGGATCAGGTAGATGGTCTGCGGGATCTAGTTGAGTTAACTTCTACAATATTAATCGGTGTGGGAAAAAGGCTTAGTGTCAAGCTTTCTATCATGCTTTTTGACCAAAATGCTCTTATTTACACATTTCCCGACATTGGAAAAACTGTTTTCCAACGTATGTAAAAAGTGAGCTCTGCAACAATGTTCCCAACTCCAAGCTACCTGAGCATTTTTCAAGAGCTGTTCTGACGCAGCCCAAGTAACTAAACTATACTAATCGAAACTTAAAACTAAATTCAAATGGACACTAAGTAAAAAAATAATATATTACCGGTGTCCGATTCGCCAATCGATCGGATGTGAACCCAAGCGTTGCCTAGACCCAACACCTCTAAACCAATGGAGACTCGAACGATTTGGCTAGAAACTCTGGTCGGTTTCGGAAGCCATGAACTTAAAGAATCAACCCAAGGACCCGATTTGAGAATGATACACATATGCAAGGGAAACCCTCACTCACACACTAATTCCAATATAGTGGAATAAAAAAGAAAAATTTAATTGATATAATTTTCAAGGTGTCTTACAAGTGAAACAGAGTGTCGTATTTATAGGGGAGGATAGTTTGGCAAAAGACTTTACAACCAATGTGGGATAAAAATATATATTATTTAAAAATCGCTAATTAAATAAATAAGAGAGATCCAATTAATTAGATTGAAGGGGCCCACCTTATGAAATAAAATAAAACATCTCTTATTCCACATGGGATAATGATGTGAGTAGCAACTCCCATAGGTATTATAAATTGTGGTCTTCAAGGGAATGAAGTGCATGGATCATGGATGCACTCCAATGTTGACAACGCTCTTCTCATTGGCTTCTATCTTTCCACTTTATGTATGTTCTCCTATTCCAAGTGTAGAACTAATGCCATAATATTAGTTTGAAACTTCTTGGCATGGTTTCGAGTAATCGGACCTGGTGGTAGTGCAGGTTCGTCATCGCTTTTGACGACCTCGTCATGTTCCGCCTTGATAACTTTCAAAGTTAGTTGTCGTTAGTCTTGGTACTCTTGGAGTGTCAGTTTATCCCGTAGATAGTGGTTCATATTGTCAATCACCATGTTAATGACTTGATTCTTAGGTATACGTACTTGACATCTACTCTTAGCCCTCTGAAACCACTCTAAAAATTGTTCCACAGGTTCCTCACTTCTTTGTTGTAAGTTTGTGAGGTTCGAGACTATAACCTCTAGGAGGGGGCTGTAAAAACATCTGTGGAATGCTCTATCTAGCCTATGTATGGAATGAATTCAAAGACCGTGAAGTGTATCATATAAAATCCGGACCAATAAATGAAAGAAAAAACAACTGAAGATTGTACCAGTTGTTATTTCAGAATTCTCCCCCACACTAAGCCGTGAATCAGCTCACATTTTTATGTTTGAGTGCTTTTTTTCATGAAAAAATATGAACTCCAGAGTTTGGGCACTTTGGGGGAGTAAATGGTCGAGATAATAATCTAATTATGAAATAAATTTAGATAGTGAGGCCTCGCCGACAACGGGATAAGGATGTTGTACAAGCGCCCAACAAAGTCTTCAATCACTAGAGGGTTGAAGAGAGGTTATGGTTGTGTGATTGCCGCAAATTGCCCCTTGGGCTGTTCGGAGCCTAGTTGACGGAGTGGGGCTAGTTGTAGACAACCTTGCTTAACTAGTCTTCGTGGCGGGAATCACATTCTATTCCCCTCGTTGGACCCTTTTAGCACTGGTTCTGGCGACATAGATGTATTCCCAAAATGTATCAGTGTTGCCCAGGCTAAAGATCCGTGGGGTTGATATTTGCTCGAAAGCAGTGAGAAAACCTTCTTCGTGGTTGGTCCCTTGCCCCTCATTCGGAGGTGGAGCTGTTGTCGTTGCCCCTCAGGTCATTCCCGGAGCTCGTGGTGCTAATCTCCAGGCCATTCCTGGAGCTGGTGGAGCTTATCTCCACATCATCCCCGAATTTTGTCGCAGCTACCCCCAAAGTCATTCCTGGAGCCGTCAAGTTGTCCCTAGGTCATTCCTAGAGCTATCGGATCTATCCCCCAGGTCATTTCTGGAGTTGATCTTGAAGTCATCCCCAAAGCTGGCAGTGTTGATCCCTAGGTTGTAACAAAAGCTGGTGGAGCTGACCTCCAGGTCATCCCTGGAGCTGGTAAGCTGAGGGACAGCCTGAAAGCTGCTGATAGCTATGCCCCTAATCGAGAGCTCTTCGTGATCGTTTTCGAACTTCTTTAGGTATGCAATTTGGTAGTAGGCATATGAGAAGCTACTCCACTAAATAATGGGTTCGTATACTATTGTGAAAAAAATGGAGCACCTCTGGAGCTTAAAGGCGACCCAAGAGGCGCCTGCTGCAAGGATTGTTTGAATTTTCCCGCCATTGTGGTGTTAGGTAAGGAGGTTCCAGGTCCGATTCCCTTACCTAATATGGTCACATGAATCCTCCATGGCCTCTTGCGGCATCCTCGATAGTTGGTCAGATGCTAGATGTTTGGGGCTGATCATTGTCAATTTCGTTTATGAGATTCTTCTTCTTTCATCTACAAGATCTTATAGTGGATGGTGGTCTTCAGGACGTCCGTAAGATATTGGGAAAGGCACAACACTGATTCATCGAGTGAGGCTCGAATCTCCCCCCAAATTTGATCTTGAATGCTGGTTGGTAGGGTGATTAGCTGTTCATCCCTTCCGGTAGCCGCTAATGCTTTGTTGCATGGAATATTGCCTACGGCGTACTGCACTAGAGCTTCATCGGAGATTGGCTGATCCATCGACATGCCTAGACATTTTGGCATTGATTCCATCAATGTTTTACTTCCTACTTGCATAAAGCGAGACACTCGGTGTCCCACAGGGCGTGTCAATTTTTTGTCACTAAAAGTTGATATTGACGGCCTAATAGGTTAGGCCTCTCGGTATATATAAAAAGGGATCCCCGGCCTCTCCAATAAAGTATTTGGGCTAATCTCGTAATTGGTAGTTAATGCGCAATCAAACAAAATCAATAATATCTTGATGGATTACTAAGAATCAAATTATGTCAGGCTAGAGATAATAGAAGTTGCAGAATAATAATTTGAAAATTAAAGCAAGAACGGATTGAACAAAAATATATCATGTGAGTTAGAATTTGCAAAAATCTAGCAAAAAAAATAAAATAAACAAGAAACAAATAATAACATGAAAATAAGGAAAATTCAAAGAACTAGAAATGCATTAACAAAACCAAATGCATGAATAAAAACAAGAATTTGGAGAAAAAAAATAAATGGAAAAAAATGAAAAAATCTTGAATTTTTGGAGTATGTTGGTGCTTGACGGATGTGTTGCTGGTTCTATCTATTTAAATCCCAAATTTGTCTCCACTTACTTCTCTTGAATCCCATCATTTCTCAATTTTCAACTCCTTTTAGTCCAAGATCCATTTTTTCAAACCATTTCCCACTTCTTCTTCTATCTTTTCCAATATGCGTTTGAATTTCTTTTTTTTTTTTTGGAGAATTGTACAGTTTTTATTAAGTTTTGAATATGTCTCATTAAAAGGATGTCTGACATTCAAAGAATATTGTTTTTTTCTTTTTAGATTGAAATGATTTCTTTCTTTTCTTTCTCATAAGATAGTTCATCCCCAATAACAATATGACCTTCTGTTGTTATACCAACAGGTTGAACTTCAGTTTCAATGATAATTTTATCTCAAACAATAAGAATTTCTTGAACAACATGCTAAAGTGATTGTGCATTCTTCATTTTGAGCTTTAATATTCTAAAGAACTAAATGTTCTTTAACTCTAGAATCAACATTTGTCATGGGTGCAGTTTGATTGAGATCAAGGGGTCTTGCAAATATCTATGATGTGACATTCTGCTCGACTGGTAATAGAAATAGTTTCATATCAATGTAGATTTACTTTAGGTTGAGTAATAGGAAATAAGATGAATCCATGAGTTTTAACTCACCAAATTTTCACCAATATAAAAATCTCTGTGTGTTATGTTTTTTCGATCATCACAACTAACAACCCAATCTAAATCATAAAATCAACAAACTCTATTAAAGACTATCTATAAGGGCCATTAATATACCTCAAAATAAAAATAGTAGCCTTCAAGTGAGATTACTTTGTGACACATGAATGACAGTTTTCAGCTTTTTTGCAACTGAAAAATGCTCAAAATACCACCATATAGAAAACCATTACAAGAGTTACATTCTTTTTAAACATTTTGGCATATTCAAGCACAAAATTAATTCAAAATTGCGATAGATTCTTTCGAATATAGTTAGAAAATTATATTCAATTAAATAATTAATCCTACAATGATATAAAGATATATCCTTGCAATATTTTCTCTTTTTTTTTCATATATATATATATGTGTGTAAAAAATTTCAAAGTTTTGGATGAGGTTGGTGGGACAATATTTGCAACCCGTCCTTAACATAGGCCACTAGAGCTCAAGCTCAGGACTCCAAATTTTTTAGAGTCATTTGGAATTTTTTTTTTCCAAATATATGTGTAAAGTAAATATATACGAGATCGGTCTACGATCTAAACACACCGAGTGTTACAATAGGGCTTATGCCTTCGGCGTCAAATTTTAAGAGCTTTTTTTCCAAATATATGTATAAGATTAAAAATTATATTTAAATTTGTTTAGTTCTATTTTAATTTAAACTTTTTATTTGAATTTTAATTTAAATGTATTTTAATATAATTTTTTAATAAAACATAGTATATTTTTATTTACGATATAACTAAACAAACGTGAAAGAATTTAAAATATAAAATTACAAATTACAAATTATTATTTTTGTATTCTTTGTTTATATAAAAATTAAATAATAAGGTCTTTCTATATTATTTCTTTCAATTTTGCCCATGTCCGCCAAAATACAGCACGGCCCTTAATCTGCTTAGTTTTTTTTTTTTTTTTTCCTCAGCGGGGCTAGCCTCAATCAACTTTAGGGATAGCAATGGGCAGGTTCGAGATAGGTTTTGCAAGCTTCAGGATCCATTCGTTAGAAAATATTAGGCCTTGGAACCCTCCCCGCCCTGTTTCAGCCCAGTCCCAGAACTTGTCCCACCTCAAACCCTTTGAATTAAGGGACAACCCGAAAAATCCACTTTTTTTTCAAAGAAAAAATAAAATATAATGTATTTAGCAATCTAATACAAAATAAAAAAATAAAATCTAAGAACATCAAAACTATAGTTTCAAGAGAGAAAATCTCATTTGTATTTCTTTTAATTGTATATTATACACTATGTAAGGAAACTTATATACACAAGCCCATTGGGCTTAACCCTACACTAATCAAATCTAATATCTAACACTCCCCTTCAATATGGAGCATACAAATCAAATGTGTAAGCTTGTCACATAAATAATTGATGCAAGGACCACTGAGGGATATTGTGAAGATATCTGCTAATTGATAAATAAAACATACATAGTTAGTACTAATACACCCAAATAATATTTTTTTACGAATAAAGTGGCAATCGACTTCAATGTGCTCTGTATGCTCGTGAAAAGCAAAATTAGAGGCAATGTGAAGTGCAACTGGTTTATTACAACACAACTTCATCTCAGAGATAGTAGTAAATTTAAGTTTAGAAAGCAATTTCTTTATTCGGATGAGCTTAAATATGGCAAGGGCCATAGCTCGATATTCAGCTACAGCACTCAACCGGACAATAATATTTTGCTTCTTGCTTTTCCAAGAAATAAGATTACCTCCAATAAAGATACAATATCCTGAGGTAGAACGTCTGTCAAACGGAGATTCTGCCCAATCTGCATCGGAATATCCAACAATGTCCATATGAGCGTGATTCTTATATAACAGACCTTGTCCAAGAGACCCTTTGGCATATCGAAGAATACGAACAATAGCTTCACAATGGGTGGTACGTGGTGATTGAAGAAATTGATTAATCATGTTAACAACATTGAAATATCGGGACAAGTAACAATGAGATAGTTCAGTTTATGGACTAATCATTGATAACGACCAATATCTTCCAAAGTTTCCCCTTGATCCGGTAGAAGTTTACAATTGGCATCCATAGGAGAGTCAACAGGCTTACACTCTGTCATGCATGTCTCTTCTTACATATCCAAAGCATACTTTCTTTGTGAAAGCACAATGCCATCAGGTGATGAAGCAATTTCAATACCAAGAAAATATCTAAGTGGTCCCAAATCTTTAGTTTAAAAATTCTGGAACAAATGTTGTTTGAGAGCATGTATGCCATCTTGGTCGTTGCCAGTGATGACAATATCATCAATATAGACAATAAGGTATAAGCACGTACTAGTAGTAGTATGTCTGTAAAAGATAAAGTGATCGGATTTGCATCTAGTCATCCCAAACTCTTGTATAGTGGCACTAAACCGCCTAAACAAAGCACAAGAAGATTGGTTTAAGCCTTATAGAGAACGAAGAAGCTTGCACACAAGACTAGACTCCCCATGAGCAAAAAATCCAGGTGGTTGCTCCATATAAATATCCTCGTGAAGAAGAGGGACGAGGTCGGCGATGATAAACCTGAAGAAGATAAGAGGGAATGACTTAATCGAATAAAGGGAAATGGAGGACCATAGGAGCATAAGTAGTGGAACGAGAGGTGCAATAAAAGGGAGATGACTCGAAGAATGTGACATCAACAAAAAAGTAATAATGGTGATGTGTAGGTGAGTAACACTTTTACCTCTTTTGAACCCGCAAATAACCAAGGAATATACAGTCAAATAGCACGTGCGGAGAGTTTATCGAGACTATGAGAGTGATCATGAACAAAACACGTACACCCAAAGACATGACGTGGTAAAGATAACAATGGTTCAGATGGAAAAAGACATTGATGAGGAACTGCACCCTGAAGGACAGAAGAAGGCATACGGTTGATTAGGTAACAAGCCGTAAGTACTGCATCGGCCCAAAAATGTGATGCAACATTATTATGGATACGAAGAGTCCTGGCCGTTTCGATGAGATAACGATTTTTATGCTCAGCAACTCCATTTTTTGTGGTGTATAAGCACAAAAGGACTGATGGAGGATACCGTGTGAAGTCATTAGGCAGTCATAGAGAAGGAAAAGTACTCACAAGCATTGTCACTGCGTAAAACCTTGATAGACACCCCAAATTGAGTTTGAATTTCAGCACAAAAAGAGCAAAATATATAAAATAATTCTGAGCAACTTTTCAACATATAAAGCCAAGTACAACGAGAGAAATCATCAACAAATGTGACAAAATATTGAAACCCAAAAATGGAAAAAGTACAACTAGGGCTTAGAAATCCGAGAATTTACACACTAAGGAAACGATGCACGAGGCTGTTTACCAAGATGACACGACTCACATTCTAAAGACGACAAAGAAGACAAAATAGACGTCATACGCTTCAATTTGGAGAGAGAGGGGTGACCAAAATGCAGGTGAAGAAGGGTCGGCTTAGCAGTGGCAAGACAAGTTATGGGCGGTGAAGATGGAGGTGGAGATGGTGGGAAAAAGTAAATGCCATGTGACTCACGACCTTCGCCAATCAGCAGCCCCGTCCGATGATCCTGGATAGAGAAAGAGTCAGCATTAAAGGTGATAGAACAATTTAAGGATTTAGCTAATTGACTAACATAGAAAAGATTAAATGGACATGAAGGGACATAAAAGACCAAATCAATATAAATATGAGGAAGAGGATGGGCGGTACCAATTGCGGTAGCAGTGGCTCGATGATCATTAGCCAAAGTAACAAGAGGTAAAGATGTAGAGGGAGAAAAATAAGAGAAAATAAGGATATTACCAGAGATATGACCCGAAGTACCAGAATTAAGAATCCAAGAACTAGGAGGGCTTGCATAAAAGCACAGGCGACTGGACCGACAATAGGACCATTAGGAGAAATTAACTGCTTCGAAGCTTGGTACACAAGGAATGTTGCATAGTCCGAACCACTATCACCATAGAGTGAGAGGCATCATCATAAGGCGAGGGCGAGTCAACGTGGGAGAGATTAGCTCGAGGTGGGCGCCCATACAATTTGTAGCATCTCTCCTTATTATGTCCCCATCTGTTGCAATGAGTACAATAGGGACGAGTGCCGCCACCTCGAGAAGTACGTCGATTGTCAAGAATCTCCTTAGTGGCATGAGTAGACACTAAAACAGAATTTACTTTAGATGAAAAGGAGTCCAAAGAAGACATAGCAGCAACCTGAAGAAGATGAGCATAGACATCATCATAAGTTGGTATAACTGAGCTCGATATAATCTGGTCACAGACTGATGATAATACAAGACGAAGACTTGCAAGAATACAACCATAGAGAACGTATCACGCTGCATAATCTCTTCAACAACTAACATTTCTGGTGGAAGAAGACTATTAAAGTCAGCTTTAATAAATGACATTCGCCCCAAAAAATCCAACCTAGAAGAAGAATCTTGTTGAAGAGTAAACAAATTAGACGCCACTTTATACAAACGATGAATATCAATCGTGTACAAAATAACTGACTGATTCCATGACTCATGGCAATTGGTAAAGGTAGTGGAAATAGGATCTAGGGAAGAATCTATGGACTGCTATAATTACATGCACAATAAGGCGTCGGTTCTCAACCAATCATCCCGGAATTTAGAATCTACATACTCCAAAGGTGTAATCAAATGGTTGAATAGGCCTTGACCTCGACACCACATTTCAACATCTTTAGACCAAGAATAGTAGTTGGCATGACCAACAACCTTTTCCGTAGCAATAGCCGGAGTTGGAGTGATAATACTTGAAAAAGAAGAAGCCATCAGAAATATAAGAGCTGATCGAGCAAAATACCGGGCAGAAACAGAAGCAACGCGCGATATACAGACTGAGCAGAGAACGAACCCACAACGCGTGAAAGATGTGTTGGTGGTGACGGAGTTCAATAGCGGTGATCAACGGCAGCGGCAGCGGCATGACGGACAGAGGAGAACGGAACGAACATAATCCAGAAGCCTATCTCGTTCCCTCGCTCTGATACCATGAAGAGAGAAAAAATCTAATCTGTGTTTCTTTTAGTTGTATATTATAGACTCTATAACAAAACTTATATACACGAGGCCATTGGGCTTAACCTAAACTAATCCAATCTAATATCTAACAAGAACAATCAAATGTTGAGGGTGGTTCGCAGTGATGGCAGTTGACGGCAGGTGTGGCGACAACATTAGTCTTGATACCGAAGAAAATTAAGAAAAAAAACAAGTGTGAAGACAAATTTAATTTATGAATTAAAGTTTTGTTTTATGTTTAAATTATTTTAAATAAATAAATAATATAATTTATATTATATTATATTATAGACAAAACTGCCTATATCCCCCATGTGGTTTGGAAACTCGGCCCCTTTTCTCCCTGTACTTTAAAAACTGCGTGGTTCCCCCCTGTGTTTTCAGAAACATTGCACGTAACCCCGCAAATGTTAAAAGATAACGGAGGTTGGTATGCACGCGCGGATCAAACGAGTATTACTAGAGTTGCTTCTTCTAAAATACCCAAATTACCTAATTTACCCTTATGACTCCCATTAAGTTGTAACACTCCTCCCCATCGTTCTCCCACCAGCGAAGCAAACCCAGGTCCTCAATCTCCTCTTCGGTTCGCTTGGCCACGGATTTCCAATCTCCAGGTACAAATTGCTATTGATAACTTGTTTTTTTTGTTTTCGCCTCTTTCTTGAATTCATTTTGCAATTCTTCATTTCTATTATTCAAATCTCCAGGTACGATTCTTCATTGGGTATTCTGCGAACATCGGTATATTCATTGTTGTATACGTAATTGGTAGCTATTCTCTGAATCGGGCCTGAATGTTCGTCACTTTTCGAGGTTTTGTGTAAATTGGTGTGAAATTTTGGGAATTTTGAGAATTTCGTCACTTTCGAGCTTATTTTGGGAATTTCGTCACTTCTGTAAAATTCAATTTCTTATTTTCCTTCAAGGCATAGTGTCGAGCTTCTCTGATATTTTGTGAATTTCACGATCTGCAGATGTCTACGAGTAGTAATAATTCCCACGCAAAAAAAAGAACAAGTTTTGAGTTGCGGTACAAATGCCCAAAGTGCAAACGTGGTGTTGTAGCTGCCATACGTGTGGTTGGTCCATCAAAAGAGACTGAAGGTAGATTATTATGCAACTGTCGGATGGGGGTTTGTGATTTTTTCCGTTGGCTAGAACCTCTCAACAAAAGCCACGAGGACCGCGATATGCACATGGAGACTAAGGTTGACTCGTCCGTGTGTTTAGTTGATGAAGTAAAGGAGATTAAGATGAGGAATGATCAGATCGTTTGCGAGTTGAAGGCGGTGCGACGCACTTTGAAAAAAATCATGACTGTTTTGGTTGTTCTCATTGCAATTGTGTTGTTAAAAATAGCACTTTAGACGATACAGTGTTGCTCGTCGGGGTGTGTTTTTGAGAGGTCTAGTGTCGCTTATGTGGTCCTTGTTGTTTAGAAGGCGTACTATTGCTCGTTCGTATTACGGAGCTTTTAGGTAGTTTGTGCCTAGGATTGGTGTCACCTAATAGTCTTTTAGCAAGAGTAATGTTGATTGAGTCATGATTGAATGACAAATTTTCGGGTTGATGTAGATGATTCGTGTTTCTTCTGTAGTAGTAACCAGTTCGTCTGTCTTATTGTCAATCACTGCCTTCTAGATGTATGTCGTCTTTTAAAATTGTTACAAATCTCTCCTCTAAGTTTGTTTATGGTGTGGAGTGGAGGGGTATTAAGAACTTGCTTTCAACAAATTATGATTTTCCCCACCATCATTTTTAGCTACTTCTTGGCTAGTATATATATATATATATGTATTGTATGTAGCAATACTTGATCATCTTTTGCTAAAATTCTGCAGTTGGTTCCCACGGATGCATGCTTTGAGTGCAATCTTTTTAAGCATGTATTCATTTGCTAATAATGTCTAAAGAACTTCAAACCACAATAACCGTTTTATTATTATTATTCTTCTTCTATATATGGATGTTCTATTACCATTTCATTCAACTATACATTTCATCAGAATTGGGTGAGGAAGTCGTGGATATGCTGGTTGATCTCATCTGCCCTTACTGATTGATAAAGTGAGCAGCCCCTTCAATCACCACAACTTCCTTCAACGAGGGCACGTGGTTTTAGAACTCTCCTTTGTGGATGAAGTCTTGTACACCTTGCACGTGATAGGTCAGGTCTAGATCTCCCACAATATACTTTGTTGGCACCACTACTTTTGCTCCAAAAAAAGCCCCACTCAGTTCCTAGCTTCTGCAAATATCAAGATGTTAATAATAATCAAATTAGAACCCATAAATAGTCATTATACAAATTACAGCATCTCAAATACTAAACTATAAATTAAACAATATGAGGATGATTTGCAGATGATAGGAAGTAATTGACAGAGACACACTTATAAAAAGTCATAATTTATCACCACCCTGTAACAAGATAGACTATGAAATAAGAGATGATCATCCATCATAAATTTAGCACACAGATAGATAGTAGAAGGTAGCCGACAGGAGCATGCTTTCCAAATATAATCCAGCCCCCCGCAATGCAGATTTTCGGTTACAATATTAATACCTCACTACCGTCATGTCGTAGCGAACCAACAAACAAAAACACATCAACCAATTCGCTAACACAAAAGCGACATAGGTAGTGGAATCCTAGCAGATGTAATATGGAAATTAAAGCTTAGAAATCCCAAGTTCAATACACAATCATGAACCACCACCCCGATGAGTGCGCGGTGTTTTCGAGAATCGAACAGATTTTAAGAGAGATGCGATGGACGCTCGCACGGATGATGTTGCTGGTCGTTTGCCTTTGTCGTCAGAATTTGTTGCTCCCTATTTGCGAATATGCAAACAGATAAATTATTAGGTGTGGCTAAGGTGCGACGAGAAAAATTGGAGTGGCACGAATATGTACCTACTATGGCTGTGAAGCAGCCCTGCAGTGTTTGGGTCGTGCGGCGAATCTCTATTCGACGCCGCATCCTCCTGTGATGAATTATCAAGAGAAAGTTAATATCAGTACATAGTTTAAAACAAACGATATTCGTATGTCGAGAGTTAATATAGTACCTCACAGGGGTTTGGATCATCCTGATTGTCACGGCAATCCGGCCCGGCTGCACTTGACTTCTGCGTAGTCACCTGCAATATATAACATGAATTACGACCCCATATTTTAATGACTACTCCAAAGGTAATATGATCTAAGGACTACTACCTTCAGAGGAAATGGGACATTTTTGCATCATCTTTTGTTATGCCCTTGTTGCAAACACTTTGAGCATGTGGTCGTCAACCCTTTCCGAGAGGCTTTCTCCGGGTTCTTCTCATCATTTCCATCACGTCTCCTTGCTTTCTTTGGTCTTCCCGTACGAATCTTTATCTTCGGGGGATCAACCGGCCCAAGGTGGGTTTCCTCATACTCGTGCATGCCGGGGACGGGGTTGATATGGTAACTATAAACCCGTTCATACGTCTCCCTCCAGAAGCAGATGTCCACAAAATCGTTAACATTAAAACGGTGGTGATCGATGGCTGTAATGGCGTGGCAACATAGGTACCCACAAACTTGAAACATCCCACACGTGCAAGTCCTATGCCGAAGCTGAACCACATGATTTCGTTGGTAATGAATTACCTGCAAGTTTTCTCCGCCTCCCCATGACGCAAAACAGTTCCTGGACTCTACCCGTTGTTTGTCGATCTTCTTCACAATGTTGGGACAGATGGCTCCAGAGAATTTTTCAATCCCCACACGCTTCGTCTGTATTCGAACCATAAGGTTGCGCCTTATCCACTCCCACATATCAACAATTGGGAGATCTCTCACTTCCATTATATGCCGGTTGAAGGACTCGCACATATTGTTTACAAGCGCATCACTTTTGGTCTTCGGCGAGAAGTAGGCACGGCACCAATGGTGGGGGGGAACTTCGCTCAACCACGCGTATGCCTCTTCTCCAATCCCGTGCGCCGCATCGTACTTTTGGATATCTCTCATAATTTTCTCGTGCTCCTTTACACTATACGTCGAAGCGGCAGACCATAAATACTTCTTCAATGCAAGCCCTTTGAATCGAGCTTTGACATTTTTGTACATGTGTCGGACGCAGAACGTGTGCTCTGCACGCGGCGCCCGAACAGATATGGCCTCAACCAGCCCCTTCTGTCTGTCTGATATAAATCCCCACTCCCCGTTCCTGCATTCGCCTATATCGCGCAGCAAACGCTCTAGAAACCAGTCCCATGTCTCGAATTTCTCAATCTCGACAAACGCAAACGCTAGAGGATATATATTGTCATTTGGGTCACGCCCAACTGCCGTGAGCAGCTGCCACTTGTAAATTCCCTTTAGGAAGCAGCTATCCAGCCCTATAATCGTACGACACCCATCCAAGAAACCATCCCTCAACCCCGATTGGCAGTAATACATTCTACGCAAAACAGGAGGATCACTGTCGCGATTTACATCCAAGATAAGACTGCTGCCCTCGTTGTACCTGTAGACAGTCGCACAGTAGTCATACAACCGGTGATATTGCTCCTTCGTGTCCCCCTCAAATCATCTGCATTGCGTACTTTTTTGCCCGACAGACCTTATGCATACTAGCATAAACACGAACTTCCCGGAGAATCATTTTCCTGAGGGCGGGGAGCGTAATATCAAGGTTATCACTTACGATACTCTTGATTCGTCTTCCCAGGTATTTGTAATCCGCTTGCGTATTCCGTGTTTGGTGCGCACAAGTGTGAGTCCCTACATAATGTACAAGCAAACACAAAAAAATGTAATGTACAACTGCACCAATAAATCTTGCCCAAACAGAAATGCGCAAACAAGTGTGAGTACCTTTTAACGTCTTGATCTGAAATGTAGGCCCATTCACTACACATGATGCGTGGATCCTCCAAGCGCATCCATTTTTGCAAGCCGCGGTCACTTTTGTCCTTTCATTCTTTACGAAAAATATGTCCCATCCTTTGCGCACCGACCAATCCCTCAATGCATTCTTGTACTTTTCGCGGCTTTCAAATTTTAGGCCTACTTTTAAATCAACACAAACTAAATCACGATCCTCGTCCCATTCATGATACATAGGGGCCGAGGTATGATCTGTCCGAGGCGGCGTTCTTAAACATCCCTCGTTGTCGCTATCTGCATCGCTGAACCAGCCCTCGGACGATCGAGGTGCTGCCGTGAACCCATCTGCCTGCTCCTCCTTGTCCTCATCATCCTCTCTGTGAAGACCTTCAAATCCCTCGAAATCACGATCATTTTCGGGCAATTCATCATCCTCCCCATGCAATCGGTGTATCTCTTCTTCAAGTCCCTTAAACCCGGATCCATCTCCATCATCGTCATCATCTTCTTCGCTGGATGTGATGCCATCCCAACATTCGGCATCGTCTGTAGCTGGTGCAGTAAACTCTCCCTCCAAGTCATCATCCCCGTCCGGTTGATCCTCCATGGCCGTTTCATAACTGTCCTCACGGTTGAACCTCCCATCGTGCTCACCATCTCTTCCGTCAAATCCTCCATTATATGAATCGTCCATAGCAGCCGTTCATCGAAATGATAACCCGCACTATGTTGTTCCCATTAATCTCTACTTGGTGCAAAGCCGAAAGTATATTACGCACCGTGTTGTTTGGCCTCTCTCGCACCCGCAATATCTTCATTGTAATCTGTCCACACCGGTTCATCCACACCAAGATGCCCTAGACCGTCCCCCCGTATGAATCTTCATCGTTTTCGTCGTAATTCCACGTTAGCGGTCCACTACCGCGAACATCATCATCCTCCTCGTCCATTCATTCACCCCTCATCATCGGACTCTTTTCCTTCGGACTCCTCTCCTTCGACATTCTCATCACTCTCTTCATCCATTTCATCCCCATCGTCAAACCCACCATAATATCGCCCTTCCCCACAATCCATTTCCGAGGACTCAGAGTCCGAGTCCGAATCTAACTCCTCCACAGTTTCAGCAACTCGTTTACCCTTCACATTGTATAATTCATCGTTCGGATCAAACCCCCCGGTCATATTTCTGCCAGTCCATGCGGTAGAGCACTCTCCACCCAGGTAACCTCCCTGGTTCTCTTCCAAAGACTCGTCATCCTCTGAAGATGGCAGCTCGATAACCGCACGGCCCGGGGGAATCGTCAAATAACTTGAACTGTTATCTCCATGCCAACCAATAAGGGGCACCTGTTTTTCCAATCCTACTTCGCGCCACTATCTATCGCATGTCGCGATGGGCAATCCAACGTCTTTTACATAAATGTGTATGTGCTTCTCCCCTTAATGCTCGCGAAACATTTCCAAGACATCATCGTCGGTCTTCATTAGAAAAATAAATTTGGTGCTAAATCTGCAGGGGACCCCTTTAGAAGTGTGATACATGCGCACTGCAAGGCTCTTTCCACCAGTACGTCCGTAATATTCAGGGGGTCCCATAATAAATCCTGTCCTTGTCGATCTTTTTAAACAATACTTTTATTCCACCTACGTAAGGATGACCTGGGCTTTCCACTTGAAAATATCCACCAACACACATGTAAATATCAACATAGGAGTCTTCATCCATTGCTTCGAACTAACAAAATCCTGCAAGTGGGACAACCAAAATAGCAATTCAATTCCCCTCCGACTGACAGACATAAATAAACTATACAAAACAAAACGAAGATGGTCCACCCCCAGACAAAACAAAAAGTTCGATTAAAAAAACCAATAAATCCAAAACTTTACGCAGGCAGGTAATGGATTTTTGGGGAACACCATCGAAAACCAATAAAAACCAGACAAATCGAAGAATTTCTCAACCTGGAATTGCCATAGTCCGTGAAAGCAAAGGAAAAATGAAAAATGCCCTAACCTGTGAAAAGAAAATCCCAAAACAGCGAGGTAGAAGATAACCCGTGAAATGCCCTAAATCGCGATAACAAGTGGAATATCCGTGATATCGCTGAAGAGGAATGAATGACAGACCTGTTCTTGGCCGAAATCGGGACCGCGACCGCGACCGCCGGGGGAGACAGCCGCCGTCGGAACCTGGAGTCTCGTCTGGAGCTACCGCGACCTCGGGGGGGATAGTGGGGATAGATGTCGGTGGGGTGGGGATAGACCTGTTCTTGGCCGAAATCGCGACCGCGACCGCCGGGGGAGACAGCCGCCGTCGGAACCTGGAGTCTCGTCTGGAGCTACGGCGCCTCGGGGGGATGGTGGGGATAGATGTCGGTGGGGTGGGGAGGAGTGGTAGGAGAGAAGTGAGAGAAAGTTATGTGAGAAAATTAATTGAGGGGTATAACGGTCCATTACATATAAAATTTAACACCATTAGGTTAAATTGATCAATGGGGAGAGTGTGCAACGTTTCTGAAAACACAGGGGGAAACTACACAGTTTTTAAAGTAAAGGGGGAAAATGCGCGAGTTTCCAAACCACAGAGAGATATAGACAGTTTTGCCTATATTATATTATATAAATATATATATTTTAATAATTATTAAAATATTCGAGTCCAAGTCCGAGTTCAGTCTATCCCCAAATATATATTTTAGACATAAGCCTGCCCATTAAGAACGATACGAGACTAATCCGCTCATTTTGACAACCGCAATCATGCTCTACAGCAGAGAGGGATTACCAACCCTCTCCCCCCACCTCACATATAGTGTATATATATCATATATATATATATATAAATATACACATACATTAAGAATGTTCCGAGGCTAACCCACTTCATTTGATATTCGTGATCATGGTCTATTACAGAGACAGGGGATCACCCCTTCCTGTCCCACCTCACATATAGTGTGTATATATGTATGCATATGTGTATGTATAGTATATATAACATACATATGTATGTATGTGAGAGGGGTAGGAAGGGAGGGGCGCTGGTGATCCCTCCCTCTACTGCACTTCCGCCGTAGGATTGTAAACATTGGTGAAGCTTGTCGTTGCCATCAAATATATGTAAATACAAAATTTATTTTATCATACAGTTGGTTAATTTTTATGGTCGCTTGTCAATTTGTGTTGTCGATCTGGAACTCACCGGGACACTAGCTAGAATTGATAATTAAGTTTGCAAATAAAGCATCAATTAGTAGAATACAAATGTACACAAACTCAAATTCATCCATTATCCAACATTATTTCTTACACCAAAAATCACAGCTACAACGATCTACATTACATTAATTCAAAACAACCTCGACGTCAGAACATAACGTCGACTCTTAAACATAAAAGTTCATAATTGCAAAAAACAACAGCAAAAACAAAAAGGAGCAGAAATTAAAAAGAAGAGCTTTCTCCTTCTGGAAAGCTGTTCAAATGTAGAACTATTCTCTAAGATATGTGTATATGTATGTGTGTGTATGTATATACTTCATTCTCAGTATCACCAAAGACCGGGCGATGATCGATGTATCTGCCGATTACTTTTTGAGGGTTTGAAGGATGTATTCAGCATACAGGTCCCTGCAATAACCCGACATTTGGTTACTATGAGTACCTGTAATAGCACGACCAAATTGATTCATCAACTGTGTATGAAACTTACATGGAGTATTGGATGGCATCAACAGCTTTGGAAGAAGGCAGAAAATCATTCACTGCTACCTCTTTGTTTTCGTTCTTCTTGTCTGCATATTTATTAAGGAAAAAAAAAAACCAAAAAAAAATTGTTGGAGACTGAGTGGGCGAGAAATCACTAAAAAGGATACAATCTTCAAAGAAGCGCCGAATCTCAGTGAGACGATGTGGAGGAAGTTGGCTGATGTCGGTGTAGTGCCGATACTCCGGATCGTCAGCACATACAGCAATGATCTTGTCATCTTTCTCTCCCTAATGAGGAGAAGAATGTTTGGCATCAAGAATTTTTAGTAGACATAAATATATAGCAATGAACAAGAAACTTCAATTTTAGCTGGTTAAACCACACTGGCAAGCTCTATGTGATAGGTTCGACGATGAAAAAGACATTGACAAAATTCAAATTGGTGACCAATCACCCTACTACACCAACGTTGGCTACATGTTGTAGATTTGGATTCGGATTTTTGAATAGTAAACGTTTGAATTTAAATAATTGTTTGATGTGATGTAAATAGATATTAATGTGATATTTTGAATGTAAAATTAATTTTTTAAACAATATAAAAATATTAGTTATTTTATTTAATAGTTTTAGAAGGAAAAAGTTAAATGAACAGTAAAAATCTTATAAGAAATCCACAACATAACGAAAACCAGGCATATTGTGAACTAACATTCTAAAAATTACGATTATAGCTTGCATGTTTGTATTCTAAATATATAATTTCGAAAACTACATAGCACATTACCTGATCGATCATAGGCATCAAGCCTATGGCCCTGGCTCGAAGAAAGCATCCTGGAATTACAGGTTCCTACATAAACGATTTTATTTAAATATTATTGGGATTGACAGCATTTAGGCTTCTGTATCTTGCAGAAGAACGTAATGATACCTGCATGAGTACTAGGACATCCATTGGATCATTGTCTTCACAAAGTGTCCGAGGGATGAAGCCGTAGTTGTGAGGATAGACAACGGATGAATACAATATACGGTCGACCTAAAGTTTTAAGTTTCAATAAATTGAATCGATTGGGGGTAGTAAGTCTTCAATAGATTGATTATGTTGAATTGATGGAGGCAATCGATGTAGATGGAATTGTTTAATTCATACCTTGATCATACCAGTTTTCTTGTCTAACTCATATTTCACTTTGCTTCCTCGGGAAATTTCGATTACCTGCAAGAATTTGGCTATAAGTTTTTTTTCCCAGCCCTACGTTCATATCTCTTCCCCGAGACAACCATAATCAATACAACATTGTAAATCAAATTCTTATTGAATTACTGTTTGATCTAAATAACTAAAAAAATACGAAATAAAAGGGCATAAAGGCATGCCTAAGGATTAATAAAATGAGAGTAGAGAACTTATTTGTTTGAATAGGAGAAGTCATTTAATATATACAATAAATCGAGAGAAATAAATATTGAGAAATTGTTGCAATATGTTTATTTAATATTTTTTACTATTTAATTTTTTTTAAAAAAAATTATACTATTTCAATTTTATTTAATTTATTATTTAAATATTTAATATTTTTAATTTTTAAAATTATATTAATTAATCTTACAAAAACATAGCCTCTAATTTATTATTCCAATAAAAAAATCATTAATAATTATTTTTTTCTTAAACTATTCATCTGCATTTTTTTACACTTCATAAATGATGTGCTCATTTTTTAACAATTATTTCTCAACTAAATATTCTGTTTTACAAAGTAAAAAATAATAATAATTTTATTTTCTCTACTAAATTTATTTTCTCTAAAATTTGCAATTTGATTCTCTAATCGCTTATTCCTAAACTTGAAACAAAAGAAAATTCTACTTACAACATTAAAAATGCTGGGTGCCTCCGAACCTGCAAGGACATTGAATACATCAAATGTTGGGACACAGAAAGGATGTCTGAATTCAAAAGATACTCGATTTCATGACAAAGAAATATATATATATATATATATATATATATAGAGAGAGAGAGAGAGAGAGAGAGAGAGAGAGAGAAAAGGAGAGAGAGAAAGAGATACCAATCTCAAGGTCGTGCCAGGGATGAGCAGCAATTGACCTACGGGACAAAGTTGAGAGGATCCTATCGTTCAAACGGGGAGTACGAGGGCTGCCTTCATTGCCATCACCCATTTTTTCTGTAACAAGTTACTAATTACATTAGATTATCACTCATTCCTCAACCAATTCGCCAAGATCACCCCAGTCGATATGAAACCCTAAAAACATTGACAGTTCAGACAACCCTAAAATTGTGGAACTATTTTCTTCCATTTCTCTAATTAACCACCTAACCAGATCCGCCTAAACCTGAACCACAATCCTCGAATGAGTCAAGATCTAAATGTCCATTTGACAAATCCCTAAATCACCCACGCACTGAAAATTTCTATTTTTGTTGTCCTAATCCGATCAGACGAGGAAACAGCGTAAAAAATGTACATTAGAATAAGGATACAAACAAAGAGAGATAGATATACCTGACGAAAGGGGAGACGAAGAAAAAATACTTGTAGGGACAAATTGAAGATGAAATGGAGAGAAGGATACGGTAATAGCAGCTATGGGTGTCGGGGGAGGTTATATAGGAAGGGAAACTGTGTAGCATATTCGGACAAATGAATCCAGGTGGAAGGGAGGGATGAGGAATCGTTGCAAGATTCCATTAATAGAATACTGGGGTAAGGTAGTAACAGCCACTGACTTAACCGTTGATGGATGGATATGTGGACTTGGTCTGAGAAGAATATGGAAGCCATAGCAACCTGTTGCAACTTCCCTTCATTTCGTATTTGTTTCAACATCTTCACAGGTTGTCTGTCGTTTCATTGGCTGTGGATCTTTCCGTTGGAATAATGTTTACATTTGTTATATAACTAGATCCCTCGACTAACTTCATTCTAGTTATTATTGGGTACGAACAATGTTTTAATTTAATTATAACCACAAGTATAGACTCATTTATTTAAATACGCTAATTTAAAAACATTGCATAATACCAAAAAAAAGGGTAATGCCAATATAGACACCTTTATTATGTTTTTTTTTTAAAAAAAAAAATCTTCTATATTTAGTTTATCGTATGCTTAACTATTATGATATAGAAAAATTTATATGAAACTCTCGTTTCATTCATAGTTAACGGAGGGTCAACTCCACAAGATGTTTACACATGCATGCATTATAAATGAATACACCAAAATATCGTATAAAAGATGTAAATGCCCTCACAGATGTAAATAATCTATTCGAAACAAACAATTTTTCATAGTAATGGTTAAAGAAAAAACACCCAAATTATTTGTTTCAATAAATTATTTGCACCTATTTGCACCTACTAGAGTAGTTAAATCTTTCCATAAAATAGTTTGGTGTACCTTTTTTATATAATACACGCACAAACAATGCCGGAGACAAATGCCATGTTAATTACGGATAGAATGGGGATTTTATATTAATTTTTCATATCATATTTGCTATATATGCAATAAATTAAATATAGAGAATTTTGTGAATAATATATATATAACTGTAAAATTTACCTTACCTAAAAATTATATTTATACTAACATTTTGGTTACCGTTAATGCTTATTTGACCCAATTACCAAATATCTCTAAAGTAAATAACAAATTAAATATTGATATAATATATAGCACATATTTAAATAGCACATTATATAATTACATATAGCAAAATATATCGTGATTTCTGCAAAGTATATTATGATTTCAACGCAATTGTAATTTGATCTAATTAGCAAATGCTATAAAGAAAGTAGCAAATACTAATGTAATACTAACATATTATATAAGACAATATATGTTATCTTTTTTGTGGCAATTTTCTAATTGTTTCAAGTTATATTCTAACTTACATAATAATATGCTATTCATCATGTGATAATTTGCTAATTATTTTATATTAGTTTGCTGATTTAACCAAATTAGGATCCTAACTGCCACCTTATACTAAAGGACTTCCCCATATTCTTTGGGTGTGTTCGGTTGTAAGACTATTCATCTCATTTTTTCTTCCAAAAAATATCAAATCAAACACCTATTTTTTATTTTTTATATTATACTAAAAATCAATTTTACATTCAAAACATCACACCATTTATATCACATCATACAAGTATTCAAATTCAAATTTTTTACTATTCAAATCCCAATCCAAAATCCAAACCCCCAAACAAACACACCCTTTATATGCTTCAGGTCAGACCATCCCTAAGCCAAACCAATTTAAACCCACCAAATTTGAAGCCAACTTGAAAAATTAATTTCTTCTATGAAATATATGTGTATATATATACACACAGTACAATTACATATATAGCTGAAAATTGATGATACATTGTTAATCTCAGTGATGGACTAATGGCAACGACAATTCTGATGAGTACTACAGCAAATGAAGAAGGTGCAACAGTAATTGCAATATGCACTAGTGAAATATTATGTATAATTGTATTATTGGATTAGAATTTTGCCCAAATTGTAATCTTATTTCTGGAATACTAATCAACACATCTTAAAGTAGAGTACAACATAAAAAGGAATTAAAAATATAATTCATTGTCTACTACTTATTGCAACATAAATTAAGCATTTACAAGAATTAAAATTTTAAATTCCATTATTATTTTGACAATCACCTTTTATTACTCCCATAACATTAATTAGAATTAACACTTATGAATCTCCCTCATAATTTTGTCAATCAAATTAACATATATCAATCTCCCTCGTAATTTTGAACATCCATCAACTCCTTCATTTCAATGAACTTTTCTCTTGGTAATGATTTTGTCAAGATGTTCCTCTTTTGGTGATATCACTCACGTGCTCCACATTGATAATGTCCTTCTCGACACATCCGTGTATGAAATGAAACTTTGTGTCAATACGTTTGCTTCCACCATAAAAAAATAGGATTCTTCATGAGCGCTATCGTTGATTTGTTGTCCACAAGTAACTTTACACTTTGACCGGTAAAGTCTGAGCAGATTTCTCAACCATAAGGATTGACATGCTTCCGAGGATGCTGCCATAAATTCAAATTCACGTGAGGTTAGCGCTATTGTATGTAGTTTTTCAGAGGACCATGTAATTCATTTTCCTGAGAAATAAATAACAGTCCTTATTGTCCCCTTTTGATCATCCAAATTCATGAAAAAACTACTATCGCTATATCCAATTAGTTTTCCATCATCTCACATTCGATAGAATAGGCCATAATTCATTGTACCTTTTATCTATGGCAAAGTTTTCTTCACTTCTTGTAATTGACTTTCCTTTGGGAATGTATATATCTGCTAACCACTTCAACTGAAAATACAAGGTCGGGTCTAGTGTGAATCAAGTAATGTAAACTCCAATAAGTCGTCAGTAGTATTTGGCATCAACGGGAACACCACCATCATCTTTATTCGAATTAATCATTGGTTACACTAGCCACTTCGAAGGATTATAGTCACTCATTCTAGCTAAATAAAGTACGTTCTTTGCTTACTCTTCTTGGCTAAGTTTGATTCCCGACTTCTCTTGATGGACTTGTATTCCAAGGTAGTAAGACATTTCCCAAAATTCTCATTTCAAACACTTTGCACATCCTCTGTTTGAAAGCTTCAATCAGCTGTTCATTTGTCCTATTTATTATCAGGTCATCGACGTAGATCCCAACAATAACCATAGCCTCTACTTTCTAAATTTTGTAGACTGTATGTTCTTGTGGACACCGAACGAATCTTAAATCCTTAAGTGATTTATCAAGGCAAATATTTCATGCCATCGGTTCTTGCCTTAAACCATAGAGTGCCTTCTTTAATCGATTACATGCAACAATAAAACCCTTTGGTTGGGAGACATAAACCTCTTCTTTCAACTCATCATTTAAAAACACCGATTTTCACATCAAGATGATGAACTTTCCATCCTTCCTTAGTTGCTAATGCTAACAACATTCAATTTGTTTCTACCAAGACTTTTATAAAATCCACCCCCTATTGTTACATATATCTCTTTGCGACCAAACGAGCTTTGTGTCTCGTTACATTTTCTCCAACATTTTTTCTTTGATTTGAAAACCCATTTTAACCCAATGGGTTGTTATCCCTCCAACAGATTTTCTAAGCTCCAAGTATTTTTTTCTATCTATTGACTCAAGCTCGTTCTTCAATGCAATAAACCAATTTTGATCGAATGCAGTTTCTTCAAAATGCTATGGTTCTTCACCAATAAGAAGCAGATCCTCTGGTTTATCTTACATTGGTTTCCACTTCGATAGATATCTGCAAGATTTTGATACCACGAATTGGTGTATAATCGAATTGGTGTTGAACTTGATGATCCCACATGCTAACTTTGTGCCAATGATGAAATGATCAAAGGGGATGAAGTGTTTGTCATGTCAACATCGGAAGCTGAATTTTTACCAAAATTGTCTTTCTAATTTTATTCTTCATTTGATTTTGCATTGACTTGTATATTGCACCACCAAGGTTTCATGTAGACTGATTTTCTTGACCTACATCCTACTTCCACTTGACTTTCACATCAAATATAACATCACAGGCCACGTACAATTTTATTTTGCTTTGGGTTGAATAGCTAATAAGTTTTGTTGCTTGGTTCAACACCCAAATGTACAATTAAATACTCATGTCACTAATTTTTTAAAGTTGATTCAAAAATACTTTTATATGTGCAAAACAACTAAACATTTTCACATGTTGAAGGTTTAGTTTTTTTCCCTTCCAGCCTTCATATGGAAATATATATTTCAAGCCCTTTGTTGGAACTCTATTGAGCAAGTAAATGACATAACGAACTGCCTCTCCCCACAGATAATCAAGAACTTCCATTGTCTTTAATAGAGATCTCGTAACCTCAAAGATAGTTCAATTTTTTTTCGTTCTACTACCCTGTTTTTTGTAGAGTATAGGGTGCGGTCAATTGTCACTTGATCCCTATCTTTTTGCAAAAATCAAAAAATTGATTAGATGCGAACTCACCTCTTGTATCGGTCGGTAGTGTTTTCACCTTGTAGGAATTTTCACTTTCAACCTGGACTTTAAATTGCTTGAATGCAGAAAATACTTCATTATTTGACTTTATAATATATATCCATATTTATCGACAATAATCAACCACAAGCAATAGAAAACAACGATTACCTCATATTGTTTGTGGTGATATTGCACCATATATATCAACATGAATCAATTAAATTAATGAACTTGCTCGCCATTGTGTCTCTTTTGAAATGGTTTACGGGTTTCCTTGGCAACCATGCAACCTTCACATACTTGAGTAGGGTACTTAATTCTTGGGACACCATGCACTAATCCCTCTTGTACTGTCAATTCCAACACCTTAAAGTTATGTGGCGAAGTCTCGCATCCTATATCCATCCATTATCATCGAGGCTTAAAACTAGACATACCGGTTAAGAGATTTTAAGAGAAATTTTGTATAGTCGATTGGGGGTTTGTTGCACATTCATAAGCAATTGCCAACTCTGATCACGTACCTTCAAGTAATTATTCATCACTATTATTTTGTATCCAATTTTTGTTAACTGTCCAAGACTCAAGATGTTGCTATGAAGACCAGGAATACAAAACACGTCTGTCACAATCTTTTCCCCTCCATTTTTTGCAATTTAAAAGGATAGAACATTTTTCTCTTATTTGAACTTTAGACCCATCTCCAAAATACAAATGTCCGGTTACACTTTGATTGAGTTTGGAAAAGTAGTACTTTTTAGTACCTATCATATGGTTGCTTGCACCATTGTCAAGACACAACCTGTCTTTATTCACTCCATCATTGATCTCATCTTTTCTTGGAATGAATACTACATGTCTTTATTCACTCCATCATTGATATCAACTTTTCTTGGAATGACTTTACCCTCGTTCAAAAATACCGTTGTGGTTGAATATTCTTCACAAGCAATCAATAAAAGACTCTTCTCCTCTTCTCGATTTTAAGTCAAATTTGCTTCATCACGTTTCTCATTTGGGGCTTTGCATTCTGATGCACAGTCCTTTGGCTTTTGATGGTTGTTCACAAATTTGTGTTGTTTTTTGTAACCTCCTTGACCACCTTGCATATAGCCTTTTCCACAACCACTTCATCCACGACCTCCTCTATCACCTTGTTATGATCCACGGCCTCTTCCTCCTCTTGAAGATTTTTGATTTGTTATTTTTTCCAACTTCATAAGCAACAAACTACCTTCATTTCTTGTGCTTTTATTGCATATTTTAGGCAATCTTCATAAGCCTTTAACTGGTTAATAGCTTCTTCGAATGGCATCGAGTCAACATCAGAATATTGTTTAATAGACGCCACCAATTTTAGGTATTTGTCAGGGATAGAATCAAGCAATTTTCTTATCAACACACCGTCTTCAAGTGTTGCACTAAGACTATTATTTTTTTGAGATCATACCGTTTAACCTTCCCGTGAACTCATCAATGGTTTTCCCATCCTTCATTAGAAGAGCCTTAAACTCACTTTTAAGTGCATGAAGTCTTTCTTTTTGCACACAATCAGCCCGGAGATATTGCATCTTTAGGGATTCTCACAATTCTTTTGTCATTTTTTTTCTTGGCCACTTGCAGCAGAATATCCTCCAACAATGCTTAAAAGAGGAAGGTCTTCTCGGATTTATCCTTCTTCTCGTCCATATCTATCTTGAATGTTGGTTCAATGGATTTCTATAGTCCTTGGGCATCCATAATGGCTTCCATCCTTATCGTCCATATAGTGTAGTTTGATGTTGTTAACATTGGACATTGGAACAGTGTGCCACTGTTTTCTTTTCCCTGTACCATGATCAACATATTTTCTAACCGAATGTACTTAGGCATGAACTAAGCTCTGATACCAAAATATGGATTAGAATTTGCCCATATTCTAATTTTATTTCTGGAACACTAATCAACACACACCAAAATATAGTACAATGCAAAAAGAAATTAAAACATAATTCAATGCCTACTACTAATTGCAACATAAATTAAGCCTTTAAATAATTCAAATTTTGAAATTCATGATTATTTTGGTAACTATCTTTCATTGCTCCCATAACATCAATAAGAATCAACGCCTATGAATCTTCTTTGTAATTTCGTCAATCAAATCAAAATTAACGTCTATCATATATAATATAAAATCAATGCAAGAAAATATACATTAAGAAAATAGATTCAAATACTAAATACTTTCAGGTAATATGTAAATAGCCTCAGATTTTGCATTAGAAAGCCACCCACAGAGATTCAACCATCTCAAAAACTCGAAGACAATTTTTTATAAATCTAAAATATAATGTTCCTTAAAATTTTCGAAGTCATTCTTGTAACTAAAAAATTGATTCAGAATTTTTGTACCCATTTTTCGAAGTCATTCTTGTACCCATTCTTGTATATGTTCGCAAAAATTGTGTTCACTAAAATGTACATAGTCAAATCAAGTTTAATTCATTGGAGGGCATATTATATGAAGGGTTGTACATGTTTCAGGAAAGTGTCACAAAATAAAAGCTTCATAGACAATAATTTTTCAAAGAGTTTGATGCATCACTAAAACTACTTCATCAGAGAGCGGGACTTGATAGGATAAACACACGTAGGGTGCAATTGATACAATTTATCCTTCTTTTGGGTGAACCTAATAGAAAATAACTACCCATAAAATAGTCCCGGCACGTCAATAATAAAAGCAATCAACAAAGAATACAAGTAATTTTTCACGTAGAAAACCTTCTCAATTATATTCGAGGAGTAATATCACCAATCAAATTCAAAAAATCTCACCTACAATATAAAAAAAAAATAAAAATGAACAAATAGTTCAGCAACAATAAACTCAATATACAAATCAGATGTAACTATGGAATAAAATCAGTTAAAATAATTGATAGATTTAATTTACAAAAATTAAATTCAAAATTTAACGAAAATGATTTTTTTGGTAAGTAGAAATGCATTTCGCCATATTTGTCAGGTAATTGATCATTTATTTTTTTTTCAATTATTTGGACTTAACATTAATTAAAGTCATGTGCTATATAGTAAATGGGCAAAATTAAGTTAATTAATTTCTAATTCACTTGAATATGTGGCATCATTCACATTGATTAAACACG
The DNA here is from genome assembly GCF_009805555.1 of Andrographis paniculata. NCBI lineage: Eukaryota > Viridiplantae > Streptophyta > Magnoliopsida > Lamiales > Acanthaceae > Andrographis > Andrographis paniculata. The sequence continues at coordinate 629,039 of NW_026137589.1, forward strand.
TCAATAGTAAAATGTATATAAGCTATTAAGATTGATTAGAGTGACAAAACATATAGACAAAGGTTGTGAGTTCTGGTGAGCCACACTTGCTCACCTCCTGCCTAGACCGTTCACAAAAATATACATATACACGACAGAAGCACATGTTGGGGCTCGGTGCTCGTGACTTGGGTTGTGGGTATTTGGGTTTGTTAAAAATTTATCTTGGCAATGACTGGTTTTACACCATACCATAACCCAATACCTGGCCCAAGAATTAAATTTTGTTTAGTCTCAAGATGAGCGCAAGACGTGTCCAAAATATTGGCCCAAGAGAAGGCAAACCGATAATATATTATCCGGTTTGGTTCCAGTTTACTCAAAGGTCTAAATGTTCTATTGCAATTACGAACATAAATTATGCCTAATAATCATGGTCGGCATTAATCATGGCCGATGTTATGACCGATGATCGGGTCTTTTACCTTAATTTCTGAGTGGACTCTGATAAAGGGGCCATCCCCCTTTCATTCGAAAACACACCTTTCCAACCTTCTTCTTATTCTCTTAAAGATTCCTCAGTCGTTAGCTTTTTCCGGCCAGCCATTCTAATTTCTCCAACTATGTCACTTTTATCTTATATGAAGCTATTTTATCTTTGAAAGTAATACATTGCCAACCGGAGGTAGTATTGGAGCATAACTACTTTGCAAAAACAGAGTTTTCCTTAACTTGGCTATTTATGATCTCTTTTTAATGTTCATGCAATATTATTATTTCAAACAATCACAAAATAGTTATTCTACTTCAAGAATCTCAAAAGTTCACCACATTGTCGACTCTATCAATGTGGATAGCAACCCTACACCAGCTGGAACTGTCCTCTCCATAGAAAGCACTCAAACGGTCTCTAATACCACTTCCACTATTTTTTCCATTAATCTCGCCATCACTGGCATCCCTAGCCTCTACCGGTCTCTTTACTACCGGTTCTGTAACTGTAGTCTTTTACTGCCGGTCACTCTGCACTGTTCCACCTACCTTTGGTCAATCAGTTGCCCTTCCTCCAACCAGGCCGATATTTAATCCAGCTGGTCTATTATTTTTTGGGATCTGACTCATGAGATTCTACAGGCTTTTTTGGATTTATGGCCACACCTCCGCTACTTTTACGACCCAAACCACCGGCCTTAGGTTTCATCTGTGAATAATGCCTCAAGTGCTAGTTCCCTAACCATTCACCAATATGGATTTTAAAATGTGATAGGAACAAATACTTTTCTACTGAACTTCGATCTGGTTTGCCATGTTCGTGCTACAAGACGACCACGGAACCTAATGCAAATTACCAAAAGGCATGGGAACTATACATCATAGGCCCATGGAGTCTACATGACGTGTAACACCATACTAGGTAGTCTCTCTAAACTTTTACAATATATTATAAAATAAATAGTGCCGAAGGACTGTGAGAGACCCCTAAGAAAAAATATAAATTCGAGAAAATCGGGTCCAAAATATTTGTTGCGGCCTAGTTTATGGAGTATAAAATGGTAGTTGGGATGTCTTTTATTGAAAAAATGAAGGAATTTTAACACATATTCCATTTTTTCATCGACGAGGAGATGCCACTACTAGAACAATTCATCACGAGTGTGATGTAGAAATCGTCTCCGCGTTAAAGCAACTTCAAGTACGAGCTAAAGCATGAGCTACATCATGTGGAACTTGAAGGTTTTAGTCTGAATCTAGATAGTGAAGCACAACCAAAAGTATCGCAAGGATAAAGATGATAATATTTTCAAAGTCAATTTAATCAGAGATCCCTCCAAAAAATGTACACACTCAACTCAAATAAACAATGGCAAAATTAAAGTCAAATAGTCCAAATGTACAAGTAACTATTTTAATTATATAAAAATAGGATACTATGCTAAAGACTATAAGGAATCTAAAAGGAATACAAGTTTCCAACTGTTTAAGATGCCACATAGATCGTGACCTCAAGGATGACGATCTTGTGGATACGAGACAAACCATGTGAAGAGTTTGAGGGACTCTTTCATTGACACTATAGCCACTTTCCATGTTTTTTCTAGCAAGACGAGTTTCTCAACATATAAGGAGATCGAATGAAGAAAACTGCACATGGGAAACCATGTGACTTTCGAGGTTAAGAATATTGGGAATGTGGTGCTAAATATTACCTTTAGAAAAGAACTAACACTAAAAGATATTTTGCATATCCCAGACATCAAAAAACTCTCGTCTTAAGTTTGTTATTTGTGATAATAGGTTTTAAACTTATTTTTGTAGATAATAAATTATTTTATAAAAAAAAAGATGTTTTGGGATAGATGTTATCTGAAGAATGATTTATTTAAGCTAAATGTAATGGTTATGAGCTTACCACCACCTACTAATAAGAAATATTGTTTATTCTTCTTTGTACCTGATTAGGTACTTTTATTTATGTCATTATAAAATGAGTCATATAAATCTAAATACTATAAAAAAACCATTAGTAAATATGATTCTACTAAATATCAAGATATGAGCATTCAAAATATATATGAAGTTTGTGTGGAGGCTAAAATAATTAAGTTTTCATTTTCTTTTGTTGAAAGGAATACTAAGCTATTTGAATTAATTAGTAGTAATGTATATAATTTAAAATTTTTGCAAACTCGAGATAAAAAAATTATTTTATCATTTTTATTGATGAATGCATAAGATATTTTTATCTTTATCTATTAAAAGAAAATATTAGACCTTAAAAATCTTTAAAGACGTTGAAAATTAACTTGTTTGTAAAATTAAGATTGTACAAAGTGATAAAGATGGAAATTGTGTGCCACTGTTTGATGAATTAGATAACAAAAACGACATAACTCATTAGACAACGGTTCCATACTTACTTTAATCAAATACCATTGTTGAACACAAGAATCAGACACTTAAAAAAAATAAAGAATATTTTGTTGATAAGTTAATAATTACCCCAAAACTTATAGGGAGAAATAGTACTAACTAAAAAAATACATCCTAAACAAATTTCTACCTAAAGGTAACAATGTTACTCTTTACAAATTATTAAAAGATAAAAAAACTCATTTATAAATACTTTAAAATGTGGGGTTTCCTAGCAAAGTGGAAGTTTCACCTACTAAGCAAGTCGCTATAAGCCCCAACACAATTGTATCTACATCGAAATATGCTTAAACAATAGTACACATCGTTTCATAATTCACAAATCGGACATCCCTATGACAAAATGAAGTATAATAGAATTAACGAATGCAATAGTTTTTATAAATATATATCCTCATAAGAACTTCAAGGCCGGGACTAATTTTTAAGGTAATGCATTGATAGGATTCTTGGTAAGTTTAATTTGATTGATTGGAATCTCCAAAACACCATAACACAATATTTTCATTTATCCAGAAAATCATGGAGATGGTATTCGAAATAGAATACTCATGGAATATTGGAACTCTATTACATTTAATTTGATGATTTGTATAAAATCAGACAAGATTATTTACACTATAAACCTATTGAGTTCATATAGTAATAAATATACTTTAGGTATACTCTCGCCTAGGAATGCATTATACAAGATTCGTGTAGCTTGAATATATATGATATATGTAAAATATATTTATATATAAATATATACTAGTTTGCTACGTTTTCACACTAATTGGAGCTGCAGTGCTAAGAAATCTTCAAAAGAGATTATTATAGTGAGATCACCATAAAATCATAATACATTAATTATTTTGGATAAGTGTTTGTTATATGACTTTATCAATTTTTAGAGGATATATAAGATCGGACAAACCTATGTTACCTATATATGATAGCCAACCAATGAGAAAGGACATTGATTAAGTACCATGCATTAATGTCAACAAAACCATTAAATAATTGTCTCAATTTGAGTAATTATCAAAATATTGTGATATTGTACAAAAACAAATATTGAACATATCGAAATTTTAGTATACAAAAAATTTTGGTACGGTAATGGTATGTTGTTCGATAGTTTTTGTATTTTGGTATACATCGAAAATGCCGTATGTCATTTTGATATTTTGGTGTTCGGTATATCGGTATATAACGAAAATTTGATATATAGATACTATTATTCTTATTATTATTATTATTATTATTATTATTATTATTATTATTATTATTATTTCTAAATTTATAAAAATAATTTCTTATTTCAATATTTCAGTATGAAACAATATATATACCGATCCGTACGAGCAATTTGGTATACCAAAATTTTGTTATTGTATCGGTATATATATTTGTCATACCAAATTTTTGGTATACAAATTTTCCAGTATTTTGAAAATTTTCAATATCGTACCAATATATCTTTTTTTTTACACTAAAAAATATAATACGATTTACAATCTGATTCAATATTTTTGGTATACCGTAATGAACTATCTTTAAGAGTAAGTTAGAATTTAAAAGGCAACACCTTAGATCCACTAACCAAATTACTAAGTACAAAAGCATATTTATCTTCGTGTTGTCTTGGTGTTGTTTGAACGCTTCTTGATTTCTCAGGTATGTCTAGCGTATTTGTTATATATTCTTTCGGTATTAATATACATCTTTGATCTTACGTATAAGAAAAATAGAAAAACAATTGTAAAGATCTCAATATATAGGTTCAAAGGCAAAATCCACGTATTAAACTTTATGTGATCCATGAGAAAAGAGGTTGATATAGACGAGAAAAGTGAGGACACAAATAAGGGAATTGAGGGTCTGATAGAGGTGGAGTGAATAGCATAGAAAACGCCAATCTCTTATTGGCCATAATACCATATACCTGTCCTACAGAACTAAATTTTTGGGCTCAACTTCGAACTAGTGGTATATCGTATCCAAATCTCTCCATGCTGCTGAATCAAAAGGATGAAACATATCATCGATATTGCATGTCAATGATCCACATGCCAATGAATATGTGACACTATTTTAGATGACACATCGTCTTTTTAGTCTTGAGGTGATCGGTAGATAAATGTTATATCGAATTGGTACCACTCTCCCATGTTTATTTTTATACTGTGGTTTTGCGCAAAAATTACAACTATTTAAATCAACATTTTTTCTTTAAGTATAGCATGCAATCGAGAAGGTTTTTTCGTTTATGCCCTCACTTACGCGCACCTAGAAAACTTCTAAAGGGGTCACCCATCCTCAAATTACTTCAAGGCAAGCACGCTTAACTCTAGAGTTCTTTCAGTAGGGCTTCCAAAAAGGTATGTGCACATTGTTGACATGAGTAGTCTATTCAATCTATTTTAACCTCTAATTAACTTTGGAGGGCCTAATACCAGCTCATCCACACATAGGATTTGGCCAAGCAACGACCCAACTCCGGAGGGTATCACAATGCTTAAGTCAGATACGGACCATCCTACATCTATCATCATTAGGGTATAATTTATATCCTCGATTCAGTTGTTTATTCAAAGTTTACTAGCTCAAATTGTTGTGAGCTACTTCTCATTATGACATATCTATCTATCTATCCATACAACTGTACAAAACCTTTAGAGTATAGATGACACTTAAATTCATCGAATTATATATATATAAAACAATCATGTTTTTAACATGTTTGCACTTACACCGTATAGTATTGTTGATCTTATACACGCCTGAGTTGTTCATGTAGTACGTAGTTTATGAAGTCATTAACTTTTCAAATAAATTCTCTACTTGTAATGTCGTTATGAATCCTATTATACATCTAAGACCTTCCTGGGGTTGTTACGTCAAAATTATTCTCCACTGAAAGAAGTATATCAACAAAACTTCAACAAACTTAATGTTTTTGATGTGGATGTTGCATGAAGTACTAAAGTTGTTGTCGCCGGCAGCGGGCAACGAATGAAGTAAAATAAAAAAAAAAAAAAAAAAAAAAAACTCAATACCTCTTCCTAGCCCGCAAATCACAACCTTTGGCCGCCACCATTGCCTGTCGTGACACATTTTCGTCATTCCCCGAGTCTCTACTGCTGCCGATGTGAGAATTTTGGATAGGTAAGCTTGTAATCAATGAAGTGAAAGAGAAAGGGGTTTGAGGTTTTAATTTAGAATTTGCCACAAATTTGTATTCCGTCGAAATTTTTTTCATAAATTAATTGTATTCCGTGACAAAATAAAAATTTCTTTTTTTTTTTTGTAGTGGTTCAATTGCCACTAAAGAGAGCTTCGTAGCTTCAAGTGTGTCTGCTGGAGGGAGGGTTGTCCGCCTGCACAAAGGATGGGTGATTTCCGGTTGATTTTTTTTATGCTATCCCCGACCGTTAACACCTCATTGATGAATTTTGATCCTTTCAACTCCAATAGCAAACGACACACCTTCACTCCTTTCTTATGATGATGCAATTAATGGGCTAATGGTAATCACGATGACAACTAGTAGGTTAGATGGAAGAGGATGATTCGCATAAAAACATAGCAGAGACTGGAAGGTGAGGAAGAGTGGTTGATTGTAGAGGGTAGGAGTGAAATTTCACAATCGTAGGGCCATTATAAAAAAAAATTAAGGGTGTCGAGTACTTGAAAATAAATTATGAAAATAAGTGTATAATGTGTACACTTTTTGGAGGGACTGATGCGCAAAGTAGTTTTGGTCACATGAATTTATATATATTGTATGTGAAAATTTGAATATTCTAATTTCACGATAGCTTGAAAAAATCGATCGAAAAATAGGAAGGGATTCCCTAAAGCACTCCAAAAAACTCTTAGGAATAATATTTTGTCTTGTGGAAAAGGGGATTAGCAAAAAATCTGCTAAAAAAATGAATTGGAAAAGGCTTGAAAAATAAAATTTCATAAAAATTCTGTAGGAAATGCTAGAAAGATAAAAGAACTATAAATATAAAAATGATATAGTTGAAAGTTTGTGTTGTTGGTCAATGATCCTTTTTCATCTCTAATTTTCAAGTTAATATAGTCTCATGATGAACAAGATCATAACTGCCTCTTAATTGTTCATCATTGAAGACTCCCAACAATTGAGTGCATAACTGCCCAAACTTCTAACTCATTATTTATCCACCACTTGGTAATTCCAGCTTGAATAATTGATCTTCAACCTTCATCATGCCTAAATAACAGCCGATAACTCCAAAATTATTGAATGTGATCTCCCCCGTTTCCTAGTGATCGTCATAATCTTAAAAGATGGTTTAATGATCTACTATTTAATGGCTTTAATTTCCAAAATTTGCGTAATGTGGTTCCACTATCATTGTAACTCTTTGCCCCTTTAACGAAACTCCTCCAACTCCTCTATCACTTGGTAACAGGTGTAACTTTCAAATGTTCAATTATGCATTAACATTATTAGAAATTATTATTTTAATAATAGCTACAAATGTATAGAAATCCATCGGTTTCAACTTTTCTTCAAAAAAAAAACAAACTCTATAATTCGCAACTGGACTAGTACATTTTTTATGTGGCTTTTAATTAAAATGGATTTATTTATTTCTCTTGGGCTGTTTCTTTCAAATTTGTTTTTAGCTCAACATATGATTTACCATTTCTTACATTTGAGCCGGTATCCACCCCTTTGGGCTTCAATCAATTTGGATCACCTTCCTCTTGCGTTTTAACCCTATAACATTCCTCTCGTATTGGGATTCGCCACTTTAGCTGTCATTTCTGTTAGCTAAACTGACATTTTGCTGTCTTGAATTCTTTGTGATTTTTGTAAAATCTAGCAAACTCTTTGGCATAATAATATCTAATTATATGTTCGACTTAAATTTTTCAAAAACAAAAAAATAAAATAAAAACATAAAACAAACCTTAAGTTATCATATTTGTGTCAATTTAATTACTAGTTTTTATTCTAGTATTACTTTTTAGATAGTATGGAATTTGTTTTTTTTATTTGAAATTATTATTATTTATTTAACTTCTGAATTAAATAGTAATTTTATGTAATTTTTTATAAAAAATATTATATTTTAATATTGATTTGTATTTAAAATTAAAAAAAAAAACTCATAATTTAAATAGTATTTTATCATTTCACTTTGTTATAATTTTATAAAATATATTAATAAAGATAAAATATATATATATAAATATTGGAAAATATGTCAATTAAAAATAATAACAAATACATTAAAACGGATAAAATATTTCAAAACTATTGGTTAAGTTTGAAGGAAGAAGAGGTTGGGGAAAAAACAGGATAAACTTGTAAATGCACTACAGTGTGGAGTATAAAATAAAGTGGTTAAAGAAGACAGAGCGACACGCCTAGAAAGCTGTTGCCAGTGTCACTTTTTGTCCTTGTCTAAGAAACGCAACGGAACGGAACGGAAAGAGGTGCGTGCCGTGCAGCAGCAGGACACACACGCACAGAAATTTCGAAAATGGTTTTCAAAATTTTCTTTTTAAATTTTTGAATCAGGGGGCTTATTTCATTTTCTTGTTTTTAACCCAAACAAGACTCCCAACTGTTGTATTTATTTGCTGCTTAAATAGTATTGAATGATTAATGATGATGGCGTATCCCTTCCTTCTCCACAGTTGCCCCCATTTTCTTTAGGATTTACTTTTTATTTGCAAATGGTTTCGCCATTAGCTCACCGCTTGAGCTTTCTGCACATTTAAAAATACTCAAAGCAAAGCCCTTTGAAAAGCTTCCCCCTTTCCTACTCCTGTTCAGTTTATCTTCGAAGTTTTGATCTTTTTTGTGGCGGAGAAGATGGGGCTGATGCTTGGCACCCGGCAGCCGTACAGAGGCGGCGGTGCTGCAACCCTCAGCGGTTTTCCGGCGAGATGGGTCTCGGTATTATGCATTGCAAGCTTCTTTTTGGGTGTTGTTTTTGTGAACAGGTGCTTGCTTTCTGTCATCTCCTCTTTTTTGCTGGGTTTTTTATTTTTATTTTTTTCCAAGAATTGCATTTTGGGGGTTTTGAGTATGTTATAACTTTGTGATATTTTGGTAGTTTGTTTTTAAAGATTTCTGCTTCTTGAAGCTTTGTTTGGAAAATGGCCAATCAAACTTTTTATGCTAGCCCCTTTTTCAAGAGTTGGTGGAACACACATTGCTTCTCAACTGCAATTTTGATTTCCTATTAATGGTATCTAAAATTGGGTTTTTTATTTTCTATTTTCAATAGAATGTAGCTTCTTTATCCCTTGTTTTAATGGTTAAGGTTCTCTCTGAAATCTGAATAGCTATGGTTTGAGGTTTGATTGTTGGATCAAATAGTTTAATGGTGACTTGATTGCTCACGGGAAATTCATGTTTTCGAGATATAATTCTTCACTAGTGATTTATTATTGAAGATGAAACTCGTCATAAGTTGTAAGATCAGTTTGGATCGAACTAGGATAGCTTAAGGTGTCATTTGAATCTGTTCCTTACCTCTTCAGATGAATCAAGTACCAGAATTGTCGTAGAAATACATCAATGTTTACGAGAGGTTAAATTAGTTTAGCATTTTGCTTGATCTTCGAATCGATCACAACTAGCAGTGAAAATCTTTATAAGCTTGTTAACATTAATAACCACCATTTACGATGTAATGATCTAGGTTTTGGTCCAGTTCAGAAGCCGGTACTGACAAGAATGGAACATCCGAAGGTCAATATGGATATAAAAATACATATCCTTCTATCAAGTGTGAGAATAAGGCAAGTCGTGATTACTCTCTAGCTCTTTTGTGCGCAAACATGTCCGGTGTATGAAATCGTGAAGCGAACTTTCGTATCTTGTAGCTGGATGTCTCAAAGAACAAGGGCATCCTTTCCAAAGCTTTGAAAACTGAGGACATGATCATGTAAGGAATGCTAGCTATCTTTGTCCTAAATTCTGAATTAGATTTTAGTTTGGGTGCTCTTACATTGTCGTTTTCGCGCAATCCCAATGCCTTCAGGACATTAGATAAAACCATATCTTCACTGGAAATGCAACTTGCTGCAGCACGAGCAGCCAAAGCAGAGAGCGGTGAAAACCGCCCTATCGATACGAAGATTGGAGATGAGTCATCGAATGGACGCCGGAGGGCATTTTTTGTAATTGGAATTATTACAGCATTTAGCAGCAGAAAACGACGTGATTCTGTTAGGGAGACATGGATGCCACAAGGTTCGACAATTTATTGCTTAATAGCTAAAGCAGAGTCTTTTGTTTTTTTGTTTTCTTGCACGTTATCGATATCCTTAACTAGGAAAAGAATTGAAGAAGCTGGAGGACGAGAAAGGGATAATCATAAGATTTGTGATAGGACATAGGTACATTGTCTTGAAACCTTAAAATCGATATGTATTCGCCGTATGTTTTGATTTGGTACCTAATGTGTTTTTTTTTACTACTTCCAGTGCGTCGCCTGGTGGAGTTTTGGACAAAACGATCGACGACGAAGAAGATCAGTACAGGGATTTCTTGCGATTGGTATTCTTACATTATTTTCCCGAATTTGTCTCGATGCATATAATTTCACCGGATGCATAAATTGAGCTTTAGTTTTTGTGTTTTGACTCTGCCTGACAGGATCATATCGAGGGGTATCACGAGCTGTCTTTGAAAACTCAGATTTACTTTTCGACAGCTGCTGCAATGTGGGACGCCGACTTCTATGTCAAAGTTGACGACGATGTCCACGTCAATCTTGGTTAGGACAACCTTTGACTCCCAAAAATACAAACTCCTATGTATTGAGGAGCCATTGATTCATGTTCTTTCGCAGGTGTTCTAAATTCATTGTTGTCCCGTATTCCTTCCAAACGCCGCACCTATATCGGCTGCATGAAATCCGGCCCGGTCCTCGCCCAAAAGTAACTTGTTAAGCACTCTGTGAATTCCATATTAATTTATTCGGTTACTTTGGCTTCGATTTAATCGAACAATTGCCTTGTGTGCAGGGGAGTCAAGTACCACGAGCCGGAACATTGGAAATTCGGCGAGGAGGGGAACAAGTATTTCAGGCATGCGACGGGGCAAATTTATGCAATTTCGAAAGACTTGGCTACCTACATTTCCGTTAACCGGTATGAAAAAAGGGTACGATTCAAATACAGTATAAGACGCGATTTCAGCTAAAAAGAACTCTCTTTTTTCTTGCAGAGACGTGCTCCACAAGTACGCGAACGAAGATGTTTCTCTCGGGTCTTGGTTTATCGGTCTCGACGTCGAGCACGTCGACGAGCGAAGCCTGTGTTGCGGCTCACCCCCTGGTAGAATCAGTTGTTCTGTGTCTCAATATGTCCTTCAACTTTCTTCAATTTTATCTGATAAGTTTTTGTCGATCGATCTATGAGATTGCGAGTGGAAGGCCCAGGCGGGAACGCCTTGCGCGGCATCGTTCGATTGGAGCTGCAGCGGGATATGCCGATCGGAGGAAACAATGGACGACGTTCACCGGCGCTGCGGTGAGGGCGATGGAGCAATCTGGCATTCCCAAACTTGAAGAAAGGAAAATTCTTTTGATTCGACGAGACCCGACCCGACCCGAGCTCCTTCGAGCATGCTTGCAATGTATTTGTGTATAGTTTTTTAGTTTCGAGCATGGCCGGCGGGAGGTGTCTCTATACTGCCCCCATTTTTGTCCTAACGAAGAAGAAACGTTTGGGGAAAACTCACGAAAGTAGCTATTACTGAAATGGTTTGGTTAATGTCTGAATGAAAGTGGGTTCTGAGTTGATATGAGCTGTTGCTCGTTAGACAGCGTACATATGTAGTAGTTTTAAATTGTAGGTTAAACTGCGGAGGAAAATGAGAGTCAAATTGTGGGGCTGGAAAATAATAGTATATGAATTCATGGAGGATGATCCTATGAGGCAGAACTTTTGTCCCCCATCTCTGCAGTGCAACTGAAGCAAACTTTTCATTATTATTATTATTATTATTATTATATTCTTGTTAATAATTTTAAATTTTAGTTTCCATTTTAATATTTTATAAATTTTGAATTTCATGATCCTTTGGATAAATTCACATAATATGAAATCCAAAATTTAATATTTAAATATATTTTATTATTTTATATATTTAATACTTTCTCCATCACATTAAATTAATCCATTGTTTTTTGGACACCGAGTTGAAAAATATTGTATTAAATGATTAATTACTTTGATTAATTTGTACAATATTTGTAATATATTTTTATTTTAATTATTTTTTATTTACTGAAATATTATTTTATTTTTTATGCTAAATATATTATATTTTGAAATTAATTTCGAAAATAAAATTGTTGTATTAATTGTGAAACAATAATTAGGTAACAAAAAATTAAACTAATTTTAATAATTTAAAAGTAATTAAAGCAATAAAAACATAATATGATTATAAATTTTTATTTAAATAATATTTTACATAAAATTATATCAAAAGTAAATATGAAAAATTAAATCATAAATTAAATTTAGTTATTAATAGTGATAAATGTAATAGATGATCTTTTAGATTTGTCCACTTTCACAAAATATTAATTACCATTCCTACTAATACTTCTTCCCTCCGTCAATTTAGTTTCAATTCTTTGTAAAAATATGAAGGAGTATTTTTTTTTCCTTACAAAATAATACAATTAAATATTAAATAATATTTTTACAATTCTAAATAACTAACCATAAAAATACAAAAAAATCCTGAACACTAAAGTGCGTAATCTTTTTTTTTTTTTTAATGAAATAAAATATAAATTAAAATCACATTATGTACTGAGTCCTCCATCCAAAATATTAAATCAAACACCCCAACAAAATTTTTTGATATGTTTTACGATTAATGATTTTGTTTGTCCAAATTTTTCTTTCTGACACGATTCAAAAATATATATTTTATCATCTTCTAAAAGTCAACATTTAACATAAATTTTTTTTTTCCTATTACCGATACGATCCCAATATTTCACATAGAAAAAATTCAAATCAAAACACTAAACAAACAAACCTAATATTATTTAAAAAAGATAATATATAACCATCAATACAATAAATTATATTATACATGCTCGTAAACATTTAACAATTTAATTAAAACAAAATCATTTTTTTTATATTCTCAACACGATTTTCATAGTTAAAAATATATATATATATATGTCGAACTAAAAATATGAACAAGTATATATTTTTGTTTTTTAATATTCTTTACGTCTGCCTCTATGGATCATATTTACTTTTTGCGTCATTGTACTTAACATTAAAAATAGTTTTATATTTGTATAATTTTTTGTACAAATGTCATTCTATTGGTATTATAAGACAGTAGTTAAAGTATTTTTTTAATTTTTTGTTAATTTGTACTATGTTTTGATATAATAATTAATATTTAAATATTAACACGCAAAAAGTAAACAGGACCCTTAGAGCCGAACGAAAGTAATATTATACTAGAATTTAATTTAATGTTACATCAATACCTATTTATATTACATCAAATCATTTTCTAATTTAAAATTTTGTTATTAAAAATCTCAAATGTATGACTAAAAATACTCTAAAGAAAAAGTACTCCCTCCGTCCAAAAAGAAATATTCATTTGCTTTTTACATGTACACTACAAAAAAATAATATATTTGTAACGGAATTCCGTCCCTAAAGTTCACGTAGCTAACGTAATTCCATTCCTAATTCCGTCTCTAATGTCATTAGTAACGGAAAAAGTAGATTTAGAGACAAAAACGTTTTGTTACAAAAATAATTTTTTCTTGTAGTGGTAGTTTTAGAAATATTAGAATTATATTGGGATATAGTAGAAATAAAGTAGAAATGACTAAAATAACCTTGTTAGTATGTGTGTATAAAGGTAATGATATTTGTGTAATATATTGTAAGTTGTAAGGGCATTTGTAACGTTAGGTAGATAGTACAGTTACTAAAAAAAATACTTTGTTATGGGACGGAGGGAGTATTATTAATTTAATATAATATATTTAAGTTTATAAATTAAATTATTATTTGTTAATTATTATTTTATTAAGAAGTAGGACCAATTTGGTGGACAACAAAAAAGGGAAAAGTAGACTAATTATTCATAGGACTGATGAAGTATTTTAATAAAAAATAAAAATTTAGAATGATTAATTATATTTTAATATACTTATTTTTATTTATTATAGTATATTTAATATTACAAAAGAATTTTAAAAAATATAAAATAAAAAATTTGTTTGTTTAGTGTTTTGATTTTAATTTATTTTTAGGTTGAGTTACAATAAATTGTGGCATTAATTAAAAAAATAAAATTATATTTTATATTGAATATCGATTTTTGGGAGAGCATGCTATATATATACTGGGCAAACAAACTTAAATTTTAAATTTTAAAAAAAATAATAAAAATTTTAAATTTAAAAAAAAAATAATAATAATTTAAAATTTTGAAATTTTCGGTGGTTTGTTTTCAATTCGAATTTTGAATTCAATCATTTCTGTTTGATTTGGATTTATTTTTTCGAAAAATTTGGTTCGGATTGAAAATCAGAATTGTCAATTCTACTTATTTGTACAGTTCTATACTACTTCAATTTTTGTGTTCTTTAACTCTTCCTTAGCCTTGAAAAATACATATTGGATATTATTTTGGTTTATACCATCATAAGATATATTGTTAGCTCATACTTGTTAGAATTCTCATTTTGAATAAATTTGATTGACGAAATATTTAATTTGTTGGAAATTAAATAATGGAGAATTATTTTATGCTTTGTGTAGTATTTTTTTTTTTTTCAAAACTTGAATTCCAATGAGTTGAAAAATAAATATATACAAAAAATGATTTAATAAACTATATTTTTCATATATATATATATATATATATATGGAATAACAAATTTATGTAATAAGATGTTTACAAAGTAATCGAAAATAAATTCAACTCATAACTAATTGGACCAAATATAGATAAGACAAAACTTTAATTTGCACCATCAATAGACACTATCAAATGAATAAACTCAGCAATCGCTCCGTAAGGAATGACCTGATGAGATTAGAGTAAACTCGTGACCGTAAAATCATAGATTGAAACCCCCCTAACTTCTCCATTAAATTATCCAAAGCGTACATTAAAAGACTTTAAGAGCTTTAAAACAAGTAAACACCTTGACTCTTGAATATTTGATTACCAAACCCCTCATAGAAAAAGACAACCAAAACACTTAAAAAAGCTCTAATAAGGCATGTGAAGAACAAGAAAGATCTAGGTCTATACAACTATGGTAAATTTGAGCACATTGTTTAAGAAAACAACCATGATGACAATTTAGAGACCTGAACACGGCACAAAAAAAATCGAACTTAGACTTAAAAAATTAGCCCGAAAAAATTTAGACCGGGTTGGCCCGACCGGATTGAAAAATCATGCTGGACTCGGGCCTCTAAAATATGGGCTGTGCCAAGCCGCTCTGAATTGTGCAAATTTAAAAAAAAAAATTATATATATTATATAATAAAAATTTACTTTTTTCACATAAGAAAAAATCAACAAATTTAATTTTCACTTATCCAATCCGTTTCAGTCGTTCCAGTTTCTTTCTCAATCTCTCACCGCTAATGTTTTTGTTTCTTGCCATTTCCGTTGTCGACTTGTCTTTATCCTCCGCACCTTCAATTTATTTTGTTGCTAACTTTGACATCTGCCGCCATTGTGAAATCTTGCCGACACGAGTTGTTTTCTCTCTCCATGATAGGTCAGATCTTGTTTATTTATTTATTTTGTGTTAACTTTTAATTTTAAAATTTGACATTTCAGTTTGATTAAAGTTTTATCTTTAATTTTTAGTATCCTGCATTTTACTTCTTCTTCTTGTTTTTTTTTTTTTTTTTTTTTTTAATCTTACCATTAATTTGTTGATTTGGTTATTTTCCCTTTCATTTCTTAATTTAGTCATTTTCTCTTCATTTGTTTATTATTTTTGTTAGATCGGTGGAGTTTTGGATATTTATTTGTATTACCTAGTGCACTATTGACTCATTGTTGCTTTGTTCACGTAGGTGCTAACAAAATTAATATGAATATGGTACACACTAATGCCCCTATTGTCAATCTTGATAATGATCTATTACCTAGTGCGTACTATTACCTAGAAGAAGATGTTGATGTATTTGAAGGTAGGGATGCAACAAACGATGATCTTACTGTAGCATCATTAAAAACAAATTATACAAAAACAACAACAAAAAAGAGAAAGGGAATGTCAAAATATTGGGATCATTTTGATAAGTTTTCTTGTGAAGACAAGAGGAAACAAAGAGCAAAATGTAAGCATTGCCACAATATTTTCATTATTTTTTCAAGTAAGGAAATTGGACATTTATTTTGGCATATAAATAAATGTATTGCGACATACGCAAAAGATGTAGGCCAGATGTTGTTATCGTCCAATCAAAGTACAATGTCTTTTTCTGTAGTACATTTGATCCTGAAAAATTTAAAAAGTTAGTTCCGATTGCCATGTCCATGCATAACTTGCCACTCCGATTTGTTGAGTATAAAGGTATTAGAGTATATTTTCAATTTCTTCATCTTGATGTACAAGTAATCACTAGAAACACGGGAAAGACTAATTTTCTAAAATTATACGATATGGAGAAGAACAAAATTATGTCTCTATTGACAAATAGTCCTCATAGGAGTAGTTTGACTTCAGACTTGTGGACAACGATTAATAGTGATGGTTATCTTACAATAACAACTTATTTTGTTGACAATGATTGACACTTACGAAAATTCATTTTGTGTTCTAGTTACATGTCTTCTCCTCAGACCGGTGCATTATTAGCTAATAAAATTTATGCCATCCTTTATGAGTTGGAGTACTCTTGAAAATTTGTCAACATTTACATTGGATAATAATTTTGCAAATGATACATGTGTGAGATGTTTGAAAGACAAGTTGACATAATAGGAAAGTACTCATTTTGAACCGTGATCTCTTTCATATTCATTGGTGTTCACACATTTTGAATTTGATTGTGCAAAATAGTTTAAAGGCTGCCTATATAGCAACAAAAAAACGTAAAAGGCGAGCAAAACCAAAGAAGAAGAAGAAGAATGGTGAACATAAACAATATATTAAAAGGAAAGAAAATGATGTTTACAATCTGAAAAAGAAAGGAAAAGAAAAGAAAAAGAAATGAAAGAGAATCTCAATAAATTATGTTATTTGACTCAATTGTTGAATGTCAATGCAAATAGCTACATTGGTAATGTATGTTTGTTTAAATAGGTGGGATTCAGATTGAATAGTTTATTTCCGAAAAATATGATCAAATTTTAAATAAACACAAAAAAGATGGATTATAATGCAATTGGACAATTAAATTCTTACTACGCTGTCTACGATTGTTAATTGATTAAATTTTTACTATACTGCCTACGAATTCATACAAAAATTACAGCATATAGAATCTAACACATTATGACTATTTGTAATATCAACACGAATTCGTAAAAAATAAAAATAAAAATAAAAATTAAACAATAAAAAATCCAACACCTTATAAATATTTGTAACATTAATTTCATGAATCTATACAAAAACTACAACATATGAAATCTAACACATTATAATAATTTGTAATATCAACAACATGAATTTGTACAAAAACTGCAACATACAAAATCCAACACACTATAACTATTCACAGTATCAACAAGAATTCTCGTGCGTGTTTGTTTTGTGAAATAATTTTAAGGATATTTTTTTATGTGTTATGTGAATTATAAAGAATTGTGTAAAAATATAAAAATAATAAATGTGTATAATATATTAATTTTTTTGAAAAAATATGTAGGAAAAAAAAGAGAACACACTCGAAGCATACGAAATCCACAACATTATTGAGTGGATTATTGGATGATCCTAAAGTTATGCCCATTATTATTTTTTGATAGCCATCTTGTTTTCCTTTTTAGTAAAAAATACAATTTTTTCTACTTTTTCTTTACAATAAAAAGATTTTTTTTTTTTTTTTTTTACCAATTTTCTTAAAATTTGTGCCCAGTCAAATAAACATAAATTTAAATGACGAAGGGAGTATACATTAACTTGTGACAAAGGCAAGAAAACATATTATCAGTTTTAAACTCTATTCAATCAAGATTCTTGAATGGACAATTGGATTCTCATAACATTACAATTATGTTAATCCGAGATAAAGAACCAAATATAATATCAAGTATTAAACATTATATTCGAGTAGGCTTAAAAGAGGAAAGCGTTGTTCCTTATACATGTCCTCCTTTTTGTGCCTCCATGAACTAAACAAACAAGAGTTTTTGTCTCAAACATATTTATATCACATACCATAGAATTATAATTATGTTAATCTGAGATAAAGAACAAAGAAAAATCTCAGTATTAAACTTCATATTCAATCATAATTAAAATAAGAATGTGTTATTCATTATGTCAGTTTGCCTGTGCGCCTCCGTGAACCACAAAACATATAAGAGTTTCTGTCTTAAATATACCAAAACAACACGACTATATATATATATATATTGTTCGATTTGGGATCAAATATGCGTATCGAATATGTTGTTAAAGTCATTATTTTATTCAGTCATATTATTTAAGTGGTCTAATTAATATAATTAATTGTTGACTGATAGGTTTAATTGTTATGGAATAAAAGTGCAGCTACCCGTATAATATTATTATTTTGGTGACGTAACAAATTAATAATATTAATTAAGGGCATAATTGTAATTGCAATTATGTTTTTCCTATTATAAATAGGCTAGTGTTAAGTCCACAGGATCAGCACGCTGTAAAAAGATCTAATTCTCCCTGCAGTTTCTGCTCCTCACCCGTCAAGGACAGAAAGGAAGCCAGCTCTCTAATCTTGGAAGACCAAACCTTTAATCACCCAAGATTTGTATATGGCTTCATCAGGTACGCTTCCGCTTTAAGGATCGGGCATTTAAATTCAACAATTGGTATCAGAGCATGTTGAATTATTTGGATGTTCTGTCGGATCAATCGAACACATTGGCGTCGATCTAGGGTTTCTTTGTTGGATTGAATCCGACGATGTGCAATTAGTTTTGAATTCGATTGTGTATCCGTTCACTTTCTTGATTTAATCGTGACGTGCGCCTGTATTTATTTATAACCTTGATCAAATTCTTGTTTGTGTTATACCTCGATTACCGTGCCTATATTTATTTATTACCTTGATCAAATTCTTGTTTGTGTTGTACGGATTCATATATCACAAAACAACATTTAATTGATTGAATTAAAAGTCTTCAGGCATATGCATATTCATATATTTATTTATGTATTTAATTCTTAGTAATATATTCATGTATATATTCATATGCTAAGATTATTGAAAGTACACATTTAATTATTTTATTTATTCAAGCATGTTTCAAAATTCGTCAATATATATAATTGTATATATGTATAGACATGTGAAATCATGATTATTTATTTATTTTTTAGAGATGCATTGAATTTATTTATTTATTAATTAATTTATGTATTAAATACGCATATATTCATGTTTGCATGTTTATTAATTTATCATGAATATTTTGGAATATATTGTTTATGAAATCGATGTATGCATCTTCAGAAATTAATTTTGCTTATATTGCAAATATTTCAACCTTCAGAATTGGAAACTCATTAATAATGTTTGCTGTGTTTTGACGGTGAAAATCTAGTATTTGAAGTTGCCAAAGTAACCTCTCTTATATGAAATTTTTACTTGATAACGTAAGTGTTTACATGTGTATTCTAATTCATGTGATTATTCTTCGGCCAAAAGACAGTCGATAATTGACATAATGAAATATACATCTGCGATAATATGTATAGGACAATTATATAGATTTAACTTATGTGAATAGTAAATCAATCCAAAGATTGGTTACTGTTTGACATTACCTTATTATCCGTATATGATTATTGCAACAAGATGACTGCTTGCAGTTAATGGCATTGATCCAAAGATTAAACATTAATGTTGCGTTTAGTGTCTTGAGATGTGATTGCATTATTTTATTTTGGGTTTCATTATGCTACTTGAGTACTTATGTGTATATTAATTCCTTGTTATCTTCATGACCGAATCTTATGGTATCTTCTAACTATTCAGTCCCAATACTGTCTGGGGACAATTATCAGCACTGGAAAGAATCAATATTGATTCATTTGGGCTGTATGGATCTAGACTTGGCATTAAAGATAGACCAACTCCTTCTCCTACGGAAGAAAACACTGCAGATGAAAAGCAGTTGTTTGAGAAGTGGGATAGGTCTAATCGCCTTAGTCTCATGATCATAAAGAAAAGCATTCCAGAAATCTTTAGGGGCACGATATCTGATGATATCATTACTGCTAATGATTTCCTTGTCGAAATTGAGAAACGCTTTACCAAAAGCGATAAGGCGGAAATGAGTACTCTTCTGAAGAGTCTCATTACCATGAGGTATAACGGCAAAGAAAATATAAGGGAATACATCCTGAACATGTCTAATACTGCTTCTAAGTTGAGAGCACTTAAGTTAGACCTTTCAGAGGACATGTTAGTCCTATTGGTTTTTCTCTCACTTCCTACTCAATACAATCAGTTTAAAGTCAGTTATAACTGTCAAAAGGAGAAGTGGACTCTTAATAAGCTCATCTTTCACTGTGTTGAGGAAGAAGAAATGATGAAGCGTTATAAGACTGAAGAGGTACATGTGGTGGATACCTCAAAGGATGCAGGCGGCAAGAAGAGAAAATATAAGGCCGTTAAGGTTGAGACTGCTAAGGCTCATGTTCCAGCTCCAGCTCCTCGGGCTCGTCCTGAATAGACTTGCTTCTTTTGCACGAAACCTGGACATGAGAAGAAGAATTGTACTAAGTTTCACGATTGGCGCGTGAAGAAGGGTACGTTTCTTACTTTGGTTTGTTCTGAGGTTAATTTAGCTTCAGTACCTCGAAATACTTGGTGGTTAGACTCTGGATCAACTACTAACATCAGTGTTTCAATGCAGGGTTGCCTGAGCTACCGAAACCCAACTGATGCTGAAAGACGCATTTACTTTGGAAATGGGGACTCAGTAGATGTGGAAGCCGTGGGCATTTTTAAGTTGTTATTGAGTACTGGACATTTTCTTGAATTGCAAGACACTTTTATTATACCATCATTTAGACGGAATTTGGTTTCTGTTTCTTATTTGGACAAATTCGGTTATCATTGTTCTTTTTGAAACAATAAAGTTGAGTTGTCTTTTCATTCATGTTTGGTTGGTTTTGGTACTTTTATGGTGAATGACAGCTTATATATGCTCGATATTTTGGTTTCCTATAATGAGGCACTTAATATGGAATCAAAAGGTACTAAGCGAAAATTGCATGACTCTAATTTATTGTGGCACAAACGTTTAGGTCATATTTCAAGAAACAGAGTTGAAAGACTCATTAAGGATGGAATCCTTGATTCCATAAATTTTTCAGACTTTGATGTTTGTGTCGATCGCATTAAGGGTAAACAAACCAAGGGTAAAGAGATAGGCGCTTATCGAGCTACGGATGTCTTAGAATTGATACATACAGACATTTTTGGGCCTTTTCCCACTCCTTAGTGGAACGGTCAACAATATTTTGTGTCATTCATAGACGATTATTCTCGATATGGTCATCTGTACCTTATTAAGGAAAAGTCTGAGGCACTGGACATGTTCAAAGCATTTAAGGCTGAAGTTGAAAATCAACTAAACAAACGCATTAAGACTGTCAGATCTGACCGTGGAGGAGAATATTGCGGCAGAAATGATGGCTCGGGTGAACAACGTCCAGGTCCTTTTGCTGTCTTCCTTAAGGAGTGTGGAATTGTCCCTCAATACACCATGCCCAGTTCACCTAGCATGAACGGTGTTGCTGAGAGACGAAACCGTATATTGAAGGATATGGTTCGAAGTATGATTAGTCAATCTACTTTACCACCATCATTATGGGGAGAAGCATTAAAGACAGCAGTCTACATCCTTAATCGAGTGCCAACTAAGGCGACTGCCAAAACACCCTATGAACTCTGGATTGGGCGCAAGCCTAGCTGAAATCATCTTAGGGTGTGGGGTTGTCCAGCTGAGGTGAAGGCCTATAGGCCAAATAAGGATGTTGAGTTTAGGGGAAGAAATACAGTTTTAGACTTTACTTTTGAGGATCAAGAAATCACTGATGTGATTGATCAAACACCTCATGAGTTAACAGTCATTCCAGCTCCCATAGAGTTTCAAAGTGCGACTGAGGAACCCGTTCGTATAGAACAGGAACCTATGCCTATGGAACAAACTCAACAAACTCAAGAACATATAGTTCAAGAGCCAACGCAATTGCGTAGATCCACTAGAGAGCGAAGAAATGCCATTCCGGATGATTATGTGACATTTCTTCAAGAAAGTGAGGACAGTGATGGCATGACTGAGGATGATCCAATTAATATTTCTCATGCCATTAGGGGTCCTTATTCAGATAAATGGATTGATGCGATGCGTGATGAGTACAAGTCAATGCAAGACAATAAAGTTTGGGAACTTGTCCCTTTGCCAGAAGGTGCAAAACCCGTAGGTTGCAAATGGATTTTTAAAACCAAACGAGATGCAAATGGTAATATGGAGAGGTATAAGGCACGTCTTGTAGCTAAAGGCTATACTCAGAAAAATTGGATTGATTATAAAGAGACTTTCTCTCCGGTTTCTTCGAAGGACTCTTTTAGGACAATCATGGCTCTTGTGGCATACTTTGATTTAGAGCTCCATCAAATGGATGTTAAGACGGAGTTTCTGAATGGTGACATTGATGAAACGATCTATATGGTACAACCAGAAACTTTTGAGGTCGGTGACCCAAAGCAAATGGTTTGTAAATTAAGAAAATCTATCTATGGGCTCAAACAAGCGTCTCGACAGTGGTATCACAAGTTTCATCAAGTAATTCTCTCATATGGTTTTGAGATGAATGTGGTTGATGATTGTGTTTATCACAAGTTCAGTGGGAGCAAGTTTATTTTCTTGATTTTGTATGTGGATGACATTTTGCTTGCCACAAATAACGTGAGCATGTTGCATGAAACTAAGAAATTTCTCTCGAGTAACTTTGAAATGAACGATCTTGGTGAAGCATCTTTTGTATTAGGGATTCAAATATATCGTGATAGATCTCGGTGTGTTCTCGGATTATCTCAAAAGAGCTATATTGATAAAATACTCTAGCGATTCAGCATGCAGAAATGCAAGCCGGGAGATACCCCTATAGCTAAAGGAGATAAATTAAGTCTCAGCCAATGCCCTAAAGTAAATCTGGAAATTGAGGAGATGGAAAAGATCCCCTATGCCTCGGCAATTGTGAGCCTCATGTATGCACAAGTATGTACGCGTCCAGATATTGCGTACATAGTCGGTGTGTTAGGCAGATACCTCAGTAATCCTGGATTGGATCACTGGAAGGCAGCCAAGAGGGTGATGAGATATCTGAAGAGAACTAGTAATCACATGCTCACATATAGGAGGTCAGACCAATTGGAGATCGTTGGATACTCTGACTCCGACTTTGCAGGATACCAAGATAGTAGGAAATCTACATCTAGCCTTGTTTATATGTTGGCCGGTGGGGCCATCGCTTGGCGCAGTGCCAAACAGACACTCGTTACCAGTTCCACGATGGAAGCTGAGTTCGTGGCGTGTTTTGAGGCATCACAGCAAGCGATTTGGCTAAAGAACTTTGTCGCTGGGCTGCGAATCATTCCGATGGTTGAAAAACCCATCAAGATTTTTTGTGACAACAATTCAGCCGTTGAATACTCCAACAACATTAGGAGTTCATCCAGGTCAAAGCATATTAACATTAAGTTCCTAGTTGTGAAGGATAGAGTGAAAGATCATCAGATTTTGATCGAGCACTTAGGGACAAAATCCATGTTAGCAGACCCCCTAACTAAAGGTGTAACGCCTAAGGTCTTCCATGAGCATACTGCTCATATGGGTGTGTTACAATTTGAAGAAGCTTCACTGTAGTGGGAGTATACATTTATATTCTTTTGTCGTTCACTTGATATTTATTTTATTCTCTTTTGATCATTATTTCGGTTATGATGTTTTGGACATTATGATTAAGTAATTTACGATCTCATTCAGTTTGGACCAGTAGAAAATTGACATATGTAGATCACACTTATGTAATTTTCTCTCTGCACGTTCTATAATTGATCTATGTCATTTGATTACCTTGATATTCGTGATTACTGTGAGTTTAGCTGTTGATACGGCGAATGCTTCTTTAGTCCTATATTGTTGTGATTGATGGACCAGATTGTTGCAAGTCTTGTTTTATAATGACTGAAAATTGAGCTTATAAGGAACAATATATTCATTCAGACACATACTAGATCCAGTGGGAGATTGTTGGATTTGGGATCAAATATTTGTATCGAATATGTTGTTAAATTCATTATTTTATTTAGTCTTATTATTTTCAAGTGGTCTAATTAATATAATTAATTATTGACTGATAGGTTTAATTGTTATGGAATGAAAGTGTAGCTACCCGTATAATATTATTATTTTGGTGACGTGACAAATTAATAATATTAATTAAGGGAATAATTGTAATTGCAATTATGTTTGTCCTATTATAAATAGGCGAGGGTTAGGTCCCCAGGATCATCACGCCGTAAAAGAGATCTGATTATCCCTGCAGTTTCTCCTCCTCACCCGTCAAGGACAGAAAGGAAGCCGGCTCTCTGATCTTGGAAGACCAAACCTTTAATCACTCAAGATTTGTATATGGCTTCATCAGGTACGCTTCCGCTTTAAGGATCAGGCATTTAAATTCAACATATATATCAGAGTTTCTGTCTCAAAATCCACTAAAAAGAAAAAGAAAAACACATCATAGTTTCTGTGTTAACCTCAAACTCTGAAAAGATGTCAATGGGTTGTTGCTCATCGCTCCCTAAGAATAGATTTATAAAAGTCTCGCAAATTTCATACTTTAAGTTAAACTAAAATTTAATTTAGATAAAAGTATTAATTGTCTATATTAAATTGAAAATAAAAATAAATTGTGTGTTCTTCTTGTCGTCGTTTGTGTGTTCTTGGCATCACATGTATTTTCGTCTTTTTGGGAGCATCTCTTACACTACAAAAAAAAAATATCAATTTGGAAGGGAAAATTACTACCATATATAATATATCACAAAATTGGAACATTATTTAGTAGAATAAAAGAAAAGGGTCGTAGTTATGATGCGTTGTGAGGAAAAATTGCAACTAATTAAATCTGTAGGAGAAATCCTATAATTTACATGTCGGATATGTAAATAAGTCACAAAACTGCAATGGAAATAGCCAGAAAATTGATCCGTCCCAGAAATCCTATAATTTACACGACGCATAATTCGGCCCGTCGCAATATTGTAGGGAAATCTGTTACAATCTGAATCTCTTGCAATTCCTACAATTTACACTATGAATAATTATGTCCGTCACAATATTGCAAGGGCATCCGCAACAAATTGAATCTCTTGCAATGTTTAGGTATTTATTCCCATAAACAAGATTACAATTCCGCGCAAACACACATCACGAAAACACACCCAAACACATCCATTGCACCAGCGACATCTATTCCAGCCGTTTGGGAAGTTTTATCACCGCCGACGGAGCTGAATTTGGCGGCAGCTGAGGTATGGTCAACTTTCACCGTTTGCTTTTGCTCGGGTAACTTAAAGAATCACATGTGTAAGGATTCCAGGGTTTCGTATTATTACAATTTGTGTTCGATTCACTAGCTATTTGTCTTGTTTCTTGTTGTTTTTGCTTATGACATCAATCCATAGGAATGTGTTCAATTAATTTCAATTTAATTGTTCGATTCATTTCAATTTCAGGAGCTATTGACCTTGTGTTAATCAGTTAATAGATTATAATTTTAGTTTTTCTTTGTCTTCTCAACAAAGCTTTCTGTTCGTGGTTTTTTTTTAAAGAAATAGATAGATTGATGTATGTTAGAGTGTTCAGCATTAATATATTAACTCTGTAAGTAATATAAGATGATAATGTTTCA
Source organism: Andrographis paniculata (assembly GCF_009805555.1). Lineage (NCBI taxonomy): Eukaryota > Viridiplantae > Streptophyta > Magnoliopsida > Lamiales > Acanthaceae > Andrographis > Andrographis paniculata. The sequence goes on from NW_026137589.1 coordinate 655,111, forward strand.
GGACATCATAATCTGAATACGGATGCACTTTAAGCTTATAATAATCAAAATAATATGATTGCAAATACATTACACATTCGAAATGGTTTTTCATAATGCTTAAATTTACTAATTTCACCTTGTTAACAAAGCATTGGGAATTTAAAGTTGGTCTCACATTTGTTGCAGGATTAAGTTGGTGGCAGCTTGACTCCCCCATCAGAGTTGGCAATATCCAAGTCAGTAGATGACTTCCTAACTTTCATTTGCAATGAATGACTATGATTTAATGGATTTAAATGATTACATTTTGTTTTGGGCATTATTGAGGCCATTGTATATGTGACTCTGATGCTTTGAATGAGTTTTCTGGTATATAAATATTATTATTTAAAACCTATAAGTATAGGTATTTATGCTTTGAATGATTGATGCCGGTAGATCGATTTTTACACAATTGTATTTCGGCTTGTTAGTATTTTGATAATAAAGTTTTATCTTAGAATAAATTGCAAGGCTCTGGATGTGGCTGAAATAATCATAATAGAGCAGTCCGATTTTTTTTTGTTTTACATTTTTAAGTTTTCTTCTATTTGAATTTTTCAATTGCTTTGTTTGCAATATTCACAATGAGTGCAAAGTGTCATGTATGAGCTTATGTCTGATCCTACAAGAATGATTCAGTTGTAATTTAGCTAAAACATATTACTATCTAATCATTTTCAACCATATATTGAAATCCAATTGGGATTTCAATACCATATTATTTGGTGTCATGTGTCTATATGGTTTTTACCCATAACCAATTGGGAATGACATCTTTCATTTCATTTATCAATTTTTAGAAAGTTCTATGAATATAGGTTAATGATTTTGTCCCAATTAGAAGAGCAAAAGGCAGTTGGACTCTAGAGGAGGAGGTAAAAAAGAGATGCTCTTTCATATTGTGTTCAATCTAGAATATGTTTTTGTTTTGACCTCATATATGATCTAGAAGAGAAGAGTTTAATTTTTGCACATAAAAGAATTCTAGCAGTTTAGTACTATAATTTTTTTGACATTTCTTTATATCTTCTGTTGTCAAGCATGAAATATGCATGTAATTAATAAGTGTAAACGGCTTTGGTTCAGGATGATACATTGAAAAGGGCTGTTGTAGCTTTACAGGGGAAAGTGTTGGAAGAAAATAGGTATATTTAGGTCAAAATATCATCTCTTTTGTCTAATATTTAGTTTGCAGCCTTTTTTGTATTTGCAACATAATTTTTATTGAAATTCTTCGATTGATTCGGTTATCTTAATGCTTGTTATGTTCTATTCAAGTGTTTGCCTTTTAGGTATCCAGTAGATTCCATCACTTTGCTGCCAAACACATTCTACTAATTATTAGATTGGAGTTTAAGTAACTGCTTCTTGGAAGTTGTGATGAAACTCAAATGCTGGCTGCACAAATGGGAACCAGCTGTAGATAAAACTATAGTACGTAGATTTAAACAAAGGGAGATGTATGAATAGCTTTCTTACACATTTTGATATATAAGAGTTGGACTACAAATGCTAATACCTCTTCATTCTTCTGTTTGATTACTCAACTAGATAAAATGCGGTTGCAAGAATATAATATATGCAACTGAAAGACTGTTCTTTGAGTTGAATAAAGTTTTGATAACCAATAACAATCCAATCATAACCATTGTTGTTCTTAGTTTGAATTATCTTCTCAAAAAGATTGGCATTTATGCACCGGAGTTCTGTCCGGAGAGAACATAAGTTCAGTGTTATAGATGGCAAAAGGTTCTGAATCCAAATCTTGTTTAAGGTCATTCGACTCAAGAGGTTGGTTGTTTTTTCCTCCAAAAATATGTATCAACCATTCGAATATTATATGTTTGATTACAAGATTTATGTTCTTAGAGGATGAGAAAAAACAAAACTAGGGAATAAATATGGACCTAAAAAATGGCCTACTATAGCAAAATCTGACTAAGCAGTCTGTTGTGTTTATTCGATGATAAATTAATTTTCTCTGATAATTGAGAGTGATTGTATTAGCTAATAAAATTAACCTTTATAATTGCTCATGCTGTCATTTTTATTGTTAGAGAATCCACCATCATGAATTCCTTCAATTTTTGGAACACTTGGTAATTAACTGATCAATATATAGTGCACTCGAATGATTTTGTAATTTGTAGTTGCCATTTGTGACAAGTGAAAAGACTACAAAGAGCTTGTCTCAAAAACCCTGTTAAAGTAGTTGTGTGATTGTTTCCCGTTAGTTTTCAATAAAACATTCTCTACATAATAAATTTCTTATTATTCTAAGTTTAAGTATAGATTGAAGCTGCTTCCAAGTATTATACCGTTGATACGCTGAAGCAACAATACTATTTTGTTCCTGCAAAAGTACAAGGTCCATAGGTTTTCATGATTTGTTTCTGATGTGATTTTTCATTTCTCTTGACATTGATACAAATATTTTCCCCTTTTTCTACTTCAGGATTGTTATCTTGTATATATATTGACCAAAATGTCGGGAAGTACATCTATGGTTTTCACCCATACATATGATGCAACAGCCCTTTTGACTCATATGCTTTGGAATCTTGGATTCAGAGCCATTCCAATTAATGGCCATATGACTCAGATAAACATCTGTAAACATGCTTGTTTTCGTCATCTCGTACCTATAATATTATAGCGGTAACTAATAACCCCTCTCTCTCAAGAATTCAAAAATCATCACAAGAATCCCAATAGTACTGCTCATTTGATTTTGTTTGTAGTTTCATTTTTCATCATGTATGTATGTTATGTATACCTTTAGTTGAGAGCTAGCTAGCTACCTTATGAAATTCAAAATAGTTGTTTGTGCAAGTAAGTTCTTGCATGTGCTATGTTAGTTATGTAGACTTTTGTGATCAAAAGAATGTTTCGACTGCAAGATAGCATAGAGTTTGTATCTCATTTGCATCTCCTCAAAGAATACATCAAATTAGTGACTCTTTGATGGCTTAATATTGACATGGGATACCTATTGCTAGTGTTACCATGATGTAATTTTCTTAGATGCTTTTGAATCCAATATACAGTTATTTTCTATAACTTGATTTCTTAATTAAAAAATGTGAATTATATTGTTGCCTCACTCTTTCACGTTAATATAAATGACCTTTTGGCTTGTTTCTTTCGCAATGTTTGTATGTGGGATTTGTGTTAATCAACATATTTCAAGTTCATCAACTATATTTCGTTAATTGTGTTGGAGTTGTGTGTCAATGACAGGTTCTGCTTTTGATGCTTAGACTACGTAGCATGTCTTGATCATGTCTATATTTTGGAATATAGGCAAAATTTTTTAGAAGTTCTACTGTCAATAAGGTTATTGTTTTGTATCACAATGGCAACATAACACCTTGAGGCATAAGGATTAATAAATTTACTATCTCTTTAATATAAACTTGACATTTACTTAATTTTTTTATTACACAAGTTATGTATGGTTATTATAATTTGATTTTTTTCAAAATGATCATGCTCCAGGTACACTTGAAATGACTTCAAGAGGTTGTCTAGAAGTTGATTTTGAAACGATAGCTGGATATCTCATTTAAGTTGCTCGTATTGATAGTTCTATACAATAAGAACATGGAAACTACCAAAAGGATTTATTAAAGGACTTGAGAACAACAAAGAAATCATTGAACTTTGGAACTGGGTAGGAAGCTGTCGCATTTTACCATGACGGGGTTTGATGGATGATTTATTATTATATGTTTTTTAATTACCAGTTTAGTTGTTTTGTATGATAGTTTGGTAAATGGAACTAGATTTTGTACATTTATATAATATGTGCTACTAGGGGTATTGATATTAAATATATTTTATTCGTATGTGGTTTATTATACTCTATTTTGATTTGAAATTTTTATATGATTTTCGTTATTTTTCATATATTTGATGAGAGATATTAATCAAATCATTAAATTTTTTTGTGGAGGATTGAATTAATATTTGTTATATACGTTCCGGAAAAATCGGCAAAAGCGTATACTACACAAATTGCGACGGAATTAACAATAGTTATATACCATCGCAAAATGTTAACTTTACGACGTTGCAAAAAATTGCAACGGAGTCAACAACAAACCATTTCTCTTGTAATGAACTACGTCAATAGTATCTTTTTGTAGTAAAATTCCGTGGCAAAAAATTGCGACAAAAATAATGGTCACTAATTTTGTGGAAATTTTCTGCAACGGAAAATTTTAATTGTCACATTATATTACTACAATAGTATTTACTACTGCTCCCACTTGGATGCAAATTCCATTGTAATTGGAAGTTGTGACGGAAATTTTGTTTGTTGTGGCAAAATTTTTCCGTAGTAATTTGTAATTTTTTTTGTAGTGCCAGCCGAGTCGAGATCATCGCAAACTTCCGGAAGGTGCATATTTGTTAGCCCCGCTAGAGGAGTCCAATCAATCATTTATTTAATGCTAATTTTCTATGTGACTAGTGGTAATTTCAAGAAGAATTCAATATTATTGAATTTTCAAAAAAACATAAATGATTGTGGACTTCCAAGTCGACATAAATAAAAGTGGATTCTCAATGTGACATCAATGAGAGAGGATTTCCAAGACGACATCAATGAGAGTGGATTTCCAAGATGTGAATGCATTGAATCAAGCATGTTTCCTAGGTTGATTGCATTAAATTGTTTCACTTATTTCCTAGATTGAATAGAATAGTTTCCAACTTTTGCATTTATTTCCCCTTGTCTATAAAAGGGAAAAATTAGATGTAATTTAGCATCATCTTTCTTTTGAATATATTTGAACATTAGTTCTTTCCTTAAACTAAGTGTTTGAGAGTGATTCCTTGCACTTCGGTTTATCCATCAAATCGGATTTTTGGTTAAGTCCACAGGTTCGTTCCTTCAAACCTTCATAGGGGTTTAGCATATTCATTCGAGTTGTTTTTGTTTCGACTTAGTGGGTCTAAGACAAGTTACTTAGGTTCCTAAGCAAGCAAGATACTTCGATACTGCGATTCTCTATCCAGTCGAGTAGGTGTTTGTTATTTTTCTATAAGTCCATTTATCTGTAATCCTTTTCCTTCTCAAAAATTAAAAACCACAAAAATATATCTATATTTTCCTCTAATTGAATATCCATTTCTGCTGGGCATAAAAATATGAACCACCCTACGGCAAAGTGACTAGATGTTGATACAGAACTTTAGAGTTGATGAGGGCTCTTCAGCCATTAATAATGTTTCATCACCAAGAATGATGTTGATTGCATGGAAGTGAAATATAAACTGGAAGCTATTGATGATGATTTCAATGATTTTTATGACAGAGATGATGGATCAGAATCTGAATATATGAATGAGTATGATTACATGGTTTGGTCTTTTTCTTACATATGATTCTGATCTTGTGCACAATTGTAAATGACATGCCATGTGGCAATCTATGGTGAGGTGTGAGCCATTGTCATGGAAGGTGGCACACAAGACACAATTTTATATATTATTAACTTTTATTTATTAGGGTTTATTAGGATTAATTACTACTCCCTCCGTCCCAATACAATAGTCTTGTTTACCATTTTTGTCCATCCCAAAATAATAGTCTTATTTCTATAAATAATCATATCACCATAAAACTACCCATACATTTTTATTTTTATTACACAATTACCACTACTTTTTACTCTAATACACTCACAAGGGCGAAAAAGTCTTTTATCCATATTTTTTACCAACTACCAATATAATATCAATATTCCTTAAATCCCGTGCCCAACCCAATTAAGACTATTTATGGGAAAGAGGGAGTATTATTTATCACTACAAGAAATTATCAATTTTGTAACGAGATTTTTTCGTTCCTAAATTCACTTTTTCCGTTACTAATGATATTAGAGACAGAATTAGAGATAGAATTACCTTAGCTACGTGAACTTTAAGAACGGAATTCCGTTACAAATACACTATTTTTTTGTAATGTATTATTTTAATTAAATAAAAATATAAAATGTTTTATTTTATCTTTCTAAGTTTCTCCAGCTTTTCATGTCTCATTTTTAATTATCATACTTCTTTATGTGTCCCACTGCACTTCCTGTCTTCTGCAAGGTAATACAACTTGTGTTTCATACAAAATCTTCTTTTCATTTGGTTCTCTATTACTATATTCAAGTTATATTATTAGCTTTATGCTCTAGATATTTGTATAAGATACTTTAATGACTATTTTTGTTTGTTGAATATGTGTTATATTAATTGTCCATATATGTGTTATGTATAATAAATTTGCCTAAAAAGTATAGTGTTCTCTATGTGCCATGTCATGACAAAGGTGTTGTGTTGTGCTTCTATATGTGTCATTTACAACTATAGTCTTGTTTTGCCCTTTTATACTGTTTTCAATCAGGTTTGCTTTTAGTTTTCCTTTTTGAAAAGAATGCCAAACCTATTGCCTTATGATGCTAACCATCACTGGCTTTGTTCTTTCCCTAGAATAAGAGGATACAAAACATTGGAACCACCCAAGCTAGGAAAGGCAAACATATCCAAGAATTCCCTGGGAGATGCTCAACATCTTAAGAGAGAAGTATAGACAGACTAAGCTAGAACAACATAAGAATTATGAAAATATTTCTCTATCAGACGAGGGGTCAAAGGTTGGTTGTGTAACTTATTGCAAACAGTGTTTCCTTGCTGCAATCTTCATTCATGATAATGTTTTTCTAGGCAAATTTCACAATATTGAATGGACTTTTTCTCCATTAAAATCTTAGCAATCCCCAATGAACGGAGGATTTCCTTGGAAAAGTGCAAGAATCCGCAATGGATGATTATTTTTCACTTGTGGGAATGCAACAATTTTCAACAGGCTCATGTAATGAAGGATGTTACACCTCGTCAGATAGATATTCCTTTCAGCTTTCTATCTGATAAAGAAGCTATAAGTGTTCAAATTTGTATAAAGTTAGCTTGCACAAGTGCAAATAAGGAGCTGGTAGAAATTTCCTCTATAATTTTATTCTCTGCATATTCAAGAAAGGGTATATATTGTAGGATCAGTTAATGAAGTGTTGGGACCGGCTTCTTTAACTACTGCACAATGCTTATATATGGTGGCTATAATTCAAGGGATTTTGAAGGTAAGTTGGAGAACAATCCTTTCCATTTGTCATTATAAACTTTTGGTATTTCAAATACAAGTTAGTATTTTTCATCCTTATTACATGACTGAAGTTTTTCGTATATTAGTAAAACTTGCCCTGGATGTTAAATTTGTCATTCATAGTGAGGTAAACATATGTGCTATTTTATGATTCGAAGAAACATGACAACCTTGCAGAAAGAATTATAAAAAGTTCTATTGGTTTTGATTGTTACATTGTCACACGTATACGTACACAAATAATTTTTAGTTTTATTTATTACTTCCTTCAAAACATTGGCGCTTTATTTAATAAACATGTTTTCTTGAGTCATTTTAATTTTGTAGTTGGAGTTTTCTCAGGAGCACGCTTATTAGCTCTCGTACAATAAATGAATTAATCTCATTAGAATTTTAATTTAACCATATTTATTATAAAAATTAGTATAAAATACATAAATATTCGTAATAAATTATAATATATTATTGGTAAATACATAAAAAAAAAAATTAATATTACATAATACCCGCACGGCATTGCGAACGCGGATTTCTAATATATATATATAAACACAATTGTAAAAAAATGATGACAGCCTTCATAAAGCTCGGTGCAGGTTAAGTACAACACAAACTCTATTATTCCTCTAACATCCTAATAATCATTATATAAGTTTTTATAATATTGCATTTGAACAACATGTATGAGATGACATATGTTGGGAAAGTGATTTAGCGAACAAACACATTCGAACACTTTAAAGGGCCAACTCCCTAAGCGTGGGCAGTTCACAGTTATAACAACGTTTTAACAACAAATGACAATGCAAAACATAAAACAACAATGAGACAAGGTATTTGTTGACCCAGTTTGATTATCAACCAATCCACATCTGGGGGATACCAATCGAGGAAATATTCCACTAATCAGTGCTGATTAAAGAAAAAAAAAAATCACAACTCCTTCAACCCAAAAAACTATCATGGTTAACCTAGGAAAATACCTTCATAGGTTCACGTTGTCACAAATGCGTACTGACAACGACCATACAACAGAGCAGCTCAGAGTTTGATCATCCTCTCCGGTTGGAAGTCCATTATCTCCAATCTCCGTCGACCTCTCCGGTAGGTTTCAGTGTTAAACAACAGTTCAAAACATGGAGACAATGAGGAGAATGGTGAGAGCACACACAATAATTTCTCTCTCTATATTTTGGCTCTCAAACCTCACTCACCACCAAACTTTCTCTCATTTGGTTGTATATATCATGCAACCTTGGAATGAATATACCTCACATTAATTTTTCTTAACATAGAAAATGATGGAGTGTCCTTCAATGAATCTGCACGAGTCTGACCATTCCCAAACTGTTATGTTTGACTCTTATGGGCATTTAAGAGATTGGACACAATGAATAATGCCAAGCCTACAAATTCAAACTGCAGCATGATTGGAGTGACAGCCAGGGAAATGAAAAAAATATTTGTCCATATGCCAAAAATAATAAAAGGTTTTTTGATTTACATTCTCCCCCTTTTTGGCATATGGAACCACAAAATCAAAGTGCTGGAATTAGGCCACTCACACACCCAATCATCCAAGTGTAAGTCCAAATATTACATGCCAACAAAAATATAAAAAAGGCTACCGGCAGCCTCCACAATGATATGGTTGTAATCACTTCGGACTTCCAACATAAATAACAACAACAAATAAGATCAATAATCAGCAAAGCAGGCAGCATCAGAACTAGGGCAACTCCTCCTGAAAATATGATCTCTCATTTTCCTGCATTACTCCCCATTCGTGGGAACATATGACAAAAAAAACAAGTACCTTCAATTTGTTGAAAAATGGTTGCAGCAGCAACATCATCAGCGTCACCAGCAATTTTTCCAGAAAATATCATCAAGATCATCAGCAAGTTTCAATTGTTTCACAGACAAGTTCAGTTGTCCAATCAGGAAATCTTTCTCCCTTGGTTCGTTGAAAAATGGTTGCAGCAGCAACATACACACCAACATTGACAGCAACACCAACATGAACAACAACAATGTAGGTTGATTCAACATCAATTTTGTTGCAGCATCAACTTCACAGCATCAACAATAATTGTTCCAGCAACAACATCAACAATGGTTGGTGCAACATCACAAGGCCTGAAAATTCTTCAAAATCCAGTGTAGGACTGAAATGTCCTCCATGTCGAATTAATCCACAACCAAAACATCAAACATGATCACTCAAATAGGCATCAAATCTGATTCTCATCATTGCTCAATCAAGCGTCTTCTCAATACTCTTTTTTTTTGTGGATTTTTCAAAAATATTTCTTCTCAAATTATTTTCATTCTCCAATATTCATCAAGAATATCCTAATCAGCATAAATATATTGGAGAATTTACTAAGCTCATGCATGCAAAATCTTAGGGTACGAATGCATACCCAAATGACGTCGAAACTTTTCAAACCGATTCGCATCCAACGCCTTTTGATTTTCCTTGGGCATCCACACCAATCTGACTTTAACAATCTGCTTCAGTCCTTCAATAGCCCATCGAATGTTTCTTCCATTCATTACATTGTTTGCTAATCGAAAACATTTTTCAGCTGCATGACCAGGACATCTACAATATCCGCAGCCATTTCGTCGTGATGACGGCGATTTAGCACTCTCTGTTCTTCTGTGATTTTTCTCCCAATTTTTGTTTATGTTTTTCTTTGAGTTCTATTTCTTAGCAGGTGTTGATTTATTCTGGAATTTTGAAATCAATTAACAAACCACCATGCACAAATGTAGTTGGGTTGCTTTGAGAAGATTCACAAAAACCGATTCCTTTGTAATCTCCGAAAGGTTTTCCAATCGAAAGAACTTCGTCCAATTTCTCTGTTCCCCTTCGAAAAAGATCATTCTCATCTTTCAGCTTCAGATTTTCATTCTCAAAGCATCAAATTCAGTTGATTTATCAGCAACATACTTCTTCAAAGTTTCGATCTCATCTTTCAATTTCTCCTTCTGAGCTTCCAGTCGGTAGATGGTGTCCAGTAGCTCTTTGTTCTTTACAACATATTTCTTTTGCTCTACCACCATCTTCTCATAGGCTTCAATTAACTCATCTGCATCAAATTCTCTTGACTCTTTAGTAGTTTCTGTAGCAGAGACATCATTTTCTTTACTATTTTCTTCAACACCAGCCATGAAAGCCACAACTTTATCATTTTCAGCTTGCTCCTTGACACAGACAGTTTTCTCTTCATCATTGTCTCTCCATGTTGCTTGATATGAGCTTTTCTCCCTTTTCTTCACTGTCAAACATTCAGACTTGATATGATCAATTCCTCCACATCCATAGTATGTTGGCTCTTGGACAGATTCAAGTTTAGGGGACACAGTGAACTTCTTCTTGAATCCACCATCAAACTTCTCTTTTAGCTTGCTGTAATTTGATGTTTTATGTTCAGAGTATTTCCGTTGTGAGCTAGAAGTAATCACACCCTGATAACCACTTCTATTTTGAAACTTCCCATACTTCAGCTTAGCAACTCTTTTTTCGCTTATCATTCTCGAAAGTTTTCTGCTCAAAAATTACATCTCCTTGTCTGATTCAATCAATTGCATGTCATCCACACTCCAATAATTTGTTCCATCGAATAAAGGACGTCAAGAGGTTGAACCACCTTCTTTGCTCATTTTCGCAACTGTGAACGGATCTACTTAACGATTTAGAGAACACTACTCTAATACCAGATGTTGGGAAATTTATTTATCGAACAAACACATTCGAACACGTTAAAGGGCCAACTCCCTAAGCATAGGCAGTTCACAGTTATAACAACGTTTTAACAACGAATGACAATGCAGAACATAAAACAACAATGAGACAAGGTGTTTGTTGACCCGGTTCGATTATCAACCAATCTACATCTGGGGGATACCAATCCAGGAGATATTCCACTAATCAGTGCTGATTAAGGATAAAAACAATCACAACTCCTTCAACCCAAAAAGCTATTATGGTTAACCTAGGAAAATACCTCCACAGGTTCACGTTGTCACAAATGCGTACTGACAACCACCATACAACAGAGCAGCTCAGAGTTTGATCATCCTCTCCGGTTGGAAGCCCATTATCTCTAATCTCCGTCGACCTCTCTGGTAGGTTTTAGTGTTAAACAATAGTTTAAAACATGAAGAAAATGAGGAGAAGGGTGAGAGCACACACAATAATTTCTCTTTCTATATTTTGGCTCTCAAACCTCACTCACTACCAAACTTTCTCTCATTTGGTTGTATATATCATGCAACATTGGAAAGAACACACCTCACATTAATTTTCCTTAACATAGAAAAGGATGGAGTGTCCTTCAATGAATCTGCACGAATCTGACCATTCCCAAACTATCATATTTGACTCTTGTGGGCATTTAAGAGATTGGACACAATGAATAATGCCAAGCCCACAAATTCAGACTGCAGCACGGTTGCAGTGACAGCCTTATTGGAATATCAGACTACTTAAAAAGAAAAACTTGCTGCAGGAAAATGAAAAATATATTTCTCCATATGCCAAAAAATAACAAAAGGTTTTTTTTTTTTTTTTTCATTTACAACATATACACAAAACTACATAATTTATTACATATAACATTGTATATGCTATTACCCAACTCAATCCTATGACCCAACACTTTATATACATAACAAAATAATATATGTATAAATAATGAGTGTTGGAATTTATAAAACTCATCCTTTTCACCAATAGTTGGGATTACTACCAAAAAAACAGTTTTATGCTACGGTCGGAAATTCGTAACAAAAAGCCAAATTTCGTGCAATTTGCGTATTTGCTACGCCTTAGTGACGACTTTTAGCCGTGATGTGTACTCGCGTAACGAACGTTTTTTGCCTCGCACATTTTCGTAACTACTACTCTTGGTCAACGATCCCTATTGCAAGCTTTTGTTACGATATTTGTTATAAATTTTTTCTCGTAACAAAAAGTCGAGCATTCCACGCGTGTGCCAGGTCTTTTAGTCACGATATTTGTTACAACAATTCCTCGCGTTACCAAAAAAATTTTCGCCGATCCCTTGTCAGAGTACGCTTTTTATTACAATTTTTTGTTACGTCATTGCAGCCGTAATTAACAATATATTCGCTTATGGTCACGAAACCGGCCGTAACAACAAACACCAATACCAACATTTTGTTACGTCATTTCTCGTTTTTGTTACGAAAAAATAGCGTCTCATAAAAAAGAGTAGTTGTGGAACTGTTGAATTTGTGCGTAACAAATTAACCTGTTGTGATCTTTCTTATACAACCATGCTATAAATATTACAATCGGCCATAATTGCAAGTAATAAATACTATAAGGAAATCCCAACATAGGATATTAACATAACAATATTTACTAGTCGATGTCCTCCAACAAACAACAAAGTAAATTAACCAATCAAACAAGGCTAGCAACATCTCCAATTCGACATTATGTTCCGTCAAACACAAGCATTTCAAACATCCAACCTAGTAATAAGCAAGTGGGGAGATCCATCAATCCGTAGCAACAATTCTTACCACAGAAAAGATACTTCCAAATGTCTATGTATCTATTCCATAGGTATTTCACATAGCCATTAGAACCTACCATCCAAGCACATTCACGACATGCAATTGATAATGCAAACAGAGGCGAAACATAAAGAAACCGGTCGATATGCTTCAGGGGTGGCTCATGAGCTGCAATTACAAACATAATAAGGTTTAGTTTAAGTAATAATTATTTTAACATAAAGGCCATAAATTATATATCATTCCATTTCTTTTCAATAATAATACATTCCATTTAACATATTTTTATATATCCATTCAAAGAAATAGATGTACTAGAAACAAGTACATGTTAACGAAAACGAAATTTTGTGTATAAAATCTTACAAAATAAGTGCATTATTGATAAAATAATTTTTATAAGTGCAACCGACCCCTCGATCTGAAAGCGAGAATGTGACACTTTTTAATTCATTCACATTTGATAAAAGAACACATACAACACTAATAAAATTATGAGAAAAAGGATGGAAAATATTTTGTGCCACGTACTTGATTTCTTCTATTCAATGTAAGTTTCGCACAGAATCCATTAAACCAAGATCTATATGGATAAGCATATTTAAATATAAAAAAGAACATAAAACATTGAAATTTGTAGTTTACCTATCATAACTAGAACCAACCATGAGGATGTTATCAGCTCCTGTACGCTTAAAATCCATGTGTATCTTATCATCGAACTACTTACATAAATGATGGAAAAACACGTTTGTCATATTTTGATATTAATCAACATAAATTCAAGCATGATGGTAGCTCATCCAACACTAAACATATATTCGAAAGATTCCTACCTTCTAAATCATAAAAAATATGAACGAAAAAACTAGGACAGAATGAAGGTTAAACAATCAAGCTACTACATTTCATTAAAAAGATATACAATTGAAAACACAACAATAGGTGACAAGTAGACAAACAAGAAAAACTCCTCGGCCCACTTAAACATATAACCCTACCGTACAACTATATCAAGCATTCAATTGGAGAAAATAAAATTTAAAAATGAAAGAAATTGGATGGAATGAATATAAAAGATAATTTTTTTTAACGAACCTCTAATTAAACCAATATATACTAAATCTATATATATCAAAATTATCTATATATCTTATATATACATAGGAACATAGAGACCCAAACTAAAAGAAACCTACCAAATCCAACCATCCAAAGCCTGAACATGATTACAAAAACCATAAAATCCCAAGCAATTCGGCTACTCAAGCCATACCAACCTCCCACAACTAGACTAGATTAACAACAAACCCAATGAATACCTCCTATAACCAATATTGCACCAATCATCCAATCCATGATCTCCAAACCGCAAACTCAAGCGCAAGGATATAACAAGCCACCAACCAAAAGGAAGAATCAACCAAAAATCACACTTGATATGTTCAATCCTCAATGCAAAGCCAACAATAAAAAAATTTACCTCCAAGAATCAAAACTATAGATGAAATCCCATGATGAGAACTAAACTCACAATATCAAAACCAGAGATGAACTTCCACTGCATCTGCCAAAGGAAACAACAAATCAAATAATGGACTGCTTGGATCAATCCAGCCTCCAATTCCATGACTTAAAGAAGCATCAAAATCAAATAAAACAGAAGTCACCAGCAACTCAGAGTTGAGGAGAATACCAGTCTAGATAAAAAATAATGAACTGGAATATCAAATGGATGCATAAGAATCCAAGATTCTTCCTTCAATGTTGCACACCCGAAAAACCATGCTGCCAACACCAACTCTGCACACCCCTCGCACTACTCAGTTACCTGGATGACTGTCAATCAAAATCTGATTTGAAGAACTTGCCTATGCACCAACCTATTCGATCAAAGACAAACTACCATACACCAATATCAGCCTCCAACTCCATGACTTCAAGAAGCACCAAAATAAAATAAAACAGAAGTCATTGGCAACTCAAAACTGAGGTTACTACCACCCAAGATATATGCATGAAACCAACACTTTCCAAGAATGATCACAACCAAATCGAACACAAATCACAACCATCTCACCAAAATTCTCACAATCTAGAGTGACTCAACTGCCACACACAAACAACAAGAAGAGCAACAAAGGCCAACAACCAAAACAAAATGCAGACACCAAAATAAAACAAGCCAGGTGAATGAGACATAAATAAACCAGAACATAGATTAATTGAATCATCAACCACAATCAATTTAAAGCTGAAAATTGACTCACAAGGCTGATGTAAAAATACTTAGAGAAAAATGTTTATGCTCGTTCTCTTATCTTAACTTTTCCAAATTTGCTTTGCTGGTCTAAAGCTTCTTCTTTAATTTAGCAAACTCCTATTCCAAGAAAATAAATATATATATATATATTATATTTCAAACCTATGGAAGCTACCCTGTAAGAACTAAAGAAAAGAGGAAAAATGCTAGAAGACAATACATGTATAAAGAGAGTAACAAATATAATTCAATAAAAGACTTTAATTTGATGCCATATCACAAGTAAGAAAAAGGCCCGCAGCGAGCTGATTTATTTTGTTATCCAATAAGAAGCCTACAATCTTATCAACTCGGAAGATATATAGAGTTGGTTTTGGATCAAGGGGGAAGAAATTAGCCGAATGAGCAATTGATCGAGCAGGTGGAGTGCAAGCTGAAGAGGCAGTTACGGAAGTGTAAGTTTGGGGATGGAGAGAATACCTACCAAATCAACCCGAACTTCATACTCAACTAACTAGTCAACACCATCAACACCGATGAAAATGAACAATAATGTACATAAAAATGGGGAAACAAATGAGAGGACAAATGACACTTATAGGGCTAGGAGGGTGAGGACACCTTCGCCGTCAAGGGGATAGGTGACCAATTGTCCCTGAAGAGGCATTGGAGATGGCGATTAAAAGTCATGACACCATTGTCGGCGCTGGACTCATAGGGCGAAGGATAGGGAACCTTTTTGATTCTCAAAACTATAAGCGAATCAACCATAACAGATGGTCAACAAAATCGAAGGACATATCGAGTACCAAAATAAGTTGGTGGTGGCTCCTCAACTCAACAGTGGTGAGCTGTGACGGCTGACGAACACTTTCGATTTCACCGGAAGGATGTAGGGCTTCGGAGTCGCAATGTCTATGAAGATGGGTGGAATAATTTTTGAAAGTGTGAATATTGTATAACTAAGGATATAAAAAGCGTTTGTTTTTTGTTTTTTTTATTTATTTTAATATAATTAAAATAAATAATTTTTTTATTAATAAAAATCATTTTTTTCCTTTTCTTTGAATTTATTTTAATATAATTAAAAAGAATAATTTAAAAAATAAATTTATACACCATTTGTTACAAAGCACAATCGTAACTAATGTTATTTTGAACAAAGTCTACCAACTCCATTTTTGTTACGGATTATTTTGCATAATTAAAGAACCTGAAACATTGACCAAGATAATATTTTTTGGTAACGAAAGTTGTCGTAACAAAAAATATTATTTGTTACGATGTTATTGTAACGAACCCTCAAGCCGCGGTGAAAGACCATTTTTTTGGTAGTATATGTAATGTATAGAATTTTATATTGTTTTATAAAATATATGTACAGATAATGTATTATATAAGTTATATAATACTCCCTCCGTCCCGTAAATATAATCTTAATTGGGTTGAGTACGAGATTCAAAGAATATTGATATTACATTGGTAGTTGGTAAAAAGTATAGATAAAAGACTTTTTTGCCCTTGTGAGTGTATTAGTGTAAAAAGTAATGATAATTGTGTAATAAAATAAAAAAAAAATGGGTAATTTTATAGTGATATACTTATTTATGGAAATAAACTATTGTTTTGGGACGGACGAAAATAGTAAACAAGACTATTGTATTGGAACAGAAGGAGTATACTAAAATAAAATTTTCAATTTAGATATTCAACATCAAATATTTAAAAATTTAAAAAGTACAATTACATAACCAAGAATATAAATTTAAACAACACGAATAATTATGTAAATATAATTATCATTTTAAAAATGATTAATTTAAGTAGGTTTGGGATATTTTTCTTAATATTTGGAAAAATCAACGATGCCGCATGCTCCATAGGAGTATTTCGTGTGTTTTATATAGATATGTCACGTATTTTTTAATTTTATGATGTATTTATATTATAATATTATATAATTTCTTCAAATTAGCAATAACTAAATTGATATATATATATATATCAACATCCATGTTTGCATAATAAACTCTAGTATAAGGTTTGATTGGTTTTGATTTGAGTTTGAATTTTCTATTTAATTTTAATTTAAATAATATTTTAATTTGATATTTTTTTCGTTCCATTCTCAATGAATTTTTTATTTTGCAGTAAATTTAAAAATAATACTATCTCTGTCCAGCTCTAAGAGTTCTATTTATTTTTTGCATGTTGATTTTTTACTATTAATTATTATATGAAAACGTAGTACAAATTAATAAAAAAAAAGGCAAAAATACTTTTATTAGTGTCTTATAATACTATTATAATGATATTTGTCAAAAAAATTATACAAATATAAAAATATTTTTAATATTAAATACTATAACGCAAAAGGTAAATGAGACCCTTAGAGTCGGACTGAGGGAATAGTATTTTATTAGTTAGTGGAAGTGTGTGAGAGGTTGATATTTTTGTATTTGTCTTATGCATAAATTAATTATATGTGTAATAGTATGTTTGTAATTTAAATAAAAATTAAGAATTTTTTTTATATTAGTGTATGATTATTTTTACTAAGAGAATACTTTTGAGTACTTACAAACAAAAATGATAAAAAAGAATATTTTGAGTTGGGATAAAAAAAAATATTTATAAAAATATATGTATATATCAAACAAACTGAATAATAATAATTTTAATTTAAAATAAAAAGCAAACACAACCTCAACATCTCATTTAATTTTCAAAAAAACAAAGCATAATCTCATTTTTTTTCAAAAAACAAAACTTATTGTACAAAATATATATATATATATTCTTTAAAAAAAAAAAAAGAAGCATACGTGTATATTCAAATATATATATATATATATATAGTTAAAATATCCATAATGCATTTGGACTATTGAACGGTACTTATCATACCCTAGGACTTATTTTAAGAGGGATATGATGATATTACATAACCACTCAATTCAAGTGTTAGATTTTGAAAAATCATCACCATATTAATCTTCTAAAATCAGTAGCTACATTGCATGGAAAGTCTTCTCCGCCACTGCTGCCGCTGCCGCCGCCGCCACCACCACCATGGCCGCCAACTTCATCTCTACTTCTACCTCCATTCCACCTCTATCTAGTTGTCCTTCTCAGTCAACTACCGAAAAAATGGCTATTTGTAGCGGTTAAAAAACTGCTACAAATGACCATTTTTTGTTATAAAAAACTATTTGTAACGATTTTGTACCGGATTTTGACCGGTACATATACTCGAGCTATAAAAAATCTCTGTACCAACTTTTTTCGTTACAAAAAGTGGACGGTCAACGCACTTCTTAATCACTTATTGTAACGGTTTTTGTAACGCGAACTTTGAATTTTTGATGAATTTGTAGTGGATATTTCTCGTAATAAAAGAACCGTTACACTAAATGTTCATCCATTTGTAACAACATTTGTTACGATATAATTTTTGTTACAATAGCTTATTGTCAGAAAATTATTTAAAACATTAAAACGTTTTGTAACGGTATTTGTAACGACCACAATTTCGTAACAAAAAAAATATTCTTATTCTTTCAATAAAAACCTAAACGATACGAAAAACACTCCCAAACGACATTACGAAATATAAGAATATTACATAAAATATCAATTGCACTAAGTACGCTCTGTCTAGGAACATAACTACTTCGCAATTCCTCGTAACATATACGACAAAGCATAAAAACAAACATACAAAAGAAAGTAGAAAATGCAAGTTCAACCAACGGAAATGAGGTCAGCATCAATCCTAAACAAAAGTTAATCATCATAAAATCACGTGCCACACTGCCAAGCCCCATGCAGCGTCGGATTGAACGTACACGGCAGTTGCGAGCAACGAACAAGCTGCAAACATAGTAGAAAAGTATATAAGAATTTAGTCGAGATGGAGCCTATCTTGATGACACATGTAAAAAAAAAAAAACAAAATATAGAACAACATAAATAGAATTATAGCATGGGTCCTATCTTGATGACACCGGACCAACATCCATACAACGACACAATTATAGAACAACTAGCAGTATAATCAATTTATTTGATGCATGTAAAATCTGTTTGTTTAAACAACCAACTTAAACAGGTATCGATTCAACAACAACAATTAATTGAGTGCAAATGTATCCAAATACCAAACACTTTGAATTATAACAAAAAACAAACCGGTTTTGGGAGTTTAGTGAGGGAATTATCCCTTCGCTAAGAGATAAAATCCCTTACAAAACTTGATTTGTGAAGGAATTTTTAAGGCAAAACAAGCCTTTGCAAATCCTTTTGTTGCAACACTTTGCGATATTTTTTTGTCTATCGCAAAATTATAGCTAAGGATTTTAGTGAGGAATTTTTCTAGGGATTAATTACAATTTATTTAGTGGTTGTAGAGGATTAAATTCTTTGCTATTTTCCTCGCTAAAATCCGTCACTAATTCCCTTTCTAATTCCCACATTAAATCATTCACTAATTCCCTCACTAAATCCCTCACTAATTTCCTTGATAATTTCCTCAATAAATCCGTCGCCAATTCCCATTAATTCCCTCGGTAAATCCTTGCTAAAATCCCCTGCTAATTCTCTCGTTAAATCTGTCACCAATTTCCTTTTTAAATCCATTGCAAAATTCCTCATTAATTCATTCTACCAATTACAATCAAATTACAGTAAAATAATTTCGATAAAAAAAAATTAAATTAATTTGATTCTAAATAAATTACCTTTAATCTATTTCAGCTAATTATTTAAAATAGATTATTTTAAAATTGATGTCACCAATTTCAAATAAATTACCAAAATAAATTAAATTAAACCTATTTCAACAAATTCAAAATTTAAAAAATTAAATTAAACCAATTTCAATCAAAATACATGTCAATTTCAACATATTCCAAACAAAAAAAAATAAATCAATATATTTCAACAAATTTCAAGCAAATTATATTCAAGAATTTCAACTTATTCCAAACAAATCACATTCAACTAAAATCAATAAATTACAAACAAATTATATTTAACCATATCAACCAATTTAAAACAAAATATAATAAAATAAAGCCAATTCAAAACAAATTATATTTAATCTATTTCAACCAATTCCAAAGAAACTATATTCAAGCAACATCAACCAATTCCAAGCAAATTAAATTTAATTCTAAAAACTAAACGATTAACAATCATATAGACAATCATGTTCCATAAGAATAAAAATTCAACAATGTAATCAATTATTGTTTCAATAAACTAAACATAACAGTATTTAATGTGTCTTTCAAAACAAAATATAAACATGAATATACCTAATACATCCATAACCGATAAGAGTATTTATTATGTCTCTTAAAACAAAATATAAACATCAATATACCTAATGCATCCATAACTGATAAGAGTATTTAATATGTCTCCGAAAACAAAATATAAGCATCAATATACCTGTAATACCCTGATTTTGGAGTGTATAAAATAATATTATTATAGTAAAGAAATATTTTTATAATATTTTGGGATCAATAAATTAATATTTTGGAATAAATCTTATTCCTATTTGATATGTTGATTATGATTGAAAATACTGTTAAATGGATAAATATGGATAAAGATAAATATAAAAATATAATATATAATTTAATAATATAATATAATAAATAAATAAAGAGGATAAAGATGTTTATAATAATAATAATAATAATAATATATAATACAAATATATTTATTAAGTAAAAAAAACAAGCAAAGTTACCTACGAAGCGAAGGAAGGCAGAGGAAGAAACACGAAGGAGAAGAAAGGAGAAAAAGAAAAGAAGAAAGAAAAGGATTTAGTCGTTCGATATCGATTCCGACTTCGGTATTGTATTCCTTGTTATACTTAGAATTTAATTATGGATTTTAATATGAATTTCGATATTGGGAATATTAAATTAGAAATTCTTCAAAAAATTTATAACTGGCTATTTGGCTATTTAATCGACGAATTTCTTTAGCTAATAGCCTATTCGTAGTCCTAGTATTATATTCTGAGAATTTCATATCGATCCGAGCCGAATTGAAAACGGCAGTGTACTGCACATGCCTGTTTATTCATATCTTTTAAGTATTTTTATTTAATAATCGGGCGATATAAATATTATGAGGTATAAGAGTTTTATAGCTAGAATATCGTAGTCTACTAAATATAAAAGTTTGAAACCCAACGAGCTAACTATAGAAATTAGTTTTTGAATAAGCAAGTAGCTCCTATGTATAAGCATATAGCTCAGCTGATTTGAGTAAATAATGGGACAAGTGTACGTTGGAGGAGATTTGGGTGAGATTGCAAAAGCTAAGGAGTGTTGATAAGAGGTAAGCAGTAAGGAATTAAATCTAATTTTAAGAAATTAGGTATGCATGTTGCATGCAATTCTGATTAATATGTTAATGTGATATTATATGGATCATTTTTTCAGTGCATGTATATATTTATATATATGTGTGCGTATGCATATGGGAGACTTCACGGTTTATGATATTTGATATACGTATTTGATCGCATTGGTGAATTTATGAAAAGGAGAAAAGGTGAGCTGTCTCACCAACCCTTTTCGGTAAATTCACTTATTTGGCATGTTGCACACATATTGCACGGTTTATCGGATTTGATTTATGGATCTATCGTCTAGTCGCCGTGTGCGGTAGTGCTAGGCGAAGGCATTATCTGGGGTTAGGATATTCGACCCCGATGTACCGTAACACTTTGGCGATAGTGGACGATAGTAGTCGGACAACTGGGTGACTTAGTCGCATGGTCATTCAGGGATTAGACCCATGGTAGTTGAGACGTATTTGGTCTAATCATTCGTGTTAGGTTTTGTTCCACTCATTGGGCTGGCCACTGGTGAGGTCTACCGGTAGTTTAGGATCATATGCCAAACTCCAAAAGTGATCCCGTTAGGGCGCGCGAGGAGGAGTAGAGTTTCCGGGTTTCCCTTGGGTGATTCCAAGTTGCACAGATTCTACTACATTACATGGGATAGGGCTAGTCAGCAAGGGTCCTATCTTCGCTATCATAGACTATGGGGCGTCTTGTGGTTAATGGCGACAACGTTCGGCTATCCATGTATTGATTGTGGGAGTCGTATGGTGGGTATATGGAAGTGACCGGATGACCGTAATATTATTATGAGTTTATCAGGTCCTTCCTTGAGCCGAGGATTTTCTGGCTATTTATTGATGATGGTCTAGTGAGCTGTTATTACGGGGCCGAGGGTATTCCGGCTACTCACTTAGACAGATGTAGTGAGCCTATTATTATGGAGCCGAGGTTATTCCGGCTGCTCACTTTGGCGGATATATATATGTGGATGTGCATTGTTGTCGAGTTTGATATCTGTATTGCATCATTTCACTATTGGCATGACATGACACGTATTTTATGATTAACGGGAATTAGACTTTATTTTAAAAAGGTATGAAATGACATATTTCACGTTAGTTCTTAAAATGGATTTAATTCTAGACTGCTTTTAAGAAAATATTTGTTTCAGGTATGCATGACACATCCGAGACAGGGGACGTCTAGGGATATAGAAAGACGGGCTGAGTGAGTGAACTTACGTCTATTGTATTATATGTAAATTTTTAATCGGAAAAACCTCTTGTTAAGGGGTGTGTGTTGTAAATATTTATAAATCAGATTTTGTTATATAATAATGTACTTTTATGGTTAATTTTAGCCTTAACACTGTATTGTGGGGCCCGAAGTAGGAGATGACGACCTCATGATGCAGTGTGGCGGTAGCATTTCCAGTATGAGCCAACTGGGGGTGTTACAATACCTAATGCATCCATAACCGATAAAAATATTTAATGTCTCCCACAAAAATATAAAATTCAATATATCTAATGCATCCATAACCAATAAGAGTATTTAAAATCTCCCAAAACAAAATATAAACATCAATATACCTAATGCATCAATCACCGATAAGAGCAACGCCTGCATCAAGAATCAAACAATGTAATCAATGATTGTTTCAATAAAATAATTATAATAGTATTAATATGTGTACCAAAATAAAATATAAGCATCAATATACAAAATACATACATCATGTGATAGAAAAAGCACTTGCATCAAGAATCAAACATAGATGCATCTAGCCGAGGTTTACTACATTTTTCTTTATACGCAGCATGATCCAATGTAGCAATAACACTACTTCTAATAAGGGATGATAAAATGCCTACACTAAACTTGTTCAAGTAATCTTGATATGTGGTTGTATGATGCTCCTCTAATTTAGTACACATATATATAAGAAATGAAAACATATATACCTATTTGCCATCTGATTCTGATGCAGGTACCAGTACATCTAGCAACCTGAGGTGTTGTCCACTGAAATCGAGGGAACCAACCCCTGCAAAAAATTTAGGATGTTGGATTGAACAAATTCAAGATATGTAAAGTCAATCCTTTAAGTTACCCATACTTACCTGGCACTGCACCTCCACAACATTACTGTTGAGAATCTCACAAGCAGCCACAACATCCTAAGATGGAATTTAAAAGAGAAGTCAAGTTCAAATGTATAAGCTATATGTGCAATCATCGGTCAATCTATCAAGAATCAAATCATAATAGTATTTAATATATGTACCAAAGCAAAATACCAATATCTATATACCCAATACATACATCATGTGATAGGAGCACCTGCATCACCGTTAGGGCCACGGCGGTTGAAGTATGCTCGTAACCTACGGAGCTCCTTCATAATGCTGAGGTTTTGATTGATGATGGTTTGGTGGATTTGTTCAATACTCTCCACCCGATCATCCACATGGTGAACATAATCATCAATATTCTGAAGTCGATCATTGAATTTAGTTTCCATTTGTTGGAGGCGCTGATCAATGTCTACATTGGCCGAAGAATACGCGTCGCTCATGAAAGACGATCGATTAATGGGCACTGTACTCGCTAAAGACCCGAGCCCGAATATCCGATTTTTTTATCCCATGGAACCAATTTTAGAAACACCCTATCAACCCCGGTAGTACCTTGCTATGTCAAGACCCCCCACAATGGCATCCAAATCCTCCTGGAATTATCAACAACTAATGTAATAAACATTAACTGAAAATAAAATGTGTTATTTATATTATATTGTGATATATTTAGTTTATAGATAACATACAACAATCTTAGATGCTTTCGGATTTACATATTCAATCCGGTTGTGTTTCTTCGTATGGGCCCAAGTATACATTTCAGTTATATTCAATCCCTGCATTAGAATTGAGAATATAAAATGATTGTTTATGAATCAATATTTATTTTAATGTTATAGAATTATATACCATCTTCTTGGCCATCTCATAAGACGACCGAGACCCTCATGTATGCGTAGCCTCAGGTCTAATATCTGGAAGACCCCACCGCCTATTTTTCTTTGCAATCTCCGATTTCTTTTTGGCATCATTAGAGCTCCAAACCCTTCTCCATTCAGCCAAGACCTCCGGGTTGAGAACTTCGTCGGTCTTTTTGTCTTTTCCATGCCGGATGCAATGCAACCACTGGTTGTATGCATTTTGGGCCTTTTTTTTGTACACACATAGAACTTTCTTCTCATTAGTGGAGTCCCATGTAACATGCTTCTGCAACAACATTATATAACGAATTAGTAAATATAAATTAAATATATATGTAATATTTATTATTCAACCAAATATTTTACCTTCATTTCCTCTGCATACCACTGTTTGATGTTTAGTGGAACTTTCATCCAAGTAGTGCCTTGACGATGGATGGATGAACGGAAGATATCCCGGAACTCCTTTGAGGCTTCTCGAGGCCACAGGACACTGCAATAATTGAATGTTAAATGTTTTACACTTAAACATATGAATTTTGACATATATACCTTCCATTTGGCTCTACATTGATCTTAATGCGGTTATCAGTGATAGGCGCTATCGTTGGAGTTGATCCTACAATTGGTATCAAATTATTATAAAATAAAAAAATATAAAATAAATATTATTTATATACTAAACTGAAGCTACAATGGATCCATATGAATTTGTAGAAGATGATGCAAATGTACAAATTGTAAGTAGTATGATAATTCTCTATTTTATATTAATATGAATAAAGACAAGCTCTTGCCAAATTACCTCCATGATTGGTCGGGTGCACCTCATCCGTATGTCCTATTTGTTGCCCTCGTCATCTCTCGTCTCCCCTCAACATAAGCTTGGACAACATCTGATATATGTCGGTCAATCTCATCATCTAATTGATCCTGAGACATCTACATTTCAAAAGAAAAAATAAATTTATTTCATTGATTTATACCTTATAATAAAAATTATAACTTTATTAAATACAATAAAATTATAAAAATCTACATTGTATTGACCTATTCATATGAAACATCATCTTCATCGCTAGTCTCCTCCATGTAATTAGTCTCAAAGTCAGATGTTTCAAGATAAACCTCTTCATCGGTGTCAGATAGATCTGAATCCTCCAATGGTATTCCCCCAACACCTTCAAGAGACACTAAATTCAAATTATTGCCAGTATTAACCCCTTCAATGGCACACGGCTCAACCATTGCATCTTGGTATGTTTCATGTACGGGCACAATATATGTATCACCCTTCATTCCGAACATCTTGTGCTTCGTCGTATTGACACACCGACGCAAATTAGACATATATCCGTCAGGTATTTTTAACTTTTCAACCCAATGTAAGAATTCTTTTTGTCCCGCTTTGTCTATGGTGTATGTCGCAGGAGGATAGCAATTTCGGGCCGCCTCAAATTCAAGCTCCTTCCGATCACAAAAAATTGTCATGTCTGCCCGTGCTTTAGCATTGTCTTTTGTTTTACCCTTCACATCCATTACAGTATTGAATATATTTTCAAACACATTCTTCTCAATGTGCATAACATCTAGATTATGTCGAATCAACACGTTTTTCCAATATGGCAAGTCCCAGAATATGCTTCTTTTACGCCACCCACATAATTTGCATAGCCTTTTATTAGTCTCATCAACATTCATCTCTGTTACTTTTAAAAAGCCATATCAATCGAGTTCCTGAACTTGATCATCCCCAGATTTAATACGTGGTGGAGGTCGCGAATCAATTATCCCCTTTTTAAATTTCTTCTTGTCAGATCGATATGGATGACTGGCCGGTAGAAATCTACGATATGTATCAAACCACGATTGCTTACAGCCACTAGGGAAATGAAAAGACACAGTTTAATTCTGACATATAGGGCATGCTGTCTTTCCTAATGTACTCCAACCAGACAACATCGAATAAGCGGGGAGATCACCTACAGTCCACAATAAGGCTGCTCTCATAATAAAGTTCTCCTTACGGGAAGCATCAAATGTTTCAACCCCAATGCTCCATAACATGTTCAACTCTTCTATCAAAGGTTGTAAGTATACATCAATTTTTTGTTTTGGATTTGCACCGCCCGGTACAACAAGCGATAAAAATACATACTCGTCCTTTAAACATATATTAGGCGGAAGATTGTATGGTGTCACAACTACTGGCCAACAAGAGTATTGTTTCCCATATTGTCCAAATGGCTGAAATTCATCAGTGCAAAGACCTAATCTCACATTTCTAACCTCCGATGCAAATGATGAATATTTTGCATCCAAATGTTTCCATGCCTTTAAGTCACACGGATGACACATATCATCCTCATTGGTATGTCGATGGTCCGCATGCCATCGCATGAATGAAGCTATCTGAGAGGACACATATAAGCGTTTTAACCTCGGTGTGAGCGGAAAGTAGAACATATACCGAGCATGTACCTTTTTTCCATTTTTTCCTTGTATCGAGCTTTATTGCAAAACCTGCAACTGTTTAGTTCGGCGTCTTCTCTCCAATACAACATACAGCCCAACTGACAACAGTCTATCTTTTCTACTGGAAGACCCGAACCCTCAATCAATTTCTTGGTTTCATAAAAGTTCTTGACGAAAGAATTATCCTCTGGCATGATGTCATGCATCAACTGACACTGCACATCAAACCATTTCTCAGGTAGATTAAAATCCGCCTTAATAGTAAGCATTCTAGCCATTGTTGATAGTAAAGTTGCTTTGGTACAACCTTTTCACAATTGTTTATCTGTTGCGCTCAAGAGATCGTATAGTTTCTTATCTTCAGGATTAGGAACCTCCTCCTCCCTACGCACCTCAAACTCTGGTCCTATAGCATCCATCACCATTCGTGCGTAATCACCTATTCTAGGATCAATATGTGCTTCAATTTCTCGGACCTCCGATGCATGGGAGGTACCACTACCATCATGTGTTTCACCATTACATGTCCATCGCTCATACAATCTTACGAAACCCTTAGTGTATAGGTGATGCTTAATCTCCTCCACAGAAAGAAATGGGGCATTGGCACAACACTTACATGGATACTTTATCTTCCCATTAATCTTATATACCTTAGGGCTAGTAACATAGTAATTGAGAAAATCATTTACCCCGGCCATAGAATCCCTATTCAGAATGCCATTACGCATTCTGTTGTACATCCAAGATCTTCGGATACTACTCATGGTAACAATATTTTAACATAAGACCTGCATAAATTAATTATATATATCAAAAAATTAATTGCTCTATTTTACATGTTTTCTATCTTTTGAGTTGCATATCACTTCATTGAGAAACAATAAATAAAGCTTGTTTTCAAAAGAATAATCTATCGTATACACAACAGTTTCTTGTATATACTTTCTTTCATATATCTATGAAATTTTCCAAAAAGTAATGATAGCATACTCTCTGTTCTTAATGGTTATTAATCAATCACAAGACGGATTTTATAGAGCAAATCATACCTGTGCAACTATTAGGCGTGCAACAGTTTCCTTTCTGGATTCTTGAAGTTCACCGGAAATCACAAGTTAATCCAATATATAATAGATCTGCCATTGCATTGATACTGGCAAACATTAAATACATAAAAAATGGAAATCATAAAACTTTGGTAAAAGCCTCCTTGCATTCATAAAGGAGGCACGCACAATCCAACACATACAATGTTCAAATTATATGAAAACAAGCAAATAAACATTGAGTGACCAAGAAAGAGAAAGACCACGTGAAAAACACGTGAAAAGAGACACATGTAAGACTAATAATAATGAGCAAATGTTATACTAATTGATATATTCTTTCCTAGACCAATTCATTGATACAATAATGAGAACATTGATATGATAAAAATCAGGAAAAAAGTCGTGCAAAACTCCCCCACAAAGACATGCATAATGTACCATAGCTTTCAGTAGTTAACCTCAATTTATATAGGCATGGATCAAATGTGTAAGCAGGTAAAGAATAGCATATTATGCAGCAAAGTTTTGATGACAGTTGGCAATGTACAATTGTACATCCTCTGCTCGTATAAAGTGTATGTCATGCCCTTTCCTTTGTAGTGATTTTGTTTGAATATATATATATATATATGTATATATATATTATTAGACAATTGCAGTTATAAAGCAAATCCTACAGCAACACATAAATAATAAATATATGTTATTCATCATTATAAACTTAATTTTCATTATAACTAATAATATATACATAAACAAGACACGAATTTGAAGCAAAGGTATATGTATTATCCCCTTGAGTTCTCAATCATTTCTCAACCTTCCACTATCCATTAAACTAATGCAAGTAGTTTTTTAGATGGGATTTTTTATGAGCTTCCCCACAAACACTCAATATTATAATGAAAACATTGAAAGATGAAGGTCTTCACACAAATACACCCACACATGTGTATATAATACTACTAGTTTGTTGTATAATTACAACCTTATTTATAGGATAATGCATTATAGGAAGAAAGACTTATGTGGTGTGGGTCTCACTCAAAGTCATGTTAGGATCATGAAACTTAATTTGCATTATAAATAATAATATCAATAATTGCATCAAATACACAATAAAAAAAATATATATTTATTTCAATTTCGCAAGATGTACTAGAATTAGAAAAACAGAAAAGAAAATTTATCAAAAAAAATTGCATTAATATCTAACAAAAAAACTTATATAAAGCAGCGCAACAAAACAACAATAGAATATTCCCAATGTAAAATCATCTGCACTAAAGAGCCGGGATCTTCCTACCTGTTGAAGCTTTAGTGATTATCAGAAGATCGATTTACTCAACACCTTCTTTCCTAACCACCTTAGAAGCATCAAATTTAACATGTTAGGCGTCATGTATGTATGTGGTTTGTCTTAGCATAGATATTAGATTGATTAAAAGGAGAGACTAAATAGCCACTCGCTCACTCACCATATCCACAGGCACAACCCTGGCTAAATGAATTTTAATACATAAGTTCAACTAAATCTCTCACACACATATATATTCTGACCGACTGACTGACTTACAAATGACTGCATTCATATGCATCGTCACAACACAAATATAAGAACATTAGTAACCAAACCCTTCCGTAACAAAAATAGTAAGATAAATGTGACAGCAACCAAAACAAAAACTGAGTGAATAAATGGTGTTTGTAAATTATGGGCTCCAAAAAAAAAATCATTCATGAGCCTCAATCACTTGACAACAAAATCACATACACAATTGATCCTTCATTGATCCGAACCAAATTATCCTAAAAAATAACTCCATTTCCACCAACATAATCTCACAACAAACTAGTGAACTTGTAGACTCAAAACATATCATTGATTTATTAAATATGACCATTCACCATAACACCAAAACACCATGCAGTTGAGAAACAACCGAATGATAATTGCTATTAGTGACCAAAGATCATGAGTATTGATCATATGAAATTGAACTCAACACACAAAACTGATATTGAGGAAAATATGGGAAAAATTACACAATCGAAAAGGATCTTGTATCAACATCAATAAGAACATATTCCTAATAGATTTTATTAAAAAATTTACCTATATGCAACTAATACAATGGATGCACAATTTATCATATTCTCAATCAAATACATATTGGACATTAATCTCAAGTGAAAAGTAAATTGTACATTACCTGAAAATTAAAGAAAACAAAGAGAGCTACCAATTGGTACCATTTGGTAGGTCAGCTCTACCACCTAGCAGCATCAACCATCATAACCACATTATACAATCCATTAGAACCACATCATACAATCCATTATTAAAGAGAAGAAGTAGCAGAGAAGCCAATTGACAAGGAGAAGAAAGGATGAAGAAGACCACGTGCAGTGGATACTATTTTGAGCGATGAAAAACTTACCAAGCAAACTCCAATGCGTAGAAATGTGAAACACCTTCTACACATCTCCTCTGCTGGAACAATTTCGCCACAACAAATACGTCGGTAAGCAAAACTTGTGTTGGCGCCAGTGAAGGAGGAGGAGAAGAGGAAAAATTAGAGGCGGTGAAGGAGGACGAAAAGAGGAAGAGTAGGGTAAAAGAAAATTATTATTTCTAGTAAATTAATTTTAATTGACAATATTATACATTATTATTATTTTATGAAAAAAAAACATAATATTAATATGAATAAAAATAGAGATTGATATTAATATGAATAAAAATAAAAATTGATATATATAGAAAAATAAAAATGCATTATATTTTATAAATTAATTTTTTTATATGTTTAAATAATAAAATTATTAAGTTAAATAAATTTAATGTTTATTTTTCTTTTTTGTAAATAATAGTTGGCTAGGAATTTAACTCCCTCCTAATATTTTTTTTTTACAATAATCATCTTTAAATCAGTAAAGGATTTTCAGGTGCTAGTTACCTAACCAATTTCATTTCAATATATAACATGATGAAAGTTTGCCAGAGATTATTCCATCGCAACAATTCATCGCAAACCGTCACTACTGGCAAGGGATGTGAGATCCCTCGCTAATATCCGTAGCTAAATTACTTTATTTTTGTAGTGCATATATGCTCCCCAACAAGACCATACGGAACAAACAGCTTCCGGCTGAGTGAACATTTTCCATCTACCATTTCAATCCAACCTCGAGGTTTCACCCGATAATAGCCAACCAGTCATCTTTGTCCTTTCTCAAACTGGGGAATAAAATATAGCTGACTTGGGTAGCTTGCATCCTAAGTATGAAAGGTCATAACTGCGTAACGGTACTCATGTCGCACTTATGTTTTGGAGAAAATACAAATTTTTAGAAAGAATTTCAAAAATATTGATAAGCAAGAATGGTTATTAAAGAAAATAAATACACCAAGCTAATTGGATATCTCTCATAAGCATGCAATACACATTTTGATCAAATATAATTTAGTAAAACAACAATTATTTTCAACATATTCAAAAGCTAATTTCAATACATACAACCATTGTAAGTAGAAGCTGAAACAAATTTAAATCAAACATTTAGCAATGGATGTGCAGACAAATAATGTCCAAGCTAATTTCAATTATAAATTATGAGGGAAATTAATACATTGATAAAGAAAAAAAAAACCATATGTAGTGAACATTAAATGATTAGAACAAGAGCAAACATAACTAGGGATGAGAAGGAAATGAGAATCTCAAATAGGAATACAATAGTTTATCAGTCATGTTATTTTTCCCAATGCCTGATTCCAATCCAGAATCCTACCTGCAATATAATCTATAAACAGCCCACACACAAACATACATGCATAATAAATAAATAAATGACTATTAGATTAGACTATTATTATGCAGGGCACCAAATACACAATTATATCAAGTGAAGAATAGTTTTAATTGTGAAGCAAAAAAAAGACAAAAATGATTTATTTGTGCAGCAAACAAAACATTCAAAATATGTATTACAAAACAAATGGATTATGAATTGAAACAGGGGGTTTCTTTAGAATTATTTGATAAAAAATTATATTATATGGATACGATGTTAATAAGCACCGGAATGAGTAATTTTTCCATTACCATTAAAGCCGGGAAATTGAACAGCTCCACCATTCACTGGACATACTTACCAAATTCCATCCATGGAAACCTGAGAAAACAACCAAAAACTACTACTCATAACATGATTGATCCACACATGTCTTGATTCGAATCATAAAGTTACTCACAACTAAAACAAAAGCTTTTAACTGTATTATTTCAGAAAGAAATGTTTTAATTGGAATGTATTTTGCTCCAACATTCATAAGAATGAGATAAAGAGTGCAAACACTACAATTGGAAACCTTCGAAGGATGCCAAAAAATACAGCATCCTGTGAGAGATTTCAGGAACTGGAAAAGGTATGCAATTTGTATCATTGAGCTAACCACCACGCAAAAAATAAAATCATAAATTAACACCAACACAAACAAAAAATAAAGTAAATAAAAAAAAACAACATGCATCATGAAAAAATCAACGAACATGCCAAATTAAACAGATTCAAAGCTAGAAGGCTTCACCAAATCTCATTTCTTCAAAATACGCAAGTTGCTATCCTCACCCAACATTTAGCAAAATAACAAAACAAAAAGAACAGCGGCGCAAAAGAAACTACTGCTAAAATCGCCTCAATACAATAAACTAAAACAATAGAATGAAGAAACCGTATAAAAAGTGGCTTACCGTCGGTGGGCAGGGGCAGCTCGTGGTCGACGAGTCAAGAAAGGCGGCAGCGGAGCACAGTCAACGGTTGAGGAATGCGGAGGCGGCGCGGTTCAGGGGTACGGTACGGATAACTTAAAAGAAGGAAAATGAGAAAGTACGGGAAGAAGAAGAAAAGTGAAAAAAAAAAGAAGATGAAAGAACGAAGAAGAACGAAGAAGACGAACAAAGAACGAACAGAGGAGAGGAAGAAGCGGATGCCAGATGAGGCGTGTCTAGGGTTTCTTTAGAAGTCCCAATTTTAATTTTACTTTTTAATTGTATATAATAATTTTCATTTAAAAAAAACAGTTATTTTAATTTCAGTATATATATTAATATGTAAATATTATATATGCATATATATGATAATATTATTTAAGATTATTTTAAAGTTAGTTTGAAATTTGAAATTAAAATTATGATATTTGTAACAAAAACATACCACAACAAAATTAAAAAGATTGACCAAATTAAAAAAATTATTTGTTACAAAAATATCCGAAATAAAAAATAATTTTTGCAACGAAAATATTGTTGCGAATGAGATTCCACTACAAATAAACATTGTTTTTAAACATTTGTTTTTGTAGTGGTCACCGCCGACGACACCTCCTCCTTTTCCTCTTCTTCCGAAAAATTAAAATTTATGATTAATATAAAAATATTCAAAAAATTGTATTTAAGTTTTATTAATTACTTAATTTTTTTATTCATTCCAAGTTATTAGAGTATAAAGTTTAATTGTCCACTTTATTGTATAGTAGAATTTAAATTAAATTAGAATTTTTTAGGGCTATGCTTACATGTACTTTTGAAATTTTTTACAATAAAACGTTATATTAAATACATATTTCTTATTTAAAATTATACTTAAAATATTCTTTCCATACAATCTATCATATATAATACCTATTTATTATCTAGTTTTTTACGTCTTTTTTTAAGATTCGTTCAAATTTCAAAATTTTTAAAGCTCTCCTGTAAATAGAGTCTAAATAAAGTCTAAAATCTTTGATAAAATTAATATACTATCGGTCCACTTACAATATATATCTATATATATATATTTTTATGTTAATATATATTTTTCTTGTCAATAAGTTTGATCGTAATACAAATTATAAATACTTTCAAATTTATATTTATTTACATTAATACTATTATATCAAATTAAATAATAAATTCAAATTAAAGATCTTTACACTCAAAATTACGACAAATTATCATTTAAATATTATTATCATCACATAATCTCTATATAGAAAAGAAATACTCTTTGTTTCAATTGAAAGTACATTTTTTAATGAAATAGAGATGAAAATACTATCAAATAAAACGCTGTTAAAATATTTTAGTAAAACAATCGAAAATACTAACAAATATTTTAATATTTTAAAATAATAGTACATTAAGGGTGTGTTTGTTTGGGGATTTGGATTTTGAGTTGGAATTTGAATAGTAAAAATTTTGAATTTGAATAGTTGTATGATATGATATAAATAGGTATTGATGTGAAGTTTTGAATGTAAAATTGATTTTTAGTACTCCCTCCGTCCCATAAGTAAATATCTATTTATTTTTTGCACGTAATTTTAGAAATATTAGTATTATATTGTGATATAGTAGGAATAAAGTAAAAATGACTAAAATAACCTTACTAGTATGTGTGATATAAAGGTAATGACATTTGTGTAATATATTGTAAGTTGTAAGGGTATTTTTAATGTTAGGTAGTTAGTACAGTTACTAAAAAATGAAATTGATACTTTGTTATGGGACGGACTAAAATGGAAAAATAGATACTTTGTTATGGGACAGAGGGAGTATAATATAAAAATTAAAAAATAGATGTTTGATTTGATATTTTTGGGGGAAAAAATGGGATGAATAGTACAAATCTTCACAAATCCCTTAAACAAATAAGATATTATTTTTTAAAAATCTACTATAAGAATCTAAAAGGCTAGTTTGGATGGGACGGAAGGAGTGTCTATTATATTTTGTTGGTACTTTATAGACAGATGAAGTATTATAATTATGTGATATATATACTCATTTCTTTTCATTACAAATGATACATTTTTCATTTTAGTTAGTCGCATAATAAATGATATCTTTTTATATTTGGTAAAACTATCTAATTCAAAATGTACTTAGAAATATAAATCTCTCCTCGAAACTACTTTATTTTTTTACCTTTGATCTACTCAATGAATAAATATTTTTATCTACATTTAAAACTCTTTGTATTTTTTTTGTGAAGAAAACAAACACGTTCTCATCAAACAATTAATATATTACACATATTTATTATTTTCATATTATTTACACAATTCTTTATACTTCACAAAAAAAAATATAAATTCCTTCAAATCATTTCATAAAACAAACACACAATCCCCATCTTTTATAAAAT
This sequence comes from Andrographis paniculata, assembly GCF_009805555.1. Lineage (NCBI taxonomy): Eukaryota > Viridiplantae > Streptophyta > Magnoliopsida > Lamiales > Acanthaceae > Andrographis > Andrographis paniculata. The sequence goes on from NW_026137589.1 coordinate 690,202, forward strand.
TATTTTAAGTTAATTATATATAAATATAGTGTCTCCGTCCCATAAATATAGTCTTAATTGGGTTGAGCACGAGATTTAAAGAATATTGATATTATATTGGTAGTTAGTAAAAAGTATGGATAAAAGACTTTTTTGCCCTGTGAGTATATTAGTGTAAAAAGTAGTGGCAATTATCTAATAAAAATGAAAAAGTAAGGGTAGTTTTATGATGATATTGTTATTTATAGAAACAAGACTATTGTTTTGGAACGGACAAAAATGGTAAACAAGACTATTGTATTGGGACGGATGGAGTATATGTTTATTTTTTTTATCATATAAAAATTTATTACCCACCAAAATTATATCATATTGCATATATTTTATTAAATTAAAATACAATTTTGAAAATATTTAACTACATATTCTAAATTTTTTTAATCATATATATTAATTTTTATTTTAAATTTACTAACAATACCACTTACATAAAAATATATATATATATCATGATTTAATATTATTAACTAATTACATCATTATTTTAAGAGTTGGGATCCCACGTTGAAACTTAATATTCAGCACGATGCTGATTCATTAATAGCATTTGGCTTATAAAGTTAATCTAAAGGCTTATATTAATTTAGGAGTATAAAAGTAATTTAATTACCAATAATTTATGTAATTGTCTTCTTCTTTCCTGTTTTTTTTTTCCTCCGTTGCTATTTTGTAATTTCAACTCCGAAAAAAAAAAAAAAAAACATAAGTTTTCAACAAAATTTTGAATAAGATCGATAAAGACGAGGAAAATCTATTTATTATTATTCCAACCTCAATAAATTCCTCAAAAAGCAACGGAGACATCAAATAAATAAAAATTTCAGATATTTCATCTCCTTCGTTCAACAACCTGATTATTTCATAATTTTTCAAAATCTGTATAACAACCAAATATCAAAATCTCGTTTGCATTTATTAAAATTTTGAATAATATATATTACCGATCGTTATTATATCAAAATATATAAATTATTGTTAATTAAAATAAATTAGCATCTTGAATTTAACATTTATGTATGCATAGGAAGCCTTTCATACTATATTACACAACTTAATACAAAACTGTGTGACAGTATTAATACTCAATATACAACATATTGTTTGACGTTTTTCAGCATCTAATATAAACATGATCAATTGATTGACATACAATGAAATTAACAAAATTTTACAATTTTTATTATGAGTATGCAAATAGTAGGAGTTTGTAGTCTGGATTAAGATCATGAAAAAAAAATTTAGCATTCATTATTGTATAAAAATACTTATATTATTATTAATTAAAAAAATTTAACATCGCGTTCAATTGAATTTAGCATTTGCGTGTGCATGAAAGAGCATTTCATATTATGTTATATACTACTAGATACAACAATCAGCATTTTCTTAAAAAAAAAAAAAAAACAATCAGCATTTTCTAAAATGTGTGACAACATTTTATTATTCAATAGACAACATATTGTTTGATATTTTTCAGCATCTAATATAAACAAGATTAATTGATTGACATGCAATGGAATTAACAAAACCAGATGTTGTTTACAATTTATAGTGTACGTATGCATATAAAAGGAGTTTATACTAATACTAAAATATTGTTTAACTTGCACCTAAATTACAAACATACAAATACGCGTATAATTAATTTATTCATAAAATTAAAGAGCAAAAATATTAAAAACGTCTTAAATATTTCTACTTACTAATAAAATATTACTATTATTTATTAATTTACTATAAAAATCCTTAAAAAAATATTTTGGATTGGAAATGAGAAAAATATATTTTAAATGTGACGTATATTATACAGAAGAGTTTTGGGGGATAGTACTAAATAAATTTGAAAACATAAATAAATTGATTGTAATACAAAAAAATTTTACTTCCCAAAAATAGTTGCATGTTATGTGTAGAAAAGAAAATATTAAAATATATGCTCCAAACTATTTCCTGTTCTAATGTATTGTCGTATTTACCATTTAGTAATTGCTTTATCTAAATATCTTAATTTTCACTTATAGTCTACGTAATTGCTGTTTAATTACCAGTTTATCTTTATTTTACTTTATCAAAATACAATCCCACGTCATATACCTTAAAACCTATTAAACCAAAGAGTATTTTAAACATTTTCATCTTACACAAACTGCAATCTATTTTGATAAATAAACATAATCCATGAGTTCTTATTTTCGATTTGGTTAAGACAGATATAAAAGGTTAGAAACGACCCTGATCAAAGAAGGTGCGTAAAAAATGCGTGCACATTGGAAAAGCTAGATGAAGATGGGCATGGCGGGCCAGTTGATGAAGCAGCAGTCAACCGCAACAGGAAGACCAGATTCCAATTCGAAGAAAAGAACAAGCACAAAATCGGTAGCCGGGCTTGTAAGGACTCGACTACACCGGGGCCACGCCACCACGCCACATTGTTTGCGCTCGTGCACTTTAGGACACAATGATTTCTTCTCTTGTCTCCTTCCATTCCTCGCGCATCCTTTTCACGATGTCTAATAATTTGCTAGCATCGCCGTGGTGTCTACAATTATTGAGCCCGTTTCGCTATAAGCTCCTATTCAAAACCCCACAATTTTCTTTTTTTCATCATCGCCTAATTAATTAATTAATTATTTTCTTTTGTGTGTGTGTGTTTACGAAGTCCCAATAGCAATTAAATTGTAACCACGGGTCGAGATGGATCCAAAAAAAGCCAACGTGCGTGAATAATTGGAGTATCGGTGGTTTTGGTGGGAGCCCCCCGCACGCTCCAAATCCACCAATTCCGAGCATATGTCATCAAGCATGGCGTCGCTTGTGTCTTTAAGCAACTAACATCTTTCGACCTCTGGAATATGAAATATAATTCTTGTCACAAAAAAATAATAATAATAAATGATAAAAAAATATATATACAAAGAAACGAGAAGGTCTTCGCTTCTTGGACCAATTCAATGAATTAAATTCTATATGATGATGATAATACAGTCGGGAGTGGATATTGTAGCGATATTGTGAGTAATCTTATCCCGTATTTGTTCATATTATGAATGTAGTATCAACATCAGTTTGTCAGTATGCATAGGCGAGCCCCGGCCATCGCGCATGGATCCGACTAGCTAGTAATACGAAAACTCGACCATACCCGACAACAGCACGTTGGTCAAAATTGTTCGCAAAAAAGGGCAAGGAATAGATTACGACCGTGATCAACATTTGATTTGTTAATTTTCTATTTTTCTTCATGATTTTTCATAAATATTATAAATATATATATATAATAGGTATATATTAACACATTATATATATAATATATACACTTAATTTAAGTACAAAATATTAACTATTAAATATAAAATATTATTTTTTATATTATCGATATAATTCAAATTTCTACCTAATATAAAAAATATTGATTTTTCATACAAAATATTATACTGCGATTATAAAAATAAAAAGTAATTAAATCACCATTTCAAAACCTAATTTCCTATTATACTCCATTTATATGCAATTAAGAAAACCCTATACAACTCCTTACGTGTAATTAAAACTTGTATTTTTTAATTCCATGTCAAAAATAAATGTATATTTTGTTGTCCGACAAGGGAGTATTTATTTTCTTAATATTTTTTATATGAAATAGTTCTTTTGAATAGTAAAACATATATGTATACATTTACAAAATGTAAACACGTGATAACGCTAAATTGAAAAAGAAAAAGGAAAAAATCACATATTGTATTCCAATTTTCATTATCGAGCATCAAATGTCAAATTCTGCTCTTTTAATTATCCAACCTTTTTTCAATTTAAGGATGAATAGGGAAATATTCATTTTTGTCATATTTATATAATTCTTTATAATTTTTTATTAAAATATATTATTTTCTCAAAAAAAAATATATATATTAAATCATTATTTAAATATAAAACATATGTCAACACATCAAATAAATATAAATAGAGATGTCAATTAGTATTTCCACGTCGTGGTCGTGTCGGGCTTAGCCATGGGATTAACAAAAAAATTGTCAATTCGAAGCCGAACACGACATTAAATTTTTTCAGGTTAAGTTCAAGTCAGTCTGCTTTACTTTCAGGTCACTCGAAACTCAAACAAACTCGACACATAACAGACCCGAAAACTTTTTTAAAAAAATGTTACCTGAGAAAAATTAATTTTTAATATAACTATTTATATTATTTTATAATACTACCTATGTCCGGCTCTAAGGTTCTCATTTACTTTTTGTTGTTAAATATTAATTATTATATCAAAACGTAGTACAAATTAAGAAAAAATTACAAAAATACTTCTATTAGTGTCTTATAATACTAACAGAAGGACAATGTACAAAAAAATTATACAAATATAAAGATATTTTTAATGTTAATATAATGACACAAAAGATAAATGTGACTCTCAGAGGTGGACGGATGGAGTATAATATAAATATTATAAACTTAAAAAAAAAAAATTAGGTCAACCCGAAATTCGATCCAAATACGACATGAATTTTTTTGGTTTTGGATTTGGATCGATCCAAATTTTTACAAACCTGAGACATCCAAATCCAAACCTAAAAAATTTCAAGTGAGATTCAATTTTTTAGATTTGACTTAATTTTGACACCCCTAAGGATAAACACAAAGCTAAAGTAAATTTCTTTTCTTTTTTAAGAAAAATAAAAATAAATATTTACAATTAAAAGTTATTAGTTCCTGTAAAAATGTAAAAATGTATGGGATTTGTTCACCCAAACCCATCATTTTGTTTGGACACAATTTTCGATAATATTAATTAAAACAATACAACTAGTTTGTTCTTTCATTAATTTTTTTTTAATATAATTCTCAAAAAACTAACATATAATATAAAATATTATTTTTTACATTATCTACCCAATCTTTTATATCTCATAAGATAATATATTTCAAATCTAAATACCAAACAAACAAATTCTATAGGCATTCATACACTATAAATAATATATACCTCATTCTTTCCTAAACTATCAATCATTTAATACAAAATATTATTTTTTATATTATCCAACAAAATTTTTCTTATCTTCACACCAAAAAATTACCTCGAACTAAAACATTAAACAAACAAACCAAAGATCAATTAGTTATATATATATATATATATATATATTTCTGTGTATAACAAGATATCTTAATTAATTTTTAACAAAAAAAAGTAAGAGAACAAATTACAAAAACTAAAACACACATGCACAAATAAATACACTTATATACTCCATCTATTTTATAATAATTGACATTTTTTAATTTTATCTGCCCAAAAAATTGACATATTTTTATTTTGGGTAAAAATTACTAAATTAAAATATACTTAACATATATAAATCAAGTTAATTGACTATATAACATATAATATCATAAATCATAGACTCCCTCAAAACACTTTATTTTTATATCACTCCTAAAAAAATAAATATTTTTATCTATATTTAAAACTTTACCTCTTTTATGAAATTAGTTTATATTAATTATAAATAAATAAAAGTATTTTGTATTTACTTATATTATAGAAAATTGTATTCTCTACGAATTGATATTCATATTATATATATATTTTTTATTATGATATAATTTTTTCAATCATATATATTAAATTTTTTTTAAAACTATTAATATTATTAATTACATAAAAAATAATAAAATAATATTATAATTCATTATTATTAAATAATTAAATATCATTTTCTTAAATATTGTAATGAAAAAGTTCAATTATATTGTGAAGAAGAGAGTATTTTATTTAAATTCAAAACATAATTTTAATTGAAAACATTATTTCAATATAAACTTGCCTTCAAATTTATAGTGATAAAAAAATAACTCAAAAATACAAAAGCTTTGTTCGAGCCAATATATTTGAAACTTTGATATTATCAATTTTTTCAAAAATATCATGTTAAATATATTTTTTTATAAAATATTAAATCAATTATTAACTTTTTAATATTTGCATAAAAAAAAAAAATCTCTAAATTTTTTGTTGTGTACACGGAGCTATAATACATTTGAAAAACACCTTTTATTTACTCAATAATATGGAATTAATATTCCAATTAATGCTTTAAACTGAAGCATTATATTTTCTTACTTAGATGATGCAATTTAACAAACTAAGAATTATTGAAGGGAATCTCACTTAATTACTAGAATAAATAAAAGCACGTAAGTAGTGTATTCATATCGAATTATAATATTTGCACTTACAAATTACTAACTTAAAAAAAAAAAAAAAAAAAAAAGAAAAGGGGTAACAGATTTACAGTGCTGCTTCCTAGCACTGGCAAGGATACTAAAACCTAAAATTTGTTTACAAAGTAATGTTGAGTGGATGCCAAGTCCCGTCACCTCCTATGACCTTAATAGGAATATGCTGAGCTCCTGACCCGAGCTCCCGACCGGGTTTATCATATGGAACGACTCCGAGTCAGCCGATCCGATGACTCGGTCGAAACTCGCTCTCAGATACATAAGCTCGCCGGCGCCGGCGCCGTTCTCCGGGAGCACCCCCGCCCCGACCGACATTGACTCCATCCTTTTCAGAACCGCCGCGTCTCCGGCCTTCAGCCGCCGCCGTACGGCGAACCCGGCTTTCCGTCCATTGCAGTACATGTACCAGACCGGCACATCGTAGAGAGAATCGGAGGAGCAAAGATTCCGGCGCCGGCGGTCGCACTCCAGGGCTATCCGGAGGAGGCCGTGCTCCATTTCCCGGGCAAGGTATGACGTGGCGACGGCGAATTCGAGGAGGAGGAGCGGCGGCCCCCGGGTGTGGTTCTGGATGCAGAAGCTGACTCGGCCGTTCCGGTGGCCGAAGAAGGTGCAGGTCACGGTGGAGGATCCGCCGCCGGAGCCGCTGCTGTGGACGGAATCGGTGTCGCTGGAGAGAGAATCTTCCGGTGAGTTAGGGAAGGAGCAGCAGGCAGGGACCATGCACTCGACGAGGTGGCGGAAGGATCGCCGGAATCGGACTTCTCGAGCGCAGTCGACGGAGGTCGGGGCGGTGATGACGTGGAAAGGCCCTGTTTGGCTGTTTCCTAAATCGATTATTGTTCGCATTTTGTGAATTGAATTAAAACTGAGAAAATATGAAGGTTGGGTTGGGTGTGCGGCGCTCTCTGTGTGGACTATAAATAAATGAATAAAGGCCGAGAGACATACGGATTTGGGACCCACTCTGTTTGTTTACATTGTTTTGTCTATGTTTCTAAATTTTATTAGTAGAATTTGTTTTATTTTATTTTTAGATTATTTTTTTATTATTACGAGATCATAATTTTTAATAAAAATGTATTATTATTACTATTTGAAAACGTTATATACTCTATTCGTCCCATCAAATTAATTCATTTTTTTTAGTCGTTCCACAAAAATAATCCATTTTCCTATTATCGTAATAATTAATAACTAATACTTCTAATTAAAAAAATTTAACTATATTTTATTAACTTACTAATATTTTTAGTTTTCCTATTTGTAATTGTAAATTTACAACTTGAACTAAAATTTTGAATAATAAAAATAAAATAAATATTTAATATTATATAAATAAATATTTATTTAATTTAAAAATTAAATTTTAATGTAATATATAATTAAAATTTGATGTTTGATTTGAAAATTTATGGTTGAAAAATCAATTAAAAATAAAATTTGATATTGATATTTTTTTCTTTGTTCAGAAAAAATAAAAAATAGAACTTATTTATAATGCAAAATTATAAACTTATTTTTAATTTCGGTATTTGCCGTAAAATATTATATTGTAATACCGTGTATATAATTCAGTTAGAGATGGTTTGAGATAGTATACCAAAAATATCGAAATATATTGTATACCGTGCCAAAATTTTTTATTTATTTAAAAAAGATATCGATATTGTATCAAACAATCAGTATATACAAAAATTCCAATTTTTTTAATTATCTATATATAGTGAAAATATCTTATTGTATATCATTATCATACAAAAAAAGTCATATTGTATCAAAATTTTGAAATTTTTTCGATATTTTTTTACGAGTATGCATGTTATTTCCTATTTTTATTTCGTAAATTCAGTATACCAAAATATTTGTACGGTACGGTAAAATATCATACCAAATATTTTATACCATACGTATGCAATGTGATATTAAATTTGATATATCATAACGAACTATCTTTAACAACAATCAAATTCGAAAAATTTTATGTATTGTTTATATAATTTTTTTTATTACATTTTTTTATTGTATAAATTACATTTAAGTCATTAAATCTATTTATTTATTTTATCTAAATGTATATAGTTATTTACAATAAATACAATTATTATTCAATATTTAAAAATAAAAAAAAAATATTTTAACTTTTACTTTAACATTTTATCAAGTAAAAAATATTTAATATAACATTTTATTACATCCATTAATCAAACTAATTAACTACATAACACATTATTTCTTAAATTATGTGTCTAAAAGAAATTGGACTAATTTCATGGGACAGAGGGAGTATATTTTTTATTATCTAAAAATAGACGCGTTTCATTTGAATATAAATGTTAATATAATGTATATTTTTTTATCTTTTACGGTACTCCTTCCGTCCTAAAACTAAATATCTATTTGCTTTTTGCATATAGTTTTAGAAATATTAGTATTATATTGGGATATAGTAGGAATAAAGTAGAAACGCCTAAAATAACCTTATTAGTATATGTGATATAAAGGTAATGACATTTGTGTAATATATTGTAAGTTGTAAGGGTATTTGTAATGTTAGGTAGACAGTACAGTTACTAAAAAAGAAAATGGATACTTTGTTATGGGACGGACTAAAATGAAAATATGAATACTTTGTTATGGGACGGAGGGAGTACAAAAGATGAAAAAAATAATTAAAATATAAGAAATTATGTCATTTTTAACTTAAAAGTGAAACAATCCTATTTTGTTTTTACGATAAACAACTAATAAAAGTGAATATATTATTTTATGACAGAGATAGTATAATTTTGCTTAGTATAAAAACTAAAAAATAATATATTATACCCTAGAATTGACAAAGATAAATTGGAGAAAATGTATAATACCTTTGGAGTTGATAAAAGATTAAAAAAATTGAAAAAATTATTCAAGTCAACAATGTATATATATATTTTTTTAATCCACTAAAAGAAATTTTACAATTAAGTGTGTTTGTTCGAGGGTAATCAGGATTGATGACCCCTTAGGATAGTCTCCGAAAGTGCGCGTGAAAGTAGACAAAGTACGTTTGAAAGACTTGTGTTGATCTATGGGCCAGTATAGTCCCTACACGTTTTGCCTACGTGGCTTGTAGTATCAGAGATGATCTACGACGGTCAATAGTCGTTGACTGGACTGTTGAGGGGCCAAGCATTTTATAGATCATTGAGATGCAATGTGGACATTGCATTCTTAAGTAGGTGATGATATGATACCCCAATGTTAATAAGAGTTTAAAAGGATTGATTAAACTGGTTATGTTAATAATATGCACGTTCCTTTTTTAGAACACACTTGAAGAAACTCTATAGTTAAATATGTTTGCTTTAGGATAATAATTTCAAGATGGATGACCTTCTAATCCTTAAAGTGTACCTCAGGTTATAAGAAATTAAATTAATTGAACATATTATTTATCTCAAAAAAACAGTGTGAACATTCATTTTTGGGGTCACATAATAATATTTAATTAGTATAGGAAATTTATTAAGGTTGTACTTCTTTTGAAGAGGTTGGAATCAATTGAGTTTGAGTTTCGATTGAATTTAAATTTTAACATAAAGTTTGAATTTTGTGTTCCTTTAGATTTATATTTTTGGTTTGTGTTTGGAGTTTTGACATATATTAATTCGATAGGTAAAAAATATAATACTTCATTCGTCTACGTTTAAGGATCACATTTACCTTTTGCGTTATTGTAGTTAACATTAAAAATAATCATATATTTGTACAATTTTTTGTACAAATATCATTCTATTAGTGTTATAACACACTAATGAAAGTATTTTTGTAATTTTTTTTTATTTGTACTACATTTTGATATAATAATTAATATTCGAAGAGTAACACGCAAAAAGTAAATTAGACATTTAGAGCCGGACATAAATAGTAATATAAATGCGTATTAAATTAAATTTATAAAATAAATAATAGTGTGATTTCAATATTAAATTGCAATAATTATAAATAAATATTTATAGTTTAGTTATTTATTTATATTATATAAAAAATTTATTTCATTACAAAATAACATTTATATACTTTCTATTCTTCATTCCTTTAACAATCTATCCATTTTTCTATTTTGATCCGTCTCGTTACAAAGTATTCATTTCTTTTTTTTAGTAAATGTATTTTCTACTTAACATTATAAATATCCTTCCAACTTACAAAATATTACACAAATGTTATTACCTTTATGTCACATAATGTTATTTTAGTCTTTTCTATTTTATTCATACAATATTTCAATATAATATTAATATTTATAAAATTCAATAAAGCATATGGATAGATAAATATGAGACGGAGGAAATATTTTTTTATCAAATTGTTATTATTAAAATAATTAAACAATTATTCTACTATAGTTTTGCACAGCCGTGCAAATATGACCGTTTTTTAAAATTTTAAAAATAATTAAAAAGTAATTAATGTATCAGCTACCTACAATCTAGGAACAAAAAATTGTCTCAATCACACCCAAATTACTATGCATAACCGTTCAGTAGTTTTGATCAAATTGATTAAAAGAAGCACCCTCCAAATAATTGATAAAAATATGATAAGATGAATAAAAAAATTGTTGCAAATTGATTATTATGTACTAAAGCAAAAATAATAAAATTATGAATCAATAAAATTAATTCCTTCAAATGAATTGTTCATAAATTTAACGGACAATTAAAAAATAAAGAGTAGTAAAATTTTAAGAGATGAAAAAAATATTATTTTTTTTTTTGAAATATCATTGTTTTTTATATTAAAATTCAAATGAAAAATTAAAATACAATGATTTGTGAAATTTTAGTTTTGAATATAAAAATTCTGAATTGAAATAATTATTTGATGTGATATTGTTATGTATGAAATTTAAAATTAAGTTAAGAAACCCAAGGTAAAAAGAAAAATGGGCCTTGCAATCGAGTTGATCGAACTGGGCGAGGGGCACCCCGGAAAACTCAGGAAAAATAGATATATTTCTAAGGAAATAGTGGGTCGGAAGGTCAATAGGTCGGAAGGTCCTCAGGTCGGGAGGTTCGTAGGTCGGAAAGCCCTTAGGACGGAAAGTCCGCAGGTCGGAAGGTCTTCAGGACGGAAAGTCCGCAGGTCGGATGATCCTCAGGTCGGGAGGTCTGCAGGTCGGATGGTCCTTAAGTCAGGAAGTCTGCGGCTGGACCAACAAGTTGGATGGTCAGTAAGTCGGGAGGTCTGCGGCTGGACCAATAAGTCAGAGTTGGTCCAAAGAGGCGGATTCTATTGAGAATAAGTGAGAATGATATTGTGGTCGGTTGAGGACACGTGTCAGCAGGAGAGGGGTAGCAGACGGTTGAAAAGGAGACGTTGTAACCGTTCGGACGACGGTTTCCAGTAGCGTTTTTCAAAGAGGATTTAAGGATTTGGATTTTTCTGAGAAAGCCATCTTCAATCAACTTTAACAAAGCAAAGTCAGATTCGAGGATCACCATTTTAAATTTTCAGCATTTAATTTCCAGTTAATTTCTTTTATGTACCGTACAATGTTTAGAGATTCCTAATCTCAGACGCTAATTAATCAAGTTTAAAGATATTTTCCATATCTTTGAATTTCACTTTTTGTTTGTTGAAAAAATACATCAACAGATATAAATATGTATTGATACGATGTTTTGAATGTAAAATTAAAATTTAGTATAATATAATAAATAAAAACAATATCTATTTGATTTGATATATTTCGAAAAAAATATTTAAAATAGTAAAACTAAAACCGAAATCGTACAAGTAAACGCACCAATATATTTGTGTGCGCGTATCAAAAGACCAAATCATTAAAACAAAAAACACATAATTATAAAAAGTACGAAAATATTTTAGAGGAATCAAGCTCGGATAACTTTTGTATTTACCATTTCTAACTAACACATTATATTTTTAATATAATTTTTTATAACATATTACATCGTTAATATATGCAATATAAAAAGATTGATTTTATCTAATCAAATATTAATTATAAAAAAGGAATAAGTAATCTGTTGAAATAAAGGTTGCAATTATTATCAAAACAAAAATAAAATTTTGAATCACACAAATTAAAAATCATTGAAAACTTGAATTTTGATATCATCAACGCCATTTTTATAAAACTAATGATAAATTATACTCCCTCCGTCCCAGACACCATGTCCACGTTGCCGTTTCTGTCCGTCCCACATACCATGTCACTTTTTTTTTTGAAAAATAATTACACACTTTAATCTCATTTTAAATTTTTTAATTTTATTTTTTTAAATTTTAATTAAACTAATTAGTTATCTTAATTTATAATTATTTATATTATAAAATAATTATTTTTATTAATATATTCTTAATTATCTACTAATTACACCTCTTCTAAAATACCGTATCTATAATATAGTAGACACGGTATCTGGGACGAAGGGAGTACCTTAAATTAAATTATAGGAGTATGTAAAGTTACAAGTATATAACATATAGCCTTTAAAAAATAAATAATAGTAATAATTAAAAAAGCATCTTTATAATTTGCCTGTGAAAAAAGGGTGGGACATGTTTCAGTATAGCATGACACATGGGCTGGTTTTGAATGCCGTTTGTTTGTTTGTTATTTCACATACTAGATCAATTAATTTTATTATTCACTCACAAAAATTTACTTTTTTTTTTTAATTTTATTTTAACAATTCAATACAAAATATTATATTTTACTCTACTATAAAATGTTCTCGTCCCACATAATTATCTATTTCTTTTTTAAAAATATGATTATACACTTTAATCATATTTTATATTATTTAATCATTTATAATTTTGTTAATCTTAATTAAATTATTTAGTTATATTAATTTTAATATGTAATTATTTTTACTAATACAATTTTTAATCATACTAATTATATTTTATCTAAATTTTTATATATAAATTTTCGTATCCACAGTAGATGGAATACTTTTTATATGCGGACACAAATTTTTATACTTCATGCCAAAAGATCACTTCAATCTGAAATACTAAATAAATAAACCCTATGTATTTATAATATTAAATATTTGGAGTTGGTTCATCCAATAATTTTTAACCTACTTAATTTTTACTGAATGTTAATTAAAAAATACTATTATGTATCATGTCTACATAATATAAATAAGTATATGTTTTTATTCTTTCGCAACATAAAATATTATCTTTTATATTATCGACACAAACTTTTCATATCTTTCAGCAAAATATATCTCAAACAAAATACTAAGCAAACACACTCTTGGTTTTTATTTAACATATTATATTAAAAATAGTCCCACAGTATAAAAATATATTTATTTTTTCATACGAAAAATTAAATTGCTAGTATTAGGTAAAATAATTAAAAATTAAACAATATAATGAAATATATATATATATATATCTTATTAAGTGATTTAATAGAATAAAGTATAACTATTAATTTTTTATTTTAAAAATATTGAAAACTAGGTAAGACATACCAATATAAGGAGTATATTGCAAGATATATTATAGGAAGTGAGTACTTTTTAAGAGATTATATTAAAAATTCTTTTAATTTGATTTTTTTTTTCTTTTTATTTTTTTAAATAAGAAAAACATAAAGTTACAAATCTGGGACAAAAGAAATAATCAATTAATGATGCAACACCTAGCTGCTTTTGTAGCTTTGCACTTTAGTGCGTGCATTGCTGCAAATCATTTTGTCCCATTGCCTTGCCCACTAATTCACGTACTTTTTTCGTTTTTTTCTTTTTAATTTTTATAATACGACGTAGAAATTTACAATTATTATTTTTTAAAGATATACTCTATTTCGGCCAATGAAATTGGTCTGATTTTTTTTACACGAAATTTTAAAAAAAATTGTATTAAATAGTTAATTAATTTGATTAATTTATGTAATAGAAGAGTTTATGAACTTGTTTATTTTCACAAAATACTAATCATAGTTTTTAATAATATTTTCTTCGTCCGTCCAATTGAATCCTATTTTTTTTTGTAAATATACAAAAAAATTGAGATAAATTTACAGGACAGATGTAGTAATATATTCTTTCAATCTTATAAAATATTTACAAAATAATAAAATTAAATATTTTAATACGACTATTATTTTGACATTTCTCAATAACTAATGATAAAAACACAAAAAAAATTCTAAATACCAAAAGGAGCTTAACCTTTGTTCTTTTATTTATTTTTTATTTTTGAAATAAATAAAATATAAATTCACATCTCATTATTTACTAATTCTTCGATCCAAAATATTAAATGGAACAACCTAACAAAATTTTTTTGAGACACTTTACGGTTAGTATTATTTAAAAAATACAATATATACAAACCAATACAATATATATATTCTTCAAACTTATAAAAAATTAACAATTTGACAAAATAATTACTTCTAATATTGTCAACACACTTTTCACAGCCATATATACAAATTGTATTAATTATAAATAAAGATGTGCAATTAGATAATAAAAAATAAATTGACTTTAATGTTTTAAATGCAATTAATACAATAATTATCGTAATTATAAAAATAAATAAAATAAACAATACATTAAATTTTTCGAATTTGATTGTTGATGGGAATTGTTAGTTATGACATATTAAATTTTATATTTTATACATATGTAGACCGTATAAAATTTTTTGTTTGATATTTTACCATCTCGATACCATATAAATAATTTGATTTACCAAATTTACGGATAAATAAATTTAAAATCAAATTTCATTATTAACTAATTTTCCAATCATATAAGACCAAATCAAACAAAAAGTTTTATATTACATTAAAAAACTAATTTAAGATTTTAAACATTACAAAAATATCTATTTATATTATACTCCTAAATATTTATTTTAATTTTTATTATTCAAAATTCTAATTCAACTTTCAAATTTACAATCAAACATACAATAGAGTTACAAACATTAATAATTTAATTAAATGTAATTAAAGATAACTCATTTTCTTTTTTGTCCATCCTACAAAAGATAACTCTTTTTTATCTTTGGCAAATTTATCAATTTTAAATACATTGTAACCAATATAAATTAATTTAATTAAATTTCTAACATTTTACACGTACTCACTCAAAACCCCTTTATTTTTATCTCTCTCTTCAATTAGCAAATAATTTTATTTACTTTTAAAATTTTCTATTTTTTTTATTAAACTAATTTATGATAATGATAAATACATAAATATATATTTTTTTATTTATTTGTATTATACAAAAAATTATATTCTCTACAATGTAAAATTCATACTATATATATTTGATTGAAATATAATGTTAAAAGTATTTAAACATATATTTTAAATTTCTTTTAATCATTGAATAACTAATCCTCACTATTTAAATATCTAATGTATACTACCTAAATTCTCGTACCCAAATAAAAGAGTTCATCTCTATCAGGGTGGAGGGAGTATTATATTAGAAAAATAGACTAATTTTATAAGACGGCTAAAAAAGAAAATTAGACTAATACGGTGGAAATGAAAGAGTAATATATTTGGTAAAATTAATTAGATTAATTAATGTTTTAATTTTATTTTATGTTATTAAATATTACTAAATAAAAAAATGGACTAATTTGGTGAGACAAGTAAAAATAAAAAAATAGACCAATTTCGTGAGACGGATGAAATATTTAATAATTTCTTTAATCAAATAAATAGTCTACAAATTATATTAATGTACGCATGTTATAGTATTAGACAAGTTTTGTGTATAACATATTCAATTGAAAAGATTCATGGAATCCAAACTAAACTCATAATGTTATGGTTATCGGTCACCTTTTATTAAAAATTTATTCACCTATGTTTACATTGATATTATAGGGGTTTGATTTGATATTTATAACTAATTTAATTGGGTACATGTAACACCTCAAATAAAATTTTTTAAGTGTTACACATCAACACCAGAACAACACCACACAAAACATTACGTGCTCTAATGCTAAAACTAAAACATAATAACGACGTGTGTAAAAGTTTTTCTTTACACTAAAACATGCAACTCTTAGAATGTTATTACACAAATTTAAAATTCTCAATATATTTAAAAATTAGAGAACGTGTAACCCTAGATTTGAAAAATATCTATTCCAAAAGTTCACGAATGTTCAATAAAAAGTGTCACTCTAATGATGCATCAAGTGGACGAAAGTCCTGAATTCAACTCTGCATAGAGAAAAATAGTAACACCAGAAAAAGCTGACTAATGAATTAAATATGCATAAACCAAAACTTATCATGTTACATTACAATAATTAAAAAGTCAAAGCATGCCTAGAACTGGCATCCATAAATGCACAGAGGTTGACTTAACATCGGCGCAACCCTGTTTCAATCAATCGAATGGCCTAACGCCGGCTCATCAATGTACATGAGTTGGTCTAGCACCGACTTAACTCATTCTTAGTCAATTGGATGGCCAAACACCGGCTCATTGATACATAGGAGTTGACCTAATACCGACCCAGCTCACTTTTCAAGCAATTGGATGGCTTAGCACCGGCTCATCAATACATAGGAGTTGGCATAACACCGGCCCAACTCACTTTTCAATCAATTGAATGGCTTAGCACCAGCTTATAAATACATAAGATTCGACCTAACGTCGGCCTTACCCACTTTCAATCAATTAGATGGTCTAACACCGGCTCATCAATACATATGAGTTGGCCTAGCACCAGCTCAACCATTCATCTCATTAGCTAGCCTAGCACCGACTTTACTAATTTGCAAATCAATTGTCACGCATAGTATACCATATAATTATATGTGCACATAATTATTTTGCAATAAATCCTAACTCACAACAATTCGGCTATACATAAACAATATGTTCATCATTTTCTCATACCACTACTCATTTACATCAATTTTGTTCTTATAGTCTATCAATCAAGCGACAATCAAAAGACCCATTGGACATGCGATATTTAACCGCTTACCTTACTTAGAGGAAGCTAACGAACTCGACTACCACTGACTTGTGGGACTTGGTTCGATCGAACTTCACCTAATCACCAAATACGATAAATCAACTTAGTCAAATTCAGCGCAAATCTTAATAAAATTCATCATAAACTCATCGGTATTCCAAACATTATGAAACTGGTGTCAAATTAAAGCTAACATCCCTAAATTTTATTTCATAGACCAAATATTTGATTAGTAATTTGAATTACATACAAAATATTGTCTTAACTCAAACAGTCCGTTTGATTCGAGAAAATATAGTAGTTTTATTGTAAAAATCATTAAAAATCCATTTTATGCTCAAATATAACAAACGGTGGCTCGAATTAAATTTAGCATGTATATCTACATTTCCAATTAAACAAAAATACTAAAATAATATCCCAAAGGAACAGAATATTGGTATCAGAGGCGACCTGCGACAACCCGCAGTCGTTGACCGGACTATTGACGGGTCTAGCAGTTGATGATCCTTCGGTTGCAATGTGGATATTGCATTCTTAAGTGGGGGAGAATGTAATACCCCGGAGTTGGGTCGGTGCTAGGCCAACTTCTGTGGATGAGCCGGTATCAGGCCATCTAAGATTGAATAAAGGTTAAATGAATTAAATAGACTACTTATATCAATAATGTGCACATTCCTATTCGCAAGCCTTACTGAAGTTATGCGTGGTTGATCTAGAATAATTTAAGGATGTGTGACCCTATGGGAAGTCTCCAAGGGTGCGCGTGAGTGATGATAGAAGCGTATTTAAAGGACTTATGTTGACCTGTGTGGACAGTTTACGATCCTGACATGCCCTACTTTGCGTGGCTTGTAGAATATTTATGATTATTTGAGCATTTAAATAAAGTTTGTATAAAAATAATAATATATCTAATTTGTACACCTTAAAAAGGTCACCCGATACCATCATATTATTACATGTACCGTTATGAACTTGTTAAGTAGCAATTTCTAAAATTAGATTTGATGTAAATATAATTTTCAAATAAATAAGCAAATGTACATGTTTACTAAACATATCAAATTTGGTGCAAAACACTGTTGGGAAAATTGTAAAAAATATCCCACATGTATACTCAATTATTACTTTTGTCTTATATTTATCTGGTTGGCAAAATATATCATACATGTTTGCAAAATTCGTTATTTCTATCATTTGGCCGCGCGTGGTGTGAAAGTCACGCGCGGCCAAAGGACAGAAATAACGAATTTTGTAAACATTTAGGATCTATTTTACCAGCGAGATAAATACATGACAAAAATGATAATGGGGTATACATGTGAGATATTTTTTACAATATTCTAAAAAATTGCTACATGACTAGTCTATATCATTTCGAAAGTATCATATCAGTATATATGATAATATTCTAATACTAGACAAGATTTTCAACGACTATCAACTCTATATAAAATTATTTATGTACGCATATTCTTTATTAAATGACCAAACTAATACTAAAAATTCATTTATTACTATATATTTGTATACGTTGAATAATATATTATAGACTCTTTCAATTTATCAAATTTATTATTATTTTTCATTCATGTATATCCATTATATTTACACCATAAATATTGTTATGACACATTATATATTTATATGATAGATTTCATTTTAATAAGCTTTGTGGCATTGTTAGAAAATAAACATTTAATCAAATATGTTAGCAGAAGCGGGTAGCGAAATTTAAACAAATCTCCAGCCATTGCTAAAAATTAAATTTGTTCTTGAGATCTTCTTCTTCATGAACAGTACATTGGAACCGTGGGAAGATGGTGTTGCCAAACTCTGGAACCCTTGGGAGGATGTTGCCAAACTTTGGAACCCTGTGAAGATGTTGCCAGATCCTGGAACCCTAGGATGACGTTGCCAAACCCTGGCTCTCAAATAGCGATGGTGTATTCTAATTTTCTGAGAGTAGGTTTAGTAACTCGTATGTGAGAGTATTTATAATAATAATAAAAAAAGAAACCGTCCATCACGATTTTTCTGCCACTTCTCACGTATATTTTGAATGTGATAGACTTAATGGGAGAAAAGTGGGTCACAATTTAAGGTTAGTTTAATTATACAAGATAATTAAAAAATCAAAATTTAAATATGAATAATTAATTAATTAAACTAACATTCTCCCACTTGGCCCGCTCAAACCATCCCAACATAACGAGAAACTTTACATACGAATCATGGCGGTAGGTCTTCTATGAATGAATGTTACCTTCCATGTATCACGATATGTCAAGCATCTCAAACTAAATTCACAACTTAATGAATAAATCTTATATTTATTCCGAGTTAAACTTAAGCGAATTTTCTCAATAATAAACAAATATGTGCACAATAAAGTGAGAAAACATCAAACTTAGTAAGAGTCTCAAATAACAATGTGCACAAATAAACTACATTGTAGAATCAAGTCCCATACTTGCTACGTGGTCCCTGAAATTCCTTAGTGGCATGCCTTTAGTCAAGGAATCAGCAAGCATCAACTCTGTACTAACGTGTTCAATGACCACTTTATTTTCCTTGACACGTTCTCTTAAGGCTAAATACTTGATGTCGATGTGTTTACTTCGA
Source organism: Andrographis paniculata (assembly GCF_009805555.1). NCBI lineage: Eukaryota > Viridiplantae > Streptophyta > Magnoliopsida > Lamiales > Acanthaceae > Andrographis > Andrographis paniculata. Next base: position 710,131 of record NW_026137589.1, read on the forward strand.
CTCCCACTCTTATTGTTTTTAGCCATAAACACCGCAGCAGAGTTGTCACAGTACAACTTAATCGGTCTGGAAATAGAGTCAACGACTCTAAGCTCGGATATGGTACTCTTCAACCATACACCATGCGAGTTAGCCTCAAAACATGAAACAAACTCAGCCTCCATAGTGGAAGTAGCAGTGATAGACTGCTTCGCATTTCTCCAAAAGATAGTTGCACCAGCCAACATGAACACATAACTCGATGTGGATTTCCGAGTGTCAATGCAGCCAGCGTAGTCCGAATCGGAGTAGCCAATTACTTCCAAGACATCAGTTTGTCTATACATGAGCATGAAGTCCTTCGTACCTTGAAGGTACCTCATCACTTTCTTTCCATCTTTCCAGTGGTCAACACCTGGATTACTCTGATATCTCCCTAATACTCCAACAACATATGCTATGTCAGGCCTAGTGCAAACCTGAGCATACATAAGACTTCCTACTGCTGAAGCATAAGGGATATTTCTTATGTATTCCCTTTCAAAGTCATTTTTCGAACACTGACTTAAATCGAGCCTGTCACCCTTCATAATGGGAGCTACACTCGGTGAACAATCTTTCATATTAAATCTTTCTAGAACTTTCTTGATATAGGCTTCTTGAGACAAACCCAAAATGCCTCGATTTCTATCTCTATGGATCTTAATGCCAATGACATAAGATGCCTCTCCCATATCTTTCATATCAAAGTTCCTTGAGAGAAATTGTTTCACCTCATATAACATCCCTTTATCATTAGTTGCAAGCAAAATGTCATCTACGTACAACACAAGGAAGCAAATACGACTCCCACTAACCTTCTGGTACATACAGTGATCCATGATGTTTTCTTCAAAGCTGAATGAAGAGATAAAATCATGAAATTTCAAATACCATTGACGGGAGGCTTGCTTCAATCCATTTATGGATTTATTAAGCTTATAAACTAAATTTTCTCCACTACTAGAGGTAAATCCTTCAGGTTGTTGCATATAAACCTTTTCCTTTAGATCACCATTCAGGAATGCAGTTTTCGCATTCATTTGATGTAACTCAAAATCAAACTGAGCTACTAATGCCATGATCACACGGAAGGAATCTTTCTTAGATACCGGAGAAAATGTCTCGGTGTAATCGATTCCTTCCCTTTGAGTGAATCCTTTAGCAATAAGTCTTGCTTTATGTCTTTCGATGTTGCCATCAGAGTCTATTTTGGTTTTGAAGACCCATCTACATCCGATGGCTTTTACACCATCAGGCAACTCGACAAGATCCTATACCTTGTTTGATGTCATAAAGTCCATCTTGTCTTTCATAGCACCATGCCATAAATCGGATTCTTTAGAATTCATGGCTTGTGAAAACGTTTCAGGATCATTTGCGGCTTCTATATTGTAATCCGATTCTTGAAGATACACCATAAAGTCACTAGAAATAACTAATTTTTTGACTCGTGTAGATCTTCTCAATGTTGTCTCATCATTATCATGAAGAACTTGCTAACCACTGACTCAAAATTATGTTGTTCAACATTCTCTTGATGTTCCTCATTAACAACTTGATCTACATGATCATTTTCATCAGTTAATCGTCTAACACGCGTTGGAACTTGAGGAACGTGGAAGACAATCAATCTATCACTCGATTCAGTAGGTTGATCTTTATAGTGATCTTTTTTAGAATGAGTATCTTGAAAATGATCACTCCCACTAACCAAGTCATTCTCGAGAAATTTCGCATTTCTCGATTCCACAATTCTAGTGCTATGAGATGGACAATAGAATCTATATCCTTTGGACTTTTCGGCATATCCAATGAAATACCCACTAATGGTCCTCGGATCTAGCTTCTTTTCTTGTGGATTATAAATTCTCACCTCAGACGGGCATCTCCAAACACGTATATGTCGCAAACTCGGCTTCCAACCCTTGAATAATTCAAAAGGTATCCTTGAGACAGCCTTGGTTGATACCCGGTTCAATACATACGCAGACGTCTTTAGTGCTTCAGTCCACAAGAACTGAGAAAATTTCACATTACCCCTCATACTCCTCACCATGTCCATTAGTGTTCGATTTCTTTGTTCTAAACACCATTTTGGTCCGGAGAACCAGGCATAGTGTATTGGGCAACAATCCCATTCTCTTGAAGAAATCTAGCAAATGGACCGGCAGCTTGTCCATTTTCTGTGTATCTGCCATAGTACTCACCACCTCTATCAAATCTGACGATTTTGATTTGTTTTTCACATTGTTTCTCTACTTCAGCTTTGAAAACTTTAAAGGCTTCTAAAGCTTCATCCTTGGTATGAAGTAAGTAAAGATACATGTACCGTGAATAATCGTCAATAAAGGTGATGAAGTATCTCGGACCACTTGCATCCATGTTTGGACAACAAATGTCTGTATGAATAATTTCCAAAAGATTCAAACTTCTTTATGCACCCTTTATGGACTTGTTAGTCTGCTTGCCTTTAATGCAATTCACACAAGTCTCAAAATCAGTGTAATCCAAGGTACCAAGTATCCATTCATTCACTAATCTTTTAATTATGTCAATTGAGATATGTCTCAATCGATGATGCCATAACATATATGAGTTCTCATTCATAATACATCGCTTTAAACTAGCTGTGGCATGCAGTGAATCAAAAGTAGTGTCATTTTTCAATTTAATCGAATAAAGAACATCATTAATTTTACCACAACCAACGGTTCTAGATTCAAAATCCAAAACAAAACTAGAATCCATGAAGTAAAACGAAAAACCCAAATATGATAGTCTCGATACAGAAATTAAATTTTTGGAAAACCTAGGAACATAAAAAGTCTTTTCCAACTTCAAAACAAAACCACTACTAAGCACTAAACTACACGTCCCAATGGCTTCCACAGGTGAACACATCCGACTACCGGAATAGATGAACTGTTCACTTCCCATTGGTTTCCTTAGGCTTTTCATACACTACAAGGTATTGAAAACATGGATTGTAGAGCCAAAATCATTTCACCATGTGTTATAATTAATATTAACCATACTGAATTCATAACAGACAAATGCAGAAGGGATACCTTTCTTTTCGAACCAAGTTTTGAACTTAATGCAGTTTTTCTTCATGTGTCCTTTCTTTTTACAGAAAAAACACGTAGACTCCTTCTTTATAACCCGCTCAGCTGGCACAGGTCCCTTCCCCTTTGTATCATGCTTTCTCTTCTTGCCATGGACCGTTAGGTTCACTTTCTCACCTTCCTCCATCAACAGTCTCTCCTCTTCTTGAACACACATGGTCATCAATTCATTAATGGACCATTTATCTTTATGTGTGTTATAGGATATCTTAAATGGACCGTACTGATGAGTTAAAGTGCACAAAATGTAATGGACAAGAAAGGACTCAGACATGGTCACCTCTAAGCTTCTCAGTTGTGCCGCAATGTCCCGCATGCGCATTATGTGCTCGCGCACACCCCTCACACCCGTGAATCTCATGGTGGAGAACTGAATGATTAATGTGTTGGTAAGAGCCTTATCATACTTGACGAATTGCTCGTAAATAGCCTTCAAAAGCTCTCTGACATTATCATGCTGATCGACAGACACATGGATACCAGCAGAAATCTTAGTCTTTATGAGCATCATGGAAAGATGGTTAGATCTCTCCCATCGCTCATAAAGATCCACATCATATGGCTCGCTGGTTTCAGTAATAACCGGCAGCTCGTCTTTCCATATAGCATAATCAATGTCCATCCAGCCTAAATGAAGGAGAATCCTCTCCTTTAAGATTTTGTAATTATCACCAGTCAATTCGGGAATATCACATTTAATGTCAGAGAAATTCATAGGATTAAATGATGAAAAATTAAACATACATGCTCATCTATAAACGAGACAAATAAATTACATGCTCTACCAATGTAAACACGTCAAGACATAAATCTAAAGATATAAGACTTTGCCTGTGGGCTAAAGTTTTACTCAATTAGATTTCATCAAAAATTTTACAATAAAACTATCAAATTGCGTTCTTTTTCTCAATTCCTGTGGGTAGATTAAGATATACAACTCGATATTTTATCCTAATTACTCGTACAAATATAACAAGACTCTTGTGGGTAGATCTCATCACATCATACATATCTATTAATGTGATTTCAAATAAATCATATATAAAATTTTAATTAATCGAGGATGCTGTGGCTTTTCCGCAATTAAATAAAATTTAAAATAAATCAAAGACATCATGAATGTATAAACTGAAGTTCACATAAATAAATCATATCAATACCATCAGCATGCTTTAATTAAGAATGTAGTGTAGATATATGCAAAATAATAATGATAATAACATTCTGCATGCCTCGTCATCATAGTAATATTAAATATAATAATAATAATAATAGCAAAAATACTACTGCAGCAAGAATAATAAAACTATTGCAACAAGAATACTACTGCAATAATACTCAAATGTGGCACGGAAACTCAGACACACTTTTTATATATTCTTAATGCATGGATATCGATGTATAATATTCATTCAACGCGTATAATTTTAACTGAAACGGAAAGACGTGATTATATAATCACTTGACTAAATATTGATAGTCACATATGTTCTACTAATGGGCAACTAAATTTCGGTTAAACATAAATGGATTTAATAAAATATCTCAATAATTTCCTCAAGGTAATTAATTGTGCATACAAGATAACCCAGATATGAAGTGTACAAAAGACATTACAGAAGAATTTGAACACTCCATCGAAACACAGGAAAAATTTACAAATTTAATATTTTGCATAAATTAATTTCAAAATAAAATTCAAAATTTTTTCAAAAACTATAATGAAAATTTCTCAAATCGCAGGATCGGATCTTGATCAAGAAATATCGCAAAGTAATTGTTGAAAATAAAAAACCAAAATATTTCCAAATAGGAAATTAAAGCGAATTTTGATCAAGAATTTGATGAGAAGAAAATTCAAAGCAAGGCAGAGGCAAAATAGCTCTGATACCAAATGTTAGAAAATAAACATCTAATCAAATATGTTAGCGGAAGCGGGTAGCAAAATTTAAACAAATCTACAGCCATTGCTAAAAATTAAATTTGTTTATGAGATCTTCTTCTTCAAGAACAGTAGATTGAAATCGTGGGAAGATGGTGTTACCAAACTCTAGAACCCTTGAGAGGATGTTGCCAAACTTTGTAACCCTGTGAAGATGTTGCTAGATCCTGGAACCCTAGGATGACGTTGCCAAACCCTGGCTCTCAAATAGCGATGGTGTATTCTAATTTTCTGAGAGTAGGTTTAGTAACCCGTGTGAAAGTATTTATAATAATAAAAAAGAGAAACCGTCCATCACGATTTTTCGTCACTTCTCACGTATATTTTGAATGTGATGGACTTAATGTGAAAAAAGTGGGCCACAATTTAAGGTTAGTTTAATTATACAAGATAATTAAAAAATAATTAAAATTTAAATATGATTAAATAATTAATTAAAGTAACAAGCATCTCATTAAATGACTCATCACATTGTTTATTGTCTATAAATAGGCTATGTGAAGTAAAATGAAATGAATGGGAATTTACTCTCTCTCAATCAATTTGTATCTCTCTGCCTCTGTCTTTCTATATATATATATATATATATAGATAGATACTTATTCGTTTATTTTTGTGTATTGCAAACACATTCATTCACACGGCCATACATATATATATATATATTTATATATTATATCTAATTTGTTATATATTCTATAATATGTTATCAACACCAGAATTTGCCAAGGAAGTTTTAATATAAATATAACATATTTATTTTGTGCTTTTAAAGTTATTTAAAAAGGTTGCAAAATTTGCATTTGAAGAAAAAAAAAATCCCGATATTCTGTCCAAATATTATAAAAAGATATCAAAGCTTTGTGAAAGCTTTGCAAAAAATTCGAGGTATTTATTTAATTATTTTATTTCAATAAAATTATTACTAACATAAATTTTTAATTTTTTCACTAGCTATTATAGATAAAACTGCACCCGAAGATGTCAATATTCAATAAATAAATTTGAAAAATAATGCTATTGGTGGTGATATTTTATTATTAACACACAATTAGATGTGTGATTTTTTTTTATATACCCAAAAGGCACATACTTTGATAACCCCGAAGGTTTATATTTTGGTAACCCTGAAGGTTTATATTTTGGTAGCCCTGAAGGTTCATATTTTAAAAATTATCGATAGTGTATATTGAGCACCCTGAAGGTTCATATTGTGAAACCCCTCAATATTATATATTCAGTACCTGAAGATACATATTTTAAATTTCTGATTTTTTTTTTTTTCATAACCCCCTAATATTGTATGTTATGTACGCTGAAGTTACATTAAATTTTTAATGATTCATATTTTGGACACCCTGAAGGTGCAATGGGATAATACATATTTGAAAGTTTCGATGATTTATATTTTAAACACCCTGAAGGTGCAATGTGATAATATATATTAGAAACTCCTTATATATAATTATTTTTACTCTTATATTTGGTAATAACATAAAAATTATGAATTTTGTTTAAATTTCTGATATATTTATTTTGTGATATTTCTTTCTTTCAGAAGAAATATGAATGTTGAATGCGCTATAATGAATAATACGAAAGACAATTTATGTCTCATTGATAGTGCATCAGCGTACACCATCCTAAAATATAAGAAATATTTCACGAACCTGAAATTGGAAAAAATTCATTTGAATACTCACTTCCAAAAAAGCAGTTTTATGCTACGCCAAAAAATCGTAACTAAAACTTGTTTTTCGTGCAAAATATAGTTTTTGTAACGCCGTAGTTACGACTTATTACCGTAATGTATACTCGCGTAACGAATGTTTTTTACCATGCAATTTTTCATCACAATTGTGGATGGTCAACGCTGCCTGCCCGCGCGTGGGCGGAGCTTTTGTTACGATTTTTATTACGCTCTTTCTTCATCACAATAAATCAGCCCGGCCCGTGCATGGGCTTGGCTTCTGTTACATTTTTTGTTACGTCACATAGTTTGTAACAAAAAATCGGACTTTTTGCACATAGGATTGGCTTTTGTTACGATTTTTATTACGCCATTTCATTCGTCAATAAGAATCACAAAAACATTTATTACGAAATTATAGCAGTAATATCAAGGACTAAGCCATTCCATTACAATCAACACCGTACATCACACTACAAATTCTAAGACAATAAAAATAATAATATATACAATTCCTACTCAACCACAATACACATTAAAAAAATATTCATCAGTCCTCAAGAGCAATTCATACAATATCGTTTCAAGGCGAGACACCTAAAAAAAGCAACAAAGAAAATTGACCACCAGGAGAGTAAAGTGGAAATGAATCCCCGGCAAAAGTATCCAAGAACGAGGCCAATGAAGAAGCTGTACTGAAATCATAATAGTATATCAGTCTAAATTTTAAATTATTTAATCGATGTTCGAAATATACAAAAAAACAAAAAAAAAAGTATAAAGGCTAAAAAAAAGTTGCATTGAAATCCTAAGATAATAACAAAAATACATTAGACTAAGTTGCAAATCAATTAGATAATAACAAAAAATACAAATCGAACTAACAATTTATAAATCCTTGTATGTCTCTTCATTTGGATCGACATGGAATACATTAAACCAATTCAATCAAACAGGTTCTATATAAATTACAAAAAACCTATTTCAACAAATTCAAAATTAAATAAATTAAATTAAACTTATTTCAACCAATCCGAAATTAAATCAAATTATTGTCTGGATCCTATCTTAAATAAGCATATACCAACAACTAAAACCAAAACACAACTTTGGGGTGACCACTAAAACATAATAACAATAAATCATACAACAATAATAAACTATCAAACAGCTCTACAAATGAATATTAACATGTGTGTTTGTGCAGGCCCATGCAGGTGTTTACACTTATACATCTATAGGCATTTGCATCAAAATGGAATGACAGACATCTCAAAACATCTGAAAACAATAAGAAGTGAATATTCTTACAATTTTTTCATCCATTGCTTTTGAATCAATCCTTGGAATCAATTTCATAGTTACTTTCTTCCGAACTTCATTGACATATACAACCTAGCATATATTGGTTAAATTCACAAAGTTAGGAAATTATTTTCCAGAAATACCAATGAAATTTCTCAATGTTAGCAGATAGTTTTCTACTTATGCAAGATCACATTTATGCCTTCCACTAAAGATCGGGCCAACATGCCCTTAGAGATTCCAACCGTTTTGTTTCTTACCGATTGAAAACGAGAAATTTCATTAGTTAGAACCTTCATCACTTTACTGGAATATACAGTCCCAATCCCTTTATATGCCTGCAAATTCAAAATTTTAGATAGTTCCTAACATTACTAAGAATTCAAGTAGATATATGATACATATAATACACCCACACGAAATTGTTTATGCATGCATCTAACAAAAAGCCTCAAATGTAGATAGATTGTTCAAACACAATTACTTTAACTAGATATAATAATCAGATACTCGAACAAGGGCAAGAAAATCACTTCATAGATATCATGTTGTCTATCAGTTTCAACAAAAAAATAAAGCCCTTTAAGTGATCAACAACACATGCAGATATAATCTACAATTTAGTTCCTATTTCCTTCAAGTTTACAAATTTTTGCACAAGACATAAGGCTGAATGCCTCTCACGTCCAACCTAAGAGAAAAATTAATTATGAAATATAAACATTGATGAAGAATTTAATATAAAACAAAACAAATACATAACACCTACCTGTTAGAATCCACATTAGGAAAACAAACATGTTGCAAAACTAGAAACAAACTAAACTAAAATATTGAAACTAATGAATGCAGCATGCTGAACTATCAGATAGAGCACTGCACATGGAGCCATCTATGCATATCCATTAGGAGTGACCTAAAAGGAAAAAAAATAAATGAAAACAGGAGACAGTAAAATATGATATAAATTGGTATAATGTAATTTGAAAAAAAAAAAAAAAATTCATGCTTGATATGCATCATTCCAAAATTGAGCAAGCATGCTTCTATCTTGACAACTGAATATGGAAACTTCTAAATTCATCAGAAAACAAATCTATTTTCTTTCTTTTTTCTTCTTCCAATCCTTCATTTTCTCTGAGTTTCTCTCCATTTTCATTTACATCTGCATGTTCATCTTATCGTCCTTCCCCACAAACAAACAAGTATAGTACTGTAAGTTAATTGATTGAACAATTCTTTGGTTCTAATGTAAATGCATTTATATTAGGAATACTTATTTTCCACTATGACTTTTAAGTTTATCTACTGAACTTGCTTGCTTACTAGTTACCTTGCTTTGTCTATCTGTTAAAGACATAGAACATATATTACGACAAGAAGAACAAGAAGTATCACAACAATTACAACAATCAACCACCAAGCAGGTAGGCAGATAGCATTTCCTCACCTCACCTCCTCCCTCTTCTCTTCTCTTTCAGATAATTCTCGGTACCCTCCAAACGCCAAAATCTTCCAATAATAAGTAACATAAACATATTATAATCATCTATCTATCTATCAAATCCCTACTCTTCTCTTCTATTCTCTTATCCTTAATTGTAAAATTCAAGACTAACCAAACAACCAACCTTAAGATTGGTGTCCCAACTTCTTGAAAATGATAAAAATGATACTTTGAAATAGGAGGGAGGGAGTATAATATTGTGCATTTACTTTAAAGGATATTATTGTAATCCTTATGATTATTTAATAGATTATGAGTTTGTTCTTTCAAACTTTCTTTTTCTATATGATTTTCAATATATATTTTATCGTATCACAAAAATTCTCAATATATATATATTTTATCATATCACAAAAATCCTATTTAATATAATTTTTTTTTTTTACCGACGAAAATTTCTATTCTTTACATAAAAAATCAAATCAAAACACCGATGAAACAAACCCTATATAATTATGATATTAATTAATCGGACGATTTCTACTAAATTTATTCATTCAACAATGGTTGAATTTAAATCAGTCCTTAATCTTTTCACAATTTTTAGTTTTAAAATTATTAATATAAGATAAATGGTTAAAATTTAATTCAGCAAATGCTTAATTAAATTGTACATCGGCACTTTAGTCACATGCATAATCGAAATAAAATTTACTTTATTTGATAAAATATAAGATAACGTCAATTTAGTATAAATATTCTTTAAATAAATTAATTTCATCCTTCTTAATTATCCTTAATTAAAAGTCTATTAGTGTAGAGAGTTTTAATTAAATCGAATTTTAATCAATTACAGTAGATATATAATTAAGTTGGATAAAATAATATTATTTACTCTAATCACTCAAAGTAAACACACTGCTTATATGACGCAGTTATGGTACTTATTTGATAAAATCAGCACCGTGTTGATTTTATCATATAACATCGTTCAATTGTTCAAATAGCACTTATTGAAATTCCAAATATCATATAGTATATTAATAACGTTAGTTTATGGACTCTTGATTGGTGTATTTTAGATTCTTGATCGATGGTTTATGAATTCTTGAATTGATGGTATTTGGGGAATTAACAACACAATATAGAATATAATATACACTACATAGAGCACTAGATATATTTTATAAAGTACCAATATATTTCTATTGAGTATCAGACATATTTTTATAGAACAACATACGCACTTTTCTAGATCACCGATTTAAAAAATAAATAGATAGTACACAATTCTTATTTCACATAGTACTCAGTGTTAGATGCACTAATTAAACAGGGTATGGATCATATTTGATCGGATCACACTACCAAAAAATTGGCTTTTTGTAGCGGATATGTAGTCCGTCAAAATAAATTCGTCACAAAAAGTGACTTTTGTTATGAAAGTTGTCGTCACAAAAAAGTTTAATGATTGGTCAACTTTTTTTTGTATTTATTTCGACAATTTATCCGTAACAACTATATTTTGGACGGAATTTCGTCATATATATATATTTGTTACGTAATTCAAGCCGTGACAAATAGGTCAATTTAAAAATTTTCTATATACTTAGAAAATCTATATAGAATTATTTTAAAATTAGAAAAAAAAAAAGATTATTTATTTCGATAGTTATCCGTAACAATTACATTTTGGACGGAACATCGTCATATATATATTTGTTATGCAATTCAAGCCGTAACAAATAAGTCAATTTTAAATATTCTATATATCAAAAAAATCGGTATATAATTATTTTAAAAATAAATTTATTTAAAAATTGAATAAATTTATCAAAAAAATAAATAAAAATAAAAATATGAAAATATTTTCATAAATCATACCTAAAATATCAATTAAAAAAAATTAATTATTTTTTAAAACATAAAAAATATATTATTAAAAAAATTAAATAAAAACACAAGCATATAATATTTAAAATAAACAAAAAATCTGCATTAAAAAGTACATATAAATTTTGAGAAAAATTTTAAAATGACTTAAGGATTTTGAAAAAAATTTACAAATTATTATTATTATTTTTTTTAAAAAAATAAAACTAAAAATGAATCATAACCCTAATCCAATATCCTAAACCCAAACCCAACTACACCGCCAAAGTGATTTCTCGCACATCGCTGCTCGCCTGCCCCATCGTCGCCTCGCGCCGACGTCCCCAACTCCGTCCGATGACGTCTTCCACCAGCCACACTAGTGCAAAAGATGACTATCTGGTGTTATCCCCAAAGGTTTGTGTTGTCTTCCATTTTGTAATCGTAAGCCCTTCTAATTTATTGTTCTTCGAATTATGTGGCTAGTTCAACCGTCTATTTTTTTTATTATTATTTTAATAACGCGTATTATGTGCTTCCCCTTGATTGAGTAGAATTTTGTTCGAATTGGTTCTCTTATATAAATTTTTGAATGATTTCATGTGCCTTTTGGTGTTGATTTTCCTTCTTTAAAACATGATTTGAAACTTAATTCCTAAATTTTGGTGGTCCTATGTTATTGTCTTCGATCATAATTTCTATGTTTTTTTTTTCTACATATTATGAAATTTCATAAATGAAGCTTATGCCAGTTAAGGTTTTCAATGTCCTGGGAGAATTACATCGTAGAATCGCAGAAATTCTACCCAAAACTTCCCAAAAAGTCTTATCTCGATGATTTTTTTTGGCTGATGTTTGTTTATAAAGTGTGAAGGCAGGGAAAGAACACTATGCAGTATGTTTTTATTATGTAAATGAAAAAAAAAAAAAAAAGAATGTATATATGTTTAAAGCATTGTGAACTGAAGACCATGCTTTGTGTTGTTTTGGGTATCTTCTTATTTGATATAAAAATAATCTATTCTAGTCGTTGTGATTAGTGCTTACTATAGCATATTAGAGTTCCTTGTGCTGAATGGAATTAACGAAGATGATGTTGTATATTAATTATATATTACAGAGTCACAATTATCATTGTTAACTCAAGTTCTTTACATGCTGTTTCGGTCGGCGCAGAACACTACTTCATTAAAAAAAAATTACTTTGTGCGGACTTTGCATATTTCTTGGCACCCTTATAGTGACACACTTGGGAATCTTGTCTTCTGATTATGTTTTTAGGTAATACTTCATTCTTGGTAGCTGAAATTTTGTTTAGTTAACCAAAAATATAAAGTTAGATGGTTTTGCTTTCAATAAATGTCCTTTCATTAATGGGTTGTTACCAATACATTATTGTAGCAATTAATTAAGTAAATATCATGTTGCTTTGCATTTGTGCATTTAAAATTTTTTTCGAGAATCTATTATTAGTACACATATTTTGTATTATGTATGAGGAGCCTAACAAGCTTCATAGCACTAAATCTTTAGGGAAGGGCTCATCTTTTATGAAGCTTCATTGATCTCTAAACTTTTCCAGTGCTATATATGTGGTATGCACTCTGAATTACATGATATATTTACGGTTCAATACACTTTATGCCCTGATGAAGTTTATGAACTGTCAAATCCCAAGTTTTTTTATTTTTTATTTTTTTTGTCCAGAATGGTTGTAAATCTTGTTATTTATGAATTGCATTTTTTATGGTCTAGATTAATTGTCACCTTGTCAAGAGATCTACAAAACGACTTCATACCGTAAGTTTATTACTTTGGATAAAGGAACTTAATGTCTTTCTTCCCTTAGTAATTCTTATTGAACACATATTCTTTAAGCTCCGTGGTGTTTGAATAGCATAATTGTTTTCATTCTGGTGTTTGGTATCCTATTGGTGCCTGATGGTGATGAGAGGTATGGCTTTATTTTATCTTGTTTCCTTTTAATTTTCTAGGTGTCTTTGTGCTTGGCTCTTTATTAAGGCTAGATTAGATTCTTTTAATCTACAACTTCAATCTTAACATGTCTTCTTATGTACTTACTACATTAAAAACACATTTTCCTGAGTGACTTGTGAAAAGCATTATTGACACCTTAGACAACATGGATCAAGGACAAGGACAAGATCTACTGTCCACCTTAAGACATTTTCAAATACTTGCCCTTCTGATGTCTTAGGAATCAATATACTAGTTTCATGTCACGGCTGAGTTATTGTTGCGTTGAGTCCGTTTAGGTGGGTTTCGTTTTTAAAGTGTAACATTTGAATGCATATTTCTTTTTTTTTTTCATTGAATAGTAGAAAGCAATTTTAAATAAATGCTTGCAAATATGGATACATGGTTCTCTAAGTTGATTCAACACTTAAGAATTTGAACCTGAGGTTGGTTAAGCTAGGTGCTTAATGCATTAGGTTCAGGTTTGCTTGAGATATTGATTACTAAGTAAAACCTTGAAATTGTTTTGTTTTTTGTATTGCTTGTTTTGTTTCAGACTTACTAATCTATGTGCTAGCTAATTACTTAGTCTGCACTAGTTGTAGCTTGGTTAATTAGTTCTATTTATCTTAACAGTTCAGCTCCACACACTATGATTCCCTGCTTTGTGTGCGGAAATATGTATGTCACTGAATAAAATATTCATGTAAGATTTAGCTTGCCGGAGAATAGAATGAAACTAACTATGATTGTAAGACTCCCATATATTTTATCATCACAATAGCGCAAAAACACCGCACTCAAAATGACCATTTCTCTCCAGGTTCTCCATCTATAAATGTATCAATAATTTCCATAGAATATGAGTTTATGAATGCCGGGCAGCTAATCGCAGCCGCAGCTCACCGGTCATTCCAATCTTCCGTATACTGCATAAGATAATCATTTTGCTCGTGTTGGTACCCATCACCCTTCCAATCTCAAAGCATTTACCCTCTTCTCGCAAGATATGTCATTAATTATGTATACCTGTAGACATTGTTTTAGAAAATGAAAGCATGTTCCACAGTTTGATCACTTTCTTAGGTAGCCTTAGGCTTTACATATAAAGATTCATAAAAATAATATATTATACACCATTGGAATTGTTGTTTAATCAATGTTATGATTGTGAACATAGTATTGTGTAACTTCTACGGTAATATAAAAGTCTAACTTCTAGGTTGATACGGATTTGAATGTTAACTTCTTACATTCCTCCAAAGTTGGATGAGAACTCTAAGATGTTTACAAATAAAGAAAACTAATTGCATCAACTATGCCACGTAATGAATGATGTTTTGGTCTGTTCCCCATTCGTCCTCTAGAATGCTCTAGTAATATGGTTACACCCATCGTACTACCACTTTGGCATATTACATACTCCTCTATTACTATCAAAATGGACCTATTTGGATCTAAACATCATGGCACACTACATGAACCTCTACAGGCTTAATTTGTATACAATTTCTTGTTCAAGATTTCTATAAATCGTGTTAAAGTTAAACTATACATGTATGGTGCTTCAACTATAGGGCATGCCATATATCATATAGATTTTTAATTCTTTTTGTTATTTTCTTGTGTTGCATCATATCAAAGTTTTAAATGCTATATAGTTATTTCAGAATGATTTGGATTGAATCAGTATGATGGACTTAAGGGCATGCCAAATCTGAAAATTATTTGGTTAATTTAGGTGATGAATTATCAATGTTATGTATTGAATGAACTCAAATGTTGTTTTGGTTAATTTAGGTGATGAATTACAAATGTTTTATTTTGGTTTTATATTTAAAAGATAGTTTAGATAAGAATTTGATAGAAATTTTTGTATTATAGTTTGTAGTTCTTTATATTATCTGTGTATTTTTGTTTCTTCAATGCGTTAAAGCAAATAGAAGATCTTCTCTTGAGCGATATATGCTTTGTAGTTATTATGTGGAAATTAAAATCTTATGTAAGTGCACATTTCATTGCAGCTGCTTTGCCGTTCTTGAGTGCTTTCCCGGAGATTGGAGCAACAAGTTTATTTTTCAATTGCAACTGCTTTGTCATCCTTGAGTGACTCCTGGGAAATTGCAGAACAACGACCATGTGTGTTCATTATACTACGTTAATACTTATGTTTATTTCTTTATCTTTTGGATGTTCGATATTCTGGATTTTGGATGTGTTGGTACTTATTTGATAAGGTTGTTAGGGGTAAAATATTACATTTATGTTTCTGGCGTGTTGGAAACATTGTTGGATCAGTGTCATTTTGTATATTGTTTTTATAATTTTTGTATTTGATATAAAAACAGGTATTATGCTATTTGTAATGAAATTAATTTTATAACAAAATCCTTCTTTGACGCCAAAAAACCTTTTGTAGCAACATTTTGTTATAGGCATTGACTGACACAAATGGTGTTTTACAATCACATGCCTTGTACTTAATTTTTTTTGTTATGGACAAATTTTGTAACAAATAATTTTCTAACAAAAAGTCTACTTTTGTACCGCCTTTTTTGTTTCAGATATATTTTTTAACAAAAAGTTTTCTCACAAGATTTTACTTTTGTTCCGCATTTTTGGATACGGACATATGTCGTCACAAAAACATGATCAATTTTTTTGTTGCGTATAAAAAATGTAACAAATAAACCTAACACATGCTTATTTACTGCGTTGACTACCACTTATTTATTACGAATTTTGTTGCAGCAATGACCTTTTGTACTGTGACTTTTCGTAGTAGTTCAAATCCGTAACAAAGTCGACACAAAAGGCCTTTTTGCACAAAAATTGAGCTTTGGTTACGAATTTCAGACTGCTACAAAAAGTCAATTTTTTGGTAGTGTTAGCATATGCTCATATACATAATAGGGATGGCTAACATATATCTATACATATTTCAACATATTTATAATAGATAATTATATTATACTACCTCCGTCCCATTTAAATTGTCTTATTTTGCTTAGGCATGTCGTTTTATGTATTGTATAATTAGTAAGTAATTGAGAAATATATGAGTAAAAATAATTATATTTTAATAAAAATAATTATAAATTAAGATTAAGATGACTAAATAATTTAATTAAAATAAAAATTATTAATTATTAATTTAAAAATGTGATTAAAATGTATAATTATATTTCCAAAAATGAAAGAACACATTATGCGGTAGAGACGGAAATAGAAAGAGTGGACAAATTAAGAAAAATTGCAAACTATATATCTCATATATACATCATTATTACTTTTGTCATATATTTATTTTGCTGGTAAAATATATCTCATATGTTTGTAAAAGTCGTTATTTATATCATTTGGCCGCGCGTAGCAGTGCGTAACCGCGCATGGTGTGAACATCACGCATGGCCAAAGGACAATAATAACGACTTTTGCAAACATATATGATATATTTTGCTGTAGAGATAAATACGGAACAAAAGTAATAATAAGGTATACATGAATGATATTTTTTGCAATTTTCTAGAACAAATTAAATGGGACATAAGGAGCATTGTAATTCAACATATGGTATCTTATAATGCATCATATGATGAGATATATATAAATATATGTTAATCACCTATATGATATATGCTGACCCAATTAAATTACACCATCCTGACTTGGCCGGATCGGCACAACATGTACAACCAATTAAGTATTAATACTAAATGGACATTCAATCTCTGCTAAGGCCTCTACACTGTAAATGAAGCCGAAGCCGGGTGTATATATATATATATATATATATCCTAGTATAATTGCGACTCGCACTACACTTCGATTGTCTTTTTCATACCTTGTACAAAATCTTTCCGCCAGTCTGTCTGTCTGTCTGTCCGGGTTCCATACACACTATATATTGCATGCTTCTTCAAGCACGATTTTGCTAAAGACTTTCTTATCTGTGCATATGAAAAGTTGTATCCAATAATAAATAATCAAATAAATAAATAAATAAATAAATAAAAGAAATGCCTATAGTATATATGCATATTATATACAGTGCTAGATTTGAGTGAACAATTAATTACTTAAAAATTAATTAATGATAATAAAATAGAACATCATATTGAATGGCACGAAAGATTGCAATCACAAGTATATTCATGGGAATTATAACTAATTATTGTTCTCATTGCTTTAATTTATTTGATTTCTTTTAATCGGAATTAATTTATTTAATTATTGTTTCATTAGTGCAGCTCCTCCTTTATGCTAATCATCATTATATATATTGAATATATATATATATATATTTAATTCATACACATAACAAAAGCCTATTTTTCTGGCCTTTTCCCCATTCAACCAGTATTATTTATAAATAATTGAATTAAATTAAACGTATTGTATGAATGGTTGCGAACACACAAGGAAGAGAGAAAAAAATAAAATTATAAGACAAGATAATTTAACGTGGTTCGGTCTTACAACAGATCTACATCCACGATCCTAAAATGAGATAATCCACTAAAATATTTATTACAATTTTTGCACGGATAAAATTGCAAAACCCTCCTGACAACAACTCATCAAATCTTAATTTCGCCCTCTCTAATTACTAAAGGAAAAGGTTTGTTGTCATCTTAAAATAGGACCCAAAGGGGTCAATTTATAGGAGTCAATGCCCCTCCCCTACCTTTTTATCTACTTCCTATGTGGGACATGGGAAGTTAAACAACATGAATAAAGTTGATCAAAGTTTTCACTACAAAAATATAATATATTTGTAACAGAATTTCGTCCCTAAAGTTCACGTAGCTAACGTAATTTTATTCTTAATTCTGCCTCTAATGTCATTAGTAACGGAAAAGGTAAATTTAGAGACAAAAAAGTTTTGTTACAAAAATATATTTTTTCTTGTAGTGTCTAAAGTACATCCAATAGCTCAGAAGAATCTAATTAAGAAAGGAGGAAGATAGATTCACCAATCACGAAGACAATACCTTGCCTTAAAAGGAAAACCATGTTCAAGAAAAATAAGGCATCCTAGAGAACAAAAATAAATAAATAAATAATGCTACCCCCGTCAGGTTCTAAGGTCATCTACCTTTTGTCTGTTCATCTTTGAATATTAATTATTATATGTAAACGTAATATAAATTAAGGGAAAATGACAAAAATACTTATATTAGTGTCTTATAATACTATTACAATACCATTTGTACAAAATATTATACAAATATAAGTATATTTTTAATGTTAAAGTACAATAACGCAAAAAGTAAATGAGACCCTTACAGCCGGACGAATGGAGTAGTTAATAAAGGACAGGGTATTTTTTTGTCAAAAACCAAAAAACAAAGTACATTTTTTCCAAAAAAATTAATATATCACATACACTCATTATGTTTATATTACCAATACAATTTTCTATACCTCATATACAAAACTATCCCTTCAAACTATTTTATAAAACAAACAAATAAAATTAGTTTCAATTTCTTTATTATGTCATTATCACGAAATCTCTTATAAAACAAAATACTATTTTGATGCATTTTTTGTAATTTTTTAGTGTTGTTTATATACTTTTGTTTTATTTGAGGTGTAAATTTTTGTGTAATCTTTTAACTAGAGACCAAATTTGTTCCATTTTTGTCTAAAATGAATTTTATCTAATTTTTAAAAATTTACAACATATTTCTTGACGAAAGGTCTGTTCGGTAAGTTTAACTAATATTATATTCTTTTTGGATATTATTTTCATTTTTTGATTTAATTGGAAATATAGATATATGTGTTAGCTTTAATTTAAGACCAAGTTTGTCCCATTTGAGTATTGTTATGAGAAAACGAGAAAGAAAACAAATAAAGAACACAGAAGTTTTACGTGGTTTGGTGACGGTGTGTCAACCTACGTCCATGGGCAGGAACCGGAGAGATTTTATTATACTGATTCAGAGATTTACAATATGTCATCCGACTAAGAACCATAGTTGTCTATTTATAAGCATCCCAAAACACCCTAAACCCTAAGCCCATTTGTTATTAATTAGGATAAGCCCAAAAGGAACCCTGCCAATTGAAACAGCCCTTTCGGTTTGGTTTAGGGTCGGGTAGATCGCTAAATCCAAGTCACGTTTCAACAATCTCCACCTTGACTTGGAGTTTCTCCAACTGCCAAAGTTTCGTCAGTATCTCTCAGTCGTCTCCTTCCTGCCAAATGCCCCGAGAGGGTTTTACCTTCTGCGAATATTCACCAAGTTCAAGCAGTGCTCAAACTTCTCCGTTGGTAGCACCTTTGTCAACATATCAGCTGGATTGTGTTATGTAGCTATTTTCTAAATAGAAAACTTGTCTTCCTCCAGAACATCACAGATAAAATTCAACCTTACATCAATATGTTTGGTTCTCTCATAATACACTGGGTTTTTAGCCAAACTCAAAGCACTTTGACTATCACGGAATAACACCGGTTTCTCCACCTTCAGACCCAAACTCTGCACCAGACCATGTAACCAAATACCCTCCTTAATACCTTCAGTCATTGACATGTATTCCGCCTCAGTCGTCGACAGTGCAACCGTAGGTTGTAAAGTAGACTTCTAATTGACTGCACATCCAAACAGAGTGAAGATAAAACAAGTCAGTGATCTTCGTTTCACCAAGTCACCCCCATAATCAGAGTCTGCATAGCCAACAAGACCATCACCATGGCCTTTATCATCATATACCAGACAAATATCAGACGCTCATTTCAAATATTGCAAGATCCACTTTACAGCTCCCCAGTGAGCTTTACCCGGATTAGCCATAAACCTGCTTACCACACTAACCGCATAAGCGAGATCCGGTCTCGTACATACCATCACATACATAAGACTTCCAATTGCACTTGAATATGAAACCGTCTTCATGTAACTAACCTCTTCATCTGTAGCCGGTATAGTGCTTCGATCAAGTTTAAAGTGTGCCGCCAAAGGGGTACTTACCGGTTTGGACTGATCAACAGAGAATGCCTGCAAAACTTTCTCAATATACTTTTCTTGAGAAACCCATAGCCGTCTTGCTTCTTTATCACGCCAGATCTCCATACCAAGTATTTTCTTTGCCGCACCCAAATCCTTCATATCAAACTCACCTTTTAGTAGAGCCTTCAAGTCATTAATTACAGCCATGTTTTTAGCTGCAATTAACATATCATCCACATACAACAGCAGATACACAAAGGAATCAATAGAAACTTTCTTCGAGTAAACACAGTTATCAAACTAATTACGAGTATAACCATTAGACACCATGAATGAGTCAAATCTCTTGTACTATTGCCTCGGAGACCGCTTCAAGCCATACAAAGATTTCTTTAACAAGCATACCTGGTCCCCTTTAGAACTGTAGAACCCCTCCGGTTGAGACATGTAAATTTGTTCTTCTAGATTACCATGAAGGAATGCTGTTTTTACATCAAGCTGCTCTAGCTCCAGATCAAAAGCACCCACCATTGGCAAAAGAACCCGAATGGTTTTGTGTTTCACTACAGGAGAAAAGACTTCATGGTAATCGATTCCTTCCTTCTGTGAAAACCCTTTTGCCACCAGTCTCGCCTTAAACCTAGCAGGTTCAACACCAGGAATTCCCTCATTTCTTTTAAAGACCCACTTGCATCCCACTGGCTTCACCCCTTTTGGTAGTGCAACAAGATCCCAAGTCTTGTTCTTTTCAAGAGACTGCATCTTTTCATTCATTGCCATAATCCAGGTTTCTGCATCTTTACTCGCCACAGCTTCTTTATATGTCTTTAGCTCATCAGAGTCAAGATCATCACCAACCGCCAGTGCATAAGCCACATAATTCATGTCACATGTATTGACACATCCTGCAAACCTAGCTGGTTTCTGAATATTTCTCTTTCCCTTTCTTGCTGCTATGGAATCTTCAACCCGAGTACCAGCGTCATCAGCTTCCCCCTCAATCGGTTTCCCTTGAGGTTTTGACTGATCTGGTTGATCGGATTGATCAATAGTATTATCCTGCTGCTCTTCCTCTAACACAACTCTGTCAAGAGTCTCAAACTCCACCCTTTGGTTAGCACCACAATCTTTTGTACCTGCAATACTTTCACAACCTCTACTCTGATCAAGCATAGCAAATTCATCAAAGGTTACATCTCTGCTAATAAGAAATTTACCAGGATTTTTACCTTTTGTACACCACAGTCGATAACCTTTTACTCCTGTTGCATACCCTAGAAATATGCATTTTACCGCCCTCGGCTCCAGCTTACCATCATTCACATGTGCGTATGCAGGGCATCCAAATATTCTTAGATTAGAGTAATCAGAGGGTTTACCGGACCATACCTTTTGAGGAGTCTTTAAGTCAATTGCAGTTGATGAAGATCTATTAACCAGATAGCTAGCAGTGTTTACTGCTTCAGCCCATAATTGCTTAGATAAGCCAGCAAATATGCGCATACACCTAGCACGCGCCATGAGGGTTTGGTTCATTCGCTCTGCAACATCATTTTGCTGTGGTGTGTGTCGTACACTGCGGTGCCTCACTATACCTTCTTTCTTGCAGAAATCATCTAATGGAGCGTTGCAGAACTCCAACCCATTATCAGTTTTTAGAGTCTTGACCTGTTTACCCGTCCGTTTTTCAACCATGGTCTTCCACTCCTTGAACTTCCCAAACACCTTATCTTTAGTCTTCATAAAGTACAACCAGACTTTTCTCGAATAATGATCTATGAAAGTGACAAAGTAAGAACACCCACCTTGCGATTTCACCGGAGAGGGACCCCATAGATCTGAATGAACATACTCCAGAATTTCTTTTGAAATGTGATGACCGGTACTAAACCTCACCCTGCGTTGCTTCCCTTTGACACAAGCCTCACATAATTGAATTTTACCTATCACATCCCCACCAAATAAACCCTGCTTGCTCAACACAGACAACCCTAGCTCACTCATGTCCTAATCGCCGGTGCCACAAATTTGTCCTGTCATCATGTTTATCCAAGGACTGGGATACCGCCGTCGTTCCCATCACTGAACTGTCCTGTAGAAAATAAATTCCTTGCTGCAGTTTTCCTTTCATCATTACCAGAGCACTTTTCAGGACTTTCAGCCACTCACCTTCACCATGATATTTTAAACCATTCTTGGCTAAGGTGCCAAGAGAAATCAAATTCTTTCTGAGTTCAGGAACATACCAACAATTAAATTTCCTGACAGTACCATCATGCAATTTTATCTGCACTATCCCAATGCCTTTTATGGCTCGAACCCCATCATCACCTAACTTCACCGTTCCATTCCACTCCTTAAAAGAAGTGAGTAGATCACGAGAGAACGTCATATGGTGAGAAGCACCGGTATCCATAATCCAGGAATCAGCAGTACTAGCACTACACGCTGTCAGAACTTCACCAAAGTCCCCATCATCAGAACTGTCTTGTATCACAGCAGCACTGCTGCCACTGTTACTAGAATCAACTTTTGTATTTCCCTTCTTTTGTGGACAATCCCTTCTAACGTGCCCTTTCTCCTTGCAAAGATAACACTTAACTTTGCTAGAGGATTTTGATTTTAAACGCGACCTCCCATTCCCGTTACCCCTCTCCTGTGGTCTTCCCCTACCTGCAAACAGACCTGAACCAGAACCCTCTTCTAGAGAAACCTTTCTTTTTAATTCTTTGGACATAAGGGCATCTTTCACATCATTAACAGAAATTGTAGTTCTACCATATAGCATAGTATCTACAAAATTCTCATATGAACCAGGTAGTGAACACAATAAAATTAGGGCTTGATCTTCATCATCTACTTTAACCTCAACTCCTTGAAGATCAAGAATGATACGGTTAAAGGTATCAAGATGATCCTTTACCTGAGTACTTTCGGACATCCGGAGGGTGTAAAGACGTTGCTTCTGATATAGCCTGTTCGTGAGAGAGTTGTTTTGGTACTTCTCACACAGTTTATTCCATAACCCAAAAGCCGTTGTCTGATCTACAACCTCCCATAACACCTCATCAGTAACTGACAGCAAGATCGCGGAATGAGCCCTTGCCAAAATCTCCTTATTTACCTCATCCTTCGTGTCTTAGGAAACTTGTCTTCTCCCTCCAACGCAGCCGCACATCCTTGTTGAACCAGAAGTGCCCTCATCTTAACCTTCTAGAGCGTGAAGTCATTCGACCCATTAAACTTCTCAAGATCAAACTTATACGAGGACATCTTCAATCAATGAGATATGGCTCTGATACCACTTGTTATGAGAAAACGAGAAAGAAAGCAAATAAAGAACACAAAGGTTTTACGTGGTTCGGTGACGGTGTGTCAACTTACGTCCACGGACAGGAACCGGAGAGATTTTATTATACTGATTCAGAGATTTACAATATGTCATCCGACTAAGAACCATAGTTGTCTCTTTATAAGCACCCCAAAACACCCTAAACCCTAAGCCAATTTGTTATTAATTAGGATAAGCCCAAAAGGAACCCTGCCAATTGAAACAGCCCTTTCGCTCTGGTTTAGGGTCGGGTAGACCGCTAAATCCAAGTCACGTTTCAACAAGTATAAAATGGATTTTTATTGATTTTTACAATAAAACTATTTTTTTCCTTCAATTGAACAAAATATTCGAGTTAAGATGATATTATAGATGTAACTCAAATTAGTAATCGAAATTTTGATCTTTGAAATGAAATTTTGGAATGGTAGCTTTGATTTGATATTATTTTCATAATGTTTGGACTAACGATGAATTTATGGTGAAATTTATAAGATCTATGAAAATTTTGAGTAAGTTGATTAATTGTGCGTGGTGGTTAGGTGAAGTCTGATTGATCTAAGTTTCACTAGTTAGTGATAGTTGAGTTGGTTAGTTTTCTCTAAATAAGGTAAAAGGTTAAATTACGGGCGCTTGAAATAGATTGACCATCTAACTAAGTATCTTAATTAAATAGACAATTATGATTATATCTTCGTATGTGATATTTGGTGAACTTACTATGATATGAGATTAATAATTTTTAAGTTTTGTAAGTTTTTGATTTGTCCAAAATTAACCATTGATGATTAATAATTTGTGTTTGCCATGGATTTGACTTAGACTTTGGCCATTGATTGGCAATTCGATTATTACTTTCGATTGATAAATTCTGTAAGTCGTAGATTTCGCTAGACTTAGCCATTGATTGACAAGTCGATTGATAAATTTTCTAAGCCGTGAATTTATAAAAACTTAGCCTTTAATTGGGAAATCGATTACTAAATTTTGTGAGGCATAGTTTGGCTATACTTAGTCGTTGTTTGGAAAATCGGTTGATGTATTGAGTGAGCCATGAATTTGGGCTAGTTGTAGTTGTTTCTTGACTATCATTATTGTTGGTAAATTATTTTGTACATTGGATATTTATTCTCTTACTCAGCTTTAGCTTATATTTACTATTTTCTTCCATGCAAAGTGATTTTTGGACCTTCGTTCACTTGATGCATCATAGGGATGAACCTTTATCGAGCATGCATAACTTTTTATGAGATAATGTCCGAACTTATGATTAGACATATTCTCTACTTTTGAGATGCATTGAGAGTTTTTAATACATGTAAAGACTTTTTACGACTATATATTTTTGAAATACTAATGGGTGTTGGAAAATATATTTTAAGACTTCCGCAAAGAATTTTTTGTTTTACACCTGCCATTATTATGACGTCATATTTTTGTGTAACGTTGTTCTAGTGTTGGTTGGCGTGTGATACTTCAAAGTTATTATTTGGGGTATTACATCTATTGGTATCAGAGCATTTTACTTAAGAAACCACACCCTTTTTTTAAGAATACCATGCATCATGAAATTTATTTTGGGGCTCGGGGTGCATTACATATCATGTTATGCAATGGCTAACTGGCCGACTTCTATGCGTAGTCTAACTAGATCCTACTAACCTATGTGCCCCTATACACTATCATGTAATGGTATGTTACGATATGTAGATTCCTTAGGCCTCTCTTTTAATAATTGGATGTACTCATACTTGCTTATGAGTTGGATCTTTCTCTATTTTAGAGGTTGAGAGGGCACCACGTGGTATTGATTGTACATATAGTAGAGGCCGTGGCGGAAGTTCCATAAGCGGCCCAGGGATTGGCTTTGGGACTAGCTTTACCTTATAGACTAAGGGGTTGAGCGATCTGATCGAAAGGTTAAAGTCATACCACGTGGCTAGGAATGAGGTCCCTTTACCACCACCATCACAGGTAGCGACCGGGGCTCCCTTTAAGATGTCAACTGGGGAGAGAGTACCCCTGACTATTGAAGAGTTGCCCTTGTGACAAAGGATGATATAGGAGACATTATAACAGAAAATGACACGTTAAAAGGAGTAGTAGGACCTCTTGTGTGAGCAAAATGCACTACTGAGACAGTGGTTGAGCCAGTAATAGACACAAGTAGCTACTACGACAGTCAGTCATGAGCAGAACTTTAAGGCTTATCATGAGGATATTTCAGACAATGCTCACAAGTAGCTTCCAAAATGAGTGGGCAAGGAGGACTCTACAGTCTTGGAGGCATGGTTCTTCTTCTTTGACAAGATGTTCCATGCCACTTGTTGCCCCGAGCTTCATAAGGTGGGTGTGGCGGCTCAGTTCTTAGTTGAGGTTTCTGATGATTGGTGGTGTGCCACCTACCCTAAGGGGGAGGCATTGGAACACTATAGTTAGGAGTACCTTAAGGTAGATATGACAAAGATATTTTATTCGAACTTTCTCTATTTTAAGAGAAGGTTTGAATTTTAGCGGTTGGTCCAAGAAAGTCGCACTATGACTGAGTATTATGGCATGTTTCGTGAATTGATGAGGTTTGAGCCGAACATCCTAAGGTATGACCCTAAGCAAGTTAAGAAGTTTGAGGATGGTCGTAATGAAGATATCCGTGTTGCCTTTCCTAGTGGTCGAGCACCTACTCTTGCCGAGTCCTACAATCAAGCCACATATATGGAGAAGACTCTAAGAGACAAAGAGAGGATGATAGAAAACAAAATATATGGATTTAAGATGAGTTTCAAACCTGTGGGGAAGAAGTAGCGATCCTCTTTTCAAAAAGAGGTAGGACTGAGAACTTATGGGAGAGGGCCGAGTGGACTCATTGGGAGAAGGCTCGGGATAATAGGTCAATCCTTGAAATCCTAGAAGAATCATCCATGCTATTTTTTCATGGAAAGCCTAGAGTTTGTTACAATTGTGGACAACTAGGTCACCTGAGGAACAAGTGCACCACCTCGAGGATTTATGAGGGTGGCAATGCGGGGGGACATCACCTAGGGGTCTAGTCACAACAACAATATATACCTACTAGACAAGGATACCCATAACATGCGGGGGGGTGTCTGATAGTTCTTTCCATGTCTGAGGCGAAGGGGCACAACGATGTCATGACAGTATGCTCCTTATATATCAACGATCAACATTTGTACTTTTTTTATTCTTGTGCATCATGTTCTTTTGTTGATGCTCGGTTTGTCTAATTGTGTGGATTATTTGGTTTGGATTCTACTTCTGTGAGCATATCTTTACCTTCGGTTTAGGATTTATTGTGTGATACATATATTTTTCATCCAACACCAGAACAAGATCACACAAAAATATGATGTGTCCCAATGCTAAGACTAAAATATAATTCCAATAAGTGTAAAAGATTTTTTTATTTGCGGAAGTCTTAAAATATATTTTTCAACACCCACAAGTATTTCAAAAATATGTAATTTAAAGAAGTCTTTACATGTATTAAAAATTCGCAATGCATCTCAAAACTAGAGAGTACATGTAATCATAAGTTCGGATATTATCAAATAAAAAGTCATGGATGCTCGATAAAAGTCTCATCCTTATAATGCATCAAGTGGACGAAGGTCCAAAAATCAACTATGCATGGTAGAAGGTAGTAAACATCAGCTAAACTTTAATATATTTCCTTAAGCGTATAATGTTTTTGATACCTTTGGGAGGTGAAAAGCACGTGCAGTGGAAGTAGTGATGTAATGCCTTGATTTTAGAATGTATAAAATAATATTATTATAGCAAATAAATATTTTTATAATATTTTGGGATCAAGAAATTAATATTCTGAAATAAATTTTATTCCTATTTTATATATTAATTATGATTGAAAAGACTCTTAAACAGATAAATATCGATAAGGATAAATATAAAATATAATATATATAATAATATAATAATAATATTGAAGATGATGATGATGAAAATATAATAATAATAATAATAATAATAATAATAATATAATTATATATATACATATATATAAACAAACCAAACCCACCTTAGAAGGAAGAAGCAGACGTCCGCCAGGAGGAAGAAGGAGAGAAAGAAAGAAAAGAAGAAAGAAAAAGATTTTGCCGTCCGATTTCGATTCCGACTTCGGTATTGTATTCCTTGTTATACGTAGAATTTAATTATGGATTTTAATATGAATTTAGATATTGAGGATATTAAATTAGAAATTCTTAAAAAATTCATAACTGGCTATTTGGCTATTTAATCGACGAATTTCTTTAGTTAATAGCCTATTCGTAGTCCTAGCATTACATTTTGAGAATTTCGTATCGATTAGAGCCGAATTGAAAATGGCAGTGTACTGCACCTGCCTGTTTATTCATATTTTTAAGTATTTTTATTTAATAATCGGGTAGTATAAATATTATGAGGTATAAGAGTTTTATAGCTAGAATATCGTAGTCTACTAAATATAAAATTTTGAAACCCAGCGAGCTAATTATAGAAATTAGCTTTGAATAAGCAAGTAGCTCCTATGAATAAGCATATAGCTCAGCTGATTTAAGTAAATAATGGGGCAGGTGTACGTTGGAAAAGATTTGGGTGAAATTTCGAAAGCTAAGGAGTGTCGATAAGGGGTAAGCAGTAGGGAATTAAATATAATTTTAAGAAATTAGGTATGCATGTTGCATGCGATTTTGATTAATATGTTAACGTGATATTATGTGAATCATTTTGTCAGTGCATGTATATATTTATATATATATGTGTGTGCGTATGCATGTGGGAGACTTCACACGGTTTATGATATTTGATATACGTATTTGATCGCATTGGTGAATTTATGAAAAGGAGGATAGGTGAGCTGTCTCACCAGCTCTTTTCGGTAAATTCACTTATTTGGCATGTTGCACACATATTGTTGTCAAGTTTGATATCTGTATTGCATCATTTCACTATTGGCATGACATGACACGTATTTTATGATTAACGGGAATTAAACTTTATTTTAAAAAGGTATGAAATGACATATTTCACGTAGTTCTTAAAATGGATTTAATTCTAGATTGCTTTTAAGAAAATATTTGTTTCAAGTATGCATGGCACATCCGAGACAGGGGACGTCTCGGGATATAGAAAGACGGGCTGAGTGAGTGAACTTACATCTATTGTATTATATGTAAATTTTAAACCGAAAAAACCTCTTGTTTAGGAGTGTGTTTTGTAAATATTCATAAATCAGATTTTTTTTATATAATAATGCGCTTTTATGGCTAATTTTAGTCTTAACACTGTATTATGGGGCTCGAAGTAGGAGGATACGACCTCATGATGCAGTGTGGCGATAGCATTTCCAATGTGAGCCAACTGGGGATGTTACAAGTTGATATCAGAGCATAGGTTTGGTAGATTTTGGCTCCTTCGATTAAAAAGGTTTTGAAATTAATGATGATATTGAATTGGTTTGGCGAGGTTTGGATTTTGTGGGTGCATTCATGTTAATGTGGTTTATGTTTTAATGTTATACCTGGTTTAGTTGTGTTGCTGAGTTGATATTGAATCAGGGAAGTCAGGGGGCAGTATGTCGAATTCTCGAAGTGATGGTTTACATAGGGCTATTCGAGGCCCAGAGCTAGATCCTTCATCTGATGAGTCACGATATCCTGTGCCAGAGCATGTACCAATAGAGGCACCTAGTCAGGATTTCTTCCGGCAGTTTATGGCTGCAATGATGCCTCAACATAGGAGTTTTATTGATGTTGTGATGCGGCATAACCCGCCAACATATTCTGGTTGCGTAGAGCCTGGAGTTCTTGAGTTCTGCGTTGAGAAGATGGAAAAGATATTTCGTGTTGTTCAGGTTCCACCAGGTCAACGAGCCAATATAGGGGCTTATTTCTTGGAAGGTCGAGCAAATCGGTGGTGGTTAGGTGAGGAAGCTGCGGGAGTGGACCAAGTGGATATGACTTGGGATGAGTTCAAAGCAAAATTAAAAGCTAGGTTTATACCGTCACATGTTCGAAAAGCAAAGAAGCAAGAGCTGCTGGACTTGAAGCAGGGTTCGATGTTAGTCGAGGACTATTTTGTAAAGTTCAATGAGCTGGAGATGTATGTTCCTGACTACTTTTCCTGTGAGTGAGATAGAGTTGATCATTTTGTAGATGGGTTGTAGCAGAGGATTCAAGAAGCTTTAGTTGTGTTGGATAACAATTCGTTGTATGAGGCTTACGAGCGTGCTGCTCGATTCTATCAGAAGCAGGAAGTCAGACAGAAGGGCATTGAGAAGGAAATGGGGTATCAACATCAGTTTCGAGATAAAGGAAAAGCTAAGGTGGAGGACGAACCAAAGGGTAAAAATAAATGGTGGCAAATATTCAGGTCTGGGCCATCGTATAAGGGGATTTTGATTAAAGAACCAAGTCAAGAGAGGTTTCAACAATCGGGGGTTGTTTGTCGACGTTGTGGAACAAGTCATTCAGGTACCCGTTGTGATAAAGTTCTATTAATATGTTTTAAGTGTGGTGGTAGTGGTCATATTACCAGCCTATGCCCAAGTGCGGTAACTGCAAAGGAGTTTCCAGAACCGAGATTTAGGCCATGGCAGCAGCCGTCTTCACAGTCACAGGGGAGAGGATTAGGACCATCATGGTGAGGTGGTCGAAGTCAGTCACGTCCGTCATCTAGGCAGCCAGGCAGAGGACCTGACTAGTGTGGCAGAATAAATGTTGTTACCCAAACAGAGGCTGATCATCACCCAGGTGAGGTTCTAACGGGTAGATTTCTTGTTTGTGGTTTGTCAGCTCTTGTGTTATTTGATTCGGGTGCAACATTCTCGTTCATATCTAAACATTTGGTTAAAAGATTGTGTCTGAATTCATCGGTAGAAAACGGTAGTGGAAGTTTTACTTCCATCAGGAGAAGTACTAGAGTGCCGAGAACTCTATATGCAAATTCCGATTAGTATTGGGGGAGTTGATTTTGCTACTAACTTGTTGAGTATGAAGTTATCCGAGTTCGATGTGATACTTGGGATGGATTGGTTAATGGCATATCAAGCTCAATTTGATTGTCGAAAAAGATCAATTTCGTTGGTTGGTGCGATGGGTGAACAAGTGAATTATGCAGGATCTGCAAGACAACCTTCTATGAAGGTAATTTCATCCCTATGATTTCAATCACTTATTCGTAAGGGGTATCCGGTGTATCTGTGTGAGGTAAGAGATTTGAAGCAAGGGGAGCAGCGATTGCAAAATATTCTTGTGGTTCGTGATTTTCCTGATGTATTTCCTGATGATATTCCTGGTATGCCACCAGCTCGTGAGATGGATTTTACTATTGATATTGTGTCAAGCGCCGAGCCAGTATCAAGAGCCCCACATCGCATGGCACCGTTAGAACTACAGGAATTACTGGATAAAGGTTACATTCGTCCTAGTACGTCGCCTTGGGGTGCTCCAGTTTTATTTGTGAAAAAGAAAGATGGAAGCTTGAGGTTGTGTATTGACTACCGTGGGCTGAATAAAGTAACGGTAAAGAACAAATATCCTCTTCCGAGAATTGATGATCTATTTGATCAACTGAGAGGTGCAAGTATATTCTCCAAGATTGACTTGAGGTCTGGATATTATCAACTAAGGGTTGCAGAGTATGATATTCCTAAGACAACTTTTCGTACTAGATATGGCCATTATGAATTTACGGTTATGTCCTTTGGCTTGACCAACGCCCCGGCTGTGTTTATGGAATTGATGAATCGAATTTTTCAACCATACGTTGATCAGTTTGTGGTGATATTTATCGATGATATCTTGGTATATTCTCCAGATAAAAAGACACATGCAAAACATTTGCATGTTACCCTAAATACACTGCATGCGAGGAAGTTATATGCCAAGTTATCCAAGTGTGAGTTTTGGTTGAAAAAGGTTGCTTTCTTGGGGCATGTATTTTCTGGTAAGGTATCTTAGTAGATCTTTCTAAAGTTGCGGCAATCTCGGATTGGCAAAGACCTACCAATCAGAAGCAGCCGGCAAGTTCCACTGCTCGAGCTTTTTTCCATGTTTTTAAAAAATGGAGGTTCAGATTTCCCTATTTTTTATTGCACTGAATCTGTGATCATTTATTGCGCCAGGCGGGGTGACCCACAGCACAATAATGTAATTTATTCAACGATTAGGGTGGGGTGTCGTTTAATTGTTGCAAGTGACCTAATTCCGCTTCGGTTGAACCAATTTTGTTTGCCTAGACGATCACTGCTTCCTCCTGCTATAAGTACACTCCCCTCCGATTTCGATTCAATTTTTCAGGTTTTTTCCCCAATGTTGGGTTCGTAGACTGCTTTAAGATCTTCCGTCTGCTTTCGGTGGTGGCGTGCGATTGTAGCGTTGGGGGTTTCGGTAATTAGGGCGCCGCCTCGCCGATAGCGTCGACGCCTCCGCCTCCGGCGGAGTGGGAAGGCGACAGGTAGAAGATGATTACTCTAATTTAGGTTTTGCATTTTCTGATTTATTTTTATTTTGTTTGTTTGTTTGTTTGTTCATATGTGATTACTATAATCTCAATCTGAATTTGTGGAAGATGAGTAGTTATTGCTGATTTTCAGTTCTTCGAACACTGTAATTCGCAAGGATGTGCTCAATGCGTCACCGAGGCCATTAAGTTTTACAGATTCTGATACTGTGAGTAGCTTTGCATTCTGTGTTCTTAATTTTTCACTTTCATTTGGAATTTACTGTAAACAAATGGTAATTGTGTGAAACTACAGCGGGTAAATGGTGAAAAAGCTCTCAATTATATCAGAGCTTTCATTGAATTTTGTCGAAGATTTTCGAGCAGTAGCTTTCTTCTTGGTGTTCTTATGAATATTTACATCTTTAAGCGTTGCTGCTAGAAATTTGCTTAACTAAAGGTAACTCTACTTGGCGCACGCCGAACATTTGAACATTATCTGCGATAGGACATCCGGCAGCTGGAACGAACATGTCTTAGAGTCAAGTGGTGTTTTTAATTCAAATGTCTTGACAACACACAAGGTATTCGCCAATTTTGTTTCTTGGTATTTATGCAATCCGTTTGACGATCAAATTTTGTGTATAGTGACCTTGCAAACACGCAAAATGTTTTAGATACTAAGGTTCTGTTTGAATAGAAGTTTTGAAGTTGTAGAAAATTTTGGGAACGATAAAATGTTCTTTTTGATACGATATTTTGTGAGAAAATAAAAGATAGCATTTGATGCGAATTTTTTTTTAAATGTTACTGTTAAATTAATGGCGTCAAAAGTTCAAAAAATGTCTATGTAAATAGAGTTTGTTTGAATATTCGTTTCTTGAGAGATCTTGATTGAATATCTGAATTTGTTGGCAAGTAGTCGTCAGTCGAACTGATGGAAGAAATTGCCGTGCTCGAGGTTGAAATCATGCATTTGGAACAGTATCTTTTATCTCTTTACCGAACTGCTTTCATGCGATATCTTCCGACGACACGACTAAGGACCGCCCAAGAAATGGATGCACTGTCCTATCAAGCTTCATCCGGCCCCCATTCTCCGAAATCGAAATCAGCAACTCCAAGAGATAGCAAAAGTCCTATGGATCTTGTTCTTGTTTCTGTTCCACTGTCGTCACCCGTAAAGGTTAAACTTGCTTCGGATTTCGTACTTGAAATTAACATTCTTTGAATCTCAGAGAAGTTTTTATTTATATTTTTGCATTTCGGATGAATAATTGCAGAAGCAGCCGGCAGGTTTAACATGTTTAGAAGCATAAGTAAGAAGCTTTTTGGGTTTGGCAGGATATTACCGAAGATTCGTTCTTGATTTTTCGAAGGTTGCAGAGCCATTAACTAATTTGCTGAAGAAAAACACAATGATTAATTGGGATCGTGAGTGTGAGTCCTCTTTCTTAGAATTGAAACATCGATTAACTTCAGCACCAGTCATGGCTTTACCAATAGAGGGTGAGGATTTTGAAGTTTATAGTGATGCTTCGAAAAGGGGATTGGGATGCGTCTTAATGCAGAATCAAAGAGTTATTGCTTATGCGTCACGACAACTAAAACCTCACTAAGAGAATTATCCTACACATGACTTGGAGATGGCAGCATGATCGAATTATTTTTGGAGAGTTTTTAAAATATCTTTTAAGATACAAAAAAATGATATATGAAAATAGTGTCGTGCGTGTTCGTGTAGTAACTCCAAAAAGTTCGTCAAAAATAAAAAATCTCTTTAACCGGTGAGTGTCCGGGTCGAACTCAGGGAATATGCGAATATCCTATATTTAATTAGAAAAAGTGCAATGAGTTAATGCAATCGAAGAAACTGAAAAGATCAATTGCAGGAATTAAATCTAACTAAAAAGCGATAAAATATACGTATCTCGAAAAGGATGAAGCGAGGCGTTTGTGTCTGACTTTTGCGTTCCTTAATGGCTAGATTTCCATGGATGAAATGAGCGGGATGACGATAGCGTGATAGCGAAAAATATATGTATAATTGCGGGGCGGCTCGGAGAAATGAATGTGATCGCATTTGCTCGCTTAAGCTGATTATCGACTCGGTTGGTACTTGATCTTGGGGGATTTACAACGAGGCTTCAGCGACACCCGGCGAAGAACATTATAAGCAAGAAACCCTACTGTCACTAGGAATCTCTGTGACCCAATAGACCCCCGCCTATGCCCCATGAATTATTCTTCCAACCGTTCCGCTAGTGGCTCTACCCCTTTTATTACCTCTCTTTAATCAAAATCGAATTCAGAACAGCAACTAAGCAGGTCGACAAGGCTCCCGCGTACTTAGCTACGTTGAACTACCCGGAAACCGCTTTTGGCGCATAACAGGGCTGAAATAGTCGATTCTTCTGTCGCCCTTCCGCAACCTTGTCGAAATCCAACTTGAACAATTCAAATCGAACATGGAATTTTTGGGTGAAGGTGAGGTGGAGAAATATGATAGGAATTTTACTAGCTAAAATACTATGCTGAAATTAAAAGAAAAAGGGGGAGAAAATCAGTTTGCTCGCGACACAAAACCGAAAATCTCGTATTATTAAACTAGATAAAAATACGGAAGAAAAGAAAATGGAGAAAATGGAATGTATATTATTGTGTATATATGGTGTATATGTATATATATATCTACGGTGTATCTATATCTATCTATGGTCTATATATATATATATGGTACAATTAGAGGGGATATTTATAGGGGAAAAGCTTTCTAGAAGCTTGACGGTTACAACCGCCAATAAATAACTAATTCTAAAAATAACTACTAACTACCTCTAAAAATAACCATAAATAACTAACTCTAAAAATAGCTACTAATATAACTACTAATAACTACCTATTTTCTAGAAGGTTTTAGAATAAAAATTACACAAAAATAGCCAAAAATTGGCTAAAAAGTAGTGCAGGATTTTAATTAAGGGAGCTGGGAGAGTGTAGTAAATGCAGAAGCTGAGGGTGCAGGAGACATAAATGCAGCAGAATTCTGTGCAGGAATTATTGTGGCGGCGCAGTAAACGCACTGCTGACCAGCGGCAATAAATGCAGCGAGAATTAATGCAGCCGCCGCTTCGCTCACTTCCACGTATGGCTTTCCGCTCCGCTCATATTTTCGTGTCAGCCGCCGCTTGAATTCCGTGTTAGCCGCCGCTTCGCTTTCATAAATACAGCCGCCGCTCGCCTTCCGCGCTCGCTTGCCTTCCGCGCTTGCGCACTCCTATGTAGCCGCCGCTTGTCTTCCGCGCGGCCGTCGCTTGCCTTCCGTGCGGTCATCGCTTGTCTTCCGCGCGGCCGTCGCTTGCCTTCCGTGCGGTCATCGCTTGTCTTCCGCGCTCATAAATACAGCCGCCGCTTGTCTTCCGCGCGGCCGTCGCTTATCTTCCGTGCTCGGTTGACTTTGACTTTCGAGCGTTGACTTTCTGGCGTTGACCTTTGACTTTTGTTGACTTTCACGCCGGTGACTGTTTTTTTCGCTTCTGAAGCTATTTTTTCACTTTTTAAGGCCAGTTTTGGGCTTCCACATCAGTTTTCAAGCATTATTTCACCTATATAAATAATGAACATCTTATAAATATTTCTTTAAATAAATAATACTTATAAAATAAAATTAATTCAGTTAAAATTAAATACGTAAATAGCACATAAATAATGCCAAAAAATATAATTCAAGAAACACATCAATTAATTTAATTTATACACCAAAATAATTATAAATTGCACTTAAAAACTAATAAACTAATATTATACAAACAATAAGAAATTAATACAATTATTAGAATAAATTAACATAAATGATATCAAAATTTGACATAATTAAATAAATAATTAAATAAATATAAGCTATAAAATATGGCAAAATCAAGAGTTATCACAGCAGTTGTGTTTGCTTTGAAGATTTGGAGGCACTATCTTTATGGTGCCCATTGTAGAATGTTTACTGACCATCAGAGTCTGAAATATATCTTCACCCAAAGAGAATTAAATTTAAGACAAAGAAGATGGTTAGAATTGGTGAAGGATTATGATCTCGAAATTGTATATCATAAAGGCAAAGCAAATGTTGTAGTTGATGCCTTGAGTCGAAAACCAAGGCATAAGTTAAGTTCTATGTCAGTTGCTGATAAACTGTGTCAAGATTTAGCACGGATGGAAGTTGAAGTACTTGGACGGGGCATGACGCGGGGATATTTGCAAATGATGCAAGTTGAGCCTGAAATTTATGATCATATTAGAGCAGCTCAAATGGAAGATAATAAGATGGTCGAGCTGGCTATAAAAGTTCAGTGCGGTCAGACTCAAAACTTTAATATTGCTTCAGATGGGAGACTTTGATTCCATGGGAGGTGGTGTATCCCAAAGGACCGAAGCGATTTGAAGAAGCAAATTATGAGTGAGGCTCATAATACACCATATTCAGTGCATCCAGGAGGGATTAAAATGTATCAAGACTTACGTTAACATTTTTGGTAGAAGGGCATGAAGAAAGATGTAGGCAAATTTGTTGCACAATGTTTAAATTGCCAAAAGGTGAAAACAGAACATCAT
Organism: Andrographis paniculata; assembly: GCF_009805555.1. Classification (NCBI taxonomy): domain Eukaryota; kingdom Viridiplantae; phylum Streptophyta; class Magnoliopsida; order Lamiales; family Acanthaceae; genus Andrographis; species Andrographis paniculata. The sequence goes on from NW_026137589.1 coordinate 746,865, forward strand.
AGACCAATTGGGTTGCTACAACCTTTAGAAGTTCCGCTCTGGAAATGAGATTCTATTGCAATGGATTTTGTGACAAGACTTTCAAGGGCGAAGTCGGGAACAGATGCAATTTGGGTGATTATAGATAGATTGACCAAGTCAGCAGTGTTCATCCCAGTACGTATGACTTGGAGTATGCAGAAGTTGGCCAAATTATATGTTCATCATGTGGTTAAACGACACAGTATTCCTGAGGTAATCATATCGGATCGTGATCCACGTTTTTAATCTCGATTTTGGCAAAAATTGCAAGAAGCCTTTGGTACTCAGTTGCATATGAGTACTGCATTCCATCCAATGATTGATGGTCAATCAGAGTGAACTATCCGTATTCTGGAAGATATGCTAAGAGCTTGTGCAATAGAATTTCAAGGAAGTTGGGAGGACCACTTGAATTTAGTGGAATTCTCATATAATAATAGTTATCAAACAAGTATTGGAATGGCTCCTTTTGAAGCCCTTTATGGACGAAGATGCAGGACTCGTTTAAGTTGGGATGACATGAGCGATCGACTGATATTAAGTCCAGAAATGATCGAAGAATCAAAAAATAAGATTCGAGTTATAAGGGAGAAGATGAAGATAGCTCAAGATCGCCAAAAAAGTTATGCTGATAAAGCCCGACGTGAAGGTCAATTTCAAAGTGGAGATTTCGTCCTAGTAAAAGTATCTCCAATGAAAAGTATTAGAAGATTTGGAATTAAAGGAAAATTGAGTCCGCGTTATGTTGGACCCTATGAAATCCTCGATCGAGTTGGAGATTGGGCTTATCGGTTAGCACTTCCTAATTGCATGGAACGAATTCATAATGTGTTCCATGTATCACAGCTTCACAGGTATGTCTCAGATCCTTCTCATATTTTATCTCCCGATGAATTACAGCTAAATGAGGATCTTTCGTATGAGGAAATGCCTCTTTGGATCATGGACACAAAGGTTCGAACTACGAGGAACCGAAATATTCGTATGGTGAAGGTAATGTGGTCCCGGCATGGAGCAGAAGAGGCCACGTGGGAAGTAGAACAAGAGATGTTCAAAGCATACCCACATTTGTTTAACTAAGTAGTGTTGTTATGCGTTTGAGTTTAGATTTCGGGGACGAAATCTTTTAAGGGGGAGTGATTGTAATGCCCTGATTTTAGAATGTATAAAATAATATTATTATAGCAAATAAATATTTTTATAATATTTTGGGATCAAGAAATTAATATTCTGGAATAAATTTTATTCCTATTTTATATATTAATTATGATTAAAAAGACTCTTAAACAGATAAATATCGATAAGGATAAATATAAAATATAATATATATAATAATATAATAATAATATTGAAGATGATGATGATGAAGATATAATAATAATAATAATAATAATAATAATAATAATATAATTATATATATACATATATATAAACAAACCAAACCCACCTTAGAAGGAAGAAGCAGACGTCCGCCAGGAGGAAGAAGGAGAGAAAGAAGAAAAGAAGAAAGAAAAAGATTTAGCCGTTCGATTTTGATTTTTCGACTTCGGTATTGTATTCCTTGTTATACGTAGAATTTAATTATGGATTTTAATATGAATTTAGATATTGAGGATATTAAATCAGAAATTCTTCAAAAAATCATAACTAGCTATTTGGCTATTTAATCGACGAATTTCTTTAGCTAATAGCCTATTCGTAGTCCTAGCATTATATTTTGAGAATTTCGTATCGATCCGAGCCGAATTGAAAATGGCAGTGTACTGCACCTGCCTGTTTATTCATATCTTTAAGTATTTTTATTTAATAATTCGGGCGGTATAAATATTATGAGGTATAAGAGTTTTATAGCTAGAATGTCGTAGTCTACTAAATATAAAAGTTTGAAACCCAACAAGCTAATTATAGAAATTAGCTTTTAAATAAGCAGGTAGCTCCTATGAATAAGCATATAGCTCAGCTGATTTGAGTAAATAATGGGGCAGGTGTACGTTGGAAAAGATCTGGGTGAAATTGCGAAAGCTAAGGAGCGTCGATAAGAGATAAGCAGTAGGGAAGTAAGTCTAATTTTAAGAAATTAGGTATGCATGTTGCATGCGATTTTGATTAATATGTTAACATGATATTATGTGAATCATTTTTTCAGTGCATGTATATATATATGTGTGCGTATGCATGTGGGAGACTTCACACGGTTTATGATATTTGATATACGTATTTGATCGTGTTGGTGAATTTATGAAAATGAGAATAGATGAGCTGTCTCACCAGCTCTTTTTGGTAAATTCACTTATTTGGCATGTTGCACACATATTGCACGGTTTATCGGATATATTTTATAGATCTATCGTTTAGTCGCCGTGTGCGGTAGTGCTAGGCGAGGGCATCATCTTGGGTTAGAATATTCGACCCCGATGTACCGTAACACTTTGGCGATAGTGGACGATAATAGTCGGACAACTGGGTGACTTAGTCGCACGGTCATTCAGAGATTAGACCATTGTAGTTGAGACGTATTTTGATCTAATCATTCGTGTTCGGTGTTGTTCCACTCATTGGAGTAGCTACTAGTGAGGTCTACCGGTAGTTTAGGATCATATGTCAAACTCCAAACGTGATCCCGTTAGGGCGCGGGAGGAGTAGAGTTTCCGGGTTTCCCTTGGGTGATTCCAGGTTGCACGGATTCTACTACATTACACGGGATAGGGCTAGTCTGGGGGTCCTATCTTCGCTATCACAGACTATGGGGCGTCTTGTGGTTAATGGCGATAACGTTCGGCTATCCATGTATTGATTGTTGAAGTTGTATGATGGGTATATGGGAGTGACCGGATGACCGTTATATTATTATGGGTTTATCAGGTCCTTCCTTGAGCCGAGGATTTTCCAGCTATTTATTGATGATGGTCTAGTGAGTTTGTTACTGCGGGGCCGAGGGTATTCCGGCTGCTCACTTAGACAGAGGCAGTGAGCCTATTATTATGGAGCCGAGGTTATTCCGGCTGCTCACTTCGGCGGATGTATATATATGTGCATGTGCATTGTTGTCGAGTTTGATATCTGTATTGCATCATTTCACTATTGGCATGACATGACACGTATTTTATGATTAACGGGAATTAAACTTTATTTTAAAAAGGTATGAAATGACATATTTCACGTAGTTCTTAAAATGGATTTAATTCTAGACTGCTTTTAAGAAAATATTTGTTTCAGGCATGCATGGCACATCCGAGACAGGGGACGTCTCGGGATATAGAAAGACAGACTGAGTGAGTGAACTTACATCTATTGTATTATATGTAAATTTTTAACCGGAAAAACCTCTTGTTTAGGAGTGTGTTTTGTAAATATTCATAAATCAGATTTTTTTTATATAATAATGCGCTTTTATGGTTAATTTTAGCCGTAACACTATATTGTGGGGCCCGAAGTAGGAGGTGACGACCTCATGATGCAGTGTGGCGGTAGCATTTCTAGTATGAGCCAATTGAGGATATTACAAGTGAGCCGATTTGTGAGCAATCTTGGAAACAACCTAACGCGGTGACCTTAGATGAGCTGAGATTGTGTTCAACCTGATTTGGCCTCGATGAGTGAAAAACGAGGCTTGACGCTGTCATTGCGGATGAAGTAAAATGTTGAAGTGGAAGATGCAATCAGCCTTCAAGTGAGAGATTGTTGGGATATGAAGCCTGATTATATCCTAAAATCTAGGAATATGATTTGAATATGATTTAGATATTACCCTAGATCTAGATATATGATTTGTATATTATTGGCATAGGTTTAGTTATAAATATTCATATATTCTCACTTTAACATTTGTGTTGTATATTATATTCTATAGTAAAATTCCTGATTTGACAGCGCCTTCAGACGTAAATCATTCTTATCGAACTGAGTAACCAAATTATTGTGTTCTATATCCTTGTTTATCTCTTCTTGATTTCCTAAAATTTTCTTAACATTGATAAGATCAATTCATAATATATCTGTTCGACTATGTAGTTGCACAATATAAGAATATGGAAAGTATATACTTTTGAAATTAAATATATTGTTTTGAATCGAATTAACCAATTACATAATAAATGAAGTAAACTAAATATACGAAACTAATAAAGTAAGAAAAAAATAATAAAAAGAGAATCAAACTTAATCAAAAATAAAGATTTCATTGTCGATGTATATAATTTAAAATAATAATTTACAGGTATTTTTATATCTAAATTAAACTTAATAAAAAATAAAAGATTACATTTTGTTGATGTATATAATTTAAAATAATAATTTACAGGTCTTTTTTATATCTAAATTTAGTAATAATATTATCAACATAAATAAATTTTTTTCTAAGCTAGTATAAAATAATTTTGAGGGTTTGTAAAGTAATAGTCGAAGGTTATGTTTATGGATTTGCTCTTTCTTTGGGCCTCCCCCGTCTTGTAATATGTGGTGTCGAGGAACTAAAGCCTGTTCGATTTTCCTAACTTTGTTGTCTTTTAATTTTTTGGAAGAATATTACATCATTTTGCAACTACTTAGGTTCGTTTGGATTAATTTTAGAATTAAGTAGAAGTCAAAGTAGGAGTAAAAAGAGAAATCAAAATAGAGGTGGTTTGATTTTATATTTTAATGAACTTCCATAAAAATAGTTTTGTTTAAAAAAAAATGTTTGAATATATCAAATTAGTTTTTTTAACTATTAAAATTGTCAAACAAAATATATTATTAATATAACTGTGTTTTTATAATTTTATTTATTTTGTAAATTATATTAAAAAAAATTAAATTGTGAAGTCTAATTAAAAATATATGTGTATTAAATTCTATATAACAATCATATTTATAATTATAAGATAAATTAAAATTAAAATATTGGTTTAACCTCAAAATAAATTATACTCTACTCTAAAACACTACAAAAAAAAAACAATTTTCTACTATGGCCGGAAATTCGTAACAAAAAGCCAATTTTCGTGCAATATGCGTATTTGCTACGCCTTAGTGACGACTTTTAGCCGTAATGTATACTCGCGTAACGAATGTTTTTTGCCACGCACATTTTCGTAACTACTACTCTTGGTCAACGATCCTTATGGCAAGCTTTTGTTACGATATTTGTTACAAATTTTTTCTCGTAACAAAAAATCGAGCATTCCACGCGTGTGCCAGGTCTTTTAGTCACGATATTTGTTACAACAATGCCTCGCGTTACCAAAAAAAATTTTGCTGATCCCTTGTCAGAGTACGCTTTTTGTTACAATTTTTTGTTACTGTCATTACAACCGTAATTAACAATATATTCTCTTATGATCACGAAACCGACCGTAACAAAAATATCCCTTCGTATTTGTTACGTCGAAAAACCACCTTTCGTTACAACATTTAATTTTTTTTGTTACGTCATATATTTTTTTGTTACGTCATTGAACCCTTAACAAAAATATCCATTCTTACAGTCACAAAACCGGTCGTAACAACAAACACCAAAACCAACATTTTGTTGCATCATTTCTCATTTTTTGTTACGAAAAAATAGCGTCTCATAGAAAAGAGTAGTTGCTAAACAGTTGAATTTGTGCATAACAAATTAACCTGTTGTGATCTTTCTTATACAACCATGCTATAAATATTACGATCGGCCATAATTGCAAGTAATAAATACTATAAGGAAATCCCAACATAGGATATTAACATAACAGTATTTACTAGTCGATGTCCTCCAACAAACAACAAAGTACATTAACCAATCAAACAAGGCTAGCAACATCTCCAATTTGACATTATGTTCCGTCAAACACAAGCATTTCAAACATCCAACCTAGTAATAAGCAAATGGGGAGATCCATCAATCCATAGCAACAATTCTTACCCCATAAAAGATACTTCCAAATGTCTATGCATCTATTCCATAGGTATTTCACATAGCCATTAAAACCTACCATCCAAGCACATTAACGGCATGCAATTGATAATGCAAACAGAGGCAAAACATAAAGGAACCGGTCGATATGTTTCAGGGGTGGCGCATGAGCTGCAATTACAAACATAATAAGGTTTAGTTTAAGTAATAATTATTTTAACATAAAGACCATAAATTATATATCATTCCATTTCTTTTCAATAATAATACATTCCATTTAACATATTTTTATATATCCATTCAAAGAAATAGATGTACTAGAAACAAGTACATGTTAACAAAAACGAAATTTTGTGTATAAAATCTTACAAAAGAAGTGCATAATAGATAAAATAATTTTTATGAGTGCAACTGACCCCTCGATCTGAAAGCGAGAATGTGACACTTCTCAATTCATTCACATTTGATAAAAGAACACATACAACACTAATAAAATTATGAGAAAAAGAATGGAAAATATTTTGTGCCACGTACTTGATTTCTTCTATTCAATGTAAGTTTCGCACATAATCCATTAAACCAAGATCTATATGGATAAGCATATTTAAATATAAAAAAGAACATAAAACATTGAAATTTTTAGTTTACCTATCATAACTAGAACCATCCATGAGGATGTTATCAGCTCCTATATGCTTAAAATCTATGTGTATCTTATCATCGAAGTACTTACATAAATGATGGAAAAACACGTTTGTCATATTCTGATATTAATCAACATAAATTCAAGCATGATGGTAGCTCATCCAACACTAAACATACATCCGAAAGATTCCTACCTTCTAAATCATAAAAAATATGAACAAAAAAACTAGGACAGAATGAAGGTTAAACAATCAAGCTACTACATTTCATTAAAAAGATATATAATTGAAAACACAACAATAGGTGACAAGTAGAAAAACAAGAAAAACTCCTCGGCCCACTTAAACATATTACCCTACCGTACAACTATATCAAACATTCAATTGGAGAAAATAAAATTTAAAAATGAAAGAAATTGGATGGAATGAATATAAAAGATAATTTTTTTTTAAAGAACCTCTTTAATTAAACCAATATATACTAAATATATATATCACAAAATTATCTATATATCTTATATATACATAGGAACGCACAGACCCAAACTAAAAGAAACCTACCAAATCCAACCATCCAAAGCCTAAACATGATTACAAAAACCATAAAATCCCAAGCAATTCGGCAACTCAAGCCATACCAACCTCCCACAACTAGACTAGATTAACAACAAACCCACTCCTTGAGAATAAATATCTCCTATAACCAATATTGCACCAATCATCCAATCCATGATCTCCAAACCGCAAACTCAAGCGCAAGGATATAACAAGCCACCAACCAAAAGGAAGAATCAACCAAAGATCACACCTGATATGTTCAATCCTCAATGCAAAGCCAACAATAAAAAAATCTACCTCCAAGAATCAAAACTATAGATGAAATCCCATGATGAGAACTAAACTCACAATATCAAAACCAGAGATGAACTTCCACTGCATCTGCCAAAGGAAACAACAATCAAATAATGGACTGCTTGGATCAATCCAGCCTCCAATTCCATGACTTAAAGAAGCATCAAAATCAAATAAAACAAAAGTCACCAGCAACTCAGAGTTGAGGATAATACCAGTCTAGATAAAAAAATAATGAAGTGGAATATCAAATGGATGCATAAGAATACAAGATTCTTCCTTCAATGTTGCACACCCGAAAAACCATGCTGCCAACACCAACTCTGCACACCCCTCGCACTACTCAGTTACCTGGATGACTGTCAATCAAAATCTGATTTGAATAACTTGCCCATGCACCAACCTATTCGATCAAAGACAAACTACCATACACCAATATCAGCCTCCAACTCCATGACTTCAAGAAGCACCAAAATAAAATAAACAGAAGTCATTGGCAACTCAAAACTGAGGTTACTACCACCCAAGATATATGCATGAAACCAACACTTTCCAAGAATGATCACAACCAAATCGAACACAAATCACAACCATCTCACCAAAATTCTCACAATCTAGAGTGACTCAACTGCCACACACAAACAACAAGAAGAGCAACAAAGGCCAACAACCAAAACAAAATGCAGACACCAAAATAAAACAAGCCAGGTGAATGAGACATAAATAAACCAGAACATAGATTAATTGAATCATCAACCACAATCAATTTAAAGCTGAAAATTGACTCACAAGGCTGATGTAAAAATACTTAGAGAAAAATGTTTATGCTCGTTCTCTTATCTTAACTTTTCCAAATTTGCTTTGCTGGTCTAAAGCTTCTTCTTTTTAATTTAGCAAACTCCTATTCCAAGAAAATAAATATATATATATTATATTTCAAACCTATGGAAGCTACCCTGTAAGAACTAAAGAAAAGAGGAAAAATGCTAGAAGACAATACATGTATAAAGAGAGTAACAAATATAATTCAATAAAAGACTTTAATTTGATGCCATATCACAAGTAAGAAAAAGGCCCGCAGCGAGCTGATTTATTTTGTTATCCAATAAGAAGCCTACAATCTTATCAACTCGGAAGATATATAGAGTTGGTTTTGGATCAAGGGGGAAGAAATTAGCCGAATGAGCAAATGATCGAGCAGGTGGAGTGCAAGCTGAAGAGGCAGTTACGGAAGGGTAAGTTTGGGAATGGAGAGAATACCTACCAAATCAACCCGAACTTCATACTCAACTAACTAGTCAACACCATCAACACCGATGAAAATGAACAATAATGTACATAAAAATGGGGAAACAAATGAGAGGACACCTTCGCCGTCAAGGGGATAGGTGACTAATTGTCCCTGAAGAGGCATTGGAGATGGCGATTAAAAGTCATGACACCATTGTCGGCGCTCGACTCATAGGGCGAAGGATAGGGAACCTTTTTGATTCTCAAAACTATAAGCGAATCAACCATAACAGATGGTCAACAAAATCGAAGGACATATCGAGTACCAAAATAAGTTGGTGGTGGCTCCTTAACTCAACAGTGGTGAGCTGTGACGGCTGACGAACACCTTCGATTTCACCGGAGGGATGTAGGGCTTCGGAGTCGCAATGTCTATGAAGATGAGTGGAATAATTTTTGAAAGTGTGAATATTGTATAACTGAGGATATAAAAAGCATATGTTTTTTGTTTTTTTTAATTTATTTTAATATAATTAAAATAAATAATTTTTTTATTAATAAAAATCATTTTTTTTCCTTTTCTTTAAATTTATTTTAATATAATTAAAAAGAATAATTTCAAAAATAAATTTATACACCATTTGTTACGAAACACAATCGTAACTAATGTTATTTTGAACAAAGTCTATCAACTTCGTTTTTGTTACGGATTATTTTGCGTAATTAAAGAACCAGAAACGTTGACCAAGATAATATTTTTTGGTAACGGAAGTTGTCGTAACAAAAACCATTATTTGTTATGATGTTATTGTAACGAACCGTCAAGCCGTGGCGAAAGACTATTTTTTTGGTAGTGAAACTTTACAAAGTATATTAAAAAATATTAAATTATTTAGTATAATTAAAATTCTATATTTTTAAATTTGATATCTTAATTATCGTTAAATTTTAATTTAATTATAACATATAAATTACTTACTTTTATGTTATTATAATTGTTGATGTATTTTTGCAACAAACAAAAAGTAAAATTCAAAGATATGGAAAATATCTTTAAATTTGATTAATTAGCGTCTGAGATTAGGAATCTCTAAACACTATATGGTACATAAAAACAATTAACTGGAAATAAAAACGCTGGAAATTTAAAGTGGTGATCCCCAAATCTGACTTTGCTTTGTTGAAGTTGATTGAAGATAATTTCTCCAGAAAAATTCCAATCCTTAAATATCCCTTGAGAAACAGTATTGGAAACCGTCGCCCGAACGGTTACAACGTCTCTTTTTTCAACCGTCTGCCAACACTTCTCCTGCTGACACGTGCCCTCAACCGACCACAGTATCATCCTCATTTACTCTCAACAATGTCTAACTCCCTGGACCGACCGCAGACTTTCCGCCTCTTTGGCCCGACCGCAAATCTTCCGTCTTATTGATCCGACTGCAAACCTCCCGACTTATTTGGTCCACTCACAAACCTCCCGACCTACAGACCATCCGACTTGTTAGTCCAGCCGCAAACCTCCCGATCTACAGACAATCCGACTTGTTAGTCCAGCCGCAAACCTCCCGACTTAAAGACCATCCGACTTATTGGTCCAGCCGCAGACCTCCCGACTTAAAGACCATCCGACCTGCGGACCTCCCGCCAACCCGCGGGCTTTCCGTCCTGAGGACTTTCCGACCTGCGGACTTCCCGTCCTGAGGACCTTCCGACCTGCGAACCTTCCGACCTGAGGACCATCCGACTTGTGGACTTTGCGTCCTGAGGACTTTCCGACCTGAGAACTTTCCGACCTGCGGACCTCCCGACCTGAGGACCTTCCGACCTGAGGACTTCCCGACCTGAGGACCTTCCGACCTGCGGACCTTCCGACCCGCTATTTCCTTATAAATATATCCATTTTGCCTAAGTTTCCTACGGTGCCCCTCAGCCAGTTCGATCAACTCGATTGCTAGGCCCATTTTTCTTTTTACCTTGGGCTTTTTAACCTAATTCTAAATTTCATATGTAACAACTTGCCCGCCGCCAAGGGACTTTCAAACGCCATTTATCAATCGTCGTTTGGAAGTTCACAAACCACAACCTTACTGAGAAATTACCTTGGCAACTGCATCAGTTACTGCAACACTCCTGATTCCACAAAACCTTCATTTCTTCAATACGAGCCTTTGTAAATCATAATCTCTACAACTCTAACCATGGCGAATCGATACATCCCTGCACTCCCTGTCGACGGATCAATCCCTGAAACCACTCTCGTGTCAACGAAAATGCGCACTCCAACTGTTCGCCCATATTGCACAACTGTTGAAGACTCCAACCGTATGAGAGAAGTCTTAGAAGCAAGAAATCTACTGGCAATTAACAACCCCAACTACAACGCCACTCGCCTCCATGACAACATCAAAACACACTTGACGGACCCCAAGGATCCATATCGCACCTAGTACCAACGAGTAGCAGAACATTACCAGGGGCAATGGAAAACTCAACAAATCGATCAGGCCATACGTCTATCAACTCTCCCATGTCATTTACATGAGAAAGTCCTCCTGGCCATGGCGACGTTCTAGCACCCTGAGGTTTGTACCTTCCTTCTTCCAACAGTCCCCATCGGCCCCACTCTCATGGATGTGGCCATGATCGCTCATCTGCCAATTGTTGGGGAAGACCCTGTAATGGGTGCCCTAGATGGACAAGAGCCTAACTCAGACCACTTGGGCTGGTCTCTGACAGACGTAAAAGAATGGGGCTGGACTAAATTTCTAATCGACCAACAAGGAGCGGATGGGACCCCTGTAACCGACCGAGAACACACAGCCTTCCTGCTCTTTTGGCTCTGTAAGTATGTAGTAGTTTCCTCTTCAAAATGTGTCCTCCCTTCTCATCTTGATCTTACTATACACATAGCCTCGGGTCGGTTCTTTTCATTGGGCACCCTTTTCCTTGCCAATCTCTTTGAAGGGCTATCCAGGGTTAGTGCCCGCCTTACTGATAAAGATGGTAAGAAATTAGACATTGTTGCGTCAAGTCCTTTTTGGTTCCTAGAACTATGGTTCCGTCTCTATTTTCCCGACGCCTTCCAACTTGGTCATCCTCCCGTTGCCCACACACTTGAGAAGTCTCTAGGAGTAGCCGTGAACCGACTTTGCTTAGGCCGTAATAACCTTCAAGCGTCTGATCCAATCATAACTGCCATCCTTACTGATAATCGAAATGATAACCATTTCTACCGACACAAAAGGTATATTGGTTATGCATCCGGCTTGTTTTGGCCATTCCCTGTTCCGTCACCTTTGTCCCAACCAGATCCACTTCCACATCCCACTTATTCTTTCTCTTGGGATGTTGTTCTTAAGCCCAGGTCTCTATTCACCGGTAAGAAAATCGATAAGAAGGGTCCCAAAATATTTGATACCTTCAACTATCAACCTCAATTTGTGGCACGCCAATTCGGCTGCCAACAAGGCTTGCCTGGTCCCATTGCTCATCCCCATTTAATAATTCAAAGTCCAAATGGGAGAGCTATTCCTGATGCAATCGCCCCATACATATCCCAACTCACAAATTACATCACTTCTAACTCTTACATTCCTTTCAAAACTTCTCCAACTTCAATCGAATCCTTTCGCGAGTGGTGGTCGGTTACTTGGGCCCTAATCGCCCCTGACAAGGATCGCCTGCTGAACATCCTTCTTCCCTCACCTGCAATAACATTAGGAGCAAACCCTCTGACCAACATCCGAAGGAACTTGATTACTCAAGGCACTGAGTCGGGTGCTCCACAGAGGAAGAGAAAAACCTCTTAAACTCAAACTATTCCAGCTTCTGGACAAAGCCAACCGTCCCCAACAAAGCGCCCATCAGGTCGGCCCCCTATAAGGACCCGACCCCGTCTAGGTATAATCTCATACTCTCAATTTAACTTGATTCTTTCTTTACCATGATATTAATCCTTATTTCTATACTCAGGTGTAACTTCGGCCCGGGCGACCGCCCAACCTGTCTCTAGACCAACTAAAGCAATGAAGCCACCAACCGACCAATTACCAGAACCCGAGCCCCTGACCAAGCGCCGGGCCTCGAATAAAAAACCTTCTTCCATCGAGCAGGAAACAACAAGGGTTTCATCTCCCAGCGAGGCGACTGCTTCATAGATGGGTAGGTTACCTTATGTTGCTTCAGACCCATCCCTGCCCACTATGGCACCGGTGGCCACACCTATGTCTGCTTCTGCTGCCTCTGATGCAACCGTCCCAGACACATCAAACCAAAGAGCAGCCAACTTAGGGGTAACCGACCCAAGGGCGGCTGACTTAGAGGTAGCCGACCTAGAGGTAGCCGACCCAAGGGCGGCCGACTTGGAGGTAGCCGACCCCGAGGCAGCAGACCCTCCACCAGCGGCGGACAGACAGGAAGGAGAACCTGTACCTGCTCAACCAAGGGAACTCTTACAGGAATTACAAGAGATCCCCTCTTCTGAATCAGAGACCTCTGTCAATCTGGTAAACACTTGAGATCCTTTCTCCCAAAGTACCAAAATACAAGCTAGTATTAACATGACCTTTGACACACTATCTTTCCATCATTCAGGGACCCAGATCCATACCTCAGCATCCACTCGAAGCAGCCGACGAATCAGCTATCGAGGCACCAGCCGCCCAACCCCCCAAACTTAGGGCTATTTTGGCATCTTCAACGACCACCATCCGTCCAGAGGTACGTGCAACCTTTCACAATTGATTTTAACATTTATTCTCCATTTAATCTGAGATAAACATCTTTCATTTCAGGGATGCTCTGATCTAACCCTGTTGTCGGCCGTCCCCATTCCGACGGACGTCCGCACTATAATTGCACAGGCTGTCAATCGTTCCCCAACCTGTGGTCAGACTTGCTTGACAGCCTTCTTCAAGCTATTGGTGGTCTTTTGTTTCAAATGTCCTCAGAGTCGGCTGCTGCCCCCATTCTTCACCAACTGATGGAGCGACTATCCGAACTCCGAAATGAGGTTTTGTTCGTCCAACTTTTGACGGCTGAGACACCCTTGCCTAATTTGGAACGAATAAGTCTGGATGCTTCCTTGACCAAAACCAAGGAATCCATTCAACAGGCAATTGGCCGACTAGAAGGCCTGAATAATGCCAAGGCACAACTAGAGGGGTCAATCCAGCAAAAAGTGGCAGAGCTGAGGGCGCTTCATCAAGAAAGATCTGTCCTGGAAGGACATATTAACGAAGAGCAACGCCTGATTGATCGGTACCAAAGCAATGCAGCCGACCTGGACCAAGAGTTGAAGATTTGCGCCCGATCCCAACTCATAAAGCAGTACCAGTCGGCTGCTAATAAAAGGCGACTCTCCAGGACAGAGGATAAATGGTCCCAAATAAAACTTGTTTTAGGATCTCTTTTGTAAATTTTGACTTGGTAAATAATATTTTTCTCCTTTTATTAAGGATCATCTTCCAAAATTCCAACCCTTCAGGGAACCAATCAATTAGCCTCCTCTATAAACACTTGCAGTCCTTGCAAATTATCATATAAACATTTACTCACAAATCAACCTTGCACATGCCTACCAAACAGTATTAAAATGCCTCCTTACCGTCCTCATGTTCCTGTAAACAATTGGCAAAGTGTCATTCAATCCTTTTTCGTGGGTAATCATCCAGTTGGAGGTCATGCTAAAGACCTGTTATTCTTCCTCAAACAATTAGATTTCAAATTCAAGTTTTCCTAGCGAGGCAGAAAGACCATCCATCGTGTCATTCGCTTGATGGAAAACGTGCTAGAAGGATATGAGACCCTTCGGGATATCCAAAGTCGCCTTCCCGACATTGATCATCACATGGATTTGATTGAACACCATGTGACAGCCATACTTCCAGACCTTGGCTGGGATCACACCTTCTCCAACCAATGTGTAGTCTTTTCAAGATTACGCACTCTTGTTGATCGTGAACGCCAAGCCATAACAAACATGAAAGCCCGAATTGGCTATGATCTTGAGAAGATGCAAGATCAGTGGGAGAAGTACCGACCTGGCTTAGAGGACCTTATTGATGAAGACCCTGAAGTAATTCCCAGTCACTGGAATGAAGCTTCTGACTCAGAAGAAAATAATACTCTGCAGGACTCAACATCTGAAAATGAATGAACCCTTGTTAGGTTCGAACCCTTGGTAAATGGGTTCTGAAATATTACTGTTTCATGCTTTCTTGTAATCTGAAAAGGCAGGAAAATACCTCTTCAGATATCTAGCATTAATACAGTCATGTACCCTTTTACCCTCTTGATTTATGATAATAAAGGCACCATTTCCAATCTCCTTTTAAATTATGAATGGCCCCTCCCAATTCGGGGACCACTTTTCTAATTGATCAACCTTCTTATAAGTTGGAAGAAAAGTCTTCCAGACCAGGTCTCCTTCTTTGAATGTTCTGTAAAAGATTTTCTTTCCATAAGTCTTGGCCCTAATCTCATTCTGCTTCACAATCTGATCAATTGCATGAAGTCGGTTGACATCCAAACTTTCCAACTGCTGCAACATCATTTGTTGATACTCCTCAGTAAATTCATCATTGGTGAAACTTGTGCGTCCGGATGAGACCTGCACTTTGGCTGGCACAGCATCTTGTCCAAAAGTGAGTTAATATGGCGAAAACCCTGTGGCAGAACTTCTGTTATTCCTATGCGCCCATAAAGCTCGAGGTAACAACAAATGCCATTTCCTTGGGTTTCCCTCAATTGTTTTCTTGATGATCCCAATGATAATCTTGTTAGCTGCTTCTGCCTGCCCATTAGCTTGGGGATAGTAAGGCGAAGAATGATTCAGACGAATGCCAAACTCTGCCAAGAAGCTTAAGAATTTCTCCCCAGTAAAGACCAGACCTTGGTCGGTTGCAACTGAATGAGGTATACCATATCTATATATGATCTGATTCAGCACAAAATCAAAAACCTCCTTTTGATCTACATTTTTCAAAGCAACCGCCTCTACCCACTTGATAAAATAATCTGTTGCAACCAAAATAAAACAATGATTCTTGGATGAATGAGGATGAATTTTACCAATAATATTCATAGCCCAAGATTTAAAGGGCCATGGCTTCACCATCGCTTGCAATTTTGTTACTGGTAAATGAATTAGTTGCCCATGCCTCTGACATTTGTAGCAGCCCTTGGCAAATTGTATGCAGTCCTCACAAATCTTTGGCCAAAAGAAACCAAAACGATGAATAGCCCATCTCATGTTCAGACCTGCTCGATGAGCTCCACATATTCCACCATGTACTTCTGTCATCACCTCCAAAGCCTGCTCGGGACCCAAACATTTCAAAAGCAATCCTTCGAATGTCCTTTTATATAACACTCCTTCTACCAATTGAAATCGCAAAGCTTTTAGTCGGATTCCAATCGGTACATTTGCTTATGGATCTTGCAAATACATGATGAGTTTTGTCATCTAATCGGTTCTTGCTTCAATCTTCCAGTCGGTTCTTGTTTCAGTCTCACGGCCGACCTCTGCGCACATATCTTTTAGAATTCCCTTGCAAGCTTTTTGAGCTAAATCATCTGCAAACTGATTCTCCTCTCTAGGGACGAACTCGATTATCACTTCGGAGATCTTTGATAGCAACCGACCTACCAAATCCCTGTACCTCCGTAAGTGAGGATAATTGTAAACATATTTTTTGTTCACTTGGTTACTCACCAATTAAGAATCCCCTTTTATAATAACTGATTTAACTTTCCTGGCTATCAAAGCCTCCAATCCCAAGATCAAAGCTTCATATTATGCTGAATTATGGGTCATATCTTCCAATTGCAACTGCAAATTGACCCTTTGACCATCTGGTCCTTCCAACAGGACGTCTGCACCTGATCTGTTTCCTGAGGTAGAACCATCAGAAAACATTAACCAATTTCGGTTGCTTACATAAGATACACACCCAGTCGGTTGCTCCTCACAACCTGTGAAGTCTGCCAGAAATTCTGCCAGAAATTCTGCTATTGCCTGGCCTTTAACCGCCCTCAAGGGAGAATGATACAAATCAAAAGGAGCTAATTTAATTGCCCACTTCATAAGTCTCCCCTGCATTGTAGGTCTTTGCAAAATTAATTTGATGAGATCAACCTTTGAAATAACCTCAACTCTTCTGGGCAACATATAATGTTCAAGTTTGGTGCAAGCGAACACCAGTGAATAACACATCTTCTCTAGCATTGTATAATTTAATTATGGTCCTATGAGAGTCTTGCTCAAATAATAAATTGCTCTTTCCTTTCCATAATCTTCATCTTCATCTTGAGCTAATAAACAACTGACCACTTCATGGGTATTTACCAAATAAAGTTTGAGGGGCCGACCTTCCTTGGGAGGCATCAACACAAGTGGTTGAGCCAATGCTTGCTTTATAGCCCTCTAAGGCTATCTGTTGGTCTGGTCTCCACTCAAAAACGATTCCTCCTGCCTTCAATAATTTAGTGATTGGTCTGACCTTGCCAGCAGCATTGGAAATGAACCGCCTGAGATAATTTACTTTTCCCAACAGACTTTGAATTTCTTTAACCGTCCGAGGTGGTCAGCTGATAAGAATTGCTTTGGCTTTGTTAGCATCGATCTCAATACCCGTCTCATGAACTAAGAACCCCAAGAAACTCCCAGCTGATATACCGAAAGCACATTTAGTCGGGTTCATTTTCAATTTGTATTTCTTCATCCGACTAAAAGCATCTTTAAGATCCCTCAAATGTTCCTCAAAACTAAAGGACTTGACAATAACATCATCAATGTAGACTTCCATAGACTTACCAATGAGATCATGAAAAATTGAGTTCATGGCTCTTTGATAAGTCGCCCCAGCATTGTTCAAACCAAAAGGCATAACTGTCCACTCACAAATATCTAATGCTCCTGGACATCTAAATGTTGTCTTGTGAATGTCTTCCTCTGCCAAAAATATTTGGTTATATCCTGCATAACCATCCATCAAACTGAGAATTCTATGCCCTGCTGCTGAGTCAATTAACATGTCGGCCATAGGCATCACATACTCATCTTTAGGAGTGGTCATATTAAGATCTCTAAAATCGATGCATATCCTGATCTTACCATTCTTTTTAACCACTGGTACAATATTGGCCAACCAATCCGCATAACGGCAAGGTCGGATGAAACTCACTTTAAGGAGCTTATGAATCTCTTCTTTGATCTGAGGCATCAAGCCAGGACTCTTACTTCTTGGAGATTGCTTACAAGGCTTGAAATCCTTCTTAATGGGTAATCGATGTTCTATCAGACTTTGCTCTAAACCGGGCATTTCTGAATAATCCCATGCTAAACAATTAATATTGTTTCTTATAACTTCGAGCATTAATGTCTGTTGCTCTTTAGACAAGTAACCACTCAACCTGATTACTTTTGGAACCAGGTCGGTTCCTAAATTAAATTCCAGCAAAGCATCTTGTGCTGAAAAAGTTGGCTCTGTTTTCTCTAATAGATCAGGCCAACGAAATTGTTCATCTTCTTGGAAATGAACATCATGTATATTTTTTACTTTTTCAAAAGCTGATCTAAATAATATTGATTAATAAGTAAACTACAATCTCGTAATTCTGCACCCTCCAAAAGAAATATATTATATAAAGTAGGTCTGGCTTACTAAAGAGCCATATCGTACAACTGTTCTTTTAAAAGACCATTGAATTCTGGCCAATGAATTTAAAACCCTTCTTTGGGTAGTCATTAGCCATAAAAAACTGATACATTTGAGGTACATGACCAGAATAGAAAACTGATTCTTCAACTTGTTTTGATGCTCCAAAAGGATTGTCATTTGCCTCCATTTTGAAGACCTGGTTGCCTTCCCAAAACATCAATTGTTGATGCAGTGTTGATGGCACACATTTAGATGCATGAATCCAATCTCGTCCAAGCAGGATTGAATATGTGGTATCTGCATCCACCACGAAGAAGATAGAAGAAATCTTCTTTGGACCGACTTCAATGGAGGCGACCAGCATGCCTTCTGGTCTGGTCGGCTGCCCTCTAAAGCTAGTCATCTCAAAATCCACAGGGGATAGATCATGAATTCCCTTTCCTAACTTCTTGAGAGTTTTTAATGGCATTACATTGAAAACGGCCCCATTATCTATGAAAACCTTTGTGATTGGTTTCCCACAAATATGGGCATTAACATACAGATGCTTCAAATGAGACGCCATGCCTTCTGGAATAGGAGGGAAGACTATTGGGGGAACCTCTGATTGCAAGTCAGGATCCGCAATTTCTGCCCATTATGGCTCCTCTATAGACTCATCCACCAAACTTGCCCACAAAGGCTCTTCTTCAACCCAATTAATTTCTGTCATTCGGCAGGGGATACGAGGTCCTAGTCGAGATCTGACAGACCTTGAATCCTTCTTTGGAATTTTGTCTCCAGCTTCAATTTCGGGTCGAACAGTTAAAGATTCCAAACGAAACTCCTCCAGTAATGGGTTAATGTTAACCTTCTCACAATGTTGACATTTGAAACCCTTAACTCTTTCATCCGACAAGCCTTTACCCTTCTTCTGCATGGACCGACCTCCCTCATTGTCCCGAAAGCTGGTCGGCTACTTTGATGAGGCAGCCCCAATGAACCGACCTTCCTCTGCCCCATTCGGCTGCTCAAACAAAACGACCTTGATGGACCGACCTCCTTCTGAATACTTAGCAACGCCTCGGGTGTCATTCGATTGCTTTGATGAGGCAACCTTGTCTCTGTATCTCACAGCATACCTGCGCTTGGCATTCCGAATCTGAGTACGATTCATGCCTGGGAAGCGAGGATCCGCATCAATTGGTAAAGGTTTCTTATTTCGAGTCCATTTGCTTCCGACCGCACCCATCTTCCGGATCGGGTGGTCCCGAACTACAACCTGGTCCTTTAATTCCACATTAAAAGAACCATCTTGGTTCTCCCATTTTTCAGCCACTGTTTTTTCACAAACCTTGAGTTTCTTCTCTGGTCGGCCACTGTTTGATGAGTTCCCTTTTTCTTTTCTGGAAGTTGCTTGTATATTAACCATTGTTGTGGTTACTTCTGGAAACGGTTGCTGCTTCACTCCCAAAGTAATATACTTTAGCCGACCTGCCTTAATAGTCTTTTGAATCTCATTTCGAAAATGAGTGCATTGACTTGTATTGTGTGTGAAGGAATTATGCCACTAACAATATGGCCTCCCTTTAATTTCTTCATTGGTAGCCAACCTCTGCCCCTTTGGAATTTGGATTTGACCATCGGTTAGCAGAATGTCAAATATCTCAATGGCCTTTGAACTGTCAAAGGTCGGTTGCCCTTTAGCTTATGTTCCTGGTGTTGGGTTTAACTTAGAGCAAACATAAGGTTTCCCTGAAATTATTTCGGCCGCCATCTCTTCTGTTTGATCATAATCAAAGTCGTATGCCTCTGTTTCCATACTAGCCATATGTTGGCCTTTATTACGCCTGAAATTCTGCTCTCTTTCCCTGAAAAGTGATTCCAAACGTCCAGCCTTGGATGCGAGACTTGCCAAATCCTCGACATCATGTGCAGTGAGCGCATCCCTTAGGCGACCATGCATGTTTCGGACCGCTAAGTTGGCCATCTCTTTCTTATTGATTATAGTAGGACATCGTCCCTTCGTTAATTGCACCCTCTCAATAAATTGTGAAGCTGATTCCTCTGGATATTGTTTCATTTCCAATAAATCAGTCAGAGAAACCGTTGGCAGGGGATTGAAAAATCTGGCATGAAATGCCATTTCTAAACCTTCCCAAGTTTGTATTTGCCCAGGTGGCAGACTTACAAACCATGAAAAAATTGTCCTAGTTAGAGACAATCCAAACAGTTGTAACTTGTAAAAAGGATTGTTACCAATTTCCCCTAACTGTGCTGTAAAACGCCCCACATGCTCTATAGTGGAGGACACATCCTCTCCAAAAAAAGCATGAAAATCTGGTGGCCTATAATTCCTTGGGAGAGAATATTCATTAATAATCCTTTCTAGAAACGGTCTCTGATAAGCAGGTCGGTTGGCCATCTGAGGATTTAAACCAAACTGAACCCTCAATACGTGAGCAATTTCATCACCCAAACGAAACTGTTGATGATTAGGAACATCAATGGGATTTTGCACAGGAATATGAATGGGATCCTGCACATGTCCCCCTGGCCTTTCCTCTCTTATAATGTTCGGTTGCACACTTTCAACCCCTGGTCCCAAAGGAATATTATTTGGGAAAGTCAGAGGAGTCTTTCCCCTATCTGTTCGGTTGAAGTTTGTGGCGCTTGGAAGTGTGTTGTCCACATATGATGGCCCTGCAAAATTCGCTTGCATTCTTGATGGTGACACCCCTGGTGGCGTCTGCGTAGGTTGAAGAGTAACCCTTGATAATGCTTGATCTAACATGTTCTGCATAAGATTTTGTTGCTCGCGCAACATGGTCTGCATCGCTGAAGTATGCTAATTGTTCAATTGTTGAACATAAGACAACCAATCGGTAGGTGGTTGTGGAATTTCCCCTAGATTTGGCATGACAGGTGGTGAAGCATTTTCTCCCACCGGTGCTGATGATGATTGAGGTTGTGTGCCTGCCATATTGATTTTTCTGATGATTCGGCCGGACCTCAGTCGTATGAAATTCTCTGGTACTGTAGGATCAGAA
Source organism: Andrographis paniculata (assembly GCF_009805555.1). Classification (NCBI taxonomy): domain Eukaryota; kingdom Viridiplantae; phylum Streptophyta; class Magnoliopsida; order Lamiales; family Acanthaceae; genus Andrographis; species Andrographis paniculata. The sequence goes on from NW_026137589.1 coordinate 768,175, forward strand.
ATCTTGCCTTTCTCCCACTGTGGTCGCCAATTTGTTGATGTATTTTTTCAACAAACAAAAAGTAAAATTCAAAGATATGGAAAATATCTTTAAACTTGATTAATTAGCGTATGAGATTAGGAATCTCTAAACACCATACGGTACATAAGAACATTTATCTGAAAATAAAAATGCTGAAAATTTAAAGTGGTGATCCCCAAATCTGACTTTGTTTTGTTGAAGTTGATTGAAGATAATTTCTCCAGAAAAATCAAAATCCTTAAATATCCCTTGAGAAATAGTACTGGAAACCGTCGTCCGAACTGTTACAACGTCTCTTTTTTCAACCGTCTGCCAACCCTTCTCCTGCTGACACGTGCCCTCAACCGAAAACATTATCATCCTCACTTACTCTCAACAATGTCTAACTCCCTGGACCGACCGCAGACTTTCCGCCTCTTTGGCCAGACTGCAAATCTTCCGTCTTATTGATCCGGCTGCAAACCTCTCGACTTATTTGGTCCACTCACAAACCTCCCGACCTACAGACTATCCGACTTGTTAGTCCAGCCGCAAACCTCCCGACCTACAGACCATCCGAATTGTTAGTCCAGCCACAAACCTCCCGACTTAAAGACCATCCGACTTACTAGTCCAGCCGCAGACCTCCCGACTTAAAGACCATCCGACCTGCGGACCTCCTGAGGACTTTCCGACCTGCGGATTTCCCGACCTGAGGACTTTCCGACTTGCGAACCTCCCAACCTGAGGACCGTCCGACCTGTGGACTTTCCGTCCTGAGGACTTTCCGACCTGAGAACTTTCCGACCTGCGGACCTCCCGACCTGAGGACCTTCCAACCTGAGGACTTCCCGACCTGAGGACCTTCCGATCTGCGGACCTTCCGACCCACTATTTCCTTAGAAATATATCCATTTTGCCTAAGTTTCCTATGGTGCCCCTCAGCCAGTTCGATCAACTCGATTGCTAGGCCTATTTTTCTTTTTACTTTGGGCTTTTTAACCTAATTTTAAATTTCATACGTAACAATAATTATTATTGATAAACTATTAATTATTAATTCAAGTTTTAAAATTTTATGATTTTTTTTAAAAAAAATTACACTAAAATCTGATCTTACAAAGTATAAGAATCACTAAAAATATGTTTGGACTTATACTCGTTAAAATTTTATTTTGCCCGATTAATAATTTATTTTTTATATCCATCCAGTTAGTTATATTTATTACATTTCTCAATTGAATTGTCTACTTTATCAAACAAAATAATTAATTCTTCAATTTCATTATCTACTGTCATTTTTTCCTGCAATTCTATTTTATGTACCAAATGTCCCTTAGTGTTTTTAAGTGAAACGATTTTCCATAAATATTATTAAAAAATAGTACAATATAAATACATTACCACAATATATGTAGTATATTTTATTTACTTAAAAAAATTAACAATTTATCACAATATATATTTTTAATTATGTCTCTCCATTTATTTATTTTTTTATTCAACCAAATCCTTCTCCAAATCACATATAACATAATTATCTCAACTCTCCTTTTCATTAATTCTTTTCGGGTGTGTTTGTTTGACGATTGGATTTTGGATTTGGATTTTGGAGAATTTTAAAGTATGAATTTTTAAGTTATGTTTGTTTAAGAGTTTGAATTTTGTAGTGATTACGTTGAATGAAATTAATATTTTATTGAAGAAAATGATATATGGATGCGATAGTTTGAAATAGATGATATTTAAATATTATTTTATTGAAGAAAATGATATACTCCCTCCGTCCACCACCAATCTATCCATTTTGCCATTTTAGTCTATCCATCGCAAAGTATCTATTTCCTTTTTTAGTAAATGTATCTTCCGCTAAAATATAAAATTACTCCACCTTTTTATATAATATTACACAAATGTCATCAAATAACACCACTTAATACCATAAATGTTAAGGGGTATAATAGTTTTTATGGATCAATTGTACCACATATCAATATAATACTAATATACTAAAATCTACGTGCAAAAAGTAAATGGATAGATAGGCGGTAGACGGAGGGAGTATTTAAAATTTGAATTTTTTTTTTTTGTTTTATTTTTTTGGTGTTCTTTTATCAAAATTTTTCAAATTTTTACTATTATCCAAATTTGTTTTCTTTAAAAATATCAAATCAAATACTTATTTTTTATTTTTATAATATATTAAAAATTAATATTACATTCAAAACATCACGTCAATATCCATTTATATCACATTATACCACTTTTTTAATTTATTTTTTTACTAATCAAATCACAACAAAAAATTCAAAGCCCTAAACAAATACACAACATATTTTTATTTTATTTTATTTTCTTATTTTTGGATTTGTTGGATTAGACCAATCTTATTTCTTCATCACTTGCCACAGTAATTTGTCATGGTATTAATAAGTCAAATCACATGAATTACCCTGGATAGATTTGATAGAACTCACACTACCAAAAAAACGGCCTTTCACCACGGCCCGAGAGTTCGTAACAATAATATCGTAACAAATAGTGGTTTTAGTTACGTGAGTATCCGTGACAAAAAAATTTCCTCCTGGTTAACGTTTCAAGTTTATTAGTTACACAAAAAATATGTAACAAATAGGGAGATTGTAGACTTTGGTCAAAATAACATTAGTTATGATAGTTTTTCGTAACAACTGTTTAAATAATATTATTAAAAAAAAATTGCAATAAACAAATAAAAAAAAATAAAAAGGTAAAAACGCATCTGCGCTTTCACTCAAAAGACAAAATAAACACGCTTGTAGAGATCTAGGGCAAAAAGATTTCACTTTCCCGTACTTAGAAAAATCAAACAAATTGAGGGCAGAGTATTTTGTCCCCTCCAACGATCGACGATTCCCTTCTTTCTTTCGCCGATGCGACGCGCATAGTTGTGGAATTGAACAGGTAGTCCGGCGCTGGCGTCCAGGTAATGTTTTAAAGTTTCTCCAATATTATTTGTTGTCGATTCACAGTTCTTCATCTCTTCCTATAAGGAAAAATCGAATTAGGGAGTATTAATATTCAGCTTATTCCTCAGGTTAATACGGAGCTCTGCTTTAGGGAGTATCTTTAGGTACGGAAAGATTTCTTCCTCATCGTTACAATTTGTGTGTGAACGGAGACATTGAGCCCAATTTTGATTTTTCTTTCTGGGTATATATTGTTCTTTCATGATATCTTGCACTAACTCTCACATTTCACAAATGTGTGGGGGTGGATTTTCAACTATATTTTTTTTATTTTATTTTTCATATTTGAGCTTGCAGTGCCGGGCTGCCCTGCCCCTTGTGCAATTTACTTTTTTTTATTCTAGATTTAAGATAAGACTGTTATCAAAATGATTCTTAATGTGTGTCTTCATTAATAACTCAGCTTCATAATGAAGATAATTTAATATCTTTATCACCACATTTTCAAATATGATTTTGAAATAAATAAATAAATAAATGTATATATATGAAATGAAAAAAATAAAATATTGACAACTGCACAAAATGAACTTGAAAAGCCACAGGCTTGTGAATTAAGGATTAATAGTGCGAAGGCCAGAAATTGTTGAATTGATTAAGCATCATATTCGAACGGTGAAACTGTAAATGGTGCTATTCATACTACCCAAGTTTCTTTACTAAAATTCTACCATTCAATAAGTGTTTTGGAAACAAAATCATTTTTGAAGCAGTGAATCAGTTGCTGAATAGTATGATAAAGATGATGTATGTGTGGAATGGAGAAAGAAAACAAACAAATGGGTTTCGTAACTAACTCCATCTAATTCATTCCATGAATATATGCATACACATGCACATGACATGCATTATCATCTTCTTCTCATTGTTTGTTTGTCTATCTTTGAAAAAGCTCTGTATTCATTGTTGTTGCATTCATTAATATTAAGTTGCTTCCAGATATTGCTGATGTTGTGGGCTTAAGTTAAATTAGGCGAGCTGTTCATTGGATAATTTGCTTAACTGTTGTAAATTAATTTAGTTTGATGTGTGATAGATTAGTTTAGTGAGCCAACATTGTTTGTAATGTGTATATCTTAGTTGTTGCTGCAAATTTAATTAGTTCTAGCCTACTATGTTAATCAATCTCGTTGTAATTGTAATAGGCTCAATCAGTTCAGATTGTTTAGGTTAAATTTAATTCCTTACTATGTCTGTGGTACATTAGATAGTTAATATAATCTACTGCTGTCATTATACTTAGGCTAGTTTAATTATGATGCTCCTTGCTTGGTTAGTCGTCAATTCGTCAGCTTCATTCCCATCAGAATAATAGCATTTCACACTTTTAATCCTTTCTTTTAGTTTTATGTACTTCAAATGTTAATCCTGCCATCATATAATACTAAAAGTGAGATATATATGTACCAATTCAATCCTACAATAAGTAATGGATATTGCAACGTAGTGCGTGTTTAACTTTTGTAGTAGTTTGTGCTATTTTTACTAAAAATGAGTGCATATTTAACTTGTGTTTTTTTTTTTTTTTTACAGGATACTAAATTGTGGAGACAAAGGCGTGTAGTGTGAATTCAGGATAAGCATACTTGAGTTTAATGAAAGGTCTGATTTCTTTTTAATGCATTTCCACTGTGCAAAGCTTCTAATTTTTCTATGTTTTCTCGGGTGGTGGTGTAATGGACTTCAATCTGGAGTTGCATAAACAGCAGTAGGGTTGTGTCGAAACCTGTAGAATAGTCATAAGTAGGTGCTATTTGCATACTTGCTATCTTTGCTTACTATGTGAACGATTGACTTATAAGAAATTTCGATAGCACCGATTTGATCTGTTAAATTGTCATATCTTGCATTACTGCTAGTTACTGGTTCCATGAAATCTTCTATGTACCCAATGATCGATTGCTAAATTGCCATCATGTTTGATGCATCCATGATTATGTTACTAGCATTCCACTTATTTTTGCATTTGTTTCTACTATGCAGCGATGACATTTAGGAAAGGCGCAGAACCAGGAGCCAGAGCAGAAGCTGAACTTTGAAAATTTATTAGTATTTTCAAATCTATACAGAAGTTCCTTTGGATTATGTGTTTACTGTGCTTGGACTTAACTAGCGCTGCTATGTACGCAGGGCCACGCCCTCTGCTTCAACTCGGGATTTGCTTGTCTTTACTCTACTTCAGTACTGAGGTTGTGACACTTTATCCTTACCTTATCTGTCTGTGCTTTTTTTTCTTTTTTTGGTTCATAGAAAAGAGATGCATTGAACTGTACAGTCGTGCTGCATATGATATGGATCTTAATAGATTGCTTCTTGCCTTCTTCATTTTCTTCTAAACCTCACTGATTTCGCTAGATACCTAGGATTTATGGCAGAATTTCAATATAAAATTTTGTATAGTGTTTATACACTATTTTATTTATTCAATATGCTAGACGAACATACCTTTCATGTAATACTAGCCGGCCCGACCCTGGGCCAGGGCGAAAGGGCCCTCACCCATGGCCCAAAATAAGAAGGGTCTATTTTGTAGATATGTATTATATATCAATCTGGGTATGTCCCTAAATTTATATTTAGGACTATCCTGAAAAAAATTACAGTTGTTTGATGAAAATTTTAATCAATGGATGAAATTGCAGGAGGTAGATATGTAATTTGATTTATATAATTAATAAGCCAATTCTTTATTTTAGTATAAATTAAGGGAATAGAAATATGGATAGATGTTGATCGTATTTATAATCCGAATCAATTCACATAAAAAAAAAAAGATAACTTCATCCCATCGAAGAAAATAAAATAATGGAGAAGCCAGAGCGTAGAACAAGATGAAAAAAAAATGATGTGCATTCTGTTCGGTTTCAGTGTGCCGTGGACAAAGATAACGTTCTAAAAAGTGCATTATACGGTAAGTTTTTTTCTATTTTTATCGATTGCGATAGTAACGTACTGACGAAATTTTATTACATCATATCCCTATTTTCTGAACATCATATTCTAAATATATATGCACCATAATCATATCAGTCATTCAACGTATCAATAATATCATTTCGGTCTAATACATACATCATAGTATAAACCAACCAACATCATCTTGAATGCAGAACAAGCAATACAGTCCGAAAAAATTCCAAACCTATCTTTGAAACCCAAGGGGGACACAATGGAGCAGAATCCGTAGAACTATGTCGCTCAGCAACACAAAAATGCGGAAGAAATGCAAACGACTAGGAAAAAATGGAACAATAGTGCAAGCAACAATGAACTCTGTAAAATAAATTTGTTCCCACAAAATCCGTTCATGTGAATACCATGTTTAAATTGATTAATACAAAAGAATGTTTTATTTTAGCATATTATCGTCTAGAATCGAGTTTAAATATAACATATAACATATGTAAAAATTTAAAATTACGTATAAAAAATACAATATATGTAAACATGTCATAAACGAAATAAAATAATAAAATCACATGTAAGATAATTCAGAAGATAATGGTAGTCTGAGTTGCACGCAACGTGTTTCATCGTTTCTATATTATACGTGCATCATCTCTACATATAACTTACATCATTTATATCTGATGTATATATCATTTCTATTGAAATTATATATCATACATATATACATAATGGTGAAAAAATCTTTATTTTAGGAAACATAAAGTCAAATTTATCCCGTTATAATTAATAATCCGTAAGTTAAGAGAATGCATCATAATGCATTTATTTGGACATCATTTGAATAAATTACATATGAAGAGAATTTCAAAATAAAAAAAAAAGTAATATTATAGAAATATCATTTGTGATATTGTATACATCACGATATTTTCCATATTTACGATTTTAGAAAGTAATTATTTGCAAACATTTTTTTTATTTTGTTTAGTATTAACTTAATCCCGAATATATCGGAAGTAGTTGAGATAATTTTTTCTAATTGATTCTTTATTTTGTTGATGTAATTTTTCAACAAAAATAAAGTAAAATTCAAAGATATGGAAAATATCCTTAAACTTGATTAATTAGTGCCTGAGATTAGGAATCTCTAAACACTGTAACGTACAGAAAATAATACTGGAAAATAAAAGACTGAAATTTAAAGTGGTGATCCCCAAATCTGACTTTGCTTTGTTGAAGTTGATTGAAGATGCCTTGCCAAATGATGATTCAAACCTTTAAATATTCTCTGGGAAACCGTACCGAAAACCGTCACCCGAACGGTTACAACATCTCCTTCCCAACCGTCTTCCAACCCCTCTCCTGCTGACACGTGTCCTCAGCAGACCAAAATTATCCCTATATTTCACTCTTTAAGCCAACCACAGACCTTCCGCCCTTTAGGCCCGACTGCCAATCTACAATAGTATGGGTCCGACTGCCAATCCTCCCGACTTGCAAACCATCTAACTTGTTGGTTCTGCCGCAGCATTCCGACCTGAGAACTTCCCGACCTGAGGGCCTTCCGACTTGAGGACCTCCCGACCTGAAAACCTTCCGACTTGAGGTCTTTCCGTCTTAAGGACCTCCCGACCTGAAAACCTTCCGACTTGAGGTCTTTCCGTCTTGAGGACCTTCCGACCTAGAAACCTTCCGACTTGAGGTCTTTCCGTCTTGAGGACCTTCCGACCTGAAAACCTTCCGACTTGAGGTCTTTCCGTCTTGAGGACCTACCGACCTAAGGTCCTTCCGTCCTGATGACTTTCCGTCTTGAGGACCTCCCGACCTGAAGACCTTCCGACTTGAGGTCTTTCCGTCTTGAGGACCTTCCGACCTGAAAACCTTCCGACTTGAGGTCTTTCCGTCTTGAGGACCTACCGACCTGAGGTCCTTCCGTCCTGATGACTTTCCGTCTTGAGGACCTCCCGACCTGAAGACCTTCCGACCTGAAATCTTTCCGTCTTGAGGACCAACCGACCTGAGATCCTTCCGACCTGAGGACTTTCCTTAGAAATAAACCTATTTTCCTTCATTTCCTCACGGTGTCCTTCAGCCAATACAATCAACTCTATTACCAGGCCCATTCTTCTTTTTTCCTTGGGCTTTTAACCTAATTCTAAATTTCGTACGTAACAACTTGCCCGCCGCCAAGGGACTTTCAAACGCCATTTAACAATCAATGTTTGGAAGTTCATAAATCACTACCTTCTTGAAAAATTCCCTTAGCAACTGCACCAGTTACTGCAATACTCCTGGTTAACTTCCTTCTCCGCAATACAAGCCTTTGTGAATCACAATCCCAAAACACTCTAACTATGGCGAATCAATACATTCCTGCCCTTCCTTTCGACGGAACCCTCCCGGAGGGCCCATTTTCAGCCTCGAAAGTACTAACTCCGACAATCCGTCCATACTGCACTACTCCTGAAGACTTAAATCGGATGAGGGAAGTTTTGGAATCCCGAAATTCCTTGGCTATCAACAATCCTAACTACCAAGCAGTTCGCATTCGAGACAGCATCAAAACCCATCTCACAGACCCAAAAGATCCTTACCGCGCTTGGTATCGACGGGTAGCAGAACACTTCCAGGCCCAATGGCGATCTCAAAAAATCGACCAAGCCATACTACTGTCCACCATGCCTATCAACCTGCATGAGAAGGTGCTGTTGGCCATGTCTGCCTTCTGGAATGCGGAAAATGGGACTTTCCTCCTACCCTCTGGCCCCTTTGGTCCAACTCTTATGGACGTGGCAATGATCGCGCATCTCCCAGTCGTGGGTGAAGACCCTGTAATGGGAGCCCTAGATGGGCAGGAGCCATCAGAAGACCATCCAGGGTGGTCTTTACAAGGTGTGAAGGAATGGGGTTGGACAAAGTTCGCAACCGACCAGCAAGGGGCTCCAGGGACCCCTGTAACCGACCGGGAGCATACTGCCTTTATCCTTTTTTGGCTTTGTAGGTACGTTATTGTTTCCCCTTCCAAATGTGTTCTTCCTACTCATCTCGACCTGGCAATTCATATCGCGTCAGGTCGGTTCTTCTCCCTTGGCACCCTGTTTTTAGCCAATCTGTTTGAAGGACTCACCAGGGTTAGCCTTCGTCTGACAGATAATGATAGTAGAAAATTAGACACTGCCGCATCGGGTCCTTTTTGGTTTTTAGAACTTTGGTTCCGTCTTTACTTCCCCAACGCGTTTAACTTAGGATCTCCGCCCAATATGCCAACAGCTGAAAAACATTTGGGATTAGCCCTTAACCGACTCTGCTCAGGACGCAATAAACTCCAATCTTCCGATCCAATAATAATCGCAGTTTTAACAGATACCCGCAATAACTCTCGATTTTCTATGTATAAAAAGTATGCGGGCTATGCTCCCGACCATTTTTGGCCTTTTCCAGTACCAAATCCGCTTCCGACTCCTGAGCCTTGTCCTCATTCCACTTATCCTTTTGCCTGGGACGTTGCCCTCAAACCCAGGTCTCTTTTTAGTAGCAAAAAACTTGATAAAAAGGGGCAGAAAACCTTTTACACTTTTAATTATGAACCTCAATTCATGGCGCGCCAGTTCGGCTGTTGCCAAGGTATCCCTGGACCCGTCGCGTGTCCACATATAATTTTTCAAAGCCCTGACCGACGAGTCCTACCGAATTCAATCCCTTCTTATATCTCCCAGCTCACCACGTATATAACTTCCAATTCTTATATTCCTTTCTGCTCCAACCCTGAGACTGTAGAAACATTCAATGAATGGTGGTCGGTTGTATGGCCCCTGATCTCCCCTGATGAGGGTCGGTTGCTGAACATACTCCTTCCCCCCCAAGGATTGGTTCTAGGGGCGGCTAGACATACTAGCACTCAACAACAAACAGCCGCCCCGGGGATCGGGTCTAGTGCTCCAACGCGAAAAAGGAAAGCGTCCCAGCTGCCAACACCCCCGACCTCTGGGGCCGACCAGCAAGCACCAGCGGACCTTGGAACTACAAGGATGTCCGCAAGGACCCGACCCCGAATAGGTAATTTTTTCCTTACAACCGTGAACCAATTCACTATTCTTAACTTTGATGGCACTCATTTCATTCCTCAGAACCGACCTTGGCAGCACCGACCACACAACCGACGCCAGCCCCGGCCGACCAACCTTTGGTCCCGACTGAGGCAGTTCCTCTCCAAACCCCTACTCCACTTCTCACTTTGCCAATGAGCAGTCGGGCGGAGGACCCGACGAGGAGGCAAACTCTTCCTCCTACACCGAGGAGCGGTCGGGCCAGGCACCCGACCAGGAGGCAATCTTTACCAGTAGTGCCTAGAGAACCAGTAAGTTCTCTCATCAGCAATACTTAGGATTCTAATGATCAACCCTGATATATTTAACAACCAACATTTCCATGATTTTTTCACAGACACCTTCACCCATCGGATCAGCAGCAGGGGTCTCTTCTGACAGCGAGGGAACTACTTCCCAGATGGGTCGCCCGCCATACATGGCATCAGACTCATCCATTTCGAAGGAAAGACCAACTGCCCTCGCCGAAGCTGACCCTCAAAACAACATCCTTGATGTTGCTGATTCCGAAATCGAAGGTGCCCCAGAGATCCCGGCTGCAGCGGCTCTAGAAGCAGCCGCCCAACCTGCAGCCGCCCAGCCAGCAGCGGCACTTCCTCAAGCAATCGAGTGGCAGGCAGAAGAACCACCTGTGGCAGCCCAACCTCCAGAAATGGAAGAAGTATCTTCATCCGATTCGGAGACTTCTGTGAATTTGGTAAGATTAAACCAATCCATGCCACAATGTTTCTTTCAGAAAACACTAACTGTTTTACATACTACTTTCAATAGGGACCCAGGTCGGCACCTCAGCGACCATTCGCAGCAGCCGACGAGTCGGCTGCTGTTATACCAGCTGTCTGCCCTACTCGACCGACCTCATTGCTGCCCCCCTCACTGACAGCAGTCCGCCCAGAGGTAACACATATCTTATCTGAATAAATTTGCACCTCCCTTGGAATATTTATTGACATTGTAGGACTTGCAGGGGCCTTCGGACTTAGCTGTCCTATCGACTGTTCTGGTTCCGGCAGAGGCCCGAACTATATTCACTGAGGCCAATAACCATCCCCTGTCAGAATTGAGATCCGACTTAGTGGACAAACTCATTCAGACGGTTGGTGGCCTTCTCTTCTACACTCCGACGGAATCGCCAGCCGTCCCCATTCTGCATCGGCTGATGGAAAGACTTACAGAGCTCAAGACTGAAATACTAGTCATTGGACTCCTGTCAGCCGAAACCTCCCAGCCCGACTTCGATCAAACAACGCTGGAGAATTCTTTGGCTAAGACCCGAGAATCCCTTCAGCAGACTACTGGAAGGCTGGGCGGTCTCCTTAGCACGAAGGCTCAAGTTGATGAAGCCATTCAGAAAAAGGAGACAGAATTGCGGGAACTAAGGAAAGAACAATCTACCCTGGATAAGCAAATTACCAATGAGCAGCGTCTGCTTGAGAAATATACCAAGAATGAGGCTGAATTGGATCAAGAGCTGAAAACCCAAGCCCGATCCCAATTCATCATAAGATATCAGACGGCTGCCAATACCAGAAGGCTATCCAGGGATGAAATCAAATGGACACATATAAAAACTGCCCTAGGGGCACTGTTGTAATACTTCCCCCTTTGGAACAACAACTGACTTAGTAATCCATTTTTTCCTTTCTTCTCTCAAAATAAGGATCACCTTTCAATTTCCAACTTTGTAGGAATCGAAACAAACTCCTTCTTTAAAAGAACATTGTTTCTCACATTTTAAGAAACACATTCCAAGGCAGATTTGAAAATCAAAACACTTGAAGTGTTAACAAACATGGCGAATGACCGACCTCATGTTCCATCAAGCAACTGGGAAGGTGTCCTTCAACCCTTCTTTGTGGATAATCACCCTATTGGAGGCCATGCAGAAAACTTGTTACATATACTCAAGCAACTAGACTTCAAATTCCGATTCTCCCAACGAGGAAGAAGAACCATTCATCGCGTCATCCGCCTGATGGAAAAAATCATCGAGGGATATGAACCTCTTCGTGACATCCTTAGCCGCATTCCTGATCTTCATCATCACATGGAAATGATCGAAAATCACGCAGCAACCATACTTCCAGATCTTGGTTGGGATAATATATTTTCCAATCAACGAAAAGTCTTTTCAAGATTGCGCACCATTGTTGACCGTGAACATCAAGCCCTAACAGACATGCAAGCACGTACCCATCAAGATCTAGACGACATGCAAAGCCAATGGGAAAGGTACCGACCAGATTTGGAAGATCTTATTGAAGAAGAACCAGAGCTAATATCCACTCACTGGGATGAAAAGTCTGATTCAGAGGCAGAAAATTTCTCGCAAATACATGATGACTAACAGAAATGAACCTTTAAATAGGTTCGAACCCGAACCCCATAAATGGGTTCTGAAAATAATATTTTGTTTCAGGCAGTTTTGTTATCTGAAAAGGCAGGATAATACCTCTTCAGATATTTAGCATTAATACAATCATGTACTCTTCCACCTTCATGATTTACAATAATGAAAGCGCCATTCCCAATATCTTTTTGAACAATGTATGGTCCTTCCCAATTCGGTGACCACTTTCCCAATTGGTTAGTTTTCTTATATGTAGGAAGGATGGTCTTCCAAACTAGGTCTCCTTTTTGAAATGTCCTGTGAAGAACTTTCTTTCCATAAGTCCTTGCTCTGATTTCACTCTGTTTCACACTTCGACCTATTGCATGAAGTCGGTTAACATCCAAATCCTCCAACTGTTGCAACATAAGTTGTTGGTATTCTTTTGTAAGATCACTATCAGTAAACTCTGTTCGGCCAGATGATACTCGAATTTCGGCTGGTAAAACAGCATCTTGGCCAAACGTGAGTTGGTAAGGTGAGAACCCTGTGGCCGTATTTCTGGTGTTCCTATGCGCCCATAAAGCCTGAGACAATAACAAATGCCACTTTCTTGGGTTCCCTTCAACCATCTTCTTTATAATCCCAATAATAATCTTATTTGCTGCTTCCGCTTGTCCATTGGCTTGGGGATAATAAGGTGAAGAATGATGTAATCGAACCCCGAATTCTGCCAAGAAACTAGAGAACTTTTCCCCTGTGAAAACCAGGCCTTGGTCGGTTGTTATAGACTGAGGAATACCATATCTGTAAATAATTTGGTTCAAAACGAAGTCTATCACTTCTTTCTGATCCACATTTTTCAAAGCAACTGCTTCTACCCATTTGGTAAAGTAGTCAGTCGCGACCAATATGAAACAATGATGTTTCGATGAAGCAGGATGTATTTTCCCAATAATATCCATAGCCCATGATTTAAAAGGCCATGGTTTTGCCAAGAATTGCAATTCGGTTACTGGCAAATGGTTTAAATTTCCATGTCTCTGACATTCCTGGCAGCCTTTGGCAAATTGTATGCAATCTTCGAAAATCTTAGGCCAGAAAAAACCCAAACGATGAATGGCCCATCGCATATTCAGACCTGCCCGATGAGCTCCACATATCCCACCATGTACTTCTGTCATTACCTCCAGAGCTTCTTTAGACCCCAAACATTTCAAAAGTAAACCTTCAAATGATCTCTTGTACAGAATTCCATTTATCAATTGAAAACGCAAAGCCTTCAAACGTGTCGCAACTGAAACACTTGCGCCTGGATTCTGTAAATACGTGATAAGCTCTGTTCTCCAATCGGGCACTGTTTCGCTTGTATCTTTGTGTCCGACTATAACCACGCCGTCGGGCTCCTGCCCGACAGTAACTATGCAGTCGGGCTCCTGTCCGACAGTCTCCTGCCCGACCATAACTTTGCAATCAGGCTCCTGTCCGACAATAACTTCGCAGTCGGGTTCCTGTCCGACAGTCTCCTGCCCGACCATAACTTCGCAATCGGGCTCCTGTGCGACAATCTCCTGCCCGACCATTCGGTCACATATTGGGTCTGTCTTTTCTTCTATGCCCGACTTGACCTCCGACCACATATCCTCCAGAATTCCTTTACAGGCCCTTTGAGCCAACTCATCAGCACGTTGGTTTTCTTTCCTCGGAATGAACTCAATTATTACTTCTGAGATTTTCGTCAGTAACCGACCCACAATGTCCCTGTATCTGCGAAGATGAGGGTAATTGCAAACATATTGATTGTTTACCTGGTTGATTACTAGTTGAGAATCCCCTCTTATGATTACAGACTGGACCTTCCTGGCTATTAAAGCCTCCAAACCCAAAATTAAAGCTTCATACTCTGCCGAATTATGGGTCATGGCTTCCAATCGTAGTTGTAAGTTGATCTTTTGACCGTCAGGACCTTGCAAAAAGACCCCTGCCCCTGATTTGTTTCCAGAGGTAGAACCATCAAAGAACATCAACCATGTTCTGGTACTTATATAAGGCACACATCCGACCTGTAGGGTATTCAAATATGATGAACAGCCAAACAGTCGGACGCTATCACTATGAGAATACCCGACTTGGGAAAATTCTGCTAAGAAGTCGGCTACTGCTTGTCCCTTGACTGCCCTCAGCGGGGAATGTTGAAGATCAAAAGGAGCCAATTTGATGGCCCACTTCATGAGTCTGCCCTTCATAGTAGGTCTCTGTAAAATCAATTTGATGAGATCCACCTTAGATATGACTTCAATTCTTCTGGGCAACAAATAATGCTCGAGTTTAGTACAAGCAAAGACCAATGAATAACACATTTTTTCTGGCATAGTGTAATTCAGTTCTGGTCCTGTAAGGGTTTTACTGAGATAGTAGATTGCCCTTTCCTTCCCGTCATCACCATCCTGTGCCAATAAACAGCTAACCACTTCATATGTATTTGCCAAATAAAGTTTGAGTGGCCGACCTTGTTTAGGAGGCATCAAGACTGGAGGGTGAACCAATGCCTGCTTGATAGCATCTAAAGCCGTCTGTTGATCGGGACCCCATTCAAAAGCATTTTTCCCAGCTTTCAACAATTTAGTAATGGGTCTGACCTTGCCAGCAGCATTAGAAATGAAACGCCTCAAATAATTCACCTTACCCAACAGACTTTGGATTTCTTTAACCGTCTTGGGTGGCCGACTATCAAGAATGGCTTTAGCCTTATTGGCATCAATTTCAATTCCTCTCTCATGAACTAAAAATCCTAAAAAGCTCCCGGCTGATATTCCAAAAGCACATTTGGTTGGATTCATCTTCAACTTGTACTTCTTCATTCTTTCGAATGCCTCTTCAAGATTTCTTAAGTGTTCGTCAAAACTGGCAGATTTAACAATAACATCATCAATATAAACTTCCATAGATCTGCCAATTAAATCATGAAAGATTGAATTCATGGCTCTTTGGTAAGTTGCCCCTGCATTCTTTAACCCGAATGGCATGACTGTCCATTCATAAATACCTAAAGCCCCTGGGCATCTGAATGCTGTCTTAGGAATGTCTTCTTCTGCCAGAAATATTTGGTTATAGCCTGCATAACCATCCATCAGACTAAGGATTTTATGCCCTGCTGCTGCATCTATCAACATGTCGGCCATAGGCATCACATATTCGTCCTTAGGGGTAGCTAGATTCAAATCCCTGAAATCGATGCATATCCTAATCTTACCATTTTTCTTGACCACTGGCACAATATTAGCCAGCCACTCCGCATAACGGCAAGGTTGAATGAAACCCACTTTGAGCAGTTTTTGGATTTCTTCCTTGATTTGAGGCATCAGATCCGGGCTCATTCGCCTTGGAGGTTGTTTGTAAGGTTTACAACCTTCTTTGATAGGCAATCGATGCTCTACTAGACTTCTTGTCAAACCAGGCATCTCTGAATAATCCCATGCTAAACAATCAATGTTGTTTCTAATAACTTCGAGCATCATTGTTTGTTGCTCTTTAGACAAATAACCACTTAACCTGATCACTTTTGGAACCAATTCGGTTCCTAAATTAAACTCCAATAATGGGTCTTGTGATGAAGCTGTTGGTTCTGTTTTTTCTAATAAGTCGGGCCAACGAAATTGTTCATCTTCTTGGAGGTGAACATCCAAATTTCTTTACTATTTTCTGCTTTATGTAATAACTGCTTTAAATAGAACTTATTAATAAGAGAACTACATACTTCTAAGCTTGTATCTTCCATTACAAACAAATTATATGGGAATGGGTGTGGCTTTATCATGAGCCATACAATAAAGGTGTTCTTTTAATAGAACATCGAGTTCTGGCCAGTGACTTTATAACCCTTGTTTGGGTATTCCCTGGCCATATACAATTGAGACATCGGAGCCAAAGGACTGGAATAAAACACTGACTCTTCAACTTGTTCTGATACATCGAATGGGTTGTCATTCGCTTCCATTTTGAAGACCTGATTTCCTTCCCAGAACATTAATTGTTGGTGCAAGGTTGATGGCACACATTGAGAGGCATGAATCCAGTCTCTTCCCAGCAAGAGAGAGTATGTCGTATCTGCGTCCACAATGAAGAAAACAGTGGAGATCTTCTTTGGCCCGACCTCGATCGTGGCAACCATCATGCCTTCAGGCTTAGTCGGCTGCCCTGTAAAACTTGTCATTTCGAATTCCACAGGAGACAGATCATGAATTCCTTTCCCTAGCTTCTTGAGAGTCTTCAATGGCATAACATTAAAGACTGCTCCATTATCCACGAAAACCTTTGTGATTGGTTTCCCACAAATGTGAGCATTAACATACAGAGGTTTCAAATGAGAGATTGCACCCTCTGGAATAGGAGGAAACACAATCGAAGGTGTTTCCGACTGAGGATCGGAATCTGAGGTCTTTGTCCCCTCTGTCTCCTCTAATTCACCATCTGCCAAGAATGCCCATAAAGGTTCGTCCATAGTTTCATCTACCAGACTCGCCCACATCGGTTCATCACTCATCTGATTAATCTCTGTCATTCGACAAGGGATTCGTGGTCCCAGACGAGATTTAACAGATCTTGAACTTTCCTCTGTAGTTACTACTTCTTCTTTCGTCTTGTTCTGAGATTGAACCGTCAAAGATTCTATACGGAATTCTTCAAGAGATGGATTGATGTTGATCCGTTCACAATGTTGGCATCTAAAACCTTTAATTATTTCATCTGCCACTCCTTTACCTTTCCCCTGCCCCGACGAACTTCTTTTGGTATGGTCGGAAGCACCTGATTCGTCATTCGGTTGCTTTCCTGACCAGACCCGACTGGACCGACCAACTGGAGACTGAATGGCTACTCCCTGCTCGTTGGTCGTTTGTTCTGTAAAGACCCGAATGGACTGATCTCCTGCCAAGTGGTCGGCTGCTTTTTGTTCGTCGGTTAGTTGTTTTGCTGAAGGACCTCGTTTCCCATACTTTGCAGCATACCTGCGTTTGGCATTGCGAATCTGTGTACGATTCATACCTGGGAACCGGGGATCTATATCAACTGGTAAAGGCTTTTTATTTCGAGCCCAATTGCTCCCGACCGACCCTGTTTTTCTGGTCGGGTGATCACGTACCAAAACCTTTTCTTTCACCTCCACATTAAACGAACCGTCTGGATGGTCCCACTTTTCAGCAACTGGCTTCTCACAAACTTTGAGTCGTTCTTCCGGTCGGCTGCTGTTTGGCCGACTTCCTTTTTTTATTTCGGGGCTTGACTGGTTTCGTTCCCCTTTTTGTCCATCATTGGCCGAACTTTTCCTTGTTTCCGAACTTGGTTGGATGTCAACCATTGCCGTTGTTACATTCGGAAACGGTTGCTGGTCTACACCTAGAGTGATGTATTTGAGCCGACCTGTCTTGATGGCCTTTTGAATTTCCTTCCTAAAATGAGTACACTGACTTGTAGTGTGTGTGAAAGAATTATGCCACTTACAATATGGTCTCCCTTTGATTTCTTCTTTAGTGGCAAGTCTTTGCCCCTTTGGAATACGGATCTGCCCATCAGTC
Organism: Andrographis paniculata; assembly: GCF_009805555.1. NCBI lineage: Eukaryota > Viridiplantae > Streptophyta > Magnoliopsida > Lamiales > Acanthaceae > Andrographis > Andrographis paniculata. Next base: position 786,101 of record NW_026137589.1, read on the forward strand.
AGTAGGATATCAAAGATTTCATCAGCTTTCGAACTATCAAAGGTCGGTTGCTCCTTTCCTTCAGATCCTGGTACTGGCTTCAATTTAGGACATACATACGGTTTTCCAGAAAGGATTTCGGCTGCCATCTCTTCTGACTGATTAAAATCAAAGTCACATGTTTCTGTTCCCATACTCGCCATATGTTGGCCTCTATTACGCCTGTTATGCTGATCTTCCTCTCTGAACAAAGACTCTAGACGTCCTGCCTTGGATGCAAGACTTGCCAAATCCTCAACATCCAGGGCAGTGAGTGCCTTTCTTAAACGAGTATGCATATTCCGGACCACTAAATTGGTCATCTCTTTCTCACTGATTACCGTAGGACATCGTCCCTTCATCAATCGCACCCTTTCTATAAATTGTGAAGCAGATTCTTCTGGATACTGCCTCAATTCCAGTAAATCTGTTAAAGAAACAGTTGGTAAAGGATTGAAGAATCTAGCATGAAATGCCGTCTCCAGTCCTTCCCACGTCTGAATTTGTCCAGGGGGCAGACTTGCAAACCACGAAAACGCGGTTCTAGTAAGAGATAAACCAAACAGTTGCAACTTATAAAAAGGGTTATTACCAACTTCTCCCAATTGTGCTGTGAACCGACCAACATGTTCTATGGTGGAAGATCCGTCCTCCCCTGAGAATGCATGAAAATCGGGTGGTCGGTAATTCCTTGGGAGAGGGTGTTCATTAATGACCCTTTCTGGGAAAGGTTTCTGATATGCAGGGCGGTTAGCTATCTGAGGAGTTAATCCATACTGATCCCTTAATATATGTGCAAGCTCATCAGGATCTACATGAAAGCGTTGATGATCAGGAACATGGAACGGGTCCTGCACAGGAATATGAATAGGATCATGTATATATCCTTCAGGCCTGTCCTCCCTTGTATTGTTCGTCTGCGGATTGGTAACCCTTGGTCCCAGTGGAACAGTGTTGGGAAAAGTCAGAGGAGACTTTCCCCTATCCATTCGGTTGGGATTTGTGGCACTTGGAAATGTACTATCCACGAATGATGGCCCTGCGAAATTTGCCTGTGGTCTGGATGGTGATATTCCTGGTGGAGTTTGAGTGGGTTGAAGACTAACCCTTGACAGTGCTTGATCTATCATGTTCTGCATCAGATTCTGTTGCTCACGCAACATGTTCGTTTGTTGCTCACGCAACATTTGTTGAACAAAAGACCACCATTCCGCTGGTGGTTGTGGGATTTCCCCGGCAGTTGGCACAATAGGTGGTGGAACGGATTCTCCCACCGGTGCCGAAGATGATTGAGGTTGTGAACCTGCCATATGGACCCTTCCGATGATACGGCCGGATCTAAGACGTATGAAATTATCGCCGGAATTGGAATGAGCAATTTTGTCTTGCTCCCACTGTGGTCGCCAATTTGTTGATGTAATTTTTCAACAAAAATAAAGTAAAATTCAAAGATATGGAAAATATCCTTAAACTTGATTAATTAGTGCCTGAGATTAGGAATCTCTAAACACTGTAACGTACAGAAAATAATACTGGAAAATAAAAGACTGAAATTTAAAGTGGTGATCCCCAAATCTGACTTTGCTTTGTTGAAGTTGATTGAAGATGCCTTGCCAAATGATGATTCAAACCTTTAAATATTCTCTGGGAAACCGTACCGAAAACCGTCACCCGAACGGTTACAACGTCTCCTTCCCAACCGTCTTCCAACCCCTCTCCTGCTGACACGTGTCCTCAGCAGACCAAAATTATCCCTATATTTCACTCTTTAAGCCAACCACAGACCTTCCGCCCTTTAGGCCCGACTGCCAATCTACAATAGTATGGGTCCGACTGCCAATCCTCCCGACTTGCAAACCATCTAACTTGTTGGTTCTGCCGCAGCATTCCGACCTGAGAACTTCCCGACCTGAGGGCCTTCCGACTTGAGGACCTCCCGACCTGAAAACCTTCCGACTTGAGGTCTTTCCGTCTTAAGGACCTCCCGACCTGAAAACCTTCCGACTTGAGGTCTTTCCGTCTTGAGGACCTTCCGACCTAGAAACCTTCCGACTTGAGGTCTTTCCGTCTTGAGGACCTTCCGACCTGAAAACCTTCCGACTTGAGGTCTTTCCGTCTTGAGGACCTACCGACCTAAGGTCCTTCCGTCCTGATGACTTTCCGTCTTGAGGACCTCCCGACCTGAAGACCTTCCGACTTGAGGTCTTTCCGTCTTGAGGACCTTCCGACCTGAAAACCTTCCGACTTGAGGTCTTTCCGTCTTGAGGACCTACCGACCTGAGGTCCTTCCGTCCTGATGACTTTCCGTCTTGAGGACCTCCCGACCTGAAGACCTTCCGACCTGAAATCTTTCCGTCTTGAGGACCAACCGACCTGAGATCCTTCCGACCTGAGGACTTTCCTTAGAAATAAACCTATTTTCCTTGATTTCCTCACGGTGTCCTTCAGCCAATACAATCAACTCTATTACCAGGCCCATTCTTCTTTTTTCCTTGGGCTTTTAACCTAATTCTAAATTTCGTACGTAACAATTTGGACATCATTTGAATAAATTACATATGAAGAGAATTTCAGAATAAAAAAAAAAGTAATATTATAGAAATATCATTTGTGATATTGTATACATCACGATATTTTCCATATTTACGATTTTAGAAAGTAATTATTTGCAAACATTTTTTTTATTTTGTTTAGTATTAACTTAATCCCGAATATATCGGAAGTAGTTGAGATAATTTTTTCTAATTGATTCTTTTTTTAATTAAAGATCCTTAATTAATTTTTAAAATTACCAAAATACCCCCAATTAAATTCAACAGTTGGATTATCAATAAAAATGATCCGACGGATTAAAACAATTCAGGATGCTACTGAATTTTATATAACATTAGGAGGATACCAAAATTCATTATATATATATATTCAATCCGGGTATGCTCCTGAATACAATATTCAGGATCATCCTGAAAAAATTTCAGCCGTCTCATCAAAATCTTAATCAACGGATGAAATTACAGTTAGGGGTAGATATATGATTTGATTTTAATAATTAATAAGTAAATGCTTTGTTTTAGCATAAATCAAGGGAATATAAATACAGATAGATGCAGGTCGTATTCATAGTTTTAGTAGGTTCACATCCATAAAAAAAATAAATAAATAAAATAACTTCATCTTCTTTCACCGACATCCATCCAAGAAAATAAATTGTGAAGAAGTCAGAGCGTAGAACAAGATGAAGCAAAATGATGTGCATTTGGTCAATTCCAATGTATTGTGGACGAAGATAACATTTTAGAAATTACATAATGTGGTAATTTTTTTATCGATCGCGAAAGTAACGTATTGGCAAATTTTTATTACATCATATCTCTATCTTCTGAACATCATATTTTGAATATATATATACGCATCATAATCATATTAGTCATTCAACGTATCAATAGTTGTACACAAGAATTATTTAATCAATGGCTGAAACAATAGAAAACTGGCAGGCTTCCATTAGTTCAATTAGACATTAAATTTTTATCCTGATTGTCGAATCCAATATTTGTGCGAATGATATATAGCCTGAACTTAAAATATATATATATATATATAGTTTACATTATTTTCTTGAGACGTTTTTAAATCTTATTATATTTTTGTAGAATTTATGTAAGTACTCATTTAAAAATTTTAATTTTCTAATATAATTTCATCGATTGCTCTATAAAATTATATTTGAAACCAATAAGATAAAGAACATTATACTTTATCCAAATTTAAAGGTGTTGAATTAAACTAAATTGCCATTAAATTTAGGATTAATCTTCTACAAGTATGGAGAGATGAAACGGTTTTCAAATTTAAGCATATCTCTTATTTTTTTTCATTATTTAAATGTCTAAAAAAACATATAGAATATTTATCCAGTCATATACTACGTAAAAAAGGAAAACAAGAATTTAGTTACTCAATATTCGCGCAGTAGTGATATCATAATACTAAATTTCGTAAACTATATTACATTAAAATAAACAGCATATTTTATAACGGTGTATATCATTTGACTCTTCAAGTTATGACTATTGGACAAATGCATCTTTTTCAAACTCCAACGATGCATACAAGTCATATTGTAGATATGCGAAACAAATGCAAAAAAGGCAAAAAGTGATCATCAAATATACTATACATTCATTATTGCCGCAATAAAAAGGGTGCAAAAATAACAGTAAAGTTGACCCCAATAATAAACGAACATGTTCAGAGGATGTTGCCGTTCAGTCATACATATAAATATAATGGTGAAAAATTTATATAACATAATCCATCATTTAAACTTGACCAATATATTATAACTATGCAATATAAATCATAAATATAAATCATAAAATGAAATATATCATAACTATACGTGCAACATACATATATGCAACTTACATCATTTATATCTGATGTATATATCATGTCTATTGAAGTTATATATCATATTTATAAATATAGTGGTAAAAAAATATATCTAACATAGTCCATCATTTAAATCTGATCAATATATCATAAATATGCAATATGTAAATCATAAATATGAACCATAACATAAAATAAAAGTGTGCACAATAAGGTTTAATATCAACAGTCTATAATGAGTTAAACAACATATGTGTCATGAATATACATCGTATGTGTCCGGAGGCCAATAAAAAGATTTTTAGGAATAAATGTGTTGATATTATTTTCTAAAAAGACTAATCAAGAATGCACATATACTCATTATCACCATACAAAAATTACGCAGTATTAAAAACACAACCACCAAATTTGTCCGGTTGGCCGAAAGAGCTTCTCGTTGTTGAAATCTGTTATCTTTCTTGGCACATATAGTACTTGAATGTGCTTCGTTCTCTTTGTTTTGAGTTTAATAAAATCCTCGGAATCTTGCTTAGTTAAATCCGTCATTGGAAGATTCTTCAAATGTGAACTTCTAAATAAAAGAGGAATTGCGCGTCGTCGCCGACTTCCGTCAAGTGCGGATGTGCAGATGGAGAAGGAATCGATGGCGGGGCTAGTTATTTGACGCCGGCGGGCGTGGCTGGAGAAGTCGGTGGTGGCAGCGGGCGTGGCTGGAGAGGTTGCGGCGGCGGAGGCGGACTGTGTTTTAAACGGAGGCAGCGCAACAAATGAGGGGGTATCTGCGTGGTGAATTTAGGGTTTGGTAAATAAGATGGGGTGTGAATGGTTTAAAAAGTTAATATTATATATATATATATATTTGATTTTAATTTATTTAAATAATTGTCATATTATAATCGTCGAGTTTTTAGAATGTATCATAATACATTTATTTGGACATCGTTTAATTAAGTCATATAAGAAAAGTATTTCGTGGTAAAACATCATAATAGTATTATAGAGACATCATTTTGTCATACTGTATACATCATTATAATTTGAATGTATACGATTTTGAAAGTAATTATTTGCAAACGTTTCTATTTTGTTTAAAAAAAACTTGATCCCGAAATTATAGGAGGTAATTACAATAATTTTTTTAAATTAGATATCTTAATTAATTTTTTGAATTACCAAAATACCCTCAATCAAACTCAATCGTTGGATTGCCAGTAAAAATGATACAACAGATTAAAAACATTCTAAAATGCTCCTGAATTTTAATAAACATAAAGAGGATACCAAACTTTGAGTTTTAAAAAAAATAAAATTAAATTGTAAATTTGTAATTAAAAAAAGTCAAAGAGATTTTTGTTTCTTCTCTATCTTAAATAAAAGTGTATCATGAGATTACAATTTCTATTTAATCTTAAAGGGTTATTTAATTAAGATTTTTAATGAATTTTTTTGGTTTTAAAAAATTCTAGACTTTAGTGGTTTAGAAATTCTATAAATTTTTTGAATAGTTTATTTGATTTTATTTGTTGATTTATATGAATTTTGATATATTTGATTGAATTATTACTAATTAATTTAGTTGAATTTTATTAGAGTTCATAAATTTGTTTATTAAATAGTTTTCTATTAATTTATATAATTTCAAATATATGGACTACCCTTGTACATATATAAAAAAAAAAAAAGAATTAGATATTTAACAAAAATATTAAAAGTACATTAGTTCTCAAAAAAATTACTACAGGTATTTGTTGTTATTATTATTATTCTCAATTTTTTATTTTATTTTAATAATAATAATAATAATAATTTTAAATTCTTATTTTTTTCTTATATTATTATTCAGATTTATTATATTATTATTTAAAGTAATAAATTTTTATTTTGTAACAATTTAGGTAATTCTTATTATTATTATTTATATAATTTTTTACCCAAAAATATATATTTAAATAAAATCACATTAAAATTACAGTTTTCATTAATTTAAATTAAAAATAAAAGAATTAAAAAGAAATAAACATAGTGTAAACTAAAATCCGGTGGTTTTTTAACCGAAATCGACGGAACTGAATTTGAAATAAGAAAATTAAAATTAAAATTATGGAAAATTTAATTTCAAATTGACCTTTCCAAAAATCAAAATTTATACTTTTGATTCGAATCCTTAGAGCAAGTCTATTTTGTTATTTTAAATATATAGTATTTCATCTGTCTGTCTCTAAGGTCACATTTACCTTTTACGTCAACATACTTAATATTAAAAATATTCTTATATTTATATAATGTTTTATACAAATATCATTTTATTAGTATTATAAAATACTAATAGAAGTATTTTTTTTCAATTATTTCTTAATTTGCACTACATTTTAATATAATAATTAATATTTAAAGATCAACACGCAAAAAGTAAATCAGACTCTTAGAGTGTGACCGAGGTAGTATAATTTTTAATATTATTTCAAATATACTGTATAAAATTTAAAAAAATCTATAAGTTTTATATTAAACATCTAAATTTTTCTTATGTTATTGATATTATTATAATAAAATAATAATACATATAAAATAATAAATAGTTATTAATAATATAAAGAAAATAATATATATATTTTTTTAAATCTTGAGAATCCATTGAAATCTCAACTCATAATCAGATTCTATACAATGTAATTTGTTAACAACTTTATAAAAGAATCCAACAAAATCCATGGATTTTTAAAGTCCATGGATTGTTGAATATACTAAAATTTTAAAAAACTTTTTAAATTTTGAATTCAATACATTCAATTTCAAAAAACTTTTAAAAATCTGAAATGAATACACTAAGATTTAAAAGTCCAATAAAATCCAATAAAGTCTATATTGAATACATCGCCCTTAATCTCATAGGAAATTACAACAAAAGTTGCAGAGTCGCTATACATTGAAAGTCTTGTTTTTATTTTTATTATTTTTTTGATCATTTTTTAATCTCTTTCATTTTATAAATATCTTTTTCCTTAATATTCTTGCTCTGTATTTTACTTAATTTCCTTTCTTCTTCATCCTCGTCTATTCATCATCACATTGTGATTTCTTTTGTTTCTGTAAACTTCTATTTTTGAATTACTTTTTATCTATTTATCTATAGTTTGATAATTTATTCATCAATTTTATTTCAAATTTCATTACAGTGTAGAATACAAGTTTTTTAAGTGAAGTTCTCTTCGATTTTATTCTACGGAGTACAGAATCAAAGTTAAATTTTATTTTTGTAAATTTTTAATAGTGTATATTTTTGTTAATGTTTATTGTTTGATTTTTTAATATTTATTATTTGTTATTTTCTCTAATGTAGGTATAGATAAAAAAAAAAGAAAAAAAAAGAAAAAGAAATCAAGTTCAAATTTTGAATCTCTCCGATTTTTTTCTGTAGAATCAAGGTTCGATTGTTTTTCTTTTCTTTTTTCTGTTTTATTTTATTGATTAAATTTTTTTATTATTTTATTGTGTTTTTAATTGTATTGTGTTATATATACATATATATCTATATCTATTATTGTTTCATTTACATTACTAATTTTTAGAATCGTATATTTTAATTTAAATTTTGAAATTTTTTATATTTTTGTTAATTATGTATATTATTTATTATTTTTTCAAAAAAAAAATTGAAAGTAAAGCAAAAAATGAGAATTCAGTTATTCCCAAATGTTGTTCTTTTATTATTTTATTTATATTTATAAAAATTTAAAATGCTATCTAAAAGACATTTATAACAAAGTCAAACAAAAATAAAAATAATACAAGAAAAATAATTAATAAAATCACTGAAAGGAGCTTTAGGTATTTGAATTGGCTTTTAAAAAGTGTTTTTGGAAGATGGGGTACTTTTGTGAAAAACAAACAGATACCCTTTTACTAATCTTAATAATAATTATTAAATAAATAAATAAGATAAAATAGAAATAATTCATTTATATAAAATTTAAATACAATTGTATTTTAATTATTAATTTATATATTTTATTTTAATTCAATTTAAAATATATAATTGAAATATAAAATTTTAAAAATATAGTAAATTTTAATTATATACTTCCTCCGTCCGCCTCTAATAGTCACATTTACCTTTTGCGTCATTATATTTAATATTAAAAATATTCTTACATTTGTATAATTTTTTATAAAAATGTCCTTCTATTAGTATTATAAAACACTAATAAAAGTATTTTTATTAATTTTTTCTTAGTTTGTACTATATTTTTATATAATAATAAATATTTAAAGATTAACACGTAAAAAGTAAATAGAATCCTTAGAGCAGGACAGAGGTAGTAGTAGATATTTAATATTTTTAAATACTCCTATAATTTATAAAGTTAAAATAATTTGTAAAATAGTATTATTTAAATTTTATATATTTTTAATTTTCATTTTTATATAAAATAAAAATAATATAAATATAATTAATACATAAAATTTAATAAATATATTTTCAACAAGTTTAGATAATTTAAAAATTTTAAATATAATTTATAAAATTCTAAATAAATTAGAAAATTTTAATAAAAAAATATAAATTTACATTATTAGTATGTCATATTTGGTCATTTTAACAGTTTAAAAGTACTTTCAACCTTATTATATTCAAACAGTTTTTTTTTTTTTTTACCGAACATAAAATCGAACTGCTTCTGGTTTTAGCTTATGCTTATTCTTTAAAGTCAATCCAAATGGGCCCTTATATAAATTTTTCAATAAGAATATAGGTTTTTCTACGAGTTTTGACAATTAAATGATAATTGTATTGAAAATTCTAAATCTATTGAAAATTTAAATAGCGAAAATATTGTCGATAATAATAATAATAATAATAATAATAATAATAATAATAATAATAATAATAATAATGAAACATGATTAGAGATTGATGATAGTGTTATTTCTTATTTAGATATTTATAATCCTGAAATTGGGATAATCTTGATAATATACCCAAAAAAAAAAAAATAGACCTAGAAAAGAATTAGATCTTACTTCCATTAGATAAGACTTCTAGACATTTTCCATAAGTTCATTACTCTAGAAAATTAAATAATTGGGAATTTAGTGATAGAAAATGTTTTGTTGTAAAATATTCAAGAAAAATAACAGTAAATATTTGTTGGCAAATGATGGATTTAAATATTGGAAACATATAGCCGAAAGACTTAAACAATATGAAAATAATATTTTTATCGATTTTTTCACCAAAAATGAAAAGTTTCTTCCGCTTATTATACCTACACACTCTCGGTAGAGCGGTCAGTAAACCCTTTTTCCAGAGACACGGACTCTTATTCTTGACCTAAGAGGATTTTCCTTATCCTCTCTTGCTCACTGACTAGCTAGCTTGCTCAGTGCCTGCTTGCGATAGTTGACTGAAGCCAAAACGCGGCTAGATCGATCGGTTTCGGATCAAATAGGAAGAACTAAGATGCAAGAAAAGGGGAAGGCCAATGAGTAGCAATAACTTGAAGATATAACACATATGAATACTTTGAATGAATTAAAAATAAGAATAAATAAAAATTAAACAAGTGATAAAGATTTTCAAAAAAAAATTATAAAATAAAACGAGCTTTGGAGACAAATTTTAATGAGAATAATTTATGTTGTAAAATTTGTTTCTAAACAAAATTTAGCTTTGTGAGGTTCGAATGAAAAATCTTATCAAGACAGTAATAATATTTTCTTAAGAATAATTAAAATGATTTTTGAATTTGATATAATTGTGCAAGACCATATTAGATGTATTCAAAACAATGGAATTCATTATCATTATCTTGGCCACAAAATTCAAAATAAATTAATTTTTTTATTGCCTCATAGTATTAGAAGTTCAATTATAAAAATTATTAAAGAGTCGAAATATTTTTCAATAATTCTATATTGTACCCTAGATAATAGTCACCAAGAACAAATGACTTAATTGTGCATTGTCTAAGTATTCAAATAGTAAAATTAAAATTGAAAATTATTTTTTTACAATTTTTGCAAGTAGAATATACAAATGGTATAAATTGAAAATTGCACTTGAATAGTTTGATATTAATATTGATAATATAAGAAGTCAATGTTATGAATTTATGATAATGAATTTAATACGAAAGGTAAACACCAGGGATTTCAAAAAAGATTACTTGATATAAATTCTAGAGCATTATACATGTCATGTGTTTGTCATAGTCTTAATCTTACACTTTGTGATATGACACATTCTTGTGAAAAACAGTATCATTTTTTTGGAATTGTGCAGCATATATATACATTATATTTTCAAGCTCGATAAAAAGATGGAAAATTTTGCTAGATAATATTTCAAATTTTAGTCTAAAATTATTGTCAAACACTCGTTGTGAAAGTAGAATTAAAAATGTTAAAACTATTAGATTTCAAAGTCCTCAAATTAAATTAGTTTTGTTAGATTTTATTAATTCATTCGATGATGCTAAATCAAAAAGTGAAGCCAAAAGTTTGATTGGTTCACTTGAATCCTATGAATTTTTACTTTGTATGATATTTTATTTGTTATTAATAGTGTGAGTAAAAAATTACAATATGAATTTATGAGTATTACGGCTATGAAACAAATAAAAGATGTTTTATTTTTTTTTTGAAAAATATAGTAATGAAGGATTTTGATAGTATGCATATTGCAAACAAAATTGATTTAATTATGGATATCAAATGCGTATTTCCAAGTAAACTTTATATTTTTAGAAAAAAAAATGATGATAGTAATCAAAACGAACAAGTACAATCAAAAGAAGAAAATTTTAAAATTAATTATTTTTTAGTTGCAATAGATATGACATTTACCTAATTAAATGATAGATTTATGCAATTAAAATGTTTAATAGCAGATTTGATTTTTTTGTTTAATTCATAAAAATTAAAATCTTTAGATAATAAATAGTAAGATAATGTTGTACTTTTTTATCAACTACTTTTTTCTCATAATAATATTTCTATATTGACATAGAAGAAACGATCAGTTAATTAAAAGTTTTACAAATGATTTTCCCTGATAAATTAATATCACCTATTGAAATTCTTGAATTATTGAAGCGGCTTATTTTTATCCTAATATTTCTATAATTTATCGTATTTTATTAACTGTACCGGTAACAGTAGCATCAACCGAAATAACACTTTCAAAATTAAAATTATTAAAAACTTATTTAAGAACGTGTATGTCTCAAGAAGGATTAAATGATTTGGCTATGTTGTGTACTGAAAATAAATGTTAGAAAAAATTAATATTTATACTATTATCGATGAATTTGACATCTAAAAATGCTAAAAGATATTAGTTTATTTAATTATTAATTTTTTTTTACTGTAAAAAAATTACTGTGATATATTTTTACTGTTGAGGCCCATAAATTTTAATTTTGCCCCAAACCTATGAAACCTCATGAACGGGACTGATTTTGGGTAAAATCCCGACTGAACCTAATAGCCTGGAAACTAGACATGACAAGGCAAGTCATACTAGGCGACTATGTGTGACAAGCAAGACCTGAAGTCGTCGGAAGGTTTCACGCAATAAATAAAATACGAAGTGTTTTATGTATTTTTATTAAAATGGAAGAGTGTTATATAGTAATTTATCTTTATATTTTTAGTTTAATTTAAATTAAATATAATACTAGTATTTTATCAAAAATAATAATAATTATTATAATATAATTTATAAATAATAATAAAAAAATTAAAAAAAAATACTTCATTCATCCTAACTTAATTGACATATTTTCCATTTTTGTCTATCCGGTAACACAAATCTTTCTATTTTTGGTAAAAGTTACTAAATCAAAACATAATTAACCAATATAAATCAACTTAATTAATTATATAATATATAATATCAATCATGTAGGACCTACTCAAAACTTATTTATTACTGTATCTCTCCTAAAAAAAATTAATCTACAATTATCTTAATTTAAAATTTCACATCTTTTATAAAATTAGTTTATGTTAATTATAAATAAATAAATCGTATTTTTTTTATTTACTTGTATTATAAGCAATTTTATTTTCTAAAAAATAAAATTCAGATTACATATATTTTTTTTATTGTGATATAATTTTTAAAATATTTAAATGCATATTCAAAAGTTTTTAAAATTTATATTAAATTTATTTTAAAATTATCAATATTATTAATTATATAAAAAATAATAAAATAATATTATAATTTATTATTATTAAAGAATCCGTTGCAATAATTTCCTCCACTTTATTATCTCTTTTATTTCTCTCATTTACATCATATCTATTTCAACATTCAAATATAGTAATACCTTCAACACATTACCTTTATTATTTCATAGGACCCATAATAATTTATTTATTTCTATAATTTTTATTACATAATATATATATAAATTATTTATTTATTTATACATATTTCTATATAATTTGTCTAATAATATATTTTTATAATATTATATTTTAATTTTTAAATATTAATCTATATAAATTTTAATATATTAAAATATATAATTTACTATTTTGAAATTTAAAATTATTCGAAATAAATCGAACATATATATTTATAAATAATTTTTGTTAAATTTTAAATTTTAAATTTTAAAATTTCAAATACTTTTATTTTTTTTTGTTGGAGATAATCAAATCTTGATAAAAGGTACTCCCTCCGTCCCAAACTACATTTAAGTACGCTACATTTAAGTTGGATACAAAATTTTAGGTGAGAAGTATTAAGTAGGATAATTGAGTAATTATGTGATATGATAAAAAAAATGTATATATATTTTTTTTATTAGGGTGATGTGATGGGATAAAGTGTGAAAATATAGATTAAGTATAATTAATTATTTCTTAATTTATAAATATTGTAATGTGTTTGGAACGGAGGACTCCTTGTGAAAGATAATATGAAAGGTAATTAATTTTTATAGTAAAAACTATAAAGACAATTAATTATAAAGGTAAAAAAAATAAATAAATAAAAAATAATGGTAATGGTAATGGATACTGTTAACTAATTAAACAATTATTGTCCGTATTACTATTAAACCGGAAATTTATGGAATATATAAGAAAGGTATACTGTTTTTACGCCGCCTCAAACGAACTCTAGTCCAAACAAGCCTAGCCCATCATCCATTAATATCAACCAATCATTGACAGCTGTAACAAAACAGCATATCATGATATCAGTCCAAATTGCATATCATTTCAAGCTCTCAACAAAGCTTTTAAAATTTCCTGCATTTTCGTAAGCCGAAAAGATTCTCACAATCGCCGCTCCCGAGAGAACCCTAAAATCGAGCGTCAATTGCAAAAGAGGCACCAATTTCTTTATTACGTCTTCACCTTTTTGCACAATTGATTTCCCGATTGCGCGGCATATTCCACACCCTTTCTCCAAAACCAAAAGTTTGTCGAGCTCTGTTCGGGTTCGGCTATCCTCGAAAGGTTTCTTTCTTAATCTGGCTACACCATTAATAATCTTATCAACATCCTGTACAGTAGTTGTCTGAAGATTCTTCTTTATATCGCCTACTTTTTGTGAGATTGAATATTCGCCTGTTCTTCAATATGCGTGAAATGTTATAAGCTTTGGGGAAAAAAGAGTATAACTGCACTTGCTTTGATTGCCTTTTGATCCTTTCATATATAATGCCAGTGTAGAATGTAATTTATAAATCTCTTGTTCTTTTGAATTGTCTGTCCTCTTTTGTCTGTCCTTATTGTCTGTTTTTGGCCCAAACCTTCATCCTGATTGTAATACTTTCTAATTTCTAGGCTTTATCTTATGATTTGTGATATTTGAAATTAGTTTCTGTATTCTGTTTTTTTATTTCAATGATAAGCATGGTATCTTTTTCCTGTATATATATATGCCTTAGTTTTTTTTGGGGCTTGAAGCTTTAGGATTGTGTTCTGTTGAATGCACACACTACTGGTACGAGATTGTCTTATGCCTTGCAAATCCCATTACGAAATCATTTCTTGGATTAGACTTTCAGATTATATAAGTTTTGTTTTGTCGATTCCATTCTAATTATCTAAATTTCCTTAATTTTAGTTATTTTCTAGGATTTTAGTTAATTTAATTCGAAATCCCCCTTCTTTACTTTCAATTTCACTGCACACAGAAGAAATTTCTATCATGCAAATCCATCCCTTTTACTGAATTACATTAAGATACTGGTGGGATTATCTTTAATTTCTAGTAATGTTTTCCAGAGTTAGCTTAAGAAATGGAATATGAAAAGCTTTTGTTCTCTGCATTTACAGAGCTAGTCGATTAATGATGGAATGTCTGATTTTATATGCAGATGGATGCTCAAAATGAACATTCTAGACACGATATTGAGGCGTACACTGACATGGCATCGCCGGAGAAGGGCTATGGAGGGAGCAAGGTATGCGCCGGAGCAGCGTGCGGTTTCTCCGACGCGAACAGCACTTCGAAAGATGCACAAGAGCGTTCAGCTTCAATAAGAAAGCTTTTGATTGCAGTTGTGTTGTGCATAATTTTTATGAGCGTCGAAGTCGTCGGGGGCATAAAAGCCAACAGTCTTGCAATTCTGACCGATGCGGCTCATTTGCTCTCCGATGTTGCTGCCTTTGCGATTTCGTTGTTTTCATTATGGGCCGCAGGATGGGAAGCCAATCCGCGCCAATCTTACGGATTTTTTCGGATCGAGATACTCGGGGCCCTTGTCTCGATTCAGATGATCTGGCTTCTTGCTGGGATTCTCGTTTACGAGGCGATCGTACGTCTCATCCACGATACAGGCGAAGTTCAAGGCTTTCTGATGTTTGTCGTCTCGGCTTTCGGATTGTTGGTCAATGTTATAATGGCGATCTTGCTTGGACACGATCACGGGCATCACGGGCACAGCCACGAACACAGCCACGACCACGGGATTACGGATCACGATCACGGTTCCGACGAGGATCACATATATAGCCACGGAGTGAGCGTCACTCGGCATCATTCCCACAACCAAGTTCATCATCACGAGCACGACGAGCGTCAATCGGTCCTCAACGAGGCGCTACTCGACGCCCCGGCCGATGGAGAATCTAATTCAAAGTGCGGAAATGAAAAGAAGCAACGGAATATTAACGTTCAAGGGGCTTATCTCCACGTGCTCGGAGATTCTATCCAAAGCATCGGAGTCATGATCGGTGGAGCTATCATATGGTACAAACCGGAATGGAAAATCGTCGACTTGATCTGCACTCTAATTTTTTCGGTCATAGTTCTGGCGACGACGATTAGAATGCTGAGGAACATTCTCGAGGTTCTTATGGAGAGCACTCCCCGGGAGATCGACGCGACGAGACTTGAAAAGGGGCTTTGTGAGATGGAGGAGGTCGTCGCCATTCACGAACTTCATATTTGGGCAATTACCGTCGGGAAAGTGTTGTTAGCGTGCCATGTGAAGATTAGGCCCGAAGCCGATGCCGACATGGTTTTGGACAAAGTTGTCGACTACATCAGGAGGGTATACAACATCAGCCATGTAACGATTCAAATCGAGAGGGAATAAAACGGTCTCTTTTCTTCGGATTGAGTCGAGGTTAGTCCTCTTGCTGAAACTAGTTTATTATGGATTGATTGTCCGAAATTCCAATTTAAGAGTGTAGATAGATATCTGTTGGTGCCGTGCCCGTGCCCGTGCCCTTAAGATTTGTTTCGGTTAAGTATGTGGGATTTCAATCATTGCCGTAGACAATATTATGTGGGAGTTCTTATCACTTTGCTTATCTCACTTCAAAGTTTGGGTTAGGTTAGTGGAATATATATCATTGATTACATATTATATAATTATTTTTAAAACAAAAAATTAATAAAATAAAAAATTTAAATGTATATGGCAAATGTCGGTAAGGAGGGACACACTATATTGAAGGTAAGGTAACTAAACGCAATAATAGAGGAACAACATCCGAACTCTG
This sequence comes from Andrographis paniculata, assembly GCF_009805555.1. Classification (NCBI taxonomy): domain Eukaryota; kingdom Viridiplantae; phylum Streptophyta; class Magnoliopsida; order Lamiales; family Acanthaceae; genus Andrographis; species Andrographis paniculata. Next base: position 802,493 of record NW_026137589.1, read on the forward strand.
TTAGTTATTTAAAATGTTCCCTAATTATTTTCTATTTAAGATTTTATTATCCGTATACATAAAAAATAATAATAGTGATAATGAAACATATCAAAATGAGTTTTTATAGGTGTTTGCCTTTGGTTTGAGTTTGAACCCTTTATTTGAAATGTAATATAAATAATATCACTTCCGTTCAACTCTAAGAATCTCATATATTTTTTTGCGTATTGATCTTTAATATTAATTATTATATCAAAACGTAGTACAAATAAAAAATTACAAAAATACTTTTATTAATGTCTTATAATACTAATAGAAGAACACTTATAGAAAAAATTATATGATATTATAATATTTTTAATATTAAATATAATGATGTAAAATATAAATATTTAGAGGTGAGAGAATATTATGATACGTGTAAGAGAAAGGCGGTGTTGAGTAGTCGCACGTCAGAAATTTAAAGGGATTGCAACCCTTATAGAGAGGAATGTGATAGTAATGAATTTTGTGATGTAATAGAGGTTGGTGGTATAATTTCAACACTTTTTATTGTATTTTGTACATGTGCTTTTGTTGTTCTATTTTATAAATTAAGAACAGTAAAATTGTATCCAAATGAAATAAATTTACATAAAGTTCAGTAAAATCTCAAATAAAATATAATACTCCAGTAAAAGATTATGGATAAAGGTAAGTATTTCCTTGCTTAGTCATTTACTTTTGTTGTAAATTTGATTGTTTTATTTGAATAAAAAGTTTTGTTGTGCATAATAAGCATTTTGGGTGTATAATATTGGAGATTTGAATATTGAATAAGAAAACTTTCAATTTAAATAAATATAAAAAATCTTCAAAAATGTCCAAGGAAACAAGTCCTTTTTTCGGGTAATAAGGATAATTTTATGTTTTAACATAAATTTGAATGCATTTGATTGGAGGTTTGAATTTTGGATTTGGAATAATAAAATTTTGAATCCCAATGATTGTTTGATTTTATATCAATATATTTTGATGTAATTTTTAAATATAAAAATAAAAATAAATATATGATTTAATAATTTTAGAAAATTTTTAAAAAGGATAATAACAATCCTCCAAAACCCCCAAACAAAATATTGTTTGAATTTTGGGTGCATTTGGTTGCTTGTGTGGAGTTGTTGTACTTGAACGTATGTTTGAACTAATATTTGGTTGTTTATTTACGTTATAATATGTATTTGATGAAAAATGAATTTAGAAAATATTTTAATTGATTTATAAACTATTATATTCCAATTAAATTCATGCCGTGCAACATTATTTTGTAGAGAATTTTTATATATGATACAAAAAAATATATAAATATATTTATTTTTTATATAATTAAAATAAATTAATTTATGTTAATAAATATTTAAATACATATAAATATATTTATTTACTTAGAAATGACTTTAATTTATTTTTTTAAGAAAAAAATAGTTGAGATAAAAATTGACGGGAACACCAACCAAGAAAGTAATTTATCTTATTTCCCAATAATGTGCATAAAGTACCATTTTAGATTTTAGTCCTTGTAAGTTCCGATAATTTCGCCAAAATTTTAACAAATATTCTCTGTGCATTGAAATTTATGCGAAAACTTTTCAGAGCAGGTTTTGAGTGTGATCGAATATTGATTCATTCTTTTTTGGTAGTAATAAGTGCAAAAAAGACATTACGATTTTGCATTATATTAGTCTAAACAGGTTTAGGCATTAAAAAAATAATACTTTCTGTAAACAGCACCAAAAACTTGTGTCTATTGTAATAAAATGTAGAAAATGCATTATCTAAACAGCAGGTTTAGAAATAAAATAATAATAATAATAATAATAAAGTGTTTTAAAAAATGCATTTTTAGTAATACACTACTTGGACGGGTGTGTTTGTTTGGAGGTTTGAATTTTGAGTTGAGATTTGAATAGTAAAAATTTTGAATTTGAATAGTTGTACGATGTGATATAAATAGGTGTTGATGTGATATTTTGAATGTAAAACTGATTTTTAGTATAATATAAAAAATGAAAAATTGACGTTTGATTTGATATTTTTTAGGGGATAAAATTGAATGAACAGTGTAAATCCAATTCAATCCCCCAAGCAAACACACCCGGAGTGTGTTATAAACAGCATAAAAAATGCAAATATTAAATGGCAAAAGATGTGCAATGTTGAAAATGAAAAACAAAGAAGAAAAGAAAATGAAAAAACAACACTAATTGGAGTGTGTTTAATTGCAATTTTAAATTGAAATTAATACTATTCATAAAAAATATCTTTTTTTTTTCCATAAAATATTATATCAAAATATTATTTAAATAAAAATTCAAATTAATATTTTATTTCAAATCAATTTCATACTACAACAAATCAAGAAACGACAGAAGTTATATACTACTTCCGTCTTATAAGAAAGAACCGTTTGCATTTTGCGTCATTGTCTTTAACATTAAAAATATCTTTATATTTGTATAATTTACTCCACAAATGTCATTGTATTTGTATTATAAGAGACTAATAAAGATGTTTTTGTATTTTTTTCTCTTGATTTATACTACGTATTAATATAATACTAATTAATATTCAAATAAAACATCCAAAAAATCTATAGTATTCTTTTTATGGAACGAATGTAATGTAATATTATTTTCATTTATATGAAAGAAAATATAAAAACTTTTTGTTGCATTATTTTTTGTCTTCAAATTTCTTCATTTATTTTGGTGTAGCATTGAATCAACCAAAATTCCACCCCAACCCTACCCAGGCCAAAAAAAAAACCAAAATAGAAGTTAAAAATCGTCTCGTCAAGATAGTCTGACCCTCGACGAACAGCGAATGTGAATTTTCACGTTATAAAAGAAAAATATTGTTTTTTAAATGTAAAATTGATTGGTAATATAATACAAAAATATAAAATATAAAATAATTTATTTGATATTTTTTAAGAAAAATAAAATAAAATGATAGGTAAAAATCTTATAGGAAAGTAAAACAGAACACATTAATTACTAAATTTATATTTTTATGTAGTGTGAGTTGACCATAATATTAGGAGAACAATAAATTATTTTTTCAATAGAAAAATAAGTGTGTTTGATTTATGAAATAATTTGAAATGATAGTTTTTATGTGAGGTATAGAAAATTGTATAAATAATATAAAAATAATGAATATATATGTAATATATTAATTTTTTTAGAAAATGTATAAGAAAAAAAAAATCAGAGAGAGAATATGCTCTTTACATAAATTGAGCAAACACAACGTAATTCCAATAATTGAATGCAAATCATGCTTTCAAAACAAAATTCATTAAGACACGTTCAAAAATTGTTACGAAGGAATGCACAATAAATTGGATTGATATGTGGTATATTAGATGAATATTTTGTTATGTTTTGAGTGATTTTTTGGTGTAAAATTTTATATTTTTAATTGTGTAATAGGTTTTATGAAGTTGACAAAGTTTTGGGCATGTTATGGTGAAAAATGAGCAGAATGCATAAAAGTCTTAGGCGTAATCATGCCTAAGGAAACCGTTGTGTGAAAAAAAAAAAAAGAATAAAAATTACAAAGAAATCATCCGGAGTAAATTAATAATTTAAGGACTGTTGAATATTACTCCCTCCGTCCCAAACACCGTGCAACATTTGTGTTTGACACGGGAATTTAGATGGGGAGTATTAAGTATGGTAATTTGACATAATTTGGATATTAAGTGATGTGATTGGAGAGAGAAATGATTATTTATTTTTTATTTGACTGATGTGATGTGATGGGATAAAGTAAAGTGTATATTAATATATGTATATACATATTATTAATTATTTCTAAATTTGGAAATATTGCAGTGAGTTTGGAACAAAAAAAATGAAATGTTACAGGGTGTTTGGGATAGAGGGAGTATTTTGCAAAGGGGATCTAAAGTTGAGAAATAAATAGGGGTGATGTGCAATTGAAGAAAGGGAAAGAAATGCAGTACCACATTATCACACACGATATCACTCTTGGAAGGGAGAAGGGAGAACACAAGCAAAAAGGCGCCATAAAGCAGTGCAGACGACTTCCGGGCATTCTTCTTTCATTCTCTTGTTCTTCTTTGTCGATTCCCAAATATTGAAGGCATGATAAACTTCTTATTTCGCTTTGTGTTTTCGATTTCCATGGATTGTGAGCAATTTATTTTCTAGCTTAGGTATGAATTGAAATTTGAGATATGAATTTGTGATACTTGGTCTTAATTTATTTATTTTTATAATGTGAGAACCCGCAACCGCTATTCGACAAGTGCGCTCTGGGTAAATCTCCGGTTGACCTAATACCCTGCAAACTAGGCATGACAAGACAAGTCACATTGGGGGAACCATGTGTGGCAGGTGGAGCTGGAGGCGTCGGGGGTTTGAATTTTAATTTAATGTTTATTAGTATTGGGTATTTTTAATTACTTTACTTTGCGAGATTAGAAATCTTAAATTGATATTTGTGGACACGTATTAGTTTGAGATTTCATAGCTATATTGAAGATTGACACCCGTAATTGTGTAATCTTTTCATTGGAGTAGCAACCTAGAGGAAGAATACTCTAGGAAGGAATTAAAATCAATTTTGAACAAATCCTTATAGGAATTTTTTTAAATTGAATTGGGTGTTTCTAGTGTTCAATGTTGTCGAGTCAGTAATACTACGGTTGTACCTAGGATTCTTACTCGATTAGGGAAAAGATAACGGTTGTACCTTAATTATTGATAAAATAAGGAAAAGTTGGTTGTGAACACATGTAGATCAAGTATAACCAATTTATCTAATAAACCAATAAACATGATTATAGTCGATGAACACATTTTTATATTCCGAACAGGAATTCGTGCATAGGCTAGAGTTTAGTCATTTTGGTTATCTTTTAGCTTAATTTATTTTATTTCTAGTTTGAATTATTTTTCTTCTTAATTTAGCATAGTAAATAAAATATCAAATCAACCCCTCCCCCCTCAATTATATATATAGTATAATTATAAATAGCCAAATAGGAAAATTGCTACTGTTTCCCTGCAGAGATGACCTTACTCACCAAAACTACTGCATTTTGTATATTTTTGTGACGTAGGAACTAACACTTATTTTGCAGTTGTTCGACAGGTTTGCATGGGTATGTGTTTACTATTATTTATTCATCACGTAGTGAGATAGAGTTTTACGTTTAAAATTGGATTTTTCACATGCACGAGCAACAGTTGTTGTTGCTTAAAAATTTTCAAATAAAAAATCGAAGATAGTAATTTCAACATTACTACCATATTTTCAAATTTTAGCAGCAATAAGAGTAAAGTGACTGAGTAAAGTAAGTAAAAACATCAATATCCAATAAGAGAACGTAAAATCACACATATTAGATAGTTACAGAACTTTAGAGAGGCAGCAACTTCAAATGGAATCAACATTTATCTAATGTATTAATCCCTTAATTCCATCAATTTAAACATCAATGATTTTTGTTAGTCTAGGACGATTCAAAGCTTCCTAACATAAATAATCTCATTGATGGTTGATATCCTTGCACATAATGTGTGATGGAGTTTTAAAGCGCTTACACACAAAAGTTTGAAGAATGTATTTCTAAGTTATTAAGCTTGTATGGTAAAATTATAAAGTGTAACGGTCATAACTCTTACAAGTTCACACATTTGTATTTCTAGACTTTTTAATTGTAGATGAGCAACGGGTGAATGATAATCTCAATTACCTAAAGCTATTCGACAATACATTAGCTAGTGGATTTGATCCGGACCTTATGATTCGTTATATGATGTATGTTGAATGAAATATGAATGAATGATTTGATATTTTAAGAAATGATTGAGGTAATGAAAGTTCTCTTTTGCTTTAGAAAATGAAATGTAAGGACCAATTATGGATTTTTTTTTTTTTAGAAATAAAATATTTTTACGTGAGAAAACAATGTGATAGTTAAATATTGGAGGCAATAGTTTCAAAAAGTTCATTTTTGAGCATGAAATGCATGTATGTGCAAGAACACAAACTATTAGTATATGAAACTCATTCTTAAGACATGCAAACACCCCATCATTAGGATGAACTTGTAATCATTAGCCTTTAAAATATGCATTACAACATATTGATGATATAATACCATTTATCTACACAATTTAAGGGGCAACATTCACAAACAAGTGCACTAACTTATTTAATAGAATTCCTCAAAGTTGTTTACACATGTTGTTTACTGTGGGCAACATATGGAAAACCTATATAGAATTCTATAATCCATAAAATTTGCAAAACTTCTATCATTAATTGGATTTCACTTTAAAATACCAACCACACATTGATCATGAAGGAACAACCTAAACTAACAATAGAGACATGATAATTTAAAGTCTTCTCCTTTACTGAATGGATCGATAAACATCACGAATGATCATAATATAAGTGAATGAATGTAAACCATCATTTACAAAAGATTTTTTCACTTGACAACCAGTTCAATTACATATCAACATATACATCCCTCAACTCTGGGTGTGATGGTCTTTCATGAGGACTCTAAAATCCATAAAATCATCATCATAAGGAAAGAGGTTCACCTATGGATCAATAGAACAAAAATATTACTTTCAGACATAGAAAAAGAATTTAGACAATCATGTATAGCCAAACCATAACACAGTCCGGAAACAACCGTCTCCATTACGACATCTGGTAAATCAAAAGTTCAATGTAAGAATAGTCTATCCCTATTGCAAAACCTTTATTATCTTTCTCATAATTATCATTACAATATTAGAAATACCAAAAATGAGAAAAAAATAATGTAAAACAATCATTACATGGTTTCAATCGGAATGGGTTGATTTTGCACATTTTATGCTTGTGGATGCGAATCATCCAAAATAACCAAGAATACAAATATCTCAACCTAACCCACCACCGGATTTTCCGCCTCCATCATCAACTTTGCATATCAGCGTAGCCATGAAAGTAGGAATAACTGACTAAAATATCTCCCCTTCAACCAAAGGGTTTGAATATAATCATTCACGGATGAAAATAGTCCACTAAAGCAAGGAGAGACTCTATTGGGATGAACACTAGCAAAATTTCTAGAAATCTGCTAAAAATCACGTGAGGAACATTGAAGAAGACATAAAGTAAGGTTTCAATTGAGAAAAGAATAAGAGAGATGTGAGTATAGGATTGAAATATTATAGGGTTAGGTTGGTTTTTGTTTGAATTCGGGTCAACCCGAGTTAGCTTGTGTTTAATTTTTATTTTGGATTTGTAATTAGTGGTGTTTATGTAAATATGTAAGAAGCATATAGAAAAAAATTAAAATGTTTAATTGTGATTTGTTGATAAAAGGATAAATATAATTTTTAGTGATAGTTCAAAAAGAAAATAAAAAATAAATTTAAATAACAAAGAGTATAATTTTAGTCTTTAATTTTAAAACTTTAGCAGATAAAATTACAAATAGCGTAAAAATGACAGTAGTGACTTATGATTAAAATTATACTTCAACAATGAATATATTTGCTAATAAATTAAACCTTAATACTTCAATGGAATTGGTAATTAAGGATTAAAATTGAACTAATTTTATGGATTAAAACTTTTCATTTAAAATAGATGGATTAAATTGACAAAGAAATAAATAAGAGACAAACAATTTACTTGACCCGCATAAATATAAATATTTTATACAATTTTTTAAAGGAAAAATAGTATAAAATCTCTATGTAGTTTTTACAATTTTCTTAAAATCCCATCTACTTCTAAAATTTCATATAATCTACTTTTGGTAAAGGCTAAGAACTGAGCTCTAGTTCGATAGAGACCGATGCGATAGCCACATATAATTAACGAAGGTTGGAATTAGAATAGAAAACCATTACCAATCAACGTGGATCCTCTGTTCCCAGGCATGAATCAAGTTAGATTTGTTATGCCAAACGTAGATACGCTACCATTCAAGGCCGAAAATTAACCTCAAAATGGGCTACCACTGTTTTAGGAACGCGTGAAAGTAAAACGGATTAAGGGGATTAGAGGTTCGTCCGTGAACCTCGTGAAAGCGTGAAAGTACCCCACAAGAAGATCAAGTGCTTCCAATATCAATTTTGCAGACAAATTAACATAGATCCGACTTTGTAGAATGTCGAGAAGAGCCAAGAAGTTTCATTTGGTTCCTGTTTGGATACGGAAACAGAATCCCTCATGAAGGGCCAGTCAACAGGTCTTTACCCCTTTCAAATAAGAATGACAAGAATACATTGGTATGAGAAAGAACCAATTTGGGCCCACATTACTAAAAAAAAAGAGCTATAGAAGAGCCCGAGTGGGCAAAAATAACCTGCCCAATCTGCAATCAAATACTCCGCCTCCGATGATATTTTTTCCCATTAGAGAAGGAGCAGATCCTCATCTTAAGCCTCTTTATGTCAGCGCTCAGATTTGTGGCAAACCAGTCAATAGGGTCTTCATTGACAATGAGGCAGTTTTCAATGTCATGACTCTAAAAACCCTTAAAAATTTAAGCAAGGGAATATCATATTTAGCATCGGTGGATATTGAGATAAAGATTTTACCAGACAACCAACCAAGCCATAAGGAATGGAATGGTGCCATTTATTCGGTGCTTTTCGGGAGAGATTGGATTCATGTGTCACAATGTGTACCATCGTCCCTACATCAACATTTAATGTTTTGGGAAGACAACCAGGTCTTCAAAATGGACGATGATACCAACCCCTTTTTACTCATCGGAAGCAATCGAAGAATTTGTGCTTTATTCAAAGCATGTCCCGCCAATTTTCCAAATGGCGCTAGTAAACGAATACCCATGGCAAAGCTGTAAGCTCACCAATCAGGGGTATATGTACTTGTAAAAGTGCAAAATTGGAACTTTGTGGCTCAATTATAGCCAATCTTTTATCAATTTTATTAAGTATGATGGATAGAAGTATAGATAAATGAAATGAGCTATCAAATTGACTCTATTTTCATTAACATATAGGCCTATTAAGACTGTGAAGGGTCAAACAGTGCCCAACTTTCTAGTTGAGTTCTCTGGGAATATGCAGGAAGAGTTAGAAAATCTTCAAGCTTATGTCAGTACACAAATGTGGCACATGTTCTTTGACGGATCCAGTTTCATCTAGAGGTCGAGAACCGAAGTTGTGTTGGAGGTGCCTAACTTAGAGAAAATCAGGTTGAAGTTACAACTGGAAGCAATGACTCATAATTTGGCTGAGTATGAGGCCGATCTCCTTGGTCTAGAAGTATTGGTGAAGAAAATGGTGTCGTCAGTTGTTATATGGGGGGATTCGCAGTTAGTGGTGAATTAGGTGTTAGGTCAGTACGCTTGCAATGCTCTCTATTTGCGACGGTAAAAGGATTTAGTGCACTGATTATTTTCCCAAATCTTAGAGATAATCATCGAGCATATCCTGAGGTTGGAAATGGGCAAGTAGACGACTTGGCATAAAATGCTCATAAACAAGTATTCAACACCTCTATTTGTCGTATTGAATCAAATTTGAATGAATTTACTGATTGGAGGACAGAAATAATAGCTTATTTGAAGGAACAAAATTCGGTGGTGCCTTTGGAAGTGTGTTTGAAAGCACTTCAGTTTTGGCTGATAGAAGAAGTCTTGTATAAAAGAACCATTGACGATGTGTTGCTGAGGTATTTAAGTCTTGAAAAGTCGGTTACTATCATGGAGGAAGTGCACGGATGAATGTTTAAAGCCCATCGTGCGAGTTTGAATATGAGGTAGACTATACATCGAATAAAATTTTATTGGCAGAAGATATTTGAGGATTGCATCCAATTTTTAAAAGGTTTTCAAGAGTGCCAAAGACATGGCTCATTGAGTCAATTACCGATTGTGGAACTTCAGGCAACAGTCAAACTATGGTTTTTTAAATTATGGAAAATTGACATAATTGGTAAGATCCATCCCGCATCTTCCAAACATCATTGTATTATTATGGTAGCGATCGACTAGGTGGAAGCAATTTTTTTGAAAAATGTGATGCAAAAGAAAGTAATTGAATTTTTTTGAATCAAATCATATATCAGTTTGGGATCCCACACACTCTTATTACCGACCAAGGTTTAGTCTTCACTAGAGAGAAGTTTTTTGGATTCTTGGCCAATTTCAATATTAGGTTACATCATTCTTCACTATATTACCCACAGACCAATGGGCAGGTTGAAGCGGCTAACAAAATTATCATTGGTATCATCAAGAAGATGATATATGAGAATCAAAAGAAATGACATGCATTACTACCACAATCCCTTTAGGCACATTGGAATAGTAAGAGTTCGGCTACGGGATTTTCTCTGTATCAACTTACATTTGGGTAGGATGCAGTGTTGCCCGCCGAAGTTCAGGTCCCGTCAGTTTGAATAGCAACCAAGAAATGGATATCATTGAGGAATACTAGCAGGATATAAGGCAACAATTGGAACACTTGGATACCACCCGAATGGTAGCCGTTGATCAAATGGTCAAACAGAACGAAGTGCGAGCACGGTATTATAGTAAGAAGGTTTGTTATCAGACGTTTAAAGAAAGAGATTTGGTATGAAAGACTATATTGCTGACTTACAAGAAAATTGATAAGGAAAATGATCTTTGAATTGCGAAAGGCCATATATAATACATAAAATCAGAAAATTGAGCTTTTATTATCATGGATCGAGAGGGTAAGTTAGTACAAAGGATTATTAATGCTAAATACTTGAAGAGGTATTATCTTGCCTTTTCAAGTAACAAAAACTAACATTATTCCTTGGGTTTATTGAAAACCCCACGAGGGTTCTAACCCATGTTGGTTCACTCATCATCTGAAAGAGTGATACATGATGTTCTTCTTTTTCTAATTCAGAGTCTCTATTCCACCGGTTGGAGGTCAGTTCTGGTTCGTCATTCAATAGGTCTTCAAGATCAGAACGGTACTGTTCCCACTTTTTTTGCATTTCATCTAGATCATGTTCGATATGAATGTTCATATCTTGCAAAGATTGATCTTCCCGATCAACCGGAACACGACAACAGGAAAAAGATGATCTCTGTTGAGAAAACACGTTGTTCCAGCTTAGGTATAAAAGAATGGCCATGACATGATGTTTTATCAAGTCCATGTGATGATCAAGGTCGGGAACTCAGATAAAGATGTCATGGAGTGGTTCATACCCATTCAAAATATGTTCCATCAGACGAATCACCCGGTGCATGGTTCTTTTCTCCTTTTGTGAAAATCTGAATTTGAAATTTGAATACTTGTATCAGGTCTTCTGTGTGATCTCCGACAGGATGTTGTCCAATCAGAAAGGGTTGCAGAGAGTTTTCTCAATTTCTGCTAAGGACCCGAATGCATGGGGAAGACATTGGAGTAATGGATAAGAAGAAATAGTGTTGATATATTAGGCAAAGTTTGGAAAGACAATGAGATTATCAAGAGGTACTTCTTATTTATAGATTAAGTTTAAATCTCAAATTTAGTCTTTATTTAGGACCTGTGGCTGGAAGGTTTGGATCCGTTAAAGTAGACTAAGTTTAAGAGAGAATATGACTTCAACAAAAAAGTAGTTAACTGCAGATTATTTACAAAAAAACATATAGTGCAGCCCGAATGTTAGACCATTTATGCTCAAGTCGGGGGGCCTTACAATTACGAAGAGCAGCATTAAGCCACGACCGGATTGAATCTTGCAACTCATGAGTAAGTTGAGTTCGGCTTTGTTGATACTCATCTATTAGTTGCCTCTCTTCGAAAATGCAACCGTCCAGGGTGTTTAGCTCCTTCAGCAGGCCATCTATCTTTTGTTATAGGTGATCCAACTATTTTTGTTTAATGTTAATGTCCTCGCCCAGAATGGACTGAGAGTGAAGAAGGCCTTCGAGGCGATCATGAGCTTGCCTAAGATCTGAGTCGGCCTTGGAAATGGAAGTTTTGATCTAGACTGATTCAGTTGTAGGCGGTTAAGAGGGCCCAACTAGAGGGATCCGAATCAAAGATAAGCCAGTTTTAATTTTAAAACCTTCTCCATGAGTTGATGCAAAAGGGGAGTGACACTTGGGTCAATAGAGGGATGGACTAGCAAATCGAGCACAACCTGGGCCAAGGCCGGAAGAGATTGATCGCCCAGGTCGGCAAGAGAAGTTGAGGCACAATAGGTCACCACCTGCTGGGCTTAGGTGGTAATTGGAATATTAGCTAAGGGTGTGAGGTCGGTTTCGTCCTGTAAGCATTAAGAACTTAAGTGAGGTTCCAACAAGATAGTTTGTGCATGCAGTTGAAGGAAAAGTTAATTACATGACCTTGGACAATTGTAAGGTTGGACGGGGCAAGGAAGGGAGCCGTCCAAGGAGGAGGACCATAGAGCACCCATACTCTAACTTCTAACTCCTCACCAGCGGGTAAGGGGTTGAGCCCGAAAGGATTGGGTTCCGAATCCTTTAAGAAAAATAGAAGGAGGTTGATGGATAAGGGCATAAAAAGATTAAATAATTTAAACTTACCACTTCTTCCAGAGCCTGAATGAGGCCCTCAGTCTCCTGGTTGATGGATTGATCTCTGAAATTGGAAGAAGAGTTGTCTTCTATTTGTGTGTGAGGCTGCTCCGTTGGATCAGCTGTAACTTGGTTAACGACTTTAATAGACCAAAAATCTTTAGCTTGTTGGTCGTCCATACCAACCTGTGGTTCGAAAGCCTCACCGGATCTAGCATATGCTTGAGGGAAGATCTTTGGTCAGAGAAAATAGATAAAACATTATTTGCAAAGTAACAATGTCGGAAAATATTGGGGGGTAGCCATTTTTGTAGCAAGATCAGTGTGAGCATCAACTGCGGGACTAATCAAAGTTAGAAGAGGAATTTGCCTCCCAGTTGGTTCCTCTACCTGACTAGTCATGGGCGACTCTTCATAGGATAGAAGTGGTTGAAGTTGTTGCAGGACGGTGGCTTGAGGGATTAAAGTCAGAGCTTCAAAAGTCGATTGTGCAGGTGCCTAGAATAAATAAAAGTTTTAATAAATCTCAGATTGTACAATATCCAGACAAGTGAGATATTAGAAAAAAAAACTTAATGGTGGAGGCAATGCGGGATTGACGGTTGGTTCAGGGGTCCGAGTGCTATTCATCAGAGTAGCAGTGTGATCTTGAGAAGTTGGTGGAATCGGATCACCTGCCAAGAAGTAATCCTCGACCTCTTGATGATCTACAGTGGTCGGAGGGGTGATTGCTGGATGGACTGTCGCTCTTCTCTTTGTTTTCTTTGCAAGCACTTGGGCCAGCATTGGCGGCCATCATCCGTTTGCAATGTTTTTCCGGAGGTAGGGTAGGAGGCAGTTGAGGTCCCAGGTTATGCCAGTCGTGGGAAGAAGTATGCTTATCAGTTTCTCAAATGGTCAACCAATCAGTGTTCATGTGACCAACCATCACTTAGAAAATAAGTCGACAGTTTGGGCAAAGGGTTTGAATGGAATGTAAGAATTGGAAGTAATGTATTGTGAGAGTTGGGTAAGATACGGTTGGATTAGGACATGGGTTATGTTACCATCAGGGCTCTGAGTGATTTTATGAGGTCTGCCTAGAGGACCGGGTAGGCCTTGGCAACAACAGAATTGGCATGCTAAAAATTGAGGCTGGTAGTAGACAGTGAAATAAGATTTACAACTTTACTTGTGTAGCTTCTTACTAGAGAACAGAGGCCTGGGTTTTAGGGTCGTGTCCCAGAAAAATGGTAGGTCAAATGAGGCAGAGGATCGGGAAGAGGAATTGGATTGTTTTCATTTGAATAAGGCCAAAAAGGATCAATGGCATGCTGTTCATAGTTTCGGAGGGCATAATATTGAAACACGTTCGATAAGAGGAAAGAATCTCGCAGAGGGTTTCTCTCGTGGGTTGTAGGTCAGATTTATCTAGGCACAATCGGGACAAGGAGAGACCTAGGGAGCGGTTTGCATCGGAAACGAATGATGGACAACCATAGAAGGCGGTAGAAAAGTAAAATAGGAACCATAACTCTAGAAAAAAAAACACCCAAACACGCAGTGTCTAATTTTTTTGTATTTAGTAAATGGGTGCTGACTCAAAAGAGGCCTTCAAAAAGAATGGCTAAGAAGAGGGTCCCGATTGACAAAAAAAACAAGCAGAAGCCAAATGTATGGCCAAGTCTAGATGAGAAGGGATGATACATTTAGAAGGGGAGAGGATTACGTATCGACAAAATCAGAATATGAGAAAAACAGTTAAAAATGTGTTCCTCATCGGTCACTAGGGTGCCAGCCTAGCCACGGTATAGGGTGACCAAATTGGTCCATCCTTTGTCCTGAATGTCGGTTAAAGCCCAGCCTGCATGGTCGGCAGGGGACTCTTGGTCGTCAAGGGTTCTGACCACCGGATCTTCGTCTATGATCGAGAGGTGGGCGATCATGATCACATCCATCAATGTTGGACTAATCGGACCTACAACTGCAGGCAGTAAAAATGCACTAACCTCTCGATTCTAGAATGCCGCCATAGCCTGTAGGATTTTCTCGTAAAGGTGGAAAAAATGAGTGGAAAGAAAAATGACTTTGTCGATTCCTTACCTCCGCCATTGTTCTTGAAAATATGGAGCCAATCCTGTGTGCCAAGTACGAAAAAACATCATTTGGATTAGTGTAATGAGTTTTGATGCCATCATTGATACGCGTAGGATTGAAGAAAACATTCTTTATGGCGAATGGGTCGCCGTGTTCCAATATTTCCCACATCTGTGATGCATTCTTTGCGGTCATACAATAAAGGCAAACAGTTAGGGTGAGTACCATCGAAGAAACAAAGTCTGTTTCCGGGTTGGAGCCATCAAAGGGCAGTGCTGGAATGTATTGATTTGTCATGGGGTAAGAGACTTTTGGAAAAAATTGAAGAAAGATGAAGGCAAGGGAGACGATGAGCAATAATGACAAAGTGAAAGAAGTTTTAGGTGTGCAGAATGAAGAAAAAAAAGAAATGTTTAATGCATCTCGGAAGGGTTTTAATAAACCCTTTGATGTGACTCAAAATAGTGGGATGAGTACCCTGTGGCTACAAATAGCGAAGCGACGAACTTTCAACAGTCATATCTTACATTTATCAAGATTTGAAATTTGAAAGTTGGGCGGGATGAGGCAAGTTGTTGAGCACAAAAAATTCAGTTTAGGGTTTCAGCCCATGATGTAGGGATGAGATGGACCCGGTGGTAGGCCCAACAGGGCGAGGAGAGATTTGATTTTTTAAGACCATCTGACTGGCCTTCCGAAAGATCAACCAATTATTCATTCAGAAAATCGACTGACTGATTTTTTGCAGCTGACCAACCGAGTGTCCGATTAAGAATCTATTGGTCGGGACCAACGGATTGAAGCCTGAGTATACGGTTTTAACCGTTAATTAGAAGTGGAGTTTGAAACTGTTGTCGGTTGGGTACATGACTTGTGTAACCGTCAAACCAAATGGTATCACCATTCTTTTGTAAATACCTAAAGCCCTGGGGCACCTGAAAGCCGTTTTAGGGATATCTTCTTCAATTAGAAAAATCTGGTTATACCCGGCATATTCATCCATGAGACTAAGAATTTGATGTCCAAGAGTCGAATCAATTAGCATGTCAGCCATTGGCATGACGTATTCATCTTTGGGGATTTTTTGGTTCAAATCCCTAAAATCAATACATATCAAAATCTCTTTATTTTTATTTTTTCTCAAAAAAATAATATTTTTATCTTGTTGAACCACGAACAATTTAGAGTTTCAAAATTTAGGGTTTGAGCCCATGGGCTCACGAGGTTTAGGTCAGTGCCCGAATTTCCGGTGAATTTGATGCCAAATTTTGGTCCGGATCAACTGGGCCGGTGGCCTGGTGAGGTTTTGAGTCGGGAGCATAGTTGGTCGGACACTATAACAATTCGACCACTATGTTCTCGAATGCCAATTTGGCATATCAGACGGTTTCAACCACCCGATTGGGGCAGTTAAGTTCTTCAGGGTGTAACCATAAAACGGTTACTCTACATGCACATGGCTGAATCAAAACCGCCCCAGATATATATTCCGAATCCGGGGCTGATCAGATCATCATAAAGAATTAAGAAGTTCCACAAAAAAATACTTTTTATTTACTTTGCGCAAATCTAATTATAGTGTGACCTTGTTCAGTGCTTAGGAATTTGAAATCTCATGCACAATTTATCAAGTTCGAAATCTATTTTTGAATTTAACTTTATTTTGTTGGATCTCACACCTCAATATATCTACATTTAAAACTCCACATCTTTTATAAATTATTTTATGTTAATCATAAATAAATAAAAGTACTTTTTTATTTACTTGTAGTATTAAAATTTTTATTCTTTAGAAATGATATCTATATTGTATATATATTTTATTGCGATATAATTTTTAAAATATTTAAATAAATATTATAATTTTTTTAATCATATATATTGAATTTATTTTAGAACTATCAAAATGATTAATTATATAAAAAATAATAAATATATCCTAATAGGAAGTACAGATATCCATTCAACCAAAAACTAACCACCGAACCGTAACTCACTTATTAACTAATCATACATCATTTCTTTAAATACCGTGTACTAATGAAATATGTCAATCATTTTGGGATGGAGAGAGTATAATTTACCAAAATTAATTTTTTATTTTAATTCTAAAAAACTGAAAAAATATGGTGCTTGGAATTGAGAATAGTAAACCCCGCATCATTCTCAAATATATAGATATGTAGAAGATTCCTTTATACTTTACCCAATGCTGTTAAAAATTAAATGAATAAAAGAGTAAATATATATATATATATATTTAATAATATGGGAATCCACAAGCCAAACTTCGGGGTTTTGAATCCATGACCTCGCGGTCACAAGTCCATTTATCACGACACCACCAAGTCATCCCTTACGGGACAAGAGTAAAAATATATATTTTTTTTATGATGTGGAAACCCACAGCGCGTAGCAGGCAAAACTTGGAGGCGTTGGAGTTTGAATCCATAACCTTACGGTCACGAGACTACCCATTACGGGACAAGAGTAAAAATATTTTTGATTATATTCACAGAGGAAATAAGAAGTATATTAATTTCTATTTTAAATATACCAATAAATTATTCATATAAAATATCACATATATTAATAACTTTTAGATATTATATTAGTAAAATCAAACCGGTCTGGTTCATATGATTTATATCTTAATATAACTTTTTATATTAATAATTCCTCATTCTTTGAGATCCTTCTTTATCAATTTTACAATCGTCCTTCACGATTTCATAACAATTGACTGGGAAATCGCCGCCATCTGATCTGAAATCGCACGACATCAGTGACTTGAAATTGTATGGCGCAACAATTTGGCGAGCAGTATGCATGGGCTATAGATTCGAGGTTGGGGAATCATTTTTCCAACTTTCTTTGTGTGTTTGTGTAGCTTATTGAATGATAATTTCTTTATTAAATTTACGAGGGCTTTCGTTAATTGGTGGTATTTTTTAAATAAATAAATCTCGCATAAACTGTGGCGATCTTGGAGTCTCTGGTAAGTCTCAGTGCGGCGAAGGACCTTCAGAAGGTTTACAAGAGCTATTGAACCTGGCGCATCCTCGTGGAATCCGCTGTGGTTGTTGAAAAACTCTGCTACTTCGATTTACGTCATGATAGATTTTGAGTTTTATGTGAATGTGTGAACCATTTCGGAGAACTGCTTGAAATTTGTTTGTTTATTTACCTTTGATTGAGTGAATATTTATTTATAATTATAATGGACATTGCTTCTCTCTAATTTAGATTTTGTGATAAAAAATGAAGATAACAAGCTCTCAATTTCACTCGAGAAATTGCAATACAATTTTGTTTTTTGATTTTTTGAAATCCTGTTAGTTGAATGTTGTCAAGGTGAAGCTTTAAGATATGCTTAGAATAATTATTATTGTTGTTGATGACTATTGAAATAATCATAAAACTCAACCGCAAACTTGCAAAAACAATGCATAAATTAGCCCCGAGCGTTGCTTAATAGCTTCACTTGTGTTATTGTAATTATATTTTGGTGAAATATGCAAATAAGTGGACAAGGCTTGTCTAAAGATGCCCAAGGCACAAAAGTTGGCTTTTAAACACTGGATTGAAGCTATTAATTGTCTTTTAATATGTTTGTTCTTTTGACAAATTTTGTTAGATCTAATTTTTTTAGTATGATTAATTGTTTGTTTTGATTTGCATTGGTGTTCGATTGATCCAAGACACCGCTATTGACATAATTTGCATCTATATTATGATGAATGGTGTAAAACTGATTCTGGTCAGCCTTCTTCTATTTGTGAGCATTAGTGATTAGTTGAACTACTTTTGATGCTTGCAAATTTATTATTAAATTGTTTTTTTTATTTGTTTCCATTGGTTGAATCCATTTTCCAGCTTAATCTTGTGTAGTCAACTATGATGGCTAATAGCTTGAGAAAATTATAATTGATATACAAGTTTTGGATAAAGCTATATTGGCAAGAATATAATATTTGTATTTTTCGTTTGTTTGTTGTTTTTTTGGATTTGGAATGTTTGATTTTTAGTTTAAATAATAGTTGTAAAAATGTATTATAATTAGAAATTGAGGGAATTGTAACTTAAAAAAAAAACAAAAAAAAAAGATTTGTTGCAATCTTTAATTTGATTTATTCCTTGATAGGTTGGATCTTGGTGAGGGCAAGTAGTTCGATCTTAGAGTATGTCCAAGGTTAAAGCTTCAACGACAAGGCATTGCAGTGGCGATGATGGAGAGAAAATCTTTTCCGGAAGAGACAAACCCCTAATAGTGATCACCTCATCGTTATCCATCCCCGTCTTTCCGATTATTTACCCGATTGTAAAGGAGTTCAACTTAGTTAGCTCGAAGATGAGGCAGATGACATTGTCGACTACAGTGAACAACAGTGTCATTGGCAAGACACTCTTCTCCATCTCACGTATCTAATTGGTATAGTTAGAAATATTATTCATGTAACGTATAATTCAGTATAATTTTTGTTGGAATGAATTATGTTAAGTACTTTTTGTGAATGAATGAATCTTGGTGTTTACAAGTACTAAATTTTTTTGTGAATGACATATATTGACAAATACTGATTTTGAGATATTATTGATCATCTGAATTAGTTTTTCTATAAAATATTTAATTATTGAATTATGGTTAGATTATACAGCTGGATGATTTTTATTTTTATTTTTAAAATTTAATTAATCTCATTTCCTTTCACTATCATAGAGATTTTTTTTTTTTCTGCAAAATAGCACACAGGTCTCCTGCTTAAGTCGTACATTACCATAATAATGAAATCTTCATATAATTCTAAATTATGTTCTAGAATTAAATCTTTAGAAACATTAAAATGAAGCCATGTTGTGATCTCGGATTACAACGACAATAAAGTGGTACGTAGAATGTAAAAACAATCAAGTACCAGCAGCACAATACTTTTATCCTGTTACAAAAGTAAAATAGCACCAACATGGTGTGAAAGCGAATGACAAAGATGTACATGAAGATTTAGGCACATTCCTTGGCATTATCATTTTAGATAAACCAAGAAATAAACTTTCTTGTTAGACGGACATCAAATTTTAAAATTTCAAGATCTAATAAAGAATGCAATTACTACTTTCTTCAATCAAAATACCTTTCAAACCATTGCATGACCAAATAAGTTCCATATTATTCCAGGATAGGAGCAATTACCTGTGCACTAAAATATTAAAGGATCCTAATTGGACATCACAATTGCACATTTCCATAGATAGAATTCATGCTAGGACCTATGCCAAGAAATATCTAGCACATATCGAAATGGCCAACCACTATTATATCAAGAATTGATTCCTTCACAAGAAGTATGCATATGTCTCTATAACAATTGGGAGTGTGTTTTTGCAAAAATGATAAAAGTTATACTAACTCAACATATAGACTCACAGAAACTTAATATCTGCTCAGTTTTAGCATAAACTTCATAATGGACATCATTCATTGACAATGCTTTCTTTGTAGTAATGAATGATTGAACCTTAAGATACCAAACAAATTTACTAGAATGTTAAAAACCGATGGCTCTTATAAATTAAGTAGTTAACAAAACCCAAATACTAAAAAACCATCAACCCAAAGGAAATAGGATTGCTACCTTCTTAACAATAAAGGCAAGCTTGAAAGTTAAGTACAATCCAAACATTAAATATGAGAAGAGGCTACCATATTCTTTGTTAAAAAATAAAAAATAAAAAAATACCATACTAGAGCATGCAACAGTGCATGGTAAAGCAACAACAGGTATTCAATCAAAGTTAGCATCTGAACTTGTAAATCAATGTTAGCTTCATCAGATGGTAAGTGCTAGTAGTTCTTCATCTCATTTTCCTACAAAATAGCTAGAAATTTGTAAGAAAGAAATGTATAAGTTATTAAAACTACTATTTGTATGTCTTCAATAATCAATTTTACAAATGATTATAATAAAATCGATACTTTTGATACAAAAATATGAAGGTAACCATCATATTAATGTTAGAAGTCCTAAAGAGATCGTTGCATGGACAAAAATGCTTGCAACCTAAGATTGAGAACATAACAAACAAAAACAATTTTAAAGATTATATACAAAGCTCATATCCTAAACAATAATAACAAACAAAAAACCATACACATAGTCAACAAACTTTTGAATAGGTGCTTTAGGCATCTGTGAATTTTTTTTCAACTAGAGAAATTATTTGGCTTGCCTAATTTGATTTGACAAAAAATTTGTACTTCAGCAGAATATCCAACCTGAAAAACAATTAAAAAAATAAAATAAAAATACATCATGATTCAAATGTAAACAAAACATAAATACATGCTTCTAATCAAAAGAACTTGACAACAATTCAATAAAAATATAAGAAACAAGAAACTATGATAAACTACAAAATATATACCTAACTTTACTAACCAAATTTTCTAAAATAAAATCAAGGATCATTGTTTCCGGATCAAGTTCAACCATTGCAACATCAGAATTTTTTGAGACAAATTATTGTTGCATGACGGCAAATTTTGACTATTTTTGGCCTCTTTAACCACCATTTCTACAATAATAAAAATAACATAAAAAATAATAATAATGAATCAAAATATTGAATACATGTTCGAGTAATAAAGCTTACTGGATGTGCCAACTTTTCATTTTCCTTTCTTACTTTTATCATCCCAATGTCATTTGTGGATATTGACAATTGATCCTCGTCCTCTTTAAAATTGGCGGATTGCGTACAAGAATTCCAGTTTGACTATTGTCTATATTGTCTGAAAAGTTTGCATCAGTCAAATTCATATGTTTAAACCAAACTTCCAGCTTTTCTTCAATGCCCTTTTTACCATCAATCATAATTGATCTAGACTCAACATGAGCTTTGCTTCATATGGCAAGATCATACACCTTCTTTGTTGTGACATTTAGGAATGCCAATTCAGAAAGTGAACCACTACCATTATTTATACTTGAGTCACCAAGTGCTTTTATAAATATCTCAGCTTTTGCATTCTTAGTCTAACGCTTCAAAATATATTTATTAGGTATGCTTATTTGACAAGTATAAGGATACACACTCAAAATATACTTACAAACATACTAGTAGTTTCAAATTTGTGACATGTGTATTGAACTTTAGCTGTTTGACTGTCAATATGAACAATATTACCATTTAAGTCACCGCTAAAAGGTCTCACTTTAAAAATCCTCAAGCAAGAATTTGAATTTTGAGGTTCTTCAATGCATCTAACCGATAATTGTCATGGTATCTCGTTGTCAAAAGTTTTAAAACTTTGATGCGTATACAACATAGTAGCTTGTTTTAGTAATAAATTGTGTGGACTGAAAAGTGGAGGCTTCTTATGACGAGATTCAATATCACCTGTCTTCTCATTTGCGCTCCAATGCTTCAACCTTCACTTCGAGATGTTGTCATAAGTCTGCAGAAACTATATCAACACTAAAAGTTGTTGACCATTTTTGCCTTATTTTATACATCATAGAAAATCAATATTTCTTTCCAACACTATAATCATCCACAAGTATCTTCCTCCATGTTGCTTCAAACTCATCTTCAGATTTAAAAAAATTCATGCATTTTTTTCCCAAAAAAATTGAATTTCACATCACTCTTTCCATTTCCAAAGTGCGAATGTGCATTTTGTCCAATTTGTCATTGATATAATCTATGAAAAACATCAGGAAACTTACAATGTATTGCATTCATCATTACTTAAAAGTAATGACGTCCCAAAGTAAGAATAATCACCTAAACATTGAGAATTTCTAAAAAAAATAATAAGTTTAACATAGTAATTTCATCATCATCTACTTCCATATTCCAATAAAAATTTTGCTATTGAATTGATATTTTCCTATAATATTGAACCACTGAAATTGAATCTTCACCATCAATTTTTTGTCCTTTTTTCTCCTTTCTCGTATAGCTTCATCAATTGCATCTCTTTCAGTGAACCCAAGATATTCTCTCAATGAGCTATGGATTCATTAACTTGTAAGCTTTAGTGGGTTGCATACCGATATTTAATAAAGTACTATACACAAATCTATACTCTTCTGTTAATCCACGTTGTGATCGCAACAAATGAACCTCATTAGGATTATACAAAACATGATTATGCTCCTAATTAAATATTCCAATGCTCAATAAGTTTCCCTCAGTTTGAGAAAATTTTGATTTTGCACTACATCCACATCAAAAACTTATTTTTTCATAATTACTTACTTTTTTTGTGGATATTTTATCGTCCTTTACACCTTCACAATAACAATACACTACAAAAAAATAGTATATCTGTAACGGAATTCTGTTCCTAAAGTTCACGTAGCTAACGTAATTCCATCCCTAATTCCGTCTCTAATATCATTAGTAACGGAAAAAGTTGATTTAAGAACGAAAAAATCTTGTTACAAAATTGATATTTTTTTGTATTGATAGTAATATTTTCTAATTAAAATTGAATTACTTTATGTTATAAACACTTTTTTTTTCCTTTTTCACGTTAAATCATTTTATACGAGCATATTTTGAATATAAAACATACGCTATAATATCATCTTCTACAATTTGTCCAAGAAAGAATATATGATATATTTTTTCAATTGAAAAATATTCTGCTTTTACGTTCTTTATAATGTTAGCATCCATATAATCTAAATCCAACTTAGCATCAGCTTCATTTATAACATCCAAGTTTATATTCATTTATGAAATAAAATGCAATAATCTCGAATCAATTTTAGGCGAGAAGCATAGCCACCCGATTATCACATAATATAATATTGGCTTGTATAGTAAGACCAAATACTTGTCTGGAAGCTTCCTTGCACTGCAAAAAAATTAGGAAAGTAGTGGAATTTTACATTATTTTGAAAATCATACGGAAAATTTCAAAAAAAATAAACAGAAAAAAAAATTAAGAATAATGAATAGATTCTTTATTAACCGATAACTTTTTTTGATAATTTCTTGCGTCATTTCTATCTATGGAAAGGAATACAAATCCACTGAGCCCATGAAGAAATTAAGAACGAGAAATTGAAAAATAAAAAATAAAAAAAATGGATAAAGAATTGCGTGAGATTAGAGCGAAACAAAGTGAGAAAGAAGAAAAGTGAAGGATTTGAGATTTTTTTAACGGATAATTGGTCTGCCCTCCCTACAGGTAGTGTTCAGTTATAATTCAGTCTCCATTTTAAAATAATTGGTCTGCACTCCCTCTTTTACTTATTTAGTTTAATATTAGTCCATCTTTTATATTTTCTCTCGTAAAAATTGAATGTGCATCTAGAATATTTTTAAATGCTTTCAAATTTATTTTATATACTTATAACACATTCGGCTTAAATTTGTCTATGTAGTTTCGAATTTCCGGTTTACTAGTTTTCGAATCGTTTGTTACGGTTTATATATTTGTCAAAGTGCGAACTACTGGTTCAGACTGCTGGTTTACGATTTCAACCGGCATTCGACCATTGTTTTTTTTTTTTAATTTTAAACTTGCACGCCGGTTGCGATCGGTTGATTGACGACTGTAGATTATGGAATGTTAGGGGCGGGCGACGACAGTGAAAAGAAGTAGAAAGAAAGAAGAAAAAAAATTGAAAATGAAAAAAAATGAAAAACAAAAAAAAAAAAACTAAAAATGAGCCTTTGCAACTGCTGAATGTGGAGAGTAGATTTTTAGAACTAAAATTGTATATTACAATATACTTGTAATTAAAATTACTATATATAATTAAATTTTTATAAAAATAAAGAAATATTAATATTAATAAAAATAAATAATTATTAATTATATAATAATAATATACATTATTTTGTATATTTATATTTTAGATTTTGTATTTCTTATCATACAATTATATTTAATTTAAATTATCTTATTATCTAATACACATCAATTTCTTAAAATTTAATTTTTTTATTTTAATTGAAAATTTAATTTAATTTAATCACTTAGTAAATTTATTATTTTAATTACTTTTATATTGTAATAATCTTAGCAATTATTATTTATATGATTTTACATGATAAATAAATAATAAATATATTTGAATAGAATTAAAATAAAAAATAATTATTTTGAATAAATTTTAAATTTAGAAAAATTATACGGTTTGAACCGTTTTGACATATTTGATATAATATAATATTGTTTGTAAATATACAACAACAAAACCACACTTGGATGTATTGTGGTACATGAACACCAACAATGGGTATTTAACAGTCCCCTTTTGTGTATAATAATTCAATTACATACATATCAGAAAACGTAATAGAGGCACACAAATTATCAGTTGGGTCTATAGTTGATCTCCTAAAGCACAATGTCGTAGTATGGTGTTATTGTGCTATCAATGTCAATGAAGTTTCAAAAAATAATAATCGAATTGGTATAAAGTAATCGGAGCTTATTGTGTTATCCATTAGACACATATATAATTGATTGTAAATAATACACTAAGACAAAAGGGAGAATATTCTAACGTATATAGACACGAACAACAAATATGTGATAGTGTTCATTTTTATATGATACTTTAAAGTCATAGGTTTCTAAAAACGTATCAGAACCATAGGAATCATTTTTTAGAGTTTACAATGGATGTATCTAAGCACATGCGCGTGGCAGCGTAGGTTCCAATCTATCAATGTCACTTTTGGTCATATGATAAATCATAACAAGTATTAACATGAGCTATGAAGTTACACAGTTAGAAAACTCTGTCACGAGATTATGATGTTCAGTTACATAAAAGAGTGCAGTAGGTACACAACTAGTAGAATTCCGTACACGAAACCAGGTTGGGGGTACCACATAGCTGCTCTAGAGTACTCACTTGCTTAGCCGAGTCAGACCCTAGCTTAGATGCCCTTGACCAAAAGTTGTTATATGCGCCACGGTGTGAATTAATATGTAATAGATTTAAAGATTTTCAATTTGTGGTAGCTATCATGTAATCTAACAACCAATATAATTCAACTTAGTCACTTATGACTTTGTTAGACATCTACTAGTTGAGGTTGGACTATAATAGTACATATATCATACAACTTATCCAAGTCACTTTTGACTTGGTTAATCATTCATAATAAATATGTGTTGTTTACGTTTTTTGACAATTTGGGGTGTCACATGAAGACTATCATAATGAACGCATCCTTAGTTACCGTCAACAAGTGAATATTTTAAACAAAAAACGATTGTTCTCTAACCACATGTTATCAGAGCATATATACTCTTTACATGCGAGGTATAAATAATGGTTTCTTAGGTATTATTTGTGTATTATCGAGTATCTTCAAGTGTAGTTAATTTCAGTCATTTCCATGGAGATTGGTCAATTCGCGTATTCGGTGAGAACACTTCCCCTCTCAGTCTTTGTGAATTAAATGTTGTTGTGTGTGCTACGGTGTGGATTACTACGCAATATGTCTAGAAAACAATCAATTTGTGAGAATAGTGATGCATGAGTAATAACCAACAAACTTATCAACGTCATTTCTTACTTGTTTAGCCATGTATAGTAAACATGTGTTCTTTTCTTTACTTACATGTCAGGGAGTCGTGAGAACACAATAATGATGAATTTATCTCTGGTTACTAAGAGCAGTTGAATATGTTGAACCAAACACGACCAAACACGAGCAATTGAATTGTATATTTATATTTTAGATTTTGTATTTCTTATCATACAATTATATTTAATTTAAACTATCTTATTATCTAATACACATCAATTTCTTAAAATTTAATTTTGTTTATTTTAATTTAAAATTTAATTTGATTTAATTACTTAGTAAATTTATTATTTTATACTTTTATATTGTAACAATCTTAGCAATTATTATTTATATAATTTTACATAATAAATAAATAATACATATATCTGAATGAAATTAAAATCGAAAATAATAATTTTGAATAAATTTTTAAATTTAAAAAAACTTAAAAAGGAAAAATAAAAATATTAAAAATGAATGTACATAAATCGGCGGTTCAAATCGTAATCGTCAGTTTTTTAAACCACAAACGAAATCGTCATTCAGAAGGTTCGATTTCGGTTTGACATTTTGATTAATCGTAACCAACGGTTTGAACTGTTTTGGTGTACCTGATATAACCAGGTTGGAGGTACAACATAGCTGCTCTAGAATACTCACCTTCTTAGCCGAGTCAGACCCTATGCTTAGATGCCCTTGACCAAAAGTTGTTGCATGCGCTACGGTGTTAATTAATATGTAATAAATCTAAAGATTTTTAATTTGTGATAGCAATCATGTGCTCTAACAACCAATATAATTCAATTTAGTCACTTATGATTTTATTAGACATCTACTAGTTGAGGTTGGACTATAATAGTACATATATCATACAGCCTACCTAAGTAATTTTTTACTTGGTTAACCATTCATAATAAATATGTGTTGTTTACCTTTTCTGACAATTTGAGGTGTCACAGGAAGACTATGATAATGAACGCATCCTTAGTTACCGTTAACAAGTGAATATTTTGAACGAAAAACGATTTTTCTCCAACCACATGTTATTGGAGCATATATACTCTTTACTGAAGCATATGAGACTATTATTATAAGTAGTTAAGATCCGCCCTAGGGTATGTCAATATTTTATGTAGGTACATAAGAATGTGATTTGGGTACAAACACCTACATGCGAGGTATAAATAATGGTTTCTTATGTATTATTTGTATATTATCAGGTATCTTCAAGTGTAGTTAATTTTAGTCATTTTCATAGAGAGGGCCAATTTGTATACTTGGTGAGAACACTTCCTCTCTCAGCCTTGGTGAACTAAATATTGTTGTGTGTGTTACGGTGTGGATTACTACGCAATATGTCTAAGAAATAATCAATTTGTTAGAGTAGTGATGCATGAGTAACAACCAACAAACTTAACAACGTCATTTCTTACTTGTTTGGCCATCTATAGTAAACATGTGTTCTTTTCTTTACTTACATGTCAGGGAGTCGTGAGAACACAATAATGATGAATTTATCTTTGGTTACTAAGAGCAATTGAATATGTTGAACCAAACATTATCAATTTTTCCAACCATATATAACTAGAGCATATATACACTTTAGCGGAGCACATGACTTTATATTGCATGCACATAACAATTACATTAGGTTATATTTTAAGTGCACATATGCAACAATATCCTCGGGGTACAAATATTGGTAGTCAATGTATAATTGGTGGTTATTTAAATATTATATATAGCTGCATGTATTTTAAAATGTAATTGATATCAATCAGTTTTCCAACGAAAAAGACAATTAAAGCACTCCGTGAGATCACTACCTCTATCAGTGGGATATATGCATGAATGTTAAACTGGTATATGCATAAATGTTAAAATGGTATATGCATAAATGTTTAGGATGTGTATTTGAATAATTTATTTTTTATATATTTACTTTTTAGGTGTGTTGTTATAATTAGAATTGTTGAATAAGAAAAAAAAATTGACTCTATTTATTTTTATTGGTTCTTTTAAAAAATTAATTTACTTTTTTTAATAAAATTATATTTATATTTATTATTTTCACATTTTAAAATAAAAAAATAAAAATATTAGTAAAGATTAAAAAAAAATTATACAAAATTGTGACCTGTATATTTAATACTCCCTCCGTCCCAAAAAGAAGTATCAATTTGCTTTTTGCACGTAGTTTTAGAAATATTGGTATTATATTAGGATATAGTATGAATAAAGAAGAAATGACTAAAATAACATTGTTAGTATGTGTGTTATAAAGGTAATGACATTTGTGTAATATATTGTAAGTTGTAAGGGCATTTGTAATGTTAGGTAGATAGTACAGTTACTAAAAAAGGAAATGGATACTTTGTTATGGGACGGACTAAAATAGAAAAATGGATACTTTGTTATGAGACGGAGGGAGTATAAATCTTTGATAGGAAAAATTATTTAATTTTATTTTTTTGTAAATTTTATTTTCTATAGAACAAGGATTTGTTTCTTTTTTGAAAAAAATTCAACATATTTTTCTACAGAAATTAGTATATTTACTCATACTCATGATGTTTATATTATCTATACATTTTTTTTATATTTCACATAAAAAAAAATTCCTTCAAATTAAAACACAAAACAAACAAACCCTAACCTTTATACATAGTAAGTATTTAAAATATATAAAATACTATAAATAAATTTTTATTACTAGTATTAATATTTCAAAAAAATTGTATCTTATATATACAATTTTAAATATTTGATAGAATAATTATATATATAGATAGATATTTATTGTGCTAATATTATATTGACATATAATAAAGTTTATATTATGTATAATATTTTTATAATATTTACGTAATATTTTATACTTCTTCCGTCCCAAAAAAATTGTCTTGTTTTTCCATTTTCGTCCGTCCTAAAACAATTGTCTTGTTCCTTATTTAGTAATCGTAGTCCACACTTTATAACAAAATTATTTCTATTTTTCCAAACTACCCTTAATTATTACTCTAACCTACTTTTTAAAATCCTTAAAAAAGCAAAGGCTTTTGAGTCTTTTACATTCTACTTTATACACCACTTTTAATTAAATACTATTATTCCTTAATTCTTGTGTCAACACCCAATAAGACGTCTCTTTTGGGACGGAGGGAGTATTATATTAAATATAATTATGAATTTTGTACAAAAATAATATAAATTATTAATATCAATTTTTTTCATTTTATAGGTAGAATTAGAAGAGTAAGTAAACTAATATTATAAAATGATGTATATTGTAGACAAAAAAAATTGTGTTATATTTTTATAAACACAAAATCGTACAAATTACATATGATTTAAATATATGCGGGTCCTATTCTCTATTCGGATCCTTTGATTCTCTCTCTGGGTCGATCCATTTTTCCAATTTGAATTTGGGTGGCTTCTTTGATCCGAAGGGATTTTGGTCTTCGGTTTGACTTCGCCGGCTTTTGAAAGACTTTGGTATCCATGTTGGTGATTTTGATCGTCGACTTTGGATTGATGCCTCATTTGGATGATCCGACGGAATTTGATCCTTGAGGGAGGGATTTGGTGCTCCATAACGCTTTTGGCGGCGTGTCCCTTTGACTTTTGGATCGAAGAGGGCATGGTTTGCGCCTTTTATGAAGAACGCGACGAACATCTTGAAGCTTTGGGAGCGACTTTGGAGGCTCTTCCTTGGTTTTGATGGATTCCTCGATGACTTTGAGAGCTTTGATCCTTTCTCCGGCTCGGACATACGACGAAGAACGTTAACTCCATCGGTTCGTCAACCAATATTGAATCATTTGTCCAAATCGGTGACTTTTCGACGAAGAACGCTTCGAAGGACACGAAGAACAATGAAGAACATTGCAGAGAATCTAGAGAGACTTACCCTTGCGCGAGTCTTCAAATGAACTTCGATATATAAATGAATTGGCCAAGGCTCCTATTTATAGGGAGGGTGGCCTTGGCTTCCTTTTCGGATGGTGCCACGTGGATGGAAATATTTTATAATATTTCCTTTTCCATCGGATGCCGTTTTTCATTTTTGACGGATTTAATTATGCACATTCCTTTCTCGCCAAAATCTTTATATCATTGTCTTTTTTGGAAGATATTAATTTATATACTTCATTTATTGACAAGATCTTTATATCATTGCCTTGTTTGGAATATATTAATTTATATACTTCCTTTATTGACAAGATTAATTTATTTTGCTGCCAAATTTATTATGGCTCTATTTATGCACGTAATATTTGTACGATATCTTCCATTTTAAGCAGATTTTTGCATTAATGGTTGATATTTATTGTACAAAAATTAACATATATGCATAATTAAATATCATATATTTATTTTATTGGAATTTTATTTTCTTCCAAAATATATGATATCTAATTGATTTTAGACATATATTTTTAGTGTCTACATATATAATCATTGTTGTATTTAAAATCTATATATTTAATTTTCTATTGCAATTTTTTTTAAAATATAAATTTGTAACTTATATTGATTGAATGAATATATATATACATATATATATATACATATCATGATTTTATTTAAATTCTACGTACCAATTTTGGATTGTATTTCAATAAATTAGTCACATTGTAATTTTTACATTATGTATATTTTATTTTACAATTAGATTTCGATAATACAATAATGTTAGTGCAAATTTAAAAATCTCAATGAATATGAATAAATTTGAGGGGAAATAAGAGCGATCGATTGCATGAAGGAGGAAAAATTTCAATATATTATGGTACATGAACGAGAATGACGGACATAAGATTTTCTTTGAGATATGAGAAGTATGTAGTTGTTTTTTTTTGTTTCATTCCATAATAAAACGTAATTATAATTATTTATTATTATTATTTTTAAATACACATACAAAAGTACACAAAAAATAAATAAAGGTATATCAGTAGAACAATTTAGGTAGAGCGAGACTTAGTATAGATAGGGCGAAATGTGCTATAAGTATATAAAAAAATGTTAAAAGTATTTAAATATATTTTAAAGGTACATCATATTTATATTATACTATTTAATAAAAAAATAAAAAAATAGGAATTAAATTTAAATCAATAGTGAAAAAGAGGGAGTGCAGATCAACTTTTTAATAATAGAGACTGAATGTAAATTCTACACTACTGACATGACATGGATTGCCGACCAAGTTTCCCTTTTTTTTAATTATGAGTTAAATTATTTATTAATATAAAAACAATATATTAAGCCTTATATCATCTAAGTCAGACCAACTCAATATTGACAAACTAATAAAAATATGTGATTTTCTTTTATAGCCAGGGGAGAATTTTGTCTTCAATTTTATTATTTATTCAAATTTTTACTCCTAAAATGATTTAATCAAATATTTTTTATATAATATTAAAAATTAATTTTATTAATATCGTTTACAACGTCACACAAATATTCAAAACCTAAACCAAAGCTCCACACAACATAGGGATTGGCACACTAAACGGTCTCGTTAAACCATCTTACCGTCTTCCGGTTGGGGAAGGGGATGGAGCGGGAGAGGGTTCTTGTTTGTTTAAATTTCAGGCTCTAACCCTTGGTTACGCTCGGGATCATGGCTGGCAGGCGTGGGAGAAGACGATGGAGCCCTCAGACGCTTCTGCCCCTGCGCCGCACCAGACAATTGTCTAACACTGTCTCTTGCTGGTTCGTTGCACTATAAATTGCTTCCATAAATGTTTCCCATGTGTAAAAAATTCATAATTTGGCATTGAAATATCCATAAATGCAATCACGATTCTCGTAGGTATTGCGATTGCAAGTTTTTGGCCCTCAATGAACCGTTGTTTCGTTTTGGTCGCAAGCATGCTAGGTCAGTGTGCTTTCCTTCTTGTTTGGTTTCTCGTATCATCTTGTTTTAAGACAGACGAGGATGGAGAGTGTTTAAACTTGTTCCTATTGTTATTACTTGGATTTTCTTGAAGGTACTTGAGAGGTTGGTTTTCCATGGGGGTAGGGTTCAGTTTGTCTGCCGTGGTTGGACTGATGGTGGTCAGTTGTTTATCAGCATTGTTATTTGTATATACACAACGCAGATAATTTTTTCCTGAATGATGGTTGGTGATATTTTTTTCATTGTTCGCTGTTGTTAGTTTGTTCTTTGTCAATTGGTCCAAGCGGCACTTGTTCATATGGGATATGTGCAACCTGATAGCTCCTTAAGATGGCTCTCCTTTTTGGTCAGTATTCCATCCTCTCCTCTCATCTTTGCTGATCCATAGTTCGATGATCTTTTGCTGTTTGTGTATCCTCCACTTAATAACCATATTTATAGTATTTGCATCCGATGCCAGATGAATCAGTCATTTCTCTTCGGTAAATTATTGCCTTAAATTACATGTGGTACATGTTACAACATCTAGTGAGTATTGAGTGATTATGTTTTGAGACTATTGAACCTCTTAATTATTAGTTTCCTTTTAATATGTCTGCTGCTGTGGTTGTTGATTTTAGACTTACATAAAATTTATATCTACTTGTTTAGATTTACCTGCTCGTACGTTATAACTCACTGAAGATTGCAAGTGGCTATGTTTAAGATGTATCTAGTTTGTGAATTACACTTCTACTTCTTGACAGCTATGAAAGTCTTATACTTCTGCAGAATGCAGGGCTCAACATCTCACCTTCCAGTATTGGATACGTGTGCATATCCACTGTCATAAGTGTAATGGTTCATGAGTTTGGACATGCCCTTGCAGCATCAAGGTTATGATTCTCCCTCTTCTTTTTACAGCTATAGATGCCTAGTAACCTAGAAAGTTTGTACAGGTTCTCAAATTTTCCATTCTCCCTTAGAATAGTATATTTTAGTTTAACTAAGCTCATTCAATTTATGTCTCAAAGTCAACTGGAAGACTTTTCTAGTCATAAAAGATCTTTGTTAAATTGCAACTATAAAACCTTAGGCTTACTATGGAGTTTGTTTGCACTTTGCTCATTTTGTAAACATTTGGTTTATGGGAATTTCGTTTTAAAACTGCAAAATTATCTACTAATCCTCTTTAGTATCCCCTAGTATGCACCATGCTGATACAATACATCCGCATCTGATAATTTGAGATAACATGATGGGGTTGAGTAAGTAAAATAGAAGTCCCGCACTTTAAGGCTTAAGTACCGAGATTTTATTTAAGAGTACTAGCTAATAATGTGCTGAAGGAATGTGGTGCTTTATTGAGTTAGTGGTGGTTGCAGCACAGTGCGGTGTGGTGGTTTGGGATGGAGCAGGACCCCTAAAGACTGTACAGTTTGAGGTCAACTAAACTGTCTCTGTGCATAGACTGCTCAGCAGGATATTATTCAGCTTTTGGTCTAGTGAACAATTTCTTGCAGAGTCTTCATGACATGTTTTCGACTTCAATTTTACTCTAAAAGAGTTAAAAATGTAGGTTTAGACTATGAAATTAAAATAAACAGAACCCTTGCTGGTTCCTTTGCTTGATATTGTTGTCTCTGTCTTTTCTTCCATCCCCCTCTTTTCATTTTTCAACCAGATGTTTTGTGTGCTAATCACCTTCTTTGTTTTGTCGAGAATGAAAAGCTCTAAATGATTCTTCTCATTTTCCCTACTATTTACAGCCTAAAATTTCCTACAATCAATCTTCATTTCTTTCATATTTTCTTCAACTTGAATCAATCACCTTATGCTTTCCCTCTTCACCACTTTATTTTTGTTCTTCCCTTTCCACCATTTCCCT
Source organism: Andrographis paniculata (assembly GCF_009805555.1). Taxonomy (NCBI): domain Eukaryota; kingdom Viridiplantae; phylum Streptophyta; class Magnoliopsida; order Lamiales; family Acanthaceae; genus Andrographis; species Andrographis paniculata. Next base: position 836,450 of record NW_026137589.1, read on the forward strand.
TAAGCCTCTTCTGTTTTCAGCCATCATGTCATTTTTCGACAAAAGTGGCAGTAATGTCATTGTTTCTACTTATGTTATACCTATAGTATTATATCTAATAGACATTCTTGTTATCAAACCACCTTGGTATCTCTTGAGAATATCCCTTGAAAGTACATGCTCGGAAAGGTAATAACCTTAAACTATCTGTGAAGGAGTAGCTGAGCTGTAAATAGCTTATGTTAGGAGAATCAAATTAGTTAGTTAGTTTACTTTTTTCCTCTTTGCAATCTCAATCTCCTATATAACACCGTGTATTATCAATTCAAAGCAATGTGGAAATACATAATCTTCTTTCTCTCATCTCTGATTTCCCACATGGTATTAGAGCTCTAGGAATTTTTTCTAGGGTTTCGTCTTCAAGCAACCTTCATTGCCGTGTTTCTATTCCAATTTTAATTACTTTGAGTTTCTCTTCTTTACCAAGTCAATGTTTGAAACCACCGTCTCCAACAATTCCATCCGTTCCCAAGAATCGAATTCTGTTCAGAAAATTGGAGAATTGCATAATATCCGGGCATCCAATAGGTTCAATAGGGAGAACTATCTCAAATGGTCCTAAATTGTCCGCACATACCAAAAGGGCAAATGGAGGCTTAATCACCTCCTTGGAACCGGACCAGAAAGGAAAGGATCCAGCATTTGAAGCATGGGATGAAGAGGATTCCATGATTATGTCCTGGCTATGGGATTCCATGGACCCAACGATCAGTGACACTTTCATGTTCTTAAATGCTGCACAGGAAATTTGGGACAATATCAACCGCACATAGTTGGAGGGCTGTGATGCTGCCTTTGTGAATGAAATCAAAGAAAAAACCGGAGCCACCAAGCAAGGAGACAAATATGATGCTGCCACTTTGAAGTAGTTCATTGAGAAGGATCGGAAATATGATTTTTTGACCGGATTGAATTCTGAATTTGATCAGGTTAGGATCTAAATCCTCGGCAAGGAAGATACACTGACTGTAGAAGAGACAATCTCATTAATCTGAGTAGAAGAAAGTCATAGGAGTGTTATGCTAGAGCCACATATTGTAACACCCCGGCAGGCTCAAACCGGAGCGTCATCGCCACGCCACACCGGAAGGCTCGTTCATCAACCAACAAGTCCTATGCTGTGGCGCTAAGGCTAAAATAATAAATACCAATAACTAATAGGGACTTAGAATTAAAGCACACCGGTTTATCAATTAAGTAAATAAAGTTCAATTCAAAAGCATAAATTGGAAATAGTTCAAAAGACATTAGTCTTTAAACATGATTAATGACTTTCAAAAGCTTCTTAGAAGGTAAAGTAGTTTTAATTCCCCCAATGGATCATATGACGTGAATGCATCATTTAGGTATGACGGAAGCATGATCACACACATTAGTCTTTTAGCGTCTCCTTTATATCTCTTTTTCATTCTCAAATAATAGTGATGAGCACATTACGAAGAAAACTCCACTAGGCCTTAATCAGGGCCGACTCGACCCGGTTTTCCAACCTTATTACTTCGTATGACACGTCACATAGTTTCACATAACAAACATAGGGTCACAACCCTCAAAGAAAACTCCACAATGTGTGCATAAGGGTTCGAAACCCAAAGTATACGTAAATCAATTTATTATTAGTTTGCGAGGGGCGCCATACGGCCCACAACCCTCTAGTCTCCAATATAACATACCAAGAGGGGATTGTATGCAATCCATCCCTCCATCACAGATGACGGTCTAAAGACCTTTTCATCGTGAATGACGTGCACCTCGGAATCACCCAAAAAGGGAATCCGCCATCTCGATCCCTCGACCTAGCCCATTCGGGATCTAGTTCAAGGTTAGCTAGTTATCCTAAAATACCGGTATACCCTCACGTGTTTGCAAGGCACAGAGGTGGAAGGCTATGCCTTATCATCCAAACAATTGACGAGCTGATCGGACTCGACGGTAGTTTCAATTACCAATTTGACCAAATACTCAACATGCTCTTAGGCAAATTTCAAAAAGAGTGTTTTAAACTCAAAATATTCCAATTGTCAACATTTAACCATGCAAAAGTAGGATATTAGACCCAACAAGTTCGTTATAATCTCACTTTATTTTGCCAAATAAATATTCGAAAAATATGTCAATCACAATAGACATGGTTTAACTCCAAAAATCATAATATTTAAATATAATCGTAAATCTTTTTCCAAAAACCCTAACTAGGTTAGGGCAAAACTAGGGTTTCAAACTCATCCCATAAATTCTACGATTTTCAATTTAAAATCAAATAATAATCTTCACATAAGCCTTAGATGACATTATAATCAACTTTCCAGAAAAAATTGACAAAACCTAACACTTTTAAGGCAAACCCATTTGACAATAATTTTGAAAAATATCAATAGAAGGGTCTAGGATTAGAATATATCATCTATCTAAGATTAATCTCACTTACCTCAACAGAATAGACCAAAAAGAAGAATTTTGGAGAAGAAGAACTCCAAGAAGAAGAAGGGCTGGCGGCGGCGTGCGTGATGGCTGCTGCTGCTGTTCCTTTTTTTTTTTTTTTTAATTTTATTTTATTTTATTCTTTTATTAAACATAAAATACTTAGCCATTTATTAATTATTTTATACTACTTTGGCCTAAACTCAATCTTTACTTCTATTTTAAACCCAACTCTTTAATTTATTACACTAAAAGACCAAAATAAATTATGCCCAAAATGAAATTTGTCCGACTCCGGCAAACTTCCGGCGATTATTTTACGGGCTATTACAAATATTATGGACGGGTCAGCCTTGGCAGCAAAAACAAATCAGGAGTTGTCCAAGAATGATCTGCCGGGTAGAGATAACCAAGGGAAGGAGAATAAAATCAATGTTGTAGTTATTGCAAGAAACCTAGGTGTACAAGGGAGAAGTCTTGGAAGTTGAATGGTAAACCATCAAGCCGAGAATGGGGCAACCGTGGGGCCAGCAACAAAGGCCTCAAGCGCATATGGCAGAGCAGGAAATCCAACAATAGGGGGTTTCAACGATGAAGAAATTGAGACGTTGAGAATTTTGTTGGGGTCACTTGAGAAGCCTTCTGGAGCATGTTCAATGGCGCTTTCAGGTAAACCTGTTTGCATTAATGTCTTAGACAAATTCTATACCAACTTTTGGATCATAGACTTCGGTGCTACAGACCATATGATCTCCACATCTCAACTTTTCCACACCAATACCCCATGTCCAAGTAATACAAAAATTGTCGTGGCCAATGGCTCTTTAGCTACTGTTGCAGGATTGGAGATATTCATATGATAGGCTTATCCTTAAAAACGTTCTCTATGTACTCAAAGTGTCAACGAGCCTTATGTCCATTCAAAAGTTAACTCATGGTCTCAAATGCTATGTTATTTTTTTGCTTTTCTTATTGTGTTTTTTAGGGCCAGGAGGAGGGTTGGACTTGCTAAGGAATGGAATGGTCTTTACCACCTCGAACCATCTAAAAAACACAAGAGTAACTTGTCTTCTTCTTTCGTTAGTTCCTTGAATAAAGATGTCATTGGCTACATCACCTACGTCTTGGTCATCCCTCGTTTAGGGTTTTAAAAATAATGTTTCCTCATTTGTTCTAAGGATAAGATATTTCTGAATTTCATTTTAACATTTGTGAATCGGCAAAACATACTTGTGCATTTTTTCCTATTAGCAATAAAAGTTCTCATGCTTTTCATTTGCTTCATTGTGATATATGGATTCCTTCCATTATACCTAATGATTTTGGGGCTCATTGGTTTGTGTCCTTAATTGATGATTGCACTTGAGTTACATGGATCTTTTTTCTTAACCAACAATATGATGTTAGCATTGTTAATACTTAATTTTCATTCGATGGTTCAAAATTAAATTGGGGTCAAAATAAAAAAGCGTTACGACATACAATGCTAGAGAGTATTTCAATCAGATTTTATCACCTTACTTTCAATCAAAAGGGATTATCAACGATTCACAGCAAAATGGGGTATAGCTAAAAGAAAAAATGGGCATTTACTTAACACCACCCGAGCCTTACTATTTCAATTGAATTTTCTTAAGTCTTATTGAGGAGAAGCTGTTTTTATTGCCATAAATTTGGTAAATAGACTTCCATCCCATGTGTTAGAAAAGAAAAGCAATAGCTTCTACTCTTACTTCACAACCTCAAATGGCCTCATTCCTTGGGTATTTGGGTGAACTGCCTTTGTTCATGTTCGCAAACAACATAGAGGTAAGCTAGACCTTAGAGCCATCAAATGTGTTTTTCTTGGTTACTCATCCACTCAAACGGGATACAAGTGTTACAACCCCTCTACCAGAAAATTTTACATCTACTTTCACATAAAATAAACCTTTTTTTTTTTTTTTTTTCTTTCAATTCCTCTCTTTAGGGGAGATTTCAATGATGGAAGATAGTACTTCTGAGTTCTTCGGACCATTCAAAATCCTTGACCTTTTGCATGTGCCAGCCCGTGTTAACCTGTATCATCAGGGACCTTAGAGCCAAACTCTCATCATGTTCCAACTGACTAAAGCAAGGTTAGTAGCCAAAGGGTACACTCAAACTTATGGGTGGATTATCTAGAAACCTTTGCTCCAGCTACAAAAATAAACATGGTGATTATTTTGTTATTATTGGCTGCTCACTTCAATTATCAATGCCTACAATATGACGTTAAAAATGCATTCCTTCATGGTAACTGAAATGAGGAAATCTACATGAACATTCCACCAAGATTTGAAGAGAACACAATAACAAGGTGTGCAACCTGAAAAAAAAAACCCTTTATGGCTTAAAACAATCTCCTAGAGCAAGGTTTGGCAGATATGTGGAAGTTATGAAGGAATTTGGGTACAAGCAAGGCCAAGGTGACCACACTCTTTTCATTAGGCATTCGCCTGTATAAGGAGTGACTGCTCTTTCAGTCTATGTGGACGACATCATAGTGACTGGAAATGATGAGAAAAAGAAGCATGAATTGAAGATGAGACTAATAAAAGAATTTGAAATAAAGGAACAAGGGAAATTGAAGTACTTCCTCAGCATTGAGGTGGCATATTCCACACAAGGGATCTTCGGGTCTGTTTGTTGTCTTTTAGTTTGAAGACAACTTTGGGAATTGTGTAGATAATATAAAAATAATGAGTGTGTAGTATATTATTTTTTTTTTTTTGGAGAAATGTGATGGTTTGTTTTGAGTAAAAGAAAACACCCTTCATATCTCAGCAAAAGTGTGATTTATTGGCAGAAACATAGAAGATTAGGTGTAAGCCGATATCTACTCCAATAGATTCAAACTATAAGTTGGGAGAAGCTAAAGAAGAACCAGAACCCATTGTGGATAAAAGAATGTACCAGGCATAGCATATTCTATAAGTATAATTAGTCAATTCATGCATGATCCAAGAGAACCTCATCTTTAGGCTGCTTACAGGGTACTGTATTACTTGAAAGACAATCATGGGAAACAAATCTTGTTCAAAACGAATGACACTTGCTTTGGAAGCCTACGCCAACGCTGATTATGCTGGCTCCTTAGTGGATAGAAAATCAACTATAGGGTACTTTTCTTAAGAGGAGCCTAGTGACATGGAAGAGCAAGAAGCAGAATGTAGTGGCAAGGATTCAAATTCATGGCTATTGCTCAAGGATTATGAACTATAAGTTCATCAAAGAGACAATACTACTTAATTTTTTGGCAAGTGTGTCACATCTACTGTGACAACAAGTCTACTATTAATATAGCTCATAATCGTATACAATATGATAAGACAAAGCATATTGAAATTGATAGGCATTTCATCAAAAAATCTGGAGGAAGGGTTAGTTTGTATGTCCTAAGTTCCATTAGAGAGACAATTAGCCGATGTTCTAACAAAATGGCTGAATGGTTCTGAGTTTCCATGTTCTTGTATCCAAGTTGGGACTGGAAGACATCTATTCCTAAGCTTGAGGGGGAGTGTCAATGAGTAGCTAGCTCTGTAAATATGTAGGAGAATCAATTTGTAATCCAAATATTTTAGGAAAATTAGTTTGTTATCCTATCCCTTTGAAGAATATCGCATTTTCCATTGACGTAAAACTGAATAATACAAAATACAACACAAAACCCTATATAATACAACTACCAAAATACATAGAATGTCTATACTATTATAAATACATAAATACTCCTATACATAATATATCTAACACTTCCCCTCAAACTGGAGAATACAAATCGTATGATCCAAGTTTTAGACAGAAATTTAATTCGAGGGCCTCTGAGAGATTTAGTAAGAATGTCTGCAAGTTGATCATTCGAAGCAACACAACATCTTCTCCAGAATAAAATAACAATCAATCTTTATATGTTTAGTCATCTCGTGAAACACCGGATTAGAAGCAATATGCAAAGCAGCTTGATTGTCACGAAAGAGTTCTATTTCTGAAACTTCCATTATCTTAAGTTCATGAAGTTGTTTTATCCAAATAAGTTCACATGTCGCTAATGCCATCACCCGATATTCTGCTTATGTACTTGATCAAGCAACAATATTTTGTTTTTTACTTTTCCATGAGATAAGATTACCTCCCACAAATATGCAATACCCCGAAATAGAGTGTCTGTCAACGGGGATCCTGCCTAATCAGCATTTGAATAGCCAATTGATTCAGTGACCTTGATTAGTGTACAATAATCCTCTACCAGGAGACCTTTTGATGTACTTAAATATTTGAATGACAACATCCAAGTGACTATCGCTTGGAGACTGAAAAAATTGACTCACAACACTCACAGCAAAAGAGATATCAGGTCGAGTGTGAGATAGTTAAGCTTACCAACCATTCTACAATATCTAATGGCTCCTCTAATCCCAGAAGAAGCTTCATATTTGAATCCATGGAAAAGTCTACTGGCTTGCAGTCCGACAAGCCAGTTTCTTCAATAATATCCAATGCGTATTTCCGTTGTGAAAGAACAATACCATCTCGTGATTGAGCAACCTTAATACCAAGAAAGTACTTCAATGGTTCCATATCTTTAGTTTGAAAATGCTTAAATAAACTGAGTAACCTATTCTTGATCATTTCAAGTGATAACAATATCATCAACGTACACAAGAAAGTATAAACACTTACCACGTGATGAGTGCTTATAAAAGACAGAATGATCTAATGCACTTCATATCATACCAAACTCTTGTATCACACTGCTGAATTGACCGAACCAAGCACGCAGAGATTGTTTCAATCTATATAGCGAACGGCGTAGTTTGCAAACAAGACCAGACTCTCCCTGAGCAACAAATCTAGGTGGTTGCTCCATATAAATTTCCTCCTAAGTTCGCCATGAAGAAATGCACTTAATATCATGGAGAGGCCATGTGTACATAGAAAGACGGATCCAAGACATTTTGGCAACAGGCGAGAAGGTTTTTGTATAATCCTCACCAAAGACACGTGTGAATCCCTTAGCCACTAAACGGGCCTTAAGACGAGCAACTTGACCATCCGAACCAACCGTAACTGCATAGACCCAACGGCAAGCTACGGGAGACTTAACTAAAGGCAAAGGCACCAAGTCCCAAGTACCATTAGCATGTAAAGCAGCCATTTCATCTACCATTGCCTGTCACCAACTTGGATAAGAAAGCTTAACGAAGGGATTTAGGAAGGGAGACAAAAGATAAGTTTGACATAAAGGTATAGTATGTGGGAGACAGACGATTAAAACTAAGAAAATTGTAAATGGGATGGATTACGAGAAGAACGAGTACCTCGGCGTAACAGTGCAGGATCCAGCAGGGTAGTAGCCGCAGGAGAAAAAGACGATGGCAAGTCTTGAGAGCCAGGACAGTCAATAGACGCTAGAGGAACAAAAGTGGTAGAACCATCGGAAGGAGACACTAGCGGGCGAGGATGACGACTATACACCGGAAGAGGTGGACGCAAAAGAAAATGAGAATAGACACGTGGTTGACAGATGGGATCGAAGATAACGTAGGAAAATAAGGTATGGACTCAAAAAAGGTAACATCGGCTGAAAAGTAATAACTACGAATATTTGGAGAAAAACACTTATAACCTCTTTTCACCCTAGAATAGCCAAGAAAAACACAGTTCAGCGCCCGTGGGGCTAACTTATCCCGACCCAATAAGTGATCATGAACAAATGCTGTACACCCAAAGACACGGAGGAGTAAATGATATAAAGGATCGTAAGGGAACAAATTTTGATGAGGAATTTTATTATGGAGGACCGAACGGTTAATAAGATAATAGACAATAAGTACATCATCAGCCCCGAACCGGAAATGAACATGATGATGGACAAGCAGAGTACGAGCAGTCTTAATAAGGTGGCGGTTTTTGCGTTCAGCCAACCGATTTTTTTGAGGAGTATAAGCACAAGAGGACTGATGTCAAATACCATGAGATAACATAAACCGAGTCATAGGAGTAGAGAAATATTCAGTGACATTGTTAGTTCGAAGTATTTTAAGTTACACACTAAAAAGATTTTGAATTTCAGCGTAAAATGTTTCAAAGATAGAAAATAGTTTAGAACGAGCTTTCATCAAATAAAGCTAAGTACATCTTTAGAAATCATCAACAAAAGTAACAAAGAACTGAAACCCATAGACATAAGTAGTTCGACATGGACCCTATATATCATAAAAGACTAAAGCAAAAGACATATCAACCCTGTTATTAACCTTCCGGGGAAACAAAACACGAGATTGGTTTTCTAGCTGACAAGATCACAAGACAATGACGATAAACTAGAAAGACGAACAAGCCAACACAACATAGAAAGACTCGGGTGACCCAACCGTTGGTGCAGTAGTTGAGGAGAACTTACGATGGAACATGCAATTGGGAGTAAAGGTGGTGGAGGATGGTTAAGGTGATACAGTCCATGGAGCTCAAGTCCTTTGCCAATCCCTCGTGCTGCGGTCCTAAATAAAGAAGGAATCAGAATCAAATGGTATTGAGCAGTTCAAAGTTTAAACAAGATTAAACGGGCAACGAGGAACAAAAAGAACGGAAGATAAAAGAACACATGGCAATGGTTTAGCATCATCGACAACCTTAACAGAAACACGTGACCCATTAGCTAAAGTAATATCAGGTAATGAGGTAGACTTATAAAATTAGGAAAACAGTTTTGGATTACCAGATAGGTGATGAGAGACACCAAAAATCAAGGACCCATGGTCCAAGAAAGGTACCAGTGTGAAATGACTGCTTTAAAGCTTGGTATGCAAGATACGCCTCATAATCGGAACCAATCAAAGTGATAAAATTGCACGATGAATGAGGAGTTTCAACCCGCGCAACATTAGCCCGAGGTGGTCGGCCATACAGTTGAAAACATTTATCACGAGTATAGCCCCACCTATTGTAATAAATGTAGCGTGGACAAGAGGTCCCACGAGAGCTAGGATCACTTTGCAGAGGCAAAAAAGTGAAGCTAGTAGACAGACTTGTCTCCGGAATTAATAATCGGATGGGCCACGGAGGAGACACTTAATAAGCGAGAATAAACATCATCAAGAGTCGGAATTGTCGAGCTGGAAAGAAGCTGATCGCAAACTTGACTTAGATCTGGACCAAGACCAACTAGTGCACACATCGTATAAAATATATCACGCTGATCAAGCTTCTCTGCAGCTGTTTTCCCCGGAGGCAAAACTGAATTGAGATTAGCCTTGATGGATGAAAATTTACCAAGATATTCAGGAATTGTCAATACGTATTGACGAAGATTAACCAAATTAGATATCACACTATAGAGGCGCTGAATATCATTGGTATATATAGTCTTTGCATGTCTCTAGAGATCATAACAGTTTGTAAAATTGGTAAAAATTGGATGAAGACTTGGATCAATAGACTCCACAAACTGCATAATGAAGCATCAGCCTTCAGCCATGCTGCTTTCTCTGTGCAAAAATCTGAGCGGATGGAGTAACATGATTTGCCAAACCTTGATCTATACACCACATTGGAACAGCTTTAGACCAAGAGCCATTGTTAGAATCTCCAACCAATCGTTCGGTAGCAATAACCGGGGTTAGAGAAAGAACACCCGTAAAAGAAGTAGAAATAGACATGTTTGGGGTAATATTTGAATTGAAGAGAGCTCTAACAATTCAGGATAACAAAAGTGACTTAAATCCTAAACAACAATCCAACAACCCAACCCAGGAGGAAGAACAACCTCAATACTGGACGCAGATCGTAGATGACAGAAGGAAGCAGGCCGCAGATGACAGAATAGCCTCGCAGACCGCAGATGACAGCGCGACAGTGCGGAGGCGGGCGGTGCAACGCGGTCGGTGCAGCAACAGGCGGTGGGTGGGTGACGGGACTAGAGCTACGAGAGTGGCTCTGATACCATGAAGAATATCGCATTTTTCATTGATGTAAAACTCAATAATACAAAATACGACACAAACCTATATAATACAACTAGCAAAATACCTAGAATGCCTTTATACTATTATAAATACAAAAGTACCCCTATTCATAATATATCTAATACCTATAAATGATGAAAAAGAGAAAATGGAGCTAAAATGCATATTACCAAAGGAGTTTGAAATAAAAGAGTTGGAAAAGCTGAAATATTTTCTTGGCATTTAAGTTGCATAGTCATCCCAAGGAATCTTTATATCAAAGCAAAAATATGTCATTGATTTATTGATGGAACCTGTAAGAGGAGGATGCAAGCCCGTCTTTTCTCCATGGACCCGAATCTCAAATTAAGTGAAGCTAAGGAAGACACAGTTCTCTTACTCTAGAAGCTTACACGGATGCAGACTATGCTGGATTTCTAGTGGATAGAAGATCAACTTCCAGGCATTTGCACTTTTCTTGCAGGAAAGTTTGTAACATGGAAAAACATGCTACAAAATGTTGTAGCAAGGTCATCAGAAGAGTCTGAATCAGAGCTATTGGCCAAGGAATATATGAATTACTTTGGCTAGACATAATTTTAGATGACTTGAAAGTTAAACATAAAAGGCCCTATGAAGTTGTACACAGACAACAAGTCTGGTATCAATATTGCTCATAACCAAGTGCAACGTGAGAAGACAAAGCACATTGAAATAGATAGACATTTCATCATAGAAAAGCTGGATGCTGAATTGGTGTGCATGTCTTGCATTCCTTCTGACTTACAGCTTGCAATTCATGAGGCTACTATTCAAGCTGGGAATGGAAGACATTTATTCACCTCAAGCTTGAGGGGGTGTCAAAATACATGGCTTGATTTATGTAATATAATTAATATAGATTTACAAATTTATGTAGTGTAATTAATGTAGATTTACTAATAATTAATTTGAAATCTTAAATCTAGGGATTACGATAGGCTGGTTATTGCCTAGGATTTTGGAATTAGATTAGATTGTCTTTTTTATTTTATTTATTTATTTTTTCTTTTATTTATGTATTCCTATATATGTATCTTGTGGAACAACAAAAATGAGTCATTTTTCCGATTCATTTCTTCACAATACTATCTAACATACGGCATTTTACCAAGGATAAAGTGGTAAATCAACCCAAAATTTAGAAATGAGAGGAGTAGTAAAACTTTGAATTGATTTGATGTGATATAAATAAGTGTTGAATGTGATATTTTAATAAAAAATATCTTGAAGCTAATATTTTAAATTAAAATTGGTGGTTGATGTTATGTTTTCTATAAAAAAATAATAATTAATAAAAAAGGCGATTATAGAGGAATAGTGTTGAAAACAAGAGAAAACACAATCAAACACACTGAGATCTCTCCCATCCCGTACCCAACATCAGAATTATAGTTGAAGTTGAGTATTAATTCTAAAGTATCGTTATATCTCACTAATATTGAGTTGTGAGTGGGTACTAATGCATGCAAGAGTGGTATATGCTAATGGGAGTATAGATGAACAACTGAGTAAAATTACTACAAAAAATTATCCGAAGTGTTGCTTGAGTCTCAAATATAACCTCTAGAAAAATCACCCAAATCTAAATCTTCTCTACTCAAATTCATTGGTGTCCCTGCTAAGGCAATTCCACTTAAGTTCGCCTATATCCTATTCCATTTAACTACTATTTGCTATTCCCATCTCTTTAATTATGATGCTCTTTCTTAACTCCAATCCCACGTAATGCAGTTTCAGCTCACCTGGAACACTGAGCTACTTTCTTTAGGCTATTATGCGCAAATTATCTGATCTTTTACTCTCCGGCCACACCATCTCAAATGGCAGTTTCTTTGCCTTTTCTGACAGACACTACTAAAACTGATCCAGTTAAACCGGGTCCTTTTCACTCAAAAAATTTTCAGGAGCACTTTGCCAATATGTTCTGTTCAGTCCAATGATAAATGGTATCACAACTTCCATATAAACACTAATTTAAGTGTATCACACTCAGAACTGAGAGGAGCAAGTTTTAGACGCTAATATCACTTCTATTGATTGTAGTGAGGGTGTAAAAATGGAGTATCTTGCTATCTTTTTGGCTGGATTATTTCCAGGAGCTTTGGTGGCCTTTAATCACACATCATTACTGGCATTACCGAGGATGGCTTCTCTCCGCATATACTGTGCTGGTGTTTGGCACAATGCCGTTGTAAGTGTCTATACTACTTCCTCCATTAGAAATGCAACCTTATTATGCTGGAAGTGATTTGATTTTCGGTTACTTGTTACAGTTTTGTGCAGTATGCGCTTTGGCTTTGTTCCTTCTTCCCTTCTTGTTGAGTCCATTTTATATCTACGGTGAAACCCCCTTGGTATAAAACAAAGTATTTTATGGTGCTATATCATTCCCCAAAGCTTTGTAGCTGCAGATAAATCTTGGATTATTTGCCCTCTTCCGCAGGTTTTGGATGTGCCCTCTGTCTCACCATTATCAGGTTATCTGTCACCTCATGATATTATACATTCATTGAATAACTTCAGGATCCATAACTCTGAGGAGTGGAAGCAGATAATTAATGACTTGACCAAGCAGACCCTCTCGCATAGCTCTGGCCTATCTAGTGGGTTAGGAACACTGGAGGAAGGCTATTGCATTCCTCATTCTTTAATTGAAGAGAGTACACTCACACACTTTGAAGGGAATCAGACATATTGTCCTAGTGACCTTACAGCATTTACACCTGCTTCCTGTCTTGTTGTGAGTGGGGCCGATGATGTTAGTTATATGAACAAGCAGCAGTCAGCTGACTCAGCTCAAGAAAATGTTCATTGTTTGGATGCTAATAATGTTGTAAAGCTTAGGAGATGCGCCTGTAATCATGAGAAAACTCCACAAAATCAAAGTGGCAGCATCTGTTCGCAGGTAATTTTCCTTTGTCAGGATACTAAGCATGCTAAAATATGATGACTTATGGACTGCTATTATGATCACTTGTGTACTGCTATGTTAGATAGACATTAACTGTATTGGTAAATTATGTCTATAGTATTTGTGGTTTTATGTAAACAAATAAAGGGTGTGTTTGTTTGTTTGAGATATTTATTTGATATGAGGTATAGGAAATTGTGTCAGTAATATAAAGAATAATATTTTGTATTGAATATTGAGTTTTGTAAGAGAATAAAATATATATTTTATATATTGAAAATCGTGTTGGGAGAAATTTGGTTGGGCAATCAAATCTAAAATATCTTATGTAAAAGTTTATTGCATATCAGCCCCCTGTTAACCAAAACAGCGCACAGAATCTCAGATGTTTCTGTTAACGTTCCCATCTTTACATTATGGAATCTATAGAGAAATATTTCTTCTCCCATCACATCCAAAAGTTATTCTGCAGAAAAGTATTTCTTCTCCTTAAAATGAAACACTTCCAAAATCTATTCTTCCATTAGGGAAAATTCAAATTCCGACAATCCAGAGTATTTGCACACAATTCCTAATATAATAAAGATTCTGTACAGATTTTCCCTGACTTGAGATGATTGTGATGTATGTACTAAATTTTATAAACTAAATTTCGTGCATTATGTAAAAACACAAGGAGCATATATTTTACCCGTGAAAATACTGTCTGCTATATGGCCAATGACAGTGACATTTATGGATACAGGTTGAATCATGCATGATGCCAGTGCAGCTTTCTGGTCAAGGATGGGCTGAGATAACATATTCGAGACTAAAATGTCTCTCCCGCGACACTGAAAGTTTATACCCAGATGAAGGAAACTCTAGCAGCAGAGGGAAAGGCTGCCTTCAAACTTTTGTCTTTGTTGGGGATCTGATCTCTATGTCACATTCAATCCATATGACTTCGTATCTCCCTCGGTCAATTCACTTTGCCACATGGATTCCAAATAAATTGGAGAAGATTCTTACGTGTGCCTTCCATGTCTCCTTATTAGTTGCGCTTCTGAACAGCCTTCCGGTATGTCGTAAAACTATTTACTGCTAACCCAATTGATAACTGATTAATATGTGTAACATATGTTTGCTTTTAAATTCTATGAAACTTGCTTGATCTTTTACTGGAAGATATTTGTTAGTGTTTTTCTTATTGTAGAGTTTGAGTGACTCCATATAGAACGTCTTTCTCCTTGACTTCAAACTGTTTCATCTTGCTTTGCTTTCTGATTGGTTTGTCGCTTAATGTCTTACAATCTTTGTTTATTGTTATTTCTATATTTATTTTTAAATATTATAAGATACTATTACTTGGAAGATATATATGTTTCAACAGTTTCCAACATGAACGCATTATGCTTTGTGTTTTTAACATTGTCTAATTGCAGCAGGATTTTGTAGTGTCTTTTTTGCCATTATCTGTAAAGTTGAATGCCTTCAAATTAGGGAAATAGGCAGTTGAAAATTGTCGTATGACCTGACAGCACTTTAATGCTGCATCACCTTTTGTTCATTTTCTTCTAGGATCATAAATTTCGTTGAAGAAGTAAATGTCTTGTATTAACATTAATGCAAAATAAATAGCTTCGATTCTCTATACTTAGATTAAAAACTGCTTAATTTTCAAGTTTTAAAACTTACTGTCAACGCCCTTATTGAACTATTGGAACTTACAATCAAGTTCAACTGCATATTCTCTTACTACATTAGCATTTTGGAGACAGTCAAAGTTTGTTCTTCCATAGGCCTGGTGAAAAGTTATATTTGAAAATTGATATATTTTTAGTACTAGTCTCTGTTAAGTTGGCAAATACTAGTATATTATATTACGGAGAGATAGCATTTCCTGTTAACATATTGTCTGTTCTTTGTGAACGAACCTTTTAACTTACTGTGAACACTTTTAAGCTATTGAATGTTATTGTTTATTACATAACAGTGCAAGGAATCCTTAGTCATGATTTATGATGCTAATTGTGTGCCGCCACTTCAGAAATGTGTTTGTTTAAATTGCATACTTGGTTTTGTCTGCATTTTGTGCAAGGATTCATTGATGGCAGGGAAATTTAATCTTCTTGTATGATTTGTGTCTTTGTGTTCTAATCTTTACTTAGAGGTTTACTTGTAGTTAAATTTGAGTTTCACTGAAATTCTCTTCTTTGCTTTGTACATCTATTCCTTCCGACCTTTTCTATCACGTCATTGTTCTCGATATGAAAAGCTAATGTTGCAAAAGGACATGCGAGTAGGATTTGTTGTGATGGGATTATTGGTTGTTCTAACATGGTTTGATCTGGGTATTAGAATGTAAAGGCTTTCCATTCATTGGTTCACTTTTTTGCTTGCTGTGGTAATTCACTTATTATAAGGGGGGATTTGTGCATTCTATAATTATCTGTTTAACCTATGTAAATTATTTAATTGCCATTTATGCAACTATCTATATCATTTGTGAATTTAAATAACAGGTCAATGTATTATTATCCATTCTTCCTTTAACTTTGTAAGCATTATCAGGTATATTATCTTGACGGTGAATCCATCTTGGAAGCAGCTTTGAACTCGTTTGATTCTATAAGCTCTAGGACAAGGCAATTGGTTCTTCGCAGTTGCCTGCTTGTGGGGACCTTTGTTTCTGCTTGCCGCATCCTGCAGACAGCCTATTTTGCTTTAAGTTAAGTCGTTTCTCATTAAATTATCTTTTGATCAGTTTACTTTCATTTTTACCCTAAACTTATATATTTATGTCATGTATACATATTAGGCTAGATGGTGTGAAATGTTTCTATATGGGGAGTTGAAACTAGAATTTATTATGGAAATGTCTCTAATTTTGTGCACAAGAATGATCCTAAAAGTTGTTCTTGTAACTCATTTGCCAAGCAAATAGAGGGAATGATTGAATGCTTTCTCATTCACAGTTAGGGTTGGGATCAGATAATGATATTTTAACTTTTGGATAGTTCATATTTGAATAGTGTTAGGTTTGAATTTTACTTGAAATATCATTGATTATGATTTAAGTTGAAATAATAAAACAATCATATTGCTGTTTGGCCGTTGGGAAGATTATTATATTTGCTTTTGTCAAATTTGCTATAAAGAATTAAGAGCAAAAATCAAATGTTAGTCCCAATCAAATTACTCTCATTCAAGAATAATTATCAAAATTAGTTTCATAGACAAACAAATAAATAAATGAATGAATGAGCGAATAAATCATCATTGTTGTGCCCATATGGTTGAATGCAATATTATTTTTTATAAGAAAAAAATGAGAGATTGTATATTAGAAAAATTGAAAACAATTGTGAAGTGAACAAAAGCATTGATAGAATTATTACTGTGATTTTAAGTTATGTTTGACTTTATTCGGAAATTGTCAAATTGTCCAAATCACAATTCCTGTTGGAAGTGATGCCTGAAATAAATACATCTGGGCATTTTTCTTTGTTGCAATTGTGATATTGATAGAGTTGTTAGACGAGTGACCAAGTTGAGTATATGATGTTCGAGCTCGACTTAAATATGTTATCGAACAATCTCGATTTAGTTCGCTTATAAGTTCGAGCTCAGCTTGCAAGACTTGAGCTCGACTTGAATTATAAATGTTTTTTTAATATATTTATTTTAATAAAATATTAATATTTTTACCAACGATACAAATTTTTATGAAAAAATAATTACAATAAAACAATGAGTAAAAAAATTATGAATAAACATTTAAATATTTACAATAAAACAATGAGGAAAAAATTTATGAATAAACATTTAAATATTTTAATGTTATAAAAATTTTAAAAGAAATTTGATTCCGCTAGTACCATGAGTGATTATATATAAAATAAAACAAAGCTATTGACAGTGTCTGACCTTCGTATATAAGACTTTTGTAAATTTTTTGAGCACTTCTTATATGTAATAAAAACAGAAACAAAAAAATATATGTTAAAACTTGAATCAATTCATTTATTTAAGTATGATATAATGCATAAATTTTTTATTCAAATTTACGAGTAATGTATTATTGTTGAATCAACACTGATAGTGTATAATTGCATGAATAAAGTGTGATTTTCTAAAGCTGTAAATAATCTAACAAATATATTACATAAATTTTTAATATGAATCAATAAATTTGCCAAATTTCATATAAAAGAACATCCGAAGTTGCATTTGCATTACAAATATATCTACTTTCTTCCAAATAAATATCCAAATCTGATTGTTGTAGATTTTTGTCAATTTCATTCAAAAGCATATGAAACTTTTTTTTACCAGTACCTTGTTGATCAGATTGATAACATGTGACTATTCACATATTCATTATACAATTCATAATTTTTCTTTTGCATTTTCACAAAAAATCATTAGATAAGTATGATTAATAAGAACTATTTTGTACTTTGGATCTAAAATTGCTTCCAGTGATAACAAAATATTGATATCCTTTCAATACTTATCAAACTTTGTAAACGTAATTGTCATTGAACACGATCTTTCTTTTTATTTAGCAACTCTTTAAACCCATACAACTCCACAAGAAAAATGTTAGCCGATGGATATTCATATCCATAAATCATATTACTAATTTTATGAAATATCACTGTAAATTCAGATACTTCTTCCACCTTTTTCTTTGCTAATTCAGATGGATTATAACAAAATCTATGATATATTTTTGCACATTTAGGAAAAACATCATTTAACTCTAAACTTGAAGTCAACATAAAAAATTTGCTATTCCATCTTGTTGAACAATCCAAAATGAGCTTCTTAAATGACAATTGTAATTGCTTTTAAACTTGACAAATTGGATAAGTTAGATTTAGAATTATTAAAATATTTATGACATTTCTAACAACATAAATTATATTACTAAGCTGATCAAGACCATTTTGTACCAAAAGATTAAGTATGTGCACACAACATTGAATATGAAAATTATCAATACTTAATCTTTTTTAAGAGGAAAATCATACTTAAGACTTCTGATGCATACATCATTATATAAAAGCATTATTTACAATAATACTTGTAACTTTATTCTCAATTCCCTTATCAATATAACATTTGGTTAAACATCAACTGTAATAATTCCTGTGTGGGGAGGAGAGACATTAAAATAATTTAGCACTCGCTTTTGAAGCACCAATTGGAATCAATAAAGTGTGCAGTCAAAATCATATATTGAATTTTTTGACAGATTTCCATATATAAATAGTAATACTAATCCCACTTGCACCATTCAACAACAATTTCAATTTTTTTGTTATTTCATAAGTACCAAGTACTAATACAGTCTTTCTTAACCATTTATTGGAAGATTTTTTTTTTTAATAAAATGGAGACATAGCTTTAAAAACAATATAATCCATCATAGAAAATAAACACTAATGAGTGAGCACCATATGAGATACAAGTTCTCGAACCTTTGGCATGACCATAACAAAAGTTAGTAATAATCATACCATTAGTTGATTATTCAGTGAACAACAATATTTTTTGTACTATTAGAAAAAATGACATTTTCAATGATTATAGATTATATTGCACTTTGTTTTCCTATCTTCGAGTGATTTTATTCCAAACTAAATTTTTTTTCTTTGTTTTTACTTAAAAGGAACAACTTTATTATCTATATTTTTATCTTTTGAATTATTCTTATCTTTCGAAATTTCCAACTGTTCTTGACTCATTTCATCATTCATTTCTTAAATCAAATTAAAGTGTTTCATATGTTCATTGTTTTGTTTCATTGTAGGAGTTGATGATGACCTATAGAATGAAAAATTGTGCATACTTTAAAAAGAAAATAATAAATAAAAATTAAATTTTAATTAATCATAAATAAATATATAGAGCCAATAGTAATATATAAAAAATACAAATATAAAATATATTTTCAATGGTCAACAAAATTATATGTTTCTGAGTTGAAAATATAACAAATAATAAAAAATTCTTAAATTTGTATGGATATGCCACAATTTAATTGAAAAATATCATATGCCATGAAAATTTAATTAAAATTTTTGAAAATAATAAAAATATATAAATATTATCTTTATTATTTCTAATTATGATACCGTATATAACCAAATAAATATTCAATAAAATACTTCTAAATTATCATTTATTTTAAGTATTAAACTACTTTTTTAAATCCATTCCTAATAAAGCATTATATATCTAAATATAGATAATAACTTTAATTAGAAAATAAAAAAGACTCCATAACAAAACAAAACAAATAAAAAAGATCATACTAACTAAATCACCTATTTTATAGAAGATAAACAATAGAGTAGAAAAATAATTAGAAAAACCTAAACAAACTGCAAATATATTAATATAGATAAATATATACACGAATAATAATAATAATAATAATAATAATAATAATAATAATAATAATAATAATAATAAATCTATCAATAAATAAAAAGGGTAAGAACTAAAAAGTAATACCAATATAAGATTTATTAAGTAGTTTGTGGTCTCTGGTGTTTTGGTTCAACCTCCTTTAAAAATAGAACTAAAAAATTATATTTGTGAAAGTTTCAAATATGGTGGAAGAATTTTAGAAAATTACGAAAGAAAACTATTTTGACGTCGGTGATGGCTTCATGAAAATTGAGGAAGAAAAAAAAAGAAAAAAAATAAGGGTTAGCACTATCCATATGAATTAGGATGTGGTGGGAAGTTAGAGTACCGGAAAACTAAAATTTTAGAAATGAAAATTAAAAAAGTTAAAAATAAAATTAATATATGAAATGACAAAAATATCCCATTACTAATAAGCTTACTTAACTATTCGCAAGCTGAGCTCGAGCTCGTTTAAAAAATTAAGAATTTGAGAACTTGAACTCAGCTTGTTTATCTCTATAAATAACTTGAGTTGAGTCATAAACAAATTGAGTCGAGCTTGGCTCACAAGCTACTCGGTCCATTTAACAACTCTAGATATTAATAATTACTAGAGAAAAAATACCAGTAAAATATTTATGAGACTTTTTTATTCTTTTGTTTATGAACCACGGAGTAATCTTATGTTGTATAGTATCTTATTGAGCAATATTGTTTCGATATGGTTTTTGAGCAATCTTTGTGCGTTGAAAATAACAAATTGAATTGAAATCAATTTTTAATTTGATATAAACAAAGATTTATTGTAATACTTTGAAGAAAATATAAAATTTTAATATAATATTTAAAATAAAAATACGGCAGTCGTGTTGATTAAATAAAGCACATCATTTACATTACTTCATTTGTTGATCTTTCGGTTCATTTGATCGGAAAGAAATAACTCAAAGCTTATAGCTATTAAGTTTTCTTGTAACAAGGCTATTTGAAAGTTAAAAATCACCTGGAGTTGCTCTATACTTCTAGTAAACTTGATATGAATAATTGAAAGGGCAATTTACGTATGTCACATGGGTGGGTTAAGACAGGTAGTGTGGTTTTGACTACCATGGAAATCTGGTCATCGGCTTCTAAAATAGGATTGGCACTTGCACGAACACTTTTGCCAACCTCCATGCCATTCTTCATGATATTACATTGGCCACCAATTAAAAAAGATTGCACGACATCTTCTTTAAAAATATTGGAGTTTACAATGTTTATTCACTAAAACTAAGGTGGCTTCTGGTCACATCAAAAAGAAAATTTCCTAAATTTGTTGTAAACACAATAGGGTTGTGGAATGTCTTGCCAACCAAACATGCAACATGGACGTTTCATGCATATTAAAGCTTATATTCTGGGACATTTCAATGGTATGATAGGTATCGACACCGTGGAACTCCCCAACTTCAAATTTAAGTAATTAGATTTTGACATTGATAGAAGATGTTGGTTTTTGGTTATTATTAGTACAAGGTATTTCATTTTGTCAATTTTGTTGTTGGACTAACATTTTTTTGTTGGTCATTTTGTACATAACTTTTATTAATTATATATATATATAAATAGGGGGTCTTGCCTCAATCCCCAACTTTAGATATTTTATTATTAGATGATCATGTGAAGACGAGGGTTTATGCTAATCTATTTTTAGCCCTAATAAATACCCTATGGTGCGGCCAAATTAAATAGGCAAAGAGTGTTTTTTCTGGCTATAATGATAGAAATTCATAAAAGAACTTCAAAGAATCATATTTGGGAAACTTTTCATATGGCATGTGACATCAATGGATTGAATAGTACTTACATTAGACCTACTCGGCGACCCAAAAAAATATCTGAAGAAGTTAGAGAGTGGATTAGCTAGGCTTGGGGAGCCCCAAGCCCTTGTCATGATCTAAAAAGTAGAGAATGCAACGCCAATGCTGAAGAAAAAATACTGGAACATAAGGCTTTACATAAAAAATCATACACTTGATGGAATCATGGACCTATGAAATTAGCAAAAAGGAACCTAGCTATGAAACAAACTAAATATTTACATGGAATGGAGGGCTAAGAGTCAATTCTCTAGAGTTGAGTCTTCCAACCTCTAGAGATTTGACTCTTAGCCCTCATTTCCTCCAAGGTGACATAATAATATATGACTTTAGCCCTATGGTATGGACGAATGGAGCATAAATTCAGCTTGAAAAGAAGGTGAAGAAGATGATGTTTCAGTAACCTCCTTAAGAGAGCACTCAACATTTAGAAACTCTCATTTTTATTGTATTATAGTATGGACGGACAATAGGAAATGTCCTCATTGATGAAGGTGTGCTTTAGTGAACATTATACCTAATTTACTTTATGGAAGATTGGGATGATAAGGAATTATTTTATCCGGATGGCCATGAAGGCCATTAACTTAATGAAAAATGTCTATAATTGATAAAATTGTGGTAGCTGATGTCAAAATGGAAACTCGAAAGGATTAGGTGGCTTCTTTGTTTATTCTTCTTCTGTTTTTTTTTTTTTTTTTTTTTTTAAGGAAAACCTACCTTTGTGGCTTGGGAAAATTTTAGATCTATTCCAATATGGACAAATGGAAATAATGAAAGTTGGAGAGGATCCATTAATGGAGATACATGCTTTATAATCCATTGATTATTCTCCCATTATATTTTGGAAAAATTGCAAAAAATAGCCTGTATGTAGATCTAATTATCAATTTCGAACATTTTTTTTTCACTTTCGCAATTTAAAAAATTATGTGTACTCCGGGCATTATTTTTGCGCTCCGATGCCAGGAAAACGCATGTGACCGTCATGTGTGCCTTCGTGGCATGGCCGGCGCATACATGGACATCATCGTTGTTGTGTTGTCGTCCGCGTGGTCGTCGGACATATGACATTGAATTATTTTATTTTTTTCACTTTTGCAATTTAGGACATTATGTGTATTTCAAGTATTATTTTTGCCCTCTGGTTCCGAAAAAGTAATTTGTTCTAGGATCATCAGACATGTAACATGAAATTATTTATTTATTTAAAAAAATATATTTTTTAAAAATTTTAATGGCCCAATTGGACTAAATTACAAATAACATATTTGCAATTTGGTCTAATTGGACCAAATTGAAACAAAAGAAAAAACCAAGAACAAATTGTTTTTCCGGCGCCGAAAGACAAAAATAATACCTGAAGTACATATAATGTCCTAAATTGCGAAAATGAAAAAAAAAATTCCATGTCACCTGCCCAACAACCATGCGGACAATAGCACAATGACGACATCCACATATGCGCCGACCATGCCACGAAGGCCCACGTGACGATCACGTGCGTTTTTCCAGTGCCGGAGGACAAAAATGATGCCCGGAGTACATAATGTCCAAAATTGCGAAAGTGAAAAAAAAAATGTTCAAAAATGATAATTGAACCTATATATAGTGCATTTTTTGAAAATTTCCCTTATATTTATATTATATTTATTTTGTTATTTTTCTAGTTCTCTTCATTTTTTTTTTCAATTGAGTTTTTCTTTATCTATTGCAATTTTTTATCCTCTCAATATGTTCCAAAATTCAAACACGAGAGCTCGTCTAGGATAGGATCTTCATAATCCTCAAGCTCGTCATTCTCGATTAAGAGCATATACTCCGTGAATAAATACCTAATGTATGGTTATCTATCCTGGATAGACCTTCTCACTGAACTTTTTAGCATATCTATAGAACTCTCAGAATAATCCAGACCAACATCAACATCATCAATGGCATCATGGTCTACAACTATATTTTCATCAACATCTACTTTTGGTGTCAGAACGTGATCTAAATGAATCAATTTCTCATTGTGAACCTTTAAGCTTATGGGCTATGTCACTATTCTCAATTGTTTGATTTTCCATGAATACAACATCACAAATTCTAACAAGCTTTTTCAAACGGGATCATAACATCTAAGCCAAATTCATCATCACATTGTCTCGTCTTGGCATGGATTGCTCATCCTTAGGTACATGAACAAAGTATTTGCATTCGAAAACTCTGAGATAATCATAATTTTATAATATGAAACTGAAATTTTTTATTTCAATCATAAGAATATGTATATATTTATAGTGATATACAAATCATCTAAATAAGACGAGAATCCTACGAATCTCTTAAATAAGACAACTATCATAAATATAATATATTGCTTCTAAATATATTTTAACACCCCTCCTCAAACTCAAGATATGATCGAACAAACTTGAGTTTGTCAGAAGTGACCGAAAAAGATATAGTCGAGATCTTCCATGTACGAATTTGAATTCACTAAGACTGACGGAAGGTGATGTAGCCGTCCACTTGATCAAAGTCAGAAGCAAAACTCTCAACACTTTTAGAGTTGGAAATAGGACTCGCTCGCTCACAACGTAACTAGAGCCGAAAACAAGGCTCGCTCACTCTATGGAGCTAGAGTCGGAAACAGGACTCGCTTACTCACAACAGAGCTAGAGTCGGAAACAGGACTCCCTCGCTCTCGATAGAGTTAGAGTAAAAAACAGGACTCTCAACGACGTTAGAGTCAAAAGTAGAATATGTCAGTGGAGTAGTAGAGACGGAGACGACATGAAAATAACAGCATGATCGTGGATAGAAGCAAATATATTAATAACATATAAAAATATATACGGGATATAACGGGTCATGGAGGTACCCGGAGAGAATTTTGGCTCTGATACTATGTTAGAATATGAAACTGAAATTTTCTATTCAATCATAAGAATACATATATATTTATAGTGATATACAAATCGTCTGAATAAGACGATAATCCTACAAATCTCTTAAATAAGACAACTACCATAAATATAATATATTGCTTCTAAATATATTTTAACACATAAGAAACTTCTTTTTCCATACCAAACTCTATTAGGAACATCCATTTGTAATGCCACTATAGGAGTCAATTTAATAATACGAGCAACTGCATATAGAGCATCACCCCAAAAGTGTTGAGGTAGTTTCACATCTGAAAGTAAGCATCTAACTCTCTTTATAGAATTCTAATTCCTTTCTGCAATGTCATTTAATTGTGGAGTCTTAGGAGACAACTTCTAATGTCGAATATTATGCTTTCGACAATAGCCATCAAACAGTCCACGATATTCACCACCATTATTTGTTCTGATGCACTTCAACTTTTTCCTTGTTTCTTTCTCAACTGAAATATGAAACTCAAGAAAAATATCAAGAACTTAATCATTCTATTTCAACACTCGAACTCATAATTTTCTAGAGTGATCATCAATAAATGTCACAAAATAAGATGCACCTTCAAACAATTTTACGATCTCATTTCCTCATAGGAGAGTGATGAACAAAAGAAACTCATTTTTGCTTTCCAGCAAGGAAATATGCATACTTGTCAAGCTTCACACATCTAACACTAGGGAGTAAATTCTTCTTTGCCAGAGTATCGAGTCATTTCTTACTAATATGACTCAATCTCATGTGTCAAGGCTCGAAGAACTTCCATTTTGAACTACACTAACACTATTTGCATAAATAATAGCATGAAACCAATATAAATTATAGTTGTTCTTACCCTGAGCTATCACCATAGAACCTTTGGTAATATTCCATTTACCAACACCAAAGTGGAAAAAATGTCAATCGTAGTCCAACTTGCTAGTTGAAACACGATGCAATTGAATATCAGAAACATGCCTCACATCCTTCGACACTAGTGTGTGTCCACTATTGGTATCTAAACACATTGTCCTTGTGCCACTACTTTTTCCAAGCTATCATTCTCATCTTCAAAATTCTAAAGTCTCCTGGAGTATATAATGTAAAGAACTCCTTGTTGGCAGTCACAAAAAATACTGCTCCACTATCCACAACTCAATTGGTCTTATTTTGGATATGATTGATTCCATCTTTTTCATACACAATGACGAGATCATTTGGAGTTGTTGTATTTGGACTATCATTGATTTTATCATCATTTTTTTGCTCATACTTGGTGTCATATAATTTTTTCTTCATTTCAACTTGAAACAATACATTTTGACGTTTTCCAATTTTCCACAATGATGACATTTCAAGATCTTTGTACTTTGGTCTTGATTGACTTCTTCCTCAGCTCTTTCCCTATTCTTATTATCTCGTCCTATATTTCGGCTTCTCTCTTACTATCCGTAAGTAAGATATCAAAATGAGAAAATGAAATGCCATGTGTCTTTCTCCCCACATCTTCATTCAAAACAATATTTTTTTTTTTTTATAAATTTTGAAGTGATCTTTTCATCAGAGGCTGAATTAAGTAAGGAGACTTTACAATATTTTTTATGAACCTTGTCACGAAGCAAAAAGAGTATTAAGTAACCATAGACCAAGTACCTCGTAATCAAACTTAACACGCATGTTTGAAAATTGATCAAAGCATCCTTGAAACTCATTTATGTGGTTTGAAATGGGTTTGCTCTTATGATAACTCAAGTGCATACCTTGCTTGAGTAAAAATAGTTTATTGTTGTCAGCCTTTGAAGAGAATATACTACTTAGTCTTGGTCATTGTCAGATGTTGAATGACCTTCTCACCTAAAAGTTCGAATTATTAAGGAAACTCAACCATTATTCATATATCCGCAAACATGAATCCTAACAGTCATATTGGCAAAAAAATTCTGCAGGGGTTGTGCATGATCACGCCTAATCAAGGTATTTTGTGCTGTCCCATCAAAACTTCTTCACCAAATTCAAGTATTCCTTTCACCAAATTGACGAGAGATGATAAACGACAATAAACAACAAAAATAACAATACGAGATATAAAAAAAATTAACATAGAAAACTTCTTCAATATAAAGGATAAAATCACGAGGCCTATCACCCGACCTAAGGTAAAAATCCACTATATCAAAAGTGTCTGTACAATCAAAGGTAACCACAACCAAAACCTATCAAAACCACATCCAATTACAAGAATCAAACTTCAATAGCAAAATATCTCCCAACCATAAAATAACTCATTCCAAAACACCAACCAACATGATTAGTACTCTACTGTTGAGTTAGCAACCAGATAGAAAATCCAAGATGATGAAATAGTTGATCGAAACCGAATTGAAGAAATCATTTCTTATTGGTCGATTCTCTTGTATACATTGATGATGATTGTGTCTTTCTTAATTTCACTTATCTACAAAGTCCACCCCAAATTGAAACTAAGACCCACTAATTTTGAGATATGAGCTCCAACAAATTTGAGCTCAAAATAAATTGACAAACTATTGTAATTTAATTTTTTTTTAATATAAAAGTATATTATATAATCTTACAAAATATCGTATTCAAATTAGGGGTAATTCTCTTAATACCCATAGTTTTAAACATATAGTTTTATACTATTTTCGTCTCACAACTATAGTATTAGTTGTATTTGGCACAAGATTTAAAAATATTGATAATTGATAAAATGTATGAGTAAAAGATTTTTTTGTCCTTATAAGTGTATTAGTGTAAAAAATGGTGACATTTGAGCAATGATAGTAAAAAAATAAAAATAGTTTTATGATGATATGATTATTTACGAAAATGGGTTATTGTTTTGATTGAGACGAATGAAGTATTATATTAATAAATTAATTATATATTCAAAATATTATATCAATATTTATTTATATCATATAATAATATAATATAATTAAAAAAATTCCTTTTATTACATTTTTCCAAAACCTATCACATTACACATTTCATTTTCATTTTATATACTCCCTCCGTCTATTTACAGGTTACATTTACTTTTGGCGCGATGTTTAAAAAATAATAATATTTTAATTATAGTGAGTAGTTAAAAGTAGTGTAATGACATTTTTGCCCTTACTTTTTTTTGTAAAAGTAATTATGTGATGTAAAGTAAGAGTATTTGTGAAAAAAAATAGGGTATTTAATGAAATGTAAACTTTGTAATTGGACGTCCCAAAATAGAAACATGTAAACTTTGTAAGCGGACGGAGGGAGTATTATGTAATTAAAAAAATTCTTTTTATTACGTTTTTTTCCAAAACCTATCACATTACACATTTCATTTTCATTTTATATATTATGTAGAATGGGTTGTGTTTGTTCACGGGATTTTCTAATATAATGTGTTTGTTTGGGAGTTTGAATTTTGGATTGGGTTTTGAATAGTAAAAAATTTGAATAGTTGTATGATGTGATATAAATATGTATTAATGTAATATTTTGAATGTAAAATAGATTTTTAGTATAATATAAAAAATAAAAAATAAGTGTTTAATTTGATATTTTTGAAGAAAAAATTTGTTTGAATACTAGAAATCCACACAATCCTTCAAACAAACACATAGAAAAAAAAAATTATTAAAAATATTACTCTATCTATCATTTAAATTTATTTTTAATTTTTTTTTGTTGTCACGAAAATTTATTCTTTTTTTTCTCTTTTATTAAAAAATAACAACTTTTTTATTTTTTTTACCCTAAAAAGTAAAAAAAATTCTTTTTACCTATTTTTCTTATAAAACAACTTGTACACGATCAAATGAGTACACAATTGCATGATGGGAGGAATAATTTTAAATACATAGTTTTATTAAAACTACTATATCAATATCTATTTATATCATATTAAATAATTAACTATTATTTAAAGTTATTTATTTTTATTAAATATATTTTTTCAAAAAATACTACTCCATATTATATTTATATTTATTTGAACTATCATATAAGTATTTATTTATTAGTATCAAAACATACCAAAAAACCATAACACAAAAATATATACATAACAAAACAAAAAATACTCCTTATATCTCGCGTTAATGTATATATTTTTTTATTTTTGCATATCTTGCGTTAACGTATATATTTTTTTTATTTTTGCATGTCTCGCATTAACGTATATATTTTATTAGAAACTATGAATCCTATATATTTTTTTAAAATAGTTTTATTTTACTGTCTCAATATTAATTTTATATTAAAAAATAAGAGTAAAATAATTTTTACTTTATTTTTTATTACTTAATACAATTAAAATATTACTATCTCCGTTGTGGATACGGTATTTTAGGAGGGATGTAATTAGTAGATAATTAAGAATGTATTAGTGAAAATAATTATTCTATAATATAAATAATTATAAATTAAGATTAAAATAACTAATTAGTTTAATTAAAATTTTAAAAAAAATTAAAAAGTTTAAAATGAAATTAAAGTATGTAATCATTTTTCAAAAAAGAAAAATGACATAGTACGTGGGACGGACAGAAACGACAACGTGGACATGGTATATGGGACGAAGGGAGTATCAGTTATAAGTTATTATATTAATAATTATTCTTATATACCATAATTAAATATAAAATATATATAGTGGCGGGGTCTATCTATTTTGGAAAAGAAAATCAAAATCTAGAAATGAATTCTCACAAAGTGGATCCGTTCATGTAAAATTATATATATACACACAACTTTCAAGAACATCCGATATCAATAATAAAAAGTACAAAATATAAGCAAAATAATAGTTTAGGACTTCGAACACTTGCATTTTTGCAACTCAATACAATAAAACTAAACAATAAATAAATGAAAAAAAAGGTACAAAAGTCATATGATGTAGGCATTCGTACAACTACTCGTATGTATGAATTTGATATATATATATATATATACACGATTGTATGTAGGACAGGCTTTTTAGGGAAATAGGATTTGTTTCATAGTAAATGCTAGAATAGTATAGTGATGGACGCAGCAGCCATACAGAGTATTAGGAAGTGCATTAACATTATTTATTTGTCTTCACAATCGCATCATTGCGCATAAAGCCGGTTTTCCAAGATAAGACCAACTCAGTACTATTATTTAATCAAATGCTGTTCTACTAAAGAAAAATATAATATCTTTACAAGAGTGGGCCAGACCTGAGGACACGTGGAGGCCCTGAATCAGCCCACGGATTTCACCCTGGCAGCCCCTCCGCCGTTGGATTAGGATAAGCCAAAAAACAACGGCCAATTTTTGGTCGCCACTACCTCGCCCTTTGTTTTTATGGGTCCCATCCATCATGGGCAATTTTTGCTTTTATTTTTAGTTTTAATATATTAAATAAAATTATTATTGTTTGGAAAGGAAATTAAATAATTATTTAATATAAATTACATAAAAAATATTGAATTAAATATATTTTTAAGAAAATTAACTACGAGATTTCAGTTAAAATTTTACTATTTTGAATTTTTTTTTTAATAAATATCAAATTAAATATTTATTTTTTATTTATTATATTACACTATAATTTAATTTTATATTAAAAATATCGCATCAATACATATTTAGTGGTATAATTATATATTCATTAAAATTTAGTGGATAATTTGGCAACGTGGAAATAAATTCCTGACCGTATTAATTTATAAATTTTCTAAATTTCTTTGAGAAACCAAATTGAGAAACTAAATAAAACAAATATTTAATATTATAAATTAACATGCGACTAGTTTATATCAACTTTAATAGTAATACATAAGCTGGTTTCAAAGAAAATCATATATATATAACAATTTTAGTAGCAAACCAAGCACAACACACTAAACAAAATACATTTATCTTAAAAAATATTAAAAAAATATATATTCATTCTTTTATCTAAATTTGGGTTCTTCAATGAAAAATTCTTTCATCTTTATTTAATAAAAATCATACTAACACCTTTTATATAAAAATTAAGAAGTAACAAAAAATGTACATTTAAATTAAAATTTATACTTAAAAATTTAGAGAATTAGAAAATAATAAATAGCTTATCGGGTATATAAAAAGTTTATTCGCTTAATATTTTTAAATAAATTTATTTTTATATCAAGTATAAAGAGATGTGTATATATATTAATTTTTAAATAATATTATCTCCGTTCGATTCTGAGAATTTCATTTATATTTTTTCTTTTATAATATTAACAGAAGAATATTTATATAAAAAATATATAAATATAAAAATATTTTTAATATTAAATATAATAGTGTAAAAGGTAAATATGATCTTCAGCGGAACTATGAGAATCGTTAAATTATAGCCTAATCACAGTGTGGAAACTTCCAATCAAACCCACAGTTTCTGGCAGCTTCTTCATCCATTTATATATTTTTTTTATTTATTGAACGAATAATATTTTATGAATATTTCTCACCTATTAATATTATTATTATTCTAATTATAATTCCGCCATTGAATATAAGAGCAATAACTTCCGGTGCGGTGAGGCGAGTTCAGTTCCCAATTCCCTCTCTCTCTGAGACTGAGTAAGGTTTGAAGCAGCGGAGACATGTTCCTTGTGGCCATAGTGGCGGAGCTGCTGGAGGAGTACACGGTGGTGGTCACGCGCGTGCTGGAGCACATCCTGCACGACGCGCCGCTCCCCTTCCCCCGCCGGGTGCGTTTCCTTATTCTACGAAATCTCCCCTTCGCTTCTCCTCCTTCCCTTCATTCTTCGCACCGCCTCCCCACTATTAATAATTCCTCCGCCGATCGTCTCCTTCAGCCGCTGTGAATGTAATATGAATCTGTACATTCCTGACCTGTGTACTCTCGGTTTGGTTTTTTTTTTTTTTTTTTTGAATTCTAATACGATGTTGTTGATTGGGATGAGATTCGGATAAATCTGATTTTTGTAAATTGAGATAGATTGGCAGTGTATCCTGTTAGTACTTTCTGTAGTTGTGAGTAATCAATCTGTAGAGTTATGGATCCAAATTTTGATTTACCCTTGCTTGTTTGTTGCTGCGAATTGGTGAATTGGAACCTACTTTGTTTGTCCGTCTTCTTAATTTGCCGATTGAATTTATCTTCTGAATGCTCTCATAACAAAATTGAGATTTTCATTAATTGGTTAGAAGTGGATCAAATGAAAGTTGAAACTATACAGCTTTGCTGATAATTTCGAAGATTTTTGTTTCTCTTTTGTTCGTTATTTTCAAGTGATAACTATGAATTTTTGTTGGTAAACATATGCGTACGGACTTATCATTCCATTGCTGCACTATATACAATCTTAGGAATATTTTGATATTTTTATTTAAAATAGCGGTTTAAGGTCATTATATATATATAATATACATTAAATATAATTCTGAGAATATTTTTTTATTTTTAAAATAAATAATTATTTGTAAAATATTTTTAAAAAATAGATGTCGGGCATAGATTTAAAAGAAAAATAATAGTAATTAAAATACAAATTTTAAAAATAAAAATAAAATATGTAAAATATATGTGTTTTTGTTTACATCTTGATTTCTACGTATAAAAGCATCTCTATACTCACTCGCGCATATATATATATATATATGTATATATATATTATTTACATACACGTATCATACACATAAATATATATATATAGTTATACTTATTTAAAAAATATATATATAAATAGTATATTCAACGATTATACTTAAACTTATTTTTAAATTAATATTATCCAAAACTACACGCTTACATGTTATATAATACTCTATTTATTTGATCACTAAATGTATATATTTTTATTTTGAATTGGTCAATTATAAAGTAATTATTTAAAAAATATTTTACGTTTTTAACAAATATTATTATTTTAATATTATATTATTATTTTTACACCAAAAATAAAAATAAAATTATTTTTATATTATTTTTAACTATATATTATAATTAAATATTATTATTTCTTAAATTCTATCCAAAAATAAAGTAAATGTATACTTATTAGTTAGACGGAGAGAATATATTTTATATACTTACAAATTATTATTCTCACACGTGTTTATAAATAAAATTAATAATTTAATACTCATTCCAATTCAATTAAAAATATATTTTTTTACTATTCTTTTATATCTTATTCAAAAGTATTTTTTTATTTTAGTAGAGGTAACTATACAATATCAAAATACCTTTACTATTTAATTAAATTATATATATATATATAATTACACATCTAAAAGTCAAAAGTCAAAAATAAAATATCTTATACATTTTTACTAACTAATAAAATACTATTTCCTTTGTTCCGTATATGATGTCTCTTTTAGTGTAGATAAGGAATTTAAAAGATGTATAATTAGTAAATAATTAAAAATATATAAGTAAAAATAATAATTATTTAATAAAAATAATTTTAAATTAAAATCAAGATAACTAATTAGTATAATTAAAATTAAAAGAATTATAAATTAAAAATTTTAAAATGAAATTAAAGTGTATAATATTTTTCAAAAAAAAAAAGTGACAAAATAAGTGCGACAAACGAAAATGAAAAGATTAACACCGTAAATGGGACGAAAAAAGTATTATTTTTTTATTTACTACAAAATTCTAAAGAGGTATATTGAAAAGAGATGGAGAGAGTATAAATATTATTGGTATTGGATATAATAAAAAGAATACTTTAAATATTAAAATATTGAACATACTCAAATATGATATCTGCATATAATCTGTATATAACAATTATATTCGATAAAGATTGTGTTTACTTGTTAATAATAATTTTAACTTTAATTTTTAAAACAAAAAAATATGTATGTATACACAATAAAATTATTAAAAGAATGATTTTAATATTTTTAAGAAAATATTTATTAATACAATATGTATTAAATAAGAAATAAGTTATGTATATATATATATATATACATTTCTAGAATCTAATAATTCATTAAAATTTATTTAGAATGTTTTTAAATTCAAAATATCTAAGAAATAAAATCAAATGGACACTTATAATCAAAATGACTTGCTAATGAAATCATGTACACTTGTAATCAAAATGACTTGCTAATGAAATCATGGATATTTTATTATTATTAGTGTCGTTGTCGATTGTAAGACATAAATTTTATCCAGATGAAGCAAGTAGTCAATCACAAATTAGCATGAGAGAGGAATAAACAAAATCGATATGTATACAAGTAACAAAGACATAAAACTTTTTGTTTGTTTATGTTAATAAAATTCCTCATATTAATTGTTTTGACATATACTACAAAAATAAAATAAAATAAAATAAAATAAAATAAGAAAATAAAAATAGTCACCATTTTTTATTGTTAGCGTTAAAAAAAAATAGATATTGAGTGCAAAATGTACATTGTGCAGCGGATGGTAAATGACATATTTTGTTTCATTCCGTTTCAGTTTAGAAATTACAAAAAAAAAATAAAAATAGTCAATTTGTCTGATATATATGAAAAATATTATATGACTATTTCAGTGTAAAAAGTTTTACTATGAAATTCGTAATCAACTTAGAGGACAAAATATCAATCATGTATACAGCACGGAGTGATAGATAAAATTGTGAGAGACACTACCAAAAACAGGTCTTTTGTAACGGTCAAATATTCGTAACTAAAACTCATTTTTCGTGCAAAATAGCTTTTTGTGTCGTCTTTGTTACGGATTTTGATCGCTACGAAAAATCGCGGTACAAAAAGTCCGTGTTGCAACAAAATCCGTAACAAATATTTGGTGGTTAACTCTCAAAATAAGCACGTGTTAATTATATTTGCTACATTTTTTGGTATGTAACAAAAACATCAATCATGTTTTTGAATCGACAAATATCCGACACAAATAATGCGGAACAAAAGTTGAATAATGTCAGAGAAATAATTGTTACGACATATGTCCTAATAAAAAAATGCGTTAGAAATGTCTAATCTTGTCAGAAAACTTCTTGTTGCAAGATTTTTCCGTAACAACAATACATTACAAAAGGATTGCCCCCTAACAAATAAGTTGTTTGTTACAAAATTAGTCCGCAACAAAAAGTCATGACAAAAGAAAAGCAACCATACATTACCATTTGTACCGGCCACTGTCCGTAACTAAAAAGACGAGTGTGGCATAGTAGTTTTGTCGCCATAAATAAATTCCATTTGTCCGTATGATTAATAATAATTTAAAACTTAATCTTATCATAATTGTTTCCAAATCCATGGTAATACTACACATGGTCATCGATACAACGATGTTCATAGTCCAACCAAAAATAAAATATTAGTCGTCAACGGTGCTAACAAAACATCCCAATAAAATACCAATCCGTACACCAACATAACCTACTAAATAACGATAAGCAAAACAAAAAAGTAATACGTAAATAGATAAATCTGATATCATACGTAAGTACAATCTTAAGGGCAACTCATAAATACAACTATGAATGACCCAGCTCGTCGAGTGCAGAATCATGGAGTATGCAATCACGGGCGGTGAACCAACTGCAATGTGTTTTTAATAATATATAAGAATTTAATATAAAAATTGAAGTAATTTAATTTCCAAATGAATAAAGTAAATAAAAAAAATGCGTACATCCTGGTAACAAATACAAGTATAGTAACAAATAAACTCGAAAAGCACTAATAAAATAGGCTGACCCTGAATATGCTACTTTGCAACACATTAATCAAAATGAATGATAAAAAAATGCTTCACTTGCTACAACAATGTTGTATCTCAAAAAGCATCAGTGCATTTTGATATCTTCATTTTGCTTCACACATAGTCAAACAAATGGAGAACCTCGATTGTTATATAATACCATCAAACAGATCCTCTAAATTCTCAACATCATTCAGAGCTAAAAGCTACTCAGAAATTCATCATTAGCAATAGAAATAATCTTCAGGTTGTTCCCAAGGATAAATTATCCGACCAAAGGAATAATGATTTAAAAATGATAAAATCACGAAACACGCTTCCATAAGTGTGGACATGACTCCCACCTTCTATTCAATGCTGATGAGAATATCTGATTCATTAGAACTTCACAATGAAGTACAAACCTACTAGTAAATAACAATTATATTAAACATCGACAAAAATTGAATCCAAGCTTAATTAACAAGTTCTACACCTAAACAACTAAATAAACACAAAACTAACTTAGATTTACAACCATACCAATCTAAGTTAATTAAAGGAGCAACCCATCTTAGCCAAGGAAATTCAAGAAACAGAACATAAATTATCCTACTGCAACAACAAGGTTAAGGAACTAGATAGAAATTAAACAACCTAAACAAATCTAATCTAACCTACAACAATCAATACATATACAAACAAACAATCAAGAAGCAAACTTATATATTATCAACATTCAAAACCAAGAAAAACTTCCTTGATTGCAGAATTTTTCGTGGTGCAGAATTTTGGAGGGGGCTGAGGGGAGAGGCTAATCTACTAAATCCTCATACTTGCATATTTTTTTGCCTTTGAACAATTGCGGTTGACACTGAGGAGGAGCTACAATTAACAGAGAGAAAAAAAATCAGCCATAAGGCTATTTAACAGAGAAAAAAAATCAGCACATGGGTAGAGCTAAAGCTAATTCCAACATCAACCAAAGTAAGACACATGTCATTTGTTAGGGCTAGCACAGTCTACTCTTAATTGCCAATATATAGTTCAAGGCATATAAAAAAAATGAATTTATCAAGCATTGCAAATTTTCAGCCGCATTAACTCAGATGCAACTCCTATCACATTAATGTAATCTAAACCGAAATTCAAGAATATAAAGAAAATATACAACACAGACAAAAAAATATTACATTGATGTACCTTTGAAAATAATGGTAAAGCATCTAAGGCAATTTTATCAAGATTCGTCTCTTTTTGGAATTATCAAGGGCCAAGACTCCATTAGTAACTTTCTTTTGCTTAAAGCAAAAGTGTCAAGAGTACTTTATCAGAGTGAATCATGGGGGACATAGAAAGTTTTTTCCCCATTATTTACATTCAACACTCACCAGTTTCTTTTGGGAACTTCCGAATAGCCTGAGACAAGCCAAAACAAAGTTGTTCATTGCTCATCAACTCATCCTCCAATTAACTTTCACCAAGGATTAATGCAACCATTATTGTATATCAACAAAAATTTTAAAACTAAATTGATAAGATGAACAACCGTGCCAGAGCATGTTATCCAATTCAACTCTATTTAGCTAGCGATGGTAGAAACTAAAGCATACTCAAGTACAGAAAATCCTAACATAATTACAAATGCATTCTAACAACTAACAATAGCAACTTAACTATTTAAAACATCATATCGTTCATAAGAGCAATTCTCCGGGGTGTAGTACAATTTTGTTGGCATTTATGGTTTCAATGTCTTTAAGTGGCTATAAAAGATTCGCCTGCAATAATCTAGTCCCACAGTGATTTATTAATATACGATACATTATTTGAAAAAACATGGTATCATATTATAATATTAACAAGGATAAATAATTCCATTTAGAAGTAGTGAAGACTTCAAGGTGAGGCATGGTGAGATCGGCACAACTCCAATGACTCTTTTATTCCATATATTTACATACGCGAATCAATCGCAGAAAATTATAATGCAAGTATATGTTACTTACGGGACCAACTACATTTCTGCAGTGTTTAATGTTATTCTCCTGGAAATGACTCAAATGTTAATGCTTAGATTGTCATACAAAATCCTCATCTCAGAGTTTTCTCCACAAATATCCCACATCACACAACCATATGAGTGTGATTGGATCTTGGAATTCAGCTCAACTAACAAAATTTTTTCAATTTCCAATTTTAAGCTATAACATATCTTTTGCACAAAATTAGAATAACCCAAAGCAGCAACACAACATATAATTAAATAATTTTCAAAAACAAGAGATTTGTAACTAGATATCAACAAAGCATTTGTTGCTACTCCAAGGAAGTAGAACACAAAAGGAAACAAAATCAAGAACACGGTAAGAACAACTTATCCTTCTTTCTTTCGCCGGAAAGCTCCTATTGGTGACAATGGTGTCTTCGGTTTTCATCTCCGACATCAATCAGCGATCACGAACGAAACAGGCGGACAACGGCTGCTCTAGAGAAGAAGAAAATGAAACAAAGAAGAAGAAGTAAACGAAGAAAGAAAGGAAATGAGGAAGAAGAAGCGGAAGAAGAAAACAAAGAAGAGGAGGATGAAGAAGGATAAACAAGAAAAAATGGAAACGAAGAAGAAAAAGTAAGAGGAAGAAGAAGGCGAGAGGCGGCTAGGGTTTGATGTTTATATCAGGTTTGGTTTTATTTTATTTTTATCTTTAATTTAAATTATTATATATTAATAGAAAAATAATCAATAATTAGAAGAAATTGAAGATATTTTAATTATTTTTATGAATTAATTTATAATTAGCAATGAAAATATAAAGCATAATAAATTAATTAGTTTCAGTTATAAAATTAAATTTTGTAGTTAAATAATAAATTTGAAGTAATTGTATATAATTATTTTTTATAATTATAATATTAAAATTTTTGCTACCGATTGAATTTGCAAAAAAAATATATATATTACAACATCTTACCTTATATGTAATTGCTACTGATATATTATCGAAATAAATATTTTTTTAATTTTAAAATAATTTTATATTGATTTTTTTTATTTAAATAGAAAATTTTAATATTAACTTATTTGTTACGGCTTGAAATGCATAACAAATATGTATATGATAACATCTCGTCCAAAATGTGTAATTGTTACGAATAAATTACTGAAATAAATAAGTTTTTTTAAAATTTTAAAATAATTCTATATAGATTTTATATATATATATAGAAATTTTCAACATTTAGATATTTGTTACGGCTTGAATTGCGTAACAAATTTATATAGGACGACATCCCGTCGAAAATGTATTTATTACGGATAAATTATCGAAATAAATACAAAAAAAAGGTTGACCAACCATTAAACTTTTTATTCCGATAAATTTCGTAACAAAAGCCACTTTTTGTAGCAGACTTATTTTGACGGACAAAATACTCGCTACAAAAAATCAATTTTTTGGTAGTGAGAATTGTTGTGAGGAAAAATTATTAAAAATACTCACGAACATGGTAGTCTAATTCTCCATGGTTTTGAAGATGTTTTATAACTTTAAAGATGACCGGAACTTAATCCAAAGAAAAAGAAACTAGAGATCCAATTAGGGATGATATCAATTTGGAGGCACTTTTACTCTCAATTAAATTGGTTATCTGTTGGTATTATTGTTGTAATGTAACAATTGATTACGCATGTTTATGCAAGGTGAATTTAGTACTAACTGTTTTGAATGTTGTGATTTTAGTCCTTACAAATTTGGTGAAAGGTGGTAGTGAGCTAACTCTTAAATTGATATCCTTAAAGGTAGGTTTTTATAATTCAGTTTGATTATCAAACTTATCGCGTTATTCATTCCTTTGTGGTCAGTCGTGCAGTATTAGGCAAAGTGAATCAATTGGCCCACCAAAGAAAAAATAATAATACTAATTATTACTAAACTTAAAAATATATAATTAAGTCAATTTATTAATTTTATACTTATTTTACGAATAAATGACAGTTGCATGTTAGACAAGACTCACAATAATAAATAACAAAAATAAAAGTACTTAATTATCACTAAAATTACAAATCTATCCTCAAATCAATTTATTAGTTTTATATTTAGTTCATTTATTCATCTTCTTCCTATCCCACTGACACGGCCACACTTACATTACACTACTAACACCAATTCAAATATAAGTAAACGATAAATATGCTATAATCCCTCTTAATTATTTACATATATAACAACCTGTTAACCTGCTATATTTTTTTTTTCTCAGCAAAACATAACATAACTCAACAGTAACCTGTTAACATTCACCAAAAGGATCTCAAACCATATCAAAAACTACACAATCGACATACTATTTATAAAAACACCATACAACTTCTAAAACAGACGTAATATAGAACAATAGAAACAAAACAAGCTACGATCCTGCCCGCAGGTCATCATCTATGTACACGGTAACTCAAAATGCCTGTAAAAGCGCTACGGCTACTCCAGTCTGACCATCAAGTCATATATCATCAGGATTACCTACAATGTATAAACTGAGTTAGATTTATAAATCTCCGTAAGTAGAAATTATGCATGATGTGAAGTTTATCTCAAAATTCTCACTATGCAGAATGTGCTCTCGTTTGAAATCACCAATTTATTTATGAAATACTCTCCAAGGCCCCTAGACACACTGCTATACACCGGAAAGAGTTCAATATCCACATATTCAAATCAAACGATGGCCTACACCAGGTAGCCTACACAGGGTTTCTACGCAAGGTTTCCCTGGGTCGCTTCTTCCCAGGTCACCTCTTCCAAATGCATTGTTTATGCATTGTATGTAAAGTCACAATAGACGGTGGCCTACACCAGGTAGCCTACACCAGGTTTCCCCAGGTAGCTTCTCTCCAGGTCGCCTCTCCCGCCAACGGTGTATAATCCGCGGTCTAACATAATAAAACCATCTTATTCCACTTCAATGCATGATATGCATGCTTAATGAAAATGCAATGCAACATATTTCGAAATATACAGATATTATTGAACTCACTGGTTCAAACCACATCAATTTTGGAGCTCAAAGACTCCTTCAACATCAAATATAGAGTTCACAGGCTCAATCATATCACATACAGAGCTCACAGGCTGAAACCAATTTATATACGGAGCTCGCAGGCTCAAACCACATAATCACATAATATTAATCACATATTACAGTTTTCTGATATTCACATATTATCAATCAAACATAAATAACTCAAAAAATAATATATTTATGCATTGTAGTTGCAAATGAATTTCTACTTACCTGAAATTCGCCAAAAACGTCAATAACCCTAACTCTTAAAGCCCTTTTCACGATTCCAGTATCGTATCTAACAACAATTAATCAAAAATATTACCCAAATTTACTAAATAATTATTTTTACTCAAAACCTCCTTTACTTAGTAAAAATAACAATAATTCGTGAACACGGAAAAATACCTGAACTAGTCTTTTAACGAATTCGGCGTAATTTTTTTTTTCTTTTTCTTCGCGTATCCTTACCTTTCTCCCTCTCTTCGGCAATTGTTACGGAAGATGATTTGATTGAGGTGGGGGGTGGGGATTATTACCCCGCCCCACCGCCTTAATTTTATTTATTTATTTATTATTTTTATTTTATTTATTTAATTATTCTATTTATTTTACTTTTTATGTAACTACTATAATAAATTTTTAAGTGATCTATATTTAAGTTACATCACTAATATCCAAATAATTTACCCAACCTATTTGTATCATACTAGAATCTCAGATAAATTATGATAATATTTTCTTATTAATAAAAAGGTAAAACATATACCAAATTATAAACAATTTAACATTCAATAGTAAAATAAATAACCTAACATCACCAGTGACATATAAATAATATAAAGTGCACTCAAAACATGAATTATTCTGAACTGATTATAAATTAACATATACATAATATAAACAAAACATATAATTAAACAATTGATACTCAAGTAAACTAATGTATGCAACTCATGAAATATATTTAAACTACCATAAATTAACATATAAGTAATTTACCAGCATCTAAAATATGAAATATATATTGACCAATAAGTAGTGAGAAACTCGGGTATCATATCCTCCCTTTCTTATAAAAATTTCGTCCTCGAAATTTTACTTACCTGAAGAGTTCTGGGTACTTAGATCTCATTTCATCCTCTCTTCCCCAAGTAGCTTCTTCTAGTGATTGATTTCTCCATAGTACTTTGACTAATGAAATCTCTTTGTTTCTAAGTTGTTTCATTTCTCTCATTAGAATTTCTACTGGAACTTCTTCATAACTTAGAGTTGATTTTAGCTCTCTAGGTTCACTTTTCAAAACATGTGATGGATCTGCTATGTATTTTCTTAATTCTGATACATGAAACACATTGTGTATTTGAGACATGGATGTAGGCAAATCAAGTCTGTAGGCCACTTCACCAATTCTTTCAGTAATGGAGAATGGACCCACGTATCTTGGACTAAGCTTTTCTTTCTTTCTGAACCGCATTACCCCTTTCATTGGGGAAACTTTTAGAAATACCTGATCACCCACTTCAAACTCTAGCTTTCTTCTTCTTTTATCAGCATAACTCTTTTGTCGGCTTTGAGCAGCTTTCATTCTTTCCCGAATTTGCACTACAGTTTCACTCATTTCTCGAATCAAATCTGGACCCAAAATTTTTCGTTCCTCAACTTCATCCCAGTGTACTGGAGATCGACACTTTCTACCATACAGTGCTTCATATGGTGCCATTGCGATAGTAGACTGATAACTGTTATTGTAAGAAAACTCAATCAAAGGCAATAATTTGCTCCACTAACCTTGGAAATCTAACACACAAGCTCTGAACATATCTTCCAAAATTTGTATCGTTCTGTCTGACTGTCCATCTGTTTGTGGATGGTATGCAGTGCTGAAAGATAACAGAGTCCATAATGCTTTATGCAAACTCCTCCATAAATTAGATAAAAATCTGGAGTCTCTTTCTGAAATGATAGTGAGGGGTACACCGTGAAGTTTAACAATTTCTTGTATATATATCTGAGCATAACGGTCCATAGAATATGTAGTGTAGATCGGTAGAAAATGAGCTGATTTAGTCAATCTATCAACAATTACCCAGACTGCATCATAACCTTTGACTGTCTTGGGAAACCCTGTAACAAAATCCATGGTAATATTCTCCCATTTCCACTCTGGAATAAACAAGGGCTGTAAAGTTCTTGCTGGTCTCTAATGTTCTGCTTTGATCTGTTGACAAGTCAAACATTGTTCTACATATCGAGCAATGTCCCTTTTCATACCTGGCCACCAATAATGCAATTTCAAGTCCCTATACATTTTAGTGGCTCATTGATGTACAAAATAAGGTGTCAAATGTGCTTCAACTATCACATATTCACGAATTTTATCAGTATCTGGGATATATAACCAGTTTCTGTATCGGAGTACGTCATTCTCTGTCAACTGGAAATCAGAGGGTTCACCTAAAGTGATATCTTTCTTCACCTTAGCAGAATACTCGTCATGTTGTTGTCCTGTGTGAACTCGATCTAGCAATGTCGGTCTGAATGTTAAAGCTGCAAGTTTTGCTGTTACAAGTCCAGGTTCAATAAGTTCGATGTTCATCTTCTGTAGGTCAAGGAGTTCAGGTTTCTGATTTAAAGTCATAGCTGCTACTCTTTCTACTGATTTTCAACTCAATGCGTCTGCCACAACATTAGCTTTACCAGGATGATAGTTGATCACACAGTCATAATCTTTCACAAGTTCTAACCATTTTCGTTGTCTCATATTCAATTCTTTCTAGGTGAAGAAATATTTCAAACTCTTGTGATCGGTATAGATCTCGCAACATTCACCGTACAAGTAATGTCTCCAGATCTTGAGCGCAAACTCCACGGCTACTAACTTCAGATCATGTGTAGGGTATTTCTTTTCGTACTCTTTCAACTGTTGAGAGGCATAAGCGATCACTTTATCGTTCTGCATCAATACACACCCGAGACCATTCTTCGAAACATCACTGTAAACTTTAAAACCTCCAGTCCCGGTTGGGATTGCTAAGATAAGAGATGATGTCAATCGTCTCTTCAATTCTTGAAAGCTTTGTTCATATGATTCTGTCCATTTATATGTCACATTCTTCCTGGTCAATTGTGTCAAATAAGAAGCAATTTTAGAGAAGCCTTCCACAAATCTACGGTAATATCTTGCCAGTTCGAGAAAACTACGCACTTCTGATGGATTTGTAGGTTGTGGCCAGTTATTAATGGCTTCAAATTTGCTTGGGTCAACTGAATGTCCTACTCCCGATATCACATGTCCCAAGAATACAACTCGATCTAGCCAGAATTCGCATTTCTTGAACTTTGCATACAACTGTTTCTCTTTTAGAACTTCTAACACATTCTTCAGATGCATCGCATGCTCTTCTTCAGTTTTAGAACAATCAAGCATTGAGAAGATTGTATGATTTCAAAAATAAAAAATCTTTCAGTTGTATTTGTTTTTTTCTAAACAATTTGAGCAATTAGTAAGTGTTTATCGTTTGCGATTTTAAGCTTCAATTGAATATTTGAAATGGATTATGTTTCGAAGATTTGTTTTTCGTGATCATGATGAGAGTGAAAGATCAATGAATAAAGGTAAATTTTTAGAAATTTTACATATACTTTCGGTG
Organism: Andrographis paniculata; assembly: GCF_009805555.1. Classification (NCBI taxonomy): domain Eukaryota; kingdom Viridiplantae; phylum Streptophyta; class Magnoliopsida; order Lamiales; family Acanthaceae; genus Andrographis; species Andrographis paniculata. The sequence goes on from NW_026137589.1 coordinate 880,414, forward strand.
TATAATTCTAATTACGAAAAAGTGGTTTTGAAAAATGCTCCTGAGAATTTTCAAGTGATTGATCCTTCAATTCAAGAGAATATAATTAGTGCTTGTGCAAAAGAGGCAACTAAAGAAATTATTGAGGAACTTAATGGTGGTTTTTTTTCAATTCTTGTTGATGGGTCTGCAGACATTGCTGATAAGGAGCAAATGACTCTTTGCTTGCGATATGTTAATAAAAGAGGATAAGTGCAAGAGAGATTTCTTGGTATTGTGCATGTCGGTAATACTACTTCTTTGATTCTAGATGATACAATAGAGTCATTTCTAATGAGACACTCTTTAAGTCTATTTAGTCTTCGAGGCCAAGGATATGATGGTGCTAGTAACATGCGATGGTCAATTAATGGTTTGTAAACTTTAATTTTGAAAGAATCTTCAATCTCCAGTTATGTTCAATGTTTTGTCCATTAACTTCAATTGACATTTGGTGTTACTTCTCAAAAGAATAGAGATGTTAGTTGACTATTTAATGATGTTCTTGTACATTTGTTGAATTTTATGAGGGGTTCACTCAAAAGAAAAGAATTTTTTTAATAAAAACAAGCTGAAATTGCTGCGCAAGCATTGTCTTTAGGGGAAATAGAATTAGTAAAAGGTTTAAAACAATAGCTTCAATAGCTTGTATTAAATAAACCTAGAGATACTCATTGGTGATCAAATTTTATAACAATTGTAAATGTAATTCATTTGTTTCCCCAGATTCTTGAATCACTTGATGCCATTGGAGATGTTTCTGACATGAAAGACAAGAATAAAGTTTAGTCACTTATGCACTTATGTTGTTTTTTGATTTTAGTTTTGGAGCGCACTTGATGTTGTCTATATTTGGAATTACCAATAAACTAAATTTGGCCTTGCAGAAAAAAAAAAAAAATATTGTAAATGCGATGTCCATGGTTGATGTAACTAAGAGAAATCTTCAAGATTTGAGAGAGAATGAATGATAAAATTTCATGGAAAAAGTTATATAATTTATGGTTAAGTATGAGGTGGATATTCTTGAATGAAGGAAAAATATGGTTTTATTTCGGATGATGTATTATCGTGGAAATAAGTCTTCAAAAGTAAAAAACTCCATCATTTTCAAGTTGAATTATTCTTTAATTTGATTGACCTACAATTTCAAGAACTTGAAAACCGATTCAATGAGGTAAGTAAAGAATTACTTATGTGTATGTCTTGCTTTCTTCTCTCTAACCGATTTTCTTCTTTTGATAAAAAAATATTGCAATGACTTGTAGAATTTTATCCTACAGAATTTTTAGAAGCAGAATTGATGGTTTTTGAATATTCATTGAGTAATTTCATTATTGATATTCAATGTGATAAAAGATTTGGGATATGAGGAATCTAAATGAATTTTCTATGAAACTTGTTGAGATAAAGAAGAATGAAACACATTCAAATGTCTACTTGCTATTGAAATTAGTGTTGCTTCTTTATAATAGTAACTGCAACCATAGAAAAATCATATCAATTATGACTATCATCAAGAACAAATTATGGAATAGCATGATAGATCAGTTATTAAATGATTATTTAGTTACTTTTCTAGAAAGATATATGTTTACGAAAGTTAATATAGATGCTATTTTCAATCGATACCAAAATATGAGATCTCATCGTGAACATTTGTAGCTATTTTTATGTATTAGTGATTGTTAATTTGAAGTTCCATAATTTTTAATGTAATTTTTTGTTGATGTACTTAATTATTTTTAATTTAAATTTAATAATACTAATTATCGATCAAACAAATTCAAAATTCTAGATCCACCACTATATGTTGTATCAGCATTCACTATACTAACATTGATTTGTTATTACAGTAAGTTTACTACATGTTAACAGTTGTGTTTTTTCACTTATGGTTCAAAACTCCGTTATACATTACTTGGAAGAGTTGCCTTTTCATTGATGGTTTGAGTGGATTTCAGAGGCGCATTATTTTTCAACATTTGGTATCAAGTCGGTGCTAACCTCCTAAGTAGATTAACTTGTGGTACAAAATGAGTAGAAAAGACAGTTCCACGACTCGGTCTTTCTTGTTCGATGGAAAAATTTATCTATACTAGAAGAGAAAAATGGTAGGTTTTTAATATGTCATAAGACAATGATGCTTGGGATGCTATCGAGTATGGATACTCCCCTCCTACAAAAATCATTCTAGGTGAAGGCATTGGTCTCCTAAACCGGTGATTTAGAATTCTTCTCAGACCTAAAGTGATCACCCTCAAAACATTCAAGATAATGTCGTAGAGAGTTCAAACTTGGCCGTCTTATTCTTCATGGTTTTGAAGATGTTCTAAATATGCCTAGGTGATAGAGATCAATTTGAAGAAGGATAACCAAAAATCTAATAAGATGTGATAATCAACTCGGAGACACTCTTACTCTCAGCTAAAGAGGTTATCTATTAGTGTTATTATTGCGATGTGACAACCAATTACCTATGCATGATTATGCAATGTGAGCTATAGGAGAGAGTAGTTCTACTGAATGTTTGTTGGTTACTTTAGTCCTTGGTGATAGTGGACTAATTCCTAAATTGATATATCTCAGAAGTAGGTTTATATAATCTAATTGAGTTATAAACTCATTGTGTCATTTATTGTTTTCTTGAATCTACACTCACTGCATTGAGTTGTTATTATTGCAAATTTACCACATATTAACAATTATACATAACCCTTATGTACATTACTCGGAGGACTTAGTCTCTTTATTGACGGCTCGAGTGGATTTCAAATATCCATTATTTTCTAACAATGTAGTTTTGTTTTTCATTTTAAATTTTGATATTTTTATGATAAAATAGTAATTTAAGGTAAATTTATATAGAAAATAAGTATAAAATATCATTATAAGAATATTATGTTATTTTTAAAATAAATAGTTATTTATATAATATTATATATAAAAATAGATGCCTAGTATAGATTTAAATGAAAAATATGTAGAATTTAAATTTAAAGAAGAAAAATAAAATAAGTAAACTACATGTGTTTGTGTTTTCATCGTGATTTCTATATCTAAGGCATCTGTGTACTCACTCGCTTATATATGCATATATATGTATATTTGCATACACGTATCATACATATAAATATATATAAATATTGTGTTCACCAAATCAACTTGAATAGCATATAAACTATTAATTTTAGTGCAAGATTGAGAAGAGTTACGGTGTTAAGTAGCAAGTAATTGATTAATTTTAATCCGTTGGATTATAAATTAATCTAAATATTATAATATTAATTAGGATAAAAATTATCATTTGATCTCTCTCCGTCGTAATTCAGTGTTGCTCTTGATTGTCCAAATCAAAATTTTAATTAATTGTTTATATCATTACTCTACTCATTTTCTTGATTTTCACTTTTCTATATTATGTTTTATATGATTATGTAGATTGATGAAGATGAAGATGAAGATGAAGATGTTTAGGATTTATGAATCAGATTTAAAACAACGGAAGAAGATTAGATTTGGACACACACAAAAAATTTAAGTAACATATATTTTATTATAAGAACAATTAACAAAGTTAAAACTAAAACAATTTTGAAGACAAAGAAGAACATAGTTAACATGTATTCAACACATTAATAAAATATATTGTGATTTTATATTCTGAATCTTTTTGATTTATTCGAACAATAGCTTGTACAAATATACGTCTGAATTAGCGAAAGCAAATAATCAAATAAACCAAAATCAATATAATACCGAATGAAATTAAAATAAACACATATTAAGACTGTTGATGTATTTTTTTCAACAATAAAAAAGTAAAATCCGAAAATAGGAAATTATCTTCGAATTTGATATATTTAGCGCCTAAGATTAGAAATCTCTAAACACTGTACGGTACATAAAATTAATTGGAAATTAAAATACTGGAAATCTAAATGATGATCCCCGAGACTCTTGAATTTGATGTCGTTTGAAGATGATTGAAGATTCTCCGTCAGTTGCAAGTCCCAATCCTTAAATACCCTTCCGAAACGGTATTGAAAACCGTCGCCCGAACGGTTACAACGCATTTTTTTCAACCTTCTGCTGACTCTTCTTCTGCTGACACGTGCCCTCAGCCGACCAAACTATTACTCTCACTCGCTCTCAACAATATCCGACTTCCATACCAACCGATCTGCCTATCCAACCACGAATCTGCCGACTTTTTGAACCGACTGCAGACCTTCCGCCTTTTTGGCCCGACCGCAGCTCTTCCGCCTTGTTAGTCCGACCGCAAACCTTCCGCCCTTTTTGGACCGACCGCAGACCTTCCGCCTTTTTGGCCCGATCGCAGCTCTTCCGCCTTGTTAGTCCGACCGCAAACCTTCCGTCCTTTTTGGACCGACCGCAGACCTTCCGCCTTGTTGGTCCGACCGCAAACCTTCAGACTTATTGGTCCAGCCGCAAACCTCCCGACTTATAAACCATCCGACTTACTGGTCCAGCCGCAAACCTTCCGACTTACATACCATCCGACTTGCTAGTCCAGCCGCAAACTTCCCGACTTACAGACCATCCGACTTGCTGGTCCAGCCGCAAACCTTCTGACTTATAGACCATCCGAACCGCAAACTATTTGACCCACCCGTGGACCTTCCTATCTGTGGACCTTTCGACCTGCGGACCTTCGAACTTGAGGACCTTCCGACCTGAGGACCTTCCGACCTGCTATTCCTTTTAGAAATACGTCTATTTCACCTGATTTTCTCGCAACGCCCCTTGATCAGTCCAACAAACCCAATCGTGGGCCCATTTTTTCCTTTTAACTTGGGCTTTTTAACCTAATATAAATTTCATACGTAACAACTTGCCCGCCGCCATTGGACTTTCAAACGCCATTCCTCAATCGCCGTTTGGAAGTTCGTAAATCACAACCTTACCAAGGAACTGTCTCTGCAACTGCAACTAGTTATTGCAATATATTTTGTGCCACAAAACTCTCCCTTCTTCAATATTGGCCTTTGTCAATCTCAATCTCTGCGACCCCAAACCATGGCAAATCAATACATTCCTGCACTTCCTTTCGACGGATCAATCCCTGAAATGACTTTTGTGGCGACGAAAATGCTCACTCCAACCATTCGCCCATACTGCACTACTCATGAAGACTCCAATCGAATGAGAGAAGTCCTGGAGGCAAAGAATCTACTGGCTATCAATAATCCCAACTACAATACTACCCGTCTCCATGATAACATCAAAACTCATCTGACAGACCCCAAAGATCCCTACCGCACCTGGTACAAAAAGGTAGCAGAACATTTCCAGGATCAATGGAAAAATCAACAAATTGACCAGGCCATATTTCTGTCTACACTCCCATGTCATCTACATGAAAAGGTTCTTTTAGCAATGGCAGCATTCTGGCACCCTGAGGTATGCGCCTTCTTTCTTCCAACAGCCCTTATCAGCCCGACACTCATGGATGTGACCATGATCGCACATCTGCCCATTGTGGGAGAAGACCCTGTAATGGGTGCCCTAGATGGGCAAGAGCCCAATGCGGACCATTTGGGCTGGTCGCTGGCTGGCGTTAAGGAATGGGGCTGGACTAAATTTTTAAACAACCAGCAAGAAGCAGACGGGACCCCTTTGACCGACCGAGAGCATACAGCCTTCCTGCTCTTTTGGCTCTGTAAGTATATTGTAGTTTCCTCTTCGAAATGTGTTCTCCCTTCTCACCTTGATCTAGCCATACATATAGCTTCGGGTCGTTTCTTTTCATTGGGCACCCTCTTCCTTGCCAATCTTTTTGAAGGACTGTCCAGGGTTAACACCCGTCTTACAGATAAGGATGGTAAAAAACTAGGTACTGCTGCATCAGGCCCTTTTTGGTTTTTAGCACCCGTTTCAATTCGGCCACCCTCTAAATTTTTAGCACCCGTTTCAATTCGGCCACCCTCCTGTTGCGCCACCACCTGACAAATCTCTAGGAATAGCCCTTAACCGACTTTGTTTAGGTCGCAACAACCTCCAAGCGTCCGACCCTATCATAACTGCCATTCTTGACGATGATCGTAATAACTCCCATTTTTACATACATAGAAGGTATATTGGTTATGCATCTGGCATGTTTTGGCCATTCCCTGTATCTTCACCTTTGTCCGAACCAGACCCACTTTCTCATCCCACTTACTCCTTCTCCTGAGATGCTGCTCTTAAGCCCAGGTCCTTATTTGTCAGTAAGAAAATCAATAAGAAGGGTCACAAAGCGTTTTATACCTTCAGCTATCAACCTCAGTTTTTGGCACGCCAATTCGGATGCCAACAAGGCTTGCCTGGTCCCATTGCCCATCCACATTTAATAATTCAAAATCTGGATGGAAGAGTTATTCCTGAATTGATCGCTCCTTATGTATCCCAACTTGCCAGTTATATAACTTCCAACTCTTACATTCCTTTCCGGACCTCTCCAGCTTCAGCCGAATCATTTCGCGAATGTTGGTCAGTTACTTAGGCCTTAATTGCCCCTGACAAAGATCCCTTGCTGGACATTCTCCTTCCCCCACCTGCGTTGACATTAGGGACGACTCCACTAACTAATATCCGAAGTAAATTAATTACTTAGGGCACTGGGTCGGGCACTCCACAGAGGAAAAGAAGAGCCTCTCAAACTCAAGCTATTCTCCTCTCTGGAGATGATCAACCGACCTTAATAAACCCCCCATTAGGTCGGGCCCCTATAAAGACCCGACCTCGTCCAGGAATAATCTCATATTCTCAACTTAACTTGATCATTTCCTTACCATGGTATTAATCCTTATTTTTATATTCAGGTCTGACTTCAGCCAGGGCGACCGCCCAACCTGCTTCCAACTCAAATAAAGCAGCAGAGCCCCCAACCGACCAACTACACGAACCTGAACCCCCGCCCAAACGCCGGGCCTCGAAGAAAACGCCTTCATCCGCTGAACGTGTAACAACAAGGGTCTCTTCCAAATCGTAAGTTAATGTTTACATGATCCTTAAATCACTATATCTACATCATTCAGGGACCCAAATCCATACCACAACGTCCATTTGAAGCAGCCGACGAGTCGGCCATTGCAGTACCAGTCGCTCATCCTTCCAGACCTATGGCTATTCTGGCACCTTCAGTGACCACAATCCGTCCAGAGGTAAGTACAACCTTCACAATTGATCCTTGATATTGGTACCTCATGTGATCTGAAATAAACCTTCATTCTTTTAGGGATCTAGCCATGATTTAGCCCTTTTGTCGGCTGTCCCCATTCCGACGGACGTCCGAGCTATAATTGCGCAGGCTGTTGACCAATCTTTCCCCGACCTGGGATCAGACTTGCTTGACAGCCTCCTTCAAGCCATTAGTGGTCTTTTGTTTCAAATGTCTTCAGAGTCGGCTGCTACCTCCATTCTTCACCAGTTGATGGAGCGACTATCTGAACTCCGAAATGAAGTTTTGTTTGCTCAGCTCTTGACAACTGCTACACCCTTGCCCGACCAAGATCGAATAAATCTGGAGGCTTCCTTGACCAAAACCAAGGAATCCATTCAACAAGCGATTGGCCGACTAAAAGGCCTCAACAATGCCAAGGCACAAATAGAGAGATCAATCCAACAAAAAGAAGCAGAACTGAGGGCGCTTCATCAAGAAAAGTCCGTCCTGGAAGGCCACATAAATGATGAGCAGCCGCCTGGACCAGGAGTTAAAGATTCACGCCCGATCCCAACTTATAAGGCAGTACCAGTCGGCTGCCACTAACAGACGACTCTCCAGAACAGAAGATAAATGGTCCCAGATTAAACTTGTGTTAGGATCTCTTTTGTAAAATTTTGGAAACCTTGACTTAGTAAATAAATTTTTCTCATTTTATTAAGGATCGCTTTCCAAAATTCCTATTCTCCAGGGAACAAAATCAACATCATCTCTTATTTAAACGCTTGCAGTCCCTTGCAAAACAACAAACAGACGCTTAGCCACAAACTGAAATTTGAGCACGCTTGTAGATCTCCAAAATGCCACACGATCGCCCTCATGTTCCTGTAAACAACTAGCAAGGTGTTATTCAACCCTTATTTGTGGGTAACCATCCAGTTGGAGGTCATGTCAAAGACCTGCTATGCATACTCAAACAATTAGATTTCAAATTCAGATTTTCCAAACGCGGCAGAAAACCATTCATCGCGTTATACGCTTGATGGAAAATGTGCTAGAAGGATATGAGACCCTTCGAGATATACAAAGTCACCTTCCCGACATTGATCATCACATGGAGTTGATTGAACACCATGTGACAGCCATACTCCCATACCTTGGCTGGGATCATACATTCTTTAATCAGCGTGCAGTCTTTTCAAGGTTACGCACTCTTGTTGTTCGCGAACGTCAAGCCGTGACAGACATGAAAGCTCGCACCGACTATGACCTTGGGAAGATGCAAGACCAATGGGAAAAGTACCGACCTAGCTTAGAGGACCTTATTGATGAGGAACCATAACTAATCCCCAATCACTGGAATGAAGATTCTGACTCAGAAGAAAGTAATCCCCTGCACGACTCAACATCTAATGAGTGAACCCTTTTTGGGTCCGGACCCTTTGAGGTCGGGTTCTGATTAAAATTATTGTTTCATGCTTTCTTGTTATCTGAAAAGGCAGGAAAATACCCTTTTATCTTCTTGATTTATAATAATAAAGGCACCATTTCCGATCTCCTTTTGAATTATGAATGGTCCCTCCCAATTCGGGGACCACTTTCCTAATTGATCAATCTTCTTATATGTTGGAAGAATAGTCTTCTAGACCAGGTCTCCTTCTTTGAATGTTCTGTAAGAGATATTCTTTTCATAAGTCTTAGCCCTGATCTCATTCTGCTTTACAATTTGATCAATTGCTTGAAGTCGGTTGACATCCAAACTTTCCAATTGCTGCAACATCATTTGTTGATATTCCTCAGTAAGTTCATCATTAGTAAAGCTTGTACTTCCAGATGAAACTTGAACTTCAGCTGGCAACACAGCATCTTGCCTAAAGGTGAGTTGGTATGGTGAAAACCCTGTGGCAGAATTTCTGTTATTCCTATGCGCCCACAAGGCTCGGGACAACAACAAGTGCCATTTTCTTGGGTTCCCTTCAATCGTTTTCTGTATAATCCCAATAATAATCTTGTTAGTTGCTTCTGCCTGCCCATTAGCTTGGGGATAATAAGGCGAAGAATGATTCAGACGAATACCAAACTCTGCCAAGAAACTTAAAAACTTCTCCCCAGTAAAGACCAGACCTTGGTCGGTTGTTACTGAATGAGGTATACCATACCTATATGTGATCTGATTCAGCACAAAATCGATCACCTCCTTCTGATCCATATTTTTCAAAGCAACCGCCTCCACCCATTTGGTGAAATAATCTGTTGCAACCAGAATAAAACAATGATTCTTGGACGAGGGATGATGAATTTTACCAATGATATCCATAGCCCAAGATTTAAAGGGCCATGGTTTTACCATAGTCTATAATTCTGTGACGGGCAGGTGATTCAATTGCCCATGCCTTTGACATTCTTGGCAACCCTTGACAAATTGTATGCAGTCTTCAAAAATCTTTGGCCAAAAGAAACCTAAATGATGGATAGCCCATCTCATATTCAGACCTGCCCGATGAGCTTCACAAATTCCACTGTGCACTTCTGTCATGACCTCCAAAGCCTGCTTGGGCCCCAAACATTTCAAGAGTAATCCTTCGAATGTCCTTTTATATAGCACTCCTTCTACCAATTGAAATCGCAAAGCTTTCAATCGAATTCCAATCGGTACATTTGGTCCTGGGTCTTGTAGATACATGACAAGTTCCGTCCTCCAGTCGGTTCCAGCATCTGTCTCTGGACCGACCTCTGCACAAATATCTTATGGGATTCCCTTGCTAGCTTTTTGAGCTAAGTCGTCTGCAAATTGATTTTCCTTTCTAGGGATGAACTCAATTATTACTTCGGCGATCTTTGATAGCAACCGACCTACCAAATCCCTGTACCTGCGTAGGTGGGGAAATTGCAAACATACTGTTTGTTTACCTGGTTAATCACCAACTGAGAATCCCCTTTTATAATAACCGACTGAACTTTTCTGGCTATCAAAGCCTCCAATCCCAAGATTAAAGCTTCATATTATGCTGAATTATGGGTCATGGCTTCTAATGCAACTGCAAACTGACCCTTTGGCCGTCTGGTCCTTCCAACAAGACACATGCGCCCGATCTATTTCTTGAGGTAGAACCATAAAAAAACATTAACCAATTTCGGGTGCTTACATAAGATATACACCCAGTCGGTTGCTGCTCACGACCTGCAAAGTCTGCCAAAAAATCTGCTATTGGTTGGCCTTTGACCGCCCTCAGAGGGGAATGATACAAATTGAAATGTGTTAATTTAATGGCCCACTTCATAAGTCTACCCTGCATCGTAGGTCTTTGCAAAATTAACTTGATGAGATCAATCTTTGAAATAACCTCAACTCTTCTGGGCAACATATAATGTTCAAGTTTTGTGCATGCAAACACCAATGAATAACACATTTTCTCTGGCATTGTATAATTTAATTATGGTCCTGTGAGAGTCTTGCTCAAATAATAAATTGCTCTTTCCTTTCCATCATCTCCATCTTGAGCTAGTAAGGAACTGACCACTTCATAGGTATTTGCCAAATAAAGTTTGAGGGGCCGACCTTCCTTGGGAGGCATCAGCACAGGTGGTTGAGCCAATGCTTGCTTTATAGCCTCTAAAGCTGTCTGTTGGTCTGGTCCCCACTCAAAGGCGCTTCTTCCTGCCTTCAATAATTTAGTGATTGGTCCGACCTTGCCAACAACATTGGAAATGAACCGTCTGAGATAATTTACCTTCCCCAAAATACTTTGAATTTCCTTAACCGTCTTGGGTGATCGGCTGGCAAGGATTGACTTGACTTTATTAGCATCAATCTCGATTCCCCTTTCATGAACCAAAAAACCCAAAAAACTCCCGGTTGATATACCGAAAGCACACTTGGTTGGGTTCATCTTCAATTTGTATTTCTTCATCCGGCTGAAAGCATCCTCAAGATCTTTCAAATGTTCCTCAAAACTAGAAGATTTGACAATAACATCATCAATATATGCCTCCATAGACTTACCAATGAGATCATAAAAAATTGAGTTCATGGCTCTCTGATAAGTTGCCCCAGCATTCTTCAAATCAAAAGGCATAACCGTCCATTAATAAATACCTAACACTCCTGGACATCTAAATGCTGCCTTGTGAATGTCTTCTTCTGTCAAAAAGATTTGGTTATATCCTGCATAACCATCCATCAAACAGAGAATTTTGTGTCCTGCTGCCGAGTCAATTAACATGTCGGCCATAGGCATCACATACTCATCTTTAGGAGTGGCCATATTTAAGATCTCTAAAATCGATGTATATCCTGATCTTACCATTCTTTTTAACTACTGGCACAATATTGGCCAACCAATCCGCATAACGGCAAGGTCGGATGAAACCTACTTTAAGAAGCTTCTGAATTTCTTCTTTGATCTGAGGCATCAAATCAGGACTCATACGTCTTGGAGATTGCTTGCAAGGCTTGAAATCATTTTTAATGGGCAATCGATGTTCTATCAGACTTCGCTCTAAACCGGGCATTTCTGAATAATCCCAAGCTAAACAATCAATATTGTTTCTTATAACCTCGAGCATCAATTTTTGTTGCTCTTCAGACAAGTAACCACTCATCCTGATTATTTTTGGAACCAAGTCGGTTCCTAAGTTAAATTCCAACAAAGGATCTTGTGCTGCGAAAGTTGGCTTTGTTTTCTCTAACAAATCAGGCCAACGAAATTGCTCATCTTCTTGGAAATGAAAATCACATTTTTTTATTTTTTCTATTTTTTTTAATAGCTGGTCTAAATAATATTGATTAATAAGTACACTACAATCTTGTAAATCTGCACCTTCCATAAGAAATATATTATAAAAAGTAGGTTTGGTTTTCCCAAGAGCCATACAGTACAACTGTTCTTTTTTAAAAGAACATTGAATTCTGGAAAATGAATTTAAAATCCTTCTTTGGGTATTCATTAACCATAAAAAACTGAGACATTGGAGGTACATGACCAGAATAAAAAACTGATTCTTCAACTTGTTCTGATGCTCCAAACGGGTTGTCATTCGCTTCCATTTTGAAGACCTGATTGCCTTCCCAAAACATTAATTGTTGATGTAGTGTTGATGGCACGCATTTAGATGCATGAATCCAGTCTCGTCCAAGTAGGATTGAATATGTAGTGTCTGCATCCACCATAAAGAAAACAGAAGAAATCTTTTTTGAACCGACTTCAATTGAGGCGACCATCATGCCTTCCGGTCTGGTCGGCTGCCCTGTAAAGCTAGTCATCTCAAAATCCACAGGAGATGGATCGTGAATTCCCTTTCCTAACTTTTTTAGAGTGTTTATTGGCATTACATTGAAGACGGCCCCGTTATCTATAAAAACCTTTGTGATTTGTTTCCCACAAATATGAGCATTAACGTACAGAGGCTTTAAATGAGACGCCTTGCCTTCTGGAATGGGAGGGAAGACTATTGGAGGAACCTTTGATTGAAAATCAGGATCTGAAATCTTTGCCCATTCTGGCTCTTCCATAAACCCATCCACCAGACTTGTCCATAAAGGTTCTTTTTCAACCCAGTTAATTTCTGTCATTCGGCAGGGGATACGTGGCCCTAATCGAGATTTGACAAACCTTGAAACGGTTTCTGGAATTTCGTCTTTGATTTCAACTTCAGGTTGAATTGTCAGAGATTTCAAACGAAATTCCTCAAGAGATGGGTTAATGTTAATCTTCTCGCAATATTGACACCTGAAACCTTCAACTCTTTCATCTGACAAGCCTTTACCCTTCTTTTGCATGGACCGACCTCCCTCATTATAGTCAGAAGTATCTCATATGCTGGTCGGCTGCTTTGACGAGGTGACCCCTGTGAGCCGACCTCCTTCTGCCTCATTCGGATGCTAAAACGAGACGACCCTGATGGACCGACCTCTTTCAGTATACTTAGCAGCGCCTCGGGTGTCGTTCGGTTGCTTGATGAGGCGACCCGTATGTACCGACCTCCTTCCGGAGAATTATCAGCGCCTTGCATATTCGGTTGCCTCGAGGAAGCGCCCTTATCCCTGTATCTCGCAGCATATCTGCGCTTGGTATTCCGAATCTGAGTACGATTCATGCCTGGGAAGCGAGGATCCAAAACAATTGGTAAAGGTTTCTTATTTCGAGTCCATTTGCTTCCGACCGAACCCGTCCTCCTAGTCGGGTGGTCCCGAACTAAAGCTTGCTCCTTTAATTCCACATTGAAAGAAACATCCTGATTATCCCATTTTTCAGCCACTGTTTTTTCGCAGACCTTGAGTTTCTCTTCTGGTCTGCCACTGTTTGATGACTTCCCTTTTTTCTGATATGGAACTCGCTTGTATATTAACCATTGCTGCGGTTACTTTTGGAAACGGTTGTTGCTCTACTTCCAAAGTAATATATTTGAGCCGACCTGCCTTAATAGCCTTTTGGATCTCATTTCGAAAATGAGTGCATTGACTTGTATTATGTGTGAAAAAGCTATGCCACTTACAGTACGGCCTCCCTTTGATTTCTCCCTTAGTAGCCAACCTTTGCCCCTTTGGAATTCGGATCTGACCATCAGATAGCAAAATATCAAAAATCTCATCGGCTTTTGAATTGTCAAAAGTCGGTTGCTCTTTTCCTTCAGTTCCTGGTATTGGCTTTAACTTAGAACACACATAAGGCTTCCCTGAAAGTATTTCGGCCGCCATCTCTTCTGTTTGATCATAATCAAAGTCGTATGCTTCTGTCTCCATACTTGCCATATGTTGGACTTTATTACGCCTGAAATTCGGATCCTTTTCTCTAAAAAGAGACTCCAAACGTCCAGCCTTGGAAGCAAGGCTTGCCAAATCTTCCACATCATGGCCAGTGAGCGCCTCTCTCAGGCGACCATGCATGTTCCTGACCACTAAGTTGGTCATTTCTTTTTCATTGATTACAGTAGGACAACGTCCTTTCATCAAACGCACCCTTTCAATAAACTGTGAAACTGACTCTTCTGGATATTGTTTCAATTCCAATAAATCGGTAAGAGAGACAATCGGTAAAGGATTGAAGAATCAAGCATGGAACGCCATTTCTAACCCTTCCCAAGTTTGTATTTGCCCAGGTGGCAGTATTAATAAAGACAAATATATGTATTACAAAAAGGTAATATGCGATAATTTAAATATTACAAAATATAAAGTGACATAGTATGTCTGTCACTGGGGTTTTTTGGATCCACGACAAAATCTGCTATATCAAAATGCGTTGTGTCGTAATCCAGAAGATCGTCATCGGGGTCATCATCATTATCAACGTAATTGATCTCGACCTTTTTCCCTTTTTTTTGGTAGCGAGGCCTTATAAAGATCAGCTAGGTGTTTGGTTGTTCTGCAGGCATTGGCCCAATGCCTTCAATGCCACATCGATTACAAATGCAGATTTGCCTCTTTCCCTGTTTAGCCTTTTCGGCTATATCCCCATATTGGGGTTTACTCTGAGGTGATTGTAAGGGGTATATCGACCTCGTTGACTCTCATGACCGAGACCACGTCCACGGCCTCTACCACGTCCTTGGCCTCGTTCAGAAAATTTCACGTTCACTTCAGGGAACGGACTGGAACCAGTGGGCCGGGACTGATGATTTTTCATCAGTAATTCATTATTTTGCTCAACTAATGAAAGACATGCAATGAGCTGTGAGTAGTTTTGAATGTTTTTCTCACGATATTGTTGTTACAACACACCATTAGAAGCATGGAAGGTAAAGAGAGTCTTTTCCAATTTATCATTTTCAGTAACAATTTCTCCACAGAGTTTCAACTGAGATGTAATCTGATGGATAGTAGAGTTGTACTCTGTAACAATTTTAAAATCCTGCAATCGGAATGTAAAGGAATGTCCAGATGGTGACGAATGAAAATAATAGTCTTGGCCCGATCTTGGCTTATAGCCATATTTTCAATGGAAATTGTATAAACAAGGCTCATAGAAACCAGATGCACTTCTACATCCAGGGACCAAGTTAGAAAATTATTGCCGGTGAGACATAAAGGTTAAAAAAAAGATGCAAGATTTTTCATAGTTTATAAAATAGATAATATACATAGTATAAAACTAAAACTTACCAAAAATAAAATAAGTAAAAGCCTTCGTGCTGATAATGTGTTATATAATAATGAATATTTATTGGTAAGTAGATATAAATATATATACACGACTATATATATGTATTATATGTGTAATGTTGTGTGCAGTATATCTATCAATATATATGTGTAAAATAGTGTAAGCATATATAGATAGATATATGTATATAATATATAATGGAGAGAAGAAATATGAGACGAGATTGATTGAATGAGTGGATTTTACTTTTATGCTCCTTATTACAATGACTCACACAAACTCATATTTATATTAGATACATTTGTAAATGATTGACTTTCAGTCACGCCACGCCGCACGTTCATTTCAATACACATCAATGTGTATCATTCGTCTGCAACACTATATATAATTTAAGAAATCTGAATATTTTGAAATTGACGTTACTATTATTGTATACTAGATGTAGGCATTAAAAGTTAATGCCTAGACTAAATTAAATATTATTTTTTAAAAGAAAATAAAATTTCAATAAAATAAATATATAGTATTTAATTATGCACATATGTTAATTTTTGTACAATAAATATCAACTATTAATGCAAAAATTTGCTTAAAATGGAAGATATCGTACAAATATTACGTGCATAAATAGAAACATAATAAATTTGGCAGCAATATAAATAAATCTTGTCAATAAATGAATTATTATAATTAATATCTTCTAAAAAAGACAATGATATAAAGATCTTGGCGAGAAAGAAATGTATACAATCAAATCCGTCAATAATAGAAAAAAACATTAGATGAAAAAGGAAAGATTATAAAATTTTTCTATTGGCCAATCAGGACGCGCCATGTGGCATCATTCTAAAAGGAAGCCGAGGCCACCCCTTCCCTATAAATAGGAGTCATGACCAATTCATTTGACACACTGAAGTTACATCGAGGATTCAAGCAAATGGGTAAGTCTCTAGATTCTCTATATATTGTTCTTCATGTTCTTCGTGTCCTTCGAGGCGTTCTTCATCGAAAGTCACTAATTTGGACAAATGATCCAAAATTGGTTGACGAATCGATGAAGTTAACGTTCTTCATCGTATGCCCAAACCGGAGGAAGGATCAAAGCTTCAAAAGCCGTTGAAGGATCCGTCAAACCCAAGGAAGAGCCTCTCAAGTTCAACCCAAAGCTTCAAGGTGTTTGTCGCGTTCTTTGTAAAAAAACATCAACTAGGCCCTCTTTGATCCAAAAGTCAAAGGAATACGCCGTCGAAAGTGTTATGGAGCACCAAATCCACCTCCTCAAAGATCAAAACTTCGAATCGTTTAAACAAGACTTCAAATCCAAAGCCGATAATCAAATCGTCCACATGGAGACCAAAGCTCTCCAAAAGGCGGCAAAGCCAAACCAAAGATCAAAGCCTCGGATCGTCCAAAGAAGACGTCAAATCCAAAGCCGACGATCAAATCACCCACACGGAGACCAAAGTCCTCCAAAAGCCGGCAAAGTCAAACTAAAGATAAATACTGCGGATCGCCCAAAGAAGACATCAAGTCCAAAGCCGACGATTGGATCATCCACACGAAGACCAAAGCTCTCCAGAAAGCGGCATAGCCAGACCAAATATCAAAGCCTTGGATCATCTAAAGAAGAAATCAAATCCAAAGCCGATGATCAAATCGCCCACACAGAGTCCAAAGTTCTCCAAAAGTGGCAAAGCCAAAGCAAAGATCAAAGCCTCGGATCATCTAAAGAAGACATCAAATCCAAAGCCGATGATTAAATCGCCCACATGAAGACCAAAGTTCTTCAAAAGACACCAAAGCCAAACCAAAGATCAAAGCCTCAAATCGTCCAAAGAGGACATCAAATCCAAAGCCAACGATCAGATCATCTGCACGGAGACCAAAACCCTCCAAAGTCCGGGAAAGTAAAACCGAAGACCAAATCTCTTCGGATCAGAGAAGCAATCAAAAACCAAATTGGAAAACAAATCGATCCGGAAAGAGAATCAAAGGACCTATTTAAATAATATGACCCACATCAAATTCAAATCAAATATAATTTGTATAAATTTTATATTTATTAAAAATAACACAATTTTTTGTCTACAGTATATATATATATAATGATCTAATTTAAAAATATCTCTTACATTTATAAATCTAAAAAAAAATAAAAAAATTAAGTCTCTTCAAATAAATAAGATTGGTATAATTTTTAAGTTTATAAAAGACGGCAGTTAGGATACAAACTGGGTCAAATCAGTATTGTGCGGAATTGATCAAGTTAGCACACTAATATGAAGCAATTACTATTTTATCATAAGAAATATAATGTATGATCAAGTTAACACATTAACTTCAAACAATTAATATTTCATTATAAGATAAATAGTATATGACCAAGTTAGCACATCAACTTGAAGCAATTAATATTTCATCACAAAACGGATGACATATTTTGTGTTATGTAGTATATTGTATGAGTTATATACTTTTTTTATCCTCAAAATAATTTAGACCCGGCCGAAGAGAGAGACAACCAAGACTAATCCAAACCGGTGGCCCGCCAAGAGACCCAACAGATTAACATTGGGCCGGCCCAGAGGATTGTCTCAAAAGTGCAAGAATCAATCTTGATAAGGGAAAAATGAAGGTGGGAGAAGTGGTTCCTAAAATAGGGAAAAATGGAGGAATTTTAAGGATAGACTGTACAAGGTATAAAATGAAGGAAAGATCAAAGGTGCAAGCATCATAATCATCCGTACCAACACAATAATTTCAACATTTCTTTTATCATTTTTTTTTTAGGATTTTTCCAATTATTTCTTTATAAGTTTCTTGCTAATTTGAATTCTTAGATTACATCCGTATTTCATTATTTTTCTTGTCTTACTTCATTTTTTTGCAGTTTCAATTCATTCATGCACAATTAATTACTTTTTCTTTTCTTGCTCTTATTTTCTTGTTAAATTTGTTCAGCTCAATTCAATTCAATCTTATTCCTTGTATGATTTTATTTCATACGGCTCTTCTTCTTTACAGTCCAACGCCATAATTTTGTGCGAGAATAGCCTGGATACTTTCTTGAGTAGGCTGGGGAATCCAATTCACATCAATTTTGACAGGCCTAATTCATCTAGCCGTCATCGTCGAATGTCAGTGGTAACAGATTGGCACGCCTAGTAGGACTCCAATGAGTCTTCCACTTTTTTATGAAATTGAGGAGTCACAAATCACCATCGTTGAAGAAAGTCACGATGTCAAAGGAAAAGGAAATCACCGACGAAACCTCAGCCTCGCGCATCTCTGGAGAAGTCACACACGACAAATCCTCCGCTGTTCCCGGAAGTGGGGAACGGATGGTGACTATACCTGCCAATATTTTTCAAAATAAGATTTGTGAGGAAATCCTAACAGCCCTCTAGAATTGGTCTTGAATTTATCTTAAGTATCTAGTCGATATCATTAAACCAACCATCCGGAACAAGATTGTGTGGGAAAAGGGACAAAGAAATACGCAAAGGCAAGGCACTGGATGCCAAGCCCAAAGATTATGAAAGCACTCCTTTGGCGAAGGTAGCACAATGGGGCATATCTGGATATCCTCCGATGACGCTTCAGTATGGTAATGTCACTATTCTAAGCAAAGGAGACGAAAGTAAGAACTTCCCGGATGAAATAGTGGCTGAAAGACCTGGGCAGTCCTCGGGGCAGGCCACCTTAAGGCTGCCGCCACATCAAGGACATCCGGCGAGTAGCGGGTACGCACCACCGGCATCCTAATGGCACAAAAATCCTTTGTTCGGTGGCGTGAGCATGCCAACATCACCTGCGGGGGCGAACGGTCAAGGAAATGTCCCTAATGGAGGAAGAACTATTGGTCTTTGGGGGGCATGGCCGACCACAGCTCAAACACCTCTGTTTGCTCTTCCGGCTCTGGGATGACTTGGGGGGCATCCGCCCCAACTCAAACCTGCCTTGGGAGGCAACTTCTGCTACTCCGGGTCCATGCGGCTCAGCTCCGTCGGCTGTAGCAGTGGCTTCGGGCTCAAGTATACCAACTCCGGCTATGACGCCTCCACCTGGGGGCAGGCAGCATATCAAGAAGCTTTCCCAGCCAGACCAGCCGCACAACAGGGGTGCGGACCTCCACAACAGGGCCCTTCGGTCTAGTTTGCAAACTTTGTTCTTCTACCAGAAGCATCTCCATGCATACCAACTGAGAGGAATCGAGTACGCCCGCCTCTGGCTCACTTTCCACAAGGGCCTTAGCAACACTTCCTTTGCAGCCAGCTGGGTCTAGGACAGCCCCAAGAACATGCCGAGATCACTCCTCCTCCGCGACCAATTATTAATCCGCAGGCTATCGATGAAGTATTTCAGAGGCTGTATGGCGACCTTATCCAGCTATCCGCTAGGTCTCATTATCAACGGTTGTTCCTAGATCAAGTTGTCATCGACCATCCCTTACCCCAGAACGCACGGGTTCCGGAGTTTACGTTGTTCTCAATAGAAGATTCATGCTATACTATTGAGCATATCGACTGTTCCATGGTGCAATGCGGAGGAGAGTTTGGGACCAATGATTGATTTAAGCTCCAACTCTTTTCGTTGTCCCTCACAGGGCCGGCATTTACGTGGTACATGTCTTTGCCGCCAAATTTGTATAACATATGGGCAAATATTAAGATAGCATTCTACGAACGCTTTTATAGCTCGCTTCCGGAGGTGACGGTGTTGAATCTAATTAACCTACGGTAGAAGCATGATGAACTGGTGGAGCATTTTTTGAAGAGGTTCCGTAGGGCAGAAGGACGTTGTCAGGTCTAGATACCTGAAAATCAAGTGGTCAATATGACAATTGATAACATGATACATCAGCTCCGGGAGAACCTGGCTCTCCAAGAGTATAACGACCTCAGACAGCTCACCGGGAAAACAGTGAAGGTGGAACAGCTCCTTTGGGACGCCCATGCTGCCGGACATCATAAAATTTGAAAACGGAGCACATATAGTCCAAGTTCATAAAGAGAGTTTGAACTGCCTGAACAAGCTAGAGATGAAAATAAGAAGGAGCCATACCCAGCTCCGATAAATGCTATCGGTGTCCTGCTGGCTCGGGGGAAACAGACAACCACGGGTGTTAGGCGTAGTCCTAGATGACCCGCCCCGAAGAGGAATGTGCTCAAGCGGCTTGGGAGATCAATCAAACCTCCACGAAGAAACTCGGCATGGGATCGTCTTTTGCCCAATAACACCGTCACCGAAGTTAGTTTTAAAAAAAATGGAAAGATTTGGCAAGTAACTTCGGTTGACCAGGTGGTGATAACTTCTCACTCTATACAACGGCCTGAACAACCTCCGAATGATGGGAACTGCTCCAAAAACCGAAAATTGAGGAATTAGCCCCTTACCGAGACTCAACGGAGGAGGCTGCAGCGGCAGCTCCGGGCAGCCCGCCTTATCTCGAAGAAACAAAAGTAGCGACGCAACTAGCTTAGAAAGGTCCGAGACAGATTATTCTAAGGAAAAAACACCGAAGGTGGAGAAATTATACCCCCGGAGGAGAAGAAGATTACAATGGAGGCTGAAACAGGCTTTCTCGGAGGACAGAGGTGATTTAGGGCAGCAGTTTTCTCCAGAGATACCAATAGCACCTATTCAGGATAACGAACCTATGATTAGGGTTCTCGAAGATAATGAAATTTCAGAGGCTAGTCTCGACATCATAGCCAACGATTGAGACTTGGAGAGAGCCCTACAGTATGAAGACGAATTCAAGGTCGAGGAGGTTGAATTTTTACCAAAAAAATTGAGAAGCTTTAATCCCAACCGCCACAATCCCCAACGAATCCAACCCTAAGATGACCCGGACCAGCTCCCTACCGCTGCCAAGTAAAGTCATATGAAGCTAGAACCAAAGTCATATAAAGTTTGACAAACTTTTTTGCCCAAATATTTTTGTGGAGGGCATTTGTTATCCTCAAAATAATTTAAATCCGGCCCAACAGAAAGGCAGCCCAGGACTAATCCAAACTGGAGGCCCACGAACAGACCCCCTGCCGCAATCACTACCCGAAAGTGCGCATTGGATAAATACCCGACCGAACCTAATACTCAGGCGTACCATTTGTGGCATGTGGACCTGGAGGCTTCGGGGTTTGAACTCATAACCTCATGAAAACAAGTTTACTCCCACACCACTAGGTCATCCCTTACGGGACAATTTAATTAACTATATAATATATAACATCATAAATCAACTCAAAAGCCCTTTATTTTTATCAATCTCTTCAAAAAATAAATATTTTATCTACATATAAAACCCCACATCTTTTATAAAATTAGTTTATATTAATTAAAAATGAATAAAAGTTTTTTTTTATTTACTTGTATTACGAAAAATTTTATCATCTACAAAATGATATCTATATTGCATTAATTTTTTATTGCGATATAATTTTTAAAATATTTAATTGCACATTCTAATTTTTGTAATCATAGATATTAGATTTATTTTAAAACAATGAATATTATTAGTTACATAAAAAATAATATCATAACTCACTGTTATTAACTAATTAAATATTATTTTCTTAAATATCGTGTCACTAATTAAAGGGGTCAATTATATTGTGACAGAGGGAGTATATTAATATGTGTTACTTTCTCAATAAATATGTGCTAATTGAGTCAAATCACACAGCTACATGTAATTATCTCATATGCTATATGGAATTATATAATATGCTATCAAAATATGTATTATATATTACATTTATTTATACTATTTTCTTTATAAACATGTGTTGATTGAGTCAAATCAGCACCATACAAATTTGACTCCATCAACACTGTAACCAAAGCGTTGTACAAAGTACGTGTATGTTTTTTTATTGTCATTATTTATATTTAAAAGGTAAAACAATATATTGTCTCCGTCCCATTTCAAAGTATTATTTTTACCATTTGTGTTCAGTCCCATTTTAAAGTATATATTTTATTTTTTTAAGTAAAAGTAATCATACACTAATACAAAAATACCCTTGACTTTTATTTAAATTACAACTATACAATTACACATACGCTTACTTTTTATATAAAGTCAAAGGACAAAAATGTCAAATCTTCTCACACACTTCAACTAACTAATAAAATACTATTATTATTTAATTTACTACAAAATTCCAAAGATCCTTTTTAAAAAGGGACAAACGGAGTATATAAATCAGTAAATAAAAATTCAAAATTAAAATAAAAGCATAAAGAGAAAACGAGAAAATCAAATATGAAGAAAAAAGAAATATATCTATATATATATTTTTTAATCCACCCACAATAAATCAATAGTTTGACACAAATGATATAATTTTTTATATTTAAAATAAAATGTACAACCATCTCCATCTACAAATACAAAATAAACATTCATTTCAAATTAATTTTAATGTGCAGTCAAAGAAACCGTATTAAGGACATTATAAGACATCGGCAACGGAGATATTCGCTTTTGGGTATCTCTACTACTTTTTGTTACCTACGTTACTTTCTCTCTGCCACGTCAGCAGAGATACTCTTTCTATTTTATATTTGTAAAAAGATACTCATCCTAATTTTTTAATAAATTTTTATTTTCATATTATATATATATTGTTTTTTAATTATAATTTTATATTATTTAATTGCTTTAAAATTTATAATTTTATTTTATTTAATAATTTAAATTAAATTTATTAATATTGATTTGTTCAATAGAATTATATAATATTTGTATTTATATATTTTAAATTTTAAATTGATAAAATATATTTAATATTGGTATCATTTTGTAGAATACAATATATTATGAATTATAAAAATATTACAAAATTTAAATATAACAATAAATTCAATGTAAATTACAAAAATAAAACATATATAATATATATCATATATATATATACATATATATACATAAGTGTCATATGTCCTAATTAAATTGGAATATATGGCAATTGAATAAGATATTTCCAAAGTATCTATCATTTTTTATTTCTAAAAAAATAGTGATGTGGCGGATCTCCTGAGTGCATCTCCTCTCAGGAGATACCCCAGCCAATTGCGGATGGTCTAAGGATGCCAAATTGAATACTAAGAGGCTAGGTATCTGTGGTGAAAATGTATTTATAAATTTTTCCACTTACTATACAATATAAGTAGAATTTGAGCTAATCCGTAATTACATTTTAGTGCCAAAAAAAAAAAAAAACAGCTCAAATAAATCGAATAATCGTTATTTCAATATTTTGGCTCGTCATTTACGTTTTTGTTAATTTTTTTTTAGCAAGAACGTGCATTTAACTTTGAGAGTTTTTACTAACAAACTCATATGCATCTTTTAAATATACGACTAACTAATGTAATCAATTTTAATTCCATTTAAATCCATGATATCACATATACATCTATAATAAGTAAATTAAATCCACGTGATAAAGGCAATAGTATTATTGCTTATTTATACCACTAACTTATTATTACTATTATTATTATTATTATTATTATTCTTATTATTATCTATTGTATGTTGATGAAATAACATTATTATTATTATTATTTTCAGATTTGATTTACTGTTTCTTTAATTATTTTCTATTTGATTTATACCAAGTGATTTGATTTACAATAATAATAATTATTATTATTATTATTATTATTATTATTATTATTATTATTAAGAAATCATCAATAATTAATAATTCAAAATAAGTGTGCAATTATAATTATGGTGATTATAAGGAAGTTCTTAATTAGAAAAACAACATAAATTAGAAAATCATTATATGGTAAAATTTATCCATTCAATATGGATAAAGTTTTCTAAATTTCTTTAAATGATGTGATTCTAATAATTATAGGTTAAATTATATACCACTCTCTTTGTGATTTACTAAAAATGCATAAAAAAACTCTATATTTTATTTATTACATGAAACTCCTTTGTATTAATATAAAGTTTGTATGAAACATCATTTTCGCCAAAACTAATATTTGATTGTAAATATGAACCAAAAATGTAAGTTTTATACAGATAAAGAGATAAAAATATCTTAAATAATTTTTTGAATAAAATAATTAAATAATAATTGATTAATCCTTTATTTTATATTTTTTAGACAAATTTTTTATATGATTTTTACAAAAATTATAAAAATAAATAACTGATCAATAATTTATTTATTTATTTGATTCGAAAAAATGATTTTAGATATTTTACATTTTTTATTTGTATAAAACTTGCGTAATTTAGGTATTTATTTAGAATCAAACATCAGCTTTGGACAAAGAGGTGTTTTGTGCAAATATCAAATTAATACAAGTGAATTTTACGAAATAAATAAAACACAATGGAATATTATATAATTTAACCATAATTATATTTACCATTTACCTCATCTATAATTTGTCATTCATAAAAAATCACTTTTATACAAATATCAAATATTTAATTATATTTAATTTCAAATAATTAAATATTTATTGAACATTTGATTTTTCAAACCTGAAAATAAGAATTCCAATAAATCATCACATTGGTGAAAATAGTTAATACGTGGGATGCTTAAATAGATATTATTGTATAGGGCATAGTAACTTTTGGCTTTGAAACTCCCTATTTTCAATACCATTGGGATTTGTGAGAATACTAGAATGGTAAACATTATTCATTTTAACGTATCCCACTATGATATAATATCTTTTCAAGAAAATACATATAGGCAAACTAGTGACCTTTCATCTTGAACTATTCAATTACGACATATATTGAGACAATTTTATCAAAATGACACATTCCATATCCTATTTGTTCTCATGTTTGTTTATATTTCAGGCCTTAAAAAAAAACCTTTGTCATAGGAAGTGCTTCATTGAAGTGACCTCCACTTCACACTTGTATAGATGAACCATGATATCCAACCGTACTCTATCAACAAATAGTTAAGAGACCTTGAAAGCTTAAAGTTTAACCTATACCATTGACATCGTTATCGATACTTGTTGCTCACTCTTTTTCACTTGAGTAATAATAAAATTCATATCTGATGTTAGAATGCGAATTCTTATGGTTTGATTGTTCCTATTGAAATAAGTTTGTAGGGTCTCCACTTATCATTTTTGAGGATCGACTACAATCATTGTTAAGATTGATTTTTCAAACTTGTTATTCCGAACACTTTTTGAAATTAATTTTTGTTTAACATTTTGATTAGAGAATCTACTACGTTATCCTTATACTTTACATAATCTAACAAGATTATCACTCGTGATATCAATTCTCGCATGGTATTATATTAACAACAAATATGTCATAACTTACTGTTATACATCATTTTCGATGTAGTTTTAATTGATGTTAGACTCTCACGGTGGATTGTTACTCTGGGCATAGATTTCTTACAATATGAAATCTCTTGTAAGAGTTAATGAAGTCACTCAGCTTCCTTGTCCTCTTTATCTAGAACAATAAATTTTGATTTTATGAAGAACTGAGCTATTGCATGTTTTCTATGCTAATTTCCATAATAAATTACGTCCTTCGATTTTGAAAATATATTCACTCATGAAAAATTAGCATATATTTTTTGCGCTACAGGTTACCCCAAATTTAACTTAATTTGATGTTCGAGTCAACTAGAATATTCACCAAAGGACTATCATTAGTAGTAAACTTCTTCAACACTTTCATCACTTAGTGAGATTGTGTTAGTTTAATTCTCTTCGGATGACTAATTATTTTGATCTTAAGGTTCACATTATCAAACCCTAACTTCTTTATGTCGAAATTCATTTTCAACATTAGTTTTGTCCATACAATGAATAATTGATCACTTTCTTCTATAATCAATACAATATATATGTAGAGGCAGACTGCAGACGTGCACAAAGTTTCTGGAATTTTCTTTTGTAGTAAATATATTTTTTGCTCAAGTTCCACTGATTTAGCACTTATTTAACACCATATAAGGATTTAATGAGTTAACATATTTGCCCTTATGGTCAAGTACTACAAAAACATTGAGTGATACCATGTATATTTTTTCATCTAAGTCAACATTCAAGAACGAAGTCTGGACATTAAGTTGGTCATCTAGATTGTGCAAGACAGAAATCATGAGAAGCACCTTAATCAATGTGATCCTTGGAGCTATTAATCGGGTCATAATTTTTTGACTGAACCATCGACTTTGTGTTTTCCTTTTACGATCTATTTACATCTTAAGAGCTTACAACTCTCTGAGAGGTCGGTTAAGATTCATGTGTAATTTTGGAGTTATCCCATTCTAGTAAGTTAGCTCTATTATTGAAGGCTTCAATTTTGAACTTCTCTTTTGATTGTTTTCTTCAAACTAAAGTTTGACAAATGGATTATGAGCTGCATAAGTTTTTCCTTGGGCTTGAGGTAGTTTTTAAAATTTCTCGACAAAGGAGATCATTTTTCGATCACTATTGTCGTATTAAAGGCAGATATCCATTCGAATTGGATATTTTACATTAAGAGTTAAAACTCTTGCACTATTCCATAAGAGACCATCTATCGAGCATAAGGTGTGACGGATATCTCACCACGATATCCTCTTTAGTATTGTATTTTTTGATTTTATACATTTTCTTAAGCTGATGCTACAACTTTCGAAGTTTTTACAAATTGATATAAAAAGTACAAGGAGTCATAAAGACTATTCAAGATTAAATTTAAAAATAAAAATTTATTTGACTCTATTTCTAATACGATGAATGTCGGGAAATATTAGCATATGTTCCAGTATTAGTCAAGGGGTCTCTGCTTAGGAAGAAGGTTAAGCCAAGCGCCATTAGATAAAACAACATCTACTGATAGAATTATCAATAATGAATTTGATTTCAGAAGGTGCAGTTGAGGCAACGGTGCACTAAAAAAATCTATGAATATTTTGTTAGTAAATACCTCGTAAGTAATTCCTCATGAGAAAAACTTTGTGAATAATTCCATAGATAAATTACTCACGACAATACTCTACGGACTTCTATCCGTGTGTAATTTACTCACATAATTACTCACGAATTTTGTCCGTAAGTAAATTTACTCACGTAATTATTCATGGAAACATTTCATCGCAAAAAAATGGAGTAATTCCGACGAAATAATTCCATGAGTAATTCCGTGGGTAATTTACTCACATAATTATTCACGGAATTTCCCTCGCAATATTGCAACATGATGTTTGAGATGAAATAAATTCAATGAGTAATTCTGTGAGTAATTTTCCCTACCCCCCAAAAAATATTATATTTTGATTTATTCATACTTGTTCGAAACTATATATTACGATAGCACATTTCAAGCCATAAATTAAATCACACCAAATCAAATATTCAATAAACAAAATATGATCGAATCATACAATATTTGTAAATATAGTTATGTAATCGGTAGATACCGCAAAAAAATAGTAAACATAACCGTACATTCGAAATAATAGAATCCATATAATATTTAAGTATAAATACTCAAGTATGAAAATCAACAAATATGTGACATACCAGAATCGCCATTAAGGTCACAACAGTCCTTTCGGGGGTTCATCCTCTCGAGCTGCTGCATGATTGTCAGGGCATAGCTTTTGAAACGATCAAACTGCTTCTCCAAGCGTGCTAACCAACTTTCATTTATCGTTGGTGCACCAGGCATACGACCATCACTAGTGAATAAGTTGCGATCCGGTGGAACCAAGATGTGTTTAATTGTGCCACATTCTACGTAATTTACTGTAATTTTTAAAAACAGAATAAATATTTTTTTTATTTAAATATCATATGCTACACTTTATAAAGATGCTTTATAAACTTACAACAAGACAACTAAAAGTAAACAGGGTGAATTGAATTAACGTCATTAACAAATTTTATTCCACTTAATGCACGGGTAGAAAGAATCATGTTTCAATCTATAACTCTAACCTTAAAAAACTAAGTTCAGCCTACCTATAAAAAACATAATTCTAACTTCTCCAAATAGCCTAACAAGGTTAAAAAACAAAGTGCATATCTAAAAATATTGAGTCCAAATAATAAAAAACTAAATATAAACATCAAAGAAACACATAAAAAGAGAATAAAATAACAAGACACAAAAATTTTAACGTGATTTGGTCTTACAATAGACCTACATCCACGATTCCGAAACGGGATAATCCACTAAAATTTTTATTACAATTTTTGTACGAAAAAAATTGTAAAACCCTCCTTACAACAACCAAATCTCAATTTCACTCTATCTAGTTACTAAGGAGAAAAGACTTGTTGTGGTATATTAAAACAAGACCCAAATGGGTCAATTTATAGGAGTCATTGCCCTCACTTTTCTATCTCTTATTTAGTGTGGGACATTTGGAAAGATATACAACAAATTCTCCATCTTCTCATAGTTTTAAATATTTCAACTATGTCAGAAAAACCAACCATCTTCTCGATTTTTTATTCTTTGCATCATTGTTGCTCTCCACATTTGCTCGCAAGGCGCATCCATCTAAATAATAGATGTTGTTTTGTTTCTTTCTCCCTTGCATAATCAAGTTGTCACCCTTGTACACTTCACATATATTTTTTGTGACATCATATCTATGTCCATGTGAAGCGAACTCGCCCGATAAAATAACATTAGCTCCAATAATACACATACCTCATATTAAAAAACTTTTTGACATCACCATTGTGGACCTTCAAGTGAACTCTTCCAATGCCTTCAATTCCCTGCTTCATCTTATTCTCCAAATTAATGTAACCAAAATCTTTCTTTGTGTGCAAAGTATCAAATAAAGCTTGATTTTTACATATATGGACATCGGCAGCAGAATCCATCACCCAATTAGAATTCTCAATAAGATTTGTATTTAAAAGAAGGAAATCACTTTCATAATTGACCATGTTCGCGGAGTTCTTAAATTTCGACTTACCCCTTCAAATTTTTCAGACTTCTCAAGTTTTCTTTAAAAATTCGACAGTGATTTTCAATGTGACCAAGCTCTTCACAATAATGACACTCAATAAAGCTGTAATTTCTCGGCCGAGATTTTGATCTTCCATTACAGTCACTCTTTATTTTCCCCCTCTTTTAGAACTTCTCACAGCTAGTATTTGACTCTCCTTTGAAGCGCCTCCATTTCCCATTATCTTGTCATTCTCCTTTAAAATCATTATTGTCTCATTCAATTTCAATGTAGTTTTTCCAACCAACATTGACTACACCAACGACTTAAATAGGATTTGGGCAATGAAGCTTAGAAAAGCAACGCTTGCTCTTTCTCTTTAATTTCATCTTTTGCATTCATCAGTCTACATACTAGCTCATTGAACTTGTTAGTATGCTCAATTATATTACCTCCTTCCTTTATCTTAAAAGAGTATAGACTCATCTTGATAATTAGGTGGTTAGTCAACATCTTCATGACAAATTTACTCTCCAAAGTATCCCACAACTTCTTCGGCGATGTTTCTGTCAACACGGTAACTTTTATCTGCAGAGTGAGTGTCAAACGGATTGTGCTAATTTTTTTTTTAGATCATACTTCAATCACCATCTTTCATACCGTCTAGTTTTTCATCTTCCAAGGCAACATTAGACATCACTACATTAAATAGTGTCGAATTGTGCTTTGCCACATAGTAAATTCACTCTTTCCATCAAAGAGCGAAAGATCATATTTCAAAGTAGTGGACATAGTGCTTAATAACTCTCCAATAAACAAGCACTTCCAACAACCAAATAAAAAGAGGCTAAAAAATAAAACCAGAAACTTAAAATTAGGCAAAACCGACCTTTCTGGCAGAAATCCAATGTGTTTCCGGAACCAGTTGTGGAACTGCAACCTGGACTGTTGATGTGACGTCAACTTCTCTCGAAACACCTCTTGCTCATTCTCTGCTCCCTTCACCAAGACTTCGCTAAAAAAATTCAAGTAAAATTTTTTCTGATGTGGAAGATCAGTCACAGCTTCAACTACAGAGCATACTCATAATTCTAAAAGAATTATGACCTTACTCTGATATCACTTGTTGGAAACACACACAAGAGAAGAGAGAAAAAAAATAACAAGATATGAAAATTTTAACGTAGTTCGGTCTCACAACAGACCTACATCCACGATCCCAGAACAGGATAATCCACTAAATGTTTATTACAATTTTTGTACGGAAAAAAATTGTAAAATCCGCGTTGCGACAACTTACCAAATCTCAATTTCACTCTCTCTCTCGTTACTAAGGATATAAGACTTGTTGTGGTGTATTAAAACAATACCCAAAGAGGTCAATTTATAGGAGTCATTGCCCCCACTTTTCCATCCCTTATCCAATGTGGGACATTTGGGAAGATATACAACATTTGTTTCACTTAAGAATGATGAAAAGTAACCATATTTTATCCATAAATACAAACGTATTTGCAATATATCGACAATCTTGTACTAAAAGCAAAAACTTGATTTAAGTTAATAAATCCAGCTTAACCATCAAATGTCGTTTGAATAAACAAAAAAAAAGTCATTACTGAACAATTTTAAAAAATTGATTGATAAGAAAGACATTGAAAGTAAGAGTACTATGCAGAAAGAACTTACTTGTTTGACACTTTCCTTTGCCATAGCCTCAAGGATACATTTATGAATCAGTTTGCACATGCTCACTTCCATCTTTACAACCATAATAAAATATTGAAAAACATCTCTTTATTAAAAAAAATAACAGTAAAATGGTCATTAAGGTCTATTTCTTTAATTGGTAGAACAATTAAAGTGTCACCTGAATGCAAACCTTTTGATCATACATAGACTATAGATGAAACAAGTTCCCAAACTTGAAAGTGCTAAAGAGTTGATTCAACACCAATAACAAAACTTAAAAGTACTTGAATGCATACCTTTTGAACTGGTCAATAATAATAATAACAATTAATGGTAATGATTATTGATTCAACAACAACACAAATGAAATGAATGGAGGGATGAATGAATGTACCCATTTAATCCGGAGAGGACCTAAGAGTAGACTCCCTAGCCTTGGAAAAAGGGAAAGTTGTGCTACATTGAATCCACATCCCGAGTAAGGAATCAAGATTCAATGGTTTTATTTTGGGTTCAAGACCACCATCATCATGTACACAAACTTCTACACCGATGAATGGTGATCAATTGAGTACTAACTACTAAGTTACGTCACTATTCTTTAGGTCAAAGAATACACTATCCTACAACTGCTGCGATGTTGGATCTACAATGGGAAGCCAAAGAACTTCATACTCGTGCCTAATTTTTGCTGGTTGTAAATCATGTTGAGCACAATTAGCTCTTCGTGAGGAAGATCCAGATTATAAATAAGCAGCATCATATACTTCAGCCTTAGCACCTCAACCCATTTCTATATATCATTGCACATCACACAGGTAAGGTTAATTTAATTAGAAGGGATAAAATATATAATATGCTACATGTGTTAATTGTGGGAAAATAGAGAGCTTACTCTTATCTTTATGGTGCCATCATAGGTTGGCCTTTGATGCTCTTTTCATAGAATTACAACCGTTAGTACTTTCGTGTTGTTATTATAAGAATGTCCGTTAATAATCCCTTTAGTACTATATATTTCATATGTATTCCTATTGTGCACTTAAAATAATAGGTTCATTTATATTAAAGGATATTGTTCCTAACTCTTTGCTACCAAACTCAAGTCTCCATTATGGGGCCTAAAATAGGCAAACTATAACTAGCGAGGAAGATCAAAAGTATATTATGCCATAAAAGCATTTTAACAAACACATGGTGCACAGAATGAAAGAACAATCCGATTACATAACTTGCTAGTTGTCTACACCCTAATCTTGAAGCTTGTGTCATGTTCATTTGAATCAAAATAAATCATTTATACATGCATATATATATATATATATACACCCTAGTTGAAAATTATGATGTTCAGAGAGACGAAATTTGACACCTACGAGGTTTTGGAGCAAACATCTTTGTAACCAAACTCGAGAGAGCTCAATTTGTTCATCGTCTCTAAAATTTGTGTTTTCAGTTTTTCTTAATCCTACACAAAGATTAAAGTAGCAATTTATCATATTTCTATGCGAATCATACCAAATATTAAGCCTAAACCTAACTACAAAAGAAATGAAATGAAATGAAATCACCATCATTATCATCAGCGAAAGCTAGAATTCAACTCCGAACACATCAACCGTAGCCCGGAGGAAGCAAAAATAAAAAAAATTAAAGTAACAAAAAGATAATTGAAGAACTAAAAACATAAAAATGAATAATCCCTAAGAGCAGTACCTGTGAGATCACATGGCTCAGATTTGTTGTAGACGTCGATTTCGCTTCGATTTCAAAAGACTTCCACAAGAATTCTTCCCCAACTAATAACGGATCACTCCCTCTGCTCGCCATTATTATTTACACTAAAACAATTTGAAATAAATAAATTAATTTTATAAATTCTTTTCATGTTTATTACTAGTATGTATGATTAATCAGCTAATTAATTGAATTAATTTGTAAATTGATGGATAAGTAAAGAAAAATAATACAAATTAAAATTACTAATACTTTTATTTATGTTTTTAGTCATTTTAAAGTTATTTTAAGACGTTTTT
Organism: Andrographis paniculata; assembly: GCF_009805555.1. Taxonomy (NCBI): domain Eukaryota; kingdom Viridiplantae; phylum Streptophyta; class Magnoliopsida; order Lamiales; family Acanthaceae; genus Andrographis; species Andrographis paniculata. The sequence continues at coordinate 913,358 of NW_026137589.1, forward strand.
CAATTAATAATATATTTTTTTTCTAAAAAACAAATTAATCAAATTTATTTATTTATTTTTTTTGGAAAAAGAGTTTTAACTATGAATATTTTCTAGTCCATTGCCATTTATTCACAATTGGTTACCAAATTGTAGTATGTAGGAAATATTTTAGTTTTCAGCTACGAAGTTAAATTATGTAATCAAATAACAAGTTTTTACTATGAAAATAGTTTGTATTGTAAAATTTTGTAGCATATCAATGATTCTTTTGTAGTGAATTACTTAGGAAAACGTATTTCATGAGTAATTTCATGAGTAATCATATGTAATTATTCACATAATTAGATTCTGACTCAATTATGTATGGAATTACTTACGGAATTTATTTCGTCAGTAATTCAATGAGTATTAGATTCTGACTCAATTCTTGTAATGGTGGTTGTTATGGTGATGGCGGACAAAACGTCATACACTTTAGCCATTGATGGGAAGCCATCCTCTTCAACAAAATATCAATAATAAATATATTAATATTTATTATTACACAACAGGTAATTTTCTAATTATTGAAAAAATAAGTATCGTGTGATAATGGAGTGAAAGAACAAAAAAAAAAAAAAGAAGAAGAAAATATTTATAAAATCATCAAAGACTATAGGAGAAAATCTCATCATTTACAGAATTGGTAAAATATATAATAAATAAATTATGATGCAAATAAAAAGAAAAAATAAATAAAGTTGAGTCGAAGAGTCCTCTTTCCGCAAAATGATCTAGGTCTGGTAATACTTCAATTCTTCCGTACGCTCCCAAAGGCAAAACATCTTATGTTCTTTTGAAGCAAAAGGAACCAATAAATGAAATGAGAGTAAAATTGTTGATAGAGAAAAAAATAAGGGAGATAAATATCTAGTTTGAGAGAAAAAAAAAAATTGCATCCAAAGAGAAAAGTTATATCTGAAGATTTTAAGTGAGTTATACCTACTAGACTTTTCCACTGAACCGATTGAGGGAAGCTTTTTTAGTTAAGATTTTAAGAAAAAAAGAACATACTTAGGAAATCAACTATAATTAAGAATTTGAAATAAGGAATGAATTGCAACTGCTGTACGACAATCATTAGAATTTAATTATAGGGAAATCTTTAATCAAGACAAAAATATAAATTAAAAATGACGAATATGATAATGTTTATCCATTTAATAGGAATATAATTTTTTTTTAGATTTCTCTATAAGACCCGTAAGTTTATCATCCCGGTCTAACGTCCGATACAAATATCCGCATCTTAGCTCAAAAAATCACATTTTCCTATTTAACTTATCTATTTCTACACATCATAATCTGATTTGAAAAAAAAAAAAAAATTCAAATATTTAATTTTAAGAATTAAATATTTATTCAACATCAAATTTCTCAAACTCTATAAAAACAAGAATTCCATCAACAACTAATGTAATCATATTTACTTCTTTAATTCACCCCACTCATATAAGTTTCCTAATCCATGCCTTCAAGCATTTAATCATATATCATTTCAACTTTCTAACACTTACATCCATGTGTTATATTCCTTACATTTTGTTATAGATATTATTGTGTTTTCGACTCCACACAATCCGTAATCACTTAACTCATTAGCCAAAACACTAAACAATTATCACTTTACCTCATTGTATTCATAAATGTGCATTTAATCATCCTCTCTCGCATTCATTCATATAATAGATATATCATTTCAACTTTCTAACACTTACATCCATGTGTTATATTCCTTACATTTTGTTATAGAAATAATTGTGTGTTCGACTCCACACAATCCGTAATCGCTTAACTCATTAGCCAAAACACTATATTTTGCTCATATCATGCATCATTACTTCATCTTAGTAAAGCCTTGTAGCATTCACCTCACTTGGAATCATCTTGCTCAATCTTTGCTTGATTAGTTTACTTTACATTTTATTTACTTAGAATAAACATTATTTCAAGATTTTTTTTTCTCTTTTTTTTTTCATTAGACTTAGATTGAATTTTTTAGTAATACTTTTCAACTTAAAATCTCTAAATTCGATATAAAACTCATCAAGAGAAAAAAAATATAAATATATACTATCTAGACACTATAAGTTCAATGGCAACAATTATATTATTAGTCAATATTTGACGCAATCAATAGTCAATTTCTATAAGCATTTCATACTACTTACATGTGTTTCAATCATTCTCACTTTACTTACTATGGTCCACATAAACATTACTTTTGATGTATAAGAATGCTTAAATAGATTACTTCTATATCCTTGCACAATGATATAGAATGTGAGCTTGCACTAACCTATACAAAAATAAAGATTAAACTAAACTAAACACAAATGAAAGAAATGAAAGACTCGAAATATAATAATGTAATTGTGATATAAAAACTTATATGGTGTGTTCATGGATAGAGTCATAAAGAAAAAAAAGATTTAGAAGTTTGACAGTTACAATTGTCTCTAACTAACTCCTAACTACAATTGTTATAAAATGTTCTAAAATATACAATAATTACAACATAAAATTAATACAAGAAGCCTTTTCACTAATTAAGTGGTTGTCTAGTGGGTGACTTTGGTCCAAGACAAACGATTAAGCGAGCATTTTAACTAGCAAATGAAAAACCAACAACTTCAGTAATAATTTTCAATAAACTTATAAAATTGATTGTGTGAATCCTCACCTTAATGCGAAAGAAAAACCCTATGAGAAAAAATAATAAATAATCAATTAGTCATTCTTACAATTCTTTAACTATTTTAATATCACTTAATTACCACAAATAACACTTAAATACTAAATTAAGGAACACATTATATTAATTTAATTGTACAAACTAATTACAAACATGAATAAATACATATTTTACAATTGAATAACAAGTGCGAACATTGAAATACAATAACATACATATTGCCAAAGCTCAACATAAATACATGCCACAATATTTACTCATGTACCGTTGTACTTAATATGAAATTATATTTAGGAGTTATCACATATTTTAGGACAATATATGTAATCATGTACCTAGAAAATTACACAAGATCGCCGTTTGCATTTTCCATGGCTAAATTTAGTTGATCTAATACTAAATGAATTTTAAAATAAGTTTTAAGCATATTTTTCAATGATTTTTTAAGGGATTTTGTCAACTTTTTATCCTTAATTATCTTCTTCATCACACTCCATTAGTATATTCTCTTTAGTTAGGTGTTTCCCTTACTTTTTTATTGTTGTCCGTCTAGCTCTCTCTATCTCTATCTTTTTTGTAGCTATGAATGTATATAAAATTATACTCAATACCATAAAATTTTAGATTGTATCAAAGTGCAAAAATAAATATGTGCAGGGATGTGAAGCTTTGTGGAAAGAGTTTCCCTTTTACTTCATAGGGCATAGACAATACAATTACTACCGACGATTCTTTTATTTATGAAAATAGGTTACCTCAAGTAGAATAAATGTCAAAGAAGCATAGCAAGGATGATTTTCATGTACGAGAGAATGTAGATGAAGAAAATATCATGAATAAAAATCAAGTCCAAAAAATTATTTCTTTGGCCAACGAATAGATTGAGGATAGAAAAAAAAGAAATATCCCATCAAGAGTTTGATGTTAATCATGTTGATGATGGAGAAGAAAGTGTTGAATTTTATGAGATAAGAGGTTGAAAAAATAGATACTAACCAAGACACCTCAGCGACTTCATAGTAAAATTTTCCCCATCGGTCAACCTTAAATAGCCCGCACCTATTCAAGAAACCTCAACGGTACATCCTATTGCCAATTTCATTTCCTATAAGAAATTCTCAGATACTCATAGGTCCTTTCTAGCGGCCATGAACTTAGTCAATGAGCCGAAATATTTTAAACAAGCCATGCAAGATGAGAAATAGAGAGAAACCATGAAAAAAAAATACATGGACTTGAAAGAAATGTGACTTGGACCCTAGAAGCCTTGTCGAAAAGAAAGAGCGCCAAAGACTCTAAGTGGGTCTACAAAGTGAAATACACGTCCAACAAAGAAATTGACAAATACAAGGCGTATCTTGTGGCAAAGGCTTTTCCAAATAGAATGGGTGGATTATCATGACACTTTTTCCCCGGTTGCAAAATCGGTCACTGTCAGAATCCTCCTTGCAATTGCCATCAAGAGAGACTGGATTATTCAAAAATGTAATATGAATAATGCGTTTTTATATGAATATTTGGGAGAGGAAGTGTTCATAAAGATACCTCAAGACTTCTTCAAAGAAAACAAAACTCGAGTTTATTGTCTTAAAAAATCTCTCTACGGCCTGAAGCAAGCTTTTGAAATTGGTATAAAAAATTCACATCCACACCTTGGTCTTGGTTTTCATCAATCTCAGGCAGATCACTCCCTGTTCACATACAAAATGGAATACACCTTTGTGGCGGCTCTTATCTACGTTGATGATGTGATCATTGTCGGAAATTATTCAAAAATCAAACAAAGAAAATCACATCTAGATGAAAAATACAACATCAAGGATCTTGGACCTTGAAATATTTTTCTTGTCATTGAAGCTACACTACAAAAAAGTTAAATTTAGCTACAAAAAATTTTGTAGAAAAAGGTAATAAATTAATAGCAAAAATGTTTTTGTAACAAAATTCATTTCATCCCCGATACCACGTTAGTAAAAGTCTTTAACGATAAATTCGTAACGAAAAATATTTTTTTTGCAATGAAAGTTAGAAAAGAGATATAGCTATGAAAATAATATTTCCTACCTAAATCTCTTTTGCTATAAAAGTAAAATTTATAACAAAAGAGTTGTACAACAAAATATACACAAGTTTTTTTTAGCCAAATGGTTTTAGTTATAAAAAATAATTTTGTACCTAAAACCTTTTTTCTATGAAAATAAAATTTTCTAGCAAAATAAATTTAGCGAAAAAATTAATTTTGTAGTACATAATTTATTTTTAGCAATGAAATTAATTTTGGTTGTTAAATGACTCTAACTACAAATATTTTTAAGTTAAAAATATTGTAACTAATTAGATACTTTTTTGTAGTGCTACAAGAACATCCGATACTCAGGTCCTCAACCAAAAAAAATATACCATAGACATCTTGGAAAACAATGGAACGAAGGGATTTCGGTCGAGTACTTTTCTTATAAAAACAAAATCTGAAACTAGATAGAAACGAAGAAGAGTTCCGGTTGACGCCAATCAATAACAGCGGTTAATTAGAAGACTTCTATATCTTCAAGCCACTCACCCTGACATTGCTTATTTGGTGAATGTTCAGAGTCAATATGTGTTGATCCAAATCAAGGTCACAAGGAAACAACAATGAGAGTATGTACTACGATACCTTAAGGTCACTTCTGGCCAAGGCATTATTTTTCCACTGTATGGGAGAATTAATTTGAATGCATATTGTTACTTAGATTAGCTAGGGTGTCCTTACACTAGGTGGTTCAGAACATGATACATCATTCTGCTCGGAGGTGCTTCAATATCATGGAAAACTAAGAAACAATCTTCGATATCTTGTTCTTCAAAAAAGGCAAAGTATTAGGCAATGATGACAACAATTAGTGAAATTTTATAGATGCGTTGGTTGCTTAAAGATTTGGAGCTAAATCTTACAAATTCTATATCTTTATTTTTTGACAATCAAGCAGCTCGCCACATTGCCAACAACCTTGTGTGTCATGAACGGACCAAGCATGCTGAGATAAATTGCTACTTCATCCGTGAGAGGGTTGAGTATCGGGAGATTATGCCCATGCACATTGCTACAAAGTTGCAAATTGCAAACCTGTTCACGAAAGGATTAAGAGCACAATGATTACACTTACTTCTTGACAAAATGGACATTGTGAATCTACGTGCTCTATCCTGAGGGGAAGTAAAGAATTTTGTCAACCTTTCATTTTTAATTCTCTCCTCCATCACAACACATTAGTATCTTCTCTTTAATTAGATATTCTTTTTTTTTTTTTTTTATTTTTGTCCGTCTAGTTTTCTTTATTTCTATTGCTTTGTAGAGATGAATGTATTCTAAAATATACTCAATATCATGAAATTTTAGATTCTAGGAACATTTGATTTTGATTTATTTATCTAAATAATTATCAATATATATAAGACTATGTCGATATTTTTCTTTTTTAGAAAAACCACATAAAGCCAAATTTAAATCGACTATAGAATTATATGCATTAGAACAATGGTTTTCTGAAGATTTACTAAACATAAAATAATACAAAAGTATTAGCTATTCATAAAGAGATGGTGTTGATTTGACCAAGTCAGCATCGAACTGCAAGGCAAATAGCACACGATTTTGTACAACACAAAATAATACTCCCACCGTCTCAAATATGGTACAACATTTGTTTCCAACACGAAAATTTATGTAGATAATATTAAATATGACAATTTGGGAATTAGGTGGTTCGATAAGAGAGAAAAGTATATATTTAGTTAAGTAATTTAATGAGATAAAGTGTAAAGTAGATATTAAATATATTTAATTATTTCTTATTTTAAAACTATTGCAGGGTGTTTAAGACATAGCCAAAAAAAAAATATTGCAGAATGTTTCGGATGGATGGAGTATTATTTTACTCACTCCGTCCCATTTAAAGGTTACCATTTTTCATTTTCATCTGTTCCAAAACAAGGTTACCATTTCCTAATTTAGTAATTGTACTACCTACTTCACATAATAAATACCCTTTCAACTTACAATATATTACACAAATGCCATTACTTTTATATTATACTATACTAATAGGGGTATTTTTATTTTTTTTACTACAATCCAATATAATACTAATATTAAAAAATCTACGTGTAAAAAACAGACGCTACCCTTATTGCTGGACGGAGGAAATATATAGAAACATGTAATGTACGGTTTATATATTGTAGTATATTATATATATATATATATTGTGGTGAAAAGTAATCATATTATATTGTATATTTTATTATTATAGACTGTTAAAATATTTATTGTATATTATAAAATAATGCGTTGTAATTTATGTGCTATTTTATCTTTTTTTATATATATATATTAATTAATCAAATCAACATTAGTCAACATGCAAATTGGATCGCTTCATAGAAATACCTATAAATTTATTTAATTAAGATCAAGTATTCCTCGTGTCTACAAAAATTATGGGTCAACCTTCATATATAAAAATCCTTCAACGATCTTGTATATAACTATTGCATAGCTTAAATTGCTCAATTAAATAGAGAATATATATATATATATATATAAAAGATAATAAAATTTCTTTCACAAAAAGTGCTCTTTAATTACTCATTGTTTCTCAAAAGACTGAAGAAATAAAGGCGCAAGAGATTTGATTGAATCAAGTTTTGTAAAGTATAGGAATGCATTGTCTAGGGGTTTGGATTTTATATTTTGATTTAAGTAAAATTTTGAATTTAAATAATTGTTTTATGTAGTATAAATTATTAAGAAGTTATGCATTGTCTTGAATATAAAATTAATATTTAGTATAATATAAAAATTAAAAAATAAATATTTGATTTACTATTTTTTTTAAAAAAAATTATAAATAATGAAAACTAAATAAAATCATCCAAACAAACACACTCGAAGCAAACTCTTTTTCTTTTACTTAGATTTTATTTTATTTTATTCCTCTTCACGTGCCTATTTGTTAGAAATATGAATGCATATTTACCTAAGGATTGATTATGCCAACATATTTACATACCTCACGCACACGATTTTATATCCTATCAAATATATTTTATATTCAAATCATTCACGGATATATATATATATATTCATATATTTAACTGTAGAAATAATTGGTATTTTTATAAATTATCACTATATTAATTTTACCATATATATATATATGGACATATGACTTATAAAATAATGATTTCTTTCAAACTTGACAGACAAAGTCCACTTGTTCATTTTAAAATTAAATGTCACTATGAATTAATTGATAATTATAGTGATTGAACCATAGGCAATACTAACAACATCAATCATTGAAAATTGAAAGAAAAAAATAAAAATAAAAATAAAAATAAAAATCCCTATTGATATTTGGATAGGTAGATTTCAAAGAGATATGTATGGATAGAGATGATCCACAGTTGATGAAACTATATATACATACATACATACATACAGATGTATATTATTGGTTGGTATGGTTGATTAAGTTAGGGAAAATAACACCAAGCCCATAATTGTATGAGTGGGAAAGAGGTGGAGGGAGGGCTTAATAGTGTGTTTGTTTGTGAATTCCAATTTTGGATTTCAGTTTTAAATCGTAAAATATTTTAATGTATATAGTTGTCTCATATGTTAATATAATATTTTGAATGTAAAATTGATTTATATTTAGTAAATACATATTTTTTTATTTTGAGCTAGTTATGTTATTTTCTTAGACACAGAGATTAATAAATAGTGATATTTTAATATAAAAATAAAAGTAAATAAAAATATAAAATAGACGTATTATATTAAATTTATTAGAGAAAGTATTGGAAAATTTATTATTACTCCCTTCCTCCATCTTGTTCCATTTTCTGTAGATAGGAGAACCAGACAATAGTATATTTAGTAATAATTAAGAAATAAATCAATAAAAATAATTATTGTATAATACAAATAATTATAATTAAATTTAAGATAATTAATTAATTTAATTTAATTTAAAATGTGCTTACAAGTTTATAATTATCTTTTAGACAAAAGAGAACAAATGATGTGAGACCAATGTAAATGAGAAATATGAATAAAATAAATAATAAAATTATAAGTAAATAAAATTATTCATTATATAGATTGTAAATAAATTTAAGGAATTAACAAAAAAGCGAAGAATGTATAAAGAAAAATAATAATTCAAATTTCAATTTAATATTTTTAAGGAAAAAAATAATTTAATAGAAAAAAAATTCAAAAAAATTTCGTAATCAAACACAACCTATATGTTAGTATTTTTCCTTTTCTTTTAATGTAAACATTTAATATATTTGAAGAGTAATGGCTTCTGCAATTATTAGTGAGTGAAGCAGCTGACAACTAGCATTCTCTCTCTCTTCTCTTTCTCTTTCTCTTTCTCTCTCTCTCTCTCTCTCAATCATCGTCACCTTCATAAATCCTCTAACTTTATATTCTCTCTAAAACCAAACTAAACCATCATTCTCTCTCTCTCTCTTGCAGATGACAGAGACAGAAACAAGAATGTACAAACCACACATCTCATTTTACAGTTTGTAATAATAATATGATTCTGGGATTCTCCCCATCTTCCATCTCCCATTCTCTCTTGCCTTTTCTGTATTCTTCAAATCATATCATAATATGTCAAAGTGAAAGTGAGTGAAAAGCATAGATTTACATCTATATCTATATCTATATCTATATATGTATATAATATATATATTTTTTCAAAAAAATAAAATTAAAAAAACCTGCAGGCAGCACTTACTTCTAGGAGCCTTGCGTTTCTGAGAATACCCTTTTTGATGTTCTCCATAACTCTCCCCTCCACATATGATAAATAATACTAGTAATATTTAATTAGCTTCCAATTAGGATGCATATGCCTCCACCGCCACCGCCGCCGCCGCCGGGTGGAGGAGGCGGAGGAAAGGAGGTGTTCAATTATCCAATTAATCCCGAAGGCGATGGAGCAGACGATGAGCATCAGAAATTTGGAGATCTGGGAATTGCAGAAGCCGCCTCCCCCATAAGCAGCCGACCTCCGGCGCCGCCGATGATGGTTCAGGCGACCGCCGGCGTCGGAAGCAGCAGCGGCTCCGGGAATCGGTGGCCACGTCAGGAGACATTGGCTCTTCTCCAAATTAGGTCAGAAATGGATGCTGCATTCCGCGATGCCACCCCTAAAGCCCCTCTTTGGGACCAAGTTTCCAGGTAATTAAATTAATCATTCTCATTCTTATTATCTTCAATTAACTAATCTACATGTTTAATAATTAGGGCACAATTTGACTGCATTCAACCCCAATCTAATTCCATCAAACCCTAATTATATTTCCATTTCACTAATAATTTAGTTCTACAGTCGATCACTGGTAATTTGGGTATTTTCTTTTTGTTATCCCATGAAATTAAGGGATCTGAGGGGGTGTTTTTCTGACAAAAATTCTTTCAAAATTTTACTATTTAAATTTTGTATTTTCTGAAAGGATATAATTTTTATCTTACAAAACTTAAATCAAATCTTTTCAAATTAAACAGACACTGAGAGTTTCTTTGTCAAGTCTTGTCATTATTAGTATTATTTATATAAATGTAGCTTTACAGTGTAATAACAATTGTAGTAGAGGAGGTCTGTCTAATTTGTGGCATGATCAATTTCTGATCATCAAATTGGTCCCAGGATCAAGATAGTAGTAGTAAAAGTTGTTGTAGTTAATAATAATCTTAACCAAATGATCCAATTAGTATTAGCAGGTGCCACGAAAACCAGGGTTTTCGTGATGATTAAGGTTCATAATTGAATACATACATATCTATATACTTGTATCATCAAATAATCTTTAACGTACACTGCCATGAATTTCTGTAGAGATTAATTAATCTATCTTCTCTGTGTCTGTCTGTCTGCCTGCCTGTCTGTCTGTCCGATTCTCTCTCTCTCTCTCTCTCTCTCTCTCTCTCTCTCTCTATATATATATATATATGTATGTATGTATGTATGTATTGTGTATATGTTAATGGGTGTGGTGTAGTGTGTGCACGAAAGCGCACATGGGTTTGTGTGAATGCGTTGGCATCGTCACGAATCACGAGACGAGAAGAATCTTTTAAATCCATCTATCTATGCATACTCTATATATATCTTCTGCTGAAATCCATAATGCAATACAATATATAGTCTCTCTCTCCTTAATTAAATGGTTATTTCAGGTTCTAACTTTATAAAAAATTAAAAACTTATTAATCATTCTATTTAATATTAAAAATATTTTTATATTTGTATAATTTTTTATATAAATATTATTTTATTATTATTATTATAAGGTACTAATTGAATTTTTTTTTACTTTTTTTAAATTTGTATTATATTTTGATATAATAATTAATATTTAAATATTAACATCCGAAAAATAATAAAATCTTTAAAATTGGACTAAAGAAATAATATTTTATTGTTTAATAGAAATGTATAAGAAATTTGGTTATTTGGAGTTTTATAATATATATAAGTGTATAGTATAATATTGATATTTTTTATCTTTATATTTTATGTATAATTTAATTATATATAATGATATTTTAATAATTTAAAAAAATTAAAAAATATTTTATCACTAATATGTAATTATTTTTATTATAATTAATAACTGATACTTTTACCTAAAAGTAAAAAAAATTGAGAACATATAGTTTCTCTATTTTGTTTGTAATCATTTGCTTGCTTATTGTGTATCGAACTGTGATTTGAAATTAATTTAAAATAAATATTTATTTAATTAATATTTTATAACAAAAATAATATAATTTTACTAAAAATTCTATAATCAAATTAATTGTAGTTTCAAATTAAAATTAAAATCAAACAGAGTTTAGTTATTTTGCTTATATAGCCTCCCTCGCTCATTCAATTCCCAACTTATTTTTGTCCCTACACCAACCTTCCTTCATTTACATTACTCCCTCTACTCTACTCACCACACTACCTATTGTATGTTTCTTCCACGTTTATTATTCATTATTATTATTTTAGTTAAATAACTTTTTAAAAAATAAAGGTGTTTATTTCTTTAGTTTTTTATTTTTATTTTTTCAATTAATTATTATTTGGACCCTAAACCTATTTACATCACATATTATTATTCATTATTTTTTTTCGATTCATATTTGCATTATTTTCAAACTTTTTAAATTTAAATCCAAATAGGAAAGAAACACACTCTTAAAATTCCCCAATGCCCTTACTAATTAATTCCTTTCCCTGTCCAAAACCAGGCCTGTTTTTAAATTTATCCCACCTTTCTTACATAGATTTTTGCTTTGAAAAGCTCATGAACTCAATTGAAATGGCTATGAATTCTTTCCATCTTCTTTATCTTATAATTACTTCATAAAATTTCAATAATTTACTCAACAATCCACCGTCAGTAGCGAAGATCTTGTAGATCAAACGGTGAAACATTCTTCCTTAAGGTCTATGATCAGATAAAAATACAATAAAATCCATAAATTGAACATCAAACATTACCCTTACTTATATGCACCATTAACAGTAGAATTATAGTTGATCAGTCATCGAACGTTACCCTTATCCATATGCGTATGATGTGATCAGGAAATTAGCGGAGCTTGGGTACAAAAGGAGCGCCAAAAAATGCAAGGAGAAATTCGAAAACGTCCACAAATATTACAAGCGAACAAAGGAAAGCCGCGCCGGTCGCCAAGACGGCAAAACCTACAAGTTCTTAACTCAGCTCGAAGCTCTCGATCATCACCACCCGACCATTACGGCTACTACATCCGTTGTCCAATCCGAGGTTCCAACTTCAGCCGCCGCTCCGGTCTCCTTACATCCTCCGATAATACCTCAACAAGACAATCCCCCGGGGCTTGCCATGGGCGGCGCAGCTCCCACTTCCTACTTGGGCGTTAGCTTCTCATCCAACACTTCATCTTCTTCTGAAGACGAAGAGGGAGAAGAAGATTTAGAGATCGAATCTGCGGATGCGCGCACATTCGATCGCAAGCGTAAGAGGCCATCGCGAAGCGTCGAAAGCGACGAGAAGATGATGGAGTTCTTGGAGGGCCTAATGAGCAAAGTTATGGAGAAGCAAGAAGCAATGCAGCAGAAGTTTCTAGAAGCGATCGAGAAACGAGAGAAAGACCGGATGATACGCGAAGAGGCTTGGAAGCGGCAAGACCTCGCCCGGCTCGGCCGCGAGCACGAGCTAATGGTGCAAGAGCGCGCCATTTCAGCTTCAAGGGACGCCGCGATCATCGCCTTCCTCGAAAAAGTCACCGGACAAACTATTAATCTCCCCACGACACCGGCACCACCACCGCCGCCGCCCCAGCACCACCACCAAAGGCAGTCCACATTTCCTCAGCCTCAACAACCTCAAACCACAAATTACCATCATCTTCAACGCGACAAGCCAATGGACGACGAATTAGCTATTGCACCGGCGACAGCCGCCGAGCAACAGATGATAGCATCGGATTCGATGACAGGTGGCGCAACCCGATTGGATGCAGCAAGCTCTTCAAGATGGCCTAAACCCCAAGTTTTAGCTCTGATCCAAATAAGAAGTGGAATGGACTCCAAGTACCAAGAGGCAGGGCCCAAGGGACCTCTATGGGAAGAAATTTCTTCAGCCATGAAAAGAATTGGATACGACAGAAGTGCCAAAAGGTGCAAGGAGAAGTGGGAAAACATCAACAAGTATTACAAGAAAGTGAAAGAAAGCAACAAGAAAAGGCCCGAAGACTCAAAAACTTGCCCATACTTCCATGAACTTGATGCTTTGTATCAAAGAAAACTAACTACTAGTGGCAACCTTATAATTGGTAGCTCCTCAGGACAACAAGAAGATGTCGGGATAATGCCTTCCGCGCACACCCCGCCTCCCGGCAATGAACCTCAGGTTGCAGCTGGTGGCGAAGCCAAACTGCCGATGAGCGCTATGGGAACATATTCATTGATTGACGAACAGAATGATCGTAATGTAGGCGAACCAACGCAGGTACCTCACCTCTTTATGTTTGTTTTATTTTCGATGATGCACTACCATGAACACTATTATATAGGGAGAAACAATTTTTTTTTGGTCGGGTAAATGTCATCGTTTAATATTTTGGTCGTTTAAGTAACTTTTTTTGGAAAAATGGCTATGTATTTTTCGCTTGTTGTGCTCAAATGGTTTTTACTCTATGCGCGACACTTACACATGTATTCATGTGTTAAGTATAAGTGAGTGTCGCGTATAGAGTTAAGATCATTAGAGCGACAACAAGTGAGTATATATGATTTTTCTAGTAAGGACTTTAAGGACCAACATAATTAGGGCAAGTTATTTAACATAATTCGCTATATGAATCGAGTTGAAGTGCAAGAAAATTTGATATCTTTTATCTTAAAAGTTATACGATTATCATTTTGGTCATTTAGATCGATCTGATATGGATATTTTTTGTATCTGGCTCGTTGCTCTAATATCTTGTATCTACGCAAATATAAGATTATTAGAGCAACAATGTGTGAGATACAAATTATTTGTAGGTCTACTTGAATGATTAAAATGTGACATTCTCGCAAAAAAATAAACTGTCATAAAAAAAATCAAGTCATGGTTCTTTTTTAATAAAAAAAATATACTACTTTTTATTCTTTTTAATCATTTTTCCAACTTTTTTTACTATAAAAAGGCAAAACTTACATACTACATTAAATCCCTGCCCAAATTAAAAATAGTCTATTTTTACATGAGTTTTTTTATATATAAAATAAATTCCAAATAGTAAAACTTTGGATAGAAAGTCAAAAGAAACAAACATTAAAGAAAGTATTGCTGATTATTTCTTTGTATTGAAGCCAGAAGACATGCTAGAGAAGCAAAACAGTGGGGATCTGATCGACATAGACTATTTCAACACGGCCGACTGCTCATACAGCGACGGCGGCGAGGATAAGGATGAAGACAACAACTACCAGGAAGTAGTTAATGGTAATGAAGAGTATGTTGTTGATAATGTTCACCAGACACAAGTTAGAATGGATTATAAGGTGCAATTGCAGTCAGCTGGGAAAGGGACAAAGACAGCATCATCATCAGCATCCTTCATGGCCATGGTGCAGTGAGGACACAAAATCGACATTTTTACAAATTAAAGGTAATAATAATAATAAAGGATTGGTTTTATTTAATTATATGTTTCCAAGATCGAGTCTTGTTTGTTTGTTCAGATTTGTACCATTCATATACCAAGTTTGAGGTGATTCATTCATTTGTTTAATTTGGTCCATAAAGAGCCATTTTATTTCAAGGCGTGATTTGCGACACTGTTGTAATCTGTCTGCATGCAATAAACAATATATTTATTGCTAAGTGAATAAATGTTTTTAATTTTATAATGTCAAGTAAATAAGCACTGAACCACAAATAAAATTGTCTTTTGCATTGGAAACAAAAAGAACAGAATGTTACTAAAAAAAATGGAAACTATAGGTATAAAATGAGCAGACACTATGTTTAGTCAGTGTTTTTAACTTGAACGATTTTCTATAAATATTATTAACAATATAATATACATACATATTAACATAATATATATATTCAACATAAAATATTTATTTTATATTAACAACCTAATCATAGTTCATCATATCGTGGCCCGTTGTTGCGGATCAGTCTCTACTATTCTAGATATGAGGTGGCAGCATATCAGTAAGAAAGATTTGTAGATTGAGAAGATTTTGAAAAAAAAAAAAAAAAAAATCAGTTATCTTCTTTGCACCAGAACGGTTTTGGATCGGCCGAGTTCAAACCGGACTTGGCCATCCGGCAACCCATGGACATAATTCTCCATACTTAATATAAAATATATATTTATCCAAAAATAAAAAATCAACAAACTCATACTGAATTATCTTTCATGAAATATTAGAAGAAAAAAAAAAGAAAAAGTACTGCAATAACCAAAATTGAGGAATTTATAAAGCTATGATAAAAATATGATCAAAGGGTTTATTTAATATGATTTGTGTTTCAAAATAAATTTTTACTATGCACGGCTGTATCTGTTACATTATTACTAAATATATTTTATTTATTTATTTAAATATTATATTAATATAGTAGATAAATCAAAATTAAATAAAAACTCAGACTCAATTAAAAAAAAATAATGAAATTCACAAAAAGGTAAATAGAAATAAAAGTCTGAATAGTTAAAAAAAAAAAAATTAATATAAAATGATCTCTCAATTTACGTGAACAAAAATATACTAATAAATTAAGAGTGACCGAGTTGGTGTGGTATTTGACTATGACGTAATTGGTTCAGATTACATTGATGTCTTTTCGGTCGAGCCTGTCATCCTATTTAAAGTCGCTTTTCTTAAGAACCTGATTTGTAGGCTTGCATTCAATTCGAACTCAATACACGCTCAAGAATAATAATGGCGAGTTTTTATATTATCAATATATAACGGTGACGACTTAACATTCTCTTTTCTTTCTCACTCTATAGTAAAGAGAATTGCAAATTTTATTTGTATTTATGGTCAATTAGGCCAATTTGTCATGTATGTTGTCACAACTATGTTTTATATTATTATTATTATTATTCAAGATTCAAGATCAAAATAAAAGAAAATATAGTAACTTATTTTTTTAACTTCAATACTTTTTGAGTCTTTTTTTTTTTTTTGTATGTCTACGAAAAATATGTATATAAATTTTATTTATAGCAAATAAATCCTACCAATTTTTTGATTTATACTTTTTAATATTATATTTATTTACAAAAATACTCATTCTATCAAAAAATATTTTTTACTTTATTAACTCACTTATACATTTTCTAAGATACTCATATTTTATGTCACAATCAATTAATATAATTTATATTCATTAAAATTTGTCTATGAGCATACATTTTGTGGATGGATTTGATTGACAAATGAAGTATAAGATAAAAGGAATAAACAACAAATACATAACTAAATTTGTAATTTAGTCCCTACTATAGCATTCTCCTTCTCTTTTATATATACAAAAAAAATATTGCAAACAAAACATCACTTACACTATATCTTAACAGTATTATGAGATAAAAGAAAGAGGATACAATAGAGCCCAATAAAAGGTTACATAATTGACGTTTATATATGATAGATCAGATTAAAAATAAATAGATCCGAAAGTATCAAAAGAAATCGATAGAATTACAAGAAAAAAAGAAGATAAATCTTCAATAATCATCAAAGAAATTATTGAATCTAGTAAAATATATATATATATATATAATACAAAAAGAAACTAAATCTAGGAGATATTAATCAATCTATAATTCAGTTCATCACTTAAAAAAAATATTACTTAACATAAATATTATTCAATACACTGTCAACAAAAATATCAGCTTTGTTTAATCTCCTACGAGGCCTCCTTAAACCTAGCTTTTCAAACTTGAACATTCCTAACATCGAATTCTACTTCACAAATATCTCCATCTTCAATAGTTTTGTAAGGATATCCGCCACTTGATCCTTAGACTTGCAATAAACTACTTAAATTTTCTAGTTATGAACTAGTACACGTGTAAAATGATATTTGATGTCAATGTGTTTACTATGTCCATGCAAAACCAACCATAGTAAATCAGAGTTTGTATACAAAAGTTATGGCCAAAATACGATTTACCGACAAAACTCACAAAATCACACTTCTAAGCCCTGAATTCACTCAATTCCATGATCATTTGATGTGTTTAGGCTCAAAACCAACCATATTACTCAATCAAGGTCTAAGAACACTTAGAAACTACGAACAAAGCTTGTTAGTGCCGGCCAAAAATCACTACTACTTGTGTTTTCTTGGGAGACAAATTCAACAACACAACTCATGTTTGGGAATTAACAATGGATTGGAACTAGTTATCATTTCCATTAGAGAGGGAATTTTTGCAACAACAAAATGACTATTTCCAGAAACTATAAACTATCTCCAAATAACATGAACTAAACCTATGTTCTAACGCAAATTTGATCAAACAGGACATAGAGACATATTATCGAGCATGTTGTGAACAAGATAGCTACGAAATCTTATGATCAAATCAACAACCGCTCTGATACCAATTTATGACATGGATTAGGATCATCTCCATGAATCAAACTCGAAGACAAGTATCTAATATGTATTCGGGAACTTACAAATGCTGAATCGAAAATCGAAATAAAAATAGGATAAGTTGAATTCCAAAAGCAATCACTCCTCTCGAGCAAGCACTTTTGAGAATCCACGGACTGTCCGAGGCTACCGATGCATCTTCCGTCTCTCACGCAATTGCATCCGAAGCTCAATAATCGAATTGCCCTCTCGGCAGATGAAATCACTCCAACTCTAAGGAATCTCTCCAAAGATACGTAAACCCTCTCTCAAATGTTCTCATCTAAGTTGTGTGTCCATCAAGAAAATAAACAAGGTTATATATACTAAATGACAAATTAATCTAAGCCACACATCTTAAGTAGCAAGCTAATCTAAACCACACATTTTGATTAAGATCAAAGGATCACAACCTCCAAGCAAACAAGTAGCTTCGACCGGGTTCGGGATGCAATCGGTCTGTCTAAGTTCGGGTTCGGGTGATCCGGAGTTGTGTCATCATCTATTATTAAATATCTTGAACCATTAACTGGTGATTTATTTACGGCTTGATTTGGTGACTGTCATTTTAACGAGTCACATTTCTCAATATTAGGAAGAGAAACTGATCAATTGAAAAAGAAAATTACTTGAAAAATACCTTTCGATTTTCTTGATCCTTGTAATAGCCAAACTAAATTAAAAGCGCAAAAAATTGTACATTTGTAGCGAATAGCAAATCAATTATCTGATGCTTTTGTTATACCAGTAAGGTTACCTGATCATATGTACCTGTAAAGAATGCATAAGCTAAAATTATTGTCTCTGAAGGACAAATGCAAACCGCAAATGAATCAAATGTATGTCTAAAATGTTGCAGACCTTTAGGTTTCAAATATAAAAATCTTTGAAAGAAAAGAACAATAAATGAAAAGGTTGAGGAATTTTTGAATTTTAATCAAAATTCTCAATAAACAAGTAGTAAAATTGATTAAGTTCCCGAAGAAATTGATCCTAATAAACTACCTCAAAAAGTTTATCCGGATATAATTTTTCATGAAGAGAATGGTGTTATTGATAATTCAATAATTATATTTCTACTGGAAAACATTGGAACCAAAAAGACATAATTATAGATAATACTTTTGCATATAATGTATCACTTGATTTAATGGAAAATGACAAGTATCCTGAACCTAGATCAATTGATAAATGTCGGAAAAGAAAAAAATGGCTAAAATAGAAAAATGAGATCTAGTATGAATTGAATTCATTGGCAAAACAAAAAGTTTCTGGACTAATTGTACAAACACCCGGAGATGTTAAGTTTGCTGATTATAAAATGGTATTTGTTCAAAAAAAAAAGAGAATAATGAAATTGCCAAATTTAAAGCAAAGCTTGTAGCCTAAGATTTTTCACAAAGATATTTTTATGAAATTGATTGTAATGAAACTTATTCTCTAATAATTGATGGAATAACATTTCGCTATCTTTCTAGCTTTGTAGTTCATGAAAATTTAGATATGTGTTTGATGGGCATAGTAACTGCCTATTTATATGGTTCATTAGATACTGATATCTATATAAGAATCCCTGAAGGATTCAGTATGTCTGAAGCATGCAAATCAAAGCTAAAAGAATGTTATTATATTAAATTACAAAAATCTTGGGCTTAAGCAATATGGTCAAATGTGGTATAATCGTCTTAATGAATCATTATTGAAATAGAGATATGCCGATGATTATGTTTGCCCATGTGTTTTTATACAGAAAAATTGGAGAAAATTTGTGATAATAGTTGTTTATGTTGATGATTTGAACTTAATTGGAAACCCTAAAGAGGTTCAAGAAGCTATTGAATATTTGAAACGGAAGTTTGAAATAAAGGAATTCGAAAAAAAAAATGAAATTCTTCCTTGATCTACAAATTGAACATTTGGAAAATAAAATTTTGATCCATCAATTTGCATATACCCAAAAGGCATTAAAACAATTTTCAATGGATAAAGTACATTAATTAAGTACTCCAATTGCCATTGGAACTCTCGATCCTATTAAGAATCCTTTTAGACCGAGAGAAAAGACTGGGGAAGCACTTGGTCCTAGAGTACCATATTTATGTGTTATTGGTGCACTAATGTATCTAGCTAATAGTACAAGATAGTATTTTCTGTAAATTTATTAGTCAGATTTAGCACAATGCCAAGACAACGACATTAGAAACACATTAAATATATTTTTTGTTATCTTCAAGGAATGGTTGATCTCAGTTTACTATATTAAAAAAATTCTTGACCTGAATTGATTGGATATGCCAATGTTGGATATCTTTATAATCCGAATAAAACCAAATCTTAGGAAGGCTATATATTTACTTGCCGCAGTACAATGGTATCCTAGAGATCTACTAAATAAATATTAACTGTCAGATCTTCGAATCATGCTGAAATAATAGCAATTTATGAGACTAATCAAGAATGTGTCTCTTTGAGATAAATGACTCATTAAATTTTAAAGAATTTTAATTTGAAATCTGAAAATGATAATCCCCCTACTATTTTATAGGAAGATACTGCAGTTTATATAACACAATTGAAAGAAGAATATATCAAGGGAAGTAGAATGAAATACATTTCACAAAAAAATTTCTTTACTCATGATATTCAGAAAAATTGTGAAATAAATGTGTTGTAGATCCGATCCAATTTAGTATATTTATTGACCAAGATTTTAATGACTGCAATGCTCCAGGACTTGATAAAGAACATCAAGATACATCGGTTGTGAGATTTCAAGTGATGTCTACATCAAGAAGAGTATTTTTTAATGCATGAATTACGTATTTTTTTTCTTTCACTAGGATTTTTGTCCCACTAAATTTTTTCCTAGTAAAATTTTAACAAGACTTATTCATTGTAATTAATGACATCTAAGATGGACTGTTTTGACACATATTATTATAATTATTGTTGTATGTTGAGATATGTTAGAGATATTTTAAATATTTGGTTTTAGATTTAGTAGATTTATATTTAGATTTGGTCTTATCCATATATTAGATTACTTATATTTGAGTCTATCGAGTCTGTTTTGTATTGTCTATATATAGGCCCCTAATTTTGATGATAAATAGTACAATTTCATTATTTTTCCCCAAAATTTCTAACATGGTATTAGAGCCAAATTCTCTCTGGGTAAATCCATGACCCATTATATCCCATATATATTTTTATATTGATATATTTGCTTCTATTCACAATCATGTTTTTATTTTAATATCGTCTTTGTCTCTACTGCTCCACTGACAGAGTCTACGTTTGACTCTAATGCTATTGAAAGTCTTGTTTTTTACTCTAACTCTATTGAGAGCGAGGGAGTCATGTTTCCGACTCTAGCTCTGTTGTGAGCGAGCGAGTCCTATTTCCGACTCTAGTTCCGTTGTGAGCGAGCGAGTCCTATTTCCAACTCTAACGGTGTTGAGAGTTTGCTTCTGACTCTAATCCAGTGGAACGTTACACCACTTTCAGTCAATCTTGGCGAATTCAAATTCGTACGTGGAAGATCTCGGCTATATCTTTTTCGATTCTGAGTTTGTTCGATCATATCTTGAGTTTGAGGAGAAGTGTTAAAATATATTTAGAAGCAATATATTATATTTATGGTAGTTATCTTATTTAAGAGATTCGTAGGATTCTTACCTTATTTATACGATTTGTATATTACTATAAATATGTACGTATTCTTATGATTGAAATAGAGAATTTCAATTTCATATTTTAACATGGTATCAGAGCATGTCGTCGGTGGTGCTGTTTGTTAAGTTGATCAAAAACCCCATCACCTATTTTTGGCATATTAACGAAACTACTTCTTGCTGTTATGGTCGTTAGTTACCAAAAACAGCAACATTTGACCGAGCTTGTGGAGTCCCATCAAGCTGCCCTTTTGTCTTTCCTAGAATGGTGGTTGCTCAAGACAAAATGGACACTTTGAGTTTATCCTCTTTTGGTCAGAAGTGATTAGATACACACCATAACTTGTTTGTATAAAGAGAATTAATTGCATATCAATTCAATGGTTGTTGTGGTTGCTTAAACACAACTCGAGATTAGTGGGAAGGTTAAGAGAAAGGTTTTGTGAGAGTGTGTAGTGAGAGAAATATTGTATCAATCCTCTCAACCTCTTCCCTTCCCATCTCCATGCTATGAGTGAATGATATACATTATTATCTTGCCGAAGAAGTTTGTCGGTCGAAGGGAGATCAGAGTTCCGATCATGAGAACATTCAGAATCTGAGCAGCCCAGTTAGTTGTTAGTTGTCAGTACACGTTTGTAACAACATATGCCTGTGGAGGGAATTTCCTAGGTAATCAACTTGTAGTTTGGGTTGAAGAAGGTTTAGGTGTTTTGTTTTTAATCAGCACTGGTTAATGAACCTCTCCGGGATTGGTATCCCCCAGATGTAGGATGGTTTATATCCGAACCGGGTAAATAAATAACTTGTCATTTATTGCTTTGAACTCCTTGAATTTAATTTATTGAAAAGTCTCCGTTATAACTATGATATAACTACGCTTCGGGAGTTGACCCATTTGAATACGTGTACGAGAATTTATTGGTGCAACACTTATTCTCACCCCAACATTTGGTATGAGAGCAGTGTCCTCTAAGTTGCTGACTAGATTCTTTCACAGTTTTCAAAAATGAGTAAGGAAGGTCGATCTACATAGAGACCTCTATTGTTCGATGGAACAAGTTATTGAAGTTGGAAGAACAAAATGAAAGCCTTTCTGATGTTACAGGGTGAAGATGTTTCTGAAGCTGTTGAGTCTGCATGGTCTCATCCTATGAAAACCATCAAAGATGAAGATAATATTATTTCTCTTATAAAGAAAGCAAAAAGAGAATGGCCCTCAATCAAAAGGCTGCTGCAATTGCCAACTCGAAAGCTTTTTTTTCGATCTTCAACGCTTTAGATGAAACACAAGCAAAGCTGATATCCAATTGCAAAGTTGCTAAGGAGCTTTGGACATTCTAAAAAATGCATTCGAAGGTTCTATTCAAGTTTGAGAATCAAAGCTGGATCATGTTGAAACTTTGTTTGAAGGAATGAAGATGAATGAAGTTGAAACAATCGTTGTTTATCATAACCGATTCATGGATGTTGTAAATCAAGCTGAAGTTCTTGGAATGCACTTTGAAGAGAAGAGACTGGTGAGGAAGATACTTAAAAGTCTCACAAAAAATTTCAGGTCCAAAGTGATTATGCTCGATGAACCACCAAAGTTGAGAATATGACATTGGATGAACTGTATGGTACATTGGTGAGCTATGAAATGAACTATCTCGAAGATGAAGCACCCAAAAGTGTGGCCTTGAGTGCTGAAGACTTGGAGCTGATAGAGTCTGATGAAGAAATGGCTCTGCTGAGTCGTAAACTTTCTCGAATGATTAGTGAAAAATGAGCTGCCAAGCTGAAGTATGGGAAGTTTCAGAACAGAAATGGCTATGAGGGATGAGGTACATCCAGTTCTCAACGAAAATACCTTGAGCAGAAACCAACTACATACAACAAGCCAAAAGAAAGATTTGATGGTGGATTTACGAAGAAGTTTGTGGTGTCTACAAAACCTGAGATGGTTCAAGAAACTACTTGTTATGGATGTGGTGGTGTTGTACATATTAAATCCGAGTGCCCAACGGTAAAGAAAATGGAGAAAATAGCATATCAAGCTACCTGGAGTGACAAGAAAATGGTGAATCTGCTAGTGGTGATAAACAGACTGAAAATCATGAAGTTGTTACATTTATGGCAAATGGTGATGAATCCAGTGATGAAAATGAATAATCCAGTTCTAAAACTACTGATGAGTCAAGGGAACTTGATGCTGATGAGCTGATTGAGGCTTATGAAGAGATGGTTGTCGAACAAAAGAAAGTTGTTGTGAAAAATAAAGAACTTCTAGATACCATTTATCGTTTGGAAGATCAAAAGGAGAAACTTGAGGATGAACTTGAGAAGTTGATGAAGATTCTTGGTGATAAATCTGTTGAATCAGAGAAGTTGAAGTCTGAGAATCTGAAGTTGAAGAATGAAAATGATAGGCTTCGGAAAGGAAATTAAAAATTAGATGAAGTCCTTTCAATTGGTAAACCATTTGGTAATCACAAAGGATTGGGTTTCTGTGAATCCTCTCAAAGTAAACCAATTACATTTGTGCGTGGTGGTCTGCTGACTAATGTCAAACTCCCAGAGAAGAAATCAACACAAGTCTGGAAACAAAATCCAAGGAAGAGCAGAAGCAGAAACAGAAACCGCAGAAGAATTCAGAATGATAAGCCAAAGTTATCACAACCTATTTACTACAAGTACTGCATGTATCATGGTCATTCGACAGAGAAGTGCTTGAAACTGGCAAATGATGTTATCAATGGAAGACGCATTCAATGGCCTACTGAAGGATTAAAACATAACATAAAAGTCAAATTGGTATGGATGCCTAAGGAAACTCAAAAACAGCTGGAGTGCAATGTGATCTTGTCGAGTCAAGAGTCTACCGGAGCTGATCGATGGTACTTTGATCGTGGTTGCTTGAGGCACATAACTAACCAAAGGGGACTTTTGAAGAATTTTGTTGAAGACCGAAGTGGAGAAGTTATCTTTGGTGATGGGGCAAAAGGAAAGATCAATGGCTATGCTGTTCTTGAAAAGGAAGGGATTCCAACATTGTCGAAAGTCTATTTCATAGAAGGACTGAGTACGAATCTGATCAGTATGAGTCAACTCTGCGATGATGATCTGCATGTGAAGTTCACTAAGGATTCATGTGAATTATATGATGCTTGACAGAAATGTGTGATGACGGAAGTTCGATCAAAGAACAATTGTTACTTGTTGGAATATCCTCAAATGGAAGCATTGATATTGAAAGATGATGAATCTATGTTGTGGCACACCAGATTGGGTCATGTCAACCCGCAGAATCTACTGAGGATCAGCAAAATTAGAGCTATCAGAGGATTACCCAAATTCTCAAAGATTCCAAGTACTACTTGTGGTGATTGTGAAAGAGGAAAATAAAAGAGAACTGTGCATTCCTCATTGGAACAACGTTTCAGCAGCAATTGGACTTTTGAAGAATTTTGTTGAAGACTGAAGTGGAGAAGTTATCTTTGGTGATGGAGCAAAAGGAAAGATCAATGGCTATGCTGTTCTTGAAAAGGAAGGGATTCAAACATTGTCGAAAGTCTATTTCGTAGAAGGACTGAGTACGAATCTGATCAGTATAAGTTAACTCTGCGATGACGATCTGCATGTGAAGTTCACTAAGGATTCATGTGAATTATATAATGTTGGACAGAAATGTGTGATGACGGAAGTTCGATCAAAGAACAATTGTTACTTGCTGGAATATCCTCAAATGGAAGCATTGATATTGAAATATGATGAATCTATGTTGTGGCACACCAGATTGGGTCATGTCAACCCGCAGAATCTGCTGAGGATCAGGAAAATTGGAGCTATAAGAGGATTACCCAAATTCTCAAAGATTCCAAGTACTATTTGTGGTGATTGTGAAAGAGAAAAACAGAAGAGAACTGTGCATTCCTCATTGGAACAACGTTTCAGCAGCAATTGTCTGGAGCTGCTGCACATGTATCTCATGGGTCCAGTTGATGTTTGTAGTCTTGGAGGTAAGAAATACATCTTGGTCTGTGTGGATGACTTTTCCAGATATAAAAGGTCGATTTCTTGCGTGAGAAAAGTGATGCCTTTGAAAAATTGGGTACAAGACTCGTGAATAAGAAGAAGTCGAAGATTGATAGACCGAGAACAGATCATGGAAAGGAATTTGAAAATCAGATATTTGATGGATTTTGCAATGGATTAGGAATCAAGCATGAATTTTCTGCCCCAAAGACTTCACAACAGAACGGAGTAGTAGAGAGAAAGAATCGAACTCTACAGGAAATGGCTAAATCAATTATGCGTGCCAAATGAGTTGCCAAACATCTGTAAGCTGAAGCCATTAACACAGCTTGTTATGTGATTAATCGAGTTTATCTCAGACCTCATACAAAGAAGACAACTTATGAAATCTGGACAGGGAAGAAACCGAATGTCTCTTACTTTTTCATACCTTCGGGTGTAAGTGTTATATTATGAAGGACAGGGATCAACTTCATAAGTTTGATACACGATCAAATGAAGGCGTATTCTTGGGATACTCTCTGAACTTGAGAGCTTATAGGGTGTTCAACAATCGTACCAAGAAGGTAATGGATTCCATGAATGTGATATTCGATGATGCAATTTCTGAGAAGAAATCTATACATTCAAATGATGATGATGATGAAATTGCACCTATTAAGGTGACTCAAAATCCTCCAGATGTTCAGAACATTCCCCAGATTCATAATGATTTGCCTCAAACTGGTGACAATATTGCTACAGAAAGTTCTGTCAGATTTGATTGGTCAGAACCAGAATGTTCAACGGATGTAACAACAACCAATCAACAACCTGCTGAAACTGAATCTGATGCAGAAATGAGAAGATACGGTTTCAGAGTTCCACATAACCATCCAATCGATGCAGTTATTGGTGATCCAATGGGTGGCCAACTAACTCGAGGTAAACATATTGATTTCAAGAATATGTCTGGTATGACTTGCTTTATTTTCACAGTTGAGCCAAAGACTGTAGATGATGCTCTCAAGGATGAATATTGGATCAATGCAATGCAAGAGAAGTTGAACCAGTTCACGAGAAATCGAGTTTGGTATCTGATAGAAAGACCAACTGATGTGAATGTCATTGGAACAAAGTGGATCTTCAAGAATAAGTCAGATGAAAAAGGGAATGTTACCAGAAATAAGGCAAGGTTAGTTGCACAGGGGTACACACAAATTGAAGGTGTTGACTACGACGAAACATTCACTCCTATTGCACGCATTGAGGCAGTAAGATTGCTGATATCAGTTGCATGTTCCTTGGGATTTACTCTTTACCAGATGGACGTCAAGAAAACGTTCTTGAATGGATGGATTAAGGAAGAGATCTATGTGGAACAACCAAAGGGATTCGAGGATCCTTTTCATTCAGATCACATATACAAGTTGCAGAAAGCTTTGTATGGATTGAAGCAAGCACCTAGAGCGTTGTATGAAAGGTTCTCAAATTATCTACTGGAGAATGAGTATGTTCGCGGATCAACTGATAACATAATGTTTATCAAGATGAAGGGAAAAGATCTAATGATTGCACATGTGTATGTTGATGATATCGTGTTCGGTTCTACTTCTGAATCCTTGAAGAATGAATTTGTCAAATTAATGGAAGCTGAATTCGAAATGAGCATGATTGGTCAGCTTAATTACTTTTGGGGATTACAGGTTAAACAACTTACTGACGGTGTTTTTTTAGCCAAACAAAGTATGCTCAGAACATGGTTGAGAATTTTGGACTTCGAGATTCAAAAGTTTTTAGAACTCCTTTAGGACAACATGATAAATTGTTGAAAGATGATGATGGGAAGACTGTTGATCAGAAACTGTACAGAAGCATAACTGGGAGTCTCATTTACTTGACTGCTAGTCGTCCAGACATCTCTTTCAGTGTTGGTGTATGTGAAAGATTCCAATCCACACCTAAGGAATCGCATTTGAAGGCTGCAAAGAGAATTCTCAGATATGTCAAAGGAACTACATAGCTTGGATTATGGTATTCGAACAGGTCTGGCCTTTATCTTATTGGGTCCACAGATTCATATTAGGCTGGTTGTTGTGATGATAAGAAGAGCACAACCGGTGGATTTTTTTATATTGGAGATAATATTATGAGCTGGAGTTCGAAGAAACAGAATTCTATAGCACTGTCCACTGCCGAGGCCGAACACATAGCTGCTGGAAGTTGTTGTGCTCAATTTATGTGGATTCGACAGATGTTGCATGATTATGGGATTGGTCAAGACTCATTCAGTTTGTTCTGTGACAGTACAAGCGCTATCAATATCTCCAAGAACCCCATTCAACATGGTAGAACAAAGCACATCGACATACGGTACCATTTTATTCGAGACTTGGTGGAAAATAGAGTATGTGATTTGAAGCATACTGGAACTAATGATCAAAAGGCTGATATTCTCAAGAAAGCACTTGATACAGATAGATTCGAGAAGCTACGAAGGGATTTGGGTATGTGCTTAAGCCCTCCTTGATACTGCATGCATGGATGAATAAATAAATATCTCTAATTTATTTTATCTCTTGATATTTTTGGTGGAAATTGGAGATTCGATATTATGAGAAAAATGAATTTTAGAAAATATAAAAAAGAATGAGGACTTATTGGTGAAAGGAGATTATCCAATCGAGGGTTAGTATTGGTATTCTGAGAAGGGTTTTTAAAACCCCAAAAAATTGATTTGACAACTCTGCGTTGCAGTTTTGGCTGGCATCACAGCCTTATGGGAAATGATGGTTCAGAGGGGATTGAATTCAAAATTCAAACAGTTCCTTCATCTCCCTCATCTCTTGAGGATTCATACATCGATGCGTATAGTAGTGATAATAATCACTCTCTCTCTTTCTCAATTTCTCTCCACTATTCACTCTTTCAATTTGTTCTCTGAGAAATCAATGGCTCGAACCCGATTTGGAGGAGAGACAAGGACGGGCAGAGAAATTGTTCGTGGTCATAGACGTGGACGTGGTGGCAGTAGAGGACGTGGTGGCCGTCGTGGGAGAATCAATTCATCTCCTTTTTCCAGTGAATCTCCCGCTCCAGTGATAGTTGCTGAACTACTCCCTGAGATTCCAACAATGTCTGAAGCAAGCGTGGAAGTACCTGTTGCAGTTACTGATGTTGTGGCTCCTCACACTCCTGGAGAAAATCTTGATGAAGCTGAGGAGACTGTTCAAAAAACCCCAGAGGAAACGCAAATTGGTGCACCGGATGATGGCATTTCTAGAGAACCAGAAACTACTCCTTCAGGTAATCGTGATGAGGAAGGAGATACGGCAAAGGAACAAGATATTGCTGAACCTGAATCCCGTGATGTTGCTGAAGAGGTTATGGAGCATTCTGAAGAAGCCCTTGGATCCGAAGTGCAGAGGACTGAAGCAGTTGTTTCTCCATCTGAACTTGCTGTCGAAGAGAAAACTCCCATTCATCTTGAGGAACCCGCCATTGAACATGAAGGTGTTACTGCTGACCCTCCTCATTCTACCTCTGATGGAAGTCTCAATACCATTATCGACAGAACCGTTGATCAACTCTTTTCTGAGAGAATGGAACATGAGAATGATGTTATCACGCCGGTATCACATCCTGAGGGAACAAAGTCTGATGATTCAGATAATGTTCCTCTTGCACGATTGAAAAAACATCATGCCGAAAGTCGGAGTGAGAAAATGAAGACTGTTGTTGATACTTCTGGTCCCTCTGGAAAAAGAATCAAGCAAGTTACTTCCAAGAAGGGACATAAATCGAAGAAGTCCAAATCACGCAAGCGCAAGGTTACACCCCCACCGAATACTGCTAAAGAAACAATGGACACGACTCACTTTGATGATGCTGTAGAAATTTTTTGAGTATGATGTTTTGGCCAACTAAAAGTTTTTTCCAGAAGCCCATTTCACTGAACCGTTACACAAAGATGTTGGTTTTACTGCATTCTTACGGATGAAAGGATTGCGCCATTGGGCAGTGTCCCTCAAACAATATTGTTCGAAGTTGGTTAGGGAATTCTATGCCAATATCTCTTGGAATGTGATGGATGACGAGAGCCCTTGGTTTCACAAAGCTTATGTTCAAGGAAAGGTATTTGTACTTAGTCCGTTTGTGATAAACAAATTGTTGAAGCTGCCAACAGACAATTCCGAAGAATTTCCATCCGTCTTGCTACGAGAATCAAAACAAAAGGTTGCCCTTCGCCTGTCTGCACGGAAGTCTGATGACTTTGAACGAACAGGATTAGCTACCACCGAACTCACGATGAAGTATCAATGTCTTTGCCACTTTTGTGCCATGAATGTTCTTCCCACGAGCAATGGGATGAACATCAGTTTCGAAATGGGTAAATTGCTTCTCTGCATTGATAAATTTTGTTCTGACATCAATTTTGATTTTTTTGTTCTCTCTAAGATGGTGAAGTATGCACGAGGGAATACGTATGAAAAGACCAATCTTCCGTATCCTACCTTCATCACCCTGCTCTTGAATGAAAATGGCATTCAGCCAGAGCCCTCTGAAGACATCATTGAAACAAGCTTCTTCAAGCCTCGCTCGAACCTACAAAAACTTTTTGATGATTTCAAGGAGCCCCTTCCTTCCGATCCTTCAGGACAACTTCTGGAAGCTCGTCGTTTGCTTCTTGAAGTTTTACAGGAACAAGTGTCAATCCGCTCGACTTTGGGCAAACACAGGAAGAAGATCATTCGTGCTCTCCATTTACAGCCCAAGTTTGCGTCAGGTCCTAATGAGGACGATGTCCCTGAATTTCTCTAGCTTCCGAGCCTTTTTTGGCATCTGCTCGCGCAAGGGGGAAAGGTGCAGGAGAGAGGGGGGTTGCTGAATAGTAGGTGCAGGAGAAAGGGGGAGTCGTTGCTGCTACTGTCTACCTCTAGCCGATGTTTTGGTTGTATGCTGCTGCTGTTGGAAGTATATGTTGTTGTTTTTGGATTTGTGGTTGCTGGAACTGTTGTTATCTCAACTTTCTGATTTGAATAGGCTGTCTATAGCCTTATTTTGCTTGTTTCCATGTAATCTAACTCTTAACTCAATTTTTGAATTATTGGATTGCTTTGCTGAGTGTGGGAGATCATCTCCTGCACAGTGTGCGTGGTCACATATGCCAAAAATGGGGAGATTGTTAAGTTGATCAAAAACTCCATCACCTATTTTTGGCATATTGACAAAACTATTTCTTGTTGTTGTGGTCGTTAGTTTTCAAAAACAGCAACATTTGACCCAGCTTGTGGAGTCCCATCAAGCTGCCCTTTTGTCTTTCCTAGAATGGTGGTTGCTCAAGATAAAATGGATACTTTGAGTTTGTCTTCTTGTGGTCAAAAGTGATTAGATACACACCATACCTTGTTTGTATAAAGGGAATTAATTGCATGTCAATTCAATGATTGTTGTGGTTGCCTAAATGCAGCTTGAGATTAGTGGGAAGATTAAGAGAGAGGTTTTGTGAGAGTGTGTAGTGAGAGAAATATTGTATCAATCCTATCAACCTCTTTCCTTCCCATCTCCATGCTTTGAGTGAGTGATATACACTATTATCTTGCCGAAGAAGTTCGTCGGTCGAAAGAAGATCAGAGTTCCGATCAGGAGAACATCCAGAATCTGAGCAGCCCAGTTAGTTGTTAGTTGTCAATACGCATTTGTGACAACAAATGTCTGTGCAGGGAATTTCCTAGGTAACCAACTTGTAGTTTGGGTTGAAAGAGGTTTGAATGTTTTGTTCTTAATCAGCACTGGTTAATGAACCTCTCCTGGATTGGTATCCCCCAGATGTAGGATGGTTTATATCCGAACTGGGTAAACAAATAACTTGTCATTTATTTCTTTGAAATCCTTGCATTTACTTCATTGACAAGTCGTTGTTATAATTGTGATATAATTATGCTTCGGGAGTTGGCCCATTTGAATAAGTGTACGAGAATTTATTGGTGCAACACTTATTCTCACCTCAACACTGTCCATCTCGTTTCGGTCTCCTCCACAGATCAGACAACAGATATTTTCACCAAGTCTCTTCTTCTCAGTCGCTTCCGATTGCTCTTAGTCAAATACAAGTTGGTTTCTACGGAACCCACTTGAGTTTGAGGGGATGTTGAGATATGTTAGAGATCTTTCAGATATTCAATTTTAAATTTAGTAGATTTATATTTAGATTTGGTCTTATCCATAAATTAGATTAATTTGAATTTATTGAGTACGTTTTGTATTACCTATATATAAACCTCTTATTTTAATAATTAATAATATAATTTCATTATTTTTTCTAAAAATTTCTAACATGTGTAACCAATGTATGTAGTGTTTATATTTATAATGCCAAGTGGCATGATTGATGAATAATTAAATCCCAAAGGCTATAAATAGGGTAGGAAGTGAATAAAAATATGAAATACAATTTTCTCTATACTTTTCTGATATAAAATTTCTCTTTTGTTTTCAACTTCCCCTCTCTCTAAATTTTCTATAATATATATATATACATCTTTGCATATCTTAAGTACATTATATACTAAACACATTTCCTTTATTTATGTACACATACATATATATTTTTTATATTATATTATTATCATTATATTTATATTAAATAACAGAATGCTTATTTTTAGGTAAGTAAAACTTATTATTATTATTATTATTATTATTATGAATGATGGGAAAACGATGATAAAGTTGGTGAGAAAAATATCAAGAATAAATTTCAGAGAATATAATATACTTTCTTTGTCGAGGCCAAATGTACTACTTGTTTTGAAATTATGAAAATCAACGTAAACAAACTGTCACAAGAAGCTAATAATTAGCTGATCGGTTCGATCAGATTGATTAACGTTCGGTTGTGGCCAAATCAAGTATTTTTGCTAATATTTTTGGTGTAAATTTGAGCAAGAATAAGTATTTATAGATATTAAAAAAATAAAATAAAATAAAATTCTAACAAAAATAACCAAAAAACTGTGCGGGCAGCAAAGCCCCGAGGGCCTTGATGCATATATGGTTTTCTTCCATACTCCCACTAGAGGCTTCATAACACAATACTCTTTTATTTTATTTAAAAAAACAAAAAAAACTGTAATACTTCTTCCGCATCAATATATTAGTCCTTTTTTTCGTTTTAAAATAATAGTCTTATTTTCATACATAATCATATCATCTAAAACTACTTCTATTTTTTATTATTAATTTATTATTACTCAGATGTCACACTTTTTATACAAATTCAATCACAACGACATTTTAGTATTTTACTATCTACTTTATACTCACTTTCAATATAATAATGATATCCCTTTAATTGTATGTCGAATCCAAATCAGATTATTGTTCTGAGACGGAGGAAGTAGTATTTTATTAGTTTGTGTAACAAGATTTTGATAATTTTGCCTTTTTATACTTTATGTATAAAATATTAATATATAATGATGTACTTATAATTTAGTAAAAGTTAAAGATATTTTAATATTAGTATAAAAATCACTTTTACTATAAGAGAAAATATATACATTTGAATGTGATAGATAAAAACAATAAAAATAATATATACAAATGTAATATTCTCCATCAAAATATATTATTTTTTTTTTCAAAATTACTATTAAAAAAATAATTCAAACTCTTAAAGAATATATATACTAAAATTACAAGCAAGCTCAAAATAATAAAAAAAGTAAATTAAAATTGGTAGATTCTAATTAATAAAAAATGGCATGGATTGGGAAAGAGGAGTGAAGATGATCACTTTTAAAGTTGGATCATAAACTTACAATGGTTGCATCTCTTTTTAAAAGTTGAATCGTAAACTTCCAAAGCCACATTTTATGCTTCAAAAAATAAACTAAAGGCTTCCTAAAATGGTCATTCAATCAACATCACCACGCTTCACTTTTGAGTACATGATAGTGTACTTGGGTAGTGGCATATGCACTAAGGAGTTTGAAAAAATGTGACACCACAAAGAAGCATGGACTGTATTAATCAAGGTCAAGTTTGGCACATGTCAAAGTATCTTGATCCATTGGCTTCAAAATTCATCTATGCCTCAAAAGGCTTTGTTAGTGCGTTTTACCTTATTAACCTAACTTGCAGGCTATTACATTTGATCGAAAATTTATCCATAGCATACTAAAAAGTACCGACTGCAGCCATAATTGAGGGATGAATGAAAAAGCAATTGGAGAATGGATGAGCTTGATGGTATATATATATATATATATTTTTTTTATGTTAATAATAAATATAAAAATATTTTATAAGCATCTTTTATAAGTATTAATGACCTCAAATAGATTCTCAATAATTAGAATTTTGAAAATTGTAGTTTAACAAAAATATTACTCCCTCCGTCCGCCTCTAAGGGTCACATTTACCTTTTGCGACATTGTACTTAACATTAAAAATATACTTATATTTGTATAATTGTTTTTACTAATGTCATTCTATTAATGTTATAAAATACTAATGGAAGTATTTTTGCAATTTTTTCTTAATTTGTACTATGTTTTGATATAATAATTAATATTTAAAAATTAATACGCAAAAAGTAAATCAAAACGTTACGAAAGACCTTGTTAATTTAAATGCTAGTAGAGTAAATAATTAAATATATGGATTGCAATCTACAAATTTAATATATTGTAAATTTTTATATTATTTTACCTTTTTTTAATAAGGTATGTTTACTTTAAACGTGACAAAAACTAACACGATACAACAATTCAACATGAATTCAATATAGAATTATTGGATTTCGGTTAAGAATTTCATTTCGATTATGTATACAGGTCGACACGAACCCGATACGATAATAAACGAGACAGATAGGATTGGAGCCCTCAATTCGAATTCGGCACGACATCTCGTCTATAATATATAGAATTATTGATTTAAATTGAACACAATCTAATATATAATTTTTAATCGTTTTTATTATTCATTGTGTATATGCGTACGACTATTTTTTATTGATTTAGTGACTTTTAGTTTATTTTTGTTTTTGATTGATTATTTGATTATTTTGATTTGTGAAATTTTAATATTAATTTTTTAATGGGTAAACGGATCGACTTTGTGTTAGTTGGATCGGGTTCCCGTCATCTAATCTGTTTAAAAATTATTAAACAAGTTAACGGGTCATTTTTGAATTGATCGGGTTTGAGCATATTAGGTTCGGGTCGAGTCTTCTGACCCGTTTAAAAATATGGATCAATTTTGGGTTGGACAATTTAATTAACTTGTTTAAAAACTCAATCTGATCCGAACAGGACCTGACACGACCCAATGCCAATTCTAATTTACTTGTATTGTATATATTTGAAATAGAATAGTTATCGACGATTATATTTTGAATGCGGAAGTTTTATATAAAAAAAGGAATAGAACTAATGAATAGTAAAAGTAACAAAGGAACATATATATTGATAGTAATATTATTTTTAAAATTAATAATTAAAAAATGATTTTAAGATCAATATGATACTTTATATAAACTAAATAAATATAAACATTTAATACAATTTATTTTACTTAAAAATTAAATTTTTATTTTATTTTATAAATACTTTAAAATATAATATTACACACATATATATATATATATACATATATGTATGTACATATTTATAAATTAGGTACTATAGGACCTTTATAAAGATGGATCTTCGGCGCAACCCCTCTCCACTTGTCTAGGACTAGCACAATCAGATGTAACAAATATGTTAAATTATTATTATATATAATAAATTATATTATATATAGGGATTCTCATAATGAAAATTAGAAAATTAAAACAGTGATTAAATATTTTATGTTTTTTTAAAATTGAGTTTCGGCGAAAAAAAATAGATAGATGATCAGTAAAATATTAATGTCCATATCACATTACATAATAATATGCCAAATCGAATTGTGAATTTCGTAATGAGCATCAGACCAAATCGGTGAACTCAGGGGACGGAGGGAGAAATTTAAAAGACTCTATTCACATTTAAAGAATAAGAGTTACTATGTGAATAATTTCCATATCTAACTTTGTTGTCATATCTTGAATAAGTGGCGGTTACCATGTTGATTAGAGCTAATCTGTAGAATTAACTTTGAGTCAAGTAGTGGAGACTGAAGACAAGAGCAAAATCGTAATATGAGTTAGTTATTATCATTTGTTATTATGTGTGATATCTTCCTAGGTTTTTCCATTTTTACGTTTAATTATAAAAAAAATTACTACAAATCGAAGAGGAAACAATATGGCAGGTGGACCATATGTGATTACCCCTCAACATACTCGACAGCCTAGGCACCCTTCGGAGGTTAGAGGATGGGTGCTAAACAAGAAGAAAGAGAAACATGCACCCTTGACAAGGATACAATAGTGACGGATACAATGCCAATTCTAAACATAAAGTGTAGAGCATGAAGTCGGCTACAAGAAGGTAACAATAGTGATATTTATTATCCAAATTTCAGGATAAAGTTAAAAAGGGAAGTTGATGACTTGCAACATCAATTGTGAACACATAAAGAGCAGAGGCTGAAGCAACTCTTGAAATTCGGCCATTCCGCTGGACTACTGTCTCATAATCCGACCGGATTTCCATATTGTTTTCCGAAGGAACTCCCACACCGACTTCCTACGAGTTTTCCACCTTGTAATCTGGAAAAAATTTCATATTGTCTTCCTAATGGATCTCAGTTGAAGTTCTGTAGAACTTATAGACATCAATGCAATCTTCCTACTGGATTTCCTCACCATTCTTCTGTTGAAATTTCATACTCCCTCCGTCCACAAACTAATATCCTACTTTTTTATTTGAGACATCTAACAACTATTGTCCTATTTTCTTTTTTAAACATAAATTTTATTTTTTTACTCTTCATTCATTTATTACTTTTAATCTCTACCATACAATTAAGGGCAAATTTGTCAATTCATAACAAAAAAACAATCACCTAAAAATGGTACAAATATACTTTAGGACAATAGAAATTGGACAGAGGGAGTATTATATTCTTGTTAGATCCCGAAGAAAGTTGTAAAAGTTGATTAAACTACAAAATAGCCTTCAGTTGGATTTCAAAAAGCTCAGGCAGGCCAATAGGCCGTCAAGGGGGACTTTGGTTCTAATTACTCCTCAACATACTCAACAACTAGGTTGTCGACACTCTAAAAGATAATGATGATTAAAAATGTTGATAAAGTAGAGACCGTTGAATGGGAAACGGATCCCTTTATTGAGGTTCATGCACTCAAAGATATTCTTTTGGTGTATTTTTCACTTTCCATAATGCTGCAGGATTTCAAAAGTTAAGAATAATGCAATATTACTACTAAGGGGTTTGAAATCCGAGCCAAAGCTAATCTTTTTAAAAGTACTGATGTTTGAAAATAATCAACACACATATTACTGAGAGGATTGGCTCGAGAGGCTATCTTCCCAAGCAGGAGATTGACCATCCCTACCTACTGGGGCAGACGAGTTTGGGGGATTTTCCGCCTCAAAAATATGATCAAGAAGATGAAGAGTTGGTTTCACTAATCCAAAGGACAGCCCCTATCCCTTGAGGCACATGATCCATTTCATTTGGAAGAGAAAATTTTGCAAGATTGATGGAGAAATTGTCAGTTGGATTATCATCATGCGGAAACTATGATCTTGGAGTGAATTTAAAAGGAACTTAAAGAGAAATAATATGGAATAGGCGGATTTAAAACTAGAAAATGAGGAAAAGAGTCATGAATGAGAAAGAAGACAACTAAAAGTGGAAGATCAACGAAAACTAGATGTAAGAACATGGAAAGTTACTCTCTCGGGGCACAAAAGCATCATAAACAATGTTGACGCTAGTCTGCAAGGATGGATGAAAAAACCTGCTCCGAAGAAAAATTTTTAGCGTTCCTTTCTACCTCGTGATCCAATGAAGAATAAAACACTTGTTGGAGAAAAATAAAATTATTACAAAAATATTTAATCTTTTTGAAAGTCCAATCCATCAATATATTTTTTGGGGCATTTGTGAACACCGGCCAAATATATTATCCTAATTTTGAAAGAAACATGGAGAAATCCAATTTCAAAGAAATTGCAAATGAATTAAGCCAAATTTGGAAAACTCATAGATAAATTATAAAGAAAACTAGATTAGTTGAATGAAGGTCAAATGGAATGCCCGTTTAATAGAGAGCTAAACCCGATGAAGTAAGAAGAAGGGTTCAGAACTTGAAGGAATTTGGAGGACAAAGCCAAAGCTTTGGAGGAAATGGCCAAGAAGCTAAAAAAGAAAAAAGAAAGAAATTAAGCTTTTATTATTAAGGTAATTAATAGACTTAATGATAGTTTCATTAAAAAAAGGTTGAATGAAGTTCATTGATGTAGAATTTACAGATAAAAATTACAAAGTATAAATTAATGATATTACAAGGTAATAATTAAAAAATAATTAATATACGAATTCCAACTTAAACGGAGGATTAATGAATGAAGATTAATGGAATTCTAAGAGGATATAAAATAAACAAGACTTGAAGGAAGAACCACACCTCCACACACACTCAAAATTCAATCCTTTTGTATATATTTTCTTTGTTGTCTTTTCTCTCTTGTATTTTCTCTTGTTCATCTAATTTATGCAATTTATTCAATGTATGGTACTAACCTAGCATTACGTTCAGTTGAGGAATCCACACATTATTTATCTTTTCAACAAATCTAACATATGTTGGCCGTCCAAACACTACAAAAAAATTAATATATTTGTAACGAGATTCCGTCCATAAAATTCACGCAGCTAACGTAATTCCATTCCTAATTCCGTTTCTAATGTCATTAGTAAAGGAAAAATTAGATTTAGAGACAAAAAAATTTTGTTACAAAAATAATTTTTTCTTGTAGTGAGAAACGAAATTTCAAGTACAACAAACGATTTTAAATCCAACACTATATCTATTATAACATATTCACTATGAAATATTAGCTCATATTTTTTTAGCCAAATTTGTGATGACGGATTTATTTAAGTGTAAGAGCAACGGGTTACTCAACCGATTCCACATTCAGAAAAACTACACCATTAGGTTCGTAGACCGATGATTTGAAACAAAAGAAAAAGGCACGTCGATCTATCGTCTACAACAATCAAAGAACTTTTACTCATTCTCTGTTCAGTATTTTTCACTGCATCTATTTTAATACTTATTTTGTGGATCTTTCTATGACAGTTTCCTTGTAATCATAGTATATATAAGGCCGTTTCAATTTTATTTTTTTTAGGGTTCTAAGCAAAAAATAAATAATAGGACTTATAAACAAATGATTTTTTTAAAAAAAATACTATCAACGAAAAATATAATAATAAATTTTACAAAAGTAAAAATTATATTAATCATATATACAATAAACGAAATATATGTGTCATGTAAGGGATAATCCGGTGGTCTGGGGTGGACTGTCGAGCCTAGTTTGTGATACATATCTCGACTATTAATAAAACTTGACAATATCTTGACTATTATAAACTAATAACTCAATAATAATAATTACAAATTCTAAAGACGGTGAATATATGATTAATTTAAGAAAAAATTTGGTTAGAGTTCATTATAATTAGAATTGAATTAGATAATTATAAAGAAAAATATGAGATAAAATTTAAATTAAATTTTAATATATCTAATAATAATAATGACCTTCAAAAATATTTTTGAATTCTAAAGGCGAGGAATATGAGATTAATTTTAAAAAATTCTAGTTAGAACTTAATTTTTGGATTCAAATTAGATGGAGTAATTGTTGAAAAAATATGGAATAAAATTTAAATTAAATTTTAATATATCTAGTAATAATGAACTAAAACTAAAAAAAGATGAGCCTCTTCAAGTAGTAGCTCTGAGCAATTGTTCATTGCTTTTGCTAAGAGCCGGCTATGTATGTATATATATATATATATATATTCGATCTATTAGGAGTCATTAAATGGGACAATGTTGAAAATAAATATGATTTGATCAAAATAATTTTTATTGATTATCAAAAAAATAAAATTACTTATGACATCTAATTATGATTATTTTAACATACTGTATTTCTCTCTTTTTTAAAAAAAATTATAACGGTGTTTTCTTTTTGTAAAAATAACATATACATTTCTCCAAAAAAATTAATACATCACATTTATTTATTATTTTTATATTACTTCATAATTCTCTATATTTCATATTAAAAAATATTCTTTCAAATAATTTCACAAAACAAACAAATCCACACTACTACCAGAAATTTGACCTTTTGTAGTAGGAGAAAAACCGATACAAATGCTCATGTTTCAACACAATAAGTCTTTTGTGTCAATTTTGTAACGAATTTTGACCGCTACAAAAAATTGAATAACAAAAAGTTTATGTAATGACACTTTTCGTAACAAAAGGTTGATAGTCAATGCCCTTATTACACACATGTTTAATTTATTTGTAATAGTTCAATTTAGTTTTTGTACCGAAATTATCCGTTACAAAAAAAGCTGGTATTATTGCCTTTCGTCGTGATAATAAATTTTTATTACGAATATTTCCGTAACAAAATGGATGTTACAAATACTTCGGTCTCGTTAAAAACGTATTTGTTACAAAAATTTTCCTTAACAACAAAACTGTTATAATTTCCTACTGATCTGAATAGACCTTTTTGTAACGACCCAACAAAAATGACGACGAAAATGGTATTTGTTACAACATAATTTCGTCACAAATAGCATAATACCTGTTTTTTTTATTCAAAATACAAAAATCATAC
The DNA here is from genome assembly GCF_009805555.1 of Andrographis paniculata. NCBI lineage: Eukaryota > Viridiplantae > Streptophyta > Magnoliopsida > Lamiales > Acanthaceae > Andrographis > Andrographis paniculata. Next base: position 953,785 of record NW_026137589.1, read on the forward strand.
ATAAATATACAAATGACGTCAATCCAACGACGTTCTCCGACACGTCAAAAATATAGATACAATGTTGTTACCCGACAATCATATCAAATGAGCACTATACACATACCCAAAATATTCAACATCTACAAGATAAACAAAAAAAAAAGACGAAAATATCAATTCAATACGATTGACAATAAGTTTTTAATTCAAGTATAATCAGACTAATGGGCAAACATGGTTAGGGATGTCAAATGGGGCGGGTTAGCCCCGGACCCGCCCCGGACCCGTTTTTAATGTGGCGGGTTCGGGTCTAAATAATATGTTTCGGGGCGGGTTGTGGATTTAAAATTTTAAAACCGGACGGGTTCGGGGCGGGTTACGGGTTTTACTAAAAACCTGCCCCAACTTGGACCCGAACCCGGATATTTTTTAAAATTATTATAACTAAATATATATGTACATTTATATAATAAAAATATATTATTTATTTACTTAAATAATTTTAAATATAAAATTCAATTAGTCGTACGCTCCAAATAATTTTTTAAAATTATTATACCTAATATATGTATATTTATATAATAAAAATATATTATTTATTTATTTATCTTATTTTTATGGATCAATATTTGATTGCTTTTAGATTTTTTTTTGTGCTTTTAATGCTATTTGTTTTAATATTCGATTGTTAAAAAAATATTTATTATTATATATTTTTAAAACAAACGGGTTTGCCGGGTTGGCCCCGAATCCGGAGGGTTCGGGGCGGGGCGAGTCTTGGGGCCGAGTGGAAACGGGACGAGGCGAGTCTCGGAGCCTAATATTTTCTAGCGGGACGGGTCTCGGGGCCTGCAGAACCCGTCCCGAACCCGCCCCATTGACATCCCTAAACACGGTCATTGTTCTACCATTTCCGGGAAGACATTCAAGGTTGGTGAAGCAACTGCAATGAAATATTAACTTATATAAGATTTTTAATTTTGAAATGATAAATATACATCATAAGAACTTAATATTGCATAAAATAAATCTTGTTTTTCTTTAGTAGTGCCAACATCTTTCATTACGATATTTTGTTATATTTGTTTTCTTATCTATTATATCTTTAATTAAGATAATTTTCTTCTCATCATAGACTATTTTCTTATATCTATATTTAATTTATTAAGAATCACCAACTACTTTTTTGTCATATTTTGTCTGTGGTAATCTAGAATGAATCCTAGGCAATTGTTAGGTGCATATATTAACTTAGTTGGTTTGGTGTTAGTTATTTGTTGAAGTATTTTTTTTTTTTTTAATATTTTCTCTTTTGTATATTTTATCAAAATTTTGATAGTAGTGAATCATTATATATGCTTTCAGTTTCACTTCTTTATTTTCTTAGAACTTGAATGGTACCATAATCCAGCTCAACAAATTCATCTCTTCAATGCAATGAAGATGTATGAATTTTCTGCTAAAGAAGCATGTAGCCATTGGTTTCTAACTTTTCCTCTTAAATTGTGAATATATTTGTGTCTTTCTTACTTCTAAATTCGAATCCAAGTTTGTTTGTTTACTGATTGTTTGGGATTTCAATTATGAGTTTGAGAGCAATCAATTCTACCCGACAATCAAGACAACCAAGTAGCCCGCTTTGTTTTTTGCGAACACTAAATAATATATTTGTAACAGAATTTCGTCGCTAAAGTTCACGTAGCTAACGTAATTTCATTCATAATTTCGTCTTTAATGTCATTAGTAACGGAAAAAATAGATATAGAGACAAAAAAAATTTGTTACAAAGATTATTTTTTCTTATAGTGGAACGGAGAGTATTTTTACAAGCTCTAGGTAACTTTTTTTATTTCTTTTTTAATAACAAGCTCTAAAAGTTACGTGGTTAAGTACTTTGTATTTCATTTTAAATTTTTTATTCAAGTCTGATACTTTTTTCATAAAAATTTTATTGGGTGAAATCAACATGTTAGCAAAATACAATATTATACTGTATAGAAGTGTGCTCTGTATTTATGTATTATATTGTGTTATATGAAGATACTTATTGTACTGCAAATCAATAATTGTGTTGTATATTGTATTATATCGAGCTTTTTAAGTATGTAATGTATATGTATTTTATTTATGTATTGTCTATCTTAGATATATATATATATACACTAGTACTCTAATACTCTTTATGTATTGTATTATTCTAAGTCTCAATATAAAACAAACATATATAACATCAGGCAAAATGATAAGATTAGAGCAAAAACATTATGACTGACAGTAGATGTGCCTATTAGACTTGCCCAACGGTTCAAACCACCGATTACGGTTAGTTAAAATATCAAACCGAAATCGAATTTTTCGAATGACAGTTTCGATTACAGTTTGATGATTTCAATTATGGTTTAAAAACCACCGATTACGATTTAAACGATCGATTTATATATATATATATTCACTTTTAATATATTTTTTTATTTTCTATTTTTTTTATTTGAATTATATTCAAAGATAATTAATTTTAATTTTAATTTTATTTAGAAATATTTGTTATTTGTTTATTATATAAAAATAAGTAATTAATTAAAATGTTACAATATAAAAATAATTAAATTAATAAATTTAGTAAGTAATTCAATTAATTTTAAAATTAAAAATTTAATAAAAATAAATTATGAAAATATTGGTGTATTAGATAAGATAGTTTAAATTATATATGATTATATAATAAAAAATTATAAAATTGAAAATATAAATTAAAATTAAAATTATAATATTATTATTTTTCAATATCATCAATAATTATTTATTTTTATTAATATTAATATTATTTTTATTTTTAAGAAAAATTGATAATATATAATTGAGAAAATTGCAAAAAATATAGCAGGTCCAATTATTATTTTCGAACACTTTTTTTCCACTTTCAAAATTTAGACATTATGTGTACTCCAGGCATTTTTTTTACCCTCCGATGCCCTAAAAACGCACCTGACCGTCACGTGCACCTTCGTGGCATGGCCGGTGCATACGTGGACACCACAATCGTTGCGGTATTGTCGTCCGCGTGGTCGTTGGACAAGTGACGTGGAAATTATCTTTTTTTTTTTTTTACTTTCGCAATTTAGAACATTATGTGTACTTCGTGTATTATTTTTGCCCTTTGATGCCGGAAAAATAATTTGTTCTAAGTTTTTTATTTCAATTTGGTCAAATTGGTTATTTGCAATTTTGTCCAATTGGGCCAAATTAAAATTTTTAAAAAATATACAATTTTTTTTAAAAAAAATTGATACCACCTCATCTATCCGACGATCTTAGAACAATTTATTTTTTCGGAACTAGAGGGCAAAAATATACTTAGAGTACACTTAATATCCTAAATTGCGAAAGTAATAAAAAAATAATTCTATGTCACATGTTTGATGACCACGCGGACGACAACACAGCAACGACAGCGTCCACATATGCGCCGGCCATGCTACATAAGGGCACGTGACGGTCACTTGCGTTCTTTCGGCGCCGGAGGGCAAAAATAATATGTGGAATACACATAATGTCCTAAATGGTGAAAATGAAAAAAAAATGTTCAAAAATAATAATTGGACAACATACAGAATATTATTTGCAATTTTCCCTATATAAAAAAATAATTATAAATATATTATTATTATTATTATAAAATATACAATTTTACTCTAATTAACTTATTTACACAATTACACATCGCAGTGGCCAGAGATCCACCACATTCTCCTCTTTCTTATTCTTCTTTCCATTTTTTTATTTTCTTTCTCACGGGCCATCATGCTTCTTCTTTCCTCCTCCTTTTCCTTCGCGAATGACGGTCCAGTGATCATCCAACATTATTTCTTTCCACCAGATCACAATTTTTATGAAAGAGATGTTCAATGCCTGATTCTTGAGTTATTATTAATAATTATTTATTTTTTAATATTAATATTATTTCTATTTTTAAGAAAAATTGATAATATATAAAAAAAATTAATTATAAATATATTATTATTATTTATTATAAAATACATAATTTTTTCTAATCAATTCATTTACACAATTACACATACTAGGCCACAGACCCACGAGGTTCTCCTTTTTATTCTTCTTTCCAAATTTTTTCTTCTTCTCAGTGAGTCATCATGCTTCTTCTTCTTTAAATTATCAGTAAAACTGACAAGACAATTGACAAATTTAAACATACTTCCCATAATATTACTATTTCGCATAGTTGGACAAAAGAACAATACCTACTTGCACCTATAAAAAATAAAAATAAATAGGGTAATTTATGTAGTCATCCGTATACATTATCATATATTAGTGTTCTTAGATATGATAACGCGATTTGACCCAATGAACATGGAAATAGAAAAACTCTTTTAAATATGTTAATCTTTAATAAAATATCAAATCAAGATAATATTTTTTTCTTCTGTTTTACTTGTTCGAACTCTTCGTTTTAATTTGCCAATGCTAATTACTTCATCTTCTTCCCATGTTCTATAGTTTACATGGTGGTTGGAAAATCATAAAACCCTTGTACTTTTATAGTTTTATATTCCAACTAACAAAGAAAATGTTAATCCATTTGATTCTATGCTGTTAACAAAATAAACAAATAAATAATTCAGAGGTACCCAACTCGCAAGAATCCCTGGTATTGCCACGTGTGACAAGTCTTGGCAGACAAACTTTTATCAGGATTTGACCCATTTGGAGAAACTTTCAACAGTGGCGATCATAACCTTTATGCCAATTTGCAGAAAGCAGAATTAGATGCCCAATTCGTGCAAACGCATTCATCCATCATCCACTGCTCTCCACGTTCATAAAAAAAAATTATATATATAGGCAAAATTACATGTAATTCACTTATGATTTGAAATTACTAATCATATTTTTTTTCGTATTTTAAAAAATTCTGAATATAATTCTTTAAAATTTGAATGAGACTTGTTTATATTTTTTAAAATAGAAAATTGTGTAATATTTTTTAAAGTAAAAGTAAATCTCAATCAATTTTTAAATTATTGAAAAAACGATGCATATTTTTCAGACTAAATATACACAAATCGAATCATACATTAACATATATGGTGCTCACTGTGCTAATTGACTCACGTGTTTTAAAATATATCTGCAAATTAAATAAAATTAGAGCCCATCATGCATCATGGCCCTCAAGAAAACCAAAAAGCTCTATCAACGGTTCTTATCGAAACCCTCATTGTTTATAAATTTCAGATTTGTATTGTGGGGAAAGAATAATGTGTACTTGATAAGATACTACTGTTCTTTCTGTGTCCCCCACCTCTCCTTCTTTTTCTTGTTCATGTTTTTGTATTAATAATGCAGCAGCACAGCAGATGTCTTAATTATTCTTCCATGATTGTTTTTTGTTGATTTCATGTAATTATTACTAACGCAACGAATTGCTGTTGTTGTCGTCGTCGTTATTACAAGCTAATTAATTAATTAATAAAGTGCACCAAATGACGATGAAGAGGTTTGTCTCATGGTACCCTGTAATGGTTCTCATGACTATCGATCTTGCCTTTGCCATTGCCAATATACTTCTCAAGAAAATCGTGAGCAATGGGACCGATCATTTGGTGTTCATCACTTTTCGACAGGCGATTTCCGCGATTTTTTTGTCGCCTTTGGCCTACTTCTTGGAAAGGTTCGATTTTTTTTTATTTGATAATGATGGTTGGATTGTGTAATTAATGATGCATGTACTGCGAGTTTAAACTTTTAGGTGAGACAATCGTTTAAGAATAATGATTAGTACCAAATGAATGAATCAGTGATACGATATTGTTTTGTTTCTTAACGTAGCAATGGAAGACTTCTTCTTATTAGTTAAGTTGGTGTTGTGGTGGCAGGGGAAAGAGGCCGAAGCTCACCGGAACCATATTGTGGCAGCTCTTCGTGAGCGCGATCATCGGGTAAGTTTTTGAATTGCTTATTACTCGACTACTTACAAAACAATATAACCATATATTGGATCATCAATCGTCTCTTCTGATTTTTTTATAAGTATTATAGAGAATGATATTTTCTATCGGTCATTTTTTAAATGCATTGCTTTTGTAGGGCTTCAGTGACGCAATATCTCTTCCTTCTCGGCATCGAATACACTTCCGCGACGTTCTCTTGCGCCTTCCTCAACATGGTCCCCGTCGTCACATTTTTCATGGCCTTGCCATTCCGGTGCGTACGATCTTATATACCATTTCTTTCTTGTCTTCATAATCGCTTCCTTCCCTAATCGATCTCAACCAAGGACTTACTATTCGTTGTTGCCACAGTTTGGAGAGCGTAGACATAAATCATAGCGGCGGAATTGCCAAAGTTGTTGGCGCGGTGATTTGTCTCGGAGGCGCCATCTTGCTCACGGCGTATAAAGGGATTCCTTTGTTCCACTTCTCGCAAGATGATCAAGTTACCCGATCAACGGGACAACATTATACAGAGATAAGTCCTAGTATTGTAAGGTTAAGATGGGCGATCGGTTCGTTGGCCCTTTTTGCGGCCACAATATGTTGGTCATCGTGGTTCATTCTTCAATCCTATATCGGGAAGAAGTATCCGTGCCAATACTCGAGCACGGCTATCATGACGTTCTTCAGCGCCATACAATCGGCAATCATAGGCCTCTCATTCCAAAGGGACCTCTCAGTATGGATTTTCAAGAACAAAACAGATATCTACATTGCCCTTTACGCCGTAAGTTCTAATCACAAAACCAAAATGCATTCAACACGACGCACCCATTATGCGCTTTTTTGTGTCTTTTTTGTTTTTTTAATAAAATGGGGCCGAGCTCAATAGCTTGCAAATCAGGTCAACCAAATAAGTCATACTTTAACTAAAAAGGAATCCGCAGGATTTAACTAATAACTTCACAGTCATCACTCGCCCCCTCCCTACAAAACACATCGATCCCTTTTTGATCGACATTGTTTTTATGCAGGGGATGATCGGGTCGGGGCTGTGCTTCGTGGGGATGACATGGTGCGTCAAGAAGAAGGGGCCGGTGTTCACGGCGGCTTTCAGCCCGCTCGTGCAGATAATGTCGGCGGCGTTCGAAGTCCCGGTCCTCCACGAGCAACTTCATCTTGGAAGGTGATACACCGAAACAAATCAAATAAAATCAAATGCATGATTTTGGTTGATTGTTTTAGCAAATTATAAGGCGAGCTGATGTTGTCCTGTAATGAAACGTGGTGCAGCTTGATGGGATCAGTTGCCATAGTTGTGGGACTGTATATTCTGCTCTGGGGAAAAGACAAAGAGATAAAGCAGCAGCAGAAGAAGAATAATGGATTAGAATTAGTGTCGTCACCTCATAATCAAACTGAAGTCGACCAAAAAGATTCCAACACAGACTTCCAACCAACCAAACTACAAGTTTAATTCATTATCATCATACATATTATGTCAAGTTATTTTAATGGAGAAGATATTATTTATATATATATATATATTCTGTTATCCAAATTAAAGTATTTTTTATCTTGTAAAATATCATATTAAATATTGAATTTTTTATTTTTTTTCTTCAAAATTTTAAAATTTTCTATAGAAACAGACTTAAAATGCTAAAATGATTGCGATGCTGAATGAGTGAATAAAATAATTGGGGAACACTTGCCATTAGAGAAAAAGATAGATCGAATTTAATCAATGAGGTATCCATGATTCATGTGTTCATATGGCCACTAGTTTGAAAGTAAATAATTAATAAGTTTTATGGGTGTGTTAGTTTTGTGAAATATTTTGAAGAAAAATATTGTATTTAAAGTATAAAAAATTGTATAGATAATGTGAATGAAAATTCCCTTAAGTTATTTTAGCATATGAACTAATAGTGTCTTAATTTCTGCAGCAAGGATTTTCCAAAAGACAAAAGATATATTTGAGGAAAGATCAAAATATGGAAACTCACTCCTTCCATTACGGTGCAAAGGAAAATTAGTGTGGAATCTTTTATTCCAGGAATGTGAGTGATTTACTCAACCGAATAGGGTTGAAAATTGATAATGTGTGTTTGGAGATCATATACTTTAGAGAGAAGAATATTGAGTGAAGCTCTCATCCATCTATCCACATCGATTCTCCTTAGTTTTGAATGAGTTTTTGATAGAAATATTTGCCGGAGAGGTCGAAGGTGTTCGGAATTAATGGAGTTCCAACCGGAGGGAATTATCAAGCTCTGAAATTCTCTGCTGTGTGGTCGTTGTTAGTACAAGGTTGTAGCAACGAGAACCTTATGAGGTATTTTCCTGGGTTAGCCATGACTAGCATTAGAGTTAAATGAGTTGTGGTTGTTTGTGTCCTTAATCAGCACTGGTTAGTGGAATTCCCCCAGGATTGGTATCCCCCGGATGTAGATTAGTTGATAATTGAACCGGGTCAACAAACACCTTGTCTTATTGTTGTTTTATGTTCTGCATTGTTTTTCGTTGTTGAAACGTAGTTATAACTGTGAACCGCCCACGCTTTGGGAGTTGGCCCTTTAAAGTGTTCGAATGTGTTTTGTTCGATAAATCACTTCCCCAACATCTGGTATCAGAGTAGTGTTCTCTAATTCGTTGAGTAGATCTGGTCACAGTTGCAGACATGAGTAAGGAAAGACGTTCAACATCAAGACCTTCATTGTTCGATGGGACAAATTACCAAAGTTAGAAGAATAAAATGGAAGCATTTCTGATGCTTCAAGGTGAAGACATTTCTGATGTTGTTGAGTGTGCATGGTCTCATCCTATGAAACCCATTCAAGATGAAGATGGTGTTACTACTCTTGTAAAGAAACCGAAGAGAGAATGGACGTTGAATGAAAAGCTGCTGCAATAGCAAACTCGAAGGCCCTATTTTCGATTTTTAATGATGTGGATGAAACTCAAGCAAAGGCTTATATCAAACTGCAAAATTGCAAAGGAAGTTTGGGACATTCTAGAAAATGCATTCGAAGGTTCAGCGCAAGTCCAAGAATCTAAACTAGATCATGTGGAGACATTGTTCGAAGGAATGAAGATGAATGAGGACGAAACAATCGTTGTTTACTATAATCGCTTTATGGATGTTGTCAATCAAGTTGAAGAAAAGAGGCTGGTGAGGAATATGCTTAAAAGTCTCACAAAAAATTTCAGGCCAAAGGTGATATGCTCAATGAACCACCAAAGCTGAAAAATATGACATTGGATGAATTATATGGTACATTGGTGAGCTATGAAATGAATTATCTTGAAGATGAAACTCCAAAAAGCATGGCCTTAAGTGTGGAGGACATAGAGCTGATCAAATTTGATGAGGAAATGGCATTTCTGAGTCGAAAACTTTCAAGGATGATTAGTGAGAAACGTGCAGCAAAGATGAAATATGGGAAGCTTCAGAACCGTGGTGGTTATCAAGGTGTGAGTACTTCTAGCTCACAACGGAAATATTCTGAACAGAAACCATCAAATTACAGCAAACCAAAAGAGAAGTTTGATGGTGGATTCAAGAAGAAGTTCACTGTGTCCCCTAAACCTGAATCTTTCAAAGAGCCAACATACTATGGATGTGGAGGAATCGGTCACATCAAGTCTGAATGTCCGACATGAAGAAAAGGGAGAAAAGAGCATATCAAGCAACATGGAGTGACAATGATGAAGAGGAAACTGTCTGTGTCGAGGAACAAGCTGAAGATGATGAAGTTGTTGCTTTCATGGCCGATGAATCTGAATCTATTAAAGATGATGGTGTTTCTACTGATAAAGCTTCAGAGGAATCCATAGAACTTGATGCTGATGAGTTGATTGAAGCCTATGAGGAGATGGCGTTAGAGCAAAAGAAATTTATGGTGAAGAACAAAGAGCTACTTGATACCATCTATCGATTGGAAGCCCAGAATGATAAATTAGAAGATGAGATCGAAGTTCTGAAGAAGGATGTTGTTGTTAAATCAACTGAATCAGATGCTTTGAGAAATGAAAATTTGAGGCTAAAAGATGAGAATGATTGTCTTCGGAAAGGAAAAGAAAAGTTGGATGAAATACTATCAATTGGGAAACCTTTTGGTAATCATAAAGGAGTTGGATTTTGTGAATCTTCACACAGCAAACTCACTGCATCTGTGCGGGGTGGTTTGTTAACAGATGTCAAACTTCCACTTCCAGGGAAGAAACCAGCACCTGCTCAGACTCGGGAACCAGAAAGAAACAAGAAAAAGAATGAGACTGGAAAGTTCATAAAAAATTAGGTTATTGGAAAACAGTCATCTCGACCTACTGACTGCAACTACTGCAGACTTCCTGGACATGTTGAGAGATGTTACAAGTTAATCAAGGATGTAATGAGAAGGAGAAACATTCGATGGCCTACAGAAGGATTGAAGCAGAACATCAAAGTCAGACTGGTATGGATTCCTAAGAAGGATCATAAGCAAATGGAATGTAATGTGATTCTGTCGAGCCAAGAATCTACACAAGCTGATTGATGGTACTCTGATAGTGGATGCTCTCGACACATGACGAACCAAAAAGGGTTGCTGAAAAACTTTGTTGAAGACAGAAGCGGTGATGTTATCTTTGGTGATGGTGCAAGAGGGAAAATCAGTGGATATGGCATTCTTGAGAAAGAAGGAATTCCAAGACTTTCAAAGGTATACTTTGTTGAAGGATTGAGTACGAATTTGATAAGTATAAGCCAACTCTGTGATGGTAACTTGCATGTAAAGTTTACAAAGGACTCCTGTGAAGTGTATAATGCTGAGCAGAAACGAGTCATGACTGGTGTACGATCAAAGAATAACTGCTACCTGCTGGAATGCCCGAAGATGGAAGCACTGATCTTGAAGGATGATGAAACCATGTTATGGCACACCAGGTTGGGTCATGTTAATCCACAGAATTTGTTGAGGATCAGTAAACTAAGAGCTATCAGAGGATTACCCAAATTTTCGAAAATGCCCAGCACCACCTGTGGTGACTGTGGTCGAGGAAAGCAGAAGAGAGTTGTTTATCCGTCGTTAGAACAACGTTCAAGAAACCAGTGTTTGGAGTTACTACACATGGATCTCATGGGTCCAGTCGACGTATGTAGCCTTGGGGGTAAAAAATACATTCTTGTCTATGTTGATGATTTTTCCAGATATACATGGGTGGATTTCTTGCGTGAAAAGAGTGGAGCCTTCAATGCATTTGAGAAATTGAGTACAAGGCTCATGAATGAAAAGAAATCAAAGACCAATAGGTTAAAGATTGATCATGGGAAGGAATTTGAAAATAAGAGATTTGTTACTTTCTGTGATGGGCTTGGATCAAACATGAATATTCTGCTCCAAAGACACCTCAACAGAACGGAGTAGTTGAGAGGAAGAATCGTACTCTACAGGAGATGGCAAGGTCGATCATGCATGCCAAAGGGGTTGCCAAGTCTCTGTGGGCAGAAGCTGTGAACACAGCTTGCTATGTCGTCAATCGAGTGTATCTCAGACCACACACAGAGAAGACACTATATGAAATATGGAATGGTAAAAGGCCAAATGTTTCATACTTTCACAGTTTTGGGTGCAAGTGCTACATTATGAAGGATCGAGATCATCTTCATAAATTTGATACTCGTTCAGATGATGGAATTTTTCTTGGATACTCATAGAACTCAAGGGCTTACAGAGTTTACAACAATCGAACCAATGAAAGTGATGGAATCCGTGAATGTGATATTCGATGATGCTATTTCAGAAAAGAAATCTATACATCCAAGTGATGATGATGATGATGGCATCCCTACCAAAGTGATTCAGAATTCTTCAAATGTGCAGAATATTCCTCAAATTCAGAATGAACCATATCAGACTGGTGACAGTGATGTTGCTGAAAGTTCAGTTAGATTCGACTGGTCAGAACCAGAGTGTTCAACAGATGTTACTGCAACCAACCGACAACATGCAGAGATTGATTATGATGCAGAAGTGAGAAAATATGGTTCTAGAATACCACAAAACCATCCTGCAGATGCTATCATCGGTGATCCAAAAGGTGGACGCGTCACTAGAGGTAAACAGATTAACTTCAAAGATTTATTTGGTTTGAACTACTTTGTTTCTACAGTGGAACCAAAAACAGTTGATAAGGCCCTTTCGGATGAATATTGGATCAATGCCATGCATGATGAATTGAACCAATTTGAAAGAAACCAAGTTTGGTATCTGGTGAAGAGACCTGCAGATATGAACGTGATTGGAACCAAGTGGATCTTCAAGAACAAGTAAGATGAAAAGGGATATATCACCAGAAATAAGGCGAGATTGGTAACGCAGGGATACACACAAATAGAAGGTGTTGACTACGACGAGACATTCGCCCCAGTTGCTCGTATAGAGGCTGTAAGATTGTTGGTGTCTGTTGCATGCTCTTTAGGATTCACTCTATTTCAAATGGATGTGAAAACAACATTCCTCAATGGATGGATCAAGGAGGAGATTTATGTCGAACAACCAAAGGGATTTGAAGATCCCTTTCATCCTCATCACGTGTATCGTCTAAGGAAAGCTCTCTATGGATTGAAGCAAGCTCCAAGAGCTTGGTATGAAATACTGTCCAATTTCCTCCTCGAGAAGGAGTATGTTCGTGGGTCAACAGACAAGACATTGTTCATTAAGCTAAAAGGGGATGATATGATGATTGAACAGGTTTATGTTGATGACATTGTGTTTGGGTCAACGACTGAGTTCTTGAGAAAGGAATTCGTGAGATTTATGGAGGCTGAATTTGAAATGAGCATGATGGGAGAGCTTAACTATTTTATGGGCTTACAAATGAAACAACTGTCTGATGGAGTTTTTCTGAGCCAAACGAAGTATGCTCAAAACATGATTGAGAAGTTCGGGCTTCGTGATGCAAAGGTTGTTAGAACACCCCTCGGACAACACGATAAGATGTCAAAGGATGAAGATGGAAAACCAGTCGATCAGAAATTGTATAGAAGTATGATTGGCAGCTTGCTATACTTAACTGCCAGTTGTCCAGATATTTCATTCAGTGTGGGTGTCTGTGCAAGATTTCAATCGACACCGAAGGAATCTCATATGAAGGTTGCTAAGAGGATTCTCAGATACATTAAAGGGACAACAGAGCTTGGACTGTGGTACTCGAACAGGTCCAACCTTGACCTTATTGGCTTTACTGATTCAGACTGGGCAGGTTGTTGTGATGACAGAAAAAGCACAACTGGTGGATGTTTTTACATCGGAGACAACCTTATAAGCTGGAATTCAAATAAACAAAATTCAGTTGCACTGTCCACTGCCGAGGCGGAGTACATTGCTGCTGGGAGTTGCTATGCCCAACCGATGTGGATTCGTCAGATGCTTAAGGATTACGGAATTGATCAAGACTCATTCACTCTTCTATGTGATAATACAAGCGCCATCAACATATCTAAAAATCCTGTCCAACATGGGAGAACTAAGCACATTGACATCCGTTACCACTTCATCAGAGATTTGATGGAGAGGGGGATCTGTGATCTACAACATGTTGGAACACTTGACCAGAAGGCGGATATATTTACAAAAAGTCTCGACGACGATCGGTTTGAAAAAATTCGAAGAGACCTTGGTATGTGCTTCTGCCCTAACTGATCTGCATGCATGGGCTTGATAAATTCTCCAATATATTTATATTGATTGAGATATTCTTGGTGAATATTGGAGAATGAAAAAAAAATTGAAAAGATTTTTTTTTGAAAAATCCAAAGAGAAGAAGTGTTGCAAAGAGACTTTTATTGAGCAATGACAAGAGTCACATTTGATATCATGGTTGATGTTTTGGTTATGGATTAATTCGACGTGGAGGACATTTCAGTCCTACACTGGATTTTGGAGAATTTCCAGGCCTTGTGATGTTGCACAAATCATTGTTGATGCTGCGAAGTTGCTGCTACAACAAATCTGATGTCGAATTAACCGAAGTTGCTGTTGTTGTTCATCTTGGTGCTGCTGCTGATGTTGATGTTGATGTTGTTGTTGCAAGCATTTTTCAACGGACCAAATGAGAAGGAATTCGTGAAAATGGAACAAGTGAAATTATTTGTGAAGCAACTGAAATTCTTGATGATATTGTTGGAACAGTTGCTGGTGACGGTGATAAAGTTGCTGTTGCAACCATTTCTCAGCAAATTGAAGGTACTCGTTCTTTTTGTCATCTGCTCCCACGAAGGGGGAGTAATAATGCAGGAAAATGGGAGATCATATTTCAGGGGGAGTTTGCCAAGTTCTGATGTTGTCTGCTTTGTTGATTGTTGATTTTATCTGTTGTTACTTTTTTCGTTGGAAGTCCGAAGTGATTACAACCATATCAATGTGATGGCTGGTTGTATCTTTTTTATGTTTGTTGGCATGTAATAGTTGGACTCACTCTTTGATGATTGAGTGCGTGAGTAGGTTAATTTCTGCACTTTTATTCGTGGTTTCATATGCCAAAAAAAGGGAGAATGTGAATGGAAATTCTCCTAAGTTATTTTGACATATGAACTAATGGTGTCTTAATTTCTACAGCAAAGACTTTCTAAAAGACAAAAGACATTTGAGGAAAGATCAAAATATGGAAACTCACTCCTTCCATTACGGTGCAAAGGAAAATTAGTGTGGAATCTTTTATTCCAGGAATGTGAGTGATTTACTCAACCAAATAGGGTTGAAGATTGGTAATGTGTGATTTGGAGATCATACTTTAGAGAGAATAATATTGAGTGAAGCTCTCATCCATCTATCCACATCGATTCTCCTTAGTTTTGAATGAGTTTTTGACAGAAAAATTCGCCGGAGAGGTCGAAGGTGTTCGGAATTAATGGAGTTCCAACCGGAGGGAATGATCAAGCTCTGGAATTCTCTGCTATGTGGTCGTTGTTAGTACGAGGTTGTAGCAACGAGAACCTTAGGAGGTATTTTCCTGGGTTAGCCATGACTAGCATTAGAGTTAAATGAGTTGTGGTTGTTTTGTGTCCTTAATCAGGTTAGTGGAATTCCTACTAGATTGGTATCCCCGGATGTAGATTGGTTGATAATCGAACCGGGTCAACAAACACCTTGTCTTATTGTTGTTTTATGTTCTGCATTGTTTTTCGTTGTTGAAACGTAGTTATAACTGTGAACCGCCCACGCGTCGGGAGTTGGCCCTTTAAAGTGTTCGAATGTATTTTGTTCGATAAATCACTTCCCCAATAGATAATATAAAAATAATAAATATGTGTAATATATTAATTATTTTGAGAAAATATATTTTGTAGTTTTTACAAAACAAATACGTTCGAAAAGTAATTATTATAATATTTTTTGTTGTTTATTATAAATATTTTAAATGTATATATTTTTTAATTAATAGTTTTATATCAAATTCAAATACTATAATATACTCCGTCCATCCCTTTTGAAAGTGGCAATTTGAAGTTGGTAGAAGATTAGCAAATAATATAATTTTATCAATGAGTGGAAGTGTGTAAGAAATTTGACTTTTTTGCCCTTGATTTTATGTAAAAAATAAATGTATGTGTAATGGTACGTTTGTAATTTAAATAAAAGTTAAGGATATTTTGGTATTAGTATATGATTTTTTTACTAAAAAAGAGAAATGAATACTTTGAAATCGAACCAACAAAAATAGTAAAAATGATACTTTAAAATGGGACGAATGGAATAGTATAAAATAGGTTTTTTACATATAAAAAATGCTATTAGCTATATATTATTAAAATATAAAATTTCCATTTTATAAAAATATGTTGACTTTATCGGTATTTGGCAAAAGAAGTGAGTATATTTTAAAAGAATATTCACTTTAATTGTATTTGGCAAAAGAAGTGAGTATATTTTAAAAGACGGATCGTTCACTCAATATTTTTCAATGAAATAATTTCCTATAAATAATATTTAAAAAAATAAATATACACACACATTAATATAATATATATTATTTACTCATAAAAAGTCAATCATTCAATACAAAATATTATTATTTTTATATTACTAACACAATTCCTCATACCACAAAAAAAATAAAAAATCAATTCATCTAAAAATGCCGAATGAACAGACTGAATATTTATTAAATACCGCATCAAAACTAACCAAATATCATAACAAGATGCAAAATAAAATTTAGATAAAGACGAGTGTGTTGTCGTGATTGTATTTTGTTGGTATGGAAGTAATATCAAAAGATATTTTATGTTTGATTGGAGTTCTAATTTTGGGTTTGGATTTCCTATAGTAAAAATTTTGAATTTAAATAATTATTTTATGTATTGGAATTCATTTTTTGCAAGGTTTCAAATCCTTTTATGATTTTCGATGTTGCGCCCTTAAAATCAAGCGATTGTCGTTGATAAGAGAATAAAAATCATCTTAAAGTTCTAGCAAATACTCCAAAAAGCCTTGCTTGGCCTAAATGGGACTTAGGACTACCGAATATTGAATGTATGCAATCATTGAGAGGAAGGCTAACACCGTGCTCGTGGTCCTTAGCCGTAAAATGCCCAGGACTATCAAGTATCGAACGCATGTGGCCTTCATTCCTAAGGCCATCAAGATGTATGGAGGGATTTGGAAGGAATCTGGATGCTAACTAGTAGATTTAACGGTAACTAAATGCAATCGACATAATTAAATGAAAATGACTAGAATGAACGTGAAAAATGACTAGAATTGGCATAAATAATCGATAAGGGAATCAAGAACTTCCCTGATTCATGTCTTGCAGCCAGATTTTTTTAAAAATTTTTGGTGGTGCCGATGACTTCCCTCCTCACACATGACTTATTGTTCGCCCTCGAACAACCTTGAGTAAGTTCGAGAAGGACTGCAATCAAAACAAACATTATTTTCAACAGCGAAAGATGAGATACAGTCATATTATTTGTCAAAGAATTCAAGAGATAAAAGACAGTAAAAATCCCTTTTCAAAGTTACATAAGTCTTATTGCTTCGGAATTTTCAAAGCAGACTCCTCTTCAGCGTCAATTCACCACAGAACGAATCTGAAAATTTCAGATTTTGCAACCACTAGCAGCTGTTGTATGCAGATTTTTATCGAATGCCCTCAATTATCAATCCTCAAATCAAATCAATCCAACACAGCCTGCAATCAGATCTTGGAGGTTGTTCGTGTCTTGTCTAAATCATCGATTAATCCTAAAATCATCATAAGAAATAAACTCATAACTCATCTTACTCAAATCTCCTAGACAGTTCGCAATTCACCAATCATATACCAACTATGTATACAAATTCGACAACTAAGTCCAATCTAAACTAAATCCAAATTCCAACATAATCTTAATCCTAATCGCAACTACAATAAACATCAGCAGGATGACATAATCCAATAAGGAATTAAAGGCACAATCTAATCCCAAAATAGCCCTGCAAAATTTCAGATTATTAGTATTATTGATAACAAAAATTTTGTAATGGGTAATTTGTATATATTCACAGTGAATTTTATATTTTAAAATCAAAGTGTGAATGACTATAGAAGGCGGTCAGATATAGTAAAATATTTCGATTGTAGTCCCTGAGTAGCTATCACAATTATTTATACTCTTTTACTGGTGAATGTCCAGGTTGAACATAGGGATTTTAAGTCATGAATTTCAAATCAAGTGTAGATTTTGTAAAAGCGGCGAGAAAATGCAGTATAGGGACCCGCTTTGCAGCGGATCCAAGTTTTTACTCTACTGAAAGCGGTAAAATGAGCGGAGACGAGCGGAGCGGAGGTGAACAGTGAAGTGCCAGTGATGGTCGAGTGAACAGGACATGAGCGGATGGCACAATATATATATATGTATATACATAAGCGGTGAAGAGTGAATGAAAGATGTTGTGTCGGAACTGTGCGTTACTTAATGGCTAGGTTTTCCTGGATGAAGTGAGCGAGCGATGTTGGTGTGTTAACAGAGGTATATGTATAATACGAAAGCGGGGGAAGGAGATGATGTAAATATATAAATCTAATTATAAAGAATTTTTATCACTAGAATATGACCTTAAGGGATTTACAACAAGACTTCAATGACACCCAGAATCGGAATATTATAAGAAAGAAATCTTACTGTCACGAGGAATTTCTGTGACCTAATAGACCACCGTCTATGCTCCGTTAATTATCCCAACTTCTGCCTTATTAGTGGCTTTACCCTTCTATTACCTCTTTTTAATCAAAATTGAATTCAAAACAGTAGTTAAGCAGGTCGACAAGGCTCCCGCGTACTTAACTACATTGAACTACCCTAAAAACGCTTTTGGCAAAAAACAAGGTTTTGATAATCAATTCTTCTTATGCTCTAAACCAGTGAAATGAAATTCTTTAAAATCAAGGTTTATATAAGTGTTAAAAAAATGTGAAAGAAGTAGATATGAAGAATTAAATGATATTTCATTACTTACTAATAAAACTGGAATTTATAATTCTACAAAGCTGTAATTGGAAGCAATAAAGCTACACTAAGTAAGCAGTAAAGTCTTGGCCAAGGGAGAAGGGAAATCCCCACTCCCTTGGCCATTCCTGTGGAGAACTCCCTTACAGGGTTAAAGCTCTCGAAGAACAGGAAGACAACTAAAATGCTCAGAATTTTTATCGCTAATATACTCCAGTCGAAGTATGTTTACATACAGATATCTGGCCCTATTTATAGTAGGTGAAAGGAAATAGTTGCAAGCAGTTACAAGTCAGTTTCAACCGCTAGGCAGTTAGGCGGTTGATGGCAGTTATTCTGTTGAAGTAGTTGCTGACCATAACTCCTAGGGTGCTCGCTTCGCTTGCATAGGATTGTAAGGGCTAGAGGGCATCAGCGCAGCTATGCGGGCTTGCTTGTGCTGACGGGTAATGGAATGGTTGCACCGCTGCAGTTGGGACACTTAGTCAATAATTGAGTTGGGCTACGGTCACTCTGCAACGGTGGGAGTCTGGGCCGTTGCTTGCGAGCGGGAGAGACTGTCGCTTGTGAGCGGTGGAAGCTACCGCTTGCCTCTTTTGCCTTAGTTTTTCTGGGTGATGTAATCGCCACTTGCGAACGGAGGTGGCTGTCGCTTATGGCGTCTGCCTTAGTTTTTCTAGCACCAAAACACCGCTTAAAAGGGCAAAAATCATTAATAATCTCAACAAACAAACTCTGGATCATGCCAAGCGATATAGATCAATAAAGTATGCCATTAACCAGTTATTGTGATAGTTTTTATACAGAAATTCAAGTACTACACAATTTTGTCAAGCTAAGAATATGCTCATATTTAGAGTCATCAATTATGTTTGAAATTAAGAAATTCGATGAAAATAGGCAAGAGAATGTGAAATTGAGTAATACAACCTTTTCTCGATGTTTACCATCTCTATGTGGAAGGAATAATTGAGGATTTAGAAGTTGCTGGAAATAGGGAAGGTGACGGGCGACTTCATCATCACGGTGAGGGAGAAGAAATTACTGTGAATGAATTGTGGGATTACAGTGAAGGATTAGGGCTGGAATAACCGGCTATTGATTCGAAATCTGAAATCCTTCTTGCCTAGGACTATGATTTTCGAATTTTCTTTGTAGACGCTGTCAAAAGAAATGAACTTTTGTCCAAAATAAAGAAGAATAAATTTATCGCTTCGTTTGCAGGAAGGGCTGGTCTGCGCCACTTTACATACAGTCGCTTCACTGCACTTGTTTTCGCCGCTTGGCTGAAGAAGGAATTTGGAGAATCGCACAAGCAGCGACCCCATGGCTTCAGCGGTGGTTTCCTACGGCTAGGAGAAGACATTAGACTTCACATCTCTAGTAGCAGCGGTGTAGAGAGGGCTTCAAGTCACCGCTTGCATGTGGAGTTCACAAGAACAGACGTCCGCTTCAATTTTTATCATACAAGAGGGATGAGCGGATCATCGACTAAAGTCCTTAATGAACAAAAAATTATTATTAATATTATTTATTATTGCCGTTATTATTATTATTATTATTATTACTAATATTATTTATTTATTATTATTATTATATATAGAAGAGAAATAACACAAAGCAGCGGCAAAGGCCGAGGCACTGCTGCAGATTTATCCTTTTTTTTTTGAATTTTTTTTTTTGATTTTCTCCGAAAGATACGTTGTCGTGCAGGTTTGATCCTTGAAGGATATCGCACTCTCGAAACCTACAAAGCATACCGTTGATGGATTAGATGTTCAAAATAAAATAAAATTCAATATTAAAATTAAATTAGCATTAGACTCACTATTTTCCAATCAAAACAAAGATACTAGGCTTATTCCCCGGAAACGGCGCCAAAATTTGATCGAAGAATTTTGGAGATTTTTAAAAATATCTTTTAAGATACAAAAAAAAAATGATATATGTATAAAATAAAAATAGTTTCGTGCGTCTTCGTGTAGTCACTTCAAAAACTTCGTCAAAAATAAAAAATTTCTTTAACCGGTGAGTGTCCGGGTCAAACTCAGGGAATATGAAAATATCATATATTTAATTAAAAAAAGTGCAATGAGTTAATCCAATCGAAGAAAATGAAAAGATAAATTTCAGAAATTAAATCTAACTAAAAAAACGATAAAATATAGTATCTCGAAAAGGATGAAGCGAGACGTTTGTGTCTGACTTTTGCGTTCCTTAATGGCTAGATTTCCATGAATGAAATAAGTGGGATGACGATGGTGTGATAGCGAAAAATATATGTATAATTGCGGGACGGCTCGAAGAAATGAGCATGACCGCATTTGCTCACTTAAGCCGATTCTCGATTCGGTTGGTACTCGACCTCAGGGGATTTACAAGAAGGCTTCAGCGACACCCGGCGAAGAACATTATAAGTAAGAAACTCTACTGTCACTAGAAATTTTTGTGACCCAATAGACCACCGCCTATGCCCCATGAATTATTCTTCCAACCGTTTCGCTAGTGGTTCTACCCCTCTGATACCTCTCTTTAATCGGAATCGAATTCAGAACAACAACTAAGCAGGTCGACAAGGCTCCTGCATACTTAGCTACGTTGAACTACCCGGAATCTGTATGTGACACGAAATAGGGCTGAAATAGTCAATTCTTCTATCGCCCTTCCGCAACCTTGTCGAAATCCAACTTGAACAATTCAAATCGAACATGAAATTTTTGGGTGAAAGTGAAGTGGAGAAATATGATAGGAATTTTACTAGCTAAAATGATATGCAGTAATTAAAAGAAAAGGAGGAGAAAAGCAGTTTGCTCGTGACACAAAACCGAAAATCTCGTATTATTAAACTAGATAAAAATATGGGAGAAAAAATGCAAAAAATAAAGTGTATGGAATGTATATTATTGTGTATATGGGTGTTTAGAGGGGATATTTATAGGGGGAAAAGCTTTTAGAAGCTTCGCAGTTACAACCGTCCATAAATAACTAGTTCTAAAAATTACTACAAACTATCTCTAAAAATAGCAATTAATTACCTCTAAAAATAATCATAAATAACTATATCTAAAAATAGCTACTAACTACCTCTAAAAATAACCATAAATAACTACATCTAAAAATAGCTAGTAACTACCTCTAAAAATAACAACTAATATAAATACTAATAACTTACTAAAAACTACATATTTTCTATAATGTTCTAGAATAAATATTACAAAAATAGCCAAAAATTGGCTAGGTGATGATGCAGGAATTAAATATGGGAGCTGAGAGAGTGCAGGAATAAATGCAGGTGACTGGAATAAATACAGGTGACTGGAATAAATGCATGAGCTGAAGGAGGTTGGGCGGATTTAATGCAGCCGCCGCTTATTTTCCGCATAGCCACCATCGCTCACTTTCATGTAGAGATTTCCGTTCCACTCACATTTTCATGCAGCCACCGCTCACGGAGTCCGTGCCAGCCATCATTTTAGCTTTTTAAAACCAGTTTTGAACTCCCAAACAAATTTTCAAGCATTATCTCACATGTATAAATAATAAACACCTTATAAAAATTTATTTAAATAAATAATAAATAAAATTAATTTAGCCAAAATTAAATACTTAAATAGCACATAAATAATGCTTAAAAATATAATTTAAGAAACACATCAGTTAATTTAAATTATCACCAAAATAATTATAAATTAAACCTAAAAATAATAAATTAATATTATACGATGAAATAAATACAATTATTAGAGTAAATTAAAATAAATAATACCAAAATTTGACATAAATAAATAATTAATTAAATAAATATAAGTTATAAAATATGGCAAAATCAAGAGTTATCAGCCATCAAGATGTATTGAGGGATTTAGACGGAATATGGATGCTAACTACAAGATCTAACGGTAACTGAATGCAATCGACATAACTCAATGAAAATGACTAGAATTAACGTAAAAAATTATTGGAATAGTAAATTGTGACGAAAGTATGTTTTGTCCGCTGCCGCAACTTCCGCCGAGAAAAGGTTCTTTCCGGCTTCAACCTCCCAAATCTCGTTGCCATCCCAAAACATCAATTTATGATAGAGTCATTGATGGAACACACTTGTTTATGTGCATCCAATCCTATCCTAAGAGGGTTGAGTAAGATGGTCTATTGTTGATCACTACAAAGGCCGATTATATCCTCTTGGTGCCCATTTTCATACCCACTGTAGTGATGTCTACTGGTTTGCGTGATTTTCCCATAAAATTTTTCGCTCGAACGGACGTCGGGATCAAGTCATTTCTAGTTTTTCCAAATTTGCACAAAGTCTTGAAGAGCATCATGTTCGCAAACATCTTGCCGTCCATAAGGACGACCGTTAATAAAGGCCCTAATATATAAGGCTTGACATGCCTTTCAAATTCCAACTTGATTATGACGTCATTCTTTTATGCCATGGACTCCTCATCCACACTGATCCCCTCTATCTCTTGGAGTCTTCCCAGGTCCCTAAACTTTGTTGGCAGCAAGCCTACTACAGACAAGGTCCCTGTGTGTGGTTCTAAAGACCCTTTTCTGCAACGCTTTTGACTTTCAAAACCCATTTTTGTCTAACACTTGAAGGACGGACCCTTAACTTGTTTACCTTTCACCTTCTGAGCCGCTTCCCCGGGTCCTCGTTCTATTCTTCTGCTTTTCGAGTCTGTAATCTCTTTTTCTGGACTCACTTTTTCTACATCCTGATGAGCCTTTTCATTGTGGCCCTCGGGAGTTCGGGCTTGTTCACAATCCATCTTTCCTTCTTCTTCTTCTTCGTAGCGGGAGGTTTTCTTGTCAACTTCGGGGAGATGGCAAGCTAATCGGCCATCGTGATGGTCCATACCTATTTTCCGCTTTCTATCTTCACCTCTACTACTGTGGCTCTGAGCTTGATCCCCTTATCGTTCTCGCCTGGGGCCTTCAGGGCCAGGTATGGTAACATTTACGTCTGGACCTTTATGCATACTCCTTTGCCCTAGAGGAGTGTCTAACCCCAAGCCCTCGCCAAAGGTCAATCCTCTTGAACACCGACTTCTTGGCGGGGGCCCTCGGCCCCCAAGCAATCGTGGACTGAGGTCCTCGAAGGTCGTTCTCCAAGCTTGTCTTTTACCATCCCCTCCGTTGATATGGTGTTAATGGCAGGGGCAGGGACTTTTGTCCTTTATCATAAGCTTCAGCGTGCCTTTTCGATGGCCTTCTGTATGGTATTCTGCAAGGTGGTGCAATACCGTGCTATTTGTTGTAGACTTTGCCTTTCAGTTCTTCACTTAAGGGAATCATTTGCCCTCCTAGGAGCATAATTTACTTGTCCTTCAAGAGATTGTCAAAGATTTTTTCCACCTTCGATGTCATTCTACCGGTCTCTTTTCCTTCGGTTGGCCTTAACGCCCAACATGAGTATGCCTTCGCTTTCACCAATTCCAAGCCCAAGACTTCCGTACCTTCAGGGTACTATTCGTCTGAAGTCAGATCCTCCAAACAAAAGGCTATGTTTGGCTTCCCTTTTTTTTTTTTTTTTTCATTTGTTAGACATTCGGTCCCTCGTTTCCTTCATCAACCATTCGCCAAGACTTTTCTGGTCATATGTAAATTTTGGTTCAAATATTTTTATCTTCTTAGGCTTCGGATTCAACAAAAAAATTTTGTGATTCGCTTAGACTCTGGAGCTGTGACATCCCGGCCCGCAAGCCACGCAAAGCCGAGCGTGTCGGAATTGCAGACTGGCCCCACAGGTCAACACGAGTCAATTTAGCTCGCTTTTGTCCTCACTCACGCGCACCACAGAGCTGTGACACCCCGGCCCTCAAGCCACGCAAAGTGGAGTATATCGGAATTGGAGACTAGCCCCACAGGTCAATACGAGTCTTTTCAGCCCGTTTTTATCCTTACTCACGCGCACTCTGGGAGACTTTTTAGGGGGTCACCCATCTTCAAATTACTCTAAGGCAAGCACGCTGGGCTCCCGAAAAAGAATGTGCACATTGTTAACATAAGTAGTCTATTCAATCGATTTAACCTATATTCAACCTCGGATGACCCAGTACCGGCTCATCCACAAGAGTTGGCCTAGCACCGGCCCAACTCCAAAAATGTTACATGAGCATAATAGAGTTAGTCGAGTCTAGTATTCACCAAATCCAAACCTCAACTCAGGACCTCATTCTCTGACGAGGCGAGCAAAGCGCGCCTATGGCTTACCAACATTCATATACCTAATAACCATATATAACTCATTCATTTTAACTTACCAAATAATCAGTTCCAAAAATTTCAAACTTATTTTATATAAATTAAATTCCATCGATTAATTAACCAATCAAGCCATACATATACAAAAACCAGCACAAACTAAACAAATTAATCCTCCATTATTAACCATTGAGCATCCAACGTTAAACAATGAGCGTAAATACATTTCAACCAAACAATACCTACAAATTAAATTTATACATGAGTATTAGTTTGGACATCATAGCTTTCTACCCTCAACAATGGCACCAAACACCAAAGCAGCAACAATGAGGGATATTTTATGACTAACCAGTATCATCACCGAATCCATTCCAATCCAATCTGAACCGCAGAGTAGAGACATCGATCAGTTGTCCCGCATGCTCCAACCGGGACATTTTGGCCACAACCCAATGGAAACTATCGACATAATTATCACAAAATAAATGCTCACAGCATAGGCATTCAGAAAGCTTGAACCTGTGCGGAAACACAATGCCGGGAACCACATAAAGCCCGTCCTTGCGCTGCCCTCTTTAGTACCATGCTTTGCTGGAGACTCCCGGCTTTGATCATGTTGTTGAGCAATTTTAGCTTCATCGAGATGTCCATATTCTCGGTCACGAGGCTTTGAAGTTCTATTAATGCTTTTAGCAGCCTGCATCAATGAGTAAGGACCAGGAAATGAGGAATAACATGTAGTTGTTGATATAGGAACTCGGCTATGTCCGGTGCATTTCAGAAGGAATACCACCGAAGAAATTTAGTTTGTTTTAGAGACTGAGCTGTATTTACCTCTGTAGCAAGTGGGCGCAATTCTTTTTCTTTTGGACTGTTGGCATCTTCAGATTTTAAGCCACGAATGGAGTTTGGTAGGCATTCCATCAGCAGATGGATCCTTCTTGAAGCAGTTCCCTGGTTGGCAGTGTTTGCCGAACCAGGTCGACTTTGTGGCTGACGAGAATGAATCTTGATTGCAGTTCCAGTGGGGAGAGTACTACCATCTTCAATCAAATGTGAATCGAAAAATGAATCATCCACCTGCGCATTCAGACACTGGAATAAAACAGAACTGAATTAATTTTCAAATTTTCAAATTGATTCCAGAACATATGTGAACTTTTAAAACGGTCAAACTATCCAAATAAGAGATATCTAAAGGGCAAAACACAATATCTACGAGATTGTAGATCGTAAGAAGCTCATTACCTGTGAGTTGGTCATTTCTGAATCCGACTCATCATAAATTTGAATATGTTTTCCATCAAAGAATGCAGCTGGTGATTGCTCCATTCCATTGATCTGCTCAGGAATGAGACTGTCCTTTGCAGCACTGAAATTCAACTGAGCAGTAGAGTCCAAGTAGGAAAAGCTATCAAAACTTTGAAAACCTTTCAGCAGCTCTGAGAAGGATACATCCGGTTCGAATGTACCATCTTGAAAGTGTGATTCATCAAGAGCATAGCCAAAATCACGCGAGAAGGGTGAACCTATGCATTCTCCTGAATCGGCAGTCGGGTGAGACAGAACAGTATCTGAGAAATTGTTGGCAGGATCAGGATCCTCAAATTTGGGAATTTCCTGTAAGGAAGCATCCACCTGGATAATACCGGAAAAGTTTTAGAAAAAGAATTACTAGGACGGAGACTTGTATTACTCATTTAAACTTTTGACAAGAAAGAAACTGGCCGGTGCGAGAATGAATGTATTTTATCAGACCTCTGTTGTTAAATTGTCGTTTGAGTGACCAGAAACATTGGATGTGCAGCTTCCAATAGGCATTTGCGACATATAAACCGGATGGTCTGGTTCAAGTGCCGACTGCTTCTTAACACCCTCCGATTCCTTCACATCCACAGCAGGCACAACAGGTTCTTGAAACAGATCTGATGTTACATCATCCGGAGAAGATTTTTCGGTAGAAGGAGAAGATCCGGTAGGATCAACTTCATCATACTTTGCATTAGCCAGGCTATCATCTGCCTTGTGAAATAAGCGGCATAAAACGTAGTCTCCCTGTGTAATGTATCAAAGCAGGAATTTACCACAACAGCAATCATTATAGAGAATGAAGTGAAAAGTTAAAGATATAAATCAAAATCAGAGTTATGATTATATTAAGTAGTAAAGTACAGTTAGAATAAATCTCACTTTGCATTTTCATTGTCAAATACCTAAATGAAGATGATAAGAGTATTCTAGTAAGGAATGGTCAATGGGGAGTCCAACCAGCTGGTCGGCAAGCTGAGCAGGTAAAAATTGCAAATAAAGAAAAACTAAAAAATTTTGTGGAGATGAAACATGCACGACACTATGGAGGTATCTCCACTGACCAAGGAAAAAATACGAGTATCATTTTAATTGTGAAAGTATAATCGTATAATTTCGTGGATGAGATGTCAAATTTCAAAATGATATCAATAATTTGTACTTACAGAAATGTGTAGGTGATCACAGTATCATTCCAAGAAACCTTAACAGTGATGATAAAATGAAATATAAGAAAACACAAGATAAACAGAGCATGAGATAGCTACGATTGTGCCAATACACAAGATAAACAGAGCATGAGATAGCGACAATTGTGCATTGGCATGAACATGATAGTATCATAAGGCATAGAAGAAATATATATTGACCTTCCCAGGAGCAGAACCACTGAGGTCTGGTTCAGTAGCACGATACTCATGCATTATCCAATTCGTACGTTCACCTTTAGGAGCACGACCCTTGTAGAAAACAAGAGTTTTCTTCATGCCAATTAATTGGGTACTGGAGCAACCAGAAGGCAATGACTTGCGAGATTTTATAGCACGGTCTTTCCCAGTAGCCTTCCAATAACCTGCTTCAGTGGCTCTATTAGAACGATGACCATTTGGATATTTTCTATCGCGAGGACAGAAGAAGAACCATTCAGGGTCATCAGACTTTATCACGGAGAGTGCTGCAAAGGAGAAACAACTTTAGGACAAAAGATTTATGCTAGAATCCCTGCTAAACATTTACGCAGAAACTACATAGGGGCTCAATATGTAAGAAACATTCATAACCATACTTTACAATACAAGTCAGGGCAAAGACGAAGACTAGATAACCATACTTTACATGACAAATCAGTGCAAAGTCGAAGGCCACAAAACAACATAAAGAAATATCATCAAGAATAAAAAAACTCAACTTTGATTGGACAAAATTTGTTATCTAGGTGTAAAAAGAACTGTTTGAATGAACATTTTGAAGATGATACCATTGTCATTGGACAACCTAAAAAACACTTTCTCTCATCAATGAAAATTGATTTGATGCTCCGTGGCTTCTCCACTCTCTTCTACAATCAATAAAGTTCTAAAATACTTGAAAATTTCAATTTAATTGACATCATTTGTAGATAAATTGTCATTACTGGCCTACATGTCATTTTCTCTCATAGACACGTGGGTTTACTTGTAAGATTTTGATTTTGGATTTTGGTTTTGACCAGTAAAATTTTGAATTGAAATAGTTATTTGATGTGATGTACATATGTATTGACGTGATGTTTTGAATGTAAAAGTTAATTTTAGTGTAATATAATAAATAAAAAATAAGTATTTGATTTGATATGTTTTTTGGGAAAAAAGAGTAAGAAATAGCAAAACTGAAAATCAAATCTCACAAGTAAGCACACTAGCTATACACATATTCATGTATATGAACCACTACATTCTGATTACATCCATAAAAATTCTTAATTAAATTTTCTGGTTACTTACATCCTCCTATATCTACCAACAGAATCAACTTCACCAACGCATTCCAACTCACAAAATGATCAGCAAAAAAGGCCTTCTGGAATAGGGAACAACAGAACAAATTCTGTATTGAGGCATAAACAAGTCTTGTACATTCCAGTTCAAAAAAATATCCAGCAATGGAATAACCCTGACATAGGCACACAAATCATAGCCACAAACCATAGAACCGAATTATCATTGTATACGCAGTATCTAGGCCACAATTCACTGGAAAATAAACTCCACGTCATAGAGTGAGAGAATACACAAAGGAATATATATATATATATATATATACATATGCACACACAAAAATTAGAGAGAGATAGAAACCCTAGCATACCGGGAAGATCCCAGGGCTCTCTTTTGCAGACATCAACCTCAGGGATAGCCTGAACGGAAGAATTGTGGCCGTTAATTTTGAGCCTGAGATAATGGCTGATGAGCTCCTCGTCCGTCGGCCGGAACCTGAAACCCTTAGGCAAAGCCTCCAATTTCATCGTCATCGTCATCACCTGTTGATCATGGACGCGTAGTTTGCCCCAATTCTTTATCTAGCAGTCATGGCAGCAGAGCAGAAGAATTTCGATTAACCGAGAGGTCAAAAAGTGAAAAAGAAAAGCAAACCTCTCGAGCTTCCCACTGTTGTGAATTTTTGTCTGAAATTGAAAAAAGATTTCTCCGCAGAAAATCTATGGCAGGAATCAACCGCGGTCATTCCGTGTTACCATACTGTTTGTTCTGTAGAATTAATAAACTGCTCAAATCGAGGTATGGTAGTTAATCCGTACAGTGCGATTTTATGGAGGATTTACAGTAGCAAAACACGTTTACTTGTTAATACGTCAAAGAAGGTCATTTGTAATAATAATTACCTCAATATTATTTTTAAGGCATTGCACTTTATTTTACTTTCTATTTTTATTTGCAATTCAATCTACCGAGATTGTTTTCACACTGCATTTTTTACTTTCTAGTAGTGTGTATTTATTTACAATGGTTAATAAAATTATAGTAGGTATTAATAGAGATTTTATTTTAAATTATTTACTTTAAAAAATTTATAGATTTAAAAAAGTTATAGACTATCGATGCAACTATATATATATAACACTTGTATATATGATTATCCAAATTATTTGGACATATCATATCCTTGTACCTAAAAAAAAAATAAAAAAATTCCATAAAAAAATACAAAAATTCAAAAATTATAATAAATAAAAATAATATGAATCAAATAGTAGGAAACAGTAATAAAATGTGGAAAAATAAAAATTTTCATTAAAAGATAAAAAAAGCTTATCGTATAAATTGATTCTAGTATATATATACATATGAGCTCAGTGTGAATTTTATTTTTTTTCAATATTTGTGCAATTTTGCAATTTCAGAATTTTGACATTTTTTTTTATTTTACAGTTTTTTACTCTTAGATCAATAAATATATTATTTTTATTATACAAAATATTTTTATAGTTTTTTATATTTATTTATTTTTATTTAGATTATATAAGATAATTTGCAATATTTATGCCTATAAATATGAAATATTGTTACTAAAATTTTATTTACTTATTTATGAATTACTTTAATACTATTTTTATTAAATTTATTTTTTTGGATTTAGATTTTCTTTTTTGTTTTTACGATTTTTTACTTTTTATTAGTGAAGTTAAAGTTTTTATTATTATTTTTACGTATTAGTTTTATAATTAATTATTTTTATTATACATAATTAATTTATTTTTTTCTTTTACAAGTTTTCACATATTGATAATGGAGTTACAATTTTTTTTAGTGTGTTAGTTTTTTATGAAGAGGTTTTAATGGCACAAACCAAATTTGAAACTACAATCTATTTCTACTGTAAGTTATTTTATTTTGTAGCAGAAAATTTTATTTCTTCGTCTTTCTTATGATTTGGTGCTCATTTTTGTTAATTATATTTTTTGAATTTTTGTATAACCTGTTAAGTCGTATTTTTTTTATGGTAGATGCAAAATCTTTGTATCAGAGGAGATTGCCACCGGGAGTAAAAGTCGATTTGTTGAAGTAAGTTTTTGAATAAGATTTTTTTGAAATTTTTGTATAGTTTTTTTTACAATGTGTATTTTTTTTTATGCCAGAAGCAAAATCTGAAACTAGAATTAATTTCTACTGTACGTTTTTTTATCTTTTAACATAAAGTTTAATTTTTCCGCATCTTCTGTTTCCTACTATTTGATTCATACTCATTTTTATTAATTATAGATTTTAAATTTTTGTATAGTTTTTTAAACCATTTTTTTTAATGATAAAAGCAAAATATTTCTACTGAAAGAGATTGCCACCAAAAGCAAAAGTCTGCTTTCTTAAATTAAGTTTTTGAATGAATTTTTATTGATTAATTATCCAATTTGATTGCAAAAGTTTATCTCATTCATTTTACTTTTTTAAAATTTATATTTTATTAAATAATATATTTTTTTAATCAATTTAGGTCTATCTTCATCTTCAGCATTTAAAAAAGAAAAATTGTATAAAGAATTATCCATTATTTCTTTACATCCACCTTAGGAATTTTTTAAGAATATTTCATGTCTATTAATAATTACTAATAATTGCAAAACTTTATCTCCTTCATTTTACTTTTTAAATTTTATATTTCTTTTCGTCCACTTTAAAAGTTTACATATGTTTTTTTTATTTATTTTTTATATTTGAATATTAATTATTATATCAAAACGCAGTACAAATAAAAAAAATAGACAAAAATTCTTCTACTAGTATCTTATAATACTAATAGAATGACGTTTATACAAAAAAATTATACAAATGTTAAATACAATAACGCATAAGATAAATATAAACTCATTAAGTGGAAGCAGAAAGTATTTTATTAAATAATTTATCTTTCCATAAATTTAAGTTTGTCTTGAGCATTCAAAATAAATTTCTATCTTTGTTTTTATTATAGTACATCGTTTTACACTTGGAAAAATATTTGCCTTTGATTTTGTATCCAATAAAAATTAAACTATTAATTTTGATTAGCAAAATTTATGTCCATGTATTCATTTTAGTTTCTTAAATTTATATTTTATTAAATAATTTATCTTCTATAATTATATTTTAGTAAGTATAATTTTATTTTTACACCAGCTAATATAAAAATACATTAGTTCAAGATATAATTTATTATTTATATTTTTTTATATGAAAAAAACATATGTCTAAATAAAATCAAAGTGAAATTAGTAGTTTTTTAATAAAATTGAAATTAAAAAAAAAATTAAAATAAAATATGAATATATCTGTATCTATCAATATATATATATATAAGTCGTTCAAACTGAAATCAACTGCTTTTAAACTGGAATCTTGAAATTTGAAATTGAAACAGAAATTAACAAATAAAATTAAAAAATAAAAATCATAACTTACAAAACTCAATTTTTATTTATCATTTAGTATGAACGATAACCCATGGTTTGGGCAATTTAACAAAGTTTAACTTATTATTTAAGAAAAAAAAATCATAAACAAAAATACATATATATATATATATATATTATTTTTAATGAATAAAATTTAAAATATTTACAATTTTTAAATCTATATCTTTTTTTTTTTTTTTATCTCTTACCAATTTTCTTTTATCAAAATATTAAATATATATATATATTAAAAATAAATGCTTATTAGTAATATAAATAACGGACAATTGGAATAAAATATTTATACCTATTTTCACATTTAAATTCAGTCCCTAGATCATTTTAATAAACACTGCACTCTCCCCTTTTTAAAAATCTTTACCATTAACTCCCCATTATTTTATCATTTCCAGTTTTGCCCTTCAATCCAAAATTCATTTTATAAATATCAATTTTCTCTCTCTATTTGTAGGTTTACTTTCGCGTGAAGGAAAAAATTGTGTCCAACATTTGGTTTCATTTGTGCGAAGAAAAAAAATTGTCTACATCGTTCGGTTTTGTTCGCGAGGAGGAGTATGTGATCGTTGGTGACTGTGATGGGTTTCAAATCTAAATCCAAAATTTTAGGTTTATTTCACGTAAAGGAGAAACTGGTAAGAATAATGTTCGATTCTTCAGTGTGTGATGTTCTATTGGTGCGATTATTTTGTTAGTTAATTATGATGGTTCTGTTAGGGCTTGCGGTCGATTCTAGTAAGTATTTTATTATTATTTCGATGATTGTTGTCTTGTTTGAAATTATGATTGCAGTAGTTGCTAATTGGGTTTCATTAAAACCTTTCGTTTGGGAAAATATATATAAGGGAAAAGTTTTCTGGGGGCCGTTGCGATTCCCTGCTAGTATCCATAGGTATTTTCAATGGTACTTTTTGCCAGTGTAGTATACCTATATTCATTAATCTTATACCCATATTGCCTGATATCGTATGATGCGTTTGTTTGAAAATACCCTGGTTTTTTTTTTTGGTATATACTATAATTAATCATATATGAGCATTGATATTTATCTTATGTGCTTGTATTAGATAATGTTAAAATCTTGTAGCTATGCAGTAGCGTTTACAAAAAATGATAAAAATTGGAAATGGTTTTGTTGAAATTTAAAGTTTGTTCTTTACGTTGATGGTCAATAATTGGAGTTAGTACACTTTTTTCAGATAGACATTCGGAACTTATATAGTCAATTCATGCGATATTTTCTAGCGCCCACTATGCATACTGTCTTCGGCACTTAGTTGGCAACTTTTGCACTTAGCTATATGTAAAATATATGTCATTTATTATTATATGTACAACAAAGTAATTACATTCAATATAGGTAATGCGGAGATATCCGATGCATAACAAGAAGCGATGGACATTCATTTTCAACAAGTCAGTTATGTCCCTCTACAGAAGGATTTTGAGCAGCATATAACGAATGTTATGGAGGCCATGCCAATTGCCTGAAACTTCATTGCTCAACTGCAACGCTAGTATGAGACGAATTATCTATTTCAAGAGACTCATTGGGGAATAATAAATAATATTATAACCGAGTCGTTGAATAGTTTGGTGCACTCAACAATGTCATTACCTTTTCTCAGGATGTTTTATTCCATCCGGCAACATAAATCAAATTTATTTATAAGGGTATTTAATAGTTTTGAAGAAATTGCTACAATCAAAATACGAGTATGTTGTGGCGTTCAGGGAGCATATTCATTAATATCAGATGTAACATATTCGAGTAAGAGGGTGCATCTTTGTGTATGAAAGTATTCATATTCGTATATAGGTATAATTATTGTAAACATGAGTATTTAAAAATCTATCCAAAATTTGTCATTGATTACTGTTGAATCAAATAGCTATTAGTTGATTATATCATACCCACTTTCTCGGAAGTTAGTGTGCATCAATGGATATTTCTAATAAAATTTATGAGATCACCTATTCATATACTCAAGGATAGATGAAAATGTCATTTCGAATATATATGACATAACATATCATGTACTGAATCATAGTAATAAACATTTTGGAGTTAGTACATAGCTAATGATGCATGATGTTCTTTGTATTGTGATTGTCTATGCAAGTATTTTTTAGAGTGTGAATAAACTCCCAACAAGAACAATTATGTTAGGTATAGTAAGTAAATGTTATGCATGAGGCGTATTGAATCATCTCATCTGATAAGGAATGTATTAGTCATTGATGTGTACATGAAACGTGTCAGCAATGCTTTCAAAATATTTGAGGAGTACATATATTCTCAATACATGTCAAATATGAATAAAATTACTTATAAAGTTCATTCCTTAATATGAGTACATTCAATAAATTTAGAAGTATGTAACTTGATGAATACACGAACAAATATCATCATTGGAGGTCTCTCGACACCCAACCATGATTGTAGCTAGCTTAGACAGTTGTGGGTTCAATAGATCATTGCAATTTCGTCGGCTTTGTCCACTTAAAGGTCTCTCGACACCCCCACACTCTTTATTGGCTTTATCCATGTTATCATTTTGTAGACTAGGTAAAAACATCCCAACAAACAAATGTATTAGAAGGTATGCTGAGTAAATATTATACATGAGACATATTAAAACTATCCACTCTATAAGTAAACATTTGTCATTGAGGTGTACATTAAACGTATCAATTGGTGCTTTCAGAACAGTATGGTGAGTACACATCTTTTTACTATATGTCGAATATGTAAAGCCTATTTTTTAATAAAAGTACATGTAATCGTGTCAGGAGTATGTAAGTTAGTTAAATGATGAACGCATGTCTTCATTGGAAGTATATTATTCAAATTTAAGGGTTTCTCTACACCCAACCATGAAATTTTGTGCACCAAAGTATATATCTTAATTATGTGTGTACGTACCTCTAATACCACTGTTTATATTTAATGCGTATCACATATGTCATATGTTAAATTAGAAATTATAATGAATCTCAAATTTTCTTGGCAAAATATAACATCAATGACTAACTACCCCAAATTAGAATCCACATGCTTCAAACTTTAATTATTCTCAATTTATGCATAAAAATTAACATATAAATCTGAAAAATGATACTATACAACACCTCAACGATCTCTTGGTAAATCTTCATAATAAATTTTGTTCGATATATTTTGACATCGTTAAATTCGGTAGTTCATCTGCTAGGTGGATAAATTTCGTGTTGCATAAAGCGTAACTCTCAGAGAACAAACATACTAATAACCCGCAATCATGGCTCTCACCTTGGGTCTGACAATATTTAAAACACATACATAAGTCTGCATGAGTATATACAACACCGATTCAAGTTTACGATAAAACTATATAGGTATATAACTTTCTTATAGAGGAACACCAATTGAAAATTAGGATACACATTATATATTATTTGTTGTAACTAAAAGCATTTTGAGGCATTAATGCACAATAGTAAAAACAATCAGAATTTTCATAAATCAACAAAATAAATACATAAACAACCAACAATGTAATAAAGATATCAACAAACACGTTCAATACGTAAAAACGTCACATGAGAAATCGACACCAACTATATTTGAAAAGAATTGAACTCCACCCACCTCATACTGCAACTGTTTTATTATAAAACTAAACCTAACAATATGATAATGAAGACACTTCTATATACAATAAGGTTATTTTCAATTTAAAACACATAAAAATAACATATATTTGAAACGATGATGAGTTACAATGTCGAAGTAAGCTCGGCTGACACTTAGGCTTGTACAAACCAGATAGAGACACAAAACAAATATTAAAGTATGCCACAAATTCGAAAGTACATAACTAAAATATAGATTTTACCAAATACAAAAAAATTAACTTAATTCTTAAACTTCGTTTGAAGAGAAACTCTTTTCTACATTTTGAGAAGATTGTGCACCTTTGTTTTATCATCTCGGTTGGTCTTTAATCCAAAAAATTTTCAATGCAGTGGAGACGACAACCTAAAAGTGGAAGGTGAAAATTTTCTGAAAAAAAAATGATTGAGATCGTGTGTATTTTTAAACTTGGTTATTTTTGTGTTATTTTTGCAACCAATTATAGTATATAAATAATAAACCAAGGTACATCACTTTGAAATTAAATTTGTATAGCACGTCAATTTTAAAGTATGTAAATAAAGAACGTAGGTTTACATAAACGCAATGTAAGTACATAATATATTAGTTATATATAAACATCATTTCAGGGGCAAAATGGGTAGTAGGGAGCTATCTGTAAATATTTTACAATAGTAGGGAGTGTAGTGCCTTGAAATAGTCTGGAGGGACTGAACTTAAATGTTGTTTACTTGACATGGATTTAAATCAAAGTCCCTCTATAAATAAAATAATATACTTATTTCTTTTTTTAGAGTAGGAAAAAAATCCCTGGAAAATGGGATTTTATACTATATAATTTGTTAACATTCTCAAATGAAAGATCAAACAAAATTTATGAAGTATTAAAACTGTTGAATATCTAAATATTTTTTAAAAACTTTTTAAGATCCTTAAAAATTCTAAAAAATTTTTAAAACAAATGTTGAGGAACCTCGTAGTTTATAAATTTTTAAAAAAATCTCATACATTTCCGAATGGGTACGCCACCTCTTGATCTCAATAATTTAGTAAAAATTGATGATTTTTTCTTTGAGTTTACGTGTATATATATATATATATATATGATTTTTTTGAAAAAAAAATATTATTATTTGGTTTAATCATTCTTAACAAAAATAGTTTTATATATAACATAATTACTATTATTTTTATCATTTAAAGATAGATCATTACTCTCGAATTGAGTCATTAGTCGGAGGCTCAACAAAAGTTCGGTTTTAAATATTTATACATTCACACTCCCACAACCAGCATACTTTTGTTGTAAAGGAATTCTTTCTCTAAACACTTTCTAAATTTGGCTGGTTAGGAGACTAAAAAATAGGATTTTTTAATTGATTCAAAAAATCAAATTTATAATGCAGATATATAATCAGTTATATAAAAATAAGGATAAATAGTAAAAACAATACAATTGGGAGATAAATTAAAAGGTTAAAAAAGACAACTTAAATAAGATGCATAAATTAAGATACTTCAAATAATAATAATAAAAAAATTAGAAATAAAAATAAACAAAAAAAAAAAGAAAAAGAAATAAATAGTAAATAATAAAGAAAATCAATGAAAATAAAAATTATTTTATTGTTTGATATGTATCCTTATGTGGATCACATCTATTTATTTATTCTTTCATTCTCACACTTTATCAAATTCCTTTGTAACTACTCTCTCAATCATCCATAAATTTATATTTAATTTTTTTCAAAAATATTTATTTTTTATTAATTCATTGATAGTTTCTTCAAAGATAATTAAATTTCTCCAAAATCATTAAATATGGAAGACTATTTCCTTCAACTTCCATTAAATTTCTTGGCCCATTGAATCAGGCCTCAATCTCGGTGGGTAAAGCCCTAATCCAAGCTCAATCTTATTAACTCTCTTTCTTTTATCTTATTTTGTCCCAAAAGTTGCTTCATTTGGGCCTTTTGAGTTTTGGATCGTCGAATTGGGGCTATAGACCTTTGCAAATTTTAATTTTTCTTTGGTTCGAATTAGGTGGGACTTTGGACGTGATTCAAGTTAGGCCTTAGAACTTAATTTGTTGTGCTTGAACTTTGGGCCGAAAATAATAGATGTTCTCTTAAAAATGTGGATTGATTGAATTATCAAAAATAAAATTTTAAATTAAAACTACTTGATATTTTCAAATGTATAGCATACGACTCAAATAATTTCTTCCTCTCTGCGAGGTATTATGATTTAGGGTCCAAAACTACTAGAGGGTCCACAAGAACTTTCCTTGGAATTTCTTCACCATTTTTTAATCTTTGGTAGCAAAACGAAGTTGATATTTGATAGCAACTATTAATGATGACGGTAAGATGCATAACACAACTTTAGGCCAAACCGAACTTCTTGACCTAAAACGGTGTTGATCCAAGTTACCCTCGAATCAACTTCATCTCATAAATTAATATTTTCCAAAGAGTATTCTGTTTCAAATTCTAGTATTGATCTTTAAATTGAAGAAAATGGGTTTCTCCTTTTATTGATTGTCTTTTGGTGAAATGAAGTCAATTAATTTCCACTTCCCTCACAAAGTATATTCTAGAACCGGCTCAGTTTGTATTATAAATGGTCTCATTTGGTCTTTGTATTTCAAAATCATTTAAAGAACTTTAGTCTTTGTAGTAATTTGTGTAATCAAGTCATGAGTCATACCTCAAATCCTCTAGAATTTAAAATTGCATTCTTTCCATGTTTATGATTACAACAAAATTATTAACAACAGAAAAATATTGAAAAGAAAAAATAGATAACTTCAAAACTACTTTTGTATAGACTTACGTTTTGGTTTTCATCTTTCAAACTTAAAAATTATTGAAAGATCCTCTAAAACATATGGTAGGGATGGAAACAAATAGGAGGCGTGTGAAGTTGCCCCAAACTCTTTATTATTTTATTTTTAATATAAAAAATACTATATATTTATAATTATATTAATGACTCCTCACTTTAAGTCAACATCTGATTCAGGATAAAATATTTTTTGTCCACTATTAATTTTTTTAATTTTAATTTATAGAAATTAAGATTTAGTATATCTAAAAAGAAAAATAAAAAAAAAAAATTTCAACCTAAACTAAAGCCCCTCCCCCACCTCCGTGGAGTACATTTGTTTCCCCGAATTTTTTACATTTTTTTTTCTTCTTCTTATTTTCCTTATTTTTATACTAAATCAAATCAATTGCTCTTTCATTCATTTCTTCACTCAAGCCTATGCTTTCTAGTATTTTAAACTGAATCGAAGAAGCCATTGTCAAATAATTGGATCGGTGAAATAAATTAGTTGGTTAGATTTTTATATTTTTAATTATTTTTATTGTATGTCTTGAGAGTGAAACGGAAAGTGATTTTTTTTATTGTATTTTATATATTTATATTTCTTGTATTTTAATATTTGTAGTTATTTTATTTTAATGGTAAGTTATTTGATCAAAAAAGCTATTATGTAACGACTTTTTAAACTAGATTCTGAAAAGATGAAGAGAGTATCTCTTCCATCGGATACTTCTTGCTAGTTTTTTCCATCACTTTGTCACTTGATATTAAGTCTACTACTTTTTAAGTCATATAGAACTATCTCTTTCTATTTCATATTTGACAAGTATTCCAATTAATATAAGTGCTCCTAGTGATAATGTAATTGCTAATGTTGAAGACATTGCAACTTCCAATAGGAGTTGAGGTGTTAGATTATGATATTGTTAGAAATTCTGGGTTTCAAAATCCGATTGAAAGTTTTTCAGTTAATATGAAAGATGAATTTAGAAGACGTTATTTGACAATAGGTTCTTGCCAACCACATGAATTTATTTCTCCACAAACTAACTTAATTGGGATACGAGATTCTTTCGAAATCAATGGTTTAAAAATTTTAATTGGTTGGAGTATATTGTTGCTAAAGATGCAACATTTTGTCAAGTATGTTACTTGTTTGTGATAGGTGGTAAATTTGGAGACGATGCGTTTACAAAAATTGGTTTTAGAAATTAGAAAAAAAAAAAAATACTCTGAGGTTAAATTTTGTGGATATGAAAGAGATCAAGGTAGCATACATCGTTATGCAAAATGTTTATATCTTGGGTTTAAAATTTAAGGGCAAAATATTGATTATATATTTTTACAACAAAGTAAACAAGATAATATTGATTACCGAACTAGATTATGAACGATAATGGGTGTGGTTCAGTTCTTTTTGGAGCGGGCTTGGCTTTTCGAGGATCTGATGAATCAACTAGTTCAATACATTTAGGTAATTAATTATTATATGATTTTGTACATTATTTTATCATACGGTAAATTTCTAATGCATAGTTTATTTATAATTAATTTTATTGAACTCTTGAAATATGAGTGTCGTCAACATCCACAAATAAACACATTGATGAACTTCAATGCTTCAGGGAATAGTCAAATGACATATTGATAACTCCAAATAACAACATATTTTTCGCTTAACAAAACTGTGTATTACTTAATTTTTTTTATGTGAAAACCATCACAATATATGATTTATGGCATACTTTATTGATTTATTTCGTTTGGCATGATTCAGAGCCTATATGTTGAGATTATTAATGTTTTTGGCCTGTTTAAGCGATGTTTTTTGCCCAAAAAAGCTAAGTGCTGAAAGTCAAGCGACGACGCTCAGGCTTGGCAAGCGACATCCTTACCGCTTGCACCAGAAGCAGCGATCAGACATCCGCTTCTGCAGAAGCGAGAGTGGAGTACTCCAAAAATATACTAAGTGCTCACCTCTCAGCGGTCCAACCATTCCACTACCAGCTAGTGACGACGGCATCGCTTAAGCTGTGTTGTTGCCTTCCAGCCATCTAGGCAAGCGAGGAAGATCTGCACCCTTACATTCCGAAGCGAACGAAGCGGCACCAAGGGAGTTATGGCTGGTGCAACTACTTCAATAGATTAACTGCCATCAACCGTCTAACTGCCCAACAGTTTCAACTTCCGCTCAACTGTTTTACAACTGCCATTGCCATAGGCCTATAAATAGGGACAAATGTCATTTGTAACAAGAACTAGCAACATACACACATACATTACCTTCTGCAGATTTTAGTGCTTTCTGAGAGCTCCAACCCTGTAAGATAGTTCTTTAGATAGGAATGGCCAGAGGAGTTGAGATCTTTTCCTCCTCTGGCTGCTCACCTTATTGCTTTTTAGAATAGTTTACAACTTTTATTACTGTTTTTGTAATGTAGATCTTTACCGCTTTCTTAGTAGTTAATGAAGTATCAAGATTTGTTCATACTCACTTTCGTCCATGCTTCATATTTGCGTCAAAATGTTAGGATTAGAATTCTATTTCACTGTGGAAGAACAAAACAGAATTGACTATTTAAATCTAGTTTTGGGTTGTATTTATTAACAAATTCTAGGTAGTCCAATGTAATTAAGTACGCGGGAGCCTTTTCGACCTTCTTAGCTGTTGTTTTGAATTTGATTCTAATTAAAAAGAGAGGTAACAGAAGGGTAAAACCACTAATGAGACAAAGATTAGGAAAATTAATTGGGCATAAGCGTTGGTCTATTGGGTCACACAAATGTCTAGTGATAGTAGAATTTCTTGTTTAAAATATTTTGATTATGGGCGTCTTTGAAGTCTTGTTGTAAATCCCTTAAGGTCAAGTACCAGCGAATCAGTTTTTATGTTAATCATTTTGTGCAATTACACTCACTTCTTCTGTCATTACGTGTTATAAATATATGTTTCGCTTACTCGTTATCATCATCGGCTCATTACATTCATGAGAACCTAGTGATCTAATAACATACAGGTCAAACACAACATTATCTGGTCCTTATTATCGCTCATATAATAACAATCATACATATATATATACCGCTCCCTACACCCCCTCGCCCTCGCTCACCACCTTTTTCACTGCACTCATCGCTCGCATATTGCCTCTGCTGAATCTTACACCACCCGCTCATCATTACTCGCTTTATTTTAAATTTTATATTAGTTTTTAACTCTCTAGCTCACTCGCGAGCGAGCCAACCTTACTGTTTTTCCCGCTGTATCCAACTCGTATGAAATTCTTGATTAAATTTCACGACTTAAAATCCTTGTGTTCGACCTGGAAACTCACTAGTAAAAAAGTATAAATAATTTTGATAATGTGATTCAGGGTCTACAACTTCATTTTTATTATCTATATCTGAACATGTCCAATAATGCACATTTCACTCAAGAAACTCATAATAAATTTCCCAGCCACTATTTTAAATAACGAAATCGTATCACCTATTCCAAAATCAAAAAAGAAGTTATTAATGCTTGTGCATCAAAGGTAAGACAATTTATTGTTAATGAGATTGGTAGAAAATATATATATATATTTAATTTTTTTATTGATGAAGCTCGAGATAGTTCAATAATAGAGAAAATCTCTATAGTAATGAGATTTGTTAGTGATTGTGGGGAGGTGATAGATTGGTTTCTTGGGGTGAGCATGTCATTGATACTTCTATATAGTTGTTGAAAAATGTAATTGATGGTTTTTTTTTTTTTTTTTGTAGAACATGCACCCTCGTTGTCTAAGGTTTGAGGTCAAGGTTATGATTGATCTTTTAATATAAGTGGTGGGGTTAATGGTTTAAAGAAAAAAATTTTGAATGAAAATAAACAAGCACACTAGATATAATTTTTGGCTCACCGATTTCAATTAGTGATCAAAACATCTTTAAAGAAAAACGAAAGCAGTAGTTTTTTCGATTATCTTGTTATGATTTTTAACGTATTCAGGGCATTATGTAAAAAAAATGATCTTTTACAAAGAAATTATGAAAAGCTTGTTGGTTGTATAAAATGAGGTGAGGTTAACACCAGAAAGGGCAAAAAATAAGAAAAAGTTTAGCTTGACCAAGCGATACTCGTTGGGGATTTCATTCGAAAATAATTTCAAGAGTTTTAGATATGTGAGATGTAGTGATTGAGGTGCTTGAAGTTATATATGATGATGGAGTTTATCTTACAAATAAATATGCCATTTTGAGTTTGGTCGAAAAAATGGTAACATTTAATTTTATATTTATTGTTTATTTAATGATGCAATTGTTGTAAATATATATATATATATATTATCAAATAATTTAAAAAAAAAAACAAAATAGAACATAAGGAATGTTTTTGTTCTTATTGAAAGTGTGAAGAATGATTTAAAAAATTATATGGATAATTTGGTTGGAGTGGGGTGCTTGAAAATGTCACTATATTTTGTTCGAAACATAATTTTTGTGTCTACTATGGAAGATGTCCAGTCAGGTCGAATTAAAAGAGGAAAGATAGTTGATGGCAATTCAAAGAACTATCATCACTATTTTTTATGTTGATATATTTTTAGATGTATATTTTTTTCCCTTTATTTGATATTAACATATATGTGTGTATTCATTTTCTATTAAATCATTGATTTAATTTTTATCGTGATATGTGGTTGATCGTCTCATTCAATAGATGAATAATTTATTTACGAAGTCAAGTTCAGAATTGCTTATGTGCATAACATACTTATCTAAAGACTCATTCTCAAATTTTGATCAAAATCTATAACTCTGTT
The DNA here is from genome assembly GCF_009805555.1 of Andrographis paniculata. Taxonomy (NCBI): domain Eukaryota; kingdom Viridiplantae; phylum Streptophyta; class Magnoliopsida; order Lamiales; family Acanthaceae; genus Andrographis; species Andrographis paniculata. The sequence goes on from NW_026137589.1 coordinate 996,932, forward strand.
TCATTAAATTATATCTAGATTATTTCAGTTTAAAGGAAAAATGTGAATTGGAAGAACAACTCAAAATGTTCATTATAATTTTTAAATCATCTCCACTCCACTGCTCTCAGAATTGAAAAATATTGAAGATTCGGGAAAAGAAAAAGGTGGCTACGGAATGACATACAACTTAAAGGTTAATGTATCGACTCATTGAATTGACATTGATTTTACCCGTTACGATAGCTACAGTTGAAAGATCATTTTCCATGATGAAATTTATTAAGAATAACTTGCACAACAAGATAAGAAATGAATTTTCGACATTTTTTTGGTACATTACATTGAGAAAGAAATTTTTGTAAAAATTAAAAATAAAGTCATTATGAGTTGATTCAAAGTATAGGACATTGAAGACATAAATTGTCATCTTCTTAATATTTTTTATTTATGATGTAGAGTTTTGTTGAAGATAAACTTATTTTATTATTATTTTATTTTAATTTTTAATTAATTATTTATTAAATATTAAAAATTTTAATAAGTATCCCCCACCCATGAACATCTTAAGTTGATTTTGTCACTGTCTCTAGGACCTCTCTTAAAGTAGAACCCATCAAGGACCTTCATTGAGGTGCTAGTGCAAGATTATAGTAGGACCTCATTGGGTTATGATGGGAAAGCTATGCAATGATCAAGATCTTTGCAAAACCTCCATTAAAGTGTTGGTGCCTTGGAAGAACATCATTAGGGTTGTCATCATAATTATTATCTCTTTTATCTTACTTTTTAAGGTTCCTTATCTCATAAACATATAATATTGGGTCAGAATCCTTATATATTATGTCTTATTATAGAAATTAAAATTGTATTTATCGGGCAAATTAACTCTAAAGGTATAATCCTTATATAATTAACTGCAAAATCACTGTAGTGCCGCAAAATTTGTTCCAGATCCTAATCATTTGCAATAATGTCAAGGGTAGCCTTTAATTCATCATCAATATCGTATAGAGTTCCTATCTTCGGTCTATCTTTAGGCACCTCTATTATTTAAGGTTCTTTAGGATACCTAAAAGTCTCTTTTACCGTGTTATTTGAATAAAAAACCTCCAATGATTTCCAATTTGTTCCAGATCCTAATCATTTGCAATACTGTCAAGGGTAGCCTTTAATTCATCATCAATATCGTATAGAGTTCCTATCTTCGGTCTATCTTTAGGCACCTCTATTATTTAAGGTTCTTTAGGATACCTAAAAATCTCTTTTACCGTGTTTTTTGAAAAAACCTCCAATGATTTCTATATTGGAATCCACTTCTAGCAAGTCCTAGTATAATAGCAAGTAAGAAGAGGAAAAAAAAATACAAAATGAAGCATTCAATTCAAGTTCTACTAACAACTGTGAGAGATTTTACAAGAAAAGTAGTAAATATAGCTCAAGTATGGAGCATATGAAAATAGTCAAACAACTGTGAGAAATTTTACAAGTAGTAAATATAGCTCAAGAATGGAACATATGAAAATAGTCAAAGAGAAGAGTTTGAAGAACAACTTAAAGAGATACAAACACTTTTTAAAGCTAAAAGATTGGACAAAATAGCCAAAAGTTGATAGGTGATCACTCTTGTTTTTTGCTCATTCTTATTTGAGCATTTTATGTTAAATTAAATATTATTTAATTTTAGTTAAAGTGATATTTATAAGTATGCATTTTTTTAAACAATTATTTATCGGGTGCTTATTTTTATTAAGGTCAAGTTGCTCATTCAAAATCAATTATTTGTTGCCCCAAGAAGAAGCCATTATTTCAAAAAAATAGTTGTTGAAGTGAAAAATCTAACATTAGAAATGAAATATTCGCATCCAAGTGACATTTCATTGCAACGAAAATGTAAAAAAAAAGTCAACGATCAATATGTGAAAGTCAACATCAACAAAAAACTTAACTTGAACAAAAATTAATCATGCATTGTGCTGAGCGAAGCGGCATTATATTCAACCTTAGAGTGAGCAGGCACTTATGGCTAAAGTGAGCATTTATAGTTGCAACGACAACATTAACTCTGCATAGAACTCAGCGACAACGTTAACTCTCAACGAAACTTTATTGCATTAACTCCCCCTGCATTTACTCTTCACCGAATTCAACATTTGCATTAAATCTATATGCATGAATTTCACAGAGATTCCTCTCAATTGTAACATTAAATCCGCAAAAAACTCTCGCTGCTTACATTCATTATTCTAGTTTCTATAGTTAGCCAAGTTTTGTCTATTTTATCTCTTTTTTATTCTAGAACCTTATAAAAGATAAATAGTTATTAGTAAATTTTAAGCAATTATTAGTAAATTATATAGAGTTATTTATGAGTGATTGTAATCGGCAAAGTTTCTAGAAGTTCTCTCTCCCCTTATAAAAACTCATTTTTAACCACCCAATTAACAACACCCAACACATCATTTCATACACCCAAAATATTTTATTTTTTTCATTTCTTATCTTCCATATTTTATCTAATTTAATAATACGAGTTTTTTAGTTTTATTTTTGCAAACAAGCTGATTCACTCCCTTTTTTTTTTTTTTATTTTCTGCATTCGCTAGCTTATAGAATTTCCTAGTCTAATATCATACTTATTCACCTCACTATTACCCAAAATTTCTATGTCCACACTTGAGTTCTTTAAGTTAAATTTTTGATAATTGTGGAAGGGCGAGAGAAGGGTTAACTATCTAAGCCTAAGATTGCGTTACTAACAGAGATTAGGTAGTTCGTAGCAATTAAGTACGTGAGAGCCTTGTTGACCTCCTTAATTGTAAGCTAAATTTAACATCAAAGGAATTGAGCCACTAGCGGAACATTGTAAGTAATAATTCATTAGAATAGATGCTTGCGTATCGAGTCACATAAATATCTGGTGACAACGGCTTTTTTTTAAAAAAAATAATATTCTTAGTTGAAAATCGTTGAAGCCTCGTTGTAGCTCTCCTAAGGTCAACTACCAATCGAGTCAAGAATCGGGCTTAAGCAAACAAGTGTGACCACACTCATTCCTGCAAAGCGCCTCGCAATTATACATATATTATTCGCTAACACACTATCGTCATCCCGCTCATTTTCTCCAAGGTGATCTAGCAAGGAACGAACAGTTCAGACACAAGGACCTCGTTCCATCATCCTCACTATTCATATATTTATTGCTTTTTAATTAGCCATTTATCTTTTTAGCCTCTTCAATTACATTAAATCATTACATTTTTTTCTAATTAAACGAATGATATTCCACTACCACAAAACTGTTATTTGCCATAGTTGAGAGAACATACCTTCTTTTGCGGAAATTTTAATAAATTGTCACGGAATTATTGTGAAAGTAGTTTCATACCAAATTATTCGTGCTAATTAAGATTGTCACAGAAGACTGCAATAAATTGTTACGAAAAGTTGTTGTCGCAACCTTCCACAGTAATATAAACATTAATTGTCGCAACCTTCTGCAATAATATAAATATTTATTGTCGCAATCTTTGTTGCGGAACAATATAAATAATAGTTGTTGCATCCTTCTATAGCATGTAACTATTAATCGTATTGATTGTCATGACTTTTTTCAATTATTTTAAAATATGTTTTGCGAATTTAAGTAACAAAAATATAAAATATTTAAGAGAAATAAAATGAGCAATAATATAATCAAATTAATGTTAATGTCAAACCAAAAAAATTAAATAGAAAGTTGAAATAATAAAAAAATATTAATAATATTGAGCCGGTTGAATTATTTTCATATCGTCCTCGTACTCATTATCATCTTCCTTCTCATTTTAGTACTATCTCACACTTCCGTTGGTATCAACACTTTGACTCCCACTTCTATTTCCACGCATTCAACAAGGATCGAATAGACTATTCCATATTGCCGACATTTCTAACCAAACATGGAATTAAACGGTTGAAATGTATTTATATCTCTTGTTAGAAATTATCTTTAAAAACTATGGGTGAAAATATAATATTTAATAATAATAAATAGTGAATACTATATATGCTAAATTTAATAACTCACTCAAAAATATTTGAAGTGATCCATGTTTGATTATCAACATATTTTGATTATCGTCCAAATTCTTACTTGTATTTCCATGTCCACTCGACCAGCCCTCTGAACGAACTTGTACAGTTGATGCCATACTAACGTTCGTCAAGCAAGCACCGTGGATTGGCTAGGGGTTTGACATGGTTTATGCGTTATTGGTTCCCGGAAGACTTAATATTTCTATTAGCTAACCCCTTTCTTACCCTGCCTTTGGACTCATGTTTTGTTCGTACATAATCAAAGGAAGCCTTCCCGACATATGCTGCAACATCTTGAATAGCATGCTCTTATTTCGTCTTTTCCTTATTTAGTCATCAAAATTGGTGTTTCTTTGATCTCCATTTACTATGAGATATTGAAAATAGTGACGGTTGATTATCTATATATAAAGTATTATGAAAATATCACTTTGCTAATATTTTTTAAAATATAAATAGACCTAATACATTAAGGACAGTGAACGAAGAAAATAAACGAATTTTTAAAAATAAAAGGAATATAAAAAAAAATAAAAAAGGAGTATAAGTAACTTGGAGGTTAGTTTTGGGAAAAAATTATAAAATTATGTTTACATATTTATAATTAAGTGTATATTATTATTATTATTATTATTATTATTATTATTACGAGTAATTATGGTAATATTATTACCATAATTTAGGGCATGCCGTTTATTTAGGTAAATATTGAATTATATATATATAGTATATTTATAATTATAAGATATGATAATTATGATTTACCACAATATTAATATTAACCAAAAATTAGTTATTAAATGATATATAAAGAAATGGTATAATCAAATTACACACTCATATTTATTTATTACTTCTATAAAGTTTTATTTTTATTATATATTATATTGTTAAAACAAAATATTTGCTATATACTATATATAAATAAGTAATATATTTTCTGATTTCGACTTAATACTTACAAGTTAAAGAGAATTTATTAATTATTTTTTTAATACATATATCACTTTTTTATATATATCAAAGATAGTACGGTGTGCTAACAAACAATATATGATATTACTATTGGCAACCCTTATTTGTATTTATGATAATACAAATACAACACATAAAGTAATTAAAAATAATAAAGTCTCATACAACACATGCGATGGTTAATTTTAGCATATGACATACTTTTATACAGCACACGCTATAATTATAATCAAGCAATACATGTTTTTATTATACACAACATGTATTGTGTGTAATAAAGTCATGTGTTATTTACCAAATAAGCACCGTAACCTTTCCCCTCAAAGATATTTTAAAATCTCCAAAAATTTATCGATCAATAGGAAAGTTAGATAAATAGAACTTACTTCAAACATAGAAATGTAACATGATGTTATGGTCAAATATGATAACCAAAGTGAATAGGATGAAGAGGGAAACAAAGGTTGACACTTAAATGTTTTTCATAAGTTTGCATTTAAATTTATGAATGTTTATACGTACTTTTAGTTATTATTAGTATTGTGTGTAATTGTAATTAAGTGATGTGTACAATTAATAAAATTAGGTTTACTTTATTCAAAATTTATAATCAAATTAATATGTGTCAAATTAAATATTTTACAAAAGTATTCATTAAAAATATTAAAAATATAAAACTAATATATTAAAAATTATAATTAGTAAAATTATTATTTTTATAAATATTATAAATATTAAATAAAATTTGAATATAATCTTTTAGTAAAAAAAAATTGTATAGATATTAATACATTATATATTATAAATACAAAATTTGATATTTATTAAATTAAAATAATAATAATAATCATAAAAACAATAACAATAATTTAATTAGGCCCATATAAATAATGTAAAAGAAACACACATTTGCAGGTGATTGTAATTTCTTGTGTCAAGACTATTTCGTTTTAAAAAAAGGTTATGTGGGAGTGCTTGCTGTGAGTGGTCTCTAACAGAAACTCATCCACAAACCTACATCGACTTTTCTTCATCCTTCTGAAACCAGCTTTTAGAAGTGAAATTTTATATCCACCGGGGCAAACTATCACTTAGGAGCAACTCTACGAACCCAATCATGGGTTACTTTGCCAACAATATTATAATACTTTAGAGACATTGATAATTTGAATATATATGTTTTTCTTTTATTACAAAACATGATTGTTAAAGTTCATTTGAAAGAGAAAATTTGCATGATTATTGTATGTGTATCTACAAATTTAAGCTTATTTCTTTCTGAATAAGACACGGTGAGTAATCGAAAAGTTATAGGGCGCCGAAAAACAAATTATTTGAGCATATGTTGAGTGAACTTTGTGATGCAATAAAAAATTTCGAACCAAATATCCACGGAAGGTAATAAAGCAAACCGTTGTTAATAAAGTGGTAGAATACGTGATGTATGTGTGAATTAATTCAAGTGGAATTTTTAAGCAAGTTTGCAATATTCTAAATGGATTGATTTTGGACAAATTTGGGATGCCAAGTTTTACAATACAGATACTATTCGGGCTTTCCCTTTAAAAAATAAAATAAATTGCACATGATGTTTTAAATTTGTGTGTGGGTTTGCTTAACTGATATATAATTAAACTAAAGAAAGAATATAATGAAACATACCATCTGTTTTGCTTAATTGTTTCTTCAATTCATAGATCTTATCTGATCGAGTTGATTCGATCGAGCTGACAACTGATATATGCCCACGTGAAAATAGTCCTCAATTTTTAATTTTGTCTGCAGGATTCTCTCAATCACTCATGGAATATATATATATATATATATATGCTTCGAGGATATGTTCTAAATGTGAAACATGCATACATGATATAGTGGGTGGTTGTTTTAATCCATTTTTTGCACTTTAGAAACTATACTATTACTTCCATAATCAAGATATCAATTTTATCATTTTGGGTTCATCAATATATATATACACTAGTGCTCCTATGTGCGCGCTATGCGGCGCACCTTTTTGTTCTAGTAGAATATTTTTTGTGATTTACTTTTTTTATATTAATCTATTGTATAAATTAAATTATTCTCTACAAAATGATATTTATATATATATATATATATTAATATGTTTTAAATTTTTAATTAAATTTTAAAAATTACATTATGGGTGTATTTGTTTGGGGGTTTGGATTTTGGATTGGGATTTAAATAGTAAAAAATTTGAATTTAAATAGTTATATGATGTGATATAAATATGTATTGATGTGATGTTTTGAATGTAAAATTTATTTTTAGTATAATATAAAAAATGAAAAATAGGCGTTTGATTTAATGTTTTTGTGGGGAAAAATTTGTGTGAATAGTAAAAATTCACACAAATCCTTCAAACAAACACACCCTATATGAATATAAATATATAAATTTAAATAAATAAATAATATGAATAAAGATATTTTGAAACAGTGATTGACCAAATTGGACGGATGGAAAGAAGAGATAAATAAAGTGAATTAATTATATAAATAATTTTTTTTTTTTATAACTGTGCAACCAACCAATTATAAAAATCTAATTTTCTTTTTTCAAATTACTTTTTTATATCATACGCTTTTTTTTTTAGTTTTTTTTTGTAATATTAAAAAAATAATTCTCTACCAGAAGTGGCAGATCGAATTGGTCGGACGAAAGGATGAGAGGAAGAAAGAAAATAAAAAAAGAAGTGGCAGACTGAATTGGTTACATGGAAGGATGAGATAAATAAAAAAATAAAAAAATGGCAAATCGAATTGACCTGAGGAAGAGAGAAATAAAGAGAATGAATTATCTATATACATATAAAAGAGATCGATGTGGGGTCCAATATATATTGTCATCTAGTTAATATTGTTGTTTTTATTATATAATAATATAAAATTTATGTATTACTTGCACATAAATACATTCAAATTTTCACTAAATATATTTGTAAATTTATACTATCAATATTTCTTTCATAGGTAGGATTAAAAAAATTGTCATTTAATAAAATTTATTAATTTACACAAACCGTGCAACGCACGGGTGAGCACACTAGTATAAATATATTTTAGGGAAAAACTGAGAAAAAAAAAGTGTTGGCCGAATGAGAGAGAGAACGAGAGAAGAGTGAAAATGAAAATAAAAACAAAAAAAACAAGGAAGTGTTTGACCAAATTGGTCGGATGAAATAATGAGATAAAGAAAGAGAAATGAATTATGTAAATATATTTCAGAGAGCCAACGCTGTTGGAAGTCGGTTGGCCTCACATGGGAAGCATTGAAGAAAGCCGTCCAGCGAGAAGTCGGTTAGTGATAACTTTTTATTTTGACATTTTTAATAACTTATTTTTATTTAATTAATTATTTGTTTATATAGAGTTTTGGTATAATTTATATTAATTTAATTCAATTATTGTATTTTGTGTGTAAAATATTAATTTATTAATTTTAAGTATATTTTATAATTATTTTGGTGTATAATTAAATTAATTTGTGTGTTTCTTAAATTATATTTTTAGGCATTATTTATATTTTATTTAAATATTTAAATTTTAGGTAAATTAAATATTATAAGAAAATATAATTTAAATATTTAATGTTGGCGTACTAAATATTTTTAAATAAATAATATATTTTATTTTATTAAATATTTATTATATAATTTTTAATAAATGTCAATTTTGTATTAATTAGTGCAAAAATTCGTGTACAATGATTATTAAGTGAATGACAACTATATTAATTCTGCACATAAATCAGCGGAAGCATTTATAGTTGGTCGGTTGCATTTACTCAGCACGGAAACTTCTGCATAGAGGTAAGCAAAGTCGGTTGCTGGGCGGAATTCAAGGGTCAGCTAGTCGGCTGCTGTGCGAAATTCAAGCGACGGTTGGTTAGCTGTTGTGCGGAATTTAAGTGACGGTTGGTCGGTTGCATTAAATTTGCCAGACTCCCCCAACTCCTGCATTTACTTCAGTCAGCCTGCATTTACTTGTGTTTTTTTACCAATTGTTCCCATTAATTCCTGTACTATTAAGTTATCAATGTTTAAGTATATTTTATAGTTATTTTGGTGTATAAATTAAATTAATTGATGTTTTTCTTAAATTATATTTTTAGGCATTATTTATGTATTATTTAAATATTTAATTTTGGCTAAATTAAATATTATAACAAAATATAAATATATGCATAATAAATATTTTTAAATAAATAATATATTTTATTTGGGCGCTGCTAAATGGGCAGATTCTGCCCAGGGAAGAATATTTATTTATCATGTATTAATATAGTAAAAGACTATTATATCCCTATTAATTTATTTACCTCTAATTAAATTTAACGATTACATTTTTACTTTTCATGCTGATAAATTTTATTTTTCATTATATTTTTCTTAAATAACGTATTTAATACTTTTTAATAGCAATTAATAATTAATTATGTAGTTTTATTTGTTCTATTTAAACTAACACTTCATTCTCCATTTTTAACATATCAATATGGATATCAATATAGCAAATGTTGTATACGATTTATTTGGTTGTGATTTAGAAGAAAATGATCAATATGAAGATTTTCAAGCGGATGACATCGTGAATAAAGATATTCAAACGCAAGCTCTGGTTGACCTAAATTCCGAACTTGATGTTGAGTCGGTTAGTAAATTTATTGATATATTTTTTTAAGATAAATAATTTTTTTCTTCTTATTTTATTTTTTATGCAGTACGTCTTTTTAAATTTTATGCTAATTTTATATATGTTTATTTGAATTTATTGTTTATAGTATAGTTATCTATGTATTATCTAATGAATTTATAACATCTTAGAATATATTATTTATTAAAAATAAAGATATTGTTCTTTTAAATAAATATGAAAATTAATTATTTAATGTTTATAATATTTAGATTATTAGATATTAGAAAAAAAATAGTTAGAAATTTTTTTGGAAGATTGTTAGTGAAAAGACGTAGAAAAAGAAATATGAATAAGATTAGAAATATGTGAAAAATATTATTGATAGTTAGATATTTTCTCTTCTCATTTTATTTTTCTAAATACATATATATATTATATTAAAATAAATAAGAACATAAAATAAAAAACATCATAAAAATTTTCTCACAAAATAACTAAACACACGTTTTACTTTCCATTGAGATGAAAAAAAAAATTAAATTTATGAAACTGAATTTTTCAGTAAAATAAAAATCAATATATAATAGTTTTGAAAAATATATTAGCCCAAAAAAACAAAAAAAAAAAAAAAAACGAGACCTACAAAAACAAACTAATTTCGAAAATATTAGATTTCACATCTTTTGAAATACTTAACAACCTGACCAATAACGGCAAAATTAGGCTATGAAATTAATTTAATGGAACATAGTTTTCCTAGCTAGAGAAGAGAATAAAAACCTTTTCTTTCTTTCTTTATTTTTTTTTTTATTTTTATTATTATAATTTAGTCCCTTCAGTTATACGATTATAATCATTTTATTTCCATGTACAAGAATGGTATATGATAGTTATGAAAGTATATTTCAACACTATCAAGAGTATGCGAGAAATTCTGGATTTAGCGTTTTAAAGATAGTATTAACAAAAGAAAAATATAAGTATATGGCATGTAATAAATCACGAGTACCACCTACACAAAAGATTTCTAAAAGAGTAGGATGTCTAGCTCATCTCAATGCCATAAAGAAAGAAGATGGATCATGGATTATTTCAAAAACAATTACAACACACAATTATGATCTTGATCCAAATATGTTGATTTTAATGCCGGCTAATAGAAAAATTGATGTACACATAAAGAGACAATTGGAGGCTAACGAACATTGCGGGTATAAGGCCAAGTAAGAACATTCGATTGTGTGAAGTTCAAGCTGGTGGTCCTGAAAACATTGGATGTCTTCCAAAATATTGTAGGAATTTTATAGAGAATAGGAGAATATTGAGATTGGGTGATGGAGATGCAGAAGCTATTCGAAAGCTTTTTGCGAGATTGCAACATCAAGATAGAAATTTTTTTATGTGATAAACATTGATGACGAGGGAAAGTTAAAAAAATGAATTGTTGATTCATCCGAGAAGTCGAGTTGCGTATGAAGACTTCAATGACGTAGTGAGCTTTGATACGACATATCTTGTCAATAAGTATGAAATGCCGTTTGGAGCTTTTGTTGGGATTAATCATCATGGTCAATCTATATTGCTAGGGTGTGCTTTGGTGACACGCGACGACTTGACTTCATTTAAATGGCTTTTCGAAAAATGGGTTCAAGCAATGGATGGGGTGCAACCTAAAGCCATATTGACCGATCAATGTGAAAGCATTAAAATAAGAATAAGAGAGGTGTTTCCGGACACTATACATCAATATTGTTTGTGGCATATAATGTTGAAATTTCTTTTGAAGTTTAAGGGTATTCAGGAGTATAATAAGGCGATTGTCGAATTCAAATGAATCGTATATGACAGCATTACGGTTCCTAATTTTGAAAGAAATTGGGCTGATTTTTTAGTCAAATTTGGATTGGAAAACAAAGTTTGGCTTCAAGATTTATATGCTGAAAATGAAAAGTGGGTTCAAGTTTATTTGAATCACATGTTCTGGGCTGTTTGATTTCGACATAAAGAAGTGAAGGGATGCACACATATTTTGATGATTATATCCATTCAAGATGCATGCTAATGGAATTCATGGAACAATATGAAGTGGCAATTGGCAAAAAAATTCAAAGAATTTATGGCAGACTTTGATTTAAAGAAAAAGATTAAGACATGTAAGACTAAATTTCCATGGGAAGCTCAATTCCAAAAAGTTTACACAAATGTCATATTTGGAAAAGCTCAAGAAGAAATTGACCGAATGGTTTATTGCAATATTATTTCGGGTCCTGAAGATGATGTTGTTGAAGTTGGTATTGAGAATTTTATTGTGATGGAAAGGATACTTCGAAATGATTTCTTTGTGAAGAAATTCATTTATATATATATATTAACCTGATACGTAGTTAAGACGGTGGGTGAAGATGAGGAGGAAGAAAGAAGAAAGGGATATGGAGCAAAAGAAAAACGAGAAATTAGAGAAAGAAGAGAAGATAGAGGAGGAACCTGGGTGTGGGCGGCTGCCGCTTGGATGTGTATAGAATTAGAATAAAAATATTCATTATAATATTAATTTTTTATAAAATTAAAATAATATTAATATTAGTAAGAATAAATATTTATAGTAATGCATATTATAAATTTTATTATATAATTATATTTAATTTAAACTATATATTATTTAATATAATATTATTTTTTAATTGATATTTACTTTAACTATTTATTAGATTTATTATTTTAATTATTTTTTATACCATAAATCTAATCAATTTATGTTATTTATATAATTTTTATACAATAAATAAATAATATATATTTAAATAAAATTAAAATTGAATTAATTGTTTTTTACTAAAATTAAATTTTAGAAAAATTAGAAAATATAAAAGAAAATTATTAAAAATGAATAAATATAAATCGGCAGTTCAAATCGAAACCGTCGGCTTCAAAACCATAACCGAAACCAAAACTATAATTCGAAAGCTTTATATTTGACTTTTCGAAAAACTGAAACCAACGGTTCAAACTTTTGAACAGGTCTATCTTAGGATAAATAACAAGAAAGTTTTGAAAAGTTTTAAAGTTTCTAATGGCTTATTTCATTTGACACATTTAAAATAAAAAAAAAAAAAATTGAATATTTATTAACGTTATTATTTATCTTTCCAAAACAAATAATATTGTTCACTTGTACTTTCAAGAAATCAAGTAAAATTTTATTTTGGATATAATTATGAAAATTGTGTTTGTTTGGGGGATTGGATTGGATTTACACTATTCATCCAATTTTTTTTCCCCCCAAAAACATCAAATCAAACACCTATTTTTCATTTTTTATATTATACTAAAAATCAATTTTACATTCAAAACATTACATCAATACCTATTTATATCACATCATACAATTATTCAAATACAAAATTTTTACTATTCAAATCTCAACTCAAAATCCAAACCCCCAAACAAACACAAAAAGAAAAATCATCAGTAAATATTTATATTTATTTTATTTTTATTTTGTGATTTTGTCTTTAAAATAGATCGCAATATAATTATCATTATTTATTTTATGTTAAAATGCAAAAGTTAAGAAATTTTGAATCAGAAAATAAATTGAATAAATTATTTTTATAACAATTATTAAATTGAATTTATGAGAATTCAAATTGACAAAAAAAATCTAACAAATATAAACCTAAAACAATTTGTTATATGTAAAAAAAAATAATATTAAATGATAAATATATAGATATTAATAAACTATAATACTATGATATTAATAAATTATACAATTAATATACTCCATATTAATAATTATATCTCGTATTTATAACTAATTATTATTGATAAAATATATAAATGATTGTCCAATCATTTATAATAAATAGTATAAATAAAAATTTCTAATCAAGGGTATAAGAGTCTTTCCCTAATACTAATAATTTATTGATTATTATTTTTAATGTTTCTGGCTAGGTAGAATATGTCCATCCAGAATTAGCGATTTTATTTTATTAAATATTTATTTTGTAATTTTTAATAAATGTCAATTTTGTATTAATTAATGTAAAAATATGTGTATAATGATTATTAATTGAACGAGACTTGTATTAGTTATGTACAGAAACCAGCAGAAGCATTTATGGTTGGTCGGTTGCATTTACTCAGCGCAAAAACTTATGTATAGAGGTAGGCGAAGTCGACTACTGTGAAGAATTCAAGCGACGGTTAGTTAGCTGCATTAAATCCGCCAGACTCTCCTAACTCCTGTATTTACTTCATTTAGCTTGCATTTACTCATGCTTTCTCTCAGTTGCTCTCATTAATTCATGCACTATTAAGTTATTAAATTTTTAGGTATATTTTATAATTATTTTGGTGTATAAATTATATTAATTGATGTATTTCTTGAATTATATTTTTAGGCATTATTTATGTTATAAATTTTGGTGGAAAATAATGAAATTGTCTTATTGATCATCAAAATAAGAAACCTATATATAGGCAATACAAAACAGATTCGATAGACTCAAATCTAAGTAATCTAATATATAAATAAGATCGAATCTAAATATAAATCTACTAAATTTAAATATGAATATCTAAAATATCTCAACACTCCCCTCAAACTCAAGTGGTATAACAAAAACCAACTTGAGTTTGATAAGAAAGTTGAATACAGACGCAAAAGATGCAAATAAAAATAACAGTTGCTTGTCTTCCATTTCCGCTACCGTTCTACCGTGTCAAACCCAGAAACAATGCTCTCAATTGAATTAGAGTCGAAAATGACATGGCTCTCTACTGGAGCCGAAAACGACATGACTCTCTATTGGAGCTGAAAACGACAGGAATACTCTCCACAAAGTCGAAAATAACGGGACTCTCATTGCAATCAGAAACATGACTCTGGAGAAACGCAGCAGACGGATTGTAGAATCACAGACAAATGTGCAAGCATGACTTCAATCATAGACAAAATCAAGACTTAAGACAAAATCAAAATCAGAAAAAAAAAGAGCTAGAAACTATAGAAAAAAATTCAAAATTGAGAGACCTCCGGGTACATCCTAGGTTGAATATACCCGGAGAAACGCGGGTTGGTAGGTTATATCTATGGCAGAAGAAAAATAAGCTCTGATACCATGTTAAAAATTTTGGGGGAAAATAATGAATTTGTGCTATTGATCATCAAAATAAGGAGCCTATATATAGGCAATACAAAACAGAGTCGATAAACTCAAATATAAGTAATCTAATCTATGAATAATATCAAATCTAAATATAAATCTATTAAATTTAAAAGTGAATATCTAAAATATCTCAAAAATTTATGTGTTATTTAAATATTTAATTTTAGCTAAATTAAATATTTAGTTCCTGTACAAAATGATATATATATATTGATCAACTGTCCAGTCGAACTTAAATATTTTTTATTTTGCGTGTTCAACAAATACGAAAACCCTTGCATTAGTTTCAAATACATTTCTTAATATATCATAACATTAAAATATTGTAACTAAGTTATTGTATTAAAGTAAATGTTACGATCTACGAAATGATATACATATCAATATATTTTTTACAAGTAAATCACTACAAAATAGCAAATGGAATTGAAAAAAACACAAACCTCAACAACACCCAATATCTTCAGTATAACTAACAACACGGAGGTTAATTGACAAAATTAGTCATATTTGCCTACAATATTACCACTTTGTACAACTGCTCAAAATAACAAATATTACACTATTAAGGACACTTACGTAATAACAGGTAGTCATCCATACCACTAGTCATATATATATGTGTGTTAAAGATATATATATATATATATATATAATTTAGTTTTTTTAGTCCACTAGTCCCTATATACAATAACAATATATCTTACATTTCAAATAAAATTGTTGATATATTGTTATCTTATTTTACAGTATATTCATAGTTATTATACATAAAATACTAATACTTTATCCTTGCGTATTTAATTGTGACATTTACATTTTGTATCATTGTATTTAACATTAAAATTATCATTATATTTATATAATTTTGTGTACAAATATCTTTTTATTAATACTATAAGACACTAAAGGATGTATTTTTGCATTTTTTTCTTAATTTATACTACGTTTTGATATAATAATTAATATTCAAATATTAACACACAAAAAGTAAATGAAACCTTTAAAGCCGGACGAAAATAGTATTTTTTATTTAGGTAACAAAGATCGACACATACAAATTGCAAGAGGTAATAACATATTTTTATCCTTAAAAAAATCAAATTATTGTTTTTATTTAAAATATTATACATACATATATAAGTCTACCTTATTATATTAAAAATATAAGGTAAATTATTTTTTTTTTAGTTCCGTAACTGGTCGCATTTATCATTTTAGTCCTGTAACTACAGATTGTCTTAAACTAGTCTTGTAAGTAGAAAATTTTTTCAATTTAGTCATCAATGCCTAGGTGGCATTTGCGTGGAAGGCTGGCGGACACATGTCGGCCAGATCAGCGCCACATGGCTAACACGTGTCCACCACGTACATTATTTTTATTTTTATTTTTTTAAATATAAAAAAAATTACAATTATAAAAATAAAATTAAAATTAAAATTAAATAAATAATAAAATTATCCATATATACGTCAAGTCAGCACTATGCGACTTTTAATAATTTATATATTAGTATATTTTTTAATTATATTTTTTATTTTTTATTTTTATTTTTAATATAAAAAATATAAATTATCCTCCACTAGCAATCACGTGGCGTTGATTTGACGAACATGTGGATAATTTTTATTTTTATATTTTATTTTCTTATATTTTTAAATTTTAATTTTTATATATTTTATATATTTAATTTAATTTTTATTAAAAAAAATGTTAAAAAAAAAACAACAACAACAACAACGTGGTAGACACGTGTCGCTGATCTGGCCGACACGTGTCCGCCAGTCGGCCACGCAGATGCCACATAGGTATTGAGGACTAAATTGAGAAAATTTTCCACTTACGGGCCTAGTTTAAGACAACCTCCAGTTACAAGACTAAAATGATAAATGAGTCCAGTTACGGGACTAAAAAAACACGGTTTATCCTAAAATATATTGAATAACCGTTATCTATTAAAAAATTAACCTCCAAATTTATTTCTGTTCATATCTTAAAATTTGTAAAATTGTCTGAACCTCCAAAAATGCAAGAAACAAACATGCAAATCCTATATTTGTTTAGGTAAAAATATCGATATTGGTCATATTATAATCACAATTACTTCACTTTAGTTTATTCTAAAATTCTTAAATCTATATAATTTGAGTCATTTAGCGAATACATATGATTACAAAAAATACCATCGTTGAGTTTTCATCAAGACACCTGAGATAAAAACCATGTTACCAACTTAAAAGAAATAAGGATAGTTTCTTAATACAGCCATATTGTTAGTGAAAACAGCAAGTTTATTTAAATTTGATAAATTTTTATCTACATGATGAAAGTATATTTTGTGTTTGAACTCAGCACAATGTATTTCGTCTCTGTTATAAGATGGCACGCCATTAAAATATATTGGGCATTTAACGAAAGAATAAATTTTAAAAATTTTTTATTGAAAATAGGACTGTATTATTCTAAGCCCTACTAAAAAATTATAATGAAACTAAAACTAATTAATTATGTTATAACAAAACCAATGTTGCTTTATTCCCTTCTTAAACTTAAGGTTTTTCTTTTTTCTTTTTTTTTTTTCTAAGTACACTTATTCAATCAATTATTACTTATGATTAATTTAAAATTTATATATATATATATATATATGTACTTGGAAAAGTTATACCACTAAATTGTCTTTGAATTTAACGTGGGTCATATTCTGGGTCATTTGATTCTCCTTCTGGGTCAATTTGTTTTTCAATTAGATTTTCGATGGCTTCTTTGATCCGAAAGGATTTGGTTTTCGGTTTGACTTTGCCAGACTTTGGAGGGCTTTGGTCTTCGTGCAGGCAATTTTATCATCGGCTTTGGATTTGATGTCCTCTTTGGATGATCCGAGGCTTTGATCTTTGATTTGGCTTTGCCGCCTTTTGGAGAGTTTTGGTCTCCGTATGGGCGATTTGATCATCGATTTTGGATTTAATGCCTTCTCTAGACGATCCACAGCTTTGATCTTTGATTTGGCTTTGTCGCCTTTTTGAGGATTTTAGTCTCCGTGTGGGCGATTGATCCTCGGTTTTGGATTTGATGTCTTTTTTAGACGATCGACGACTTTGATCATTGGTTTGACTTTGAAGCCTTTTGGAGAGCTTTGGTCTCCGTGCGAGCGATTTGATCCTCCGCTTTGGATTTGATGTCTTCTTTGGACGATCCGCGGCTTTGATCTTTGCTTTGTCTTTGTCGCTTTTAGAGGGTTTTGCTCTCTGTGCGGACGATTTGATCCTCAGCTTTGGATTTGATATCTTCTTTGAACGATCCGCGGCTTTAGTCTTTGGTTTGTTTTTTCCGCCTTTTAGAGAGGTTCGGTCTCTGTGCGGGCGATTTGAGCTTTGGATTTAATATCTTCTTTGGACGATCCGCGGCTTTGATCTTTGGTTTGCCTTTTCCGCCTTTTGAAGAGCTTCGAACTCCGTGTGGGCGATTCGATAGTCAGTTTTGGATTTGATGTCTTCTTTGGACGATCCGCGGCTTTGATCGAAGAACGCAATGAACATCTTGAAGCTTTGGGAAGAACTTTGGAGACTTTCCCTTGGCTTTGATGAATTCCTCAACGGCTTTGGAAGCTTTGATCCTTCCTTCGGCTCGGACATACGACGAAGAACATTAACTTCATCGATTCGTCAACCAATATTGGATCATTTATCCAAATCAGTGACTTTTGACGAAGAACGCTTCGAATGACACGAAGAACATGAAGAACAATACAGAGAGAATCTAGAGACTTACCCATTTGCTTGAATCTTCAATGTAACTTCGGTGTCTCAAATGAAATGGCCATGGCTCCTATTTATAGGGGAGGAGTGGCCTCGACTTCCTTTTTGAATGGTGCCACGTGGCACGTCCTGATTGGCCAATACGAAGATTATATAATCTTTTATTTTTTGTCCGATGCCGTTTTTCATTCTTGACGGATTTGATTGTGGACCTTCATTTCTCGCCAAGATCTTTATATCATTGCCTCTTTCGGAAGATATTAATCTATATACTTCATTTATTGACAAGATTAATTTATTTTGCTGCCAAAATTATTATGGCTCTGTATTTATGCACGTAATATTTGTACGATACCTTACATTTTAAGCAGATTTTTGCATTAATGGTTTATATTTATTGTACAAAAATTAACATATATGCATAATTAAATATCAAATATTTAATTGAATTTAGATATATTTTTAGTGTCTATATATATACACAATATGAATAATGAACAATAAAATATTAGATAGTTTCTAATTAATATTAGTCTAAAATCTTTAATAATATATTGAAAAATATATTATTAAAGATAATTACAGTACAATACCCGGTAGTAATTATAAATTAAAATTAAAATAACTAATTAGTCTAATTAAGATTTAAAAAAATTATATATTAAAAAATTTAAAATATAATTAAAGTAGTTAATTATTTTCTAAAAAAGCAATAAGTCAGAATATGTGAGACAAAACGACAATATTGACATAAGATAAATGTAGGGTTTAGGGAGTATAATACAATATATTTCTTCTTAAATGTTGTGATGTTGACCAATCAACAACAAAATAGGTTTTAAGTAATAATGGAGCAGATTTTTTGTAAAAATATATATATTGTTGATACTGGATATGAGAAACAGATTCTTAAAAATGGTCGGATAAATCTTTATACCGTATAAATTTACTTTTCGAATACAATATTTCAATCATTACTTGCTTCATATTACATGAAATGTATATTAATATAATACACAGGTAATAAAATAAAAAATAAAAAATAGATGAACAGGAAAAATAAAGTAAAAAAACTGTAAATTTGCATAGATGAGCTTTGATGTGTTGTGTAGGAGAATTATGGAAAGAGTATATTCTCTTATATTATCTTGTCTTCTTTCAATCTCAAATTTCAAAATTATTTCTTTTTCCAATTTGAATTTAAATTTTAAAACTCTATTAAACTGTAATTCCAAATACTCAAATTGTTCTATTGGCAACGAAACACTTAAGTCCTCCCCCATATACATCATGTCTCATTACCATTTCATATTAGACTTATACAATAAATTATATTTAAAAACACACAAAACACATCATAAGTCATACAAAAAATACGTTTAATTCCAACATATGTTCTCACGAATCCTACTGTACTATATGTTGTTTCATTAATCTTGAAATGTTGAAAGAAAAGTAATAAAATGTTGAACAATCATTTGTAATTTCTCTCTATAATTAGTGGAGAAAGTAGAGAAAAACAAAGGCGAAAGAAGTTGTAAAGATAGTAAAAAAAGAGATGATTTTGCGGTCACAACATTAATGAAGATACTAGAGAAATAGGTGAATTTAAGATATGGATCGAACACATGGACAAAACCAAATTTTTATTATTTTTTAGTGTAATATTATTAAATTTTTTTAATTATTTATATATAATTATTCACCAAAATTATCTAAATTCATATATGACCCTACTATTATTTTATAATTTTTATTTATAAATTATTAATTAACTATTAAAATATAGATTTTCTCCCGAAATTTAGACGTTAGTTTCGCCACTGGTTGCATGAGATAATTTTTTTGTTCTTGTTTCCATATTCACCATTTGATCAAAATTGCATCCGATGGCTAGCCGGCTAAGCATAGAATTTTCAGTACAGAATCTTGTCCATTTTTTTCCCCTAAAATAAGGATATAAACTAATTGACAACTCAGAAAAGCCACAATCTCAGGCTAATAATAGAAGGGAACTAATTAGGTAGTGCACACAGCAGTAGTATTAAATAAGAGAATTTAAGTACCTTTAATTTCTTCACAATACATGGCTCGGTTTAGACAAAACTTTTTAAAATTTTAGAATTAATAAAAAATCGAGTGTTTACATTAACTATGAAAGAAAATGAATATTTGATATAATATTTTTATAAAAAAAATTATTGTTGGCGAAATTTTTTTAAAATAAAGTAAATTATATAACACTCTCTTTTGTTTCAGTAAAAATGCACAAAACACCTTATATTTTATTTTATTGCATGAAATCAAATTATTTAAGATATTTTACTTTTTTTATTCGTATTAAACTTGCGTAATTTTAAATTTTATTTAGAATAAACATAAGCTTTGCACAAAGAGGGTGTTTTGTGCAAAATTTAAATTAACACAAGGGATTTCACATAATAAATAAAACACAATATGTATTATACATTTTTACTAAAATACTAGGAGGTGTTATATAATTTACCCAAAAAAATATATATATTTTTGTAAACGGAGCGTATATGTAGAAGGGAATTATTAGGAACATGTATATATATATATATATATATAAGAAGCATGAGATGCCTTTGAGGAATATTTATCTTCAATACACACATCAAGAGAGAGAGAGAGAGAGAGAAAGAGGGTTTATTATCTTGAGGTGAGGTGAGGTGAAGTGATTTAGTTTATTAATTAGTGTTATTAGTATGGTTAAAAGGCTATTTGGATCTTTTGTATCAGCGATTGCTTATTGTTTCCAAGACCCTAAATACACTACTCATCATCACAACCACCAGTACCACCACCACCACCACCCCCAC
Organism: Andrographis paniculata; assembly: GCF_009805555.1. Classification (NCBI taxonomy): domain Eukaryota; kingdom Viridiplantae; phylum Streptophyta; class Magnoliopsida; order Lamiales; family Acanthaceae; genus Andrographis; species Andrographis paniculata. The sequence goes on from NW_026137589.1 coordinate 1,018,400, forward strand.
CACCACCGCCGCCACACCATCTCCAAGAAGTCGCGTCGACCACTTTCTTTGCAGGTTAAATTTCTATATATATATATATATATATATATATATAGCCTCCATCATAATATATAATAATTATTCTAAATATATTATAGTTTCCGCTTGAGAAATTCTCATCTGGAAAAGTTTACTGTTGTCTTCTTCCTCGTATAATTAGTTTAATTTTATTGGCTGACTTGATCATCTTCTTCACATGTGCTATTTAAGTTTTACCTTAACTCATTCGTATATGTGTTTATATATATATATATATATATATGCATGTATATATCATATGTGTGTGTAGTGGATTTCTTGGAGGTTCTCAAAGATATCAATTAGTTAAAACCACAAACACTAATACTAATGGAATATAGTGTTTGGTTCTAATTTTATTACTTTTTATTATTTTTTTCCTTATTTTATAAGCAAAATAGTATTTAGATATAATATTTTATATTAAATATTTTTTTTTATTGAAAATACTGTACTTAAAAATAAATAAATAAGCCTTAGTTTAGGGTTAGACTGGATGGATTTTATTTATTTCATGTTTGAATTTATTGGATTTTCAGCTAGTTTAGTAAGAAATAATGATAAGAGTATATCATAAAATATCAAGAATTTTCAATTATTTTGAAAATAAAAAATTTATGTTATAAATAAGTGTGTATTTTGAATAAAGTATAAATTTTTATGTAATATTTTAAATATAAAATAAATTTTGGATATGATATCTTTTAAAAAATAATAAATAGTACAAAAACAAAATTGAAAACCCGAGAAAAGAGAATCGATCTAATTTGTCATGCCATTCTTTTGATAGTAAAACAAAATCCTCTACTCTGTGTTCCAACTTCATGGGACAAAAAAAAAAAATAAAGATTCTATAATTAGAGGATGAACCACAAACCAGTCTTGTTATATTTGAATTTAAAAATAGTATTATAATATAAAAGGTGTTTAATATAATATTTTAAATAAAGAGTAAATTAATTAAAAAATATATATATTTTTTTAATTCGATAATTTTATAAAATATATAATACTATAATAAATGATACAAAATCATATCCAAACCTTTAAATAAACCTAATAGGGCCGTCACATTAAAAATAAATCTACATCACATATGTATAAAATAGAATTCATAATACATACTAATATTTTATATATCATCATGTTATATATTATGTATTTCTATATGTTATTTTTATACGTTGATTTGAACAATTAGTAGATTTTCGAGTGTTGTGCAGATCAAAAGTATGGTTCGTATATCCCACAGAACATTTGTTGCTTAATTGCTAATTAATCATCAAATTATATATTGTCTTTTCCCTAATTTGAGATTAATTATAACCAAAACGATCGATAGTGGTTTATTATTATATATACCCACATAAGCATCTAAATCTTGAGGGACAAAATGTTATAATTTATTTAATATTTAGCTAATAAATTTAAATAAATAATAATGACAGAATTATACATGAATTTAGAAAATTTAGGAGAGAGGCAAATTGTATATAAATATATAAAAATTAATATTTTGAATTAGGGGGCCAATTGACCCCAAGCCTTAGTGTAGTTCCGTCCCTGCACATATATATATATATATATGTGTGTGTTTTTCTGCGAAACAGCATCTTTGTATATGCCTGAAAACATGGGCATGAATTTATTATCTTGTAGAGTTGTAGTCCCTACCTATAGATACAGATATCACAGATATATATATATATAGGTTAATTAAGTGAGAGGGGAGCAGGGTAGTGTAATGATAAAAAGGCAGTTCAAAATCCATTATAAGTACTCATCACAGAATTATTAAACACATAAAGATTAAAGACAAAAGGAACAAATGCGAATGGAATAATAAGAAAGTCATTTTTTTATACACCCACACATTTATAAATATATATATATATATATATATATTTGCCTTAGTGGAAAGCATCAGCATCTTTGAAATTAAACGCCTTGAATTGTATTTATAGTTAATTATTGTTATTTGTTTCGGATATTTCTTCAGTTGTCTTTTAATTGATTTTTTTTAGAAAACAATAATATATATGTATATATATATATATATATATTGTTCCAGCGGACAAGAAAATTTATTATTTTTTTTTTAAGAAAAAAAAGTCTCATTTGAACGACCAAAAAAAGATAGAGCTATACATGTTTGTTTAGGTAAAGTAGAAACAATAATATTTCCCTGTCTGCCTCAACAAGTATATGTAACTTTTATGAGAAAATTTGATAAAGCATGTATATTAATGATAGTTGGCACAAATTTGTAGGTATAAAATATTTTCTCCTATATTTTTTTGATGTAATAGTGTTTACATAAATAAATATACGTTTAAGGTTAGAAATTTACAATGGATTTTTTATGTGTACCATATAAAATACCAAAATAGATACATTTTGGGTAGACATAATAAGTAAATATATATATATATATATAAATAAAAGAGGGTCCTTATTTTCACTTAGCTCAAGGTCAATCGAAAATTAAGAACCCACATGTACAAGATCAAAACAAAGTCCATAAAATATCGAGAAAAATAGTGATACATTAGTAGATGACTAAACATTCGATTTTTACTTTCGTTTTAACTTCAGACTGTGGAGCTCAAAGTACGGATGTGCTGCACCGGCTGTGAGCGCGTAGTCAGAGATGCGATTCACAAACTCAAGGGTTAGTTAAAATATTTTTCAATTATTCACCCTTGGTAACATTTTTCATAAGTTTTTTTTTTTTTTTAACATGGGAATCTCCGGTTACTATTCTTTGAGTACATTTTGGGTAAATCCATGATCATGATTTGATAGATGGACGGTGGTGATTTCAGGGATCGACTCAATCGCCGTGGAGTTGGAGATGGAGAAGGTGACGGTGATAGGATACGTGGAGCGAAGCAAGGTGCTGAAAGCTGTGAGGCGGGCTGGGAAGAGGGCGGAATTTTGGCCATACCCAAACCCACCTCTCTACTTCACATCATCGGGACATTACTTCAAGGACACGACGAGCGAATACAAGAAGAGCTACAACTACTGGCGCCACGGCTACAACGAGGCTGACCGGCACGGCGCCCTCCACGTCACACAACGGGGGGATGACAGGATCAGCAACTTTTTCAATGATGATAATGTCAATGCTTGTCGTCTCATGTGATGATGATCCCTCGTACTTAATTAATTATTGCCTAAGGTATTTTGTTTGTAAGTAAGTTAATTATGAGTTTGTGTTCATGCTTTGTATGTAAATCCATACATATATATATATATATATATTAACACCAGGAGAGTGGCAATCAGCATTGTGTTGATTCATCGTTTACTATTTGATCATTAAAAAAAAAAAAAAAATGTCAAATTAATAACTTACCTTATCCGATACTATAATAGGACAACCTAGACATCTTGAAGAAACATAATCTTAAACTTATCACCTTCTTGCAACCTTCTTCAAGCTTGTAAACAGACAAGTGGGGTTGAGTTTACAAGTTTGATTTTTCAAAAAATTCTCAATAAACTTAGAATTAGCCATCAAAATTCTTACTCTTACGCTACTCAACAAAATGGGAGACTAAAAAGAAAACACAAACACTTGCTTCAACTTTCAAAAACCCGTCTCATCCAAGCTAACCTACCAATTAATTCTTTTGGGGAGAAGCTAGATACACAAACACACACCTAATAATTATTCTCCGAACACCTATCCTAGGTTGGAAAAACTAGACACTAAACTCTATAAATGTTTCTTTTCCAGATACCTATTTTGAACTAAAGGTTATAACTTATGAACTTTTGCAATAAGACTCATTTTATCTCAAGAGATTGATCTTGTATAAAAATATATTTTCATATCAATCCAAAAAAATCACTTTTTTTCCTCATATCTATCTTTGCCACTACTCTCTTTAGATGATACTAATGATAAAAGTGTCTTGATTGTTCTTCTTTTCCAATATATATATATATATATATATCACTTTCACTTGGCAACTTTTTTTTTTTTTTTTAGGCAGGTCACTTAGTTTCTCAAAACTCTTTTAAATAGATTTTCAAAGGGAAGGATGTTTGGATTTGTTAGAAACAATTATAATGAACAGCAACAATCAAACACAGCGAACGTCTGCCAAGCCACCATGCTCATAATTAACTCAATGATGTGATGAAAAAAATAACCCTAATCCTAACAATATAAATGCTAGACTAACTATCAAAAATAGAAATTAACTAAATACTATAGCCCACTTAATTAAACATAACAATTAAATCAACCGGCCCACGAAGGTGGATTCAATCCCGACTCCGCCGACGATAGACCAACAGGGGTCGTGGCTCAGTAGCAGCCTTGACAACGGGCTGGTCCCCCTCATCCTGTTCGCTATCAACTCCATCCCTCTTCAAAAAAACCTTGTTCCCAAGGTTGAAATCTGGAAACTGACGCCGAAACTCGCTCAAATCAACCCATGTCGCATCATCCTCTGTCTGACCAACCCATCTCACCAACACTTGATCCTCCTCACTCCCATCCTCTGCCACATTACGTGCTGCCAACACCTCCTCAGGCTCAAAGAACGGCCCTACCGGAATCTCCAAGGTAACCGGCAATTCCTGCTCCACCGGATGGTCCCCCACCACACGTTGCAGTTGCGACACATGAAAGACTAGATATATGCGGCTGCCAATGGGAAGCACAAGGTGATAAGCAGTAGGACCAACTCAACTCTCCATAAAAAACGGCTCATAAAACTTTGCAGCGAGCTTATGATGCGGTTGTTTCTGCAAAGTAGACTATCGAAACAGACGCACCTTCAAGAACACTTTATCCCCCACCTGAAATTCCAACTCCCACTGATGTTTATTCGCCTGCGTCACCATTTTCTGCTGAGCTACTCCAGATTTTGGCGCAGGCGCCGTAACAAATTATCCCGGCTTCCCAACAATTCACCTACTGCCGCTACTTTACACTCTCCCGGCAAGAACCTTTTGATTGAAGACGGCTCTCTCCTATAAACCACTTCAAAGGGTGTCATCTTGGCGGCGGTCTGGAAGGATGTATTATACCAATACTCCGCCAAAGCTAACCACCGCATCCACTTTTTAGGTTGTTCACAAGGAAAACAGCGCAGATAGGTCTCCACCGCCCTATTTAGCACCTCCGTTTGGCCATCGGTCTCTGCGTGATAAGCCGAACTGAACTTCAGAGATGTTCCCGATCTGGAAACAACTCCCTCCAAAATGAGCTCATAAAAATGGAGTCTCGATCACTCACAATCGACCGAGGTATCCTGTGCAATCGAACTATCTCTCATAAACGCCTCCGCCATCGAACGAGCTGTATTAGGCGGCTTCAGGGCAATGAAATGCCCATACTTCGAGAGCCGATCCACCACCACCAGAATATTAGAATATCCCCTCGACTTTGGCAGGCAAGTAATGAAATCCATAGATATATCCTCCCAAACAAACATAGGAATCGGCAGGGGGTGCAACCATCTTGCTGGCGTGAGTGTCTGATAGTTAGCTTTTTGGCAAACCAAGCATTAAGCAACATAACTCTGCACTTCTCGAAACATCCCCATTCAATAAACATTTTCCGCCAAATGCCGGTAAGTGCGAAAAGCACCTGCATGGCCGCCCACTGGAGTATCATGAAACTCCCTCAGCAGTTGTGGAATCCATCTCGACCGCACCGACAACGCCAACCATCCTTTGTAATATAAACACCCTCCGATGACCTCATAACCTCGACTACTGTCCGGACCTGCTTCAATCGCGGTGATGATGCGGCGAAGAGAGGCATCCTGCCACTGCTCGGACCGCACCTCGTCCAACCCCAACCATCCCGGTACACTCACCGCTGCCAACTCTAGCTCCTCCCCCCTGCGAGACAAAGCATCTGCAGCTGCATTTGAAGCTCCCGTCTTATATTCTATAGTAAAGTCATACCCGAGAAGCTTTGCCACCCACAACTGCTGTGAAGGTGTGACAATATTTTGAGTCAGTAGGTGTTTCAGGCTCCGATGGTCCGTCCTCACCACGAATTTCCGGTCAATTAAATATGGTCTCCAATGCTGGACTGCGATGGCCAATCCCATCATCTCTCGCTCATAGGCAAACTTAGTGAGAGTCTGATCAGCCATGGTCTTGCTGAAATATGCCACGGGACAACGCTCCTGCATCAGAACAGCTCCCACACCCGTCCCGGACACGTCGCATTCCACCACGAAGGGTTGGTCAAATCGAGGCATGGCAAGAACTGGAGCCTCGGTCAATGCCTTTTTTAGGCGAACAAAAGCAGCTTCGGCTTCCGGGGGCCATTCAAACACTACGGGGGCTGCCTTCTTCAGTAGTGCCGCCAACGGTATCACTATCAATCCATACCCCCGCACAAACCTCCGGTAATACCCCGTGAGACCCAAAAAACCCCTGATGTCCCGGACCGATTTGGATCGCAGCCATTCAACTACTGAACTCACCTTGCTATGATCCATTACTATCCCTGCTGCCGAGATAATGTGTCCCAAATATTCCACTTTCAGACACCCAAAGCTACACTTCTTGAAATTGGCCTTGAACTGGTGACTTTACAGTAACTGCAAGGTTTGTGATAAATGTGTCCGACGATCCTCCCAAGTTCTGTTGTACACCAGGATGTCATCAAAGAAAACCAAGATAAACCGGCGCAGGAATGGGGGAAATAACTCATTCATCGCGGACTGAAAGGTAGCTGGGGCGTTGGTGAGGCCGAACGGCATCACCAAGAACTCGTAATGACAACTATGGGTCCGGAAGGCAGTTTTGTGAATATCCAGTCCTGCCACCAAACTTTGAGAAGACTACTACACCGGACAACTCATCTAGGAATTCCTCAATCACAGGGATCGAGTACTTATCGGGTACCGTCACTTTGTTCAACTCCCGATAATCAACGCAAAATCGCCAACTGCCGTCCTTCTTTTTCACCAACAGTACCGGGCTAGATAAGAGACTGGAACTCGATCGAATGACCCCAGCTGTAAGCATATCGTTGACCAGTTTCTCTATTTCATCTTTCTGGAGATGGCCGTAATGGTACGGCCGCACATATACCGGTTTTGAGCCTGGGATAAACTCAATTCTGTGGTCAGTGGAGCGCTGTGGCGGTAAACCGGATGGTTCCACAAAAGCCTCGGAAATAATCTTCTAACACCTCTTTCACTTGCCCCTGCTCCGCCTCCGAAAACCTCACCGCGTGGACATCAACTACTACTGCCCAAAGCTCCACATTGCTGGTGCGAACCAAAGTGCGCAGCCCAACTGAACAACGACTAAGGGTGGGGTCACCCCGTAAAACGACTCATTGATCCCCTTGGAGGAACGACATAGACATTCGTTCTCAATTAACACTCCCATCTCCAGGAGTCCCCAACCACGCCACTCCCAGTATAACATCGACACCACCCAATGTGAACACAAAGTAATCCGTAGTTAGCTCGCACCCTGCCAAAGTCATCGACACCCCATGACATAAACCTGCCGACTTTTTCCGGTGTCCGTCACCCAACTGCACCACAAATTTGACTGATTCATCCGGCTTAAGCTACAATAATAGAACCAGCAACGAAAATATGAAATTATGACTAGCACCACTATCAATTAACACTGTTACCGTACATCCGTGGAGTATCCTGTGCATGCGCATAGTGCCTGGACTAAAAAATCCAGCCATGGAAAAGATAGGTAAGGCACTCTCCTCCTCCGCGCCTTATCCTATCTTCTCCGCGAGCTCCTCTTGACCGGTAGGTTCATAATATTCATGATTCTGCAAATCCACTTCCTCATCCGGCTCCACAAATAAAACCCCCAACTCCCTGAGTGGACAAACTCTCGCATGACCGGCGTGTACGTCTTGCGGCACTTGAAACACAAACCCTTTGCTCTTAAGTCTGCCATCTCGTTTGATGTTACGTGGGTAAATCACGAACGCACAGTCGATCGTTCAGAGGCTGCCGGGGTGGCTGCTACCGATTTTTCCGATGATCGAGACAGACGACTAGCAGAATTACCCCCAAACGGTCCGGGTACTGTGCTGGTCTATCCGGCGCTGAGCAGATGCGAGGAATTAAAGGGTTGCTGCCCGGAATTATTCGAACCTCTGAATTTCCTATCACCCCCTGGCCAATTCAGATTTTCCTCAATATCTCGTGACAATTCCATCGCGGTCTCCAAGTCTGCTGGTCGGAGCAGACGTAGAGAGTTGTTGATAGCAGTTTTCAACCCGGACATAAAATAGCCGAGATAATGGGCATCCGACAGCCCTAGAACCTATCCGGTGAGCTGTATGAACACATTCACATAATCTTCAACTGTTCTTGTCTGACGGACTCTCACTAACCTTTCGAACGAGCTTCCCTTGAATCGGGAGTCGAACCTCGCTACTAGGACTTGCGAGAAATCGTTCCAAGTCACGTTGGGCTTCCGGGCGCGCAGCCAGGTGACCCAATGCAGCGCAGCACCATCCATAGCCACCACAGCGGCCGAGACCTTAGACTCCTCAAACGTCCCGTGCAACTCAAACTGCTGATTGGCGCGGGCCAACCAGGCGATCGGGTCCACGCCGTCGAACATGGGTAACTGTACTGTGCAAGGGGAACGTGCGGCACCACAACAGCGGGTAGAGCAGGTTCTGCCCGGGCAGCCGGCAGCTCAGAAAAAGCTGAGGGCGGGGCAGCGTGTGATGCGGACTCCTCCTGCGAGTCAGTGGCCTAATCCAGCGCACCCCCAGGGCCCAAAATTGCGTGGGACAGCGCGACCAGGGTGGTCGACATCCCCTGCAATTTGATGGTATTCTCCACCAACCCTGATGTAAACTCCGACATCTGTTCGTAATTTTCAGTGATCCTGCGCAGCATATTAGCCTGATCAGATTCTAGTTTCTCCAATCTCTCAGCGGCAGAACGAGTAGTCGACATTACGACGGGTCGGGATCCGGCAGGTCGGATCAATTGTTAGAAACAATTATAATGAACAACAACAATCAAACGCAGTGGACGTCTGCCAAGCCACCAGGCTCCTAATTTACTCAATGATGTGATGAAAAAAATAACCCTAATCCTAACAATATAAATGCTAGACTAACTACCAAAAATAGAAATTAACAAAACACTATAGCCCACTTAATTAAACATAACGATTAAATCAACCGGCCCACGAAGGTGGACTCAAGCCCGACTCCGCCGACGACAGACCAACAAGGGTCGTGGCTCAGTAGCAGCCTCGACCACGGGCTGGTCCCCCTCATCCTGTTCGCTATCAGGATCTCTCTTCAGTTTCCTCTCTAGTTTTTTATCATTCCATTGAACATCCATCAGGTAGCATTCAAACTATCTTCCATCTATCCAACACCTATTTTTTCCGTATAAACAATCTTTTTAGAAACACGTATCAATCTACTTGGATACTAGATTAGTATAACACATATTATGACTAACTATGATGATATAATACATGAACCTACTACTTATGTTGAAGCAACTAAGAGAGCATAATAGGGCAAAGCAATGGCTAGGTATTGAAAAGAAATGAAACATAGGAGCTCGCTCATCTACCTGAAAACTATTTATTGTAAAAATGAATATCAAAGGTAAAAAGCAATCGAGATGGTCCTATACATCATTGCAAACCAAGACTAGTGGCTAAAGAATATTGCCAACTCTATTTTGAAATGGAAGGGTGGGCTATAGAGAATTATTTGCTCTTGTTGCTAAAAGTGTTATAGTGCATATTTTCTTTGTCATTTTTCATCAAAAGATTGGTAAATACAACAACTGATGTAAATGTTGCATGCAACACTTTGGGTGTGTTCGGTTGAGAGATTTGGACAAAATCTCACTATTCATCCAAAATTTTCCCCCCAAAAACATCAAATCAAATACCTATTTTTTATTTTTTATATTATACTAAAAATCAATTTTACATTCAAAACATCACATCATCACCTATTTATATCACATCATACAACTATTCAAATTCAAAATTTTTACTATTCAAATCTCAACTCAAAATCCAAACCCCCAAACAAACACACCCTTTATGAAAAATTATATATGGGTATACTTCAAGCACGGACGAACTAAACGTGGGCTTTGGGGCAATTGCCCCTCAACCCAATTTTTCGATTATTTTTAAATATTAAAATATTATATTTTTTTAAAGAGTAAACTGTTTTTTTAGTTCAGAAACTGGACCTTATCATTTTAGTTTCGTAAGTAAAGTCTGTCGCAAATCAGTTCCATAAGTGGATAATTTTTGTTGTTTTAGTCTTCCGGCGCCGGAGACGCCCGCATGGCTCACCGGAAGCCACGTGTCCGCCAGGTGTCCCGCCAGATCAGCGACACCTGGCGGACACGTGGATTTTTATTTTTTTTATTTTTTTTAATCGGATCAAATAAAAAAATTTAAAAAGACAAATAAAATTTAAAATATATTTTTTAGAAAAAATAAATAAATAAAATAAAATTCACGTGTCCGCGTAGCCTCCGGCGAGCCACGCGGGCGTCTCCGCCACCGGAGGACTAAAATAACAAAAAAAAATTCACTTATAAAATTAGTTTATTACAGACTCCACGCTAAAATGATAAATGAGTCAAATTACAGTATTAAAAAAACTTTTTTTTAATTATTTATATATATTTGTCCTCCCAAAATTGTGTGACATGTAATTATTTTATTATTTTTATTTATAAATATTTTGTCCTCCAAAATTTAGATATTAGTTCCGACTTCAAGGCTACAAGACTCCAAATTCTTAATTAGGTGGCTCAAGAAGTCTATGTATTGTTGAACAAGGAGTTTACAGACAAAATTACGGCGTATGAATACACTCAATCAGAGAAAATAATAAATAAATAATAATAATAATAAAAGGTAGGGTAAATCGGCTCCTCACATTCCAACTTACATCACTTTATATTACACCTTTTTTATTTACTATAATTTTTATGGGTTATTATTTGAAATGTGGGCAACAAAGTAAAATTAGGTTGAATATTATTAAATAATGGTTGTTTTTCGCACAAGATGGAAACATTTTTATTTGATTTTGGATTATAAAAATCACATTAGCTATTCAAATTAATTTCTGCATGATTGGTTAGAATTAGAATATATAAGGAGGCCCACTTCGATCAGGTATAGGCAGTCATATTTGGTACAAGGAGGCGGAAGTGTTGTTACGTTCTCTTTTTTTTTTTTCATTATTTTTCGATGTGTATATTAATATTTCAAATTAAAATTAATATTATTTATTAGGTATGATTTTTTATATAAATATATCATTTACTTTTATAAAATGTCAATTAAAATATTATTTAAATACAAATTTTTAAATTAATATTTTATTTCAAATGAGTTTAAAACTATAATTATTGTCTAATTTTCATTATTTTTAATAAAAATATATTTTTTTTTTTCATAAAATATTACTTTAAAATAAATAATCCAATTTGAGTTGTATATCCAAAGGGGTTGCTAGAATTTAGGTGGGTATTCAATCACAGATTTTGTTGAACTTTTTGTATTCAATTCAAAAATTTTTAAAATTCGGAAATATTTAATTCAAAACTTTTAAAAATTCTTTAAAGTGCTGAGGTATTTCATCCTTAAAAATCTTTTAAAATTTTAAAGTATTCAACAAATTATAAACTTTTAAAATTTATGGACTTCATTAGATTTTAATAGACAATTATAAAAATTTTGTACAGAAAAAAATATCTCCTTGTAAAAAAATATTGGAATGGATTCTTAAAATTATTATTATTATTATTATTACTACTTACGATGATATATAAGTGATAAATATATATATGTGATAATATTTTATTTCCTTATTTTTTATTTTCTTTTTTCTTTATTTCCTTGTTTTCTTCGTTCCTTATGCATGTTTTTCCATATCTTAATTTTTAAACACTATATGAACCCTTCACCATGACAGAACTTTGTCATTCTCAACTTCTCACAGTTTTGATTTTTCTTATTCTTGCGTAGGCTTCTTTCTCTTGTATTGTTCTCTTTTTTTTCTTTTTCTTTTTCTTTTTTTTTTTTCATCTTTTGATCTTTGTTTGTGTTTTTGTTTTTGTAAGCGATATGACTTACTTCAAGGATGTCTCCTCCCCCTCTAGAAACGCCAAGTTGGTGATTTGCGAGTTTGAAGGTCAACCAATGGACAAGGCGACTCGTCTATTGGTGCATCCACCACTCGTAGGACACGGAGCTACTCACCTCGCTTGGAGGTCCCAAATGTACAAAAGACGTGGTCTCGGAATATTGCTGACGGAAAGCATACCTTGCAATCCTCACTCCATCAACACATGCCAAACGATACTCTTCAACTTCCAACCTTGGGGCGGCGGATCATGGAGAAGCCGTGCGCTTGGAATGGTCTTCCTTCTTTTGATGGCAACTTTTCGTACGTGGCCGGCTATTAGGAGTGGGCGGAGGATGTGCTGGATCGATGCGAGATTCCACTAAAGAGAGGATGCATTTACGATGCAGTCTATGCTTCATTGTTCTCCTACGACTATTCTTCGGAGATCGTCAAGGCCGTTTGCAAGGCGTGGTGTCCCAGAACCAACAACCTTTTGACTACCGCCGGTGAAGTGGCGATCTCTCTCCGTGACTTGGCGTCCTTAGCGGGCCTCCCCATACTTGGCTCATTTTACGACGAGGTGGTACCAACCGCAAAGGAGTTATATGGCAGTAAAGATGATAGGAAGCTAGTTCCCCATTCGTGCCAGTACCTGTTGTAGGCCTACCACCTTCTCTGGAGTTGTAACAAAGGTCGAAGTGGCGTCAGCGCAACCGACTAGATTTCTTTTTGGTGCAAGAAGACCGTCAAATACGAGCGTCCTCAAATCCGTCGCGGCAAGGAGTCTACTCGTTCTTCTCGGCCTGATGCGACTTACAATCCTTCCGGAGAGATTGGTGCCCACAAGCCATGGTCGAAGGAGCAAGAGTCATCTTTTCCCAAACTCAAAGTTTGGACGGGAGCACCTTAAGGAGACTTTTCTCACAGCGTTCCGTTCTTGTTGGCTTTGCATCTTTGTGCTTCCGCTCGACAATGTTGGTTCGATACGTTCTTCAACTTTCAAGATGGCAAGTGTCCTAGCGTTAGGATTTCCAGTAAGCTTGGCCATTCCAGTCTTGACCAGTATTTATAGAAGGCTGAACCAAATCGCGGATTCATCCTGTCCTGGGAAAGTTCGGACGAAAATTCCTCTCCACTTTTTAACCAGATGGATCGCTGAGTATTTTTAGACCCACTACGACGTATGGAAGGGAATCCATGGTCCGGGGATGGTGAAGCACTCCGGGGCTGTTAGTACTCGTGCGTATAGAGCAGATGTTGCATGTCGAAAAATCTTGCGCGGTGACTACTTTCGTTGGGCTTGCACTATGATCACGAAAGACTTCGACGTATGTTTCGTTGATGACGGGAAGCGTGAAGACTACGAGCAAGAATACTTCATCTCTATTCACTCTTGTTTTCTGACTTTGCGGGATGGATTTCGATACTTCTTGCAGCCGTATAGTCCCCACCATTTTTGCCGTCAATTCGGTTTTTCCAAGAAATTCCCGGAGTTCTTTGGAAAGGCGTCCGTTGCTGCGCTTTTGAGAAAGACTATCAACGTTGGCACCAAAGAACTTACTTGAAATCTTCATTCGAAGTTATTCTTCCACGCATTCCTGCGATTCCGAGGGTATTTTCTTCCGACGTCTACAAAAAATGGTGGACTGAAGTTTGCGGGTCTTTCTTGGATGAGTATATCCCGCCGGCACAAAAGACCGCCGATCAGACCAAGCCATCGGATAAAGCTCGAAAGATGACGCTACTTATTCCGGGTTTTCCTGAGAGGAACAATGGAGATACCGCTACTTATTTCAGGTGTTCCTGAGAGGAACAATGGAAATTCAAGTACTCCCAATGTCGGTTCTTCAAAGCGGGCGGTACCTTCTGTCTCCGAATGAAGCAGTAGTGAGCATGATGTTCATTGGAAGCGAGCTCGTCGAGATCCCCATATCATCAACCCGTCAAGTCCTCGTTCGAGCCGACACCATTCTTCGAGCGATTTCGCAAGAGAAGTAACTTCTATATTTTTTCTTCTTTTTTTTTGACACGAATTTTTTTATCCCTTTTTCAGTTGGAGCAAAGAATCCCGAGGATGAAAAGATGGAGAGCTGAGATTCCATTGTTGAGGTGATTGGAGAAAACAGAGGTGTTTGCAATGAGCAAGTAAAGGATGCTCCAACCAAGCCCATAGTTGTTCAGTCTGTTGTGCCCGCGGTTTCAGAATTTTGTGGCGCGGATTTTGTGAAGGTGATCCAGCGCGAATATACAGGAAAAGTATGGTCGGATCTTCGGGGTAAGCTTTTGAGGACACCAGCTCGTTTGCTTTCCTCGATTAAGGACGAGGGTGACATAGTGCTCCAATCAATGAAAAGCTTTAAGTACTCCGACATTTCTCATATTAAAGACCGAGTCAAAGCTTTTCTTTATGCCGCTGTATCTTTTGACGAGGCATGTTCTGACTCGATCGACGTCGTATCCTTGGCAGCCCGTAACCAACCAATTTCTGAGATCAAAGATCGCTTGTCGCACCTTGAGACGAGGCATATTGAGGAGTGCGAACCTATCAAGGAGTTAGAGGGGTGTGTGGAGAATATTGACGTGAAACTTCGCTCTTTGCAAGAGGAAAAATAAGAAAATATTTCCCTTATTAAGCGACGTCAAGGAGTTACTGAGAATATCATTATTCAAATTGCTGAAGTCAAGGATGAACTCGCCGCAATAGAGAATGTCCCCTCGCAAGACGAAGAATACTTAAAAAGCTTAGAAAAGTTGTTGAATATTAGCAAAGAAGAGTTGTATAATCTTAATGTTTAAGATCAATTTGTACTCTTCATTTTGATTGCCAATCAATAAATTTAAATTCTCTCTTCTTCTTTTTTTTTAATTTTTTTTTTTGGGCATTTTTTTTTACCTAAATCTTTTATTATTTTTTTTATTTGACTGAACTTGAAGGTATATCTCAAGCTGCCTACGTACCCGGTAAAGGGATCAAGTCATAACTTACTTCAAAGCAACTTGAATTTGCTTTTATTATTATTTTGCAGTTTATTCTCATGCTAAGGAGTCTTGATTTGATTTGAAGGTCTCACGCATAATATCTTTTGAGGAACCTCCCGTTGATTGGCCCTATCCGGAGTCCGTCTTGAAATGTCAACTTGTATGCACCATTTGTGTAGACCTGAGTGACAACATAGGGTCCATCCCACTTGGATAAAAATTTATTTCCCGAACGAAAGTTGATCACAATGGGCCTTCTCACAGCAAGAACCAAGTCCCCGATTTGAAAGGATCGTGATTTGACTTTTTTATTGTAAGCTCGAGACAATCGTGCTTGATAACACTCCAGTCTTTGTTGAGCTTGTAGTCTTTCCTCGTCGAGATCCTCTAGCTCTTCGAGTCTTAATCGGGCATTTTCTTCGGTCGTCAATTCTTCAGGAAGAGCAATCCTTAGTGAAAGAATTTTTCTTTCCAATCGGAGGACAGCTTCGACCCCATATACACGTGAGTATGGTGTCGCTTGTGTTAGAGTGCGGAATGTAGTACGATAGGCCCACAAATTTTCACCAATGCGGTCATGCCAATCTCTTTTTTAATTTGGAGACAACCTTTTTTCAGCAAGTTACAAAGTGTTTTATTGAATGCCTCTACGAGTCCATTTTCCGGTGCATAGTACATCGAGGACTTCTTTTGTTGGAAGCCAAACTTTTCACAAAGCTTGTCGATGTGAGTATTGGCGAAAGATCTTCCATTATCAGTGATGATACACCGAGGAGCCCCATAACGGTAACTAATGTTGACTCGTATGAAGTCAGCTACCATCTCCTTTTTTACTTCTTTCCAAGGAACTACTTCTGCCCATTTGGAGAAGTATTCTGTTGCGGCCAAGATATAGAGATGTCCAGTGGACGACTTTGTGAGTGGTCCTACGACGTCCATGCCCCAGGTTTCGAATGACCATGAAGCAATATTTGGGTGCAATGGTTCCGGTGGTTGATTGATAAAGTTAGCATGAAATTGACATGGTTGGCATCTCTGTGCAAACTCTATACAGTCTTTAACCATGGTTGGCCAATAATACCCCATCTTTTTTATTCGGAAATGTAGCTTTGGGCCAGCTTGATGAGCTCCACAAATTCCGGCGTGAGTTTCCTCCATAGCTTGTTTGGCTTGATGATTGCTAAGGCATCGAAGGAACATATTTTCGAACGACCGACGATAGAGTATGCCGTTGAAGCAGGCATAGCGTTAGCTCTTCTTCGGATATCTGCTCGCCTGCGTGGGTCATTCGGGAGCTTGTTATATTTTAAGAAATCTATTATTGGTTGCCGCAAATCTTCTTTTTCTTCTTCAATTTCAAACACCTCGATAAGGTGATTTACTTCTTTATCAACACATTCTTCTTCTTCATACTTGCAGGAATCCACCCAAACTTTGCATATCGGAATATACACCTGTTATCCAGGATGGATAGAGCCGATGCAAGTTTAGCCAAAGTGTCAGCTTGTCCGTTCTCTTTCCTCGGGACATATTCAATAGAGACATCCTCGAGCAACTCAATGAGTGTCTTAGCATACTTTAAGTTAGGCATCAGTTCTGGTTTTTTCACTTCAAACTCTCTAGTGATTTGACTTACAACTAGCTTGGAGTCCCCATATACTTGAAGTTGGTGTTGCTTGATATCGACCGCTATTTTTAGGCCGAGGATGAGTGCTTGATACTCAACCACATTATTTGAACATTTCTCTTTTAAGGCAAATAAGTATGGAAGGACTTTTCCTTGTGATGTGACAAATATTACTCCGGCTCCAGCTCCATTTTTGTGTGATGAGCCGTCAAAATACATTTTCCACGGTGGGGTGATTTTGACAAAAAGCGCGTCTTCATCAGGAAAGTCGTTACACAACTCCCACTCACCGGGGATAGGATGATCAGCGAGGAAGTCAGCCAATATTTGTCCTTTTACAGCGTTCTGTAGTACATAAATGATTTTAAATTGTTGCAGCTGCAGGTACCACCTTGCGAGTCGATAAGAAAGGACAGGCTTTGACATGACATATTTTAAGGGATTTGCTTTGAACACCAACCGGATAGTGTGCGCTTGGAAGTAATGCTTCAACTTTTTTATGGCAAAGATGAGCACCAAGCATATCTTTTCCACCAGTGAATAATTTAGTTCATTTGGTGTCATCATTCTACTGAGGTAGTAGAGGGCATTTTCTTTCCCTTTATTGGCTTCTTGTGCTAACAAGGCTCCAACTGAACGTTCTTGTGCAGCGATGTAAAGTGTCAACGGATGTCCAGGAATTGGCGCTGTCAGCACTGGTGGCTTCGTCAAGTAGTCTTTGATACTTTGGAATGCCTTCTTGCATTCTTCATCCCAATTGAAAGACACTCATTTCTTCATGATTTGGCTGAAAGGTTGACATCGTCCAGCGAGGTTAGAGATGAATCTTCTTATATATGTTAATTTCCCTTGTAAGCTTTTTAGTTTGTGGATGTTGCGAGGCTCAGGCATTTTTGTGATGGCGTCTATCTTTGCCTATTCAATCTCAATTCCACAACTATGGACAATGAATCCGAGGAATTTTCCGGAGGTGACTCCAAAAGCGCACTTGAGAGGATTCATTCTTAATTAGTAGCGCCTCAACTTTTCAAAAACCTTTCTTAAGTCTTGCAGGTGATCATCTTTTCTCTTGGATTTGACAACCAAGTCATCAACATAGCACTCTACAATTTTTGTGTAGCATGTCATCAAAGATCTTTTGCATTGCTCTTTGGTAGGTTGCCCCCGCATTTTTCAATCCGAAAGGCATAACTTTGTAACAGTAGATACCTTTCGGTGTATGAAAGGTGATTAACTCTTCGTCTTCAGATGCCATACGAATTTGGTTATATCCAGATGATCCATCCATAAAAGAAAGCGTTTCATGTCCTTTCGTTGCATCAATCATCAATTCAGTTATGGGTAAAGGAAAATCATCTTTTGGGCATACTTCGTTTAAGTCCCGGAAATCCACACAAACTCGGATTTGTTCATTTTTCTTCTTTACAGGCACGATGCTGGAAATCCATTGGGGGTATTTGACTTCACGGATGAATCCCACTTCAATGAGCTTGTTGACTTCATTTTCAATTTGAGGGATGAGTTCATGACGGAATCTTCGTTGCGCTTGCTTTACAAAGCAAGCTCCCTTCCTCACACCTAGATGGTCGACCGCAACTTTCGGGTCTAAGCCGGGCATTTCATTATACAACCAAGCGAAGACATCTTGGAACTCGTTGAGAAGTTGGGTGTAGGCATTCATATCATCTTCACCCAGCTCTTTGCTGACATAGACGGGTCTTAGGTGATCTTCAATTCCCAAGTTGATTTCTTCTAACTCGTCTACTGCAGCTTTGACCCCTTTCTCAAGCGCTGCGGGTGCATTTTCTGCATCTTCTTCAATCACTGTCTTTTCACCCCCTTCAGTGATGTAGCAGGATGATGCAACACTTTCTTCATTATCTTCTTTAGGTTTGGTGAAGACAATGGTTTGCCATTTAACCTTTAAAACTTTACCGCAATGTATTGTCATTTTTGTTTGACGCGTCATGCGGGATGGAAAATGGCTTTTGATTTCTCCATCCACCTCCACATATTTTTTTTATGTGGAATTCGTCTTGTTTTTCTCTTTATTGATCTTTGGTCTTAACCTTGTGAAGACAGAAGGTCTTAGCCTCTTGAAGACTAATACTCTTGTATTCTTACCCTTTTGAGGTGAATTGGAAGACAAGCTCTCCCTTTCGGTAATATGATGGTTTGCGGCCCTTTCGATAGGCGATGCATACGGAAGCTTGTGGCATGTATCCAAGACCAGCCCTCGAACCTCGGGTTGTCTGTGGTGGTAATTTTCCCAGCCGTGACTCCTCATTTGGATTATATTCAGCTTTTGTGATAAGTTTGCAGGCTTTTGGGCCAAAGCTTTTATCCTTTTGCAATCGCATAGCCTCTATTTTATCTTCTTTTCCATTATTGTCTGTGAGGGAGAGATTGGATTGAGTGGGGTCATTGGAAGAGTCAGGTCTTTCAGAGACTCAATTAATGAGTCTACAGAACTTGAGGCGGGTGTTTTTTCTTTATCTCTTGACCTTGCCCCCAAGTTTGGTTGTGGTGCTTTGACATCCTCATGTACTTTGGATTCTTTTGCTTCTGTAGAGAAATATTTGGCGTCCGCAAAGTGTGACTTGGCTTCTGTATATGGCTTTGTGTCTCCGAGAACTTTCTTTGTCACTCCATTTTGAGTGTATTTGAAGCATTGGTGCCACGTTGATGGAACTACACCATTCTCCTATATCTATGGTCTTCCCAAAAGAACGTTGAAAGATGTCTTTGCATCTATGACGTAGAACAAAAGGTTAGTTTCCATTTCATCGATTAGCAGTCTCAATCTTATGGTGCCAAGTGCTCTTTGTCCCTCTTGATTGTATCCATGTATTGTCATACGACTCTCGAACAATCGATCTACTGATATTCCCAATTGTTGCAATGTGTATAGAGGAAGGACGTTAACTGCGGCTCCTCCGTCTAAGAATATCCGGCTAATCCTTTGCTCATGGATATAACCCACGACCAGTAATGGACAATTATGGGGTTTGGATCCTAACATCAAATCTTCATCAGTAAAAGTTATTGTGGCACATTCTTCACTCGATTCGTCTCTGATCCTTGCTATCTTTCTTGGTAGCAAGGCAATATGATTCTTTGTCTTTTATGTCAACTTCGAAAGACCCGAATATGATTGAAGTGACATTAACAGCAGCAGAATCGTCTTCAAGGGTGATCTTTCCTTCATGAACCAACTTCATGACTTTGTCTTTAAAGACGAAATAGTTATGGATGGGATGTCCTACGACACGATGGTATTTTCAGTATCTTGGGTCATCAACCTTTCCAGCTTTCTCCGGTCTTTTTGAATTCAGAAGTTCAATGAGGTTTTCTCTAAGTAAATCGTCAAAGATGCCCGAGACGTTCAGAATCCAGGAAAGGATAAGTTTTGGATTGCAACTCTTTAAGGGTTGGCCTTGGAGGTCTGTCTGTCTGAGTTGACTGTCTCTTTCTTGCAAATTCCTTTTCTTTACTTTGGATCTTCACTAGTGCTTTGGTCGTCGCTTTTATGGCCAATGCTTCTTTTCCGAAAGACTTGATAAGGGCGTTGTTCCCCTTCTTTGCGGCATCATATCTTTTGTATCTTTTTGCTTTTGAAGATTCTTGAACTGGTGGTCAGTGCATCCCGCTTGAAGCCATACTTAACTCCATGTCATGAGCGCGGGTAGCAAGTTCTTCGAAAGTGCAGGGTCGGATCCCTTGCAGGATGTATTTTAACCCCCAGTGCATTCCTTGGACGCACATCTCTATACTGGAGGCCTCGGACAACCGGTCTTTGCAGTTCAAGCTCAGACTCTTCTAGCGGTTGATGTAGTCGATTGCTGGTTCATTTTTCCATTGACGAGTATTGGTGAGTTCTGTCATACTGACGGTTCTTTTCATGCTGTAGACCCGGTTCAAGAATTCGTACTCCAACGGCTCCCAACTGTCGATGGAACCAGCCTCTAAGTCGATGTACCAGTCAAAGGCGTTGCCTTTTAATGACCGTACGAACTGCTTCACCAAAAGATCGTCGTATGTCCCAGCGTTGTTGCATGTTTCCATGAAGTGTGCCACATGCTGCTTTGGGTTGCCTTTGCCATCAAATTGTTGGAACTTCGGCGGTTGATATCCCAACGGCATCTTGAGGGTGTCGATCCTTGAAGTGTAAGGCTTGGCATAAATATTTGTTGGCCTTGAACTTCCTTCAAACTCACTTTTGAGAGCTCCTTTGATATACTCGTCAAGTTGGGATAGATGGATGAAGGAGTCGGATAATGTTTGAAACGGCATTGGTCCCGCCATTTTTTCTTTACCATGGCGTTGATCCGTGGATGCTTCCGCTTCGTCTTGGGCCTCTGGAGCATTATGGCTGGTTGGTTCTACCTTGTCTAGTTTTGCAAGCAGCTTTGCGATGACATTGTCTTGTTGCTGCATGTGTTGAGACATCCCTTCAACGACTTTGGTCAATGCAGTGAGTTGGTCTTCTATGTTTGAAGTGTTCGTGGTCATCACCGGGGCATAACTTGATGCAGTCGAACAACTTGCAATCTTGAGGGGTGACCGGTGCGGAGGTACTCTTGAAGCTTTCGTCCCCTCATAGAGTGGGTTTTGCTCTGTGAATTTCGGATGTGCATCCTCAGAAAATGACAGTGCTCTTTTAGCCATGCTTCGTGTCATCACTCCAGCATTTGTTGAAGCAGTTGAGGTTCTTGATGTAGTAGCAGCGACTCCTTTGGCGGCGGCTAGAGCAGTAGCTTTCGACACAGCGTTGGAAGTCTTGATCTTGTAGGAAGCCGTTGGTCGTTGAGAATTCGACAGGAAGAGAGATGAAAGGTAGAGTTGTCCCACTGGGCGTGCCAAAAATCTGTAGACAAAAAAAATTATGTTATATTGTTACAAACACAAAATCATACAAATCACATTTAATTTAAATATATGCGGGTCTTATTCTCTATTCGGATCATTTGATTCTCTTCCCGGGTCGATTCATTTTTCCAACTTGGATTTGGATGGCTCCTTTGATCCGAAGGGATTTGGACTTCGGTTTGGCTTTGCCGCCTTTTGGAGGACTTTGGTATCTGTGTTGGCGATTTAGATCGTCGACTTTGGATTGATGTCTCATTTGGATGATCCGAGGGAATTTGATCTTTGAGGAGGTAGATTTGGTACTCCATAACACTTTTGGCGGCATGTCCCTTTGACTTTTGGATCGAAGAGGGCCGAATTTGGGTCTTTTATGAATAACGCAACAAACATCTTGAAGCTTTGGTAGCGACTTTGGAGGCTCTTCCTTGGCTTTGATGGATTCCTCGATGGCTTTGGGAGCTTTGATCCTTCCTCCGACTCGGGCATACGACGAAGAACGTTAACTTCATCGATTCGTCAACCAATATTGGATCATTTGTCCAAATCGGTGACTTTTCGATAAAGAACGCTTCGAAGGACACGAAGAACAATGAAGAACATTGCAGAGAGTCTAGAGAGACTAACCCTTGCGCGAGTCTTCAAATGAACTTCGGTGTCTAATGAATTGGCCAAGGCTCCTATCTATAAGGGAGGGTGGCATTGGCTTCCTTTTCGGACGGTGCCACGTGGCGCATCTTGATTGGCCAATAAAAAGATTTTATAATCTTTTCTTTTCCATCAGATGTCGTTTTCCATTTTTGACAGATTTGATTGTGCATCTTCTTTTCTCTTCAAGATCTTTATATCATTGTCTTTTTTTGGAAGATATTAATTTATACTTCCTTTATTGACAATATTAATTTATTTTGCTGCCAAATTTATTATGGCTCTATTTATACACGTAATATTTGTACGATATCTTCCATTTCAAGCAAATTTTTGCATTAATAGTTGATATTTATTGTACAAAAATTAACATATGTGCATAATTAAATACCATATATTTATATTATTGGAATTTTATTTTCTTCCAAAATACATGATATTTAATTTAATTTAGACATTTAATTTTTAATGCCTACAAATATTATTTTAAATATTTAATAAAAGTAATAAGTTAAAACTAGAATATATTAAAAAATTATTATCAACTTTTTTTAAAAATTATATTATAAATATAATATTTGAAAATCACTGTTATCATAATAAATATGTATTTTTTTTTATTATGGAATACACTATATTATCGGTAAAGTTAATTAAATATATATATATTTTGTTGAACCGATAGTTATATTTATTTAATTTTTAATCTTTTATTTAATTTCTTATGGAATAAATATAAATGCAGCTTTTTATTCTCAGAGTGTTTGTTTTATAAAATATTTTGAAGAAATATTTTTTTAAAGTATAAGAAGTTGTGCAGATAATATAAAAATAATAAATGTGTGTAATATATTTATTTTTAAAATTTATATATATTTTTTATGGACAATTTATATACATAAGAATAATAATAATTAATAAAAAATATAAAAATAAATTGATATATTACATGATAATACAATAACAATTATAATTAAAAATATTAATATACTACAAAATAGTAGTTGTTACAATATTTCTATATATATATATATATATTAATATTACCTATATTTTATAAAAATATATAATAAAATTAATAATAAATATATTATATTTGTATAATTTGTGTTTACATAATTTTATATAATTATATAAATCAATAAATAGAATTATTTTACAATTCTACAAAATTAATATAAATTTATAAAAAAAAAAAAAAATCCAATCAAATCTATAAGAATCAATCTAAATCAATCTAAACCCTACGTCGAAATGAATCTATAGACATTTTAAAATTAAAAAAAAAAAAAAATCCAATGAAATTTCAAATGAATACTCCCCTAAGTCTGCATGCTTATTTGACAAGTTTGTGTTTGTTACTCCCTGATTTTCATGCTCGGCCCAGCCCACAAAGAAGCCCAGTCCAGCCCGGAGGTCCACCACAAATGAGAATTGAATTAGTTCAAAAGCTCACTCCGGATGAAGTCAAATCTAATTTGAATAAAAAAAACATTGGAGGGAGTCAAGAAGTTGAGAAATAAGTGGAATTGAATAGAGGAAGAAATAAAAAGTTTGTTCTAAAATCACGAAGGAGTTGAGAGAATTGGAAAACAAAATAAATTAAAGTATTTAAAGGGGCAAATGATTGATAAAAAGGGGGACACGGCCAGCACCATCATATTCCACATTCCACATTCCATCTCTATTTTTTCTTTATTCTTGTTTTTTTGCCAAATTATTTTCCTTTCCGTATATTACTTTCCTTTACAATTTCGTTTCTGTTTGATTACATTTAATTATTTTGGTCATTTGAATTCCAATTCCAATTTTGCTTCGTTCAGCCGTCATCTTCGTGCATTTAATTTTTTTTTTTTTTTTTCATAATATCAAATTGGCAAGATTCATTTAGTGTAAGCGATTCCATCCGCACTCGTTTGCGCTTTTTATTACGAGACTAGCTTATATACTTTTTTAGTAGGCCGGAGAATTCAATTCTTGTTGATTTCGACTAACCTAAATTTGTCGGGTCGTTATCGACGAATTTCACCGACAACAGATTAGCATGCGTGGTGGGACTCCCGACGAGTTTTGCACTTTTTATGCAACTGAGGAGTCGCAAATTATCATCGCCGGAGAAAGTTCTAATATCAAAAGAAAAGAAAATTGTTGGTGAAACTTCAGTCTCACGCATCTCCGAAGAGTTCGCACGTGATGAATCGTCGGCAACTCCGGGAGGCGTGGACAGGATGATTACGATCCCTACGAGCATTCTGCAAGATCAAATTCGTGGGGAAATCCGATCTGCCCTCCACGACTCATCCTTGACGTTCTCTCATTATTTTTCCGACATTTTCAAGCCCACCATCCGAAACAAAATTACATAGTCGAGAGAGGAGAAGCTGCGCAAGGGCAAAGCACCAATGACTAGCCCCGGAGATGATGAAAATGCTCCTCTAACTAGACTTGCTCATTCAATTCGGAACCATCGGTTCGAACCAGCGGTTCGGTTTGAACCGAAATCGGGCTCAAACCGAACCGAAACCGTCAATCTAACGGTTCAATTTCGGTTTGTGTTTGAGACAAACCGTAAACCGTTGGTTCAAACCGCCGGTTTACGGTTTGAACTGGCGGTTTGGACAATATTATATATATGTATATATATTTCTTTTTTATAAAAAAATATGCCCGCCCAAACCGGCTGGTTTGGGCGGGCTAAATTTCAAACCGAAACCGCGGGGCCAAATTTCAACTGAAACTGCCGGTTTCGGTTTGAACAGGCGGTTTGGGCGGGTTTATTTTTTTAAATGAACGGTCAAGATTAATTCACGCGAATCTGACGGCCGAGATTTGATGGAACAAACCGGCAGTTCGAACCGAAACCGCCAGTTTGGGCAGTTTTTTTTTTTATAAAAAAAAAGTTTGAAATTTTAAAATGAACGGTGGAGATTTAATGTACGTTATAGTAAATGAACGGATGAGCTTTAATGACCGGGTGTATAAATAGGTGGATGAATTGGATGAATTTTCTTCACTCCAACTTCTACATTGTTATCTCTCTCTCTCTCTAAATCTCACTCTCCCACTCACTTATAATTATTTAATCTTAATATTCTACTAATCTACTATATTATATAGTATTTTATTTAGATAAAAGTATACTTTTAAAGTAGCTAATAGCTATTAGTTGAATTTTTATTTATTTGTATTATTTATTTCATTACATTATTTATATATTTAATATCCATTAAAAATTAATATTTAAAATAGAAAAATGTCACCGGAAAGGACAAAAGTAAAGCTATTGTTGATTTACATTCTCCTCCTCCTTCCCAATTTCATAATTTTTTATGAGCAATGAAATATAGAAGATTTGGATGAGCTTGAGTCGTTAAATCAAAATCAATGCCCCGAGGCTCCCGACAATGTAGAAGATGTAAGTGGAAAACGAAAAGCTCCTCAAATTCAAGCCTTAAGATCCGATATTTTCTCCGTTCATTTTACCAATAAAACAACTAAGGTAAGTAATTGCTTTCAAGTTATTTGTAATTATTGTTCTAAAGTTTATAATTACAAGAAATGAAGAGGATATGGAACATTTACACTCCATATCGAGAAAAAACACCATTATAAAATTGGAATAACTACATTACAAACACAAATTCTATGACTAATGCTGTTTTCCATTTCCAAAATTGGAGATGAGGTAAGTACCCCTACTTTATTTAAATATAATGATATTACTGCTAGAAGAGAATTAGCTAAGTTAGTTTATCATAAACATCTTCCTTTTAGATTCGCAAATGATTTACGTTTTGATAAATGGGTTACTAATGCTTACAATCCTTCGGCTAGAAGAATTCCACGCTCAACACTCACCCGTGATATTGATATAATGGTTGGTGAATGGAAATTAGAATTAATTAATATGTTTAATAATTTACAAAATAAAGTTTCTATGTGTTCGGATATTTGAAGTGATCATTGGCAAGAACATCATTGTATGGACATTACATGTCGTTGGATACAAAAATGTTTAATTGCATATAGAGAAATTGATGTAGAACACACCGCAACAAATATTTCTCACAAGATACGATCTATTTTGCAATAATATAATTTATTTACAAAACTTTTTTCAATTTCATTTGATAATGCAAGTGTTAATACGGCTAGTTTAAATTCTCTTATTGATTGCCAACCATCAATTGGTTGTAAATTTTTTCATATTAGATGTTTTTGTCATATTTTAAATTTATGTTTTCAAGATGGTTTATCTTGTTTGAAAGAGCATGTACATCCTATTAAACAAGCAATTTCTTATCTAGGAATTCTACTTATAAAATGCTACGTGGTTCATATAAATATAGAATTGCACTATGTGATTTTTTCTCGCGAAAAACATGTGAATGTGGTTTTACTTTATTTCCACAACAATGGGATTCATGTTCAAATTTGTGTAAAATATTACAAGTTTTTAATGATACTACTACTGAATTATCTGGTATTTATTATCCTACTTTACTAATTAGGCTATAGATCATTGTGTTAAAATTACTTTAATATTAAAGGGATCTTCAAATAGTTTGCTTCAAAATGCTATTGCTTCTATGACACTTAAATGGTTTAAATATTTTTTATATTTACATGATATATTGTTAGTTGCTAAAATACTTGATCCTAGAGTAAGATTAGATGGATTAGAACAATTGTTAACATCTTATTACGACTCATTATTTACTAAAAAAATAATGAAACCCCTAACCCTACTTCAATTGCATAAACAACTTTTAATGAATATTTATAGAGAATATAAACAACAATTTGATGCTTGTAGAATTGATCCTAACCAAAATATAGATACTAGTTCTAATGTTTTTTGTTAGTTTATCTCAACGTTCACAACTTTCACTCTTTTATGATTTTTATAATATAAGAGAACGTAAGCGTTCTAAAGAAACTTCAAACTCATATTTAGAATTAGAAACTTATTTAAGAACAACTTTTGAATATGGTGAAAATGAATTAAAAGAATTTGATATTTTAAAATGGTGGTCTAAAATAGCATCTACTTATCATATAATGGCATTAATTGCAAAATAAATACTTGTTTGTCCCGTGAAAATGAATTAAAAGAATTTGATATTTTAAAATGGTGGTCTAAAATAGCATCTACTTATCATATAATGACATTAATTGCAAAATAAATACTTGTTTGTCCCGTGTCAATTGTAGCCGTCGAACAAGCTTTTAGTATGGGTGATCATACATTAAGTGCTAGACATTCTAAATTAATTGTTGAACACTTAAAAAATCAATGTTTACTTGTGAACATAATAATACGGATTCAAGTGATGATCTTCAAAATATAACCGAAACTGATGATTAAAATTTATTAATTTTAGGTATATTTATATTAGTATATAATATTTAAAAGAACTATGTGGACTTTGATTCCAATTGGATACGTAGGCAACATAAATTTAAACTTCTAAATTAGATTTCCTAAGTTTAAATTTTTATAAATTTGTTAAACTTAGATAAATCTTTAAAATTTAAAATTATGTCCAAGCCCCTTAATTAAATATAACTTAACTTCTTAAATAAAATATTTACTAACATAGTATTATAGGAGCATATATAAAATCATAATCATAAATTATAATAATATAATTTATACATAAAATCATAAGTTATTTAAAAAGAAGAAAAAAAGAAGAAAAAAAAAACATAAAATTTTGTAATCGAAAATCGAAATAATCACTTAGGTAATTTAATTGTTTACACTTTACACAAATAATTCTTCTAAATTTTATAATATTATTAATAGCATAAGGCGATAACAATTAATAGAATTGAATTATTTTTTAAATCTTAGAAATACTTTTAAAATAATAAACTTAAACAATTTTGAATAATTATTATTTATATATTTATAATTACATATTTTTTTATAAAATAATTACTTAAATAATTTTTTGTTTACTTTAAATTTGAAAATTAAAAAAAAAAACAAAACAAAAAGATTGTTTTACAATTGTAAAAATAAATAATAAATTCAAATAAATATTTAAAAAGTCGGTAATCTTTGAATTTTGGATTATCTAATTAAATAATCTATAAGTTTAAATTCTAAGGTAAATCAAATAAAAAATAATCTTAGTCTTAAAAAAAATAAATTTTAATTTCTAATAGTGTGATTTAATTTAAATATTAACTTATTAAATAATTGTGTAAATTATAATTGTATTCTTAATTTTTAATTAATAAATTGATAAATAATTATTTTATAAAAACGGAGTATTATTTATATAATTTTTCACAAAAATACAAAGATTTAGTAAATTAAAATCGATATCAAAATTAATTGTAAAAATTAATATTAAAAAAACCGGAAAAAGATGTAATATAAACCGGCGGTTCAAACCGTAACCGACGATTTTTAAACCAAAACCGGCGGTTTATAAACCGCAATGAAAACCGTCAAACCATAATCAAAACTGTCATTCGGAAGGTTCGGTTTCGGTTTGAAATTCTGACAAATCGTAACCGGCGGTTTGTAACCATAACAGGCGGTTTGAACCATTCTGGCAAGTCTACCTCCAGCGAAGGCAGCACAGGGGGACACGTTCAAACATCCCCCAACGACGCTCCAGTATGGTAACATAATCATACTGAGCAAAAGAAACAAAAACAATAACCCCCGGATGAGAAAGTGGCTGAAGGACCTTGGCAGTCCTCGGGGCAGGCCACCATAAGGCCACCGCCACATCAGGAACATCCGGGGAGCAGCGGGTACGCACCATTGGCATCTGAATTGTAAAACAATCCTTTGTTCGGTGGCATGAGCGCGCCCACATCACCCACGGGGCGAACGGTCAAGGAAATGCCCCTGCCAGAGGAGGAACTACTGACCCTTGGAGGGCCTGGCCCACCACAGCCTCAAAACCTTCGGCTGCTCCTCCGGCTCCGGGGATGACTTGGGGGCACCCGCCCCACCTCCGAACCTGCCTTGGGCGGCAACTTATGCTCATCCGGATCCATGGGGATCAGCTCTTTCGGCTATAACAGTGGCTTGAGGTACACCAGTTCCGGCCGTGCCGCCTCCACCTGGGAGGGCAGGCAGCATACCAAGAAATTTCCCCAACCGAAACAACCACACAGCAGGGGTACGGACTTCCACAACTACTATCTCATCCAAGGGCAGTGGGTATGTACCACCAGCGTTCCAATGGCACAACAA
Source organism: Andrographis paniculata (assembly GCF_009805555.1). Classification (NCBI taxonomy): domain Eukaryota; kingdom Viridiplantae; phylum Streptophyta; class Magnoliopsida; order Lamiales; family Acanthaceae; genus Andrographis; species Andrographis paniculata. Next base: position 1,047,911 of record NW_026137589.1, read on the forward strand.
TCATTTGTTCGGTGGTGTAAGCGTGCTGATATCACCCGCAGAGGTGAACGGTCAAGGAAACATTCATGTCGGAGGATGATCTATTGATCCTTGTAGGGCATGGCCGACCACGGCTTCAACACCTCCGGTCACCCCATCAACTCTTGGATCACTTAGGGGCATCTGCATCACCACTGAGTATATCTTGGGGGATAGCCCAACCTCCTCCGGGACCCTGCGGATCAGCCCCTTCGGCCGTTGCAGTGACATGGGGATCAAATGTACCAACTCCATCGGCGTCGCCTCCGCATGGGGGGCAAGGAGCATACTATGAGGTAATATTTTTTTAGGCGTCCGGGCAGCTCCAAGATTATGGATGTCCATATTAGGGGGTTTTGGTACCATTTTGAAACTTTCCGGCTCTGGCGGCGCCACAAATGACTTAGTGGGCAGCTCCGACTCCTCTGAGACCACCACCAGCTCCACGGATAACTCAAGAGGTATCTCTGGCAGCACATTCAGCGGCAACAGCACCACAGACGATATGGGAGGTGCATCCGGTGGCACTTCCAACTCTAGACACTACCCGGAGGACAGCCCCGCCACCTTCGGCAGCAATTCCAGCTCCAAACGCTGTCCGGAGAATAGCCCCTCCACCTCCAGAAGCACTTTCAGCTTCGGATATTACCCGAAGGACAGCTTTGCTACCTTCAAAAGCGTATCCAACTCAAAAAATTACCAAAAAGGCAGCCTCGGTGAGGCCACCACCTCCGAGGGTGGCAAGGTATGTAGATCCGCCACCTCTTGAAGCACATCAGCGCTGGGAGGGACATGGAAAGACTCACTGGCTCCAAGAGGGTCTACTCTGTCAAATCTGGACATAATGGCCTCATATTCGGGCAGACCAGCAACAACTCCCATGCAGCCCGGAAGACATGCAGAAATACTCTCACCACCACAGCCGGTTATTGATCTGCAGGCGATTGCAGAGGTAAGACGAAGAGTATACGCCGACCCCGTCCAGTTACCCACAAGGCTGTACTATAACGGTCATTCCCGGATCAGATTACTATCAACCATCCTCTCCACCGGAATGTTCAGACCCCGGAGTTCATGTTTTTTGTCTGGGAGAGGACTCGCGCTCAACAATTGAGCATGTCGATCGGTTCACGGCGCAATGCAGAGGGGACTTCTGGGAAAATGAGTGGTACGAGCTCCAACTATTTCCGTTATCCCTCACCGGACCGGCCTTCGCATGGTATAGATCTCTCCCTCCTAATTCATTTCATATATGGGAGGACCTAGTAAGGGCATTCCACGAGCAGTTTTACAGTCCGCTTCCGGAAGTGACCGTATCTAACTAAACTAACCTATGGTAAAAACATGATGAGCCGGTAGAAAGTTTTTTGGAAAGGTTTCACAAGGCAGAAGGTCAATGTCAGGTGCGGATACCCGAAAACCAAGTTGTTGACATGCCGGTTGACAATATGATGTGTCAACTTCGTGACAAATTGGCCTTTCAAAAGTATAACGATTTCCAACAGCTTTTCGCAAATGCGGCCAAGGCGGACCAGCTTCTGTGGGAAGTTTGTGGCAAAGATCATTCATCGCATATGAAGGAAGGCAATTTTGATGTCGATGAAGGATCTGATCGAGCCCTTGTGACCATTCAGCCGTCTCATGTGTTGATCAATACTGTCGGAGTACACCCAATGAAACCTCGCGCATCAATACCAAGGGCCGACGAAAACCGGAGGAACCATAGCGACATATTTTTGGAAATCCATTTTCAAAAGAATGGAAAGACATGGAGGGTGGCCTCAGTGGACCGAGTGGTGATAATCTTTCATCCGACACGGCGTTACAAGCAGCCCCCAACGGATGAGCGTCGGGCATGCGACCGGAGGAAGAAGAAGACGGGAGCGCAAAGACGGATGAAGCAACATCGGCGCCGGACAGCTAGTTTCGGTCAAAAGAAAATGGGGCAACAAGGAGTTGAGTTCGAGCAGCAGACCATGCAGGGACATATCAGAATAAAAATATGTTGGACAAGAGTGGTTTGCAATGTCCACGCCGAATCCGACAAGAGTGAAGGCCAAAACAAGTTATTTTGGACAACAAAGTTGTCCCGGATAAACAACCACTTCGGAGGATCCAAAAGCTCTAGGTACGGAGGACAAACCTATTATTAGGGCTCTCGAAGATGATGGAATTTTAGAGGCCAGTCTCGACATCATAGCCAACAATCGAGACTTTCGGCGAGCCCTACAATACGAAGACGACTTCAAAGTCGAAACGGTTGGATTTTTACCGAGAAAATCAAGAAGCTTTAATCCAGCCGCCGCACTTCCCAACAAATCTGACTCTGAGATGACTCGGACCAGCCCCTTGCCGCTACTGGATGAGGCCATATGAAGTTCGGACCAAGGTACCATCGAAATTTCATACAAAAATATTAGGCTTCAGAGTTCAACAAATTTTTTACCCAAATATTTTTATGGTGGGCATTTGTTACTGCCTAATTTTCATGTCCGATGAAGAGCAGCGCCCAGCCTACAAAGAAGCTCAGTCCAGCCGGGAGGCCCACCACAAATGAGAGTTAGATTAGTCTAAAAGCCCACTCCGGATGAAAATAAATCTAATTTCGATACAGAAATATTAAAGGGAGTTGGAAAGTTGAAAAATAAGTGGGATTGAGTAGGGAGAGAAATGGAAAGTTGGTTTCTAAAATACGAAGGAGATGAGAGAATTGGAGAACAAAATAAATTCAAAGTATTTAAAAGGGGCAAATTATTGAGAAAAAGAGGAACACGGCCAGCACCATCACATTCCACATTTCATTTCTATGTATATATATTTTTTTATTCTTGTTTTTTTGCCAAATTATTTTCCTTCATCCATCTTACTTTCCTTTACAATTTCGTTTATGTTTGATTACATTTAATTGTTTTGCTCATTTGAATTCCAATTCCAATTTTGTTTCATTCAGCCGTCTTCTTCGTCCATTTAATTCAATTTCTTTTATTTTTCCATAATATTAAATCGGCAAGATTCATTTACTGTAAGCGATTCATCCGCATCTGTTTGCGCAACGATCTTTATTGCGAGACTAATCTTGATACTTTCTTTAGTAGGCCGGAGAATCCAATTCTGATCGATTTCGATTGGCCTAAATTTGTTGGGCCATCATCGATGAATTTCAACGAAAATAGTGTTATATGTATAATTTTATATATTATATTGTAATGTATACATATATTTATTGTGCTAAAAATTTATAATATATTCGTTATATGTTAAGTTTTCACGCTGTCAAAATATGAAGCATAAATCCAAATGCATGTCTAGAAATAAGTATTATGATGTAATTTGTCTTCATTTTTCTCATTTTTTTAAAAAGATTTTGATTTGAAATCAAACTAAATCAAAGTTTAAAAATAATTATAAAAAAAAATGAATTAAAAAAATATTTAATGTAAGGCTTACAACTAAAAAAATAAAGTATTTGATTTAATTATTTTTATTTTTATTTTTATTTTTTTCGAAAAAAAAAAAGGATGGGATGGAGGGGAGTAAGGGGAATGAGATATAGTGAGAAGCCAAACATAAAGGACAGAGATCATAATGCTTGCCAAACACATGAATATGAACCAAATATTCTTCCGCCGAAGTCCTGACTTGACTTGTAATAGAAATCCAAATTTCAAACTTCATAATTAAGGGAGGCATAGTACAGTATTAAATCTTTTTTATTGAATGAGCATGTTTACCAGATCCAAATTGTATTTCAATTTCTTAAATATAATATTGTAGTTGATAAAGTATTTTTTTTACCAGATCCAAATTGTATTTCAATTTCTTAAATATATTATAGTTGATAAAGTATTTTTTTTTTTTCCAGATTGAAGGAAATGCTCACAGACAACTTATTACATTACATGGTAATAACATATTTGTATCCTCGCCATCATATGATTCTGAGGCCTATACTATACTATACACATTTGAATAATGAATGAAGAAATGTAATAATGATAATATAAGAATTAAGCAACACAACAACTTAATTATGTGGAAGAATAAGAGACAGAGAGCATACGGAGAGCACCGGTTCTAGCGGTTCTAGCTCAAATCGACACGAGAGAGCTTGCCCAAGTATGTATGTATATGCGGCTGCTACAACTAGACAACACCTGCACAAAGACAAAATCCCGACAATCTGTTGTGTAAGATTAATAGTACAAGGGGCATGGACTTCCATTGCTTTGGCAAGAAAGAAACGTAGCGTACCACATCTAAAATGCCGAACAGATGTGCTTATTATGTGTGTTTGGAAGGTGTATACAGAAGAATTGCTGGATTAAGTTCCTGCAGGAGCCTCTGCGGACGTGCTCTGGAAATTTACAGTACTATTAGGAATGAATGCAGCAGCAAAGGTAAGGAAATAAATGAAGTATTAATAACGCATGTGTTTTTTAGTCGGAGAATTTGTACATGAGATGCAGATTTAGAAGAAATATCTTCACTATTCGAAGATTTGGCAGAGGAGTTCTTAGAAGGAGAAGCATTGGCGCCACCACCTTCAGCTCCAGTCAATTTAAGGAGTGGATCTTTTTTAAGATTGTCAGACTCGCCTTCAGCCATAGGCTTCACCTTCTGTATCAAAAGTATGTACAAGAAAGTCTACAGTAGTGAAAAGATTAATAGCAGTGCTGTGCATATAATAGTCGAGGATCTCCCACGTTACCTGGAAAATTTTGCCGAGGGTCTTCAACCCCTTGGCACGCATTCGAAGCTCTTCTTTCTTTGCACTGGGGTCTACCAGAACCTTAAAGCATAGATGCACCACCATCAAAAAAGTAATATAAGGAAAAGGAAAGTTCGTTATGCGAAGAAGATAAAGTCTCCTGACGAACCATGTGGCAAACGTGAGAGAGGGTTGTTTCTATATCAGCCACGTTCAGCTTCCATAGAGAGTCTATCATTAACTTCTTGTGGGATTGGATGTATTCTTCAAGCTCCGCCTCTGTGTAATTTCCTTCTGCGGTCAGCTGTCGCTTCATATCTTCTTGCAGCTGAATTAACGCAATTGCACCTATAATAACAGTAGGATTGTAATCGTCAGAAATAATTGCCTATCAAGAGAAATTTACCTTAGTTTCGATAAAAATTGTGCATTATGATAAGCCTTCGTGCAAGAAGCCTAATTGACATCGTCGAGAACATGAAAATTATAAGATTCTATAGGTACTATTTTCTTGCTCGTTCTCTTGAACAAAGGAAACAAAACTATCCTAAATGCAGTTGATTAGAATCCAATAATCAATTTGTAAGTACTTCAGTACTATTAAATCTAAGGTGTGCTAGGTTTGATGTGACATTGATCCATAGTCCATACCACACACATTGAGACAAAAAAAAAAAAATCAGAAAATTGGGTGACACACCAAACATAATTCTAACCTGTTGCAGCAGTTACTTGGGATTTAATGAAGTGTCCTTTATTCCTGAACCATTCTGCAACAAATGGCACACCCAAGTACATCACCTTCTTTCCGAGCTCTTTTGCAGCCTGCCTTGAATATATATAGCCAATGGTACTTAGCATATCCGCCCCATAAGCTGAGATAGAATATTTTAGTTTATAAGAGAAGAGAAATTCTAGAAGTAGCATGGTAGATAAACGACACTAATGAGGAGATGGACGTAACAATTTTCTGAACAAAAGAGGCAAGGGCAATCACTGTACAAGTATAGACTGCCAAGAAACATAGTTAACTGAACAATTTGTTGATAGATATTTTTATCCTTTAGTCACAGACTCACCACACCAAATAAGATCTAGTACACCTCCAACAAGCCACAAGGCTAAACTACTCTTTGTTTGTATAACAGTTTTCAGTAACTGCAAATATTCTAGAGAAATAACTTGGTGTTAACTCTTTCAGGAGAAGTTAGTCGGATAAACCATCGGGCTTTATCAGGACCATCAGCTTTGTACCACAGTTTTATTAGCAATTTCAAGTCAAATATTTCACCTATTTCCTTGGCAAAACTAACAAACAAATCATTTCTTAAAATGATTGGAAGCCCAACCTTTTCATAATTTAACAAGAACAAGCAATAGAAGAAGACAGACAATAGCCATTTTCCAGAAATAGCCTTGATTAAACAGTAAAATTTGCTATCAGTAGCTCAAAAGAATCAGATGAAAACCAAATATCTTACCAGCGCCTGAAAGTTTTGCCACTTCAGCCTCAGCTTGGCGAACATATTCTTCTTTATGTCCTTGAACATACAGATTAAGACGACCTTTCAGTATACCAGCCAACTTCTCTTCCCTCTCCTTCTGGATAGCCTAAAGTTGCAATAGAAACACTCTTTAGCAAAGAATAGTAAAAATAATGAGTCTTGTATGCACGCAGAATGTTAACCACGAGTTAACAAACATATTAAACACGTAGTAGCACCGTGGTTGCCATAACTGTGTGTATCAGCATGAAAACAAAAAATTACAGCACACCTGGTTTGTTTACCCAATGTCATCATCGACCCATGTATGAGGGACTAGTCTTGGCCTATTCACTAGATATGTTACTCACAAACAATACATGAATATCCCTACCAAATGCTATCAACAAGATAAGAAAAATGGTCTTCATCCTCCTTGCAACTACACTAGTGCACAGGAAATTTCGTTGTTTAAACTCAGTAACAATCACGGCAAACTAATCTAGTCTAACCAGGAAGTTAATCATATTACTTGTTATGCCACGTATGAATCTTCTTTTTCAAAATGATTTCTCCATGAAGGAATGCTACACAGAAAACCAAGGGAGTTGGGTGTGAAGACCTCTCTCACTTTACTGAAAGCATTCTCCCCCTCAACAACTCAAAAGGAGACAAAACGGCAAAGTGAGAGAGCATGTGAATTCTAGCCACAAACTCATGTACTCTCATCCTCACTACAGTACACAAATTATGCTCTATAAAGGTAGTACGTATCATTAGCACAATAGCAGGTCAACATCTTCAGCTTGCTTTAAACCCATAGTCCTATTCAGAAATAGACACCCTGGCCCACTTTTTCATATATATAAAATGTCTAGTACATTAAGGAATTTCTTTGGAGAATCAAGCAGCCTTTCTATATATATATCAAATGCTTCAAGTGTGAGAAAATAAGACATTACATATCTGAGTGTTAGAGCAAACCGCATAAAGAAGAGGCCAACTTCACTTGCATGGAAGAAGCAAAGCCTACACTCCTATAGTCAGAAATGGAGACGAAGGAGCTCAAGCAAGAACCTCAATTCAGCCACAACAAATCCACAGTTGACAACCTAGCTTTAGATTTCCCTTTGGATGATCGCAAAGAGTCGCCCATCCTCAAATTATTCCAGGGCAAGCACGCTTAACTCTAGAATTCTTTTAGTAGGGCTCTCGAACAAATGTTAACCCATTATGGAATTGAAAAGGATTCGTTTATACTGCAGTATGACAACAACTGTGCAATTAACATTTCAAAAAATCCAGCCCAGCATAGTGAACGAAGCACATAGAGATTCGATACCATTTTATTCAAGAGCTAGTGGAAGCTGAAGTGTGCAAATCGCTGCATATTGGAACTGATTTTCAGAGCGCTGATATCTTCACCAAAGCCTTGAATTCCGAACGATTTGAAAAATTGAGAAGGGAATTAGGTATGTATTTATACCTTAACTAATTCGATTTATTGAAGGAATTAGGTCCAATATTTATGGGATTTTATTTGGTTATATATTGGAATATTGGATATTTAAAAGAAATGAGAAAATTGTGGCTTGATTTTATTAGAATAGAAATATATAGGCTTTTATAGACTGTGCAGTCTACACACCTTGGGTAAAGGAATTGTTATTGACACTGCCCTCTCACATCTCACGCTCCTATTCTGATGGAGTGCAATAATAATGGCGTGTTAAGGGTTTGTTCATTTTTGTATTTCTATATTCAGAATCAGAGAGTGTTCTCTATCCCTATTTCTCTCAAACCCTAATTTTCAAAATCGTGAGAAGTTTTGTCTCAAAATTCAAAAATGGTGAAAACTCATTCGGGAGGTACATCTAAAGATGTTAAGCCAAAGATTTCATCGAAGAAGAAGGTTGAAGCTTCTAAGAAAACGAAGAAAGCAAACGAACCCATTCTGTTTTAGTCCTTGAAACCGTTGATGAACGTGGGAATATGGAGGAACAAGTTCGTGGTGTCGAGGATCGAACAGCTGCTGATGTTCATGCTGAAGAAACTATTTTCGTAACCTCAGGAGATTGCCCTGTATCTGAGGGATTTGAAGGGCAAGTTCAAGAAAGTGCTATTGTTGCCCAGATTGATCTTAACCAATAAGCAACAATGGAAACCGTAAATAAGGGTGCTCAAGATGAAGTTGATAGGATCATTGATTAAGTTGATAGGATCATTGATGAAGTTGTTGGGGAAGTTGTTGGTGAGCAACAAGGAAATGCATTGGAGATTGGCACTGGTGCCGATGGTGGTGCAGATATTGATGCAGCTGCAGAGGATGTCCCTGTTTCTGCTGAAATTCAAGGTGAACAGATTCCTGAAAATATGGCTGACGATGTACCTAAAAATGATGACCCAGAAGAGTCCCAACCCGCCGGTGCGGAAGGTGATCCAAATGAGACCGGTTATGCTGTTCATGCTGAGCATCAAGAGGAAACTGAAGTTTAAGTGAATGAAGCTAATGAGGAAGAGGAAGACCTTAATTCTATTCGTTTGTCGTCTGCTCTAGACCGTGTTCGAAAAATAAAGTTCGGTGGATCATCGAGAGCCAATCCCCTACCGGAGCCGTCTTGTCCATCGAAACGGAGACTTCAAAAGTCGAAGTCTCCCGTTGGTGTTCGCGAGAATAAAGCCCTTAATGAGACGTATTATTATGGCTCAGGCCGAAGGTATGCACTCGAAATCCTTGTGGTAGAACTTTATTGCTGAAGCTTTAGTTTACTCACAAAGCTTATTCCGAAATTGTCTTTTGAGCATTTTTTAAGAAACATTATTTGTTGTTTTGGGCTACTGGTCTTGACCGTTACTGTCCGAGATCAGTGAAGGATTTCTACGCTAATTTGAGTGGCAAAGTGTTGGATCCTACAACTCTTGGGTATCACAAAGCGTACATGCGTGGAAAGATTATAGAACTTAGCCCCGTGGTGCTCAATGCACTGTTGCTGCTACCTGCCAACGACGTCAATAAGCTGGCATCCGAATTACTTAAGGAGTCAACTAGAGAGATTGCACAGACAATTTCAGCTGGGAATGCAGTTACATTTGGCCGTTCTGGAGTAACTGTCGTGATGCTTACCATGAAGTGTCAATGTTTGTTTCGATTTTGTGAATGCAACGTGTACCGACGGTGAACACAGTGCCGTTAGTTCAAATATGGGTACTTTAATTTATGCTATTGATAAGAATTTTGAGTTGATTAACTTTGGTTTTTTGGTGATTAAGAAGATGATAGATTTCTGTTCGGATTCGAGAGTGAAGTGGACTTGATTGCCCTACCTGGGCGTGATAAGCTTGTATATCACTTCCTATGGAATTCACCCTGAGCCAGAAGAAGATATGTCTGCCATCCGATTGTTCCTGGATCAATCTAACCTGAAACAGCTCCACAATGATTTCTTAAATGGTGCCCCATTGGGTGCTGAAGGCAGACTTGCTCGTTGCAAATAATTGCCCCAAAATGTGATGAAGGAGCATATTGCCTTGTCTGCCACCTTGATTGAGCAAAAGAGAAGAGTTGCTCAGGCCTTCAGACTGTTGCCCCATTCTAGTGCCCCTGAAGAGGATATGGAGGATGATGATGATGTTGATGAGGAGGCGGACATCCCTTTTTGGCCATTGCTGCAATGCAAGGGGAGAGATGCAGCAGGAGGAGCGCTGGTTAAGGGGGAGTGCCTGTTGTTGCTAGTTTATGCTAATGTTTGCTGGTTTACGTTTCGCTTTTCCTGGTTTATGTTGACATTTTTACTGAACTGCTGGTGGTGTCTGTTGTCAAAACACCCACCTAATTTGTCCAAGTTGTCTGTGGCTTGTTTTATTGTTGGCCTCTAATAACTGCACTGAATTTCTTTGTCTCGTACCTGTATGTTCGAGGTGCGTGTGAGTGGTACTCTATCTTGATGCTTTGTATGCCTTGTTTCATTGCCAAAAAATAGGAGATTGTTATAGTATGCAAAAAGCCATAAACCCCTTTTTGCTGTTTTTGGCCATAAGCAGACATCAGTCAGGTTGTCGCAGCTGTTGTGTAACACAAATTGGGTAATTATACCACAAACAGGTAGCGTGACCACATACCACTTTTGGGCAGGTCAAACCTGCTGATCATTTAATGTATTGGGACAAATCGACTTGTCCCATGTAGAGGACGTGCAAGAGAAGACATTGGCATGCTGCATTCATCGTGCTAGGCATTTATTGCCTTGTACTCATTGTCCCAAGATTACACACAGTCAACCTTGTCTTCTTGTGTGCAAGTTTAGTGTTTTGTATGTATGGATGTGTTTCTGTGGATGATACACAAGAACTTACAGTGTATTTTTCACTCCACCTGATAGAGTGTTGAGAGGTTCATCCATGGAGGTTAAAAGTAACAGGAAAAAAGATTCTTGGAGTCGAAGCTGGACGAGATAACCATCCGATATGCAATCTTATTCTTAGCTTGGCCGCTAGTCTATTGGAGTCGTTATAAAGTAGTATAAACCAGTTCATGAGAGTTTGTAAAACTAAATGAAGCTTGGATAGAAGATAGGTTGGGTAATTTTGTATGGTGTAAACCAAGGGTCTGGTTTAGTTAGGACTCTTAGATTGGAATCCCCTAAACGTAGGTTAGAAAATCGAACTGGATAAACAAACCTTGTATGTTGTTTTCTTTGTTGCACTTATTCAGCCATGGATTTGCGCACGAATACACTGCAGTTTCAACCACGCAACTACGCTGTAAAGCTGTGTTTACGTCAAAACATTTCTCAGTTCCGCTATGCAAGTAACTCGGAGGAGTTAGACTTCTTATTCGATCGGCCTATCGATTTCTAACATTCTGCACCAATTTTTTCTTCGTTTGCAGTTCCTGATCCTCTTTTAGAGTCTGATGATTCTCCGCCCACACCTCCCGTAGCTCCAGAGTACCTGCCTATTGCTCTTCGAAAAGCTAAACGCCAGTTTGTCCATCCCATTGCCTCAGTTATTTCTAGTGACCATTTATCACATCGATCATGTTTGTTTGTTTCCACTCTTGACTTTATATCTATTCCTAAGTCTTTTTCCGAGGCCTTATCTCATGTTGGTTGGCGTGCTACTATGATTGATGAGATAAATGCACTGGACGCTTACGGCACATGGGGTGTGGTCCCTTTACCAGAAGGGAAACAATTGATTGGTTACAGGTTTGTCTATGCTGTTAAGTTTAACTCTCATGGTTCTATTGCTCGCCTTAAAGCGCGATTTGTGGCTAAAGATTATGCTCAAACTTACGGTGTGGACTATTCTGAGACTTTTTCTCCGGTAGATAAGTTGACTTATGTTCGTATCTTGATCTCTTTAGTTGTACGTCATGATTGGCCATTGTGGCAATTGGATGTAAAAAATGTTTTCCTTAATGACAATCTGGTCGAGGATTTTATATGGAGCAACCTCCGGGCTTTGTTGCTCAGGGGGAGTCGGAAAAAGTGTGTTGTTTGCAGAAGTCATTATATAGCCTAAAGCAGAGTCCTCGGGCATGGTTTGGCAAGTTTAGCCACGCGATAGAGGAATTTGAGATGATAAAGTGCAAATCAGATCATTTTGTGTTTTATCGTCATACCGATTCCGAATCAAATGATAAATTTTTGCCTAAAGACTTTGGTGAGCTACGATATTTTCTAGGAATCAAAGTATTCCAGAAAAAGAATGGTATATTTCTCTCTCAGCGGAAATATAATCTTTATTTGTAGACTAAAATGGGAAAGATTTGAGCTAAACCATCAAGTGCACCTATGACACCGAATCAAATATTTACAAATAAAGGAAAAACAGTTGAGGAGCCTGACCAGATATAGCTTACCCGTTTAGTATGGTAAGTCAGTTCATAAGTGCTTCTACAATCCAACATTGAGAGGCTTTGGAACAAATTTTGGGGTATTTGAAAGGTGCTCCAAGGCAAGGGTTATTGTACAAGAACTATAGGCACAACCACATTAAATGTTTTTTCTATGCTGATTGGGCAGGCTCTAAAGTTGATCGTAGGTCAACCTCTGGAGACTGTGTGTTTATAGATGGTAACTTGATTTCGTGGAAAATTAAAAACAGAATGTTATATCGAGATCAAATACAAAATCAAAGTATCGAGCGATGGCGCATTCCGTACGTGAGATTATATGGTTGAGTTTTCACATCTCAGTCAACACAATTATGGTAATGACAATCAAGCAGCTCTAAATCTTGTATTCCATGAGCAGACCAAACATATTGAAGTTGAGTGTTATTTTATTCAGGAGAAGATTCAAAGAGTGGTGGTCACATGTCATGTAATAAACGTGAGATCAAGTTGGAGATCTACTAACCAAACTTTACCTAGTCCTTGTCTTAAATATCTTTGCGACAAGTTTGGCAAGATCAATATCTATACTCCAACTTGAAGGGGAGTATATATATATTTATATATAGTGTTAGACATATTTATATATATTAGTTAGTATTTAATTATATTGTGGGTTTTGACCCAAAACAAATTAGGACTGTACATATATATAGATGTAATTTTATTGTATTTTTTAATTTAGTGAAATAAACTTAAGTTAACAGATAAAACATACTACAACTTATTTCTCTCTCATATTAAATGTTTCTCCCACACATGCTTACATCTTATTTTATATTATTTTCTAATCATGTCTCCTTTTTCATTAATTTCCCCCACTAATCCTCTTAAACACCGTATAAGGTTTATCTTGCTAAACAAACAATTCTTTAGGAGAAAGTACACTACATTAATTAAAAAGAGAAGAAACGGAGTTAAGACAAGCAAAAGCACAAACTGCCATATTATTCTCTACTCTTGGAATAATTAAATAAGCCACCAAATACAATTATTTATAGTGGTGTTATGTGTTTCGGGACAAGTTTTCAGGAGGATGATTGGACGTGCTAAAGTAAGGGATAACCTTTATTACCTTGAGATGCCAAGCCAAATGAACCTAGTCCAAAGTAAAGGTCTAATGTCAGGAACCCATCAATCCAATATGGAGAAAATTCATCTTTATTGTCGTTTAGGACATCCATCATCTAGGGTTTTTGAGCCCTTGTTTCCCATATTGTTTTTGGATTTAAACATTGAGGAATTTCATTCTGATGTGTGTGAACTTGTCAAACATAAGCGAATGCCTTTCCTCATTAGTAATAAACAAAGTTCTATTCATTTTCACCTCATTCATATTGATATCTAGGGTCCTACCATTTATAGTTCCTTTGTAGCACAATGGTTTATTTCTTGCATTGATGATTGTACCCGTATCACTTGGTTGTTCCTATTGAAGTCTAAGTAACAATGGTGAGAAATCAATTTGGGGTCTATGTCAAGAGATTTAGGTGTGACAATGTTTGGCATTATTTCAACCAAATACTCACTTCTTACTTTCAAAATAATGGGATTATTCATGAGTCATCTTGTGTAAATACTCCACAACAAAATGAAGTAGAAATAGAAAAGATGGTGACCTCCTCAAGAAGACTCAAGCAATGTTGTTTCAGAACATTGTACCTAAAACTTTTTGAGAAGTAGTTCTTACAGCCACGTATCTCATATATTGTTTCCCTTCTCGTGTCTCGCGCCATAAAAGTTCAATGGAAGTTCTCTAATTCTCTTATAGTGACTTAAGAGGCACATATGATCTTGTTCGAGTCTTTGGGTGTTTCTCATTTCTTCATATTCATGGTCCGGGAAAATTGGATCCTAGTACCCAAAATGTATCTTTGTATGGTACTCTTCCACTAAAAAAGATACAAAAGTTACTATCCTCCATCCAAGAAATTCTGTCTGAATAGATATCATATTCAATAAGAAGGAATCTTACTTTCCTATCTTCAGAGGGAGAACCTCACTTAGAGATAAAGATCAAGGAGGTTTCTTTCTAGATTCTCTTAATTTGTCCGCTAGTCTCGGTAGTCCTCCTTTGCCTAACCTCATTTGCCTGAAACTATTGAGTCTGCTCCTGTTATTGTTAGAATTCTTGATAAGGATAAGATATGCAAAGAAATACAAAATAAAGGGAATACAGATTGTCCCTAAACAATAGGAATCCAAAAGTCTAACCAAAGCCAGATGTCATAATTTCTTATTCAAACTCACAGGTAGAAGTTGATAATATTTCTTAATCTATTACCATGAACACAAGGTGAACCGGTTGTTGATGATGAATTGGATTTACCCTTTAATGTTAAAAAGAAACCTAGAGAGTATAGAAAAAGGCCCCTATATCCTCTTGATCACTACCTATCCTTAAAAAAATTTCACCATCTCACAAAACCTTTCTTGTTAACCTAAATACCAATCACTATCCTTACTAGTATGTCTGAAGCTATGTCTAATGAAAAATGGAAACAATGTATATAAAAAGGGGCATTGAGAAAGAACAAAACCTGGGAGTTGGTAGTCAAATACAAGACGGATAGGACGATTGAATGATATAAGGCTCTATTGGTAGCAAAAGGATATTCATAGACTTATGGGATTGACAATCTAGAGAATTTTGCTCGAGTTGCAAAAATGAATACAGTAATAGTATTGCTTGCACATGGTGCCAACTGTGGATGAGACTTGCAACAATTTGATGTTAAAAATTTTTTTTACATGGGGATCTAGAGAAAGAGATTTATATGGAGGTTCCACCGGGTTATGATAAGAATTTGGATGCTCACATTGTGTGTAAATTGAATAAGGACCTATATAGACTTGAGAAATTTCCTTGGGCAAGGTTGGAAAGATTTGCAAGGATTATGTTGGCAATATGGTATAAATAACCAAGGTGATTGTGAACTCGTATTTTCTTTCTTATTTTTCATTTGTGCAGATCACATATATATATATATATTATATACACATCATAATAGGAATGTCTAGAGCCTCTATTCAATACTCTAGAAGTTTCTAGGACATTCTATATTTTCTAGGACAATAAGTACGCTATACACCTACCATCATTATTATGCTACATATTCCAATACAGTTAACACTCCCCCTCAAGTTGGTGCATAGATATTAGTCATGCCCAACTTGATACACAAGTGATTAATTTGAGTCCAGTGTAGTGGTTTGGTGAAGAGGTCTGCTAGTTGATCCTCTGTCTGAACGAATTCTGTAGTAATTATGTATTGTTGTATCTTTTCTCGCACAAAGTGACAGTCGACTTCAATGTGTTTAGTGCGCTTATGGAAAACTGGATTAGAGGCGATGTGCATGGCGGCTTGGTTATCACAATAGAGCTTAGCGGGAATTGTAGCCTCCATTTTTATTTTCTTTTAAGAGTTGGATAATCCACGTTATTTCGCATATACCTTGGGCCATAGCTCGATATTCTGATTTTGCACTCGAGCGGGAAACCACACTTTGCTTTTTGCTTTTCCAGGAAATCAGATTCCCACCAACGAATACGCAGTAACCACATGTGGACCTTCGATATTCTTTAGAACCTGCCCAGTCAGCATCTGTTGACCACTCTATCCTCATATGTCCATGATTTTGGTGCAAGATCTCCCGACTTGGAGCCCCTTTTAAATAGCATAGAATGTGTCCCACAACCGCCCAAAGATCGTTAGTATGAGAAGACATGAACTGACTAATGACACTTATAGGGTATGCAATATCCGGCCAAGTGACTGTAAGGTAGTTTAATTTCCCAACTACCCTCATGTACCGTTCAGGGTCTTTCAATGGTTTTTCCTCCTTTATCAAGTGAGTGTTTGGAACCATGGGAGTATTGCAGGGTTTTGCGCCTAACATTCGTGTCTCAACCAGCAGATCTAATACATATTTTCGTTGAAAGATAAATTTCTTTATTGCTTCTAAAGACCTCTACTCCCAAGAAATTCTTCAATTTTCCCAAGTCTTTCGTTTGAACCTGACTCTGCAAATAATCTTTTAGTGATGCAATACCCATTGTACTGGAACCTTCTTCGAAGTTCATTGTCGGTTAGGTCAGCCTTCCCTTCAGAAAATGAAATTAATGTGTCCCAGTTTTCAATTTATCTTCATTCAATTGTGAATCATGTCAATTTGCTAAACATCATCGTGTCAGTTTAACTCCTAGGGAGAACAATCGTGTCCAAGGCCCTTTGATTCAGTTCATTTGGATGTTTGAGGTCCACGTCCCATATCTTCTAAACAAAGGTTTAAATATTTTGTTACATTTGTTGATGATTACTCTCGAATGACTACGATTTTCTTCATGCGTCATCTATCAGTGTTGTTTTCACATTTAAAAGGATTTTGTGCTGAAATTCACACCCAGTTTGGTCTTCAAGTTAAAATCCTACAAAGTGACAATGCTAAATAATATATGTCTGATTCATTCAAGTCCTTTATGAAACAAAATGGTACTACCTCCGTTCGGCTCTAAAGGTCTCATTTTTACTTTTTTAGTATTGATCTTTGAATATTAATTATTATATAAAAACATAGTACAAATTAAGAAAAAATGACAAAAATACTTCTATTAATATATTTTAAAACTATTATAATGACATTTGTGCAAAAAATTATACAAATATAAAGATATTTTTAATGTTAAGTACGATGACGCAAAAGGTAAATAGGACCCTTAGAGCAGGACGGAGGGAGTATTATACACCAGACTTCGTGTGTTGACACTCAAACCCAGAATGGTGTTTCCGAAAGAAAAAATAGTCATTCATTTGAAACAACCAGAGCTCTTCTATTTCACATGAGTGTCCCCTAGACTTTTTTGGGCTGATGTTGTCTCCACCGCTTGCTTCCTCATTAATCGGATGCCATCCGCTGTTCTTAATGGTCAATCACCCTCTCATATTCTCTTTCCTGACGAACTTTTTTATCCATTTCCTTAAAAAAATATGTAGTTGTACATGCTTTGTTGAGATACACGTCCATATGTTACTAAACTTGACCCAAAATCATTTAAATGTATCTTTCTGGGTTACCTTGCATTCAAAAAGGATACATGTGCTTTTGTCCGAGCCTTGGGAAATATATTGTGTTTGTAGATGTCCCGTTCCATGAGGACACCCCTTTCACACCATCCCTTGACCTTCGAGAATAGGGGCAGTCTCCCGACATCCTTATGTACACCGTCAAGACAACCACACCCAATCCTCCACCAGCCACACGGCTACCAATTCACCATGTCTACTCTCAACACAACAAAAGTCACCCTCCTGAGCTCCACACAAATCCAGCTCCAGCCTCTAACTCTTCCCTGGTGTCAACATCATCTTCGTCGCCAAATTTACAACACTAGATGACCTACCGATTGCTTTTCGTAAAGATACTTGCTCTTGCACCAACCCCATCTCTAATTTTATTTTCTATGATCAGTTTCTCCTTCTGCCTCTATTTTTGTCACATCACTTGATTCTATTATCCTTAGCAAATCTGTTCATGAAGCTCTTATACCATGTGAACCGGTATTCTCTCTCTTATTTTCCATCTGTGCAGATCACAAATATATATATTATATACATCATAACAGGAATTTCTAGAGTCTCTATTCAATACTCTACAAGTTTCTAGGACAATAAATACGTTATACACCTATCATTATTATGGTACATATTCCAATACAGTTAACAGTGATCATACAATGTTCATTTCAGCATTCTCCTTCAGAGGAGTCACAAACCTACTTGTTATGTTGATGACCAGTGATAACAGGAAATGATGATGAAAAGAACGAAGCATTGAGTCACTGTGGCGAAAGAATTTAAGATCAAAATATTAGAAAGGTTTAAGTATTTCTCTCGGATTGAGGTTGCTTATTCGAAACAAGGGATTTTTATCTCTTAGCAGAATTATATTACAAACCTTCTTAATGGACAGGCAAGACAACATGCAAACCAATGGCCATCCCTACGAATCCAAATTTCAAGTTTGGGACAACAGAAGATTATGTGGCAGTAGACTGGGAGATGTACCAGCAACTAAT
Organism: Andrographis paniculata; assembly: GCF_009805555.1. NCBI lineage: Eukaryota > Viridiplantae > Streptophyta > Magnoliopsida > Lamiales > Acanthaceae > Andrographis > Andrographis paniculata. The sequence continues at coordinate 1,066,093 of NW_026137589.1, forward strand.
AGGGACTCGTATATCTTTCCTACACACGACCGAATATAGCATTTGTGGTAAGTAGGATCAATCAACTTATGCATAACCTGAAAAAGGTTCATTTGCAAGCAGCCCATAGAATACTTCAGCACCTTAAGGGACACCAAGAAAATGCATTTTATTCAAAAGAAATCTAGGTTTGATACTTAAGGCATACATTAACGACGGGATTGGGATCCGGAAAGTTGAACCAATTGCTAATACAAGATAAAAGCAATAAAATAATCAAACGATACCAATCATTTTTCCAAAGAACAATAAAATGGAATCAACTATTTGCTCAAAAGCCACTAGACTCATTTATTTCCAATATCAATAATAATGTCCTCCAAACCTAGACTTTTTAAATACTTATACTAAACCATGCTTGATAAAAACAAAATAAAACAACCTAAGAACTATGGAGCAAGCTCAACTCAAAATATAATATCTATTAGAAAAGCAAATAAATAAAATCTAAACCCACAAAGAGTAAGCCTAAGCCCATCCCCGTCGTTGATATACAAACAACGGTTGAGGCTCCATTGTTTATTTAATCTTAATTTCATATTCTTTTCGATCTTGCAATCTATCATTATCTTAATGATTTATAATACGTAAATGATACGAAGTGGAAATATGAATCTTATTGAATAAAGAAAATGAACAACAATAGAATTTCTTCCGTTCAAGCGTAAACTCTATTGTATAGTGAGTTTAAGAACAAATTCCGTTCGCTCTAATACCATGTTGCAAAGACTAAAGAAGAAGGAGAATAGATTATTATATTAATTATCTTAATGATTTATAATAACTAATACAAAAAGGAAATATAAATATTTATTGAACAAAAAAAATGACAAACAACAAAATATCTTTCATCCAACCGTAAGATTGATTCCCAAAACTCTAAATGATCTCTTGGACTTCTCACTTAGTATATCTAAAGACTTCCCTTATCAATCCCTAGCACGCCAATAATCTTATTTAAATAATTAGACCCAATAATATAATGAAATATGAAACCTAGTAGACTTAAATAACTAAAGTGTTGCTATCAACAAAAAATCGGTTGCTTCCTCTCAAACCTGCCATGAGTATACGACAATGGTCGTTCCTTATTACATCTCCATGACTCATCAGTATCAATAACACGTATTTATAGGACATAACTCTAAGATTTTGAATAGAAAAATCAAATGAAGAATAAGCTTAATTTTATTAAAATATGTCATCTTCTTACATACAAGGATAGGAAGACTTATATACAAAAAATCTTAATATAAAAATAAAGAAACTATCTTATATCTTATTCCATGAATCATGGGATCATCTTCTATCTTATTCCATGAATCGTAGGATCACTAGATGTACAAAGGAAATAAGATATTTGTTTCCTAAAATAAATTGATTCACATATTTTTCCACACCCCCTCTCAAGCTGGTGAATAGATATTTTCCATTCCCACCATATAGAGCCTTCTTCAATTTACACATGGTGTAAGCATCCAAGTTCTTATCATAACCCGGTGGAACCTCCGTATAAATATCTTCCTCTAGATCCCCATGTAAGAATGCATTTTTAACATTAAATTGTTGCAGGTCCCATTCATAGTTGGCAGCAAGTGGAAACAAGACTCTTATTGTATTCAATTTTGCAACATGAGCAAAAGTCTCTAGATAATCAATCCCATAAGTCTGTGTGTATCCTTTCGCCACCAATCGCGTCTTATATCGTTCAATTGTCTCATCCACCATGTATTTGACCGTATACACCCATTTACAACCCACAACTTTTTTTCCACTAAGTAGTCTTACCAACTCCCAGGTTTTGTTCTTTTTCAATGCTTCCATTTCTATATCCATAGCTTGTTTCCATTTCGCATTAGACATAGCTTGAGAAACATTAGTAGGGATAGTGATGGTGTTTATGTTAGAAAGAAAGGTTCTGTGAGGTGGTGAAAATTTCTTGAAAGATACTTATTGTGCTAGAGGATACAAAGGCCTGTTTCTACACTCTCTAGGTTTCTTTCTAACAGCAATGGGTAAATTCAATTCATCATCAACAGCTGGTTCACCTTGTGATTCAGTCATGGTAATGGATTGAGAAATATTATTAACTTCAACATGTGAGTTCGGATCAGAATTTATTACCTCAGTTACTGGCTCCGGGTTAGACTTTTGGAACCTGCTAGTTTTGGGACAGCCTTTATTCCCTTCCTTTTGTATTTCTTTGCACACCTCTTCGTCAAGTTTTTTAGCAATATCAGGAGCAATAGGAGCAGACAAAGGAGCAGCATCAGCAGGAGCAGACAAAGGATTAGCAGTAGGAGCACATTGAGGCAAAGGAACATGAGGAGGAGTAGTAGGAGCAGGTTCAGGTTCAGGCAAAAAAGGACTACTATCGGGACTAGTGGACAGATTAAGAGGATATAGAAAGAAACCCTTTTGGTCTTTATCTTCCTGAGATGGGTTCTCCCCCTGTAGATAAGATCTAGTAAAGTAAGATTCATTCTCATTGAATGTGACATCTATTGACACAAAGAATTTTTTGAGTGGAAGACTACCCCACAAAGATACATTTTTGGGCTCTAGGATCTAATTTCCCCCTGTTTGGACCATGTATATGAACAAAAGACACACACCTAAAGACTCTAGGAACAAGATTATTTGTGGTTCTTAAGTTGGGATAAAAGGATGAGAGAAGTTCCATTAGACTTTTGTGGTGCAAGACACGAGAAGGCAAATGATTTATGAGATGTGTGGCTATAAGAACTGCTTCTCCCCAAAAGGTTTTAGGTACACCATTTTGAAACAACATTTCTCGAGTCTTCTCAATGAGGTCACCATATTTTCTCTATGATACTCCATTTTGTTATGGAGTATACACACGAGATGACTCATGAATAATCCCCATTATTTTGAAAGTAATGAGTGAGGACTTGGTTGAAATAATCCTTAGCATTGTCAGACCTAAATCTCTTGAAATGGACCCCAATCTGATTTTTGACCATTGAGCGAAAATTTGGTAGAACAGTACTAACATCAAACTTGGACTTCAAGAGGAATAACCAAGTTACACGGCTACAATCATCAATGAAAGAAAAAAACCATCGATCTCCAGAGACTCTAGGAATAGTAGAAGGACCCTATATATCAGTATGAATGAGGTGAAAATGAACAAAATTTCTTTTATTACTAATGGGGAAAGGCACTCGCTTATGTTTGGCAAGTTCACACACATCACAATGAAATCCTTTAAACACTTAAATCCGAAAACAAAGTGGGAAACAAGACCTTAACAACCTTAAATGATGGATGTCCTAAACGACAATAGTAAAGATAATTTTCTCTTTATTGGATAAACGGCTTTCTGACATTAGACCCTTACTATTTACCAGGCTCAACTGTCTTGGCATCTCAAGGTAATAAAGGTTGTCCCGTACTTTAGCACGTCCAATCGTCCTCCCCTAACCTTGTCCTGAAATACACAACAGCCACTATAAAAAACCACATTGCATGATAGATCTTGGGTAAGCTTTTGTATACAAACAAGATTGGTGGATAATTTGGGAACATGAAGGACATTTTTAAGGGTCATCGTAGGGTTTATTAGAACATCTCCTACTCCTGCAATAGTTGTTAGAGATCCACAAGTTGTGGCTATTTTTCGGCTACTAGGATATGGGGCATAGGTTGAAAAGAATTTAGATGAGTGGGTCAGATGATCGGTGGCTCCAGAATCCATGATCCGAGAATTGGTAAATAGTGTGTTTGAAGCATTTAATTTAATGGAAAAAGAAAACGTACCAGAATATACCAATGAACAAGTACCTGAAGGCTTCTCAAGACGGTTGATTAAAGACCTTAATCTCTCAATTTCCTCCCAATTAAGGCCACTCAGCTCTTCACTTTGTGGTGCAGCAGCGATGTGTACTTGTCCAACACGGCTTAGGTCTGACATATTATAACTTTCAGTCTCCGGTGATTATGACTAATAAGCTTTGAGAAATAGTCCAGAAAACTCATAAATTAAGGCCGGTCGAACGGAGGAAAGAAGACTTAGTGGAATCAAGAAAGAAATGCTCTGATACCTGTCAAGGAATAGCTGAGTTATAATGTTGTTGAGATATTTTAGATATTTAATTTTAGATTTGTTAGATTTAGATTTAGATTTGGTCATATCCATTAGATTACATTATTTAGATTTGAGTCTATCGAGTTTGTTTTTAGGTTGCCTATATATAGGCCCCTTATTTTGATTATCAAAAAAGTAAATTTTAGAGTTTCCGCAAAATATTTTAACATGGTATCAGAGCTCTAGGAATTTTTTCTTGGGTTTTGTAGTCTTCTTCAAGCAGCCTTCATCGCTGTGTTTTGTTCTGGCCTTAATTGCTGTGAATTTTTCTTCTTCACTAAGTCATGTCTGAAACCATCTCCAACCCTTTCGAAGAATTTAACTGTATTCAGAAAATTGGAGAACTGTAGAACATCCGGGCATCCAATAGGTTCAATGGGAAAAACTATCTCAAATGGTCCCAAATTGTCCGTACATACCTCAAGGGCAAAGGGAGGCTTAGTCACCTCCTTGGAACCGGACCAGAAAAAAGGGATCCAACATTTGAAGCATGGGATGAGGAGGATTCTATGATTATGTCCTGGCTATGGGATTCAATGGACCCAACAATCAGTGACACTTGTATGTTCTTAAATACTGCAAAGGAAATCTGGGACTATATCAACCGTACATACTCAAAGGCCCGTGATGCTGCCCTTGTGTATGAAATCAAAGAAAAAACCGGAGCCACCAAGCAAGGAGACAAATATGTCACAGATTATGCAACTCTATTGCAAAATCTTTGGCAGGAATTGGATCACTACCGGGTAATTAAGATGAAATGCCCTGATGATGCTGCCACTTTGAAGAAGTTCATTGAGAATGATCGGATATATGATTTTTTGGCAGGATTGAATTCTGAATATGATCAAGTTAGGATCCAAATCCTCGGCAAGGAGGATACACCATCTCTAGAAGAGACAATCTCATTAATCCGAGCAGAAGAAAGTCGGAGGAGTGTCATGCTAGAACCACATACTATGGATGGGTCAGCCTTAGCAGCAAAAACAAATCAGGAGAAGACGAAGAATGATATGTCTAAACACTTTGGTAGAGATAACCAAGGGAAAGAAAATAAAGACAATCTTTGGTGTACTTATTGCAAGAAACCCAGGCATACAAGGGAGAAGTGTTGGAAGCTGAACGGTAAACCTCCAAGCCGAGAGTGGGGCTACCGTGGGGGGCAGCAGTAAAGGCCTCACGCGCATATGGCAGAACAGCCCAATATTGAGGAAAATCCAGCAATAGGGGGGTTCAATAGTGAAGAAATTGAAAGATTGAGAAGTTTGTTGGGGTCTCTTAAGAAGCCTTCTGGAACATGTTCAATGGCTCTTTCAGGTAAATCTGTATGCACGAATGTCTTAGACAAATTATGTACCAACTCTTGGATCATGGACTCCGGTGCCACAGACCATATGACCCCCACATCTCAATTCTTCCACACATATACCCCATGTCCAAGTAATAGAAAAATTGTTGTGGCCAATGGTTCCTTAGCCACTGTTGCAGGGATTGGAGATATACATATCACACCTAGCCTTATCCTTAAAAATGTCCTCCATGTGCCCAAACTGTCAACAAGCCTTGTTTCCATTCAAAAGTTGACTCATGATCTTAAATGCTATGCTGTTTTTTGCTCTTCTTATTGTGTTTTTCAAGACCAGGACTCGGGGAGGAGGATTGGACTTGCTAAGGAAAGGAACGGTCTTTACCATCTTGAACCATCTAAAAAACCTAAGAGTAACTTGCCTTCTTCTTTCCTTAGTTCCTCGAATAAAGATGCCATTTGGCTATATCACCTACGTCTTGGTCATCCTTCTTTTAGGATTTTAAAAATAATGTTTCCTCATTTGTTCCAAGGATTAGATATTTTTGAATTTCATTGTGACATCTGTGAATTGGCAAAACATATCCGTGCATTTTTTCCTATTAGCAATAAGAGAAGTTCTCATCCTTTTCAGTTGATTCATAGTGACATATGGGGTCCTTCCACTATACCTAATGTTTCTGGGGCTCGTTGGTTTATGTCCTTAATTGATGATTGCACTCGGGTCACATGGCTTTTTCTTCTTAAACAAAAATCTGATGTTAGCACTGTTATACCTAATTTTCATTTAATGGTTCAAAATCAATTTGGTGTCAAAATAAAAAGCTTTAGGACAGACAATGCTAGAGATTATTTCAATCAGATTCTGTCACCTTACTTTCAATCACAGGGGATTATCCATGATTCATCATGTGTGGAGACACCCCAACAAAATGGGGTAGCTGAAAGAAAGAATAGGCATTTACTCAACACCACCCGAGCCTTACTGTTTCAAGGGAATGTTCCTAAGTCCTATTGGGGAGAAGCCGTTCTTACTGCCACATATATGATAAATAGACTTCCCTCCCATGTGTTAGAAAACAAAAGCCCCATAGAGGCCCTTCATAGTTTTTACCCTCACTTCAGAACCTCAAATGGCCTCACTCCTAGGGTATTTGGGTGTACCGACTTTGTTCATGTCCACAAACAACATAGGAAAACTAGACCCTAGAGCCATCAAATGTGTTTTCCTCGGTTACTCATCCACTCAAAAGGGATACAAATGTTACAACCTCTTGACCAAAAAATTTTACATCTCTGCGGATGTCACTTTCACAGAAAATAGACCTTTTTTCAAGTCCTCTCTTCAGGGAGAGATTTCAATGATGGAAGATAGTACTTGTGAGTCTTTCGAACCACTTAAAACCCTTGACCTTCCGCATGTGCCACCCCGCAGTCACTCAGAACAAAACCCTCCTCATGTTCCGGTTGAACCTAAGTCCTCTGAACCAGTCACATCTGAGTCACCCAATCCTGTCACTGAACCCATATCATCTCCTTCTCCAACCAGCATCACTCACAATTTTCCAAAGTTTCCTCAGGTGTATTCAAGGAGAAAGACCGTTCCTGAACTGACACAAGTCCAAGAATCCAATCCAAATTCTGAAAAAGAAATTACGGTAAGATCAGATCCACATTTACATTTACACACACAATCTGTTGATAAGTCCACTGATTCAACTATTGTTCTGGATCTTCCCATTGCTGTTAGAAAAGAAACCAGAGAATGCACTAAACAACCACTCTATCCTCTATCTCACTATGTCTCTTTTAAGCGCCTATCGCCAGCCCAAAAGGGATTCATTATGAGTTTGAACACCATTGTCATCCCTCACAATGTGTCTGAGGCATTGTCAAAAAGAGAATGGAGGGATGCTACGAGAGAAGAGATGAATGCATTAGAAAAGAATAAAACATGGGAGATTGTTGATAAACCAAAGGGAAAAAACATTGTTGATTGCAAATGGATTTTTACATTGAAGTACAAGGCTGATGGATCCCTTGAAAGATATAAAGCAAGGTTAGTAGCCAAAGGATACACTCAAACTTATGGAGTGGATTATCAAGAAACATTTGCTCCAGTTGCAAAAATGAACACAGTAAGAATTTTGTTATCATTGGCTGCTCACTTTAATTGGCAACTGCTACAATATGATGTTAAGAACGCATTCCTCCATGGTGACTTAAATGAGGAAATCTACATGAACAGTGTGCAAACTGAAAAAAGCCCTTTATGGGTTAAAACAATCTCCCAGAGCATGGTTTGACAGATTTGCAAAAGTCATGAAGGAATTTGGGTACAAACAAAGCCAAGGTGACCACACGCTTTTCATTAAGCATTCAGCTGTAAGGGGAGTGACTGCTCTTTTAGTCTATGTGGACGACACCATAATGACTGGAAATGATGAAAAAGAGAAGCATGAATTAAAGTTGAGACTAATGAAAGAATTTGAAATAAAAGAACTAGGGAAATTAAAGTATTTCCTCGGTATTGAGGTGGCATATTCTAGACAAGGGATCTTCATATCTCAACAAAAGTACGTACTTGATTTATTGGCAAAAACAAGGAAGATTGGGTGTAAGCCGATTTCTACTCCAATAGATCCAAACTATGAATTGGGAGAAGCTAAAGAAGAACCAACTGTGGATAAAAGAATGTACCAGAGGTTGGTTGGTAGACTTATATACCTTGCTCACACTCGACCAGACATAGCATATTCTGTAAGTTTGATCAGCCAATTCATGCATGATCCAAGAGAACCTCATCTTCAAGCTGCTTACAGGGTACTGCACTACTTGAAAGGCAATCCAGGGAAAGGAATCTTGTTCAAAAGGAATGACACTCTTACTCTGGAAGCCTACACTGATGCTGACTATGCTGGCTCCCTAGTGGATAGAAGATCAACTACAGGGTATTGTACTTTTCTTGGAGGTAACCTAGTGACATGGAGGAGCAAGAAGCAGAATGTAGTGGCAAGGTCATCAGCAGAATCAGAATTTAGAGCAATTGCTCAAGGATTATGCGAATTACTTTGGCTGAGGATCATTTTGGATGATTTGAGAGTCAAATGGGAGGGTCCTATGAAGCTTTACTGTGACAATAAGTCAGCTATTAATATAGCTCATAATTCTATACAACATGATAGGGCAAAGCATATTGAAATTTATAGACATTTCATCAAAGAAAAACTGGAGGAAGGGTTAGTATGTATGTCCTATGTTCCATCAGAGAGACAATTAGCCGATGTTCTAACAATGGGACTGAACAGTTCGAGTTTCCATGATCTTGTATCCAAGCTGGGAATGGAAGACATCTATTCCTCAGCTTGAGGGGGAGTGTCAAAGAATAGCTGAGTTATAATGTTGTTGAAATATTTTAGATATTTAATTTTAGATTTGTTAGATTTAGATTTAGATTTGGTCATATCCATTAGATTACATTATTTAGATTTGAGTCTATCGAATTTGTTTTTAGGTTGCCTATATATAGGCCCCTTATTTTGATTATCAAAAAAGTAAGCTTTAGAGTTTCCGCAAAATATTTTAACAATACCATCTAAGATTTTGAATAGAAAAATCAAATGAAGAAGAAGTTTAATTCTATCAAAATACGTCTTCTTACATACAAGGATAGAAAGACATATACAAAAAATCCTAATAAAAAAAGAAGGAAACTATCCTATATCTTATTCCATGAATCACCGGATCATCCTCTATCTTATCCCATGAATCATGGGATCACTAGATGTACAAAGGAAACAAGATATTTGTTTCCTAAAATAAATTAATCCACATATTTTTCCACAATAACTTTTACCTACTGTCTAGTAACTTAGATACCTAGTAACTCACAGCTCTAGTAAATCACAAGCCTACCTAACACTAATTAGAATCCAAAATAAACAAAAATACACTACTGCACAAAATAATATTGCTTTAACCAAATAATGGAGTCACCAAGGAACAAACAAAAATGAAGATAGAACCTGTAAAAATTTCTCCAAAACTTAAGTGGGATATAAGCTCATCTATACACAACAAACTTTTAAATAGAAGAGATGTAGTATGGACCTCTACTTTCTGACTCCACCTTCTATTTTCCCACTTTTTCTCTAAAGTTATTTGCTTTAGTAAGGTAAAAAAAAGAACATATAATCCAATTAACACTGCTCAATTAAAATTTTTAGTTTCACTATAAAATTTGTAACAATATGGGGTCCCATCGATATCACTAGTAACATCTTTAATCATACATCTAATGGCTGATAGAACTACAAACAAATCTGCAAAGCTTCATCGCATCCAGTTGTACGAAATGACACTTGATCAGTGCGAAACATAGGCATATTGAAATGAATACGCACACCATGACATTAAAATATGAATGTATCATTGAACATGCCTATTTTTATATTTGTAGGTTTATTTTATAATTTTTCCTTTCAGTTTTATTGTAAAATTCCGTGCGCTGAAAATTCAAATGTTATCCTAAATTTTTTACTATTATTTTTAATTTGGGATGTTCCAAAAATTTTACAAATTATTTTTATTTACACATATTTTCCTCTTTTAAATACAATTTCTAAAATCATTCCAAACAAAAAATAAAGACAAATTTGTCGAAATAATATCAAAATTATACCATCCAAAAAAATCATGCAAGAAAGTAAAATAAGCAATAGAAATGGGATGAAGAAGGTTATATGGTTAAGATAATTAATCAATATACATTTAGATTATCATAAAAGATTATATAACCCTACATAACAAATAATTTACACAACCATTGGACATATGTGTCATGGGGACGTGAGCATAAAGGAAGTGGTGCGGAGAAAATGAATCAGATAAGCCCTAACATGGAGCATAACTCATTTTAACCTCTATCCATGAGAGAACATTGGCTTGTTTAACAACTTGGTCAAAGTACAATTTAAACTAAATGGGCGTATTCAATGACATACCATGTCAACATGCCATCTTTTTTACTGACATGTTCACTGAGATTAAGCAATGCGTTGGACAACCAGATGCCAAAGAGAAAATTCTCCGAAAACATCAACATTTGCTATCATTTTTTGGGCATATAGGACTAAAAGTGTTAAAGGAAAATGTCAATAGAACCATGTGTTACAAATTTTATCATGGGACTAAAAGTGTTAATGCATGATGTTAGTGGAACTAGTATGATTTTCTCCCTCTTATTGACATCGCATATAAATTATCACAAACTTAAGAGGTAATGCGGTAACCACTTAAGTATAATAGACTAGAAAACATCAGATTTAGCTATTTGGCTATAGTGTATTCCTTACTCTACAATTCTCTCATATTATTTCTCTGTTTTCTTTGTTATCAATAAAATTACTTTACTCTTCAAAAAAAAAAAAAGAAAACATCAGATATATTTACCCGCAGTTTTTCTTGCAACTTTTTAGAATCAAACCCTTCACCCTCGGGAGAAATATCCAAAGACGCCATAGATGCCATGGCAAGTTGGCCAATATATTCCTCAAAAAGTTCACTTCCAAAAAGCATGGCAAAAATTGCAGCAGGATCTATAATTGCCTCTCTGAAATAATAAGTAAAATAAGTAAATTCAGCAACATCAAGAAACATACATACATATCTAAAAGACAATTATATAATTTCATGACAAGGTAGAGGTTAAAACATTTGTATACAGCAAAATGAACTAACGTTTTAATTCCTGACTTTCCATAAGCATCATAAGCTTGTCTTTGTGATGGATCACTCAGCACTTGGTAGGCCTCACCCAACATCTGATACAAAAGAGAAGTTGCTTTACTGAAAAAGAAAAGGTAGGTAGAATTCAAGCCCAAATATATCATAACAGTTAGCAGATACACATTGATTTTGATTAGCAAGTTTTTATTGAACCTTCAAATAAATAATAATTGCTAGTTTCGTAATAGATGGAATGGATTTTGGAAAGCCTGGGCCAGCTGTGGGCATGTTCTCATTATCCAATTTAAATCTATTGGTGTTGGTGACTCATACGATAAAATGGCCATCATCCAAATTATATGAAAATGGATGTTGGATATAATATTTTTTTAAGGGAATTGAGAGATTTAATAGTAGAGGGGGCAAATAGGGCCGGCCCAACTGGACTCAAGCTTCAATTTTAAATAATTTAATAAAATTTTAATTCATGGGGTACAAGTACGAACGAACCCACAACCCAACATAGATACAACAAAAACTTGCCACTAAGCCATTTCTTCATTTTTGTCATTACTTCATTAGTTAATATGTATAAAAATATTCAATTTAAAATGTATAATCTTAATAAACCGGGTTGGGCCAGGCAAGGCCCGACTTTCATGGGCACAGGCACGGGCCTGGTTCATTGGTGTGCAGGGCCAGGCACGGCCTAAAAAAAAATCCAAGCCTATTTTTAGAGGTCCAAGCATGATATTTTTGTGTTGGGTTTGGATCGAATTTTTGAACCGTATCTATTTTTTTCAGCTCTACTTAATAGTATAAAAATATGGAAAAAAAAAAATGAGCAAGCCTTCAATATTCAATCAAGATTTCATAAGATTTTGATAGACTTTTAAAATTTGGGTGTATTCAATCCAAATTTTAAAAAGTCTTCCAAAGTCTTGAGATATTCATTCCAAACTTTTAAAATCTGAAGATATTCAATCAAGAATTTTAAAAGTCTTTTAAAATTCTACGGTATTCAACAATCCATAAATTTTAAAAGTTTTTGGATTTTATTTGATTTTAGTAGAAAGTTATGAAAAAATACATGGAATGAAATCTTTCCCGATAAACAGAGATTTGGATTCTTAAAAATATTATCATTATGATTAGTATTATTATTATTATTATTATTATTATTATTATTATTATTGTTGTTGTTGTTGTTGTTATTTTTATTGATGTATAAGTGATAAATGCTAATATTTATTGATATTATTATAATCTTTTAATAAAAACTAATAATTTAAAACTAAAATATACTAGTAAACTATTATTAAATTTTTCAAAAATATGTATTTTTATATTATATATATAATATTTAAAAAATACTATTATTTTATCATAATAAATATGCATTACTATCGTCGAATATACTATATTGCTAATACTATATGAAAAATGAGGTCGATGTATAACCTTGATGGAAATAAAGATGACAAGAATAAAGATGAAAATAATAATAATAATGATAAATATTATATTTTTGGTATTTTTATTTAATATTTTAAATAGTTTTTTTATCTACATGTGTATTTAATATAAGTTTATAAAATTATATAAATCAATAAAAAAATATTCTACAATCCTATAAAATTCATAAAAATCCGTACATTAATCTAATTAAATCTATCTAAATCCATTAGTAAAATTCACCAAACTTTGCATAGACTCTGTGATTTTTTTTAAATCCACATAAAGCCATAAACTTTTTATAATTCAATAAAATTTCAAATGAATACACCTCCTAATTACAACATCAACAAGTTGTATCATGGAAGCTTCCAACTCTATTCATTACTAAACAAAGCTTTATTTACATAATGTGCTTCGCATTTCAAAGATGACTCAGCCCTTTGAGGAAGGTTATTTGAGGGAATGTGATATTCTTCCCAAAACTATTTAGACATTCCAGGGATCTGATTGTGATGTTTGGGCACCTTGGCTCCCATCTGCAAGTCTTTGGACAAATTGCAAGGAAAAAAAAAAAAACAAATTGGCGTTTGGGTCAAAGATGGATATGAAACTTGTGGGATGATTCTTAAGCATCATCTTCTCACCCTCTAAAGTTGACGTTTGGTCGCAACTTCATTGCAGTATACTCAAAATAGGAAAACCAAGATTTAGTAATTGAGTTGGAGTTTGTGAATAGGAAATCAAAAGTCTTTTAGCAAGGTCAACAACTAAACCACTCTCTCAAGTTGCAGTTCTGATAGACTTATTTAGAAGCCAAAGAATAAAATAGCCTTTTCTTGCTATTCCTTTGGGTACTTGACTCAAAATCAATCATGCCACCATGGTTATTTGGTCTTTAAACGCACCCCCACCCCCTCTCCCCTAGAGTCTACACTTCTATTTGGAAACATCTACAGGATGACCTACAAGTTCAGGGAGTTCTAGCTTTCAAGGGGCCTTGTTAGCAAATGTGGCTCATAAAAAGGATGGACAGTTACAGTGCCTGTAGGGTTTTTTGGGGGGTTACAACTAAGAAATTTAAGTGTATTATTCATAATTTAGTTAAGGGAGTTATGATTTTATTGGCGATATACTATACGGATGTATGTATTTAGTCAAGGTTGTAGATCCTCTCTTTGAGAGCTTGGTTAATCAAAAGGAACAAAAACAGGCACCTCCGAGGATGTAGGCAATTTTTTCCGAACCTCGTAAATCTTGTGTTTTTATTTTCTTCTTTTCTGCATTTCGCTTTTATTTTTACAACAATGGGTATCAGAGTGCCAGGAGAGAACCATGACATCTTCTATGAAATTCGAAGTTACCAAGTTTGATGGAACTGGGAATTTCAAACTCTAGTAACAGTGGGTGAAGGATCTGTTGGTTCAACGGGGGATGCCAAAGGTATTAGAAAAGAAGCCGGAGAAGACTGACCAATCAGAATGGGATGCTCTTCAGGCAAGAGCAGTAGCCACCATCCTATTATGTCTGTTTGATTAAATAGTTTTTCATGTGATAGAGGTGGAATCAGCCGCAGAAGTGTGGCAAAAATTGGAAAACCGGTATATGGCAAAATTGTTGACAAATAAGCTGCATCTTAAACGAAATTTGTATGGACTTGAATGCAGGAAGGTGGTGATCTCACACTTACATTTAATGATTATGGAAAACTGGATCTGAAACTTAAAGACGAAGACAAAGTTATGATTCTCATCTATTCATTACCTTCATCCTATAAGCATTTGGTGACAACATTGACTTGCAGGAAATATACAATTGTCCTTAAGGATACAGTATCTATACTTGTATCTCATAACCAGCTTCGGTTAGAAGATAGGGCAAATATGCAAGACGATGGATTGTATGTTCAAGAGGGGAAATAATATGCTGAGAAGGGGTGTCATCTGACTAGGACAAATTCTGTAAGAAGGGGAGGAAGGTCAAGATCAAGGAAACAAGTGCAGCGTTATAAGTGTCAACAACTTGGACACTTTTAAAGAGATTGTCCAAACAAAAAAGGAGGTAGAGGCACAAATAGAGCAGTAAACGAGCTGAATAGAGCCAAATTTGTCATGTTTGAGCTCGGCTCGTTAAGGATTTGAGTTCGGCTCGTGTTCGTTCGTTAAGGAATACGAGCTGAAATCTTAGTTTAAGATAGGCTCTTTTAGCAATTTTTTTGCTTGTATTCGGCTCGTCTCAGCTTGTTAAGAGAAATTTTTTTTATTTATTTAATTTTTTAAAAAATTCTAAGTTTAGTTAATAATAACTATAATTTTTATTAATAAATTTAAATAAAAAATAGAATGAAATATAATATTTATAAAGATATATATACTTATTAAATATAAAATTATTAATTTGATTTTTCTAATAAATACTATCAAACGTGCTTTCGTGAACATAACGAGCCAATATTTATGTTCGTGTTTGGGTTGTTCAGCTTAAAGAACGAACTTTTTGCGAGTTCAAACGAGTCGAATTGAGCTGAACTCACGAACTGTTCGTTTGTTTTACAGCTCTAGGCACAAATGGAGGAAATGAAAATAAAATTGGTGAAAATGTCTCCGAAGGTTCCTCAAATAATGCCAATGTCGTGAATGATAAGTAACCATGGGACAGTTTTACTTGGTGATGATGAGCCATGTGAAGTTGTTGGTATTGGGAGGGTGAGGATTCGAATGTTTGATGGGTTCATAAGGATTTTAAATGAAGTCAGACATGTACAGGCATTAAAGAAATTTTGGTATCTTTGGGTTCAATGCAAAAGAATAGATTCACTTTTAAGTATGATGAAAAAGCTTACAAGTGGCCCATGGAGCACTAACCGTGATGAAAACAAGTTTGACAGAGAAAAATATCTACAAACTTGAGGGAACTACGGTTGTAGGTGGAGTTTCTATTGTTGAATTTGTTGTTAATAATGCTACACTATGGCATGCTCGGCTTCGTCATATGGGGCAAAATAGGATGCAGACCTTAGTGAAAATGAATCTGTTGCACGGATTTGCAAGGTGGATTTTTCCAAGTACTATCCACTTGGAAAACAATTCGGGGTGCAATTCAAAACAGCGAAGCACTCTACACATGGTATTTTGGACTATGTCCATTCAAATGTGTGAGGTCCTGCAAATGAGCCATCAATAGGTGGAGCTCTCTACTTTGTTACATTCATCGACGACTATTCACTAAAGGTATGAATTTATTTTCTGAAATAAATCTGAAGTATTTGAAAATTTTAAGATGTGGAAGGCTAAAGTTGAAAATGCTTTTACACGGTTTTGTGAGGAGCGTTGAATTCAGCGTCATTTTACTATTCAGAAAACTCCTCAATAGAATGGTGTTTCAAAGAAGGAAGAAAACAGTAATTGGGTGCAAATGGGTCTTTCGGAAGAAATAAGAAATAAGTTCGAAGTGCGATTGGTGGCAAAGGGCTTTGCACAGAAGAATGGGATAGACTACAATGAGGTATTTTCTCCTGTTGTTCGTCAATTGTCTATTCGAACTGTCTTATCCATTGTTGCACATAAAAACCTGTTTTTGTAGCAAACGGATGTGAAGACAGCCCTTTTGTATGGAGAGCTGGATGAGGAAATTTTTATGAAATAGCCCGATGGTTTTGTTAAGCCCGGAAAAGAGCACTTTGTGTGCAAGCTTCAAAAGTCACTTTGTGGATTGAAGTAATCACCATGGCAATGGTAAAAGCGTTTTGATTCTTATATGATGAAAATTGGATTTTCTCGTTGTGAGTATGATTGTTGTGTTCATGTGCGTGCCATTTAAAAGATGATTCGTTTATCTATTTATTATTTTATGTCAACATGTTGATTGCCGGGAAAAACATGTCTGATATAATGGAGGTAAAGAGGCTTTTTGGCAAGGAGTTTGAAATGAAGGATTAGGCTGCAAAGAAGATTTTGAGGATGGAAATTCATCGAGAAAATTTTGGTGACAGCTTGGTGTTAACACAACAATCATATGTTGAGAACTTACTAGAATGTTTTGGAATGAATCACTCCAAACCGGTTAGTACTCCTTGGGCAGATCATTTTAAATTTTCTCGTGATTCATGCCCTAAAACTAATGAAGAACTACAACATATGTCTAAGATTCTATATGCAAGTGTTGTTGGGTGTTTAATGTATGCCATGGTTTGCACTAGACTAGATATCTCTTATGTCGTTGGTCAAGTTAGCAAGTACATGGCTAATCCAGAAAAACAGCATTGGAAAGCAGTTAAATGAATTTTGAGGTCTCAAGGGCACTCCAAGTTATAGCTTATGCTTTGGTGACACGAATAAACAGCTAGGTGTTGTTTTCTATGTTGATTCAAACTATGCTACGGATCTTGATAGCAGAAATTCCACTACAGGTTATGTGTTCACTTTGGGTGGTGCTGCGGTATGTTGGAGATCTGCTGCTTAACCTATGGTAGCATTATCGATGATGGAGGCTGAATATATGGTTGTTGTTGAAGTTGCCAAGGAAGCTTTGTGGTTAAATGGTTGTTGTTGAAGTTGCCAAGGAAGCTTTGTGGTTAAATGGTTTATTTCTTGATTTGGGAATGGACCAACTTGGTGTGAAGATGTTCTGTGACAGACAAAGTGTCAGAACAAAGCACATTGATGTTTGGTTCCATAAACTTGGAGAATTAATTGTTTCTGGAGAGATCATGTAGGAGAAAAGACATAACAGAAAATGCAGCTGATATGTTGACAAAGTGGGTTCCTACGGCCAAGTTTGAGCATTGCTTGAACTTGATCCGTGCTGAATAGGAAGTTCTCATTTTTTAGTTTCCATCCTACTCGGTTAATTTGAGCTTAGGTTACAACTCTACAGGGTTGATTTATTCGCCAAGGTGGAAATTATTAGTAAATGTGGCTCATAAAAGGGATGGTTGGGTTCTTTTTGGGGGGTTACAACTAAGAAATTTAAGTGTAGTAATCAGAAATTAGTTAAGAGAGTTATGATATTATTGGCTATATACTATACGGATGCATGTATTTAGTAAGGGTTGCATCTCCTCTCTTTAAAGCTTGGTTAATCAAAAGGAACAAGAATAGGCACCTCCGAGGACATAGGCAATTTTTGTTGAACCTCGTAAATCTTATGTTTTTCTTTTTTTCTTTTCTGCATTTGGCTTTTATTTTTACAACAAGCCTAGTCTCAATAGTTCTTTGCCCTCTTTTTTGCCTTCATTGAGAGATTGTTGGCCACCTTTTCTTCTTTTCCCATCAGATTCTAATATTTGGATCCATTTTCTTATATGGTAGAGAATCTCTAGGGTTTGGCTATAACTCTTGATCTTATCTTCAAATAGTCCTCCTGGCTACTTTCAAACCAATCTTCAAATATGGGGGAGGCAATGCAGAGCCATTTCATGGGAGATCTGGAAATTTAGAAATGAAATTGTTTCAAAATGAGATACTCGGCTGATTGAGTCATTATGCAAGCATATCTCTCAATTGGTGAATGGTACAAGGCTCATTTCCACAACATGGATCTTCCTTGTCTTTCTTAGTAAACAATCTTCATGACATTGTCTATAAGCATTATAAAAGTTCAAAGACAATGCCTGTGATTCTAGGGAAATCTCCGGATTTTTCAGTGGAAGATTAACACATATGACAAAACTTATGGTAACTAGGCCCCACTAGAATCAAGGATTGCCATTGTCACATCCTTTTCAAATATTTTGGCATTAAGATCGAATGCGTAAAAAATTTCTTACAATTGCGAAAACTCCTGAGGTAGTTTGCCATAGCAAATATAGCTAAATGCAACTCGATGAATGTTGTTGATTAGATCCTTGGCTCTACGCCTTCACGGAATCTAAACTTTGGCATAAATTAGCTTTCATCTCTTTAATGAAAAGTGTTGAAATATGTTTTAGATAAATATTTTGGTTGATATATTTAGATTTGCTAGTTATTATTTAAGCATATCTATTAGATTAAGTTATTATTATTTGGATATATATTTAGATTAAGCATATCTATTAGATTAGGTTTTTATTATTTGACGTTATCCTTTTGTATAAGGTCTATAAATAGACATTAATCTCATTCTCAATGAACATCTAAACAATTTCTCTTAGACTATAAATGGTATTAGATCCACGTTTTCTCCGGTATATCCCCATAAGTTGAAATGTACCAGGAGAATTGGCTTTCGAATTTGAGATCCACTATCACTTCGCACTTGCCACCAAATATCATCGTTAGAAACTACACGTATAAGTTAACCAACGTGGTCAATGCCAATCAACTCCGGGCAACTCGGAGAATAATTTTGGTGGCGGCGACTTTAGCCACTCGTGAAGGCGACCAGGTATCAGATTGCTAGAATTTTGCGGCAACAACATACCGGAATATTTTGTGACCTATCTATCAAGTTTTCATTTTTATGAAGGCTTTTGGTTTGATTATTCAATTACCTATCCAAAGTTCTTGCCTATTAAGATTTAATTTCTTAGGATTTAGCACCACCGCAACGACAGAGAATCGCCGATGCCACCGCAATAGAGGATCATGGCTATTAGAAATCCTAATTTGGCCAAAACTTTAATTTATTAAAGTTGCCGCCGTTACGACAGAAGATCGCAACAGAGAATCATTGCCACCGCCGTTGTGACAGAGGATCGTGACTATTAAAAATTCTGTTTTTGCCAAAACTTTAATTTATTAAAGTTACTGCCGTTGCGACAGAGGATTGATACCACTATAAACCTTAATTTAGTCAAAATCCTAATTTTTTAGGGTTTAGCACTCCACCACGACAGAGATCGATTTGAATATTGATGTCCAGTTATGAAGTCCGTCCATATTCAAAGTCCACCTATTTTTTTGCCAAACTCGAGTTGGCTTCTACATCACAAACTTGAATTTGAGGCGGGGTGTTGAAAAATATTTTAGATAAATATTTTGGTTGATATGATCTAGATTTATTAGTTATTATTTAATCATATCTATTAGATTAGATTATTACTCCCTCCGTCCCACATACCATGTCCACGTTGCCGTTTCTGTCTGTCCCACATACCATGTCACTTTCCTTTTTTGGAAAATGATTATACACTTTAATCTCATTTTAAACTTTTTAATTTTATTTTTTTTTAAATTTTAATTAAACTAATTAGTTTTCTTAATCTTAATTTATAATTATTTATATTACAGGATAATTATTTTCACTAATACATTCTTAATTATCTACTAATTACACTCCTCCTAAAAGACAGTGTCTACAAAAATAGTATCTACAGTGTAGCAGACACGGTATGTGGGACGGAGGTAGTATTATTTAAATATATAGTTGTTATTATTTACATAAAAGGAAAAATTGCTACCTCGTAAGCCTAGATCTCACTTTCTGATTTCCAAATGAACTCCATTTGTTATTTATTATTTCATAATTAACAGAAGGCTGCAAAGATACATATAATCATTGAATAAGACACCAGAAACAACATGTTGAATGGGATAAATAAGTTTGTTATCTAACCTGAAACTTTTGTGCAGCCTGAGGATCATTTGGGTTTTTGTCCGGATGAACTTGCCTTGCCTGCAAAATCCAACCAACTGAATTCAAAAGGGAAAACAACCCCAACAACATTTGAGTGCAGAAACTAGGATATATGCAATACCGTTAATATTCAAATTTGAGGTCTGAAACAATGAAGTGTTTATTAAATATATACATATATATAGAACGCAGAGATATACTGAAGTACATAACACATAATCAAAAATTTCAGCAGCATATCTTTATATAGCTCTATTCAATACATGGTTTCATATTTGTCTCACCTCTTTTCTTTTCCTCATCTTTCATTTATATCCAGCTTGGCGTCCAATTACAAAAATATGGATATCTAAGAGTAAAGAGAGAAGTTACATTCAAGAGATAAAGATAGAGAATCTGTTCCTAAACTGTTGCCAAGAGATCGGGTTTCCTGCATTCCAAATGACTGATTCCTTGCTTACTGTAATCCTTGAATAGCTCCTCAGTTTCCTTACCTCAGTTGTTTCCAGTGAAGGATCCACAACATAATAGTTCACAGGTAGTAAACTCACTAATTAAGCCATCCCCATCGATCAATCTAAAAATAGGGATATAGCCTAAAAACAACCTTGAAAGCGATGTCAGGAAAAAAATGATTTACCAGCTCCTGAACATCAAATTTGCAATCTCTAACTTGCAATTAGTATATTACTCTCCCAGCCGAAATGTATGGAAATTGAAATCCATATTTACTTAGTCACATCAAATGTTCTTGGACCATGGGCATGCACATTACGTTCTGTCAACCTTTTTTCCCATGCACTTCACTTTCATTTTCACCACAGCCACTTCTCACCCAAATCCCCTTCTCTCCTCACCAAGTTAAATGAAAAATAACAAAGAAAAAACTGAAAAAAAAGAGAAACAAAGATGACCTTGGTGACAGCAGCATTGCAAAGGGAAAAAACAAAAAGAAAATTATCTACAATGAAAGGGAATATCAGTACTATTGAAACTGAAAACTTCAAATATCTAAACATCAACGTCCCTTTCAGCTCCAGCACTAATGTGTTGTGGGCAAAGTGTTGATACTTGAGACGGCAAGCTATAAAAATATATAAGCTGATTGTTGCTTGGGCACAGCATTCATGGGTAAAATCAGAAGAAAGAGGTGTAAATATTCTCAGAATTCTTCTTACAATCGGCTGTGATAGAACATTAGAACAGTACCGAACAAGCATTTGGATAAAGTCTGGATCAAGCAAAATATGAATACAAGCAAACGAGTTTTAAGGCACAGTAGATCAGGATTAAGAAAACAACCGAAGCAGATGTGTGCTTGGTCATCTCAAGCTGCAAACTATGATCAGATAATGCAAGACATTGTAGTTCAACATCTGTCTGCACAGAAGCTAAAGATCACCAGGTGCTATACTTTGGCAATCACTGCCTCTAATTTTGAAATATTCAGGAAAAACACCGTAACACAAAAACAAGGTTTAGCTTAATCTCGTGGTACTACTGTTCAAGCCGTACTAAGTTACCGAAATTACATCATCTCAGCAAAAGGCACTTCATTGCAACAACAAATTGCAGGAAAATTAACGGAGAAGTCTGTTTCGATAACGGTTCCACAAATCCATAAAAGAAAACCAAATAAATAAATAGCATCCGAAGAAACTCTACCTTCACATAATAAGCTTTTTTAATCTCTGCCTCTGAGGCGGTGGGGCTTACGCCCAGCACGTCGTAGTATTCCGTCTCCTTAACCATCGATCTTATCAGAGCTCTTAACCTAATAAGTTATTCGAATTGAAGAACCATCAAAATTGGATCAGTTTCCAATGTGAGAAGATCAAGCTTGAAAATTAAACAAACTGCATGTCAAGATGAAATCACCTTGATCGCAAATAATAAAAATCGTGGCACGATGAAGCAAACAACACAAGGCAATGCAATGCAATGCAACGTGGGAAGCCGATCGATCAGGAAAATGGGACGAAATCAGAAACGGCAATACAAAGGATGAAAAACTGGAGCAAATGTGAAGAATGATTGATTTGATATGGAAATGAGTACGTATGTACAGGTGTAGGAAGGGAATTTTTCAATCGGAAGCAGGGAATGGCGATCATCCGTTGATAATGGCAATGGCTGTGTTTGGGACCATTGCAATGGATTTCTTATGGTTGTTTGTTTGTGATTTGGTTGGAATAATAAAATTTTAAATTAAAATAATTATTTAAGTATAAAATATTTTTAATATTATACTGTCTTGGTAAATATGAAGTTTGCTTAATATTAAAAATATCTTTATATTTATTTGTATATATATATATTTTGCAAAAATTTTATTGTAATATTATTGCAAGAGATTAATAGAATTATTTTTACTATTTTCTATTAATTTGTATTAATTTTTTATTTAATAATTAATATTAAGTATCAATATGCAAAAAAATAAATGAGACAGTCGAACTAAGGTAGTATATCAAATATATATTTATATATACATTTTAAGAAAATGAATATATTAGAGCTTGCTATAATGATTGTTAAAAATGGATATATTAAAGTTTGTTACAATGGTGGGATAGGGGTTGGACTTGTGACCGTGAGCGCACTTTCGGGTAGCGGCTGCGAGTTCCATGTCATTTAAAAAAAAAAAAAGCCACAAAATTATAGAAAGTCTATATAATCAAATATTATGATTTTTGTTTTCACAATTAGAAGGATTGAACAAAATAATCAAGCCAAAATTGTCCATAACAAAATATAAAGTGAGATTTTTCGCCCAATACTACGCAAGTTTGAAAAAATGTCAATTTTGCTTCGTTAACGGTCGCATCAAGCTGAAATTAGAAAATATTCATGATTCATTATTTTATCAATCCAACGGTGGAATTTTTGATCGGGTATCTTCAATTCGACCGAAAGCTTATAGAATGTGACTGATTTTTTTGGTTTATTTTTTCTATCGTGGTTTTTCTTAAATTTGTAATTTCTATTGGATGATTGAGTGTTAATATAAGCATGTTTATATAAATTCTTCAAAACTCTTATACCCAACATAGTAAATTTCTTCTTTGATCTATACGATCCGTAGTTTTTTTCCTTTATCTCAAAAGATTTTTCCATATGAAAATTTTGATCATGGTGAATTTTTTTGATTTAGATGACTTGTAGTTTTTTTCCATTATCTCGAAAGATCTTTCATGTGAAAAGTTGTCTTATCTTTTTCATATTTTATTTGTCCATACATTACTCTATTTTTTTTTTTTTTAGAAAGGATTGCATTTTTCATCCATATATAGTAAAATTCTTTGTTTATTTTTTAAAAATTTATAAAGTTGATTATGCAAGAATTAATTATCGTATTTTTTATATTGATTCTTTTATTATTATTGTTATGTATTCTTTTCTACAAGTCAGATTGTCTTATTCTTATTTTTATGTGTTTTTTTAAATTAATATAATTTTGAGTATTATATTATGATATTTTTTAATTTGTAGATTTTAAAATTCAAATATTTTGATTTGAAAGAATTTCAAAAGAAAATCATATCAGAAAAATAAGGATAAATCTTGATATAAAAAATATTTTAATTTTAAAACTTATACTAATTTTTATGATGTATGAATAAATTCAGAAGAAAATAAAAAGAAACCGAGGAACTAGAAGAAAGCAAAGAAAGAATAATAAAGAAGAGAAGTAGAAATTATAAAAAGAAAAAAAATAGAAATAAAAAAAAGAAGAAGAAAAGAAACTAATGAACTGAGATCGATTAAGTATGTGTTATTTATTTAATTATAGTAAATATTATGTATTAACTTTATTATGTATAATAGTAATATTATATAGGGTTTGTTGCACTTTTTTTTGAATTGAGATTTTCAAAAATAACATTTTATATTTTTTATACATTTCTCTATATTATATACAAAAAATTAAACATTTATTACAAAAATTTAAAAAAAATAAAAAATTAAATATTCAATTAAAAATAATATATTTTATATTTTTAACACAATTTTTGTACCATACATAAAAAATCAATTCGTCTAAAAAACTGGTTAACAGCTTTTTATGAATATTTTTATTTACTTATTTATTTGGTTTCTAATATTATAATATTATACTTTTTTTTAAAATTATGTTTAAATTTTAAATATTTTGGTATTATAGTAAATTTTAATATATACATATATGTATATATATAATTTAGTTTTAATTTATTACTTTTATCCATATTGTATATAGTTTTCTTTATTATGTATTGTGTTCTTTTTAATTCAAATAATAAATTTTGGTTTATTATATATGTATTTCTTTTCTAATTAATAGATTTTGATAATTATATTTTAATATACATATTTTTTAATTTTTTAGATTTATATTTAAATTTTGCGTTTTATAATTTTAAAAAATATTTAAGAAAATCATACAAAATATATAGTAAATTTTAATATATAAAAAAATTTATTTTTATTTTAGCATTTGTATTCCTATTCTATATGTATTTTTTAAGTATATATTGTGTTTTTTTTTTTTACTATTCAATATGTTTATTTTTATTGTGTATT
The DNA here is from genome assembly GCF_009805555.1 of Andrographis paniculata. Taxonomy (NCBI): domain Eukaryota; kingdom Viridiplantae; phylum Streptophyta; class Magnoliopsida; order Lamiales; family Acanthaceae; genus Andrographis; species Andrographis paniculata. The sequence continues at coordinate 1,090,848 of NW_026137589.1, forward strand.
TATTTTTTCTAATTGATTTGATTTCAAATATTATATTTTAATTTATTTTTTAAATTTTTTAGATTATATTCGAGTTTTGAATCTTTGTATTCGAAGGAATATTGAAATTTTTATATAAAAAATTATAGTAAATTTTAATCCATGAAAAAAATATTTTTATTTTATTATTTTTTAGTAATTTATTCATTTTAAATATAATCCATAAATATAAATTAATTTAATTAAATTCATAACCTCTTAACCTATGGTGTGTTTGGCAATTAACTGTTAGCTGATTCAATTAGCTGGTTTGACTAGCTGATTCAATTAGCGGTTTTTATTAAAGTGTTCGGTAAAACAATTGATTGACATTAGCTGTTTATACATAAAATGACTATTAAGAACATTGACATGTTATTTTTTTAAAATATTTAATTTTGTTCATTTTTGTGTTAAATTTATGAGAATTTTTGTTATTAATTATTGAAAATTATAAAAATATTATAAAATATTTATTTTTATTTTTATTATTTAGATTTGAGAAAATTATTAATACTAAAAAATAATTTTTTTATTAAAATTATATAAAATATAAAATAATAAAAATCTTTCGTATATACATTTTTATTATATTAATTATTATTTTAATATATATAAATAAATTAATCATTTTTGTTTTTTCTATTTGATTTTTAGTTTTAAAAATATATATATTTTACAAATAAAATAATTTATATGTAATAATTAATAATAGTAATTATTTTAAATTTACAAAAATAAAAATATAATTTAATAAATTAAATATATTAAAAATAATTAAAAAATACTACTATAAAAATATATTTATATGTATAAAATAAATAATTAAGTGTTAAGGGTAAATAAGGAATAATCAAAATTAAAATAAAAAAACTCTTTTAAAACGCTTCAGAAATTAGCTTTTTGGGTCCAAAAAGCTCTTTCAAAAGTTAATTTACCAAACACCTAAATTAGCTTTTTGAATGGTCAAACACCTAAAAACTAGCTCTTAAAAACTATTTTTCAAACACCCTCGTACAGTCATTCAAAACTTATTAATATCTCTCAGCAATAAACAAATATATGTAAAACTCCTAATTTTTTATAAACTAATTTAAGTTAATTGTAAAAAAATAAAATAATATATTTTTTATTAGTATTTGTATAAAATTTTATTATTTACAAAATGATATACATAATGTATATATTTTATCTGAGATATAATGCCAAAAGTATTTAAATATATATTTTTAATTTCTTTTATTCATATTTTAAAATACCAACTATACTACTCCAATAAAAAAATAATAATAAAATAATATTATATCTTATTATTAATAATTCACTCATCTACACTAACTAAATAATCATGTCTCTAACTAAATGAGTCATTTTCAACAGGACAGACGGAGTATAATATAGTATAATCTGTGCTCACATAAAAGTCAATAATAATACATAACAATATTTCTGTTATTACACTTCACCATATATGTATAATACAAAAAATACTTAAAATTATGCATGTTATTAGGTTCAGTCGAAAATTTACTCAGTTCACATTCGAAGAGTAGACTATTAGGTTCGGTCGAAACTTTACTCAGTGCACATTCGAAGAACAACGATTGCAGATTCTCACATCATAAAAAAATAATAAAAATAAAAAATAAAAAACTTAAAACTATACATACTAAACAAACACTCTATAAAAGAATGCAAGATATGCTTCTTTTTAATTTTTATTCAAATTTTTACTATTTAAACTTCATTTTTCACGAAAATAAAATAATAAAAAAAATTTCTCTTGCAAAATATCAATTAAGTATTATTTTAAATATATTCAAACAACTGTAAAAAAAAGGAAACACATCCGCAATCTTCATTAAATTGGACTTAATTTAAACAAACAGTGAAAATTATTCTTATGTTATTTCCTTCCTAATTTTGAGGGATTGGAGTAAAAATAGATTAAAAGCTCTTATAGAATGATATTGTTCATCAAATATTTTTCCGTTGATATAATTTTTGATAAAATTTAGAAAAAAAATTCAATAAATATGCACATCTCATAATATATATACCCAATTTACTCAGAAAAAGTTAATAATTTAACATAAAATTATTTTTATATTGTCGATACAATTTTTTATGTTAGCAATGCAATGCAATGCATCTCCGGCCTTAAAAACAACTTTCATGATGCATGTTATGCTCAATTTTCAAAATCGAATATTGTATTTCACTTAAAACAATGCTCTGATACCAATAGATGTAATACTCTAAATAAAAATATTAAAATATCACACGTCAACACCAGAATGTGCATTGAATACTTGGTTGCTAACGCTAAAGAACTAGTAAAAAATATGTTTGGTGGTAGACTTGTTCAACTATTTGGGGAATAGCAATTAGCAAGTGGTTCTCAAAGTTAAACTTGTAGTTGGATATTGGTAAGTCTATACTATGAAGGATGACAAACCAAAAACTACTTGCATAACAAAATACGACTTACTTCAATTCATGGTAAAGCCCTTTGGCCTTACAAATGTACCAATTATATTTTTTTTTCGCATTTACAAATAAAATCTTTCATTTATTCTTGGACAGGTTGTTATGATTTATACTGGTATATCTAGATAATGGCGGCGGCTACAGTGCTGAATAAAATTCAGCACTGTGCTAACAACACACCGCAGCTCACGGTGTGCTATCGGTGTTACTATCGGCAACACACCGTTTGCATTCATATAATACAAATACAACACATGAACTAATATCACATACTATAGTTTTATACAACACAATCAATACTTGATTTCAACACACCACATACTGTTATACCACATACTTGTAATTATGAACCAACAACACAAATACAACACATGAACAACACATGCTATAGTTTTATACAACATAATTACTAATTGATTTCAACACACCATATATTATTTGCATATATTACGGGTGCTGATTTTTTCCAATTCAACACCCTAACCGTTCCCCTATATGATATTTTGATTAAAATCATTGTTGCAAACCTGAAAGGAAAACGGGCTCTACTCTACATAAAGTTAGAGAAGTGCTTATTTGCGTATAGAGAAGTAATGCTATTAGGACACAAGGTGAAGTAAGGTTAAATCTTCATGGATGCGAAAAATTTGCAGGCGATTGCTGATGGAAATAATCATGCCACACAGGACTAGGTTTATCTTTGATTGTGTTTTTAAATAATATATTTATTGCTCCCAAAGTTTAGGTAGAGTTGAGTGTTTATTATCAGAAAATTATATTATTTCTATGTTTCTCGACTTGAGTATGGAATCTATAAATAATGGGTTATGTAGTTCATTTTTAGTTAATTTTTGTCATAACAGAATAATACATTTTTTTAGCTTGTATAGCTCAATTAAAATGATGGTACATTAAAGGAGATAAAACGAAACATATTTTACCGAAATTTTTTTACTCATCATTTTTAGAAAAATGGTGAATAGATGTGGAATAGATTCGATCAAATGAGAACTTACCAGATTTCTTGACCAAAACTTTACCAATTGCAATATTTGAGAAATTAGTAAAGAACATCGAAATGTGTCGGGCTATGAGATTTCAAATGAAGTACAAAGCAGGAGAACAATTCTGAAAGCATGAATGACATATTGTTTTTTTCATTACCAGAAGTTGTACCATTGAGTTTATTCTAGTCAAATTTTAGCAAGATATATTCATTGCCGTTAATGATATCTAATGGAAAATATTTCGACACATGTATGATTTATGTGTCATCTTGCATGAAAGTAATGACATGCATTGTGCCATGTTTGTTTATTATATAGATGTTAAAATTTCAAGTCGCCATGCAATCCAATTTTGGTGACTAATCACCTCATGCAATACCGTTTAAAACTTTGGGCAAAATAACAAATGAGGCCCTTACATAATTATTTTATATATAAATAAAATAAAAATATTTTAAATATTTTTTGAATTTTTTAGTTCTATCACAATTAAAAAATTATTTTTATTGATTTATAAAATCAAAATATATCAAATTAAAATATAAATACAATCATATTTTTTTAAACAAGCATATTTATTACCTCTGTATATAAATAACTACTTTGATAAAATTGGACCCCTAAGAGGATATACACTAATACTATTATTGATGGCTTGAGATGAACAACATAAGTTTTTTTTTTACATGTCTTAAACAAAATCATACAGTAATACTATTTTTAGGTTGAAAAGCAAACGTTCAGAGAACAAGTCTGCTGCAGAAGAAGCCTCTCTAGGTGCTTTTTTTTTTCTTTTCCTTTGAGATTGAATTGAAGATTTAGGGGTGTATTCAATTGAGGATTTTAATGGAGATTTTTTTTTTTTTTTTTTTTTTTTTTTTTTTTAAGTCTATGAATTTCTATATATTTAAAAAATCCACGGAATCTACGCTGAGTTTGATGAATTTAGTAATTGATTTACCTGGATTTTTACAGATTTAATTGAATTCCTTATGGATTTATTTGGATTTCGTGGGATTATAAAAAAATCTTTTTATGAATATATATAATTATATAAATTTAAACCAAATACAAATTTTATAAATATACTATATTTATAATTAAAAAAGTTACTTATATATTATTAACACATGAGTTTTATAAATGTAATATATTTATAATTAAAGTTATTATATATTATTATATTTTTATAAAATAAAATTTAATATTAATTATTTATCCATACATAACAAATTGGTGTGGTATATTTATATTATAATATATGACCAATAAGAACTAGTATTCTTATTGAGACTAGAATTCACAGGGAAGAAAATCGATTTATGAATGGAATCAAATACACAGTATTTACAAACAAAAGTATTCGGTTATTGGAGAAAAATCAATATGCTTCTATTGTCGAATCAGGATCAATTAGGACAAAAGTAAAGCATTGGGATAACGTAGAAGCATTGTAACATATGTAATACTACTATATTGTATATTAATATTTTAAAATTTATAATTTTAGTATTATAATATAATTCAATATATCAAATTAGTTTTATATTTTTTTATTAGTTATTATTATTATTATTATTTATATAAATTTTTTACATAAAAAATAAATACGTATATAAATAAAATAAAAAACATAATTTAGGATTTTTTGAAAAAATATTAAAATAAAAAAGTAAATAAATATAAATTAACGGTTCAACAAAAAATATATATTGAAATATTTATTCCACTGTCATCGGAATGACAATATAGTATATTCGATAATTGAAAAACGAGAATGACACCGGAATGACAATATATTATATTCGATAATTGAAAAAGGAGAATGTCACCGGAATAACAATATATTATATTCGATAATTGAAAAAGAAGAATAACACCGTAATGATAATATATTTTATTCGATAATTGAAAAGAAAAGACTACGGCAATACATATTTATTATGATAATAATATTTTTTTTTAAATTATATTTATAATATAAACTATATATTTAAAAAATTGATAATAATTTGCTAATATATTTTAGTTTTTAATTATTATTTTTATTAAAAATTATAATAATATTAATAAATATTATCATATTATTTATTTATCACTTATACAACAACAACAACAACAATAATAATAATAATAATAATAATAATAATAATAATAATTTTAAGAATTCATCAAAATCTCTACTTACGAGGAGAGATTTTATACTATGCAAAATTTTCACAATTATCCATTAAAATCCATAGACTTTGATTGTTAAATACCTCGAAATTTTAAAAGATTTTTAAAAATCTGTATTGAATACCTCCAGATTTTAAGAAGACTTTTAAAAGTTTGAATTGAATACTCCGGATTTTAAAAGATTCCTAAAAATTTTAATTAAATACACCTAAATTTTAAATGTCCAACAAAATCCTACAGAATACGGATTGAATACACCCCTTAGAGGATGAAACATTACCTAAGTTTGGACATATATGATATAAAAACCTTTTCTGGAACTCACAAATACACACCTTTATATATTCTTATATATATATATATACATATACATACACATACAATATATCTATTATCATATATACATATATACATACACATACAATATATCTATTATCATATATACATATATATTTAAGGTGTGTTTCTTTTGATAGGTTTTGAATTTATTTTGTTTTTGTTTGATATTAAAATAATATACGATGCAATATCTTGTGAGAAAAAAAAAATTAAAATACAGACTCCAAATAGTAGAAGTTTGGATTTGGGTGTTAGAAAATGTATTTGAGTATTTGTTATTGTATATTACTCTATTTGTCTCATATTTTGTTTTCACGTATCGTTTCAGTTTGTTTTATTTTTTTCGTATTATTATTATTTTAAAAAATTACATACTTTAATATATTTAAAAAATTTAATTCATATTTTTAATAATTTTAATTGAACTAATTAACTATCTTAATTTATAATTATTTATATTGTATTATAATTATTTTTATTAATATATTTTTTATTTATTTACTAATTATATCAATTTTAAAATTTTGTATTTACAATGTACAAGATACCATATGTGGAACGAATGATGTGTATTAACATATTCATATATTTTACATATATTGCCCATGTGTACAAAGAAAAGATATACCGAAATTAATTTGCAGGCTTAGACCTTGCCTCATATTTTAAATTTTAGAATCCGTTCCGCCCTTGAAAATTCATTGGGTTTGAAGACAATTCGAAAAATTGGTTATATATATATAAGGTATTTAATTATAACTCAAAAAAATAAATTCAAATATCAAATTCTATTTATTTGGATTTGATTTGACAAGATTTAATTTTTTTATTTAAATAATATTTTAATAACATATTTTGTTAATATATATATATATTTATATTCTTAAAACAGTAAAATTTTAAAAAAATAATGTTGAAGAAACACATCCTAATCACAATATTCATATTATATATCAAAGGCAAATATTGGTGTAATGATGGAGCAATGAAAGAATAATAAGTTAAAATAAATAGGTTAATATTGTAAAAAATCAAAAAATATAAAAACAATGAACAAAAAACAATATAAATTTATAAATTCAGACAATATAAATAATTATAAAAATATAATACTCTTATTAATTTAATTTATTAATTTAAGATAAATTATATAATATTTTTTTATGCTTTTAGTAACTATACAAAAAATTTAATTTTGTTTTATTTATTCCATGAAATTTCCTCGTATTAATATAAAATTTGCACCGAACACTATCTTTATCAAAAACTGATTTGATTACGTAAGTTTTATACAAATTCGTAAAATATTGTAAATAATTTTTTTAATAAAATAAATAAATAATTTATCAGTAATTTATTTTTATAATTTTTGTAAAGAAACTATAACAATTTATCTACAAAATTATAAAATGAAAGATTATTCCATTACTTTATTTTTTGAAAGATTTTAAATGTAGGTTAATGTAATAATTATGAGTAATTATGGATAAATAAAAATAATTTTATTGTAAAGATACGGGTACTAAATTAAAAAAAAATAAGAAGAACAAAAATAGAAAAATAAGACCATATTTTTGACACATAAAAAATATAAAACTTTGCATTATTGAATTTATATATCAAATGTGAAGTTTGGACAAATCATGCCAATTTTACATTGACCCTTAATTTTACCGAAATAGAAATTACCAGCTTCTAATCCGATTTTTATTATCAAATCTATAACCGTTCGGACCCGGCCGAGATTAAACCCAAATCCTCCCATTGACACCGGAGCCGGGTAGGGCGGGGCAGATCCGCCCGACTAAGTATTGTTGCATTTAAAAGTCTGTGGGATAGACCATATTCTTCTTCATTCCCAAAATCCCCAATTGCAGCTAGGGCTTGGTTGGACGATCCGAATCCAAATCTCAGGTCTTCGTCGCCCGGCGGCGCTGATGATCGGAACTTTGGGAGCGATGGATGGAGAATCGAACGGGAATGACCGTGAAGTTTCTCAACTATCCGATATCGGTCCGCCGTCGACTCCAGGACATAGTTCGCGTGCGTATGTGACCGGGTGGATGTACGTCAATCAAAGCGGCCAGATGTGTGGCCCTTACATTCAACAACAATTGTATGAAGGCTTATCCACTGGATTTTTGCCGGAGGAAATCCCGGTTTATCCGATTTTGAATGGGAATCTGCTCAATCCTGTGCCTCTCAACTTCTTTAAACGATTTCCAGACCATGTTACGACCGGCTTTGTGTACTTAAACGTGGCTGTCTCGGGCGTAAAAGAGTCGACGAATGATGGGGGTGGGGTTGATAACCAGACATTAATTTCGGAAAACATGAATATAGATGCAAGCTGCTCACTGGTACGGGGATTTAGAACAGTGATTCCACTAGCATACTCCTATGATTTTCCGCTTCTAATGAATTTTTCCATGCCTTTTGAAATAAAAGTCAGGAGATGAGTTCTGTTGGTTGTTCGAGGATGAGGCGGAGAGAAAGCATGGGCCTCACTCTCTGAATGAGCTTTATGCATGGTGCCACTATGGGTACATTCGCAATTCAGTAATGGTGATTGACCAAAACATTTTGAGTCTTCAATTGTATCATTTTATGCAATTGATCTCTTACTATTTTCTCCGCCAACCACTCACTGTATGCATAAAATTATAAAGGAATTTAATTTTCACCTGACATTATCTTGGACAAGGTTTTGGCGGCTTTTTTTTCTTTATGTCAAACTATTGAGATTGTGATTTGTAGTATTTTTTGGTTGAGATAAAAGATATCAACTATGCTATTGTTAATAGGCAACAGCTCTCTATTGAGAATGAAGATCTGTGCATGGTCATGTGCTCTTGGTACTGAAAGTAGTGATATTTAAGATTCTCAAACTTTTGTTTACACTTGTGATTGGATTAACTTATCTGATCTATTTGCGTTCTAACTATCCGCAAAACCTCAAGAGGTATAAATTCCATTTCATATCTATATTTGTGTTGAAGATGCTTGGTAAAAAGTGCTGTCTAAAATTTAAATCATCTCAACTAGCTTACTTTTGCTAATAAAAAGGAATTCTTTTAAATTGGGAAATATATGCTACCTTATTATATTAAAGATATATATAATTTGATTTGGTAGGACCATGAGTGGTTGGTAAACAAAGACTCGTGTATGAATGTATCATCAGAGATTAAGTAGGATTTCTATTTTTTTTTAGACTTGTACCTGTTCGTTTTAATATATCTTTTTGTGTTGTGCATAGGCCATGTGCAAATTTTATGCTATGAGGCAAAAAACTTACTGTTTTTGGTTAGGTTCATCCCTGGCTTTAAAGGGGATGGCTTTTCATTCTCCATAGCTCTCAAATCATTTGCCATACGATCTAGTATGTGTCATATGAAAGGATGTTGGGTTTTAACATTTCTAATATTTGTACATTTTGAACTTTCAATATTACAAAGTCTTTGTATGTTATGTGTAAATCCTTTTTTTTTTTTTTTAATGTGCGTGAGTGCCCATCCTGAGGTATGTAAAATTTCGATTACTGCTGTTGCCTTTAGCAGAAGTTTCATTGTTTAATCTTAAATTAACCTTATGTTTTGTCCTGGTATAACATTTTCTGCCCTTCCTGCTATGCAGTGTTAGAACTATTTTATGCTTCTTTTATCCATCTAGCCATTCCTCATTGTTGCTATCGTGGTGCATTTATTTAGATATATCATGCTGAAAATAAGTGCAAGCCTATGAGGTTGGAATCACTACTGAACACGTGGAGAAGACTTGGAGCTGTCATTGTGCATGGTCCCAAAACCCAAGGGACTGGCTTACCCTTGAACTTAATATTTGAGATATCTGAAGAAGTTTGCTCTCAGCTTCACTTTGGAATCATGAAAACTGCTCGTAAAGTTTTACTTGATGAAATTGTTAGTTGCATAATTTCTGATTCTCTAGCCACAAGGAAAACTCACAGGAGTCATAAGGTTAAGCTGCTCATTCAGTCTGCTAATCAGTTTCTTGATATGGCAGATTGATTAGTTACCCTCATGTTCATGAAAATGTTGCATTACTTATGTCCTGTATCTGTTATGTTTTTATGTGACAGTCTGAAAGATGCCATGAGATCAAGGAACTTGTTGCTACTGGAGCTGGAGAAGAAGTAGGTGAAACTGATTTAGTCGGCTAATCAGTTTCTTGATATGGCATATTGATTAATTATTCTTATGTTCATGAAAATGTTGCATTACTTATATTCTGTATCTGTTTTTATGTTTCATATGACAGCCTGAAAGATGTCATGAGATCAAGGAACTTGTTGCTGCTGGAGCTGGAGAAGAAGTAGGTGAAACTGCTGATGGGCATCCTATTGGTGAAACAACTATATCCCAGCCTTCTCTGAAATCAATAGGAACCTTTGAGAACTTTTGTGCTGCATATATGTCTGTTAGTAGGATGCTCTTCAATTCTTGTTTGCAAGTCATGTGGAATTCCATCTTTCATGATCCTGTAGCTAACTTTTCATCTGACTGGAGAAGGATGAATCGCTGGTCTTCTCCATGTGCTGTTGAGAAATTTCCTGCCAATGTAAGTATTGATAGTTTTGGTATTTTTTGGTTTGCTATTTTGATGTTCATATTGTTTTAATGTCCATGTGCTTGCAGGATAAGAGTGCAGAAGATTCTTTTTGTTTAGAGATGGATTGCCCACCGGGTTTTGAACTGGCAAGGAGCACCAAGGACCAACTATTGCGGTCTTCACCAGTATCTTCACTTTGTGAGAGAGTTAAAACTTCTGAAGATAATCTGCTTGGCTCTGGTCTTTCCTGTCATGACATGGATTTCATTCTAGAAAATATACTGAATGACCTTCATTCATCTTCGAAGTTTTCGCTGGTACATTACTATAAAGAGCTTATAGATGAGGAAGTGAAGAAAACAATTGATTTTTCTCGAAGCAGTTGTGCAAAGGAGGTAATGGTGTGAGCTGTCTATATTATTTTATGTTATGATCTTCTTCCCATAAGAGAAGGAGTTTTCTTGCAAATATTCGTGTTTTTGTAGACTTTGTAGTATATTCATCTCATGTAAGAGTAGTGGATCTTGGCAGGTCAATTATCAATCCCATCTTCACAACCATGATACTGAAGAAGACATACATGTTTCAGCACAAATCTTATCAAATGATCCTCAATGCCAATCTAAATTGGTTAAACATCCATCACACAAGAAGACAGACCACAGTTGCCAAATTTCTGCGACAAATTTATCGAGGGCTGCATTTCAGAAATTGCCTGTTCATTTAGACGATTCACCTAGTGTCGAAGTAGATGAGTTGTTCCCAGATCTGTTGGAAGAAAATAGGAAGCAAAACCTTTTGTTGCACTGCAGGAGAGAGTTTCAAAATTTGCCTATGCACCTGGATAATGTAAGTGACTCTGTTGATATTGAGGTTGTTGATGAGTTACGACCACCAAAATCTGCGGAAGTTACAAAACAATGTGTTTTACCACCAACTCGGGAAGTTTCATCCCTTCAATTAGATTGTCCTACTTTGAAGACTACTTATCAAGTTGCATTGATGATGAGCCGCAGTAGGATACACGAATGTATTGTTCAGAAATTGAAATCTTTATATTTTGATGATGCCATAGAGAAAGCTTTGAAGTCAACGTGCTTTCCAAAGAGATATAGATCAACTAGTAAGGTAATTTCAAGGTCAGATTGTTGATTTTCAGTAGCTAGTACATAAAATAGATCTTCTTGCTTCATCTTTTGACCTTACTTTACCAGGTAACTGTAGATTTGCTGAATAAAGAAAGAGATGACAATGAAGAAAGAAATTCAGAAGCATCTTTATTAATAGGAAGACATGTATATTCTCGAAGGAGGAAATTGACTGGTAAAAGGCCACGTTCATTGTTTCAGTCTCTAAGTAGGGGTGATACTGATAATCTCAAACAAGGGTCCAAAAAGTCAAGGAGGGATTGCACCATTAAGAGTGTAGCACAGGCTACTCGAGGCCAGAAGGCACTTTCTTCTAATTCAGAGAAACGGGTTTCAAGGCACAACGGAGACAAATGTGCTGATGCTCGTATACTTGGAGAAAAGGTGTCATCCCTACACTCTTGTAGTCAAATATTGGAAGTTGATGATCCTGCCAATCTAGGTATTTAATTTAATTAATTTAATGTTTTTCTACTATTATCTCTTCTGGTCAATTGCAAATAGTAGTAGTTTGATGCTTATTGTAATAATATTCAAATAAGAGGGTTAATCAAAGATTAATACGCCGAATCCTTTTCTACCCAGATTACCATATTCTTGACTGGTAGTGCCATGTGACAAAATGTTGTTTCATATTTTATCTCCGTCTCATCAACTGATTTTGTTTTCTCTCTGTGATAGATTGAGATTATTTGTGATGTGATTTTCCAATATTGATGTCAATTGTTATTATTTGGCTCTTTTACAGTCTCTAGTTCAGTCGGTAAGGTCTCAAAAACTAAAAGGAAACAGCTAATTGATAATGGAGAACACTCTCGGTCTGGGAAAGTCCGGAAACAAGCAAATGGCACTGAAACACAAACCCTAAAACCCCGGGTTGATGCATGTAAGATTAAAAAAAAGAAGTCTAGGGCAGTGAGACCATGTCCCCAGTCAGATGGCTGTGCTAGGTCATCTATCAATGGTTGGGAATGGCGTATGTGGGCTATGAATGCTCGTCCTTCTGAAAGAGCTCGTGCGAGGGGCACTCACATTTATTCCACATATGGTAATTCTGAGTGCAGTAGTTCTCATGCATCAAATGTGAAGGGTCTTTCTGCAAGAACAAACAGGGCTAAGTTACGTAATCTTCTTGCTGCTGCTGAGGGTGCTGATCTTCTGAAAGCCACTCAGCTGAAGGTAATGAGTGATGGGACTTCCTGACCTATTTCAGCTCTTTTGGTTTATTATTTAAAATTTTCTTTGACCAGGCAAGGAAAAAACGACTCTGTTTTCAACGAAGCAAAATACATGATTGGGGTCTCATTGCATTGGAGCCGATTGAAGCAGAGGATTTCGTTATAGAATATGTTGGAGAGTTGATTCGACCCTGCGTAAGCAGCTACATTCATTATTATTATTATTATTATTATTATTATTATTGTTTGTTTTTTATGACGTCATTGAGTCTAGCTTCTATGCCTTGTGCGCACTCTCTGCATTTTGCCCTTTTAAAATTTTACATATAATAGCTTTTCATTTGGGAATAACAAAATTTCTGGAACATGTGGTGCTCATGAACTGGACTCTTAAAGCTAAGTTATATTTATTTGGAGTTTCACACTTTGGAAGTATTTGGTTATAGACAGATGGAACCTTGACTTTTCCTCAGATTCGTTAAACGAATAATAAGTGACGTTTTGGAGCTCAAAATTGTAGAAACCAATGTGGCATCCCATCAGTTTGCTGCTATTTATAAAACAGATGAATTTCTTAGAACATTTGGTATTCTTTGTCAATACAATTTCGATTCAAATCCTTCAACTAATTATGTAATATGTTCACTTGATTCTTCAGATATCCGACATACGTGAGCGTCAGTATGAGAAGATGGGAATTGGGAGCAGTTACCTTTTTAGATTGGATGATGGTTATGTGGTAAGTAATATTGGAAATATGAATTACTCAGCATAGAAAATGCTTTCCCCTCGAAGGAAGCACAAAATAAAATGTCAAGTGTCAGGTTTTCTTCACTGTAACATTCTACTTGCAACAAAGCTCCACTTGATTTTGCTTTTATAGTTCCTTTCTTTTCCCATTATATACATGGAACCCACTTTGGCATGTTCACACTATTGTATAATGTTAGTCAAGTGGGCTTTCAGTCCTTGAGCATTTCCTTACCATTAACCCAAATTTCTGTAGGTTGATGCCACAAAGCGTGGAGGGATTGCTAGATTTATAAATCATTCCTGTGAGGTAACATTTACAAAGGGTTTATGTGAAGCTAATATACTAATTTCTGTATCATGATCGTTCTACAGTTGGATTTCAATGTTGTTACTTGCATGCAGCCTAATTGCTACACAAAAGTTATAAGTGTTGATGGGCATAAAAAGATTTTCATATATTCGAAGCGACATATTTATGCTGGCGAAGAACTCACTTATAATTACAAGTTTCCACTGGAGGAGAACAAAATACCTTGCAATTGTGGTTCTCGAAGGTAAGACAATACATTGCTTACTTTGTTAGCGATCTTTAATCTGGTAAGCGATTACTCATCCCTGAAATTTTGCCCGAGGGATTTAAAGACAGAACTCTTCGTACTTACATCTTATGCTAAGTGAGTCTTTTTATCAAGTTTAGTATCAAACTTATCAAAACTAGGGATAATCCAACTTCTCAATGATCTAAAGTAATTTTTTTTTTCCTCGAAAGATAAAAAAAGTCTTGCTTTCAGATAAGCATTTTTACAACTTAAGTAAATTAGCTTATATTTTCCCCTATTTTATGGCCACTATTGAATTATCAATATTTTGCTTGTGTTTTAATTTTCTGGTACTTATTTGTAATTTTGTATGCATTTTGTTGACATTATTATAGTCATGTTTCTGTTTACTTTCTATTTGTTGATGCTATAGTCAGTTTTATTCAGAACTGCACTGTCGCTGCTTCATGATAAGTTATTTTGGGTTTATTTGGTTATTTTGTTCAAGAGGAAATGGTTTGTGTCAATGATTGGTAGTTTTATGATTGTTCAGTGTAGAACTGGTTACTTTTCTATTTTTGCTGTTACATTTATGTTGAATTTCATGCTGACTGACTTTATCCATTAGGTGTCGCGGGTCAATGAATTGAGGCTATTATCTTCTGGCACGGTACAATTCACTTTTTACAATATTCTCTCTCTTATTTGAGTCGTTCTCCTCATTACTAAATTTTTACAGGCATCTGCTAACTACATAGATGTAACTGAAGTTGCCTATGATCATGGCTCTGTCATGGTAGGACCCATTTTTTGTTTTTACTTTCATATTTTTATTTCCATTTAACTGTTTCTTTTTGTTTATTATTATTATTCTAATGTAAAATATTCAGTTGTGAATTTGAATCAAGATGGAAGTATTTATTTTTTCTTTACTAGCCGATGGCATGCAATAGCACCACTATTGCACTGCTACAGAGCGGAGCAGTTTGTTTGCTGCCACCGCCGCTCCATCATGGCATTTTTATGCACTGGCAGTAGCAATGGCTTGTTGTGGCAAGGAGGGTTGAGTGGAGATATAACTATCATTTATTAAGAGTAGTAGTGAGGAGAGTGCAAATGAGGAAAGACAATTATCTATTAGATTTGAATGTGATTAACTTTGATCATTTTGTTTATCGAATTAGTATTGACCAGATTATTTATACTTTTATCACTTTCTATAATAAATTATTTTGACATTTTGTTTTGTTCGCAGACTTATTAGTGGGAATGACAGTAATTTATAGATTTTTTAACATGTATTTTGATCAGTGTTTTCATGGCATCGCCATGGCGTTCTGGCGCTTTTTGGGAAGCGCCGGGACATATTATCTTGCCATATCGAACAAGGTGGCTTGAAGATGCCTTGGCGACGCCTCAACGACGCCATGGCGCTATCCTGGTTAGCCCAATACATTGTGAGTCTTCAGCCTAGGTCAGCCTAAGCCCCCAAAACTACACCTACCTCAGCCCCTAAACCCATAAGCCCGATCGAACCATAACGATTGAATCCTAACTCGCCATCCTTTCTCTCCCCCTTGCTCTCTCCCTATCTGGAATTTCATTTCGCTGTTCCATCCCACCATTTCATTTGCCGCGTCCAACATTTTAATCTTAATGTGCTTTAGCGTTCTAGACTCGGATTTCACTAACTCTAGTAGTGCTATTTTTTTATTTATACTATCATATTAACAGTATATTGCATTATTATGTATTATTTATTGTATAATTATTTAGTTTTTATATATCATTTATTTTGTTTGTCTAGGTATTTAGGGTGTATTTTTTGCACCAAACCCTTAAAAATTCTACTATTTAGACTCTATGTTTTCCCAATAATTTTTTTTTTTTTTTTTTACAAAATATCCTATCAAACATTATTCTAATATGAATAACACATAGTATATATATACATTATATATATGCGCAGTGTTCGCCATTCTGCCGCCATGGTGGGCGCAATGGCGGTCCACAGGCGGCGCACTGCAAAAGTGCGCCGTGACAACCTTGATTTTGATTGAAAATTTCATGTGCTATAATTATTTTATGTATCTTCTTAACTTTTCATATAGTGGTCGTGGCATCTATTGTATCATTTGTTTTCATTTGCATTTCTTTTTGGACTTATGTGGGAATACTATATTGTTATAGAGGAAGCCATATCATTAGATTAAACCCTGCAAACATTTTCCTTGCATACCCTAAATTACATTTATTGTAGCTTGATAAAAATGCTCTCAGCTCTCAAATTTAGCACCATTGTTTCTCTAAGATGTAGTTTGGGAGACTCTACAGTCTCTCCTCAAGCTTGTTAGGCTTTCTGCATAGTGATCCCCTATGTATGTAGTATGTAGAGACATCATTACTTGTCTTGTTACACATCACATTACACAGATGCCCAACGAACATCCATGGCTTAATGACACTTCCTAATTCAGGGAAGGGTATACCTTATTCTCCTTGCCATTATTGTTGAATACATATTATATACTCCCTTCGCCATGCAAATCTGTGCTCATTTGACCGGGCACGGGAATTAGTAAAAGTGAGTAATAATTGTTAATTTTTTCTTTTATAGTAAAAAATGGTACAAAAATGTAATAATTTTTTACTTAAAAGGGAAACGAGAATAATTTTTTATGACACCCAAAAAGGAAAGTGGGCATAGATTTGAATGACGGAGGGAGTATTTGATATTTCTCTGATGGGATATGCCCTGTATATTCCTTTTCCGTTATTGATGAATACATATTTGATATTTCTCTGCACTGTTTTTCATTTCTTTATGGACCTTTATCATATTGATTGTTTTTTAATTTTGGAACTTCCTCTATACTTCGTCTGATATTTGGTGTTGACCTCCCTTATGTTTACCTTCAGGTTGTGGACTGCTTCAACATGTTGTTGACTTGATACCATAGTATTTGGCAGTCTACATTCACGTCAATAGTTGGCGGTGCTGACATTTACTCAACCATGTGCATATTCTTGTAGATATCTCAGTTGCAGATGAGTTTTTCCACTTAAGAACTGAAAAAAGTTGCTTCTCTTCATTTCATGTTTTCTTTATGGAGACAATTTTGGAATTATTTGCCATGTACAAAACACACAGATTAATTTTCAAATATTTCACAAGACATAAATAACATGTGTTTAGGTGTGAAAACATTCCAGGGCATTTGATGGTAACATACTAGCAATAGCCAATAGAATATGAAAATGGATGAATTCTGTTTACTATACTCGTTTGAAATTGCTATTCTTTCTTGCCCGTATCTACTAGCCAATGCCATTGTGAGAATGATTTCCAGCCTACGGTTTATTGTAAGAATGCGATTTTTTTTGTGTAAGATAATTTTATTAGGTACTTTTGTATGTGTTTGATATGGCATGAGCTTGACTGCCTTGTCTAAACTTCTGATTTTGGGATATGGATTTGGGTCACGAGTTAAAGAAACTCATTATAAATGCTGCAACGACAAATAAAAACTGTAATAGATTGCTTGCAAACATGGAATGACAAAACCGTGCAAGTTATGAATGATATATTTCCACTGGCAACTATGATTTTTAAGCAAGTTTGTTTCGCCTTAATAATGCAAATTCCAATTATTCGCTTGCGTATTGCGCAGGAGAAGCACGTAGTCTGTATGCATGCCAATTCCTAGTGGATTGTTTATCATGGCTTCTGGTATGTGTACTCTCTTCTACTTCTGTACCATTTGCGAGATGCACAATCATTTTTCATGTCACCCTAGCTGAGTATTCGATGCTGCCAAAATATTTGCATTGTTTTATACCGTGATTAAAAAAAAAAAGAAGTTGCACTCTTAATAGGTCTACCTACCACCAGTGGTTAGCTAAGTATTTGATAGGAATAGGATAATAACTAGTGATCTAAATAGTTATTTAATGGATAGAAATAATAGTCGCGTAATTATAACTTCTTAAACAAGCTCTAAATTAAGTTCACTAGCAATGATAACAATATGCCAAAGAGTGCGTCGTCAAAATTAAAATTGGTGAACATCGGCTCTTTAATCAAGTTCGGGCGCCTCTCTTGGTTTATAGTTGACTTGTGTGGTGGTGAGAGTTGGTAATTGTAATACCTTAAGACTTCATTTTGTGTTACTTTTTACTTTGGGTTAGGTTTGAGGCTTTATATTTTAATATTTGATGTGATGTTTTGTAAGAATTTTTTTTTTTTTTTTTTTTTTTCAAAAAGACGTAGAGATCAAACAATAAAAGATAGATAAAAACTCAGAGAAACACACACATGCACACCCAAGGGTTGCTTCGTTTCTTCCTAAAAGTACTCCATTTAAATTAGCTATTATAACTATTAGAGGCATCTATAACATTTTGATATTTTAACTAAAATTTTATATTCTATTATAAATTAATTGAATGATAGTAAATTCAGTAGTGTTGACTATTCATTTCTTATTTTTTTGTTTTTGATAATATGGGAATCCGTAGTTGTTATGACCTGAGTTCATGAGTTCATCCCCCAATTCATTCCTTAGTTGATTAAATATGTTGTGTTGACACCAGTATTTTTAAAAACGAAAACATGAAATCGATTATATAACGATAATTGCTAATATATTAGCATGTAATTCACAAAGATATCAACGAACACTATTGTCTTAGTATTTATTTCTGCATTATTTTCTTGGCACTTAATTATATACCACGTTAAATATTATGTTTGTTGTCCAATGCCATTTCATGTTTCCATTTGGTCTCTAATATTTGCTGTGATATTTATTTAGTGGTGACAAAATAGGCTGCCAAGATGTTCTAATGCCAACCAGTTCCACGGCATCATTTTCATTTCTCAGGTAGCCCTCGTCTCAAAATTAAATATATTATCAACAATTTATTATTAGTAGCATGAAATTTATATAATCCAATTTGTGCAAATTATAATTTATAAAAATATTTATTTATTAAATTACTAACTTCATTCATGTTATGCAGCTTGTGAGCACTATTATTTAATTATATTTAATTGTGAGCTAGATTGGTCGCCTTCTCTAATTTTTATAGGCTATGTTTCTTTCAATGAATATAATTTTTATTTATAAAATAAGACATAGCCTATGAAAATAAAGACGAGTAGCCCAATTTGTATAATATATATCTACTTTAAAAATAAAAAATAAAGAATTCTTAATGAATGTGTTGCATGCACATATATCAGTCTGTCCAATTAGATAAATTGTTGCTTTAAAATATGATGGACATATTCTTTTCATTAAGGCATATGTAACTCTTCTCCCAGCAGGGGAGCATGCTACTGTAAAATATCAAAAATTTAAATAAAATAATCTTATAGGATAATAATAATAATAATGATAATAATATACTCTTGCTGTCTTATTACTTGTGCTACTTTTAGTTTTGTAACAATTAGTGACATAATATTGATATACTTTTTATTTATTTATTATTTTGCCCTTAAAAACTATATTATTAATATGATAAGGGTATATTTATTTTAAATGATTATGGTGCATAATATTATTTTATCTAATTTAATTATATATTATTATAATGTAAGGTTTGGTATAGTAATACTATAACAAAGAATTATTAATATTTCTCATATAATTGAAGGTATCTAGGTAGAATTAATAATTTTATAATCAATTAAAAGTAAACACTATTAGGTCTTAATTAAACATGGCATTAATAGGTGGTTAGTAATGATTGAGTGGGAAAAGGGTTAAGGAGTGATGAGTTTCCTATCTACACAGTAGTAGCATCGAGTCGATTATAGTAAAAAAATTAAGATGATTAAAAATTACATGTATGTAGATGACCTTGGAAGAAAATATAGTACATGCTAATGTTTTAGATAATACTATTAGAGAGACAAGTTGCTGACATCATTAATTTCATTTTATTATATTTAAAATTTTATCATATTTATTTCTATGCAATTCAAGGTAATTTGCGTGCTAGGGGTGGGTGTGGTTTGCATAAAATAAGCTTTTTATGCATCATCTATTTTATTTTTCTAGTAATAGAAGGTTATTTTAAGATTTTCACATCGTTTATATTTATCCAATACAAGATCCTTTGTATAATAGATGTATGATTTTTAACTGTGTGTCTTTTTTTTTTTTGTATGTGAGATATTGAGAAGCATCTCAATAAAATATGTATATATTGTTAATGTTTTTTTTTTTTTTTTGGAATAAATAAAGAATAATATATTAACTTTGGGATTGCTCAGAAAAAAATATATTGTTTGAGGATGTATGTATTATATTTTTTTATAATATTAATTGATAAATATTTCAGAAAAATTTATTGGAAGAATAGACCCATCGACAAACTAATACTCCCTCCGTTTCTTTTTAAAGATGTCCTTTGGAGTTTTGTAGTAATTTAAGAAATAATAATATTTTATTG
Source organism: Andrographis paniculata (assembly GCF_009805555.1). Taxonomy (NCBI): domain Eukaryota; kingdom Viridiplantae; phylum Streptophyta; class Magnoliopsida; order Lamiales; family Acanthaceae; genus Andrographis; species Andrographis paniculata. The sequence continues at coordinate 1,111,529 of NW_026137589.1, forward strand.
GTTAGTGAAAGTGTATAAGAGGTTTTGATATTTTTGTCCTTTGATTTTATGTATAAAGTTATTGTATGTTTAATATATTTATAATTTAAATAAAAGTTAAAGAGTATTTTTGTATTAATATATAATTATTTTTATTAAAAATAGAAAGTGGTATTTTTTAGTGGTACAGACAAATAGTATTTTCTTCATCCCAAATCAAAGTGGTCCTTTGGGGGTTTTGTAGAATATTAAAAAATAATACTCTTTCCGTTACACTTACTGTGTCCACTTTTCTATTTTCGTATATTGCACTTATTCTGTTATTTTCCTTTTTTTGGAAAAGGATTTTACACTTTAATCTCATTTTAATTTTTTTTATTTATAATTTTTTAAATTTTAATTACACTAATTAGTTATCTCAATCTCAATTTAATATTTTATTATTATTATTATACGATAATTATTTTACTAATATATTCTTAATTATTTACAATTATACTCTTCTTATTAGTTAGTGGAAGTGTGTAAGAATTTTTGACATTTTTGTCATTTGATTTTTATGTATAAAACATAAAATGTATGTTTGTAATTTAAGTAAACATTAAAGATATTTTGGTATCAGTGTATGATTTTTTTTCATAAAATAGGAAATGAAGAGATACTTCAAAGTGAGATAGACGAAAATGATAAAAATGGTACTCTCAATTGGGACTGAATTGGGACGGAATGAATATTATTTTTGTTTTGCTTGGTATCTTGAGAAATTTGAAATTTTGAGAAGCATGAATAATTGTCAAATTTGTTTCAAAACCAGAATGACAATTTGAATTTTATGGAGAGGAAACATGGCTGTTGATGTTTATTTGCTTTCATATTTTTTTAGATGAAAACAACTGTTTAATTTGATTTGTAAATTAAGAGTTGGACCTGATAGTAATTTAGGAAAAATAGATTGAATTGAAAAAAAAAAAGAGTGAACCTAAACATGATTTTCTATAATAACTATTAAGTGTTTTTGGTGAAATTTTCTTGTGAGCTGCGTAAAGAATTCATTTATTTGCTCAATGTTTTATAGAGATGGCGGGGTGTGTTTGGTTCATTAACATGCTATACAATATTTGGTATACCTAAATTTTTGTGCTTAAAATGTGGTAAGGGTTTTACTTCGATTGGATCAAATTAACACAATTAATATACGTTTATAAAGAAAGTAGTACGAATTCGATAACATATTTTAATATAATATATAATATAAATTTTGATAGTATATTGTATAATCATATGTAGCTCAATATATTTTAATTTCAGTACAATAAGTAGATTATGTAGCACAATATAATATATAATTCATATAGCAATTTAGCAAATGTTAATGTACTATATAATATAATACTTTGTATAATTTTATATAATACAATATCTTGTGATTTTAGTATAATAAGTAGACTATACAGTATAGCACGATGTATAATTTATACAATACATTTTTATATAACACAATATAATAAATATTAATTGTTTCAAATTAGTGTACTAATTTGATCAAATCATATGTTACAAATATATACAAAAGATGTTCAATAGTGACTTACCAATTCCACAAGCACATACACACTTGAACTTTCTAATTTATTAAAAGACTTTTGTTAAGAATAAAACATGTTTTATATATCAAGTTATATTATTTAAAATACACATAAATGTTTGAAAATTGAAAGACCAAATAATAATAATAATTAATAATAATAATAATACAAGTTCATATTAAATTTATACTCTAATATTTATTTATAACAAATTACTTATACATGTATGTGCGTGTGTGTTTTTCACTTCCCCTCATCATCTTCTTCTTTTCATAATTTTTTTACTATTTAGTTTATTGTTTTTTCTAAATATTGCATCGACACATTGTTTCCATATAAAATATTTCCTCCGTTTCAAACACCGTGCAACATATAGTTTAACATAGTATTAGTTTAACCTAAAATATGTTCAAAAAGAAAATAAAAGGAAGACTAATATGGATTTGGATGATAAGTGATGGATATAGTTGATAGTTGTTCAAGTTAAATATCCTGTTGATTGATCCCCTAATAAAAAATAGTAACTATCTTTTTAAACTTAAATTTTTTGATTTATTTCAATTTTAGTTGTTATTAATTTTAATTTGGAATGTTCTATAATATTTGCAAACTTTTTTTTTATTATTATTTACATTTTTGTCTTTTATTGTCTTGAATCTAATTTATAAAAACATATTTAATAAAAAAATAAAGGCAAAAAAGTCAAAATTTTTTTATTAAAATTATGCTATTTGGGTGGATGCGTGTGCATGTGAATGTGGGGTTAAAAAAAAAAAATTCTCCTCGTAATGTAAAAACAAATTTAACGGATTTAGATAAAATTTTGATGTGTATAATCTGCATTTCATTGTAAAAAAAAAAGAATAATAAAAAAAAAGAGTAAAAGTTTGTACTATAATTTTTTTGCCAAAAAAGTAAATTGTTTTATTTTTTTTGCTAAAGACAATCAAAGAAAGTGAGCGAGTTTATAAATATATTTATAAAGAGTAACAAAGAAAAGTAAACAGATCAAAAAAGGGAGGGAGCATCTACAAGGCCTTGGCTTTGTTCATTTGCAAGTGTAAACTATTGATTTTACTCATGACTTACTTGCATGAGAATCAAATACGAAGATGCAAGCCTTTGTTAGTATACATCTCAAAATTACTTTTGGCATATTATTATATTAAAATATTTATTTCATCTCATAAATATTACATCAATGATAATAATAATAATAATAATTATTATTATTATTATTATTAATATTATTTTATTAAAACACCAACTTTCAGAAAGAATTTTTTTTTTCTTTTTTTCTCTTTAGACAGGGTATGTAGATGTTTTTATTCATTGGATAAAAAATTTCATATCTTGTCTTTTTATAGTTTGATTATTATCTTTTGGATCTATAATACATAATGAGTACGCGATGATGAGTTAACAAATAAATAATCTTTATTTTGGGCTAATAGTTAATGATGAAATTCTAAGGGTATTGTAATAGAAAATTAAAACTAATAGTTTTATTTTATTTTTTTTTTAGATAAAGATTCTTTTGGAATAATAATAACTATGAATATCACTTATTTATTTATTTATTTTTTTTTTAAGAAACTCATATTTTACCATTAAGTATTTTTATATTAAAAAGTAAAAGACAATAATTTTTACATTAGATATAATAAAATACTACTATTTTTTAAACATTGTGCCAAAAATATATATATACCTTACACCAAAATATAGTTTTAATTAACTACGGAGATTCAAAAATAATAATATTAATATAAAGTAGGTAAAAAATAAAATAAATATATTATATAAAATGTATTAATAAGTTAATAAAAAAATAGTCCGGTAACTAAAAAAATAATGACAATTATTATTATTTGACAAAAAACAAGAAAAATAAAATTATAAATAGATATAAAGTATTTTACAATAGAATGTGCATAAATTTAACAGAAAAAAAAAATGTAATTGCTGACATAATTTTAATGGATAGAAAAAGTAATGTTGTATTGGATTATTTTTTCTTTTCAATCATAAATTCATCATTCTCAGTTTGAAAACAAAAAAAATCATAAAAAGTTTATATTAACAACTATTTCGTTTAAAAATAATAAAAATCAAACTGTAAATGACAAATAAAAACACCTTGAGAATGAAACATGACTAGCACAGCACCACCATGGCCAATGAACTATCTGCTTACATCTATTTTTACTTACTTTTTGGGCCTAAAAAAATTAGAAGTCATGTTGGCATTTAGAAGCTATTAACATCACACGATATTATACTCAATATTTTTCTATTTTCAAAACTTAAACTCCAAAATCCTCTATGTGTTTAGCTGTTCTTCCAAAATCTGCAAATCTATAAAATAAAATAGCATCTACCAACACATTTTCATTGTAATACGCCTGCCTAAGTAAATATACTTGCCAACTATTTTATACACTACAAGATATCAGGAAATATCCTACCCTACCCTACCCTACCCTACTCCCTTCTCCTTATAGACACGGATACGGAACAAGTATAATCACGCACCTTTAGGAGTCGGGTGTTGACTATTCGCTGCAGAACTTGATTCTCAGCACCAACAATTTCTTCACCATTGTCTCTATGAAACAAAACATCATATAAACAAAAACAAGGGAAAGCATGAAATGTATAGATAGACATCTTCACAAATGCTTCACCAAAAGTGATTTCTCCAACTAGTTTTTCAACAGTCAATTAGCAGCAATATTTGGGAGAGGGAGACATTTTAAGCTCCTCCTAAAGTTTATATCTACCAGAAGATTAATGCTTGCAGAGTAACTATAGAGCAATGGTTCGGATGTTATGGCGAGAGCATGAGTGTGTAGTCAAATATTATAATAATGAGAAGAAACAAGTGATAAACAGAATGCATCTCCAAAAGTATACACATGTTGAAGATTCCAATTAACATCCAATTCCAGAGGCCATTCATGTTCCCGTCGCTATTCATTTTTCCTGCAATAATAAAACTATAAATTTGGCCTGCTATTATTATATAATTTCTTCAATTGTAGATGCTTATGTTGTGGTATTGACTTACTTATGGATCGCAAAGAAGCATCAGGGAACGTTTTCAGAGCACTTCAAGTCCACGTCCATATTTCGTTCATCTTCCTTGATATCATCCTGTATAAACAAGAGAAACAATGGTATCAAGCGACTGCCAAGACTTCTTGCATGCATCAACCATGTATAACTTCTTATTCCTCTTGGGGATGCTTTGATTTAGGTAATTTAATAATCATGTTTTCTATAAAGTAAACAAGCTCAAGCAAACAATTGAATATCCTTTGAGATGATTTTTTATGAATTCATGCAGATAACCACATTAAGATTACACCCGGGTGCTAAGATCAGATGCACCAAAACTGTAGTGCTATTTTGAGATTAGACAATGAATTAATTTGTTACTTGCTGTAGATCATAGATTTACATGTTTATAAATTTTTCTTTTCATTTTGTTACCTAATTTACCATTGTTAAAATGACTTGTAAATAGGCCACTCTATTATTTATTACTTTTGATCGAAAATGTCAATTCATTAACAAAAGCAATGAGAAATGTCAAAGAAAACACTAGAAAATTTAAGCAACTTCAAATTGCATAAGATGAAGTTAAGTGGAAAGGCAATTACTGTATTTTTAGCTTCAGGTTCAACAATCTCAGTCTTCACTCTTCCAGGCAAAGGCTTTCTGCATGAGTGTAGAAAAATCAGATGGCTCTCATAGATTATAAATTGACTAGGATGTATGAAGATGATAGGAATACCAGCCAAACTCTTGTAGATCAAGTGGCGAAGCATCCCCTCTTGGGGGCTACAACCCGGTTTTGATCTTGGGTGGGCACGTGTGGGGTTAAAAAGAAAAAAAATGACAGGAATACCTTCCATCAATATCCATGTCAGAGTCAGGATTATATCTTTCATCCGCACCATCACGATCTTCCATCTGCATATAAAAAAAGTAATAGTAAGAGGCGTTTGAATTAATAATGTTCAATTAAGACTTGGTAAATTAAACAGTAAAACGTCCATAATTTTGCAGAAGATAACATCAAAGGTACTAAAAACATGTTCGAAGTTCAAACCACAATAATAATGACAATAGTGCTGGCAGTCGATTCAATTTGAATAACAGACAGTGGTATGATATGGGGAAAAAAACTGGGACAACATAAGCTCCAATACCATATCAAAAGCTAACATATATCTATATGATCAAGTCAAACCGAGCACCCATTCATAGGGCAATTACAAGGATAACATGAAAATATCATTGGAAGTCAAAACATAAGTAGTATATAGGATAAATCATAAAAATCAAACATTCAAATGCAAAGTAGTTAAACATGATAGAATTACTATGACCAGACTGGAAGTGAGTCCGACCCAGATCTCCCCCACAATACAGAATAATTTGGAACTGCTAACAAGCCTCAAAGCAACTCAATATTTGGATCTAAAAACTGCACATTCCAGTGCTTTACACACGTTACTTGGCGCTCACAAACTTACAGATGAGTTTATGTGTAGGATGCATAGAAGGAAAATATGTGTGCAGTTTGTATGAATGTACACATGCAGTATAATACTCAAAATTACTTGCCCTTTTCACAATATAAATATAAACAAACTGTCACAGATCCATTCCATAGATTTAAAATTTCAATTCAGATGAACTGTCAGGTAATTAGATGGGTCAAAGTACAAAGTTTGGATAAGTCACTTCAAGCTATCTGTGTTTTCATCCAAAGTAGTTGGTCAATTACAAGATGATTAATGATTCAAAAAGCCAGCAGCAGCACCATGTGAGATTTCAAAATAAATCTGATTTAACTGACACAGGTACACTGACATGTTAATAATGATGAATTATTCACTGTTGGTCATCGTCATCATGTGTAGTAGAGCAGGATGACTTAAGGTCTGCACTGAAGACGAGAATGCCAAAGATGACAGCAGTTCACGGAGTACTTACTGAGCATAAGTTAATTTGACACTATTATGTCAAGCTATCTGAGCAAGTCAATCTCTAACTCCTACATCAAATAGAACTCTAAAACAGTATGGATGTAAGAAATGCATTCCCACTGAACTAAAGGAGATGTGATCATGATCTCACAAATACATTTTGTGGAAGAAAGCTCGCCGTTCAAAAGAAATATCCATATTGTGAACCATCTATATAAATTTTAAGTGAAAACATCTCGAACTACAGGGTGATTTAAGTATCTGGACTAAAATCAAACAATAAAAAGAACACCAATTCTTACTAAAAAATATTTTGCTTGTTTCAAGCTCAGTGAGAAAAAAAACCGCAGTAAATTATCTGATTACAAGAGAAAGAATTCCAGGAACTCATAATGAAAACATAGTGTACTAATAACAAAACGGTGTATTGTGTGTATGGATCTGATCTAAAAAAGAGAAGGTGCTATCAAGTTAATAGAAAACATTGAATAATGGTAAAATTAAAAAGCCATGCAGGATCATCAGCCATTGCTATTCCAAGTAAGAATGTAACCCCATGTTACTGAGCAACATAAAACCTGTCATTTTAAGGTTACGTATAACAATGACAAGTGATTAATTAACCTTGGTCAAACCCACATCCAAGATAGATTTTTAACTCTCAGAGAAATAGACTATAGATAGAAAAGATGCAAAACACACCTCAGGGACTTCTGTATCAGGTGGACGCTCCTGGAACTGGACGCTTGGTGCATGTTGAAGCTTGGAAAGATTCTCAAGAAGCTTTGATCTGATTTCTTCTAATAGATGACGGGAATTTTTATTTTCCATGTTACTCGGAGCCACATGTAGTGTATAATCTGGGCCAAAGTATTCATAGTATTCATGCTGCGGCATCTTGTCATCAAGTTCAATCCCAAGTGCTACGCCAGTCTGTTAATAGCATTCATATCATATAACAATACACATGATTTGCCAGAAATATTTTTCTTGCAATAATAATTTCAAAGTCAGACTTCAATTACCAAAACAGCTAAGAATGCTAACGCATGAGCCCAAACTACGACACTGATCATCATAAGGCTTCTTAGAAAATTAATTTATAAACTTTTGGCCTTGTCCATCCCACAATATACAGAAACTGAAGCAGTATAGGCAATGTTATGATTAAAAATCAATTCGCTTAAAATTTCATTTCCATTATCTGATTCACCTGAGCAAAACAAAACATCGGTCATGGTGTGTGTTACACTATCAAAGTTTCATGAAGGCCATATGGAGATACACACTTTACACTGTGTGAATTTAAGGACCGTAACACAATTCTACAAACTAGATGCATCAAGCAATTTGCATTATTGAGAGTAGATTTACTTTTGGTAGACCAATGTTTCAGCAAGTCATCATAATAGTGACTGACAGAATTTAAATTGATGTTAGGGAAAGAATATTATCTGACCTCATAGCACCAGCAACGAGCAACATTACGTATTGTATAACCACCACCTCCCAACAACAATAGTGGCACATTGAAAGATCTCATAAATTTAACACATTCTGCATGACCTTTAATTGATAGATTAAAGCAGCCCAATCGATCTCCAGAAAGAGAGTCCGCACCACATTGCAATACAACAGCACCAGGTCTGAAAACTTCCATCACTTTCCCCATTATTGGCTTAAACAGGGATTGGTAGCTTTCATCATCAATTCCATCATCCAAGGGAACATTAAGAGAGTAATATTTCCCTTTTCCATATCCAATGTCACGCACATCACCTGTACCAGGAAAATAATCCCCAAATTTATGAAACGAAACAGTCATGACCCTGTCTGTTGTGTAAAATGCTTCCTCAACACCATCGCCGTGATGTATGTCAATGTCTACATACAAAACACGCTGCCAAAATGAGGGGAAGAAACAAGATTAGAATCTAAAATAAAGATTGAACTACAAATACCTGACCAATTCAGAAACTATGAGAACACAAATAAGTTGAAGATAGGTATCCTTCCAATAATGCATTCAATGGAAGAATGTAGATATTTAGCAGAGAGCTTGCTGGAACGTGTGATGTTTCTACCAAAAGTTTGCAATTAAAGTGCCCTAGGCTTCTCTGTGGCAGAAACTATTATTGATTATTTCTTTCCACAAATTTGTTACCACCGCAGTAAAGTATACACTATACAGTTACATCAAACTAATTTATCTCATTTTCACAGCATAAATTTCAAAATCAAATATTTAACTATAACTACTTCCTATGTAAATTCAAGTTCATATTTAAAATCATAATAACATTCAACTAAACTGTAAACACTTAAACCCAACCATTACTTCTTTAAGAAATCACCTAATGAATATCTTTATTTTTATTTTCTAGAAAAATCAATTTACAAACACAATACAAACTATACATATAATTCAAATTGTCACCATCTGTTATAACAAATACATACTATTTTGCATAAAAAAAATATTCCAGCCAGCCATACGATCTTGTGATAGCATTACTTATAATGCTGTAGATATTCAATGTCAACTGATGGCAAAGAAAACATCACATACAACTTCAAAACTTTGGTATCACAATTAGATCGATTAATATGAAAATAAGATATAGTCCTTATTAACTATACACAGTTCCACATAATAATAAAAACCTGTTCCATACACTAGGCAACAAGTAAAATATTTTTATGAATACTAAGCTATATATCTGGCATCCCTCTCAAACTGAACTAATTTGTTAGAGCAATTTGAATGAACAATCCACAACTTAATGATGGAGGCGGACAGTTGTCACTATTATGATCAACATTTCCAAAGATTTATTCAACTTGAGCATCAAAATCCACAATTTCACTGCACCGAAACAGCCACCAGAGCTACTAAGAGCATCCTCAACTACAGGGAATAATTGAGCACTCTTCCAAAACATTTTCAGTTAAACCGCACCAGGCACCAGAATCACAGCTTTATTCCAAAAGCAATGGTTGCACTTAACACAATCTATGACTTCAAAACCTTTAATGAGCAACCATCCCAGGATTCATAATCACAACTTCCACAAATAACCTATAGCAACACCAGGGGTTCCACAACATTGTCCGCTTCCACAAACAACCCACAGCAATGCAAGTGATACCATAGAAATTCACCCATAATACAACACTAATAAACCAGTTAATTAGGAGCAACGATTATACGCAGGCCTTGGGGCTAAAATATGGTTACTGCTACTTAAGAAGAGATGATAGATGTTCTTTAACCTCAAGAGTCAAGATAGACACAAAAGTAGGACTAAACAACTAACCTGGCTCTACTTATTCCTAAATTTAATGGCACTGGACTTAAGACTGTTGTCTTGTACTGTTCTAGGATTCAAACCATTAGGATGGTGGATGTGAAAGAGATTGCGTTGGTTCTGTCAAAGATACACAATGGATTTTCCTAAAAAATATGTTCATATCGATAGACCTAAAGTTGTGATACTTAATCCATAGCAGTCCCCATCTTCAAAAGGCATGAGCATAGAAACCACAAACACAACTAATTCTTAGTATGCCACTCAAGGTATTGGTAATCCATAGATCAGCTATATAAAATAAAACAAACCCTAAAAAAAGAATAATAATAATGAGGAGAAAGGGAAGGTGAAGATGCAGAACTAAAATCAACCTCATGTACTTTCAGAAGCTCCAAGATGGCCAATACTATATCATTCACATAGCAAAAACCAGAAGCCTCGCATTTCTTGGCGTGATGTAAGCCACCAGCCCAATTCACCGCTATATCACAATGCCCATGATTTAGCTTAACCGCCCCACCGACAGAACCGCCGGCGTAAGTTTGACAAAACGAATATAGACCATCAAACACAGGACAGTCTTCTCCTACATTAAATCTCTTCAGCTGCCTGAGTTGCTCCTGCTGTGTTTCTGGGGTGATGCTCCTCAAAAAAGTAACATAATCATCGGCGTGAAATCTGCAGAGGTCTTTCTCCCTGGCAGGATTTGGCTTGAGAACATGCATATGTTGCAGCAAACCATAGTGCGCGAGCAGAGCATGAGTCATCCGAATTCTGTGCGGCTTCATCGGGTGCCCTTGCCCATAATAGTAATTACCGACCTCCGGGTCATAGAAATAGCTCACTTTCCGCTTCACTCCATCCGGTCCCGACGGCAGAGAGTTTCCCCCAATATCCATCTTCGAACGGAGTTCAAAATTTGTCAATTACCACGGTCCACGACAAATGGATCGGGAGCAGATCTGCGATTCCTCCGCGTAGCTGGAAGGAAATTTGAGCAACGCGATTTAACCCCAATTTTTGTAGAACTTCACAGAGAAACTCGGAAGCTGAGCAAGTGGTTGATGGAGGCTTTAGGTCCAAGTGCTGGAGAGCTTCTCGAGCGGAGACGAAGAAAGGAAGAAGGAGATCACGGAAAGTGGCGGACGCTGAGGCGGTGGAGGAGGCGGGAGACGGCGGTTCGCGGTGGTGAATGAAGCGCTGCTGCTGCTGCTGCTGCTGCTGCTTAGGTTTGAAACTGTGGAGACTAGGGAGGGTTAGTACTTTGAATTATACGCCAATTTGGGACATAAATCTAAAAAACATAGGGTGCAAACTTTCAAATTAGTCCCTCATATAATTACAAAATCTATTTTAAGTATATACATGATTTGTTGTATTTAGATTTTAAACCAAATTAATTTTGTATGTTTTTAATAAAAATACGGTATTTTTTCGTTCATTTATAAGAATTATATTTATATTTTGTTTGATATCATTTTTGTATAATTTTTATTAATATTCTATTAATATTATAAAATATTAATAAAATTATTTTTATAATTTTTTTAATTTATACCGAATATAATAATTAATATTTAAATATAAAAAATAAATAAATAAAATTTTAAAATAAAACGGAGATAGTATTATTTTTATTTATAAAATATTATAATTAATTTATACTACATAATTGCTGACTGTCAAACTAATTTATTAGTTATTGAATTAAATCAAAATTTATTAGAACTTGCGGCATACTCCTTTCATTATTGTTTGTCATTTTGCTTAAAGTAAATAGTGATAAATTAAATATTATTAATAATAAAATTATTTGATACTATAAGGGATAAGTGTGTTTTGTTTGTGAATTAAAAAATTTGAGTTTAAATTATTTAGTAAAAAAATTTTGAATTTTTATATTTTTTAAAAAGAAATATATATATATAAATAATAAAAAATTTAAAGGAAAAACAAGTCTACAATATTTAATTATATTTTTAAAATAATAAATTGTCAAATAAAAAATAAATATTATTTCACTGCTAGTTATAAATATTTTGTCACCATATGAATAGTTAAAAAGAACTAGAATGTTTCACTTCTAGAATGCTTAAGGTCATCAGCATCAATGAAATTCAACGTGGTTTCTTTCCTCTTTCTTCTTTCTTTTACATCATATTCTCTCTCAACCACTTTATCGGAAAAACTCATTTCATTGTATACCTCCATAAAAAAAACTCATTTATGCAAGTTTTAATTTCTTTTTCCTTCGTATTATTAAATTATTTATTTTAAAAATAATTTAAATAATAAAAATTTTTTTTTATCTAATATACATATTTATTTATTTAATAATTTAATTTATAAATAATAACAAATATTTATAATTATGATTATATTATTATTTAATTATAATTGTTTATATTTAATAAAAATTCAATATAAAAAACATATTTAATATAATAATCTATATATAAAAGAAGAAAAAAATAATTGCAAATATAGTAATACAATTATTTAAATTAAAATAATATCAAACAACTTAATTATTTGGAGAACCAAATTTGATGTGTTTCACAATCTCGAAGTTTGATTCGATTTTCTAAATATTCTGTCATTCAAAACATTGACAACAAAAATTTATTTTCGGATCCCTGCCATTCAAAACATCATTAAATATTGGGGATCGATCAAGCAAATTAATATCATTGCATGTACCTGGTGTACCAAGTGTACCAAAAAATGAATGTCAAATCCAGAGATCATACGATGTCATCGCCTCTAATACAATTGTTGGTTTGTCATGATCTCTACGTGAAAATTGACATTTTCAAGCAGTCGGACAATTTTTCCATTCTCACTGCATGCAATCAATACTACCGATCATCCATGGGAAACCACATTCTTCTGCAACAAAGAGAAGTCGTTGTAAATTGGTAGTGTTTGGCTTTCTTAAATATTATTTACCAAACAATTAAATAACTTATTCAACAAACTTAATTACACACTTTCTCGTAGTGTTTTCTCCAATACGAACATAATCATCTACATTGTCAGCAGCAACTCCGTAAGCCAACATCCGTAAAGCGATGTACATTTTTGTATTGGTGATAGACCAAGCCTTCCCGTAGCATCCGGACGTTGTTGAAAATATTTCACTTCATTTGTAAGATAATTGATAATACGAAGAAACATATGCTTTCTCACTCAAATCTACGACGGAATTGATCATCTGTATATACAGGATTTTTCGAAAGTAATCGTTAAATAAATGATTGTGACCTTCTTCACGATTTCTCTCAATGTAAATTCTTCTCTAATTTTGAGAAGAACTTCCCGCCTCATTGGTGAAAAATCTCCCACAACTATTTGAATATTTTGGTGTATTGTCCACCAATGAGAAATAGTTTCGACCTCATCATCCAAATCAATACTAGTATTTGATTGAGATGGATTAGACATTTTTCTAACAATGATGATTTTTTGAAAGAGATAGAATATAGCTTTTCATAAGTGGTTTTTAGAATGAATGATGTTGTAAAAATAATAAAAAATGGATTATTTATAGTTAATTTCCAACAATGTAGTACATGTTATAGTAATAAGTGTGATTTGATGTTACAAATAAAAAGAGTCCAAAATATGTAAGGAACTAGTACAATAATCAATTCAATTAAATTAATATGATGTGAAAATTCAATTTTATGGTACAATTTTTCTGTACTTATGTGTCTATATAAAAAATTAAATATTATTGATTTGATACATAAAAATAAAAATTGTGTAAGAAACTAGTATAATAATCAATTCAATAAAATAAATGTGATGTGAAAATTCAATTTATGGTATAATTTTTTGTATTTGTGTCTTTAAATAAAAGATTAAATAGTATTGATTTGATAATACAATGATAAAAATAAGAATTGTGTAAGAAACTAGTACAATAATTAATTTAATAAAATTAATGTGATGTAAAAATTCAATTTTGTGGTACAATTTGTATTTATGTGTCATTAAATAAAAAATTAAATATTATTGAATTGTAAAAATTCAATGACAAAAGTTGGTGTGATGTGAAAATTCAATTGATGGCATAATTATTTGTACTAGGAGTGTTCTATTAATATAGTAACATATCAACTTTCTATCTTTTTTATTTCTTCGTACATTTATTTCAATTATGGATCAAAATTCTCAAAACTCCTCAAATCTTCAACATCCTTTTATGTTTTCGAGTTTTATGAATATGCTTGAAAATCAAGAATCTTCACAAACGTCGTCAAACCAAAATTCCACTTTCAATGTTAAAACACTCCCAAATTTCTATAGTTCACAATACTCTTCTATTCCACCAAATTTTTACCCGCCAAAATTTCAAGTATTTGAAGTTTGATCCTATCATTCACCACTTGGTTTAATGTGAAATGCACATACAGAAGACATTCTTGAATTTTGCGCACAACTAATGATGTGCAAATCATTACTCCAACTAGATAGATGAAAAAAAAATGGAATCAGGAGGAAGATTTACTTCTTCTCAGTGCATGACTTAACATAAACAAAGATGCCATTACAAACACTGATAAAAAAAAGGTTTTGAATTTTTGAAGAGAATATTTGAATACTACATGGAAAACAAGTTGGATACAGATACACAAAAAAAGTTCAAATCAGTGTAAAAATCGTTGGCAAAAAATTAGTAAATCTGTTTCAAATTTTGTTAGTTGTTATAAGCAAGCTGACAAAACAAAAAAGAATGTGCAATCTAATAATGATTTCTTAAACAAGACATACAAAATATATTGTGCTGATTGTCGTAAGTCTTTCACATATGAACATGCATGACGTGTGTTGAAACATGAACCAAAATGACATACAAATTATTGTGCTACTAATATTGTTAGTGGAACTTCTCATGATAGTAGCGGTGGTTCGAAGAGAACCAAAATTAATGAAGTTGGTGGATATTCATTAGGTTTAAATCCTCCAACACCATAAAATGACACTTTTGATGAATCACATCTTATTTGTCCCCTGGTGTCAAAACTTGCAAAAATAAGGAAAAATGAATACAAAAACAAGATCAAAACATATTTTTTATGAGGATTTTGAAGAGATGAAAGCTATATAACATTTGGGTGGTATTGCTGATATGAGAGAATAAAAAATAAAGAAGAAGATTGATCCTATCCAATCAAAAAGTTTCAAATATTTAATATATTATTGGCAAGAGGTGAAAATTTGGATGCAGATGAGAAAAAATTGAAGACCAAATTATTCAACGAATTGTTTAATTATCTATGTTGTTATATTGATTACTTTTAATATTCTATTTTCTTGGTTATTTTGTATGTTATGTTTATTGGTTTTAATATTTTACTTTTCTAAGCCACTATGTATGTTATATTTGTCGATTTTAATATTATTATGATGTGTTTTAAATCCAATGTTGTAATTTATATTATATTTATTTTTTAAAAAAAATTTCAATTACATATTCAGTAATTATATATTTTTTAATTATTTGTGTAATTTAATGAATAAATTATTAGATAATTACAAAATTAAATTGTTATTATTATTAATTTATTATATTTAATCAAAATTTTATTAAACAAAAATATATCAATATTGGTATTCTTTTTGTAAAGAATAAAATTTTATAATATAATAATATAAAAATTATTAATAAATATATATAATAAAAATAAAGTGTATAAAAGATAATTAAAAATAAATATTTTTTTTTGCTATATGTTCCAATTTAATTGGAACATGACAAAAATAGTACCAATGTCAGGGTTTTACACAAGCACTGCAGAAGTAGCGACGCTCTACTCTGACATGGAAAAGTTTGAGTTTTGATTTTTTGATTTTTTTTTTTTTTAATTTGACGTATAGGTTTCTCTCGTAGGAGAAATCTACCGATGTGGATGCTCTAAGTTGTTTTCTTTATTTACTTTTTTATTTTTTATATTATTTGTCGATCTATCAAAATAATTACTTCATCCATTCGAGTTATCTACTATCTACCATATATATATTTACCCTAGATTTTGTTCAGTTACATCGCCCCTTTCTATTTATTTTTTTACTAGTGTATAGCCGTACTATGAACGGATGGATGATAAATTATTTTTTGTGATATTTTATATGTACATTACTATTTGTAAAGGTGCAATAATAAATTTATTTTTATATATTTATTTTACACAATATTATATATCCTATTAAGTATATATAGTTATTAAGGCTTTTTTTCATCTAATTTATTTTTTAGTGTCATATTCATAAGTATTATAAAATACATATATATATTAAGACAATATATAATATATAAATTTTATTCGGCTCGAAAAAAAAGTAAATAATGTAATACAAAGTATTATTTTTATATTACTAACACGATTATCTATATATAACATAAAAATACATTCATCTAAAAGTATCATTAAAATGAATACATTGTAAATATTATTGTTGTTTCTAAAAAAATAAAAAAATTATATAGTTATTTTTGTTTGTATTTTACATTATATACGCTAATATATATTTTGAAGAATAATTAACATAATTATTAAATACTCCATCCATCCTTTAAGTAACTATTTGTTTGCTTTTTGCATAAGGTATATTTGTATTATATTGATATTTAGTAGAAATAAAGTAAAAATGACTAAAATAACCTTATTAGTATTGTATAATATAAAAGTAATGACATTTGTGTAATATATTGTAAAGGTATTTGTAATATTACGTTGATATTATAGTTATTAAAAAAATAAAATGCATACTTTATTATAAGACGGATCAAAATGAAAAAATTGATAGTTTGTGGAGGGACCGAAAAAGTAGTTATTATCATTAGAAAAAATAGTAAATATGAATATTATTGAATGTTAACCTATACAATAATAATTGATAAATATGTAAATAATATTCTTTCTACCCTACATAAAATGTCTATTTTTTATATTTTTGTCCGTTCATATATAATTATATTTATTATACAATAATTATTTTTACTAATATATTTTTTAAATTATTTACTTAATATATTTTACTTAAATTTCATATTTATAATAATATAAATAATTTAATCGAAACAGAAAAAGCAATTAATTAGATTGTTACAATATAAAAATAATTAAAATAATAAAGTAAATAATATTACATTATTATTATTTCTCCGTACTCTCCACAATTCACCTGTTGTAGAAAAAATTCTGTATTTCTCTATGAATTATTTTATTATTATTATTTACTTAAGAGGGATCCACAATTTCTTTTAAAAATAAAATAGAAAATATTTTATTCTGTGTATCCACACAGTGATACAAAATCAACGGTAGATATATATATTAATTTTTTTCTTTTTTTTTTTCGTGGACCTCACCGCTTAAAATAAAATATAAAATAATAATAAAAAGAAAAAGAAAACGAATGAGTGGGAAAAAAATGAAAAAGACGGCTCCACAGTATCTAATTGTATATTTATATTTAATTTTATAAATATAATTTATTATTATATAAATAATATATTTATTTGTAAGATTTTAGTTCTGTATTTTGCTTTTGACATATTATGAGAGTTAATAATTTTATGTCAAATTTAATTAAAAGATAAAAAAAATATTTGAATATGTTTGTCAATTTATTGTTAGTTGGTTATATTAGCTTATTTAATTAGTTTGACATATTAGCTAGTTCTGGTGAAATATTTGGTAAAACAATATTAGTTATTTATAAATAAAATGACAATTAAAATTATTTTATATTTTTATTAAATAAAATAATATATATATATATATAAAATAATAATTTAATTACTATAAACTTATAAATTTAAAATTTTAAGTTGTAAAAGAAAATGATTAATAAATATTGTAATAAAAATATATTAATATGTGTGAAATGAATGTTTAATTTTTAAGGAAAAAAAATAAAAAGTAAAAGTAAAAAAACAACAAAAATAAAATTATTTATGTTCAAAACTTTATTTTAAAATGTCAATTTACCAAATATTTAAATTAATTTTTGGATCGGTCAAATAAATGAAAACTCTTTCAAAAATTTAAAATTATTTAAATTAACTTTTGGATCGATCAAATAAATAAAAGTTTTTTCAAAAAATTAAAAGCGGTTTGAAATTTTTTTTCCAAACACTTATATGCATTAAATATTATTTTTAATAATAATTAATTTAAATATTATTTAAATTTTGTATAATTGGTACAAAAGTTTGAATAGAAAACCTTTTTGTTATTGTGAGTGCAGTGATGTAAAAAACAGTAAAATTTGTGTAATAATAATAAAAAGATAATAAAAATTTTATTGTGATATGTTTATTTATGAAAATAACACTATTGTTTTAATATACATATGTCAATTATTAGTTCATTAGTGTTACCTTTTTTTTGATATTTGATAATCTGGCAGCTTCAACCACTTGGTATCCACTCATCGGGTTGTAAACTTTGATTTCTCATTCAATCACATGATCGTAAGTATTTAATTAGTATGTATGTATTGGATGCAATAGTCAATTGATCACCGGTATCCAGCAATAAGAGGAGTTCAGTCAAGCGGTGGAGAAGACAATACAAGAAAAATTAAAATGACAGTTGTAAGTAAGATTTGAGTTTGGTTTTGTTCAGACATCTTAATTTTTTTATTAATTTGATTTTTAACTAAATTATAATTTAAAAAATTGAGTAAAAATTGTAATTAAATTACAATTTTAAAAATTAAATTAAAATGACAGTTACACTGGTAATAAAATTTGGGGTCAGATCCGGTGTTGATGGGTGCACATGAGCCACACATCATAATAGATTAGATTTTAATGGTTGAGATTAAACAGGATTTGGATGGTAATTTCAGAGTAAGGGTAGAAGGGTTTAGGCATTTTTCTATTCGTACCATTCCTTCGTAACAATTCAAACCAATCTCTCTCTCGCATTCTTCTTCGATTCACATTCTTCATCAAACTCGTTCTCTCAATCGTAGATTGACATTAATCTGTTTGCAACTTCAATTCTTCATCTTCCACTTCTTCAACCCGCTGCCTCGTTTCTAATCGACGACACAGACGCGCTTGGGGTTCTTGATTTCATCATCTCCGGTTGCTCCCAAGATTCGGTAAGTATTGAATGTTTAATTGTTCGTTAAATGTTTTTCTCCTTCCATGTTACTCAAGCGAAATCGTTGTTCTTATTGTTGTAGTTTTGGAAAAACCCTAGTTTGAGTTTGCAAAGCCCTAGTCCCTTTAATCGCAACTCTTCGAAAGCAATCAACAATATCAAAGGACTCAATCATTTAACTGCCTTGCGTTCCCAGGAAGGTCGCACACCTCAATGAATCTTTACAGAAACCTTCTCGGAATTCGATTCGGAGGTATATTCAATCTAGCCCTTTCGAAGGATTGTTCCATGTGATGCCAATGGCTATTCCCGTGGCTCATATCATGAAATTATTGAGTTATTGGGACCCTGATAGTGAGTGCTTTCATATATCTAATGAGAATAAGTGGTATATTACTGATTGGGATGTTGGTGTTGTCTATGAGCTACCATATTGCAAAAATAAGGAACCTATTTCATTGTATGAGTCTGATTCTTTTTACAATTTTGCTAATAGATTTAGTTTAGATATGAAACTCATAGGAACGGATAAAAAACATATAGTTGAGTCTTCGTTAAAGGAGTTACTAGATAATAGTAGACTGAGGAATGATGTTAATTTTTGGCGAATATATGTAATGTATTGCATATGTGTCTTGCTTACGTCCATATCAAATGCGAAGATTAATCATCGCATATTCCAGTTCCTTGAGTCCAATGAGTTAGCAAATGAGTTTAATTGGGATGGTTTTGTTCAGGATAAGATTGTGGAGGGTCTGGATACAATGTTTAAAAAATTCATGAAAAAAGCTTTGGTTAGTGGAAGGCCATCTGGGGTCTTGCATTGCTTAATGGTAAATTAAAATATCGTGACCACTTTGTTTACTTTTTTGTTTTATTGTTCTCATTGTGTAATATGCTATATTTTTTTTTTTTTTTTAATTTTCAGCATATGTTTTTTGATAAGTTCCACAACGAGAAATGCGGTGTACGTTTTTTTTTCATGTCATCTCAAGCGAAAAATAACATTGGAAAATGTTGCCAAGCTCTTCGGCCCTCAAAAAGTTCGATCAGCAAAGGTTAGATTTTGTCATCCAGTTTGAAATATGTACTTTGAATACGCCGAGTTCATGGTTTATTTGGCCCGGTGATTGTTCCACTGTGATATGTAAAACAATACTTGTTGATATGATGGGTTAATATCTTTGAAATGCTGGATTTTATGTATTAGCTGATACAGAGGAGGATGGTATACATGTTTGTTTTTTTATCCTGATTGTTCCAGTGTGTTATGCTAAGCAATACTTGTTGTTAAGTTGGGTTAGTATCTCTGAAATGCTGGATTTGATGCATTAACTGGTATTGGGGAGGATGGTATACATATTGTTTGTTTTTTCCTGCTGGTTTCTCCAATGTGGTATAAGCAATACTTATTGATATTCTAAGCAATCTTTGTTAATATGCTAGATTAATATCTCAGAAGTGCTGGATTTTGATGTATTAGCTGATACAGAGGAGGATAATATACATGTTTGTTTTTTCATGTTGAGTGTTCCACTGTGATATGTTAATCAACACTTGTTGATATGCTGGATTAATATCTCTGAAATGCTGGATTTGATGCATTAACTAATACAGAGTAGGATGATTACATATTGTTTGTTCTTTTTTTTTTTGTTGATTGTTCGAATATGATATGCTAAGTAATACTTACTGAAGTGCTAAAGTAGTGATTTTAGATTGTTGTCTTGATTCCTTGATACAGTAGTACAAGAATGAGATTATACGGGTGTCCAAAAGACTCTGCAATTTAAAGAAAGAATACAAGAAGAAGTTTGAGGGCCATGAAGAAGACACTGTTGATGACAACAAAATTTCTGAAAAAAATGTTAGTGATTTCAATGTTATGAGTTGATCAGTAGTATATCCATTGTTTTTCTTATACAATTGCAGTGTATATAAGCCTTAATCCTGAATATTGCATAGGAATTTTTTGAGTGTGATTTGCCCCGGTTGGAGGAAGCTGTCAATGAAGATGAAGGCCTTCATGGACAGAATGTAGAGAAGGTGATTTAAGTTGTATGAGTTTGTATTTTTCATCTTGTTATGTTATATAATATCAATTGCTTTTCTTATACAATTGCAATGTATACAAACCTTAATCCTGATTATTATCACAAAAATTTGTTGGGTGCGATTTGCCTCTAGAGAAGGAACTTGCCCATGATGAAAAAAATGCTGAACAAGTATTTTTAATTGATCATTGCTAGATAACCATCATATCCTCTATATTTTGAATTAATTAAGAACATATTCTTGATCATTGTTATAGCAACAAACTGAAAATGATGCGAATGTGCAAACTGAGGGAGCGGATTGTGAACCTCCCACAAAGAAACAAAAAGGCGATGCAGAAATTGATGTTGACCAAATGAGTCTTTTTTCACTTAGGTTAACATAGGATTCTGAGAATGCTGCCACACCTTCGAAGGAAGATTCGCCAACCAAAATTACGCTGAGTACTTGCAAGGTATAACTAAATATATATATTGCCTTTTAGCTTTGTTTATAATTGCATATATGAAACTTTTTTTAAGACTAATGAATTTATTTTGCATTAAATTGTTTTATATGGATCAACTGAACCAAAAAACATCCACTCACCAATGTCTTCCCTTCCCCAGCTCCATACAAAATAAATTAAGGTTCATCGCGATCGACTGCCATCGAAAGTTTTCTGTTCTCTCTACGAAACTTCCTCCAGTATTTTTGATGTGTTCAAGTTGAGTGAGGAGGAAGAGATGACTGTCAAGTGGGCATTTTATTTACAGCGCGCATCAGCGGCTGACTTGGGAGATATTATTTTTTCGGATGAAGTCTCTGTGATATTCAAGCATGATATCCAGAGTTTATGTCCATCATCTGACGTTGCAAGCAACGTGGTTGATGCATTTGGTACCTTTCTGAATAGATCAACTTTAAGAGAAAGCAAGCACAGCGGTGTTCCAATGCCTAAGTTTTGTATATCATCCAACGTGGCTGTAAATATATATTTACATGTGCATAAAATATGTATCGACGATAATTATTGATCATATATAATGCTAACTGTTGAGTATTTGATGCTTATGGCAGACCTTAACTGATGCTATATTTTTCTATGCATATAGTATATGGTGTGCGTTGAGATCGAAAATAATTTTCCCCGGAAACTGACAAAGAACTGGTGAAGGAATGAGAACGACAGTTGGATATGAAATACCTTGGCGACGATCAGATTGAATGCTTAAAGACTGACAATGTGAGTGTTTTTTATGTATATATGGAATGTTGAGTTTAACAAGCTAAGATGATGATATGATGCTTTATGATATGCTAAGTTGGTTTTGTGTATATTATTGCAGTTCTTTTTCCCATTCTGTCATTCGAACCACTGGGTGTTGTTTTCCATGTCCATTCTTCGTAAGAAATTTTTTTATTTCAATAGCTTAAATGCTGTTGATGGATAAAATTCGGACTCAGTGGTTTTTGACCGACTTTTTGGGTATTTTCGATGGATTGCAAAGATATTATTTCCCGACCCACGGTGGGATGCCCATTATACAGTTGAGTTGCCACCCCACGGTATGTAGCCGGATATCCACAGTTGCGGTATTTTCACTATGTTCTACATGGAAAACTGGCCCATTGACTTGACTGGGCAGATTTGTGAGCAAATTGCCATGCGTGAATTTTTGGATAGGTTGCGAAAAAGGTATTGTGTACAAATCTTACTGCAGGAGGAAAATTGTAATATTGGGGATGTGAAAGAGAGGTCATTGCTTGCTGCTGGTGCTAAGATTGCACGCGCTGAAGATGAAAAAACTAATACGCAACCGTTGAAGGGTCGTATTAAGATGACTGCACGAAAACATGTTAGTGTGCAAGGGCAAGGTCGAGGGCGAGGGCGAGGGCGAGGTCGAGGGCGTGGTCGAGGACAAGGTCATGGGCAAGACAAAAATTGAGTGTGATGACAGGTTTGTTGACATTGATGAATTGAATTTGAAGGGATTGTTGATATTGGTCGAATTGTATTAATTTGAATGGATTGCTGGCGTTCATCGATAGGTTGAAGTTTAATTGGTGATTGATCTGTTGATTGTATTTTTTTGCATAAATTTATGCTTAATACTCAAGTTGCTCGATGTTAAATCAGGAGATGCTGACCGGTACATAGTAAAATGATTGGCGTAGTGTATATATATACTGGTAGATTTAGAATGAATGTTGTCTTGCATGATTTCAGTAGTAATTTTTTATATTGACAATTAATTTTGTAGTATTTTCTAAAATAACATTCATTTCATTTGATAGTTCATTAACATCCTAAATACACTTGTAGAAAATGCTTATTGGTACTCAGGATGATGCTTATTGTTATTCAACAAAATCCATGGTCTTGTATATGTAAGTGTTTAGCGTCAATTAGCCACAATACTTTGGTACTAAATCATGTATGAACTGGAAAAAAATCAATTTCCTTGCATTTATCCCGGTGGTTATCTCTCTTATTTATCCTTCGATGCTTCTTTTGTCTCTCGTAGTTGCTGATTGACACATTTCTTTTAATTCTTCCTTTTGGATTGTCTCTTGGCTTCAATATTAAATGGTCTGCAGTGGTTGTATTACGCACTTCTCCTGTAGCATGAAGAATCGATTAGTTTAATATCACATATATTTCAATGAATATAAAATATATACAAAATGTAACTATTGTTTTCATCCGTCGGCATTCCTCTATACAGATTTGGGCATGCAACTGTGTTTTGAAGAAATTCATTGAATTTATGTAACAATGAACTGTAATTCTTCGTCTCAGATGCTATTAACTTTGCAGAATTCATGAACAAGTGGCACAATGATTTGTATCTTCCTGAAAAATCTATTTCCTCCTGACTAGATGTTAAGCTTGCGAGGTGCTGCTGTAACATCCTCCTAGCATCTTTTCTCCATCGATCCAATATGTATTTGTCTGGGATGTTTTTGAACTGTGCACACCCTGTTGCTACTAATACATCCATCGTGCGTATTGAATGACAACACAATATTCCAATATTTTCCACATATTGCACGTGCACTCAATTAAAGACTCTTGAATATTGACGCGCACAAGATGTTGATCGCTTGTCTTCTCCATATTATATACAAGATATGTTGTCTTTTCATCTAAGCATTGTGTTATGAATTCAAAGGATCTTTGGTGTTGCTCTAGAAACCATTGAAAGACATTCGGTGTGTAGAACATAGCTGCAGATTTTAGCAATGGGTTGAACATGTGACTTGTAGCCAACCGTCTGTCCCGTGCGAAGAAATCCTGTTGTTCCTCTTTTTCTCTATGATTCTCCACCACTCGTTGAAATTGATGAAGTAATTGAACAATATTATTGTCCGGCTGTAAAAACCTATTCAACATACTCATGTTCAATAAACAGAATATACAAAGAACAAACTCAACATTCTAATCCATTAATCTCAGCAGACAATGCAAGTAAAGAAGCATGTTCAGCTGCTAAAGCATAGGGGCTTGTAGGTTGCATTTTTGAACCTTTTCAATGAGAAGTTAAGTGATTCACTCAGTTGTGTTGTTCTCATTTCTGCAGTAAAGTGTTGTCTTGTCCAAGCCGAAGACCATTGTTGTCTCAATGAATAAATCTTCAGTAGCCACTTATGAGGCCCTTTGGGGAAGCATGCCTGCAACATATACTTCCACTTGAGGCTGAATTGGTTTTCATCTTGTACCCCGTAGAGAATATGTTTAACCATCTCAGCAAACCTGTGTGTACAATGCAAGTAGAGTAGTTGTAATTGGTGTCTTCGATTCTCAAATTTATCATTTAGTTGTAACTGTTCCAACATACCTTATAGTGTAAAGAGCACTGAGATTTTTTTTGGCATTTTGTACAATATGCCATGTGCACAGAGCATGGTATGTCGTTGGCATTGTCTCTCTTAGTGCTAGAGCTATAGCCAAATTTTGATCCGTAAAAATAGTTTTCAGTGCTTGTCCACCCATACACTTTAGGAAGGTATTGAAAATCCACTTGAATGGATCTTGTGTTTCCTCGTACAACAATGCTGCCCCAAATATAGATGTTTGGCGGTGGTTATTAAATCCCACGGAAACACTTGATGGTGAAATATTGTTAGGATCAAATATATACATAAGATGTTGTGTGAGATGTATTAAGATGCTGACAGATAGTATTCACAATGCTGACTAATTGACGATGAAATGCTGGTTAATTGAGACGAAATGCTGACTATGTTTACCTAGTGGTCTGTTGTTTTTATATGTTTGGTATGTGGTATCAAACGTAATAGAATCCCTAAACAATGCGTAGTCTTCCCTCATTTTTGCATCTGACCAAAATATATTAGCAATCTTATCTTCATAATCGACTTCAATTTCATAAAAGAATAAGGGATTATCCATTGATGTTTGGCCAAAATACTGCAGTAATGCATTTGCTTCGCCCTCCTTGAAAATTTCTTCATTTTCTTTTCTTCATGTGATTCTTCAGGTCCAACTTTAGAAACCCCACATTTTCCTTTCCTCCAGCAGCTATTTTCATCAAATCATACGATGATCTGATTGGTAGTCCAGCTTCCTGATTTGTATTCGCAATGATTAAATGTGATTCATCAATCCTACGATTGGATACAAGCATGTGCTTGTGTTTTGGAGGATGTAGATCATGATTGTGGTTGTCTTCAAAGTATGTCACTTTGTACTTTGCATTCTCCTTGTCAAACTGAAGCCGTATCCCTGTTCCCGTTTTATGACTACGATGCATGATCTTTATCCTTTCTGACTCGCTGCTTTTGTTTGGATGAATCAGGATGATTTGGTTTCACATTGCTACCCTCTTTGAACTCTGCTTTGTTGCAATAATACTCCATTTATTATATCTGTTGCGGGTCCTTTTTGAACTTTTTCTACATTTCTATCCTCACTAAAAAGCCCATATTGTGTGCATACTCACAATAGAAATTGTATGCATAATCCGGTTTTGTAAACTCCATAGCATGCCAATCTATGAACTCTGCACATATAGAATGCTAGATTCTGTTAATCAAAATGCTGACCACCATATTTCAATATGCTTTAAGATAAATGGCAAGATGTTGATATCTGTATCAAATACAATCACATATCATGCTGGTAATTAAAATGAGATATTGTTCTCTTCATATGGAAATACTGATGTTACTTGAACGGTGTGCTACATTTTATTTTTAGTAGTAGTTTGAAGGCTCTGATTGCATTGCGAATGCTAAAGATTATTTACGAAATTCCAAACCGCTAAACAGAATCACGTAATTTCAATGAAATCGATCACAAAAGGTTACGATGTTCACAATTTCAAGTCAATTGTCGATGGGTAACTTACGCGATTGAGCGATTTCTCGTTCCAACGCGTCTGGTATTGGCGAAGGCGCTGGTTCATCCGAAATTGCAAACTTTTTGATGTCTCCATTGCTTGCTAAGCGATTGAATGTGGTTGGAATAATGGATAATCTCGTCGATATCAGCCATTGAAAAAGAGTGAAGAATGAAGGATGACGCTTCTCCCCCGCCGATTGCTGCGTGAAAGAACAAAGGAGGACGAGGTTTGATGTAGTTACATAAATTAGGGTTATTAAAATTACAATTACACCCTTAATCTAATATTAGCCATTGGATTAAAAATTTTAATCCAACAACTAATATGCAATCAGTATAATGCTGATGTTTAATTTTCAGCATGCAATCCCACCCCTAAAATTTGACATTCTTTGTTCAGATACACAATTTTCAACTAAATTATAATTTAAAATTTATTTATAAAATATGAATAAACATCACTAATATTATATTTCCCCCAACAAAGAGTAAACTTATCATTTTACTATCAAAATAAAAAAAATTCTATTTTTTATAGAAAAAATAACATTTAACCTAAATACCAAATATTTTTTATTTTTTACTTTTCGCATTACTTTTATTTTAATATAAAAGATAAAATGGATATTATAATACTTTATTATATTATACATATATAAAATACTAATTTACGGAAACTTACTCTTGGAATTAGGAAGTACATGGACATCATTTTTGTAATATTTATTTTTAATCGATAAAATTTATCAATTTCTAATATTTACAATACTAAAAATTAATAGTATAAGTATTTTAATTTATTTAAATAATTTTTATATTAAAAAATTATATGCAATTTTATAAAATTTATAATCAAGCCGCCGTGCATAGCACGGTTCTGGACTAGTACTTATATATATCATTTGCTTTTATTATATAGATTTTAGTATATTGCACGGCGCGGGACTAGTACTTATATATATATCATTTGCTTTTATTATATAGATTTTAGTATATATACTTTTTATATATGTAGATAATAGTACTGTAGAAATAAAAAGATAGAAAAACAATTTTAAATTATATTTGTTTTGTGAAATAATTTGAAAAAATATATTTTCAGGTAACGTATAAAAAATTATGTAGAAAATATAAAAATAATTAATACGTTTGCTATATTAATATTTTGGGAAAAACGTGTGGGAGAAAAAAAGTTAAAACAACACACCCTTATTCTTAAACTCATTTACTTTTTAGCGACATTTATTTGTAATATTGCGTAAAACATAGAATTTTTTTTATTAAATTAAAAAATAACGAAAAAATAAATAAATACATGTGAATTAGATAGACAAAAAAAAATGATTATATAGAAGTCGAAAGTATTTAATTTGAAATTTTTATTAAAAATATCTTAAATAATCATCTTATCTAAAAAATTTTAAAACATACGTATCATTTCATACACATATATATACATATATGTATGAAAACAAGCATTTTATTTCATTCTAAATTCTATAAAACTATTTATGCAACTTCCACAAAGCTCACAAAGTGACATAGAACAGAAACACAAACAAATTATTCAAAAAAATTAGATTGACCTTAAAAACATGCAACTAAGAGTGTGTTTCTTTTAAGGTTAATGTATGATGAAATGTTTTGATATAAAAAATATATATATACTCCTTCCGTTTCGCAATAAGGTTATTATTTGATTTTTGCGTCATTGTACTTAACATTTAAAATATCTTTATATTTGAATAATTTACTCAACAAATATCATTGTATTTGTATTATAAGAGACTAATAAACGTATTTTTGCCTTTTTCTTTTGATTTCTACTGCGTATTGATATAATAATTAATATTCAAAATTCAACACACAAAAAAGCCATGACAACCTTCTTGCGGGACGGAGGGAGTATATTATTTTTTAAAAAAACACAAGTAGTATAAGATTAAAATTTGGGTGTAAGGAAATTACACCCATAGGCATCGACCTCAGAACCTTTACCAAAGTTTGCATACCCTGATTCTCTTCGGTACATCATTACGAAATATAGAAGCCAACCATCTCAAAAATCGGATTCTCTTTACAGCATCAATGCTCCCAACTAATGTCTCTGCAAACATAATGAATGTTGTGCCTCCATGGAAAATTTCCACTTCCAATTTTCACTATGAAAATCCTCCAGCTTCTCTCCTACCTTACAACACCAATGACTCCCCCTATCACCCGGTCCCACCCTTCGATGTTCCGTCATCCAGAAACCCTTTGGATATTCGATTCGATATTCGATAAGTTTCGATTACTAAAATACGATTCGTATTCTATTCAAAATAGTATTTGAATTATTCGATTCGATTCGATTCGAATATCCGATTCATCTTGTTTATTATTCTTTCTTGAGATCAAAGATTCGATTCGAGAATTGATTTATTTTTCCCAATTTGATTCTATTCGAAACTATTTGATCAAAAATTTCATAAAACTAAAAAAAATTGAAATTATTTCATTAAAATACTACTATATACCATTTATCAAATTTATTAGGCTAAATTGCACAAAAGCTATTCGTGGTTTCATGAAATTGCGCCAAATCTCCTGTACTTCTAAAATTGCGTCAAACTCCCTCGTGGTTTCATAAACTCTGCGTTTAACCCTCTCGAAGGTCTTTATTTAACGGTATTTGATCTAAATGCGTCCAAACTGCGAATAAATTTTAAAATCTGAATTTCTAAACGCCTAAAATTTAAAATATATTCATTTTTCTTATATTTAGCCTAAAAAATAGTAAATATACTAAAAAATAAATCATTTTTCTCAGGTTTTAAGAGTATATTGTTACTGTTTTTTTAGGCTAAATATAAGAAAAATAAATATATTTGTAATTTTAGGGGTTTAGAAATTAAAATTCTAAAATTTAATCTCGGTTTGGGCGCATTTATGTTAAATATCGTTAAATAAGGACTGTCGAGGGGGTCAGACGCAGAGTTTATGAAACTACGAGTGAGTTTGACGCAAATTTAGAAGTATAGGGGATTTAGCGCAATTTCGTGAAATCACAAGTGGATTTTATACAATTTAGTCAATTTATTAAAATAAAATTTTAAGTTTCTTGCATCCACCATTCACAAAATCATCCAAATAACATTTCAAGTTCGTGTATCCACCATTATATTCACGAAATTCATCAAAATAACACTTGAAGTTCATTAAAACAATCAAAACAAAACAAGTAAAAAACTAATTAAAAAAAAAAATTATTATCAAGTTCATCAAAATGATTATGCAACTTGACAAACATTCACCACCCATCTCCTTTGCAAAACAGACTCTTCTTCATCCTATTAAAATAAAATAAAATTAGAATATGAATTTATATAAATATTAATATATGCAATCACTAAGATTAAATTTAAAATTGATAGAACTTACATGTTTCATATTTCATGATTCCATAAAGTTGACTTTGTATGTTAACACCGGCTATCAATTTTGCAAATTGACATAAAATAGTTCTTCTTCCTCCTAATATAATAAAAATATTTGGACCATTTATCATTTTAGTCTTGTAATTGAAACTGTCTTAAAATAGTCCAGTAATTTTCGCATATTAAGTTCTCGATACCTATGTGGCATCCGTGTGGCATTTCAGCGGACACATATCGGTTAGGTCAGCTCCATGTGGCAAGACACATGTTCACCATGTGAATAAATTTTAATTTTTTTAATTTTAGAATATAAAACATTAAAAAAATTTAAATACATTTTCGGGTAACGCCACGTGACCTTTAATATTTTATATATAATTATTTTTTTTATATTTTATTTTTAAGTTTTATTATAAAAAATAAAAATTATCCACATATCAGCCACGTGACGCTGACATACGGATGTGGATAATTTTTAGTTTTTAATTTAATTTATTTTTATTTTTATTTTTTATATTTGTAACTTTTATTTTATTTTTGATTTTGTTTATTTTTTTTATAATTTAAAGTAAAATTAAAATTTAAAATTATCCACATGGCGGACACGTGTCCGCTACGTGGCGCTACCTGACCAACATGTGTCCGTCGGCATGCCACGCAGGTGCCATCTGGACATTAAGGACTAAATGTGTGAAAAATTTTCACTTACGAGACTATTTTAAAACCGCCTCTAGTTACGAGATTAAAAAACAATTTATCCATAAAAATATATTATAATATAATTTTATATAAATATGAATATATGCAATCATATATATCAATTAAAAATAAATAAAATAGAACTTACGTGCGTCATAATGGGAAAATTGCAAAAAATATCCCACACGTATACCTCATTATCACTTTTGTCATGTATTTATTTCACTGACAAAATATATCTCACGTGTTTGCAAAAGTTGTTATTTCTATCATTTGGCCTCGCGTGACCGCGCGTAAGGGCACGTGGTGTGAATGTAACGCGCATGCAAAGGACATAAATAACGACTTTTGTAAACATGTGGGATATATTTTGCCAAGGAGATAAATACAGGACAAAAGTGATTATAAGGTATAAGTGTGAGATATTTTTTGCAATTTTCTCGTGTCATAATTAACTTTTTTATTCCATGAAGTTGGGAACTAAATCTGCTCCACAAATCAATACTTCAACCATATTCGAAGATAACTTTGAACGATAAGGATCTAACACTCGAGTTCCTACACTTAGGGGGTATATTGAATTAGGATTTTAATGAATTTGTTTGAACTTTAAAAACTCGGTAGACTTTAATGAATTTAGTAATTTTATAAAATCTATTCGGAGTTTAATTGATTTTTTTTATTGATTTATATGAATTTTGAAAGATTTGATTGAATTATTTATTAATTTACCTAAATTTTACTAGAGTTTATAAATTTGCTGATTAAATATTTTTTTTATTGGTTTATATAATTTCAAAGATATGGAGTACACTTGTATATGTTAAAAAACTTCATTTAACAAAAATATTAAAAATACATTCGTTCTAAAAAATATAGTTATTATTATTATTCTCATTTTTTTTTAATAAATAATAATAGTTTTAAATTTATACTTTCTTTGTTATATTATATTTTGATCGGATTTATTATGTTATGATTCAACATATTTAATTTTTATCTTGTAATAATCTATCTAATCCTTATTCTTATTCTTATTATTATAATTCTTACACAAAAAAAAAATATATTTATAAATAAAATAAAATTACAGTTTTTAATTGAAATTAAAAAATAAAAGAACTAAAAAAGAATAAACATAAACTAATAGCGTAAACTAAAATAAGTGGAACTGAAATCGAAATAAGAAAAATACAAATTAATGTCGTGAAATGTTTAATTTCTATTTGACATTTCAAAAAATCGAAACTGATAATATTAATTCGAACAATCTGAGCAATTCTATTTTGTTATTTTAAATATAGGGAAAAATTGCAAAAAATTGCCGAATATGTGGGTCAAAATTATCTTTTTTAGACATGTATTTTTCAGTTTCTCAAAGTAGGACAGTAATTCTTTCGCCGGCCTTATTTATATTCTCCGGCACCGGAAAATATCACGTGCCGGTCACGTGTACAGATGTGAACCGGCCGTTGCGGACGTGTAACTCGCAGGTGCTGACATGTCAGATGACGTGGTTGTCGTCAGCAAGTGACGTGATGGAAATTAAAAAAAAATTAAAAATTAAAAAATAAAAAATTGAAATTAATATTTGTTGTTTTTTGCAATTTAGCCCGATCGGTTGCTTGCTTCAATTGCTTAATGTTCGAACTCCTTTCTCATAATGCAACCAATATTGACTCCTTTGTTTAGGAGCTACTGGGGGCTTTGTTAAATCTTCTCTTGCTCGCTTAGGGCTTGAATACTCATGAGACATCTTGCTATTTAGAGTAGGCAAAGAACTGAAGATTCAGACTCCATTTTGAAAAAAAAAAAAGAAAAAGTAATTTCTTGCTTGAAAAAAATAATTAAACCTATTAGAAAAAAAGATGCACGAGGGAATAATAATTATATTAAGAAAACTTAATAAGAAAGCACAAAAACAATTAATTATTTGTCTTTGGACTATCGTCAAAGTGTTACGGTACATTGGGGTCGAATATTCTAACCCCAAATGATGCCCTCACATAGCACTGCCGCACACGGCGACTAAATGATAGATCCATAAAACATATCCGATAAACCGTGCAATATGTATGCAACATGTCAAATAAGTGAATTTACCGAAAAGGGTTGGTGAGATAGCTCACATATCCTCATTTTTATAAATTCACCAACGCGATCAAATACGTATATCAAATATCATAAACTGTGAAGTCTCCCACATACATACGCGCACACATATATATATAAATATATACATGCACTGACAAAATGATTCACATAATATCACATTAACATATTAATCAGAATCGCATGCAACATGCATACCTAATTTCTTAAAATTAGATTTAATTCCTTACTGCTTACCTCTTATCGACACTCCCTACATTTTTGCAGTCTCACTCAAATCTCCTCCAACGTACACCTGCTCCATTATTTCCTCAAATCAGATGAGCTATATTTTTATTCATAAGAGCTACCTGCTTATTTAGAAGCTAATTTCTATAATTAGCTCGTCGGGCTTCAAACTTTTATATTTAGTAGAATACGGTATTCTAGTTATAAAACTCTTATACCTCATAATATTTATATCGCCCGATTATTGAAGAAAAATACTTAAAGATATGAATAAACAAGTATGTGCAATATACTGCCATTTTCAATTTGACTCGGATCGATACGAAATTCTCAGAAGATAACGCTAGAACTACGAATAAACTATTCCCTAAAGAAATTAGTCGATTAAATAGTCAAATAGCCAATATGAATTTTTGAAGAATTTCTAATTTAATATCTTCAATATATAAATTTATATTAAAATCCATAATTAAACTCTACGTCTAACAAGAAATACAATACCCAAGTCAAAATCGAAATCGAACGACTAAATCTTTTTCTTTCTTTTTTTCTTCTTCTTTCTTCTTCGCGTTCTGCTTCTGCGTCTTCAATGTGTTATGTTTGCTTTGCTTTTACACACATATATATATATATATTATTATTAGTAACGTTGTTGTTATTATTATTATTATTATCATCCTTATCATCATTATTATATTATTATTATATATATTATATTTTATACTTACCTTATCGATATTTATCCGTTTAACAGTCTTTTCAATTATAATTTATATATAAAATATGAATAAAATTTATTTCGGAATATTAATTTTTTAATCCCAAAATATTATAAAAATATTTATTTTCTATAATAATATTATTTTATATACTTCAAAATTGAGACATTATAATTCACTCCCCCTTAAAAAGATTTCGTCCTCGAAATCTAAACTCTTAAACAAATGTGGGTATGCTTTGAACATCTCTGGTTCTACTTCCCACGTGGCCTTTTCCACTCCATGCCGGGACCACATTACTTTCACCATACGAATATCTCGGCTCCTCATGGTTCGAACCTTTGTGTCCATGATCCAAAGAGACATTTTCTCATATGAAAGATCCTTATTTAGCTCTAACTCATCCAGAGATAAAATATGAGAATAATCTGCGACATACCTACGAAGTTGTGATACATGGAACACATTATGAATTCGTTCTATAGAATTTGGAAATGCTAACCGATAAACCCAATCCCCAACTCTCGATGATTTCATAGGGTCCAACATAACGCAGACTCAAATTTCCTTTAATTCCAAATCTTCTAATACCTTTCATTGGAGATACTTTCACCATGACGAAATCTCCACTTTGAAATTGACCATCACGTCGGGCTTTATCGGCATAACTTTTTTGGCGATTTTGAGTTGTTTTCATTTTCTCTCCGATAACTCGAATCTTATTTTTTGATTATTCGATCATTTCTGGACCTAATATCAGTCGATCACTCATATCATCCCAACTTGAAGGAGTCCTGTTTTTTCAGCCATAAAGAGCTTCAAAAGTAGTCATTCCAATACTTGTTTGATAACTATTATTATATGAAAATCCCACTAAATCCAAGTGGTCCTCCCAACTTCCTTGAAATTCCATTGCACAAGCTCTTAGCATATCTTCTAGAATA
This sequence comes from Andrographis paniculata, assembly GCF_009805555.1. Taxonomy (NCBI): domain Eukaryota; kingdom Viridiplantae; phylum Streptophyta; class Magnoliopsida; order Lamiales; family Acanthaceae; genus Andrographis; species Andrographis paniculata. The sequence goes on from NW_026137589.1 coordinate 1,146,053, forward strand.
CGAATAGTTATCTCTGATTGACCATCAGTCATTGGATGGAATGCAGTACTCATATACAACCAAGTACCAAAGGCTTCCTGCAATTTTTGCCAAAATCGAGATTGAAAACGTGGATCACGATCCGATATGATTATCTCAGGAACACCGTGTCGTTTAACCACATGATGAACATATAATTTGGCTAACTTCTGCATACTCCAAGTCATACGTACTGTGATGAACACTGCTAACTTGGTCAATCTATCTATAATTACCCAAATTGCATCTGTTCCCGCATTCGCCCTTGGATGTCCTGTCACAAAATCGATTGCAATAGAATCCCATTTCCAGAGTGGAACTCTAAAGGTTGTAGCAACCCCGTTGGTCTATGATATTCTGCTTTCACCTTTTGGCGGTTTAAACATTGTGCAACAAATTTGGCTACATCCTTCTTCATGCCCTTCCAAAAAAAATGTTGACATAAGTCTTGATACAATTTAATCCCTCATGGATGCACTGAATATGGTGTATTATGAGCCTCTCATTATTTGCTCTTTCAAATCACTTCGGTTCTTTGGGATACACCACTTCCTATGGAATCGAAGACTCCCGTCTAAAGCAATATTAAAGTTTTGAGTATGACCGTACTGAACTTTTACAGCCAGCTCGACCATCTTATTATCTTCCCTTTGAGCCGCTCTAATGTGATCATAAATTTCAGGTTCAACTTGCATCATTTGCAAATATCCCCGCGTCATGCCCCGTCCAAGTACTTCAATATTCATATATGCTAAATCTTGACACAGTTCATCGGCAACTGACATAGAACCCAACTTATGCCTTGGTTTTCGACTCAAGGCATCAGCTACAACATTTGCTTTGCCTTCATGATATACAATTTCGAGATCATAATCTTTAACCAATTCTAACCATCTTCTTTGTCTTAAATTTAATTTTCTTTGGGTGAAGATATATTTCAGACTCTGATGGTCAGTATACATTCTACAATGAGCACCATAAAGATAGTGCCTCCAAATCTTCAAAGCAAATACAACTGTTGTCATCTTCAAGTCATGTGTAGGATAATTTTCCTCGTGAGGTTTTAGTTGTCGTGACGCATAAGCAATAACACTTTGATTTTGCATTAAGACGCATGCCAATCCCTTTTTCAAAGCATCACTATAAACTTCAAAATCCCCACCCTCTACTCGTAAAGCCAAGATTGGTGCTAAAGTTAATCGATGTTTCAATTCTACGAAAGAGGACTCACACTCACGATCCCAATTAATCATTGTGTCATTCTTCAACAAATTAGTTAATGGTTTCGCAACCTTCGAAAAAACAAGAATGTATCTTCGGTAATATCCTGTCAAACCCAAAAAGCTTCTTACTTCTGATTGATTGGTAGGTCTTGGCCAATCTGAGATTGCCGCAACTTTAGAAGGATCTACTGAGATACCCTTACCAGAAACTACATGCCCCAAGAAAGCAACATTTTTCAACCAAAACTCACATTTGGATAACTTGGCATATAACTTCCTCGCACGCAGTGTATTTAGTGGCATACGCAAATGTTTTTCATGTGTTTTTTTATCTGGAGAATATACCAAGATATCATCGATAAATACCACCACAAACTGATTGAGGTATGGTTGAAAAATTCGATTCATCAATTCCATAAACGCAGCTGGGGCGTTGGTCAACCCAAAGGACATAACCGTAAATTCATAAGGAATATCATGTTTTGCAATCCTTAGTTGATAATATCCAAATCTCAAGTCAATCTTGGAGAATATACTTGCACCTCTCACTTGATTAAATAGATCATCAATCATCAAAAGATGATATTTGTTCTTTACCGTTATTTTATTCAGCGATAGTCAATACACAACCTCAAGTTTCCATCTATTTTTTTTCATAAATAAAACTGAAGCTTACATCCAAGGTGAAATACTTGGATAAATGCATCCATTGACTAACGATTCATGAAATGACAACTTAACCATGGGGGGAGCTCAAGGGTACTATCTGATGTGGGGTTCTTATCACTCCGCCACACTTAAAAAATTTCAATGGAACTTTATCAGAATGGGTACCTAAATGACTTGATCCACAATGCCGACAAACAGCCCCCGAATGTTGATCTCTCTTGACTCGGTTCATTAATCGAAATCTCCTTGTATGATAGCCCAAACCTGAATATTTGCCACCATTTATTTTTACACTTTGGTTCATCCTCCACATTAGCTTTTTCTTTATATCGAAAATGATATTGATACCCCATTTTCTTCTCACTGTTCTTCTGCCTGACTTCCTGCTTCTGATAGAATCGAGCAGCACACTCATAAGCCTCATACAACGAGCTGATATCCAACACAGCTAAAGCTTCTTGAATCCTCTGCTGCAACCCATCTACAAAATGATCAATTCTATCTCGCTCACAGGAAAAGTAGTCAGGAACATACATCTCCAGCTCATTGAACTTTACAAAATAGTCCTCGACTGACATCGTACCCTGCTTCAAGTCCAGCAGCTCTTGCTTATTTGCTTTCGAACATGTGACGGTATAAACCTGGCTTTTAATTTTGCTTTGAACTTATCCCAAGTCATATCCACTTGGTCCACTCCCACAGCTTCATCACCTAACCACCACCGATTTGCTCGATCCTCCAAGAAATAGGCCCCGATATTGGCTCGTTGATCTGGTGGAACTTGAACAACACAAAATGTCTTTCCATGTTCTCAACCCAGAACTCAAGAACTCCAGGCTCAACGGAACCAGAATATGTTGGCGGGTTATGCCGCATCACAACATCAATAAAACTCCTCTATTGAGGCATCATTGCAGTTTATGGCTTCCGGAAGAAATCATGACTAGGTGCTTCTAATAGTACATACTCTGGCATATGATACTATGACTCATCAGATAAGGATCTAGCTCTGGGCCCCGAATAGCCCTACGTAAACCATCACCTCGAGAATTCGACATACTGCCCCAGACTTCCTTAATTTAATAACAACTCAAAAACACAACTAAACCAGGTATAACATTAAAGCATAAACCACATTAACATGAATGCACCCACAAAACCAAAACCTTGCCAAACAAATTCAATATCATTATTATTTTAAAAATGATTTTAATCCCAAGAGCCAAAATCTACCAAACCTAGGCTCTGATACCAACTTGTAACACCCCAAGTTGGTTCATACTGGAAATACTACCGATACACTGCATCATGAGGTCGTCACCTTTTACTTCGGGCCCCAAAATACAGTGTTAAGGCTAAAATTAACCATAAAAGCACATTATTATATAACAAAATCTGATTTATGAATATTTACAAAACACACTCCTAAACAAGAAGTTTTTCCGGTTAAAAATTTACATACTCACTCAGCCCGTCTTTCTATATCCCAAGGCGTCCCATGTCCCGTAGGTGCCATGCATACCTGAACCAAATATTTTTCTTAAAAGCAATTTACAATTGAAACCATTTTAAGAACTAACGTGAAATATGTCATGTCATACCTTTTAAAATAAAGTCTAATTTCCGTTAATCATAAAATACGTGTCATGTCATGCCAATAGTGAAATGATGCAACAAAGATATCAAACTCGACAACAATGCACATGTATATATATATACATCCGCCAAAGTGAGCAACCGGAATAACCTCGGCTCCATAATAATAGGCTCACTGCATCTGTCTAAGTGAGTAGCCGGAATAACCTCAGTCTCATAATAACAAACTCACTAGACCATCATAAAAAAATAGCCGGAAAATCCTCGGCTCAAGGAAGAACCTGATAAACCCATAATAATATAATGGTCATCCGATCACTTTCATATACCCACCATACGACTCCCACTATCAATACATGGATAGCCGAACGTTATCGCCATTAACCACAAGACGCCCCATAGTCTGTGATAGCGAAGATAGGACCCCCGCTAACTAGCCCTATTCCGTGTAATATAGTAGAATCTGTGCAATCTGGAATCACCCAAGGAAAAACCAGAAACTCTATTCCTCCTTGCGCGCCCTAACGGGATCAAGTTTGGAGTTTGACATATGATCCTAAACTATCGGTAGACCTCACTAGTAGCTACTCCAATGAGTGGAACAACATCGAACACGAATGATTAGACCAAATACGTCTCAACTACAATTGGTCTAATACCTGAATGACCGTGCGACTAAGTCACCCAGTTGTCTGACTACTATCGTCCACTATCGCCAAAGTGTTACGGTCATCGTGGTCGAATATCCTAACCCCAGATGATGCCCTCGCCTAGCACTACCGCACACGGCAACTAAACGATAGATCCATAAAATATATCCGATAAATCATGCAATATGTGTACAACATGCCAAATAAGTGAATTTACCGAAAAGGGCTGGTGAGATAGCTCACTTACCCTCATTTTCATGAATTCACCAACGCGATCAAATATGTATATCAAATATCATAAACCGTGAAGTCTCCCACATGCATACACAGACATATATATAAATATATACATGCACTGACAAAATGCTTCACATAATATCACATTAACATATTAATCAGAATCGCATTCAGCATGCATACCTAATTTCTTAAAATTATATTTAATTCCTTAATGCTTACCTCCTATCGACATTTCCTACCTTTTGCAATCTCGCTCAAATCTCCTCCAACGTACACCTGCCCCATTATTTTATCAAATCAGGTGAGCTATATTCTTATTCATAGGAGCTACCTGCTTATTTAGAAGCTAATTTCTATAATTAACTCATCGGGCTTCAAACTTTTATATTTAGTAGAATACGATATTTTAGCTATAAAACTTTTATACCTCATAATATTTATATTGCCCGATTATTAAATAAAAATATTTAAAAATATGAATATACAGGCAGGTGCAATGTACTGTCATTTTCAATTCGGCTAGGATCAATACAAAATTGTCAGAATATAACGCTAGAACTACGAATGGACTATTAACTAAAGAAATTAGTCAATTAAATAGCCAATTATGAATTTTTGAAAAATTTCTAATTTAATATCTTCAATTTCTAAATTTATATTAAAATTCATAATTAAACTCTACATATAATAAGAAATATAATACCGAAGTCAAAATTAAAATCAAAATCAAACGACTAAATCTTTTTCTTTCTTTTTTTTCCTTCTTCTTGTTTATGCACATTCTGCTTCTGCGCCTGCAATGTGTTTTGTTTGCTTTGCTTTTACATACATATTATTATTATTATTATTAGTAGCAGCAGCAGTAACGTTGTTATTATTATTATTATTATTATTATTATTATTATTATTATTATTATTATTATTACCATCCTTATCATCATTATTATATTATTATATTAAATTATTATTATATATATATATTATATTTTATACTTATCTTATTGATATTTATCTGTTTAATAATTTTTTAATCATAATCAATATATATAATAGAAATAAAATTTATTTTGAAATATTAATTTTTTTATTCTAAAATATTATAAAAATATTTATTTGCTATAATAATATTATTTTATATCGTTCGAAATCGCGATATTACAAAAATACTGCCCGAATTTTATTCTATTTTATCACGTTAAAAATATCCAAAAGAATTTGTTAAATCATATTAGAATTAAAAATATCCATATGACGCAAAAGTTTTAACATAAAAAATTAAATTAGAAAAAATATCCAAAATGTTGTTACCTTACAATCACGTTTGACGAGGTGGGCGGGTCTGGTGAGGTGGGCTGGCAGCGGACCGGCTGACAAACAACAGACGACGGACGGATGAATTGTTGGCGGACGAACTTTTGGTCAGGCAGTTGGCGTGCGTGAAATGCCGACTCGTGACCGCTGGAGAATGGAGGGAAGAAATGAATTAGGGTTCCGGAGTAACCGAATTTTCTAAAAAATCACACTGATACTGTACCGAAATTTTCGATATTTTTGGTACGGTACAGTAAATCAATATTTTGGTATTTTCGGTAATTTTATCCACCCTACCATTACTCATATCCAATAAGTACAATCGAATACAATATTTCCTTCAATTATGGCAAACGAGACATCGAATGGCATGACCATAAATTTGGAAAATTCTCAAAATTTGAAATGTTGAGTTTAAACATTGGTAAAAGAAGATGCACTTTATTCACATTACTTTGAAAATTGCGTATGTTTTGATTACTTTTAGCGAAAAGAAAAAAAAAAAAAAAAGACATTAGAGGAAACTCGTATCATGCTCTAATGGGAGTCTAATGATTACATTTGTTGTGATCACATTCTTAATGTTATGTCAAATTCTTTGTTTGACATTGACCAAAATATGGAGTCGGCCAAAACATTGAATCCAAATACATGGCAAAAGATGTATAAGCAAAGAGCTCATAATAATTATAAGATAGTAGATTTTAAACATGTCATGAAGTAGTACAATAAACTTCTATGCATCATTGGTCAATTTGCTCATAATGAACTAAAAATGAATTAATCTATTGTCGTAAAGAGTATAATTAACAAATTGTCATCGACATAGAAAAAAATATAAGCATATGTAAATATAATAAAGAAGAATTGTCCTTAGTGCAAGTTGATAGCCATATGCGCATAGAAAAATATACGAGGGCACAGGAAAATATTATAGACAAGGATGTTTTGCTAGACCACCCGTGAACATGATTGAGGAGTGTCAATAGAAGAATAATTAAAGTTCAATCATAGTAAAAAATACAAGCTTTCTTATTTCAACAAAGAAATTAAAATTAGCTTGTTAAATATGTGAAAAATATGATCACCTCAAACATGACTATTGAGTTGAAAAGATAAATCCCAGTGCAATTAGTAATCATTTGGAATAATTGTGGTAATTATCCAATGAAAACTTATACAATTGACATTTCCATATATTGTACACAATATTATCAACAATACAAGATAAAATCGTTGAGTCAATACGAGATAGAGTTTTGTTAAGCAATAAGAACACAAGTGGAATGAATAGTATACAAAACTTTATACATCCAACACATATATCAATAAACTTATATTATTATATAATGGTTGTACTAGTACCAACATATACAACAAACAATAATAATAAAATCTATGAAATCTAATTATAACAATACAAGGAATACAATTAGTGACGGAATCAACCATATAAATTTCAAGGGCAAAAATATAGATTTTTTAATCGATTCAATGTTGCTTTCTTTTTAATGCATATTCGGGCAAAAAAATTTGAAAAAATTTAAATGTTATGAAAAAAATTTCAACAAAATTACATAAAATTCAATATTTTTTTATTGTTAAAAATAAAATTTAAAGACCAAAAATATAAATCAACAGACAAAATTTTTATAAATTTTTACCTTATAAAATAAAAAAAAATAGGAGAGACAAATGATTAAATAAATATATAATTTTACTATTTTTTACACTAAAATATATATATTGGGGACTAGAGGTTTAGATCAGTTGCCCCTTTAGTCCTTGTAGATCTGCCCGGTATACAATAAAATAAGTGAATTGAATACACAAGAAAAAGACAAATGAATTGCATAAAAACTAGTCCCCAATGACTACCTAAGTAGAAATCCAATTTGCACGTCTCTTCCCAAGTTATGTGATCCATCGTATTCGTACCCACACTTGTTTAACAATTCCATTCAATATTGGTGACATGCCTCATTAAAATCCCATCTCACATTATATAAGAATTCCAATATTTATTACGTTAAATATATTTTTGAAGTTTTGAAAATTTTATAAATAATAAAAAAATTGAGTTTTTAATATAATGTTTTGTAATAAAAAAATAAATATAATATAATATAATATTATATATTTTTAAAAAATTATTAATAATATAGTAAGATATATGCATAATATATGCTATACATATATCATACAAACTGACCCGCCCCGGCGTATACGTAGAATTGGATTCAATCTGTGGCACGCACAGGTTCAGGTTTCGTTTGAACCGAAAAATTAGAGAGATAGCATAGCCGGTTCAAAATTTCAAAGTCAAGTCTATCTGGGACCCTTAGTCAACACCATACGCGTTTTAATACTACTAGTATATTTCAACTTTTCCACACAAATACACAATGCATATATATTCTTCTCTTCTCCTTCTGTTTCTTTTCTTATTTATTTAATTAATTTAATAAATCAGTAAATATCATGACATCGACGTAACTAATATTTCTTAATTCCAATTCAACACATACCTCATCATCACTCCCGTCCAACTCAAATCAATTCCACCGCCGCCGATGGCCGTACCGCCGCCGCCGCGGCTGGCCGTCCTCCTCCTCCTCCTCCTCGTTTTGGTGGAGGACCACCCGTCGGAGGCTCAACAGAGCTACATCAACAAGAAGCAGCTCGATTGCAACAAAAACCACACCGCCACGCTCGGCTTCGTCTGCAACGGCGCCGCCTCTTCCTGCCCTTCTTTCCTCACTTTCCGGTCGACCCAGACCTACAACAACCCCGCCACCATCGCCTACCTCCTCTCCGCCGACGCCTCCGAGATCGCCGCCGCCAATAATATCTCCGACGTCGACCCGCTCCCTCTCGACACTCTCCTCGTCGTCCCCATCAATTGTTCCTGCTCTCAAAGGTACTACCAACACAACGCAACGTACACCCTCAAAAAGCAAGGCGAAAATTACTTCGACGTCGCCAACATCACCTACCAAGGCCTAACCGCCTGTCAGGCCATGGAAGCTCAGAATCCGTACAATTTCCAGATGCTCAACGTCGGAATGACCATCACCATTCCGCTCCGCTGCGCTTGCCCCACCCGCAATCAGACCGCTGCCGGCTTCAGCTACCTTCTCACCTACCTCATCCGTCAGGGAGAAACTTATGAATCCATCGCTACCGCCTTCGCCGGCGCCGGAGCAGACGTCGCGAGCATCCTCACCGCCAACGAGCTCTCCGCCTCCGACTTGATCTATTTCTTCACTCCACTTCTGATACCGCTCAAAATCGAACCTACAAAACAGAACATCAACGCCGTAGCTCCGCCACCGCCGCCGCGCCCCTCCGCTCCGCCTCCAAACGCACCACCTGCGCAGGGCGGCGGTTCCGATTCCAACAAGGGGATTTTCATCGGCGTTGGAATTGGAGCCTCTCTCTTACTTCTTCTCACCTCAATTTTGCTATTTTGGTTCCTCTTCTACCGCCATCGCCGCCAGCACCACAAATCTCCACCTCCGCCTCCATTACCGCCGAAGCTCATAGACGAATCCGGAGAATCGACGACTAAATCTCTCACCAGCTGGTCGTTATCGTCAGAAGGCATCCGCAGCGCCACCGAAACCCTAACGATTTACAAATTCTCAGATCTGGAAAAGGCAACACAATCCTTCTCCGAATCCAACCGAATCAACAACTCATCAGTGTACCGAGCGTCATTCAACGGCGACGAGGCGGCGGTGAAGATAATGAAAGGAGACGTGTCGCGTGAGATCAACGCGCTGAGGCTGATCAACCATTCCCGCATCCTCAGGCTCTCTGGCTTCTGCGTCCACGACGGCCTAACCTACCTTATATACGAATACGCCGAGAACGGGTCCCTCTCCGATTGGCTACACCCGGGACCCAAGCTCCAGCCCCTCCCCTGGAAACAGAGGATTCAAATTGCCTGCGACACAGCCGATGCCTTAAACTACCTACACAACTTCACCACTCCTCCTTACATCCACAAGAACCTTACAACCTCAAACATCCTTTTGGACACCACAATGAGAGCCAAGATCACAAATTTCGGCCTGTCGAGAACATTCGACGCCGGCGGCGGAGACAACGAAGCCGTTATTACAAGGCACGTCGTGGGGACGTACGGATACATGGCGCCGGAGTACGTCGAGAGTGGATTGGTTACGCCGAAATTGGATGTTTATGCATTAGGGGTAGTGATCCTCGAGCTGTTGTCGGGGAGGGAGGCCGTGGGAGGTGACCAAGCAGCGTTGGCCGAAGCCGTGGAGGAAGTGTTGGGTGCGGAGGAGAATGTGAGGGAAAAGATTCGGGATTTTATGGATCCGTTGCTTGGGGAGGATTATCCGCGGGAGCTCGCCTACCCGGCTTTGCAGCTGGCAAGGAGCTGCGTCGATCACACCATGGATGCTCGGCCTCCCGTCTCGGAGGTGTTGGCGGCTCTGTCGAAGCTTCTTAAGGCCTCGTTGCAGTGGGATCCTTCGCGCGATTCGTCGTCACTTGTGTTAGATTGAAGAGGCTGGCTGCATTAACTAGAGTCGTTCGAATTTTGTTGTATGGATGCATTAACGAGGGTAGTTCGAATTTTATTGGAGATTAAGAAATAATAGTATTTTATTAATTAGTAAAAGTGTCGAAGAGTTTTTAACATTTTTATCCTTTATCCTTTGATTTTATATATAAAGTAAATATACTTGTAATAGTATGTTTATAATTTAAATAAAAATTAAAAATATTTTAGTATTAATATATAATTATTTTTTCTAAAATAAAATATATATTTTGAAATAAGACAGAAGACAAAGTATAATTTATATTATTGGTACGTATTGTATATTTTTATACTCAGCTGAAGATTTATCTGCCACAAACTTAGGGTGTGTTTGTTTGGGGTTTGGATTTTGAGTTGAGATTTGAATAGTAAAAATTTTGAATTTGAATAGTTGTATAATGTGATATAAATAGGTGTTGATGTGATGTTTTGAATGTAAAATTGATTTTTAGTATAATATAAAAAATGAAAAATAGGTGTTTGATTTAATATTTTTGGGAAAAAAAATGGGATAACCGTGAAAATGTAATCCAATCTCCCAAACAAACACACTCCTAGAATAACAGTGAGTTATGCGCTACCAAAAAATTATTAAAATAAAAATAACACGCGTAAAATTTTCAATGAATTTTGCATTTGTGTGTATTTTTGTGACAATGGAAATGTAACGAACACATTTAACTTTGGGACGTGGAGTCTAGAGAAGTAAAAGTTAGAGCTGCTGTTCGAATATTCTTCTGTCTTAGCCATAAGTATTAAAGAAATTTTTTGAAGTTTCCTCAAACTTTCATGTCATATTTTTTCCCATCAATTAAATAAAACGATACGTATGTATTTATATTTATATAAAAATAATTAATTTTCAAATTAAAGTAAAATATATATAGCAATTAATACACATATTATTATCTGAAAATAAAAATTTATATAATACAAAATATAAAAATAATAAATAAATAAAGACAATTACTATGAAAATAAAATAAAACAAAATAAAATTTTCATTCACTATCCAAAAAAAGAATTTTCATTACCGGACCGAGATCGTAATAAATGTAAGTTTTAGTTACAATTTTCATCATAACAAAAATAGTTTTACTGGTCAATGCATTCTTTTTAGTTATTACGATAAATTTTTTGTAACAATTACAAATATTACTAAAATAGACCTAAATATAATAATTACGATTATATTCTCTAACAAATGCACATGTATTTTCATATTTTTTTCTTTTTCTTTTAATCCAAAAATTAAAAAAACAAAAACCTAAAATGTTCAGAGCGCCCGCATTCTATCGAAGTTAAGTTTTCAGTGCGATCACTAGAAAGTGTCTCCGGCGCCGACCCATCAGGTAAGTTTTCTATACATCTCACCAATGAGAATCCTCATGTTATTCAAAATTGAAATCCGATTTATTATAATTTTTTTTTTTTTCAAGAACAATTTATAGTTTCTAACACTAGGTTTTTTGCTACTCCTCTTCCTCCGTTTGCGTTCTATAGAAGTTAGGCTTCAGGTGTGATCACCGGAAAGTGTCTCCGGAGCCGACCCACTAGGTAGTTTTCCATACATCTCATCATTGAGAATCCTCATGTTGTTCGAAATTGAAACCTGATTGGTTGTAAGTTTTTTTTTTTCAAGAATAATTATTTGTAGTTTCTAGCACTAGGTTTTTTGCTACCACGCTTTAGGGCTACAACTACTCCCTTTTCTGCGCATGCATTCTATCGAAGTTAGGTCTTCAAGTATGATCACAGGAAAGTGTTTCCGGCGCCGACCACCAGGTAAGTTTTCCATACATCTTACCATCGAGAATCCTCATGTTGTTCGGAATTGAAACACGATTAGTTGTAAGTCTTTTTCTTTTTTTTTTAAAGAATAATTATTTGTAGTTTCTAGCACTATGTATTTTGCTATCGCGCGGCTTTCTCCCCTGCCGTGGTTCGGCCACTCTCAGGTAGTTGGCTTCTCCCCTTCCTCCCTTCCCTTATTTCTGCTTGCCCTACTCTCATTCCTTTCCCTGTCATCACATCATTGCTTGTTCGCGATTTTTGTTTTTGTTTGTTTTGTTTTGCGTTTTCATTCCATTTGTTCATTGCTTGTTGTTGGTGTTGGTTGTTATGGGATTCCACCATGGGCTGAATTGGTTCCTCTTCCTAAAAAAATATGTGTTGAAAATTTTAATTCTTGTTCACACATGCTACCTATTTGACAAAATTCATCAACTAAGTTTGGTAGAAATTAGAAATTGTGATGTTAAAAATGGGAATGATAAAATGATAAGATCCCTATGGTTAGAATTTGGGGTTTTTATGGCTACCGATGTAGATCTATTTTATTTTCTTATTTTCAATAAATAATATTTTAAAAAAAATACTTCATTGATGGAAAAATATTTTATTTGCATATTCAATTTTTGCGTTATGCTATCTTTATTGAACTTTAATATTGTTGTAGCTTTACTTTATGGATTTATGTGGATAAAGACTCTACCGTAATTATTTTTATTGAATGAATGGGTTTTGTAAGGAAATAAGGTTCGATTATGAAATTTATAGTGGTGTTCCATTTGTTCATTGGTTGTTATTGGTGTGGGATTCAGCCATGGCTGAATTTGTGGGTTTGACGAAATTAAGAAATATCTTCCTTTTTTATTTTTTATTTTTTGATAACATAAGAATCCGCAACTGCTATCCGAAAGTGCGCACTGGATAAACCTCACACTAAGCGAACCATGTGTGACAGGTGATCTGGAGGCGTCAGGGGTTTGAACCCATGACCTCACGGTCATAAGTCCACCCCCACACTATTAGGTTATCCCTTACGGGACAATTTTTGTTTATCATTCTTATTTCTTTATTTTTACTTGTGCTTACATGTTGTATTAACAATAGAAAATATATGTCATAAGTGGCAAGAAGTCATTCTAGAATGTCTTCATTTTCATTCCATTTACTTGTAGTGTTCTTAGTATTATTTATTTATTCTGACAACGTAGGAAGTCGCAGCTGCTACCCGAAAGTGGCACTGGGTTAACCTCCCGGCCGAATCTAATACCCAACAAATTAGGCCCGACAAGGCAAGTTTCACTAGGCGAACCATGCTGTTCTTAGTATATTTGGACTTATATGTGATGGTTCAGCTTGTTGTTTTTTAAGTGCATTCGTATACTTCCATATATATGACAATGTTATGTAGTTTCGTTCCATGCTGCTAGTTTTTCATTCTTAATGTTACTGTTAGCCTATTCCTTAATTTGAAAATTTATTATTACTTTAATCTTTTCAAATCCGACTAATATTTTAATCGTGATAAGCTAAAGTTTGTTGGAAAATTTCAAGGATTGAACTTGAAGTCAAGTCTCAACATGATGTTACACTGATTATTTGGTACGTAATTTAAGGGTTGATGATTTTGAAGTTCTATGATATTGCAAGTACTAAGTAAGACCATTTCATAATTGAGTGTTGGGTTTATCTGACATTTGTTTTATGTCTTCTTTTTCTATTAGTTTTTTTTTTTATTCAAATTGGTGAAGAAAACTTATCACAAATGTGTGTCCTGTCCAGTCCAATCTTGTTTTCTAGTATTGTTACTTGCCAATATGTTTGAAGGTTTTAAATTCATTCATATTTTTTTTTGGAGTAATGTATTTGTTCTTTAATGATTAATGGGGTGAATATACTCCAATGACAATAATGATGAATCTACAGAAATAGAGAAAATATTTCAAACGACATTTTATAATATTTATCATATTTTATAGCCATATATTTATATGAGTTTATATGAGTATTCTTGTCTCTGTTTTTAGTATTTTTTTTTATTCTTTTCAAGCATTTCCAAATACGAAATCTATACATGGTAAATCTTGTATTTTCAATCTATAATAATTGTAAGAGTGAATTGACACAAGGGCATAAGGTGCAGCTCACTCTGGACATGATATTGAAACTAGTCTGCAAGGTAAGTCAACTCGATGAACTTGTTCGTATTAATTGATACAATATATATATATATATTTGAGCTTGATTATCTATATGTTAGCTTATTATTACACTTCCGTATTAAATTAATATGGATTAATTGTAAAGTGATTATTATTTATGATCATGTATTTGGTTTGTTACCCTCTAAAAATCAATGTTATGCTATGTGATTAACATTTTAAGAATTAAATGCATGTGTTATTGACACATATTCAACTATTTCCGATGGCCCAAAAACTTTATCTACATTTGCATTTGTGATATACCATGTTAAAATTGTTGTCACCATACTACATGTTTGTAGGAACAATCCCTTTCAGTTGTAATCAATTATGTGGCTACTGTGATACCACAGGTTTGTTTCACTTTTATGTTGTTAGTTGTGTTGAAAATCTTATAATATTTAGTTTTTAATTTCTGCTTTGATCTGTTGCTCCAGAAAGAAATTCACAAGATCTTATATATATTTTTTGATCGGAAATACTATGGAGTACATATATAACTATGAAAAGTATATTTATAACTATGTTGGACATACCCAAAAATTCAAAAGAGACACAAAAAATACAGTGACAAGTCCACCAAAATGGCTAAGAAATGTTAATCGGTCTAAAGCTTGAACGTTTTCGATGTTGCGACCATTCCCAAGTCCGATAAAAACATGGTTGAAAGCTCCATCTATTGGGATTGAAGATTCGAAGACCCAAATGTCTGCCTGAACTAAACTACGATGCCTCTGTTGGTTAAATAGTAGGCTGAAGCAGGCCTATGTTAAGACTGTTCGTGGTGTGGTAATCATCAAGCCTTCTCTGAAGGTGATCAATGATGTTGTGAAGATATTGAGATCATCCAACATGCACTAAATTGAGTAAAAAATTCAAAAACATCATACTTTGATTTTAGATATCGAAATGTTGGAATCTAATGCAAAATTCTCAAACGTGGCTTTATTTAGAGTTGTCCAAGTGTAATACATCATTGTTGCTAAACCCATTCTTCGCATAACCTACATATTTGGATATTTAGTCTTGAAGTTTTGAATTTAGTCTATCGTTTTAGAGATTGTTTCCAGCCCCAATAGCGCTTTGAGCCAAAAATAGACTCCCGAGCACATTGTTGTAGAAAATAGGCATCATAAGAAGATATATTGGATGTCCTCAGACTACTCCTTACAAAGAACACAAAGTGGATCAATGTCAAATAATTTTAATCGATATTTTATTTTAAGCTTTCCTAAGACTGTAAGCCATAAAATAAACGAATGCTTCGGAAAGATCATAGTTTCCCATATACATAAAAAAATAGTCTGTTTTGTGCTTGGAGTTTTCAAAATATCATAGACAGATTGAATTTACTTCATTCAGTTGAACCACCTATTAATTGTTGCATAATCAATAGATTCAAAGTGAGAAACCAACTTGTCACTGATGGATGACAAGGTTTTAACAATGAATGAATCCTGTGCCATAGTTGCCCAGACCAAATATCATGCAAATTAAGACACCAATAGTGCATCTATTTAACTCATTAGGATTCACTATCCCATTGAAGTATCCAAATGTACAAAAGGACCAAGTTCCAATCCAGACGAGAGCAAACAACAAGACCCTTTTTCGTTTTTAGGCCTTCAACTAGAGTTCTAAGAAACTACAATGGATTTGTTTTTTTGGCAAAGGAACATCCCGGCAATGCTTTGTGATAATGGTTAATGACCGTGGGGGGAACTAGAAAATCCGAGAATAAAAAAAATAGGTTCCTTAAATGACCGAGCTAAGTAGCTTAAATGACCCACATAAGGCATATTGGGACCACTCCATCTTCAAATGTGGTCCGAAATAGACGATGAAGGGGATAGATCCTTTGAAGAACCTCGTAAGCGAGATGATGAAGTGAGCTTCCTCTAGCAGCATGCCAACCAAAAATATGTTTGATTTATTCATATTCAAATGAAGATCAGAGACCACTTAAAAAAGGAAAATATATTCAAGAAGAATGCCAACCGAATGGGAATCACCTTGAAAAAAAAGGACTACATCATTGCATAGGGAAGATGTTTTTTCAAATGGAAGCAGTCTGGGTGATAGTTGATTTCATAAGTTTCATCCCGGAGTCTCAAAAGTCATGAAAAGTACTCCATGCAAAGGATAAAATGCTAGGGAGATAGGGGGGCCCTTAGCCTCAAGCCTTTCTTCCCTTTGAAAAGCCATACGATCCTTTATTAATTGACAAAGAATAAGATGTGGAGATAACACACTCTATAATAAGACCAATGAACTTGTCTGAAAAGTTTAGTTTAGTGAGAAGAGACTGAAGAAAATCCCATGAGATGGAATCAAAAGCCTTTCAAGTTTGATCATACACCGAGGGGAGCTACGCTTTCTTGTATAGTGCTTGCAAAGCTCTTGTAATAAGATGATATTTTCAACCATGTATCTACCTTGAACAAAGGCTGACGAGGTTGTTAAAAGCGATGATGAACCTGCACTACACGTCAAAGGCTCCTTGTGCTTGGTTGGGAGCCTGAGTTTGATCCGATTTGCAAAAAATTTAACTATAATCTTATTAATAATCTTGCAACTAGCGATCGGTCAAAAGTCGCCAACTTTGGGAGCAACCGTCGTCTTGGGAATAAGAGCAAGAATAGTGTGATTTAGCTCCTTGAGCATTCTGCCAATAGAAAAAATATCCAAGACTTCGGACAAATATCATTACCAATAACATTCCACGTTGCAACAAACAAGCCAACTGAATATCCATTACTCATTGGGGCTTTGTCAATGTCCATATTTTTAAAGTGGAATGGACTTCTTCTTGTGAAACCGAGGCTTTGAGCTCAAAGTGGAGGGATTCCAGAATAAGAGCCCCATTTTAATAACATCGTCATCAAGAGTTGAAATTTCAATTAGGGTACCAAAAAGACTAGAATAAAATTCCAAGACGCTCTCCACAACTTGATCAAAGGATGTCGTGGTAGAACAATCTTTAAGAGAAAGACAAGCAATATATTTTTCTTAAAGTTCTTTTTAATCAATGAATAGAATTTTTTGGAACTCTTATCATTATCCACTAGATACTTGGGGTTGGTCTTTTGATAGACAAAGTCAATAGCTGCTTTTTAAAAGCACACAACACTGTCATAAAGTCAGCTTGAGATTTTAGGAGACGTCTGACCAGGAGTTGAATCAGCATTGGCTTGGGCAAATTCAAAATCTCTGTAGCTACTTTAGCTCATTTTAAAATATGGAAAAAATTATTTTTGTTGATTTCCAAAAGCTGAGACTTCAACAACTTGAGTTTCAAAGCAACTCGGAACGGAACTGTACCCGTAACATGTTGATTCAAAATAGAGCTGATCATAACTAGAAATGTGGGATGTGCACCCCAATATTAAAATACTTGAATTGAATAACTTTTCGAAGGTTAAGATCAAATGAAGAAAGAATGACTGATGAGTGATCTAAGAAGCCCGCTGGAAAGATTGAATCACTGCTTGTAAATCTTGTTAAAAGCAATCAATTATTGACCATAAGTCAGTCAAGTTTCACCTTAATTCAATTATTCGTCCAACTATAGCGATATCCCAAAAATAAGAGATTGGAGAGGCCAATGCCAAGACTTATGATAACAAATCTTGGTAATCATATGGGCGAAAAACACTTCCGTACACACAACCAAATGGTTGCAATATAGTGTTGTAATCACAAAGAATCATCCATGGTTCCTGTATGTTTTCTCTAAGATAAGTCAGTTTATTCCATAGATCTCTACGTTTGATAAGAGAATTGAATGCATAAATGAAAGTAATAAAAAATGAAGTAGCCGAAATTATGCTTGTAAGCCTTAGATGAATAAGTTGATCCTCAATGCTAAGGGGCAGGACAGTGGCAAAGGAAGGATTCTAGAGAATGCCAATACGTCCTTCCTTGGTAGCTGCAAAGTTATTAACCAAAAACCAACTCAAAAAATTTCTCCCAACTAAATCAAAGAAATCATCTTTGCACTTTGTTTTAAGAAGTCCAAAGATTTAGAATGAATGATCATTCATAAGTTTCACCAATTCCTGATGCTTAAGGGGTGGGTGAACGCTCCTTATATTTCAAGAATTGATCTTCATTTAGAGGGGGAGATTTGGACTCTTCGATTTCGTGTGAAAAGTCCATTTCGATCAAACTGCTGATTAAGGGGAGGCGTAGCTAAGGTTGAGAGACTTGTTTTACCATTTCCCCTAGAGGATGGTTCTATTCAAATTTGCCTTTTGGGGGCTAGGGGGACTTCAGACGAGCTGTTGGAATTTATAAAATGATCATTTTCAAGGTGGACTTGTTCTATTCCTTGCTACCAAGCTCAATTTTCGTATGTCTGCTTGCTAGAATTTGAAGAAGAATCATTTCCAGGAAGGTTTTGACCAATTCCTTACTGTTGAACCTGGTTGCACATTTCTACTTTCTTTTCGTCATCCTAAGGGAGTTGAGCATTTTGGTCCAGATTCTCTCTATCCAACTTAAGAGCAACCCTATTTTGTACCACATAAACATAATAAATTTGATCATTTAAACTAAAATGGTTTGATGTCAAACAAAAGATTCAAGGGTCTGCTTAGGAAAATATTGATCCGAGAGTTGAAAGGGATCGGTTGCATTTTCCATAACAAGTAAACCAATAGAATCCTTATGTTACAACTAGCAACATGAGAGCAAGAAGGTAGATTATTGTCATCCAAGAAACCGAATTGATTATTGTCATCCAAGGAACTAAATCGATTTTTAAAACGGACTTGGTCTGAATGATGAGCACTTTTCTCAAAGGTTACACGAACAAGGGCCTTGGAGAAACTTCTTCCATTGCGATGAGGGCATTTTCATGCGACCATCGATTCAATACGAACATGTCTTCTATCTTATGAGTTACATTTACATCCCAACAGGAACATAAGCTATCCTATTTTTTTTGTCATTTTATATGTAGAACTCGATTTGCCAATCCACGAGGCAATTGTGTTAAGTCCTTTAGCACTACAACACTTTAACGGGATTCCACAAAATTGAGCCTACACCAAGGCTATTTTGAAGACTTCATTGTCCAAGATGAAAAACCATGGAGGCATGACTTTCAACATGAGTGAACATTCATATTTAGAGTACAGACAACCTTTTAACACTGAGTCACAATCTTCTTTTGAGGAGAACTTGAAGATGATCTATCCTTTGGCTCCTGATATAATCTCCGCTCAAGCCGGACAATGATTAACAATTTCTTCCGAGCTTTGATTCCTGAATTACACGGAAAAAAGTATCCAAGAAGCCCAAAGTCCAACACATTTGCCACGTCAATAAAAACATCCGAGGAGGATGACACAAACATCCTTTTTAGGGATATGTGAGAGTTCCAATCCTAAGCCTATAAATTTTTGATTGCTAGCAACCTTTTCTACCCACGTAGGGGCTGTTCGACCAAGAATTCTGGGCCAGAGATCGCCGGGTCCTTGTCTTTTATTTCGACAACATCCGTAAAGTTATTCGATGAATTTGAGTCATCGGCCTTATTCCGATGAGACAATCGATGTGAGAGATTTTTTTTTCCCTTCGTGAAACATTAGAGGCTGGTACTTAATTTTTTTTTTCCTTTTTCTTTTGGCCTATTGTGCATCACAGAGACGATTGAAGATATAGAGTTCTGAAAATAAACTAGAATCACAAACCACAACTCTCAAACAACCGGGAAAGGATCACCGGAGCAAGGGAAACTCCAAGGAAGCACAAACAAGAGCCCAAACCCTCTTTTGTCTTCAATCGCACAAAGCTGGACGAGCGCCTCTGACGAATAGCTCGGCAAGGCAAAGGAACCAGACATCATCTTCCAAATTAGGACATGGGAGATGAAAATAGACCCCTGGGCAGTTGAAAAACACCATCATCATAGAGATTCTGACCACTGGATGCAGGAGGGGATTGAGACGCGTCACATAGAAAAGACCCACAAACCTTCAAATAAACTATGAACAATTCACTGGAGCCCCAAGCAAGACGACGAGCAAAGGGAGAGGATAATGGCATAAATAAGGCCACCAAAAAAGAATTTCACAGCAGTGGAAGGAGGAGCTCCGACCGAAGCAGCTCCAAAGGGGCGAACAAACGAGAGGACCAAATCGCCTTTAAAATCGCCCACGAACATCTGGTACTTAATCTTCAAATTTTATACAATATTTGTGTTTTATATTTGAGATTTTGGTACTAGTTTTACTATTTTAATTTTTTTTTTCTTTCTTAAAGCTATCAAATAAAATACTTATTTTTTATTTATTATATTAAATTAAAATTTATTTATTTTAAAATATTACATTAATACATATTTATATTACATCAAATAGTTATTTGAATTCAAATTTTTATAACATTTTCAAACAAGAAGTAGATTACAAACAATTATACCTTTACTACCGACCAATATTAATTCAACAAAAATAAGGTGCAGTTGAGAAAAATAAATAAATCCTGAATTATTGCTTTACAGGAAAGAATACAATGCATTTAGCAGCAGCAGCAACAGTAATTTTCCATAACAGAAGAAAAGCAAAAGGGCAAACACTAACCTATCTTCCTAGTGTTTGATCATTTGCAATTTTCTTATGGATCAAATACCTAAACGACGATGATGATGAAGAAGACGAACTCTGTTCTAACCAATGGACATGCTTTGATGCTCTACCACTCTTCACACATGCTTTTATGGCTGCTTTCGAGCGCACGTCCGGTACGTACTCGCTGATAACTTCCAGCAATGCAGCCACGCCGAGCGACAAATCCTTGCCGTAATGGCACAAGATTTTCGGCGCACAGATCCTTGTTTCCTTCTCGAAGTATACTGTTGATCGTATGAACTCTGCTCTAGCAATTTCCAGATCCTCAAACACACTTTTCGCTGTGTATATTCGAACCTACGAATGCCATGCATTCACCAACAGGCGAGAATGCAAAATGTGTGCCCGTAAGAAAAGAAGACAAAATTGCTCATAACTCGTTATTTAAAAATTGTATGAAACTCCTCGCGTTCAACAAAATACAGCACAAATTGCATTTTTAGGGGGTTTTGTGACAAAAGGAATCTCACATAACCTTTTAAGGATTCTGTGCAATATTTTTCTTAAATACGAGGGAGCCTCGTACAATTTCTAAATCACAAGAGAGAATAATACAAATTTTTTCAAATCACATGTTAGTTATAAATAATTTTGTCAAAAAAAAAAATTGACTGAAATGTATTTACCATAGGATCCCAATATGCGCCAGAGCAAAGTGCGAAATGAACAAGTGGTTCGGGGTAGTCGATGGCGTAAGGATGTTTGGTATTCCCAGTCTTAAACTTCCTTCCGGGAGATACGAGAGTCTGCAGCCACTGGATTCGGGAGATTTGTGAGGAGCCGGTAAAGAAGTTACAATATGTAAAAGTAAAAACATGATACATTTTTACACATTTT
Organism: Andrographis paniculata; assembly: GCF_009805555.1. NCBI lineage: Eukaryota > Viridiplantae > Streptophyta > Magnoliopsida > Lamiales > Acanthaceae > Andrographis > Andrographis paniculata. The sequence goes on from NW_026137589.1 coordinate 1,167,797, forward strand.
CAGCGCATCAATCGATCAGTTTTCACTAAGAAATGACGGTAACTATTTGCATTCTATTTTCTATTAATCATGAAAGTCGAAGGTGTCCAAAGTTGTGTCAATTGAGTACCACTTATCTTTTGTCTTTAGTATTTTAATAGTTTTGAGGTGAAATAGCAGTTTGATGTGATGTTTTGTGTAAAAAAGAAGTGTTGGATGTGAAAACGAAAACGAAAACACAAAATAACACAGCCTAATAATATACACCGAGCATCTACTTAATACATTTAGCGATGTATCGACAATGTACCGTAGCAGAATAGTGTGATCTGATTCCCAAAATGGAGCTTTGTATGTCATAAGCATTCACGCAATGCCCGCCGACATTGTACGCAGCCTGAGATGAAAAATCGAGCATGAATAATCGAAGCAATCGCAAAGAATAGTTGTGAAAATAGAACAATTAGATTTGGAATATTACCTTCACCATAAAGTTACTTTTTATATAGTTTTGAGTTCCATAAGCTAAATAAGCCTGCAAAGAGGAAAACACCTATTATCGCAGATGGCACATTGAACGAATTTTCATTTAGGATTTTAGACAACGACAATAAATATAATTTTTCACAAGAAATTAAAGCTGCGGTGTGCTGGTTAAACTTCGAAATAATGTGAAAATGAAAAAGGATTCTGAGACATACATGCATCAACAGTGCATTGTGAATATTGATCCAAAATGCAAGGCTTTGTTCGCGCTTCATCTTCATCGGATCGACAGTCTCAAGACTCTTGACGAGAGACCTGCACAGATATGATTAAATAGGAAATCAAGGATTGTAAAAATCGTAAAATATCATCGAATTTTTAGCTGTCAACAAGTTTCATGAGAACAGTCATATACAAGAAGAGCATTCGATTAAATTGACAGCCGTGGAGGAATTAAAAATAACTACAATTAAGTAAAAAAAAAGAGTTTCGAAGTTAGATTATAGCATAAGTTTCTTCAAAATGAACTGCAAATGAGAATCGAAATTTTGGTTAGAAGTAATATGCCTGCACCTGAATTTCTTAAGCATCGATGTAGCGTAACTATAGTTTTCGTCATCCAAGCATATTTTCAGCACTTCCAGGACAGCAGCAGCGGCACTATGTCCATTCTCTTGTTTTAATCCTTCAAAATCACAATTTGCCGTAACATCCTCACTGTATTGGGGACTCCAACGTCCGGATAAATTTTTGGGAGAAAATGTGCTGGAGGAACAGAAGGATGAAGCCGACGAAGCTGAACAGCCTTTGTTAACGCTATCATGCGTTGCGGGGTTGGCCAATTTGCAATAAATCAACGACACACATCGTACGATGTCCTCAGAGAGTTTATCTGGTCGAACAACGAGATTATCTATTTCAGAATGTCCAAGATGCTCTGCAAGGCTATTGTGCCGATTAGTTGCCGGCTGCTTCTGCAATTATTCATCCGAAATGCAAAAATATAAATAAAAACTTCTCTGAGATTCAAAGACTGTTAATTTCAAGTACGAAATCTGAAGCAAGTTTAACCTTTATGGGTGACGACAGTGGAACAGAAACAGGAACAAGATCCATAGGACTTTTACTATCTCTTGGAGTTGCTGATTTCGATTTTGGAGAATGGGGGCCGGATGAAGCTTGATAGGACATTGCATCCGTTTCTTGGGCGGTCCTCAGTCGTGTCGTCGGCAGATATCGCATGAAAGCAGTTCGGTAAAGAGATAGAAGATACTGTTCCAAATGCATGATTTCAACCTCGAGCACGGCAATTTCTTCCATCAGTTCGACTGACGACTACTTGCCAACAAATCCAAATATTCAATCAAGATCTCTCAAGAAACGAATATTCAAACAAACTCTGTTTACATAAACATTTTTCGAACTTTTGACGCCATTAGTTTAACAGTAACGTTTTAAAAAAATATATTCACATCAAATGTTATCTTTTATTTTCTCACAAAATATCGTATCAAAAAGAACGTTCCCAAAATTTTCTACTTCAAAACTTCTATTTAAACATTTTGCGTGTTTGCAAGGTCACTATACACAAAATTTGATCGTCAAACGGATTGCATAAATACCAAGAAACAAAATCGGCGAATACCTTGTGTGTTGTCAAGACATTTGAATTAAAAACACCACTTGATTCTAAGACATGTTCGTTCCAGCTGCCGGATGTCCTGTCGTAGATAATGTTCAAATGTTCGGCCTGCGCCGAGTAGAGTTACCTTTAGTTAAGCAAATTTCTAGCAGCAAAGCTTCAAGATGTAAATATTCATAAGAACACCAAGAGAAAGCTACTGCTCGAAAATCTATTGACAAAATTCAATGGAAGCTCTGATATAATTGAGAGCGTTTTCACCATTTACCCGCTGTAGTTTCGCACAATTACCATTCGTTTACAGTAAATTCCAAAATGAAAGTGAAAAATTAAGGAGACAGAATGCAAAGCTACTCACAGTATCAGAATCTGTAAAACCTAATGACCTCGGCGACGCATTGAGCACATCCTTGCGAATTACAGTGTTCGAAGAACTGAAAATCAGCAATAACTAATCATCTTCCACAAATTCATATTGAGATTACAGTAATCACATATGAACAAACAAACAAACAAAACTAAAAATAAATCAGAAAATGCAAAACCTAAATTACAGTAATCATCTTCTACCTGTCGCCTTCCCACTCCGCCGGAGGCGGAGGCGTCGACGCCATCGGCGAGGCGGCGCCCTAATTACCGAAACCCCCAACGCTACAATCGCGCGCCACCACCGACAGCAGGCGGGAGATCTTAAAGCAGCCTACGATCCCAACATTGGGGAAAAAACTCAAAAATTGAATCGAAATCGGAGGGGAGAGTATTTATAGCAGGAGGAAGCAGTGATCTTCTAGGCAAACAAAATTGGTTCAACCGAAGCGGAATTAGGTCACTTGCAGCAATTAAACGACACCCCACCCTAATCGTTGAATAAATTACATTATTGTGCTGTGGGTCGCCCCGCCTGGCGCAATAAATGATCACAGATTCAGTGCAATAAAAAATAGGGAAATCCGAACCTCCATGTTTAAAAAACATGGAAAAAAGCTCGAGCAGTCAAAGTCAATCATAAGCTGTGAAATGGCATTCAAGGGAACACAATTAATTACAATCAACCAACTGTAATCAAGAAAGTGCCATTATTTGCAGAGAAGCTGTAATAACGAAGAGGTGGGAAAATTCGGCAGTACAAAGACTGCCATTATTGAGCCAAAATGGAGGTCTGCTATTTATTCAAAATTGAATTGGTGTGTAGTGAATTCTGATGACTGAAAAGGGTAGGTGGGGAAGATAAAGGAAAGAGCAGTTAAGGAAAGCTACAAGCGGCCATTAATCAGTATACTATAAAAAGGGGATTTTGAAGGATAATGTATGTATGTATGTGTATATATATATATCTCGATTGAAGACGCTATCGTATATTAATTGCGCATGCGTGAGTGTGTGTGATGATGAACAAACACAACAACTACTGCTACTATTATAATTATATTAGTATTATGTTGAGAATCTTTTGGTGTTAGTTTAATCTTCAGGTGCTGTTTGTGAAGCTGAGATTTTTTAGAGAGATGATGGCGACGTTAAATCTACTTTAGGATGAGTCACTTTTTCAGTTTTCCAAAATTCTAACTCCAAGATGATCTTGATCTTGACCTTCCTTTATTATATTATATATAGTTAAGTGAGCTACCTTTCGTACTAAAATTGGTTTTTAATTTGATATTAAAAATAATTTTTGACAAGATATTTTGTGATAGAAAAAATATACTCTTTTCATTCAGCTAAAAAATATACATATATTTTTAAGTAAATATTTTATTAAATACCTTACTTTTTTTCCACAAATACCTATACTTTACATCATATTATTACATTTACACCAAAATATCATTACACTACTTTTAACTATCCACTATAATTAAAATATTATTATTTCTTAAATATTGCGCCAAAAGTAAGTGTATATATTATGTGTAGACGAAGGAAATATTTTCTTTAAAAAAATTGCATAGTCCAAATAGTAACTTTGGGAAAAGTTGGTTAAAGAAACTTATTCCTTGAGTTTGTTTGATTTGCTCCAAACTAGTTATTTATTTGTTTTTTTTTATTTATTTAATACTCCCTCCGTCTGCAATGGTAACATTTACATCTACATTTGCATCATTATACTAAATATTTATTAAAAGTATTTTTATATTTGTATAATTTTTTATGTATGAATGTCATTTTATTATTATTATAGAACATTAATGGAAGTATTTTTGTAATTTTTTCTTAATTTGTATTACATTTTGATATAATAATTAATATTCAAATATTAATACACAAAAAATAAATGAGACCTTTAGAGCCGAACGAAAATAGTATATAAAATTCTTTTGATAAAAATGTACTCTGTATGTAATTTTTATATCACTGTGTCCGATTCAAAAATTATAATTTAATGATATTTTAATATAAATATAAGATAAATAAAAAAGTAAACTATAATATTACTAAAAATAATAGAATAATAGAAAACATAGGATGTATTTGTTTCGCAAATATTTTGAAGGAATATATATATTTTTTTAGCGTAAGTATAGAAAATTGTACAGATAATATAAAAAAATAAATTATATCATTTTTTCAAAACAAAAACACACCCATAATATTATGAAATAAGAGGAAGTATTATTTATTTATTTTTTAAATACCGGAGAAAAATTAAATAAGAGAAGTAATGCCGAAATAAGTAAAGTAAGTTATTAATAATCAATTGAAGAAATAAAAAGAGTAAGAATAGACCGTTGGAGAATACGAAAAAGTTAATACTCTCTCTGCTAGCCAAAGTTACTCTTACTTTTCTATCTCATTATTAATTTTTTTGGTAAAGTCAACAAATCAATATTTAATTATTATATTTCATTCAATATTTATTTATAACAAATATCACTATCTTTATTACATTATCTCTCTTTATTTCTAATTTATTTTTCAAAAATACCCCCAACTACCTTTTTTACTTTTATCACTCTTTAATAAAATATTCATTTTTCTTAATTTTCGTATCGGATCCAAATTTTCTAATTTTTGTTGACGGAGTGAGGGACACGTTAGCATATAATCTGACTAGAAAAGTTCCGGATTATTTATAAATGTGGTTCTTCAAATTTCTCAATCCGTTTAGGGGGCAAGTTGACTATATAATTTGGCTAGAGAAGCAATCGTTTTTTAATTTGAAGGGCTAGATCATCCATTAATATGGCCTCTCAAGTCTCTCAAACTGCTTGAGGGATAAGTTGGTCATATAAATTCGGCCAGAGAAAAAATTATTTCTCAAATTAAGAAGCCAGATAATCAATAAATATTGTTCATAAAGCCTCTCAATATGCTTGAGAAGAACCATATAACCCAAATGTAAAACTATGTCTATTAAGAAGGAACACTTCATAATTATTTCCTCTGACTATTGAGAATTTGGATGCTATGGGTTCAACTATATCTGTCATTCCACTGTTCTATTGTGGGGCTCATTGTGAATTTTTTTCTTAGGTGCCTCGAATCTTCACTTTGGAAATAGGACAAAATGGGACAATTGATGGTTAACAACCGTATCAATATCATATGTGTCGCCATAGAATGCATTTGGGAATTCTAGCACAAACCTACTCTTACGTCCTATAGTGAATCGGTTTATTCAGGCCACCCGTCTTGCTGTAATATCACAAGTGGGAGTTCCAAAATGTTCACGATCAGAGACATCTTCAGAAGGGCCACTACATCAGATTCCTTCACCTAGGGTTGTCAATTGGGTTTAGGGTTTGTTCTAGACTGGATCCGGTATATATTTCTCGAATCTAGAACTCTATGTAAATTCGAAATTAGATCCGTATTATAGGGTTTCGGATCCAGTATTTATGGTTCTGATCTGGAACTAACCCAAATTCAATATTATATAATATTTTTTATTATATATTTATATATTCTTTTATATAATTATATATTCTATTAATCTAAACCCTAATTTTCTAAATTTAACCTAAACATGTCAGTCCACAATCATATCATTCTTTCTCTCCTTTCAAAATCGAGTCATCGATAATTTGACATCGACCATCGCTCTTCTTCTGCCTTCCACCATCCACTACAAAAATGTCAAAATTTAGCTACAAAAACTTTTTTTGTAGCAAAATGTAATCATTCATAGAAAAAATATTTTTGTGGCAAAACTTATTTCGTGGTCTATACTGCTTTAGTAAGGTCTTTGACGACAAATATGACTTTCGTAATAAAAAATAAGTTTTTGCAATGAAACTTAAAAAGAGAGATATAGCAACGAAAATATAAATTCGTAGCTAAACACTACAACAAAACATTCATATTTCTATGAAATTAGCTATAGAAATTTTCAAAAATATATGTAGCTAATGAATATGTTATAAAATTAGCATGAAAATGCATTTAGTGGCTATAATTTGCAATATAATTTGCCACAACTTATTTGACAACCTATTTGTCAAAACAATAAGTTTGATATATATTTTGCCACATCTAAATAATAATTATTTTACAAAAATTTTTCATATAAATTGCCACGATTTATTTGAAATTTTTTTGTCATAAATAATTAATATTTAAATAATTAAAATAAAATATTTAAATAATTAAAATAAAATATTTTAATTTTTCATGTGCATAGAAATACAAATTTGATGCAAAATTTAAATTTTAGAATTCAATATTATAAATATTAGCAATAAAAAAATATTAATACAACATTATATTTTCTAAACACTAACAAAATTAATATTTTAAAATACAATAGTAACATCAATACAATATTTAATTAGATATATTTACATAATTCTACTAAAAAATACACATGGAACTAAATTTTCTAAATTTTTTTATTTTTAAAGTTTTGAGATATATGCTGCTCTTGGCGTTGATATGTGCTTATGTCAACATTCTTTTTCTTTTTGGTGTCCAATAGCTTGTTTTTTTTCTTCTTGGCCTCCTGTAGCTTTTCCGTTTTCTAAATCCTAAAAAATAATAATGAAAAAAAATTAGAAAATAAATCATTTGTGACATACCATTTAATGACAAAAAGAACTAATAATATAAATAGAAAAAATATTAGTAATTTGAATGCAAAACAAAATAATGAAAGTAAATTAAACTTTTTTTTTCTTTTTGAAAAAACATATGAATTTTTATTCTTTTTAAACCGAAAAAAGGAAAAATTGGAAAAAAAAAACTTAATATGATTATTAAAAATAGAAAAAGAGCAAGAAAAATAATAAAAATTACAAAATATTAGTTAAAAAATTTTATAAAAAGGAACAAAAACCAACTATTCAATATATATGATGATTGGATAAAAACTCAAAAACATATAATACATAAAACTAAAATTGTTCAATGAATGAGTATTCCTTCAAATAAAATAAACTAAACATTATTATATCAACAAAATAAAAACTAATACATATTCAATTAATTTATAGCAACATCGAAATTATACCATAAAAAGAATATAAATGTTTAGATTTTACCTTTAAATTTATGAACAGCACGTATACTTCTTATTTATATATATCTGGGAACCTGCAACAATGAAATATGACTGAATAATGATTTATATTTTTTAAACTAAAGAAGAAGAGAAATAGACTTTTATGAAAAGAACAAAATAAAAGAGTGCAGTTTACAGAGAAGAAAATAATAAAAATTGATATAAAAGAAAAAGCGTAGAGGACAGAGGAAAAGATAATGAAAATTGATAAAGGAAATGAAAAGATGCCCAGAGAATAAAGAAGAAGATAAATGAAAAATAGATAAAAAGGAACAAGAGAGAAAAAAGAGAAAAAACTATATCCATCGTGGTAATTCACGTGGTGGAAGTTTTTATTATATATAATATTTATCTGTTTTTATTTTATTATATTAATTAGATAGATAAACTTTTGACAATTTAAAATTTATTCTTAATAATATAAGTATATTATATAAATGTTATAACTTAATATATTATACATTTTTAATTTATTATATATTAAGTATATTAATTATAATAATATAATAGATATAGATAGATATTTTACTATTTCAATCATATTAGTTTTAGATTTTTACAAATAATTTATTCATAAGTTATACTTTAATAAATTGTAAAAATATTAGTTTATTTTCAAATAAGTTATAATAAGAAATAAATAAATTTTACAAATAATTTATCCATAAGTATTATACTTGAATAAATGGTTGAAATATTAATTTATTTTAAAATAAAATTTAAGAAGTGTAGATAAATTCTATGTATATTTATAGTAAAAATTATTATGATTTTGAATTGTTAGTTAAGATAATTTATTATACAATATTTTGCCACAATATGATATGAATATTTTTAGTTTTTTATTTGCTTATATATTTTTGAATGAATGTAACACAAATTTGCTATAAAAAATAACATGCAGCTAATTTGCTTCAATGTTATTTATGGAAAAAAATTATAACAAATTTTGCTACGAAAATAGTTATGGATAAACATTTATTTTTTTTTTATTATATTTTTGTGGCAAATTATGTAACTGTTTTGATATATAATTATTTTATAGCAAAATTTTGTAGCTATATCAATGTTTTTTAAGTAGTGAAAGCTCTTTTTCTATGAAATCAAAATTCATAACAAAAGAGTTTAGCAACAAAATATGTATGGATTTTTTAGCCAAATGATTTTAGCTATGAAAAATAAATTTGTAACTAAAACCTTTTTTCTATGAAGAGAAAATTTTCTAACAAAAAATTTTTAGCGACGAAATTAATTTTGTAGTACATAATTTATTTTTAACGATGAAATTAATTTTTGTTGTTAACTGACACGTTTTAACTACAAAAATATTTTGTAGTTAAAAATGTTGTAGCTAATTAGATGCTTTTTTTGTAGTGATCTCGGTATTTTCATACTTTTGCACTTCGACTTCCCTTTTTCTTTCTATTTCATCCTCCGGGCTGCAACGTCCACTAATATCTTGTTGTGCTACAAGTTCTTGTGGACCATTTCGTCAAGTATTTTATTTTTCATACAGGGATAACAAGGGAGCTAAGAATATAGTTGCTAACCATTTGACCCATATCCCAAATGTAGGGAGTGAAAAGCCTATTACAAACTTCCAATGGATGAGCAGCTTTTAGCCCTCACAGTATTCAATCCTTGGTACGATGATTTGTTCAATTTCTTAGTCATTAATAAATTCCCTGCAGGATGCCCAAGGCGAAGAAGGATAAGCTGAAAAGCAATGTAAAATACTATTTTTGAGATGATCTGTATTTCTGGAAGCACTATGCCGATCAAGTAATCAAACGCTATGTTGACGAAAACGAGTATCACTCTATTATCATATTTTGTCATACTTTGGCTTGCGGAGGACACATAGCTCCCAACGAACAATAAGAATGGTGCTTGACAGTAGATTATATTGGCTTGCACTCTTTAAGGATGCCTATATTTTCTATAAGCCTGGCGATAAATGTCAAAGAAATGAAAATCTATCTTATTGAGATCAAATGTCCCAAACCCCGATAATTTTTGTTGAAATTTTCGATGTATGGGGTATGGATTTCATGGGGCATTTTCCAATTTTTTGTGCTATAATTATATTATTCTCGTTATTGATTGTGTGTTGAAGTGGGTAGAAGAAAAGGCAACGTGAATTAACAACTCTAAAGAGGTTGCAAATTTTGTTAAATCTTACTTTTTTTTCTTGTTTTGGGATGCCAAGAGCAATTTTGAACGATAGAAGTACTCATTTTCTAAATAGATCCATAAAGGCACTCTACAAGAAATATGGTGTGTTCCATAAAATTTCAACATCCTACCATCCACAAAAAAAATGGGCAACTAGAGGTTTCCAATAGAAAAATAAAATCTATTATAAAAAAGATAGTATGACCAAATAGGAAAGATTGAAGCCTACGATTGGAAGATGCTCTATGACTGTATCAAACAACATATAAAACACCCATCGAGATGTCTCCATACAAATTGTTGTTTGAAAAACCATGTCATCTCTTGATGGAAATCGAGCATACAGTCTTTTGAGTCGTCAAGCAATGCAACATGAGTTTAGAGAAAGCAAGATTGTGTTGAAGATTGTAACTGCAGAAATTGGAAGAGATTCAATATGATGCATACGAGAGTGCTCTAATTATAATGCGAAGAACAAATCATTCCATGATCAATAAATTTTACAAAAGAAATTTGAAATTGGTCAAAAACTCCTCTTATATCACCCTCGGCTTAAGCTCTTTTTAGGTAAACTACGTTTTAGGTGGATTAGTTAGTTTATTCTCACTAATATTTTTTCTTAAGGTGCAACTGAAATCCAAACTAAAAATATGGAGAAACAATTTTTGGTAATTGAACATCGTTTAAAACCACATCATGTGTTGACAACTCAAGGAAGCGAAGAAGTGATGATCGTAATCGATTTTGATCCACAACCTTAAAAAAAGGGAAGCTCTGGTTAGCCAACGATGTTAAAAAGGCATTGATTGGGAGGAAATCCAATATTTTAATTGCATTATTTTATTTCCATAATTTTCTTTTTTTGTTAGTTTAAGATTACCATGACAGAATAAATATGAGCAGCAAAATGGGAGTTACTCTACGGAATTTGAATTTTGGGGATAGAAACTTTATAGAGCTTTAGTCATGCCCGTGACTAAGCCGATGTTCATATTCTGCCTGGGAGATTAAATTTCAGAAACACATGGAAGCCTGAGGCATGTTCAAGACCAACCTCCGCATCACACTCTATTTGACATCTTACCTTCTAAAGTTACGAAAATGTCTCGTTCGTAATTTGTTTGATCAGTTTGGAATTCCATTGCCTCTAGTGCCACCTTCAGATCTGGCTACTTAATTTCTCTAAGAGAAGTCCTGTTCTTTATTTTTTATTTTTTTTGTTATTCTTATTGTTACACATTGAGGACAATGTGTTGATTAAGTGGAGGGGGAGGAGAATTATTAGCGCAATTTTTATTTTTTTTTGTTTCTTTAATTTTTAAATGCGTCTAGGGCTGGATCATTTTTATTGTTTTGATGCATATGATTTTGTTTTGAATGGATGTCTAAGATAACTAACGGCAGAACTAGACTAGAAAAATGTCAAACTTGACCTAGTTTTGCATCCTATGTGAAAATTTGAGCCTAATGAAGTATTTCATCTCAAAAGCTTGTTATATTTTATATATTATTAATTGCATTGAATTTTGATATTTCAAGTCTTATTCGGTGATACCTCTTAAACTAGTATATAGTAACTTTACGTTGAATTAGAAAGTCTTTGTAACTTTTTTTTTTTGATCACAGAGACACGTTAAGTCAAAGACCTTGTTTTATTCAAAACTCAACATTTGCTTACCTTGTGACAATAGGAAATTATATTTCGAACATTTCATACTATTACTTGATTGGAGTTTGATAAAATGCAAAAGAAAGGATTTTTTTTTTTTTTTTGGAAAAAACGTTAAGAAACAAAAAGAGAAGAAGAAAACAAATAAAAATAAAAATAAAGAAAGAAAATTTATATTAAAAAAATGAGAAGTAGTGATTGAAATTAGTCAATGAATGGAAAGAAAGTTGTGATATTTGTACGTGAAAGGGTCACAATGTTTTGTATGTATTATCTCCTCACATTATTGTTTTTTTTTTTTTTTTTTTTTTTTTTTGTCTTTATGAGCCAAAAATAAATCATTTTTCTACCCTAACCCCTAGCCCTTAATAAACTCTTAATAAATGCGCTTGGATTATTTGAGTTATGTTTCATCTTAGCGGGGGGAGGTGTGGTCTAAGAATAAGTATGTGAAGTTATTTTTCATGCAATTAAAAGGATAAATTATGTTTTATTTGTGTTATGTTCCATTTTGGCCTATATTTGATAAGTTATATTTTACATGTATTTTTTATACGTATATATTAATTCTTTGAATAGATTTCTATTGATTATGTATTATTTAGGTAATATTTAAAACGAGCATTCAATATAAGGTAACAAAACAAAAACAAACCAAAATGTGCTGCTTAGTTATGCCCATATCTAAGACCAGCCAAACTGTCTGAATTTGCGATTTAAATTTTGAAAACTCGAAATGGATAACTCATCCCAATTTGGAAAGAGCCAGATTATCCTCGTAACATCTCAAGTCATATCTTGAAGGCTTTGAATATGTGGAAGAAATATCTAATCCAATCAATTGCCATTCTCAATTAAAAAAAAAAAAAAAAATAGAAGAAAGAAGTGGGAGTAGGTCAAGAATGAACAAACATGGACATTTGGAAGGAGAAAATAAGAGATTAAAAATTTAAAAAATATCAAAATTTCGTTGGAAAGATAGTAGTTACATGGAGCACAAATTCTTAGCGATGAGAGATATGGAGACACGTTATTGAGGAAGAAATCACATGCCTTCATCACCTTCTTAGAAAAAGAACTCACCCATATGTCATTCTAACTTTTTTTCGTTGTTATTTATTTATTTATTTATTTTATGAGTAACTAAGTTTTCTATCTAGTCTGATGATCGATTGACGAAATGAACAATGTGGTTTTGTGATATTGATTCTTTAATTGCTATTTTCTATTTCATTTATTAATATTCGTAAAATTCATGTATAGCATGTCTTGATTTATTTTATAATTTTGTTTTGTAGCCGGATATTTAGGTTGAGTTAATAATTCGTAGTCAATTGAATGATTGCATCCGAGATTGTGTGATCGTTTGATTTAGTGACAATAAGATGGTTACAAACGTTCTTAGGTTTCTATGATATGATTTCGATAATCCTACATAAGAGTTAGGAAATCATAATTGAACTTTTCTAAGTTTAATACAATTAAGGAATTGATTCCCATTCGTACCTTAATTAACAATTCAGTAAGGAAAAATTGGAAGTTTGGCATGTGTCCACTTTTGTAACCAATTTATAAACTAATTTAATATAATAAAATATGCAATCAATGATAAAAACAAATTAGTTTACTTCTAAAATTAATCATTTTTCCAGACATTTATTTATTGTTCTTGTTTGAAGTTTTTTTAATTCATTAGTTTTGCTTAGGGTTCTTTGCTTTGATTTTAGTTTAGGATTCAATTGAAAAATTAAAAACCCCTACCTATTTCATATTTTCTACCAAAAAGAAATAATCAATCGACCCTGTAGAGATTACTCTGCTTGCTATCATATATTTGTGAATTATATAGTAGAAATTTTATGACACGGCTAGAATACTGTCAATTTTTTGTACTTATTATTGCCGTCGGAATACAACAAGAAGCATAAACACTAGCTTTACTACAAGGGAAGTGGAAGCCACCTTAGAAGGCCATACTAAAAAGGATCATGAAGGCAAATAGGCCGCCAAGGTGAACTTCGATTATAATTACTCCTTAGCATACTCAACGATAGAAGAGGCTTCAGAAGATAGGGGATGGACTTGGAATAAATAGCAGGATGAATAAGAATTTTTTTCATGCACACAGAAGCATATAATACAACAGTGACACCGGACATAATATTTCCAGCAGAATGTGTTGCATCAGAAAGGTACTAGCAGGAATCCTCTGTATGTAAATTATAGTGGAAGGTATAATTTACCAAAGGTAGACCTACACTATCATCTACAAACACGCTAAAAATGAAGATCTAAGCGGATTCTGTCGAATGGTTAATTTTTTGGTGGATATAAATTAAACACTTTTGGGGGATCATTCATACCTTAACTACTTGGGGATGAGCCTAAGATTGTGGCATTGGATGAAAATGAGTAATCAGAAGCTACATTTATGATCATGGTAACAGATCATGACATGGAGCAAGTATTAGAATACTACAACGATATTTTGGTTATACTATTGGGTTCTTATCAAAATAATTTGGTGCACCACAAGCTCAACCTTAATTTCTACAAGGGAATGTGATGGTTGAAAACTCTAATCCTATCTTGTGGGCTAGTGAGATGGAGGATCAATCGGAAAATGAGGTAAATGATGCAATCTTTAAGAAGCCTATCAAGGAGGTCTCTTCGTATCTGAGCTCTTTTTTTATAGTTGTTTTGGATGGTTAGACTGTAGGTAAGCTCTTTAGAGGATGCTTGGAACAGAAAATGAAATTGCAAAGAAATAAAAGTAGATAATCAAATTGGAGAGAAAGAGAATTGAGTAGAGAACGAGAATTAATTCTCTTGTTTGGTAAAATAAAGAATTCAGTGGAGAAATATAAAAAATATGCAGTTATCTGAATGGATCGAATAAGAATAAATGATTAATTAAACAAACAAGAGTTTTAACGAGTGACAATTTATGAAGAAATACTTTTGGTAACTTTTTTTAAAAAATTATAAATTATATATGATATTTTGTAATATTATATTTTAGTACAATTCTTTAAAAAAATCATAAAATTAAATACTGGAATAATAAAGTAAATGTGATTTTTGTAAAATTGAAAATTAAAATTATAAAAATTAAATAGTACAAAAAAGATACACAAATATAAATATATATACTACACCATTCATTCCTCTCCATTTTTTGGATACGAGAGATAAATGAAAGTACAAAAATGAAAATGATCTGTTCTCAAATTTTATTTCTCCGACTTAAACAAACAAGTGAAATAAAAATATTTCAATTTTCATATTTTCAATTCCATGTACCAAACACACCCTTAGTGGATTGAAGAGCTTCAGTGAATATATTGATATTTTTGACACTTCAAAAGATTAGAAAGATAATAAGCAGAGATAAAATGGAGGTTGTTGAGGCGGAGGCAGCTCCCCTTATTGAGGTTCGTGCACTCGAAGTTATATATTGTTCTTTTAACATGTTTTCACATTCCATGATGTTTCAAGATGTTGAAAATCGAGAGAAATATAATTTAAAATTTTGAAATCCGAATGAAGACCGACCTACAGTTGATTCTTTTGAAGAATGTGATGATTGTTGACAACCAACTCATTCAAAAGTAGGACTACTAGAGGACATGTTTACATAGAGAATTTGCTGCCTTAAGAAAATAGAAAATGATAAGTTAGTGTCACCAATCCGAAAAAGTAATTCCTTTTTTGATAGACAAGATTCTTTGGAGGATATTAATTTAGAAGATAAAATTAACCTGATGATGAAAGAAATTGATGCATTTTTAGCCAAAAATGTGAAGATTATGTAACTAGCCCACTTGAGGGTTTCAAGATTTCTTTTCATGGTGGGATTACCATAAGATGCCTAGATTGGTTCGGAGCTTGGTTGAACATCACTTGTCGGCTAACCTTTTCTGCCACCCCCATCAACAACTTTTAAGGTGCTTTAAACCCGAATTTCTCCCAATAAAGAGGAAAAGACCTTGGCCGCTTGTAGGAAGAAAGAGAACGAAATGTGTCAATGATTAGAATGACCGAGTGACTTTAATTAAAAAGAAAAAATTCCTAATATCATAAGAGAAGTCACTGACAGGGTTGTCATCAACCAGGTGGTGCAATTTGGGGAAAACTCAAATGATATTTTTTGGTCGAAGAAAATAAAAAAGATAAATTTGAGAATAGAGATAAAAGAAAAGAGTTTGGTTGAAAGAAGAAATTAACCGTTTGAAAGAAGTAAAGAATAATAACTTCTTTCATTTGGATTGAAAGATATGATGACCTCATTCTGTGCAAGGTGACATGATGAGAATTAACAATTTCTTCAAAAAAAGTGTAAAATTGTCGTGGGGACATGTTTTTGGGCCAAAAAAACATTCAAATGTTAGTAAATAATTGTGGATTTAGAGATAAATCCAGTAAAATTCAAGTGAGTTCCGGACAAAAAAAAACTAAAACCTGATAGAAAGAAAGACCCAAAATCCATTGAAGAAGGTCAATGAAGGATAATTAAGATAAATTTAATTCATAATCGAAGGTAGAGGAAGAAACTGACTATGGATGTTGTATGTGGGAAAATTAATGGAGAAATTTTTATAATAAAGGTTATACATAAATAAATAATGTATATTAATGATAATAAATTGAATGGAAAAAACCAAAGAGCATCAACAGAAAAGAAAATAAATATTGGAGGTTACAAAAAGGGGATGTCACTACCAAAAAAATGATTATTTCTAGCGGAACTAAATCCGCTACAAATGCTCATTTTTCGTGGAAAAAAATCTATTTGTGGCAACTTTGTTGCGGATTTTGGTCGGTATGTTTTACTCGAGTAACAAATAGTTTGTGTCGCTTTGTAACAAAAGCCTAGCAATCAACGCATGTGAGATGACTTTTTGTTACGAATTTTTGTAGGTGAAAAAAATAATTCTTTTTGTTAACAAATAATGTCCGTAACAAAAGATATGGTACAAAATTTTCTGACATTTACATCATATGTTTGTATCAGTGTTTGTTATGCGTACCTATTCGTGACAAAAATAAAACTCTATTTGTAACGAAGCATAGTCGTAACAAATAATATGTTGCGAATGTTTTCTGACATGCATAATAACTTTTAGTAACAGTTTTTGTAACAGCTTTTTGTGTCAAAAAATTGATCACATGTCCGTTATAATAACATTTTGAAACGACTTAAAGAGACAATTGTAACAATTTTGTAACATCGATTTCGTGATAATTAACGGTTAGGCTTTTTTCCATAATCACTACACAAAATAGATCACCTGCCCGTTATAGTAATATTTTTTCTACACACGGCAGGATTACATAAACGATAAGCAAGCCAAAATTACATACTAATGCGCAAAATGATCATCTAGTAAGCCGTAGAGACATCATAGTTCTATGCAATAGAGTTCAATCTATTAGATTAAAACATGTAAGACATCAGTCTAACTTCAACACATAAACATGGTAGGCGGATGCTCATGCGACGACAAAAGTACGGTGGAGGAATTCAGATGCGGGGAACCAGATGCAATGAATAAGTAGGTTATATTAGTATTTAATTGAAAAAACATAAATTACTACATCAAATAAACCTTCAAAGATAAATTACAAATATCTTTGTACGTCCACTCGATAGTTTCGACATTGACTACCTCAACGAGGGTGTGTGCTCCAACAACTGTTAGCAGAATAAGTGCGGTCTCCGGAATCGTGGCAGCAGTAACATAGACCTTAACAATTTCTAGCATATCACCTATATATAAATAAAATTTGTTTTCATGAAAATAAACAATGATATCAACAAGCAATTTACAAATGTGCATATAATTAAGAAAAAAATATTTCGAATAAGAAGCAACAAGCTAAAAGGAAAAAAAAAAAAAAAAACCATCAAATTTATGTCCATTCCATCTACTAAATGTGCATATAATTAACTATGTAACAAAACCAAAAGAATTCATTGCACTTCCCACTCGCAGTAATCAACTCTAAGCTTTTCTAGGAATAAAATATCTGTAATAATCCAAAGCTCACCGAAGTCTCAGCTCTTTAGAATAATAATATAGAATCATGACCCATATATGGAATAAGTACAATTTAAATGAACATGCATTCATGAACATGTTCACTATCAATGACAGCTACGGTCCACCAACAAAAGTGTCTATAATACAATATACAACAACCAAAAGCATTGCATATCCCTACCATTGAAAGTACACTGAATTACTTTTAAAATCCAAAGAAAGCCTGCTTAATATAAATTCCGAATGAAACAAATATTGTGGACACAAAAAACACAACAATCCTAATAAAACAAGCTAAAATCAACAACAATAACAAATGGTAACTCTTACTGATGGTTAAACCTCAAATCACAATGGTGTCGGACCCTACAATGATATATATTAGAAGTACGCCTTGAATATTATACAGACACTTATACATTCAGACATCGAGGGAAAACCAAAAATCATGTTTATTTAAGAAGGCTAAAGATAAAATATCTTAAATTAAAGATATGTACCTTCTTGCCGGACCAATCACTTCCAAATTGCCTAATATGTACCCGTATATTTGTTGTCAGGTGGTGAAATCAAGGGTGCACCGTGCCCCGAAAACACCACGCACTCTTGGAGATCCTTAATCGTCATTTCGAAAGAATTGATTCTCTTTGGTCTCTACATCTCCTAGATATCTTGAATAGCATACACTCCTCTATGAGGTACCCCGCGTGCAATAGAACCTTCTGGATTTGCACGATTACATACGTACCTCTTAAGAGTCGCTAAGTACCATTCGATGGGATACATCCACCTATACTGCACAGGTCCTGCGATGAGTGCCTCTTCCAGTAGGTGTACTGGAAGATGCTCCATCACATAAAAAAATGACGGTGGAAATAGTTTCTTTATGTGGCAGTGTGTCAGAGAAATTCTTTCTTGTAACTTCTCAAGTTGACATAAAGAGTTTTTGGTTGAGCACATAGAATTGAAGAAGTCACACAGCTCTTGGTAGAGCTATCAACACACCAACAACGTCTTTTGGTAGAGCTCTACAACAATAGATCGTACTCAACTTTCTTACAAAGGCGTACTAGTGTTTGTAAATGAGGGTTTGGTTAGGAAAAGACTTGAGGATTATATGACATACCGGCGAGCAGCAACTGCAAGCATTTTTTGCATTAGCACATGACAATTGTGGCTCTTCAACCCCCAAATTGCTTGTTGTTCTACCCTCACTCGATGGGATAAATTGTTGCTGAAACGGTTGAGAGGTCTTAAATTTTTCAAAACGGAAAAAGATATTTTCTTCTCAACATTTGTCATGGTATATGCCGCCGCTGGTAAATACATTCCACCATTAGGCCTCGCACAAAATGCAAAGAACTTTGTATATTCAATAATTGCAAATCCTTCCTTGTACTAAGATTGTCTTTTGTCTTCCCTTGAGTGCCCAACAAAGTGTGAAGTACATTCTCACCTACATTTTGTTCAATGTGCATCAAATCAAGATTGTGTCTTATATCATTCTCAGCCTAGTAAGGCAACTCAGAGAAAATACTTTCTTTTTTCAAAATCAATGCATGTTTGTCTTCACCACGACGACGTTTTCTCGACCGTTGTACTCGATGTGGTGCTATCAAGTCAGCTTTCAAATATGCGGTTGGAACACTAGCCAGCTGCTCATTTAGTTTTGTAAAGATTATGCGCGAGGTGGATGCCTCAAAGTTCATCGTTCCATCAAAAGAATGTCAATCAAGTCGCAATCTATTGCCATCTGGCAAGTACCATCTGTGACCACAATAACAATATATGTGACCATTTTTTTAAATATGCAGAATGTGTCCTAACACTGCAGTTAGGGCATACATTAGCCCCGCGTGTTGGCCAACCGAACAACATGGCATTAGCGGGCAAATCGCTTAATGTCCACAACAAAACGGCTCGCAACTGGAAATGCTCTCCGCCTATGGCATCATATATTCTCACACATGTAGTCCACAATTCTTTTAACTCCACCACAAGGGGCTGAAGAAACACATCGATGCGATCTCCGGGTCCTTTGGGACAATCGATAATTATAGAAATGATAAACGAGGGTTGCTTCATGCATAGTCACAGAGGTAGATTGTATATCACGAGAACTACGGGCCAAATGTTATAATTCACAATCATATTCCCGAACAGATTGAAACCATTAGTGGCCAAGCCCAATCGTACATTGTGCAAGTCAGCAGCAAATGCAGGGTGCCGACAATCAAAGTTTTTCCATGCCGCACTATCAGCCGAATGACGCAATATACCATCATTGACACGGCCTTCGGAATGCCATCGAATTGAGGCTGAAGTTTTTGAAGACAAGAACCATCTTTGCAAGCGAGGCACCAAGGGAAAGTACCTCATTTTCTTTATGGCTATAGTGAAGGTTCCCTCAATGAACCTACTTGTACCGCAAACATACACGGAGATCTGTATCATCTGATGTGAACATAGGATTGTTAATGCACGCTGCTATACTTCTATAAGTAAAATCCAACTTCTTTGTTATTTTTTTTGCCTCATAGTAACTCGACTAAACCACGTCATCCGGTAGGGCATCCCTCAACAACTCTAATAGAAGGTCAACTGAATGATTGGACCATTGACATAGAACCTTCAAATGTAGAAGATGGGCGATGAATGATAAGTTGCTCATCTTCTTTCCACCGGGTATAAGGTTGTTATGCACGTCTTCTAACATTTGTCTCAACCTTATATCGCTACTGCCTAACCCTTCTTCACCCTCTCTGGTAGTAGTGTTATTCTGACTGTTCCCCTCAACAATGTCTTCAGGTCTCTGACAATTCCGTAGCAACACATCTAGCTCATCCTCCTAATGCGATGTCCAAACCTCGGGGACCGTTTTGCTTTTTGATTAACCTACTTTTTTCCCGTGACAAGTCCAAACCTTATAAGAGGGGTCAAACCCGTGTGTGATACAATGGAGCAAGATCTCCCGACGAGTGTTAGTTGCACGATTTAAGCAACTCCGGCACGGACAAAATACAACCGAGTCCATGCTTTTCTCATGGAAACCATAACTTAAGAATTGCAACACTCCATCTAAATATAGGGATGAAGTGTGATTTGTTTCGTCAATCCAACTTCTATCCATCTAAAAATTTAAAAATCATCTTTTCAAACCCAAACACAAACTTAAAATTTAATTAATATCAAATATATAAAAACTTATATATCAGAATTCATAAAACACAATAATAACTTTGAAAATAAAATCTAAGTTTGAAAATGGATGAGAATATGCTATATATAATCATGCAAAACTAGCAATAGAAAGTACATAATAAGAAGATGGTACTCAGTGTATGGATAAGTTCGTTCAATACTCGGATAAGAATTCAAGACTCTATCAAACAACCTAACAAATATAAATGACTAATACAATTGTCATAGCTTTAAAATCTTAAATTGTCAATAAAACAAATGCTCTGTAATTAAATCGTATTCACTTCATTCCAAAACCCATACTACAGTCCCTGAAATGTATTATACATCAAGAGAAAATTCATGTTAAGAATTGAAAAAAAAGTTGAAGTTTGAAGAAATTACATTTCAAAACATAAGTTTGGTTTTCACCAACAAATCTAAAATAAAAGATAGCATATCTTGGCAAGATCTAAACTAGATAAGTAAGAAATTATAACTCCCAATAGTATGTATGGCCATAAAAATGTATATCAAATACATGAAAGTTTGAATATGCTCAGTTTTAGAAGTACTAAAAGATGTAGAGAATTATCACAGTCATGGCATATTAATGTTGTTTTCCTATGAGAATAGGGAACTTAACTGTGCATCTATGATTTGTTCGCCCATTTCACAATCTTTTGTTTTAAATACACATCACAGTTTTTTATGTTAACTATTTTATCCAAAAACATCTCACCCAACAATATTTTCATATTTTCAAATAAAAAACGTTAAACACACACAAAGGAAAAGAAAAAGAAAACCTCCGTAGTTGACTTTTTTTTTTCATTCCATTTACATATTTCCAGCAGTCAACAAGTAGATTCAAAAAGAATATTGAGAATGCAATATCAACACAATTAAGGTTGTCCCAGGGAAATAAAATAGCAAAAAACAAAGCCTTATGGGAATAAAAAGTAGAAACTCAATAATGAGAATATTACCTTAATAACAATATTATTTGCTACAACCCCAATTAAGAGAGGGTCATCCGGGCAGAGCAAACCACAGAAGGAAAAAAGGTCTGCATACCAGAATGTTAACATCATTGTTAGAAATTGGAAATATAGAAAAGTAAGATTTGCGAAATCTAGTATCTTCAAACTAGACATTCAAAGTTAAAAAAAAAAAAAATGGCCAAACATTCAAAGTATTATATAATTATATATTCTAATGAAGATACACATTGGTTATATTCAATACAATATTGAAATAAATTTGCTAATTCACCTTGAAAAGTTGATGGAACGACTAGAATGCAAGATAAATTGTCCCTAAATTTTGTACTAACAAAACAGTGAACAAGTATTTCTGCACAGGAACTACTACGACAAAAACTCAACTAGTTTTCTAATAGGTGGTGAATGCATTAATTTTATGTAGAGCAACATGAAAATATAACAAAATTAGACTGATATTAAATGCTTCTTAGTTTATACTAAAATAAAAGAATATGGAATATAAATTGAAATTGAAATTAGGGATCCAAATTCCAAACCATATATATATATATATATGTGATGTTAGAAGTCATGCTAAAAGACATGTCACAAATGAAACAATATATTTGAAGCATTCATTTAACTTTGCAGGGTCATAAAAAATGTATCAATGTTAACCTAAAATCATCAACTTTCACACAACATGTAAAAATTGAAAGATCAACCCTAAACTGCAACTACTGGCACTTATGAAATTAGGAGGGCTATTAAAATCAATGAAATGGAAAAAAAAGAGTGTTTATCCAACTTAAGGATTCACATGAAAAATTGGAGTTTATATGGATTAATAAGTTGTTAAAGACAGTCAAAGACTGAACCCACCCTCCCTCACACCCAAGCCAATGAAGCAGTGGTGTTGATTGAAGCCATGCCAACTCAAATATTCATGCGAAATGAATCTACCGTTGTACTAATTACTTGTCTCGCGAATTAAATATTTCCATCCACATCCACCCTATCAAACATTTAGACTCCGTTTAAACAAAAATATTTGAATTTTTACAATTTTGGAAATTATGAAAATTAGTATTTAATATAATACTATTTTATAAGAAAAAAAAAATTGATATTCGAGTTCGAGTTCTAAAATTTAATAAGTAGTATTGTAAAAGTTATGGTTAATTTTATGGAACAAGTTTAATTTGAGAGGAAAGTAATATATATTTGCACTCAATTAATCAATAACAAACTTTATTAGAACATCACCAACTAGTCCTAGTTGATTAAATAAATACATCAGTAGCAACAACACTCTGATGTAATAACCATGGAGTAATAAAGGCTTAGTGTTGTTAACCTATATAGTGTGTATATATATATATATATCACCAACAACAATATATACATAAGCCATATAGCGAAAGAAAAAATCATTATTGCAAAGTGATTGAAGACTGGTACACGTAGATTGAGATTGGATGAAACATATTAAAACATAAGAACATATTACTGTTACCAAAAAGGAAATACTGTGAAGCATATCACTGATGCATTAATGTGTCAAAATCAGAATCTCTTGCTACGAATGGTTCAATTTCAAAGCTTTAATTTCCTCTAACACCAAGCAAAAATATAGGTGGAAAAGAGAAAATGAACAATAGATATAACAACAACCAGACTCGGGACAAAAGTAAATGGAAGACTGAAAGTAAAACAAAATCTGCAGAACTGGTTAAAGGGGGAAGTGTAAAAAACTGTTTCTCATCTTTTATTTTTCTTTCACTTTTAAAAGAGACTCAAAGACGACTCATCCATCATCGACTCTCGAGCTTAAGGTTTTTACTATTTCCTATACAAACGGGAGAGTCATAACACATGCCATGCCTAAAGACATATTTTTAAACAACACCAAGATGCAATGTAAAAACTGTAAACTTCATTTTATGAAAACAAAGTTGATAAAATTTTAAAAGAACAATAAATTAGAATCTCTAGTCACATAATACATTACCTAATATACGATATTCGAACAGTTAAAAGTCCACCTCTGCAACACCTCATTGTTCAATAACTTAATCCTACAAATGAAAGTTGATGAAATGAGTATTATTCGACCATGAAACACTCAATTTCAGAAAACACATTTATACTCGGTATTTACCCAATACAAACTATAAAACCAAACTCGCTATTTATCCAGTAAAAATATAAAATAATTTGTACAAGAAGATTATTCAAAACCCCAGAACACTAAAGAAACTAAAAATCAATTTTCATAGCTTCAAAATAGAATGTCCTAGGTTTTAACTCATCGTTCGATTTCGTGAGAACTATAATACGGCGAGGAAGATCGTCAAACCAGTGACGGTAGATCGGAGTGAAGTTTAGAACAAATCTTCTTGTTGTGTGTGGATCGGGAGGCGATTTGGGGGAAAAGAAAAAGGGTAGCTGTGTATGCATGGAATTGTACACATATGGGAATGTATTAATATATGTTGGGAAAGAAGAGAAAGTGTTAACACACTTTTTATCCTTATTATTTTTAAATTATTATTGTGGACAAAAAATTGTGTTATTTTTAATAAATACAAAATTTGTACAAATTATAACCAGAGCAGAGTTTGATGCGGTTGAATGACTTGAAATTGGCCGATGAGTAGGTGGCATGAAAGTGCCTTTGAAGCTTTGTTCTTCCTTGCAGAGCAAACTTTGATCAACGGTCTTTGGGTCCTCAATATTCGAAGCGTTGGTAGTCATCACTGGAGCAAAGCTTGATGCGGTTGAATGACTTGCAGTTTGTTAGGGGTGAACAGTGCGGCAGTACTCTTGAAGTTGTCGTCTTCTTCATAGAGTGGACTTTGCTCTGTGATTTTTGGATGAGTGTCTTCAGAGAACGAAAATGCTCTTTTGGTCATACTTCGTGTTGCCATTCCAGTATTTTTCGAAACGCTTGAGCTTTTTGACGCGTTGGGTGTGCTAACTACTTTGGCGGCGAAGGCGGCTTGAGCAACAACTTTCGATGCAGCATTGGAAGTTTTGATCTTGAAGGAAGCCATTGGTTGTTGAAAGTTCGTCGGAATGAGAGATGAAAGGTAGAGAGGTCCCACTGGGCGTGCCAAAAATCTGTAGACAAAAAATTGTGTTATTTTTAATAAACACAAAATTTGTACAAAGTATATTGTATTTGAATTTAAAGCGGGTCCTATTCTCTAAATGGGGTCTTTTGATTCTCCTTCCGGGTCGATTTGTTTTCCAACTTGATTTTCGATGGCTTCTTTGATCCGAAGAGATTTGGTCTTCGGTTGATTTTGTTGGACTTTGGAGGGCTTTGGTCTCCATGTGGGCGATTTAATCGTTGGCTTTGAATTTGATGTCCTCTTTGGATGATCCGAGGCTTTGATGTTTGATTTAGTTTTTCCGCCTTTTGAAGAGCTTTGGTCTCCATGTAGGCGATTTGATCATCGGCTTTGGATTTGATGTCTTCTTTAGACGATCCAAAGCTTTGATCTTTGCTTTGGCTTTGCCGCTTTTGGAGGACTTTGGTCTCCATGTGGGCGATTTGATCATTGGCTTTGGATTTGGTGTCTTCTTTGGACGATCCGCGGCTTTGATCTTTGAGGAGGTGGATTTGGTGCTCCATAACGCTTTTGGTGGCGTGTCCCTTTGACTTTTGGATCGAAGAGGGCCGAGTTGTTGCTTTGGTGAAGAACGCGATGAACACCTCGAAGCTTTGGGATGAACTTTGGATGCTCTTCCTTGACTTTGATGGATTCTTCAACGGCTTTAAGAGCTTTGATCCTTGAAGAGGTGGATTTGGTGCTCCATAACACTTTTGGCGGCATGTCTCTTTGACTTTTTGGATCGAAGAAGGCCTAGTTGATGCTTTGTTGAAGAACGTAATGAACATCTTGAAGTTTTGAGAGGAACTTTGAAGATCTTCTCTTGGCTTTGACGAATTCCTCAACGGCTTTGAGAGCTTTGATCCTTCCTCCGGCTTGAACATACGACGAAGAACGTTAACTTCATCGATTCGTCAACCAATATTGGATCATTTTTCCAAATTAATGACTTTCGATGAAGAACGCTTTGAAGGACACGAAGAAGATGAAGAACAATACAAAGAGAGTCTAGAGACTTACCCCTTTGTTTGAATCATCGATGAAACTTCGGTATGTCAAATGAACTGCCCATGGCTCCTATTTATAAGGGATGGGTGGCTTCGGCTTCCTTTTTTAATGGTGCCACATGACGCATTCTGATTGGCCAATAGAAAGATTTTATAATCTTTCCTTTTCCATCAGATGCTTCTTTCCATTCTCGACAGATTTGATTGTGCACCTTCCTTTCTCGCCAAGATCTTTATATCGTTGTCCTTTTTCGGAAGATATTGATTTATATACTTCATTTATTGACAAGATTAATTTATTTTGCTGCCAAATTTATTATGGCTCTATTTATGCACGTAATATTTGTACGATATCTTCTATTTTAAGCGGATTTTTGCATTAATGGTTGATATTTATTGTACAAAAATTAACATATGTGCATAATTAAATACCATATATTTATTTTATTGAAATTTTATTTTTTTCCAAAATACACGATATTTAATTGATTTTAGACATATATTTTTAGTATCTACAATTATATATTTTTAAATAATTTTATAAATATATTTTTAAGCGGTTATTATATGTTTGGAAAATGAAGAAAGTGTTAACACGATTTCTATTCTTGATTACTTTTTAATTATTATTTTTTTAAAATAATTTTATATAGATTTTTTTTTAAATAATATTTATAATTATAATATTGATTTTTTGTTACGGTTTTATATACATAACAAATACATACAAGACCTTATAATTGTAATTGTTACGGATAAACTATCGAAACAAATAAAAATTATTTTTTAATTATTATTTTTTTGATTGAATTTTATATAGATTTTTTAAAAATATTATTATTATTTTAATATTAACTTTTTATTACGGTTTGATATACGTAACAAATACATAGATACAAAATTCCGTTACAATTATAGTTGTTACGGATAAACAATCGAAACGAATAAAAAAAATATTGACCAATACAATTTTTTTTTTATTTTTTGTTCCGACAAAAATCACTTTTTGTGACAGAACTATTGTTACTAACAATATATGAGCTACAAAGGGTTGGTTTTTTGTTTGTAGTGTGTGTAAAGTTGATTGATTACATAAACGTGAAATATGTTCTCAGCTAATGAAGCTTATTAATAGTGATTAATGGACAAAATAAAGAGAAGAAGCTGGGCATAAAACCAAGACGACAACACATCAAACACTGCAGCTTTTTTGTGCTTTATTTACTTTTTCTTTTCTTTTTCTTTTTTTCAGCTTCGTTTTAATTAATTCATCCATAAATATTTTGTTTATATTTTGAGGCTTATAAATTAATATATTTCATCAAATTCCACCTTTGTTCATTTTGTGATTACAAATTTGTTTCTATTTTCATTTTATTTTTCTCGGATACTTAGACATCAATTCCAGATATATTTTTTAGGACTTTGGGAAACCCTTAAACCAATCTTCCGACTTGCCAAATTGTTAGGCCGTCCGGAGAGAAATTCAATTTTAGAGGACAACACATATTTAACTGATACTTTGTATATATATATATATTCATAAATTAAATCAAATATAAATTTAGACACTAAAAATATTCAAAATAACAAATAAATAAATATCATACTTATATATAATTATAGTTTTTTCACCCCTTCATTTTTTCAAATTTTTATCTTTGGTGCGCATTCTGTCATATAAATTTGATATATATTTTATTATTTTATTTTAACTTTTTATTTTAAATGTTCTTATAATTATTCTTTTTAAGAAAATAAAAGAGTAAAAACTACATGAAAAACATATTACAAAATTTTTAAAATATTTCAAATTTAGAATAGTAACAATATATTTTATTTAATAATCATTTTTTATCATAATATATATACACTAAAAATAAATGTTTAAAATAAATTAAATAGGTAATGAAATATACTTTAATGAAATATGGAATCATTATAATAAATAATTATTGCTTGTAATACAAAATTTTAAATATTATCTTTGTTAAGACACAAATTTCAGCCCATTGGAATGTTGAATTTCAATTAATCCTTAATCATTTTTTTGGCCCTGGAAGGATAAGTGTTTATGCAGTTTTCAAGTACGCCACAGCTACAGTATTGAATTGCTGACAACACACCGCAACACACGGTGTGCTGTTAAACAGCAAACAGTGTTACTACCGGCAGCAAACAGTCTGCATTCATATAATATAAATACAGCACATGAACTAACAGCACGTGCTATAGTTTTATACAGCATAATTAATATTTAATTTCAGCACACCACATACTGTTATACAACACACTTGTATTATGAACCAACACAAATACAACACATGAACTGACAGCGTATGCTATAATCTTATACAACACAAATGTTAATTGATTTTAGCACACCACATACTGTTATACAGTACGCTATAATTATAAAATAACATCGTTTGTCATTATTATACACAACATGTGATGTGTATAATAAGACTTTGTACTGTTTCTATATATTACGGGTGCTGACGGTGTTGATTTTTCCAATTCAACACTTTAATTGTTTCCTTTCAAGTAACCCTAAATAGATCGAATTTCGAGCGTTGCAAGGTGTAAATAGTTCTTGGTAACTAAGCTTCAAAGTGGGGCTCCGCTGGTGTTCTTAGTCTCGATAGCCACAGAACTCTCACAAGAAAACATTTACAAAGAATTCACCGAAGACTCTAATAAAGAATTCTTGAAACTCACTGAAAATGCCATTGTGAGTGCCCCTTTGTTTCCTTCTCTTTCCTCTCTATCTACTCCGAATGAATTGTACTCCTCGTGTATCAATCAATCACCTTTCATTATACATATTTATTTTTTTATTAACTTTTTAAAAATATGTATATGACTTAAGGTAATTGATCAGTACACGAAGAATCCAATTCATTTGGGGTAGGATAACTGAATCCCTAACTCTACGGTTAGAGTCACTCTCATAATAAGTCTTTCTCTCACTTAATATCTCATCGTATACGACTCTTTTTAACTAAATAACTAACATTACACAGCTAATGATTAAAATTAATGAAGTTAACATTTAAAATAACTCTAAAATACCAAATTGGTGGAGTAGGAAATAGAGAAGGGATCTAGGGGCCAGTGGGCCCGGCTACAAAATGAATTAAATTACTGAATGGATCAAGTCATTATAATTATTGAATGACGAATTGACGAGTTGGATTGGGCCATGAAAGACTAAAATTCCCAACAACTTATTTGGATGACTTAGTTTATATATTACTCTCCTGTCCATTAAAATTAATTCATTTGGGTTCCGGATGAGAATTAAGAAAAATAAATATTTTATTGAAAAATTGATAGGTAATTTAGGGTATTTTTAGAAATTTAGTTAAAAAATAAAGTAGATGAAGAGAGAGAATGTAATAAAGTTAGTGGTATTTTTTTGTAAATAAACGTTGAATAGAGAATAATAATTAAATATTAATTTGTTGACTTTGCCAAAATTAGTAATGAGATAAATTTCATGGACGGACTAAAAAGAAATGTGAGAATAAATTTGGATGGTGGTAGATTTTCACGTTAACCTAATGTATATCAAATTCTACTTGAATCTTCTTAGTCAAATTTATCGTATAATATTTACTTAGTTTTGCTCCAAGATATATTTGACATCAAAACTAGAGATAGAAAAACAAATGAGAACTTCGAAATATATTCAGTAATATATTGTGATTATAAGGTTATAATTTTGAATTTGATTGATATTTTTTCGGTCGAGTTTGTCATATATGATTTATCTAGTATGACTTATAAAATTTTTATTGTTCAAATCTCAAATCAAAATTTAAAACCCAAAGAAACACACACCCTACGTTCGGAGAATAATAGCTACAGATTTTCACATATCAAAATTTATGTAGATCAAATCCTACTAACGCCTAATTACTCGAGCTTGTCATATAATACCTACTTAATGTAGTTTATCAAATAAATAAATATTTATTCAATAATACTCCCTCCGTCCCACATACCATGACTACTACATTGTAGACACGGTATTTTACGAGGGGTATAATTAGTAGATAATTAAGAATATATTAGTGAAAATAATTATCTATAATATATATATGATTATAAATTAAGATTAAGATAACTAATTAGTTTAATTAAAATTTAAAAAAATAAATTAAAAAATTTAAAATGAAATTAAAGTGTGTAATATTTTTAAAAAAAAAAAGCGACATGAAATATGAAACGAATAGAAACGGGAGCATGAATATGGTATGTGAGATGAAGGGAGTATAAAATATTTTAAAATAGATGAGAACACTTTCCTGGAATAGAGAATTTGATGGCTTTTTCAATGCAATGGAAGTAACGATTGTGTTTGAATGTATTTATTATTATTATTATTATTATTATTATTATTATTATTATTTATGGGATTGAATGTATTTATTTGATCCACACTAATGTAGTGTGCGCTGATGTTTCTTCTACTGCTCACATTTCTACTGACACTTAGATGTGTTTGTTTGAGGAATTTTGCAAAAGAAATCCAGTATTCATTATTTTTTTTTCTCAAAAAATATTAAATCAAGTGTTTATTTTTCATTTTTTATATTATACTAAAAATTAATTTTATATTCAAAATATCACATCAACACCTATTTATATCACATCATATAATTATTTCAATTAAAAATTTTTACTATTTAAATCTCAATTCAAAATCCAAACTAAAACAAACACACCCTAAGTTTTCAAAGCAATTAATTGAATTAAGTATTTTTTTATTTTTTATTTAAAATTATTAAGGAAGTGCTTAAAACTTTTTTTTTTTTTAAGAAGGTTTTTTTTTTTTTTTTAAAAGCATTGATTCAAAAATTACATTAGTAACTTCTTGTTAATGATCGGTCCAGTAATTATTAAAAGTATATAATGTAATGTTGCATAAAAGATTGCGTTTTGTTTTGTAAAATTGATATATATATATACTTTTTTTTTAATTTAAAATATAAAAAATTGTATAAATAATATAAAAAATAATAAATGACATCTAATATATTAATATTTTTTATATTAAAAGAAAAAAATAACACTGTCAAAAAAATGCATATTACTTACTATACGATTCTACAAAACTTTAATTAACAAACTAAAATAATAATGGATTAAAAAACATTTCTTTCTTTTTTATCTTTTCTATTATAGATTCGAATTTTCCAATAAAAATATTCACAACTATCATATCAATAAATTAATTAAGGATATATATATCTATCTGTTGGTGTCAATGAGCTGTAGTAAACTTGGCCCTCTTCCTGGCCTCCCTGTAAGCCACCACTCCCATTATTGTGACGCCGAACCCCGCCATTCCCGTCGCCGTCACCGGATTCCTCAATATCACCGCCGCCGCCTTGGCGTTTCCCAGAACCTGCAGTGTCAGGGCGCTCGTGTGCTTCGTCAGGTTCACCAAATAAGCCACCGTCGCGTTCGCCGCCAACACCAAAACCAGAAACCGGTCGGACCGGGCCTATCTCCGCCGCCACGTTTCCCTCGACGCACAGCGTCGGAGCCATGTACATCAGCAGATTCATCGAGTGCAGCTTCTCGCCGTCGCCGCCGTCTTCCGGCGGCGACGACGTCAGCAGAAGCCCCTGCACCACCGATTTCAGCGCCCTTCCGGCCGTCGACGCCACGCACAGAAGGAATCCGGCGAGATTGAACAACGGGCCGCTGTTGCTCCCCACGACAATTCCGAGGACGACGGGGACCAGCGCCGCGTACACCGCCGGAGATTCCTTCTTACACGTGATCGCGGCAGCGAACACCGCCGTGAAAAACGGCGTCGTCGCGCCGACGGCCATTGTAAGAAATCGGGAGGAATCTGAGCGAGGCATTTCCGCAAACAACTGATAGGCAGAAAATGAGGGTGAGAGCGAAGATCTTGAGGAACTGCCGGCGGCTCTGTAAGGGGTGGAAGGGCACGATTGGCAGCCAAATTATTCCGACAAAGCTGTAAGAACTGCGCAGGACAACATGTGCAGCATCGTGCGGAAGATTGGGTATTTGAAGCCGTAGATTGTGAGGAGGTATTTTTTGAGCAATAGGACGCCGATGTTGGAGGAGCAGTACCAGGAGGCAATAATGGCGGCGGTTAGGGTTTTTTTGGGGGTACTGATGCTGGCGAATCTCCGCCGGCGGGGTCGTCGGGATGTCGACGTCCGGCCGCGGCGGATTGCTGGCTCGTCTCGTCGTCGTCCATGGCTGAGTGGTTTCCACCATGGCAGAAATTACAGTTTGCAGTGGAGATGGATATCGAACCTGTTTTTCCTTATTCCAGTATGCATTTAGCCTTAATATTAATTGTTTAAGTTTTAGTTTGATTTCGGTTTAATGTTGTATTGGTTTTATTCGAATTCGTTTCCGCTAATTCATTGTCGTATTTTTGTATACGAGGTTTTATTCGATAAATCCAAAAAGATCCGGGAATAAATTCACAACAGTGGTATTAGAGCCCCGGATGATCAGCCGAATGCAAAATTGAAAGAATTAATTTATTTAAGTTTGGTAAGACTCAAATCGTGGTAAAAGGCTAAACCCTCGTCTCTTTACTTTCGGTATATTATGATTCTTGGTGAAATTGTGGTTTGATAATATGCTGAAATTTTTTGTGTTGATTGGCTATGCTTACTTGGTGATTGATTGAATAATTTTGGAATTTGTCGGAATTTCTTGTATTTCTTGGTGAAATTTTTTTTGGAAATTGTTTTTTATTCCTTGGTTATTTATAGTGTAGTTTCTTGGGCTATGCATGTGTTAGTCTTGAGAAGTTGAGTTGCTATAGCCGATCGTTAGATGCATGTTGATATTTCCGGTGTGAGATAGAAAATGCATGTTAGGTATTATTTGAAAAATGCCTAAAAAAGATTGTAAAGTGGAGGATAATCAAGAATAAAATAATTTTGTTGCATTATGTGTTTCATTGGTGAAATAATTGAAATGCATGTATTAGATTTTTGATTTGCATGCTATGTGATTGATTTAATCTTTCCTCCATAGGTTCCTTGTGAATATAATAAAATGCAAAGTGTGAAAATCAAATTACATGTTTTTATGGGGAATTAGTTGAAGATATGCATGAGATGCTAAAATTAGAACTAATTGTTGAAACTTATGAATACTTTTATGCATGATGTTGTTTGATGTGTGATGAGTTGCATGTATTCCTTGATATCTTTGCGATTTGATTGTTTAGTTGGTATTACGTGGATTGAGTTCCTGATGTAATCCTGTTATGTGGATTGTGATGTGATTCTATTATGTGGATTCTATTGGTGATGTGATCCTGAAGTGTTCTATATGTTATAATGTAACATTGATATTTGGTGATCATGTTTGTTACTTGGATTGTATGTTTTTTTTTTTGTGTGTGCTCCAGTTGCTTTTGTTTGATTAAAGCATGTTGTCTCTTTATTTGATTGTTTGTGGTCATCGTGCCTGTATATCTGCGCTTAGGCTGTGAGTTCTTTGTGCTTAGGCTGTAGGATTTTGTGCTTAGACTGTAGGACTTAGTGCTTAGACTGTTGAACTTTGTGCTTGGGCTGTAGGACTTTATGCTTAGGTTGTAGAACTTCGCGCTTAGGCTGTAGGACTTTATGCTTAGGCTGCAGGGCTTTGCGATTAGGCTATAGGACTTTATACTTTGGTTGTAGGACTCCGTGCTTAGGTTGTAGGGCTGCATGTTTGAATTGTAGGGCGGTGTACTTAAGCTGTAGAATAGTGTGTCTAAGCCATAAAATAGTGTGTCTAAGTCCGTAAAGTAGTGTGTCTGAGGCATAGAGTGGTGTGTCTAAGTCGCAGAGTAGTGTATCTAAGTTGTAAAATAGTGTGTCTGAGCTGTAGAGTAGTGTGTCTAAGCTGTAGAGTTGCGTGTCTGAGCTGTAGAGTTGCGTGTCTATGTTGTTTGGTGTGCCTATGCGTTCTCTAGTTGATATCAAATAAGGTGGAGCTCATGTTATATGATTCTAAGTTTTGTGTTCAGCATGTTGTTGCGTTTTAGTTGTTGCGTTTTATTTGTGGATATGGATGTATGTTGCTGGATTGTATAGTAGCTTGTGTGCTCGCTTAGAATCTGTAGGTGCATTATGTTGAATCTGTTTAAACTTGCTTGTCTGCTTGTTTTCGTAGTAGCTTCTGTGTACTACGTGCTAGGTTGTTGAATGATCAATCTAGGTGCATGTTAGGACTTGTGTGTTCTATGTGCGATATACACATATATTTTTTTTCTGCATAACATTTGTTCGTAGATGCAACGAAGGACAAAAGGCTATGATGAAATCCATTTGTGCTAGGTAAGTCTATATCTAGTAAATACTTATTTGGGATTTGGTTAAATCACGACCAAAATAGGTGGAGATTTTTGGGAATTTTGGCCGTTCGAGGTCTAACCTGACAAGTCCCTCGAT
Organism: Andrographis paniculata; assembly: GCF_009805555.1. Classification (NCBI taxonomy): domain Eukaryota; kingdom Viridiplantae; phylum Streptophyta; class Magnoliopsida; order Lamiales; family Acanthaceae; genus Andrographis; species Andrographis paniculata. Next base: position 1,202,028 of record NW_026137589.1, read on the forward strand.
AAATAATTAGTTGGCCCACTCCGTAGCCCAATCCACCGGATCAGTCCAAACCCTTTAACCCAAATCCATTTACCCAAACCCACATTACCCTAAACACAATTAGTTAGGTTGTTGATTTTGTTATAACCGTAAGTGAGTTGGTTATGGTGAGTTAGTTTTGATAGATATAAAAGAGTGGGTTTAGGGGTGAATTAAGAGATAGTAAGATCGAGAGACGATTTTGAGGGAGATACCAAAACCGATAGTGAGATCGAGAGTTAGAGATAGAGAGGGAGAGAAACCGCGAGAGGATTCCGGTGAGGTTCGGGACACTTTTCGATGGCCGATTTCAGTGGGTGTCGAGGCTTGGAGTGAAGAGCCGACCTCCACCTTGAGGTGTGGTTAACTCGGGCCATTCTCGCACCATGGACTGAGCCTTGGTTTATCGACATCAAACACATATATTTTATTTTTTATATTATACTAAAAATTAATTTTACATTTAAAATATCACATGAATACCTATTTATATCACATTAGACAATTATTCAAATTCAAAATTTTTACTATTCAAATTCGAACTTAAAATTCCAACGCCCAAACAACCACACCCGCAGTGTATACATATTTATTATGTGGATGCAACGTGCCTCGTCCAAAGCCGTGTGTGTTTTAATTCATGCCTATGAATACATGTTCCATCCCTCAGTCAATATCATCAAGATAAAAAATTTCATTCCGTCTCAATCTCACAATTCTGTCAATCTTCTCTCTGATTGTCTTTATACTAATACATATATATATTGGTATATTAAGTACACATGTAATCATTACATATATAAATACAAATATTATCATACCCACCACACACCTATTTGCATATATATATATATACTTACCAATTATATTATATTATTATATATTACGTAACATGTTATCACTACGAACACTTTTATCTACAAATATTATCATACCCACCACACACCTATTTGCATATATATATATATATATATACTTACCAATTATATTATATTATTATATATTACATAACATGTTATCACTACGAACACTTTTATCTATTTTATTTTGATAAATTTTATTTTTATACAATGTATATTATATATTTTCTAAACTATGAAAAATCTTGAAAATTTTTCTTTTAAACTTCCGTCTCTCACCGGCAATAATTTTCTGACTTGGTCCTTGGATATAGAAATGCATCTGGTTTCTATGGGCCTTGTTCATACAATTGCCAGTGAAAATACGACTACAAGCCAAGATTCGGCCAAAACTATTATTTTCATTCGTCACCATCTGAACATTCCTTTACAGTCCGAATATTTGACGGTGAAAGATCCACTTGATTTGTAGAATGAATTGAGTGGGAGATTTGGACACTTGAAATATATCACTCTCCCGAAAGCCCGACATGATTGGCTTAACCTGCGGTTGAAGGATTTTAAAACTGTTACAGAGTACAACTCTGCTATCCATCAGATTACATCTCAGTTAAAATTCTGCGGAGAAAATGTTACTGAGAATGATAAAGTGGAGAAGACTTTCTCTACCTTTCATACTTCTAATGTTGTGCTGCAACAGCAGTATCGTGAGAAAAAATTTCAAAAGTACTCACAGCTCATAGCATGCTTTTTATTAGCTGAGCAAAATAATGAGCTATTGATGAAAAATCATCAGTCCCAGCCCACTGATTCCAATCCGTTCCCTAAAGCGAACATGACATTTTCTGAACGAGGCCGAGGACATGGTAGAGGCCATGGACGTGGTCGCGGTCGTGAGAGTCAACGTTGTCGATATATCCCTTACAATCACCGCGGTATTGACATTAACAGAAAGTATAGTAAACTCCAATATGAGGATATAGCCGAAAAAGGCTAAACAAGGAAATAGGCAAATCGGCATTTGTAATCGGTGTGACATTGAAGGCCATTGGGCCAATACCTGCAGAACAGCCGAACACCTACCCGATCTTTATCAAGCCTCATTGCAGAAAAAAGGGAAAGAGGTCGAGACTAATCACGTTGATAACAATGACGACCCTGATGATGATCTTCTAGATTACGACACAACGCATCTTGATATAGCGGATTTTGTTGTAGATCCAACAAATCCCCAGTGATAGACATATTATGTTATTTTACATTATGTCATTTTATATTTTGTAATATTTAAGTTATCGCATATTATCTTTTTGTAATGTATTTTGTAATATTTATTAATACTGCATTTATTTATATTTGAAGGTTAAATGGATGCCAATCAAAATGATGCAAATATATGTTTCATTGACAGTGCAACGACACATACTATATTGTACCACGAAAAATATTTCTCCCATTTGAAAAGGGAAATGATGAATGTCCATATAATAAGTGGCAGTGCAAAATTAATTGAAGACTCTGGAGAAGCCATTATATTTCTCCCCGGACGAAAATCATGATACAGTATGCTCTGTTGGCCACTAAAGCTCAAAGAAATTTACTGAGCTTTCATGACATTCGGAAAAATGGTTATCATATTGAAACTATGAGTGATACTGATGATGAATTTTTATTGATCACCAATATCATTGATAAAAAGAAATGCATCATTGAGATATTACTCACTCTCTACTGGCTTATATTATGCTAGATTATGTGTTGTTGAAACACACCTCACGGTAGATCCAAAGACTACCGATTTTCAAATATGGCATGATCGTCTTGGGCATCCTGACAGTATAATGATGAGGCGAATAATTGAGAATTCACATGACCATTCATTAAATGGTCAAAAAGTGTTAAACTCAAATGAGTTAACCTGTGTTGTAGCACTTAAGGAAAATTGATAATTAAACAATCGCCAACTAAAGTAGGTATTGAATCACCTACATTTTTTAAAGGAATACACGGGGATATATGTGGACCAATAGACCCACCATGTGGGCCACTTAAATATTTTATGGTGCTTATTGATGCATATACCAGATGATCACATGTTTGTTTATTATCTACTCGCAATATAGCATTTGCGAGATTGCTTGCGCAAATTATTAAATTATGGGCACAATTCCCTGATAATCCAATTAAGACTATACGTCTGGATAATGCTGATGAATATACATCGAATGCATTTGATGATTATTGCATGTCGATTGGAATCAATGTAGAGCACCCAGTTGCTCATGTTCATACACAAAATGGCCTAGTAGAATCACTTATTAAAAGATTGCAATTGATTTCTAGACCATTACTAATGAGGTCTATGTTGTCCGTATCAGCTTGGGGGTATGCAATCTTACATGCAGGAACACTTATAAGAATGAGGCCGACAAACTATCACATCTATTCCCCAATGCAGTTAATATTTGGCACAAACCAAGTATATCTCATCTACGTATTTTTTTGTGGGTTGTTTATGTTCTTATTCCACCCCCAAATGTACAAAAATGGGTTCTCAACGTAGATTGGGCATTTATGTCGGATATGAATCGCCGTCAATTATAAAATATCTTGAACCTATAACGGGTGATTTATTCACTGCAAGATTTGCATATTGTCATTTTGATTAATCATATTTTCCGACATTAGGGGGAGACAAAAATGAACCGAAAATGGATATTAATTGGAAAATCCCATTGAATTTTCGTGATCCTTGTACAAAGCAGTGTGAACTAGAAGTTCAACGCATTACACATTTGCAAAATATTGCAAATCAATTACTAGATGCTTTCAATGATTCGAGCAAAGTCACTCGATCATATATTCAAGCTACTAATGCTCCGGCTAAAATAATTGTCCCTGATGGATAAATTGCAAGTGCCAATGAATCAGCGACACGCTTAAAGCGTGGTAAACCACTCGGTTTCAAAGACAAATATCCTCGAAAGAAAAAAGGAATGAATGATGATAATAATGAAAATATCAGGATTGACATTGATAAACCTCAATCTAATGATGAAGTCAACCCTGAAATAATTGCTTCAGAAAAGCACAATATTGAAGAACATGATGAGATTATTAAAACTCAATTAACTATGTTACTTCAAAAAATTGTTGGAACCGTAAAAAGGCTATTATTGATAATGCATTCACATACAGTTTAACACTTGATATAATGGAAGAAAATGAGGATCCAGAGCCAAAATCGATTCATGAATGTCAGCAAAGAAATGACTAGTCAAAATGAGAACATGCGATTCAATCAGAGCTTGATTCATTAAAGAAAATGGAGGTCTTTGGACCAATTGTTCAAACACCAATTGGATACATATGGGTGTTTGTACGAAAAAGAAATGAACATAATGAAATTGTGAGATATAAAGCCCGTCTTATAGTTCAGGGATTATCGCAAAGACCTGGAGTAAATTTTGATAAAACATACTCTGCAGTCGTTGATGGAATAACATTTAGATACCTTGTGAGCCTAGCAGTGCGAGAAAAGCTTGATATGCGTCTTTTAAACGTAGTTACTGCATATCTTTATGGCTCATTGGATATTGATAATTTATTGAAAGTTTCTGAGGGATTCAATATGCATGAAGCATACAAATTAAACCCAAAGGAATCATATCCCATCAAATTGAAAAAGTCATTGTATGGACTTAAACAATCAGGGCGAATGCGGTATAACCGTCTCAGTGATTGTTTAATAAAAGAATGTTATACTAATAATTCAATATTCCCATGCATCTTTATAAAGAAAAATGGATCAAATTTTGTCATCATTGCAATATATGTTGATGATCTCAATTTAATTGGAACTCTAGAAGAAATCCAAATTGCAATTGAATATCTAAAGAAAGAATTTGAGATCAAAGATTTTGGAAAGATAAAATATTGTTTGGGATTACAAGTGGATCATATGAATAATGGAATATTTATCCATCAATCCACATATACCCAAAATGTATTAAAGGAATTTATATGGATAAATCTCACTCTCTGAGTACACCAATGGTGGTCAAATCACTTGATCCCACGACAGATCCATTAAAGGAATATCCAATGGTGGTCAAATCACTCTCAGCGCTATTAGCGCATTAATGTACCTTGCAAATTGTACCAGGCAAGATATATTTTTTTCAGCAAATCTACTAGCCAGGTTTAGCGCATCCCCCACAAAGCACCATTGGAATGGTATCAAGCACATTTTCCGTTATCTTCAGGGGACCCATGACCTCGGTCTATTTTATTCGAGTGAATCTCAAAATGAATTAATTGGTTATGGTTATCTGTCTGATCCACACAAAGTAAAATCTCAAATTGGTTATTTATTTACTTGTGGTGGAACCGCAATCTCTTGGAGATCTGCTAAACAGACGATAACAACTACTTCTTCAAACCATGTTGAGGTTTTAGCAATTTACGAAGCCAGTCGTGAATGCTTTTGGTTGAGGTTTATGAATCACCATATTCAGAAAAATCGTGGCTCGATTACCGTTGATATATTACCTCCTACAATATTATTTCGTACAATATTATTTGAAAATAATGCAGCTTGTATAGCTCAATTAAAATGAGGATATATTAAAGACGATCGGACAAAACACATATCTTCGAAATTCTTCTTCACACATGATCTTCAAAGGAACAAATTCGATCGTCTGAAAATTTTGCAGATTTATTCACGAATGCGCTACCGACTGCAATATTCAAGAAATTGGTGCAAGAAATTAAAATGCGTTGGATGAAAGACATTAAATAAAGCCCAAAATAGGGAGAACGTATTAATACAAGAATAAGGTATTTTTTTTCCTTCACTATGATTTTTTTCTATTAAATTTTTTTCATAGGAAAATTTTAACGAAATATATTATTTGTATAAAATATCTAAAAAGAAGTATTATATATAGTACACACGTAGTGTATACATATTTATTATGTGAATGCAACGTGATTCGTTCTAAGGCCATATGTTCTTTAATTCTTGCCTATAAGTACATATTTCATCCGTTAGTCAATATCATCAAAATAAAAAATTTCATTCTCTCTCAATCTCTCAATTCTATCTATTTCCTTTGGCATTGTCTTTATATTAATATATATATATTGGTATATTAAGTACACATATAATCATTACATATATAAATACAAATATTATCGTAACCACGACACACTTATTTATATATACATATATACTTACTAATTATATTATATTATTATATATCACAATAACACTTTATTATTTTATAGTGATATTTTGGTATTATTTTAGTCTTTTTTTTCAATTGATTTGTTTTATAAACACAATATAATATTAATATTAAAAAAGTTTATGTGCAAAATAAATGAAGACCCATTTTGTTCCCGATCCAATGGGGTATTTAAAATATTTTGCTTTTTTTTATTTTACAAAAACATGTATAGTTAGACGCCAATTTTGAATGCAAATAATACTTTATGTATATTTATGTTTATATGAATTTGATATAAAATTTTAATAAATATAATATTATATTAATTGAATGTAATATAAAATTAAAAATATTGTGAGAAGTGTGTGAATAAATAAGTAAAAATTTAAATGTATGAGTATGGTGACATATTTATAAATATAATATAATATTAAATGATATAAATTAAAAGTATATAAAAATAATTTGTTATATTATAATAAAAATCGCATATACTAAAGTAAACAAATAAACAAATCAGATATAAATTTAATAAATTTTGAAAATATAGCATAAAAGAATTTTATATAATAAATAAAATATATTTTTTCCGTCTGAATTAATTTTGTTGTAATATTTGTACATGTAAATTAAATTATAATATAAATATAAATACATATAAAAAATAAAAATATTATAATTTTTTTTAAAAAATTAATAATAAAATAATTAATAAATTAGTTATTATTTATGAAAATAATTTTTTAATTATTTATTACAAATAATTTATTTACATAAATTTAATTGATAATAAAATATGTAACATGTTGTAATATTATTATAGGATTAGCCAATAGAAATATTAATTACTTCTACCGTTAACCATTATTTTATAGTTTGTATTATATTATATATATGGTGTATATAAAAATACATATATGCAATAGATATATGAATAATATACGTGTATATGTGTGTGCTTGTGTATTGATATAGATGTATAGGTGTGTGTGAGAGCATTAATTAGAGAGAAGGTGAAAGAGAAGTAAAAGCTCACTCCATTCATTTAAGTATTGGTCCATATTTATACACAACCGAACCCCATAATGAAGGAAAAGCATACAAATGACTACGTAGCCTTTAGGTGTATCATACGTAACTATTATAACACTTCCCATTGGATGCTTTTATATAAAGAATGTGCATCGTTAAAACATTACTAGGAAAAAATCATGTGGGACAAAAAAATCCTAGTGAAGGAAAAAGAGTATAACATTCTTGTATTGATTCGCTCCCCCTGATCTGAGCATTATTTGAGATCCCTTAACCAATGCATCCCAATTTTCTTCACCAGTTTTTCAAATGTTGCAGTCGGTAATGCCTTGGTTAATATATCCGCCAAATTATTATCTGATCGAATTTGTTGCACATTGATTTCACCATTTTGTTGTAGATCATGAGTAAAAAAGAATTTTGGTGAAATATGTTTCGTTCTATCTCCTTTAATGTAACCCCTTTTTCAATTCGCCACAAGTAAATATGTAGCCAGTTTGTGACTTGGCTTTATGAGGATCAGATAAATATCCTGCATCGGCAAATCCAATTAATTCATGTCGAGAATCTTTCGAGTAAAATAACCCGAGATCAATTGTTCCTTGGAGATAGCGAAAAATGTGTTTAATCCCATTCCAATGTCGTTGAGTAGGCGATAAACTAAATCTTGCCAATAAATTTACAGCAAATGATATATCAGGTTGGGTGCTGTTAGCAAGATACATCAATGCGCCTATAGCACTCATATATGACACTTTTGGGCCAAATGTTTCTTCATTTTCCTCTTTTGGTCTAAAATAATCCTTTGCTGGATCGAGTGCCCTGATGATTATTGGGGTACTTAACGGATGTGATTTATCCATCATGAATTGTTTCAGTACCCTTTTGGTATAATTTGATTGGTGGATGAGGATTCCACTTTCCAAGTGCTCAATTTGCAGACCAAGGCAAAATTTAGTTTTTCTAAAATCTTTGATCTCAAACTCCCTTTTCAGATATTCAACAGCGTTCTCGATTTCATCAGGAGTTCCAATTAAATTGAGATTATCGATATATACAACGATGATTACGAATCCTGACCCATTTTTCTTTATGAAAACATATGGACAAATAGGGTCATTTATGTAACCTTCTTCTATTAAGCTTTCGCTGAGACGATTGTACCACATTCGGCCCGATTGCTTGAGCCCATACAAAGATTTTTGTAATTTGATGGAATATGATTCTTTTGGCTTTGATTTGAATGATTCAGGTATGTTAATCCCTTCTGGAATTTTCATATAGACATCATTGTCTAAGGAGCCGTACAGATAGGCAGTAACCACATCCATTAATCGCATATCAAGATTATTGTGTACTGTCAGGCTTACCAGATACCTAAATGTTATTCCATCCATGACCGGCGAATATGTTTCTTCAAAGTCAATACCCGGTCTTTGGGAAAAACCTTGGGCTACAAGGCTTGCTTTGTATCTTGTGATATCATTATTTTCATTTCTCTTTCTCACAAATACCCATCTGTAACCAACATGTTTCACATTTTCCGGTGTTTGGACTATAGAGCCGAATACTTGCCGTTTTTTCAATGAGTCCAATTCAGATTTAATTGCGTCTTTCCATTTTGCCCAATCATCTCTTTGCTGACATTCATCAACTGATTTTGGTTCATAATCCTTGCCATCTTTCATTATATCGAGTGCTACAGAATATGCAAATGCATTATCAATATTTGTTTTCTTTCTGTTCCAATATTTTCAGTGGTGGTATAGTTAACGGAAGTTTCAATAACTTCATCATCACTTTCATCAGCATTTTTAGTATCAACCTCTTCAGGGGTTATACTGACCTTTTCATGTATCTGATCATTGTTGATCTCTTCACCAGTATTTACAATTTTCTTCTTTCGTGGATTCTTGTCCTTGGAACCCAATGGTCTGCCACGTTTTACGCGGGCAGTATGCTTATTAGCACTCGGCACTTTCCCTTATGGGATATTTATTTTGGCTGGTGCATTTGCTGCTGCAATATATGATTTCGTAACTCTGGCAGCATCATTAAAAGCATCAGGCAATTGATTTGCAATTTTCTGCAAATGCACAATTCTTTGACAGGATTCAAATAAACTTATATCATAGGGAGTAATACAAAAAGGGACAGAAAACATCAAAAGTAACAAAAGAAATACAACATCATTTTATCATTTAACATCATCAGCTATGTCAAGCAGATCATCGGCATCCAGGTGCGTCATATTTTCATTCATCACATCGTCAAATGTGTCATCGTGGGCAGCGTGATTTGTTTCGGGGGCAATTCTTCCCTGTCTTTCTTTTGAGGCCCGATACAGTTCAGCCAAGTGACTGGCTGTGCGACAAACATGGGCCCAATGGCCTTTGATTCCACACCGGTGCATTCCTCGTCATTATTTCTGTTTCTCCCGGTGTTGATCCTCTGTTAAGGTCTGTACGGCCTTCTGTCATTATAACGCCGATTTGGCACATATCGCGGCCTGTTTTGATAATTATTATGACTGTATGCATTTGCCCGGCCCCGTCCGCGATTCTGATTTCGATTGCGATCAATTCGCTGATTTCTGACTTGCCCACGACCACGCACCGGATTTGCCGGTTGTATTGCATTTGCCTCTAGAAATGGATTTGCACCTGTCGGCCGAGATTCGTGATTTTTCAACAGCAATTCATTATTTTGTTCGGTTAGCAAAAGACAGGTGATCAACTCAGAATATTTCTGGAAGCCTCTTTCGCGATACTGCTGCTGCAAAACCATGTTAGATGCATGAAAAGTGGAGAAAGTTTTCTCCATCATATCAGATTCAGATACATTTTCGCCACAGTGGCGCAGCTGTGATGTTATTTTAAACATTGCAGAATTATATTCTTGGACCGTTTTAAAGTCCTGAAGCCGTAGGCTTTGCCATTCGCTTCGTGCCCTTGACAACAATGTCAGCCTCAAATGATCATATCTTTCTTTCAATCTCTCCCACAATTCGAGTGGGGATTCCAGCGTGACATACTGCATTTTCAGTGCCTCATCGATGTGATGGCACAAAAAGATCATGACCTTTGCACGATCTTGGCTCGGGGAGTTTTTATCCCGGACAATGGTATTTTCCAAGCCCATTGATGCCAGATGCATTTTAACATTGCGAGCCCATGCCATAATTTTGGCCAGAAACAAAGAGAGGGAGAAATTACTGTTTGGCAATGTTAGACATAATAAACACATAAAATATAAAAGATTACCTTGCTGAAATTAAAATATATAATCATGCTGATAACGTGTTGTAATATTATTATAGGATTAGCTAATAGAAATATTAATTACTTCTACCGCTAACTACTATTTTATATTTTGTATTATATTATATATATGGTGTATACAAATATACATATATGCAATAGATATATGAATAATATATATGTATAATGTATATAGTGTGTGTGCGTGTGTATTGATATAGATGTATAGGTGTGTGTGAGAGCAGAAGGTGAAAGAGAAGTGAAAACTCACTCCATTCATTTAAGTGTTGGTCCATATTTATACACAACCAAACCCCGTAACGAAGGAAAAGCATACAAATGACTACGTAGCCTGTATCATACGTAGCTATTATAACATAATTATCATGTAGAGAAGATATTATTCATTTATAATAGAAAGAATACTACTATACATTTAACTTTTTGCCTTTATCGGACATGGCAGGCCGATCAGACAAAATTCTTCGAGGTTGAAACACGGAGGTTTGAAGGGAAGGAAATGAAAGGCGAGGATATTTTAGATTTTGGAAAGAGAAAGAATGTGTTTATAAAAAGAAGTTTTAATTTTAGATTTTGTTTTAATAATAAAATTTTGAATTAAAACAATTGCTTAATGCAATATAAATATAAGATGTGATGTTTTCGATATAAAACTTAAATTAAATTTTAGTATGATAAAAATAAATAAAGATTTGATAATTTGATACTTGATTTGATGATTTAAAAAAAAAAATCAAAATAATAAAATAAGACCTAAAATATATACTTATATATTGCGAGTGAACAGAGCCTTTCTCTTCCCTAAACCCTACGCCATTGTCTCTTCCCTCCAATTTTCCTTCCCTTTTCTCTCCCCTACTGAAAAAATAGAAACGAATCGAAGGTAACAGTATTTTCTCCTCCATTACCCTCGAACCAAACAGAAGGTAAATCCATCAGCCGTCTCGTTGCCCCTTCCGCCGTCAAATTTTCCACCGGCTGGTTGTTTTCGTGTCCCCTCGGAGTAGTCTCCAAACAAACAGGTATTTTAGGGGTTTTGACTCCATCCCGCCTTCCTTAACTTTCCAACTTCAACTTGCATTTGATTAAATTTTGATATTGACTGGGCATCTTAGTGCTGTACCTTCTATGCTAATACTAATTTTGACAGAATGCAAATTGCTATTTGGCTAACATAAGTGCTGTTGTTTTTTCTTAATGCAGTGAAAAATGGGTGACTTGAAGACATGGGTATCTGATAAATTGATGTCCCTGTTGGGGTATTCACAACCCACTATTGTTCAATTTGTGATCACGCTGTGTAAGTGGACATTGATGGTTTCTTTGCCTAATTCTAATATGTGTATTGGCTCTGGACTGATGATATGCTAAGATTCTTGATCTTATTAATTCAATGTTATTACTTTTTTGATATGAAAGTTTGACTACTGTTTGCTATACTAATGTAGCTAAGAAAGCTTCATCTCCGGATAAAATTGTAAAGCAACTGCAAGATTTGAATTTCTCAGCATCTAGTGAAACATATGAATTCGCCAAAGAATTTTTTGCTAGAGTGGAGCGGGAGTCTTCAGGATCAAGTGTGAGTTTCTGGCCTCAATGTATCAGATAAACTGAAATAGTTTGTTTCCAAACTTTGGATACTTCTAGTTAGCACTGATTTAATTTATATTTTGTCAGGTATATCAACAACAAGAAAGGGAAGCAGTTATGCTTGCACGTAAACAAAAAACCTACAAAATTTTGAAGGATGATGATGAGGGTGACGTGGTTTCTGTTGCCCAATTGCCTAAAAAGGAAGAAACTCGAAATAAGAAGTTCAGAAAAAGAAGACAAACTGACGATGGCATAGATGATGAGGTACTCATGCCTAAAATTTCTTTAGATCAAATACAGCATAAAATGTGGTAGTAAGGTGCTCTGTAATCTGATGGTGTAGGAAGTAAAAATTGGAGGTCAAGAAAGACGAGTACGAAGTCGGACTGCTCATGATGAAGATGATGGTTCTGAGGTACTAAAACATATTTATGAGCTTGTTTGTTGTTTTCATTTTCAGAAAGTACAGATATTTTGTTAGAGAGTGGAAATTGTATCTACATAGGAAGAATGAAAACCAAAACCCAAAAATTGAGTTACTCCGATATCAAGATGGCCTTATTATTATTATTTATCTTATTTTTTATTTTTTCATGATGTTGCCTGGTTTAGGTACGGACATTAAGTTCCGTTTCATTGGTTATAGTATCAACTGAAAATTAGACACACATGCAGAAATCCTTGTATAGTCGTATGTCTTGTTTACAGATTTTTGTTGAATATTCTTCTCTGCAATTGATATGTAAATAAAATGAGAAGACCTTTGCTATTAAACAAAGCTTTGTATCATCTACTTGCATAGAGTTGCCTAAGGAGTTGCTCAATGCTTTCCCTTTATTTACGTTATTCTCCTGCAACTCACAGTAAAGTCGTTTCATGGTATTGCAGGCAATATAGGTCTTCTTTATTTATTTATTTATTTTGTGATTATGCATTATCATATTTATAGGTCTCCAACTTTCTTTTTCCTGCCCAAATAACTTGCTTTTTTCCCATTATTTTCATCTATTCCCTTAAATTTACATGCATTTATATTTTAATGCCATATTGCAGTCTGAAGAAGACTGTGTGACCAGAGAGAAAAGGAAGAGTTGGAGTGTCATATTAAAGAACGTGATGCTGCAGCGACCAGAAAGGTTGACTTTTTATCCAATGTCTTGTTTGTTATATGCTGCTTTTCAGGCATCAAATTTACTTCTGTTTTTATGTGGTTATAATCTCATACCAAACAAAGGTGATTCAAACTTATGTGAATTTGTTGATTGAACAGTAAATATGAACTCAATTACTGAGTATCTGCTTAGGTGTAAATATTTCCAATATTTGGTTTATGTTATTTCTTTTCATATATATCAACCAAAGTAAGTCTATATTTTAAATGTTCTTTTTTTTCTTTTGCCCGCACATAAAAGGGAAAATTTCTTAGCTGCACACTTGGCTTTCTTTTGGTTTTAGATTTGAGGTCCTAGTTTTTGAATATCTACATTAAAAAGTGTAAATCTAGGAAATTTGAAATGTCTGAAGGCATACACACTTACTTGTGTTCAGTGCCTAGCAGCTTTAGGGATGCGTGGGTGACGCTTAAATAATTAGGCACTGCTTGTTGCTAATGTTGGAAATATTTTCATACATTTCTTCATAATTTTAATTCCCTCTGTTTTCTTTGAAGTATTCTCTAAGGCTCCTCTTAAAGTATATCTGCTAATAATTGTCTGCATAATTATAGGTATTGCCCATAATTGCTTTGTTGTTGTTTTTGTGGTGCTGTTAAACACGTTCTTTTGGTTTTATTTTAATCTGTTCAAGTCATTCCTCATTTGATTTTCTTTTGTGTGCAGATAACAGACCACCAGTTAACCAAAAGAGAAGAAGGTAAAATATCTAATACATATGATATATCCTATTCATTTTGTTCTAATTAAAACCTTTTCATACATATATATCTCTTTCATGATTAAGCCATCAGCATATTATCTAGATCTCATGTGTAAAGGTCTCTGAAATAAAGCATTCACTTTACTACAACAAAGCAAGCCAAATTTCCTAATTTTGCTTTAACTTTTAGATGTATGTCACTGTCAAAGTTCAGCTGATAAATCTTCTTCATTAGTATTACTTTCATTTTTTTGGTTGACTGTTGATAATTTTGCAATGTGCATTTTTATTTTGTGTTGTAGCAATGCCTGGGAAAGCTTGTGTAATTCTATGAAATGGCAGTTATGTGGAATTGGCTGTGGTGGTAGTTTTATAACTGATGTATATTATGACTTTGTGTTTACGTGTGTTGGGATCATGCTTGAGATCCGTAATATGGGAAGAAACCTTTTTTATCTTAGCATTTCCCTCTATTTCTTCTTATTATGCTCATTTGAAATTCATAACTGTTTATTGAAATGTCATATTGCATTAATGTATGAACTATTAACTCAACATCGGGGGAGCAAAGCAAACTCATTTTTTTTATTCCTTATGTTGAAGTTTGTTAAGTGTTTTATTTACTTTTAATTTCTCATGTAGTACAAAGAGTAACTATGCTTATTTCCCTGCATTTCTGCAGAAGAGGCAATTCGAAGATCTAATGCTTTGGAGGAGGATGAAGGGATTCGAAATTTAAGGTTTGTCACAATTATGTTATATTTGTATAATGATCCTGTGCTAGGCTAATAATAATCAATACTACTGTTTTCTGACCGAACTGATGCAGAGAAGAGTTGGTTGGTTGGATGTGTCTGAAAATAAATTCATAGATGTTCTATTTCAACAAGCAAATGATAAATTCCTAGATGTGCTTCTGAGAACATTCAGTGTTGGTTGGATGTGTCTGAAAATCATTATTGTATAAGAGTTGGTTTTCCAGATTGCAATTTGTAACCTGTTTGGGGTGGGGTGGGGGTGAACAAGCTTGTAATTTTCTTTAGTTGCTTAAAGTAATTTGTTCCATTCTACAGCTTCGTTCTCCTTCTAGGTAGTAGTTGTGTTACATTAATATCTTCTTTTATGTACCAGAAAAGTGTCAAGGCAAGAGTATCTGAAGAAAAGGGAGCAAAAAAAAGTAGATGAGCTAAGGTATGAATCCAAAGTCTCCGTTCAACTGATATTTGAATTATTTTAGTTTTCTTGACTGAATTTTAAGCATGCCTTGCCTTCCTTTTACCGGTAATCCAGAGATGATATTGAAGATGAGCAATACCTGTTTGATGGTGTCAAATTGACTGAAGCAGAATATCGTGAGCTAAGGTAAAAGTATTTTACATTGCATATTTATAATTAGAACTATTGGGATGCTGCATATGTTCCTGTCTGTTGTTAATTCTATGTCATGTACACATGGATTGTGCATGTTATTGATGCTACAAGTTAGACTACATGTTTTGACATCTTATGTTTTTGTGATTACTTTCCTATGATCAATTTTGTACAAAAGAAATATAAGGAACATAAAATTCAATATTCTCGTGTGATCGTTAACACTATCTCCTTTCATCATTATACTAGTGTTGATTCTTATATCTGGATAATATTATATCATATTGGATTTTATTTATGTTTGCATATGACCGTTCAACTTACCTAAATTTAGTTTCTTTGCAGATATTAAAAGCAAATTTATGAGCTTGTTAAAAAGAGGAATGAAGAGGCTGACGATGAAAATGAGGTGAGAAAAATTTTCATTATAAATTGTTTCTTGGTCTGGGCTTCTTTTTTACCATTCCAGTCACTGTTTTATATGCTGCATGTTTTCACTTGATGGAAAGAATTTATTTCCACTTTCCATGCATGTGTGCATATACTTTTTGAGATAGAATGCTTATAGGTATGCGTCCATGCTTGCGTGCTCCACAATCCACCTCTCAAATTTATAATTTTATATTTATCTTTGGAATGCCAAATTACTTTCCATTTTGTTTGTCTCTAGTTGAATTAATTGTATTGACTCCGTGAATATAAACCCTAAAAGGTAGACAAACGGAAATATTAATTGGCTATCTTGAGCACTGCCTGATTTTTTTCCCATTGATCAACAGTACAGGATGCCGGATGCATATGATCAGGATGGGGGTATCAATCAAGAAAAAAGATTTTCCGTGGCATTGCAGAGATATAGGTTTGTTTCAATGAATGCTGAGCTCAAAACTTGTGTAATTGAGATTGATTACACATTTAAATGTGCAGTTATATACCTTTTATGACTTGCTGAATTTCTGTTTGCCTGTTACAGGGATCCTACTGCAGAGGAAAAGATGAACCCATTTGCTGAACAAGAAGCATGGGAAGAACATCAGATTGGTAGTATTCTGTTGGCATTGCACTTAACTTTTGTATGACATAGCTATATCTTTAAGTACTAACCTTATGGTTATTTAATTTCAGGCAAAGCGACTCTTAAGTTTGGGTCTAAGAATAAAAAGCAGAAACAAGATGATTATGAGTGAGTTCTAAAGTTTTCATATGGGTTCCACTTTTTCTTATCACACCATCTTATCCTTAAAAAAAATAATAAAAAATAAAACAGAATTGTCAGAGCAACTGGCATCTTACACTTTGTGTATACATATTATTAAGGTGGTTTCATGTGAGATTAAAATGGAACTGATAAGCTTCATTGACGCTAACAGATTGTATTTTTATTTATTTATTTGACTTGCAGGTTCGTTTTTGAAGACCAAATAGAGTTCATAAAGGCAACAGTTATGGAAGGTGAAAATGTATGTACATTAACTCTGCAATTTACTATGAGAAATCTAAAACTGGATGGTCTGAATAGTCTGCATTAATGATTCACTTCTTCACAGGTTGAGCAGAAATCATTTGCTGTATCACCAGAAGCTTCTGCTGCAAAAACGGCATTTGAGAAACTTCAGGTCCAAACTTGCTCTTTTAATTCAGATTGCAAGAAAAAAAAGTGTTTATTGGCAAGGTTAACTTCTCAAATTTATTTTCAACCTTGCTAAACTACAATTTGTCGATAATGTTGGCTAACTAGGTTAGAATGGTTTGTTATTTTGATATCAATGAAACATTCCTGTCTGGATATGTTTTTTAGAGAACTGGTCAACTGAAATTGGATTCTATTGTGCAATGTGTTGGAGATTGGAATGAAATGATTTGCAAGTTAGGAACTGCCGCTATTTTCTTGTTTGTGTTTTCTTATTCTGTCATGCACTAACACAGTATCAGTGTTACAACTTTGTATACATACAAATCATTTTCTTTGTATAGAAAACTTGAAAAATTCAGTCTTGTTAATGTAAATATTTTAGTCGACCAAAATTTCTTATGGGAATGTCCAAATTGACAACTCTTGCTGAAAAACTGGGGCTAATAGAAGGAAGTATGAACCTCAATAAGAATTTCTGGTAGCATCATGGATGAAATCCTATTAAACACGTACTAGTAGTATCACTTTCTCTTCCTCATGCATTAACTTTTCTCTTGGCTCGTTCATTTTCAGAATGACAGGAAGACTCTGCCAGTATATCGTTATAGAGATGAGTTGCTAGAAGCTATTGATAATCATCAGGTATATATAAACTGCCTTGTGTCACGTGTTTGCTGTCTGTACACTGTCAGTTGATGCACTTATTAATTCAATGCTATATTGTTTTGCAGGTGCTCTGGAAAAACTACACAGATACCCCAGTATCTTCATGAGGCAGGGTACACCAAGAGAGGAAAGGTACTGTGTGTTTCCAATCTTAGTTTCTTATTGTATGCATTGAGGTTATCCATCAAGCTTTATACGATAACTGGTACTGTCCAATTTGCTTGAATTACCTAGCTGGACTATATTCCTATGAATTTCATTGTTGTATCGTATAAAACTTATGGAACGGCAGAGATTCTATGTTTTTACTTTTCATATCTATCAGATTGAGAAAGCTTTTCATATTTAGTAAGATTAGGCAAAATTTCTTATAATACACTTATAGTTTGGAAAATCTGCACTATATCATGATTTAGAAATTCCACGAGAGAGCCTTACGCAATTTCTACGACACAAGGGAGCCTTATGTACTTTCTAGGAGATTCTGCCTAATATTTTCTAAACACACATGCAGTAATTATGAAGCAGTATGGTGTAAAATTTTCAAATGAAAGTGGATTATAAGTAATTTTGCGCGTAAGATAATGGCAGTGTCATTATACTAGTTTAATTTTTGTTGGGTGATTTTCGTTGAAGTTATTTTCTCAATGTGTTTATCGGACTCTAGGAACTGGGGTGCTTCGTATATTAATTGACTTGGGAAACCCCAGCTTTAATTTTTAACACACTTCCAGTAGCAGGTATGAGTTTTACTTGGAATATGAATTTACTAAATGATGACCTTGCTGACAGATTGGATGCACCCAGCCTCGTCGTGTTGCAGCAATGAGTGTTGCGGCTCGAGTTGCTCAAGAAATGGGTGTAAAACTGGGGCATGAGGTATATTTTCTGCTTTTTTCATGCAAGTGTTTGGCAGCTCATGCTACTCCATTTGGCATTGGGAAAATGAACATTGTTTTATCTAGAGATGCCCATTAATTGCAACAGTAACATCATTCTGTTAGTGTAATAAATTAATATTCACACTGCATTTTGCGATATGTCATAGAATAAGTTAGACCTGCCCCATGATATTTTAAAGTTCCTAATTTCCTATAGTGTTTCTATTTCTTGGAAGTCTCTACTGACCATTGTAGTTTGTTCTTTTTAGGTTGGCTATTCTATTCGATTTGAAGACTGTACTTCAGAAAAGACAATCTTGAAATATATGACGGATGGAATGTTGCTGCGAGAGTTCCTTGGGGAGCCTGACCTTGCAAGTTACAGGTGGATTTCACATTTAAAATATCATGTGATAATTTTGTGGGCTAACTGTAATGTATTTACTATACATCTATTTCATTGTGGTGATCATTGATGAGGCCCATGAAAGAACACTGTCAACAGACATTTTATTTGGCTTGGTGAAGGTAAGATCTTGAATCTCTTAGTTGAATCTTCTCTGAGGTATGACAACTTCAAGATAATCATATTTGTTAGGTGTAAGGTAGAATAATGATGGCAGTAAGGGGTGAAAGACATCGAATTCATTAGAATCTCTCTCTCTCTCTCTATATATATATATATATCTATCTATATTTGGCAAACATTATGTGTAACCTGTTTCTTGTTCTACTCTACCCTTTTTGCGTGATAGGATATTGTAAGGTTCTGCCCGGACCTTAAATTGCTTATTTCAAGTGCCACCCTCGACTCCAATAAGTTCAGTGATATATATCTAGCCTTGCAGCTTGTTGTTCAGTTTAGTTATATTATTATATTAGATTTTCTTGTTTGGATTAATTGAATGATATATTGAATCCCATTAGCTTCGGTCTGCTTGTAATTGTGTTATTATAGATCAACTTGTTGTATGGAACTATGCACATTATTCAGACTTACTAATCTATGTGCTAGCTAATTACTTAGTTTGCACTAGTTGGTAGCTTGGTTAATTAGTTCTATTTATCTAACAGTTCAGCTCCGCACACTATGATTCCCTGCTTTGTGTGTGGAAAAATCCATGTCACTGAATAAAATATTCATGTAGGATTTAGCTCGCCAGAGAATAGAATGGAACTAACTATGATTGTAAGACTCTCATCTATTTTATCATCACAATAGCGCAAAAACACCTCACTCAAAACGACCATTTCTCTCGAGGTTCTCCATCTATAATGTATCAATAATTTTCAGAGCATATGAGTTTATGAATGCCGGGCAGCTAATCGCAGCCGCAACTCTCCGGTCACTCCAATCTTCCGTATACTACATAAGATAATCATTTTGCTCGTGTTGGTACCCATCACCCTTCCAATCTCAAAGCATTTACCCTCTTCGCGCAAGGTATGTCATTAATTATGTATATTTGTAGACATTGTTTTAGAAAACGAAAGCATCTTCCACAGTTTGATCACTTTCTTAGGTAGCCTTAGGCTTTACATATAGAGATTTATAGAAATAATATATTATACACCATTGGACTTGTTGTTTAATCAATGTTATGATTGTGAACATAGTATTGTGTAACTTCTACGATAACATAAGAGTCTAACTTCCAGGTTGATACGGATTTGAATGTTAACTTCTTACATTTCTCCAAACTTGGATGAGAACTCTAAGATGTTTACAAATAAAGAAAACTAATTGCATCAACCATGCCACGTAATGAATGATGTTTTGGTTTGTTCCCTATTCATCCTCTTGAATGCTCTAGTAAGATGGTTACACCACTCATAATTACCATTTTGGCATATTACATGCTCCTCTATCAAGATGGACATATTTGGATCTAAACATCATGGTACACTACATGAACCTCTACAGGTTTAATTTGTATACAATTTTTTGTTCAAGATTTCTATAAATCGTGTTAAAGTTAAACTATACCTGTATGGTGCTTCAACCATAGGGCATGCCATATATCATATAGATCTTTCATTCTTTTTGTTATTTTCTTGTGTTGCATCATATCGAAGTTTTAAATACTAAATATATTATAGAGTTATTTCAGATTGATTTGGATTGAATCAGTATGATGGACTTAAGGACATGCCAAATCTGAGAATTATCTGGTTAATTTAGGTGATGAATTATCAATGTTATGTATTGAATGAACTTAAATGTTGTTTTGGTTAATTTAGGTGATGGATTACAAATGTTATATTTTGGTTTTATATTTAAAAGATAGTTCAGATAAGAATTTTATAGAAATTTCTGTATAATAGTTTGTAGTTCTTTATATTATCTGTGTATTTTGGTTTCTTCAATGCGTTAAAGCAAATAGAAGATCTTCTCTTGAGCGATATATGCTTTGTATTTGTTATGTGGAAATTAAAATCTTATGTAAGTTCACATTTCATCGCAGCTTCTTTGCTGTTCTTGAGTGCTTTCCCGGAGATTGGAGCAACAAGTTTATTTTTCAACTGCAACAGTTTTGTCATCCTTGAGTGACTTCTGGGAAATTGCAAAACAACGACCATGTGTGTTCATTATACTACGTTAATACTTATGTGTATTTCTTTATCTTTTGAATGTTCAATATTCTGGATTTTGGATGTGTGGGTACTCATTTGATAAGGTTGTTAGGGGCAAAATATTACATTTATGTTTTTGGCGTGTCGGAAACGTTGTTAGATCAGTGTCATTTTGTATATTGTTTTTATAATTTTTATATTTAACATAAAAAGACAGGTATTATGCTATTTGTGATGAAATTAATTTTATAACAAAATCCTTATTTGACGCAGAAAAACCTTTTGTAGCAACATTTTGTTATGGGCATTGCTTGACACAAATGGTGTTTCACGATCACATGCCTTGTACTTAATTTTTTGTTACTGACAAATTTTGTAACAAATAATTTTCTAACAAAAAGTCTACTTTTGTACCGCCTTTTTTGTTTCAGATATATTTAGTAACAAAAAGTTTTCTGACAAGATTTCATTTTTGTTCCGAAATTTTTGATACGGACATATGTGTCACAAAAACATGATCGATCCTTTTGTTACATATGAAAAATGTAACGAATACAACTAACACATGCTTATTTACTGTGTTGACTACCACTTATTTATTACGGATTTTGTTGCAGCAATGACCTTTTGTACCGCGACTTTTCGTAGCAGTTCAAATCCGTAACAAAGTCGATACAAAAGGCTTTTTTGCACAAAAATTGGGCTTTGATTACGAATTTCAGACCGCTACAAAAAGTCAATTTTTTGGTAGTGAAACCATGTGTTCTTTTGGCTATAGGGAACTCGCTTCATAAATATCCATGCTCTAGGAAAATTAGATTGAAAAATATTTCCAATAAAAAACGGAACTATAAATTAAAATATATTTGCATTCGGTTAGAAATCAGATTTTAAAAATATAATTAATTATATTGAAGAGATAACAGTGGATGTACTAAACTTAAAAACTCACTCAAAATTATAGAAAATAATCCATGTTCTATTATCAACCATTCCACTTTCAGTATTTTGATTTTCTTCACGAAGATTACTAGTGTTTCCACCTCCTACCTAAACTAAAAACTAATCAGGAATTCCCCTATCATAAATCAATAACATTACAACATCTCTATACTAAGTCTCATAGTACATATAATACAACAATTATTGACAAGCTTCGGAAAATAGATTTTCCATTCATATAAAGAATTTGAGGAAAAGACTAAGCCTGATGGTAAAGATAACCAAAGACTAGGCATTTCAACTTAGTAGCCACAATCGTTGAGTTTTGGGTTCTGACCCTAATTTGATAAAACTGAAAACCCATTTAACCCAAAAGACAGTTTTAACATCTCATGCAAACATCTGGTCACTCCATGTGAACGAGGAAGAGCTCCTACACCCAAAAACCCAAAAAGATACAACGAACAAATTAAACACTAAAAGAACTAATAAAAATGCTACCCATCAACAAGTAAATGTAAATTTCTAAAAACTTAATATTTATTTAAACAAGAGCAGCCACTTCATCTCAACTAACAAGAAAAACCAAGAACCACAAGCACATTCACACGCACACGCAAGTCTACAACAAAAGCAAAAGAAAACTCACCAGGAAACAAAACCTTCAGACTCAAGTCAGCCCAAGAAATTCGAGCTCTTGCCCCAAAAAAAGAAAAAAAATGGAAACTAACACCTGAACACACCCACGATCATAAACAAACACCTTGAATAAAGAATTTGGACAAAACAAAATAAATCTCTGAGGCACAGCAAAACAAAAGTATATCACAAACAAATGCCGAAAAGATTGAGAGGAACCAAAACCAAAATGTAAATCCAAGAAGGAAGACCTAGAAACACAAATACCAGAAGGAAAACTAAAATAAATTCCAAATTCACAAATACAAACTCACAATCGATGGACGAAGTTGCTTGAATCGTCTGCAGACTGCGCGCTGCCGGACTTGAATCGACAAAGGAGCGGCTGTTAACGCGACTGTGAATGCGAAGTGTGAATTAGGGTTAAAATATTTTAGGCATCGCGCGTCAAGTGGCAGGAGGTGGGAGGAATTGGTTTGGCGAGAGGGCATTGAAATTGATTTTACTTGGAGGTATAAATTTAGACTTGCCCATTCGGTTTCGAACTGCCGGTTCGCCGGTTTTTGAACCACCAACGGCGGTTCGACCTTTTGATTTTGATCTTTTATTTTTTTAATCTGGCTGTCGCCGGGCTGCACAGGCCCAGAGCATAACAAGGTAGGAGAAAAGAATAAGGAGGAAAGAAGAAGCCGGAGGATAAAAGCAATTGGGAGCTGGTGCGGGCTGCAGCGGCCTTGGATGTGAAAGTAATTAATAATAATAATAATAATAATAATAATAATAATAATAATAATAATAATAATATATTTCTAATTAATATTTTTATATATTGTTAAAATTTATTAAAATAATAATAATAATAATAATAATAATAATAAAATTATTAATTATTAATGATATATTCTAAAATAATAGTAATATTGTAATAGTATTATTTTTTATTTATATTTTAAATTGTAATTTTTATTATATAATTATATTTAATTTAAATTATCTTATTATCTAAATTAATATTTCTATAATTTATTTTTATTTATTTTTTAGTTTAAAATTTTATTTAATTACTTACTAAATTTATTATTTTAATTATTTTTATATTGTAACAATCTAATTAATTACTTATTTATATAAATTTTATATAATAAATAAATAATAAAAATATCTAAATAAAATTGAAATTGAAATTAATTATTTTTAAAACTTTATAAATTAATCATCTGAGTGATATTCATCGTTAACATCATCATTTACAAAAACTGTCTGACTATTAACTCGTCGGAATCGCTCATTCGTATCCGTCCAGACTAGCATTCCTCCGACTTGGTCAGACAGGAAAATAGATTCATCCCATTGTATTTCAACAATATTTTGTGGTCGAGTACGCAAAACTGCTTGCCAACGAGACCACTCACTAATTGCATTCAGGTAATTCACACAAAACACTTGTCTAGCTTGTTGTGCAAGTATGTAGTACTCCTTTGTCCTTAGAACATGCCTAAAATTAATGACAAGCAATTTTTAAAGTTGTTTAATCACAGGGAATTTGTATCGGAATTAGAGTGAAGTGAATTGTAGACCCTGAATCATTATCACAATTGTTTATACTATTTAGCTGGTGAGTTCCCAGGTCAAATACAGGGATTTTAATTCACGAAATTTAATCAAAAATTAGCTAGTGAAAAGCGGCAAGAAAAGCATAAAGGGGGCTTGCTCATGAGCAACCTCAAACACTAAGCTAGATACAAATAGAATTTAAAGAAGGCAGTAAAGATGCGGAGGGGTGAGCGAAGCGAAACGGGTGAGTGATGAGGGTTGTGATAGTGGTTGGTGAGCGGAGGTAAGCGAGGGAGGTGAGCGGTATACATATATCTCTATTGAGCGATGGAGAGCAACTAGGAGATGTTGTGTATAATCTGTGTGTTTCTTAATGGCTAGATTGTCATGGATGAACTGTGCGAATGATGATGGCGCATAAGCGGAGTTTATATGTATAGCGTGGAAGTGATAGGGGGTGTGAATGTAATCATATAAGAAGAGTTATACATAACTTAAACCACTAATACTTGACCTTTAGGGATTTACAACAAAACTTCAATGACGCCCATAATTAAAACATTATAAGCAAGAAATACTACTGTCAATAGACATTTCTGTGACCAAATAGACAAGCGCCTATACCTCTTTAATTATTCTAGTTTATGTCTCATTAATGACTTTACCCTTCTGTTACCTCTCTTTAATCAAAATCGAATTTAGAGCAGTAATTAAGCAGGTTGACAAGGCTCTCGCGTACTTAATTACATTGAACTACCCACGATCTGTTAATGAATACGATGCGAAACTGGGCTTAGATAATTGATTATTCTCTGTTCTTTCTCAGCGACTCAAGATTCTATATTAATCGAACTTGTACAAATATGGAAATGGGGAAGAAGTGATAATGAAGAAAAATTGATATTTCATTACTTACTAAAGAAAACAGTAAAAAATCTACATAATGCAAACGATGTAAACTAAAACTGTAAATTTAAGCTAAGAAGCAGTAAGTGAGCGCCAGAGGAGAAGAGAATCTCAACTCCTCTGGCCAATTCTGCTGAAAACTCTTTTATAGGATTGGAGCTCTCGGGAGGTAGGAAAGCAGCAGAGAAATTAAAAGTTCAAGTGTATACTCCTATCGATGTATATTTTTACAAGAGATATTTGTCCCTATTTATAGTTGGATGAGACAGCAGTTGCGAGCAGTTGGCGAGTTGTTTCAACCACTCAACAGTTAGGCAGTTGGCAGCGGTTATTCTGTTGGAGCAGTTGCACTGGCTATAACTACTAGGGCGCTTGCTTCGCTTGCTTTGGCATGTAGGGGCGCAGATCTTCCTCGCTTGCCCAGATGGCTGGAGGGCATCAGCGCAGCTAAGCGAAGCTATCCTTGTTGGCTGGTAACGAAATGGCTTTACCTCTGCGAGTTGGACACTTAGGCATTTTCCTGGGGTGATTCATTCTTGCTTCGCTACGGTGGACGTCTGGTCGCTTGCGCTGGCTCGAGCGAGGAGGGCTTCGCTTGTTGAGCGGACAGTACCGTCGCTTGATGAGTGGCCAGAGCCGTTGTTTAACTTCCATGACTTAGCTTTTCTGGACCAGAATCATCGCTTAAAAAGGCCAAAAATGTTATAATCTTGACAAACCAATTCTGGATCATGCCAAGCAGAATATATCAATAAAGTATGTCATAAATCAGATATTGTGACTTTTTTCACCCCGAAATTCAAGTAATACATCGTTTTGTTAAGTAAATAATATGCTAATATTTAGAGTTATCAATTAACATCAACTATATTGTACGTCTGATGTCTTATTGTCCCACGAGTCGGATCTGTCCAACGACAAAGAAACAATAAGTTTCATGTGATGATAGAGATCACATGTAAACACTTTTTTTTCTTATCAATTATTCCATAGTATTTGATAACTCTTGATTTTGTCATATTTTATAACTTATATTTATTTAGTTATATATTTATTTATGTCGAATTTTGGTATTATTTATGTTAATTTATTCTAATAATTGTATTCATTTTATCTTGTTTGTATAATATTAATTTACTAGTTTTTAGGTGTAATTTATAATTATTTTGGTGTATAAATTTAATTAATTGATGTGTTTCTTGAATGATATTTTTAGTCATTATTTATGTGCTATTTAAGTATTTAATTTTGGTTAAATTAATTTTATTTATTATTTATTTAAATAAATATTATACGGTGTTTATTATTTATACAGGTGAAATAATGCTTGAAAACTGGTTTGGGAGTTCAAAACTAGCTTTAAAAAATGAAAAAAATGCTTCAGGAGCGGAAAAACTGTCACCGGCGCGAAAGTCAACAAAAGTCAACGGTCAATGCAGAAAAGTCAATGCGCGAAAGTCAAAGTCAACTGCTGCGCGGAATTCAAGCGGCGGCCGTGTAGAAAGCAAGCAAGCACGGAATCTAAACGGCGGCTGGCGCGGAAAGTGAGAGGCGGCTACACAAAGTGAGCGAGCGCGGAATCTGAGCGGCTGCTGGTGCGGAAAGAGAGCGGCGGCTGCACAAAAGTGAGCGAGCGCGGAAAGCGATGGAGATACACGGAAAGCGATAATGGCCGTGCGGAAAGCGATGACAGCCGAGCAGAAAGCGATGCCGGGCGCACGGAAAGCGAGCGACGGCTGTGCAGAATCCGTGAGCAGCGACTGCATTAATTTTTGCTGCATTTATTGCCGCTAGGTCAGCGGCTGCATTTAATGCCCAGGCTCCCTCCGCTATGCATTTATTGCACAATCCCAGTTCTGCATTTATTTATGCATTCTCACAGCTCTCATATTTAATTCCTGCATATCACTTAGCCAATTTTTGACTATTTTTGTGTAATATTTATTCTAGAACCTTCTAGAAAATAGGTAGTTTTTAGTAAGTTACTAGTAGCTATATTTGTGGCTATTTTTAAAGGTAGTTATTTATGGTTATTTTTAGAGGTAGTTAGTAGTTATTTATGGACGGTTGTAATCGCAAAGCTTCTAGAAGCTTTTCCCCTCGTAAATATCCCCTCTAATTGTATATTATATACAAACTATATATACACCATATATACACAATAATATACATTTCATACACTCAATTTTTTCCATTTCTTTTCTCCCATATTTTTATCTAGTTTAATAATACGAGATTTTCGGTTTTGTGTCGCGAGCAAGATTTTCTCCTCATTTTCTTTTAATTTCAACATATTATTTTAGCTAGTAAAATTTATATCACACTTCTCCACCTCACCTTCACCCAAAAAATTCCATGTTCGATTTGAATTGTTCAAGTTAAATTTCAGCAAGGTTGCGAAAGGACGATAGAAGAATCAACTATTTCAGCCATGTTTCGTGTCACAAACAGATTCCGGGTAGTTCAACGTAGCTAAGTACGCGGGAGCCTTGTCGACCTGCTTAGTTGCTATTCGGAATTCGATTCTGATTAAAGAGAGGTATTAGAGGGGGCATAGGCGGTGGACTATTGGGTCACAAAAATTTCTAGTGACAGTAGAGTTTCTTGCTTATAATGTTTTTCGAGCGTGTCGCTGAAGTCTCGTTGTAAATCCCCTAAGATCAAGTACCAACCGAGTCGAGAATCGACTTAAGCGAGCAAATGCGATCATGCTCATTTCTTCGAGCCGCCCCGCAGTTATACATATATTTTTCGCTATCACGCCATCGTCATCCCGCTCATTTCATTCATGGAAATCTAGCCATTAAGCAACGCAAAAGTCAAACACAAACGCCCCGCTTCATCCTTTTCGAGATACATATATTTTATCATTTTTTAGTTAGATTTAATTTCTGCAATTTATCTTTTCAATTTCTTTGATTGCATTAACTCATTGCACTTTTTTTTTTCTAATTAAATATAGGATATTCGCATATTTCTTGAGTTCGACCCGGACACTCACCGGTTAAAGAGATTTTTTATTTTTGACGAAATTTTTGGAGTTACTATACGAGCACGCACGACACTATTTTCATTTTATACATATATCATTTTTTTTTATCTTAAAAGATATTTTTAAATCTCTCCAAAATTATTCGATCAATTTTGGCGCTGTTGCCGCAGAATAAGTCTAGTATATTTGTTTTAATTGGAAAATATTGAGTTTAATGCTAATTTAATTTTAATAGTGAATTTTATTTTATTTTGAACATTTAATCCATCGGCGGTATGCTTCTTAGGTTTCGAGAGTACGATATCTTTCAAGGATCAAACCTGCACGGCAATGTATATATCGGAGAAAATCAGAGAAATCTTCAAAAAAAAAAAATCTGAAAAATTCCAGAAAACTGCTTACCCGGCTTCTATTTTTCATTTTTGTTTGAATTTTTTATTTGTTTCTCCATATTTATATAATAATAATAATAATAAGCATAATAATGATAGTAATAATAATAATAATAATGATATAGTGCGGCTTACCTTATCTGCTTCTTTTGTTCCATTGTTGCATTATATATATAATATAATAAATAAATAAATAAATAATGAGTATATTGATAATATTTATTTTTTGTTCATTCAAGATTTTCAGGGATCAATTTATTCATATTGAAAGTTAAATCCAAATAAAACCGGTGTATATCCTTGTGAACTAGTTGTGATCGCTTGCAGTTGTGATTGCTCCCAAGCGGTGATCTGCTTCGTTGAAGATACCCAGCCAAGTCTCAGTGGCGGTGACTGCCTTCTGAGTGGGGCTGAAAACAAAGATGAAACCACGGCAGTTTCAAGACCCAAGCGCAGCGCAGCGAATGGATCAGCCTATTTAAGCAGAGCAGTAATCGTTTGAGTGGCGGCAGAAACATTCAACCCAGCGAGACCCAAACCAGCGGCGCTCGACTATTGCAAGCTGGGCGGCGCTTTCTTCTCCTCAGCGGAGAGAAGGAATCGTCATATTTCAATCTTGGACGCACAAATTCAGAACCTAAGGATTTATTAATTCAATTGAAGAAATCCCCAACTTCCAACCAGCGGCACTCTATCCTTGTAATTTTAATGAAGCCCGCTCAGTGACGAAGACGCCGAGTCCATCCGCTGCAGCAATGGTTGACACGACCACACTTACACTATGCTACTAACACCAATTCACATATAAGAAAACGATAAATATACTATAATCCCTCTTAATTACTTACATATATAACAACCCGTGAACCTGCTATAGATATTTTTTTCTCAGCAAAACATAATATAACTCAACAGTAACCTGTTAACATTCACCAAAAGGATCTCAAACCATATCAAAAACTACCCAATCAACATACTGTTTATAACAACACCATTCAACTTCTAAAACAGACGTAATATAGAACAACGGAAGCAAAACAAGCCACGGTCCTGCCCGCAGGTCGTCATCTATGTACACGGTAACTCAAAATGCCTGTAAGAGCGCCACGGCTACTCTAGTCTGACCATCACATCTATATCATCAGGATTACCTACAATGCATAAACTGAGTGAGATTTATAAGTCTGACCATCACATCTATATCATCAGGATTACCTAGAATGCATAAACTGAGTGAGATTTATAAATCTCCGTAAGTAGAAATTATGTATGATGTGAAGTTTATCTCAAAATTCTCAATATGCAGAATGTGCTCTCGTTTGAAATCACCAATTTATATATGAAATACTCTCTAGGGCCCCTAGACACACTGCTATAAACCGGAAAGAGCTCAATATCCATATATTCAAATCAAACGGTGGCCTACACCAGGTAGCCTACACCGGGTTTCCTCGTAAGGTTTCCCCGGGTCGCTTCTTCCCAGGTCCCCTCTTTCGAATGCATTGTTTAAGCATTGTATGTAAAGTCATAATAGACGGTGGCCTACACCAGGTTTCCCCAGGTCGCCTCTCCCGCCCTCGGTGTATAATCAGCGGTCTAACATAGTAAAACCATCTTATTTCATTTCAATGCATGATATGCATGGTTAATGAAAATGCAATGCAACATATTTCACAATATACAGATATTATTGAACTCACTGGTTTAAACAACATCAATTTTGGAGCTCACAAACTCCTTCAACATCACATATAGAGTTCAAAGACTCAACCATATCACATGCAGAGCTCACAGGCCGAAACCAATTTACATACAGAGCTCACAGGCTCAAACCACATAATCACATAATATTAATCACATATTACAGTTTTCTGATATTCACATATTATCAATCAAACATAAATAACTCACAAAATAATATATTTATGCATTGTAGTTGCAAATGATTTCTACTTACCTGAAATTCGCCAAAAACATCAATAATCCTAACTCTTACAGCCCTTTTCACGATTTCAGTATCGTATCTAACAACAATTAATTACAAATATTACCCCAATTTACTAAATAATTATTTCTACTAAAACTTCTTCTACTTAGTAAAAATAGCAATAATTCGTGAATATAGAAAAATACCTAAACTAGGTTTTTAACGAATTTGGCGTAGATTTTTTTTTTCTTCTTTTCTTCGCGTTGCCTCACCTCTGCCTTATTTCTCTCTTCTGCGATAGAAGATAGAATTGATTGAGGTGGGGGGTGGGGATTATTACCCCCCACCGCCTTAAATTTATTATTATTATTATTATTATTATTATTATTTTCATTATTATTATTTTATTTATTTTACTTTTTATTTAATTACTATAATTAATTTTTAAGTGATCTATAATTAACTTACACCATTAATATCCAAATAATTTATCCAACCTATTTGTATCCTACTAGACTCTTATATAAATTATGATAATATTTTATTATTAATAAACAGGTAAAGCATATACGAAATTTTAAACAATTTAACATATAAGTAATTTACCAGCACCTAAAATATGAAATATATATTGGCCAATGAATAGTGAGAAACTCGGGTATCACAATGGTAATTGAAGTTGTGCCAACCAGCGAACCGGCGGTTTGCCCAAGCCAAGCGGCCAGTACTGCAAGTGAATCGATGGAGTCCAAAGCAGATGCAGGAATAAGCGATGCCTACAAAAAAAGCGGCGACTTCAGCCCAACACAAGCGATCGAAAACTTCGGCGAGCGATGGCGCCAATCAAGCCCTATCTCAGCGCCCTTTTGAAGCAGCGCCCATGAGCGGCGATTGTCCAAGCGGGAATTAGCAGCGCCGTTTGTAACCAGTCAGTCGGCAAGCGAAGCGATGCCAGGACAATCTCAAGCTAATGAATAGAAATCATTCCTGAGCACTCCTCAGCGACGTCTTTTTCACCCAATTTAAGGCAAAATTATATTTATTATTAATATTATTTTTTTAAAAATATATTTTTATTATTACTATTATTATTTATTTATATAAAAGAAAGGCCTGCGCTTCAATATATTTATTTATTTATTATCATGTATATTTTTAGAAATTATTATTATATTTTTTTAATTAATTTTGTTTTCTTCTTCACCCAATGTCATTCAGTGGTCATCTCAATTTTGAAATAATATCAAAGTGAAGCGGCGTCAATGTCTATGTGTGCAAGCTGCGAAAACAAGTGGGAGAAGTGAGCGGTCTGCAAGCGAAGCTAATGTATGTAAAGCGGCACAAAGCAGCTCCTCGTGCAAGCCAACGAGCTACGCATTTATTCTTCTCTGTTTAGGGCAAAATTTTATTTCCTTCAGCGACACCTAAAAGAAAATTCCAAATTCTCAGAATTCAATCCTATGCGCCATGGATGGATAAGTTCCAGGTAAGAATCAATTTATATATTTATTTATTTTCCTCTTTTCTTCTCAATCTTCTTTCTCTCCTCGAGTGGGCGTACAATTCTTTTTTTTTTTTTTTTTTTCCAAAGTACTCCGTCAAGTTTAAACCCTAGCTGCCTACACCATTAATCTATTCTTTCCATCATCTTCAACTCCTATTTCTAAAGAAAAAATCAGAATTTCACACCCGATTTCCTTTCAATTTTGTCCAGCCCCTAATCCATGTTGGAATAAACCAAAAATTAATATTAAATAAATACAGTCAAATATGTCTTTCAATATTCCGACGAAGAGTCACTACTTTGTTACTTGTGTTAACTAAATTGTTTTATATTTCCCAAGTCACCCAAGTAGTTAAAATATGTAACTTGTGTTAACTAAATTGTTTTATATTTCCCAAGTCACCCAAAAATTATTTTTTTTTCAAAATTCCTTTCCAATCCATCAAACTGGTATCAGAGCCTCACAAAATATGTCCAACAACAACCCTATTTCTCTTGTTCCTCGGTTTACGGGTGAAAGATTCGATTATTGGAAAACACTCATGAGATTGAGTCTTGAATCTCAAGACTTGTGGAGTATTGTTGAAGAAGGTGTTACTGCGCCAGAGAATGAATCCACACTCTCTGCTGCTGAAACAGAAATTCTATGAAATAAAAGGCGAAAAGAAAGGAAGGCCCTTTTTCAAATTTATCTGGCACTTGAAATACCAATATTCGAAAGAATCTTGAAAGCATCTATTGCTCAAGAGGCATGGCGAATGCTTGATACAACATACTCCGGACAAGATCTAAGTGAAGAAAGTGCGCCTACAGTCTTTATGGGTAGAATTTGAGAAGCTAGAGATGAAAAAAAATGAAAAAATTGAAGAGTACTTCACCCATCACTCTTCAATCATTAATTTGATGGCATCAAATGGAGAGTTTGTTGAGACACAAAGGGCAGTTGAAAAAATCTTGCGAAGCCTGCCAGTGAAATTTGACCATATTGCGGCCGCTATTAAAGAATCAAACGATCTCTCTACGATGTCGCTCGAAGGATTGCAAGGAAGATTGGAAGCACATGAAGCCAGAATTTTGCAGAGACACACCCACCAATCTTATTCTTCTCATGATCAAGCTTTGAAATCCCAAATCACAAACCTGAAATCCTACCGTGGTTATGCTAGAGGCCGTGGAGGAAAACATCCTTCAAACCAACATGAGAGAGAAGAAATGCAGAATCCATATGTGAGGACAGGTCCTCATTCCACCACTATTAAAGAGGTAAAGAAAAAGGAAATTATGGAGGAACCAGACCATACATCGAGTGCAATCATTGCCACAAGCCTGGACATAAGGAAAACGATTGCAGGGTGAAGCATCCTGACATGGATGTCCGAACGTCAAGATAAACAATTCCAAAGCCTCCCATCGGACCAGCTTCGAGAACCCGAGAGAAAGCCCGCATTGACAAATTACAAGGTTTGATGATGAAGTTTGCAAGTTGAGGAGCAATTAAAGCCCATGTTGCGATAGCCGAAGACTTATCGATGGATAACGACATTGGAGCTTGAAACGCCTCAATCGGACAACTAACGGAAAAGTTTTGCAAACCTAGGAGTTTGCTAAAATATAGGGTTTAATATGTAATTATATAAACCTATATTACATATGCTCAAGTGGGGGGACCATCCATTGGGACCACTTATATATATATATATAATAAACTCTCACATGCCTCTCACATGCAAGGGAGAACCATTAGCTAGGTGTCACTCATTGGGAGGTTACTTACTTATACACAACCCATCCCACATTGGAAAATCACTCCACTTGCCCCTTCCCCCACTCCTATAAATAGGACCCTTAAGGTGCATTGTAAGACACACCAAACAAGAATATTTTATGAATATTTAATCATTATTGATCATTTCCTTTTTATGGAAAGTTATGCTTCGTAGAAATACTTAAGCTTTTAGTCTAATATTTCATGGAATGCAATTCCATTGCATGCTCCATGGGGTTTAGTTTCAAAATTCGGGTTTGAGTATAAAACCTCAAGTTCGTAGCATTTGGGGAAGGTGGAAGAGCTCTAAAAAATGTCAACCGAGGTGGTTCCTTCGTAGAGGATGGTTCGATGCTAGAAGGTTATCGGGTCGTTCTTACGTTAGTACTTACTTAGGTTTGCTTCTCTTTCGATTATCCTTTTTCTCGCTTTATTCGTTTCCGCTTAGTTAATTTGTTCTTTCTTGCTTAGTTTGTTCCATTTAGTTGTTTGTTCTTTCTCGTTGTTTATTAGTTAGTTTTAGTTAGTTTATTCCGTGTCTTGTGTAGTTGATCAATTCGGTCCATGACACATCCTGAAAAGAAACCCACCGCAGGAAAACAGCGTATGGCCGGATTCATGCATGATGAAGGTGAAAGTTCAGAAACTTTATTAATTGCTTTGGATGGATATGATGAGAATATTTGGTACTTAGATAGTGGAGCAAGCAAACACATGACAGGCAATAAGAAGTTGTTTTCCACACTTGAAGAAACTAACAACGGACAGGTTACCATTGGAGATGCCAAGTCCTACAAAATTCAAGGTGTAGGCGAAATATCATTCGAGGCAAAATCTGGAAAAGTTGAAAAGATGTCGGAGGTACTCTACGTACCAGGCTTACGGAGCAATCTTCTCAGCGTTGGTCATTTGCTTCGGAAAGGATTTGATCTTCAATTTATTGGAGATACATGTATGATGAAAAAGAACAATCAATATGTTGCAAAGATTATTTTGGGATCAAACAATTTGTTTCCTCTCAAACTCAATGTTATCACTGGTGCGTGCTTTGTCGCCAATTCAAGCGATGAAGTCTCAAAATTATGGCACGACAGGTTTGGGCATCTAATTTTTCGAAGCTTGAAGGAGCTGTCAACAAAAGGCATTGTTCTAGCCTTTGAGTTCTAGCTCTTTCCCAAGCTCTTGAGAATAAGATTTTGTGGGGGTGGCGCTGGAGTCAGATCAATCCGACACGGTCACTCTTTGGTCAACAAAACAAGCGAAGGTCTTGACCTGGAAGGATCGAAGAGAGCGCTAGTAGATAATCAAAGTGGATAGTTCCAAAATCGAATATGATAAAATATTGGAATAGCATAACCATAAAATAAAGCCCTGCCTTCGTGAGGGTGATAGGTGATTGCGGCTTGCCTAAAATTGAAGAAATAAAGGAAATATGCGAGGAATGCCAATTGGGGAAGCAACACCGGAAACCTTTCCCCTCAGAATCCAAGTGGCATTCACAGTCACCATTGGAGCTTGTCCACACCGATCTTTGTGGACCAATGAAAGAATCTTCCCTTGGAGGCAGCAGGTACTTTCCGTTATTTGTTGATGATTACACAAGAAAAACATGGGTTTATTGTGTAAAAGAAAAATCAGATGCCTTTTCTTGCTTCCAAGAATTCAAATCTCAAGTTGAAAAATATTCTGGATTTCAAATTAAGAATTTAAGGAGTGATCGTGGAGGGGAATACACGTCCTCTCAATTGGAAGCTTTTTGTCGAAAGCATGGGATTCACCATGAGTTAACAGCCAGGTACTCACCTCAACAAAATGGAGTTGTGGAGTGCAAGAATCAGAAAATAATGAACATGGTGAGGTGCATGTTGAAAAGAAAACAGTTACCTGCATATTTCTGGGCCGAGGCAGTAGCTTGTGATGTCTACTTGATGAATAGATCACCGACAAAGTCTCTGGATGATGTGACACCAAATGAGATCTGGTATGGAAAGAAACCAAATGTCTCACACTTGAAAACGTTTGGTTGTCTTGCTTATTCCCATATTCCAGATGCCTTGAGAACAAAGCTTGATGACAAATCTGAAAAGTGTATTTTTCATAGGCTACAGCCAGCGAACCAAGACATACAAACTGTATAACCCCCTGACGAAGAAAATTGTGATCAACAGGGACTTGCGCTTTGATGAAAGTGGCTGCTATGATTTTTCAGATCCCCCACAATTACCCGTGTGGAAAGTGATAAATTTTGAAGAAAATGATAATGTTCTTGGAGGGGATGAAATTGAATCGCAGGATGACTCACCGCCGAGAAAGATTAGATCCTTGAGAGAGATCTACGATGCAACCGAAGCGGAGGCCACAACAGATCATGTTAGTGTCTTCAGATAAAGTTAACCCCTCTTTAATTGATTATTTAAGTCCCAATAAATAATGCGTGCTAAATTAATTTATGTGAGATTAATTTATTTTGGCCTAATTTATTCATATTGATTTATGGTGCTTAATTTTATATTGAATAATTTATTATGTGTGATTTATTCTTGTGTAATTTATGTTAGAATTAAATTATTTTATATTATTATATTTATAATATTTAATATATTTTTATTTTATTTACTTATTAGCCATAAAATATGTTATTTTTCGAGTCAATCGATTTCTATTGTGCTTAATTTAAGTTTGAAATTGAATCTATTCGATAATTGAAATTCTTTTGAGTATGAGTATAAATCGGGATTTTGATAAAATTGGTTTCTGATATGTTGTGATTGTCCTTAATGCGCATTAATTCTGTAACAATAGATTACAAAGTTTCTCCACCGCAATCTGCATAAAGTAGTTTGTCAGCCTCTTGAAGCATATTGTTGAATCTACTTGCTATATCTATATCTCCGAATTCTTCAATTAATGTCTCAAGTGGATCATTTCTCAAATTTGATGGTCCTGCATCATTATCAGGTTGAATATGTATACTTTTTCCAAAATCTTCAATAGTTGGTAACTCGTTATCGGCAACAACCGGTGGCATTTGTAAAATTTCGCCATGAAAAACCTATGTTTGATAGTTTCTAGTGAAACTTCTCATGAGCAGATCAACTGTTACTTCATCTGGTAATTTATATTTACCATTTTTACATTTTTTGCATGGATACAATATCTTATCATTCTTCATCCACTCTTTTTGTTGTGAAGCCCATTCAACGAACCGTAGAACTTCTACTTCAAATTCTGGACGCAATCTATGTGTATTTGGATCAAATCTTTCGTATATCCAAGCTCGATGATTTTGCGAATACATAATAAAATTTTAATTAGGTAGGTTATAAAACATATGAAGGAAATTGGAGAGAAAAATAGAAGAACTAAATAAATGAAATTTTGTTTGAATGATTGAAATAACAAAATCAACTCAATTTATAAAGTTGATAAATGTTAATTTATATAAAATCCTAAATAATATTATTAAAAACTGTAACTATTAATAAGATTGAAAATTGAAGTCTTTGAACAAATTGAAATTTGTGATATTAGTATTGAAAATTATTCCTATCATTTAATTTATTTTTTATCAAATATTTTTTATAATATTTTTTATTTATTTTAAATGTATGAATTTTATATTAGATAAAAAAAATTAATTATAATTTTTTATTATTATCATTATGATAAAATTTAAAATAATATTTAAGTTAATATTATCTAAAATATATTATTAATAACAAATATGATACTCCCTCCGTCCTATAACAAAGTATTCATTTTTTCATTTTAATTCATCCCATAACAAAGTATCAATTTCATTTTTTAGTAATTGCACTATTTACCTAACATTACAAATATCCTTACAATTTATAATATATTACACTAATGTCATTACCTTTATATCACACATACTAATAAGATTATTTTAGTAATTTCTACTTTATTCCTACTAAATTCAAATATAATACTAATATTTCTAAAACTAAATGCAAAAAATAAATGAATATTTAGTTATGGAACGGGGAAATATATATAAAGATAAGTAATATCTATTGAATATATATATATATATTAAAAAAATATGTCAATTTTTGTAATTTAATACTATATATATTATTGAAAATTATAGTCCTAATTAAAATTGGAAATGAAATTTTCGAAAAAACTAAAATAATTGGTGAATTAAAATTTTATCGGTATTTTAAAAAAGTTAAAAGTAATATCACATAATTTTTAATAAACTAATGGATATATTATATTTTCAATGATTAAATTCATTGACTTTAACTACTATTACTTTAAATTTTTTATTTAAAAAATACTAATACTCTCTTCGCCCCATAACAAAGTATTCACTTTTTCATTTTAGTCCGTCCGATAACAAAATATTAATTTTCTTTTTTAGTAACTGTACTATCTACCTAACATTACAAATACTCTTACAACTTACAATATATTACACAAATGTTATTAGCTTTATATTACACATGCTAATAAAGTTATTTTAGTCATTTCAACTTTATTCCTACTATATTTCAATATAATACTAATATTTATAAAACTATGTAAAAAAGCAAATGGATATTTAATTTCGAAACGGAGGGAGTATTTATTTTAAAAGTTATATTAGGATAATGATAAATTTACATTTTTTATTTTATAAATTAATATTTAATGATAATACTTAAAAACTATCAAATAATTTATTAAAAAATAACTATATTTAATGTTACAAAAGTTTGTCGTCAGCATTCCCAAAAAATTATAAAAAATATATAAAATCTAAGAAATTATCAATAATATTTGTGACTTAAAATATGCGTTTATTTGTGAGGTTTTAATTTTTGGTTTTGATTTTGAATAGTAAAATTTTGAATTGAAATAGTTATTTGATGTGATATAAATATGTGTTGATGTGATATTTTGAATGTAAAATTAGATTTTAGTGTAATAAAATAAATAAAAATTAGGTATTTGATTTGATGTTTTTGGAGAAAAAAAATTAGAATAGTAAAATCAGGTGTAAAACTTGACAAATAAACACATATTAAAAAAACTTATGATAATTAAGATAAAAAAATAAAATAATGTCACGGAATACCATACAAAATTAATGTAATGAATTTCAAAAGATGAAAACAATAAATACCCTACTTGTCGCATACAAAATTGCAACAATTTAAAACTATTCTCGCGGAAAATTGCAATAAAATTCGAAAACACTAAGGGCGTATTTGATAATTAGCGGATAGTTGTTAGCTGATTCAATTAGCTGATAGTTGTTAGTTGATTCAATCAGCTGGTTTGACTAGCTGATTCGATTAGCTGTTTGTATTAAAATGTTTGATAAAACAACTGTTTGATATTAGCTGTTTATACTTAAAATGACAATTGATGACATTTTTATTTTATTTTTGTTTCTAATATATTCAATTATGTACTTTTGAGTTTAGAATATTTAAAAAATTTTGTTATTAGTTATTGAAAATTGTAAAAATGTTATAAACTTATTTATTTTTATTATAGTTATATTTAAAAAATAATATATTTTTATTGAAATATATAAACAATTTTTTCTATTGAAAATGATGTAAAATATAAAATAATAAATTTTTCGTGTATATATTTATTATGTTAGTTATCGATTAGTTCATTATATTTATAATTTTCAATAAATTTAATTTATTTAATTTATTTTTAGTATAAAATGTATATAATGTAATTTTAATATAAAAATGAATTATTAATATTTATATTTTCTATTTTATGTTGATTTTAATAAATTTATATATTTTATAATTAAAATAATTTATATATAAAAATTAATTATGTTAAATTTATAAAAGTAAAACTATAATATAATAAAATATTCTAATATAATTAATAAATAAGCAAAATATATTTATTTGTGTAAAATGCATAATAAATTTTTAAGGGCATATAAGGAATAAAAAATTTTCTATAGAGAAAGCTATTTCAAAAAGTTGGGTAAGTTAATTTTTCAGAAATTAGCTTTTTGGGTACAAAAAGTTATTTCAAAAAGCTAATTTACCAAACACCTAAATTAGCTTTTTGAACGATCAAACAGCTAAAAACTGTTCAATAAGCTAAAAGTTCTTCAAAAAACTATTTGTCAAACACCCTCTAAATTATTCCTTATTTGTTGCGGACTTTCGCGACAAATAAAAAAATAATTATTGTAACAAAGATTGTTGTGAAAGTCCGCAACAATTATATTATATATAATTTTTATTAAATTTTCGGTAAAAACTGTGAGAATAAATTATTCCACGACAAATTTTCGATGACAATATCCTAGCGGGATGATTTACACCTATATACAATATCTTCCGCGACAAAACCTTTTAGCCACCGGTATACCGTTGTATCGTTAATTTATTATATAGATAAGTTGAAAATTCTTGATGAATATATGTGAAGTTTAGCCGCAACTGAATTTTTAATAGAGTTTATCACACGATCCATTACAATATAAGTTAATGGATGCCCAATAATATTGTTGATATTTTTTTATGATTTCATAATATTATCATATATGTTGGAAGATGCAACCATGAAATTATAAACTAGTCCTAAAGATGCAATAATGTATGTTGGAAGTGAGAACGCGAGTAAGAGGTCCAACGCCTCCGAGTACCTTGCACAGCGGAACTGTAAAATGTTCGACGTAATCACAGCTTTATAACGTAATTGTCTCGCGGTTATAATAGAGGTGTGTGTTCCTGCACAAATCGATGATTGAATAACTGTAGAAAGAAAAACAACACACCAAATTTGTTTACCCAGTTAGGTTTTCCAACCTGCGTCTGCGAGATTCCAATCTAGGAGTCTTAACTAAACCAAACACTTGGTTTACACCATATAAGACATCAAACCGAACTTCCCAACCTATCTTCTACCCAAACGCTATTTAGTTTTACAAACTCTCATGGACTGGCTGTTACTCCACCGCAACAACTCCAGCAGGCCACTGACCAAGCTAAGAATAAGATTGTTTACCGGATGACTATCTTCTTCGGCTTCGACTCCACGAATCCTTCTTCTCGTCTTCAATCTTCCATGGATGAGCTCTCTTAACACTCTAATAGGTGGAGATAAATTCTAATTCGAAGTGTAGTGTATCCTCTATGATACAAACACAAAACAACACATTAAATACAAATTCTGCACACTACAAGACAAAGTTAACTGTGTGTCAGGACAATAAATGTCATGCAGTATAAGAGGATAATACATACAGCCTCTCCTGCATTTCCTCTGTCCAATGCATATTCGTTTGTCCTATTCCATTGAGTGTAGGACACGCAAGATACATTCAAAACTAATACCTCGGTCAACTCTGTGCAATTGGCAGGTTTTCAGAAATTGTGTCAATGAAAAACTGCAATAGCATCCTGCATACTTTCTCATCTGACAAAAGTAGAAATAAAAGGGTTTGGCATTTTTTGATATGTCAACAATCTCCCTCTTTTTGGCATATGCAGCAAGACATAATAAGCAACAAACACACACACCATTCACACATCCACACACCACAATCACAATCCGATTCAGAGTTATTATGGACCATCAATTCTAACAAGCCACAGATGACTTTAACATCCAAATGTTGTAACAACAGAAAAATCAGCAGTTTATCAAAAGTAGGCAGAAAAACATAATCAGCAAATAGTATATGGTAATACCAACTTCTCCTCAATGGCACACACTCCCCCTGGCTTGCTGCATTCTCCCCCTTGCATTGCAGCAGAAGCCAAAAAGAGGTGGTCAAGGGTCGGATTCCTCCGCACCATCACCAGCTTCATCATCATCTTCATCAGCGTCCTTATCATCTACGCCTCTAGGTCTGCGAGGCATCAGCCTCATGGCCTGTGCCACTTTTCTATTCTGAGCAATGAGAGCAGCAGATAGAGCAGATTGATCTCTCATGACTTCAGTCAATAGTTCCCTATACTTCTCTATTCGGGCATCGGCATCCAATGGGGCACCGAAGAGAAAGTCGTTGTGGAGTTTTTTGAGGTTGGACTGGGCAATAAACGATCAAATGGGAAACACCTCCTCATCCGGTTCTGGATTAATTCCCTTGGAACTCAAGAACAAACAAATTAAACCGGGATAGGGCAATCGTGTCGATTCCTCTTTTGAATCCGAACAAAAGTCAATCATCTTCTTGATTACCAAATAGACAAAATTAATTAGCTCAAAATATTTATCAATAGAGAAGATGAGAGTACCCATATCAGTGCTGATACTTGTATTGTTGACGGTTGGTAAAATATTGCATCCACAAAATCGAAAGAGACATTGATACTTCATCGTCAGCATTGTTCATGTCACTCCAAAACGTCGAAATGACGAAGCATTGCCAGCAGATATGGTTTTGTCAACCTCCTTTGTTGATTCATTAATCAGCTCAGATGACAACTTATTTTCATCATTCACCGGCAGTTGTAATAACTCATTGATCATTGTAGGACTAAGTTCCAAAATTTTGCCACGTATATATATCTTATGATACCAGGGAGAGTTCAGATCGAGTATCTTCCCTCTCAAATTGGCATAGAACTCCTTGACAAGGCGAGGACAGTAATGCTCCAATCCATTCGCCCAAAACAACAAATGTCTTTCCTCAAGGAACGCATGGAATCCGACATTGGTATACGCTCTCCGAATGAACTGAGCTTCTGAAATCACAGTCCTTCCAGAAAGAACATTTTGAGCATAGAGACGCCCAGAAGCATAATAATATGACTCATTCAACGCTTTATCTTCATGAACAGCAGGAGGGTCAGAAACTCCTTTAGACTTTCAAGTCTTTGCCTTAGTCCTTTTGAAAGTCTTTTTAGCAGGGGCAGGGGCATTGCAAGACGAACTTCCAAACTTTCTTTTTCGGAGTCTGTCCAAAGCAGAGGACAGACGAAGAGAGTCCAACTCATCTTCTTCTTATTCATCGATTTTGGGGGGGTTCCAAGGGAACAACTTCTCTTTTCTCAACCATTTTCAGGAATGACTTGTTCCGTCTCTGTAGCTTCAAAATTTATATCCACGGGTTGGGGCACTTCTGTTCCAACTCCTTCAATGTTTTCAGCAGGTACCTCTTCATGCACAGCCTCACTTTCAGGTTCATCAACAGCAGGAACCTCTTATGTGATTGGAGCAACCTCTGCATCACCACCAGCAACAGTTTCAACTTATTGAACATCAATAGGGTTCTCTTCAGCATTTTCTTCTTGTGCGTCAGCCATTTCAACAACTTCATCTTCATTTGCAGTTTCCATGGGTGCAACTTCGTTTAGATCAATTCCGTGCACGATAGTATGTTTCGCTACATAACCTTCAAGTCCTTCAGAAATGGAACAATCTTCAGCAGTTGAGACAGCGGTTCCCTCATCATGGGTTACATCAGTTGCTGGAATCTCAACATCGCGACCAGATTCTTCCATCACATGTTCATGAACAGTTCCAAGAACAGGGGAAGAGGGTTCAGACAACTTCCTCCCTTTCTTTGTAGTTCCAACTTTCCTCTTTAAAGCATATTTCGGCTTGACATCCTTGGCAACTCCACTGGAACGAGTTTTCACCATGGCTGAAGATTTTGAGAGAAAACTCCTTCACAAGTCAAAATTGGGGTTTGGAGAGAGAGGATGAGTAGTGTATGTGCACTCTGATCCAAAGATATAGATGCAGGGAAATCAAAACCCTTCACACGCCACCTTCATTAATTCCCATCAATCCAGGTGCGTGGGATGTCAGAGCGATGTTTCAACGTCGAGAAACTGCCCAAGGCAGTAGACACTGCAACACTAAAAAGGCTATAAACTTCCCTTCCAATAATATTACGCCACATATTTCTCATTTCCTTATATTTATCCAATATTGAAAAATATATCCAAATAAAATCCCATGAATATTGGACTTAATTATTTCAATAATCCGAATTAGTTAAGGTATGAGCACATACCTAATTCTCTTCTCAATTTCTTAAACCTCTATGAATCCAATGCTTTGGTGAAGATGTCTGCCTTTTGAAAATAAGTTCCAATGTGCAGCAATTTGCACACTTCAGCTTCCACAAGCGCTCGGATAAAATGATATCAAATTTCTATGTGCTTCATTTGACCATGTTAAATGGATTTTTCGAGATGTTAATTGCACTGGTGTTGTCACACCACAATACAAACGACTCCTTTTCAATTCCATAATCCTTCAACATTTGTTTGACCATAACAATTGTGCACAGCAACTTCTAGCGGCTACAAACTCCGCCTCAGCAGTAGACAAAGCAATCGAACTTTGCTTCTTGGAACTCCAACTGATCAAATTTTCACCAATGTAGAAACATCCTCCCGACTTACTCTTCCGGTCATCACAGCATCCGGCCCAATTGGAATAAGTAAATCCAATTAGATCAAGTGATGATCTCTTAGAATATCATAATCCAAGTTCGGACGTTCCATTAATATACCTCAAAATTCTCTTAGCGGCTTTCAAGTGAGATTCTTCCGGGGCTGATTGGAATCGATCACAAACACCAACACTAAATGTGATATCAGGTCTGCTAGCTGTAAGATACAACAGACTTTCGATAATGCTCCTATACAACTTTTGATTGACATCCTTTCCTTCAACATCTTTAGACAACTTGTCATGTTGTCCCAATGGAGTTCTAACAGTCTAAGAACTCTTCATACCAAACTTCTCAACCATCTTATTTGAATACTTCGTTTGGTTCAGAAATATCCCTTCAGGACATTGCTTGATTTGCAATCCAAGGAAATATGCCAGCTCTCCAATCATACTCATCTCGAATTCTAAATGAATGAACTCTACAAATTCATCCTTCAATTTCTTTGCCGTAGATCCAAAGACAATATCATCAACATAAACTTGAGCAATCATAACATTAGTAACTTTATGTTTGATGAATAATTTCT
Source organism: Andrographis paniculata (assembly GCF_009805555.1). Classification (NCBI taxonomy): domain Eukaryota; kingdom Viridiplantae; phylum Streptophyta; class Magnoliopsida; order Lamiales; family Acanthaceae; genus Andrographis; species Andrographis paniculata. Next base: position 1,246,604 of record NW_026137589.1, read on the forward strand.
TATATGTGGATCATCTGGTATATTTATTTCCAATCAAAAAGGTAGACAATCGATCATACCAAGCACAGGGTGCTTGCTTTAATCCATACAAAGCTTTCCTCAATCGGTAGACATGATTTGGATGGAATGGATCTCCAAATCCTTTAGACTGCTCCACATATATTTCTTCTTTGATCCAGCCATTCAAAAATGCAGTTTTGACATCCATTTGAAATAGAGAAAATCCAACCGAGCATGAGATTGAGAGTAATAACCTCACGGCTTCAATTCTTGCAACGGGGGCAAACGTCTCATCATAATCAACTCTCTCAATCTGAGTGTATCCCTGTGCAACTAGCCGAGCTTTGTTCCTTGTGATATTTCCTTTCTCATCAGATTTGTTCTTGAATATCCACTTCGTTCCAACAACATTAATGTCATCTGGTCGTTCTACCAACGTCCAGACTATGTTCATTTCAAACTGATTCAACTCATCTTGCATGGCACTGATCCAGTATTCATCTTTCAACGCTTCTTCAATGTTTTTTGGCTCAATGGTAGACACAAAGTAATTCATACCAGAAAATTCTCTAAAATCAATTTGCTTTCCTCTGGTTCGACGACCTTCTTGTGGATCTCCAATGACAACATCAATATGATGGTTCTTAGGAATTCTTGAACTATATCTCCTTACTTCAGCTTCAGACTGACATTCTCCAGGTTGTTCTGCAGCAGTTATAACTTCAGTAGATTCATATGCTTCACTCTAATCGAACTACATCAAACTCTCATCGCGAGTTTTTTCTGGAGTCTAAAGTAGAGGGTTATGAACCTCAGGTAAAGTATTTTGATTCTGAACAGTAGGAAGAGGCATCAGGTCTTCATCATCCTGTTGATTGATTGATCTCCTTTCCACACGAGAGTCATCAAAAGTTACATTCATTGATTCCATAACTTTCTTCGTTCCCTTGTTGTAAACGCAATAAGCTTTGCTGTTATGAGAATAGCCAATGAATATTCCTTCATCTGATCTTGCATCAAATTTCTGAAGATAACTCCTATCCTTCAAAATGTAGCATCGACATCCAAATGTGTGAAAGCATGACATATTCCGCTTTCTTCCTTTCCATAGCTCGTACGGTGTGATCTCAGTGTGGGGTGGTCTCAAATATACTCTGTTGATCACATAACATGCAGTGTTGATCGCCTCAGCCCATAAGTACTTCGCAACACCTTTGGCTTGCATCATTGATCTAGCCATTTCTTGAATTACTCGATTTTTCCTTTCCACGACTCTATTTTGTTGTGGGGTCTTCAGGGCTAAATACTCATGCAGTATTCCAAGATCAGAACAAAAACCATCAAACTTCTTATTCTCAAATTCCTACCATGATTGGTACAAATTCGATTAACCTTTGATCTCTTTTCATTCATCAGTCTTTTGCACAATTTTTCAAAGATATGAAATGTATCTCTTTTCTCCTTCATAAAATCAACCCATGTATGTCTTGAGAAATCATAAATGCAAACAAGTATTTACTTTTTACCTCCAAGACTGGCTATATCCACTGAACCCATCAAATCCATATGCAGAAAATCAAGACAAGCGTTGCTGCTTTGATGTTCCGACTGCGGATGAGAGATACGCTTCTGCTTTCCTCGAGCACAATCACCAAAAACGAAGTTAGGTAACTTTGAAAACTTTGGAAATCCTCTGATAATTCCTTACTTGCTCAACTTCATCAATCTCTGTTGGCTGACATGACCAAGTCTTGCATGCCATAGAAGGGCTTCATCATCCTTTGAGATTAATGCAACATCCATGGGTTTGTCAAGTAAGTAGAAGTTGTTCATTGACCTTTTTCCAGTCATCACTCACTCTTTCTTGTTGTTGTAAACCTCACAAGCATCCTTAGTGAACTTCACTTGCAGCTCATCATCACATAATTGACTGATACTAATGAAATTAGTACTCAAGCCTTCAACAAAATATACCTTCGACAACTTTGGTGGTATTTGGCTTCGAGAGATCATAGCCCACAATTTTTCTTTTGGCTCCATCTCCAAATATCACTTCTCCACAAGTGTCAGCTACATAGTTCTTCAATAGATGTTTCTGATTCGTCGTATGGCGTGAACATCCACTGTCAAAATACCATCGGGATGAATTAGTTGTTTCTTGACTAGATAGGATGACATTGCACATCATTTGAGATTGATTTTTCTTAGGTCTCCATTCCACTCTGAAATTCACCCTTTGTTTCAGCTCCTCTGAGGGCCAATTAACCTTCTTTTCAGACATAAAATCCCTAGCAAGCTTGAAACAGTGAGATTCAGTATGACCAAATCGAAAATAGTACTTACAGTTACTCTTCTGTTGTAACGACGCGTTGATACGTATGTTCCTTCTGCGATTTTGATTTTGTCTCTTCTTTCTGTTTTCTTTGGGACCTTCAGTGTTCTTTCCTTTTGTAGGTTTCTCTGGAATCTTCACATCAGTAAGCAAACCTCCTTTTACAAAGGTAGTTGGGTTCACCTTCATGGATTCTTGATAACCTATCCCACAATGATCTCCAAATGGCTTTCCAATCGATAAAACTTCGTCGAGTTTGTCCTTTCGTTTTCTGAGTCTATCATTTTCTTCTCTCAAATCATCACACTTCATTTTCAACTGCTTGACTTCCCTCTGAAGTCCTTCATTGATATCGAACATTTCTTGATTCACTTCCTCAGCTTTTTCAACTCTAGCTTCCAAATGGTAAACTGTGTTAATCAAAACCTTGTTTCTCTTAACACAAATTTTCTATTCGGCTACAACTTCCTCATAAGCTTCCATTAGCTCATAGATATCCATCTCGATTGTATCGTTATTGTTACATTCTTCTTCAAGAACACTTTCTTTTTCTTTACTAGATTCTTCTTCTTTGGTAACAAAAGCAACAACGCTTTCATTATCACTTTCATCTTCAGATTCTTGAGTGTCTTCTTCATCAGTCCAGGTAGCTTGAAATGCATGTTTTCCTTTCTTCTTGAATATTGCACATTCCACTTTCACATGACCAATTCTGCCACATGCAAAGCATTTCGGATCACTTGGGTTTTCTGACCTATAAGCAGTGTTGAACTTCTTCATGTAGCTTTTATCATAAGCTCCTTTTTCTTTGTTGTACCCAACACTTTTATGTTCTGGATACTTTCGTTGTTCACCAGTTGTTTTACCACCATAGTGACATCTGTTTCCAGAATTTTGGAATTTCGAGCACGTTTTTCATGAATCATCCGAGACAACTTCTTGGACTGCAAAGACATTTCTTCATCAGATTTGACAAGCTCCAGATCTTCAACAGTAAGAGCAATCCCTTTTGAGCTTTCTTCTTCAATAGGATTCATCTCCCGATTCATGAAAATACCATTTAAGGTTTCAAGATTCATGTTCTTGGTTTTCTTCTTATCCTCAAGAGTAGAGACTTTGATTTTTGAACTTTTTGTTCACACTTTTCAACATCTTTCAAACCAACCTTTATTCATCATATTCCAAGCCAAGAGCATATGTTTGGTTCACCACATCTTTGAATCGAGTGTAGAACTCAGACATTGTTTCATCATCAGTCATTTTCAAGGCTTCGAACATACTTTCTACCCTTTGGATTTTTGTTTCTTTAACTTTAGCAGTCCCTTTGAATGCATTTTCCAAGGCTCTCCATGCATTCTTTGCTTTCTTGTAGTTTAAGATGACCGAAAACTGAACTTCATCGACAGAAGCAAATGTAGCATTTACAGCTTTGGTATTTCCACCAGCAGTAATTTTTTCTTCAGGTATCCACTCATTTTTTCACTTCAGGACAATAGTTGAGGGTTCGTTTTGAGTTTCTCCAGGCATAACTTTGGTTGGAGGAGTCCAACGAAGCTCTACAGGTTCCCAAGTTTCATCACCAAGAGTTAACAGGTAGGCCTCCATCATGTTTTTCCAGTAGGTGTAGTTGTTCTCATCGAACACTGGTGAACGAATTGACGAGATTACTTCACGACTCATCTTGAACCACAGACGGATCTACTTGGGGTATTGAGCATGCTACTCTAATACCAAATGTTGGAAGTCGCGGAGAGGGGCAAGGAAGAGGTTCAACGCCTCCGAGTACCTTGCACAATGGAACTGTGAAACTTTCAACGTAATCACAGCTTTACAACGTATTTGTCTCACGGTTATAACAGATGTGTATGTTCATGCACAAATCGATGGCTGAATAAGTGCAGAAAGAAAAGCAATACACCAAGTTTGTTTACCCAATTCGGTTTTCCAACCTATGTCTGCGGGATTCCAATCCAGGAGTCTTAACTAAACCAAACACTTGGTTTACACCATATAAAACACCAAACCGAACTACCCAACCTATCTTCTACCAAGCTCCATTTAGTTTTACAAACTCTCATGGACTGGTTGTTACTCTACCGCAACAACTCCAATAAGCCAACGACCAAGCTAAGAATAAGGTTGCTTACCGGATGACTATCTTCTTCGGCTTCGACTCCAAGAATCCTTATTCTCGTCTTGAATTCTTCATAGATGAGCTCTCTCAATACTCTAACAGATTGAGAGAAATTCTAATTCGAAATGTAGTGTATCCTCTATGATACAAACACAAAATAACACACTAAATACAAATCCTGCACACTAAAAGACAAAGTTGACTGTGTGTCAACTTTTGGGGCAGTGTATCAGGGCAATAAATGTCACGTAGTAAAAGAGGACAATACATACAGTCTCTCCTGCATTTCCTCTGTCCAATGCATATTCGTTTGTCTTATTCTATTGAGTGTAGGACACGTAAGATACATTCAAACCTAGTACCTCGGTCAACTCTATGCAGTTGGCAGGTTCCTAGAAATGGTGTCAATCAAAAGCTGCAACAGCATCATGCATAATTGCTCATATGCCAAAAGTAGAAATAAAAGGGTTTGACATTTTTAATATGCCAACAATGTATAATTATGAGGCATGTTGCTAGGAATATGCAGTTTAAGATAGAGAGGCTTTGATGTAGTGGTTGAGTTGCAAGCAATGTATAATAATGGCGTTTGGCCATTCTCTCTTGATATTTAGGTGAAAGAGAATAGTTTTGAAAATAAATCTAGTGAATATATAAATAGTACATAAAGTTCTAACAAAGAGGATAAATGTTTTTGTTGGACATGGGTCCAAAAGCACCTGAATGAGAAGGAGACTCAAAGACAAAAGTGATGCCAGAGCTCATTGGCCACGAAGCCGCACAACAACAATGGAGCTTTAAACCTCAGAGCCAAAGACTACTGCTTCCACAGAGCCAAAGACAACAGTTTTCATTGGATTGTGGTGCTTCCACAGGGGCGAAAGCAGCAGCCTCCATGGACCTTAGGGCAGCAACTTCTTGGACTATGGCGACTCCATCCCGAAACAATGTTTCCATAAGGCCAGAAAGTGTTGTCTCCATTGGGTTGAAAACAACTACCTCCATTGGACTGCGGTGCTTCCACAAAGCGGAGAAAGGTTGCCTCCACAAGATAGAAAGCAACAGCTTCCACAAATAATGGGATAACTACCTCCGTTGGCCCTGGGTTAATAATTTCATACTTAACATTAGTGGAGGACCTATGCACTCTCATACTTTATTCAAAAAGCTCCATGGAACAAGCCAATAAGAGGAAAACCGAAGATTCCATTTAACTCAAGGCTGTTGGGGATACATCCCCATGGACCGGCTAGGAGTACGATGGAAACAAGTCGGAGTAAGTAGCAGATATGGTCCAGAGGCAATGGAAGAAATTCAGAGCAAGTAAAACCCGGTCCAGAGGCAATGGAAGTGGTTGGGAGCTGATGGAAGGAGGTTACTAGGTGGTTAGGAGCTTATGGAAGGAAGTTACCAGGAGCTGATGGAAGGAGGTTACTAGGTAATTAGGAGGTAGTGGAAAGAGGTTACAAGGAAGTTGGAGGTAGTAGTGGGAGGTTACCAGGAAGTTGGAGGTAGTAGTGGGAGGTTACCAAGTGGTTGAGAGTGGTGGAGGAATAATTGTAGCCATCCCTTTTAGTGAGAGAGGTGGTTATTCTAGCTTAGGATTAAAACTAGGAAAAAACACAACACACACAGGCACAACAGAACAATTCGTCTATTTTCATATTTTTCTTTCCTATTTTATTTTCGTTTATGCAATTTAATTCCGTTTAGATGCTTTCTGCAATTTATTTACTCGCTTTCCGTAGTTAATCGTAGTTTAGTTTGATCAATCTCGTCAAATCTTCATAACCCAACGACGGATCGGCTCTTTGGAGTACTTTCGGAACCCACACCGACGAAATCGATGAGTTATTTTGGAATTCCGAATCGCAAGATCCAACTGTTTTTTAAAATGAATAACTATATTGAAGCTGATAATGATGATAAGATAAGAAGTAAATGTAGATGACCAAAATAATGAACAATTAGCATAAAGTGTGATGAGTAATGCTAGTATAAACTTAAGGATAGTCATATTATTGATTAATACACCGTTGGTGATATTGGTAAATTATATATATATATGTTACTACAAAAAAAATTAGTATATTTGTAACGGAATTACGTTCCAAAAGTTCATATAGCTAACACAATTTCATCCATAATTTCGTCTATAATATTATTAGTAACAAAAAACCTTCGTTACAAAAATGATTTTTTCTTTGAGGTGTGTCTAATTACAATTAATTGATAATTAACAAATGAGGAAAAAAAAGATTTATATTAAACAAATTGATATACAGTATAGTTAATTACTTCAAAACAATCATATGCTATATTGTAATATTAATTTTTTTAAAAATAAAATAAAATTATACGTTTATATTAATAATGAAGGAATTAATAATATTTACAAGAATAATCAAATCACGTGGTCAATGTAGAGCTGATCAACAATCAGACTAAAACTTAGCTATATAAATAAATTAAAATGCCTAAGCCCTGATGTAATACAAACATAACAATAAAGGCAGCAATAAAACAAAATCACATCAATATTTACAATACTTATGTGTTATTTAATTTGTAGAGGTTCGAAATACCGAACAAAATAAAAATTTGTATATACATTGCCGATTGCTGAAAATTTTATAATAATAATTTTTTGTAAAAAAAAGAAAAGCACTTATTTTGAATATTATATAAATATACGGGTAAACTGTTTTTTAGGTATCGTAACTGGATCTCTTATCATTTTAGTCCTGTAAGTGGAGTCTGTCGCAAACTAGTCCCATAAGTGAAAAATTTTCGCTGTTTTAGTCCTCCGGCTCCGGAGACGCCCGCGTGGCTCGCCGGAGGTGACGTGTCCACCAGGTGTCGGACACCTGGTGGACACGTAGATTTTTTTATTTTTTATTCATTTTTTTAAATTTTTTTAAAACTTATTTTTAATTTATTTTTAATTTCATTTGTATTTTTTTATTTTTTTATTTGGTCCAATTAAAAAATATTAAAAAATTTTAAAAAAAATGAAAATAAATAAATAAATCCACGTGTCCGCCAGGTGTCGCTGACCTAGCGGGACACCTGGCGGACACGTCACCTCCGGCGAGCCACGCGGGCATCTCCGGTGCCGGATGACTAAAACAGCGAAAAAAATTTCACTTATGGGACTAGTTTGCGACAGGCTCCACTTACGGGACTAAAATGATAAGGAGATCCAGTTACGAGACCTAAAAAACAGTTTCCCCTAAATATATATATTGCAATTCATCCAAACAATAATTAAACTTGGGTTTGCTTGTTTTAGTATTTTGATTTAAATTATTTTTATGTGAGATATTGTAATTGTATTGATAATATAAAAAATAATATTTTATATTGAATATTGACTTTTGTAAGAAGATAAAATATATATATTAAGAATTCTATTGAAAAAAATGAAACAACAAATATCATTTATCACGCTTGATCTAATTTGTATTTGTCGAATCGTTGAAATTTTCTCGCTATATATATATATATATATTATCAAGAAATAATCGAAAAACAAACATAAATAAATTATAATAATAATAATAATTTTAGGCGTCATCAAAAGTGCATTTTCAACTTCCAATTTTTCCAAATCCCGATGGGCTTCTTGGCACCAATAGCCGGAGCCGGAGCGGGAGCTGGAGAGGGAGCTGCCGGATAAGGCGCAACAGTGATGACGAGCTTCATTCCGGAAGCACAGTGGTTTCCGACACCACAAATGTACCACTTCCTCCCGACAGTCGCAAGGGTAATAACGTCATTTCCGGTGGATAGAGCTTCCGACAACGGCGGCACCGTGCAGCTCTGGAAGGCAGTCCCGTTCACTTTGTACACATTATGAGCCCCAGCTTTATACTTGAAAACTATAACACCAACCGTATAAAATACAGTATATAGTTAATTCACCAATAATAATTTCAAAAAAAAAAAAATGTTACATGAAAGTATTAATTTTTTTTTTTTATAAGAATCTAACAATCAATAGTGAGATTGTCTAAAAATTTAAGCACATTTTGCTATTTTTTATCTACACTTTTACTATATTTTTTATTTATTTTTTTGAAAAATTAATATAAAAATAGGGTGAAGGACAGTTTTTTAATCATATAATTATTTTTTTTGTTTTTCTAAATAATTGATCTATTATCTAGTATTTATAATATTTATATTCACACAAATTTAAATTAACAAGATAAACTATACCAAAATGAACTGGCTAGCCCCCAAAATTAATATGTAAAAACAAATGAGGAAAACTTGAAAAAGATGTCCATAATATGTTACTAGTGTATTTCATCCAATTAAATCAATTTCAAAATATAGAAATAAATTTTTCTATCTTTAATATATATATATATATATATATATGAGAATTGTTAGGTTGTTGATTAAGGTAATTAGTACATAAAATGTAGTTTAGTGTATGAACTGTTAGTATGTATTGTTATAGGCTGTCAATTCATATACTCTATTTATTTTATGTAAACATATTGTATATATTTTGTGTGTTGTCAGCCGTTATATGTTGAATATACTTAATATAGTTGCCCTTATATATATATATATAGTGACGGAACAAGCCCTAAAATTTAGGGGGATAAAATGTTATTTCACTTTTATTTTTTATTTAATATTGTCTTTTTCGATTTCTCCCAATGCAACCGAATAAACAAGAATGAAGAAAAAAATAACTAAACATTAATTTTTTAGAGAAATATTTAAGAAAATTTAATAAAATTCAAATCATTTCTACTAAAAAGTTAAAACCTAAAAATATAAATCAACAAATTACAAAAATTTATTATTTTTTACACTATAATATAAAAAAAAATTGAAAAATATGAAGAGCAAAATAATAAAAAAAATACATAATTTTATTATTTTTTACACTAAAAAAATCCTATATTTTAAAGATTGGAGTCAATTGCCCCTAGTCCCAGTATAGTTCTGTCTCTCTCTCTATATATATATATATATACTCGTAACGCTAAAATTAATTTTTAAAAGTAGCAAGGGGCGCGTACATACCGAGCCTATCTCCAAGGAAGAACTGTTTGCCTTGCGCCCATGCGGCATAGTCGAAGCCCAATTTCCAACCAGCATAGTCTCCAACAATGTAGTCCGTCGCCTGTGTTTGAGCAGCGGCGGCAATGCAGACAACGGCTGCCGCGACTAAGAATAACTTACAACCCATCGCCAATTCCTCGCAAAAACCTAAATTTTTTTGGTAGTACGTATTGATTGAATTAAGTGCAAATATAATTTATACATATATATATATATATATATATATAGAAGTAGAAGAAGGCCAGCAAGCCGGCCATAATCGGCAATGAAATAACATATTTATAAGTGAATTAGAATTGGTATAAATATCTACAATATTTAATTAAATCATGGAATAATATATATATATATATATATATGTTTGTTTGGAAGAAAATGAGTACATGATTGTATGTACATTTGTCGTGTGGTACTTAATACACTTGGACACTGGCCTGGGTCGGCAGCTGATTAATATCAAGAAGTTTACGGTCTGTTAATTAGGTTAGCAGTTGAGATTGTGTCTGGTATTGTTGGATTAAGATATACTAATAAATAGTTGAATATAAATAAAATTAAAAAATATATGAAATGTTTTTAAAATTATTCTAAAATAACTATACTCGAATATATATTATTATCATCTCCGACGTTTTGTCTTATTTGATCATCGGCCATACATGTGCTTATATTTTTTACCTATCTCTTATAAATAAAATAGAGAAGGGAACGGAGTAGGTCAAAGCACTACAGATCTCGGGACAAACTTTTTAAAAAAATATTAGGCTCCGAGACTCATTTCGTCCTGTTTCAACAATTGGCGGAGCCAGGACCATCTGATTCGAGGGGCTCGGTTAAAAGATATTCGAGTGAATTTACTAAATTTTATTATGTTAATTAGTTTAAATAGTCTATTATTTATTTTTAATTGTTATATAATAATTATAATTATAGAAAAAAATTGTGGAGTGTAGATTTTAAGAAATAAAATTTTAAATTTAAATATTTGCATGATACGATATAAATAATGTATTAATATATATAATTTTTTTACTATAAAAGTAATATTTTAACTTAATATAAAAATAAATAAATATTTAATTGATATTTTTTAAAATAATAAAAAATATCACAAGCAAACACAATCATAAATATATTAATCACGGTTTATTTTATATATAAACATTTTTTTTAATTATTTAAAAATTAATTGATGTAACCCTAAATTTTTATTTGCCGCTCCACACGCTCGCTTCTTATCCTATTTCTACTTGTGTTTTTTTCTTTTTCTTCTTTCTTCCCTCTTCTTTTTCTTTTTTTTTTTTTTATTATTTTTTCCATTTTAGTTCTTTCTTCTTTTTTTTTTTTTTCATTCTTGTTGTAGCTCTCGTCTCCTTCTTTTTTTTTTCTCCATTCTTTTCGGTTTTTCTTTTTCCTTCGTCTTTCTTGTTGTTTTAGTGCTTTAGTTGGGGTGGCTACGATTTTGTTTTTCTTCTGCCAACTGCAGCTGACGTTGAGATTCACTATTAACCACCAGAGTCGGGGGGCAGCGGACCCCCTAGGTCACCACGTAGCTCCGCCTCTTGCTTCAACCCCACCCTAGACCCTACTAGGCTTAGGAATTATTGAATAAACTTAAATATAATTTAACTAGGTTTTTTTTTTTTTGGTATTAAATTTGGATTTAGTGGTTATTAAATAAACCATAAAATGTTGAAGTTTATATGGGATTAAACACTAGGGGTTAAACTAAAATAACAGTATCATTTATGTTATAATGGTATCCAAAGTATTTTTTTGTGTTTTTAAAGGGCACTACAAGAAAAAATCATTTTTGTAACAAAATATTTTTGTCTCTAAATCTATTTTTTTTCGTTATGAATGACATTAGAGACGGAATTAAGAATGAAATCACGTTAGCTACGTGAACTTTAAGGACGGAATTCCGTTACAAATATATTATTTTTTTGTAATGGGCGTGGTTTGGTCAGTTGGTTAGTGTGTGGGTTGTAAGTGTGAAGTCAAGATTGTTTTAGTAAAAATAAGTGAATTTTTTTTTTTTTTTTGATCTGAAAGTGTAAATAAGTAATTTGTCTCCATAATTTAGTATTTGTACATTGTTTTCATATTTTGTAGTTGTTTTTGTGTCTGTTTGTGTTCATATTTGATTTAAAAAAAAAAAAAATTGGTATGAATGTTGATGGAAAATTTGATAGGTCAAATATTATTATCACGATTGACGGAGGCAAATTACAAGAACTTGAGTATTCAAACGTAATCACTTATTGGATCTCAAGATGTATGAGAGATAGTTCAAGAAGGTTTTGAAGAACTCATAAATATATGGAGGCTTAACACAAGGCGTTAAAATAGATGCTATCAAAGGATAAAGTTGTATTATACATTTTGTTCTAAGTTGTTGATGATTTTGGCTTTGAGGAGATTGTTGGTACTACTTCAAAAGAAGTATAGGACATTTTAAAAAAATATATTCAAATAAGCCGACCGTGTCAACCAAGTGTGTCTTCAAACTCTTTTTGATGAGTTGAAAAGCTTGAAGATGACGGAGTCAAAGAAGTGTATCCGACTACATTATGCATGTGCAATCCGTGGTTAACCAGCTAGTTTATAATGGAGAAAATTTTACTGATGCATGAATTATAGAAAAGATCGTAAATTAACCGATAATTTTGAGGATGTCATATATGCAACCAAAGAATCAAAGACCTCACAGCGTTTACAGTACATGAACTTGATAGTTGTCTCAAGACACACAAACAACGCAAGAAGAAAAGGAATGAGAAGACACTCAAGCAAGCACTTCAAATCAAGGTGTCTATAAAAAAAAAAAAAAAAACAAACAGAGTACTCTATTCTCAAAATTTTCGAGGTAGAGGGCGTGGATGTGGAATTCGTGAAAATGTTCGTGGTGGTCAAGGCAACAATAGTGAAGAATCCTATAAAGAGAAGAGACAATAAAACCAACTAAATTGTTTGGGTAAAGCATATGGTCGTAGAAAATGAGGCCGATCGAACTATTCTAACATTGAGTGCTACAAGTGTCACTGGTATGGTCACTATGAAAACAATTAACAATTTTGATATATATTATAACTGTAGTAGAGTTTGGCATTTTAAAAAAAATTATCGAGTCAGAAAAAAGATAGAAGAAGAAACCAACATAGTCTTGGAAAAGAAAAAGAAAGAAAATTTTCTCTTAATGACTTGAAATGAAAGCAACATCAACAATGACACTTTGTGGTTTCTCAAATCAGGGGTGAGCAACCATATGTGCGAACACCAACGCCTATTCAAAGATATGCAAAAAACTGAAAATGGTTATGTGAGGTCAAATGACAAGGTATTGTTTGTTACTTGCAAAACATTGGCTTGATATAGTCAATCCAAGATGTTTAATATGCACCAGATCTTAAGACCAATATTCTAATATTGAGCAACTCACGAAAAAGACTACTTGATACTTTTAAAAGTTTGGGTGCTATACCTAATGGACAAGAAATGACGTTTGATTGTTCAAGTTGAAATGAGAAGAAATCGTATATGCAAATTGATATTGAGAAACATGCAAGAAAAATGTTTGCAAGTCAAATAGAAGATAAGATATAACTATGGCATCTATAGTTTAGTAACCCACACCATAGTGGTCTAAAAAGATTGGCAAAGAAAAATATGGTGCACGGGCTATCGAACATAGATTGTGATGGAAAATTTTGCGAAACATGTGTGTTTTGCAAGAAAGAAAGAACATTCTTTCAAAAGAAGCCAAAATATCAAGCTAAACATCCTTTTAAAGTTTTTTCATACTAATATATATTGACAAATCAATCCCGAATCTTTCAGTAGAAAAAGGTACTTTATTTGCTTTATTGATGATTTCTCATGAAAAAAATTGTTCTAATTTTTTAAAGAAAAATCAATGGCAAGTCGGGGTGTTTATAAAATTTGAAGTGATGGTGGAGAAGGCAGTTGGTAGATATGTTAAAACCGTATGATTCAATCGAGATAGTGAGTATACTTCAACAACTTTCTTGAAGAATTAGTAAAAGAAAGGCATAAGAAGATTTTTAACTGCACCGCACTCTCCTAAAAATTAATGTGGCTAAAAGAAAAAATTGAACTATTTTTAACATGATTCGATCAATGCTCAAGAGCGAAAGAATACTGAAAGGATTTGGGGCAGAAGGTATACAATATGCCCTCTATATACAAAATTAATGTCTACATGAAAAGCTACATGATCAAACACCACAAGAGGCATGGAGTGGACAAAAGTGACAGTTTCTTAGCTTAAAGTGTTCAGCAGTACGACTTATGCATATGCACCAAATCAATAAAAAAATAAAGCTCGAAGACAAAAGAAAAATGTATATTTCATTGGATATGAGGAGAAAACAAAATGGTACAAGCTGCTCGACCTAATAAGCAAGAAAATGAGGATGATCAATGTCGTGATGTGCGAGTAGATGAAGCAAGTGTGTGGGACTGGAATAATTGAATGGAGACTATTAATGAAGTGAGAAAATCATGTCAATGATAAAGACAAATCACGACAACCCAGAATGCGAAGCTTGCAAGAGTTGTATATTTCAACTAATGAAATGCACTTAGTACATCTTTTGATAAATTCTGAAAATATCATCTTTGAAGGGGTTGTGCGAGACAAGAAATGGAAACTTGAATGAATGAGAACATTAAGACAACTATTTACAACAACACATAAGAGCTAACAAATTTCTGGAAGGAAATCATCCCATTGGAATGAAATGAGTATTAAAAAAAAATAAAAAAATGAATGCTTAAGAAGAAATAAAAAGGTACAAGCCATGACTTATTGCGAAGGGATATAAGCATAGGGCGAGAATCAACTATGATGAGGAGTTCGCTCCTGTTATAAAAATTAAGACAATCCGACTACTCATTTCAAAAATAGCTCAATTCAAATGGTTGATATATTAAATAGATGTCAAATTAGCATTCTTGAATTTGTACTTGAAGAAGATTTCTACATCGAGCAACCGCCCAGGTATTTATAACTTATAGAAGAAAAGAAGGTACTAAAACTAAAGAAGACATTTTATTAGCTGAAACAAGCACCACGGGCATTGAATACACGTATTGATACATACTTCAAGGATAACGAGTTTAAACAACGTTACTATGAGTATGATCTTTATACCAAAAACAATGAAAGTAGCATATTATTTGTTCTTTTTTATGTTAATAATCTTATTTTTATGGGTAACAATGATGAGATGATAAAATAGTTTAAGGGAGCAATGATACGGGAATTTGAGATAACATATTTGAGCTTAATGAAATTTTTTCTTGATTTGAAGGTTCAAAAAGTAGGAAAAGGTATTTTTTGTATCACAAGAAATATGAAAAAAAAAAAATTGAAGATGCATATTGCAATATGGTATCAACGCCTAAGGAATTTGATTTAAAACTCTCAAAATTTGATAGAGAAGCTTGTCGATGCAAGTCATTACCAGAGGTTGATAGGAAGTTTTCATTATCTCACATTCACAAGGCCAGATATTTTGTTAAGCGTTGGCATTGTAAGTTGAGGTTCATGGAGAAGCCGGTCTATTCACATTAAAATGCATTGAAACGAATCTCACAGTACATTTAGGAAATGTTATCGCTTGGGATGTTGTACACGAATGTGGGTGTTTAAAAGTTAATAAGGTACTTTGACAATGATTGATGTGATGACAGATGATTGAAAAAGTACGGCATGCTATGTGTTCTTTATGAAAAATATTGTGTTTACTTAGCTCTCAAAGAAACAATTAATCGTGACAGTATCGAACGTGTGAATCTGAATATGTGGCAACATCTTGGTGTGTATGTCGTATGATAAGACTGAGGAATTGGTTGAGCAAAATGGAACTGAAGTAACCACATGCAACTATGATTCAAACCAATAACAAATCAACGATTAAGGTAGAAAAAAATCAAGTGAATGATAAAAGAAGTAAATATTTCGATGCTCGCTTTCATTTAATCCAAAATCGTGTGAATGAATGAAGTGTGAAATTGGTGCATGTGTTAAGTCAAGATCAATTTGCGGATATGTTCACAAAACCACTGGCAGAGACACTTATCAATAATTGTAAGATTATTGGAATGATGAATGATCAAAACATTTAATTTTACGGAGAAGTTTTATTGAATACTTAGTGCTAACCCAACAAACTTGCTTTTTAAAATATGTATAATATTTTACTTATTAAAATATTAAACATTAAGTAATTATAATTTAAAAAATATGAACAATCAAATGTTGATCCATAAAAATAATATAAAAGTACATAAACACATTACAAATACATATATAAAAAATTTAAAATAGTAAATAGTCAATTCAACATTCAAGCCACAATGTGGCAGACTGTTGGCAATCGGTGGCGGTAGCTGTGATAAAAAAAAAAAAAGCAACATGAGAGAATGGGGAGCTACAAGTGGTGGTGGACAAAAAAATCAAATCGAACCGCATAATTAAACTGAACCAAACCGAATTTTCGGTTAACCAAGCAAATTCTGTCTGAACACAAATATTGCATATTTGATATTTGTTCGGTTCGATTCGGTTTCGGTTTTTGATATTTTTTTCGATTCGGTTAACCGAACCGAATATATTTATATATTCGTATTATTATATTTTAAAATTTATATAATAATTATATTCGGTTCAGATATTTGAAATATTTGCAAATATTTTTTATCTAATTAGAATTTGAATTATTTTTAATATTTTTTTTTTAATTTCAGTTTGGTTCGAGTTATTTGTAAATATTGCAAATGTCTTCGGTATTTTCGGTTAACCGAAATTTTCTCTCGAATACGGTTCGCGATTTCGAATATATGTTCAGATCGATTTGATTCGATTATCAAACACCTGCATATTTCAAAATAACAAGATCAATTAAAAAAAAAAAAAAAAATGGATACTAGGTCATTATGTGGACTTTTCCTTTTCCTTATGGAGTAATGGATGTTTGTCTTGAAAGGCCACCTAATAGGATCTCTTTTTGATCTAATATTTTAGAATCAGGTCATGTCTAAGTCCAGATCTAACTAGGATGTCAACGGACCGGGTTCGGGACGGGTTCTGCAGGCTCCGAGAGCCGTCCCGCTAGAAAATATTAGATTCTGAGATCCGCCCCGTCCCGCTTCCACCCAGCCCCAAGACCCACCCCGGCCAATCCGGCAAACTCATTTTTTAAAAAAATATATAATAATAAATATTTTTTTAACAATCGAATACTAAAACAAATAGCATTAAAAGCACCAAAAAAAATCTAAAAACAATCAAATATTGATCCATAAAAATAAGATAAATAAATAAATAATATATTTTTATTATATAAATATACATATATTAGGTATAATAATTTTAAAAAATTATTTGGAACAGACGACTAATTGAATTTTATATTTAAAATTATTTAAGTAAATAAATAATATATTTTTATTATATAAATGTACATATATATTAGTTATAATAATTTTAAAAAATATCCGGGTTCGGATCCGAATCCGGGTTGGGACGGGTTTTTAGTAAAACCCGTAACCCACCCCAAACCCGGCCGGGTTTAAAATTTTAAATCCACAATCCGCCCCTAAACATATTATTTAGACCCGAATCCGCCCATTAAGAGCGGGTCCGGGGCTAACCCGCCCCATTTGACATCCCTAATTTAGGCCGGACAGATCCGTTATACTAATACTATTTTTTAATTTTTTTGCATTGAAATGCGCCAAGATCAAAGGATTTAAAGTCACCCTAAAATTCTTTGGTAACTTCATTTGTCGATTATTAAAAATAATTTAATTTTCAAAGTAATATAATCAATTAGTATACTCCTTCCCTCAATCATAATAATGTCATTTTTTAAAAAAAAATTTACAAAAAAAAAAAAAAATAGCATAATTATCATGGACAAAAGAGTATATAACAATAATAAATTAATTTAAATAATATGAATAAATTGATGAGTATGAATTTATTTAATACAATAATTATAAATAATAAGTTTATAAAATGAAACATAAATACACATGTATGAATTATAAATACTTTAAATATATTCTTATATTATTATATAAAATAATTAATGAACAAATTAAACCAAATTTTTTCACTTTTTATTTTTTGGATTAAAGTACTTTTTATGTTAGATACCACTAATGTAAAAAATAATATACTTGAATTATTGATTTTTTTATGAATAAAGTATATATATTATATATTGTGTTAATATATGTATTTTATTTTTTTCTAATATTTATGGAGAATTTTTATCACTCAAAAATAAATTGAGTAAGCAAATCAGAAATTAAATATACTAATAAAAATGAATTAAAATATAATTATAATTAAAATTAGAAGATAAAAAAATATAGCGATCTCAGATGCGTCGATATCAATGGTGACTCGTAAATTTATAGATATAAAATAATTAATAAGCAAAATAAATTATTATTACTATTGTATTAAAAATATATATTAATATATAAGGTTAAATATATTTTTGTTAAAAAATCGTACACATCATTTATTTGCTGAAGAAAGCATCTTTCAATTCTTGAACTACCAAAATTACAATTTTTTGTAAGGTATATAATATATTTTTAAGAGTAAAAAATATATATGTAATAAAACTGATAATTGACTATAAATATATAAGGTTAAATATTTTTTTTTTTTTTTTTTTACAATTTTCCTTATATTTATTAATTTATTAGCCTTAAATATTCCAAGACATTAATGTTAGTTTGCGGAATTTAGAATATTTTTATAATTATTCTTTTAAAAATATCAAAGCAAATATATATTTTAAATTTTTTTATATTATATTAAAATACCATATTAACATCTCTTTATATTATATCAAATAATTACTTTTAGTATCTAAAATATAAACTCAAAATTCAAACTTCAAACAAACGTTTAATAAATTGTTTAAATAAATTGGTTCATAATTCATTAAAATAATACTATATATTATAATTTCATCCTATAAAATAAACACGACCATATCCGAACAATCGCGAGCATAATAAGCTTCAATGGGAAGCCGCAAAGAAAGCGAGAGCCCCGACAAACGGCGCATTAATGTAAGTTGCCGGCTCTGACTGCTGATAGTTACTTCTCTCGTCGGAAAACTTATCTTGATTGTCCGGACCACCTACGATGGCTCCAACTAGGATGTTCGGATTCGGCGACCCGGAGTTGTAATAATCGAATCCGTCATGGCACCCGATGCGGGCTGCGTGTGCGCGCACCGACGGCAAAGACGATCCCCGGTGGTGGACACGTTGCGGATATTTTTGTCCGAATCCTACCATGTACGACATTTTTTCCGGATTGTTGCCCAAAATGTAGTCCACCTGTTTCCTCGCCTCCGCCGCCAGTTTTTCGGAGGAGACGGCGGCTGTCCCGCCGCAGGAGGCGGCGCCGCCGTGGGAGGTGAGATATTTGGAGTAGGTTAGGAGGAGGAAGGTTGCTGTTGTCACGTATTGGAGATTGCTTTCGCTTTGTTTGTAGTAAAGTCCTCCTAAAACAAAAAATCATCATTTAAATTTTAATTAGGTCTACAAAGAAATTTTATTAAAAATATTCGATCTTTCCAAGCCACTTTAATTTAAAAAAAAAAAAAAAAAAATTGCTAAATTATGTAAGTTTACTTGCACTAATTTTGTTTTGGATTTTGGTTTTTGGTTTTTAAATAGTTAATTTTTGAATTTAAATAATAGTTTGATGTAATATAAATATATGTTGATGTGATGTTAGGAATATGAAATTAAATTGAAGCGTAATATAATAAATTAAAATAAATGTTTGATATGCTATTCTTAGATTAAAAAAAAAAAAAGTGGATGATAATATAATAAATAAAAATAAATGTTTGATATTACATTCTTAAAAAAAAATGGATAGTAATATATATAATAAATAAAAGTAAATGTTTGATTTGATAGTCTTAAAAAATAATAATAATAAATGGTAAAACTAAGTGCAATCACTTACAAGTTTTCTTTTTTAGTCATTTCTTTAATTTATATTTAATCTATATAAGTAAACGAAAAAAATTATTATTCATAATTTTATTATATTATTTAAACAAATAATAACTAATTTGCTTATGTTCTTTCTAACTATTCATATTATTTTTTTATTAACTTAATAATTTTTTTTAACTATCCCACAAATATTAAAATAACTTTTTAAAATCTTTGGGATGAAGAAAATATAAATTAATTATGTAATATGTCCGTATTAAATAAAGTAAATTTATATTAAAATATATAATACTTTCTCCGTCCCAAATAAAGTGCAACATTTATTTTGGGCACAGGCTTTTAGTTAGGTAGTATTAAGCAAGATAATTTATAAATTAGGTGACGTGATGAAAAGAAAAATATATATTTTATTTTTTTTATTTGGATGATGTGACGGGATAAAGTGTGGGGTAGAGATTAAATATAATTAATTATTTACTCTCTTGGAAATGTTGTAGGGTGTTTGAAACATACCAAAAAAAAATATTGCACAATGTTGAAACGGAGGGAGTAATATATTTCTAATACTTATGTGTTTGTTTGGACTTTCTTTTTTTTATAAAAGAAAATTTCTATTAACTTTTTTTTAAAAAAAAATATCAAATTAAACACAAATATTTTATTTTATAGGATATACTAAAAAATAACTTGTGAATTCAAAATTGAAAACATAAACAAACATACTTACCGCGGGTGAATGACTGAGGCTGAAAACTTGGAGAGTCCGGAATAAGGGAGCATATGTACCTGTCCGAATGTGCTTTGTACGCCTCAAATTCTTCAATGCTCTCTTCCAAGAATGCCTAATAATAATAATAATTAATAAATATTATTATTATTATTATTATTATTATTATTATTTATAATTAATAAATTAATTAATTAATTACCTGAGAGAGAAGAACTTTAGTTCCAGCTCGTTTGTCATCCCAACTGAAAGAATAGTCGTCTTCATCGGCTCCCAGCGTGTGGCCGTTGGACTCAATGTAAGACAAATATGATGTCTCTTTTGAAGCCCTGTGAAGCCACGATGCTCCCCACAGGAGCTCATCCTGCACACATATACATACATACATACATATATATATATATGATTAATAATTATTTATTTATTTATTTATAATAATCAAATCTAAATTATTATAATAATAATTAATAACACACATCCGTACTTGGTATCCAGAGTAGGAGCAGTAAAACGGGCACACTGCTGAGCTGAGAGACTCACTATAAGCCCCTCTATACCTGTCTGCAAAATCGAATACCTGCAAATTCATTCAACCCAAAAATCAAATTAAATGTATTATTAATAATAATAATAATAAATAAATTTTTCTTTAAAAAAAAGACCTTCTTGGCAGTTTGGAGCAATTTAGCAGAGTAAGAAGGATCGGAATCTCTGAACACAATGGACGCCGCCGCCAGCGCCGCCGCAGTCTCGGCGGCGACGTCGGATCCCGGATTCTGCGGCGAGACCTTGTAGACATTCCGGGCGGTGTCCATGTCCTCCGGCCGTTCCCAGCAGCTATGGTCGTTGTTGGGATCTCCCACCTGAACGTACAAAAATTCCGGCGCCGCCGCCGAAGCTTTCAGGAGATAATCGGAGCCCCACCGGACTGCGTCCATGGCGTTCTTCGTCTGGCTCTTCATGGAGCTTCCGAATTCGATGACGCTCCACGCCAGAAGAGTCGTCGTGAAAGCCATCGGCAGACCAAATTTAACGTTGTCTCCGGCGTCGTAGTAGCCTCCCACGAGATCCACCTGTATTATCGTTGTATTCATATATATATATGTTATAAATCTTTTAAATGGATTTTACGAAGAAAGTGAGTATAAATTTGAATGATAGAAATAATATTATTTAATTGCGATGGATTTAGTTAAATTGAGGGAGGGTGGGTGGGACGAACGTGGTAGCCGGAGCCGTCGGAGAGGCCGGAATCGGCGCGCCAATTGACGCGTTGGGTGGGCGGTAGTCGGCCGGATCTCTGTCCCTCGAAGAAAAGGATTGATTTTTCGAGAGCTTCGGAATAATCTTGAGGAGTGAAAGCAACAATGGATGGTGAAATGTTGATGAAAAAATGGAAAAGTAAAATTAGAAAGGGCATTTTGAGGGTATGTTTCGTGGCACAATTAGACATTGATGAATAATGCTTGTAGAATGTCTGTAGCATATGAATATGAATATGATGATGACAACCCTCTTTATCTATATATATAGCAACAACTATTGTGCCAAAATTTATCACTTAATTTGACACAATATTCAGTTGATATAATTACATATGTCCTTTGTTTCTGATGAATGTACTTTATTGAAATTTTGTAGTAAATTAAAAAATAATAGTAATGTATTCTCTCCGTACCAAATACCTTGCAATATTTCGTTTTTGGTATATTCGAAACACCCTACAACATTTTCAAAATAGGAAATAATTAATCATACTTAATTCCTACTCCACACTTTATCCTCTCACATCATCCAAATAAAAAAAATAAACTATATATTTCTCTCTCCATTATATCACTTAATTTCTAAATTATCCTACTTAATACTGCACACTTAAAAACTCGTGCCAAAAGTAAATGTTGCATCTAGTTTGGGACGGAGGGAGTATTAATTAGTGAAAGTGTGTAAGAGATTTTTGACAATTTTGTTTTTTGACTTTATATATAAATTAATTATATGTGTAATTGTACATTTGTAGTTTAAGTAAGTGTTAAGAATATTTTAATATTAATGTAAAATTACTTTTACTAAATGAAAAACTGATATTTTGAATGGACAGACAAAAATGATAAAAAGATACTTTAAATTCGGATAGAGGTAATACAACATTTTATATAGTTACAAATAATATAAATAATATAAAATTTACTTTAATATAATATAAATACAATATATAACTCGCAATATATATTATTATTGATTTTCATAGTCCTATACGATGTATACCATCATTAATTTCATCATAAAAAATATATTCATACAACGAATCTATAAATATATATATATATATATGTATATATTGTCAGCTTGTTTTAGATGTATTCATTAAGACAAATCACCATTGTCCCGGTCCCATATATGTATATGTTTGTACATGAGGTTTCTGTTGCTAATAAGATAAAATTGTACTTATTAAAATTAATATCTTTAAAATTTGAAGTCATTACTTATATATATATATATATATCCTTGAAGTCAACATATTATTATATAATTAATATAATATAATTATAACCAGTGACGGAACCAGTAATAAAAGTTGATAAGGGGTGCAAAATCAATTTTTTTTATTGATTCAATGATAAAAAATTTTAATGTTATTAAAAAAAAATCAACAAAATTACATAAATTTAATATTTTTTTACTATAAAAATAAAATTTAAAAACTAAAAGTATAAATCTAACACACACACTGATAAAATTTTTATGATTTTTTACATTATAAAATTTTTTAAAAAAAAACAAAAGATAAATTACTATAAAATATATAATTTTATTATTTTTTACATCAAAAAAATACATTTAATTTTAGAGCGGAGGGGTCAGTTGACCCCTCTAACCCCATAACTGACCCCTCTAACTCCCATATAGTTCCGCCCTGATTATAACTATGTGAATAACTGAATATTTTGAATACAATATAATTTATTTAGCAATAATATTTAATATTATATATATATATAAGCTTATGTAAACATCATATTTAATTAATAAAAAAACATCACGTGCATGGATAAGTAAAAGATTTACGGGTAGACACTACTCAACATCTTATGTATCTTGAGTGAAATTATTTATTTGATACGTATTCAAACATATCGTATAACTATATATAGTCAATTAATGTATATACAAATACAAAAATTGGGTTTTGTTTAGATACGAATTTTAATTTTAATTTTTTAAATAAAAATAATAAGATATTAAGTATTTAATATAATATCTTTAAGAAAAAAAATTTTATCCATATGTTATTTTTTTAATAATTAATATTGATACAAATATCGAACCTTCAATCGTAAACAGAGTTTTGTTATTTAAAAATAAATAAATTAAAATGACATAATTTGACTCTTAATTAATTTTTTATTAACACAGACAAAAAGAAATCCTTAGGAAATTTAAGTTTCTTTTACAATACAACCGTATAAATTATATATTCCCTCTTATTATCTGCAAGAGTTATATTTACTTTCTGTGTATTGATATCTAAATACTACTATTATTTTTTATATCAAAATAGACTACAAATTAAAAAAGATAGCAAAAATATTTTTATTCAATATTAAATACGATAAAGCAAAATATAAATATTCCCTCCGTCCCAAAACTATAGTGTAGGTTATGTCTGGGACGGGATTTAAGAAAATATTGATATTATATTGGTAGTAGGTAAAAAGTATGGATAAATGACTTTTTTACCCTTGTGAATGTATTAGTATAAGAAGTAGTAACAATTGTGTAATAATAATGAAAAAATAAGGATAATTTTATAGTGATATGATTATTTATGAAAATGAGACTATTGTTTTGGAACGAACAAAAATGATAAATAAGACTATTGTATTGAGATGGGAGAAATATAATTTTTCCATAAAGACGAGGAAGTATATTTTTGTGCATGTAAAATATTACATTAAAAATATTATTTAAAAATAGTTAAAACTAAAGTACAAAAAATATATCCAATTAACTTCCATACATAGAGAGAGAGAGAGAGAGAGAGAGAGAAGTTGGTTAGCAGTTGGGTGAGGAGAAAGTCGGAAGTGCATCACGGGATCAACTGCGGCAAATGGGATGGGATATTGGGATGTCATCTTACAACTTACAACTAAGGCCCATAACCAAATTATCACAACATAAATATAATAAAAATAAATATAAAATAAAAATATGTCCATATCAAACAAATGAGCGGTTACAGTGCTTGTATTGATATTATTTTTATTTTTTATTTTTTATTTAATAATGTACAAAATCCGACTGATACTTTTCAAAATACGTTTTGAATAAATCAATATATAATAGGAAAAACCTAGAAATGTCGGGGGCCCTATATAATATGGCCCTACCATGACTGCATGTAATATGGCTAAATTGTACAAAATTTATCTCTGATTTAATGAAATTTCGTCAAATTCCTTATATTTTAAAACTGCGTCAAACTCTCTCGTGGTTTTATAAACTCTGCGCTTAGCCAGATCGGCAGTCCTTATCTAACGATATTTAACCTAAATACGCTCAAACTGCGAATAAATTTTAAAATCGCAATTTATAAACTCTTATAATTATAAATATATTCATTTTTCTTATATTTAACACTCAAAAATAATTATTTTTCTCAGATTTTTAAAAGTTTAATTTTACTGGTTTTTTTAGGTTAAATATAAGAAAAATAAATGTATTTATAATTTCAGGGGTTTAGAAATTGAGATTCTAAAGTTTATTTGCAATTTGGGCGCATTTAAGTCAAATACCATTAATAAGGACCGCCGAGGGGTTAGACGGAAAGTTTATGAAACCACGAGGGAGCTTTGACGCAGTTTTAGAAGTGTGGAGGATTTGACGTAATTTCGTGAAATCACATGTGAATTTTGTGCAATTTATCGTATAATTATTTTTAAAACAAACATCTTGTATATTATATATTGTATTAATATTAATATGTAATTTGTATTGATATTAATTATAGTGTATATCATTGTTATGTGATGTTAATTCATATATTGTCTGTGTTGTGTTAAAGTCAATAATAGTATGTATTGTATGAACTATTGTGATATATTATTAGTTGACATATTGTATTTATGTTATCTTAATATAAATTATGTATCTTATTTATTATTATTACTCTCTCCGTCTCATAAGTAAATATCCATTTGCTTATTGCACGTAGTTTTAGAAATATTAGTATTATATCGAGATATAGTAGGAATGAAGTAGAAATGACTAAAATAATCTTATTAGTATGTGTGATATAAATGTAATGGCATTTGTGTAATATATTGTAAGTTGTAAGGGTATTTGTAATGTTAGGTAGATAGTATAATTACTAAAATGGAAAAATAGATACTTTGTTATGGGACGGAAAAAGTATTATTTACCGCAAGTATGTATTTAAAGGTGTGTTTGTTTGGGGGTTTGGATTTTGAGTTGGGATTTGAATAGTAAAAATTTTGAATTTGAATAGTTGTATGATGTAATATAAACAGACGTTGATGTGATGTTTTGGATGTAAAATTGATTTTTAGTATAATATAAAAAATGAAAAATAGGTGTTTGATTTGATTTTTTTTGGGGAGAAAATTGGATCAACAGTGGAAATCTAATCCAATCCCAAACAAACACAATGGATAGAATGTTGAATGACATCTTCTCTAATAATATGAAGACAAGATTCTCATTGTTTTATGCTAACTCACATGACACCACCTCTCTCCTCATCACACATTTATTACCCCTACCCCACCCCCCCCCCCCCCCCCCCCCCCCATTTTTCTTTCTCCATTTCTTTTTAAACAAACAAAAATTTAAAATAAAATAACTAATTAAACAATATTATCGTTTTGGAGGTTGGCACCGCACGCAACATGCAAATTAAGACTCTGTTTTATTATTATTATTATTATTATTATTATTATTATTTACCAGTCGTGCATTGCAATACAATTTCAAATTGTATGAAATTAATGTGTTTGTTCACTCAAAACTTTTTTTTTTTTTTTTGTACTAATATATACTTGCATTAATACAATGTAATATATATTATTTATATATAAAAAGTCAGGAATTCAATACAAGATATTATTTATATTATTGCCGACACATTCTATATACCTAACATAAAAAATGAACTTATTTAAAAATACAGAGCGAACAAACTTTTGTTTTTATTTACTTGGGGTTTCATTTTATTTTTTATTTTTATTATTTATTCTGACCAAAAATATTCAATCCTTTATCTATTTATTAAAAAAAAAAAAAAAAATTGTTCCAAGTAAGATTAAGGTAAAGATCCCACATTAAAAGATTGCGTGATTTTCGTTAATAGTGCGGAAGGGCCTTCCTCAATTCTTGCTTGTTTAAAAGGCGCAATTAAAGGGGTTTGTTTCACTACAATTTTATTTATTTTTATTATTATTATTATTATTATTATAAAAAAAGATTGGGTATTTAATTCAACAATGGCACACAAATTAGTGTGTTACAAAAAAAAAAAAAAAATGTTGGTTGACGTCACGTGAGACACACGGTCCAAATTAAAATCCCAAATTTGCACTGTTTATCATTCTTTTTGAGGTACAAAACAAATAAGCAGCAACAGCATGAATTAAATTCCCCAAAATTTACTTTCCTAATTGGCACTTTCCTTTTACGCACCACATTTTGGACATTTTTTTGTCTAAAAATAGAAGGTAAAAGAACAATGTACTGATACGCCGAACCATTCATTGCTTAGAAATTGAATGAATTTAGGCGGATGTTTTGGTACAAGAATAATTAATATAGAAACATGAAAAAAGAAATACTTTGATTATGTTCTTTTAGGGGATGTATTCAATTTAGACTCTATAGAATTTTGTTGGACTTTCAAAATTTTGGTGTATTCAATCAAGATTTTTAAAAGTCTTTTTGAAGGTATTCAATCAAGATTTTTAAAAGTTTTTTTTAAAATTTGGAGGTATTCAATCAAGACTTTAAAAATCTTCAAATATTCAACAATTCATAGACTTTTTAATGGATTTTAATGAAAATTTGTTAAAATTTTGAATAGAATAGAATCTCTCCTAATCAGTAGAGATTTTGATGGATTTTTAAAATTATTATTATTATTATTATTATTGGTGGTGGTGGTGTTCTTGTTCTTGTGATAAATAATATGATATTATTTATTAATATTATTATAATTTTTAATAATAATAATAATAATTTAAAACTAAAATATATTAGCAAATTATTATGATTTTTTTAAATATATATATATTTTTATATTATAAATATAATTTTTAAAAATATTATTATCATAGTAAATATGTATTACTGTCGTCTTTTCTTTTCAATTATCGAATATAATATTTGTCATTTCAGTGTAATTCTCCTTTTTCAATTATACAATATATTATATTATTATTCCGATAACGGTGAAATAGATATTTAAATATATATATATTTGTTGAATTGTTAATTTATATTTATTTATTTTAATATATTTTTCAAAAATCGTAAATTATATTTTTTATTTTCTTTATATACGTATTTATTTTTTATGTAAAAAAATTATATAAATAATAAAGAAATATAAAACTAATTTAATATATTGAATGATAATATAATTCTAAAATTATAAAATTAGTATTAATAATCTACAATATAGTAGTGTTACAGATGTTACAATATTTCAACATTATTAATAATTATATATTATTTATTAATATTAAATTTTATTTTATTAATAATTATATATTATATTTATAAAATTTGTATTGGATATAAATTTATATAATTAATATATATTTATAAAAATATTATTTTACAATCCTACAAAATTCATATAAATTCATAAAAATATTTAATAAAATCCTTGAAAATCTATCTAAATCAATTACTAAAATCCATCAAACTCAGCGTAGACTCAGTAGATTTTATAAATTCACATAAATCCATAGACTTTTTAAAATAAAAAAAATCCATTAAAATCTCAGTTGAATACACCCCCTTATTATTCCCTCAGTCTCTATTCAAATCAAAGTAATCTTTTTATCATTTTCGCCTGTCCCAATTTAAAGTATTATTTTTCTATTTAAAAAAAATAATCATATATTAATACCAAATACTTTTAATTTTTATTTAAATTAAAAATATATCATTACATATACAATTACTTTATACATAACGTTAAATGACAAAAATGTAAAAAGCTCTTACACACTTCCATTAACTAATAAAATATTATTAATTTTTAATTTACTATAAAATGTTAAAATGCCCCACTAAAATGGAATTGAGGGAGTATAATTTTTTTTAGTTATTGGGAATGTAAATTATTATTAAAATATTTTATTTTTTATTTTTAAAATATTTCTTAAAAATAATTTATTTTATTGCAATGAATAATTGAAAACAAGCATACTCTCCAATTTTCTTATTTGTTTGAGTTGCTGGAGAATTAGAATTTATGAATAAATGATCTTTTATTTTAAAATAAAAAAATAAAAAATAAAAATTTTAATATTTTATCGGTCCACTCAAAATGTTTATATTTTATTATATTTGTTTGTCTAGTTTTATATATATATATACATATATATTAAGTAAACGTGACATCTATTATATTTACATCGTTCTTTCAAGGGTCACATTTATCTTTTATGTTATTGTATTTAGTATTAAAAATAACTTTATTTGTATAATTTTTTTATAAATATCCTTCTATTAGTATTATAAAACATTAATGAAAGTATTTTTGTAATTTTTTCTTAATTTTTACAAAATTTTGATATAATAATTAATATTCAAAGATCAACATGCAAAAAGCAAATGAAACCTTTAGAGCCGAAGATAGTATATTACAAATATCCTTGCAATTATATTTTTGTATATTAATGCTATTACATTACATTAAAACTGAATGGAAAAATAATTTTTACACACAAAAAGTTATATTAACTATATCACATATATATATATATGTCTGAAACTGAAAGTACGTTTTTTATTATTTTTCGTATGTTATATTCAAAAGTATCTATTTTCTATTATAATAAAAATAACTATATCTCATAAAGAATAATTTAGTAGTGTCACATATAAAAGTTTATTCAACGCGCACCAGTTGTAGCTTCTCTTTTTATAAAAAAAATAATAATAACACACTAATATTAAAATATTTTTAATTTTTATCTACATAATAAATATATTATACATATACGTAAAATATAAAAGACAAATATAAAAATCATCTTACACGTTTTTAGCAACATAATCTTTCTTTGCAATTCTACCTTGTACACTACTAGTAAAATATGTTGTAGATATGTACAACACATATTTTTCATTAAATGTATTATATTTAAAATTTATTCTTTATTCAATATTCAAGGATTTGATCTTTTTGTGATTGTTTTTCTTCAGAATAATACTATTCAATTTTTTTCTACAAAATACTTCATTTGATCTAATGCCAAGTAATTTTTTTTACCATTTTCGTCCGTCATATTTCAAAGTATCTCTTTTTCATTATAAAAAAAAGTAATTATACACTAATATTAAAATATCATTAGCTTTTACCTAAATTACAAACATACCATTACACATTAAATTATTTTATATATAAAGTCAAATGACAAAAATGCTAAAATTTCTTAAATGCTTAATATTACTGTATTATTTTTTAATTTACTACAAAATCTCAAAAGAACTTTTTGATAAGGCCGGGAGGAGGAAGTACATTATTCTGTTTTACAAAACAATTTCTTTTTGTTTTAAAAAGTTCAAATAATAAAAAATCACTAACCAAATAGCATAACATATGATAATAAAAAGCTTTTAAACATAAATCGTGAAAGAGGAACGAATTATTTTTGTCAAACTAGTGAACATGCATTAATAAGATATGTTCGTGTTTTTTTATGGTAGAAATGAGAACTGTGTCAAGTAATATAATAAAATAATACTATTATTTTGAATTGAATGTTAATTTTTGTTAGTGGACAAGATATATATATTATTATTGATGCCGATTTTTCAACAATAAAAAGTAAAATTCGAAAATAGAAAATTATCTTCGAATTTGATATAATTAGTGCTTGAGATTAGGAATAAACACTGTAGGATACATAAATAAAATAGGAAAATAAAACTACAGACCGGAAAATAAAGCGGTGAAAGGCAATTCTTTTGAATTTGATGTCGATTGAAGATGGTTTTTACAATAAATCCAAATCCTTAAATATTCCTTCAAGAAAACGTTTCAGAACCGTCGCCTGGTTGGTTACAACAACCGTCCACTAATTCCTCCTTCATTGACACGTGTCTTTAACCGTCTCGTCAACCGCATAACCCAACCGACAAAGCCAAAGACTAACTGATCGCTAGACCAAACGACTCATTGGCCGTCCCACGAAGCGACCACCATCTGGTCTCTTGTCCGACCTTGTATCGTCCGTCTCATTCTTCTTCGCCCGACCTCACTTGATCCGACCTCCGTATCAGCCGACATCTGTATCAACCGACCTCCGTATTCTCCGACTTCTGTCTTCGCCCGACTTTAGTTGGTCCGACCACGGGTCAACCGACCGGCCCACCCGACTGTGAACCATCCGACGGCGAACCAACCGACTGCGAACCAACCGATGGCAAACCAACCAATGGCGAACCAACCGAACGCGGACCAACCAATGGCAAACCACCCGACGGCCTTATCTATTTGTCTTATCTCCTTAGATGGACGGCTGGCCCAACCGACTTCTTTTTGACCATGCTATTAT
Source organism: Andrographis paniculata (assembly GCF_009805555.1). NCBI lineage: Eukaryota > Viridiplantae > Streptophyta > Magnoliopsida > Lamiales > Acanthaceae > Andrographis > Andrographis paniculata. The sequence goes on from NW_026137589.1 coordinate 1,277,719, forward strand.
CATTATTATTTATTATTATTATTTTTTCTGCATAACAATTATATATTGTGTAAGTGTGTAAATAATATATTTTTGATAATATTTATCGAAAATTATGCCACTCTAAAAAATAATTGAGTGAACAAATCCATAACTTTGATATAATTTTTTTTTTTTTGAAATAATAATGTTAAAAGTGACATTGATCATACTAGACAGCATGCAATAGTTTCTTTTTATTCCCAACTTACTGGATAATTTTAATTTGTTTCTTGAAATACATATGAGTGTATTATTTGTATTTTATTTCCTTTTGTGACTAAATTCAAATAATTGTTTTTCATCTGAAGTTCTTACATAACTATTATTTCTAGACAAACATTACATTCAATGAATTATTTTATCTTTAAAAAGAAACAAAAAATACATATTACTATTAGGAAATGCTCAAACAAATTTCAATTTGTAATTTTTACCTTAGATATAAAAAATCATATCAATAATATAAAAAATAATATTTTGTGTTAAATATTAATTTTTTATTGATAAATAAAATATATATATAATATATTGTGCAAGTGTATGTAAATATATTTTGATAATATTTATTGAAAATTGTATCACCCAAAAAAATAATGGGTAAAAAATTTTAGGCGTGTTTTCTTTATTTAAATATTTTTTATTAAGGTAATATAGTAAGTGTATATACTATTTTTTATTAAGGTAATATAGTAAGTGTATATACTATTTTGTATGAAATATATCTGGTTTATGTTTCCTTAAAAAATTAAAATAGTAAAAAAAAAAAAATAAGTCCACAGTTTTTTATATTAATTTATAGATGAAAATTAATAAGTAAATATATTTGTGAAATTTGAATTTGAGTTTGAAATTCTTTTTTAAATAAAATAATTTAAATGATATATTAAAATGATATTTTATATAAAACAAATAGTATATTTTTATTAGAAATTGTATAAGTTGAATAATAAAAAATTCGGATGAAAAAACAAGCCAAACTGTCCTGTGTAGCTAATTTGATTACATATATCCCTATATTTGGAAGATTTAAGCAATATTTAAATTTTATTAAGGTTTCTGTTGTTAAATATTAAATTATATATATTATAAAAATATTTTTATAAAAATAAATAAATATGTATTGGGAACTATTGTGTTGAAAGTGAACAAAGCCTATATATATCACACTAGTGTTCGGTGCTATGCACATATTATATATTAAATTAAATATTAATTTACTATTATTTATAAATAATACTTATAGTTTTATATATATTTTGCTTCTTCCTTTTTTGTAGTCCTTATTTTTTATTTTTTATATCACGGTATGAATATTAAAATTGATTAGTAGAAATTAAAAATAATATTCCCTCCGTCCCACTTATCGTGTCTGTTCCACTTATTATGTCATTTGAAAAGTATTATATACTTTAATGTCATTTCAAATTTTTTAATTTAATTTTTTTTAATTCTAATTATACTAATTAGTTAACTTAATCTTAATTTAAAATTATTTTTATTAAATAATAATTATTTTAACTAATACATTTTTAATTATTTACTAATTATACTTCTCTTAAATTCTCGTGTTTACGGTAAATGAGACATCATATCTGGAACAAAGGGAGTACATAACAATAACAATAATAGAATTAGTAAGATAGTTAATTTATGCATAATCAAATTTAAATTTTTAAAAATTGAACAAAAAACTTTATTATAAGATTTCACTATATATTAATTAATAGAAAAATGTAATCCTTTTTACCAAAATATAAAATATAAAAAACGACAACAAATTATATTTACAAATAAAATATAAAAAAAATACGATAAATTTTAATATAAAAAATCTCTCAAGATAAAAAAAAAATAAAAAAATTATGGGTCAGCCAAACGAATGAAGAAAATCTACTGTGATTAAATTGTATATAAGTCTTTTAAGAAAGTTTGTAAACACATTTCAATCACTATTATATCGACCAACGAAAATTACAAACTTAAGAAGAATTAAGATAAAAATAAAATAAAAATTTGTCATGTTCTGTAAAATTTTGATCGAACTACAAACATATGATCGCATATCTCCCCGTTGGATTTGGGTGCAGCCGCTGGCTGCTATATCGTTGGTTTTTTTTTCTTAAAAAAAAATATATCTCCCTGTTGGATGAAAAAAGTAACCCATCATGAACACTCCCTGAAAATTTAAGTTTGATCAGACGGTTAACGAAACATGTTTTTCCATATTCTTCTTCTTTTAAATAATTTTTCTTTCGTATTTCCTGTATAAAAAAATCAAAGAAAATGTAGTATATTAATATAAACAAAAAGAATACAATTTTTTAAATGAAATAAAAAATTTTAAAATCGAATAATTTATAGAATTAAAAGTCAAGTATATATATAGATAATAAAACTCTAATTTTATCCATATTTTTGTTATTTATTATCCCAAAAATCTTAATTTTATTGGATTATTTGTTATTCTAACAAATTTTATTTAATTATTCAAACTTAATATTTAAAAATAAAATAAAATAAAATTATAAAATTATGAGAATGTTGGAATTATAAAACCCGATTTATTGAGATAGTAAAGAACAAAAATATTGATAAAATTAGAGTTTCGCATATCTATATATATACTTGAGATATTAAGTCAAATAATCAAGTCAAAATAGTCTACTATAAAAATTATAATTAGATTTTTGTCCAACACTACGCAGGTTCGGAAAATAACGTGGATAAACATCGGATCAAATTGAAACTCTTAAAAATATTCGCAATTCGTTGTTTTGTCAATCCAACAATCCAACGGTAGAATTTTTTATTGGATGTCTGTAATTTGATTGGAAATTTACGGAACCCGTGACATATTTTTTAGGTTTGTTTTCTTGATCATGATTTTTCTTAAATTTGTGATTTTCATTGGTTAATTGTATGGTGGTTAAGCATGTTTATATGCATTCTTGAAAAAATAATTTATTAAATTTGATAATAGTGAATTTCGTACTTTGGTTTGGACGATTTTTTTTGAATGATTTTCCATGTGAAAAATGTTTTATTTCTTTCATATTTTATTTGCGCATATAATTAATTATCTTTTTTTATATTTTTTTTAAGGGAGTGAATGTTTTCCATGAGAAAAAATATCATCTCTTCTTCATAGTTTATTTACACATTACCATTTCTTATATTCTTGCAAAGTAATGTATTTTTCCATAAATATATATTTAGTGAAATTTTTATAGTAAAATTTTTTGTTTAATTTTAAAATATTTTAAGTTTGATTATGCCAAAATTAATTATCGTATTCTTTTTATATTGATTATCTTATTTTGTATATATTTTTTTAATTTTTACTAATAAATTCTGTATTTATATTATGATGTAAAAAAAAAAAATTAAAGAAAATTAATACAATGCATGTATATTTTTATATAATTGTGTTTTTAAATTTTCTATTATATTACGATATATTTTTTCTAAAATTGTAAATTACGTTCAAATTTCAATTATTTTGATTGGAGTAAATATTATAATAGAAACTTTATTTTTATTTTAGTACATTTATTTTTGTGTTGTGTATATATATAGTTTTTTTTAATTATTATTTTTTACTAATTAATTTTTTTCGTTTTTATTGTTTATGTATTTTTTTCAAATCGATTTGGTTCTGAATATAATATTTTAATACACTTTTTAATTTTGTAGATTGTGTTTAAATTTTAAATCTTTTGATTTGAAAAAATATTTAGGAAATCGATACATAAATTTATGATAAATTTTAACATCTAAATTTTATTTTTATTGTAATAGTTTAATTCTTATTGTGTATTTATTTTTTAATTATCTACTTTGTTATTTTTATTTTCTAAAAATTAGTTTGTTTTAAAATTTTATTGTCTATGTTATCTTATTTATTTATTTTTTTCAGGTATTCACTTTGTAACTTATTCTTTTATTATATATATTTTTAAAATTTTATAATAATTTTTATAGTTATATCTATTTGGATAATTGAAAACATTTATAGGGATTTTTAATTTTTTTAAAAAATTATTTTTAATTAATAATATCTTATCATAAGTATATAGTATATAATTAAATTATTGTTTTCAATTACAAAAACATTTTAAATAATTATTATTTACTTTTCAATTTCAAATCTTAGTATTTATAAATATACAAAATGACGTGTTGTATAAATCTTTTTCAAAAATTAGTTTTTTATGTATAAATAAACATGCTCAATTTTTATTGTGCAGTTACCTTTACAAAATGTCTTTTTATTTCGTTTTTTTTTTATATGTTAGTGGGTATACACAGTTTATTGTTTGAGTATTTCTCTCTAACCTATAAATTTTTTTTATTTATTTTGTATATTTTTCTTACGAATTAATTTACATTTATTTGAATATTTCTCTTTAGTCTTTGGTTTTAATTTTTTTTATTTACTAAATTATTTTCTCTTACTATTTTTTTATGAAGTAAATATCTGAAAAATGTGAGATCAACCACTACTTGAGGAGATTGCTGCCGTCATGATGCTCAAAGATGTGATTATTATTGATTGAAATTATCTCTACATTGAGTATTGTGAATCAACAAAAGAAATTGAAAATTTGTATTCGATTAAGTAGTATGGGATGATTAAGCGGAGGGCAGCGGCGATAGTGGAAGAAGGGTAGTGATAATGATCGGAAGAGTATTCAAAAAGTATGTGTCGACAACTGATGTCGTGCTAAATAATATGGTATAAAATGCTCTTTCATGTACACATAAATGCTAAAATAAAAAACAAAATGCTGATTTATTTTAATTAACAATAATATGCGTATTTTTATGCAATAATAAATGTTGATTTTTTATGCATCTTAAACCTAACTACAAACTCCTATTATATGCACACGAGCAGTATAAATTGTAAGCAACATCTGGTTTTGTTAATTCCATTGCATGTCAATTAATTAATCCTGTTTAGATTAGATGCTGAAAAATATCAAAACATATGTTGTCTATTGAATAATAAAATGTTGTTACACATTTTAGAAAATGTTGATTGTTGTATCAAGTAGTATATAACATAATATGAAATGCTCTCTCATGCACACGCAAATGCTAAATTCAATTGAACGAGATATTAAATTTTTTTTAATTAACAATAATATAAGTATTTTTATACAATAATGAATGCTAAAATTTTTTTGGATTTTAATCTAGACTACAAACTCCTACTATGTGCATACTCATAATAAAAATTATAAAATTTTGTTAATTTCATTGTATGTCAATCAATTGATCATGTTTATATCATATGCTGAAAAACGTCAAACAATATGCTGTCTATTGAGTATTAAAATTTTGTCACACATTTTAAAGAATGCTGAGTATTGTATCGAGTTGTGTAATATAGTATGAAACGCTTCCTATGCATACGTAAATGTTAAATTCAAGATGCTAATTTATTTTAATTAATAGTAATTTATATATTTTGATATAATAACAATCGTTAATGTATATTATTCAAATTTTTAATAGATGCAAACGAGATTTTGATATTTGGTTGTTATACAGATTTTGAAAAATTATAAAATGATCAGGTTGTTGAGCGAAGCAGATGAAATATCTGAAATTTTTATTTATTTAATGTCTCCGTTGCTTTTTGAGGAATTTATTGAGGTTGGAATAATGACAAATAGATTTTCCTCGTCTTTATCGATCTTATTTAAAATTTTGTTGAAAGATTATGATTTTTTTATTTTGTTGAAATTACAAAATAGCAACATAGGAAAAAAAGTAGGAAAGAAGAAGACAATTACATAAATTATTTGTAAGTAAATTATTTTTAAACCTCTAAATTAATATAAGCCTTTAGATTAACTTTTATAATCCAAATGCTATTAATGAATCAGCGTAGTGCTGAATATTAGGTTTCAGCATGGGATCCCAATTAAAATAATGATGTAATCAGTTAATAATATTAAATCATATTTTTTTCTTTTATGTAAGTGGTATTGTTAGTAAATTTAAAATAAAAATTAATATATATGATTAAAAAATTTTAGAATATGTATTTAAATATTTTCAAAAGTGTATCTCAATTTAATATAATATATGCAATATAATATAATATTGGTGATTAATAAACTTTTATATGATACAAATAAATAAAAAAATATATATTTATCTATAATTAACTTAAAATAATTTTATAAAAAAGATGAGGATTGTGTGTTTGTTTTATAAAATGGTTTGAAAGGATATATATTTTTTATATGAAGTATAGAGAATTGTATAAATAATACGAAAATAATAAATATGTGTAATATATTAATTGTTTGACGAGAACGTGTTTGTTTTCTTCACAAAAAATACAAAGAGTTTTAAATGTAAATAAAAATATTTATTTATTGAGGAAATCAGAGGTAAAAAATAAAATAGTTTCGAGGAGAAATTTATATTTTTAAGTATATTTTGAATTAGATAGTTTTACCAAATATAAAAAGATATCATTTATTATGCGACTAACTAAAATGAAAAATGTATCATTTTTTATGAAAAAAAATGAGTATATATATCACATAATTATAATCCTTCATCAGTCTATAAAGTACGAAAAAAAATATAATATATACTCCTTCCGTTCCATCCAAAATACCCTTTTAGATTTTTATAGTAGATTAAAAAAAATAATAATATCTTATTTGTTAGTTGAAATGTGTAAAATAATTTTAATGTACTATTATTTTAAAATATTAAAATATTTGTTAGTATTTTCGATTGTTTTACTAAAATATTTCAATAGTATTTTTTATTTTATAGTATTTTCGTATATGTTTCATTAAAAAATGTACTTTTAATTGAAATAGAGAGTATTTCGTTTTTACATAAAGATTAAGTGATGATAATAATATTTAAGTGATAATTTGTCGTAATTTTGAGTGTAAAGATCTTTAATTTGAGTTTATATTTTAATTTGATATGATGGTATTAATGTAAATAAATATAAATTTGTAAGTATTTATAATTTGTATTATGATCAAACTTATTGAAAAGAAAAATATATATTAACATAAAAGTATATATATATTGTAAGTGGACCGATAGTGTATTAATTTTATCAAAGATTTTAGACTTTATTTAGACTCTATTTACACGAGAGCTTTAAAAATTTTGCAATTTGAAAGAATCTTAAAAGAAAACGTAAAAAACTAGATAATAAATAGGTATTATATATGATAGATTGTATGGAAAGAATATTTTAAATATAATTTTAAATAAGAAATATGTAATTAATATAATGTTTTGGTGTAAAAAATTTGAAAAGTACTTGTAAGCAAAGTCCTAAAACATTCTTATTTAATTTAAATTACAATTAAACTTTATATTCTAATAATTTGGAATGAATAAAAAAATTAAGTAATTAATAAAACTTAAATACAATTTTTTGAATATTTTTATATTAATCATAAATTTTAATTTTTCGGAGGAAGAGGAGGAAGTGTCGTTGGCAGTGACGGTGACGGAGGAGGACAACTAGATAGAGGTGGTATTGAGGTAGTAGAGATGAAGGTTGCGTGGTGGCGGTGGTAGTTTTAATTTTTTTATTTACTAAATTATGTTCTCTTACTATTTTTTTTACGAAGTACATATCTGAAAAATGTGAGATCAACCACTACTTGAGGAGATTGCTGCGGTCGCTATGCTCAAAGATGTGATTATTATTGATTGAAATTATCTCTACATTGAGTATTGTGAATCAACAAAATAAATTGAAAATTTGTATTTGATTTATCCCAACTTCGCAAAATAATTTATTTGCTTAGTGCTTTGTTTGTTAGACATCCTTATTTTAGACTATTGTATAGTCTTTTATTGTAATTTTAATTTATTTTTTTATTTTGTCCTAACATTGTTTACTTTTTATTTTATATTATATATTATTTTCATTGTCTAATTTGTATGTTCTTTTTTGTTCATCGGGTAATATTCACTGGACGTGGGAAATTGTCTGCCGTTTAATCATTGTCATTGATTGAAGTTGAACATAATATTTCGGATAAGTTATTTACAAATTTTTTTATATTATTTAAATAATTCTAAATAATTTTAGTCAATTTTAAATTTTTAAATAATTTGTTTTAAATTTACAAAATTTTATAATAATTTTATATATAATTTAATTTTTATATTTAATTTCAAATAAAAAGAATTTGGATATTGTTCTTGACATTTTCAATTGTAGACTTAAATACTAATTTAATAAGATGATTTTATTTTATTTATTGACTTTTTTATTAATTATATTGTTATATATTAGAAATTATTTATAAATTAATTTTTTAAAAATAAATATGATTTTTTTAGAATGAGTATCAACGAGTGATATAGTTAAAAATATTATTTGAATGGATGTCTTTAATATAACTTTCATGCAAATAAAATAAAAAATTAAGTAAAAAAAATAAAGAATACAAGAAATGACAATTTATAGAAGAAATAAAATACTAAGATAATAAAGTATAAATATATTTTTTAATTGAATATATATTATTTCTTTTAACTATTTATAAAATTAGATAAAAATAATATAACAATTAAATTTAAATATAATAATTTTGTGCATAATACGGATTTACGCGCTAGTATATATATACACTATAAAATAACATAATTTTAACGGACATAATGAGTATATTATAATTTAAACTATTTAATTACATTTTTCACCGGACGATTTTAACACAACCTTCATTTTTAGAATTTTTTTTTTCTATTTTAATTGACAGAACGAGTATATTATAATTTGAACTACTTCATCTATCATTCAAATTTATTTTTTTTGCCATCTAAATTTATTCACGTTTCTCATTTTAGTAAAAAATACTATATTTTCTACTTTTTTAAATTTTTAAATTTTTTTTCTATTTCCGCCTTTTTTTTAAAAAAAAAAAAGAAAAAAGAAAACTAGTGTATTGTCAAATGAACCCACAATGGGATGATCGAGAGAGTATATAATTACATTTTTCACATATTTTCATCAGGAGCTTGATTGTTTTTAATAAAATGTAACACATAAAGATCCAAATAGTAAAACTTCAAAAAAAATAATAAAAAATTACACACTATATATAATCGAAATGCAATGTGAAAAGGATCCAAGAATCCAATGACTTGTAAATTGTGATGCTGCGTATGGATATATATGTATTATAATTGAAGGAAGATTTTTATTTTTCTTTTTTATATTTCAATTTTGTTATAATCTTTAATTATGTAATAATTATTAGTTTTTATAGAAAATATATTAATTTATATTATAAAATATCATATTTTCATTATTATTTATTTATTTTTGTAAAAAAATTCAAACTCTAATAGAATATAATATTCCCTCCGTCCCAAACACCCTGCAACATTTCTAAAATATGAAATAATTAATTATACTTAATCTATACTCCACACTTTATTTCCTCACATCATTCAAATAAAAAAATAAAATATATATTTCTCTTTCTGTTTTATTTAATACTACCCATCTAAAAATCTGTGCCAAAAATAAATGTTGCATCTTGTTTGAAACGGAGGGAGTATAATTTTTTATACACCTGACTATTATTTAAACACACACAAAAAATAAAATAAAATAAAATAAAATGAAGCACGACGTAAGTCACCATAGGATACTGTGGTGGTCACGAGCCACCATAGTCACGAAGATAGAATTAGCCGTTGAGAAATGAGGCTGCACGTGACGTCAATTTCGTCCACTTTGCCCAACAAACACTATTGCATTTACTGCATAATAATTTAATACTGTAATAATACAAGAAACTATTATTTTTGTAACGAGATTTTTTCGTCTTTAAATTCATTTTTTCCGTTAGTAATGATATTAGAGACGAAATTAATGATGGAATTACGTTAGCTACGTGATCTTTAGTGACAAAATTCCGCTACAAATAAACTATTTTTTTTTAATGTAATTGGCAAGCTTCGAAGCCCCATTTTGCACACGTGTCACCTATGCAACAATATTAATAATAATTATTATAATAATAATATTCTACGAATCTCTCAAAATCACGGGTGTATATGGACGTTGTCACATGTCTACGTACATTGTTATCATTTTTATTTTGTTTCTTTAAAAATGTTAAATTAATTACTTCAAATATTATCTTTCAAAAAAATTATATTTATTATAACCCAAAATATTACATCAAATATTTTTACTATCTTCAAATCACAAAATAATACTTCTTTCGTTCCATGTAATATAATATGAATGTATTACTGTAGACAAGAGAATTTAGGTAAAGTATAATTAGTAAATAATTAAGAAGTGTATTAGTAAAAATAATTATAGATTAAGATTAAGATAAATAAATAGTTTAATTAAAATTTAAAAAATTATAAAATTTAAAATTTAAAATGCGATTAAAATGCATAATTATATTTCCAAAAATAGAAAAGACAAATTATGTTGAACGGACAAAAATAAAAAATATGACAAATTATGTGGGACGGACGGAATAAATTCAAACAAACCCTCCTACAGGCATCCTTTGCTGACTCTGGCACTTCACCACATTTAAGATCCCAACATTATCAAAAGATACATAGTAGTATTAAATTATGTAATAAAATTTTAATCGAAATAATATGCTTAAATATATATATATATATATTGATTTATAACAGCCTTGAATTAATTGGTCAATCATGAATTCTTTTCCTTAAAAACATCATTGCTTTGGCGGGATGTTTCTTGATCTTTGATGTGTCTTTAATTCATGTTCGACTTATTTTAATTAATCATGATTGAATCATATCTTTTTTTTCTTTCTATTTAAGCCATTTGACCCTTCCCACATGATCAAATCCTGCATGCATACTTTTGGGAGTTTTCAAATTTTTTAAAAATTTTAAAATAGTAAAAAGAAAAAAAAAAAAAAATTTAGTATTTGATACTCCCTCCGTTCCACATATCGTGTCACACTTTTCATTTTCGTTCGTCCCACATATCATGCTACATTTTCTATTTTTATTCGTCTCACATATTATGTCACTTTCTTTTCTTGGAAAAACATTTTATCTTTTAATAATATTTTAAAATTTAAAATTTATAAATTATTTTTTAATTTTTATTCGACTAATTAGTTATCTTAATCTTAATTTATAATTATTTGTATTATATTTAAATTAATTTTATTAATATATTTTTAATTATTTACTTGTTATACCCTTTCTAAATTCTAGTATCTATAATAACGCGGACGTCATATCTGGGACGAAGGAAGTTGATTTTTTAAAAACAAAATAGTACCAAAACTCCGAAATATGTCGGGTAAACAAAGTTTTGAAAATAATAATAATAATAATTTAAATTATATGAAAACATCTTTTACATAATATAAATATATATATTTAGAGTAATATTTTAAATGAAATTTTATTTATTTGTAATATATATTAGAAAAATATACGATGGACAGTGTGGATTAAAACCAAATTTTAGCTATTAACAATGATCTATGTCCTTATCTTCTTGAATATTGTAAAATTGATTAAATCTTGAATTCTCTATCAAATTAATTATTTTGCAAGAGATTGATTTTCTCCTATACTTAAGCATTTAATATTGCATTCTAGAATTATATATATCATATTGCATACTAAGTATTTCAAGGTGTCAAAGTTAAACTCGACCGAAAAATCGAATTCGTTCGACTTGGAAAATTTTCAGATTTGAGTTTAGGTGTTTCGGATTTGTAAAAAATTGAGTTCAGGTCGGATTTCGGATTGATCTGATAATCCAAAATATAAAAATCAAGTCGATTTTGAATTTCGAATTTCGGGTTGATCTAAAGTCATATATTTTTATTTCTTTTAATTTATAATATATTAAAAATAAAATAATATAAAAAATTTTAAATTATAAACAAAATACAAAATACAAAATGTTAATCCTAAGAATCACAGCTTTAAATAAATAATACATATTTTTGTTTTAGATAAATTTTAAAATTTTAGATTTTCGGGTCTTTTTCCATATCAAGTTCGTTTTGGTTCGTTAGGATTATCGGGTGACTTGAAACTAAATCAGGTTGACCTGAACCTGACTCAAAAAAATTCGGATGTTGAGTTTTAGGTCAAAATTCGGGTTCGGGTTGTGTTTAAGTTGATAGATTTTTTGTTATATCCACAGCTCAACCCGACACGACATTTCCTGAAAATACAAATTGACACCCCTAGTTTCATAGTGCATAATCTTGAAATCTATCAAATCAATTTGTAAGAGATTGATTTTATTCTTTTCTCCACAATGGTATGTTATAATTGGAACTTCCCATGCTTCCTTAGAGGTGTAGATCTTTGTGCTTTCTTCAAATGTTTTTTTAGTCTACACATTGTAGGCAGTAAATCAAGCTTTTTCTGTCAAGTTTGAGAGACAATTTTGTGCTTTTTCAACGATCGGGATTGAAAACACCCAAGGTTCGTTGAATTGCGCTTCGATTAATTTGCGCCACACTAATATAATGATGGGAAATAAGAATTAAGAATCACTCATAAGTCAGGTTGTTGTTATGTTCGGCCCAAAACATATATATCAACGATGTTGAGGACTCCCGTTTGCGGGATATGTAACTAATGGCTTAGTTTCCCTAACAAGTTCGAGCTTTTAGGTGAGACGGTCATTAGCTTCCGACATGGTATCAGAGCCTAGGCTAGGTCTCGAGTTCGAGTCCCGCCCGTCCCCATCTGTGGCATATGCATGTGCAAGTTTCGCAGACCCACTTGCACCTGAGGGGGCGTGTTGAGGACTCCCGTTTGCGGGATATGTAACTAATGGCTTAGTTTCCCTTTAGCTTCCGACAAACGACATTTATTGCGTGAAATCTCTTATATTAATGTAAAGTTTGCACGAAATCCTCATTGTTCAAAACTAATGTTTACGCAAATTTTATACAAATAAAAAACGTAAAATATTTTAAATAATTTTTTTGAATAAAATAAATAAATAATTTTATACCGTGACATATTTGAAACGGTAAAAGCCAATCCGCAATAACGATCCACGACAGTAAACCAAAAATACAATACACATGTAAAATAAAATAGACAATACTATAGAACATAGATTGCATAGATTATCACCATATACGGTTAAATTTGTTTGGAGGATTGGATTTAAATTCAACTATTCATCCAATTTTTTCCCCCAAAAAACATCAAATTAAACACTTATTTTTTATTTTTTATATTATACTAAAAATCAATTTTACATTCAAAATATCGCATCCACACCTATTTATATCACATTATACAATTATTCAAATTCAAAATTTGTACTATTCAAATCTCAATCCAAAATCCAAACCCAGACAAACACACCTTTAATGTCTTGAATATCATTATCTCAATTCAACGTCTAAATCTCTCCCCTCACAAGTCATTCAAATTTAAATAAACGAACACAATTTTACCAGTTACTTTGTGACATCAAGGAATGAAATAAATTGCCCACATCATTATATATATATATATATATAAAGGATTAAAATGAATTGTTCATAAGCTTCCCATAATAGTGAACATGAAATATGAGACTACAATACATAAAGTATAAATCAACGGTATAATCTAAATACTAATATAATATAAATAGTAGTGAGAAATCCCACGGTTTTTTTATATTTTATTTTTTTGTTCATAAAATATTTTTATATATGCAATTGATTTTATGCATTCGTTAAATTTATATTAAAAGAATATATTTATAATTTTCTCTTAAAAGTTAAAAATTAGAATTGATGTAATCAGTGGTTATGTAACTAATATATATGTATAATAGCAAATTTATTTTTTAAATTTAAATGTAAATTAACTATTTAATTTTAAAATGAATAAATAAGTATTCTATATATACATTATAGTATCATATTTAATAATTTTATCAACTTTTATATATACAAAAATTTATTGATTGTGTTAATTATAATTTTGTTAAGTATGTTAATTATGGTATATTAGTTATGGATACTTAATATAAATTTATTTTAATAAAAATATCAAAAATAAAGAAAAAAATAAAATAGTATAAATTTATTGAAAACTTGTATATATACAAATATATTTGAATAAAATTATAAATTTTTTATTAATCATCAATATTTTTATTTTTATTTTTATTTAAATAAAATAAAAAAATTTAATTTGAATATAAAAATATGGATAATATAATACATATATTATAAATAAAAATAAATCAATTTTATTTTAATGTTATTATTAAATAGAAATTAGTATAGAAGTTTTTTAGAAAATGAATAATAGGAAAATATCTATAATATACCAAAAAAAATTATATTAAATTATTTATATAAGTACAAAACAATAACAAAATAAAATATTATAAGTAAAATGAACTAAAATAAGAGTGAAAAATTGTATTGGATGGCTAAGGAAGAGAGAAATATTGCCGAAAAATTGACCATAAACTCACCGAAAAAATATTAAAGTAGAGAAGAAAGGGTGTTGAAGTGTGATTGAAATGGAACGAGGAAATAATCTTGCTCGTTGACACAATCAATACCTAAAATAAAACCGTCTGTAACCGACCATCGTTAAATATAATTGATTTATAAATAAAAACAAATCAATTTTATTTTAATTTATTACTAGATATAAACAAATATATGAATTAGCTAAAACTAAATAACACAAAATATCTGTAAACCCAAAAATATATGATATTATTTATATACAATACAAAATAAAATACTATAAGTAAAATATAAGTTAAAATGACTCATTATCTTTGGATTAGGTGACACCCAACCTCAAATGATTAAAATGTGGGGTACAAAAACTATAGTGAGTGACTATGAAAAAAAAGTTACTGGAAAATTAACCGGAAACTCGCCAAAAAAATATATCTGGAAAAATGAGAAAAATAAAGAGGATGAGATATTCATATGTGTGAAATGAGAGTGAAGATATAGTTTTTTATAGATATTCAAATGAGGATTGTTATCAAATAACCTCGAATCATAAAACGTTATAATTAATTTTTATTCATAATGAATTTATTTATATTTTAAAAAAAATATTATTTAATTGTAATATATTAGATATTAAATATAAAAGTATATTGGTAATAATAATAATTATTATAATAATAATAATAATTATTATTATTATTACCAATAATATATTAATTGATAATAATTAATTTTTAATGCAGCAATTATAAATAGTTGGAATAATTATTTTTATTAAAAAATTAAAAAAAAGGAGAAAAAATATGTATTAATTACGAATATAATTATAATTAATTTGCATTTGAAAAATGAATTACTTTTTTAAAAAATTAGTTATAAATATAATAAAAAATTTTAAAATTAAAATTTGAATATAATTAATCTTAATTATATATTTTAATTAGAATTAAGAAAATTTTAAATTAGTTTTAAAATTATTAAAAATTTCAAAAAATTTTAAAAAAATAGTAATTCATTTTTATTGTCATTAATTAATATTATAATTGAAAATTAAAAAATATGAAATCAATTTTAAAAATATTAAAAAATATAAAAAATAAGAAAAAATTGAAACGAAGAGGTATATAATTATAATAATAATTTTATTAACTATATTATCATGATATATTAATCATGAATATTTAATTAATAGTATAAATTTATTTTATTAAAAAATCAATAATAAGAAAAAAATGGTATGAATTAGATTTTTTTTATATAGATTAATAAATTTAGAAAAAAATAAAATATAAATATTTTTGCATCAGTCAATCATTAATACAAATTTTGATTATAGAACTTTAAATTTTTTTTATCATATCCATGATAAGGGATTAATAGTAAAATATATTCTTTTATTAAGCAATCAATTTTTATATAATTACAAAATATAATTACGTAGTTTTAATTTTACTAATTATCAATATAATTATTTTAATTATAAAAATAATAAAAATTATATTCCAAAATTATTACGTTTTCACTGCTCTTAATTAGGAGTATAAATGAACATAAAAAATTATATTAGATAAAGTAAGGAGGTTTTAGTCTTTTAAAAGTATTAAGGAGGTTTTAGTCTTTTAAAAATATTTTTATAATTACTATCGGTATAATATTATTATTCTTTAATTCTCGTATGAATCACAAATGTTATTATTGTTTTAGAACGGATGGAATATATTTTTTTAATTAAAAAATAAGAAAAAATATTTTAATATGAATTCTGCTGATTTTGTATAAATAAATAAATAATATAAAAATTAGCAAATTAGTTTTAATATAATAATACATACACAATATATTAATTTTATAAGTAGTATTATATTTTTACTTAAATATAACTATTGATATTATAGTTTTTTATACTACATTTTGTAGAATATATTAATGTATTGTATAATATGAATTCTATTTATAATTAATTTAGCATTATGTAATTAATACAAAATACTACTAATTAATTAAAATGAATGGATAATGATCAATTAGTATAAATACTTATAACTATAATTAATTATGAATTTAAATGTAAATTAATTATATTAATTAATATAATTATTTTTATTAGAAAATCGAAAAAAAAATTTGATCGTGCGGGACCCAAACTGATCTAAAATATATATTATATAGATATATAGATAATATGTAAATTGAGAGTGCTTAATTTAAATGATAAAATTATAATACACATGATTATTTTAATAAATTATATAAATTATTAGATTAATTAATATTATGTTTATTTTAATTGATTAAATATAAGATAATAACAACCTTCGGCACGTGTATTACTTGAGATAAATTAATTCTATCCATCTAGGTGGAATAAATTATGTCTAATTAGGGTGTGTTTATTTTGGATGATTATGGTAGATAATATTATTTTATTTAATATAATCATATATATACCAATGGCAGAACCAAAACCATTCGGTTAAAAAGGTTGAAGACTAAAAGATAAATAAAAAAATTATAGTATAAAAATTTTAAATCTATTTAAAATTTAAAAATAGAATAATTAAAATTTATTATTTATTATTTTAAAACCTGAATATATATTAAAAAAATAGAAATTTACCAAAATAATAATAATAATAACAAATAAAGTTTTTCTTATACAAAGAAAAATACAAGAGAAGTTTTTAGTATACTTATAAAAATAAACTACTTCAATCACTACCGAACAAAGTACTCTACTTACAAAATGAATTATCTTTAACTAAATATGCATAAACAATATTGTCACCACGAAGACAAAAAATAAAAATAAAAAATCAATCCAACAAATGAGATTCCAACTTCAGCCAAAATAAAATCTAAATCTATTTATTCCCTTAAACAAATATATATATATATATATTTAGTCAACTAACAATCATTAAACTATAAAATATGTTAGTTGTATTATTCGAGTAACCATATTTTGAAACCCACTCCATCTATTGCCTTTGAACAAAACAAAATACTCTCTCTGTCTCAATACAATAGTCTTGTTTACCATTTTTGTCCGTCCCAAAACAATAGTCTCATTTCTATAAATAATCATAGCACTATAAAACTATCCTTATTTTTTCATTATTATTACACAATTGCCATTATTTTTTTACACTAATACACTCACAAGGGTAAAAAAGTTTTTTACCCGTACTTTTTACCGACTATCAATATAATATCAATATTCTTTAAATCTCATATCAATCACAACCCACACTATAGTTCTGGAACGGAAGGAGTATTATTTAGTCAATTGAACAAAAAAAAAAACTATAAATATTATTATTATTATTATTATTATTATTATTATTTAACTAAATGATGTAGTGATAGTCGTATTCTTCGAGTAATCATATTTTGAAATCATTGCAAAATTTTTTTTAGTTTCAATAGTGACAAAAATGTCTTTCTCAATGTAACACACTAGACAGTCGGTAAGATATTCGTCTCACACTGTGTTTCACAAATCATTTTTGACAATTTTTATTACCGAGAAAGATCTGTCAACTGTAGCTGTCGTGACAGGTAAAACTAATGCTAACTTGATTAATCGATAAATCAAATAAAAAATAATCTTACAATTCATTTGAATCATTTTTTTTTTGCAAGATTTCCAATATCACCAAGGCCAATAAACCAATTATTAATATCTTGAGAAATAATATCGATCACCTAATATTGTAAAAAGAAAAATTAATATATCATAATGTAAACTAATACTCCAATAAGTTTCACAATAGATTAAGAAGAATAAAATACCCGTATGAAAATATCCACTCGAAAATAATGAAGATGTGCTTTTCTTTGGGCATAACAAGTATTCTCGATCGTCCAAGGATGATATCATTCATATTGGGGACACTAATTCCATGATTCGAACAAAATTTAGTTACTTTTTAAAAAATCATCCCAACCATTTGTTCTAAAGTCTTCCAATTCATCTTTCAAAATTGCAATTAATTGCACAAGACTTATTTTTATGATTCTTTTGTTGAAGAGCTTGCGACAATGCATTTGTTTTACCTAATAGATGTTTCATCAATTGATCTACAAATACAAATTTAAAAATTTCCATCTTGTTAAACAACCCTACAACAAGTCCTCGACTTTTCACATCACTTCCATATGTAGCTATAATTTCAATCACTCATGTAGCTGGATTCCACAAATTAAAAAAGTCGAGCGATTCTCTCGAAATGAGAACCCCAACGAGTATCACCGGCTCAAGCCAAACTCATTTCTTGATTCATTCTCTTTTCTGTAGCAACATCACCCAATTCTACATGTCTTGCAAGATCATCAAATTAGCGTTGCCTTAATTCATCTTTTTTTTTACACAAAGCACCAACAATATTTACAATCATAGTGAGATATTCAAAGAAATTGCTTATGAATCCATTTTGACTAATACTAGAAACAATAAATAATTGAAGTTGATGCGCAAAATAATAAACATAATATGCATGTTCATTTTCTTTCAAAATGAGAGCTTTAAGCCTGTTAAACTCTCTACGCAAATTAGAAGCTCCATCATAACATTGACCTCTAATCATCGATAGTGACAATCCATTTATTGCAAGAAATTTATCAATGTCATTCTTCAAAGATTGTGCAAAAATGTTAGTAACATGCACAACACAAAAAAATCGCTCTTTAATCTCTCAAAGATCATTCACAAATCTTACATTTAAAGACATTTGTTCCTTGATAGAACTATCTCGAGCTTCTTCAATCAAAAGAGAAAACCATCTGTCTCCAATCTCTGCCAAAATAAAATTCATCACCTCTGAACCTCAAGCATTGATAATTTATATTTAAATATATGGAGACGTCAACTGGTTATTCCATGGAGCATTTATTTAAATCAATTACCTTTCTAACATTGTCATTGTTATTACTATACTATTTATAAAGCTCAAGAAAATTCCCGCGACGTATGGATTATGCTGACTCATCAAGTCATCATGGCCATGGAAAGCTAAGACTTGTCCTAAAATATATTGAATCACTTTTAGAACTGCGGTCAATCGAGTCTGATAAGTCTCCTCCATTTCAGAATTTTTTTGCATCATAACATAATCCAAATTGTTCTTTGATCTTTATATCCAACATACATATTTCTAACAAAATTGTGGGAACTAATTATTGATTCTTGATGACTACCGAATTTTTCTTCAGCTTTCTTCCCATTCCTAAAATCAAGTTCAGTAAATGCAGTATTTCCATTTTTATATTCATTAAAAAACAAATAGCACCATAAACAATATGCGACATCTTTAGATATATTGTACTTTAACCAATCATATGTCTTGAACCAATTATCTTGAAATTATCTTCGAATCTCACCAAATTTTATAGCGGAAAAATTATGACCTTGAGGTTGACAAGGGCCATTAGCCAAATATCTTATTCTCAATTCATCTCTAACTCCAATGTGATACTCTCAATCGATTTATGCAATCCGAGATCCGCAATAATATCGTCATTTGAAATCTCAACTTCTCGTGCTATTTTGTTCTTTTCATTATAATTGTCACTCATATATTTTACACGAGATGTTTCAATATTTTAATTGAAACCTTTAGAAGCTTTAGAACAAAATCTCTTTATTGTATTTTTTTTTGCCTAAATAATAACAAAATTTTGTTAAAACAATTTTATTAACTTCAAAAACTAACTTCAATTAAATTAAAATGATATACTATTACAACTACAATAAATTAAGGTATATCTAAATAAACTCTTTATCACAAAATTTTGACCCAAAAAATTAATAAAGAAAAAAAAAGAAAACGAAACAGAGGCATAGAAAAAATAAATACCTAATTAAACTAATTTAAAATACATTTATAAATTCTAAAATAGTAAAAAAAAATTATGAAGAAAATAAATAGAATAGCAATTACAATAAAAGAAAAAAACTTGAATATACATATATACATACCCAATCGCGGTCGGTCAATTGGCCCCAAATTCAATCAAATAAAAATCAGCGTAGCAATGACCGGCAGCGGGCGAGTGGCGACGACGAGCTCAGTGTCAACAGCGGCGGTGGCCGGTAGGCGTCGGCAGGCGAAAAACGGCAACAAGCAGCAGGCAAGCCAGGCACAGACACTAATCCAGAGTCAAGAGAAGAATCGTGATCCTTTGCCCTTATTCTATTTTACTTTACCTTTTATTATAAATTTTATTTAATTAAATCAAAATATTATTACAAGCTCAAAAAAAAAAAAAAAAAAAAAAAAAAAAAAATTTAACCTACAATATATAAATCAATCCTAATTTATTCATTCTTGGCCCAATTTCATCTTCTTCTTCAAATCAGACCGCTACAACAAGATTCTCTTCTCCGTGACTGAAAATCTGCAATTATCACGAGGTTCGGGAGTCTGCCCGAGGGGGCTAAAAGCTGGAATTCGATGTATAATGTCTACTCATAGGGGTTTGCTCGTTTCCTCGGGGACTCCAGCCTCCTTGAGCCCTTTACTACATCCGTCCATGTATAATTTATTATTATAATTCGGGATAAAGTAAATTTGGTATAATAAAGCCCCGTCTGTTAGTTTAATTAATTAATTAATCATATGTGAATTTTGATTATTTTTGAATTATCTTATATAATTAAACTAATATAAAATTGTGGCCCACTTTTCTCTCATTAAGTCTATCACATTCAAAATATACGTGAGGCAGAAAAATCGTGATGGACGGTTTTTCTTTTTTATTATAAATACTCTCACATACGGGTTACTTAACATACTCTCAGAAAATCAGAATACACCATCGTTATTTGAGAGCCAGGATTTGGCAACATCATCCTAGGTTCCGGGATTTGGCAACATCTTCACAGGGTTCCAAAGTTTGGCAACATCCTCCCAAGGATTCCAGAGTTTGGCAACACCATCTTCCCACGGTTCCAATTTACCGTTTGCTTGAAGAAGAGAGTATCGAGAATAAATTTAATTTTTAGCAATGACTGGAGGTTTGTTTAAATTTCACTTCCGCTAACATATTTGATTATATGTTTATTTTCTAACATTTGGTATCAGAGCCTATTTGTCTCTGTCTTGCTTTGAATTTTTTCCTCAATATCTTATTTGAAAATATTTTAAAGAAAATTTTATTCTGGGGAAATTGAGTTTTGTAAAAATTAATTATGCAAAATATTAAATTTCTGAATTTTTCTGTGTATCAATGGAGTGTTCAGATTCTTTTGTAATATCTTTTGTGCACTTCATATCTGTGTCAACTTGTATGCGCAAGCAATTAGTTACCTTGAGGAAATGGGTTTGGTGTTGAATTATTAAGATATTTTGTTCAATTAATTAATGAATAATCAAAATAGATTTTATCCTAATCATAAAGGACACTATATATATATATATAGTTGGATAGATTAATCTTTTATCGTTGCATGAATTTGATCGACGACTTACTTGATCCCGATAGTCTATCGCCGTTAATCAAATAAGGTCCATGTATGTATTTGGATTCATCAACATGAAATAAGTTAATCAATATTTAATCAAAGCAACACTTGCATGTCTCTCGATCTGCATGCTTACAAACATGTTTATATATGAGTGAATATATGTGAGATCATGAAATATTAGACTTGTTTCTGATTCGTCTCCTATTTCAACTAAAGGCGTAATTATGCTTTACATTCTTAATTGACGCATGCTGATGGTATTAATCTGATTTATTCATGTGAACTTCAGTTTATATATTTATGATGTCTGTGATTTGTTTTTAATTTTATTTAATTGGGGAATAGCCACATCATCCTCGATTAATTAAAAATTTATTTATGATTTATTTGAAATCACATTAATAAACATCGATTGTAATTATCATGTACAGTGTGATGAGATCTACCCACAGGAGTCTTGTTATATTTGTATGGTAATTAGGATAAAATATCGAGTTGTATTTCTTAATCTACCCACAGGAATTGAGAAAAGGAACGCAATTTGATAGTTTTATTGTAAAGTTTTTGTTTGAATCTAATTGAGTAAAACTTTAGCCCACAGACAAGTCTTATGTCTTCAAATTCATGTCTTAACATGTTTACATTGGTAGAACATATAATTTATTTGTCTCGTTTATTGATGAGCATGTATGTTTAATTTTGCAGCATTTAATCCTATGAATTTCTCTGACATTAAATGTGATATTCCCGAATTGACTGGTGATAATTATAAAATCTGGAATGAGAGGATTCTCCTTCATTTAGGCTGGATGGACATTGATTATGCTATACGGAAAGACGAGCCGCCGGTTATTACTGAAATCAACGAGCCTGATGATGTGGATCTTTATTAGCGATGGGAGAGATCGAACCGTCTTTCCATGATGCTCATAAAGACTAAGATCTCTGCTGGTATCCGTGCGTCTGTCGAGTAGCATGATAATGTTAGAGAGCTTTCGAAGGCTATTGATGAACAATTCGTCAAGTCTGATAAGGCTCTTGCCAGCACATTGATCATTCAGTTCTCCACTATGAGGTTCACGGGTGTGAGGGGTGTGCGCGAGCACATAATGCGCATGCGGGACATTGCGGCGCAACTGAAAAGCTTAGAGGTGACCATGTCTGAGACATTTCTTGTCCATTACATTTTGTGCACTTTACCTCATCAGTACGGTCCATTTAAGATATCCTACAACACATATAAAGATAAATGGTCCATTAATGAATTGATGACCATGTGTATTCAAGAGGAGGAGAGACTATTGATGGAGGAAGGTGAGAAAATGAACCTAATGGTCCATGGCAAGAAGAGAAAGCATGATGCAAAGGGGAAGGGACCTGTGCCAGCTGAGCGGGTTATAAAGAAGGAGTCTACGTGTTTTTTCTGTAAAAAGAAAGGACATATGAAGAAGGACTGCATTAAGTTCAAAACCTGGCTCGAAAAGAAAGATATCCCTTCTGCATTTGTCTGTTATGAATCCAATATGGTTAATATTAATTATAACACATGGTGGATTAATTCTGGTTCTACAATCCATGTTTCCAATACCTTGCAGGGTATGGAAAACCTAAGGAAACCAATGGGAAGTGAACAGTTCATCCATTCCGGTAGTCGGGTGCGTTTGCCTGTG
The DNA here is from genome assembly GCF_009805555.1 of Andrographis paniculata. Taxonomy (NCBI): domain Eukaryota; kingdom Viridiplantae; phylum Streptophyta; class Magnoliopsida; order Lamiales; family Acanthaceae; genus Andrographis; species Andrographis paniculata. The sequence continues at coordinate 1,301,364 of NW_026137589.1, forward strand.
GAAGCCATTGGGACGTGCAGTTTAGTGCTTAGTAGTGGTTTTGTTTTGAAGTTGGAAAAGACTTTTTATGTTCCTAGTTTTTCCAAAAATTTAATTTCTGTATCAAGACTATCATGTTTGGGTTGTTCGTTTCACTTTATGGATTCTAGTTTTGTTTTGGATTTTGAATCTAGAACCGTTGGTTGTGGTGAAATTAATGATGATCTTTATTCGATCAAATTGAAAAACGACACTACTTTTGATTCACTGCATGTCACAGCTAGTTTAAAGCGATGTGTTATAAATGAGAACTCATATATGTTGTGGCATCCTCGATTGGGACATATCTCAATTGACAGAATTAAGAGATTGGTGAATGAAGGGATACTTGGTACCCTGGATTACACTGATTTTGAGACTTGTGTTAGTTGCATTAAAAGCAAGCAAACTAACAAGTCCACAAAGGGTGCACAAAGGAGTTCGAATCTTTTGGAAATTATTCATACAGACATTTGTTGTCCAGACATGGATGCAAGTAGTCCGAGATACTTCATCACCTTTATTGACAATTATTCATGGTATATGTATCTTTACTTACTTCATTATAAGGATGAAGCTTTAGAAGCCTTTAAAGTTTTCAAGGCTGAAGTAGAGAAACAATGTGGAAAACAGATCAAAATCGTCAGATCTGATAGAGGTGGTGAGTACCATGGCAGATACACAGAAAATGGACAAGCTGCCGATCCATTTGCTAGGTTTCTTCAAGAGAATGGGATTGTTGCCCAATACACTATGCCTGGTTCTCTGGACCAAAATGGTATTTCAGAACGAAGAAATCGAACATTAATGGACATGGTGAGGAGTATGAGGAGTAATGTGAAACTTCCTCAGTTCTTGTGGACTGAAGCACTAAAGACAGTTGCGTATGTATTGAACCGGGTACCAACCAAGGCTGTCTCAAGGACACCTTTTGAATTATTTAAGGGTTGGAAGCCGATGTTTGTGACATATACGTGTTTGGGGATGCCCGTCTAAGGTGAGAATTTATAATCCACAAGAAAAGAAGCTAGATCCGAAGACTATTAGTGGGTATTTCATTGGATATGCCGAAAAGTCCAAAGGATATAGATTCTATTGTCCATCTCATAGCACTAGAATTGTGGAATCGAGGGAGTGATCATATTCCAGATACTCATTCCAAAAGAGATCACTATAAAGATCAACCTACTGAGCCGAGTGATAGATTGATTGTCTTCCACGCTCCTCAAGTTTCAACGCGTGTTAGACGATTAACTAATGAAGTTCCACAAACTGATGAAAATGATCACGTAGATCAAGTTGTTAATGAGGAACATCAAGAAAATGTTGAACAACATGCTGTTGAATCAGTTGGTCAGCAAGTTCTTCATGATAATGATGAGACAACATTGAGAAGATCTACACGAGTCAGAAAATCAGCTATTTCTAGTGACTTTATGGTGTATCTTCAAGAATCGGATTATGATATAGAAGCCGAAAATGATCCTGAAACATTTTCACAAGCCATGAATTCTAAAGAATCCGATTTATGGCATGGTGTTATGAAAGACGAGATGGACTCTATGGCATCAAACAAGGTATGGGATCTTGTCGAGTAGCCTGATAGTGTAAAAGCCATCAGATGCAGATGGGTCTTTAAAACCAAAATAGACTCTGATGGCAACATCGAAAGACGTAAAGGAAGACTTGTTGCTAAGGGATTCACTCAAAGGGAAGGAATCGATTACACCGAGACATTTTCTCCGGTATCTAAGAAAGATTCCCTCCGTGTGATCATGGCATTAGTAGCTCAGTTTGATTTTGAGTTACATCAGATGGATATGAAAACAGCATTCCTGAATGGTGATTTAGAGGAACAGGTTTATATGAAACAACCTGAAGGATTTACCTCTAGTGGTGGAGAAAATTTATTTTGTAAGCTTAATAAATCCATATATGGATTGAAGCAAGCCTCCCGTCAGTGGTATTTGAAATTTCATGATGCTATCTCTTCATTCGGCTTTGAAGAAAACGTCATGGATCACTGTATATACCAGAAGGTTAGTGGGAGTCATATTTACTTCCTTGTGTTATACGTGGATGACATTTTGCTTGCAACTAATGATAAAGGGATGTTATATGAGGTGAAACAATTTCTCTCAAAGAACTTTGATATGAAAGATATGGGAGAGGCATCTTATGTCATTGGCATTAAGATCCATAGAGATAGAAATCGAGGCATTTTGGGTTTCTCTCAAGAAGCCTATATCAAGAAAGTTCTAGAAAGATTTAATATGAAAGATTATTCACCGAGTGTAGCTCCCATTGTGAAGGGTGACAAGCTCGATTTGAGTCAGTGTCCGAAAAATGACTTTGAAAGGTATGCTCAGGTTTGCACCAGGCCTGACATAGCATATGCTGTTGGAGTATTAGGGAGATATCAGAGTAATCCAGGTGTTGACCACTGGAAAGCTGCAAAGAAAGTGATGAGGTACCTTCAAGGTACGAAGGATTTTATGCTCATATATAGACAAACTAATGTGTTGGAAGTGATTGACTACTCTGATTCGGACTACGCTGGCTGTATTGACACTTGGAAATCCACATCGAGTTATGTGTTCATGTTGGCTGGTGGAGCCATCTCTTGGAGAAGTGCGAAGCAGTCTATCACTGCTACTTCCACTATGGAGGCTGAGTTTGTTTCATGTTTTGAGGCTAGCTTGCATGGTGTATGGTTGAAGAGTTTCATATCCGAGCTTAGAGTCGTTGACTCTATTTCCAGACCGATTAAGTTGTACTGTGACAACTCTGTTGCGGTGTTTATGGCTAAAAACAATAAGAATGGGAGTCGAAGTAAACACATCGACATCAAATATTTAGCCTTAAGAGAACGTGTCAAGGAAAATAAAGTGGTCATTCAACACGTTAGTACAGAGTTGATGCTTGCTGATCCCTTGACTAAAGGCATGCCACTAAAGAGTTTCAGGGATCACGTATCAAGTATGGGACTTGATTCTACAATGTAGTTTATTTGCACACATTGTTATTTAAGACTCTTATTCAGTTTGATGTTTTCTCGCTTTATTGTGCACATATTTGTTTATTATTGAGAAAACTCGCTTATGTTTAACCCGGAATAAATATATGATTTATTCATTAAGTTGTGAATTTATTTTGAGATGCTTGACATATCGTGATACATGGAAGGTAACATTCGTTTATAGAAGACCTACCACCATGATTCGTATGTAAAGTTTCTCATTATGTTGTGATAGTTTGAGTGGGCCAAGTGGGAGAATGTTAGTTTAATTAATTAATTAATCATATTTGAATTTTGATTATTTTTGAATTATCTTATATAATTAAACTAACCTAAAATTGTGGCCCACTTTTCTCCCATTAAGTCTATCACATTCAAAATATACGTGAGAAGTGGCAGAAAAATCGTGATGGACGGTTTCTCTTTTTTATTATAAATACTCTCACATACGGGTTACTAAACTTACTCTCAAAAAATCAGAATACACCATTGCTATTTGAGAGCCAGGGTTTGGCAACTTTATCCTAGGGTTCCAGGATCTGGCAACATCTTCACAGGGTTCCAAAGTTTGGCAACATCCTCCCAAGGATTTCAGAGTTTGGCAACACCATCTTCCCACGGTTCCAATCTACCGTTTGCTTGAAGAAGAGAGTATCGAGAATAAATTTAATTTTTAGCAATGGCGGGAGGTTGGTTTAAATTCCGCTTCCGCTAACATATTTGATTATATGTTTATTTTCTAACACCGCTTGGTAGGAACTTTTGGTTTTTTACTTTGTATTTTTGAAAGAAGCAGAAATATTTTTTTAATTAAAATTATTATTTTAACTTTAATAATAATAAATGCAAAACTATAATATAATGTATAAATAATAAATTTATATACTATGTTTAATAAATATTCATATTATAATTATATTATCATTTTTAATTTATATGTTAAATTTTGAATTAAATTTAGAATTTTAATTGAAATACTAAATTTAAATAGGAGTTTATGAAAATTTTAATTATATTAAAAGTATTTAATATAATTTATAAAATTTTAAAATAAATTTTAAAATATAAATAATTTAATATTTATTATAATTTTATTTATAATTTATATATTATCCTTAAATTAACATTTTAAAATAGACATAATCAAATTTTAAAAATATACTTTTATAGTTTAATTTAAAATGTTTAAATATAATTAATAAAATTTAAAAATAAATTAGAAATTTTATAGAAACATGTCATTTTAGTATTGAACGGTTTAAAATCATTTTGAATTCTATTAAATCCAAACAATTTTTTTTTAGAAAAAACAGTTTTTACAATGATTTATCCAAACACAAAATTAAACGGCTTCGTTTTTAGATTCTACTTCTACTTTTGGTTTCTGCTTAATTTTTTTAAGTCAATCCAAACAACCCTACTACTATAATTAAAGATTATAAATCTCTCTTATAGATAGTATTATATAATTATAGAAATTGTGATATTAATTTAATTTTATATTTTAAATAATAAATTTATTTTGATAATAAAACTTTATATGAAGATAACAAAAATTAATTTATATAAAAAATAAATTATAAATAAAAAATACAGTAACTAAATCAAATAAAAAATATTAAATAAGAGAATCAAAATTTCATAAATATATACTCCAATTTAAACTCAAACATAATAGAGATAAAAAAATAATTATTCATAATCACTCTTAAATTAAAAATCAAAATAAATTTGAAAGAAATTTATAGTCATTTATATATGATTGTTAACATTCAATTAAAAACAATGTTCAAACAACATATTAAATAATATTAACGAAAAGAAAAACAAACAAATAATATTAAGTAAATCATAAATCAAATAAAACTTATAAACCATTTTAAATTCAAACCTAAGTTAGATTTAAAATATTTATTTACAATCTTATTAAATGAAACATTACAATAAATTTTGAAATAAATTCATATCTATCGATAACAAAAAAACAAAAACAAAAACAAATAAACTAACAAAAGTAAAAATAAATATTGCAGAGTATTAAGTAATAAGAATTATAAATTACAAAATTTATACTTAAAAGTAAAGTCAAATATAAGTTTGAATAAAAATATTTATTAACAAATCGTATTATATGAAAATAAAAGACTCAAAATTTGAATATAATTTTAATTTTCAACAAAAAAACGTATTAAAACAATAATATTCTAAACCAAATTAATTAAAAAGAATACATATAGAATATTAATAAATAAGAATTAATTAGTAAAAAAAAACAAATAAAAAAATGCATACGAAATAAAAATGAAAGTACTAAAATTATAATATAGTAATTTTTATAAATTACTAAAATTTATCTTAATTTTTTTGTATGAATTTTTCTAATATTCTCGAAATTTAAATACAATCTACAAACTTACGGGAAAAAATATTTTAAAATAATATTCAAAACCAAATCAATTAAATAATAATGAATAAAAAATTGATTAGTAACAAATAAAAATAACACAATGTATAACTAAAAAATACGTAGATAATCGGAAAAAAAAGTAATAGCTAAAAATATTTATATATATATATTAAAATTTATCATAATTTTCTTTATGGTTTCTATAAATATTTTTTCAAATAAAAAAATTATAAATTTAAATATAATCTAAATATTGAAAAATATACTATAATATAATAACTGAAATCAAATCAATTAGAAAAAGTAAATAATCAATAAAAATGAAAAATATTTTATTAGTAAAAAATAAAAATAACACAATAGATAATTTAATAAAATACATATACAATAATAATGGAGTATTAGAACATTATACTTAGAAACTAAATAAAATAGTAAATACATACTAATAATAATGAAAAATATTTTATATTAGTAGAAATTAAGAATAACATAATAGATTATTTAAAAAAATACATATACAATAACAATGAATTATTAAAACATTATACTCGAAACTAAATAATTTTGTAAATAAAAATAATAAGAATAAAAAAGAATCGATTGGTAGAAAATTAAAATTAATTTAATAATATTATTACCTATAATAAAATTAAATAAATAATCTGTCTACTTCTCTTTCTTTTTTTTTTCTATTTTTTTTCTCATTTTTTTTAGACTTTTTTTTTTTTGCATCATAGTACGAATAAAAAAATTAATTAGTTAAAGATTTTCATATAATAAAATTTAAATTTTATGAGTCGAAGAAAACAAATTTACTATAAATTTCCACTATATAAGGAGGATAATAAATTATATGCATAAATAATTGTATATGAAAGAGATAATGATATTTTTTCATATGAAAAATCTTTCATTCCCTTTAAACGATAATAATTATATACGTAAATAAAAAAGAAAAAAATAAAAAAAAAGTTTTTAAGAATACATATGAATATGCTCAATCATCATTAAATCAACCAACGAAAATCATATTAAAGATCAAGAAAACAAACCTAAAAATTTTGTCACATTTTTTAAATTTCGGGTCAAACTACAAATATCCAATCAATAATCCCACAGTTTGAAAACGCAATAAATTACAAACAATTCTTAAAAATTTCTGATTATTCTCTAAATATAAAATTAATATATTTAATTATAATTTAATAAATATATTATAATTAAAATAATAATAAAGAAAATAAATAAAATAAAACCTCACCGGGTATTTTAGCTAGATGTGGTGGAGGACTTCTTCTTTGGAAGAAAAACGGAAGAAAAACGGCCGCGCTATTGAGAAAAATATATATTATTATTGAAATAATAATAGATATAAATAAAATAAAATAAAAACTAAATAAAAAGAAAGAAGGAAAGAATGAGGAATGAGGGATCGCGGTTGTGGATTTTTGGGGGAAAAGCGGGGAGGATGGTGATTAGGATTTCTGTTACAACATCAACAATAACAACAACAATAATAATAATAATAATAATAAAATTACTTACATTCAATTGGTGGTGATGACAAAAGAATATTTAGGGACGAATTTTCATTCCCTAATCAACAAAAATAAAATTATTTAAAATATATATAATAAAATATTTATATATTGTTTGAAACATACAATTTATTTGACTACAAATCCAAATTCTGATTTGGTCTACCCTTCAAACGAAGTTGTTTTCTTCATCTTAATCGAGTAATTTTTTGTACCGCTTGCACATTATTCATCTACACACAAAATAAATAAACAAAAAAAACATATTTATCTAGTTTCAAAAGTACATGAATTCAAAAAATAAAAATAAAAGATCATAATTTTTACGATTTTCCATAAATTCTTACTCTTTTAACTTTTGTAGTCTTACAGATTAATGATGTTGAATCTCTTATCGAATTTCCCTTTCTAAGTTAGTATAATGCTCGAGGTTGAAGACAATGTAATGAGACGCAAAATTAAAAATTATACGAAATATTAATAAAATATATGTATATATAATTATATATATAATGATTGAATCTTAATAACAAAAATATACGGAAAAGAGGTTAGAATAATTATATATATATAGATATGCACATCATATATTTATTTTATAATTAAGAGTATTTAGGCAGAATCAATAATTTTGTGCAATAATAAATTAAAGTAAACATTGAATTATTTTTTCATATAACTATATAATAATATTAGAATAATACATATTTTATAATCATATCTTAGAAAATAAATGCATCCTAATCTTATATATTAGTGTATTATTCACTATCAAAAAAATTTCTTTTTTGTAGCGATCAAATATTCGTAACTAAAACTCATTTTTCATGCAAAATAGCTTTTTGTGTCGACTTTGTTACGGATTATGACCGTTACGAAAAAACGCGGTACAAAAAGTTCGTGTCGCAACAAAATCTGTAACAAATATTAGGTGGTCAACTCTCAAAATAAGCACGTGTTAATTATATTTCTTACGTTTTTTGGTATGTAACAAAAACATCAATCATTTTTTGAACCGACAAATATCCGACACAAATACTGCGGAACAAAAGTTGAATACTGTCAGAAAAATATTTGTTACGACATATGTCCGAATCAACAAATGCGTTACAAATGTCTAATCTTGTCAGAAAACTTCTTATTACAAGATGTGTCCGTAACAACAATACATTACGAAAGGACTGTCCTGTAACAAATAAGTTGTTTGTTACGAAATTACTCCGCAACAAAAAATCATGACAAAAGTCAAGCAACCATTCCTTACCATTTGTACCGGCCACTGTCCGTAACTAAAAATACTCTACAAAAGACGTCCCTGTGTGGCATAGTAGTTTTGTCGCCACAAATAAATTTCATTTGTCTGTATTATTAATCTGCGAGACAAATAATTTAAAACTTAATCTTATCATAATTATTTCTAAATCCATCAAAATACTACACATGGTCATCAATACAACGATGTTCATAGTCCAGCCAAAAATAAAATATTAGTCGTCAACGGTGCTAATAAAACATCCTAACAAAACACCAATCCGTACACCAACATAACAACCTACTAAATAATGATATGCAAAACCCAAAAGTAATACATAAATAGATAATTCTGATATCATACGGAAATACGATCTTAAGGGCAACTCATAAACACTACTATCAATGACCCAGCTAGTCGAGTGCAGAATCATGGAGGCTGCAATCACGGGCGGCGAACCAAATGCAATGTGTTTTTAATAATATATAAGCATTTATTACAGAAATTGAAGTAATTTAATTTCCAAAAGAATAAAGTAAATAAAAAATTGCGTACATCTTGGTAAATCCACTCGATATTATCTCCATCGAGTACATCACTGAGAATTTTCGCTCCAGCATTAGTTGGGAGGATAAGTGCGGTCTCCGGGACCATTAGAGCTGTAACATACACCTTAATAATGGCTAGGGTATAACCTATATAAATAGGTTGAATTAGCGCTAGTTACGAGGATGAATATAATAAAATAAAACTTACGCTTTAGCCTGATCTAGGGACCCTAACTTAGGAACAAGTATAATAACAAATAAACTCGAAAAGCACTAATAAAATAGGCTGACCCCTGAACATTATGAAAATAAATAACACAACATGGACCATAGGGGCCAACTCCCCTTACACATACACTAATAATTATAAATCACAGGGATCATAGATGGGCAATCCATCAGTAAAAAAAACGAACACAGCTCTCCAATAGCAATAACATAACCACCAATCAAGCCCTACAAATAACGTTCAACCATACAACTATCTTAAACCCAAATAGACATCTCCTACAACAATAAAACCAGATGCTAGATATAACAATCTTACACATGATCCATTTTATGTCCATTTCACACCGTACAACTACACAATCAAAAGGCAACTTATCAAGAGCAAACGAACCTGGTGTAGGGAGGCTTAGCATCATTCTTTCGCCGACCACACGTTTCTCCAGTCCTCGAGAGAGCAAACGAACACGTGTCCCAATCTACGCCAGAACATTTCTCACTATTATCAACATTCCTTTGTGTTAAGAGCATGAAACAAATTAAAATTTACCGTAAAACTATTATACGACATTATTGTAGACATCAATCATATTAATAACACAAACCGTCATCAATTCAAGTGAATTAGTGCCAGCTGACTCGCCCGTCCTTTCAGCCAATCGGGTAGTTCCCTTCATAATAGACATTGGATTCACATCAACTAGTAGAGTCGATATTTTTCCCCCACGTTACATATAGAGTTTACCATACTTACCGAGGCTTCTGGAGATGGTCCAATGGAAGGAGGTGTCCATGAAGAAATTTCTGCATTGTACATAGTCACTTCATCTTTGATAGCTTTAATTTCAGACAAGACCGCCTTCATCTCAGCAATACCATTGCGAAATTCCTTCATTTGTGATTGCATGGCTTCACTGTCGACATGGCTGGCAGATTGAGTCTTGGTTTGGGCAAAGGTTGCTGCGCATCAACCGCCGTTCGCCGTTTTCTTTTCCCTGCAAGCGCTCGTCGGTATAAAAATTCACGGACGGCTGGTGTTCTCTGATATGTTGGGATTTTGTTGAGTTCAGAATTGAGATATTCCTGCATAAAAATGACTGACAATATAACAACATACACAAATAATATGAATGTACCTGAAGTTTGGTTTAGGAGATTGGAGTATCCTACATCTACTACGTAGTTATTGCTTCCCAACTCTATAATTCAGCCAAAAACGCCAAAAATGTGGGAGGGTTTCCAAAAAGTCGTCAAAAACAAAAAGGACTACACTCTATTATAAAGAAGCGCAGTTGGATTCTTCGGAAGAATCCTCTTCAACCATCCCTGGTAGGCTAGTGCCTACATTCATATTGGCTTCACCTTCCACTACTACCCCCTCTACATCCTCCCTCAACCAATAATCAACCGCTCATCTGGATATGCAACCATCGTCAAGGTTAAACCTTGTCCTGAAATTATCATCTATGGTCGTGTAAACATCATAGGTATCTCTCATAGACATTGGAACAACAATACTCCAGTTTTCATCTGCGGGATCAATGATGTACCAAACCTATCTTGCTTGCCTAGCTAAGATAAATGGTTCATCTGTTGGGAGATTTGTTGTGTACATCAAGTGCTGAAAGTTTACCATCTTATACTTGTACTCATCATCCTTAACACCTTTCTCTGGGTCAGCCCAATCGCATTTAAATAGAAGAAAGCGGATTTCATTACTGTACTCCACCTCTATAATGTCAGTTACTAACCCATAATATGCGACCGAACCTGCCCGAGGATTTAGGTCTCTTGCACTTGCATAGCTAATCGTCTCTACATTGACCATCACACCAGCACACTGAGTCTTTTTTCCTTCGTCCCTTGATTTAACTCGAAACCGGATTCCAGAGACGATGCAAGACGTGAATCTTGTTGCATGCGTGTAAGGTCCTTGTGCTAGTGTCTTTATGTTCGCAGTGATTGTGCCATCGACATTGTGGGTAGGATCCTCTACCTACAGACAAGTTAAGTATATTTACTTTCGCAGTAAATTTTTTATTGACTGTACCCCCAACTCTAAATTGTGATATTTTTGTACCCACATAGGTTTGAAACCACCCTGGAAATTGTTTGATGTGAATCTGCTGCACTTCTCGGGGGCTTGCATTGGGTCGCATTCTCTTAATACTTTCTAGATGCACACTGCGGATGAAAGAAGGGGAGTCCCCAAGGATTTTAGACATGGTAACCCATAATAAGACAAAATATCCTTTATTGAAGATACATACCTTCTGAGTGGACCAATAACTTCGACATTGCCTAATATGTATCCGTGTATTTGTTGCAAAGTGATGAAATCGAGGTTACACCGGGACCCAAAAAGACCACGCCCCCTTATTGATCCAAGATCGTCATGTCGCACAACACGATTCTCTTTAGTCTCTAAATCCCCAAGATATCTCGAACAGAATGTCATACACTCTTCCACGAGGTATCCATGTGCAATTGAACCATTCGGATTCGCACGGTTCCGTACATATCTCTTGAGAGTACCTAAATACCTTTCGATTGGATACATCCACCTATACTGAACAGGTCCTCCAAGCATCGCCTCCTCTAGTAAGTGAATCGGAAGATGTTCCATAAAATCAAAAAAAGAAGGTGGGAATAGTTTCTCTAAGTGACATAGCGTCAGAGCAATTCTATCTTATAGCTTCTCAAGATCCCGTACTGTGTTGTTTGTTGAACACATTAAGTTGAGGAAGGTGCAAAGTTCCATCAACACAACGACAACTTCTTTGGGTAAAGCCCTACAAGAATAGAAAAAATCACCTCTCACAAAGTCATGCAACTGTAGTGCCAATAGTACAAAACGATGGGTTGGGTAGTGCATAATGTACCGTCTAACTGCAACACCAAGGATTCGCTGCATTAGAATGTGGCAATCATGGCTCTTCAACCCCCATATTGTTTGTTGTTCTATTCTGACCCGACGAGCTAAATTAGAACTAAAACCATCTGGGGTCTCAAATTTTTCAAAACTGATAGGAATATTTTTTTTCGGAACAGGACATGGTGTACGCGGCTGCCGGTAAGTAAACCCTACCATTGGGCTTGGAAACTGGATGCAAAGAACTCCGTATATTCATCAATTGCAAGTCCTTCCTCGTACTAAGGTTGTCCTTTGTCTTCCCCTTAGTGCCTAACAATGTATGCAAGATATTTTCACAAACATTCTTTTCAATGTGCATCAAGTCCAGATTATGTCGTATATCATGATCAGCCCAATATGGTAATTCAAGAAAAATGTTTTTTTTTTTCTTCCATGTGGATGATTGTCTTTGCTCTCTCCGACGCTGTTTTCTAGATTGTTGTGCCGCTTGTTGCGCAACCAAATCCTCCTTACGGTAGGCAGTAGGAACATCCCTCAACTGATCATGTAACTCGGCAACGGTTATGCGTGTGACGCTGGGCTCAAAGTTCATCGTTCCATCAAAGGAATGCCGATCACGTCGCATCCTGTGCCCATCAGGTAAGAAACGCCTATGGCCACAGTAGCAAAATTTGTGCCCATTCTTCAAATATGTAGAGTGTGTCCGTACACCACAATTTGGACATGCATTTCCCCCGCGTGTCGGCCATCCAGATAACATAGCATAATCTGGAAAATCACTAATGGTCCATAGTAAGGCAGCACGCATTTGGAAGTACTCTTGACTTACTGCGTCAAATGTTCTCAAGCCAATGTCCCACAACTCCTTCAACTCAGCCACAAGAGGCTGCAGAAACACATCGATCCGATCTCCCGGCCCTTTAGGACCGTCTATTATTGTAGAAATGAGGAATGATGGTTGTTTCATACATAACCATGGGGGTAAATTATAGATCACGAGCACCACTGGCCAAATGCTATAATTAACACTCATGTTACCAAAAGGATTGAAGCCATCGGACGCCAATCCCAATCGTACATTTCGAATGTCATCGGAAAATAATGGATTTCGAAGATCAAACCTTTTCCATGTCACTATCAGCTGGGTGCCGCAAAACGCCATCATCAACACGAGATTCAGCATGCCACCGCATTGACGCTGCTGTTTTGGAGGACAAGAACATTCGCTGTAAACGGGGAATTAATGGAAAATACCTCATCTTTTTTACAGACACGGTGGAGCTCCCTTCGACAAACCTCCTTCCACCGCATACAACACATGCCTGAAGATCTGCATCCTCTCCGGTGAACAACATACAATTGTTCATGCATGCGTCCACAGCCTTAAAAGTAAATCCCAACTCTTTTGTTATTTTGTTTGCCTCGTAGTAAGTCTTCGACAACACCACATCATCGGGTAGAGCATCCCTCAACAAGGTTAGCAGAAGGTCAAATGATTTATTTGACCATTGATACAAAACCTTCAAATGCATAAGGCGTGCGATAAATGATAACCTACTCAATTTCTTAGACCCCGGTATTAGGTCCTTTTGCAAATCTTCTAACATGTCTTTCAATCCCTTCTTACCGCTCTCTATCCCCTCTTCATGATCCACGTCATTTATGTTTACATGACTGTTCTCTGGGTTTACATTGTGTGAGAAAACACACTCGCACAGAAGCAGGTCTAGTTCATCTTCCCGTTGCGAAGTCATCTCATCTTCAACCAAGTTGCTAGTGGTCGTCTCACTCCCCGCTTCCCCATGCCAAGTCCACACCTTGTACGAGGTGTCAAACCCGTACATGATACAATGGAGCAAGATCTCCCTACGGCTATAATTTGCACGATTGCCACAAATCTTACAGGGGCAGTGCACAACTGATTCAGTGTTTTTCCGGTGAAAGCATAGCTTAAGAATTGGATCACTTTGTCAAAGTATCTATTGGAAGTGTAGTCGGATTCTTCTATCCAAGTCCTATCCATCTAATAAACAATTTTGGAAAGAATCCAATCAAGCAGCCACCAACGTAGTTACGGGGTAATGACAACACATTATATGCTAGTTATGTATGTATCGGTTGTGTGACAATAATTTGACTTATTTGTTTCAACTTTCAACTATATGTGGATATGATGTCTATCTTTGTAAGAAAACTTGCATGTTCCTTAAACAATTCATAACTCATCAATATGTTCTACAATAAAACAGCCGGTAATGTAATACAATGCATAGTGTGTAATGTATCAGCAAGCAAATAAGAAATATAACCACTTCTGGGTTACGCCCCAAAAATATATACAACTGAAACAAACTGAAAAACACCGCCCTTGCATTAGACATGCGAAAAACACCGTTATGAAACAAATATTATTTAGTTGTTATGAACTAACTAATGAAATAAGACTAACCGGATCAAAAGAAGACACTAGAATAAAAATAAAGAACCAAAAATAAGACATATGCCTCCAATGAGGCCGAATTTAAAGTATCAAAAAATTAACAGCCCCTTAAAACCAAAAATGATAGCAGAATCATGTTTGTTCGATCTCTCCAAAAGGAAACTTATCTCCAAACCCATATATCCTATAAGCTCTAAGCATAGTGATGTACCACTATAATTCTCATATTGTTATGAACTTCAATTAACACCTTTGCAGGCCATAAAATAAAAGAGGAGGAATGAATAACGTACAAAATTTATTTGGCGGAAGCAGGCACAGGTACAAGTACGCTCCTCTACCCGTAGGTCATCTCCAAAGATAATATCGACCCCCTAAGCACATTCACGCACAAAAATTTCTGCCACTGGACACCATTCCTATTGGAGAATCAAAAAGACAGTGTGAATTCATAAGCAAATATATATCTACTACTTGCAGTAATCACATAAGCTTAGAAGCAGAGGGCAGATAAATTGTAAAAAATAAAAGTCAAACCAAATTTCAGAACCTCCAAAATAATGGCAATGAAAGTTACAACACACTTTTTTTTTTTAATTTCTTATCTTCAGAATTGATAAAATCATAGTGTTCCTTTATCACACTAATAAAGAAAGACACATTTTCATCCTGAGGATGCTGGTTGAGCCGCAGGTTGATTTTGATTCTAATTTCTAAAACCCTTAGAAACATTGTTTTGAGCTCTGTGCTGATAAGCTGAACTGACAGAACCAGATTTGACTAAAAAACTAATACTATTGTCATATTATAGATTTCTTGGAGGGATCTGAAAGTTTTGAATTTGCTTCACAAATCAACTTAAAAGCACCCTTGGCTCTAGGAAATCGGTTCTTGTCGGGATGGAGACTGAGGGCCAACCGTCGATATTGTTTCTTGATCTTTGATTCATCAGCCAGCTTCTCAACTTGAAGGATTCCATACCAATCCTTTTCAGATCCTAATCTATTTTGAGTTGAACAATGAGCATCATAGATGCTTAGCAACTGGCTAATACTGTCAAGTCCTGGGTAAAGGTTTTGCGCTTTCAAAACAAACTTTGGAGCACCTTCAAACTCATTCTCTTCCATCTTGCGCTGAACAACTGACCTTGCCTGTATGGCCTCATATTTGTTGCACTCCATTCTCTATATGAAGATCGGGAAATTTCAAAGAGACAAGTAATAATGAATTCCTCTCTTTGCTTAAATCAGATGCCTCGGCAATAAAAAAACTGAAGTTCAAAAATCTGTTTGGACTTGTGATTGTTTGGAGCAGTGCAATGCCATCCACAGCCAAGAATGTGGCAGTCCATTGCATGCTAAATACTGTGGTAATCATTTAATCATCACCACCGACTTTCACCAACTTGAATATGAAGCTTGTAATTTCCCAATTGCAGTTCAAGTGTTTGAAAGGGGTAAACAAATAATTTGGTGTTGGGAGTGGATTGAGACAAAAAAAAAAAAACTACTTCTTAAACATATCTAAATAAGCTCTGCACTATGAACAATCCTCGAAATTCTCGAAATCCCCCTCATCATCATTACTTTCAGACGAATCCTCGAAATTCTCAAAATCCTCGCCAAAAAGAGAGTCCCCTTCCTCTGCGTGCACAACACAATCAATCCCGGTAGGTGCCGTTACAGATGCAAACCCGGTCACGAGGCGGCGAGAAGGACAAGAGCGCAGGAAAACAAATCCTGCTAATCCCCTCCAAAAATTCAAACATTACAGTAATTCCCTCCAAAAACTTGAAGAAGCCCTGATACCACTTCTTTTATACCCATTACATTTGTGTAATTAGGTACGAAATAATTTCAACCATAAAGATATCCAAAAGCCACAAAATCGATTTTTACGCAGTCAATGGAAAATCTAGGTTTTAAATCCAAAAACCTACATTGCAAAAACTTGATCGAATAAATGAACATCAAGTAGATGATTATTATACTATATAAAAAATCCTCAAAACACACAAATACGTTGGGTTAACAAATTGTTTTAACTCACCCGTCGATTTTGCGCCCTAAAACGTAGCCCGAATGACCGTCTTCAAACCTAGCTGATGAAGGTCGCGAGCTTAGGGTGAATTTTGGGCTGCCTTCCACTAGCAACGGCGGCGAGAAGGTGGAGGCGACGGCATTGCGAAGGTGGAGGCAACGGCGGAGCGAGTCTGAGGCTTCTCTGTAAATTCGTCTAAGGAGAGAAGCGAAAAATAATTTGATTTGATTTATTGTATATGGAATGTTGGCCGAAGACGAAGACATAAAAGCGCTTTGACGCTTTTTTATTTTTAATTTTGTTTTTAGTAATAAGTTTTATATTGAATTTATTTTAATTTAACAAAACATTACTTAATAATTTATTAAGTAATGAAAAGCTTGTATTTAATTATTTTTGAAATTATTTTTAGATTTAATTTTCAAAAAAATTTAAATTTATAATACTTACTTTTTTGGTTACGGTCGGTCCACGTAACAAATATATATAAGATAACTTTTTGTCAAAATTGTATTTGGTACGGATAAATTTTTGTAACAAAAGAAAAAAAAGGTTGACCACCGCCCGTTTTGTTTTGTTTCGACATAAATTGTAACATAAACCACTTTTTGTGACGAGATTATTGTTACAGAACATCAGCCCGTTACCAAAAAAAAACCTTTTTTTGGTAGTGATTATAGCCGGCTTTAATCAATCCTAAATTTTAATACGTTAAAATAAAAAATGAAATTAGATAGGATATAATTATATTATCTATTCTAATCTTATATAAGAAGGGTTACGACACTAATTTGAAGAAATCAGTATCGTGATTTACAAAATTAGCACATGTAAAATATGAAAATAAGCATGTTACATGTATTGTGTGAGACTATATTACGTATAGTATTTATATTATATTAATATAAATAATGTGCTACCAATAGTAATATCATGTGTTATTTGTTAGCACATTACTTACGTATTGTTCAACACAATGCTAAATTTAACCACACCCTAGCAATACATGACAATGATCCATACAATACATATTATCATGTACCTCATCATATAAAACATATTCATATAGCACACTTGTATATATAAACTATCGACACATGATAAAAATATATACGTTTCATGTTGTAGTAATTAAAATCTTACACTAATAGACCATATTTTATATGCTGATCAGAGCTAATTACTACGGTGACGATTAATTTTAACCACTACTTAACTGTTCATGTGTATATATATATATATGTCGACAAGAATATGTAGAGAGGATTTCGAATAATTTTCGAGGGATTTTCATTACAACGCGTAAATACTTCGACAACAACATCGATCGAGCCAAAGCACGCACGACCCAGAATCGACAATTTCGATCTTTTTTAACACCATACTATTCATCCTTAGATCCATCAAGAATCAAGTGAACTCGTGATAGTAAAGCTGTCGAATATTCACCGGCGAACAATCATTTTCGTCGCCATCCAACAATCGATCGGCGACAATGCGATTCGCAGCATCCGTCGGATGATACGCGTCCCAAAACACATACGCGCTTCGATTGGGGCACGCTGCTGCAGTCGCGTTATTCCCATTCCCGTCGTAGCAGAAGAACGGCGGGACATAGCCTCCACAACACGGCCCGTCGTTGTTCCCAAAACCTGTCGACTCATATTAGTACATTACACATTCCAACATCGAAAATGATACAGTTTCATAGCTCACCGTAATCTCCATAGTTGTCGATGATCTCTAAAAATATGTCGTAAGAATTCACGTAAACGAAGATCGCATCAGCCCCCGCGTCGACATTCAGCTGATTTATCTCGACTTTTAGTCGCTGATTGTAGCTGCTGACGAAGGCGTTAACCGTAGCTGCGCATTCTCTGCTCGGGACGAGACTAATGGCGCGGATGAAAGGTATGCATCCGAGAGGGCCTATCCCGACGACGACAATCTTACGAGCCCCTAAACCGTGCAATCGCTTTGCGCGAAAATAAGGATTTCTCGTCAGAAAACAGAAATTCGATTTTGAATGTCGAACGGGGGAGATGAGACGTCGTTTTACCTTAAGCTGTTCCGTTAGATTCGAAACCATGAAATCTTGGAACGTCGCCATGGAGACGTTCCCGTTGAGAAACGCAAACGGTTGTTGGAAGTAGTTTATGACGTCGTTGGACCCGATAGTTATTGAGAAAACTGTGTTCTTTAGGACATCCTTTGTCCTATTTTCGCCCGCAGAGCTCACCATGTAGTTTCTCGTCATCTCGAAATTGCTGATCTGCTCGGACAACGGTAGCCTTTCGATCTGCCATATAAGACACACATTAGTCCTCCACGAATCCGCGATGAATTCTTTCGATTAATTGTTAGAGTAAATGATACGAAAGAAAATAAAAGCACATACGAAGAGAGTTCCGGTCCCGTTCAAGATCCCCGAACCTCCCGAAGCATAGTTAACTCCAACATCGAAGGCGTATGCGGCGGCATTCGGGCTTAAATAAGGCGGCGGGAACGATTTTGCTCCGAGAGCTTCGCCTAAAAAAGCTCAAAAAAAATCAATAACAATGGCATATTTAAGACGATCAATGTCAAATATATGTTTCTTTAGGTTGTGTTATTCTCATTTTATTACAAATTTTTACTATTTAATTTTTTTTCAAAAATATCAAATTAAATAATTTATTTTATTATATTATACTATATTTTACATTCAAAATATAACATCAAACAACTATTCAAATTCAATTTTTTACTAGTAAAATATTCAAACTCAAAAAATCCAAATCCACAAACACACCATTAAGGTATGATTTTGTTTATCAAAATTTTTCCTCCGAATCATCGAATCAAATACTTTTTTTCTATTTAGTACTATGTTATACTTTCTTCGTTCCAAAATAATAGTCTCATATTATTATTTTCATCTGTTTCAAAACAATAGTTCAGTTTTTTATTTTTGGTAACTATCTCATCATTTTTTTTTACAAAATTATCCCAATTTCTTTCACACTAATTACATAAATAAGGATATTTTAGTCTTTTAAAACACTTTTACACCCACCAGAGTGCGTATTATATATTTATTTATATCACATCAAATCAATTAGTATTTCAACCCTAAATTCAAAACGTATCAAGAATTGGATTAATGTGATAACCTATGAGATCTCCTATGGTGTGTCCATTGGTGAATCTTCCGGTGGGATGGCCGCCGGAGGGAGCAAAATCGATGCCGTAAGGGGGCGAATCGGCCTTGGACAATGTGAAGAGATAGTTATTATTACCTGTGTCGACGAGGGAATCTCCGAACAGAAACGAAGTGAAACATAAGGAGGGAACAATCTGGGAATTCAAGAGGTGGTAATAAAATGTGAAGAGAGTTGGAAGAATCTTCTTCTTCATAGTGTTTTTTGGATTTACAGAAGGTGTGTGTGTGATGTGAAGCTAGCTTATAGTTCATTCAATTCCTTGTACGTGTTGGAATATGTCAATGAGAATTGGTCCATCCAATCAACACTGGGAATCCATGCCACAAGATTCAGTTAGGATTCTTTATCTACTTCGATTCGATTCGATTCGATTGACAGTAAGTACAGTAGAGTTAGTCCTTTAATTCTTACAGAATCACAGAATGTTTATGTCGAATGTTTCTGTCAACCATTATCCATTCTTCATTTATTTGTCTTCTTTTTTTCCAGATTATAATAATCTGTTTGTTTGGATATGGGGGCTTCGATTACATCTTCAACAATTCATTATATATATTTATATTTTCTTCATAAAAAATACATAAATCCGTCCACTTGAAAAAATTACATTTTCTTATCTTTTTGTTGTATATTTCCTTCAAAATAAAAATCTACCTATTATACTTTTTAAATACTCTTCAATCACATTTATATACACAAATATCATTTCATTACAAATAAATTCATAAAGATAAATTAGTCATTGAATATAAAAAAAACATCAACTATCATTAAAACATTGTATTTCTTAATACACACACCAAAAGTAATTATTACTCTATCAAATAAACTGAGGAAAATATAAAATTAATATTTTAATATTTTATATTATATTAAAAATTATTTTTACATTATCATATCAACATTCATTTATATTATATTAAATAATTATATTAATGAGTTTTTACTTATTCTCAATTTCAAAGTCCACTTTCAACTTATTACCAAATACTTCAAGACAAACTTTAACAATTTTTATTTATATTTTTTAAGTTTAAGATTTGAATTTCAAATTCAAGTTTTATAATAATAATAAAAAAAAGTAAAATAAAATAATATCTAATATGATATAAATAGTTAATCTTACATCCAAATATTTACATAGGTTGTGTTCTAGACGAGTCATTACTAAAGCAAGTATAGTTACTTCTCAACCATAAAATTCAACTCCAATAATTCCAATCTTAATTTCGAGGGAAGTATCGAACCAAAAATCTTCCGGTAAACAGGAGGAACAAATGCATGGTTTGCCTATATACCATAGTGGCAGCACAATTAAAGATAAATATAGAACCAAAGGAGCCACAAGAATGAACTCTCGCCCCTAAAAGGACACGCAACGTCTTGTGTGCTAGGGTCTC
The DNA here is from genome assembly GCF_009805555.1 of Andrographis paniculata. NCBI lineage: Eukaryota > Viridiplantae > Streptophyta > Magnoliopsida > Lamiales > Acanthaceae > Andrographis > Andrographis paniculata. Next base: position 1,322,335 of record NW_026137589.1, read on the forward strand.
ACCAGAGGATGTGACTCAAAATTTTAAAGAGAGATTTTTAGAGGAAGACGATGCTCCCACTTTCAGACATGTGGGATGATTCACCACATAATTCCAAGAGTTGGGAAAAATCCCTATTTCAAATTGCATTTGTTTCATTTTCATTGACAAAAAATATTTTTTCTTGATTTGTTAATTTATCATCAGGGCAGTTTCAAATTGGGAAGGATATGGAAACATCGTGCCAATACATGATTCTTTAATACTATATCTACCGTTTCCTTGATTGATATATACTCCAAGTTAAAGAGATTCCAGAAAAATCTGCTATATGGTTTATAGAACATGTGAAACCACCAAAAAGTAGATTGCTCAATGATAATCCAAGGGAGCCAGTTGACTAACTTCTAGGACGAGAAAATGATAAGTGTAAATAGATTAGTGTAAATGATAAGTAGTCTTTTTATTATTATTATTATTTCTTTTTAGCATAGAAGCTCAATTTAAATTAAAAAAATGAGGATACATGTAGATTCCTTAAATTTTGAGTAATTGGTGGATTTTAATTGGTAAAATTTAAATTTCAATAATTTATACAAATTTAAGGCAATTAAAACACAAAAATCACAAATTTCTTCGTCGATAATCGGTTATTTTGCAATCGATTATCTTGTGAGTGAAAATACAACGGGCCGGTGTACTAAATTAATTTGGAAGAAATAAATAAATATTATTTATTTATTGTGTATGGGGTTTGGTTAATATTTTGACTATTTTGTCTGTCTCGAGACAAACCAAATTGTGCAACCCCACATTAAACCCGGGTATATGGCCTAAGTCGCAATATTATTTGGACAAAATATTATCCACTGGATAGATTTATTATAATCTCAAACGGAAGGTTTGAAATTAAAATAAATTACAATCGTTTCAAACGGAATGTTTGAAATTAGAATAAATTACGATCGTCACAAACGGAAAGTTTGTAACTATTAATCAATTATGATTGCTTCAAACGGAAGGTTTGAATTTAGAATAAATTACATCGATAATTAAGGCCGTAATTATGATCATAATTGATCTCCTGCCATTTTGGCCGAGTGAAGACGCCTATATAAAGGGCCTCTCCCTTCATTCTAAAAACCAACACAAACAATTCTCTCATCCTTCTCTCATTTCTTCTAGCTTTCCGGCAGCTTTTCCAGCTCAGTTCCTCTCTCGTTTTGTTCGCCGGAGCTCCAACGATTAGATGTGTCACTCTCATTAGAGACGGAAACCGTTTTATCTCTGGGTTAGAACGTCATCCACTGGAATCTAATTTTCGGAAAGAGGATTCATCATCGACTCGGTTTCATATTTATTCTCGCAATACCCATATACTCCAACAATAAAAATTAGATACTATTTTGCGAGAATGTCAACCCCTGCGGAAGCTGCTGCCGGAGAAGTCGCAGGAGCCGTCTCCGGAATTTCCGCCAGAGGAGTCGCCGGAGCCGCCGGCGGAGGAGTCTCCGGAGCCGTTGCCGGAATTGCGACTGGAGGAGTCACCAGAATCTATACCGGAGGAATTTCCGGAGCTGTCGCTGAAGCCGTTGCCGGAGGAGTCTTTGGAATGTTCGCCGGAGGAGTCGCCGGAGCTGCCGCCGGAGGAATCACCGAAGCCACCGTCGGAGGAGCCGCGGCCGGAGCCGTAGACAAGGTAGTAGGTCCTCCACTTGGGCCAGTTCCCTTTATGGGTAGCCCTATATTTTCTGGATTTGCCCCTGAGGGATATGAGGGATTTCCTGGATTTGTAGTCGCACCCTCTACTTCATTTGCGGCCCAAACTGTTGGTCCTGTGCTTGGCCACGGATGATGCCCCATGTACAAGTTCCACAACCATTCACGGGAGTGGACTTTAAGAGGTGACAGGAGAAGATGCTCTTCTACCTGACTGCGATTGGGTTTGCCATGTTCGTGTTGCACGATGGCCCAATCACCCTAGAGCCCGGTGCAGATCAGCAGACGCATGCGAATAATGCATCGTGGGAATACGGAGACTACATGACAAGATACTATATTATGTAGTCTCTTTAACTCTCTTTATAATATATATTGCAAAATAAAGAGTGCGAAAGGGTTCTGGGATGCCCTTGAGAAAAAATATAAGTCCAAGAATGCCGGGTCTAATATATTTGTTGTGGTCCGGTTTATGGACTGAGATGGTAGATGGAAAGTCTGTTGTCGAACAAGTGGAAGAATTTCAACATATTATTCACTCTGTTATTGACGAGGAGATGCCACTGCTAGAAAAGTTCATCACAAGTGTGATAATCGAGAAATTGCCCCCGAGTTGGAGCAACTTCAAGCACGGGCTGAAGCATGAGCTAAAGCAAGTGGGGCTTGAAGATCTGATTGTCCAAATCCTGATAGAGGAAGACAATAGAAAACAACATAAGGCTAAAAGTGGAGATAATGCTAAAGCCAACTTGGTCGGAGATCCCGCCAAAAAACGTGCACGCCTAACTCAAACGGACAAGGGCAAAGCCAAACAGTCCAAGTTTATAGGTAATTATTTTAACTGTGGTAAAACATGACACCAGGTTAAGGATTGCAAGGCACTGAAAAAGAAGAAGCAGAGTTCCCAACTGGTCGAGACGAGCCACCGGACTGATCGTGATCTCAATAATGACAACCTTGTCGCTGTTGTGTACGAAACAAATAATGTGGAAAGTCCGAGAGCTTGGTATATTGACACCTGAGCAATCTGCCATATTTGCTCCGACAAAATAAACTTCTCGACATACAAAGAGACCGAAGGGAGGAAGCTACACATGGGAAATCACGCAACTTCTGAGGTCCAAGCGTAGGGATTGTAGTGTTGAAGATGACCTCTTGCAAAGAACTAACCTTGAAAGATGTCCTACATGTGCCAGACATTCGGAAAAATCTCGTCTCAGGATCGCTACTAGTTCGGCATAGTTTTAAACTTGTCTTTGTAGCAGATAAATTTATATTATCGAAAAACGAGATGTTCCTAGCTAGGGTTTATCTTACAAATGGGCTGTTCAAATTGAATGTAATGGCCATGCGCCGAGCACCACCTACTGATAATAAAAATGTTGTTTTTTCTTCGTGTTTGATTGAGTGTTCTGATTTATGGCATTGTAGACTAGGTCATGTAAACCTAAATGCTATAAAAAGATTAGTAAATATGAATTTACTAAATATAAAAGAGGTGAACACTCAAAATAAATGTGAAGTTTGCGTGTGGAGGCCAAAATGACAAAATTACCATTCTCATATGTCGAAAGGAAGACTAAGCCATTAGAGTTAATTCGCACTGATGTATGTGATTTAAAATTTGTGCAAACTAGAGGTGGAAAGAAATATTTCAACACCTTTACCGATGACTGCACAAAGTATTGTTATCTTGACCTATTAAAGGAAAAGAGCGAAGCAATCGAGGCCTTCAAGAACTTCAAAACTGAGGCAGAAAATCAACTTGACTGTAAAATCAAGACAATTCGAAGTGATAGAGGTGACGAATATGTGGCCCCATTCAAAGAATTATGTAACGAAAGTGGCATAATTCCTTAGACAACGGCTCCATATTCACCTCAATCGAACGGCGTTGCAGAACGCGAAAATTGCACACTTAAGAAAATGATGAATGTCTTGTTGATAAGTTAGGACTTCCCCAAAACCTATGAGGGAGGCTGTACTAACTGAAAATTATATCATGAACAAGATTCCACTTAAGGGTAAGGATGCCACCCCTTACGAACTATGAAAAGGCAAGAAACCCACATAAAAATACTTAAAAGTGTGGGAGTGCCTAGCAAAAGTGGAAGTTTCGCCTCTAAAGCAAGTCGCTATCGGCCCAAAAATGGTAGATTACATATTTATCGGATACGTACTAAACAATAGTGCTTATCGTTTCATAGTTCACAAATCGGAAATCCCTAGGATGACCGAGAGAACTACGATGGAATCAAGGAATGTCACATTCTTTGAAAATATCTACCCTTGTAAGGAAAGGATGCAGTCAAACCCAAAATTCGTAGATGAAGAACTACGGGGGGTAAAAAGACAAATGACCAATAGCCCTGATCAAGGGGCTTCAGAGCCTATGCATAGCAAAACGACAAGGGTCGAGAAAACCTTTGGTCCGGATTTTGTTACATATATGTTAGACAATGATCCAACAACGATCAATAAAGGATTATCTAGTCCTGGTGCTCCTTTTTGGAAGGAAGCAATAGATAGTGAAATAGACTCAATAATGCATAATAACACTTCGGTGTTATTTGACCTACCCGAAGGTTGCAAACCATTAGGGTGTAAATGGGTTTTGAAAAAGAAACTCAAGGTTGATTGGTCTATTGACAAATACAAAACCCGTCTCGTAGTAAAAGGCTACAGACAAACCGAAGGGTACTGCGATGCCAATTGGATATCCGATACAAAAGATTCACTGTCTACAAGTGGATATGTATTTACGATTGGAGGTGGAGCTGTTTCGTGGAAATCCAAAAATACAGACGTGCATTGCACGGTCCACAATGGAATCGGAGTTCATCGCTTTGGACAAAGCTGGCGAAGAAGCTGAATGGCTGAGGAACTTAATATATAATATTCCATACTGGACTAAACCAGTACCTCCCGTAATGATTTACTGCGATAGCCAAGCTGCAATAGCAATGGCTAAAAATGAAATTTACAACGGTAAATCCTGACATATCCGACGTAGACATAACACTGTAAGGCATTTGATCACCAATGGGGTTTTGACTATTGAATATGTAAAATCAATAGAAAACTTAGCAAATCCGCTAACCAAAGGGTTGCAGAGAGATCAAATGTACAAACTGCTAAAGAGAATGGGTTTGAAATCCACAAGATAGAGACAACTACAGTAGTAACCCAACCAAATCACTTGGAAATCTCAAACCTTGGTTCAATGGGAAAACTAAACTGTAAGATTCCGACACGAACACTCAATTTCAATTCCCTGAAAATCAATGAGTGTTATAATGTGCAAAAGTGGTGAGGTTGAGTCATTACTCTTAATGATCCTAAATGTGTGAATTAGATACCTTGATATAGGATTACCTATAAAAGTGTGAAGTGTGGGCCGCTTCAAATGAAACACTTATGAATCCAAATATGAGATCCATGGCCGAAATGGATCAAAACGTTAGAACAAAGTTGAGACTGAGATAGCGATACGTCAATATTATTGACTAAGTGCACGCAGAGGTAGAACAGTTCAATGCATCATGTCAACTGGGCCACCAGTACACTATGTAATGTTTACTATGGAAGGTTCAAAGTTAAAAACTACATGTCCCGATGTGTCAATGTCTCACAGGGATTGAGCTGGGTTTTTGTCATTTATGGACATTTCCACTCATATGGGGGATTGTTGGATAATTGATTATTTTGCAATCGATTATCTTGTGAATAAAAATACGGCGGGCCGGTGTACCAAATTAATTAAATTAATTTGGAAGGAATAAATAAATTATTTATTCATTCTGTATGGGGTTTGGTTAATATTTTGGCTATTTTGTCTGTCTCGAGACAAACCAAATTGTGCAACCCCAAATTAAACCCGGGTATATGGCCTAAGTCGCAATATTATTTGGACGAAATATTATCCGTTGGATAGATTTATTATAATCTCAAACGGAAGGTTTGAAATTAGAATAAATTACAATCGTTTCAAACGGAAGGTTTGAAATTAGAATAATTACGATCGTCACAAACGGAAAGTTTGTAACTAGAATCAATAACGATTGCTTCAAATGGAAGGTTTGAATTTAGAATAAATTACATCGATAATTAAGGTCGTAATTATGATCGTAATTGATCCCATGCCATTTTGGCCGAGTGGAGACGCCTATATAAATGGTCTCCCCCTTCATTCTAAAAACCAACACAAACAATTCTCTCATCCTTCTCTCATCTCTTCTAATTTTCCGGCAGCCTTCCTAGCTCAGTTCCTCTATCGTTTTGTTCGTCGGAGCTTCAACGATTAGAGGTGCCACTCTCATTGGAGACGAAAACCGTTTTATCTTTGGGTTAGAACGCCATCCACCGGAGGCACTACCGGGGCGTATCTAATTTTTGGAAAGGGAATCCATCATCGACTCAGTTTCACGTTTATTGTCGCAATACGTTTAGTCGACTTTGTGTTAAAATTTACCTCAAAAGTCAATTAAATTAACTTCAACTTATATAAACTATACCTAAAAATTATATCCAAATTCATATAAAATTAAGATATATCATCAACGTAATGGTCTGAAATGTACAGACCTAAATATGAGAACAATTAACTTCATATGATATAACTTATTTGATACAGTTAATCTCATTAGATTAGTAGCATTATTTAAAGAGAAGAATCGGATGACACGTAAAAGTAAGATACAACACATAGCAAACACGAAATCAAAAAATTATTTAAGTTTGAAAATTGCAAAGAAAGTTAAACAAATAAAAACCAAATTGGTGAAAAACAAAACTATATATAAATATATATTCAGAATTTAAGCCAATACCTGAAAATGAAAAAAAGAAAGAGCAACTTTGCTTTGATATATATAAAGCTAATTACATATTTGATGTCTTGTTAGTTAATAAGTAGACTTGTATTCCAAAATGCCAGCATCTAGCCACAAAAGAAGAAATCAATGATATGTCAAAATATAAATGACAAAATTTGTTTATCCATAATATTAATCAATGTGTATATTTTTGAAGAAAATTCAGAAAGTCATCAAAGGTAAATGATTGAAGTATGTTACCTTTGGAGTTGAGCAACAATATTTTCCTAAGGATTTATTTGGTTTGAGGGTTTAGAAGAGGAAGGGAGAGAAGATAAAAAAAGAAAATTTTAATTTTATTTGGTTCATAATTTTTTAAGAGGGATTGGAGAGACAAGAGGTCTTCAATTTAAAATTTACCCAGTTTACTCATTTTAACCAATTATTTTATAACATATGTTCTGACTTTTTAATATTTTTTTAAAATTTAAAAATAATTAATTTAACTAAAATTACAATTTACCCCTCCAATATTTTATTTATTTCCTTCCATTCCTAAACACTCCAACCCAATTTACTTTTACTCTCTTCCAGCCCTAATTTTCTGGTGAGGAAGATACTCCAGTGAAGAGAAGAAGAAGAAGAGAGGGAAGAGAGATAACGGTGGCTTCGGTGGAGCAGACTCCGATGGCTGGTGTTGCGGTCGACGAAGGGTAGGAAAAAAGGCTGAATGGCGGGCGGTGGCTTTGGCGGCAGCGTAAGTCGTCGTCAGGGTGATCGATGAGGGGGAAGAGAATAAGAGAAAGTTGGGAGGAAGAGAAAGAAGTAGAAAAGAGATGAAAGTTTGGGAAGTTTAATTTGGGAATTATGATGAAATTTGAGTTTGATGAATGAATAGGACAATACTGACCGCCGAATGCCTCCGCCAAAGACGTCCACCAATGCGTTCTCGTTCCTTTTCGGTCACGGGCAGGTTAGAATTTTTGGTATATTTGATTTTCTTTATCTCTTATTATTTTAATCCACTACTCTCCCTATTCCTACTTCACAGCCGACGACACACGGTTTGTTTCAATTTCAGTATTTTTTATTTTATTTTTTTTGCATTTTTTGTTGTCATATGGGTGTATTAGGCTTTGATTAAATTTTTATCAGGTATGTATTTCTTTCTCCTTTAAAATTAATTAACCATTAATATGCACATTGTGACTCTATATTGAAATTTTAGAAATTAAGAAGATATGACTATATGTTTGTTTAAAAATATGGAAACCAGTACTGAATATAACTTAATTGTAAAGAACCATTGGGCATATACTAGTGAAATATTTTCAAGTGATCTTGGATAGATTTCTAATCAAACTAGACCCACATTCTGATATCAAGACTTTTTTGTGCCATTATTTAAACCTTCTTATTCATGCAAATTTATCTATTGTGCATTTATCCAAGTTTAACATATCTTATTCTTACATTTATTAAGCAGGCATATGGTTCTTTCTTTCTATGAACTATGTGTGGATAGTCTTCTACATGACATGATGATACCACTTAACTTGTTAATGAATGATTGGTGTTGGGGACAAAAGAACTCAATGCTTATTTGAGCAAGTTTCGCAGCATCCTATTGCATTTGTTGGAAAACTGTCATGAAGCTCTAAAGAAATTAATAATATTTTTGTTGGTTGTTTTTATTGTTCCTAGAATGTGGTTTTAATAATATACAGTTTTGCAAATTTTTTTGTATCTTTAGTTTTGTATGTATGTATTTAGGTGGAACTTGTTTGTTACATTATATCATGTTATCCATGAATTCGTGTTGAATGAATTTAAACGTTGGTGGATTTTAGTGAGTTTTTGGGGCCACGTGGCGGTGTTAATGCGAACCTGTTTTTATATTCCTAATTGTAAATTAAGTTGTGAATGAACTTGTTCTTATATACCTACTTTATATAAATTTTTCATGATTAAACATAAGAAAAAGAAATCAAATCATTTTATATTAACCATCAATCATGTAACACATATCATTAAAATAAAGTATGCATACCTACATATTCATTGTGTCCTATTACTACTATTAATCATTAAAAGAAAACATATCCAATTAATTATAAATTCCCAAAAGGCAAGCAAGAAACATCTTCTAATAATCTGCTCCATGAAACAATACACATTCCAACTGTCTGCTCACTGCATCAATTTTCAAATTCTACTCAATCTCTGCTCTCCTCATTCTCCCTCTTTTCTTAACTGAAGTTTACATATATACATTGTGTCCACCACATCAACCATTACAATTTACAATATTACATATTAAGCGAAATTAAAATGAATATTCTTCCATCGCAACTACCACCCAACTTTCTTGTGACAAACTCCCCAATACTTTAGAGATGATGATAATCACTGTTTTCACCACCAATACGCGATGACTGGACCTAAATACATACACAGTAGAAAAGTTAAACAAAAAAATAGTAAAGTAATATAAAAGTTTTGCGCCAAAAACCATTGTTTTCCTGTGGTGATTAACACCGACAAACAACGCCAACGGAAGATTTTTTCTAAATTTTATGTATGCAGTGTCGAAAGAAAATACATCTAAAAAATCAATATAATCTGCTCTCATTCTTCCGTCAGCCCAAAATATATTTGTAATCATATCATTTTCATCAACTTGAATGGAATATGAGGAATTTGGATCTCTACTTTGCATCCCTTGCAAATATTCTAGCAAACCTCCAGTGTCTCCCATCTCCATGTACTTTGTCCTATTTGATCGTAAGTAATTTTTAGTATCTAGTCTTGTAAATTCTAAGCTATCTCGACCACCAGCTTCCTTAACCATTAAATCATACGAGAGTTTTGGAGCAAGTCCCACATATTCGGCTATATCAATATGAGTAGCATGGACCTCATCTATCCTCTTATGCGATGGAAAAAAAATAAGTCTTTTGAGGACTTGTGAGTTGATTAGTGTGTTCAGAAATAAACTCAAATACTTTGTATTTCTCGTTATCTTTCAATCGAATTTTCATCATTGCCTTGCACCCAAATTTTGTTATTGCCCGCGGAGCTCTTACGTTGATATTTCTTTTATCTTCCCCCCTTGTACCCTCAAGACTACAAGAAAACATTCTAAAATTTTATTTTTCATGTTCGATCTTTTTGCACATTGTGTCTTTTCATACCAAAACCTCTTTTCCTAGCATAAGCTAAAAATTTCCATATTCGTAAAGTCTAATCTACGTGAAGACAGAGACTTATTCAAGCCTAATTCATCAACCTCCATTATTTGTAATTTAAAAATTCAAACACGCATTATTTCAAAAAAATTCAGCAAACATCTCCATTATCTATTCATATCTCATCTATCTCATTAAAAATTTAGCATACATCATTTTTAAAAAAATGCTAATAATTTACCACCAACAATTAATAATCTGCCAAATGTTACCACAAAAAACTACAACACAGTATTTAAGCAAACCTCAATATATCAACACAATGACCAAAATGCATACAAAAAATAAAATAAAATAAAATATACCAAAACGGAGAAAAACTGCGTTAGCGGCAAAGACACTTTTTAGGCTGTGAAGTCAGAAGGAAGTGTATTAGATTAAACCCCATAAAAAAATTAAGTGAAAAAATTCAATAAACATAGAATTCTAATTTACCTGTGACCGGAACGGAGCGAAACGCGTTGGTGGCGTCTTCAGTGGAGGCGTTCGGCAGCCGTCGGCGTCACGAGAAAAGTAGGGCTAGAGTGTCGATGATATTATAGGAGAAAATTTTGGGTGGGAGTGTTACGAATGGAAGGAAAAATAAAAGATTGGAGGGTAAAATTGTAATTTTAATTAAAATAATTTTTTATTTTAAAAAAAATATATTAAAAAATCTAAACCAATGTCATAAAATAATTGGTTAAACTGAATAATTAGAATAAATTTTAAACCGAGGATCTCTTGCCCGCTTGGAGGGGACAATTTTTTCTTTCCCTTCAATTTGAGAGAATTTTGTAAGGAGAAATTTTATTAATATTTTTTTTTTTAATTAAGTACTATACCTTTAAAATTTTTATAATATCTTTCAAAATTTAGTATTTATTTATTTTATTTTTATGTATATCAAATATTGAAATTAGAAATATTAATATATACATATTATATATATTTAGTTATATATAAAAATTATATTATATGTTTTTAATATTTTTACTTTAAAATTTTTAAGCTTAATTATAATTTTTTTTAAATAGAATTATATAAACAAGCATATAATTATATCTATAATAAAAATATTTGAATAAATAAATTTATTGTAAAATAGTTGGATTTAATTTTAATAATTAATTTAATCAATATAAATAAATTTGAATTGATATAAATTATAAGAATTAGTCTTCCCCTTACACCTTTTTTTATTCGTGAGTGGGCATACTAAACTTTTAAGCAAATAGCTTTGGCTAATTTCAAGCAAATAAAAAAAAAAAAGAATTAACATAAATTATTGTAATTAGTATTATAATTGACCCATTATATATTTTTTTTTACTATTTACATGCAAAATTATTACTTCTTTCGTCTTTTTTGAAAAAGTTTTTTAGTATTTTATAATAAATTAAAAGATATAGTATTTTATTTATTAGTAGAAGTGTGTAAGAAATTTTAAATTTTTTGCCTCGTAACTTTTTGTATAAAACAATTGTATATGTAATCGTATATTTGTAATTTAAATAAAAGTTAACGATATTTTAGTATTAGTGTATGATTATTTTTACTTTAAAAAAAATGGTATTTTTAAGTAAGACAGACAAAATATTTAAAAAAATACTTTGAATTATGACGGATAGAGTATTTATTTGTATTTTGAATTTAGTAAATACTTAGATGTATGATCCAAATCAAATTACATCACAAATTATAATAATTCAATTTAAGTATATAAAATATTTTTAATTAAAAATTTAGGGTGTGTTTGGCAATTAGCTAATAGCTTTTAGCTGTTAGCTGATTCAATTAGCTGGTTTGACTAGCTGATTTAATTAGCTGGTTTGACTAGCTGATTCAATTAGCGGTTTGTATTTAAGTGTTTGGTAAAACAACTGTTTGACATTAGCTATTTATACATAAAATGACTATTAAGGACATTGATATATTATTTTTTAAAATATTTAATTTTGTTCATTTTGGTTTGAAATTTATGAGAATTTTTGTTATTAATTATTGAAAATTATAAAAATATTATAAAATATTTATTTTTATTAAAAAATAATAATTTTTTATTAAAATTATGTAATATATAAAATAATAAATCTTTCGTATATATATTTTTATTATGTTAATTATTATTTTAATATATATAAATAAATTAATAACCTTTGTTTTTTCTATTTGATTTAATTTTAAATTATATATTTTACAAATAAAATAATTTATATCTAATAATTAATAACAGTAATTATTTTAAATTTACAAAAAAATAAAAATATAATTTAATAATTAAATATATTAAAAATAATTAATAAATACTGCTATAAAAATATATTTATATGTAAAAATTAAATAATTAAGTTTTAAGGGTAAATAAAGAATAAGCAAAATTAAAATGAAAAAGCTCTTTCAAAATGCTGGGTAGATGTGCTTTTCAGAAATTAGCTTTTTAGGTCCAAAAAGCTCTTTCAGAAAGCTAATTTACCAAACACCTAAATTAGCTTTTTGATTGGTCAAACAGCTAAAAGGGCTGTTCAATAAGCTAAAAGCTCTTCAAACGTTGTTTCCCAAATACCCCCTTAATCAAAATTAGTTGTAATACTCTTAAAAAGAAAATTATATAAGCAAGTATATATATAGTTATATATATATTAATAACGACAAATATTTAAATAAACAAATTTAAATTGATTTAGGTTTAAATTATTGGAATTAATTTTAATAATCAATTCAATATATATATAAATTTAAATTGACATAAACTATTAGAATTAGTCTTTATAATTGGCTTAGTTAATATAATTTATATTATATTTGTTATTATTTGTATATAAAAATATTAGTTATCTGTATAAATATCATATATGGTAAACTGTTTTTTTAGTCTCGTAACTGGACCTCCTTACCATTTTAGTCCCATAAATAGAGCATGTCGCAAACTAGTCTCATAAGTGAAAAATTTTCGTTGTTTTAGTCCTCCGGCACCGAAGATGCCCGCATGGCTCGCCGGAGGTGACGTGTCCGCCAGGTCTCGCTGACCTGGCGGACACGTGGATTTTTTTTTTTATTTTTATAAATTTTTTTAAAATTTATTTTTAATTTATTTTAAATTTTATTTGTATTTTTTTATTTGATTCAATTAAAAAAAATTAAGAAAATGAAAAAAAATAAAATAAATCCACGTGTCCGCCAGGTGTCGCTGACTTGCGGGACACCTGGCGGACACGTCACCTCCGGCAAGCCACGCGTGCGTCTCCGGCGCCGGGGACTAAAATAGCAAAAAAATTTCACTTATGAAACTAGTTTGCGATAGACTCCACTTACAGAACTAAAATGATAAAGGATCCAGTCACGGGACTAAAAAAAACAGTTTATTCTTTTTTATAAAAGTTATATTGATAATTATTTGTATTAAAAATATATATATTTAAAATAGAGATATTAGAATCTATTTTATTTAGATTTTAACATAATTTAAATACCGAAATACTTATAAATAAAATATATCGACAAATATATATATATATAATCATATAAGTATGATGTTTTATATAATAATATAAATATTTGAACTCTGCAACAAATTTTACTTTGTAACAAATACTTCGAATTTATAAAATTATACGACAAATATATGTATATATTTACATACAATTACAAGGGATTCTATATATAGTGTTTTAACTAGCACATATTTATATTAAAAATAGATTATGTAAGTAGTGGCAGGCGTAGGAAGGGGCTCGGGAGGCTGAAGTCTAGGAATGTCAAATGGAGGGGCTTAGCCCCAGACTTGCCCCGAGCCCAGTTTTAATAGGGTGGGTTCGGGTCTAAAAAATTTGATTCGGGACGGGTTGTGAATTTTGAGTTTTAGATCCGGCTGAGTTCGGGACGGATTACGGATTTTACTATAAATATAGTTAGAAAATAAAAGCAAGGTGTAGACCATATTGATTAATTTATTTAAGTTAATTTTATTCGTCTTAATTAAAAATATATCTTTTCAGTAGATTAAAAATAATAATATATTATTTATTAAATAAAATGTACATGATGATTTTGATATTTTTTTCCTCATTGTATGTTATTTATAAATTAATTGTATTTATAATGGTATATTTGTAGTTTATATAAAATAAAAATATATTCTAATATTTGATTACTTTTATTATAATTTTTTAATATGACAGTAAAAATTAATTAAAAAAATATTTCGTTGACACGGGTGAGTACTAATTATTATATTTACTTAGCCGTGAGCTAACTCGCCCCACTGCGGGCTAACCCACTCTCAACCTACGGCCCACGTGGGTTGGCCCGTTTAGACCCGCATTTTAACGGGCTTATAAAATCACAATCCAATCCTCCTAAAAAGTGAGATAGGGCGGGTCAATCCGACGGACTCAATCCATTTTGACGGCTCTAGGAGCAAAGAAGAAAGTGAATTGAATTGCAATTTGCAATTGGGCTGCTAATTTAAAATTTTAAAATTGAGTGGGCTAGTGGATAATAATTTTATGAGCCCATATATTTTAGTATTTTAATTAAGTTCTAAAATATAATCTGATATGAATTATTAGGTTTGGAATTGGAAATTTTGAATTTGGCCATTGAGGTAAAAGCTGTCGAGCGCCGGGTGCCAATCGATCTTGTCATTGATTGTCGACTACCATTTCCGGTCTCCATCCAAAATAGAAGAAGGTTGGGAGTGTGTATATACATTTATTCTTTAAACTTAAAATTCAAATATTTTTAAAATGTTCTGTTCTCAATTTAATTTAATTTATATTTTATTGTTACATATTGTATATATATATATATATGCTTTTAATTTAATTGAAGTCCAATTGTAATTTTAATCAAAATATTTTGTTATTATTTAGGAAAAGTACAATAGAAAGTTTTTTTTTTTTTTTTTTTTTTCATAAAGCCCTGGAAGATTTCAATTCAATTATTGAAATATCTCGTGTAAAAGACATGAATAACAATGATAATGAAAAAAAAAAAAATGAAAGAACACGAGAAAAAGTTCAAATTTTACATTATGATATTATTGTGGATCTTGAATTACGTAATTTGATTGATAGTTATCATATTGGATTTATAGATGAATTGAGAATAAGATATTTGACAATGGCTCCTTCTCAACCTCATAGTCATAACTTGTCAACTACAAAATTTTGTGAAATTTAAAGATTATTTCAAGATCAATGGTTCAAAATATACGATTAGTTAGAGTAAAATATATTTAAAGATGCCGCATATTATTTATGGCACTAATGGAAATACACATAAGGATACTGCATTTATTGAAATTAGTTTTAAGAATTGAGAAAAGTTATAGAAAAATTCAAATGTCATCAAGGATCATAAATAGTTCTCACAATTTTTCTATAATTGTGTGTGTTGGATATAAAGATCAAATAAATAATATGGATTATGTTATGATGCAAAAGGTTTGGAAAATAAGTATACTTACCAGACTCAATTAATTGTTGGTGTAAAAGTAATTCAATATATAGTTTAAAAGAAGACTTAGCATTTCATGGGGTGTAATCACATTTTTTTCATTATGTATATTTATATTATTATTATTATTATTCTAAATTTGTCCATAAGATTTATTAATTAGAGCATTTTTCATAGTTTCCTCAAATCAATACCCTAATATTTCAATTAACACTCTAATAGTTACAGTTGACTAAAGCGTATCAGCAGCATGTGATTGTACTCAAACATCATTGATTGATCATACTCTTTGTCTTTTTCTTTAACTTGTATGTTCAATTCTATCTTGTCGATTCTTGCAATAGCGACAGCGGCAGGGGTGGTGACGGAAGCGTCGACGACAACGGCTCAAGAATGCGAGGTCGCCGATCTCAAACACCCTCTGTCGTGTGAAAAACCCCATCGACGCATGCCGAAAGTCATGACGATCTCGCCGGACTGAATGGCCAAACGGAAATCCTTTTGATCTTCCATCAAACCAACTCATTTATCCACCAATATCGCCACAAGATCTATTTTGATTGCTCTCATTTCTCTCATTTAGATTCTTCTTCAATCGTATACTTCTTTTTTTTTTAAATAAATTTTATGGTAGTGTTGAGTAATACAATGCTAACTTTCTTCCTTATTTTATTGTTCCAACTATATATCTTCATTCACTTCTAGTTCTCTTTATCCTTTTCATGTACTACATTATGGAATTGTTTGTTTGATTTCATGTGTGACAATATATATTGTACACGCTCACTCTCCTCCTTATAAACAAACAAAGGCCTCAATCTCTCATCTCTCCCTCTATATTTCACATTATTCAATACATTATACATACTATGGATTAATAAATCTGGCGGTGCTAAACCAACCGCAACTAACGTGGATATTTCTTTCGACGGAGGGTTGGAGAATTCGTCGGTGTAGGTTGAAATTTTGTTGGGGAGTGGGGTCGATGAGTTTTATTATACCACGATGTCTTCCATCTCGTGTTCATAGATCCGTCGTTGTCTTCATTTCTCTCGCCGCCGTTGTACCCCACGCTTGTCTTCCATGCCAATTTGAAAAAATTAAATTAAATAATATTAAGTAGTTAGTTAAATTAAATTAAAAGATCATCAAATCTAGTGCTTTGATTTAATTTGCATATGAATCTTACCATTAGTAGTAGCTGCAGAGACATACTGCATCTTTTCCATCAAGAGATCGTCCATAAATACCAGTCACTGCTTCAGCAAATTAGGTAATTTTATGTTCGTACAAGAATACTATATTTACATAAATAGATAGATATATGCATGCACCAACAGAAAGTATGATAAAAAGGATCAAAGAAGCCTTGAGTATCTTCCGACCATGGTCACTTCCGCCGGTTAGAATTATCATAGTTCATGTATAACTTGCACAATGAAAATGATAAAAAAATAATATTATAAATGTATATATAAGTAAGAGAAGGAATTGAACAAGCAATATATTAATTAAACCTGTAAACCATTAAGTGATTAAATGGAACTATCTATCTATATATTATATATATTATTATTAGGTTGGCACCATGGATGCATGCGTGCAGTGCATAACGTGTTGATAAATCTATGACAGAAATTGTTCTCATATATGTATGTATGTATGTTTAAGTATAATGTGTATACGTATGTTGAATTGTAATATTTATTAGAAAGACATCACAGGTAAACAAATCATACACTTTTGCCTTTAACGGTGGCTAAAAAGATATGGCTCTAAGGTCAAATATTGACTCAATCAAGGATCCTATCACTATTAGGGTTTTAATTGAAATATTAAAGTTTAAATGAAAGAAAATATAAAAAATACACCGTTAGTAAATTTTTGAGA
Source organism: Andrographis paniculata (assembly GCF_009805555.1). NCBI lineage: Eukaryota > Viridiplantae > Streptophyta > Magnoliopsida > Lamiales > Acanthaceae > Andrographis > Andrographis paniculata. The sequence continues at coordinate 1,339,424 of NW_026137589.1, forward strand.
CAAATTTTGAAAAACTAATAATATATGAATATATAATAAAAAGACGGTTAAATATGAGGAAAAAAATGTGATTATCCCCATTTCATGGCCATGATGAATTAGCACAATCAATACGTCACAATAATTTTCTTAAGCTTTACAAGTGGTATTATGACAACAATGATAAAGTGAAATAGAAATGATTTAAATGCTCTAAGAAGTAATCAGTTGACTTCTCTATTTATTAAAAAATAAGTGGTTCATAAGTAAGAAATGTTATTCTAGTAGAGATTGGGGATATATGGTTTTCTTTTTTGATTGATGAGGCTCGAAATAGTTTTATAAAGAAAAATATATTTTTAAATAGAAGGTTTGTGAATTATCTTGGCGAAGTTCAAGAACGATTTTTCGGTGTAATGCATGTTACTGACACTTTTGCACAATCTTTGAAAAGTTCTATTGATGAGTTATTTTTTTATAAGAAATAGATTATCATGGTCAATTATTAGAGGTCAGGGTTATGATGGTGCTTCTAATATGCACGGAGAGTTTAACGGGCTTATAGCCCTTATTTTGACATAAAATGAACATGCACATTATGTTCATTGTTTTAAACATCAACTTTAATTAGTTATTGTTTCTAGTGTCAGTCAAAATGGATTTGTAAAAAATTTCTTTGAATATCTCTCTATAAATATAATTGTTTTCGGTGCTTTGTGCAAAATGAGAGATGAATTGAGGCAACACCAAGTCGATGTATAAAATTGGATGATATTGCTACACGAAAAGAAAATAATCAAGAAATGAGTCTAGTTCGAACCGATGATACTCGTTGGGGTTCTCATTTCAAGATAATTACTCGAATTTTTAATTTTTAGAATCCAATTAATGAAGTGATTGAAATTATAACTACATATAGTAGTAATGTGAAAAATCTAGGACTTGTCGGCTTATTTGACAAAATGGAAAGTTTTGAATTTAGTTTTGTAGGTCAATTGATTAAACATTTATTGTGAAAGAAAAATCCACCGTCGCAACCACTTCAACAAAATAATCAAAACATAAGTCTTGTTGTGCAAGTAATTATATTTTTAAAGATAAATTGCAAAAATTCAGAACAAATTGTTGAAGGATTTTTTTGAAGAAGTAACCAAGTTTTATTCACATCATGATATTATTGTCTTCAATATTAATGAAATCATTTTGGACAATTGAAAATACTTGTTGATGCAAAAAAAAAAAAAAATAAATTTAATAGACGTTTTCATATTTGTATTGTATTCTTTTTAATTTATTCTGAAAATTATTGCAGTATTATTTTACATTATAAAATATTAGTTTTTTTTTATTTTTACAATGTCAAATAATTGATATTATTTCTCAAAAAATAAATCATTGGTTTACTTAATCAAACTCGAAGCTTTTGACGGGAATAGAATGTCTTAATTCTAGCAATTTGTTTGCTACTTTTGATCAAGAACGGATTATTCCTCTAGCTGAATTATATTAGAAAGATTGTTTTATGCATGATTTATCATATTTAAAGCCGCAATTTGATTCATTCGTTATGAACACTAGCTTTTATTGGAGTTTGTGATATTGGAGATTTTACGTAAAAGATGATTCAAATGAATTGTAAGAATACTTTCTATTTGATTTATCGACTAATCGAATTACTATTGGTTTTGTCAGTCATGATATCTACAGTTGAGAGATTTTTCTCAGTAATGAAAATTGTCAAAATTAATTTACGGAATGCAATGCGAGATGAATATCTCATTGACTATCTAGTATGTTACAATAAGAAGTGAATTTTTGTAACTATTGAAACTGAAGCAATTTTTCAATACTTTCAAAATATGACTACTCGAAAAATTACAACTATTACGACATCATAAAAGATAATATAAAAATATATTTTATAGCTATCATTTTGTTAGATGGACTTAATAATATTATGTTTTGGATTAAGGGCGGTAACTAGATTTTATTTTGATTGGAATAGGAATATCGCCGATCAATTTTATGTTTATAGTTTATTTATGGATGATAAATCATGTTGTAGGTAATTTGTTTTTATAAGTGCAGTAAAATCCTTACTTATTTTATATTTATATACGAGTGTTGTGAATTTATTCCCGGATATTTGGATTTATCGAACAAACCCCGTATACAAAAAATGACAATGAATTAATATTAGCAGAAGCAAAATTCGAATAAAACCCAAATTAAACTAATACCGAATCGAAATGAATTAACACATATTAAGGCAAACGCATATTTTGGAATTTTGAATGAAAACAAACAGACCATTAAATCAATTGAATGTCATTGAACCTCTTCCTGTGACTTCAACCGAAACACGAACTGGGAAATCAATTCTTGATTTCTTCCCTATCGATCAACGGCTTCGGTGCACGGCGGCAAGCGGCGGCTTATTCCTTCTCCGACGGCCTCACAGCGACGGTTCCACACCAGGCAGCAACAAATCATCTTCTCCGAGCAACGACCGATGAAACAACAACTCTCAACTCTGGCGACGAATCCAAAATCTAGCAGCTTCTACGACAATTGCTCCAACCTTTTTTGAACTTTCTTTCACCGGCGAAAAGGACGGCGGTTTTCGGCTCAGCCCCATGGTGCTCGATGGCCTATGGTAACCATGCCTCAAGGTGGACGTCGGCTCTTCACTCCAAACCTCGACACCCACCAGAATCGGCACAAGAAAGGGGATCCCGAACCTCACCGAACACTCATCGGAAACTCAATCGGAGAAACTCACCGGCTACTCTCCCTCTCTTCTCACCCACACTCTCTCTACGGTTTTGGTGTATCTATCTATATCAAAAACCGACTCACCCAAAAAACCCTTTTAAACTAACCTTATATAACTTCCTCAAACTAAAAAATCACACACGGTTATAACCAACATAACAATCTAACAAATTGACTTAGGGTTTGATATATGGATTTGGGAATTGGGTTTGAGTTAGGATTTGGGTCGAATCCGGTGGGCCGAGTTAAAAAATGGGCCAACTTATTTATTTATCGAAGGTCTTTTTAAATTAGACCTTGAACGGTCAAAATTCCCAACAACGAGAAATTTGATTTGTCATTTTTTGGGGTTCATTCGACCGAATAGTTATAATTCGACCGATCACAATATATAATTTATAAACAATTATTTAACGATATTTTCTTTCATCAATACTTTGTTTACATTCGCACTTTTAAATTTTTTTGTACTATTTATTAATTATAATTATTGAAAATATATATTTAATTTCAAAAAATATTCTCTTACAAATAATATTGAATACCCAAATTATTGCAATGAAGAAGGTAAATAGAGCTATTTTTAATTTTTTTTTCTATTTTTTAACCATATGATATTATTATTTTCCTCCCGAAACAAACTCACTATGTTTTCTAATATCATTTTTTAATTGTGATGCCCAAAAATAATTAATAATAAACAATAAACAATACAAAAAACTTTTTATGAAAGTTAAAAATTCAAAAAAAAAAAAAAACACTTCAATTTATCATTACAAAAAATAAAGAGTCAAATATTGAACTTAAAATAATATATTTTATATTTTTTATATAATTTTTCATGTCGCACATTAAAAATCAATCATTTAAAAAAACTGTTTGGACGAGGTCAATTTTTTGTCCATTATACAAAATAATTTTTTTTTATTTGTTTTTTCATAAAAAATATATTTATATTAAAAAAATTATACTTTTTACTATTCTTTTTTATTTTTTTATTAAAAAAATAAAAAGAACATACCATATTAAAATTAGTGTCTACATCAAATGAGTTTATATATTCAATACTCTCTCTGTCCACCTCTAAGATCATATTTACCTTTTGCGTCATTGTACTTAATATTAAAAATATTTTTATATTTATATTTTTTATATAAATATTTTTTTATTAGTATTATAAGACATTAATTAAAGTATTTATATAATTTTTTTAATTTGTACTATGCTTTAATATAATAATTAATGTTCAAATATAAAAAAAAAATAAATGAATTATTATCATACAAAATACCATAAACGACAATTTATTCACTTAAAAAATATTAAAGTCCCACCCGCGCGCCTTTTTTGGGTTTGTTTATTGATGGTTGGTTCTTTTTATTATTTATTGTTTTAGTCGAAATTATTTTTAAAATATTTTAAATAAAAATTAAGTATAAAATATATTTTAAAAATAAAAATAAAAACTTATTAAAATAATAATAATAATAATCCCAAGAAAATAAAGTTGAAAGGGAGTAAACAAATTGTTTGTCTCATACTCTGTGTGTGAGTGTGACCCAAAGAAATAAAAAAGAAAAAGTAAAAAGTAATTGAAAGAAGAATGGCAGTTGAGTTGAATGAGTTGTTAAGATATGATAATATTTATAATCAATGATTAACCTGTCATTTACTAATATATATATATATTCAACAAATTAAATAAATTTGATGTCCTCTCTTTCTCTCTCATAACAAACTCATAGTAAATTCGATTAAATTAAACTAAATTGAACCCTAATTATTGAAAAATCAAAACTCCAATATTGAACCATCAGCTTTATTGTTCGCCGACGCCGCGTTCCGGCTGCTCGACAGACTCCACTGATCGGAAAACCCGCCGGCGCCGCCGCAGCTTAGACCACTGCCGCATTTCGCCACCGTCCGGACGCTGTCGATCAGCTCCTCCGTCTTCCCTTCCTCCGCCAGAATCTTGACCAGCTGCTCCGGGCAAATCACCAGCTTCACCTTCCAGAACCCGCCGGACGACGCCGGAGCCTTCTTTGGAACGGCATCGTCGCCGGCGGGCCACTTTGTCAGGCCTCGGCCGTCGAAGGACATCCGGTAGGGCGCCGGTCCGAGCTGCGGCGGCGGCGCGCTGCTGGATCTCACGTGCCCGACACGTGGCCCTCTGTCGGCGGCGGCGTCGAGCAGGGGGAGGAGATGGTACGATTCGCCGGCGAGGAGGACGTCGGTGTGGGGGAGAGGCTTCCAGAAGAGGTCGTGAGACCGGAATATTCCGTGGCCGGGGAACTCGTCGGTGATGGACTCGACGGTGATGGGGGCGGCGAATTCCATGACGCCGCCGTTGGAAGTGGCGACTCTGATGAGGGATCGGGCGGCGCCGCCGCCGTCCCCCATTCCTCCGATGAGGCAATTCCCCATTATATTTAGGTTTTGGGCAAAGTGGGCATCAACAATTCTGTGTTTTTTGGAGGGTTATTTAAATAAAGTGAAACAAAGAGAGGGAAGAAAAAAAATAAAACAAAAGAATATTTATTAGTTGGGTGTTGGATTTTTGCTTTCTTCTTTCATGACCGGCATTTATTATTATTTATATATATATATATTATAATATTATATTAAATAATTTTTTATATTTTTAAATAAGACGAGCCTAAGAAGTTATTCATATGATACAGTATATTATTAAGTTTTGCTCAATTAGTTTTAAAAAAAAAATAGAAATATAATTATTGTTTTAAAACAAACAAATATGGCAAAATGAGACTATTATTTAAAAAAAAATAAAATATAAATTACATAATAGTATATACTTTTATATCACTAGTTATATATTGTATTATATTAAAATATGCATTATCTATTATATATATATATATTTTTTGTTTGGGTTGAATGAACTTTTAGCCGTAGTCATATCCACCGTAGTAACAACTTTAGTGCTTATTTGATTTTTTTCTTTTTTTTTACTATGTAATTTACATTCCTTTGGTTTCATGTGTTTTTGCAGTAGATTAAAAATTAATAAATAATATTTTATTAGTTAGTAGAAATACGTAGGATGTTTTGATATTTTTATTTTTTTAATTTATATATAAAGTAAATGTATGTATAATGGTTTGTTTGTAATTTAGGTAAAAATTAAAATATTTAATATTTTTGTATGATTAGTTTTACCAAAATAAAAAAAAGTAATACTTTTGAATATTTCAGATGAAAATAATAAAACTATAGTATAATTTTTTTTTTATCATTATATTACCTTAAAAAATTGTCTCAAATTACACTCTCCGTCCTTAATCAAAGAAGCCCTATGGGGTTTTATAGTAGATTTAGATTAAAAATAATAGTAATATTTTATTACTTAAAGGAGGTTTTGATATTTTTATTTTTTTGATTTTTTTTATATATAAATTGTATGTGCAATAGTATGTTTATAATTTAAATAAAAATTAAAACTATTTTGATATTAATATATGATTACTTTTTATATAAAATAATAATAAATAAATATTTTGAAGTGAAGCATACAAAAATAATTAAAAATCTATTTTGAATTACGTTATCAAAAAAAAAATATATATATATATTAACTAATTAATATGTGTGTGGTTATTATATATTATTAGTGAATAATGTTTAGCAATATTAATTAATGAATGCATTTGTGGTAGATTAGGTGCTAATTAGTATTGTATAGGATCGTACGAACTTGTATGCATTTTGGTTAAATATATTGAAGCGATGATTTTAACTTTATTCTTTTTGCATAAATTTAATGCACCGCAAAATTAAACCATTGTCTTTATATTGATTTTATTGAATATGACTAGTACAATATGTTACATATCTACAAATAAATTCTTGAGTACTACTACCAGATAGCCTCAATTATTTATTTATTTATTATCAAAATAAAATACAGAAGATAAAATTACAAATTTATTGTAAATCGTCATGTGGCAATTTCTAATAAGAGCGTACACAGTGAGTAATAAAAAAAATACTCCCCCTCCCCGTCATGCAAATGTGTGCTCATTTGACCGAGCACAGATTTTAATAAAAGTGAGTAATAATTGTTACTTTTTTCCTTTTATAGTAAAAAAAAGTACAAAAATATAATAATTTTTTACTTAAAAATAAAACGAGAATATTTTTCAGTAATAATCTAAAAAGAAAAGTGAGCATAGATTTAAATGACAGAGAGAGTACATAACAGCTTAAATTTAGATAGACAAAAAGTGTAATTAATATTTTGTATTATTTTAATTTTTTTGTAATTATATTTTATCTTTTAAGTTAACTCTATTATTAATTTTGTCCTTCAAATATAAGCTTTGTGATTTTAGTACAATATATGTGTATAATGATTTATTTTTTATGTTTGCCACATGCAAAAATATATATATAAGAAATAAAAAAATTTGATATATATTTAATATGGAAAAATATACAGAAATATACTCTCTCTGTCTCAAATACCGTGTCTGCGACACTGTAGACACGGTATTTGGGGTGTAATTAATAGATAATTAAAAATGTATTAGTGAACATAATTATCCTATAATATAAATAATTATAAATTAAGATTAAAATAACTAATTAGTTTAATTAAAATTTAAAAAAATAAAATTTAAAATGAGATTAAAGTGTGTAATCATTTTTCAAAAAATGAAAGTGACATAGTATGTGGGACGGACAGAAACGGCAACGTGGACATGGTATCTGGGACGGAAGGAGTAATATTTTAAGAGAATTCTACATTACATAATATTTAAATAAATAAATAAATTTCAATTAAATTAGTAACCAAACACCGTTGAGTGAGTGAGGAGTGTATGTTTTGTGAGAATATTAAAAAAGAATTTTTTTTTTTTTATATGAGATATATAAAATTATATAAGTAATATAAATACAGTGAATGCTTATAATGTATTAATATTTTTTAAAAAATATAAAATAAAAAATAAAAAGAACAAAGCCTCGAGTTTTCTTGGGTCAGCCCGGGTCGGATCCATCTATCTCAATAGGTTGGATCATTCCAAGTCAATCCACATATATTTCTCGGTAAATCAAATGTTTAATTTTTTTAAATATATATATATATTTTAGAGAAAAATATATTTGATCATATTATTTTTAAAATAGGGAAAGAGAAATATTTGTCAATCCACACATATGCAAGTCCACATTATTTTGGCATGTTTCACGTAAACACCGCTAGTGCATTTATCCGGTATCGGTATAGAAATAAAACATTATGGCAAATTTAGTATATATCGTCGTCTTAACTTAAAGTATTCTGGTTATATTTAAAAGTATCTCGTTCATATTATAGTAAAAATAATCATACATTAATACTAAAATAATTTAAATGTTACTTTAGTTATAAATATATAATTATATATATACATAAAATACAAATAACAAAAAATATCAAAACTATTTTAAATACTTCTATTTATTGGTATAATAATTTTCAATAATATTGTGTCAAATAATGTAAAAAATAAATAAATAAATAAAAATTGAAAAACCCGTCCAAACAAACCCTGAAAATTCCCCATGTATAAAACAAAATTAGGGGAAGTAGAAAGTGTAGACAAGCTTTTTGATTTGACGTCGGCTTCTCGTCTTTCTCTGTATGTACAAAATGAAATATTACCAAACACTATTACTCCTTCCGGACCAGATACCGTGTCTGTTACACTATAGACACGGTATTTTAGGAGGGATATAATTATTAGATAATTAAAAATGTATTGGTGAAAATAATTATACTATAATATAAATAATTATAAATTAAGATTAAGATAACTAATTAGTTTAATTAAAATTTAAAAAAAATATAAAAATTTAAAATGAGATTAAAGTATGTAATCATTTTCCAAAAAAAAGAGTGACATGGTACGTGGAACGGACAGAAACGGTAACGTGGACATGATATCTGAAACAGATAGAGTATTATTATTATTATTATTATTATTATTATATTATTATTATTATTATTATTATTACGTGGGCCACAAAGTACAACAACGAAAGCTCAAACCACCAAAAGCTAAAGTTCCTGCTTTGCCCCCACACAACGTTTGACCATTATTTACTCCCTCCTACCCGGCCAAATGACTCTTTTGTTTAAGGACACGATATTTTAAATAGTGTAGATTAATAAGTTATTAATAATAAGTTATGATATTATTTTATTATTTTTATATTAGCAGTATTGTTGGCATTTTAAATATTTTTAGTATTATATACCAATAAAATATATACAATATGAATATCATTTTGTAGAGAATAAAATTTTATACAATACAAATAAATAAAAAAATTATTTATTTATTTATTTATAATTAACTTAAAACTAATTTTATTAAAAATAATAAGTTTTAAATATAGATAAATGGGTCCTAAGTGTAAGAGATTATAAATTTAATTAAATTGATTTATATTTGTTAAATATGTTTAAGATAAATAAATTTACTAAAAATAAAAAATAATTATTTTTAATGGGACGGACAAAAAAAAAAAAGGCCATCTGTCGCGGGAGGGAGGGAGTATAAATTTATACACACACAGTTATATTATTATCCTAATTAATTACACCCTTAAATTTAAAAGAATTTTAGTCACCATACTCACAAAATGTTATTTATAAATTAGTGTACAATGAAGCCAAATTCATTTAAAACCTTAACCACCAAGAAATAATTTCATGTGTAATGTACACAACGAGCTTTATAAAGTGATATATTATAATTTTCGGTAGGAGATCAAATGCTGAAATAATAATTTCAGTACATATGCTGAATGTGTAAAAATAAATTATGTTAAATAATATTATTAAATTATGTAATTAATATAATTAGAAATAATTAAGTTTTAGTTGTCAGCATATGTGTGCTGAATTTATTATTTCAGCACTGGATCCATGCCGATAATTTTCAATCATATTATAATTGTCTATATATAGATCTTTATTTTCATTATTAATGCAATTAACTTTTTGAATCGTTTACAACCTAACTTATATAAGTAAATGTAAAGATCACAAAATATATAAGAAATAAGAGAATCAGTTTCAAAATTGGAGATAATCTTGTTTTTATTGATTCGAAGGCCAACGGTGTGATTTTTAGATATATGATTCTACATATATTTTGTTCTTTATCCAAGTCATTGAGATAGTCAACTAGCATATAGTTTGAAAGAAGATTTTTCTTTCAAGAACAACTTTATACAAAAGAATTTTAATATTCTTTGTTTGTTTTTTTTTCTATAAGAATTTGTGTGAGTTTATTTTGATAATTACATATATTGGTTCTACATATTTTGTTCTTTATGTAAGTCATTCATAAGAATTTTGGATTCTTGTTTTTGATCCACAAGAATTTGGATGAATTGATTTGGATAATTGCACATATTGTTTGAGATTTTTTCTTCAAAGTTTTTTATCCCCTATTTTTTATTATAGTGAATTTTTTTCTTGGTCTAGGGTGATACTTCGGAGTTGGACCGATGTTAGTCCAACTCTCTTGTAGGAATAAATCGGTATTACGCTATCCGAAATTGAATAAAGATTAAATAAATTGATATATTACTCAACAATATGCATATTTTTTTAGAAGTCCTATTGAAAAAATTATATAGTTAAGCGTATTTGTCCTAAAGTAATTTGATGATAGATTTTTATGGAAAGTCTCTTAGGGTGCGCATGACTAAGAACAAAGCGCACTACTCATGATGACCGGTGAGGCCAATATAATCCCGACATGCCTGGTCAAGTTCGCTTGCGGGCCGAGTATCACATCTAGACAATTCATAGTTTTTATTTTTATTTTATTTTATTAGTATATTAAGAAGTTTTTTAGGTTAATAATTGATTGCGAGTCTTGGCAAATTTAATTTTCTATTTTTGTTTTTTCTATTTACCTAGTACTTTTAAATCAATCTTGAAAGAAAGAGGTAAATCCGTTGCATTATTACCTTTTGTAGAGTTATGATAATTAATTTTTTTTCGTCAACATTCATGTGAACTATGGGTATGTTTACTTTATATATTTTTTAAATAAATGTATTTTTTATACTTCCTTCGTCCCATAATAAATTATTCATTTTTTATTTTAGTTCGTCCTAAATAAAGTATTTATATTTTTTAGTAATTGTACAATCTACCTAACATTACAAATACTCTTACAACTTACAATATATTACACAAATGTCATTATTTTTATATTACAAAATACTAATAAGGTTATTTTAGTCATTTCTATTTTCACTACAAAAAAAAATTGGAAATTGCAATGGAATATTGCTACGGAATACAATCTATTGCAAAATTGCAATGGAACTTATTAGGCAACAAAGAAATAGTCTCAATTGCGATATGTTGTGAGAGAATACTGCAATAGAATATATTTGTCACAAATATTTTTGAAATTACACAAGGAATATAATATTCCGTTGCAAAATTGCGACGGAAATAGCAACATATTAAATTTGTTGCAGATTTCTTAAAAATTATGCAACGAATAAAATATTCCGTTGCAAAATTACGATGGAAATAACAATCGATTAAATCTGTTGCAGATTTTTCAAAAATTATGCAACAAATATAATATTTCGTTGCAAAATTGCGACAGAAATAACAACAAATTAAATTTGTTGCAGAGTTCAAATTTAAAAAAATTAATTTTTTAATTTTATAAATAATTTAATAATTATTATTTTTTAAACTTTTAATTTAATTTTTAAAATTTTAATTTTTAATAATTAATTTTATTTATTTATTAAATATTTTTAATTTTTTTTAATATATTTTTATTAATTTTGATTTTTTACCAAATTTGCCATAATTCTCCCTTGCGATACTCACTTCCTAATTCTCACCCGACGCTACTCACTCGCAAACAAGCTTAGACTTGCCAAAACGGTTCAAACCATCGATTGCGATTACAAACCGCCGGTTACGGTTTGTCAAAATATCAAACCGAAACCGAACTTTCCGAATGACGGTTTCAGTTACGATTTGACGGTTTCGATTATGGTTTATAAACCGCCCGTTTATATATAATCATTTTTAATAATTTTCTTTTTTATTTTCTATTTTTCTAAAAATTTAAATTTTATTTAAAAATAATTAAGTTTCATTTTAATTTTATTTAGATATATTTATTATATAAAAACGATATATATGAATAATTAATTAAATTATTACAATATAAAAATAATTAAAATAATAAATATAGTAAATAATTAAATTATAAAATATTGTAATAGATAATAAAATAATTTAAATTATATAATAAAAAATTATAAAATATAAAATATAAATAAAAAAATATTAATAGTATTATTATTTTTTAATATTAGTAATAATTATTTATATTTATTAATATTATTATTGTTATATTTTAAATTTTAATTATAAATATAATAATATTATTATAAAATATACATAATTTAACCCTAATATCTAATGAATACTTAGCCATCCACATCCACACTCGACGGACGCCGCAGCCACCCTCGCACACAGGTTCTTCTCTTCCTTCGGACGTCGCAGCCGCGCCTGCGCCCGCACACACAGGTTCTCCCTCTTCCTTCCTTCTTCCTCCCATTTCTTTCCTTTCTCTTTTTCTCCTTTTTTCTTCTTCTTCTTCTTCTTCTTCTGTTGCACGCTTGCCTGCCCCTGCCATTTCGTAGGGAATCTTATCTTGATGTCATACAGAGGTTTGTGCAGTAAATTCTTATACAGATACTAGTTAATGTGAATAGCTCAATTATCAAAAAGCTTTGATTATATTCATCTGTTTTTTCTTCAATCTTCAGGTTGGAGCCTGTAATTATCGAGCTTGAACGACAACGCGGTCCAGTTGTGGTGATATCACACCGGGTAACACATTTCAACACTTGAATAAATTTGCATTGCCAACACACTTCTACCAATATCATATTATTCTTCTTTTGGTGGGATCATAGGCGGTGTTGAGAGCTTTGTATGCTTATTTTGCTGATACTGTTGATTATTCTCTTCCAACTTGCAAGTTTTTTCTGCTTTTGGATTTGTTCAAAAAATAACCACTTTTGAGAAGACAACTGGTTTCCAAGTGGGTATCTTGTAGACTGATTTTTTTTAGAATGGTATTGTTTTTTGGGTAATCAGTGATCTCTGTTGTTCACTATCTCCTTGTTCTTCACTCATCAGGCTCCGGTGCAATTTTCTGATTCAGAGACTGCCTCTTCTGCGAAGGATGCTCTTGATGGAAGAAGCATTCCAAGGTGATATGGATTTTAATATTTGGCTTTGGATGTACCCCAAATGTTATCAATACATTGGGGTTCGGCATCTTTCAGAAGCTATTCTAAGAATCTGCTGAAAGGGTACATGCATGATCCCTAGCCCACTTCACCTCTCCCCGATTAGTTATTTCTGATAACCTTTACCTTTCATACCTTGGACCACTGTAAATAATGTTATCTTCAATGTTGGGGTGGATCTAAATTGCTACTTCAAATATATTTTGGGTAGGATAGAGCTCTATCTTCAAATGCATGAGGTTTTTAGTGACTAAAATGACTGATACTAGATGAAATGGTTTTTAAGTTGTGAAAATTGTTCAAGTTCTGATTGGCCACACTGTTCATGTTCAAAAGGATTTAATTGAAGTTATTCCCCATCTACTGGATGCTTAGCATGTTCATCCCCACTTCAAAACATCGATAAAAGATCTCAGCTGGTTTCTCCTGATTTCCAAGTTCCTCAATTTTGAGGCTGTGCTGCAAACAACTGTTTGAGATCTCCATTTATTCATTGCATTTCCTAAATTTGTTGTTTTTCTTTTGATGCTTGTGTTTGATCCAGGTATTTAACTCAAGAGCTGGGGCCATGCTCGCTTAGGATCACATATTCTGCACATACGAACTTGAGTGTTAAATTCCAAAGTCATCGTAGTAGGTAATTGAGCCTGTTTTTAGCCAATTCCATTATAATGAAACAGAGCTGATAAACATGACAATATTGTAATTTTGTTCTTAATAATTGTAGAACCCTATAATCTAGAACTTTTTATGTGTATTAGTATTTAGAAATATTCAAATATCTTATTCTATGCATTAATTCAGGGATTATACCAACCCGCTCCTTCCTGTTGCTCATTCGGCTATGGATGCTAGTGGCCAGGTAACAACAAAATGAACTGTTTATTTATTATGAATCATTGTCTCTCTGTTGTCCTAGATGAAAAGTTAATGTGATCATGTTGTGTTAACTTCTGAGATTTTACCTATATAGCCCATTGATTTTCACGTTGCTTTTCCTAAGATGATATATTCTTTTTTGTAGATCATTCTAGTGTGTGGAGAAATTATCACTTGTTTAAATAGGATATTGCAACATTGATTTCTTGCAATTGTTATAGTTTCCCATTGTTAATTGATGCTCTCTCACATCTAACTTTATTTTCTTCATGCAGGTCAGTTTTGGAGCACCATCCATTCATAGGTCCGAACCCGATTCAGATGGTGGTAGTGTTCCGATATCATGATATTTTATCATTACAAGTGTTTTAGTTACGACTTTAGTTTTTTTGGTATGATATTATGGTAACTTGAATTAGATTTATGCATTTTTCTGATATGTGTTACTTGCGGTACTCATACTAAATACATTGTGTTTTTGGTCTATTGATAGTGTTTAAGTTTGAAAATTTTATATGATTTCAACTAGTTCTTGTATCTTTGAGAAGATATATTAATCGAATCATTAACTTTATTGATTATGGAGGATTAAATTAATATTTTTGAGATAGATATTGAAAAAAAAAATTGACAAGAAATGAACAAAAGAAATTGTAAAAATTGCGACGGAATTAGCAATAGTTATATTCGCTCGCAATTTGCTATTCTATTTGCAACGGATCTTGCAACATATATACTCTTTTTTAAAATGCGTTGCAAAAACTTGCAACAGAATTAGCCACAGATCTTTTCCATTACATTGCACTATGATGACAATATATTTCTGTAGTAAAAAAATTGCGATAGAAATGACTGTCACTAATTCTATTGCAATTCTCTGCAACGGAAAATTTTAATTATCACATTGGGTTACTACAATAATATTTACTACAACTTCCACTTGGTCGCAAATTTCATTGCAATTGAAAGTTATGACAGAAATTTTGTCAGTTGTGACGGAATTTTTCCGTATTAATTTGTAATTTTTTTTGTAGTGTTTATTCCTACTACGTCCCAATATAATACTAATATTTCTAAAAATCCGTGCAAAAAATAAACAAATATATAGTTATGGGACGGATGGAGTATTAGGTATGAAAAATTGTATTAGTAATATAAAAAAATTCACTTCTTTCTCACTACTTATGGGACAATAGTTGGACACAAAGACTAAAAAATAATAATATTTTAATATAAGAGTGGAGTTGGTAAAATGTCAAATAAATGTATTATAAAGAATTTATTAAAAAATTAATAATAAAGTAATATAGCAAGTAGAAAAAGTAGTGAGAAAGTGTTTATTATTTGTTAAAATATGAGTAATGAAATTGTAGGTTGATAAAGTCTACTATAAATGAATTATGCATAAACTGTGATACCCAAGTTTTTCACTACTCATTAGCCAATATATATTTCATATTTTAAGTGTTGATAAATTACTTATATGTTAATTTGTGGTAGTTTAAATATACTTCATGAGTTGCATACATTAGTTTACTTGAGTATTAATTGTTTAATTATATGTTTTGTTTATATTATTTATGTGTTAAATCTATAATCAGTTAAGTATAATTCATACTTTTAGTGTACTTTATATTATTTATATGTCACTGGTGATGCTATGTTATTTATTTTACTATTAAATGTTAAATTGTTTATAATTTGGTATATACTTTACCTGTTTATTAATAAGAAAATATTATCATAATTTATCTGAGATTCTAGTAAGATACAAATAGGTTTGTTAAATTATTTGGATATTAGTAGTGTAAGTTAAATATAGATTACTTGAAAATTAATTGTAGTAAGTAAATAAAAAGTAAAATAAATAGAATAATTAAATAAATAAATAATAATAATAATTAAAAAAAAAAAAGTAAAGTAAGGCGGTGGGGCGGGGTAATAATCCCCACCCCTACCTCATCTATATCAATTCAATTGCAGAAGAACAGGAGAAAGACAACGCGAAGAAGGAAAAATAAAAATAATAATAAAAAAATTAAGTCGAATTCGTTATAAGTTTAGTTCAGGTATTTTTCCGTGTTCACGAATTATTGCTATTTTACTAAGTAGATGAAGTTTTGAGTAGAAATAACTATTTAGTAAATTGGGGTAATATTTGTAATTAATTGTTGTTAGATACAATACTGAAATCGGGAAAAGTGCTTTAAGAGTTAGAGTTATTGACGTTTTTGGCGAATTTCAGGTAAGTAGAAATTCATTTGCAACTACTATGCATAAATATATTATTTTGTGAGTTAATTATGTTTGATTGATAATAGGTGAATATCATAAAACTGTAATATGTTATTAATATTCTGTGATTATGTGGTTTGAGCCTGCGAGCTCTATATATAAATTAGTTTTAGTCTGTGAGCTCTGTATGTGATATGGTTGAGCTAGTGAACTCTATATTTGATGTTGAAGGAGTTTGTGAGCTTCAAAATTGATGTGGTTTGAACCAGTGAGTTCAATAATATCTGTATATTGTGAAATATGTTGCATTGCATTTTTATTAAGTACGCATATCATGCATTGAAATGAAATAAGATGATTTTACTATGTTAGACCGCTGATTATACACCAAATGCGAGAGACGATTTGGGAAGAAGCGACCTAGGGCTACCTGGTGTAGGCCACCATCTATTGTGACTTTACATACAATGCTTAAACAATGCATTCGGAAGAGGCGACCTGGGAAGAAGCGACCCGGGGAAACCTTACGAGGAAACCCGGTGTAGGCTACATGGTATAGGCCACCGTTTGATTTGAATATGTGGATATTGAGTTCTTTTCGGTGTATACCAGTGTATCTAGGGGCCCTGGAGAGTATTTCATAAATAAATTGGTGATTTCAAACGAGAGCACATTCTGCATATTGAGAATTTTGAGATAAACTTCACATCATACATAATTTCTACTTACGGAGATTTATAAATGTCACTCAGTTTATGCATTGTAGGTAATCCTGATGATATATGGCTTGATGGTCAGACTGGAGTAGCCGTGGCGCTCTTACAGGCATTTTGAGTTACCATGTACATAGATGACAACCTACGGGCAGGACCGTGGCTTTTTTTGCTTCCGTTGTTCTATATTACGTTTGTTTTAGAAGTTGTATGATGTTATAAATAGTATGTCGATTGCGTAGTTTTTGATATGGTTTGAGATCCTTTTGGTGAATGTTGACAGCTTACTGTTGAGTTATGTTATGTTTTGCTGAGAAAAAAAATTATAGCAGATTAACAGATTGTTATATATGTAAGTAATTAAGAGAGATTATAGCATGTTTATCGTTTACTTATATGTGAATTGGCGTTAGTAGTATAGTGTAAGTGGGGTCGTGTCAGAGTGGAATCAGAGCACGGTTAGCTTCCTGTAGACTGTCTATGTACACGAGCTCAGAACTTGAGAGAGCCCGGCTATACCCAGTAAGTGTTTATTTAAAATTTGTTTATATTTGTGTATCATGAATTATATTGACTTTAGACTTTACTTAATAATGAATTGCTGGTTATTAAATAATTTTATAATGAATGGCGATTGGTTTCCATGTTACGTGCTCTTCTATTTTTAAAAATTAATGAAGATGATATGTGGTAAAATGATTCCTACTACCGTACTTCTACATAATGCTACTGTTACTAAAATGTTATTGTTTAATCGCCGCTGACTGCAGCAGTGTGTGCTCGTGAGCATGTGTGATCGTGCATGTGTATTGAGGTACAGTACATGTGTGGTAGTCATGGTACTTGTGAGTTTAGGTTTGTGTTTAAAGTTTGGATAGAAGTAGTTTTAATTATCTTATATAGGTATACTGTGAATAATACGAATGTGAAACGAATCGGATACATGTTTAGTAGGCTAGAGTCAAGTTATTTCTTGTTCCTACATTTTATGTACTATAAATTATATTGGCCATGTGGTGCAGGACGAGTAGTATTGTTGAATAGATATGGTGAGAGAACATGGTGAAAGTAGTGGTATGGAAAGAACGCCTGAGCAAACAACACCGATTGTTGGTGTTGATCGGGATGTTGTTATAACTAGACTGAAAGACTTAGTTGAACGTCAGGCGCAACAGATTCAACAGCTTATTGAACAAAGAAATGTGGACAACCAGCGTATTGATGTGAATCAACCACAACCGCGAACAGAGCCTGTTGAGTTAGGGTGCGAGCGATTCCGTAAACTGAATCCACCAATATTTGAAGATGCTACCGATCCTTTGGTTGTTGAAGACTGGTTAAGAACTTTAAACAATATGTTCCAATATAGCAGAATTCCAGATACAAAGAAGGTTTTGTGTGCTTCCTTCATGTTACGTGGTAGTGCGGGACACTGGTGGGACACAGTCAAAAGTATCGAAGATGTTGCTGTAATGACCTGGGAGAGGTTCAAGGCTCCAGTCAGAATCATGAAGATGAATGAATTCATACAGTTAAAATTGGGAACCATGACTCTTACAGACTACCTCTGTAAATTTGAGCAGTTATCTAGCTTTGCGGAACACATGGTCAGTACTGAAGCATTAAAAGTGGAGAGATTCCTTGAAGACTTGAGGCCTGAGCTTTATAGAGATGTGAGTATGGCGGGAACTTAAAGAATGACTTATGCACAAGTTGCAGAGAGAGCAAAAACTGTTGAACAAGCTGAGATACAAATAAAACATGCACAAGAGATGAGACGTCATTTTCAGCAGCGGAAAGCACCACAATGGGGTGGAAATAATAGAAAAAGGGCATGACAACCTCAATCATCACGACCATTCCAACCCCGACAAGGACAGAGACCTGAACAAGGAGGACCAGATAAACGTCCCAGGGTGGAGCAAAGAGGAGTACCACTACCGCCGCCACCACCACCACGACCTTTCTGTCAAAATTGTGGTAAATCACATTTTGGGATTTGTCGTAACGAACTGAAAACATGCTCTTCTTGCAGACAAAGGGGACATATGACTAGTATGTGTCCGAGAGCACAAAAGGACTAAGAGAGAGTACCGGCGCGAGTTTTTACGATGACAAAGAAAGATGCAGAAGAAAATCCAGTTGTCACCGGTAAGCTTTCTATCTTCGGTACTTTGACTTATGTGTTATTTGATTCGGGGGCTACACATTCTTTTGCATCCACTGAGTATGTGAGAAAACTGGGTAGAACACCTAACTTAACTGAGGCTAAATTCGATGTGATGATTCCTTCCGGTGATACAAAACAAACGAATTAGATCCTGCGAGGATGTGTTATTCCTGTAGAAGGTAGAGAATTATATGTTGATTTGATCGTACTGGACATGAATGATTATGATGTGATATTGGGTATGGATTGGTTATCGAAATATGGTGCTACAATCGACTGTCAGAAAAAAGTATTGTATTTCAGTGTGAAGGTGAAGAACCATTTTCTTTTATCGAGATGAAGAAGCGTTTCAAATTTTCTATAATATCAGCTGTTAAGGCACAAAGATTACTGGAAAGTGGTTGTGAAGACTATTTGATAAGTGTGATGGGTGTCGAGGGGAAACAGTGTCCTACTGTTGGTGATGTGCCATTAGTGCGAGAATATCCTGAGGTATTTCCAGATAATCTTCCAGGGCTACAACCAGATCGCGAAATTGAATTTGTGATTAAGCTACAACCTGGAGTGTCACTTATTTCTAAATCACCATATCGAATGGCGCCAAATGAATTGAAAGAACTGAAAGTAAAACTGCAAGAACTACTAGATAAATGTTTCATTCGTCCTAGTTTCTCACCTTGGGGAGCACCAGTCTTGTTTGTTCGAAAGAAACACGCCACATTGAGGATGTGTATCGATTACCGAGAATTGAACAAAATCACGATTAGGAATAAATATCCTTTACCCCGAATCGATGATTTGTTCGATCAGCTACTAGGTGTGACTATCTTTTCGAAGATTGATTTGCGATCTAGGTATCATCAATTGAAGATAAAGGCAGAAGACATTCCCAAAACAGCATTCAGTACAAGATACGGGCACTATGAATTTCTAGTAATGCCATTTGGACTGACAAATGCCCCATTAGCGTTCATGGATATGATGAATCGGGTGTTCAAAGACTTTTTAGGCAAGTTTGTTATTGTATTTATTGACGATATTTTGATTTATTCCAAGACTGATGAAGTGCATGCCATGCATCTGAGGAATGTGTTAGAAGTTCTGAAAGAGAAACAATTGGATGCAAAGTTCAAGAAATGTGAATTCTGGCTAGATCGAGTTGTATTCTTGGGATATGTGATATCGGAAGCAGGAATTTCAGTTGACCCAAACAAAGTTGAAGCCATTAATAACTGCCACAACCTACAAATCCATCAAAAGTGCGTAGTTTTCTCGGACTGGCAGGATATTACCGTAGATTTATGGAAGGCTTCTCTAAAATTGTTTCTCCTTTGACGCAATTGACCAGGAAGAATGTGACATATAAATGGACAGAATCATGTGAACAAGCTTTCAAGAATTGCAGAGACGATTGACATCAGCTCCTATCTTAGCAATCCCAACCGGGATTGGAGGTTTTAAAGTTTACAGTGATGCTTCGAAGAATGGTCTCGGGTGTGTATTGATGCAGAACGATAAAGTGATCGCTTATGCCTCTCGGCAGTTGAAAGAGTACGAAAAGAACTACCCTACACATGATCTGGAATTAGCAGCCGTGGTGTTTGCACTCAAAATCTGGAGACATTACTTGTACGGTGAACGTTGCGAGATCTATACCGATCACAAGAGTCTAAAATATTTCTTCACTCAAAAAGAATTGAATATGAGACAACGAAGATGGTTAGAACTTGTGAAAGATTATGACTGTGTGATCAACTATCATCCTGGTAAAGCTAATGTTGTGGCAGACGCATTGAGTCGAAAATCAGTAGAAAGAGTGACAGCTATGACTTTAATTCAGAAACCTGAACTCCTTAACCTACAGAGGATGAACATCGAACTTATTGAACCTGGACTTGTAACAGCAAAACTTGCAGGTTTAACACTCAGAGCGACATTGCTGGATCGAATTCACACAGGACAACAACATGACGAGTATTATGCTAAGGTGAAGAAAGATATCACTTTAGGTGAACCCTCTGATTTCCAGTTGACAGAGAATGACGTACTCCGATACAAGAACCGGTTATAGTCCCAGATACTGATAAAATTCGTGAAGAGGTGATGGCTGAAGCACATTTGACACCTTATTCTGTAAATTCAGGAGCCACTAAAATGTATAGGCACTTGAGATTGCATTATTGGTAGTCAGGTATAAAAAGAGACATTGCTCGATATGTAGAACAATGTTTGACTTGTCAGCAGGTCAAAGCAGAACATCAGAGACCAGCAGGAACTTTACAACCCTTGTTTATTCCAGAGTAGAAATGGGAGAGTATTATAATGGATTTTGTTACAAGGTTTCCCAAGACAGTCAAGGGTTATGATGCAATCTGGGTAATTGTTGATAGATTGACTAAATCAGCTCATTTTCTACTGATCTGCACTACATATTCTATGGACCGTTATGCTCAGATATATATACAAGAAATTGTTAGACTTCACGGTGTACCCCTCACTATCATTTCGGACAGAGACTCCAGATTTTTATCTAATTTCTGGAGGAGTTTGCATAAAGCATTAGGGACTCAGTTAGAGCTGTTAAACAAACCGAGCCGTTCGTGAACACGGCTCGGTTCGGCTCGGTTAAAGCTCGTTCGCGAACGTTACGAGCTGAACCGAACAACATAAATAGGCTCGTTTAGTTAACGAACGAGCCCGAGCCCTGTTCGCGAACGTTCGTTAAAATAATATATTATTTTAAATATTATATATAAAAATTATAATTTATAAATAAATAAAGTATTAATTTAAAATAAATAAATATAATAATTCTAAATTTTAATTTTAATTTATACATATATATAAAAAAATTAAAATATATATATAAATAAATAAATAATTTTAAATTTTAATTTCAATTAAAAAATAATATTAAATAAACGCCCTCCTCTCTTCTTTACTTTCTTTCTTTAAATTAATACATAAAATATTATATATATATTAAAAGTAAAATAATATACTTGTCAATTGTGATTTCTCAAACTTTAATTTCTATTTCATTTCCGCCGCTCCTTTGTGTTCTTTCCTTTCTTTCTCACCTTCACTCCGCCGCTCCTTTCTCATCTTCACTCGCTACTCGCTAGTAGTAGTCGCTCCATCGTTTACTTATCATATCATCGCCGCCGTCTTCTTCCTCTCACAGTTGTCTTCTTTCACAGCAAGCAGCCATTGTCTTCCTCCACCGTTCGCCGCTGTCAACAGTTTGGTATTACATGTGATTATTGGAATCATCCTAACACTTTGACCATCGTGCTCGGTAATCGTAACTTCTTCGAGGAAAAAAATCCTTAGCCCCGAAAAAAAAAGCTAACTAGCGACTACGTGCCAACTTTACTTATAGGGAGACTAGCAGATGTTTGGCAACTCCACTGCTTGCTACATTTGAGGACAAACTCTTTCCCGGTCATCCTTTGATAACACTACTCGACTACCCCATGAAACTGACAATGCTTATAGTTTTGTGACATCCTCTACTGGTACCGTTGCAACCACTTCAAGTCCTAATAAGATTTTAAAGTCCACGATTTTTCTATTAACCGGTTGCTAATAAAAAATTGGGAGTACGAATCTAAAGGCATTAGCAAGCTGATGGCAAAATATCTTAAGTGCAGGAGAACAATTGCCTCAAAATTTTACGTTGATGACATTTATCAATGTAAGATACAATTTCCCTGGCATAATATTATTGTTATCATATGTGATTATTGGGATAATCTTAACACTTTGCATATCATGCTTGGTAAAAAACATAACTTTTTCGAAGAAAAAAATCTCCAACCCCAAAAGAAAACTATTTGTTGGCCGTATGCCGACTTTACTGTTGGGGAGACTAGCAAATGTTTTGCATCACCACTGCTTGCTCCATTTGAAGACAAATCCCTTCCCGGCCATCATTTGGATAGTACTTCTCGGCTACCCGATGAAACTGACAATGCTTATACTCTTGTGGCATTCTCTATTAGTACCATTGCTAACACTTCAAATCCTAAGAAGAGTTTAAAGTCCCCGATTTTTCGTGCTAATCTTATGCTAATAGAAAATTGAGAGTACGAGTCTAAAGGCACTGATAAGCTAATGACAAAGTTCCTTAAGCCCAGGAGAACAATTATCTCAGAATTTTACGTTAATAACATTCATCAATGTAAGATGAATTTCCCTAGCAGAATATTATTGGTATCAGATGTGAGTATTGAGATCATCCTAACACTTTGACCATCGTGCTCGGTCAAAAACCTAACTGCTTTGAGGGAAAAAATCCTCAGACCCGAAAAAATGTTATATGGCGGCCACGTGCCGACTTTACTGATAGGGAGACTAGTAAATATTTGGCATCTCAACTGCTTGCTCTATTTGAGGACAAACCCCATCCTGGCTATCGTTTGGAATATATTCATCGACTATCTGATGAAGCTGACAATGCTTATGCTCTTGTGGCTTCCTAAACTGGTATCGTTGCCAACACTTCAAGTCCTAAGAAGAGTTTATGTTCCCGGTTTTCCTTGCTAACCGGTTGCAAATAGAAAATTGGGCGTACGAATCTAAATGCATTGGCAAGCTGATGGCAAAATTTCTTAAGTGCAGGAGAATAATTGCCTCAAAATTTTACGTTGATGACATTTATCAATGTAAGATAGAATTTTCCTGGCATAATATTATTGGTATCAGATGTTATTATTGGGATCATTTTAACACTTTGACCATCGTGTTTGGTAAAAAACCTAACTTTTTCGAAGAAAAAAATCTCCAACCCGAAATAAAGCTATTTGGCGTGTGTGTTCCAACTTTATAGTTGGGGAGGCTAGCAGATGTTTTGCTTTCCCACTGCTTGCTCCATTTATCAATGTAAGATAGAATTTTCCTGGCATAATATTTTTGGTATCAGATGTTATTATTGGGATCATTTTAACACTTTGACCATCGTCTTTGATAAAAAACCTAACTTTTTCGAAGAAAAAAATCTCCAACCCCGAAATAAAATTACCATCATTTGTTTTTTGCATGTAGATTTTTTAATATTGTATTATATTGGTTTATAGTAAAATTCATATTAAAAATTATTTTCTTATTTTTAAAAAAAATATATATTAACCTTTTATAATTAAATATATCATACCTCGTAATACAATAATCAACACAATTTTAGAGATATTTTGTAAAAAATAATAGAATAATGGTGGTTATATTATAAAAATATGCATAAATTCTAAATTTTGTCATAAATTCTATACATCAATCCGAAAATTTATGACTGACATTAATTGTCAACAATTACCAGAGATAATTGTGCAATTATCGTTCCGACATTTAATTTATATATATTGGTGAGCATATAAAAAGTCATCTGCATAACTCATTTTTCTCATCAACTAATATAAATTTTTCTCTCAATCACTCTTTCTATGTATCTTTTCGATGGTGCGTTTTTCGACGATAACACGATTTTCCTTCGTGTTCAAGCCTCCCGACACAACTCTTTTTTTTTTTTTTTAGTTTAGTTCGTCGGAGTTTCGAAATATTAGAGTTTCACCTAATATAAAAATGAACTTTTTTATTATTGTTACGCACAAAAAATAATAATAATAATAATAATAATAATAATAATAAGGTATCCAGAGTCAGTCGGTGGGTTCTCAGTCGGTTGGTTCTCAATCAGATAAGCAAGTCAGATGGTCCGCGGTCGGGCAAGCAGGTCGGATTATCCGCAGTCGGATAAATGGGTCGGTTGATACAAAGGTTGGCTGCTATGGGGGTCGGTCGAAAAAGGAAGTCGGGCAAAAGAAATTTGGCAGTGGACAGGCAGGTCGGGTAAGAGGCAGGTCTGAGTTCTGTGACTGGTGGGAACGGTTGAAGGAAGTTGTAATACGTGTCAATAGAGGAGAAATTGGTGGTCGGTTGACAGCGGTTGCTGTAACCGACCAGACGGCGGTTCAAACCGTTTTCTTCAAAGGTTATTTAAGGATTCAGATTTATTCTGAAAAGGCATCTTCAATCAACTTCAACAAAGCAAAGTCAGATTTGGGGATCACCACTTTAAATTTCAGTCTTTTATTTTCCAGTTTATTTTCTGTACCATACAGTGTTTAGAGATTCCTAATCTCAGGCACTAATTAATCAAGTTTAAGGATATTTTCTATATCTTTGAATTTTACTTTATTTTTGTTGAAAAATTACATCAACAAATTGGCGACCACAGTGGGAGAAAATTGCTGATCCATATGGCAAATTTTCAATTCCACAGTACAGCCGTTGGCTTTATCACGGCAGAAGAAGCTTCCCAACTACGGGCCGAATTGACAGCAGGTTTTACAGCATGTTTTCGGCAAATGTACGACCAGCAGATAGCAAATCTGCAGGCAATACATGACGCAATGCAAAACTTGATGGAGCAATCAAAATTCATGTTGAATTCGGTTCCTGCACCGCCAGAAATGTCATGCCCCCAAACGGACAACGCCATTCCTGAGCATATACCCAGTCAGACAGACTGGAAACAGGACCAAACAGGAGGACAGGCCCGACCAGGGACGACCGAATGGACGGAGACAGGTCGGCAGGATCACGACGCCTGGACGGACCATGGTCGGGAAGACCACACCGACTGGACGGACCATGGTCGGGAGGACCACACCGAATGGACGGACCGTAGTCGGGACAACCACACCGACTGGATGGACAAAGGTCGGGAGGACCACGCCGACTGGACGAATACAGATCGGGAAGACCACGTCGACTGGACGGACAAAAATCGGGAGGACTACGTAACCTGGACGGATACAGGTCAGGAGGACCCCGCCGAATGGACGGATACAGGTCAGGAGGACCCCGCCGAATGGACGGACACGGGTCAGGTCGCCGACCATAACTTTTCAGGCGAGCAAAAGAATGACAGAACAACAGTGGCCGAAAGGAGGAATAAGTCGGACGGGAGTCTGAATACAATGGTAGTGCAAGATCGACCAACGTCCAGGCCAGCACCAGTCCGCGATAAATGGAGGTCGGGTCCAACGTAGCCTCGAAGGATGGAGGTCGGATCTGAGGCTGACGTAGCCTCGGATGCCGGCCTGCAAACTCCTAAAACATCACTGGAAGTGATGTTTAGGAGTCTTGAGGAGGAGGCTTATTGTTACGCACAAAAAATAATAATAATAATAATAATAATAATAATAATAAGGTATCCAGAGTCAGTCGGTGGGTTCTCAGTCGGTTGGTTCTCAATCAGATAAGCAAGTCAGATGGTCCGCGGTCGGGCAAGCAGGTCGGATTATCCGCAGTCGGATAAATGGGTCGGTTGATACAAAGGTTGGCTGCTATGGGGGTCGGTCGAAAAAGGAAGTCGGGCAAAAGAAATTTGGCAGTGGACAGGCAGGTCGGGTAAGAGGCAGGTCTGAGTTCTGTGACTGGTGGGAACGGTTGAAGGAAGTTGTAATACGTGTCAATAGAGGAGAAATTGGTGGTCGGTTGACAGCGGTTGCTGTAACCGACCAGACGGCGGTTCAAACCGTTTTCTTCAAAGGTTATTTAAGGATTCAGATTTATTCTGAAAAGGCATCTTCAATCAACTTCAACAAAGCAAAGTCAGATTTGGGGATCACCACTTTAAATTTCAGTCTTTTATTTTCCAGTTTATTTTCTGTACCATACAGTGTTTAGAGATTCCTAATCTCAGGCACTAATTAATCAAGTTTAAGGATATTTTCTATATCTTTGAATTTTACTTTATTTTTGTTGAAAAATTACATCAACAATTATTATTACGTAATAAACTATATGTACTATTAGAATGTATTTATTTTATAGGTCGAAGTTTTATTATCGACCCAATGTAAATTATTGAATATTTTATAATTATTTTTGATTATTTTGAAATATATATACATCTTATAAAAATTTGAATTTCCCTCAAATAATATGCTTATTCAAAAGACATATGTATTTCGAATGATATTGTTGTTGATGTTATTATTTTTTTTTCTATTGTATGAAAAATATATTTTATTAATTGAATGTTTATAATATATTTTGTATCTTATGTTTGTGTGTATTTGTTGATGTTTGATTGTTCGTATTACTTTTATAATATTTACTTAATAATTTTATATTTTAATATTCAACTTATATAAGATGTACATATTTTTTATTTTTTATTTTTCATATTTTTTTTTATTCAATTGACTTATCTAAATACATATATGAATAAAATTTATATATTCTCTAAATTATTTTTTTTATTTTATTTATGATTTAAATTTATTTAAATGTATATTTATTATAATATAACTATGGGATTTAAATGAATTTTATACATATTTTTATTACAATATTCATAATTAATAAAACTATAACTAACCAAATTTATAAAAATAAAAAATTTGATATAAATTTTATGATATTGTATAAAGTATAGAATATTTTTTTCTTTATTTTTCAATTAAATTATTTATTTTAATTTAAAAATACGTATATACTATGTTATATATTTATATATTCAAATAAACATATGAATTTTGAGTAATTTGTACAAATTTATTTGATTAAAATTTAAATTATTACAACTAAAAAACAACAATTATTTCAAATATGAACAAATTGTTAAATATAAGGATATATTTCATAACATTTTTTTTTTAATTTTTTAAATTTTTAAAATTTATTTTAATTTATATTTTTAGATTTTTTTTCTTTAATTATGAATTATGATTGAGTTTAGTTTTGAATAAGATTAATTTCGAATTTATTTATAAAATTTTATAAGTTTTGAATTAAAATTTTATCTTGATTATATAATAATTCTTTATGTTCGTCTAATTTTTTCTATTTTATTTATGATTTATATTTGTTTGATATATATTTAAAGAAGATATATATATTTTTATAGTAATAATGGTAGTAAATAAAAAATAATAATAAAATATTTTTTTTCCTTCACAAATTATAGAATAAATTTAATGAAAAATAAAAAAAAATATTAAAAAATTAATAGATAAAAAAAATATATAAAAAATAGTGCATAGCATGGGTTTCCATAAAATAAGTAAATAAATAAATGATTCAATCATGAATTTGTAGTGAGAGCAAGAGGGTAAACAATGCAGATTTCGTTCAAGGGGTTGCGAACAGACCCGAAATTGCGCTTAATGGTAATGGAATCACCCAATACATAAATATTATATATTACTCCCTCCGTCCTGGATACCGTATCTGCTACACTGTAGATACGATATTTTAGAAGGAGTGTAATTAGTAGATAATTATAAATGTATTAGTGAAAAATAATTATCTTATAATATAAATAATTATAAATTAAAATTAAGATAACTAATTAATTTAATTAAAATTAAAAAAATAAAATTTAAAAATTTAAAAGTGTGTAACCATTTTCCAAAAAAGGAAAGTGACATGGTACGTGGTATGGACAGAAACGGCAACGTAGACATGGTATCTCGGACGGAGGGAGTAATTATTTATTTCGCATTAATTAATTAATTTATATATTCATTTTTATTTTTTTTAATTGCCATATCTGAAATATAATATCCAATATTAATTTTATATTTTCAGGAAATAAAGGCCCGCTATTAAGGAAGGAATTTAATAGGGAAAATAAAAAAGAATTTAAATTATAAGTGGAGAATGTTCCTTCCATTTGTCATTGTCTGATACACAATTAATTTTGTATATATTCACCATATCATATTATAATTACACTTCTCTTGTCTTATTGGAGATTAGTTGGGATCACCAATAAAACAAATAAATAAATAAAAATTATTATTATTGCTTTAGAGAAATATCAGTTATAAAATTAGTAGCTTTTTCTACTTTTTGTTTGAGCTAGTTTTATTTATTTATATATTTCTGTCGGTTTCACTTCACAAAAGTGTGACAATAATTTTGCAATAACACATGTACCCAGACAAGACAAGATTAGATAATAATAATAATAATAATAATAATAATAATAATAATAATAATAATATTCTTTTTGTACAAAAATAAATAATAATGATTATTTTTTTATAGTAAAAAAAGTATAAAAATATAATAATTTTTTACTTAAAAAAAAATAAGAATACTTCTCAATGACAATCCAAAAAAAAAAGAGTATAAATTTAAATGAGAAAGTAAAAATAATAATAGAACCATCCTCCCTCACACCCAAACTATAAATTTGTGTGAGAATAATATTTTGAAATTTTTGGTATTATTATTATTATTATTAAAAGTATTTTTTTAAAAAAATATAATATCAAATATTTCTTTTGTTCTGATATAAAGTATTATATTCCCTCCGTCCAAGATTTCTTTTGTTCTGATATAGAGTATTATATTTCCTTCATCCTAAAACTATAGTCTGGGTTGTGTTCGGTACGAGATTTAAGGAATATTGATATTTTATTTATAGTGAGTAAAAAGTATAGGTAAAAGACTTTTTTGTCTTTGTGAGTGTATTAGTGTAAAAAATAGTGGCAATTGTGCAAAATAATAATGAAAAGGTAATGGTAGTTTTATAGTGATATGGTTATTTATGGAAATGAGACTATTGTTTTGGGACGGACAAAAATGTTAAACATGACTATTGTATTGGGACGGATGAAGTATTAAATATTTATTTTTTAAAACAAAATTATAAATTTTTCAAAACTTCTAATCCCTCCGTCCACATACAAAGTATACATTACTTTTGGCACCGTGTTTAAGAATTAATAGTATTTTAATTATAGTGAATAGTCAAAAGTAATGTAATGACATTTTTGCCCTTACTTTTTTGTGTAAAAATAATGATGTGATGTAAAATAAAGGTATTTGTGGAAAAAATAAAATATTTAATGAAATATTTACTTTGTAATTGGATGTCCCAAAATAAAAATATGTATACTTTCTAGTTAGGCGAATGAAATATGTAAAAGAGGCATATAATTACTATAATTGGTATAAGAACTGATAAATATTTTAAATGTAAATTAATATATTAAGCATTATTAGTAATAGCATATCCTTTTTATTATCAAACTTTTGTATAACATAAATATATGTTCAATATATCTAACTAAAATGAATAATATACAAAAACTAGCATGATACTTATAGAAATAAATAAATAATTGAAAGGTGAAGATTTGGCATAACATTATACTTGTATATTAGAGCACATGCAAAACAAAATTTGTAATACAAACTTGATATTGATATAAGGATTTGTTTGATTTGCTTTCAAGCACAAGGTTTATTTACTTTGTATTTTTGGATTTGGCTTTTTTATACTCCCTCCCTCCTAATTTAGTACTCCCTCCGTCCCAAATATCGTGCAACACTTATGTTTGGCACGAGAATTTAGATGAGGAGTATTAAGTATGGTAATTTGAGATAATTTGGATATTAAGTGATGTGATTGGAAAGATAAATGATTTTTTATTTAAGTGATGTGATGGGATAAACTAAAGTGTATATTAATATATGTATAAAATATTATTAATTATTTCTAAATTTGGAAATGTTGCCGTGAGTTTGGGACAAACAAAAAAGGAAATATTGCAGGGTGTTTGGGACGGAGGGAATATCTTTTTACTATTTTGGTCGTTACACTTAAAAGTATTTTTTATTCTTATTTTTTTTAGTAAAAGTAATTATACACTAATACCAAAATACCTTTAATTTTTATTTAAATTACAAACATACCGTTACATATGCAATTACTTTATACAAAAATTAATTCGACAAAAATATCAAAAATCTCTTATACGCTTTCACTAATTAATAAAATACTATTATTTATTAATCTACTACAAAAAGCTCAAATGGCTCCTTTGAAATAATAGTATAAAATTTAATATTGAATTATTAGATTTTTTATATGTAAATAACATATATATATATTATATTATGTTAATATATATTATATGTTTTTAATAATATTGAGGGAAAATTGCAAAAAAATATCTTGTATATAGGTCTAATTATTATTTTTGAACATATTTTTTTATTTTTTCAGTTTAGGACATATTAGGTATACTCCGGATATTATTTTTGTCCTTCGGCGCTGGAAAAATGCACGTGACCGTCATGTGCGCCTTCATGGCATGGTCGGCGCATACGTGGACGTCGTCGTTGTTGTGCTGTCATCTACGTGGTCGTCGGACATGTGACATAAAATTTTTTTTTTTTTATTTTTACAATTTAGGACATTATTTGTATTTCAGGTACTATTTTTATCCTCTAACGCCAGAAAAATAGTTTGTTCCATATTTTTTGTTTATTTCAATTTGCTCCAATTGGATCAAATTGGAAATATATTATTAGCAACTTGTTCAATTATGTCAAATTAAAATTTTAAAAAATATATATTTAAAAATAATAATAAATATTCCACGTCACCTATCCGATGACCCTAAAAAAAAAAAAAAATTCTCAGAGGGCAAAAATAATACTTTGAGTAAACATAACCAAAATTGCAAAAGTGAAAAAAAATAATTTTACGTCACTTGTCCGACTACCATGTGGACGACAACACAGCAACGGCGATGTCCACGTATGCGCCGGTCATGCCACGAAGGCACACGTGATGGTGACGTGGGTTTTTTCGACGCCGGAGAGCAAAAATAATATTCAGAGTACACATGATGTCCTAAATTGCGAAAGTGAAAAAAAAAATATTCGAAAATAATAATTTGACCTATATACGAGGCATTTTTTACAATTTTTCCTAACATTTAAGAAAAATCATATTATCTTAAAATACAAAATAAACAAAGTCATATTTTAACACTATTTAATTTATTTTTATTTCTGTTTTAAAATATTGCATACTACATATGTATGTTTTATATTCAATAATTATTTTTTTTTATTTTAAAAATATCATATAATAAAACACCAAAATGAACAATACATACAAGTAAATATTACTCTTTTCCTAAGTTAAGTAAATAATTTTACTAAACTTAAAAAAAAAAAAAAAAAAAACTCATTCTACAGTTTTAAATTTATTCTTCAAGTGATCATTTTATTATTTTAAAATTTATTTAAATAAATAAAAATCACTATGACTTCTTAATCAATTTATTTAATAGATAATAATTTTTTAAAAAATGATTAATAAAATTAAAATGATCATAATTAATAAGTGGTATTTAAATATTTATTAAGAATGTAAGGTAAAAATATACACATCATTATTTTTAGTGTGAAATATAGAAAATTATAGTATTTGAATTATAATTGATAATTAAAAATAATATAAAATTATTTTGTCTTTATTTTTTGGTATAAAAGTAATGATGTGATGGTAAAATTGAAGTATTTACATATATATATATATATAAGATATATAGTTTTTTTTTTTAAAAAAAATAATTACTTTGTAATTGTACAACCCAAAATAATAATAAAAATATATATATATATATTTTATGAATAGAACAGAAAAGAGTATTATATTGTAATGGTTACACATCATATGTAAAATAATACTCCTTCCGTCACAAGGTCATAACTCAATTTTTAAAAAGATAAAACAAATAACTCACAACTATATATAAAAATATTACTTATCAATTTTGGTGTGTCATAAAATTCAACCCAATATCACCTATTTATAGGGAGAAAGTTATGGCTAATTGACTTTTTAAAAGTAATGTGGGAAAATATTTTATTTTAATTTTTAGAATATTTCAATTGGACTATTTGAAATCTGTGTTTCTTAAAAACAATGTATGTTTTTTTTTTTTTAGAAAATATCTTATCAAATACTTTCTCCGTCCAGCTAAAAAATATACATATTTCTATTTTGGGACGTCCAATTACAATGTAAACATTTCATTAAATACCTCACTTTTTTCCACAAATATTCTTGCTTTACATCACATCATTACTTTTATACCAAAAAACAAGAGCAAAAATGTCATTACACTACTTTTAACAACCCACTATAATTAAATTACTATTATTTCTTAAACACCGCGCCAAAAGTAAATATATACTTTATCCGTGGAGAGAGGGAGTATTATTTTCATACTAAATTCAAACCAATTTTTTTTCAAACTCATCAAAGAAAACACACTTATATGATAAAAATATATATATTTTTTACTGGGATGAAAAAAAATAACACCACACACAGTATATAATTTTTTTATTTTTTATTTTTTATATTTACCTAACTCACTCACCCACCCAATTTTTATTTTTTATATTTACCTAACTCACTCACCCACCCAATATCAAACTAGGGTGGTATTAACTATTTGATCTAACAAGAGTTTAGCCACATATAATTTTACATGCTTGCATTCCATATATGAATATTTAATATATTGCATAATTATACTAAGAGTGTGTTCTTTTGGGGGATTTCCTCATATTTTTACTATTTATTTAATTTTTTTCATTCAAAAATATCAAATCAAACACTTATTTTTTATTTTTATATTATAATAAAAATTAATTTGACATTCAAAACATCACATCAACACTTATTTATATTACATCATACAACTATTCAAATTCAAAAATTTTACTATTCAAATCTCAATTCAAAATCCAAACCCCCAAACAAACACACCCTTAAATAAATACATCTTGACCTCTTAAAAATTTCGAGTAACAATATATCACACTAGTTAAAATAATACTCTCATGTCCCCTAAATTTATATTTATTTTTTGCTTTTTGCTAGTCCACAAAAAGTATGTATGTTTATTTATAATAAATCATTTTTAAATATTTTTTAATATTATACATATTTTACAAGTATTTTATCACTACTCATGCATTCAATTTATAACTTACCTTATTAATTTATTCATATTTCAAAATATTTTTACTTTATTTCAAAATCCACAAATAAATATTTATTAAAATTTATGTCTAACTCAAACGAAGATATATGTTATGGATGGAGGAAATACTCTTTTTACATAAATTTAATATATTAAACTGAAGAAAAAAAACATACAAAATCAGCACATATTTTTCAGATATTCTATTATATATTGATGATACATTTTATTTGTGTAATAATCTGGTAATTCCAAATCCTCCTAAAAATATAATAATAATAAATAAATAAATAAAAATTTTGTCTTGAAATAATATTTTATTTAGAGCACAAAATTTGACTGGACCGACATAAAAATAAAAAAAAAATAAAAAAATAAAAAATAAAAAATCAAACTTGGGCCTTACAATAACCTTACAAGAGATTTTGTTAGGCCTTGTTAGAATTTAGGGTATATGTTAGGACATAATATTTAAGGAATATTGATATTATATTAATAGTCGGTAAAAAGTAAAGATAAATGACTTTTTTGCCCTTGTGTGTATATTAGTGTAAAAAGTAGTGATAATTGTGTAATAATAATGAAAAAGTATGGATAATTTTATGATGATATGGTTATTTATGAAAATAAGACTATTGTTTTGAAACGGATAAAAATGGTAAACAAGATTATTGTATTAAGACGGAAGAAATATAATATTTTTAACAAATTTGTCTTTATTTTTTATTTAAAAGAACCATACAATTATATTTAGAATAGTGAAAGGGAAATAGTTATATACTATCTATCCTCCAAACTTATTTCTATTTTCTTTTTAGTACTCGTTATTAATTTTAATAAAATTAAAAAATAAATATTTAATTTATTTTTTTTTTTTATTTTCGTGCCGACTCAAGTGTTTTAATTTTAAAATAAGAACAAATATAAAAAATTTACAACATTTCAAATAAAATAATAAAAAATTTTTGAATAGAGTATATTTTTTATTTTCTCCAAATCCATCTCATGATCTTACATTCCTTCTATTTTCTCAAAGTTTCTTTACAAATTTTAAAAGGAAAAATAAATCAAACAAACATAAGATTGTCGGCCCTGATGAAGAGAAGAATGATCAAAATTTCAAATGTTGTTTAGATTGTGTTTGGTTCTGGATTTTGATTTTGAGCTTAAATTTTAAGATGAGAAAATCGGAATTATTATTATTTTATACAAATGTATAAGAAATTAGCCTTAAGCTTGAAAGATAGATCATATCAAAAAGATATTTACACTTATGTTTGACATTGAATTTTTATTTAAATAATAATTTGTCACGATATTTTGAGAGTTAAAAAAAATTGTTTTTATTGAAAAATATAAAAATTGAATAGTAAAAAGCTAAAAACAAACATTTTCAAAATTAAAAAGAAATACAAGTGGTCATTTTCAAATATTTAAAACATATGAAAAGAAAATAAAATCTTTATAAAAGACAAAAATATTTACTTTTAAACAAAGTTATACAACTTACTTTTTTTTTTTTTTTTTTTTTAAAAAAAAAAAGCCTCATAAAAAAATAATGAACATCCAAAACTACATCATATATGCTTTTAGAAGACCTCATTGATTTTCCTTGCCTTCATCCATATAGTTGGAAAATATGCTCAATTTTTTTGAGTTTAGTTTAAATTTTTATTAGTGTATAATTATTGTAATATTATATCTTATTATTATTATTATTATTTTCATATTGTATCACATTAAAATATATATATATAAATATAAAATGAGACCCAAAAGAACACATATATTATATTTGAAAGAAAATTCTATTCCCAAAAGAAGAAAAATTATTCAACTACTATATTTTAATTAGACGAAAAGCCTCTTAAAATATATTGATACCCAAATTGTTCATTCTAATGATAAGAAATAAAGAGTGGAAATTTTAGAAAATGCAACATTGATAATATATATTCTGCATTTTTATATTATTTTATCGTTGGATTTCCATTTTTTTATACTATAATTATAATTTTCTATAAATATACAGGTAAATGCTATAATACTTGCCAACGTGTAACCCGTATTATGCACAAATTATTTTTATATTAAATTATATACTAATTTAATAATTTTTATAAATAATACTAAAATATTTTCTATACAATTATATACTTATATTGTTATATATAATATATTACTTAAATCAAATCAATTTAATATATTTTTTAAAAACTATATAAAATTGCATTAGTAGTAATACAATTATCAAATTTAAAAAATTAATTAACTCAATGAAATCATAAAAGAAGAATATATATATATATACATGCATATATTTACACAAAATACACTATATTTTAACAAAAAATTATTTATTTTTTATATTAATTACATACTTTTTTATACTTAATATTATACGTTTCAAATTTAAAAACATAAACCAAATACAGTTTTAATATTTGTTTATTTTTTATGTATTTTTCTTAATTTTTTTTTTATCTTCTAAGATAATTTTTTTATTATACCCAAAAAAATCATATATACATATTCAAAAACTCATTAAAAAAATAGAATGTAATCACAATAAAACTATAAAATAGAATAAATATAAATTTAAAATTTAAGATATCGGATAATAAAATTATTTCTATTTATATTTTTCATCAAAATTTTTTTCATAATTTTTCTATCTTTAAATAAGAAAACAAAAAACGGAATAAAATTAAAAGTCATAGTATATAAAATAATAAATTCAACTAATAATAATCAAACGAACTCATAAAATATAACAAATATAATTAAAAATTAAAGTAAATGCGATTATTCTATTATGTATTTTTTTGAGATTTTGTCTATTCATCACTTTGAATTTAAAAAGGAAATTATATAAAAAATAAATTATATTTAAATAAATGCATAAACATTTCAAATTTAAATTAAAAATTAAAAATATTTTTACCATAGTATTGGTTTTCTTTCGTGTTTCTTATCTATATTTTTTTTAACATCTTTCATGGTTTATCTATTTGAAAAGAAAAAATACAAAAAATTATATTTAAAGTTAATAGTAATAATATAGTATCTAATAAATTTATTAAATATAAAAAAATATAAATAATAAATATTCTTACCATAATAATATTGCATTTTTTTTTTTATTATAGCGGGTAACGATCTGATGACATTCTGGCAACACCTTCAAACAATGAATTAAAAAGTAAGATATATAGTATTGAAATAAAAAATAAAAAAAAATAAAAATAATAATAATAATAATAATAGCATATCTACCAAGTGAGAAAAAAAAATCAAAATAATAATTTTAAAATCAAATTGTTGATATAAATACACACAAAATATAATAATAATCACTTAAAAGAAAATAAAAATATTTTTAAAACAATCGATGAATTGGTATAACTATAAGAGAAACAGTTATATGCATCAAAATAATTTATTCACTTATATCTACTGCTATTTATTATTAAAACTTAAAATATGTGTTTCATTCTACAAATTCCACCCTTTATTTCATATAAGTATTGGCTATTTATAGTCAATTCATAACAATATTAGTCACCACAATTGATGTCTTGACAATCCAATTAAATGACATGTATACTCTATAAATGAGTCATAACACTTCCACTTATGTGTCATTAATTGTAATAAATACACTTCGTTAAAATCTTATCAGAAAAAAATCCAACAGGACAAAAATCCTAGTGAAGGAAAAAAAAAATACGATATTCATGCATTAAAAATACTCCTCATGGTGTGGACATCACTCGAAATCTTTCTCTCCCTGATATGGACATCACTTGAAATATCGTAGCCGATGCATCCCAATGTTCTTTATCAATTTCTTGAATGTTGTCGTCGGTAAAGCCTTGGTCAATAAATCTGCTAAATTATCATTTGATCGAATCTCCAACACATCTATTTCACCATTTTTCTACATTATTTTCATATAAATAATAGGAGGATTATCATTTTCAAATCTCCAACCATAATTTTTTAAAATGTGGTGAGTCATTGATCTCAACCAGACACATTCTTGACCAGCCTCATGAATAACTATTATTTTTGCATGATTCGAAGAAGTTGCGTTTAATGTTTGTTTAGTGGATCTCTAGGATACCATTGTACCACCGCATGTAAATATATAGTCAGTCTGAGACTTGACTTTATGCGGGTCAAAAAGATACCCAGCATCTGCATATCCAATCAATTCATGTCGAGATCATTTTGGATATAATAGGCCGAAATGAATAGATCCTTGGAGACAACGAAAAATATGTTTGATTCCTTTCCAAGGTCGTTGTGTTGGCATTCAACTAAATTTTGCCAATAAATTTACAGCAAATGCTATATCTGGTATAGTACTGTTAGCCAGATACATTAGTGCACCAATAGCACTTAAATATGGTACTTCAGGACCAAGTGCTTCCTCATTCTCTTCTTTTGGTCTAAAATGATCTTTAATAGGATTGAGAGTTCTAACGACCATTGGAGTACTTAATGAATGTGCTTTATCTATTGAAAATCGTTTCGATACCTTCTGGGTATATGCAGATTGATGTATCAAAATCTCATTTTTCAAATGTTCAATTTCTAGACCAAGACAAAATTTCGTTCTCCCAAAATCTTTAATTTCAAAATCTTTTTTCAAATATTCAATAGCTTCTTGGATCTCTTCAGGAGTTCCAATTAAATTCAAGTCATCCACGTAAACAACTATTACACAAAATTTCTCTCACATGTCTTTATAAAAATACACAGACAAGTAGAATCATTGACATATCCTTCTTTCAATAATGATTCACTGAGACGATTGTACCACATGCGACCAAATTACTTGAGCCCCTACAAAGATTTTTGTAATTTAATATAATAATATTCTTTTGGCTTTGATTTGTATGCATCAGACATACTAAATCCTCCAATGATTCTCATATAGATATCAGTATCTAAGGAGCCATATAAATAGACAGTTACGACGTCCATCAGACACATATCCAAATTTTCATGTACTGCCAAAGTGACAAGATATCAAAATGTTATTCCATCAATTATTGGAGAATATGTTTCATTAAAATCAATTTCAAGTCTTTGTGAAAAACCTTGGGCAACAAGTCTTACTTTATATCTGACAGTTTCATTATTCTCATTTCGCTTTCGAACAAATACCCAACAATGGGTCCAAAAACTTTCCGTTTTTCCAATGAATTTAATTCAGACTGGATCGCATTTTTCTATTTTGGCCAATCTATTCTTTTCCGACATTCATCAACTAGATCCTCGTTATTTTTCATTAAATCAAGTGCTACATTATATGCAAAAGAATTATCCATAATTGTATCATTTCGGTTCCAATACTTTCCAATAGTAACATAATTTATTGAATTTTCAATAATTTCATTTTTTTCAGGAGAAATTATATTAGGATTAACATCCTCAGCAAGTTTATCAGGATCAATTTATTCAGAAATTTGATCTATATTACTACTTATTCTATAAGGATTTTGATTAACATTCAAATCCTCAACCCTTTCATTTGTTTTTTTTTTCAAGGATTTTTGTCTTTGAAACCTACAGGTGTACCACGCTTTAGTCGTGCATTTTATTCATTAGAACTTTGTATTTTGTCTATAGGAATAACAATTTTAGCAGGTATATTTTCAGCAGCTATATAAGATCTAGTAACTCTGCTGACGTCACAAAAAAGCATCAAACAACTGATTTGCTATTCGCTTCAAAAATAAAATTCTTTGCACCTCTAATTCACTTTAACTTGTACGTGGATAAAGAAAAATGATTGGTATTTTTCAAATAATTTTATTTTTCAGTTGATTAGTTTTTCCTCATAATGTTGGGAAATATAACTCAACAAAATAACAATCAGAAAAACGAGTCATAAACGAATCACCAGTTAATAGTTCAAGATATTTAATGATACATGGTGATTCGTACCCGACATATATCCCCAATCTTTGTTGGAGACCCATTTTTGTACGTTGGGGCAGTGCAATTGGCCCATAAACTGCGTACCCAATAGTTCTCAAATGTGAAATATTCGGATTTTCATTGTACACCAATTGTATTGGGGAGTAGCTATGATAGCTTGTCGGTCTTAATTTTATCAGTGTTGTTGTATGCGTAATTGCATGTCCCCAAGTAGATACGAGAAGCTTAAATTTAATCAACATAGGTCTTAAAATTAATTGCAGTCTTTTTATAAGTGATTCAGGTATACCATTTTGTGTATGTACATGAGGTACATGATGTTCAATGTCAATTCCAATAGACATGCAATAATCATCAAATGTCTTAGATGAAAATTCCCCAATATTATCAAGATGAATTTTCTTTATTGGGTGATCTGGGAACTGAGCTTGTAATTTAATTATTTAATCAAGCAACCTCGCAAATGTCAAATTGCGGGTGGATAATAAACACACACATACGACCATCTAGTAGATGCATAGATAAATACCATAAAATATCGAAATAGTCTGCATAGTGGATCTAAAGGCCCACATATATCACCCTGAATTCATTCTAAAAATGTAGAGGATTCAGTTTCCACTTTTGCTGGTGATGGTCTAGTTATTAACTTCTCTTTTGAGCAAGAAACACATTTAAGCTTATTTGTATTTAATACCCATTGATTTTTTAAGTTATGGCCATAGGTATTTTCAATAAGTCGTCTCATAATAGTATTATCGGGATGCCGAAATCGGTCATGTCAAATCATAAAATCCGTAGACTTCTGATCTACCATATATGTTTCAACTGCATTAATCTTTGTGCAATCTAATCTGGAAGACAATGAAGACAATTTTTTTTAATATATATTTATGTCCATCAATGAATTTTGTAATCAACAAAAATTCATTATTTGTCTCACTTGATGTCTCAATATGATATCTATTTATGCGAATATCATTAAAACTCATCAAATTTATTTAGGATTTACTAGAATATAATGCATTTTGGATACAAGTTTTACTCATTCGGGGAGAAATATTATCGTTCTTCCAGAGCCCTAAATTAATTTCGCACAACTACTTATAGTATTCACCTCAATTTTTTTTTAACTTCATATTGGTGAAATATTTCTTATATTTCAGAACGGTGTGCGTTGATGCACTATCAATGAGACATAAATTATCTTCCATATTATTCATTATAACATGCTCAACACTCATATTTCTTTTTCAGAAATTTCACAATATGCACATTCAAGATGCTTAATATACACCATCAAGGGTTTTAAAATAAGAACCTTCAGAGTTCTTAATATACACCTTCAAGGTATTCAATATACATCATCGGGGATTTTCAAAATATAACATTCATGGTTATCAAAATATGTACCTTCTGGGTACATAAAAAATCACACATATCATTGTGTGTTTATAAAATTATCATCATCACTCGCATTATTTTCAGATAAATTCATTTATTAAATATTGACATCTTCGAGTGCCGTTTTCTCTATAATAGCTGGTGGAAAAATTGCAAATTTATGTTAGTAATAATTGTATTGAAAAAATTAATTGAATAAATAGCTCAAAATTTTGGTGGAGTTTCGGTAGCACTTTAATATTTTCTTATTGTATCAGAGCAGAACTTCGGGATATTTTTTTTCTTCGGACAAATTTCATAACGTGTTTGAGTAACTAAAAAAATCATAAAAAAATACGCTATCTTTACATTAGCACTTCCTCTGCAAAGTCTCGTACTAATAACGTGTTATAAATATATAACAAAATATATATATAATAATACAACATAATATATAAGTATACAAAATATAATATATGATTATATATACATAACCGAAAGTGTGTTTATATGTTTTGAGAGAGAAAGCATAAGAGAGAGAGTGAGAGAGATAGAGAGGGGATAGAGAAATTAAAATTTAAAATGTGTGTTTCATTCCACAAATTCCACCATTTATTTGGTATAAGTATGAATATTTATAGTCATTTCATAACAATATTAGTCATCACGATGACTTGATAATCCAATTAAATGCACGTATGCTATATGAATGAATCATAACAACTATTACATATTATTACTTTTCAGTAAAAGCATAAATATTTTTACACAACTAACTCCTAAAATGTTAAAATACTAATATTTTTTAATTTACGTGTCAAAAGCTAATATCCGCTTTAAAAAAATTATAATGATTATCCTTAAAATTTTCTCAATCTTCTCTAAATTTAATGTGTCAAAGCATTTGAAATTCACTTCAACTTAAATTGTAAATATAATCTTTATTATTATTATTATTATTATTATTATTATTATTATTGTTATTGTTTTTCATACACAAAGAATAAAAAGATAGCGAAAAGAGAAAGGAAAGGAAAGAGAATGCGAGAGAAATAGGGATACAACGACAGTGAGAAAGAGAAGAAGGTGCGAGGAACAAAGAGAAAAAAAACAAAAAGAAAAAAAAAAGAAAGAAAAGAAGAAAATGGGAGAGAAAAACATAAAAAAGATAATTAAAAAAAAAGAAAAAAAAAAAAAAAGAAAACAATTTGATTGCATACTCATTTCCATAAGGCCACATTCAATCCTCTCTTAATTTTTTGCATTGGATATTAAAATTATTGTGTAGAGTTTTTATTATTATTATTATTATTATTATTTGATTAAAAGAACCTGAATAAAATTAGTGAGACCAGTTAAATTCATGTCACTACAAATGCTCTTATAAATAAACGGAAGAAATATATTTTCATTGAAAATCGTAAATACATCGTAGTAGAAATGTTGAAAAAAATATGCTAACTAAACACATTTTCATGTAAAATGCTTGTGAATGCTACTTTATTAAAATAAACTTACGGAAGGATTAAAATACAATGTTAAAATCGTAAGCTATTTAAAGCAAACTTATATACAACAGTTCATAAATAAATATATATTTTCGTACCAAGGTAAAAATTTTATACATAAATTATGTGGAATCAAAGTGGAACATGAACTCGAAGCTAAGGCTGTGATATCATATTAAATAATTTGAATGACCGTTTTATTTAAAAGTTAAACAATCCTTCGAATAATCTAATATTATCAAGATTAATTAGTTCCCTTGATATATTTGGTTTAGTGATTATGTATATCTTAACTGATTTTTTTTTTAATATCATTTGATAAAAATTAAATTTCTACTATTCAAATTACCACAACATGTTCATGTGGTAAAAATAGTGTTAAAAAACATAAAAAAATACAAGTAACAAAAATAAAAAGTACATACTAATTTTTATTTTTATTTTTCCCTAGAAACTAAAATCAACTTATTATGTTGACAAATATTTTAATCTAATTCTCATTTATAAATATATATATATATAGATATAGTACTTTTGTCTAAAATAGATGATTCATTTATTTATAGAAAATAATTATTTAGGTAGTGTAAATTTATAAGTTATTAATAGTAAATTATAATATTATTTTATTATTTTTTATATAAATAGTGTTGTTAGTATTTTAAAAATATAAATTAATATATATTATTAAAAAAATTAAAATATATGTTTAAATATTTTTAGTATTGTATTTCAATTAAATATATTTTCTCTGTTCAAAAACAAAAATTTCATTTTGCTATATTCTTTCGTCTCAAAACAATAATCGCATTTCTATTTTTGGTAACTAACTCTCCAAATTTTTTTACAAAATTATCTCATTTTTTCACAATAATTCAATAAAGTATGAGCATTTTGGTTCTTAG
Organism: Andrographis paniculata; assembly: GCF_009805555.1. Classification (NCBI taxonomy): domain Eukaryota; kingdom Viridiplantae; phylum Streptophyta; class Magnoliopsida; order Lamiales; family Acanthaceae; genus Andrographis; species Andrographis paniculata. The sequence continues at coordinate 1,383,065 of NW_026137589.1, forward strand.
AAACACTTTTATATCCACTCTCAATATAATACTATTATTATTTAATTATCGTGTTCATCTCAAATATCCATATTATTTTGAGATGAATGAAGTATAATATACAAATATTATCTTATACATAATAAAAATTTTATATAATAGAAATGTATATATCTATAAAAAATTCAGAAATTTTAATTATTTTATAAAAATAAAAATTTAAATGAGTTAAGACAAACTAAAAAACTAATCAACTGTCTAAAGTATAAATAGTTTTAGATAATATTATAGTTTAAATTAAATATAATTATATAGTAAAATATTTATAAAGTTATAAATATAAATACAAAAAAATAATACTTTCTCAATTCCATCTATGACGTTCGGGTTACCATAGACAGTATAAGAATAATTTATTTTAAAATAAAAGAACGTAACTTAAGACGGACAAAAACGACAATGTAGACTGCGATGGATGGTGTATTATATTAATCGTATTATATTATTAATTTTTCTATATTATTAATAATTATTTTTTATAAATATTAATATTATTTTTATTTTGAAGATTTTGACCTAAATATCAACTATTCACATTTCACAACCGTCGTTGCACAACCCAATTTTCTCGCCGGCGTAAAAACCGGTATGGGTTCGGTTGAAACAGGCGAACCGGCGGTTCGAACCGATTGGGCGGCGTATCTGCCTGTGGTAGATAAAGCGATAAAATGGATGGTGGCTTCGTCTCTTGGAGGGAATAATCAATCAATAAAAACATGGGGACGGTGAAAGCGGTGGCCATCATCTCCGGCGGCATCGACAGCAAAGTCAAAGGCTTCATCCAGTTCACTCAGGATACAGCTACTGCCGGCAATTTTAGTACTACCCAGGTGACAGGAAGAATCAGCGGCCTGACTCCCGGCCTTCATGGATTTCATATCCATGCTTTCGGAGACACTACCAACGGCTGCAATTCCACTGGTTGGTTGCCTTGCTTCTACCTTTCCGCCCTCTTTTCTTTTTGTTCTTGTTGTTTTGTTTTCCCTTTATATCAATCAATAATCCCAATCAGATGTGTCTCTTTTCAATTGAATAGTTTATCAGATTCGCTGTGATTTCTTTGAATCCAATACTGTGGAAATTGCTCTTTGAATTGGAAGTTTTTCAACAACTGTAGCAACCATTGTTATCAATGGTCGCAATGTGGACACTCAGTTTATTGACTGTTGAAATAGTTCAGGAGAAAAAAATTGGAAAATTTTCTTCTGCCTCTATTCGGAGCATTTTGAACTTTGTAGGTAAATTCTGTCTTGCTAATTCCTTTGTCTTTGCATTCACCTAAACATCCTTTCTTCATTGAGTCCCATATCGGTTTGAAGATGTCTTTATGAAGGATGGTCTCCAAAATTGTGCGATTAATGGCTTAGAATAGGTCATTCTTGGCTTTGACATCTTTCAATTGTAAGGTTTCGACCTTAGCTTTTTGCGGGTTAGTCACTTTAGCTATGGTTTCCTACTGCAGTCTCTATAGCTTCCCACAACTTTTTGGACCTTAGAAAAAATGTTCCATTAACATACACCAATAATCATACCATCGAATTGCTGGATCGCAAGAATGGAAAAAGTGCCTATGGACATATTATAAGAGAAAACAAAAGTGAATTTAGAGTTTCGTTTCCTATCAAACACAGTGGGGACACAACTACTATGGGCACACTAAGATCCCATGCCACTGTTAAATTAAAGTGCAAACATAGAAGGAAGAATAACATAGAATGAAATAGCAATACCATTATAGTCAAATATTTTTCTCCATCTACAATGCACAGCAACTAAACCTATTTATTGTTGGATATCTCAACTAAATGACTTGTATCTCGCAATTTAAAAAGAACTCAGAATTGCACGACCCCAAGGATTTGGACAAATAATAACCCTCTGACCTGCTAAAGACGAATTTGCATTTGCTCTTTTGTGTTTTCAAAACCCATATTTTTCTATTTAATTTATTATCACCCTCACCTATTTCTATATAAAACATCACATTGAACAACTACTTTTACCTTAAATATATCATAACAAAAAATACAATGTATATAACATCCTTTATATTTAACAAATTTTGTTTTGTCCTATTAACATGGAGGCATGGAGCTAAGTGTCCATTGTGAATGTTCCTTAAGAGAGAAGCACAAAAAGTAGAAGTAAAGACACTAATAATCGAGTGTGATGTGTGTTTCTTGAAACAAAGCTTAATGAAAATGAGTTTTATATAATGATGAATTGTTATTTGGTTGGTAATATACACGCTTAAAAGCATTCAGTTGGTTGGGCTTTGCCTCAATTAAGCTGTCGTCTAACCTCAATCTAAACCTAAACTTAAACAACTGTTTCATTTGACCAAATATATAAAGTTGTGCCTGGTGAGTACATAGGTTTTTCCTCACTAATAATTTATTTCCCACATACTCTTTCAGGGTCTCATTTCAATCCATTGATGAAGGATCATGGATCTCCAGAGGATGTAGAGCGTCATGCAGGTGATCTAGGGAACATTTTGGCTGCCTCAGATGGTGAGTGCCTGATTTAATCACTTGCTTTCTCTGTAGAATAATTAGTATACCGAGCAAACTACTAGATTTGGTCAACTTCTGACATTGCAGGGGTTGCTGAAATATCAATCACTGACAGGCAGGTAATGTATATTTGGTAGGTTTTAACATACTTATTAAATGTATTTCTCTTTCAACAAATGATAACCATGAAAAGAATTGAGTTAACATTTGTTGTTGCTACAATATGTATCTTTTTTCTTTTCTTTTCTTTTTTTTTTTTTCACTTAGGTAGCAACAATTAATATGTGATGTTACTGGAAATTTAAAATACGGAAACAAGTTTAACTTTCGAGCATGATTATTGTTTCTGTTGCTGATATGTTTTAGTTGCACTCATCCCTGGCAGTCTTAGAACTTAACTGCAAGAAGACAGTGAAACCTTCTAACCTACATAGTATAGTGCCGAAAAAGATTGTCACTATGCATTAAAGGTTTTCTACCCAATTTCATCATCGCAGTTTCTTCAGGCCATGAGCTGTGTTGTTTATGTGGACTTTCAATTATCAAACGAATGCATGCTGTTTCTAATGCAAATTTGGTGTTTGTGATTGAAATGTTACTTGAATTGCATCACATAATCATTCACTAGCCTTATCCAGTTACTGCTGGGAAGCTAATGTCCCGAGCTATATTATCTAGATATTGTTGTGTTTTGTCACCTTACAATCTGTCGAAATTTTGTTTATCTCAGATACCTATTGTAATTAATACTGGGAATGTACTAATGTAAGAGGATATTATAGATTAAAGATCAGTTCTGCAATACTTGAATTATTTCATTTTCACAGATCCCAATGATTGGCCAGCATTCCATCGTGGGAAGAGCTGTTGTTGTGCATGCTGATCCTGATGACCTGGGAAAAGGTATCGTGCACTCAATATAATGATTCCAGCAGCAGAAAAACTCTGTTTGGTATACGAGTGAATGAGCCGCAATGTTTGGGTGTTGTACAGGAGGACATGAACTAAGCAAGACAACTGGCAATGCAGGTGCAAGAGTTGGATGCGGTAACCTTTAATTTGCATTTAGATTTTAGATACTGAGCATGTTTACCTGAGCTAATTTAATAATCTCCATGTTGTAGATTTACAACATGAATATTATTCAGGGTGTGTTTGTATGTCTTTGGAGTGTTTTTGTTGTTTGCCATGTTTGAAGTAGAAATTTTTCGAAATAGAAATAGGTGTTGGGAGTGATGTTTAAAATAGAAAATTAGTTGGATATGGTATTTTTGAATGGAAATTGAGTTCTGGATGAGAAAAGGGAATTGGAAAGTGATTAGTTTTTAAGAGAAAAGTTGTTTACTTAAAACATGATTGAAAACACCGACAGACACACCTTTTGAAGCATAAAATGATGAACAACAGCGAGGATTTTTTTTATTATTTTTCAGAGAAATTTCTTTTAGGGTTCTATAGTCAATTGATGGGTTCTTTGTTTTATCATGTTGTGGCTCTGAATGTCGTCTACTATAGCAGTATCTAAAGTTCAACTGTTACCCCATTTTAGCGAATAATGTGGCAGGATTAAAGAAAGAGATAAGTAATATAACAACGGCAGACGGATGGTTTGATTTTCTCACACTCTTCGTGGAACCTATAATAAGAAGATTTTGTGGACAATGTCTTGAAAATCACTTATGCTTTTTTGTTCATTGTTTGAGATTCAGATTGATTATTTTAGCTGACTATGGTTCATACAAGGTTTTAGCAACACTTGAATTGAATGGTTTCGACCACTTTGAAATGGATTGGCAGTCGTCCACTTCCATTTGCATCGATCACAAATGGAAGTGATGAATTTTATGATCTGACGTTGCTGTGGTCCTGTTTCGTGTGCAGGTATCATTGGCCTTCAGTCATCTGTTTAGATATGAACTCGGAGCAAATAACAAGTACTGTGTAAGTCGACGACGATAGTAAGCCTTTTGACCTCAAGTCATTTACTTGTTATTTGGTTTTAGTTATTGAACTTCCCATGTGATGAATCAAGGCTATACAAGAGTTGTAAAAAAATGCCCAATTAGTAACCAACCATATAAATAATTTTTGTGCATATTGTATAATTTTAATGCCAAGTGATTAAGCAAATCCTACAAAAGGTTATCCCTTTACTTTACACTTTTGATTTTGGATCTACAATCAACAAATTGGAACCATTGGATTAAGCAAATTTCTATTATGTTCCTGTTTGTTCTGGCTACTTTTATTTTATTGCTGTAACTATTTGGTGACTGGACCATATAATTAACTGCAGTGTGTATGTATGTATATCTAGTTTCTTAATTTCCTGCACTTGTTTCATAGTATTATTTTACTAGAAATGATATATATTTAAATAACTTGAATAAATGGGTGTTCAATCTTATATATAGCTGGTTCAAAAGCATTAGGTATGCTATAGATTTATATCTAATTTGTCAGCGCCATAATTGTATATGGCTGGGCAGATAACATGTCCTTAAAAAACTTAAATAAATTATCGATCAATTATTTATTTATTTAAAAAAATTATTTAACATATGTTACATTTTTTATTTATATAAAATTAATTTAGATCTTTATTTAGAATCGAACATCAATTTTGGACAAAGAGGGTGTTTCATTCAATGTGTTTTGTGTATTTTTATTAAAAACACAGGGTGTTATATAATTTGTCCGTCTACATATATTTATTATGCATTCTTTTATATTGTCTACATAATTTCTATATTTCAGATAAAATATATATTTTCAAATAATTTCACAAAACAAACACACAATATCCCACGTACCGTATCTGCTACACTGTAGACACAGACACAGAATAATTAAGAATGTATTAATGAAAATAATTATCCTATAATATAAATAATTATAAATTAAGATTAAAATAACTAATTAGTTTAATTAAAATAAAAAAAATAAATTAAAAAATTTAAAATGAGATTAAATTGTGTAATCATTCTCCAAAAACGAAAGTGACAATATGGTCCGTCCGGAGGGAATATTATTTAAATTAAGATTCAATTTAAATCCAGCAAATGCCTTTGTAGTCAAGAAATGTAGAGGTACATTAAGATTCAATTTAAATCCAGCAAATCCCTTTGTAGTCAAGAAATGTAGAGGTACTTGTAAAAAAGAAAAAATTATAATGAATTAATGGTAAATGAAATCATCTACTAGACTACTATTTAAATTTAATTTGGGGGGTGGGGGTGGGGGTGGGTGTGTTCTTGAGGTTGATTGATTATACTAATTACCAACTAACAGCAACAGGCAGGCAACCTGGATTGGTGGGGTGGGGTGGGGCGGGACAAGCCATTGCTGCCCATCAGCCATGGCTGTTAAAGCTTGGAGACACCACCTTCGCTCATTTCGACTGCAATTAAAAAATAAACGTAACGTCTCATCATCCATATATATAATTGAATCAAGCAACAAAAACAGTATAATAAGCATATAGAGATATAGATATATATAATTATGGGTTTAGAGTACAGCAGAAATTAATAAATAAACATAAGAAATCGAAAAATCAGATCAGATGGAAGACTAATGAATGGAAATGAATTAAGTAACTATATGTATATATATGTAAAGCAAATTAATGAATGAATGGATGAAATAAATATAAATATAAATATAAATACCTGGGGAAGAGAAAAACCAGAGAATTGCTGCACAGAGGATGAGTAGAAGGGGAATGGCGTGCAGCGCAATAACAGATGAAGACGATGATGATCCATTAATATTCGTTGATTTCTTATTCCTCATCTGGTTGTTGTAGATGGGAATTACCATGTCGATGTCGTGGTGCACCCTGCCCCCTCCATTCATACCCATACCCATACCCATAGATCTGTCGTCGATACACAAATTAATACTAATCAATTTGTGCAACGGAAATGAATTAATCAATTGGCAATAGCAAATGAAGAAGGAAGAAGAAGAAGAAGAAAAGAAGACGAAGAAGAAGAAAAAGACGACGAAGAAGAAGAGGGGAAGCGAGAGAGAGAGAGAGAGAGAGAGAGGGAACGAGGCGGGCGCGGACGCGGTGCCGCTGCAGCTGTCCTCGTTCACTTCTTTCCTGGTCAACGTTCCCAGCTCTTTATTATTATTATCATTATTAATTATTAAAGTACATTATATTCTAAGAATTTGTTTGCATAAAAATTGATTTTGTTGGCCCAAATTCGATCCAAATCATACAGCAACAATATCTCAACACAAAAAATATGCACATGAGTAATAAAGACAGCTTTTACAATCAGACTATAAATTCGATCAATTCATTTTTTCGATCAATTCGTTTGGATCTTCATTGGTTTGATCAATTTAGGTCATTTCTTTGATTGGACTCAAGACAAATTGGGCCGCGTCTGTCCATCATTGTTCGTCCTCTAATCAAACAATCTGCAAACAACATCAACCAAAATCCAAAAACAAATACAATTTAATTTTAACAATCTCTCCTTTTTTGGTTGATGTTTACCAACCTTAGTAGGGGATATCTTCTCAGCATTACACACGATACGCACACATTCAAACCACTGTAAACTCCCCATAACCAAGAATAAATGCATCAAACAACATGCAATCCACCACCCCTTTAGGAGACATCAAACAAAAAGCCTTCAACGACAAAATAGGGGTTGACGGTGTTCCAGAATGTAAAAGACTTCCCATTAATCCATGCACATCAGCTTAATTATCCATCACAATCAGCAACAATAACTAATGCGCACAAGCAAGCAACTCATCAAATCCATCAATCCAATATCAAATCATATCAAGATGAAAATAAATGATTTACTCCTTCAATCGCAGCTTTACTCTTTCCATTTGCTCTCCACCGTGGGAGACAATCAAGCCAAAACGGATTGAATATGCATTTGACTTTAACTAGAGCTAGAATGAAGTAAATGCTTTCCCATCTCCTTTACTAGATTATTTTCTATTGATCCGGACAATCTCTGGACATAGTTGTCCTCAAATACTAACAACAACCAAAAGATATAAATGACGGCAACTTCTTCTCTCCCTTTAGGAAACAACAATCCAAAAAGGAATGTCAATCCATCGAGATATTGAATTACTCTTCATCCATCACCGGCACCTCATCTGCCTCATTGATTTCGCCAACACCTAGAACATCTCTTCCAAACAATTTTAATGGACTAACACACTTCTCAAAACACCTGACCCAAACGGATTATCTCCTCAAAAATAGAGTGAACAAGCTCAAACCTTCATAATATGATTAATTTTAAATATTAGAGATATGAATTAAAGCATGTAATTAATCATATTGGGATAATGACCATTTTAATACCAAATATACTCATTTGATTAGGATGATGACCATTTTTTTTGCACAGATACACTTTCGTGCTCGATCACTCTTCCAAGACAACAACCATTACCGCAAGAAGCACATATCAAGATTTTGTCATAACTTTTCACGTTGATTCGAATTTAAAGCTTTGATTTGAATGTCTTCCAGTTGCTTTGCTTTCTGCACATGATCAAGACTGCATACTCTATTTTCTAAACCTTCAATAACATTGTTCAGTTTGATTTCGGATATGCAACAGTGAGCGTCTCCAAGGATATGCTTTGGTGAATGCTTCTTGTTGGCTTTGGTAAGAATTTTTATTAATGGAAGGTTGCTGCTCCCACGGGGTTGTTTATGGGATGTCCAAACGCAATCTGACTCCCCTTTATTTACATCAATCAAATCTAATTCCTCTGTGCCCTGTTTCAGTTTAGATTCGTCATCATTTGAATTTTGACTTACCTCACACAATTCATTGTGGTAGTTCACATTAACAGACTTCATTCCAATGGTCTGTGGGGAGAGAGCAACTAGACATGTTTCTTGATTCACCTTAGGTCTTCACACTAGTCTCGCCATAATTTTGTTCTTCAAATGTTTTGATGGCCAAAATACTTTTCTGCTCAGTCATAAATCTTGTCTGATTCGATCACAGTGCAACTCTTGGTGTCCAAATTATTTACAGTACCTACTGTTTGATAGTTGTCTGCTCGACCACTAGACATTCCTTCGATTTCCAGAATGTTTCGAAATAGCAATCAGTTTACCACATTCCTTGTTACCAGTTGATTCAAAGAGCAATCCACCATTGACAAATATTGTTTGAGAAGTTCCAGCCCCACCCGTGTAGCCAATTCCACTATGATCACCATATGACTTCCCAACATTCAAAACTTCATCAAGTTTTTGTTTCATTTTCATCAATCAATTGATTTCACTCAGTAGGTCTTCATTTTCGTTTTCCAACTTGCTAATTTTCTCCAGATGTTCATTCGAGACTTGAAGAATTTTTTTCTTTTCATTTTTGGTAGAACGTTCATCATTCATTTCAGCTAATTTTTCATTCACTTCCATTAATACCTCGATCTTCTTATCCAGCCTCATAACACAGGCCTTCAGTTTGTCATTTTGCACAACCAAGACTTTATGCTCAGCAACCAGCACATTATACGCCTCAACCAGTTCTTCATAGCTTATTTCAGTAAATTCAACATCGTCCTTTGCCTCTCTCTTCTCATCATCCTCTACAGTAAAAGCAACCAATTTACCCACCATATTTTCTTGTTTCTCTTAGACAGTTCCTTGTTCCTCGATTTCATCGTCACTCAATGTAACTCACATTTCTTTCTTATCTTTTCTCTTGGTAGTTGGACACTCAGCCCTGACATGCCCATACCCATTGCATCCATAACATCTGATGTCATTCGGTATGCCTGATTTCTTGGACACTTTAACCATCTTAGACCCATCACCCTTCTGAACACTAGCCTTAGTGGGGGCACCAAAATTTTGAACATTCTGCACAAGGCGTATGTCATTTGTTCCGACTGCATTCAGACTTCTTGTCTGATAACTCTGTTGTTTCAACTGTCTGACTTTTTTATCCTGGATTATACAAGCCATTTGTTTTGTGATGAGAGCAAGTTCTCCATCACTGTCTTCAGCAACAGCAGTTTCAAATGTAATAGCAACTTGGTGTTGAGCTTTAGATGCCAAAAAGTTTATCTCATAAGTCTTCAAAATTCCTATTAGCCCATTCAGTGAGATAGTGCCCGTTTTATCCAACTCCTCTAGAGATGTGACTTTCACAGTGAATTTCTCATATAATGTTCGCATCCATTTGTCCATCAGCTTCTTGTCATTATATTTCAGACCCAGCAGATGTGCTTGACTTACCAAAGACTTGAAACATTTTGTATATTCAAGAATGGATTCGTCTTCCCTCAAGAACAATCGATCGAACTCTCTTTCAAACGTCTGAAGTTTAGATTTCTTAACCGTCTTGTCACCTTCGAAGGTTTCAGTTAAGGCATCCTATGCCTCTTTAGCGGTAGTGCAGGTAGACATAATCTCGAATAGCGAAAGACCCACTCCACCAATGATGGCATTGATCGCTTTTGAGTTAGTATTGCACCGAGCTCTTTCTTCAGAAGTGAATTCGATCCTAGGCTTCTCCACAACTATAATTTCCATCTTATGATCTCATTTCTCTGTCGGATTAACCATAATGGTCTTCGGAGAGGAGTCCAGCCATGAACAACCAAATCCCAAGCTTCTTCGTTGATTGATATAATGAAATACATCATTTTCATTTTCCAATATTAAAAGTTGTCTTATCTAGAAATAGAGGTCTTATTAAGAATGTTGTTCCTTCCTTCGCTGCCATGATCATGGATCACTCTTCGGTAATATTTGTGAAGAGGGAGCTCTGATACCAATTGTTGGCCCCAAATTCTCTCCAAACCATACAACAACAATGTCTCAACACCTAAAACACGCACAAGAGCAACAAAGATAACTTCCACGATCAGATTGTAAATTCGGACTAGTTGTTTGTTGAACGATCGAACTGCGGATGTAAATACTAGTAAGACAAGAACATAAAGTACAAAATAATTGTTAACCCAGTTCAATAATTAACGACCTATATCTGAGGGGTTCCAACCCAGGCGAGTTTCACTATCAAAGTAGTCAAAACATGAGGTTCCATGAATACAATTTGAGTCACAACTCTCAAGAAATTACCACCCTATTTCTTGAAGATATCCCACCGCTAATCTATCATCCTCATCCCAACCAACTCAATGAACTAGTGTCTCTTCCTTTTTCTTTTTACCCTAGAGCCTACAAACTATCTCATTCTTCCTTAAAGAAATTACATTCAGATTTTTCTATGCTACCCAAATTTATTTTACTCCACTCTATATTCTATAATAAAGCTCTATCTCCATACATGATAATATTCACTCTAACAAACTCAACAAGAATGAAATCTTTTCCTCCATTGTCTCTTCTTACATCCACAAAATTTGTTACAACAAATTTCTGTTATTCCCACACATAGATTGGGGGGACTAACGACTTTTCTCGATCAATTCGTTTGGGTCTTCATTGGATTTTTCAATTTGGGTAATTTCCTTATTTGATTGGACTCAAGACAAATTGCGCTGCATCTGTCCATCACTATTTATTCGTTAATTGGACAATCTGCAAACAACATCAAAAAAAAAAAAAAATACAATCTACTTTTAACAGATATATTATTCTCAATATATAAAAATTATAGTAGTAATATATTTTTTTCTATTTTAACTTAAAAAATATATATATATTTTACAATTTTCATTTGTTTTATTTAAAAGTAGTTTTTATTATAATAAAATTAACAATACATTAATATCCAAATATTATTTTAATTTTATATAAATTACAAATATATTATTATATATACAATTAATTTATTATAGTTTATTTTTTTGTCAATTTAAAAGTCTCGGATATCATTTCTATTTATTTACTATGGTCAAGATCATCCCAAATCAGAAAAATACCCTCCCATGCACAAATAAGCTATAATAATTGGTGTTTGACTGTGTTTCTGTAATTATAACTTTTAAATAAAAAATTAATTATTATAAGTAATTATTTATATAGAATTTAGATCTTAAAAAATAATGGATTAAAAAAAAAAAAAAAAAGTAATATTAGTTGTAGTAGTTGTTTGATTAATAAATGCCAAAAAATACGTTGCTTAAAATGAATAAAGAAGTGCTGCTTTTCTTTGAAGAAATTATTTTAATAGGTAACATGTTAACTTCAAAATTTGAGCAAAAAAGAAGAGCAATTGTTGGCATAGGTATGAGAGGTCATTTTTTACTATGCCTAACACAAGAGCTTAAATTATACTAGCTCCGTTCCATGCCGTGATTCAAATCTATGTTCACTTTTTTTTGGGATTGTCATTGAAAAATATTATTATTATTTTTTTAAATAAAAAATTATTACATTTTTGTACTTTTTTTTACTATAAAAGGAAAACGTAGTCATTATTATTCATTTTTATTAAAACTCGTGTCCGGTCAAATGAACATACATTTGCATGATGAAAGAAGTATTAACAGAGTTATTAAAAAAAAAAAAAAAAACAGAAAAGCAAATCGAACAATGGCTTAAAATTTAACTCTGACCCATTATAGTTTTCTATGCAATAAATGTGTTGCATAAGAAGAAGTTTATATCTATTTTGTTCATAGTTTTTGGATAAATTTGGCTTAGCATATTAGAGCTAATCAATATCGTGCCGATTAGTCCTAATTCATTGGATTACTACTTAATTCAAGTGCTGAAATTAACATTAAGGTTAAAATTGTAAATTTATTATTTCTTTTATAGTAAAAAATACAAATCGCATGTGATTTGAAAATTTTGGTCGTTCTAAGTCTAAAATTCACAACAATGTAATTGTTATTATTTTCTTTATATTTTTCCTTTATATACGTAAGATCATTTTAATTAAATATGTAAAAAATTAAATTAGTAAAATTAAATAAATAAGAATATGCTTTTCATAATATAATCATTGGTTTTTTATAATGTCAATATATGCTAAACTAAAAATGTATTATTTTGAATGTAATAATATGCTAATTTTTTCATATACTTATTGTGTGCTAAAATATACTCATTATAGTGTAAGTGTTTTTTATTTGCATATAAATATGTGTCAAACTACAAATGAATTACCTAAAAAATCAATCAATTTTTAATTTTAATTTTATTATTAAATATAAACTAATATATGAATTACCTAAAAATAAATAACACAAAAATATCTGTAAACACAAAATTATATGAAATTATTTATACACCGTATAAAATAAAAATAAAATAAAATAGTATAAGTAAATTATACGTTACAACACATCATCTTTAGATTAGGTGGCGCCCCAATATTTTGGAACTCCGATTATTAAAATATGGGGAAACAAAAAACAACTCTGTTGAGTGGCTAAGGAAAAAAAAAATTACTGAATTAACCTGAAACTCGCTCAAAAAATAATTGAAATGAGAGTAAAGAGATGTCTTTTATAAACATTCAAATGAGAGTGAAGAGATGTTTTTTATAAACATTCAAATGAGAGTTGTCATCAAATTTGTCATTAATGGCGACATTAATTGGTCGTAATCGACGTCTTTAATATTTAGTAACTTACGATCATAAATGTCAGAATTAATTTTATTCATAATAAATTCAATTATATTTAATAAAATTTTATTATTTAATTGTAATATATAAGATATTAAAGATAGAAGTATATTGATCGTAGTAGTAGTAGTAGTAATAATAATAATAATAATAATAATAATAATAATAATATTGACTAATATATTAATTGATAGTAATTAATTTTTAATGTATTAATTATAAATAGTTAGAATAAATATTTTTATTAAAAAATTAAAAAAAAAAAGAGAAAATATGATATGTGTTAATTACGAATATAATTATAATTAATTTGTATATTTAAAAATAAATTATTTTTTTAAAAAATAGTTATAAATTAAAAAAAGTTAAAAAATTTAAAAATGATTAATTATAAATATAATTAACATTAATTATATATTTTGATTAGAATTAAGAAAATATTAAATTAGTTTTAAATTTATTAAAAATTTCTAAATCTTAGAAATAATAGTAATTCATTTTTAATATCATTAATTACTATTATAATTTTCATTAATGGTGTTTTTAAATGAAGATTAAAAATATGAAATCAATTTTAAAAATATTTAAAATACAAAAAATAAGAAAAAAAAATTGAAACAGGATATAATAACAATAAGATATAAATAATAATAATAATAATTATTATATTATTATGGTAATTAATTATGAATATTTAATTTAATAGTATAAATTTATTTTTTATTAAAAAATCAATAATGAGAAAAAAATGGTATGAGTTTAATTTTTTTATATATAAATAAATAGATAAAAAAAAATTAAAATATAGGAGTACTTCGAATAATTATAAAATAAAATCAATTATTTAATTTTAAAATGAAAAAGTATTATATATATATATATTATAGTATATTATCAAATTATTTATATATTGATTGTGATAATTATAAATCCCGGGTGTGTTTGTTTGGGGGTTTGGATTTTGAGTTGTGATTTGAATAGTAAAAATTTTGAATTTGAATAGTTGTATGATGTGATATAAATAGGTGTTGATGTGATGTTTTTAATGTAAAATTGAGTTTTAATTATATACTGAAATAATTGTTTTTAAGAAAAATTTATTATATCGATTGTAAATCAATACAAGTAGTTAGATAATAAAATATATATTAATTGTTATAATTTAAATACAATTAACATACAAAAAATCGTAATAAAAAAATATTTAATCTAAATAATATTTTACATAAATTTTTTCAAATTTAATTGTTGATATGAATGGTCCGATATAGCATACTAAATTTATATTGTATATCATATATTGTATTAAAAATTTTGGTATCTTATTTTATAGTATCGATAATTTGTTATACCGAACTATACCTACGACATCGAATAGTATAATTTGTCATACTGAAATACCAAAACTAGAAATTATTTTATAATTTTTGAAAAATATTAGAAAAATTAATAACTTTTTTAGTATCAAATATACCGAATTACCGCATATAATATTGAAAATGCTATAAAAGAATATATGGTTACCATGCGTATTGGCAAAGTTCGTATAATATTATACCATATTGAATTTAAAGTATACAATAATTTTAATATTTTTTATACTATATGTGCATTATTTCATCAATTTAATATTTTTCACTCCTAGTTATTGATAGTAATAGATGAGTTTTGTTCTCGATTGAGTTTTTTAATGGATTTTATATTTTGTGTGATTAAAGTTTTTTTTTATTTATTTTTTGTTTTTTTACGAATAAAATATTGTTATTTTTTTTGTAATTTTTTAGAATATTTAATTTTTTTTTCAAATGCCAGTAAAATAAACGCATATCGGGAATATGTTTTAATTTGGATCCTTCTAATGGAATTTTCCTTTTTTCTTTTTGGAAGTAGAAAATGAAAGTAAGAATTTAAATTTAGAACCTAAAAAAAAATGAAAACATGAGTAGTGTGGTAATGTACACCAAGGATAGAATACTTGAAAAAAAATATCAAAACAATAAGAATGTTGAAAATAAATCATTATCCTATAGAAGTAAAAATAAAAAATAGGAAGATGTTATATTAGTAATAAATAATAACTATACAAGTAGGCAGGTAAGTTTTGTAAGTATAAATATATATGTAGGGTGTGTTCGTTTGTAGGATTTAAACAAAATCCTACTATTCATCCAAAAATTTCCTCCCAAAAACATCAAATCAAACCCCTATTTTTCATTTTTTATATTATATTAAAAATCAATTTTACATTGAAAACATCACATCAACACCTATTTATATCACATCATACAACTATTCAAATTCAAAATTTTTACTATTCAAATCCCAACTCAAAATCCAAACCCCCAAACAAACACACCCGTAGTGTATGTATGTAATGTGACGTATGTATGTGATATTATGTATATGGTGACATAAATATAACTATGTATGTATGGTTATATATATGTAATAAAAATACGTATGTGTTAATAATAAATGAGTGTGCAGAAAGAGAGGGGAGGACCAGAGGAGTGCGCAGAGAGAAAGAATGAGGAGAATTATGTGTCCCCTATCATTCCAAACAGTACTACATGTTAATAGGAATAATCAATCAATTAAAAACATCTATACTTTAACTAGCATACACCCCATGGGATTATCTATCCCAAAAACAAACCTTATATTCCTATTTCCACACACATAGTATATATATATATACATACGCACACACTGTGGTATGGAACAGCGGGATAGGATTTCGTCCCGGACTGACGATCCCGTCTATGCATACACACATTATCTATACAATACATGCGCAGTGACCGTGTGTGTTAAAAGAAGAATAAATTTATGTCTATAAATTGCTATGATTGTAATGGAATATGCCATTATCGTAAATAATATTCTAATAAAATAAATACTAGTCAAACAATTGAAGGTGTATTTCATGTGACTGAGTTTTGGGAGGATTTTCCTGTTTTGTTAGGACATTTTCAATGCAGCTGTATTTTTTATGCTGCGGCTGCGTAAATGGAGTTTTGTTACTCCAATCAAACATCATTTCTAACACCATTTATGGTGTTTATTACATTGC
The DNA here is from genome assembly GCF_009805555.1 of Andrographis paniculata. Classification (NCBI taxonomy): domain Eukaryota; kingdom Viridiplantae; phylum Streptophyta; class Magnoliopsida; order Lamiales; family Acanthaceae; genus Andrographis; species Andrographis paniculata. The sequence continues at coordinate 1,399,255 of NW_026137589.1, forward strand.
AACACCATTTTTGGAGATACACGGTAGCAACGCTATTTTTGGTGTTAGTGTATTTTTTTTACTTTTAAATTTTTTTAATCTTTTATATTAATTCTTTGATTTATTTTTTATTTTTTAATTTTTTTCCAAAAAATAATATTAATTGTAGATATAAAAAGTGGTTTAAAATAATGTATAAAATGAAATATTTGAAGAATATTTCTTTTGGGGTAAAAAAAATAGAGTTATGAATTTGAATAAAAATACTATAGCAATGGTATTTTTGGAGTTAAAACTACCTAAAAAGCGTTTGGATTTGATATGGCCTCACTGTGCATATCCTATCAGATAAATCTTGCAACCTACTGTTAGAAAATAAACATATAATCAAATATGTTAGCGGATGTGGAATTTAAACAAACCTCCAGCCATTGCTAAAAATTAAAGTTATTCTCAATATTCTCTTCTTCAAGCAAACGGTAAATTGGAACTGTGGAAAAATGGTGTTGCCAAACTCTGGAATCCTTGTGAGGATGTTGCCAAACTTTGGAACCCTGTGAAGATGTTGCCAGCTCCTGGAACCCTAGGATGATGTTGTCAAACTCTGGCTCTCAAATAGCGATGGTGTATTCTGATTTTTTGAGAGTAGGTTTAGTAAACCGTATGTGAGAGTATTTATAATAAAAAAAAGAAACCGTCCATCACGATTTTTCTGCCACTTCTCACGTATATTTTGAATGTGATAGACTTAATGGGAGAAAAATGGGCCACAATTTTAGGTTAGTTTAATTATATAAGATAATTAAAAAATAATCAAAATTCAAATATGATTAATTAATTAATTAAACTAACATTCTCCCACTTGGCTCATTCAAACTATCACAACATAATGAGAAACTTTACATACGATCATGGTGGTAGGTCTTCTATAAACGAATATTACCTTCCATGTATCACGATATGTCAAGCATCTCAAACTAAATTCACAACTTAATGAATAAATCATATATTTATTCCGGGTTAAACATAAGCGAGTTTTCTCAATAATAAACAAATATGTGCACGATAAAGCGAGAAAACATCAAACTGAATAAGAGTCTCAAATAACAATGCGTGCAAATAAACTACATTGTAGAATCAAGTCTCATACTTGCTACGTGATCCCTGAAACTCTTTAGTGGCATGCCTTTAGTCAAGGGATCAACAAGCATCAACTCTGTACTAACGTGTTCAATGACCACTTTATTTTCCTTGACTCGTTCTCTTAAGGCTAAATATTTGATGTCGGTGTGTTTACTTCGACTCCCACTCTTATTGTTTTTAGCCATAAATACCGTAGCAGAGTTGTCACAGTACAACTTAATCGGTCTGGAAATAGAGTCAACGACTCTAAGCCTGGACATGAAACTCTTCAACCATACACCATGCGAGCTAGCCTTGAAACATGAAACAAACTCAGCCTCCATAGTGGAAGTAGCAGTGATAGACTGCTTCGCACTTCTCCAAGAGATAGCTCCACAAGCTAACATGAACACATAATCCGATGTGGATTTCCGAGTGTCAATGCAGCCAGCGTAGTCCGAATCGGAGTAGCCAATCACTTCCAAAACATCAGTTTGTCTATACATGAGCATGAAATCCTTCTTACCTTGAAGGTACCTCATATAACATCCCTTTATCATTTAGTTGCAAGCAAAATATCATCTACGTACAACATAATGAAGCAAATATGACTCCCACTAACCTTTTGGTATATACAGTGATCCATGACGTTTTCTTCAAAACCGAATGAAGAGATAATAACATCATGAAATTTCAAATACCATTGGAGAGGCTTGCTTCAATCCATATATGGATTTATTAAGCTTACAGACTAAATTTTCTCACATTCCTCCATCAATGATTTCTCATCCTCTTGAACACACATGATCATCAATTCATTGATAGACCATTTATCTTTATGTGTATTGTAGGATAATGTCTCGCATCTGCATTATGTGCTCGCACACACCCCTCACACCCGTGAATCTCATGGTGGAGAACTGAATGATTGGCATAATCAATGTCCATCCAACCTAAATGAAGGAGGATCATTTCCTTCCAGATTTCGTAATTATCACCAGTCAATTCGGGGACATCACACTTAATGTCAGAGAAATTTATGGGATTAAATGCTCCAAAATTAAATATACATGCTCATCAATAAACAAGACAAGTGAATTACATGTTCTACCAATGTAAACATATTAAAACATGAATTTAGAGACATAAAACTTGCCTGTGGGCTAAAGTTTTACTCAATTAGATTCAAACAAAAACTTAACAATAAAATTATCAAATTGTGTTCCTTTTCTTAACTCCTGTGGGTAGATTAAGAAATACAATTCGATATTTTACCCTAATTACTCATATGAATATAACAAGACTCCTGTAGGTAGATCTCATCACATTGTACATGATAATTACAATCGATGTCTATTAATGTGATTTCAAATAAATCATGAATAAAGAATTAATCGAGGATGCTGTGACTATTCCCCAATTAAATAAAATTTAATAAATCACAAACATCATGAATATGCAATCTGAAGTACACATCTCAATAAGCTATTGAGTGCTCTGTATGTGAATTTATAAAATAAATTAGCAATCTTATTACAAGTTATCGAGCAACATCAACAATTGTCTTTGGACAAATTATTGACTCGCCAATGATAAATTTGTTTTGACAATCGAAAGTTGACGATAAGTAGTGTGTCAAACAATACTCCAAATTTGGACAAATCTATGTTCACACACAAATAACCAAATTATCATCACCATATTCATTGTCACTAAATATGCATGTAACTACTTAATCGTTGACTTGCCTTTGGGTCAATCAGAAGCCTTATAAATTACATACACAACTGTCTAACATATAAAATAAACAAATTTACACAGCATAGGCTGCTGTGGCAGCATAACTGTTTCAACCAATTCATAAAAATATTATATTATTTATTGCGAAATAAATTCACCTTAAAATAAACTGATATGTAGATCAGATTTGATAGAAGCTATAACAATAGCAATTAATATTTGGACTCATTAAAATAATCAAGTAGTCCAGAAAGTACCAAATGCAGCGAAATTATATAGAAAATATGCCACCAAAAAAGACTATAATTTAATACACCAAATAATTATAATCGAATTTGAATAAATGGATATTGCAGAGAACAAATACTATTGTATTTCAAATTTATATTAATCATAAAACGGAATATAATGAATCTAATTTTAATAAAATCAGCAACCATGAATGAATAAATAAACATGTCTTCATGGATAAATATAGATTACAATTGCACATATATGATATGCATACAGTTATACTTGACAATTAAGTGTCCCGATGAAATAATCAAACCCATTTTGATTCCAAATATTGGAGATGTATAATCGTAATTGTACATGCAAACAATTTTCTAAAGATGCGAAAATAATATATGATTTCATACTGATTCCAATTAAATAAAATTGCACATATTTATATATTATTAACAAACTCAATCAATAAATAAACAAATATGCACAAACATAATCAAACACGTCCTCTCAATTTGTACAACAGAGTATGATTACACGCGGACATGCATGCAGGTCCGTTCTTGACCTTTATTAGACCCGGGGCAAAATTAGAATATTGGGTCCTTAAATATATTTCTTATATAATAATAATAATAATAATAATAATAATAATAATAATAATAATAATAATAATAATAACAACAACAATAATAATAATAATAATAATAATAATATATTTTTTTAATATAAATGTATTAATAAAATATTTTTTATATATTAAAAGATCAAAATATAAATATAAAATTAATGTGACATATTTAGTATAACATAAAAAATTAAAAAAATATATTTGATTTAATATTTTTTTAAAAAATATTTTTATAAACAATCAAAAGTCTTTAAAAGAAAATTTTCAAACAAAAATATTTATTAAGGGTTTGTCTCTTTTGATTGGTTTAGGGAAAATTTTGGTTTGAATTTGATATTAAGATAATGTTTGATGAAATGTTTGTGAGAGAGAAAGCATAATCCTAATAGTAAAAATTAGAAAATTTAGATTAAATAAACAAACTCAACGTTTATATAATACACAAATTTTTAAAACTACTACTAAAAAATATAATAAAATATATAAATTTAAACATATAAATATAAAAATAAAAATAATAAGAACACAAAAATATTACTTATCATATCTTTTTAATTTTATATAATTCACAAACAATATAAAATCGTACCATTAAATAAACATACTAAAACATACAAATAAATAATTTAATAATTAATGTAAAATCATTTATTTAAAAAATAATTATAAAATAAATTTTTTATTTAAATTTTATTTTATACATTCCAAAAAAAAATAATAATAATAATAAATATTATTGGGTCCCCTTATGGGCCCCTAAAGACAATGGCCCTGGACAAGGGCCCCTATGGCCCTGGCCCAGGGCCGGGCCTGTATGCATGCATATATATGGATAAGAATGACATTTGACATTCTTTTCATTCACAAAATTAACAATGAAATAAATAAATATACATAATTACATATTGCATGCAGACACAACATAATATTTAAATTTTGTGACTGTTTGTTGAATAAATCCATAATATATAAAGCTAAAATGCTTTATTGTTGTTTTATGCTGGCAATCATTAATTGATTTCTTTGCAATCAATTAATTCAAGCAAACACCATAATCGATGCAATTAATTATATATATATGCGTTAACGTTAATTAATTGATATTTTAACAATTAATTAATCCAATTTCAAATACCCAAAAAAGCGAGGCGAGCAATTTCATTAGCAATTGAAACAAAAGTCAATCAAATTAATTGATTGGAAAGGATTCAATGCCTCACAACCACTTGAGTTATGTCTAGCATAATAATTAATTCAAACGCGACACTATAGTCGGCGCAAACATCCAAGGGATTTAATAAAATATCTCAATAATTCAACACGGAAAAGCTTCCTCAACATAATTAATTGCGCATACAAGTTGACACAGATATGAAGTGTACATAAGACATTATAAAAGAATTTGAACACTCCATCGAAACACAACACAGGAAAAATTCAGAAATTTAATATTTTGTATAAATTAATTTCAAAATAAAATTTAAAATTTTCTTCAAAGACAGAATGAAATTTTCTCAAATCGCAGGATCGGATTTTGATCAAGAAAATATCGCAAAGCAATTGTTGAAAATAGAAAACCAAAATATTTTCAAATAAGAATTTAAAGCGAATCTTAATCAAGAATTTGATGAGAAGAAAATTCTAAGCAAGGCAGAGGCAAAAATTGCTCTCATACCAAATGTTAGAAAATAAACATATAATCAAATATGTTAGCGGAAGCGGAATTTAAACAAACCTACAGCCATTGCTAAAAATTAAAGTTATTCTCGATATTCTCTTCTTCAAGCAAACGGTAGATTGGAACCGTGCGAAGATGATGTTGCCAAACTCTGGAATGTTGCCAAACTTTGGAACCCTGTGAAGATGTTGCCAGATCCAACCCTAAGATGATGTTGCCAAACCCTGGCTCTCAAATAGCGATGATGTATTCTGATTTTCTGAGAGTAGGTTTAGTAATCCGTATGTGAGAGTATTTATAATAAAAAAGAGAAACTGTCCATCACGATTTTTCTGCCACTTCTCACGTATATTTTGAATGTAATAGACTTAATGGGAGAAAAGTGGGCCACAATTTTAGGTTAGTTTAATTATATAAGATAATTAAAAAGTAATCAAAATTCAAATATGATTAATTAATTAATTAAACTAACACCTACGTGATAGATTCTGAAAAAGGTGAGAGCAACGTCTACATGTTTTATGTGTTTATTATTTACTTTAATTTAAAATGCAAATTCAATAAAATACAACCAATTTTCTATTTCTTAAAATTATTTTTTATTTATATAAAAAAAGTTATTATATTATATTTTTACATCAACACAATCTTTACCTATCAAATTAATACGAATCAAAAACCCCAAAACTCAAATCAAACCTAAAAAAATCTAAATAACACAAAAATTCAAATCATTTTCAAATTCAAATAAATCCAAATTTAAATTCAATTTCTTCAAACTTCCTCGAAAGAAAGCACTCTTAATATGTGTTTGGTATAGAAAATTGATAACAGAGAAATGAATATATTTCTATTTATTTTGTTTGAGTCAAATGGAAGTTGAGAAATAAAAAATTTCCATTTATCAAATTTCATTTCTCTCTCGTATCCAGAGAAACGGAGAGAAATGAATGTTGCAATATTATTTTTTAATTTTTTTATTTTTTTTTAATATTTAATTTTTATAATTTTTTAAAATTATATTATTTCAATTTTACAAAAATCATATTCAATTTATTATTCAAGTATTTAATTTTTACGATTTTTTAAAAAAATTGTACTAAAATATAATTTTACAAAAATCGTATATAATTTATAATTTTTTAAAAATAATCATCAACAATATTTTTCATGAATTCTCACTCGTTAAAACTCTCTTTTGTCTGATTAATCATTTTTCTTGTTCGATCCATTGAGATAATTGCATTTTTTTTTTACATTTCTTAAATTCTCTATTTTACCAAATAAGATAATTAGTTTTTATTCTCTACTCAATTTATTTTCTAGTCTGATTTCTATGCAATTTCATTATCTTTACGTAACGTTTGCTTAATATAATGAACATGTATGTAGTAGTCTAACTTAGAGGATATTTTCATGTAATTTGATTTTTTTTTTTAATTTTTTTTTTTTTTTGTAATTTTACTAGATGATATTTGATTGTTGCATAATTGATTTTTTTTTATTTTTTGTTGTTTAATACATATTTTTTTTCAAAATTGAAAAAATATATATAAAAATCAATCTAGATATTGTATGTGTTGAAATTGTGTTGCATGCATCTGACTAATATTGGGAGTAGAAAAAAATTATTTTGTAACATATATGATTGAGCTATTATAGTATTACAGTTTTTTTTTTTTTTTAATCTTAAATAAAAAAATATTTTTTTAATAGCAATATTGACCTCTATTTTTGAAAAATAAGTGCTGGAAAGAAAAAAATATTCTATTTTTTTTTTCTAAAATAGTGCATGAAAAAATATATACTATATTTTTTGTGAAAAAAAAATAATACTTAATAATTTCTTTGTGATATGATATGTTGGAACTTTTCCTTTTTACATGTGAGATATAAAGAGTTTGTTCTTTTAATAATTTTTTTTTTCAACAAAATTTCTAATATATAATATATATATATATTTTTAACATTTTACATAAAAAATCAACATCTAATATAAAATATTATTTTGTATTACCTATACAATTCTCTATATTTTATAAAAAAAAAAAAAGAAATTCAAATCAAAATACTAAACAAACAAACTCAGAATAATTATTATTTTTTTTTAGAAAGTGTTGTAGGTATGTTTTTTGTGAAATTTAGTTGATAAATATTCTTCTATGTGAAAAAACATGTATTGTTGCAGATTTGTTACTTGACGAGCTCAAGTTATTTGAGATCTTTGTGAGTCTTTAGGATATTTTGGGTGTGTTTGTTTGGGGGATTGGATTGGATTTATACTATTCATCCAATTTTTTCCTCCAAAAAATATCAAATCAATTTTTCCTCCAAAAAATATCAAATCAAACACCTATTTTTCATTTTTTATATTATACTAAAAATCAATTTTACATTCAAAACTTCACATCTAACACTTATTTATGTCACATGATACAACTATTCAAATTTAAAATTTTTACTATTCAAATCCCAATTCAAAATCCATATCCCCAAACAATATGTTGTAGTTTTATGCGAAAATAGATTTTTTGATAGAATTGATAGCTCTATGAAAAACTTTGAGCATGTATAGCTAATCATGTGATAGTTGTGTGCTCTTATGCTGATATATGCAAACTTATATGTTTAAAAGCTTTGTGATCTGATTGATGACAATGTAGTAGAGCAAGCTGCCTTTATGATTCTTTGTATTCAAACATATATGATATAAAATCCTATATTTTTATGTATAGTTATAATATGTGTGATGTTGTGATCTATATGATTAGGTGTAATATTTGTGAATATATTTGAGATGGAATTTGCAAATTATTGTTCTTGAGTGTAGAGCCTTTAGGCAATATTGAAATCCCGTAAATATATTTTATGTAACAAAGAATTTAATTAAATCATAATTGAAGGTGAAATTTTATTGGATTTATAGCCCATGATATATATTCGAGATCCAGTTTAAGGCTAAATTATAGTTCGGCCCCAATCCCATTTTACCTTGAGCCCACAATGAGATCTAAACCTTGTTGTGTTAGGGATTAATGATTTAATCTTTGTGTCCACCCAATTGATCTTGATATATGCATGATGTACATATCTATTCCATATAACCCTCACCTTTAAAAAATCAGTTTTCATTTCTCTTTTGGATGGTTTTAGTATTCGGTATTTCAGTTTCGAAAAAAAAAAAAAAAATTCATCCCTTCTTTATCTTCTTTGTGAAATCTTGGGTGTATGCTTTTGTCCTGAGTGAGTTCTTCGTTTTGCTCTCGAGATATTTGTAAGGTTTGTCTATAGGGAGTGTGTGTGTGAGAGAGATTGTGTTTGAGGTTGAATCTCATAGATTTGGGGTTGCATGTCATTGACTTGAGTCGGTGTTAAAATTAGAGCACGAACACAACAAGCATGTATATTTCTTTTGCATCAAATATTCAAATTGTATTATTTGGATTCTGTGTATTTCGAAAAAAAAAATTATTTCAAAAAATATTCCATCGCATATTATTTTAATACTACACACAAATCGCATATTATTTTAATACTACACACAAACCTAAAGTTCCCAAATCAAATTTTTTAGGTAGAAAAAAAATCATATTATCTCTTTTTATAAAACAATGCTCGTTTTACTATTTTTAATATGTCTATCAAGAGTGTGTTCGTATCATTCTTTAAATCTTCATACTTGTATTTTATTTTCTTTATAATTTACAAAGGAAATAGAAATCAGTTTAATGGATGAAAGTAGTATTTTTTTCATTTATTCATATAAATACCGATAATATATTTCTTACACACATTTTACGTTATTCTAAAAATTATATTACTAATTATGTAAAATTTCAATTCTAATCTTACAAAAGTACACAAATAATATTAAAATATCATATTTCTTAATTTTGATACCAAAAAAATTTTAAACATTGTTTTAGAAGACTAGATGAATTATTGTCTTTTCAAAATTTCAATACACAAGACAAAAATAACAAAAATATACACTATTAAAATTTTTATTAAAAAAAATGGAACTTATTTTTTCATGAATTAGAATATATATATATTTAAAATAATAATCTTTGAAATCTACACTCTTCATCTCATTTTAAATGATACGACATTTTATTTAAGGTAATAATATTTAATTACTTAATAATAGTATATATTATATAAATATCGTTGCATTTGTATCATACAACACTAATAGAGATATGCTTATTTCCTATTAAGTCCATCATGTTGAGAATTTACGTGAGAAGTGACAGAAAAATCGTGATGAATAATTTTTCTTTTTAATTATAAATACTCTCATATACGGGTTACTAGATATACTCTCATATAAATCAGAATATACCATCGCGTTTGACAACACATTCCCAAAGTCTTCCTAGAGTTCCAACCTACTAGTTTATAGAAGAAGATCTGAAGTGCATATTTGATTTTAGCAATAGTTGGAGATTTGTTTTATTGTCGTATTTGCTTCCGCTAATTTATTTGATTTAAGCATTATTATTTGTGATATAAATTTCATGTTTAAATCGTTTTATAGAAATTTAATTATTTCTAACGTTTAGAATCAGAGCAATTTTGCTTCTGCCTTGCTTCTTTTCCCATTTCAATACTTGATCAACATGGGATTTGATTTTCTGTTCAAGAATATTTGGAATTGGATTTCAAATAATTTTTCAGAAATTATAGATTTATAAATGTTGAGATATTTAGATATTCTTATTCATAGATTAGATTACTTAGATTTGAGTCTATCGAGTCTGTTTTGTATTGCCTATATATAGGCTCCTTATTTTGATGATCAATAAGACAATTTCATTATTTTCCCCAAAAATTTCTAACATGGTATCAGAGCCTATTTTTCTCATGCCATAGATATAGCCTACCAACCCGTGTTTCTCCGGGTACATTCAACCTAGATTGTACCCGGAGGTCTTGTGATTTTGAGATTATGTCTTTGTAAATTGTCTTTTTGCAAATATGTCTCATTTTATCTCCGATCTGCCATCTGTCCGCTGCTTGTCTGTTGCCTGTGGGCAATCTGAAATCTTCGTTGCTTGTCTGTTGCCTGCGAGCGATCTGAAACGATCTGCTATATGTCCATTGTCTGTCTGTTGCTGCGTGCGATCTGCCATCTGTCGTTGCCTGTCTGTTGCTGTGTGTGATCTGCCATTTGCCTGTCTGTTGCCTACATGCGATCTGCCATCTTTCGTTGCTTATTTGTTGCCGGAAATCTTGTCTATAATCTGTCATCTGTCCGCTGTTTGTCTGTTGCCTGCGTGCGATCTGATATGTCCGATGTTTGCGATTTGTCTATTTTCGGCTCCGGTGGAGTCATGTCGTTTTCGGCTTCAGTGGAGTCATGTCTTTTTAGGCTCCGGTGGAGTCATCTCGTTTTTCGGCTCCGGTGGAATCATCTTATTTTCTGCTCCGGTGGAGTCATCTCGTTTTCGGCTCCGGTGGAGTCATCTCGTTTTCGCCTCCGGTGGAGTTATGTGGTTTTTGGTTCCGGTGGAGTCATGTGGTTTTCGGCTCAAGTAGAGTCATGTCGTTTTCGGCTCCGGTGGAGTCATCTCGTTTTCGACGGCTCCAGTGGAGTCATGTCATTTTTGGCTCCGATCGAGTCATCTTATTTTCGGTTCCAGTGAAGTCCTGTCGTTTTCGGCTCCGGTGGAGTCATCTCATTTTCGGCTCCGGTGGAGAGTCATCTCGTGTTCGACTTCCGTGGAATCATCTCGTTTTCGGCTCCGGTTGAGTCATATTGTTTTTCGGCTCCGGTGGAGTCATCTCGTTTTTTGCTCCGGTTGAGAGTATCTCGTGTTCGACTCCGGTGGAGAGTTATCTCGTTTTTTGCTCCAATGGGTGGAGAATCAACTGCTAATTTTATTTATGTTTTCTTTTTGCGTTTATATTCAAATTTCTCATCAAACTCAAGTTTGTTTCTGTTATACCACTTGAGTTTGAGGGGAGATGTTGAGATGTTTTAAATATTCTTATTCATAGATTATATTACTTAGATTTGAGTCTATCGAGTCTGTTTTGTATTGCCTATATATAGGCACCTTATTTTGATGATCAATAAGATAATTTCATTATTTTTTTCCAAAATTTTTAACAATAAAAAATATAATTTTCTTTGATGAAGTGTTTGGATTCTTTTCTAATGCTTTCTGTGCGCTTCATTTATGTGTCGAATTGTGTGTGCAATTAATTACAATAACAAATGGGCTTGTTTCATGGCGTGTTTGTTGATCATAGCGTCACACTAATTTATAGGTAAAGTTCTACAGATTTTTCTTTAATTTATTTATTTATATATTTTATGTTTTCAAGAAGAGTAAATAAATGAACAAATAAATAAATTATGCTTATTTATATTCTACTAGTAAGCATATTATTGAAATTCTTATTAGAGACAATTTGAAGAATTGTTAGTCTATCATATATATATATGGTATATTATATTGGATGATGTTGAGATATTTTAGATATTCAGTTTTAGATTTAGTAGATTTATATCTTATTCATAGATTAGATTACTTAGATTTGAGTATATCGAGTCTGTTTTGTATTGCCTATATATAGGCTCTTTATTTTGATGATCAATAAGACAATCTCATTATTTTCCCCCAAAAATTTCTAACATGGTATCAGAGCCCACCTTTCTCATGCCATAGATATAGCCTACGAACTCGTGTTTCTCCGGGTACATTCAACCTATATTCTACCCGGAGGTTTTGTGATTTTGAGATCTTTTTGTCATTCGCTGTTTGTTGTACAATCAGAAACTTGTCTGTTGCTTGTCTGTCGTACAATCAGAAACCTGTCTGCGATCTGCCATATATCAATCTGTCATATGTCCGCTGCTTGTCTGATGTCTGCGTCCAATTTGAAACATGTCTGCGATCTGCTATCTGTTTGTTGTTTGCGTGCGATCTGAAACCTGTCTGCGATCTTCTTTCTATCTGTGCTTGTCTATTGCCTGCGTGCGATCTGTTTGGTGTTTCCGATCTATGTTATTTTTGGCTCCGGTGGAGTCATCTTGTTTTCGGCTCCGGTGGAGTTGTGTCGTTTTTTGCTCCGGTAGAGTCATGTGGTTTTCGGCTCCAGTAGAGTCATGTTGTTTTCCACTCCGGTGAAGTCATGTGGTTTTCGCTCCGGTGGATTCATCTCGTTTTCGGCTCTAGTGGAGTCATGTTGTTTTCGGCCATCTCGTTTTCGGCGGCTCCGGTGGAGTCGTGTCGTTTTTTGCTCCGGTGGAGTCATGTGGTTTTCGGCTCCAGTAGAGTCATGTTGTTTTCCACTCCGGTGAAGTCATGTGGTTTTCGCTCCGGTGGAGTCATCTCGTTTTCGGCTCTAGTGGAGTCATGTTGTTTTCGGCCATCTCGTTTTCGGCGGCTCCGGTGGAGTCATATCGTTTTCGACTCCGGTGGAGTCATCTCGTTTTCGACGGCTCCGGTGGAGTTATGTCATTTTCGGCTCCGGTGGAGTCATGTCGTTTTCGGCTCCGGTGGAGTCATCTCGTTTTTGGCTCAAGTGGAGTTGTGTCGTTTTCGGCTCCGGTGGAGTCATCTCATTTTCGACTCCGGTGGAGTCATGTCGTTTTTTGCTCATGTGAAGAGTCATTTCGTTTTCAACTCCGGTGAAGAGTCATCTCATTTTCGGCTCCGGTGGAGTCATCTCATTTTCGGCTCCGGTGGAGTCATCTCATTTTTTGCTTCGGGGTGGAAACTCATCTCGTTTCCGGTTTCAATGGAAAGTGAACTATTATTTTTATTTTTTATTTTTTATTTTTTTTTGCGTTTATATTCAAATTTCTTATCAAACTCAAGTTGGTTTATGTTATACCATTTGAGTTTGAGGGGGATGTTGAGATATTTTAGATATTCAGTTTTAGATTTAGTAGATTTATATCTTATTCATAGATTAGATTACTTAGATTTGAGTCTATCGAGTCTGTTTTGTATTGCCTATATATAGGCTCCTTATTTTGATGATCAATAAGACAATCTCATTATTTTCCTCCAAAAATTTCTTTAACATATGAAAATTTAACTATGGAACGTTGACTGTTGGCCTGCAAATTTATTGTGTATGTAAATATTTGTTTTGAAGCATGATTATGTTAATTGATTGCATGATTCGTTTAGTTCTAAAACAAATCATTGCAGACATTTGGCTTACTAAATTAATTGTTTTTCACATACATTAGGTTTCATTGCTGTAAATCATTCTAGTTTGTAGTATAGGTTATTGAGACGTGCAGAATTATTATTATCATTATAATTATTTTACGAAGATATCTGCACTGTATTAATTGAAGCATGCTGCTGCATTTGTCTCATTTAATCATGCATCTATTTATTTATGTATATTTGATGTTGTGATTTATTTTAAATTTTAATTAATTAGGGAATAACTACAGCATCTTTGATTAATTAAAATTTATTTTTGAATTTATATGAAATCATATTAATAGACATTGATTGTAATTATCCTCTACAGTGTGATGAGATCTACCCACAAGAGTCTTGTTATATTTATATGATTAATTATGATAAAATATCAAATCGTATTTCTTAACCTACTCACATGAATTAAGAAAAGGAACGAAATTTGATAGTATTATTGTTAAGTTTTTGTTTGAATCTAATTGAGTAAAACTTTAGCCCACATGAAAGTTTCATGTCTTTAGATTCATGTCTTAACATGTTTATATTGGTAGAACATGTAATTTATTTGTCTCGTTATTTAATTTTGTAGTATTTAATCATATGAATTTCTTTGATATTAAGTGTGATATTTCCAAATTGACTGGTGATAATTACAAAATCTAGAAGGAGAGGATTCTCCTTCATTTAGGCTGGATGGACATTGATTATGCTATTCGGAAAGACGAGCCACCGGGTATTATTGAAACCAGCAAGCCAGATGAGGTGCATCTTTATGAGCGATGGGAGAGATCTTTGTCATATTTTATAGCTTTTATTGATTTATTTATGTCGAATTTTAGTATTATTTATGTTAATTTACTCTAATAATTGTATTTATTTCATCTTGTGTGTATAATATTAATTTATTAGTTTTTAGGTATAATTTATAAATAAATTAAATTAATTGATGTGTTTCTTATATTATATTTGTAGGCATTATTTATGTGCTATTTAAGTATTTAATTTTGGTTAAATTAATTTTATTTAATAAGTATTATTTATTTAAATAAATATTTATAAGGTGTTTATTATTTATATAGGTGAAATAATGCTTGAAAATTGATATGAGAGTCCAAAATTGGCCTTAAAAAACGAAAAAATGGTTTCAGAAGCGAAAAAACAGTCACCGACGTGAAAGTCAACGGTCAACGCTGGAAAGTCAATGCGCGAAAGTCAAAGTCAACTGATGCGTGAAATTCAAGCGGCGGCCGCGCGGAAAGCAAGAGAGCACGGAATCAAGCGGCGGCTGGTGCGGAAAGTGAGCGGTGGCTGCACAAAGTGACCGAGCACGGAAAGCGATGACGGCCGCGCGGAAAGCGATGGTGGCTTACGGAAATTTGAGCGAAGCGGAATTCTATGTCCATTAATTCGTGAGCGGCGGTTGCATTTATGAGCGCGGAAGACATACATGGAAGTGAACGTTGGCGGCTTGTGCAGACTCTATGAGCGGTGGCTGCATAGGAGTGCACGAGCGCGGAAGGCAAGCGGCGGCTACATTTATGAGCGCGGAAAGCAAGCGACGGTTGCAATTACTGTCGCTGGTCAGCGGCGGCTATATTAATTGCCGCTGGTCAGCGGTGCATTTACTGTGCCGCCACAATAATTCCTGCACAGAATTTCACTGCATATATGTCTCCTGCACCCTCAGCTCCTGCATTTACTACACTCATCCAGCTCCCTTAATTAAATTCCTGCACTACTTTTTAGCCAATTTTCGCTATTTTTGTGTAACTTTTATTCTAGAACCTTCTTGAAAATAGGTAGTTATTAGTAGTTATATTAGTAGCTATTTTTATAGTTAGTTATTTATAATTATTTTTAGAGGTAGTTAGTAGCTATTTCTAGAAGTAGTTATTTATTGGCGGTTGTAACCGCCAAGCTTCTAGAAGCTTTTCCCCCTATAAATATCCCCTCTAATTTTACCATATACACACATATACACATCATATATACACAATAATATACATTTCATACACTTCATTTTCTCCATTTATTTTCTCCCATATTTTTATCTAGTTTAATAATACGAGATTTTTGGTTTTGTATCGCGAGCAAATTGATTTTCTCCTCATTTTCTTTTAATTCATGCATATTATTTTAGCTAGTAAAATTCCTATCATATTTCTCCACCTCACCTTCACCCAAAAATTCCATGTTCGATTTGAATTGTTCAAGTTGGATTTCGACAAGGTTGCGGAAGGGCGATAAAAGAATCGACTATTTCAGCCCTGTTTCGTGTCACAAACAGATTCCGGATAGTTTAACATAGCTAAGTACGCGGGAGCCTTGTCGACCTGTTTAGCTGCTGTTCTGAATTCGATTCCAATTAAAGAGAGGTATCAAAAGGGTAGAGTCATTAGCGAAACAATTGTAAGAATAATTCATGGGGCATAGGCGGTGGTCTATTGGGTCACAGAAATTTCTAGTGACAATAGAGTTTCTTTCTTATAATGTTCTTCGCCGGGTGTCGCTGAAGCCTCGTTGTAAATCCCCTAAGGTCGAGTACCAACCGAGTCAAGAATCGGCTTAAGCGAGCAAATGCGATCACGTTCATTCCTCCAAGCCGCCCCGCAATTATACATATATTTTTCGCTATCACGCCATCGTCATCCCGCTCATTTCATCCATAGAAATCTAGCCATTAAGGAACGCAAAATTCAGACACAAACGCCCCGTTTCATCCTTTTCGAGATACGCATATTTTATTGCTTTTTAGTTAGATTTATTTTCTACAATTTTTCTTTTCAGTTCTTCGATTGCATTAACTCATTGCACTTCTTTTCTAATTAAATATAAGATATTCACATATTCCCTGAGTTCGACCCGGACACTCACCGGTTAAAGAGATTTTTTATTTTTGACGAAATTCTTGGAGTTACTACACGAACACGCACGACACTATTTTTATTTTATACATATATCTTTTTTTGTATCTTAAAAGATATTTTTAAATCTCCAAAAATCTTCGATCACCAAGATATTTGTTGGTATTCGTGCGTTTATTGATCAATATAATAATTTCAGAGAGCTTTTGAAGGCTATTGACGAACAAGTCATCAAGTCTGATAAGGCTCTTGCCACCATGCTGATTATTCAGTTCTCCACCATGAGATTCACGGGTGTGAGGGGTGTGCGCAAGCACATAATACGCATCCGGGACATTGCGGCACAGCTGAGAAGCTTAGAGGTGACCATGTCTGAGTCCTGTATTGTCCATTATATTTTGTGCATTTTACCTAATCAATATGGTCCATTCAAGATATCCTACAACACACATAAAGATAAATGGTCCATCAATTAATTGATGATCATGTGTGTTCAAGAGAATGAGAGACTGTTCATGAAGGAAGGTGAGAAAGTGAACCTGATGGTTCATGGCAAGAAGAGTAAGTATGTTGCAAAGGGGAATGGACTTGTGCTAGCCGAGCGGGTTATAAAGAAGAAATCTACGTGTTTTTTTCTGTAAAAAGAAAGTACACATGAAGAAAGACTGCAATAAGTTCAAAACCTGGCTCGAAAAGAAATGTATCCCTTCTGCATTTGTCTATTATGAATCTAATATGGTTAATATTAATTATAATACATGGTGATTGATTCTGGTTCTACAATCCATGTTTCTAATACCTTGCAGGGTATGGAAAGCCTAAGGAAACCAATGGGAAGTGAACAGTTCATCTATTCCGGTAGTCGGATGCGTTCACCTGTGGAAGCCATTGGGACATGCATTTTAGTGCTGAGTAGTGTTTTTGTTTTGACATTGGAAAAAACATTTTATGTTCCTAGTTTTTCCAAAAATTTAATGTTTGTATCGAAACTATCATGTTTGAGTTTTCGTTTCACTGTATGGATTCTAGTTTTGTTTTGGATTTTGAATCTAGAACTGTTGGCTGTGGTGAAATAAATGATGGTCTTTATTAAATCAAATTGCAAAACGACACTATTTTTAATTCATTGCATGTCACGGTTGATTTGAAACGATATGTTACGAATGATAACTCATATATGTTGTGGCATCGTCGATTGGGACACGTCTCAACTGACATAATTAAGAGATTTGTGAATGAAGGGATACTTAGTACCCTCGATTACACTGATTTCGAGACTTCTGTAAATTGCATTTAAGGCAAGCAAACTAACAAGTCCATAAAGGGTGCACAAATGAGTTCAAATCTTTTGGAAATTATTCATACAGACATTTGTTGTCCAAACATGGATACAAGTTGTCTGGGATACTTCATCACATTTATTGACGATTATTCACGTACATGTATCTCTATTTACTTCATTCTAAGAATAAAGCTTTAGACGCCTTTAAAGTTTTCAAGGTTGAAGTAGAGAAACAATGTGGAAAGCAAATTAAAATCGTCAGATATGATAGAGGTAGTAAGTATTACGGCAGATACATAGAAAATGGACAAGCTTTCGGTCCATTTGCGAGATTTCTTCAAGAAAATGGAATTGTTGCCCAATACACTATGTCTGATTCTCCAGACCATAATGGTGTTTCAGAAAAAAGAAATCGAACATTAATGAACATGGTAAGGAGTATGAAGAGTAATGCAAAACTTCCTCAATTCTTGTGTACTGAAGCACTAAAGATGGCTGCGTATATATTGAACCGAGTACCAACTAAGGCTTTCTCAAAGACACCTTTTGAATTATTCAAGGGTTGGAAACCGAGTTTGTGACATATACGTGTTTAGGGATGCCCGTCTGATGTGAGAATTTATAATCCACAAGAAAATAAGCTAGATCCAAGGACTATTAGTGGGTATTTCATTGGATATGCCGAAAAGTCCAAAGAATATAGATTCTATTGTCCATCTCATAACACTAGAATTGTGGAATTGAGAAATACTAAATTTCTCGATAATGACTTGATTAGTGGGAGTAATCAAGTCTAAGATACTCATTCTAAAAGAGATAACTATAGAGCTCAACCTACTTAATCGAGTGATAGATTGATTGTCTTCCACACTCCTCAAGTTCCAATGAGTGTTAGACGATTAACTAATGAAGTTCCACAAGTTGCTGAAAATGATCATGTAATCGAGTTGTTAATGAAGAACATCAAGAAAATGTTGAACAACCTGATGATGAATCAGTTGGTCAGCAAGTTCTTCATGATAATGATGGAACAACATTGAGAAGATCTACACGAGTAAAAAAATCAACAATTTCTAGTGACTGTATGGTGTATCTTCAAGAATCGGACTACAATATAGAAGTCAAAAATGATCCTGAAACGTTTTCACAAAACATGAGTTCTAAGGAATCCAATTTATAGCATGATGCTATGAAAGACAAGATGGATTCTATGGCACCGAACAAAGTCTCGAATCTTGTCGAGTTGTCTAATGGTGTAAAAGCCATTGGATGCAGATAGGTCTTCAAAACCAAAAGAGATTATAATGGCAACATCGAAAGACATAAAGCAAGACTTATCGCCATAGGATTCACTCAAAGGGAATAAATTGATTACACATAGACATTTTCTCCGGTATCTAAGAAAGATTCTCTCCGTGTGATCATGGCATTAGTAGCTCATTTTGATTTTGAGTTACATTAAATGGATGTGAAAACGACATTCTTAAATGGTGATCTAAAGGAAAAAAGGTTTATATGAAACAATCTGAAGGATTTGCCTCTAATGGTGGAGAATTTTAGTCTGTAAGCTTAATAAATCCATATATAGAATGAAGCAAGCCTCCTGCCAATGGTATTTGAAATTTCATGATGTTATCTCTTCATTCGGCTTTGAAGAAAACGTCATGGATCACTGTATATACCGGAAGGTTAGTGGGAGTTGTATTTGCTTTCTTGTGTTGTACGTGGATGATATTTTGCTTGCGACTAATGATAAAGGAATGTTGTATGAGGTGAAACAATTTCTTTCAATGAACTTTGATATGAAATATATGGGAGATGCATCTTATGTCATTGGCATTAAAATCTATAGAGATAAAGATCGAGGCATTTTTGGGTTTGTCTCAAGAAGCCTATATAAAAAAGTTCTAGAAATACTTAATATGAAAGATTGTCACCGAGTGTAGCTCCTATCGTGAAGGGTGACAGACTCGATTTGAGTCAATGTCCGAAAAATGACCTTGAAAGGGAACACACGAGAAATATCCCTTATGCTTCAGCAGTCGGAAGTCTTATGAATGCTCAGGTTTGCACAAGGCCTGACATAGCAATATGTTGCCGGAGTATTAGGAAGAAATCAGAGTAATCCGGATGTTGACCACTGAAAAGCTGCAAAGAAAGTGATGAGGTACCTTCAAGGTACAAATGATTTCATGCTCATGTATAGACAAACTGATGTGTTGAAAGTGATTAGCTACTCCGATTCGGACTATGCTGGTTGCATTGACACTTGGAAATCCACATCGGGTTATGTGTTCATGTTGGCTGGTGGAGCTATCTCTTGGAGAAGTACGAAGCAGTCTATTACTACTATTTCCATTATGGAGGCTGAGTTTGTTTCATGTTTCGAGGCTAGCTCGCATGGTGTATGGTTGAAGAGTTTCATATCCAAACTTAGAGTCGAGCACTTGTAACGGGTTAGACGGTTCCTCCTCGAACACCTTCCTGTCAGCCCTGGCCTCCTCGCATTCTCGACCCTAGCTGTGGATTGCTGCCAAGTCTCGCTGGTATCACTAGCCCGTGGAGTTTGTCAAGTTTGGTCTCCCCCCACTTCTGTTTTGGTTAATCCCTCTTAATTGGTCATTCTCACTGGGCTCATTTTGCTCAACCTCAAGTAACCATTAAGCATACCTAATTGCTTTATTGACCGTTGAATGGAGCTTCTCCTTAATCCTCAACTTAGCCCACGGCCTTAGGCCCTCCAAGAATGTCAACAACGCCTCCTTAGGCGACATACTTGACACCTCCAACAATATATCGGAAAACACTCTATTTCTAGACCGATCAAGTTGTACTGTGACAACACTACTGCAATTTTTATGACTTAAAAAAAATAAAAGTGGGAGTCGAAGTAAGCACATCAAGATCAAGTATTTAGCCTTAAGAGAACGTGTTAAGGAAAATAAAGTGGTCATTGAACACGCTAGTACAGAGTTGATGGTTGACAATCCCTTGACTAAAGGCATGCCACTAAAGAATTTCAGGGATCATGTAGCAAGTATGAGACTTGGTTCTAAAATGTAATTTATTTGCGCACATTGTTATTTGAGACTATTAAGTTTAATGTTTTCTCTCGTTATTGTGCATATATTAGTTTGTTCTTGAGAAAACTCACTTCAGTTTAACCCAGAATAAATATAGGATTTATTCATTGAGTTGTGAATTTAGTTTGAGACACTTGACATATCATGATACATTGAAGGTATCATTCGTTTCTATAAGACCTACCGTCATGATTTGTATGTAAAATTTTTCGTTATGTTTGTGATGGTTTGAGCGGATCAAGTGAGAGAATGTTAGTTTAAATTAATTGATTAATTAATCATATTAATTGTGATATTAATTCAGATATATATATCAATTTGATTATTTTGAATTATTTTATCTAACTAAACTAATCCTAATTTGTGGCCCACTTTTTCTTCCATTAAGTCCATCACATTAATAATTTACGTGAGAAGTGGCAGAAAAATCGTGATTAACGATTTTTCTTTTTAATCATAAATACTCATACGTACGTGTTACCGGATCTACTCTAATAAATTAGAATACACTGTCACTACTTGAGAGCAAGAGTCTAACAACATCTTCCCAACATCTTCATAAGGTTCGAACCTATTGGTTTCTAGAAGAACAAGATCTAAAACACATATTTGATTTTAACAATGGCTGGAGGTTTGTTTTATTATCATATTTGCTTCCGCTAATATTTTTTTATTTAAACATTATTACTTGTGATATAAATTTCATGTTTAAATCGTTTTATAAAAAATTAATTATTTTTAACCTATTTTTTTCTTAATTTGTTCTATGTATGAATATAAATATTAATATTCAAAGTTCTACTTGCAAAAGAAATTGGATACTTAGGAGAGTGTATTCATTTGAGATTTTGTAGGATTTTAAAAAGTCAGTGAATTTATATGGATTTAGAAATTTCAGAGTTTATAGCCAGAGTTTTATGGATTTTATGTATTGATTTAAATAGAATTTTATAAATTTGATTGGATTATTTATGGATTTGTATAAATTTCGTAGGATTGTAAAATATTTATTTTTTTATTGATTTATATAAATTTATATAGAACACATTTGTAGATAAAAAAAATTCAAATAATTAAATAAAAAATGTAATATAGTTAAAAAAATATTGTTAAATTATTCATTATTTTTATCTTCATTATATATTATATATAATTAGTAAATATATAAAATTATAGCATAATCCTATTTTATATATTAAAATTTTTAATTTTTATTATATTATTATTCAATATATTAATTTGTTTTATTAGATTAAAATTTTAGCATAATTTTATAATGTGTATATTACTTCAACAAGTCTAATGTGAAATGAATTTGGAGAATTGACTCTGGCTCAAATCATCTCTATATCATTTTCAAAAGTCTGCTCGAATACAAATTTTAAAAATTCAATAAAATTCTACGAAATTTTAATTGAATATACTTAAGGAACATAAGCAATATATATATTTTATGTAAAGGTCTTGTGAAACAATACATGAGTTTCGTGCAATTTTGCTTTTATTTTAAGATTTTTTGTTTCAATTTAAAATACTATTTTTCTTATTTTTGTCAATATTTTTCAAAAATATAAAGTTAATAATATATTAATATAAAAATATTCTTAATTTTTAGTTAAATTATAAATATATTATTACAAATATAATTATTTTATATTGTAAAACTTCATACATACCCAAGAGTAATTTTTTTATGGGAACATGATAGCCTGTATGGTAGGGGTGCTTTTGTTTTGGGATTTAAATTTGAGTTAGAGATTTAAATAGTAAAAATTTTGAATTTGAATAATGTTATATAAATAGATATTGATATGATATTTTAAATATAAAATTAATTTTTAAGTATAATATAAAAATAAAAAATAAATATTTAATTTAATATTTTTTTTTTTAAAAAAATAGAATTGTGTATTTAAAATCCAATCCAAATTTATGAATAAATTAAATGTGTATCTTGGTGCTCTGCAATTGCATTATCCAATTTTGGCGTTCCCAACGACTGAATAATTATTTGAGTCACATTTCAACGGACAGGCGACAAGCAGCCGCAGCCGCAGCCGCCGTTTCTTCATATATCATCATCTCCGCACGCGCCGATGACCTCTACCCTACAATGATTCTCTCTACTTCAGCTTCTGCTTCTACTGCTATCTTCGCCTACTCTAGGGTTTCTCCTGCGCCAACAATCTCTTACTCCCTGCGATCCGTCGGCCGAGTCGCCCGTTGTTCCTCTCTGCTTTTCTTCGCTCCCAATCTCCGGGGAACGGCAAAGGCGCTTGATGGTAATAAGAGCTCCTTCAGCACTACGGCTGCTGCTGCTGCCGCCGTCGTCGACTCTGACTCGGTCTCCGCCTCTGACCACGGCGATGTTTCGCCGGTTCAAACTTTTCTCGATGCGCGAACTGAGCAAGGTCAGTTTTAGCTATTTACTGTTTTTTCCTTGATTATTTTTTCATGTAGTTGGTGATGTGTGCTTTTGCATTTTTCTGTCGGTGATTTAACTTTCTGTTTCCGAGCTGTTTTTTAAGGAGATTTATCTTGCATTGTTACTTTTTGTTGGGTTTGTTAGTGAAGATACTGGTTCGGAGTTTGGTATGAGAGTCTATAATTGGAACAAGAAAGAACACAACTTAAAAGGACGCATTTTTGTGTGTATAAAGACCTTTACTGAATGTCTTTTTTCTTGTTGTTTTGTTTTTTGAGCGGTATAATCAACGAGCATTGCTACCGATACAATGCTATAAAATACTACACGAGTTTACATAGATTGACTTAGATATGGAATCTCTGTCCAACCTGTTGTTGAGAAGGGATCCAGTTTTAAAACTAATTGGTAT
The DNA here is from genome assembly GCF_009805555.1 of Andrographis paniculata. NCBI lineage: Eukaryota > Viridiplantae > Streptophyta > Magnoliopsida > Lamiales > Acanthaceae > Andrographis > Andrographis paniculata. Next base: position 1,422,873 of record NW_026137589.1, read on the forward strand.
TATGTGGAGAAGTGGGAAGGGTTTATAACTAATTGGTATTAAGTGGAGAAATGGAGAGACCCTTCAACCTTATAAGCCAATTCCTCTCAAGATGATAATCTCGAAAATACAAACGGGACAGGCACTATGGCTCTTATATCATGTCAAGGATCCGGGCTTTCAACCTAAAACCAATTGGTATTAAGTGGAGAGGCCAAAGGAGTTCTCACATTTTTCCTCTGCGGGACATATTCAACATCTCTGTTAAAATTTTGAGAAATTTTGAGATAATGTGAGCTTCTTAAATAATCCTTGAACAATGTAGCTGGAATGTTGTCTTCATCAGAACCTGTACTGAGTTACTCTTGACAATTAATGTCTGGTCGTTTGAATTTTTGTTGCCTAGTGCTTGCTGGAGAAACTTTTTGCTCTTTATTAAACCTTAGATGTTCAACAATTTGGTGCAGTCAAATCTGAAACTGACTGTGTGCTCTTAATATCCCTACCCTTTCAAGTGAAAGACGATAAATATGCCTTTTCTCATGTTAATCATTCAAAAAGTTTGTTCAATGTTCTTCATTATGTGCTAATTCAGTTGTTTTCTGTATGTATCTTGATTCGCATATGTTCTTTTTAAGTCTTTGACTATGGTTGGATGGATAGATAAGCAGAGTTAATTAGTGCACTTTTCTATGGATCTGATGTTAGTTGACTGCACATCTTATCTCTACATTTGGCACTTCACCACATGGTTTTTATGTATATCATAGTAGTGTTGAACTTGATGCAATCACTGCCTTCATTATCAGATTTTTTATTTTTTTATTTTTATTTTCAAAAAAGGATATGCTTGCTTATTTTTAGAAACTGATTTGATTACATTTCTTACAATTGGAAAGTTTACGTTGATTGAAAAGTGATCGGACTTTTTAGTTGTACTTTAAACCGTCACCGTGTAATTTTTTTTGTGTTTTGTTAATACAATAGACAATAGTAACAAATATATTACATTTAGGGATATTTGTACTGTGTATGAATGCAGATAAATGAACTCATGTAGCCTGAAATGGTATTTCTTCTTATCAACTAGAAAGTTCTTTGTAGTCATGTGCTACTGTATTTTCTAGTTAGTCTTTAACTATGGGTGGACCTGATGAAATTTTAGTTTTAGAGGACAATTAAAGCATTGGATAGTATGAAGCCTGTCTAACTTATGCATTGTTCACTTTGTTAATGTCCTTTAATTTGAGTAATAGCAAATCCTTATGAGGTGATTCACTCATGTTAGCTTTATCCCGTTGTGTTACATTTGTGTTCCAGAACTGTCTCTCCTATAGTTCAGGATTTTGTGGCAAAACAACTTTCTATTATGGTGCTGCACCTTCAGAATCTCTAATCATTTTACGGAAATCTGATTCACTGTACTTCTCTGGCGGTGGATTGGAAAGGGAATGAAATCCAGTCCAATTTCTAATAGAGTGCCTTTTTTCAGTTATTTCTTTGCTTTATGTGAACTATCATGATTCAATATTGATCCTTTACCCTGTCTTTGAGATGCTCCATTTGCCTGATTCAATACCTTGTTTTATGTCATCACACAATCTCATGCTAATACCCCAATCTTCATAATTATATGCAGCTTGTATGTGTGCTCTATTGTTTTAGGTGAAAGCTTTGGTGTGGAATCCCACCATTACTTGTAAATAACTTTCTGTGACTATGAATGCCACAAACTTTACTTTCTCTCTTATGTGCTTCCAGATTTGCTTTTGCTGATACAGAAGGAAACTGAAGCTGGAAAATTGCCAGCGCATATTGCTCAGGGGATGGAGGAATTGTACTACAATTACCGAAATGCAGTAAATTAATCTTATTCTTGGTGCAATGTTTTTACTAGGCCTAGTATATCATAAACTTTTATCTGTTAGAATCAACATGTTGGTTTTATATAGTCACATTCTTATGCTGCATATCTTGCATTATTTGATGAACCCTTAAATTTTGCAAGTTTTGCTCACTTAGATAAAAGAAAATATCACAGATGGGCTTTAGACTTTGCAGAGAAACTATATCATTAAAATATTCAGTTCATTAACTTCATCTTTTTCTATATATCAATTACACTATACCACCTCTGTAATGAGTATGTTATGTGTGAAGTTGTTTTGTTCTTTAGGCTTTGCTTTATGGGTTGTCTTCCGATGGAGATTAGGTCTGATTATCAAAGCCATTGTATGTATTTTTGTTTCATTTTCTCCAATATTGGCCTTAAGTGTAAATAAAAAAGCTTTATTTCTTCTTACTTTGTTTGCATTTATAGGTGCTATGTACATGCTATATATGTTCTCTATTCTTATTCATCCTGGAAATCTGTGGCTTAACTTGCTAGAATGCCTTTCTTTCTGTTTTTTTTTTTAGGAAAATGTAGATATCAACTTTCATAGACGATTGTTGAGTGTTGCTCTTACCATTGATCTTATCGTTACCTCAACTTAAACTTTTTAGTTATTATGAAATTAATTCATAGATTTTAAAACGATTTTCCAGAAAATTAGACCCGAACGCATCAGTTTCATATATATATATATATTTATATATATTTCCGAGAATTTTCATCATATGAGTGGTTGTAAGTCAATTTTGAGCCAAGTAACCTAAAGAAAAATGATGTAACTCATATTCATAATTGACTCATTACCTAAAAATTGAACTGGGTTTTGGTAAATCAACTTAAGTTACCCTTATTTACAACTATCTTGCTTCATTACTATGCAATGTATCAATTTATCTTCCATGTATTTAAAATATCATGTACATCCAAAAAAGTTAGTTAAATAAAAAAAAAAAAATGGGAAAAAGGAAGGAACAGACTTTTCTACTTATTTTTAAACTGATATAATCATTTACACTGTTGCAAATGGTTTCCAACAATATTCCATTATTTTTGTTAAAATTATGTGAATATATAGTAATAGTATATATGTGCTAAAATTCTTTAGTAAATTTTAATTATTAATTTTCATATAGATATACAATGCCATTACTATTGTTCTAAAATGGATTTAACTATTAAAATTTTTAATTTGGGATTTTTTGAACATATTTTATTTATTTTTTTGTGCAATTTTCTGAAGCATATTGAAGCTTAGCTTTCATCTTGAAATATAAGCTTTAGTTGAAATTGAAAAGCTGATGAACTTGACTGTTGTCTTTATTTATTGTCGTAACAAGCAACAAGCAATAAGGTGAATTATATATATATATATATATATTTGTTCATGGCTCTCAAATATCTGAAATAGATGCAATTTCATTTTCTTGTGTCTTAACATTCAGGTTGTCTATAGTGGACACCCCAAAGCTAAGGAGGTTATTATATCCAATATGGCCATTGCTTTGGATCGTATTTTCATGGATGTATTGGTAGTCACATTACTGTTTATGTTTATTCTGTTTTCTAACTGAAACATTCAGCAACCTGTAATCATCTTAAACATAAGATGGAATTTGCAGGACCCATTTCAATTCTCACCCTATCATGAAGCCATTCGAGCACCATTTGACTACTACATGTTTGGACAAAAATATATTCGTCCATTGATTGACTTCAGGTTAGACAATAGCCACTGATCTGTTTCTCTTTACCTGGTGAGTGAATGCTAATGGTAAGCAAAAGTACTTTTTTTGTAAATCAATGACCATGATTTTCTGTATGTTGTAACATTATGTGAAGTGATCTGTGAGACTTCTTAAGAAATGTGCAGTTGTTTACGTGGTTCTGAAGTTAATGGTTGAAATAGACTGTATAAAATGAAAGTGTGGGAAATGGGTGGGGTCTATTTAGGTATTTATCTATATGGTTGGGATGTTGATTTGTCTGAAGTTGGGTCTGAACAGTCCCATTGCATAATTTTTTAAATTAATTATGTGATAAAGTTAATGTAAACTGTTGAGTCTTTTCTCTATACATTAGTTCTTGTAATATGAATCTGCTGTGATGTTTGGTAGTTGATCTTACCTTTACTTATATCAGACTTTAATCTTATCAAAACTCCCTCAAAACAGATTACTTAGTTCTTGCATGTGTTTGGGATGTGGACCACTAAACTAAATAGAAGGAAATATTAAATGCATTAGTAAAATCTCTCTCTTGGATCCTACTGTGAATGCTGCTTAGCAAGACCAACTCATTGCCATCCACAAAAAAAGAAAAACACAAAAAAAACCCATCTCAATCCTATAAATCTAGACCTAACACAATGCAAATTTGGTTGAATTAGGTTAGACTCATTGCTCCAGAGTCCAGACCAATATTAACTCCTTGGTTGATGACTTTTTCAACTTTTTTTTTTTCCTTGTTATGAGCTATATAAGTAGTGTTTGAAAACTGGAATTTTGTACTCATTATTCCATACTCTTTTCTAACGTCAACTGATTTGCGAGTATGTGTTACTTTCTGGTTGTACTTTCTACACAAGCTGATTCCTGTTCTTTTTCTGTTGATCAGAAATTCTTTTCTTGGGAATCTTCCTCTCTTCAATGAGATGGAAACTAAGCTTCAGCAGGTGTATATTTTATCTTGTAGTCTATTATGATTGGTCTGTGTCATATTTCTTTCCCATTGTCTGGCTTGATCTATTATGTCTCTTGCAGTTTATTTACTCTGAAAAAGTTTATATAATATAATAGAATCACATTATCATCATTGTTTGAGCCTCCATCTCACTATGGATTCAGCTTTGAGAATTTCATGCGCCATTTTATTCAATTGAGACATAAATTCTCTTCTAGATTTAATGCTACTAGGTTTCCTGTAAAGTTTTTATACCACTTCTTCACCTGGACTCGTGTGTCCAAATTTTACTTGTCATTCTGGAAAATTTTAAGGTCCCGTACTCATTTTCAGGAATGTAATTTGGCAACTTAAGAGTTATGACCTCACCTTATGGGCTTCGCCTCTCTGTTTTATTGTCTTGCATGTTCTACCCTATATTTATCCTTTACAGTACATAATCCATCTGTGTATTTGGTTGTTGATTCTGTTCAAGTGTTGTCACAAATTAAATTTGAGTGTAGAATTTTTTTAAGGTATCATTGTGTCTTAAGAGGAATCTTAACTGTCTCTGCTAACTTTCTTTGTTGTCCACAATTGCCAATGCCATGTTTATCGTGCTGTAATAGGCTGACCATGCACATGTAATTAGTAATGTATGTCTTAAATTTCAGGGTGAGAACGTCATTTTAATCTCCAACCACCAAACAGAAGCTGATCCAGCTGTTATTGCTTTGTTGCTTGAATCTACCCATCCGTTTATTGCTGAGAATATGGTGATGATAAATTTGTAATTATTCAAATACAAGTTTAAAATTCTCATTTGCCAACCTTCGATTACATATGCAGATTTACGTAGCAGGGGATAGGGTGGTAACTGATCCTCTTTGCAAACCATTTAGTATGGGGAGGTGCTTTATTATTCTCAGTTCATCTGTGTTAAATGCTGTCACCTGCTTAATGAAGTATTTAACTGAGCTATGATTGATCAGGAATCTTTTGTGTGTATATTCAAAGAAGCACATGAATGACGACCCTAAGCTAACAGATATGAAAAAAAGAGCAAACACAAAAAGCCTGAAAGAGATGGCAATGCTTTTGAGGTACATTGATGTTCCCTTTGAGTTATTATTAGGAAAATTCATCAAGTTAGGACTTTGGCTTATGATGTTGTTGACTTCAAGAATCAACCTTTTGTTTTGTTATAGGGAGACCATCTCCGTAAAAAGAAGAAATTCCTTTAGTTTTTGGCTTTGTTTAATTTCTTCATAATAAATTTCTTTTGCTCTGTAACAATGGTCTGAGTTGCTGGATTCGCTGCCACTAGCCATCTAGCCCAAAACAGAACAAAATTTCTGTTTCTGTTGGTCACCACTCCCCCAAATAGGAGTTACATTGCCACTGCCTTGCATTGCCACTATCATAGAGAAGTGCTACTGTTGTAATTGTCTGTTGGCACCACAGAACTTCTAGGCACTGCCCACCACCACCACCCCCACAACCATTCCAAATAGCTGGAGTCTACCACCTCCCTTAAGGACAAGATTGTTTTAGAGAGTGCAGGATTGTTAGAGAAAATAGTATTGGGGCTAAGCCTGTTAAGGTTGAGGCCCATTAAGTTATTTCGATTAGCTTAGGGTGACCGATTCTAAATGAGCGTCTAGGGTTCGTATTTTAGGCTTATGAAGTACTTTAAGAATCGGCCTTTTAGCATGGGTCTGGGAGTGTATTATGGTATGACGAGACTAAATTCTATGTTTTGTTCTTTTGTTAAATTTCTCATAATAATATACGTTTCTCTCTATATCAACACAACATTAGTAAATGTAAAATCATTGGAAATTCAATGAGCAAGATGTAATATATTATTTTTGTGTAATGTATCAAAGAGCTCAACCTATTTAAGTTGCCATATAAATACATATAAGAGGAAAAAAGGTTTGATTCATTAGTAATGGAAAGATCATACATAGTGGTAGGCCCCAAGCAAGGGATTACAATACAATACAACAAGGGGGACTTTAAACATAAAAACAACGCTTAACCCATCGATTTCAGCTTAAGCTTCGAGAGATTTGTTGGGAAATAATGCAACCAAGTGTTTCTTCTAGGCTCAAGATTCGAAATGATTTTCCATGGCCACGACCCATGATAAGTAATTTGTGCCAGAAATGAAAAGTGGTATAAATTCCTATTTTGCAATGTTAGCCATAATTGTATTGAAATGATACATCTACTTTGCAAAATATGACCTTGGTAGAGGTTTGCCTGTGTTTAAATTGTGCTATAAAATTAGTATATGGATAACCAATGTAAATATTAGTTATTTCCCAGAAATTTGCACATTACCCTTATTACCCTTCTATTAAAATGTAAAAAAATATAATGACAGCCTCAAATACTTGCTTTTTGGAGTGTAATTCCACTAATAATTTTCTCTCATTGAAGGGGTGGATCAAAAATTATTTGGATTGCACCCAGTGGTGGAAGGGATCGCCCAGATTCTGTTACAAAAGAATGGTATCCAGTACGTGTCTTTCTTTATGTGATGCTACTCAGTCTACTGTAGTATTGATTTTTTTAACATACAAATGATTCAGTCCAAAAATTTTCTCATAGAACTTAGATCTCATGTTCCTTTCATGCCAGTTTTTTCCTCCTTAAATGTTTTCTGCACCTCCGACTTCTTTTGCCATCATCATTTATGACATTTTTTTAACAATTATGGTACAAATGCAGTAATTAGTTTAGCAATGGGAGAAGTTGTGTTGTCTTCAGGAAAATTTAGTTTTGGATTATTAATGTTATTTTCATTTTTTTATACTAATAAGAATCCTAAGAACAAGATATATGGCAGCTGCTAAGAGCCCCATGTTTCATAGCTGCTGTCACATGACCTATGCATTGTCTACACCTGATAAAGCAGCTTCCTTAATAGGTTTTGTTTATTTTTATCTTAACTTACTGGGTTTGTTGCAGTTCCTAAATACAACTTAATACATGCACAAACACACACACACACACACACACACATATTTCTATGGTGCTTGGAATGGTGAGCCATGGTACACTACACTATAGCGAATTGCATTAGCATAGATTGTGGAAATTCTTGCAGCTTACCTAATGTCTTCAGTTCTCAGTTCCTTGGTTTTCCTTCTCTACTCCCTGATGATCCTAGATATTTCATATACATGATTTGAACGCATTCTCTGTACTTAATCTTGGAAATAATTGTTGTGTGTGTGCATTGTGGACAGGGTTTTGCTTGCAGATGTGAAATTGGCTGACATAATATATATGTATATAGGGGTTTACATAAGCCTTTTAGTTTGTTTATATTTTTATTTTATTTTATCTTATATTATTTTTGTTGATTATATAATATTTATTACTTGATTTTTATAAAAAAAAAAATTACACTTACTGTCCAAAATAACTTGGTCATTTAAATTTGTAACACCTTTTATAACCCATAAATATATATTTGATCTGTTCAAGTTGTTATCTATGCTGATTTCTATGATGATGATCTAAGTTATTACAATAATATCTAAAGACAGAAATATAATAATTGGGCTAAATTACCGTACTTTGTAATGTTAAAAAGTGCTCCATGTATAACACCATAATGCATGTGTTATAATATCTATGCCAAATATTATTATGCTTCTATCACCTAAAAGTCTCTATATTAATATGATCTAGAAATTTGAAATGATTCCCCTTCATCAACTTTGTTCTACAGTGTGCCTGTTCTGGAACAATTTACTTATATTTGAATTTGTTACCTGTTTGACAGAATTAGAAATTCAAGCTGATGCATACGAGGGTATCTTGATCTCTCTCTGAAAAGTTACAGATCATTTAACAATGAGGCTGTAACATGAATCTCTTTCAAATTTCAAACTTGCTAATATATTTCAAGTATAAGCTTATTTGATTGGATGTTTGCCTTTGGTTGGCTGAAAAAAACAATCAAATGATGATAAGCACTACCCAAAGATTCAACACATACATGGAAATCTTCTTGTTATCACCATATTTATTTGTAGTGTGTGCTTCAGAGCATGGAGCTGGTCTAGTTCCCTTCTTGCATTGTTATGCTTGGTGCTTGGTGCACTAAGGCACTTGTACTGGGCACATTGAGTATGTTTTATCTAGAGTACCAACCTGTTACATAAGGCTGCCAATTATTTATTTTGTATCTTTTAATTAACATGTAATGTGTTGAAATCATCACTACTGTGCCTTTTATTTAGTTATTTATTTTTCCTTTTTTTGTACTTTAATTTGTATTTATTTATTTTCCATCTTCTCTAAAAGCTTTCCTTCTTTTCTGTTCTTGATCTGTCCTTTTCATTATTTAAAAAATAAGTTGTACTTTTTGTTTATCTTGGAACTTTGTTTTATTTCTGCAAAAATGCTTATAGGACAAATATATGTATATATATATATGATTTTGTACCACACATTGATAATGCATATTTTGCTCTGACTGTCATGGCTCCAAAAACTCTCAACCATAGTGCAATGCCTGGATGATAAAGTAGCAGAAATTGAATGTGTTCTTATTGTGTTTTGGAATGTTGACTTGCTAACAAATAATTTGTAGTTTTATTTATTTGAAATTTTATATATGTGAAAATGGGAGAACAGTAGGTAGAAATATGAATGTTACAAGGAAAATCAGGGAGATGGACAAGAAACCACAGCCAGACTAGGAGTTAGGCATGCCCTTGCACACCACACTTGGCATAGAAATTATTACATTGACAGGACGAGGGGATGTAATTGTTTAAATAATGTGTAGTTAATTGGTTTAATCTACTTGCCTCGTCCGTATTTTCTTAGTATGTCTGATCAGCTCATTATGAGCTATTTTTGCAGGCACCTTTTGATGCTTCCTCTGTGGACAACATGAGAAGGCTTGCAGAACATGCTGATGTTCCTAGCCATATATACCCCTTGGCAATATTGTGCTATGATATTATGCCACCTCCACTTCAGGTTGTGTTTGATGTTGATTTGATTTCATTTATAAATCCCTGTTATCCTAATTTAACTCAGACTTGATGATAGGTTGAGAAAGAAATTGGGGAGAAACGAGTGATATCCTTTCACGGAGTTGGTTTATCAGCAGCCCCAGAAATCAGCTATAGGGACGTCACTGCAGCTTTCAAGGGTTCTGAAGAGGTTACCTCAAATTTCTGATTGTCTCTGGCATATTGCATGCTCTATATAATTTTTGGACAATACCTCTGATACAAATGATTTAAAAGAGAAAAAAAAAAAAAAAGTGCAAACAATAGCCTATATGGAAGATGTGAAAATGTGGTATTGCTGGGTTCTGGAAAGTCTTGCCCAGTCACAAAAATAATGGATACTTAAAACCGAAACAGGGAAACTTTTGGTTAGCTCTATGTTACAAGCTGCCTATTGTAACACAGTTCACTCATTAAAAAAAAAAAAAAGAGAAATGTAAATAACCTATGAAGCTTGAGCACTGACTGTCAGAGCAAGGAAACACCACTCTTTTATTTGGCATTTTTTTTTTACAAAGGAAAATTATGTTAGATCAGGGTCATAGAAGGTGCATGGTACTGGGAGAAATACAAGAGATTAAAGCCACACAATGAATTTGTTATTTGCGAGTGTACATTGTTATTGGCTGTAGATAGACAGTCTGCCATTATCTGGATGTCTCGACAGTATTTCAGCAAATATGTCCTTGTTAGGTTGGAGGGTGACATACATGCTTAGGTGCTACTTCTCTGTTGATGGCCTAGAAGTTCAGTTAAACTTTGCAGTTGTGATTTATGTTTGGTTTGAGTTGTTCTTTCCCTCAAAATATTTAGAAGGGGGATCAAACGTGCAAAACTGTAATTGCAATGCCCTTGGCAGAACTGGTTTTATTTGTAGCTCTGGGTTATTATTATTATTTTATTATTTTGATGATGTTTTTGTGTACAATTAATATACCTTCTCAGCAGATGCTTGAGATCTGAGTATATGCTATGTTAACATTTCTGGATCTTGGGTATCACTAAAATATCATATATTATATTTGAAGTTATTATAGCTCATCTTGGTAATTTTCGTTTAATCATTCATTGTAAGCAATGTGTGTTTTTAACTGAGATAGCAGCCTACCCCTCGCTTTTGGTTTGCTGAGTTGTAGTAGAAAATCTTGAAAAGTTCCGACACTTACGTTAATTTTGACATCCATGACTAGGAGTGCATCCTTTGTTTTTATCATTTAATTTATTTATTTTAACATCATGTGGTGAATAGATTCGGCTTAGCTGGGCAGGCATGTTATATCTGCATTTGATAAATTTGTAAGAAATTACAGAGTCGCATACTCATGGTCTTGCCTAGGAGTCCTTTTTCACTGCTTTTACTTACGGTAGAATTGTTATATGCCCACTATAAAGTTGTTGTATTAAAAATTCAAACTGTATGATAATCTATGGTGCAGGCAAAGATTGCATACTCCAATGCACTGTATTCTTCTACTTGTGAGCAGTACAACATTCTCAAATCTGCAATATATGACCATCAATCTCTCCAGGCATCAACTTCTGCAATTTCTCTTTCCCAGCCATGGCTATAGCTTTCTTTTGATTGATTACATAATTTATGACAGGTATTTTAATTTTAATTTTTTTTATGTTATGTTTTCCAGTATATCTAGATAATTTAATGTGGTCTCAATACTCTAGCTACATAACTTCTTCACTAGATTGAATTATAATTTATTCCAAACTATCAAGTTCAGAACACTATTTAAAGTGGAGTGAGTTTCCAGTGCATGCCAGTATATGGAGCTGAATTGTTTGGAAGCCCAGATCCTGCAACAGGCAAAGTCTTTCTCTTGAGTTTGACCTGACCGTTCAAACCTTGCTGAAGTTTCATTATCCACGATTAATTTACCCAAGAAGATGCATGAATCATGACTCAACTAGTCACAGTATTTCCAAGCTTATTGGGAAAATATACCAGGTATTGGACAACTTACCGAGCTTTCCATAGGTTTGAGATTCTGTATAGTCATTAAATATTTACTTGTATACAGTTCCGATCCAGTGTATCTTGTATCAAATTTTGTTGCTCCTGCTCATACCTCCAATATTTTATTTTTGAATGAGGGTTGAAAAGATAATGATTGTTGGGAATTGAGTTACAGTCTAAAATATTGACTTGCTTGAAAGTGGATTTACCCTATGATTTTTGAAGGCTTTGTTTAGATTCAAGAATATGAATATATATATATATATATATATATATAGGTGGTGAGCTAAGTTTAATAAGGTGAGACTCATTTGGAGAAATTGGCATGTAATGTTGTTTTTGTTATGTTGGTATTAGGGGTAGAGTGAGAAATGAGGTTGGCTAGGCTAGGCTGGGTGCTTCATTTATTAATGCATATGAAATATTGTCATGTTGTATTATTATTGTCCACAAGCACAAGCACAATCATCAGTTGGAGAGAGAGTATGGTGGATAAAGGAAGAATAGTTGGTTATTTATTTATTTATTTATTTTTTTATATGTAGATACATGAATTTTCTTTTTAACATGAGTGATTATTGCCATGGCTTCATTTGGACACAATTTTTTTTTGGAGTTAATGAAAATTTTAGAAATACTAGAAGGCTGAATATATGACCTGATATTTTGTGATAAAAAATATGAATTTGGTGTTATATTATTTGTTAGAATTTTTTTTTTGAAAAATGATAAAATTTCCGGAAGTGAACATAAATAGAACCTATGATACCTAGGGAGAGCATTTTGACAGTAGATACAGTGAAGTGTGTTTGTGAGAGGGAAAAAAAGCAAGGGAATCCCTACAGCGTTTTTGGTTTATTTTGGTATTTTGAATTGAGAATGAGTTAAAATAGAACAAAATGAGTATTAAAAGTTTGATGAGAAAATAAATAAATAGGTTGTCTATATAATAAATAGGTTATACAGTTTTAGACGGTTGAAAGAGTATACTTATTGATTTACATATGCTTCTTGTCTGTGGTACTACCAATCACACCCAACCCACATTTCATGTTAAAAACAAGTCTCGTAAGAGATGACCTAGTGGTGTGGGGTGAATTCGCGACCATGAAGTTATGGGTTCAAATCCCCCACACCTCCATGTCACACATGGTTCGTCTAGTGTGACTTGTCTTGTCGAACTTAGTTTGCATAATTTGGAAGGTATTAGATTCGGCCGAAGGTTTATCCAGTGCACTTTTAGTACTGGTTGCCATCCATTCTAAGTAGTTTTCGAACATGCGTCAAATTTAAGCATATATAATGTGAAACTTGGTGATAAAACACAACCAAACATGCTCTGTATTTGTTGATACGAGGAAACAGTGTTGAACTTAGAATTTAGCAGTATGATAGTTTCATAATTTTCATGTTCTAATAATATAAACATCTCATATGATAACTCTCAACATATTAGAGATGTTTTTATATTTATAATTTTTGTTTGAAACAAACCATCAACCACACTTACATAATAAAACTCACCATTTTATGATAAAGACCATGTAAAGGATCTATTGGGGTTTTTTTTTTTTTTTTTTGTTGACGTAGGAATTTGACGGTTGCTACTCGAAAGTGAGCACTGGGTAAACTACCAGTCGAATTTAATATCCTGCAAACTAGGCCGACAAACAACTCACACTAGAGGCAGATGACCCGAGATATTGGGATTTGAACTGATGACTTCACGGTCACACAAGTCAAACATCAATTTTTGCTTTATGTAGTACTAACAATCAATACTTTCAAGATTAGAAATTAACAAAGTATATAAAGAAGGTTAACATTTTTATTGCAATTTGTGAGAATAATATGCATAAATAAATAAACAATATAATTATGATGACGAAAATAAATAAAATAAACAAAAACAACTATGGTATGGATGCATACTTCGTGATCATTAGATGTAATATTTTATATTTAAAAAACTTACTATTGAATACAAAATAATAAGTTCAATAGTTAAAATATGAAAAAGAAAAGCTAAAGCTTAGGCTGGTTGATTGGAGCCTTGTTCTTCATTCTAAAACCTCACAATGAATCTTTAGGATGCAAAAGTTTTTTGTATTTACTTTTTGTCAATGACATTCATTCCTAAATGGTACTTTTGTGGGCATATATTTCAATTACATAAGTAAAAATAAGAAAATTTCAAAATAAGTTTTGCATATTTCAGTTAATACATAATGATTTCAATTAAATACACTACCATTTTTACCTTAATTTTACTTGTAGGATTTTTATTCTGATTTTACTATTTCAATTTTATTTTTTTTGTTTCAAAAAGATATCAAATCAAACGCCTATTATTTATTTATTATATTACACAAAAAATTCATTTTACATTCAAAACGTCACATAAATACATATTTATATCACATTAAATAACTGTTTCAATTCAAAATTTTATTATTTAAAACCAAGAACACACCCATGTTTTTCACAAGTGAAATGTGATATTCTATTCTAAGAACAATTAGAGTAGTCAACTGAGCAAACAACAACAAAGTAAGACATACCATACCCATTTTGGGTCTTGTTGGTGGTTTTAATCAAAATTTTAAAATGTGATTTATTTATTTGTTTGTTTAAATTCTGTAATAACCCTTCATTGAGGATAGAATGCCAATATAAACTACACAAACTGCATTCACTATTCTACTAGAATTTTTTGCTGTAGAAAAATGGTACAAATCGTGCATGACTAATTAAGAAGGGGAATAACTTATTCTCTAATCTATTTTTAAAGGAAAACCCCAACTATGTTCATTTGTATCTTAGTTTTGTTAAGAGATTAGAAATTTTAGGATGAAAAAAACAAAGAGAAATTCAGAAGAAAGATAAACAATGATCTTGTATTAAATAATACAAAAACTAAAAAACAAAAAAGAGGCACCATTGTCCAAAACAAAAGGCTAAGTCTTTGTATTTCTTACATAGAAATATACAAAATGAAGATGTTTTAGTGTCTTTGGCAACCAACAAATTAACCTCAATACAACACATGTTTCTATGTACAAACATCCTTCCTTATTCTAGTCTAGTGTTAAGAGAGAGAGAGACTATTGTTTCTCAATTATTTCTGCCCCCATAGCCCATATGATTTCCTTCAATCATGTCACCTGCTTCCTCTGGACATCGTTTGCATCGATCGAATGTTCAAGTATCATCCATGAATAATAATAATAACAATAAAGCTTGCCAATTTGCCACTTAATGCTTAAAAGAGTCATCATCGTGTCACCAGCCAACCGGGTTTTACCAAAACATCTTTCCTAAAGTCGCGACCACCGACAGATGTGGACTCGCCCTGCCGCCGATAACACTGCATGTAGGTTTGAAAAGAAACCTCAGTGGTAAATGCAATAGAAAAATAGTTAAGTGCAAAATACGAACAACTTCAAAGACCTGTGAGTGTATGAGTGATTGATTGATTCTACCAACGTCTTTAATTTTAATCCTCCAATTCGGAATGTAAGAAAATTGCAATTACGTTTCTCAAAAGGGTACAAAGACACAACATACCTTGTAACAAACAACGGTGTCATCGGGGTACATGGCGAATAGTTTAGTACCAAGACGAGCATGGCAAGAATCACAAACACTTTCCTCATTAATTTGCACATGGCGTGACCTTTCTTCAAGCCTTGCCAGGCTTGCATCAACATCCAAGGCACGGGAAAGGTTATGCACAATCTGTAGAGAGAAATAGCTTAGAGGTTTCCCAATTTATAATTCATATTAACATCCTGCTAGAGATTAAACATATTTTCACGATAAATTAGATTCACAATCTTTAAAAGGGACATGAGATCGTGCTTGTACTTATAAATCGAGCAGAATGGAGAGTAGACATCACAGAAAGGGGCATGAAAAAAACATTCAGTCTACTATACCATTTCCCACATCCTACGGCTTGCATTTCATATGACAGGATGAAGAATTTTGTGGAGTACGTGTGCTTTACTCACCAAAAAAGTGCGCCAAACAGTTTATTAAATACCGCATTTAACACAAAAGATGCAAAAATTACACTAAAGCTGTAATCAAAGAAAAATGCATCATCGTTCATGATTTTAACCTGACGATCATAAAATATGTAGAGGATGATATTAGTAAGGTGAATGCAATTAGGCAGAATAGGTCCCTTGGGAAAAAGTTGCTCTGTTCGTGAAAATTGTTATTTTGTTAAAGGTTATTGACATGTTATATTATGTTTTCTTTTATATCAATTATTGAATTTATATTTTCTTTTTAGAAATTTCACTTTCACTCTAGCATGGTGCTTACACAGGGTTTGTGCTGGTTTGCCACGGAGTCTCTGCACCATTCCCACTAACACCTACAATAATAAAAATAATTGGAAAAGACAAGCGAAATACATACTTGCCCTTGACGATAGTGGTGATGCTGAGCTCTCAACATTCTTAATAGTGTGTCTGAGGCGAGCTGGAGGGGCATATCTGGAGATAATCTCTGCAAAATAGTATTAACGTATAACTACCACATCATATTATATTAAGTAATTGTGAGGGTAAATACAAATAGGTACGTCCTTGGCCCAGTCACCAGTCACATTCGAAGAACCAAAAGATACAAAGAATTCTAATATGTAATCTACTCTCCCACTCTATCTTCTTTTATTGTTATTCAAAACATTTGTTACCATAATATTTAGATTGAAACAAATAGGGTTGTACCTTCAACCACTTGGAGGAACCGGGAAGAACTAACTAGAGAAATAGATTTATCAAATTAAGTCTAATCTCGCAATATGAGGATAGTCATTCAACTTTAACAAAAGGGAACATCCAAATGATCCACTTTCAATTTGGTAATAAGATGGGCACTTTGGGTTTGTTAATGATTTCAAATACAAATCCACAACATTCATCCCACATAGTTTTCAATAAAAATACATTATTCCATCTCACAAAACATCACATCAAAATACTATTTGTTGAAATATATTTTAGATAGATATTTTGGTTGATATTATTTAGATTTGCTAGATGGAGTATGATTTAATCGTATCGATTATTTAGATATATCTACAAGATTTACTATATTAGGTTGTTATTATTTGACTTCATGGTTTTGTATAACATCTATAAATAGACTTTAATTTCATTATTAATAAACATCTCAGAAATGTCTAACATAGTATCAAAGTCATACTTTTCTGAATAAACAGTACTAATCCATGTGGATACATCCCGTAACTTGGAATGTACCCAGGGGATTGCCTTTCGAATATGAGTCTTCCTAACATTTCCAAAATATATACCCATTGTAACCTCACACTACCGCCACCATATTCTTTTTCTGAGATACACTTGCCACCAAATAAATCTTCAAAAACAGCACATTACATGTGTTGGTCAACGCCGGTGAATACCGGTCAACCATTTCATTGCCGCCGACTTTTGGCTACATGTGCAAATGTGTTCGGCGTTCAATTTCTCGAAATTCCAAACTACAACATAATGAGATATTTTCAACTTATTTGTCAACTTCCAATTTAGTTAAGATTTTTTGTTTTGCTATTCAATTATCTGTCTGAAGTTTTTGTCTATTAGGATTTAATTTCTTAGGACTTAGCGCTGCCGTAGCGACAGAGGATTGTCGGTGCCATTGCGACAGGGGATCGCCATAATAAGAAATTCTACTTTGATGCTGCCGCTACGATAGAAAATTGTGACGATTAAAAATTCTAACTTGGCCAAACTTTAATTCATTAGAGTTACAGCCTTTGCGACAGAGAATCGTCAGCGTGATTCCGCGACAAGAGGATTGACGCCACTAGAGACCTTAATTTGGCCAACATACTAATTTCTTAAGGTGCCCCGCCACGATAGAGAATCGATTTGAATACTAATATCTTTCTTTTGTCAAACTCGAGTTGACTTCTATATCACCAATTTAAGTTCGAGGCAGGGTATTAAAATATATTTTAGATAGATATTTTGGTTGATATTATTTTGATTTGCCAAATATTATGTAATTATATCTATTAGATTAGGTAGTTATATTTAGATATATTTACTAGATTCACTAAATTAGGTTATTATTTGACTTCATACTTTTGTATAAGGTATATATAAATAGATCTTAATTTCATTATTAATAAACATCTCATAATTTACACTATTTAAACAAAAAAAGAAAATTTAACACCTCATTTTAAATCAATTTCAAACCACAACCAAACAAACTTTTATATTTGTCAACCATTGTCGTATACCAGTTTTGTGTGCAGAGGTATTTTACTGCAAGTAATTAAATATGCTACAACACATCTTTCTAAAGCCTCCATACTAAGATTACGGGAATTATATACTCATAATTCGTGCAAGAAGTTTCACATGTAAAATTGTACCTCCAATACTTGCAATGAATCCAGAAGTTGCCCATGATTGTGGAAAAGATGGACAGCAGCTTTATACATGGGCTCTCTACCATCCTTGGGATTCAAGTACATCTCAAGTAACCTCCACAAAGGAAGGGAAAAGGGAAATGAGATAAATGTATTTACGCAAGTGAGACAGAAAGAGAGAGGAGTGAGAAAGACTAACTGCATATAAGCATCTGGTCTACCAATCTCTGCACAATACTGTTCGGCAGCTTCACAGTCCTCCAATTTCCTATTAAGAGCATAAAGGCCAAACAAATACATATCATGACTCCATCTCATCACAAATTTAATGAATGACATATCCTTAATATCCAGTCATGTAATATAAAATCATAACACGAAAAAAGAAAGGAAAATAGATAATGCACAAAAGGAATCACTAATTCAGCATTATTGTAATTAAAAGGTAGGACATAGAATAGCTTTGAAAGAATATTTGCAAGCTTTTTTAAGTAGAATGAAATCCAATGTCCCAATGACAGATCAAGTAACATATATAATATGTGAACTTACAAGGCCAAAATCTCCAGCACTAACGTTTCCTGACCAAGCCTCCTATACAGAATCGCCTATCAGATATAAAGAAGCTAAATCAGGCAACATTAGGAAACAAGTTGTCCGTTAGCACAAAATTCATATGCAGAATAGTGTCAAATGATAAAGTCTTCAATGAAGCAGTTATATCTATGCATACGAGGACCTTTTCTAGCCATAGCTCTGAGTCTTCAATCATATCAAGAACCTCTTCCACATCATACAATTCTGATGACTGTAAAAAGGTTTGTAGTCTTTCCCTAACAGGGATATCAAACATTGTGCTCCTTCCAATTTCAGATACTTCCATTCCATTTTTTGGAATTCCAACCACAGCATCACTCATCTCAATTTCAAGGGATGACTTAGCAAGCAATAGAGCATATGCTGTATGGAACTGAGGATCATCGGAGCCTTGGGATTCAATCAACCACTGAAGATATCTGCCTCACATCATGCAAGCATTGCATTGTTAATATTGGCAAAATATAGTGTAACATAATGCATTTTACTGTGCAATAAAAAAAATAATTAAAAAAAATATCAAGATATAAACTTCATTATGATTTTGCAATTTTACATAATTGGAGAAGAGCATACTGGCATAATGCATAAGTGCCTTCCAAATACCTACCTACACACACACACACACACAAAAAAAAAAAAAAAAAAAAAAAAAAGGAAACCTTACATTTCATCAATCTTCAATAATATAGAGGCATTAGTTTAAAATCAATATGGTAGAAAAAGCATCCCCTTTTCAGAAGATAAGGCATGTTTCAAATAAGATGATTAATTTGAGATCTTGAAAATCCACGCTTTCTCATATTTAAAGATCTCACCATAAGATACCCAAATTGTGGCCACTGCTGTCTTTTTTGGCATTAAATCTAGGCAACTTTGAACTAGATCATCTCCCAATTTCATTTTGGGAAGGTAAGAGGCAGTACGTAACTACAAATTCTATTGCTTTGATGACTTCATGTTCATACAGAACATCTAATTATCCCATAAATTATTATTGAAGCACTAGCACATATTGGCTAGTGTAATACAATGATAATAGCGATTATGTATATTGAAAACAAATGTGATTGGGAGTTAATGAATCTACAGGAAAGCTACAGGATATCAACGAGGGTTAATAAATTCAACTAAGGTGGTTTAATCGCTAGTCTCAAAATTAGTCTAGTGGCCAAAGGCTTCACTCAAGCATATTAATGTAAATTTGTTCGTGTTCTTGCTAATTGCTAAAACAGATTCATTCCTACAATTTCTTATTTGGTTTAATATTTGTTTATTCTGCAGCAACAATGAATGAAGAGCCTCTTTATTACTTAGATGCTAAAAAATGCACCCACAAAGCAGTGATCTTCATGAAGAATGTATTACTAAAAAACCACCAGGATTGTTTTCCCAAGAAAGCAGGGAAAGGTGTGTACCTCCTCAAGTCTTTTTTCAGCCTCAAACAAACCCACATGGTTCGAAAAATTAATCAAGTGGTCAAAAAATTGGAGTGAGAAAAAGCAGATCTCGTTACTTTATTCTAAACAACATTCTATATATTATCTAAACGTTGGATATATACGTGAATGATATTGAGTATTCCACAACTAAAGTCTTTCTTTACAGTCAATTTCAATGAAAAGCTTAGACAAGCTAATTAAGGCAAGTAGAAACCAGAAGAGTAGTCATGTCTCAACAGAAGTATGTACAGGCTTTATCAGCAAAATCTTAATATTGCGAGCCAAGGATGTGGGTACTCCTGTGAATCCTAACCAATAGTGTACTGGGAAGAGGGAAATTTATTTAAAGGTACATTGAAGTTAAATAGGGAAATGTGTTCAACAAGTGATACCTTTGAAGAATTTCCACTTTTTCGGGATCAGTTGCAGCAATTACTTCATCTATAACAGAAGAGATTGCAAGTAATTAACCAGCAATATAAGAAACTAGTGATGTATTGTGAGATAAACAAATACTGAATGTATGCATTCATATTTTACAGGTTGCAAGATCAACAATACATTTTGTAAGAATTCAAATTATTTAGCAACTTTCAACAATTTGAAGAAATTGTTCAAACAATCAATGAGGTAGATTCATTTTAAGTCAGAATGCAGCATGCAAATTGTGCGCTCACGGTCATGAGATTAGAAGTGCCAAAACATCCTTCCAATGACATAATATATAAGGGGCACCTAGCAACCCAGTAATATGACAGGGAAATAATAACTTAGAAGCACACTCATGAATTTTTCATACTTAATTAACAAATCAGATAAAATACTGTATAATTTAATTCTTGGAAATGTAGATGGAAAATCAGGCTACATGAATAAGATATTACGACTTGTGAAAAGTGTCAATAATCAGAGTAGTTAACTTCAATTACTCATCTGAAATTAAGGTTGTAATGAGAAATGCAATATATGTGAAAAGAAGGTTACAAACTAAAGCACGAGGAGTGAATAAAAATATATAGCTTGTACATGATGTCAGGTTCCAGGATATGGTTGTAGAGAGGCTGCTTTGAAATTGTTTCCATAATAAGAAGATAAACCTGACTACAAAGACTCTTCTTCTCCGGAATCTTATAATTCATAAACCCATTTATTTAACATACAGAAATTATGGAAACTAAACATACTGCTTCTTGAAGAGTTATTGATGATTAAAATCTCATAATAATAAATATAAATAAATAAGGATGCAGATGTGGTGCTACTGCAGTCATTGATAGTCTTGCCTGGTGATAATAAATTGTCTCGTTTCTCTGATATCAGAATTTGAACAGCAAGCACCTGGCTGATATCTGCAATCTAAAACAGAAACAAGAAACAATACATGTGTCATAAAGTTTACAACATATACAATACAGACTACATTTCCTTGGCATAAAACATGGAATATATATATATATATATTGCCTGTTGGAATCAAAACAGAAGGTTAAAAGTAACAGAATGGTATAAAAGTTCTGCTTACATACCCACCCA
Source organism: Andrographis paniculata (assembly GCF_009805555.1). Classification (NCBI taxonomy): domain Eukaryota; kingdom Viridiplantae; phylum Streptophyta; class Magnoliopsida; order Lamiales; family Acanthaceae; genus Andrographis; species Andrographis paniculata. Next base: position 1,444,408 of record NW_026137589.1, read on the forward strand.
ATGTGCTGTAGAACCAAATCTTGATCAGAAGACCCCTCCAAAATTTTAGAAGCTTCCAAGGCAGCAGTTTCACGACCAAATGTGAACGCTCCAGAGATACCTTGTAAATCATTTGCCTCGTACTGATCTTTGCTATAGCTGCTTGGCAAATAATTTTTTGCCAATATACGCCAGATAGAAAGAGCCTTAGCGCTCATCCCCTTACTAGCATACAAGAAAGCAAGTGTACGTAAATGCCGGGATTCTGTAAGTAGTGCTTCTAGCTCCTCCTGCACTGCCCATTAAATTTTCACGATCGGCCCCTTAAACGAATTTTAAGCAACTCAATTTTATCATGACACTCAATTATTCATTATTACAAGTGTTCTCATACTTCTACCAATTCCTCTCAAATGTCTACAGCCTTTGCACCCTCTCTTTCTTCCTTACTGCATGTGACTTAACATAAAAATGGTGCTCCTCAACTTTTCAAACAACAAGTAATTGAATTGTGATGTTCGAATACTATTACTTATAAGTAACTCAAGTAATCACTGCTTGAATCGACTGGATACACTTTCCTTTGTCACATTATATACCACATAAAAATGAGTTCAATACATATAAATACGTCATTCAGCAGAGTGAAGGGATATGGAAAGAGATACATACCACCACACAGCTATTCTCAGAGGATGCAAGACTTTCCATGTCGTCAATACGGTTTAGAGCTCTATACATTTGCATCAGAAGAGTGTCAACTCCCTCCTTTACCGAAGAGGCCAGTTCTCTTCCACGGCAAGATTGCAAGTATCTGTAGCAAAAGAAGATTGATAAGAACTTGAAAGTCAAATTTGCAATCAAGTTAGACATAAATTGAAATCACTTGTAGACAAACAAAGAGAACTGTAAATTCGATCTAGAAATGAAACAGAATATAATAAACATCAAAGAACCCCAAAATAAAATCATAAACACCTTATAATGTTTTCTATTGCAGATTCTAATAGTTCTGCTCTACTAGGTGGGTTTAGAAGAAACTCATTATCCACAGCAGTCTCCAGACCTGCCTTCTTTAGAAAAGCAGCTCTTTGAATAGCTTTCAGGCCATCGTCTATTAAATTTTCAAGGAGTGTTGGAGGCGGATGCAAGCCCCAATATCTGTTCCTCGCAACCTATAAGTTCACAAATAATGTACAGTAGTAAGAACATTTTTAAAAAATGATACACAGAAATGTATGCAGTTCACTTGGCTAGAAAACAAGCGACATAGAGGCACAGGAGAAAATATCAAGTTGTAAATGTACCAATCCACCATACTAAATCCCAAGAACTTGCAACTGTTAAGCCACACTGTTAAAATATTTTGCAGAATCTCTAAAGCTTTCTTTCTTGATAATCAAAATAAGGGGCCTATATATAGGCAACCTAAAACAAACTCGATAGACTCAAATCTAAATAATATAATCTAATGGATATGACCAAATCTAAATCTAAATCTAACAAATCTAAAACTAAATATCTAAAATATCTCAACAACATTATAACTCAGCTATTCTTTGACACTCCCCCTTAAGCTGAGGAATAGATGTCTTCCATTCCCAGCTTGGATACAAGATCATGGAAACTCGAACTGTTCAGCCCCTTTGTTAGAACATCGGCTAATTGTCTCTCTGACGGAACATAGGACATACATACTAACCCTTCCTTCAGTTTTTCTTTGATGAAATGTCTATCAATTTCAATATGCTTTGTCCTATCCTGTTGTATAGGATTATGAGCTATATTAATAGCTGACTTATTGTCACAGTAAAGCTTCATGGGACCCTCCCATTTGACTCTCAAATCATCCAAAATGATCCTCAACCGAAGTAATTCGCATAATCCTTGAGCAATTGCCCTAAATTATGATTCTGCTGATGACCTTGCCACTACATTCTGCTTCTTGCTCCTCCATGTCACTACGTTACCTCCAAGAAAAGTACAATACCCTGCAGTTGATCTTCTATCCACTAGGGAGCCAGCATAGTCAGCATCGGTGTAGGCTTCCAAAGTAAGAGTGTCATTCCTTTTGAACAAGATTCCTTTCCCTGGATTGCCTAGTGCAATACTCTGTAAGCAGCTTGAAGATGAGGTTCTCTTGGATCATGCATGAATTGGCTGATCAAACTTACAGAATATGCTATGTCTGGTCGAGTGTGAGCAAGGTATATAAGTATGCCAACCAACCTCTGGTACATTCTTTTAGCTTCTCCCAATTTATAATTTGGATCTATTGGAGTAGAAATCGGTTTACACCCAATCTTCCCTGTTTCTGCCAATAAATCAAGCACGTACTTTTGTTGAGATATGAAGATCCCTTGTCTAAAATATGCCACCTCAATACCAAGGAAATACTTCAATTTCCCTGGTTTTTTAATTTCAAATTCTTTCATTAGTCTCAGCTTTAATTCATGCTTTTCTTTCTCATCATTTCCAGTCATTATGATGTCGTCCACATAGACTAAAAGAGCAGTCACTCCCCCTACAGCTGAATGCTTAATGAAAAGCGTGTGGTCACCTTGGCTTTGTTTGTACCCAAATTCCTTCATGACTTTTGCAAATCTGCCAAACCATGCTCTAGGAGATTGTTTTAACCCATAAAGGGCTTTTTTTCAGTTTGCACACCTTGTTACCAATGTCCCCTTCAAATCCTGGTTTAAGTCACCATGGAGAAATGCGTTCTTAACATCATATTGTAGCAGTTGCCAATTAAAGTGAGCAGCCAATGATAACAAAATTCTTACTGTGTTCATTTTTGCAACTGGAGCAAATGTTTCTTGATAATCCACCCCATAAGTTTGAGTATATCCTTTGGCTACAAACCTTGCTTTATATCTCTCAAGGGATCCATCAGCCTTGTACTTCAATGTAAAAATCCATTTGCAATCAACAATGTTTTTTCCCTTTGGTTTATCAACGATCTCCCATGTTTTATTCTTCTCAAATGCATTCATCTCTTCTCTCATAGCATCCCTCCATTCTTTTTGACAATGCCTCAGACACATTGTGAGGGATGGCAATGGTGTTCAAACTCATAATGAATCCCTTTTGGGCTGGCGATAGGCGCTTAAAAGAGAATAGTGAGATAGAGGATAGAGTGGTCGTTTAGTGCATTCTCTGGTTTCTTTTCTAACAGCAATGGGAAGATCTAGAACAGTAGTTGAATCAGTGGACTGTTCAACAGATTGTGTGTGTAAAGGTGGATCTGATCTTACCGTGATTTCTTTCTCAGAATTTGGATTGGATTCTTGGACTTGTGTCAATTCAGAACAGTCTTTCTCCTTGAATACACCTGAGGAAACTTTGGAAAATTGTGAGTGATGCTGGTTGGAGAAGGAGATGATATGGGTTCAGTGACAGGATCGGGTAACTCAAATGTGACTGGTTCAAAGGACTCAGGTTCAACCGGAACATGAGGAGGGTTTTGTTCTGAGTGACTGCGGGGTGGCACATGCGGAAGGTCAAGGGTTTTAAGTGGTTCGAAAGACTCACAAGTACTATCTTCCATCATTGAAATCTCCTCCTCAAGAGAGGACTTGAAAAAAGGTCTATTTTCTGTGAAAGTGACATCCGCAGAGATGTAAAATTTTTTGGTCAAGGGGTTGTAACATTTGTATCCCTTTTGAGTGGATGAGTAACCGAGGAAAACACATTTGATGGCTCTAGGGTCTAGCTTCCCTCTATGTTGTTTGTGAACATGAACAAAGGCGGTACACCCAAATACCCTAGGAGTGAGGCCATTAGAGGTTCTGAAGTGAGGGTAAAAGCTATGAAGAGCCTCTATGGGGCTTTTGGAAGTCTATTTATCATATATGTGGCAGTAAGAACGGCTTCTCCCCAATAGGACTTAGGAACATTCCCTTGAAACAGTAAGGCTCGGGTGGTATTGAGTAAATGTCTATTCTTTCTTTCAGCTACCCCATTTTGTTGGGGTGTCTTCACATATGATGAATCATGGATAATCCTCTATGATTGAAAGTAAGGTGACAAAATTTGATTGAAATAATCTCTAGCATTGTCTGTCCTAAAGCTTTTTATTTTGACCCCAAATTGATTTTGAACCATTGAATGAAAATTAAGTATAACAGTGCTAACATCAGATTTTTGTTTAAGAAGAAAGAGTCATGTGACCCGAGTGCAATCATCAATTAAGGACACAAACCAACGAGCCCCAGAAACATTAGGTATAGTGGAAGGACCCCATATGTCACTATGAATCAACTGAAAAGGATGAGAACTTCTCTTATTGCTAATAGGAAAAGATGCACGGATATGTTTTGCCAATTCACAGATGTCACAATGAAATTCAGAAATATCTAATCCTTGGAACAAATGACGAAACATTATTTTTAAAATCCTAAAAGAAGGATGACCAAGACGTAGGTGATATAGCCAAATGGCATCTTTATTCGAGGAACTAAGAAAAGAAGAAGGCAAGTTACTCTTAGGTTTTTTAGATGGTTCAAGGTGGTAAAGACCGTTCCTTTCCTTAGCAAGTCCAATCCTCCTCCCCGAGTCTTGGTCCTGAAAAACACAATAAGAAGAGCAAAAAACAGCATAGCATTTAAGATCATGAGTCAACTTTTGAATGGAAACAAGGCTTATTGACAGTTTGGGCACATGGAGGACATTTTTAAGGATAAGGCTAGGTGTGATATGTATATCTCCAATCCCTGCAACAGTGGCTAAGGAACCATCGGCCATAACAATTTTTCTGTTACTTGGACATAGGGTATAGGTGTGGAAGAGTTGAGATGTGGGGGTCATATGGTCTGTAGCACCGGAGTCCATGATCCAAGAGTTGGTACATAATTTGTCTAAGACATTCGTGCACACAGATTTACCTGAAAGAGCCATTGAACATGTTCCTGAAGGCTTCTCAAGAGTCCCCAACAAACTTCTCAATCTCTCAATTTCTTTACTATTGAACCCCCCTATTGCTGGATTTTCCTCAATAGTGGGCTGTTTTGCCATATGCGCTTGAGGCCTTTGTTACTGCCCCCCACGGTAGCCCCACTCTCGGCTTGGAGGTTTACCATTCAGCTTCCAACACTTCTCCCTTGTATGCCTGGGTTTCTTGCAATAAGTACACCAAAGATTGTCTTTATTTTCTTTCCCTTGGTTATCTCTACCAAAGTGTTTAGGCATATCATTCTTTCCCTTGGAGATGGTTTCAGACATGACTTAGTGAAGAAGAAAAATTCACAGCAATTAAGGCCAGAACAAAACACAGATGAAAGCTGCTTGAAGAAGACTACAAAACCCTAGAAAAATTCCTAGAGCTCTGATACCATGTTAAAATATTTTGCAGAAACTCTAAAGCTTTCTTTCTTGATAATCAAAATAAGGGCCCTATATATAGGCAACCTAAAACAAACTCGATAGACTCAAATCTAAATAATGTAATATAATGGAAATGACCAAATCTAAATCTAAATCTAACAAATCTAAAACTAAATATCTAAAATATCTCAACAACATTATAACTCAGCTATTCTTTGACACACACCTTACAGTTCTTTGTCTGCAGCTAATTCCCCAACTATTAAGATCTCATTAGAAACTATACGCTACAAATAGTATGAGAACTAGCCAGTTCGTGATGGATAACATAATGAGCAAGACTATCAGTGAATATTGCTCACAAGTAATTGTTTAGGATGAACATGCAATCCATGTGTGGTATTAAAAAAGAATGAAGTAGAAAAGTTAAACAAGCACAAAGAACAAATGACAGCACATACCAATAGGGTCCAGCGATTTGGATCACGCAATATGAAGGGGAAAAGTTCAGAAGGCTGCATAGTTTCTGAAAGCAGGAAGTGGTCAACTGCTTCCTTGAAATGCAAATCAAAAAACAACAGGAAACCAACTTGGGCATGGATGAAAGAAAGCATCTCCTTTGTCATTTCACCTTCGCTCTCAAGCTCTTCAACCAAGGAGATGGCTTCCTTGAAGCTTTTTTTCCTGAGCAGATCTTTGATTTGTTCTTCTCCAGAAACTTTTCCATAGCATATAAGCTTCAATTTTAAAACATGGCACACTTTATGAGGTCAAAATAAGCATTGGAAAAACGAGCAATCAATACCATTTGGTAAATCCCCAGCCTCAACTAGTATCAATAATAGTAATAAATCTAATAATGGATCTTCATAGAAAGCCAGGTATAACTAAATATTAACCTTCAACCATCATCAATAAGTACCATAAATTTTGTTATAAGCTTTTCGTACAGAATTTATATGAAACCAGATGCAATAAATCCATCTAATACGGTGGTAACATGTAAAACGCAAAATCTTTTGTTTAATATCCTTTAATTTCCTTTTAAAGTTTTTAGCATGCCAACTACCATATCATGCAAGCATGAGGCAACATACAAGAACCATAGAAGAGTTTATGTATCACCATTCATAAAACTAGGCGATTTTGACTTTCATCCAATAATTTTGTTTTGCATAAACCAATCATTGGGATCTGTCTATTCAGAATAAGAAACATAAAATCTAGCTACAGTGGGCCTGAAGTATACCTTTGAGCTTGTTGCAGTAGCAACAAGCTCCCCATTTTCACTCTCCTCATCTGCCAGTATCCACGTAACCCCACTTCCATCCCCAACCACAAACCTCTGAACACAGCATCCTGTTTTCTTATGATACAACTCCACCATGGAATTCCTTACTGCCACTACATAACTCCTTATCTCTCCCAATGAATCGGGAGCCTCCTTAAATACCAAGCTCCCTCCCACAGGCTGCCCCTCCATATCCACAATAATACCTACATTATCAACCATTAGTAAAACCCTCAAATCCTTTGGTAACAATTTCATCCGCGGCAAAACAGTAGAATCTGGCAGTGAAAAGATTAACCCACATCTCCCGCTCACACAATTATACAAATAATATCCAAAATTGGTGCCAATAAATATAGAGTCATCAACCCACAAAGAATTAATGATCGACCCATCAAGAACCCCATTAATTTCCTTCTGAATTACCAAGGATCCACTCAAAATCAACTCTGCCAACACCAACTTTTTCCCAATTCCAATTGCAACCAAATTGCTGCTATCAACATTCCCATTTTCAGCATATTCAAAATTATTTTGGGAGCTTCCGTTGATGTAACCATATCGGGTTCGGAATTTACAGGACAAAGATGTAACACCTCTAAAGAGGCTAATCCTCTTAGCAGGCTCCAGTAATCCAGAGTCAAACAGAAACAAGAACCCTTCAGAAACCACCAAAATCTTTCCAATGCGCACAAGAGGATGGATAGCATTCACTGAGCGAGGAATACTGACACGCCTGAGGAAAGCGATTTCGGCTGGCGCGCTTGGGGGAATTCGGAGCGAGTAGAGTAACAGTGCGCCGGAGAGAGTGCCGAGATAAATTACAGTTTGACCGCCGTCAGGTAATTTAGAGATGACAAGAGATTTGAGAGGCGAGTTGGTAGAATCAAGGGCTACGGCGGATTCAGCAAGGGTTTCGAGAATGGTACGAGGCTTGGGTTTTAGGGCCATTGTCAAAATTAGCCAGTATAGAACGGATCTACCGACGGCTACACCAAGAAATCCGACATCCAGACCGAATTTGTGAAAGCTTAGAGCAATCTGATTCTGTTCCAACCCAGCCAGAATATGCTTAACTCAATCAAAGAACATAAATACTATGAAACCCCATTTTTCCTCCTAGCTGAAGGGTTTAGAATCACTTTCTTAACTATCTTACCGAAATTGGCGGCGAATCAATTCTATTTTTGAAAGAACAACTGTAGAAATCATTTTCAAAACTGAAAGCTTTGCTCTTTCCTTCCGCCGTCGATCCGAGTTGAGATTCAAAAGCTTCGTTCGTGATGGTACGATGCGACTCTGAGGCAACAGACAGGAGATTGGGTCGAATTGTCACTGGGAATTTTGATATGATGTATGAAAATAAATATAGAAAAGTATGTGTGTGCGACTGCGAGGGAAAGGACTGTGCAATGAAGAAGAAGGGGTGTTGTTTATGATATCGAATGAACAAGCAGAGTGGCATCCTTTTGAAAATTGAAAGGGCTGGTGGGGGCAAAATAGTAAATGTAAGGATTGGAGGATAGTTCAGTCAATTTGGACCCGATTTGTATGCATGACAAATAATTTGAAAGTAGCCTAATTCTAATATAGAATTATTATTAGAATTAGCAATATAAATATTAATTATCCCGTTAATCATTATTTTATATATGATATAAATAAATATAATAATATATATATAATATGTATAAATATATATTAAGAATATGTATGCATGTGCCTATGAATGCATTAAATATGTGTAATGATTACAAATGTACGTATGGTAGGTTTGTTTAGGGATTCTTTCCCAAGTATACTATTCAATTCATTTTTTTTTCAAAAATATTAAATTAAATACTTATTTTTTATTTTTTATATTATACTAAAAATCAATTTTACATTCAAAAATCACATCAATACATATTTATATCACATTATACAACTATTCAAATTCAAAATTTTTACTATTTAAATCTCAACTCAAAATTCAAACTCCCAAACAAACACACCTGTAATGTGTTAATTATTATATATGTATGTAAGTAGAATATATATAAGGTAAATGAATAAGCATATAAAGAGAGTAAAATTGCACTATTTTCATTTGAATGAATTTCATTATTTATAAGCAAATAAGATCAACGAATGCGGCTAAAATTATTACAATGATTAGCTTACGTATATGATTCGTGACATCAACAAAAGCATCCGCACTTTCTCTACATTGGGTATATGTATATACTTAGTATACATTTCATAACACTCCCCCTTAGATGTTTTTGTACGAAGAATGTGCCTCGTTAAAACTTTATTAGGAAAATACCCTGTGGGAAAAAAAATCCTAATGAAGGGAAAATAGTACAACATTCTTGTACTTGTTTGCTCATCCTGATCTAAACATTATTTGAGATCTCTTAACCGATGCATCCCAATTTTTTTCACCAATTTTTCAAATGTAGCAGTCGGCAATGCGTTGGTTAATATATATCCGCTAAATTATTATATGATTGAATTTGATGGACATCAATTTCACCATTCTGTTGAAGATCATGAGTGAAAAAGAATTTAGGTGAAACATGTTTCGTTCTATCTCTTTTAATATAGCCCCCTTTCAATTGGGTTATACAAACCGTATTGTCTTTGTACAATGTAGTCGGGGGAATTTTTATCATCGGGTATTAACCCACAATTTTTCTATATATGTTGAGTCATTAACCTCAACCAAACACATTTTCGACTAGCTTCATGTATTGTCAATATTTCAGCATGATTTGAAGAAGTGACAGTTAAAGTTTGTTTCATCAATCTTCAGGATCACCGTTTCGCCACAAGTGAATATATAGCCAATTTGAGACTTGGCTTTATAAGGATCAGATAAATATCATGTATAGGCAAAACCAATCAATTCATACCGAAAATCTTTCGAATAAAATAACTCGAGATTAATTGTTCCTTGGAAATAGCAAAAAAATGTGTTTAATCTCACTCTAATGTCGTCGAGTAGACGATGAGTTAAATCTTGCCAATAAATTTACAGCAAATGATATATCAGGTCGAGTGTTGTAAGCAAGATACATCACTGCACCTATAACACTCATATATGGCACTTCACGGCCAAGTGTTTTTCTTTGTTTTCCTCTTGTGGTCTAAAAGGATCCTTTGTTGGATCGAGTGCTCTGATGATCATTGGGGTACTTAGTGGATATGATTTATCCATCAAGAACTGATTCAACACCCTTTTGGTATAATTTGATTGGTGGATAAAGATTCCACTTTTCAAGTGCTCAATTTGCAGACCAAGGCAAAATTTAGTTTTTCCAAAATCTTTGATATCAAACTTCTTTTTTAGATATTCAACAGCTTTCTAAATTTCATCAAGAGTTCCAATCAAATTGAGATCATCGACATATACAACGATGATTACAAATTCAAACCAGTTTTTCTTTATGAAAACACGTGGACAGATAAGGTCATTTATGTAACCTTCTTTTACTAAACTTTCGTTGGGACAATTGTACCACATTTGGTCTGATTACTTGAGCCAATACAAAGATTTTTGCAATTTGATGGAATATGATTCTTTTGGCTTTGATTTGAATGATTCAGGTATGTTGAACCCTTCTGGAATTTTCATATAGACATCATTGTCTAAGGAGCCGTAAAGATAGGTAGTAGTAACCACATCCATTAATCGCATATTAAGATTTTCGCGTACTATCAGACTCACCAAATACCTTAATGTTATTCAATCCATGACGGGTGAATATGTTTCTTCAAAATCAATGCCCGGTCTCTGGGAAAAATCCTAGGCTACAAGTCTTGTTTTGTATCTTGTCATATCATTATTTTCATTTTTTTTCTCACAAATACCCATCTGTAGCCAACAGGTTTTACATTTACAAGTGTTTGGACTATGGGGCCGAATACTTGCTATTTTGTGTTGAGTCCAATTCAGACTTAATTGCATCTTTCCATTTTTCTCAATCATCTATTTGCCGACATTCATCAACTGATTTTGATTCATAATCCTCGTCATCTTTCATTATATCGAGTGCTACATAATATGCAAATGCATTATCAACATTTGTTTTCTTTTTGTTCCAATATTTTCCACTGGCGGTATAGTTAACAGAAGTTTTAATAACTTCATCATCACTTTCATCAGAATTTTGAGTATCAACCTCTTCAGGGGTTGTACTGACATTTTCAGGTATCTAATCATTGTTGATATCTTCACCAGTACTTACAACTTTCTTCTTTCGTGGATTCTTATTCTTGGAACCCAACGGTATGCCACATTTTACGCGGGCATAATGCTCATTAGCACTCGGCACTTTCCCTTCTGCGATATTTATTTTAGCTAGTGCATTTGCTGCTGCAATATATGAATTTGTAACTTTGGCAGCATCATTAAAAGCATTAGGCAATTTATTTGCAATTATCTGTAAATACACAATTCTTTGAACTTCAAGTTCACTATATTTCATATGAGGATCAAATTCAAGTAGTATTTTCTACGAAATTTATGTTTTCAGTTGATTATTGTATCCCTTCAATGTCGGGAAATGAGATTCATCAAAGTGACAATCTGCAAACCTTGTAGTAAATAAATCACCCGTTGTTGGTTCAAGATATTTTGCAACCGAGGGTGATTCATACCCAACATATATACCCAACTTTCTTTGAGGTCTCATTTTCGTGCATTGTGGTGGTGCAATCGGCACACAAACAGCACATCCAAAAATTCGCATGTGAGATATATTTGGTACTTTTTCAGATACTAATTGTGTAGGGTAATAACAATGATAACTTGTTGGCCTTATTTTTACAATGGTTGCTGCATGCAATATAGCATGTCCCCAAGCTGATACGGGAAGTTTAGACCTCATTAACAATGGTCTAGCAATTAATTGCAATATTTTGATAAGGGATTCAACGAGGCCATTTTGCGTATGTACATAGGGAACATGATGTTTCACAGTAATCCCAATTGACATGCAGTAATCATCAAATGTTTGTGATGAATACTCTCCGGCATTATCTAAACGTATTTTCTTTATCGGGTGATCTGGAAATTGTGCTCGCAATTTAATTATTTGTGCAAGTAGTCTAGCAAAAGTTAGATTGCGAGTAGATAACAAACATACATGTGACCATCGCGTTGACGTGTCAAGTAGTACTATAAAATACTTGAAGGGTCCACACGGTGGATCTATAGGTCCACAAATCACCTTGAATTCTTCCAGAAAAACTAGCGATTCAAATATAACTTTTTTGGAGATGGTCTGATTATTAACTTCCCTTGGGAACATACAACACAATCAAATTCATTCGGACTCAAAATATTTTTCTTTTCCAATGGGTGGCCATTTGAATTTTCAACAATTTGACTTAGCATTACATTGCCACCATGCCCAAGTCAATCGTGCCAAATTTTAAATTCGCTAGTAGTCATTTGGTCAACTAGATAATATGTTTCAACGACACTGACTTTTGAGTAATACAAGCCGGAAAAGAAAGATGGTAATTTTTCTTTCACAATTCTTTTGCCATTTATAATCTAAGTTATTAGAAGATACTCATTTTCTGTTTCATTCAATGTTTCAATATAATCTCAATTTTTTCGAATGTCACTAAAGCTCAATAAATTCTTATGAACTTTGCTTGAGAGCAAGACATTTTCAATTGTCATTTTTGTTCATTTAGGAAAAAATACAGTAGATTTCCCTGAGCCTTCAATCATTTTCGATGCACCACGGATAGTAACAATAGTGTTTTTTCCCACGTTCAGATGAGAGAAATAACTTTTAATTTTTCAGAATGTTGTGAGTCATAGCATTGTCGATAAGACAATATTGTCATCGGCTCCAGAATATTTGACATCCATATTTTTGCAAGAAGGTAGAAATAATAAAAGATATGTATTAGTAATATAATAAAAAATAGACTTATATTATAGGGGATAATACAAAAAGAGGGCCGGAAGCATCAAAATAACAAAAGAGATACAACAACGTTTTATCATTAATATCATCAGCTATGTCAAGCTGATCATCGGAATCTAGGTGCATGACATTTTTATTCACCACATCATCAAATGTGTCACCGTGGGTAGCGTGATTTGTTCAGGGGCAAGTCTTTATTTTGAGGCCCGATACAGTTCAGCCAAGTGACTGGCTATGTGACAAACATTGGCCCAATCGTCTTTGATTCCACCCCAGGTGCATTCCTCGTCATTGTTTCTGTTTCTTCTGGCATTGAACCTCTGTTGAGGTCTGTACGGCCTTCTGTCATTATAAAGCCGATTTGGCACATATCAGGGACTGTTTTGATAATTATTGTGACTGTATGCATTTATCTGGCCCCGTCCGGAATTTGATTTCGATCGCGATCAATTTGTTGATTTCTGACCTGCCCACGACCACACACCGGATTTTCCGGTTGTATTGCATTTGCTTATGGAAATGTATTTGCACCTGCTGGCTTAGATTCGTGATTTTTCAATAGAAATTCATTATTTTGTTCGGCAAGCAAAAGACAGATGATCATCTCAAAATATTTCTGGAAGCCTTTTTTGCGATACTAGTGCTGCAAAACTATGTTAGAGACATGAAAAGTGCAGAAAGTTTTCTCCATCATATCAGACTCAAATATATTTTCGCCATAATGGCGCAGTTGTGATGTTATTTTAAACATGACAAAATTATATTCTTGGACTGTTTTGAAGTCTTGAAGTCGTAGGCTTTGCCATTCGCTTCGTGCCCTTGACAACATAGTCAGTCTCATATGATCGTATTTTCCTTTCAATCTCTTTCACAATTCAAGTGGGGATTCCAACGTTACATATTGCATTTTGAGTGTCTCATCGATATGATAGCAAAAAAAAATCATGGCCTTTGCACGATCTTGGCTCGGGGAGTTTTTATCCCGGGCAATGGTATTTTCCAAGCCCATTGATGTAAGGTACATTTTAACATCGCGAGCCCAGGCCATATAGTTTTGGCCATAAACAAGGAGATGAGAAATTCATATTTGACAATGTTAGACATAAAAACAAATAAAATATAAAATATTATATTGCAAAAATTAAAATGCACAATCGTGTTGATAACGTGTTGTAATATTAATATGATATTAGCCAATGGAAATATTAATTATCTCTATCGCTAACTACTATTTTACATATGGTATAAATATATATAATACATATGAATATATATATTAAGTATACGTATGCATATGCCCGTGTGAATGCATTAAATATATGTAATGATTACAAATGTATGTAATGTGTATTAATTATTAAATATGTAATATATATGTATCTAGGTAGAACATATATATATATATAAGGTAAATGAATGAGCCGAGAAAGAGGGTAAAATTGTAGTATTTTTATTTCGATGAATTCCATTATTTATAGGCAAATGAGATCAACGAATGTGGCTAAAACTATTACAACGATTAGCCTACGTATATGATTCGTGGCATCAACAGAAGCATCCACACTTCATCTACGTTGGGTATAGGTATATACTTCGTGTACATTTCATTATAGAGATATGTTTTTATTTTATATTTTTAATATGGAATCCGCAAGCGCTACCCTCAGGGTGCGGGGTGAGATGTGTTTTTTAGTGCTCTATGTCAAGTGAATCCAAGTGTATTAGTATTTTATTGTAATACAAATAATATATGAAAAGATAATTTTATTTTTATTTTTTAGTAAAAAATGATAATATTGTGATAAAGTAGGAATATGTTTGTATTTTATTCAAAATGTAACTTTGTTTTTTTAAAAAAATGAGAAGATTTAAGTGGACAAATTAAAATAGAAATTTGAGGGAAAAAGTATTTTAGTTAGAAGTGTTTTTTTTGCAATGTTTGAATGATTTTATCAATAATATATAATATATATATATGTTGTATTTGAATTTTTTTAAGAGAATTTATATATATACTATATTCTTCCAATATGATAGTCTATATTTACTTTTTTGCGCATGGTTTAAAAAAATAATATTTTAATTATAGCGATAGTTCAAAATAATATAAAAATGATTTTATTCTTACTTTTTGATATAAAAATTATAATGTGATGGTAAGTAAAAATATATATATAGAAAAAATAGAATTATATTCATAATTCAATAAAAATATGATATGTTTAATCATTTGAGTTACTATACCGTTCTTATATATGCTCTATTAAATCATTACGGAGTGCGAAATAAACATCTTTGTCGTTAATTTGTTTATGTCAAGCAAGAAATTGTTGAAGTAGGATAATTTTATCGGTTGTCAATTGATAAAAGTGGTGTTGAAACTTATGCATTGAGATTGTGTTCATCTTTTATTATCATATTATACATAATAATATAAATTGTGATAATATCATGCAAAATATTTTTTTTTTCCAAGATCAAACAAGTCCGACAATAATATGACAACGTGATTGTGAAACTTCGAAAGCACGGTCAACATCTTTTATACAAAACTTGTTTTTGTATGAAATTTTTTACTTTGTAAATCGCAAATAGTTTGCCCAGGAGTAGCCCGTGTATGATAAACAGGGACGGAACTAGCTTCCGAAGTTAGTGGTAGAGTTGTCTAGTATATATTGAGTTTTATGGTTCGATTTTGATTTTAACATATTTCAAACCGTGAGTCGTTGATTTTTTTGTTCAAACAAATGGTTCGATTTTATTTTATTTTATTTTTTACAAAAATCTTAAAAATTTATAAAAACATGTCGGATTTTCTTATGTACCACTTCAATTTTTTATTTTTTTTTTTCTTCCTCAATGCTATGGGATGATGAAAAAAATTAGAAGATAATACAATGAGACACTTGAAATAATGTTTAGTATAAAAAATATTTTTATTTATATAAATTATAATTAAAAATATTATATGAATATAAATTAAAGTAAAAAACAATAACATAACATATAATACACTGAAATTTTAAAAGGGACAAAGTGATAATTTTAAATTAGGAGGGGCAAAATAATATATTTACATAAATTTTATTTAGGCAAAATAGCAAAAATTCCCCTTGTGATTTTTCGAATTCGCTGAAAACCTCATCTAATTTTAAAATTGCATAAAATCTACTCGTGGTTTCCAAAATATTGCACACTCGTCCCTCCCTTCAAAATTGGACTAACGGTGTTAATTTTTTACTTATTAATTTTTTACTTTTTGTACCATTATACCCTTATATTTATGACTTTTGACCCCTTATTCTATATTTGACCATTATTTTTCTCATCATACACACATACCTAAACCCACACACACATTACACAGACATGCATACGCATTCCACATGTTTTCTTCCTCTTTCTTCTTTTTTTTCTCCATTTTTTTTATCTCGGTTTCTTTTTTTTTTTTTACACATAAACATACACTCGTACATACATATTCTTTCCCTCTCTCCTTACTTCTTCTTTCCCTGCCCGCCTACTATTCTTCTTTTTTTCTTTTTTCTTCTTTATTTTTCTTCATTTTTTTCCACTTCTATTTCTTGAAGATTCATTTAAGTTTAGGCGATTAATGATTGATTATGTTTGTTAGATTCATAGATCGATTAAAACCCTTGCCAATTTAAATTTGGAATTTTTTAAGTTTAACCCAAATCTTAAGAAAAATGCCTAATTGATTGAGAAAAATATGTCTGATTCATACATAAATCATTGATTGTGCACACGTTAATTATACATTAATAGCTTAATTAGCAAATTCCCCTAACTATTTTTAATTAAAAAAATAATTTATTGTACAAGAAAAAAAAAAGAAAAAAATTCATATCTGCTCCGCCGTTCTTATCCGTCTGTCATTACCAACACCACATTTCTTAATACTTCAGACATTTTCCTTTCGTCACTTTTCTCAAATGAAAATTTCAATTTGAGGGTTACAGATTAGATTGATTCTCTTACTATTTTTCCTTGTTCGAGCTCACCGCAATCCATTGTTTATTGCGAAGATTTAGGAATTGTCGACTCTCATTATTGCAGAGGTGCGTCTCGCCAGAGTGCTGCCCTATTCTTACTGGACTTTTATCAAAGAAAAAGAAAGCAATTGAAAGCATAAGAGAACAACCATGACAAAAAGGTTGGGGAAGATGAAAGAAAGAATATAGGGTAAATTTGTAATTTTCTTCCTTATATTAAAGGTGTGTTTGTTTGAGGGTTTAGATTTTGAGTTGGGATTTGAATAGTAAAAATTTTGAATTTGAATAGTAAAAATTTTGAATTTGAATAGTTGTATGATGTGATATAAATAAGTGTTGATGTGATGTTTTGAATGTAAAATTGATTTTTTAGTATAATATAAAAAATGAAAAATAGGTGTTTGATTTGATATTTTTGGGGGAAAAAAATTGGATGAATAATGTAAATCCAATCCAATCCCCCAAACAAACACACCCTAAGTGAATTTTCAAGAATACACGCATTAAGGCGTGTGTAGTACAATTACCGTTAAATATTAACAGTGAGAGTATTTTTTATAACATTTTCGAAACCACGAGTAGGTAATATAAAATTTTAAAACCATATGGGGTATTCATAAAATTTAGGAAACCATGAGGAGGATTTTATGCTATTTTGTCTTTTATTTATTTTAAACTAAAAAATACTACCTTCGTCCGTCTCTAAGGGTCTCATTTACTTTTTGCATATTGATATTTGAATATTACTTATTATATCAAAATATAATACAAATTAAGGAAAAATGACAAAAATACTTCTATTAGTGTCTTATAATACTATTATAATGACATTTGTGCAAAAAATTATACAAATATAATGATATTTTTAATGTTAAGTATAATGACGCAAAAGGTAAATGAGACCCTTAGAGCCGAACGGAGTGAATATATTTTTGGGGGTTGTACGTCCGCCTATGATGATAAATACCATCAGTTAGATAATAATTTATATTGTATGATATTGAATGATATAAATCATATAATGCGTAGGAGAAGCAATATTTAGAGTAACATTTGAAAACAAGGGCAATAATTCTAAATTATTAATTTATTACTGGCGTATGACATATCAAAATATGCATGTCATATCCAAATATTATAATAATTAACTTTAAGAATAATAGTTGGTGATCCATTATAACAGACATATTGACCTATAAAAGTCATAAAATAGTTTTTCTAATTCCAATGCATATAATTCAAATTGTTCAACATTTTTTGAAAATTATGAGATTCTCCAATATAAAACAACATTGAAATATAATTAGCATTAAGTAATCATTGAAAAAAGAAATCAATAATAGCATGACAATCTTTAACACTTTCAATTGTTGTTGATTCATCAATTTTAATGTAGTAATAAGTTGAATGTGTAGCTACACCAAATGCTAACATCCAAAAGACAACAATTATCTTTTGTAAAATCAACAACCCAAATGTAGCTATGTGTTTGTTTGGGGGTTTGGATTTTGAGTTGGGATTTGAATAGTAAAAATTTTAAATTTGAATAGTTTTATGATGTGATATAAATAGGTGTTGATGTGATGTTTTGAATATAAAATTATTTTTTTAGTATAATATAAAAATGAAAAATAGGTGTTGATAATTTCTCTTCACGTGATTAAGTACAAAATAATCTGAAAAGTATAATATATATATAATATTTTCCTCCATCCGGATATACGGAAAACTTATTCCTTCTAAATTTTTAGAAAATTCTCTACAAATTTTCTTCCAAAAGTTTTTAATTCGGTTTGTGAAATCTGTTATTCCGTTAATAATTCGTTCTATCTTAGAAGGCAATCGGTGGAAGGCCAAATTCGCTTCAAGGAAATCGCGTTCTGCGTGAGGCTTGGATTTGATTTTGCATCTATCCGATTTTGTGTTTTCAAAATTCAGCATATCTCAGAATCACTAAATTATTTTCCAACAATCTTGAAGCTAATTTGTGAAATATGAGATTAAAAAAAAAAAAAAAAAACCCAATCCACCGCTAATCCTCCAGATTTGCTGCAACTCAAATATTTTACAGGTTTTTGAGTTTATAGAGAATCAATATTGCACTTCCAAGTTCCATGGCTGAAAGCCTTATTTGCCCATCGATTTTTTTTCTTTTGTCATTTTTCTTTTGAACTTGCGTCAGTTTTTTGGATCTATCTCACTTTATTGCGTATTCGAATTTGGTTTCCAAATAATGCAAACACTTCACACATAGAGATCTAGATCGATATCTTTAGTTTTTCACCCAATTATCGATTACTTTCGGCACATCCAGCGAAAGCCATAAAGCGGTTGAAAAGATTGGCCAAAACAGTCGTTTGTGAAAACAATTTGATTTATTTCTCTCTGGATGTTTCTTTAGGTGATTGATTTACACATTTTAGAGAATTTTTACAAAATCAAAACTGACTATAGCTTTTTTCAACATTTTATGCGTCAATAGTCATTTTCATAAGTTCTGAAAATGATGTTTATTTGATCAATCTTTTTATGTAAGTAGTTATTCTGTTGTCCATTGATGTAGTTTTGTGGTTCAAATATCCTTGCTTGTTCTGTTTCAATAGTCATATCGATCGATCGATCTTACGTTTTTTTCTTGTAGAATGGAATCTTATCATACGAATCATAAAAGAGTATGAAAACATTCTCTAATGATCTCATCCACCCACCCAACCGGTGAGGCAACCAAAAGGACTGCTGCCGAAAAGCTGTAAAGGCAGTGTACAAATAGGCCTTCAAAGCCGCGATGGAGGGAACGCAGCTTATTGTTGCGACCTTCAACCAGCCTATTATGTAGAAAAAAACAAAACAAAAAAAAAAAGCAAACGGGATCCTGTTGATACCCGTGTGAGACAACCTGTTGTTGTTCTGCCTCGTCCGCAACATATGGCTGTAGGACCTACGCAGGGTCTCGTTGTGTTTTCCAGATAGCAACCAGATGACTTGGAGGGTATACAACTTGATGCTATTGCGGACCATGTAATGCAACATGTTGCTGCAACTTTCTGGCAGCATGTTGCTGCAGCAACCAAAAAACCAGAAAAATTCAACGGAAAGAAGTTTAAAACGTGGCAGCAACTGATGTTGAAAAAAATATATAAATATATATTGCAGTCTAGTTGGGGTGATTTTAAGATTTACTTGAAATACAAACGGAAGGAATATAGACATGGTGAGACTGATCAATCGTTTCTAAACTGAAGATGAGCATAGATCGAACCTGGCAAATAGGGGACATCTGATGCTCGGCAGCAAGGCCAATGTTGTCAACACAATTTCATAAGACAAGTGAACGCAACTAAGGTTATTGGGGCTGGGGAAGCTTGAACCCAATTCCTACAGTGATTAATAGCGCAATTAAAATTTCTGAGGAGTTATACATTTGTGTATTGATAAGACCATTCACTATTTCTTGAAGCTCGATCTCTTCCCCTGATAAACCATATAGCCAAGAGAAACCATGAACTAGAATTGAAGAGCTTGCCCCACCATGTTGCGTCAAAAGATAACCAAGCGGATCTGCTAACCAAAGGATTAAATTGTGATGCAGGTTAAAAACTGACTAGAGGAATGGGGCTTAAGCCTGCTGAGGAAAAAAACTTATAATGGAAAACCCAACCTAAAAAAATTGGAGATCCCAAAAACTAGGTACAATGGGACAACCTACCTATAAAACTTATGTTTGTTACTATGGGGGCTAATATCCTCAACCTATTCCTATCAACGAATAGTGACAGAGTATAGGGGATAACAAATAATTTCTTTAATGATTACTAAGTGAGTGTTGCATCACTCGGAAACTTAGAAAGATCACCTATGTGAGAGAGAAGTGAGGCCACTTCAAATGAGAAATGTTCAGGCTCAGTTCTTTAGAAATTCTCGCAGAACCAGGACGGGTTCCATGGCCAAAACGGATCAAACAATGGGAACCGAGCTAGACACATGAATTTTGTGTCGGTATGTAGCCCACTTACTAGAAAATTGAACAGTTCAAGGACAAATCAACGATTCAAATTAGTCAAAAACGGATGACTACATTCACGACAAATATTATTGATTAGATATATTCTTTTAATATATATAGTCACATAAGTTGTTGAGATTTGTAAGAAAAATGTTGATAATGTTTATTTTCTACCCAACAATAAGGAATTATGAAATCTATATCAACGGTTCGGATTAATTTTTTTAATTGATAAGATCTAATATTCATCTAATATACATATGTCTATCTATATTATAAATACGAGTGTGTACTACATGTCACTTGAAAGTACTAATTTACCCTTTCTTTTATTTGCAGTTTTATCCTTCATCTAAAAATTTTAGCGTCTCTCATCTCTTCTGCCATATTTATCAAATCCTTTCAATCTCATTTCAATTCTCTACTACCAACATAACAACCAAACCTTATCTAATCCATTTCAATCTTAAAAAAACCAAATATCCACTTCATCGTTGATATTTGGTCATAACTCCGGCCGCCACGCTGTCGTCTCAAACCCTTTCTGGGTGCTCGAGGTATGTCATTGCTCTTTTTTTATATCTTGTAGTGTGAATTAGAATTATCGACCGTTATGAACAGAAACTCAGTCTGGATACTGCCGGTAGTAGTGTTAATTATGTCTTGATCGGTCTAAATATGTCTATAAATACAACTTATTATTTTTATTTATTTGTATTTTAACATTTTACTTCTTATTCCAGTATATTGAATTTTTTTCTCAAAATGTCCATATGAGGTGGTGGTTATAGTCGTGATGAAGATATGTTGCTATGTCAACAATATTTGAATATTTCGCAAGATCAAATTACTAGCCAACAACATTTAAGTGATCAAATTTGGAATCGAATCACCGATACATATAATCAAAATAAAAAGACCGATTGTGAGATACATAATGCTAGATCTGTACACAACCCGATCCAGACCATAGAGAGAGTTGTTCAAAAATTACCTTATTTCATATACAAAAAAGTATAATTCAAGTAATTGTCTTTATGTATGTGTATATACACACACCCTATGTGTAAGCACAATGGACAGGGCCCGATTTTGGGACCGTCAATCCGATTTAATATCATTGTATGTGTGGTAATTTGTATGTATGCATGTTTAATTAATTTAAGTCATTTACAATTCAAAGTAAAATGAAATATGAATCTATTTATATCTTCGACAAAAGAGAACACGTGCTTGACAATGACACTTTTACATATTTTAATCTCCATGACCATGCAACACCCATAGGTTGTATGGCAACTTCATCATATCCAATTTATTTGTATAAATATCACTAATATGGATGTCATACATGACTCTGTATGGAGACAATATGATAGGCAGACATAGAGACATGCTGACAAGTACAAGAATCCATCCCACGAAATTGGTGTTGCTCAATTCACTAGATATACCAAACATACCACCGTAGCACACAATATCAATTACTACCAGAGTATCGTATGAAACTCATGTTGAAGGAATTGCTTTGGGAACCACAAACATAGATTAGCTGCAGTAAAGATAGTCTCTATCGACGATCCGACAACTCCAACAACTCAGTATGTGCTCCACATGCATGTTATAAACTTTAATTTCCCGTACAAATCTATCAATCACACGACGGAAAGACGAGACAAACGAAATGTGCTACAAAAAGAATTACAAAAGAGAGTAAGGATTTTGTTGTAAAGAAAACAATCTAAATGAAGGATTGCATGGTAGATAAGGCCAATCAAGCGATGACGAAAGCCAGAGACTACAAGGATTACAGAATTGAGAAAACGAATAAATGCTACGACAGGAAAAATCGCAGAATTGAGGGGCACAATGGCGGATGTAGTGAAAAGGACAAGGAATAATAAAAGTATAACAACAAGAAGAAGAAGAAAGAGAAGACAATAAATGAAACTACAAAAGGAAGACGAGTGGCGGCGGTTGTGACTTTAGGATTTTTGTTTTTACTTTTTAATTAAAATTATTATATAAAATTATTATTTTTATGATATAATATAAGAAAATTTGTACTCGCTTCGCTCCATCTTAGTTATTTGATTTTTTTTATAGATATAGAAATTTAAGCAATGATATAACTAGTAAATAATTAAGAAATGAATAAATAAAAATAATTATAATTAAGATTAATATAATTAATACATTTAGTTAAAATTTTAAAAATTATAAATTATAAAATTTAACGTATGTATGATTAACTGTATAATTTTTTTTTTTAAAATGATAAATTATGCAAGACAAATATAAATGAAAAATATAAACAAATCATGTGGGACGAAAAAAATATCTATTTAATATTTTAGTTTGAATTATTATTATTTTTTATGTGAGGGATAAAAAAATATAATACTCCCTCCGTCCTAGAATTATAGTTTGGGTTATTGTTTGACACGAGATTTAAGAAATATTGATATTATATTAGTATTGGGTAAAAAGTATGAGTAAAAAACTTTTTTGCCCTTATGAGTGTATTAGTGTAAAAAGTAGTGACAATTGTGTAATAATAATGAAAAAGTAAGGATAGTTTTATAATGATATGATTATATATGAAAATAAGACTATTATTTTGAAACGGATAAAAATGATAAACATAACTATTGTATTGAGACGTAGGGAATATAAAAAATAGTAGTACTTTTTTTGGCAAAACTGCCTATATCCCCATTGTGGTTTGGAAACTTGGCGCCATTTTCCTCCGTACTTTAAAAACTGCGCGGTTTCTCCCCTGTATTTTCAGAAATGTTGCACACTCTCCCCATTGATCAATTTTACCTAACGGTGTTAAATTTTATATGTAATGGATCGTTATACCCGTCAATTAAATATCTCACATAACTTTCTCTCACTTCTCTCCTACCACTCGTCCCCTCCCCACCGACATCTATCCCCACCATCCCCCCTAAAGTCGCCGCAGCTCCAATCGAAACTTCAGGTTCCGACCACGATTCCGCGGCGGCGGTCTCCCCCGGCGGTTGCGGTCACAATTTCAGCCAAGAACAAGTCTGTCATTCCTTCCTCTTCAGCGATATCACGGGTATTCAACTTGTTATCGCGATTTAGGGCATTTCACGGGTTATTTTCTACCTCGTTCGTTTTTTTTTTTCACGGGTTAGGGCATTTCTTCATTTTTCCTTTGCTTTCACGGACTATGGCAATTTCGGGTTGAGAAGTTCTTCGATTTGTCATAGAAGTGGATTTTGGGTTTCGGTCTGTAAATAAATGATGATATATTATCATTATTATTGAAATGTCATCAAAATCTGTTAGAATCATTGCTTAATTGAATAAAAGATTTCAGCACAATAGTCTTGCTGTAATTGGGGAACAAAAGTTCAATTCTGTAGTTATTTCATTGTCCGTAAATAAAGATGAAACAAGTGATTATATATATATATAAATAAGTAAAATTAAGAAGAAAGTGGAATGAATTAATAAATAAAAATGTGGATTATATTAAGGGTAAGGTTTAACGGATATGATGAAAGACTTTGATAATGAGGTGATGATAGTGAGGTGAGTTGAGTGACAAGTAAGAAGAAATAATTTCTTTTAACAACGGTGACGACGACGACTCATGAATTATCATATTCTTCTTCATCTTCATCTTCTTCTTCTTCTTAATGGGAGTGGAAGGATTAATTAAGAAATTTGGGTAGTTTAAGAGAAGCAACAACAAGTCTACTCGTTTACTCCACGCGTGTATTCTATCTTCCGTTTTTTTTGCCATTTGAAGAGTTAGACGCAAAGTTTTTGAAAACACAAGGGAATACTACGCCGTTTTTAAAATACAAAGAAAAACGATGCCAAATTTTCAAACCACATGGGATATAGAATTTGCCTACTTTTTTTCTCAAAAGAAGGTGCTTTTTTCATTTTTTGTCCACTTTTTTAAGCATATAAATATATGTAGTATAATATTAAAATATAAAAAATCTATCTAAAAAAAGCTAACGGCAATAGGATTGACTTCCTACATCATCATTTCTGCACTTACGAAAATACCCTTGGCATGAATGAAGAACTTCAGCGCCTTTCTCGATGTAATAATACATTTTTTAATTGATTTACTGTATTATTTTTATTTTTTTTTTCATTTCAATTGATATACTTTTATTTTTATAAGTATTTATTTTAATATATTTAACAAATTATTTTGCAAGGCTTGAAGGGCAAATTCGTAAAAGAGTAGCTTGAGGCGGCGGCGGTGGTCCCTCCAAGTCCCACAGGCAGCTCTCGCATTTTCCACGTCGTTTCGCCTACTTGTCTTTGTCATCAATTGTTTATTCAATTTTATCTTAGGGTTGCAAAAATCGCACAGCGGCGGATGGGAAGACGAGCGACGCACGACGACGATACACCGCGAAATTAATTCGACGACAACTCTGTATATGTTTGTCTATATGTGAGTATCGATTTCGAGGGGATGATTTTGTGTATGTGTTCTTCTCTGGATTTTGGGGGGTTTTATTCAGCCTTTTCTTTTAGGTTTTGTCGGTGGGATTTGATCTTTTTAGATCTACGATTTGTGTGTGGTTGTTTCTTCAATTTTATAGTTTGATTGTGGATTCTGTGGCCAGAGGAGTTACAATTGTGTTGAGAAAATGGAAAAATGGTGTTTCTTATTGCTACATGTAAAAAGTCAATCGCTTTGGATGTCGGTTGTACTTTTCAATTAAATCTACATATTTTGTTGGTGGCCGTGCCGTGTGAGATTTTTAGGGTTTGTTTGATCGGTTAATCATTTAGTTCGAAGACCTGGATGGTTGCTGCTTGTTATCTTCACCAACGTTGTCGGGGTTTTGGTTAGATCTGCTTTGATTCTTGGAGGGTTTGGTCGAATAGGTGATGTGATGGACATAATTTGAAAATTATATAGTAATTTGTGTGGTTGCTCGTGCTGGAACTTCTGCGGACAGGTATCTGTAGTTCACAGAAATTGGAAAAAAAATGCTGTGTTGTGTTGCATAAGGTTGTCAAACATGGTGTTTACCTTTACTCAAATGAACAAGTCTCTACAAGGTGCTTGCAATCCACATGCAAATAAGCTCTGAGTTTGATTCTCCGGGGCTGGTGGTCTTGCCTTTTTATCTAAAATACTTTGTGATACTTTGGCTTTTACTTCCCAGATTTTATTATTTATACTCTTTATTTCCCCAAAAAAAAAAAAAAAAACATTTTACTCTCACAAAACATCACAACAAACATTGTTTAAATACAAAATCCAAACCAAATCTTCCCCATCAAAATTGAAAGAATCACATGATGAGTATTCATCTATGATGCAAAATGAAGATTCCAATGCTTTTATAAGCAAAGAGTATATCAAAAATAATATTTTATGCATATACAAGTAAGGATGTTTGGTTTATTCAATTGAAGTATCTAGCTAAACTCACTTTAGATTACTTTTCATGTTTTTAATATGAATTCGACATAGTTTTTTTTTTCTTTCCTTTTTTTTTAATAAAATAATTGTTCAAATAAAATAGGCAAAATTGCTCATAATTCACCCCTTGCCATCTACACATAGTAGAGCATATGCGACACACGCCAATAATGTGAATTTCAAAGTTGGCATACTTCATTGATACAATAGTATTGACGTGTGTTTCATACACTCTTAAATGTAGCCGGTGGGGTTTGATGCAACATTTTGGAAAATATGGGGGTGTCACACAATATTTAAAGCACAAGGTAGAATTATGCGGAGTTTTCAAACCAAAGGTTGATTTTGGGCAATTTCGCCAATAAAGTTAAATGAAAAAAAGAACTTGTGTATTCAGTTTCGTACTCCAAAATCTTTGGTATAAGACTTCTTTTGGTTGCACACTTGTAAAATTTCTTGAGGTAATCAATACTAACAACAATGATTTTGTGTCTTTTTATTCCTCTGATTGAACTGAAAAATATAGTTTATGTTGTAACTTAAAAATACAATGACACTGTAATTCGGTTAAAGTATTTATACATGTTTGAGAATTTAGAGATTATTATTATTTTATTTTTTTCAGTCATCTATGTGATTTTTGTGCTTGGCATCTATAAGGAATATGGGCCATATGGGCCATATGCTGTTTTGCTGTACGATCGTGGTTCCACGCCCAATGTTAATAACCAAAATCCAGGAATTTTTTTGTGTCATATTTATGTATATTTGTCTGGCCTGTGCTTCCATTTTTGCTAGTTGCAGTTTGTTATATTTATCACCATTATCAAAATGATGTTTGTTTATATGTTTCATTAACTAAAAAACTTGAGATATGATAAGAGAAAAAATCTGAATGAGTTTGGCTACCATTAAGTGTACCTTGGTGCTTATATCTTCATTATGATTACATTTTATGAAATTGATCTACAATATGAAGTGTTAACTTTGTAGCAGTTGCAATAATTTAGAAAAAAGAGTTTTATGTTCTTCTTTTTTTCATCAAGAGAGGCCTTTGTCAATATATTTATGCTCCTGCATTGATTGCATAAATATTCCTGAACATATTATGGATTGGTTTTATACTTAAATCTGTATGTTCCCATCTTTTACTGGATGCAGGTATATACCTAGTGTAGCTAGCGTGTTACCCCTGCCAGGAGATGATTTGCCTACCTGGGAAAGGTGAAAGTTCTTTTTTTTTTTTTGCGAACCATGGAGGTGGTTTTCTATGCATGCAAATATTAACTCTTGTGTTCATATTGTATGTTTTTCTTTTCTTTTTAAATACTTTTAGATGTTTACAAAATGCATTGGGAAGATCCATTACTACACTCATGTCGTAAATGTTGGCACGTTGCAGCTGATCTATATAGAATAAACTTTTGGAATATGTACTTCTGGATTTTTATAAACTGCTGTGTATTTTTATAAGAGAGGATTATGTCTTTATCAGCTTAGAGTATATTTTTCTATTTTGGGTATAGGGTAGAATATTACTTTATATAAAATAATGGTAATATTTTAAAAATGTAGCAACTATTATTTTTTATGTTTATTTTTTATCGGATAGTAAATTAATTTTATTGATAGGTAAGTTTTGGCTACAATATAAATTAACTGGATAGATAGACGGAAGCTATAGAAAAGCTTATAAATTGATGTTAACTTTAGCGTCATGCTTAGAGCACTTGCAACGGCAGCATCGGGTAGATCAGCAATTTAAAAAAATAAAATAAATAAAAATGCTGAGATCTCCTCTCCCCTGCATCTCTACAAGATGCTAGGAAGATTTTTACATTTTGCCATGTGTCCTATTTTAATTGGGACACATGACATATCTATATGATATAAATATTATAAATGTATATATGTTGTTTTTTGGAATTTATTTTAAAGGTGTGTTTGTTTGGGGGTTTGGATTTTGAGTTGGGATTTGAATAGTAAAAATTTTGAATTTGAATAGTTGTATGATATGATATAAATAGGTGTTGATGTGATGTTTTGAATGTAAAATTGATTTTTAGTATAATATAAAAAATGAAAAATAAGTGTTTGATTTGATGTTTTTGGGGGGGGGGGGGGGAAAATTGGATGAATAGTGTAAATCCAATCCAATCCCCCGGACAAACACACCCTAAATGTATTATTATAATTAATTTTGTAATATTTTTATAATATATAAAATTTTGCATTCTACAAATGATATTAATATTATATATATTTTGATTAATTTAAATGATAACTATAATAATTAAAATGTAACACAATATTTTGATAATTTAATTAATTTTTAAAAAATAAATAATATGATGACATTAATTGTTATTTAATAAATTAAATATTTACAAATAGTATTAATTCATTGATTGATTAATTATATAATTAAGAAAAAGTTAAAATATAGAAATAAATTTTTTTTGAGGAGTATCTTTTATTGTGGGTATAAAATGAAGAGGGAAATCTCGTTGCGGATGGTCTTAGCGAAATGGTCTGCCATCTCATTTGCACTTACGGAAATATGGTGGAATTTAATGAGGGGTATCTTTTCATTGAAGAGTTGAAACTTGTTGAAGTCTAAGTTCAATTCTAGGGAAGTGTAGAGCCAAGGATCCATTTGAAAACATTTATTGTATTGCATTTGTTAGATTAGACACATTTATTATGATTAGTTAGGCCCATTTAGGCTACGTATATTTACTTGTAATAGTTCCTAGTATGTACTTCATTATTGAAAAAATAGAATTCCAATGTACATGATGTAGAACACATATGTGCATGGCATTTACCACCTTTATTAAGGTTTAAGTCATCACACCCACCATAGCTGCCTCTGCCATTGGTGCCGTCACCTCCCTAGAAACCCTAATTTTTCTCCCAACAGTTCCAACATGGCTTCCGCCCAGACATGTCGGACTTGTAATTGTAGCCGTTTTTCGACCTATTTTTTATGCCGCCTTCAGACATGCACCATCCCGAGGCGTTCATGATGTCACAACATGTTGATTGGTGTAGCCATAGTCTTGCATGTGCCACACGCTCTGTCGCCATGTTCTGCCATCTTTTCGTTGGATTAAACCAGATTTACGCTGTAGTGATGTCTGTCATTATTGAATGAGTTGATGGACTGATGAATCATTTAATCTTTTGATGTCTATTCAAATGAATCATTGGATACATGCTTCTGTTTGTGGCCAAGATTGTACTTGGATATACCACCCTAGATTTCTTATTTGGTAAATAGATTTGATGCACCCTAAAATTTGTAGCTAGAATGTCTTTCATTCTACTTAATTGTCTAGGTTTCCCCATGCAAACACTGCTGTGCTTTGTTATTATTTTAACAGTAATGCCAACAATTGACTTTTGTGCTCATAGGCTGTAGTTTCCTATCAAACTGATTGGTGCTTGCATTGTTCTTATTATATCTTATATCCAGAAGTGTGGTATGCAGTATATCTGAACATTTAATTTCATACTCAGGTTTTCTCCAGTTCTCTTAACAGTTTTGTCTTGTTGAGATAAAGTCTGAAGTAAGCTGTACAAAACTCTTTCCTTGCTACTTTTGGTTGTTTTGGTGGACATTGATCCATTAGGTAAAAATGAACTCAAAGTTCGAAAAGGTATTGGATAGTAGTCGACGAATTGTTGTTGATCTGAAGAGAAAGCAGTCTGATGGAGGCATAATCTCTTCTGCTGGAGGTTCTCAGCTGCTGATACCCCTGCATTCTGTTCCCAGGCATTATGACCATAATCTTACCAAGCGAAGGAAATTGGATGGACCTAAAACCAAGTGCTGTAACTGTGGTTTTACGTCAGGAAAACACCTACTTAAAAACTATAATAATTTCAAGAAAACTGGAATTCTGCATCGATTGATGTATTATTACAATGATGAATGGAACGATTTCTCCCAGGATGTTATTGCATTTGCTAACAAAGATCTTCTGAGTCAGAAACCTGTGATCGAGGTGGAGGTTAATGAAAACAAGGTTTTATTAGACTTCTTGCATATGATGCTGATAGATCTGAACACAGGTTTGCATCAATCTATTGCTTGGATTGATGTCTCTGGAAAGTGTTTCTTCCCCGAGGTGGTTAATGAATGTGATGAGCTGCGTAATTGTCATAATGAAATTGCGGTTGATGACTGGTTGGTAACTGAGCCCCAGGAATCCAACAATATCAATTTGCATTTGGAGATTGAAATACATGGAGGAAATGATGAGTCTAGTGGAGAGTCTAATGTTATTGTCGAGCAAGTAGAAGTTCATGAGAATGATGCACTTGACATCAATAGTTATGCCAGGGCATCAAATATGGTAGTTGATGACAAGCTTGTGAATAATCAACCAATAGAAGAAAACATGATCATGATGCATGATCCTGTACCTGGTTCTTTGGATTCGGACACCATAAAGAAGATCTTCTTCAAAACAATTAGCTCAACTGATGCAGAGATTGTTGAGGTTCTTCATGGCATGAGCAACACACGGTTGGAACTTTTCATGAAACAGGCTGAAATGACTAGACGTTGCCGTGGGGATGCTAATATCCGATATGCTTGGCTCCCTTGTTCTAGCAGAGTTGTTTCATCTATATTGAAGTATGGAGTAAGCCATTATGAATCATTCAAAACTAAGCTATTGTATGGTGCAGGGATATATCTAATTCCTGCAAATGGCACTCAGACCAGGTATGACTAGTATTTCATTTTATCTTATAGTTATATTTTGTCGTTTCTGTTGGCGGTTAATTCCTCCCATCGCACAGGAGCTGATTTGATGATATTATGTTTTTGGTTGACATGTTATATGATGGCCTATCATATTGGCATTCCATATAGCCAAATAAATTATTTCTATATGAAATTCTCAATCAATACTGTATCCTGGTCTGGATGTTTATCTGTTTTGTATCACTTCTTTTTTCCTATGTTTTTCCAGAATCCAAGATTTTGATGTTGACGAAAATGAAACACGACATATGGTACTTTGTCGTGTTATAATGGGGAATATGGAGCCTATTTGCTGTGGATCTAGACAATTCCATCCTAGTAGTGATGAATTTGATAGCGGTGTTGACAATGTTCAAAATCCTAAGCACTATGTTATATGGACTATGAATATGAACTCTCACATCTTCCCGGAGTGTGTCGTTAGTTTCAAGATGATCTCAGATTCTGAAGGTGATATCTGATATCTTGTATTTATCTTGTTCCTTTTCCGTGTGATTGTGTTTGTGTACAAGACATCTTTAGAGCCTGCAGCCGTGTTTTGTAGCCCACAATGTTATCTACGATGGTATCTTTCATTCTCTCTTGAATTTGTGGAATCCTTTGAATCAGTTTAACTGAGCTGATGAATATTAACTTTGTTTCTTTTTTAGCATTAATTAATTTCTTAGTACACAGGTTTTGTGTTTCTCCTTTTGCGGACTTGATATTAATTTTAGTTCCAATTAACATTAATTATTTTATTAAAGTTGAAAAAGCATTATCTGTTATTTTATCAATAATAAATTACATCGCGAAAGTTGTACGGGTGTGTTTGTTTGGAGGTTTGGTTTTTTTGTTGGGATTTAAATAGTAATTTTTGAATTGGCATAGTTGTACGATGTGATATAAATAGAAGTTGATGTGATATTATAAATGTAAAATTAATTTTTAGTATAATATAGAAAATAAAAAATAGATTTTTGATTTGATATTTTTGAGGAAAATTATTTTATGAATAAATTTGATAAAATGTGATAAAAGAAGGGTGTGTTTGTTTGTGGGTTTGAGTTTTTTAGTTTGGATTTTTTAATAGTAAAAAGTTGAATTTGAATAGTTGTTTAATGTAATATATATAGAGGTTGATGCGATGTTTTTAATGTAAAATAAATTTATAGTATAATATAAAAAAGAAAAGTAATTGTTTGATTTGATATTTTTGGTGGGAAAAAAGGATCTGAATAGTAAAAATTTCTGGTAAAACCCACAAAAGAACACAACCAAATACACCCGTAGAGTTATCTATTTTTACTTCTCCGTACAGTGACAAGCTTACATGCAATATGTTCTAGTAGTCTAGATATTTAGTGTTTTCATGGACTCACATATATTAGCGGAAAACTAATCACTATCTCACTTTGAACTGTTTAACGGCATGGGTTGTTTAGTCCTTGAGATAATTTCTTGATGCTTCTGCAGAGCTTGTGTTTGGAAAGGAG
This sequence comes from Andrographis paniculata, assembly GCF_009805555.1. Lineage (NCBI taxonomy): Eukaryota > Viridiplantae > Streptophyta > Magnoliopsida > Lamiales > Acanthaceae > Andrographis > Andrographis paniculata. Next base: position 1,476,641 of record NW_026137589.1, read on the forward strand.
AGGGTTGATCAAATGAGCTTCGGTACTTGTTTTGAAGGACCACATGCTGCACAGGTGATGTATTTTGTAATGAAGTGTATTGTGGTTGCTGTATCTTCTTCATATTACTTATATTATTCTGTGTTTGGAAAAATTACGACCACCACATCACCTATGAAGTTGTAGTATCTATCTATAGTTTCACATAGTGTGGCTTGACATCATTCCAAGTTTTGATAAAATCCTGGTCTAGTATGGACTCAGTAATGAGTGTGGGCCACTTAAATGAGGGGCCTATACTCATTAATATTTTTAAAAGATATAATAATATATAAATTTAATTATATATTAACTATTTCTTAATTTTATTTAAATTAATTTGTGTTAGTAATATATAAATATTTTTCTGTTAAGTCTTCTTTTTTATTTCATAAAAGTTTATTCTTTATAAAATAACATACATACTTACTATACTTTTATTAAAATATAATTTTAAAAATATTTTAATACTCATTTAATTTATTTTTCATCAAATATTGTAAATCAAATTTATTTTTATATCAATCAATATCAATTGTCCCATAATCCTTACAAATTCAAAATTCATCCGAACATCTCAACTGGCTTAATTCAAATTATTGAGTCCAAAAAAATCTCTGGATTCTAAATACAATTCCGAAAGCAACCAAACATACCCTTCATTTTCCTTTCCATAGTTTCCTTTATACGTGAAAAGCCGTGAGCTCTGTTTGCTTATGTTCTTAACTTTGTTTTCGCACCATTAACAAAATAATTTCCCTTATAAAAACACATCATTAAACACCTATTTAAAATATTATCTGAAAACATATTCTTTCTTGAAAACATCACATCCGACATCAAATCCAATACTTACTTTTATTCAATTTCTTTTTTTTACTATTTCCAAAACAACAAAAAATACGAAAATACTTTCAAAATATATCTAAACACAGCCAGCTTTTGGATGTACTAGTTATTGCATGAAACAAGGCTCAATGTTGTTAAGCAATTCATGTGGAGGCTAACTGTTAAGCAATATGCAGAAGGCAAAATGCTTTTTGTCAAAGAGCAACTGGATTGCTATGCCACTAATGGTTTCAAAGGGAAAGAAATCTGGGGAAACTGCCTCAGTTCAAAATGATGTCATGTGGCACGACATTGGCGTTGCTTGATCCAGAAAATTTTGATGGTTTTGTTGCGATTGCTTTTTTTGGATCGCATGAGCTGCATACCTATTTTGCCTTGCAATTAAAATGCTGCTAGGTTTCAAATTTTTTCTCTGCAAAACTATCCTAACCTTATAACCTATTATGTAAACACGGGTTTTTATGCCTTCTGTTACTTGTGTATCCAATCATTTTATTGGATAACTGATGAAATCTGTTTGAAATCAGGTTAGAAAACTTGTTTACTAATGATCCTTAGTAGTAATTAGGTATTGAGGTTTAATGGTGGTGTTTGAACCTTGGACGCTGTGGCCTAAGGGATGGGGTGGCTGCAAACCGCTACTGAGCATGAAAAATGTGCAACATGATATATACAAAGAAAATAATGCTTTTGAATAATTGTGCTCTTTGATTTTAATGATATTATGATAGTATTCCATAACTTTTATGCCTGCTTTGAAATATTTATGTTCTTTATTTGTCTCTAATATATGATTGAGCATCTATTTTCCGGAGTATTCCTGGTTTCTGTTATGTGATATGTTGCCTTTCAAATCTCCTCTTATAAAATTCCACTCCTGGGCTTTCTTTATTGGCTGGATGGGCCAGTTTTTTAGGATGCTGTATTTGATTGTTCTCGATGCTCCACTAATTTGAAATGAAGCTAGCATGCTTTGCTCATTTTTGGTACTTAAATAGAGCTATTTGTATCAGATGTATGGACTTCCGAATCAAGCAAAAGGTCCAAAGAGCCCTTGGATGCCTTTTCCTATGCTATTCGCTGCCATATCAAGCAAAATAATTCCGCGAAACATGGAGCTTGTGAAGATCAACTATGTTTTATTCAGGGTTTGTCTATCAACCCTTCTGTGCAACTAATGTCAATGTTTTTTATTTTTACTTTGGCATTTGAGTCCCTGTCTCATGGTGTTGCCAGAATAAAAGGTTTAGCCGGGATGAATTTGTGAGGAGGTTGAGGGTGATTGTTGGTGATGATTTGCTGAAGGCTGCAATAACAAGTCTTCAGGCCAAGGTAATTAGCTTCTCAAGCATCTCTTAAGGTAATATTGTGCTTGCTATGTATATCATTGTAGGTTACCATTTGTCTTCTGGCATTCAATATTAAATCGCAGTTCCACATGCTTACTGGACTTCCTGTTTGCCATTTTAGAGTATAGTGTTGCATACCTGTCCAATTTAATATCTTCAGTGATCGTTGACACAACTAAGCTTTATCATCATGGATCCAGATATATTTTTTACTAAAAAAAACATCAAATTAAACACTTATTTTTAATTTGTATATTATATTAAAAGTTAATTTTATATTTACTAGAACATATCAATATCTATTTTTATTGCATTATACAACTATTTTAATTTCAAGTTTTACTATTCAAAATTCAAACGTCAACCACATACAATTGGTTTAGAATGGTGAAATTTTGAATTGAAATAGTTGTTTGATGCGATATAAATATGTGTTGATGTGATATTTTGAATGTAAAATTAAATTTTAGTATAATATAATAAATAAAAATATTTGTTTGATTTGATTATTTTTGTGGGAAAAATTTTGGGATAGTAAAACCTTTTAAAAACCCCACAAACACACTTGCTTTGGAAATTTTAATTTATGATTTTTATTATATTATGTTTTGGCACATCCATGAGTCCTGAATAGGTTTTGGCATTGTCTTTGAAGTGATATCCTTTTTGTTCCGGCACTTGTACCTTGAATTTGATGCAATTTCAAACAGATATGCATTTTGGATTTCTGCAGATGTCATATGGATCAGATGTGGAAACAGCCTAGTGCTGGAGGCGGTGTTTGCGAAAGGTAGCTGGTGAATATCTCCTCTGTTTTTATAATGGTTTGTGTGGTTGGTTATGTTCTGTGAATGCTGGTACTGAATGTTTTAGGTACTCATTACTGTGGTAACTTCTGCTAGTTTGAACCTTCAATAAGTAAATGAAACTTGTGTTTTGTGCTCTGGGTAAATGTAGGATGTGTTTTGTCCTGCACATTATGCACATTAGTCATGCTTTTTTTTTTGAATAACGTGGGAACTCGCATCCGCTATTTGACGAGGCAGAATCTAATAGTCAGCAAACTAGGTGCGAACAATGTATGGTAAGCAAGCATATTAGTCATGCTTGATAGTACAAAGTTTGTGTCTTGCCCATTTCAATGTATATTTTAGAAGTTGACACTTTATTTTAACAATATATACATTTTTTTTAAAAAAAAGTATACTTTTTATGCAACTGGAGCATATATTTGTTGACATCACCATCTTTTGTATATTGATAACCTAATGTTTTTATGCTTGGAAGCATGGTTGTGCCATGGCGTCCCGGCGGTATGGCGCGCTAATCTTTAGTCCAATCCAAGCCCTAACCAGAATCCAGGCCTACACCTACCTGAACCGGACTTGAACCGGTCTAAATCTAAAACCGTTTTTGAAATCTATTTGATTCGAATTGTTGCCTCTCTTCCACCGCCGCAGTTGCTTGTAAATCTCCTCTGCATTTCTGCTGCTCCGCCGCTCAAAACCGAGCCAGTAGTCATGATAGTCGTCATCGAGTATTGATATTTATATGCTTTATTTTGTATTTATTTTTTATATTATTATTATTCTATTATTATCTATTAGTATTAACTGTATATATTATATATTATATTACTATTATTAGTTAGTATTTTAGTGATAATTATTTATATATATACTTTATTTGTTAATATTATTTATTTTATTTTGTATCATATTTTTTATATTTTGTTAAATATTCTATTTATTTTGTATTATTTTGATATATTGATATAAAAATATTTATAGGATTTAATTTGCTATGGCTGAAAGTGAAGATTCATCTAAGGATCTAAAAAGAAAAGTCAAATCAAATTATCCGGGTTGCTTGGAAATTTTAGAGATATAGAAAAGTGTTAAAAACTACTGAAGAAATTTGGAATGAGATGCAGGAGTTTTTAAAGAAAAGACGGTAGAAAAGCAGTTCAGTCGTGTTGAGTTACATGACGACGATGATGTTGACGTTGATGTGAATGTACAAGGAACAAGGCAAGGGGTATCGCACGACTTCGTTTTTTATTCTAGTTTGAGTACCTTAAGCAAGAGGAAGCATTTGTAATCTGCATTAAATTTTCTATAATGTCGTCACAAAATGGAAAAGAAGGCAAGACAGTTGCCTCAATGATTAGAAGAACTCCGTAAGAAGTTATTGAGCAAAGAATATTGGAAGCGTGTACGAGGAGAAACGAGGAGATCAAAAGATTTCATAAAAATATTGCCTTTTTTTTTTTTTTTTAATGAAAATGACATACTATCTAATATGACAAAGTCGAAATCTTAAGATAATGATCGAGTCGGCGGGGCAGATGAGACCGGGTGTAAAAGGTCTAAGTTATCATGAATTACGAGATCCTCTTTTAGAGAAGACGATGAAAAAGACACAAACGCATAAGGGAAAATATGTTATTGCTTAGAAGTAATACAGTTGTTCACTTATGGCTGACAGGTGGGCGGATAAAAGAGGGTGAAATCTGATTAATTTCTTTGTCAATAGCCCATAAGGTATAGTTTTTTGAGTCGATTGATGCATTAAGCTAAGCCCAAGTTGCATCATTATTGGCGGATTTATTTTATACGAAAATTGAAGAAATTGGCAAAGAATACATGATTCAGTAGCTCATTACCTTGATTTTATGTTGAAAGATATTAGGAAATTATCTATTTTTCGGGCAAAGATTGACAATGCGATAAGAGTTACTATGTATATCTATGAGCACATAAGGCTCCTTAATGTGATGTAGGAAAATACAGACGACAGTGATCTTGTGAGGCTTAGGCCTACCCAGTTCCTTTACTTTGCAGAGCTTATATAAGCAATAGAGATGCTTTTAAGCAACTTATTTTTTTTAGTGAAGATTGGATTATATTGAAATTGGCTAATACAAATGCCGGGAGATTAGTAGCAAATACGGTATCGTCTTCTCCCTTTTGGACTGACTTGGAGTATTGTATAAGAGCATCCCATCCACTTCTAATTGTTTTGAGGATTGTTGACGGGGATGAGAAGCCAACGATACCGGAGCTTGCAGTAGCAATGAATGAAACTAAAAAGAAAATCAAAGAACATTTTGAGAAAAAGCCAAATTTATTGAAATAAGTTATGCATATTATCGATAGTCGGTCGGAGGATCAAATGGAAGTCGAGTTGTACGGGGCTGCATTGTTTTTTAATCCTTCTAAGTACTTTGATCTCAAAGTTAGTAATAATGCATATGCTCGTAAGGCACGGACTATGTTTAATGATGCTCTTGAGAAAATGATCACGGATGATGAATTGCAAATAAAGATTTGTAATCAAGTTGATGATTATTATAATATGAGGGAAGTCTCGGAAAATAGTTGACTATCAAGCAACAAAAGACAAAAATTCCTCGTAAGTATTTAATTTTTATAATTTCTATTTTATGTATTTAGTTATATTTTCAATTTTCTTTAAATGTCGAACTAAATATGTTTTTTTAATATTTTACAATTTTAGTTGATTTCACTTCGAGGTCCAATCACTTGACTTCCGTATAATTAGTTTTTGTTGTTCGTCTTCTGAGTGTAAATGTAATTGGAGATAATTCGAATTTGTAAGTGCTTAATTACTTATGTAAATAATATATTAAACCTTGATGCTATCGTAGTTATATACTGATATATTATAATTTATTTCTTTTTAGATTCACTCGAAAAAATAAAATAGATTGGAGCATATGAGATTGAACGATTTAGTTTTCGTTTAATACAATTGAAAAATTGCGAATAGAATTCAAAAGAGGCGTGAGGAAAGATGGAACTTTAATCCTTTGGTGTTGGAGGAATTTGAATGGGATAATGAATAGGTTCTCGACACCAATGATGTAGTTCATTCGAAAGAGGATCTTACACGGAGTCATTTTTATGAAGCCATGAGTGTATCGACCAATCTTTAACGGCACAATATTCCTAAAAGGGTAAACATCGGTGTTGGAATTGGAACTCCCATTTGCAGATATATGAATAATGACTTAGTTTCCCTAACAGTTCGAGCTTTTAGGTACGACGGTCATTAGCATTCGACATAGTATCAGAGCAAAATATTTATATTTAAAAATATAAAGTGAACAAATCTTATATTGATATCCGTTCTAATTTAAAGTATCATTTTTGTCTGTCACATTGAAAAATATTTAAAAGTAATCATATACTAATACAAAACTATTAACTTTTATTTAAATTAAAAATATATTATTATATATATAATTATTTTTTTATATGAAAAAGTTATTTGTTTTTTTTAATAATCGCAACCGCTACTTGTCGATTGCGCTCTGATTAAACTTTCTGCCGAACTTAATACCCTGCAAGTTAGGTCCAATAAGACAAGTCACACTAAATCGAGTACGTGTGGCATGTTTATCTTATATATTTTGAATCTCAGTTTCATGTGTTCACCTATCTCTTCGTTATTGTTTTGCATTTTTTATTTTGAACATATTTTTTAGTTTTTTAACCTTTAATATTCAAAAGTAGGAACATTTTCAATTATATTAAATTAAATGGACAAGCTCATCTTTCCCTTTCCAACCTATATGTCAACACACAACATTGAAAATAGTTGAAAATTTACTTGTTCATTATTCATACCTCAATTTCACAATAAACATTTTTACTCAGACCCCAATTATACCTTCACTTTGTTGTTTATTTACTATTCCTTTACCTTAAATTGACTGCCTGCCCATCCAACAAAGTTCAAATTTAAACTCACATTTGGAGCTGCATTAATACATACAGAGGAACCCTATAAAAGTAAACATTAGTAGGTAATCTCATTTTGCTTCAAAGCCGGAATTCGATCTTTTAACCGCATATACTCGAAGGCGCCTTCAATCAAATCCAACTACAAATAACATGATCGGAAATGAAGGCTTTCGAGGAATTAACAATATATAGAGTTGCAAAAAAAGTTGCATTTGTTAAAAACAAATGCGAAAAATTCACCGAGCCAGAGGTGCTAACAGTATACGAGGCACGAACAATACAGACAAACCATATTTACTACCATCTACCGAACTGATGTATAGGGCAACAAAACTTACCGAATTAAAGTAGAAACAACATGTTTCTTGCTTAATATATTCCAAGTGCTATGATGGAAGGGGAGCAGATACATCAGCTTCAGCAGCCTCGCTGGACGGATCCCAACCGGGTGGTTTGATGTCCGGCCAATCTCCACGGCATCCCAGTCTTACATACAGACTTTTTCTACCTTCAACAGAGCAAACTTTTCTCAGTAATTCGACATTCAATTCAGGAGAAATCGCTTGACCCATCATTGCTATGAGGAGAGTGATTTATAAACAATTTAAGTAAGATCTTTTGGCAATTTTTTAAAAAAATTTAACTGTTCAACTTTCATGATTTCTTATAAAGATAAACTATTCCTTCTCACAAAACCCAAATTCATAAAAAAAAATCACCAACCAAACAGACTTAGCTATCTGATCATTTTCGTTTTTTAAAAATTTTTATATTAGACGGGCGAAAGTGAAATCATTGAAATGTGTTTCTTTACTTAGGATCCTTACAAATAAGTGGAAAGATAATGCTGTTCTAAGAATCTCAATTCTCAGCTACAAAAGTTCGCCTTGACTCAAGTATTGACATCAAAACATTTTGATTCTATATTGCTGGAAGTTGCTAAGAAAAAGGAAAAGTATCGATTGGAAAATGGTGTAAACAGGTAATGCACCTGGCAGATTTTTATCTGACAAAATCAAGCGCTTGAGAGCACTCAGCGAAGCCTGGGATATGGATTTGGAATAGGATGCATCCCAACCTCCGAGCTTCACTACCACTTCAGCATTAGCATACCCTAGAATGTCGTCTTGAAAGTTCTTCTTAGCTTCTTCTTTGGCTGACACTTCATCTGATATCATAATTTCAAAGAATAATGAAGTAAGATTAGCTACTGTAGGTGATTCCCGTACCACATGTACCTAAACATATTACATAACTTTTTTTTTTTTTTAGCAAGATATCGTAGTTTTCCATTTGACTACATGGAATTGATTTAAATATGTAAGAATCATCACTATATGGAATGATGGAATAACAAACATGGTGTCTCTTACAGTAAAAAATGAAGACAAAGATTGGAAGACAATGAGACCAGTTTCCCATAAAATTAGAAATTTGAAATGTAATATATAGCCCAATCACAATCAAAATGCTTCTGAAATGACATCCAGGAATCCACATACTTAAAATAGGTTTAAAATATACATTCAGGGGATTGTTACAATACGTTGTTAGGTACTCAATGCAATAAGAAATATCCATGTGACAGGCAACAGGTCAAAAACTTACCTCTACTCTGTTTTATACTACACTCTATTAATTTCACGCTACGCTCCTTCAAGAAGGGTTAAAGAAAGTTGGTTGATTATATAAATCTTGGTAGGAAGTTAGTGTAGAGCTATTTCATGGTTTTTATAACAATCCAACACATTATGTATGAATGAATCATGTTATCAGGACACTAAACAAGGAAAATATATCATTATGCTATTGTGCTTGCAGAATTTACACTCGAATAAAATTCTCACAACTGTAATCTATTGATGAATAATCATCACCTGCTGCTTCAGATTGAGACAACCATACAGTAAATCCTGCAAAAAGATGCTGCCATTTATTTGGCCTGCTGGCAGCACCACGTTTTGCTCCTAATGTTGCAACAACTGCTCTGGCTTGGCTGAAAACTCCATGATTGAAAAACAATTAATTTCATAGCCCACAATGGTGCAATGTGTATACATGGACAAAAAACTTCACAGCCAAGTATTGATGAGTAGATGCAAATGTACCTGCTCAGACTTTCTAATATAATGCCTTCTGCTTCTGCAACAGCATCAGGACCCTCTTCAGCCTCCCCTGCAAATGGACTTTATACATTAAAGCACTACCAAATGTAAAAAACTGAGATATTAAGGACTTTGTTTGACGAAGTGCAAGGTGTGGGATGACAGTAATTACTTGAAATAGTTTATTGGAATTCATAGATGTTTAATACAGTAACATACAATGCATTAGTTGCATTAGAAGTTGTTCTATGAGATTGTCTAAGACAATTTATTAGTTGATAGTTTTGTAACATACAAAGAACTACACGAATAATAACATACATGTCTTGATTAGAGGAGACTCTAACAAATGCTGTCATAGTTAGTATGTACTTAAGAAATGAGTAAATGGGCAAACATTTACACTTCTACTGAGTTAATTGTTTTCTAACTTTCTTTCTCTTGTGCCATGTCAATATTGCAAATAGTGTTGCAAACTAACTCTTCACGACTGGTCCTGATTCATGTCTCCTTTTGTTTATAACATAGTAAACTTTTCACTTTTTACAGAATCACCTACATTCTTGCTTCTTGATCATACAATAGGTTGCCATTAGGCACTTGATTAGTTGAGAAAAGAAGGAAACAGCAATGACATTGTTTTCTAGTGTTGCAGATGGGTTAAAATACATGATGCCTTTTCTATTGATGTAGCACATTAAATATGTAGGCACATATATGTGTGTGTGTGTGTGTGTGTAGAGAGAGAGAGAGAGATTCACAAACTCTCTTATATACATGCATCGATGGTTTTTTTGGTATATTGCTCCAGAAGCTCCTCTGTGCTAAGGGGCGTATATCTGTCAAAACAGAAGAAGAATCTTGAGTAATGTCACAAATGTGGGGCCAAGAAGTTGAGCTCAGCTAACTATAAACCAAAAAGGATACTCCCTTAATGTATAACTACATTTGAGAATTAAGGAAGATGAGAAAAGCAAGTGAACAGAGAACTGAACCAGATACACCTAGAATGGGAAATGTGATATACGACTGATGGGGAGCATCTGAAGTGCTATGTCCAAGAAAATTTAACAATGACTTGAGAGCAATAGAACTCTATAAAGGGAAAAAAACCAAAATGAAAAAATAAATAAATAAAAGAGAAGAACAGGGGATGGCTAAAGGAAGGAGGACAATAATATTTATGGCACAAGCATATACGATAATAATAATTATATTTAATCCCTTGTTCTATTGAGCTATACATACCCAAGTCCAACAGCTAATTCTCGAGCAATCTTGTAGTTGATTTCTGTTGACTCTCCAACTAAAAAAACTGACGTCCCTTTAAGTAATTGTGCTACTCCCATTGTTAAGGATTCCCACGATTCCATGATGTCAGGCCATTTTAATTCTGGGTCTTGCTTCTTCAGACTTACAATTAGTTGAGAATCATCAATATACCTGTCATAGAAAACAATCTAGAATTCAGATAAAATAAAATAAATTATTCGTCGCAACAGGCACAACTGGTGATACCATATTGTTTCAGAAGGCTTTATCGTTCCATAGAGACAACTAGTATCCAGAAGTGTCTTCAGATATCCGGGATACTGCACATTTATTACCAGAGAGCTTTCACTTGCATCTACAAAAATCTCCCCCGGACTTAGGATTTCTGCTCCAAGTTCCAGTCTCAACTCTATCTCAGATGAGTCATCATGAAACTGCACCGAAGATTATTATGTTGTACAGCAATAAATAAGTTTGGTTCAACAAGATCTTCGAAAGCTTTAAAGAGCAAAAGAGGGTACACTAGGGTGTGTTCTTTTGGGGGACTTGCCCAGATTTCTACTATTCATCTAATTTTTTCCCACCAAAAATATCAAATCAAACACCTATTTTTTATTTTTATATTGTACTAAAAATCAATTTTACATTCAAAACATCACATCAACACCTATTTATATCACATCATACAACTATTCCAATTCAAAAATTTTACTATTCAAATCTCAATTCAAAATCCAAACTCCCAAACAAACACACCCTAAGCTAAATAGGCTCATGAAGATAAAGCAGTTGTCTTTCCAAAAGCTTCATCATATAAGTCTCGTAGAAGTTATTAGTTACTAATGAAAAGCTACTTGGGCCGTTGGAAATGATACAAACAAAGGTTGACATGCAGATGCTGATAAGCCATAAACTAGGAGCAAACTTCTATAATCGAAATACCATACTGGAAGGATCAAAATAAATATTAATGTTTTATTTTTATTATCATTTTCTTTTTAAGTATTCAAGGAATTTCCAATGCTAAATGCAGCCACAATTGAGTATTTTGCTTTTACAGTCAACATATTTTTCACTTGGCTACAATAATCCATTTCTGTACCATGCTCTGCAAATCTGATTGTAAACCATTAACAATATTTTGTCAAGTTCGAAAGGTTTTGATCATTTTCAAGACCTCTGAGAACGGAAGCAGCAATCCAATTGTTAAGTACAAATGTTTGTTTAATTGGAGTAAAACATAGTAAAACATTTTATCCCCATACAATTTTATTATCCTTACAAAACAAATATATTTCCTATCATGCATAATTTTTAAGGACAGAGGGAGTATTTAACTTCCTGAATGTTAACTGGCAGAGAAAGAAATGGAAAGACGACGAATTGAGATTATTTTCTTTCGAGAAGTGCTACATTTTTCCTAGCAACAACTCCCAAGGCTTCACAATTTAAGCAACAAAGCTCTTAATAAAGTAAAAAACAATAACAATATTGCTAGGCTTTCAAATTTGCTCGCACGAATCCACACAATTCAGATTATCTTCTGCTCACTTTTGTTGGTATCAAAACACAAAGAATAAATAACTAAATAAAATCCAAAAATTCAAAACCTAATTCTAATTAAGCATTCCTTACGAATTACATATGCGTATAATTGATAAACGAAACTTACCTCGTAGTGAGTTGTGGCTGTGGAAACAACTGGAGTGCTGCTACAGCGTAGGCTACGTTTGCTGTGGAGAAGCGATGCAGGATGTCGATGGATTGGGGAAAGCAGGAATTTGGGAATTGGCAAGGATGGAAGAGTTTTGGGAACGAAAACTGAGCTTCTGATTGGGTGCAGAGAGAGGAAGCTATTGGCTGTGGCCATTTTTGCTGCATCTATCCATTCGACCTCATATTTAAATCTTTATTTATATATGTGCGTTCATGTGTTTTTCACATTTCGGTAGTCAAGACAAGAGTGAGTGTAATTTTTTTCCACTCGTATAATATCTGACATTTTTCTTGTATTTCTTACAATATTTTTTTTCCAAATATTATTTTATGCTTTCGGCAATTCTATTATGGCATGGTTATTAAATTAAATAATTAATTTTATTTTTTATATTATAATGATAATAAATTTTATATTTAAAATTATTTATACGAAATAATTATTAAATTTTAAATTCAAAAATCAAATCTACAAAGAAATACGCCCTTATAAATTAAAAAGAAAAAATAGAGAGAAAAAAATACCAACATAATCAAATAAACTTTATATACTAATATTTTTATAAAGTGGCTTTGTTTGGGTGTTTTGATTTTGAGATTTAATTTGAATATTAAAATTTTGAATTTAAATAATTATTTGATTGGACGATATAAATAAAAATGGATGTGATTCTTAAAATATAAAATTAATTTTTAGTATAATGTAAAATATATATATATTTGATTTAATGTTTTAAAAAAAAATTATAAATAGTAAAAGTAAATTAAGATTAGTCAAACGATTAAACTTAAATTAATACTCCCTCTGTCCTTAGCTATGTGTCAATGTACATTTCTACATATCTCATGTCTTTTCTTTTAAAAAATAATTATATATTTTAATTTTATTAAAACAAAAATTAATTTATAATTTTTAAATTTTAATTAAACTAATTAAATATTTTAATCTTAATAATATACAATTATATTTAGAGTAGACAAACATAGACATCATCCGAAAATCCAATCGGATCCCAACATAAAAAACTTTGCTAGGACTTAAAAAATATGCCAGAAAATTGGGTTGTGTTTGGCCCAGCCCAGCCCGGCCCAGTTATAAATTAATATAATTTTTAAAAATAATTTTATAAATATATTAATAAATAAATTTAAGTAAAAAAAAATGTATGTATTCACTGGTTAAGTTCTTGTGAGTTCACTACAAAAATAAACACGGTCCGAAAATAAGATTTGAATTTGACATGAAAATTTAAGCCAACAGTCAGCCAGCCCGATTTTCCGGCTCTAATTATATTATACATTAGTTATTTTCATTAATATATTTTTTATTAATTATATTTCTCTTAAATTTAGTAGTAAATTATAGTATTAAATAGTAAAAATTTTAAATTTAAATAATAAGTTAATTCATTATAAATAGAAGTTGATGAAATTAAAATTGATTTTTTTAGCATACAATAAAAAAAATATGAAACTTTGATTTAATATAAAGAAAAACAGAAAATTGTAACTTTTTTTTACTTTGATTTAATATAAAGAAAAACAGAAAATTGTAACTTTTTTTTTTTCAAAAATTTCTAACCAAAGACCCTTAAAGCTCCTTCAACATACAATATGTACTCAAATAGTTTTGTTTTTTTCTTTTTCAACATTAAATTTAAATTTATTTTTTTTATTATTTTAATTATCATACAGAAAATTATAAAATATTGCATTTAAATTATTATTAAAATAACAAATCAAATTAGAAAAAAAAAAAAACAAAAAAACACTGAAAATATATTTTATCACCCCTATATATATCTCTATAAGTAGACAACCCCTATATATATCTCTATAAATAGACACAGCATGCATGTATAGATGAAGAGTATGTTTTTATTTTATTTTATTTTATTTTTTAAAATTTTTGTTTAAATAGTATTTTTGATATATTTTTTTTTTGGTCTAGGATTAGATGACCCATTTACTTAGATAAGTTATGATAAAGAAATTTAAACAGTGTAAATTAGTAAATTATTAATAATAAGTTGATGATAAGAAATTTAGAATATGCATTTAAATATTTTTAGCATTATATCTCAATAAAATATACAATATGAATATTATTTTCTAAATAGCAATTTTATTTATAATTAATTTAAATTAGTTTTACAAAAAATAGAGAATTTTAAATATAGATAAAAAAAATTGTTTATTAAAAATAAATAAAAATAAAAAAGATTTTGAATGAATCATACCTGAAATTTAATTAAATTGATTATATTTACTAAATATGTTTAAAATAAATAAATTTATGAAAAATAAAAAAAAAATTATATATTACAAAACAAGAATCATACGTAATATTTTGTAAAAGAAATAATAATATTTTTTTTTATTAAAAATCATTTATAATAAATAATATTAATTTAAATTTGAAATCATAACCAAACACCCAAAGGTATAAATGGGTCACTTTTGTCCAAGCAAGGCTAAAGGGATTAAATTTATAGTGTTCAAATTAACAATAACATTGTTTGCAACTACAATAAATATATATATATATATATATATATTTTGGCATTGTCTTAGTTATTCTTGTAGCAATCTAAGCATAGTCTATGTAGAAATCCAGGCCAGCTAACTAGGCAAAAATATTCTTTGGAAATAATTCCATTTTTTGGCACATATCAATCAACTTCTTCACCCCTCTTGCTATGCTATAACAATCTCCAAACCCTTTTTCTTTCCTCCCTTTTGGATACATTCCACACGGTACCGGTAACGGGAACGGGAAACTTATTGAGATGTCGACATGCTTCCAAACCAACAACAAATCCGCGATGGCACCCGATGTGATCTTGGATGAGTCTCCCGGATCGATGAGTGGTCCAAAACGCATACTTATCGTCATGGATGGCCTCAAAGAGTTCTCCGTCGACTTGCTCGAATGGGTATTGAAGAACTTCACTTCTCCCGATTGCGGCAACATTACGTTGCTTGGAATCATGCCATGGCTCAATATTCCTCGTAAGTTTGGGACTATTCTTTTCAAGTCTGGATTTGAATTTGAAGTTTAGAAAAAGTAAACTTTTAAACTCAAATAGTATTTGATAAGATATAAATAAGTGTGCAATGCAACGTGATGTGATATCTTGAAGGAAAAACTATTACTCCCTCCGTCCCGCTGCAAGATTGCCATTGGCTTTTTGCATGTTGATATTTGAATATTAATTATTATATCAAGACGTAGTACAAATCGAGAAAAAAAGACAAGAATATGTTTATTAGTCTCTTGTAATACAATACAATGAAATTTTTAGAGTAAATTATTCAAATATAAGGATATTTTTAATGTCAAGTATAATGACGCAAAAACCAAATGGCAACCTTGCTGCGGGACGGAGGGAGTATTATTTTTTTTTTTATGTCCTAGACTTAAATGAAAAATTTTATGGATAGTGCGAGACTAAAATCAAATCTTAAAAGAAAAAATCTTTTATTATTTGTTCTCATAACATTGCAAATCAAAATCAATACTATTCACCTTGCACAAAAATATACTATTTTTATTTTTTTCATAAAATATCACATCAAAATACTATTTAAATAAAAACTCAAATCAGCTCTCCATTTGAAGCTACAACCAAACAAATGCTATGTTTCGGTGCAGTGTCTTCGAAGACATGGTCGGATATTTGGGCTATGGATTTGGATTTGGAGGATATATCGTTGTTTTTGGAGAAAACCGAGCTCAAGACTGATGCGCGATATCAAAAAATCCAACGCCTCATTGGTTTGTGCCATCGATATGGGGTTGGTAGTTTTGTTCATGTCTAAGTCTCGATGCATGTATCATTTTTGGTAGTGTCTTGGCTGCGGTGATCGTATGTTTTTGCCGTTTCAGGTGGTGCCGGAGATCCGGACTGAAATGGGCCATCCGATACGCCTGCTTGTTGTCGAACAAATCAGCAACCTTCATGCTACATTAGTAGTTTTTGATAGGTACGTAAGGAAGTATAACCATAAAAATTTACAAGAATAAATTTTACTGTACAATTGAATTTGGCCACAAGAATAACACACTATGCAATAGTATAAGTACAAATATTTGCAAGTGTCAGGGCCATTGGGATCCTCGGAAAATTTTTTCGACAGAGGCCGATTTTTTAAAATTTATAATATATAATAATTTAAAAATTATATAAATATAATAATTATTTTCGACATTTGAACTTTTTTTTTTTGTGTGTTCGAATTAAATATTTGTAATACTTCCTCCATAGATAAAATTATGTAGTTTAGTTGAAAATAATTTTATTTTAATATTAAACGGGGAGGTTATGTAAAAAATTAAGTTGGTGTATTGTAAGAAATCTATTAAAGAATTGATAAAAAAAAAATAGTAGGATAAGTTAAAAAAATAGTAGGATAAACGAATGACAAAAAAAAGTTAGTGATATAATTTTAACAAACAAATAAAGTAATAATATCTTTATTAAGTATATAAAGATTCTTAAATTTTAAAAATTAAATATATATTACATGATAAAAATAGAAAACTAAAATAATTGAAGGGCGAAATTAAATATATATTACATGATAAAAATAAAAAACTAAAATAATTGAAGGGCAACACCCTTGACCCCTACTAGCTACGTCACTGTCTCATCCATCTCATACGGTATATATATTCATAGACTTTGTCTGTATGTATAAAGGGACAACGGATTCTTGTAGGGTATTAGGTTCGGCTGAGGGTTTACCTAGTGTACACTTTCGGGTAGCGACTGCGGATTCCCACGTCATAAAAAAAAAAAAAAAAAAAAAATGGACCGCGGATCCTTTGTGAATAACTAGTTGGAAATATAATCATTAATATTTGCAAGTGTTTGGCAAAAATGAGTCTTATTATAGGATTTAATCTAGTAATAAAAATAAGTTGCATTGCTATCAAACTCTATGAAAATTCTAATTTGACTATTACAAAAAATACAAAAATAATATTAAACTAGTATTTTTCTTAATGTTCAAAAGTTTTTACTAAACATGGAATACATATTTTTATTAAAATTGTGATATTGCATAATAAAAATTAAAAAAAGCATAATATTCTTCGCGTCTAATTTATCATATAATTTTATTTATTCCATTTTTATTCAAGATTGTTGTTTTGATTTTCTACTTCCCTAACAAAAAAAGCACGAGCTGATTACATATAATGCAACAGACACCACGACAAGAAATACATCGAATACTACGCAGAGAAGGTCCCGTGCAACATGGTAGCGTTGAATGTCAATGGAGATGTTGATCTTATCAAGAAAACAAAGTGTTACTGCAACGGTCGAAATGAGGAGTCGGAGTCCCCAGCAACAGGCACCACCACGTTGCCGCTGTGCTCCAAGTCCATAATTTCTCAACATTTGAAGAAGTATCTGAAACCCAAAATTTAACCAATCCTCGGATTCAAGGCCGTCTCGGATATTTTCAAGGCCCTGAGCAACAAATAAATAATAGGCCCTATAAACAAATGATATTTTTTTTTTTCCGTTGGTGTAGAGTAGATTGTTGGGCCTGGTTTGCAATACATATCTTAACTATTATAAAATTTCACAATATCTTGAATACTAAAACCAATAACTCAATAATAATACTACAAATTCTAAAGGTGATATAAGATTAGTTTTAAAACAATTCTGGTTAGAATTTATTAATTAGAATTATAATTAGATTTGAGATTAATTTTAAAAAAATTCTAGTTAGAGTTTATTAGAATTAGAATTGGATTGGATAATTGCAGAGAAAAATATGATATGAAATTTAAATTAAATTTTAATGTATATAATAATATAATGGACTTTAAAAATATTTACGAATTTTAAAGTCGAGGAAGATAGAATTAAATTTAGAACTTTTTTGTTAGAATTTAATTTTAAAATGAAATTAGGTTGGGTAACTATTGTGAAAAACAAGGGATAAAATTTAAATAAAATTATAATTTATCTAATAATAAGAGTAAGATAAAATTTTAAAAATATAGACCATGTTGAAGTATAGGCCTTGAGCTGCTCAGGTTGCTCTTGCTAAGAGCCGACTCTGCTTGGATTCATCGAAACATATTTATGAGTTTGGATAATAATTAATATTATGCCCCCAATGTGATGGAGAGTTTGTACACTTATATCGAAAGGTCAAACGGCTAATGTCGCGGATGAATGAGTATTTATAAAACATTTCTATCCCACATCGAATGTCTAATTATGATGGGAGTGTACATGGCTAAGTATATTTTTTGTTCCAAGTATATATATATATATATATTAGGGTTTGTATTTGCCCAATAAAGTTCTTTTTGACGTAACTTTCAATGAATATTAATAAAAAAAATACAATATATATACACACATTCACATAATATAAAGGGTAAGTTGTTTTTTTTATAAGTAAAAAATTTTCGTTGTTTTAGTCCTCCGGCACCGGAGACGCCCGCGTGGCTTGCCGGAGGTGACGTGTCTGCCAGGTGTCGCGTGGATTTTTTTTTTTCATTTTTTAAATTTTTTTAAAACTTATTTTTAATTTATTTTTAATTTTATTTGTATTTTTTTATTTGGTCTAATTAAAAATAATTAAAAATAATTAAAAAAATAAAAATAAATAAATAAATCCTCGTGTCCGCCAGGTGTTGCTGACCTGGCGGGACAGCTGGTGGACACGTCACCTCCGGCGAGCCACGCGGGCGTCCCTGGCGCCGAAGGACTAAAACAACGAAAATTTTTCACTTATGCGACTAGTTTACGAGAGGCTCGACTTACGGGACTAAAATGATAAAGGGGTTCAGTTACGGGACTAAAGAAACAGTTTACTCTAATATAAATAATATATGCATTCTATTATTTTATAAAAAGTCAATGGTTGAATACAAAATATCATTTTTTTATGTTATCGACATAATTGCTCATTCCTTATGTCAAAACAATATTTCAAACTAAATTACTAAACAAACAAATATTTTTCGCGCCTATGAAAAAACTATACTAAAGTAGTCTTTTTAGAAACTAAAAAAGCCTTTAAATCATCAACAAATTATCGCAAGACCTTAATCCAATAATAAATCTGAAAATAAAAAGACAGAAAAAATATAAATAAATAGAACATTTGTCTTCTCAAAATTTTATTTCTATAGTTTGAGCCTTTGAAACCAATCTTCATCTCATAAGATGTAATTCCTATTTTTTACCATCTAAATAGTCTTACTTTTTATTAGAGGTGGAAATAGACCAGACGCAGAGACTTATAACGTGGTCGGCATAAAATTTGATTTGGTCTAACCTATTTATTTAAACAATTGAATGAATTTAGATTTATTTTAAAGTTTATTTAATTAATCTGGTCAGACTTTACAAAAAAACCTTTTAGACCTATTGGTCTATATAATTTTGATTTAATATATATAATTATTATAACTTTTAAGTATTTATATATATTTTCTTTTAAAAAAAAAATTTAATCATAATAATCAAATATAAGATTGATTAATTTTAACTATAATTATATATACATAAAATAATAACTATATTTATATTTTTTTACTAATATTAAATTTTTTAAAAAATAATTATTATATAAGCTTTTAAATATTATTGTAAACTATACAAATTTAAAAATAAGTTAGACTTTATAATCCTTTTATTACAGCTTAATAGGCTAGGCTCATGCCTTAATTTTTTAAAATTAATAGATTTGACCCGACCTAGCCTATTTTCATCCCTACTTTTTATTTAAGATTATCTCATTTAAATAATATTTTCATTTATAGTCTACACGATCCCAAAAAATTACTAATTTATAAACTTTTTCTTCTATTTATCAAAATATTATAACACATTACATATAAAATCAATAATATTATTAATTTTTTTCGATAGAAAAATAATATTATTGATTTTGTCCGGTTAGAGACGTGGGTACTCGAAAAGTAGCGGTTGTGAATCAAGGGCTTCTTTTTAGAAGATTTAAGTTATTAAATCTTTAATTCGTACTAAACTCAGTACCCAAAAGTTTAATAGTAAAAAATTAAGGAAGAAAAATAAAATGCGAAAAATTAAAAATAAATTGCAAGAAATAATAACTTTGATTCAGATGCTTAATCTGATTTAGAATGAATACATTAAACCCTATTTATAAAATATAAACGATGTCTCTCAACCGACATTTAGTTTCTAATCCGCGGAAAATTGGAGAGATGCAACCCCTGATGTAAGAATTAACTAGAATACTTAATTTAATCAATTACTCTAATAATATGTGATTTTATAAAAAAAATCCTAAATCTGAATATTTTGTAATTTTGTAATAAAATTATGATGTTTTTGTCAACAAAATTCAAGATTTTTCAGTAATCAAGATCTTCGATTCGAAAATAATTCGATACTGGATTCAACCGTTATCTGCAGCTAGAATTCAAATTCAATATTGCTCTATAATCCGTATCTTCTCCGTGTGTCAATGTCCGCATACGCTCACATGTCTTGTGTAATTTTTAATACGTTTATATGATAGACCCTTTGACATCCTTTAATTCCATCGGAAATCGGTACCATCAAAATAGTTATCGGAATTGATACCATCACGCGGTTTGTTGAAACCAAATGACGTTGGACTCGACGACGAAGTATTTTTCAGTATCGACCTCGGCATGGTTGTCGGAACCAAAGCCTAAGCGTTTTTCGGATCGACATTGAAATATTTGTTGGAACCAAGGTTAAAATATTTTTTTGGAACCAAAATATTTATTAGGACCAAAGCCAAAATATTTTCTTATAACAAAAATATTTATTGGGACCAAGGCCTAATATGTTTTGGATTCAAAATATTTGTTGGGATCAAGACCAAAATATTTCCTTAGGAACTAAAAGTATTTGTTGGGAGGGATCAAGGCCTAAAATATTTCCTTGAAACAAAAAATATTTGTTGGGATCAAGGGCTGAATATTTCTCTAAAACCAAAATATTTGTTGGGATCAAGGGCTGAATATTTCTCTAAAACCAAAATATTTGTTGGAACGAAGACCCAAAACATTTATTTGGAACCGAAATATTGTTGGAATGAAGATATTAGTTGGGACCAAAATCACAGTATTTTCCCGAATCAACTATTGTATTTTTATCGAAATCAACTTTTAGACTGGATCTTAAAAAAACATTATCGGTATTCGAAATCAAAATCTTATCCGGAACCAATTAATACTTTTTAGGGTAATATAGGTCTCCCTTAGGCCTCATATTTATTTTATTCTAAAACTATTATTTTTATTAACTCACACACTCACGTGGTTTTTAGGGAGTTGGTCACCATTGAATGCTTAATCGCCTTAACTATTTGACGCGTCTGGTCGATTAATTTTTGTGGTAACAGGTTGTGGTTACAGTGTTAAATTTTAAAATTCAGCATCATGCTGACAGTACATCGTGTGTTAACAAAAAATACACCATATAAGTTAATATAATACAAATACATCACATGAACTAATAACATATAGGTTATAGCTTCATACATCACACTCAACAGTTAATTTTATTATACGACATACTTTTATAAAATACACTTGTAATTATTAACAAACAACACATGTCTTTATTAAACAATATGTGTGATGTTTGTATATCTTACGGAACACAACGCTAATCTTTTCAATTTCATGCCAATAAAACAATATTTACTATGTCACTATTCATAACTCAAATCTAAAATTAAAACCCCACAAACCAATAACAACCTAAATTTTTACATCGCTCTAATTAGTTTAATTTGTTTGTGCGACCTCAATAAAAATTTCCTACATTAACAGTACGAATTTTGTTTTTTTATTTTAAATTGAATTTAATATTATTTATTCTGCATAATTTTAATAAAAATCACAATTTTTATTCACAAAACATCACATTAAAATTATTTATATAAAAATTCAAATTAATATTTATTTCAAATTAATTTTAAATAAAACCAAACAAATCAATAATAATTTTTAAAAAATAAATACTTTTGAAAATTATGGCAACGTTACTTGAAATTTAGCAACACTTTTGAAAATTGAATAAATTATATATATATATATATATTTCAATAATCCACTTTCTTGCAAAACAATTTGATTATACTCCATACCTTTGAATTACATCTTTGAGATGTATAGGAATTGCATTTTTATAATTGTATATGGAATATTCCATTAATCTATCTTTGTTCAGCTTTAGCTTTTTTTAGATGGATTAGTCAAATTTATACCACTACAGGAAAAAAATCATTTTGTAACAATTTTTTTTTTTTTTTCTCTAAATCTACTTTTTCCCTTCCTAATGACATTAGAGAAGGAATTAGTAATAGAATTACGTTAGCTACGTGAATTTTAGGGACGAAATTCTATTACAAATATATTATTTTTTTTGTAGTGTACATTTGACATTTGGAATCTCACATTAATCAATACACTTCATGTCTTCCCATCAATATCTTTAATGTTTTGTATAAATTGTAAAAATATTACTTATTTTATTCATAAATTGTAAATAAATTTTTCAAAATCTTTCTTACACATTTTTATTTATTAATAAAATAAAATTATTTTTTATTTTATTATAAAAAATTGTATAAATTGGAATAGAACAGAGGATAATTTGAGCATATTGTTTTTGCACTATATAAAATCTGATTTTTTTCTTACATTATTTATCAAAGTTTTTTTCTTCAAAATTAGTTAATTAAACATATAATTTTTTATTTTACATATTTGTTTATAAAACATCAAACACTATTTTAATTTAAATTTATATTATTTTCAACGTTGGAATCAAAATTCAAATACTAAAGAAATATCGATATCCTTATTCTCAACATAATTTCAATAGACTAAGGATGTTACGTGGTCATGAATTTTTAAACACAACTTGTTCTCATATTTAAAGAAACTTTTCAAGTGATTTTATTGACTCACTTACTCAGCACTGATTCATTATTTATAATATAAATAGTATAAAATTCATCATAGTAAACAAGCTCTTGGAGTACTAAATCGGAAAGTAGAATAGAACACTAGTTTGCAAAGCAACATGTGAACTTTACAGTCTTATCATAACCACATATATATAGTTGAAGTTCAAGTCATCTAAACTTATCGAATCCAATGGTTACCCGAGTCCTTGTGAATCATACTCTCACATGTAAAATTAAGCTCATAAAAACCAACTAAATCTAAAACAAACTAGTAACATAAAGTGGAGACCAAAACAACAAAAAAAAAGGCAATGCTATGTCGAAAGCATTTGAAATAGTACTTTAGGAGCATAATTAGGTGTCCTAACTACCAAAGTATCAGAAAACGAGCCGAAGAGAATTTTATTGAAAGAAGATTATTTGTTTGAAGTGAGTTTGGATATCATTGCAACTGATCAATGTTTAGAGCATATTCTCCATTATTTAGGTGATTTTACAGTTAATACGATTGAATTATTAACTAATGAGGCCTTAGAGCCTCCCATGACCAATCACGACTTCTGTAAGGCAGCATTACAATGAAATAGACCAACTTTGCAATGTTAGCTGATGATGAGGGCAACACAATACAACCTCCTAAATGTTTTTGCATCTTCGATGATGCTACAAGGAGTTGAGGCCCGAATTGAAGCTAATCTAATAACCTAAAGGGTCGATGTGTGAACCAAAATGATTTACTATTTGAAGCCCAAGCTCGAGATGATGAGCATTCTTGGAGCTAATCAAGTCACACCATTTTTTTATAAAAAATAACAAATGTTCCTGAGGAATTAAGTCAATTCAACATTTTTAGGGAATCATTTGTTACCCTTGCCTCAAAATGCCTCGAAGTGATGAGACCTTATATAAACAATGTTTGAGGTAATAAAAAGGAATCGAAGATTGTCTTAATAGTGAAGTTCCAAAGCTCGATGATTGGCCCAAAAGCAAAAGCGTAGCATGTTGAGTAAACCATAACAACATCAAGTGAAGTCCCTGAAGGTTCGAGTGAGGTCTAAAGACATCAAATAAAGGCTCTATAACGTTAAGCAAAACCTAACAATATGAAGCGAGACCAACAATCCGTCATTTTGAAAATAAAAGCCCATTTGACCTAACTCAGGATAGTAGACTCACAAGCGCAAGTAGGGGCCCGGCTCGTATTACAACTCATCTTAGTCGTTTACTCAATTCAATCAATACTGATCCACAACCTAGTAAAAATTGCAAAACATACGGTCCATTATTCCTCACAATTTTTTTGACATAAGACTTTTTGTTTATTTTACCTATTTTCACCCTTTTGATATTGTTTCTTTTTTTTTTTTCCTCTTACAAAATATCATATCAAATACTAACATTTTATTTTTTTCAAACTTCCAAAATTTCAAAAAAACAGCAACCAACAACTCTTTTATTGTATTCAATGGTCATGGAGAGTGAAAAGTTGCAAATAAAAGTGGAGAAATGGGTAAAGACCTACTCGAAAATTCAATCTTATTTCTATATATTTTTACTTTACTTTTTTTGTACTTAATTAAACACCTTCTTGCTTAGTTTATTCACATTGCTTTTAATAAATTTCATAGTCATTTTACATAAATTTCGATTCATTTCTTCTCAATTTATTTCCTACTCCAACGATTCAGTTCACCATATCACTTTTATATGATTTTATCTTGTTATTTAGGGATAATCCGACATAGTTTTGATTCTTTTTCGAAAGTTGAAAATTTTACTGATTTTTACACCGGCTCTATTTGTAAAATCGTCGTTAATAATTAAATTTTCAATAGTCGATTAAAATATTAAGGGCATTTTACTAGTGAAATTTGATTTTACTATTCCAATTTTTTTTTTCTCTTAAAAAAATATCAAATTAAACACCTATTTTTTATTTAATTGAAATTAAATTTTATATTCAAAACATATCATTAAAATATATTTATATCATATCAAATAATTAATTCAATTAAAAATTTTACTATTCAAAATAAAAATCTCACAGATAAACAAGCAATTAGTAGAACTCTACTAATTCACAATAACACAAATTTCAACTTTCATCCCAAACAAATCCCTATATCCATAATCCAATGCTTTTACGAACTTCCTACGCCCAAGAATGAACGAACCCTTCATTTCCTCATATCAACTAAAATATGACACGGTGAAATTCTAGAAAGTACTGAGGGGTATTTTGGGTATTTAAAGGGTTTATATGTAATTTAATAAAGGAGAAAAAATAAATCAAAGAACGGTGGCTTCTCTGTACAGACGGGAATTGAATTGATGGCCCAAGTTTGCGGAGCATTACCAGACGCTTCCGTGGTTCTTCTGTCCGCCGGTGGCTGCCGTTCGCCGGAGCTCAGGAACTTCAACTCATTATGTGATACCAAGTTCTTTCTCTCCTATGGTTTCCCCAAAGTGAGAGACGCTACTCTCTTCTTTATTTATTTTCTTCGAAATGATTTTTTTTTTTTTTTTTTGAAAACTTTCCTTTTCCACTTTTGATGATTGGAGTTGCTGTAACTTGTTGAAGCATGGTGAAAGTTAGATTGCATCGTTGCTTTTTAAGGCTTCATGAGATGAATAGTCGTTTGCGTTTGGAATGAGGACAAAATGATTGATAGTTTTCCGTTATTCTGGTGGAGCATTAATTTAATATATGTTACCGACATATTCTCGCTTTCGAATGATGTTATCTACAGGAAGTATCCGATTTAGTATTTAATTACTTTTGTATGTTGATGCTCTGCTAATACCTAATGTAATTTATAAAGTGAAAATCCATTGATTGGGGAAACTATCTCTGTATGAGGTTTCCGAACTCGTATATTTAGAAGGTCATCATCCTCTTAAGATCAGAATCTTAGATACTTGATTTTGTTGTATACAGCTTGTGTTTGTGTAGGTGATGTGTAACTAAAGCCGTTTTGATTTTTTGTAGAATACCTCTGAGTGTTCTGTTTGATATTTTGGATGTATACCAGAGATTTACTCACAAGCCTGTTCATGGATGTTGGTGACATGTGATGGCATTTTTAATCTGTTCAAAATCGACAATCTCTCAAATCTAGATAATTATTGTTGTTGTCGTTTTTGTTGTTATTATTACTAGTTTTCTTTCTTAACATAACTTCTTGATGTAGAATTATTCTTCTCATAATCCAAAGTTAGCTGTTGGGTCACAAAAGCTGAGAACAAGGAGTTTTATGGTCAGAGCTTCTGGAAGCTCAGATGGTGATCATACCCCACTGGCTCCACTTGAACTGGAATCTCCGGTTGGTCAGCTTCTGGCCCAGATTTTGCAAACTCACCCGCATTTACATCTAGCAACTGCTGAGCAGCAGCTTGAAAATCTAAAAGTCCAAAGGGATGATGAGAAAGATCAAATGGCGCCATCATCTCAAGATCTGCTCCTCTATAAGTATGTCATTTATTTTTTTATTTTTTATTTTGGCATAGTTATTGTGTGTATATATATGTGTGTGTGTGTGTACACAGGCTTGGCATACATGAAAATAACATTATAATTCTCATGTTTAATACCCTGTACCTGAATGACTGGACTTCCTGGTTGATTGTAGTGGTTATAGAATGCAGATCTTTTAATCTAGGCTTACTTAAGGATGGATTGCTTGATCATTTACATGTCGTAGACTCAAGTGCAAAAGGGACTTACTGTGTTTTCTGCTGTTTATCTGCCTTTTCAGGTTCCACCTATAGTTTAACAGGTCTCTCGGAACTTTATTGATGTTTCAATTGAGTTGTGCTGGGGTTGTGCCTGTGAATCAATGCTTTGAGTCAATTGGGGTGTGCTTGTCTTTTGGTTTTATGTAATGTTTTGTGAGAGAGAATAGTATATATATTTTTTAGAAGCCTAGGGATTGCAATAGTAGAGAGAAAAAAAGTTTCTAAAAGAAGAGAGCCTTGTGTGTTTTTCTTTAATTGGATATTGTAGCTTTTATGAAGGGGATATAGATGGTTTGTGAGGTTATTTTTTTTCAAACTATATATTGGAAGGGAAAATTTTAGCCGAAATTCCGATGATCATATTTTTGGAAATAAAGCATGGTGAGGTTCCCTTCAAGGACTCTAGGGTAGATTTGAAAGTTATCAATTGAGTGTGCCGTCCGTATGATTTGTGGCACCAATAGTGCTGGTTAAGGAACTGAAAATAAATAGAAGGCTTTCTCAGACTGAAATCTTTCTGTAATCTGTGATCCCACCTACAATCCTCATCTTCATTGTGGTTTGGTTTTAAATTTTAGGAATATATGGTTTACGATCTAGATTTTCTGGTTAGACATTCTAGCGGTCCATGTAGGACATAAAGGTCGCAATTCAACTAGTGGGTAAGGTAGTGTTAATGTACCTATCAAACATATCAACCACAGATTAGAAAGCTGGATGGAGAATTTGAGAATCATGTGTTAAATGTGGTTCTTGATTGAAGGTATTTTGGAAATAGAAGATATCAGGTTGGTAAACATGACCGAAGTCACTTAGAATTATTTATTGAGAAAAGATTAATCTCCTAACTTAATTGATGGCTGTTCATAATTAATTATTTTTGTGCTCAATGGGAAAACAATAAAATAAAATAATTGAAACGAACAATCTGTTATATGAATTGGCCTCTGAAACAAGTTTGACATTCACTACTCTGTTCATATTAAAATTAGTAGTATTCTATTATTATTATTATTATTATTATTATTATTATTATTATTATTATTATTATTATTTTTTTTTTTTTTAAATTGTGTTTCTGGAAATAGTTTTAGGTTATTGTAAGTATTAATTATATATGATGGTGATTAATGATCAAGCTACTGGTCGGTTGATGAACAAACATCTTTAATGCTTTCAGGAGAATAGCTGAGGTGAAAGAGAAAGATAGGAAGAAAACTTTGGAGGAGATTTTATATTGCTTGATTGTACAAAGATTTGTAGATAAAGGTATATCAATGATCCCTAAAATATCAGCAACTTCAGATCCTGCAGGCCGTGTCGATCTTTGGCCAAATCAAGAACAGAAATTGGAATCAGTACACTCTCCAGAAGCATTTGAGATGATAATGAGTCATCTATCTCTTGTTCTTGGCGAACGGGTTGTTGGACCCCTGGACACAATTATACAGATCAGTAAGATAAAACTTGGCAAGCTCTACGCCGCATCAATCATGTATGGATATTTTCTCAGAAGAGTTGATGAAAGGTATCAACTTGAAAGATCTATGAACACACTCCCCGAAGGCTTTGGCGAGGATCTGGTCACATTTGAAGAGCCCAAACCAGAAAGACAGCTATGGGATCCCGACTCTCTGATACGTATCTATCCTGACGATGGTGATGGGGGAGGGATTTTGAATTCCAGCAGTGAGGAAAAATCGTATAAATTGAGGTCATATGTTATGTATTTGGATGCAGAAACACTGCAAAGATATGCAGCCATGAGATCTAAAGAAGCATTATCATTGATCGAAAAGCAGACGCAGGCCTTGTTTGGAAGACCTGATATTACAGTTAAGGATGATGGTTCCCTCGACACATCTAATGATGAAGTCGTCTCGCTTACATTTTCAGGACTAACAATGCTTGTACTTGAGGCGGTTGCTTTCGGATCATTTCTCTGGGATGCAGAAAGTTACGTCGAATCCAAGTATCCTTTCATAAACAGCTAGAGGTACACTTTGTAAATTGTTTTACTTTTCAAGAACCCAATAATATGCTTGGCACTTCCGTCCAATATAATCAAATTCCGGAATTTAAGCAGTTTGTTCAATGGTATTTCATCCAGTTTGTTCTTCAGAGATCAAAGAAGTTTAAACCAGGCATGGAGAATGCAAGGCTAAGCTAGAGTTTCTGTAAGATTCTGATTCAATTTGAATTTCTATATTGAGAATTTGATGAAAGAAGTTTGGGTTAGAAGCAAAAGTTACAAAATGGTTATGGAAAAATCAATTAGTGAAATAATATGCAGTACATTCGATGAACATAGAAATGGAAAAAGCATGGGCAGAGATGAAATTTTTTTACTAGTGTAAAAATTGCAATAATGATGACTAGAATTTACCATTCTCTTAAATATGGAATTTGAAAATTAAGTGTGAAAAGGTACAGAAGTAACTGTGGTGGGTCCTCCTCCAGGCTGATGCAATATTTGATAAGTATAGTGGTGATTAAGGCCATTTTCAATTCATCAATTTCATTTATCCAGTTTTAACTCCAAATATGCTATTGTTACTACAGTAATTTTATTTCAACCATAATTGTATTTTTTACTATTATTCTTTGAATATTCAATTTTTCATATTATTTTAAATTACTTTTTATTTTTATAATTTAAAATAAAATTTATGATTTTAAAAATTAAAAAAATTAAAAAAATAAAATAAAATAAAGCAACGTCAATTATTTGATCGTTGTACCGTAGCAACGTCAATTTTTGGCATTGGATTTGGCATAGGTCGGAGACAACCCACGCCAAAAAAGCTGGGTTGGAGATGTAGTAAGGGTGTGTTTGTTGGGAGATTGGATTTAGAATACAGTATTCATTCTATTTTTTTTAAAAAAAATATCAAATTAAATACTTATTTTTTATTTTTTATATTATACTAAAAATTAATTTTATATTCAAAACATCAAATCAATACCTATTTATATCATATTGTACAACTATTCAAATTCAAATTTTTTAATATTCAAATTTCAACTCAAAATTCAAACCCTCCAACAAGAACCAATGTCATTAAAGTGTTTTAGGTACTTTGCTTCTAAATGAAATTCACCGTTCGATCCAGCATTGGATGGCTGAAATATATTGTGATTGTTTTCGGTCAACGTGATATATTACTAATACTAGCGGCAATATCAGTGCTTATAATTATAAAAAAAAATTGCAGTGTCAATTAATATGTATATGTATTTTTAATTTTTTGATAAATTTAAAAATAATAATAATTTTATAAAAGATAATAATTAAATAAATAACAATGTCTAAAATAATTAAAAAAATAGTATTATTTAAAATAAATTATAAAAATAATTTTAAAAACTACGAATTAATATCTAATAATGATAATTGTGATTTACTATGTGTGTTTGTTTGGGGGTTTGGATTTTGATTTGGTATTTAAATAGTAAAAATTTTGAATTTGAATAGTTGTATGATGTGATATAAACAAGTGTTGATTTGATGTTTTGAATATAAAATTGATTTTTAGTATAATATAAAAAATAAAAAATAGATATTTGATTTGATATTTTTTGGGAAAAAAAATAAAATAAACAGTATATTTAAAATCCAATCTCCCAAACAAACACATCCATATATTTGGATTCTTAACTATATAAAATTGTTACTTTCATAAGTAATAAATAAAAAATAGCAGAGAGATTATAACTCAAATAGTCCAGCTCTCATTTTGCATGTAAATAGTTAGCGATTTGAACCATTAGATAAAAAAAGAGAAAAAGAAAGAGAAAAAGAAATAAAAAGAAAGACTACACACAGATAAAATAGTTATATAATATAAAAAAAATAGGTAAAAAATATATTTTAAGTAGTTATATAATTTTTTTGGATTGTACAAACAACGCCTTAAACTCGATATTTAAGAATAATTCACATACTATTGACATTAAATTAATTATGATACAAATATGAAATTTCTTTTTGATTTGTACTTTACAGAAAAAAAAATACTATTTTACCAAATGATTGTTACTTTACAAAAATACAAATTTTGTATTAAAACAACGAATCAAATTTTTTGCTATAAGAAATTAGTATTCATATCACTAAATTTACAATTTTATTTTTGATATATAAATATTGTTGTAATGAAAAACAATGATATTATTTTCCAAATTTCTTTGCATTCTTTTTACATTCTTTTTCCTTCAATATCTTCATCATATAGTTACAGTGCCGATGATGTAAAACAATATGAAGAATTAAATGAAGACAACAATAGATTCAAAAAGCAATAGTAACAATGAGGCTTCTACAATTTCTAATATATAACATAAAAGTTAAAACTTTATCTCAATTTCGCTTTCAACCACCGATCCTAGATTGATTGGGCATGTCTCCCGGCCAACATCCCATCACCCTTGAAGCCTCCACTCTAAATTCTTTTTCATTTTCCTTCCGTTTATAAGCGAATTACAAAAGACAATTAATATTGATCTGGACTCGCATAGAGCTAGAATAAGAAGACAGATTCGTAAAGTCATATTCGCGTACAATGCCACAGTAGCTCCAAACTTGGTCAGCCATGGCCGTCGAAGAACACCTGCAGCGTCCCCAACTCATGCCTGGAAACCGACGTCAAAATCTCCAGCAACGGACCCACGGACATGCTTTTCCATTTCAGCTGCGCTAGAAATTCAGAAGAAAAAAAAAACATCACAATCCCTTGGGTTGGTGATTTAGTTGTACGTAGAGTGTGAAAATATTTCTATAATACTGTATTTATAGTATAAACATTAAGATTTATATATATATTTTAATAAAAATAATTTTCCTTTGCAAATATACTAAGGGCATTTCATTTATTAAAATAATTAAATACTTCTCTTGTACAAAAAGGACTAAAGAGAGTCTACAAACAAAATGTATGAATATATATACAAACGACTATATATATTATTACTGTTACTATTTTTTATTACTATAATAATATTTTATTTTACTAAGAAAAAAATTGCACTAATAAAAAAAAGAAAAATAAATAAAATTATTAAAAAATTCATGATTTAAAATCAAATAATAAGTTACTATTAACTTAAATATTAATAACTAAATGTATGAAGTAATTTTTATATAATAATACTCTCTCCGTCGCATAAATATAGTATTAATTGGATTGTATACGAGATTTAAGAAATATTGATATTATATTAATAGTTGTAAAAAGTATGGATAAAAGATTTTTTTTTACCCTTGTGAGTGTATTAGTGTAAAAAGTAGCGACAATTGTGTAATAAAAATGAAAAAGTAGGGGTAGTTTTATGATGATATGGTTATTTATGGAAATAAGACTATTTTTTTTTGGACGGACGAAAATGGTAAACAAGACTATTGTATTGGGACGGAGGGATATATATTATAATTAAGATATGTTTAGATAAAATATTATTATGCAAAATAAAAATATTTATTATATCTATTTTTATCTTTTTACTATACTCAGATTATTAAAAAAAAATACCGATTATGTTTTATATCTTATAGTAATATATATTTAAAGAATTTATAATTAATAAGTATGAAATAATATTTCTCTTAAAAAGTGTTCTCGTAAAATATAGGATAAAATATTAATTTTTAAAAATATATATAATTAATCACTATGCATGTCTCAATTTAAATAAAGGGTAAATTGTTTTTTTAGTCCCGTAACTGACCCCCTTATCATTTTAGTCCCGTAAGTGGAGCCTGTCGCAAACTAGTCCCATAAGTGAAATTTTTTTCGCTATTTAGTCCTCCGGCGCCGGGGACGCCTGCGTGGCTAGCCGGAGGTGACGTGTCCGCCAGGTATCCCGCCAGTTCAGCGACACCTGGCGGACACGTGGATTTATTATTTTTTTCATTTTTTTAAATATTTTTAAATATTTTTTTTAATTGGACCAAATAAAAAAAATACAAATAAAATTACAAATAAATTTGTTGGTGCAAACCCAATCCCACATCGGAAGTTGCGAAGAAAATTCGACACCTTATAAGTCCCAAGTGAACTCCACTAGTATGAGGCCTTTTGGAGGATATCCAAAAACAAATCCGTGCGGGCTCAGCCCAAAGCGGACAATATCATACTAGTGTTGAGTTGACCCAGTCCCAACAGTGGTATCAGAGCCCGGTTAAATGATGAAGTGGACTGGGTGGCATTGGGCATTGGTTGTGGTGGGCTCGCCCTCGTGACCTGCGGATGAGCCTTGTGTCGAAAGTCTCCTGGTGTTGTTGGGTGACCCAGTCCCAACAGTGGTATCAGAGCCCGGTTAAATGATGAAGTGGACTGGGTGGCATTGGGCATTGGTTGTGGTGGGCTCACCCTCGTGACCTGCGGATGAGCCTTGTGTCGAAAGTCTCCTGGTGGTGTTGGGTCGGTCCCGATTGAGGTAGTCAACTAGTGTTGAGTTGACCAAATCCCAACAAAATTAAAAATAAGTTTTTTAAAAAAGTTAGAAAAATGAAAAAAAAAATAAAAAAATCTACGTGTCCGCCCGGTGTCGCTGACCTGGCGGATACGTCACCTCCGGCGAGCCACGCGGGCGTCTCCGGCGTCGGAGGACTAAAACAACAAAAATTCTTTACTTATGAGACTAGTTTGCGACAGACTCCACTAACAGGACTAAAATGATAAGAAGGTCTAGTTACAGGACTAAAAAAACAAACACTTTACTCTTAAATAAAATAAAAATTACCAATGCAATGACCAATCTAATTGTACAATCAATAAAAAATATTAAAAAAAAAAATCAAAATTTTGAGATATGTTTAGATAAAAATATTTATATCTATCTCATTTTTTACTATACTCAATTACTAAAAGATAAATAAAATATTGATTATGTTTTATATCTTATAGTAATATATATTTAAAGAATTTATAATTAATAAGCTTGAAATAATAATTTTCTTAAAAAAAAATGTTCTTGTAAAAAATGGAATGAACAATCTAAAATAATTAAGCTATACAAAATATCTTATATATTCGTATAAATATACTATATTTACAAATATACTTTTATTTTTATTTTTATTAACGTAGCATATATTTAAAAAATAACTATTAATTATAATTATATTTTTTACAATATAAAAAATAGAAATAGTAAAAATACAATTACATCAAAATATATATTTATTTTTTGTATATTATGAAACTAGCTTGAATCTCGTGCTACACACGGTAATGTTACGTCAAATATATTGTAATATAATTATATATTTTAATTTATATAATAATTTTGTATATTTTAAATATATACTATTTTTTAAGTATAATTTATGAGATAAATATATATAGTATAAGTATACATAATATTATACAAATTTATATAAGTAAAAGTAAAACATATAAGAAGTATATAGAATAGTATACATGCAGCAACGGAGAAAATATACAAATTATAAAATTTAAGTAAGAATTGTTTTAATAAAATACAACAAATCTTGAAATTTCAAGAAATAGAAAACAAA
Organism: Andrographis paniculata; assembly: GCF_009805555.1. Taxonomy (NCBI): domain Eukaryota; kingdom Viridiplantae; phylum Streptophyta; class Magnoliopsida; order Lamiales; family Acanthaceae; genus Andrographis; species Andrographis paniculata. The sequence continues at coordinate 1,510,947 of NW_026137589.1, forward strand.
ATAATTATAATTGTGAAGATCTTTTTATGAAACGTGCATATTATTTACGTCAATTTACTCTCATAATCTGAAATACGGGAGATGCAACATCTAGTCTTGCAAACGTTCAAGGCACATCAACGATGAAATAAATATTAATACTACTAAATAAGTTAAAATACAGCTCATCAGATCGGTTTCGAACTTGCTATTTGAATAACATATTCGCAAATTTCTAACCGGTTGGCTGGCATCGAACCGAAATTGAAATTATTTTTTACACGTTTTGTTTCGATTTCTTCATATTCCAAATGTGTAAATCGTCGGTGGCCCTGAGAAGGACGTAAAAATAAAAATAAAAATAATTAAAAAAATAAAAATTTAAAAATTAAATAAAAGGGAAAAAATTAATTTTGGTCTCAATATAATCAAAATTAATCAATTTTGGTCACAATATAAAAAATTCATCAATTTTGGTCCCAATATAACCAAAATTTATCAATTTTGGTCCCAATATAAAAAACTCATCAACTTTGGTCCTAATATAAACAACTTCTATCAATTTTGGTCTCATTATAAACAATTTTTATCAATTTTGGTCTCACCGTTAAAAAATTAACGGAAATTGCTGACGTGGACATGACGGAGGTGACGTGGCAGTTGACCTGGAAAATACACGGCCATGTACAATTATACACAACCATGTTGTTACATGGCCATGTATATTTCAGTGTATAATTATACATGGCCATGTTGTTATACGGCCATGTACAATTAATTATACACGGCCATGTTGTTATAGGACCATCTATATTTCAGTGTATTTTATACATGGTCATGTTGTTACACGGCCATGTACAATTATACACGGCCATGTTGTTACATGACCATGTATATTTCAGTGTATAATTATACATGACCATGTTGTTACACGGCCATGTATAATTCTATACGGCTGTGTATCTTTCTGTTTCGGTCTAAAATTTTAATTTTTTTGTTATATTTTTAATTTTTTTTTTTAAAATTTAGAATAGTTGATATAGTTAAAATGAAAAAAAATAATCATAATAATCATAATATAATTAAAATATATCAATTTTAGTTCAAATATAAGTATTTATCGAGTATGTTCTTTTGGAAGATTTTGTCTAAAATTATATTATTTAGCAAAAATTTCAATACATTAATTGGATGTTTGTAAGAGAAATTTTTTTGCTAAATAGTAGAATTTTAGACAAAATCTTCCAAAAGAACATACTCGATAAATACTTATATTTGAACTAAAATTGATATATTTTAATTATATTATGATTATTATGATTATTTTTTTTCCATTTTAACTATATCAACTATTCTAAATTAAAAAAAAAAATTTAAAATATAACAAAAAATTAAAATTTTAGACCGAAACAGAAAGATACACGGCCGTATAGAATTATACATGGCCGTGTAACAACATGGTCATGTATAATTATACACTGAAATATACATGGTCATGTAACAACATGGCCGTGTATAATTGTACATGGCCGTGTAACAACATGACCATGTATAAAATACACTGAAATATACATGGTCCTATAACAACATGGCCGTGTATAATTAATTGTACATGGCCGTATAACAACATGGCCATGTATAATTATACACTGAAATATACATGGCCATGTAACAACATGGCCGTGTATAATTGTACATGACCGTGTACTTTTCAGGTCAACTGCCACGTCACCCCCGTCATGTCCACGTCAGCAATTTCCGTTAGTTTTCTAACGGTGGGACCAAAATTGATAAAAATTGTTTATAATGGGACCAAAATTGATTGAAATTGTTTATATTGTGACCAAAATTGATGAGTTTTTTATATTGTGACCAAAATTGATAAATTTTGGTTATATTGAGACCAAAATTGATGAATTTTTTATATTGAAACCAAAATTGATTAATTTTGATTATATTGGAACCAAAATTGATTTTTTCCCTAAATAAAAATAATAAGAAATAATTCACATACATAAAATTATATTTTAATTAATAATAAAATTAATTTCACAAATATTTAAAAAATGTATTAATAAAATTATTGTATCAAATAATCATTAAAAACTGCTATTTGTATTTAAATTGCATAAAATATACATATAATGAATTTTAATAAAGAAATTATCTACTAACATTTAATACGCAAAAATATTTAAATAATTAATTATATAACAAAATTTATTTTACAAATATTTAAATATATTAATAAAAATTTTCTATAAAACAATCAACAAAGAATAATTAATTAAAAATATATTACTTAAAATTGATCAATATTTTTAGTAACCAAACAAATGATACAATTAATTAAAAAAAAAAAATTTAAATTTGTGTTTTACAATTAATAGAATTCACCATAAATGGAGTATAGTATAAGATTAGAGATTTGGATTAATATTGGTAGAGTTTTGTAGGTGGTGGACAAATATAAATATGTATTTATTTTAACTTTTATATTTTTTGAAATAACTAGAAAAAAATAAAAATAGATGCATTAACTAATTTAATTGGCTTATTTTAATTTGAACAAAACCCCTATTGTAAAAACTCATAAAACTGTCAACTTGAATAATTTAAAATAATTAAGTTATACAAAATATCTTATATATTCGTATAAATATACTACATTTACAAATATACTATTTTTTTTATTTTTTATTTTTATTAATGTAGCATATATTTAAAAAATAGCTATTAATTATAATTATAGTTTTTACAATATAAAAAATAGAAATAGTAAAGATACAATTACATCAAAATAATTTTTTTGTATATTATGAAATAAATAATTTAATATAGTATATATATATATATAAAATTTAAGAAAAAATAAAAATATTGAAAAATAATCATTATGCATGTCTCACATATTATTTAAATAGAATAAAAAATTATTAAATGCAATGGCCAATCCAATTGCAAAATCAATCAAAAATTTAAAAAAAAAAATTCAAAATTACTTAAAGTTCATGTTTTACATCTTGATGGACCTACAATGAGCTCTTATAATATAATAGTATATATAAGATATATAAGATAAGATATCCCTCCAAACAATTCCATCAAACAAACACACCATACAAAACTTTCAACATTTTGAACTAAAACTAATAGTAAAACGCCTATCATATAGATACTTTAATTTAAAATCCATACTTCTCCGATCCTTGTAATGTCAAAATTCGTAAGAAGTGGCCTAGTGGTGTTAACAATGAATTTGTTACGATGGATTTTTAGGTTCTGAACCCCCCTATATGGAAGTTTCTAGAGGAATTAAGCTTCAAGAAAGCCGTATCCTCGATAGTCATCCCATCTCCAAAACCACTGTTTCGTAATGGTTCGATAGCATCCACGATGCATAAAATTTACCCTGAGAAGGTAAAAAAAATAAAGATCAAATGGTTTAGTAGAACGAAAAATAAAGAAACATCAATAATATATAATTCCCTTGCGAAATTAATGGTTAGAAGAAAACATAAAACAATAGAGAAATTGAAAAGGAACTCACTTGTGAAATTAATTACTAGAAGGAAACATAAAACAACGAAGAAAATTTCTAATAATTCACGTACAAAATTTGTCGCCAAATATCATCAAAGGGTCTGCAAGACTTTCTTTCGGTTGTGTAGAAGAAAGCAAGACTAACGTGCTATTTATTTACTAACAATGTTGAACACGTGGTTGATCGGCATCGCATGCTAAATTAATGTGTGACATGTAATGAGATACGTGTCGGGTCCTTAGTTTATAAAATTTTATTATTTATATGGTGCATACGGTGCTTTATATATTTTGTTTTGGATTTTAAGTTTAAAAAATAATTTTGATTTGATAGATAATTGTGTATTTTTATGAAGAATTGTAAGAACCGAATAATGAAAAAATTGACACAAAATAGCAAGTGACCAAACTTCAATTATTAATAAATATAATTTGCCGTAAAATCAAATATACTTAGATAATATTGCTACACACTATTCATCAACATGAGACATGAGAAAATGAGTGTACTAATGACAAAATAAGTTTACTTTATGCATAATATATATCTTTTTAACTTAAAAAGACACATAATATATATCCTTTTAACCTAAAAAGACACATATTTTATTCCAAATATGTTCTTTTTCCTTTTTCCGCTTGTTTTTCTTTTAACATGACCTTTCAAATGCAATTTTTATGTAAAAGTAACTGTATTTTTCATAAAAACAAAAATAATTAGATAGTATTGCCACACACTATTTATCGACACAATGCACTAGAATATAAGTGTACCAACTACAAAAACACCTATTTTATGCCTAATGTATATAAATACATATATAAATCTATGTAATTTTACATGTAAAACAAAATTGTTTGGATAATATTGCCAGACACTATTTATTAACATAGAACATGATATGAGAGTGTACCATTGACCAAAAAAAGCGCCTATTTTTATGCATAATATATGGGTGTTTTGATTTTGATTTCACATCGAAACCACCATCCACTACCAAAAAATCTGGCTTTCACCATGAAACACTGACTCGTAACATGTTTGTAACAAATACTAATATTAGTTATAGAGCTTATTGTAATAAAAATTCACGACACTTAAAGTTGACCATTTTATCTGTTACGTTAACTTTTTCATAATAAAAACCAAATGATACAAAATAAAGTATAAAATAAATTTGTTACGCAATTATTTTCGTAACAAAAGTATTTATTCTCTTAAATTATATTAAAATGAATTCAAATAAAAAGGAAAAAAATGTTTTTTATTAATAAATTCAAGTGCTGAGGCATCCTGCGCTTAGAGCCTAGGTCAAGTTCAATCATGAATGAGTGTGTGGGGTTTAAAAAAAATAGCAAAAGTAAGAGAAAATTTATAGAGTTAGAATAAAATATCTTTTTAGGTTAAATATATATACATGTGTATTGGTTTGTCTAATTTTAATTTAAATAATATTTTGTAAAAAAAAATAATATATTTTTATGACAAACTATATGAGTTGAATGATATGGCCTAGTATCCGAAAGGATCGCACAAATTATAAATGATGGACACATGGTTAATCTAGATCATGCATGAAATTTGAGTGCGACATGTATTTTAATACTTGTCGAGTGTTGGTTCTGGATTTTTTGCCACATTTGAATATATTTAATTAGCTTTCGTTAATTACAATGTCAGATTCTCCATTATTCATTCATAGTCCCCGCCGGATGAGCTCCTAGGAGTCCGCAAAAATCACCAACATTGTTCAATTGAAAGTTTTCGATAATCTTAAAAACAAAAAGAACTAAGATATGTTCAAGTAATTTTTTAGAATAACTGAAGAAACAATTTAAACTTATACCTATTTGACAAAATATATTTAATGTGTTCAAAGTTTCTATTGTATCCATTTGAGGATAAGTACAAAATATTGCCAACCCATTGAAAATATTAAAATGATTATTGTGTTATCAAACGCCAGTAGCCTACAAATGATTACAACTGGTAAGCCACACTATTTTGGTGTGTTATTTCGAAAAACATCACTAAAAACTAAAATAAACTATAAGTTATGTTCTTTTGTGAATTTTACCGCAAATTTTTACTATTCAGATTCTTTTTTTTCTCCAAAAATATCACATCAAACAATTTTATTTTTTTATATTATACTACAAATTTATTTTACATTCAAAATATCACATCAACCTCTATTTATATCACATCAAACAACTATTCAAATTCAACCTTTCACTATTAAAAAATCCAAACCCAAAAACTAAAACCCACAAACCATAAACAATAAGAGAATATAAAATTCTTTCAATTACAAAAAGTACAATTCTCGTCCTCATTTTTACATTATCTTGATTGCTAAAATCTTGATGACAGAATTGGACTTCTAGAAGGCGGGCCGGGTTAGACAGCGCGCCTTACATAACTATACTTTATTGTGAGGCATCGGTAAGGGGACGGAGCTAGAAGGTTGCATTCCGGCGCCGACATACTTTTCCATGCCACATTAAAAATGCGGATAGTCTCCACCACCACACCTTGTCGTAATGGTTCGATAGCATCTATCTACACTACAAAACACTTACATTTGATGCGTGGATCTATGCATTTCTTGTGCTTTCACATCACCTATAGCAATTCTTTCTCGGCTTGCAATTACAAGCCGTTGCCGTTTCAGATTCGCAATATTTATCGAAGGAACTTTATCTTCAAAAAATGGTTCAAACATCGTTGGATTTTCCTATCAAACGAAACATGTTGGTCAAAACAATAATCTACAATTGTTAGATTTATTGGGACAATTAATTTTATTTTGATGACAATCAAATATAATCTCAATGTTTTGAATAACAATCTAAATTATTATCTAATATTATTCTTTGATTTGTTAGCTAAATCTATGATGGATGGATTTATTTAATTATAAAAATCAACGAGTTACTATGACCTACTCTATATAAAAATAATAATAATAATAAAAACAACTCCATCGTGTTCGTAGAGCTAAGATTTGGAACAATAAAAGAAAACAAACACCGATCTACCTTTTGGATACAACCAAAAAACTATTTCTCATTCTCTTTCTAGGATAAGCAATGACCGGATGTTTGAGATCTATGATTTATTTTTCCATAGCATTCTATATGTTTTAATGGATATATTCTAACATCAACATTATACCAAATATGCCAAAAAAATCCATATGTAATTAAGATTAGTGTCAAGAACACCAAATATTAATTCTCCACACTATTTGTTCACCTTTAGACATTTTACCACCATTCTTCTATACTTCTCATGATCATCTTCATCATCTTCCAATGATGCCCTATCAGAAATATAAAAAAATAAATTGAATAACACCAACAACAGTGATGGACATATTAAATTAATTCATTGCTTAAAACAGCAGGCAGAGGAACCTGAAAAGGCAATTCCGTATGTGGTAACTTGGATTATCAATCTTCAATTCCAAAAGATCGACCTGGCTCCGCAGTTCGCAAGCATTGCTTTGTTTACCTCCATGCAGGCTGAATCCATTGAAGCGTATAGGGCAAACATAGTCGATCAGTGCTCTGAGTGTGAGTGCGTGGAGTGCCGCCGTCACTGTCAGTGTGATTGTGTGTATATGGAACAACAAAATCACACTGAAGTTTCTAGAGGAATTAAGCTTCAAGAAAGCAGTATCCTCGATAGACATCGCGTCTCCACCACCTCAGTATCGTAATGGTTCGATAGTATCCATGACGCATAAAATCTACTCTCATAAGGTTTAAAAATAAAAAAAGGAAAGTTATGTTAATTTACAAAGAGTTCAAATGACTTATTAGAACGAAAAACAAAGAACATTAACAACTAACGTGCTTGTGAAATTAATTACTAGAACAAAACGACATAAAACAATGAAGAAAATCGCTAATAACTCACTTGTGAAAATCGTCGCCAAATATCGTGAAAGGTGTTAGTTTTAGGATCGATAGTACTAAATCAAAAACAAGTTCGAAAGGAACAAAATAGAATTTTATTAAAGAACCGGAACAAGAAAAAAAGTTGAAACACAATCGAAACACGCTATATGGCTCAAATTTTTGTAGGTCAGCCACTATTATCAAATAGGAGACTAAAACAACGACGAACACCAGCACCCAAGAAACACCTATCTTCTACCCAAAGAATCGAAACCCCACTCTCGCAATGGAAACGGAATGAAAAGAGAATTCGAACCGTAAAAATCCTCACAAACACTCCCCAGAGTACACATCGAAAATAACCTCTCAATTTCACGGTGAAAAATCACCGGAACCACCGGTATTGCAAGTGAGATAGAGTGAGAGAGAAAGAACCAACGGCGCACACATAGTATTGTGTGTTTTGTGGTGTGGTGCAACAATATATATTAAACAATGAACGGTTCATATTGAAGCCCTAGGATGGATGGCTGGGATTTGATCTGGGGAGACGGGTTGCATGTGGGTCGGGTCAGCGTGGGGTTTAGATCGGGTCGCAGCTCATAGAAAGGCAATGATATGGATGCGGGTCAGACGGGTCGGATCTACGGGCCAAAATACAACGAAAGGCTTTGCCAGACCAATGTTATATTTATTATCTAACGATGGTGAACACGTGGGCAGTCCGCTACATGCACAAAATTAGTATGTGACGCATATTGAGATACGTGTCAGACACTATTATAGTGGACACGTGGTTTATGCGCTTCACGTACGAAGTTAGTCTGTGACGTGTATTGAGATACATGTGAGACACTATTTTGGTGAACACACAGTTGATCCGTTTCATGCACAAATTAGTGTATGGCATGTATTGAGATACGTGTCAGCTACTATTTTTTGTGAAATGTGGTTGATCCGCCTCATGCATGAAATTAGTATGTGATGTTTATTGAGATGCATGTCAGACATTATTTTGGTGAACACATGCTGGATCCGTTGCATGCACGAAATTTGTGTGACACGTATATTGAGATACATGTTAGATATTATTTTGGTGACACATTGTTGATCCACATCATGCAAGGAATTAGTGTGTGTTGTGTATTGAGATACGTGCCAACCACTATTTTGGTGAACACGTGGTTGATCTGCTTCATGCACGGAATTAATGTGTGGCGCATATTGAGATGCGTGTTAGACATTATTTTGGTGAACACATTGTGGATCCACTTCATGCACGAAAATGAGTGTATTAACTACAAAAAATGACCTATTTTATGCCTAATCTATATCTTTTTAACCTAAAAAAGAATCATATTTTATTCTAATTCTGTTTTTGTTTTTAGTTTGCTTGTTTTGCTCTGACTTTTTAATTGCACTATACATGTAAAAGTATATATATTTTGCGTGTCAAACAAAAATGCTTAGATATTATCGCCACACATTATTTATCAACACAAGACACAAGAAAATAAATATATCAACTACAAGAAAGACCTATTTTATGCCTAATATATATCTTTTTAACCTAAAAAGATTCATATTTTATTCTAACTATGTACTTTTTCGTCTTTTTAATTTTTTTTATTTTAGCACGAATTTTCAAATATATTTTATATGTAATTGTATTTAGAAAGATACATGTAGTTTTAAGTAAAAAAAAAAAAAAAACTGTTTAAATTTCTAGACATTCCTTATTAAAAAGAATAAACTAATCAAAATATTTGGGATGGAGAGAATAATAGATATTATAAGGGGAAAAAAATCCATTATTTAATGATATCCATTTAATTTGATGGAATTGTAAATTTAAAAGACATTTATTTTTCTTTTGACACCTATAAAATATCATAAACGATATTTTTGTCGTTGCGAGAAAAAAAAAAATAATAATCAAAATCAAACGTCAAAGCTTGCTTTGATATTAGAATACATATGATTGTAATGTCAAGTGTGAAGTCGAGTGTTTAATTCAAACAATGACTATCTCCTATTAATAATACCAAGCAATTAAATGGAAATTGAGGGTGAATTTACTTTACAATTTTTCATATTTTATTCTTCAAAATGTTTACTATTCCTGTAAACATACATTGTTTCCATAATATCGATATTTTGTGTCGATGTCAGATAATCATTACCAAAAAATATTAATTTAACTTCATAAAGTGGTCTTCGAATTTGAATATCACTCCAATTGTGTGCTAAATGTAACTATTTGGGCTATTAGTTAGATTAAGCCTATATTAAGTGATCTATTAATTTATTGGGCTTAAATGTATTTAGTAAGTGCGGACCTCCTATGTGCAAAAACCCGGTAACTTATTAATTAGGTGATGAGACCAATTAATAATAAGGGATATAAATTAGGGTTGTGATCCCAGGTCTAGACGCAACATCCATTACTTTTCATATCTCATCGTGAGAGTAACGACAGAAACCACATGCGATTTTCTCAGGAGGGACTGCGTCATAAACTTGAAGAAAACAAAACCCTCTGTCAATTTGCAAATTCGAATCCGACTATGCTGAGAAATAATGTTATATCTAATTTGTTTTATTTTTTATCTCAATTATTTCAACACGACATATCCTAGACTTAGGTTTAATTCCTGATAAGTTCCAACAAGACCATTTTCTTAAAGCTTCGGAATTTTCCTTAGAATGGTGTCCGAAGAGTAAAATTCGACGTCGCCCTTTCAATGGTCTCAAAAATTTCGAGACGAAATCCAAAGCTGCAGGCATCATAGGTTAATATTAATTCCTACTTGTCTCGGAATTTTTGAGACCACTTTTTTTGGGTTTTGGATTTCCGAAGCATTTATCTCGCTCTTAGATTTCAATTATACATCAAGAAATATGATCATTTAATTTTAAATATATGGATAAATCTAATCATTCAAGGAAGCACTTAAAAATTATTCGAAACGATAAATTAACATAAACAAAATCACTTGACGATTGCAATTGTCATTCAACAATGATGGCGAGAAAATAAGAATGCCTCTCTGTAGCAAAGAGATTATAACTCAAATAGATCAGCTCTCATTTTGCATGTAAAAAGTTAGCGATTTGAACCATTAGATAAAAAAAAAAAAAAAAAAAAAAAAGAAAAAGAAAGAGAGCGAGGGAAAGAAAGAGAAAGAGAAACCGCACAAAATAGTTATATAGTATAGAAAAAAGCGGGTAAAAAACATATTTTAAATAGTTATGTAATTTTTCTGGATTGTACAAACAACGCTTTAAACCCGATATTTAAGAATAATTCACATACTAGTGACATTAAGTTAATTATGATACAAATATGAAATTTCTTTTTGATTTGTACTTTACAAAAAAAATACTATTTTACCAAATGATTGTTACTTTACAAAAATACAAATTTTGTATTAAAACAACAAATCAAATTTTTTGCTATAAGAAATTAGTATTCGTATCACTACATTTAGAATTTTATTTTTTATACATAAATATTGTTGTAATGAAAAACAATGATATTGTTTCCCAAATTTCTTTGCATTTTTTTTACACTGTTTTTCCTTCAACATCTTCATCACATAGTTACACTGCGGATGATGTGAAAAAAATATGGAGAATTAAAAGAAGACAACAATAGATTCAAAAAGCAATAGTAACAATGAGGATTCTACAATTTCTAATATATAACATAAAAGTTAAAACTTTATCTCTGTTTCGCACTCAACCACCGATCCCAAATCGATTGGGCATGTCTCTCGGCCACCATCCCATTACCCTTGAAGCCTCCACTCTAAATTCTTTTTCATTTTCCTTCCGTTTATAAACGAATTACAAAAGACAATTAATGTTGATCTGGACTGGCATAGAGATAAAAGAAGAAGACATATTCGTAAAGTCATATTCGCATACAATGCCATAGTAGATCCAAACTTGGTCAGCCATGGCCGTCGAAGAACACCTAAAGCATCCCCAACTCATGCCTGGAAGCCGACGTCAAAATCTCCAGCAACCAACCAACAGACATGCTCTTCCATTTCAGTTGCGCTAGGAATTCAAATAAAAAAGAAAAACATCACAATCCCTTGGTTGGTGATTTAGTTGTACGTAGAGTGTGAGAATATTTCTAAAATACCGTATTTATAGTATAAAAATTAAGATTTATATATATTTTTTAATAAAAATCAATAATTTTCCTTTGCAAATATACCAAGGTCATTTCATTTATTAAAATAATTAATTACTTCTCTTTTCCAAAAAAGGTGGTTGAGTAACCCAATAGAGAGAGTCTACATTTTGTTCTAAACATGTGTGAATATATATACAAACTACTTTATATATTACTACTGTTATTATTTTTTATTACTATAATAATATTTTATTTTACTAAGAAAAAAATTGCACCAATCAAAAAATAAATAAATAAATAAAATTATTAAAAATTCATGGTTTATACAAAAAAATAAGATAAGATATTGCAATTATTAATTTAAAATTAAATAATAAGTTACTATTAACTTAAATATTAATAACTAAATGTATGAAGTAATTTTTATATAATAATATATATTATAACTAAGATATGTTTAGATAAAAATATTATTATGAAAAATAAAAATATTTATTATATTTATCCTATCTTTTTACTATACTCAATTACAAAAAAAAAATACCGATTATGTTTTATATCTTATAGTAATATATATTTAAAGAATTTATAATTAATAAATTTGAAATAATATTTCTCTTAAAAAGTTGTTCTTGTAGAAAATTGGATAAAATATTAATTTTTAAAATATATATATAATTAATCATTATGCATATCTCACACAATATTTAAATAAAATAAAAATTACTACATGCAATGCAATGACCAATACAATTGCACAATTAATCAAAAATATAAAAATCAAAAAATCAAAATTTCTGAGATATGTTTAGATAAAAATATTTATATGTATCCCATTTTTTACTATACTCAATTACTAAAAGATAAATAAAATATTGATTATGTTTTATATCTTATAGTAATATGTATTTAAAGAATTTATAATTAATAAGCTTGAAGTAATAATTTTCTTAAAAAAAATTTTCTTGTAAAAAATGGAATGAATAATATAAAATAATTAAGCTATACAAAATATCTTATATATTCGTATAAATATACTACATTTACAAATATACTTTTTTTTTTATTAATGTAGCATATATTTAAAAAAATAACTATAAATTATAATTGTATTTTTTTACAATATAAAAAATAGAAATAGTAAAGATACAATTACATCAAAATAATCTTTTTGTATATTATGAAATAAATAATTTAATAAAGTATATATATATAACAACAATTTAAGAAAAAAAATATTAAAAAATAATCATTATGCATGTCTTACACATTATTTAAATAGAATAAAAAACTATTAAATACAATGGTCAATCCAATTGCACAACCAATCAAAAATTAAAGAAAAAAATTCAAAATAACTTAAAATTCATACTTTACATCTTAGTAGACCCCACAATGAGCTCTTATAATAGTATATATACAATATATAAGATAAGATATCCCTTCAAACAATTCCATCAAACAAACACACCATACAAAAATTTCAACATTTTGAACTAAAAATAATAGTAAAAGGCCTATCATATAGATACTTTAATTTAAACACCATACTTCTCCGATCCTTGTAATGTCAAAACTCACATCATAATCGTAAGAGGTGGCCTAGTGGTGTTAACAATGAATTCGTTACTGTGGGGTTTTAGGTTCTGAACCCCTCTACATGGAAGTTTCTAGAGGAATTAGGCTTCAAGAAAGCCGTATCCTTGATAGTCATCCCATTTCCAAAACCACCGTTTCGTAATGGTTCGATAGCATCTACGATGCATAAAATTTACCCTGACAAGGTAAAAAAAAAATAGAGATCAAATGGTTTAGTAGAATGAAAAATAAAAAAAAAAACATCAATAATATATAATTCCCTTGCGAAATTAATGGTTAGAAGAAAACATAAAACGACAGAGAAATTGAAAAGTAACTCACTTGTGAAATTAATTACTAGAAGGAAACATAAAACAACGAAGAAAGTTTCTAATAACTCACTTACAAAATTTGTCGCCAAATATCATCAAAGGGTCTGCAAAACTTTCTTTTCGGTTGTGTAGAAGAAAGCAAGACCAACGTGCTATTTATTTACTAACGATGCCGAACACGTGGTTGATTGGCATCGCATGCAAATTAATGTGTGACATGTAATGAGATACGTGTCGGGTCCTTAGTTTATAAAATTTTATTATTTATATGGTGCATACGGTGCTTTATATATTTTTTGTTGTGGATTTTAAGTTTAACTAATAATTTTGATTTAATAGATAATTGCGTATTTTTATGAAGAATTGTAAGAACTGAATAATGAAAAAATTGACACAAAATAGCAAGTGACCAAACTTCAATTATTAATAAATATAATTTGCCTGTAAAATTAAATATACTTAGATAATATCGTTACACACTATTCATCAACATAAACACGAGAAATGACTCTACTAATGACAAAATAAGTTTACTTTATGCATAATAAATATCTTTTTAGGTTAAAAAGATAATATATATCTTTTTAATTTAAAAAGACTCATATTTTATTCCAAATATGTTCTTTTTCTTTTTTCAGCTTATCTTTCTTTTAACATGACCTTGAAATGCAATTTTTATGTAAAAATAACTGTATTTTGCATAAAAACAAAAATAATTAGATAGTATTGTCACACACTATTTAACGACATAATGCACTAGAATATAAGTGTACCAACTAAAAAAACATCTATTTTATGCCTAATGTATATATATACATATATAAATCTAAAATGTAATTTTACATGTAAAACAAAATTACTTGGATAATATTGTCGGACACTATTTATCAACATAGAACATGATACGAGGGTGTACCATCGACCAAAAAAAGCGCCTATTTTTATGCCTAATATATGGGTGTTTTGGTTTTGATTTCAAATCGAAACCATCATCCACTACCAAAAAATCTGGCTTTCGCCATGAAACATTGACTCGTAACAACATGTTTGTAACAAATACTAATATTAGTTATAGATTTTATTGTAATAAAAATTCGAGATACTTAAAGTTGACCATTTTATCTGTTACGTTAATTTTTTCGTAATATAAACCAAATGATACAAAATAAAGTATAAAATAAATTTGTTACGCAATTATTTTCGTAACAAAAATATTTATTCTTTTAAATTATATTAAAATAAATTCAAAGAAAAGGAAAAAAATGTTTTTTATTAATAAATTTAAGTGCCGAGGCATCCTTCGCTTAGAGCCTAGGTCGGGTTCAATCCTGAATAAGTGTGTGTGGGGTTAAAAAAAATAGCAAAAGTAAGAGAAAATTTATAGAGTTAGAATAAAATATCTTTTTAGGTTAAATATATATACATGTGTATTGGTTTGTCTAATTTTAATTTAAATAATATTTTGTAAGGAAAAATAATATATTTTTATGAGAAACTATATGAGTTGAATGATATGGCTTAGTATCCGAAAGGATCGCACAAATTATAAATGATGGACATATGGTTAATCTATATCATGCATGAAATTTGAGCGCGACATGTATTTTAATATGTGTCGAGCATTGGTTCTGGATTTTTTGCCACATTTGAATATATTTAATTAGCTTTCGTTAATTACAATAATGTCAGATTCTCCATGATTTATTTATAATCTCCACCGGCTGCGCTCCTAGGAGTCTGCAGAAATCACCAGCATTGTTCAATTGCAAGTTTTCGACAATCTTAAAAACACAAAGAACTAAGATGTGTTCAAGTAATTTTTTTAGAATAACGGTAGAAACAATTTAAACTTACGTAGCTTCACCCATTTGACAAAATATATTTAATGTGTTCAAAGTTTCTATTGTATCCATTTGAGGATGAGTACAAAATATTGTCAAATTATTGAAAACATTAAAATGATTATTGTGTTATCAAACACCAGTAGCCTACAAATGATTACAACCGGTAAGCCACACTATTTTGGTGTGTTATTTCGAAAAACATCACTAAAAACTAAAATAAACTATAAGTTATGTTCTTTTGTGAATTTTACTGCAAGTTTTTACTATTCAGATTTTTTTTTCCTCCAAAAATATCTCATCAAACAATTGTTATTTTTTTATATTATACTACAAATTTATTTTACATTCAAAATATCACATCAATCTCTATTTATATCACGTCAAACAACTATTCAAATTCAACCTTTTACTATTAAAAAGTCCAAACCCAAAAACTAAAACCCATAAACTATAAACAATAAGAGAATATAAAATTCTTTCAATTACAAAAAGTACAATTCTCGTCCTCATTTTTACATTATCTTGATTGCTAAAATCTTGATGACAGAATTGGATTTCTAGAAGGCGGGCCAGGTTAGATAGCGCGCCTTACATAACTATACTTTATTGTGAGGCATCGGTAAGGGGACGGAGCTAGAAGGTTGCATTCCGGCGCCGACATACTTTTCCATGCCACATTAAAAATGCGGATAGTCTCCACCACCACACCTTGTCGTAATGATTCGATAGCATCCATCTACACTACCAAACATTTACATTTGTTGCGTGGATCTATGCATTTCTTGTGCTTTCACATCGCCTATAGCAATTCTTTCTTGGCTTGCAATTACAAGCCGTTTCCGTTTTAGATTCGCAATATTTATCGAAGGAACTTCATCTTCAAAAAACGGTTCAAACATCGTTGGATTTTCCTATCAAACGAAACATGTTGGTCAAAACAATAATCTACATTGTTAGATTTATTGGGACAATTAATTTTATTTTGATAAAAATCAAATATAATCTCAATGTTTTGAATAACAATCTAAATTATTATCTAATATTATTCTTTGATTTGTTAGCTAAATCTATGATGGATAGATTTATTTAATTATAAAAATCAATGGGTTACTACGACCTACTCTATATAAAAAAATAAAAAATAAAAACAACTCCATCGTGTTCGTAGAGCTAAGATTTGGAACAAAAAAAGAAAACAAACACCGATCTACCTTTTGGATAGAACCGAAAAACTCTTTCTCATTCTCTATTCAGGATAAGCAATGACCGGATGTTTGAGATCTATGATTTATTTTTCCATAGCATTCTATATGTTTTAATGGATATATTCTAAGATCAACATTATACCAAGTATGCCAAAAAAAATTCATATGTAATTAAGATTAGTGTCAAGAACACCAAATATTAATTCTCCACACTATTTGTTCACCTTTAGACATTTCACCACCATTTTTTTATACTTTTCATGATCATCTTTATCATCTTCCAATGATGCCCTATCAGAAATATAAAAAAATAAATTGAATAACACCAACAACGATGATGGACAGATTAAATTAATTCATTGCTTAAAACAGCAGGCAGAGGAACCTGAAAAGGCAATTCCGTATGTGGTAACTTGGATTATCAATCTTCAATCCCAAAAGATCGACCAGGCTCCGCAGTTCGCAAGCATTGCTTTGTTTACCTCCATGCAGGCTCAATCCACTGAAGCGTATAAAGCAAACATAGTCGATCCGAGCTTTGAGTGTGAGTGCGTGGAGTGCCGCCGTCACTGTCAGTGTGATTGTGGGTATATGGAGCAACAAAATCACACGGAAGTTTCTAGAGGAATTAAGCTTCAAGAAAGCAGTATCCTCGATAGACATTGTGTCTCCACCACCACCGTATCGTAATGGTTCGATAGCATCCATGACGCATAAAATCTACTCTCATAAGGTTTTAAAAAAAAGTTCTATTAATTTACTATGAACCTCTCAATTTCACGGTGAAAAATCACCGGAACCACCGGTGTCGCAAGTGAGATAGAGTGAGAGAGAATGAACCAACGGCGCACACATAGTATTGTATGTTTTGTGGTGTGTTGCAGCAATATATATTAAACAATGAACGGTTCAGATTGAAGCCCTAGGATGGATGGCTGGGATTTGATGTGGGGAGACGGATTGCATGCGGGTCGGGTCAGCGCGAGGTTTAGATCGGGTCGCAGCTCACATAAAGGCAATAATATAGACGCGGGTCAGACAGGTCGAATCTACGGGACAAAATACAACGAAAGGCTTTGCCAAACTTTCTTTCGGTTATTAAGAAGAGAGCCAGACCAATGTGATATTTATTATCTAACGATAGTGAACACGTGGGTGGTCCGCTACATGCACGAAATTAGTGTGTGACGCGTATTGAGATACGTGTCAAGACACTATTATAGTGGACACGTGGTTGATGCGCTTCACGCACGAAGTTAGTCTGTGACGCGTATTGAGATACATGTGAGACACTATTTTGGTGAACACACAGTTAATCCGCTTCATGCACAAATTAGTGTATGGCGTGTATTGAGGTACATGTCAGCTACTATTTTTTGTGAAATGTGGTTGATCCGCTTCATGTCTCACACATTATTTAAATAGAATAAAAAATTATTAAATATAATGGTCAATCTAATTGCACAACCAATCGAAAATTAAAGAAAAAAAATTCAAAATTACTTAAAATTCATGTTTTACATCTTGGTGACCCCACAATGAGCTCTTGTAATAGTATATATAAGATTAATTACTTCTCTTTTCCAAAAAAGACGATTGAATAACCCAATAAAAGGAGTCTATGTTTTGTTCTAAAAATATGTGAATATATATACAAATGACTATATATATTACTATTGTTACTGTTTTTTATTACTATAATAATATTTTATTTTTACTAAGAAAAAATTGCACCAATCAAAAAAAGAAAAATAAATAAATAAATAAAATTATTAAAAATTCATGCTTTATACAAACAATAAGATAAGATATTGGTATTGTTAATTTAAAATTAAATAATAAGTTACTATTATCTTAAATATTAATAACTAAATGTATAAAGTAATTTTTATCTAATAATATATATTATAACTAAGATATGTTTAGATAAAAATATTATTATGCAAAATAAAAATTATTTATTGTATTTATCCTATTTTTTTACTACACTCAATTATTAAAACAAAACCCGATTATATTTTATATCTTATAGTAATATATATTTAAAGAATTTATAATTAATAAGTTTTAAATATTATTTCTTTTAAAAAATTGTTCTTGTAAAAAATAGGATAAAATATTATTTTTTAAAAAATATATATATAATTAATCATTATGCATATCTCACACAATATTTAAATAAAATAAAAATTACTACATACAACGACCAATCTAATTGCACAATCAATCAAAAATTAAAAAAAAAAAATCAAAATTCTAAGATATGTTTAGATAAAAATATTTAAAGAATTTATAATTAAAAATTTTGAAATAATAATTTTCTTAAAAAAAATGTTCTCGTAAAAAATGGAATGAATAATCTAAAATAATTAAGCTATACAAAATATCTTATATAATACATGTTCTTAGTTAACATGGAATATGTGCTATCTGCAATTTTGACATGTGTTATTTAAGGATGACAATGAAACGAGTTCGAGACAAATTTTGCAAATCCCAAAATACACCGCGTTAGAAAATCATAGGTCTTGGAGCCTGCCCCATCCCGGCTTAGCCCCGTCCCAAAATTCGTCCCATCTTGAACACGTTAGGTTCGAACCCAACCCGAAAAATCTGCATTATTTTATAAAATATATTTATATATTGATTTTTTTTATGTTATATAATAAAATATAATAAAAAATTCAGATATTAAAGGTTAAATATTTTAGATTTTAAAAATTTTAATAATAGAAATAATAATATCTTTTCAATAGGAGTGATAGATAAGTAACATAAATAGTTAGTAGAAAAAGTAGTAAATTGTATTGTAATATTATTATAAGATTAGCTAGAAATATTAGTTGTTGCTAACTACTATTTTATATATAATATAATATTATACAGTATAATATAGAATAGATATATATACAAAAATGTGTGTGCAGCTTGTGATATACATGTATATGTATATTGTATGTACTAATATATATTTTATTAAAGTAGTGAGTGAATTAATATATGTATAAAAGCAATCCGAGAGAGAGAGAAAGTGAGAGATGTAGGGTGTAGGGTGTGTTTCTTCAAGAGGTTTTGGGGAAATTTGGATTTGACTTTAGTTTTTATTTGAATTTTGAGATGAGTTTGAATTTTAATGTTTCTTTTGGGTTTGGATTCGGTTGGAGTTTGAGGAGTTTTGATGTGTATTAATTTGATGGGTATGAACAGGGTCGTTTTGGACTTTTTTTTAGGCCGTGAGCGAAAATAAATTATAGGCCCTATAAATACATGATTAAAATGTATTTTTAATAATATTACTGATCGACGTTGATTGGACAAGAGGTTGAACGTAACCGTCTGAATAATGTCAATTTCAGAAAAGAATATGAAAAACGGTTTGTCTGAAAGTTTGAAAATGAAGAAAGATTGAAGGAGGATGAAAGTTATATGAGAAAATGTGTGACAAGTTTGATCGAATTGATGGGGGCAATACGATAAAGTGTAAAGTAAAGAAGCGTAGACGATTAAAAAGAAATAAAATATATATATATAATTAGAAATTTAAATTTAATTTTAAAATTAAATAGAGAAAAAAAATATAAATTAAAAGTTAAAATTTAATTTTCAAATTTAATAATAATAATAATAATATATAAAATATAGCCCTCTATTAATTAGGATCTTGAGCCGTTCCTCACCTTGCTCCTGTTATGAGCCGTCCCTGGATATGAATATAATAATATAAATATATAGTAATTTGTATAATTTAATTATAAATTTATATTATATTTATATATATATTTTTTATTTATTTGTATTATAAAAAAATTTATTCTTTATAAAATAACATATATATTTTATTAAATTATAATTATTATAAATTTTTTATATTTATAATTAAAAAAAGAAAAGAAAAAGGACAGACTCACAGTGAATCCTCCAAACTCCCTCCAGTCCACTATTGGGCTGGATCACTGTCCAAAATTGGGTCGGAGAAACAGACCCGTAATTATGTATTTTATTCCAAACAAATAATCTATATATATAGGCATGATCAAATCACACTAATGGCTACAAAAGATACACCACGTGGCCACGTAATCGAAATGTGTAATTTAATAACAACATCCACGTCGAGGTGATTTATTATATACGTTTATAACAAATTGAAATATATAACACTTAACAATGATGCAAAGTTTAAATTTAAAATTCTCCCTTTGTACCGCAATAAGGGTGACATTTACTTTATGTAAATACATTTTTTAATATTAATATTATATTAAATTGTAATAAAAAAGACAAAAATATTCTTATTAGTATGGTGTAATATAAAAAGAATGATATTTGTGTAATATATTGTAAGTTGAAAGAGTATTTATTATGTGAAGTAAGTAGTACAATTACTAAATTAGAAAATAGTAACCTTATTTTGGGACATACAAAAATAAAAATTTTAACTTTTCAATGAGACGGAAGGAGTATGATAGAAAAAAAAAATTCTATAAATTCAAATAATATAAATAATTACATAAATATATAGTATTATTCTTTATAATTATTAATTTAAATAGGTTCGGGGGCAGACACAGTTTAATTAAATAAAATTGTACATATGATTAGTGTAGTTATATACATGAGTTTGTTTACTTTGTATTTTTTTTTGTTTTTTTAGTGTATAGAGTTACGTTGGAAATATTTTTATATTGAATAATTAATTTTTTAGGAATAAATAGATATAATATTATATATATTATATTTCTTCAGTTCCATCGGAATTGAATTCGGACATTGTATTTAAGGTGAGTATATTTGATTAGTTAATAATAATTATATATGATATTATTATATTATTTTTTGTATAATTAATAATATTTATAGTTTTAAAGTAAATTTAATATATATGATTAAAAAAATTAAAATATATGTTTAAATATTTAAAAATTATATAAAAATTAAAAAATATATGCAATATGAATACCATTTTATAATACAAGTAAATAAAAAACTATTTTTGCTTATTTATAATTAACATAAATCAATTTTACAAAAGATGTGTAGTTTTAAATATAGATAAAAATATTTATTTTTTTTGGAGGAGAGAGAGGTAGAAATAAAGGAATTTTGAGTGGATCCTAACGTCATTTATAATATTGTATATTACGTAGTTAATTAAATTAATTTATATTTGTTAAATATATTTTGATTCAATAATTTTTACCAAAAATACAAATGTGTCAATCGTTAGGAGACAAACAAAAATGAAAATAGTGTCAATTGTTGTGGCATGGAGGAAATATAATATCGCATAGATCCTATTTGTAGGTGTGTTTGTTTGAAAAATTGGGAGAAATTTGTATTATTTATTCAATTTTTTTTTAAAAAAATATTAAATCAAATATTTATTTATTTTATTTTTTATATTATACTAAAAATTAATTTTATATTTAAAATATTATATTAATAATTTATATTAAATCATAGCTTTTTATTAATAGTTTACTAATATACTCCCTCCGTCCACAAAAAAAAATATACAATTACTTTTGGCACGGTGTTTAAGAAATAATAATATTTTAATTATAGTGGGTAGTTAAAACTTAAAAGTAGTGTAATGACATTTTTGCCCTTGCTTTTGGTGCAAAAGTAATGATGTGATGTAAAGTAAAGGTATTTGTGGAAAAAAGTAAAGTATTTAATGAAATATTTACTTTATAATTGGACGTTCCAAAATATAAACATGTATACTTTCTAACTGGACGACGGAGGGAATATTATTCTATTTGCCTCATCTTTGGCGGGACTGATGTATTAATATTTATAAAAAATCAGTCAATCTAGAAAAATTAAATGCACAAATCCCGTATGTATGTAATGTATTGATCCATTCCCGTCTCCCTACTCTTCCTTTTTATGGCTTGAAAATTGTGTAATATTTTTCGGTTTGAAATAATAAAAAGAGAAACAAAAAAACAAATCAGCTAATCCCATAGCCAACTTCAGTTGGCACACACACTTATTTACATTAAAATACACGTCACTCCCAATTTTTACTCCTTAAATCCATAAATAATTAAGGGTAAATTATCTTTTATTTATTACATTAAACTCCCTGATAAAATTTGCATGAAACACTATTTTTATCGAAAATTGATATTCGGTTCTAAATAAAGATCTAAATTACGTAAATTTTATATAAATAAAAAATAAAAAATATGTTAAATAAGTTTTTTTAATAAAATAAAAAAATAATAAATAATTATTCATTTTATACCTTTTGAAGATATTGTTATCTGATTTTTTACAAAAATTGTAAAAATAAATTATTGATAAATTATTTATTTATTTATTTTATTAAAAAAATTTATTTAAGATATTTTATATTTTATATTTTTATAAAACTTGCATAATTTAGGTAACCAAACATCAGTTTTGAACAATACTGAGTGTTTCGTGCAAATTTTACATTAACACATGAGAATTATACGCAATAAATAAAACACAGTGTTTTGTGCATTTTTATAAAATACAAGGGAGTGTTATATAATTTATCCAATAATTAAATACATGTACTCTTATTTTTCTTAGAGCTGACAAAAATTGAGCCGACATCGACAATTCGATACGAACTCGACACAAAATAATTGAATTTGAATCAACGTAGAATCTGATAAGATAATAAACAAATTAAATTAGAATTGATTAATTTAATCAGTTTAAAATATTCAATACAAATCGATCTCATTTCTCTTGTAGTATGAGTCTTGATTGATTGGTGATTGCTTCAAGAACTAAACTCACACATCCATACATAAACACACGTAAACATGCCTACACGGTAGTACTAGTAGCAGCAGTACACAGCCAGCCTTGTGTTGTGTGTGTGTCTCTCTCTCTCACTATATATATATATATATCGTAATCTCTCTCATCCTCTCTGCAGCTAGCGAACCAACCAACCAACCAACCACAACCTTTTGGACACACACACAGTACAGTACAGTGTAAACCAGACTCCCTTTCTTCTTTCTTTATTCATCATTACATCTCAGAACAACAAGAGTCAGACCAGACACCAGAACCAGATCAGAAGAAGACTGACCTCTCTCTCTCTCTCTCTCTCTTACTTACACAGTTACACTGATATGTCCAAACACAACCAGTCCTTCCCTTCTAACCTCTTTGGAAAACTCCCCAACTCTCTCTTCTCTCTCTCTCTCCTCCCAATAACATATCTATCCCACACTCCACGAAGCTCGACCTTTCATTATATTCAACCCAATTCCTTCTTCAACAACAACAACCATCGCCCAATCCCCCACCATACACATGCACCTCCTCCTACTGTCATGAATATATATATATATACATACACCACACATATCAGTCATCAATCATCATCGTCATCATCGACTGTCACTACCGCTCAACAGAAATCAAAAGGGAAAACAAAAACATTTACACTCCATCTCTGGTTGTTGATTGATGGGGTGTCTGGTCTCTCAGCTCGCCGCCAAGTTTGCTTTCTTTCCGCCGTCGCCGCCGACCTATCAGGTCAAGGAAAGGGCCGACGGCAAGCTCATTGCTGTCTCCACAACTTCCTCCCTCCCCATAGCCGCCGTTGACGATTCCTATCTCGATGTCCTCTCTGTCCCCACCAAGCGTGGCAACAAGATTGTGATCTTCTACCTCAGAAACCCTTCCGCCAGGCTCACTCTCCTCTACTCCCATGGCAATGCTACTGATCTGGGCCAGCTCCATGACCTCTTTCTTCAGCTCAAAGCCAATCTCAGAGTTAATCTCATCGGGTCGGTCTGCACCACCTCTGCTCCTATTTCTTCACCTTTTTTTTTTTTTTTTTGTGCATTTTGCTCTGTTCACCAATTGGATTTTATTACATTGGTTATGCATTTGTGTGTGTTTCTTTCTTTTTTGGGAATTTTGGATTAGCTATGATTGGATGCTGTGATTTTTTGATTTTGTGCTTTCCGTTACTTTTTCGTATGTATAAAGTTGGATTGGTAAAAAGTTTTCGATCGTTTACTTCCCAAGTTCGAAGGGCTTTTTTTTCCCTCTTCTTCTTCGTCCTTCAGATGGATCTGAAGCTCTTTAATGGTATGCGACAAATCAACAACAGTGATTGAGGCTGCAGATTTGTCGATTAGGTCATTCGTAGACTTGCGGACTTGTCAAAGATTGTCCACTTGATAATGCAATTCCTTGATGAATGCATAATCACGTCCCTTTCCTCCTTTCAATTCTTGTCTATATTCTTTGTGAAAGTGATGCGAGTCTTCCAAAAGGTCGCAATAGATCTTATCAGTGCCTTTCGATAGCGATGTCTTAAAATTTTTCTTTCTTTAGGGTTTGAGTTTTTCGGCAGTGACTTTTATCTTTATATATATATATATATATTGAATCGCCATTGATCTGTGTGAACAATCCTCCCCAAATTGACATTTGAATTGGCTCTGTTCATATTATGCAGGTATGATTACTCTGGTTATGGAGCTTCAACTGGTAAGGTAAAATTCACTCTACCAATCTAACTTGTGCTGTTAATTCTTCTCCAGTTTTGCACCTGTCTGTCTTACAATAGCTTGTTCTTTTCGAAACAAGTCATCTAGTAAAATCTGAGTTGTTGCTGATGGTACAGCCGAGTGAATATGATACATATGCCGACATAGAGGCTGTATATGAATGCCTGCAAACTGAGTATGGGATTAGCCAAGAGGATTTGATTTTGTATGGGCAATCAGTCGGGAGCGGCCCAACATTGCATCTTGCAGCTCAGCTGCCGAGGCTGAGAGGGGTAGTGCTACACAGTGCTATCCTATCCGGGCTTCGGGTGCTATGCCATGTCAAATTCAGTTTCTGTTGTGATATTTACAAGGTCAGTGCATAATTGTTTTAGAAAAATGGATATACATTGCTGATTTGTTATGTTTGTTCGATATCCAGGCTGTTGTTTGCCCTTTTGAAGTTAATTTTGATTGGAGATTCGAGTCCTGGTGAATTAGTAGCCTATTTAGCTAATGTTTCTTTAAGATACGGCTAAATATGATCCTAAATAGTTTGTGCTAATGTCTATTAGATTGAGATCTACCTAATTTTAATTAATTGGATTCACGACACACTTCTAGCGCATATGATCTTAAAACTTCTGTGCTGAAGCTTAACGATTCAGAACTCACACTTACTGCACATATTTATTATGGATTGGATTTGCAATAGTTCTACCGGCTGTCAAGTTTGACAAAGTAACATAATCCTTTCGTGCAGAATGTATACAAAATTCGGAAGGTGAAGTGTCCTGCACTCATTATACATGTAAGTGATCCTAAAATCTGTATTCTTTTCCAATTATAGCATTTAGAAATTTTGTGAAGAAAGTGCAATTTTCCTCAGAGTAGTAAAATTTGACAATTTGACAATACTCGTGAAGGCTTTGTGGCATTACATGCTTCTTGGATTCAAAGAATTTCATATATCATGTTTCGGTGGTGCATTTAGTTCTTCCTAAAATTTCGAAACATTAGTGATGTGGTAGATTAGAATTACTTTTAGTATTTATTCAACCATACATGATCTGCTTTATTTGAATCATATACATTGTACATAATGTAGGCAGTTGCCATGTTTGACATAGTCTTTAAAGCCCTTTAAGGTAGACAATAAATATCTACAAACAGAATTACCAAAACAAATTCTAACAGTCTCGCCTTAAAGTTGTAAATAACAAAAGAAAAAAAAAAAAAAGGCTCTGTTTACTTGTATTTTGATATCAGTTCTTTACTATGCAGCCTTATGATTCTTTATAAAAATACACTATGTTCTCTCAAAAATATCACATCCAAACTACTATATAAACCAAAACACAAAACTAAACCCCAAGTAAAGAAATGTAAAAACAACAAATTTGTAGATTTCTAGGTGAGATTTGAAATAAATCTACTCTTACATTATAGATAGAGCTGTTATATGAGTTGAGCAAGCTTGAGGATATGCTGATCAATCTTGACTCAAACATGTTTTGGGCACAGCCTCTTGACTTGACTCATCTATGATCTTGAGCATTCAAAATAAAAAAATTTTGTAACAAAAATATTGAGATTTCACTTGCAAATGCAGATTTTGATGCAAAAAGAAACTAATTTAGACATTTAGTAAGAGAAATACGGAGTAGCATAAATCATCTCAAAAGATTTTAGACTGTCAACATTATATTGATAGGGAGTTGATTCAATCTTTTGATCACGTTCTCATTGATCTCTTGAAAGAACCATTTCTTCCGCAGTCTTTAAATTTCAAGCACAAAAATTTTGTGGATTTCTTTAACATTCTTTACTGTGAAGCAAACAGCGATAAAATGCATCTATCCTTAATGAGAAAAAAATGCAATATCAAAGTAAAATTAAAGTTATGCTGTAGAATATTTAAGAAAATAGAGTGGACATAATAAAAATTATGCAACTGAATCTACTCCTATAGCAACCTTAGCAAATTGTTATTTGCCATGATTACATTGCACTTTCGTTGTTCGATTTTCAAGTATAATCTCTATAATTTTGTCCTAATTTTTTTTTTCCTTTGATTTTTTTCTTAGAAGGCCCCAACTTTGTCATCCATATGTTGGCCTT
Source organism: Andrographis paniculata (assembly GCF_009805555.1). Taxonomy (NCBI): domain Eukaryota; kingdom Viridiplantae; phylum Streptophyta; class Magnoliopsida; order Lamiales; family Acanthaceae; genus Andrographis; species Andrographis paniculata. Next base: position 1,538,100 of record NW_026137589.1, read on the forward strand.
TTGAATTGTTCTCACCTCTTGGAGTTTTCATCACTCATTTTATCAACTCGTTCTTCATCAAAATTAAATTGTTCCCATCTTGTATCTTATGCTCCTTGTTGGAGTTGATGATGAACTTCAAAACGAATGGAATGAGGACAATCATATTCATAAACTAAATCCGATTCTCATTAATCGTAAAAAGACCACTAGCTATCAAACAAAACACTTTTCAATTTTCAAAAACTTAAAACTTTATGATACTCAAGTTCTTAATAACTGATATGATCTTGTCCTCTGCACTCCTACATTGTAAGTTTCAAATGTAATAGCAGATTATGATGTTAAAGGGGCAGAGAAGAAGCTGCAGCAAACAGAGGGTTATGGGAACCTCTAAAAATAATGAAGAGTGGAGAGCACATGGGAACATGTAGATTATGATATTGGTATGTGATAGGTGGGAAACCCAAAAAGTATGGGAAAGTGGAGAAATGCTGTACCAAATAAATTTCGAGAGATCAAACCATTACTAGTGCTAAGAATTGTAGGATAATTATTTCCTTGGACCATTTAGCTGCCTTCATGAATAAAGAATGGAAATAAATCCTTATCTAACTGAGAATGGCAATCGGTGGCTGTGGGATTGCCAATGGTAGTGTAGGTTAATTGCGCGAGGAAGATGGAAAATGAAGATGGGAGGGGAAAAATCTTGGGTTAGGGAAATGGGCAGAAATTGAGAGGAGCTCTATACATATATATATATATATTAATGTACAAAATGGCAAAACTGCATCACTGATGAGCTAAATCAGGCTGCTTGCGAGCTGAGCTCAAGCTTGACTCTTATGTCTATAAATGTGTCGAGTTGAGCTTGGCTCACAAGCTACCATGTTCACATAACAGCACTAATAACACTTTCACGAAGAAAGTATAATCGAATGACTACCAGATGGTGACTATCAACACAGCCATGAAAAAACTAGAAATTTGCTACAGGAAAAAAACTGATAATCCGTATGTATGTTGGACCATAATCTTGACATCCCTCCCAGTGTTGTGAAAGTTCCATCTCTTTCATTTCCGTATGTTCAACATCCATTCATACTCATCAATTAATACCTAGTTTGGAGTTTCATCAGGTTGCATTTAGTTTCCATCCTCTTCTCAAGATGATCGTAGTTATGCATTTACTTTATGTACTGCAACTTGTATGCTGTCTGCTCAAAGTTATTATAACATGATCAGAAACTTCAGAAGAACTTATGTTTGTCTTAGGCATGTGTGGCCTCATAACTAAAGTTAGAAGTAAACTTGTTTTACAGATTCCCTCATCATGTTTAATTGAGTCTATCCTGTTCTATGTTCTTATATATATAAATAAAAAAGAAAATTCTGGTTCTAAATCTTTGTTCCACACATCAGAGATGCTCCATTATCTACTTGTATGGTGTAATAATGATGCAAATGAGTGGGGTTGACCCGAACCATGTCTGAAAGTTCGACACAATTTATGAAGGGAATCTAAGCGAAAAATGTGTAGTCCGTACTAAATGGTATGTCTTCGATGAAGGAATTGCAAGCCAAAAGCATCTAACCAAAAAATTTATGCGATCACCGTTGATTTGTGTTCTCATTTTCAGCCATCAGTCAATACATGAAGTCGAGAAAACTTTTGATTTACATTGATAGCTTCTATGTTACAATTACTGTTCTTTTTCTCATTCGGCATGTAATAAGAAAACATTTTTGCATTCGACTGGTCTAATTTATCATGAAATGGTGCACTTTTAACGGCTCCCTGCACTGCTATTTCCAGGGCACAGACGATGATGTAGTGAATTGGTTGCACGGCAACGGGCTATGGAAAATGGCAAGAGATCCATACGAGCCCCTGTGGATTAAAGGAGGCGGGCACTGTAACTTGGAGCTCTATCCCGACTACATCCTCCATCTTAGCAAATTTGTCCGAGAAATGGAGAATATGAACACCAAAGCTCGGCTCAGAAAGATCCGTCCAATTCTTCAGCAGAGGTCAAAGCCCGGCTGCTGCACAGGCTCTCTTCACAGATGCTGTAAGATCAACTTTGGAAGAATCAACTGCAAGCGCGCCGACTGTTTGAACCCCAAATCTTTCATAAAATGTTGCTGGCGGCCGAAATGCCACAAGTGGCGGCCGACATGCCCTGCGTGGAAGCCCAAGTGCCAGGCGTGTTTTCAGCCGAGCTGCACCAGCTGCTCGTGCCGCTGCACAATGTGCTCGTGCCTGTGCGCCGCAAAGTGTTCTTGCTGGTGATGATTTTATGCTGCTGTGTTGTCGTCGTCGGAGGTTATACAGAGAGAGAGAGAGGGTGGATTTAGGAGAAGCAAATGGAAATGGAGGATGTACAGAAACAGCTCTTGGCTTGGCTAACATAACAACACCCTTTGCTTCCTCAGTTCTAACGAATTTGTGAGTTGAGTGAGAATCTTCTTCTTCTTCTTGTTCTTTGTTCTAGTAGTTTCTGGAAAGTTTAAACCTTGTACAATGCATTTGTTCCTGGAACTATTTATTAGTGCAACTCTTGTAAAATAATCTCACTTCTCTTTTTACTGCCATAGTCCACTTTCTACTTTTCTTAAACAAATTCTTCCATTGGCTTTTCATGTCATTGAAGAAGAAGAAGGCACCAAGAAAGAGAGGACCTGCCAAAGGTGTGTTTTCTTTTATTTTGTTTCTTTTATAGTTAAGTTTTAGTTTAGACAGTACTTCTCCATAAGATAAAATTATCCACCTGGACACAGGAGAATTAAAAATAAATTTTCATGTCATTTTTTATTTTTATTTTTATAACGTAAGAATTCGTAGCCACATTAAACTTAATACAAAGAAGACTCTGGAAGGTCCGGTACAAATGTTGGCCCAAGTAATTACTTAGGGTGTGTTTGTTTGCGGATTTGGATTTTGAGTTGGGATTTGAATAGTAAAAATTTTGAATTTGAATAGCTGTATGATGTGATATAAATGAGTGTTGATGTGATGTTTTAAATGTAAAATTGATTTTAAATTATAGTATTACTAACCACTACTGGAATATTATTCAATACAACAAATTACAAGCATTTTAGGAATATCAAATACGTCTCACATAATTAAAGATATAAGATCTTACAAGTTATATAATCAATAAATAACTAAAAAATATTTTAGTAAAAGTAATTATAGTACAATGCCGATAATTATATATTAAGATTAAAATCACTAATTAATTTAATTTTAAATTAAAAGAAACTATAAATGAAAATTTTAAAATTTGATTAAAGTTTGTTATTATTTTATTTAAAAAAATAAAACATGACATGTGTAATTCATTAAAACAAAAAGACGAAAAAATAGATAAATTACATCAATATGCTTGATATATTTGCAATTTTCACACAAATCAAGTATATATATTTTACTGAGTTAAACTTTTAATATTTCAAATCAAAATTAATATTATTCACCGTGCATAATTTTCCCGCAACAAGTTGATTCATCTCAGACAAGACTGAATTTTTTTTCATAAAAATACACTGTTTCATTTAAAAAAATATCAAAATAAAATACTATTTAAATAAAAATTCAAATGAGCACTATTCACTGCATAATTTTCAATAAAAATATAATTTTTCTTTTCACATAATATCACATCAAAATATTATTTAAACAGAAATTCAAATCAATATCTAATTTCAAATCGATTTCAAACCACAACCAAATAAACTTGAAAAATAAATAAAAATACTATAAACATAGAGAAAGGAGTAAAGTTTACGGCGTAGCATTATTAGCAATTTAGCATAGGCTGCCTATGGCATTAGGGACAATGATTTAAATCCATTAATTTAAACTTTAAGTTACATCCATCACAATAATTAAAATTTAAATGGTTCCATCATCATTCAATTCATTTATGATATGTTTACACTCATTAATCATGAAATATATTTATATAATATTTTGACTGAAAAATTAATTTTCATTATAAAATTTTGTTACAATTGTTCATAACTCTTGTATAGTTTTAAAATTAGCGTAAATTTTTTATTTACTTAAAAAAGTAATTGTATGACATTCTCTTATATTTTTAAAAACATTATATGAAATTCATAATAAATCTTTATTTTACTTAGAAATTTGTATGACGTCCCCTTATACTTTAAAAAATGTTATGAAACCCCCCTACTATACGAAAAAAAAATATAAATATGAAACCATCTTATCATCACACAAGGAGGTTTTATGGCGATGGGTTTCATGCAACGTTATTGAAAATATAAGGATGTGTCATGCGATTTTTTAAATATAAAGAAATTTTAAACTAAATTTCAAAACCACAGGAAAATTATGAACAATTTTACCTAAGTTTTTTGATATAAAATTGCTCAATTGAATAGTTAGAAGTTAATACTCCATTTGTCATTGAATTGTATATACGGAGGAGATCCGGTGCTGAATGAAAAAATTCAGCATCGGTGTTGAACCTCATTAAAATTAATTTACATGATAATAATAATAATAAAATTTAATTATATAAAATAAAATAATTAAATTTCATGTGCTGAACAATTTGATTCAACATCTGATCCCGTTTCTTGTACATATACTCAAATATTTAGGCACTTAATTTAATGAAAATGACTAATAATTGATTTTTATTTTTTTTAATAATAGAATCTTGATTAGTGTTATTCTAATTCGAATTATTCTTCAATGTAGCATCAACACTTATTTCTATTACATAAATGCTAATTAGTCAAATAGAGTATATTTTTGTTAACCTCTAAAAAATTATAATGAAAAAGTACAAATTTAAACTGTATTTTTGTCAAAACCTCTCTAAAGTAATTTTAACAAAAATGTTACACAACTTTTTCAAAGATTCTTTCATACTATAAATAGGATAAAATTTATTAATTGTTTTTTTTTTCTATTATTTTTTTGGGTAAATTTTCGATCGAATATAATAATCTGCAAACTAATATAGTCAAGATAAATACAAACCATTTATGCCAATAAGATTATTTCTGATTGTGAAGTTTTGTTTTGTGTTATTTTTTTATTTATTTAAATACTAGTTTGATGTAATGCAATTTATTAAAAAAATATAAAAAAATACAAGAGAACAAAACCTTAAATTTACAAATATAAAAATGGGCACAATTATTAGAGATTGCACACGTGCAACCTAAGAATGCAGCATTTAATCATAACTATTAAATAATTGTTGAGAGGAGAAATTGGTTGAGCGATACATCACCAGCTAATAATATAAATGAAATAATTTACAAATTCATTTATGTGAAAGAAAAAATTATTATGTATTTATAAGTTAGTGGAGAAGCAATCATGTTTGTGTTTTAATTTGATCTTACTTTTGTTTTTATAAAATTTATATTAAAATATACTTTATTTTAAAATATTATTTATATATTTAAAATTATTGTATCAAAATAGATAATTTATTTTATATATATATATATTTATGGTTCTATAACCCCTCTAAAAAAATAAAGAACAGCTAAAATTTAAAATGATTCGACAGTTAAACCAAGTCGCATAGAATTTTAAATGTTTGTGTTTAAGACATGCATTTGTTCGTTAAGTATTCAAATTCGTTTGTAGCGTTTAAGTTCGGTTCGTTAATAAATCTTATTGTTTGAACTCATGTTCATGTTCAGTTCGATTAAGTTCGTTTCGAGTTTGTTTATGTTGAGATATTTTAGATATTCAGTTTTAGATTTAGTAGATTTATATTTAGATTTGATCTTATTCAGATTATTTAGATTTGAGTTTATCGAGTCTGTTTTGTATTGCCTATATATAGGTTTCTTATTTTGACGATCAATAAGACAATCTCATTATTTTCCCTCAAAATTTCTAACAGGATATATAATATTTTATTTAATTGTTTATTTTAATTAATAATTTCACATATATATATATATATTTAACGAACAGAGCTTGAGATGGTTCGTTAATAAAATGAGACTATTTATATTATTTAGGTCGGTTCGTTTACATTCATCCACGAGCTTAAACAAAGATGAATAGAGCCAAACCATGCTAAATTCATAAACAATTTGATTTATTTAACAACTCTACATGTTACATGTAAAATGTATTAAATAATAAATTGAACTTACATATGTTTTCAATTATTTTCTATACTATTTATCAATAATATATTTTAAAAGTATCATATTGAATATTAGACTGTCAAATATAATACATATTTGAAAGTTTTAATATTATTTGTCATGTAACTTTTGCAAAAAAATAAAAAAAAAATTGAATTAAATATTTATTTTCTTTGACATAAAATCATATTATTAAAAAAAATAAAATTCAAATCTCTAAATGGAGTTTTTTTTTTTTTTTTTTAAAATCTACAATAATATATCAAATACTCTTCATACAAAATCTTGTATCTAATATCCATAATATGCATCACATACTTATTTTTTTATTCATTTTTTAATAATTCTAAATTGATTAGAACTTAATTATAAAGGGTAAAATTGCATAAACGAATGGATGAAATTTAAATAAAAACTATATAATTGAAGTCCAAAAAAAAAACAACAAAGAAAATTGCATATATATATATATATTTATTTATTTTTTCCTTCTTCATATGCAGCGGGGTGCAGTGGGTTGTACAAAAATTGGGGGTAGGGGCTCCAACCTACTCCCTCCACTCCATTTGAGTGGAGTTTGTGTGGTGTTTGTTATTGTATAATTTTATTTTTTTAAAAGATGATATAATTTTATTTTTTGAAAGTGATATAATTTTATTTAAAAAAATATATAATTTTATTTTTTTAAAAGTGATATATAATTTTACATTTCGAAAAGTGATATATAATTATATAGTTTTTTTTAAAAAATAATGTGTAATTATATATATTTCGGTTATATTGTAAAAATAAATTAAAATTGGGATGTAATTTATAAATATAAAAAGTTATATAAAATACTCATCCGTTATTCAAATCTATGCTCACTTTCCTTTTTGGGTTGTCATTGAAAAATATTCTCGTTTTCTTTTTAAGTAAAAAATTATTATATTTTTGTATTTTTTTTACTATAAAAGAAAAAAATAACAATTATTACTCACTTTTATTAAAACTTGTGCCCGGTCAAATGAACATACATTTGCATGACGAAGTGAGTAATACAAAAGAGGAATATACAGGGGATATAAAGTTTATGATTGAAGTAAAATGTAGCTACTGCAAAAATGAAGGAATAAATTGGAGATGATCTTAAAAGTATTATAGAGTATTAATTTATTACCTATAAGAGTTTTGAGGGCAAACTGCGAAAAGAACCAAAAGTAAAATTTGTTGGCACGGTATTTACATTCTATTTTTTTAACACTAATTTTTAATTATGATTCTAAAAAATAATTATAATAAACATAAAATATTATATATAAAAGTCAAAAAGTAAAAAATTTTCAAATATTAATTATAAAAAATTATTAAAAAAATTAAATATTTAATTTAAAATAATATATTTTTATATTTTTGACACAATTCTCATACTATACAAAAAAATCATTTTATCTTAAATGCTGGATGAACTGAGCCTTAATTTTTTCATTTAATAATAGATAGAGAAAATTGTAAAAAAATATCTCTCATGTATATTCCATTATTATTTTTATCATGTATTTATGTCTCTGACAAAATATATTCTACGTGTTTATAAAAATCGCTATCATTTGGCTGCACATAACGTTCACACCATGCAGTCAAAAGATAGAAACAATGATTTTTGCAAATATGTAAAATATATTTTGGCAGTAAAATAAATATATGACAAAAGTGACAATGGAGTATTCATTAGAGATATTTTTTGCAATTTTTCCTAATAAATATATACTTTAAAATGGTGTATAAATTTCGATGATCTTATTTAAAATATTATTTTTACACTTAATGTTGGCCTAAATTTCGAAAATTTAATTTGTATTCCTAATTTAAATATAATATTTAAATAAAATTATAGTATATTCATTTTTTTAAAAAAAAAATAAATAGAACAAACAAATTATAAAAATATAATATTAGATTCAGACGAAGTTTACCTAATACACACTTTTAGGTAGCGGTTGCGGGTTCACACATTAAAAAAAAAAAAAAAAAGTGCTTTGTTGGTTTGTGGATTTTGAATCCTAATTTTATTATTTATTATTATTATTATTATTTTAAAAAAACATCAAATTAATTCAATTTATATTTTCTATTTTTATATCATATAATATTAAAATTATAATTAATTTTATATTTAAAATATTGTATAAAATAATTATTATGGTTTAAAATTTTATTATACAAAACATTAAATCTAACACCAAAGCACACGAAACAAAAATACATGATCGTATCTTTTAGTTTTTTGAATTATATATAATTTCGATGATTATATATCCAATTTTTATATAAAACAACTACGTCCAAAAGTTACTTTATCTCAAAACAACAAAAATCAAAACTCACAAAATACAAAAATAACAACATCATTTATCTTTACATTGATTTAATTTTTGAATCAAATCATCAACATGCATAAATCAGATAGTACATAATAACACAATATACATCATATATTTTGATAGTATATAATATAATTTTATACAACAAATATATTATTTCATCCGTCCGCCTCTAAGGGTCACATTTACCTTTTTGCGTCATTGTACTTAAAATTAAAAATATATTTGTATTTGTATAATGTCTTTTTATTACTATTATAAAACACTAATAGAAGTATTTGTAATTTTTTTTTAATTTGTACTGCATTTTCATATAATAATTAATATTCAAATATTAACATATAAAAATTAAATGGAACCCTTAGAGCCGGACCGATGTATTAATTTTAGCATAATAATCACATAGTTCCATATGACATATTATTGCACTAGATTATATATTTACATACATTGTTTTTTTATTAATTTGTATTGACGGATCAAATCAGCCCGTCAGTATATATATATATATAGGCAGTAACAAAATTAGCATCTAAATTTCGGGGACAAAATATTATAATTTATTTAATATTTAGCTAATAAATTTAAATAAATAATAATGACACAATTATATATGAATTTAAATAATTTTGGGATATAAAAATTAATATTTTTAAAGTTGGCTTGGGGAGTTGACCCCCAAGCCTTAGTGTAGATCAGTTCCAGTATATAGGTGGACATATGTGTTAAATAGAGAGGTGCTCAGGGTAGGCATTCGGTTGTGTCCACCCAATAATTAAAACAAATTAAGCTGAAGCTGCAGGTGACATTATTGACATATATATATACAATTTTATTTTTTATTTTTAAAAAATGTTAGAATTAATTATTGGATTCTTGTTTGTTTCTATTATATCAATTATATATATATATATACATGTTATGTTTGATGATGGATCAATTGGATATTGTCTTGTCTTTTTGTCTTGTGTTGTGGTGCATCTTCTTCACTTCAAAATCGATCGATCCGTCGAGCAAATACAGCAGGAATTGAAGATAACAATATAATGGCTACTGAGCTGGAATTGGGAAACATCAATAATATTGATGATTCAGTCTTCAAGGTACATTGCAACAAATATACTACAAATTCTCATCATCATCTGATATATCTCCAATTGATTAATCAAAGGATCTTGGGAATCTGAGGGAGCAGCTCTACTCGGCTGCCGACTACTTCGAGTCTGCCTACCAGAAGGAACATCGCAACCACTTGTTTGTACCCCTCTCTCTCTAGATCTCTCTCTCTCTCTCTCTCTCTCTCTCTAGACATATATATATATATATGTATATAAATGGCATGTTGATGTGTGCAGTGTGTTGGATTCTTCGAAAGAGTACGTGGGCAAGGCTGTTGTGAGCACAGTGGATCACTTGGGGTGTGTGGCTGATAAGCTCACCAAATTGTTGGGACACAACCTCCATCAATTCTCTGCAACAAACCTTCGATTTTCCTTCATCCAACAGGTACTTATTTTATTAATTAATCCAAACATCCAAGGATATGATATAATGTTGGTCATCCCTAAAATATAAGCAAAATTCGAATTCTCAAGTTTTAGATTCAATTTTTCATGACATCAGAATTCTTTGAATGCATCAAGAAATGATCTCAAAGTTTAGTTAAATTCATGTTGAATTGGAATAAATATAAATTATAACTTGTAAAAAGTTTAATTTACTACTTTGTCCCATCTAAAAGTACACACAATTTAATAAATACAGCCTATTTTAATCATAATTGGTGATACTTTTTTCTTTTTTTTTTTTTTTTTTTTTTTTTATATGTAAAAATTACTTTACCTTTTAATACTTCAATAAATATATTTGTATTGACATAAAATAAAAATATCACCAATTATGATTAAAATAGGCTGTATTTATTAAATTCAAGAATATTTATATTTCATAGTTGTGTTATATTTATTAAAATTGAAAATAAATATATATTTTTTTAATAAAGTAAAAATTAGTTGCTACATGTGTGCGCTTTGAGTAAATAGTTAATTTTTTATTTTTGAAGAACTAAAAATAGTAATTAAAGGAGCATCAAGTGGATGCAGGAAATATATAAATCTTTTTCATCCCAAAACAATTCATTTTCTTTTTTTTTTTTATTTTATAATTTACGAAAAAAAAAAGAGTAGTCCCTAAGTTTTGTGGACGAATCTTTTACCATTTTTAATTATAAAAAGCAAAAGGTACATGTTAAATTAAAATGGTTCCAAAAATAAATGAATCTATTTTCGATGAGTATTACACTATTGATTATCCATTTTAATTCTCTCGAAATTCCCAACAAAAAATGGCTTGCAACAAAAGGTTTCGTTGCAGAGATTAAACACATTTCAAGAATTTTCCAGCAGGAGAGGTGTCTCTCAGCACTTGTTGATGATCGAACCTTCCGGCGACTCCTTCGGCCGCCACAAGCGCTACTACATTCCCGGTACAAAAATCGACCACTATGTTGTCCAAAAGAGGTATAAATTTAATCTTATATCATGTCCTAAGTTGCTGGTTTTTGTTGCAAGTGCAGAGAGTAATTTGGACTCAAGCACGACAGACATCGCCGCGACTGATGATGTGCAGCCGCCGCAACACGGTGGGATCTGAATGGCTTCAAAAACTCCCTTCATTGTTTTCAGATTCTATGTGTTAGGACATTCCAATGCCTGTCTGAATCATCCATGGTTTTCGCCGTAACTCCATTGGATATTCATTCAGGCGACTAGCTCGGAGTACTACTAAACAAACAAAATTTACACTCGACAAAAATAATTTTCTTTTTGCAGATACACCATTTTCTAAAAATTCAATAGCCGCGAGGACGGCTTCAAGAGAACCATCTACAAATGCTTATAGTTTTTCTTTCACAAAAGTCACGGCCAACAAAAGGCCATCGAAGCACGCTGCCTCACCGCTTCGCTTTCCACTCAAAATGTCCGAATCTTTCATTAAGAGATCGGTTTCTCCGAGCCCCTCAACTAAGAACCAGCTTGTAAGAAATGAAGTACCTACAAGATTAAAGCATGTTATATTTCTACACTAAGAAATATCTTTTGATCTGTGTTCTTTTGGAGTTTGATTTTATTTCTTTTTGGCTGAATGAACAGTGCATATCAGAGCCAAGAAGAGCAATTTCAGCATGTAGAGGGCGTGAAATGGCGAACCGGGAAATAGAGGTGGAATCGCACGCCAAGAGAAGCGCGCATCTATTCAAAGCATTGCTCAACGTTCATCGTTCAAGAAAGGATGCCGTTATCAGTAGACAACATGTGAAATTTCCTCCGAATGTTTTTCGTGCTTAAGATACTTGGAGTAACATGCTTATTCAAATTTTCATTTTATTTCGCCATCCTCGACTCCAAATATGTTCTTGAACACACATATGTTCCTTCGAATTTGCAGCAATGAATTGGATGTTATTTCAATTATATGAATAGCAAGATAAAATGATAACTCGATAGAACTTTAAATCATAATAACGTTTTCCATATACTTTATTTCGATCTTTTCACACCTTAGGTATCACAAAATAAGTACGAAGATAAAAAAAAAAAATTACACTCAATTGTTACATGCATATGAAAATGTATAGAAATAGAGAGAGGGAGACATGGAGATTGTGTAGCTGCTAGTAATTGTAATAAAAAATAGAGATATTAATAATTAATTAATTAATTAATTAATTAATAAAAGGAATCGAAGAAAATAATGTAATGAAAGTGCAAGTAGGCGGTATAGGCAAGTGGCAGAAACATTCAATCTACTGAACGACGCCACATAGTGAATGAGTGTTTGTTTGGGATGTGATTTGAGGTTGAACTGACGCTACGCTACTTTACCCTCCATCAAATCAAAGCAGACGGTGGAACTAAAAATGATGAACTTTTTTTTTTTTTTTTGTATAGAATTAATATTGATAATTTTTTTTAATATGACAAAAAGAAAAAAGGGTTTGATTGGAATTATTAATGATTTTTGTTCGTAGTTTTTTCTTCCTTTTATAAGCCTTAATTGAACTTTAGGTTCAATTTTTTGATTGGACTAGATTTTGAGCTTAATTTCAAACCACAAAACAATGCATCACCAAGTTGGTATGAATTTGATCAAGCTTCAAAGAAAAGAACTCTATATTTTAGTTTTACATTTTTATGATATAGCGTTTGTATAATTTTTAAAATTGAAGTATTAATTAATCTTATAGATCTAATAAAAATATTAGTATTACACATTTAATTTAAAAACTAAAAAAATTTGGTCCAAACACCTCAAATTAAACATTTAAAAATATTTGAAAAAAATAAAATAAGATAAAACCAATTAAAAGACTGTTTGTAATTTTTTTATAATTATATTATATAATTTTAAAATTTTATATATTATATATTAAACAAATTTTGGTCCGCGTCATTTTTTTTTTTTTTTTGTTTTTTTGGCTCTACCACTGAATGAAGTCATGTGAATTTATGATTTTGAATATAAAAGAATTCCACCTTCAGATGTATACTCATAACTGAGTAATTAAAATATGTATCTATCTTAATATGCCATAATCCAAAATTTTTCTTACTGTAGTTAACTTCGTCATAATAGACGAAAGCAATTTAAATTAGATGACTATGAAGCCAAACAACCCAAGACAAAACCTGTTTCATTTGATTTGTCAAATATCATGTACCTGTTATAAGATATACTCCATCCCCGTCCTACATAATTTATCTCTATTTTCTATTTTCATCCGTCCCACGTAACTTGTCCTTTCTATTTTTGGAAATATAATTATGCACTTTAATCGCATTTTAAATTTTAAATTTTATAATTTTCTTAATTTTAATTAAACTATTTACTTATCTTAATCTATAATTATTTTTATTAAATAATAATTATTTTTACTAATATACTTCTTAATTATTTACTAATTATACTTTACCAAAATTCCCGTGTCTACAGTAATACACCCATATTACATGGAACGTAGGGAATATAAAATATAATAATAATAATAATAATAATAATAATAATAATAATACATATTAAATATTAAATATTAAATATATCGTGTATTCTTGTTTTCTTTCCAAATAAAGTACAAATGCCTTGTATATAGGCTAGAAGTTAAATGATTAGTCATCTATTGCCACCTATCATCATAATTAAATGACACATATCATATAAATAATATGAGTCATAATACTCTCCCTTATGTGTCATTTACAATGAATACGTCTCGTTACAATCTTACTAGCAAAAAACTCAATGGGATTTCCTAGTGAAGGAAAAAGAGTACAATATTCATGCATTAACAATACTTTCTATGATGTGGACATTACTTGAAATCTCGCTCCCCTGATGTGGACATCATTTGAAATCTTGCTCCCCTTATGTCGATATCACTTGAAATCTTGCTCCCTTGATGTTGATATCACTTAAAATATCCAATGTTCTTTATCCATATCTTGAACGTTGCAGTTGGTAAAGCCTTGGTCAATAATTCTGCTAAATTATTATTGGATCGAATCTCTAGCACATCTATTTCACCATTTTTTCTGAAGGTCATGAGTAAAGAAAAATTTCGGTGAAATATGTTGCGATAAACAAGTTACATTATCTTCATATAAAATAATATGAGGATTATCATTTTCAAATCTCAAATCACAATTCTTTAAAATGTGGTGAGTCATTAATCTCAACCAAACACATTCTTGACTAGCCTCATGAATTGCTATTATTTCAGCATGATTTGTGGATATTGTGTTAATGCTTGTTTAGTGGATCTTTAGGATACTATTGTACCGCCGCAAGTAAATATATAGCAAGTCTGAGACTTAGCTCTATATGAGTCAAAGAGATACCCAACATCTACATATCCAATCCATTCATGTAGAGAATTCTTTGAATATAATAAACCGAGACCAGTCGTTACTTAGAGATAACGAAATAAATGTTTAATGCATTTCCAATGTCATTGTGTTGGCATTGCACTAAATTTTGCTAATAAATTTACAGCAAATGCTATGTCTAGTCTAATGTTGTTAGCCAAATACATTAGTGCCCCAATAACACTTAAATATGATACTTCAGGACCAAGTTCTACCTCACCCATTTCTTTTGGTCTAAAAGGATCCTTAATGGGATCGAGAGTTTTAACGATAATTAGAGTACTTAATTAATGTATTTTATCCATTTCAAATCTTTTCAATACTTTATGGGCCAAGGAAGAATTTTGTTTTCCCGAAATCCTTAATTTCAAACTCCATTTTCAAATATTCAATAGCTTCTTTGACCTCTTTAGGGGTTTCAATTATATTCAAGCATTCACATAAACAACTAGTATAAAAAAATTTCTCTCATTTTTCTTTATAAAAACACATGAGCAAACAAAATAATTGACATATCCTCTTTCAATAATGATTCACTGAGACGATTATACCACATGGGACCAGATTGCTTGAGCCTATACAAAGACTTCTGTAATTTAGTAGATTAATATTATTTTGGTTTTGATTTGTCTGCTTCAGGCATATTGAATCCTTCGAAGATTCTCATATAGATAGCAGTATCTAATGAGCCATATAAATAGGCAGTTACGACGTCCATCATACGCATATCCAAATTTTTATGTACTTTCAAATTGACAAGATATCAAAATGTTATTCTATCCATTACTGGAGAATATGTTTCATTAAAATCAATTCCAGGTCTTTGTGAAAAAAAATGGGTAACAAACCTTGTTTTATATCTGAAAATTTTATTATTCTCATTTAATTTTCGAATAAATACCCATTTATAGCCAACAGGCTTAACATCTTCAGGTGTTTGTACAATGGGTCCGAAAACTTTCCGTTTTGCCAGTGAATTCAATTCAGACTGGATCACATCTTTCCATTTTGGCCAATCTTTTCTTTTCCGACATTCATTAACTGATCTAGGTTCAGGATCCTCGTCATTTCCATTGAATAAAGTGCTACATTATATGAAAAAACATTATCAATAATTATATCCTTTCGGTTCCAATACTTCCCAGTAGTAACAAAATTAATCGAATTTTCAATAACATCATTCTCTTTAGGAGAAATTATATCTGGTTCAATTTCTTTAGGAAGTTTATTAGGATCAACTTCTTCAATAATTTTATTAGGATCAATTTATTCAGGAATTTGATTCATGTTACTACTTGTTCCTTGAAGATTTTGGTTAACATTTAAATCTTCAATCATTTCATTTGTTCCTATTTCCTTTCAAGGATTTTTATCTTTAGAACTTAAAGATCTACCATGTTTCAGGCGTGCATTTGATTTACTAGCACTTTGTATTTGCCCTTCAGGGACAATGATTTTATCTGGTGCACTATTTGCAGCTATGTACGATCTGATGGCTCTCCTAGTGTCACAAAAAGCATCAGTCAACTGATTTGCTATTCCCTGCAAATGTAAAATTTGTTGTACTTCTAATTCACTTTGGCTATTGCGAGGATCAAAAAAATTGAAAGTTACTTTCCAAGTGATTTCATTTTTGATTGATCAGTTTCTCCCCCTAACGTCAGAAAATGTGACTCGTCAAAATGACAGTTTGCAGATCGAGTTGTAAATAAATCACCAGTTAATGGTTCAAGATATTAAATAATAGATGGTGATTCATACCCGACATATATACCCAATCTCCGTTGGGGGCCCATTTTTGTACGTTAGAGTAGTGCAATTGGCACATAAACAGCTCACCCAAAAGTTTTCAAATGTGAAATATTGGGTTTTTCATTTTACATCAATTGTACTTGGGGAGTAGCTATGATAGCTTGTTGGTCTTATCTTTATGAGTATTGTTGTATGCATAACTGTATATCCCCGAGAAGATACAAGAAGTTTGGATTTCATTAACACAGGTCTTGCAATTAATTGCTGTCTTTTTATAAGTGATCCATCTAGACCATTTTGAGTATGTACATGAGGTACAAGATGTTCAATGTCAATTCCAACAGACATGCAATAATCATCAAACGTCTTAGATGAAAATTCACCAGCATTATCAAAACGAATTTTATTTATTAGATGATCATAAAATTGTGCTCGTAATTTAATTATTTGAGCAAATAACCTCACAAATTCCAAATTGCGGGTAGATAATAAATATACATGCAACCATCAAGTGGATGCATCGATAAGTACCATAAATATCGAAATGGTCCACATGGTGGATCTGTAGGCCCACATATATCACCCTGAATTCGTTCTAAAAGTGTAGGGGATTCAATCCACACTTTTGCTGGTGAAGGTCTAGATATTAACTTCCCTTTTGAGCAAACAACACATTTTAACTCATTTGAATATAATACCATTTGGTTGTTTAAATTATGGTCATGGTTACTTTCAATGATTCGTCTAATCATAGTACTACCGGGATATCCAAACGGGTTATGCCAGATCATAAAATCTGTAAACTTTTGGTCTACTAAATATTTTTCAACTATATTAATCTTTATATAATATAATCCGGAAGACAATGAAGACAATTTTTCTAATATATATTTATGCTCATCAATGAATTTTGTAATCAACAAAAATTAATTATTTGTCTCACTTGATATCTAAATATGATATTCATTTCTGCAAATATAATTAAAATTCTACAAATTTATGTGAGATTTGCTACAAAATAGTGCATTTTGGATATCAAGTTTTACCCTTTCGGGGAGAAATAGTATTGCTCCTCCAGACCTCTCAATTAATTTTGCATAACCACCTATAGTATTCGCCTCAATTTTTCCTAACTTTATATTGGTGAAATACTTAATATATTTTAGAATGATGTCCGTTGATTCACTATCAATAAGATATAAATTATCTTCCGTATTATTCATTATAGCATGTTTAGAATTCATATTTCTTCTTCTGGAAGAAAATAAATACATCAATAGTTTGAATAAAATTCATCACTTTTATATTATTACCAAATGTGGGAGTAAAAATAATTATATATAAGGAGTTTCAAATATATATTATTATTACATTGCACCTGCAGGGTGCTCAAAATATAAATCATCGAAAATGTCAAATATGTACATTGAGGGTAAACAATATACAATATTAGGAGGTTCACAGTATGCACCTTCAAGGTGTTCAATATGAACCTTTAGGGTTCTCAATATACACCTTCAAGGTACTCAATATACATCATCGGAGATTTTCAATATATAAACCTTCAGGGTTCTTAATAAACAAACCTTCTAAGTTAGTAAATTATAAACCTTCAACCTTCAGGGTTACCAAAATATAAACCTTCAGAGTTTTCAAAGTATGTACCTTTTGGGTACATAAAGCAAAATCACACATCAAATTTTGTGTTAATAATAAAGTATCAGCACCACTAGCATTATTTTCAAATTTATTTACTAAATATTGGCATCTTCGGGTGCCCTTTTCTCTTTGAATTTCGGCAGAGCTTCCGCAACATTTTGCTATCTTTTTAAAATATTCGGACAAAACTTCAGGATACAATATTCTCTTCGAACACACTTTTTCAACTTGTTTAAGTAACTTAAAAAACACAAAAAAATACACTATCTTTATATTAGCACTTCCTTGGCAAAACCTCGTGTTGATAATGTATTATAAAATATAATAATACATATTAAATATATATCTATTATGGCTTGTGTATGTTTACAATAGACAAAACAAAATAATGAATGTAATATATTATAAAGAGAAAATGAGAGAGTACTGACCTCTCGCGCGGTCAATCAAATATTTCACCTAATCCGTGATCACAATTTAATGTAATACAGAGGAATGAATCGTCTCCACAGGGATTATGTGATTCACTCTTTCGTGTTCTAATGCAGTAAATAAAATGGGGAATTTTCTTTTATTATCTAATGAAAATAAAATAACAAAGCAATTAAATTAAGGGGGAACTGACTATCAAGGAGATGTCTGGCTCAATGGATGATGCAGTTATGACACTTGTGTTTTATCATTAATTCAATAAAGTTAATTCTTATTAAATATCAATAAATTGGTTATAGTTATCAACAAGCTCTGACAACCAATTTTTTCTTACAATGTAGGTAATTAAGGTACAACCGTTAACTACCCCTAATTAAGCAAATAAACCTAGGTACGCCCATAAGAATATTGCCTAACTGCATTGTAATCTAGACAAACCCAATTCAAAATAATTACTACCTAAGAGGAGCAATTAGATTTGATTGTCTAACCTCCGGGAAGGAACTATTTAACCCGGTTGTCACCTATTCAAGTGCGAATACAATTATGGATATCCTACCTAAATTGACTTTAGATTATCAGACTAATTTAAATATCGGTACCAAAATATTCAATCAATCTAACAATCACAAACGCTATTATCAGAATTAGACAAATATTGATAATCAAGAAGAACTTTTATAAAGAAAATCAAGAATCTCCAAAACCAAAGAACCAAAACATTATCACCCCTCAAACCAGAAAAGTATCTACTCTATAATCAAATAACAAAGAACAAAAGAGAAAGATAAAGTCATAGTGGGAGGGGGAATTCTTCTCTGTCGATTTGCTCATGCGCGATCTATGAATCTGTCAATCTCCTGCTCCTGTGCGTCTCTGCTCTGGCCGTTCTCTCTCAAAATAGGCGTGTGTTTTCCCTTCTTATTTAATTTTTGTCCTAATTATTTTGTGGATGGGCTTTTGGACCTTTAATTAATTTCTCATATCAAGAGGGTGTAGTTAGTCATGGTCATGACTAACTAGGTTGTGCAAATCTGAATTTTTCTTTCATTTTTCTGCCAATTATGCCAAATTTGATATTTGCCCTTTGCACACAGTAAATAAACAATTCACATATAAATTAGGTAGAATCCAATCAAAATCATCCAAATATCGCATATGATATGAATATAAAATGCATGCGATTTCTAACTATCAAGTACGGAGGGAGAGAGAGACAACATGGAGAGAATTAATTTGTGTATTATTATTTTCTTTCCAAATGAAGTACAAATACCTTATTTATAGGCAAGAAGTTAAATGATTAGTCATCAATTTGCCACCTATCATAATTAAATGACACATATCATATAAATAATATGAGTCATAATAGTACCACATTTATCATAAAAGAGACAAGCTACCTAACCACTGATAAAGGTTTAGATACGCAGTAAAAAGAAAAATAAATATGCAAAGCATTGAAAACTCTCATATGCCATTTTGTATATTAAGAGAGCAAAAATTGTATATTGCAGCCCTGCTATTGATATCTATCTTTATATATTAAGAACTTAACAAATTAACAAACTCTCTACACCGGTAATCTATTATGCCTACAAGCTATAACAAAATAACAAATTAGGAATCTAATAGGTAGTCCTAATATTCTGCTGCTGCTGCTTCTGTCCATTATCTTCACTGATCATCCCCCTCTCAAGGTGAACTTGGGTAAACCCAAGTTCCACTTGACATAAGCAGATCGAAAAACAACATGTGCAAGAGGCTTAGTGAAGGCATCAATAAGTTGTTGGGAAGAGGGGACATAAATGGGATTAATGAATCCGGAAGTGTACTGTTGATGAATAAAATGACAATCAATGTCAACATGTTTGGTGCACTCATGGTGGATAAGATTTTGCACGATATGGATAGTGGCTTGATTATCACAATAGGGAGAGATAAAAGGGACACTAAGATCACGAAGCAAGTAAGAAAGCCAAAGCAATTCTGAAACTGTTGTAGCCAAAGCTCCATACTCAACCTCTCTGGATGAACGAGCTATTGTGGGTTGCTTTTTGGTCTCCTATGAAACAAGACATGGTCAAAGGAAGATACAAAAACCAGTTAAAGATTTTCTGGTGTCCATGCAACATGCCCAGTCTACATCAGAGAATGCAGTCAAAGAAATGTCACATGTGGCTGGAAAGAATATTTGCAAGTGCTTAGTTCCACTCAAGTATTTGAGCACGTGTTGAGCAACCTACCAATGATCTGTAGTTGGACATGCCATGAATTGAGTGAGTTGTTGAATAGAGTAATAGATATTTGGCCGAGTCATTGTCAAGTATAACAGTCTACCAACAATTCTTTGATATCTTGTTGGATTGTGTAGGGCTTTGCCTGTGATTTTGAAGCTTAGACCCTACCACAAAAGGTGTAGGACATGAATTGAAAGCTTGCATACCATAATCAATAAGAATATTCTCAATGAAACGTTGTTTAGAAACCACAGACCATCTAATATAGACTCAATTTGTATACCAAAAAATAAATCAGCATGTCCAAGATCCTTGATAGTTAATTCTTTATGCAGAAATTGTTTCACTTCACTTATAAGAGATGAATCTGTACTTGTGAGCAAAATGTCATCAACATAGATCAGAAGGATGACAAGCTTATCGTCTTGGTACATGTAAAAAGACAATGATCATGAGCTGAGACCATAAAACCCAACTCCAAAATCTTTTTTGTAAGCCTTTTATACCACTTCCAAGGGGTTTGCTTTAGCCAGTAGATAGATTTATGCAACTTACAAACCTGATTGGGTGGAATATTGTTGCCTTGAGGGAGAACTATATAGATATCTTCCTTCAAATACCTATGAAGAAACACATTATTAATGTCAAGTTGGTGAACAACCCATCTTTTTAAAAAAGCAAGAGCAATAATCATTCTGACTGTCACTGCCTTAGCAACTGGAACAAAGGATTCTGTATAATCCTTACCTGGGACTTGCAAATAACTTCTGGCAACTATCTAGTTTTATATTGTTGCACACTTCCATCAGCATTTCTCTTGATGCGATATACCCACTTACATGAGATAGGCTTTACATCACTGGGCAAGGAAATGGATGTCTATGTGTGATTTTTCTCCAATACAATTGGTTTTTCTTCCATGGCATGTTTCCAAGAGGAGTTACATTGGGCTTGAGCATAGGACGTAGGTTCTTGATCACTAACAGTGGCAACACTATGCCGCACAAGAATAAAAGATAAGTTCTTGTGAGGAGGTGTGGAGGCATGACAAATGTAGTCTTGCATCCAAGCAGGCTTCTTTGATTGACGCTTAAGGAGGACATAGGAGTTGATGTTGGGTTCAGAACTAGATGGAAGGGATGGGGAAGTGTCAGGAAGTGCATCAGGCAGATGAGAAGGTGATGGGAAAACAGAAAAAAAAAAAGATCAAGTATAGGAGAAAATAGGGGGCATAGTTGAGGAACATAAGAGTAAGTTTGGTTTGAAGGTAAGTTAGGCTGGATTGGTTAGACTGGTGTGTGAGGAGTGGTTCGTATATTTGAGATAGAAGGCATGTCTTCTGATAAACTGAAAGGGTTCAGGTCAAGAAGAGGACTGGATTGAGGTGCATGGGTATTAGATGAGGAGAACAGGAAATGATTCTCATAAAAGATCACATCATGGGAGACTATTTGTTTTCTTTGGTCTAGGTCATATAGTATGTAACCTTTTTGACCGGTAGGGAAGCCAAGGAAGATGCATTTGTGAGCTCTAAGATCAAACTTTGTCTTAAGAGGGCTGACATTTGTGCAGTAACTTAAACAACCAAACACTCTAAGATCTTAGGATATCTCTCGTCAAATAATAATAATAATAATAATAATAATAACAACAACTATAGGATGCGTCATCTATCTGACCATCATAATATTAGGTAAGCTTTCGACACGAGGCACCGAATATGGATTTTTAATTACGGGAGATTTCCATAACCAGTGTAGTCCAACTAATTTCTTTGAACTTGACTCTTATGCTATTTTGCTGTAAAATTAACGGCCATAATACATTTAATCTTTAATCCAAAGTATTGTAGAAGATTGAAAAGACACAATTTACCTGATTTGAGATAAATCTCTACGTTTGAGGGCGGATATGGAAAAAGTTTCATTAATTAAAAGGGATATTTCAAGTGTAATATTTGACCCAACTGATTTTCAAACGGTCCAAAAAATTGACCAACCAATATAAGAATTCCCCAATGTCTTTGCACATCAACATCGAATTTACAAACCATTTTTTTTACAAACTCTAATTGAGCTTCAAGTTTAATCTTTGAGTTCTATTAGATTTGAGCTTAATTTCAAACTACAAAATAATATCCTAAAATATGGGCAAATTCGCACACGGTTACCCTGCCTTAAAAGATAGAATGAATACTAAATGTAACCATTCTAGACATTATTTGAGTGTGCTAAAAAATCTGAAGGGTACTCTCATGGCTCTTAGCTCAACCTTATACATTTTCATCTTCCTCTAGTGTTGTGAGTAATAAGAAGAAAATACAACGATGTGCATGCTAGAGAGTAAGGATATATAATGCTATTATGGCAAATTTAATATAATTAAGTAATTAGTTAATTAATTAATCCATTTTTACATCTGCGGGATATATCAATACATGCGGTTTTTTCCTTATGTCCACAAAAATAACATCTTTTCGCACCTAAAGTTTTGAAGCGCATAAGAGTTCTATTTTCAGATATGGCTGGAGAATCAACAAAGGTTGGTTTTGTCTCATTGCATATATTGTTAATTTAAATTTGTTCTTTTTTTCTAAAAATGGATTTGATTATGCATATTGAAGTTGACATTATGATTTTAAACCTAGCATACCCATCCCTTATGTCTTTGATGAATAATTAGCCTTCACCACGACTTTGTTCTAGCCTCATTTACTTTGTGTTATAGTAACAATTTCTCTTATTTGAATTGCATATATCATGAAAGTTTATTGGACAAGTACATGTAAATAAAATGTAGCAATCTTGTAATGACCTAATTATGCAAATATGCAATATGTGGTTTAGCATCAGACCATGTCTTAATATCGGAAACCCGATTCTCCTTTATTAAAAAATAATTGCACCCAGATTAAACTCAATAAATCACCAAAAGAACATCCGAACAATACATGCATAGGTGAATATATTTAATGCATTTTCTAATATGTACTATTGGAAACTATAATAATGGACTATGCATCATCAAGGCTAATTTGTTGGCGTAGTATTTAAAATGAAGTGAAATGTATTATTTTATGCATGTACAACGAGATCTGTTGATTTCAATATTCCTATATGACTTTAGTTTTTTGAAGATTCCTTGCACAATTGCATGTACTAAATTATGTCAATTTCCCAGGGTTTAATCTGATATCTTCTAGTTTTTGTTTTTCATCAGAAAATAGTGTAGTCCCCTTTAACAAAATGACTGAATACAAATGTTTTGATCACCTTTTCAGATCTCAACTATGTTGTGATTTCAACATTTCTACTCTTGTTGTGAAGTTTGTTGACATTTACTATTTAGAATGCAATAAGTCTATAATATGAATGTGAATGTGAATTCCTTATCTGATTTTTTTACTGTAGTTCTTGGTAGAAATGCATTTGAGATCATAATGGTGCAC
The DNA here is from genome assembly GCF_009805555.1 of Andrographis paniculata. Lineage (NCBI taxonomy): Eukaryota > Viridiplantae > Streptophyta > Magnoliopsida > Lamiales > Acanthaceae > Andrographis > Andrographis paniculata. The sequence goes on from NW_026137589.1 coordinate 1,562,053, forward strand.
CGAGAATATGCTGGTCTGAATGCAGAAATGGCAAAATAGGCATTTTCAAGAGGGATATGGAGTTTTGTGTGCAAGATGGATATAACAGACAAACGACAATGAGAAGAAGATGATAATGCATGTCATGTGCAAATAAATACATATGTTCATGTGGAGGATAATGAATGAGATGATAATTGATAGGTCACTAATTGGACTATCTAATAAACCACAATTTGAACAAAAAATAAATCTAGATTTGGAACAAAACTATGGCAACAAGAACAAGTCAAAAGAAGTGAAAACATTAGTCAATAATTATACTAGATAGAGCAGAATTAACATTTGAAGTACATAAAACTAAAAGAAAGGATTACTAGTGTGAAATGCTATTATTCTGATGGGAACGAAGCTAACTAATTAACAACTAACCAAGCAAGGAGCAACATAATTAAACTAGCCTAAATATAATGACAACAGTAGATTATATTAACTATGTAATGTACCACATACATAGTAAGGAATGAAATTTAACCTAAACAATCTAAACTAACTAAGCCTATTACAATTACAATGAGATTGATTAACTAGGTAGGCTAGAACTAATTAAATTTGCAACAACAACTAAGATATATACATTACAAACTAAATTGACTGTTGGTTCACTAAATTAATATATCACACATCAAACTAAACTAATTTACAACAGCTAAGATAATTAACAAATGAACAGCTCGCCTAATTTAATTTAAGCCCACAACAACAATTTAACTAAAGAAATGGTAAAACAATGTCTGGACTAAGGAAAGAAACAGTCTAATATTAATGAATGCAGCAGTAATGAGTACAAAAGTTTTTCAATAACAGACATACAGACAATGATAAGAAGATGATAATGCATACCATGTGCATGTGTATATATATATTCATGGAATGAAATAGATGGACTTAGTTACGAAACCCATTTGTTTAATTTCCTTCTTCATTCCACACATACATCATATTTATTATACTATTCAGAAATTGATTCACTACTTCAAAAATTATTTTGTTTCCAAAACATTTATTGACTGGTAGAAGTTTACTAAAGAAACTTGAGTAGTCTGAATAGCACCATTTACAATTTCACCGTTCTAATATGATGCTTAATCAATTCATCAATTTCTGGCATTCGCACTATAAATCCTTAATCCACAAGCCTCTGTGGCTTTTCAGGTTCATTTTGTTATTTAAAATTTATTAATATTTTGTCCAGTTTTCATATTTAATTTTTTTCATTTCATACATACACATTTCTTTTATTAATTTTTTGCAAAGTCATATTTGAAAATGTGGTGATAAAAATATTGAATTATCTTCGTTATGAAGCTGAGTTATTAATGAAGACACACATTAAGAATCACTTTGATAATAGTTCTATCTTAAATCTAGAATAAAAAAAAGTAAATTGCACAAGGGGCAGGGCAGCCTGGCACTGCAAGGTCAAATATGAAAACCCTTGTGAGATGTGAGAGTTAGCGCAAGATATAATGAAAGAACAATATATACCGATAAAGAAAAATTGAATTTGGGCTCAATACCTATGTTCACACACAAATTGTAACGATGAGGAAGAAATTTGTTCGTACCTAAAAATACTCCCCAAAGCAGAGCTTTGTATCAACGTGAGGAAGAAGCTGGATATTAAGACTCCCTAATTTGATTTCTCCATATAGGAAAAGATGAAGAACTGTGAATCGACACCAAATAATACGGGAGAAAACTTTAAAACATTACTTGGATGCCGGCGCCGGACTATCTGCTCAATCCCACAACTATGCGCGTCTCGTCGGCGAAAGAAAGAAGAGAGTTGTCGATCGTTGGAGGGGACGAAATATTATGCCCTAAATTTGTTTGATTTTTCTAAGTACTGGAATGAGAAATATGATGCCCTAGATCTCTAGAAGCGTGTTTGTGTTTATTTTTTTCTGTTGAGTGAAAGTGCACTTGCATTTTTACCTTTTTTTTATTGTAAAATTTTTGTTTAATTAATATTATTTTGACCAGTTGTTACGAAAAACTATCATAACTAATATATTTTAATCAAAGTCTACAATCTCCCTATTTGTTACATATTTTTTGCATAACTAATAAACTTGAAACATTGACCAGGATGATATTTTTTTGTCACGGATATTCACGTAACTAAAACCACTATTTGTTACGATGTTGTTGTCACGAACCTCGGGCCGTGGTGAAAGGCCATTTTTTTGGTATTATAAGTTACCATAAAATCATGGACTTTAAACAAATTTAAAAATAAATGGCTTGATGAAAGATCTATATTCCCGAGGAGAGGTACGGTTTCAAACCCCAAGAGTAAGTTTTATCTGATGAACGGCAACAAAAATGATTAGAAAAGAAAATTTGTCTTCTAAACATAACATAATCAACAAATTCAAGATACTGCATATCATTTTGGCCAAGGAATGGACAATTTGCAGTTTGCATATGCCCTTTTAAAAGTTTTAACACTATTTACTCTTATAAAATATCTATACCAAATATTTAATTTTTAATTATTTTAAGTTCAAAACTCCCAAATACTACCAATAGATTGTTGACACAAACAATTGCCCTTACCTCCATTGATTTATCACTTATAATATCCATGGAGATTGGGAATATATAATATGATTTCACAACGCATAAATTGTGTTTGGGTGATGAGTGGTTATATTATTTCTTGAACATATATATATATATATGTCAACAGTGTTTGCCTCTGCCAGGCGGATCATGGGAAGTGTTTGGTCCACCTTGACAGTAATCCAGCACTACTACTGAATCTTTCATGCTTCTCAACTCTCTATTCATTATCTGTTGAATAATGCAAATTTATAGTATATCAGATGTCAAGAACCCTAACTACAACTGCTAATTACCACGATTCATCTTTATATAATATATCTCATCATAGAAACTGACTGACTTCATGCCACTAATGAGCCTAATTATATCTGTGTGTATCTCTCAGTCTCAGTGCCTTAATCATATTGAGTGTAAATATGTTGTGTGCTGACCTTGCGTGGAAGATTAGGGATGCTTTCCATGTCCGATCTGATGCCTTGACAGGTACCTGCTGCATCCATGAGTGCAATATATAGGGTTTTGTAAGTAATTTTAACAGTACCAAATTGTTTATGGTAAGAAGACTACATAACAACTAAGAAACATATATATTGCTCTTAACCATAATTAGGAGATGAAGTTAATAGCAGCAGGAAAAGAAGTAGAGCCATCATCTTCATGTGAATCCCCTCTCTCTCTCTCTCTCTCTCTCTCTAAGAAAAAAAAATAAAATAAAGGGTGATTTGTATTGGATGGGGCAAAGGGTTTTTATTCTTGGAAAATCGAATTGAAAGGGTTGGAAAATATCCAATGGCGGGCGAATCTCACTCAAAATCAACGTTGAAAACTAATTAAAGCATCCATTTTTGAGTGGTTCGCCTCAAATCGAAGTCAACTATATGTAAAGTGCTGATAGTAATTTATGGGTCGGGATCCTCATCCCCTACGTTATGCATATGCCCCAACACTCATAATATAGAGTTCCAGTGTTTACTTAACAAATTTTTTTAAATTTTACTATTTGAATATTATATTATTTTTAAAAAGATATATATATATTACAAAATATTTCATCAAATATTATTTAAATACAAAATGTAAACCAAATTTTCCCAAAAAAATAAAAATAAAAGATGCATAAACTAGGTTCATTGAATATATTTTCAGATTGCTCCTTTATAATCATAATTGGTATGCACCTCACTGTATTTCAGCAACATGCCATAATCAATAACTTGTGCAGTTTGATAATTCTATTGATATAATATATATTACAAACATTTAAAACTATAAAAATGCAAGCTACTTGAAGTTAATTGAACAATAGGATAGTAGGTGAGATTGTTTGGGGGTTTGGATTTTGGATTGAGATTTGTATAGTAAAAAATTTGAATTTGGATAGTTGTTGATATAAGTAAGTATTAATGTAAGTAAGTATTGATGTGATATTCTAAATATAAAATTAATTTTTAGTATAATATAAAAAATAAATTTTGATTTGATATTTTTTTTGAGGAAAAAATTTGATGAACAGTGAAAATTTAGTTGATTATCTTTTTCTAATTTGGATTTTATTATTCATTAGTTCCTCCTCCATTTTTATTTTTCATATTATACTACCAATTACTTTTATATTAAGAATATCATATTAATACTTATTTATTTATAAGTCATCAAACAATTATTATAATTTAAAATTTTACTATATATTTCAAACTCAAACCCCCACTACAAGAAAAAATCATTTTTGTAACAAAACTTTTTTGTCTCTAAATCTATTTTTTTCCGTTACTAATGACATTAGACACGGAATTAGTAATGGAATTACGTTAACTACGTGAACTTTAGGGACAGAATTCTGTTACAAATATATTATTTTTTTGTAGTGCCCACTCCAAAACTCACAAGCAAACACACCAAAAAGTTTTTACACATTCATCTCTAGCTAATGCAAACATCTCCTTTACTTCTCCAAAGGCTTTCATAGCTAGGATTCTTTACCATATGTCGACTGATTTTCTGCATTTATCAATACGAATAATCACATCCTTGGAGTTTCTTCATTTTTTTTTATGAAGTTATTAACAATGGATGAAGATCCTACAAGTTCGATGAGATTGCATGGACATTTGTATATTATTTTTAAAGAATAAAACAAAATTTATTTCAAACTGTAGAACTACTCAAGAATCATAGATCTTATACCAAGAAACATTCATGAGAGGAATTTTACATTATATATATTGAAAGATCTTATGAATCAAGCACATACATTGGATGTGTATAATTAAATTGTGCCTACATGCATTATATTTCATAACACTTTTTTATTGCATGTTTGACTTTAATATAATTAGTGGTATTTGGACAAAGATCACTTTGAATGGAGGAGCCTTTTTGCACAATTAGGACCATCACTATGAATTGGTGCTTCTTACATCACAAGGGCATTGGACAATTTTGCAATTTTTGTCGTGATGTCTTTTGGATTTTGATATTTTCTCCTAATGTTTTTTTTTCTTTCTTTGGAGTAACACTTTTGGTATTCTATCTATGTTTCAATGTGTTATCAATTTAGAACTTAAGTTTTCACAAAATTGTGGTTTGAAAATAATTTGACATCAGATGTTGATTTGAGTTCTTGTTTAAATAGTAGTTTGATATGATATTGTGCGAAAGAAAATAATATATTTTTATTGAAAATTGTACAATGTAAATAATATTGATTTGAATTTAAAATGGTAAAATAGCAAAGCATGTAGCCAATCTGGAAATCAATTGAGTTAGATTGCCAATTAATCAACATGTTGGAAGATAGTTGTTGATTTTGTCACCATTAATCAATAAGCACTTTTCATGATAGGGAAGCTAGGATTTGTCCAACACTAGGCTCTATCCCAATATATTTTCAATATATTTGCTATTATTTCTAAGATTTTTCAGAAATTAATAGTCTATATTGTCAATATATTAACTATTATTTTTAGTTTATGACTATAAAAACATGTTTTTTTTTTTTTTTTTCATTTTTCTAATACCAATTTTTTCATTTTTGTTTTCGTAAATACAATTTATAAAATCCTTTTAAGACAAAATAATAATAATAATAATATGGACAAAATGGAAAAAAAAACTATTCTAATTATACGATCTAAAAAAATTATGTCAAAACAAAGATAGAAGATCTATTGAGACGATGTAATATTTCTTAAATATATTGGATGTAAAGTTTTTTCGGGAAGAAACTTTTACTTCCTCCGTCCAGAAAAATATATATATCTTCCTTGTCTTATTTGATTGGCACCACAAAATGTATTCACGACGATGTTACTTAATAACTTTAAAAAGAAACATAATTTATTTGAGTATTTTATCTTTTTATTTTACAAAACTATTTATTATATAATTATTTTAAAACTCCATAGGAAAAAAACAAATACATAAGTATAACAAGTGATATTCTTTTATAATTTGATTTTATTTATTGATTTAACAACAGTTTGAATATGATATTTCATAAGATATAATAACAATAATAATAATAATAATAATAATAATAATAATGTATTTTTATAAACAGCTGCAATGAATTGTTGTATAATAAAAAAATGAAACCAAAAAATAAATTCTAATAGTATATTAGAATATATGTTACAGTCATATTTCTCATCACCGTGTGATTGATTTTCAGTTTTTACTATAATAAAATTCTTTATATTTATTAAAAAGTACAGTTATTACACATATTAATCTTTTTAAAAATTGATTATCTTCAATAAAAATAATAAAAAACTTAAATTAATTAATTAACACTCAAAATTTAAAATAAAATAATAATAATTTATTTATGCAAATACAATTTTTATTTCAAAATATTATGCTTATCTATATATTTTATAATCATTAGATTTATCTAATTATAAATATATTTATATATATATCAATTTCAATATTTAAATTTTTCAAAATTTTTATATTCAATTTCAACAAAATGACTAATAAAACATAAATATCTTCAACTAGCTTTTGAACTAAACTCTCCAAAACAAAAATTTTCACCATTCCGATAAATTCAAATAATTTTAATATATCAAAATTATAGTATAAAAATTCTATAATATTATCACAGTTTATCCAACTATTTTATAGCTTTACATTTGCTTTTTTTTTTTTTTTTTTTTTTTAAGAATTTTAAAAATAATAATATTTTAATTATAGTGGATAGTTAAAAGTAGTATATGATATTTTTTTATACTTCCTTCGCCCCACACAATTGACACTATTTTTATTTTTGTCTTGTCCCATAACAATTGACACCTTTTTATTTTTGGTAAAAATTATTAAACCAAAACATATTTAACAAATATGAATTAACTTAATTAACTACATAACATACAACATCATAAATGTCATAACACCCACTCAAAATTCTTCTATTTCTACATCTCTCCATAAAAAAATAAATATTTTTATCTATATTTAAAACTACACATCTTTTATAAAATTGATTCATGTTAATTATAAATAACAAAAATATTTTTTTTTTATTTACTTTGTATTATAGAAAATTTTATTCTCTACAAAATAATATCCATATTCATATATTTTTTAATTGATATATAATTTTTAAATATTTGAACATATATTTTAATTTTTTTAATCATATATATTAAATTTACTTTAAAACTATAAATATTATTAATTATACAAAATAATATAATAATATCATAACTAATTATTATTAACTATTTAAACATCCTCACCTTAAATACTGTTTCCCTAATCAAATGGTTCAATTTTGGTGGGACGAAGGGAGTATAAAAGTAATAATGTAATGGTAAAAAAAATAAAAATAATGATGTGATGATAAAAAAAAAAGAAGTACTTAATGAAATAATTAATTTATAATTAGGTACTTCAAAATAAAAATACTTTGTAAGTAAATAAAAAAAAAAAGTATATTATTAAAAATAAACAGTATTTGTATATTACTAGATAATAAAAATATAAAAATAAATTTAGTAAATTATAAAATAGTAAAGGTAATAAAAGTGAAGGTAATGACATTAAATGTGTTTAAACAAATAATTTAAATGCCTGTCTGAACAAAAAGATAAACTAGAGAATTGAGTTAAAGTAATCCCTGCAAAACATCTCTTCTAACTTAAACATATTGCACAACTACAGTCGGCTAGCTGAAGCTGAGTTAGGGACAGCTTTGGTCAATAAAATGGCAATTTGCATTTGGTTATAGTATGATTCCTACCAAAACTCCGAGGATGGCAACGTCCCAAATGATCCTCATTGTACTTCACACCATACAGACACAGACCATGCGGAGGAACTGATAACGCATACTTGGCCAGTTCCCGCCGGTTGCGCGACGCCAAGATATCCGCAACAATGTCCACCGGAACGGCTTCTTTCCCAACTTGAATCAACAACGCCACCTAATAATCCAAGGGTACGTCGACAAGAAGATGAAAAAAGAAACACAGAATCAATACGAGACTCGGATTAGGATTATGCTCGATGGAAAAGAGTTCGCGTACCATGTTACGGACTTGTCTATATAAAAAACCCGATCCTTCGACTTCAAGCAGCAACATAGATCCCTGCAGAAAAGGAACATTATTTTCAAATCTTGTCGTCGAATTCCATGGAAAGTATATATATATATATAGCGGGGAAGAGGTACCATCTCGGTCACATCAAATCGAAATATATTCTTCACTGGATTTGGCGTGCGATCATTGTGCGAGGCATTAGCAAAAGCGGAGAAATTATGGGTCCCGACAAAATGTCTAGCGGCACTCCTCATGGCGGCTGCGTTGAGCTTATAAAGGCTGTGATAAGCAAAGTGCCTCTGAAATGGATCCATGACGGTGTCATTGTATATCCTGTATGTATAAATCTTGCTTTTAACAGAAAAACGAGCATGAAATTCAGGAAGCACGGAACAAATTTCTCTAATTCTTATGTCGGAGGGAAGAAGACCATTCAGAGCTGCGTGAACGTGCTCCAAGCTGTCGTAGTTGAAAGGTGTGTTGAAGTGCGCCACCTGAAGAAAAATTATTCAAAGCCGAGTTTCAGCATTAACTAATGCTTTGCCTGCTCGAGAGCTATAAAAAACAGTTCAGACCTGACCCCAGGCGTGAACTCCTGCATCTGTTCGACCTGCACCAACTAAACCAAGATGATCCCGTTCTAATTTGGTGATTCGCGTCAAAGCTTCTTCCACCAGACACTGCACAGTTGGCGTTGACTGTTGATACTGCCATCCTGCGCATCGCACATAAAAGAATCCAGAACATTTTCTTTAAAGCTGTGAGTCGAATTTTGGGAAGAAGTGACGAAATTTAGAGATGAATGTATTCTTCATTTGCCATCTTTTCTTTCATTTTATTTAGGAAATCGAAAAAAAGGCAAAGTCTACATGAAGTGAAGAATATAAACCAAACAAGGAAAAAAGAAAAGCCCATTGCTCCTTTTCATCGATTTCTTTTACACAAAGACTCCTACTTTATCAGATCGGTTAAGCACACTTTCGGCACTAGCAGGAACAGTAAGCATGCAGGTCAGGTGGATCAAGCTCATGAAACAAAAGCCAGCATTAAATCAAACTAGATAAATAATATACCAACCTAAGAAATATCTTTCCACGACAAACTTCTATTCTAAAGATCAAATTCTGAGCGGAAGTAGAAGCAACAAATTTGACACGTAGAAAAGCAGTAGGAAAACCTGAAAATCGGGTGCCGTCATACGAAATTATCAAGCGCCATTTATAACTTGGAAGGGCAAGCCTGTTTCGGTCTTCCACATCATTGCTAAAGTCCTGCTCAAAAATAAAATCACGAAAAGAAATCATGTAAAAGCATAAAAATACTAACTTATGGGCGGCACCTATATATTGAGAGGAAATAGAACACAGTAGGCTGGGGGTTCATTTTCAAAAGTTTTAGTTGGTGAAAGTCCAACAGCAATCAGTAACAACATAGCTCCTAATTCGACAGAGAAACATTATAGAAGTCATATGAATTGTTGAGATATAAGGATTTTGTGGAGTCTCAAGAGTAAGCACATGTTACCACAATATCTTAAGAGCTACGACTACAAACATTGAATATATGTTACATGTTAGCCAAGCAAAGATGGAGTTATAGTCAAACATTAGAGGAGCGAGATACAATTTTAAATATATATATATATATGATGTAAACTGTGGAAGCGTTATAATCAAAGTAAAAAGCCACAAAATGTAAGACAAATATTGCAAGTTTGATGTTAGATGAGTTGCTTAAGGCCCGGCTTATTTCTTTTACACAATGTATATGCATATAATGGAATATGATTCTAAACTCGTATTTGCATAGGAGTAAAACATGGAAGTGTAGGTCAAAGTTCTTATTTCTTCACTACTGTTTTTTCTTTTTTTTTAGTTTTTTTTTGTGTTTTGGAGGTGAAATATTGTTGAACCTGTTATTTTGAATATCAAATAGATATTGGGTGTGATGCTTTTTTATCTAAAAAATAGAAATGGATAGATTGAAGAGTAAAAAATAGATTAAAAAAATCACAAGTAAACAAATGCCAAATCACTCAGTTTTCTCACTATGATTAATCCAAAATGTATAATGACAAATCGACAATCCCCATAACAGATTATTACGGCATGGCTGAGATCCTCTATAACTCCACAATTCACATATCATTTTGAGCTACAAGCCATTAGCTTAATACAATTTCAGAATACTTCATGTCAATTCTAGGTAAATATTGTGCAAAATGGCATATTCTATTCCCTTGGTGAGTTCAACGCTACAGTACACGAGCATAGGACTAATTGTTGCTAAATAGCTTTAGAATGAAGAATCACATTATAACTTGTCAACCACACTTGAGTTAAGAATACTGGAAATTAAACTCTCCAAAAAAATAAAACAAAACAAAAAGGATGCAGGAAAACCAAACCAACCCATAGAAGCTATCAGCACAAACAACAAAAATTGAGACAAGTTCCGTGAAATTGATTTAGAGTTGACACATCACATCAATTTTCAGCAGAGTGAAGCAATGACTATTTGTTATTAGATGATCACAAAGCACTGCAAGGAGTAAGCACTCATTCTCATATCACTGAAAAAATGATGATAATTTCAACACTACAGCGGACGCGTCAATAGCAGATATTTGTTACATATCAGGATATAGTTATACACCTAAGCATCCAACTGGTTGGCACTTAGGTAGTTGTTTATCCTTGTACATATAGATAGGGCAGGGTTCTTAGTGATATATCAACACTCAAAACCACAACTGTTGCAGATTTTACACGTTTCTACATTTTTTAAAATATGAATCTTTATTGAATAAAGAAAATAGAAAACATCGAAATGTCTTCCATCCTAACCAAAAGGTTGATTCCCAAAACCTTAGATGCCCCAAGACTTGCTCTTAACATATTTAATGACTTCTTATTGGGCCTAATGACCCAATAATCTTATTATTAGACTTAACAATATAATTAAATATAAAATTCAAAATACTCTCAAATAATTAAGGTGCTACTATCAATTCAAAGTGGTTGCTTCCCCGCTGCGAGTAAACCATTGGCAGTCGATCCTCCCGACGTTGCCAAAGGTTTGTCGGTATCAATTGCCTCCCCGTTAAATACGCCTTGTCCCCAAGGCGGAAAGCTGGAAATTGTTGTTGGAGTTCTTCCTGAGTGAGCCACGTTGCATCTTCCTCCGCTAACCCGTGCCACCGAACAAGAACCTCCGGCTCCCCATTTGAACCTAACCGCTCAGCTAAAATCTTGCTTGGTTCAAATAATGGTATTTCGCAAGTCTCCAAGCTGTCCGGAAGCTCCCCTTCAATCGGATGATCTCCCACAACTCGTTTCAACAATGACACATGGAAAATCGGGTGCACACAGCTTTGTGGTGGTAGCTGTAAGCGGTATGCCACCTTGCCAATCCTCTTTTCCACCTCAAATGGACCGTAAAACTTCGGGGATAACTTGTGTGAACTTCGGTCTGCTTGAACAGAAAGCTGTCTGTACCGTCGGACCTTAAAAAATACCTTGTTCCCCACAAAAAATTCCACATCTCGACGATGCTTATTAGCTTGCTTCACCATGTGTTGTTGTGCTCGGGATAAATGATAAGCCAAAACTCGTAGCATACAATCTCGTCCTCCCAAAATTTTTACCACTGAATTCACTTGACATTATTTCGGAAGAAAACGTTGGAGCCCCGGGGGTCACTGTCCATACACCACCTCAAAGGGGGTGATTTTTGAAGCACCTTGATGAGCCGTGTTGTAATGGTATTCCACCCAAGGCATCCCACCCGTTTACGCGGCTGCTCGGAAGCAAAACAACAAAGATATCTCTCAAGAACCCTATTAAGCACCTCCGTTTGTCCATCTGTTTTCGGGTGGTAAGACGAGCTACGTTTAAGAGCCATCCCTTGCAAACGGAACAACTCTTGCCAAAAATTACTCAAGAATAAAAAGGGTCACGATCCGAAACAATCGATTTCGGCACCCCATGCAGTCGCACAATTTCTCGTACAAATATCTCGGCAACCTTTTTTTGCAGACAAGGACCTACGAAGCGCAATGAAATGACCAAATTTTGAGTCTGTCCACCACCACAAGAATCACCGTATACCCCTGAGAGCGGGGAAGTCCCGTGATGAAATCCATCGAAATGTCCTCCCAACGGCAGACATAATAGGCAAGGATTGTATCAGGCCTGCTAGAGATATCGCCTCATACTTTTATCTCTGACATACCAAGAAGGCCCGGACATACTCCTGTATTGTTATATACATTCCCCGCCAATATCAGCCAACAGCCAGGCGCCGATAAGTACGATAAGTGCCCGCATCCCCCTCTTGCGGTGTATCATGGAACTCTTGCAACAACTTTAGAATCCAACTTGAGCCTTCCGCGATGACTAATAGGCCTCAATAGTACAACATTCCTCCTAACAACTCATAGCCTGGGTGAGCCGAGGAGTCAGACTTTCAGTTCTTCAATAATTGCGAGCAGAGAAGAACTTGATGATTGTTCCCGTGCCAATTCTTCAAATTCCGGCCACACAACCGAAGACAAAGCTAACAAAGTAGAGTCTGTCTCTCCTTCTTCACCATCCATATCGTACCATATCCGAGACAATGCATCCGTCGTCAAGTTGCCCCAGAAGGGCTTGTACACCACTTCAAAGTTATATCCCAACAAGTTTGCCATCCAAATTTGTTGTCCTGGGGTCACAATCTTTTGGGGCAGCAAGTGCTTTAAACTATGGTGATTGTGCAAACCGTGAAACGCTGTCCCAGCAAGTATGGTCGCCAATGTTGCACCGCAAGTACCATTGCCATCAACTCACGCTCAGGGTACGGTCCGCTAGTTTTTTACTAAATAAAGCTAAAAGGCGCTCATCTTGCATCAATACTTCCCCTACACCGATGCCGGATGCATCACATTCCACAACGAAAGGCTTTTGGAAATTAGGCATCGCGAGAACTGGGGCGGTTGTCAAGGCCGTCTTCAATCGGAATATCACTATTTTTTATTGACGTAAAACTAAACTTACAAAATACAACACAAAACTCTATATAATACAACCACCAAAATACGTATAATGCCCTTATACTATTATAAATACAAAAATACCCCTATATATAATATATCTAACACTTCCCCTCAAACTGGAGAATACCAATCGTATGATCCAAGTTTGTCACATAGAAATTTAATTCGAGGGCCTCTGAGAGATTTAGTAAGAATGTCTGCAAGTTGATCATTCGAAGCAACATGGTGAGTGGTGATGCATCCAGCTAACACTTTTTTCCAAATAAAATGGCAATCAATCTCTGTATATATTTAGTCCTCTCATGAAACACCGAATTAGAAGCAATATGCAAAGCAACTTAATTGTCACAAAAGAGTTCCATTTCTGAAACTTCCACTATCTTGAGTTCATGAAAAAGTTGTTTTATCCAAATAAGTTCACATGTCGCTAACGTCATGGCTCAATATTCTACCATTGCACTTGATCGGGCAACAACATTTTGTTTCTTACTTTTCTATGAGATAAGATTACCTCCCACAAATATGCAATACCATGAAGTAGAGCGTCTATCAACGGGGGATACTGTCCAATCAGCATCTGAATAGCCAATTACTTCAGTATGACATTGATTAGTGTACAATAATCCTCTACCAGGAGATCCTTTTATGTACTTCTAGATTCGAATAGCAGCATCCAAGTGACTATCGCATGGAGACTGAAGAAATTGACTCACAACACTCAGAGCACAAGAGATATTAGGTCGAGTAAGTGTGAGATAGTTAAGCTTACTAACCATTCTACGATATTGTCAGCTAATGGATCTCATTGTCTTGGAAGAAGATTCAAATTTGAATCCATGGGAGAGTCTACTGGGTTGCACTCTGACAAGCCAGTTTATTTAAGAATATCCAACGTGTACTTCCGTTGTGAAATAACAATACCATCACGTGATTGAGCAATCTCAATACCAAGATAATACTTCAATGGTCTCATATCTTTAGTTTGAAAATGCTTAAATAGATGTTGCTTTAACTGAGTAACCTCTTCTTGATCATTTCCAGTGAAAACAATATTATCAACGTACACAAGAAGGTATAAACACTTACCACGTGATGTCTACTTATAAAAGACAAAATGATCTGAAGCACTTCGGATCATGCCAAACTTTTGTATCACACTGCTGAATCGACCAAACCAAGCACATGAAGATTGTTTCAATTCATATAGCGAATGACGTAATTTGCAAACGAGACCAGACTCCCCTTGAGCAACAAATCCAGGTGGTTGCTCTATATAAATCTCCTCCTGAAGTTCGCTATGAAGAAATACATTCTTAATATCAAGCCGGTGGAGAGGCCATGAGTGCATAGCAGCCAAAGCAATAAAAAGACGGATCGAAGACATTTTGGCAACAGGTGGAAAGGTTTCAGTCTAATCCTCACCAAAGACCTACGTGAATCCCTTAGCCACTAAACAAGCCTTAAGACGAGCAACTTGACCATCCGAACCAACCTTAATTGCATAGACCCAACGGCAAGCCACAGGAGACTTACCTAAAGACAAAGGCACCAAGTCCCAAGTACCATTAGCATGCAAAGCAGCCATTTCATCTTCTATTGTCTGTCGCAACTTGGATGAGAAAGAGCTTCACGAAGGGATTTAGGAAGGGAGAAAGAGGATAAGTTTGACAGAAAGGTATAGTATGTGGAAGACAGACGATGAAAACTAAGAAAATTGTAAATGGGACAAGGATTACGAGAAGAACGAGTACCTCGGCGTAACGGGGCAGGATCCGGCAGAGTAGGAGCTGCAGGAGAAAAAGACAATGATGGCAAGTCTTGAGAGCCAGGACAATCGATAGAACCATCGGAATGAGACAAAAGCGGGCGAGGATGACGACTATACACCTGAAAAAGGTGGACGCAAAGAGAAAAGAAAGGAATAGGTAACACATTGTTGACAGACGGGATCGGAGATAACGTAGAAAAATAAGGTGTGGGCTCAAAAAAGGTAACATTGGCTGAAAATACCTATGAGTATATGGAGAAAAACACTTATAACCCTTTTGCACCATAAAATAGCCAAGAAAAACACACTTCAGCGCCCGTAGAGCTAACTTATCCCGACCCAATGAGTGATCATTAAAAAATGTTGTACACCCAAAGACACGGAGGGATAAATGATATAAAGGATCGTGAAGGAACAAAATTTGATGAGGATTTTTATTATGAAGGACTGAAGACGGCATGCGATTGATAAGATAGCAGGCAGTAAGTACAACATCAGCCCAAAACCGAAAAGGAACATAATGATGGACAAGCAGAGTACGAGCAATCTCAATTAGGTGGCGATTTTTGCGTGCTGAGGAGTATACGCATAAGAGGACTGATGGAAAATACCATGAGATGACATAAACTGAGTCATAGGAGTACAAAAATATTCGGTGGCATTATAAGTCCGAAGTATTTTAAGTGACACCAAACTGATTTTGAATTTCAGCATAAAATGTTTTAAAGACATAAAATAGTTCAGAATGAGCTTTAATCAAATAAAGCCAAGTACATCTTGAGAAATCATCAACAAAAATAACAGAGTACTGAAACCCAAAGACATAAATAGTTTGACACGGACCCCATATATCATAGTGGACTAAAGCAAAAGGCACATCAACCCTCTTATTAACCTACCGAGGAAACGAAACACGAGTTTGTTTTCCAGCTGACAAGACTTACAAGACAATGACGATAAACTAGAAAGACTTAGAGATGCAATTTAGAGAGACTCGAATGACCCAACCGTTGGTGTAGTAGTTGAGGAAAACTGCCAGTGGAACATGCAATTGGGAGTGAAGGTGGTGGAGGATGGTTAAGATAATACAGTCCATGGAGCTCAAGTCTTTTGCCAATCGTCCTTCTGTGTTGCGGTCCTGAATAGAGAAGGAATCAGAATCTATCATTGAGCAGTTCAAAGTTTTGGTTAATTGACTAACAAAAACAAGATTAAACGGACAATGAGGAACAAAAAGAACGAAGAATAAGGGAACACATGACAATGGTTTAGCATCACCGACAGCCTTAACAGAAACGCATGACCTATCAGCTAAAGTAACATCAGGTAACGAGGTCGACTTATGAAATTCGGAAAACAGTTTTGGATTACCAGATAGGTGATGAGAGGCGCCAGAATCAATGACCCATGGTCCAAGAGAGGTACCAATGTAAGCGACAGAGGCAACGGGTGAAGAAAATGACTGCTTTGAAGCTTGGTATGCAAGATACACCTCATAATCGGAACCAATCAAAGTGATAGAATTGCACGATGAATGAGGAGGTTCAACCTGCGCAACATTAGCCCGAGGTGGCCAGCCATAAAATTTAAAACATTTATCACGGGTGTGGCCTCACATGTTGCAATGAGTGAAGCGTGGACGAGAGGTCCTACGAGAGATCCCACTATGATCACTTTGCAGAGGCGAAGAAAGTGACGCTAGTAGAGCATACTTGTCTCCAGAATCAATAATCGGATGGACCATAGATGAGACATGTAATAAGCAAGAATAAACATCATCAAGAGTCGGAACTGTCGAGCTGGAAAGAAGCTTATTGCGAACCTAAGTCAGATCTGGACCAAGACCAACTATAGTGCACACCATATAAAATGTATCGCGCTGAGCAAGCTCTTTTGCTGTTGTTTTCCCCGGAGGCAAAACTGAATTGAGTTCGGCTTTGATGGATGAAAGTTTACCAAGATTTTCAGGAATTGTCAATCCGTGTTGACGAAGATTAACCAAATTAGATACCACACTATAGAGAAATTGAATATCATTGGTATGTAAAGTCTTCGCACTGTCAAAGGCAATATGTGCTTCTAATGACCATGAAAATTTTCTTGTCAAGTCTTTTTTCACAATTGTGTTAGAGGTATGGCAAGAGTCCCGTATCCATGTATAAACCTCCTATAGTATCCTGTCAAACCCAAGAAACCCCGAACTCCTTACGCCGAAGTTGAAGTAGGCCATGTCTTAACTGCATGCACCTTTGCCCGGGTCCATAGCGACCCCCACAGCGGAAGCGACAGAGCCTAAATACTTGCTTCCACACATCCAAATGAACACTTTTTCCTCTTCGCCGTGAATTGATTCTTTAGTAAAAGCTCCATCACAAGTATCAAATGTCTTACGTGTTCATCCCAGGTACGACTATACACCAATATGACATCAAAGAAAACAAGTACAAATGTACGCAGGTACGGCCGAAATAGATCATTCATCGTAGACTGGAATGTCGCCGGTGCGTTAGTAAGTCCGAAGGGCATTACCAAAACTCATAGTGTCCGTTGTGCGTGCGAAACGCTATCTTAGGCACATTCTCTTCTCGAACTCGAATTTGATGATACCCAAAATGTAGGTCTATCTTTAAAAAGACCATTGACCCCGCTAGCTCATCTAACATTTCCTGAATCACTGGAATTGAGTATTTATCGGGCACAGTCACCTTGTTTAGCTCACGATAATCGATACAAAATCTCCAATCTCCGCCTTTCTTCTTTACCAAACACTGGGCTCGAAAATGGACTTGAACTTGGGTGAATAATCCCTGCTATTAACATATCTTTCACCATGCGTTCAATCTCATCTTTTTGCAAATGACTGTAACGATAAAGCCGTACAAAAACTGGGCCAGAACTTGGTTGGAGTTCTATACGATGATCATTGTTGCGTATTGAGGGTAACCTTCCCGACTTTTCAAGATCCCCTTGGTCTGCATTGTTGGCCTGCATTGCTAACATGGCTCATCGGGTCTCTATGCAACTTGTCGGTTCCACCACTATGACCCAAAAATCGGCTTCCGTTGTTTTAAAAATGGTTCGAAGTGCCACCGGTGAGCGCGAAATGGTCGGATCCCCTTGAAGGGTCACAAGCTCTTTTCCTTGGTTATACGTCATTGTCATAGTACCCCAATTGACCCGCACATCTCCCAAAGTTTGCAGCCATGCCACTCCTAATATGACATCCACACTACTAAGGAAATACGTAACAATCGGCTACAATATCTGCCTTGCCAACCCCCAACTGCAGGGCCTTACAGACTCCAGTATACAGAAGTTGTCTCCCATCCCTGAATTCCTACGGCGATACACTGTGTCCTTGCCAAAGATTGCCCAGGGCCTGTCGAACGCGATGTGTTGATACGGCTACTCAAAATACTCTCTTGCTCCGACGAACACCCTATTGACTGAGTTACCATCGGTGAGCTCACTGTATTTCCTGCTCGGATAGAGAATGGTGGTCGGCTTACTCCATAACAACTTAAATTCCTTCATTGAGATTCCAATAATTCCTTCATGACGGCTGTCCACATCCGCATCTTGTATTCACCATCCCTACTGAGATCCGGCAGGTTGGACCAGATTCTTCACATAGTGATTGTGATGACTTCTATTAGCAAGAAATATTCATCAATGTATTAGCCTTACATGCACTTTGAATTTAAGGTCACTTGGTTAAGGTCACTTGGTTTGGATGGATTTGGATTTGATTGTGGATTTTAAATGAATGGGTTTCAATTACTTCGAATTTGAATACTTAGTAATTAAAATCCATTGTTTGGTTGTAGTATTTGAAATGACACAGTATTAGAGAGTATTTAAAATAGTAAATAGAATGAATTCGAAATCCACAAGTAATTTTGAAATCGAGCGCTTTGCCAAATGGAACTAACGGATTTGAAGTCATTTGAAATACTTGTAGTTGGAAAATGAGGCTCGTAATAATCAATAGAAAATAGGCCAGAATCACTCGCTTATATCATTATATGCTTTATTTTTTATTTATTTTTTATATTATTATTCTATCATTAGTTTATTACCTATTAGTATTAATTGTATAATGTATATATTATATTACTATTATTAGTTAGAGTTTTAGTGATATATATTTAATTATTTATATATATTTTATTTGTTAATATAATAATATTATTCATTTAATTTTGTATCATATTTTCTATATTTTCTCATTTTATAGAGCATATCTTTTATTTATTTTGTATTATTTTGACATATTGATTTAAAAATATTTATAGGATTTACTTTGCTATGGCCGAAAGTAAAGCATCAACGATAGACCCATCCAAGGATCCCAAAAGCAAAGCTAAGTCAAATGATCCGGGTTGGAAATATGTTTTTTGGCCGGATTTGGGAAATAGAGATTTTGTAATACCCCGTAAAAATACTCTCCGGAAGTTCGCCGGAACTTGCCGAATTTCGACGCCGGAGTTGGACAATATTATTTTTGACCTAATTTATTTTGGACTTTTGGTGTAAGAAATTAAGGAATTGGCTTTAAATAGGAGTAAAATTGAGTTTGAGGTAAAATAAATAATAAACTAGATTTAGTTTATCCGTATCTCTTGATTTAGATATCTTTATTCGTAGTTTGTTAAGATATATCATATCCAAGTGTGGATTTGATAAGATATAGCGTATCCATAGTTTGTTAAGATATTGCGTATACAGGTTAGAGTGCCTATATATATAGAGGATGAGTCCCAAGTCTTTTATGTTTAATAAAATATAAAATAAAATAAAATAAAAAAGCAGCCAGCCAGCAGACACGCCGTCCAGCCCCCCTTTTCTTCCATGGAATTCTTCTTCTCCAAAACTCTTTCTTTTGGTCTCTTTCTCTTAAGGTAAGTGGAATTAATCTTAGATAGATGATATGTTCTAATCCCTAGACCCCTTCTCTTCATATTTTTCAAAATTATTTTCAAATGGGTTTGGCCTAAAAGTATTAGGTTTTGCCAATTTCTTCTAGAAAGTTGATTATAATGTCATCTAAGACTTATGTGAAGATTATTATTGTATTTTAAATTGAAAATCGTAGAATTTATGGGATGGGTTTGAAACCCTAGTTTTGCCCTAACCTAGTTATGGTTTTTGGAAAAAGAATTACAATTATATTTAAATATTATGATTTTTTTGGAGTTAGACCATGCCTATTGTGATTGACATTATTCAAATCTTTATTTGGCGAAATAAAGAGATTATAGCGAACTTATTGGGTCTAATATCCTACTTTTGCTTGGATAAATGTTGACAATTGGAATATTTTGAGTTTAAAACACTCTTTTTTAAATTTGTCTTAGAGCATGTTGAGTATTTGGTTAAATTGGTAATTGAAACTACCCGTCGAGCCCGATCAACTCGTCGATCGTTTGGATGATAAGGCATAGCCTTCCACCTCTATGTCTTGCAAACACGTGAGGGTATACCGGTATTTTAGGATAACTAGCTAACCTTGAACTAGATCCCGAATGGGCTAGGTCGAGGAATCGAGATGGTGAGTTCCCTTTTTGGGTGATTCCGAAGTGCCTGTCATTCACGGTGAAAAAGGTATTTTGACCGTCATCCGTTGTGGATGGTTGGATTGCGTACAATCCCCTCTTGGTATGTTATATTAGAGACTAGAGGATTGTGGGCCGTTTGGCGCCCCTCGCAAACTAACAAATAAATTAATTTACGTGTACTTTGGGTTTCGAACCCTTATGTACACATTGTGAAGTTTTCCTTGAGGGTTGTGACCCTATGTTTGTTATGTGAAACTATGTGACGTGTCATACGAAGTAATAAGGTTGAAAAACCGGGTCGAGCCGGCCCTGATTAAGGCCTAGTGGAGTTTTCTTCGTGATGTGCTCATCATTATTATTTGAGAATGAAAATGAGATATAAAGGAGGCGCTAAAAGACTCGTGTGTGAGTTATCCTTATGTGATATGTGTCATCTTATTCAAATTATCTTCTTCAAATGATTTTGTGGCATTATATTGTATTAATTTATCTTCGATTGATTGCGATTACTCAACCGTTGTGTTAACCCTCTTTTTACAATCTGTTTGTAGGTGATCATGCTTCCGTTAATACTTAAATGATGCATTCACGTTATATGATCCATCGGGGGAACTATAACTACTTTAACTTCTAAAATGCCTTTGAAGTTCATTAATTATGTTTAAAGACTAATGCATTTTGAATTATTTCCAATTTATGTTTTTGACTTGAACTTTACTTATTTACATAATAAGCAGTTGCGCTTTAATTCTAAATCCTTATTTAGTTGTTTTTATTTATTATTTTAGCCTTAGCGCCACAACATAAGACTCGTTGGTTGATGAACGAGCCTTCCAGTGTACCATAGCGGTGACGCTCCGGTTTGAGCCGGCCGGGGTGTTACAGATTTGGTAAAATGTTTCATCTGCTATAAGCAAGTACGATTGGGAATAAAGCGATTGAAACAACGCTTGCTTGGAAATTCTGAACATGTAGAGAAGTGTTCAAAGACTACCAAAGAAATTCGGATTGAGATGCGGAAGTTCCTAAAGAAAAAAATGGTAGGAAAGCAGCCCAGTTGTGTTGAGTTAAATGACGACGATAACGTTGATGACGATGTTGATGTGAATATTCAAGGAGCAAGGCAAGGGGTATCGCACCACTCAGTTTGTTATCCTAGTTCGGGTACTTTGAGCAAGAGAAAATGTTCGCAATTTGTTCTAAATTTTTCATCAATGCCGTCACAAAGTGGAAAAGAAAGCAAGTCAGTTGTCTCAATGCTTAGAAAAACTCCGGAAAAGTCATTGAGGAAAGACATAGCAAAACGAGCAGTGGAAGTCAAAGAACATTGGAAGCGTGTACAAGGAGCAAGGAGGAGATCGAAAGATTTCATGGACATATTGCCAATTTTTTTTATGAAAATTTCAATGTGGCGAAGTCTCAAATTTTTTAAATAATGATTGAGTCAGCGGGGCAGATAGGACCGAGTGTAAAAAGTCCAAGTTATCATGAATTACGAGTTCCTCTTTTGGAAAAGGCGGTGAAAAGACAAATACCGAAGGAAAAACATGTAATTGCTTGGAAGCAATACGATTGTTCACTTATGGCTGATGGGTAGACGGATAAAAGAGGGCGACATTTGATTAATTTCCTCGTCAATAGCCCAGAAGGTACATTTTTTTTTTAGTCGATTGATGCATCAAGTCAAGCTCAAGTTGCATCATTATTGGCGGATTTACTTCAGGCGAATGTTGAAGAAACTGAAAAAGAATACGTAGTTCAAGTAGTAACAGACAATGGTGTTAATTTCAAGGCATCGGGGTAAAATATTGGAGCAGCGCATACCCACTTTATATTGGACTCTTTGTGTAGCTCATTACCTTGATCTTATGTTGGAAGATATCAGGAAATTGTATGTTTTCCGGGCAAAGATTGACATTGCAAGAAGAGTTACTACCTATATCTATAAGCACGTAAGGCTCCTTAATGCGATGCGGGAGAATACGGACGGCAATGATCTTGTGAGGCCTGAGCCTACCCGATTTGCTACTTCACTTTTTACTTTGTAGAGCTTATATAAGCATAGGGATGCTTTGAGGAGCTTATTTATTAGCAAAGATTGGACATCAAAATTGGCTAATACAAATGCCGAGAGATTAGTAGCAAACACGGTATTGTCTTCTCCTTTTGAACTGGCGTGGAGTATTGTATAAAAGTGTCGCATCCACTTCTAATTGTTTTGAGAATCGTTGACAAGGATGAGAAGTCAGCAATGTCGGTGCTTGCAATAGCGATGAATGAAGCTAAAAGGAAAAGCAAAGAAGATTTTGAGAAAAAGCCAAATTTGTTGAAAGAAGTTATGCATATTATCGATTGTCGGTGGGAGGATCAAATGGAAGTTAAGTTGTACGGGGCTACATTGTTCCTTAATCCTTCCAAGTATTTTGATCTCAAGGTGAGTGATAATGCATATGCTCGTAAGGCACGAGTTATGTTTAATGATGTTATTGAAAAAATGATCACGGATGATGAATTGCAAACAAAGATTTATAATCAAGTCGATGATTATAATAATCATGGTTGTCACGGTGCCCTTTCGCGGCGCGGCGCTAGGGCACCGCCATGGCGACAAAATGGCGAATGCGGCGTACTACGTATAAAATTAAATAGATATATACAATTATAAATATCATATGCCTTGAATCATAAAAAGAAATATAATACCATAAACAATTATAATTTCAATCATCAAACAAAACAAAATACTATCCATGAATCTCTGAACCACCAATTTAATCATCTCAAATTTCAACAATAAAAGGGCTCAAGTCCAATTCTTCATCTAATGATACATCTTCATCGTCTAATTCTTGTTCCATCAATGCCAAAGTTGACGCATTCTTAGGACGTCTAGAGTATAATAGTATTGATGAACCCGATGTATCTCCAATATTTCCCCTTCTAGGAATATTGCGGCGTTTAAGATTGGCCGATGCACCCATAGCTTTATCAACATGACTCCATGTAAGATCCTCTCCGAATGAACTACATCATTGGTGTCGAGAACCCACTCATTATCCCATTCAAATTCCTCCAACACCAAATGATTGAAGTTCTTTCCTTCCTCGCGCATCTTTTAAAATCTATTCGCAATTTTTCGATTGTATTGAGCGAAAACTAAATCGTTCAATCTCTTATGCTCCAATCTATTTCATTTTTTCGTGCAAATCTAAAAAAAATAAATTATAATATATTAGTATATAACTACAATACCAATAATGCTTAATATATTATTTATATAAGTAATTAAATGCTTATAAATTCAAATGAGCTCCAATTGCGTTCACACCTGGAGGACGAACAACAAAGACTAATTATACGGAAGGCAAGTGATTGAAGCTCGAAATGAAGGCCTCCAAAAACATTCCACCAATCAACTAAAATTGTAAAACATTAAAAAAATATATTTAGTTCGATCTTTAAAGAAAAATGGAAAAATAAATAAATAAAATAGAAATTATAAAAATTAAGCACTTACAAGGACTTTTTGCCTTTTGTCATTTGTTTTCCGAGCTTCCCCGTATATTATCATAATCATCGACTTAATCACAAATCTTTGTTTGCAATTCATCATCGGTGACCATTTTTTCAAGAACATCATTAAACATAGCTTGTGCCTTACGAGCATATGCATTATCACTCACCTTGAGATCAAAGTACTTGGAAGGATTAAGAAATAATGCAGCTCCATACAACTCGATTTTCATTCGATCCTCCAACCTACATTCGATAATATGCATAACTTCTTTCAACAAATTTGGCTTTTTCTCAAAATCTTCTTTGATTTTCCTTCTAGCTTCAGTCATCGCTACTGCAAGCTCCGGCATTGCTGGCTTCTCATCCCCGTCAACGATCCTCAAAACAATTAGAAGTGGATGCGATGTTTTTATACAATACTCCACACCAGTCTAAAAAGGAGAAGACAATACCATGTTTAAACTAATCTCCCGGATTTGTATTAGCCAACTTTGATGCAGTCCAATCTTCACTAAAAAATAAGCTCCTCAAAGCATCCCTATGCTTATATAAACTTTGCAAAGTCAAAAATGAAGTAGCAAACCGGGTAGGCCCAGGTCTCACAAGATCACTGCCGTCCGTCTTCTCCCGCATCGCATTAAGGAGCCTTATGTGCTTATAGATATAGGCAGTAACTCTTATTGCATTGTCAATCTTTGCCCGGAAAACAGACAATTTCCCGATATCTTCCATAAGATCAAGGCAATGAGCTGCACAAGGAGTCCAATATAAAGTGGGTATGCGCTGCTCCAATATTTTACCCGCTGCCTTGAAATTAGCACCATTGTCTGTTACTATTTGAACCACGTATTCTTTTCCAATTTTTTCAATTTTCGCCTGAAGTAAATCCGTCAATAGTGATGCAACTTGAACTTAACTTGATGCATCAATCGACTCTAAAAAAAATGTACCTTCTGGGTTATTGACGAGGAAATTAATCAAATGCCGCCCTCTTTTATCTGTCCACCCGTCGGCCATAAGTGAACATCCGTATTGCTTCCAAGCAATAACGTGTTTTTCCTTCAATGTTTGCATCTTTTTTACCGCTTTCTCCAAAAGAGGAACTCGTAATTCATGATAACTTGAACCTTTTACACTCGGTCCCATCTGCCCCGCTGACTCAATCATTATCTCAAAACTTCGAGACTTTGCCACATTGAATGGTATGACATTTTCGTAAAAAAAATCGACAATATATCCATGAAATCTTTCGATCTTCTCCTTGCTCCTTGCACACGCTTCCAATATTCTTTGACTTCCACTACTCGTTTTGCTATGTCTTTCCTCAATGACTTCCTCCGAGGTTTTTCTTAGCATTGAAGCAACCAACTTGCTTTCTTTTCCACCTTGTGACGGCATCGATGGAAAATTTAGAACAGATTGCGAACACTTCCTCTTGCTCAAAGTACCCGAGCTAGGATAAGAAACTGAGTTGTGCGATATCCCTTGCCTTGCTCCTTGAACATTCACATCAACATCATCGTCAATGTCGTTATCGTCATGTAATTCAATACGACTACGATTGGGCTGCTTTCCTACTGTCTTTTTCTTTAGGAAATCCTGCATCTCATTCCGGATTTCTTCGGTAGTTTTTTAACACTTCTCTACATCTCAAGAATTTTCAAGCAAGTGTTGTTTCAATCGTTTTATTCCCGATCGTACTTGCTTATGGCAAAGGGAACATTCTACCAAATCTCTATTTCCCAAGTCCAGCCAAAAAGCATATTTCCAACTCGGATCATTTGACTTAGCTTTTCTTTTAGGATCTTTGGATGGATTTAACGTTGACATTTCACTTTCGGCCATAGCAAATTTAATCCTATAAATATTTATATATCAATATGTCAAAATAATACAAAATAAATAAATAAATTTGTTTTATAAAATGAAAAATTATAAAAAAATATGTTGCAAAATAAAAATAAATAATATTATTATATTAACAAATAAAATATATATATAAATAATTAACTAAATATTATTAAAACATTAGCTAATAATAGTAATATAATATATATTAAAAACTAATAATAGAATAATAATATAAAAATAAATAAAAAAATAAAGAATATTCAGAGATCAAAATTGAGATTCCATTGAGAAATTAAAATTAAGATTCCACTCACCCAGAAGACGAGGAATAGCGGACTGGAGCGCAGGTTCGGCGACTGGTGCGGCGTCGGTGGACTGGAGCGGCTTCGGCGGACTGGAGCGGAAGGGAAGATTCGCAGAAACACAACAGCGGTGCAACAAAACAGAAAATTTTTTAGAAGATCTTTATATTCAGACCGGTTCAGGTAGGTTTAAGGGTAGAATCGGGTTAGGGCTTGATTTCGGGTTTAGGGCCACATGCCGCAGCATCGCCAGACCGCCTTATGTCACAAGGCGGGGCGGTGACGCCTGGCGCTCCCCGAAGAACGCCAGAACGCCGTGACAACCATGATAATAATGATAATACGCGGGAAAGCTTTGGAAAACAATTGGCTATTAAGCAACAAAAGGCAAAAAATAAGTACTTAATTTTTATAATTTCTATTTTATTTATTTATTTTTCCAATTTTCTTTAAAGTTCAATCTAAATATATTTTTTTAATGTTTTACAATTTTAGTTGATTAGTGGAATGCTTTTGAACACCTTCATTTCAAGCTCCAATCACTTGCCTTCCGTATAATTAGTCTTTGTTGTTCGTCCTTCGGGTGTATACGCAATTGGAGCTCATTCAAATTTGTGAGTATTTAATTACTTATATAAATAATATATTAAATATTATTGCTACCGTAGTCATATATAACATATTATAATTTATTTTTTTTAGATTCACACGAAAAAAACGAAATAGATTGGAGCATAAGAGATTGAAAGATTTAGTTTTCGTTCAATACAATCGAAAAATTGCGAATAGATTCCAAAAGAGACGCGATGAAGGAAAGAACTTCAATCCTTTGGTGTTGGAGGAATTTGAATGGG
This sequence comes from Andrographis paniculata, assembly GCF_009805555.1. NCBI lineage: Eukaryota > Viridiplantae > Streptophyta > Magnoliopsida > Lamiales > Acanthaceae > Andrographis > Andrographis paniculata. The sequence continues at coordinate 1,589,093 of NW_026137589.1, forward strand.
ATAATGAGTGAGTTATCAACACCAATGATGTAGTTCATTCGAGAGAGGATCTTACATGGAGTCATGTTGATTAAGCTATTGGTGCATTGGCTAATCTTGAATGCCGCAATATTCCTAGAAGGGTAAATATCGGCGATACATCGGGTTCATCAATACAATTATACTCTAGACGTCCTAAGAAAGCGTCAACTTAGACGATGAAGATGTATCATTAGATAATGACATTGATAAAAAAAATAGTAAATATACTAAAAAATAGTTATTTTTCTCAGGTTTTAAGAGTTTATTTTTACTATTTTTTTACGCTAAATATATAAAAAATAAATATATTTGTAATTTTAGAGGTTTAAAAATTGAGATTCTAAAATTTATTCGCAGTTTGAGCGCATTTAGGTCAAATACCGTTAAATAAGGACCGTTGAGGGGGTTAAACACAAAGTTTATGAAACCACGAGAGAGTTTGACGCAGTTTTAGACGTATGGGAGATTTGGTGCAATTTCATGTACCACAAGTGGATTTTGTGCAATTTCATGAACCACAGGTGGATTTTGTGCAATTTAACCTATTTATAATTATATATATAATTTTATACATAGTACACCACGTTCGCCATTTTGTCGCCATGACGGGCGCCACGTCGCCATAGCGGTATGGTGGTCCCCTAGCGCCGGGCCACAAAAGCGCGCCGTGACAACCATGGTCATGAAGCACCATTGGATACTAATTAATACCATTTAGACATTCTGAGACATTATTTGAATTCTCTGGAGGTCAGTTAACATTAGACAAATCGATCTGGACCCTTTCAAGGCTCAGGATAAACTTTGCAAACTGCTCCATATTTGCCTATTTGATGTTGATGTCAGGTTTTGACAATGCTGCTGCAATTGTTAACGCGCCAAAAAATGGAAAAACTCCTTTTTGTCTTTTATAACATTCTCTCCCTTTTCGGCATATGTTGCAAGACACGTAGGCAACAAGTACATATCATCACGCGCTTTCAATCAATTCATTCATGCACAAGAGTAGTTCAATTCAAGTTATCTTACAGGCCATAAAACAAAGAAGCCACAGGCGACTTCATTCAAAAGAAAAGACTACGTAATTAGGTAGGACTTCTAACAACCAATTCCATACCAACAGTATCAACAAAAACAACTTCCAGTAGAACTTCTCCCCCGCCAAAGCTCCCCCCTTGCTTGCCGTTCACTTTCCTTTGGATTGCAACAGGCCAAAAAGTGGGAAGGTAGGGGAAAGTCTCTTCCTCCTCATTGGAATTAGCTTGCGGATCATCATCAACGAGGGCATCGGAACGACGGGGCATATAACTTAGAACCTGAGCCATCCGTTTCCGTACAATCAGCTCACCAAACATGGCATTGTGTTTCTTCATTATCTCCTGCAGCAGGGTATGGCAACAACCCAAGCGGACATTCATGTCAAGAGGCTCACTTTCGAGAAAACCATAGTGCAGCCTCTTCAAGTTCAGCTACGGCAGGAATGGGGCAATCATACAAACTTCTTTATCCTCCTCCTCAAGGATTCCATTGGATTGTAAGAACAGAGTGATTAAGGCAGAAAACAGCAGGCAAGTCGACTCGGTGCGAGATTCAAGAGTTAGTTTAATCATCTTTTGCATAAAAACATATCCAAAGTAAACCAACTAAATGTGTTTATCAATAGCAAAAATGAGATTACCCATTTTGGTGTTGATTGAAATGGCATTGGCAGTTGGAAAGATGTTCTGGCCACAAAGCCTATACAGGCAGTATTACTTCATAGACAACATGGCAGTAGTAAAACCCGATCTTCCAAACGAGGTGGTTGTCCTTCAGAAAGTGATCTAGCAATTTGGCTAATGGACTCTTCAAGAAAAACATATGGCATTTTCGATGCATCGTTCTCCAGGAGTCCTAACAGTGAGTTGATCACTGTTGGGCTGAATTCGAGTAAACGTCCATGAACATAAATTTTGTTAAACCATAGAAAGTCGGAATCACAAATCTAAGCTCAAATTAGCATAGAACTCCTTCCAGACCAGTAGCCCAAAACAGTAAATGTTTTTCCTCCAAATACAAACAAAATCCACGCTCAGTGTATATATGATTGGTGAGCTGAATTTCTGCAGCAATTTCTTGAGAGAAAATTGTTTCGAAAGCATACTGCGATTTGAAGCATAATAGTAGGACTCAGAGAGGCCTTCTCGACTCGAAGTGATGGGGGATCCACTCTTCGTGTAATACCCCGTAAAAATAATTGCTGTAAGTTCGCCGGAACTTTCGGAGTCCGATGCCGGAATCGAAAAATTTTATTTTGGGGCTTAAATTGTTTTGGGCTTTTGGTGTGAAAAATGTTATAATTTAATTAAAATTAAGGATATTTGAGTGTTTGGGCCAAAGTTGGACCCAAAAGGTATAAAAAAATAGGTATAAGCCCATGTCGATTATTTTAAGAAATAGAGAGAAGCCGCCGACAACAACCTCTCTTCTTCTCCTTGGAGGTTTTTTTCTCCAAAACTCTTCATTTTGATTTCTTTAGAAGCCCTTATGCATCTGCAGTTGGTAGCTTTATGTATGCGATGGTGTGCACGAGACTAGACATTGCTCATGCAGTCGGGGTTGTTAGTCGCTACATGTCAAATCCGGGGAGAGAACATTGGGAAGTCGTCAAGTGGATACTAAGGTATTTAAAGGGTACTTCCAAGATGAAGTTATGTTTCAGAGGCAAAGATGCGATTCTCAGAGGGTATTCTGATGTTGATCTAGCTGAATGCAAAGAGACACTTAAGAGCACTACAGGGTACATCTTCATAGTGGGAGGAACTGCAGTTAGCTGGATGTCTAAACTTCAGAAAAAATGTGGGGCTTTCGACAACAGAAGCTGAATATATGGCAGTTGCCGAGGCCAGCAAAGAGTTAGTTTGACTAAAGAACTTCCTCCTGGAGTTGGATAAAAGGCAAGCGGATTATTCACTTCACTGTGACAATGACAGTGCAATCAAACTTGTACAGAACCCGGTCTATCATGGAAAAACGAAGCATATTGGGATGCAATATCACTTTATCAGAGGATTGATAAGTGAAGGGACGATGAAGTTGAAAAGCATTTCAGGTGCTATGAATCCAGCAGATATGTTCACAAAAACTGTGACGCTGGACAAGCTGAAGTTATGCATGACTTCAGCTGGTCTTCATGAGAAATGACGAGAAGACCGGGGCAATCAAGTGAAGCTGAGGATTTTACGGAAGTACAATGGAGCGCAGATGTTTCGAAGCCTTCAAGTGGGAGATTGTTAAGTGTAAGCTTTTTTAGGTATTTAACCCTAATGGGCTTAGGAGTTTGGGCCCAATTGTTATTAACCCTAAACCTAATCTATAAATACCCTCTCTTGTACTTGTAAAAAGATAGCCGCCTCATATTGCAGTAATAAGAAAAAGTTCTTGGTTCCGTGGACGTAGGTCGATAACCCTTATCGGCCGAACCACGTAATCCTTTGTGTTCTATTTTCTTGTTTGTGTGCGTGTGAGTGTTAATCCTAATAAACAAAAGCTGGCTCAAGCGCTTAGCCTTATGCCTCGACGCCGATGTTGATGATGATGATGCCCTTGCTAATTACGGTGATGAGGAGGACCATCTCTCTTGGCTTCCCGCCTTTTCCAAGAGGGAGTTGCAAGCTAGGGAGAGATCTACTGAAAGTGTTTTATTGCTTTGTTTGCTTATTGATTTATTGATCGGTCCTACTGGTAGGGAGTTGGTTGTTAGAATTCCTACCTAATTAAGCAATTCTATTCTGAATGAAGTTGTTTGCAACTTTTTTGTTTTATGGTATGTATCCTAATTCGAATTGAACTACTATTACGCATGAATGATTTGAATGTGTCTGCGTGTGTGTCGATGTGCTTTCTGCCTATTGTGTCTTGCAACATAAGTCAAAAAGTGGGAGATTGTAAGAAAAGCCAAATTAAAGCTCTTCCCTTTTTGGCATATGTAGACATCTGCAACAGCGTGACACATCAAACAGGAATTGTTTCGAGCAGTGTGAAATGTCAAGGGAAATTAATGCATTGTTCTCTGTCCTATGGAGAATACATAGGATGTCTAATGTCTGAATGACATTAATTTGCCTTGATTAAAATCCCTCAAAGGCTGCTACTTGACCAGCCTACCTGCAGGGAAGAAAAGTGATCAGCGTGCTCAGTTTGAATTGGGTTTAGAAAGAGAAACAAGTTATGTTTAACTTTTTCTTATCTGATACTTCATGATTTGGAGAAAGAGTGTTTCTATAGAGTTATGAAACCGTGTCAATGAAAAAGAAAGAGAAGATCAAGCCGAAGAAAATCTCATCTAGTGAGTAGTCTTACTCGTAGTTAGGCTGTTAGTCTGTTGGAGTTAATACTGTAGTATAATTGCCAAGATAGGTTTAGCTATAGAGTCCTGGATTGGAATATTCTAGATGTAGGTTTCTATACCGAACTGGGTCAACAAATCATGTGTGTTGTTCGTTTACTTTCTTGCACTCGTCCAACCATAGGTTTGTGCACTGATAACACACTGATGCAGTAACCACGCAACAACCACATGTTAAAGCTGTGTAAACCGCATTGGTTTCATAGTTCTGTTGCGTAGTACACTCGGAGGCATTGGACCTCTTTTTGAAGGATTATTCCGAGCCTCATTATCCAACATCCTTCAACCAAATGGGACCTTAGCTTATTTGTATGCAATTAATAAAATTCCTAGATAAACTTAAGTACAGACAACATACAAAGCAATTAAACACATGTAGGTATCTAAGCCATAATGCACCACGGAAAGGAATTTCAAAGCCTGCACAGTGAGCACAAACAACAAGAACGTTTAATTGCATGAAAGAACAAGAACGAGGCCCTGAATATCATTCTCTTAAGATCATACACAGTAAGCATTGATTTTGTCTGTGTTGCACCAAGCTAAAGCATCAGAGTGCATTTATAAGATTCCGATTTGTAGTTTCTCTGCCATGCTTTAACAACTAGTTAATAATTTAAGCTATAGTTGAATCACCACATTGCTAAAAGCATTTATTACAGTTTAGTTTCAATAACTCCCTTTTTATAATAGGGGATTAAAATTGCTCAATCGCCGTACAATCATAAATTAAATTTTCTCAAGCAACCTTTTTCTCGGGACACAACTTGGACTCCCACTTAGTCAGCTGAAATTCAACTAGGTGCAGTAGGCAATTCCAGTGACATCATACAACCTATTCATAATAAGCATTTCCTTTCGTTACCTCCACAAATCGTTATTTGCCAGAATACCACTTTCCTTTTAATCCCATAGACTAAAATGCTTCCTCTATTGCAAGTTCATGCTATTAAATGACACGTTCACAGCGACTCTACATTATGGACTGTCCGTATTTTAGTGTACAACAATGTCAAATTTGTGTCTGAGTCGTGGTGACAGTAAAAGGAGCCATTGCTTTTAAGCTATAAAGTCAAACTTGTTGAGGATGTTGTCTTGACCTTTGTGATATAACATAAATTTCATATCCCCTTGTCATAAGTCTTAATTATCATAAAACCTTTACACCATCAACTATTGGATTAAAACCGACTATAAAGAAATCTCAATTTGAATTCAGACTTTGAAAAATGGAAACTTTAATAATAAAGAGTTAAAACAGCGAACCTTTAGCTCTTGGAAACTTGACCTCAGAACTGGAAGCTGAGTAATCTTAAATTCCCCAGGACCAACTGAGATACCTCAAAATACAAAACATCAAACACACAACAGTACTTGCATACCATTTAAATGTTCAAATTTTGTACAATGTGCAACAAAAATTTTAAAATAAACAAATAAAGAATTAAGAACATTTGCAGCTCATTAACTGATGAAACTAATAGAGACTTTCAGAATGGTGTTGACAAAGAAGAGGCAGACATGGATAAAATGGGGCTAACAATTTACCTTTGCTCGACACTTTCGAGGTACTGAAAGGGAGTGACGGCAACTGGCGGAGCATTTATGTATCTATCTCTGCAGAGAGATGGCAGCTTGATCCAAATGCATCAATTAAGTGTTCGAAAGCCCCTATCAGATGTCTCTACAGATGGAAAATTTATAATCATCGAATCAATCTCTACTTTTCATTAATAACTGCAATATCAATAGAATACACTGGATTCAAAATAGAACACAGTAAAAAATAATATTAAAAAAAAGTATACGCACCCTAATTTCCCCCTTTCACTGCCAAGTAAAAAGACATCAACTGAACTGGGTTTTGAGGTTCTTAACCTCGGATTGAGAGTGAGAGTGAGAATGAGAGAGAGAGCGATGACAGGAAAGAAAATGGAGGTGGTAGCATTATCTTTTGTGCGCGACGTCTTATCAATTTTAGAAAGGTCGTACTTACTATTTCTTTTTTCTTTAAATTAAATTTTAATTTATATTTTAAACAAAGAACAAATCTTCATGTTTTATTCGTCCATTAAATTTATTTATTATTTTTTTTAATTAAATTAATTTCTTTATTATCAATTTTTTACAATAAAAATTAATATTTAAAATATAAAATATATTATTTTAAATTAAATATTTAATTTTTTTGAATTTTTGAAATAAATGTTTAAATTTTTCTAAAATTTATTTTTTAAGTAATATAAGTATAGAAAATTGTGTAAATAATATAAAATATTATTTTTAGTAATCAAATTTTTAAAATATTGCTGCAGATACATACCCAATATTTATTTACAATACATCATTATTTTTACTATTTCATTTTTTAATTATTAATTAAATTTTTAAAAAAGAATATCTCCACTTGAGTATAATCGTATAATTGTGTTTGATTGGGGGTTTGGATTTTGAGTTGGAATTTGAATAGTAAAAATTTTGAATTTGAATACTTGTATGATGTGATATAAATAGGTGTTGATGTGATGTTTTCAATGTAAAATTGATTTTTAGTATATGTAGACACTAAAAATATGTCTAAAATCAATTAAATATTATGTATTTTGAAAGAAAATAAAATTCCAATAAAATAAATATATGGTATTTAATTATGCACATATGTTAATTTTTGTACAATAAATATCAACTATTAATGCAAAAATATGCTTAAAATTGAAGATATCGTACAAATATTACGTGCATAAATAGAGTCATAATAAATTTGGCAGCAAAATAAATTAATCTTGTCAATAAAGGAAGTGATCTTGTCAATAAAGGATGTATATAAATTAATATATTCCAAAAAAATGCAATGATATAAAGATTTTGGCGAGAAAGGAAGGTGCACAATCAAATCCGTCAAGAATAGAAAACAGCATCAGATGGAAAATGAAAGATTATAAAATCCTTCCATACACGTGGCACCACCCGAAAAGGAAGCCAAGGCCACACATCCCCTATAAATAGGAGACATGGTCAATTCATTTGGGACACCGAAGCTGCATCGAGGATACAAGCAAAGGGGTAAGTCTCTAAATAGATTCTGTATTGTTCTTCATGTTCTTCGTGTCCTTCGAAGCGTTCTTCATCGAAAGTCACTAATTTGGACAAATGATCCAATATTGGTTGACGAATCGATGAAGTTAACGTTCTTCGTCGTATGTCCAAGCCGGATGAAGGATCAAAGCTCTCAAAGCCGTCGAGGAATTCATCAAAGCCAATGGAAGGTTTCCAAAGTTTCTCTCAAAGCTTCAAGATATTCATCGCGTTCTTCATAAAAGGCGCAAACTCGGCCCTCTTCGATCCAAAATTCAAAGGGACACGCCGCCAAAAGCCTTATGGAGCACCAAATCCACCTCTTCAAGGATCAAAGCTCTCAAAGCCGTTGAGGAATTCGTCAAAGCCAAGGGAAGGTCTCCAAAGTTCATCCCAAAGCTTCGAGGTGTTCATCGCATTCTTCACCAAAGCAACAACTCGGCCCTCTTCGATCCAAAACTCAAAGGGACACGCCGCCAAAAGCGTTATGGAGCACCAAATCCACCTTCTCAAAGATCAAAGTTGCGGATTGTCTAAAGAAGACATCAAATCCAAAGCCGACGATCGAATCGCCCACGCGGAGACCAAAGTCCTCCAAAAATGGCAAAGCCAAAGCAAATGTCAAAGTCGTGGATCGTCTAAAGAAGACAACAAATCCAAAGACGATGATCAAATCGCCAACGCGGAGACCAAAGTCCTCCAAAAGCGGCAAAGCCAAAACAAATGTCAACGTCGCGGATCGTCCAAAGAAGACAACAAATCCAAAGACGATGATCAAATCGCCAACACGGAGACCAAAGTCCTCCAAAAGCGGCAAAGCCAAATCAAAGATCAAAGCCTCGGATCGTCTAAAAAAAGACATCAAATCCAAAGCTGACGATCAAATCGCCCGCACGGAGATCAAGACTCTTCAAAAGCCGGCAAAGTCAAACTGAAGACCAAACCTCTTCGGATCAAAGAAGCCATCGAAAATCAAGTTGGAAAATAAATCGACCAGGAAGGAGAATCAAAGGACCCATTGAGAGAATAGGACCCGCTTTAAATTCAAATCAAATATAATTTGTACAAATTTTGTGTTTATTAAAAATAACACAATTTTTTGGCCACAGATTTTTGGCACGTTCAGTGGGACCTCTCTACCTTTCATCTCTCTTTCCGACGAACTTTCAACAACCAATGGCTTCCTACAAGATCAAGACTTCCAACGTTGCGTCAAAAGTTGCTGCTCAAGCCGCCGTCGCCGCCAAAGAAGTTGGCGCACCCATCGCGTCCAAAACCTCAAGCGCTTCGACAAATACTGGAATGACAACACGAAGCATGACCAAAAGAGCATTGTCGTTATCTGAAGACACTTCTCCAAAAATCACAGAGCAAAGTCCACTCTATGAAGAAGACAACAACTTTAAGAGTACTGCCGCACTGTTCACCCCTCAACAAACTGCAAGTCATTCAACCGCATCAAGCTCTGCTCCGGTGATGACTACCAACGCTTCAAATATTGAGGACCCAAAGATTGTGGATCAAAGTCTTCTCTGCGAGGAATATAAAAGCTTCAAAGGTACTTTCATGCCACCTACTCATCGGCCAATTTCAAGTCATTCAACCGCATCAAGCTCTGCTCCGGTGATGACTATCAACGCTTCAAATATAGAAGATCAACTTGCAGCATTGGCCAAAATCGTTGAAGAAATGTCTCAACATATGCATCAACAAGACGCCCTCATTGAAAAACTTCTCACAAAGATGGACAAGCCTGAAGAAGCCGACCATGCAACTGAAAAGCAACAATCTTCCCCAGCGGTCCAAAATAAAGCGGCAACATTTGTGGAGTAACGTCATGGCAAAGAAAATGTGGCGGAATTAAATCCATTTCAAGGATCATCCAACTCATTCATCCATATATCCCAACTTGACAAATACATCAAGGGGGCAATCAAAAGAGAATTCGAAGGGAGTTCAAGGCCGACGCACACTTACGCGAAGCCTTACACTGCAAGGATTGATGCCCTCAAAATGCCAACGGGCTATCAACCACCAAAGTTTCAACAATTTGACGGCAAAGGCAATCCAAAACAGCATATAGTGCACTTTTTCGAGACATGCAACGATGCTGGAACATATGGGGACCTCATAGTCAAACAATTTGTGCGGTCACTAAACGGCAACGCCTTCGAAGAGTACATCGACTTAGAGGCTGGTTCCATCGAAAATTGGGAACAACTAAAGTACGAGTTCTTGAATCGGTTCTACAGCACAAAGAGAACCGTCAGCATGACCGAACTCACCAACAGCCGCCAATGGAAAGATGAACCGGTAATTGACTATATCAATCGCTGAAGAAGTCTAAGCCTCAACTGCAAAGACCGTCTGTCCGAGGCTTCCGGCATAGAAATGTGCATTCAAGGGATGCAATGGAGCTTGAAATACATCCTACAAGGGATCCGACCCCATACTTTTGAAGAACTCGCCACTCGCGCTCATGATATGGAATTGAACATGATGTCTAGTGGAATATATGGACCGCCTACTGAAGATTTCTCAGATGACGAGAAATTCAACACTTCAAACAGTGGGGGCAATCATAATTACAGCACTCCTGGAAACGAGGATAAATTTCTTCAATCTCCTGGAAACGAGGATAAACTTTCTACAACACTCTTGGAAACGAGGATAAACTTTCTCCAATCTCCTGGAAACGAAGATAAACTTTCTACAGCACTCCTGGAAACGAGGATAAACTTTCTCCAATCTCCTGGAAACGAGGATAAACTTTCTTCAGTCTCCTGGAAACGAGGATAAACTTTCTTCAATCTCCTAGAAACGAGGATAAACTTTCTATAATCTCCTGGAAATGAGGATAAACTTTCTAACAAGACTTCTTAACACGAGAATAAACTGTTTAACAAAAACAAACAAATTCAATTTGTTTTGAACTACGCTATGACTTGATTCCTTCACCGGATACGTAGGCAACTTGGAATATAACTCCGAGTTCAGTCAATTATAGCAAATATAAAAAAAATAAAAATAAAAAAAACAAAAAGCCCTAAAAAATAAATTGGGCAAAAAAAATCCAAAAAAAAATCGGGCTTAAAAAGAATCAATTGGACAAAAAAAAATCTCATCCAAAAAAAAAGAAAGAAAGAAAAAGTCCTCTGAAAAAAATTGGCTAAAAAAAAATAAAAAAATGATAGCCATAAAAAAGAAATCAGTCAAAAAATAAATTGACTTATGTTTCGAGACTCATTCAAGCCTTAAACGCTTTGCGTCGGCTTAAAAGAGTCTCGAGGGGGCATTTTGTAGACACTAAAAATATATGTCTAAAATCAATTAAATATCATGTATTTTGGAAGAAAATAAAATTCCAATAAAATAAATATATGGTATTTAATTATGCACCTATGTTAATTTTTGTACAGTAAATATCAACCATTAATACAAAAATATGCTTAAAATGGAAGATATCGTACAAATATTACGTGCATAAATAGAGCCATAATAAATTTGGCAGCAAAATAAATTAATCTTGTCAATAAAGAAAGTGATCTTGCCAATAAAGGAAGTATATAAATTAATATCTTCCAAAAAAAGGCAATGATATAAAGATTTTGGCGAGAAAGGAAGGTGCACAATCAAATCCGTCAAGAATGGAAAACAACATCTGATGGAAAAGGAAAGATTATAAAATCTTTCCATACACGTGGCACCATCCGAAAAGGAAGCCAAGGCCACCCATCCCCTGTAAATAGGAGACATGGCCAATTCATTTGGGACACCGAAGTTGCATCGAGGATTCAAGCAAAGGGGTAAGTCTCTAGATAGATTCTGTATTGTTCTTCATGTTCTTCGTGTCCTTCGAAGCGTTCTTCGTCGAAAGTCACTAATTTGGACAAATGATCCAATATTGGTTGACGAATCGATAAAGTTAACGTTCTTCGTCGTATGTCCAAGGCGGAGGAATGAAAAAAGCTCTCAAAGCCGTCGAGGAATTCGTCAAAGCCAATTGAAGGTTTCCAAAGCTTCTCTCAAAACTTCAAGATGTTCCTCGCGTTCTTCATAAAAGGCGCAAACTCGGCCCTCTTCGATCCAAAATTCAAAGGGACACGCCGCCAAAAGCTTTATGGAGCACCAAATCCACCTCTTCAAGGATCAAAGCTCTCAAAGCCGTTGAGGAATTCGTCAAAGCCAAGGGAAGGTCTCCAAAGTTCATCCCAAAGCTTCGAAGTGTTCATCGCATTCTTCACCAAAGCAACAACTCGGCCCTCTTCGATCCAAAACTCAAAGGGACACGCCGCCAAAAGCGTTATGGAGCACCAAATCCACCTTCTCAAAGATCAAAGTTGCGGATCGTCTAAAGAAGACATCAAATCCAAAGCCGACGATCGAATCGCCCACGCGGAGACCAAAGTCCTCCAAAAATGGCAAAGCCAAAGCAAATGTCAAAGTCGTGGATCGTCTAAAGAAGACAACAAATCCAAAGACGATGATCAAATCGCCAACGCGGAGACCAAAGTCCTCCAAAAGCGGCAAAGCCAAAAAAAATGTCAACGTCGCGGATCGTCCAAAGAAGACAACAAATCCAAAGACGATGATCAAATCGCCAACACGGAGACCAAAGTCCTCCAAAAGCGGCAAAGCCAAATCAAAGATCAAAGCCTCGGATCGTCTAAAAAAAGACATCAAATCCAAAGCTGACGATCAAATCGCCCGCACGGAGATCAAAACCCTCCAAAAGCCGGCAAAGTCAAACTGAAGACCAAACCTCTTCGGATCAAAGAAGCCATCGAAAATCAAGTTGGAAAATAAATCGACCCGGAAGGAGAACCAAAGGACCCATTTAGATAATAAGACCCCCTTTAAATTCAAATAAAATATAATTTGTACAAATTTTGTATTTATTAAAAATAACACAATTTTTTGTCCACAGTATAATATAAAAAATAAAACATGGGTATTTGATTTGATGTTTTTGGGGGAAAAAATGAGATAATAGTGTAAATCCAATCCAATCCCCAAACAAACATTCCCTTGAGTTATGCATCATTCAATTATTATTACACCCTTTGACTCGACTATCGTATACCTTTATTGTAAATACGAAAATTTTAATTAAAATTAAGAAATAAAATAAAACGAGATTAAATTAAAAAAAATAAATTTAAATATATAATTTTTTTAAAAGAATAGAAATGATAAAATAAATGAGATATAATGAAATAAAGAAGTGAACACAGTGGATGGGAGGTTGGATTATTATATTATTTTCATGTAGACTTTGTAATATCTATAGAAATATAATATAAAAGAATTAAAATAGTTAAATTTATCCTTAAAAAAGACGAAGTAGTTAAATAACAGTTATATTTTTTAATAATATCTAAGTTGTAAAAATTTGGATGTGTTATGAAATTACAGAGGAAAATTTGACTTTTGACTGATAGATAGACAGGATAAAGATAAATTCATTTTAAAATTAAAAACAAAAAACAAAAAAAAAATATCATTACCTATACTAAATTAAAATTAAAACATATACTATTATTTGTATTCAATTATTATTCAACACTCTTTTGAGGTTCTCAAAACAAATAACTATTTGAAGATTCATCATAAATTTATATAAATATAAATAATCAGTTAATATCACATATATAAATTAATGTTCTCTCCATCTTACATTCATCTATCTATTCTTTTTTAAACACAATTTTAAAAATATTAATATTATATTAAAGTATAATAGAAATAAAGTTAAAAAAAATTATAATGTCCTCGAAATAAAAATTTAATTATATTGTAATCTAAATTTTAATATCTTTCATAATAATTAAGGCAGTAAAATTAAAAAAAATAAATTAATTATATGTTATTAAAAATTTCATTTGTAAATACATTAAAAAAATTAAATACTAAATTAAAGCAAAATTAAATACATTTCTAAACTTTTGACTAAGAATAAAATATTTAAAATAAGAATTAAGAAGATATTTCCATTACGTGTCGTCAGTTCATCGACGGCAAAAAGACAAAGAATTCTAAGCATACTTAGCACAACCTCACGAGTCGAAAAACAGCTCGAGAAAATTGCTTCCATTCGACGATGAATTTCGTAGGCGGAACGTCAGAACAACGTTCGGGGTCAACGGACAGTCGCAAAATGGAGCTCATTCTCTAGTTCCGAATCGGGAGTGAAACTAAGGGGAACGACCGAAACAACGGCCGACGGTGCAGATCCGGCCACCTTTTCGACGATTTTATGGAATCGAGCAACAAATCGAGGAAGACATTGGATTCGAGAACCATGGAACTCAGAACAAGATTTGAGGGACGCCTAACCCTCTGAAAGTGGGAATGCCCAGTGCTGGAGACTGAGGGGCGAACAACATTGTCGGTAGAACTTGCTGGAAAATATAAAGAACGACGATGAAGGGGCAAAGGAAGTGACTGTGTGAGCGAATTATTCGAAAAGCCTAGATCGATCGAGAGGTGGAGATCAAGGGAGGAGATGATTGGTAATAAGAGTATAATAAATTATGTGTTCCTTCAATTATTAATTAGAAATTTTATTTTTAATTTTGTAATTTGGTTATAATTATTGTTGCGGTATTTTTGTAATATAATATAAGTTTAAAGGTAATTTTAATGGTAAGTATTATGATTACTAAAAAAATAAAAATAAATATTTTATTTTTGGATGAACCAAAATATATATATAAAAAAAATAGATAGTTAAAGGATGAATTGCTAATATAAATTAATGTACTTTGTAAATACAATAAAGAGAATAATGACAAAAAATAAAAATAAAAAACCATCGTAATCTCAATAACAAATGATATTGATTGTTTCAAATCATTCTTTGCTTTATTTTTCGTATTTTGTGCGCTCTTTATATATTAAGAATATGACTTTGATGTACGAATGACTACCTATTATTATGTAAGTGTCTTTAATAGTGTAATATTTGTTATTTTGAACAGTTTTATGAAGAGATAATATTGTAGACAAGTATTGCTAAATTTGTCAATTAACCCCTGCGTTGCCAATTTTACCAAAGATATTTGTTGTTGTTGAGAGTTGTGTTTTTCCAATTATATTTGCTATTTTGTAGGGATTTACTTGTAGAAAATATATTGATATGAATATCATTTTGTAGATCGTAACATTTATTTAATAAAATAAATTAGTTACAATATTCTAATGCTATGATATATAAAGAAATGCATTTGAAATTAATGTAGGGACTTTCGACTTTGTTGGACACACAAAACAAAAATATTTGAGTCCGACTGGATGGTTGATCTTGGAGAAAATGAAGACATCTGAATTTGGGCTTGAAGGCAACCAGTTCATTTTTGTTTCAAAATATATATATTTATATTCATTATTTATTTAAATTTATATATTCATATTCATATAATGAAAATTTAAAAATTTAATTAGAAATTTGAAATATATTAATATATATCATTTTATAGACAATAATTTTTTTAATAATACAGAAAAAAAATAAACTATAAAAAATATAATATAACAAAATATTTTGAAAAAAAAATAAATTTTTTTAAAAAATTGGTTGGTTGCACTGTTATACAAAAATTTATTTATATAATTTATTTTATTTTTTTCTCTCATCTTTCCATCTGACCAATTCGGTCGGCAATTTCCTTTTTGTTTCAAAAAATATCTATATTTATATTCTTTCTTTATTTAAATTTATATATTCATATTCTTATAATGTAATTTTTAAAATTTAATTAGAAATTAGAAATATATAAATATACTAGTGCTCGTCTTAGCGCGGCTACCCTGCGCAAATTTTTGTTATGGTAGAATATTTTTTGTGATTATTTTTAATATTAGTCTGTTGTATGAGCTCATTAGCTGTGTATATTTTGCATTTTTAATTTCATTAAAGAAAAAAATAATATAAATATATTTTAGGGAGAAAAAAGAGAAAAATAAAAATATTGACCGACTTAGTCTTATGAAAGAGGAAGAAAATAAGAGAAAAATAATATAAATATATTTTAGGGAGAAAAGAAAAATAAATGTTGACCGAATTAATTTTATGAGAGAAAGCGAATGAGATAAAAGATAATATAAATATATTTTAGAGACAAAATGAGAAAAAAAAAAAAAATTCAACTGAATTAGTCTTATGAAAGAGGTACAAAATAAAAGAAAGAGAGAAAAATAATTGTTGATGGATTTTTTTCTGTATTATTAAAAAGATTTTTTCTGTATTATTGTTGATATATATTGATATATTTTAAATTTTTAAATAAATTTTAAAAACTACATTATATGAATATGAATATATAAATTTAAATAAATAAAGAGAATGAGAGAAGAGAGAAGAGATAAAATGAAAAAAAAAATGTCTGACCGAATTGATGAAAGATGAGAACCGTCCAGTCGGTTGGGATGAAAAGAGAAGATAAAGTGGCTGAATTGGTCGGATGAGAAAGAGAAGAGCCGTCCAGTCCCGATAGAAAGATGAAAGAAAGAAATATAATAAATTACATAAACATATATTTTTTATAACTGTGCAAACAATCCATTTTAACAAATTTATTTTTCTTTTTTCAAAATATTTTTTTACATAATAATTTTTTCTGTATTATTAAAAAAGTTATTCTCTACAAAATGATATATATGGATATATTTCAAATTTCTAATTAAATTTTAAAAATTACATTATATAAATTTAAATAAATAAATCATTATGAGAGAGAGGATGAGACAACAGAGAAGAAAGAGAATAAAAAAAATAATAAAAAATGACCGAACTGGTCGGTTGGAATGAGGAGAACCGTCCAGTCGGTTGGGATGAAAAGATGAGAGAAAGCGACACATGATAACGAATAACTAATTTACTTTCTTCGGCATTGTGTCGGTTAAAGCCAAATTGGAGCATTGAATTGAATCAAGAAATAAAATTTATGTCACATTTACCATTTCTGATACTTGTGGCCATTGATTTCAACATATATTTGTTCTAACAACCTGATTTGTAAATAAAGAGATCAATAAGTTAGGATACAAGTGAGTGCAGAAATCAAATACCTTAGTAGAGATAGTCCTTATGGGAATTTTGCACGACATGGATTAGTTTATTGCACATAATTTTTGGTGTAGTCATAAAGATCGGTATTATTCATCAAGTCGTGTGTTCATAAAGTGTAAAGCAGATTTTGATCGGAAAATCTCGTTATAGTCAACATGTTATGGAAGAATCTACCACTAAATCTGGATCAATTTTAACTGGAAATCACTTTTATGACATTATGAGCACAAAGCCAAGCCAATCATTGCTATAGCAACATGGAATAATTACACATCCTCCAGATTTCAAATAAGAACCAATGTTGCAAAGCATGAAAGGATTTGATCTAAGAGCGAGAATTAAAAACATCGCGGCAGAGCCGAGAAGAAAAAAAAAAAGCCATGTAAAATTCTAAAAGAAACACATTTATCGAATCCTGTTACGAAAAATAAAGAAATCTAGCATACAAATCTTATCACCAAGAGTGAGGCACACCTACACTCCAATCACAATTGTTATTCAATCACACCGGTGTATAGAGGCGACGAAAATCAATAGAGTATTCGTCAAGGTCACAAAGGACCATAGATCAACTGATCATCACATGAATCAGCGGGAAAGAAACTGTATTCTCAGAGGAACACTTCTAACAGTCCATCAACAACTATAAAACTACCAAATAGACAAAACATATGAAAAGATACAACCAGATTTGAACAGATCCAAAACCAGTGTTTCATAGTAGCTGCTTTCCAAGAGCCGCGTACACCGGAACCTCAGAGCAGATCACATAATCTCAACAAATCAGTTTAGTCACCTGCGGAGGGAAGAGAAATGATAGAAGAGCCAAACAATCAAATGTAAATGATGTATTAGCAAATGTGAGATGAAGGAAAATCGATGCGGAGATCGATTAAAGTACGAACGAAAAATGGATGCGTAGTTAAGCGATTCAAGCAATCGCGTGCGAATCGTGCACAGGTGATGAAGGTGTATGAGTTAGAAGTGAGGAACGATGGATGAACAGTGCTATGTGTGTGAATAAGAGTGTATGGAAGATGATAGAGATGAAGATGGTGTGCACAACGTAAGACGGTGAATTAGAGCGCAGAGATGACCACGAGTAAGTGAGGATGAAGATGATTATGATATGTATGTGCCCTAAGGGGCTAAAAATATACATATATATATACTTCTCATTGGGCCAGGCCCAAGAAATCACACATATAGCCCAAAAGTGTTAAGTCCAAACACTTATTTTAACACCCCCGTCACTTGAAGGACCAGCTTTAGCAACCTGAAACAAATCAAGTACATTGTTAAGTTTGCAAAAATGAGTAGTAGATTGACTTTCTAAACTCTTAGTTAATATATCAGCGCATTGATTTCCGGAGGGAACAAACTTTGCAGACACTACCCCCTTTGCAATATAATCCCTGACTAGGTGACAGTCAACCTCAATGTGTTTTGTACGTTCATGAAAAACAGGGTTTGCAGTAATATGTAACGCAGTTGTATTATCACAGAAGAGGTTAGCCGGGGAATCATGAATAACAAGTTAGTCTTTTAAAAATACCAATGATAACTATCTCAGTGCAAGTGGTGGCCATTACGCGATATTCGGCTTCGGTAGAGGACCGACTTACAGTGGATTGCTTCTTACTTTTAAATGACACCAAAGAATCCCCGAGAAACACGCAAAAGCCTATCACATATTTTCTCGAGATAGGGCAAGAGGCCCAGTCAGAGTCACAATAAGCTGAAATATTTAATTCATGGTTTTTGGAAAGGAGCAGACCTTGACCAAGGGAGCCTTTTAAGTACTTTAGAACCTTAAGAGCAGCAACAAGGTGAGACTGCTTTGGCTTATGCATGAACTGACTCAAAACTTGGACACAAAAGGCTATATCGGGGCGAGTCATCGTGAGATATATCAATTTCCCCAGAAGTTGCTGATACACAATAGGATCAGACAGAAGAAAGTCTCTCTCTGTCACAGTATTGTCAAGTTTTAGATTTTGTTCCATTGGAACAACTGTTGTTTTACAGCCCAAAACTCCATACTCAGCAAGTAATTCAAGAGTGTACTTCATTTGACAAAGCACAAGGCCTTTACTACACTCAATTGCTTCTATTCCTAGGAAGTATTGGACAATTCCCAGATCTTTAATCTTGAATTTGTCATGCAAGAACTTCTGAAAAAGAGGAATAGCATTTATATCTTCACCAGTAATTAGGATATCATCAAAATACACAAGAGCAACAGTAATGAGCCCATTTAGAGTTCTAATAAAGAGAGAGTAATCATAAAGGGATTGAGTAAAACCAAACTCTAACATAGCTGTTTTTAGTTTTTCATTTCATTGTCAAGGAGCCTATTTTAACCCATAAAGAGATTTTTTCAAGAGACACATTTTATTCTGAAACAGATCTGGATACCCCTCTGAAGGTACCATGTACACAGTCTCCTTAATGTCTCCATGTAAAAAGGCATTGTTAACATCTAATTGAAAAATTTTCCAACCACGACTGACAACCAAGGAGATAACACAGCGAACTGTAACTATTTTCAGAACAGGTGAAAAGGTTTCATGAAAGTCAAGTCCCTCTCTCTGACTATACCCTTTAGCAACAAGGCGAGCTTTATATCGCTCAACACTTCCATCGGAATTGTATTTTATTTTGAACACCCACTTGCAGCCAACAGGCTTTTTATTATTTGGTAAATCTAAAAGAACCCAAGTGTTGTTTTCCAAGAGAGCTTGCATTTCAAGATCCATGGCTTTCTTCCATTTAGGATCTTGTAAGGCTTCAGATACATAATTTGGTTCAACAGCCTTGTCAAGATTGGCAAGGAAACAGAAAGTTGCAGACGACACTGTTTTTGGTATTTGACAAACAGTGGCTATTGGATATCTTACACTAGCTTGTCCTATTGACACTTCATAGTCTCTCAAATAAGTTGGAACTTATAAACTCTATTAGACTTACGTCTGCTTTCTATTGCCTCATAAATGGGACTGTTTAAATCTGATATGTGAGAATTCTCACTAGATTCATCTGTGTTATTGTCCAAGGTTGCATTATGTTCTGAGTCCAATAAAGATTTTGAACATCAGCAACAGGTGCCGTCAAAGGACTGCCTTTACAGAGTTGAAAGATGTCATCATAGGCACTAACAGGGGTATTGGATTGCCTTTTTCAAACTGCAAGGATGAGACTAGGGGAGAATCCTTAAATGGAAATATGGTCTCATAAAACTTAACATCACAGGATACAGAAACAGCGTTTGACTCTAGATCCAACACCTTGTATCCTTTCCTATTTTCAGCATGACCAATAAGACAACATCTAGTGACACGAGATTGAAACTTATCAGTAGGGTGTACTATCGTGGCATAGCACAGGCATCCAAACACCTTTAGCATAGAAAAGTTAGGCTTACACCCATGGATGAGCTCATAAGGTGTTTTGCCACCTAAAGCAGTTGTAAGTGTTTTGTTTATTAAATGAACAGAAGTGAGAATGGCTTTTTTGTTAAGGTTCGGGAATCATACATCCTCTATTCCATTTTGTTGATGAGTATACACACATGACTTTTGATGAAAAATCCCTAGAGATGAGAACATGGAGGACAGGGAACTTTTTAGGAACTCAGTTCCATTATCAAAGTGAAAGCATTTGATGGTTTTCCCAAACTGATTTTTAATGAGAGAAGAAAATTTTGTGACATAGTCACTTACATCAGACTTAGCAACAAGCAAATACACCCAAACAACACGTAAAAAATCATCTACAAGTATTAAAAAATATTTAAAACCTCCTCTAGACTCAACACGGTAAGGCCCCCATACATCTCCATGAACAATATCTAAGATAGAGTTAGTGATGACTAAGAGGGAAAGGTGTCCTAGTTTGCTTGGCTAGGTGACAAACATCACAAACAACACATTTCTTGCAGGTGAACCCAAGATCAGACTCTAGTAAGCTTAGGCTAGCATCAGAGGGATGTCCTAAACGAAGATGCCAAAGATCATATTGATCTAGGGCAGTGACATTACAAGACTTATAAGAGTTTGTCCCTTCTGCAGCTAGTCTATAAAGACCATTACAGAGTTTGGCAGAGGTCAAGACAGAGCCATCAATGGTACTATAAATGGAGCATCCATCCTTGAAAATGAGACAGAGATTGTCTCTAAAGAGACAAGTTTTCCTACTAACAACAAATTGAGGGTAAACTCTGGAATAACCAAAACATTTTTAAGAGAGATATTGTTTCTAAAGTGGAATCTTCCACATTATGTTACTCTAACAGTCTTTCCAGTAAGTAAAGTAACAAACAGAGTCCCATTTGGAAGATTGTTGACATCACAAAGCATGTTTCTATCAGCTACCATATGATTAGTAGCTCCTGAGTCTAGAACCCACTCACAGCACCTAGAGAAATTACAAGAGAAAGTTGATGACATACCTGCCATGTTGAGTTGTAAGCTATCTTCTCCCTTTTTTTTCATGTAGTATCATAATCAATTGATCAAAAATATCTTAAGTTAGAGATTGAACATATGAAGTATTTGCAGTATTAACCATAGGCCTATTTTGTCTAAGAGTTTGTTTTCTATAAGGGTAGCCTATCAGCTGATAGCATCTCTCGACTA
The DNA here is from genome assembly GCF_009805555.1 of Andrographis paniculata. Classification (NCBI taxonomy): domain Eukaryota; kingdom Viridiplantae; phylum Streptophyta; class Magnoliopsida; order Lamiales; family Acanthaceae; genus Andrographis; species Andrographis paniculata. The sequence goes on from NW_026137589.1 coordinate 1,610,283, forward strand.
AATGACCTAATTGACCACGGTGAGAGCATTTCAGGTTTGGATTTTTAACATTTGACCTAATTGCCTTCTTAGCCAGAAAAGCACCCGTGGTTTTAGGTGCTTCTGTAACTGCACAAATTTTTTTATGTGATTCTTCTTGTGAAACAAGATTAAAGGCCTTAGCAACAGAGGGGGAGAAATCCATAGCTAGTATTGTGCTACTAACAACAGAGTTCTATATATGGATTTGTCAACAGAGTTTAGTATCCATGACATAATCATGGCATTACACATGCTCTATTTCTTAAACAATTCAGGTTCATATGGCATAGGCACATTACCTTCCAAACGGTCAAGCTTATTTTTACCTAATAAGGCTATAGTCATCGCTCTATCCCAAACTATATAATTCTCACAACCAGTAAGAACACATGAAACCAAAGAGGTGTTCGAACTCACCAAAAAAGGTTTATTAAGCAAACTTGAAGTCTGAGCACTACTTTCACCCATGGTGAAGAGAGGGAGAGCAAATCAACACGTACCAGTTACAGTGGTCAGCTACTGGATCTCTTACAGAGACCAGCAAGTTACATGTACACTTGGTATCAACCGAGTAGATACAGAGATCAGAGAGCACTTACAGAAATCCTTCAGAGATCACAATGGTGAACGTTAAGTGAAGGCAATGCCTACAAAGGCAAAAAAAAAAAAAAAGTATTAGACTGCTCTGATACCATGTTACGAAAAATAAAGCAATCTAGCATACAAATCTTATCACCAAGAGTGAGGAACACCTACACTCCAATCACAATTGTTATTCAATCACACCGGTGTACAGAGGCGATGAAAATCAATAGGGTATTCGTCAAGGTCACAAAGGACCATAGATCAACAGATCATCACATGAATCAATGGTAAAGCAACTGTGTTCTCAGAGGAACACTTCTAACAATCCATTAACAACCATAAAACTAACAAATAGACAAAACATATGAAGAGATACAACCAGATTTGAACAGATCCAAAACCAGTGTTTCACAGTAGCTGCTTTCCAAGAGCCTCGTACACCGGAACCTCAGAGCAGATCATATAATCTCACCAAATCAGTTTAGTCACATGCGGAGGGAAGAGAAATGAAAGAAGAGCCAAACAATCAAATGTAAGTGATGTATTAGCAAATGTGAGATAAAGGAAAATCTATGTGGAGATTGATTAAAGTACGAACGAAAAATGGATGGCGATCCAAGCAATCGCGTGTGAATCATGCACAGGTCATAAAGGTGTATGAGTTAGAAGTGAGGAACGATGGATGAACAGTGCTCTGTGTGTGAATAAGAGTGTATGGAATATGATAGAGATAAAGATGGTGTGCATAACGTAAGGCGGTGAATTATAGCACAGAGATGACCACGAGTAAGTGAGGATGAAGATGATTATGATATGTATGTGCCCTAGGGGGCTAAAGATATATATATATATATACTTCTCATTGGGCCAGGCCCAAGAAATCATACATATGGCCCAAAAGTGTTAAGTCCAAACACTTATTTTAACAAACCTTCGTTCTAAACACTGCAGATTGCGTGAAAAGCAAACAACAAAATGTAAATCAAAATCCATTGCAATTGATTCTCAAACATAAGAATTGGTGACAATATACCATTTGCTCCACCCCAAAAGCATGATTGGATATCTTTTAATTTGAAATTTCACCGTCCATCATTTCTCCATATTTATATTTCTTAGAACAAACTCCCACTGAAGCTTATATATCTAATTTACTTTTCACTGAAAACACCTTTGATTTCTATAACTCGGTTCAGGAATGAACGACCAAACACATCTTAAAAGATATATCGTCTTTCGAAACAATTCCTTTAAATCAAGACATTAATCTAATTTATAAAACTAAATTCATCCGACCAATTCGGTCAGACACTTTTTTTTTATTTAAGTAAATCACTACAAAATAGCAATGGAATTAGAAAAACACAACCCTCAACAACATTCAATATCCTCAGTATAACTGATAACGGGGGTTAATTGACAAATTTAGCCATAGTTGCCTACAATATTACTACTTCGCACAAATGCTCAAAATAACAAATGTTACACTATTAAGGACACTTACGTAATAACATGTAGTCTTAAACCGAATTAGTCTTATGAAAGAGGTACAAAATGAGAGAAAAAAGAGAAAAATAATTGTTGATGGGTTTTTTTTGTATTATTAAAAAGATTATTCTATATAAAATGATATATATTAATATATTTTAACGAGAAAATAGAGAAGAGAGAAAATGAAAAAAAAAATAGAAGGAGGAGAACCGTCCAATCGGTTGGGATGGAAAGAGAAGATAAAATAATTGAATTGGTTGAATGGAATAAGTAGAACCCGTACAATCAGTTGGGATGGAAAGAGAAGAGAAAGTGACTGAATTGGTCGGATGGAATGAGTAGAACCCGTACAATCGATTAGGATGGAAAGATGAAAGAAAGTTGCTGAATTGGTCAGATGAGAATGAGAAGAACTGTTTTTTTTTTTTTATAACTGTGTAACCAATCAATTTAATATATATTGATATATTTTAAATTTATAATTAAATTTTAAAAATTACATTATATGAATATGAATATATAAATTTAAATAAATAAAAAATATAAATATAGATCTGTAATATTAAAAAAATATTCTTTACAAAAATAATGTATATTGATATATTTCAAATTTCTAATTATACTCTAAAAATTACATTATATGAATATGAATATATAAATTTAAATAAATAAAAAATATAAATATAAATATTGTTTGAAACAAAAAGGAAGTCGCTGACCGAATAGGTCGGATGGAAAGATGAAAGAAAAAAATAGAATTAATTATATAAATAAATATTTTTATAACAGTGCAACCAACCAATTTTTTTTAAAAAAATTCAAAATATTTTTATATTAAATTTTTTTTAGTTTATTTTTGTTTGTATTATTAAAAAAAAAATTGTCTATATATTGATATATTTCAAATTTCTAATTAAATTTTAAAATTTCATTATATGAATATGAACACATAAATTTAAATAAATAAAGAATATAGATATAGATATTTGAAACAAAAATATAGTGGTTGACGGAATTGATCGATTACACTTTGAGACTGCCTTTAAGCTCAAATTTTGATGTCCTCTTTTTCTGCAAGATCAATCATCTCAGTCTTTGCATTAGCCAAACTTGATTCCTTCAAGAGGGCCTGGTCACCCCTTCAAATGGTGGTGTGCTCTTGTCTGAGGAAGCCTTAGTAGTGTAGGCTTTCCTATACTGTTCAAGACAATTGGAATATCAATGGCTAGTGGCGCACATGTAAGGACGGCAACCCTTGTCATAAGAGGAACAGAGCAAGAGAAGTGCATTGTGAGGAAACTCGAAGCAGATCCCACTCTTTCCTTTCTAATGCTGCTACTCGGCTTTTCTCACGTATAGAATCTTCGAAAACTTTCATGTGTCGAGATGATAACTTGCGTAGACTGATCCCATGGTGGTTAGAATCAGATTTTTGGTCCAGCATCTTGGATTTGGCCATGGAAGCTTAATGAAAGGATATCACCAATAATAATTTAGCAAGTGGACAATTCAATCAGAAGTCAGTTCCCAAAACTTATAATGCTGGATGATATAAACCAAGAAATCACATAATACTGCAGTAGAATTCACCTCACAAATCTCTTGAAAGTTGAAACTACAATACATTTCAAGCGTAAAGTATGTACCATGCAAAAGTCCCCAGCAGTCAAAGAACATAGAAGATAGATCAAGCAAACTTGCAATTCATATCAAACATCTCGACCACTAAACCTATCGAAACGGGTTAGCGAGACGGATTGACCCACAACCCACCATAACCCGCAAAGAAGTAGGTTGTTTGCGGGCCAATCCGCGGCGGGACGGATAAAAATTTCATCAACCCACCGGTGGGTGGCGAACTAAGCCGGTTAGCCCACGGGCTTTTTGAAAATATTAATATTATAAATATTTTTGTAATTAATATTTAAAAATAGCTAAAAATAGTTTTATTGTAAAGTTTAAATAATAAATATTTTAAAATAAATAACAAATATAAAAAATTTTCAATTTTAAATATTATTAGTAAGTGTATTTAAAAAAATTATATAATAATATGAAATATTTTACAAATAAATCATAATTAATTTTATGAATCTGGAGATTCTAGAATAAAAAATATTATAAAATAATAAAATGAAAAACGAACAAAACAAATGATGAAAAATCGAAATAAATAAGAGTGACATTGATAATAGAGTTATAAAATAAAAGCAACATGTGGACAATATTGATTAATTTATTTAAGCTGATTTTATTCGTCTTAACTAAAAATATATATTTTCAGTAGATTAAAAATAATAATATGTTATTTATTAAGTAAAATGTACAAGATGATTTTGATTTTTTTTCTCTTTATTTATAAATTAATTGTATTTATAACGGTATATTTGTAACTTATATAAAATTAAAATATATTCTGATATTAATATTTGATTACTTTTATTATAATTTTTTAATGTGATAATAAAAATTATAAAAAAAAATTACATTTAGTTGATACGAGTGAGTACTAATTATTATATTTACTTGGTTCGTGGGCTAACCCGCCCCACTATGAGCTAATCCATTCTCAACCCATAGCTCACATGGATTGGCTCATTTAGGCTCGCATTTTAACGGGCTTACAAAATCACAACCCAATCCAACCCTCCTAAAGAGTAAGGCGGGGCGGGCCAACCAGACGGGCTCAACTCATTTTGACAGCTGTATCAACCACAAACACTGAAGATTTGAGCCTAACCTGCTTCACGAATTCTTCTATACCAAAGATCACAAGTTTTTGGTTGGCAGAAATACTTCATTTCATAACAAGTGGCGTCAACTCAAGGCATATACACTTCACTGAACTAATTACTTAAATCTAAGTCAACTGGTGAATAGTAAATAAAGCACACTGCAATGCATACCCAAAGATGTAATTTTCTCCACCATGATTAAAAAACCTAAACTTCAAGCATCATAAATATTGGAAAGATTGCCCATTTAATTATTTCTTGAGGATCTACCCCGCTAGAATAAAATCAAACACCAATTTGCAAAAAAATTACAAGTATTTTCATATACAATAAATTTGCATTCAAAAAATTTCTCGAAGACCCATATCCTAGTATCACGGACCGCTTGGTTGTTCATCGAACACTGTCCGTGCGGCCTAGTAATTTCCGGACACTTAGGAATTGCTAGTACAGCCTTTCCTCGAACACCTTCAAGAACTTCATCAAGAATACTCAAGAATCTTAGAGAGATGAAGTAGTGAAAGAAAGTATATGTTACTGCTCTCAACTTAATGATTTACAAATGAGCATTACCATCTATTTATACAAGTCCATAATCTCTCAACTACCATCTACCTACCCCACCTACCATTTTCCACCAACTATCTACCAACCCTTACCTACCATTTTCTACCAACCCCCACCTACCATCTTCCACCAAATATCTACCAACCCCCACCTACCAACTATCTACCGACCCCCAACTACTCCATATAAATTCTAGTTTTATTCACAAGGTCTCGGACTAGCCTCCGAGTTTTGGCTCCTTCTCTCGGTCATCTTCGGTCACAGATTTCGGTTCGTGACACTAGGAACGCCAAAGAACTTAAAAATTCAAAACTTTCAACCAAAGGCCTCTCATTTTTGCTTCAACTTCAACGCATAAATTATATCCTTCGGAGCACATTAACAAAACAAAAAATAAAATAAGATTACGATAAATCAAATACATTGATTGATATGTCTACCTGATGCAACTACTGCTTAGATCTTAAGTTGATGAAGCTGAGAAAGGATAAGTCGATAATTTTTATGTTTGTATCTTTTATTCTGTTAGTCTATTGTTCTTCTATTAATAAGCTGTTCTAGGAGAATATTAACAGGAGATATCGATCCTATCATGCCCGTGGTATTAAAGATGGATCGATATAAAACAGATTCTAATTATGAAACCTTAATTCAAACTGTACCATTCCTAGCAACAACAATATCGGCTTTGCTGCAGCCAACCCAAAAATACAAGTAGAGCCACCAATAGCAGCACTCCTCCGAACACCCCGACCAATTCGCCTATATCCTGGGCTGTGCTACTCGCAAACACTGTTCAACAATATCCAAATAAATTATACTTAGTTCAACACCAAATTTGTAATATTAATACATAAATTTATTCTCAAGAATATATACATATACATTTCAGATTCACAAAAGTGCATAGCACAATCCCTGTTAGATGAGTACAGCTGACCTCCGGTGATCATGGATAAAAGCAGGAATATGATGCTGAGGAAGGACAGGTGCGACATTTTGGCCTGGACAAGGGCAAGAAACAAAAATTGGAAAAAAAAAAAAAAAAAATTCCTGCTGAGGGGAGGGCAATATACATTCAAAATCAGGTGATATTTGATTTTTGATTTTACTATTTTAATTTTTTTTAAAAAAAAATATTAAATCAAAACACTTATTTTTTATTTATTATATTAAACTAAAATTAAATTTTACACTCAAAACATCTTATCAATATATATTTACATCACGTTAAATAACTATTTCAATTCAAAATTTTAATATTCGGGACCAAAACTCAAAATCAAAATTTTAAAAGTAAACACACCTAACATACATAACTTTTTTTAAGGGTGTGTTTGTTTGGGGATTGGATTTTGAATCATCCATTTTTTTTCCAAAAAATATCAAATTAAATATTTATTTTGTATTTTTATATTATATTAAAAATCAATTTTATATTCAAAACATTGACTAAAACAGATATCACATCATACGACTAATCAAATTCAAAATTTTTCCAATTCAAATCCTAATTCAAAATCAAAACCCCAAACAAACACACCCTTAAGAAAACAAAGGCTCGCTCAACACACTGCCAACCCAAAACCGCGACAATCTCACCTAACTTACCTGTTCGACGCGACAAAGAACTGCAGGCACGAAAAGATTATTGAAAGAAGAAAAAAGAAGACCTCGAGATATTGCACAATAAATATGGCAAAAAAACAAAGATCGGATGGGCCATATAATTTTGGATTCGAATTGGGCCTATCAACCGGGCTAACATTTATTCTAGGAATCTAATGATGGTTACCAAAAACCCTCCAACCCCGGATATTTTAATAATTTTCAGAATTAGTATATCAAGAATACCTTATATATGACTTCATGTACGGATGACTTCCGGTTATACGTAAGTGTTCTTAATAGTGTAATATTTGTTATTTTGAGCCATTGTATGAAGAGGTAATATTGTAGACAAGTTTGGCTAAATTTGTCAATTAACCTCCGCATTGTCAATTTTACTGAAATATTGGATGTTGTTGAGAGTTATGTTTTTCCAATTCTATTTGCTATTTTGTAGTGATTTACTTGTAGAAAATATATTGAAATGGATATCATTTTGTAAATCGTAACATTTTCTTTAATACAATAACTTAGTTACAATATTCTAATAATATGATGTATAAAGAAATGCATTTGAAACTAATGTAGGAGCTTTCGAATTTATTGGGTACGCAAAACAAAAAATATTTAAGTTCGACTTAACGGTTGATCTTGCAGAAAAAGAAGACAGCCGAATTTGGACTTGAAGGCAGTAGTAGAGTGGTAACCGACAAATTCAGTCAACCACTGACTTCTTTTTTGTTTCAAAATATCTATATTTATATTTATTATTTATATAAATTTATATATTCATATTCATATAATGAAATTTTAAAAAGTTAATTAGAAATTTAAAATATATCATTTTGAACACAATAATTTTTTTAATAATACAGAAAAAATAAACTATAAAAAACAATATAACAAAATATTTCAAAAAAATTATATAATTTTTTTTAAAATTTGTTGGTTGCACTATTATACCAAAATTTATTTATATGATTCAATTCTTTTTTTTTTTCTCTTTTTTCCATCAGACCAATTCAATCAGCAATTTCTTTTTTTTTCAAAAATATCTATATTTATATTCTTTTATTTATTTAAATTCATACATTCATATTCATATAAATGTAATTTTTAAAATTTAATTAGAAATTTGAAATATATCAATATATATCATTTCGTAGAGAATAATATTATAAAAAATATTTTGAAAAATAAAAATAATTTTTTTTAAAAAAAAATAGTTGGTTGCATAGTTATAAAAAATATATATATAATTGATTATATTTCTTCATCTCCTTTTTCTATCCCAACAGACTAGACCAATTCAATATATATCATTTTATAGAGAATAATTTTTTAATAATCTAAAAAAAAAAATTAACTAAAGAAAAATATAATATAAAAAAATATTTTTTAAAAAAATTGGTTGGTAGCACAGTTATAATTATATATATATCTATATAATTGATTATATTTCTTTCTCTCATCTTTCTATCCTAACCGACTCGATGGTTCTCATCCTTTTCATCCGACTAATTCAGTATATATCATTTTGTAGAGAATAATATTTTAATAATACAGAAAAAAAATATTAACTAAAGAAAAATATAATATTATAAAAAATAATTTCGAAAAAAAGAAAAATAAATTTTTTTAAATTGGTTGGTTGCACAGTTATAAAAATATATATATTTATATAATTGATTATATATTTTTTTTCTCTTCTTTCTATCTTAACCGATTGGATGGTTCTCCTCCTTCTCATCCGACCAATTCAGCCATTTTCTCTCCTCTTTCCATCCCAACTGACTGAACGGTTTTTCTCATTTCATCCGACCAATTCGGCGAGACATTTTATTTTATTTTTTTTCATTTGATCTCTTCTCTATTCTCTCATTCTCTCTCTCATAATGGTTCATTTATTTAAATTATTTATATTCATATATATATAATGTAATTTTTAAAATTTAATTAGAAATTTGAAATATATCAATATATATCATTTTGTATAGAAAATAATTTCTTAATAATGCAGAACAAAATTAACTAAAGAAAAGTATAATATAAAAAAATATTTTAAAAAAAAATAAATAAAATTTTTTAAATTGGTTGGTTGTACAGTTATAAAAGAATATATATTTATATAATTTATTATATTTTTTTCTCTATCTTTCTATCGCAATCGACTGGGTGGTTCTTCTCTTTCTCATCCGACCAATTTAGCCATTTTCTCTTCTCTTTCGGACAACCGATGAGACGGTTCTCCTTATTTCATCCGACCAATTTGGTCGGACACTTCCTTTTTTTTTTCTTTTTTTTGTTTTTTCATTTTCACTCTTCTCTATTCTCTTATTCTCTCTTTCATAAGAATTTATTTATTAAATTTATATATTCATATTCATATAATGTAATTTTAAAAACTTATAAAAAATGTAAAATATATCAATATATATACTCCCTCCGTCTCAATAAAATAGTCTTATTTACCATTTTTGACCTTCCCAAAATAATAGTTTCATTTTCATAAATAATCATATCACTATAAAATTACCATTATTTTTCATTATTATTACACAATTATCACTACTTTTTACACTAGTACACTCACAAGGGCAAAAAAGTTTTTTACCCATACTTTTTACCAACTACCTATATAATATCAATATTTTTTAAATCTCGTGTCAAACACAACCTAGACTATAGTTATGGGGGACGAAGAGAGTATTATTTTGTATAGAATAATCTTTTTAACAATAATAAAAAAAAAAAAAAAGCAAACTCATCAACAATTATTTTTCTCTATCTTTCTCTTATTTTGTACTTCTTTCATAAGACTAATTTACTTAAGACTAATTAAGTTGAACATTTTCTTTTTTTTTTTTTGTCCATAAAATATATTTATATTATCTTTCTCTTACAAGACTAATTCAGTCAACATTTTTTTTTTCTTTTCTTTCTAAAATATATATTTTTTTCTCTCATTCTCATTTTCTTTCATAAGACTAACTAGATCAACATTTTTTTTTCTCTTTTTCTCCCTAAGATATATTTATATTATCTTTTCTTTTCAAGAAATTTAAAATGCAAAATATACTCAGGCTAATGAACTTATACAACATATTAATATAAAAAAGAATCAAAAAAAATATTTTACCATAACAAAAAGTTGCGCGGCATAGCGCGCAAAGACGAGCATTAGTGTATATATATAGGATTCTATTTACAAGAATGTTAGCTAAATAAAAATTTATATTTAGTTATCTTTATGATTCTTAATCCAGACAAAAATATATATATTAAAGTTCATGGAAAACTTTTTGTACTTATTCCAAAGAAAAAAAAAAGGTCAAAAAAATTATTCATCAACGTTGGAGTTTGAACTCATAATCTCGAATTCATGATCGTACTACCAGATCATCCTTTAGATCGATAAAAAACAACATGTTGCAAGCTATGTATATATCATGTAAGTGTTACGGAAATTATAAATGTATGTAGGCTTATAAAATAAATTTATTAAAGTGACTCGTTCCGTACTAATCCTCCTAGGATGTGTTTGTTTGGGGGATTGGATTGGATTTACACTATTTATTCAATTTTTCCCCCCAAAAAAACATCAAATCAAACACCTATTTTTTATTTTTTATATTATACTAAAAATCAATTTTACATTCAAAACATCACATCAACACCTATTTATATCACATCATACAACTATTCAAATTCAAAATTTTTACTATTCAAATCCCACGTCAAAATCCAAACACCCAAATTAAAGAAATAGATTCAAAAGATTAAAAATTACATTAGTGATTTATGGAAGGATTCATGACGTTATTGTAAAGAAAGTTAACAAATATAACCAAGAACTCATTGGTGAGCCATAGCACAAAAGGGCATGTTGAATGGTGACTTGACTTTTACATATTATTCCGTGTTTGTTTCTTTTATATTGTTTAATGATTTAATTTTTAATTTCAATAATAATTAATTTTGATATTTCATTTTAAATGTGTATATATATATTTTTTTTATGATATGAAAGACTTAGATCATCTTCAATCGATTCCTTTGTTTTCTTTTAAAAAATTTCTAAATTTTTCTCAATATTTTAATTTCATTCCAATCCATTCTATTTTTTACTCTAAAAAGAATATTTCACATATATTCTTTATTTTTAAACAATTTCATATTCTATATTCAACTTTTATATATATTTACATGTTAACCCCAAAAATTTCTTTTCAATAAATTCAAATTATTTTACTAAGACAATTTTTAAAATAATAATAATAATAATAACAATAATAATAATAATAATAATATTCTCTCCGTTCCGGCTAATTTATCTCATTTAGATTATAAAATAAAGTTTTAGGTACTGTGTAATTAATGAATAATTAAGAAGTGTATTAGTAAAAATAATTATGATTTAATAAAAATAATTTTAAATTAAGATTAAGATGACTATATAGTTTAATTAAAATAAATAAAATTTTAAACTTTAAAATATGACTAAAGTGTATAATTATATTTCTAAGAAAGAAATGACAAATTATGTGAAAATGAAGAAAATAGAAATAGTAAACAAATTAAACGGGGAGGAAGGAGTAATAAATTATATTATTTAATTTATTTTGTGTAAAAAAATAATGATTTAAAAAATAAATAAAGTAAAAATTTAAGGTGAAATCATATATATTGAGAAAATAACGGGCGAAAATAAAAATACAATTAAACTAAATTCTATTCATTACGAGCCTCTTGATTAACATAGTTTTCCCATAAATGATCTATTAATGCATTCCGTAGTGCCATATGTACATCTTTGTCTTTTATCCGTCTATGTCGACTAAGAAATTGCTGAAACCGAGCATCTTCATCGACGTGGTGTATCTTCTGCCATACTAATATGTATCTTTTCTTCTATTGCAGTAATTTACTTATTGTTGCTTTTAATATTATCCTTGTGTTTTATTTTAATTTTATATTATACTCCTTCCGTTCGGCTATAAGGGTCTCGTTTACCTTTTGCTTAACATTAAAAATATTCTTATATTATAATAGTATTATAAAACACTGATATAAGTATAAGTATTTTTGCTTTTTTCCTTGATTTGTACTATATTTTTCTATAATAATTAATATTCAAATATCAATAGAAAAAAGTAAATGGAACTTTCAGAGCCAAACATACATAGTAATATTTATGTGTAATATTTTATTATGTAATATTTATATTGTGTAATTTGTATTGTTTATTTTTATTATATAATAGTATAATATATTATGTATTAAAGAATCACACCAAATATACAAAATTCAAAATTAAACTACAAACAACAAATAATAATAATCATAGCCAAAACTCAAAAATCACACCAAATAATAATAACAATAAATTAATTAATTAAAACTACCAGATATACAAAAAAATCTCAACTTCAAGGACCAAAATGCAAATAAAAAATATTTTCTCCAAAAATGAGGCTTGCTACGGTATTCCTCCAAAAATGAATACTGTAAACTACTCTAAATTTAGAAATGGGAATGAGGCCGGTTGGAGAAATTATGCTAAAAAAATGGAGTAATTCTTCAAATTTGGCCCCGGTTGAAGTTGGTGTTAGGTCTATTAATCCATCTTTTGTGAAGCTTTAAATATATATACTATATTGAATTATAAAATACTATTGACTATTTGAATTTAAAATTTTATATACACATGCTAAAATATTTTCTTAAATATTTTTTAATGTTTGTAATCAAATACTCTCACCGTCTACTCTACTGCATATCTATTCGTTTACTTTTTACACATAAATTGGAGATACAATTGATATAATAAAGACTATTATACCTCTTAATATTTATAGTTTTAAAAGAGTAATGATAATACACTAATTTTACGTTAACACAGTTTACTAATTAAGTACTGAACATAATTAATTACTAAATATAATTAAGATAAAAAATTAAAGTAATAAATTAAGTACTTTTAAAACTAAATTATTACTTCCCCGCTCAAACAATTTTGAACTGTTTGTCTCAAAAAGTTCCACCAAACCTATAATATGAAATAACATTGTTACAATTAATCATATGAAATACTTACACAAATCCTAAGTTTAATCAACGAGATTGAAAGATGTGCATTATATGAAAACTTTCACTTTCTTTCACGGAACTCAGGGTGAGAGAGCAATAGATGTTTAAGAAAAGCAACACAGTGACCACTGTGGAGTGGAAAAGTTGTTCAGGAGAGCCTTCTCAATTCCAGCGGATTTCATCGGGACAAAGCCACGGAAAAGAGATCAGTGGGGAACAACCCCGGCGTCGGCGAGTTTTGGTTCGAACTCGGGTTCTAAATCGGGCATGATGAACGGATCAAACGCAAAACAGGTCATCGGCGACCCATATCCGGGAAGATCCACCGTCGATGAGGTTTCGTTGAGTTGTTGGTCTCCGAATCGGGCACGATAAACGGCGACGAGGCCAACAACGACGTCGGCAACCAAGATCTGGCAAGATCCATGGTGGATGAGGCGTCGCCATCGGTCGATTTCATCTAACCGGCCAAAGTAGCATTTTCACCCCTGAAACTCTTCTTCGGCGGCAAAAGAAAGGATTAAAATGGTAAATAACCTTCCATCGGCGGTGGGGACTGCGGTTGAAGGGACATCGCCGGCAATTAGGACCGGCGGTGGTGAGATGAGAGGAAGGGATGAAGATAATCAAGTGGCGGGTGGAGAGTGAGAGAATGATATGTGATGTATAGGTGCTTTAAGAATGCTGATTTACTTGCATAATTAGTTGTGTTTATTTGTTAATTTAAGTGATATTATATGACGATATTTTTGTAATATTATACGGAAGAGGAAGGTAATTTTATATTTTAATGGAATATACATTTACTACAAAAATAAAATGATTACATTTACACAAACTAAAATAATAAAATTGATAAATTTGCGGACAGACGAAGTATATATTTCAATATAAATTACACTAGCAACAAAAAGCATAATTCGCCAAAATTGTCAGAATAAAAAGTAACATATTCACAAGTGGCCATAAAAGTTAATACAATTATCAAATTAATAGTCTAATTCCACATATAATAATAATAATAATAATAATACTAAGTATTATTATTATTATTATATAATTTTAATTTTTTAAAAAAATTATATAATAATAATAATAACATCAATGAGGTGTCATATCACATTTGACTCAAATCCAATATTAGAATCGCCAACCAAATAAAGGTGCCATAGCCCATAGCGGCAAATTCCCACGGCGATCAGGCAATCGCCGAGGGTATTGTAATACCTCTGAAATAATCCGAGAGTATTATATAATCTTTCATATACTCCATAAAAGGCCAATGCATATCCTTCAACACACTGTTTGTTTGAAGGATTTTAGTGGCACTATTCATCCAATTTTTTCCCCCCAAAAACATCAAATCAAATACCTATTTTTTATTTTGTATATTATACTAAAAATCAATTTTACATTCAAAACATCACATCAAACCCTATTTATATCACATCATACAACTATTCAAATTCAAAATTTTTGCTATTCAAATCCCAACTCAAAATCCAAATCCCAAACAAACACACCCTTATATAATCTTTCAAAAAGAAGAACATGAGTAATCTAATCGATCTTCTTAAACTACAACTCAAATAAAGATATAAGAGATTGCGCAAATGTGAATTGTGTGCACCATAAATGTACATCTTTATTGTATATAAGAAGAGGAAGGAGCATACCATTCCATATTATATGAATCAACATTGGTCCAACAATTCTTACAATTTGCACAGCGCCGGCCTGAATGTCTCCGTCAAGATGGAACATGCCAACACACAGCATTGTTTATCTGGGAAAATTCACAGGCGGCTCCAAGCTCCCCACCAAAATGCTGAGATCAATGTCTTTGTCTTCAAACTTCTTTATGAAAGGGTGGCTCTGATTCGATACATGTCAGTAAAACACATTCACCATGTAAGAATAAAGACAGGAGAGGCAGACAGAATGTTTGTAAGTTTGTTACATGTAAAACTAACCAGCAGTTCTAGAGACGACGCCCTTTCTCTAGGATCCTTCTGTATGCTGCACATCAACAAAACAATACGATGAATAGCTAAATAATATAATCAACTTTGCAGTGTTTGTATTTCGGCATCAAACATCTCTTCTTAGGAGGAATGCAAAAATGAAAAAGTTGTCTGGCTGCAACTTTGGGATAAAATTTTGGGTTTCATTTCACATCAAGAATGTTGTTTGGACCTTACCAGACTGCGATGAAAGAGCAGAATTCTGGAGAGAATTGATCTGGTGGAGCAGAAGGTGGTGGGGTTCCGACGATTGCCTGCAGAAGCTCATAGAAGCTTGGTCCAGTTGCTTGATCTTCAGATTTGGTATAAGGAAATCGTCCAATAGCACATTCGAGAATCACCATTCCAAGGCTCCACATGTCGCTTTTATAATCATATGAGCTCCCACTGATTCTCTCAGGCTAAAGAGGATGAAGTTAGGCATAAGTGGTGTTTCTCGTTTATGTTACAGATGATGCTAAAACAAAGTGCCGAAATAAGAGAGAAGGGTAAGTATTAATTGAAGGTGCTGAATGGTTTTAATTTATACTCACTGCCATGTAATTGTAAGTCCCAACAAATGTGTCTCGTTGACCCATAGAGCTGGCCAGCATAGCACTAACGCCGAAATCTGTAATTTTTACTTCGCCTTTGTGGTTCACTAGCAGGTTTGAAGGCTTTATGTCTCTATGTATTACATGCCTCTCGTGATGCAAGTACACGAGACCTTGTAAAACCTGTAATCGAAATACAGGGCATTAGTCTTCGAAGAGACCTATGAATTTGGAATGGTTTTTGAACTGATGTTAAGAGTGAATTCGGAGAATCACACACACCTGTTTGCAAACAACAGCAAGGTAAGGTTCAAGGATTGTCTTAACTTGTCTAATTATGTCGACAAGTGATCCACGATCCATGTATTCAAACACAAGAGATATAGCCCCATTGTGATAGAATGAATGATAGCAAACTACAACATTTGGACACTGTGATGCTTGATTGATTTTAAGCTCCTGGACAATTTGTTTGCGGATTTCTTCCTGTATATTCATCTGAATAACCTGTGGCAACACCATAATCACTTAAATGGGACTCTGGAAAGACTAACAATAAATACTTAGATAAAAACTTATGCTAAACAAACAGGAAAAACAGGTCAAAAAGTAAGCTCTTGGACAAGAGCAAACAGAAAGCTGAAACTCTTGTTACATGTTTTATGTCCATTAGGTGTTCATTTTAGGAGATATGAGTGATTTCCAATTAGTGTTACTATTAGGTATATTTGAATATTAAACTTCACTTGCTCAACATTGCATTGCAAATTTCTTATAACAAAATACTGAATTCCATTGTAAGATTATATGGTATACAAGTAAAAATAGGAAAAATAATGCTGCATAGTAAACCAGTGGCAACTAACCTTCAAGGCAAACAATTTCCCAACCCATTTATGTCGGACAAGTTGAACAACGCCACCACTTCCCTTGCCAATGACTTTGATGGTCTCAAGATCTTCAAGAGAGAACTGAAGATCGACATCCTTTGTTTCTGACGGCTTAGTTAATCCCAGCAAGTTATGGCAAAAAATAAGTTCAAGTTAGCTGCACACGGGAGATATCATAGGTTTCAAAGAACTCAAACATTATTTCAACTTGCATAGGCTTTCAACACCCATGTCTGAAGAAATTCCTTAAAATTGGATCTAAATCATGGTTCAGCCTTGTCTAAACAGTTCTGATATCATATTCAATTGAAATAAACACAATGAAGACTTCCATAGAAGATAGGCCCGGGATTAAAAACTTTGAGGACTGCCTATTCAATCTAATTGTTGTGCCTTTGTGGGAGGGAGCATCCCGCATTAGAGGTGGGATATCCTTATCCCTCATTCCAAGAAAAGAATAACAGTAGTGAAAAGATACATCTTTCCACGTCCAAACACCAAGGTAAATAAACAAACACTCTAACTTCTGAGAAAGGCATGGGAAATAGCAACATAAAATGGGGAGAAAAATTAAGAATAAGTGGAACAAAACTAAACTAAAATTGCTCTCATCCAAAAAAAAGGCTCAATTTTGCCTGCCTATATGCATCACATCATCATTATACTCGTACTAGAGTCATATCAATTCACCAAAATGCTAAGATACTTACAATGGATTCATTCTCCTCAGAAATCAATCGCAGTCCCTTTTGGTTCAGCAATAAATCTCCATCATGAAATGTGCCGCTCGCTGTCCTGCATCACAATAACAACAGAATATCAGGACCTGCTAACTAACAGAAGTTTCGAACAAAATACTATTAAGGGTGCTCAATACAGGAAACTAGATATATTAGAATTCTGTGCCGGGACAGAGAGCTTGAGTTCTTTAAGAGGCTTTTTGATCTTCATGGTTTCATTTCCTCCTACAGGGTGAAGGAATAGAATGTTAACTTCAGTTTTCCATTAATGATGCTGTGAAACCAAAAAAGATAAAAAATAAAAACTACTCAATAGGGAATGATAGCCAAACAATAATCAATAGAAAGTTCAGATACTGCATGTTATTAATAAACGACGATCTATACAACATTAGCCAATAATGTAAAATGCTAATTCTTTTCTATTAATAAAAACATAATCTCTCATTATATTTAATCAGCAAAAGGGTGGGAAAAGCATTTTGAATCCATCAACCAAAATCTCCAATACCTCCAAATTGCTCTGCAAGAACCTTACATTCAAGAAAACAGATCTAAAAATCCATAAACCCAAAATTATACATAAATCAACAGATAAACAAATATATCCTAATCCAGTCTAGTTTACAGTTTAAACCCCGCGCATCACATTCTTCATACCTTGAAGAAAAAGAAGAGAAAGAAAGAGAAACCTTTTCAACTCGGATAGTTTGTTTTGTTCCAAATCTACGCACGCGCAAAACACAGGATGCGAGAAAATCACACCCAAGGCAGCCGACGTCGAAAGCGAGGATATGCAACAAGATATCCACGGTAGCGAATCCTGAAACACCACAGCAAATAAAAATTAATCAAAAAAAAATCTTGGAAAATGTAGAACCGAACCGAACTCAGTAAAACTGCAGAGTTTGCTGGAAATCGCATCAGAGAAGATGAAAATTTGGGAACCTTGGAAGCGCGAATCAATCCGATGAGATCTTGGGAGTGTTGAGAATTCGAAATTTCAAAATTAGGAGAGGGCTGAGCTGAGACAGAGAGAAAGCAAATACCAAAAGGCGTTGGCAGAGAGAACAAGAAAACAAACAAACGGCGGGCGGGCTATTTTTCAAAATAATGCTCAAACTGAAATGACCAAAGTGCCCCCCAATACCAAATTTCAACTCAATAGTTTCCTTTGCTAATATATGCTATATTGTGGCGTAAGGATTTGACTTGAGCATGAGTGATGGGTTCAAACCCCTGACGCTTCAGGTTACCTGCCATATATAATTTGCTTAGTGTAATTTTTTTATTGGGCCTGATTTGCAGGATATTAGGTTTGGCCGGAGGTTTACCTAGTGCGCACGTCATCCAAAAAATATATATATGTTGAAGTATTTTTTCAACAAAAATCCGAAATCCGAAAATAGGAAATTATCTTCGAATTTGATATAATTAGTGTTTAAGAGGAATCTCTGAACAGAAAAATAAAACTACAGAAAAATAAAGTGGTGATCCCCAAAGAGAATTCTTTTGAATTTGATATCGATTGAAGATGCTCTGCAAGTTCCTGACCCCAATCCTTGAAGAGATGTTTCGGAACCGTCGCCAACAACCACCGTCAACCGCCCACAACGAAACGTTTTGAAACGTCGTCTGGTCGATTACGGCAACCGTCTCGCCAACCGCATAACCCAACCGACCAATCCAGAGACTAATTGGTCGCTAGACCAAACGACTCCTTCCTTGGTCACCCCATCAAGCGACCACCCTCTGGTCTTTCCAGACGATTCAATGGTCGCCCCAACCAAACGACTGAACTACTGTTCACTTAATTAGGCGACTAATTAACAAACCTTCGCTTGGTCCAAACTCCGTATTGGCCGACTCAACCGATGGCGGACCAACCGACTACGAACCAACCTACTGCAGACCATCCCATCCGACTGCAGACCTTCTGACCTGCCTATCCGACCGCGGACCTTCCGACCTGCTTATCCGACTGCGGACCAACCGACTGTGGACCAACCGACCTGAGTGCATATTTTCTCCTTTTCCGCCGGACTTCGTGTCCTAACTTCCTTTAAGATCCTGCTATCATTACTATTATTATTATTATTATTATTATTATTATTATTATTATTATTATTATTATTATTATTATTTTTTGTGCGTAACAACTTGCCTCTTCTGCAAGACTCCTAAGCGTCATTTCTCATGATATTTAGGAGTTAGCAGGCTGTCATCCGAGGCCACGTCAGCCTCAGATCCGACCTCTATCTTTCGAGGCTACGTTGTACCCAACCTCAATTTATCGTGGACTGGTGCTGGCCTGCGCGTTGGTCGATCTTGCACTATGATTTCTTCAGCACCTCTCCCATGATAGAAGTCGTGATCGCTTTCTCTGAAAAAGGATTCCAACCTCCCTGCCTTGGATGTTAAACTGGCCAGATTTTGAACGTCGTGGGCTGTTAAAGCCTCTTGTAGTTGTGTATGCATATTTCGGACCACCAAATTGGTCATCTCGCTCTCCTCAATGATTGTCGGGCAACGTCCCTTCATTAATCGCATCCGCTCTATGAATTGGTAGGCGGTCTCCTCCGGATCTCCAGAAGGTCTATGAGTGAAACTGTGAGGATTAAAGAACTGAGACTGTTTTGAATTTGAATAGTTATATGATGTGATATAACTAGATGTTGATGTGATGTTTTGAATGTAAAATTAATTTTTAGTACTCCTCTGTCGAGATTTAAGGAATATTGATATTATATTGGTAGTGGGGTAAAAAGTATGGATAAAAGACTTTTTCCCTTATGAGTGTATTAGTGTAAAAAGTAGTGGCAATTGTGTAATAAAAATAAAAAAGTAGGGGTAGTTTTACGGTAATATGATTATTTATGGAAATAAGATTATTGTTTTGGGACGGACAAAAATAGTAAACAAGATTATTGTATTGGGACAGAGGGAGTATAATATAAAAAATAAAAAATAGGTGTTTGATATGATGTTTTTTAGAGAAAAAAATGGAATAAATAGTAAATTTAAAATGCAATTCCCCAAACAAACACACCCTGCGAGAATATTAGTAAAACAAGAACT
The DNA here is from genome assembly GCF_009805555.1 of Andrographis paniculata. Taxonomy (NCBI): domain Eukaryota; kingdom Viridiplantae; phylum Streptophyta; class Magnoliopsida; order Lamiales; family Acanthaceae; genus Andrographis; species Andrographis paniculata. The sequence continues at coordinate 1,630,645 of NW_026137589.1, forward strand.
AAATCATTAGCTATGCTTGGATGAGTCGCGTTGGCACATTTCAAAAATTTTCAATGGGGTGTTTGGAAAATAGCGTTTTGAAGAGCTTTTAGCTTATTGAACAGCTTTTAACTATTTGATCGGTCAAAAAGCTAATTTAGGTGTTTTGTAAATTAGCTTTTTGGTCCCAAAATTTTTGGAATAATTTTTTCTGTAAAATTTTTTTTATTCCTTATATGCCCTTAAAAATTTATTATGCATTTTATACAAATAAATATATTTTGATTATTTATTAATTATATTAGAATATTTTATTATAATATAGTTTTATTTTTATAAATTTAAGATAATTAATTTTTATATAAAAATTATTTAAATTGTAAAATATATAAATTTATTAAAATCAACAGAAAATATAAATATTAATAATTTATTTTTATATTAAAATTACATTATATAAATTTTATACTAAAAATAAATTAAATTTATTGAAAATTATAAATATAATGAACTAATCAATAACTAACATAATAAATATATACACGAAAAATTTATTATTTTATATTTTGCATCATTTTCAATAGAAAAAATTATTTATATATTTTAATAAAAATATATTATTTTTTAAAATCTAACTGTAATAAAAATAAATACTTTTATAACACTTTTACAATTTTCAATAACTAATAACAACAAAATTTTAAACATTCTAAACTCAAAAGAACATAATCGAATATATTAGAAACAAAAATAAAATAGAAATGTCCTCAATCATTTTACGTATAAACAATTAATATCAAACAGTTGTTTCACCAAACATTTTAATACAAATCACCTAGTCAAACTAGCTGATTGCCAAACATGCCTCAAATCAATTTTTTAGGATAACCAGCCTCCCTTTTTTTTTTTTTTTTTTTTTTTTTTTTTCTGAATTTTCAAAATTGTACTTATTCTTTCCAATGCTAACCAATAGAATGTGTTGTTCTTTTTTCTGATTTTTGTTATTTTTAACTTCTTCTCGTATTTGAATAAGAATTTCATGCACCTGTTGATATTACGTTAATTTCCAGAAGTATATGTAATATTAAAATTAATTGTCATCGTTTATGCTCTTAAAACTAAAATGGACTTTGACTAAGCCATTATATTCAATTGCTATTATTACCAATAAGTCTTACCGAGTAAGATCATGTTTTGCTGACCAACTGAAATCATCTCCTTGTATTATATAAACAAGAGCTGTATTCTTTTACAGGCTAAATTCAGTGGAAAAAAATCGCTTGTTAAAGAAAGAATCTCAATGCTAAAAACCTCTAAAGATGGATTTAGAGCTTGACTTGTCTTGATTCGCTGCACTCGATGTTTCGATCATTTGGCCATCCGAATTCCTCCAAGAACGCTAAGACAACTCCATTCGACCACCCGAATCCGGTCTGCATCCAAAACTCAATACTTTAATACTTGTGTTACTCTCATGCCGGCATTTCATAAATTTAAAATTTTGATGTTGAGTAAGATTTAAAAAGTTTTAGTTATTGAGTTCAAATAATAATTAGTGTCATCAAACACTCCTTATAGGCGCAATTTGTATATAATCGCCGGGCTTACCTGGGGTGCATACTCTCCGCCACCTCCATGGCCGCCACATTTTTCTACATCGTATTTTTCATGCATAGCTCCTGTTTCTTTATATGCTGCGTAGTTTGTTCTGATCCACTTGACTGCAATGTCTTCTGCAGCACGATGCGCTTGTTCTGATCCGGACTTTCTAAGGCCTTCGGCGATCATGTGTTGGAGAGGAGCCCAACCATTGGGATAATCCCTGAAAGATTAAATGAGCCTTTGATGGTCATTGTGCAGAGGGAATGTTTTTTGGAGGTGAATTAAGTGTGGGGAAATGTAATTGTTACCATTGTTGGCTAGAGTTTGTCAAAGAAGTCGATATCCCATATGCACAAACCAGGCCTGAGCTTAGGAGGCTTTCGACAACCTTATCCACTGTCTTGATGTCTTCAAGCATGAAAAAACATACATTTAATTATTTTGGAACACAATTAAATCGTGCGATGGAGAGGAGTGAGTTGGAAAAGCGAGAACAATTACCTGAATTGAATGGTTGGATCCATAATGGTATGAAGTTTGAAGCAAATGTTTTCTGGTTCTGGCGAGAAATGCTGAACTGATGAACCTCCTGAGATCGAAAAAAAGAAATCAGTGAAATTGCAAAACTAGTTGCTTTTGTCAGGGTATGCGCAGTTGTTGATTTCACCTTTGATGCATCAGAATCACTAAGCCAGTAGTCAAACCATTGTTGCTTCTCGGCATTCCATAGAACAGAGTTTATAGCTTTTACTCTAGCTTCAGATTTTTTTCGAAAGCGCTCAGCAACATCGCCATCTCCAATTGCAGTTGCCAATGAAATTATGTCGAGTTCCATCTGAACCACATATATAATGAATGTGTATTATAACTATATAAATATATGTGTGTATATATATTTTTTGAATGCTATGGAAACAATCAAAGCCTTTGGCAATACTTTACCTTGAGAATGAAGGCATTCAAATCCACGGGTATCACCAATGTTGTGGCTAATGTTGTTAAGTCAGACTCGTTCCTGAAAATTCATCACTTTCTATGTGCATCATAGCCTAAAGGATGACTTTAATAGAAGATCAAAGAATCAAGAAATGAATGTCCCGAAGGTTTGTGCACCTATGCATTATTTACATGTCTAGGGAACACAGCAAAAAAAGGGCAGAAAATATGCTACCTCATCCATCTTGTACTGAAATCCCATCCCGATTCAGCTGTAGATGCCAACTCTCGGTATAGCTGTGTTCTAGCACACCCCTTCGCCAGCTTCGATGCTGTTTCTTTGTCCTTTAAGCAAATATAAGTTGAGCATCATTTATTATCATAACTTTCCTCTCTTCCAAGTCTCTAGATGATCAATAATTAGATAAATCATGCCCTCGTAATAGCTTAACAGTCTAAGGGTGCGTTTGTTTATGGGTTTTAGTTTTTGGATTTGGATTTTTAATAGTAAAATATTGAATTTGAATAGTTGTTTGATTTGATATAAATAGAAATTGATATAATATTTTTAATATAAAATAAATTCATAATATAATATAAAAAAGAAAAGTAATTGTTTGATTTTATATTTTTGGAGGGAAAAAAAAAAATCTCAATAGTAACAACTTAAGGTAAAACCCACGAAAGAACAAAACCTAAAATGCCCTTAGGTCTTGTTTTTATAGTATTTCTGTAATAAATTATATCGTAAAATACTAATGTGTGTTTGTCTAGTTTTATAGATTTTAGATATTAAATTCGTGAGGTATGGAGACCCCTAAAAATACTATAGGAGATAATGTTTTGTGTGGTTTTGTGGACTTCTATTGTTATGTGTATAAATTGTAATTTTTAAAATAATGTTTTTGGACAATCTTGTAGGAATAAAACACTAAAAAAATATAAGTACACTATAATACGTACAGTAGATGATGACTCTGGCCTCGGTTGATCCCACATTGCAAAGTATCGGCTTAAAGTGTGAGCTGAACCTTCACTATCCACAATAGTCACCTTGTGTATCCCTTCACAATTAACATGAAATCATTACTGATCTTGAAAAATAAAGAACTAACATGTGCATTATGTGCTATGCTGTGATTGAGGAAGATTGTTAGCCACCTGAATTCCAAAAGTGGTGTTCCTTGAGCAATGCAGGAAGTGAAGCTATGACAAGTTCTTTGTCTTGTGTGCTATCGTATATGTCTACAACCATCGAGCTCAGAAGAGGGGGCTGACTGGGAATTAGAACAAGATAAGGTGTCTGCCCATGGATAGCTAAGTCTGTTGTTTTAATCTGTCGAAGCATGAATTGTGTTACCTTCTGTTAGTGTAGTATGCCCTGGCGCCGTTGAGAACATAGCCGTATTTATGGATTAGGGAAATGAGATTGTACACCATCCCTTTCGCAGTCTCGTACATTTTGCTTGCTAACAAACCCCTGCAAGCATTGCATATCAACACCACCTTAAAGTTTTTATAATGAATCAATCATGATGCATTGGATGCCATATTGAATATACATGATTATCTGAAAGTGGATTGGATCACAGGCTTAATTTTTTTTATTGTGTATGAAATACATCTAAATAAAGGCCAACATGAATACTACAATAATGAGATTGATTGGTTTTCAAGTATGCATTTAATCAGGGAAGTATATACATTTATAAAACTATGGAATCTATAGCAAGAATACACTATGGGTGTGTTTGTTTGGAGGTTTGAATTATGAGTCAGAATTTGAATAGTAAAAAATTTAAATTAAAATAGTTGAATATAAAATTGATTTTTAATATAATATAAAAAATAAAAAATAAGTGTTTAATTTGATAGTTTTTTGAAAAAAAAAAAAGATTAATAATAAATCTTTTATAAAATTCAACAAACGAACACATCCTAAAAAAATACCATGCAACAATGGCAATTCCCTGTAAAAATAGGTTATTTATTCTCACAAAACATAAACATGAAATCTAAATTGCTATTCAAACCAAACCCCAAAAGAACAAACCCTTAGCATGATATCAAATCATTATTAAGTTAAGATATAAACAACACATCAAATCCAAACTTACTGTTAAATTACTTTCCGTTATTTTATATGCATTTTATTTTATTTTTTAAGATTAGTTGATATAAGTTTTGCTAGTTTAAGAAGCATATTTCGTTCACTTCTATTAAAAGAATAAGAATTAGAGAAGCTAAAATTCCCTACAAATTAATGCTCCTAGCTAACAATAACCATTATTATAGACTTTTATAAAATCAATCAATTGAATGTCTAAGAAGTATATCCGCCACAATAAAAAAATATTTCTTTTACATTTTAGTTTATACACTAATTTAAATTAATACCAAAATACTCTTTTTAATTTTTATTTAAATTTCTTATTTACTATAAATTAGAGAAGACAATGGATCCAATATGGGCCAGGTTCAGCCGGACCCGAGACCCAACCTGAATACAAATGGCTGGACCTGATACTCGAATCGGACCTGACCTAAATAATGCCCTCCGACATACCCGATTTTTTTTTACAATTCTTAAAATTTAATTTAAAATTGGAGCCGAACCCGAACTTACTTATATTAAAATTTATATATTTTATTCAAAAATATTATAATAAAATAATAAAAAATAAATAAAATTAAACTAAAAATATATATTTAATATAATTTATATTATTAAAAATTATATTTTTTATATATATAATTAATATATTAGTCGAGTCCGGGTCGGAACAGATAAAAATACACCATACCCGACCCTAATAATTGGACCCGAGTCCGGGTCTAATAGGACCCATTTCCATCCTACGTAACATCACTCTTTTGATTTGAGAAAGAGTAACAATAAATAAATAAAATATTCAAAAGAAAAAAGAGCACCAACCTTATGATCCAATAAGAATCCCAATAGTAGACTTCGGTAAATCTGGAGCCCGGAATTATGACCGGATTGGGCAGCGGCAAGAGCGTATGCAAATCGGGCTTTTCAATAACCTGGCCCGACACCTTCCGGCTCAGATTCTTCCATAGCTGATGCACTTCCAGAGCCCAGGCCCGGACCGCTGGGCTCTCCACTTTCGGCAGGAAATTCGTGGGCCGGTCCACGAAGTCGGCCGGGTCCACGTGGACCAAATCCGCCTCGGCGTCGCTCGTGTACTCGGCAAGGAACGCCGCGAGTCCCTCCGCCTCCGCCGCCCCCGACTTCGGAATCTTCTCGAAGGCTTCGACCGCCGCCGAGAGGTTTTGCTTCAGCGACAGGTCGACGTAGGGTTTCGGATCGAATCCGTCGCCGCCGTACGCCTGCAGAGCCGCCGCCTGGACGCGCTCGAGGAACGCGACTAGAGGTGTTGTGGGGACCACGGGACCACCGCCGCCCGTACATGCTGCGGCGGTCCTCTCCGACGCTACTGCCGACGAAACTACAAATACGGAAGCGATTGTCAGCAATCGATTAAACAACAACAACAATAAATTTGTGGCGCCTTCTCTACCCATTCTTTTCGAATAAAGTGACCGACAACAAACAAACTTGCCTCATATATACACAAACAAGCGCACAAAAAGCAGATACATACAGTGAAAGCGACGGAGAGAAGAAGCCAAAAGGGATTGGAAGTTCATTCAGGAGTGAGGAAGAATGAATATAATATAATTACCCATTGAGATTAAGCGATTAATCAATTATGAGGCGGCGACGCCGAGAGAGCGACGGAGGACGGCAATGTCCAGAAACTGAATGGGGTTTTTTCTAGGTTGGGTATGTTTTTATCGTATTCTCATCAATCTAATATGGAATATATAATTTAAAAATTAGAATATGTATTTAAATATTTTAAAAATAGAACAGACTCAATTCATATGTATTGATGTTAGAGTTGAGCACGTTATGTTTATTATAGTGTCATGTTAATGTTAAGGGAAAGGATCTGGTATTGACGTTATAATATAATTCAACTATACTTAATCTGATCTTAACTATTCATTATAATCTAACGATTGTAATTAGTCTTTTCATTAAATTACTTTCTTCTCCTCCGTTACTTTCTTGCCCTTTTCGCAATCCTTCTGAATCGATTCTTGCCTTTAGTGCGATTCTCTCGTCATTCAGATTCTCTCAACCGCTCTTTGTGTGCTGAATCGATTCTTACCTTTAGTGCGATTCTCTCATCATTCAGATTCTCTCAACTGCCGGTGAGTCCTCTGGTGCGAATCCAACATCAAATTCTCTATCTAATTCTGTTATGTGCCATAGACATTTTGATTCAGAATCTTCTTGCAGCGAACTCCAACACTTCGATTCAGATTTCTCACTCAAACTCAGGTTGTGTAATTTGTATAATGTGTTTCTTGTGTTTTCTAATGTGTTTCAATCTTAAGAAAATTTGCAAACTAAGTTTGTATAATGTATCTTTTGGGAAGAAGTAGCGAGTATAGCTGTCTATTTCTACATTAGGGTTGTTGGAGCTATAATGTAGAAGGGATGCCTTTTTTTCCTTTTTATTTTTGGTCTTCTGTTACCTTTAGTGTGATACAAGAAGTCGTATATGTGGTTACATATGATATGTGTGTGTATAAGTTCAACCCTTTGATGATTAGGGCATCGGAGCGTTGGGTTTCCCATTACTGGGTTGGTTTGAGTACAAATTCATTTAAGATAACACCAGAAATAGAGGAGCAGGGGACATAGATAGTTAGGGAAACTACATATAACATGACAAGACTAATGGTAGCAACATGTGATGTGAGTTCATTGCAAAGCTAACTGGAGTCTGCACATCTTTATGAATTCATGACAAAAGATATCTACAAGAAAGTAAAAATGTAACTAGTTTGCTGTGTTACAAGAAGTTGGTATTCGGGTGTATGGTGTATGGATACAGGTTCATTATTCAGGTAGCGTTCATTAAGTATTCAATTTTGATACTGGACATTACTATTGGGTGGTACTGGTTTCGTTCAATGATGGGCAATTAGTCAGAAATTTTTGCTATTCAAGATTCATGTTTTGTGCATATTTTTGTGTTTTTAGCCGTAATACTAATTATTGATATTCATCATTGATGTTTTGATTGGTGTTTTTATCCAAGCATTTGATGGGATTGAAAACCAACTAATTATTAGATTAAAAACTCATCATCAGAAATAGGATGGTGCTGTTGTCGCAACAGCAATTCTCGACAAGGAGAAAGTAGTTGCTGCTGCTGTCGACAAGGGAAAATCAGTCATGGAATCTGAGCCAGCATCAGGGAACACTTCCAGGAACACATATCTTCAGGTACGCTGTGAACTTAAACTTTGCAAAATAGTATACTGTAACAAGGCCGAATTTCACGTTTTAATTTACATGGATTGCGCGAGGAACAAATAGTCGTGGAACTTTGAAATCGGATTTGCTTAACTTGCTACTTGTTATGCCGAGATAGTAATTTTCGATCTGCACTTGAAATTGTTTGATTGTTGAAACTCTGTTTTTCTCGGTTTGTTATTTCTTGCTTCAGCTATTCCCGGAGAATAGCAGCGGAGACCCACCCCAGCTGCCCAACAACGAAGAAAAGCTGAGGCTCAGTAGTCAAGCCTGGCCTGGTCTTGTTCAACTACAGCCGAGAGAAGCATTTCATGATTTTATGGCCCCCGTGCAGCTTTTGCGAGCATCATCCTCTGTCTGGAGAACGATTGTCCTTGGTCGGGTGCTGGGGCCATAAAATCATGAAATGCTTCTCTCGGATGTAGTTGAACAAGACCAGGCCAGGCTTGACTACCGAGCCTCAGCTTTTCTTCGTTGTTGGGCAGCTGGGGTGGGTCTCCACTGCTATTCTCCGGGAATAGCTGAAGCAAGAAATAACAAACCGAGAAAAACAGAGTTTCAACAATCAAACAATTTCAAGTGCAGATCGAAAATTACTATCTCGGCATAACAAGTAGCAAGTTAAGCAAATCCGATTTCAAAGTTCCACGACTATTTGTTCCTCGCGCAATCCATGTAAATTAAAACGTGAAATTCGGCCTTGTTACAGTATATTATTTTGCAAAGTTTAAGTTCACAGCGTACCTGAAGATATGTGTTCCTGGAAGTGTTCCCTGATGCTGGCTCAGATTCCATGACTGATTTTCCCTTGTTGACAGTAGCAACAATTGATCGAGAATTGTTGTCTCGGCACTGAGATCCAATTTTCTTATTTCTCACTTAAGTACTTCATCTTATTTCATTTCTAGCTTTACAATTTCATTTTAATGGTAGTGAAAAGCCACATACATAATGGTATTGTATTTTTTGAATTGTGATATATTTCTATTGATTGTGTTATGTTTAATTTTGTATTTTTACAGGGGAGAAATGGCTAAACATGTTCAGATGTATTCCATCCCGAGTAAAATAGCAAAATTGAATAACCTGCTAGAGTCTGAAAATAAGGAAGTGCTTAGATCCTATATTGAGAAGTCATGTTTTGACGGTCTTCTATATGTTAGGAAAACAAAAATAAATAGTGAGCCACTGCTTCAGTTAATGAGAAATTGGGACACCGAGAAAAAGTCTTTTGTTTTTTTAGATAGGACGGAACGGCATATTACCAATGATGATGTTGCTCGAGTATATGGACTTCCGCATGGATTTGGTAAAAGTATCATATCTTTAGTAAAGCCTTCAAACTATTATAGCGAAATTCATGAAATTAGCCAACGCTTCGAGCTTGATACAAGAAATTCGACGGTAGTCCAAAATTGTTGGTTATCAGAGATATTACAATCTTCTAGATTGCACCGTCTTGTTGACTTTTGGAGATTTTATGTCCTATATTCTTTGTCAACGTTATTAATTCCATCAACATCTCCATGTATCAATAATCGATTCTTGAGGTTCCTTGTATCTCCTGAGGATGCTTTAAGATATAATTGGGTTGCTGTTATAAAAGACAAGTTGGTTGATTCAATTCACAATTTTAAATGTAAATTGGTGGATAACAAAAAACCGACTTGTAGACCGACAAGAGATATGCATTGTCTTATGGTAAGTGTTTGAAATGTGTAAATATAGTATGTACATGCATGTAAAGGAAGTTTCTAGTAACGATTTGTTGTTTGGGTTAATTGTAGCTTCTCCTTGATGCTGGGCGAAGTTGTTCGAGGATGAACAAACATGTAAAGGGAAGTTTGTTGTGATTGCATCATTAATTTTATTTAAGTTAATTTATTTCCAAGTTGTTTTTCTTAGTGTAATGTGAATTCCTGCTAGCGCTAGCATTGTAATACAGGAGTAGATTACTATGGTAAATGTTAAAGATAAGTTTAGTTTAGATTAGCTTACCTATTGTTGTCTTAGTATATTACGATTTAGCTTTATCATTTTAGCTTCAGTTTTAATCCTTAGCCTAGCTTAGCTATCTGTTTAATCTATACTATAATTGTCATGTTGTCTACTGTTGTACTTTATGCAATTAATTGTTCCATGCATTGTAAGGAATTAGCCGCACTGAAAGAAGGTTACAGATGCCGAGGACTAAGGTTCATGAACCACTTATGATTAGTTTACATAAATATGTGATGGGGTTTTAAAGTAATATCTAAAATTCTATAAATTAACATTGTCTTTTGCTGATACATTGTTAACCCATAAGAATGTTGTTAATAGTTGTAAACATTTTTATGTAGATTGGGTTTCATGGCTTGAAAAAACATGTTGGTGAGAGATCATGCTTTTCGTCCCCAACCTAGATTCGTTTGCAATTTTAATACGTAATAGCCATGAAATTTAAGTTTTTGCATAATGCTTAATGTGTATTGTTGTTTGTATAATTGTGGGGCATAACACATATTTATCTACTGTATTTAGACTTTTTCTGCTACCCTTTGTTTGTGTGTTTATTTTATGTTTGCTTTCTAAGATCGTCTTGTTTATATGTTCATAATTTTTATTTCATAATTAAATTCTTATAGAACTTATTTATTAATTGCAGCTGGTTCGCCATACTGGAGTTCCTCCCTTATACTTTTGTCGCTGCATAAGCATCCACATATCATGTATATGTTTAGACATGGATTGACATCTTGCATATTTTTCTATACTACGCCTTTTGGGCTTACTAGATTGATCATTTTGCGTATAAGTAAGTTTTGCCTTGTTTGCATTTTATGTAGTCCTATGTGTAGTTGACACGATTGTTAGTGTAACTGATAATAAGATATCTTCGAATGTGGTTGGATCATTCTCGTTTTATAGGTTTAATAATGATTTTCAGAGGGAATATGGAAAAACAAATTGTATTTTAATTGTCATGAAATAGATGTTGTAACAAAAAATTATGTTAATAACTGGCGGTATATTTTTTGTTGCAGAAAGATGTTACAAATATCGAAAAAATTGTGAATGTCAGAAAATATTTGCACTGCATCATTTGTTACGGTTATGTTTCGTTATAAACATAATTTTATTTTTGTCTCAAACAAGAAACCATAACAAATACTGTTACAAAAAGATAATGTGATTGTCAGAAAATATTTGCACCGCATTATTTGTTACGGATATTTTTCATTACAAAAAGAATTCTATTTTTTGTCACGTACAAAAAACCGCAACAAAAAGTCTCTTCACGCACGTTGACCACCAATTTTTTGTTGTGACATTTGTTGCGAGATAGACTTTTTATTACTCAAGTACCGACAAAAATCCGCAATAAAATCGTTACAAATAGTTTTTTATTATGAAAAATAGGTATTTGTAAGCGAATTCAAACCCGCTAGAAATAGTCTATTTTTTTTTAGGATTGATAAATGAAGTTGTGTTTATATTGTTTGTTGAAATATAATACAAAAATTCATTTTCTTGCTAATACCCAACAATAAGTATTCTCCGAATAAAAAAAATCATAAACATTTTATTTGATATTCACTCAAAGAGCATCAATTGCAATATAAAATAATATAATATTCTAAAATACATTGGTTAAACTCAACAAAAAAAAATATAATAAAATAATAGAAATAAGATTAAAATAATAAAAAAAAATTCAAATGCACAATAAATAAAAAGTCATACAGTTGAAGCCCCTGAGACTGGAGTTGGAGAGCACGATTACAACGAAAACAGCAACAATGGCAGCGGCTGCAACGACGACAACAAGTTAAGAGACATGAAAAAGAGAGTGATAGAGAACAATTGAATGTAAAATTATTTATCATCATTATTTTTTGAAATAAATAGGTAATTTTTAATTTAGAATCTTTTTTTGAAAAGCCAATCGAGAGAAATAGATGGTAAGAGAGTCAATTAATTAGGCAATAAATTAACAACGATTAATCACTACCAAATTACAATTATTCCAATTGTGAATTGCCACACATAAAAAGAATCCATTCCATGGAGCCAGAAATCCTTCTGCTGATTCTCATATATATCGCCGATTGAGGATGGAGACGACGGCGGAAACGGCTAAGTACCTGATCGGGTGGAGGGGGCCCAGTGGGTTCAGTTCCCGCACCACCGCCGAGGAAGTCACCGACCGATATCGCGCCCCCTCGACGACGACGGCCATCGTCACCGGCGCCACTTCCGGAATAGGGTTTGAAACCGCCAGAGTGCTGGCCAAGCGCGGCGCCCGCCTGGTCCTGCCCGCCCGCGACATCCTCGCCGCCCGCCACGCTAAATCTCGCATCGCCGCCGAGTCTCCCGGCGCCCAAATCGTCGCCATGAATCTCGACCTCGCCTCTTTCCGATCCATCCGCCAGTTCGTTGCTGACTTCAATGCCCTCGCTCTACCCCTCAACCTCCTCATGTATGTATATCTATATATCTATGTATATATATGTATTACTGTAATGGGATATTATTGATTTGGAATTTAGAGATATGTATGTGTGTATTGGAATCACTATTCATGCAGCAACAATGCTGGAAAATACTCGAAGGAACACATTCTTTCTGAGGATGGTATCGAGACAACTCTTGCCACCAATTACTTCGGTATGATGTTTGATTTCATGTCAGCAATGTAATCAAAGATAATTATAATTTGGCATAATTGTTTATAGCATTGATTTATGAACTAGACAAGACTGTGTTGGTTTAAGAAACACAAACAAATATTGCACAAAAACCCTATAAAAGGAATTATGTTCTAGGTCATGAAGAAGCTTCATACATTTTTTTTTTTAATTTTTTTTTTATTTACTATTTTGTGAATGAATGTGTTCCAGGTAAACTCTAAATCTTTGGTCAAATTTACTAACCTATAAATTAGGTCCACAAGACAAGTTTCATATTGTTTCTAAATCCCAAAATATGTGGTTTATAAACAATTTTGCCTTGTAATTTTGATCTTATATTTATATCCAATTATCACTCATATTTGACACATTTTATTAATTGTAGTTTGATTTTGTACTTCATAAAGAAAAGCCACAGCTCTCTACAATATATACAATTTTTGTATGTGGCCAAGAACAAAATATGTGTATACCTATATATATATATATAAAGTAAAAGATCAAATCACAATCAATGGATTCATAGGGTAATAGCCATAATTGATTATAAACTCATGACTAATTAAATTTGCTTTTCATTTTTCTTCTCAATTTTATAAATTAAATATAACCTTTCTTTGATTACTCATCTTCAATGTATCAACTAATTTTTATGAGTTTAAACATATATATGCATAATGTGAATAAAATGATGGATCGATCGGTGGATAGGTCATTTTTTGCTGACGAAGCTGTTACTCGAGAAAATGGTAGAGACGGCAAGAGACTGTGGCGTCGAAGGAAGGATTGTGAACCTAACTTCGAATTTCCACAAGTGGTTTTCGGGTGATCCCATCTCCTACATTGGATTACTTACCAAGGACAAAAGGTATTACTTATATTTAGTTTAGATTTTAGCATTTGAATTGCTGGATTTTGATAGACTTGGGTCTTACTCTTTAAGACAATTTTATGAAATAATTGTTTGATATGGTTTTTCTAAGAAAAATAAATATATTTTTATTGAAAACGAGTGCATATCAATTAAGACTTGCAAAATTGTAAATATAAAAAGGGTGTTTTCTTTTTTAGTTTGATATTATATTTAGGTTTTTATTTATTGTTTAAATAGTGGGTTGAGTGTAATATTTTACAAGAAATTATAGCATATTTTTTTAAAAAATCTTAGACCATCTCCAATGCAATGTCAATTGACGTTGCAACCCCATATTTGCCGCTGACTGTCTCCAATCGGGCACCAATTCATACACCATTTTTAGTCTTTGCTACAATGTAACACATGGTGTTGCACGGTAGCAAACGTCATTTATGGTGTGTTTGGTTTTTTTTTTTAATTTTTAAAATTATAAATTTGACTTCTAATTTTTTTTTTAAATTTTAAATTTTTTTTAAAAATTATAAAAATAAAAAGTTGTTTAAAATAATAGGAAAAATTGAATATTTGAAAAATAATAATGAAAAATGGAGTTATAATTAGAGTAAAATTACTGTAGCAACTGCATATTTGAAGATAAAATTGAATAAATGTAGTTGATGGGTTGGAGATGACCTTAATGATTGTATTGTAAATAATTAAAATCAAACCGTACCATTTTTCTTACTTTAAAAATAATGTTAAATCTTGTTTTCTCCTCTCCTTTTCTACTTGGTCCCAATTTTAGTCTATTTTCAAATTCAGACATATCTTAAGTATATACTTCAAATGGACAGTCAGCTTTACTATTAGTTTTGAGTTAGTTAGAGATACCCTTAACTATGCAAGCTTATGCTTGAGCTAATTTATTTCGATAATGGTTCGAGCTTAAAAGTAAAGTACTCGACTTGAAGATACGTGGGCATGTTTCTTGTCATTATCTTTCTTCCATATTAATCCTCACATTAATCGTCGCCAATATAAGAGTTATGGCTTAGGGCCCCTATTCTTTACAATTGTTGATCGATTATTGACCATTTGATATAAGGGGAGTGAGCATAGAGACTAAAATGCGATTATTGACCATTGCTTGGGGTGTGTTTTAGTATGGAAGGAATAGAAAAATTTTGAGGTGATATAATAGGTGTCGGGGGATATGTTGTTTTGAATATAATACTCCATCCGTCCCATAAATAAGTATTCATTTACTCTTTGCGTGTTGATCTTTGGATATTAATTATTATATCAAAACGTATTACAAATCAAGGAAAAATTACAAAAATATTTCTATTAGTGTTTTATAATACTAATATAATGACATTTGTATAAAAAATTATACAAATATAAGGATATTTTTAACGTTAAATAAAATGACGCAAAAGGTAAATGAATAGCTTGTTATGGAATGGAGAGAGTATTTCAAATTAAAAAAATATGATAAATGTGATACTAGCCAGAGAAATTCAATGAATAATATAGAGTGGAAATGAAAACATAGTTGAAGAAATCCTAATTAATTTTTTTCCCTAGAATGTGATATTAGGTCTATCATTGTCTATATATTTATATATGTATTATCCTTGATAATAGATTATAATCTATTAAAATCAATCAAATCTGAATTTTGTCAAAAATGGCTTTACTATGAAAGAAATTTAAATTGGTTGTGATAATTTAATGTTTGAATTTAGGTTTGAGACTTATATAATAAAAAAATATTCGAAATAGTATTTTGGAAAAAAAATTGATAAAAAATATTCCGAATTTTGTCTAAATTTTTAATAATAAATTAAATTAAAATAGGCATTTAATTTATTTGATGGTTTTGGAAAAAAAATTGATAAATCAAATAGTGTAGATCTTTAAAAACATCTAATAAGATGAAGTTAGTTGCCATGCAATATTCTTAAACATTTCCCTTTTCATTACTAATAGGTTCTTTTGCATGAAATTTGTGGTGGCATCCCTAAAATAGTTTGTCGGGATGATTATTTTTGTGGATCAATTACATACCCTACCCTAAGATTTCAATTGCATTTAATCTCAATTGCTCGATATATTATTTCACAATTTAGTTTATAATAATAAAAATTGAACTAACAGTGTCCAGTATCTAAATATTGTGTTTCGTTCATTTATCTTTTTCCTTTTAACAGTTTATACATCTGATTAAGATAAATGGATTAAATATTACTCGATCCGTCGTGGTTGTCATCCAAATTTATTCATGTTTCATTTTTTAGTAAAAAAATACCATTTTTTTTTACCAAAAAAAAAATAATTTTATTCTTACATATTTTTCTTAAAACCCGTGCCCGGTTAAATGAGCACACAATTGAATGAATGAGGGAGGGAGTATTTTTTTTTTTGTATTTTCAATATAATAATAATTGTTATTATGGATGACAGTAAATATGATGCAACGCGGGCATATGCCCTCTCCAAGTTGGCCACCATTCTGCATACCAAGGAACTTGCTCTCAAACTCGAGGTATACAATTCTCATTTTTTTTTTTTTTTTTTTTAATCTTATACTATTTCATTATTAAAATCTATGTTTTTTATTTTTTATTTTTATTTTTTAAGTTTCCTTAAACAATATATATTTTTTTACTTTTTACTATAAAAAGTTGAAAAAAATAACAATGATTACCTATTTCCATTAAAATGGTGTCTAAATATATGATTACGTGGTAATATTTATTTGAAAATGTTATATGTATATGTATATATATGGTGATAAAATATTTATTTGTTATAAATTGGCAGGAAATGAAGGCGAAAGTGACAGTGAATTGTGTTAATCCTGGCATTGCTAAAACAAGACTTACTAGAGACAATGAAGGCCTCGCTACTGGTAAACAATTACTCTAAGGGGTTTTTGACACCTACTACAAATTAAAATATTTTATTACCTTTAGTTGGAAAATAAATAAATTAATTAATTTCCTATTCTATCTAAATTTCAGATATGGTTTTCTTTTTGGGTTCCAAACTATTCAAGACTATTCATCAGGTATTAATATTCCATTAATTCCATTACATATTATATATAATATGTAAATATATGCTTCAAAATTGAGTACAGAGAAGTCTTTGGCAATTGCAAAAATAAAATAAAAAAAAAAAGAATGATTAATGTGTTTTGAATATGAAAATTTTCAATGAAAAGTAGATATAATGAAGATAATCTTAGATATATTTTGGATGTGCAATTTGGAATTTTAGAGTACTTCTAAAGTAGTAAAAAATTGGGGGAAAAATGTTCGATGTGATATATTGAAATGTGATAATTTTGATGTTTTAATAGATAATAATTTTTTGATGTACTTCCTCTGTCCTACTTACCTATGGTGTTCACCTTTTCATATGTATGTCTCATTTATTCGGTTACTTTTTTTTTCTAATTTATATTTTTTTTAAAAAAAAAATTTAGTTAGACTAATTAGTTATTTCAATATTAAAAAAAAATTATTTTTATTATACAATAATTATTTTCACTGATATATTTTTTATTATTTACTAATTATATCTCTCTTAAATTTTTGTATCTACGGTAAATGGAACACTGTAGGAGGGAGTAATAGTTTAAATTAAAAAATATTTTAATGTGATATAATATATATAAGTAAATACAGACGTTTTTTGATGTCATATTTATACAAGAATAGGTATGGGTGACAAATTGTTTTTAATGAAAAATTATATATAAATATATATTAGAAAGAACAAATATTATTACTATTTGTTAGTTTCAATATGTAAATAAATATTAAATATTTCAATATTTAATCACTTCCATAATATAATATATATATATATATTCATAAAAGTTATAAATTTCTGTATTGATCTGGTCTTGTTCTAGGTTTATAATTTAGAATTCTAGATATATAGTCAAATATATAAATAATTATGTCTTAATTTGATTGAATTCAATTCTAATATTAAGTCTTAGTATATATATTCGAGTCGGATCTCAAGTTTGTCCTAATGGGACTAATTACCATAGCCATTGGATATTAAAACATTGTCGGTTATACTAAAACCCTCTAAATATTGCACATCTCTTGCTGTTTTCATTATAGAAGATTTTATTTACATCCCATTTCTGATATGCAAATCATTATTATTCTTAGTATAAAAAAATCTGGGGTGACAGGAAGATGTATGTACGAACAATGTGAGAATAAATTTTGCGGAATATATTTTTGCACGCAGGCAGCTGCAACAACTTGCTATGTTGCGACAGATCCGAGGCTTGGCGGCATAAGTGGAAAATATTTCTCCGACTGTAATGAAGCTTCGACATCTGCTTTGGCATCCGACTTATCAGAAGCCGTGAGATTATGGGCCCTTTCCGAAAGTGTCATCTCCTCGGCTCATTGTGATCTAGTGTTTGATCCTTAACTAACAAAACCAAACACTTCTATGAGATATATATATATATCTTACAATTATGTATTAGTTTCATTTTTAAATTCATGAAAAAAAAAAAAAAGTAATTTTATATAATACTTTTTAGCATTTCAAAATTTATAGTAAATGCATCTCATTGGTACTTTTTATTATTTAGAAAAAAAAAATTATGTAGAAAAAATAACTTTATAATTGAATTTATTGCATAAACATTAAAGTCGAAACATACGTGAAGATGGAGTTAGAGATGACTCTTGGATGGTTAATATTACGGTTAATCCACTCACACACTCCATCCCTTATGGGACTCTTATTGTCTTTATTTGTCCAACCTTTCGATGTACATGGAGAAGATATTTTACACTACTATTAAAGCAATATTTGATAACTTATATACAAAACTCAATTGTTTCTACACTATGTAATACTAATTTTCTCCTAATTCAATAGTCTCACACTCATTCTTTAGGATTGTCTAATCTAAATATTACTTTATTTGCCCTAGCTAATTTGTCCATTTAGATCAGATACCGAGTTTTAAGTACTATGTACTTGACTCAATAAATCCCTGATGATGCCGCATTCTGCGAGAATTGGCAATAACAGTACTTGGCCCGACAAGATAAGTTTCAGGGTTTGAACTCATGACCTCACAATCACAAGTTTACTCCCAATACCACCCGACCATCTCTTACGAGACAAATGCATGCTCGATTACATGAAAATAGAGTGTAGGTATCATTTTATTGTATTGCCAAATGCTCATTCTTGGTGACTAGTTATGTTATGGAATTGGCTATAAATAGTTATATTTTTATACATAATTAAAAATAATTCACTTATCTTTTACGATTAATTTTCGATTATCACTCTCCATTTTTCTCTCTTCTTATTGCACATTTATTCACACATGACAATACATATGTATATATATCTCACAAGGGAAGGGTTACGGTAATTAGCACACGTAAAATATAGAAAAAAATACATGTTTTTATTATATACAATATGTATTGTTTGTTCATAACTACTGAGTATGTTGTATATGATTATGTCATGAGCTAAAATCAACTATTGTATGTGTTGTGTAAGTTAGAGTAACACTACAAAAAAATAGTATATTTGTAACGTAATTTCGTCCTTACAGTTTACGTAGTAAACGTAATTTCATCCTTAATTTTATCTCTAATGTCATTAGTAACGAAAAAAATAAATTTAGGGAGAAAAAAATCTCGTTACAAAAATAATATTTTCTTGTAGTGATATAGTACATTTTTAGTTCATGTGTTATATTTGTATTATACTAATGTATACACGGTATGCTATTCAGCACAGTGCTGAATTTTACGTATATTTACACAAATATCCATGTATCTTACTATCTATAATATATATATATATATCATTATCTTTGTAAATACAAAAACCCCTACACATTTCACACACATATATACATCTTCATATATATATATATACTAGTGCGGTCAACAGTCCGTTGCACGATTTGTGTACATTAATAATAAATATATATGACAACAAAATAAAGGAACGTAGAAAAATTCAAAAATATCAGAAGATTGATATATTTATTATTGACCTTTTTTTTTCTATAAAATGGTATATTTTTTATTAAACTATCTTTTCCTATAAAATTGATATAGTTAATATAAATCTATTTTCCATAATCGAACAATAGACGTTGTCTCATTTAAAATAAAATAATATTATAAAATCTTAACAATTAAGTATAAAATACGTAAAGATCTCATAATTACATTACATAAATATCCATCCAAATCCAAGTAAATCCCAAATAAAAACAAAATAAAATAAATAAGGAAAAGAAAGAAAACTAAACAAAGAAGATAGTGGAGATTATATATGGTACTTGCCAACGATGGAGAAAAAAAATTATAATTCGAAATTAATTTATAAAAATTATAAAATATTATAATAAAAAATAATTTTATCCAAAATTAAAATGAATAATAAATATAAATAAAAAAATAAAGACAATAGATATTCGTAATAAGACCACTAAGTTTCCTTTATCTATATGCATTTTTATATATGGATTGTAATTGTGAAAAAGATGTTTATAGATCGATATAATCCTAGCTAATGAAAAAAATAAATCAAATATGGAGACACAAACAAATATATTTTTATAAACACAAGATGTAAAAACAAAATACAAATATACTACAACAAATATTTTTACATTGAGATAAATTATTTTTTTGTTACAAAATAAATTCACTTTCAATCTCATATTATCGAAACACGAATGAATCGTAACTTTTAAATATACAAAATAAAAATTAGAAAAAAAACGCATTGAATGTCATCATAATTCAAAGGATAGTTTATGCCTAAACATACTCATTACCCAATAATTTCGTTAAATAGGACAATTATGGCTATAATTATAAATAATTAAATAAAATAATTTTATTAAAAATTTGAAAATATAAGAAAGAAAATATCAAGTGTGGAACCTACATGGATGACTTTTATATATAAGATAATATAATAATGAATTTTAAATTTTATTAACTATATTTATTAATTATAATTTCATTAATTATAATTATATAATATTAATAGTAAGTTATTAACTCTATCAATCAATATAATTATTTTTATTAAAAAATTCAATTTTTTTTTTTTTAAATTTGATTACATGGGATCCACCGAGATGAAATATATAATATATAGATAGATAGATAGATAATAATAATAATAATAATAATAATAATAATAAAATTTTTTAAATTTTAATAAATATATTTATTAATTAAAATTCCATTTATTATATCAATTATAATTAGGGTAAACTGTTTTTTAAATATCGTAAATGGACCCCTTATCATTTTAGTCTCATAAGTGGAGCATGTTGCAAACTAATCCCGTAAGTGAAAGTTTTTCGCTGTTTTAGTCCTCTGGCCGGAGACGCCTACGTGGCTCGCCGGAGGCCACGTGTCGGCCAAGTTAGGGATACTTGGCGGACACAAGGATTTTATTTTTTATTTTTATTTTTTAATTTTTTTATTTTTAATTCTTTTATTTGGTCCAATTAAAAAAATTAAAAAAATAAAAAATAAAATAAGATCCACGTGTCCGCCAGGTATCGCTGGCTTCCAGCGAGCCACGCGGACGTCTCCAACGCCGGAAGACTAAAACAACGAAAATTCTCAACTTATGGGACTAGTTTGCGACATGCTCCACTTACGAAATTAAAATGATAAGGAGGTCCAGTTCCGGGACTAAAAAAACAGTTTACTCTATTATAATTATATAATATGATAAGTGGAGCCTGTCGCAAACTAGTCTCATAAGTGAAAAATTTTCGTTGTTTTAGTCCTCTGGCGCCGGAGACGCCCGCGTGGCTCGCCGGAAGCCACGTGTCCGCTAGGTCAGCGACACCTGGCGGACACGTGGATATTATTTTTAATTTTTAAATTTTTTTTTACTTTTATTTGTTTTTTTTTATTTGGTCCAATTTAAAAAAATTTAAAAAATAAAAAAATAAAATAAAATCCACGTGTCCGCCAAGTGTCACTGACCTGACGGGACACGTGGCTTCCGGCGAGCCACGCGGGCGTCTCTAGCGCTGGAGGACTAAAATAACGAAATTTTTTCACTTATGGGACTAGTTTGCGACATGCTCCACTTACGGGACTAAAATGATAAGGGAGTCAATTACGAGACTAAAAAAACAGTTTACCCTATATAATATTAATTGTAAGTATTAACTATATCAATCAATATAATTATTTTTATTAAAAAAATCAATTTCTTTTTTTATTTTTAAAAAGATTTGGTCAGGTGAGACCCACCGAACTCAAATATAAAATATATAGATAATATAATAATAAATTTTACATTTTAATAAATATATATAATAATTATAATTCCATTAATTATATCAATATAATTAAATAATATTAATGGTAAATTATTAACTATATCAATTAATATAATTATTTTTATACAAAAATAATAAGAAAGAAACGATTTAGTCACGTGTATTCACCGAGCTCAAATATATAATAGGAAAACTAATGCGATCACCCGTGTATTGCACTATTTGTGTACATTAATAAAATTTTATCATATGACAATTTTGTTAATCAAACCTATGAAAGAAGAATTTATAGTATAAATATATAAATACATTCATTGAAAATTAGAATGTACTCAAGTGCTAATAATACACTATTTTCCTATTATTATTATTATTATTATTATTATTATTATTAGTATGTGTTGGATCCTAAAATTAGGAGGTTCCAAAATAATTCGTCGATTCGTCGGTGTAGATTCCGAAAGTATTTCAAAGAGTTTGTCCGTCGTCAGATTAAAGGCGGCTCCTGCGATGGAGCCTGCACGACGTCGATCGTAAACAAGGCTTCGAGCCTAAATGATCGATTTCGATGGATTTAAACTAACATCTACTAAAACTCGGATAAATCTACTGGAAAGTAGGATAAAAATATGCTAGAAATATAAAAGCATGTAATTCGAATTAAAATGCATAAACATAAACTAAAACATGAAAAAGAAACAGAGAAATATACGAGTTCATCTTCTTGTGCCTGTGTGTGATGTGTTTTTTCTAGTTTTAATTCTAAAATAGAATAACCGCCTCTTCCCACTAAAAAGAGCAGTTCTAATTATTCTTCCACCACTCTCAACCGTCTGGCAACCTCCTTCCATCAGCTCCCAACCACCTGGTAACCTCCTTCCATCAACCGCTTGGTAACCTCCTTCCATCAGTCCCAACTGCTTCCATTGTCTTTGGACCGGGTTCCACTTGCTCCGAACTTCTTCCATTGCCTCTAGACCATATCTGTCGCTTACTCCAACTTTTTTCCATCGTACTCCTAGCCGAACGACGGGGATGTGTCCCCAACAACCTCGAGTTACATGAAATCTTCACGTTCAGGTGCTTTTAGACTCATGTCCAACAATGCCCTCCTCAAAAGGGCTGGGCGATTGCTTCCATTGAGCTAATGTCCTTTTGCTTTGAGCCATTCGCTTGAATCAACTGTGGTCACTTCTGTCGACAAGGGATCCTCCTCAGCCTTCACTTCTTGGACTTCATTTCCATCATAAAACATCAACGTTTGATGAAGTTTCGAAGGCACACACTTGCATGCCTGAATCGAATTCCGTCCCAAGAGAGCCGAATAGAATGGCCTACTATTGATCACCATGAAAGTTGATGATATTTCCTTTGTCCCCACCTGCACACTCGAAGTGATCATACCTGCTGGTTTGTAAGAATTTCCCATAAAATCGGTAACTCGTACAAATGTAGAAATCAAATCGTCACTAGTCTTTCCGAACTTCCATAGGGTCTCAATTGGCAACACATTCACAAAAGCTCCACTATTCACCAAAACTTGGTCAAGCGGATAGCCATTCACTTAGACCCGAATGTGCAAAGGCTTGACATGTTGGTTTTGGCCAGACCCGAGCCTCTTAAATTCTATCATGGTTGCCACATCACTCCATTCGAAGATAGACTCCTCATCAACAACTTCTTCCTCTAACTCTTGAAATTCTTCCGGAGCTTTGAATTTTTCCCGAAGCTCCTCCACTTGCTTCATTTTTTAAAAAGACTCCACAACCTGGTTCCTTAGTGGCGTCATAGCCTGCTTTCTTTTTGGAAGTGGCTCCACAACCTGCTTCCTTCCTGAAAGCGGTTCCACAACTTGCTTCCTTACGGGTTCCACAGCCTGCTTTCTTTCTTGAAGTGGAACCTGCTTCCTTAACGGTTCCACAACCTGCTTCCTTTCTGAAAGAGGCCCCACAGCCTGCTTTCTCTCTGAAAGCAGCTCCACAACCTGCTTCTTTGGCAGCTCCATGACCTGCTTTCTTTCTGGAAACAGCTCTATAGCCTGCTTCTTTTTTTTTTGAGGAGGTTCTTCCATCTATTTTTCTTTCAGAGATGGTTCGTGTGACCTCTCCTCTTCCATATGAGCCTTCAACTCTTTTCTTTGAGGTCGCCTCTTTTGAGTCCTGGTGATTCTCTTTATTGCGCCCCCCTAGTGGAAAGCTTCAGCTCATTCACAATCCATTTTTCATTCTCTTTCACGATATGAGGCTTTTGTGTCGCCTTGGGAATGATGGTGATCTGATCAACCGTGGTAACAGTCCAAATCCGCTTTCCATTTGTGACTTTCACTTCTGCTACGATGGCCTTCGGCTTGGGTCTTTTGTATACTTTCTTCTTTTCCGATCCTGAGGCTTTCGGACTTGGGATGGTGACACTGAAAGTAAGCTCCCTCTTGATCATTCTTTGTCTTACCTTCTCTATCTTCTAACTTGAGACGTTATCAAATGTCACTCTTCTGAAGACGACTTTTTTAGCGGGTGTCTTCGGTCCTAGACAGTCTTGAACCAAAGGTTTTGACGGCTGGGTGCTAAGCCTGCCTTTCATAAGCCCTTTAGCTGACATAGTATTAGAAAAAAGAATAAACTCTTTGGTCAGCCTCAATGCCGAACACAAATAAGTCTTTCCATTTGCTAATTTTGTGGCCAAAGCTTCTGCTTTCGCAAAGTCCTTTTCGTCTAAAGTCGCTAGGGCTTCTACCCTTGCGGGCTCTTTTTCGTATGGAACCTCCATAGCCTCTGGAGTCTCTTCCCCTACAGCCTCATTTTCGTATGGAGCCTCCATGGTCTTTGGAGCCTATGTCCCTGCAGAGTCCTTTTCGTATGGAGTCTCTGCCCGTACATCCTCCTTTTCGTTAGGAGTCTCCATGGTCCTTGGAGTCTCAGCCTCCGCAAAATTTGGAGTTTCCATGGCTTCTGGAACCTCTGCCTCCGGATACTCCTTTTCGACTAGAGCCTTCACAGCCTCCGGAGTCTCTGTCTTCACAAGCTCTGGAGCTTTCATGGCTTTTGGAACCTTTGCCTCCGCAGACTCCTTTTCAAATGGAGCCTTCACAGCCTCTAGAGTCTCTGCCTTCACAAGCTCTAAAGCTTTCATGGCTTTTGGAACCTCTGCCCCCGTAGACTCCTTTTCGACTAGAGCCTCCACAGCCTCTCGAGTCTCTGCCTCCACAAGCTCTAGAGCTTCCATGGCTTCTGGAACCTCTGCATCCGCAGACTCCTTTTCGACTGGAGCCTCCACAGCCTCTGGAGTCTCCGCCTCCGTAAACTCTGGAGCTTTCATGGCTTCTGGAACATTTGTCTCCGCAGACTCCTTTTTCGACTAGAGCCTCCACAGCCTCTGGAGTCTCTACCTCCGCAAAATCTAGAGCTTCCATGGCTTCTAGAACCTCTGCCTCCGCAGACTCCTTTCGACTGGAGCCTCCACAACATCTAGGGTTTTTGCCCCTGCAGTTTTTTTTTCGTATGAAAGTGAATCTTCCGCGTTCAAAGTGGCAGTAGGCTTCTTTTCACACCTTCTTTTTGAAAATGTCCTCCTTATGCAATCTACGATGACATCAACGTCCATTAGAGGCTTGGCCTCCCGTTGATTTGGTGTCAGCGGCTGCACTTCAGCTACCTGGTGATGGAAGGTTGGCAGCTGCATCTCTGTGGCCTGCCCTTTTTGCCCCTGTGTTTCGATGATCCCCTTCCATTGGAGATTAACCACGTTCAGACCGTAACATCCCCATAGCGGCGTCGGCGCATTCCACATAGGTTGTCCGCTTAATCACCCTAGCGGGATCATGCCAAATGCTGAAAATTTGCTTGTCCCTAGTGGAGGCTCAACATTGCTCTTCAAAACTCTAACGGCTAAGGGGTTCCAACCCTTCGCAGCTTGTTGGCTCCAGCGCTCCACAAGCTATTGCCAGCCTTCCACAGGTTGTTGGCTCCAGCCATCCGCAGGCTGTTGGTTCCAGCCTTCCGCAAACTGATGGTTTCAGCCCTCCGCAGGCTATTGGTTCCAGCGCTCCGCAAGATGTTGCCAGCCTTCCACAGGTTGTTGCTTCCAGCTTCCTGCAGGCTGTTGGTTCCAGCCTGATCTTGTCTGCCCCGGCCCTAAGGTCTGAAGCATTGGATGTTCTACAACAATTCCGTAGCTTTTTTCAGTCAGTACAAATTAACGCCATGTAAACCTTGACATCACTCTTTGAAAAATCCGACTTTGGTCCCACTGGGCGTGCCAATTGTTGGAACCTAAAATTAGGAGGTTCCAAGACCGTTCGTCGATTCGTCGGTGTGGGTTCTGAAAGTACTCCAAAGAGCCTGTCCGTCGTCGGATTGGAGGCGGCTCCTGTGATGGAGCCTGCACAGCTTCGATCTTAAACAAGGCTTCAAGCCTAAACAACCGATTTTGATGGATTTAAACTAAGATCTACTAAAACTCGAATAAATCTACTGGAAAACAAAATAAAAATATGCTAGAAATATAAAAGCATGTAATTCAAATTAAAATGCATAAACAGGAACTAAAACATGAAAAAGAAACAGAGAAATATGCGAGTTCATCTTCTTGTGCCTGTGTGTGATGTGTTTTTTCCTAGTTTTAATTCTAAGATAGAATAACCGTCTATTCCCACTAAAATGAGCAGTTCCAATTATTCCTCCACCACTCTCAACCGCCTGGTAACCTCATTCCATTAGCTCCCAACTACCTAGTAACCTCCTTCCGTCAACCACCTAGTAACCTCCTTCCATCAACCGCTTGGTAACCTCCTTCCATCAATCCCAACCGCTTCCATTGCCTTTGAACCGGGTTCCACTTACTCCGAACTTCTTCCTTTGCCTCTAGACTAGATCTGTCGCTTACTCCGACTTGTTTCCGTCGTACTCCTAGCCGATCCACGGGGATGTGTCCCCAAAAGCTTCGACTTATATGGAATCTTCGGTTTTCCTCTTGTTGGCTTGTTCCATGGAGCTTTTTGAATAAAGTATAAAAGTGCATAGACCCTCCACTAATGTTTAGTACGAAATTATTAACTCAGGGCCAATGGAGGTAGTTATCCCATGATTTATGGAAGCTGTTGCTTTCTATCTTGTGGAGACAACTTTCCTCTACTTTGTGGAAGCATCGCAGTCGAATGAAGGAAGTTGTTTTCAACCCAATGGAGACAACAATTTTTGATCCTATGGAAACATTGTTCCGCGATAGAGGAGCCATAGTCCAAGGAGTTACTACCCTAAGGTCCATGGAGGCTGCTGCTTTCGGCCCTGTGGAAGCACCACAATCTAATGAAAGTTGCTGTCTTCAGCTCTGTGGAGGCATCAGTCTTTGGCTCCGAGGCTTAAAGCTCCATTGCTGTTGAGCAGCTTCGTGGCCAATGAGCTCTGGCTCCACTTTTGGTTTTGAGTCTCCTTCACATTCAGGTGGGTTTGGACTCATGTCCAACAATATGTTAAAATTAGTAAACATAAGTAATATAGATAAAATATCACTCCAGTTATCGTGCTGATTTGACCCAATAAGCAGAAGTTTATAAAGAAAATAACAAATAATGATATAAAATATAACATATATTTGAATAGTATATTATATAATTATATATAGTAAAATATATCCTAATTTTAGCAAAATATATTTTGTTTCAACACAATAATAATTTGACCAATTAGCAAATGTCTATAAAAAAATATAGCAAGTCATCACATAATATATAACATATTATATAACACAATATATGCTATTTGTCTTGCTAATTATTAATGGGCTAACTTTGTGATGTTTTCTGTGTAATGATTTGCTAATTTTTTCAGGCTAGTTCGTAGATTTGACTAAGTCAGCATGATGCTGATTTGACCAAATCAACACCCTAACAATATCACCATAATATATATATATATATAATATATCTAATCTTGTAAATATTAGTAAAATGATTCGCAACGAAAAATAAACTAAAATTATTTAGGTAATACTTTTAAGTTCATACTTCTATTATCATTTTTTATATTCAAATTTTTAATCAAACCTACTAAAAAACACACATGTATACGAGATATAATTATAATAGATAAAATCATTTTATATATTATTATAAGTTATAATAAATAATATTTAGGTAAAAGTTACATGTATTGATTATGATGATGATTTATTATATATATATATATATTTTAAGTAGAATAAATTTATTTTGACATTTGTAAAATACATCAAAAATAATCAAATCTCTATCATTATATAATGGTACGTACGGATATACAATTTAAAGATTTGTTTAGACGGAGGTTTTTGGAAATTTGAATGTTTAGAAAAAGTAAAAAATTAATATTTGATTTGATGTTTTGTGAGAAAAAAAAAGTGTATTTGATGTGATATTTTTAAAAAATAAATAGTGTCAAATGAGTAAAAATAATAAAAATTGAATTAAATTATTAATTGATTTATACAATATATATATTTTTAATTAAAATATAATATAATATTGATAATAAACACTAAATATATTAGAATAAATCAATATATAATAAAATAAAAATATTAAATAGATATTAATATATATTTAGAAATAACAAAATAAATACATGAATTCTTTATTATATATGAAAAATAAAAAAATATTTGTTACTTTCATCATTTTCATTATTCACTTCAATATTAGTAAGAATATTTATGTAAATTATGACAACATAAAAACATATAATTAGTTAAATATCTAAATTAATTTTTTTTTAAGAAACAAAATATGAATATATAATCCCAAATATAACTCTATATATATTTGGGTAAACTGTTTTTTTTTTAATCATAATTGAAGTCCCTTATCATTTTAGTCTCATAAGTGGAGCATGTCGCAAACTAGTTTTATAAGTGAAAAATTTTCGTTGTTTCAGTTCTCCGGCGTTGGAGACGCCCGCGTGGCTCGCCGGAAGCCACGTGTTCGCCGGGTCAGCGACACCTGGCGGACACGTGGATTTTAATTTTTTTTTTAAAAAAAAAAATTATTTTTTTTTTCAATTTGACCAAATAAAAAAAATTAAGAAAGGCAAATAAAATTAAAAATAAATTAAAAAAATAAAATAAAATCCATGTGTCCGCTAGGTGTCGCTGACCTGGCAGACACGTGCCCTCCGGCAAGCCAAGCAGGCGTCTCTGGCGTCGGAGGACTAAAACAACGAAATTTTTTCACTTATGAGACTAATTTGCGACAGACTCCACTTAGGAGACTAAAATGATAAAGAGGTCCAGTTAGGGGACTAAAAAACAGTTTATTCTATATATTTAAACAATTATTTCTCAAAAATTAAAATACATAATAATAAGAATATAAAGTACTTATCATTTATATAAAAAGAAAATATAAATAACAATTTTTAAAACATATATGTACTTATTATTCCCTAATTTTCAAGTTCGATAAGGAGCGATAGCCCAATCCGGAAGATCAGCCCATGCGACCCATGAAGAAGTTTAGTCCGACTGGCCCGATCCAAAATATTTTTACATATTCAAGGAAATATAAGAGAGAGTTGGAAAGTTGAGAAATAAGTGGATAAATTGGATGGTTTTGGATTACATGCTGATTTTTAAATTAATACTAACTATTGATTAGAGAAGGATAATTTAGTCAATTCAAACATTTATCGTTAATCAATGGTGCTAAGTAAATTCAATCATGCTGAATTATTGTGTTCAGCATAGAATCCCATATGAAATTGGATAGTTATTATAGCATAGATATAAATTCCTTTTTAATTTATATTCCTTTTTTTGCATTAATTTTTTATTCTTAATTCTGATTGTTTTCAATGTTGAATTTAAATGCCCGATCCTTAAAGTGGAAGCATACCTGAGGATGAAGCCATATACAATCTTGGATGATTAAAGGTTTGGTCTTCCAAGATCAGAGTGTCGGCTTCCTTTCTATCATTGACGGGTGAGGAGGAGCAGAAACTGCAAGGAGAATGAGATCTCTTTTACGACGCGTTGATCTCGGGGACCTAACCTTAGTCTATTTATAATAAGGCAAACATAATTATAATTACAATTATACCTTTAATTAATATTATTAATTTTTTACCTCACCAAAATAATAATATTATACAGGTAGCTGCACTTTCATTCCATAACAATCAAGCCTATCAGTCAATTAATTATATTAATTAGACCACTTAAAATAATATGACTGAATAAAATAATGACTTTAATTATATATTCGATACACATATTTGATCCCAAATCCAACGTTGAATTTATATATGTACCTTTTTAATTTTAATTCCAAATTTTCTTTTTCCTACGAGTGACTCCAAGTGCACTAGATTGTGTCACTTACATTTCAGTCACAAACCAATTAATGCGATATTTCTAATGTGAATTTGTTGTGCTTCATTTACCAGTTGCGAAACCAAATCCGGACACTTTCTTGATTAGGCCGGAGAATTCGATTTGCGTTAATTTCGATAGGTCCAATTTATCCGACCGTCATCCACGAATTTCAGCGACAACAATACTATTCATAAGACCCACAGCATTCTCATATATTTATCTATATATTTATGTATAAATAAATTATATATATACATAAAATTGTTATGAAATATTTATATACAAACATGATAGATAAAATCAAATCATAACTTATAATTACAAGAGATTTAAGGCAAATATTTTTTAATCAAAATTTTAAAAATGACGACAATTTATAAATAATATATCTTAAAGAAAATAAAAATAATATATGTGAACATCAAATCGAAATCTTAAAAATAACATAAGAAAAGAAAAGAAGAAGAATGACATATTCATACTTAAAAGCAATCATGAAAACAAAGCAACTCCCTAATGATGACATAAAAAATATATATAATTAACAAAAAAAATATAATTAAAAAAAAAAAATTATGTACATCTCCTATAAAAATTAAGTTTTAAAGTATAGAAATATAATTAATATATATATATATATATATATGAGAACAAACTAAAAAAAAGTGGAAAAATTTTAATATATCAAAAAATTGATATATTCTTTATTTACCATATTTTTTTTTTCTATAAAATTGATATATTTGATGTAAATTTCTTCGTCATAATGAAACAATAGATATTGTCTCATTTACCACATAATAATATCATAAAATCTTAATAATTAAGTATAAAATTCGAAAATATCTTGTAATGATATTATGATGAATATCCGTCCAAGTCCACTTAAATCACAAATAAATAAATAAATAAATAAGGAAAAGAAGGAAAACTAAACAAAGAAGATAGTGAAGATGATATAATTAAAATTAATTTATAAAAATCATAAAATTTTACATTAAAAAAATAATTTTATCCAAAATTAAAATAAATAATAAAGATAAATAAAAAAAATAGATATTCGTAACAAGACCTCTACGTTTTCTTTATCTATAAATTCATATATAGACTGTAATTGTGAAAAAAATGTATATAAATAGATGTAACCCTAACTAATGAAAAAAAAAAAAAAATCAAACATAAAGACACAAACAAATATATTTTTATAAACGCGAGAGACAAGATACAAATATATAACAAACATTTTAATATTGAGATAAATTAATTTTTTTTTACAAAATAAATTCACTTTAACCCTCCTATTGAAGAGACAATAATGGATCGTACTCTTCAAAAATTAAAAAAGAAAAAAAAAAAAAAGTAAATTGGATCGTACTCTTTAAATATACAAAAGAAAAAAAAAATGCATTGAATGTCAAATATAATTATTAGTCAATAATTTCATTAAATAAGACCATATGTCTATTAATTAAATAAAATTGTTTTATTACAAAATTGAAAATAATAAGAAAAAAGATATCAAGTGTAGAACCAATATTGATGTCTTTTATATATAACCAGTGGTGATCCCTGCGTTGCACAGATTTTATGAATTATTAAATTTATATAGTATAAATAATTTATTGTAAAGAAAATATTGAAAAATACAAATATATTTCAAATCAGTCAATTATTACTACAAAATACTTATTATATAAACACATTTTCTTTAATTTTTTTCACATTTTTCACGAATTAATAATCAATGTGTAATAAAATAATAATATTTAATAGATGACAATATATATAAATGTACTATAAGACATTTTTTGTTGTTGTCATGGATAGATAAAAATACGTTCTATTAAAGGTTGAATGTACTCTTATTTACACAATTTATTTCATTCATCGTTATTGAAACTTATATTATATTTTTGTTGTCATTGATAGATAAGACCACGTTCAAATAAATTTTTATATATAAATGAATTATATATATATGAATGATTGTTATGAAAAGTTTTAATAATTCTTTCTAATTTGGTGGAGAAGTCGATAAATAATAAAAAAAATTATAATTTGCAAATATAAGAGCTTAAGAATGTGAATTTTTTTTAATTGAGATTCTTTCAATAGAACTACAGTTCACAAATAATACATTTAGAGAGAAATAAATAAAAGTAATATGAAATTGAAGTTTACAAAAATATACATATGACAAAAAAAAATATATGTCATGTTTGAAACCAATCACAAAATCAAACAAATCTATTAATAATAATATGATAAATATCATAGTCGAAAAAAAAATATTGAAAATAAAAATAAAAGATTATGTACATCTTACGTAAAATGAAATTTTAAAATATATAATTACTATTAATGAAAGATTGGCAACATCTTAATATCAATCAAAGACCACCAAATGCACATAACAAATATTCTCATAAATATCTCCAATTTTTTAATAAATATTTTTATTAGCTATAATTTCATTAATTATATAATAATATCTATATAATATTAAAGATAACTTATTAATTATATTAATAAATATAATTATTTTTATTAAAAAATTAAAAGATAATAAAAAATTTTGGTCGTATGAGAGCCACGCCGACCTCAAATATATAATATATCGATAATTACGCAATAAATATGTTAAATTATCTATATAATATATAGATAATAATAATAATAATAATAATAATAATAATAATAATAAATTTTGAATTTTTTAATAAATATATTTATTTAGCTTTAATTTCATTAATTATATAAATAATACCTATATAATATTAATAGTAATATATTAATTAATATATTTATTTTTATTAAAAATTTAAAAAGTAAAAAAAAATATGAATGTGCTGGAACCACACCAACCTCAAATATATAATATATAGATATAAATAATATACTAATAAATTTTAAAATTTAAATTTAATAAATATATTTATTAATTATAATTTCATTAATTATATCAATTATAACTATATAATATTAATAGTAAGTTATTAACTATCAATTAATATAATTTTTTTTATTAAAAATTTTTAAAAAATAAAAAAAAAAGTTGGTCAGATGGACCCATGAAACTCAAATTTATAATACATATAGATATATAGATATAGATAATATAATAATAAATTTTAAATTTTATTAAATATGTTTATTAATTATGTCAATTATAACTATAATATTAATAGTAAATTAATAATTATATCAATTAATATAATTATTTTTATTAATAAATTAAAAATATTTTTTTAAAAAAAATTTGGTCAAATAGATCCGTCCAACTCAAATATTATTAAGTTGTCTATTTATTTACTTTCATTACAATATTTTATAGTATTAAATTATTGACCTATTATTATACTTATATATTCTCTTTTGTTCCCATCTAATTTGTTCATTTTTTCTATTTTAGACTATTCTAAATAATTTTTTTTTAAAAATATGATTATACCCTTTAATCATATTTTAAAATTTATAATTTATATTTTTTTATTTTAATTAAACTAGTTATCTAAATCTAAATCTATAATTATTTTTATAATATTATAATTATTTATAGTAATATACATTTTAATTACTACATAATGTCTAAAACTCCATGCCTAGCTAAAGTGAACAAATTAGCTGAGAAAAGGAAGTATTACATAATCCAATGTCAAAGTGAGGTTTTGTCGATGATGTGCTAATATAAAAATAACATTCATTGTATTTTTTGAGTTACTCAAAATGATGCAAAAATTTTATTTGAATTTTTTTTAACTCCTGCGTACATAAAAGGGTATCAATACACTGCATAAGTTATGCCAAATTTTGAAAAAAAAGAAATATAACTCCTGCATACATAATTTATGTCTTATATTTATAGTGCATCAATACACACCATCCTAAAAAATAAAAATATTTAATCAATTTAAAGTTAAAAAAAAATCAAGTTAATACTATATGTGGTAATGCAAAAATTAATTGAAAATTTCAAAAAAGCCATGATATTTCTGAGTAAAACTTATATTCAAAATATATTATTCTTTAGCAAATCTCAAAGAAATTTGTTAAATTTTAATGATATTCGAAAATTAATACCATGTTGAAACACCAAATAGACAAATAATGTATTTTTGTTAACTACAAAATTTATTTATGAAATGAAATTGATACTAGAAAAATTATCTTTATTGTTTTTCAAATTATATTGCACAAGACTAAGTTAAGACTAAGTGCAATTAAAATTTATCTGGTAGACTATAAGTCTACAAATTTTATGATTTAACACGACCGATTTAGGCATCATTGTAGCATTATAATGAGATGAATTATTGAAAAGACTCATGATCAAATTTTGAAAAATAAAAGGATATTGAATATAAATTAGTTGAAATATTTTGTTTGCTTACAAGGAAATTTAGTAATTAGATCATTACCAACAAAAGTGAAAACTAAATTTTCTGCATTTTTAGAATAAATTAATGATATATGTGAGTCTGTAGATCAACATAGAAACTATTAAGATATTTTATGATATTTATTGATGCATCATTTGACGAGGTAATTTGCTCAAATACTTAAGTTATGAGCACAATTTCATGATCACCAGATAAAGAAAATTCGTCATGATAATGTTGATAAATAAATCCAAAATATTTGATAATTATTGCATGTCTATTGGAATTGATTTTGAGCATTATGTATCATGTTCACATACTCAAAATGATCTAATTAAATCGCTTATAAAGAGATTAGTAGGTTGCAACTAATTGTTAGACTAATAGTGATAAAATCTAAACCTTTTGTATTTACTAGGAAACATACAATTTTACATACAATACCAATAAGATTCAAACCAAGAAGCTATCATAGGTATACTCCAATATATTTGGTATACAATAAAAAAACATAATACTTCACATTTGTGAATTTTTTAGTTCGCATTTTATTTGTCAGTTGCATTGCCACAGTGCACAAATGTGCCCCAAATGAATATTGAGAATATATATCGGGAATGAATCATCATCTATTATAAAATATCTTAAATTGAGAATATATATCAGGAACAAATCACCTATGTGATTTTTTGGTGTGAGATTAGAATATTAGAATTGAGAGATGAAATCAATTAAACGGGGAGTCGAGTGAATACGAATTGGGAGAGAGGGGATGGTGGGGGGGGGGGGGGGGAAGTATTGAGAGAAAAAGAGTGAGAAAAACTTCGTACAAGTTGATTTTTATGAGTAAATATTTGTGAGTTTTTCTACCATTCGTTCTTGATTTTTTTAGAGAAGATTGTTATGCATCTATGAAAATGTTTTATTACGGAAACTTAGAAAATAAGTGCAGATCGAATTTTATCTTTATTGGATTCGTACAAGGTAGTTTTTCAGTGAAAAACAATAAACATCACAAACCGGGTAAGATGATGCGTCCTGAATGATTTGTGTCGGGTGTGGATGACACTCAAACATTGATGACAGGTTGATCATGGTGTTTACCGATAGGATTGTGTGATTGTTGTTTTGGTATTTTTTACTTCTAAAATAATTATACTGACATTCTTGATGATAGTGGATGAATCCAGAGGTGACATTCCTTAGGTATAGATCACGATTAGACCAAAATAAGTGAACAAATCATGTGTTTCATCTTTTTTTTTTCTTTTATGGTTTTTGTTATTTATTCGCTAGTTTTCTTATCAATGTACAATCCACCGAGTCAAGTTGTTGATCATTCAAGACATTTGAAACCGACAAAACTTTCTGGAAAGAATAGTGTTATTAAAATTTCAAGCAATTATGTACTATTGGAAAATATTTGAACCGAAATGATACGATAATAGGAACCGCTTTTGCATATAATATAACACGCAATTTAGTTTGAATTAAATTCACTAAAAAAACAAAAAGTTTTTGGACTTATTGTTCAAACAACTGAAAGTGTTAAATCTGTTGACTATAAATTAGTATTCGTTCAAAAATAAAATGAGAATAATAAAATTTTCATGTATAATGCAAGACTTGAGACACAAGGTTTTTTACAGAGACCAATAATTGATATTAATGAAACTTATTTATCAGTAATAGATGAAATCACATTTCGATATCTTGAGAGTTTGACAATCCATGAAAATTTGAGTAGATGTCTGACGGACATCTTAACTGTTTATTTATATGATTCATTTAATAGTGATATTTATATAATCTATATACCATTACTAGCGCAACCATACCCACATATATATATATATATATACATATATATAACACAACCTAGGTAAACAAAGAGATAAGTTTTGAAATTTTGAAAAATAGCAATAATATCAATGTAGACATGCAATTAAAAGGTTTCCTACTCCCCACCAAAATCTATGACCTTTTTTTTTGTCGTTATTGTCATAATTTTTCACAAGATCTAAATATCTGATTAAATTATCTATTGATAAAAAAAATTTAAATTATTTTAAAATGGAGTTGTCTAATTTTTGTTGGTATTTGAGAATATTTGTGATTGTTGGATTAAGTTTTGCTATTGATTAAGGTTTCTTGGACATATCATATATTTACAGATCTGTCCATCCAAATTTTGAAATTGGCCGATTTTCTCTCTAATCATATATTGCCATATATATATATTTTTATATTTATACAATGATTCAATATATCTGTTACATGCAAATTAAAACCAAAAGAATATTGTTTTTATCAAATTATAAAAGTCTTTATACGACCTCAAGCAATCTAGTCATATGTGGTTTAATTGTCTAATTTAATCATTATTAATGAAAGAATGATATACTAATAATTCTATTTTCTCATGTATTTTTATAAAAAATAGTGGAAGAAAAGATAATATAGTTGTTTATGTGGACGATGTAAATTTAACCAGAACTTCTAAAGAGCTCCAAGAAATTATTGAATATTCGAAAAAAAAATTTGAAATCAAAGATTTCGAAAAAAATAAAATTTTACTTGATTTACAAATTGAACATTTAAAAATAAAATTTCCATGCATCAATATCATGTACTCAAAAGATTTTCAAATAATTTTCCACATATAAAACATATTCATTGAGTACTTCAATGATCATTGGAACTCGTGATCATACCAAGGATCATTTCGAACGGAAAAAAGAGAATGAAAACACATTTGGTCCCCAAGTATCATATTTAAGTGCTATTGGTGCACTGATGTATTTGGCTAATTGCACAAAACTAGATATAGCATTTGTTGTAAACTTATTAGAAAATTTTAGTGATCAAACATATTTTTCGTTATCTTCAAAGAATGATTAATCCCAATATATCATATTCAAAGTAATTCCAACATTAGTTGATTGAATATGTAGATGCTGAGTATCTTTCTGACAAAAGTCAAGTCCCGTGCCAACAATAAATTTACTTATGGAGGAACTATGCTATCCTGAAGATTCACTATTTAGGGTGTGTTTGTTTGGGGGATTGAATTTTAAATACATTATTCATCCTATTTTTTTCTTCCAAAAATATCAAATCAAATACCTATTTTTTTATTTTTTATACTATACTAAAAATGAATTCTACATTCAAAACATCACATCAAATACCTATTTATATCACATCATACAACTATTCAAATTCAAAATTTTTATTATTCAAATCCCAACTCAAAATTCAAATCCCAAACAAACACACCCTAGATAAATAGTAACAGCTACATCTTTGAATCATGCTCAAATAATTGTAATTCATGAGACTAATAGAGAGTGTATGGTTGAGATAAATGATTAACTGCATTTCAAAGAATTGTAGTTTAAAATCGGAAATGATAATCTTCTTACTATTTTATATGAATATAATGCAATTTATATAACTTAGCTAAAAAGATGATATTAAAGGAGATATGACGAAATATATTTCACCGTAATTTTTTTTATTCATAGTCTTCAAAAAAATGGCAAAATAGATTTGTAGTAGATTCGATCGAATGAAATTTAGTAAATTTGTTGATCAAAACTTATATACTGACTGCAATGCTCGAGAAATTGGTGAAGAATATCATAATGCATTGGCTCAAAGATTGCCGAGGAGCACGGCATCGGCTATGTGTGAATGTATGAGATTAGGGTTTTTTAGTTTTTTTTAAAAATATTATTTAATTATTTATATTAATAATTAAATTATTTAATAAAAAATTATCGGTACGGTGTAATACTGAAGTACTGGACTTTCCAAAAATAAATACTAATATCATTTCAAATTTTTGGTATGATATCGATACCATACCGAGAATTTCAATATACCGAAATTTTTAATATATTCGATACAATGAATCGGCATTTTGATATTTTCAATAAATTTCTCCATCCTATAAATACATTCCTTAATGCTTATAACTTTCAATATATACTTGTATATATAGAGTTTTGATGTGGATAAGATGCTCAATGAATCTATTCAGGACCTATTGGTAACTTAAAAATATCGGGTAAATTATTTTTTTAGTCCCGTAACTGTTTTTTTAGTCACGTGGAATTTTTTTTTTCATTTTTTAATTTTTTTTAATTTATTTTTAATTTTATTTGTTTTTTTAATTTTTTTATTTGGTCCAATTGAAAAAAAATTAAAAAAAATAAATAATAAAATAAAATCCACGTGTCCGCCAGGTGTCGCTGATCTGGCGGGACATCTAGCGGACGAGTAGATTTCAGTGAGCCATGCAGACGTCTTCGGCGCCGGAGGACTAAAACAACGAAAATTTTCCACTTATAAGACTAGTTTGCGACAGACTTCACTTACGAGACTAAAATGATAAGATGATTTTGTTACGAGACTAAAAAATAGTTTACCCAATTTATATAATTATACATAATATATTTTTAAACTTCAGTATAGGTGCACCCACGGACGGAACTACACAAGGGTTTGGGGGTATTGCCCCCAAACCCAATTTTTTATAATTATTTTTAGTGTTAAAAATATAATTTTTATGTATTTATATACAATTTGCCTTTTTTCCTCAAAACTATCTAAATTAATATATAATTATATCGTTAATTTTTTATTTTAATTTATCAATTAAATATTAAATAAATTATACTCCATCCGATCCCAATACAATAATCTTGTTTATTATTTTTGTCCATCTCAAAACAATAGTCCAATTTCCATAAATAACCATATCACTATAAAATTATCCATATTTTTTTATTATTATTACACAATTATCATTACTTTTTATACTAATATATTACCGTATGCTTAGGGCATCCACAACGGGAGACGCTTGTTGAGAAGCGCCTCCCACGTCATCATTTATTAAATAAAAAAAAAATTAAAACACCAATTAACATAAGAAACGGTACATTGCGAGTGTACCGTTTCTTCTAATTTTTGTGGGCCATGGTCCACTTTTTTATTCAATAAATATTAAAAATAATATTTATAATATATACTTTTTTATTTATATTTATAATAATTTGTTTTATTAAAATATTAGATTTAAATTTTATTATATGAGTTTTATTTAATATTTATTTTTTTATTAAAATAATATTGTTAATAACTATAATTTTTAATATAATATTTTTATATTTTATGTAACTTTTTAATGCATATTTTTGTAAAATATTTAATTAAATATCTGTTAATTCAATTATAACATTTGTTTAATTAAAATTACATGCAATACAAATAATAAATAAAAATACATAAAAATATTCATAAATTTAAAGGGTTCTTTGATGTGAATGTAAAATATAGTTGGAGTTCTTCGTGACGTGGCGAAGAGAGAAACTGACGTTGCACAGGAGAGAGAATTGGAAGAAACCCTGGATGGATTTCTGTGTTGTGATGGCCTTACTTTTTACCAAACAATTGCGACATGGAGGAATACTACAGTTATAAAGCCAGAAATAAATTGAATAGTACAATTAAGCTTTAATTATTTTATTTTAAACATTAATTCCGTCAAATATCACCCACCGAATTAACACGTCATCCTACCTTCAAACAACCATTCTCTCTCACACACATTTATATATACATACAATTAATATATATACATATGCACATATATATATATATCTATAAAGAGACTATCGTATTGAACTAATGAACTTACATTTTGTATCTACACACACATTATACACCATATAACGGCGCGGCGGGAGTGAAATTCCGGCGAGCAGCAAGAAAGTTGTCAGACGCGGCGGCGGCGCGTGATGAGCAATCTCTACGCGGCAGTCCATTACTGGCTGGTGGACCACCCGTCCATCAGCCAGTACGAATGGAAGCCCGGCCAGACCGTCGGATCGTCGCCGCTATTCCTTGCCGGCGCCGTCGTGGGCTACCTCGTCCTGACCCTCTCCCTCCGCAACTCCCGGCACTTGCCGACGCTCCCCGCGGCGGCCCTGGCGGTGGCGGCGGCGGCGCACAACGTGATTCTCTGCCTGCTGTCCCTGGTGATGGTGATCGGCTGCGGCCTCGCCACCGCCCACCAAATGCAGGAGAACGGCGGCGTGACGTGGCTGCTCTGCTTCCCCGCCGGCAGCACGCCGCCGCGGGGGCCGATCTTCTTCTGGGGCTACGTCTTCTACCTCTCGAAGCTTCTGGAATTCGCCGATACGGCGCTGATCCTCCTGAGCCGTTCGCGCAATCGACGGCTCTCGTTCCTCCACGTGTACCACCACGCGGTGGTGCTGGTGATGTGTTATCTCTGGGTCGCCACGTCACAGTCGATGTTCCCGATCGGCGTCGTCACCAACGGCTCCGTCCACGTCGTCATGTACTGCTACTACTTGATGACCGCCGTCGGGCTGCGGCCGCGGTGGAAGCGCCGCCTGACCGACTGCCAGATCGGGCAGTTCCTGTTCGGAAAAGTCATCTCGCCGGTGATGCTTTACCTCCACTTCACCAACGGCGCCGGCGGCTGCTCCGGCTTCTGGACGTGGGGATTCAGCTCCGTCTTCGCCGTTTCGCTTTTCGCACTGTTTCTTGATTTCCGTTTCCGGGCATATCCCGGCGGCGGCGCCGCCAAGATCGCCGCCAATAAAACTATTTGAATTAAATTAATTAATTAGTCACTGGAACGTCTTTCATTGTTGTTATTATTATTATTATTAATATTGTTAGTCATTTCGATCACCTGGAAATCAAATAAACGAATATAATATTATGCTTAATTAATGAAGATAATTTGTATCCTTTATTACTATTATTATTGTTTTACTTTGGAATTAATTATCTTAACCCTAATTGATTTCTACGTATCATCAACTTTATTTTGATTTTAATCAATATTTATAATGTCCAGATTTATAATAAACAAAAAAATAAACCTCATGTTTGTAGTAATATATGTGCAAAATACCCTACCACTAATTCTGAATGTTAATGTTATTCAATTGTCGAATAGAATAGAGGGTTTGTACTTCTTTTTTTTTTCTTTTTTTTTTTTTTTTCATTTGAGTTTTTTTCACTATACAACAATCCCAAATTTTTATCAGAAAATGGCCATTTTCTCATGCAAAAAATCATATTCAAACTACTATTCAGAACAAACAAAATTTAAAACAAATAAACAAGAGGTGTTATGTTTATAGATTGAAGAGTTGGATTGTATAATAATAAAAAAGTATTGAAAAAAAAAACAAGTTAAAATAATCAGAAAATGGTTGGAAATTAATTTGTATATATATATATATATTGTTTGGATGAAAATGTAATTTAAGTAAAGAGAGAATTAATAAGACGTTATGATAAGTTCAAAACAGTGCAGTTTTGCCGGAAATATGTTTCAGTTATTTTCATAAGTTATGCATGCTCGCTCTCTAATGTTTCTACAAAATACGCATCTAATATATTATTATATAATTATATATACAACTTCTATATTACTCCCTCCGATCTGTTTTGTTTTTTAGTGATTGTCTTTTTGCTATAAATTGACAAATTTACCTTTAATTGTATGATAGAAATTAAAAATAATAAATGAATGAAAGGTAAAAATATAAAATTTGTGTTTAAAAAAGGAAATAGGACAATAGTTGTTGAAGGTCCCAAATAAGAAAGTAAGACATTAGTTTGTGGATCGAGGGAGTATAATATTACTAATT
Organism: Andrographis paniculata; assembly: GCF_009805555.1. Lineage (NCBI taxonomy): Eukaryota > Viridiplantae > Streptophyta > Magnoliopsida > Lamiales > Acanthaceae > Andrographis > Andrographis paniculata. Next base: position 1,672,810 of record NW_026137589.1, read on the forward strand.
AATAAATTCACCAAAAACACAGAGACAACATGTATTGCGTATTATAGCAAATTTCAGTAATCGTGTGGATGTGCTGCAGCTTGACGATGCTGTAATAATGTGGCTTGTCACATAATTTCTTCTAAATTTATTAAGGAATGGAGGTCATGGAGATGCAGAAATTTCATACGTGTAATCAAAATAATAAAAATCTGAATTAAAATAAATTTCAATATAAGATTAATAAATATTAATTTCTTGTTCCATAAAACTTGACATGTCTTCCATTTTAGTTTGTCCCGCCAAATTTGATACATTTCTATTTTTAATAAATTTTATCTATCAAAAACATAATTAATAATTACAAATCAATATAATTAACTATATTTTTTTAATATCTAATTTTTATTAAAAAAAACAATAAAAATAGCAATAAATCATTCAGACTTCTCATTCTTATTTTCCAAATCGCGATTTTTTCCTAACAACGAATAAAATCCTAATCAATCTTCTTTCTTCTCAAATGTGCGCTTCTTCCTCCAAGCTAATTTTCACCGGAGAGAGGTCTCTTACCGCGCCACGGCCTCTGAGGGTGTCTAAAGAGGTAGACACAAACTTCAATTTCGAGCTCGCCGGTACGTATTTATCTTCGGTCTATTTGGTTTAGTTTGTTTCTGACGTACTTTTTCCCGATGAATCAGCGGTGACTGCGCTTGGTAATGACCCATTCTCCTTTTTCAACTGTGGTTGAACACCCATTGAAAAACAAGCTCTGTAGCTATGTTGATCGATATATATATTTTTTTATTTTCTCCAAATTTACCATTGCGGTTCAAACAACCGTTGATTATATTTGAGGAGTTTCGATTGCTCTATTTTTTCTCCACCTTTACAGTGTGAGACAATTAAATTTCAATTTTCTACCTATTATTAAATTTTTCAATATAAGATCTAGGCTAATTTATGTTTGTGTGTTGTCTTTGCTCGACATAATGAATATATTGGTTACTACTCTTAATTAATGGATATGAGAAATTTAGGGTAAACTGTTTTTTTAGTCTCGTAACTGGACCCCTTTATCATTTTAGTCCCTTAAGTGAGAAATTTTCGTTGTTTTAGTTCTCCGGCGACGGAGACGCCATCGTGGCTCACCGGAGGCCACGTGTCCGCCAGGTCAGTGACACCTGGCGGACAGGTGGATTTTATTTTTTATTTTTTAATTTTTTAATTTTTTTTTTAAAAAATTTTATTCGTTTTTTTTTAATTTTTTTTATTTAGTCCAATTAAAAAGAAATTAAAATAATTATAAAAAAATTTTAAAAAAAATAAAATCCACGTGTCTGCCAGCTATCGCTGACTTGGCGGGACACCTGGCGGACACGTGGCTTCCGGCGAGCCACGCGGGCGTCTCCGGCGCCAGAGAACTAAAACAACGAAAATTTTTCACTTATGGGACTAGTTTGTGACATGCTCCACTTTCGGGACTAAAATGATAAGGGGGTCTAGTTACGAAACTAAAAAAACAGTTTACCCAGAAATTTATGATGAATATGCCTAAATCTTTACACTGTTGTCTAATTTGATACCAATGAGTTGTAGAATAAAAAATTAGTTGTTGTTGCCCTTGTATTATTGCGCATATGTTGCCTTTGTTGTATATGATGAAAATGATATATGCAACTTGACATCTCCCGCGGTCAATCAAATAATTCACATATTCCGTGATCACAATTTAATATAATACAGGGAAAAGAATCGTCTCCACAGAGATTGTGACTCACTATTTCGCGTTCTAATGCAGGAAATAAAATTGGGGAATTTTCTTTTATTATTTAATGAATACAAAATAACAAAGCAATTAAATCAACGGGGAACTAGCTATCAAGGAGGTGTCTGGTTCAAGGGATGATGCAATTATAACACTTGTGTTTTATCATTAATTCAATAAAGTTAATTCTTATTAAAATATCACTAAATTGGTTATAGTTATCAACAAGCTCTCGTTTCAACCTAATTTTCTTTTTTTTTTTTTTTATCATTTTGATTTGTCTCATTCAAAGTATTTATTTTCAATTATAGTAAAAATAATTCATATTTAAATATCAAATACTTCTAATTTTTACGAAAATATTAATTTCATTTGTACTTTAAGGGTAAAAAAAATATCAAAATTACCTTATACACTTCTACTAACTTATAAAATCTTAATTTACTATAAAAAAGCAAATTGATACATTGAATCTAAATGAAAAGAGTATATTAGCAAACAAATTCAAAAGACTAAAAGTTTTACATCATTTCAAATTGTTCAAACAAATAAGTGAACAAACATAATAAATAGGTGTTCAAACTGAAGTAAACAAAAAGTGAATAAGCAAAAAAATAAAAATATTTTATCTGTTTTTGGATTTATCTAAATATCAATAAGTAATGTAAAATAGGAATAAAATCTTATCTAAAATATCAACTAAAGCAAAAAACAAGCTCATTTTAAGAAAATGCAGCAATTACCGCATTGACGTAGAAAAATATTTGATTTTCTCTTAAGTGTTTAAATTTTTAGAAAGTACTGTTGAATTATTCTGATAGCACCGTATATATACTCTATATAGTACAATATATATTCTATAGAGCACTAGACATACTTCTGTAAAGGGCTACATATAGCACTAGTTTGAAAAACATACAGATAACGCATAGGTTTTATTTCAAGAGTACAATGTTCTATGCACTAAAAATTGATGCTCTTTGAATATTTATCATGTACTTTTGGAAAAAAAATCAGTATGGTGAAACATCAGCACCGTAACCGAAGTGTAAACAAAATAATACTTTCTCCGTCCCAACTGAAAGTACAATTTTTTTCCATTTTGGTAGTAAGTGGGGCCCTTAATTAATATGTTATATTTTAGGTGGTAGGTGGGACCATTATTTATATATATACATGATATTTATTATATTATACACTCAATTTTTGAATTATATATTATACGGGTCTCGTCAGTGGTTTCTAAATGTTTCATTGTTGGACTCTTCAGTGATATCCGAGTTTACATTATTCTCGCTCTGTTGATTAATGAACTTCATGATTTAAATATTTCTTTTCCAGTATTTTCATAAACTTGAGTATTTTTTTTAGTGTGTTTTTTAATTTGAAGAGTCTTTGGATCTTCAGGAATTGTTGTCTTACTTTGCGGAGTTGATGGTGTTCTGCTAGTTTGGACACTCATCTTTGAACTTTCGAGAACTTCTTTTTTATTATGTGTAGATGAAGTTTTTGGAATCTCCTTGACGGTCTTCACAAATTTCTCCCAAGTTTGAAAATAATAAGCAATGGCTTAATGTTGCAGTATTAAGTTTAAGATTTATTTCACCATTTGATCTTGAACTCTTGAACATGTATAATGCATATGGATGATAAAAAAACCTGAATAAACATGAAACTCCAATAAAAAATTCATGGGACTTTGAATTTTGAATGAAAAAGAATTGGGGTTTGAATTTCTTATGCTTATGATTTTCTGTTGAATAGTTGTAATCCCAGTTGCATTTCAAGAGGTAAAATTTTAGTTTCCGGATCATAAAATATCCACTAATGATAAAATCAAATTGAAATATTTTTGAAACTGAATGAAATATAATAAACCATGAATGATCGAACAATCGGTAAAGAAAAGTTTTGCACCATGAAATTCTATAATAATGATATAAATAATTCTTTACTAAAAAATTGACTGAAAAGGTTTTAGTTGAAAATAGAGAAGCCCAATCACCGCTTATAACAAATTTTTTTATGACACATTTTAAATATGCAATATGATTCGTTTTTTTTTTTTTTTTTTTTTTTTAATCTTTTGCATGAACAAGTTCAACAGAATTTGAATTAACCAAAATTAGTTCAGAAATTTTTTTAATTTTTTTGAGCAAAAGTAACACATTCAATAATATCTTTTGTAAAATATAAAGAATGAATAAATTGTTTAGGTGGAGTTGAAGATTGAATTTTAGATGTACTTAGAATTTTGTGGCTTTGAAATAGCTTGTGCTATTTGAGTTGCCTGGGTGTAAGTTAAAGAAAGAAAATTATAAAAATGTTGACATCGATTTTGAGTAATAATCATAGTTATTTGAGTAATTTCGTAGTTCTTAGCCTTTTGAACAGTGAATTGGTTTATTTAATTTTCTCTGTTCATACCTGCAAGAATGAAAAATATTAGTAGGCAACAAAATAGTTTGATATATCTTATGTCATATGATTCTTGAAAATATAATTTTCTTTTGCTTATGTTGTAATAAATATATTTGTTCAAAGATAGAAAAATTTTGAAGTAAAGATAATTCCTTTTATTTAATTGGGTGCAAAAAAATTAAAGTTATACTTTTTCCCATGACATTAGTAGGAATATCTTGATTATCTTTTGTAAATGGATTAATTTAAATTAAGAATGTAGTTCATAAATTATATCTTAGATTGATATTATTTATATAGAAACTCTTCAATTTTTTATATAATATTAGTTTATGATAATTATAAATAAGTAAAAATATTTTTTTTCAACTTTTTATATAATATTAGTTTATGATAATTATAAATAAGTAAAAATATTTTTTTTATTTAATTGTATTATATAAAATTATATTGTCTACAAAATAATAGTAATATTGTATATATTTTATTTAGAAAATAGTATTTAAAATATTTAAACACATATTCTAATTTTTTAAATCATATATATTCTCTCCGTCTTAACTCAAAGTAGAATTTTTACCATTTTAGTATGTTATACTCAAAAGGTATTTATTTTCTGTTTTATTAAAAGTAATCATAAACTACTATAAAAATATCCTTAATTTTTATCTAAATTAAAATATATCATTACATATACAATTACTTTATAAATAAAGTTAAATGACAAAAATATCAAAACTTTTTACACTTTCATTAATAAATAAAATATTATTATTGTATAATCTACTAAGAAACCCCAAGGAGCCCTTATAAATAAAGTATTAATTTTTATTTAAAAAATATCAACGTCATTACTCATATAAAAACTTATATAATAAAATACTATCATTAACTTATTAATTATACTACATTTTTTTCAAGTAAACGTATAACTATCAAATAAGTCAATGAGCCGGTGGCAGTACATTATTAATTAAATTAAAATTTTCAAATATAAGTACTAAATTTAATAAATATTTTTTAACTATTCTAGATGATCTAAATTTTTTTAATATAATTAATAAAATTATAAATAAATTATAAATATTGAACACTTTTTCCATCGTGCATTAGTATATATATATTTTTATTTTCGTTTATCTCACATTAAAACTATACATTTTTTTAGCAATTATGAATCTCATTTTTTTTTACAAATATTTCTATTTTATTATCATATTATTACTTTTACATTAAAAAATAAGAACAAAATAGTCTTTACATTACTTTTAACTATCTATTACAATTAAAATATTTTTATTTTTTAAATTTTATGCCAAAAATAAAATATACCTTGTACCGAGACGGGGACTAGAAAATATTAACAATATATCTTTTTAATAATTTTGATAGTTTAAAAGCGGTTTTCCAAATAATTTGAAAATATTACATTAAAATATTTTTTACTTATTAAAAAATTGATTTTATAAAAAAAAATAGTCAAATATAAAATTAAATTGTTTATATATTTTACTTCTATTTTTGCTCTTATTTTTATTTATTTATTTATTTTTTAAATTAATTCAACCGGGCCTTTAGGCTCAGTTTGAATTGATATTTGCTAGAAATTTTTTATTTTTCTTTTTAAAAAAATGCTTTAAACATGTTTATATTAACTTATACAAAAGTAGATGCAATTTTTTTCAAACTTAAAAGTATTTTTTAAAACACATTGAAAATGTGAAAAAAATACTTTCAAATTAAAATTAATATTTTTCAATAATAATAATAATAATAGAAACAATAATAATAAATTTAATATAAAAATAATTGTTATATATTATACTCTCTCCGTTCTAGCTAAAGTGTCCTCTTTAATATAGACATAAGAAAAGCATAATCCATGAATATAATTAGTAAAATAATTAATAATGTATTAGTAAAAATAATTATAATATAATAAATATAATTTTATATTAAAATTAAGATAACTAATTAGTTTAATTAAAATTTGAAAAAATTATAAATTAAAAAATTTAAAATAAGATTAATGCATATAATTCTTTTCCAAAAAAAAAAGTAACAAAATAAGTGGGACAAACAAAAATGAAAAGATAGACACGATCAGTGGAACATATGAGCACTTGAATTAAAATGAAAAAAAAAATTATATTTTAAATTTTATTTATATCTTATACTTAAAATTGAAACTTAAAATAATAAAAATACAAAATTCTAAATAATTTAAAATTATTGTGTAGTATAATTTATAATTTTTAAAAATAAATTGGAGAATTCAATTAAATGTAATGTCATTTGTCACTTTATATATTACAATAAAATTAAAAATTTCAAAATATAGATACCAAATTTAATAAATATGTTTTAAATTATTCTAGATAATCTAAAATTTTTAAACATCATTAGTAAAATTCAAAGATAAATTATTAAGATTTTAATAGAAAAATATATCTATATTAGCCACGTTTCATTTAAGTAGTTTTGAAAATTAAAAAGTAATTTTAACTTTATTATATCCAATTTCTTTTTTAAATTTTTTATAAAAAATATAAAATTAAACTGTTTTTTTATTTCCATTTCTATTTTTACTTATACATATTTTTTAAGTTAATTCAAACATTTTTAATGGACACTGATCTCATACTGACCTGGTCAAATCGACATAGTATTGGTTTGATGGGATTAATATATATGATAAATATATATATATAACAACATATAATATATATTGTATTATACTGATCCGATTGAATCAACATGTTGATACATATCATATGTATTGATCCGATCATTTTAGCACCATGATAATATGACCGGAACATGAGATCCATGGCAGCCTTTATCATATAGAAGTTGTCATTAGCACTAATAGATGATTTTAAGGAAATTTTTGTTGCATTAATAGATAGCGAGGCAGATCAAATTTGCATAAAAGTTGCCTTATTCCAACAAAATATTGTGATAAAACTAATGAACAATTATTAACCGAAAATGGAGCACCTTTAAAAGTAAAATATAAAAACTATCTAAAGGATAAATATGTAATAATACATATTGTTTCAAAAATACATTTTTTATAATTAATGATATAAGTCAAGATATAATTTTAGGAACTCCCTTTTTAATTCAAATATATCCCTTTACTACCGACAGTCAAGGTATTTATGCTAATATTATGGGAAAAAATATAATTTTTAGATTTTTACATTCGATAAAACAAAAAGAATTATTTTTACTTCAAACATCTTCTATATTTAAGCAAATAAATTTAGTACAACAAAAAGAAAAAGAACTCATGTTTCTAAAAGAAGAACAATCATATGTATCAATAGAAGAAAAAATAAAAAATCCGTTAGTTCAAAAAAAAAATATTAGAAGTAGAAAATTTATTTTAAAGATTTTTTTTTGCAAATGTTCCAAATGCATTTTGGGATAGAAAAAAACATATTATTAATCTCCCATATCAAAAAGATTTTATATAAAAATATATTCCAACCAAAGCTAAAGCAATTCAAATGAACCAAGAATTATTACAAACATGTAAAAAAAAAAAAAAAATTCGAAGTCTTTTAGATAAAAAAACTCATTAGGCCTTCAAAGTCACCATGGTCATGCGTTGCTTTTTATGTTATGAATCATGCAGAAAAAGAACGTGGTGTCACAAGGTTAGTTATTAGTTACAAATCCCTAAACAAAGCTCTTCAATGGATAATATATCCTATTCCAAATAAAAGAAATTTATTAAATAGGTTATATAATGCTAAAATATTTTCAAAATTCGATTTAAAATCTGGATATTGACAAATTCATATAGCCGAAGACGATAGATATAAAACTGCTTTTACAGTCTCTTTCGGATTAAAAAATGCTCCTTCTGAATTTCAACGCATAATGAATGATATTTTCAACTCATACTCCACTTTTACAATAGTATATATAGACGATGTTCTAGTTTTTTCAAAAAATATATATCAACATTTTAAGCATTTACAAACATTTTTCAACATAATTAAAAAAATAGTTTAGCGGTTTCATCCTCTAAAATGAAATTATTACAAACTCAAATTCGTTTATTAGGGCATGAAATTCATATATGAACTATTAAACCAATAACTAGAGCCATAGAATTTTAGATAAATTCCCCAATGAAATAAAAGAAAAAAACCAATTACAAAGATTTTTAGGATGTTTAAACTATGTAGCTGATTTCTTTCCAAATATGAGACAAATTTGTCAACCTTTATTTCAAAGATTACAAACTAATCCTCCCTCATGAACTAATCAACACACTAAAATTGTTCAACTATTAAAAGAAAAAGTTAAAGCCCTACAATGTTTAGGTATTCCAAATCTTCGGACATTCATGATAGTGGAAACAGATGCATTTGACATAGGTTATGGAGGAATACTAAAACAAAAAATAGAATCAAAAGAACAGTTAGTTAGATTCCATTCAAGGGTATGACTTGGACCACAAAAGAGTTATTCAACAATTAAAAAAGAGGTTTTATCCATTGTCTTATGTATTTCCAAATTTCAAGATGATTTATATTTTAAAATTTTTTTATTAAAAATTGACAGTAGATCTGCAAAAGAAATTTTACAAAAAGATGTTCAAAATCTTGTTTCAAAACAAATTTTTGCTAGATGGCAAGCTATCCTATCTGCCTTTGATTTTGAAATTGAATTCATTAATGGTTCATTAAATTCATTGGCTGATTTCCTTACTCGGGGATTTTTGCAGGGTAATGGTAAACCATAAACCCAAATTCATTATTCATCCTAAATATATTCCTTTTAACCATACCCTCAATTTATATAAACTTAGAAAAACAAATTTTTTATCCCAGGGAAGGAAAAGTCCACTTAATTCATTTCTTACAAATTTTTGAATATAATTTAGAATTCATAAATAAACACCCTCATTTATTTACAAAAGATGATAGAGAATACTGTAACACCCTAAATTCAAAAGCCCGTACAAAATTAAAAGAACTAAAACATGTATCAAATTATTTTACTACCTAACTATAATTTTCCTTCTTGTAGATATGAACACTCCAACTCAACCTACAGCTCAAAAGGCAAAAGATTATGAACTCATCCCAAAAATAGTGATTCCTACAAACAACAGGTTTCAACCATTTTACAATTTTCCCCCACTAACCTATATTCAAGCCACCCAATCTTCTCAAAATCAAACTATTTCAAAACCACAAAATCAACCTATGGACAAACTCAAGCTCCCCATACTCCACCTAGACAACCAACTAATTCCTCATATTTTACAAAAAATATTATTGAACATATCACATTAACCCGATTCAAGGAAATCCCTAACATAGATACCCTTAAACAATTCACTCAAAGACTTTTTCCAACATGATGTAACTGGAGCACAGATGATCCCATTAAAAACCAAAAGTTTTATGAACTCATTTTAGTAGATTCTGATTCAATTGAACTCACCCATACTAAAGATTCTCAAAATCCAGACCGCAGCTTATTCAAAATGCATAATAAAAAAGGTGTGTTCCCAATGAAAATGGGCTTCCCCCTTTTCCATAAAAATATTTTCAGTAAATTTTTCTCCAAAAAGGGTATACATACCATGACTATCGGATGGCATGGTATAGAACCTTTCTATTCCGACCATTTGATCAGTCATGGTTTTTTACTTTTCATTCAAATTGTATTAAAAAATTTCCAATATGGTTTTACCACTGGTGGGTATTCTACGGCCCAGAAAATGATATAATTCCTCCCGAGGTTGAACTTGGTTTTCAACTCTTCAACAAAAAGTCCAAAGACGAAGAATTCCAGAAGCCAATACTATTCCACGCCGAATTCAAAGTTCCATGGATATTTTGTTGGTCCTTCAAATTTTTGCAGGCTTTCGACAAACCCAATCCATTATCACTGGTTCAAGAATTCAAAATCAAATGGTGGAACCAATTCAACACCTAGTTTTGTGATCAACAAGCAGTAGCCCATTTTTTCCAGACGGGTGAAAAGCTAACAAAGGCACTCAAAGAAATTTAAAAAAATCCGTCATCCACTACTCAAAGCAACAAGTCATTATCCATTCCACATGGTGAAAAGAACATTCCAGAAGTATCAAAGGAACCACCTGCTCCAAAAACTCCGAATACTCAACAACATCAACAAATACTCAAATTCATGGAAATGATAGGTAGCAATCCTCAATTAATGGAATTCATTAAAAATTAACAAAACAAAGCCCACATCGATTCCGATACGACAGAGGAATCAAGCTGTGATCCATTCGGAGGACCATTAGCTCAAGATCCATTTGATATGTAACATATTATAAAAAATAAAAAATAAAATAAAATAAAATAATATATATATAAATAAAAATAATATATAAGATATACATATAAATATATACATATATATGTTATCTATAAACTTAAAATAATATATTATAGATCTATAAAATAAAAAATCATATCCTAGATCCAGCTTTGCTATTTTTAGCTATTCCTCACATATAAATAGGGAGAATGATTTCATTGTAAACCCACTTGCTAGACTTAAGAGCATAAATCTTGAAAGATTTCTCTCTTTGTGTACTTGTCCACCTTGCAATCTCAAGAATCAATAAAGAAGTTATTATTCAAGTAAGTTTGTTCTTTACTTTGTTCTTGTTCTTACTATTATTTTTATTCTTAATTTTGTTCTTCTAATATATATATAAATATAATTTATGGTTAGCATATACAACATGGTCAGCTCCGCCACCTATTTCTAACTTTTGGGCCGGCTCCGCCGCCTATTGATCTAACTTTTGGTCAGCTTCACCATCTATTTTTAACTTTTGGGACGGCTCTGCCGCCTACTTCTAATTAATTTAGTCGGCTCCGCCGCCAAGTCTTCATTGGTATCAGAGCCACGAGAAGGTAAGTTAATTTTAGTTTAGGAGTTATTAATATCTTATGTGTTTTTTAATTATCTTGCTTGCATAAACGTTGGTAAAACTTAAGTTAATCTATAAAACTGTTGGTAAGCCAAGCATAGGTGTTCCCAGTAAGGTTTAAAAGTTGTTCCCGTATATGTTAGCATATTTAATTAGAAAACCTATAAGATAAAATGACTGCTAAATTAAAGAAACTATTTTCCAATTTCTCTAATACCAAAAATACTAGTGTTATTCAAAGTCATGAAATTCATGCTCCTATTAATTATTCAAACTGGACAATTCCTCATCAAAATATAGAAACAATATATTCAATAGGGTCATTCGATTTTAAAACAACATTTTCAATAAAACACATGAAGAAACTCAATCAATTCAAGAAGAATATCAAACGATTCCTTTATTATCCACAACGTCTTTACAATAATATATAAATAAAGGATATAGGTATATACATTTTAGATTAATTCAAGTGGTTGTAAAACCCTTAGTTCATCTAGGAGTAGATGCTCCAATATATTTAGCTTTAAGAGATAAAAGATTGAAACGTTACAAAACTTCATTATTAGCTATGATTCAAACTAATATTTGTAATGGTCCAATATATTTTAATTGTTCACCAAATTTTTCAATAGACTTAAAAGATCCATTAATATTAGATTCATTAGTATTAGATATTCATTTAAAAGGAGACGAATTTGAGAAATTAAGTAAAAATTTTGCAATAATATATAGAATTTATTTTAGGTTAATGACCTCTCAATTAAATCCAAAATTTACCTTAAATCCAACAAACAAAGAAGAAACGGGACTATTACAGATAAAAGTCGAACAATCCTCTGTTTTTATCCCTAAAAGATTAAAATTGAATGAAATAACAATACCAGATAAATTTCAAAATCTTGCCCCTCAAATACCTAGAAATTTTAGAAAGAAAAGAAATTGATGAAATAATTGAAGAACCTAATGGATCAATCCTTCTTAGGTTTAATTCATATAGAGAAATACCTTCAACAAATTCATCTACTATATCTTCATTAAAAATAAATGAACCTCATAGGCAATCATTTTCCGAAGGAACTAGATCAATTCATTTAGAAAATCCATTATGATTTAGTTATAGAACGCCTATTCCAGAACCTATAAATTCACCACCGTCATCACCAACCATGTCCCAAATGAAAAGTGAAATAAATGTAATTATAAATCCTGATTTTCACATTCAATTAGATGATTTAGAAGAAGAATTTAATAGTAAAGATAATGAAGAAAAAAGAAATTAGTTTTCAAAACTTGATTTTTTTTGCAAAGAAAAAATAAAAGATGAATGGATTCAAGAAATGCATAAAAGAAAATTAAATATTGAATTTTTTACATGGTTTTCATATTGGATAAGTAAAATAGGAATTATAGATCCTTATATTACCCCTCAAATTAATGTACAAACAAATTTATACAAAAAATGGAATTTAACTAATGGAACTACTATCACTAGTATATATCCACCCCTCAATCAATTCAAGTTGACACTCTGGAAGGTGAAATAAAAGCTTCCCCTTTTAAAAAAGGTAAAGAAAATGACGAACCTATAGATATAGAAGATATTAGAAAAATATATCAACAAAATAATTATTCAAACCAAATCCTCCACACTATGAACAATCATTTAGAAGTTATTACAACAAAATAGATTCGATTCCTAAACAAAGTCCAAAACTTTTTAACGATGTATCAAACCCTCATTTTCAACCACGCAGTCTACCTAAAGACATTGAAGATTCAATAAAAATTTCATCCAATAATATGGTTTTAAATAAAATTACTCAAAGTCATACTAAATTAGAAGCTAGTTTAGCTAGTTCGTCTAAAAATTCAATACATAAAATCGGCTGACTAGATCAATGTAATCCTAACCAAGAAGAAACCGAGTCTGTAATATCCTCAGAAAAGTCTGAAATAGAATCAGTATTATCAAAAAATATTAATACAATAGAAGACAACTTCCAAGATGATAATGAAAATAAAATATATATGAGTAGAAATAAATTCAAAAGAACCACAAAATGGAAAAATACAAAATCAAGAAATTACTATAATAGACCTACACCGCCAGACATTCAATATGAAGAAATATCAAAGTTTCATGGTAGTAGGTATGATGGGCAATCAGTCTACGAATGGAATATAGATGGTAAATCTGAATATGAAATACTAAATACTCTTCAGAAAATGGGCATGACTAGGTTAGCATATAAAATTCAAAACATAGAAGAAAAAAATGTTACATGTCTTCTTATTCAAGGATTTACAGGACAACTAAAATATTGGTGGGATAATGCAATTTCTCTTCAAGATAAAATTACAATTTTAGAAAATACAATAGAAACTGAAGATGAATTAGGATGTATAACAACTAAACCAGATTCAACAGATTGTTTAATAATTACTATAGCCATGTATTTTGTAGGAAATCCATCCAAGGAATTAAATTCATCCAAAATATTTTTAACAAATTTAAGATGTCCAACCTTATCAGACTTTAGGTGGTATAAGGATATGTTTTTAACATATGTATTAAGAAGACCTTATTGCAATGCATCTTTTTGGAAAGAAAAATTCATAACTGGTCTGCCTACTTTATTTTCACAACGAATTATGAGTAATGTTCAAAATGAGCTAATAAACAAATACATAAACTATGAAACAATAACTTTTGGTCAATTATTTGCTTTTACTAAAAAAAAAAGGGTTAGCCTTATGTTCCGAGCTTAAAATACAAGTTAGATATGGATCTGAACGCCGAGAAGTAGGTTCTTTTTGTCAAGCCTTTGGCATAAGTGGAATAAAAGCTCATTCACGTCAAAAACCTAAACATTTAAAATTCAAACGTCATAAAAAATCTTATCATGAATACAGAAAACAAAAACCTTATTTTAAAATTACAAAAATAATAATAAAAATATAATAACATGTTGGAAATGTGGAAAGGTAGGACACAAAGCAGATAAATGCAAATTAAAGAAAAATATTAATGAAATTTTTCAAGAAACTAATTTAAAAGAAAAAATGGCTTCATTATTAGTACAAAGTTCTGACGAGGAAAGAAAAGAATCTGATTCAAGCAGTGAAAGTTCATGTAATACTATGTCTAGAATATGTATAAACGTGATTACTTAAAAGAAGGATAAAGAATTTCTTTTTGATATTATAGATCAAATTGAAGATCCTAAGATCAAAGGAGATTATTTAAAAAGACTAAAAGATTTAGTTCGAAGAACCTGTTAAATTAGTTGAACCTTTTAGTTTGTCAAAAATATTAGACAAATATTCATCAAATCCTTTAACCAAAAAGAATTCTTTAAAAGATATTCAAAGTTAAATAAATATATTGAAAAGTCAAATTAATAAAATAAAAGAACAAATAAATTCACTCCAGATAAAAGATCTAGAAATTGAAGCTAAAATTGCATCTATAATAATTAATGAAGATACCCCTTCAGTAAATCCACCTTCTACAGAAATAAAAATAGGAACACAAATTCCCCCCAAATCTCAATTTTTAAAAAATTTAAAATAAGATTAAAACTTATAATTCTTTTCCAAAAAGGAAAGTGACAAAATAAGTGGGACAAATAAAAATAGAAAGGTAGACACGATAAGTGGGACAAATGAGTACTTGAATTAAAATGAAAAAAAATAAATTTTATTTTAAATTTTATTTATATCTTATATTTAAAATTGAAATTTAAAATAATAAAAATACCAAATTTTAAATAATTTAAAATTATTGTGTAGTATAATTTATAATTTTTAAAAATAAATTGAGAATTCAATTAATTTAAAGTTAAATGTAATGTCATTTTTCACTTTATATATTACAATAAAATTAAAATTTTAAAATATAGATACCAAATTTAATAAATATGTTTTAAATTATTCTAGATAATCTAAAATTTTTAAACATCATTAGTAAAATTCAAAGATAAATTATAAGATTATAATAGAAAAATATATCTATATTAACAACGTTTCATTTTAGTAGTTTTGAAAGTTTAAAAGTAATTTTAATTTTATTATATCTATTTTTTTAATTTTTTTATAAAAATATAAAATTATTATTATTATTATTTTTTATTTCCACTTCTATTTTTACTTATACATATTTTTTAAGTTAATTCAAACACCTTCAATGGACACCAATCTCCTACTGACCTGGCAAATCGGCATACTACTGATTTGATGGGATTAATATATATGATAAATATATATATATGTAACAACATATAATATACATATCGCATTATACTAATCCAATTGAATCAACATGCTGATATATATCATATGTACTGATCCGATCATTTTAGCACCATGATAATTGTTGAGTAAGGAAAACTAATGTGTAGGGTTTTCAAGAATAGGCTTATAAATAAGACTATGGGTTTGGGTATAGGCCCAATGGTCAAGGCGTTATTAAGAAAATGGACTTTTTCGGGAGAACCTGTGACTAGGTGATCGGTGGATATAGAGGTCGGACAAGGAGAAGTCGGACGAAGGAAAGGGAGACAATAGGCATTTAGGTCGGTTGCCATAGAGGTCGAGCAAAGAGAAGTCGGGCGAAGAAAGATGAGGCATCCGATGCGGAGGTCGGACAAATGGAAGACGGGCAAAGGGAGAAGAAGCAGTGGATGTGCAGGTCCAAGGCAGTTGGAAGAATTTACAACTGGCAATCGGATATGAAGGCACAATTTGATAACTACATTTGGGCGGTTGACATGGGCTTTTAAATAGGTCTTTTCACGACCTAAAAGCGGCATCTTCAATCGACATTAAATTTGGTGAATTTCTTTTGGGGATCATCTTTTTACTTTTACAGCCTTAAGCATTTCTTTTCAGTTTATTTTCTTATGTACCGTACGGTGTCTAGAAACTTTCAATTTCATACATCTTTTTACTCAAATTCAGAAATAATTTCTATTTTCAGATTTTACTTTATTTTTGAAAATCTGCATCAACAATTTGGCGACCACAGTGGGAGAAAGGCAAGATTGTTGATCCTACGTCAAGAGAGAACTTTATACGACTGAGGTCCGGCCGAATCATCGGAAGGATCCACATGGCAGGCTCACAGCCCCAAGTATCTTCAACACCGGTGGGAGAAACAATCTCACCACCTGCCATGCCGAATGCAGGGGAACCACCACAAGCACCTGCTGATTGGGTGTCTTATGTTTAACATTTGAACAATCAGCAAACTTTGGCTATGCAGAACATGTTGTGCAAGCAACAAAATCTCATGCAGAATATGGTAGATCAGGCTCTATCAAGGGTTACTCTTCAACCTTCAGGGATGTCACCATCCAAGTGTCGTTACTAAGGTCGATAGAGGAAAGACTCCTCTAACATAACCAAATAATGTCCCACTGGGTGTCAGAGCCGAGCCAACCTTCCCCAGAGAAGAAAGAATAGGGGGACAAACGCATAATCCCATTCCTGTTTTTGATCCTATTCCACTCAGGGTGGATCCGGAGGACATCGCTCAAGTGTTGCGGGTGCATTTCGGAATGAATCCTCAGACGTGAACAGACCGGCATATCAGAGGCCGTTTCCAGAAAGAATCATCAATGAGCATCCCCTCCCGAGGAATTATAGGCCTCCTGATTTCCACTCCTTCTCAGGGGAAGATGGAGCATCAACCATTGAGCATATAAGACGTTTCACGACTCAACTTGGGGAAGTGGGTAATAATCCGTTTCAAAAGTTACAATTGTTCGGATTGTCTCTCACAAGAACCGCTTTATCCTGGTTTGCCAATCTTCCACCAGGACAATTGCAAACTTAGGAAGGTTTGGAAGCGGCTTTTCATGCAAGGTTCTTTAATCCTCTTCCGACGGTTTCACTCACAGACCTCTTGGAGATTAGGCAAACACCGGAGGAGACCGCCTACCAATTCATAGAGCGTATACGACTGATGAAAGGACGTTGTCCATCAGTCATTGAGGAGAGCAAAATGACCAATTTGGTGGTCAGGAATATGCATACACGACTGCGGGAGGCTTTAACAGCTCATGATGTTCGAGATCTGGCTAGTTTAGCATCCAAGGCAGGGAGGTTAGAATCTCTCTTTAGAGAAAAGGATCACAACTTCCGGCGGAACAAGGTCCAACAGATGGTCAGTGTCGATACAGAGATGTATGAGCCAGACGATGAACAAGGGAAAGGTGTTGAAGAAATGGCGGTGGAGATTGTAAACGGCAAGCCCTATGTATGTTCCAAACTAAAACCCCTCCCAGGGGCAGAAGAGCTGGAACAACCAACTTTTGATGCATCTAAAGAAAATGAGATATTCGATATTCTGCTAGCAGATGGTCAAATTCGCATTCCTAAGGGACAACGGTTGGCGACAAATGAAGAAATAAAGGGAATGCCGTACTAAAAGTGGCATAACTCCTTTGCGCATTACACTAACCAGTGTACGCACTTCCGAAAGGAAATTCAGAGCGCTATCAAAGCTGGAAAGTTCAAATACGTGACGATGGGAGTAGAGCAGCAACTCTTCCCGAAAGTAACTACTGCAGTAATCTCTATGCGTTCTTCACAAGATATACAAAGAAATGATGAGAGAGACACCAAGCGGAAGGAGCGTACGCCAAAGGAGCGAGAGCTTGATCAGGAGGACAAGTTCAAGATCTGCGAAACAAGGGTGGCAGAGAAATTGGACAAAAAGGATGGCTCCCTTGAAGTGGAATTGAAGGACAAAGTGGTAGTTCGAGATCGACCAACACGCAAGCCACAACTAGTCCATGAAAAATGGAGTCAGAATAGAAAGCCTTTACCCATAGATATAGATCCCCGATTTCCAGGTATGAATCATACGCAAATCCGTAATGCTAAACGTAAGTACGCAGCTCGGCATGGGAGACGAGCAGAAAAAGGGAAAAAGAAGATTGATACACCACCTGAAAGGCAAGAGCCAAGAGACCAACTACAAGAGCATTGGGAAATCGAGAGGCCTTTCAAGAAGGCCAGGTGTTTCCGATTTCAATTCTGCAGACGGATCAACATTGATCCCAAGATAGAAGCTGCCAAAAAAGAGGCTCCCGAAATAATCTTTGGGACGTTTGCTCCAGAGGAGACGAGGACTTTACGTAGCAAAATAGTAAAGGCAGACAAGACCATGTTTGAGGTCAGGATGACTGGTATGCGGTGGTTCGAAGAGGGAGATGAGCCTATCTGGGCAAGTCTGAAGGACGAGGAACCAGAATGGGCGGCAATGGGTGGCAGCCCCGGATATACACATAGCAGCCCCCCACCCATGGTTTTTCCACCTATACCAGAAGGAGTGATCCCGTACTTGAAACCATTATATGTTAACGCTCACATATGTGGTAAGCCGATTAACAAGGTTTTCATTGATAATGGAGCTGTCTTCAACGTTATGCCTCTCAAGACCTTGAAGAAATTGGGGAAAGGAGTTGGCGATCTATCGCCGGTTGACATCGAGATGACAAGCTTCACAGGACAGCCAACGAAACCGGAAGGGATGATGGTGGCCCCTATTGAGGTAGGAACGAAGGTGATCTCAACCATGTTCTTTGTAGTGGATGCTAATACTACTTACTCGGTCCTATTGGGGCGAGATTGGATTCACGCTTCCAAGTGCGTGCCCTCTTCTCTCCATCAGCAAATCATGTTCTGGGAAGGAGATCAAGTGTTCATAATGGATGCAAGCACTAATCCATTCGGCTCCACAGAGATTGTGGAAGAATCCGTACTGTATTCTGAGTATGTACCTCCGATTTCACAGACAATTGTGGTTGATGAGTATCCATGGAAGAGCTGCAAGCTCACTGCGCAGGGGTATGTGTTTCATTATAAACATTTTCTTTCTTATGGCTCTGTTGTTAGCCGAAAATATTAAATTTATTAAAGTTTAATTATGGAAGAGATAAGTGAATGCAACTTGTTGATTAGGCAGTTTTATTTAAACCAATTAATGGTTATATTACATAGTGAGGAAGGTTCCAACAATAATGTTGATGAGGGAGAAGGCTTTCACTGGCCTGACTTGCTGGAGAAAACAGAACCTTCTTTATCAACTCAGGATCCGCTCATTGAATACAATGTAGGAACTGAACAGATACCCAAGATGGTCAGGGTTAGTGGTTTGTTGTCTAAAAACCAACAAGAGCAAATAGTAACGGTAATTCGGGACCATATGGAGTGTTTGACATGGGATTATTCTGAAATGCCTGAATTGGCACGCAATTTAGTAGAACACAGGTTACCCATTAAGAAGGGGTTCAAGCCGTATAAGCAGCCTCCAAGAAGGGTTAGTCCAGAACTGCTTCTGCAGATCAAAGAAGAGATTGAGAAGTTATTGAAAGTAGGGTTCATTCGACCCTGTCGGTATGCAGAATGGATAGCCAACATTGTCCCGTTAACCAAGAAGAATGGAAAATTTTGGATCTGCATCGACTTCAGAGATCTCAATATAGTTACTCCTAAATATGAATATGTAATGCCCATAGCTGATATGTTGATTGATTCGGCGGCAGGATACCGAATTCTAAATCTGATGGATGGTTATGCGGGGTATAATCAGATCTCACTGGCAGAAGAAGATATACCAAAAACCGCGTTCAGGTGCCCAGGAGCTTTGGGGATCTACGAATGGACGGTTATGCCGTTCGGTTTAAAGAATGCTGAAGCAACCTATCAACGGACAATGAATACTATCTTTCATGATTTGATTGGGCAGTCCATGGAGGTATATATTGATGATGTGATCATTAAGTCTACTGACTTTGATACACATCTGGTCGACCTAAAAAATGCTTTTCTGTGGATGAAGCAATACAACCTGAAAATGAACCCAACGAAATGCGCCTTTGGATTTTCGGCAAGAAATTTCCTGGGTTTCTTAGTGCATGAAAAGGGAATAGAGGTTGATGCAAACAAAACTAAAGTTGTTTTGACGATGCGACCCCCTCGGACGGTCAAAGAGGTTCAAAGTTTGTTGGGTAAAGTAAATTACCTGAGGAGGTTCATATCAAATGCTGTAGGAAAGTTAAAACCCATCACAAAGTTATTAAAGAATAAAGCAACAGATTTCTCTTGGGGTCCAGAGCAGCAAGAGGCATTCGAAGAAATTAAGCAGGCATTAACAAAACCACCCGTGTTGGTTCCCCCAAGAGGAGATCGACCTCTTAGACTGTATGTGGCAAACAGTTTCGATGTGGTGAGCAGTCTGCTAGCACAAAAATGGGAAGGCGGCAAGGAAAAGGCTATTTACTACTTAAGCAAAACTCTGGCGGGGCCAGAGCTGAATTATACCATGCCTAAAAAAATGTGTTATTCTTTAGTCTTCGCATGTACTCGGTTGGAGCATTATATTCTGCCAAGAGAAACCGAGGTAGTTTCCAAGGTGGATCTGATCAAATTAATTCTGCACAGACCAACCATGCAGGGAAGGTTAAGACGGTACACTTGTAATTATCCTCATTTACGTCAATATAGAGATATGGTATATCGCTTGTTATATAGAATTGCGGAGGTGGTTATTGAGCATGTACCGAGAACAGAGAATCGACAAACAGATAATTTAGCTCAGAATGCGTGTCAGCAAATAATTGTTGGCAATATTGATACAAGTACCGATTGGCGAACAAAAATTATAGTCTATTTGGAATTACCGAATTTTGCGACTTCTGTGGGTATCCGATTGAAAGCATTACGCTTTCAACTCATTGAAGGGGTTCTGTATAAGAGAATCTTTGAGGGAGTATTATTAAGGTGTTTGGGACCAGAAGAATCAATCAAAGTGATGGAAGAAGTTCATGGTGGAATTTGTGGGGCACACCGAGCAGGATTGAATATGCGATGGGCTATTCATAGATTGGGGTTCTATTAGCCAAAAATATTTGATGATTGTATCAAATTTGCTAAAGGATGTCAGGAGTGTCAGAGGCATGGCCCGTTAAATCATCTGCCAGCAGTGGAACTCCAAGCAATGATCAAACCATGGCCATTCAAAGCCTGGGCATTGGATGTAATAGGGAAAATTCATCCGGCTTCCTCGAAGCAACATTCGTTCATTTTGGTAGCAACTGATTACTTCACCAAATGGGTAGAGGCAGTCCCTTTGAGAAATGTGACACAAAAAGAGGTGAACGATTTTGTGCTGACTCACATTATTTATCAGTTTGGATCCCTCACACTCTTACGACCGATCAAGGTTTGATGTGTACCGGGGAAAAATTTATCGAGTTTTTGGCCGAATTCAACATCAAACTGCATCATTCATCGCCTTATTACCCACAGGCTAATGGATTGGTTGAAGCGGTAAATAAAATTGTCATCGGCATCATCCGGAAAATGGTGGAGGGAAATTCAAGGAAATGGCATACCTTGCTGCCTCAGGCATTATGGGCCCACCAAAATAGTATGAACACTTCTACTGGATTTTCCCCCTACCAATTAACGTTCGGGCAAGATGCTTTACTTCATGCCGAATTTGTTGTATCTTCACTTAGGATAATTAGTACAACGGTGAATAATGATGAAGCTTATGTACAAGGGATGTGGCGACAATTGGAGGAAG
This sequence comes from Andrographis paniculata, assembly GCF_009805555.1. NCBI lineage: Eukaryota > Viridiplantae > Streptophyta > Magnoliopsida > Lamiales > Acanthaceae > Andrographis > Andrographis paniculata. The sequence continues at coordinate 1,694,518 of NW_026137589.1, forward strand.
TAGATACTGATCGATTGAATGCTCTGGATTGAGTGGTCAAACAAAATGAGATAAGAGCTAAATATTATGGAAAAAGAGTATCTCCTAAGAGTTTTACAGAAGGAGATTTGGTGTGAAAAATGATTCTGCCCACATATAAGAAAGTGGATCAGTTAGGGAAGTGGTCTTCCAATTGGGAAGGTCCTTTCATCATTCACAGAGTAATTGGAAATGGAGCTTTTATTATTGTGAATCAGGAAGGAAAATTGGTACATGAGAATATTAATGCTAAGTATCTGAAAAGGTATTTTCCTGTCTTTTCATAACATGGTTATTAATTCTTATTACAAGAGACTTAAGAACCCTTTAAAGGTCCGAACCCACAGGGAGGGGTTTTTATTCATCATCTGGAAGGGTGACACAAATATGATCATCCTCTGGTTCAAAAACAACATCCCAATTCGCAGAAACCATCTCAGGTTCTTCATCCAGAAGTCTTCTAAATCCGGACGATAGCGATCACATTGATCTTGCATTTCTTGAAGGTCTTGTCCGATGCGAACTTTCATATCTTGTAAAGAATGACATTCTCGTTCAGCAAGCACACGCAGCTTGGAAAGTGTTGATCTTTGCTGGTAGAAGTGGCCATAACATGATGGATATCCATATGATGATCCAGGTCAGATATATGGGTAAGAATGTCAGTGAAGGGCTCGTAGCAGGTAGACACACGTTCCACCAGGCGAATCGTATGATGTATAATCTTCCTACCTCTGTATCAGGTCTTCAGCATGATGACCTATGGAGTGTTTGCCCACAAGGAATGGTTGTAAGGTACTCTCTCAATTGTTGGCAGGGACACGAATGTGGGGAGAAAACATTTTGGATGTAAGTGTATTGGTGACATTCGTGGTGGGGAAGTATAAGTTATATATATTGCAGTGTTCAGTTTCTAACTTAGCTGAAGATGCAAAAAATATGGATCGATGTTCTGAAAAGTAGGATATATATATATAGACCAAGTCTGGAAGTTATATACATGTTACAACTAAGCTAGGGAGAAAGAAGGGCCCGAAGGGCAGCTCGGAGGTTGGCCCACTTTAGCTCCGACCGGGTTGCCCGACGCCGCTGGTAGGCCTCCTTGTGTCCTCTAACGAGTCTCATTCTTATGTTCGATTGAAGTTGATCGTAGAGACACGTTTGTGTTTGGCGATGTTCCTCCACCAGACGACCTCCTTCTTGGATGTTGTCATCCAAGGAATCCAATTGTTGTTGAAGGCGATTGAGCTCTTCTGTCTTTTGGGAGATCTTAGCCGCCAGCGTTTGTTGCGCTTGTTGGAGTTCATCCAGCATTAGCCTTGGCAAGATCAAGGTCTTCGTTGACCTTTTTCAAGGATACTTCAAGGCTAGCCGGATCAGCGGTCGGTTGAGATGACGTGGCCTCGGATAACGGAGGTCAGATCAGAGGTAGTTCGCCTGAAGTTCTGTGATCCTCTCCATCATCCCATCGAGAATGGGAGTAGCTCCCGACTCCAGTGGGTGCTGCACTAAAAATTCTATGCGACCTGAACCAAAGCCTCAAGGTCGGCTGGACTCAGGTCGGCGAAAGGCAAGTCAGCACAGCGTACTACGATTGGTCGGGCAGGAGTCGGGAGAGTAACTTGAGCCAGTATACTCATCTCTTAGGCAGCCTGAAATAAAAAATGTTAAAGTATAAAGGAACAGAAATGAACTCACCAAAAAATAGATACAGGGTTGAAATCTACCTGATTGAAAAACGGTTGTTGCTTCGGAAGGAGCCATGACCCGGAACGCCATAGGAGTACCTTGGCGGGTCGTCGGGCCGATGGCCGACTCGTCTTCTGGTTGCAGACGATGGGCAGCGACCAGTTCCATACCCTGAAAGGAAGTATTAGTTAAGGAAAGGGAACAAAAGAATCAAAGGGTAAAGATAAAGGAATACTAACCGAGCCCCATGGGATAAAATTTACTGAAACTTCGCCCGACTTCGAGGAGATCTTCTCGATGTCGTGACGCGGTGGGATCGGTTGCACTGGTTGGGGCACTGCGGGAGGTCCCTCGCCAACGGGTTGGGCGGCTGGCTGCAAAGGCAGTGCAACTACTTGGTCGGGCGGTGCCGCCACTGGGTCAGGCAATGCGGCAATTTGGTCGGGCACCGCCACGACCATTTCAGGTTCCTAGTTGAAAGTAATGATACATGAGTTAGAGATTTATAAAGGGAATCACGTGGAAATACTTTGGCAGTTACATGTGGTGGTGGGGGAACAGGTGAAGACGAAACTGGATGAGAAGTTTGCCTCCCCGCCGGTTCCTCCGGCCGGCGGATCATCGGCAGTTCCCCCTCTACAGCAAGGGGGGTCGGTTGAGAAGCAACCGACGAAGGACTCGACTGGACCTACACAAAGGAGAATTGAAATTAGTGATGAAGTTGAATAATTTTTTCTTAGAGGTATTAGGAAATACTTTACCTCAACCTGCAGAGGGGTCGGTTGTGTCGTGGTCGATCGCCCAGCGGTCGGAAGGTTTTCTGATGGACCGACCAGTTGAGTGGCCAGTTGTTCGATGGGTGTGTCGGATGATGCAGCGGTCGATTGATTGGCAGTCGGGATTGGGGCTGGTTGAGGAGAATCTGGAGTAATGGTTGGTTGAGGATCGATCGGGGTAATGGTCGGCTGGGTTGCAGTCGGCTGAGAGACAGTCGGGGCCATGGTTGGTGGCAGCGAAGGGGTCTCTGAAATTAAAAATGTTAAAATGAAAAAGTACACGTTAAAGGAAAATGAACTTGAAGGAAGAACTTACCGAATTGCTCCTTCAAGTATTTTGGCAGTCCGCTTGTGTCCACTGGTACTCCTCGATTGCCTGCATGTCGATGGCGGGGGCGGTCTTTGGTTTCTTCTTTTTGGCTCCAGATCCGCCTTCGGTAGGCGCCGAGCTCTTCCTCTTAGGAGTAGAGACTAATCGGGGAGATCCCAGAGCCAATGTTAGGGGCGGAATGAGTTTTCCAATCAACTGGTCGGTTGGAGGAGCAATAAGAGACCAAGTGGCTGACCACCAGGTCGGGAAGGCCTCATCCGCCGAAGGTTTAAGGCGGAAAGGTAAGTAAGAGTTGGAGGTAATATAGTTTGTGAGTTGGGAAATATGGTATGAGCTCGGGGATCACCAGCCCTTCTGGGCTTTGAGGTATAAGGTAAGGTCAGGCCAGTGGTCCCGGTAGGCCCTGACAGCAATCGAACTGTCGGGCCAGAAACTGGCGTTGATAGTTAAAAGTATAAAAGGATCTAAATTTTTCTTGTCCGACCTCTTACTTGAAAATAGAGATCGCGGTTTCAAAGTAGAATCCCATGAGAAGGGATAGGTCGGATGGGGAAGAGGATCGGGATAAGAGCGGGGATATAGAGTGTCGGGATAGAGCCAAAAAAGGTCGGTGGCATATTAGGCGAGAGTTTCATAAACATAATAACGGGAGTTGCTTCGGTCTTCGGTCAAAATTTAGGTGATGACAGGATCGGATGGATGAAGATTAGAGGAACTAGGAGTTAATTGGGCTAAAGCAAAACCTATTGATCTCTGAGGGTTCGGGCTAATAGGAAGTCGGCCAAAAATTGGATTCGGGAAGTATAGGCGAAGCCACAGCTCCAGGAACCAAAATGGTCCCGAAGTAGTTGTGTCCGCCTTTTTGGTGTCGGTTAGGCGGGCACTCACTCAGGATAAACCCTAAAAAAGGTTAGCTAAAAATAAGGTTCCTAGAGAGAAAAACTGGCCACTGGCCAGATGAATAGCCAGATCAACCTGGAAAGAAAGAACAAGCTTGAAGGGGGAAAGAATTATATATCTGTGAAGAAAGAAAAACTCAACTAAATATCTGACTTTGAATTTACATAGAAAAGTATAAGGGAAAGAAAGTGTACCTGCATAGCCAAAAGAGGAGGAACGTTGTGTATTCCAACTCGGACACAGGGGTGCCTTCCTCGCCCAAAAATTTGGTGACAAAGCTGGTCCAGCCTCTCTCCTTCTCGGCAAGTTTGGCGAGGGCCCAACTAGCATGGTCGGGCGAGGGCTCCCGACCCTCGAAAGAGACCAGTACAAGATCGTCGCCCACTATAGGTAAGTGGACGATGAGGGCCATGTCCATAAGGGTCGGGCCAATGGGACCAGAAGGGAGAAAGAAAATTCCCATCTGTGCGTGCCAGAAGGCTGCCATCGCCAACAGGGCCTTATCATGGAGGTGAAGAGGTTGGGTTGACAGCAGGATGGCCTTGTCGATGCCCTGCCTCCTCCATTGTTCTTGATAGTGGGGGCGCAATCTCGCATGCCACTTACGTACGCATCTTTAGGATCGGTGAGGTGAGTCCTGATGCTGTCCAGAAGTCGTTCCGGCTTGAAAGCAACATCATTTATGGACATCGGAGAAACTTGAGAGATGACAAATTTCATATGATCGGCATCTTCGTTTGTGGTACAATAGGGGCGAATGGTAGGGGTGAGAACCCTTGAAGCTACAAACGGGACCGATGGGTCAGTCCCGTCGAAAGGAAGAGCAAGGACATATTGGTTGGTCATTTGCGAAGGATATGCAGAAAACGAAAGAGAAGAGATTTTGAAGGATATTCGCTGGAGAGAAAATGAAGGATTTCAGAATTCTGAGTGCGTGAATATGGAAGGGTGAGAGAAGGGTTTTTACATAAACCCCACGATGTGACATAAACAGTGTAATGATGGCACTGTGCTACAAACCCCTAAACGTCATATCTCACACAGTCCGAGAAGTGACGCTTAAGAGTCGGGCGGGGGGGGGGCAAGTGGTTAAGTAAGGAAAACCAATGTGTGGGGTTTTCGAGAATAGGCTTATAAATAAGACTATGGGTTTGAGTATAGGCCCAATGGTCAAAGCGTTATTAAGAAAATGGGCTTTTTCGGGAGAACCTGTGACTAGGTGATCGGTGGATATAGAGGTCGGACAAGGAGAGGTCGGACGAAGGAAAGGGAGACAATAGACGTCGGTTGGCATAGAGGTCGGGCAAAGGAAAGTCGGGCGAAGAAAGATGAGGTGGCCGATGCGGAGGTCGGACAAATGAAAGACGGGCAAAGGGAGAAGAACCAGTGGACGTGCAGGTCGGATGAAAAGCAGTTCCAAGGAGGTTGGAAGAAGTTACAACTGGCAATCGGATATGAAGGCACGATCTGATAACTACATTTGGGCGGTTGGCATGGGTTTTTAAATAGGTCTTTTCACGACCTAAAAGCGGCATCTTCAATTTACTTTTACATCATTTAGCATTTCTTTTCTATTTATTTTTTTATGTACCGTACGGTGTCTAAAAATTTTCAATTTCAGATATCTTTTTACTCAAATTCAGAAATAATTTCTATTTTCGAATTTTACTTTTTATTGTTAAAAATCTGCATCAACAATAATATGACTGGAACATGAGATCCATGCCAGCCTTTATTTTATTTTATAGAAGTTGTCATTGGCACTAATTTTATTTTGTCAAGTAATGATTCAATTCAGCCATGCTGAATTAGAATATTCAGCGTATCATCCCTCCTGTTATTAAAAATTACACGAACAAACAGGCTCATTTAATGCATACATACTTCTAAGTACAAGGCCATTATCTTCTTGGACAAATTTTGAAATACTTTTTGATAAAAGAACAAATGAAGCATTTATTGTGGGGCTAAAACGGAATATATATATATATATATAAACATTTAATATATGTTTTATTATTATTATTTGCTACAAAGCAACGCGAGACAAAGACAAGAAGTAATGAATTATATAAATACATATATTTGATGTATTTTATTTTGAAGTATTTTTTAATGCAAATTATTAAAAATCATATAAATAATATAAAAAATATTATTTTATATTAAATATTATTTTTTTAATAAAAAATAAAATATTATATATATTGAATATCTTATTAATAAAAGATTATTTAACTGAACAATCTCAAACATACTTTGACAAATTCAAATGATAAAAATAAAAACAAAATTAAAAATTAGTGGGCCAGCTGCCCTCACTATCCTCAGTATTGCTTTCAATATTAGTGTTATTATTTTTTTTTTTTTTAAAAAAAAGTTAGTTAATTAATTAACTTAATCTAGCTATTATTCTATCCTTAAATTTCAACAACATATCCAAGAGATTCCTCGAGAGGATTCTTGAGGACACAAAATTGAGTAACACTAGTTATCATTGCTACTAAGAAGAGTACTTTAATTTTTTGAACTACATGTTTGAATATTTGTGAAAAATAAAAATTGTATATGAACAAAAAATGAGAGTTTCAATGTGCATATATATAGGCATATATATGTGGGCTCCAAATGATAATATATAAAAAAATTTGCTAACACCCCCCTCAAACTTAAGGTGGTAAAGTAGAAATCAACTTGAGTTTGCTCAACAATGTGGAGAACTGGCCTGGGAAGAGGGATTTGGTGAAGATATCCGTAGTCTGATCCTTGAAAGAAACAAAAGATAGATGAACAGTGCCTGCACGAACATGTTGATGAACAAAGTGATAATCAATCTCAATAAGCTTGGTGCGCTCGTGAAAGACAACATTATTGGAGATCTGAATTGTGTGGTGCTGTCACAATGGAGGGAAGTAGAAGAAGGCTGAGGAACCCTGAGATCAGAAAGAAGCCGACGAAGCCAAATGAGCTCTGAAGTCGAATCCGCAAGAGCATGATACTCAGACTCTGCATTGGAGCGAGAAACGAGAGTTTGTTTCTTGTTGCGCAAAGAAACAAGGGAACTCTCAAGAAAAAAACAATAACATGTGATCAGCATCAGAGAAACCTGCAAGAACCAATGGAGAGTCAGCAGAAAAATGAAGACCATGTAGGAGTGTTCCCTTGACATAACCAAGGATGCACAACACAGCAACATAGTGAACTGTCCGGGGATTAGTCATGAATTGAGCAGCAACATCGAACCGTATGAGCTATGTCAGGGCGAGTGACCGTCAAGTATATCAAGGATTCCACTAACTGTCGATAACGGGAAGGATCCTCTAGTGGAGTGCCGTCGAAAGGATCAAATCGGCAGTTCCCCTCGAGAAGGGTGGATGCAATCTTGCTATCAGTCAGACCTGAACGAGATATGAGATCAGATGCATATTTCGCCTGAGATAGATATATGCTATCTGGAGCGTCAGAAATCTCAAGTCCGAAAAAATAGTGGAGCTAACCAAGACTCTTCATGTCAAAGTGTTGATGAAGGTAGGCTTGTAGATCGGATATGCCAGAAGTGTCGTCGCCGGTAATAACCATGTCATCCACATACAACAAAAAAATGATGATCCCGGCAGGAGAACGATGAATAAAGAGAGCAAAGTCTTAGGAAAATGCAAAAAAACCATAGAGAATGAGTGCAACACTAAACTTGGCGAACCAAGCTCGGGGCGCCTACTTCAGTCCATAAAGGGCACGCCATAGCTGACATACCTGAGCCAGGTGGAGGGGTCAAGCAGACTTCCTTAGACAAATCTCCATGAAGAAACGCATTTTTCAGATCCAACTATAATAATTGCCAACGTCAAACAACGGCAACAACAAAGAGACAATGGACAAATGTCAAACGAGCAACATGAGCAAATGTCTCCTTATATCAAGACCATACTCTTGCGAAAAACCCCTGGCAACAAGGCGAGCTTTGTAGCGCTCAACAGCACCATCGGATTGAGTTTTGATTTTGTACACCCACTTGCAGCTAATAGGTTTCTTGCCAGGAGAGAGATCGACGATATCCCACATGCCGGTCTTCTCAAGAGTCTGCAATTCCTCAGACATAGCGTCGTGCCACAAGGGATCACAGTTCGCCTCACGAAAGGTCCTGGGTTCATGGTGAGATAAAATGACAGAAAAACAATGATAATCGAGTAGATGAGAGGGATGACGACTTACACGGGTGGGTCACCGATCAGTGGAGGTAGGAACTGGAATTTCCGAAAGATCGGGCATAGCCGCAGGAGGGTCAGACGGTGGGGAAGGATCAACATTAGACAGACCAACAGGAACGGATGGGGTTTCGGGACCTTTAGGAGGATGAGAGGAATCCAGAACAAATAACGGGGACTTTGACTCAAGGGGAATGTAAAATTTAGACTCAAAGGAAAAAAATTTATGCTCCCAAAAAGTAACATCTCGAGAGATACGTAGACGATTCGACACAGGATCCAACATCGATAACCTTTATGTTCTATCCCATACCCAAGAAAACAATACAGACGGGTACGTGGTTTTAATTTGTTACGTTCATGAGAAGAAAGATGAACAAACCTGACACAACCAAAAGGATAAAAATGAAAGTAATCAGGTACCTGGCGGAAGAGCCTCTCAAAAGGTGTGGTATCCTGAAGGACATAGGAGGGTAAGTGGTTAATATTATAGACAACAGTAAGAGCAGCCTCACCCCAAAACCGATCTGGACAACTGGCAGATAACAACATGGCTTGAATTGTGTCTAAAATATGACGATGCTTGCGCTCTGCCCTACCATTTTGTTGAGATATGTAAGGACAAGAACGTTGGACAAGAGTACCTTGGGTGGATAGAAAACTAAGAAAGGCAGAATCATTATATTCGAAGGCATTGTCAGTGCGAAGAGTCTGAATAGGACACGAGAATTGAGTTTGCACCATTTTAGCGAATGCAGAGTAAATAGAGGCAAGTTCAAACCGCTGACGCATAAATTAAATCTAAGTAAATCGAGAGTAATCATCAATAAAAACCACAAAGTAACGAAACCCAATAAGAGTATCAACAGGAGAGGGCCCCCAAATTTCAGAATGTACTAACGAAAAAGGTTTATCAGCAATAGACAAATTATTCAAAAAAGGTAACTAGTTGTTTTCCAAGTTTACAATGCAAGCAATCAAAAGACTCAAAACGAACTGTGCATAAAACACCTGTATTTGCAAAAGACTTGAGTTTAGATATGGATGTATGACCAAGTCTGAGGTGCCAATGATAGGAAGAGAAATGAGAGACTGCAGCGGAAAAAGATGGTGTCTAGTGAGGGCAAACGTAGTGAAGCTCAACTAGGCGGCCTGTCTTGCGACCCGTCCCAAGTATTTGATCCGTCTGCGTGTCCTGAACCTGTACACCATAATAAGAAAAAATTACAATAAGATCCTGCTCAACCAACTCACCGACAGATGCAAGGTTTATAGCTAATTTGGGAATGACATAAACATCATCGAGGTGAGTGGACGATATATGACCAGTATGGGAAATGCGTATAGAGGTGCCATCAGTGGTAAGTATAGGAGAGGATGAGGTGACGGGTTGAGAGGAATGTAAAAGGCGAGGGTCAAGTGTCATGTGGTTACAACAGGCAGAATCAATATACCATGTGTTGTTACCTGATGTCGAGGCTAATGAAGGATGAATTGATAAAACTTGAGTAAGCATGTGACGTAGGTTCTTAAGAGTCGGAGGCGGTTGAGATGACTGTGATACACTAGTAGCAACAGCAATGGCAGAGGAAGAGCCGGAAGAGGACTGACTAGCCTTGGGATTCTTGGGACAATGCGAACGGATGTGGCCTTTCTGATGACAGTAGTGACACTCAACCTTAGGGCAATAGATATAAAGATGATCAACATTCGGGGAACTGCGACATTTATCATACTGAGGTGGTCGGACATCCTTACGATTATCTCTGCAATGAGGAGTAGAAGAGGGAATTGCCAAGGCCGAATCAAGGGTAGGAGCCTTAAGCATCTTGAGGCGGGTGTCCTCAAACAAAATCTCCTTCATTGCTATCTCCAAGGAAGACAAGGGATGGCGATAAAGCAAGGAAGCACGCACAGACTCATATTCTGGACTAAACTTCATCAAGAGTTGAATCAACTGAAAGTGCTCAATCTGTATGTCTGCCTCATCAATGCGATCCCATATAGACTGTATAGTAGAGAGGAACTCATTCATATCTTGGTGCGAGTCATGTGTCAGTGCATTCAATGACCCTATAAGGTGATAATAATGCACGCCTCCAGTGGCCTGATATCGATGCTGCAAATAATCCCAAGCTTTTTTGGCAATGTCCATGCTGCAAAGTTGAATTTGAATGGACTTGGAAGAAGTATTCCGAATCAAAGTAAGATTAATGTGGTTCTTACTATCCCACTCATCCAAGGTATTCCGATAGTTCGTGAGAGCCTTATTGTTGAGGGGCGCCGTTGAAGTGACAACATGAGCAACCGGTGCAGAAAAGTCGCGAGTAACATAGCGCCATAATCTTTTACCAATCAAGAAACTCTTCATGGATTCAGCCCACAAATCATAATTATCACAAGAAGGAATAGCAATAATCCCGAAAGCGTCTACGCGATCCATATTAAGAGCCATACTATAAAGCAAGAAAATCAAGAATAGTATAGCGCGTAAAAGAATCGTGCAGAAAATCAGATTGTGCAAGCCAACCCAGTAACAGTCGCAAAATAAATTCAAGTCAGATGGCAAAACCGACCATACCAGGATATCGGGGATCGAAGCAAGAGACGGCGGCCGGGAAGGCAACGGTCGTCGGAGGGATACGACGTCGATTTGCGTCGGAGGCACGTGCGGCTGCCACGCGCTGGCTTTGGCGGCGAAAGCAATGAGAATTAGTAGCTATGTCTATCCCAAAAAAAAATAAGTTCTGATACCATATTTGAATATTTGCGGAAAATAAATATATAAACCAAAAAAAAGAATTTCAATGTGCATATATACATGTATATATACGTGGGTTCCAAATAACAATATATAAATAAAATACTAACACCACATTTATTAGATGACACAAATGATCCTTCATAGAAAATATAAATGAAATTTTTTACAAAAGCTTTGAATGAGAGAGATTGGAAAGCTATTGGGAATAATTGAGTGGTACTTGTTGGCTTATATATCTTCAGAAAAGATAAAAATAATATATAAACTTTTTGTGGACTATGGATAACGATATAAATTCTTTGCATGTGAATAATACATAAAATAAGAAAAAAATATATTAGAATTAGGGTTGTAAAAGAATTTATATATATATAAATAGTTTTGGTTACAATTATTATTATTATTATTTTTTCTTTTATACTAAAAATTACTAATATGTGCAAATTATGTTATCCTTTAATGTAGAAATGAAACAAATTATGAGAATTCTTTTTAATTATGAAGATTTAGAAGTTTTTATCTTTTTTGTTGTTAAAATAATACAATTTAATGATTTTGTAAATAAAAATAGGGATTGAGCATTTGTGTTTGTTTAGAAAATTCATTTACAGATTGAAGTACTCACATATGTATTAGAATTTAAAATTTGATGAATACACGATATTGTTAAATTTGAAAATAGTTGATTGGATTATTGATTACATTTTAAACATTCTAAAAAAATGTAGAAAGTGTCACTCAAACAGGTGAGCGCTCCCTTAATATCAATTGCAACGAAAAACATGTGTAGAGAAATTATTTGTTTACTTGGAAGATTTTACGCTTGATTTTACTATTTTAATTTTTTTTTCTCTCTAAAAATATCAAATCAAATACGCAATTCTTATTTATTTTATTACACTAAAATCTAATTTTATATTCTAAATATCACATCAACACATATTTATATCACATCAAACAACTATTTCAATTCAAAATTTTTCTATTCAAAATTAAAATTCAAAACTAAAACCTCACAGGTAAACACACATGTTTATATAGACTTTTAATTTTATTGTAGATTTCAAATACAAGGGTATGTCTTTGGGAGCAATATTATAGATCACATAAATTCTATTCTTCTAACAGCATCGAGATACAACCAAAAGGTTTGATCTATTAATTACCATTAGAAAAATGTTTCTTTCGTTCCTTAACAATCTATTTATTTTTTCATTTTGGTTCATCCCATAACAAAATATCAATTTTTTTTAGTAACTGTATTATCTACCTAACATTACAAATACCCTTCCAATTTATAATATATTACACAAATGTCATTACCTTTATATCATACAATACTAATAGGGTTAATTTAGTCTTTTTACTTTTATTTCTACTTTATTATAATATAATACTAATATTTCTAAAACTCTGTGTAAAAAAACAAATAGATATATAAATATAGGACAGAGAGAATATATACTTATTTTACGGATATTGACTTTTAGTGCAATCATTAACATTATAATAACTACCTACATATTTGAGAGATCACAACAAGAATGTCTAGAAAACTTTATTGAAGTAGTTATTTCAATATTTGATTAATAATAATTTAAGAAGGCAAATGCTAGATAGATACCTAAAACAACTATTTCATGTAATCAATAGTGTAATCTTTTTTTTTTTTTTTTTTTTTTAAGTCACACTAAATACATAAAATGACATGATTTTGGTTCATCTACCTCTGACATTTAATGTCTTTTTGAGTGGCAGAAGTGCAGAAGTAAATTTTATTGTAAATAGTATTGTTGGAAAATAGATTTTGGGAAAAAATTAATTTCGGTCCTAATATAAATAAAATTTATCAATTTTGGTGTTAATATAAAAAACTCATCAATTTTAGTCTTATTATAAACAATTTCAATCAATTTTGGTTCTATTATAAACAACTTCAATCAATTTTGGTTCTACCGTTTAAAAAACTAACGGAAATTGCTGACGTGGACATAACGAAGTTGAAGTGACAGCTAACCTGAAAACTATACGACCATGTACAATTATACATGATCATGCTTTTACACGGTCATGTATAATTCTACACGGCCGTTTACTTTTCTGTTTTGATCTAAAATTTTATTTTTTTGTTGTATTTTTTTTAAAAAAAATATTTTGAATTTAAAATAGTTGATATAGTTAAAATTGAAAAAATCAATATCAATCATAGTATAATTAAAATGTATCAATTTTAGTTTAAATATAAAAATTTATCGAGTATGTCATTTTGAAAGATTTTGTCTAAAATTCTATTATTTGTCAAAAAAATTTCTCTTAAAAATATTCAATTACACAACTATTTTTATTTTTTTATATTATAGTATTAAAAATTAATTTTACATTTCAATACAATTATATGTTTACCTTGAAATTGTATTGAAATGTAAAATAAAATTTTAATATAATATAAAAAAATAAAAAAATAGTTGTGTAATTTGATGTTTGTAAGAGGAAAAATTTTGATGAACAGTGAAATTTTAGCCAAAATCTTTCAAAAGAATATATTCTATAAATTTTTATATTTGAATTAAAATTGATACATTTTAATCATATTAGAATTACTACTGAATATTTTTATTTTAACTATATCAACTATTCTAAATTCAAAAGAATATATATATTTTTAAATATAACAAAAAAATAAAATTTTAGGCCAAAACAGAAGAGTACACGACCGTGTGATAACATGGCCGTGTAGTTTCCATGTCAGTTACCACGTCAACTCCGTTAAGTCCACGTCAGCAATTTCCGTTAGTTTTTTAACGGTGAGACCAAAATTGATTGAAATTGTTTATAATTTGATTAAAATTAATTGAAATTGTTTATAATGTAACTAAAATTAATGAGTTTTTTATATTATGACCAAAATTGATAAATTTTAGTTATTTTGAAACAAAATTTAATTTTTTTTTTCCCAAAGATTTTTTATTGACATGATCTGTGTGTTGATCAGACTACCAAACAAACAAGTCACTCCAACTCTCAAATCACTCGAAAGAGTCTATATTACTTGGTGACACATGAGGTGGCAGAAACAAGGATGTTTGAGTATGGAAAAATTTGCAATTTCAGGACACAAAAGGAAAACTACAAATAACAAAATAAGGATATGAAGATGTAAGGACCAAATGAGATAGAACTAAGAGATAAAATTTGTTTTGATTAGTCCCATCAAGAGAAAAATCTTCACACAAATTTGGATTACATTGATTAGCTAAAATTATATTATTGAAATCTTGCATAATAAATTTGATTTTGATTAAGAGGATAGGGTAGGGCAAGGGGTGGCTGTAGCCCCCCTCACCCCCACTCCAGGCCACCCTATAATTTTTTAAAATTAAATATATATACTTTTTTCGTCTATTTACAATGTTTATATATTTCTATTTTGAACATTCAATTACAAACTTAATATTTCATTAAATACCCTACTTTTTTTCCACAAATACCTTTACTTTACATCACATCATTACTTTTACACAAAAAAAAAAAAGTAAGAGCAAAAATGTCATTACACTACTTTTAACTACTCACTATGTTTAAAATACTATTATTTCTTAAACACCGCGCTAAAAGTAAATGTAAATTTTGTAAGTGGACGGAGGGAGTATATAATATTATATAATATAATATAAAAATTGATAAAAAAAATCATAAAAAATGTTGAAAATTAAAATTGATTAGATTTTAATTTTAAATCAAAATTATTATTTAATTTATATAATTTTTAATAAATATATATTTATAAAATATCACAATAATATATAATATTTAAATTCAAATTAAAATCAAACATATTTTTAATTTTGGGAATATGATAACTTTAATTGATTTTTTTAATAAAAGTAATTTTTTTTTAAAAAAAAAATAAATGTATTTTTTGTCAATTTTAAATAATATAAAAAATATATATTTACAATATGTAATTATTATTTGTCAATATTTTTAGAATTTTTTAACAAAGATATATATCGTGCATATCATATTACAATTTAGTGAGTAATGATTATCTCTAACCAACATCTTATCTAGCATAATTTTTTAAAACATAAGAACTCAAAAATATAATTACTCGAAAATAAATCAATATATATATTTTTATACATATAAATTAAATATAACTGTATTATTTTTTATTTAAAAAAATTAGTCCCCCTCCGGCTAAGTTCTGTTCTACCCCTGAAGAGGATTTGTTTGTATTTTGAAAGTGATAAGTTACAGATAGTGCTGATTGAAAAATACATTACCGAGGAAATCATTTGATAAAAAATAAAAAAAAATTCATTTTATGTGATATTCATTTCCATTTCGACATTTTGATGTATGCCAACTATAAAGTCTGAATTTGTTTGGATTAAATCATGTATTGAGCCAAAAGAATATAAATAGCGATTTTTGAAAATATGTGGGATATATTTTGTCAGAGAGATAAATATAAGACAAAAGTAATAATGAAGTATACGTGTGAAATATTTTTTGCAATTTTCTTATAAATATAGTGAGTTATTATCTTATCCAACCTATTCTTGTAGTTCAAGCCCTATGATATAATAGTTTACACTTCAATAAGTTGCTCAAAAGAATGTTGAACGTGTTTTATAAATTTTGTATTCTATCATTCAACGTCTATCACTCATTTGAGCAGGGCGGCTCGTAGCAGGAGCAAGATGAGCAACTGTTCAAGGTCCCTATTGCTCATATTTTTAAAAAATATTATCTATTATTATTATTATTAAATTTTAAGTTTTAGTTTATATATATATATATATATATTTACATAATTATTCAATTTAATTTTAAAATTTAATTTTAAATTCTAATCATATACCCCCTCCGTCCCAACTACCATGTCCACATTGCCATTTTTGTCCGTTCCATATCTAATGTCACTTTCTTTTTTTTGAAAATGATTATACACTTTAATCTCATTTTTTATTTTTTAATTTAATTTTTTTTAATTTTAATTAAACTAATTAGTTATCTTAACCTTAATCTATAATTATTTATATTATAAAATAATTATTTTCACTAATATATTCTTAATTATCTACTAATTATACTTAGTCTAAATTCTTGTGTCTACAGTGACCCAGACATCCAATGTGGGACGGAAGGAGTATTATTTTTTCTATATCTTTCTTTCTAACCACGGTCTCACATATCTTTCCAAATTTAATCATTGTCTACATTTCTTTATCTCATACCCTGTCGCATTGCGTCCACCAATTCATACCAAACTCACCTCACATTCTTTTTCATTCTCCTTCAGTCCTTCTTGTTTTTCGATCGGACATACCATCCTTCATCTTCTTTTTTCAAATTGATATTGTCCAAACCGTCATGTTCAACCTCTTATCCAATCGACGCTAATCAGTGATATTATTTTAAATATATATTTTAATCATGTGTTTATAAGGATCTATAATTTATTTTCACCCAGGATCCCAAAAAAGTTCTAGACGGCCTGCATTTGAGATAGTTAATATAATTAAGGCGCGCATCATTCGTAATATAATTATTGAAAATTTCAATTTGAATAAGTGGTGATAGATAATGTTAGGGTGTGTTTGTTTGATGGATTTGGATAAAATCTCACTATTCATCCAAAATTCCCTCCCCCAAACATCAAATCAAACACCTATTTTTTATTTTTTATATTATACTAAAAATCAATTTTACATTCAAAACATCATATCATCATCTATTTATATCACATCATACAACTATACAAATTCAAAATTTTTACTATTCAAATCTCAACTCAAAATCCAAAACCCCAAACAAACACACCCTAAGTCAAGTCAAGAATTCATCCCTAACTCACATTATATTTAGTTAAACAACAAAATAATTTAAGTTATTTTTTGTTGTTTTAATTTTGAATGTTTGGATTGTACTTGTAATTGACTTACTTCCAAAAGTTTGATTATTATTTTATATTTTATTTCATCTTTTAACAAATAATACCTAAAATAATAATTAAAAAAATATATTTTGATAATAAAATTCAATATATTGGAAATAAACCAAACGAAAATGAATAATAAATTATATTATTTATTATTATATTAATAAATTGTTAATAAAAAATATTAAATTATTATTGATTGACTATAAAAACTAATTATAATTATTTAAAGAAGGAAACTAGTGATATAGAAATAAATAATATTTTTATAAATATCTTGATTTTAAATATAAAATGATTTCTTGGTAACATAAAAAAATAATAAAAAAAATAATAATGTGAACAAGAAACTCACGCTTTGGAACACTCCATTGTTAGTGCCTTTAATTAAATACCATAAATTCGATGGTGGATTGATGTAATTGGTAGAAGTATTTTCTTTTGTATTTGTATTTCAATTATTTTTATTTTTTTGTAATAATATAATCAATTTATTGTTTTTTTTTTGAAAAATATAATATGAAAATAAAACACTGACATGATTCACACGGTAGCATCTGACATCACTATATGCATATGAAGTGTGTTTACTCGTGAGGTTTTGATTTTGAGTTTTGATTTTGAATAGTAAAATTTTGAATTAAAATAATTATTTAATGTAATATAAATATGTATTGATGTGATGTTTTAAAGGTAAAATTAGATTTTAGTGTAATAAAATAAATAAGAATTGAGTGTTTTATTTGATATTTTTGAAAAAAAAAAAAAAAATTAAAATAGTAAAATCAAATTTAAAATCTTACAAGTAAACATACCATAAGGGTTTGCCCACTTCATTTAGATAGCACACATTTTGGAAAATAAAACATATGTTTTTTTTTTATTTATATTTAAAATGTATGAACTATAAACATATATTATATATTTAATAGGGGTATGTCGTATGTTTATATATATATATATATTTATTTTCAGTTAATAAAAAAATAATAAAAATATCAAACCAGCCATTATTCATGGAAATCTATTAGGAAAAATCAACAACATAGTCGAAAGTACAAAATATTAAAAAATAATCCAGAAAAGGAATAGAATAATACATTTAAAAAATATGTAATATATAAAATAAAAATAAAATACAACAAATCCTTTTAGTATTTGTCACCGGTAAACTAAAATATTATAAAAGATGATCTCATAGTGTACAGATAGATGATCATGAATATTGAAAAAAAAAAAAAAAATTGAATGGTAAAAGTTACTATATCAATTTTCCCTATTAGCAAATCATACACAAAGAAGACATATAGTTTCAATTAGTACAACACATGTTATAATACTTAAAACCATATGCTAATAATTTTTTATATAGAGTGTTATATATTTTTATTTATATATTGAAATCAATAATAGTATAGAAAAATGACATATAGTTTCAATTAGTATAGCACATGTTGTAATACTTAAAATCATATATGCTAATAATTTTTTATATAGAGTATTATATATTTTTATTTATATATTGAAATTGTATAGATAATTTTAATATGATATCAATCAAAATTATGTTGCATTCTTTTTTATTATAGCCATTGTAAATATACTAAATTGTGATGTATTACTATATAGGATAGATGGATGAAAAATAATATAAATACATTTTTTGCGAACAATCAAATAAAAAAAAATATATACGTTTTATTTAGAGGAAATTTATAATATTTATATTTGTATCTTATAATTTTTTTCAAATTAAAATAGTGATAATTTCCTATAGAAAAATATTTTTCTTTATCTTTTTAATAAACTATAATATTATTTTTATTTTTTTTTTTACTATAAATAATAAAAATACACACTCATATGTAAAATCTCATGTCCTAAAATTTGAACATATTTTATATATGATGAATAGAGTAAAACACATGCAGTTAACATATGTGTTTTTGTAGTAAACATATATATATATATATTCTCTCTTTATTTCTATCTTGATTAATAGATAATACGTATATTTTATTATTCAATGAAAGTGTATAAGAGTTTTTGACATTTTGCCTTTTGATTTGATGTATAAAATAATTTTATGTGTAATGATATGTTTGTAATTTAAATAAAAATTAAAGTTATTTTTGAATGTATGATTATTTTTTCTAAAATAGGAAGTAGATATTTTGAAGTGGGACAAACAAAAATGGTAAAAAATGTAAATTTGAATTGAGACAGATAGAGTATTATTTTAATTAATAGAAAAACACACATATATAATATTTCTTCCGTCCCAATTGAAAATATTTTTTTATGATTTATGTTTATCTTAGTCAAAATTATTTTATATACTTCCATTAACCAATAAAATATTACTTTTTCTGCCCACCATAATTATGTCACTTTCTTTGTAAATGTATAATTATAGTGGACGGAGAGACTATTATTTCTTAATATATTACAAAAATCTAAACGTATACATTTGTTTGGTAAGAAAGGAATACAAACTATAGTTTTTACTATTTGAAATATAAGTACCATACTTTATATACATTCCAAAATTATTTTTAGAGTAAATTATATAATACGTGTTTTAGTAAAAATGCATAAAATATCATGTGTTTTAATTATTGCATGAAACTGTCTTGTGTTAATGTAAAGTTTGCATGAAGCACCCTCCTTGTCCAAAATTGATATTCGGTTCTAAATAAAGACTTAAATTACGCAAATTTTATATAAATAAAAAATGTAAAATATGTTAAATAATTTTTTAAAATAAAATAAATAAATAAATAATTCTTCATTTTATACTTTTTGAAGACAAATTGTTATCTGATTTTTAAAAAAATTGTAAAAATAAATTATTGATCAATTATTTATTTATTTATTTTATTCAAAAAATTATTTAACATATTTTTATATTTTTTATTTTTATAAAACTTGCATAATTTAGGTCTTTATTTAGAACCGAACATCAGTTTTGAACAATGAAGATGTTTCGTGCAAATTTACATTAACACAAAGGGATTTCACGCAATAAAACACAATATGTTTTGTGCATTTTTACTAAAACATAAGGGAGTCTTATATAATTTACCCATTATTTTTACTACTATGTACGTCGCGCAAGAGATGAGTCTTTTTGTCAAGGATAAAGTATTTTAAATAGTATAGATTAGTAAGTTATTAATAATAATTTATGATATTATTTTATTATTTTTATATAAATAGTGTTGTTGGTATTATAAATATTTTTATGATTATATCTTAAATAAATACATGCAATATGAATATCATTTTGTAGATAATAAATTTTTAGATATTACAAATAAATAAAAATATATATTTATTTATTTATAATTAAATTAAAATTAATTTATAAAAAATGAGAAGTTTTAAATATAGATATTTGTTTATTGAGCAAAGAGATATAAATAAAGGAGTTTTGAAATAAATACTACATGTAATGTAAGAAGTTAAAATTTTAATTAAATTAATATATATTTATTAAGTATGTTTAAGATGAATAAATTTAAAAAAATATAAAAAAGTCATCTTGTTTTAGACAGACAAAAAAGAAAAAAATATTCATATGGCGCGGGAGGGAGAAAATACTTTTCAACAACAATACTAGGGATAACAATGGATTCCCGATAGATTCAAGGCCTGGCTCCAACCCCACTCATTTAATTGGGGTATGGTTTACTTATTTATGTATCCAATCAGATATGGATCTAGGGTATGTTTGTTCGGGGGATTTGATTTTATTTTCACTATTCATTTCATTTTTTTCCCCCAAAAATATCAAATCAAACCGATATTTTTTATTTTTTATATTATACTAAAAATCAATTTTACATTCAAAATATCCCATCAACTCTTATTTATATCACATCATACAATTATTCAAATTCAAAATTTTTACTATTCAAATTCCAACTCAAAATCCAAACCCCCAAACAAACAATATTATATATTATAGAGCAACCACAGTAATGAGAATACGAGGTTCCCGTCAGTTTGAGACATTTTGTTAAAAATAAAATGTACACTAGCTTGTTTATAGAAGCAAAAAAAACAGAGGCAAGAGCTGTGACACTAAGGGTGTGTTTGTTTGGGGCTTTGGATTTTGAGTTAGAATTTGAATAGTAAAAATTTTGAACTTGAATAGTTGTATGATGTGATATAAATAGGTGGTGATGTGATGTTTTGAATATTAAATTGATTTTTAGTGTAATATAAAAAATAAAAAATAGGTAAATGATTTGATATTTTTGGGAAAAAAAATTGAATAAATAATATAAATCCAATCAAATCCCCAAACAAACACACAGTGAAAATGAGAGAACATTTTTGCCTTCCATTTATCTCTCATCTCTCATATATAAAAAAAATATATAAAAATCTCTCTTTTATTTTTATTGATTGTTTTTTTTTCTCTCTTTTTTCTATTGATATTTTTTTTTTTTTTTTTTTTTCACAGCAAACAAAATAGTCACTGTACATGTTTAAAAGAAAACATGTTTGAATCACAAAAAAATATTTAGACAAATCATTATATAAAAGTATTTTTTTCTCTCAATCACTGCGATTGCTCTTATAGAGTTCGAGACAGCTCCATGATTTAAAGTTAATTAAATCTAATTAAGTTTAAATACAATTCGATTGCAATATAATAATATCACTTATATTGAACAAAACTATTATTTCATTATAATCATTTTAAAAGTATGTTTGTTGAGTATTATCTATTTACTTGTGATAGTTTTATCATAGTTTTTTTTTTTTTTTTTTTTTTTTTAAAAAAAAAGCATAGATTTTGATGTGTGAGTCCAAATTCGAGTAAATTTTTAAATATTGTAAAAATATTTTAAATTTATTGGATCTATTGAATCTTATCGGATATACTTCAAATTGAATCCAAATATAGTCGGGTTCGAGTATGTTCAAGTTCAATTCAAACTGGAGCCTAATTAATATATATATACTAATGTCCATCGGTGCGCTACGCCGTGCGCGTAATTGATAATGTATCAATTTTCGATATCTATTGTTTGAAATATAAAACTATCAATATTATCATGAGGTTGTATATAGTTGAGGTTTGAATTGAAGCAAATGATGTATATCATTTGAAGGTTTTTTTTTTTTTATATATATAATTATACTTTAAAAAAAAAACACAACCTTTATTTATTTATAACAAAAAATTTCGTGAAAATAATCAAAACTAATTAATCTATATTATTTTTTAAATGGAAATTTATTTGATTTGCACAAATACAAGGATGGCGATGCGCCATTTTATGAGGTTACCGACGCACTAAAAGCGGAGGAAGACCGATGTGCAGGCGTACAAGCGTTTTATTTATTAATGGCTATCGGTGACTTTAGTCTTGCCACCTGGTTCCAAACGGCCGCTTGGAAGTTTGGCTTCGTTGGATCAAACCGGCGGACCCATGTATGTGAGCCGTCTGTTGATGGAACCCTAGTTCGGGCATTTCGAGAGGGGTGGGTGGCAAGCATGGAGGAGATCCAACTGCGCATAAGAAGAAAATTTATAGGAAGAAATCGGCGACTTATGTGTTACTTTGTTACAGAAAGAATGAGATTAATTATGCTTTTAGAGGAGGGACAAAATACCTTATCCTTTTTTCACCGGAAATTCTGAATGATCACCATAGCCGTTAAATGATCATAAGGTTTTTATGAATTGGTTTTCTAATATGATTACCTCATCGGTGATTGTAACGTGTGTGTGTGTGTGAATAGCTTATTCAATTCTTGTTTGTATGCAAGTGGCAAGATTTTAAATGGGTTCTGAAGCAGCTAATTCACGCTGCACACAAAATCCAATTACGTGTGTTGTATGATGGGAAGGACTGTTGTTGGTTTAGGTGCGGTCGGAACTCTTATTATGAATGATTTTCAACCTTCTTTAGAAGATACAATTTACTATGCAATTCAGAAAAATAAAAAATTATATCAATATGTATACTATTTTATAGCAAAACAAAATTTATTTTTGAACCAATAATATTGAAAAGTAAACGAAACATATAAGAGAGAATTATACGTTCCAAAACAAAAACCTTTTTTTTTTTATGCGGGTGTTCACTGAAACTAGGATGGATTGAAAGGGTGTCCGGGTTACGACAAACCCCAAAGCAGGATGATCGACCTTATATGACTTAACGTTTGTAACAACATGTGTTTTAGATTTATGAATCGAGATCCACAAACATAAATATAGTAATATGTATATTTGCGTGCGTGTTGAATTAGAGTTGCAAGATTTGTGGTGTATAAACAACAACATATTTTTTTTGTTGGGCTCATACTTGCATTGTCTTGGAAAATATAGAATAAGTGTGTCTTAGTAAACGGGGAGGCTTTGGCTGGTTTTCATTTCTTACAATACAAAAGGCCTAACATTTTTTGTAGCCGAACGTGTTCGTCGGCAAACACTTATTTACAAAAACGGCATGACAGGGGAGGGTGTTTAACATATTAAACAAAAGATGTCAAGCTGGAGTGTATTTAGTTCGTCATGTTTGTTAGAACTACAATAGCAAAAGTTCGTCACACAACAACTCATTTATTTCCTTTGGTTGTTGAGGTGCGGATCTTCTTTGCGGGGCTTTTGTTATACAGGCCAGAGGCTGGGCTTTCATTCTGGGGTGCGGTGGCAGTAGCTTCTAGCAGCGGGAGCAGCTCTTTCTGTGCAACTGGTAGGAAAAGTGTCACATGTAGAAGAAGAAAGAGACGGTGTTTGGTTTTCGTAGGTGGTACTGTGTGTAAAGATAAATAGGGAAAATAATAGTATGTGTTACATGTTTGCGATCCCTCTTCAATGTCAGGGGAGGTTCTCAGGCCATGAAGTATTGGTTTAAATGATATCTTGCTAACCCCCAATCTTTCTTCGGTAGTTTTCAATTGCGTTGAGCTTGCATCATCCATATTATCTGTAATATGAAAAACTCTTTAGAAAAACACATTCCTTTCTCAGTAGTTGATCTTATGTAGTTGACAAGAATGAATTGTACAGTTACCTGACTCCAGTGTTTGAACAACATTAATGGTGTAGCTAAAATTGCTAAATTTTGTCAATGTTGACTATTTTTTCTTCACGGCAAACATAAACTTGCTTTCTTTGATACCCTCATTGCGGTTTTTGCAGTACATGAGGATAGCCTACGAGATGTGTTGATTACAATTAGTATCTCGTTAGCACTGTTTATTAATGATTTAGATGACCATGAGAGGTATTTGCAACTTTTCGATAGGAATGTTTGGGAATTTTCTCATGCAACGGGATGACAAATCACTTAGGAAGAAAGAAAAAAAGCATTAAAAATGTAGTTTTTTTTTGGTTGTCTATTGAAGTGGTGGTGTATTGTTGATGAAGCGCAGAAAAATATGGTCATTAAAGAGGATCGACTTGGGTTTCCTAGTGTGAAATGGGTTAGTTTTATAGGTGCAAGCCGTCCTTATTTGATATGCGTTATGCAGATGGTTTAGAGATAATTGACTATATACAGGGGCTCTGGTGTTCAAAATGAGGTATAAAATGTTGAGTGTTAGGGAGAATGGATACTTTGTAGAGTAATTGCTTACATGGTTGCCTTTACGTTCAAGAGTTGCTGTATCGCAGCCGAGCAGATCGTAGGCAACATGTTCGTATGCGACGCAATTAATCTTTCCAGTTGCGTCGATGAGGTCTATACTGACCATATACCTGATAATATTGTATTTTTATTGGAGAGCGTCCCAACATTGTAATTTAAAGCTCATTTTGGTACTGACCTAGGTGTAGAAGTCTGGACACTTGCGCAGCGGAAACAATGATATGGTCGGGGTATAAGCGTTATTGTTGCGCAGTGGCAACTTAAGTAGGACTTGTATGAGAGCTTGATCTGAGGAGAAGTGCTTATTTGAAAGGTTGCAATCAGGTTTTGCTCTCCTTGCTATAATAAGGAATAACATTTTAAAGGATTAGTGACGTAATTGTGTGAGGATTTAAAAATTAGGCCTTGTAAAAAAGTTGAACCTTTGCTTCTTCGAGATCTCTGATTGATTGTAGGGAACACGGAAATGTGGGCAACCTACTCTTGTCAATGGACAATACTAAATGCTTCAACAGGTCATCTATATAATGGATGTTTTCCATTTTCCTAGAAAGAGTAGAAATTATTATAGATTGGTAGCAGTGAAGTGTGCAAAACAGTTCTCATGTATTATTACCAGTTATCAAGATCGTGGATTACTGCATAGGGGGTTCAATTAGAATGTTGTACATAGACGTGGCTGACAATGATATTCCTATTGAATAGAGAGGGTACACTATTAGGCAAGGGTAATGGCGTCGATTTACTGAAGAACATAGTTAATCTAAAAGACGTAATAAGTGCATCGGAAAACTTTGGAAAGCTGTGACCCTGATGCTCTTGGCCATAATAATCGGCCTCTCTGAGAGAAGCGTTGCAAGTAGGCCACATTCCGCTCCGATTAGGTCATTCCACAAAGTGAGTTTAGTGGCATGTTTCCTGCTAGGACACCAAGGTGTGTTATGTATAGCAGATTTAAAAGCGACGTATTCACAAATACAAATATCAAAAGATTTAATTTAGTCCTCTGTCACTATGACAATCTCCCATAGTTTGTTAGGGCCTTTTTGTTGCGTGCCGGTAACGTCAATCACAACCCCAAGTATGTCTACATTGTGCATTTTAAATAGGGGAGAAAACATCATGGCAATGTCATTTTAAAATCCAAGGAATATGAGATGATGGATTAAACAACGCAAAATGTGTCCCGGTACGCAGAGTTGTTGTGTGGCCATTATTACCTATCAAGTTTTTGTCCTCAAGATGCTTGAAAAGGGCAGCATAGTGGGCAAATTCTGGACGATCCACGAACATGTTAATCGGGTTGTCAATCACTGGAGTTATGCTCGATCTTTGATTCAATATGAGTTGTGTGTTTGGATTTTAACCTTCTAATATCACGGTGCCTGATTTTGACGTTGCTCCGAATTTGTCATATGCTAAAAAATATGGAGGCATCCATCTAGCTTTGCAATGTCAGGGTGGAATGCGCAAGCTTGTACCTTGGTACCCTGTAGATCGTGGTGCGGTTGTTATAAAATAAAGCTTAAATAGAAGATGGTAAAAGAGTGTTTTGGAACCTAAGACAATAATCATAACAACAATACATAAAATATGAAGCAGGGTGTAATGCATGGTAGGACAACATGGTGGTACATCGAATATAGTTTGGGGCATATTTGAGCATTTGTTTCATAGTTATCATGTCGGGGATTGGATCGAAGTAAGCCCGATAGCTCACCTCTGCGTCAATGAAGACGTAACGCTTGTAGTTGTGCCCGGTTTTGGTGGAAGTCCTTTCAACATAACGCTCCAACAATATTACACGTATTGTCCAATTTTGCAGTAGATGAGTAAGTTCTGCAACTTTGGTATAGTGGTCAACTCCTCCACCCTCACCTGGTTGAGCTTCCATCGTTTAGCCAGTTCCGTGATGCCGATGTATGTGCATTGGTACGCCCCTTTTAAATAGCATGGGAGAGTTAGCGGTTTATTGGAAAAAGGCACCGGTGGTCTACACATGGGTCATGTTGTTTCACATCATCGACATAAGTGGATTAGTAGGTGTTGAAGTTGCGTATTGGATGTTCATTTGTCTGCTAGATTTGGATTTCTCTAGAATTAAGTTTGGTATTATATTATATTATATTATATATATTTGTATATTTAAAAAAATATTTATACAAAAATGAGAACATATACAAAAATATAAATATAAATACATGTATGTAAATGTATATATATCAAAATACTAATATATATATAATATAAAAAATAAATATTGAATATAAATATAAATAAATATATAAAATATAAAATATATATACATATGATAACTATAAATGTAAGTATATAGATTTAATGGTATAGTTATGTAACAATGTCGCTAAGACTGTCTTAGTATATTAAATCTTAAAATACACATACAAATATGAGAGATAATATTAGGCGAGTGGTCATTCTTGCGGGCTACTGTAATTGGTAGAATAGCGTACGTCTAATATGGATATATAAAGAGGCAGATTTACTGGTATAGATATATAGCAATTTGCTATTATTTGCCAAAAGGTGGACCCTTTTAAAAAGCTAAATAAAAGACGAAACCTGTCGTCGGTCATCCGCTACAGATAACGAAACATTCACATCGTAATTTCTAAAGCAATATTGAAAAACATGTTGATAAAAAACTTGATATCGGTCATTGCGTAGGGTTTTGGTAACTGTGCAATAGGTGGTACACTTCTCGGTGGTTGTTTAACATCAGAAGATTCAGTACTAGTGCGTGCAAATCAAGACTTTAATGATTGACTCTGGTTGTTTTGCTTTTATTCGGGTAATACATTGTCTTCGAGCGTTCATATTATTTTCTTGGCAAGTGATACTGACGCGCGAAGTGATGCAGAACTCTGTGTATGTTACTACGGATGGCGGGTGGTTGTAAGTGGTGGTACTTTCGACGTGTGAGAAAGGTAAGTGACATGGACGGGGGAAGGTCCGCAGGAGACGTTGTTCGCATCAGTTTAGAACGGCATGAAAGACTGATGGATCTAGGGCAAGGGCCTCTATAAACTAGCAGTTTTCCTTGCGGAGTCATGGTCAGAGTATGATTGATGCTCAAGTGCCGTGCGGTGGCGGCGTCTAAATTCCTCTCATAAGTGGATTGGACGGTGATGGTTGATGGATGTCGGTGACGTTTTGTTCCTGGGTCTAATGATTGGTATGCAAGTCTGATGCGGATTTTTGTTATACAAAATGCAATAGGGTTATGTCACGCAACCAAAGGTACTGTATTATGAACATATAGTGTTCTTGTTTGCTGCAAAAATGATTAACTCATTATTCTTCAGTTTAAAGGTTTTGGCTTGTTCAATGTTGGTTTGTAGGAGCTTCATCACTAAATATTTAAAGCTGGTGGGTGAAGTTGTAATGTAAATGGTAAGGGTTATGTGGTGATAATTGTATACTTCCTAGAGTAGATTATGTAAAGTGTTACTGTATTTTTTTGGGTTTAACAATGTATAGGGTAATCATATCATCGTGGAAAATATATTGGGACAATGTGTGTATTATACTGTATTCTCTATAAAAAAAAATTCTAAATTGATAGTGATATTGTATTGTATTCACCGTAAAGAATTCTAAAATGTTAGTAATATTGTACTGTATTCATTGTAAAGGATTCTAAAAATATCTCCTGATTTCATACATTATAGTTTATACTTGTTTATTTAGAGTTAATTATATTCAAAGCAAAAATAATAGCTTTCTAAACTTAGTATTTTAACCTTTTTTTTTTTTTTTTTTTATCAAAGTAACTATCACAACAATTTTGACTGGTATGATTTTAAGAAGAGCAAGGCATAATCAGTATGCGATGAATTTAGCCAATTACCGTTAAATTTTGGCAGCAAGTAAGCGTTGTTCTGTGTAATGTAATGACAAGAATGGTTTAAACTTAGCCGAAATGTTGTGTTATGTGTGAGACGAAAGGTGAGTTTTGGGGTTGATGTTTGCAAACTTCAGAAGGAACAAATGCGCGATTAATATTACAATCTGTTAGTAATTTTGGAATTTATTTAATGAGTGGTTTGGTCTGATCTGTGCGAAGTTTTGCCCGAGAGAGTGTAAATATGGTGGCACAACAAAAATAGCTGTAAACTCATTGCTTGTAAAATTTAGGCATACACTTTTGCTAGCGGCTGACGGGCCAAACATTTGTAGCACAATAGCATAGTTGGATGCCTTTATACAAACTGTACCGCTTAACTTAGTTCTACGTGGAACAACATTTGTACCATATGAAGGTAGCAGTTAGGCAACTAGAGCAAATCTAAAAATTGATGCCGGCCAGACGAAGAAATTCTGAGTAGGCAATGTTTTTTGTCCACTCAACCACTGTGTCAGCCAACGCTAAGGATCGGACAACGATATGTAAGAAGTTGTATGATTCTGCGTGTGACAAAGCTACGTAGAGCATCCCATGCATGAATACGGGATCAAGAAGGTAAACACCGACATGTTCCAAAGTTTGCCTCTTTGCTTTGTTAATAGTCATGCTGAAACATAGCTTAACTGAGAACTGCGTCCTTGTAAAATCTATGGAGGAATGCTTGACGTTCTTCGGTTCTAAGACACGAGGTATGAAACATGTTTCACCAGAACAAAGACTTGTAATTATTTCAGCCTCGAGAATATTTCGCGATATTGCTTTGCATATCAAACGGGTCTCGTTTGATAAACCATTACATGGGTTGAGGTTTCGTAGTAACATTATGAACGCTCCTTTTTTTAAGCTTTAAAGCATGTGGAGGCATTCCGTTTGGCGTTGATGTAGAAAAATAGTCTTTGTAATGTGCTTGTAGACTTGAATCTTTAGTAACATCACGACCAATAGAAGTAATTGAATCTTATGGAATATTGGGTAAAACAAGATTGTTGATTTCATCTACTATTTCATTAGTTGTAGTTAGAATCGAACGATTGGCGAAGAAATCTGAACAAAAAGAGTATTTTTTTTTTTTGTGTTTCTTTTAATTTTTTTTACTATTTAAATTTCATAATTTTTTAATAAATATATGTATATTTATAAATGTATATTTATAAAATATCAAGGGTTTGTTTGACTATATTTTAGGGTTTGCATACAGTAGAATAATAATTTTTTAAATATAATAATTATTCAATATAATATAAATACATATTTGATATTATTCTTTCAATTAAAAACCTTTGTTTAAATATATAAAATGAAAAAAAAGTGATGTATTGTGTGATTTTTAAAGATGTACATAAAATTACTATAAAGAAATAGTAAAAATAAAAATAGAACTAAATAAACTAATATTTTTTTGAAAATGAAATGTTTAATACTCCTATTTATTTTTTATTATAAATATTATGTATATAACATTTTTTTTACAATATATAAAAATAATAAATAAAAAAGATGCAAAAAAAGAAAAAAGATGATATTATAGGGTCCCCTATCCTCCAATGAAAACGTAAAAAGAAAAAACAATACATGTGTACCTTATCTCTTACACTGTGTTATAAATGTAAGTGAACAAGTAGGCATGGCAATCAAGGCGGGTCTCGTTCGGCCCAGCCTCGGTCCTTGTGTTAATGAACCGAATATATGTTTAATTTTATATATATATATATATATATTTGGAATATATTATGTTTCTTTAGTTAAGTTTTTACAAATTTTATTATTTAAATTCTGCATTTTTAAAATAAAAATATATTTTTTTATCTCATAAAATATCTATTAAATATTATTTTCATATCAAACTCAAATATTTTTTTTTTCCAAACTCATCAAAGAAACACACTAGGCAGAAAATATTACAAATTTGATTAAAAACTCGTTAGCTTAGCGTCAATCTTAACCTGTTTAGATTAATATTATATATTCTTATAATTTTTTATATTATTTAATTTTATATTTAAATTGTTTGTTATTTCTTTTAATTTTTTATTGTTCTAAATTCTCAATCATGCTTATCATTTTTTAAGTGGTCATCACTACGGCTGAAAATGTATTACACCTTTCGTCTATTAAAATTAATTTATTTGAATATTATACGGATATTTAAAAAAATATTTTATTAAAAAATAATTAAAGTAAAAAAGTATTTGGAAGTAATTTTGAAAAATTAATTAAATATTAAAGTAAACAAAAAAAAAGAATATAATAAAAATAGTGATATTTCATGTAAATAAATGTTAAATAAGAGATAATAATTAAATATTAATTTTTTAATTTTTCTAAAAGTTAAATATGTGATAAATTTAGCAGAAAAAATTTAAAAATTGGATAAATTTGACTAAAGAAAAAGGAGTCTCATTTTGGTAATTGAGATTTTTAAAATTAAAAAAAAAATCAATATTTAACTTTTTATTAGATTTTATTAATTATATAATCTATAACATAGATAACAGTTCACCTCATCGTTTTTAATATAAAAAATAGTATGTCAATTCAACATTTTTAATAGAATAATTTTTCATAAATATTATTAAAAAAATATAAATATACATACACATCAATATAATTTATACATTATTCACTCATATAAAGTCAATCATTCAAAATAAAATATTATTTTTTATATTACTAACATATTTTTTCGTATTACACACAAAAAAAATCAATTTATTTAAAAATCCTTGAGTGCACGGACTAAATATATTTTGTGATGAATAATTGACTTTTTTTTTTTTTTTTTTTATGAATGTATAATATATATATATTATATAAATACGTTTATATTTTTATTTTTTTAAGTAATATTTATAAAAATAATTTTATTATATATATAACCATGCTAGCTTGTCATTTCAATATACATGTATATATTTTTTCTCTTTATTTGTTATTATTGTGACAAGAAGTAAAATGTAGCGATGGTCGGCCTCCCAAGATTTAAAGCTGATTCCGCTACTGCACTCCATTGTAGTCAAAGGACACAGAGAAAGAGAGGCAGCGGGTTAAATAATTGAGGTGTTGATATACAAATACATACAACATATGTATCTATATGTATATATATATTCATTCCAGTGGCTTGTGCAAGATCCCAATCCCAATCCCAATCCCAGTTCCAGATTCTCTCTCACCACCTCCTCACTCACTGGGAAGAAGGAGAGACATAGAGACAGATATACATATATATATATAGAGAGAGAGAGAGAGAGGGAGAGAGAGAGTAAGAGAATAAAATAATAATGGGAAGATCTCCTTGCTGCTCGAAAGTGGGTTTGAGAAAAGGGCCATGGTCTGCAAAAGAAGATGCTCTTCTCTCCAACTTCATCCACAAAAATGGCCAAGGCCAATGGCGCTCTCTCCCCAACAAGGCCGGTAATATCACTGCCATTATTAAACTCGATTTATTAACTAATTATTATATAATAATAATATTAATTAATTAGGGCTGCTGAGGTGCGGGAAGAGCTGCCGGCTCCGGTGGATGAACTACCTCCGGCCGGGGATCAAGCGCGGCAACATCACCGCCGACGAGGAGGATCTCATCCTCCGCCTCCACTCCCTGCTCGGAAACCGCTGGTCCCTCATCGCCGGCAGATTGCCAGGTCGAACCGACAATGAGATTAAGAACTATTGGAACACTCACCTTCTTCACAAAATTAATGAACCTTCTTCTCCTCCTGCTGCTGCTGCCGGAAAACCCAATAATGTTATTAAGCCCTGCTGCAACAAACGCCGCCGCCGTGCGCCGCCGCCCAAGACCAAAGTGTATTCGCCCAAGCCTATCCGGCTATCCCCCGCGTCCCTGCCCGCGGCGGCGCCGGCGCAGGCAGTGTCGGATGATCTTGTGGTGGGAGCGGGAAGCATTCTGCCGCTGCTCCTCCTCCAGCAGCAGCAGGGGGAGTACGATGAGTTCTACATGTCCATCTCCGGCGGCGGCGATGTGGGGATGCTCGAACAGGTCTACGACGAGTATCTGCAACTTCTCTAAATTATATATATATATATATCCAAATCAGGTAAATTATTAATTAAATAATGGGTAGTTACTCTTTACTTATTTGTGTTGTGTATCAAAGACTTGAATTATATATGTGATCAGCTTATATAATATATTTTTATCTCTTTTAGAGGATGTTTGGTTAGGGATAGGGAAAAAAATCGAACCGAACCGCCAAACCGTTGAATCGAACTGAATCGAATCGGATTTTCGGTTAATCGAGCAAATTCGATTCGAATATAAATACTGCATATTTGAGATTTGCTCGGTTCGGTTATGTTTCAGTTTTTTATATTTGCTCGGTTCGGTTTGGTTTCAGTTTTTTATATTTTTTTCGGTTCGGTTCGGTCCGAACCGAATATATTTATATATTTATGTTATTATATTTTAAAATTTATATTAATAATTATATTAGATTCGGTTTCGGTTGTGTTACGGTTCAGTTTCGGTTCGGATATTTGAAATATTTGCAAATATTTTGATTTAATTATAATTTTAATTATTTTTTAATTTCGGTTCGGTTCGAATTATTTGCAAATATTGCAAATATTTTCGGTTAACCAAATTTTCGGTTCGAATACGATTCATAATTTCGGGTATTTGTTTAATTCGGTTCGGATATCAAATACCTGCATATTTACAAATATCCGACCGGTGCCTAGCCTATGTTTGGTTAATAAGATATACTATTTTTTACTTTTTTTTAAAAAAACCATTTATTTCATAATTCAAATCTTACCACTTTCCACTACATCCTTTTCACTGTAGAGATAAACAAATTTGTAAAAATAAAATAAAATAAAATTATTACGTATGAAATTTAGAATTAGGTTTAAAAGCTCAAGATAAAAAGAAAAATAGGCCTAGCAATCGAGTTGATCGAATTGGCTGAGGGGCACCGTGGGAAACTCAGGTAGAATAGATATATTTCTGAGGAAATAGCGGGTCGGAAGGTCCGCAGGTCGGGAGGTCCGTAGGTCGGAACGTCCTTAGGACGGAAAATCCGCAGGTCGGAACGTCCTCAGGTCGGGAGGTCCGCAGGTCGGAACGTCCTTAGGACGGAAAATCCGCAGGTCGGAAAGTCTTCAGGTCGGAAAGTCCTCAGGTCGGAAGATCTTCAGGTCGGGAGGTCTACAGGTCGGAAGGTCCTTAGGTTGAGAGGTTTGCAGGTCGGAAAGTCCTAAGGACGGAAAGTCCGCAGGTCAGAAGATCCTCAGGTCGGAAGGTCCGCAGGTCGGATGGTCTGCAGGTCGGGAGGTCTGTGACTGGACCAATAAGTCGGATGGTCTTTAAGTCGGGAGGTCTGCGGCTGGACCAATAAGTCGGATGGTCTTTAAGTCGGGAGGTCTGCGGCTGGACCAATAAGTCGGATGGTCTTTAAGTCGGGAGGTCTGCGGCTGGACTAATAAATCAGATGGTCTGTAGGTCGGGAGGTTTGTGACTGGACTAAATAAGTCGGGTGGTCTGTAAGTCGGGAGGTTAGCAGTCGGATCAATAAGGTGGAAGATTTGCGGTTGGGCCAAAGTGGCGGAAGGTCTGCGGTCGGTCCAGGGAGTTAGATACTGTTGCTAGAGAGCGAGAATGACACTTCGGTTGGTTGAGGGCACGTGTCAGCAGGAGAAGGGTTAGCAGACGGTTGGAAAAGAGGCGTTGTAACAGTTCGGTCGACGGTTTTCAGTATTTTTTCTCAAGGAATATTTAAGGATTTGGATTTTTCTGGAGAAATTATCTTCAATCATCTACAAACGACATCAAAGTCAAGAAATTCGGGGATCACCACTTTAATTTCCAGTTAATTTTCTTATGTACCGTACGGTGTTTAGAGATTCCTAATCTCAGGCACTAATTAATCAAGTTTAAGGATATTTCCATATCTTTGAATTTTACTTTTTGTTTGTTGAAAAAATACATCAACAAATTGGCGACCACAGTGGGAGAAAGGCAAGATTGCTGATCCTACATCAACAGAGAATTTTATACGACTGAGGTCTGGCCGAATCATCAGAAAACTTAGTATGGCAGGCTCACAACCTCAATCATCATCAGCACCGGCGGGAGAAAATGTTTCACCACCCGTCGTGCCAAACTCAGGGGAGATTCCCCAACCACCTACTGATTAGTTGTCTTATGTTCAACAATTGAACAATCAGCAAACTGTGACTATGCAGAACATGTTGCGCGAGCAATAGAACATCATGTTGCGCGAGCAACAAAATCTTATGCAGAACATGTTAGATCAAGCATTATCAAGGGTTACTCTTCAACCCACCCAGACGCTGCCAGGGATTTCACCATCAAGGATGCAAGCAAATTTTGCAGGGCCATCGTATGTGGACAACACACTTCCAAGCGCCACAACGTTCAACCGAACAGATAGGGGAAAGACTCATCTGACTTTCCCAAATAATATTCCTTTGGGACCAAGGGTTGAAAATGTGCAACCGAACATTACAAGAGAGGAAAGACCAGGGGGACATATGCAGGATCCTATTCATATTCCTGTGCAAAATCCCATTGATATTCCTGATCATCAACAATTTCGTTTGGGAGATGAAATTGCTCACGTATTGAGGGTGCAGTTCGGTCTAAATCCCCAGATGGCCAACCGACCTGCTTGTGAAAGACCTTTTCCAGAAAGGATTATTAATGAATATCATCTCCCAAGGAATTACAGGCCACCAGATTTTCATGCTCTTTCTGGAGAGGATGGATCCTCTACTATAGAGCATGTGGGGTGTTTCACAGCATAGTTAGGGGAAATTGGTAACAATTCTTTTTACAAGTTACAACTGTTTGGATTGTCTCTAACTAGGACAACTTTCTCATGGTTTGTAAGTCTGCCACCTGGGCAAATACAAACTTGGGAAGGTTTGGAGATGGCATTTCATGCCATATTTTTCAATCCCCTGCCCACAGTTTCTTTGACTGATTTATTGGAGATGAAAAAATATCCAGAAGAATCAGCTTCACAATTTATTGAAAGGGTGAGATTGATGAAAGGACGATGTCCTACAATAATTAATGAAAAAGAGATGACTAACTTAGTGCTTAGAAATATGCATGGTCGCCTAAGGGATGCGCTCACTGCACATGATGTGGAGGATTTGGCAAGTCTTGCATCCAAGGCTGGACGTTTAGAGTCTCTTTTCAAGGAAAGGGATCCGAATTTCAGGCGTAATAAAGGTCAACATAGGGCTAGTATGGAAACAGAAGCATACGACTTTGATTATGATCAAACAGAAGAGATGGTGGCCGAAATCATCTCTTGAAAGCCTTATGTGTGCTCTAAGTTAAAGCCAGCACTAGGAATTGAAGCTAAAGGGCAACCGACCTTTGACAATTCAAAGGCAGACGAGATATTTGACATTCTGCTAACTGATGGTCAAATCCGAATTCCAAAGGGGCAGAAGTTGGCTACTAAGGACGAAATCAAAGGGAGGTCATACTGTAAATGGCATAACTCCTTTACACATAACACAAGTCAATGCACTCATTTTCGAAATGAGATCCAAAAGGCTATTAAGGCAGGTCGGCTCAAATATATTACTTTGGGAGTGAAGCAGCAGCAACCATTTCCAAAAGTAACCACAACAATGGTTAATATACAAGCAACTTCCAGTAAAGAAAAAGGGAATTCATCAAACAGTGGCCGACCAGAGGAGAAACTGAAGGTCTGTGAAAAAACAGTGGCTGAAAAATGGGACAACCAAGATGGTTCTTTTAATGTGGAATTAAAGGATCAAGCTTTGGTTCGGGACCACCCGACCAGGAGGACGGGTGCGGTTGGAAGCAAATGGACTCGAAATAAGAAACCTTTACCAATTGATGTGGATCCTCGCTTCCCAGGCATGAATCGTACTCAGATTCGGAATGCCAAGCGTAGGTATGCTGCAAGATACAGAGACAAGGTCGCTTCCTTGAGACAACCAAGTTCTTCGGAAGGAGGTCGGTACATACGGGGCGCCTCAGCAAAGCAACCGAATGACAGCCAAGGTGTTGTTAAGTATACTGAAAGAGGTCGGTCCATCAGGATTGTTTCGTTGGACCAGTCGAATGAGGTAGAAAAGGATCGGCCCATTGAGGTCGCCTCATCAAAGCAGCCGACCAACATACGAGACACTGTTAATTACAATGAGGGAGGTCGGTCCTTGCGAAAGAAGGGTAAAGGCTTGTCCGATGAAAGAGTTGAGGGTTTCAAATGTCAGTATTGTAAGAAGATTAACATTAACCCGCCTTTGGAGGAATTTTGTTTGGAATCTCTAACTGTTCAACCCGAAATTGAAGTCGGAGACGAGATTCCAGAGAAGGATTCAAGGTCTATCAAATCTCGACTAGGGCTACGTATTCCCTGCCGAATGACATAAATTAATTGGGTTGAGGAAGAGCCTTTGTGGGCAAGTCTGGTGGATGAGTCTATAGAAGAACCAGAATGGGCAAAGATTTCAGATCCTGACTTTCAATCAGAGGTCCCTCCAATAGTCTTCCCTCCCATTCCAGAAGGCATGGCGTCTCATTTGAAGCCTCTGTACGTTAATGCTCATATTTGTGGGAAACCAATCACAAAGGTTTTCATAGATAATGGGGCCATCTTCAATGTAATGCCATTAAAGACTCTCAAGAAGTTAGGAAAGGGAGTTCATGATCTATCTCCTGTGGATTTTGAGATGACTAGCTTTACAGGGCAGCCAACCAAACCAGAAGGCATGTTGGTCGCCTCCATTGAAGTCGGTCCAAAGAAGATTTCTTCTGTTTTCTTCGTGGTGGATGCAGATACAACATATTCAATCCTCCTTGGATGAGATTGGATTCATGCATCCAAGTGTGTACCATCAACACTGCATCAACAATTGATGTTCTGGGAAGGCAACCAGGTTTTCAAAATGGAGACAAATGACAATCCTTTTGGAGCATCAGAACAAGTTGAAGAATCAGTTTTTTATTCTGGTCATGTACCTCAAATGTATCAGTTTTTTATGGCTAATGACTACCCAAAGAAGGGTTTTAAATTCATTGGCCAGAATTCAATGTTCTTTTAAAAGAACAACTGTACTATATGGCTCTTTAGTAAGCCAGACCTATTTTGTATAATACATTTCTTAAGGAAGAAGCAGAATTACAAGATTGTAATTTACTTATTAATCAGTATTATTTAGATCAACTTTTGAAAAAAGTAGAAAAAATCAAAAAAATACATGATGTTCATTTCCAAGAAGATGAACAATTTCGTTGGCCTGATCTGTTAGAGAAAATAGAGCCAACTTTCTCAGCACAAGATGCTCTGCTGGAATTTAATTTAGGAACCGACCTGGTTCCAAAAATAATCAGAATGAGTGGTTATTTATCTGGAGAGCAACAAACATTGATGCTCGAGGTTATAAGAAACAATATTGATTGTTTAGCTTGGGACTATTCAGAAATGCCTGGTCTGGAGCGAAGTTTGATAGAACATCGATTGCCCATTAAAAAGGATTTTAAGCCTTGTAAGAAATCTTCAAGATGCATAAGTCTTGACTTGATGTCTCAGATTAAAGAAGAGATTCAGAAGCTTCTTAAAGTGGGTTTCATCCGACCTTGCCGTTATGCAGACTGGTTGGCCAACATTGTACCAGTGGTTAAGAAAAATGGTAAGATCAGGATATGCATCGATTTCAGAGATCTTAATATGGCCACCCCTAAAGATGAGTATGTAATGCCTATGGCCGACATGCTAATTGACTCAACAGCAGGACACAAAATTCTTAGTTTGATGGATGGTTATGCAGGATATAACCAAATCTTTCTAGCAGAAGAAGATATTCACAAGATAACATTTAGATGTCCAGGAGCATTAGACATTTATGAGTGGAAAGTTATGCCTTTTGGTTTGAAGAATGCTGGGGCGACTTATCAAAGAGCCATGAACTCAATTTTTCATGATCTCATTGGTAAGTCTATGGAAGTTTACATTGATGATGTTATTGTCAAATCTGCTAGTTTTGAGGAATATTTGAGGGATCTTAAGGATGCTTTCAGTCGGATGAAGAAGTACAAATTGAAAATGAACCCGACTAAGTGTGCTTTTGGTATATCAGCTGGGAGTTTCTTAGGGTTCTTGGTTCATGAGAGGGGCATTGAAATCGATGCCAACAAAGCCAAGGCAATTCTTACCAGCCGACCACCTCAGACGGTTAAAGAAATTCAGAGTTTATTGGGAAAAGTAAATTATCTCAGGCAGTTCATTTCCAATGCTGCTGGCAAGGTCAGACCAATCACTAAATTATTGAAGCCAGGAGGAAGTGCCTTTGAGTGGGGACCAGACCAACATACGGCTTTAGAGGCTATAAAACAAGCATTGGCTCAACCACCTGTGTTGATGCCTCCCAAGGAAGGTCGGCCCCTCAAACTTTATTTGGCAAATACCTATGAAGTGGTTAGTTTTTTATTAGCTCAAGATGGAGATGATGGAAATGAGAGGGCAATTTATTATTTGAGCAAGACTCTCACAGGACCAGAATTAAATTATACAATGCCAGAGAAGATGTGCTATTCATTGGTGTTTGCATGCACCAAACTCGAACATTACATGCTGCCTAGAAGAGTTGAGGTTATCTCAAAGGTTGATCTCATCAAGTTGATTTTGCAAAGACCTACGTTGCAAGGCAGACTCATGAAATGGGCCATTAAATTAGCACCTTTCGATTTGTATCATTCTCCTTTGAGGGCGGTCAAGGGCCAAGCAGTAGCAGACTTTTTGGCAGACTTTGCAGATCGTGAGGAGCAGCCGACTGGGTGTGTATCTTATGTAAGCACCCAAAATTGGTTAATGTTTTTTTATGGTTCTACCTCAGGAAACAGATCGGGAGCCGGAGTTTTGTTATAAGGGCCAGATGGCCAAAGGATTAATCTGCAGTTGCAATTAGAAACTATGACCCATAATTCAGCAGAATATGAGGCTTTAATCTTGGGTCTGGAGGCTTTGATAGCTAGGAAAGTTCAATCGGTCATTATAAAAGGAGATTCCCAATTGGTGATTAATCAGGAAAACAAAAAGTATGTTTGCAATTATCCCCACCTACGCAGGTACAGGGATTTGGTAGGTCGGTTGCTATCAAAGATCTCCGAAGTCATAATTAAGTTTATTCCTAGAAAGGAAAATCAATTTGCAGACGACCTAGCTCAAAAAGCGTGCAAAAGAATCTCAAAAGATATTTGTGCAGAGGTCGGTCCTGAGACAGAAATAGGAACCGACTTGAGGACAGAACTTATCCTGTATTTGCAAGATTCAGGAGCAAATGTACCAATTGGAATTCGATTGAAAGCATTACGATTTCAGTTGGTATAGGGAGTGTTATATAAAAGGACATTCGAAGGATTACTCTTAAAATGTTTGGGTCCCGAGCAGGCCTTGGAGGTGATGACAGAAGTACACAGTGGAATGTGTGGGGCTTATCGAGCAGGTCTGAACATAAGATGGGTTATTCATCGTTTAGGTTTCTTTTGGCCAAAGATTTTTTAAGACTGCATACAATTTGCCAAGGGCTGCCAAGAATGTCAGAGGCACGGGCAGTTAATTCATTTACCAGTAACAGAATTGCAAGCGATGGTGAAACCATGACCTTTCAAATCTTGGGCTATGGATATCATTGGTAAAATTCATCCTCCATCATCCAAGAATCATTGTTCTATTCTGGTCGCAACAGATTATTTCACCAAATGGGTGGAGGGGGTTGCTTTGAAAAATGTAGATCAGAAGGAGGTTATTGATTTTGTGCTGAATCAGATCATATATAGATATGATATACCTCATTCAGTAACAACCGACCAAGGTCTGGTCTTTAATGGGGAGAAGTTTTTAAGCTTCTTGGCAGAGTTTGGCATTCGTCTGAATCATTCTTCGCCTTATTATCCCCAAGCTAATGGGTAGGCAGAAGTAGCTAAAGATTATCATTGGGATCATCAAGAAAACAATTGAGGAGAACCCAAGGAAATGGCATTTGTTGTTATCTCGAGCTTTATGGGCACATAGGAATAACAGAAGTTCTGCCACAGGGTTTTCACCATATCAGCTCACTTTTGGACAAGATGCTGTGTTGCCAGCCGAAGTGCAGGTCTCATCTGGACGCACAAGCTTTACCAATGATGAATTTACTAAGGAATATCAACAAATGATGTTGCAGCAATTGGAAACTTTGGATGTCAACCGACTTCATGCAATTGATCAGATTGTGAAGCAAAATGAGATCAGGGCCAAGACTTATGGAAAGAAAATCATTTACTAAACATTTAAAGAAGGAGACCTGGTCTGGAAGACTATTCTTCCAACTTATAAAAAGGTTGATCAATTATGAAAGTGGTCCCCGAATTGGGAGGGACCATTCATAATTCAAAAGAAAATTGGAAATGGTGCATTTATTATCATAAATCAAGAAGGTAAAAGGGTACACGACTGCATTAATGCTAGATATCTGAAGAGGTATTTTCTTGTCTTTTCAGATTACAAGAAGGCATGAAACAATAAGTTTTCAGAACCCATTTGCCAAGGGTTCGAACCTAACAAGGGTTCATTCATGGTCAGATGTTGAATCATGCCGAGGATCACTTTCTCCTGAGTCAGAATCGTCATTCCAATGATTAAGGATTAGTTCTGGCTCTTCATCAATAAGGTCTTCTAAGCTAGGTCGGTACTTCTCCCATTGGTCCTGCATCTTCTCAAGATCATATTCGGTCCGAGCTTTCATGTCTGTCACAGCTTGGCGTTCACGATCAACAAGAGTGCGTAATCTTAAAAAGACCATACGTTGGTTGGAGAAGGTGTGATCCCAGCCAAGGTCTGGAAGTATGGCTATCACGTGGTGTTCAATCAAATCCATGTGATGATCAATGTCGGGAAGGCGACTTTGAATATCTCGAAGGGTCTCATATCCTTCTAGCACGTTTTCCATCAGGCGAATGACACGATGGATGGTCTTTCTGCCTCGTTGGGAAAACTTGAATTTGAAATCTAATTGTTTGAGGGTGCATAGCAGGTCTTCAGCATGACCTCCAACTGGATGATTACCCACAGAAAAGGGTTGGATAACACCTTGCCAATTGTTTATAGGAACATGAGGACGGTGAGGAGTCATTTTAATACTGGTTGGCAGGCTTGTGCAAGGTTGATTTGTGAGTAAATATTTATTTGATGATTTGCAAGGACTGCAAATATTTATAAGGGTGATGAATGGATTGGTTCCCCGGAGGGTTGGAATCTTGGAAGGTGATCTTTAATAAAAGGAGAGAAATTTTATGTACCAAGTCAAAATTTACAAAAGAGACCCTAAGACAAGTTTTATTTAGGACCATTTATCCTGTGTCCTGGAGAGTCGCCTGTTATTAGCAGCCGACTGGTACTGCTTTATGAGTTGTGATCGGGCGTGAATCTTTAACTCCTAGTCCAGGTCGGCTGCATTGCTTTGGTATCGCTCAATTAGGCGTTGTTCATCGTTTATATGGCCTTCAAGGACTGATTTCTCTTGATGAAGCGCCCTCAGTTCTGCTTCCTTTTGCTGGATTGACCCCTCTATTTGTGCCTTGGCATTATTCAGGCCTTCTAGTCGGCCAATTGTCTGTTGAATAGATTCCTTGGCCTTGGTCAAGGAAGCCTCCAAACTTATTCTATCCAAATCAGGCAAGGGTGTCTCAGCCGTCAAAAGTTGGGCGAACAAAACTTCATTCCGGAGTTCGGATAGTCGTTCCATCAGTTGGTGAAGAATGGGGGCAGCAGCCGACTCTGAAGACATTTGAAACAAGAGACCACCAATGGTTTGAAGAAGGCTGTCAAGCAAGTCTGACCTCAGGTTGGGAAAAGATTGGTCAACAGCCTGTGCAATTATAGCTCGGACGTCCGTTGGAATGGGGACGACCGACAACAGGGCTAGGTCAGAACATCCCTAAAATAAAAGATGTTTATCTCAGACTAAATAGAGCATGAATATTGAAAATTATTGTGGAAATTGTTCTTACCTCTGAACGAATGGTGGTTACTGAGGGTGCCAGGATAGCCACGAACTTGGAAGGCTGGTTGGTTGATATTTTATTAGCCGACTCGTCTGCTGCTTCCAATGGGCGTTGAGGTTTAGATCTGGGTCCCTGAATTATGGAAATATAGTGTGTTAAAAATTATGTTAACATTAGCTTGTAGTGTGAGAGGAGAAATCTCAAATGGTTACCAGATTAACAGAAGTCTCTGAGTCGGAGGAATGAATCTCTTGTAACTCCTGTAAGAGCCCCCTTGGTTGAGCAGGTACAGGTTCTCCTTCCTGTCTGTTCGCTGCTGGTAGAGGGTCTGCTGCGCCTGGGTCGGCTACCTCCAAGTCAACTGCCCCTGGGTCGGCTACCCCCAGGTCGGCTGCTATTGGGTCTGCTACTCCCGGGTCGGCTGCTATTGGGTCTGCTACTCTCAGGTTGGCTGTTCTTTGGTTTGATGCGTTTGGGACGGCTATATCAGAGGCAGCAGAAGCAGGCATAGGCGTGGCCATCGGTGCCATAGTGGGCAGAGACGGGTCTGAAGCAACATAAGGTAACCTGACCATCTCTGAAGCAGTCGTCTCACTAGGAGATGAGACCCTTGTTG
Organism: Andrographis paniculata; assembly: GCF_009805555.1. Taxonomy (NCBI): domain Eukaryota; kingdom Viridiplantae; phylum Streptophyta; class Magnoliopsida; order Lamiales; family Acanthaceae; genus Andrographis; species Andrographis paniculata. Next base: position 1,737,322 of record NW_026137589.1, read on the forward strand.
TTGCCTGCTCGGCAGATGAAGGCATTTTATTCGAGGCCCGGCGCTTGGTCGGGGGCTCAGGTCCTGGTAGTGGATCGGTTGGTGGCTTTGCTGCTTTAGTTGATCTGGAGGCAGGTTGGGCAGTCGCCCAGGCCGAAGTCACACCTGAGTATAAAATAAGGATTAATACCATGGTAAGGAAAGGATCAAGTTAAATTGAAAGTATGAGATTATATATGGACGGGGTCGGGTCTTTACAAGGGGCCTACCGGGTGGGCGGTTTGTTAGGGACGGTTGATTGTCCCCAGAAGGGGGAATAGTTTGAGTCTGAAAGGCTTTTCTCTTCCTCTGTGGAGTACCTTACTCAGTGCCTTGAGTAATCAAGTTCCTTCGGGTGTTGGTCAGAGGGGTCGCCCCTAATGTTAATGCAAGTGGGGGAAGAAGGATGCCCAGCAAACGATCCTTGCTAGGGGCAATCAAGGCCCAAGTAACCGACCACCACTCGCGAAAGGATTCAACTGAAGTTGGAGAAGATTTGTAAGGAATGTAAGAGTTGGAAGTTATGTAATTGGTGAGTTGGGATATGTATGGGGCGATTGCATCAGGAATAGCTCTCCCATCCGGACTTTGAATTATTAAATGAGGATGAGCAATGGGACCAGACAAGCTTTGTTGGCATCCGAATTGACAGGCCAAAAATTGAGGCTGGTAGTTGAATGTATAGAAGACTTTGGGACCCTTTTTATCGATTTTCTTACTGGCGAATAATGACCTGGGCTTAAGAGCAACATCCCAGGAAAAAGAATAGGTGGGATGTGGAAGTGGATCTGGTTGGGACAAAGGTGACAGAACAAGGAATGGCCAAAACAAGCCGGATGCATAACCAATATACCTTTTGTGTGGGTAGAAATGGCTATCATTTCGATTATCAGTAAGGATAGCAGTTATGATCGGATCAGACGCTTGGAGGTTATTACGACCTAAGCAAAGTCGGTTAAGGGCTACTCCTAGAGACTTCTCAAGTGTGGGGGCAATGGGAGGATGACCAAGGCGTCGGGAAAATAGAAACAGAAGCATAGTTCCAGAAACCAGAAAGGACCCGACGCAGCAGTGTCTAATTTTCTACCATCCTTTTCTGTAAGGCGGTGTTAACCCTGGATAGCCCTTCAAAGAGATTGGCAAGGAAAAGGGTGCCTAATGAAAAGAACCGACCCGAGGCTATGTGTATGGCAAGATCAAGATGAGAAGGGAGGACACATTTCGAAAGGGAAACCACAACGTAGCCAAAAGAGCAGGAAGGCTGTGTGTTCTCGGTCGATTACAGGGGTCCCGTTTGCTCCTTGCTGGTCTATTAGAAATTTAGTCCAGCCCCATTCTTTCACGTCTGTCAGAGACCAGCCCAAATGGTCTACCTTGGGCTCTTGTCCATCTAGGGCACCCATTACAGGGTCTTCCCCTACGATTGGCAGATGGGCGATCATGGCCATATCCATGAGGGTGGGGCCGATGGGGGCTGTTGGAAGAAGGAAGATGCAAACCTCAGGGTGCCAAAACGCTGCCATGGCCAGAAGGACTTTCTCATGTAAATGACATGGGAGAGTTGACAGACGTATGGCCTGGTCGATTTGTTGAGCTTTCCATTGACCCTGGTAATGTTCTGCTACTCTTTGGTACCAGGTGCGGTAGGGATCCTTGGGGTTTGTCAAGTGCGTTTTGATGTTGTCATGGAGGCGGGTTGCGTTGTAGTTGGGGTTATTGATCGCCAGCAGATTTCTTGCCTCCAAGACTTCCCTCATACGGTTGGAGTCTTCAGCAGTTGTGCAATATGGGCGAACAGTTGGAGTGCGCATTTTCGTCGACACGAGAGTGGTTTCAGGGATTGATCCGTCGAAAGGGAGTGCAGGGATGGATCGATTCACCATGGTGAGAGTTGTAGAGATTATGACTCACAAAGGCTCGTATTGAAGAAAGGAAAATTTTGTGGAATCAGGAGTGTTGCAATAACTGGTGTAGTTGCCAAGGTGATTTCTCAGTAGGGTTGTGATTTGTGAACTTCCAAACGATGATTGAGAAATGGCGTTTGAAAGTCCCTTGGCGGTAGGTAAGTTGTTACGTATGAAATTTAGAATTAGGTTTAAAAGCCCAAGGTAAAAAGAAAAATGGGCCTAGCAATCGAGTTGATCGAATTGGCCGAGGGGCACCGTGCGAAACTCAGGTATAATAGATATATTTCTGAGGAAATAGCGGGTCGGAAGGTCCGCAGGTCGGGAGGTCCGCAGGTCAGAACGTCCTCAGGACGGAAAATTCGCAGGTCGGAAGGTCCTCAGGTCGGGAGGTCCGCAGGTCGGAAAGTCCTCAGGACGGAAAGTCCAGGTCGGGAGGTCCGCAGGTCGAAAGGTCCTTAGGTTGAGAGGTCCGCAGGTCGGAAAGTCCTCAGGACAGAAAGTCCGCAAGTCGGAAGATTCTCAGGTCGGAAGGTCCGCAGGTCGGATGGTCTGCAGGTCGGAAGGTCTGCGACTGGACCAATAAGTTGGATGATCTTTAAGTCGGGAGGTCTGCGGCTAGACCAATAAGTTGGATGGTCTTTAAGTCGGGAGGTCTGCGGTTGGACCAATAAGTCGGATGGTCTTTAAGTCAGGAGGTCTGCGGCTGGACTAACAAATCGGATGGTCTGTAGGTCGGGAGGTTTGCGACTGGACCAAATAAATCGGGTGGTCTGTAAGTCGGGAGGTTAGCAGTCGGATCAATAAGGCGGAAGATTTGCGGTCGGGCCAAAGAGGCGGAAGGTCTGCGGTCGGTCCAGGGAGTTAGATACTGTTGCTAGAGAGCGAGAATGACACTTCGGTCGGTTGAGGGCACGTGTCAACAAGAGAAGGGTTAGCAGACGGTTGGAAAAAAGGCGTTGTAACCGTTCGGGCGAAGGTTTTCAGTATCTTTTCTCAAGAATATTTAAGGATTTGAATTTTTTTGGAGAAATTATCTTCAATCATCTACAAACGACATCAAAGTCAAGAGATTCGGGGATCACCACTTTAATTTCCAGCATTTTAATTTCCAGTTAATTTTCTTGTGTACCGTACGGTGTTTAGAGATTCCTAATCTCAGGCACTAATTAATCAAGTTTAAGGATATTTCCATATCTTTGAATTTTACTCTTTGTTTGTTGGAAAAATAAATCAACAAAAATAAAATAAAACTCTTTTAATCATTCATTTGTTCATTCTCCTTTATTTATATATATATATATATATTTATACATCAATTTAAAATATTTGACAATCACATTGTCTATATAGATCTTTATAGATGTGCCAATTAGACTATGAAAAATAACGCTCGTAGCGTGTTGATAAGTAGTTCCTTGCCATGGCATCGATAAACATACCGGCTATCGGCACTACGTCCTCTTCTTCAAGGATTGCAAGGTCGATGTTTTGAAAATCAATGAACATGCACATATTCCCATTTTTTTTTTCATCACCAAAGTGTTGTGGTTTTATTCTGAATATTTTGGAGTTATCGAACAATGCCTTATAAAAAAAATACAAATCAATTAATAGCGGAAGCAAATAAATCGAATAAACTCAAAATTGGTTAATGTTTTTTTATGGTTCTACCTCAGGAAACAGATCGGGAGCCGGAGTTTTGTTATAAGGGCCAGATGGCCAAAGGATTAATCTGCAGTTGCAATTAGAAACTATGACCCATAATTCAGCAGAATATGAGGCTTTAATCTTGGGTCTGGAGGCTTTGATAGCTAGGAAAGTTCAATCGGTCATTATAAAAGGAGATTCCCAATTGGTGATTAATCAGGAAAACAAAAAGTATGTTTGCAATTATCCCCACCTACGCAGGTACAGGGATTTGGTAGGTCGGTTGCTATCAAAGATCTCCGAAGTCATAATTAAGTTTATTCCTAGAAAGGAAAATCAATTTGCAGACGACCTAGCTCAAAAAGCGTGCAAAAGAATCTCAAAAGATATTTGTGCAGAGGTCGGTCCTGAGACAGAAATAGGAACCGACTTGAGGACAGAACTTATCCTGTATTTGCAAGATTCAGGAGCAAATGTACCAATTGGAATTCGATTGAAAGCATTACGATTTCAGTTGGTATAGGGAGTGTTATATAAAAGGACATTCGAAGGATTACTCTTAAAATGTTTGGGTCCCGAGCAGGCCTTGGAGGTGATGACAGAAGTACACAGTGGAATGTGTGGGGCTTATCGAGCAGGTCTGAACATAAGATGGGTTATTCATCGTTTAGGTTTCTTTTGGCCAAAGATTTTTTAAGACTGCATACAATTTGCCAAGGGCTGCCAAGAATGTCAGAGGCACGGGCAGTTAATTCATTTACCAGTAACAGAATTGCAAGCGATGGTGAAACCATGACCTTTCAAATCTTGGGCTATGGATATCATTGGTAAAATTCATCCTCCATCATCCAAGAATCATTGTTCTATTCTGGTCGCAACAGATTATTTCACCAAATGGGTGGAGGGGGTTGCTTTGAAAAATGTAGATCAGAAGGAGGTTATTGATTTTGTGCTGAATCAGATCATATATAGATATGATATACCTCATTCAGTAACAACCGACCAAGGTCTGGTCTTTAATGGGGAGAAGTTTTTAAGCTTCTTGGCAGAGTTTGGCATTCGTCTGAATCATTCTTCGCCTTATTATCCCCAAGCTAATGGGTAGGCAGAAGTAGCTAAAGATTATCATTGGGATCATCAAGAAAACAATTGAGGAGAACCCAAGGAAATGGCATTTGTTGTTATCTCGAGCTTTATGGGCACATAGGAATAACAGAAGTTCTGCCACAGGGTTTTCACCATATCAGCTCACTTTTGGACAAGATGCTGTGTTGCCAGCCGAAGTGCAGGTCTCATCTGGACGCACAAGCTTTACCAATGATGAATTTACTAAGGAATATCAACAAATGATGTTGCAGCAATTGGAAACTTTGGATGTCAACCGACTTCATGCAATTGATCAGATTGTGAAGCAAAATGAGATCAGGGCCAAGACTTATGGAAAGAAAATCATTTACTAAACATTTAAAGAAGGAGACCTGGTCTGGAAGACTATTCTTCCAACTTATAAAAAGGTTGATCAATTATGAAAGTGGTCCCCGAATTGGGAGGGACCATTCATAATTCAAAAGAAAATTGGAAATGGTGCATTTATTATCATAAATCAAGAAGGTAAAAGGGTACACGACTGCATTAATGCTAGATATCTGAAGAGGTATTTTCTTGTCTTTTCAGATTACAAGAAGGCATGAAACAATAAGTTTTCAGAACCCATTTGCCAAGGGTTCGAACCTAACAAGGGTTCATTCATGGTCAGATGTTGAATCATGCCGAGGATCACTTTCTCCTGAGTCAGAATCGTCATTCCAATGATTAAGGATTAGTTCTGGCTCTTCATCAATAAGGTCTTCTAAGCTAGGTCGGTACTTCTCCCATTGGTCCTGCATCTTCTCAAGATCATATTCGGTCCGAGCTTTCATGTCTGTCACAGCTTGGCGTTCACGATCAACAAGAGTGCGTAATCTTAAAAAGACCATACGTTGGTTGGAGAAGGTGTGATCCCAGCCAAGGTCTGGAAGTATGGCTATCACGTGGTGTTCAATCAAATCCATGTGATGATCAATGTCGGGAAGGCGACTTTGAATATCTCGAAGGGTCTCATATCCTTCTAGCACGTTTTCCATCAGGCGAATGACACGATGGATGGTCTTTCTGCCTCGTTGGGAAAACTTGAATTTGAAATCTAATTGTTTGAGGGTGCATAGCAGGTCTTCAGCATGACCTCCAACTGGATGATTACCCACAGAAAAGGGTTGGATAACACCTTGCCAATTGTTTATAGGAACATGAGGACGGTGAGGAGTCATTTTAATACTGGTTGGCAGGCTTGTGCAAGGTTGATTTGTGAGTAAATATTTATTTGATGATTTGCAAGGACTGCAAATATTTATAAGGGTGATGAATGGATTGGTTCCCCGGAGGGTTGGAATCTTGGAAGGTGATCTTTAATAAAAGGAGAGAAATTTTATGTACCAAGTCAAAATTTACAAAAGAGACCCTAAGACAAGTTTTATTTAGGACCATTTATCCTGTGTCCTAGAGAGTCGCCTGTTATTAGCAGCCGACTGGTACTGCTTTATGAGTTGTGATCGGGCGTGAATCTTTAACTCCTAGTCCAGGTCGGCTGCATTGCTTTGGTATCGCTCAATTAGGCGTTGTTCATCGTTTATATGGCCTTCAAGGACTGATTTCTCTTGATGAAGCGCCCTCAGTTCTGCTTCCTTTTGCTGGATTGACCCCTCTATTTGTGCCTTGGCATTATTCAGGCCTTCTAGTCGGCCAATTGTCTGTTGAATAGATTCCTTGGCCTTGGTCAAGGAAGCCTCCAAACTTATTCTATCCAAATCAGGCAAGGGTGTCTCAGCCGTCAAAAGTTGGGCGAACAAAACTTCATTCCGGAGTTCGGATAGTCGTTCCATCAGTTGGTGAAGAATGGGGGCAGCAGCCGACTCTGAAGACATTTGAAACAAGAGACCACCAATGGTTTGAAGAAGGCTGTCAAGCAAGTCTGACCTCAGGTTGGGAAAAGATTGGTCAACAGCCTGTGCAATTATAGCTCGGACGTCCGTTGGAATGGGGACGACCGACAACAGGGCTAGGTCAGAACATCCCTAAAATAAAAGATGTTTATCTCAGACTAAATAGAGCATGAATATTGAAAATTATTGTGGAAATTGTTCTTACCTCTGAACGAATGGTGGTTACTGAGGGTGCCAGGATAGCCACGAACTTGGAAGGCTGGTTGGTTGATATTTTAATAGCCGACTCGTCTGCTGCTTCCAATGGGCGTTGAGGTTTAGATCTGGGTCCCTGAATTATGGAAATATAGTGTGTTAAATATTATGTTAACATTAGCTTGTAGTGTGAGAGGAGAAATCTCAAATGGTTACCAGATTAACAGAAGTCTCTGAGTCGGAGGAATGAATCTCTTGTAACTCCTGTAAGAGCCCCCTTGGTTGAGCAGGTACAGGTTCTCCTTCCTGTCTGTTCGCTGCTGGTAGAGGGTCTGCTGCGCCTGGGTCGGCTACCTCCAAGTCAACTGCCCCTGGGTCGGCTACCCCCAGGTCGGCTGCTATTGGGTCTGCTACTCCCGGGTCGGCTGCTATTGGGTCTGCTACTCTCAGGTTGGCTGTTCTTTGGTTTGATGCGTTTGGGACGGCTATATCAGAGGCAGCAGAAGCAGGCATAGGCGTGGCCATCGGTGCCATAGTGGGCAGAGACGGGTCTGAAGCAACATAAGGTAACCTGACCATCTCTGAAGCAGTCGTCTCACTAGGAGATGAGACCCTTGTTGTTGCCTGCTCGGCAGATGAAGGCATTTTATTCGAGGCCCGGCGCTTGGTCGGGGGCTCAGGTCCTGGTAGTGGATCGGTTGGTGGCTTTGCTGCTTTAGTTGATCTGGAGGCAGGTTGGGCAGTCGCCCAGGCCGAAGTCACACCTGAGTATAAAATAAGGATTAATACCATGGTAAGGAAAGGATCAAGTTAAATTGAAAGTATGAGATTATATATGGACGGGGTCGGGTCTTTACAAGGGGCCTACCGGGTGGGCGGTTTGTTAGGGACGGTTGATTGTCCCCAGAAGGGGCAATAGTTTGAGTCTGAAAGGCTTTTCTCTTCCTCTGTGGAGTACCTTACTCAGTGCCTTGAGTAATCAAGTTCCTTCGGGTGTTGGTCAGAGGGGTCGCCCCTAATGTTAATGCAAGTGGGGGAAGAAGGATGCCCAGCAAACGATCCTTGCTAGGGGCAATCAAGGCCCAAGTAACCGACCACCACTCGCGAAAGGATTCAACTGAAGTTGGAGAAGATTTGTAAGGAATGTAAGAGTTGGAAGTTATGTAATTGGTGAGTTGGGATATGTATGGGGCGATTGCATCAGGAATAGCTCTCCCATCCGGACTTTGAATTATTAAATGAGGATGAGCAATGGGACCAGACAAGCTTTGTTGGCATCCGAATTGACAGGCCAAAAATTGAGGCTGGTAGTTGAATGTATAGAAGACTTTGGGACCCTTTTTATCGATTTTCTTACTGGCGAATAATGACCTGGGCTTAAGAGCAACATCCCAGGAAAAAGAATAGGTGGGATGTGGAAGTGGATCTGGTTGGGACAAAGGTGACAGAACAAGGAATGGCCAAAACAAGCCGGATGCATAACCAATATACCTTTTGTGTGGGTAGAAATGGCTATCATTTCGATTATCAGTAAGGATAGCAGTTATGATCGGATCAGACGCTTGGAGGTTATTACGACCTAAGCAAAGTCGGTTAAGGGCTACTCCTAGAGACTTCTCAAGTGTGGGGGCAATGGGAGGATGACCAAGGCGTCGGGAAAATAGAAACAGAAGCATAGTTCCAGAAACCAGAAAGGACCCGACGCAGCAGTGTCTAATTTTCTACCATCCTTTTCTGTAAGGCGGTGTTAACCCTGGATAGCCCTTCAAAGAGATTGGCAAGGAAAAGGGTGCCTAATGAAAAGAACCGACCCGAGGCTATGTGTATGGCAAGATCAAGATGAGAAGGGAGGACACATTTCGAAAGGGAAACCACAACGTAGCCAAAAGAGCAGGAAGGCTGTGTGTTCTCGGTCGATTACAGGGGTCCCGTTTGCTCCTTGCTGGTCTATTAGAAATTTAGTCCAGCCCCATTCTTTCACGTCTGTCAGAGACCAGCCCAAATGGTCTACCTTGGGCTCTTGTCCATCTAGGGCACCCATTACAGGGTCTTCCCCTACGATTGGCAGATGGGCGATCATGGCCATATCCATGAGGGTGGGGCCGATGGGGGCTGTTGGAAGAAGGAAGATGCAAACCTCAGGGTGCCAAAACGCTGCCATGGCCAGAAGGACTTTCTCATGTAAATGACATGGGAGAGTTGACAGACGTATGGCCTGGTCGATTTGTTGAGCTTTCCATTGACCCTGGTAATGTTCTGCTACTCTTTGGTACCAGGTGCGGTAGGGATCCTTGGGGTTTGTCAAGTGCGTTTTGATGTTGTCATGGAGGCGGGTTGCGTTGTAGTTGGGGTTATTGATCGCCAGCAGATTTCTTGCCTCCAAGACTTCCCTCATACGGTTGGAGTCTTCAGCAGTTGTGCAATATGGGCGAACAGTTGGAGTGCGCATTTTCGTCGACACGAGAGTGGTTTCAGGGATTGATCCGTCGAAAGGGAGTGCAGGGATGGATCGATTCACCATGGTGAGAGTTGTAGAGATTATGACTCACAAAGGCTCGTATTGAAGAAAGGAAAATTTTGTGGAATCAGGAGTGTTGCAATAACTGGTGTAGTTGCCAAGGTGATTTCTCAGTAGGGTTGTGATTTGTGAACTTCCAAACGATGATTGAGAAATGGCGTTTGAAAGTCCCTTGGCGGTAGGTAAGTTGTTACGTATGAAATTTAGAATTAGGTTTAAAAGCCCAAGGTAAAAAGAAAAATGGGCCTAGCAATCGAGTTGATCGAATTGGCCGAGGGGCACCGTGCGAAACTCAGGTATAATAGATATATTTCTGAGGAAATAGCGGGTCGGAAGGTCCGCAGGTCGGGAGGTCCGCAGGTCAGAACGTCCTCAGGACGGAAAATTCGCAGGTCGGAAGGTCCTCAGGTCGGGAGGTCCGCAGGTCGGAAAGTCCTCAGGACGGAAAGTCCAGGTCGGGAGGTCCGCAGGTCGAAAGGTCCTTAGGTTGAGAGGTCCGCAGGTCGGAAAGTCCTCAGGACAGAAAGTCCGCAAGTCGGAAGATTCTCAGGTCGGAAGGTCCGCAGGTCGGATGGTCTGCAGGTCGGAAGGTCTGCGACTGGACCAATAAGTTGGATGATCTTTAAGTCGGGAGGTCTGCGGCTAGACCAATAAGTTGGATGGTCTTTAAGTCGGGAGGTCTGCGGTTGGACCAATAAGTCGGATGGTCTTTAAGTCAGGAGGTCTGCGGCTGGACTAACAAATCGGATGGTCTGTAGGTCGGGAGGTTTGCGACTGGACCAAATAAATCGGGTGGTCTGTAAGTCGGGAGGTTAGCAGTCGGATCAATAAGGCGGAAGATTTGCGGTCGGGCCAAAGAGGCGGAAGGTCTGCGGTCGGTCCAGGGAGTTAGATACTGTTGCTAGAGAGCGAGAATGACACTTCGGTCGGTTGAGGGCACGTGTCAACAAGAGAAGGGTTAGCAGACGGTTGGAAAAAAGGCGTTGTAACCGTTCGGGCGAAGGTTTTCAGTATCTTTTCTCAAGAATATTTAAGGATTTGAATTTTTTTGGAGAAATTATCTTCAATCATCTACAAACGACATCAAAGTCAAGAGATTCGGGGATCACCACTTTAATTTCCAGCATTTTAATTTCCAGTTAATTTTCTTGTGTACCGTACGGTGTTTAGAGATTCCTAATCTCAGGCACTAATTAATCAAGTTTAAGGATATTTCCATATCTTTGAATTTTACTCTTTGTTTGTTGGAAAAATAAATCAACAAAAATAAAATAAAACTCTTTTAATCATTCATTTGTTCATTCTCCTTTATTTATATATATATATATATTTATACATCAATTTAAAATATTTGACAATCACATTGTCTATATAGATCTTTATAGATGTGCCAATTAGACTATGAAAAATAACGCTCGTAGCGTGTTGATAAGTAGTTCCTTGCCATGGCATCGATAAACATACCGGCTATCGGCACTACGTCCTCTTCTTCAAGGATTGCAAGGTCGATGTTTTGAAAATCAATGAACATGCACATATTCCCATTTTTTTTTTCATCACCAAAGTGTTGTGGTTTTATTCTGAATATTTTGGAGTTATCGAACAATACCTTATAAAAAAAATACAAATCAATTAATAGCGGAAGCAAATAAATCGAATAAACTCAAATCAAACTAAACCAATACGAAATTGAAATTAAACCAATAAAAGCTAAAATTGAGATCAAAGGGAAAATACAAACACACAGGGCAATTTATATGAATTGAATTAAACTCCGTGCTCGTCGTCTTTTTATGAAATTGGGGAGAATCAAAAAAATCATCTCCCTGTGTTTGGAATTCAACACCGATGATGATGACGACGACATCCTTCGATCTCCTATTCTGACTTCACCGACGACTTTCAAAACAATCACTACAAAAAAGTATCAATTTTGTAACAAGATTTTTTCGTTCTTAAATCCACTTTTTTCATTACTAATGATATTAGAGACGGAATTAGGGACGGAATTACGTTAGCTACGTGAACTTTAGGAACGGAATTCCGTTACAAATATACTATTTTTTTTGTAGTGAATGGGCAATCTCGTGGCAGCGCGACAACAACATCGGCGGCCACTTCTCAGACCACGGCGGGCGGTGGTGGATCGGACATTGAACTCCGGTGATCTCCAGCACAGCGGCGCGGCTGGGCAGCGTCGTTCTAGAACAGATCTTTCCGGCAGCGCTTCCGATCTCCGATCTACTTTCTTTCAGCGATTCTTCTTTAACCGAAACAGCTCCAATGATCTTACTAGCGAAGGGACGGATGATGTTTGGCTCAGCCCCATGGTGCAAAGTAGCCCGAGGTAATCACACCTCAAAGTTGGAGGTCGGCTCGACACTTCAAGCCTCGGTACCCACCGGAATCGACCATCGGATAAGGTTCTACTCTCACCAGAAAATCACTCGAACTCACCGGACGGCTCTCTTCTCTCCTTCCCTTCTCTCTCGGTCTCACCCTCTTTCTCTCTATCTTTTTATTCCGAAATTCTAACTCGCCCAAATATAACTCACTCTCTATATATATCTAAAACTGCCCTAACAAATTAACTAATACAATAGGCTTAGGATATGGGCTTGGGAAAATGATTAATGGGTTTGGGCTTAGGCTAAAGGGTTTGAGCCGATCTGGTGGGCCGAGCTACGCAGTGGGCCAACAAATTATTTACCGAGGAACTTGTCGGGTTAGGCCTCGAACGACCATAATTTCCAACATACTCCACCTATTTTGGTTTTGATTTAACCAAATCTCAAAATACATATTTACTAGATATAGACTTACCTAGCACCATTGAATTTCATTATCATTTTTTGTCTCTCACTGCATCCACGAACAAATGTTAACGCACACAAATCATATTACACAAATGCCTGGATAGAAAACATAGCAGCCTAGCACATAGTACAAACAAACAATATACATGCATATACACAAAGGAAATAAATCACAAGGCAAATACAAAACAACTTAGAATCACATAACATAAGTTCCAACTTATTTAACGTCTACTAGAGAACACTCAACACTAGACACAAAGAAAATCTCAGGCACTAAACTCTACGGCTCTAGCACACACCTCTACAGGCTAAGCACCTGGATCAATCGACCAATAACACTAAGATCTCCGGAGATACAACCACTCAGAAATCCTACCTAGAAGAACACTCAGCAACCTAGGAAAAAATCTAGAATAACACTAAACAACTAGGACGAAACCTAGAAAAACACTCAGCAACTAAAAAGAGAGCTAACCTTAAAAGAACACTAAGCGACTAAACGGAAAGCAAAACAGTAAGTGACACTTCAAGCCTCGGTACCCACCGGAATCGACCATCGGATAAGGTTCTACTCTCACCAGAAAATCACTCGAACTCACCGGACGGCTCTCTTCTCTCCTTTAATTCTCTCTCGGTCTCACCCTCTTTAGCTCTATCTCTTTATTCCAAAAATCTAACTGGCCCAAATATAACCCACTCTCTCTATATATATTTAAAACTGCCATAATAAATTAATTAATATGATAGACTTAAGATATGGGCTTGAGAAAGTGATTAATGGGTTTGGGCTTAGGCTTAGGCTAAAGGGTTTGGGCCGATCCCGTAGGCCGGGCTACGAAGTGGGTCAACAAATTATTTACCAAGGGACATGTCGGGTTAGGCCTCGAACGGCCAAAATTCAACGTAATCCATCTATTTTGTTCATGATCTAACCAAATATCAAAATACGTATTTACTAGATATAGACTTACCTAGCACCAATGGATTTCATCATCGCCTTTTGTCCTTCGCTGCATCCATGAACAAACGTTAACGCAGACAAAACATATTACACATAACACATAGATCCTAGCATGCTCCTGGATAGAACACATAGCAACCTAGCACATAGTACAAACAAATACTGCACAAACAAACAACATATATGCATACACACAATGGAAAGCAATCACAAGGCGAATACAAAACAACTTAGAATCACACAATAGAAGCTCCAGCTTATTTAACGTCTACTAAAGAACAATCAGCACTAAACACAAAGAAAACGTTAGGCACTAAACTCTACGACTCTAGACACACCTTTACGGGCTAAGCTCAAAGTCCTACAGCCTACGCACTTGGATTGACCGACCACTAAAACTAAGATCTCTAGAGACATAACCACTCAGAAATCTTACCTAGAAGAACACTCAGGAACCTAGGAGAAAACCTAGAAGAACACTGAGCAACTAGGACGAAACCTAGAAAAACACTCAATAACTAGGAAGAAAGTTAACCCTAAAAGAACACTAAGCGACTAGACGGAAAGCAAAAAACTAAGCACCTAGTTCGATCAAACACTACCACTAAGAATACCTTGGAACTCAATCACAAAGCAAAACTAATCACATAGCATACAAATCAAGAATCATCCATTTTCACCAAGAAATTACATAATGCAGCAATTAATCATCCATTTATTCTTGATTATGCTTCAATCATTCATTATTTTTAATCATTTTTCAATTAACACCTAACATAAAATTTTCTCTCTCACAAAGAAAAACTAAAACATGCATATCTAACACACAAAGAAAATTAAACATGCATCTATTACAATAATTGGCTATAGCAACTCTAAAAGATTTCACTAGGCTAACAACAACAATATAACCCAAGAAATACACCAAGAATATAAAGGAACAAAAAACTCTCAAGAAATATAACCAAGAAAACTATAAAAAAATAACAAACAATTCCGAAATTATACACCAATCACCAAGAAATGCATAGCCAATCAACACAAAGAAATTCAGCATATTATTTAACAACAGTTTCACCAAGATTCACCAAGATAATAATATACAAAAAATAAAGAGACGGAGGATTTGCCTTTTACCATGGATCGAGTCTTATCAAACTCGAACCAAATATTTCTTTCAATTTCGGAATCGGTTGCCGGGTTCTGATACCACTATTGTATTTTTATTTCTGGATCTTCTGGATTTATCAAACAATATCTCTTAAAAAAAATACAAAGCGAATTAAATCGAATAAACCCAAATAAAACTAAACCAATACGAAACTAAAATTAAACCAATAAAGGCTAAAATTGAAATCAAAGAAAAAACACAACCAAACAGGGCAATTTATATGAATTAAATTAAACTTCCCGTTCGTCGTCTTTTTCTGAAATTAGGGAGAAGCAAACAAATCATCTCTTAGTGTTTGGAATTCAACACCAATGACAATGATGACGGAATCCTCCGATCTCCTACTCCGACTTCACCGACAAATTCAAAAACGACAGGCAGTCCCGCAGCGGCGCGACTGTCGCATCGGCGGCCACTTCTCATACCACGGCGGGTGGTGGTGGATCGGACATTAAACTCAAATGATCTCCAGCACAGCGGCGCGGCTGGGCAGTGGTGGGCCAGAACAGATATTTCCGGAAGCGCTTCCAATCTCCGATCTGCTTTTTGTTATCGATTCTTCTTTCACCGAAATAGCTCCAATCATCTCACCGGCGAAGGGATGGATGATGTTCGGCTCAACCTCATAGTGTGAAGTGGCCCGAGGAAATCACGCCTCAATGTTGGAGGTCAGCCCGACACTCCAAGCCTCGGCACCCACCGGAATCAACCATCAGATAAGGTTCTACTTTCACTGGAAAATCACTCAAATTCACCGGATGACTCTCTTTTCTCCTTATCTTCTCTCTCGGTCTCACCCTCTTTCTCTTTATCTCTTTATTCCAAAAAACTAACTCGCCCAAATATAACACACTCATTATATATATCGAAGTCTGCACTAAAAAAATTAACAAATAGGATCTTAGGATATAGGCTTGGGAAAATGATTAATTGGTTTGGGCTTGGGCTAACGGATTTGAGCCGATCAGGTGGGTCGGGCTACGGAGTGGGCCAACTAATTATTTACCGAGGGACTTGTCTGGTTAGGCCTCAAACGGAAAAAATTCCTAACATTCTCCACCTATTTTGTTCGTGATTTAACCAAATCTAAAAATACGTATTTACTAGATATAGACTTACCTAGCACCAATGGATTTCATCATTGACTTTTGTCTTTCGCTGCATCCACGAACAAACGTTAACGCAGACAAAATATATTACGCATAACACACAGATCCTAGCATGCTATTGGATAAAACACATAGCAACCTAGCATATAGTAAAAACAAATACTACACAAACAAACAACATATATGCATATACACAATGGAAAGCAATCACAAGGCGAATACAAAACAACTTAGAATCACACAACAGGAACTCCACCTTATTTAATGTCTACTAGAGAACACTCAGCACTATACACAAAGGAAACCTTAGACACTAAACTCTATGGCTCTAGCACACACCTCTACGGGATAAATACAAAGTCCTACAGCCTAAGCACCTGTATCGATCGACCACTAAAACTAAGATCTCCGGAGAAACAACCACTCAGAAATCCTACCTAGAAAAACACTCAGCAACCTAGGAGAAAACCTAGAAGAACGCTAAGCAACTAGGACGAAACCTAGAAAAATACTCAGAAACTAGGAAGAAAACTAACCCTAAAAGAACACTAAGCAACTAGACGGAAAGCAAAACACTAAGGACCTACTTCAATCGAACACTACCACTAAGAATACCCGGTAACTCAATCACGAAGCAAACAACTAATCACATAGCATACAAATCAAGAATCATGCATTTTCACGAAGAAATTACATAATGCAACAAAACTAATTTTTATTCTTAATTATCCTTCAATTATTCATTTTTTTAGGCATATTTCAATTACCACCTAACATTTAATTTTTTATCTCACAAAAAAAAAATTAAAACATGCATATCTAATACACAAAGAAGATTAAACATGTATCTACTACAATAGGCTATAGCAACTTTATAAGATTTCACTAGGCTAAAAACAACAATATAACCAAAAAAACACACCAAGGATATAATCAAGGAACAAAAAACTCCCAAGAAATATCACCAAGAAAACTATAAGGAAATAACATTCAATTCCGAGATTATACACTAATCACCAAAAAATGCATAGCCAATCAACATAAGAAATTCAACACATTATTTAACAACAATTTCACCAAGATTCACCAAGATAATAATATACCGAAAAATAAAGAGATGGAGGTTTAGCCTTTTACCACGGATCGAGTCTTATCAAATTCGAACCAAATATTTCGTTCAATTTCGGAATTGGTTGCCAGGGTTTGATACCACTGTTGTATTTTTATTCTCGGATCTTTTGGATTTATCGAACAATACTTCGTAAAAATAAAATAAAAATCAATTAATAGCGGA
Source organism: Andrographis paniculata (assembly GCF_009805555.1). Lineage (NCBI taxonomy): Eukaryota > Viridiplantae > Streptophyta > Magnoliopsida > Lamiales > Acanthaceae > Andrographis > Andrographis paniculata. The sequence continues at coordinate 1,753,939 of NW_026137589.1, forward strand.
AGCGAATTAAATCGAATAAATTCAAATCAAACAAAACCAATACAAAATTAAAATTAAACCAATAAAGGCTAAAATTGAAATCAAAGAAAAAACACAATCAAACAGGGCAATTTAGATAAATTAAATTAAACTTCCCGCTCGTCGTCTTTTCCTGAAATTGGGGAGAAGCAAACAAATCATCTCCCTGTGTTTGGAATTCAACACTGATGACGATGATTATGGCATCCTCCGATCTCCTACGCCGACTTCATCGACGACTTCCGAAACAACAGACAATCCCGTGGCGGCGCGACAGCAGCATCGGCGGCCACTTCGCAGACCACGGCGGGCGGTGGTGGATTGGACATTGAACTCCGGGATCTCCAGCACAGCGGCGCAGCTGGGCAGCGGCGGTATTCTGGCCGTGCCTCTGTGTGATACCCGAGTTTCTCACTACTCATTGGCCAATATATATTTCATATTTTAGGTGCTGGTAAATTACTTATATGTTAATTTGTGGTAGTTTAAATATACTTCATGAGTTGCATACATTAGTTTACTTGAGTATTAATTGTTTAATTATATGTTATGTTTATATTATTTATGTGTTAATTTATAATTAGTAATTCATTTTTTAGTGCACTTTATATTATTTATATGTCACAGGTGATGTTAGGTTATTTATTTTACTATTGAATGTTAAATTGTTTATAATTTGGTATATGATTTACCTGTTTATTAATAAGAAAATATTATCATAAATTATCTGAGATTCTAGTAGGAGACAAATAAGTTGGGTAAATTATTTGAATATTAGTGGTGTAAGTTAAATATAGATCGCTTGAAAATTAATTGTAGTAATTAAATAAAAATTAAAATAAATAGAATAAATAAATAAATAATAATAATAATAATAATAATAATAATAATAATAAAATATATAAATAAATAATAATATAAATTAAAAAAAAAGTACGGCGGTGGGGCAGGGTAATAATCCCCACCCCCCACCTCAATTAAATCATCTTCATTACAATTGCAGAAAAGATGGAGAAAATGCAGAGGGATACGCGAAGAAAAAGAAAAAAAAAGTTTTTACACCGAATTCGTTAAAAGCCTAGTTCAAATATTTTTCCGTGTTCACGAATTATTGTTATTTTTACTAAGTAGATGACGTTTTGAATAGAAATAATTATTTAGTAAATTGGGGTAATATTTGTAACCAATTGTTATTAGATACGATACTGAAATCGTTAAAAGGGCTTTAAGAGTTAGGGTTATTGAAGTTTTTGACAAATTTCAGGTAAGTAGAAATCCATTTGCAACTACAATACATAAATATATTATTTTGTGAGTTATTTATGTTTAATTGATAATATGTGAATATCAGAAAATTGTAATATGGGATTAATATTCTGTGATTATGTGGTTTGAGCCTACGGGCTCCGTATATAAATTGGTTTCAGCCTGTGAGCTCTGTATGTGATATGGTTGAGCCTGTGAACTCTATATTTGATGTTGAAGGAGTCTATGAGCTCAAAAATTGATGTGGTTTGAACCAGTGAGTTCAATAATATTTGTATATTGTGAAATATGTTGCATTGCATTTTCATTAAGCATGCATATCATGCATTGAAATGAAATAAGATGGTTTTACTATGTTAGACCGCTGATTATACACCGAGGGCGGGAGAGGCGACCTAGGAAGAAGCGACCTGGGGAAACCTGGTGTAAGCTACCTGGTGTAGGCCATCGTCTGTTGTGACTTTACATACAATGCATTCGGAAGAGGCGAGCTGAGAAGAAATGGCCCGGGGAAACCTTGTGTGGAAACCCGGTGTAGGCTACCTGGTGTAGGCCACCATTTGATTTGAATATGTGGATATTGAGCTCTTTCCGGTGTATAGCAATGTGTGTAGGGGCCCTGGAGAGTATTTCATAAATAAATTGGTGATTTCAAACGAGAGTACATTCTGAATAATGAGAATTTTGAGATAAACTTCACATCATGCATAATTTCTACTTACATAGATTTATAAATCTCACTCGGTTTATACATTGTAGTTAGTCTTGATGATATATGACTTGATGGTCAGACTGGAGTAGCCGTGGCGTTTTTACAGGCATTTTGAGTCACCATGTACATAGATGACGACCTGTGGGCAGGACCGTGGCTTGTTTTGCTTCCGTTGTTCCATATTACATTTGTTTTAGAAGTTGTATGGTGTTGTTATAAAGAGTATGTCGATTGTGTAGTTTTTGATATGGTTTGAGATCCTTTTGGTGAATGTTAACAGGTTACTGTTGAGTTATGTTATGTTTTGCTGAGAAAAAAAATTATAGCAGGTTAACATGTTGTTATATATGTAAGTAATTAAGAGGGATTATAGCATGTTTATCGTTTACTTATATGTGAATTGGTGTTAGTAGTATAGTGCAAGTGTGGTCGTGTCAGAGTGGTATCAGAGCACGCTTAGCTTCCTGTAGACTGTCTATGTACACGAGCTCAGAACTTGAGAGAGCCCGGGTACACCTAATAAGTGTTTATTTAAATTTTGTTTATATTTGTGTATCATGAATTATATTGACTTTAGACTTTACTTGATAATGAATTGCTGGTTATTAAATGATTTTATAATGAATGGCGATTGGTTTCCATGTTACGTGCTCTTCTGTGTTTCGAAATTAATGAAGATGATATGTGGTAAAATGATTCCTACTACCGTACTTCTACATAATTCTATTATTACTAAAATGCTATTGTTTGATCCCCGCCATTGAGCCACTGACTGCAGCAGTGTTCTCGTGAGCATGTGTGATCGTGCATGTGTATTGAGGTACAATACATGTGTGGTAGTCATGGTAATTGTAAGTTTTGGTCTGTGTTTAAAGTTTGGATATAAGCAGTTTTAATTATCTTATATATGGTATATTGTGAATAATACGAATGTGAAACAAATCGGGTGCATGTTTAGTAGGCTAGAGTCAAGTTATTTCTTGTTCCGACATTATATGTACTATGAATTATATTGGCCATGTGGTGCAGGACGGGTGGTATTGTTGAATAGATATGGTGAGAGAACAGGGTGAAAGTAGTGGTATAGAAAGAACGCCTGAGCAGACAACACCGATTGTTGGTGTTGATCCGGATGCTGTTAGAGTTCGGCTGACAGACTTAGTTAAATGCCAGGCGCAACAGATTCAACAGCTTATTGAACAAAGAAATGCGGACAACCAACGTACTGATGTGAATCAACCACAACCGCGAACAGAGCCTGTTGAGTTGGTGTCCGAGCGATTCCGTAAACTGAATCCACCAATCTTTGAAGATGCTACCGATCCTTTGGTTGCTGAAGACTGGTTGAGAACTTTGAAAAATATGTTCCAATATAGTAGAATTCCAGATACAGAGAAGATTTTGTGTGCTTCCTTCATGTTACGTGGTAGTGCGGGACACTGGTGGGACACAGTCAAAAGTATCGAAGATGTTGCTGTAATGACCTGGGAGAGGTTCAAGGAGATTTTCATAAATAAATACTTCACTGCTCCAGTCAGAATCATGAAGATGAATGAATTCATACAGTTGATTGGGAACCATGACTGTTACAGACTACCTCTGTAAATTTGAGCAGTTATCTAGGTTTGCGGAACACATGGTCAGTACTGAAGTATTAAAAGTGGAGAGATTCCTTGAAGGCTTGAGGCCTGAGCTTTATAGAGATGTGATTATGGCGGGAACTTAAGGAATGACATATGCAAAAGTTGCAGAGAGAGCACAAACTGCTGAACAAGCTGAGATACTAATAAGACATGCATAAGAGATGAGACGTCATTTTCAGCAGCGGCAAGCACCACAGTGGGGTGGAAATAATAGAAAAACGGCATGGCAACCTCAATCATCACGACCATTCCAACCCCGACAAGGACATAGACCTGAACAAGAAGGACCAGATAAACGTCCCAGGGTGAAGCAAAGAGGAGTACCACTACCGCCGCCGCCGCCACCACCACCACCACGACCTCTATGTTGAAATTGTGGTAAATCACATTTTGGGATTTTTCGTGATGAACCGAAAACTTGTTCTTCTTGCGGACAAAGGGGAAATATGACTAGTATGTGTCTGAGAGCACAAAAGGACCAAGGGAGAGTACCAACGCGATAATTTACGATGACAAAGAAAGATGCAGAAGAAAATCCAGTTGTCACCGGTAAGCTTTCTATCTTTGGTACTTCGACTTATGTGTTATTTGATTTTGGGGCTACACATTCTTTTGCATCCACTGAGTATGTGAGAAAACTGGGTAGAACACCTAACTTAACTGAGGCTAAATTCGTTGTGATGATTCCTTCCGGTGATACAAAACAAACGAATCAGATCCTGCAATGATGTGTTATTCCTATAGAAGGTAGAGAATTATATGTTGATTTGATCATGCTGGACATGAATGATTATGATGTGATATTGGGTATGGATTGGTTTCGAAATATGGTGCTACAATCGACTGTCAGAAAAAGAGTATTGTATTTCAGTGTGAGGGTGAAGAACCATTTTCTTTTATCGGGATGAAGAAGCGTTTCAAATTATCTATAATATTAGCTGTTAAGGCACAAAGATTACTGGAAAGTGGTTGTGAAGGCTATTTGATAAGTGTGATGGGTGTCGAGGGGAAACAGTGTCCTACTGTTGGTGATATGCCAGTAGTGCAAAAATATCCTGAGGTATTTCCAGATGATCTTACAGGGCTACCACCAGATCGCAAAATTGAATTTGTGATTGAGCTACAACCTGGAGTGTCACCTATTTATAAATCACCATATCGAATGGCGCCGAATGAATTGAAAGAACTGAAAGTACAACTGCAAGAACTACTTGTTCGAAAGAAAGATGGCACGTTGAGGATGTGTATCGATTACCGAGAATTGAACAAAATCACGATCAGGAATAAATATCCTTTACCCCGAATCGATGATTTGTTCGATCAGCTACAAGGTGCGACTATCTTTTCGAAGATTGATTTGCGATCTGGGTATCATCAATTGAAGATAAAGGCAGAAGACATTCCCAAAACAACATTCAGTACGAGATACGGGCACTATGAATTTCTAATAATGCCATTTGGACTGACAAATGCCCCAGCAGTGTTCATGGATCTGATGAATCGGGTGTTCAAAGACTTTCTAGACAAATTCGTTATTCTATTTATTGACGATATTTTAATTTATTCCAAGACTGAAGAAGAGCATGCGATGCATCTGAGGAATGTGTTAGAAGTTCTGAAAGAGAAACAGTTGTGTGCAAAGTTCAATAAATGTGAATTTTGGCTAGATTGAGTTGTATTCTTGGGACATGTGATATCGGGAGCAGGAATTTCAGTTGACCCAAGCAAAGTTGAAGCCATTAATAATGGCCACAACCTACAAATCCATCAGAAGTGCGTAGTTTTCTCGGACTGGCAGGATATTACCGTAGATTTGTAGAAGGCTTCTCTAAAATTGCTTCTCCTTTGACACAATTGAACAGGAAGAATGTGACATATAAATGGACGGAATCATGTGAACAAAGCTTTCAAGAATTGAAGAGACGATTGACATCAGCTCATATCTTAGCAATCCCAACCGGGACTGGAGATTTTAAAGTTTACAGTGATGCTTCGAAAAATGGTCTCAGGTGTGTATTGATGCAGAACGATAAAGTGATCGCTTATGCCTCTCGACAGTTGAAACAGTACGAAAATAACTACCCTACACATGATCTGGAGTTAGCAGCCGTGGTGTTTGCGCTCAAAATCTGGAGACATTACTTGTACGGTGAACGTTGCGAGATCTATACCGATCACAAGAGTGAAATATTTCTTCACTCATAAAGAATTGAATATGAGACAACGAAGATGGTTAGAACTTGTGAAAGATTATGACTGTGTGATCAAATATCATCCTGGTAAAGCTAATGTTGTGGCAGATGCATTGAGTCGAAAATCAGTAAAAATAGTGGCAGCTATGACTTTAATTCAGAAACCTGAACTCCGACCTATAAAGGATGAACATCAAACTTATTGAACCTGGACTTGTAACAGCAAAACTTGCACCTTTAACACTCAGACCGACATTGCTGGATCGAATTCACGCAGGACAACAACATGACGAGTATTCTGCTAAGGTGAAGAAAAATATCACTTTAGGTGAACCCTCTGATTTTCAGTTGACAGAGAATGACGTACTCCGATACAAGAACCGGTTATATGTCCCAGATACTGATAAAATTCGTGAAGATGTGATGGCTGAAGCACATTTGACACCTTATTCTGTACATCCAGGAGCCACTAAAATGTATAGGGACTTGAAATTGCATTATTGGTGGCCAGGTATGAAAAAGGACATCGCTCGATAAGTAGAACAATGTTTGACTTGTCAGCAGATCAAAGCAGAACATCAGAGACCAGCAGGAACTTTACAACCCTTGTTTATCCCAGAGTGGAAATGAGAGAGTATTACAATGGATTTTGTTACAGGGTTTTCCAAGACAGTCAAGGGTTACGATGCAGTCTGGGTAATTGTTGATAGATTGACTAAATCAGCTCATTTTCTACCGACCTGCACTACATATTCTATGGACCGTTATGCTCAGATATATATACAAGAAATTGTTAGACTTCACGGTGTACCCCTCACTATCATTTTAGACAGAGACTCCAGATTTTTATCTAATTTCTGGAGGAGTTTGCATAAAGCATTAGAGACTCAGTTATCTTTCAGCACTGCGTACCATCCATAAATAAATGGACAGTCACAGAGAACGATACAAATTCTGGAAGATATGCTCAGAGCTTGTGTCTTAGATTTCCAAGGTCAGTCGAACAAATTCTTGCCTTTGCTTGAGTTTTCTTATAATGACAGTTATCAGTCTACTATCATAATGGCACCATATGAAGCAATGTATAGTAGAAAGTGTCAATCTCCAATACATTAGGATGAAGTTGGGGAACGAAAACTTTTGGGTCCAGATTTGATTCGAGAAATGAGTGAAACTGTAGTGCAAATTCGGGAAAGAATGAAAGCTGCTCAAAGCCGACAAAAGAGTTATGCTGATAAAAGAAGAAGAAAGCTAGAGTTTAAAGTGGGTGATCAGGTATTTCTAAAATTTTCTCCAATGAAAGGGGTAATGCGGTTCGGAAAGAAAGAAAAGCTTAGTCCAAGATACGTTGGTCCATTCTCCATTACTAAAAGAATTGGTAAAGTGGCCTACAGACTTGATTTGCCTACATCAATGTCTCAAATACACAATGTGTTTCATGTGTCAGCATTTAGGAAGTACATAGCAGATCCATCACACGTTTTGAAAAGTGAACCTACAGAGCTAAAATCGGATCTGAGTTATGAATTCCAGTAGAAATTCTCATGAGAGAAGTGAAACAACTTAGAAACAAAGAGATTTCATTAGTCAAAGTACTATGAAGAAATGAATCAGTAGAAAAAGCTACTGGGGAAAGAGAGGATGAAATGAGATCTAAGTACCCAGAACTCTTCAGGCAAGTTAAATTTTGAGGACGAAATTTTGTATAAGGAAGGGAGGATGTGATACCCGAGTTACTCACTACTCATTGGCCAATATATATTTTATATTTTAGGTGTTGGTAAATTACTTATATGTTAATTTGTGGTAGTTTAAATATACTTCATGAGTTGCATATATTAGTTTACTTGAGTATTAATTGTTTAATTATATGTTCTGTTTATATTATTTATGTGTTAATTTATAATTAGTTGAGTATAATTCATACTTTGAGTGCACTTTATATTATTTATATGTCACTGGTGATGTTAGGTTATTTATTTTACTATTGAATGTTAAATTGTTTATAATTTGGTATATGCTTTACCTTTTTATTAATAAAAAAATATTTTCATAATTTATCTGAGATTCTAGTAGGATACAAATAGGTTGGGTAAATTATTTGGATATTAGTGGTTTAAATTAAATATAAATCACTTGAAAATTAATTGTAGTAATTAAATAAAAAGTAAAATAAATAGAATAATTAAATAAATAAATAAATAAATAAATAAAATAATAATAATAATAAATAATAATAAGGCGGTGGGGCGGGGTAATAATCCCCACCCCCCACCTCAATTAAATCATCTTCATTACAATTGCAGAAGAGAGGGAGAAAGGCAGAGGGATACGCGAAGAAAAATTAAAAAAAATACTTTTTACGCTGAATTCGTTAAAAGCCTAGTTCAAGTATTTTTCTGTGTTCACGAATTATTGCTATTTTTACTAAGTAGATGAAGTTTTGAGTAGAAATAATTATTTAGTAAATTGGGGCAATATTTGTAATTAATTGTTGTTAGATACGATACTGAAATCGTTAAAAGGGCTTTAAGACTTAGGGTTATTGAAGTTTTTGGCGAATTTCAGGTAGTAGAAATTCATTTGTAACTACAATGCATAAATATATTATTTTGTGAGTTATTTATGTTTGATTGATAATATGTGAATATCAGAAAACTGTAATATGGGATTAATATTTTGTGATTATGTGGTTTGAGCCTGCGAGCTCCGTATGTAAATTGGTTTCAGCCTGTGAGCTCTGTATGTGATATGGTTGAACCTGTGAACTCTATATTTGATGTTGAAGGAGTCTGTGAGCTCAAAAATTGATGTGGTTTGAACCAATGAGTTCAATAATATATGTATATTGTGAAATATGTTGCATTGCATTTTCATTAAACATGCATATCATGCGTTGAAATAAAATAAGATGGTTTTACTATGTTAGACCGTTGATTATACACCGAGAGCGGGAGAGGCGACCTGGGAAGAAGCGACTTGGGGAGACCTGGTGTAGGCTACCTGGTGTAGGCCACCGTCTACTGTGACTTTACATACAATGTATAAACAATGCATTCGGAAGAGGCGACCTGGGAAGAAGCAACCCGGGGAAACCTTGCGTGGAAACCGGGTGTAGGCTACCTGGTGTAGGACACTGTTTGATTTGAATATGTGGATATTGAGCTCTTTCCGGTGTATAGCAATGTGTGTAGGGACCCTAGAGAGTATTTCATAAATAAATTGGTGATTTCAAATGAGAGTACATTCTGCATAATGAGAATTTTGAGATAAACTTCACATCATGCATAATTTCTACTTACGGAGATTTATAAATCTCACTCAATTTATGCATTGTAGGTAATCCTGAGGATATATGACTTGATGGTCAGACTGGAGTAGCCGTGGCGCTTTTACAGGCATTTTGAGTTACCGTGTACATAGATGACGACCCGCGGGTAGGACCGTGGCTTGTTTTGCTTCCGTTGTTCCATATTATGTATGTTTTAGAAGTTGTATTGTGTTGTTATAAAAAGTATGTCGATTATGTAGTTTTTTATATGGTTTGAGATCCTTTTGGTGAATGTTAACAGGTTACTGTTGAGTTATGTTATGTTTTGCTGAGAAAAAAATTTATAGCAGGTTAACAGGTTGTTATATATGTAAGTAATTAAGAGGGATTATAGCATGTTTATCGTTTACTTATATGTGAATTGGTGTTAGTAGTATAGTGTAAGTGTGGTCGTGTCACTCCGATCTCTGATATGCTTTCTTTCATTGGTTCTTCTTTCACGGAAATAGCTCCAATCATCTCACCGACGAAACAACGGATGATGTTCAGCTAAACCCCATGGTGCAAAGTGGCCTGTGGTAATCACGTCTCAAAGTTGGAGGTCGACTCGACACTCCAAGCTTCAACACCCACCGAAATCGACCATCGGATAAGGTTCTACTTTCACCAAAAAACCACTCGAACTCACTGGACGGCTCTCTTCTCGCCTTCCCCTCTCTCTCGATCTCACCCTCTTTCTCTCTCTCTCTATTATGAAAAACTAACTTGCCCAAATATAACCTACTCTCTATATATATCTACAACTACCATAACAAATTAACTAATATAATAGTCTTAGTATATAACCTACTCTCTATATATATCTACAACTACCATAACAAATTAACTAATATAATAATCTTAGTATATGGGCTTGGGAAAATGATTAATGGGTTTGGGATTGCATTAAAAGGTTTGGGCCGATCCGGTGGCCCGGGTTACGGAGTTGTCAACTAATTATTTACCGAGAGACTTGTCGGATTAGCCGTCGAACGTCCAAAATTTTCAACAACCGGAGCGACGATTGAAATTTATTTAGGTTAGCGGCTACTACGCCTAAAATTAGCTTACAATAGTTTCTCTATTTATTCTTTAATTTTCGTGAAGATGTGTAGGTTTCAGGGGCTGTTCGTGCATTGTCGTAAATGATGTTCGACAACACTCCTAGCTAGTCCGGCTATTCAACTTTTTTATAAATATCATATTAAATATTTTTTTTTCTCATAAAATATTATATCAAATTCTAATATTTTATTATTTTTAGAACTTCAAAACTTCTAAAAAAACCTCTCTACTAAACGGAGAATTTTTCTTTGTTATTGTTAGGGGTGGGCACGGTTCGTGTATTTGTAAATATGCAGGTATTTGATATCTGAACCGAACTGAAAAAATATCCGAAACTGCGAACCGTATCCGAGCCGAAATTTAAAAAAAAATATGAACAAAATATTTTATATTTTATTTATTGTGTCGCTACAAAAAAATAATATATTTGTAACGGAATTCCGTCTCTAAAGTTCACGTAGCTAACGTAATTTCATTCCTAATTCCTTTTCTAATGTCATTAGTAATGGAAAAAGTTGATTTAGCGACAAAAAAATTTTGTTACAAAAATAATTTTTTTCGTAGTGTGTGAAACTCATTGTGTTAAATTAAAGTTTTTACAAATTAATATCTTCATCTAAAGTTGATGTTTGGGTGTAAATGGGAACCTAATTATACAAGTTTTATACATATCTTAAATAGTTTTTGTTTGAATAAAATAAATATATAACAATTGATTATTTCTTTATTTTATTTTTTGAGATAAATTATAAAAATGAATGATTAATCAATTATTTATTTATTTATTTTATTAAAAAAAGATTATTTAAGATATTTTTTATTTTTATAAAATTTGGATAATTTAGGCATGCATTTTCGACCAAACATTAATTTTGAACAAACAGAGTATTTTATACATACTTTAATTTCATACAATAAAATTTTACGCAATAAATAAAATACGATATATTTTGTGAATTTTGACTGAAATACAAAAACAAAAAAAATTATATAATTTATCCAACTTCTTTTGATCAATATTTATTTAAATATTAAATTTTACATCCTTTACATGTAATTTTTATACTATTCTCACATTAGTTTTCTCTTTTTATAATTTTATTTCTTTGTTATTATTTTGTTTACAATTTCACTCTCTATACTTAATGGATTCTAATTATTTTCAATTATAACATTATCCACCACCATAATGTATCACATATAAATGATTATTCAAATAAAAAATTAAAATTAGTTCTCATTTTTTTTTTGTCAGGTTATGAAAGTGTAGTCAGTTATATTTTCAATATTAATTATTTGTGTTGATGTAATTTTTCAACAAAAATAAAGTAAAATTCAAAGATATAGAAAATATCCTTAAACTTGATTAATTAGTGCCTGAGATTAGGAATCTCTAAACACTGTATGGTACAGAAAATAAACTGGAAAATAAAAGACTGAAATTTAAAGTGGTGATCCCCAAATCTGACTTTGCTTTGTTGAAGTTGATTGAAGATGCCTTTTCAAATGATGATCCAAACCCTTAAATATTCCCTGGGAAACTGTACTGAAAACCGTCACCCGAACGGTTACAACGTCTCCTTTCCAACCGTCTTCCAACCCTTCTCCTGCTGACACGTGTCCTCAACGGACCAAAAATTATCACTATATTTCACTCTTTGAGCCGACCACAGACCTTCCGCCCCTTTTGGCCCGACTGCCAATCTACGACCGACTTGCAAACCATCTGACTGGTTGGTCCAGCCGCAGAGTCCCGACCTGAGGACCTCCCGACCTGTCCGACCTGAGGACTTTCCGTCCTGAGGACTTTTCGACTTGCGGACTTTCCGACCTGAGGACCTCCCGACCTGCGGACTTTCTGTCCTGATGACTTTCCGTCTTGAAGACCTCCCGACCTGAGGACCTCCCGACCGGAGGACTTTCCATCCTGAGGACTTTTCGACCTGAGGACCTCCCGTCCTGATGACTTTCCGTCTTGAAGACCTCCCGACCTGAGGACCTCCCGACCGGAGGACTTTCCGTCCTGAGGACTTTTCGACCTGAGGACCTCCCGACCTGAGGACCTCCCGACCTGAAGACTTTCCGTCCTGAGGACCTCCCGACCTGTATTTTCCTTAGAAATAAACCTATTTTCCTTGAGTTCCCCACGGTGTCCTTCAGCCAGTTCAATCAACTCTATTGCCAGGCCCATTTTTTCTTTTACCTTGGGCTTTTTAACCTAATTCTAAATTTCATACGTAACAACTTGTCCGCCGCCAAGGGACTTTCAAACGCCATTTATCAATCGACGTTTGGAAGTTCATAAATCACCACCCTCTTGAAAAATTCCCTTAGCAATTGCACCAGTTACTGCAACACTCCTGATTAACTTCCCTTTCCGCAATACGAGCCTTTGTGAATCACAATCTCAACCACTCTAACCATGGCGAATCGATACATTCCTGCCCTTCCCTTCGACGGAACCCTCCCAGAGGGCCCGTTTTCAGCCTCGAAAGTACTAACTCCGACCATCCGCCCATACTGCACTACTCCTGAAGACTCAAATCGGATGAGGGAAGTTTTGGAATCCCGAAATTCCTTGGCTGTCAACAACCCTACTTACCAAGCAGTTCGCATTCGAGACAGCATCAAAACCCATCTCACAGACCCAAAAGATCCTTATCGCTCTTGGCATCGATGGGTATCAGAACACTTCCAGACCCAATGGCGATCTCAAAAAATCGACCAAGCGATTCTATTGTCCACCATGCCGATCAATCTGCACGAGAAGGTGCTCCTAGCTATGTCGGCCTTCTGGAATGCGGAAAATGGGACTTTTCTCTTACCGTCGGGCCCCTTTGGTCCGACTCTTATGGATGTAGCGATGATCGCTCATCTCCCAGTCGTGGGTGAAGACCCTGTGATGGGAGCCCTAGATGGGCAGGAGCCACCAGAAGACCATCTAGGGTGGTCTTTACAAGACGTGAAGGAATGGGGCTGGACAAAGTTCGCGACTGACCAGCAAGGGGCTCCAGGGACCCCCGTGACCGACCGGGAGCATACTGCCTTTATTCTTTTTTGGCTTTGTAGGTACGTCATTGTTTCCCCTTCTAAATGCGTCCTTTCTTCTCACCTCGACCTGGCCATTCATATCGCGTCAGGTCGGTTCTTTTCCCTTGGCACTCTGTTTTTAGCCAATCTGTTTGAAGGTCTCACTAGAGTTAGCCTTCGTTTAACAGATAATGATAATAGAAAATTAGACACTGCCGCGTCGGGTCCTTTTTGGTTTTTAGAACTTTGGTTCCGTCTTTACTTCCCCGACGCGTTCAACTTAGGATCTCCGCCCACTATGCCAATATCCGAAAAACATTTGGGATTAGCCCTCAACCGACTCTGCTTTGGACGCAGTAAACTCCAATCCTCCGACCCAATAATAACCACAATTTTGACAGATACCCGCAATAACTCTCGATTTTCTATGTATAAAAAATATGCGGGTTATGCTCCCGACCACTTTTGGCCTTTTCCGGCACCAAATCCTCTTCCGACTCCTGAGCCTTGTCCTCATCCCACTTATCCTTTTGCCTGGGACGTTGCCCTCAAACCCAGGTCTCTTTTTAGCAGTAAAAAACTTGATAAAAAAGGGCAAAAAACTTTTTGCACCTTTAATTACGAACCTCAATTCATGGCGCGCCAGTTCGGCTGCTGCCAAGGTATCCCTGGACCCGTCGCTTGTCCTCATATAATTTTTCAAAGTCCTGACCGACGGGTCCTACCTAATTCAATTCCTTCTTATATCTCCCAGCTCACCACGTATATAGTTTCCAATTCTTATATTCCTTTCCGCTCCAACCCTGAGACTGTAAATACATTCAATGAATGGTGGTCGGTTGTATGGGCCCTGATTTCCCCTGATGAGGATCGGTTGCTGAACATACTCCTTCCCCCCCAAGGATTGGTTCTAGGGGCAGCTAGACATACCAGCACTCAGCAACAAACAGCCGCCCCGGGAGTCGGATCTAGCGTCCCAATGCGGAAAAGGAAAGCTTCCCAGCTGCAAACACCTCCGACCTCTGGGGCCGACCAGCAAGCTCCGGCGGACCCTGGAACTACTAGGACGTCAGCAAGGACCCGACCCCGAATAGGTAATTTTTCTGAAAACCGTGAACCATTTCACTATATCTTAACTTTGATTTCACTCATTTCATTCACCAGAACCGACCTTGGTAGCACCGACCACACAAACGACGCCAGCCCCAGCCGACCAATCAATTGTCCCTTTGGTCCAGTCTCAGGCACTTCCTCTCCAAACCCCTACTCCACTTCTCGCTTTGCCCATGAGCAGTCGGGCGGAGGACCCGACAAGGAGGCAAACTCTTCCTCCTGTGCCGAGGAGCGGTCGGACCAGGCACCCGACCAGGAGGCAATCTTTACCAGCACTGCCTATAGAACCAGTAAGTCCTTTCATCTGCAATACTTAGGATTCTAATGATCAACCTTGGTGTATTTAACAACCACATTTCTATACTTTTTCACAGACACCTTCACCAATCGCATCAGCAGCAGGGGTCTCTTCAGACAGCGAGGGGACTACCTCTCAGATGGGTCGACCGCCATACATGGCATCAGACTCATCCATTTCGAAAGAAGAACCGGCTGCCCTTGCCGAAGCTGACCCTCAAGACAACATCCCTGCTGCTGCTGATCCCGAAAGAGTCCAATCGGATGCGGCCGCGCTGGAAGCCGAAGGTACCTCAACTACGGCTATCCCAGTTGCTCCTGAGGTACCGGCTGCAGTGGCCCTAGACGCAGCCGCCCAACCAACAGCCGCCTAGCCAG
This sequence comes from Andrographis paniculata, assembly GCF_009805555.1. Classification (NCBI taxonomy): domain Eukaryota; kingdom Viridiplantae; phylum Streptophyta; class Magnoliopsida; order Lamiales; family Acanthaceae; genus Andrographis; species Andrographis paniculata. The sequence goes on from NW_026137589.1 coordinate 1,768,963, forward strand.
CAGCCCCCCTACTTCCAGCAATCGAGTGGCAGGCAGAAGAACCACCTGTGGCAGCCCAACCTCCAGAAATAGAAGAACTTTCTTCGTCCGATTCGGAGACTTCTGTGAATTTGGTAAGATTAAACCAAATCATGCCACAATATTTCTTTCTAAAAACACTAACTGTTTTATATACTACTTTCCATAGGGACCGAGGTCGGCACCTCAGCGACCATTCGCAGCAGCCGACGAGTCGGCTGCTGTTATACCAGCTGTCCGTCCTACTCGACCGACCTCATTGTTGCCCCCTTCAATGGCAGCAGTTCGCCCAGAGGTAACATATATATCTTGCTCAATCGTTCCTAAATAATTTTGCACCTCCTTTGGAATACTTATTGAAGCTGTAAGACTTGCAGGGGCCTTCTGACTTAGCCATCCTATCGACTGTTCCGGTTCCAGCGGAGGCCCAAACTATATTCACCGAGGCCATTAACCATCCCCTTCCAGAATTAAGATCCGACTTCTTGGAAAAACTCATTCAGACGGTTGGTGGCCTTCTTTTTTACACTCCAACGGAATCGCCAGCCGTCCCCATTCTGCATCGGCTGATGGAGAGACTTACTGAGCTCAAGACTGAAGTGTTAGTTATCGGACTTCTGTCAGCCGAAACGCCCCAGCCTATCTTCGATCAAACAACACTGGAGAATTCTTTGGCTAAGACCCGAGAATCTCTTCAGCAAACTACTGGAAAGTTGGGCGGTCTCCTTAGCACGAAGGCTCTAGTTGATGAATCCATTCAGAAAAAGGAGGCAGAATTGCAGGAGCTAAGGAAAGAACAGTCCATCCTGGATAATCAAATTGCCAATGAGCAGCGTCTGCTTGAGAGGTATACAAAGAACGAGGCCGAATTGGATCAAGAGCTGAAAACCCAAGCTCGATCTCAATTTATCAGAAGATATCAGACGGCTGCTAATACCAGAAGGCTATCCAGGGATGAGGTCAAATGGACAAATATAAAAACTGTCCTAGGGGCACTTTTGTAATACTTCCCCCTTTGTAACATAATTTGACTTAGTAATATATTTTTCCTTCTTCTCTCAAAACAAGGATCACCTTCCAATTTCCAACTTTTGAGGAACCGAAACAAACTCCTCCCTTAAAAGAACAATGTTTCTCACATATTAAGAAACACACCAAATTCCAAGGCATATTTTGAAAACCAAAACACTTGAAGTGTTAACAAACATGGCGAACGACCGACCTCATGTTCCATCAAGCAACTGGGAAGGTGTTCTTCAACCCTTCTTTGTAGGTAATCACCCTGTTGGAGGCCATGCAGAAGACTTGTTACATATACTCAAGCAACTAGACTTCAAATTCCGATTCTCCCAACGAGGTAGAAGAACCATTCATCGCGTCATCCGCCTAATGGAAAAAATCATTGAGGGGTATGACACTCTTCGTGACATCCTTAGCCGCATCCCTGACCTCCATCATTACATGGAATTGATTGAACATCACGCAGCAACCATACTTCCAGACCTTGGTTGGGATAATATATTTTCCAATCAACGAAAAGTCTTTTCAAGATTGCGTACCATTGTTGACCGTGAATATCAAGCCATAACAGATATGCAAGCACGTACCAATCAAGATTTAGACGAAATGCAAAGCCAATGGGAGAGGTACCGACCAGATTTGGAAGATCTTATTGAAGAAGAACCAGAACTAATATCCACTCATTGGGATGAAAATTCTGATTCAGAGGCAGAACATTTCTCACAAATACATGATGACTAACAGAAATGAACCTTTAAATAGGTTCGAACCCCATAAATGGGTTCTGAATAATATTTTGTTTCATGCAGTTTTGTTATCTGAAAAGGCAGGATAATACCTCTTCAGATATTTAGCATTAATACAATCATGTACTCTCTTACCTTCATGATTTACAATAATGAAAGCGCCATTCCCAATATCTTTTTGAATAATGTATGGTCCTTCCCAATTCGGTGACCACTTTCCCAATTGGTCAGTTTTCTTATATGTAGGAAGAATGGTCTTCCAGACTAGGTCTCCTTTTTGGAATGTCCTGTAAAAAACTTTCTTTCCGTAATTCCTTGCTCTGATTTCACTCTGTTTCACACTTTGACCTATTGCATGGAGTCGGTTAACATCCAAATCCTCCAACTGTTGCAACATAAGCTGTTGGTATTCTTTTGTAAGATCACCATCAGTAAATTCTGTTCGGCCAGACGATACTCGGATTTCGGCTGGTAAAACAGCATCTTGGCCAAAAGTGAGTTGGTACGGTGAGAACCCTGTGGCCGTATTTCTGGTATTCCTGTGTGCCCATAAAGCCCGAGACAATAACAAATGCCACTTTCTTGGGTTCCCTTCAACCATCTTCTTTATAATCCCAATAATGATCTTATTTGCTGCTTCCGCTTGTCCATTGGCTTGGGGATAATAAGGTGACGAATGGTGTAATCGGACACCAAATTCTGCCAAGAAACTAGAGAACTTTTCCCCTGTGAAAACCAGGCCCTGGTCGGTTGTTATAGACTGAGGAATACCATATCTGTAAATAATTTGGTTCAAAACGAAGTCTATCACTTCTTTCTGATCTACATTTTTCAAAGCAACTGCTTCTACCCATTTGGTGAAGTAGTCAGTCGCGACCAATATGAAACAATGGTGTTTCGATGAAGCAGGATGTATCTTACCAATGATATCCATAGCCCATGATTTAAAAGGCCATGGTTTTGCCAAAAATTGCAATTCGGTTACTGGCAAATGGTTTAAATTTCCATGTCTCTGACATTCCTGGCAGCCTTTGGCAAATTGTATGCAATCTTCAAAAATCTTTGGCCAGAAAAAACCCAAACGATGAATGGCCCATCTCATATTCAGACCTGCCCGATGAGCTCCACATATCCCACTATGTACTTCTGTCATTACCTCTAGAGCTTCTTTAGACCCCAAACATTTTAAAAGTAAACCTTCAAATGATCTCTTATACAAAATTCCATTTATCAATTGAAAACGTAAAGCCTTCAATCGTATCGCAATTGAAACATTCGCACCTGGATTTTGTAAATACATGATAAGTTCTGTTCTCCAATCGGTCGCTGTTTCACTGGTATCTTTGTGTCCGACTGTAACTACACCGTCGGGCTCCTGTCCGACAGTAACTACGCCGTCGGGCTCCTGTCCGACAGTAACTACGCAGTCGGGCTCCTGTCCGACAGTAACTACGCAGTCGGGCCCTGTCCGACAGTCTCTTGTCCGACCATTCGATCACATATTTGGTCTGTCTTTCCTTCTATGTCCGACTTGACCTCCGAACACATATCCTCCAGAATTCCTTTACAGGCCCTTTGAGCCAACTCATCAGCACGTTGGTTTTCTTTCCTTGGAATGAACTCAATTATTACTTCTGAGATTTTTGTCAGTAACCGACCCACAATGTCCCTGTATCTGCGAAGATGAGGGTAATTGCAAACATATTGATTGTTTACCTGGTTGATTACTAGTTGAGAATCCCCTCTTATGATTACAGACTGGACCTTCCTGGCTATTAAAGCCTCCAAACCCAAAATTAAAGCTTCATATTCTGCCGAATTATGGGTCATGGCTTCCAATCGTAGTTGTAAGTTGATCTTTTGACCGTCAGGTCCTTGCAAAAAGACCCCTGCTCCTGATTTGTTTCCAGAGGTGGAACCATCAAAGAACATCAACCATGTTCTGGTACTTATATAAGGCACACATCCGACCTGTAGATTATTCAGATATGATGAACAACTGAGTGGTCGGACACTATCACAAAAGGAATATCCGACTTGTGAGAATTCTGCTAAGAAGTCGGCTACTGCTTGTCCCTTGATTGCCTTCAAAGGGGAATGTTGGAGATCAAAAGGAGCCAATTTGATGGCCCACTTCATGAGTCTGCCCTTCATAGTAGGTCTCTGTAAAATCAATTTGATGAGATCCACCTTTGATATGACCTCAATTCTTCTGGGCAGCAAATAATGCTCGAGTTTAGTGCAAGCGAAGACCAATGAATAACACATTTTTTCTGGCATAGTGTAATTCAGTTCTGGTCCTGTAAGGGTTTTACTGAGATAGTAAATTGCCCTTTCCTTCCCGTCATCACCATCCTGTGCCAATAAACAGCTAACCACTTCATGTGTATTTGCCAAATAAAGTTTGAGCGGCCGACCTTGTTTAGGAGGCATTAAGACTGGAGGGTGAACCAATGCCTGCTTGATAGCATCTAAAGCCGTCTGTTGATCTGGACCCCATTCAAAAGCATTTTTTCCAGCTTTTAACAATTTAGTAATTGGTCTGACCTTGCCAGCAGCATTAGAGATGAAACGCCTCAAATAATTCACCTTACCCAAAAGACTTTGGATTTCTTTAACCGTCTTGGGTGGCCGACTGTCAAGAATGGCTTTAGCCTTATTAGCATCGATTTCAATTCCTCTCTCATGAACTAAAAATCCTAAAAAGCTCCCAGCTGATATTCCAAAAGCACACTTGGTTGGATTCATCTTCAACTTGTACTTCTTCATTCTTCCGAATGCCTCTTCAAGATTTCTCAAATGTTCGTTAAAACTGGAGGATTTAACAATAACATCATCAATATAAACTTCCATAGATTTGCCAATTAAATCATGAAAGATTGAATTCATGGCTCTTTGGTAAGTTGCCCCTGCATTCTTTAACCCGAATGGCATGACTGTCCATTCATAAATACCTAAAGCCCCTGGGCACCTGAATGCTGTCTTAGGAATGTCTTCTTCTGCCAGAAATATTTGGTTATAACCTGCATAACCATCCATCAAACTAAGGACTTTATGCCCTGCTGCTGCATCAATCAACATGTCGGCCATAGGCATCACATATTCGTCCTTAGGGGTAGCTAGATTCAAATCCCTGAAATCGATGCATATCCTTATCTTACCATTTTTCTTGACCACTGGTACAATGTTAGCCAGCCACTCCGCATAACGGCAAGGCTGAATGAAACCCACTTTGAGAAGTTTTTGGATTTCTTCCTTGATTTGAGGCATCAGATCCGGGCTCATTCGCCTTGGGGGTTGTTTATAAGGTTTGCAACCTTCCTTGATAGGCAATCGATGCTCTATTAGACTTCTTTTCAAACCAGGCATTTCTGAATAATCCCATGCTAAACAATCAATGTTGTTTCTAATAACTTCGAGCATCATTGTTTGTTGCTCTTCAGACAAATAACCACTTAGCCTGATCACTTTTGGAACCAATTCGGTTCCTAGATTAAACTCCAATAATGGGTCTTGTGATGAAGCTGTTGGTTCTGTTTTTTCTAATAAATCAGGCCAACGAAATTGTTCATCTTCTTGGAGGTGAACATCAAGAATCTCTTTACTATTTTCTGCTTTATGTAATAACTGCTTTAAATAGAACTTATTAATAAGAGAACTACATACTTCTAAACTTGTATCACCCATAACAGACAAATTATACGAGAATAGGTGTGGCTTTATCATGAGCCATACAATAAAGTTGTTCTTTTAATAGAACATCGAGTTCTGGCCAGTGACTTTATAACCCTTGTTTGGGTATTCCCTGGCCATATACAACTGAGACATCGGAGCCAAATGACTGGAATAAAAAACTGACTCTTCAACTTGTTCTGATACATCGAATGGGTTGTCATTTGCTTCCATTTTGAAGACCTGATTTCCTTCCCAGAACATTAATTGTTGGTGCAGTGTTGATGGCACACATTGAGAGGCATGAATCCAGTCTCTTCCCAGCAAGAGAGAGTATGTAGTATCTGCATCCACAATAAAGAAAACAGTGGAGATCTTTTTTGGTCCGACTTCAATTGTGGCAACCATCATACCTTCAGGCTTGGTCGGCTGCCCTGTAAAGCTTGTCATTTCGAATTCCACAGGAGACAGATCATGAATTCCTTTCCCTAGCTTCTTGAGAGTCTTCAATGGCATAACATTAAAGACTGCTCCATTATCCACAAAAACCTTTGTGATTGGTTTCCCGCAAATGTGAGCATTAACATACAGAGGTTTCAAATGGGAGATCGCACCCTCTGGAATAGGAGGAAACACTATCGAAGGTGTCTCCGACTGAGACTCGGGATCTGAAGCCTTTGCCCACTCTGTTTCCTCCAATTCGTCATCTGCCAAGAATGCCCATAAAGGTTCGTCCGTAGGATCATCTACCAGACTCGCCCACATCGGTTCATCTCTCATCTGATTAATCTCTGTCATTCGACAAGGGATTCGTGGCCCTAGACGAGATTTAACAGATCTCGAATTTTCCTCTGTAGTTACAACTTCTTCCTTTGTCTTATTCCGAGATTGAACCGTCAAAGATTCTATACGGAATTCTTCAGGAGATGGATTGATGTTGATCCGTTCACAATGTTGGCATCTAAAACCTCTAATTATTTCATCTGATATTCCTTTACCTTTCCCTGTCCCGACGAACTTCCTTTGGTATACTCCGAAACGCCTAATCCGTCGTTCGGTTGCTTTCTTGAACAGACCCGAATGGACCGATTTTTTGGAGATTGAATGGCTGCTCTCTGCTCGTTGGTTGTTTGTTCTGTTGAAAAGACTCTAATGGACTCATCTCCTGCCGAGTGGTCGGCTGCTTTTTGTTCGTCGGTTAGTTGATTTGCTGAAGGAACTCGTTTCCCATACTTCGCAGCATACCTGCGTTTGGCATTACGAATCTGTGTACGATTCATACCTGGGAAACGAGGATCTATATCAACTGGTAAAGGCTTTTTATTTCGAGCCCAATTGTTTCCGACTGACCCTGTTTTTCTGGTCGGGTGGTCACGCACTAAAACCTTTTCTTTCACCTCCACATTAAAAGAACCGTCTGGATGGTCCCATTTTTCAGCGACTGGCTTTTCACAAACTTTGAGTCTTTCTTCCGGTCGGCCACTGTTTGGCTGACTTCCTCTTTTTGTTCTGGGGCTTGCCTGAGTTCGTTCCCCTGTTTGTCCACTATTGGCCGAATTTTTTTTGTTTCCGAACTTGGTTGGATGTCAACCATTGCCGTTGTTACTTTCGGAAACGGTTGCTGGTCTACACCTAAAGTGATGTACTTGAGCCGACCTGTCTTGATGGCTTTTTGAATTTCCTTCCTGAAATGAGTACACTGACTTGTATTGTGTGTGAAAGAATTATGCCACTTGTAGTATGGTCTCCCTTTGATTTCTTCTTTAGTGGCCAGTCTTTGCCCCTTTGGAATACGGATCTGTCCATCAGTCAGCAGGATATCAAAGATTTCGTCAGCTTTCGAACTATCAAACGTCGGTTGATCCTTTCCTTCAGATCCTGGTACTGGCTTCAATTTGGGGCATACATAAGGTTTTCCAGAAAGGATTTCGGCTGCCATCTCTTCTGACTGATTAAAATCAAAGTCACATGTTTCTGTTCCCATACTCGCCATATGTTGGCCTCTATTACGCCTGTTATTCTGATCTTCCTCTCTGAACAAAGACTCTAAACGTCCAGCCTTAGATGCAAGACTTGCCAAATCCTCAACGTCCACGGCAGTGAGTGCCTTTCTTAAGCGAGTATGCATATTCCGGACCACTAAATTGGTCATCTCTTTCTCACTGATTACCGTAGGACATCGCCCTTTCATCAATCGCACCCTTTCTATAAACTGTGAAGCAGATTCTTCTGGATACTGTCTCAATTCTAGTAAATCAGTTAAAGAAACAATTGGTAAAGGATTGAAGAATCTGGCATGAAATGCCATCTCCAGTCCTTCCCACGTCTGAATTTGTCCAGGAGGCAGACTTGCAAACCACGAAAACGCTGTTCTAGTAAGAGATAAACCAAACAGTTGCAACTTATAAAAAGGGTTATTACCAACTTCTCCCAATTGTGCTGTGAAACGACCAACATGTTCTATGGTGGAAGATCCGTCCTCCCCTGAGAATGCATGAAAATCGGGTGGTCGATAATTCCTTGGGAGGGGTGTTCATTAATGATCCTTTCTGGGAAAGGTCTCTGATATGCAGGGCGGTTAGCCATCTGAGGAGTTAGCCCAAACTGATCCCTTAATATATGTGCAATCTCATCAGGATCTACATGAAAGCGTTGATGATCAGGAACATGGAAAAGATCCTGCACAGGAATATGAATAGGATCATGTATATATCCTCCAGGCCTGTCCTCCCTTGTATTGTTCGGCTGCGGACTGGAAACCCTTGGTCCCAGCGGAACAGTGTTGGGAAAAGTCAGAGGAGATTTTCCCCTATCCGTTCGGTTGGGATTTGTGGCACTTGGAAATGTACTATCCACGAATGATGGCCCTGCGAAATTTGCCTGTAGTCTGGATGGTGATACTCCTGGTGGAGTTTGAGTGGGTTGAAGACTAACCCTTGACAGTGCTTGATCTAACATGTTCTGCATCAGATTCTGTTGCTCACGCAACATGTTCTGCATAACCAAAGTTTGCTGGTTGTTCATTTGTTGAACATAAGACCTCCAATCAGTTGGTGGTTGTGGGATTTCCCCGGCATTTGGCACAATAGGTGGTGGAACGGATTCTCCCACCGGTGCCGAAGATGATTGAGGTTGTGAACCTGCCATATGGACCCTTCCGATGATACGGCCGGATCTAAGACGTATGAAATTATCGCCGGAATTGGAATGAGCAATTTTGTCTTGCTCCCACTGTGGTCGCCAATTTGTTGATGTAATTTTTCAACAAAAATAAAGTAAAATTCAAAGATATAGAAAATATCCTTAAACTTGATTAATTAGTGCCTGAGATTAGGAATCTCTAAACACTGTATGGTACAGAAAATAAACTGGAAAATAAAAGACTGAAATTTAAAGTGGTGATCCCCAAATCTGACTTTGCTTTGTTGAAGTTGATTGAAGATGCCTTTTCAAATGATGATCCAAACCCTTAAATATTCCCTGGGAAACTGTACTGAAAACCGTCGCCCGAACGGTTACAACGTCTCCTTTCCAACCGTCTTCCAACCCTTCTCCTGCTGACACGTGTCCTCAACGGACCAAAAATTATCACTATATTTCACTCTTTGAGCCGACCACAGACCTTCCGCCCCTTTTGGCCCGACTGCCAATCTACGACCGACTTGCAAACCATCTGACTGGTTGGTCCAGCCGCAGAGTCCCAACCTGAGGACCTCCCGACCTGTCCGACCTGAGGACTTTCCGTCCTGAGGACTTTTCGACTTGCGGACTTTCCGACCTGAGGACCTCCCGACCTGCGGACTTTCTGTCCTGATGACTTTCCGTCTTGAAGACCTCCCGACCTGAGGACCTCCCGACCGGAGGACTTTTCATCCTGAGGACTTTTCGACCTGAGGACCTCCCGTCCTGATGACTTTCCGTCTTGAAGACCTCCCGACCTGAGGACCTCCCGACCGGAGGACTTTCCGTCCTGAGGACTTTTCGACCTGAGGACCTCCCGACCTGAGGACCTCCCGACCTGAAGACTTTCCGTCCTGAGGACCTCCCGACCTGTATTTTCCTTAGAAATAAACCTATTTTCCTTGAGTTCCCCACAGTGTCCTTCAGCCAGTTCAATCAACTCTATTGCCAGGCCCATTTTTTCTTTTACCTTGAGCTTTTTAACCTAATTCTAAATTTCATACGTAACAATTTGACTAAACTAATTTTTTTTTACATTCTGCATCTAACCCTATTATGACTTTAAGAATAGACTTTATATATAGATATTATCCCACGATTAATTTTTTTACAAAAATAATATACTGTCATCGAAATTGACACGCTGTCAATAAAATGGTTGTGCTGATTTGATTTTTATATCCAATATTTTAAAAAAATAATCATAGTTTTTGAAAAACCAAAAGTGAACACATCCAAAATAAACATGACTTATATAAAATCTGCTGCCACTATTTTTTAAGTATCTTATCATAAATTCTAATAGTACCTAATAACCTATTAAAATAAATTGATAAAATAAGTCATACTGACAAACAATGTATGATAATAACAAAATAAACAATACACACAAACTGCACTTTCGACCGAAAATTTATCCAGTGTGTACTTTCAGGTAACGGCAACGAATTTCTACTATATATATATATATAAAAAATAAAAAATAAAAAATAAAAAAGCTGGACTAAAACTCATTTACTACTATGACCGGCCGCCATCATAATTAGCCAGCTAAGGCATTTGGTATTATTATTATCTACCACAGACGGAAGAGATAACGCAGTTTGTTTCCATTTCAAAATTTCCTCATTAAATGTCGTCCTCCATTACTAAAATTTTAGAGCTATGTTTACTTCTATATTAAAAATAATATTTTTAGGATTTTTTTCAATTATTTTAAATCTAGTTTTTTAAGGGAAAATAATTATTAAAATTATACCATATGTCATTCAAATTTATTTATTTATTTGTTTATTTATTATCATCTAATTTATTATCATTTCGTTATTTAGTAAAAAAAAAAATACTTTTTATACCTTTTTTTTTTATCCTAAAAATTATTTATCTGATCAAATGAACACACAATTGAATGACGGATGGAGTAATATTTTATCTAGAGTTTAGGTTTTGTTTAAATATACGCATTCCGTCCGTCTCTAATAGTCATATTTATTTTTTGTGTCATTGTACTTAACATAAAAAATATTCATATATTTGTATAATTTTTTTTACAAATGTCTTTGTATTAGTATTATAAGATACTAATGAAAGTTTTTTTGCAATTTTTTCTTAATTTGTACTATGTTTTGATATAATAATTAATACTAAAAAATTAACATGCAAAAAGTAAATGAGACTCTTAGAGTTGCACGAAAGTAGTATTTTAAAAATATTTTTGAAATTTAGAAAATTTTAAAAATAATAAAAAGTAATTGTTTGGTGTTGTTATGAAAATTTCACAATATAAAAACACAAGAAATAAGATAATCTATTCGTCAGCAAAATTAGCACATTTAAAGTTGGCACGAAAGTTAGAAAAAATATATATATTTTTTATTGAAAAAATAAAAAAAAAATATAGTTAAAGATATTTTTAAAAACTTTAGTTAGTAATTAAATTATATGAAGAGAAAGAATATAATAAAAGTAATGACAATTATAATAAAGAAGTGTTAAATTAAAAATAATAATTAAATATTGAATATTTAACTTTGTCAAAGTTAATAATAAAATAAATTTAACTGATGAACAAAAAAAATAATACTAATAAATTTAAATTTGGTGGGCGGATGATATATATATATATATATACATATATGACATTGACAAATGCCAACAAATCCCAACACTATCTTTAATTTTGGATTGTCGGCTGTTTATTATCAAACTTAATAATCCAACAATCTCTCACTTTTTGTTGTCATTATGTGTTGATTTCGGCACTGATTTGATTCAGTTAACATATATCATTGAATCAAATAGCATATATTTGATAGCATATGATATAACTTTCATATAACATATATTCTAACATCACATTATATCATTTCACGTAGTATAATATATTATTGATTTCAATACAATTAATATATTTACACGTCACAACGCATATATAAAACTTTACAGCAAATGCTTCTATATGACATAATATTGTGTTGTGCTATATAAAATATGCATTATTTGCTTTTATTGTGTGTGTTGATTGACTCAATCAGCACATATCGCCGCCAGTTTCATTTGTTTGGAAGATTTCTATTATTTATACAAATTTTTTTTTTCAAAAATATCAAATTAAATACTTATTTTTTATTTTTTTATATTATACTAAAAATCAATTTTTCATTTAAAACATCACATCAACACCTATTTATAATCACATCATAGTTGGTTTGAAGATTTGGATTTTGGATTGAGATTGGAATAGTAAAAATTTTGAATTGAAATAGTTGCATGATGTAATATAAATAGGTGTTGATGTGATGTTTTGAATGTAAAATTGATTTTTAAAATAATATAGAAAATAAAAAATAGGTATTCCATGTGATATTTTTTGAAGAAAATTCTTGGATAAATAATAAATTTTTGGCAAAATCCCTCGGACAAACACACCCTAAGTATAACTTTAATATCTCTAAAAGTGCAATCTTAATCAACATATTTATAGTATTGTATAGGACACATCATTTTTTGCATTTAGCCCATAGCATTTAGCGTGTGTTTGTTTGGGGGATTGGATTGGATTTACACTATTCATTCAATTTTTTTCTCCCAAAAAATATCAAATCAAACACTTATTTTTTTATTTTTTATATTATAATAAAAATCAATTTTACATTCAAAACATCACATCAACACCTATTTATATCACATCATACAACTATTCAAATTCAAAAGTTTTACTATTCAAATCTCAACTCAAAATCGAAACCACCAAACAAGTGCACCCTAAGAAGTTTTCATATCTTGGATCCAAAAGTTGTGACATAGTCTTCGTCGTCCAAATGTCCTACATAAATCAAATCTCTCTCCTAACCTTCTTTGATCTTTTTGTTTTATTTTTTACAAATTTTAATGATTAGGCCCAGCCCATGACAAACCATATGGACCATGTCCGGATCTATTTCTAGAAGGGGCCCAAAAGACCCAATATTTCTATATGGCAAAATAGCATAAGATTTTTTTGTGATTTTCAAATTTTGCTAAAGATTTTCTCTAGTCATAAAATTTTATAAAATCTATTGTGCTTTGAAAAATATTGTACATGTCTCATTTTTTTAAAATTGAACTAACGGTGTTAATATTTTACTCGTCCCGACAGTTATACTCTTTCAAAATTGAACATCAATCATATATATATATATATATATACTCATTTTTAAAGTCCCCCCTCATCCATCCACCAATTTTTTCCTCTTCCTTCTCCCTTCTTATTCTTCTTTCCCCCACCACCCCTCTTTGCGAGAGTGTGTATATATATATATATACACACGCGCGAATAATCAATTAAATTTACTGTTTTTATTTTTTTTCTCTTCTTCCTTTCTGAGTTTTAGAAAGATTTGAATAATTATTAATTTTGTCGTTCTAAATTTTGCAAAAGTTTGAAAGAATTCTTAATTTCAGTCTCATCCACGCTCCCACTCTTCTCTGCATGTTGCATGTGTATATATGCACATAGATGAATAATCAATTGAATGTATTGCTTATTCTTCTTCTTCCTTTCTGGGTTTTGCAAAGATTTGGAGAATTATTAATTTTGTTGCTATGGATTTTGCAAAGATTGGAGGAATTCTTAATTTAATTGCTTTGGGTTTTGAGAGAATCAATTAAAGCATCTGGAAAATGGTTTATTTGTTTGTTTGGTAGATTGATTGAAAAAAAAGAAAAAGAAAAATTGGTTCTACTTCAATCAATCTGAGCAAAGCATCCCCCTCCCGTGCCCCTGTCGACCCCTCTAAAAGACCTTCTATCGCTCTTCCCCCCGCCGATTACTTCACCTGGGAGTGTGCAAAATTATCAATTTTTTTATTTATCGATCGAATTCAAATTAACAGCTTTGTAATTCAGACGATATTCGAATATGCCAAATTCAATATTTTTTAAATTAATTCGAATATGGTTTTACCATTTTTGAATTCGGATTTACCGATTTCGAATTCAAATAATTATTTTATTTAATATTATATATACATATATTTTATTTTATTTTTTTGAAAAAAAAAATTACTTTATATAACACCAATTCACCAAACATTAAAAAAAAAAAAAAAAAAAAAAAAAAAAAAAAACCCTACTCTTTTTATCTCACTAAAAGTGTTTATGGTACGGTAGACACATGAATTTAGGTAAATTATAATTAGTAAGTAATTACGAATGTATTAGTAAAAATAATTATTGTATAATAAAAATAATTATAGATTAAGATTAAAATAACTAAATAGTTTAATTAAAATTAGATTTATACAATTTAAAATGTGATTAAAGTGTATAATTATATTTTCAAATAATGAAAGGACAAATTATATGGAATAGACGAAAATAAAAATATGGGCACTTTATGTTGGACGGACAGAGTGTAATTTTACATTATTTTATTTTATTTATATTTGATTATATTATTATAATATTTTAAATAAATTAATAAATTTAGATCATCATAATTCAAATTTATTATGTTTATATTGAATTTGATCAATCCGATAAATACCGAATTCAAATTAATTTTGAATTGAGAAATTGAAATTGAAAAATATGAACTTGAAATTGGATTTGAATTTGGATTTGGTCGGAAAATTCTTTTTAAAAAATTCTTTTTAAAAAATTTTGAAAAAACCGACTTCAAATATTCCAATTACCAACAGTCCTGAGGTTTCATAGGCCTAGGGCGAAATTCAAATTATGAGCCCCTAAAATATATCACAATAATTTTTTTAATAATAAAAATATAAATAATTAAATAAAATAATTTCTTCTAGCATTTTTAGATGCAAATTCATCGATAATAGTATCAATATTAATTTTTTCTAATATTTCTTTTTCAATACACAACATAGCCAAACCATTTAATCGTTCTTGAGACATACACGATCTTAAATAAGTTTTTAATAATTTTAATTTTGAAAAACTTCTTTCGGCTGATGCTACTGTTACTGGTACAGTTAATAAAATACGATAGACTATGGAAACATTAGGATAACAATCAGCCGCTCTAATAAATTTAAGAATTTCAATCGGTGACATTAAGTTATCAGGTAAAATCATTCGTAGAACTTTTAATTCAGCAATCATTTCTTCTATGTCAATATCAGAAATATTATTATGAGAAAAAATAGTTAATAAAACAGTACAACATTCTCTTAACTCCTTATTGTCTAAAGATTTTAATTTTTGTGAATTAAATAAAAAATCAAAAATGCTATTAAACATTTTCAATTGCATAAACCTATCATTAAATGAAATAATGGTCATATCTACTACAACTAAAAAATAATTAATTTTAAAGTTTTCTTCTTCTGATTGTACTTGTTCATTTTGATCACTATCATCAAATTTTCTTTTTCTAAAAATACGACGTTTAGTTGGAAATACGCATTCGATATCCATAATTAAAGCAATTTTTTTTGCAACATGCATACTATTGAAAAGTCCTTCATTTCTATATTTTTCAAAAAATAATAAAGCATCCTCTATTTGTTTCATAGCCGTATCAATACTTACAAATTCAGATTGTAATTTTTTACTCACACTATTAATAACAAATAAAATATCATACCAAATAATCATACCAAGTAAAAATTCATAGGATTCAAGTGAACCAATCAAACTTTCAACTTCACTTTTTGATTTAGCATCATCACATGAATTAATTAAATCTAACAAAGCTAATCTAATTTGAGGAGTTTGAAATCTAATAGCTTTAACACTTTTAATTCTACTTTCCCAACGAGTGTTTGACAAAGATTTTAAAGTAAAATTTGAAATATTATCGAGCAAAAATTTCCATCTTTTTGTCGAGCTTGAAAATAATGTATATATATGTTACACAATTCCAAAAAATGATACTACTTTTGTACAAAAATGTGTCATATCACAAAGTGTAAGATTAAGACTATGACAAGCACATGACATATATAATGCTCTAGGATTTATATCAAGTAATCTTTTTTGAACTCCTTGGTATTTATCTTTCATATTAGATCCATTATCATAACTTTGACCCCTTATATTATCAATATTAAGATCAAGGTATTCAATTGCATTTTCAATTCTTTAAAAATTCCTAAACCACTTGTATCTTCTACTTGCAAAAATTGTAAAAAGTATTCTTCGATTTTAATTTTACTACTTGACATATCTATACAACGCACAATTAAAGTCATTTGTTATTGGTGACTAATATCCGGGGTACAATATAGAATTATTGAAAAATATTTTGACTCTTTAATAATTTTTATAATTGAACTTCTAACACTATGAGCCAATAAAGAAATTAATTCATTTTGAATTTTGTGACCAAGATAATGATAATGAATTTCATTATTTTGAATACGCCTAATATGATCTTGCATAACTATATCAAATTCAGCAATCATTTCAATTATTTCTAAAAAATTACCATTACTGTTTTTATAAAGTTTTTCATTCGAACCTCGAAAAGCTAAATTATGTTTAGAAAGACATTTTACAACAGAAATTATTATAATTAAAACTTGTCTCAAACGTTCCTTTTATTTTGTAATTTCTTTTTGAATATCTTTATCAATTGTTTGATATTTATTTAATCTTATTTTTAATTCATTCCAAGTATTCATATATGTTATATGTTCAATACTATTTTCATGTTGTTTAAGTCTTTCGGCTAAATGTTTTCGATCTTTAAATTCATCATTTGCAAACAAACATTTACTGTTATTTTTCTTAGACATTTTACAACAAAAACAATATATTTTATCTACATGTTTAGAATAAACTAACAATTTTTTATCACTAATTTCTCCATTATTTAATTTTCTAAAGTAATGGACATATGAAAAATGTCTGTAAGTCTTATATAAAGGAAAAGTAAGACCTAATTCTCTTCTAAGTCCATTTTCAATTAAAATATTTTCTTGTATACTATCCAAATTATCCCAATTTTTAGGATCATAAATATCTAAATAAAAAATATCACTATCATCAATTTATAATCCTATTTCATTATTATTATTATTATTATTATTATTATTATATTATTATTATTATTATTATTACTACTACTACTAGTACTATTATTCTTATTATTATTGATAATATCAATATCGACAATATTTTCGCTATTTAAATTTTCAATAGATTTAGAATGTTCAATATAATTATCATTTAATTCATCAAAACTCGTAGAATAACCTATATTCTTATTGAAAAATTTATCTAAAGCTCCTTTTTGTGATTTTATTAATTGTTCTTCTTGTTTTTTTTTTTACCACTTCCTGATAAATGTTTTTTAGATAGCATTTTAAAAAATTTATAAATATAAATAAAACAATAAAATAACAACACTACCCGATGAATTTTCCTCTTTTTTGCTTTACTGCCAATTTTTATTGTGTGTTCCTTGATACCTACATTGAAAAAATAATAAATAATATACAATTGGTAAAAAGATATAAAATTTCAAAATTTAAACGTTCTAAAAATTAGACATATAAATGAAACAATAATATATATGTAAGACAATTAAAAATATAATAAAATAATAAAAGAGTTTAATCCCTAAAATAAAAAAAAAAAGTTAAACCTTGTTAGTCGTTACCTTAAATGTACGAAAAAAATATTCTGAGTGATTTAGAATTTGAATTTTCTTCTTTATTTTTTTTCTTTATCTTGTACCTGCAATAGAGAAAATACCATATAATAAATATTAAAAAATCAAATAATAAACATTAACAAAAATATACACTATTAAAATTTTAAAACAATAAAATCTAACATTGACTTTGTTATTCTGTATTCTGTAGAATAAAAAAATAATCTTATAAAAAATTGTAGATTGGAGAAACAAAAAATCACAGTGTGAAGATGAATGGATGCGGAATAAAGATGGAGAACAGAGAACAGAGAAAGAACGAAAGAAATAAGAAAATTGACATATAACTTAAAAGAAATTTATAAAATGAAAAAAAAAAAGTTAAAAACAGTCTAAAAAAACTCTTCAAGCAACTCTGCAACTTCCTTTTAAAATTCTCATAGAGATTACATAGAAACTACCATTGCAACTGCACGCCACACTGTATTTTGACTTTTTTTTTTCAATTATAAATTTATTATTTATTTTTATTTTTTAAAACATCTTTTATATATATATATATATCTACATGTTGATGGGCCCTTTTGCATTTTGGGCCCTGGGCGAGGGTCCCTTTCGCCCTGGCCCAAGGCCGGGCCTGATTACCAATTACATTTTCGATGCCCACCCCTAATCTTACCCCATGGCCGCCCCCGAAACTCCCAATCCTCCCCTTCCTCCCCCTGTGTGTGTTGTTGTTGCCGCTCCTCATATTGCAAGTGACGAAAGTGACCCTAAAATAGAGGAAAGCGAAAGAGGGTGAAGAAAAAAATACTTTTATTAAGAAGGGTATTTTTGTATCTTCATCTATTAACTATGATTTTGTGATACTACTCGCAGTTTAGACGTGTGTTTTACAATTTCTTATAAATACTAATGGATGAGATATTTTTATACAATATTTTAGAAACTACAAATAAGTTTTATAAAAATTTTGGATCATCAAAGGTTTAAGAAAATTCAATAAATTACAGAGACTTTTATACTATTTTATCTATTTATATATGTACACATAATGTTGGTATAAAAGTTATTATAAAATAAATTTAAGATCTTAAATAAAATGAATAAAATTTATATTTATGTTTAAATAAATTATTTTGATATTAATTTTTTTAATTAACTTTATTTATTATGCCTTTATTATTATTGTCTCATCTTATTTGTTCAATTTTCTGTAGATATATATGAAATTTAAATAAGAGTATAATTAATAAATAAATAAAAACTATGTTAATAAAAATAATTATTATATATAATACAAATAATTATAAAATATAATTAAAATGATTAATTAATTTAATTTAAATTAAGAAATTTATAGATTATAAAATTTAAAATTTAATTAAAATATATTATTATTTTTAAAAAAAGAAATGACAATTATATAAGATTGATGAAAGCAAAAAATATGAACAAATTATATGGACGAATGGAGTGCTTTTTTTTTATAATGTGGTTGTTTAGTATTTTATATTTTTAGGTTTTGTTTTGTTTTTTTTTTTTGGTAAATATGAAGAATTATAAAGGTATCATCTAATATGCATATATATATTTACCCTGGAAAGGCAGGGATAAAGGCAGGGATCACGCCACGTGTTGGCCTATTAATTTTTTTATTTATTTATTTTATGAGTGTGGATCCTACGAATTAAAAATTAAATGACTTTCATCCTTCTAATCCATGACAGAGGCTCCACAAACCCTTCGCTGCACAACCTCAACCTCAACTCATGGCCACCTCACTCCGGACTTTCTTCCACTTCCGCAATCATGGCCGTTGACCAGAAACTCACCACTGCACCGCCAATTTTCCGGTTGCCCCATCCGGTTACCTCCTTCCCTCAACACCTCGGAATATCACCGGCCTTATTCGACGCGGCCTGTACCTCCAGTAAGATTTTGGATCGATCTCATCTTGATCTACAACACGTGTTCACTTATCCACTTAATTTGAGGTGTTAATTTACGCGTTCACTTATCCCATTATACTATTCAGTTATCCCGTTAATTTGATGTGTTTACCTAGATTCATTCGACCACTTACTTTCCTAATTTTTGTTGAATGCATATTGTAGTCCTCTAGACGAAGACAACAAAAGAAGCAATTTTGGACATCCTTGCGACCCATTATATTCCCCCAACCATGTCCGGTGATCTCAACGTATGAGACACAATATCAGTTGGAGTTGTTTTTTATTGGTGTTTTCCTTCCCCTTCTATTTCTAACTTTATTGTGCATTTGCAGTATTTTGAATAATCATGTTTTACTTGGTTTTGGAGTTGAAACAACCATTAGTTTTTTATTATCAAACATAAATTTCTGTTTTGAATTATAGGATGTGGTATTGTTTGTTACATAATTTGATTTGATTGATGATAATTAATATAATTGTCTCATGTCAATAGAAATGTCCCACTTAATTTACTTATCATTTGTTAACGCAATATCAGTTGGAGTTGTTCTTGATTGGTATTTTTCTTCTCTTTTTGCTTCTAATTTGATTGTGCATTTGCATTATTTTGAATAATCATGTTTCACTTGGTTTTGGAGTTGAAAGAACCATTAGTTTCTTATTTTGAATAATCATGTTTTACCATTGTCATATGGTTAATAGAAATACTCTGTTGTTGAGCATCAAAATGTACTTTCAAATTTTGACGTGAGAATTGCTTATTAGATGGTTTTGGAATTGCAAGGAACATAATGCACAAAAGCATTAGTTATTATTATTATTATTAAACATAAATATTTGTTTTCAATTATGAGATGTAGTATTATTTGTTACATAATTTAATTTGATGTGTCACAGTTATTGCTTTAGTAGTTTGGCTGGTAGGACAGTTTATGATATTGAATCTCGAAGGGGGTTATTTTCAGCTTGAGCAATTATAATAACAACAGGAAGAATTATAGTTTAAAATGCAATAACGGACATATAATTTGTCATCACTTTTTGAGACTTCAGTTTGCATTAGGCTTATATTATGTTTTAATATCTTAGGCTTCATGATGACAGGATCATTGGCCAACTTTTTTTAAAGAATATGTCCATAAGTTGAAGTCCCTTTCTTTTCATCGGGAGCAGATAAATCTTCACCAGGTACTGTTCGCTTAACTCCACTCTTTAGGTTATTATTTTTCATGCTTCCACACTATAGCTCAATGGTTGGAGAATTTTTTTTGCTAAAATGACCAAATTCAGTTCTTTAAAACCTTTATATTATTGAAGAAGCTGACGTTTTGTGGAAAAAAGGTCATGTAGATATATCACTAAGAAGGAGTTTGAGTTCATGAAATCTACATCATTCTGTTTGACCCGTACACATAGATGTATTCCTGTAAAACCTAAATCATAGAATATAGGTAGAAAAAGAATAACTACAATTTCTGTTGCGACAAAGAAACTATTATAACTTAGATGCTCATCTGACATTGAGTGTAGCTAATTGAATTCAAATAATCTACAAACTGAAACTAAAATGATAAAAGAAATTTTTCATGGACGAGGAATCTAAGCAAAATAAACATCAATCAACAGGAATTCAAGGGGGTACAGTAAATGCATTTATATACTATAGTATTGAACTACTATGTAATGTGATGTACATTCAGATAAATTTTTCAGTGTTGTTGGGAATAAAGTACTCAAGTATGTTTAGATAATTTGATTATATGAATAAGTTTCATCTCTATTTCTAGTTGAATTAAGTTATTTCTGGATTAACATATCCCGAAGTGAGTTGAGATCTAGGATCTCTATCTTTCTCAACCGACAGTATGTCATACAATTTTTTTATTAAATTATAATTATGCAATACCACCACAAGGAAATATGTGCTAAAGTAGGATCAATGTTCAAATTTGCACAAGTTTCTTTATATACGTACTTTACCTTTTATTTATATGTTGATTTAAATATTTTTTATTTACTTACAAAATCATTTACTTTAAATATTTATCTATATAATAATTTAATCATTTTGAATATTTCTCTAAAAAAATTTCAATGTAACACTTGATTAATACTAAATTGAATATGTTTAATAAATTATTAATTTTGTAGTAACTTCTTATTTTTACAGATGGATACGACACGAGCTTTTAGCAAAATTGCTCGATTATTTTTAAATTTATAATTATTTTTATTATACAATAATAATATTTTTACAACTTCCTGTGCATAGCACAGGGTTACTTCTAGTAAAATTATGTTTTGTATGCTTTTACTAGTTTTATTTTATTGTGTATATATATAATATTTTAAATTACTCCCTCCATTCCAAACAAATGTACCCATTTGAGTTTTTTCAGTAAATTAAAAATAATAATAATTTATTAGTTAGTAGAAATGTATAATATAGTCTTGAATATTTTTGTGTTTTGTACTTTATGTATGTATGGAATGATATTCTATAGTTTATGTAAAAATTAAAAGTTTTAGCGTTAATATGTGATTCTTTTTACTACAATAAAAAATTGATTGATTGAGTTAGACAAACTAAAATAGTAAAAATTGTACCTTCAATTAGAACATAAAGAGTATATATATATTTACTTGTAAATATTTTTATAAAATTCTATATTCTATAAATGCTAAACAAACATTCATTATGTTTTTACTATTATTTTATTACTTTTTAAGAAGAAAATACTAAAAACAAAATTTTATTTTTTATAGAAAATATTTTATTAAATAATTATTTTATCTCAAAATTATTAAAATAAAACAAAAGTAAAAGTACAAATTATTTGATTCCGTCTATACATATCTTCAAGACAAACAACATATATTTGATAGAACATGATATAATTTTATATAGCATATATCATAATTACATATTATATAATTTCATATAATTTGATAGAACATGATATAATTTTATATAGCATATATCATAATTACATATTATATAATTTCATATAATTAAATATAATACTGATTTAAAAATAAATAAATAAATATATTTATACGGTAAAACATAAATATAAAATTTCATATGCTATATGATACAACATTGTGTTGTACTATATAAAATATGCACCGTCTGTCTTCACTATGTGTGTTGGTTGGATCAAATCAGTACAATGTTTATATGACCCAATCAACACTGAAACCGCCATTATATATATATATCAATAAAAATGCCGAAATATACATAGATCCATTTATGATGTCTCAAGGAGAAGATGTTTATGATGTTGTTGAGTTCGCGTGATCCCATCCAACAAAGACTATTTGAGGAAAAGATTATGTTTCCAGTGTTGCGAAGAAACCAAAGCAAGAATGGACCTTAAACAAGAAAGCAGCTGGAATTGCTAATTTGAAAGTTATTTACTCCATTTTCAACGTTATGGATGAAACTCAGTTGAAGCTTATATCCAACTGCAAGGTTGCTAAGGAAGCTTGGGATTTTCTAAAAAATGCATTTGAAGGGTCTGTCCAAGTCAAAAAATCAAAACTAGAATATATTGAAACAATATTCAAAGGGCTGAAAATGAATTAAGACGAAACGGTTGGTGAATATTAAAATCGTTCTAAGGTCATTGTCAACCAAGCTGAAGCATTGGGAATGCACATCGAAAAAAGAATATTGGTGAGGAATATTTTAAGAACAATTACAAAGAACTTCAAACCAAAATTGATTATGCTCGATGAACCTCAAAAGTTGAAGGATATGAGTTTGGATGACTTGTATGGTGCATTTGTGAGCTACGAAATGAACTATCTTAAGGATGAAACTCCTAAAAGTATGACCCTGAGTGTGGAAGACATGGAATTAATCGAATCTGATGAGAATGACATTTTTTAGTTGAAAACTGTGATACCTGAGTTTTTCACTACTCATTGGCCAATATATATTTCATATTTTTGGTGCTGGTAAATTACTTATATTTTAATTTGTGGTAGTTTAAATATACTTCATGAGTTGCATACATTAGTTTAGTTGAGTATTAATTGTTTAATTATATGTTCTGTTTATATTATTTATGTGTTAATTTATAATTAGTTGAGCATGCCTTGAGTGCACTTTATATTATTTATATGTCACTGGTGATTTTAGGTTATTTATTTTACTATTGAATGTTAAATTTTTTATAATTTGGTATATGTCTTACCTGTTTATTAATAAGAAAATATTATCATAATTTATCTGATATTCTAATAGGATACAAATAGGTTGGGTAAATTATTTGGATATTAGTGGTGTAAGTTAAATATAGATCACTTGAAAATTAATTATAGTAATTAAATAAAAAGTAAAATAAAAAGAATAATTAAATAAATAATAATAATAATAATGATGATAATAATAATAATAACAATAATAATTTAATTAAGGCGGTGGGGCGGGGTAATACCCCACCACCTCATCCATATCAATTCAGAAGAACAGGGAGAAAGGCAACGCGAAGAAAAATAAAAAAAAATAAAAAATTTACGCCGAATTTGTTAAAAGCCTAGTTCAGGTATTTTTTTCATGTTCACGAATTATTGCTATTTTTACTAAGTAGATGAAGTTTTGAGTAGAAATAATTATTTAGTAAATTGGGGTAATATTTGTAATTAATTGTTGTTAGATACGATACTGGAATCGTGAAAAAGGCGTTAAGAGTTAGGGTTACTGACGTTTTTGGCGAATTTCAGGTTAGTAGAAATTCATTTACAACTACAATGCATAAATATATTATCTTGTAAGTTATTTATGTTTGATTGACAATATGTAAATATCAGAAAACTGTAATATGTAATTAATATTCTGTGATTATGTGATTTGAGCCTGCGAGCTCCGTATATAAATTGGTTTCAGCCTGTGAGCTCTGTATGTGATATGGTTGAGCCTGTGAACTCTATATTTGATGTTGAAGGAGTCTGTGAGCTCCAAAATTGATGTGGTTTGAACCAGTGAGTTCAATAATATATGTATATTGTGAAATATGTTGCATTGCATTTTCATTAAGCATGCATATCATGCATTGAAATGAAATAAGATGGTTTTACTATGTTAGACCACTTATTATACACCGAGGGCAGGAGAGGCAACCTGGGAAGAAGCGACTTGGGGAAACCTGGTATAGGCTACCTGGTGTAGGCCACCGTCTATTGTGACTTTACATACAATGCATAAACAATGCATTCGGAAGAGGCGATATGGGAAGAAGCGACCCGGGGAAACCTTGCGAGGAAACCCGGTGTAGGCTACCTGGTGTAGGCCACCATTTGATTTGAATACGTGGATATTGAGCTATTTCCGGTGTATAGCAGTGTGTCTAGGGGCCCTTGAGAGTATTTTATAAATAAATTAGTGATTTCAAATGAGAGCACATTCTGCATAATGAGAATTTTGAGATAAACTTCACATTATGCATAATTTCTACTTATGGAGATTTATAAATCTCACTCAGTTTATGCATTGTAGGTAATCCTGATGATATGTGATTTGATGGTCAGACTGGAGTAGTCATGGCGCTCTTACAGGCATTTTGAGTTACCGTGTACATAGATGACGACCTGCGGGCAAGACCGTGGCTTGTTTTGCTTCCGTTGTTCCATATTACGTCTGTTTTAAAAGTTGTATGGTGTTGTTATAAAGAGTATGTCGATTGTGTAGTTTTTGATATGGTTTGAGATTCTTTTGGTGAATGTTAACAGGTTACTGTTGAGTTATGTTATGTTTTGCTGAGAAAAAAAATTATAGCAGGTTAACAGGTTGTTATATATGTAAGTAATTAAGAGGGATTATAACATGTGTATCGTTTACTTATATGTGAATTGGCGTTAGTATTATAGTGTAAGTGGGGTCGTGTCAAAAACTTTCGAGGATAATTAGTGGGAAACGTGCAGCCAAGATAAAGTATGGGCAATTTCATAATCGAGGTGGCTATCAAGTGTTAATACATTAAATTCAAAATGGAAATGTTTTGAGCAAAAACCATCAGATTACAGCAAGCCTAAAAAAAAAAATTGATGGTGGATTCAAGAAGAAGTTTATTGTATCTACTAAGCCTGAATCGGTTCAAGAGCCTACCTGCTATGGATGTGGAGGAGTTGGTCACATTAAATCTGAATGTCCAACGGTGAAGAAAAGAGAGAAAAGAGTGTATCAAACAATATGGAGTGACAATGATGAAGATGAATCTGTCTATGTTGAGGAGAAGACTGAAAAAGATGAAGTTGTGGCATTCATGGCTGGTGTCGATGAAGCCAGTAAAGTAAAGGAAGTTTCCATTACAGAAACTGCTGAGAATCAAGAGAACTGGATGCAGATGAGTTGATTGAAGCTTATGAGAAGACGGTAGCAGAGCAAAAGAAATTTGTGGTAAAGAACAAAGAGCTACTGGATACTATCTACCAATTGGAAGCTCGGAATGAGAAATTGGATGATGGAATCGAAATTTTGAAGAAGGATATTAATGAGAAATCAACTGAATCTAATGGATTAAAGGTTGAAAATGTGTAGTTGGAGCAAAAGAATAATAAACTTCGAAAGGGAAAAGAGATATTAGATGAAGTTCTTTCGATTGGAAAACCATTCGGAGATTACAAAAGAATAAGTTTTTTGAATCCTCTCAAAGCAAACCAACTACATTTTTTTGTGGTGGACTTCGTGTTGATGTCGAAATTCCATAAAAGAAACAAATCTCAGTTGTGAAGTAGAACTCAAAAAGAAAAAAAAAAATAGTTTATGGGAGAAAAATCTCAGAAGGACACATGGCGTTAGATAGATATCATCACGATGTAACGACTATGGATACTGCAGATGTCTTGGACATACAGCTAAAAATATTTCAAATTGACAAAAGATGTGATGAATGGAAGACATATTCAGTGGCCTACTGAATAACTGAAACATAATGTTAAAGTCAGATTGGTATGGATGCCCAAAGAAAATTAAAAGACAAACATTCTTACGAAGGCTTTGGATGCGGATTGATTTGAAAATTTTGGACGTTATTTTGGATATGCATTCGTACCCTACTTGATTTTGCATGCATAGGCTTAATAAATTCTCCAATATATTCATGGTATTTAGAGTATTCGTGGTGAATATTGGAGAATGAAAATAATTTTAAAAGATTTTTTAAAATAAAAATCCAAAAAGAATTGAGAAGAGATTTGATTGAACAATGGTGAAAATCAGATTTGATGCTTGTTTGAGTGATCATGGTGAACGTTGTGGTTGTGGATTAATTCGAGGTAAAGAACATTTTAGTCCTACACGGGATTTTGAAGGATTTCAGGTCTTTTGATGTTGCACAAACCATTGTTGATGTTGATGTTGCTTGAACAATTGTTTCTTATGTTGGGAAGTTGTTGCTACAAAAAAACTAATGTCGAATCAACCGAAGTTGTTGGTGTTGGTATTGGTGTTGCTGCAACTATTTTCAGCAGACCATAGGAGAAGGAATTCCTGAAAATGGAATAAATGAAATTTATGAAGGAATTGAAATTTCTGTTGATGATGTTGATGATGTTGCTGGAACAACGGCTGGTGATGTTGTTGAGGTTGTTGTTGCAACCATTTCTCAGCAAATTGAGATTGTTTTTTAAAGTTACTTATTCTTTTTGTCATATGCTCCCACGAAGGGGAGTAATGCAGAAAATGGGAGATTATTTTTTTTGGGGGGGGGGAAGTTTAGTTTGATGTTGTCTGCGTTGCTGATTATTGATTCTATCTACTGCTACTATTTTCGTTAGAAGATTGGGTGTGTGAGTAGACTAATTCCTACATTTGAATTTTGTGGTTCCGTATGCTAAAAAGGAGAAGAGTGTGAATGAAAATTTGTTTATGTTATTTTGGCATATGGACAAATGGTGTCTTAATTCTGCATCAAAATCTTTTCATTTCTAGCATTCAGAGAGAGTCTTATGCTGGGTATATGGGTTTGGTCTTATCCAATTTGTCCCATTCTTAAATATTTACAAAAAAAAAAAAAAAAAAAAAAAAAAAAAGGTATATTTGAGAAAATGTCAAACCACATCAGTCCTATAAAAAATCACTCCTTTTATTTCGGTGCAAAGAAAAATTAATGTAAAATTTTTTATTTAAAAATTGTGAGTTGAGAGCATGTTTTAGAAAAAATACTATTGAGTGTAGCTTTCATCATCCACCCTTATTGATTATCCTCGGTTTGAATGAGTGTTTGATCCTAATTTAGTTTATATTAATACTCAATTATTAATCAAGACCTCAAATTGCATATAACCTCAAGTGAACAAATTAAAGTCTAGTATCAATTTCATTTAAATAATAATAATAAATAAATAAAGACTTGCTTGAATCAACTCTAAAACTATGCTCACAGGGGGTTTAGGATCTAGAATAACTTATGACTCGATTCTTTTGAGGTAATTCATATAACAATCAATGAAGCATAATTTGATTTTTTTTTTTTTTTTTTTTTTTTTTTTTTTTTCGAATTCTATTTGAAAATCATGTGAAAAAAAGGAGAGCTTGGGGATGTAGTCGAAAGTTTTACATGCAAGTGGTGGAAATAGAAGAATAAAAGTCCCTATGAGCTCAACCCATGGGTAAAAGGTACTAAACATGAATATCTTGTAAAGTATACGATAGCCCAATTTTGAAAAAATTATGTAAAGATTTGAATAAAATACTAAGATAAAATCTTTTGAATTTTTAGTAATGGTGAATTTTCTTTCTTGTACGACCATTGGTGTTGTGAGAATCTCATAACTCGATGAACTAATTTTGTATCAATAGAGAATAGAACATCTAGACATTCTTATGGCGCCTCTTTCTCAACCGTGTTCCATTGACGCTAACCTTCACAAACGAGGTATCCCAATTGTTTCTACATGCCAATGTTGTGGAGATACTAAGTCGATGGAGAACTTGTTTGTGGCGGGTGAGAGCAGTCGAGGGCTTGTGGAGATTCTTCTCTAACATTTTTCCATTTACATCCCCCCATTGCACGCTCACCACACATGATAATCATTTTTTTGGAAAGTCTACTACAAAAACTCACAATGTATATTCAATATCTTCTGCCTTTGCTAATCTTTTGGTTCATTTGGGCCGAAAGAAATAATGCAAAACACAAAAATAATAACATTTTGTGAAAACAGCTTCGCTTAACTTTTTGCGCTTAAAAAAGGTTTAGGAGATTGATGCCGATATTGGCTGCATCCCACTGTGGATTGAGCTCGACTAGAAAGCCCGCACTCACCTCATTCACTCATCATCAGGCCATTGGACACTCGAAGGGCTTCTCTCCAAGATCTCACTTATTGGGTAGAACTAACATCGTCCTTGACTCACGGCCATTTTGAGTTTGCCTTGTGCCCGAGTCGCCATCACAGCCATTAAGTTGTGTTCTACATCTGCACCGCTCAGATCAATCAAACACGGCTACCGGCTGAGCCCAAGTCACTCCAATACAGCTTAAACGTCGATCCACTTAAGAACGCTTAAGTACATCTCTGTTAACACAACTAACTCAAAGGGATAAAAAAACACAAAGATGGAAAATTGAATGCCCGGCAAAAAACTGAAGTTTCAACACTGATACCCGGTTCAACATTGATATACCCTACATTGAAGTCAGCTTTCCCTGTGCCAGCCTAGCAAACATCTTACCTCGAAACAATGACAGATACGGCCTCAAACCAAAATTTAAGAACAATCCGAGAAATAACAGTGCTACCTTGTCAGATTTCTTTAGGCAAATCTGAGTTTGAATCGAGTTCAGTTGAGGTACCATGAGGTTAGAGTTTCAGGGCAGATTTTGCCATTGCCAATGCGCCCTCGTATGTATGGTTTCCACCGATAAATCCACTCATGTGGACAAAAATGCAACCAGAGATTCCTGACTCCTTGGATAGTTCTTCGTCTCTGAGTCCACGCCATGCAGAAGGAAGTGCTTTACGACTCTCAAATCTATCAGGTGCTATTGCCATTGCCTGAACTCGCCAACTTTTGCTGCGATCATCCTAATAACATTTCCAGAATATGTCAAGAAATTCTAAGATTGCATAAACAGTTGTGCAGATGAACACGTGTTACGAAAATTCACAGGGAGATAAATAGAATGGCGCATAGTTGACAAAAAAAAGTAACAGAGACCAAGCAGAAAACGTTAACACGGAATTAAGTGCAGGACCAAACATGATTAAATGAACAGAAACATATTCATAATAACTACCTCATAGAGAACATATTTAATCGATGGGCTAATCTTCATCTCTTCCTCCAGCTCAAACAAATGAAGTTTCCACTGAAAAGGATAATCTCAGTATGATCAATATATCACATGGCTTTCTTGGATAAATTTCTAGCAATGCATTAACATCTACTACTCTGACAAGTAAACTTCTAGGACTAAATACATGAGAAAGTAAATCAAATGCTAAATAATTACACGGTTACAGAATTGCTTTGACAAGGCCTACAGAAAAAGCTGACTTAAGATAGGCATATAAATATGCTTACTAATTGTAAGCTTGTGTGATAAATAAGAGAACAAATGCTACTGGCTAGAAAGCCTGGCCTATTCATAAAATACATGTTTAATTGCAGAAATCGTGCTGGTAAAACTACTCACCGGACAAAATCTATCTAATACCATGATTTCTCCAGACAGATCATATTCAAGCCTAGCT
The DNA here is from genome assembly GCF_009805555.1 of Andrographis paniculata. Lineage (NCBI taxonomy): Eukaryota > Viridiplantae > Streptophyta > Magnoliopsida > Lamiales > Acanthaceae > Andrographis > Andrographis paniculata. The sequence continues at coordinate 1,798,866 of NW_026137589.1, forward strand.
TCAAGACATTTCCTAACAATTGAACGAGCTGGCAGCCATGATCTTGCATGAAATCGGAGACTCTGAATATACACAAAAGTTGTTAGAGTTTGTATGAACCAAATCTCCAGCTTCAAGCAACGCAGATGCCATTTCCATATAAATAATTTCAGGTTCAGTGAAAACGTCTGGTTGAAATTCTCATAATGAGAATGTTTTAAAAGCAGCAATGTCGAAAGAAACTAATCTGTGAAGATAGGCCAGAAAAATGACCAAATAATAATAATAATAATGAATTCTGTTTGGATAGACGAAACTTACATCCAAAAACTCTTTGCCTGCCAGAGTCATGGCACTTTCAAAGGCTTCATTTTCCTTCTCAGCTGATTGATCGGGATCTATCCAATCCAAGTTTAATTTTCCGACTCTTGAAGACAAATGAGTATTATTTACGAATCTTGGTGGCTGGTCAGTATCATATTGATTGATTCCATTGTCAATTGCATCAATTGCCTGCCATTTGTGTAATTAGTGTACGAGCAATCAAAAGTTTCAAATAATTTTAATTATACATGGATGCTGCAGATAAGACAAGAAATACAGGAAAATAGTGATAACCCATAAAACTAAATAATAATATGAAGAATGATCATGATTAAACTTTTATGATACCAAGTTCAGAAAATGCTGCAATTGCAAATGGTGCCATTGATATTGTGACGAGGAATTATATAATGGATTGGTAGGTTTCTGTCTTGCACCACAAAAGCAGTGTTGGTACAATTGAGGGTGTGTTATGAGACGTTGAAGTTTTTGAAACAGGGCATACGAAACTGGTGTGATTCATAATTACAGGTCATATCATTTAGACGTTCGTATTTAAACATGATTGGGCAGCATCTGATTATTTATCTTCAGTTGATGCGGTTGTTCTAAAGAAGATAGAAAATAAAAAAGACATTACATGGATGAACACTTACAACTGTTAATTCCACAAGTTGTGTTGTACTAGGATCATACTTCTAAACAAGTTTTGTCACAATCTTGCGAACACCATAATCTTAAAAGAAGGGGTTGCATAAGGAAAGATGCTACAAATTGCAAGGGCGCCCACCCTCGAGCTAATCTCGCCCATGTTGACTTGCCTCTGCCTCATGTTGATGTCTCTCAATCTATAGTGATCGGTGGTTCGGATTATGCAGCATTCCTTGAGTACCAAGCTTTGAAGCAGTCCATTCCTCCTGACGGTCCTGTTTCCGGTCTGGTCGCCTGTGACTTTTATAAATTCCCTCCTGGTTCTTGGATCCTTGATTCTGGTGCATCAGGTTATATGTCTGAAAATCTCCTTTTTTTCTCTTCCTCTTCTCCCTCCACATCTTTACCCCTTGTTACTTTGGCTAATGGTCATCGAGCCACTGCAACCGCAATTGGTACCGCCCATCCTCTTCCTTATATTTCTATTGATTCGGTCTTTTATGTTCCTTCATGTCCATTTAATATTGTCTCTATTAGTCGACTAACTAAATCCTTAAATTATTCTTATCACCTTTAATATAGACTCTTTCTCTATCCAGGATCGTCAGACGGGACAACTGATTGGCGAATGTCGTGAGTCGCATGGCATTTACTTTTTCCCACCATCTCCACCTCCATCTTCATCGCCCGTATTATGTCTTGCCACTGCTGAGCGGAACCTTTTTCACCAGCGGTTTGGTCACCCATCTCCATCCAAGTTGAAGCATATGGCGTCTATTTTATCTTCTTTGTCGTCTTTAGAATATGAGTCATGTCAGGTTGGTAAACAGCCTCATGCATCGTTTCCTCAGCGCGTAGATTCTTGGGCTTCTAAACCCTTTGATTTTGTCCACTTTGACATCTGGGGTCCTAGTCGTACTTTGTCGGGTTTTGAATTTCAATATTTCATTACATTTGTGATGATTTTTCTCGTTGTACTTGGCTTTATCTATTGAAAAGTCGTTTAGAATTATTTTCTTCTATATTTTGCTCTTTTTGTGCTGAAATTCAAACTCAATTTGGGGTGTCTATCAAGGTTTTATGAAGTGACTGCTTCTGAGTATTTTTCTTCCTCTAACTGCATACATGACTTCACACGATATCCTCCATCAGTCCTCTTGTGTCATCACATTTTTGAGCCGATGTAGTACTTGCGGCTTGTTACCTAATCAACCGTATGCCTTTTTCAGTCCTTCAGGGTGGGGTTCCTCATCAGTGTCTTTTCCATCCGAGCCATTGTTCTCTTTACTACCTCGTGTCTTTGGGTGTACGTGTTTTATTTATGATCACTCTCCTAGACTCGATAAACTTTTTGCATGTGCTATTAAGTGTATTTTCTTTGGTTATTCGCGGGTTCAAAAAGGGTACAAATGTTACTCGTCTACACATCGCCGATATTACTTTTCTGTTGATGTCACATTCTTCGAGTCATTTTCATTTTATTGCACCTCTTCTTCCACTACTTCTACTCCTATGGTCCTCCCTCTTCCTTCATCCGATTCACTCATTCCGTCTCCTCCTCTTCAGGTTTATCATCGCCAACATCGTCATTCTTTTTCCAAATCAACTCTTCCGGCGTCCTTTGTCATCTCCGAACCGATTCCGGTCCCACCCATTTCGACATCCGACACAGCTCCTGCTTTGACTTCACGCCGTGGTACACGCTCTACTCGTAATCCTCATCCTTTTTATACGTTTTTAAGCTATCATCGTTTGTCTTCTCATTTCTACAGTTTCATGACAAACTTAGGATCTATATCTATCCTAAGTCAGTCTTGGAGGATCTCTCTCATCCCGGTTGGCGACAGGCCATAATGGACGAAATGGCTGCCTTAGAAGCTAATGGTACTTGGGATCTTGTTTATTTACCTCCCGGTCAATCTCTCATTGCTTGTCATTGAGTTTATACTATTAAAGTTGGTGCGGATGGCAAACTAGATTGCCCTAAGGCTCGTCTGGAGGCCAAAGGCTTCAGACGGGTCTATAGTTAGGATTATACTGACACTTTCTCCTGTGGCAAAGATGTCCTTTGTTCGCTTATTTCTTTCTCTTGCAACCATTTGGGTCGGCCTCTTTATCAGTTGGACATCAAGAATGCTTTCCTCCCTGGTGATCTTCATAAGGATATTTATATGGACCAACTACCTAGATTTGTTGCTCGGGGAGAGTCTGGTCTTGTGTGCAAGCTCGTCGCTCTCTATATGGCTTAAAACAATCTCCTCGTGTTTGGTTTTGGCAGTTTAGTGCCACTATACAAGAGGTTGGGATGACTAGATGCAAATCCGATCATTGTCTTTTACAGACATACTACTGTTAGTACGTGTTTATACCTTATTGTCTATGTTGATGATATTACCATCGTTGGAATGGTATTGTGCTTTCACAAAAAAAAAAAAAAAAGTATGCTTTGGATATGTTAGAAGAAGCACATATGATAGAGTGTAACCCTGTTGACTCTCCTATGGATGCCAACTATAAACTTCTACCGGATCAAGGGGAACCTTCAGAAAATATTGGTCGTTATCGACGATCAGTAAACTGAACTATCTCACTATTACTCATTCCGATATTTCATATGTTGTTAGTGTGGTTAGTAAATTTCTTCAATCACCACGTACCACCAATTGGGAAGCTGTTGTTTGCATTCTTCGGTATGTCAATGGGTACCTTGAGCAAGGTTGGTTATATAAGAATCACGGTCATATGGACATTGTTGGATATTTCGATACAGATTGGGATCTCCGTCTGACATACGTTCTACCTCAGGATATTGTATCTTTATTGGAGGTAATCTTATTTTTTGGAAAAGCAAGAAGCAAAACTTTTTACCCGATTGACTGTTGAAGCCGAATATTGAGCTATGGCCCTTGCCACCTATGAGCTCATCTAGATAAAGAAATTGCTTTTTGAACTTAAATTTACTACTATCTCCGAGATAAAGTTATGCTGTGATAATCAAGCTGCATGTCACATTGCTTCTAACCCAGTATTTCACGAGCATACAAAGCATATTGAAGTCGATTGTCACTATTATTTAGGTGTACTGGTACTAACTATGTATGTTCTATTGATCAGCTGACAGATATTTTCACAAAATCTCTTGGTGATCCTTGCATCAAGTACTTATGTGACAAGCTTGGCATATTTGATTTGTATGCTCCAACTTGACGAGGAGTGTTAGATATTAGATTGGATTATTTTACAGTTAAGCCCAATGGGCTTGTGTATATAAGCTTTGTTATATAGTGTACAATATACAATTTCAAATAAAGTATAGAATTAGATTTTTCTCTCTTTAATTTACTTGAGGATATTTTGTATTTTTGGATTTTGATGTTTTTCAGGTGAATAGTGATTGAATTTCAATGTAATCCTCCTGGTAGTATGATTGTGATAAATAGAGTAACGAAAATAATTAACTTTATTCTTGGTGCAAAGATTAAATTAGCATAAGAAAACCAATTCCAACTAATACCAAGCCAAAGCCGGGAATTATTCCTACAGAGGAATACCAAAAAGCCATCACTAACCCAAAGAATCTAATAATCCCCCTAACCTATATATGAAGTCCTTACATATATTTGATGTAGATAGGCCCTTATGGACACATGGATACATTTATATCAAGATATCATAAATAAATGACATTAACTAAATGATATAAAATAAAATTCTGAGTCTTCAACCTTGTATTACGATTAAACCTAAGTAAACTTGGTCATTTTTTCCTCGTCTAACATAAACCTTAATATTGTCCAACCTCATATTCGACCGTGCCCTAAACTGTCACCGGTGAGCAAGTAGAGTATGCTAGTGCACTTGAGAGAATCATATCGAAGGAACTCGGAAAAATGACCCAATACCGTCGGGAGACGGGAAATCTCTTATCTTTTGATTACAAAAGTGACACAAACGTAGGAGTAGCAACTTTTTATTAAAAACACAGGTTGCGGCGGCGCAGCGGCAGTTCAGACAATCTTGGTGGTAAAAGGGTTATCCATAAGTAAATAAAGTTCATTATCACCTATATTTCACTTTGCGATTATTGAAAAATATGGGCAATAATGAGGAAGCACTGAGGAAGTCAATTCGAAGAAGACCTCTTCCCGCAAAGCGAAATACGGCCGGTAGTGCTCCGGTTTATTCATATCACTCTCAAAGATAAAACAACTTATATCCTTTCAAAGTTGCACCACTAGCAAGAGAGCTGGCAAGCACGAAAAGAGCAGGATAGTCATTAGTCAGTAGAGGTAGAGGTGGAAGAGGAGAATCTCAAGATAAGAGTGTGTTGGATTATGAATGCATGTATGCCTTAGGGTTATGGTCAAACCTATTTATAGACTTTCCACATAACAGATTGTGAAGATTCTCTCTTGATATGGTATAACTGTTAGGATTAAATCACACACACAAAAACAAGAAGAAAGAACATAAAGAATTACGTGGTTCGGCCGATAAGAGTTATCGACCTACGTCCACAGGGGCAACCAAAACTTTTTTATTTCTGCAATATCAAACGGCACAGTTTACAAGTACAAGAGATGGTATTCATAGACTAGGTTTAGAGTTAATCACAATTGGGCCCGAACTCCTAAGCCCATAAGGGTTAACTACCACCTAACAATCTCTCACTTTGAGGCTTCAAAACATCTGCGCTCTATTGTACTTCCGTAAAATCCTCAACTTCACTTGATTGCCACGGTCTTCTCATCATTTCTTAAGAAGACCAGCTGAACTCATGCATAACTTCAGCTTGTCCAGTGTCATAATCTTTGTGAACATATCTGCTGGATTCATAGCGCCTGATGTTCTTTAACTTTATCGTTCCTTCACTTATCGACCCTTTGATAAAGTGATATCTTATCGCAATATGTTTCGTTTTCTCATGATAGACCGAATTCTTAACAAGTTTGACTGTCTCTCATTGTCGCAATGTAATGAATAATTTGTCTGTTTTTTATCCAACTCCAGGAGAACGTTCTTTAACCAAACTAACTCTTTGCTAACCTTAGCACCTGTCATATACTTAGTTTCTGTCGTCGAAAGAGCCACACTTTTCTGAAGTTCAGACATCTAGCTGACTAGAGTTCCTCCCACTGTGAAGTTGTACCCTATAGTAATCTTAAGCGTCTATTTGCATCCAGCCAAATCAGTATCAAAATATTCTCTGAGAATCATATTTTTGCCTCTGAAACATAACTTCATCTTGGAAGTACCCTTCAAATATCTTAGTATCCACTTGACGGCTTCCCAATGTTCTCTCCCCGGATTTGACATCTAGCGACTAACAACCCCGACTGCATGAGAAATGTCTGGTCTCGTGCACACCATCGCATACATGAGGCTGTCAACTGCAGATGCATAAGAGACTTTAGCCATATCTGCCTTTTATTTGTCTGTTTTCGGAGACTAGTAAGCTTGAAGTGGCTTCCCAAAGGTGTTTTTCGGCTTAGTCTTCTCACTATTCATGTTGAACTTTTCTAACACTATCCGATAGACTTCTCTTGAGATAATGTCAGAGTGTCATCCTTGTTTCTGATTATACTCATCCCAGGTATCTGATTGGCTAGACCTAAATCTTTCATCTCGAATGCCTCATACATCAACTAATTGATTTCTCGCATGTGTGCACTGGCTATCAATATATCATCCACGTAGAGAAGTAGAATGATGTATAAACCTTTGAACTTTTTCACATAGCAGCAATGGTCCATTTCGCATCTCTTGTACCCCGTTCTCATCATGAAGTTGTCGAACTTCATGTTCCATTGCCTGGGGGCTTGTACCATGTACATATTCTCATCAAAATCACCATGTAGAAAAGTTCTCTTAACATCTAGTTGCTCTAGATGTAAGCCCTCTGTAGCTACAATACTAAGAACCAATCTGATAATGGTCATCCTTACTACTTGAGAGACGATTTTAGTGTAGTTTCCTCTTTTTTTCTGTTGAAAGCCTTTAACCACTAAGCGAGCTTTGTATCTTTTTTACCCATCTAGTTCATCCTTAATTCTGAAAACTCATTTATATTGAAGCACCTCCTTGTCGGAAGGAAGTTTAGTCAAAATCCATGTCTTGTTTTTGTGCAAGAAACTATCTCTTCTTTCATGGCCTAGTCCCACTCAATCAAATCATTCTGTTTGGTTGCTTCATGATAACTTTCTGGTTCACCATTTTGAATCAAAAGGAGATAGTTTACATTAGGATCATATCTCGCTAGAGGTTTGGTGACTCTAATGGATCTCCTAACCCACTGTGACTCGGCTGGCTGCGGCTGCACCAGTGACTGGGGAGGTCCATCACCCTCCGAACTTTCACTGTCAACAAAGTCCCCTTGATTGCCTTCAAATTCGTCTATACTAGATTCATTCTCCTGATTCCCACTATCTTGAGGATCCACCGACTCTCTAGTTCTGATAGCATCATTGTCAAACTTAACCTATTCTTTCACAACCTTCAGATTTTTTGTGCTTGTCTTCGAAAAGTTCAGTCGCTTCTGACAACCTTTTTACTTTCAACGTCCTAAAGCCAGTAACCCATGTTGTCTCCTCCGTATCCAATGAAGGTGTATTTTCTAGCTTTGACATCTAACTTGTCACTATCTCTCATCAGATCATAAGCCCTGCATCCTTACACTCTTAAGTGTTCATACTTTACTATTCCTCTTTCCACTCTTCTTCGCGTATCTTGTATTATAGAATTAGATAAGGTCGTCTATATTAGAAGAGCGAGAAACACCTAGGATAATTATTATTTTATTCCTTATTATTTCTCTTATTATTTTATTTATTGTTTAATTCTTGATTATGACTCTTGGGCTTGGCCCATAAGTCCACCTATATATAAGGTGCATCTAGGTCATGTTAGGCGGTCATTATTTTGGTTTTGATTACAAAGCGAATTGGGTTTCCCTTGTGGTTCTCTATTTCTATTTATTCGAATATAATTCTCTTTTCAACTAACCCTAAGTCATAAAAATTGGTCCGACATGCCGGATCCTCTGCTGACGGAATCATGCCCATCTCCAATCAACAACAATTTGAGCTACTGGAATCAACCGTTGGGGAAATACAGGATGAGGTAAACAAAATCCGCCAGGATATTTCCGCCAAGCTGGAGACTTTACGAGACATAACACGAATCAGATGGTGTCGTTGCGGCAAGAGTTGCTTGCAGCGATCACGGCAGCGTTTAGCGACGTTAGCACCGCTGCTGACACCACTGCGTCAGTAGGTCAGCCACCGACGCAATTCTCAGCACCCTCAACGTCGCCGCCTATGGTGCAGCCTCCATTCGCACCGGATTCTCAACCGTTAGGGGGGTTGACCCCCCGCCACAGCAACTTTGCCACCCCGCTCCTCTCAGAAGTCAAACTACCACCGTTTGACGAGACGGAGCCTATTGGTTGGGTTGCTTGCGCCGAGCAACAGTTTGAACTCCACCAGGTGCGAGCAGAACTCAAGGTAGCATTAGCGCACATCGCCGTGGAAGTCACAACACTGCACCAGTCTCAATGGCAACACTTTTTCCATCCAACCACCATTTGGGTGGAGTTTTCCCGAGCCCTAGTACTTCGTTTTGACGATCGTAGGGAACTCCTACGAGCGTCTTGCCACACTTCGGCAATAATGTAAAGTTGATCAGTATATCAACTAGTTTATCCAACTGGCGACACAGGTGCCAGGCTTGGGGGATAAGCATTACCTTGGATACTTCATGAGAGGATTGCAACAGAACATCCACAATCATCTAGGGACACTAGACCCCAAAGATTTGGACTCAACTATCCAAATCAGCTGCCACATTGAGTGGGAATTCAATGCAACATAAGCAATAGACCAAGCACAGACAACAGCTCAACTGGCGGACGCCCGGTGGCATCGGATCAGTCCTCTGTGCGAATCCCTTTCTGGTAACCGAGTCATAAAGAGTATCGCGAGTGTCAGTCTAAGCGACTTTGCTACCGCTGTAAGAAGCCTTATACACCATTGCATAAGTGTGCCAGCAAGTCCCTTCGAACTTATATGGTAGACACAGACACGAATTGGGTGGCTGAGCTCAAAGAGATGGATAAGGTCGAAGGGTGGACAGAAGATGAGGTCAGATCCACGGAGTTCGAGCAGATGGTGGCAAAGACGACAAGCTCATTCCCTAGGTTTTGATACAATGGCGCAGACTAATGGACAAGGATTCGACTTCGGTTGATGAAGAGAAATTGCACTTTCAGTTTCTTGTCTTCCGCCTTAAAGACAAGGTTTTTCAAGAAAGATGGAGTTGTTATGGAGTTAATGTGGAGCAAGGGATCGGGGTGGCAGAGCCACGACCGTTACTGGCCTATAGCCGACAGCGTCGCAGCGAGCGGGCTTGGTCGGCAGTGGTTTAGTTATTTATCCTTATTATTATATTATTCGTTATTGCGTTGTTTTATTAATTGTGGGCCTAATTGTTGGGGTTATGGTTAATCGTTACTTAAGTATGTGATGAAGACATTAATAGGGGATATTTTTTAATAATTGTGAAAATAAACATGAGTCTTCTGGCTATTTGGCAAACGCGTCGCATTTGATTTTTTTTTTAGTGCTAACAGGAGTTGAATAACATTAAGGTCTACATTAGAAAAGGGAGAAGCACCTAGGATAATTATTATTTTATTCTTTATTATTTTATTTATTGTTTAATTCTTGATTATGAGTCTTGGACTTGGCCCATAAGTCCGACTACATATAGGGTGCATCTAGGTCATATTAGGTTAGGCAATCATTATCTTGGTTTTGATTACAGAGCGAATTGGTTTCGTTCGTGGTTCTCTATTTCCATTCATTTGAATATAGTTCTCTTTTCGACTAACTCTAAGTCATAACATCTTGAAACCCAATGTCACTGATGATCCCTAATTGATTAGATAAGCAGCATTGTTAACTGCAATTAACTGCATCGGCCTAGAATGCCTTTGGAAGTCCAGCATTCAGTCTTGTGGAAAAATATGTGAATCAATTATTTTTCAGGAAACAAATATCTTCTTTCCTTTGTACAGTTGGAGATCCCATGATCCATGGTATAAGATATAAGATGATCCCATAATTCATGGGATAAGATATAGGATAGTTTGTTTCTATTTTTATTAAGTTCTTTTTTGTATATAAGTCCTTTTATCCTTGTCAAGAATACTGCTTTTTGAGAATTATTTTTCTTCTTCATTTGATTGTTCTATTCAAAATCTGAGATAGTATCATAGCAGCTCTTTCTTGGGAACTGTTCTTGATTTTGCTAAGGTTTCTTTCCTCTATTCGACCAGCCTTAATTGTTGAGTTTTCTGGACTATTTCTCAAAGTTTATTAGTCTTCATCATCGAGTCTGCAAGTTATAATATGTCAGACCTAACAGAGACTGCACAGTCCTGGGAGAAAATCCGAGTCCAACATGCCGGCGAACTTCAAGGCATCCAGTCTGCTTATAGACTAAATGGAAAAAACTACCTCAAATGGTCTCAACTCGACCAAGCAACATTGAAAGGAAAGGGAAAAATGAGTCATCTCATTAGGATAGGACCAAAGAAGGAAAATCCCAAATTTGAAGCATGGGATGAAAAAGATTCTATCTATATAATGGCTTGATTATGGAATTCTATGATCCCAGAAATCAGCGATACTTGCATGTTCTTGAATAGTGCCAAGGATGTTTGGGATGCTATTCGAGAAACCAATTCCAAGTCTAAAGATACGGCTCAGGTGTATAAAGTCAAGATGAAGACGATGGCAGCAAAACAAGGAACGAAAACTGTAACTGGGTATGCCAATCAATTAAAATCATTGTGGCAGGAACTTGACCGTTACAGGGTAATAAACACCAAGTGCTCCGCAGATGCAGCAATTCTAAAGGAATTTATTGAGAAAGACAAGAGTTTAAAATTTTTTATATGGTCTGAATCCAGAATTTGATCAAGTGAGAGTCCAGATCCTTGGTAAACAGGAACTTCCAAACCTCAATGAAGTTGTAGCTCTTATTCGAGGAGAAGAGAGTAGGAGGTCTATGATGTTGGAACCACAAAGTGTTGATAGCATAGCTATGGTGGCTAGTGATACCAAAACAGCCTATTCAACCTAAGTTACAGAATCGCGACGAGTTGTTTTATACTTACTGCAAAAAACCTCGGCATACTCGAGAGAAATGTTGGAAGCTTCATGGAAAGCTCTCAGGCCGAGAGTGGAATAAAATGGGAGACCAATCAAGGAATAAAGAGCCCTTAAACCATGCTGGACAAGTACACATCGCTGCTGCACCACAAAAGTGAAGAGCTGTGTGGCCTTAATCGGGAGGAAATTGAGAGGTTAAGGTCTCCAAAGCCTTCAGGCACTTGTTCATTGATATATTCAGGTATATTTCCTATCTCCATTGGATTATGGACTCGGGAGCCACCAATCATATGACCCACTCATCTAAATACTTTTCCATCCATACCCCATGTCCAGCCGGAAAATAGTCACAGCTGATGGATCTCTATCAATTGTTGCAGGAGTAGGAGATGTTTTAATAACCCCTACCATGACCCTTAAAAATGTCCTTCATGTCCCCAAATTATCCACCAATCTTGTTTCTATACAAAAGCTTACCCAAGATTTATCATGCAATGTGGTTTTTTATAGTGGTTGTTGTGTATTTCAAGACAAAGTTTCAGGGAGATTGGACGTGCTAAAGTAGGAGACAGCCTTTATTACCTTGAGATGCCAAGACAGCTGAACTTTGTCTAGAGTAAGGGTCTAATGTCAGAAAGCCGTTTATCCAATAAAGAGAAAATTCATCTTTACCATTGTCGTTTAGGACATCCATCATTTAAGGTTGTTAAGATCTTGTTTCCCACCTTGTTTTCAGATTTAAATGTTGAAGAATTTCATTGTGATGTGTGTGAACTTGCCAAACATAAGCAAGTGCCTTTTTCCCATTAGTAATAAAAGAAAATTTGTTCATTTTCAACGCATTCATATTGATATATGGGGTACTTCTACTATTCCTAATGTCTTTGGAGCACGATGGTTTGTCTCTTTCATTGATAGTTGTACCCGTGTCACTTGGTTGTTCCTCTTGAAGTCCAAATTCGATGTTAGTACTATTCTACCAAATTTTTGTTCAATGGTCAAAAATCAATTTGGGTTGGTGTCAAGAGATTTCGGTCTGACAATGCCAGGGATTATTTCAACCAAGTCCTCACTCATTACTTTCAAAATAATGAGATTATTCATGAGTCATCTTGTGTGTATATTCCACAACAAAATGGAATAACATCGAGGAAAAATGGTGAGCTTCTCGAGAAGACTCGAGCAATGTTGTTTCAGAATGGTGTACCTAAAACCTTTTGGGGAGAAGCAGTTCTTACAGCCACACATCTCATAAATCGCTTGCCTTCCCTTGTCTTGCACCACAAAAGTCCAATGGAAGTTCTCTCATCCTTTTATCCCAACTTAAGAACCACAAATAATCTCGTTCCTAGAGTCTTTGGGTGTGTGTCTTTTGTTCATATACATGGTCCAAACAAAGGAAAACTGGATCCTAGAGCCCAGAAATGTATTTTTGTGTAGGGTACTCTTCCACTCAAAAAGGATACAAGTGTTATCATCCTCCATCCAAGAAATTCTTTGTGTGAATAGATGTCACATTCAATTAGAATCAATCTTACTTCAGTAGATCTTATCTTCAGAAGGGAAACTCATCTCAGGAAGATAAAGATCACGAAGGTTTCTTTCTAGATCCTCTTAATCTCTCCCCTACTATTGTTCCTTTGCTCGAATCTTCTCTTGCAGCTTTGCCCGAATCTGTTCTTGTTGTTGTCCCTTTGTCTGTTCCTGCTGCTCCTTTGTCTGAGTCTGTTGCTCCTGATATTGCTAAAAGACACGATGAAGACATGAGGTGTGCAAAGAAATACAAAATGAAGGGAATAAAGGATGTCCCAGCACCAGCACGCATCCAAAAGTCTAACTCGGAGCCCATAACTGAGGTAATAAATTCTGATCCTAACTCACATGTTGAAGTTGATAATATTTCTCAATCCATTACAATGGTTGAAACACAAAATGAACCAATTGTCGATGATGAATTGAATTTACCCATTGCTGTTAGAAAGAAACACAGAGAATGTAGAAATAGGCCTTTGTATCCTCTAGCTCAATACCTATCTTTTAAGAAATTTTCACCACCTCAAAGAACCTTTCTTGCTAACCTAAACACCATCATTATCCCTACTAGTGTGTCTCAAACTATATCTAATGTGAAATGGAAACAAGCTATCGACATAGAAATGGAAGCATTGAAAAAGAACAAAACTTGGGAATTGGTAAGGTTGCCTAGTGGGAAAAGGTTGTGGGTTGTAGATGGGTGTATACAGTCAAAAACAAGGCGGATGGGACAATTGAACGATATAAGACGCAATTGGTGGCAAAAGGATATACACAGACTTATGGGATTGATTATCTAGAGATTTTTGCTCCTGTTGCAAAAATGAATACACTGCCAACTATGGATGGGACCTGCAACAGTTTGACGTTAAAAATGCATTCTTACATAGGGATCTAGAGTAAGATTTATATGGAGGTTTCACCGGGTTATGATAAGAACTTGGATGCTCACACCGTGTGTAAATTGAAAAAGGCTCTATATGGACTTAAGCAATCTCCTCGGGCATGGTTTGGAAGATTTGCAAGGGTTATATTGGCTATGAGGAATAAACAGAGCCAAGGTGATCACACATTGTTCACAAAACATTCTCCTTCATGGGGAGTCACAGCCCTACTTGTGTATGTTGATGCCATAGTGATAACAGGGAATGATGATGAAGAGAGGAAAGCATTGAGACAGTGTTTGGCAAAAGAATTTGAGATCAAAACATTGGGAAAGCTGAAGTATTTCCTTGGAATTGAGGTTGCTCATTCAAAGCAAGGGATTTTTATCTCCCAGCAAAAGTATGTTTAGACCTTAATGAAACAGGGAAGACAGCATGCAAACCAGTGGCTACCCCAATGGACCCGAATCTCAGACTTGCAACAGCAGATGATGATGCTGCAGTAGACCGGGAGATGTACCAGCGATTGATGATGCTGCAGTAGACCCGAATCTTATTTATCTCTCCCACACACGACCAGATATAGCATTTGCAGTAAGTGTGATCGGTCAATTTATGCACAACCAAAAGATGTTCATTTGCAAGCAGCCAATAGAGTGCTACACCAGGAAAAGGTATTTTCTTCAAAAAAAAAAATGGAAGTTTGATACTTGAAGCATACACTGATGCAGACTATGTTGGGTCTATAGTTGATAGAATGTCAACATCTGGATATTGCACTTTTCTTGGGGGAAATCTTATGACATGGAGGACCAAGAAACAAAATGGGGTAGCTCGATCAAGTGCAGAAGCAGAGTTTAGGGCAATGACTCAAGGTGTTTGTGAGCTACTTTGGTTAAAAATTATTCTTGAAGACTTGAAAATTAAGTGGGAATGGCCTATGAGACTTTACTGCGACAACAAGTTAGCAATCAGCATAGCTCACAATCCGGTGCAACATTACCGGACAAAACATATTGAAGTTGACAGACATTTTTTCAAAGAGAAGCTGGACAGCGGTTTGATTTGCACGCCTTACATAACAACCGGTCAACTAGCATATATTTTAACAAAAGAATTGAATAGCTCAATGTTTCAAACTATTGCATCCAAACTGGGAACGGAAAATGTCTATTCACCAGCTTGAGGAGGAGTGTGGAAAAATATGTGAATCAATTATTTTAGAAAACAAATATCTTGTTTCCTTTATACAGCTGAAGATCTCATGACCCATGGGATAAGATATAGGATGATCCTATAATTCATGGGATAAGATATAGAGGATAGTTTGTTTCTATTTTTATCAAGTTCCTTTTTGTATATAAGGTCTTCATATCCTTGTACGTAAGAACACTGCTTTTTAAAGAATTATTTTTCTTTTTCCTTCTATTGTTCTATTCAAAATCTAAGAAGTCTCGTACTTCTAGCCCTCTCATTCAATGTTATGTTCATCTTTTCTGCCATTCCGTTCTACTGAGGAGTGCTCGAGACAGTTTTGATCATCCGGATCCCGTGTTTAGCACAATACTCAGTAAACTCTTTGCTGATATATTCACCTCCATTATCCGATTTCAAGCACTTCACCTTCAGGTTAGTTTCTAATTCAACTGGAGACTTCCATTTCTTAAAAGTATTGAAAACTTCAAACTTGTTTCTAAAAAAATAGGCCCATACCTTTCGTGTTGAATCATCGATGAACGTTACACAGTCGTTTGATCCGCCAAAGGAAAAGACTAGTGTTGGTCCATAGACATCAAAGTGAACCAATTCCAACTTCTGAGCTCTCAGTGTCTGCGCCGTCTTTGCAAAAGAGACTTTCTTCTTCTTGCCAAGCACACAGGGCTCACAAAACTCGGAATCCACCCTCTTTAGATCTGGAAGTTTTCCTTTTGCGACAAGCATCTTCATTCCTTTTATGCTCATTTGGCCAAGTCATTGGTGCCACAAACAGACGGACTTTGCTTGCTGGTTAATGCATTCGTTTATTTTTTAGAGATATCGGTCATGTATAGAGTACCCATCTTCTTGCCTCTGGCATTACGAGATTGCCTATAACGACTCTCCATTGCCCTCTTTCAAACGTGACGTTATGTCCCTCTGATCATACAGCTGCCCAGTGGAGAGAAGCATTTTCTTAAAACTAGGGATTACCCTAACATCTTTCAACGTCCAGACGGTGTCCCAATAAGTCTTTAGATCTATGTCACCCATCCCTGTGATGTCAAGAGAGTCGTTATTGGTCAAACGAACTTTACCAAAGTTCCATGTCCGTAGATTCTTCATTGTCTTCGTGCTAAAAGTACCATGTAATGAAGCACCAAAATCCATAATTCACGACTCAATTGAATTCTCAACACAGCAAATGAGTGCATCGTCTGAGCTGTCTGTAGTGGCATTCACCTCCTTTTGCTCTGGCAGTTTTAAGAACTAATTTTTAAAGTGCCCATACTCTCTGCAATTCCAGCATTGAATGTCCTTCCTTGGCTTTGATTGACTTCCTTTTCTAAAATTTGATCTTCCTCCCATTTCTTTCTTCCTGCCTCTTCTTTCAGTGCTCAACAACACGCTTGAAGTTTCACCAGAATTTCGTCCATGTATATCCTTTCCTATGATTTAAGTCACGAATGCCTTCAAAGGTAAGTTTAGAATTTCCAGCAAAACTACTAACGGCTATGACAGTTCCTGACCAACTTTCACATAATGAGGATAACAAGAGCAAAGCCTAAACTTCATCGTCAAACTTAATATCCACTAACAACAATTGGGATATTATAGTATTGAATTCATTTATATGCAAAGTAATAGAGGCGCCTTCTTTCATTCTTGTATTCACCGTTTTATCAGAAATACCTTGTTGGAAGCAAACGGCTTCTCATATATGTTTGTCAACATCTTCACAACCCATATGCAGTAGTCTCCTTCAGAATGTTGAGTCCAACGCTTTTGGGTTGGCATAGATCTAATAGCAGACGGGGCTTTCTTGTTAAGGATTGTCCATTCATCGTCGCGCATCTTCTCGGGTTTCCTTCCGGTCAAAGGCAAATCTAGATATTCTGGCAAAGCAAATCCTCGATTTGCACCTTCCACCAACCGAAATCTTTTTCATCAAACTTATCAATCTTGGTCTTTCCGTCCTCATACATGATTTAATCATACAAATATGAATTCAGCAATTTGCGGTATACGTCGGATCAGATCATCAGCGTGTTGTCGGCGATCAGGGCTGCCAAGTAAATTGCGCGATGCTGCTGACGGATCTGACGTGTTTTGATGCTGAAAGGTCTGACGCAATCTGACGCTGACGAGGTCTGATGCTGTTCTAATTCTCTCTGCTCTGACACAAGTGTGTTCGGCTGTCTGACATAGTCTATTATGTTCTTTGCTATTCTTGAACAAGTGTAACTCGTGTGAATAACATCGCTCTGATACCACTTTTAGCATTAAATTACATGCACACGCAAACAAGAAAACATAAAATAAAGAATTACGTGGTTCGGCCGATAAGAGTTATCGACCTACGTCCACAAGGACAACCAAGAACTTTTTTATTTCTGCAATATGAGACGACACACTTTACATGTACAACAAATGGTATTTATAG
Organism: Andrographis paniculata; assembly: GCF_009805555.1. Taxonomy (NCBI): domain Eukaryota; kingdom Viridiplantae; phylum Streptophyta; class Magnoliopsida; order Lamiales; family Acanthaceae; genus Andrographis; species Andrographis paniculata. Next base: position 1,816,049 of record NW_026137589.1, read on the forward strand.
ACTAGGTTTAGGGTTAATCACAATTGGGCCCGAACTCCTAAGCCCATTAGGGTTAACTACCCTAAAGAAGCCTACAAAATCATATCTCATTAGATGTGATATCAATTTTTAGATATGGAAATCACTTCTAAGATATGCCTTATTTGTTTGGTATAGATAGAGTTTTTTTAACTTCTCTATCCGACCGTGAGCTCACCGAGTCAATCCAACGCCCGATCCGAGTCCGCAATTCGATTCGGTACATAATTATTGTAACGTGGATAATCATATCATCTCATCTATTTTTTAATCACCATACTTCGATTTTGAAAATAGACTAAACGTTTAATCATTATTTGATTTCCTAAATTTTCAAAATAAAAATTCCTACGTCTTATAGAAAACTAAAATCGCGTTTTGTTTTTCCAGTCAAACTTAACTGCACTTGACTTCTGATTCTACAACATTTCTAGAACTAGAATCAAACATATTAATTTAGTGCATATTATAATTTCAAAAAACAGCATAGAACCTTGAATTTCTAAATACTGCTGACATTCTCATAAAGCATCCTCGCAAAGGTGTATACTCTCTTTTATTCCTAAACTGCCCCAGATTGCTACCTCGTTCTGTGAACACACAAAGGTACCATAGCAGACATTACACTCACAAAAACACCCTCCCTCAGTAGAACATTAAAGCCAACGGGATATGCCCATTACGAAGCTCAGAGCTTGCAGCCTTGACATATTTGTGTCTTTTATGATCACAAATACTACAGTATACAACTTCACAAAAAGGTAATAACATGCAAAAAGAACAAGTAAAATTGTCAGACAATTATAAGACACCACATTATCAATAAAAACCTTTAAAAAGTAAAATCAAATACCTCCATGAAGCTCTTATAGACTGCAAGGAACAATCTATGCACATCTGGATGGTCCTCATCAACTTGAAGCTCCTTAGCTATAATCTCCTTCCCAAAATGCTACCCAACAAAAAAATAAAATAAAAAAACTCACCAAGATACCTTCTATCACAAAAAATAAAGCTCTAGTCTCACAAATTTAGCCTTCAATTATTTATTTAAATAATTTAAAACTAATAAAGAGTAATCTCACTCAATCTAAACGGAAACTAGTAGTTAAAGTTCATCCTTTTATCAGAAAAGAAACTACGACACCAAAAACAAATTCTCTTTCGAACTAGATGACATAATTGAAGGTTAGCACTCTTCATTAAACTTTACCTTATAAACAAGACCAGCACTACTGAGCTTAGTACCGAAACCATGTCCAAAGACTTCTTCAAAACCCTTTTGATGATGATCGTAGCGGTCTTTGGCGGGATCATAAACTCCACCCACATCAAGCACAGCGTCAAGCGTTTCCAGTACCTGATACATTTCAAGAAGCATTTCATCATACACCCTATCTGCACTTGCGAACATCAAAACATAACAGCACAAAGATCCACAATTCCCTCTATGTTGAGAAGAGAATATCAGCATCACCACCACACAACCTGGGGGTCACGGGTTCGAACAATATGAGCGTCGGCGAACTTTTTGGTCAGGCGAATCATGAAGCAGCCGAGTGCTTCATCACAGTGGAAGCTTCCATTGTGGGTGCCCACTCGCTTGGCTGCTGCTGGAATAGACATGGTGGAGAGGGAAACGCGGAAGGTGGCGCTGGAGCTGGGGTTGAAATGGAGGAGACGGTGGGCGCCGAGCAAAGCTCTTGAAAATGCTCTAAACATAGAGCCCTTCCCTCTCAGTCACTGACTGCGATTGGCTGTTCGTGAAACGACACCGTTTTAACAGTTGCTGATTGACTTGTCGTCCAGTAGGGTTGCTTGTTTGGGAATCGAGAGGGCCGTGGGGGATCATGCGCCGTTCGATTTATTTACACGGTCAAGATTTCGCTTTAAGTTTTTTTTATATTTTATTATTAAAATTTGTATTTGAAATTATTTCCTTTAACTTATTTATATGAAATACTCCCTTCTTTTCCGTGTTTTTTTTTTTTTTTTTTTACGTTAAATGATCACTTTTTATTTTTAGTAAAGTTTTAAATCAAAATATAATAACAATAATCATTAAAATTAATTATTTTATTCTATTATTAATATAAAATATTTTATTTTTAATATATAAATAAACAAACTCATCCAAACTCATGATTAAAACAAATAATTAAATTATAAAAATTGTAACAGTTTTGCTATTCTTTTTTCTCCCCAACAAAAGCCCTAGTCGACTTCGCAATTCTTCTTCCTTCCTAACAAAAGCTGTAGTCGAAGGGAGGAGTAATCGACTTCGATTCTGAGACAACTGGATTGTCTTTTCCATCGATGGTTTCGACGGTTGAATATAGTGAGTTTGTTCCTGAAACTCATTTCTCTAATGAATCGGTTTTCTCTAATGAATCGGTGGTGACACTGCTTAGTGATGACCAGGTGAGCTTCTCTGGCTATGTGATTGATACCCCCACTGATTTATTAGGTTATCAAAGCTTGGGTGGATTCTGATCTTCATTTTGCCCATAATCGTCATTGGTGTTCAAACGACATTTAAAAATCGTGGACGTGTTTCAATTGCTCTACTTCCCGTCAAATTTCACTCTGTGAGACTAATAATAATTTTTACTAATTTATGCTAATTTTTTTATGTTTAGAGAAATTATGCCTAAATTTATTTTTAATTTTTGCAATTTGATGCTCTTTTAGTTGATTTTAAGTTATATGAACTCTACTTCTCACGTAAAATTTTATTCATAATATACTGTTTGTATGAGATTTTCTGCTCTTATGAAAATTTATGTCTAATTTTTGTTAATCATGAGTTCTTTGTTATATGTTAGACATCTTTCGTTGCATTAGATGAATATAAGGATATGTTACTATGCAATATATATATAAAGAAAATAACCGATTAAAAACAAGAAGAATGCTGACATATTGCAATTACACAGAGTCTTTCAATTTTTAATATGCAGCAATGTTATAGATGAAACTAAGAATTTACCATGTAGTACACCGGAATATTGCGGTGCGATCTCTTGGGACCATAAGAACGTTGAAAATATGTTAGTAGTTAGGCTTTAGAGTGCCAACAATTTTGCTAAAAGAGAGAAAAGAATTAATAATTTATCAACCAGAAGATTTACCAGGAAGCCACAATGACTAAATGCTTTCAAGAAAGTGTTAAAAAAAATAATAATTTAAACCAATAGTAGCCAAGTCAGGACCCATAAACCCAATTGTCTATAGAAACATATACAGAATGAGATATTAGTGTTAAAAGCAGTATAGAAATTAAAAATAAAAATAAGGAAAGTGAGGGGCACAGATAAATCAAGAGCATCCCATGCATAACCTTTAAGATAACACCATTGCATTCACTAGTTCATCCATGTTAGTGCAATCCTTTTCAATTTGAATATTTTGTATAGCGCTAAACCATCCAAGGTCGTTGATATTCAAATCTGGAGAGTTGGGAGGTTGTTGCACTAAAATAATGTCAAATCCATCACTTGTGGCAGCTTTTCTTAAATCGGCATCATCATTTTTTATGTGTGGTCTAGCGTTATCTTGCTGAATATAGATTATTTTCGTCACGTTGGTTGGCCATTTCTCCTTTATGGCTGGGGATAATCTGTCAAAATATTGAAAAGTAAATAATGGACACATTCAATCTTTCAAAGTTAGCGAATGTATATAGTAAAATAGAATAAGTTGGATTGTGTTAGTTTGAATGAACACTAGTGCAATATAACGTTTTATAAATTCAAACAGTAGTATACTTACTTTGTCAATTAAGCAAACCTTAGTAACATCCTTTGTAATTGATTGAATAGGCTTGGTGATTAGGGTGTCTGCTGCCCGATTTTTACTACTTCTTTTTGCAGCTTCCTTGTAAGTAAATGAGAAGATACCAATTTTTTTATCAAAAATCAGCGAACCATCCGCCCTATATAGCGGTCTTGAGACTGAGCATATGAACATAATCTTGGTAATAAATGTCTTGTTTTGACATATTCTGTATAGATCTTCCTCTTCCGGAGTCATATAGAATCTATGTGACCTTTAGTAATATAAAATCACTTTTCATCTGTGTGTATGACATTATCAATGCATTTAAATTGAATAGCTTCTTCAATTGAAGAGTAAACAATTTGTTCAAGTGCAAATTGCAGCCTAACTTGTTTGGTGTTGTGAGATCTGGTTTAAGAGCACTTGTGTGTGCTCTTAAGGCTCCATTTGAAATCCACCTGTAAATAGTATTTTTAGAACAATTGATTGATGCAGTCATACTTTGAATAGAACTTCTTTTTTTAAGGGAATACTAGCAATCAGCTTATAATTTGGAAGCACTTTCTTTGGCTTAAAAACATTTTTCTTTTTACTGCTTGAGTAAATTACTTCGCCATTATCCAATTATTTTTTGGCATCCCTCCAATACCGACTGACAGTATACTTATAACATGAAAAAAAAAAAGAAAAAAATTGTGCCTCCACCATTTTTCTAAAAGTAGGTTTGTCATTCTTAAGATTCGTAAGTAAAAATTGAACTATTGTGTTACGTTCACTATCACTGCGATTTTTCTTCCCTGTCATTGTAGGCCGGATGTCAAGGAAAAGCTTATACTGAAATGATCACGGGCAAGCTACAGTTTAAGATAAGATAAAAATAAATAAATATATATTTTTTAAATAGATAATTAATTGTGAAATAAAATAAGCAAATTTACCTTTTTCAAAGACACTCTGGAAAATTTTATCAATTCTCTACTTTACTTGTAACACCCCCAGTTGGCTCATACTGGAAATGCTACCGCCACACTGCATCATGAGGTCGTCACCTCCTACTTCGGGCCCCACAACACAGTGTTAAGGCTAAAATTAATTATATAAGCATTTTATTATTTCCAAAAAACAAGTTTATAAATATTTACAAAAACATACTCCCAAAACGGGAGGTTTTTCTAGTTAGAATTTACATATAATACATCAGATGCAGTTCACTCATTCAGCCCGTCTTTCTATCTCCCGAGACGTCCCCTGTCCCGGAGGTGCCATGCGTACCTGAATCAAATATTTTTCTTAAAAGCAGTCTAGAATTAAATCCATTTTAAGAACTAACATAAAATATGCCATGTCATGCTCGAAAATAGAGTTTAATTTCCGTCATTTGCAAAATAAATGTCATGCCATGCCCATACTGAAATAATGTAACAATAATGTCAAAATCGACAACTCATGCACATATACCCATATACATATGTCAAAGTGAGCAGCCGGAATAACCTCGGCTCCATAATAACGGCTCACTAGACTATCATCAATAAATAGCCGGAAAATCCTCGGCTCAAGGAAGGACCTGGTAAACCCATAATAATATAACGGTCACCCGGTCACTTCCATATACCCACCATACGACTCCCGCAATCAATACATGGATAGTCGAACGTTGTCGCCATTAACCACAAGACACCCCATAGTCTGTGATAGCGTAGATAGGACCCTCCTGTCTAGCCCTACCCCGTGTAACGTAGTAGAATCCGTGCAACCTGGAATCACCCGAAGGAAACCCGGAAACTCTACTCCTCCTCGCACGCCCTAACGGGATCGCGTTTGGAGTTTGGCATATGATCCTAAACTACCGGTAGACCTCACTAGTAGCTACTCCAATGAGTGGAACAACACCGAACTCGAATGATTAGACCAAATACGTCTCAACTGCAATGGGTCTAATCCCTGAATGACCGTGCGACTAAGTCACCCAGTTGTCCGACTACTATCGTCCACTATCGCCAAAGTGTTACGGTACATCGGGGTCGAATATCCTAACCCCAGATGATGCCCTCGCCTAGCACTACCGCACACGGCGACTAAACGATAGATCCATAAAACATATCCGATAAATCGTGCAATGTGTGCAGCATGTCAATAAGTGAATTTAATGAAAAGGGCTGGTGAGACGGCCCACCTATCCTCCTTTTCATAAATTCACCAACACGATCAAATACGTATATCAAATATCGTAAAACGAAGTTTCACACATGCATATACACACACATATATACATATATAGATGCACTGACCAAATGATTCCACATAATATCATATCAATATCAGAATCAGAATCACATGCAACATAAATACCTAATTTCTTAAAATTAGATTTAATTCCCTACTGCTTACCTCCTACCGATACTTTCTGGATTTTATAACTTCACCCAAATCTCCTCCAACGTACACCTGTCCCATTATTTACTCAAATCAGATGAGCTTTATGCTTATTCTCAGGAGCTACCTGCTTATTCAAAAGCTAATTTCTATACTTAACTCGTCGGGCTCCAAACTTTTATATTTAGTAGAATATGATATTCTAGCTATAAAATCCTTCTACCTCATAATATTTATATTGCCCGATTATTAAATAAAAATACGCAAAGGTATGAACAAGCAGGCAGGTGCGATATACTGCCGTTTTTTATTCGACTTGGATTGGTACGAAATTCTCAAAATATAATGTCGGCGCTACGAATAGGCTATTAGCTAAAGAAATTCATCGATTAAATAGCTAAATAGCCAATTTTGAATTTTTGAAGAATTTCTAATTTAATACTCCAATATCAAAATTCGTATTAAAATTTATAATCGGACTCTACGAATAGCAAGGAATACCATACCCAAGTCGGAATTGGAATCGGACGGCTAAATCTTTTTCTTTCTTTTTTTTTTTTTTCTTCTCCTTTCTTCTTCTCCTTCGCGTTTCGTCTTCTGCGTTCCTTCGTTTCGAGGTAAGGTTTGTTTGTTTTTATATATATATATGTATAATATATATACACATATATATTATATTATTATTATTATATTATATTATATTATATTATATTATTATTAACATTAACATCTTTATCTTCTTTATTTATTTATTATATTATATTATTAAATTATATATTATATTTTATATTTATCCTCATTGATATTATCCGTTTAACAGTCTTTTTAATCATAATCAATATATAAAATAGGAATAAAATTTATTCCACAATATTAATTTCTTGATTCCAAAATATTATAAAAATATTTATTTGCTATAATAATATTATTTTATACATTCCGAAATCGGGGCATTACATTACTGCATCTTGACTAATCTTTGTATTTTTTTTGTGAATGGCAGTGCAACTTTTTATGGTCTCCTTAGTGTAGTTTATAGCATATGTAATTTTGGAGAAAAACTATTAGGAGAGAGCAAATTTTGGGGAGTATTTGGCGGAATTTCATATCCATATTGCTTTTTGCTTACTTCGATTGACTGGTTGATGTTGTATCTGTGATTTGTTATACTCTACCATGCAGTATCTTTTTGCTACAATTGATGTTGTATAGTTTTGTTATTATCAAATTTGAAATGGCTTATTATGTTAAAATTATGGCTAAAATGATTTTTTCTAGTTCTATTATTGTTGATATTATGTTTTTATTATCAAATATGGAATGATTTATTATGTTGTGTATAATTATCACTGAAATGATTTCATAGTTATGACTGATATTGTATTTTTATTATCAAATTTGAAATAATACGTTATGTTAAGATTATAAGTTAAATGATTATAACTTATTACACAGAAAATATAAAACACAATATAAAACTTCTACTATTAAAATTATGAATTTAATTTTAATTCAATATAAAATTTTCATTGTTAATTTTTTTTACTAAATATTTAAATTTATTAGATTTTAAAATAAAATAAAAGTATTAAATATTATTAAAATATAAATAATATATAAAATTATTAACAATATTATCTATATAAAAAAATAAATAAAATTATAATATAAACCATCATAGTTCACTAAACTACCTATTTTAACTCACTAAATTACATTACCTTAAATACTGTGTCACAACCCAAAGGTATCATTTCACTTGGGTAATATATTTTAAATCATTATTTATTTTAAATGTATTTTATCAATAATAATAATAATAATAATAATAATAATATGTTTGTTTTGTATTTTATTTTGAAGTGCTTTTATACTTCTTTTTACATTATGTAAAATTAGAATATTTTGGTCATCTGGACATTAAGAAAAAGAGTATTTTATTTAAAATATAATATATAAAAAATTAGTTAAAATATTTTTAAAAATTTAGTTAATAATGTAATAAAATTAATAGTTGCAAATAAAAATTGGCCGAAAAGTAATATTCAAATGTTAATTTTCTATTTTGCCAAATTTAATAATAAGTAAATTTAATGGACAAACGAAAAATAAAAATGAGTAAATTTCATATATGGAGAAAATTTTAGTTATGAAAAAATATATCTATAATACTTTTAAAAATATTTTTTTGTTAAATTAATATACTCTCTCTATTCCATAGAAATGTTACCGATTTTTTAATATTAATATTATATTGGGTTGTAGTGAAACAGACATAAATACTTTTATTAGTATGATGTAATAGAAAGTCTATCAAAAATGGAAATATTTCTATTTCTCTTTTTGTTTGAATAAGATAAATGGAACTTGAGAAATAAATCATTTCTATTTTTTGTTTTCATTTCTCTCTCATATCAATAGAAATCGAGAGAAATGATATTGCAGTATATATATTTTTTATTTTTATTTTTTATCTTTTTTGTACTATTTAATTTTTATAATTATTTATATTATATTATTTCAGTTATACAAAAATTACATTTAATTTATTATTCAAGTATTTAATTTTTACGATTTTTTTAAAATATATATATTAAAATATAATCTTACAAAACATCGTATATAATTTATAATTTTTTTTAAAAAAAAGTCACCAAAAATATTTTTTCATGAATGCTCACTCACTAAAACTCTCTTTTGTCAGGTTAATCATTTATTATTGTCCGATTCATTCATTTTTTTACATTTCTCAACTAAACTTTCTATTTTACCAAATAAGAGAATTAATTATCGTTCTCTGCTCAATTTTTTTCTCTCCAATTCTATTCTCATTTCTCTATAATTTCATTCTATGTACCAAACGCCCTTAAAAGTAATGATATTTGTGTAATATAGTGTAAGTTGGAAGAGTATTTATTATGTTAAGTAGATAGTACAATTACTAAATTATAAAATGATACCTTTGTTTTAGGACGGATAAAAATAAAAAAAATGACAACCTTTCAATGGCACATGATTATATAGTGTAAGTTTATACTCCGTCCATCCCACTTTATTATAAATTTTTTATTTTTATAATAAATTAAAAAATAATATTTATTTAGTATATAAAATAATTTTGATATTTTTGTCATGTGTATTGTATATACATTAATTGTACGTTAATTGTATATTTGCAATTTACATGAACGAAAAAGGTATTTTGATTTGGTATTTATGTATTTTTAAGTAGAAAAACTAAAAATGATAAAAAAATACGTTCAGTTAAAATTATGTATTATATAAATTATATTTTATAATAATATTAATCGGAAAGCGTGTTGAAGATTTTAATATTATGACTTTATTTGGTTAAAGTCGACATGGTTCTTAGTATATGATATCATATTTATTATATTTTTTCGTAAAAAATTAACATACCATTTAAATTATAATTTTTTATATTATCAATACAATTCATCACACTTCATTTTAAAATACTAAACAAACACACCCTTTGTAATTTTAATTTTATATACTTTGTATAAAAATCATTATTTAACATAATAATTTTTATTAAAAAAATAGTATTAAATATTGCTGGACATGAGTCCAAAAGCTTTGAACATTGGCCACAAATAAGAGGCTTCATGACCCGTGACCTGAGCCTCATCATATTCCGAGGAGGATCGGATCCTTTCGACTTGTGTTTTATTAAAATTATTTTGTTTCTTTTTTAGGTTTAAATTAATTTAGAAAAAAAAAAATTATCCAAATGTTAGAAGTGGAAAATTAAACACATAACCAAACATAAACAAGTGAAGACTTTCACCATCAAACCATCATTTGATTTTGATTATTATTATTTTATTAGTTACTCATTCCGTCCAATATAATTTGTATATATTTTTTATTTCTGTTTATCCCAGATAATTTATCATTTTTAAAAAAATATGATTATACACTTTAATCACATTTTAAATTTTATATTTATAATTTTTTTAATTTTAATTTATAATTATTTTTATTATACAATAATTATTTGTATTAATACACTTCTTAATTACTTAGTAATTATATTTTATATAAATTATCGTATCTACAGTAATGCACCTAAATTATCTAGGATGGGGGAATAATATACATATAAAATATTATAATTTCAAAAATTAATTTTAATTAATTGGGACAGGTCAGACACGGCCCAATAATTTTTGGATCTGTTGTTCGAGGCCCAAACATGTTTTTTGTGTCAAGTTTAGATCAAATTTTTGGGTCGTGCCTATTTTTATCAGCTCTAGTTAGGCCTTTACCAGAGGCAAGTGAATTTTCAACATTTTGCACAATCTCGTCAGGGCAATTAAGTCAGCAATCTATGTGGAATGCACTGACACTGCCATGAGAATATTCAAGTTCGTATGTGGCTAATCTTAAATGGATAAGGACCGTCCAGACGTGGGATAAGGCGGGGCAGGCCGTAGAGATGCAACCGCCAACCTTTATCAGCAGGCAGCTAGAGTGCACCGCTGACCCAAATCAACAAGAGACTAAGCCTCCAATAGACGTTGATGTCCTTGAATGTTGTATTAGGAGGACATTTTCAAGAAAAAGGGTTTAAAAAAGAAGTCTAGTACTATTTTGTGTGCAGAAAATTTAATGTTAGAGAAAAGAAAAATGCTTCTAGAAAATAGAAGCTTTGGCCAAAGGTTTGGTAGAGAAAGGGACGGATGCAACATCCAACAAATGGAATAAGGATGAAAAGTCTAACAAATCCTTCTGCTTGAAATACCCTGCAGGGGAAAAGGCTATGGAAGCTTCAAATAAAAAGGACTTTGCAAGGGTGGAGACTTTAGCGGCTAATGCAACTCCAGACGAAGGCAGAATCCCCTGGAGGCTTCAGGCAAAAGGGATTATGCGGGGGCAGAGCCTTGGCAGCTTCAGATGAAGAGGACCCTACAAGAGCAAAAATTTTGGTGGCTTCAAACGAAAATTATTCTATAGTGGCAGAGGCTTTGGTGTCTACTGTAGCTCCAGAAGATGAGGACCCCACATGAGCAAAGGCCTTGGCGGCTTCAAATGAAGAAGACTTTGCAAGGGCAAAGACTCTAGTGGCTTCAGACGAAGGGACTCTACAGGGGAAGAGGCTCTAACAGCTTCCAACGAAATGGGCTCTACTGAGCCAAAGGCACTGGCTGCATAATTAAAGAAGGGAAAAACTTATTTGAGTCCGACCTTGAGGTCGACCAAAGGGTTTACTCCCTTCATTAATACTATGTCGGCTAAAGGGCCTATGAGAGATAGGCTTGGCGAACAACCGTTGAAATCTTCAGTTCATGATCGTCTAGGACCGAAGGCGCCCATAAAAACAACCGTCTTTACAAAAATTATATTTGATAAAGGCTCAGGCTCGAATGCACAAGAAACATGACAAAGGACGGTCAAGAATGACCTAATGGCAGGTTCACCATCTCAAAACAAAACCGTCTTTATGACTTTCAATATTATATTGATTTATAGAAATATTACACCATTTACAAATAACTACAAAATCATTTACTTACCAAGCCACACAAGCATATACCCCAACCACCGGCCTACTCTTTAATGTTGAGGATAGGTGATAGAATTTCATTACGTATGTAGTAGCCACATCTAGTTACGAAAGCATTTTCAAAAATTGGGGGAGGAAATATCAGTTTTGTTTTTACGATTCAATTATATTATATTTTTTCCCGGTGTATCCGGGTAGAGAAAATAAATAGTAATAATAATATATAGGATAAGAGTTAAATTTTGGAGAAAAAATAAAACAACAAAACTCTATAAATTTTGATATTTTTTATTAAAAGATTTTTTTAAAAGCTACAAGGGAAAATTAACAAAATTACTTAATTTTTACTGTTTTTTGCATTAAATATATAAAAATTGAAGGTCAAATTAATAAAAACTACATAAAAGTGTGAATTTTTTGTACTGAAAATATATTTTGGGGCTCTACATAGTTTCATCCATGGTCACATTAACGTCATTGCATAAGAAAGAAACAACCTTTCCCGATCCAATACTTTCTACACTTTTGTTGCTCGCATTGGACTTATCTTTTCCATCGGGTGATGTTTGTCTGCCCAAGGTTTGATTTGCTCATTAGAACTTCATAGAACTATATTAAAACTTGTTTGCTCGAGGTTTTATTTGCTCATTAGAACTCCATAGAACTATATTAAAACTTAATCTCATTTAGAGCACGTAGACAGTTTGGTATTTTATCAAGCCCAACAAAAAAAAATGAAGAATAAAAAAATCTTCCCCAAACCAATTCCTCCATCTTATTCCAACAAACATGCATCGAGAAGGAGAAATGGTGCGTCAAACTAGTAAGATCATCTCCAATGCAGTATCACTAATTAAATATTGTGTTACTAATCAAACGCATCAATTGAAATGAGATGAAGAAAGTACATGACTACATTCTCTAGAAATACATAGCATCTTCTGCATGAACATGTGAATTTTTATTTTTTATTTTTTAATGATTTGTATACATATTTACATAAATCTGCCACTTTTCCACGTAGCCATGCAAGAAAGCTCACAAAATTCTACTTTCAAGTTGTAAATAGGGATGCCAATGGGTCCGTATGGACTCGAGACCTAACCTAAACATGATCCATTAATTTGGGGTCATAATGAATATGATCATGTATTATATACCATACTCAAGTTAACATTGGACACATAGTCTAAAAGTGGATACAATTTGGACTTGAACTCGAATTCAACGAGAATATATCAATAATATTTAAAAGATAATAATGCCTAATAGTATAATTATATTTAAAGTATTTTATTGAGTTTGATTATTTATTAATTAATTTTAATTTTATTTTAATAATTTTAAATTAAATACATAAAATTTGATGCACAAGAGATCCAAATAAAAGTTTAAACTAGAATTTTAAAACTAATAAATATTTTTTAAATTTGTCGAATACGTCAAATATACTTGAAATCGGATTTCAGGGTTGATTGAATCCAACACATAACCAATTCATTGTCATCTATAGTTGTAAGAATATTCACAAAGTATAAATAATTTTCACACATTCACATGGGATGAGGATGTGAACATGTATTTAGTAGTTTAGAGCATATGCAATGGCCTTTGAATGGACGGTCTTCCTCTTGATTAAAGACTTTTACTGACCAGTCATATAAGAAAAAAACAAATGCAATGATTTAATTTGAAACGTGAATATATGAAAACACGATGTGTCAAATTTAGTGCAGACGAAGACTTTCTTAAGCCGTGAGTTAGAAAAGCAACTATTGTATTTTATTTTATTTTATTTTTTTGTATCTTTTTATATTTGAAATACTTGAGTCAATAAAATAAATAGTAGAACTATGACCACATAAAGGAATTGAGGCTTCTTTTTAGGCGAAAACTATTGCAGATGCTTTAAACTATCTACAAAACAGATGAAATAAATTTTAGTGTATTTACTTGTACAATTTTCCATCTGATTTTACTATTTCAATTTTTTTTAAAAAAAAAATATATCAAATCAAATACTCAATTTTTATTTATTATATTACACTAAAATTAAATTTTATATTCAAAATATCACATCAATATATATTTATATCATATCAAACAACTATTTCACTTCAAAATGTTACTATTTTAAACCAAAACAAAAAACTAAAATCTTCCAAATAGATTGATTTGTAGAAGTGCAACGCAAAGTCAATTTACCGTGGTGCTTTAAATTAAAATGAATGGGCATAACAGAAAAAAATATAGTATAATTTTTCTTACAATCTATGTCCAACACAAATAAATTTATACAATTTACAAAACAGCTTGGATAGGGCGTTGAATTCTTACTTTTAGTACCCGTGATGATCCTTAAGTTTAATAATACTACTACCGTTTCACTTTCTTGTCCACCTTTATATTTTCGTTTATCCCACTTAGTTTGTCGCTTTCTTTTTTTGAGAAAGAATTATATACGTTAATCTCATTTTAAATATTTTAATTTATAATTTTTTTTTAAAATTTTAATTAGACTAATTAGTAATCTTGATTTTGATTTATAATTATTTTCATTATACGATAATTATTTTTATTAATATATTCTTAATTATATACTAATTATACTCCTTTTAAATTCCCGTGTCTACAGTAAAATGAACATGATATTCGGGACGGATGAAGTATTTAATCATGTTAATTATATTATTTATTATATAATTTAAAATAATTAAGTTTTAACCTATTAAACACAAGTGCTAAAATTATAATTTCAACACCTAATCCTCTTTTTTTACAAAAACAACTTGGATAAGGTGCGGAATTCTTAGTTTCAGCACCTATGTTGATCCTTAAGTTTAAATATTACTACTTTCGTCTCATTTATCATATCCATCTTTTAATTTTCGTCCGTTCCACTTATTTTTATTTTTATTTTTTTAGAAAAGAATGTGTTTGTTTTGTGAAAAGTAATTTGAAAAGATATTTTTTTATGTGAGATATAAAGAATTGTATAGAGAATATAAAAATAATGAATATTATTAAGATATTAGCATTTTTGGGAAAATCTGGGAGAAAAAAATAAAAAAGAACAAACCCATAAACTTTAATTCATTTTAAAAATTTTAATTTATAATTTTTTTAATTTTAATTAGACTAAATTTAAAATATAATTGTAAACAAAGTCGTTCTTTGGCTATGTTTCTTTTGATGAGATATGTTTAACTTGATGGGACGTGAAGATATTTGATTTGAGTCTGAATTAAATTTAAAATATGAGAAGAAATATATATATTTTTTTGGTGTGGTAATATTGATAACATTTTATATTTAAATAATTTTTATTTAAGAAAGTTAATTTTGTAATAAATTTCAAAATAGTGTTTTTTTGAGTTGATTGATAAATATAGTATTTTTTTATCATCTAAATGTATGATTAAATATTTGAGCATTAGTTTTAATAAAAATAGGCAATAATGATCATTTTTTGTTTTTTATAGATAATATATTTTATTTACTAAAAAATTGTAAAATAGATAAACAAAAAATAAAAGTAAATATAAATTTAAATAGGATGAGTAGTTATAGATAATAATAATAATAATAATAATAATAATAAGTGTGTTAAGATTTGATAATTTCAAAATTAGATACTTTCTATGTTTGATAACAAAAGTATTACTCCTCCGTTCTAAATTAATGGTCCTTTGGAATTTTATAATAAATAAAAAAAATTAATAGCAGGATAGATTCTTTAACTCATAACTCTATTTTTGTAGTATTATCACAAATTTCTCAAATTTTACAGAAGGTGATATACTAATAAGTCATTTCCAATCATACCCTCTATTTCAAATCCTACACTAATTCATTTTCAACCATAGTCCTCATTTTTACAGGATCAAATAATATTAAATCTATATTTTATTATATATTTATAATTTTTTAAATTTATAAATAACATTAAATATTTTATTATTTTTATATATTTAAATTTGAAAATATTTTAATATTATACTAATAAATTAAACTAAAATTTTTTATTATTTGATCCTAAAAATAATTAATATTTTTAAATTGAATAAATTAAAATCTTAATATTAAATAATATTTATGTAAAATATAAATAAAAATATATAATATTATGTGATTAAATATAATAAATACAATAAAAAATTAATACTAATTAAAAATATAAATATAAAAAGTAATTTATTATATAAATAATAAAATAAAAACAAAAATACAATTAAAAAATAATTCTTCATTAATTTTTAAATTAAAAAAAAATCACCTCTCATGCGAGAGGCACCCTTGACAGAAATTTTGCCTCGCCCTCTAAGTACGATCTCCAATTCATTACATTTTATTTTATATATATTTTATATTATTTTTTTATAAATAATATTGAATATTTTATTATTTTTATGTATTTAATTTTAAAAATATATTAAATATTATTAATAAATTATTATTATTATTATTTTATCTTAAAAAATAATAAATATTTTAAAATTAAATAAATTAAAATTTTAATATTATTAAATAATATTTATGCAAAATAAAAATAAAAATATTGTTGAACACGTCATGCCTACATATCATATATGTATACAAATATATTGTAACTATGTATATCAATTATGGATGCATTAATTTCTCCAAAATTATATGGCATGGGATCGCGATGTTAAAATGCATCTGGTATCAATGGGCTTGAAAAATACCATTGCCTGGGATAAAAACTCCCCGAGTCAAGATCGTGTAAAGGATCTTTTTGTGCCATCATATCGATGAGGCACTAAAAATGCAGTATGTCACGCTGGATTCCCCACTTGAATTGTAGGAGAGATTGAAAGAAAGATACGATCATTTGAGGCTGACATTGTTGCCAAGGGCACAAAGCAAATAGCAAAGCCTACGGCTTCAGGACTTTAAAACAGTCCAATAATATAATTCTGCAATGTTTAAAATAACATCATAGCTGCGCCAATGTGGCGAAAATATATCTGAATCTGATATGATGGAGAATACTTTCTCGACTTTTCATGCCTCTAACATGGTTTTGCAGTAGCAGTATCGCAAAAGAGGCTTCCAGAAATATTCTGAGCTGATCATCTGTCTTTTGCTGGCCGAACAAAATAACGAATTACTGTTGAAAAATCACGAATCTCGGCTGACAGGTGCAAATCCATTTCCACAGGCAAATGCAATACAACCGGCAAATCCGGTGCGTGGTCGTGGGCAAGTAAGAAATCAGCGAATTGATCGCGATCGAAATCGGAATTGTGGACGGGGCTGGGCAAACGCATACAATCACAATAATTATCAAAATAGGCCCCGATATGTGCCAAATCGACGTTATAATGACAGAAGGCCGTACAAACCTCAACAGAGGATCAACACCGGAAGAAACTGAAACAATGACGAGTAATGCACCCCGGTGTGGAATCAAAGGTCATTGGGCCCATGTTTGTCGCACAGCCAGTCACTTGGCTGAACTGTATCGGGCCTCAAAAGAAAGACAAAGAAGAATTGCCTCCGAAACAAATAACGCTGCCCATGATGACACATTTGACGATGTGATGAATGAAAATATCACGCATCTGGATGCCGATAATCTGTTTGACATAGCTGATGATGTTAAATGATAAAATATTGTTGCATCTCTTTTGTTATTTTGATCCTTTATGCCCCCTTTTTTGTATTACCCCTATAATATAAGTCTATTTTGATTATGTTACTAATACATATTTTTTATTATTTTTACCTTCTTGCAAAGATATGGATGCCAAATATTTTGGAGCCGATGACAACATCTGTCTTATCGACAATGCTACGACTCACAGCATTCTGAAAAACAAATGTTATTTTTCCTACCTGAATATGAAAAAGACCGTTATTGTTACAATCAGTGGTGCATCGAAAATGTTTGAAGGCTTAGGAAAAGCTATTGTATATCTCCCAAAATGGACAAAAATGGAAATTGAAAATGCCTTGTTCTCGAGCAAAGCTCGAAGGAATTTGTTGAACTTCAGTGATATTCGGAAAAATGGGTATCATATTGAAACATTAAATGAGGTAGAAAATGAGTATCTCCTGATTACTCAGATTGTGAATGGAAGAAAATTGTGAAAGAAAAATTGTCATCATTTTCTTTTGGCTTATATTACTAAAAAATCAGTGTCATTGAAACATATCACCTAGTAGACCAAATGGCTACTAGCGAATTTAAAACTTGGCACGATTGACTTGGGCATCCTGACAATGTAATGCTGAGGCGAATTGATAAAAATTCAAATGGTCACTCATTGAAAAAAAAAAATATTTTGAGTTCGAATGAATTTTCTTGTGCTGCCTGTTCCCAAGGGAAGTTAATAATCAGGTTATCTCCAACAAATGTTGGATTTGAATCCTCAGCTTTTCTGGAAAGAATTCAGGGTGATATTTGTGGACCAATAGATCCACCGTATGGACCCTTCAAGTACTTTATGGTACTAATTGACGCGTCAACGCGATGGTCACACGTATGTCTGTTATCTATTCGCAATCTAGCTTTCGCTAGACTACTTGCACAAATAATTAAATTGCGAGTACAATTTCCAAATCATCTGATAAAGAAAATACGTCTAGATAATGCTGGAGAGTATTCATCACATACATTTGATGATTATTGCATGTCAATTGGGATTACTGTGGAACATCATGTTCCCTATGTACATACGCAAAATGGTCTCGCTGAATCCCTTATCAAAATATTGCAATTAATTGCTAGATCATTGTTAATGAGGTCTAAACTTCCCGTATCATGTTGGGGACATGATATATTGAATGCAGCAGCCCTCGTGAAAATAAGGCCGACAAGTTATCACTTGTTATTCCCCTACTCAATTGGTTTCTGAAAAAATACCAAATATCTTACCTGCGAATATTTGGGTGTGTTGTTTATGTTCCAATTGCGCCACCTCAACGCAAGAAGGTTGGGTATATATGTCGGGTATGAATCACCCTCGATCGCAAAATATCTTGAACCAACAACGGGTGATTTATTCACTGCGAGGTTTCCAGACTGTCATTTTGACGAATCACATTTTCCGACATGAGGGGGAGACAGTAATCAACTGAAAAAAGAAATTTTTTGGAAAATACCACTTGAATTTGATCCTCGTACGAAACATAATGAACTTGAAGTTCAAAGAATTGTGCATTTACAGAAAATTGCAAATAAATTGCATTATGCTTTTAATGATGCTACCAGAGTTACGAAATCATATATTGCATCAGCAAATAGACCAGCTAAAATAAATATCCCAGAAAGGAAAATGTCGAGTGCTAATGAGCATACTGCCTGCGTAAAACGTGCAGACGTTGGGTTCCAAGGATAAGAATCCACGAAAGAGAAAAATTGTAAATACTGGTGATAATATAAACAATGATCAGATAACTGAAAAGGTCAGTACAACCCCTGAAGAGGTTGATACTAAAAATTCTGATGAAAGTGATGATGAAGTTATCGAAACTTCCGTTAACTATACCACCAGTGGAAAATATTGGAACAGAAAGAAAACAAATATTGATAATGCATTTGCATATTTTGTAGCACTCAATATAATGAAATATGACGAGGATGAACCAAAATCAGTGGATGAATATCGGCAAAGAGATGATTGGGCAAAATGGAAAAACGCAATTAAGTCTGAATTGGACTCATTGAAAGAACGGCAAGTATTCGGCCATTTAGTCCAAACACCTGAAAATGTGAAACCTGTTGGTTACAGATGGGTGTTTGTGAGAAAAAAAATGAAAATAATGATATCACAATATATAAAGCAAGACTTGTAGCCTAGGGTTTTTCCCAGAGACCGGGTATTGATTTTGAAAAAACATATTCGCCGGTCATGGATGGAATAACATTCAGGTATCTGGTGAGCTTGGCAGTACACAATAATCTTGATATGCGATCAATGGATGTGGTTACTGCCTATCTTTACCGCTCTTTAGACAATGACGTCTACATGAAAATCCCAGAAGAGATCAACATACCTGAATCATTCAAATCAAAGCCAAAAGAATCATATTCCATCGAATTGCAAAAATCTTTGTATGGGCTCAAGCAATCGGGCCAACTGTGGTACAATCGTCTCAGCGAAAGCTTAACCAAAGAATGTTATATAAATGACCCTATATGTCCATGTGTTTTTATAAAGAAAAATGTGTCTGAATTTGTAATCATCGTTGTATATCTCGATGATCTCAATTTGATTGGAACTCCTGATGAAATCCAAAAAGCTGTTGAATATCTGAAAAATGAGTTTGAGATCAAAGATTTGTCTTGGTCTGCAAATTGAGCATTTAGAAAGTGGAACATTTATCCACCAATCAAATTATACCAAAATGGTACTAAAAAAGTTTCTAATGGATAAATCACATTCGCTAAGTACCCCAATGATTTTCAGGGCATTCGATTCAATAAATGATCCATTTAGACCAAAAGAGGAAAATGAAGAAACACTTGACCCAGAAGTGCCATATATGAGTGCTATAGGCGCATTGACGTATCTTGCTAACAGCACCCGACCTGATATTTCATTTTCTGTAAACTTATTGGCAAGATTCAGCTCATCGCCTACTCGACGACATTGGAATGGGATTAAACACATTTTTCACTATCTCCAAGGAACAATTGACCTCGGGTTATTCTACTCGAAAGATTCTCGACATGAATTAATTGGTTTTGCCAATGCAGAATATTTATCTGATCCTCATAAAGCCAACTCTTAAACTGGCTATATATTCACTTGTGGCGAAACAGTGATATCTTGGAGATCAATGAAACAAACTTTAACTGTCACTTCTTTAAATCATGCTGAAATATTGGCAATACATAAAGCTAGTTAAGAATGTGTTTGGTTGAGGTCAATGACTCAACATATTCTGAAAAATTGTGAGTTAATACCTTACAATAAAATTCCCCCAACTACATTGTATGAAGATAATACGGCTTGTATAGCCCAATTGAAAGGGGGTTATATTAAAGGAGATAGAACGAAACATATTTCACAAAAAAAAAAAAAATTTACTCATGATCTACAACAAAATGGTGAAATCAATGTGCAACAAATTTGATCAGATAATAATTTGGCGGATATATTAACAAAGGCGTTACCGACTGCAACATTTGAAAAATTGGTAAAGAAAATTGGGATGTGTTGGTTAAGGGATTTCAAATAATGCTCAGATCAGGGGGAGCGAATTGATACAAGAATGTTGTACTCTTTTTCCTTCACTAGGACTTTTTGTCCCACAAGATTTTTTTTAGTAAGGTTTTAACGAGGCATATTCTTTGTATAAAAGCATCCAAAGGGAGTGTTAAACACGTCATGCCTACCTATCATATATATATATATATATATACAAATATATTGTAATTACGTGTATCAATTATGGATGCATTTATGTAGGCAAATCGTCGTAACTATGTGTACAAGTTTTAGATTGAAATTACTTCACGATGAAGAATCCTCTGCCTATAAATACTAGGTGAAAGAATGAATGAGCATATACATACATCAATTCACTCTACACACCTTGCCAACATTTAATCATTCAATATCATCATTACTTATTATATATAATATACATATATACAAACGCACACACAAACATACCTATATACACATACATATATTATTATTATTATTATTATTATTATTATTATATATGTAAGCTATACATATACATATACATATATATATCTATATTAACCTATTATATATAATATAATACAAACATATAAAATAATAGTTAACGGTAGAAATAATTAATATTTTTATTGGTTAATCCTATAATAATATTACAAATAAATATATAATATTATTTGATTAAATATATAAATACAATATGAAAAATAATATTAATTATAAAATTAAAATATAAATATAAAAAAAATAATTTAATTTATAAATAATAAAATAAAAATCGTCAAAAATAAAATAGAAAAATAAAAAAAAATTATAAAATAATTTTTAATTAATTTTTAAATTAAAAAAAATAAGAAAAAAGTCCTATTGTGCCAAAGAGATTTAGCCTCACCCTCTCGCAGCAGAGGATGAATTTTTCTTTTTTAATTTAGAAATTAATTATAAATTACTTTTAAATTGTATTTTTGTTTATCTATTTTTTTTAATTTATTTTATTATTTATACGATATATTATTTTTTATATTTATATTTTTATTTTATAATTAATATTAATTTTTTTATATTGTATTTAATCAAATAATATTATATATTTTTACTTATATATTATTAAATATTACTTAATAATATTAAAATTTTAATTTATTTAATTTTAAAAATATATTTTATTTTTATGATTAAATAGTAAAAATTAATTTAATTTATTAATATAACATCTGTCTAATATATATATATATATATTTAGACTTAAGAAAGTGTGTTGGCATAGATTGACTATTGATTTTTTTTAAAAAAAATATATATTATGAGTGACTCCCACGAATTAAAAATTAAAAATAAAATGATTTTCATCATTCTAATCGACGATCGAGACTGTATTTTATTTTATTTTATGAGGATGAGTTCCACAAATTAAAAATTAGAAATCAAATGACTTTCATCATTATTAATGTGTTATTTTTAATATTAGAAAGATATATGTATGTATATATATATATATGAGAAGATGATAAATCAAATTTTTGATAATAACATTTAAATTAGCCGATACAAATATATATTGTTTAATATAATATATGCAAGTAGATTATATATTATTTTTTACTTCTTTCATCGGGATTTTTATATTATATTATCCGAACATGAAGACTAAGAAATAAAGATAGTAAAATTGTGGGTGGATAATTTTTTATAATAAATGAATTATGCATAACTTAATGGATAAAAAATACGGCATAATTATCCCGAATGAAAAAATTATTTTATAATTTAATTATATTAAAATGATAATGACAAGTTAATAAAATTTAACTTTATTCAGACATCTTAAATTTCTTATCGACACAATTTTCAATTAAATCATAATTTAAAAAATTGCTTATAAAAATATGAATAGAGACTAATATTATTATATATATATCGTTTTTGTAATATTTATATTTAATCGATACAAATATATCCATTTTCAATATTAGAATACTAAAAATTGATCATGTAAAATAATTTAATTTCCAAAAATGGTTCTCATATTAAAAATAATTTAATTGTTGTATAACAACAATTAATTTTAACAATTCAATAAAATTTATATCTATAGCACCGACTCCCCTCTAGTTTATAATATTTTTCAAATTAAATATATAAAAATAATAAAATATTTAATATTATTTATAAATTTTAAAAATTATAAAATATATATAATAAAATATAGAGAGAATATTATTTAATCTGGAAAAAATAGAATGTATGATTGAAAATGAATTACTCTATCACGGACTGCAAAAATGGAGAAATTTGTGATAGTCGTAAAAAAAAAATAGAGTTATGTGCTGGAGATGGTTTTAGTGGAAGTGTGTAAAAGTTTTTGACATTTTTGTTTTTTAACTTTATGTATAAAGTAATTGTATGTATAATGGTATGTATATAATTTATATAAAAGATAAAAGTATTTTGATATTAGTGTATAATTACTTTTTAAAAAAAAATAGAAAATGAATATTTTGAAGTGGTTCAGACGAAAATGGTAAAAAAATATATTTTGAATCGAGACAAGGAATATTTATTTTTTACACGTAAACTTTTAAATATTAGTATTATATTCGTTTTTAGTAAAAATGCACAAATATCTGTGTGGTGTAAAAATAATGATATTTATGTAATAGTATATTATAAATTGTAATAATATTTATTATGTTAAGTGAGTAGTATAATTACTAAATTAGTAAACCATACCCTTGTTTTTGTAACGGACGAAAAATAGACTTTTATTATGGGATGTAGGGAGTAAAAGTAAATATTTTTTTAGCTAATTAAATATAATTTAAATATTACTATTCGCCCATCAAATTTATCTTTATTTTTGCGTTGAATTCACCGATTAAATTTATGTTATTACTAATGTAGGCATTAAAACATAAATGCCTAAATTAAATTAAATATCATATATTTTGGAAGAAAATAAAATTTCAATAAAATAAATATATGGTATTTAATTATGCACATATGTTAATTTTTGTACAATAAATATCAACCATTAATGCAAAAAAATCTGCTTAAAATTGAAGATATCGTACAAATATTACGTGCATAAATAGAGCCATAATAAATTTGGCAGCAAAATAAATTAATCTTATCAATAAGGGAATTATATAAATTAATATCTTCCGAAAAATACAATGATATAAAAATCTTGACGAGAAAGGAAGATGTACATCAAATCCATCAAGAATAGAAAACGGCATCCGATGGAAAATGAAAGATTATAAAATATTTCTATTGGCCAATCAGGATGCGCCACGTGGCATCATTCTAAAAGGAAGCTGAGGCCACCCCTCCTTTATAAATAGGAGCCATGGTCAGTTCATTTGAAACACCGAAGTTACATCGAAGATTCAAGCAAAGGGGTAAGTCTCTAGCCTCTCTCTGTATTGTTCTTCATGTTCTTCGTGTCCTTTGAAGCGTTCTTCGTCGAAAGTCACTGATTTGGACAAATGATCCAATATTGGTTGACGAATCGATGGAGTTAACGTTCTTCGTCGTATGCCCGAACCGGAGGAAGGATCAAAGCTCTCAAAGCCGTTGAGGAATTCGTCAAAGCCAAGGGAAGGTCTCCAAAAGTTCCTCTCAAAGCTTCAAAATGTTCATCGCATTCTTCAACAAAGCATCAACTAGGCCCTATTCGATCCAAAATTCAAAGGGACAAGTCACCAAAGTGTTATGGAGCACCAAATCAACATCTTCAAGGATCAAAGCTCCAAAAGCCATTAAAGAATCCATCAAAATCAAGGAAGAACATCCAAAGTTCATTCCAAAGCTTAAAGGTGTTTATCGTGTTCTTCACCAAAGCATCAACCAGACCATCTTTGATCCAAAAGTCAAAAGGACACGCTGTCAAAAGTGTTATGGAACACCAAATCCACTTCTTTAAGGATCAAAGCTCCAAAATCTATTGAGGAATTCGTCAAAGCCAAGGGAAGATCTTCAAAGTTCCTCTCAAAACTTCAAGATGTTTATCGCGTTCTTCACCAAAGCATCAACCAGGCCCTCTTCGATCCAAAAGTCAAAGGGACACACCGCCAAAAGTGTTATGGAGCACCAAATCCACCTCCTCAAAGATCAGAGTCATTGATCGTCTAAAGAAGACATCAAATCCAAAGTTGAGGATCAAATTGCCCGCACGGAGAGCAAAATCCTCCAAAAGCGAGCAAAGACAAAACAAGGATCAAAGCCTCGGATCGTCTAAATAAGACATCAAATCCAAAGTCGACGATCAAATCGCCCACACAGAGACCAAAGCCCTACAAAAGGCGGCAAAACCAAACTAAATATCAAAGCCTCATATCGTCTAAAAAAAATATCAAATCCAAACCCGATGATCAAATCGCCTACATTAAAGACCGAAGCTCTCCAAAAGGCGGAACCAAACAAAAGATCAAAGTTGCGGATCGTCTAAATAAGACATCAAATCCAAAATTGATGATCAAATCGCCCATGCGGAGACCAAAGCTCTCCAAAAGGTGGCAAAGCCAAATCAAAGATCAAAGCCCCAGATCGTCTAAAGAAGACATCAAATCCAAAGCCGATGATCAAATCGCCACACGGAGACCAAAGCCCTCCAAAAACAGCAATGCCAAATCAAAGATCAAAGCCTCGAATGGTCCAAAGAAAACACCAAATCCAAAGCTGATGATCAAATCGTCTACACAGAGACCAAAGCTCTCCAAAAGAAGGCAAAGCCAAATCAAAGATCAAAGCCTCGGATCGTCCAAAGAAGACACTAAATCCAAAGCTGATGATCAAATCGTCCAGACGGAGACCAAAGCTCTCCAAAAGGCGACAAAGCTAAATCAAAGATCAAAGCCTCGGATTGTCCAAAGAAAACACCAAATCCAAAGCTGATGATCAAATCGTCCACACGGAGACCAAAGTCCTCCAAAATGCGGCAACGCCAAATCAAATATCAAAACCTCATATCGTCCAAAAAGGACATCAAATCCAAAGCCGATGATCAAATCACCTGCACGGAGACCAAACTCTCAAATGTCTAGAAAAATCAAACTGAAGACCAAATCTCTTCGGATCAAATAATCCATCGAAAATCAAATTGGAAAACAAATCGACCCGGAAGGAGAATCAAAAGACCATACTAGAACCCACTTTAGATCCAAATTAAATATAATTTGTACAAATTTTATATTTATTAAAAATAATACAATTTTTTGTCCACAATTAATTTTGACAAAATCAACAAATAAATATTTAACTATTACCCTTATAGTTATTTATAACAAATACTATTATTTTTATTATATTCTCTATTTTTATTTACTTAAAATTTTTAACTAGATTTTTTAAATACTTTTATTTTTTTACTTTTACCATTTGTTTTAATAAAATATATATATTTTTAATATCGTTGTAGGACCCACATAAATTAATTTTAATGAACCGAGGGGGAGGGATAAATATTTAATTTTTTATTATTAAGGTAGAATACTTGCTACCAAAAGCTGCTTCTAAATCGGAGCCTACAAATTTTAAATCCATTGCTAAATATAAGTAAAAATGATTGGGCGCCGCATCACTCCACCCGTAGCAATGGCAACCACAACGAACATACCCTCACCCTCACCCTCGCTGCTGCTACTGCAAAGATTTCCCATTATCCGTTTAATCAGGCTCCCCAATTCACCAAATTCATCTCCCTCCACAAAATCCGTGGCCGTCAAATGCAGCAAAGACGGCGGCCCAGGGAGTGGCGACGGGGGCAGTTTGAGGGACGCTCTGTCGGGTATGTTGGGCGAGAGAGTGGAGGAGCTTCTCAACAGAGAAGAGAACCGTGGGCTGTTGGATGAGCTAGAGCAAGCCTCTCAGCGAGTCGAAACGGCCAAGCAAGAGCTCGCCGAGATTGAAAAGCAAGAAGCCGAGGCCAAGAGCATGAGGGATTATATCAGTCGCCTCGAATCAAGAGCTTCTGTGGTAATGTATCGATCTAATTCATTATCCTTGGAAATTATTTTCGATTTTGTGATTGGGGAAAATTATGTGGATTGTGATTTTCATAGCTGAGGAAGTAGTGTATGAATTAATTCTGATAGCGTTCTTTTACTACACTTCTGGTTATAAAAGTCTTCACGATTTTTTTTTACAGTTTGGTTTTTTAATGAATGAATTTGGATGATCCTGGATATGAAATACGTTAGACTTTGGATTCATTGTTTGGTATTAGGATTCATTTAAAATAACTTTTAGTGTAAAAGAGTGTTTGAACTGTTTACTGTCTTACCTAATGAAACAAATGCATTAGAGATGTCGTCTGCATCGTTTTAGTTAAAATAACCTCAACCGATCGAGCCTTACGTTACATCTAATGTGAGAGCATACCCTATGGGAATTGGATTTGTGGATAATGGTGTTTACTGAACAATTCTAGTTGTTGTCATATGATTGAAGAGTTGATTAAAGAGTCAGCTGGTTTCATTGTGTTTGGTTAGAAAATTTACGGTATTTCTTGTTATGGATGTCTTGTAATATTATTCCTTTTCTTACTAATTTGAGTCTTATCATTTTGAGGGAGTTAGAGACGCATCAGCTAGCATGTGTAGTTAGAAATGTGTTTTTTTTTTTTTTTTTTTGGAAAAATGTGAATGAATAACAGGTTATATTTGTTATGTTTTTGAATGGAAATATGTTCTGATGTAATGGGTGGGAAAAAATATGTCAATTTAGATTGCAGTGGGAATATAAATTTTAAAACACAAATACAGTTTTGTGGGATCTTTGTGTGTTCATCTGTGTTTGGATTTTATTTTGGTATTTTGGGTTTCGGAAATTTTGATGTGAAAATAAATATTGTATATGATATTTTGAATGTAAAGTAGGTTTTGAAGAGAAAATAGAAAAGAAGTAGATTGAATACATGATAGAAAGCAAAATAAAAAAAGTGTATGAAATTAAGATTAAAGAGGAAGTGGGGTCTTCGGCCGATGCTTATTGACGACGGGGAGGACTTAGGCTTGTCCACGGGTTTAGATTTTATTTACTTATTTTTTTATTAATATATTATATTTTGAGTTGGGCTTGCCCTTTAGTTATTGGGTGAGGACTTATTTTATCTTAATAAGGTCTAGGTAATAGTATTTAAAGAGTAATTAAGGCGGGAGACTATCATTTTGAAACTTTGGAAATAAAGTAGCCGTCAGGCTTTGGGAAAACGATTGATATCGTTTGATTTTTCTTATCTTTTATTTCGTTTCTATCAATTGGTCCGACTTGTCGGATCCCGATCCTGTCATGGCAACAACACGATCAACAACAGAGTGACCGGACAAACTTGAAGTTGACTAGGCTGAGATGAAGGAGAACATGAAGTCGAAAACATCCAACTAGCAGGGATCATGGTGACTCTTACTGAATTATCGAAAGTGATTTTAAAATCCTCTGGATCGCAACAATCGGCGACATGCCACTATGTGAAGAATAGCGCGATGGCAGAGGGTGGCACACCGCCGCCCTCGGCACCCGCGCCACTACAACCAACACTGCAGCCCCCGACTGCTGTGCCACTGCGGCCGGCGATTGACTTCCGATCGTAGACTGGCCTGTGCAACTCTCATCCTTTAATGGTTCAAATCCGATAGGTTGGTTGGCCCGCGCCAATTAACAGTCTAAAATTCAGAACACTAGTCTGGAGATGAAGGTGCTGGTCATGGAAGAAGTTGCATTCTATTAGTCAACCTGGTTATGTAGTCGCAAACTGGGGCTGACATGGGAAGAATTTTCGCAAATGCTGGTGGCGAGATTTGTTACGCGTTTTAAAGGGAGTCATTTTGAACGATTGACAGACATTAAATATGTGAGATCGGTGAACGACTACGTAACTTTATTTGTTCAATTAGCTAGCCAAGTTCCGGGTTTGACGGATGCGCACTATCTGGGGTAATTTATAAAAGGTCTAAAGGACTCGATTCGAAGTTCCCTCTGCTTTCTTCGGCCCAAAGACTTAGAGAAGGCCATGGAGTTATCTAGAGGCATTGAGGATAATCTTTAGGTGCAAGTTGACAGACACCCATATCAAAATTTGAGCAGCCCGACACTGCACGTAAGCTCTATGTCCGGACCAAGCAACATGATTAAGGTTTCAGGGGTCAACTACAACGGACCTATTAGCAAAGTTTCCGATTATCCTTCTGTGGCTTGATTTGAGGCAACTAGTTAGTTAACAATCCGGAATCGATTTACTCGTCTCTCATCCCAATAAATTGTTGAATTGCGAGCCAAAGGACCATGTTTTCGCTACAAAAAACCATACACCCCAAAATATGAATGTCTTTTCAAACAATTGCGAGTCATGATAGCTTCAAACAATTGCGAGTCATGATAGCTGAAGAAGATGAAGAGGTCTTAGATCTTCAACATTTTGATTATTATGTACCTACGGGGCAAGAAGATTGGATGGGAGAGCAAACAGATGCATCGATAGAAGAGGGGACCTTAGTTTTTATCTTGTAGAGGGCTTTCCGAGCCAACGAACTGTGTGGTTGCATGGAGTTGTGCAAGGAAGGAAGGTAACAATATTAATCGATTGTGGCGCTAGTCACAATCTTATATATTTCTTAGTATCCACTTTACGATTACCACCTGATCGTACAGATAAATTTGTAGTTCAGTTAGGAGATGGACGAAGATGGGAATCCGAAGGATTATGCCGGGATGTTACGGTCTCATTACAAGGTTGTGAGGTAAAAACCAATTGTTTTGTATTTCCTTTTGAGGGTGTTGATATTATTTTCAGTATAGCTTGGCTAGCCACGTTGGGCAATGCTCAAACAGATTGGGAAGCTCTTGTTCTTTGAGTGGAAGGGCGGTTAAATAGTGCTGACACGTGACCAAAATCTAACCCAAAAGACGTTAGATCAAGCCTGTAAGGGAAGAAAAAACAAGAGGAAGATCAAAATCATTCCAGTTCTCATACTTCAACCTTGGCTACAAGGTCGATTCGAAGAATGATGAAATTGATAGAAAGCAACATTGAAAAGTGTGTGAAGTTAAGATTAAAGAGGAAGTGGGGTCTCGGCCGATACTTGTGTATTGACGACGGGGATGGGTTTAGGCGTATTGTCTGCGGGTTTAGATTTTATTTACTTGTTTTTCTATTAATATATTATATTGTGAATTGGGCTTGACCTTTAGTTATTGAATGGACTTATTTTATTTTTAGTAAGTATGGTTTAGGTAATAGTATTTAAGGAGTAACGGGGGTTGGAGACTATCATTTTGAAATTATGGAAATAAATTAGCCGTCAGGCTTTGGGTAAACAGTTGGTACCGTTTGATTGTTCATGGGCAAACAATTGATATCTTTTGATTTTTCTTATCCTTTATTTTGTTTCTTTCAATACACCTTAGTTGTAAATAGTGCGCTAAAGCGGTGTTGTAGTTATAGAGCGGATACCGGCGCTTTGTGAATCCGTTTTTACGCAATAGCAGCTATAGCACCATTTAGAGTTGGTGCATTGTGGAGCGCTATAAGCTCTATGTTTGTTCTTACATGTAAGACTATATATTTGTATTATATTTTAGTGATAATCAATCTACAAACACTTAGTTATAAAAGAAATTGTATGTATTTGGTTTAGATCATATAATATAATATTTATACAAGAGCCCCCTATCTACGCTAAAGCGAACATCAATGAGGAAGAAACTTATAGCTACTTCAGACTATAGAAAGGGAAGAAACATTGTCTAAGATGATGAACATACAATGGAACAAGTAAATGAAGATGAAGAAATGACTATATATATATATATATGTGTGTGTGTGTGCAAGATTAGCAGGGAAAACGGTGAAAGCGAGAAGAAAATTATTTATCAAATTTTGAATCTAACTAACCTTGATTATCTATCTTAGTAGTAGAGATTTAATTATTTTTGCTCATATAACTATACTATAGGTTTGTTTGTTTAGTGTTTTGATTTGAAGAAGTTTTTTTAATGTGAAGTTTAGAAAATTGTGTCGTTAATATAAAAATTAATATTTTATGTTGAATATTGACTTTTGTGAAAAAATAAAATATATATATTGGTAATCGTGTCGGAGAAAAAAAAATTGGGAATCATATATATTTTGACATTTTATTTGGTTTGACTGATAATTATGCAGTTATTAATTTATAGGTTTTTGTTATGAATTCTTATTATCAATTTTTACATATAATAATTTTTATAAGTATACTTTAAGTTTTTAAATAGTGGTCATCCAGCTATTTGCTGTCTCACTATAGCATTTTAGAGATTGATCGCTATTTGACGCTATGCAAGATTGACAACTACGGAATACACATAAGCAAACTCATAAACATGTACAGCTCCAAATTTAATGAGGGATAGAAAAACTACTATTATTGCAACAATTTAAACTGCAGTACCAACATTGTGTAATGGACTAAAAATGAAAATCAAAATCGAAAAGTGCAATGCTGTTATGTTCATTATATCTTTGATTGGTTCTTCACTATCAAAGATTTAGTTTAAGATAGCATATGGACGTTTCAAACATATTGTATAGTGCCAACGGCATTCTGTATGGTGTGTGTTTCTAACATATGTCATAATAAAGAATCAATTTCTTCAATTAGGATGAATGTAAGCATAAATGGAGTACATAGGAGGGAAAATAAATCATACCTATCATACATATGAAATTCCCGGTGCAAATAGCATTTGAAATGCAAATGCCTTGGCTTTGTTTCAGGAGTTGTCTGTATTGATATGACAACCACATATGTCTATCTAAAAACATTTAAGATCAGTTATTTGAAAGGTATTCTTCATGTAGCATTGTATGATATGACAGTATATTTTAACAACTTTAACGGAAGTTTGTTGATTGTCAAGAATTTCAAGTTTCTACATTGAACTATTACGAAGTCTTGTTTATTATTTCTTGGTGCTGATCAAATTTAGCTATTAAAGATTGCAGAATGCCAGAAAGAAATACTTGAAGCAAGAGGTATGATAGAGGAAGCCGAGCAATCACTGACAAACAGAGGCACTGATGCCTCAGATGAGATTCAAAGTACAAAGATAAATCAAGATTTGGAGAGAGTGGAATCTCTGAAAGCTGCTTTTGTTTCTGCTGTCTTCGGCACCCTGGCAGAATGTCCTATTGCATTATCTCGCGCTGCTAGCGATTCCCAGATGATATCTACTCTGGCAATAACCTTCATCAGCTGCGTGATGTTTGGAGTAACTTTTCGCTATGCAATCAGGCGAGATTTGGATAATTTTCAGCTAAAATCCGGGACATCCGCAGCTTTTGGCTTTGTGAAAGGTGTTGATAAATACTGCTCACCGTACCTCTGTATCTCATTATGTCATTTGGATATCTTTAGTAAATTGAATTTCCTAAAAAAACAGTGTATCTTTATCTTCCTTTGAAAACACTTGACTAAATTGCTACATACCCTTACTTGCACTTGATAGGGAATGCAAATATAAACAACGGCGCATTTTAACTTTTAGGATTGAACATACATTAGCCTTGTTAGATGTGTGTTCTTAAATAAATATGCTACTAAATCCCTATGCTCTGAAAACCTTACGTGCTCAATGTTACAAATGTAGGATTGGGTATGCTTGGAGCTGGGCTTCCAGTGGAGATGGATGCAAACAGCATTTTCTCGATTGCTTTAGACGGTGCGGTTAGTATTTCAGAAAATCTTTTGGTATTTCTATTTGCAGGAATTGCTCTTGATTACTGCTTTAAGTTGAGGATCATAAGCCCATTTCCAATGGATCTATCGGTTACTAGTTCCAAGGACATAACTAGGGATATATCATAGATAACGTATGCATTTTGTTAATAGAAAATACGAGCTCTTCTAGTCAATATTCATTAATCGAAATCTTGAGTAGATTGAGAAGCTGCAACAGCTTTCATCTTATTAAACATCTCGTATTATGGTTATTTCACTTGAGAACTTTTTTTATGTGCATTATATATGTGAATATGTATGAAATACAAGTTTTGTAATTGTTCGTAGCATAATTATGACGTCCTAATTGCTGGATGATGAATGTGGATGGACTTCCGGTGACTTCTAACTCAATAATTTTTAGGGAGTGTTGCATTTTTGTAGTTGTGGCATTAGCTTAGTTTCACTGGATGTTAATGTTCATTTTGTTATCTTGAGGAGGATTCAGTGATATCTGTTTTAAATAATATCGGAACCCGCAGTCACTACTCTTTTTTAAGTGCGTAAGGATGTGTTTGTTTGGAAATTTGAATTTTGCGTTAAAATTTGAATAGTAAAAATTTTGAATTAAAATAGTTTAATAATATTATATAAATAGATATTGATGTGATATTTTGAATGTAATATTGATTTTTAGTATAATATAAAAAATAAAAATTAAGTATTTAATTTGATATTTTTGGGGAATTTTTTTTTTTTTTTTTTTTATGAATATGACACCCTAAGTAAACCTCTTGGTAGTTTGCAAATTATGCACACCAGAGACGATCCATGTGTGACATGTAAGACTTGGAAGTGTCGAGGGTTTGAACTGATGACTTTACGATTACAAGTTCACCTTACACCAATAGATTATCCCTTATGGGGGACGACTCAATGATATCTTTTTTGAATAGACCGTATTCAAATTATACATACACAAATAAAATGATGTTCGAATACAATATACTTAGCTGAATCCAATGTCAAAAGAATGCATGTGCTCTCACATTAGTGTTCGAATGTAATGCAAGCATTCCATACAAACTTTACACTCGAACATCACTTTAGAGCACAACTCGAGAGTTCAAATGCAATGCTTTTGTCATTTAACACGTCTTCCCTTAAATTTCACCCAATCGATCTGCCTCTCTACCCGAGGTTATGTAGGAAATGGTTTGAATGTTGATTAGGGACAACAATATTTGAAATATAGATTAATTTATTATTGAGCAATTATATTAATATTGGTATCATGAATAAGTATTCAATGTATTGCATAAGCCTAAATCTTCCACATTTCGATTATCAATTTATCACATATGGCCATTATTTACCACATTTCATGTCATCATAATTTGTATAGTTCACTATCCCAGTCTAACCCCCTTGGCAGAAAAGCTACATACACTTAAAACTTATACAACAAATAAAAAAACAATATTCCAACACCTGCAGTCCATCAAAGCTGTAGCTTTATCAGGGCAAAAACAGAATATCTATCATCACTAAATAATATATATTGCCATGCATAACAAAATCATATTTTAAAGATAAGAAGAAGGCCAAGAATCATACTAACAAAAATAACTCTCAAGCCAACATTCCAATTAAATAATTCAATCACAAAATCATCATGACACATCACAACTCATTCAGAATGCCAAATTATATATCCTCTAATTAGTAGCATCCTTATGTACCAACATCAAAAGCTTAAAATGGGTATCAGAAAATCACAGGCATGAGGCATTGAGTACCAACACACTAAATTAAATGGACATTCTATGAGAACACAAGACACATTTAAATAACTATGACCGAGTGGCAGTGTAAGTAAATACTATTTGTTTTTGCCTATGGATTCAGTGCAGAACAGAGTTATCTTGCAAACAACATTGGAAAATATTTGATCAAAGCATGCTAAGAGTTTAGTTAAATTAATTAAAATTTATACTTCTATCAATTGCACAACATTATTAGATATTACGCCACAACCTGAGAAAGATACAGTCGCTAAATGAACAAGCTTGGAAAAATGTATTAGGCAGAGGGCAACAACTTACAAATAGTGCAAGGATCTTAATTTTAGAGCTCTTATTCCCCTATATTTTCTTGCAACTTCAAGGCAGGCCTGTATTCGAATTCATCTCATGAATTATGATGCAATTATAAAATATAGAAAAACATTCAATCGAAATGATATATCATTGTAGGAATCCCAATAGAAAAAAAAAAGTTATCCTGGATCCATGTTTATTATATCGCAAAGCTTTATGTTTCTTGCCAAGTCAGGGCCAATCAGCATATCATCCGGTCTCTGAAATTCTAAAACAAACACAATTGCAAACATCAATTTAGTAACAAGAAAATCCCCGATTAGGTGTCCAATAGTAAAATTTATTACTCTACTTTCGCCTAAGGTGTAGTTAAGAATATTTCAAGCTCTGTTCTAATTGCAAGCCTTATAACATGTTCCAAATGAGTTGCTAATATTAAAGGGAGCACTTGCTATCCTTCAAGAATCACATATTCTGCATATATATATAGAATTACGATATATTTATTTAAATAATGGTAAAAATAATAAATATGGTAAAGATGAAGGCAGTAATTAATTAATTATTTAACTTTGAACTTACATTTTTGATAGCGTTAAGGTGCACAAACTTGACTAAATTCCAACACCGCAGATCCTCGTCTATGACCTGCAATTAATTTGATTTGATTGAATTACGACATTCATTCATTTATGCATAAAAAAAATACATGCTCAATTTTTCCATTTATAAACATAAATTGAGAATCTGAAATAAAATTGCTACAATTACTTATTAGATATACATGAGAAGTGAATTCCATTTTACTGTAGACTTCCCAATCCATATGATCCCATTCTCTTCCTTATAGCTTTGTGTTCTTCCCAAACAACATATCATACATTTATTTTTGTCCTATACTTCATGAAAATTAATTGAGATTGTTAAAATATACTATGGGTATGCTCTGTAAAATTTCGCCAGATTTCTACTATTCACTAAAATTTATCCCCCTAAAAATATCCAATCAAATACTTATTTTTTAATTTTTATATTATACTAAAAATCAATTTTACATTCAAAACATCGTATTAACACTTACTTATATCACATCATACAACTATTCCAATTCAAAATTTTTATTTATCAAATTCCAACTCAAAATCCAACCCCCCAAAAAACACACCCTATAATAATTTAATAAAAATCATCATAAGGTGGTTTAATAGCTCACTGGTAGCTTTTGGTAGCAAGCCGGGGATTGGACAAGAAAGTAGAAAATCATGATCCGTGTGTAATAAATCTTGTTTAATTTGGTAGTAGTAAGCCATTATTTCCGCCTGAATAAGATATTTATTCATCGTTCAATAAGGGATTTATTTCTTTTGTCAAAAATAAATAAACAAAAATGTGGTTCTCACAATTTGGAAAGACAAACTTGAAATCAAGAAACTCCTCAAATTGCGTTCAATGGCATCCCTTTTTAAGCTTGAAACTTCCCTTTTCAACATGCATCGGCCTTGCTTGAGGTACGGGAGAGCTTCAATCATTCCAACGGCGAGTAGTGTTTCTGGGTAGATACTCATACTTTGTGTCCGAAGGATCAGGCAAGAAATGAGTGAACTCAACAAGTAGGTCATGGTGTCCACGGAAAAGAACTTCAACCTACAAACGAGCATCACAAACTCATTAACTTTCAAATAATATTCCTTCTGATAAAAAAACATCCAGGAAGTGTGATCATAGCATACCTCCTGATGAACTTCCGTTATGGATTTACGACCGCTTCTGTACATATTCAAGAGTTTAAGGAATGATATGTAAACATGATCCTGACCTTGAAATGTAGCCTGCAATTAAAAATTTAAAGCTTTTTACTCAATTCTGGAGAAGTTTAAGATATGAATACAGGAATGTAGCAATGAAAGGCTTTGCTGACGTACCTTGATTTTGCTAACGAAATTGATAGCTTCGTCGAATTCTAGTGGCTCCTCCAGAGATTCATCCTCAGGGAGTGTGATTTCATATCCTTCTGGCAAAAAGGCATTGAACCCCAAAATTAGGCCCCAATTACCTTCGAATAGCTCCTTAACTTTGGCTATGACGCCGTCAATATCAATTCTGCAAATAACCACAACAAATATCTGAGTCTGCGAGTGAGTAGTTTGTAAATGAAAAGGCAAAAGTTAAGAACAAACTTCTTCTACCTTCGACCCTTGAAAGCTTTTATGACATCAAGAAATTCATCATACTTATCCTTCCTGTCACGAAAATTTTCCTTCACAGTCCTCAGATAAATTAAGGAATCTGCTGTTGTCACTTTCGGCGCAGCCACCGGCACGGACCTTCATTTCCCCCAAAATACAAATCCATATGACAAAATACAAAGATCGTCACAGCAATCAAGAGAATCAAAATTCCTTCACCAACATCTCAAATTTATCACATAATCAAAACCAAACATGTAATTGTTAGGAAAAAAAAAAATCAATAACCTTCTATTAATTAATCCCCAATGACCTTAAAACTCATAAACTAAGAAAGAAGATATGCAGATATTATTTAACCGTAGAAACCATAATCAGGAGTGCGAATCGTCTCAATTTGATGAGTTCATAAAGAATGCTATAACTGGACAGTAGGATCATCATCGCTTACAATATGAAAATATCTAAATCGAAAAAAAAAAAAAAAAAAAAAAAAAAACCAAATTAAAGACTTACGGTTCGACGGGGGAAGGCGGCGACACGGCCGGGAGTTTGCCTTCGGAACCGACGAACCCATCGTTTCCAGACTCCTTCATTTCCAAGATCACGCTTCAATGCAGTGCAATAGAGAGGAAGGCGGAGTTGGAGGCGGCGGAAGAGGAGGGAGTAGTGATTAGGGTTTCTTTAGAGTGAGTAGAAACGTTATATGGGGAAGATGAGGGGTATAATAGAAAACTCACCTCGCCATCTATATTAGTGTTTATCGGTTCGGGGTTCGGGTACGGTGATGAATAATAGTTTCGGCACCGAGCCGAATATATTCTAGCCATTAGATTAAATTTATGATAAACGGTTAAGATTGTTTGCATTGGTAAAATAGTCATTTTGACTAAATGTTAATAAAACATAAATTTCTTCATTTATATCTATAATTTAGAAATTATATATATTGTTATGAAATATATCAAATATAACTATAGTAATAATATATAATATATGTATATATATGTATGTATGTATGAGTGTTTGTATATAATTCAGAGAGAGAGAATGGAAAGAGCCGAGAGAGAGACAAAGTGGAAATAAAATTTTTATAAATTATATCTATTATTAGTACACAAGATTTAGGTCTATTTATAGACCATTTACAAAGACACTATTAGTCATCAAATTGGGTGATTCATCAATGCAATTAAACGACACCTATCATTATATATATATATATGATGTGTTTATACAAAATAATGACACCTATCTTAATAACTAATAAGTCATAACACTCCCCTTTAAGTGTCATTAACTGTAATGAATACGCCTCGTTAGAACCTTACTAGGAAAAAACCCAACACGACAAAAATCCTAGTCAAGGAAAAAGAGTACATCATTCATGCATTAAAAATACTTCAATTGATGTGGACATCACTTGAAATATTACTCCCCCTGATGTGGACATCATTTGAAATATTGCAACCGACTCATCCCGATGATCTTTACTAATTTCTCGAACGTTGCGGTCGGTAAAGCCTTGGTCAACAGATCTGCTAAATTTTGGTCTGATCGAATCTGCTGCACATTTATCTCACAATTTTTCTGGAGATCATGAGTAAAGAAAAATTTTGGTGAAATATATTTCGTTCTATCTCCCTTGATATATCATTCTTTCAGTTGCACTATACAAGCTGCATTATCTTCGTACAAAATAGTATGAGGATTATCATTTTTATATTTCAAACCACAATTCTGTAAAATGTGGTGAATAATTGATCTTAGCCAAACACACTCTCTACTGGCTTCATGAATTGCTATTATTTCTGCATGATTTGAAGATGTGGCGGTTAATGTTTGTTTAGTGGATCTCCAAGATACCACTGTACCGCCACAAGTAAACATATAGCTAGTTTGAGATTTAGCTTTATGCGGATCAGAAAGATACCCAGCATCTGCATATCCAATCAATTCATGTCGAGATCCTTTTGGATATAATAGACCAAGATCAATAGATCCTTATAGATAACGAAAAATATGTTTGATTCCTTTCCAATGTCGTTGTGTTGGCATTGCATTAAATCTGGCTAATAAATTTACAGCAAACGCTATATCTGGTCTAGTACTGTTAGCCAGATACATTAGTGCACCAATAGCACTTAAATATAGTACTTAAGGACCAAGTGCTTCCTCATTCTCTTCTTTTGGTCTAAAAGAATCTTTAATAGGATCGAGAGTTCTAACGACTATTGGAGTACTTAATGAATGTGCTTTATCCATTGCAAATCGTTTCAATACCTTCTGGGTACATGTAAATTGATGTATCAAAATCCCATTTTCCAAATGTTCAATTTGTAGACCAAGACAAAATTTTGTTTTCCCGAAATCTTTAATTTCAAACTCCCTTTTCAAATATTCAATAGCTTCTTGGATCTCTTCAGGGGTTCCAATTAAATTCAAGTCATCCACATAGACAGCTATTATTACAAAATTTCTCCCATTTTTCTTTATAAAAATACACGGACAAATGGAATCATTGGCATATCCCTCTTTCAATAATGATTCACTGAGACAACTATACCACATGCGACCAGATTGTTTGAGCCCATACAAAGACTTTTGTAATTTAATAGAATAACATTCTTTTGGCTTTGATTTATATGCATCAGGCATACTAAATCCTTCAGGGATTTTCATATAAATATCACTATCCAACGAGCCATATAAATATACAGTTACAACGTCCATCAGACGCATATCCAAATTGTCATGTACTGCCAAACTGACAAGATATCGAAATATTATTCCATCAATTACTGGAGAATATGTTTCATTAAAATCAATTCAGGTCTTTGTGAAAAACTTTGAGCAACAAGTCTTGCTTTATATCTGGCAATTTCATTATTCTCATTTCGCTTTCGAATAAATACCCATTTATAGCCAACAGGCTTAACACCTTCAGGTGTTTGAACAATGGGTCCAAAAACTTTTCGTTTTGCCAGTGAATTTAATTCAAACTGGATCGCATCTTTCCATTTTGACCAATCTATTCTTTTCCGACGTTCATCAACTGATCTAGGTTCTGGATCCTCGTCATTTTCCATTAGATTAAGTGCTACATTATATGCAAAAGCATTATCCATAATTGTATCACTTCGGTTCCAATGTTTTCCAGTAGTAACATAATTTATTGAATTTTCAATAATTCCATTCTCTTCAGAAGAAATTCTATTAGGATTAACATCCTCATTAAGTTTATCAAGATCAATTTCTCTAGAAATCTGATCCATGTTATTACATGTTTCTTGAGGGTTTTGATTAACATTCAAATCTTCAATAATTTCATTTGTTCCTCTTTTCTTTCGAGAATTTTTATCCTTGGAACCTACAGGTCTGCCACACTTTAGGCGTACATTTGATTCATTAGCACTTTGTATTTTGTCTCCAGGAATAACAATTTTAGCAGATACGTTTTCAGCAGCTATATAAGATCTAGTGACCTTGCTGGCGTCACAAAAAGCATCAGGCAACTGATTTGTTATTCGCTGCAAATGTAAAATTCTTTATACCTCTAATTCACTTTGACTTGTACGAGGATCAAGAAAACTGAATGGTATTTTCTAAGTAATTTCCTTTTTCAGTTGATCAGTTTCTCCCCCTAATATCGGGAAATGCGACTCGTCAAAATGACAATCAGCAAAACGAGCTGTAAACGAATCACCAATTAATGGTTCAAGATATTTAATGATAGATGGTGATTCGTACCCGACATATATCCCCAATCTCCGTTGGGGGCCCATTTTTGTACGTTGGGGTGGTGCAATTGGCACATAAACCGCGCACCCAAAAGTTCTCAAATGTGAAATATTAGACTTTTCATTGTACACTAATTGTATTGGGGAGTAGCTATGATAGCTGATCGGTCTTAATTTTATCAGTGTTGCTGCATGCATAATTGCATATCCCCAAGCAGATACGGGAAGTTTGGATTTCATTAGCATAGGTCTTGCAATTAATTGCAGTATTTTTATAAGTGATTCAGCTAGACCATTTTGAGTATGTACATGAGGTACATGATGTTCAATGTCAATTCCAATAGACATGCAATAATCATCAAAAGTCTTAGATGAAAATTCACCAGCATTATCAAGACGAATTTTCTTTATTGGGTGATCTAGAAACTGAGCTCGTAATCTAATTATTTGAGCAAGCAACCTCGCAAATGCCAAATTGCGGGTAGATAATAAACACACATGCGACCATCTAGTAGATACATCAATAAGTACCATAAAATATCGAAATGGTCCGCATGGTGGATCTACATGTCCACATATATCACCCTGAATTCGTTCTAAAAATGAAGGGGATTCAGTTCCCACTTTTGCCGGTGATGGTCTAGTTATTAACTTTCCTTTTGAGTAAGCAACACATATAAACTCATTTGTTTTTAATACCCTTTGATCTTTCAAGTTATCACCATTGGAATTTCCAATAATTCATCTCATTATAGTATTACCAGGATGCCCAAACCGGTCATGTTAAATCATAAAATCTATAGACTTCTTGTCTACCAGATATGTCTCAACCACATTAATCTTTGTGCAATATAATCCGGAAGACAATGAAGGCAATTTTTCTAATATATATTTATGTCCATCAATGAATTTTGTAATTAACAAAAATTCATTATTTGTCTCACTTGATGTCTTAATATGATATCCATTTATGCGAATATCATTAAAACTCAACAAATTTCTTTGAGATTTACTATAATATAGTGCATTTTGGATATCAAGTTTTATTCCTTCGGGGAGAAAAATTATCGCTCTTCCAGAGCCCTCAATTAACTTCGCACAACCACTTATGGTATTCACCTCAATTTTTTTTCAACTTTAGGTTGGTGAAATATTTCTTATATTTCAATATGGTGTGCGTTGATGCACTATCAATGAGACATAAACTGTCTTCCATATTATTCATTATAACGTGCTCAACATTCATATTTCTTCTTCTGGGAGAAATATAAAAATAAATATATCAAAAATATGGAGAAAATACATAGTTGTCATATCATTACAAAATGTAAGGAGCAAAAACTACATGTGTTACAAAAATATATACATATATCTATCTGCATTTTATATCGCATTTCCAGGATTTTCATAGTACCCACCTTCAGGGTGTACTAGAAAATCAGATACATCTAGCTGCGTATTATCATTACATTTATCACCCCCACTTCCACTGGCAACATTCTCTGAAAAATTAATTTCTGGGAGATTGACATTTTCCAGTGCTTTAACTTCTTCGGGTACTTTATCTTTCTGTTTCAGGAAATTTTGGTACAGCTCAACGAAATAAGAATTGGAACGACAATTTCTGAACCAATGTCCTGTCATTCCGCAGCGATAACATTTGTCCTCGCTTTTCTTTGAACTCTGACCAACATCATTCTGAAGCCGCTTCATAGGCCTATTTGATTCCTGCTCATCAAAATATCCCTGACGGTAATAATGTGAAACAAACCTGCCACGACCTCGTCCACGGTCGGCTCCACGTCCACGACTCATTCCACATCCACGACCAAATCCACGTCCACGACTAAATCCACGTCCACTGCGTTGTCTGCGACCTCGTCCGCGGTAGAATCTAGGCATATTATTTAAACACTGAGTCGCATTCACTTCAGGGAATGGACTCGCACCAGTTGGCCTCGATTCGTGATTTTTTAACAATAATTCGTTATTCTGTTCAGCAACAAGTAGACAAGTAATAAGATCACAATATTTATTAAAACCCCTTTCTCGATATTGTTGCTGTAAAACTATATTAGAGGCATGAAATGTGGTAAATGTTTTTTCCAACATATCCCTATCATAAATATTTTCTCCACAAAATCTTAACTGGAACGTGATTTTGAACATCATGAAATTATAATAGGCAACTGTTTTAAAATCTTGCAAACGCAAGTGTTGCCATGCATGTTTCACTTTTGGTAATATAACAGATTTCAAGTGTCCAAATCGATCTTTCAAATTTGTACATAATTCAAATGGATCTTTCACCATTAAATATTCCATTTTCAGGGCTTCGTCAATATGACGACGCAAGAAAATCATTGCCTTTGCACGTTCTTGATTTGTGCATTCATTTTCACTAATTATTGTTTTCGAAAGCCCTATGGATTCGAAGTGCATTTCGACATCCATTACCCACGGC
Source organism: Andrographis paniculata (assembly GCF_009805555.1). NCBI lineage: Eukaryota > Viridiplantae > Streptophyta > Magnoliopsida > Lamiales > Acanthaceae > Andrographis > Andrographis paniculata. Next base: position 1,859,117 of record NW_026137589.1, read on the forward strand.
ATATAATTATTTCCGGTAATTGCCAGTGGGCGAAATTCAAAATTTGCTATATTAGACATTGTTAAAAGAAACTAAATAGTTACCAGAAATTCCGCAACCTTCCGAGTAATACAACAAAAACAACAACAAAAAAAATACGCTATCTTTATATGCACTTCCTCGGCAAAGCCTCGTGCTGATAACTTGTTATGAAATATATCAAATATAACTATAATAATAATATATAATATATATGTATATATATGTATGTATGAGTGTTTGTATATAATTTAGAGAAAGAGAATGGAAAGAGCCGAGAGAGAGACAACGTGGAAATAAAATTTTTATAAATCATACCCATTAGTACACAAGATTTAGGTCTATTTATAAACCATTTACAAAAACCATTAGTCATCAAATTGGGTGATTCATCAATGCAATTAAACGACACCTATCATTATATATATATGATGTGTTTATACAAAATAATGACACCTATCCTAATAACTAATAAGTCATAACATATATCGATTTATGCAATTATCACACTTACGTTTTTGTGGTTGATCGTAAACTAAAATATTTCACACCGAAAAAAATTATACTTATACTATTTGTTGATTTTCAATCATAGAAAAAATCGTTTAAACAAAATAAGTGTTAGGACTGGGCCCAACTCAACACTGATATGATAGTGTCTGTTTTAGGCTGTGCTCGTACGGATTTGTATTTGAACTTTCTCCAAGAAATAATAAAAAAATTCTTTCCGGATATCTCGATTCACCAAATTTGGCGGCTCCCCCAGGGTCCCTCATCTGAGATTACATAAGCTAAAAGACTACGACGGAAAGACAAGCCAGAATTTCTCGAACGAACCGCACTCCTTCGCACCCGATCAATGAAGACTCAAAGCGAACTCGTTTGGTGAAAAGTTTCCGAATACCATTGGATGTGTTATCTTTATCACAAAAGGCCTTATGGAATTGATGTGGGACTTATAAGGTGTTAGATTTTATTCAAATCTTTCAATGTAGGACTTGAGTTTGCACCATAACAATTATTCCCTCAAACCAAGGACCAACAAATAGGTCTTCGCTACCTACTTTGCACTGTTTATCACAAAGGGACTCACTACCTGACCAACCACAACTGTCAGGGTCGACCCAACGTCAGGAGACTTTCGAAACAAGGTATTTTCACATATCACGAGGGCTTCCTACAACCACAACCAATGTTCAATGCCACCCAGTCCACTCTACTAATGAACCAGGCTCTAATACCACTGTTGAGACTGGGTCAACTCAATGCTAGTATGATATTGTCCGCTTTGAGCTGAGCTCGCACGGATTTGTTTTTGGACTTCCTTCAAAAGGCCTCATACTAGTGAAGTTCATGCGTGACTAGGGATGGGAATAGGCCGGGCCGCCTGTCAGGGGCCTACGGTCTGACCTACATAAGGTCTAGCTTGGCATGATCTATTTACTAAAAATGCCAGGTCAAAAAAATTTTAAAGCCTTTTTAATTAACAGGTCAGCCTACTTAACATTATTATTTTTTTATAAAAATACGTTTTATAATTATATATTAAAAATAACTTTCTATCTAATAATAATATTTATTAAATAATTTTAACTATAAATTTATTATAAAAAATAGAATTTTTTAACTTTTGTATATATTATATAATTGTTTATACTTTATTTATTTTTTATTTCTAACTAAATTTAGAGATAAATAAATAAATAAAAATATTATGTAATTTTTTAAATAGGCTTGTAGGCCAGACCAGACTTCTAAAAAGGCCGGGCTCAGGCTCTTAAAAAAAAATTTCAGACTTACATGTAACACCCCCAGTTAGCTCATACTGGAAATGCTACCGCCACACTGCATCATGAGGCCGTCATCTCCTACTTCGGGCCCCACAATACAGTGTTAAGGCTAAAATTAACCATAAAAGCTCATTATTATATAACAAAATCTGATTTATAAATATTTACAAAACACACCCCTTAACAAAAGGTTTTTCCGGTTTAAAACTTTACATATAATACAATAGACGTAAGTTCACTCACTCAGTCCGTCTTTCTATATCCCGAGACGTCCCCTGTCTCGGATGTGCCATGCATACCTGAAACAAATATTTTCTTAAAAGCAGTCTAGAATTAAATCCATTTTAAGAACTACATGAAATGTGTCATTTTATACCTTTTTAAAATAAAGTTTAATTCTCGTTTATCATAATATACGTGTCATGCCATGCAAATAGTGAAATGATGCAATACAGATATCAAACTCAACAACAATGCACATCCACATATATATATACATCCGCCGAAGTGAACAGCCAGAATAACTCGGCTCCATAATAATAGGGTCACTGCATTTATCTAAGTGAGCAGCCGGAATACCCTCGGCTCCGCAATAACAAGCTCACTAGACCATCATCAATAAATAGCCGAAAAATCCTCGGGTCAAGGAAGGACCTGATAAACCTATAATAATATAACAGTCATCCAGTCACTCCCATATACCCACCATACAACTCCTACAATCAATACATGGATAGCCGAATGTTGTCGCCATTAACCACAAGACGCCCCATAGTCTGTGATAGCGAAGATAGGACCCCCAAACTAGCCCTATCCCGTATAATGTAGCAGAATCCGTGCAACCTGGAATCACCCAAGGGAAACCCGAAAACTCTACTCCTCCTCGCGCGCCCTAACGGGATCACGTTTAGAGTTTGGTATATGATCCTAAACTACCAGTAGACCTCACCAGTGGCCAACCCAATGAGTGGAACAACACCGAACATGAATGATTAGACCAAATACGTCTAAACTACAATGAGTCTAATCCTTGAATGACCGTGCGACTAAGTCACCCAGTTGTGCGACTACTATCGTCCACTATCGCCAAAGTGTTACGGTACATCGGGGTCGAATATCCTAACCCCAGATGATGCCCTCGCCTAACACTACCGCACACAACAACTAGACGATAGATCCATAAAATATATCCGATAAACCGTGCAATATGTGTGCAGTATGTCAAATAAGTGAATTTATTGAAAATGGCTGATGAGACAACTCACATATCCTCATTTTCATAAATTCACCCACTCGATCAAATACATATATCAAATATCATAAACCGTGAAGTCTCCCACATGCATACGCACACATATATATAAATATATACATGCACTGACAAAATGATTCACATAATATCACGTTAACATATTAATTAGAATCGCATGTAACATGCATACCTAATTTCTTAAAATTAGATTTAATTCCCTACTGATTACCTCTTATCGACACTCCCTAGCTTTTGCAATCTCACCCAAATCTCCTCCAACGTACACCTGTCCCATTATTTACTCAAATCAGATGAGCTATATGTTTATTCATACGGGCTACTTGCTTATTCAAAAGCTAATTTGTATAATTAACTTGTTGGGTTTCAAACTTTTATATTTATTAGACTACGATATTCTAGCTATAAAACTCTTATACCTCATAATATTTATATCGCCCAATTATTAAATAAAAATACTTAAATATATGAATAAACAGGCATGTGCAATACACTGCCGTTTTCAATTCGGCTCGGATCGATACGAAATTCTCAGAATATAATGCTAGGACTACGAATAGGCTATTAGCTAAAGAAATTCGTCGATTAAATAGCCAAATAGCCAGTTATGAATTTTTGAAGAATTTCTAATTTAATATCTTCAATATCTAAATTCATATTAAAATTCATAATTAAATTCTAAGTATAACAAAGAATACAATACCGAAGTCAGAATCGAAATCGGACGACTAAATCTTTTTCTTTCTTATTTTCTTATTTTCCTTCTTTCTTCCTCCTCTTTTCTTTCTCCTGCGGACGTCTGCTTTTGCTTTTCTTTTCTTCACAAATGGGTTTGCTTATTTTATATATATATATATATATTATTATATTATTATATATATATATATTATTTTTTATATTTATCTTAATCGATATTTATCTGTTTAACAGTCTTTTCAATCATAATCAATATATAAAATAGGAATAAAATTTATTCCAAAATATTAATTTCTTGATTCCAAAATATTATAAAAATATTTATTTGCTATAATAATATTATTTTATACACTCCAAAATCGGGGTATTACATTACAGGCTAGGCTTAGGCCAAATATTTTTAAAACAGGCCAGGCCTATTTAGCCAAAGCCTGGCATGACCTGACCTATTTCCGACCCTATGCGTGACTTATAGGATGTTAGATTTTCTTCAAATCTTCTAATATAGGACTTGGGTTTGCACTTCAACAATTCTTCCCTCAAACTAAAGACCAACAAATGAGCTCCCCTCCAATGATATTTCATTGATTTGCACACCTTGGGCCGCCTAGCCATATTGCAGATTCCAATCACGAGGTCAATGAGGTCGAAGGCTTCCTACCACCACAATCAACGTCCAATGTCACCCAAACCACTTTACCATCCAATGTTAGGACTGGGTCAACTCAACATTAGTATGATACACTACCAATAAACTTAATTTTTGTAGCAGTTATAATGTCGGTAACTATAGATCTATAATAAAAAGTAGTTTTAGTTATGAAATTTATCGTAACAAAAAAAATTAATTTGGTCAACGTTCTATATTTTATTTGTTTCGATAATTTATTAGTAACAATTACAATTATTACGGAATATCGTCTTGAAAATATATTTGTTACGTGTATTACTCTGTAACAAAAGATAAATAAATGTAATGACCCTAACAATTGATCCGTGACAAATGATATTATTAGTTAACAAATTTACCGTAACAAAAAAAATTTTGTTACAAAAAATTCACCATAACATTTATACTCCTATAAAGTTATATATAATTTTATACTAAAAATAATTATGAAGCAAATACTACGTTAACAAATAATAAAATTAAGGGTAAACTGTTTTTTTAGTCCCGTAACTAAACCCCTTTATCATTTTAGTCCCGTAAATGGAGTATGTCGCAAATTAGTCCCATAAGTGAAAAATTTTCGCTGTTTTAGTCCTCCGGCGCCGAAGATGCCCGCGTGGGACTAGTTTGCGATAGGCTCCATTTACGGGACTAAAATGATAAAGAGGTCAAATTACGGGACAAAAAACAGTTTACCCTTAAATTAATTATTATTAATTTTTAAATAAAGCAAAGTATATTTTAAAAAAATAAAATAAAATAATACATTTTCAATTCAGTTATGAATTAACCCTAAAAATATACATACCGCTGCTCACTCCCTTCTCTCTTCCCCTTCACCCCGTCCCTATCCCCAAATCCGACCGATGTTGTCATCCACCAGCCACATCCACAACGGTCGCCCACAAGTTCTTTCTATTTCTTCTTCTTCTTCTCCATCTCCCATTTAGCCATTCTCTCTTTTTTCTTTTTTCTTTTTTTCCTTCATCTTTCTCCTTCTTCTTCACCCATCTGCTTCCCTGCTTCGGTTATCCATTCTGCTTCTGCACTTCAATGATTATTAATGTGACCGATAAACTATGCGTAGAGTAATCATCGAAACATCGAAGTCTCTGTCCATCGCGCCTGCCGCCGATCTCAACCATTGTCAACCGCCCAGGTTTGCTCCCCCTCTCTTCTCCTTCCCACAATTGATTTCACCTCCTCCGTCCAAATCCCCGAAAGGTGCCGCACAAATCCCCCACCGGCTTCTATTGTTGATGATGGTTTCTTTCTTGTAGATATGTGCACATGAGGGTTCGGAGCTCGAAGCTATCAGGGAATCCTTGAAGACAACAAGAGAATGCCATAATTCTAAGTTAATTGGTAAGGAATTTTTTTGGCATTTTGAAAATTTTAAATATGATTTTATGAATTTCATGAATTAAGACATTTGTTGTTCGATCCAGATTTATTTTAGTTACAATTATATGGTTTATTCATTCGAGCATATATAATTGTATCCATCTTTAATTAAATTTTTTACAACTCTCCATTTTTAGTAACACAAAGTGAGTTTTAGCTTCTTAACTTATTGTATTTTCTAATGCATATATGATTTTCTTTTTGTTAGTAGTGCCATTAACAATTGCATAATTACCCAAAATAGTGCATCTAGTTACATGCACAATTACTCGCATACAAGTATTTATTTATTGAACCTATTTTGAGTCCGTTTTAATCAAATATCTAAATGAGTGGATGATAATGCTTATGTTTTGAGTCTATATAATAAACGTTTTAGATTGAAAAAGTATACAATGTGTTCAGTTGTTCATATTTATACAAAGTTAACAAGTTATTGATAGTGCAAAAATATTTTATATATATACATGGTTGATTGTTTGTGCTTTAAGTATAAAGGTTATTTGTTGATTAAATTTAGTGATAAAGTATCGGAGTAATAAGTGGTTTTTGGATTGTATGTATATATATATATATATGCATATGCTCTTGGTTGTGAGTTTTCTTTGTTAGAATCTGTATGTAGTAACAATACCTTATTGTGTAAAGATAATTTTTTAATTTTTGTGTCCATAAAGTAGAGGGAAAGTGATGCGAGCGCAACCGAAGGATTCGGAAACTCGCAAACCACAGGAAATAAAGAAATAGAAAGATGCGGAATTTGGTGGAAGAAAGAGAGATGAAGCGGATATAGATAAAAGGATACTTTGGTTTCTTGATTCACAAGATTGATCGGATAGGCACCACGTGAGAACTAAGCAACACGCAACACAAAATCTCTAAACCAACAAGGAATAAAGAAGGATAATCTGGATTCTCGATCCACATGGTTGGTCGGATTAGCACCACGTGAGAACTAGGCAGCACGCAACACAAGATCTCTAAACCAATCAAGGAATGGAGTTGACGCAACAAGCGGTCCAGCACCGATTGAGAGGCGACGAACTGTCTCGAATCACTCGAAAACAACCCGATTTTGAAAGATTACCGAGGATTGCATCGCACAATCTCGAATAATCAAGCTAGCAAGAATCACTCTTGAAAGCAAATAAATTTTATAAGAAAATATCATGGTTTAGTGTATTGTTCTTACAATGATGATTATGGGACCTTTTATAGAGGAACCATGTAAAATTAAAATAAGAAAGTACACTATTAAAGGAAATAAAATCACATATGAGATATTTATTATAATCAACCTTATTTAGTATTATTGACCCATAATTCATGGCAATCTCATGATTATTAGTAATCCCTTGATCTGTGGAATTCATCTATTTAGGGGATATTGATTCATGGGATCCCTTCAATTAGGCATAGCAATTTAGGGGAGGTCCAATGCCTTGTAAAATGCTCCTGGCCTTATGGTCCTTGGGACTTGTGGTGCAATTCCGTCATGATGGTCACATCATCTCCTCCCTCTTCAAAAGGTTGTTCCATCAACCGTTCATTTCAAAATATTCTCATGCCAATTTTTTTTTTTTTGTAACTTTTTTTTCTTCTTTGTTTTTTTTTTCTTTCGGATTTTTTTTTCTTTTTTTTTGGATTATTTTTTGCCTTTTTTTTGACTTTTTTTTTTCAAATATGAACCGTGATATCGATCAAGAGATTGTATCAACTAGCTCTGATACCAGATGATGCGAGCGCAACCGAAGGATTCGGAAACTCGCAAACCACAGGAAATAAATAAATAGAAAGATGCGGAATTTGGTGGAAGAAATAGAGATGAAGAGGATATAGATAGAAGGATACTTTGGTTTCTTGATTCACAAGATTGATCGGATAGGCACCACGTGAGAACTAAGCAACACGCAACACAAAATCTCTAAACCAACAAGGAATAAGGAAGGATAATCTGGATTCTCGATCCACATGGTTGATCGGATTAGCACCACGTGAGAACTAGGCAGCACGCAACACAAGATCTCTAAACCAATCAAGGAATGGAGTTGACGCAACAAGCGGTCCAGCACCGATTGAGAGGCGACGAACTGTCTCGAATCACTCGAAAACAACCCGATTTTGAAAGATTACCGAGGATTGCATCGCACAATCTCGAATAATCAAGCTAGCAAGAATCACTCTTGAAAGCAAATAAATTTTATAAGAAAATATCATGGTTTAGTGTATTGTTCTTACAATGATGATTATGGGACCTTTTATAGAGGAACCATGTAAAATTAAAACAAGAAAGTACACTATTAAAGGAAATAAAATCACATATGAGATATTTATTATAATCAACCTTATTTAGTATTATTGACCCATAATTCATGGCAATCTCATGATTATTAGTAATCCCTTGATCTGTGGAATTCATCTATTTAGGGGATATTGATTCATGGGATCCCTTCAATTAGGCATAGCAATTTAGGGGAGGTCCAATGCCTTGTAAAATGCTCCTCGCCTTATGGTCCTTGGGACTTGTGGTGCAATTCCGTCATGATGGTCACATCAGAAAGTTAAAGGGCTGAGTCTTGATTGTGAAAAGTGTCCTGGTGGGGTCGAATATATATGCAAAAACATCAAACAAATCCAATGATTTTTCACATTAAGGGGCTCTTGTCATTTGTCCGTTTGCTTTCTAATGAAATTATATGTTTCTAAGTTCCAACTTAGGAGGGTAAAGTTTGGTTAATTTTAAGAGTAGAAAGCAAATAGCAATATATTTAAGTTATGAAAAACTTCAGTGCAACTTCTTTATGTTAGTAAAAATATTTATTCTAACGTTCAACTTCCTTATGGTTATTGTTGATATATTATGCTTAGGTACACCACGTACTAATATATGTCAAAGCATATGATAAATCAAAGTTGATGGATGATATGGATGAGGATAATGAAACCTTAGTTTTCACAAGAAATAATGCTTCAGCTAAAAGAAGCCAATCTTGTATAAAATACAAAAACAAAGACCAAGATATCTGAATGATCTTCATCATTTAAATATGAAATTAAAGAAGAAGATGATGAGGATCATGTCCTTATGTCACCAAGAATGAAGAAATTTATGTTGTCGTCAGTTCAGAAACCATCATCTGTCTGAAATTAAACAAGAAGACGATGGGGATCATATCCCTATGTCACAAAGAATGAAGAAATTTACGTTGTCGTCAGTTTAGAAAACATCATAGGCAAAAAGCATGTCAAAATCTGTATATCCAATATCGAAGAAAATAAATAAGAAATCAAAGAAATTTATGAAAAATTTCAAGTATTGCTAGTCATCAAAGATTTTGCAAAGTTGTAATGAGGGGCAAAAGTAGACTACTTTCATTCACAATGCAGTGATTTCTCCCCCTTCATAGAAGCCTCGTGGGGTAAAGAGATTCTACAAAGTAAAGCCTATTGACTTAACACCAAAGCGGGGAAGAGGTGATCCTTATCACTCCATATTATATATCCTTTGTTTAGTTGTTTTTGGCTAATATTGATTTCTACAATTCTTAGAAACTTAAACACTTATTTTTATTATTGTGGCAGATGGTCATGGAATATATGCAGTTATGCTTTCTACTAAGTATATTTGCAGTTATGAATGATTGACAAAAAATACTGGGAAAGAATCATGTTATTCAGGACTTGGAACATTGCGATTTCACTCCGAGATATGAATGACATTAGAGAGAAAAGGGAAAAAAGTAGCAGATGCGTTCTGAAGTATATTATAAATGATTTTCGTAAAATTTGGATTCTATAAATTCTTCTTATACAGAAGTTTGTTTTGTATTGTACAATCCTTCACATCGTGAGAATTCTTGTACAATCATTATTATACAATGTCCTTGTTGTTATCGGATTTTTAGCTACCATGGCCTCTTGAACGGAAACGTCAAACATGTAAGCCCATCGTGCTTTCAACTTCGCCGGCTGTAAATTTTCAGCATTTAATTAATTTCTGCATCTTGCTGACTTGCAATTGCTGGAATTCGATTTAGTGTGGGTGATCCTAATTTAGCAGAAAAATTTGATCGATTTCTTTTGGAGTCGTATTTTGCTTCCGACCATTGAGAAGAATGGTGGTTGCAACCTAGTGAGTTGCATATGTGGGCAAGCATTTTGATAAAACACTCTTTGTTAGCACATTCTTCCTAGTGAGTTGCATATGTGGGCAAGCATTTTGATAAAACACTCTTTGTTAGCACATTCTTTCTCATATAGGAAACTTGGTGCATTGATTTTATAATGATGTTTTCACAAATTAATGTCTAGATGTATGATATGAGATTCAGCTTACATAATCCAATTATCGCCTTTTCATCTTTTGATTTGTTTTATAATCCACTCTAGCAATTGTTATATGCTTATTTAAGATATCGTCCGAACAACAATTTGACGGATTTTTTTTTTTTTTTATTTTTTTATTGTAATACGAATTTAGTTTGCCACTATATTCATGATTTATTTATATATATCAGGATATGTTGTTTACTTTTGTATGTTGATAATAAGTTTGCAATTCACATGTATTAATAAATTTGTTTACAAATGTTTTTTTTTTTTTTTTTCGTTGTAACTAGCACAAGTTTCTGTATTTATGTAGGTGATACTACCAATTTTTAAAGTCTTTGTCACGGATGTTATGGTTCCGAAAACTCCACTTATACTTCCAAAAAATGCTAGAACAAAGATCATTGCTGAGGTACTTGACAAATATAACATTGTGTGTACGTACAAGAATGTACATATTTTTTTAGTGGTTTTATTTTTTGGGGGGAACTACATGATTTCAATTGCAATAATAAATTCTTATCTATCTTGAAAACTCATTGCAGCTGGTCCGCCAACCTTGATTGCTTTCTTTGTGATTCTACGATCAACGAGCTTGGTCGTCTTTATTAGTCGTTCTTAGTTGGCATTAAAATAGTATTACTGTTTGGTACTAGATTGATTTGTTTATGTATTATATTTTTAATTTGGGGATCGTATATTACTTGACTATCAGGTTGGTATACGACACGGTTGTAGTTGAGTATGATTTAAAGTACTGTTGGCAATTATATTAGTACTTTTGTCATGTCTATGAACGTTGTTTGATTGACGTAATTTTGTAGGGTTCATTAAGGATTTCAAAATTTATTATAATAAAATTATGGTTTTAGTTATTTGTTGTGCAGCTGAGTGTATTAATTGTATTACTTTTTGTTGCAACAAAAACTTTATCTTAGGTAGAAATGACTTTTGTACCGATTTTTTTGTTACGGTAATTTTCATAACAAATGGTGATTTGACTTTTGTTCCATATTTTTTGTTACGAAAAAATGTCATAAAAAAAATTCTGACAAAATTTCATTTTTAGACTTCATCCAAAAAGATTTTATACTATTGGAGTTCATGTGAGACTTGTAAGGTGTTAGATTTTCTTTAAATATTCCAATGTGGGATTTGAGTTTGTACCCAACGCTTAATATCATATGATGTGAATAAAGACTACACTAAGAAAATCCTTAATCTCGGTAAATTGTTATTTATAAAGTAACTATAGTACGATTTGAAATGCATTATATGTTAAATCTTATATATAATATACATTTAATTTTTTCACTACAATTTTCAAACATTATTTTTTGTCAATACAACAAACAGCTTTGCAACCGTTAAAATCCAACCAAATTTTTTTTGTCAACATCATTTTTATTGGAATGTTTTTTATGATTTATTTTTTCAACTATTCTTGGGAAATATTGACTACAAAATTTTAATTTACAAAAAATGTAAGAATCTTAATTTGGTAGTTTTTTAAAATCATAATTTAATTTGATTCAATTATAAGTTAACAAGCATCAAGTTATATCCGAATTTTAGGAAATTGTTGGATTTTTTTTATTTATATATTAATATAATATGTTCTTAATTTAAGGAAATTGAATCATTTACCCTAAAATTGTGAAGTGGTATATGAGTTTTTTTTTTATTATTAAAACAAATTTAATTACTTTCTCCTAACTTTTTATTCAGTTTGAATAAAAAAATTATTCCTAGCTTTGCACGAGAAAAAAACAAAATCGATAATGTAATATCTTCTCACAAATCAAATATTCAAGAAAAAAAGATGATGGGCATCATATTTGTTGAAGCATTTCTGCAACTTATTTTTTTCGACGACATTTAAAAATTATTGATAAAGTAATTTAATTGATGAAAAATAATAATATGTTATTTTTGTTCATTTTTTAAAATTGTAATCCAAATTCCAATCTAATTTAATTATTTAATTAATAAAAAACTATTTATGTATGATTTTTTTTTAAAAAAAATATTGATTTTATTGCTCATAGCTATAAATTATTCTTAATTTAAAGAAATATAATCATTTATCCTAGATTTTGGAGCTTTAATCGATAATTCTAATTACAAAAGTATTTCTCAACAATTTTAATCCAAATAATTCAAAAAAAATTATTATTCCAATAAGAGCTAGAAAAACAAGAAAAAAAAATTCGATAAACTATATAGTGATTGTTGGATTGACAATATTTTGGTTTGTAATAGAAATCATATTATATATCTTCACGCATCATATTACACAACAATGAGCATCATCTTGGTTGAACAGATAATGATTGGACAAAAAACATCCTTTCTATGCCCGGACGGTGAGTACACATAATATTGTCTTTTTGTCCATCCTTTCTATGCCCGGACGGTGAGTACACATAATATTGTCAATAAGCACATAGTCGTGATTCTGCAGTACACGGATGCAAAAAAAGTTTAATGAAGGTCCTCACCAGGTGCAATACATCCATAATTGTTGCAACAGGGCGGGTTACAAAAAAAAGAAGTAAAATTGATCACTAAAAAACACATTACTCAAAAGATGTTGTTGCTTTGACATATGACTATAATGAAAAAGAGACATGAAATACGTACAATGTGTCCTGCAAAGTTGACGTTGAAATTCATTTCATACATGCATCGTCATTTTATTCAAAATTAAATTATAAATAGAAAACAAGACGTATCATAAAATGAATAATGACACGTTCATAAAATTATATTTCATTATCTTATCATTACTGAATTAGCATATTTATATGTAGCATATAGCTAACTAGTATAGCAATAGAAGTATTATATTTTCAAAAAAATAAAAGAAGTCCCAACCATCATCTTCACATAAAACAATTAGCATATCTATCGAAATTGCATAGCATATATTGCTAAATTGAACAACAACATATCTATCATATTTTCAAAAGTAAACTGTCACTACCAAATAGAATAACAACATACTATTTGGCTCTTCTTGGTCAAATATCTGCAAACCGAAGGATGAAGGGGGCTTGGGACTGTGCTCTCTTGCCGATTGAAATTTGACTCTTCTTGCTAACTTTATTTGGATCCTTAACTCCGATAAAGCTTTTCTTTGGGTGAAATGGATTCATCACAAATATTTATGCACTCAAAATATTTGGCAGGCCTCGGCTACCTCGCAGCATTCCTATTTCTTCAAAACAATCATAAAAATCAGGGATAAATTGTCGATGCTTATTGGGAGTTCTAATCAAGCCCAGGCTGCTCTTGAGTCATGGTTTCGCCATGGTAATGGTGGCACTGCTGCAGCCTATGACTGTTTCAGACCTCGGGGGAGCAGTTGGTCTTTCTTCAAGCCTATTTGGGACTTTCCTATCCTCCCGAAACATTCTTTTATTCTATGGCTTGCGGTGTCGGGGAAATTAAAGACAAAAGATCGCTTATCTTTCTTTGATATTGACCCCACATGTGTCTTATGCAGGAACTGCCCTGAAAACATTCAGCACCTTTTCTTCGAATGCTCTTTCTCATCCCAGGTGTGGAAGAGAATTTGCGAGTGGATCCGAGCCCCACCCTCTCTCTCATCGCTGGATTTGGCGGCTTCTTGGATCCGAAGCTCAAGTGATCGTGATCCTACTGTTCAGATTCTTCGGCCTAGGTTTTGCGGCTACAATTTATTATTTATGGAATGCTAGGAAAAAAAGGATCATGGAGCATTTTGCGTTTGAACCGGGGATTTCTGTCGACAAGATTAAGGCATGCTGTTTCAGAATTTTATACTCCATCGGACAGCAGACGACCAGGGATACAAGCTGATGCCTCCAGCTTTTAATTTAATCAGGCTTGCTGGGCAGTTTATTTATTTTCTTATCTCTTAGTGATGTGGTTGGACTTGAGACCCATTTTCTATCATCATTTTTCGACCATTGACCAATGCTTGTTGAGCTTCGAGTTTTTGAGAATTTTCCGGATATGCCCGGTGCTTTTGTAATTATTTTCTTATTTATTTATATATATAAAACTCTTGATCTTTCCAATCACAAAAAAAAAAAAAAAAAAAAAAAAAAAAAACATACTCATCATATACACATTCTTAGAAGATATAACTCAAAAGAATGAACTACAACATCAATACAAACATCCTTAATCATGTTAGCATTTTTTTTTTGTTCAACATAAATACCCATAACAAATATCATGCATGACAAAAATTACATGCAATTTAAGTCATATTAACTACGGGAATGTAACCCCTCATTTATAGTCATGGGATTGACAAATAGTAAAACCCTCTTACAAAGTATTTTAAAAAATAGTCATTTAGTCAAAAGAAACTTTCTGTTGTTGAACACAAGGACTTTCTTCGGCACGCAGGGAAATTGTATAGAGTTGGTTTTCCCGACTTTCAGCCTCGTCGACGCCACGGTCTCTTTCTCGAGTCATCCATGTCAACTTGAAACTCGAGCGGAAGCTTTGCCCAAATTATTTAAGAATCGATGGGGAGTGAGAACGAAATGGGAGAAAGCAAATGTCAACTTTTTGACTTTGACGGTTTGCGACGAACACCGGCAACTTGGCTCCAGCATGCGGGATCAAAAAACTTAATAGCGAAAACGAATTTGAAGTTGGATTTAAGATTCAATTTACTTATTTTATTTGATCTTTTTGTTTTGTCTTGTTTATTGTTTATATTATTTTAAATTTTTTGTAATGTGTGTATATTATTTAGATTTTACATTAATTATTAAAAATATAATATAAAACATTGTTAAAAAATATGGTAAGAAATATGATTTTAGTTATGTCCTATAAAAAAAAAAAAGAAAATTCATAAATTGAGGTTGAAAATTTTGGAATAAAACCTATTAATTTAGGAATTATTAATCTTAAATTACTTTTATAAATAATAATTACAAAATGTGACATTACAGAACTACCAATCGAAAACAGAGAGCAACGTAGAATCAAAACACAACAAACTCAACTAAAACATGCTCTTTTGATCCCATAAAAAACAACACAAGTATATATAATATGCATATATATATATATATTTAAAATACACATCTATATACATAGGCACAATCGAATAATCGGCAAATTCGTAGTTATATAAAAAAAATTATATTAATTACCTACATGCCCTTATAATTCAAAATTTAAATAAATAAGTAAATAAAAATTTATTTCACCAATCTCATTGACGCATGCGCGGGGGTTTTCGTATAAAATTTTCACTACAAACGGGTACTCTTTACACTTGAAATAGTACATTATTGGTAAAAATTTTCTATCTAAGTTGTTTATAAAAATTTTAAGGTTAGTGTATTTTAATACATTGTTGATATTTTTTACTGTATATACAAAGAATGACAATAAAAAGATCATCTTAATTCCAATAAAAGAATGAAAAAAATGTCTAATCCAAATTTATTACCTTCCGTGCCAAAAAAATCTTATTTTCAACGGAAATCAGGATATTTCCGTGAACTCTCTCGTTTCCGCTGAAAATAGGTAATTTTTTACCTAAGTTGAACTACTCTCGCGAAAACACTCGCGGAAACATGTTGTGTTTCTGCCAAAAACAGCAGGTATTGGCCAAGAAAACATCTGTTTTTGGCAGAAACATAGCATGTTTTCGTGTTTCCGCAAAAAATAGTAAATTTCAAAACCGTATATTTGTGAATTTTTTAGCTTATAACATCATATTTTTTCAGAGGTAATATCATAGTTTCTAGTGGACTCGGTGACAAATTTCTCAGTTATTCATGGTAATCTTTCTATGCACTACTAAATCAAATTGAAACACAAGTAAAGACCACAAACAATTTAGCTCTAATATTTAATCAACGAGAATAAAATATTTACAATATATACAATGCTGAAAACTAAACCACCAATGCACCCAACTTGGTCCTACTAACAGGACTTCGCCGCACTCAAAATATATTTCGCAATGATTACCCGATAATCATCAACTATTTCTTATTATTTTTCTTCAATTACTATCTTCTTTCTTCGTAGATTTCCTACAAACATAAGTCAATATGTATTCAACAAATTGAAGATTTTTAATATAAAAAATTAATTTATTCTATTTAACAAACACACAAAATTATTACCAATGCAAAAAATACAATTGAGATAAAACAAACAAACAAACAAACAAATTTTGATGACATTTTGAATATTTTTAACATAAATAATCAAACCAAATAATTACATGAATAAATAAAAACATATAGAATACAATTTTAAAAAATAATACTACAAAATCAAATTAAAATTAGAGAATAACATGAACATACTTTTGCAGGAAGTCATTGTGGGCAGGGGTGGGTGAACAGCGGGCGAGGTAGGCGAGTGGCGACGACGGCGAGGTGGCGACAACGGTGGTGGAGGTTTATGTCGAACAAACCCAGTTAGGATAAGAGAATTCAGGCAGGCTACACATTTTGAATAAGTTTGGTAATTTTGTGAATTAATATTTTGTACAAGGTTAAAAATGTAAATTTAGTGTTAAAAGAAATATAGTTATATGAGGGGGGAGTTTTAGGGAAATAAAATAAGATTGGAGAATTTTAAAGAAGTTTTTGATGATGTAGGTATTTACCTTCAATTAACCATCTAAATAAATAGGAAATTAAAAAATAAAAATAAATAAATGTAAAATGACAAGTCAAATCAAGTTTAAATGCTGTCGAAACCAAAACTAGGATTGAAATTAAAAAGTACAAACCAAAAATCTAGAAATTCAAACAGTAAAACCAAAACCTTGCTGCAGCAAACTATCCATATCATATCATATATTTATTTATTTATATTTACAGTTTACTACCTCTACAAAACTTCATTTCTACATATGTTACCAATTCTAAAATCCTAATCCAATTTGGATCCAGACTAGACTATAAAACATAATACAAATGTGGCATCACATAATGGATGGCAACAAGAACACCATAAAAAATGGGTCATATTTGTTGCATAAACACAACAAATTCAACTAAAACATGCTCTTTGATCATATCAAAACATTGATGCAAAGGACACAAATATGCCTATGTGTATTACATACATCCATATATACGTAACATGTTGCAGTGAAAGTAGGCACAGTCGAGTACTCGGCAAAACATTCATAGAATCTTCGATATTTGAGAGCAAGAGGTAAAAGATAAACAGATCATCATACCTCTTTAATCAAAGTCTCACCGATCCTTTCAGTTTTAGGCTTCATCTTGGCGTTGTTTCTTTTACTGTATGTATTCCATCGTAGAAATCTTCTCCAAATTGACAATAGCTTCCAAGGAAGATCAAACTTTGGATTGCTGCTCGTGTACCCAACACATGATGAAATAAAAGCAGACTTGAGTTTGTTCTTCAATTCTTTCCTTTCTGTAACTTCTGCATATCACAAAGCAAGCAAACTAAAGCAGATCTCCCGAGATAGAGAAGATAAATCATATCATCGATAACGCTGAAGCCAAATTGCAAACCGCCCATGTGCTGGAATTGAGGAGAACATGTTTGCTCCAAACAATGCGATAAGGCTTCGAATACGGTCTCTGGGTCATCCCCTATTATTTAATGGTGGCTCCAAACAATGCGATAAGGCTTCGGAAAATTACAGGCATTGAATGAATATCAACATATTAAATTAAATAGGAATTCTATGAGAACACAAGACACATATAGGTAACTATGACCGAGTGGCAGCATAAGTAAATACTATTTGTTTTTGCTTATGGATTCAGTGCAGAACAAAGTTACCTTGCAAACAACATTGGAAAAAAATTGATCAAAGCGTGATAAGAATTTAGTTATATTAATTAAAATTTATACTTCTATCAATTGAACAACATTATTAGATATTAGGCCACAACCTGAGAAAGATCTGGTCACTAAATGAACAAACTTGGAAAAATGTAATTGTGGAGAGGGCAACAACTTACCATTAGTGCAAAGATCTTAATTTCAGAGCTCTTATTCCCCTATATTTTCTTGAGTAACTTAGGGCAGCCTTCGTCTGCCTGTATTTGAATTCTCATGAACTATGATGCAATTATAAGATATCGAAAACATTCAATCGAAATGATATACCATTGTTGGAATCCCAATAAATAAATAATAAAAAACGGTTATCCTGGATCCATGTTTATTATATTGCAAAGCTTTATGTTTATTGCCAAGTCAGGGCCAATCAGCATATCACCGGTCTCTGAAATTCTAAAACAAACACAATTGCAAACATCAATTTAGTAACAAGAAACCCCCGATTGGGTGTCCAATAGTAAAATTTATTACTCTACTTTCGCCAAAGATGTAGTTAAGAATATTTCAATCTCTGTTCTAATGCAAGCCTAATAACATGTTCCAAATGAGTTGCCGGCATTAAAGGGAGCACTTGCTATCCTTCAAGAATCACATATTCTGCATAGATATATATATATAGAGAGAGAGAGAGAGAGAATTACGATATATTTATTTAAATAATGGTAAAAATAGTGAATATAGTAAAGATGAATGCAGTAATTAATTAATTCTTACATTTTTTATAGCGTTACGGTACACAAACTTGACTAAATTCCCACACCGCATAGCCTCATTTATGACCTGCAAATAATTTGATTTGATTGAATTATGACATTCATTCATTTATACATAAAATATACTTGCTCAATTTTTCCACATATAAATATAAATTAAGAATTTGAAATAAAATTGCTACAATTACTTCTTAGTTACATGAGAAGTGGATTCCATTTTCTTGTAGACTTCCTAAGCCATATGATCCCTTTGCTTCCTTATAGCTTCATGTTCTTCCCAAACAACATATCATACATTTATTGTTGTCCTATACTTCATGAAAATTAATTGAGATTGTTAAAATATACTATAGGTGTGTTTGTTTGGAAATTTTCACCGGATTTCTACTATTTACTAAAAGTTTTTCCCCTAAAAACATACATATTTTTTATTATTTATATTATACTAAAAATCAATTTTACATTCAAAACATCGCATTAACACTTATTTATCACATCATACCGCTATGCTAATTCAAAATTTTTGTTAATCAAATCCCAACATAAATCCAACCCCCAAACAAACACACCCTATAATAATATAATAATTATAATAAGGTAGTTTAATAGCTCACTCGTAGCTTTTCGTAGCAAGCCGGGGACTGGACAAGAATGTAGACAATCATGATTTTAAGCTTGAGACTTCCTTTTCAACATGCATCGTCCTTACTGAGGTCACGGGAGTGCTTCAATCATTCCCATGGCGAGTAGTGTTTCTGGGTAGATACTCAACATTCTTTGTGTCCAAAGGATCAGGCAAGAAATGCATGAACTCAACAAGTAGGTCATGGCGTCCACGGAAAAGAACTTCAACCTACAAACGAGCATCACAAATTCATAGCTTTTGCATAATATTCCTTCTGATAAAAAAAAACATCCAGGAAGTGTGATCATAGCATACCTCCTCATAAATCTCCGTTATGGATTTATTAGGTCTTCTGTACATATTCAAAATTTCAAGGAGTGATCTGTAAACATGATCATATACATGGCCTTGAAATCTAGCCTGCAATTAAAAATTGAAAGCTTTTCACTCAATTCTGGAGAAGTTTTAGATATGAATACAGGTATGTAGCAATGAAAGGCTTTGCTGATGTACCTTGATTTTTCTAACGAAATTGATAGCTTTGCGGAATTCTACTGGCTTCTTCTTCAGAGATTCATCCTCAGGGAGTGTGATTTCACATCCTTTCGGCAAGAAGGCATTGAATCCCATAATTAGGTCCCAATTACCTTCAAATAGCTCCTTTAATTTGGCTATGAGGCCGTCGATATGAATTCTGCAAATAACCACAAAAACTATTTGAGCCGACTGTGGATGAGGAGTTTGTAAATGAAAAGGCAAAAATTAAGAACAAACTTCGTCTTCTACCTTTGAGCCCTAAAACCTATCATGACATCAAGAAATTCACCATACTTATCCTTCTTGTCCTGAAAAGTTTCCTTCACAGTCTTGAGGTAAGTTAAGGCATTTGTTGTTGCCAGTTTCAGCTTGCTGCTTGCCGTCGAAATCTCGGCAGCCACCGGCACAGACCTTCGTTTCCCCCAAAATACAAATCCATAAGACAAAAAAACAAAGATCTTCACGGCAATCAAGAGAATCAAATTTCCTTCACCAACATCTCAAATTTATCACATCATCAAAGTCAAACCATGTAACTGTTAGAAAAAAAAAAAAAAAAAAAAAAAATCAATAGCCTTCGATTAATTAATCCCCAATGCCTTAAAACTCATAAACTAAGAAAGAAGATATGCAGAGATTATTTAACCGTAGAAACCATAATCAAGAGTGCGAATCGTCTCAATTTGATGAGTTCATAAAGAATGCTATAACTGGACAGTAGGATCATCATCGCTTACAATATGAAAATATCTAAATCGAAAAAAAGAACAAAAAATAAAAATAAAAAAATTAAAGACTTACGGTTCGACGGGGGGAGGCGGCGACACGGCGGGGAGTTTGTCTTCGGAACCGACGAACCCGTCGTTTCCAGACTCCTTCATTTCCAAGATCACGCTTCAATACAGTGCAATAGAGAGGAAGGCGGAGTTGGAGGCGGCGGAAGAGGAGGGAGGAGTGATTATAGTATCTTTGGTTCAAACGAGGGAGGGTATCAGGGCAGTGATTTTAGTGGAAGGGAGAGACGTCCAAAAGAAAATATTAAAATTGTAGCAGCACCATTGTTTAATACATAAAGAAAGAGAAATGAGCTTAGGGGAAATAATTATTTTTTTTTTTTTGCTTTTGTTAAACAGAAGAGGAAATAAAAAATATAATAATTTTACGTTTTTGTGTTGTATAAATAAAAAAAAATTAAAAATATTTAATAAAATTTTATTAATCATTAATAAAATATTAATTTTAACATAAAAATAATAGATGATATAACGTAATTTATTTTAAAATAAACATATATATAGATATATACTTATATTTATATAATTTAATTAGATTATACTCTCTTCTTTCTATGTAATATGAGTGTAAACACGAGAATTTAGGTAAAGTATAAATAGTAAGTAACGAAGAAATGTATTAGTAAAAATAATTATAAATTAAGATTAAGATAACTAAAGAGTTTAATTAAGATTAAAAAAATTAAATTTTAAATTTTAAAATATGATTAAAGTGTATAATTAATTTTTAGAAAAAAAGACAATTATATGGAACGGCCGAAAATAAAAAATAGGGACAAATTATGTGGGAGAGAGGGAGTATAATTTAAAACATTTGCAGCATATGAAATAAATATAATAGATCATTGTAGCAACATAGTGAACAATACCCAACATTGCATCTAGGGCACTTATATTGCGAAAACTGTTGCTCGCAACTCCATAAACACGAAAACCATTCATTAGGCATACTAATTGAATCAAGAACCAACTCCATAAGCATTTTAATCAAGTAGGCATCGGGTTAAACCGGAACATACACACAGAAAATCACGCGGGAGTTAGAATTTAAGTCCAACAATATGGAAGATGCCTCTGAAGTTTATATAGTGTCCTCCATCTAAAAAATAGTTCACCAGTATCTTTAGTCGTCTCTGAGATCAAATTGCCATGCAAACCTCAGCTTTCTAAAAACATAATCCTCTGTAAGATAGCAATAAGTAATAAGACATCTTCAAATCAAAAATAAAAAGAAGCAAAAACAATGGATTCATAAGAACGGCAATATGCAATAAGACATCTTCATATTGAAATTGAAATTAAGATGACACTATACATGTCAAATTCAGATATAAATCATTGTAAGTTGCCAAGATAAGAACAAGAACAAACACTTCGCTAAATGAACATAAAATGAATTAGCATAACAACAAACGGCTGGAAATTTCTCGTTAATTCAAATTGAAAAAAACATTTGAATTAATAACAATAAACAATGCACGAAAATGATTTATTTCTCTAACTCAAGCAAAGAAAAACGGAAATATTCTCATTTTTTTACTGTCAATTGCCCTGTACTAAACACATCCAAAATATGGTATTAGTGTTTGACTCAATTGGGCTCGAAGAAACTCATTCGAAGCTCAATTCAAACTCAATTATCTTATTTTTTTTTTAATTTATCAAAATAAATAAAAATCATAATTCATAAATAAAAACAAAACAAAAAATAATTCAACACAAACTTAATCTAAACAAATTAATTTCAAAATTATAATTCCAAAGGTGAATAATATTAGACAAACAAATTAATTTCATTGTTTGAATTTATATTTTATTAAAATAGATTTTTCAAAAAAAAAAAAAAACACCTACGAAAGTCTATAACAGAGACTTTGACAACCATAATGTCATTTTTTTAAAACAAAATATACAAATATTTGATGGATTCGATTCGTTCAACTCTTTGTGTTATATTTTACAGTTTAATAAAAAACAAACACATTAAATAATCATAGTTGAAAATGTGTATATTTTTAATAAAGAAATGAAATTTATATGAAAAGAATTCTCTCATAAAAAAAACTTACTGGTAAGCAGTGGCGCGCGATCGGTGTGAGGCTGCGGGGGAGAGCGGCGGCTCTCTTGTTTGTGTTAAAGAAAGTGAATAATTTAGGGCGCGCTGAGGACGGCAAGAAGCGGTGGCGTGCGGTCGGGGTGAGGTGAGGGGGAGAGCGGCAGCGTCGCGGTCGTGTCTTGTGTGTGTGGGAGAGAGAGTGAGTGATAACGGTTAAAATTTATGAACGGTAGGATTAAATAATAATTTGAAATATTATATATGATATTTTATTTATGATTATTTTAACCAGGCTCCCCAATTGACCAAATCCATCGCCTTCCACAAACCCGTGGCCGTCAAATGCAGCAAAGACGGCGGCCGAGGGAATGGCGACGGGGCAGTTTGAGGGACGCTCTGTCGTTTATGTTGGGCGAGAAAGTGGAGGAGCTTCTGAACAGCGAAGAGAACCGTGGGGTGTTGGATGAGCTGGACGGAGAGTCGAAATGGCTAAACAAGAGCTCGCCGAGATTGAAAAGCAAGAAGGCGAGGCCAAGAGCATGAGGGATTATATCTATTGTCTGGAATCAAAAGCTTCTGTGGTAATCTATCGATCTAATTCATTATCCTTGGAAATTATTTTCGATTTTGTGATTGGGGAAATTATGTGAATTGTGATTTTCATAGCTGAGGAAGTAGCCGTATGACTTAATTCTGATATCGGTCTTTTAGTAGACTGCTGGTTATGAAAGTCTTCACAACTCATTGAGCCACTTTGGTTTTAAATGAATGAATTCGGATGATCATCTTGGGTATGAAATGCTTAGGAATTAGATTCATTGTTTGGTATTAGGGATTCATTTGAAATAACTTTTAGTTTAAGAGTGTTTGAAATGTTTATTGCTTTCCCGAAAAATTCAACTATGTCAGATTTACACTTGAGCAAATTTAGAGTTTGATTTAACGCTCCGGTTTTGCTCTGGAAGTGTAATTCACCGAACGTTCAAATAATGTAGACATAGAAACAGGGAAGTTTGTGTATCCTGTTTGATCATATAAAGATCTACGTTTGGGAGTTCCAACTCAGACTCCAATCCACTAGAATTCGGTAAAAATTATACACCTCATTACATCCCAGTCACAATCTCCCAATGATCTCTATCAAGACAACAAACATACAAGTATCCCAACTTCATATGCCGTAGGTTTCTTCGCAAAGAACACTCACCAGACCTCAACTAGTGTTTCTTGAATCACCAGAGAACCTCCAAAATGGAAAGCAATTCAACTCCAATTCCAATCTTCAAGCCTCATTCACAATTTTGTTATGTCTGTGTGATATGTTCTTCAATCGGATCACGAATTCTGTTTCTGCATCTATAGTCTGTCTTGCTCGCAGAAGGCCTCTGGTTCTCTTTGTGTAGATGAGTTCTTGAAGAATTCTTTCTAATTCTATGAGCTACACAATTAGCTTCTAATCAACTTTCTCTCTGCACATGCATTTCGAATTATACAACTAAATTAACTCAGTTGTTGTATATACCATGATTCGATTATTAGATAAAATCTGTTGTGACTTTCAACAAAGTAATCGTCTGAGCAAGGACGGATGCGGGTCATCCGACCAAACTTCGGATAACATCATTGATAACTTGGTTTTGGGCATGTTAAGGATTTAGATGGATTAAAATTGGGTTGGAACTTTGCATATGGCAAAATGATCAGATATAGATTTTATGAAAATGATGTTGTTGTAGACCCTAAAATGTTGTATTATAATTAATTTTATACTCTTTATACTGGTGAGTTTTCAAGTCGAATATAGAAATTTTAAGTCATGAAATTTAAATCAAAAGGAATACTTACCGAGTCTGGCTGATCGGAAAAGCAGAAAATTGGCTCGTTGGCGAGCGAGCTGAAAACTGTAAAAGACAGAAATATAAAGAAAGCGGTAAAAATGAGTGGGCAGTGATTGTAAGCGGAGTGATGATTTGTGAGCAATGAGTGTAGTGGTAGCGTTGGTGAGCGGGGCAATATGGATGGCTGGTGAGTGTATATATATATATATATATAGGGTGGTTGGTGAGCGGCGACTGATGGTGATAATGAGAGGGCAAACGGTAATATATTAGCGGGGAAGATGTACAAAGATGTTTGTGTGTGATCTGTATGTTACTTAATGGCTAGATTCTCATGGATGGAATGAGCGGATAATGTAGTTGAATTATATACTACGAAATGATAGAAGAAATGTATGTGATCATTATTGTTCATTTAAATCAGATTCTTGACTCGCTGGTACTTGACCTTAAAGGATTTACAACAAGACTTCAAT
Source organism: Andrographis paniculata (assembly GCF_009805555.1). Classification (NCBI taxonomy): domain Eukaryota; kingdom Viridiplantae; phylum Streptophyta; class Magnoliopsida; order Lamiales; family Acanthaceae; genus Andrographis; species Andrographis paniculata. Next base: position 1,884,196 of record NW_026137589.1, read on the forward strand.
AACACCCAAATTAAGAACAAGAGCCTATGTTCAATTAATCATTCTAAAATATGTTTCATTAGTGACTTTAACCTTCTGATACTTTTTTTTAATCAAAATTGAATTCAGAACAGTAATTAAGTAGGTCGACAAGGCTCCCACATACTTAACTACCACGAACCACCTAAAATTTGTTAATGAATACGACGCCAAATTAGGCTTAGATAATCAATTATTCCGAAGAACTTCCACAGTTTGTCAAGATTCCAGAATTAAACAATCAAATATAAACTTGAATTTAGGGATGAAGATATAGATGGAGAAATCATGATATTTAATTAATAACTATGAGAAAAATAGTCGATCTACATTAGGAAACAATTTAGGAAAAAATAGTAACAAAGCTGTAAATCTACCTACAAAAAGCACTATCTGGGCGGTCAGGGGAGGAGAGAATCTCCACTCCCACTACCTTCACTAATTAAGAGAACTCCCTCACAGGATTGGAGCTCTCGGAATTTGAATATAGTAAAAGCAATAAGAACACTTGTATGTAGTATTTTTTTTAACAAATGAAATCTGGCCCTATTTATAGATTTTATGGATTGGCAGTTGGCAGTAGTTAATAGTTGTAAAACAACATTTGAAAGAGCAGTTGGAAGACTGTTGCAACCATTGGGCAGTTAGGCAGTTAATCGGTTGGAACTGCCATAACTCCCAGCTTGCTTGCTTGCCTTGGCTAGCATTGTAGGGATCTTCCTCGCTTGGCTGGCTTGGCTAGAGGGCATCAGCATAACTCAAGTGCTGCTATCGTTGCTAACCGGTATCTGAATTGCTAACCGTTGGGAGATCAACACTTAGATAAATTTTTGGGTAACTTGGATCTCGCTTGTTAGCGGCGGACTCGGCCGCAAGCGAAAAGAGCATCGCTTGCCATAATGGGCTCACCCTCCCTTGTCTTTCATAGTTGGTCATTTTCTGAGTTAGAACATCGCTTAAAAAGGCTAAAACATTAATAATCTTTACAATCGAGCTTTGAATTATATCAACCGAAATAGATCAATACTATAAATCAAATATGGTGATGGTTTTTACATAAAAATTTAGGAAATACACAGTTTTATCAAGTAGTAAATATGCTATTATTTGTAGTTATCAAACCTCCTCACATTAAACTTTTGTTCGTCCTCGAACAAACTCAATTACATGAATAGAGAGTTCACCCGTTCAAGGCAGTCAAATATTGAATAAGATCAGTGCCATAGTTGTGAGTAAAGTGAATCTCAAATATAAACAATTGACCTTAAGCAGTCAAACTTGTCAATCTAATTTAACATGCCTTAAGCTATCTAGTTATAATTAACTCTGCTTGCTTGGAGAAGATTCTTTTTATAAGGTGACTTTCAGCCGAAAGGCGTGGAATATATAAACTTTTTATTTTTTATTTTTGCATCACTTATTATATTTCGCGATGGATCCCAGATTTTCAAACATTGTGTCTGTCTGCTTGTGATCTTATTTTTTCATCGCAACCATAGGCCTTTTTAGTCCCTTTAAGAGTAAATCCTCCTCACTTCACTTGTATTGCTTCACAAACCATATTTAAGGACTTCTTACTTCAACGTCATCTCATATAAATTAAGTTGACAGACAAAAGTTCGTTTTCCGTATTGAGTATGGTATAATTGAAACGAATGGGGCACTAACCTTTTCAAGTCATATCAGCGGGTACCTTTAAATTCACATTATTAAATAAGTTAAAAGAAAAAATTACTAATTTCAGAGGTTGCAAGTGATCTAACTTTACTTTAAAAACATATTGGTAGTCTAACTCAACGATGTATTTAAAAATTTAAAGTAGCTACACATACTTGAAATTACAATATACAATATTGATAAATTCAACATGTTACCAAAAATCTGTCGTGTCATTGATCATAAAAAAATTCTGTACAAGTCCGCCATTCTTTCACAAAAATCAAAAAGTAACTGGGGAAAGGACTTCCGCTTGCAGTTCATTTCTAGTTATCTGAAAGTCCACATCCAAGCTTTCCAAAACCATCTTGGAGCCGCTGCAGCTTCTCATCATCAAGGTTGTCACGGTGCCCTTTTGCGGTGCGGCGCCTGTGGACCCCCACGGCGACATGGCGCCCGCCATGGCGAGTGCGGCGCACTATATATAAAATTAAATATACATATATATTATATATTGTAGATCTTAAAAAATCTTACATTATCAATCATTTATTAATCTTCAAAGTTCCATGTACTTTAAATCGTAACATGAAATATAATAATATAAAAAAAATATAAATCCAATCATCAAACAAAATAAAATACTATCCATAAATCTCAAAACCATCAAACTGTATCATCTCAAATCTCAATAATCAAAGATATCAAGTCCATAAATACCACTAGGAATATTATTTAAATGATTATCATTAATATCATTATCTAATGATACATCATCATCTAGTTCTTGCTCTATCAACGCTGAAGTTGAGGCTTTCTTGGGACGTCTAGAGATAATTGTATTGATGAACCCGATGTGTTGCCGATATTTCCACTTCTAGGAGTATTTCGGCTTTAAGATTGGCCGATGCACGCATGGCTTCATCAACATGACTCCATGTAAGATCCTCTCCCGAATGAACTAAATGATTGGTGTCGAAAACCCATTCACTATTCCATTCAAATTCACCCAACACCAAATGATTGAATTCTTTCTCTCCTCACGCCTTTTTTGGAATCTATTTGCAAGTTTCCGGTTGTATTGAACAAAAAGTAAATCGTTCAATCTCTTATGCTTCAATATATTTCTTTTTTTTCATGTGGATCTAAAAAAATAAATGATAATATATTAGTATATGACTTTGATAGTATTAATATTAATATATTTATATAAGTACTTAAAAATTCGATTGAGCTTCAATTGCGTTCACACCCGAAAGATGAATAACAAAGACTAATTATGCAGAATGCAAGTGATTGGAGCTCGAAATGAAAGACTCCAAAAGCATTCCACCAATCAACTAAAATGGTAAAAAAATTACAAAAATATTTAGTTCAAACTTTAAAGAAAGATGAAAAAAAAAATGAATCAATAAAATAGATTAGGTACTTTCGAGGGCGTTTTGCCTTTTGTTTCTTGATAGCCAACTATTTTCTGAAACTTTCCCGCATATTATTGTAATCATCGACTTGATCACCACTGTTGTCATGACGTCGCCATAGCATCTAGGCGTTTTTTGCGGAGCGCCATGACTCTTCGCCTCGCCATATCAAACAAAGCCGCTTGGGTCGGCCTTAGCGACAGCCTGGCGATGCCTCAACAACGCCACGGCGATGCCATGGCACCGGGTAGGCTAGCCAGGAGCCTGTAAGTCTCCAACCCAACCCAGGCTCCTAAACCGCATCGACCTCAATCAATAAACTTTGAACCCGATTGAACCTAACTTGTCATTCTCTCCCTCCCCGCTCTTCTCTGCCCTCTCTTGTTCTAGCCACGGTTGTCCGGTGCATATGACCGCTTCATCCCATGGCGTACAACCGTTCTCTTCTACTATTTCTTGTTATCTGCTTAAGGTTATTTTTATTTTTTCTAATACTATTATAGTATTAGTATTTAGTGTATTACATTATTTTTATTTTATAGTTATTTATTTTTAATTTTATATTAACTTTTATTTTTGTTTGTTAGTTCTTTTTTATTTTCTTAATATGTTAGTATAAAATTCATTATAAACATTAATTTTATATAAGATATAGTATATGATATATAAGTTTTATACATGTTCGCCGTGATCGTCATATTGTCGCCATGGCGGTCCACAGGCGCCGCACCACAAAAGGGCGTCGTGATAACCTTGTTGATCATATATCTTTGTTTGCAAATCAACATCCGTGATTATTTTTTCAAGAACATCATTAAATATAGCTTGTGCCTTACGAGCATTATCACTCACCTTAAGAAAAAATACATGGAAGGGTTAAGAAACACAGTCCCATACAACTCGACTTCCATTTGATTCTCCCATCGGCTATCGATAATATGCATAACTTCTTTCAACAAATTTGTTTTTTTTCTTAAAATCTTCTTTAATTTTCCTTTTAGCTTCATTCATCACTACAACAAACTCCGGCATCGCTGGCTTCTCATTCCCTGTCAATGATTCTCAAAACAATTAGAAGTGGATGCGATGCTTTTATACAATACTCCATACCAGTCCAAATGGGAGAAGACAATACCGTAATTGCTACTAATCTCCCAGCATTTGTATTTGACAATTTTGTAGTAGTCCAATCTTAACTCAAGAACAAGCTCCTCAAAGCATCCTTATGCTTATATAAGCTCTGCAAAGTAAAAAATGAAGTAGCAAACCGTGTAGACCCAAGTCTCACAAGGTCTCTGCCGTCTATGTTCCCCCTTATCACATTAAGAAGTCTTACATGTTTGTAAATATAGGTAGTAACTCGTTTTGCATTATCAATCTTTGCCTGAAATAGACAATTTCCCGATGTCTTCCAATATAAGATCAAGGCAATGGGCTGCATAAGTGGTCCAATATAAAGTAGGTATATGCTGCTCTAATTATTTACTTGTTGTCTTGAAATTAGCACAATTGTCGGTTACTGCCTTAACAATGTATTCTTTGCCAATTTCTTCAATATTTGTCTGAAGTAAATCCGCCAATAATGATGCACCTTGAGTTTGACTCGATGCATCAATCAACTCCTTAAAAAAATGTACCTTCAGGGCTATTGACAAAGAAATTAATCAAATGTCACCCTCTTTTATCCATCCATCCACCAGCCATAAGAGAATAACTATATTGCTTCCAAGCAATAACATGTTTTTCCTTCAATATTTGTGTCTTTTTCACTATCTTCTCCAAAAAAGAACCTGTAATTCATGATAACTTGGAACTTTTATACCAAGTTCTATCTGCCCCGCCGACTTAATCATTATCTCAAAACTTCGAGATTTTGCCACATTAAATGGTATGCCATTTTCATAAAAAAATCGGCAATGTGTTCATAAAATCTTTCCATCTCCTACTTGCTTCTCGTATACGCTTCCTAAGTTCTTTGTGTGCCACTACTGTCTTTGTTGTGCCTTTCCTTGATAACTTCTTCCAGGGTTTTCCTCAGCATCGAGGCAACTGACTTACTTTCTTTCCACTTTGTGACGACATTGGTGAAGAATTTAAAACAGATTGCGAACGCTTCCTCTTGCTCAATGTTCCCGAACTAGGATAAGAAACAGATTTGTGTGATACTCTTTTGCTTTGTTTCTTGCATGTTCATATCACAACCAATGTCGTCGCCAGCATTGTCATCATTTAACTCCACATGACTGGGTTGCTTTCTATTGATTTTTTCCTTAAGAACTCTCGCATCTCATTTTGGATTTCTTCGGTAGTTTTCAGACATTTTTTTCATCCCCGAATTGCCTAGCAAGTGTTTTATGAGGCATTCGAGATGAAAAACTTAGGTCCAGCCAAACAAATGCTTGGGATGAGTATAATCAGAAACAAGGATAACACTCTGACACTATCTCATAAGAAGTATATCGGGAAATTGTTAGAGAAGTTCAACATGAATAGTGAGAAGATTAAGCAGAAAAACCCGCATTTGGGAAGCCACTTCAACCTTACCAAAGATCAGTCTCCAAGAACATACAAAGAAAAGGTAGATATAACTAAAGTCCCTTATGCATCTGCAGTTGGTAGCCTCATGTATGCGAGAGTGTGCACGAGACCAGACATTGCTCATGCAGTCGGGGTTGTTAGTCGCTACATGTCAAATCCGGGGAGAGATCATTGGGAAGACGTCAAATGGATACTAAGGTATTTGAAGGGTACTTCCAAGATGAAGTTATGTTTCAAAGGCAAAAATATGATTCTCAGAGGGTATTCTAATGCTGATTTGGCTAGATGCAAAGAGACGCTTAAGAGCACTACAAGGTACATCTTCACAGTGGGAGGAACTGCAGAAGCTGAGTATATAGCAGTTGCTGAGGCTAGCAAAGAGGTAATTTGGCTAAAGAACTTTCTCTTAGAGTTTGGATAAAAGACAAGACATATTATTCACTATACTGTGACAATAAGAGTGCAGTTAAACTTGTCAAGAATCCGGTCTAACATGAAAAAATGAAGCTTATTAGGATGAGGTATCACTTTATCAGAGAATTGATAAGTGAAGGAACGATCAAGTTGAAAAACATCTCAGGCGGTATGAATCCAGCAAATATGTTTCACAAAGACTGTGACGCTGGACAAGCTGGTCTTTATGAGAAATGATGAGAAGACCGGGGCAATCAAGTGAAACTAAGGATTTTACGGCAGTATAGTGGAACGCAGATGTTTCGAAGCCTCTAAGTGGGAGATTGTTAAGTGTAGGCTTCTTTAGGGTAATTAAACCTAATGGGCTTAGAAGTTTGGGCCCAATTGTTATTAACCCTAAACCTAGTCTATAAATACTTAACTCTTGTACTTATAAAGTGTGCCGCCTCATATGGAAGTAATAAGAAAAGCTTTTTGGTTGCCCCCGTGGACGTAGGTCAATATTTCGTATCGGCCGAACCATGTAATCCTTTGTGTTCTACTTTCTTATTTGCGTGTGAGAGAGTTAATCATAACATGCTCCCGATTAGATACTGTCTAAACTTCTCGAAAGCGAAGATAATGATTAACAGTTCTTTCTCAGTGATAGAGATTCTTTTAAGTAGAGTTCAGCGTCCTACTGGCATAATATATGACATTCAACTTGGACTCTATCTTTTGACCCAGGACAACACCGATAGCATAATCACTTACATCCGTCTTCAACTCGAATGGCTCGTTCCACACTGGTGCTGAAATAATGGGATTAATGGTGAGCTTTTCCTTCAAAATTTGGAATGCCTCATCACATTGAACCGTCCATTCAAATCCCGCATCCTTGCATAGCAACGGGGTCAGCAGTTGAGTGATTTTACTAAACTTCTTGATAAACCTTCTGTAGAAACCAGCATGGCCAAGGAAACTTCGCACAGTTTTCTCATTCTTAGGCGCTGTCATCTTCTCGATTACACTAACTTTGGATATGTCCATTTCAATTCCGGCGAACAAGATCTTATGGCCAACAACGATTCTTGCATTCACCATTAAATGGCACTTCTCCCAATTCAGTAGGAGATCGGTCTTAATGTAGCGGGGCAGTATTTTGTCTAGCTTGTTCATGCATCTGGAAAAAGTCTTGCCATAAACTGAGAAATCATCCATAAACACTTCTATGCATGAGTCCAGAAGATAGCTAAAAAGTGGTTGGGGCATTGCAAAGTCCGAACGGCATCCTCTTGTAAGCAAAAGTACCATATGGATAAGTAAAAGTAGTCTTCTTACAAGTCCATATGCATCGCTGAAAAGTAGTTGTGGCGCTGCAGAGCCCGAATGGCATCCTCCAGTAAGCAAAAGTGCCATATGGACAAGCAAAATAAGTTTCCTTACAGTCCGTCGGCTTGATGGGAATTTGATGGTAGCCCGAGTAGCTGATAACTAAAAAAAATGTGTGTGTGTTTACACAATTCACAGGGAATTTATGTTCGAAAATCAGTGAGTGGAAGTTTATAGAAAACGATCAGATATAGTAATTTTTGTGGTTGTAGACCCTGAGTAGTTATCGCAATTATTTATACTATTTTTATTGGTGAGTTTCCAAGTCGAATACAAGGATTTTAAGTCATGAATTTCAACGGTGAAAATCTTGAAGAAGCGGCGAAAACAGCAGGAAGGGATCCGCTTACACCGGATTCAAAAGATAGGCTAAAGAAATCAGTAAGTAAAGCGGTAAAAGTGAAGTGAGCGAAAGCGAGCGAAGCGAGGGCGGAAGATTAAGTGCCAGCGGTGACCAGATGAACGGGACATGGATGAATGGCGGTTACCGAGTGAACGGGACATGAGTGAGCGGCATATTATATGTATATGTATTTATATATATATGGGCAACAGAGAGTAGAGGAGAGATGTTGTGTATGAATTGTGTGTTACTAAATGGATAGATTTCCCTGGAGGCAATGAGCGAGCGATGCAAGTGTGTTATCGGAAATATATGTATTTTACGAAAGCGGTGAGAAGGAAGTAATGTAATTATATAAACTGAATATAAAGAATTCATAACACTGCAATTTTGACCTTAAGAGATTTACAACAAGACTTCAATGACACCCAGATTCAAGACATTATAAGAAAGAAACCCTACTGTCACTAGAAATCTCTGCGACCTAATAGACCACCGCCTATGCCCCGTTAATTTTCCCAAATCTGCCTCATTAGTGGCTTTACCCATCTGTTACCTCTTTTTAATTAAAATTGAATTCAGAACAGCAGTTAAGCAGGTCGACAAAGCTCCCGCGTACTTAACTACATTGAACTACCTTGAGACCGCTTTTGGTGCATAACAAGGCTCAAATAATCAATTCTTCTCTAGCTCTAAACCAGTGAAATAAAACTCTCTAAATTCAAACTTTATACAAGTGTGTAAAAAATTGTGGAAGAAATGAGGGTGAAGAATCGAATGACATTTCATTATCTACTACGAAAGCAGTAAAAGAATAGAGCTACAAGGCTATAAACGAAAGCGGTAATCTAATCTAAGAAAGCTGTAAAGACTTGGCCAAATGAGGAGGGAAACCCCTACTCTCTTGGCCATTCTTGTGGAGAACTCCCTTACAGGGTTGGAGCTCTCGGAGACAGGAAGACGACTTGCTTGCGAAAAGTAACTGCTAAGAGTATTTAAAATCGAAGTATCGATTCTTTTTTAGATAAAGATATCTGGCCCTATTTATAGTAGGTGAAATGGGACGGTTGCAATCAGTTGCTGGGCGGTTCCAACTGCTGGGCAGTTAGGCGGTTATTGGTAATTATTCTGTTGAAGCAGTTGCTGGCAGTAACTCCCAGGGCGCTTGCTTTGATTGCATTGAACTGTAAGGGCTCAAATCTTCCTCGTTTGCCGAAGAGCTAGAGGGCATCAGCGCAGCTAGGCTAGCTTGTGCTTGTTAGAAATGAAATGGCTGTACCGCTGCAGTTGGAACACTTAGTTGGAATCTGGTGATATTCTGCAGCGGTGGGCGTCTGGGCTGTTGCTTGCAAGCGGGAGAGGTTGTCGCTTGCGGGCGGCGAAGGCTGCCGCTTGCCTCTCATGCCTTAGTATTTTTCAGGAAGTATTTTGGGCGTTTGCGGCGGGGGTGGCTGTCGCTTGTGGCGTCTGCCTTAGCTTTTCTGGCACCAGACTACCGCTTAAAAAGGCAAAAATTGTTAATAATCTCAACAACGAATTCTGGATCATGCCAAGCGATATAGATCAATAATATATGCCATTAATGAGTCATCGTGATGGTTCTTATACAGAAATTCAAGTAATACACAGTTTTGTCAAGCTAAGAATATGCTCCTATTTGGAGTTATCAAACCTCTTCACACTAAACCTTTGTTCGTCCTCGAACAAACTGCATTAAAAGATCAAGAGGTTATACTGTTCACAGAAGTGTTAACAACTAGTGCCATGATTATGAATAAAGTGAATCTCAAAATTGGAACAAAGAAGCCATAAGTATTCTGCTTGTCATTTGATTTAACAAGATTGGAGTTATCCAGGTATCGTCAACTTTGTTTGCTTAGCAGGGAATATTTTTTTGATTTAGGAAACCTTCAGCCGAAGCGTGCGGAGTTTTTTTTTTTTTTTGGATCGAGAGTTTCAAACAAACATTGTGTCTGCTCAAGATCTTATTTGATTCTCACACGCCTAGGCCTTTTCAGTTCCTTTGTAATGATAGGTCCTCCCTGCTTCGCTTGCATTGTATCTTAAACCATATTTAAGGACTTCTCTTTTCGAGCTATTTCTTATGAACAAGTCGAAAAAATAAACATAGGTTCGCTTGCCCTACTGAGTATGGGAAAGTTGAAACGAAGGGGGCACTAATCTTCACAAGTATTATTCGATGTTACTTAGTTTAACGCTAATGTTCAAGTTATTGTGAAGTTCGAAGGACAATTACTTGGTCTGATGTGCTTAAGTCATCTAACTCTACTCTAAAACATATCACAGAGTTAACTCAGCAGGATACAGGCATTTCACATAAGAACACATACTTCAGGCTATGTTAGGCATACAATAAAGAAAATTTGTCACTTGTTACCAAAAAGTGTTGTGTCGTTGATCAATGTTATGTACAGCCCTTGCCATTCTCAAAATGTGTACATGGGGGAGGACCTCTTTTCATTTCCTTTTCTCGCTCGGAGGTCCTCGCCCCTGAGGAAGGTTTCTGGATATCTGCCGCACTAGGCCTTCCATTCGTTGGAGACTCCTGGTTGTGTCAAGCTATTGTTCCATAAGAATGGCCTTTTGTTGGGTGAGAGCTGTGAGTGCTTTCATAATCTCCTGCAGCGTCGTACCCATGCTTGCAGCTTGAGTCTCCAGTGCTTCTACGCGTGCTTCTAGTGCGGCAGTTGCTTTCTTTCCAGTGGTCAGTTCATCACCCAGACTCCTAGCGTATGTGTCAATTATTGTCGAGTCATCATGTATTGGGTGAGAATGGTTGAGTGGAGTTCCTCAAGTCTTCTTTCAATGTTTTCCAGAGATGAGCGGGGGGCTGATGGTCCAGCCCCCGCCGCTGCTGGTGACTGTCGCTTGGACTCAGCCGAGCTGATCTCCACTAGCGCTTCCTCCCGAAGGGAATCAGGTGTTGGTTCAGGCGTGACGTCCCTGAGGAATACTAGCTGCCTCGTTGCCTCGTACTCTAGCTGCTCTGCATTCTCTCTCCATATATCTCCTAAATCGCAGCTGGAGTTGAGTCAGCGGTTTCCAGTATTTGAGCAGCTTGGCCAGCATCTTCATTTTCCTCTTCTTCTGTCGCTCGAGCTGCCGCAATCGTTCGATCTGTTGTACTTTGGCGAGCAGCTGAGCTTGCTTTTCCTGCAGCTTCCTATCCTGCTCATCCTCCTCCTCCTCTATTAGTGTTTTGTCTGATTTGACTTGAGGAAGGAGTCAGAGTCTTTACAGGTGTCCCATCATGGTAGGTGTTTTTGGGTTGCATGGGACACTTGTAGGATAGGAAGGTTTGAAATTACTGCCTCCACCTCCTTGGCTTCGTTGGCAGCTTCAGCGGTTGTGGCAGCGAGGACCTCGGCGGGGTATTCTTTGTATAACTCCACTGTGACATCGATCCCGCCGATGGTTCCTTCGGTAAGCACAGTCTCCCGCTCCTCCTCTGTTCCAGCAGCAGTAGGCTCTACCGCTCTCGGCTGGTTAACGGGTGCGGCTTCCTCGCCTGTTCTAACAGCAGTTGGCTCACCTGCCCCCTGCTGATCGAAGGGAACAGGTTCATCGCCAAGCGGACTCGACAATTTTTGTGACACCTCCACCGTCGCAGGCCTTACTGGCGAAGGTCTCTCGGGTTGAGCGGTGGGTTCTCTGATGACGATACCCTTCCGTAGTCTGGACAGGGATCGTGTCTTCGCTTGCCTCTACATCCACCGCTTTCCCCTTCCCTTTCTCCTGCCTCGTCGCCCGCCGAAGGGTTGTTGGATTTTTTCGCAGAGCTTCTTTGACCCTCGGCTTTTTGACAGGCGGCGGAGCAGGGTCTTCTTGTTTCTTTGACCTCTTTTCGCCAACGGCAGCTCGTGGCGCTTTTCCTTCCTTATCGTTCCTGACCGCTTCAGCCCCGAAAAAATCCTCCTCTATCTTCCGAGCGAAGCGGAGGGCTTCCTCTTCCTCATCGCTGGGAGCTTCATTGGAGACTTTCTTCTCAGAATCGGGCTCGGCCTGAGGTGTCACATCCTCTCTGATTATTTCCCCCCCCCCCCACAAACTTCATCTTCCTTTTTGGTGGAGGGAGCGCTGCCGCTTGTGCTTTCCTCTTTTTCTGCTTGGGGATAAGAGTAAACCCCTTGGACTCCAGCCAGTTTTTGTGGAAGGCCGCCGGAAGCAAGGGCTTCATTTGGAGCTCTGGGGCTGGAGTGGGCAAGTCGACGCCCGCGCGCCGGCATAGTTATGTGATCAGGGTCCTATGACCAAGTGATCTGTCTCCGCTTCTTCGATCCCAGATATCTATGCCTATGATTGCGCCCAAATCCACATCAGCATTCTCCTCCAGAATTGAGCGAAGGGCAAGGAGGTAGTCAGGACGGATGTCAGTGGTATGTGCGGTGATCATTATTCTGCTCAGCGACCACTTCCTTTTTTTCTTCGTCCACCGACCCGAACTTTAAGTTCCTCTTCTCGTATACAGGGGTGGTGGCGAAGGTCCTGTAAAGCGTCTGCAACTCAAGCGAGCTGCAGACCTCCGTTGCCTTCAACTTATCCCTCATCTCCTGGATGGGGTAGTGGTGTTCCCAACCAGGAGTCGGTTAATCTTCCTGGCTGAGCAGTCTACCCATCTTCCCCGAATGTAGACATGTTTTAGACTCTCAGCCTGGTTCAGATTAACGTAAAACTCCCTCACCAGCGATACATCCACTGGCTCACTGGGGTTTCTGATCAACCATAACAGGCCTCGCTCCTCCAGCCAGTCAGAGAGCGGGCCTGTGATCTTTTTGGGGTCAAATCCTCTCGGATCCCCATCGCCTTCATCCGCTCATAGGCCGCTGCTGCATCAATGTTGGAAAAATGAAGTTTGTCAAACTGCTTGGACCTCAACACATCTTTTACAGCATCGGCGGCATTCTTTTTGGAGGTTTCGCTTCTGAATGCCTTCATCCTCCTCAGCGGTGCCTCCTGGCGGGCAAGTTTGTCTTTCAGCTTTTTCAACTGGTACTCCTTCAGCTCCTCGTAGTCCAACCACCAGTCGCTCACCGGATACCTTGCTCTGTTTCTTCAGTGTATTTCGAATCTGAGGTAGTCCTCCGGGAACTTTGGAATGAATTTTCTGAAGGGGAGTGACTTCAGCTGCCTGAGCTTCTCCCAGTCCTCTGTAAGCTCCAACACTCTTCTCCTCCTGTAGTATGCCTCAGGCGATGCTGGCTCTACAAATTTTGCCCTGAGGTTGTTGTCACCACCTGTCGTTCGTCCGTGGATTTAATCCTTTGGACTCTCTTTTCTTTTCTCTCCTCAACCTTTTCAAACTCCTTCTTCAACGTTTCTCGCTTGACTAGATCTATTTTGTTAAGCCTGTCCTGAACCTAGGGTTTCCACAGTTATCGTTTAATATACAAAATTTATGAATCCTACCTTACTGCTTTAAAATGCTAACAACATTCATGTACAGACAATCATTTTCACAATTTTAGTGATTTTAACCCTAGATCCTCCCCCTCACAACGAAACGGAACACTATTGTGAGTGTTACGTTGTGAAAAAGGGAGAAAATCACATAATAGTACAAAACATACAAATTATTGCAAAATTGAACCATAGGAAGCAAGGACATCAGTTATTGTATCGAAATCTAATAGATAATAGACCTAGATTCACGGAAATCAAACATATAAACATTTTCGCAAAAATGAAGAATAGACAGTTATCGTGAAAATAATTTGGGATTCTGTGTTTCTGAACGTTAAATCAGGGAAAATCAACCGTAAAATCGAGTTTATGTAGTAAGGTTAACCTAGAGCTTACCTTAGATGAAGCTATTACTGGATGAAATGTCGAGATTTTGAAAAAAATTTAGCTTGGAGAGTGGCGGTTACTAAAGCGTCTGGAGGAAGTTACTGTAGGGCAAAAGTGGAAAATGACTGGTGACTGGGGTATTTATAGAATTTTCTATCGCTCGTCTGGAGGGCAAGCGGAGCGCTGCCTAGTCCACTGTAATTACTTATAAAGGTATAAGGGAGGGTTTTCAGGGCGGGTGAGCGAGTAAAGCAATACTTCTATTTATCTAAGAATGACACTCAAGCGGTGACGGAAGCGGTACTGGGTGAGCGATACTGCTCCCCCAGTGAATATCAGGGTAAGACAAGCGAAGCGATGGATGGCTTGGGTCAGGCTCAGGTTAGAAGTTAAAATGCTAACATTAAACTGCTCCTATAAAGCGATAATCCTGCTCTAATGAAAGCGATAACAAAACTGTAAACCTATACTATAAAAGCGGTAAGAATTATAAAATTTATCTATGAAAACGATAAAGAAAACTTGTAAATTTTAAATATAAAAGCAGTAAATTCTAACTACGAAAGCGATAAAAGAAAGCTGTAAAATTGGTGGATATAAGATTAGGCTTCTGGAACTTTTTCACGAAATTCTATCATAGAACGAGCTTCTGAACCTCCATCAGATTAATATCTGCACTGGCCTGCTGCAATACAGGCCCTTCGATATACGGTTTCAGTCTTGCTCCATTTACCAGGAAGAAGTTTATTTCTCCTGGGGTTTCCAAATTATTGATCCTTATGGCTCCACTTGGCAGCACTTGCCTGACGATATACGGCCCAGTCCACCGTGACTTCAATTTCCCTGGGAATAAGTGGAGCCTAGTGTCGAATAGAAGAACCTTGGATCCCACAGTGAATTCCTTATTCCTCAACTTCTTGAAATTCCCTTGTAAAGTTTAGCACTTTCATATGCAAGATAACGGAACTCAGTCAGATCGAGCAATCTTTTGGCGCGCTTCTCCTATGCTGGGAGAAGATCAAAGTTGAGATACTTGATGGCCCAATACGCGCGATGCTCGAGTTCCAGAGGTAGGTGGCAAGCTTTTCCATATACAAGCCGATAAGGGGACATTCCAATTGGAGTTTTGAAGGCTGTTCTATATGCCCACAGCGCATCATCCAATTTCTCTGCCCAATTCTTGAGACTTTTATTTACTGTGGTCTGGAGGATGTGTTTGATTTCTTTATTTGAAACTTCCACCTGACCGCTCGCTTGTGGATGATAGGGGGTAGTTAGATGCTGGCGGACACTATATTGTTGAAGGCAAGATTGCAGCGCCTTATTTACAAAATGGGTGCCTTCATCGCTTATTATCATTCTGGGGACCCCAAACCTTGGGAAAATGGTATATTTTAGAAAGCGGATCACAGATCGAGCATCATTAGTGATGAGCGCTTGCACTTCAACCCACTTGCTCACGTAATTCACCGCCACCAGAATGTATAATTTCCCATTCGAAGGCGGAAAGGGACCCATAAAGTCTATCCCCCATACATCAAATATGTCCACAAACAAGACTCCAGTTTGGGGCATCTCATCTCTCTTCGAGATAGATCCCAATCTTTGACACTTGTCACAAGATTTGGCAAAGGCATCAGCATCTTTCTGTAGGGTAGGCCTAAAGAAGCCTGACTGCAAAACTTTGGCCACTGTGCGCAGGCCAGCGAAATGCCCTCCTACATGGGACCCATGACATTCATTCAAGATCAGTGGGATCTCAGATTCCGCTACACAGCGACGGATTATCCCATCTGCGCCGATGTTGAACAAAAACGGTTCATCCCAAAAATAGTCCTTTGCCAAACTGAGCAATCTCTTCTTTTTCCTTTGTATAGTATGTGCTTGGAACTGTCCTGTAGTTAGAAAATTGGCCAGATCCGCAAACCATAGCTCATTCGCTTGCATCAGGAATAGCTTCTCATTTGGGAATTGTTTGTTGATTCCTGGAGATATGTCCTCTTCTTGCCTTAACTTACTGAGGTGATCTGCCACATGATTCTCTTTCCCCTTCTTATCCCTGATCTCTATGTCAAATTCTTGGAGCAACAGAACCCATCTGATCAAGCAGGCCTTTGTCTCATTCTTCTCCATCAAATACTTAATAGTTGCATGGTCAGTGTGAACAATGGTCTTCCTTCCGATAAGATATTGTCTAAATTTCTCGAAAGCGAAGACAATAGCTAGCAGCTCCTTCTCGGTTGTAGTGTAATTCTTTTGAGCGGAATCCAGTGATTTACTTGCATAATAGATGACATTCAACTTGGTTTCTACCCTTTATCCTAGTACAGCGCCGACGGCATAGTCGCTTGCATCCGTCATCAACTCGAATGGCTCACTCCACACTGGTGCTGAAATTATAGGAGCGGAGGTCAACTTCTCCTTCAATACTCGGAAAGCCTCCTCACACTCGCTTGACCAGTGAAATTGAGAATCCTTGCACAACAGTGATGTAAGTGGTTGCGTGATTTGACTGAAGCCCTTGATGAAACAACGGTAGAACCCCGCGTGTCCAAGGAAACTTCGCACTCCTTTCTCATTCAAGGGCGCTGGCATCTTTTCGATTACACTAACTTTTGATCTATCTACCTCAATACCGGCAGATGAGATCTTATGGCCTAAGACAATTCCTTCATTTACCATGAGATGACACTTTTCCCAGTTCAGCACGAGATCAATCTCAATGCAGCGGAGAAGTACTTTTTCCTGATTGTTTAGGCATCTGGAAAATGTCTTGCCATATACCGAGAAGTCATCCATGAATACTTCTATACAAAAGTCCAAGAGATCGCTGAAGATATGGTACATACATCGCTGGAAGGTAGCCGGAGCGTTGCAAAGCCCGAACGGCATCCTTCTGTAAGCGAAGGTCCTATATGGACAAGTAAATGTAGTCTTCTCACAGTCCTCCGGTTTTATGGGAATTTGATGATAGCCTGAGTAGCCATCGAGGAAACAATAGTATTCGTGACCTGCGAGCTTCTCAAGGCATTGATCAAGGAAGGGAAACGGGAAATGATCCTTCTTCGTGGCGGAATTCAATCTTCTGTAGTCGATGCAGACCCTCCATCCAGTGACAGGTCTTGTCATGAAGACCTTCCCCTCGTCGCTTGTTTGTTCGACAAAGCCTCCTTTCTTGGGAACCACTTGGATTGGGCTGACCCACTGGCTGCCACTGATAGGGTATATGACTCCTGCATCGAACAGCTTGATCACCTCATTCTTTACTACCTCTTGCATATTTTCATTTAGTCGCCGCTGAGGCTGTCTGCATGGCTTAGCGTCAGCGTCCAGCCTTATATGGTGCATGCACACCGCTGGGCTGATTCCTTTAATATATGTGATCTTCCATGCGAACGCCGCTTTTCTTCTTTTGAGAAGTGAGACGAGCTGAGCCTCTTGGTCCGGCAACAGTGAGACGGAGATTATCAGCGAGTAACACTCTTCCGGGCCAAGGAATATGTATTTGAGGTGTTCAAGTAATTTCTTCAGCTCATCCTTTGTGTTGGTGTCGCTGGCTGGTTCCCTCGTCGCTCGTTCAATGGATTCAGTGAGCGCTGGCGTGTCATCGCTTGCCTCTGCTGAATCCTCTGCAGCTTCCAGCTCCAGCGACCCGTTATCTGAAATTCCTTCCAGACTTTCAAGTGTAATAAAGCTCTCAAAAGTTGTTATTTCATTTAACTCATTGATAAAATCACAATTTACTTCCTGAGGTTGACGCAATGCTAAGTTCATGGAAAATGTGACTTTATCTCCACCGAACCTTAATGAGATTTCGCCTTCGGCGACATTTATCGTAGCTTGAGCGGTGGCAAGGAAATGTCTCCCTAAAATTATTGGAATTTCGCGATCCTTGGTCATTTCCATTATAATGAAATCTGCAGGGAAAATAAATTTGTATACTTGCATGAGTACATCACGAATGATTCCTTTAGGTAATCTTATTGATTTATCGGCAAGCTGAATTACAGTTCTGCATGCTTCTAATTCATAAAGCGAGAAGGGCATAAGATTGATATTTGCACCTAGATCACATAATGCCCTAATCGGCTCTAAATTTCCTATAGTACAAATAATAATGAAACTCCCAGGATCACTTAGTTTCTTTGGGAGGTCCTCCTTAAATACGGCGCTGCACACACTCTCCAGCTGCACCACTGCCGCTTCGTCAGGGAATGCCCGCTTTCGGTTGATTATATCTTTGATAAACTTAGCGTAATGTGGCATATGTGACAAAGCATTAGCAAACGGTATAGTAATTTGAAGACTACGAAAAGTGTGCACAAACTTCTCAAATTCCTTGGAGTTGTCCTTCTTCCAAAGTCGTGTGGGAAAGGGGGCTCGAGCCAAAGGCTGAGCGGGACCCTTTTCCTTCGGTTCAGGCACCCGAGCGGCTGGTATCGCTCGAGGTTGGGATGGGCCTTCCTCCTCGGTTGGAATCTGTATAAGTTTATCCTGCACAGTCACGTTAGCAACAATAGGGTAGGAGAATGATTAATACCTCTGTCTGGCAGCGGTGGTGATTGTGTCCGCTTCCCTCCCCTTGTTTTGATGGCCTTTGCTTGGTTCGGGATAGTCTCGACTGTCCTAGGCAACGTTCCTTTCTGCTTTAGCTTCATAGCTTCAACTATCTGCCCAACTTGTATTTTCAGCATTTTGATCGAGGCAGAAGTATTTCTTTGGAACTCCTAATTTGCTCGTTGTGTTCCTCCAGAGCTCCTCCAGACTCAGCGGTGCTTGGGCCGCTGTGGGAGGTTGAGCAAATGCAGGTGCCTGCTGCGGAAAGTGAGGGGCTTGAAAGTATTGCTGTTGATATGGATAATATCCCCCTTGATGATATTGTTGCGCAGCGAACTGTTGTGGCCTCTGAAATTGTTGCTGAGGATGCGGTCCAGCGGGGCCTTGAGCCTGTCCCTTTTGAAACTGCTGGAATTGAGGGGCATTTCTGCCAGCCATATAGTAGACCTCCGCTGGGTTCTGAGCCTCTTCAGTCGAGCACTCAGCAACCTGCGGACTTTGTTGGTCTTCAAAAGCTCTTGCCTCACATTCCACGGCCTCGTGCAACGCCTGTTTTCCTTTATTACGCAAGTCTTGCTTCATGAGCTTAGACAGCTTGCTTCGTGAGGAACGGAAGCAGGAACCTAGTATAGACCCCTCGATGGCTCGGGCCTGTTGGACTCTGGCCAACTTGACTAATTGGCCACCATCTTCTCTATTAAAGCCCTTGCTTCTAAGGCACAGCGCCCCATCAGCTAGCTTCCTACCGCTGCATCCAAAGACATCCTTAGTTCAGGAGTGATTCCTGAGTAGAAAATTTGCAGCTCCATGAAGTCCGGAATTTCATGATGAGGGCGGTTGCGGAGCAATTGTTTGAATTGGCTCCAGGCTTTGGGAAGCGTTTCATCACTCGCCATCTTGAAAGTGAGTATTTCATTCCTTTGGCGAATGGTCTTCGATACAGGATGGTATTTACTCACGAAGGCCTGAGATGCTTCCTTAAAAGAACCAGGAATGGGATAAAGGTTATCAAACCATTTCCTGACTTCTCCAGATAAAGAGAATGGAAACAGTATTAGTTTAGCGTCCTCCGTGATGCCGTGAGATTTAGAGGTGGCAGCGATCCTGTTAAAGTTCTGTAGATGTTCATAAGGGCTTTCGTTGAGCAGCCCATGGAATTGGCTCTGGCTCGCCAGGCTGACGAGCGCTGGTTTCACCTCATAATGGCGAGAGCCTCTGGGTGCAGAACTTGTAATTAATGTATGATTCATAAGGGACTGGTAGTGAACGTCCATAGGGACTTCAGCAAGCGGGCGATCAGCAGCCCTGTGTCCCTCAGCCCTCTGGTAAGGCTCAGCAGTAGGTGGTGGGGGAGTGATGGTAGCGGGTATCACAGCGGTGTTGGCAGCTTGAGCCGCTTAGGAAGCGATAAACGCCCGCTGCGCAGCTTGAGCTTTCTCCACCTGAGCGAGGTGCGCTTGCAGCCCCGCCATTCCCTGTTGAATGCTACTTAGGGCTCTCATTAGTCGCTCCTCAGTCGGCGTGAGCGCATGGGGAACGACAGTGGGGACCACAGTAGGGATGTGGAGCGGCAACTCCTACGAAGATGCAGATGTAGTAGAGTCGGAAGATGTCCCAGCGGCAGTTTGGAAAGCTGGGACGACAGTAGAAGGAAGCGGTGGCATTTTCTTGGTTTGCCATAAGTTGTTCTCGCATTTGCTCTCTGAACAGACGTCTCTGTGATCGAGCGGAAGGAGTAGGACTTGTGGGACGCTAAAAACGCTTCGAACCCCTACATAATGATAGCCACATCAAAGAAAAAGTTAGCTAAATTAGTAAAAATGCAAAAATTACTATTACAAAGAATTTAAAAGTAATTTATGGCGCTTCAAAAGATCCTCAACCAAAATACTTTTCATGAGTTTAAAATCCCCGGCAACGGCGCCAAATTATGATAACTAAAAAAAATGTGTGTGTGTTTACACAATTCACAGGGAATTCATATTCGAAAATCAATGAGTGGAAGTTTATAGAAAACGATCAGATATAGTAATTTTTGTGGTTGTAGACCCTGAGTAGTTATCACAATTATTTATACTCTTTTTACTGGTGAGTTTCCAGGTCGAACACAAGGATTTTAAGTCATGAATTTCAACGGTGAAAATCTTGAAGAAGCGACGAAAACAGCAGGAAGGGATCCAAAAGATAGGCTAAAGAAAACAGTAAATAAAGTGGTAAAAATAAAGTGAGCGGAAGCGAGCGAAGCGAGGGCGGAAGATGAAGTGCCAGCGGTGACCAGATGAACGGGACATAAGCAGAAGCGGGGACGAGATGAACAGGACGTGGATGAATGGCGGTTACCGAGTGAACGGGACATGAGCGAGCGGCACATTATATGTATATGTATTTATATATATATGGGCGACAGAGAGTGGAGGAGAGATGTTGGGTCTGAACTGTGCGTTACTAAATGGATAGATTTCCCTGTAGGCAATGAGCGAGCGATGCAAGTGTGTTATCGGAAATATATGTATTTTACGAAAGCGGTGAGAAGGAAGTAATGTAATTATATAAACTGAATATAAAGAATTCATAACACTGGAATTTTTGACCTTAAGGGATTTACAACAAGACTTCAATGACACCCAGATTCAAGACATTATAAGAAAGAATATTAGGGTTTCCATAAGGTTTTTCAGTTCTTCATATATAATATATAAGCAGAAGAATTCTTTTACCTTATCAAATAACTCTTCTTGGGGGATTCCATCCACAAACGATTCAATATTGCAAAAAATTTCAGAGATTTTCCCGCACTAGAAATCTCTGCGACCTAATAGACCACCGCCTATGCCCCGTTAATTTTCCCAAAATTTGCCTCATTAGTGGCTTTACCCTTCTGTTACCTCTTTTTAATCAAAATTGAATTCAGAACAGCAGTTAAACAGGTCGACAAGGCTCCCGCGTACTTAACTACATTGAACTACCTTGAGACCGCTTTTGGCGCATAACAAGGCTCAAATAATCAATTCTTCTCTAGCTCTAAACCAGTGAAATAAAACTCTCTAAATTCAAACTTTATTTAAGTGTGTAAAAAATTGTGGAAGAAATGGGGGTGAAGAATCGAATGATATTTCATTATCTACTACGAAAGCAGTAAAAGACTAGAGCTACAAGGCTGTAAACGAAAGTAGTGTAAAGACTTGGCCAAGGGAGGAGGGAAACCCCTACTCCCTTGGCATTCCTGTGGAGAACTCCCTTACAGGGTTAGAGCTCTCGGAGCAGTAAGACGACTTGCTTGCGAAAAGTAACTGCTAAGAGTATTTAAAATCGAAGTATCGATTCTTTTTTACATAAAGATATCTTACCCTATTTATAGTAGGTGAAACGGGACGGTTGCAATCAGTTGCTGAGCGGTTCCAACCGCTGGGCAGTTAGGCGGTTACTGGTAATTATTCTGTTGAAGCAGTTGCTGGCCATAACTCCCAGGGCACTTGCTTTGATTGCACTGAATTGTAAGGGCTCAAATCTTCCTCGTTTGCCGAAGAGCTGGAGGGCATCAGTGCAGCTAGGCTCGCTGGAAATGAAATGGTTGTACCGCTGCAGTTGGAACACTTAGTTGGAATCTGGTGATATTCTGCAGCGGTGGGCGTCTTGACTGTCGCTTGTAAGCGGGAGAGATTGTCGCTTGCTTGCGGGCGGTGAAGGCTGCCGCTTGCCTCTCATGCCTTAGTATTTTTCAGGAAGTATTCTGGGCGCTTGCGAGCGGGGGTGGCTGTCGCTTATGGCGTCTGCCTTAGCTTTTCTGGCACCAGACTACCGGTTAAAAAGGCAAAAATTGTTAATAATCTCAACAACGAATTCTGGATCATGCCAAGCGATATAGATCAATAATATATGCCATTAATGAATCATCGTGATGGTTCTTATACAGAAATTCGAGTAATACACAGTTTTGTAGAGTTAAGAATATGCTCCTATTTGGAGTTATCAGTAGCCATCCAAAAAACAATAATATTCATGGCCAGCTAACTTCTCAAGGCATTGATAAAGGAATGGGAGCGGGAAATGGTTTTTCTTTGTGGCGGTATTCAGCTTTGTGTAATCAATGCAAACCCTCGATCCAGTGACTGGCCTTGTCATGTAGACCTTCCCTTGTTCGTCTATCTGCTCGATGAAACCTTCTTTCTTAGGCACCTGGAAATCCACTTGCTATCGCTAATGGAATAGATAATACCTGCATAAAAAAGCTTGATTACCTTTTTCTTTACTAACTTTTGTATATTCTCGTTCAAGCGTCGCAGAGGCTGTCTAAATGGCTCGGCAATCAGAATAATGTGGTACATACATATCGTTGGGCTGATGCCTTTGATATCTGAAATTATCCATGGAAAAGCCGTCATTCTTCTTTTGAAGAGGGCCATAAGCTGTGCTTACTAGTCCAGAATTAGTGAGGCAGGTAAGTCTCCCCCGACCTCAGAAATAAATACTTTAGATGCTCCGACAGTTTTTTTAAGTCCTCTATAGGTGTAGACTCAGTCTCTGGCTCTCACTTGGCTTGTTCGATGGGCTCAATGTGGCTTGGAATTTCACCACTTGGCTCGTCTGAGTCCTCCAAAAGCTCCAGCTTGAGCGAGTCTTCATCTGAAATTTCTTGTATAAATTTCAGCGTTAATAAGTTCTCAAGAGTATTTTAATTCAAAGACATAATCATTATTCTCATCCTGTCGCTGGCTTAAAGCTTTCTTCATAGAGAACGTGACCTTGTCTCCACCAATGCTCAAGGTGATTTCGCCTTGGGCGACGTTGATATTAGCTCAATAATTATTGAAATTTCGCGATCCTCGCTCATTTCTATTATTATGAAATTTGCAGGGAAGGTAAATTTATTCACTTGCACCAGTACATCATGAATAATCCCTGTCGAAGTCTTATTGATTTTTCTACAACTTGAATTACAATACGACATGGCTAAACCTCATACAATCCTAATTTATTGAAAAATGAAAAAGGATGAGATTAATACTAACTCTTAATCACACAATGCCCTAATCGGTTTCGAATTTCCTATAGTACAAACAATAATAAAAATCCCAAGATCGGTTAGTTTATTCAAGACGTCCTCTGTGAACATAGCGCTGCACACACCCTTCAGCTGAACAGCTACATCCATTTCAGGAATGGTATATCTTTGATAAACTTAGCATAATGTAGCATATGTAGTAAAACATTAGCAAAAGGAATAGTGACTTTTAAGATTACAGAAAACATGCACAAACTTTTCAAACTCCTTGGAATTGTCCTTCTTTATGAAGCTCATGGAGAAGAGAGCTTTGGATATCACTTGGCTTGGCTTCTTCCTTAGTTGAGTTGGAGGTTAAACGACATCTGTTGCTCGTGGCTTAGATGGATTTACTTTCTCAGGCGGGGATTGAACATAGTCATCCTGTACAGGTAAATTATTTAAAGAAACAGGAGAAGGGAAACGGTCGGTACCTCTGTTTGGGAGCGGTGGTGATGTGGTGCGCTTCCCTGTCCTTGTCTCCACAACCTTGGCTTGATTCTGGATAATCTCAACAGTCCCAGACAATGTTCCCTTCTACTTCAGCTTGAGTGTCTCAGCAATTTGCCCAATCTACGTTTCAAACATCTTGATCGAGGCAGATGTGTTTCTCTAGTTCTCCTGATTTGCCCACTCAGAATTCCTTAAGATCTTCTCCAGACTCAGCGGTTGGCTGGCCGCTATTAGAGGCTGGGCAAACACAGGTGTCTGCTGCGGAAAGTAGGGGCCCTGAAAATATTGTTGCAGCTGATATTGATCGAGGTAGATGTGTTTCTCTCGTTCTCTTCTAGACTCAGCGGTTGGTTGGCCGCTGTTGGAGGCTGGGCAAAAACAGGTGCCTGTTGCGTAAAGTAGGGGGCCTGAAAATATTGTTGTGGCTGATAATATTCCCCTGGTGGTATTGTTGCCTAGAGAATTGTTGTGGCTGGTGGAATTGTGTTGAGAGTGAGGCCAACAGGCCTTTGGTGTTGAGCCAGCTGGAACTGCTACTGTTGAGGTTGACTGTTATTGGCCATATAGAAGACCTCATTTGGGGTCTGAGTTTGTTAAGCTGCATACTCAGCGGCCTGCGGTTGCTCAAACTAGTCTACATAAGCGCATTCCTTGCTTGCCTCGACTTCATTTATTATCTGTTTACCTTTATTGTTACCAGCTATCTCCTGCTTGACGAGCTTAGACAACTCCTTCATTTGGATAGAGAGGCACTCCATATTGGCATAATTAGAAACAGAAGCGGGGACCCTGTAGAAACCCTTGAATGGCGCTAGTCAATTGCTCTATGGCCAGCTAGTCTGGTTGGCGGCCATCCTTTCAATCAGCACCTTGCCTTGGCGCACAGACTCATCAGCGAGCTACCCACTATTGCATCCAGAGAAATTCTCGACTCTGGAGTAATCCAATATAGAAAAGCTGGAGCTCCATGAAATCAGGAATCTCATAGTGAGGGCAGTTACGGAACAACTGCTAGTAATGGGTCCAGGCCTTGGGCATGGTCTCGTCAGCTGCTATCTTAAAGTTTATAATCTCAGCCCGCTCACTGATGATTTTAGAAATAGGATGGTATTTGCTCACGAAAAATTGAGCAGCTTTCTTGAAAGATGGAGGAGGTGGACTGAGGGAGTCAAACCACTTCCTGGCTTCACCTGCTAGAGAAAAAGGAAACAATATTAGCTTGGCATCGTCCTCCGAGATACCATGTGACTTGGACTTAGCAGCGATCCTGTTGAAGTTTTTGTAGATGCTCGTACGGGCTTTTCTTTGAGTAGCCCATGAAACTGGTTATGGTTGGCTAACCCTATCAACGCCGTTTTCAGTTCATAGTTTTTAGATCCTCTGGGTGCCGTACTCATGATAAGGTCACATTGAGCAAGACCTCAGCAGCTGGGCAATCAACAACCCTGGACCCTGTGAATTGCCTTCGATGGGGCTCAGTAGTAGGTGGAAGATGAGTGTTGGTGGCGGGACGAGCAGCGGAGGCGTGAGCGGCTCGGGCCAGCTGGGCAGCAAGAAGTTGCGCTTGAGCAGCTTGGGCCTGCTCAACCTGTTGGATGTGCGCCGGCATACCAGCCATTCCTTGCTGGAGACTGGCCAACACTTCGACCATATGGGCCTCAGTGGGGGTCAGAATATGAGGGACAATAGTTGGCTCGGCAGCAATGGGAGCGACATGCGGGGCACCCTGAGAAGATGCCGAAGTAGCAGATGTAAGGGCAGTGTTGTTTCCGTTGGAAGCCATGATTTTTTTCTCTGGTTAAAATTGATTATCTTACCCCTTGTAACTTTTTCACCAATTGGATCACCAATAGTTCAGTAGGATGATTTTTACCTATTATGGGTCGTCTGTTATCACTAGATTCTGGTTCAGCTGGTAAGTCACTCTCCGGTTAAATTACTTGAGTTTCTGAACTTTTTCATTCTGAATATATTCCATGTTCTGAATATGATCTACATCATCATCATCGTATTCTTGCTTCTTTTCTGCTTTCAGTTCATCACCAAACTTTACATTAGGAGATTCCATCACCTTTCTTGTATTCAAATTGAAGATTTGATATGCTCGGCTATTGGTGGAATATCCCAAAAATATGGCTTCATCAGACTTTGAGTCGAACTTACTTAATTGTTGTCTATCTCTCAAGACATAGCACTTGCATCCAAATGTATGAAAATAGTGAATACTAGGCTTTCTTTCTTTATAGTGTAGATTGAGTATGAGGCCTCAAATATATTCGATTAATTGTGTAACAAGCTGTATGTATAGCCTCAACCAGAGATTCTTTGAAACGCCATTAGCATGCATCATAGACCTCACCATTTCTTGAAAAATCCTATTATTTCTTTCAACAATGTCATTTTGATAAGGAGTTTTGGGAGATGAGAACTCATGAATGATTCCATTTCGCTTGCAATAATCATCAAAATCTTTATTGTCAATTTTTTTACCATGATCACTTATAATCCTCATCACCTTTGATTCCTTCTCATCCGAAATACTTTGGCACAGTGTCTCAAAACTCCAATGCTTTCAGCTTCTGTTGGTTCTATCAGATCCATGTGGACTAATTCCATACATCGGTTACGCACCCGCTGTTCAGATGACTTGTGTTCAACGCGAGTTTGCTTCCTTTTGCAACAGTCCGCACAAACGGCTTTTTCTGATCACGACAATTTTGGTAGACCTCTCACTGCTTCCAGCTTGTTAACTTTCACCATATTATCCATGTTTACATGTCCCGATCGAGAATGCAATAGAATTAGCCCATCCTTTTTGGCAATAAGAACCAAGTATAAAGCTTTTCAAGAACATAGCAATTATTCTTTGACCTCTTTCCAATCATCACTTGTTGTTTTCCATCTAAAAACTTTACACATTTCTTTTGTAAAGTTTACCTTCGTGCCTTCATCACATAATTGACTAATGCTAATCAATTTGTGCTTAAATTTTCAACATAGAATACCTTTTGCACTTTTGGTAAACCATCAATATGTAGATTTTACTCCATCAGCGAATACTCCTCCACAATCGGCTTCATTGTAATCAGATATAAACTTCTTTTGGTATGTCATATGGTTTGAGCAACCACTATCAAAATACCAAGTTTTATCTTTTTTCATCTTCAAACTTGATAGAACTATAAGGCAAGTAGGATGAATTTTGGCTTCTATTCCATTCTGATTTTTATCCTTTGATTCATACTTTCAGATGGCCAAGTGATTTTTCAACCTATGAGCATATCACGAACCACCTGACCACATTGTTCTGCATTGTGTCCAAATCGACTGCCCAATTAGTGCATACTGCGGATACTCTGGATGACTGTCTGTTCACCTGACGATTTTTTTGCCTCCAGATCTGCTTAACAGATTTTGATTTAGTTCTGGATTTTATTGGTTCATGCAGCATGCTTCCTTTAACAAGCACAGTCTGAGAGCTTAGTGTTCCACAGTTATATCCTATTCCACTATAATCAACATATGATTTTCCAATGGATGAAACTTCATAATGTTTTTATTTACCTTTGAAGAGCACCTTGTTCTCTTCTCTAAGATTTTAGTTTGTTGATTCAAGTTCCTAGACTTTCTTTCTCAAATCAGAGATCTCATCTGAAGTCTTCTGACTCTGACATGTGATGCACAACTCGTCATTTAGCTTGATCAACTTTGTATTGTTTTTGGTTAACACATCAATCTTTGTTTCCAAGCTTGGCAACCGATTCTTGCCAACCTGTGTTACGACGCTCTAGTAGAATTTCTCGGCCTCCTGATAGGTATGGTGATTATCATTCATCACTCAGTGCTTATATGCTATTTCTGTTCATCCTCTTACTCACATGCAAGTAAGCATGGGTGTTGGCAAAGGTTATGAATGACGAACTTCAGGCTTTTCAAGAGAATCACACTTGGAATATTGTTCCATGTCCACTCACTATCAAGTCGATCGGATGTAAATGCGCATACTCAGTGAAATTACATTCCAATGGGACTTTGGAACGGTATAAAGCTCGGTTGGTTGCTCTTGGTAACCGGCAAGAATATGGGGCGACTATGAGGAGACATATGCTCCTGTAGCTAAAATGACTAATGGGCGAACAATTCTTGCAATTGCAGCTTCTCATGGTTGGACGCTTCACCAAGTAGATGTTAAAAATGTCTTCCTTTATGGTGATCTCAAGGAGGATATCTTCATGAAACCTCCGCCGGGCTTGCTCTCCTCTTCTTCTAAAGAATTTTGTAAGTTGAATCGTTCTTTGTATAGCTTAAGCAAGCCCCCCGTGCATGGCTTGAGAAGTTTCGTTCTACATTACTGCAATTTCAGTTTGAGCAAAGCCAATATGACTCATCTTTGTTTCTTCATAAGACAACTACGAGGATTGTCTTCTTTTGGTATATGTTGGTGATATGTGATCACCGGAACAGATTCTGTATTAATTTCTAAACTTCAGAAGCACCTTCACGACTCATTTCACATGAAAGATCTTGGCGCTCTTACACATTTATTGGGGCTGGAAGTTCACTCTACTTCATCGGGTATTTTCTTAAACCAACATAAGTATATTCATGATTTAATTGCTTTAGCAAGACTGCAAGGTTCTTCTGCGGTTAATACTCCCCTAAAGATGAATGTCAAGTATTATAAGACGAGGGGAAACTTCTTCATGATCCGTCTTTGTATCGACAACTTTGGGGAGCTTTAACCACTTAACTATTACCGAACCAGGCATCTCATTTGCTGTCCAACAAGTGAGTCAATTCATGAACTCCCCTCGACATCTGCACTTGGCTGCAGTTCGTCGCATTCTAAGGTATCTCTATGGCACTTCTTATCGTGGATTATTCTTCCCCAGTGGGTCTTCTATACGTCTTTTTGCCTATTGTGATCGCTCAATCTCAAGTTGGTGTATGTTTCTTGGGGATGCCTTGATCTCTTTGAGTTTTCAAATCTTCTACTGAATCTGAATATCGTGCAATGTCTGTTGTTTTCTCTGAAATCACATGGCTTAGAGGATTGTTGACTGAGCTTGGCTTTCCTTAATCTGCTCCCACACCTCTTCATGCAGATAATACAAGTGTCATTCAAATTGCAAGGTCACACCGTATCAGGTTCGGCGGCAGCAGCTTCATGATGAATGATTCAGATTTCACTCGATTATGGCATTTGCGTTGGGCCATATGAGTAAAAAATGAATAAAGATGTTAAGCTCTCGAGGTCTTCTTGGTGATAAAGGAATCACAAATTTAGAATTTTGTGAACACTGCGTTTTCGGAAAGCAAAAGAAGGTCGGTTTCTCCATTGCCTCTCATCGTACACATGGCGTGCTCGATTATATTCACTCCGACTTGTGGGGACCGTCGAAGGTTCCATCATTTTCCGAAAAAGATACCTTATGACATTGATTGATGATTTTTCCTGAAAAATTTGGGTGTATTTCTTTGAGGTGGAATGATGAAGTGTTCGACACTTTCAAGAAGTGGAAAGCTTTTGTAGAGAATCTTATGGGTAAGAAAATAAAATTTCTTAGAATCGACCGTGACTTAGAATTTTGTAGTGGTGAATTCAATGAATTTTGCGCAACGCATGGTATTATAAGGCATAAGACCTTGCCGAGAAAGCCCCAACAAAATGGCGTCGCAAAATGAGTCGATCGGACTTTATGGGAGAGAGCTCGGTGTATGCTTTCGAATGCGGATCAGCGTGATTTGTGGGCTGAAGCTGTTTCAACGTCATGCTATTTGATAAATCGATCTTCACACTTCGCTATTGACTTGAAAATCCCAAAAGAAATATGGTCAGGTAACTCGGTCGACTACTTTTCTTTGCATATTTTTGGATGTCCCGTGTACATGCATATTGACGATGGAAAATTAGCTCCGAGACCTTTGAAGTGTATATTCCTTGGATATTTAACTGAGTCATAAGGATATCGTTTATGGAACTCGGATGGTAAATCACGCAATGTAGTTTTGAATCGAAATGTTACTTTTGACTAAAAATCTATGTTGTCTTCTGGAAATGGTTCAGCTGCAGACTCGACGTCCTCGTCAAATGATCAACAGTAATTTAGAGAGAAGGTGGAGTTGCCAATGACGTTCCATCCCACGGCTGATGTTCCTAGCTCTTCCAACCCATAAATTGATGAATCTAGTTCGAGTACCACATTGAATGCTCCGATGAGACATGATACATACTCAATTGCTAGAGATCGTCCTAGGAGACAAATTCATCCTCCTTCTAAATTTTTAGAGGACTCTGTGGTGGCATATGCTCTGTCGGTGGCACAAAAATTCGGTGATATCAGGGAACCGAAAAATTACGATGAAACAACTTCTTATGCCGAATATTCTAAGTGGTTTATGGCAATGAAAGAGGAAATTCAAAGTCTCTACAAGAATGACACTTGGAATCTTGTTGAACTTCCGAAGGGTAGACATCCACTATGTTGTAAGTGGATATTCAAGAAAAAAGAAGGCATTTCGTGGGTTGAAGAGCCTCGTTGCAGAGCACGGCTAGTTGTCAAGGATTCAATCAGTGTGAAGGTATAGACTTCACCGAAATTTTCTCTCCCGTTGTTCGATATACTTCTATTCGTGTTTTGCTCGGTATTGTTGCTATGTTTGATTTGGAAGTGGAGCAACTTGATGTAAAGAAGGCCTTTTCTTCATGGTGACCTTGAAGAAGAAATCTATATGAAGCAGCCCGAGGGCTTTGTCATTTCCGAAAAGGAAAATTTGGTGTGCAAATTAAAGAAATCGTTTTATGGATTGAAGAAAGCCCCGCGGCAGTGGTACAAAAAGTTTGATTCATTTATGATTGGGCAAGGTTATTCTCGCAGAAAGTATGACGACTGTATTTATTTTCAGAAGTTCTCTGACGGTTCTTTTTTATACTTGTTGCTTTATGTCAATGACATGTTGATTGCCTCACGTAACATATCTTATATTGTTTAGTTGAAATCGCAGCTTAGTAATGAGTTTGATATGAAAGAGCTGGGCACTACGAGAAAAATTCTTGGGATGGAAATAATTAGAGATCGAAAAAGCGGAAAGTTATTTCTGTCCCAAAGGAAGTATATGGAGAAGGTACTCCATCGATTTAATATGCGATCTTGCAAAGCTGTATCTACTCATTTGGCTGCGCATTTCAGATTGTGCGAAAACTTGAGTCCTTGCTCGGAAGATGAAGTTGAGGACATGGCGAAAATTCCGTACTTAAATGCGGTTGGTAGCCTAATGTATGCAATGGTTTGCACTAAGCCGGATTTAGCACATGCCGTGAGTGTTGTAAGCCATTAGCACAATCCGGGAAAGGCTCATTGGAATACTGTTAAGTGGATTTTGCGATACTTGAAAGGTACATCGCATCTTGGCTTGATTTTTTATAGAAATAAGTGTACTTCATTGGATGTGACCGGTTATGTTGATTCGGATTATGGTAGAGACCTTGATCGCAGACGTTCTCTTTAGAGATATATTTTCACTTTATGTGGTTCTATTTCGTGGAAATCTTCACTTCGGTCGGTTACCACTTTATCGACCACCGAGACGGAATATATAGCAGCTACCGAAGGAGTTAAAGAGGTGATTTAGCTAAGAGGTCTTGTTATAGAGCTTGGTTACGAGCAAAAGGTTCTTATTGTATTTTTTGATAGCCAAAGTTCAGTACATTTGACGAAAAATATTCGGTATCATGAAAGGACCAAGCATATTTCTGTGAAGCACCATTTTATTCGAGATACAGTCTTAAAATGTGAAGTTGTTGTGGACAAAATTCATACGTCCGAGAACCCGGCTGATATGTTAAATAAGCCACTTGCCATTGTCAAGTTCCAATATTGTTTGGACTTGGTTAATCTTAGCAGTTATTGAATGTCCCGTCGGGGACTTGGCGATGAGAATGTTTATTTTTTCAAATCGAATTTGCGGCAAGGTGGAGTTTGTTGGGATTGTGCCTCAAATTCTTTTCAAGACAAGATTTCCAGAAGTTTCCGGCGGCCTTAGTCATGGGCATGACTAAGGGAACTTTCCTGTTTTGGATTTGATTTAAAAATATCTTGTCAAATCAGAAGATTTCAAAGGCTTTAATCACGGGCTTGATCAAGATGGCAAAGTTGACTTGGCACCAAATCAGGAGAGTCATGAGCGTGATCAATGAATGATTTCCTAAGATTCCATATCTACATCCTTCCATATATTGGTGATTGCTATCGATTTCATTTACCTTCCATGTTAGAAGGTCAAAACTTTCCCTTTTACGTAGATATTGATAGGGGGACGTTTTTAGGGGTTGAAAGAAGTTAATTATTCGATTCGTAACATTGTAAACATTTGATTCATCTAGTAGATTCTTTATCGTCCATGATTTTTTCCCGTTTTGGGTTTTCCACGTCAATCTTGTGTTCTTTTTGTATTTTGCAATATTTTGTTTGTCCTTTAATTGTGTTTCGATCTACTTCCGCAATTTCATCGCACCTTTAGGCGCATAAATCCCTAACATATAAGTATATTTTAAGTTTTTAAATAGTAACCATCCCGCTATTTGCTATCTCACGATAGCATTTTAGAGGTTGATCGCTATTTGACGTTACGCAAGATTGACAACTATGGAATAATGGAATACACATAAGCAAACTCATAAACACGTACAGCTCCAAATTTAATAAGGTTCAGAAAATTACTATTATTGTAACAGTTCATTTTTAGTCCATTATACAATGTTGGTACTGCAGTATGAAACTCAACATCGAAAAGTGCAATGCTGTTGTGTTTAATATATCTTCGGTTGGTTCTTCTGAATCAAAGATTTAGTTAAGATGCATATGGATGTTTCAAACATTTTGTATGGTGCCAGCAGGATTCTGTATGGTGTGTGTTTCTAAACATATGTCATAATAAAGAATCAGTTTCTTCAATTGGTAATGAATGTAAGCATAAATGGAGTACATAAGAGGGATAAACCGTACCTATCATACGTACGAAACTCCCAGATGCAAAAAGCATTTGAAATACAAATGCCTTGGCTTTGTTTCGGAAAGTTATGAAGTTGTCTGTATTGATATAATATGACAGCCATATTTCAAAAGGCAACTTTTTAATGATGGCCGAATATGTTTATCTAAAAGCATTTAAGATCAGTTATTTGAAAGGTATTCTTCATGTATCCTCGTACGATATGACATTATATTTTAACGACTTTACAGAAGCTTGTTGATTGTTTTTGTCTTACTGTAGTTTGTGAATAAAAATTTCAAGTTTCTACATTGTAATTAGATTAGGCGATTCTAATCTCAATTGAACTATTACGAGGTCTTGTTTATTATTTCTTGGTGCTGATCAAATTTAGCTATTAAAGATTGCAGAATGCCAGAAAGAAATACTCGAAGCAAGAGGTATGATAGAGGAAGCCAAGCGATCACTGATGAACCGAGTCACCGATGCCTCAGAAGAGATTCAAAGTACAAAGATAAATCAAGATTCGGAGAGAGTGAAATCTCTGAAAGCTTCTTTTGTTTCTGCTGTCTTTGGCACCCTGGCAGAATTTCCCATTGCCTTATCTCGTGCTGCTAGGATTCCCAGAATATCTACTTTGGGCATCACCTTCATCAGCTGTGTGATGTTTGGCGTAACTTTTTGCTATGCAATCAGGCAGGATTTGGATAATTTTCAGCTAAAATCTGGGCCATCCACAGCTTTTGGCTTTGTGAAAGGTGTTGATAAATACTGCTCACCGTGCCTCCGTATCTCATTATTTCGTTTGGATGTCTTTAGTAACTTCAATTTCCTAAAACACAGTGTATCTTTATCTTCCTTTGAAAACTCTTGACTAAATTGCTACATACCAATATTAACAATGGCACATTTTAACTTTTAGGATTAACATACATTACCTTTGTTCAATTTAGGTTCTTAATTAAATATGCTACTAAATCCCTGTGCTCTGAAAACCTTACGTGTTCTATGTTACAAATGCAGGATTGGGTATGCTTGGAGCTGGATTTCCAGTGGAGATGGATGCAAACAGCATTTTGTCGAGCGCTTTAGATGGTGCGTTTAGTATTTCTGAAAATCTTTTGATATTTCTATTTGCTGGAGTTGCTCTTGATTATTGCTTTAAGTTGAGGATCATAATAATTATTTTCAGGAAAAAATACGAGCTCTTCTACTAAATATTCAGTAATCGAAAACTTGGGTAGCTTGAGAAGCTGCAACAGCTTTCACCTTATTAAGCATCACATATTATGGCTATTTCACTTGAGACCTTTTTTATATGCATTATATATGTCCATATGTATGAAAATACAAGTTTTGTAATTGTTCGTAGCATAATTATGACATCCTAATTGCCCGATGATGAGCATGAACACATGTGGATGAACCTTCAGTGACATCTAACTCGATAATTTTGAGGGAGTGTTGCATTTGTAGTTGTGGCATTAGCTTAGTTTCACCGGATGTCAATTTTCATTTTGTTATCTTGAGTAGGACTAAGTGATTTCCTTTTTCTTTAATAACATCGAAACCCACAAAGTATACTTTTCGAATACAAATTCTTTTTAGTAACATCGGAATCTGCAGCTGTTACTTTTCAAGTGAGCACTTGGTAAACTTCTCGTCGAATGTAATAGCTTGAAAATTACGCTAGCAACAAATGTCACATTAGACTAATTATGTATGACCGGTAAGACTTAAAAGCTTTAGGGAGTCTGAACTCAGGATCTAATGATCACAAATTCACCTAAACTGGTGGATCAATGCTCTTGTCATTTAATGTCTTCCTTTAAATTTCACTAAATTGATCTGCCTCTCTATCAGTGTCATTTGAACAAAAATTCATTTCGATATTATCAGGGCAATGATTTGTTTACTTTTTTTTTTATTAGAAACTGGATTTGTCTTGTCTTGTGTATACATATTTGTATATTTAAGAATATTAGGATTGGCTGAATTTGAATTTGGATGTTGCTGAGAGTGTATATAATATGATCGTAGTATTGAAATAGGCATAGTCGTAATTTGTCAGCATTGGGACAATTCAATATAATTATCAATTTATCATATACATATATATATATATATATATATAGATACCATCAACTTGCCATTTGTTAATAATAATAATAATGTTTTTCCATTGATTTGGTTGTTACAACAATTTTTTTTTTTTGGATGACGTGGGAACCAGCCGCTACCCGAAAGTGTGCACAAACCCCCGCCGAATCTAATACCTGCAAATCAGGAAAGAATTTTTAATTTAAGAGATGTATTAATTGAGTTTGTCATATATATATATATATATAATATAAATGTAGTAGTTTGTAGGCGTGCTTTAAATTGGTTCAGTGACACCACTACTACTACTAATATTACACTCAATCAATGCATCAAAAGCGTGACGATTATTGTCATCACTTGAAAATGAATGCGCAACGAATTAAGAATTATTATTATTTTATTTTTTTTATGTTATTTTATTTAATATTTATGTGATGTGTTGTGAAATAATATATATATATATATATATTAGTGAACAAAAGGTTTAAATAGTAAAAAATTCAATAAAAATTCTAAAAAACACAGATGTGTGTTTTTAAAAGTTACTTTTAATTTGAAAATATAAGATGTCTAGTTTGACTTTTAAATTCAAATCACCTTTATTCAATTTAATTTTCAATAATAATATATTATATTTTCAAAAACAAATGTAGCATATGATACTGACATGCTTAGTTGTATTTTGGATTATTTCTAGAGTTTTTGTTTTTTAAAAAAATAATTAAAAATAATTATTTTTTTTTTTAATTTAACATGAATTATTAGGAAGACCGACCATGAGATCCATTCCGAAAAACAATAATTGTATAAAAATATGTTAAAATGTTTGTATTATTTCTTTTTTTAAAAAAAGTAAAATGTTTTGATTTTTTTTTAGTGGAAATCCGCAGCCGCTACCCAAAAAATGTGCACTAGATAAACCAGAACCTCCGCTGGACTTAATCGGGGAGGGATGAATAATATTTAAAAATTTTTTATATCAAATATATATTTTTCTCTCACAAAATATTATATCAAAATACTCTCTTATCAATAGTTTTTTCCAAAACTCTCAAAAGTTCTACCTAAACGAGCTTAGAAATATTTAAAAAATAAAAATATCTAAACAAAAAAGATAAACATTGTCACAATATGTTTTCTATAAATTTATTTCAGTCACACATTCTTAATTTTATGAGTCAAATATCAACATGCACATGAAGACAAGAAAAGGTGAGCTTTTACTCTCTCTCTCTCTCTCTCTCTCTAGAGATATATATATATATATTCTGATAGAGAGAGAATTCGTTATTCTTCCACAGCTTGCATTGCATGTGGGACGAAAGAAAGAAGGAAAGGGATTGAAGGGTTGAAATTAAGCATTTCAGTTTGTGAGTTAGGAAAGGCAAAGGCAAAAGAACAAATAAATAAATAAATAAATGAATTGTAGGGTTTAGTGTGTGGGGTTAGCATTGTCGACCAAAGTCATTCCGTTTTCTGATTTGATGGATCACAAAGCGATATTTCTTTTTGAACGGAAAAGCGATAATTCTTACGTTCAGCTAGAAAGTATATATATTTTTTTATTTTGGGACGTTTAATTACAAAGTAAATATTTCAAAGTAAATATTTCATTAAATATCTCATTTTTTTCACAAATACCCCTACTTTACATCACATCGTTACTTTTACACCAAAAAGCAAGGGAAAAAATGTCATTACACTACTTTTATCTACTCGTTATAATTAAAATATTATTATTTCTTAAACACCGCGTCAAAAATAATTTATACTTTATGTGTGGATGGAGGGACTATTTATCAATATATAGGGTAGGGTGAGGGTGGGAATATTCAATTTTATGAGGTCCTAAACTTGCTAGGGTTATTTTGGGAATTTCAAGAAAATTCGAGAGCGTGTGCGTGTTTGTGCCGTTCGCGTCCTTTGTACCCTACTTGTTATTCGTGTGAGACAGATGTAATGTAATTATGGATATTTTTGGTAGGGGTTGAAATATATATTAAATATGGGCTTGTTTGTTTTGTTTTTGGAATGAATGATTTTGATTTTGATTTTATGTAAAATATTGGAAATTTTGTAAATATTATAAAAATAATAAGTGTGTAATATATTATTTTTTTAAAAAATATGTTGGATATTTTTTTTGTTGAAAGAACACACCTTTGTAAAAAAATACTACCTCCGTCCGACTCTAAAGGTCTCATTTAGTATTTGCGTGTTGATATTTGAATATTAATTATTGTATCAAAATGTAGTACAAATTAAGAAAAAATTCCAAAAATATTTCTAATTAGTGTCTTATAATACTAATAAAATGACAATTGTACTAAAAATTATACAAATATAAAAATAATTTGAACGATAAATACAATGATGCTAAAAGTAAAAATGAACTTTAAAGACGGACGGGAAAATATATATTTTTATAAAATTTGTAAATATTCAATGATAAAAGAAATTGAAAAAAAAAATTAATAGAAAAGAAGTAAAGATAGTTTGATACTTATTAATAGATCAAGACATATATTTGTTCTCTCAACATCATTTTTCAATTACCATTCTAAAAAATAATAATAAAAAGTATAAAATATTTTATACAATAATAAAAAAAATAAAGTCATTACAGATAGTCAAATATTACCTAAAATAATATATATTATATTTTGACACAATGTCCAATGCTACACATAAAATGTATTTCATCCAAAAACGTTGTATGAACGAAGCCATTGTATATCTAATTATTATTTATATGTCTATATTTAAAAAATGCAATAATTAAATAATTACGTCACAAGGCATAATAATAATAATAATAAAAAAAAAAAACATACTATCGGAATTTTCTTGGCAAAATAGTCCAAAAATCTGTATGGATACGAGATAATTGATTGAACCGGGTGATTGTCTCAAAACTTTTCCACAATTGTTTGATCTGAAAATTTGAAGAGTCGGATAATTTCGAGATAAATTATTTTGTTGGATTGACCGAGAGAAGGATGTGACAATAATTTGTCGTGAAAATACTAGCAAACTCTTTTCAGACTATATTTTATCTCGAACAATCGTGAGAATATCTAAAAGATTATATTATATTTGTTTCGAACAACCGTGACAATATTTGATACTATATGTTGTCTCACGGTAATACATAGAAAAAGTAAAGCAATATAATTATATTAAGTTTGTAATAATTTGAATTAAAAATCATCACTCTCTGCCCGATGTCCGATTGAGAGTCATTTGTTGTCTCATCATTATTTTTTCTTACCTCATTTATAAGTTGAAATAAATATGAAATGATCATTTTTGTCTAAAATTAAGTGGAGGATTTTTCAAATAAGTCGAGGACCCATAGACTATTGAGGAGTAATAGTGACTTCATTGAAATAAATGTGGTGACTATGACTATGCATAACCTATCGAAAGATACAAATGTTAATTGTACAAATGTTACTAACAAGATTCTATAAATATGCTATATACAAAACTATCAAATAATTTATTTAATATAAAATTGATCTCCTCTAGTACTTTTTTAGTCTAAGTCAACTTATTTTGTGTTGATCGAATCTCATTTAAATGGTCTATACAAAGTGGTGGGTGGTTGATAATTTAATACACTTGTATAGTAAAAATAACTACTTTATTAATGTTTTCGAGATAATTTATACTCTTAATTATTTTTATGATTTATTTTGAGACAATTATATTCAATATTTTTGTTGCTCGTTTTAAGACAAGTTATATTTTTGTATTATTTTAGAGTTTATTTTGAGACAATTCATATTATTTGTTCACCTAACTTTTTTTATATTGATCTGATTTTCAATAAATATTACAAAAAATAAAATATATATAGGTTTTTTTTTTTTTTGAATTGATTTGAAATAGGGTGTTATTAGATTTTTTTATTGAAATGGTATTTTCATGTGATATTTTGTGAGATTAAATCGTATATTTTTATTGAAATTATGGATTTCAGTTTGAAAAAAAAAATGAAAAAAAAAAAAACAAATCCTATTGTAAATGATTTCACAACGATTCATACTCTCGAATCATTTTTGTGACTAATTTTGAGATAATTCCTACCATAGCATGGATTATTTTCATGACTTATTCAAGACAGTTTATATTATCGGAATATTTTGTGTTATTATTGTCGAGACAATTCCTACTCTCGATAGTATTTAGAGACAATATGCAACAACACATCATCGAAAAAAAGCTTACTAGATAATAATCAAAACAAATTATTATAATGATGTTTCAAACTATGATCAAAATATTGTGTCTCAAAAAAAGAAAAATTAATGCAAAATTATCTTGAAGTTTTTTCTTACATAATTATTTTGTATCAAATAGATATTTATGTGATAGTGACACCCTATATTGTCGTACTTGTAGAATTTAAGTTTTCTTCCGTGGTATATTGATGGGTTGCTATAATATCTTAACCCTAAGCTTAACTATATTTTAAATTTTATTTTGCACTATTTATAAATAGTTCATTTTCTAAAAAATGTCACATGTATTAAAATCATTTTATTTAAAATATTATACAAAAAATGTACTCTTTATTCAAAAAGTCAAATGTAATATCACTACAAGAACTTATCAATTTTGTAACGAGATTTTTTCGTTTCTAAATTCATTTTTTCTGTTACTAATGATATTAGAGACGGAATTAGAGATGGAATTACGTTAGTTACGTGAACTTTAAGAACGGAATTCCGTTACAAATATACTATTTTTTTTTGTAGTGTATGTACTTATATTGCATCACATGTACTTTCTTTTTGTCTTAACTCAAATTATTTTTTTTTATTATTTTTGTCAGTTCTACTCTAAAGTATTTATTTTCTATTTTAACAAAAATAATTATTTTACGAACTAATAAAAATACTATTATTTGTTAATATACTACAAAATCCGAAAGAGATACATTGAAAACAGACGGAATGGTGAGTATATATATATATATATCTTAGGTGTCACTAATCCTTAAAGTAACCTAAAATTTCAAAACATATTCATACACTCGTATAAATATGTTAGAATTGGAGTGGATGCTTTCAATTTTGACTTCCCAAAACTTATATAATTAAATTATTGCATTAAATATATATAATTATATATTAATCATGATTTGACTTTTCTACAAATATATTATTATTACATGCGAATTTGAAATTCCATAGGTTAATCAATGTATGTAATACAATTTTTTTGCTTTTGAGAATTAATAATATATGTTTGGCTTACACGTCATTTATTTATTTATGTTTTTGACCTTTTTTTCTTAAATAACAGACTATATAAGTTGGTTGACTATTTGTTTTACACATGATATGGTTTTATTTTTTATTTTTAATTTATACTATTAAATAAGATGATTATTTAACATGTATTATTTAATACTTTTTACAAAATAATAACAATAAAGGTCTTGGGATGTGTTTGTTTGGCATCTCAAGTTTATTTTGAATGCATGTCGGAGAGATTTTGAAAATTAAACAGGTTTGAAGATTAAATACTTAAGAACTGATAATGGCTTAGAGTTCTGTAATAACTGGTTTGACTTATTTTGTGTTGAACAAGGCATAATTAGACATAAAACAGTCTCATACATTCCCCAACAAAATGGGGTAGCCGAGAGGAGAAATAGAACCCTTTTAGAAAGGATTAGAAGCCTCTTGGCATCTTCTGGACTATCTAAAAAATTTTGGGGGAAGCCTTACTAACAACTGCTTATTTGATTAACAGGTGTCCTTCCATTCCTTTGGGTGGAGGTTATCCGAAAGCTAAATGGTCAGGTAAATAATTAGATTTATCTAATCTTAAAGTGTTTCGGTGTAGTGCTTTTGTTCATGTTAAAGGAGATAAATTAGAATCTAGGGCTGAGAAGTGTGTGTTCTTAGGTTATCCCGAGGGAGTCAAAGGTTATAAATTGTGGTTAAGAGGTAGACCTGGTTTTAAAACCATTGTCAGCAGAGATGTGACTTTCAATAAATTTGAAATACCCTGTTTAAATCAAGAAAAACTTGTTTTTTTAGATAAAAATACCTATACTCCAAATGAGGTGGAGCAAGGATATAGTTTAAATCCAAATGTTGAAACTACTGAAATTGATCAAATTTTTCAGAATGTTGAAAATGAAACTGAAACTGATTTTTCAAAACTTTCTTCTAGCCCCGAACAACCTGTTTTTCAACCTGAAAATATTCTTGAAAGTGTTGAAAATGAATCCCCAAATTTAGAAGGTTATAGATTGACTAGGGATAGAACTAGAAGAGAAACTAGACCTACTCTTAGGCTAAAAGAATATGATCTTTCTTGTTATGCTTTCAATGTGTTTGAAAAATTAGATGGCAGTGAACATAAGTCTCTTGTAGAGGCAATTAAATTTGAAAATAAAAAAGAATGGGTTGAAGCCATGAATGATGAAATAGAATCTTTGCATGTAAATAATACTTTGACTTTAGTACCAAAACCTATTAATTGTTCTCTTATATATTGTAAATGGGTTTATAAAGTAAAACAAGAAGCACAAGGGGTTAGGTTTAAAGCAAAGTTAGTTGCAAATGATTTTACTAAAAAAAAGGAGATTGATTATAATGAAATTTTTTCACAAGTGGTTAAGTTTACTATTATTCACATTATGTTGTCTCTTTATGCTTATTTTAATTGGGAATTAAAACAACTAGATGTAAAAACAATTTTTTTACATGAAGATTTGAAAGAGAAAATTTATATGAAGCAACCGGAATGTTATGTTGATAAAAATAGGGCTGATCATGTGTGCTTACTTAATAAATCATTGTATGGTTTAAAACAATATCCCCGTCAATGGAATATTAAGTTTGATGAATGTATGATATCACTAAACTTCACTATGAGCAAATATGATCATTGTCTTTACTATAAAATAGCTGATAAACATCATGTGTTCTTGTTGATATATGTAGATGATATGTTGTTAATTAGCCCAAGTTTACAGATCATAAATCATATAATAGGTTGTTTAAGTAAAAAATTTGATATGAAAGATTTAGGTGATGCAAAAATAATTCTTGGAATGAATATCATAAAAAATAGGAAAGACAACTTACTGTTCTTAAACCAAACAACATACATAAATAAAATTTTGCATAAATTTTTTATGTTTGATGCAAAATCTGTTAGTGTTCCTTTGGCTTCTCACTTTGTTTTGAGAAAACAACAATGTCCCAAATCTGAAAGTGATGTTGAGCACATGAAGAATGTGCCATATGCTAATGCCATTGACTCGGTAATGTATCTTATGGTAAGTACACGGCTCGACATTGCCTACGCAGTAAATTGTTTGAGTAAGTACATGTCTAACCCTGGCTTAGAACATTGGTATGCTTTAAAATGACTATTTAGATATCTTGTTGGTACACTTGATGTTGGACTGCTTTATACAAAATCTGATTGTGGTTTAAATTTAAAGGGATATGTCGATTCCAATTATGCTAATGATAAAGATAGTAGAAAATCAACCACTTCTTTTATGTTTACTTTTTGTGGGTCTTGTGTTAGTTGGAAGTCTCAATTACAGCATGTTGTAGCCCTTTCTACTACTGAATATGAGTATATTGCGATTACCGAGGCTTTAAAGGAAGCTATTTGGGTAAAGGGGCTATTGTCTGAAATAGGTTATTTGAATAATGATGTTATAGTTTTTTCTGATAGCCAATTTGGAATCCAACTTTGTAAAAATCCGTTATTTCATGATAGAACTAAGTATATTGATGTTCGGTTTCATTTTATTAGAGATATAGTGTCTAAGAATTTGGTGAAGTTGGAAAAGATTCCATCTCAATTTAATCTGTCGGATATAGGAACTAAAGTGTTATATGTTTCAAAGTTTTTATCTTGTTTAAAAACTTTAAATTGTGGGATATATGGTTGAGATGATATTACTTCTAGCTTATATAATGTAAAATATAAACTGATTTTGTGTTTTGTTTTTTTTTCAAGTTTTATAAAGCAATGATAATCCTTTATAGCCCTTCCGTGACTTTGGCCAAGAAACAGGGGGAGAATGTGTTGGGTTTTTTTTTGTACCCATACCCTGAAACCCAAACCCAAACATATGTAACCCGATACGCAACCTATTTATCCAAAATAGATCTAGTCCGTCCATTTAATTAGGGTTAATCTGGGTCATTGATTTGTTTGATATATATATATGTGTGTTGTGAGTTAAGAAGATTATTATCATTCATTCACGCGACACAGCAACCCTAATCTCTCTTCTCCTTCATTGCGATTTCTCACGAGCTCACCTGTGAGTCGATTCCTTGAGGATTTCCGGCGTGCCTCTGTCGACCGGTGCTTTCCTAGTCCGACGAGCTTTCTTCAAAGTAGTGTAAGTTGTCTACGGTAAGATTTAGTCGCGAATAAGCATTCGCATGTTCTTTCTTTTGCCCCGTCGGTGAATATTTTGGGTTTGTGGTGAGTGTGAGTTGTTGGCTACCCAGTTTGGGTTTGGTTCCTTGTTTCTTGGCTTGGTCACCGTTTTTTGTTGGGTTTGTGAAGGGCTTGAGGTTTATTTGTAATAAACTGATTTTATTTGAAGTATATGATATGCATAGAATCGTGTTGTTTGTTGTCCATTCGGGTTAGAATTGTTAATTTCTTACATATATATGTAAGAAATTATTACATGAATGGATTTTTTGAGGTGAAGTAATCCATTCGTCCGTAAGAAGTAAGAAGTAAGAAGAATATTATTTATTTTTTTGCACATAAATTTTTAAATATTAGTATTATATTGGTTTGAAGTATAAAATAAAAAAATAAAAAAACTCTTATTAGTATGGTAAAATATAAAAATAATGATATTTGTGTAATATATTGTAAATTGTAAGAATATTTATTATATTAGGTAAGTAATACAATTACTAAAGTAAAAAGCAAAACTCTTATTTTGGAATGGACATAAATAAAAATTAGTACTCCCTGTTTCTCATATACCATTCAACATTTGATTTTTGGCACAAAAATTTAAGTGTAGTATTAATAATATAATATGGGAATTAAGTGATGTGATGAGAAATAAAATTTTATATATTTTTTTAATATTTGAATAATGTGATGTGATAAAATATAGCGTATAATTAATTATTTCATATTTAAGAATTGTTGCATGGTATGTGAGACAACACAAAAAAATAGTATTTGCATAATATATTATATAGAGAGAATATCTTATACTCCCTCTGTCTACTTACAATGTTTACATTTACTTTTAGCGTGATGTTTAAGAAATAATAATATTTTTAATTATAATGAGTAGTTAAAAGTAGTGTAATGACATTTTTGCCTTTACTTTTTTTTATGTAAAAGTAACGATGTGATGTAAAGTAAGGGTATTTGTGAAAAAAAGTAAAGTATTTAATGAAACGTAAACTTTGTAATTGGACGTCCCAAAATAGAAATATG
Source organism: Andrographis paniculata (assembly GCF_009805555.1). Taxonomy (NCBI): domain Eukaryota; kingdom Viridiplantae; phylum Streptophyta; class Magnoliopsida; order Lamiales; family Acanthaceae; genus Andrographis; species Andrographis paniculata. Next base: position 1,928,381 of record NW_026137589.1, read on the forward strand.
TAAACATTGTAAGTGGACAGAGGGAATATAAGATAGTCCCTTGATCCCATAACAAACGATATCATTTCCATTTCAGTGTGTCCCATAACAAATGATATTTTTTATATTTGGTAAATTTTACTAATTTAATACATATTTGACAAATATAAATCAACTTAATTAACTATATAATATATAATATTATAAACCATATATAACTCACTCAAAACCCTTTTATTTCTATCTTGCTCTTAAAAAAAATTAATCTACCTTTAAAACTTCATTTTTTTTATAAAATTAGTTTATGTTAATTATAAATAAATAAACTTATTTATTTTTATTTACTTGTATTATATAAAATTTTATTTTTTACAAAATAATATCCATATTGCATATATTTATTATTGAGATATAATTTTTAAAATACTTAAATACATATTCTAATTTTTTTAATCATATATATTAAATTTATTTTAAAACTACCAATATTATTAATTACATAAAAAATAAAAAAATAATATCATAATACTATTATTAAGTAATTAAATATTATTGTCTTAAACACCGTGTTACTAATAAAATGTGTCAATTGAGCGGTACGGAGAGAGTACTATTTATATATTTTTTTGTTCACTAAAATTTTTTAATTAAATATAGTTAATTAATAATTTAATTTTGTAATGAATTTATAATTTATTCAATAAATTACACATATAATAAAAATATATATATATAAATGAAAATTTTAAAAATAATAGTATTTGTAGTAGTAATAATAATACTAATAATAATAGAAATCATAATAATAAATATTTGTTATAATTTCTAAATTAAATGATTGAATCAATATTAATAAATATGTATATTAGAATTTTTGTAAATAAGTTTTTTGATGTGGACAAAAGTTAGATGAATTTTCTCGATGAGGTGATATAGAGAGAATATAACTTGTAGAAAAATTTATTTTAAATTTCTTTCATGGGAATGATATTTAATTATTTTACGATGTCTAAGGTTACTATTTTATTTTTTTTCCCCTTAATACTATGAAATCAAAAAATTTATTTTTTAGTTTTTTATAGTTCTAGGCTTGTGAATCCTTTTTTTTAAAAAAAAATTATTTATTATTATTTCTTTCTTTTTAATTTCGTGGGTTCCTTCTCAGCCAATTCTATTTTATTATTTAATATTTATAATAATTTTAGGTAAAAATATATATACAATATATATGTTATTTTGTAGATAATAAAATTTTTTATAATACAAATAAATAAAAATTTAAATATATATATATGTTGGGTATAATATAAATTCATAATCAAATCATACAATATAAATTTTATGAATTAAATTTAATACACATTTATAATATTTTATTTATTATTCATCAAATCAATGCACATCAAAACTCCCCAAACCCCAACCAAACTTAAACACAAAAGAAACATCAAAATTTAAATTCATCACAAAATTTAAATAAAAATCAAACCCAAACTCAAATTTTTCCAAAAGCCCCCGAAGAAACAGAAACGCATTTAAAGAGATCTTCAAGGGTTGTACTTCTTTGCACTTGAGTTTAAGTATTTTAATTTGTGTTTTGGCTTAAAAAAATTAGAAAAAATAAATAATTTCTTTCGTCTAAAAAACAAATGATTTTTTTATTTTTATTTTAGTTTGTCTTATCTTATCTTATCTGACATATATAGTAAAATTTATTAATTCAAAATATATTTAATAAATATAAATAAATATAATTAACTATGTAAGGTCTATTTTAAATTTTTTATTTTTATATTTTTCTTCAATAAACAAATATATTCGTCCCCATTTAAAACTCTCTATATATATATATATATTTTATAACATTAACTTATGTTAATCATAGAAAGATATTTCTGTTTTTTTATCAATTTATATTATATAAAATTTTATTTTTTATAAAATGATATATATTTGCATGTATTTTATTGAGATATAATTTTTAAAAATATATACTACCTTCGTCCTGGAAGAAGAGTGACGTTTATTTTTTATACGTAGATTTTTTAATATTAGTATTATATTGGTTTATAATAAAAAAGACAAAAAATGCCCCTATTAGATTGTGTGATATAAAAATGGTGGCATTTGTGTAACTGTAGACAAAAAAATTGTGTTATATTTTTATAAACACAAAATTTGTACAAATTATATTTGTATTTAAATTTAATGCGGGTCCTATTCTCTATTCGGATCCTTTGATTCTCTCTCCGGGTCGATCCATTTTTCCAATTTGGATTTGGGTGGCTTCTTTGATCCGAAGGGATTTTGGTCTTCGGTTTGACTTCGCCGGCTTTTGAAGGACTTTGGTATCCATGTTGGCGATTTTGATCGTCGGTTTTGGATTGATGCCTCCTTTGGATGATCCGACGGAATTTGATCTTTGAGGGAGAGATTTGGTGCTCCATAACGCTTTTGGCGGCGTGTCCCTTTGACTTTTGGATCGAAGAGGGCCTGGTTTGCGCCTTTTATGAAGAACGCTACGAACATCTTCAAGCTTTGGGAGCGACTTTGGAGGCTTTTCCTTGGCTTTGATGGATTCCTCGATAGCTTTGAGAGATTTGATCCTTCCTCCGGCTCGGACATACGACGAAGAACGTTAACTTCATCGATTCGTCAACCAATATTGGATCATTTGTCCAAATCGGTGACTTTTCGACGAAGAACGCTTCGAAGGACACGAAGAACAATGAAGAACATTGCAAAGAGTCTAGAGAGACTTACCCTTGCGCGAGTCTTCAAATGAACTTCGGTGTCTAAATGAATTGGCCAAGGCTCCTATTTATAGGGGAGGGTGGCCTTGGCTTCCTTTTCGGATGGTGCCACGTGGATGGAAAGATTTTATAATCTTTCCTTTTCCCTCGGATGCCGTTTTCCATTTTTGACGGATTTGATTATGCACCTTCCTTTCTCGTCAAAATCTTTATATCATTGCCTTTTTTGGAAGATATTAATTTATATACTTCCTTTATTGACAAGATCTTTATATCATTGCCTTGTTTGGAAGATATTAATTTATATACTTCCTTTATTGACAAGATTAATTTATTTTGCTGCCAAATTTATTATGGCTCTATTTATGCACGTAATATTTGTACGATATCTTCCATTTTAAGCAGATTTTGCACTAATGGTTGATATTTATTGTACAAAAATTAACATATGTGCATAATTAAATACCATATATTTATTTTATTGGAATTTTATTTTCTTCCAAAATACATGATATTTAATTGATTTTAGACATATATTTTTAGTGTCTACAAAATGCCCCCTCGAGACTTGTTTAAGCCGACACAAAATATTTAAGGCGTGAACGAGTCTCGAAACATAGAAAAAGAATTTTTTTTTTTCTTTTTCTTTTTTTTTTTAAATGGCCCTTTTTTTTTGCCATTCTTTTTTTGTTTTGCATTTTTTTTTTTGTAAATGGCGTTTTTGCCATTTTTTTATGCAAGTTTTTTTTTTTTTTTTTTGCAAAATTCTTTTTTTTTCTCTTTTTTTTTTTAATAATAATGGCGTTTTTGCCATTTTTTTTTTTTTTTTGCAAAATTGACATTTTTTTTTGCTTTTTTTAATGGCGTTTTGCCTCTTTTCTTTTCCTTTTTTTTTTTTTTTTTTTTTTTCGCAAAATTGACATTTTTTTTTTTTGCAAAATTCTCTTTTTTTTTTTCTCTTTTTTTTTTTTTTTTTTTTTTTTTTTTTTTTTTTTTTTTTAATAAATGGCATCTTTGCCATTTTTTTTTAAATGGCGTATTTGCCAAAATATATATATATATATATACACATATCATATATATATATATATTCTTTCCTTTATTCTTTGTTTTTATTTTTATCTTCCTTCCTTTTTTTATACATGTCTTTCCATATCTCAATTTTTAGACACTATATAAACCCCTCACCATGAGAGAACCTTATCATTCTCAACTTCTCACAGTTTTGATTTCTCTCATTCTAGGGTAGGCTTATTCCTCTTGTGTTGTTGTTTTTTTTTTTTTTTTTTTTTTTCATCTTTTGATCTTTGCTTATATATATATATTTTTTTGTAGGCGAGATGGCTTACTTCAAGGATGTCTCCTCCCCCTCTGGAAACGCCGAGTTGGTGATTTGCGAGTTTGAAGGTCAACCGCTGGACAAGGCGACTCGTCTATTGGTGCATCCACCACTCATAGGACGCGGAGCTGCTCGCCCTCGCTTGGAGGTCCCAAATTTCCCAAAGGCGTGGTCTCGGAATGTCGCTGGCGGAAAGCATACCTTGCAATCCTCACTTCATCAACACGTGTCAAACGATGTTCTTCCACTTCCAACCTTGGGGCGGCGGATCATGGATGGGGCGTGCGTTTGGAATGGTCTTCCTTCTTTTGATGGCAACTTTTCGTACGTGGCCGGCTATTGGGAATGGGCGGAGGATGTGCTGGATCGATGCGAGATTCCACTAAAGAGAGGATGCATTTACGATGCGGTCTATGCTTCCTTGTTCTCCTACGACTATTCTCCGGAGATCGTCAAGGCCGTTTGCGAGGCGTGGTGTCCCAAAACCAACACCCTTTTGACTGCCGCCGGTGAAGTGTCGATCTCTCTCCGTGACTTGGCGTCCTTGGCGGGCCTCCCCATACTCGGCTCATTTTACGAAGAGGTGGTACCAAGCGCAAAGGAGCTATATGGCAGTAAAGAGGATAGGAAGCTGGTTCCCCGTTCGTGCCGATACCTGTTGCATGCCTATCACCTTCTTCGGAGTCGTGACAAAGGTCGACGTGGCGTCCGCACAACCGACTGGATTTCTTTTTGGTGCGAAAAGACCGTCAAATACGAGCGTCCTCAAATTCGTCGTGGCAAGGAGTCTACTCGTTCTTCTCGGCCTGATGCGACTTACAATCCTACCGGAGAGATTGGTGCCCACGAGCCATGGTCGAAGGCGCAGGAGTCATCTTTTGCCAAACTCAAAGTTGGACGGGAGCACCTTGAGGAGACTTTTCTCGCAGCGTTCCTTTCTTGTTGGCTTTGCATCTTTGTGCTTCCGCTCGACGATGTTGGTTTGATACGTCCTTCGACTTTCAAGATGGCAAGTGTCCTAGCGTCGGGATTTCCAGTAAGCTTGGCCATTCCAGTCTTAACCAGTATTTATAGGGGGCTAAACCAGATCGCGGATTCATCATGTCCTGGGCAAGTTCGGTCGACAATTCCTCTCCACTTTTTGACCGGATGGATCGCTGAGTATTTTCAGACCCACTACGGCGTATGGAAGGGAATCCGTGGTCCGGGGATGGTGAAGCACTCCGGGGCTGTTAGTGCTCGTGCGTATAGAGCAGATGTTGCATGCCGAAAGATTTTACGCGGTGACTACTTTCGTTGGGCTTGCACCATGATCACGAAAGATTTCGACGTACGGTTTGTTGATGACGGGAAGCGCGAAGACTACGAGCAAGAATACTTCATCTCCATTCGCTCTTGTTTTCTGACTTTGCGGGATGGATTTCGATGCTTCGTGGAGCCGTATAGTCCCCACCGTTTTTGCCGTCAATTTGGTTTTTTCCAAGAGATTCCCGGAGTTCTTTTGAAAGACGTCCGTTGCTGCGCTTTTGAGGAAGGCTATCAACATTGGCACCAAAGTACTTACTTGAAATCTTCAGCCGAAGTTATTCTTCCACGCATTCCTGCGATTCCGAGGGGATTTTCTTCCGACGTATACAAGAAGTGGTGGACTCAAGTTTGCGGGTCTTTCTTGGATAAGTATATCCCGCCGGTACAAAAGACCACCGATCAGACCAAGCCATCGGATAAAGCTCGAAAAATGCCGCTACTTATCTCGGGTGTTCCTGAGAGGAACAATGGAAATTCAAGTACTCACAATGTCGGTTCTTCAAAGCGGACGGTACCCTCGGTCTCTGAACGAAGCAGTAGTGAGCATGATGTTCATTGGAAGCGAGCTCGTCGAGATCCTCATATCATCAACCCGTCAAGTCCTCGTTCGAGCCGACACCATTCTTCGAGCAATTTCGCGAGAGAGGTAACTTCTATTTCTCTTTTTTCTCTTTTTTTTTTTGACATGATCCGTTTTTTTTTTTTTTTTTTTTTTTTTATCCCCTTTTTCAGTTGGAGCAAAGAATCCCGAGTATGGATGAAAAGATGGCGAGCCGAGATTCTATTGTTGAGGTGATTGGAGAAAGCAGAGGTGTTTGCAATAAGCAAGTAAAGGATGCTCCAACCAAGCCAATAGTTGTTCATTCCGTTGTGCCCGCGGTTTCAGAATTCTGTGGCGCGAATTTTGTGAAAGAGATCCAACGCGAATATATAGGAAAAGTATGGTCGGATCTTCGGGGTAAGCTTTTGAGGACACCAGCTCGTTTGCTTTCCTCGATTAAGGACGAGGTTGATGTAGTGCTCCAATCAATGAAAAGCTTTCAGTATTCTGACATTTCTCATATTGAGGACCGAGTCAAGGCCCTTTTTGATGACGCTGCATCTTTTGATGAGGCATGTTCTGACTCGATCGACGCCGTATCCTTAGCGGCTCGTAACCAACTCGTAGATTTCCGAGATCAAAGATCGACTGTCGCACCTTGAGACGAGGCATGTTGAGGAGTGCGAAGCTATTAAGGAGTTAGAGGGGTATGTGGAGAATATTGACGTGAAGCTTCGCTCTTTACAAGAGCAAAAAAGAGAGAATGTTTCCCTTATTAAGCGACGTCAAGGAGTTAATGAGAATATCACCATTCAAATTGCTGAAGTCAAGGATGAACTCGCCGCTGTAGAGAATGTCCCCGCGCAAGACGAAGAATACTTAAAAAGCTTAGAAGAGTTGTTGGATATTAGCAAAGAAGAGTTGTATAATCTTAATGTTTAAGATCAATTTGTACTCTTCATTTTTATTGCCAATCAATAAATTTAAATTCTCTCTTCTTTTTTTTTTTTTTTTTATATATATATTTTTTTTTGAGCATTTTTTTTTTCCAAATCCTTTCACTTATTTATTTATTTCTTTATTTATTTGACTGAACTTGAAGGTATATCTCAAGCTGCCTACGTACCCGGTAAAGGGATCAAGTCATAACGTAGTTCAAAGCAACTTGAATTTGCTTTTATTGTTATTTTGCAGTTTATCCTCATGCTAAGGAGTCTTGATTTGATTTGAAGGTCTCACGCATAATATCTTTTGAGGAACCTCCCGTTGATTGGCCCTATCCGGAGTCCGTCTTGAGATGTCAACTTGTATGCACCATTCGTGTAAACCTGAGTGACGACGTAGGGTCCATCCCACTTGGATAAAAATTTATTTCCCGAACGAAAGTTGATCACAATGGGCCTTCTCACAGCAAGAACCAAGTCCCCGATTTGAAAGGATCGTGATTTGACTTTTTTATTGTAAGCTCGAGACAATCGTGCTTGATAACACTCCAGTCTTTGTTGAGCTTGTAGTCTTTTCTCGTCGAGAGCCTCTAGCTCTTCGAGTCTTAATCTGACATTTTCTTCAGTCGTCAATTCTTCCTGGAGAGCGATCCTTAGTGAAGGAATTTGTCTTTCCAATGGGAGGACAGCTTCGACCCCATATACAAGTGAGTATGGTGTCGCTTGTGTTGGGGTGCGGAATGTAGTACGATAGGCCCACAAAGCTTCACCGATGCGGTCATGCCAATCTCTTTTTGATTTGGAGACAACCTTTTTCAGCAAGTTACAAAGTGTTTTATTGAATGCCTCTGCGAGTCCATTTGCCGGTGCATAATACATCGAGGACTTCTTTTGTTGAAAGCCAAACTTTTCACAAAGCTTGTCGATGTGAGTATTGGCAAAAGATCTTCCATTATCAGTGATGATACACCGAGGAACCCCATAACGGTAAATGATGTTGACTCGTATGAAGTCAGCTACCGTCTCCTTTTTGACTTCTTTCAAAGGAACTGCTTCTGCCCATTTGGAGAAGTAGTCTGTTGCGGCCAAGATATAGAGATGCCCAGCGGACGACTTTGTGAGTGGTCCTACAACGTCCATGCCCCAGGTATCGAATGGCCACGAAGCAATAGTTGGGTGCAATGGTTCCGGTGGTTGATTGATAAAGTTAGCATGAAATTGACACGGTTGGCAGCTCCGTGCGAATTCTATACAGTCTTTAACCATGGTTGGCCAATAATACCCCATCCTCTTTATTCGGAAGTGTAACTTTGGGCCAGCTTGATGAGCTCCACAGATTCCGGCATGAGTTTCTTCCATAGCTTGTTTGGCTTGATGATTGCCGAGGCATCGAAGGAACATGTTCTCGAACGACCGACGATAGAGTATGCCGTTGAAGTAGGCGTAGCGTGCAGCTCTTCTTCGGATATCTGCTCGTCTGCGCGGGTCACTCGGGAGCTTGTCATATTTTAAGAAATCTAATATTGGTTGCCGCCAATCTTCTTCTTCTTCTTCAATTTCAAACACCTCGATGAGGTGATTTACTTCTTTTTCAACACATTCTTCTTCTTCATACTTGCAGGAATCCACCCAAACTTTGCGTATCGGAATATACACCTGTTGATCCGGGATGGATAGAGTCGATGCCAATTTAGCCAGGGCGTCAGCTTGCCCATTCTCTTTCCTTGGGACATATTCAATAGAGACATCCCCGAGCAACTCAATGAGTGCCTTAGCATACTTTAAGTAAGGCATTAGTTCTGGTTTCTTCACTTCAAACTCTCCAGTGATTTGATTTACAACCAGCTTGGAATCCCCGTATACTTGAAGTTGGCGTTGCTTGATATCTACCGCCATTTTTAGGCCGAGGATGAGTGCTTGATACTCAGCCACATTATTTGAACACTTTTCTTTTAAGGCAAAAGAGTATGGAAGGACTTCTCCTTGTGATGTGACAAATATTACTCCGGCTCCAGCTCCATTTTTGTGTGATGAGCCGTCAAAATACATTTTCCATGGTGGGGTGATTTCGAGAAAAAGCGCGTCTTCATCAGGGAAGTCGTCAGACAACTCCCATTCAGCGGGGATGGGATGATCAGCAAGGAAGTCAGCCAATATTTGTCCTTTTACAGCTTTCTGTGGTACATATATGATTTCGAATTGTTGCAGCTGCAGGTACCACCTCGCAAGTCGATCAGAAAGGACAGGCTTTGACATGACATATTTCAAGGGATTTGCTTTGGACACCAACCGGATAGTGTGCGCTTGGAAGTAATGCTTCAACTTTTTTATGGCGAAGATGAGCGCCAAGCATGTCTTTTCCACCGGTGAATAGTTTAGTTCATTTGGTGTCATCATTCTGCTGAGGTAGTAAAGGGCATTTTCTTTCCCTTTATTGGCTTCCTGTGCTAACAAAGCTCCAACTGAACGCTCTTGTGCAGCGATGTAAAGCGTCAACGGATGTCCAGGAATTGGGGCTGTCAGCACTGGTGGCTTTGTCAAGTAGTCTTTGATACTTTGGAATGCCTTCTTGCATGCTTCATCCCAATGGAAAGGCACTCCCTTCTTCATGATTCGGCTGAAAGGTTGACATCGTCCAGCGAGGTTAGAGATAAATCTTCTTATATATGCTAATTTTCCTTGTAAGCTTTTTAGCTCGTGGATGTTACGAGGCTCAGGCATTTTTGTGATGGCATCTATCTTTGCCTGTTCAATCTCAATTCCACGACTATGGACAATGAATCCGAGGAATTTTCCGGAGGTGACTCCAAAAGCGCATTTGAGAGGATTCATTTTTAATTGGTAGCGCCTCAACCTTTCAAAAACCTTTCTTAAGTCTTGCAGGTGATCTTCTTTTCTCTTGGATTTGACAACCAAGTCGTCAACATAGCACTCTACATTTTTGTGTAGCATGTCATCAAAGATCTTTTGCATTGCTCTTTGGTAGGTTGCCCCAGCATTTTTCAATCCGAAAGGCATAACTTTGTAACAGTAGATACCTTTCGGTGTACGAAAGGCGGTTAACTCTTCGTCTTTAGGTGCCATACGAATTTGGTTATATCCAGATGATCCATCCATAAAAGAAAGCGCTTCATGTCCTGTCGTTGCATCAATCATCAATTCAGTTATGGGTAAAGGAAAATCATCTTTTGGGCATGCTTCGTTTAAATCTCGGAAATCCACACAAACTCGGATTTGTCCATTCTTTTTCTTTACAGGCACGATGTTGGAAATCCATTGGGGGTATTTGACTTCCCGGATGAACCCCACTTCAATGAGTTTGTTGACTTCATTTTCTATTTGAGGGATGAGTTCAGGACGGAATCTTCGTTGTGCTTGCTTCACAGAGCGAGCTCCTTTCTTCACACCTAGATGGTGGACCGCAACTTTCGGGTCTAAGCCGGGCATTTCTTTATATGACCAAGCGAAGACATCTTGGAATTCGTTGAGAAGTCAGATGTAGGCATTCATATCATCCTCACCCAGCTCTTTGTTGACATAGACAGGTCTTGGGTGATCTTCATTTCCCAAGTTGACTTCTTCTAACTCGTCCACTGCAGCTTTGATACCTTCTTCGAGCGCGGCGGGTACATTTCCTGCATCTTCTTCAATCATTGTTTCTTCTCCCCCTTCAGTGATGTAGCAGGATGATGCAACACTTTCTTCATTATCTTCTTTGGGTTTGGTGAAGACAACGGTTTGCCATTTAGCCTTTAAAACTTTACCGCAATGTATCGTCATTTTTGTTTGACGCGTCATGCGGGATGGAAAGCGGCTCTTGATTTCTTCATCCATCTCCACATATTTTGTTGATGTGGAATTCGTCTTGTTTTTCTCTTTATTGATCTTTGGTCCTAACCTTGTGAAGACAGAAGGTTTTAGCCTCTCGAAAACCGATACTCTTGCATTCTTCCCCTTTTGAGGTGAATTGGAAGACAAAGTCTCGCTTTCGGTGATATGATGATTTGCAGCCCTTTTGATAGCGATGCGTACGGGAGCTTGTGGCATGTACCCAAGACCAGCCCTCGAACCTTGGGTTGTCTGTGGTGGTAACTTTCCCAGCAGTGATTCCTCATTTGGATTATATCCAGCTTTTGTGAGAAGTTTGTAGGCTTTTGGGCCAAAGCTTTTGTCCTTTTGCAATCGCATAGCCTCTATTTTTTCCTCTTTTCCATTCCTTGTCTGTGATGGGGGGATTGGGTTGAGTGGGGTCTTCGGAAGAGTCAAATCTTTTAGAGGCTCAATTAATGAGTCTGCAGAACCTGAGGCAGGTGTTTTTTCTTTATCTCTTAACTTTGCCCCCAAGTTTGGTTGTGGTGCTTTGACATCTTCATGTACCTTGGATTTTTTTGCTTCTGTAGAGAAATATTTGGCGTCCGCAAAGTGTGACTCGGCTTCTGCATATGGCTTTGTGTCTCCAAGAACTTTCTTTGTCACTCCATTTTGAGCGTATTTGAAGCATTGGTGCCACGTTGATGGAACTACACCATTCTCATGTATCCATGGTCTTCCCAAAAGAACGTTGAAAGATGTCTTTGCGTCTATCACGTAGAACAAAGGGTTAGTTTCCATTTCATCGATTAAGAGTCTCAATCTTATGGTGCCAAGTGCTCTTTGCCCCTCTTGATTGTATCCATGTATTGTCATACGACTCTCGAATAACTGATCTACTGGTATTCCCAATTTTTGCAATGTGTATAGAGGAAGGACATTGACTGCAGCTCCTCCGTCTAAGAATATCCGGTTAATCCTTTGTTCATGGATATAACCCACGACCAGTAATGGACGATTATGGGGTTTGGATCCTAACACCAAATCTTCATCAGTGAAAGTTATCGTGGCACATTCTTCACTCGATTTGTCTCTGATCGCCTTGCCACCTTTCTCGGTAGTGAGACAATATGATTCTTTGTCTTTTATGTCAACTTCGAGAGACCCGAACATGATTGAAGTGACATTAACAGCAGCAGAATCGTCTTCAAGGGTGATCTTTCCTTCATGAGCCAACTCCATGACTTTGTCTTTAAAGATGAAACAGTTATGGATGGGATGTCCTACGACACGATGGTATTTGCAATATCTTGGGTCATCAACCTTTCCAGCTTCCTCCGGTCTTTTTGAATTCGGAAGTTCAATGAGGTTTTCTCTGAGTAGATCGTCAAAGATTCCCGAGACGTCAGAATCCAGGAAAGGATAAGTTTTGGATTGCAACTCTTTAAGGGTTGGCCTTGGCGGTCTTTCTGTCTGAGTTGATTGTCTTTTCCTTGCAACTTCCTTTTCTTTACTTTGGATCTTCATAGGTGCTTTGGCCGTCGCTTTTATGGCCAAGGCTTCTTTTCCAAAAGACTTGATAGGGGCGTTGTTCCCCTTCTTTGCGGCATCATATCTTTCGTATCTTTTTGCTTTTGAAGATTCTTGAACTGGTGGTCCGTGCATCCCGCTTGAAGCCATACTTAACTCCATGTCATGAGCGCGGGTAGCAAGTTCTTCGAAAGTGTGGGGTCGGATCCCTTGCAGGATGTATTTCAACCCCCAGTGCATTCCTTGGACGCACATCTCTATACCGGAGGCCTCAGACAACCGGTCTTTGCAGTTCAAGCTCAAACTCCTCCAACGGTTGATGTAGTCGATTGCTGGTTCATCTTTCCATTGACGAGTATTGGTGAGTTCTGTCATACTGACGGTCCTTTTTGTGCTGTAGAACCGGTTCAAGAACTCGTACTCCAACTGCTCCCAACTGTCGATGGAACCAGCCTCCAGGTCGATATACCAGTCGAAGGCGTTGCCTTTTAATGACCGTACGAACTGCTTTACCAAGAGATCGCCGTATGTCCCAGCGTTGTTGCATGTTTCCATGAAGTGTGCCACATGCTGTTTTGGGTTGCCTTTGCCATCAAATTGTTGGAACTTTGGTGGTTGATATCCCAACGGCATCTTGAGGGCGTCGATCCTTGAAGTGTAAGGCTTGGCATACATATTTGTTGGCCTTGAACTTCCTTCAAACTCCCTTTTGAGAGCTCCTTTGATATACTCGTCAAGTTGGGATAGATGGATGAAAGAGTCAGATGATGCTTGAAACGGCATTAGTCCCGCCATTTTTTCTTTACCGTGGCGTTGATCCATGGATGTTTCTGCTTCATTTTGGGCCTCCGAAGCATTCTGGTTGGTTGGTTCCGGCTTGTCCAATTTTGCAAGTAGTTTTGCGATGACATTGTCTTGTTGCTGCATGTGTTGAGACATCCCTTCAACAACTTTGGCCAGTGCAACAAGTTGGTCTTCTAAGTTTGAGGCGTTCGTGGTCATCACTGGGGCATAACTCGATGCAGTCGAACGAGTTGCAACTTCTTGAGGGGTGCCCGGTGCGGAGGTACTCTTGAAGCTTTCGTCCTCCTCATAGAGTGAGTTTTGCTCTGTGATTTTCGGATGGGCATCCTCGGAAAATGACAGTACTCTTTTAGCCATACTTCGTGTCATCACTCCAGCATTCATTGAAGCACTTGAGGTTCTTGATGTAGCAGCAGCGACTCCTTTGGCGGTGGCGGCTAGAGCAGTAGCTTTCGACACGGCATTGGAAGTCTTGATTTTGTAGGAAGCCATTGATCTTTTGAGAATTCGACGGAAAGAGAGATGAAAGGTAGAGTCGTCCCACTGGGCGTGCCAAAAATCTGTAGACAAAAAAATTGTGTTATATTTTTATAAACACAAAATTTGTACAAATTATATTTGTATTTAAATTTAATGCGGGTCCTATTCTCTATTCGGATCCTTTGATTCTCTCTCCGGGTCGATCCATTTTTCCAATTTGGATTTGGGTGGCTTCTTTGATCCGAAGGGATTTTGGTCTTCGGTTTGACTTCGCCGGCTTTTGAAGGACTTTGGTATCCATGTTGGCGATTTTGATCGTCGGTTTTGGATTGATGCCTCCTTTGGATGATCCGACGGAATTTGATCTTTGAGGGAGAGATTTGGTGCTCCATAACGCTTTTGGCGGCGTGTCCCTTTGACTTTTGGATCGAAGAGGGCCTGGTTTGCGCCTTTTATGAAGAACGCTACGAACATCTTCAAGCTTTGGGAGCGACTTTGGAGGCTTTTCCTTGGCTTTGATGGATTCCTCGATAGCTTTGAGAGATTTGATCCTTCCTCCGGCTCGGACATACGACGAAGAACGTTAACTTCATCGATTCGTCAACCAATATTGGATCATTTGTCCAAATCGGTGACTTTTCGACGAAGAACGCTTCGAAGGACACGAAGAACAATGAAGAACATTGCAAAGAGTCTAGAGAGACTTACCCTTGCGCGAGTCTTCAAATGAACTTCGGTGTCTAAATGAATTGGCCAAGGCTCCTATTTATAGGGGAGGGTGGCCTTGGCTTCCTTTTCGGATGGTGCCACGTGGATGGAAAGATTTTATAATCTTTCCTTTTCCCTCGGATGCCGTTTTCCATTTTTGACGGATTTGATTATGCACCTTCCTTTCTCGTCAAAATCTTTATATCATTGCCTTTTTTGGAAGATATTAATTTATATACTTCCTTTATTGACAAGATCTTTATATCATTGCCTTGTTTGGAAGATATTAATTTATATACTTCCTTTATTGACAAGATTAATTTATTTTGCTGCCAAATTTATTATGGCTCTATTTATGCACGTAATATTTGTACGATATCTTCCATTTTAAGCAGATTTTGCACTAATGGTTGATATTTATTGTACAAAAATTAACATATGTGCATAATTAAATACCATATATTTATTTTATTGGAATTTTATTTTCTTCCAAAATACATGATATTTAATTGATTTTAGACATATATTTTTAGTGTCTACAGTAACATATTGGAAATTGTAAGGGTATAAATGATTTTAGGTAAGTAGTACAATTAGTAAATAAGGAAATGATATCCTCGTTTTTTAGACGGACAAAAATGAAAAATGATATTCTTCTTTATGAGACGGAGTGAGTATATCATTTTATCTATTAAGAAATTTAATAAATATTTTAAAACTATCAACAAAACTATTCACATAAAAAAGAGTAGTAATAAAATAAATACTTCTTTCGTTCCGGGATAGATGATCATTTTCCTTTTTTGTCCTCCCATAAAAGATAATCTCTTTATATTTTTAGTAAATTTATTCTTAAGCATATTTAATAAATATAAACCTAAATTTTCAATCTCTTATGCGTAGGTCCACTCTAAACTCCTTTATTTTTATTTTTCTCTTCAATAAATAAATATTTTTATTTATATTTAAAATTCCTTATTTTTTATAACATTAATTTTAAGTTAATTATAAATAAAAAAAATATTTTTTTATTTATTTGTATTATATAAAATTTTATTTTCTACAAATGATATTCATATTGTATATATTTTATTTTAGTAATGTAGATTGATAAACTATTAATAATATATTATGATATTATTTCATTATTTTTTATGAGTATTGTTGTTGGTATTTTAATTCACTATAATTTATAATTCACTATAATTTATTCCATTGAATTTTTATTATCTTAAATATCATGTCCAAATTAAAAGGATAATTTGTTATGAATCATAAAAAACAATAAAAATTCTTATTAAAAAATTGTGAATTGTACATTAAAAAAAAATATAAAAACTAAATGCAAAGATTAAAATAATACTAATAAAAAAAAAACTTATTTCTGTATTTTCTATTGCAATAAAAATGATCAATTATGATTATAATTTGTCTTAAGTGGTGTCGAAGATGTCTGTTAGGAATCAAGCTTATTATTTTTTAATTCTATTCCTATAACACCAAAAAATTGTTATTTAAATTTTATTTATTTAAAAAGAAATTATATCTGATGCACGTTTACGTCATAGTTAGGGACGGACCCCAAGTCTTGGGGACAACTGCCCCAAACCCATTTTTTTAAGTAAAAATTATTATTATTATTATTATTATTTTATCTAATTATGTAATTTTATTATTTTTAATTTAAATTTTTAATTATATTTTATTTTAAATTTATAATATTATATAATAATTTTAATTAGAAATATTATATGAAAAATATAATTTTTTATTCTAAATATTACTGCTGTTTTACTATGGGTGTGTTTGTTTGGGGGATTGGATTTTGGATTGAGATTTGAATAATAAAAATTTTGAATTTGAATAATTGTACGATGTGGTATAAATAATAATTGATATGATGTTTTGAATGTAAAATTAATTTTTACTATAATATAAAAAATAAAAAATAAATATTTGATTTGATATTTTTAGAGAAAAATTTTTATGGGAACAGTAGAAATACCACAAAATCCATCAAACGAACACACCCTAATTCTATTCTTTTTTTCTTTCCATTTATTTATTTATTTATTTTCTCATAATTTTGTTATATTTTCAAAACAAACAAAAAAATAAAATAAAATGGTTCGAATTAATGATAATGAACTGACGAGTAAGTTTTTATAATTTTTTTCACATATAAATAAATTAAACTATCGGTTCAAAATTAACGATTCAAAATATATTAAAACTAAAATCGAATAATAAAATATATATATATATATAATAATTTTGTCTCTCGGAGTTGAATAGCTAATTCCGTCACTAGTTATAGTTGATATTTATTTTTTATTTTAATTTTTACTATTTCAATGAATAAAATATGTATGGTTATCGTTTCTAATTGTGGTTGAAAGTTTTAGTTTTATTATTTGGGATAAAATGATTTTTTGATTAATAATTGATTATGGTGTAATATGTTTGAATTAAAGTAAATTTAAAATATAACTAAAAGTGTTTTAGAAATTATACCCATTAATATAAATAAATAAATTTATAAATAATTAACCTAAATTTATTTTTAAAAATGAAGAGTTTTATATATGTATATAAATATATTTATTTATGTGATACAAAAATAGAAAATTATAAGTGAATATATTTTGAAAATTTATGGAAAATATTTTAGATAAAAAAAAATGGAAACATGTGTGTGCTCTTTAAGTTTTTTGGATTTTAAATTTAAATTTTAAATATAATAATATTTTATACTCCCTCCGTTCTGGCTATTGTGTCTACGTTATTGTAAATATGATAATTTAGATGAGTATAATTCGTAAATAATTAAAAATATATTAGTGAAAGTAATTATTATATAATAAAAATAATTATAGATTAAATTAAGATAACTAATTAATTTAACTAAAATTAAAAATTTTATAATGAAATTAAAATGTATAATTATTTTTTAAAAAAGAAAGTAACAAAATAGGTATAACAAATAAAAATAAAAAGATAAACATGATAAGTAGGACGAATAGAGTATAAGATAATTAGATACAATTTAAATACTTTCAAAATTTAAACCTCTGACGATTATAAATTCACATTCACGCCATCATATCATCCGGTAATATTTTATATATATCAAAAGAGTTTCATATATAAAAATTGGGCATGAATGTTGATTTCATCCAATGTTATACAAGAAATCAACATATATATATATATAATTTTGTAAATTTATAATACAATATTTTCTCCGTATGTCTTTAAGGATCACATTTATATTTTGGGTCATTGTATTTAACATTAAAAATATTTTTATATTTATATAATTTTTTGTACAAATATTCTTTAATTAGTATTATAAGACACTAATAAAGGTATTTTTGTAATTTTTTTTATTTATACTATATTTTGATATAATAATTAATATTCAAATCAACACGAAAAAAAGTAAATAAAATTCTTAGAACCGAACAGAGGTATTATATGTTATATATGTTATATTCTAATTCAAATATATATTACTCCCTCCGTCCCACATGCCATGTCCATGTTGCCGTTTCTCTCCGTCCCACGTACCATGTCACTTTCCTTTTTCGCACTTTAATTTTATTTTAAATTTTTTAATTTTTTTTAAATTTTAATTAAACTAATTAGTTATCTTAATCTCAATTTATAATTATTTATATTATAGGATAATTATTTTCACTAATACATTCTTAATTATCTACTAATTACACTTCTCCTGAAATACCGTGTCTACAGTGTAACAGACGATATGTGGAACGGGGATAGTATATTATAATTCAACATATGTTGTAAATATATGTTGATTATGTATGTAACATATGATGATTCGAACAAATCAATAATATGCCGAATCAATAGAGAATTTGCAAACATAAAAATTATATATATATATATAATACTTCCTCCGTCCACAAATTAATGTTCTACTTTCCTATTTGGGACGTTCAACAACTATTGTCCTATTTCCTTTTTTAAACACAAATTTTATATTTTTACTCTCAATTCATTTATTACTTTTAATCTCTACTATATAATTAAGGGCAAATTTGTCGATTCATAACAAAAAGACAATCACCTAAAAATATCGTACAAATATACTTTAGTACTATAGAAATTGGACGGAGGGAGTATAAATATATAATATGCCTTGGGTGCCCCTCTCCCTCGATCACGGTCTCCCTTATTGTAGTTTAGACGGTGATATTAGAATAAATTATTGTATTTGTTTACAATTTTTATATTTGCTTACCATTTTTTATATTATTATTTTTTTAATAATACATTAAAAGATTATGCTACAAACTCTAAGAAATAAAAATAAAGGTAGCTTTTATCCGACATATGAATGATGTGAGAGAGTGATGCGTTCATCTGCACGTTCTAATCAATTATTGCCCCCAACTATATTTATTAATTATTTTTTTCAAACTATATTTATTTATTTATGAGTCAACAATAAATCCCAACAGTGCTTTGCAAATTTTCAACAAAATAATTGAGAGTTTGTGCGCAATATAATTAATTAAAATAAAATAAAATAAATTGAATTGAACAAGTATTATTATAATTAATTTGACTACGATGATTTGGACG
Source organism: Andrographis paniculata (assembly GCF_009805555.1). Classification (NCBI taxonomy): domain Eukaryota; kingdom Viridiplantae; phylum Streptophyta; class Magnoliopsida; order Lamiales; family Acanthaceae; genus Andrographis; species Andrographis paniculata. The sequence continues at coordinate 1,947,191 of NW_026137589.1, forward strand.
CTTTTAAGAACGTTTATAATACTCTCTCGTCCACAAACTAACGCGTTACTTTTCTATTTGGAATGTCGAAAGACTATTGTCTTCTTTTTATTTTTATACATAAAATTTACTCTTTTACCTTTACTTTATTTACTCTTCATTTTCAATACACAAGATTAAGGACAAATTTGTCATTTTATAACAAAAATTTTAATTACCTAAAAATACATGTAAATATCAAATAAGACATTAAAAAATGGACGAGGAAGTACAATTTTATATACTCTCTTTGGCTGTCAACACGTATTATTTTATAAATAAATTAATTAATATATATATTTTTTAAATTTTATTTTGTTGATTACTTGAATAAGATTTCATTAGTGGTGCCTTTGCCATAATTTGAGGTTTTGACTACTAATATTTTCATCTCGACAAAAATGTGACTGTAATTAATTTCCTGAATTTATTTAATAATTCAACACAATATTGACAATGCATGATATAATGATAGATAACACATAATATAACAATAAATATTTATATATTTTTTTCGTCTTAATTCAAAATATTTTTTTTTATCATTTTTGTTCGTCCCATTTCGAAGTATTATTTTTTTATTTTAGTAAAATTAATTATATATTACTATTAAAATACCTTTAATTTTCATCTAAATTACAAACATACTATTACACATACAATTACTTTTTACATAAAATAAGAGGGCAAAAATGTCAAAACCTCTTATATACATCCACTAACTAATAAAATATTACTCCCTCCGTCCAAATACAATAGTTTTGTTTACCATTTTTGTCCGTCCCAAAATAATAGTCTTATTTCCATAAATAACCATATCACCATAAAATTACCTCTACTTTTTCATTTTTATTACACAATTGCCACTACTTTTTACACTAATACACTCACAAGGGCAAACAAGTCTTTTATCCATACTTTTTACCAACTACCAATATAATATCAATATTCCTTAAATCTCGTGTCTAACCCAATTAAGACTATAGTTTTGAGACGAAAGAAATATTATTTTTTAATTTACTACAAAACTCCATATGACCCATTTGGACAGGAACGGAGGAAGTAATTTATATTAATATAATAAAAATATAACACATGATCTGATAGTACGTAATAATTATCCATATAATATATAATACCATTGATGTTAACACACAAATATGTCCTTACACAACATTCTATGAGTATGAACTATCGTCACAGTTTCAATTAACTATTAACACAACATGTGTTATGTTCTTTGTTTAATTTTGATGTATCGAGAATAAATCAGCATCATGTTGATTGGTTCTAGTAAACACAACAATATTTTCTTTATGAGTTTAACAAGAATTAACGATTCTAATACCTTTGTAACATTATTAGATGATAATATTCATTTATCTAATAATTAAATAGATGATATTTCTACATAGGATAGTCAACATATATATATATATATATTGGGTAAACTGGTTTTTTAATCCTGTAACTGGACCTCTTTATCATTTTAGTCCTATAAGTGAAGCATGTCGCAAACTAGTCCCATAAGTGAAAAAATTTCGCTGTTTTAGTCATCCGGCGCCGGAGACGCCTGCGTGGCTCGCCGAAAGTGACGTGTCCGCCAGGTCAGCGACACCTGGCGGATACGTGAAATTTTTTTTTTTAATTTTTAAATTTTTTTTAATTGGACCAAATAAAAAAAAATACATATAAAATTTAAAATAAGTTTTAAAAAATGCAAGGTTAATGTGAATTGTTTCTTCTATAGTTTGAGTAAATATAGATTTTAAAAAAATGGTTTAGAATAATATTTTAATGGAGAATAATTATTTTGTCAATAAATTCAAAAAGTTGATGAACCTTTACCTTTAAATCATATTGGTGTTAATTAAAAACAACATTTAAAGCAAATAATAAATGATAACACTTAAAGTGACCAAATGTAGTATTTAAATGAGGTCAATTGAATATGTCTTTAATCATTCTAAAAAAAAAATAAAAATAAACATTGAATAGACTTTTTCCTTGCTTACATAATGTCTTTAAATCAAGTAAATAAAAAAATGTCTTAGAATCACAAAAGTGTATAAAAAAATAAAACTTTTAATCAACTTTGAATAGACATTATCCTTACTCATAAAACAAGTTTCGTTTTCAAGATTATTTGTGCCTTTTGGTAGGTTTTGATAATTATGTATTTGAATTTTATTTTTTTAAAAAAATTAAATTATAAAAATTATATTTGATATATATCTTGTAAAATATAGTATTAAATAATTAAACAAGAAGATTTATAATTTAAATATTTTGAGAGAAAAAATAATTATATTGATTTAGAAAGATGATCGAAAACCTTCCCATTAGTTTTTGAATGTCAATCAATTTAATTAATTTATTTATTCTAATTGATCTCTACAATTATGTGTGCTAAATAACCTTTGCATATTGATTGTAGAAAACATTATTATTATTATTATTTTTTTTTTGTTTTTTCTATCCTCAAAAGAAAAGTTATATATATATATATTAATAACTGCTTTAGCTACTGTGTTAATTGAGTCAAATCAATATAATACTATTTGACCCGTCAACAGATGTTCGTAAAAAAAATAACAAATATTAATATAATATATAGTGCATATTTTAATAGTAAATTGTATAATTACATATAACAAATATATATTCTGATTTCAGGTTGTCATATGCTCACTTTCTTTTTCGGGTTGTCATAAAAAAAAATATTCTCGTTTTTTTTCTAAGTAAAAAATCATTATATTTTTGTATTTTTTTTTACTATAAAAGAATAAATTAATTATTATTATTCACTTTTATTAAAACTCGTACCCGACCAAATGAGCACACATTTGCTTGAAAGAGAAAGTATCAGTTATGTCAGATCAAAAATGTTTTTGGTAGAATTTGAAGAGATGACCTTGTAGTTATGAGTGAAGCACTAAATTAATTGAGTCATCCCCAAATTCTCAATCATGAATGAATATATTCTCTCAAACCTTAATTAGGGAAAGGCCAAAATTGAGGAGAACACGATGTGATGCCTTGGAGAATATTTAAAAGGGTGGCTATATATGTTTGGGGATATGATGTCAGATATTTAATTAAAATAGTATATTAACATATTTTTACAATTATTATTATTATTATTAAATAATAATAATATTATATTAATTAGTGGAAGTGTTAAACATAATTTTGATATTTTTATTTTACAAGTTAAAAGAAATGAATATTTTTGTAAAAGTTAAAGGATAGTTTAATATTTATATACACCATGAATTACTTTTAATACTCTCTCCGTCCCATAATAAAATATCAATTTTTCTATTTTAGTCCGTCCCATAAGAAAGTATTATCTATCTAACATTACAAATACCCTTACAACTTAAAATATATTACACAAATGTCATTACCTTTATATCACACAAGGTTATTTTAGTCATTTCCACTTTATTCCTACTATATTCCAATATAATACTAATATTTATAAAACAACGTGCAAAAAACATATTTTTTTATTGGACGGAGGGAGTATATTTAATTGGGATGTATAGAGTAAAATTTTATTTAATATGTATCAATAAAATAATTCAAATAAAAATATGTATTTTATAAGATTTTTTTTAAAAAAAAAAGAAAAGACTGTTAAAACAATTAAGATAACTTTTAAAAAAAAAAAATAATAAGTACTATATATAATCCTTATCTATATTTATTTACTTCTTCCATCTAATTTCAAAGTATTTATTTTTTATTTATTTAAATTTTTATTTAAATTATAAATATACCATTACACATACACTTATTTTATACGGTACAAAAATATTAAAACCTCTTATATATTTTTATTAATCAGTAAAATATTATTATTTTTTAATCTACTAAAAAATTTCAAATGACTAATTTGAAATAAACCGGAAGGGAGTATAATTATTAGGAATTATATTAATAAAAGAAGTTTTTAATATATTTATTTATTTATTAAATAAATAAAGAGATATTAAGGTTGCATTTAATATTTTGAAGATATATTAGATTTTTAATTGTTTTGAAAAAAAATGAATATAAAATAAGGGTTCGTTTGGTTTTAGAAAAAATGAGTATCCTATAATATAAATAAATATTGGATGTAATATTTATATAAATAATAAATTATTATTGTAATAATTTAAAGAAAAATATGTATTTTATATGATTTTCTTTTTCTTTGAAAAAAAATAATTGTTAAAACAATTAGCGTAACTCTTTTTTTTTTTTTTTTTCAAAAATGTATTATATATAATCCTTATATACTTATGTACTTCTTTCATTTCATTTTAAAGTATTATTTTTATCAATTTCGTCAGTTCCATTTCAAAATATTTATTTTTTATTTTGGAAAATTAATCATACATTAATATTAAAATATCTTTAACTTTTACTTAAATTACAAATATACCATTACACATACAATTACTTTATGACGGCGCCTACTGTGCTAAATTTTAAAATTCAGCATTGTGCTTATAATACATCACAACACACAGTGTGCTCTCAGACAATACACGGTATTACTATCGGTAGCACACAGTCTGCATTCATATAATACAAATACAACACATGAACTAACAAAGCATGCTATAGTCTTATAAAGCACAATCAATACTTGATTTAAACACACTATATACTGTTGTACAGCACAATCAATGCTTAAATCAACAACACAAATATAACACATGTTATAGTTTTATATAACACAAATACTAATTGATTTCAGCACACCACGTACTGTTATACAAGACGCTATAATTATGAAGCAACATCACCTGTCATTAGTATACACAACATCTGCAGTGTATAATAAGACTTTGTGTTGTTTCTATATATTACGGATGCTGATTTTTCCACTTCAGCACTCTAATTGATCCCTTACTTGTAAAAATGTTAGAATCTCTTACATATTTTCACTGACCAATAAAATACTGCAATTTTTTAATTTACTACAAAATTTCAAATAGTTTTTTTGAAATTGACAGGAGAGAGAGTACAATTATTAGGAATTATATTAAAGAAGTTTTTAATATATGCATTTATTTATTAAATAAAGAAAGTGATATTAAGGTTGCATTTAATATTTTGAAGATATTTTAGATTTTTAATTGGTTTAAAAAAATAATATAAAATAAGAGTTTGTTTGGTTTTAAGTTATAATTTATTATTAATACTTTAATATTAAACAAATAGTAGCAGAGATATTTTTATATTTTTTTTTATTATTTTTACTATATATTAATATAATTTTAATATTAAAAATATACGTGTAAAACGCAAATATTACTCTTCTTCTGGGATAAAGAATGTATAAAATACTTCTTCAAATATATATATTATCATTTTCTTCGATCTCATAGTAATATATATATGTTTTTTTTTGTTAATAATTATAGACTACTATTTAATATAAATATTCATATTTTCTTACATATTTATCATTATATTATTATTTTTATATTAAAAAGTAAAATATTTTTATACTACTTTTAATTACTTAATTACTAGAATTAAAATATTGTTATATGTTAAAATTTGTACAAATAAATACTCTCTCCGTTTTATTTATAAAGGATTTTTTGGAATTTGGTAATAAAAATTAAAAACTATTAATATTTTATATATTAGTGAAAGTTTATATGTAAGAGTTTTTAATGTAAAATTTTTGTAATTTATCTTTATGTAAAATATAATTGTATGTATAATGATATCTTTGTAATTTAAATAAAAATTAAAGATATTTTAGTACTAGTGTATGATTACATTATATTTTTTAGTGAGACACGTAAAAATATTTTGAAGTGGAACAAAAAAAAAAAATACATACTTTTACTTGGAATAAAAATATTATTATTGTTTATATTATCAAATATAATTTAAAAATATAAAATGAAGAAATCCAATGTAAATTATAGGTGGATCCACATTAAGAGGTGGTTAGTAAAAACTAACCCAACAAACCCTTTCTTGATTCATCATAAAGACAGCACAGCACACCCCCATCTGCACCTACACTCATTGGCTGTTACTCTTCGAAACTCTTTTATATATATATAATTATTGGACAGTGCCATTCTTCATCTTCATCTTCATCTTCTTCTTCCTTCTGTCATCTCTCTTACCAACCTCAACAGCATCAGCCGAGGCAGAATTCAATTCATTCCCTCCACTGTGTCTCCTCATTCTTATCCACTAATTAATAATTCCCTCTCCATCTCTGCAATTAATTAATTAATTGAGCCATGAGCCAGAGCAGGAGAGACCGAGAATTATCAGACCGGAAAATGGAGGAGGAGACACCGCCGGCGAGGATTAATAATAATAATAATAACGATGATGATGAAGTAATATTAGCGGAGTCCGAGGAGGAGGAGGAGGAGTGGAAATCGAGGAGGTCGGCGCCATGGCAGAAGCAGATAACGGTGAGGGGGGTGGTTGCGAGCGTGGTGATCGGGTCGCTGTTCAGCGTGATAGCGATGAAGCTGAATCTGACAACGGGGATCACCCCGAACCTGAACGTGTCGGCGGCGCTGCTGGGGTTCATCCTCGTCTCGGCCTGGTCCAAGGTTGTCCGGAAGGTCGGGATGTCTTCTTCCCCCTTCACCAAGCAGGAGAACACCATGATCCAGACCTGCGTCGTTGCATGCTACGGAATCGCCGTCGGAGGTCGCCACGTCATTCATTTTATTTTCTCTCTCTCTAGATCTCTCTCTCTCTCTCTCTCTAAATATATAAATATTTGCAGGGGGGTTTGGATCGTACCTGCTGGGGATGAACAGGAAGACGTTCGAGCAGTCGGGGGGGTCGAGCGTGGAAGGCAACACAGCCTCCAGCGTCAAAGACCCTTCACTCGGCTGGATGACTGCTTTCCTCTTCCTCGTCTGCTTCATCGGACTTTTCGTCCTCGTCCCTCTCCGAAAAGTAAGTAATACGAGTACTACTTTACTCTACTGGACACACTTTTATTCATTTAACAATATCCATTTTTCAAAAATCAATCACATAAAATGCATTTTATTTCTCACAAAAAATCAAATCAAAAACTAAATTTTTATTTTATCCAAACTTTCAAATTTCCAAAATCTTCCAAAACCCCTGTCTAAACAAACTCAAAATTTTGATAATTTTTATTCTAAAACGTCATACTAACTAAATACTGGTAATTTTTTGCTATTATATTAAAAAAAATATAGTATTGTTTGAAATTTATTTTAAGCGAAGTAAGGACCACAAACTAGTTATCCATCTCGATTGAATTATATAAATCTCCATAATTAAAAAGATATATAGTCAACGCTTCCTGCAATTGGGATCTTTAGTAGTAGCAGTAGTAATTAATTAATTACTTATTACATACAGTGCAATTAAATTAATTTACTAGTTTTTACAGTAGTGCAATTTCAATTATAATTAATTTATTTTTGGGGGTGGGTGGGTCAGGTTCTGATAGTCGACTACAAGTTGACGTTCCCAAGCGGAATGGCGACGGCAGTACTGATCAATGGCTTCCACAGCAAGGGCGACAAATTCGCCAAGTAGTAGTATATCATTAATCTTAATTAATTTATCCAAAAATTAATGTAATAATTAATTAATTAAATATATATATATATACTTGGCATGTGCATGTGCATGTGCATGTGCAGAAAGCAGGTCGGGGGATTCTTGAAGTCGTTCAGTGTGAGCTTCGTGTGGGGTTTGTTCCAATGGTTTTTCGCCGCCAAAGAAGGGCTCTGTGGTTTCGTCCAATTTCCCACTTTCGGACTGCAAGCCTGGAAGCACACGTACGCTACTTGTACCTTTTGACTTTCTTTAATTAATTTCAATTTTTGGGGACTTTAAGATTGATTTTTGGTTTGCAGATTTTATTTTGACTTTAGCTTGACTTACGTGGGGACAGGGATGATCTGCTCCCACATAGTCAACTTTTCGTTGCTTCTTGGAGCAGTGCTCTCTTACGGGATGATGTGGCCTCTCATTGCCAACCTTAAAGGCAAATGGTTCCCTTCCACTATACCCGAAGCCAGCATGAAGAGCCTTAATGGCTACAAGGTTCATTTCTTTTTCTTTTTTTCTCCTTTTTTTTTTTTTTTTTTTTTATCTATTTTAAAATTATACTCTCTCCGTCCCAGATACCCTATCTACTACACTATAGACACGGTATTTTAGGAGAAGTGTAATTAGTAGATAATTAAGAATGTATTAGTGAAAATAATTATTCTATAATATAAATAATTATAAATTAAGATTAAGATAACTAATTAGTTTAATTAAAATTAAAAAATTTAAAATGAGATTAAAGTATGTAATCATTTTCCAAGAAAGAAAAGTGACATGGTACGTGGGACGGACATAAACGGCAACGTGGACATAGTATCTGGGACAGAGGGAGTACTATCTATTGTAACAAAGGAACTTAATAGATAGTATGATATTGTGACAAAATCTTTTCAAATTTACTTTTGAACTTTGCTAAAAGTGATTTTTGTTTGTTTTTTTATTTTTATTTTTGTGTTCAAATTTATTTTTTAGCTTTTTTTTATGACTTTTTAAAGATATAGACTTTGTTTACACAATATATTTTAACTCATTTTGTACTATTTATTTTTAAAAAAACATCATATCAAATACATTTTTTCTCTTACAAAAAAGCTTCGAAACTCCCTATCTAAACAAAGCCTATAGTTATAAAGATAAAACAAAACAAAAAACAAGGTATAAATTTAAAGAAAATTATAAATATTTTGAGATATCTCGAAATAAATGACAATGAATAAATTGCTACAAAGAAAGCCTAATGGTCTTCCTTAGTTTGGTTGAAAATTAACTTTGTTCTTTTTCAGAGTAGACAAATAAAAAAAAATGACAGATTTTTTTTATTATAAAAACAATTTTTTATAATATATCATATTGAATGCAATTATTTAAATTAGAATTTAAAATTCAAATACAAAATCAAGAATTTTAGTTTAGAAATTGCATTATATTTATTTTTAAACACTTATATTTTTTTTTATTTTATACTGATAACATATGAAATATATTTTTGAATATATTTTAATTGGCGGGATTCTATGTAATGTTTTATAAAATATAAATAAAACTTTTATTGATTAATCGATTTATTCATGGAATTCCCTATTTCTTGGCAGGTGTTCATCTCCATTGCTCTCCTCCTCGGCGACGGACTCTACAACTTCGCTAAGATACTGTATGTCACTGCAGTTAATATGCGCGGTCGGATCAATGCAGCCAAAGCTCAAAATTCAGGTAAATATATTCGTAATAATATTAGATCCGAGACACATTTAATATTTATTTTTTAACTCAAAATATAATATTTACAAACGGATATGGTTAGGTGCTAAATCAGGGCATGGTAATGATACATGCAATATATGACTGAAATTAAAACAATATGTGTTGTCACTGCACGAAAAAATTATTTTTGTAACAAAACTTTTTTGTCTTTAAATATACTTTTTTCCGTTACTAATGACATCAGAGACGGAATTGAGAATAGAATTACGTTAGTTACATAAACTTTAGGGACGGAATTCCGTTATAAATATATTATTTTTTTGTAGTGTGTGTATATCATTACAGTATATTGTGTGTAGTATTAACATGTTAAATGTGCTAAGATTAATGTCGGTATGTACTGTTAACATTCACATTATGTTAATAATGTGATCTTGAATGAGAGCAATTATAACATGTGTCTATATTGGGGTGTCTATTTTTATCATATACATAATAGAATTAATCGGTGTTGATTAATTCCAATCAATACTGCAACCCATTGTCGTTTTAAACATAATTTTAAAAAAAAATATATATATTTTTTATTAAACAATTTTTTAACCTAAAATATCAAAAACATCCAAAAAAAAAAAAAATGTTAATTTGATACTCCCTCCGTCCCAAAAGTATAATGTTTGTTGTGTTTGGCACGAGATTTAAGGAATAATGATATTATATTAGCAGTTGGTAAAAAGTAATGATAAATGACTTTTTTGCCTTTGTGAGTATATTAGTGTAAAAATTAGTGGCAATTTCGTAATAATAATGAAAAAACAGGGATAGTTTTATGACGATATGGTTATTTATGAAAATGAGACTATTGTTTTGAGACGGACAAAAATGATAAACAAGACTATTGTATTGGGACGGATAGAGTATATGTTTGAGAATAATAAAATTTCAAAGTATAATAATTATTTGATATAATATACTTAATATTAATATAATTTCAAATATAATACTTTTAATAAAAAATGATGTTTAATTTTATATATGTTTATAGAAAAATCATAATAAAAAACGGCAAAAATGCTTATAATCCACCTGTAGTTTAAAAAGTTTGCATCATTCTCTAATTCAAAAACTGCATGAAATTTTCTCATGTTTTCATAACATTACATTAAGATCCCTTTTCTAGGGGATTTTATGCAGATTTTTTAAAAATACGAAAGAATCTCACACAATTTTTAGTGAACTATATGCAATATTTTTTAAAATATGAGTAAATTTTATACAATTTTTAAATCACAAGAAAATTATGATACCCACTTTCCAAAGTAGAAATAAATTATAAGCAATTTTGTCATAAAAAATCATCAAAAAACCCTTATATTATAAATTGGGCTCTAACATAAGCAATGACTTAATGTACCTTTCATGTACATGTCCATTATTTATTACTACGGGCAATTTCTGTATAAAGAACTAATTCAAAATTCATTCATTTTACGTTTTAAAAAAAATAAAAAAATTATTGTCAAATACTCTCCGTTCATTTAATAAATTTATATTTACTTTTTGCGTCATTGCATTTAATATTAAAAATATCCTTATATTTGTATTTTTTAATTTTATTTTTTTGTATAAACGCCATTCTATTACTATTATAACACTAATAGAAGTATTTTTGTCCATTTTATTTAATTTGTACTATATTCTGATATAATAATTAATATTCCAAAATCAACAAAAAAACGCAAATACAAACTTTACAAATGGACTGAGAAAGTATAAATCGACTTATGATCATCGATAATATATATATTTTTTTCGAGATCTCATGCAACGTGTAGCTACATTCGACGCTGACGACAATGTGTTTCTCAATGCAGAGGCGTCGGGCGAACACAAGAGCGGAGACAACGCGCGTAACGACGAGGTATTTGTAAGAGAAAGCATCCCGTTGTGGCTAGCCGGCACCGGTTACCTACTCCTAGCCGTAATATCGACCATAGCGATCCCCCACATAATACCCGAGCTCAAATGGTACTTCATACTCATGTCCTACGTAGTCGCGCCGTCTCTAGCCTTTTGCAACGCCTACGGCGCGGGATTGACCGACATAAACATGTCGTACAACTACGGAAAAGTGGGCCTATTCACGATCGCCGCGATGTCGGGGAAGGAGCACGGCGTCATCGCCGCACTCGCCGCTTGCGGGCTCTTCAAATCGATCATCAACGTCTCGTGCATCCTTATGCAAGATTTAAAGACTGGGCATTTGACGTTGACGTCGCCGCGGGCGATGCTGCTCAGCCAGGCGATCGGGACGGCGTTGGGTTGCATCGTCTCGCCGTTGAGCTTTTTCTTGTTTTATAAGGCGTTCGACGTCGGGAACAATGCCGGGGAATTTAAGGCGCCGTATGCGATAATTTATCGCAACTTGGCCATCATTGGGGTGCAGGGCTTCTCGGCCCTGCCCCAGCACTGTTTGCAGCTTTGCTACGGGTTTTTCGCGTTCGCCGTCGCGGTTAATTTGGCGAAGGATATGGCGCCGGCGAGGGTCGGGAAGTGGATGCCGCTCCCGACGGCGATGGCGGTGCCGTTTTTGATCGGAGGGTACTTTGCGATCGATATGTGCGTCGGGAGTTTGTTGGTGTTTGTGTGGCAGAAAGTGCGCCCCGCGACGGCGCGGGTGATGGTTCCGGCGGTGGCGTCGGGGTTCATTTGCGGCGAGGGGCTGTGGTCGCTGCCGGCGTCGATCTTGGCGTTGGCGAAGATCCGGCCGCCGATTTGTATGAGGTTCTTGCCGGCTTCTGCGCTCAAATGATGTCCTTAAGTATTTTTTTATTTGAAACTATGAGTGATAACGAGGATGAAATGACGTTGTAGATGCCAATGAAGTTTTATTTTCTAGCACAAGTGCAAAATTTCCGAACTATATATACATACAGTTTGATGTGAAGCATTTTTTTTTATGATTCCAAATGTAACGAGGGTTGCAAGAAAAATGGCAATCCACATATGATTTGAGTGGGTTGACAATGAGTTTGGACATATTTGAAACTGGATGTGGAGCTAACTTATATTCGGTAAGAATATACTTCTTCCGTCGAGTTAAAAAGTATACATATTTCTATTTTAAGACGTTAAATTATAAAGTAAATATTTTATTAAATACCTTACTTTTTTTCCATAAATATCCTTACCTTACATCACATCATTACTTTTACACCAAAAAAGCAAAGGCAAAAATGTCATTACACTACTTTTAACTACCCACTATAATTAAAATACTATTATTTTTTAAACACCACGCCAAAAGTAATTGTATACTTTATGAGTTGACGGAGGGAGTATTTTATTATTTAAATAAAAAATATACTCCCTCCGTTCCGTCACAGATGATTTTTTTTTTTTGTGTACGTCCCACAAAAGATGACCTCTTTCTATTTTTGACAATTTTATCAATTTTAAACATATTTAACAAATATAAATCAATTTAATTAAACTTCTAACATCTTACGCATAGAACTCAAAACCCTTTTATTTTTATCTCTCTATTCAATTAACATAATTTTTTATCTATATTTAAAACTTCTCATTTTTTATAAACTAATTTATGGTTAAATAAAAAAAATATTTGTATTATATAAAATTTTATTATCTACAAAATGATATCCATATTGCATATATTTTTTCGAGATATAATCTTAAAATTTTTTAAAATACCAATAATATTATTCATATAAAAAATAATAAACTAATATCGTAACTTATTATTAAGAATTTACTAATCTACACTACCTAAAAAACCGTATCCCTAATAAAAGGGTTCATCCATCGCGGGACAAAGAGAATATTTTTGTAGTATATATGGACCTCATTATGTATTACAAATATCTTTATATGTATACTTATTTACAACAATATTACATTATTACGGTTAACTTTACACATTATAGAAATAAAATAATTTTTACATACTAAGACAATTATCAACTATCACCAACTCTCATTAAATATAATATTTATTAAATTTCGTACGAAAGAGTATAATTTTTGTGAGTTCATCAAGTTAGGGTTTAAGGATAGTTAGACCTAGTTCAAACTTGACTCGATTAATATAATAACAATATATTTGTGATATTTAAAAAATAATAATTTCTATCGTATAAATATTTTATTGAATTTGATTTATTAATGTTTGATGATTTTATTATAATTTTTTAAAAATAAATACATAATTTGGATGTACGCCATGCTCGAGTTCGAGTTGTTGGGTGAAAGTATTAAAGAATCATAAAGATATTTCAGGTATTTCGAACACATAAAGTATACACCAGATCAAGTTCAAATATAATCAAATTTGAAAATAACCAAATCCAATATAAGTCGCGAATCTAATGATATATATTCGGATTGGATCTTGAGCTGTGATATCTTTAAATTTAATTATAAAGTTTGAATTCATGAATTTACAGTGACAAATTCACCCATGCCTAAGTTTAATTACAAAGTTTAGAACCCATAATTTTACGATCGCAAGTTCACCCCACAATCTCGACAGGATTTTCCGTATATTCTAGTCCGAAGTGATAGGTTATATCTTCCGGAACTTTATTGGAACTTTATTGATCTTTCTATACATATACATAATTAGTATTAGTAGATTATTTGTATATTTTCTTTTCAAATAGATTTGGATCATCTATGATCTACCTTAATTCTTTTTTCTTTTTTTTTTTTTCCCTTCAGTCATCGAATACATGAAAAATGTTCTGTTTTCTGTGAAGTACAGGACCAAAATAGAGATAATATATACATACAATATGAATGATAATTAGTCATAAATAAATGTTATCATTACTATAGTTATATTATGATTATTACAAAATTTATTAGTATAATTATACAGTGAGATTTTAGACACTTTTTACAAAATAAAAATTAGATATCATAATATAAAATCTTATTTATTTCATAATATAAAATCTTATTTATTTATTTACTTTTTTAATAGTGGGTTGAATTATAAAATTGGTGAAGAATTTACCCCTTGCTATTATATCTCTCTCAGGGCAGTTACAATGGAGAAAAGTTCTCCACTTTGGAGAACTTGCCAACTAGAAAAATTATATATAAAAAAACAAAAATAAAATAACAAGAGATTTTCTCTCCAAATAAAATAAAATTATATATAACACATCTTTTGTCCCCGTGTCGAACCAATTAGGGGTGACAGACGGATGCCTCTTTACTACTTTTTTTTTTTTTTCATTTTTTTAAATAAAAATTTAATTTTTATTGCAATTTACAAATTCACCCCTAAATTTAATTTACAATTTTATTTCACTTTAAACCCCAGATATGATTTTTATTTTTGTTTGAACGACCCAGCCATTCCATCGCCGACCAGGCCGTCGCCACCGCTCACCACCTAGTCTCTCGCCGTCATCATTGTCCAGTCCGTTGCTGCTCTATTCCCTCTCCTCCCAAGTACACGGTGATATTTCCTCTTTCCCAACCCACCCACCATCAGAAATCCTCCAGCCATCTTCTAATCGTCTTGCCGAGCTAAAGATGGGTACGATTTTTACAATTTTAATCTAATTTTATTGATTTAGGATTTAAACTTTATTGTTTTTTGTGTTAATTCTAATATCGATATATTTGAGATTTTTTAATTTTAGGTTTATGATTTGTGAATACAGAGTTAAATTTTGTTTTTTCAATTTCAGGTTTATAATTTGTTAAACATGGTTAGATTTTGTTCTTTAGGGGCTGTGTATACAATTTTTTGAATTGTTTGGAGATAAGTTTGATTTTGAGTGCTTCATTTTGTCTCGGCACAACCCACGGCTTATGAATAAGATATTCTGTATCTTTCAGCTATTCTGTTGGGAAGAGGTAAATGATTAAAGTTCGTTTTTAGTGTAATTTTTATGTATAAATGAAAGTTAAGGTGTTGTTTGTTCTATGATTGCCGAAACTTGAAACAACTATGAAAATTAAGGTGGTGTTAAGAAAAATTGTTGAAAACTGAAATGGAGAATAAAGTCTTGTGCTGGTCGAATTCTGGGATTAAATTAGTATTTCTTATATTTTGTTTTACTCTGTTATGTTGGTGAACAAATGAAGAAGCATGAGATTAAAAATTTTGTTGTGTTGGTGTTAGGTTAAATGAAGTATATTAGTACTCCATCACTTAAAAAAAATTCATTCAATGTATTATTTTTAGTCTTGGCTCCTATGAAGCTCAGAATATTATTACAACTGCAATGATATTTATGTTTTATTTTGCATGTCTTTTGATAATTTAAACCGAATGACATTATTTATGCTTTGTACTTGCCATCAATTAGGTGTGCAAGCTTATATTTGCATGTTGTCCAAATTTGTTTATATTTAAACTTTAACTTTGTGCAGGGACTAAAGGCTTATATATGCATTCATTTCTTTCTGAAATATATGAAGTTATTGCACCAGGTGTGTTTTGAATATGGATGTGTTTGGATTCAAATGTTGCAACATGTCATGCGAATAATCTATTGGGACTCAACAATGTCAATAATGCCAAATGATGGAAAACTATATTGAGTGGACTTGATTGGTTTTCAAAAGAAGGTCAAATATGCAGATTAAAGAAGAAGAGACCACATCAATTAATTAACTATATCGTCAATAATCTATATATATACATATGCAATCCTGATAGATAATTTTAAGGCAATGTAGACCGACTATTAGATTGTATTAAGCTCAATTGGATTTTATTATGTGTAGCAGTTGGTATACATACTTATACATAATTCCTAATTATGCAGAGTATTACTACTAGATATATTGCTTACATATGTTAGTTGTTTATTTATATAATCAATATGATACAATCAAAAGTGTAGTGAATTAAGAAGTATTATTATTATTATTATTATTATTATTATTATTATTATTATTATTATTATTATTATTATTATTATGCTGTGTACATATGCAAGTTAATATTAATTTACAAACATTAATTTTTTTTTAAGTTTTCAAAATTCATTCATAATAATACAAAATCAACTCTCATAATAGCATTAAACAATAAAAAAAAAATAAAAATTGCAAGCTTAATTTGTCTGCATGAAAGATTTATTAGCAATACAAATGCAGAGACTCAAAACACAAAAACAAGATTCGAAACAATAACAACTCAAGTTGTAGAATCATTCAGCTTGATAGTTGAAATGTTGTTCCATCATCTCTCTTTCTTACAAAATAACCAAAAGATATAAGAAAAGTGTCATCGGCATTGGAAATATCTGCAAAATCATTCCATCTAAAGATAAAACTGATAACTTCGCACAACAAAACAAGTTTCATTCAAACCTATTATATGTCGCCACAAGATCCATGAATACGGGATGACTGAACCTGTATAAATGTAAGTGTTAGTACTTGAGCGAAAATACAATAATTCAAATCATAAAATCACAACATGAATTATATAAAAAAAATACCTCAAGTAATTGAGTGAAATTCAAAGCATATTTTGAATCATCGGGGCATTGGGAATGCAAGTTTGATCTTGAATTAAGTGTTCCAATCTATAATTAAAAATATAAATTAGAAAAAAAAAAAAAAGCATAACGTTAAAAAAATAAAATAAAAAAATAAAGTATAAAAAAGTAAACATATTGCGGGGCTATTTGATCTTGCCTCGATAGAATGTCATGTCCTTCAACACGCGTCTCATTTATAGATGACTATTTAAAAAATAATATAATTATATTAATATCAAGTGAAATAATATAAGGACAAATACTAAAATTATTGCATTTTTTAAATTTAAAATGAATTTCTTTGTACCTCCGGTTGTTTTTTTTTTTTTCTTGGAATTCTTTTCCAACCCACTTTTTGATTTTTTACCGGAACGTATTCTTGCTTTTGTCTTTATCCCCTTCACGTGTACGTTGCCTTCTTTCTCCGGAGCTGCTCTCATCCTTAAAGCTGCTTGAGTATCGCTCACAGATGATCGCTCACTCAAATATTCATTCACCTTCTCAGCGGTCTTCACAAATAATTCTTTAGCCAATTCATATGTTTCTTTAGATTCTGAAGCTCTTATCACTAATTTGTTGAAAAACAAATTCAAATCCCTATACCTAATGCCCGCCATTTTCTTAGGATCATCCACGCCATCTTCCAAAGAAAACACCACTCCACTCTTAGCAGATTTTGTCCATCTTTTCATCACATATTGCTTTGGGATCTTAAAAACATTATTATTTGTCAGGACTTTCAACGCATGATCACATAACAAGCCACCAAATTCAAACTTCTTACAACTACAAGAAACAGTATCATCAAAAGAGTTAAAGTTCACAACATGATACCTTGACCTTCCCAAATAACTGACATGATAAGCTGCTGCTATTTCATAAATGTCACTAAGAACCACCGCACAATCATAAGCTTTCCCTAGTTCATTTTGAAAATCCTTAAAAACTTTAGGTGTATACACACTTGCAACATGTTTCAAGAGTTGAACAGGTAAAGGAAGGACCAGAGCACTCGTACGCGCTTTAAAATCAGCAATCAACTCCTCATATCGGTGAGATACAATTAAATTTTCGAATCGTTCAAAAAATACTCGTAAAGGGTTCTTGGAACTCACAAATCTTTTGACAACACTATTCATACTTTCACTACGTTGTGTCGTAGTAATATCAGCACAAAAGAATTGGCGCCCATATACCAATGCCCATTTTTCTTTTACTCTAAACAATCTCTTCAACCATTCATTCTCCATTATATCATACTTCTCCAACATTTTATCCCATTCACGCATAAATTCATCATCTTCTTCACAATCATAAATACACTTTCCAAAATGATGTGCAAAATCTTTATATTTTTCAAAAACTCCACTTAAATGTATTGCAGCATTTTGATAGATATGCCAAATACATAACCTGTGGCAAGTTTCAGGCGGCCATCTTGTATCTAATGCATTCGCCATAGCATGATCATGATCTGTCAAAATAGTGATAGGCTTTTTTCCACCCATGGTGTCTGCGAATGTATCAAACAATCATTCAAATGAAGGGATTGTCTCATTTTATAAAAGTGAGGCACCAAAGATTATTGTTTGTCGATGATGATTGACACCGACAAACAATGCAAAAGGGCAGATTTCTCTATTCTTTCTATACGTGGTGTTGAAACTCACAACATCTCCAAAATCAGAGTAATCTACTTTCATTCTGCCGTCTGCCCAAAAAAAATTAGTTATCATATCATCTTCATCAACTTGAATTGAATACGAAGTATTCGGATCTTTCTTTTGCATCTCCTGCAAAAACTCAAGCACTCCACCGATATCTCCAATTTTCATATTTTTTGTTCTCTTTGAGCGTAAATAATTCTTATGGTCTTGCTCAATAAATCCTAAGCTGTCTCGGCCACCAGCTTCTTTAACCATAAGATTATGAGAGAGTTTTAAAGTAAGTCCCACACATTCTGCCATCTCAATTTGCAGGAGATGCAAAAGAAATAAACTCAACAACCTGATATTTTTCATTCTCTTTCAAGCAAATTTTTATTCTAGCCTTGCAATCAAATCTTATTATTGGTCATGGCGCTTTCACATTAATACTTCTCCTATCCTCCTCATGTTTTCCTTCAGCACTACAAGCTAAAATTCTGGATATGATTTTACCATTTTTATCTTTATCCATCTTGTGTCTTTTTATGCCAAAACCGATATTTTTAGCATAACTTAGATAGTATTGATATGTTGTTTCCTCTGAATCAAACAACATTCCAATTTGAATTGTTTCGGTCTCTGTTTGAGATGGCGAACCTAAATTATACAATTCCATACCTATAAAGTAAATCACAATCAAATAAAAAATGCCAAATTTCAATGGATTTACAAACAAAAGCACACACAACTACATATATAAATCCACAACAACTAAATTTCAAATCGAATTTTCAAATTAGTAAAATAAATGACAAAAACTCCAAATTTATACTGCAATGAATGATTTTCAAAAAATAGTTTAGCACAATAATAATAATAATAATAATAATTTACCTTTTTTTTTTTGTATAAGAGGATGGAAAAAAAACTGTAACTAAGGATGAAAAACCAAATGAGAGTGCATGACGGTAAGAATAGTGTCTTGAGAAATTTTTCAACGATGACCGGAAGAAGAGAGCGACGGCGACGGGCTGGTCGGCAAGCTGTGGTAACGTACTGGCACCGAGCCACGGCGATGGGGTACTGAATCCTTGTTTCGAAAAAATGTACTGGAATTTAGGGGTTAAAAGAGAAATAAAACTCCTATTGAAATTTAGGGATAAATTTGTAAATTGTAATAAAAATTAAATTTTTATTTTAAAAAAAAAAAGTATAAAAAAGGAGTAAGGATGCATCTGTCTATGGCCCTCCAATTGGATCGACAAGGGCCACAAGGAAAGTCTATCGCCCTCCAATTGGATCGACAAGGGCGACAGAGAGATATATCTGACAGGAGATCCCAACCCGTTTTGAAGATATTCATTTTATGTTATTTGTCCCATTAAAATAGGACACATGACATGTGTATATATATATATATAATATATAAAGTTTCGGAAAAAATGATTCGGAATTTAAAAGGGTTTCAAAGCAAATTAATTTTTGCTTCGGAAATTGTCTCGGAATTGTACCCGAAGAGAAAAGTTTGTTGCCATTTATATTGTTTCGGACTTTCCGAGACTATTTCCAAAGGCTTCAGAATTTCTGAAATAATTGTTAATTTTTTTTAAATAAATGAATATATTTTGAGAGCACGCGCTATATAATAAATTTATTTCAAATTGCTTTGGAATTTCCAAGGCAAATGTTAATTTTATTTTTTTTAAAAAATAAATATATATAAAGACCCACCCCTGCCCGCCGTTGCTGCCCGTCCGCCCGCCGCTGCTGCCACTGTTTCCGGAGAGAAAACGAAGGAGGAGAAGAAGAAGAAGAAAGAGCCTCCCCCGCCCTCGCCCGCCGCTGCTGCACCTGCCGCGGAGACGAAGAGAAAACAAACGAGGAGAAGAAGAAGAAAGAGAATGCTCTGCACATCGCTGCTGCCCCCGCCGCGGCCGCCGCCCGCCGCTGCTGCACCTGCTGCCGGAGATGGAGAGAAAACGAAGGAGGAGAAGAAGAAGAAAGAGAATGCCCTGCCATTGTCGTTGTCACCGCCGCCGCCATTTTCGGAGAAGAAGAAGAATCAGGAAGGGCTGCGTTGACGCTGACGCCGCCGGTCCGCCGCTGTCATCGTGACCGCCGTTGTCTCTTTCGTCACTGTCGGACAAGAAGAAGAAGAAAGAGGAGCCGCAGTTGTCTCCGCCACCACCGTTGTCTCCTTCGTCGCTGTCTTTTACGCTGCCTCCGTCGGCAAAAAAAAAAGAGGAGGAGGAGAGGTTTGAATGTTAGGGTGCAGGAGGTTTCGTCTGAGAAGAAAAGGTTTGAGAGAGAGAGAAAGAAAAAACAAGAGAATGAGATGGAGAGTGAGCGACTTAGAGAAAGAGAAAATAGGAGAGAGAGAAAGAGCGAGAGAGAGAGAGAGAGAGAAAACAAGAGGGAGAATTTGAATTTGAATTTTGGTTTTAATAAAATTTTAATTTTGCTTCGGAATTTTCAAAACTATTTTATATAATAAAATATATGTTTAATTTAGTCTCAAAAATTCTAAAGCTATTTAATATAATAAAAGTATATATTTAATTTAGTTTCGAAAATTTTGAAACTATTTAATATAATAAAATATATATTTAATTTAGTATCGAAAATTCCAAATCAATTGAATATAATAAAATACATTTTTGATTTAAAATCTGAAATTGTGAGGCCATTTAATATAATAAAATATATTTTCACATTGGTCTCGAAAATTTCAAAGTCATTTATTTTGGTTTCGGAAGTTCCAAAGCCATTTTAATTATCCGAATCCACCTGATTTTAAAATATATTTTATTTGTATTTTTACAGATTCCGAGGTAATTTTTCAAACACAAATCACGTTTTTCTGATAGTGGTATATATGTATAATTTGTTTATATATTTTTTTATTAAATATATTACTGTAATTTTATTTTATGATATTTATTATAATTATAAAATTTTATATTCTACGAAAGTTGAGTATATTTTTTAATTTTTTTTAAAAAAAATATTAACATTAAATATTTCTATTGTATTGTTAATTTTGAAATTTTAATTATTATCTCTATTTTATTTTATCAATTAAAATAATAGTTATAATAATAAAAATACAATATAAACATATATTTTGATAATAAAGTTTTAATAATAAAAATAAATTAATTAAAATTAAATAATATATAAAAGTATTATTTAGAATTTTAATAAATTAAAAATATTACAAAAAATATTATTAATTTAATATTGATTAATTATATAATTAATAATGTATATATAATGATGAAAAATAAAAATGAACTTTTTTTTTTTTTTTTTTTGTTGCGGATATAAAATGAAAAAGAATATCTCGTTGAGATGGCGGAGAGAGACAATAAAAGTGAGTTAAATTATTGAGGAGTAGTCCGATATCTTCATTGCTGTGGTCTCACGGAACAACTTTTTCAATAGATATCCGAGTGGAGAGAGTTGCAGCAGAAACGCAATAATTTATAAACCACAATTTCCCCCAACGCATGAAACAATCATTCTCTGCTGCTGCTTTATTACAACAACATTAACTAGGCAAAACTACATGCATGTCCTAAGCTTAGAACACACAAATACATACATACATACATACATACATACGTACATCTAGAGCTCTGTTAGCGGGTTGGTTAGTTTATTTTAACTTGCAGAGACGAAAGGTACCTTCAAGGAGTTGCCACATTTTCCTTGGACTGCGGCGCGATCTCTTCGCCGTCGATTCCGGGCTCGCTTCCGGCCACGCCGAGGCTCAGCAGCACCAGCTCCCACTTCTTTGCAGGCCCCTATTACAAACACACAAAACATGTCGAGTTAGTTACTCCCTACATTCGATAAGCTAGTTACACACATATATATATATATATGCATGTAGCTGGCCATCGAAACCACCTTCCACGATAGATCCTGCGACATGCAATTTCTGATCATTTTGGCCATGGCAAGGGTACCGTAGATGGCCAGAGCCTTAGCAACACCCATAACTATCTTCAGCACATCGGCCGGGTCCACCGTGGCGCACTGCTCGTCAAAGTATTAAAAAAGAGTTACCGGTATTGGCTCTGATCGAATGCCTGCGGAAAGGACTGAGTAGTGAAGCTTAATTACTACCTCGACGTTGAAATCTCCCATGTGGAATCCGGTGAAGCCTTCCTTCACTGTATCGACAAGCCCGCCAGTTGAAGCACAGATTGGTATCTGGTCGAGCCACAGTTTCATAGATGCATATTAATTCATCGAATAAGAAAGAATTATTAAATAATTTTTTTTTTTATTTTATTACGAGGGTAGGACTTACCGTCCCATATCTCATGGCATGTAGCTGAATAAGACCACAAGGTTCGAATCTACTCGGGATCAGCATATAATCGGCGCCCGCAGTTATCAAATGCGCCAAGGGGACGTTGAATTTGGCCACTCCTCTTGCTTTGTCCGGATACAGCGCCTCAAGCTGTTCGATCTGCTGCTCGAATGTCTTCTTTCCAGTTCCCTGATACCGAGAAAAGAAAATTTTACACATTTGGTCGAAGCATCTGCAGTTATCGTAGCCGAAACAATCAATCGATTCACAACTTACGAGGATGATTATCTGCACGTTCATTGAAATAAACTTGGGTATGGCGGCAACAAGAATATCCGAGCCTTTCTGTTCTTCAAGCCTACCAATAAATCCAATGACGGGAATGTTCCTGTCTACAGGCAACCCGACTGCAGCTTGAAGCGCTTCCTTTAATAAAGGCTTGGCATCCATAACCTGGAGTTACGAATTCATAAGGAAACAGAACATCTCTTCCTGAAATCTGAACGAAAAGGGATCTTACGGTAGTGATGTCATAGTGAAAGTCAATGTATTTATCAGTTGCTGGATTCCACTCCTGGGTGTCCATCCCATTCTCAATCCCGGTTATGCTAGCCTCCCGGATTTCTCTATACAATTCGACTCCTTTCGCATCCCCAGAAACAACCTCTTTTGCATAGTTAGAGCTCACTGTAAGAAGTCTGTGACACTCTTTTATAGCAGCCCTCATCCAATTAATCTTCCGTCCCTTGACTGGTTTGTCGTACCTGAAATTGATATTGATAAGTTTAATCAGCAGCTATCATTATTACGACGACATAAGATTGTTTGTCACTTGTCCATACCCATCAATGAAGTCGAAAGAAGTTATGAATTTATCGGGCAGGTTGAGAAGATGGAAGTCTGAGAATGCAAATCTTCCTTGGTAGGCAATATTGTGGATGCAGAAGGCAACCTAAAAGAGATGGCGATAAATACACATTAAAAACATTGTTTCTGCGGCATCCACATAAGCATAAATTATTCCTTTTCTTACCCGCGCATTCATATAGATTCCTCTGGCCTGATACATAGACTTTAGGTAGCACGGAAGCAAAGCAGTGTGCCAATCATTTGCGACGAATATAATGTTCTCACCTAAACAAAGTACTCAGCTAAGACACATGATTCTCAAGTATTATAATGCACAATTTCAATCGAATAATTACTAAGCTACCGTATGGTCCTGAGAAATATTTGCTGCTGTTCAAGTTCAACACCCTTGGAGCCTCCAAGGCAGCCTGTGAATTTACAGTGCCAAGATCACACCAAGTACCATTTAAAAAGCATTGTGGTAAAGCCAAAGATACATGAGCTATAACACATAGTGCCGACACTAATGGAGTCTTAAAAGTTTCAATGGAAAGTCACCTGGCACAACAAGCTGAATCGAAGTTGGTTGTCATCATAGTCAGTACCAGCATTGGGGCCATAAACCTTCGATTGAGTTTTGCCCCAGACCTTTCAAAGAGCAAAATTAAAATCGTTGATACAACCAAACTGATATATAAGAAAAAAACTGTCTACATTGTCAATGTATCAACTTACCTTCTCCAGGAATATGGGATGATCTACAAATACACGGTCGACTCCACGCTTGTAGCAGTGAAAATATCTCACTACCTCAATACTACCTCCAACTTTTACCTGCATTAAGACCACCAATCATGTAAATTTTCCATTAAACATATAGAGACAATATAGTGAAAAAAGCAGATAAAAAAAAAAAAAAAAAAAAGCTCACCTCCACAACCACACCAGTGTCCCATGCATCTTTATACTGATCATAGCGCGGAGAAACTGACATCACCCTGTGTCCGTTTGCCTGGGAAAAATATCAAGCAAATGTATATGATTTGTATTTGTATAAAGATATTCTTTGAAATTTGAATCGATTAAGGTATGCCTACCGCCATGGCTGGAGGCAATCCTGCGAGAACATCACCAAGCCCTCCAGTTTTACTCCACGGACCACATTCAGCTGATACGAAACATATACTCATCCCGCAGACAACTACGTTTGCAGGTGCCCTGACTTTTTTGATTTTTCCATTGGTGTTCTGTTTTACCTTGGCTTTCACAGTGCTTCTCATTTGGAGCAGATCAATGTTGCTGAGTGTTCTTAATCCATCGTGAGTTGTCGGATTGTTCCTCAGGCCAACCCGTGCAAAATTAGCCTTGGATTCCAATGATGCCCTACCTCCGTGTATATGCGACACAAAGTATGAGGCGGTTATGGTCGCCATAGCTGTACGAGTCACAAAATTAACAAATAAGCGTCAGTAAAACAGAAACCCTAAGAAACACAAATCAGAACCTCCGAAACTCTGTAAATCTTAAGAAAAATGTTCAGAATTCCTAAAATGAAATCATCCTCCCAACAGCAATTATTGAGATTGTAGCTCTGAATCATTACACGCTTGATATCGAAAGAAAATTTTCGAATGCTAACATATGAATAAAGCACGAAGCATGAGACAAATGGTACAGTACCAACGCAAACAATTCAGTCCAGTTCACACCGGAGGAGGTTCACCAGTGGCCGCAGCTTCGACGTTTACGGTGGCGCTGGTGGAGAGCGGCAGAAAGGCGAACTTCTTCAGCTTCTATATGTACGGTTCGTCGAAAAGTGTGCCATCGCTGTTACACGTGGCGAGATATTAGTGGCGGGAAATTCCATCACCCCATCAGCTGTTTCACTGAAATGGAACCACAAATTTATGTCTCCTGGGCTCCACAAGTCATTGTTCGTTCCTCGTGTCAAGATAATATTCCTCGTTCTACTATTGCATATTTTATTTTTTTTCCGAATTAATTATTTTAAAAATATTTTTTTTAGAAATATTTATACTTTATTATTATGTTAGCAAAAATATTTATATACTAATTTTAAATATCTATTATAATTAAAATATTATTATTTTAAAAATTTTATAAAATATAAATAAATTACTTATAAATTGGACGAAGGAAAAAATTACAAAAGAAAAAGTAAATTGGCTATAATTACACGAATAATCACAACCATATAGTTGCTCAAATCCAATATTTTGTAATACAAAAATATCAAAATACGTTATTTTTTGTGATGTCGCACAACGTAATAATACTGAAGTGCGACCATATAAATGAGTCTCGACCGTCCATCGAAGCGACCAAAAGAACAAAAGAATAGCGCGTGGCTGAGAAAATCCCGACGACGAATTGTGCATGTTTATTGTTTTGTGTTTTAATTGAAAGCTCCAAATTGCTACAAAACAAACAAATTACTACTTGATATGAATCATATGATATATATATATGTAAGGGTTTTCGATATTCGAATATGCCTTCTTATTACTCCATTCATCCAAAAGTATAGTCTAGTTGTGTTGGACACGAAATTTAAAAAATATTGATATTATATTGGTAGTCGGTAAAAAATAAGAATAAATAATTTTTTTGTCTTTGTGAGTATATTAGTGTAAAAAGCAGTGACAATTATGTACTCCCTCTGTCCCAGAAAATATGGAACTATTACTGTAAATACGGGAATTTAGGTAAAGTATAATTAATAAGTAACTAAGAAGTGTATAAGTAAAAATAATTACTATTTAGTAAAAATAATCATAGATTAAAATTAACATAAGTAAATAGTTTAATTAAAATTAAGAAAATTATAAATTTTAAAATTTAAAATGCGATTAAAGTGCATAATTATATTTCCAGAAATAGAAAGGACAAGTTACGTGGGACGGACGAAAAATAGAAAATGGGACAAATTATGTGGGACGGAGGAAGTAATAATAATGAAAAAGTAGGGATAGTTTTATGGTGATATGATTATTTATGAAAATGAGACTATTGTTTTGTAACGGACAAAAATGGTAAACAAAACTATTGTATTTGAACTGATGCAGTATTTTTTTTCTTATTATTTTCTATCATTCTATTTTGATGATGTGACATTAAAAAATAAATCAATCGATCGTATTCTCAAATAAATAATGGATACAATAGTCCAAAAGTTCATATGGATATATAATTACAGCTTCAATTCTTATCCTAAGGAGATTTACTTTGGATGTGTTTGTTTGAGGGATTTTATGGGATTTCTACTATTTCCACAAAATTTTTTCTTCAAAAACATCAAATCAAATATTTATTTTTTATTTTTATATTATACTAAAAATCAATTTTACATTCAAAATATCACATCAATTTTATTTATATCACATCATACAACTATTCAAATTCAAAATTTTTACTATTCAAATCCCAACCCAAAATCCAAATCCTCAAACAAACACACCCTTTGTGTCTAATGTCTTATTTAACTTCGGGTTCTATTTACTTCGGGGAAACTAATAAGTAATTTTTGTTGGATATCGAAATTAAAAACTAATAGTAATATTTTAATGTTAAAATGAGATATATAAGAATTTAGATAAATGTATTATGAGGAAATTATTTAGAAGTTAATAAAAAAAATAGTATTGTAAGTAGAAAAAGTAATAACAAATTGATTATTATTTATTAAAATAGGTGTAATAAAATTATGAATGAATAAAATTATTTACTAGAAATTGAATAGAGATAAATTTAATTCACGACAAACAAAAAATTATTGACTAAATTTTAATTAATGAAGATAATATTATTTTAAAAATAAGACTATTTGATATATCGTAAAAGTATTACATTTAGACTGTTGATTTTTGTGTCTTTTGTTCTATTTTTTTTTTTTTTTATTAATTTCTATTTGGACGGATTAAGGTGGACCATTAATGGTAATTTCGATTTAAATTCAACAAGTTTATTACTTTTTTTTCCCTATTTTTAAGTTTCAATATAAAAATCAAAATTTTTTAACTAGAAATTATCCTTGAAAAAAAGTGATAATAATTTATATATTAAGTATGTTCATTTACTATTTCTCAGTACTTAAATATTATTAAAAAAATATAAATATACATTATCCACTCATAAAAAGTTAATCAGTCATCACAAAATATTAATTTTTATATTAGCAATTTTTCATACCACAAAAAAAAAAAAAACAATTTACTAAGTGAACAGTGATTTAATTCTGTATAAAAAAATAAAAAATCTTACTATATATTTTTGAAGAGTGTACGGATGTTGATTTTAGTTTTTTTATATTTTACATATATTTTTTTCTTATTAATTCATGTGGTAGGCTACGCAAGATCTATGTGTATATAATAAAATAATACTAAGCTAAATTGTACAAAATTCAACTATGGTTTTGCAAAAATTGCGTGGAAACTCTTATACTTTTAAAACTGCGTCAAACTCCCGATTTCATAACTCTCTCGGTCGGTCTTAATTAACGGTGTTTGACTTACACGCTGTAATGAAATAAACGCCGAATAAACTTAATTTTGTTAAAGAAAAATCAACAAAAATACAAAACAAAGTTTGAACTAGAGCTTGGTTTTTAGGCTCAGCATCAATATCACCCAAGAACTCCAAATCGACACAAACACACATACAACGCGACATACACAACCAAATCGGCTCGAGACCCTCAACCTAGACCGAAAACAGCCCCCACAAATAAGGAAAAGCAAAGCAATGGTAGAACAGCGGCCAAAGAGAAATGAATCACACAAACAGAAGGCTAAACTCGATGCCGAACCCCTTGCAATTCGAATCGAGACAGAGAGAATTGAAAACACCTCTAATCTCCACAAAAAACAAGAGAGAGAAGCTCGTCGGATGCTCGTCGGAAGTCGTCGGAGAAAAATCTGTAATTGCCCAGAGAAAAAAGTGTGTAGAGTGAGGCGGAAGAGTTTAGAGTGAGAGTGAGAGTATTACGGCTCTCTCTCTACTTGTATATATATATATATATATGTAAGTTTAAAGACAATCCAATGGGTATGAATAAATCCCTAAATCCAATGGCTCATGATAAATCTGGCAAGGGAAACGGGTCACGGGTTAGGGTCGCGGGTCCGGGTCACGGGTTAGAGCCAAATTTAATTGGGCCACATAATATACATGTGTTTGTATTTGTGCACAGATTCAATAATGGTCTCAATACAAATCTCATGGACCAAAATTTTATAACACACGTGTTAAAATTACGAATGAATTTCAGAATACTAATTTCTAAACTTCTAAATTTATAAATATATTCATTTATCTTATATTTAACTTCAAAAAACATTAAAAAAAAAAAAAAACTTTTCAAACCAGAAAAAAGTAACTCTTTGAGAGTATATTTATTGTTTTTTTAAGTTAAATACTAAAAATAATGAGTATATTTATAATTTCAAGGATTTAAAAATAAAAATTATAGAACTTATTTGCATTTTAGGGTGTGCATGTCAAACATCGTTAAATAAAGACGTCGAGAGGTTAGACGTAAAGTTTATGAAACCACGAGTGAGTTTGATACAGTTGTAAAAGTATGAAAAATTTTGCGCATTTTTGTGAACTCAGTATTATATTTTGTGCAATTTAGCTTAATGATTATAATGGGTTGAACGATTTTTTGAGCCAAAGATAATATATAAACAAAATTTTTTTAAAAAAATTAAAAATTAAAAAATTATAAATATAAACAAAACAAAACATTTCACATTGTCCAGTGGGCCGATTTGACCCGAACTCAAGTTGTATCGGCCCATTTAAACCCAGCCTAGATTCAAGATTAGTTTAAAAAATAGTCCTGAACTTGGTTTTGGGTTATTAGATGGACTAATTCTGGAGTTAATATCTTAATATTGATGGGACCCATCTTAGCCCGAGATCGATCCAAACAGTTTAGTCCATAATGATTAAAAATAATTATGACATATTAATAATATACAATAAAATTTATATTTTTTAATAAAAAAATAAAATAAACATTTAACAAATAAATATATATGTATATAGAAGATACACGATATATACATTGTATAAATCAAATAATATATATTTTTTGTTTTTTACAATTATTTTATTATATAAATAGGAAAAAAAATAGCATAATCCGTCGTATTAAGTGTTACGTATTGAATTAGATTATGGTGCGTTTGACAATTAGCCGATAGCTTTTAGCTGTTAGCTGATTTAATTAATTAGTTTGACTAACTGATTCAATTAGCGGTTTGTATTAAAGTATTTGGTAAAACAACTATTTGACATTAGCTGTTTATACATAAAATCACTATTAAGGATATAAAATGACTATTAAGGATATTAATATGTTATTTTTTAAAATATTTAATTTTGTTCATTTTGGTTTGAAATTTATGAAAATTTTTGTTATTAATTATTAAAAATTATAAAAATATTATAAAATATTTATTTTTATTTTTATTATTTAGATCTGAGAAATTATTTTTACTAAGAAATAATAATTTTTTTATTAAAATTATGTAAAATATAAAAAATAAATATTTCATATATATATATCTTTATTATGTTAATTATTGTTTTAATATATATAAATAAATTAATAACCTTTATTTTTTCTATTTGATTTATTTTTAAAATTTATATATTTTATAAATAAAATAATTTATATGTAATAATTAATAATAGTAATTATTTTAAATTTACAAAAATAAAAATATAATTTAATAAATTAAATATGTTAAAAATAATTAATAAATACTGCTATAAAAATATATTTATATGTATAGAATAAATAATTAACTTTTAAGGGTAAATAAGGAATAATCAAAATTAAAATGAAAAGTTCTTTCAAAACACATGGTAGATGAACTTTTCAGAAATTAATTTTTTGGGTTCAAAAAGCTTTTTTAAAAAGCTAATTACCAAACATCTAAATTAGTTTTTTTACTGGTGAAACGGCTAAAAGTTGTTGAATAAGTATAAATATTTTTTAATTTTATTTTGATTTTTAATTTAATATAAATTGTGAATATTAATTTTTAATATGACATAGATTTGAATTTTGTGATTTACGATTTGCATTACTGTTGTATTTGCTTTTATTTTGGTTAGTGTAAAAATTATTTTTATTTAGTTTGAACTTTTTTTTTCCTAATTGCATTGCAGGCTGACAGTCCGATCACGTGAGAGAAAACAAGGTCAACAATTTCTCTTATTTCTCATTACACTCAAATTTATTTTTATATTTAGTTTAATATTAATTGTGCCTAATTGCTTTTAAAAATCTAAGTTAAAATTTAGATTCATATATTTATCTTGTAAGACTTGAATTATGATTAATATTCTATATTTGCTTTTATTATTGACTCACATCGTTTTCGGCTCCGGTGGAAAGTCATCTCGTTTTCGACTCCAGTGGAGAGTCATCTCGTTTTTTGTTTCGGTGGGTGGAGAGTCGGATGCTAATTTTATTTATGTTTTCTCTTTGCGTTTATATTCAAATTTTTTTATGAAACTCAAGTTGATTTCTGTTATACCACTTGAGTTTGAGGGGAAATGTTGAGATATTTTAGACATTCAGTTTTAGATTTAGTAGATTTATATCTAGATTTGATCTTATTCATAGATTAAATTACTTAGATTTGAGTCTATCGAGTCTGTTTTGTATTGTCTATATACAGGCTCCTTATTTTGATGATCAATAAGATAATCTCATTATTTTCCCTCAAAATTTCTAACAATTTCAATCATACACTTTTTCTACGTACTTTAACTCTTTCTAATAACGTTTAAGTTCCGGACATTGCAACATTCATTTATTCGAACAAATGAGCTTCCAATGAATTACTCAAATTCCACAATTCATATCCCAAATATTTTGTTAGTTTTGGTAATCGTTAGTCATACCACAAACTCAACGCGAGGCTCGATCCGGATGTTTTTTTTAAGTAAGCCGGAGAACCTACCGATAGCCTTCCGGCCCTTCCGACCAGCCATAACTTGATTGGTCATCCAAAAGAAAATTTGTAAGCGATAACAATACTCAATCCATATGCGAATGACATCTAAATAATTGGATCCGATTTTAATTAAATGGGTCATTTTCGAGTTTGAGTTTTAGATCTATCTCAATAGTCCATTGTCATTCCTATTCATGAGAATATAAAAACTAATTGGGTCGGATTCCTAACTATTAATTAAAATATAAAAACTAATAAGGAGTTATAGGAATATATTGCTGACTTCTATAAGAATAAACTATTTCATCTCACTAAATTGGGAGTGACAAAAATAAGCACGGCTCGAAAGCATGGTCCGAGCATGATACGAAAAAACTATGCTTGAGCCTCCAAAATAGATTTTTGGCCCAAAATTTTTCGAGCTGTCCTTGACCTAGCACGCTAATGACAGACTGTTCCCGGACTCATGAAGGTTGGGCCGTACCTGACCCGATCCGATTTTTAAATTAATATTTAAATTTTAGTAAGTTTATATATATATTAATTTTAGAAATAAAAACAAAAATTACAATATAACTTGATGATAAAAGCGAGGCTGGTATACCCAGCATTGTTTGGAATCGGGTCGGGCCGGCCTAGTAAAAAATCGGGCTGGTCCATATTGCCACTCCTGCACTAAATCTTAGATTCAAATTAAAAGAAATAATAATAAAAAAAATCAAACTTTAATAAGATAGTTTTTGTTTAGTTTTGATTTGAAATTGAATTTTTTCTTTAATTATAAATAGTAATTTTTGTAATATTTTGTAATAAAAAACAATATATTTTTATTAATAAATAAGAACTGAATATTAATTTTTTTTTTATTTGAAATAAAAAGCAAAGATATCATGATAGCTGATTTTTAACATTAAATCCAATTACATATATTTAACATATTGTGATGTTTATTTATAGAGTATGAGATTATATTGAAACTAAAAAAATTGGTATGCTTAATTTGTGTTTCAAATCCAGTATCTACACTATCTAGCTAGTCTTAAAATATGTATATTAAAGGGCATATTCATTTAAAATTTTATTGGATTTTATAAAGTTTATAGAAAATCTATTGAGTCTATACAATGTTTTGATAGATTTTATTTATTAATTTAAATGAATTTTTGTAGATTTGATTGAATTGTTTATGAATTTATATGGATTTCTTAGAATTGTAAAATAAGATTTTATTAATTTATATAATTTGTATAAATTTTATATGTAATGGTACATGAAAAAATATTCAAATAATTAAATAAAAATACAAAAATATAATAGTAAAAAAATACTTTAAATTATTCATTATTTTCATATGCATTCTCATCATCTTCATTTCCATCACTATTATACACCGGTCTCATTTCCTACATAATATTAGCCATACTCATTCTCCATGTATTAACTTTTGTTATTTGTTGTAGTTCACTTTGAGAAAGAAATTTCAAATTTTCATATTTCATATATGCGAAGAATCTTGATCTTCATATTTGTCTGGAAATTCATCATATCGGCATTCTTTTTGAAGAAAATTATGTAATGCACAAGCCAAAACTAACTCTGTTTGTGTTTGAAATGGGAATGGAGGGACGGTTTTAAAAATTGTGAATCACGATTTAAAAATACCAAAAATTCTGTCAATCACATTTCTTAACGATGCATGATGAATATTAAATAGCTCACTTGCATTTCTGGGATGATGACCTTGACCACCAAAATCTTTTAAATGATATCGAACACCATATAATTGAGCTAAAAATTGACACCGGTTTAGCAAATTCACAATCCATAAGAAAATATTTACCTAAAAACTAATATTAAAAAAATAGTTAGCTTGTCACTATATTAAAAAAAAAATGTTACCTTGAAGTACTTGAAATTCATTTCTTCTTAATAGTGCATCATTTAAAAGTTTTAAGTTATATGCCGACTTTTTCCATCCACAAAACACATACATAAACTGCAAATAAAAGTTGCAAGCAGCCAAAATATTTTGTGATTGAGCACCATAACGGTTGGGATAACTGCTTACTTCACGACCTATTACCATTGTCGGAATACGAGTTCATCGATAGCTCAAATGCAATCCTAAAATAAGTGATCACTTATTAAGAAAACAATTACAATATTTAATTTATGTTATATATAATATTATTAAAAGGACTTATACCTTAAAAGAACATATTAAATTTTGTACTTTTTTGAATTTTAGCAGGCACCCCGTGGACCGCTTAACCATCATTTTTGTTGCTATAGTGTTCAACGCCTTTAAGGTTTTGTTGAAGTTTCAACTAGTAGCAAAATGCGAACGACCAAATCTTTTCCGAACATACTATTTCGATCGTTGTATCCTACAATGATCAAGAATGTTACCATCATTTCTTCTACAAATATGTATCTTTCAAATATGTTTTCTCTCTAACGATAGTGCATAACTTTAGAAGTGCATCTGAATACGTCCTATATAATAATAATAATAATAATAATAATAATAATAATAAATTGTGGATCTTCTTCAGTCATATCACATAAAAAATAGTATTTTTTTTTGGTAATTGGTCGTGGCTTTAAATAAACTCTAATATGCTGAGGTGATATAGTAATTTTTTCTAATAAAATAATCACCACCTTAATTGCCAACATTATGAATCTTATATTTTTGTAAAGCTCCATCTTCAAATCCGCTTCAATTTTTTCCTTCAATATTTCATGAATTTTCATGCTTTATATAAAAATATAAACATAGTAAATAAAATTAATTAAACAATATATTATAAATTAAATAAATATATCGATTGAATGCAAATTTAGAAATTCCTACATTCAAATGCATACAATTTAAAGAAATATATAACTTAAATAATAATAAAAAATACAGAATTTATTAATTTCAAATATAGGGCGCAAAAAAAAAAAAAAAAAAAAACTCCTCAGCCTTCTCGTTTCTGTTGACTCTAAGAGCCTTCACCAGCATCAGCATCACCACACTGAACAGAGAAACACAATTTGCTCTGATCTCATACTTTCCCATTTCAATGTACAGATTTGCTTCAAAATTATTGGAAAATAACTTGACGAAATCTGAGATACAGCAAAATTCGAAAATACAAAATCAAATAGATGCGAAATCAAATCCGAGCCTCGCGTGGAACACAATTTTCTTGAAGCGAATTCGGTCCTCCACCGACCGATCGCCTCTCAGAATAGAACGAATCAAAACAGAATAACGAATTCCGCAAATCGACCTAAAAAAAACTTTTTCAAAGAAAATTTGTAGAATTTTCTTGAGAATTTGAAGAGAGATTTTGGGAATTGATTTTCCGTCTTCATCATATATGAAAAAAAATATAATATATATACCACTGTTGGACTGAGCCAACTCAATACCAGTATGATATTGTCCGCTTTGGGCTGAGCCTGCACAAATTTGTTTTTGAACTTCCTCCAAAAGGCCTTATATTAGTATAGTTCATTTGGAATTTATAAGGTGTAGAATTTCCTTCGCATATTCAAACGTGGAACTTAGGTTTACACCTCAACAGATTCTGCCCCACAACTGCCTGCTTCAACACAATATAAACGTAAGACACGTTGTCGTAACTCACCGATCCGATTCTGGGAGTGAAAATAATGCTCCCTCTCCCACCACAACATCATCACTCTGGTGGCATGTTTGGCCCACAGGATTGTGCCGAACACATTCACGTTGAAAACCAGCTGGAAGTCTTGGTAATCGGTGGCAAGAATTTGGGGGTCGTTGTTCCCTGGGATGCCGGCGTTTATTATATGGAGCTTTCTGAACCTCAAGACAGCTGCGTCGACGATGTTTTCGACTTGGGAGCAGGGCGGAGCTAATGGGGGCCAAAGGGTGTTCGTCCCCTAATTATTTGAGTTTCGTATTTTTATTATATAATATTTGTTTAATCCTTAAAATTTAAGTAATTGGCTACTCCTATAAATTTAATAAAAATATTATAATTACATATATTTAATTCAAATTTCTAAAAGGATTTAGTTCAACCACTCCAAATATTTAGAAATATCTGAAAAAATCCGATAAAAAAAACTAAAAGTTGTTTGTAATTTTTTTATTTCTATTATATTATATAATTTTGAAACTATTATATATTATTATATAAAAAATTTTCGACCCCCGCAAAAAAATATTTCGGACTTCCCCATTGCTTGGGAGTCATCGGTGACGTCACAATGGACGTAAGAGATTGCCTCTGATAGGCCTATGCTTCGGCAGGCTGCTTGGCCAAGTTCGTCTTCCACGTCGGAGATTATAACCTTTGCGCCGTGCTGCACAAATAGCCTCTCCGATCGTGTAAATTGAGACACGGTTGTGTGTCGGATCTCATTGTCTTTTCTTTAATTTTAAATAGTGGGACTAAAATTGATTAAAATTATCAAAAATTTAAATTGATAAGTTTTTTTATATTAGGATTAAAATTCATTCTTTCCTATATAGGTATGGCTGCATTGTATATACCCAAATATAGGGCTAATTGCGGACAACATATCGGCGATGAATGCCAACACAATACTTCTAACTTTATAATAGCCAACAACCTAGCTCGACACTTAAAACATTAGATAATTTATCCATTGTAAATTTTCTTGCTTGACTATAATT
This sequence comes from Andrographis paniculata, assembly GCF_009805555.1. Taxonomy (NCBI): domain Eukaryota; kingdom Viridiplantae; phylum Streptophyta; class Magnoliopsida; order Lamiales; family Acanthaceae; genus Andrographis; species Andrographis paniculata. Next base: position 1,983,517 of record NW_026137589.1, read on the forward strand.
TTCTTGGGTGCAATTTAACAAATCCTTTCTGAATTATATTTTTCAAAAAATATAAATAAAATTGTTTGTACATATTTTGCTTTTTGTTTTTATTTTATTTTATTTTTTTGGTGAGAATTTTGTTGTATAAAATTAAGTTGCAGCTTTGCTTAAGATCGAAGAGTAGCGTATATGTTTTAGAAAATAGGAAATTCATTTTAGGGTGGCCAACTCGATCGTAATTTTAAATTGATAATACTTTTTCTTGTTGATTCTATTGTATATTGTCAATTGGTGGAGAATTTTATTAATTTGACAATTACTTGCTGCCAATATATTTCATACATTATTCATTTGGCTAGTCAATTCATGGTTAACACTCGATCGGACTCATCTTACATATGGTTATATAATTGTACAATAAAATGATAGCTAATAATATAATTATGTAGTTTTTAGTCTAAACAAAAAACCAAACAAATAAATAAATACATAATGCCACGGGAGTAAATCACATGAAAATATATATATATATATATATATATAGTGAAATTTTGAGCAAATATTTATTAAGTAGAACAAAACAAGACCCTCTATTGAATTGGTCAAACATTCACAAAAGTACAATACACTCATGCCAAATTATTCATAAATCAAGTAATAAATACACACAAGATACAATCCCTACCTGTATTAAGAAATACATGTAGAAACTTGCATTGCATGCCTATCTTATTACAACATTCTCCCTTTCAATACTTGCTTCATCCTACATCGGTTTTTTCCCTCGAGCACCATTTAACTTTTGTCGTTGCATCATTTTTCTTGTTGGCTTTGGAGAGTGATAATCTTTGGGCAAACAATTATAGCCATCGAAAGAAGAACCACAATTTTTGGGTGGACGATCATAGTTATACGGCGGGGAGTAGTTTGTGGGTGAAGTGTCGTAACCATCGGGTGGAAACTTGTCACCATCATCTTTGGGTGGATTGTTATACTCTGGTGGAGAGTAGCATTTGGGTGGAGAATTATAGTTGTCATCTTTGGGCGGATTGTGATAGTTATCTGGTGGAGTATAGCTTGTGGGAGGACCGTCATGATTTTTTGGTGGAATGTTACAGTTATCTGATGGAGAGTGACATTGAGGTGGGAAATTATAGCTATCATTTTTTTTTGGACATTTATAGTTATCTGGTGGATAGTTGCCTTTGGGTGGAGAATCAGAGCTGTCACATTTAGGTGGATAATTATAGTTATCCGGCGGATAGTGGCCTTTGGGTAATGTGTCGTCACCTTTGGGTGGAGAATCTGAGTTGTCGTCTTTAGGTGGATAATTATAGTTATCCGGCGGGTAATGACCTTTGGGTAAAGTGTCGTCACCTTTGGGTGGAGAATCTGAACTGTCATCTTTAGGTGGACAATTATAGTTATCCGGCGGATAGTGGCCTTTGGGTGGAGAATCAGAGTTGTCATCTTTAGGTGGATTGTTATAGTGATCTGGTGGAGAGTAGCTTTTGGGTGGAGTGTCGTAACCTTTAGGTGGAGAATTATAGCCATCATTTTTCGGTGGATGGTTATAGTTATCAGGTGGATAGTGCCTTTTGGGTGGAGTTTTGTTGCCTTTGGGTGGAGAATCATAGTTGTTATCTTTGGGTGGATTATTATTGTTATTCGGTGGAAAATGGCCTTGAGGTGGAGAATTATAACCGTTATCTTTTGGTGGAAGGTTGTGGCTATTTGGCGGATTGTGGCTTTTGGGTGGAGATTTGCTATTGCCTTTAGGAGGATATTTATAGTTATCCGGTGGATAAAAATTTTTGGGTGAAAACCAATGACTATCATCTATAGGTGGATAGTTGTAATTTGGAAGATAATAGCTTTTGGAAAGAGACTTATAACCATCATTTTTAGATGGATAGTTATAGTTATCTGCTGGATAGTGGTCGCCAGGTAAGGTACCGTGGTCACTGGGTGAAAATTTATAATCATCGTAGTTTTGTGGAGAGGTATAACCATAGTTTGGAGAATGACGATAAGAAAATTTACTAAGGTGAAGAGGATAGTTTTTGGATGACCAAGCATGGATCCTTGGAGGAATGCAAAGCCAAAATATTGTCATAGCCAAAGTGGCCATGAGACAATTAGTTGGAGAAGCCATAATCGACTTTGTGCCCATCTTTGCCTTTTTATAGGCCAACTTTCAGCCCCATCAATCATTATTTATTATATGGGTATATATTTCTTTTACAATTTCATTTATTAAAAATGAACTTGATGAAAGTTTGTTTATTTTGTATTTAGTTTTATATGTAGTTAGATATGATATTTTTAAAGAAAATGTGTGTTTTGTGTAACAAATTTTCATAAATATTATTTATAAACAAATATAATATATATAATATATATCTTATTCATTTATAAAAAATAATAATTTAATATATTGCCAATACAATTCAAAATATATCTACCAAAGAACACAAAGCCAACAAACTCAATACATTTTTATATAAAAATATGTATAAAGATTGCATTTAAAAAAAAAAAAAGAAAGGCAAAACTGAAAGTACAGCGAGCCATAAAATCTGTGATTGGCTATCAATATATTATAAAATATAAATGGACATTTCAATACAAAATATAATTTTTATATTCTTGGCACTCTTCTTATACATTACATTAAAAAATAACATGTTTTTCCATACTTCATAAAAAAAAAAAAAAAAAAAAAAAAAAAAAAAAAAACAACTACTACAACTAAACAAACACATTTTGTATTTTTTAGCTTAAATAAATAAATACTCCCTCCGTCTCAATACAATAGTCTTGTTTACCATTTTTGTTCGTCCCAAAATAATAGTTTTGTTTCTATAAAATTACCTTTACTTTTTCATTTTTATTACACTATTGTCACTACTTTTATCCATACTTTTTACCAACTACTAATATAATATCAACATTCTTTAAATTTCGTGTCCAACTCAATCAAGACTATATTTATGGGACGGAGGGAATATTATTTTCAATTTATTTTCAAAATTCGTTGCAACTTATTTTTCTAATTAGTTCAAAAATTAGAGCTATTGTCCCGAGTCACCAAATTTAACAAGTATTATCATGACGGCCAATTGGCATCCCCCATAATTAATAAGGATTTAAGGAGAAATTTTTTTGTGGACAGTGATATATGATAAGTCATGTCAATTCAAATGTCATATTAATTCGCATTATCATGCACATAGCTTAAATATAAATAATGAATCCTAAATAAAAGTGTTTTTTTTGTTATATAATACTCCCTCCGTCTCAGAAAATATGAGACTATTACTTTAGATACGTGAATTTAGATAAAGTATAATTAGTAAATAATTAAAAAGTGTATTAATAAAAATAATTATTATTTAGTAAAAATAATTATAGATTAAGATTAAGATAAATAAATAGTTTAATTAAAATTAAGAAAATTATAAAATTTAAAATTTAAAATACGATTAAAGTGCGTAATTATATTTCCAAAAATAGAAATGACAAGTTATGTGGGACGGACGAAAATAGAAAATATGGACAAATTATGTGGGACAGGGGGAGTAATAATATACTCCATCCGTCCCATAAATATAGTTTTAATTGAGTTCGACACGAGATTTAATGAATATTAATATTATATTGATCGTTGGTAAAAAATATAGACAAAAGACTTTTTTGCCCTTCTGAGTGTATTAGTGTAAAAAGTAGTGGCAATTGTGTAATAAAAATGAAAAAAGTATGGGTAGTTTTATAGTGATATGATTATTTATGAAAACAAAACTATTGTTTTGGACAGACAAAAATGATAAATAAAAATATTATATTGAAAAGGGGGGAGTAATATAATGGTAAGTATAATATATACATGTATGTGTGTATGGGTGTGCTTATATTATATATATATATATAAAGGTGTATATGTATGTATATAAGTATATATGGTTTATAGAGAGAGATGGAAGCAACCAAGTTACTAATGTTGTTGAAATACCGGCGTCAAATCCTTTATATCTAATTTTCTCTATTCTCTATATTTTCTCCACCAAACAAACACACCCTTAAATGTTGTTGAAATACCGGCGTCAAATCCTTTATACCTAATTTTCTCTATTCTCTATATTTTCTCCAATAAAATAGAGTCACATGGATGAGAGATAACGTTAATAAAATTTATATATTCTTTTTTAACTATAATTCTATAATTTATTTATTTTTTTTTCAAAAAAAATATCTTTAATAAAATCTTATTCATAATTTTTCTATTTTAATTTTTATTATATTTCCATTTCACCATAAAAAAGTATATTGCTATATTTTAAAAATATAATGTTAAAAAAATGCTGCTTAAACACAATTTTATAATGATATTTTATATGAAATTTTATGAAAAAATATTAAAATTTATCATTTAGACATTTGCTTTATTTATTAAAATATTTTCTTCAAAAATAAAATAAAAGACAATATATGAAATTTTAATTTAATTTATTTCTTACGTTAATTTTTAAAAAATAATTATTATTTAACCATAAAATATTATATCCAAAATAAAAATTAATAAATTATTTAGGGTTGGGGCAGACAACTAATTGAGTTTTATATTTAAAATTATTTAAATAAATAAATAATATATTTTTATTATATATATACATATATTAGGTATAATAATTTTAAAAAATTACTTGGGATAGGAGATTAATTGAATTTTATATTTAAAATTATTTAAATAAATAAATAATATATTTTTATTATATAAATATACATATATTAGTTATAATAATTTTAAAAAATAGTCGGGTTCGGGTCCATGTCTGGGTTGGGATGAGTTTTTAATAAAATTCGTAACCCGTTCGAATCCGTCCGGGTTTAAAATTTCAAATTCACAACCCGCCCCGAAAAATATTATTTAGACCTGAATCCGCCTCATTAAGAGCGGGTCCGGGGCTAACCCGCCCCATTTGACATCCCTAGGCGCAATGGATGAAAAGGAAGGCGTTGCAGACAGAATGACTGTGAATGTGAATGAGTTTAGGTTGCTTGATTTATGGCCCAATTTTTGTATAAATAACATACTCCCTCCGTCCACATAGAAAGTAAACGTTTACTGGCGCAGTGTTTAAAAAATAATATTATTTTAATTATATTGGGTAGTTAAAAGTAGTATAATGATATTTTTGCCCTTGCTTTTTGGTGTAAAAATAATGATGCGATGTAAAATAGAGTATTTGTGGAAAAAAATGAAATATCTAATAAAATGTTTACTTTGTAATTGGATGCCCCAAAATAGAATATGTATACTTTCTAGTTTGACGGGGGAATATAAAATTAAATTAATTATATATTTTTATAATAATATAGAATAATAATATTGATATTAATAAAAGAAAATGTTGATAATATAAAATATAATAATATTTATTTTATATTTATTTTTTTTTATAATTAATCAGTTTAATTGAATTGAACTTGAATCTTTTGTAGTATTTTAAATTTTAAATAATCTATTTTAAATTTTTGTATAACAAGGCATTTTAAATTTTTAGTAGGGCACTTGCATTTTTTTAGTGGTAGCACAATTAATAAATTATATAAAATTTCTTTTATCGGAATAAAATCATCTATCACTGGGCAGAACGCAGATCCGCCTTGATCATATCATTACTTTTACATCAAGAAAATAAGAGTAAAATTATCTTTACATTACTTTTAATTACTCACTAAAATTATAATACTATTATTTTTAAAATTTTGTACAAAAAGTAAATGTGTATTTTCAAATTCGAAGGATGAAGTAATATTTTTAGAACCGTACCAAAAATTTGGTATGATATATATACAGTACCATATCATATATACCAATATATCAAATATCAAAATATTAAAAAATATAAGATATTTTCAGTATATACCGAAATACGAAAAATATAAATTTATATTTTATTATTATACCGAAAAAGCTCAATACCGTATCACATGGTACTGAAATTATGGTATTTTTAATACTACCTCCGTCCACCGTCAATCTATCCATTTATTTTTTGCATATTAGTATTTGAATATTAATTATTATATCAAAATGTAGTACAAATCAAGGAAAAACGACAAAATACTTCTATTGGTGTCTTATAATACTAATGTAATGATATTTGTACAAAAATTATATAAATATAATGATATTTTTAATGTTAAAAATAATAACGCCAAATACAAATAGATAGATTGACAGTGGATTTTTTTTTTATAGAATATGTGCAGCAGTAATTTTCCCCCACCCTAAAAAAGTGTAGAAAAATTATGTTATTTTCTATACGCATGTTTAATTATTACATGTAATATATATTATCTTAATTTAATACTAAAGTTTTTGGGAGATTGGATTTTAAATTCACTGTTCATCCCATTTTTTTCAAAAAAAAAAAAAATCAAATCAAACACCTATTTTTCATTTGTTTGTTATATTACAGTAAAAGATCAATTTTACATTCAAAATATCACATCAACACTTATATGTCATATTATACAACTATTCAAATTCACATTTTTTACCATTCAAATCCCAACTCAAAATACAAACCCCCGAACAAACACACCTAATTGCTTATGTGAACTTTTAACATGTTCTCTGAAAATTTGATATTTCAAGTGACTAATAATTATGAGAAAGGTCATAAATAGGGTAAATTATCTATATTATCGAATTATTAATATATATATATATAATTACATGAAGAAAATAGTAATATGACATTTATTTTAAAAAAGTTGCAATAATCCCAAATTTAATATGACGCGATTTGTATTAAGTGCTAGCTGAAGGTTGAGAAGTCATTTTCAACATAAATTGTGAAAAAGAATCACATTAATGAAATAAAAATTAAAAGAAAATTCTCTTTGGAACCAACAGATTTGAAAAATAAAGAATTGAAAAGAAAGTGTGTTCTTCTCAAGGTTGGTTGATTTTTTTTAATAGTATTTAGATATAATATTTTGTTAAAAAAGATGAGAATTTATAATTAATCACTATATATGTATAGTAAAAAATAAATTAAAATCAAACTACAAGACACCAATATATATATATATATATTAATATGGAAATCAATTCACTTGTGCCTACTAGTTTGATAATGTGTTATGTTAAATATTGCTAGTTTTTGTTCCGATGTAATTGTATATATATATTCATTTTATCTTACTTTTTTATATAATTTTTTATGAATTGTATTTAAAAGCATAAGATAAGGAAAAAAAAAACTATGATGATATTATTCTTTTTAACTTATGGTTATGAAATTATCATTATTTTAAAAAAGTCACAAAATCATGTAAACTATTTTTGCTATATAAGATCACACTAGTATTGTAATATTATTTTGTAATTTATTATCACAAAAATGTCATGCAATTCAGAAAAAATCACCAACGAAATTTCATAGAAGTAGTTCTATATTTTTCCATGACTTTTAAATAAAAAATCATATGTTTAAGGCCTAGCATGTTACTAAATAGACGACATTACATAAATTTAACTTATTTTGCAACAATTTATTTGGGTTATTGAAAAAAAAAAAAAAAAAAGCGCATATTAAATCATACTTCTTCCATTCGATAACATTAGGTAGGTTTGGCTAGATACGAAGATTAAAAAGTAATTATATTTTAATGCTAAAGTAAGATAGGTAAAAAGTGAAGTGATAGTATTATCACTACAAGAAAAAATTATTTTTGCAACAAAATTTTTTTGTCTCTAAATCTACTCTTTCCGTTACTAATGATATTAGAGATGGAATTAGAAATGTAATTACGTTAGCTACGCGTACTTTAGGGACAGAATTCCGTTACAAATATATTATTTTTTTGTAATGTATAGAGAATTTATAAAATAATTGATAAAAAATAATAGGGTAAGTAAAAAAATATGGGCAAATTAATTATTATTTGTTAAAGTTAGAGTAATAAAATTGAAGGTGAATAAAGTTGTTCATTATAAATAGACTATGCATAAGTTTAACAAGAATATTTACATAATTTTGTCGGATATAAACAAAATTGCTTTATATAAGAACAACGGTTCAGTAAAAAATTTTAGTACTCTAACAATTACTCCTTACGTTTCAATCTAAATAGGTCATTTGAAATTTTATAGTAGATTTAAAGATAATAATATTTTATTAATTAATGAAAGTTTTTAAAATGATTTTGATATTTTATCTTTTGTACTAATATAAAATTAACAAAATATAGAGTAATTGAAAAAGAAAATAATCTTTATTTCTCGATTATTTCCCTCTACAAAACTATTACAATATAGAGATATATAAGGATAAACACAAATATCACTAATTTATTATCCAATATTCACTCAATCATATATTATTATATAATTTATTATTAAATATTCATTAAATCAAAATATTATCAAACTTTATATAATCACCAAATTAATATAAAATTATTCTCAATGAGTATCATAATTAAGTTCTATTATACTCCCTTAATTATGATATTCCGTTGAAGTCATTCCAAGCATTTTCCTCAACTTCACAAATGATTCATGCTTTAATGGCTTTGTAAAAATATCGGCAACTTGATCTTCAAATTTACAAAACCTCAATTCAATCTTCCCTTCATTCACGGCTTCTCTCAAGAAATGGTAACGAATGTCTAAGTGTTTGTTCTCCCATGAGCTATAGAATTCTTGACCAAATTAATTGCCGAAATATTATCGACTTGAAACTGTATAGGACCTTCAACCGGAATGTCAATTTGATCCAACACATTGCTCAACCAAATAGCTTGACAAGCACTCGTAGACGCATGAACATACTCAGCTTCAGAAGTTGATATTGCCACAATAGACTGCTTTTTCAAAGACTAGGAAATAACAGTAGACCATAAATAAACAATTTTCAGTAGTACTATTTCGATCCTCAAGATTCATGTAATACCCCCGGAGTTGGGCCAGTGCTAGGCTAACTCCCATGGATGAGTCAGTGCCAGGTCATCCGAAATTGAATATATGTTAAATTGATTGAATAGACTATTTATGTCAACAATGTGCACATTCCTTTTTGAAAGCCCTACTTAAAGAACTCTAAAATTAAACATGTTTGCACTAGAGTAATTTGAGGATGTGTGACGCCCTGTAAAGTCTCTCAGGATGTGCTTGAGTGAGGACATAAGTGCGCTAGAAGGACTCGTGTTAACCTATGGGGCCAGTTTACGATTTCGAAACGTCCCGCTTTGCGTGGCCGGGTATCATAATTCCCTCCCTTATCGATATCGAAAAATCCAACAAGAGAGTTGCTAGACAATGAATAAAAAAGACCATTATCATGAATGCCTTTTAAATATCTCAAAATCCTTTTAGCACCTTGAAGATGCGATTGGCGTGGAAATTCTATGAACTTGCTAATTAGCCTAACACTATAGGTAATATCCAACCTCGAACATGTGAGATATCGTAAGCTTCCAACAATTTGCTTGAAATATGTCAGATCAACGGCAGACTCATCTTCACTTTTCATCAATCTCATGCCAAACTCCATTGGAGTTCGTGACGCATTACAATCCTACAAGTTAAACCTTTCTAATATTTCAAAAAGGTACTTTTGTTGTGCAACAAAGAACCCATCATTTATTTGAGTAATTTCGATGCCAAAAAAGCATGACATCAAGTCCATGTCGGTCCTATCAAATTCGCGATGCTCTGATACCACTAATAGAAAATTAACAAAAATATAGAGTAATTGAGGAGGAAAAATAAAGTCTATTTCTCGATTCTCTCCCTTTATAAAACGATTACAATATATAGATATATATATATATAATGGATAAACACAAATATTACTAATTTATTATCTAATACACTCAATCATATATAATTCATTATTCAATATTTACTAAATTAAAATATATATCAAACTTTATTATATAATAAAAAAATTAATATAAGATTATTTTCAATGAATATTATAATTAAGTTCTAACATGTATTTTATATATAAATTAATTATATGTGTAATAATATATTTGTAAATTACGTACAAAATAAAAAGGTATTTTGGTATTAAAGTGATTATTTTTATTATAATAAAAATAGATACTTTTAAATTGGACGAATGAAAATAATAAAAATAATACTTTGAATTTGGAATGGAAAAAAATATATTAACATTGAACAGTATCATATATATATATATCTTGGATTAGCATTATAGCAAACTACGAGTGTGTTTCTTTTGGTTGAATTTGAAAAAAATTGATTTGAGTTTGGTATTAAAATAATATTTGATGGAATATTTTGTGAGAGAAAAAAATATTTTTTGAAAAAAAAAAATATAGAGTTCAAATAGTAAAGTTCGAAAAATTTTGGCTAAAAAAACAGACCCATAACTTCATTCCGCAAATGCATATATAGAGACTTGGGGTGTGTAATTTGGTGTTTTAATTTAATTTAAAATTTTAACTATTCAATTTATTTTTTTCAGAAATATTACATTCAACGTCTATTTTTATATAGAATATCACAAGTCAAAACTGTTTTTACCCAAAAAAATCGAAAAAAAAATAAAAATACCAAATCACACACTTGGTTTTGTTAGTGTTTAAATTTTGAAATTAATATCTAACTTTCAACAAAATAACATATCTCATATAAATTCAACTATTTTACACTCAATTTTGGCCAATCTATAAATTAAGATATGTGTTTACTTTTCTACTTTTTGGGATGGTTAGAGTATTGATTAGTGCTAACAGGCACATAAAAGAAGACAAATAACACATAGTTTCAATCAAAGTAAAGTGTATTGCAATAAGTGGTAATGTATGTTGCATCAATTATTAACATGTATTTTTAATTTATACGTTGTATTTGTATTATATTAACATAAATTTTGTATTATTAATTAATATTTTATATGCTTGTATATATTTGGTACGTTGTCACAATTATATTGCAAGTATGATTCAATAGGGGAACCACAATTTTATTTTTTGAATAAACTATTTTTAAGTCGAGTACTTGGCATTTTATATCATTTTAGTGCAGTAAATAGTCTTCCTTGACCGAAATCGTTAGGTTGTCGCTGAGGCCGGTGCTGATTGGCGTTGACATGGCTAATCTGTCACTTGGCACTTACATATTAGCCACGTCACCGCCAAATCAACACCGGTGAGCCTATTCGATGACAACATACGATTCCGATGACAGATGATCATTTCTACCAAATTTCTGCAGTTGAGAAGCAAATGAGTAATGATTGAGTAAGTAAAGAAAATAGTTTATTCTTATTTTTTATATGCAATAAATTAGATTCTCATATTTTTGGACAATATTTATTGCTAACGTGGATAAATCTTATCGTAGGTATGGGCATCATGATTAAAATTACTAATCAATTGTCATAACAAAATACATTATATTATAAAAAAATAATTCATTATGATAATTATGACATTGACATTTATGGTAATTGTTGGAAGTATGCAATAATTTTAGAAAATCAATTTCAATTGATTCTATACAAAAAAAAAAAAAAAAAAAAAAAAACAACAACAACAACAACTAGTTGGAGTTGTAGCTAAATGTCGATTACAATGATCCTAAAAGATTTTACAACAAGTAAATTAAAGCTATAAAATTCAAGGGAAAAAAATAAACAAAGAAATAAAGAATTTTTTGTTTGGGGTTTTTAATGATTTTTTTATTATTCATTTATTTTTTCCAAAAATTATTAAATCATATGATATTATTATTCATTTTTATATTATACAGATAAATAATTTACATAAATGACATAAATATATATATATATATATATTTATATCATATTAAATAACTATTCAAATTCAAAATTTAAACTCAAAACAAACACCGATCCATCTATAACTAGAGTTGGGTCAATATGTTTTGGCCCATTTTTCCAGCAACAATAGTAGGAGTATTTGCAATTTCCGTCCCTATATTTAATAGTCTTTTCAATTTGTGTCCCTATAATATTAATTTCATAAAAAATATCCTTTTTTTTTTTTTTTTTTTGGCTAATTTGCGCAAAATCTAATCTAAACAGTAATTAGAAGAATATTGAGGGTAATTAAAGAACGTCGTTGACGGAGGCCACCCACGTGACCGTGCATTGGACCGAACCGGTTCTCATTAGACCCGCTTCTCCACCGAACCGGTTCGGTTCAATCCCGGTTCGGTTCGGCTCCATATCTTCTCCACACCGATCTCATTCCCCATTTCTCAATCCAATCGCCGATGGGCTGCGTTTCCTCTGCTCTGCTTAACCAGGATGACGAGCTTTCAACCACCACATTGTGTCCCTCACCTCCACCACTTACGGCCTGTTGACCCTCGACGCGCCGGAAACTGAAGCGCCGGCGAAGACAGTCCTCCCGCCGCCGCGGACCACTCTCGGTTCCCTCTTCCCCAGCCCACTTTCCGAGCCCTGGTCGCTCCGGCACCAGCCATGCTTCGAGACCATCAATTCTTGGGACCTTATGTCCGGACTCGATTCCGACCATATTCCCAGCTTCCGATTCGCCCCTTCCAAGATTTCAAATAATCCTCCCGTCGCCGGCGGCAACGACGAGAATCTGTGCCCCAACGTCGGAAACCGGCAACCGCCGCCGTCGTCTTTTGCCAAGGATCTGAACCAGTTCCTGGAGGGATTCGAGCCGATCTGCCCGCCGAACTGGGAGAACAAAGTGGTGTTGTACACCACCAGTCTTTTAGGAGTCCGGAAGACCTTCGAGGACTGCAATGCCGTCCGATCTGCGATTCAGGGATTGGGAATTCCGGTGTGCGAGAGGGACATCTCCATGGACAGAGGGTTCAGGGAGGAACTGAGGGAGCCGATGAAGGGAAAGAACGGCGGCGAATCGGTGGTGCCTCCGAGGCTCTTCGTTAAAGGGAGGTACGTCAGTGGTGCGGAGGAGGTGACGAAGACCGACTGGACTGAGATCGGTGTGGAGAAGATATGGAGCGGTTCGAACCGAACCGGGATTGAACCGAGCCGGTTCGGTGGAGAACCGGGTCTAATGAGAACCGGTTCGGTCTAATGCTCAGTCACGTGGGTGGCATGTGCCTACTCCGTCAACGGCGTTCTTCAATTACCCTTACTATTCTTCTAATTACCGTTTAGACTAGATTTTGTGCAGATTAGCAAAAAAGAGGGACATTTTTTTACGAAATTAATGTTATAGGGACACAAATTGAAAAGACGGTTAAATATAGGGACGAAAATTGCGAATATCCCAACAATAGTACATAGTTTGGTATGTTCTGGATTGATCTAAAACTATTATCGAGCCAAATTTACAAATGATTTTTTTTGTTGATTTTCATTTTTTAATAAATAAATAAATAAAGTGTATCTCTAACAATTTAAATTTTTAGGTGCGCTTGCATATTTTAAAGCCATAAACTTAAGGTGAGGCTTTAGACCTAATTCTTGTGATCAATCTAAATTAAAGTGGGCATGATTCCCTCTAAGCCAGCCTTATAGAATCCTTTGGGCATAATTAATTGTTCAAATAAGTCCATTCTTTTCAACTTGAAATTTGCAATGCAATAAATACACATTACGCTACAATTGCAATTTCTCTAGAAAAACAATAGTAAACAATATTAAAATAATATTTGGTCCCTTAATGAATGACCTTGTGGTGTAGGGCTTAAATTTGTCACCATAAGGTCATGGGTTCAAACTCCCGACGCCTCAGGTCACTTGCCACATATGATTTGCCTAGTGTGACTTTTCTGTTGGGCTTAGTTTGCAGGGTATTTAGTGCGCACCTTCGAGTAGCAACTGCGGGTTCCCAAGTCATCAAATAATAATAATAATAATAATAATATTACACAATTGGAGATGGGATCAATACTATAGGACTAAAGAAAACTACATTACCTTACACATATATATATATAGTATTTTCTCCGTCACACAATAATTCACATTGTTTCTATTTTATTTTATTTTTTTATCCTATAACAATTGACATTTTATTTATTTGGGTAAAACTTACTACATTGAAATGTACTCCCTCCGTCCACTTACAAAGTTTACATTTACTTTTGACGCGGTGTTTAAGAAATAATAGTATTTCAATTATAGTGAGTAGTTAAAAGTAGTGCAATGACATTTTTGCCCTCATTTTTTTTGTGTAAAAGTAATGATGTTATGTAAAGTAAGTGTATTTGTGGAAAAAAATACGGTATTTAATGAAATATTAACTTTATAATTGGACGTCCCAAAATAGAAATATGTAAACAGTGTAAGTGAACAGAGGGAGTATTTAACATATATTAATCAATTTAATTAATTACATAACATATAACATCATAAATTAGGTAGGACTCATTTAAAATTCCTTTTATACTATCTCTCTCCTAAAAATATTAATATTTTATCTCAATTTAAAACTTCACATCTTTTAAAAATTAGTTTATATTAATTATAAATAAATAAACGTATTTTTTTATTTACTTATATTATAAAAAATAATTATTCTTTACAAAATGATTTACATATTATATATATTTTTTATTACCATATAATTTTTAAAATATTTAAATACTTATTCTAATTTTTTTAATCATATATATTAAATTTATTTTAAACTATCAATAATTTTTAATTATATAAAAAATAATAATAAAATAATATCACAACTCACTATTATTAACTAATTAAATATCATTATTTTAAATACCGTTAAATACCGTCTCACTAGGAGATACATATTATCAAAGTTTTAAATTTCATTTGAAAGAATACCTTGAAAATATATGTTCTATTTAAAGTATCACAGCAAATATTTGTCACAGTTTATGTGAATTTTTTTTCTTTTTTTCTTTTTCTAAAAATGTGGCTAAAATTATATTAGGTTTTTTTTTTCCCTTTAAATTTATACACAATTCATTTATCAAAATAATTTTTTTTATCCATAATTTTTTTTCTTCTATTTTAATACATAATATCCATTTCTCACTATTTTTTTATTTATCACATTATTTTTTATCAATTTTTTTATAATACATCAATTTTACTTTTTATCTATCTCATTTTTATTTTAAAATATTTTTATTTTTTAATTTTTGTGTCTAAGTTAAATGACATAAATATCACCGACATAAAGAGTAATAATAATAATAATCATAAGATTGTTTTTGTTTGGATTATGAAATTTGAGTTTTGAGATTGTCTTTTAAATAATAAAATTTTGAATTTAAATAGGTTTTTTATTTCAAATTGTATATAGACTTTAATCAAATTGAATTACTACATCATATATACACAATTTTTTTCTTATATTGTGGATTTTTCTTTTTACATCTATAAAGGGTAAAAGAAAATTAGTGCATGATCCTTGAATTATTTGTTGGATATTTAATAAAAAATTTTAGATGTGACGAAAAAATCAAATCATCAAATCTGATAATAGTTTTGAATATCAGATTCAGATAAATCCGAGCTTCGCGTGGGACGCGATTTCCTTGAAGCGAATTTCGGCCCTCCACCGATTGCTTCCCAGGATAGAACGAATAATTTACGTAATAACATATTCCGCGAACCGAATTAAGAAACTTTTGAAATGAGAGATTTGGCAAAAAAATTGAGAGCGTTTCTTTTTGAAGTGAAGATTGTTTTCTTTGGTGGTTTTAAAAACGAAGGAGAGGAGATATATATATTACATAGTTTTCATAGTTTTAAGGATTATTTTATTTAATTTTTTGTAAAAGGGAAGAGGTCAACATTGCACTCACTTCTCCACGTCGCAAGTCAGTTGCAATCGTAATATTTATCTGATTATTTGAATTTTTCAAATTCAAAATAAATTAATCAAATAAATGCAAAAATTAAAATAATTTGACTTTAAGCAATTTGGACTTTGCCCACGAGCCCCAAGACCCAAGGCTCAAATCTTGACATTTAATAGTCAAATATAAGCCAAGCCCAATATAGGCTAGGCCCAAACCAAGCCATGCCCAATCCAAACCCAATTTCTTATTTATTCTTGTATTGTGGCGCAAGACAATATATGAAAGGATGATATTTTATGAGTTCCCCATGTGGGACAATTCACTTTTTTCTCACTTCTTCCTTTTTCACCTACACTAACAATTCCCCATATGAAAGAGGAAAACGATGATTCGATGAAAGAAAGTGAATTTTGTATAGGATAAGTAGGTTTTCCTTTCAACTTTCCTTAGAGCAGTACGTAGTCTTTACCAACTGTCTAGTGGACACGTTGCCCTTGAACTGTTCAATTTTCCTAGTAAGTGGGCTACATACTTACACAAAATTTATATGCCTAATTCGGTTCTCATTGTTTGATCCGTTTTGGCCCTGAAACCGTCATGGTTCTGCGAGAGTTTCTAAAGAGCTGTGCCTGAACAATTCTTCTTTGAAGCGGCCCCACTTCTCTCTTATATAGGTGATCTTTCTAAGTTCCGAGTGATACGACACTTACTTAGTGATCATTAAAGCAATTCTTTGCTATCTTCCATGTTCTGTCACCGTACGTTGACAGAAATGGGTCGAGGCTAAAAGCCCCCACAGTGGCACACATAAGTCTTATAGGTAGGTTGTCCCATTGAACCTAGTTCTTAAGATTTCCAATCTTTCTAGGTTGGGTTTTCCTTTATAAAACTTATATCTTAGCAGGCTTAACCCCCATTCCTCTTGTCAGTTTATAAACTGTATCACGGTTTAACCCTTTGGTCAGTAGATCCGCTAGGTTATCTTTTGACGCAACATGGTCTATTGAAATTACCTTAGTTGTGATTAGTTGCCTTATGGAATTATGTCGACGACAAATGTGTCGACTCTTTCCATTGTACATTGTACTCTCTGCTCTGCCAATAGCTGATTTACTATCGTAGTAAAGGGTTATGACAAAGACAGGTTTGTCCCACTCTGGAATGTCCTCAAGAAAGTGGCGAATCCATTCCGTCTCTTCTCCAGCTTTATCCAATGCAATGAACTCAGATTCCATTGTGGATTTGGCAATAATTGTTTGTTTTGAGGATTTCCAAGAGATTGTTGCACCCGTTTGTGTAAACACATATCCACTAGTTGATCTCGAATTGAGAGAATTAGATATCCAATTTACGTCTAATTAGCCTTCTACTACAGCTGGACGTCTGTTGTAGTGCAGCCCGTAATCTCGAGTGTATCATAAGTACCTAAGTACACGAACTATGGCTTTCCAATGCTCGCGACTAGGATTATTTGTATACGTACTCAAATTGCTTATAACATAAGCTATGTCGGGTCTAGTACAGCTCATCAGGTACATTAAGCTTTCAATTATCCGAGCGTATTCGATTTGGGATACACCTTCTCCACGATTCTTGGATAAATGGATACTTGTGTCCAGCGGAGTTCTCGCTATTCCTGTATCATCATTACTGAATTTTTCGAGAATTTTGTCTACTTAATGAGTTTGACTCAAAATTAGACCATTTGAGGTTCTGTTGATCTTAATTCCTAAGATCACATCAGCGAGACCCATGTCCTTCATGTCAAATCTAGAATTTAGCATGCCTTTGGTAGACTTAACGATATATTCGTTGCTACCAACGATATGTATATCGTCTACGTAAAGGCATATTATCACGTAACCTGACTCAGTGGTCTTTACGTATATACATTTATCACATTCATTGATTCTGAAACCACTATCCATCATAGTATGATCAAATTTCTCATGACATTTCTTTGGAGCTTGTTTAAGTCCATATAGTGATTTCACAAGTCTATAGAAGTTATTTTCCTTTTCTGAAACTGAGAGGCCTTCCGGCTGTTCTATGTAGATCTCTTCGTCAAGATCTCCATTTAAGAAGGCTGTTTTTACATCCATTTGATGCACCTCAAGATTTCGCAGAGCAGCTATCGCAAGGATCATCCTAATGGATGTTATTCTCGTGACAGGAGAATATGTGTCAAAGTAATCTAGGCCTTCTCGTTGCCTGTAGCATTTTATTACAAGTCTAGCCTTGTATTTGTCTATTGTACCGTCTGGTTTTAATTTTCTCTTGAATATTCACTTTGATCCAAGAGGTTTCGAACCAGGTGGGAGATCCACAAGTTCCCAAGTGTGATTATGAAGAATATAATCAATTTCACTTTTTACAGCTTCTTTCCAGAGAGGCGCTTCAGCAGACCTCATAGCCTCAGCATATGCTTGAGGCTCGTTTTCAAGGAGATAGGTGAAATATTCATTTCCAAACGACTTTTCGATTTGTGCTCGTTTACTTCTTCTGAGCTCAGGTTCCTGACTTAGTTCAGATCCAGATTCAAATATTTCCATTCGATCTTGGTCTTAGTCCACAGTTTTGTGTTCTCGGTTGACCGAACTAGGCTCAACTCCTGCCTTTGCAGGGAACACATTTTCAAAGAATGATACATTCTTTGATTCCATTATTGTATTCTTTGGGATATCCGAAATTTTTGAATCAAATACCAAGAATCGATAGGCAGTATTGTTATGTGCATATCCTATAAAAATGCAGTCCACTATCTTGGGACCGATTCTCACACATTTGGGAGGTGGCACCACTACCTTAGCTAGACACCCCCACACTCGAAGGTGTTTGTAAGATGATTTTTGACATTTCCAATGCTCATAAGGGGTCTTCTCCATCTTTTTCTGAGGTATTAAGTGAAGCAGATAATTACTGCTTAAAATTGCCTCCCTTCACATATTTTGGGGTAGTCCACAACAACATCGCATTCATCATTTCTTTTAATGTGCGATTTTTGCGTTCAGCAACGCCGTTTGATTGAGGTGAGTAAGGTGAAGTTACTTCGTGAATTATTCCATTTTGTGCAAAAAAATCACCGATCGGAGTTTCATATTCTCCACCTCTGTCACTTCGAATTCGTTTAATTCGTTTGTTAAGTTGGTTTTCCACTTCATTTTTGTACAAAATGAATATACTTAATGCCTCGTCTTTGCTCTTAAGCAAGTAAACATAACAGTATTTTGTACAATCGTCAATAAATGTGATAAAGTATTTATTACCACCACGCGTTTGTACAAATTTCAGATCGCATACATCACTGTGAATCAATTTGAGTGGTTCATTTTCACGATAAATAGTTTGGAAAGACGATCGAGTTTGTTTTGCTTCAATAAAAATTTCACATTTGTGTTTATTTAACTCGAATTTCGGAATGTGGTTCAGGTTAATTAATCGACGAATTGAATCATAATAAACATAACCCAATCGACTGTGCCATAAAGTAGAGGACTCAACAATATAAGCAACAAACTTATTATTATTATTTTCAATAACTGTCATAATACAACATTTCAAAAGTTCATCCTCTACATATCCTTTACCCACATACATTCCTGGTTTACGCAAAAAATTTTTTATCACAATTCATATTAATATTAAAGTCGTGTTTCATCAGAAGCGTCCCCGAGACCAAGTTCTTCGTCATCGCTAGTACGTAGAGGACATTCGTCAGCGTCACGACTCTTCCAGATGTCATCTTCAGAAGCACATTTCCTCTTCCCTTGACTTTTGCAGGAGCAACATTCCCCATGAACATCGTTTCTCCTTCGACACGCTCAAATGAGGGGAACTGATTCCTTTCCATGCAGATATGGCTAGTTGCTCCCGTGTCTAGCCACCATTGTTTCTTGTTTGATCCCACCACATTTGCCTCAGAGACAACACATTTCAGGTCGAGTGGCTCTTTATCTTTAGTAACGACGTGTACCTGCTTCGTCTCTTTCTTAATTTTCGGCGCCTTGCAATCTATCAAACGGTGTCCAACCTTTCTACAATTAAAACAAGTGCCTTTGAAAGTACTCTTTGCCTTTTCAACGCCGCCAGATGGCTTCAACTTCTCTTTTCCCTTGTCCATTAGCTTCCAGTTCTTTACTGGCTACTCATAGTTCCTCGAAGCTGTCTTGAAACAAGAGCCTTGGCCTTTGTGCTCGATTACATTGGCCTTCCTGCCGAGTATTAGATGTCCCCTATTTTCCAGGTTTGATCTATGCTCCTCTTTAGTTTGGAGACGATTAATCAGTCTCGCCATATCCATTTCCTTTCGTTTGTGTTTCAAGTAAATTTTGAAATCACCCCAGCTAGGTGGTAATTTTTCAATTATCGTCGCAACTTGGAAAGCTTCACTCAGCTCCATCCCCTTGGCCTGGATCTCATGCAAAATCAGCTGAAACGCATCAAGCTGTTTCGTAACGCTTTTCCCATCGACCATTTTGAAATCCAGAAACCGACCGATGATAAATTTCTTTGCACCAGCATCCTCAGTTATGTACTTTTTCTCAGGCGTCTCCCACAGTTGCTTAGCCGTTAATGCATGCCGGTAGACACCGTACAAGGAGTCGTTCAGACCATTCAGTACATAATTTTTGCACATAAAGTCTGAATGGTTCCAGACTTTCAGAATTTGTACTTTTTGTTCTTCCGAGGATCCTTCAGGCACAACAGGTGCATCCTCCGTCAGCCAATCTTCCAGACTCAGCGTGGCCAGATAAAACAACATCTTTTGTTGCCATGTTTTAAAATTCTGCCCGTTGAATTTTTCTGGCTTATCGGCTGCCGAAGCAACAGGCTGCCTCAAAGTTGCAGCAACAGGCTGCATTGCATGGTCCGTAACAGCAACAGGCTGTATACCCACCAAATCATCTAGTTGTTGTCCGGCAGACACACCGAGACTCTGCGCAAGTCCTACAGCCATACGCTGCAGATGAGGCATAACAGCAGCAGGCTGTTTCAGTCAGGCATCAATAAGATGCCGTTTCTTCAGTCTAGCAACAGGCTGGTTGGAGGTTGCAGCAGCAGGCTGCGCCCCCTCCATCGCGGCCTTGAAGGCCTGATCGTATGCTGCCTTCGCAGCCTTTTCTGCAGCAGCCCTCCTGGCCACTTTGCGCGTTTCACGCCTGGCAGCAGCGATTTCAGCGGCTTCACCGGTTGTGCGGGGTGGTTGAGATAACGGAACAACAAGAGCGTGAGTGTGAGACTCGCTGGAATTCACCTTCTCATTCTTGTCTCCGTTAGCACCATTCTGAACGTCATCATTCAGATCCTTCAGATTTCTGTCAGGATCGTTCATTGCATTGACTATCGCTTCATCTTCAGGTACGATCTGGGCAGCCGCGATTTGATTATGGATATGGGGAATTTCGTCAGCCATCTCATATTCCACCAACGGAAATTCGCTTCAAGCTTGTTGGATATTTAATAACAAATATGAGATGTGGCGACAAAACCAAATCACTAAATCTGATAATAGTTTCGAATATCATATTCAGATAAATCCGAGCCTCGTGTGGGACGCGATTTCCTTGAAGCGAATTTCGGCCCTCCACCGATCGCCTCCCAGGATAGAACGAATAATTTACTGAATAACAGATTTCACGAACCGAATTAAGAAACTTTTGGAATGGGAGATTTTGCAGAAAATTTGAGAGCGTTTCTTTTTGAAGAGAAGATTGTTTTTTTTGGTGGTTTTAAAAACGAAGGAGATGAGATATATATATTATACATATTTTTCATGGTTTTGAGGATTATTTTATTTAAATTTTTGTAAGAGGGAAGAAGTCCACATTGCACCCACTTCTCCACGTTGCAAGTCAGTTGCAACCGTAATGTTTATCTGATTATTTGAATTTTTCAAATTCAAAATAAATTAATCAAATAAATACAAAAATTAAAATAATTGGATTTTAAGCAATTTGGACTTGGCCCACGAGTCCCCACGGCCCCAAGGCCTAAGGCCCAAATCTTGACATTTACTAGTCAAATCTAAGCCAAGCCCAATCTAGACTAAGCCCAAACCAAGCCATGCCCAATCCAAGCCCAATTTCTTATTTATTCTTGTATTGTGGTGCAAGACAATATATGGAAGGATGATATTTTATGAGTTCCCCGTGGGACAATTCACCCTTCTCGCACTTCTTCCTCTTTCACCTACACTAATAGTATTTACAAACAATTTCACAAATTTTGTGGATCTTCTCTTCTTTGTTTACCTTGCTATTAACGATTGAAGGATTATTACTACTCCTTGGATGATGATAATGTTACTTATAACATATTAATTTTGATATTCTCTAAAGTCAAGTACAATATAAAAGGCAAAAACTATCATATAATAAAGAAAAGGGATAAAACAAGTGTGTACAAGTAGAATTAAAGATCACACTTTTAATGTATTATTTGAAGGTTGAAACACAAATGTTCCACGCATAAGCACACAAGTTAAGATTAGAGCGAAAAATAAAAAATAAAAATAAAAATAAAAAACACAATCATGATATGATAAACACAATCGTGGACCTTATACACAATCTACATCACCTATATGCATTAAGAAATACACGAAGATGGTAACTTTGCTTGCTTCAATTGAGCTTATTATAATATTCTCGTGTATAATACTTGTTTTCCGTGCATCAATCATATCATTTAGTATATCTTCATGTTTTAATAAGATTTTCTTATGCCATTTCTTTTTGATCATGGAGAGATATATCTATAAGGATAGTGCTAATTGAGTGGAGGGTTGTCATTGTAAGGAAAATAATATTATCCAAGATAGTACGCTATAGGAGGAGGAGAGTTATAATAATAAGTATTTGGTGAAGAGTATTCTTTTGACGTATACTTATAGCTATTAGTTGGAGAGTCGGGGGACTTATAATCTTTCGGCGGAGAGTACTCTTTGGGTGGAGACTTGTGATAAGGCGGAGAATACTCTTTTGGTGGAGACTTGTGCTCACACGGTGGAGAGTATTCTTTCGGCGGAGATTTATGTGGTGGAGAGTACTCTTTCGGCGGAGACGTATGATAAGGTGGAGAGTATTCTTTTGGTGGAGATTTGTGCTCATAGGGTGGAGAGTACTCTTTCGGAGGAGATTTATATGGTGGAGAGTGTTCTTTTGGTGGAGACTTATATGGTGGAGAATACTCTTTTGGTGGAGAGTACTCTTTCGGTGGAGACTTGTACGGTGGAGAGTATTCTTTCGGAGGAGAGTACTCTTTTGGTGGAGATTTATACGGTGGAGAATACTCTTTTGGTGGAGAGTAGTGTTTCGGTGGAGACTTATATGGTGGAGAGTATTCTTTCGGCGGAGACTTATACGGTGGGGAATACTCTTTTGGTGGAGAATAGTGTTTCGGTGGAGACTTATATGGTGGAGAGTATTCTTTCGGCGGAGACTTATACGGTGGGGAATACTCTTTTGGTGGAGAGTATTCTTTCGGTGGAGACTTATATGGCGGAGAGTATTCTTTCGGTGGAGATTTATACGGTGGGGAATACTCTTTTGGTGGAGAGTAGTGTTTCGGTGGAGACTTATATGGTGGAGAGTATTCTTTCGGCGGAGACTTATACGGTGGGGAATACTCTTTTGGTGGAGAGTATTGTTTCGGTGGAGACTTATATGGTGGAGAGTATTCTTTCGGCGGAGACTTATACGGTGGGGAATACTCTTTCGGTGGAGACTTATATGGCGGAGAGTATTCTTTCGGTGGAGATTTATACGGTGGGGAATATTCTTTTGGTGGAGAGTAGTGTTTCGGTGGAGAATATTCTTTCGGCGGAGACTTATATGGTGGGGAATACTCTTTTGGTGGAGAGTAGTGTTTCGGTGGAGAATACTCTTTTGGTGGAGACTTATACGGTGGAGAATACTCTTTTGGTGGAGAGTAGTATTTCGGTGGAGAGTATTCTTTCGGTGGAGATTTATACGGTGGGGAATACTCTTTTGGTGGAGACTTATACGGTGGAGAATATTCTTTTGGTGGAGAGTAGTGTTTCGGTGGAGAATACTCTTTTGGTGGAGATCTATGCTCACAAGGTGGAGACTTATACGGTGGAGAGTACTCTTTCGGTGGAGAATACTCTTTTGGTGGAGATTTATACGGTGGAGAGTACTCTTTCGGTGGAGAGCCTTTGGGTGGCGATTCATGCCCACAAGGCGGAGAGTATTCTTTCGGTGGAGATTTATACGGTTGATAATAATCTTTTGGTGGAGACGTATAACCATAAGAATAATTTTCATCATTGGCATCGACTTTAAGAGGAATGTTAAGTGAAAAACTTGCCACAACCAAAGTAGCCATAAGAGAATAAGCTAGAGAAGCCATGGAGTGTTTTTCCCCCGTCTTAGACAACTCCCACCCCTTTTATAGCTTCGGTTTCTATCTTATCACTAATAGTTCTTTTTTAAAAATATATATATTCACAATTTTATTTAACTAAAATAATTATATATATGTATATAATTGGTTGTCAATAACAAGTAGTGTACGTTTGATCAATATAATAGTAATAGGCATATTTGGCTTTATTAATTTTGTGGTCACATAATTGATGAAAAAAGTCACCCAATTGGTAATTGTCCTTTTCTTTACTTTTGTGCATAAATGCTATTATGAATATAATTTCAAAGTATAAAAGTTTTAACATTAATACAAGAATTTGAGGTTTTTTGGTATGGCATCTTATCGAATGCTTGGTGTATTTTACATTCATATTTTGCATAGATAGGGTGTTGAAATCGTTGAGATTAGTCGAAAAAGGTAATATCTTTTGTATATATATATTTTAATTATAATCAACTTAATTAGGCAAGAAGAAATTACAATAACTTCACATAAATTTTCATTTATGATTGAACAACCCGCGATTGGAGGGAATTTATCGAATGCTTAGTGTATTCTACATTCATATTTTGCGTAGATAGGGTGTTGAAATCGTTGAGATTAGTCGAAAAATAATATATTTTGAATAGATGTTAATTATACTCATTTGTAAAATAGATTAGAAAATCAAATAAATACATGACAACGAAGACTGGGGTGATTAAATATAATGTTCGATAATTTTATTTAAAAAAAAAAAAAATACAATTGAAGGGTTTATGGAATATTATTGAAAAAATTTCAAATCTAATCATATATCTAAAATTAATATTTTCTTGTCATTTATACTTCATCAACTTTGTTTTGGTTTTAAATCTTGCCAAAAATTATTTGTACTATCCTCTGAAGGACACCAAAAAAAAAAAAAATCAGAAATTTTTGTAAGTTAGAAAAACATAACACAACCCCTATTTTATGAAGATCCAATCACTAGAATATAGTCTTAGGAGTATTTCTTTATTTATTTAAAAAAAGGCTATAAATTATATTGATCTATTGTATTGAATTATTTCTTTGAATAATATTAGTTGTGTTTGTTTGTTTGTTATTTATTTTCTACTATTCAAATAATATATTTATTTTTTTCGAAACATCAAAATCAAATATTTATTAATCTATTATGTTTTATATTATACTTAAAATTAATTTCATCATCAACTTATATTTATATCAGATGGATCAAACTATTTAAATTCAAAATTTTACTATTTAAAACATATACTCAAAAATCAAACATGCAAACAAACACATCCGAACTTAATACTTGTGTTCTAGCTGAATTTAATGGTGTTTGAATTTTAATCTTTAAGAATGAAATAATTGTTAGATGCGATGAAAAATGGGTATTTAAAAAATAAAATAAAATGAGTATTATATGATGCGGTATTATAATGGCATGAAACTTTGTGTTATATACTATGCACAAACCACTTCTTTCATCCAAATTAATTTGATTATCTGATTGTAAATGGGCACACCTAATTATGCAAATTTTATATAAATAAAAGAGATCATGTATCTTAAATAACTTTATTTTAATAATAAAATGATAATAATTAATCAAATATTCATTTTATAGTGTGTTTTTTTTTTTAAAAAAATAGATAACAGTTTGTCTTAAAATAAATATTAAATAGATGATTGATAAATTATATATTTATTTATTTTATTCAAAAAATAATATTTAAAATATTTTATTTGTTTTACTTGTATAAAACTTACATAATCATATGCGTGTTTTTGGATGAAGGAGATGTTTTGTGTGTACTTTAATTTAAAAAAAAAAAGAAAAAATCACACAATAAAAATAAAATATGGAATATTTATATACTTTTGCTAAAACATAATGGATATTATATTAATTTACCAAAAAAAAAAAAATCAAAGTAAATACACCCACAATTTTTACAAATATGCTTGTTTAATCCAATGTTCTTACAGAAAATGTTTACTTTCCATAGAAGATGGAATTTAAAGATAAGCATTATATTATTTCAATTCATTTTCATAGGAATTAAACGCTCTTAAATTTTTATTACATTACATGTATTTTATATGCATTTCAGCGGAGATTTATTTAACATAAATCAACATATTTTACAAATAATTTAAAGATTTTTTTTTTTTTTTTGTAATTTTAGGCTATTGTTTACACTATTGATCTTAAAACTATAATTCCTTCATCAATTATATTTATAGATAATTTACTGCTTGTATATATTAGTTATTTAATCATCATAGAATTTTATATTTAGCAGGTATAATATAAACGTACAAAAAATAATGTCCTTTGGACTTGCATGAAAAAAAAAAAAAAAAAAATGTATATTCAAATAGTTTTATATGAAATTGTGGAATATTATTTCCTAAGACAATATATTAATACACAATCCGCTCACCAAAGATTTATAGGGTGTGTTTGTTTTGGAGTTTGGATTTTGAGTTGGGATTTGAATTGTAAAAATTTTGAATTTGAATAGTTGTATGATGTGATATAAATAGGTGTTGATGTGATATTCTAAATATGAAATTGATTTTTAGTATAATATAAAAAAAAATAAAAAATAGATATTTGATTTGATGTTTTTGGAGGAAAAAATGGAATGAATAGTGGATTTTTAAAATCCAATCCCCCGTAATAGAAAATTCATTAGACAATGAACTATTAAGATTGTTTGGTTGTTATTTAAAATTAAGGTAAAATTTCTGATAACTCCCATGTGGTTTCGAAATTCAGCGTAAAATCTTTTTATACTTAAAAAATTGTATGGCATCCTCTTATACTTTCGAAAACGTTGTATGAAATCCAACTACCATGAAAAAAAATTTTATGATGAGAAGATGATTTTCTATCTGTATGTTTTGCATGGTGAGGGTTTCATGCAATATTTTTGAAAGTGTAAGGGGATGCCATGAAATTTTTTAAAGTAAAATGGGGATCTATGATGAGTTTTAAAACCACACTGGGGTTTCATACAATATTTTTTAAAATATAAAGGGATGTCATACAATTTTTAAAATAAAAGGAAATTTACGCTGAGTTTTGAAACTACGAGAAAGTTATGGACAATTTTGCCTAAAATTAATTTAAAATATTGATTTAATTTCATCAGCATATATAGTAAAATTAGACAATACATGTTTATACATAGCACATAATATGTTAGTGTTATAAATATGTTATATTGTATATGATATATGTTGTCTACTTTTATTATATATGTTGATTTGATCAAATCGAGTATTTCTCTTCAAAGGTTGTTGGCATCAATTTCATATTGATTTGACCGGGAATCCGACCCCCACATTGAGATATAATAGAATTTTGGTGCGCTTTAATTATGGTAATAAGTGGGAATTTATCAGCACCATGTTGATTGCATATAAAAATACTAGAGACAACAACACATATATATTAGTATGTATTGTTGTCAAATCTATTTTATATATAATGTAAATTTATATATAAATACAAGCATAAAATATTATATAACTAAAAAACATACTAGATTGCTTCATTAAAAACAAAAATTACAATTCTTCTTGGTAATACTTATGTGATAAACATGCTGACAGATTTTCTATCAAATATAATCTGACTTCGAAAAAAAGAACACACTATCAACAGAAATTAGATTTAGTGGAGCAAATGCATATGAAAAACTTTTAATTTTTTGAAAAATTGAATTGCATATTTAAATTTGATTGTTTAGTTATGTAAATTTTATTGAATGCTAATATTATGGTTATACATAAATATATTTTTCTTCATAATTAACTTCACATGTATATATAAATTAATTTAAAATAAATTACCACTAAATTCATACATAAATAAGTATATATAGCACACATATAAATTCAATACTATAAAATAATATGAATGTAATATTTAAATTTTATTTATTAAATTATGTCAATTTAAGGGTGTGTTTATTTTGTAGGATAATTTGAATGAATTTTTTTTTATGAGAGGTATGAAGAATTGTATATGAATTATAAAAATAATGAATGTGAGTGATATATTAATATTTTTTGGAAAATATATGTGTTTTTTTTTTTTTGATTAAAAGAAAAGAAAACACCCTAAGTATTAAATAATTATCACTAAAATGATTTTATTAAATACAAATTATTATAATGTATACATAATATATTATTTAAAAAAATATTATATGAAATTGATATTAAATAAAATAATAAATTTATTGATGTAAAAAAAAATGGAGAACACGAAACTCAGTTCTACAATGTGAGTAAAAAAATTAAGTGGATTCTGTGGGATGACAGTGGCAGAAAAAAAAAATAAAAGAAAAAACTTTGAAGAGTGCGAAATTGAGTTTTGTATTGTGTATAATCTTAGATTTTAGTTATCATTTTGTTCATAAATATAAGGATTTATACATTATTTTAACTAACATAATGACGAATTATATAATATTTACGTAAAATTAGACATGTATTGACATTAAAACACATTTATTATGGATATAATTGGAATAAATTTTAGTTTGTAAGTGGCTTAAGCTATTATTTTGGTTCTTTTTAAAAAAAATTGTATAAATTTTATTAGTCTTTTGTCACTCGAAGGTCACATGCACTTTTGGAGTGACATGAATTAGGCCTCAAATAATTTTTTAAACTTAATATTGACCGTGGTTTATTAAAATATAAATTTATATATTTCTTTAAAAACTAGATTAACTTCGAATAATTTTTTAAACTTAATATTGACATGGGTTTATTAAAATATTAATTTATATAAAAAAATTTTTACAAGTCCAATTTTACATCATTAGGTCATTCCTTACGGACACAACATCTTTTAATACTAATGTCAGTTCTATATATATATATATATCATGTCAAGATAAATGACAATATTTTGATACTAAAAGAATTTTTTAAACGACTACCGAATAGATATAGGATTATTTTTATTCGGACTTTACTTAAATGAGCAAAATAATAAAATAGGTGTCACATACATGATCAAAAATGTATTTAGCTACCATTTTTAATACCACTAGCTTTGCGGCATTCGGAAAAATAATTCATAGATAAATTTTTTTGTGGTAGCGAAAGTTGTGACTCTTATAGAAAATGTATAGGTACTCTATCATCATCATCATCGTAAATTTTCTTGATCCGTTTAAAAATTGCCAATCTAAAAACATTACATCAATCTTCAAAAAATGGAGTTTGGTTAAACATATTAGTTTTACATATGTATTTGTCATCATCTTAATTTCTGTAAATATTTTTCTAAATATGTATGCTATATTGATGTATATAGTAATCAACGAGAAATAGAAGTGCATCTTTTTAATTAGCATCTACATACTAGGAAAATTGAGATCTTTCTTGTGCATATTGTTTCAAAAAATCTTTCCAAATTTTTATTGAAAATTGTTAATGAAGTAAAATCTAAATGTTTAAATCGATAGTAATGTGAACACAAGTTTGTCGTCGTTGATGGGCTGTAAATTTTTTAGATAAATTGTACTAATAATATACAGAACATTCTATATTTTATTTATTGTGTAAAAATTTTTGTGTTAATTTAAGTTTTGCACAAAACACCTTCTTTGTCCAAAGATGATATTTTTCACAAATAAAAGACGTAAAATATTTTAAATAATTTCATTGAATAAAATAAATAAATAAATAATTTATCAATCATTTGTTTTTTTATAATTTTTGTAAATATAAGATAATAATTTCTCTCTAAAAAACTTTAAAATGAAAGATTAATCAATCATTTATTTATTAATTTGATTCCAAAAAATTATTTAATATCTTTTATTTCTTTAATTTATATAAAATTTGCATTATTGGCTTTATATTTACAATTAAATAATAATTTTGGATGAAAATGATATTTCGTGCAAATTTAACATTAACACAATGGAGTTTCACGCAATAAATAAAATACATGGTGTTTTTATACATTTTTACTAACTCCTTTATAATTTACCCAACCTTTTTTTGGTCTGAGCTGATTTTTTTATATATAATTTATAATATGGTAAATTATATAACACTCTCTTGTGTTTTAGTAAAAATGCACAAACATTTCGTATTTTATTCATTGTATGAAACTATCTCATGTTTTATTTATTATGTGAAACTCTTTGTGTTAAATTAAAATATTCACAATAAATCATTTTCGTTCAAAGTTGATATTTGATTGTAAATACGAATCTAAATTATATCAATTTTATACAAATAAAGAGATAAAATTATCTTCAATAGTCTCTTTTGGAATTAAATAAATAAATAAATAATTTATCAATCTTTTATTTCTATAATGTTTGCAAAAATTAGATAGCAGATTATAAAACTATAAAATAAAAGATTAATCAATTATTTATTTATTTTATTCAAAACGGATTATTTAATATATTTACCCCTTTTATTTATATAAAATTTACATAATTAAATTCGTATTTTCACTAAAACATCAGTTTTGAAAGAAAATAGTGTTTTGTGTAAAGTTTAATTTCATACAAAAAAATTACTCAATAAATAAAATAGAAGGTATTTTTATATTTTTTTTAATATAACACAAGAGTGTGTTATATAATTTAGTTTATATAATAATTTTAAATTTATAAAATTAATTAAAATTTAAAAAAATAATTAAAAACAGCTAACTGTTGTAATATTATTATAGGAATAATCAATACAAATATTAATTATTTTTACCGTTAACCATTATTATATATATTGTATATAATATATATAATGCTCCATAGGTCCGCTTCTAAGGGTTCCGTTTACTTTTTGCGTCATCGTACTTAATTTTTTACAAATGTCATTATATTAGAATTATAAAACACTAATAGAAGTCTTTTTGTCATTTTTCTTTGATTTGTGTTCATAGATTAACATGCAAAGAGTAAATATAGTAATATAGTCCTTAGAGCGGAAGTAGTATAAAGTAGATATATATATATAGATGTGTGTGCAGTGTGTAAGTATATATACAGTGGCGGATCCAGAATTTTGAATTTGGTGGGTCGATAAATTAATATTATTAAATTAAAATTCAAATTAATAAATATATCAACAAAAATTTACATTAGAAAAATACGAAATTTCAAATTAACAATCACTTAGACATCAAAATAGTTATAAGTGTTCACGACGAGATCTCTTATATTTTGGTATCGGCTAACAATAGCATATATACTAATTTTTGTAAACACATCTCTTTCTAGAAAAGTAACGAAACAATCATTTAATAATTACTCTTTCATGCTATTCCGTAAGTTTTTCTTGATGATAGTTATAGTTGAAAATGATCTTTTCTTTGTCTCAACAAGTTTCATAGAAAGTTCATTTAATTCTTCAAATTCCAAAATATTTCATCACATTAAACATCAATAATGAAATTAGCTAATAATAATTCAAAAATCATCAATTTTGCTTCTGACAATTCTCTAGAATATAATTATACAAGTAGTTGCAATATTTTTTTTATTAAAAGAGGAAAGTCGATTGGAGGAAAAAAAAATAAGACATCAATAATTCTTTTGGTGGGTCTTGTCATATACCGAAACTGATTTATAAAATAAAAATAGAACTAATATTTAAGGATATATTTGTAATTTAGTGATAATTAGTATTAAATTTTAATTTCTTTTTGGTGGGTCAATTGACCCACCTTGCTTAATACTGCATACGCCCATATATATATATATTATATTATATTATATTATATGTATTAAGTTGGAGTGTATTAATAGATATGAAAAGGCATCCGAGAGAGAGAGACGCTACTAGGAAAATGCTAAATTGTTACAGAAAATTTGTCTTGGAATCTTTATAAATAAGAGACAATTACTTGAGTAATTTTGGAAATTGTCTCGAAATTTTTGCCATGGCTGTTTGCTCGTGACAATCTAGATAGTTACAGAATGACGAGACAAATTGTCTTGACATATTGACTGAGAGATTGACGTGACAATATATTGTCTCGAGAGTTCTCGCGAACACCTTGTCGAGACTATATTTTGTCACGAATTACCATGACAATATCATACACTATATTTTGTTTTGAACAACCATGACAACATTCGAAACTATATTTTGTCTTGTATCTCCGAGACAATATTCGAGACTAAATCTTGTCTCTTTAGTTTGTCTCCAACAACCGTGACAGTATTCGAGACTAAATTTTATCTTGAATCGCCATGAAAAATTTCGAGGCTATGATTTGCCTCCAATAGTAGTGACATGTTTTGATACTTTACTTTGTCTTCAACAACCGCGGCAATGATCGATCCGGTGGTGCTAACAAGTTTGTCCTGCGGTAGCAGGGTAATCCGACAGCAGAGATATCCTACAGTAGCACTACGACAGTTTTTTCTTTTATGTAAATTTGTAAATATATAAATATATTTCTCATTTTTTAATGTAATGCAGGAAACTAGACACTATACGGCCGGCCAATGGACACCCCATGCCTGGCGGGAATGGAAGTTGCCTCTGCCGGAAATAAGGGCTCTCTGGCCAAAATTGCTTTAATCGTTGTCGCTTGTGTGCTCTGTCTCATCCTCTTTTTTCTCCTCTTTCCTCCTCCTCCGCCGGTCGAAGAAACAAAAGCCCAACCTCAGCCAACCGGAAGCCACTCCCGCCAGCTGTGTCAACCGCAACACCGCCTCCGTGAGAGAAGTATTCGTCGATACGGCAGCACTCAGAAATGCCACCGCCAAAAAGTCCGACCAATCCAACGCCACAACACACTAACAAACTGGCAGCACCAGCGCCAGCAGACTTACCTTTGTGTATGGATGCAGGGCAAAAATGTGACCGAAACGAATGATAGCACAATGCCAAAACTACCAACAATGTATGTCCCGACCGCAATGTGTTTCGGATCCTCCCAATTATGATGGTGTTCCTTTTTTCGAGCTTCCGGTGCATGAACGTCAACAGCAATTGACACAATTCGTTAAGGAGAATATGGAGTTCAACAAGCAACATCAAATACGGACGGGGGCAATGACAACTCGAGCATCCAAAAAAAGCAAATGACCTGTGCTCTAGTTTCCGTAAAATGGTGTTGGTATATATATATATGGATTGGAATGGGCATGGTTAGATGTGGTTGAACTGTGGTTCTCTTTGTGTTTTTTACTCTGTTGTGGTTGCACCGAAATTAAGTTGTCTACAAGTTCGGTTAGCCTATCTATTTTGAACATATTTTGTAGTTGGTGTGCTACTTTTGTGACATTTTATTTATAGTAAGTAATGCCAATGATATTACATGCAAACAGACAGTTGCAAATACATGCATTCATTGTTTGTCATTAGAAAAACTACATGTTAACAAGTAGTTGTAAATACATGCCGAAACATTCGTCACAATGACGATATTGCCATTGTTATAACAGAAATACAAAATTTATACAAATATAGTAGTACCAAGACTTGCGACGAAAGCAACCGAATAAGTACCTAAAAACAATTACCCTCGATCATCTATTAGAAAACTTTCATCGACCGGTATTTACTAACTTATCCAAACACATAGGATAATACGAATAATACAACATGCGACAACTAGAAACTTCAATTTTCCTACTCTTTGCTTTAGAAACATAATTTTGGCATTTAGATCATTCAACTTCTTCAATAGACCCGGGATGATAGCTTTAGCTTGAGGGCACATAGGAGGGTTTTCCGACTGGGAAAAAAAAAAAAAAAAGGCACACTCCCGTGTTCCCCTCTACATATTAAACACAAGTAATACAATGAGGGTTTTCTTATACTATATTATCTGGCACTAAATTCAATATATAAATCCTTACCTTGGATTTCATACAACAATTGAATCTTCTTACGGGATTATCGATCGTCCAAGAAATGTGTGTTACAAACTTTAGTCCACAATAACATTCAACATCCGAAACTACGTATGACGATGTTCCACCTCCGAACATTATTACATTTCGAATTAATTACACCTGAAACAATGTTGAGTAAGATATGACATCAACCAAATCTAACTAACACAAAATATGTACAATAATCAGTCCGAAAAATACAAAAATTTAGAAAAATTTAAAATAAAAAATTCACTCAAACTGTTGTGACTTTTCTCCATCCTCTACTCTACTCACGCAGAATTGACGAAATGAATCACACGTGGTCGCTGGCAAAGCTGGCGGCGACCAACGTGCTCGGAGATGGAATTGGAGAATTGGGGATCTAGGGTTCAAACAATGAGAAAGGGATTGGGAGTGAATCAATCGATCAAGGTTGATATTGTATGAAATTTTGTGTTATTTCAATTTGGTCCAATCAGGCCAAATTATACTTTTTTAAAAAAAAAAAAAAAATTGTTTTATTTTATTTTATTTTATTTTTAAACAAATGTCATGTCAACCGCCGAAAAAATGACATGTCGTGGTACACGTCTATATCGGCCATGTACACGTCAGCAACGGCGATTCCATGTCTGTGAGCGTACCCGGCACATGATATTTTCTGGCGTGGGAGGATAAAAATAAAGCCTTCAAAATACTTAATGTCCTACTTTGCGAAATTGGAAAAAATATATATATATATATATCTAAAAAATGATAATTTAAGATACATAATGGGCAATTTTTGTAATTTTTTTTTTTTAAAAATATAGACACTATACAATTTAATATAAATTAGTGTGTAGATATAATATCATATATATACCCTTTCGGATTTGTATAAAGATTACATAAAAATAAGTCTTATTTTGCGCAAAAAAACATGCTATTTTATAAAAAAATAAAATAAAAAAAATGAGAGATGTGTATGAAAGTAAAAGAACACATTCAAATTTTGGTGTCTAAAATGAATTTGATGCTCCAAATTTTAACCCCAACGTAACCCCATTGGATGGTAATTAACAAATGCAACATCAAAAGTACTGAAGAGAGTCATGATCGATATGAGTAGCTCTAACAACCATGAATACCAAGAAAGTGCCGCATCATCGAGGAAGCCATCGTGAAAATCTCACCTGCTACTTTGAATATTGATCTCTGTAGATTAGGTTAACTTCATTCAAATACGAGTTCCATGGGCTCTAGTATACCAGCATCTGAAAATTATTTATCTGTCAATTTGTTGTGCATTGGATAAATATCAATTAAATATATGTATTTATTTATTTATTATTGTTATTATTTACGACAGATAAATTAAGTATTATAATATAATAAGTAGTTATTATTGTTATGTAAATCAAACATAATATTGTATATTATTCTTTTCTATATTTAACTTTTTTTTATTCTATGAAATACTCCCTCTGTCCAAGTAATAAGTATACATTTACTTTTGGTTGGTGCGGAGTTTAAGAAATAATAGTATTTTAATTATAGTGGGCATATAAAAGTAGTGTAATGACATTTTTGCCCTTACTTTTGGTATAAAAGTAATGATGTGATGTAAAAGTAAGGGTATTTGTGGAAAAAAAATGGGGTATTTAATGAAATTGTTACTTTGTAATTGGACGTTCCAAAATAAAAATATGTATACTTTGTAGCTGGACCGAGGGAATATATATTTTTTATTTTGTATAGTAATACCTTTTTCTTATAATTTTTTTGAATTTCAAATAAATAATTATATAATATATTCATAAATTTTATTTGTTTTAATTTAATTGTGATTGATTTTGTAATAATGTATACTATCTCACTCTCGGAAAAAATTTTGCCATTTTTTTTAGACAATTCAAACCGTTGAAATATTTTTGTGACTTATTTCGACACAATTCAAGACCCCAAAATTATTTTTGGTGATGAATTTTGAGACACCATATATTCACAGAGTTTTTTCATGATTCGTTGTGAGACAATATATACTCTCGGAATTTTTTTTGCGACTTGTTTCGAGACAATTTAAACTGTCGGGGTACTTTTTGTGATTTATTTTAAGATAATTCATAGTCTCTGAATATTTTTGTTATTTGGAGACAATTCAAACTCTCGGAGTATTTTTCGTGAGTTATTTCGATACAATTCATACTCTCAAAAAATTTTCCGTGATGAATTTCGAGACAACATATCTTCACAGAGTTTTTTCGTGATTCATTTCGAAACAATGCATACTCTGATGATAAAGCATATATTTTCATTTATTTTATAGTTAAATTATAGATTATAATTAATATTTTGGATAGATTTCTACTAATTTTGGTATAATCTCGATTTATTATGGGTTGGAGTAAAGATAATCATGCTCATTATCCGGGTCAAACAAAAGAAAATCGTGCGACTGATTGTACGCACCAAGGAAAGTCTTGATTTAAGAGGATGGTGGCGTGACTATAGGCGTAAAGATGGAATGATACCATGAAAATGGAAATGAGCAATTAAAGGAGTTAATTGAAGATTTGTCCGTTTATATAATGAGGATCAAGGCCTCGGATGAGATATCACAACTTACACTCACACTTTATAGCTTAAAGGACTAGGCGAGGAGTTAGGAGAGAAATAGCCACCGGGAGATCAACATTATTTTTTTTTATCGCTTTCATTTACTTTAAGCATGATTAGCTAGTTTTTTTTATTCTAGTCCAATGTTGAATTTTAATTTCGGATTTGGATTTGTGATATTATGTTTTGATTTGAATTGCATTGCATTTTGTTTATTAAATTTGTATTTGTGCAATTTCGGTGATTCATGTCTACAATTGTTTTATTTAATCTTTTATCGCAGCCATATTTTAGATTGGTTTAGGAATTGTATGTCAATCAAACATTTGCATCCGTAATTGTGCACTTGTTTAATAAAGTGGTAAATAGGTTGATAAGTTTAACCTAGGAATTTCATGATCAAATAATTTAATTTTTTCATAATTGATTGAATATTTGAATTGAGTTTTTTCATGCTATTTTTTATTGGGGAAATTAATTTATGGTCGTACCCTAAGTTATTTCTTTGATTAGGAATGCAATCAATTGATCGTACTATTTCCGCCAATAAAGTAATAAAAAATTGGACGTTATGATCATATCTAATGTCTATAACCAATTTATGAATTGAATAATAAGATTATTTAAAATCGATGATCGAATCTAAATCTCGGGGTATTTTTTGTGTCTATGTCGGGACAATTCTTACTATCAGTGGTGTTTCGAGAGAAAGATGCAACAATGCATTGTCATGAACTAATCTTCAAGATTATAGTCGAGATAAAGTGTCTCAGTAATACCTCAAACCATAGTTGAGACACTGATTTGTCTCGAAGAAAAATTTTGTGACAAACTATTGTCTCGGCGGTTTCGTCGAGACAATTTTCCGGGTCAATATGGCACTTTGCTGGTAGTGAAAGTGATAGATGTAATTTTTTTTTGTGTATTTCATTTCAAGCAGTAAATTATATATATAGGTAAAATAAAATTATGTTTATGCTACAATCAATATACCAAATAATTACGCAGCTGATATGTGTAATAAACAATACCATCCACGTTGATGTGATAATGCATGTACGTATACAACACTAACATTTTTGTTTTTCTTATTATAAATATTCACATATATTTGAATGTTAAAAATGTTTAAACTAATTTTTTAAATATTTACATTGAATATTTATAATAATGAAATTTCTATTAAATTTATAAAGGTAGTTCATTACTTAAATTTTAAAAATTTTATAAATACTATATAATAAAAATAAGCAATTAAAATAATTAGAGAGTCCAACACCCGCCGGGCCACGCCAATGTATGCAATTTAACAATATAATTTAATTATAACGAACATGCGTATAGATTTATAGTCTACTTCGCAAATATTTTTTTCAATAATAAAGTTTAATTTTAAATTTTTTTTCTCTTTGAGTTTAATATTTACCATTCAAGATTAAAATGTTAAATTACCCTATAGAGATTTAGGATTTGAATTTTAAAAAATTTATTATCACATTATTTGTACTTATTTTTAATTTTCTTCATAAATTTAAGTACAATGTAAATTAAGGTTAAATTTTATAATCTAAGAGGTTCGAATAAGTGCTCTTGTCTAGGGCAAGGCCCAACTCATCCGCTCGGTCTCGAACAACTTTTGGCAAATGAAAAATGTGTCCATTTACTGCGTTGGATTTCTAATTTGATTCACTACATCTCCGGTAAGGTTTATGTATTTCTTTTGAAAGTTATTGTACACTTCAATTATTTTTTAGATGATAACATTGGTATTTTTATTAACTTTCTTTATGAAACACACACAAAAAAAAATGTGTACCATGTTGGTTGGAATCATCGACTTCAAGTCCTTCCCAAACTCAGGTTTCGCGTAAGGAATGGTCTACTAGTGTTGGAAATGGGTCTAAAAATACCTGAACGTGAAGAAGACTCAAAGATAAAAGTGGAGTCAGAGCTCATTGGTCGCGGAGCCGCTCAACAGCAATGGAGCTTTAAGGCTCGGAGCCAAAGACTGCTACCTCCACAGAGCCAAAGGCAACAGTTTCCATTGGATTGTGGTGCTTCCACATGGCCGAAAGCAGCAGCTTCCATGGACCTTAAGGCAGCAACTCCTTGGACTATGGTGCCTCCATCCTGGAACAATGTTTCCATAAGATCAGAAAGTGTTGTCTTCATTGGGTTGAAAACGACTACCTTAATTGGACTGCGGTGCTTCCACAAAGCAGATGAAGGTTGCTTCCACAAGATAGAAAGCAACTGCTTCCACGGATTATGGGATAACTACCTCCGTTGGCCTTAGGTTAATAATTTCGTACTTAAAATTAGTGGAGGGCCTATGCACTTTCATATTTTATTCAAAAAGCTCCATGGAACAAGCCAACAAGAGGAAAACCGAAGATTCTATTTAAATCGAGGTTGTTGGGGATACATCCCGTGGACCAGCTAGGAGTACGATGGAAACAAATCGGAGTAAGCGGCAGATCTGGTCCAAAGGCAATGGAAGAAGTTCAGAGCAAGTGGAACCCGGTCCAGAGACAATGGAAGCGGTTGGGAGCGGATGAAGGAGGTTACCAGAGAACTGATGGAATGAGGTTACCAGACAGTTGGAGGTAGTGGAAGAAAGTTACCAGAAAGTTGGAGGTAGTACTGGGAGATTACCAGGAGGTTGAGAGTGGTGGAAGAACAATTGGAACGGCCCCTTTTAGCGGGAAGAAGCGGTTATTCTATCTTAGAATTAAAATTATGAAAAAAAACATCACACATACGCACAAGAAGATGAACTCGCATATTTCTCTATTTCTTTTTCGTAGTTTTTAGTTTCCATTTATGCATTTTAATTCGAATTACTTGTCTTTATGTTTCTAGCATATTTTTATCCGCTTTTCAGTAGATTTATCTGAGTTTTAGTAGATGTTAATTTAAATCCATCGAAATCGATCGTTTAGGCTCGAAGCCTCGTTTAGGCTCGAGCTGTGCAGGCTCCACCGAAGGAGCCGCCTCTAATCCGACGACGGACAGGCTCTTTGGAGTACTTCCGGAACCCACACTTACGAATCGACGAAATATCTTGGAACCTCCGAATTTTAGGATCCAACAACTAGTTTGGAAGTGAATTCGTAATCTGAACCCAGTCTTGTCGGTCTAATCTTCCGGTTATTAAGTTCGATCAAAACTTTATGCAATATATATAGTCAAACTTTTGTAAATCAAGTAGTGAAATATCCCTTGCCTTGAAAGTTAGATCTGGGTTCGATCATGCTTAAATTGGTTGGAATTCTCATTGGATCTGAGGCTATATATTTTAGTGTTAAAAATAAATAAATAAATATATATATACATAGTATATTTGATTTGATGTATATATATAGTATATTTGTTCACATCAAATCAAATATATATATATATATGTATATATGTAAACATAAATGATAGAAGATCAGGATGAAAAGAAAATAATAAAACTTATCATAAAGTATATATATATATATATATATGAGGAAATATATAAGGCATATATAATTTTGACCTTTATCACTTTGAAAAAATGTGTTTTTTTTTACTCCCACGTCTCAATGGAAATGAACATTTTGGAATTTTATTATTTACTCCCACGTCTCAATGGAAATGAACATTTTGGGATTTTATAGATAAAAGTATTTTATTGGTTAGAGTATCGTTTAAGAAATTCTGATATTTTTATTTTTTTCATTTTATATATAAAATAATTATATATCTAACGATATATTTATAATTTAAATAAAAATTAAAAAATATTTTGATATTATATACGATTACTTTTTAAAATGAATATTTTTTAATAAAATAAATAAAATTAATAAAAATAGTATTTTGAGTTGTATGTATGAGAACTTTTTTTGTTTCCTAAAACAAAAGAAAAAATGTACAGTACATACATCAAATAATATTTTTGTTTTTATATCATATATTCCATTCTTCTAGTAAAATTTACACATTTAGGTCGGAAATTATTTATTTTTATTTATGTTCTATCCTCCAGTAAAATTGGTAAAATATGGATCCTAAACAAATAAGAAAAATGAATTATTTCATTAAAAATAATAAAAGAAAAAATATAATTAAGGGTATTTTTAAAATTTTAATTAGAAATTAAATAAAATAATAATAATAATAAAATAGTATTTGTTGTAAATAAATGTTAAAAACGAAAAATAATACTCCCTTTCCGTCCAGCCATAAAGTATATATTTGTACAAATAGCCATACTTTACCGTTTCATCATTATTTTTATATAAAAGATAAGGTAAAATTATTAGAATTAATAAAATATATACATTATCGAAATAGTTAAATACTGATTTATTGATTTTGTTAAAAATAATAATAGAATAATTAGCAAATTAAAAAAGAACATAAAAATAAATTTGACTGAAAATAATAATAATAATATACATGCTCCCTGTGGCACATATATTTTGTCATTATTTTCTATTTGAATCCCCAAGTCACTTTAACCATATTTTAATTTTAATTTTTTAATTTTTTAATCTTAATTAAACTATTTATAATTATTTTTACTAATATAATTTTTAATTACTTACTAATTATATTCTATCTAAATTTTCATATCTACCGTGATAGTCTCGTATTACATAAAAAGTAAGGAGTATTTTTTATCCTATCAAACAAATATTTAATTCAAAATTTTAAGATTATCCGCCTCAACTCCTAACCCCCTTATCCAAAGACATCAAATTTCCCTTGTATCATTTAAAAGAATAAAAAAGATAAAGAAGTAACAAAATCAATATATGGGCCCATTTTTTCATCTACATAAATCATAACTTAGACCCTCAAGAAACTTATATGCACATACAGTTGTGACAAGGAATTTTGATTTTCAATGAGATGATTCAACTCCTAAGAATCAGTCGCATTATCTTCTTCTACTTCAGGCTTAACATAGAACTCAATATAAGCAATCCGACCTGGCTGTCGATGATGGCCGGCCGAATCCACGTGAGAATGCTGCTGCGCCGCAGATGGTCTGGCCACCGAGACAAGATGCTGAACTTTCAGCATACCACCTCTCCCAACAGTCAGCTTAGTCCCTCGATTGTCTCTTATGACGCTGGTCGGTATATTTGAAGTTGTCGCTCGAAGGAATTTGTACTTGTACCTGTTCGATTGTTATAGAGTTGGGAATAGGATGTTGGATTATGGTTAGGTGAAGGAAATAAGATACAGACCTGTGAGAAATTTGTCGATCACAGCTATATGCAAGGAGAAGGTCCACACTGGCGTTGTACTTGAAGTCTATCTGCAGTTGCTTATGTTATGACTCGAATTATCTTAACAATTTTTGCGCGAAAGATTACATTAGACGTACCTGTAAGTCTCCATGGCCTTCACCTCTGAAGATAACTGATGGGGGAGTCGGCTGTAGTGTGATTTGAATGCTAGATCCCGGCCATTCAAGATCATCAATAGCTTCCTTCAGAGCTGCAGACTGTCGAATGGTAGTTATTCGACTGAGAAAATAATGAGTGAATTGCGACATTGGATTGTATCTGTAGCAAGAAATTGCGCCGTACTGATTGAACTTTTTTTGATATGTGAAGTTTATGAAATCATAGTGCAAGAATAGAAGTTTCGAGCATGGATGTCAGGTGGGAAATATCCATTTTCATTTTTTTTAATATGATATTGAATATTAATTTTACATTCAAAATATTATATTCAATACTTATTTATATCAAGTCAAACCCCCGAGCGCTACTATTCAAATTCAAAATTTTACTATTAAAAAATCCGAACCCTCAAACAAGCACACCCAAATATTTTTAAACTCAGTGATATAGAGCAAATAAGATGAGGTAAAAGACAAGTTGAGCAAAATACATATAGTTGCCAGACATACTACAGCAGGGCAAACAATCTATGACTTCATAACATCAACCAACATTTTGAAGGGTAGCATTAAGTAACCGAAGAAGAGCAGAGGATGCTCAGAATGTGATGAGAAAGATCCTTTCAAAGTTCTACAAGGGCATTATCTAAAGTTATTCAAGGCAGTTCGACCAAATAAATTAGAATTATGTTTACTGGCCACGCCATCAAGTAATCAATTCAATGTAGTTTGAAGATATTTTAATTCGCCAATTCTGTACTAGAGGGGGGGGGGGGGGGGATATAATCCCCTTTCTAATACTTGCAATCAGTGAACTTCTCAATTCTATTTGAGAGAGCAGACCAAAGTGGAGACAGATCGAAAAAGTTCAGAAGAGTGGAAAATTATGGATGCAATGACAATACCAAATTACAATTCCCAAACATAAGAGAGTTAAATTACGAACAATAAATGGCATATACATATTCTACAATTATAGCCTTTTTGAAACCAAAGAACATATTTTCTTTCTTTCTTAGTTTTTAGTTTTATTTTAATTTTCTTCTTTTATTTTATATAAACTTTAATTTGTGTTTCAATTCTATTGCTCTTCGTAAACCTGTGAGGTAATAAAGCTGTGAGAAAAGAAAAAGGCATACCTTAACAGTAAAACTC
Organism: Andrographis paniculata; assembly: GCF_009805555.1. Classification (NCBI taxonomy): domain Eukaryota; kingdom Viridiplantae; phylum Streptophyta; class Magnoliopsida; order Lamiales; family Acanthaceae; genus Andrographis; species Andrographis paniculata. The sequence continues at coordinate 2,026,694 of NW_026137589.1, forward strand.
AAAGGAGTGCTACCGGCAGGTTCAAAGTTGTAATCCCATGAGATGGTCTCCAAAATCCTTGTCCTAATGTATGCTAGACTGCAGCCATCTGAAGAATCTATAGATCTAAGCCAGGCCAACGTAACAAATAAGAAATTCAGGCAAGTGCACAAGGCAAGAAAACAAAGTGACTCAGCAAGACCAGTCAACATTTCACAATCTAATTTTTTCTTGCATCAACATAAAGGTTGCCCAACATTAGCAATTATTAGTTTAATTCCATACATTGTTATTAGCCTTTTTGCTTGCTTTCTGATCCATTATTTCTCTGACAGGCTTGAAAACTAATGCAATACTTTTATTATGCTCTGGAAAACTGGAAGAGCTCTAATGGCAGGCATTTTCTAGCAGCAATTCTCACCCTTGATTTTGAGAAACAACAAAATACTATTTCTTGATGAGACTACTTACACTACCAAAACATTTATAACACTAACTTTAGCATCAATATTTTATTTGAAATCCAATTAATAATTTTATTTTGATTTTTCCACTCTTTCCCTACCATCCACCTTCTCCCCAAGGTAAGATTGCAGTAAAGTTGTTAGACGAAAGTCCAAAACAAAATTTACTCTACTGTGATCAAGCTAAAGATTTCTTTGCAATTACCAATGTAAAGAAAATTGCAGCTAAAATTATCTAGATTAAGCAAATTGAGTTCAAACCTGAGCATCAGTTCCATGTCTGGCCCGGGATATCGGAGCTCAAGAATGGTGGAACGACCTGGAACTGAAAACGTACTAAGACAATTAACAAACAGTCCTAAACTCAAACCAAATCGCGGCCGCCCGTGCGCTCGGAAGTCATACCTAACAAATAGCTGAATCGAAACAAATTCCACAAAATTAACGTCAGGAAACAAAATTTCATCCCCTATAAGAGTTGAAACTTTCTGTAAAAATAGAACAAATGTTGGAAGAAACAGAAAATCCCCAAAAATACCAAAAGAATGATACCTCGCGCTGTAAATAAACCTTAGCCTGAAGACAACCTGTCTCTTCTACAATTATGACTATGCCGTGCTCGGATAGTTCGACGACAGCATCCTGAAGCGAATTTTTAGGAGATCCAATTGTTATCCCGAAAGCGTTAGCATTTAATTTAAAGAGTTTATGTCACGAAAAAGCAAGGAACGGAAGTACCTGATAGCGCTTCCATCGGACCGACGTTAGGGCATCAACGATACCCTGGACGCTCTCAAGCTGGCATATCAAGTCTGAATCGTCGGCCTCCGTGTCCGCCGCCGCGGAGTTGCTCATTCCGCCGACTGCAATCCGTCCGGCTAAAATCACCGAAGGCAGAGGCTATCGGGAAGAGGGCGTGCGTAGCACGTGCGCGCGGTTCGGAGAATGTGTTACTGTTTGGGGCAATTGGGCGGGTTTCGCCCCAGACATTCCCGCCCTGATATTAACATTTTGAATCCGGTCGGGTCGGGTCGGTTTCTTAATTATTGTTTTTTGTACAATATATTGTTATAAATTAAGATTGTGATTAATTTTATAATGGAAATTAATTGTGTTTATGTGAGAGTTGGTTTTGTCTCTACCTCTATGTTTCGACTTTCTATCATATTATTATTTGAAGTTAGAAATCTACAAACTAGTACGATTTGTTAAGAAATTTTGACCACTCAAGATTTTCTCATAAATTGTAATCAATAAGCTTGGGCTAGTTTATATTTTGTGATTATCAAATAGTTTGTTTTGTGTTTTGGTTTGACAAAAAAAAAAAAAAAAAATTATGTAAAATATAAAGAAATGAGTAAATACTATAAAATTAATTAATGTGTATATATTAACTTTTTTTAAAAAAAAAAAATGTATTAAAAAATTTTTGATTTATGTTTTGATTTTTCTTTTCTTCTCTCACATCTAAACTACGGTTATGCATTGTTCTATCCAAATATATACTACCTCCTAGAATCTTTTATTCCATTCAGTATAGGCCAATACATCACAACCAAAAACATCCTCATAGGAACATTCCAGTCATTACAAGCTAAACTTATACAGGAAATAGACACCAACCATACATTGCTAATTTGCTTAATTCCTAATTTGCATAGATATATATATATATATATATATATCAATTACTAGCCGTTGACAGCCATGGATTCAAATCAAGATTAGCTCAAACCCATCAACAGCCACAGGCATATTTTTCAAATAATTCGCCACAAAGTGTATGTAAGCAGCAGCAAAATCAACAAGACATAACCACAGACACAGGCAGGCAGAGCAACCTAACTAATAGAAAACCTAATCATCATCGTCTTCGTCGAGACAATCGCAACCCAGCATTCTTAAATGTCAGGAGTTAAATCATACTTCACCTAACTCAACACCCAACCCTAGAGAAACTATGCGCGCATAAAACAGTATACACGTCGCCATACAACATACTTCATCTTCTTCAGCTCATTTCCATTTCTACTCAGAATCATATATTCGATTTTCTTCGCCTTTTCCCACTCTTGGTCTCGCCGTCTCGGGTTTTTGCATTGTCTGTGGATTTCCCTTTCACCTGTTCCGGTGATTTCTCTGGCTCTGGTGATTCTTCCTTTGGCTCGGTTTCCTTCGCCTTAGACGAACTGGATTTTGCTGTTTTACCACCACCGGGTGTTTTGCCACCCTTTGGGGGTCGACCTTTGGTTTTGGAGGACTTTTGGCTGGCTTGTTTCGACTGACCTGGAGTTTTCTCATCATCATCCCCTTTGGATCCACCAGATGTTTTAGGAGCATCGCCTTGAGATTTTCCCTTTGGCTTCTGAGAAATTTCTTTAGATTTAACAGCATCGTCTCCAGACTTTTTCCCCGGCTTTGAGTTGTTTGGTTTGGACTCTGACTCTGCTTGGCCATCGTTCTTTGCTGATTTTCCCCCAGATTTTGTTGCAGCAGCCTTTAGTTTGCTGTAGCAAATGAGAAGTAATGATCATCATACACTGGTCTGGGCAGCATCTATTGGAAACATCGAGCAAATACATACCTTTTTGCTGTTTTGGGTGAAGTATCCACCTTTTGACGCTTGCTCAATGGTTCCGTCTTGCCTTTTCCTTTCTTCTTTGATTTTCTGATTTAAGAAGGGCACATCAAGTAAGACATGTCATATTTCGAACCAACTTAACGTGAAACCAGAATATTAAAGCACCATCTAAACATGTAAAAAAAACAATTAGGACTCTGGCGTTCCATCCTACTACCAACCACCATAAATTAGTAACTAGCAAGTAGCCATGAAGGAAAAAACCTCAATATATGTAGACTAGAAGATAAGGAGCCCGAGCCACCCGGAAGGATATATGCAAGTAAATGTAACAGTTCAAAGTATCTCAAATTAATATCTGGGGACTCCAATATAAGCTATAAATTGAGGACAACTATAAGTTGCAGCTTTTTGTGATAATTAAGATTGCAGTTTAAATAAAAATATAAAAATTTAAAGTAAAAAACGGTAGTAACATACATGTCAGAAGTGGCTTCACGCTTTGAGTTTCCACCATCTTGCTCCTATTCGGGGAGGGAAACAGGAAACAAAAAACAAAGTGAGCAATAACAGTATACAGAAAGAGGAGTTGGCCATAATAATAACTTACCCCATCAGATGTCGAGCCCTTTTCAAGAATTTCCCAGCGTTCTTTTTTCAGATTAAGTATTTCTTCATCACCATCAACGTAAAGTACCTATATAGAAGAAGCATTAGTGCAAAAGATAATTCCATTTCCATATTTCCATGCACCAGAGACCCGACAGGCAATTTTGATGCTGACCTTGTGCTGCTTCTTCGCAGAATTATAAGAAGCAACTACGCCTTCATAATACCTGGTCATAATGACAAAAGGCAGTACGATAGAAAACCATTAGTTGCTAAATCACCAAACTATATGATAGGTAGTTTGTAAAATTCCTTACATTTTATCTTCAGGCCAGTAAACTTTAACGCTTGAACCTACCAAGTTCTGTCCATATTCCATAGTCCCTGATGCCTGGTATGAACACAAGGAAATTTTAATAAATCAAACCACATTCCATCTTCAAAATCCATCAAACTTTCTTTTAAAAGTACAGATATATACCTCAAAAGTTCAAAAAATAAGTGACATATAGAATGAAATTAATAGTCTTATAACTAAATTGAAATCAATAAAGATCAAGACCTACGATCTCAAGTGGATGGTTCAATCATAAACATGGAGGAATGAAATAAGAAATTCATGGCAAACAGATAAACAGACTATACATCGAAAAACAAAAACATATATGAACATATTTTAACAGCTACGGTAAATAATAGAATGACCAAACACTAAACTACAAGCAAACAAGTTTCAAAGTTTGATTGTTTAATGCTTCCTTGTTCATGTTGAATAATTTATAGAACTCCTTGAAATCTAGAATAAGTCTATCCAAGTGCCAATGGTAGAGTCTGACCTTAAAGCCATAGCCCTCCCTTCAATTAAGTATTTCCTCTTTTAGTCAAACATTAGTTTTACATGAACTTAAATCTACAACTACAAATATATGTTCCCATATACTCAAAACAGACAATGTCATTTTTACTAACAGATAACTCGTTGGGGAAAAAGAAAGAGAAAAAAAAAAAAAAAGCATACATTTTGCACACACAAGAACCTAACCAAATAATACACATCTTTGACTGGCTCCATATTGTAACACTCGAACACATTTAATCTTCAAGCTAAGTTTCCATTCATTTTCTTTTATTTATGCATTCCAAATACTCCCCTTCACATTATTCTAATTTAATTTCAAATCATTCAGAGGTTTTTGTTGCCAAGTTTCATCTCTCTAGAGAAGAAACTCAGCTCACTAGAAAGGAAAAGAAACAATAATTTAGCTTGAATGCAACCTTACGTCCACTTTTTCTTTTCAGAATCATGTCAAGCCTTTGAATATATAGAATATTAGGGTTAACTCTGATGCTTGCCGAAACATAGGAAGACATTACATAATTTATGAACATCTTTCTTTCATGCTTTGTGTGATTAGTTTATCATTACATAATGCTTTCTAAAGCAGCTGGTAAAGGAGCTCCCAGACTTCAATATAAAATGAAAGCAAGGTAGTACCAAAATTTGGAAGTACGTACTTTTTCGGTGCCTGGTGTTCGCTTTCTCTTGGCGCTCGCTCTTGGAGTTTCTTCCTGGATGTCTTGATCTTTTGTTGCTTTTAAACTAGTTGGCGTCTCCTATAAGATACTCATCAAAGGTAGAATTAGATAAATGGACAAAATAAAATAGAGTAATCTAGTATAAACTAAAAACAGATATATACTTTTGGTAGAAAGTGGCATACTTTTCTATGATCTTCTTTTGCTGAAGATTTGGGAACATCTTTTTCAGGTGCAGATTTCGCACGTCCACCTTTTTTTCTAACTTCCTTACTCAATGAAGATCCATCCTCCATCTTATTACTAGCATCCCCTAGCTTTTCTGTCTCTTCCAGTGATTTTGCCACTGACTCACTTGTACAACCATCATTATTGTTAGATGTACCTTTATCAGTCAATGTTTTGCCCTTGTCAACAGTCTTGGCAGCTTGCTTCTTCCCAGGGCGCCTCCGCTTCTTTGATACAGAAATATGCTCTTCCTCAGATGCTTTTTCAGAAGCATTATCCTTAGATGCCTTCTCTCCACTAACAGGATTCTCCTTCTTTTCTAACCTATCTTCTTTAGATTCGTTCTCATCAGGGATATTGTCGCTCTGGATTGGCGATGCTGCATCTTCAGCCTCATGCCTAGGTGCCTCAGGTTGGGGCTGAGTTTCTTTTACTTCATCCACAGATTTGGGCTCTTCAACTGGTTTAGCCTCAGCATCAGATATATGCGCATCTTCACCAGGACTTTCATCCTTACATGCTTCCTGCTTAGCTTCTGCATTATCCCGCTTCTCTTCAGACTCCACAGATTTTTCAGCAACACAATCAGCAACCTCAGTATCAGTTGTTGCTTTGGCATCAAGATGATGGTTAGAATCATCTGCCTTCAACAAATTTGCATCAGTCTTTTCTTCAATATTCATCTCATCGATTCTATCCCTTAAAATTAACTCTGGAGATTTAACTGCATCTGGGTCTTCATCCTTAGAATTGGTCTCTCCAACAACATCCTTAGCATTCTGTTAAGAAGCAAACATAACCCACTCATTTAGAAGGAAAAAGGGATAACCTTCCCCAAGGTTATTATAGATTCATAACAGGGATCAACTTGCAAAATTTTATAAATATACCACTTTTATGTAAAAACCTGTCCCTACATAGTAAAGTATGATGCACAATCACCAAAAGCCCACTCGTAGTTAAACTAAATCAACCGCAACCATCATTGAATCATTAGAAGAGAGGTTAACACAAAATGGGGAAGAAGTAAATCAAACAATTTTTCTATTCTGTATTAGCAACTTTCAAATGATTCAGGACAAGTTGATAAAAGCTGCAGGTAAGAAAGAAGTGATAGAACAGGACTTTCAGAATGATCCCAGTGTGATAGATCTAGCCTAATTAAAAATCCTCAATGATGCAAATAATCTATCATCACATCTATGAAGATATCTCACATCACAGCTGCAACAAAGAAATGGTGTAGAAATTTCCCATAGAACTATCTTATACCAGACAAACTATAATAACTATAGACAGAAAAAACTCTAATTCAAGTACCATGAATGAGCATTGCTAGAACCCCATTTCAGAACACATGAAAAAACTCCCAGAAGCTCCCCGGAATTCATGATTATAAAAAGGACCATTTGTACTTAAACATACCATACCCAGCAGGAAACTCATTTTAAAAAAAAAAAAAAAAAAATTATAGATATCAGAAAGATGAATAATATAATGATAGCAGCAACAGCATCAGACTACAAACAAATGAATAAAACATCAGAAGACATGAATATATTAATTGCAAACAAGTGGAAGTGTACCGCATGGTCTTTGGAATTGCAGTCATTACTATGCCCATCTACATCGCTATTCTTTCCAAAAAGAGAAGATACAACTTCACTAAAGTCATCCACCGAAGCATCTAGAGATTTCACTGCTTGTGCCATATAGGGTCTAATCTTGTCTGCTGTATTCTGAATAACTCTTTCAGCCAATTTCTTTGCAATTGGCAAAACAGCCTATCAATCAAATCATTAACAGCATCATATGAAGCGTGAGAGAAAAAAACATATAAAAAACAAGAGCAGGTGAATATTAAAAGCAAAAAAAAAACCTCATTGTTCTTTTTCAAAGTAGACAAAATTGGACTGAGCAGATCTGGGGAGATATCTTCACTTTCTTCTAAAACAAGACTCATAATTGTCTCCATGGATCCAAAAATAACTTCAGTATGATAATCCCTGAAAGTAGAAACTATAAGACATAAGCAGTTAAGATAAAATAAATCCCTATCTCCAGCAACATATTACAAGACATCAAATCCATAATATATACATTTTTCATGAATGAGCCAATGCAGAGACTTTTCCACATTTTGTTGGCTTTCTGTGTCATGAGTTTGTTCTGTTGTGTAAACATGATATGAATAGTACAAGGCCTTTGTGTATATAATAACAAGTACAGAGATTATTGTTGGAAATCTTTTGTAATTAAAATTTTTCATAAATATGACTGTATGCCTCAAATGGAAGTAATGACAAGATAAACATTAGTGTAGATAAAATTGTTCCCTCACCCTGCAGGGCCCACAGTTTATGTAAACACATTGCAGAGAATTATTATCATCAGCTAAGCATCTACAACTATACAGGGTAAGCCATGTCTATCATGTGTTACAAACAAGGCCTTTCATCTTGTGAGTGAATTGGCAACAGAATGTATAGTTCTATGGCTTTGTTAAAGTCAGTAGTGGAAGCCATCTATACAAACACATTTTGAAGAGAAGTCTCCATTAATGGATTCAGATGGTTAAACTAAAACCAATAACTAAAAAGCAACTCAAATAGATTAAATGCATTATTTCAAACACACACACACACACACACACCAGTATCCAATATTAGTGTTAATAACTTATAATACACACAAGAAAAGTGCTTCCTTACCAAGTTTATCAGAAACCTTAATGTGTTTTCGCTTGGAATGGAAACGTGAAATTTCAGCCCCTTTGTTTTACAGACACTAATGAACTACATACTAGATTTTAGAACAAAACATTTTCCAGTTTACCACATCATATTTCTTTTACACGTAAATATAAGATGCTAAAAAATGTAATATTGAACTAAGAGTTTAAATATAAATGCATATATATTTCTTTCCATACCAATCACAAATGCACCAATTCACATTCAGCAAAACAAAAAGTATTTCAATTCGACTTTTCCACACTATTTGGTGACAAATAAACAGACAAACTGCAACAAAAAAGACATAATGAAAAACATGCAATGAGACACTTCAGCCATATGGAATAAATAATGGGAAACGAAAGGGAACAGATCAATAGTTATCAAATGAATGGAAAACTGGTTAAGCACCAGGATAACTTAAATGCACAGTTTACCTAGATAATGTATTAGCATAACCATAACTAAGAATGTAGTAATTATATTAGATAGAAATGACAGCGAGTCAAGTAGCATATAACTTAAAACTTTTACCTGATAGATTTAAGGAAGTGTTGAAACATTTCAATAATCAGCTGGTCGCATTCTAAATCCAGCATGATGACACAGGATCGGACTTTGGCTACAATTTCAAGGATAGCAGTCCTCTTCGCATGTGATCTGTTTGATGTATCCGACAAATGCTCGAAGGAGGACACAATCAACCGAAAGACATCCTAAAAAAGGACTGTCAGGAACCTATCTAAGCAGAGGGGGTAGAGAACAGAGAGGCAGGAAGTACAACTATAGATGAAAATATCACCTTCATTGTGTCATCATCATATGGAGCTTCTGGTGCAGTTATTCTGGTTATCTCACTGATGCAAGAGGCAATGCCTACTTTTACATCAGCATCAGAATGCTTCAGCAGCTTTTCCACAAGCAGTGCGTTCATCAGTGGAGAAAGAGCAGTTTGCATGGATTTGGCAGGTGACTGCTCCACTTTCGTCAAAAGATCCTCAATTTGCTTAAATATAAAATGATGAAGTTATCAGAAAACTAAACACAGAGAATGCAACGCGCCTGTGACATAATTCACTTAATAAATCCAATAGATGCCACAGAATATCTTCTGTAGTTAGTTTATCTTTTAAATTCACATTTTCTCGACTTTCCTTTCAAAAGTAAGAAGAAATGAAAGCGGAAAAATTCTTAGTATTAGAGATAGAAAGCTGTGCTACAAAGCCCAATGATAAAATATCTTCTGTATTTAGTTCATCGTTTAAAAAATCACATTTTCTTGACTTCCCTTTCAAAAGTAAGAAGAAATGAAAGAGGAGGAATTCTTAGCATTAGCGATAGAAAGCTGTGCTACGAAACCCAATGATAAAATATCTTCTGAATTAAGTTCATTATTCAAAAATTCACATTTTCTAGACTTCCCTTTCAAAAGTACGAAGAAATGAAAGTGACAAAATTCTTAGTATTAGCAATAGAAAGCTGTGCCACGAAACCCAAAAACAAAATTCCTTCTGTTATTTATTTCATCGTTCAAAAAATCACATTTTCTTGACTTTCCTTTCAAAAGTACGAAGAAATGAAAGAGGTGAAATTCTCAGTGTTAGCGATAGAAAGCTGTGCTACGAAACCCAATGATAAAATTATCTTCTGAATTTAGTTCATCTTTCCTTTCAAAAGAAAGAAGAAATGAAAGAGGCAAAATTCTTAGTATTAGCGATAGAAAGCTGTGCTTTGAAACCTAATGATAACATATCTTCTGTATTTAGTCCATCATTCAAAAATTCAACTTTCCTTTCAGAAGTAAGAAGAAATGAATGCGACGAAATTCTTAGTATTAGCTACAGAAAGCTGTGCTACGAAACCCAATGATAAAATTTTCATGACTTTCCTTTCAAAAGTAAGAAAAAATGAAAGAGATTAAATTCTTAGTATTAGCTATAGAAAGCTGTGCTACAGAAACCAATGATAAAATATTATTACAGTCTCGACTTTCACTGGGACCCACAGACGACAGTTACAAATGTATTTTCGAATATCTAGGCATTTGGTTCCTTAACAGAAGGGCATAGAAACTGTACATAAAATAGAATTGAACAGAAAAGCATATAACATGAAATATCAATAATTGTTTCAAGCAAGCAATTTCATTTAAACCCGAATGTTTAGAGCAAGGAGGAATGACAACTTGGGACAGTAACTAGTCAATTATTTTGAATTATACTAAAAGTGAATTTGTTAACACAAAGTCTATCCTCCTGATTCAAACTAAGTGATGAAACATGCTAATCCAACATTAAGATATTACATTGCACCTGCCCTATTTATAAGAATAATGAATCATTGGCAAAGGGCCTATTCCACAAGTAAATAAAAGCAAAAAAAAAACAAAATCGCAATAACGCCAACATCGTTAATTCTGTTCAGCGACTCGGAAACGTACAAAGGCCATCAAAAACCCAACATTTAGCGGTGAAGGAAAAGCAGTTATAAAAAGGAATTTTTTTGCTGAATAGGGCTTACATCTAGAAGAGACAGGAGTTCGTCGACCGAAGAGGGAGGCTGAAGCAGATTGTTCCCAGCTGCCGCCAGTTTATCCTCCAGTTCTTTCCCGGAAAGTGTCGGCATCGTTTACCCTGATTCAGTCTCGACTGGCGGATCTTCGACGCAAAAACGAAACAAGAAAAAAAAAATACACAGACGAAACAACCAGCAGTTCAAATCAAACGGCAGAGACGTCCCCCCGAGAACAAATGGCGAAACAGTGGCGAGGCGGACCTAGAGAACAAGGGTGCATTCCATCTCCTCATGCCAGAGGTGGGAATTTGAAATGGTCGATTTGGGGGAGAGAAATTCTTGAAACCCTAGACTGCAGTGCGCTACACAGACCAGAGCGAAAGAGAGGGTATGAATGAACTCATATTATAAATAAGATCTGATAGCGCAAACGGGAAAACGCAAACCCAACCCAACCCATGAACAAATAACTATTAACGATTTTATTAAAAGCGCGAATCTAAAGATCATATCCAAAGAAGAAAGCGCTTCTCTCATAACTTCAAATTTACTTTTAAGTCTTCCTACTTTTGGATATTACACTCAACTCCTTTTTTATCATTTAATTCTCAACTATGCCTTACGTTGTTTTTAATTACAATTTTATTTATAGTAAAATTGAAGTTGGCAATTGTTGAGCTACAAATAAATTATGCATATTTTATAAGTAGTGACAAGTAAAAGGAACCCCAGAGTATCTTTTATTTTTCTTATCTCTTTTAATTAAAAAAAATTATGAAATATTTTATTATTAAAATATATTATTTTTTCATAATAATTAAGAACAAAAAAGTTTTAGTAATTAACAATAAAAATTTATTCATAAAATTTTGGAGTGTGTTTATTTTGTATCTTTTATGAATTATTTTTTATTTTAGATATACAATATTTGTGTTGGTAATATAAAAATAACATTTGTCAGTGAATAATATATAATACTCCCTCCGTCCACTTACAAAGTTTACATTTACTTTTGGTGCGGTGTTTAAGAAATAATAGTATTTTAATTATAGTGAATAGTTAAAAGTAGTGTAATGACATTTTTGTTTGTTTTTTTTTTTTTTTTTGTAAAAGTAATGATGTGATGTAAAGTAAGGGTATTTGTGGAAAAAAATAGGGTATTTAATGAAATGTTAACTTTGTAATTGGACGTCCCAAAATAGAAATATGTAAACATTGTAAGTGGACGGATGGAGTATATATTGTATCGAATGCATTAAATGTAAATAATTTATGAAATACTTGATAATATTTATTTTAAAACCTTACATATATATATAGAGAGAGAGAGTATAAAGCCAAAACTACATTGCAACTTATTTAGTAAGTTTTACCATTATTGTGTAGAAACTAAAGTATTTTAAAGTTGCGGGATTTACTCGTAATTATTGAAAATGTTAATTCTTTCCACAAAAGAGATAACGATAAAAAAAAACATGCAAATTTGTTCATAATTATGGAAAATACAGTATCTTCCTACAAAAGAGATAACGACAAAAAAAACATTAAAATATACTACTTGTTAACACGTGTGCGTGTATATACTTTTAACCTAAAAGATTTTGTTTTATTCGAAACATATGAATTTAATGTTATCTTATTATTAATGAATTTTAAATACATTAATTTAAATTTTACGATGAAAATACTGTATGAATATATTACTTGTTAATACGTGTGCATACATATACTATTAACTTAAAAAAAATTGTATTGTCGAAATATTTGAATTTAATGTTATATCATAATTAATAAATATATGCTTTTAACATAAGACTAATTATTTTACCTCAATTTATTCAATATTCCACATAATTTGTCATTTTTTTCTTTATTTGGAAAGTCACTTTTTACATTTTATAATTTGTTAATCTTAATTATCTTAATTTTAATTTATAATTATTTTTATTAATACACTTTTTAATTATTTATTAACTATATTTTTCCTAAATTTATGTGTTACATTAACATAGACACTTTTAGTGGGATAGAGGGAATAATATTTTTGTTATAAATATAATTTATAATAAGTGTTGTGTTTGCAATTAGTTGTTAGCTTATTCGATTAGTTGATTTAACTAACAGATACTGTTTGTGTTAAAATAGTTGATAAAATAATTATTTTGTATTAGGTATTTATATATAAACTAACAATTAAAGAGATATTATATTTTATTTTAAAAATATTTAGTTGTGTTCTTTCTGTATGTATGATTTTTTAGAATTTTTATTATTAATTATTAAAAATTATAATTGTAAAAAGTAATGTATTTTTATTATAAAATATGAGTATTTTTTTCATTAAAAATAGTATAAGATGTAAAGGAATAAATCCCTTGTGTATGTATTTTTATTAAGGTTAATTTTTTATTGATTTATTTTTTCACTAAATTTATAACTTTAAGGAAATTTATTCTAATATATTTATTTTTAATTAAAAGTATATGGGATAATATATATAAATAAATTAATAATATTAATATTTTCTATTTTTCCTTTATTTTAACCATTTTAAATATTTTATAAATAAAAAATAATTTTATATACAAAAATTAATAAAATTTAATTACTATTATTTGTTTAATTATAGTTTAAAATTAATTTGAAATTGATTATTAATTTAAATTTATGTTTCTAGTATTTTGATATGATATTTTACGATAGAAAATTGTATATTTTTATTTAAAACTATACAAGCGTTAATTTTAATTTGAGATCATAGAAGAATAATAGTAAATTTATAACTTACTTCAACCATCTACTCATTAACTTCTTGGTCGGTTCTGCCGTCTAGTCCTACTCCATAACTTCGAAGTCAGTCCGCCACCTAATCTTATTCACTAACTTATGGGTTGGCTCCGCGACCTAGTTTTATTTTCATTTCTCATTATTGGGATAGCTCTTCCACCTAAATCAAATATTTACACTATTTTAATTATGAATTGATTTAATATAAAATAATATTTTTTATATATCAACATAATTTATCGAACTTACATAAAAATAAAATTAAAAAAATACATTCACCCAAAAAATAGACAAACCCAACTTATGCAATTATATATGCAAAATTATGTAATTTTCAATTAGCAATATTTATTTTAAAACCCTACATATATAGCATAAAATCTAAACTACATTGCAACTTATTTAGTAAGTTTTACAATTATTGTGTAGACATTAAAGTATTTTAAAGTTGTCGGGTTTGCTCATAATTATTAAAACTTCAGTATATTTCCACAAAAGAGATAACGACAAAAAAGAAAAAAAATATATTTTTTTAAACACGTGCACATGTATATACTACTAAGTTAAAAGAATTTGTTTTATTCAAATTATAAGAATTTAATGTCATCTTATTATTAATGAATTATATATATATATATGTTAAAGTTTAAGATGGAACGTATGAATATATTATTTGCTAATATGCGCGAATACATATACTATTAACCTAAAAAAATTGTATTACCCAAGTACATGAATTTAATGTTATATCATAATTAATGAATAGATGCTTTAACTTAAAAGGGATAATATTGTTTTTTTATATAAATAGAAATAGAGGTTTCAAGGGGATAATCAGTCGTAGAAGCAAGTAGTGAAAGGGTCAATGCATATTAGAGGGGCGAATAGAGAATGATTGCTTCCAAGGGGTGTAACAAGTTCAATTTGGCATCATGTCGGGAGATCCTAGTTGAGATTTGAAAAGCGGTTGGTGGGAGATTTGAAATTACAAATCATCCTTGGTAATAGGGCTAAGACTAAATTTGGGAGGATGTGTGGATGGAGAGTGAGAATCTTAAAACACAATTCCCTCGTATTTTCACTCTAGCAGTACTCAAGAAATGGTGGGTTATGTCCTTTGAGAGATGGTAGAAAGGAAAATAGATTTGGGAGGTTCCTCTCCGAAGGGAGGTCCTTAGTTGGGAGGCAAGTAAATGTGACGCTTTTTGGGCTCTAATAAATTTCACATGCCCGCGAGAGGCGGTTGAGGACAGGGTGATTTAGACAGATGTATCAAATGGTATATTCACGACGAAGGTAGGCATTTACGCAATTCAAAAAAAGTTTGAGTGGTACAGGGAAACAAATTTTAATAGAGGGATTCCGTTTCCATAGAGCTTATTAAAAGAGGTATGACGCTGATTGGAGTAGTTGAATGCCCTTGTGTGTGGGATTGAAAATGAGGAGTCTGATCATATTTTTGCGATAAGCAAATTTGCATCCCACGTGTGGCGGGAGGTGTCAAGTTGGTTTAAAGTGTCTTAGTGCATCCCAATAATATGCAGGGATTGGTTATGGGATGAAAAGGGCTTCAGAGGACGGCTTCCTATAAATTGATTTGAGACATTCTTTATTTCACGATTTTTTTGGTGCATTTGGAGATCAAGAAATGAAGTTGTGTTTCAAGGAAAACCACTTTCAAATTTGATATAGTATAAAGGGTTAAATGGGTGGCATGGAAATAGTTTGATGTTCATAACCCTGGAGTAAATAGTACTGCAGTGTTATTCAATGGGAATATGGACTAACTCTACTTTCATCGGAAGGAGAAAAGTGTGGCTAGAATTGTATCTATATGGTGGATGCCTCCGCCGCAGTGTTGTTGAAAAATCAACGTGGATGGTCCGTTAAGGGAAGTCATGGAGAGGCAGAGATTGAAGCGGTGTGAGAAATACGGTTGGACGGATCATATTAATGGTGTCAAAACATATTGAAGTTTCGATCTAGGTGGAAACGGAATTGAAGGTGATAAGAGTGGGGCTTGAGGAAATCCGTTGTTTGGCAGGTTTTCCATTACTAAGTGATTTTAGAGATTGACTCTTCTATGGTGGTTACGTGGTTGCATAGGAGTGCCAAATTTCTATGAAGAATAGACGTGAAGATTCATATAATTTTTGCTTTCATGTCGCACTGCAATGTTTTTAAAGTTGAACATGTCTATAAGAAAAAAATATATATATATTTGGCAAATAGGTAGCTAAAAGAGAAGCAGAAGGGACCTGGATTTAATTGCTTGGTTGATAATGAGTGGAGATTTTAGTTTATGTTTTGTTAAATTTTAGTAGCACGTATGGGATTGGGGAGTTATTTGATGTTAGTGAGAGAGACTTTTTTATTTGTTGAAATTTTGTTTCTAAGTGCAGTATTGAACTAGTGTCCGGTGTGTTGTAACAAATTTAATCTTTGATGGTACAATTAGTTATGGTCAAGATAACCTATATTCTGTGAAAGACATTGAAGTGTCTGGAAGTGAAAGTCTTATGTTTGGTTTTAGTTTGTGAATATAACTCAAGAAGGCTATTGTAATATGTTTTAGGTGGGGGAGTTGTACTGACATCTTTTTTTGCTAGCAGTACCTAAATTTCTTCCTGTAGCAAGAAGTGACCGTTGAAGAGGTATTTGGTTTGTTTTATTGTTTGAAATTGCCTAATATTTCCTTCGTCCCAAAAGAGTTGTCTTATTTACACAAATGTTACTGATATTATAAATTTAAAATAACACACAGATTAATTAAATTACCCCACCCACCCTAATTAATATCCTACTCACCCCATTTAATTACCACCCACCCACCTCCTAAATCCACCAACCTCGTAACTCTAATTCTAATATTCTCTCTCTCTCTCTCTCTCTCTCTCTCTCTCTCTCTCTCTCTCTCTCTCTCTCTCTCTCTCTCTCTCTCTCTCTCTCTCTCTCTCTCTCTCTCTCTCTCTCTCTCTCTCTCTCTCTCTCTCTCTCTCTCTCTCTCTCTCTCTCTCTCTCTCTCTCTCTCTCTCTCTCTCTCTCTCTCTCTCTCTCGTTGTGGCTCATTTATCCCTTCTTCCTTCAAACTCTTCTCTTTTAGGGGTTTTTTTTTTTAAAAAAAATAAAAAATCTCACCGATGCTGCTATATTCGTCGTTGAATCGATTAAAAAACTTCGGAAATGGCTTCTCATTTTCAAGGTGAGCTTTATGAACTATCGAATTCGGCATTTTTGTGTCCTCTACCGTGATCAAATTTTCCAATTTCAACTTTGGTAACACCGTTGTCTACTACAAAGTTTCTGCCGATTCGGAGTCAATCTATTATCATTACTATTCTAATTAAATAAATGTCATAAGATAAAACTGTCTTTATACATGTATTGTATTATATATCTGTAAACTATTAATATATTAAAAAATCCACATAAAAAAATAAATTATTACATTTGTGATGGATGCAAAAAAGTATTATATATTAGATAAATATGTATATATTCTATTTTTTATAATATTAAATGCGTCAATAAATTTTGTTAAGTGAACACATAATTTAAGGTATTCATACATTTTTTATCCTAATTATAGTAATATACTTTTGCTTTTATCAAAGCAGAAAATTCAACAAAATTATTATTATATAATAATATCCGATGTTTATTTTTATTAAATAAATCACATCAAACAATTAGATAAGAATTTTGAACCTTGAAAGTTTTGGTGAATTTTAAAAATAGTAAAAAATTAAATATTTCATGATTTATGTGATATTTTATAAAATAAAATAAAATTACAATATTATATGTTTAAAAAAAAAAACTATTGATTAATAGAATAATAGTGACAAAACTTAAAAAAATATATAAGGCATTTTTTTATTTCTATTTAAAGAATAAATCATTATTTAGTTTGTAAGGTTTCTAATAAAAGAAAATATATATATATTTTTTCTTATATAATATCATATTAAAATATTATTAAAATTATATTTTTTATTTTTATAATAAAAAACAAACAAACCAATATTATATTATGTATATAAGAATAGCCTTAAATTTTCATTCTCCTACTATTATTTTGTAAGAGTAAAAAGTAATCCATACTTTTTTCAAGAATTATTTCCTTAATTCATTCTTGTCTTAGTGGGCTGATTATACACAAACCCAAAACAAAGTCTAGATCAGTCCACTATACATTAAGGGTGTGTTCGTTTGATGGATTTGGATTAAATTCCACTATTCATCCAAAATTTTTCCCCCAAAAACATCAAATCAAACACCTATTTTTCATTTTTTATATTATACTAAAAATCAATTTTACATTCAAAACATCACATCATCACCTATTTATATCACATCATACAACTATTCAAATTCAAAATTTTTACTATTCAAACCCAATTCAAGATCATTTAGAGTAGCAAATAAATAGTGAAAAATTAGATCATATATAGATATAATATGCCCCAGTAGACCCAATTAGAATGGGCCCAATAAATGAAATTTTATACCTTCATTTTGTTTAGTGTTTTAGTTTGATGTACTTTTTTTACAGAGAGGTAAATAGTTTGTTTGTTTAATAAAATTGTTTGAAGAAATATTTTTCATATGAATATATGAAATTGTGTAAATAATATAAAATTAATAAGTGTATTTAATATATATTATTTTTTTTGAGAAAATATGATTTTGTAAATTGTAAATCTGTCTAAATTTGTATGAAATGTTAAACTTTTTGTGAGAAAAAAAATAGTTTGTTTTTTCCAACATTATAAATTCAAACAAATACTACTCATTCCGAGCACATTTTTCAATAAATATATATTATTTTTTATTATAAAATATCATATTAAATAATATTTAAATAAAAATTTAAATCAACATCCAATTCCAAAAGCACAACTAAATAAAAAATTTAATATGTATTATATATGTTTGTGAATGGTATCAGGTAAAAAAATAGTTGAACAAATAAACTTTATATATTAATATATATTAAAAAAATAAAAATGAGGTGCTGTTTGTTTGTGTTTGCATTTTGAATAATAAAAATCGTAATAATTATTTGATGCGATATAAATTTTTAAGTATAATATATAAATATATATTTAATTTGATATATATATTTTTTTTAATTTGATTTTTTTTTTTTAAAAAAATGAATAATAAAAACTTCTAGAAACCCACAACCACACGCATCATTTAGCCGATGGTTTTTGCATTATTTAAGCCTAATTTACTCGTATCAGCCCGCTTCATATCCGGCCCAGTTAGATTGGCCTAATTTAGATTTTGTTTCATCTTATTTTATTTAATGGATTTGTTCACACAAACAATATTCTTATGACAATTTCCATATATATATATATATATATATATTCTTTACTAAACACAATTTCTATGAAAGAGCAGCATGAAAATTTAAACATAGGCTTCAAGAATAAACAAGTTTTTTCACAGCATTAGATAGGGCAATGACACACAAAAAAGCCAAATCCAGTTACTACTACAGCTACATGTTGTCTACAGATCTGTTCATTTCAGAAAATTGTTTCCATACCTATCCATAATCAGGACACAGAGTATGAATTTTAAGTACATCGCCGGAGAAGAAGTTATCTAAAAGTGGTTGGGACACAAGATCGCACCTTCTTCATCACTTGGCCTGTTCACACTCGATATGTTCCCACGAGCATTTCAACCACTCCCACGAAGACTCCAATCCAGCTAACTTCTTCTTACTGGACTCGAGGTGATCTTCCCACACGATCATGCGCAAAGAAGAAACCTTCGCCTGAGTCTCGATTTCTTGAATTGCTGCTTCCATCGATGTTTTTTGAGCAGCTGTTTCTCTAGCTTCTGATTCCAACTTCTCCAATTTTGGTTCAATCATGGAAATCTCCTGTTCTGCCTCGACTATCAGTTTTCTAAGTTCTGATCGACGATTCAGTAGTTTCTGTCGAGCTGCTTGAATCTCTGCATCCTTTGCAGCTGCATCTGCATGCTCGGTAACCAGCGCAGACTTTCTAGACTCCACCTGACTTAATTTTTCCAGCTCGTCTTTACTGGTGGCGAGTCGACGGTTAACAACATCATATTCTGCTCCTATCTCACCAGCAGAGTGCACCATTTTCTGTACTAATTCTTGAATATCGGAACATTTGGCAGCAGCAGGAGATTCGATATATTCCAGTAAGAAAAGCTGTAAATCAAAAAATCGTTCGGCTGGTTGGCCAGGACCACCAGCTAATATGGAACGTATCTTTTCAACAACCTCGGATGTCGGGGATTTCATAACAGGGTGTGCCTGAACAGATAATAAAATTGATTGATAATTAAACTAGTCAGCCGAGAAGGTAATCATAGAAATAACTTACCTCAGAAACTGTGTCGTCTTTAACAAGTTCCCAGCGCTCACTTTTAAGATCTAGTAATTCTTCCTCACCGTTGGCGAATAGCACCTGTTTAGAAGATGCATAAATGCAGTAAGGATTTCATAAGCAACAGATTACATAAACGAAAATATTAGATGCTGACCTGGTATTTCTTCTTGCCGGAGCTAAAAGAAGCAACGATTATACCCTCAAGAAACCTGGCCATAGCAACCAAAAGCAGAATGCAGCCCATCAGTTACCTAATCATATACTACTGTACAGCGGAAATGTAAGGAAGACTGACATTTGATGTTTTGGTCGCCAAACTTGAACTTTTGAACCAATCAAATCCTCTTCAGCTTCCATGATCTCCGATACCTGTCATAAATAGAAATAAATTAAGATGAATTAATAGGAATGCATAAACTTAAAGTGTTGATGTAACAACCAAAAATGAAGCTGCAGAATCTCCTGCAATTTCAGATGTTCCTTCCATGGAGCAAAGTGAATCGTTGGCCAGTGATGTAATTTAATAAATGGCAAGCAAAGCAACCCACATTTTCCATCTTTAGAAACTCATCAAATTTTGATTTATATTACATAAAAGAAAGGGAAAAAGAAAACTCAGATATTCGAAACTAACAACACATGTCTACAATAATTGAATTGAAATCAATAAAGATCAAGATACAGCTATCAATTGTGTTGGATTTAACCATAAACAATAGGGCATAGAGCAAAATAACACATCCGGAAGCATAACCCACATCATTGCACACGCCTATGAGATATCTTTGTCTTATTAGAGTTTAGGGATAATTCACATCAATTTTAAACAATAGATTGATGAAAACTCTATAAGGTAAAACAAGCAAACAGTAACATTTTGAAGTTGGCTTATATTATTACTGTTTGCTTGTTTACATGGTAGAAGAATCTCAACTAAAAAACTAGCCAATTTATAGGTCAAGTATGAATCCTCTTCCAATTACACAATCATTACTTTAGTCTAAATCCAAGCAAACTTATATACACCCATTAATTGGCATTTAGATTATACATATACTCTAAAATTCATCAATAATTCTACAACATCATATAGTACAATTAAAATATTCCGATAAAAAAAAAATACAAAATCCTTCATAAAAAAAAAAAAGTACAAAATCTACAAAGCAGTATAGCTATACATAAAAAATAAAGAAAAAAAAGAGACTATTTTATTATATATATCAATGAATCCTCATCAAACTTACAGTAATACACAAAATTTAACAAATTAAAATACAGGCATCTTCAAATAGGCCCCATTGAGAGGTTCTTACACATTTAATTTGACACTTAACACTCTCTTTTTCTCCTTATCCTCTATATTGATTTTAATGGTCTATAGCCTCAATGATATCCAATGTATTGATTCTCAGTACTTATGTTTTCAACTTTGTTTTCGTTCTATTTGTTAAGAGTTATTATTTTCTCTAAAAAATATCATACTTATTTAGAACTTATTTTTCATTTAAAATGTCGCATAAAAAACCTATTCTCTACTTCGAACAGTACACCCAATCCCTATTTACATTACATCAAACATCTATTTTATTTTTTACTGTTCCCAAAAGATCCTAAAACTCCAAAACACTTCAAAAACATATCTAAACACAGCTTTACTTAGTTGATAACTTTGGAAAATGGGTATACGAGAAACTATGGTTTGTTTACTTGTAAGGATGACAATGGGATTGGCCAGACCAAAACGCAACTTGTTTAATCGGTTCCAATTATTTGGGTATGGATCAAGTTGAGTCGGTAAGATGATAAAATCAGGTTGGGTCCATGGTCTCATTTTAATCAATGTTGGGTCCAATTATTCGAGTATTGAATCAAGTCGAGTCGGATAAGATGATAAAATAATCAATTTGGGTCCATGGTCATATAATTGAAGTGTATTCTTAATTATCACATTTAATTTCCAAGGAAACAGTGGTTTAAATTCCTTTCGATAGTTCTACACTCATGACACTTGGATAAGGTAGTTGTGGTAGGGGCGTGACCTCACTAGACTCATTGCAATAAAGAGGGGTCATGAAAAAAGGAGTTATGGATAATATCCACCCCTTCGGATGGCCAACATTGCATTTCTTGAGGCTTCAACAATTTCCAGCCTTGTCAAACATATATAAGAAAATATTACTCTAAACGATAAAAATACAAGTACACAAGTCTACAATATATATATATATACATAAAAATAGTATCTTAAAAAAGACTAAACTATTCTACATACAAAATGGCCTACATACAATATATCCAACACTCCTCTTCAAACTGAAAAATACAAATTGTATGATACAAGTTTATCATATAGATATTTGATTCGACGACCTCTAAGAGATTTTGTAAGTTCATATGTTTCTAATGTCATAGCTTGATATTTTGCCTCTGCACTATCTGCCGAGGGTGTGTAGTTCAAGCAGTGAACCCTACCCTCCATTGGCATGCTAAAGGTTGGGGGCCTGATCCTCGTGAGGTGCGTAAGTCTGTGCTTGATATTCTACCTCTGCACTTGATCGAGCAATAACACTATGTTTTTTACTTTTCCAAAAAATAAGATTATCTCCCACAAATATGCAAATACCGTGAAGTAGAATGTCTATCAAGTGGAAATTCTGCCCAATTAACCTCTGAGTTCCCAATCACTTCAATATGGCCTTGATTATTATACAATAAGCCTTTTCTAGGCAACCATTCGATGACATCATAATTCAAATAGCACCAATAGGTATCCCACAAAGAGTGGATGAATTGACTCACATGATATTTAAGCTTACCAACCAACCTATAATATTTGCCGGCATCAGCTAATGGTTTCCCTTGTCCTAGAAGAAGCTTCAAATTTGGATCCTTTGGGGAGTCATAAACCAATTTCTTAAAAAATGTCCAAAGCATACTTCTGTTGTGGAAGAACAATTCTATCACATGATCGAGCAATTTCATTACCAAGAAAGACTTTAATATTTTTAGTTTGAAAATACGGGAATAGATGTTCTAACTAAGTGATCCCTTCTTGATTATTCCTAGGGAGATCAATATCATCAACATATACAAAGAGGTATAAACACTTACCACTTGATGTGTGTATGAAAAATAAAATGATCTAATGTACTTCGAACCATGCAAAATTACTGATGACACTGTTGAATCGACTACAAAGCACGAGAAGATTGCTTATAATGAACAACGTAGTTTGCAAACTAGACTTGACTTCCCCTGAGCAACAAATCCGGAGGTTGCTCCATATAGATTTCTTCTTGAAGAGGCCAAAAGTGCATAACTGCTAAAGTTAAAAAAAAAAAGTGGATTAAGGACATCTTGACAACTGGAGCGAATGTCTTAGTATAATCTTCACCAAAGACCTGTGCAAAGTCCTTAGTCACTAGACGGGCGTTAAGACGAGCAACTTGACCATTCAGTCAACCTTAACTGCATAAACCCGCCGAAAGGCCACAATGGACTTACCTAAAGGTGTAGGCACTAAGTCCCAACTACCATTAGTATATAAGGCAGTCATTTCATCCACCATTGCCTATCACCAACCTGAACGAGAAAAAGCGTAATAAATGTATTTAGGTAGGGAAACAAAAGATAGGTGTGATATGAAAGTATAATACGTGGGAGACAAGCGGGAAAACTTAGCAAATTGTAAATGGGCTGTGGATTGAGAGAATAACGTGTACCTCTGCATAACGGTTTGAATGTAGACTCTAGCAGAAGGACCCATATGAGGAGAATAAGACAAAGGCAAGGATTGAGAGTTAGGACATCGGAAAGAGCTGTAGCAACATTATCGGTAGAAACATTAAAATGAGGCACTAAAAGTCAAGGATGATGACTATAAACAAGAAAAGGTGAAGGCGAAAAAAGTGGGGAAGAGAAAGGAATAGATAACACATGACTAATAGATGGTGTCACAGACGAAGAAGATAAATAGAGGGTTACTCAGAGAAAGTAACATTGGCAAAAAAGTAATATCAATGAGTATTAGAAGAAAAATATTTACATTCCTTTTGAACCCGAGAATAATCCGGAAATACACACTTTAGCTCCCAAGGGCATGCGGTTTATAAGCACGCAGTAAGAACATCAGCACAAAACCGAAAATGAACATTATGATGCACGAGTAGTCTCAATAAGGTAGCACTTCTTGCGTTCATCAAGTCCATTATGTTTGAGTATAAACACGAGATTACAGGAGTTCAAAAGTATTCAGTAGCATTTTCAGCCTGAATTAATTTAATATACTAAATTGATTTTGAATTTCTAACATAAAATGTTCTAAGACAAAATAATTTAGAATGAGCTTTAATTAAATAAAGCGAGTCCACCTAGAAAAATCACCAACAAAGTTAACAAAATACTGAAAATCAAACATATAAATAGTTAGACACGACCCTATATATCAGAGTGAACTAAGCAAAGAGCGTATTGACCTGCTGAGAAAACAAAACACGAGTTTGTTTTTCTAACTGGCAAGACTAACAAGACAAAAAAGATAAACTAGAAAGACTTCAAACAAATGTGACACAACTTAGAAAGACTTGGATAACCCACCATTGGTTTAGAAGTGTGTAGGAGAGCTAGCAGTGGAACAAGCAACTAAAGGTAGGGCAAGGCAGGGTATGTCAAGGTGATGAAGTCCATGAAACTGAAGTCATGTGCTAATCGTCTTTCCCGTGCTATGGTCCTAGATAGAAAATTATCAGAGTTAAAGTATCGAGCAATTCAAGGTTTTGGTTAATTAACTGACAAAATCAAGAATAGGGAACAAATAAAACAGATGTCAAGGGTAAACATGGCAATGGTTGAGCATCACCTACAACTTTAACAGAAACTTTTGAACCATCAATTAAAGTAACATAAGGTAATGAGATAATTTGTGAAAATAAGAAAATAGTTTCGGATTGATGGAGAAGTGATGAAAGACACCAAATTCAAAGACCCATGGACCAAAAGATGTACCCGTGTGAGCAATAGAGGCAACTGGTGAAAAAAATGATTGCTTTGAAGCTTGGTATGCAATGAATTCCTCATAGTCAAAACCAAATAATGTGAAAAAATTTCTTGACTACGGAGGAGTTTCAGCCTGCGCAACAATAGTCCAAGGTGGCCGTCCATGTAGTTTACAATATTTTTCGCAACTATGCCCCTTTTTTGTTGCAATAAGTACATTGCGGACGCGGTTTATTTTGATTCCGAGGACTCCCATGGAAAGTAGACGAAAATAAGGACATACGAGCAAACTTGTCTCCGAAGTCAATAGTTGGATTCGAAACTAATGAGACATGTGATAGACGGGAATGGACATCATCAAAAGTAGGAACGTCAAGCTAGAAAGAAGCTAATCACAAACTGGGCTTAAATTAGGACCAAAGCCAATAAGTGCAACCACCATAAATCATGTATCTCGCTGAGCCAACTCCTCAACCGTTGTTTTTTCGGGAGGCAACACAGAATTGAATTAAGTTTGCTTAGATACTCTAGAATTGTCAATCCTAATTCATAAAGAGTGACTAAATTAGACACAACATTATACAACCGTTGAATATCATTGGTGTATAGAATTTTGGCATATGTCCTAAGTTCATAGAAATTTGTAACATTTGAGAAAATGGAATGCAGGGTTGGATCAATTGACTACCAAAGGAAACTTCATAGTAAAGCCAAACAACTTTGTTTCGGCAATTAGATCGGAAAGAGTGACAAGATGACTTGCCAAACCTTGACCTATACATCACATCTGTACAACTTTGGGCCACCAACCATCCGTTGAACAATCATTCAATAGAAATCGCAAGAGTTGGAGAAAGAATACCGGCAAAAGAACTAGAACTAGACATTTTGGAATCAAGGCAGCCCTATAGACACCTATAAATTAACTCCCTTCGTCCCACTCCAAAGCAACCTTTTGTGTTTTTGTGATAGATTAAGAAAAAATATATTTTATTGGTTAATGAAAGTATGAGATAATTTTGATATTTTTGTCTTTTGTACTTTATGTATAAATTAATTGTATTGTGTAATGGTATGTTGGTAATTTATGTAAAAATTACAAAGTATTTTTGTATTAGTATGTGATTAGTTTTACTATAATAAAAGAATGATACTTTTGAGTGAGACTGACGAAAATAGTAAAAGGAATACCTTCAGTTGGGATAGAGGGAGTGTAACAAACTCGTAACACCCTATGACAAAGAAGTTGAGACTGCTGATCTACCTGAAAGATAACAAAACTGGTGGCAACCTCCCTGGGAGAGAGAACAAAACCAACGCCGGTTCACCCTTCCCAACGATTTCTCCGACGTTTCGAAGTCGCTGATTGGCAACAAACAGAACGATTGCAAGCAGAACATAGGTGCGAGTGCAATAGCAATTTCATATTCAAGTTCGAGCAATCTAGAATCAATGCGAGTGATGACAACTTCCGAAAGGGATGGGATGCCATTAAGATGAGATGAGTTTAGGGTGAGAAAGGCTATGATACTATGTAAAAAAAAATATTATTTTGAATATTACACAAGTACAATATATGTATACATAAACAAATAAATAAAATATCTAAGAAGAGCCTAAATTATTATAAATACAAAAATGACCTATATACCATATATCTAACAAAGATGATGCTGCTACGAGTCAATATTCACCCTATATTGTGAATTACGTCAACTTAGTAAACATTAATGTATTATTTTCTTTGCTCAAGTATGTCCCCGGAAGACAACTTCCTGCGCCTACTAGGCTTTTTCCTAGATTGAAGTTCACTACCGGTAAAGTAAGGCTAAGCTAGGTTACCACCTACCCTTGCCTAAGGTATCTTGCAATAGGATGTAACATTTCCTAGTTGAGAGCATACATGAATAAGTCAATAAAACAACTTAAAAAACATTTGTGATTGTTCATAACGACATTAAAGACCTAGTCGGTTTAAGTCCAAGTTGGGTTTTCCCAGATGACCTGGTTATATTTGATAAAAGATCACACTGAAATATTTTCCATTCTTGTTCATTTTGTGTTGAAATTCACAATCAGTTTGGTTGTCATATTCATACATTTGTAGCGATAATGCCAGAGAGTACTTCCCTAAGTATTATTCGGTTATCTCAACCAACAAGGTATTCAACATCAATCTTATTATTTACCCAAAAACAAAGGTGGATTCACATGATTTACTGATGGCACGTGTCACCAGTGATTTTATTTCAACTAAAAGATTTTTTTTAAGTGTGCTACAATTAAAAAAACTAGTGATATATTCAAAATTTTAAGTGCTGCCATTATCCAATTAATTGTAAAAAAATAGTGCCCCATTTAGAATTTGAAATGTCATTATTACCCAATTAATTAAAGTTTAATCCAAATAAACAATTAATTTATATTTTAAAAATATAAATATACAAAATAATATTATATTATTATTTTTCTATATTATCAAAAATTATTTATTTTGACATGTTTTTATATTAACTATGACCTTTTATACTCTAAGCCAAATCTCATTCTTTCTACATTATTAGGAAAAGAACTTTTTCTACTTGCCCCCAGATATTCAGATGTGTTTGCTTTGTTCACCAGCTTCAACCTTCGACTAATTAGTTAAGTCCTACATTTATTTCCTAGACATTTCCAACTTAACATAGAATATGACTGCATTATTCCATCCTTGAACTATTTCTTTATCTTTGATGCTGTCAAATGTTAATTCTTGAACATCCACCTCCGTTGAACCCCTTCTCTCAAGATGCTTTTCCAGCTCTCACTCGTCCTCTGGAGTCTTCTATTGAACCCCATCTCACTTCTAATCCTTTAACCATATTTCTTCAACTTGATCTCTACTCATAGATCTCACCACTCAATAGATGTTTATTCTCACCTATCTTCACTAGACAATGTTTTTTATAATGTTTCTATCGTCGTATGAAAGAATATGGGTCTTGTATTACTCACCACTCAATACATGATATTGACTCTCACCTGACATCTTTTACTTCAACTTCACTAAACAACGATTTTGATATTTACATTATCATATAGAATGATACAAGTCTTGTATTTCCCACCTCACTTTGCTCTTCATTGCCGTTTCTATATTATTTTGTAATTGATCCTTTGTTGCACTAGTGTCGGTGCTAGCACTAATTCCTAAAAAAAAGAGGATTTTGGCCAAATTAGAATTTTTGCAAGCAGTTAAACTAAAAATTGAACGAGCTTAGCATTTCATGTTTAAACTGGACTTGAGCTTGGCACATGCTTGTTCATAGAGAGATTACACCTGAAGTTTTTGTTTGATTTTAGCTCGTTAAGCAATTTTTTTTCATGTTCAACTCAAATCAGCTTTTTAAATTATTTTATTTTATTTTAATTAAATTTAAATTCAATTAATTATTATTTATTAATAAGTGTGTAAAAAATTAGAATAATGTATAGTATTATAAATGTATATATTTATTAAATATAAAAATTGATATAATTTATTAACACACACTATCAAACATTCGTGAACAAGCTTTAGCTCGTTCGTGAATATAATGGACTAAAATTTTTGTTTGTATTAGGCCAACTTAAGACTTCTAGTGGCAACGTCAGTATTGGCGCCGGCAATCCTTTGTTACAACAGTAACGCTAAACCCAAATAAGTAAAACCTTGGTAGGAACTCTGGACATGTGAGCATTGACCGAACCAAAAACTTGATAAAAAAAAACTAAAAACTAACTTGACAAATAAGTCAGAATATTCCCAATATGTTGTGGCCAGAAAATCTCAGCAATGTATGCCAGATAGACCTTTATGCATGGCCAAAGTCAGCATCAACAAAAATGTTGACCATGTTAACCAATCACTGATCAAATGTGATTGACGTAAGCTGCTTCTAATGATAGCGTTCGATGGCTAGTACTATCTCAGAGTCAAGAATATGGTAGCAGTGGTGGTATAGGTCAAACGTGTTAAGAAAGTGACAAACAAACACAATTAGAACAAGTTCCAACTATTTTGTAATGGTAGAGGATCTTATATTTAAGAGGTAGATTGAGTATCTCAGATTCGGTAAAAAAAAAAAAAGACTGTGATACTATGTTATATTTTAGAAAAAATTTAAAGTTATTAATTAATAATGGAATCACCTTCTATTTATAGGCATGGTATAAAAAGAATAAATACAAATAATAACCTAATATAGTGGATATGGCTAAATAATAACAAACAAATTTTAATATTATCAACCAAAATATCTATAAAATTATATATTAACATCTTCCTCACCATCTAATGTGACTATTGCATTTCATTAGGTCTTTATTATCATGTTTAATTATAATAGTGTTGTTCATTTGAAGGCTCAATTTGTAGCTAGAGGTTACACATACGTTTATAGCATGAATTATACTCACTTTCTCTTTGGTTGCACAAATGACCTATGTTTATATGTTTGTTGCCTAGCAGCCATGCCTCTCTCCATCAGGTTGAGATATTAAATATTTTTTTGTGGTGACTTAGGCGAGATTGCTTATATGGAGCACTTGTGTTTACTTCGAGATTTTCTTTCATATTTTTTACTATGCAACCTTTACTCTTTCCTAAAAAAAATACATTATATTCTCTCACAAAACATCACATTACATCCAAACTATTATTCAAACCAAAAATAAAACTAAATTAAAAAATATTAATAGAAAAAATCACCAAGTAAACACACCCTTTGTTGCTTAAAATGAGGTTCCTTTGATGTGTTGATTAAATATAGCGCTATATAGTTTAAATAAATCATCAAGACTATTGGTTGGGACAATGCAACTACAATAGTAATGTATTTGGCTGCAATGATGTGGAATTGATTATTTAATTTTTCATTATAACACTAATGTAGAAAAAATTCATTTAATGGTCTACATTGATTATATTGTGATTACAAGTGATAACACTATAAAATTCTTTTAATGGTCTACATTGATTATATTGTGATTACAAGTGATAACTCTATTGGAATCCAATTATTAAAGTTTTTTCTCTATATCAAATTTCAGACGAAAGACCTTTGACAACTTGGATACTTTCCTAGTATTGAACTTGCACAATCTAGGATGGAAATTTGCATGTCATAAAATATGTACTTGATCTTTTGAAAGAAATAGAGCTATTATGCGCTAAATTAGTAGATAATCTCATAGAACTATATATTAAACTCGACATGGAGAGATGGGAAAGCTTGAAAGTTTTGTAATGGTATTTGTCAAGATATTAAAAGAAATGGTTGATAATAAGAGAATGCTCAATTGAATCTGCCAAAGGTGAGTGCAAGGAAGAAGTTAATGAAAAGAAGAAACGTTAATATCTATGATTGGGCCAAATATATTTTCTTATGTACGTTTAGTGTTTGTCTCCTAGGCCCATTGGTATTTATTTCTTTTTAAGCCCATCTATTGGGCTATACTCTGTTTGTTAAATTGTTTGTTAGGTTGATTAGTGGTTAGATTCCAAAGGCAATACAAAACAGAGGAAAAAAAAGAAGAAATAGAAGCACTTAAGAGTAATGGAACTTAGGAACTTACTTACCTACCCAAAGGAATGAGTGCGATAGGAAGTAAGTGGATATTTAGGGTGTGTTTGTTTGCAACAACTAAGTCAATTTATGAACAAGCCGTTAACACAGCATTGGAAGGCTGCTATCCACCTTCTCATATATCTAAAGGGAATGTTGAATTTTATGGATTATTATTTGACTCTTTGTTCTTCATTGCAATTGGAGCCTTATTGTGATGTAGACCGGGGCACCTATCCTGATACAAGAAAGTGTATAACAAGCTACTGCATATTCCAAATCTTATTTCTTGGAAAGCTAAGAAACAAACTACTGTAAAAAGTTTCTCTATAGAAGCAGAATATAGGGCGCATGAGCACTACAACCGGTAAGTTGCTATGGATCTCATATTTACTGAAAGCCTTAAACATCCTAGTGGTTCAGCCAATTCCCTTACATTGTGACAATCAGTCAGCCTTACACATTGCCCAACATCCGGTCTTTCACGAAAGAACTAAGCACATAGAGATTGCTTGTCATTTAATTAGACACCACTACTTGATTGGGTTAAATCTACTGGTTCATGTTAGCAGTAGGCAACAACTTGCTGACATATTTACCAAAGGGCTTCTAGGACGTTTGTTCAATGTTCTTCGCACCAAGCTCAGCATGGCTGCACTTGGCTTGAGAAGAGAATGTCAAGATATTAAAAGAAAATGGGGGAAAAGAAAAGAAGGCATCAATTGAATCTACCAAAGCTGAATGTAAGGAAGAAGCTAATGAAGATGAAGAAGATACGTAGTAAGCTCATATCAATGATTGGACCAAATATATTTTCTTATGTACACTAGTTTAGTCTCTTAGGTCCATTAGTATTTGTCTTTTTAAGCCCCTCTATTGGACTATGTTCTGTTAGTTTGTTAGATTGTTAGGTTGATTAGTGGTGGAAGCATCCAAGGGCAATTGTATATATCCTTGGAATTCTGTACATTCAATGCGAGAAATACGAAACAAGGTTTTCTCTCCCAATTCTCTTAGTATTGAAGACTTATTGACAGCATGAATTATCTAATTGTCACTTGGCCAAATATTTCCTTGTCATGAATGAAATTAAATTTATGTCATCACTTCTGAACAATCCATTAGGATACTACAATTAGAACTTTGAGGTACTTGAAAGATAACCAAGGCAAGGTTTTTTATATCATAATCATGGGCCATTTTCCTCTAAAGGGATATACAAATGTAGGGTGGGCCGTGTCATGTGATCAAAGGTCAACTTCATGTCCTTGCATGTTTTAAGCAGAAACACTATATCATGGGAAAAGAAGAAAATTATAGTTTGCTCATTCTATCATAGAATCCAAGTTAGAGCCATGGCATATGCAACTTACAAATTAATTTGGTTAAAATTTCTTCTTACAAATACTGATTTTCTAGCATTCATCTCCCATGAAACTAATGTACGACAATCAAGTTGTCATACATATTGTTCTAATCCAGTTTTTCATGAAAAACTAAACATGTTGAGATGGATTGTTATTTAGTGAATGAGAAATATTAAGGTCCCATTCAAGCTCCCTACTTCTAGTCCAAAAATCAAGTTGTTGATGTATTCACAAAGACCATGGGGTTCACAAGTGCAATAACTATGCCACAAGCTTGGAGCTTATGATATGTACACTTCACTTTAAAGAGGAGTGTTATCTACCAGTATTTTGTCACTTCATTCTTCTTCTTTGTCCTAGGTTCTCTACATCTTTCTATCTCATTTAGGTTGTCCATAAATTCATGCAATATTCATCTCCTTTCATTTCACATAGAAGACACAAATAAGAAGCAGATTAACATAAAATGAACCAAGAAAAAAGGAGATGCAGAGAGAAAACTAAATGAAATAAATTGTACATAATTAAGATATATATCAGCCAAATTTGCACACAGAATTTTTATCCACAACTTCATTGTCTCACCAAGCACAATAATTAAAATTAAAATTTAATCTCCCATTAGCGAAAGCATTTTGAAGGTACTGATGAAAAAACATAAAACAAACTACATTGGATAATAAAATTTTAAGAAGTTCAGGTACGTACTTTTCTTGTGTCTGGAGTTCGCTTCCTCTTGGGATTCACTTTTCTGCTTTCTTCCAAGATCCCTGGTTCCCTTGCTGCTTTTAAACTTGTCATAGTTTGCTATGAGAGGTGGAACAAAAAAATAAATTAGATAAATAGAAAAATTACACTTACCTAGTAAAACAAGTAAGATAAAATATATAATATAGTGGAAACTGAAATACTCTTTTGTTGTCTTCTCTTGCAGAAGACTTGGGAACCTCTTTTGAACTCATCACAATGTCCTATGAGATAAGCAACCAAAGTAAAATCAGAGAACCCTAAAATAAATTAATATGGGAGAATAATTTAAAGTAAATGTATAAAAAGTTTTGGTGGAAACCAAAATACTTTTCTGCTCTCTTTTCTTGCTATAGACTCAAGTGAAGGTCTCCCACGCCCACTTTTTCTTCCATCTACCTTCCTCAATGAGGATGAATCCTCCATCTTATCACTAGCATCCCCTAATCTTTCTATCTCATCGAGTGACTTTGCCACTGAATCACTTGCACACTCATCATCAATACTGCATGTACCCTTATCAGTCAATGTTTGTCCCACGTCAGCTTGCTTTTTCCCCAAGCAGCTCTGCTTATTTGCTACAGAAACAGACTCTCCTTCAGATAGTTTATGAGAAACAGTATCAAGAGAGACCCTCTCTCTGCTAATCGAATTCCCTTTCCTCTTATCCAAGCTAGCCTCGTTAGTTTGGCTCTCGTTGGTAAAACTGTCAGTTTGGATTGGAGATGCTACATTTACAGCCTCCTTATGCACTTCTGATTTGGGTTGGACGGTTGCAAGCTTACAAAATGACAGAAACAGTTATTAAATTATCTATTCCTTCTAAAAAACAATGATGGAACCAGTCAATGCATTCACATAAAATGGACCATACTCAATCATACCATACTGCAAAAGCAAACATTGTTATATTCATAAGTAATGGTCAGTTGGCAGAACATGTAAGGTGATCCTACTACAAATAATCCAAAACACTTTAAGGTTCAACAACTTGTAGTTAGATTACAATTGAAGTTAGCGCACACTTCATTACTGATTTGATGCGTAATTTTTAATCCCTTATATCACATTTTTAATTATCTCCAAATATTCACTAGGACAAATTACAGTTCGGAAAAACATTATGTCATCAACAGCATTGTACTACAAGGTACAAATTAGGAAGGAAAACATTCTATGTGGGACATACTTAATAACGTGATTTAAAATTTCTCACACAAAGTAAACATTCTATAAATGTAAACAGACAGAAGTATACCAGCTGATAAAAGTCATATAGAATATCATGCTTCTCTGAACCATTATCCTCTTGACAAAGGATGGCTACAACTTCATCAAAGTCACACACAGAAGCACCTAAGGATTTCATTGCTTGTGTCAAATAAGGTCTTATCTTGCCCACTGTATTCTGAATAACTGTCACAGCCAATTTCTTTGCAATTGGTAAAACAGCCTAGAAGTGCATTTGTTGTCAGAAACACATTGAACATGTGAGGGGACAAAAGTAGGTGAAAATTGGCAAAGAACAAAGGCAACCTTATTGGTCCTTTTCAAAGTAGCCAAAATTGGACCGAGAAGGTCTGAGGAGATATCTTCACTTTCTTCTAGAACAAGACTCATAATTGTCTCCATATATCCAAATATGACTTCAGTATGAAAATCCCTGAAAGTAGCAATTGGAAGACATGAGCAGTTGAGATGAAATAAATCGCCATCTCTGGCAGCACTTACAAGATAGCCAATCCAAAATATATCAAAATTTCAAGGAGTCAACACATAAAGACTTCTGTGTATTTTGTCAGCTTTATTGGTGTGTTGGTTGATATGCAAATCATATGAATAGCATAATATTTGTGATTGCATGTATTTGATAAGATTGACTCTGTTTTTTATTTTTTATTTTTTTAACATATTATTGTACAAGGATGTGTATATAACAATATGTAAGTACAATGATAGTTTTTAGGATAAATTTAGAATGATAAACATGTATGTGTGTGTTAGTTTGAAAGGAAGTGAATATCAAGATAACCGTCAAAGTATATGCAACATATCATTTACACATTAATCTCACTATACTGGTTTGGAAAGTTTCTGTAAACACATCAAAGAGAATCTAATGTCAACTTTCAGGATATCTAGTACTTCACTATCAATCTTGAATTAAAATGAACTTAATGGCAAGATAACAATTGAAGTTTATGTCACATCCTATTTTATCTTTATCTCACAAATCACAATCTATCCACTTCAGAGAGAATAATCTAACATACTCAGCTAAGCCTTTATCTAATCACAATGGATCATAAGCTATATGGATCATCATCATAATTCACTGTCCTTGATTAAGTGAATCTGGCAACTAACATAAGCAGCAAACTTTATTAATATAACTATATTGAGCAGAAAACTCCATACTGATGGGTTTAGATAGATAATTGCAACCACTTTTTGTGGGAAAATACTTTTTTTACTTTTTTGCTCAGAACAGAAAAGCAGCAGTACTACCTATGCTTAAGAACATTTAACTTAGAAGAGAAACATAATTTTATTTAGTAAAAAGAGTTGCAGAAAGCCTCAGGGCCATTGGGAAAAGAGAAATAAATTACAGAAAGCTTAAAAACATTAATGAACTAGATATTGGATTTTAGAATATATTTTTTATATGGCTTATTATGTAAGGGTGTGTTTGTTTGGAGGATTGGATTTTAATTTGAATAGTAAAATTTTGAATTTGAATAGTTGTTTGATGTGATATAAATAACAATTGATGTGATGTTTTGAATGTAAAATTGATTTTTAATGTAATATAAAAAATAGAAAATAGATAGTATTTGATTTGATGTTTTGGAGAATGGGTTGGGGGGGGGAGGGGGGGGGGGGTTTGTCAGTAGTAGAAATCAAATAAAGTTAGCCAACCAAACACACCCTAAATAAACCATGCATAACATTCATTTTACTGAAGTTACTTTTTGTTGATAACATTCATTTTACTATAGTTACTTTTTGTTGATTCAAATCGACACAATATTAGTTTTAAAGCTTTTCGCATTATTCTGCCATTTGACAAATGAATAGAAATTTTGGAAAACAGAATTAAAAAAAAAAAATATCATTACAAATATATTCTCTATCCTAGAAAATGTGGTACTTGTAGTCTTATAAAGTACAAGAATATGATAATGTAAAAACATTCAATGAGATATAGTAGGTGAATAAGATAAGAAACAGGAAGAGATCTCGGTGGATGGTGAACAACCGGATAATTTTTATGAAGACCATTACCATACAAATTACGACATTACTCTTCTTGTATTATATGTTGATGACATTATTATCACCGGGAGTGACACGAGTGCATCTCCGCTTTAGAAGACCTTATTCACTGGCAACTCATGGTTTTAGACTAAAGATCTTAGTGGGCTACGATATTTCTAAGAATTGAGGTGATCCAGAAGAAGTATCACGTCTTCCTCTCCCAATGAAAATATATTCTTGAATTGTTGACTGAAATGAGAAAAAATTAGAGCTAAACCATCCAGTGCTAATATGATACCGAACTAGATATTTACGAAAAAAGGAAAAGCCTTTATGGAACCTGAAAAATGTGAACGATCAGTAGGTAAATTGAATTATCTCACCGTAACTCGGCCAAACATAACTTATCCTATTAATGTGGTAAGTCAGTTCAGAGTGCATCTACAGTCTAACATTAAGAGACTTTAGAACAAATTTTGGAATATTTAAAAGGTACTCGAGGACTTGTACAAGAACTATGGTCATAAGTCAATCTCTGTATATTTGTGGGTGGGGTTTTTTTTACGTTGATTGGCATGTTATAAAATTGATCATAGGTCAATATCTGAATAGTGTATATTTGTGGGCGGTAACTTGGTTTCGTGGAAAAACAAGAAATAAAATGTGATATCTAGATAAGGTGTTAGAGTCATATCAAGCAATAGTGCATTCCATATGTGAGATTATTTGGATTCGCCAGTTTCTACAGAGTAAGGCTTTCAAATCTCAACTCCAACACAATTATGGTGTAACAATCAAACAACTCATCACGTAACATTGAATCTGGTATTCCATGAGTAAACCAAACATAAGTAAGT
This sequence comes from Andrographis paniculata, assembly GCF_009805555.1. Classification (NCBI taxonomy): domain Eukaryota; kingdom Viridiplantae; phylum Streptophyta; class Magnoliopsida; order Lamiales; family Acanthaceae; genus Andrographis; species Andrographis paniculata. The sequence continues at coordinate 2,063,322 of NW_026137589.1, forward strand.
TTACTGTCATTTAATTTGGGAGAAGATCGAACAAAGTGTAGTAGCTACAGGCCATGTAAAAAGAAAAGACCAAGTTGGAAGATCTACTAACGAAGGCTTTACGTACCACTCGACTCAAATATCTATGACAAGACATTCATGCCCCAGCTCAAGGGAGAGTATTATATATATTGTTAGATATATATATATATATATTAGTTAGTGACTAATTATATAACATATATTGTCTATAAGTGTATTATGTTAATCAAGTTTTACAAAGAAAATATTACTTTGTCTACAATGACCATGATGATTCATGAATTGTGCTCTAATGTTTGCTTGCCTATTCTTGCCAAAAAATGACCGTCCTCATTTATTTTCCCTATCTTAAATCCAAAGCCAATCACATAACTGAATAAATACCCTTAGCAGTAAGCTAGTAGATAAGACACTGAGAGAGATTTCTTAAAGGTTATTAACAAAGAGGGCAAACAAGATATCCATAGAAGAAAACTTCATTTTGTACCAATTGTTTACTTTGTCAAGAACAAAAAATAACTACCAATAATTTCACGTTAAAAATAGCCCCACTATGTTCTTTACACAACACTCAATCGCCTTATAGAGCTTGTCTCAAATCTCTTGGTTCATCTAGAGGACTAGGAACCTCTATTGAATGAAAAGCTCAAAGCCAAAGCCCAAATCCAAGAAATTCGCCGAAGGCATAAAAAGTGAAGGCTTTGTTTACTTGAGTTTTCAACTTTGTTTTCACAATATTCATAAAAAAATTACTCTTAAAAAACATCAGATCAAATACCTATTTTTATTTAAAATATCATATCCAAAAAATTATCTTATATTCAAAATATTACATCTTTCAAAACTTACTTCCCATCCAAATTCTTATTATCATAATAATTCAAAACACTTACAAAACATAACTAAACAAACCCACATTTACCTATTGTAAAGCTAGGTCGTAATGAAACCTTTTTGTGGAGCGACTACCACCATGCCAACCAAATAGCAAACACAACACAATGTTTATAAAATTATATATTATAAGAACTAAATTATGATATTTCTACTAATAAATAATTATACAATAAATAATAATGTAATACACTAAGCTATAATAGTATAAAAAAAAAATAGCACTACAGAGTGAGTGCACTGAAGCATATTACAAAATAAAAAATATTAAAGTATGATCCGTGAATGAGAACACTCACTATAGAAGTTTGGGACCTAAGGCTTGGGCTGGGTTGGGCTAAAGACCAGCAATGTTCTAGGTTAGCCTAGACAGCAGGGGTGGGCAAGAAATCCGAACCGAACCAAATTTTTGTTTAACTGAATAAATTTGGTTCAAATAAAAATATCATATATTTGATATTTGTTTGATTCAATTCAATTTTGGTTTTTAATATTTTCGGTAACTGAACCAAATATATTTATACATTTTTAAATTTATATTACTAATAATATAAATTATTCATACCTGGGCTTTTGAGCTGAAATATAAAATATAATTACAAAATGGGCAAATGCCACCCAATACCCATTAGTTCAATACCTATTTCCCAAGTTCAAAATTTAAATCAAACCCTTAACCCTACGCACACCCACATGGCCACACCACAAAAAAAGTCACAAACACATCGACGTCGATAGTCCGATACCACTTCCCACTGTCCGCCACAAGAACACACAAACACACCAACGCCGATGAAACCACAGTTGTAATGTCTAATCACCGTCGTTATCAGCTTCGGCTCTTTTGTAGGTTTCCAAAAAACTTCATTGCATCTTCATCTCGGTCTTTCATTCTTAGTATTCAACCGATTATTTTTTTCATTCTTTGTACTTGCTAGTTTATTTTATTTCGATTGAGTTCAGTTTTTGTTAATTAGTTGGTAATTGTGTTGTTTATTTGTGATTCCTTTTAAGTATTTTTTAATATACTTGTTTTTCAATTCGGTTCGTTGTGAATTATTTGCAAACACTGCAAATATTTTCGGTTAACCAAAAATTTTGGTTCGAATATCAAATATCTGTATATTTGCAAATATTCGAACCTAGCCCACCCCTACTGGACAGTGTCGTGGCATCGCCATAACATCTTCATAGTGTTGCCAAGTTGTAGCCACCCCGTCTTGTCTAATAAGGCAAGGTGACGAGTCCCAACACTTCTTAGAAAGCACCGAGATGTCATAGCATCGGAGATGCCATGACCACTGGATCCAAGGAAAATAAACTGCATAAAGGCAAAAAGAATCGTAAATCTCTTGGGTTTAGGAAAACAATGTGAACACGAAAATTATATCCAATGTAACACCTTAACCCGTTCCCACCATCTCTTCGCGTGTCAAGCATGTTATAAGTCATAGACCGGCCCCGCTCGCCATGGCGACACCATGACAACACTAAATCCATAGAAAATAAACTATATAAAGACAAAAAAAAAAAAATCTTAAATCTCTTGGTTTAGGACAGCAATATGAATACAAAATAATATCCAATGTAACACCTTAACCTGCTCCCACTATCTCTCCGCGAGCCAAGCATGTTATAAGTCATAGACCTACCCCACAAACCAACACAAATCCTCTCAAAATGTTCTATCCTTGAGTTAGGCAAGCATCATTGTACATCATTCTCACCTAGAGTCAATAATAGGTCTCTCTCTCCCTTTGACCTTGTTCATTGTGACATATAAAGGTCCGGTAGTGTTGAGTCTCATTTGATTTTTCCTATTTTTTTATGTTTGTTGATGATTATCCCCAAATGGCTTGGATGTCTTTGCTTTGTCCATAATTATATTCCTAACCTTGACAAGTTGTCACCTTGAGCTGTCAAATGCATTTTTCTTGGATATACACATACACAAAAAGGGCATGAGTGTTATGATCCTACTACTAGGTGTCTATACACATATGTTGATGTCACCTTTTTTTTGTTGTTGTATAAAGCCTTCTTTTCTAGTGATCTTGATTTCTCCTTTGCTCCCTTGAGTCCATTCCTCTCTCTACTCCTGTGTATGTTCCTCATTTTCCTTTTCTATTAAAGTGTATACACATTGCAAGGGTCTTATGCCATTTGCTTTTGACAGTTCATTCACTCTACCTATCACTATGTCTACCAATCCTCCGGTTGCGGGTCATATGGAAATTGATCTCTGATTTTCAAGTTGCCCTTCGAAAAGGTACTCAAACATGCACTTCTCATCCTATTAGTTGTTTTGTTTCAATTGAGCACATTGCTTCTAGTTTTTGTTGTTTTGCTGTGTCGCTTTCTTCCGTTCATATTCCCAAAACTTATCATAAGGCCTTGGAATTGCATGGAAAGCTACTATGGGCGAAGAAATGTCTACTTTTTCTTTTCGTGGTACTTAGGACTTGGTTTTCCCTCTTGCAGACATGGATGTTGTTTGTTTTCGTTCGGGATTTACCCTTAAGTATCAACTTGATGGTTGCATTGGTTAATATAAAGCTCGATTGGTGGCTGGTGTAGATAATTTTGAGATATTTTCCCCGGTGGCACGTTTGAATTATCTCCGGATTCTATTTTCTTTGGCTATAAATAATGAAGGGAAGATGTATTAGTTGGACGTAAAGAATGTCTTTCTCTACGGTGATCTTCAAGAAACTGTATTCATGGTGCAACCTCTCGGGTACATTGCTCAAGGCCTTTTATAATGCATTGACAATAAAGTTGCACTCCAATCCAGTCTTTCATGAACAAAATATATATAAGTTGGTTGTCACTTTGTTCGTGAGGCTGTCTTGAGTGGATGAGTTATTATTCTGTTTACTCCTATGCAAGTAGATGATGTCCTCACTAAAGCACTAAATGTCAAGTGGTTTCACAAGTTATGTAGCAAGCTGGGAATGTATGAAATTTACTTTCCAGCTTCAAAGGAAGCGTTCAAATATATTCTAACATTAAATAGTATATATTCTAGCATTAATTAGAATCTTCTAAATAGTATATATACATCTTTGTTGGTTGACTCCTGTAAAAATATAAATAAATAAATTGACACGGCCGTCCAAGCTACAAAAAAAAAATATTATTGAAGATGGACTTGCTATACAATATAATTCATTTTTATCTGATTCAAAGGTCACCCAGCCAAGTCATCCCAAGGCCAAGATCACAAGAATCGAGACTTCAAGACTAAGACAACAGATTATGGAAAAATCTCAAAGTTACCTTATTATATGTTACATTTTATTATAAGTTTCTATATAGTATAATTCAATATATAAAACTTATCAGACTTATCTTTTGGTTTGTTTCCTTTCTTATTTGTTGTCTTTTATTTTCTTTAAGAACCTCTATATAAGGTCCTTGTCTATCATTGTAAAGGGAATTTTTTTTTACATCTTGAATCGAATTTCACTTTTATAATTTTCTAATGTTAGGGAGTAATTTCCTCGCATTTAGAGTCTCAAATTTGGTCTTTGGAGTGATTCCATCAGTTTGTGCCTTCCAATCCTTTGCAGTGGGATTTAGTCAATTGTTTGTGTTTTAACCTATGGATTGATTTCAGGTCCGAGACTTATTCTCTTGGTTGGTTATCATCCATGTTAATTCATCTTTTCTTCTTCATTTTCTTTTCTTTTATACATATTCTTAATCCATTTGTTCTATTGAACTTTGTGGGTAAGAAAATTATATTGGTTATAATTATACACGGACGAGCCGTGTCATCTGGCCGTCCAAGCTAAAAAAAAAATATTATTGAAGATGGACTTGCTATACAATATAATTCATTTTTATCCGACTCAAAGGTCACCCAGCCGAATTATCCCAAGGCCAGGATCACAAGAACCGGGACTTCAAGACTAAGACAACAGATTATGGAAAAATCTCAAAGTTACCTTATTATATATAGTATAATTCAATATCTAGAACTTATCCTTATTTTTTATTTCCTTATAGTTAGACTTATCTTTTGGTTTGTTTCCTTTCTTATTTGTTGCCTTTTATTTTCCTTAAGAATCTCTATAATGTCCTTGCCTATCACTGTAATAAAGCAGAGTAAATCTTGAATTATATTTCTTTATTGTTCCCTCTCAATATTTGTCTAGTGCTAGGATGTAATTTCCTCCCACTTGGATATGTCAAATCAGGTCTTTGGAGTGATTCCATCGGTTTGTGGCTTCCAATCCTTTGCAGTGAAATTTAGCCTATTGTGTATTTTAATCTGTGGATTAATTTCAGGTCCAAAACTTATTCTCATGGTTGGTCTGCATTATCTTTTTTTCTTCATCCTCCATTCTTTCAAATCGGGTCTTTGGAATGATTTCATCGGTTCGTGGCTTCCAATCTTTTGCAATGGGATTTAGCCAATTGTTTGTGTTTTAATATGTGGATTGATTTCAGGTCCGAGACTTATTCTCATGGTTGGTTATCATTCATGTTAATTCACATTCTCTGCACTATTCTTTATTTTATATCCTCACTTCTTTCAAATCAGGTCTTTTGGAGTGATACCATCGGTTCGTGGCTTCCAATCCTTTGCAGTGGGATTTAGCCTATTGTTTGTGTTTTAACTATGGTTTGATTTCAAGTCCGAGACTTATTCTCGTGGTTGGTGATCATCTATGTTAATTCACATTCTTTGCACTATTTTTTTTTTCTTTATTATCCCTTTTTCCACCTATATTCCGAACCATTGGTTCTCTATTAAATTTTGTGGCTAAGGAAATTATTATGGGTATAATTATACACGGCCAGGTCGTGTCATAAATGATGTATATCCCTACTAACTTAAGCTTTTAGATGAGATAGTCATTTACATCATCCAACATGGTATCAAAGCCGGGAAGTCCTGTGCTTGAGCTCTACCGCGCTCATTTGTCGTCGCCCACGTGTAAGTTTTGTGTGGTGGCGTATATCCCCATCGCACGTAAAGGGGCGTGTTGGCTGACTCCCGTAAAATATAAATAAATAAATAATGCGTATTCCTAAACTTCTATGTGAGACGATCATTTACGTCATCTAACAATCTTAAAGCAAAATATTTGATTTATTGTACTTAGACCAAATGCTTTATTTTCTTTCCATACTTAAAGTATGGTGATTATAAGTATTGTACATTGATTGTAAATGCACAGTAGAAAATACAATGCTCTTTTTTTCTTCTCTCTCTGGCAACCTATTTAGTGCACCAATGCCAGAAATAATGAACTTTCAATGTGGTCTTTCATTTTGGATAGAGTGAAGTTTTTACATTATGGTTAGAAAATAGAAAGGTAAAATATTGTCTTTCAATGGTCTCGCCACTTTGGTTATGCCAATGTAATCAAGTTTTTTCATTTCCTATCCCTATTCAAGATTCCTCATCAAAATGTTCATCTCCTTTAATCCAAATTCAAAAGGTTCATTTCGGAAGACTTGTATAGAGTTAGAAAAATACACCTCACTAGCTCGAACAAAATTTATTTAAGAAAAAGTTTGTAGTGCTTGTCCTAGATTTCTTTTACCCGTTAAATAAAACTCTTTTCATTAAATAAGCATGGCCGAAGACAATTTAACCTTTTGGTTGAACGTCGTTTGTAGAAACTATGGCAAAATCCCCAAGTTCATCTAACCATTTCAAAGATTTGAACTCGCATTTTCTAGGAACTTAGGCTAATATCTACAAGTCCTTTGGAAAATCTCAAGAATAAATTTTTTTTGTTTAGATAAGGACTGTAGAAAGAAAAACAATCAAGGGTAATTTTTGGATGTTATCCTCTTGCCCATTGAAGACAGAGTCCAGCCGTTGTTGATTGTTTGAAGAATTTGGTAACTAAGTCGACAAGGTTTAGAACCGGAAAATAGAACTTTGGAGGAGACTTTCTATCACGAGGTCGAGATTTGGAATAGGTTCAACAAGGTCATGCACTCAACTACTTTATGAAATCATAATTCTAACAAACTTGTTCGAAGCCAAAGATCCTATGGTCACTTAGCTTTTCGCTCCTTTGGTTAATTACTTAGACTCGAACCTCCACCAAATTTGGTTTCCATGGAAAGTTATTTGGTTTCGAAACGCCACCTACCAAGTGAACACTTCCATTTGAAAATGTATCCACAATGACCTTCCAATTAAAATTGTTTAGATTACTTAATGCCAAATATCCTTTTCTTACTCAAAACTCTTGATCACCTATTTTTACTTTGTTCTTTATGGTCCCATATCTATTCACCTTTTCAAATTGAGGGATATCTCTTAAGTTCAACCGTCTCCATGAAAATTACGCATTCATTCTTATACCAATCTTCCAATTTGAGATCGAATGTGCAAGACTATACTGTGGAAGTCATGTTGTGGCATTGTTTTTAACAAAAATGAATCTAAGGCAAATTGGTTCATTCTCCATGCTTACAACTTTCTTGGTAAATGGTACATTGCTCATTTCCCCTCTGCAGAGATCCTTTTGCTTTCCTAATTAACAATACTCAAGACATCTCCAATAGTCTCCATAAAACAACAAAAGCCAACCCAGGGTTATATGGAAATCTCCTGTCCCATCTTAGTGGATAATAAAAACAAACGGCTCAGCCTATGATATACCAAGTCAAAGAAAAATTATAGTCACTAAAGATTATCATGGCCATTTTATTTTCATCCTCTCCAAATACATTAGCATTTTTCTTTTTCCTTTTTTTTTTTTTATTTTCATCGACGCAAAAACCGCCTTCAATTATTTTAGCATTAAGAGTTCAAATGTGACTGAAATGTTTGCCATCGCACACACTATAGTTTATTTTTTAGAGCCAACATAAGCCTTTCCCCAAAATACTGGTTGAATGTGAATGCTCCATGGTTCTTTATCTCCTTGGAAATAGAATTTTAATATAAACAAGCTTCACAACACCCTAGGTTGGATTCAAGGATATACACCTCCATGGAGCTAACCTTCTATATTAATTAACTTTTGGGTTTCACTTTAAAGTTTAAAATGCACCCGTTTTCACCTTCTATCATGTTCCTAGAAGCACAAATGGTTTGACAGATTTTTTTTTCTGCAATAAGAAGCTAGACTTTGCTGCCTAGCTTTAGGTTTTAGTTGGAGTTAAATAGCTCTCCTAGCTCGAGGCTCATCTCCGTGCCTACTACTTTATCTCATTTCCAATACTATGATTTAAGTCATCCCCCAAATAAATCTACTTGTACTTTTCAAAAAATATATATGAACAAACTGCATATTTCTATTGAAAGGTTCCCTTTCATTATCTTTCATATATCCCTTCCTTCATAGCACAAACAAGGCTGCATTCCAATTTACCAAGCATGTGGTAGAGGAGATATAGAGTTGTATATGTTTGGTTATAATCCCCTTCCTCCTTCTTACCTATATGTATGTAGATGTACCATTGATAAAAATTACTTCTACTCTAAAAATAAATAATAAGAAATGTCACATAAATCTATATTTTATCTTATGAATATTTGCACTCTAGCTTGTAATGGCATGTTCCATGCCATGGCCCTAGAGACCCTTTGCAAAAGCCGACGCAATTTGGTGTTGGCAACTATGAACAGAACCATAGTTAACAACATAAATAAGCACTCTTATCAGCGATCACATATCATAGATATCATATCCAATTTAGTAACCTACAAAAATAAGTTTACCTAATGGCTTTAAGAAAGTATTGAAACATTTCAACAACCATCCGATCGCATCCCAAATCCAACAGGACAACACAGGATCTGGCTTTGGCCATAATTTTGAGTACAGTGACTCTCTTCTTATGAGATCTGCTTGATGTATCCGCAAAATTCTCAAAGGATGACACAATCAATTGCAAGACATCCTAAAACCATAGATAGTGTTAGGAACCTATATCAAAAAGAGAGATGAGAAAGATGGGAGAGAAGAAAGAGAAGAGACTACGCAGAGCTGAAAATTTCACCTTCATTACATCATTATCATATGGAGCTTCGGGTGCAGTAATTCTAGTTATCTCGCTGATGCAAGAGGCAACACTAACTTTTACATCACCGTCAGAATGCTTTAGCAACTTTTCAGCAACCAGTGCATCCATCACCGGAGAAAGTGCATCTCGCATGGATTTGGCAGGTGACTGCTCCACTTTTGATAAAAGCTCCTCGATTTCCTTAAAGTCAATTCATTTCAATTAAAAATCACTCTTTCTCCCTCTCTCTCGGTATATATATGTATATATTGGTGAGGTTGTGGAGGACTTACATCCAGACGGGGCAAGAGTTCGTCGGCGGAGGAGGGAGGCTGAAGCAGAACGCTCCCAGCAGCGGCCAGCCTTTCTTCCAGTAATTTACCGCGCGGTGGCATGTTTTTTGGCCTGATTACAGTGTCGGAATCAAGAAGAGCAAGAGCACAAGAATAAAGAAATTTCCGACGAGGCAGCGGAGAGGTAGAGGGATGGCCGTTGTTGTTGTTGGCTGTCCGGAGAGCAATCAAGAAAAGCCCTAACCAGTTACTTATTATGAGTACAAGTATCCACACCGAAATTGAAATCCACTCTGCAACACGGCAACAAATCATTTTTTCATTTCCCGCTTTTATTTGCAATATTTACGAGGAAAATAATATATTTTTCTTTGTAAATTGTGTGGAATAAATATTGATTTGAATTTGAAATATAAAAGAACAAAGTTTGGATTTTTGAGTTAGAATAAATTTTTAGTTGATATTTACTTTAATGATATAATATATATTATTTAAAAAATTTTAAAGATAAATTATATAATATCCTCTTGAGTAAATTATATAATACTTTGTTGTGTTTTAATAAAAATGTATAAAATATTTCGTATTTTATTTATTGCGTGAAATTATTTAATATAAAATTTGCACGAAACATTTCCCTGGTCCAAAACTGAGTAAATTTGCATAGGTATTTATTTAGAACTAAATATCAGTTTTGAACAAAGAATATATTTCATGCAAACTTTATATTAACACAACGTGGTTTTACGCAATAAATAAAACACATGGTGTTTTGTGCATTTTTACTAAAAACACAACGGGGTATTATATAATTTACCCAAAATTTGTTAGATAAATAATCCTGATTGAATGAAAATACGAAGAAATCGAATTTCGCAGGGTATATACGATCTTGGATATACTTTGAGTCACGTAGATTCGCTTTCCTTATACGATATTTCGACCCTATTAACGCCCTGGGTTACACGAAATTCGTACGAGGATAAAACAAAGCAACACTTGAATTTTAGACGAAAAATCGAGCAAGTAAAATGTTGAGAGATTATTTGGGTATCAATAATATAATTTCGAGAATCCTAGAGAAAGGAAAGAGCTGAGAGTATTATGCGTTACTCCGTCTCTGTCTCATTCTCTCTTCTATCTCATCTTTGAAAATTATGTGAAGATAATATATAAATTAATAAATTTGGAAGTGTTTTTTCTGAAAATATTTGAACTTGAATTTTAAATCCAAAAGACACAATCTTTTCATGAAAATATACAACTTTAATTTCAAAATGAAAAGATTCAATTTATTCATTAAAGTTATCAATAATTTTAATTTAATTCCTCATTTGAAAATAATAATTTTAAAACAATATGACCATAATCTTCACTTTCATTGTATTATTTCACACTTTGTTCAATATCGTATAGGCTTTCTCGAGCGTGCACCCCACGCGACCCTTCTCGAAAAAAGCTCGATACAACATTCCTTATCTTTGAATAAATCCAATAACAAAAAAAATTAAACTATGTGTTTTAATTATTTTAATAAAATATATATAATGAGCTTTTTTTTACTTATTTTTGAATGAATTTGTTTTTGATATTATCTATGTAAATATTTCGATAACATAAAAAATAATATTTTGTGCTACTTTCTATGAGTAAATAAAATATATATATATTGTATTTTTTATAATTTTTATAGAGAATCATGGCAGTGAAAAATGTTGGTTGAACAAATTCAATATAAATATTATTTTATAAAAAATAAAATTTTATATGATACAAATATATAAAAAAACAAAATAAATATTTATTATGACTAACATAAATTAATTTTACAAATAAATTGAGAATTTTTTTAATGTATATAAATATATTTGTTTATTAAAAAAAAATGAAAGATTTTGAATAGTCGTACATGATCCCTCTATCCCAAAATAAATGACTTATTTTTTATTTCAACATGTCTCATTTTATTTGACACATTTTCATATTTGGTAAATTTACTCATTCAAAATATATTTAACCAAATAATTTAATTAACTTCGTAATATATAACATCATATATAATATAGAACCACTCAAAACTTCTCTATTTATATCATCACTCTCCTGAGCCGCAGCATGAGCCTTTTCAAAAAAGTCTCAAAAGGCATACGTGTCCAATTTTATATTTAGATATCGACGGATGAAAAAAAAAAATACATATAAGATAAATTGTACAATGACTCATTTTGTCAATACATTTTCTTTCCTTCTTCTTCCCCAGTTTTTCTCACTCAGAAATTTCATCCCAATTTATTAACAAATCACTCACATCTCCATCTCCAATTTCTCTCTTTAAACTTCTGACACGATAAATCGCTCACGCCTTCTTTTATTCTCCTTGCCTTTCGCTCCTTTGCTTTCACTGGTTGATGGATTGGGCGCATTCTTATGCCTAGGTAAGCAATTTTCTCGCTCTTATTGTTTATTGAAGTTGTTTGAAGCTTTAGACCATTCATCTACTCTCCCAACATCTATGTATATATATACAAGCCCTAGACCAAACTGTTGATATATTGTATATATATTTATATTTATATATATAGTTCAGCTCATAATCTTATGTATATATTTTTTCAGTATATGACGATTATCCTAACATAGTATCAGAGTTCTGCTTGATTTCTCCATGTACAATCGAAAAATAACCAAAACATTTTGTTCGTCTCGGATCCGCACTTCGACACTTTCCGACCGTCACTACCACCAGCACTAGATGCATCGCCGTAAGACGAGCTAGCTGTCAGAAAATATCCCGAATGGCGGAGCGTGCAGCCGCCACGTGCTTGACGAAAAAGTTCACCGGACTCTTAGTCGGCACATGGGGGCACGTGCGGCGGCGGTTGTCGGAGACTTTTGGACCGTCATGCTCGGCTTGTAATTTTCGTTCCGATGGTATATTCAGTTTTTCGGTTTAAGCAGTATTTAATAATCCTCTGATTTTTCTTGATTCGGGTTCAATTCGGTCTTATGCCTGTGTTTCTGCCGATTCGATTTTTGTTGGAACTGGGCCAACTCAACAGTGATATTAGAATCCGGTTCGATGGTGAAGTGGTCTGGGTGGTATTGGACATTGGTTGTGGTGGTGGGCTCGCCCTCGTGAAGTCGGTCCTGATAGTTGTGGTTGTCAGACAGCGGGTCCCTTTGTGATAGACGGTGCAAGGTATGCAGAGAAATCCCATTAGTTGGTCTTTGGTTTAAGGGGAGGATTGTTGGAGTGTAAACCTAAGTCCCACATTAGAAGTTTTGAAAAAAAATTCCACATCTTATAAGTCTCAAATGAACTCCACTAGTATGAGATTTTTTTGAGAATATAAAAAAATATATTTATATGGTTAAAATTCTTTCAAGCATTATATTTAGAAAATTTAAAAGAATTTTTATTTATTTATTTATTATTATTATTATTATTATTATTTTATGTTACTAGCCTCATTGGATTATTTTATATCTAATTTACCTTGAGTTTCTTTTATATATGTAAATATATATAGGCCCGACCTTGGCCATAGCTTGCCTGGGCCCATCTTCAAAGGGGTCCATGTAATCTAAACTTTATTTTTTATTTATGGTTTAAATAAAGTATTGTAATATTAATTTATTTTTAAATTAATTTTATTAATTATGTGTTTATTTGAATTGTATGATTTAATAGGCTTGTCTAGTTTTATATTTTTACTGTGAGTTAAAATAAAATTACGAAGATATGATAGGTAAGCATATTTTGTACTTTTCATTTTTATATGTATATATTTAACTTTGCATATTCTAATTTTATTATTTTGAGTAATATTTTAAAAAATTGTATATTTTATGAACATTAAGTAAATGCTTTTGTTTGGATGATTTTTAAAATTTTACTATTCATAAAAACTTTTTCTTTAGAATATATTAAAACTAATATTTTTTATTTTATATTATACTAAAAATAAATTTTATATAAAAATATAACATTAATTTTTATATCTAGATTTTTGATCTTTAATATATAAAAGTTTAATTTTATAATTAAATTTAAAAGTATTTATTATTATTATTATTATATTGATATAAAAATATATATTTAAGGCCCAACTATTTTAATCTTACCCTGAGCCTTAAAAAAATCAAGAACGGACCTGTATATACACACATCCATTTATATTTTCTATTATTGTATCATTACTAACAAGTATGATTTGTATATTTTTGTGAAATGTAATAGTGAGAATTTATATAGTATGTTAAAAATGTCTTGTAACGTGAAAGGGTCATTATGAAACAAATTAAACATATAGAATTTTGTTCCTATTATTGTAATGGAAAACTAACACCATAGTGAATAGAAAACTAACACCATGCGTAGTATTTGTTCACTAATAATTTAGAACTTGAACATGTTTTCATGAATTTTGACTATTTTTGCGAAGTCTTGTGTTGGTGCTAAAACATACTCTCAAGCTATATCATATCGACAAACTATAAAAGAATTGCATCATACTCTTCTTTGTCACACAAAGAGATGAATTGCACAACTTTTTCACCGGCATACTTTACTAGTTGTCATTGTGTTGGTGCAACGCCTACTTATTCACTCGCCGTAGTATACTTTCAAGCACCATACAACTTCCTTACATTCGACATTTGTTGATCCCTTCTTTAAGAAGAGAAGTCACATTACTCTCTCTCAAAAGCCACTTCAACAAAAATTAACTTGCATAATACATTGTGAAAAGACAGAATCAAATTTGAGTCCTCAAATGAAATCATTTTAATTTCGTTAATATAGTATACTTCAAAGTCAGTTAAGCAATAAGGCCAAAGCTAATCCATTGAACTTCTTATCTTCCAAAGCACTTGACACAACACAATTATGGCATTCATCAAGTATTCCCATATTCCCATGCTTGATTGAACTAAAATAACTTAGTCGTCGAAACAATTAAATCAGTTAAGACACATCAACACATGCCAAATTCAATTAAAAGTTATATACCTGCAAATTAATTTGAAAAATGTCCCCCTATTTGGGATACCACATCCATGATGGTGCTCACTTGTGCTCGCAAATCATCCATTCCTGCTCCCAAGTGACTGATTCCAGTATGAACTTCACCTCGCAAGTCAGCCAGCCCATTTTGCAGAGTAGCAGCTTGAGCCTCCAGTTGATCAAGTCGTTGCAAGATCGGAGAACCTGAAGTTAAATCAATTGGTACAGGAAGGCTGGGGATCCGATTCCTCAAATGTCTGAGAAGGTTCCTCTTGCACTGCCACTTCCTCCGATTTCACTGCTTTATATAGAATGGATTCTGGAACTTCAGGCTTCTGCGTTGGGCCAGTAGGGCATCCATTTGTCACATACAAAATGCTCCACTTGGATTTCAGGAATAAACGGCCTATCAGGACTGCGATGCTTGAGTCCTCTTCGTAATTCCCAGTAGGTTATAGGCTTATCCACCAAGGTGCTCACGACTTCCATCCACTTCATTCTGAATTGAATCATCCGTCAAGCATGCTTCTGAATCCTCCTTGCTGCACAAAAATAATTCAGACATTGCAGATTATCATTATTATGAATTATAATGATATTTTTACAGTGAGAATTTATATAGTATGTTAAACATACCTTGTAATCACAAAGGAGCATTATGAAACAAATTAAACATATATAATTATATTACTATTATTGTCGTAATAGTAACGTGTGTTAAAAAGTGAATAAAAAATCAACAACATAGTGAACAAAAAACTAACACCATGCGCTTTATTTGTTCACTAATAATTTAGAATTTGAACAGATTTTCCTAACTATTAACTATTTTCACGAAGTCTTGTCATGACTCTAAACTGATTTTGTGTCTAATTGTATTAAAACGTCTACGAATAATATGTATTTATCTTAGTGTAATAATTTGATATGTTTTGATAACTTTAATATTTTTCAACCGCAAAATAGACCAATCATCCGCATTTTAAAATACGACCAAAAAGGCCAGAATTTAGTGTTCGCACATCAGAAAGTTACTCAAAGTCAGCTATTGACATAAAGTTATTCAGTAAACTCTACTTTGACTTGTCATTCAAGGCAGCATCAACTTAATCTAATATGGGAGGGATCTAGCTTGACTTATTAAAGTTGTTTTGCAAGATAGACTACAAAATGTATGAAACGGTTGAATAATTATAGGACGAGTACTAAGAGATATCTGATAATAAACTTAATCTAGTTAGACGATGCAAAAATGGTTGTTTTTCCATAAATGATATTAACTTAATATTTTTTCCTCCATCATTCATCTCAAATTTTGCACCAACACAAAATTTATTACAACTTAATACGTACTAAAACATATGTGATAATATCTTTTCGAAAAACTACAGAACAATCGCATCATACTCTTCTTTGTTTCACAAAGTGAATTGCACAAAATTTTCACAGGTATACTTTACTAGTTGTCATTGTGTTGGTGCAACACCTACTGATTCATTTCGCCATAATATTCTTTCAAGCAACATACAACTTCCTTACATTTGACATTTGTTGATCTCATCTTTAAGAAGACAAGTCACATTACTTCTCTCTCAAAAGCCACTTCAAAAAAAAAAATAATAATAATAATAAAAAATACTTGCATAATACAATTGTGAGAAAATAGAATCAAATTTGAGTCCTCAAATGAATTCATTTCAATATCACAATGTGTTGAACTAGCGCAAAATTTCAGTTATTGTATATAGTCAACTTCAAAGTCAGTAAAGCAATAAGGCCAAAGCTAATCTTCCAAAGCACTTGACAGAAAACAATTATCAGCATTCATCAAGTATGCATAGATTCCAGATTCCCATGCTTAACGGAATTAAAACAACTTGGCCATTCAATCAATTAAATCAGTTAAGACACATCAGCACATGCCAAATTAAATTCAAAGTAATATACCTGCAAATTAATTTGCAAAATGTCCGTTTATTTGGGATACCACATCCATGATGGTGCTCAATTGTGCTCGTAAATCGTTCATTCCTGCTCCCAGGTGACTAATTCCTGTATGAACTTCACCTCGCAAGTCAGCCAGCCCATTTTGTAGAGTAGCAGCTTGAGCCTCCAGTTGATCAAGTCGTTGCAAGATTGCAGAACCTGAAGTTAATCAATTGGTACTGGAAGGTTGGGGATCCGATTCCTCAAATGTCTGAGAAGGTTCCTCTTGCACTGCCACTTCCTCCGATTTCACTGCTTTTTATAGAATGGATTGTGCAACTTCAGGCTTCTGCCTTGGGCCAGTAGAACATACATTTTGATCACATACAAAATGCTGCACTTGGATTTCACAAATAAATGGCCTATCAGGATTGCGATGCCTGAGTCCTCTTCGTAATTCCTGGTAGCTTGTAGGCCTATCCACTAAGGTACTCACAACTTCCATCCACTTCATTCTGAATTGAATCATCAGTCGAGCATGCTTCTGAATCCTCCTTACTGCACAAATAATAATAATAATAATAATATATTTTAAACTTTATTACATCATAACAATTTTTTCCTAATTTTATATTTTTATTAAATTCATACAAAAATAAAATTAAACTATTTTTACTCTTAATTTCTATTTCTGTTTTCAGTGTTTTTTTAACCAATTTAGACAAGCTCTTCAAGCATCATATTTAGAGTACTTAAAAAGAATTTTAATTATTTATTAGTTTTTTTCATGTTTCTAGTCTCATTGGATTGTCTTCCAACTAATTCATTTTGAGTTTCTTATATATATATATAAATAGATATACACCCATCAGTTTATATTTTATATTATTCTCTCATTACTAGCAAGTATGAAATCTATATTTTTGTGGCATGTTAGTGAGAATTAATATAGTATGTTAAACATGTCTTGTAATCACAAAAGGTAGTTATGAAACAAATTATACATATATAACAGTATTACTATTATTGTCGTAACAATAACGTGTTAAAAAGTGAACAAAAAACTAACAACACGTGCTTTATTTGTTCACCAATAATTTGGACAACACGTGCTTTATTTGTTAACCAATAATTTGGAATTTGAACATATTTTTCTAATTTTTAACTATTTTCACAAAGTCCTGTCATGACTAAATTGATTTTGTGTCTAATTGTATTAAAACATCTAGGAATAATATGTATTTATCTGTGTTATAATATGATATGTTTTGTTATCTATAATATCTTTCAACCGAAAATTTGACCAATCATCCGCATTTTAGAATACGAACAAGAAGGCCAAAATTCAATGTTCGCAAATTGCAAAGTCACTCAAAGTCAGCTACTGACATGAAGTAATTCAATAAACTCTAGCTTAACTTATCATTCAAGGCTGCGTGAACTTAATATAACATGGGAGGAATCTAGCTTGACTTATGAAAGTTGTTTTTCTATATAGACTACAAAAGGGATGAAACGGTTGAATAATTAAAGGACAAGTATTAAGAGATATGTGATTATAAACTTAATCTAGTTAGACGATGCAAAAATGGTTGTTTTTACATAAATGATATTAACTTAAATTTTTTTTCCCATCATTTATTACAATTTAATAAGTATTAGAACATATGTGATGATATCTTTTCGATAAACTGTAGAAGAATTTCATCAAACTCTTCTTTATCTCACAAAGAGATGAATTGCACAACTTTTTCACAGGTATACTTTACAAGTTGTCATTGTGTTGGTGTGCCTACTGATTCATTCGCCATAATATGCTTTCAAGCAACATATAACATCCTTACATTCGACATTTGTTGATCCCATTTTTAAGAAGACAAGTCCTACTACTCTCTCAAAAGCCACTACAACAAAAATAAACTTGCATAATACAAATGTGAAAAAATAGAATCAAATTTGAGTCCTCAAATGAAGTCATTTTCATTTAGCAATGTGTTAACTAATACAAAATTTCAATTATTGAATATAGTCAACTTCAAAGTCTGTCAAGCATTAGGCCAAATCTAATCAATTGAACTTCTTATCTTCCAAAGCACATGACACAACACAATTATCAGCATTCATCAAGTATTCATAAATCCATATTCCCATGTTTGACAGAACTAAAACAACTTAGTCATTCAGTCGATTAAATCAGATAAGACACATAAACACATGCCAAATTCAATTCAAAGTAATATACCTGTATATATGTCCGTTTATTCGGGATACCACATCCATGATGGTGCTCAATTGTGCTCGTAAATCGTCCATTCCTGCTCCCAGGTGACTAATTCCTGCATGATCACCTCGCAAGTCAGCCAGCCCATTAAAAAAAAAAAAAAAGTCAGCCAGCCCATTTTGCAGAGCAGCAGCTTGAGCCTCCAGTTGATCAAGTTGTTGCAAGATTGCAGAACCTGAAGTTAAATCAATTGGTACTGAAGGTTGGGGTTCCGATTCCTCAAATGTCTCAGAAGGTTCCTCTTGCACCGCAACTTCCTCTGACTTCACCACTTTAAATAGTATAGATTGTGCAACTTCAGGCTTCTGCTTTGTGCCAGTAGAACATACATTTAAATCACATACAAAATGCTCCACTTGGATTTGAGGAATAAAGGGCCTATCAAGATTGCGATGCCTGAGTCCTCTTCGTAATTCCCAGTAGGTTGTAGGCCTATCCACTAAGGTACTCATGACTTCCGTCCACATCATTCTGAACTGAATCATCCATCGAGCATGCTTCTGAATCCTCCTTGCTGCACACCATTGTTTAAGTAGTTCAGTCAACTTATGCAGCCTCTCCTTACGAATTCTGGCCTTCTCTTTCAATTTTTCCTACTGCAGCCAATTCTTCTTCCACATCCGAAGCAGTGGTCGCAACAGTAGTGGCAAGAGTGGTTTCCATAGAAGTGGATGTTTGGACAATTTCTAAAGTAACAGAGGCCAGAGTAGATTGCACAACAGTGGTTTCCATAGAAGTGGATGTTTGGACAATTTCTAAAGTAACAGAGGCCAGAGTAGATTGCACAACAGTGGTTTCAAAAATCCCTATCCTGCATCATCAAAATACCAGATGGATCCTCAGTAGCCACATCTGTTGCTTCAGACATAATTTTGGGTTTCTGTGGCTCCTCAGTAGCCTGATATCTCTGCGAAGTTGGTTCAGAGGGTACTACACCAACCAGATTGTGTGTGAGATAGGCTCCGGCTGACTTACCTCAACTATAGCTTGCTCAGCTTCTCCAGTGCCATTGAGAAGCTTAGGTCTCGACCATTGTCTTTCCAAAACCTATATTACAAGGGCAAATTAATTAGTTGCCTAGAGCAGTGAGGTTTGACTTCTAAAAACTGGAAACAAAACTTACGAATAAGCAAAAGTAGAAATAAAAAATAGAAGTAAAAGCATAAAAGGTATTTATATTATTGGCGTAAATGATCATAAAGGACATTAGTTTTAAAAAATATATTACATATTTATATCTTAAATGTTTTACATTTAGTTCTTTGTCTATTTGTATGATTCGAATAATATCATTAACTATTTAAAATTAACAACTAAGAGTGTGTGTTTGCTATTTCTTGGTTGTAGCCTTTAAAGTCCTAGAAGGCTAGTGATTATAACTTTAAGTGTTTTCTTGTTAGGTATGAGGAATCTTGTGTCATGGACCGAACTGATCAATAAAACAAGACACGAAATAAACTACTAAGCGGAACTAACTAATAAAGCTAAGAAAAAAGAACAAACTATCTAAGTAGAACTAATTAAGAAAAAAAGACAAACTAACTAAACGTAACTAATAAAGCAAGGAAAAAAATAATCAGAAGAGAATCAAACCTAAGTCAATACACTATCGCAAGCATGACCCAATACCCTTCTAGCACCAAACCATTCTCTATTAAGATACCACCTTGGTCGAAACGTTGGAGAGCTCCTTTACCTTCCCCAAAGCCCATAAGTTTTATAGTCAAACCCGAATTTTGAAACTAAACCCTATGGAGCATGCAATGAAATTGCATTATATGAAATATTACACTAAAGGAGAAGTATTGCTATTAAGCATGACTTCCATAAAAAAAAATGATCAAATATTCATAAAATATATTTTGTTTGGTGTCTTACAAAGCAGCACCCACAGACACCTATTTATAAGAGTGGGACAAAGGGATAGGGGATAGGTTTTCCTATATGGTATAGATTATATGAATAATCTCCCACTATGGGAGAACTAACCTAATGGTCCCCCATGCATCTGAGAGGCATGTGAGATGGTCCCTTACTTGTGCATGTGCAATCCTAGGTAGGTGATGTAATAACCAAACAAAACCTCTACTTTAGCATATTCCTAGGATTATAGCACTTATTCCTTAGTTGTCCGATCAACACATTTGAAACTTCAACGTCGGCATCCCTCGACAAGTCTTTGGCTATTGGAACATGGGTTTTAATCGCTCCCCAACTTTCAATCTTCATCATCAACCCTTGTAATTTGTAAAACATGCTTTTTCTCGGGTTCTAGAAACCAGTCTGACAGGAAGTTTTGGAGTTGCGAATCTTGGCGTTCGGACATCCATGTCATCTTGAGAATGATTTCATTATTTTGTGTGTTTTTGTTGATTTTTGTGTTTTTATTGATTTTTATTGTTATGTGCATATATATTGTTTGTAACACATGTTTTTTCTTGGGTTGTCGAAATTGGTATGACAGGAAGTTTTCTTGCGAATCTTGGCGTTCGGACATCTATGTTATCTTGAGAATGATTTCATTATTTTGTGTGCTTTTGTTGATTTTTATGTGTTTTTATTGATTTTTATTGTTATGTGCATATATATTGTTTGTTTGGATAATATTTTGGAGAATTATGTAGAGTAAAGAGTGAACACAATTATTATATATACTAATATATTACAAATTAAAATTAAGTACAATATAAGAATATTTTTCCTTTTGTATATACTTTTTATACAAGTAACCCATGCATCTTCTCAAAAAATTAAAATAATGGTTGTGTTCACCCATCATTTTTTCATTGACACAGTTTTCTATAAATATTACCAAAAAATACAATATATATTATATACTTTATTTTCTCACGAGTTAACATTAAACATAAAATATTATTTTTTAATATTATTAACACGATTTTCTATACCTAATATAATTACACATACATAAAAAAAAAAAAAAAAAAAAAAAAGTGAAAACACCCAATAATAATAAATAAATACAAGGATTTCCTACTTTTACTTCTGCTTAAAAGCATAAACCAATCCAAACAAGTTTATGTAGAGTATTTAAAACAAAAATATTAAAAAACAAAAGCTAGAAGCCAATCCTACGGGCATTGTCATAGCTATCTCCCTTAGCATATAATAAAATGAATATCCCAAATAAATTTATGTTGCGTAATATGATTGTTCAGAATTAATTCAGTGATACAGAGAAAGACAACAATTCCAAACAGTGTATCTATTAGATGTTGCAAAGAAGGCAACCGAGTATGCAATAGAATGAACCAAGTAAGGGAGAGAGAAATAGTAAAAGGAATAAATTGCTCAAAATGTTTAAAAAAAAAAATTGCCAAATTTGCATTCTTGAATTTCTATACCAATTTGATTCTCACTAAACATGAGAATTGAAATGAGATATTGATTTCTTATTAGAGAATGAATTCTAAAGATGCTGGTGAATGAAATCTACATTGCCAAATGAATTATATGCCAAAAAATAAGTTAAAAGTATGTACCTCATTGTCTCTGGAACTTGCTTTCTCTTGGTGTTTGCTCTTCTGATTTCTTCCCGGGTCTCTGAACCCCTTGCTACATTTAAACTTGTCATAGTTTCCTATGTCATAAGCAACAAAAATAAATTAGATAAATGGAAATTTGCAATAACCTGGTATGACAACTAAGATACACACAGAATAAATTAGAAACTGAAATAATGTTCTGAGGTGTACTCTTGCCAAAGACTTAGGATCTTTTGAATTCATCACAATGTCCAATGAGATATGCAACAAATATAAAATTACAGTCCTAAAATAATCTGGTAGAATAACTTCAAATATATGAATAACTATTCTTGGTGGAAATTGAAATACATATTTGCCATTTTTTCTTGCTAAAGATTCTAGTGAAGGCCTCTCCCAAGCTTGCTTTTTCCCTCTATCTTATCTCTAGTATCTCCTGATTTTTCTGTCTGATTGAGTGATTTTGTCACTTAATTACTTGCACCAAACATCATTAATACAGGATGAATCCTTATCAGTCAAGGCACCACCATGTCAGCTTGCTTATTCGGTTATTTGCTACAGAAACATATTCTCCTTCAGGTACATTATGAGCAAGTATCAAGAGGTATCTCTCTGCTAATCGAATTCTTTATATTCTTATCCAAGCTAGCCTCATAATTTTGGGTTGGACATGCTAAATTTACAGCCTGCTTCTGTGCTTCGGATTTGAGTTGTTGCAAGCTTACAAAATGATGGAACCAGTCAATCCATTTAAATAAAATGGACCAACAATCGATCAAGCCATACTGAATAAGTGAATATTTTAAGTTATGGTTAATTGGCGAGCGAGGTTTTCTCATTTGATTATTCTTGGTTCTATCAATTGGTCTTACATGTTGGATCCCGTTCCCGCCGGAATGACGAGATTGCAGAGCGAATTGATAGGATAGAAACCGACCAAGAAGAGTTGAGAGATAGTTGGATGAAACTAATGCGCGACTGGAGGAAAACAGTGTGCAGTTAGCAGAGATTGTGGCTTCTCTGGCCGCTTTATCATCAATGCTCCACAAGGTGATGCAAGAGAGTTCTGTATCTGCCGGAACATCCCGGGCAGCATCAGGAGGGCATAATGTGCCACAGACTGTGCCACTGGCGAGCCCGCAGGCCCATTGCGAGGCTGTGGTACTGCCAGTCTATGCTCCCGGCCACAGAGGTGTGGCTATGACACCGTTGCCCACATTCGATGGAGGCGATCCGATCAGTTGGGTAGCAAGGGCTGAAGTCAAGACCACCTATATTAAGAAAAATGGTAATTATTCTTAATCAATGTTTATTCATGATTCAATAGTATATTTTTTATCGTGTATCCTAAAATCCTTTGTGCCAATAAATTTTAAAAGTGGAATTCAACAAAATATCACAATTTTATCTTACACTACAATAATAATAATAATAATAATAATAATAATAATAATAATGACATGATGAATTGGAGTTGTCAAAATGTACAAGTTTTAGTAAATTATGAGTAAAAAAAACAGCTTGTCAAAGTATGAAAAATAGAAAATGTGTTTTTGTACATAACTCTCACCTTCATATTTGTATGTCTAACTTTCATCCAAATGTTTCTGACAAAGCGTATCATCGCCCTCGCCATAAGCTAGCAACAAATGTTTCGAGGTAAGCGAGAATTGAAGAGTTGCCAAATTAAAATGAAAATAAATTATAAAATGATAAGTACTACAACATTCATATCAATATATTAGAAATATAAAAACACCATAATTATCTTACATTCCTACATATTCATTACAATGGACCTATCACCAAGCTAACTAATAATTTTCGAAAAATACATATACCAATAAATAGTGTCATTTATTCCCAAAATTAGTTAATTTTCCGTTGTGAATCTCCTTTATAACTTCCCAAAATATAGATATAACGAGACACTAAGTCACTAAATTAAATTTTGGCTTTTACAACTAATAAAGAACTAATGGTCATGCATTCAATTGTTATCCCTATCAAACGACTGAGAAGTGGTCATAGGTAAAGTTAACCAATTTAGTTAACATAACTAACATGTATGAACTCAAGCACTCAAGTGTTGATATCACACGACTTGTAAATAGAACCAAAACTATAACAAGGAAACCAAGCATCAGGGTAAATTTGTAGCATGCAAGAAAATATGATACGTGTAGTTCGTAAAGTTGAGACACCAAAAGCGCATGTTTTCCTAGCAAAATAATGTCTTAATAACCATAATTAAGACTGTCTAGAATTTTTTGGGAAACGTAAGTCAATTCACATAATTATGTTAATATCCATTAATGAAACCAATTCCCATAAGAACAAATAGCAAATAACTTTACATACCTACGAAACATAACATTGGAAATTATTAAGCAGGGCCAAAGAGGTGTGTATAGATTGTTTATATCATAACTCCGTATTGTAAACCTCATCATATAATCTGAAGCTAATTCATGACATCTACCGTAGTTTCGATAATCAATGCTTGTGGTACAATTGCCAATTGAAATCTTGAAAAAAGTAGCTTCTTGAAAGACAATAATTATAAAAAGACAAAATAGCATAAAACTCCCTGTAGTTTTTAGAATTTGCTGAAAACCCTTTGTAGTTTGAAAATTCCATAAAATCTAATTGTAGTTTTTAAAATGTTGCACATTCGCCCTCCCCTCTAAATTTTACTTACATATGTTATATTTTAACACAATGAACCGTTATACCCCTATTTATTCTATTGTTTCTCTTTCTCTGTCTACATCTCAGCATCTCTTCCCCAATTTTTTTTTTCCTTCTGCAACAAAAGAACCCTTTCTTCACTTCTTCACGTGTGCTTCTCTTTCTCTCTCTACATCCCTTCCCCAAATTCTTCTCCTTTTCTTTTTCTGCACCCGAAAAACTCTTTCTTCTTCACTTCTTCATGCAGTACTTCTTCCTCTTACAGGTTATTTTCTTCCCCCTGTTGCGCGACGTCTTCATCCTCTTCCCATCACCGATTTTATTTTCTTCAACCCTCTTCTCCATTTTATCAATTGGTGAGTGTCCATATTTTTTTACTATTTTTCTCCAAAATTGATTTTTTTGTAACAAAATTGCGACTCGGCCCAGAGGGCAGCGAGGGCCAGCTGCTTAGACAGAAGTGGGAGGTGGTGTTGTCCATTAGCTCCATCACCAAATGCCCTATTTGTTCCTTCCATTTCACCAAATTTTCACGGCAGTCGTAACCATCCATCGCCTGTTGGGAATGATGTCATCTGGGAGGTACATGGCCTACTAGCCGTCTCCGTCCGTTCCTCACTCGCCTCACATCGCCGCCGTATCTGGAGGCATCCTTGTTGCCACCTCTACTCTAGTGAAAAATACCTTTTTCTTTTTTTTAAAATTTTTATCTTTTCATCATCCTTTATTTTATTTGCAGGCAGAGATGTACTTCAATATTGATTGTAGTCTGTTTAGATCTTGTAGCGAGTGAATTATTCGGTGAAATTTTGTTCCAAGTTGCGAATGACTGGATATTTTACTCATTATTCAGCATGCTTTTGTGCTTGGGATCAAATTTGAGTTTCTTAAATTAAAACAACAGGTTTGTGTTTGGGACAATGCCGGCGGTGGCGGCGGTTTTTTCGAAAATTTCCGGTGACATTGAATTCACGACATAAACCACAAGTAGGGTTTTTGAAATTTTGGAACCATGGAAAGTTTTAGAAAAACCGAATAATCATAGGGGAATTTTATGCTATTTTGCCTTATAAAAGTGATATATACTAAAACTAATGGTGACAAAATAGAACCTCAAAAGTAAAAAAAATATGGTGCAACACATGAGTAAAAACAAACAACACGGTATAGCAAGGATGTATCATTTTGTTTCAAGATAATTTGAGGTCCAATAATATCATTTCTTGCTCCCGCTTTGTATTGCCACATAAAAACCTATTGCATACAAAAAGGTTGACTCATACAAACTTTCATAACATCAAACAAGACTAATAATGTTTTTTTTTTTTTCCTGAAATCCTAACTTTATCTTGGCAGCTTTTTGCCGAGATTTCCTGTCGGGAGTAAAAAGATACTGAATACACTTCAGTTGCTGCAAAGTAGAAAGAAAAAATGCTTAACCAAGTGTTTTTGAAAAAAAAGAAAAGAAATGTATTAAATAATATAAAATTTGAGATTACGAAAATTATGCTATTTGATAATAGCATTGGTTTTTAGATTCCACACTCATACTTTATTTCCTCTTCCACTTGCAAAAACATCAATATAAATTGAATGAAATTTAGCCTATAGAAGCCCCCGAATACAAGCATGACCTTAAATTTTTTAGAATCTGTAACAAGTTATCTTGACATTATCCCAATAGTTAGATTAACATTTTAGACATAAAATGCTAAAAGATCGCACATAGTTTATAATAGTTGGTTGAACTTAGTCAATAGACAATTTATCTTCCAATTATGCCGTAAACAATCCGTTCGAGCGAACTTAAGAATCTTCTGGTTTGAAAATCAGTTAACATCATATCAAAACTTTCACTATAAATATTAATAACATTTGAGATTTTTTTTCAATACAGTTTGGCAAGTTTATATTGAGTTATACACAAGCACAGAGATAACAAAAACTAATTCATAGAAGTAAGAATCTTCACGTTACAACTGAGGGTTATTGTCGTTCGTACACTTTTTGCACTTAGTAGAGTGCGTGTAGGGCAATACTTGTCTCCAAGAGACACTGCCTCTACCCTGATATAAACATGCATGCAAATTTTAACATCTATAATAATTAATAAATCATTCATAAAAATTTCATTATACTATGAGTTCATGTTGTTCCGTCTCTGAGGCCGTACTTTTTTGAGGTATAGAAACGTACAAATATTGCTCTTCTCGGTGTTCATTGTTGTACAATGCAAATAAAATTGTTGCCACGGATTTAACTTGCAAAAATGTTGGGATAAAGAAATTAATGAAGAAACCAACATAGAGTGGAGAATTTTCTATGTGATTGAATTTGGAAAAACTATAAAATGTATAGAGAATAAATCGTTTTTCGTAGAACTAACTTACTGCTAAGAATAGAGATCTAGCTGGACTGATTTCAATGCAGAGAAACATGTTGTTGCGGACTCAACTTGTAGAACGACGTAAATTCTTCAGTTTTTCCAATTTCAATCAAATAGAAAATTCTCCGTTCAATTGTTAGTTTCTTCATTAATTTCCTCATCCCCAATTTTCCTATAAG
Organism: Andrographis paniculata; assembly: GCF_009805555.1. Taxonomy (NCBI): domain Eukaryota; kingdom Viridiplantae; phylum Streptophyta; class Magnoliopsida; order Lamiales; family Acanthaceae; genus Andrographis; species Andrographis paniculata. Next base: position 2,090,490 of record NW_026137589.1, read on the forward strand.
TTGAGTCCGCAGTAACAAGTTTCTCTGCATTGTACAACAATGAACACCGAGGAGAGCAACATTTGTAGGCTTCTATGCCTTAGTACAGCCTTAGAGAGAGAACAACATGAACTCATAATATAATTAAATTTTTATGAATAATTTATTAATTATTGTAGATGTTAAAATTTGCATGCACATTTATATCAGGGTAGAGATAATGTCTCTAGGAGGCAAGTTTTGCCTTACACGACATTTAATAAGTGCTAAAAGGGCATCATCACCAATAACCGTCAGTTCTGATGAGAAGATTCTTGTTCTTAATTAGTTAGTTTTTTATTTTTTTTGTGTGATTGTGTATATAACTTAATATAAGCTTGCTAAAACTATTTTGTAAAAATCTCTGATGTTATTAATATTTACAGTAAAAGTTTCGATATGATGTTAACTGATTTTCAAACCAAAAAATTCTTAAAGTCACTCGAAGAGAATGTTTACGGCACAAATTGGAGAGTAAGTTGTTTATTAACTAAGTTCAACTAACTATTATAAGCTATATACGATCTTTTAACATTTAATGTCTAAACTGTTAATTTAACTATTGAAATCATGCCAAGATAACTCGTTACATGTTCTCAAAATTGTAATTATTTTGCCAAGCAAGGATTTCTTTATGTGGTTAGAACCTTAAAGTCATGCTTGTATTCGTGGGCTTATGTAGGTTACATGTCATCCAATTTATACTAATGTTTTTACAAATAAAAGGGAAAATTATGGAATATGGGTGTGGAACCTAAAAACCAATACTATTATCAGAGAGCATAATTTTCGTAATCTCAATTCATATTGTTCAATACATTTCTTTTTTTTTTTTTGTCAAAAACACTTTGTTAAGGCATTTGACCCTTATTTTTTTATTGCTACTTTGCAATTGAAGGGTATTCAGTATTTTATGTCCGACAAAAAATATTGGCAAAAGGCTGTCAAGATAAGGTTAGAATTAATAAAAAAAACAAATATTATTAGTCTTGTTTGATGTTATGAAAACTTGTATGAGTCTAACCTTTTCTTATACAACAGGTTTTTATGTGGCAATATAGAGTGGAAACTTAGAAATTATATTATTGAACCTCAACTTACGTTGAAACAAGATGATACATACTTGTCATACCGTGCTGTTTGTTTTCACCCATGTGCTGCACCATATTTATAGACTGCTAGGGTTCTATTCTGTCAATGCTAGGTGTTCTTTTTTTTACATTAATCTTAATATATCATTTTTATAGTGATTTTCTTTCGGGAAACACACTTTGATACCTTCACCATGCAACTTTCCATGAGCATGGATTACCGGAACTACTGGTGAAACTCTATGTGCGGAAGATATTCATATGTTAGCTTTAGATTGTATGAAGAGGCTTACAATATGGAGGAGGAAATTAATGAAGAAATCAACTGTTGAACAACAGTTTGAATTAAATCGCACCCATCGGTAATGGTGGTCAAAGAAGACCCAGCCCTATATTGGCTGACGTGGCTGAGAATACGGAAGCCTGGACTATCATGGGAGGTATTTCTGCAAGCTGTGGTGGCGCGTTTTGATATGCGATTCAAAGGATATCGATTTGAGAGATTATCAGGGGTTAGACAAATTGGAACAGTGGAGGAGTATATTACATTGTTTGTTTGATTGGCGAGTCAAATACCAGGCCTCACTGACGATTATTACCTCGGCTACTTTATGAATTGACTGAAGAAAACTATACGTGGCTCATTGCGACTATTGCGCCCGAATGACCTGGAAACGGCAATGGAGTTGGCTAGGGATATCGAGGACAATTTGTCTATCTCAAGCGGCGGCCCCGGGAATCAGTCCTTCAACACCTCTACGCCATGCATGGGGCCCTCCCTACGGCTGTCTGTAGAAAGCGGGTCCCGTGGGGGCATGAAGGTGATGCATAATGGTTCTTCCAAAGAGGTGAAACATTCGTCCGGAAGTGATACTGGGTTGCCCGGGCAGCTAGTAGCTCGGCCAAAATTCACTTGTTTGCCACCTAAGGAGTTGGCAGACCTTCGAGCTAAAGGCCTCTACATTCGTTGTCGGAAACCATTCACTCTTGGCCATGACTGCCCCTGAAGCAAATGCGAATAATGGTAGCTGAAGGAGAAGAATTGGACCTCCAACAATATGAGAACTATGAGGTGATTGAATCGGAGGATGCCCTGGAGAGCCAACAAAATATGAACGAGGTGGAGGCTGACTTTCCGGTTTACTCTATGGCTGGAATTTTTAGTCCCCGGACCATGCGCCTATGCGGGGCAGTTGAGGGATGCACCGTCACAATTCTGATTGACAGCGGCGCAAGCCACAATTTCATATATTCTTCGCTAGTTTCCCTACTACGGTTCCGTCCAGATCAGACAATTAGATTCGGTGTACAGTTGGGTGATGGTGCCACTGACAGGAATTTGAAGGTGTTTGTAGGCAGCTCTCAATTTTACTACCAGGCTGCAATATTAGAGTCGATTGCTACGTGTTTGCCCTAGGGGGCATTGATATCATTCTTGAAGTCGCATGACTCGCCACATTGGGTGAGGTCTGCACCAATTGAGAGGCCCTAACTATGAAGTTTGCATGGGACGGACGAATTTGGTTAGCCTGCGCGCCTTGATCAAGACTACTGCGGTTGAATTTTGGGCAATATTACTTGAGGGTAAGCCGGGAAAATTGTCTAGCACATCTTCAAAAGAGTTGGATAGCATTCTCGACCAACACACAGAGGTCTTCGTAGAGCCAAAAAGGTTGCCCCTTTGCCGTTCGGCAGATCATATGATAAAGTTGACCCTGTCGATCGATCAATCAATCTACGCCAATTGCAATGCCTCCTCTTGTTTTATGTCAAACAACTTCACCATCGTGTCTTCAACGACCTACGACCGGACATTATTGTTAAGGTTCACCGTACAAATGATTTGCTCGGAAAATCTTAAGCTCTACTTGTGTTTTCAACTAAATTTCCGAAAATTCATTTAAAACATAGCAACCAACATCTATGGCATACTTTTCATTCAATGTTTCCTTTTTAGTATTTTCAAAATAACAACAAAACAAAATTGAACAAAAGCCTTTACCTTGTCGGGAGTGGATGCGCCAGATGTTACGGCTGCAAAAACCCCGGAGTTTGGCCGGTGCTAGGCTAACTCCCATAGATGAGCCGGTGCTAAGCCATCCGAGGTTGAATATAAGTTAAATGGATTGAATAGACTATTCATGTCAACAATGTGCACATTCCTTTTCGGAAGCCCTACTGAAAGAACTCTAGAGTTTAGCGTGCTTGCTCATGAGTAATTTGAGGATGGGTAACCCCTTGGGAAGTCTTTCAGGGTGTGCGTGAGTGAGGGCAGAAACGCGCTGGAAGGACTTGTGTTGACCAGTGGGGCCAGTCTACAATCCCGACATGCTCGGCTTTGCGTATCTTGCCAGCCGTGGTGTTACAGTTAGTATCAGAGCCTAGGTTAAAGGCTCATGCTTCTTGGTTAATAAAATTTGAAGGATTTCGGAATTTCTAATATCAATTAGATCATGGATTTAGTCGGGTCTAGGTGCATTCATGGCCTGCAGCATTTTATTTTTATTTTGTGTGTTTGTGTGCATTGGTTATGCTATTTGATTAGATAAAGCTTATCAGGTCTAGTCTTAATTAGCAGATCGATTTCGAGGACGAAATTTCCTAAGGGGTGGAGGATGTAATACCCCATAAAATAATTTGACTGTTGGTATGTTCCTGAACTCAAAAAGAATTTGATTTCTCTTGGTACCTTAGTCAAAAATGGTTTAAAATATCATGGTGAAGATGAGTGGGTGAAAATCCTGAAAGGTGCTCTGGTAATGATGAAGGGAAAACTGCAGCATGGAATTTATTTTCTACAGGGCAGTTCAGTGATGGGAACGGCGGCGGTATCCCAGTCCTTGGATAAACATGATGACAGGACAAATTTGTGGCACCGGCGATTAGGTCACATGAGTGAGCTAGGGTTGTCTGTGTTGAGCAAGCAGGGTTTATTTGGTGGGGATGTGATAGGTAAAATTCAATTCTGTGAGACTTGTGTCAAAGGGAAGCAACGCAGGGTGAGGTTTAGTACCGGTCATCACACCTCAAAAGAAATTCTGGAGTATGTTCATTCAGATCTATGGGGTCCCTCTCCGGTGAAATCGCAGGGCGGGTGTTCTTACTTTGTTACTTCCATAGATGATTATTCAAGAAAAGTCTGGTTGTACTTTCTAAAGACTAAAGATGAGGTGTTTAGGAAGTTCAAGGAGTGGAAGACCATGGTTGAAAAACGGACGGGTAAACAGGTCAAGACTCTAAGAACTGATAATGGGTTGGAGTTCTGCAACGCTCCATTTGATGATTTCTGCAAGAAAGAAGGTATAGTGAGGCACCGCACTGTACGACACACACCACAGCAAAATGGAGTTGCAGAGCGAATGAATCAAACCCTCATGGCGCGTGCTAGGTGTATGCGCATATTTGCTGGCTTATCTAAGCAATTCTGGGCTGAAGCAGTAAACACTGCTAGCTATCTGGTTAATAGATCTCCATCAACTGCAATTGACTTAAAGACTCCTCAATAGGTATGGTCCGGTAAACCCTCTGATTACTCTAATCTAAGAATATTTGGATGCCCTGCATATGCTCATGTGAATGATGGTAAGCTGGAGCCGAGGGCGGTAAAATGCATATTTCTAGGGTATGCAACAGGAGTAAAAGGTTATCGACTGTGGTGTACAGAAGGTAAAAATCCTAGTAAATTTCTTATTAGCAGAGATGTAACCTTTGATGAATCTGCTATGCTTGATCAGAGTAGAGGTTGTGAAAGTATTGCAGGTACAAAAGATTGTGGTGCTAACCAGAGGGTGGAGTTTGAGACTCCTGACAGAGTTGTGTTAGAGGAAGAGCAGCAGGATAATACTATTGATCAATCCGATCAACCAGATCAGTCAAAACCTCAAGGGAAACCGGTTGAGGGGGAAGCTGATGACGCTGGTACTAGGGTTGAAGATTCCATAGCAGCAAGAAAAGGAAAGAGAAATATTCAGAAACCAGCTAGGTTTGCAGGATGTGTCAATACATGTGACATGAATTCTGTGGCTTATGCACTAGCGGTTGGTGATGATCTTGGCTTTGATGAGCCAAAGACATATAAAGAAGCTGTGGCGAGTAAAGATGCAGAAACCTGGATTATGGCAATGAATGAAGAGATGCAGTCTCTTGAAAAGAACAAGACTTGGGATCTTGTTGCACTACCAAAAGGGGTGAAGCCAGTGAGATGCAAGTGGGTCTTTAAAAGAAAGGAGGGAATTCCTGGTGTTGAACCTACTAGGTTCAAGGCGAGACTGGTGGCAAAAGGGTTTTCACAGAAGGAAGGAATCGATTACCATGAAGTCTTTTATCCTGTGGTGAAACACAAAACCATTCGGGTTCTTTTGGCAATGGTGGGTGCTTTTGATCTGGAGCTGGAGCAGCTTGATGTAAGAACAACATTCCTTCATGGTAATCTAGAAGAACAGATTTACATGTCTCAACCGGAGGGGTTCTACAGTTCTAAAGGGGACCAGGTATGCTTGTTAAAGAAATCTTTGTATGGCTTGAAGCAGTCTCCGAGGCAATGGTACAAGAGATTTGACTCATTCATGGTGTCTAATGGTTATGCTCGTAATCAGTTTGATAACTGTGTTTACTCGAAGAAAGTTTCTACTGATTCCTTTGTGTATCTGCTGTTGTATGTGGATGATATGTTAATTGCAGCTAAGAACATGGCTGTAATTAATGACTTAAAGGCTCTACTAAATGGTGAGTTTGAGATGAAGGATTTGGGTGCGGCAAAGAAAATACTTGGTATGGAGATCTGGCGTGATAGAGAAGCAAGACGGTTATAGGTTTCTCAAGAAAAGTATATTGAGAAAGTTTTGCAGACATTCTCTGTTGATCAGTCCAAACCGGTAAGTACTCATTTGGCGGCACACTTTAAACTTGATCGAAGCACTATACCGGCTACAGATGAAGAGGTTAATTACGTGAAGACGGTTCCATATTCAAGTGCAGTTGGAAGTCTTATGTATGCGATGGTATGTACGAGACCGGATCTCGCTTATGCGGTTAGTGTGGTGAGCAGGTTTATGGCTAATCCGGGTAAAGCTCACTGGAGAGCTGTAAAGTGGATCTTGCGATATTTGAAATGAGCGTCTGATATTTGTCTGGTATATGATAATAAAGGCCATGGTGATGGTCTTGTTGGCTATGCAGACTTTGATTACGGGGGTGACTTGGTGAAACGAAGATCACTAACTTGTTTTATCTTCACTTTGTTTGGATGTGCAGTCAGTTGGAAATCTACTTTACAACTTACGGTTGCATTGTCGACGACTGAGGCGGAATACATGTCAATAACTGAAGGTATTAAGGAGGGTATCTGGTTACATGGTGCAGAGTTTGGGTCTGAAGGTGGAGAAACCGGTGTTATTCTGTGATAGTCAAAGTGCTTTGAGTTTGGCTAAAAATCCAGTATATCATGAGAGAACCAAACATATTGATGTAAGGTTGAATTTTATCCGTGATGTTCTGGAGGAAGACAAGTTTTCTATTTAGAAAATAGCTACAGAGCACAATCCAACTGATATGTTGACAAAGGCGCTACCGACGGAAAAGTTTGAGCACTGCTTGAACTTGGTGAATATTCGTAAGAGGTAAAGCCCTCTCGGGGCATCTGGCAGGAAGGAGACGACTGAGAGATACTGACGAATCTTTGGCGGTTGGAGAAACTCCAAGTCAAGGTGGAGATTGTTGAAACGTGACTTGGATTTAGCAGTCTACCTGACCCTAAACCAAAGCGAAAGGGCTGTTTCAATTGGCAGGGTTCCTTTTAGGCTTATCCTAATTGATAACAAATAGGCTTACGGTTTTTAGGGTGTTTTGGGGTGCTTATAAATAGACAATTATGGTTCTTAGTCGGATCTCTGAATCAGTATAATAAAATCTCTTCGGTTCCTGCCCGTGGACGTAGGTTGACATACCGTCACCGAACCACGTAAAACTTCTGTGTTCTTTATTTGTTTTCTTTCTCGTTTTCTCGTAACATTTACCTTGGGCTTTTTAACCTAATTCTAAATTTCATACGCAAAACGATGAATTGTTTTTCAATCAAATTTTCAACATTCTTATGATCTTCAAAACCTAAGCGCCGTATTTTGATTCCAGATCAAAAATTCAAGTGCAAAACATCCCTAAATCCTCGAATAGGAACATCGAGTCTCCCTATGTACCCAATTCCGGTCGATCTGAAATTCTACCTTCTCTCCCTCCCCTCTGTTCTGTATATATACATACACACATATAAAATTGTTGAGGTTGTGGAGAACTTACATCCAGACGAGTCAAGAGTTCCGCGGCGGGGTGGGAGGCTGAATGAGAATGCTCCCAGCCGCACCCAGCCTTTCTTCCAGTGATTTACAGGAACGCGGCGGCATGGTTAGCGTGATTAACTATTTTTGTTGTTGACACTTCCTCGCACACTATCGGAATCAAGAGCAAGGGCACAAGAGTTTCAGGCGCCAATTAATCAAGGAAAAGCCCTAGCTAGTATTCACAGAATCCACAGGAGACACCAGAAATGGTGGGCAGACGAATAATTTTCGGGTTTGTTCCTTTGTATTTTTTAACCCTGCAAATATTAAGGGAACGTTTTGGCAATTTATTTTTCAATAAAGCGTGCGTTTGTTTAAACAAAATATTGATTGTCGATTGGCCAACGTGAGGTCCGTGGGTTCTTACATTATTAAAAAATATATATATATATATATATTGATATTAAGTTATTTATACAATTAAAAATATTTATACGTTATTTTTTTAAAAAAAATTATTAATTATAAAATATTTATTTTTATTTTTATATTTAAAAACTTTTTTTAATTAAAACTTAATAATAATTTTTATTAAAATTTTGTAAAATATAAAATAATTAATTTTTTATATATTTTTTTATTACGTTAATTATAGTTTATTAATTTCTAATTAAAAATTTATATAATAAAAATATATAAAAATAAATTAATAATAATTTTTTCTAGTATTTAATTTAATTTTAATATATTTTTATATTTTATAAATAAAATATATTAAAAATAATTTATAAATACTGCAATAAAAATATATTTATATGTATAAAATAAATAATTATTTTATAAAAATAAATAAAGAACAAACAAAATTAAAAACCAAAGTGAAAAAACTTTTTTTAAATGTTAAATATATTAACTTTTTATAAATTAATTTTTTGAGAATTTTTTAATAACTCTCCCACGAAACAAACAGACCCATGTTGATTGTATTTTTTGATTAATTTGTTTTTAGGTAAGAAGTAATACAAATAACATTTTTAATATTTTGAGTTAAATTATTAATTTTTTTAAAATTAATATATATTATATATATTATGTTAATATGTGTATATTGTGTATTTTTTTAGTAATATTTTGGTGAATTTGTTTTTATGTTAGGATTAATCTATAATATTTTGTTTGAATTATTGAATGTATTTTTGTTTTGTGAAATTGTTTGAAAATGAATATTTTTTTAATGTGAAGTATAGATAACATAAAATTAATAAATATGTATAATATCTTTACTCAAATAACTCTCTCTTATTCCGGTGTTCTCTCTATCGCTCCCTCTCTCTCACGCTCTTTCTGTCTTTCATCGCACCATATTACCTTCAATTCTGCGTTTAGAGATTTTGCAGAAACACTTCGGGTGTGTTTGTTCGTGGGTTTTAGTTTTTTTGCTTTAATTTTTTAATAGTAAAAATTTGAATTTGAATTTGAATAATTATTTGATATTATATAAACAGAGGTTTATGTGATGTTTTGAATGTAAAATAAATTTGTAGTATAATATTAAAAAAAATAATTGTTTGATGTGATATTTTTTAAGAAAAAAATAATTTAAATAGTAAAAACATGTGGTAAAATTCAAAAAAGAACATAACGTTGTTTTAATTCATTCTTGTATATTGTTATTCTATTATTCAAATGAAAGTTTTTTTTTTTTTTTTTTCCAAATGAAGGTTGAATTGTGCTTAGTATGATATAGCTAAGTCATAGTTGTATTTTGTTCAATATCACGCGAAAGATGGAGTAAAACTGGGTGTGTTCTTTTGGAGAATTTTCCTAGATTTTTACTATTCATTCAATTTTTTTTCCAAAAAATATCAAATCACACACCTATTTTTTATTCTTTATATTATACAAAAAAATAATTTTGCATTCAAAATATCACATCAACATCTATTTATACCGCATTATACAACTATTTCAATTTAAAATTTTTACTATTCAAATCTCAACTCAAAATCCAAACTTTCAAACAAACACAGCCTAATGGAAGACTGCTATGGTTTAAAATTGTAAGTATTTTCACTGTTCAAGTTTCTACTTATGATTTTTGTATATATAATTTTATTTTCCTTTGCATCTCTTTTTTCTAACCCCAGTGTTTAATTTCAATTTATAATTTTTATGGTTATTTGTTTATTAAGATTGTACATTTATTTGATTACTTTTTTTTTTCTTACTTCTGCTTGGAATATATGAAGATTATAAAATGAATTCACATGAAAAATGATGAAAGTAGCAAGGGTGTAGATGACAAAAGTATGGTGGATCTTATAGTTGCGTCCGAGTTCAATGGTGAAATTCAATTACTGATTGTGAATAGACGAACACGCTTAATGAATATTATTTTCTCTAACATCATTAAGAAGTGGGATGAAGTTAGTTTGATGTTAGTAAAATTGTATTACAAAATGTCATTTCAGACATTGCCTATTTATTTATAGAATGATGACGATGTTGCAAATATGTGTCGAATACATTTCATGTTGAAGATGACTATTTGTAGCATAATAACTACAACTATAACGATAACGCTTGGAAGTCACAAACAAAGATTGGTTATTTCATGATGAACAAACTACACATTAAAAATATTGAATTTTATATTTTATAACTTTTATTGATTTTTTATGTAGGAAAAACAACAAGACGAGCATTGAATTTGGTGTTCAAAAAAATAACAAATGAAACAAATACAATTTAAGGATTGCTTTACTGCATCACGGATGTTGGACAATCATTTGACAATGCTGATGAGTTTAAAAAGCCTTTGAAGAACTTTTGCAATCCAAAAGTCATTAAGTATCAAAGTAATGACAAGAAAAAAATCATTGTTGTTTGTAGTGAAAGTTATTGCAAATGAAGGATATAAGCTTTATTCCATGTAGATCAATTATATTCTATCCGAACATGCATATTGGACCATACTTAGGGGTTGGACAATCTACAGGATCGTGGACATCCAAAGTCCAACTTTAATTGGGTATCTAATATTGTAAATGAGAAACTGAGGAATAATACAAATTACAAGCTATGTGAAGTAATAAAAGACATCCAAAGAGAGTTTGGTGTTAAATTACCGTACTATAATGTTTTGTCTGTTTTTATTGATTTTTTGGTTTTGCCACCGTATTTGAATGCAACCGAACGTAAACTTCAACGAGGAACTCATATTCACCAAATTAAGAGAAAAATCATCAATATTACAACGTCATTTTCATGCCAAATATAAATGTATATGTAAATATACATATTGTTATTATATAAATATATATGTTGTTTATAAATATTAGTCAAGTATAAATGTAAATATATATGTAAATAAATATCTAATCATAAAAGTTATTTATAAGTATTGTATATATAAGTATATATATAATGTATACGTGAATGTTTATGTACGTAAATTCAAGAAAAATTCTCGACAATATAATGTCATTTTTCATGCCAAGTGTGCTTTCACAATTCCAAAATCTACTTCCATCGCCACCTTTCACGTGGGCACAAGAAAAAAACTATTTTGAACATGTAGTATTGGTTAAGCACGATAAGGGAGTGAAATTGCTTTAAATTATGGCACGCGGAAGGTTGTATCTACAATAGAAGGTAGTTATACTTATACAAACTCAAAGTTGTACCTATATAGCTGCACTTGGCTTTTCGAAATGTTGTACATGTACTTGAAAAATACATATTTTTTTGCGGAAACACAGCAGAAACATGTTGTGTTTCCAACAATACGGGTATTTTCTTGGCTAAAATTTGTCGTTTTCAACGGAAACATAACATGTTTTGATAGCTCGAAATCGCATGCATTTTATATTCATATTATATGCGATATTTGATTGATTTTGATTGGATTCTATCTAATTTCTATGCATATTGTTTGTTTCTGACAAGCAGGACAAAAAAAGCATAATTGGTGAATTCAGAAAAAAATAAAGAAAAAATCAGCATTAGACAATCAAGTTACCCTATTTACATGAGAATTTAAATGAAGGCCCAAAAGCCCAATTGCTACAAAAATTAGGGCAAAATTAAATAAAAAGAAATGGGAGTCACACTAGAAAGCAATAAGGACGGCTAGAAGGTACAGGAGCAGAAGACTGACAGATTCATAGATCGTGCAGGAGCAAATCGACAGAGAAAATTTCCTTTTAGACTATGAATTTATCTTTTCTTATTGTTCTTTCTTATTTGATTGTAGAGTATATATTTTTCTGGTTCGAGGGATGCTAATATTTTGGTTCTTGTGTTTTGGAGATTTTTGACTTTCTTTATAAAAGTTCTTCTTGATTATCAATATTTATTTAATCCAGAGAATAATGTTTGTAATTGTTAGATTGATTGGATATTTTGGTACCAATAATTAAATTGGTTTGATAATCTAAAGTCAATTAATGTATGATATCCGTAATTATATTCGCACTTGAATAGGTGACAACCGGGTTGAATAGTTCATTTAATTTCCAAGGGTTAAACAATCAAATCTAATTGCTTCTCTTAGGGTAGTAATTATTTTGAATTGGGATTTCTAAATTAGAATGCGATTAGACAATATTTCCTATGGACATACCTAAATTTATTAGCTTAATTAGAGATAGTTAACGTCCGTACCTTAACTACCTACACTGTAAGGAAAAATTGGTTGTCAGTGTTTGTTGATAATTATAACCAATTTATTGATAGTCCAATAACAATTAACTTTATTGAATTGATGATGAAAATACAAGTATCATAACTGCATCATCCATTGAGTGAGACATCCCCTTAATAGCTAGTTCTTCGTTAATTTAATTGCTTTGTTATTTTATCTTCATTAGAAAATAAAAGAAAATTGTTCCATGTATTTTCTGCATTAGAACTTGAAAGAGTGAATCACACAATTCATGTGGAGACAATCCATTCCCCTATATTACATTAAATTGTGATCATAAAATAGGTCAAATATTTGATTAACCATGCGACCGGTTATGTTTCCGCGAGTTACTGGAAACATGTTGTGTTTTCTCTGAACACAACAAGTTTTAAGACTATATATCTGTAAATTTTTTTAGCTGATAATATCATATTTTTAAGAGATAACATTATAACTTTTAGTGGATTTGATGACAAATGTCTCGATTATTTAAGATAATTTTCCGATGCACTGCTAAACCAAATTCAAACTCAAGTGAAAACCCCAAATAATTTAGGGTAAATATTTAATTAACGAGAATAAAATGTTTACAACATATACAATGGTGAATACTGCACCACCAGTGCACACAATTTGACCCTACTAAAAAGACTTGACCGCATTCAGAATACATTTCGTAATAATTACCTGATAATCATTAACAACCATTTATTCTATTTTCTTTTGATTAATTTTTTCTTTCATAGATTTTTTACAAACACAACACAATATGTATTCAACAAACATACACACAAACTAATACCTTGTGATAATATTTTGAATATTTTCAATATAAATTAACCAAACAAAATACCTACGTATAAGAAATATGAATATATAGAATACAATAAATAAGTAAGTAATACTACAAAATAAAATTAAAATTAGAAATAACATAAAATTTAAAACACACACTTACTTTTGACGGGGAGCCATTGTGGGCGGGGCGGGTGGATGGCGAGGTGGTGACAGCAGTTGCGGTGGCGGTTGTGGTCGAACAAACACCGTTAGGGCAAGAGAGTGTCGCACACAAGTTAAAGATTTTGAATATGCTTGATAATTTTGTAAGTTGGTGTTTTGTAGACGAATAAAAATGAAATTTTGGAGTTAAAAAAATTATAAATATGTATAAAGAAAGTTTTGGGAAAAGAAAATAAGATGAGAGTTTTAGAAAAGTTTTTTTATAATCTAAGTATTTATCTTCAATTAATCATTTTTTTTGTTAGAAATTAGAAAAAATTTTATTCTAATTTGGAAGATAAGAGGATTTAATCTTTTGTGTGTTTTTTATTATAAGTTGAGTCACACTCTTATTTTTTTTTTCATTTATCAGTATTATTTTACGATCAATATCATTATTCAAAATTTAGAAATTATGAGTTTATTTACTCAATTTATTTTTGAATGACACGATTCTTCACAAATATTATAAAAAAATATAATATAGTATATACTCCCTCCGTCAACTAGTAAACTTTTTGTTTGACTTTTGCATGCAGATTAAAGTAAATTAGTATTTTATAAATATATAGCGTAATAAAGTAGTGTATTATCCATTTTACCATTAACATTAAAGTAAAAGTAGTGTAAAAAAAAATAAAAGTATTTTGATATTTAGTGAAAAAGTAAATGAAAAGTTTTAACTTGGACAAACTACCAGAGTAAACTAGAAAGTTTACTCTTGGATGGAAAAAATAATATTTATACTCCATTCACTTATAAAAAGTAAGCAATTCAATACAATGATATTTTTTACTATATTATTGACACTTTTCATATCTAACATTAAAAAGATACATTCATAAAAAAAATATATAAAAAAGAAACATATTATATTATTATTATTATTTATTTTTTTATCTTTTTTTTTTTTCAAATTAAACACATTTCCATTATTCGCAAATAGAAATGTGTTTCTTTCTTTCAAACTTATCTAAAGAAAAAATGCCTAGTAGAATAGTCTAAGGTTTCCGTTTATGATTTATTTATTTTTTTGCTGATTTTTTTATATAATTAATTAAAGTTTAGATTTAATTTATATATTATACTAAAATCAAATTTTTAGAATTTTTATAATAGATAGATTAAAAATTTTAATTTATTTTTATATACTTTTTTTAAAAAAATTAAATCCTTAGGAAAAAATATATTTACTTTAACAATACATTATTTTTATAGTTTTGACAGTTTTAAAATATTTTTTTAATTTTATTACATTATAATATTTTTTTTAGAAATCTTATATATATATAATTTCATTAAAAAATAATTAATTTTTACTTTTAATTTTATTTTTTGAACGTATGGACATATAATTTTTTAAACTAATTCAGACAAATTCTTCAGGCATCATATTTAGACAACTTAAAAAATTTTATTTATTTGTTATTTATTTTCATGTTGCTAGTCTCATTGGATTGTTTTCCAACTAATTTATCTTGAGTTTTCTTTTTCTATAACTTTATCTTGATTTTTTTTTTTATAACGTTATCTTGAGTTTCTTTTATATGTATATATACATCCGTTTATATTTTCTATAATTGTATCATTACTAGCAAGTACAATATGTATATTTTGTGGCATTTTAGTGAGAATTTATACAATATGTTCAACATGCCTTGTAACTACATAGGGTTATCAAAAAAAATTAAGAATGTAATTGTATTATTATAACAATAATGTGTGTTAAAAAGTGAACAAAAACCTAACATCATATGCTCTTTTTGTTCACTAGTAAATAGTAATGTAGAATTGGATCAAATATTTATGATTAATATATATATCTCCTTTTTTTAATGTAATTTAATATGTCTTGATATTTTTAATATTTTTCAACCGTAAAGTTTAACAATCATCCACATTTTAGAGTATGAACAAGAAGGCCAAAATTCAATATCTACATATCGCAATGTTGTTCTCGCGAATCGCAAAGTCACTTAAAGTCGAGTCGGCTACTAACATGAAGTTCTTCAATGAACTCTAGCTTGATTTATTAAAGTAGTGCTAGATAGATTAGAAAAGGGACGAAAAAGTTGAATAATTAAAGGATGAGCGCTAAGACATATGTGATATAATAAACTTAATCTAGCTAGACGATGCAAAAATGGTTATTTTTGCATAAATGATACTAACTTCATTTTGGTTTTCTCCATCGTTCATCTCAAGCTTTCACAAACACATAATAAATTTATTATAACTTAATAAGTACTCAAACATATGTGATAATAAAATTCGAAAAACTCTAGAAGAATTGCATCATACTCTTCTTTGTCTCACAAAGAGAAGAATTGCACAACGTTTTCCCCCAGGTTCAGTTTATTGGCTGTCATTGTGTTGGTGCAACACCTATGGATTCATTCGCCATAATATACTTTCAAGAAACATACAACTTCCTTACATTCGACATTTGTTGATCCCATCTTTAAGACGGCAAGTCACATTACTTCTTGCTCAAAAGCTACTTCAACATAAATAAACCTGCATAATACAATTGTGAGAAAATAGAATCAAATTTGAGTCCTCAAATGAATTCATTTTAAACTCTTAATGTGCTAACTAACACTTGCAGAAGAATTCAATTATCGAATATAGTCAACTTCAAAGTCAGTCAAGCAATAAGGCCAAATCTAATCCATTGAACTACTCATCTTCCAAAGCACTTGACACAACACGATCATCAGCATTCATCAAGAATGCATAGATCCCATATTCCCATGCTTGACAGAACTAAAACAACTTATGCCAAATTAAATTCAAAGTAATATACCTGCAAATTACTTTGCAAAATGTCCGCTAATTTGGGATACCACATCCATGATGGTGCTCAATTGTGCTCGTAAATCATCCATTCCTGCTCCCAGGTGACTGATTCCAGAATGAACTTCACCTCGCAAGTCAGCCAGCCCATTTTGCAGAGCAGCAGCTTGAGCCTCCAGTTGATCAAGTCGTTGCAAGATCGCAGAACCTGAAGTTAAACCAATTGGTACCGAAGGTTGGGGATCCGATTCCTCAAATGTCTGAAAAGGTTCTTCTTGCACTGCCACATCCTCCGACTTCACTGCTTTATGTAGAATGGATTCTGGAACTTCAAGCTTCTGCGTTGGGCCAGTAGAGCATACATTTCGATCACATACAAAATGCTCCACTTGGATTTCAGGAATAAATGGCCTATCAGGACTGCGATGCCTGAGTCCTCTTCGTAATTCCCAGTAGGTTATACGCGTATCCAATAAGGTACTCACGACTTCCGTCAACATCATTCTGAATTGAATCATCCGTCGAGCATGCTTCTGAATCCTCCTTGCTGTACGCCATCGCTTAAGCAGTTCAGTCAACTTATGCAACCTCTCCTTACGAATTCTGGCCTTCTCTTTCAGTTTTTCCAATGCAGCTTTCTTGGCAGACACAGCAGCCTCCTGTTCTTCCAAGGCTCGTTCTGCTGCGGCCAATTCTTCTTCCACATCCCAAGCAGTGGTCACAACCGTAGTGGATGTTTGGACGATTTCTAAATGAACAGAGGCTGGAGTAGATTGCCCAACAGCGGTTTTATAAATCTGCCTACTATCCTGCATCATCAAATTACCAGATGGATCCTCAGTAGCCACATCTGTTGCTTCAGACGTAATTTTGGGTTTCTGTGGCTCTTCAGTAGCCTGATATCTCTGCGAAGTTGGTTCAGAGGGTGCTACACCGACCAGATTGTGTTGTGAGATAGGCTCCGGCTGACTTACCTCAACTATAGCTTGCTCAGCTTCTCCAGTGCCCTCAACCATTGTCTTTCCAAAACCTATATTACAAGGAAACAAATTAATTAGTTGCCTAGAGCAGTTAGGTTGACTCCTAAAAACAATGGAAGCAAAACTAATTAATAAGCAAAAGTAGAAATAAACAATGGAAGTAAAAGCTTAAAAGGTATGTACATTATTGGTGTAAATAATCATTAAGGGCATTATTTTAAAAAAATATATTGTATATTTATATCTTAATCTTTTATATTTAGTTCTCAATATATTTGTATGATTCGAATAATATCACTAACTATTTAAAATTAACAACTAAGTGTGTGTTTGTTAGTGATTATAATTTTAAATGTTTTGTTGTTAGGTATCTCGTGCCATGAACCAAATTAATCAAAAACACAGACACGAAATAACCTACTAAGCAAAACTAACTAATAAAGCAAGAAGAAAGAACAAACTAGCTAGATGAACTAAATAAGCAAGAAAAAGGGAAACGAAACTAATAAAGCAAGAAAAAAAATAATCGAAAGAGAATCAAACCTGAGTCAATACTATCGCAAGCATGACCCATACCCTTCTAGCACCGAACCATCCTCTACGAATGCACCACCTCGGTCGACACTTTGGAAAGCCCCTTCACCTTCCCGAAATATCACGAACTTGAAGATTTATACCAAAACCCGAATTTTGAAACTAAACTCCACGGAGTATGCAATAAAATTGCATTTAATGAAATATTAAACTAAAAGAGAAGTATTGCTATCAAGCATAACTTCCATAAAAATAAATGATCATAAATAATCAAATATTCATAAAAAGATATTTTGTTTGGTGTCTTATAAACCACCCAAATGCATCTATTTATAGAAGTGAGAGAAGGTGACAGCGGATAGATTTTCCTATGTGGGAGAGATTATTTGAATAATTTTCCAATGTGGGACAACAAGCATAATGCATGTGAGAGCCATGTGAGATGTCCCCCATAAGTGCGTGTACAATCCTAGGTAAGTAATGTAATAACTAAACAAAACCTCTTCTTTAGCATATTTATGGGATTATAATCATTCTTCCATAGTTGTTCGATTGACGGATTTGAAACTCCAACATCGCTATTGGAACATGGGCTTCAATTGCTCCTGGACTTTCAATCTTCATCATCAACCCTTCTAATTTGTAACGCATGTTTTTTCTCGGGTTCTCGAAGCTGGTCCGATAGGAAGTTTTGGAGTTGCAAATCTTGGTGCTCGGACATCCTTGTCATCTTGAGAATGATGTTTTGTAGGGATGGACACGGTTCGATTACTTGCAAATATGCATGTATTTGGTATTCGAACCGAACCGAACCAAACAAATACCCGAAATTGCAAACTATATTCAAACCAAAATTTTCAGTTAACCAGATTTTTAGTTAACAGAAAATATTTTCAGTATTTGCAAATAATTCGAACCGAATCGAAATTAAGAAAAAATATATTAAAATTCTAATTAAATAAAAATATTTGCAAATATTCTAAACCGCCAAAAACACCCAATAATATAAATAAATAAATACAAGGATTTACTAAACCAGTCAAAACAAGTTTATGTAGAGTATTTAAAACAAAAATATTAAAATATAGAAACTAGAAGCCAATCCTAATGGCATTGTCATAGCTATCCCCCTAGCACATAATAATATAAATATCCCAAATAGATTTTTATCGCATAATATGATCGTAAATTAATTCCGTGACATAGAAAAAGACAACAATTCCGCATAGTGTAACTATTAGATGTTGCAAAGAAGGCAACCGAGTATGCAATAGAATGAACCAAGTAAGGGAGAGATAAATAATTAAATGGAATAAATTGCTCAAAATGTTAAAAAAATGCCAAATTTGCACATTAGAATTTCTATACCAATTTGATTGTCTCAATGAACATAAGAACTAAAATTACATATTAATTTCTTATTAGAGAATGCATTCTTAAGATGCTGGTGAATGAAATCTACATTGCCAAATGAAAATTATATGCCAAAAAATGAAAAGTACATACTTCCTTGTCTCTGGAACTTGCTTTCTTTTTTTTTTTTTGGATGACGTGGGAACCCGTAGCCGCTACCCGAAAGTGCAAAGTGGGTAAACCCCCGACCGAACCTAATACCCTGCAAACCAGGCCTGACGAGAAAGTCGCACTAGGCGAACCATGCGTGGCTCTTGTGGTTTCTTCCAGGTTCTCTGAACCCCTTGCTGCATTTAAACTTGGCATAGTTTCCTATGTCATAAGCAACAAAAATAAATTAGATAAATGAAAAATTTGCAATAACCTGGTATGACAACTAAGATACACACACAATAAATTAGAAACTGAAATATTGGGGTGTACTCTTGCCGAAGACTTAGGATCTTTTGAACTCATCACAATGTCCAATGAGATATGCAACAAAAATAAAATTACAGACCCAAAATAAAGTAATCTGGTAGAATAACTTCAAATATATGAATAACTATTTTTGGTGGAAATTGAAATACAATTTTGTCATTTTTTCTTGCTAAAGATTCTAGTGAAGGCCTCTCCCAAGCTTGCTTTTTCCACTATCTTATCTCTTGTATCTCCTGATTTTTCTGTCTGATCAAGTGATTTTGTCACTTAATCACTTGAACCAAACATCATTAGTACAGGTTAATTATTTATCAGTCAAGGCACCACCATGTCAGCTTGCTATTCAGTTATTTGCTACAGAAACATATTCTCCTTCAGAAACATTATGAGCAGTATCAAGAGATACCCTCTCTCTGCTAATCGAATTCTTTATCTTCTTATCCAAGCTAGCCTCATATTGGGTTTGTCAAGGTAAATTTACAGCCTGCTAATGTGCTTCTGATTTGAGTTGTTGCAAGCTTACAAAGTGCTGGAACCAGTCAATGCATTTACATAAAATGGACCCGAAATCAGTCAAGCCATACTGATAAGTGAATATTGTTGAATAATTTAAGTTATGGTTGATTGGGGACTATATATGGTAGTCCTGCCACAAATAATCCAAAACACTTCTAAGGTTAACAAGTTGTAGTTAGGCTCTACAATTTAAGTTAATCCACACTAATTATATAGTCATTGTGTGGTTGTAATAATCCCTTAAATCATACCTTTATTTATGCCAGATATTTCCTTGGACAATTTACAGTCAGGAAAACATGACAACATCAACAAAATTGTACTACAGACTACAAACTAGGAATTATTAACCATATAGCAATAATATAACATAGTAAGGATGTAAAGAAGTGTTCATATTAAAATTGTAATCTATAGCTTACAGATCAACTGGTCAATTAGAGTAAACACATTCTTACTTTGGGGGGTATGATTATTAATTTATCAGTTATCGCACAGAGTAAACATGCTGTAACTAAGAAGATAAAAGTATACCAGTTGATGGATATCGTGCAGACTGTCATGCTTGTCTAAACCATTATCCTCTCGACAAATAGAGGATAAAACTTCATAAAAAGTCACACACAGAAGCACCTAAAGATTTTCTTGCTTGCGTCAAATAAGGTCGCATCTTGTCAGCTGTATTCTGAATAACTGTCACAGCCAATTTCTTTGCAGCTGGAAAAACGTCATATACGCGCATCCTTATCAGCAAAACATGGAACATGTGAAGGGATGGAAAATTTTGGAGAAATGATTGGCAAAGACAGAAAAAAGAAAAACCTTATTATTCTTTTTCAAAGTAGCCAAAATTGGTCCGAGTAGATCTGTGGAAATATCTTCATTTCCTAATAGAACATGATTCATAATTATCTCCATATATGAAAATATATCTTCAGTATGATAATCCCTGAAAGTAGCAAATGAAATAAATTCCCATCTCTGAAAACATCTTACAAGATAGAAATTCAGAATACAAGAAAGAGTACTAAAGGCACAAAGACTTCTCTGTATCTTGCTAGCTTTCTTGGAGTGTTAATTATATACATATCACATTGTTGAATTCGTCCCACATTGGATATGATGTGGGAACTCCCTTTGACATATAAGGGTGAAGGGTCACTCCACCTATCACCAATTGGTTTTAAGTTGGAAGCCCGGATCCCTTCTTAACATGGTATCAGAGCCATGGTGTCCGTATTGGGTATTGATCCTGTATGAATTTTTGAGATTATCATCTCGACGGGGAAGTGTTGAATTTGTCCTACAATATGATGTGGAAACTCCCTTTGGCTTATAAGGGTGAAAGACCATTTCACCTATCACCAATTGGTTTTTAGGTTGGAAGCCTGGATCCCTTCTTAACAAACATGAATAACAAAAATAAAAATTGATTTCATACATTTGATATGTTTGGCTGTGTTTTTTTAACATATGTTGTACTCGGATTTGGTTATATAGCAATGACAAGTACAATGATAGTTTAAGGATAGTTAAATCTAATATGGTAATGTGTGTAAGTTTGAACTAAAGGAAGTGGTGACAAGATAATCAGCAAAGTGTATTCCAGTTACCATTTAAACTTTATTCTCACTATGTGGAGTTGTAAAGTCCTGTAAGCCACATCAAATAGAGTATAATGATTAACTTTCAGGATATATTAGGGTTTGTACTTGTGTACCGTGTGTGTTTTAAGTTTTTGGAATGTTGGGTTTTGTTGTTCCAGGATATGTTTTGAATGAAAAATGAATATTAAAAGTGATGTTTTTGTAGGAAAAAATTGGTAGGTTAAATAATATAAAAACATGTATAAGAAACAATAATGAACCCTTAAATATCGGCCACGTGCATGTGTGTGTGTTATCTCGAACCTAAATGAAGTTGATTGCAAGATAATAATTGGATTTGATATTTTATTTTTTTTCGTAATTTTTTTTATGATGAAAAAAAATGTTACATTTGTTGGCGGTATTAGAGGTAATAGTGTTTGCTAAGCCTATTGGGCTTAATTTATGTACATGCCTATCTTGTATTGTTTTTAATTAATTGAAATTGATTCTCAATCAAAGACTTCCTTCATGGTATTAAAGCAATCAATTTTTGTAGATTTACCATCCCAAGGATAGCGACAATTTTTCCTTTATTTTTCCTATAGTTTCCAAGAATGTCATTGACGATCTTTATACTACTTGGGATAGAGGTCATTGTCCCTATTGTACTTTTCTTAATAGATGGGCGCTCAACAAGGAAAATTTTTGTAAGTTACATAGGCGCCTGCCTAACTCAACCTAATATAGTTTCTATTGATCTTCCTAATGAAGGCTGTTTTGCCCATTCCTCAGTTCTATCCATTATCATGATCACTATACCTGAATATCCGCTATTTCTTTATCACCCAACCTCTAGGCAATCTATACCATTTTCTACCGGTATCATTCATTTTGAGACATAACTCAGTTTTATCGGATCATAACTTTGGTAACCTTTTTTCTTATTAATTCACCTCTCATCAATCTAATTTCTAGCCTTCCATTACCTAGGCTATAGGCAGAGCTATTGCCATAGCAATTGGTACTACTCATCTTCTTCATATGTAACTTGATTCTATCTTATATGTGCTTGCATGTCTATCTAATACTCTTTTTCGTCCCAAATATGGTTTAACATTTGATTTTAACAAAGAAATTTAGGCGGGTAGTATTAAGTAGGATAGTTTGAAAATTACGAGATAGAGAAGTGTATACTTATTTATTTATTTATTTTATTTGAGTGATGTGGTGAGATAAAGTGTGGTATAGAGATTAAGCATAGTCAATTATTTCTTATTCTTGGTGTTTGAGACAAAGAGAGGACTATTTATTATAAAATAACTAACTTCGAATTTTTCTCACGTGGTGTTGATTTTTTTAATATACAGAATGGTTAAACAAGTTGGATGGTCGGCATGAGTTGTAAGTCATGTGAGCTTTACTACTTCACTTTCAAACTCATTGTTTGTGTCCCTATAACCACCCCTTTGGCGATCCCAACTTGTCTAAGTTGAAGTGTATGCCTTCCCAGTTGCCTTTGATCTCATCATTAGAGTGTAAATTGTATCAAATTGGTAAACATTGTTCCTTGTTTCCTAAGCAAGCCAATATGGTTATTTTTGCCCTTTCTTTGGTCAAAGATGATATTTGGATCCAAATTGTATTTTTTTTTTTATAATTTGGTCTTTAATATTGTCACATTTTAGGAAGATTTTCTCATTATACATGGCTTTATTAATGAAAATCATTTAAGGTTGTTTTCCATTTATTCTCCATTCTGAGCAAAAATTGAAATTCAATTTGGTTTGTCGGTTAAAGTTCCAAAAAATGACAATATTCTTGAATTGCTTTTCCCATATGATTCAAGACATGCCATCCGACGGCCTCATCCAACAATCCTTTTGTGCTTATACTCTTCCTTAGAATAGGATTATTGAGCAGAAAAGTTGGCGTCTCGTTAATGGCCCGAACTCTCCTTGTACATCATAATAAAACCTTGCATTTTTTGGCCAATATGATGCTTATTGCATCCTATCTCATTAATCATATGTCATTTTTATGTCCTTCAAGGTAAGGTTCCTCACCCATGCTCATTTTTTGTTGATCTCATGTTTTCATTACCTCCCCACGTCATTAGATGTAGTTGTTTTGTCAATGATTACAAATATGGCCTTTTGATAAACTATCTTTGCACTCTGAAGTGCATTTTCTTTGATATCCTCACATTCAAAAGTGGTATAAATGCTACTACCCTACTCATCGTCAATATTTTGTAGTTGTTAATGTCATCATTTTTAGTCATCTCCATTGTATTCTCTTTCCTCTTCACCTCTTCCTACTTACAATGTCATTCCCTTGCCATATACTTCCCTTTTTATTTCTTATCTCAAGTTTACTTCTGATCACGTTTACCATTGTTAAGTTGATCAAAAATCCCTTCACCTACTTTTGGTATATTGACAAAACTTCTTTCTGTTGCTGTGGTCGTTAGTTAGCACAAACAACAACATTATCTAGCCGGAGAAGTTCGTCGGTCGAAGGGAGATCGGAGTCCCGATCAGGGGAACATTCAAAATCTAAGCAGCCCAGCTAGATGTTAGTTGTCAGTACGCGTTTGTGACAACATATGCTTGTGGAGGGAATTTCCTAGGTAATTAGCTTGTAGTTTGGGTTGAAGGATGTTTGGGTGTTTTGTTCTTAATCAGCACTGATTAATGAACCTCTTATGGATTGGTATCCCCGGATGTAGGATGGTTTATATCCGAACCGGGTAAACAAATAACTAGTCATTTATTGCTTTGAAATCCTTGCATTTATTTCATTGACAAATCGCCGTTATAACTGTGATATAATTACGCTTCGGGAGTTGGCCCATTTGAATAAGTGTACGAGAATTTATTGGTGCAGCACTTATTTTCAACCCAACATTTGGTATCAGAGCAGTGTTCTCTAAGTTGCTGAATAGATTCTTTCATAGTTGCAAAGATGAGTAAGGAAGGTCGATCTATGTCGAGACCTCCATTGTTCGATAGAACAAGTTATCGAAGTTGGAAAAACAAGATGAAAGCTTTTCTGATGTTACAAGGTGAAAATGTTTCTGTTTCTGAAGCTGTTGAGTCTGCATGGTCTCATCCCATGAAGACCATCCAAGATGAAGATAATATCATTTCTCTTGTGAAGAAACCAAAAAGAGAATGGACCCTCAATGAAAAGGCTGTTGCAATCACCAACTCGAAAGCTCTTTTTTCGATCCGTAGATGAAACTCAAGCGAACCTGATATCCAACTTCAAAGTTGCTAAGGAAGCATGGGACATTTTGGAAAATGCATTCGAAGGTTCTGTGCAAGTTCGAGAATCAAAGCTGGATCATGTTGAAACTTTGTTCGAAGGAATGAAGATGAAACAATCGTTGTTTATCATAACCGATTCATGGATGTTGTGAATCAAACTGAAGCTCTTGGAATGCACTTTAAAGAAAAGAGACTGGTGAGGAAAATGCTTAAAAGTCTCACAAAAAATTTTAGACCCAAGGTGATTATGCTCGATGAACCACCAAAACTAAGAAATATGACATTGGATGAACTGTATGGTACATTGGTGAGTTATGAAATGAACTATCTTGAAGATGAAACACCTAAGAGTGTGGCTTTAAGTGCTGAAGACTTGGAGATGATAGAATCTGATGAAGAAATGACTCTGCTAAGTCGTAAACTTTCTCGAATGATTAGTGAGAAACGAGCTGCCAAGCTGAAGCATGGGAAGTTTCATAACAGAAATAGCTATCAGGGATGAGGTACATCCAGTTCTCAAGGAAAATACCCTGAGCAAAAACCAACTACATACAGCAAACCAAAAGAAAGATTCGATGGTGGATTTAAGAAGAAGTTTGTAGTGTCTGCAAAACCTGAGACGGTTCAAGAACCTACATGTTATGGATGTGGCGGTGTTAGACATATTAAATCCGAGTGCCCAACGGTAAAGAAAAGGGAGAAAATAGCATATCAAGCTACTTGGAGTGACAATGAAGATGGTGTCTGCTGGTGGTGATGAACAGACTGAAAATCGTGAAGTTGTTGCATTTATGGCAAATGCTGATGAATCCAGTGATGAAAAGGAAGAATCCAATTTTAAAACTACTGATGAGTCAAGGGAACTTGATGCTATAAGCTGATTAAGGCTTATGAAGAGATGGTTGTCAAACAAAAGAAAGTTGTTGTGAAAAATAAAGAACTTCTGGATACCATTTATCGTTTGGAAGATCAAAAGGAGAAACTTGAAGATGAAGTTGAGAAGTTGATGAAGATTACTGATGATAAATCTGCTGAATCAGAGAAGTTGAAGTCTGAGAATCTGAAGTTGAATGATGAAAATGATAGGCTTCGGAAGTAAAAGAAAAATTAGATGAAGTCCTTTCAATTGGTAAACCATTTGGTGATCACAAAGGATTAGGTTTTAGTAAATTTTCTCAAAGTAAACCAACTACATTTGTGCGTGGTGGTCTTCTGACTGATGTCAAACTCTCAGAAAAGAAATCAACACAAGTCTGGAAACAGAATCCAAGGAAGAACAAAAGCAGAAATAGGAACAGAAATCGCAGAAGAATGCATAATGATAAGTCAAAGTTATCATAACCTACTGACTGCAAGTACTGCATGTATCCTGGTCATTCGGCTGTGAAGTGCTTAAAGCTGGCAAAACATGTTATCAATGGAAGACACATTCAATGGCCTACTGAAGGATTGAAACAGAACATAAAAGTCAAATTGGTATGGATGCCTAAGGAAACTCAGAAATAGAGTTGGAGTGCAATGTGATCTTGTCAAGTCAAGAGTCTACCCGAGCTGATCGATGGTACTTTGATAGTGGTTGCTCGAGGCACATGACTAACCAAAAGGGACTTTTGAAGAATTTTGTTGAAGACCGAAGTGGAGAAGTCATCTTTGGAGATGGAGCAAAATGAAAGATCAGTGACTATGGTGTTCTTGAAAAAGAAGGGATTCCAAGATTGTCGAAAGTCTATTTCGTAGAAGGACTGAGTACGAATCTGATCAGTATAAGTCAACTATGTGATGACAATCTGCATGTGAAGTTCACTAGGAATTCATATGAAGTATATGATGCTGGACAGAAATGTGTGATGACTGTATTCCGATCAAAAAACAACAGTTACTTTCAGGAATATCCTCAAATGGAAGCATTGATATTGAAAGATGATGAATCTATGTTGTGGCACACCATATTGGGTCATGTCAATCCACAGAATCTGCTGAGGATCAGCAAAATTGGAGCTATCAGAGGATTACCCAATTTCTCAAAGACTCCAAGTACTACTTGTGGTGACTGTGCAAGAGAAAAACAGAAAGAGCTGTGCATTCCTCATTGGAACAACGTTTCAACAACAATTGTCTAGAGCTGCTGCATATGGATCTCATGGGTCCAGTTGATGTTTGTAGTCTTGGAGGTAAGAAATACATTTTGGTCTATGTGGATGACTTTCCTAGATATACATGGGTCAATTTCTTACGTGAGAAAAGTGATGCATTTGATGCTTTTGAAAAACTGGGTACAAGACTCATGAATGAGAAAAAGTCGAAGATTGATAGACTTAGAACAAATCATGAAAAGTAATTTGAAAATCAGAGATTTGTTGGATTTTGCAATGGATTGGGAATCAAGCATGAATTTTCTGCCCCAATGACTTCACAACAGAACGGAGTAATGGAGAGGAAGAATCGAACTCTACAGGAAATGGCTAGATCGATTATGCATGCCAAAGGAGTTGCCAAACATCTGTGAGCTGAAGCTATTAACACAGCTTGTTATGTGATTAATCGAGTTTATCTCATACCTCATATAGAGAAGACAACTTATGAAATCTGGACAGGGAAGAAACCGAATGTTTCTTACTTTCTTACCTTCGGGTGTAAGTGTTATATTATGAAGGACAAGGATCAACTTCATAAGTTTGATACTTGATCATATGAAGGCGTATTCTTGGGATACTCTCTGAACTCGAGAGCTTATAGAGTGTTCAAAAATCGTACCAATAAGGTGATGGAGTCCATGAATGTGATATTCGATGATACCATTTCTGAGAAGAAATCTATACATTCAAATGATGATGATGGTGAAACTGCCCTGTTAAGGTGACTCAAAATCCTCCAAATGTTCAGAACATTCCCCAGATTCAGAATGATTTGTCTCAGACGGTGACAATATTGCTATAGAAAGTTCTGTCAAATTTGATTGGTCAGAACCAGAATGTTCAACGGACGTAACAACAACCAATCAACAACCTGCTGAAATTGAATCTGATGCAGAAGTAAGAAGATATGGTTCCAGAATTCAACACAACCATCGAATTGATGCAGTTATTGGTGATCCAATGGGTGGTCGACTAACTGGATGTAAACAAATTGATTTTAAGAATCTGTCTGATATGAATTGCTTTATTTCCACAGTTGAGCCAAAGACAGTAGATGATGCTCTCAAGGATGAATATTGGATCAATGCAATGCAAGACGAGCTGAACCAGTTCACAAGAAATCGAGTTTGTTATCTGGTTGAAAGACCAACGAATGTGAATGTCATTGGAACAAAGTGGATCTTCAAGAACAAATCAGATGAAAAAGGGAACGTTACCAAAAATAAAGCAAGGTTAGTTGCACAGAGATACACACAAATTGAAGGTATTGACTACGATGAAACATTCGCTCCTGTTGCACGCATTGAAGCAGTGAGATTATTCGCTCCTGTTGCACGCATTGAAGCAGTGAGATTGCTGATGTCTGTTGCATGTTCCTTAAGATTTACTCTTTACCAGATGGACGTCATAACAACGTTCTTGAATGGATGGATTAAAGAAGAGATCTACGTAGAACAACCAAAGGGATTCGAGGATCATTTCCATCTAGATCATGTATACAGGTTGCGGAAAGCTTTGTATGGATTGAAGCAAGCACCTAGAGCGTGGTACGAAAGGTTGTTCAATTATCTACTGGAGAATGAATATGTTCGAGGATCAACTGATAAGACGATGTTTATCAAGTTGAAGGGAAAAGATCTTATGATTGCACGGGTGTATGTTGATGATATTGTGTTCGGTTCCACCGTTGAATCCTTGAAGAATGAATTTTTGAAATTCATGGAAGCTGAATTCGAAATGAGCATGATTCGAAATGAGCATGACAGGTTAAACAACTTGCTGATGGTGTTTTTCTGAGTCAGACAAAGTATGCTCAGAACAAGATAAATTGTCGAAAGATGATGATGGGACGACTGTTGATCAGAAACTGTACAGAAGCATAATTGGGAGTCTCCTTTACCTGACTGCTAGTTGTCCAGGCATCTCTTTCAGCGTTGGTGTATGTGCAAGATTCCAATTCACACCTAAGGAATCGCATTTGAAAGCTGCAAAGAGAATTCTCATATATATCAAAAGAATTGCAGAACTTGGATTATAGTATTCGAACAGGTCTGGCCTTGATCTTATTAGGTTCACAGATTCATATTGGGCTGGTTGTTGTGATGATAGGAAGAGCACAACCGGTGGATGTTTTTATATTGGAGATAATATTGTGAGATAGAGTTCGAAGAAGCAGAATTCTATTGCACTGTCCACTGCCGAGGCTGAATACATAGTTGTGCTCAGTTGCTGTGGATTCTACAAATGTTGCATGATTATGGGATTGGTCAAGATTCATTCACTCTATTATGTGACAATACAAGTGCCATCAATATCTCTAAGAACCCCGTTCAACATGGTAGAACAAAGCACATCGACATACGATATCATTTTATTCGAGACTTGGTGGAAAATAGAGTATGTGATTTGAAGCATATTGGAACGAATGATCAAAAAGCTGATATTCTCACGAAAGCTCTAGATGCAGATCGATTTGAGAAGCTACAAAGGAATTTGGGTATGTGCTCAAGCCCTCATTGATGCTGCATGCATGGATGAATAAATAAATATCTCAAATTTATTTTATTTCTTGATATTTTTGGTGGAAATTGGAGATTGGATATTATGAGAAAAATGGATTTTTGAAAATATCAAAAAGAATGAGGACTTACTGGTGAAAGGAGATTATCTGAACATGGGAATTCTGAAAAGGGTTTTTAAAACCCCAAAAAGTTGATTTGACAACTCTGCGCAGTTTTGGCTGTCATCACAGCCTTATAGGAAATATGGTTCAGAGGGGAGTTGAATTGAAAATTCAAGCAGTTCTTTCGTTTCCCTCATCTCTTGAGGATTCATATATCGATGCGTGTAGTGGTGATAATAATCACCCTCTCTCAATTTCTCTCTACTTTTCACTCTTGCAATTTGTTCTCTGAGAAAACAATGGCTCGAACCCGATTTGGACGCGAAACAAGGACGGGCAAAGAAATCGTTCGTGGACGTGGGTGCAACAGAGGACATGGAGGTCGTGGTGGGAGAATCAGTTCACCTCCTCTTCCCAGTGAATCTCCCGTTCCCGTGGTTGCGGAACCACTCCCTGAGATTCCAACGACGTCTCAAGCAAGCATGGAAGTACCTGTTGCTGATGTTGTGGCTTCTCACACTCCTGGAGATCATCTTGATGAAGCTGAGGAGACTGTTCAAAAAACCCTAGAGGAAACGCAAATTGGTGCACTGGATGATGGCATTTTTGGAGAACCTGAAACTACTCGTTCAGGTAATCGCGATGAGGAAGGAGATACGGCAAATGAACAAGGTATTGCTGAACCTGAACCCCGTGATGTTGCTGAAGAGGTTATGGAGCATTCTGAAGAAGCCCCTGGATCCGAAGTGCAGAGGACTGGAGCAGTTGTTCCTCCATCTGAAGTTGCTGTCGAAGATGAAACTCCCATTCATCTTGAGGAACCCGCCATTGCACATGAAGGTGTTACTGCTGACCCTCCTCATTCTACCTCAGATGAAAGTCTTAATACCATTATCAACAGAACCATTGATCAACTCTTTTCTGAGAGGATGGAACATGAGGACGCTATTATCACGTCGGTATCACATTCTACGGGAACAAAGTCTGATGATTCAGATAATGTTCCTCTTGCTCGACTGAAGAAACGTCATGCCGAAAGTCGGAGTAAAGAAAGGAAGGCTGCTGTTGATACTCCTGGTCCCTCTGGCAAAAGAATCAAGCAAGTTACTTCCAAGAAGGGACAGAAATCGAAGAAGTCCAAATCACGCAAGCGCAAGGTCACACCTCCACCGATTACTGCTGAAGAAGAAATGGACACAACTCACTTTAATGATGTTGCAGAATTATTTGAGTATGATGTTTTGGCCAACCGCAAGTTTGTTCCAGAGCCCCATTTCACTGATCCGTTACACAAAGATGTTTGTTTTACTGCATTCTTACAGATGAAAGGATTGCGTCATTGGGCAGTGTCCCTCAAACAATATTGTCCGAAGCTGGTTAGGGAATTTACGCCAATCTCTCTCGGAACGTAATGGATGACGAGAGCCTTTGGTTTCACAAAGCTTATGTTCGAGGAAAAGTGTTTGAACTTAGTCCACTGGTGATAAACAAATTATTGAAACTGCCATGTGACAATTTCGAAGAATTTCCATCCGTCTTGCTGCGAGAATCAAAACGAGAAGTTGCCCTTCGCCTGTCTGCACGGAAGTCTTATGACTTTGGACGAACAAGATTAGCTACCACGGAACTCACGATGAAGTATCAATGTCTTTTCCGCTTCTGTGCCATGAATGTCCTTCCCACAAGCAATGGGACTAACATCGGTTTCGAAATGGGTAAATTGCTTCTCTACATTGATAAATTTTGTTCTGACATCAATTTCGGTTTTGTTGTTCTCTCCAAGATATTGAAATATGCACGAGGGAAAGACGTATGAAAAGACCAATCTTCCATATCCTGCCCTTATCACCCTTCTTTTGAAGGAAAATGGCATTATGCCAGAGCCCTCTGAAGACCTCATTGAAACAAGCATTTTCAAGCTCCGCTCGAACCTACAGAAACTTTTTAATGACTTCAAGGAGCCCCTTCCATCTAATCATTCAGGACAACTTCTGGAAGCTCGTCGTTTGCTTCTGGATCTTTTACATGAACAAGTGTCAATCCGCTCGACTTTGGGTGAACACAGGAAAAAGATCACCCGTGCTCTCCATTTACATCCCAAGTTTGCGTCGGGTCCTGATGAGGGCGACGTCCCTGAATTTCTCTAGCTTCCCCTTTTTTTTTTTTTGGCATCTGCTCCGTGCAAGGGGGAGAGGTGCAGGAGAGAGGGGGGTTGCTGGAAAAAAGGGGAGTTGTTGCTGCTGCTGTTGAAAATGTTTATTGTTGTTTTTGGTTTTGTGGTTGCTGGAACTGTGGTTATCTCAACTTTCTGACTTGAATAGGCTGCTTGTTGTAACACCCCGGCCGGCTCAAACCGGAGCTTCACCACCACGCCACACCGTAACGCTTGTTCATCAACCAACTAGCCCTACATTGTGGCGCTAAGGCTAAAATAACCATAACAAAAAAACCTATTTAAAGATTTAGACTTAAAGCGCACCGGTTTATCACTTAAATAAATAAGGTTCGAGTCAAAAGCATAAGTTGGAAATAGTTCAAAAGGCATTAGTTCTTAAACATTAATAATGGATTTCAAAAATATTTTAGAAGATAAAATAGTTATAGTTCCCTCCGATGGATCATATGACATGGATGTATTATTTAGGTATAACAGAAACATGATCACCTACAAAAACGTTGTAAGAAGAGGGTCAACACAATGGTTGAGTAAGCGCAATTAATCGAAGATAAATTAATACGGTATAATGCCACAAAATCATTTGAAGAAGATAATTTGAATAAGATGACACATATCACACAAGGATAACTCACACACACGAGTCCTTTAGCGCCTCCCTTATATCTCATTTTCATTCTCAAATAATAGTGATGAGCACATCACGAAGAAAACTCCACTAAGCCTTGATCAAGGCCGGCTCGACCCGGTTTTTCAACCTTATTACTTCGTATGACACGTCACATAGTTTCACATAA
The DNA here is from genome assembly GCF_009805555.1 of Andrographis paniculata. Lineage (NCBI taxonomy): Eukaryota > Viridiplantae > Streptophyta > Magnoliopsida > Lamiales > Acanthaceae > Andrographis > Andrographis paniculata. The sequence continues at coordinate 2,122,808 of NW_026137589.1, forward strand.
TAAACATAGAGTCACAACCCTCAAGGAAAACTCCACAATGTGTACATAAGGGTTCGAAATCCAAAGTAGACGTAAATCAATTTATTATTAGTTTGCGAGGGGCGCCATACAACCCACAACCCTCTAGTCTCCAATATAACATACCAAGAGGGGATTGTACGCAATCCATCCCTCCATCACGGATGACGGTCTAAAGACCTTTTCATCGTGAAAGGCACCTCGGAATCACCCAAAAAGGGGAACCCGTCATCTTGATCCCTCGACCTAGCCCATTCGGGATCTAGTTCAAGGTTAGCTAGTTATCCTAAAATACCGGTATACCCTCACGTCTTTGCAAGGCACAGAGGTGGAAGGCTATGTCTCATCATCGAAACAATCGACGAGTTGATCGGACTCGACGAGTAGTTTCAATTACCAATTTGACCAAATACTCAACATGCTCTTAGGAAAATTTCAAAAAGAGTGTTTTAAACTCAAAATCAGCATTTAACCATGCAAAAGTAGAATATTAGACCTAACAAGTTCGCTATAATCTCTTTATTTCGCCAAATAAACATTTGAATAATATGTCAATCACAATAGGCATGGTGTAACTCCAAAATATCATGATATGTTAAATATAATCGTAAATCTTTTTTCAAAAACCATAACTAAGTTAGGGCAAAACTAGGGTTTCAAACTCATTCTACGATTTTAAATTTAAAATATTATAATAATCTTCAAATAAGCCTTAGATGACATTATAATCAACTTTTTACAAGAAATTGGCAAAACCCATTTGAAAATAATTTTGAAAAATATCAATAGAAGGGGTTTAGGGATTAGAACATATCGTCTATCTAAGATTAATCCCACTTACCTTAAGAGTTTAGACCAAAAGGAAGAGTTTTGGAGAAGAAGAATTCCAAGGAAGAAGAAGAGGAGGGGCTGGTGGCGTATTCTACATTTCTACTGCTCTATTCTTTTTCTTTTTTTTTTTCTTTTCTTTTATTTTATTTTATGCTTTATTAAACATAAAAGACTTGGACTCATCCTATATATATAGGCACTCTAACCTGGATACACTATATCTTAACAAACTATGGATACGCTATATCTTATCAAATCCACACTTTGATATGATAGATGTTAACAAATTACGGATAAAAATATATAAATCCAGATATAAGGATAAACTAAATCTAGTTTATTATTTATTTTACCCCAAACTCAATTTCACTCCTAATTTAAAGCCAAATCCTTAATTTCTTACACCAAAAGCCCAAAATAAATTAGACCCAAGATAATATTGTCCGACTTCGGCGTCAAACTTCGGCAAACTTCCGGCGAGTATTTTTACGGGGTATTACATCTGTAGCCTTATTTTGTTTGTTGGCCTGTAATCTAATTCTCAACTTGATTTTTGAATTATTGGATTGCTTTGCTGAGTGTGGGAGATCATCTCCTGCATTGTGTACGTAGTCACATATGCCAAAAAGGGGAAGATTGTTAAGTTGATCAAAAACCCCTTCACCTATTTTTGGCATATTGACAAAACTTATTTCTACTGATGTGGTCATTAGTTACCAAAAACAACAACATTTGACTCAGCTTGTGGAGTCCAATCAAGCTGTCTTTTTGTCTTTCCTAGAATGGTGGTTGCTCAAGACAAAATGAACATTTTGAATTTTTCCTCTTGTGGTCAGAAGTGATTTGATACACATCATACTTTGTTTGCATCAAAGGAAATTAATTGCATGTCAAATCAATGGCTGTTGTGGTTGCTTAATACAGCTCGAGATTAGTGGGAAGGAGAGAGAGTGGTTTTTGAGAGAGTGTGTAGTGAGAGAAATATTGTTTCAATCCTCTCAACGTCTTCCCTTCCCATCTCCATGCACTAAGTGAGTGATATACACTATTATCTAGCCGGAGAAGTTCGTCGGTCGAAGGGAGATCAGAGTTCCGATCAGGGGAACATTCAGAATCTGAGCAGCCTAGCTAGATGTTAGTTGTCAGTACACGTTTGTGACAACATATGCCTGTGGAGGGAATTTCCTAGGTAATTAGCTTGTAGTTTGGGTTGAAGGACGTTTGAATGTTTTATTCTTAATCAGCACTGATTAATGAACCTCTTCTGGATTGGTATCCCCCGGATGTAGGATGGTTTACATCCGAACCGGGTAAACAAATAACTTGTCATTTATTGCTTTGAAATCCTTGCATTTATTTCATTGACAAGACGCCGTTATAATTGTGATATAACTACGTTTCGGGAGTTGGCCCATTTGAATAAGTGTACGAGAATTTATTGGTGCAACACTTATTCTCACCCCAACAACCATCATCACCTTCGTCCTTTCTGCATCCATTTCGATCTTATTTGTAACTTTGTTACAATTTTTTTTTCTAGCTCTTTAGAAAGGTATAGTTGAATTAGTTTGTCTCTATTTTTTAATCGCTCCCTAAGACTCTCTTCCATCCAAGGTGAAGCCAAACAAACTTGTAGTTGCTTATGATTGGGTTTATACAACAAAGGTTAGCCTAAATTGCAAATGTAATTATCTTATTGCCCAATGGTTGCCGAAGAAATTACTTAGGCTTATGATTAGGATTACATAAAAATCTTTCCCCAGTGGCCATATCTTTCCATTTATTTGTATAATTTTAAGAAGATAACCAAAAAGAGTTGCTCAGGGTAGTTTAGTTTTGTGTAAGCTCCATCGATCTTTGTATAGGTTTAAGTAATCTCATCAAACTTGGTTTGGACGATTTGGTGCTACTATACATTATTTTGGAATGATTGATTTTGAATCAAATCATTTTGTAGTTTATAAGACTACTAGTGCTAAGAGTGTTTTATCTTGTTCACATTACTGATATTGTCATTATTGCAATTGATTAGCATGTAAAAATATATAGACTCAAACAAAATTTATTGTAGCATCCAACCTAAGGGTTAAGGACATATATATTTTGGGCATCAGAGTTGCTTTATCAAAAGATGGTATTACTATTTTTCAATGAAATTTAACTTGGATATGTTAGAAGAAACGCACAAGATAGATTATAAACCTATTACTCTCCTATCGGTGCTAACTTTAAACTTAATTCATATCAAAATGAGGTTGGTCACTATGAATATCAATGACTAGTTTGTACCTTGAATTATCTTATTGTCACTCGTCCTAACAGTTTTTATGGTGATAGCTTTGTAAGTCAATTTCAGTCTTCACTACCACTCATTGATACGTTTATTCACATTTTAGGATATGTGAAAGAATCACCTAGTCATGGGCTATTATATATTAATCAATTTAATGTTCAAGTTGTTGGATACTCAGATATTGATTGTGCAGGATCACGATTTGATAGACAGTTCAAATCCACATTTTGGAAATTGCATTTTTTTTTTGCCAATCTTGTATCATTGAAATGTAAAGATTAAAATGTCGTAAATCAAGCATTGAAGTCAAGTATAAGCTAGAGCTTTAGCCACCTAGGAGTTTATTTGGGTCAACTAGTCTTTTTCAATACCTCTAGGATTAAATTATCTTGTGATAATAAACCCACAATTCATATTGCTTCTTATTTTGTATTTTGTGAACAAGCATTTTGTGAACAAGCTAAACGTATAATGACTGATTGCTCACTTCATTTAAGAGATGTTATCTAGACGCATTAGTACTAAGTGTCTTCCAGTTATTAGTTTTGCGACATCTTCACCAAATCTCTTAGATGTTCTTATATCATGTATTTCTGTAGCAAGGTTGGTGCATATGATTTATACGTTCTAGCTTAAAGGTAAGTGTTAGATAGTATTAGAATTAAGAGTATGTTGGTTGAGCCCATTGGGCTTCATTAAGTATATATGCATATTATATATTTATGCAATTGATTAAAATCGATTCCTAATCAAGGGCTTCATTACTATTTTTACATTTATCTTACAATGCTGAGTTGGAAAGTTTATATAACCAGTTTAGAGAGAGTAATCATCATACTTAGCTAAGTCCTTATCCCATCACCATGGATCACCATCATAAGTCTCTATTCTCCTAGATCAAGACCCGCACTACCATATACTCAAATAAAACATGTGTTTTCTTTAACAGTTTCCCTCCAATTCTCCTAGCTCTTCACCCCTAATTATTTTTTAAATAATGAAAATTTGATTCAAGATTTTTAAGAACGGTGCAAAGCATTTGAAAAGGATAAACAAGCAAAGCCTCTCATTTTCATCTCTATGGCTAAAAGAATGAATATGGATATTAACATCAGCAGCAAACTATATTGAGTAGAACCCGATACAAATTGCTTTCGATAGATAAATGCAATGTTACATATTACACTCTTTTTTTGTAGTTGCAACTTCAATGATTTTTTTTATTGGAACAAAAAAACAGTAATTTGCTCCCTTGTTTAAGAACTAATGAAATAAACAATAGTACTTTTTTTAGAACCAAAAAAAAAAAATGTTTAAATGTAGTTTACTGCATTTATTTTGTCCCCCTCGTATAAAAATATAATATGCACAAAATACATTTAATTTGTATTACTTCTGTTTATTCAAATCCAAGTAGTATTGAAGAAATTTTAAAAATAAATAAGCACACTATCCTGGCAAATGACAAATGAAACATCCAATGTTAACAACATAAATAAGCACTCACAGTCTGGCTAGTAATCACATAGCATAGAAATCATACCCAATGAAAGAACATATAACATTAAAGAATACCTAATGCCTTTAAGAAAATATTGAAACATGTCAATAATAATCTGATCAAATCCAAAATCCAACATGACGACCCACGATCTGACTTTTGGCCATAATTTTAAGAATAGTGATCCTCTTCTTAAGAGATCGGGTTGATGTATCTGACAAATGCTCAAAGGATGAGACAATCAATTGCATAACATCCTAAAACCGTAGAAAGTGTTAGGAGTCTATATCAAGAGAGGGATGGGAGAGAAGGGTAAGATTTTCACCTTCAATTTATCATCGTCGTATGGAGCTTCCGGTGCAGTAATCCTGGTTATCTCACTTATACAAAGAGCAACACTTACTTTTACATCTTCATGAGAATGCTTTAGTAGCTTTAATGCAGCCAGGGCATTAATCAGCCGGGAAAGAGCATCCCACATGGTTTTGGCAAGCGACTGCTCCACTTTTGATAAAAGTACCTCGATTTGCTTCAATAAAAACATGTCAATGTTTAGAAAAAACCAGCATCGGGAAACTAGCAATAATATAAAAAAGTTTACACAATAACAGACGTATGAAGAAGAAAACTGCACAATGTATGAATAAAAGAAGTCAAGCGAGGTCACCAAGTACCTCGGCCTATTCCAAAGTTTCGGGTTTGTTCACCAAGCTAACACAATTCCCAATTAATATTAATAAAATAATACAAGATATACCCGCATAATATAAATAATATATACACTTTATTCTCTAACAAAGATCAACAATTCAATACAAAAACATTATTTTTTATATTACCGACACAATTCCTACTATAACACCAAACAAACACAACCTTCCCCTTTTTCTCATTTTCCAAATCTTAGCATTAGGTAATCAGCGACGAACTGCTTTTCAATCAATTTTTCAACATTCTTATCATAAAAAAGCACCGTATTTCGATTCCAGATCAAAATTCAAGTACAAAGCATCCCATCACCATATTGGGCTCCTAAACCCTAAACCCTAAATCCTCGAATAGGAATATCGAGTCACCCTATGTACCCAATTCCGGTCGATCGGAAATTCTACCTCCTCGCCCTCCCCTCGATATTTATACATACACAAATATAAGATTGTTGAGGTTGTGGAGAACTTACACCCAGAAGGGTCAAGAGTTCGACGGTGGAGGGGGGAGGCTGAATGAGAATGCAGCCAGCCGCAGCCAGCCTTTCTTCCAGTAATTTGCCGGGACGCGGCGGCATGGTTAGCCTGATAAACTATTTTTGTTGTTGAAACTTCGACGCACACTATCGGAATCAAGAGCAAGCTGACGCCGATTAATCTAGGAATGAAAAGCCCTAGCTAGCTAGTATCCACAGGCACAGAATCCAGAGGAGACACCAGAAATGGTGGACGGACAAATAATTTTCATTTCCCGCTTCTATTGCAGTATGCATACGTTAGTATTTTGGATGTGCTTGTTTGCCATCTACGTGGGCCTGTTTGGCTTATTACTATTACTCCCGTCCTCACGCAAATGTCCGTTCAACTGGACAGGAAGTTTAATAAAAATAAATAATAATTATTATTATTTTATAGTAAAAAAATATAAAATATAACATTTTTTAATTAAAAAAAATAAAAATATATTTTAATTATAACCCAAAAAGAAAATGAACGTAGATGACGGAGGAAGTATAATTTAAATCGTTTTTATCTATTATTATTTTATATATATTTTTTTATTTTTTGGGACCTATTCAGCTAAACTTGGGAAGGTATATATGTATATGATTTTTTTTAATAAGGCTTAAATAATACATAGTAAATAGGACTTATATGGTATTATAAAATTTGTATTTATTAATTATAATTATGAAACACATTGTAATGAAAAATAAGTGTTAATAAATATGTTATCAATTTTTAAGGTCATTAATCATTACTACTCAAACACATAAAAAGATGATGAAATGGACTACAAGTGTAATTTTAAAAGTTTAAGTAATTTTTTCTCTTTTTCATTCACGCTATTTATTAGAAATAAACATGTCAATTTAAATATATTTAAATACTAAAATTCTTTGAATTTTTATTCTAAAATTTTATATTTCAAATTTATTGTCTATTAATGCTTTTAGTTCTTTTGTCTGTTCTTCTTCTTTACAACTATCTTTTCTCTTCCGGAGTTGGATGTCAGTTGTCATGCCATCACCACCACTGTGCTATTGGCAACTATGTTAGAGGCAAGTGAATTTTTATTTATTTATTTATTTTATATTAGAAAGTTTTATTTTTATTTTTAGAGATTGAAATTTAGTGTTTTAATAATATTATGTTTTGTTTCATATGAGATAAGTCAAAATGAAAAGTTGTTAATTGAAAAGTATTTGTAAATAAAATAAAATAAAATAAAAAAAGAAAGAAAGAAAAGTGTTGTGACACATTATATATTATAATAGGTGTCATTTAATAGTAGGGCTGCAAATTCGGGCTAGCCCGATTTTTTAATGCCGGCCTGACCCGATTTTAAACCTTGCTGGGCCAGCATGGCCCGATTGTTAATCGGGCCTGGAAAAGGTTGGTCGACCCGATTGCTTTCTTTGTTTTAAATTTTAAAAATTGTTTTGTTTATTTTTTTAGCTTTGTATATACAAGCTAAGATCTTTACCATCAAGCTATGTTGTTATTTTTGTTTTTATTTCAAAACTTAATATATATATATATCTATATATTTAAATATTAATTTTAAAAAACAGGTTGGGTCAAGCACAGTCCAGTTCATTAGCGTGCCGGACTAGGCACGAGTCAAAAATTTTAGAATCTATTTTTGGAGGCTCAACCACGATTTTTCGTGCCGTGCTCAAACCAAACTTTCGAACCATACTTATTTTGTCACCTTTATTTAATAGGCATAGTCATGTGTCTTAATAATTTAATGGCATGTAACTAGGATAATGACTCATATTTTATTAATTGTCTATTAAAGGTATTCGATCAAATGAGTACACATTGTTGAGCCCCAAAAGTAGCAAAGAAAGAGGTTGACTCAAGAAGCAAGTGATAGTATTAGCCAAAGAGAGGCGGGCGAACCATGGAAAAGGTCTGTGGGGATTATGAAAATCCATGAGATTTGCGGAAACTGAAAGAAAGATGCATGAATTATGATCATAAGCTTTGTAACACGTGATGCAATAATTAAAATACAAATGAGCTGTTAAGGGAGTTAAAAATTAACATAACGATGAATTAAATGATTTGGGAGGTTTCCGCCATGAGATAATCACAAGTTGTGACTTTTAATCATGATTATTTAAAAATGAAGTTACAATGGCTGTTATGAGAAGAGAATTTTACAAGGAAATTCAATGAAGTCGAGGGAAGAGGCTAAAGGGAAGCTATATAAGGAAGGGCTTGGATCATATGCTGACTTGTATTTCAAGTTAGCATATGGTGAAACAAATCATAACCTTTAATTTTGTATTAATGATATTAAAATTAAGATTATTATTAAAATTAAGAGTTAGGATTGAAATTCATCATCCTGAATTAATATTTTCAGCATGTGATCTATCTTGTATAAGGAATTGCTCATCGAAGAAGAAAGGGTCACCGACCAATTAAATCCATTCATTCTTATATTTTTATCTTTTATTTTTCAGTATATTTTACCTTTCCAGCACTTTACTTATTCCACATTTTATCTGCTTTCTTTAAACTTCAATGTTGCAAATGCAATACATATATGAAAGACACTAGTATGTATAAAAAATTATTCCAATATTCAACAAAAATGTTAAAAATATATAATTTCCCGAAATATATATTACTATCGTTGTTGGTATTGTAACTAATACACCTTTCAATTACTTTGCAAAATGTCCACTAATTTGGGATACCACATCCATGATGCTGTTCAACTGTGCTCGTAAATCATCCATTCCGGCTCCCAGGTGACTTATTCCAGTATGAACCTCACCTCGCAAGTCAGCGAGCCCATTTTGCAGAGTAGCAGCTTGAGCCTCCAGCTGATCAAGTCGTTGTAAGATCGCAGAACCTGAAGTTAAATCAATAGGACAGGAAGGTTGGGGGCCCGATTCCTCAAATGTCTGAGAAGGGCCGTCTTGCACTGCATCTTCCTCCAACTTCACTGCTTTAGATAGTATGGATTCTGGAACTTCAGGCCTCTGCCTTGGGCCAGTAGAGCAAACATTTTGATCACCAACAAAATGCTCCACTTGGATTTCAGGAACAAATAGCCTATCAGGACTGCGATGCCTGAGTCCTCTTCGTAAGTCCCAGTAGGTTATACGCGTATCCACTAAGGCACTCACGACTTCTGTCCACTTCATCCTGAATTGAATCATCTGTCGAGCATGCTTCTGAATCCTCCTCGCTGCACACCATCGCTTAAGCAGTTCAGTCAGCTTATGCAACCTCTCCTTACGAATTCTGGCCTTCTCTTTAAGTTTTTCCAATGCAGCTTTCTTGGCAGACAGAGCAGCCTCCTGTTCTTTCAAGGCTCGTTCTGCTGCGGCCAATTCTTCTTCCACATCCCAAGCAGTGGTCACAGCAGTAGTGGCAGGAGTGGTTTTCATAGGAGTAGATTGCCCAACAGTGGTTTCACAAATCTGCCTACTATTCCGCATCATCAAATGACCAGATGGATCCTCAGCAGCCACATCTGTTGCTTCAGACATACTTTTGGATTTCCGTGGCTCCTCAGTAGCCTGATATCTCTGCGAAGATGGTTTAGAGGGTACTACATCGACCAGATTATGTTGGGAGATAGGCTCTGGCTGACTTAGCTCAACTATAGCTTGCTCAGCTTCTCCAGCACCATTGAGAAACTTAGGTCTCGACTGTTGTCTTTCCAAAACCTATATTACAAGGACAGAGAATTAGTTACAAAAAAAAAAGGTTGGTTATGTACACAAAAAATAAGCAGGAGAGGTTTTTGAAGCAATTTGAAAGAGAATTTCTTTGAAAGGATTATAGTATATTTGCTTAGAGCAGTTAGGGTTAACTTCTAAGAACAATGGAAGCAAAAATTATAAACAAGTAAAAGTAGAAATAAAAAATAGAAGTAAATAAATAAATACAGAGATTTCCTACTTTTACTTCAGGTTAAAAGAAGCCAATCCAAACAAGTTTATGTAGAAATATTTAAAACAAAATTATTAAAAAATGGAAGCTAGAAGCCAACCTAAGGGCCTTGTTACAGCTATCCCCCGTAGCATATAATAATATCCGTTATAGATTTATGTTGCTTAATATGATGGTTCAAAATTTATTTAGTGACATAAAGAGCGACAACAATTCCGCATAGTATCTATTAGATGTTGCAAACAAGGCAACAGAGTATACAATAGAATGAACCAAGCAAGGGAGAGAGAAACAGTTAAAGGGAATAAATTGCTCAAAATGTTAAAAAAAAAAAAAATTCCAAAGTTGCACAAGAGAATTTCTATACCAATTTGATTGTCTCACTAAACATAAGAATTAAAAATAGATATTAATTTCTCATTAGAGAATACATTCTTAGATGCTGGTGAATGAAATCTACATTGCCAAATGAAAATCATGCACCAAAATATAAGCTAAAAAAACATACTTCGCTTGTGTCTGGAACTTGCTTTCTCTTGCTGTTCACTCTTCCGGTTTCTTCGAGGGTCCCTGAACCCCTTGCTGCATTTAAACTTTTCATAGTTTCCTATGTCATAAACAAAAAAAATAAATTAGATGAATGTAAATTTGCAATTACCTGCTATAACAACTAAGGTACACACATAATAAATTGAATTCTGAAATATTGTTCTGTGTTGTACTCTTGCAGAAGACATAGGACCATCTTTTGAACTCATCACAATGTCCAATGAGATATGCAACAAAACTAAAATGACAGAAATCCTAAACTAAAGTAATCTGGTAGAATAACTTCAAATACATGAATAATATTTTTGGTGGAAATTGAAATACATTTTTGCCTTTTATTCTTGGTAAAGATTCTAGTGAAGGCCTCCAAAGCTTGCTTTTTCCTGTATCTTATCTCAAGTATCTCCTGCTTTTTCTGTCTGATCAAGTGATTTTTTCACTTAATCACTTGCACCAAACATCATTAATACAGGATGAATCCTTATCACTCAAGGCACCACCATGTCAGCTTGCTTATTCTGTTATTTGCTACAGAAACATATTCTCCTTCAGATACATTATGAGCAGTATCAAGAGATACCCTCTCTCTGCTAATCAAATTCTTTATCTTCATATCCAAGCTAGCCTCAAAAATTTGGGTTGGATATGCTAAATTTACAGCCTGCTTATGTGCTTCTGATTTGAGTTCCAGCAAGCTTACAAAATGATGGAACCAGTCCATCCATTTACATAAAAATGGACCAGAAATCAATCAAGCCATGCTGAATAAGTGAATATTGTTGAATATTTTAAGTTATGGTTAATTGGCGACTATATATGGTAGTCCTGCGATAAATAATCCAAAACGCTTTTAAGGTTAACAACTTCTAGTTAGGCTCTACAATTTAAGTTAATCCACACTAATTATATAGTCAATGTGTGGTTGTAATAATCCCTTACATCATACCTTTATTTATGCCGGATATTTCCTTGGACAATTTACAGTCAGGAAAAACATGAGAACATCAACAGATTGTACTACAGACGACAAACTAGGAATTATTAACCATATAGCAATAAAATAACTTAGGAAGGATGTAAAGAAGTGTTTACATTAAGTTAATATTTATGTTGTAATCTATAGCTTACAGATCAATTGGTCAATTAGAGTAAACACATTCTTACTTTGGGTGATATCCGTATAACATGATTATTAATTTATCAGCTATCACACAGAGTAAACTTGCTGTAAATGTAAGAAGATTTTTACCAGCTGATGGATACCGTGCAGACTGTCATGCTTGTATAAACCAATATCCTCTCGACAAATAGAGGATACAACTTCATCAAAGTCACACACAAAAGCATCTAAAGATTTAATTGCTTGAGTCAAATAAGGTCGGATCTTGTCAGCTGTAATCTGAATAACTGTCACAGCCAATTTCTTTGCAGCTGGAAAAACGGCCTATAAGTACATTCTTTATCAGCAACAGTGCAACACATGGAACATGTGAAGGGATAGAAAATATTGGAGAAATGACTGGCAAAGACAGAAGAAAAAACCTTATTATTCTTTTTCAAAGTAACCAAAATTGGTCCGAGTAGATCTGAGGAGATATCTTCACTTTCTAATAGAACACGACTCATAATTGTCTCCATATATGAAAATATATCTTCGGTATGATAATCCCTGAAAGTAGCAGATGAAATAAATTCCCATCTCTGAAAACATCTCACAAGATAGAAAATCCAAAATACAAGAAAGAACAAAAGCACAAAAACTTCTCTGTATCTTGCTACCTTTAAGCGAGTGTTAATATATACATATCACATGAATAACAAAAATAAAAATAAAATTGATTTCATATATTTGATATGTTTGGCTGTGTTTTCTTAACAAATAGTTGTACTAGTATTTGGTTATATAACAATGAGAAGTACAATTATAGCTTTAGGATTATTAAATCCAATATGGTAAATGTGTGTAAGTTGGAACTAAAGGAAGTGATGACAAGATAATCACCAAAGTGTATTCCAGTTACCATTTAAACTTTAATCTCACTATGTGGACTTGTAAAGTTCCTGTAAGCTACATCAAAGAGAGTATAATGATTAACTTTCAGGATATAATAGGGTTTGTACTTGTGTACCGTGTGTGTTTTAAGTTTTTGAAATGTTGGGTTTTGTTGTTTTTTAGGGAAAATAGTTATTAGAAGTGATGTTTTGAATAGAAAATGGATATTAAAAGTGATGTTTTTTGTACGTTCATGTGTGTGTGTCATCTCGAATTGTAATGAAGTTGATTGTAAGATAATAGTTGAATTTGATATTTCATTTTTTTCGTCATTGGAAAAAAACAAATGTTGCATTTATTAGCAGTGTTAGAGGTAATAGTGTTTGGACTAAGCCTATTGGGCTTAATTTATGTACATGCCTATTTTGTACTGTTTGTAATTAATTGAAATTGATTCTCAATCAAAGACTTCCTTCATGGTATCAAAGCAATCGATTTTGTAGATCTACCATCCTAAGGATAGCGACAATTTTGCCTTTTATGCTTCCTATAGATTCCAAGAATGTCCTTGACGGTCTTTGTACTACTTGGGATAGAGGTCATTGTCCCTATTGTACTTTTCATAAAAGATGGGCGCTCACCAAGGAAAAATTTTGTAAGTTACATAGGCGCATAACTCAACCTAATGTAGTTTATATTGATCTTCCTACTGAAGACTGTTTTGCCCATTTCTCAGTTCCATCCGCTATCATGATCACTATATCTGAATATCCGCTATTTCTTTAGCACTCAACCTCTGAGCAATCTATTCCATTTTCTACCGGTATCATTCATTTTAGAAACTTTGTAGCTTCTATCTCAGAGTTCCCTTTCCAGCCTTCTCATACTTGACTCAGTTTTATCGGATTATAACTTTGGTAACCTTTTTTCTTTTTAATCCACCTCTCATCAATCTAATTTCTATCTTATATGTTCTTGCATGTCTATCTAACACTCCCTCCATCCCAAACATGGTACATTTGATTTCAACAAGAAAATAGGTTGGTAATATTAAATAGGATAGTTTGAGAATTATATGATGTGATAGGATAGAGAAGTGTATATTTATTTATTTATTTATTTGAGTGATGTGACGGGATAAAGTGTGGCATAGAGATTAAGCATAGTCAATTATTTCTTATTCTGGGTGTTTGAGACAGAGAGAGGATCAGAGGACTATTTATTATAAAGTAACTTACTTCGAATTTTTCTCACACGTGGTGTTGATTCTTTTAATATACAGAATTGTTAAACAAGTTGGATGATCGGCATAAGTTGTAAGTCATGTGAGCTTTACTACTTACTTTCAAACTCATTGTTTGTGTCTCTGCCACCACCACCCCTTTGGCCATCCCAACTTGTCTAAGTTGAAGTGTATGCCTTCCCAGTTGCCTTTGATCTCATCATTAGAGTGTAAATTGTATCAAATTGGTAAACATTGTTCCTTGTTTCCTAAGCAAGCCAATAGGATTATTTTAGCCCTTTCTTTGGTGAATGATGATATTTGGATCCTATTGTATTTTTTTATTATTTGGTCTTTAATATTGTCACATTTGAGGAAGATTTTCTCATTATACATGGCTTTATTAATGAAAAATCATTTAAGGTTGTTTTTCATTTATTCTCCATTCTGAGCAAAAATTAAAATTCAATTCGGTTTGTTGGTTAAAGTTCCAAACAATGACAATATTCTTGAATGGTTTTTCCCATATGACTCAAGACATGTCATCCTACGGCCTCATCGAACAATCCTTTTGTGCTTATACTCCTTAGAATAGGATTATTGAGCAGAAAAATTGGCGTCTCACTAATGGCCCGAACTCTCCTTGTACATCATAATATCACCTTGCACTTTTTGGCCAATATGGTGCTTATTGCATCCTATCTCATTAATCATATGCCATTTTTATGTCCTTCAAGGTAAGGTTCCTCACCCATGCTCATTTTTGTTGATCTCATGTTTCCATTACCTCCCGTCTTTAGGTGTATTTGTTTTGTCAACGATTACAAATATAGCATTTTGATAAACTATTTTTGCACGCTCAAGTGCATTTTCTTTGATATCCTCACATTCAAAAGTGGTACAAGTGCTACTACCCAACTCGTCGTCAATATTTTGTAGTTGTTGATGTCATTATTTTTAGTCATCTCTATAGTATTATGTTTCCTCTTCACCTCTTCCTAGTTACAATGTCATTCCCTTTCCATATACTTCCCTTTTTATTTCTTATCTAGAGTTTACTTCTGATCACGTTTACCATCATCACCTTCGTTCTTTCTCCATCCATTTCGATCCAATTCCTAAATTTGTTACAATATTTTTTCTAGCTCTCTAGAAAGGTATAGTTGAATTACGTTTGTCTCTATTTTTTTAATCGCTCCCCAAGACTCTCTTGCATCTAAGGTGAAGCCAAACAAGCTTACAGTTGCTTATGATTGGGTTTATACAACTAAGGTTAGCCTAAATTGCAAATGTAATAGTTTTATGGCCCAATGGTTGCCGAAGAAATTACATAGGCTTATGGTTAGGATTACATAAAAATATTTCCCCAGTGGGCATATCTTTTCATTTATTTGGAACATTGTAAGAAGATAACCAAAAAAAGTTGCTCTGGGTAGTTTGGTTTTGTGTAAGCTCCGTCGATCTTTGTATAGTTTTAAGTAATCTCATCAAACTTGGTTTGGACGATTTAGTGCTACTATACATTATTTTGGAATGATTAATTTTGAATCAAATCATTGTGTAGTTTATAAGACTACTAGTGTTAGGAGTTTTATCTTGTTCACATTTCTGATATTGTCATTATTGCAAGTAATTAGGATGTAAAAATACATAGACTCAAACAACATTATTGTAGCATCCAACCTAAGGGTTAAGGACAAATATATTTTGGGCATAGAGTTGTTTTATCAAAAGCATAGTTGTCAATCACGGATAGCGGTGTGTAGCGAACAATATCTAAAATGCTATAGCGAGATAGCGGATAGCGGTATGACGGCCATTTAAATATTTAAGAATATATATATAATTATTATATATACAAAATTATAACAAAAATACATAAAAAAAAAACCTATAAATTAATTTCATAATTATCGCCCAAACCAATAAAATGTCATAATATATATATATGATCATAACTATTAGATAGTTATAGAAACAAAAAAAAAAAAATTAGATCACTATTATGTAATAGAGATATGTCAAAGCTAATCGGATTCAAAATCTGATAAAAAATTTTATTCCTCATTTTCATCATCTTCACTGTTTAATTACTTTTGTCTATATATTTTTTTTCCTTTTCTTCATTCTCATCAATTTATTCAATTGCATGTTCGTCACCTTATATAATATCATTTCCCTTTTTAGAGCTAGAAGTACCTATAGCTTTCTGATGTATTGATGTTTGTATCTTAGTGTAGATAGCAGACCTATTAGCATTAACAACTCCCCTAGTTAAATTATCATATTGTCAAAAACTAACTTATCCTCCGAAATTATCAACTTCTTTAATTAACCACTCATTGGAATCATTCAAAACAATAAAACCAATCACATCATTGCTACCATAATGATCTAACAAATTTTGGTTATACTTGATAGAAATCAAATTTTTCAACTTTTGGCTTTCTAATTTGTTTCTTTTCTCGAAATGAATTTAAAAATTTAGTTAAGATTTAAGATAAATATTTTTTTTGTCTATATTATAATAAAAAAGTACATTTTATAAGTTAAAGTTATATTTCAATTATTAACATGTTAAAAAATAATAAAATAAGCTACAATAGTGGTATAGCTTAACATAGCGGAGTGCTGCTACAGGCTGCTACACCGCTATTGCGAAAACACGGAATTGCGGAGCGGCCGTAGCAGCAAAGTGCCTTTCCGCTACGCTACGCCGCTATAGCGCGCTATTGACAACTATGATCAAAACATGGTATTACTATTTTTCAATGAAATTTAACTTGGATATGTTAAAATAAACACACAAGATAGATTATAAACCTATTACTCGCCTATCGTTTTTAACTTTAAACTTAATCCATATCAAAATGAGGTTGGTCACTATTGAATATCAATGACTAGTTTGTACCTTGAATTATCTTATTGTCACTCGTCCTAACAATTTTTACGATGATAGCTTTGTAAAAGTCAATCTTCACTACCACTCATTGATATGTTTATTCACATTTTATGATATGTGAAAGAATCACCTAGTCATGGGCTATTATATATGAATCAATTTAATGTTCAAGTTGTTGGATATTCGGATATTGATTGTGCAGGATCTCGATTTGATAGACAGTCCAAATCCACATTTGGAAATTGCATTTTTGTTTGTGGCAATCTTGTATCATTGAAATGTAAAGATTAAAACATCGTAAATCAAGCATTGAAGACAAGTATCAAGCTACAGTTTTGCCACCTAGGTGTTTATTTGGATAAGTAGTCTTTCAATATCTCTAGGATTAAACTTTCTTGTTATAATAAAACTACAATTCATATTGCTTCTTATTCAGTATTTTGTGAACAAGCTAAACGTATAATGACTGATTGCTCACTTCATTTAAGAGATGTTATCTAGATGCATTAGTACTAAGTGTCTTCCCGTCATTAGTTTTGCAACATCTTCACCGAATCTCTTAGATGTTCTTATATCATGTATTTATGCGGCAAGCTTGGCGCATATGATGTATACGTTCTAGCTTAAAGGTAAGTGTTAGATAGTATTAGAATTAATAGTATGTTGGTTGAGCCCATTGGGCTTCATTAAGTATATATGCATATTTTATATTTATGCAATTGATTAAAATCGATTCCTAATCAAGGGCTTAATTACTATTTTTACATTTATCTTACAATGCTGGGTTGGAAAGTTTATATAACCACTTTACAGTGAGTAATCATCATACTTAGCTAAGTCCTTATCCCATCACTATGGATCACCATCATAAGTCTCTATTCTCCTAGATCAAGACCCACACTACCATATACTCAAATAAAACATGTCTTTTCTCTAACAGATTCCTTCCAATTCTCCAGCTCTTCACCTTTAATTATTTTTTAAATAATAAACATTTTTAAGAACAGTGCAAAGCATTTGAAAAGGATAAACAAGCAAAGTGTCTCATTTTAATCTCTATTGCTAAAAGAATGAATATGGCTATTAACATCAGCAGCAAACTATATTGAGTACAGAACTCGATACAAATTGCTTTCGATAGATAAATGCAATGTTACATACTACACTCTTTTTTTGTGGTTGCAACTTCAGGTTGTGTTATTTTGTGGGTTTTAACACAGGTTTTTACTATTCAGATTCTTCTTTCTCTCCAAAAAATATCAAATCAAAACGATTCATTTTTTTTTATATTATACTACAAATTTATTTAACATTCAAAACATCACATCAATATCTATTTATATCATATCAAATAACTATTCAAATTCAACTTTTTACTATTCATAAATCCAAACCCAAAACCCCACCAACAAACAAACACACCCTCAATGATTTTTTTCTTGGAACAAAAAAGCAGTAATTTGGTTCCTTTAAGAACTAATGAAATAGATAATAGTAGTTTTTTTAAACAAAAAAAAAAAAAAAAAAGATTTTTAAATGTAGTTTACTGCATTTATTTTGTCCCACTCATATAAAAGTATAATATGCACAAAATACATTTAATTTGTAGTTACTTCTGTTTATTCAAATCCAAGTAATATTAAAGAAATTTAAAAAGTAAATAAGCACACTTTCCTGGCAAATGACAAATGAAACATCCAAAGTTAACAACATAAATAAGCACTCACAGTCTCACTAGTAATCACATAGCGTAGAAATCATACCCAATGAAAGAACATATAACATTAAAGAATACGTAATGCCTTTAAGAAAATATTGAAACATTTCAATAATAATCTGATCAAATCCAAAATCCAACATGACGACCCACGATCTGACTTTGGCCATAATTTTAAGAATAGTGATCCTCTTCTTACGAGATCGGGTTGATGTATCCGACAAATGCTCAAAGGATGAAACAATCAATTGCATAACATCCTAAAACCGTAGAAAGTGTTAGGAGCCTATATCAAGAGAGGGATGGGAGAGGAGAGAGAAGGGTAAGATTTTCACCTTCAATTTATCATCGTCGTATGGAGCCTCCGGTGCAGTAATCCTGGTTATCTCACTTATACAAAGAGCAACACTTACTTTTACATCTCCATGAGAATGCTTTAGTAGCTTTTCTGCAGCCAGGGCATTTATCAGCCGGGAAAGAGCATCCCGCATGGTTTTGGCAGGCGACTGCTCCACTTTTGATAAAAGTACCTCGATTTGCTTCATAAAAACATGTCAATGTTTAGAAAAAATGAACACCGGGAAACTAGCAATGATATAAAAAAGTTTACACAATAACAGATAAATGAAGAAGAAAACTGCATAATGTATGAATAACAGAAGTCAAGCAAGGTCACCAAGTACCTCAGCCTATTCCAAAAGTTTCGGGTTTGTTCACCAAGCTAACACAATTCCCAATTAATATTAATAAAATAATAAAAGATATACCCGCATAATATAAATAATATATACACTTTATTCTCTAACAAAGATCAACAATTCAATACAAAAACAGTATTTTTTATATTATCGACACAATTCCTACTATAACACCAAACAAACACAACCTTCCCCTTTTTCTCATTTTCCAAATCTTAGCATTAGGTAATCAGCGACGAACTGCTTTTCAATCAAAATTTCAACATTCTTATCATAAAAAAGCACCGTATTCGATTCCAGATCAAAATTCAAGTACAAAACATCCCATCACCATATTGGGCTCCTAAACCCTAAACCCTAAATCCTCGAATAGGAATATCGAGTCACCCTATGTACCCAATTCCGGTCGATCGGAAATTCTACCTCCTCTCCCTCCCCTCGATATTTATACATACACAAATATAAGATTGTTGAGGTTGTGGAGAACTTACACCCAGAAGGGTCAAGAGTTCGACGGTGGAGGGGGGAGGCTGAATGAGAATGCAGCCAGCCGCAGCCAGCCTTTCTTCCAGTAATTTGCCGGGACGCGGCGGCATGGTTAGCCTGATAAACTATTTTTGTTGTTGAAACTTCGACGCACACTATCGGAATCAAGAGCAAGCTGACGCCGATTAATCTAGGAATGAAAAGCCCTAGCTAGCTAGTATCCACAGGCACAGAATCCAGAGGAAACAGCAGAAATGGGGGGGACACAAATAAATTTCATTTCCCGCCTCTATTGCAGTATTCATACGTTAATATCTAGGACGTGTTTGTTTGCCATCTACGTGGGCCTGTTTATTTTATTATTATTTAGACATATTTGATCCATAGTTTTATTTATTTTATTTTTCTAGTTTTTTAGGAGCCGTTCTTCAATTTGTATAAAGGATGAAAAAGACTTTTGTCCATAGTCCAATATTAAAAGAAACCCATTATATGTTGTGTTTGTTTGGGTTTTTGGATTTTGAGTTGGGATTTAAATAGTAAAAATTTCGAATTTGAATAGTTGCATGATGTGATATAAATAGGTGTTGATTCGATGTTTTGCATGTAAAATTGATTTGTTCATTCAATTTTTTCTCCCCAAAAACATCAAATCAAAAATCTATTTTTTATTTTTTATATTATACTAAAAATCAATTTTACATTCAAAATATCAAATCAACACCTATTTATATCACATCATACAACTATTCAAATTCAAAATTTTTACTATTTAAATCTCAACTCAAAATCCAAATCCCCAAACAAACACACCCTTTAATTACTTACTGATTATACTTTATTTAAATTTTTATATTTACAGCAAGACAGGAGGGAGTATTTATTACTTATTATTATAAAGCACATCATTTTTTTAAAATATTAATATTAATCAATATATTATCAATTTTTAAGGCCATTAATTATTACAGATTGAGCTAATCAAACCATGGTACAAACTAATTAAGATGTTGTCACGTTGTTAAAATTTGTAAGTAAATTTTTGTCGCTTTCAATCATACTATGTAGAAATATACATATTAATTGAAATATGTTAAAATTTAATATTTTGATTCCAATATTTGATATTTCAAATTTATTTTTGATCAATTATTACTTTCAATTTTTTCGTTTATTTTTCTTCTTTATTATTATCTCCGGCAGAATTATGCCGTTGTCTGCCGCTCCCGGAGTTAGGCGCCATCCGCCATGCGGTCGCCACCATAGGCAAAAGGCGCCACCACTGCCCTGTTCTTAGGAATGTGAACGGGGCGGGTTCGGGACGGGTTCTGCAGGCCTCGAGACCCGCCCAGCTAGAAAATATTAGGCTCCGAGATCCGTCCCGCCCCGTTTCCATCCGGCCCCAAGATCCGCCCCGTCCCGCGACTAATTGAATTTTATATTTAAAATTATTTAAATAAATAAATAATATATTTTTATTATATAAATGTACATATATATTAGTTATAATAATTTTAAAAAATATCCGGGTTTGGATCCGAGTCCGGGTTGGGTCGGATTTTTAGTATCCGTAACCCGCCCCGAACCCGGTCGAATTTAAAATTTTAAATCCACAACTCGTTCCGAAACATATTATTTAGACCCGAACCCGCCCCATTAAGAGCGGGTCCGAGGCTAACATGTCTCATTTGACATCCCTACATGTTCTAGACCTGGATGAGTTTTTTTTTTTTTTTTTTCTATATTTTTAGAAATGATAAGGTTTTATTTTTATTTTTAAAAGTCCGAAATTGAGTATTCTTTTCATTTCAATCTAAAGTATTATTTCTAATTATTTTGTCTGTTTAATTCAAAATCATTTTTTTCATAGTGTAATAAGAGTAATTATACACATTAATGCCAAAATACCTGTAATTTTTATTTAAATTACAAATATATTTTTACACAAATATTTTTGATATTATTTTTTTCTTACCTGAGTAATATTGTTATAGTTTTAAAATAAAATTTAATATATATAATTAAAATAAATTGAAATATGTGTTTAAATATTTTAAATATTATATCTCAATGAAATATATATAATATGAATATCATTTTATAGAAAATAAATTTTAAATCATACAAACAAGTAAAAAGGATTTATTTATTTATTTATTTATAATTAAAATAAACTAATTTTATTTTTATTTTTTTTTTAAAAAAAGTGCTAAATATTGATATTTATATTTGTTTATTGACGAGAGTGATATAAAAAATGGATTTTGAATAAGTCTCGTACATATAATGTTATATGTTATGATATTAATTAAATTGATTTATATTTATTATTTATGTTTAAATTTAATAAATTTTACCAAAAATAAAAATATCTCAATTCAAGTGCAACATATAAAAAAAAATTAAAAAAAAAATGAGACCATTGAAATAGAAAAAAGCCCGAATTTTATTTCAAATGAGCTACAGGCAATATGATAAATTACTCCCTCCGTTCCACATAATTTGTCTTTATTTTATATTTTTGTCCGTCTCACATAATTTGTCCATTCTTTTTTTGAAAATATAATTATACACTTTAATCTCATTTTAAATTTTAAATTTTATAATTTTTTAATCTTAATTAAACTATTTAATTATTTTAATCTTAATCCAAAATTATTTTTATTATATGATAATTATTGTTATTAATACACTTCTTAATTACTTACTAATCATACTTTACCTAAATTCTCGTATATACAGTAATAGGTCCATAATACATGGGATTGAGGGATGAAATAGGTGGTGTTCTTTGTTTTTGTAGAAACTTGGAAATTATATTTTTTTAAGAGATTTAAAATTGGGTTAATTTTCTTAAAATCCTTTTACTCCTAAATTATTTTCTTTGTAAACCCCTATTAATATAATTTTTTTTAGCTTCCTATTTATTTCATATAACTCCTTATGAGTAATTATTACACATTTTTACCCATAAAAATTCATATTTTACCTTCTAATAATTTTATATTTATATTTTTACAGTCCAGTGCAATCCAAAATTCTTATGTAAATAATCTTTAATCTTAAACATTTTCTTCTATAGAACAATGATGTGGATTATATATTACTTTCTTCGTCATGCAAATCTGTACTCATTTGATTGGGCACGTATTTTATTAAAAGTGAGTAATAATTATTAATTTTTTCTTTTATAGTAAAAAATAGTATAAAAATGAAATGATTTTTTACTTAAAAAAAATGAAAATATTTTTCGATGACAACTCAAAAAGAAAAGTGAGTATAAATTTAAATGACGGAGGGAGTATTATTATTATTATTATTATTATTCATAGTAGAACAACATCTTCAATGAATATTACAAGAACAATATTTGTATATTTAACTTCACCATTCTTAGTCGAATTTTGATAACAAGTTATAGATTCATAAATTTTAAACATCTTGTAACTATGAACACTTATACTGCATATTTTAGATCAAATCAATTAATATTTTTTATAAAAGAGAATAATATTTTTTAAAGAATAATTTTTACTTTTCAGCTTATATACTTTTTTAGAAATGTAATAATTCAAGTATTTGAAATACTTGTTCATTATTATAATTATACTCTCTCCGTCCCATTCTTAGATATTCATTTGCTTTTTGTACGTAGTTTTAAAAATATTAATATTATATTATGATGTAGTAGGAATAAAGTAGAAATGACTAAAATAACCTTATTAGCATGTGTGATATAAATGTAATGACATTTGTGTAATATATTGTAAGTTGTAAGGGTATTTGTTATGTTAGGTAGATAGTACAGTTACTAAAAAAATGAATGAATACTTTGTTATGGGACGGACTAAAATAGAAAAACTGATACTTTGTTATGGGACGGAGAGAGTACTATATTTAATTGAGAACAATATTTTTTTCATAAATATTTTATATTATGATGTAAGACTACTAAGGCTTTGTTTCTTTGGCCGCGAGTCCAAACTCACTATATTGTTATTGTCAAAGCCTAATTAAGCGTCAAACTATCACCCTATAAGACAAAATCTGAAGCTTACATAAATAGGTTTTGACTTTTTTTTAAAATAGATAAATACACTTTGGTCTACTCACTCATGCGGCAGTAGAACTAATTAATGATTTCACACAGTTATAAGCTATAATTAAATAAAATATATATAATATGTACGTCATTTTTTAGAGAATAAAATTTTATAAAATACAAATAAATTAAAATATTTATTTGTAATTAATATAAATTAATACTTAAATCACACTATTATTAATTATATAAATATAATTTAATACACTTTACATCATTACATTATTACCTATCAAATCAACATCTATTAAAACCCCTAAAACCAAAACAAAATCTATTAACCCAAAGTGCGTATTTTCCCAAAACTATAAAAAAATTCAAATTCAACTCAACTCAAAACCAAATCTTCCCAAACTAATACCAAAAAAACACATCCGAATTCGTACTTTTGTACTATTTATTAACAATTTTTTTCATAAATATTTTATATTATGATGTAAGAATTATTAATACTTTTGTACTTTCTCTCCGTCTCAAACACCCTACAATATTTTTTTTTGTATGTCTCAAACACCATGCAACATTTCCAAAATATGAAATAATTAATTATACTTAATTTCTACGCCACACTTTATCCCTTCACATCATCCAAATAAAAAAATAAAATATATATTTCTCTCTCCATCACAACACCTAATTTTTCAATTATCTTAATTAATACTACTCACCTAAAAACTCGTGCCAAATGTAAATGTTGCACCTTGTTTGAGACAGATGGAGTATTATTTATTTGTGTTTTTTGTATTAATTTTTACATATGAAATTGATCTACCTACTGCTCAACAATATTTGTATGGTTTACTGTGATACATTAATTAATTTTTATAAGAGAAATATTTTTTCAAACAAGAGAGGAAAATATTTTTCTAATAAAAATTTATAATTTTTTCGACTTATATACATTTTTTTATAGATGTAAATATTTTGTATAGAATAATGTTTGTTCATTATATTATTTATACTATTGTAACACTATATCGATTCAATAGGGACTCGATTTTCATTTGTACCTTTTAGATTAAAAAAAATACTCCCTCAGTCCACAAACTAATGTCCTATTTTTTTATTTGGGACGTCCAACAACTATTATCCTATTTTTTTTTTAAACACAAATTTTACATTTTTACCCTTCATTCATTTATTACTTTTAATCTCTACCATACAATTAAAGACAAATTTGTCAATTCATAACAAAAAGACAATTACCTAAAAAATCGTGCAAATATACTTTAGGACAATATAAATTGGTACGGGGAGTATATGTATTATTTCAAATAAATTTTTATATTTTTGGACTTTATTTTAGATACTTGACTATAGAGTGACTAATACTTTCATAAAAAAATTCTTATTGCTTTAATCATATCTTATTTGACTGGAAATATTATTTTTCTATAAGAATTATATATTTGTTGTAATATTATTATAAGATTAGCCAATAGAAATATTAATTATTTCTACCGCTAACCACTATTTTATATTTTTGTATATTATATATTGCATGTAATATATAAGTAAATATATATAGATGTGTGTGCGTGAGTGTGTATATATATATATGTATGTAGTATGTAGGCTATTGTATATATATTATATTATATAATGTATGTATATATAAATATATGTATTATTGTTAACGAGAGGATTTGGTGGAGTAATTGTAAATGTTTGTTTCCTTTATGCATTCACTTCTTTTTACATTGTGAAACATACATATATATATATATATACTAAATAGAGATGATAACATATGGCTATGAAATTGCTGCATTCACTTCCTTTTACATTGTGAAACATACATATATATATATATATATACTAAATAGAGATGATAACAGATGGCTATGAAATTGCCAACAAGACCTCTACGTAGAGGTATATACTAAATAGAGATGATAACAGATGGCTATGAAATTGCCAACAAGACCTCTACGTAGCCTCTACGCTGATTTGATTAAATGCATCCATTTATGTACACGTATTGATTATGTGTACAACACTCCCCCTTGGATGCTTTTATACAAAGAATGTGCCTCGTTAAAACCTTACTAGGGAAAAACCCTGTGGGACAAAAAATCCTAGTGAAGGAAAAAGAGTACAACATTCTTGTATCAATTTGCTCCCCATAATCTGAGTATTATTTGAAATTCCTTAACCGATACATCCCAATTTTCTTCACCAGTTTTTCAAATGTTGCCGTCGGCAATGCCTTGGTTAATATATCCGCCAAATTATTATCTGATCGAATTTGTTGCACATTAATTTCACCATTTTGTTGCAGATCATGAGTAAAAAAGAATTTTGGTGAAATATGTTTCGTTCTATCTCCTTTAATGTAACCCCCTTTTAATTGCGCTATACAAGCTGTATTATCTTCATACAATGTAGTTGGGGGAATTTTATCGTCAGGTATTAACCCGCAATTTTTCAGAATATGTTGAGTCATTGACCTCAACCAAACACATTCTCGACTAGCTTCATGTATTGCCAATATTTCAGCATAATTTGAAGAAGTGGCAGTTAAAGTTTGTTTCATTGATCTCCAAGAGATCACTGTTTTGCCACAAGTAAATATATAGCCAGTTTGCGACTTGGCTTTATGAGGATCCGATAAATATCCTGCATCGGCAAATCCAATCAATTCGTGTCGAGAATCTTTCGAGTAAAATAACCCGAGATCAATTGTTCCTTGGAGATAGCGAAAAATATGTTTAATCCCGTTCTAATGTCGTCGAGTATGCGATGAGTTGAATCTTGCCAATAAGTTTACAGCAAATGATATATCAGGTCGGGTGCTGTTAGCAAGATACATCAATGCGCCTATAGCACTCATATATGGCACTTCTGGGCCAAGTGTTTCTTCATTTTCCTCTTTTGGTCTAAATGGATCCTTTGCTAGATCGAGTGCTATGATGATCATTGGGGTACTTAGTGAATGTGATTTATCCATCAGGAACTGTTTTAGTACCCTTTTGGTATAATTTGATTGGTGGATAAAAATTCCACTTTCCAAATGCTCAATTTTCAGACCAAGGCAAAACTTAGTTTTTCCAAAATCTTTGATCTCAAACTCCTTTTCAGATATTCAACAACTTTCTGGATTTCATCAGGAGTTCCAATTAAATTGAGATCATTGACATATACAGCGATGATTACAAATTCAGACCCATTTTTCTTTATAAAAACACATGGACAGATAGGGTCATTTATATAACCTTATTTGGTTAAGCTTTCGCTGAGACGATTGTACCACATTCGGTCTGATTGCTTGAGCCCATACAAAGATTTTTGCAATTTGATGGAATATGATTCTTTTTGCTTTGATTTAAATGATTCAAGTATGTTGATCCCTTATGGGATTTTCATATAGACGTCATTGTCTAAAGAGCCGTAAAGATAGGCAGTAACCAAATCCATTAATCGCATATCAAGATTATTGTGTACTGCCAGGCTCACCAGATACCTGAATGTTATTCCATCCATGACCGGATAATATGTTTCTTCAAAATCAATACCCGGTCTTTGGGAAAAACCCTGGGCTACAAGCCTTGCTTTATATCTTGTAATATCATTATTTTCATTTCTTTTTCTCACAAACACCCATCTCGAACCAACAGGTTTCACATTTTCCGGTGTTTGGACTATAGAGCCGAATACTTGCCGTTTTTTCAATAAGTCCAGTTCAGACTTAATTGCGTCTTTCCATTTTGCCCAATCATCTCTTTGCTGACATTCATCAACTGATTTTGGTTCACAATCCTCGTCATCTTTCATTATATCGAGTGCTACAGAATATGCAAATGCATTATCAATATTTGTTTTCTTTCTGTTCCAATATTTTCCACTGGTGGTATAGTTAACGGAAGTTTCAATAACTTAATCATCACTTTCATCAGCATTTTTAGTATCAACCTCTTCAGGGGTTGTACTGACCTTTTCAGGTATCTGATCATTGTTGATCTCTTCACCAGTATTTACAATTTTCTTCTTTCGTGGATTCTTGTCCTTGGAACCTAATGGTCTGCCACGTTTTACGCGGGCAGTATGCTCATTAGCACTTGGCACTTTTCCTTCTGGGATATTTATTTTAGCTGGTGCATTTGCTGCTGCAATATATGATTTCGTAACCCTGGCAGCATCATTAAAAGCATCAGGCAATTGATTTGCAATTTTCTGTAAATGCACAATTCTTTGAACTTCAAGTTCACTATGTTTCGTACGAGGATCAAATTCAAGTGGTGTTTTCCATGAAATTTCTTTTTTCAGTTGATTACTGTCTCCCCCTAATATCGGGAAATGAGATTCATCAAAATGACAGTCTGCAAACCTTGCAGTAAATAAATCACCCGTTGTTGGTTCAAGATATTTCACAATCGAGGGTGATTCATACCCGACATATATACCCAACCTTCTTTGAGGTCCCATTTTCGTGCGTTGAGGTGGTGCAATTGGCACATAAACAACACACCCAAATATTCGCAGGTGAGATATATTTGGTATTTTTCCAGAAACCAATTGAGTAGGGGAATAACAGTGATAACTTGTCGGCCTTATTTTCACGAGGGCTGCTGCATGCAATATAGCATGTCCCCAACATGATACTGGGAGTTTAGACCTCATTAACAATGGTCTAGCAATTAATTGCAATCTTTTGATAAGGGATTCTGCCAGGTCATTTTGCGTATGTACATGGGGAATAGGATGTTCCACAGTAATCCCAATTGACATGCAGTAATCATCAAATGTATGTGATGAATACTCTCCAGCATTATCTAGACGTATTTTCTTTATCGGATGATCTGGAAATTGTGCTCGCAATTTAATTATTTGTGCAAGTAGCCTAGCGAAAGCAAGATTGCGAGTAGATAACAGGCATACGTGTGACCATCGCGTTGACGCATCGATCAGTACCATAAAGTACTTGAAGGGTCCACATAGTGGATCTATTGGTCCACAAATATCACCCTGAATTCTTTCCAGAAAAGCTGGGGATTCAAATCCAATCTTTGTTAGAGATGGTCTGATTATTAACTTCCCTTTGGAACAGACAGCACAAGCAAATTCATTCGGACTCAAAATATTTTTCTTTTTCAATGAGTGGCCATTTGAATTTTCAACAATTCGCTTCAGCATTACATTGCCAGGATGCCCAAGTCGATCGTACCAAGTTTTAAATTCACTAGTAGCCATTTGTTCTACTAGGTGATATGTTTCAATGGCACTTATTTTTGAGTAATATAAGCCGAAAGAAAATGATGACAATTTTTCTTTCACAATTCTTTTGTCATTAACAATCTGAGTTATCAAAAGATATTCATTTTCTGCCTCATTCAATGTTTCAATGTGATACCCATTTTTCCGAATATCACTGAAGCTCAGTAAATTTCTTCGAGCTTTGTTCGAGAACAAGGCATTTTCAATTGCCATTTTTGTCCCTTTTGGGAGATATACAATAGTTTTTCCTGTGCCTTCAATCATTTTCGATGCACCACTGATAGTAACAATTGTGGTCTTTTCCATATTAAGATGGGAGAAATAGCTTTTGTTTTTCAGAATGCTGTGAGTCGTAGCCCTGTCGATAAGGCAGATGTTGTCATCGGCTCCAAAATATTTGACATCCATATATTTGCAAGAAGGTAAAAATAATAAAAGACATGTATTAGTAACATAATCAAAATAGACTTATATTGTAGGGGGTAATACAAAAAGGGGGGCAAAAAAACATCAAAATAACAAAATAGATACAACATCATTTTATCATTTAACATCGTCAGCTATGTCAAGCAGATCATCGGTATCCAGGTGCGTGATATTTTAATTCATCACATCGTCAAATGTGTCATCATGGGCAGCGTGATTTGTTTCGGGGGCAATCATTCCCTGTCTTTCTTTTGAGGCCCGATACAATTCAGCCAAGTGACTGGCCGTGCGACAAACATAGGCCCAATGGCCTTTGATTCCACACCGGGTGCATTCCTTGTCATTATTTCTGTTTCTCCCGGTGTTGATCCTCTGTTGAGGTTGTACGGCCTTCTGTCATTATAACGCCGATTTGGCACATATTGGGGCATGTTTTGATAATTATTGTGACTGTATGCGTTTGCCCGGCCTCGTCCGCGATTTTGATTTCGATCGCGATCAATTCTTTGATTTCTGACCTGCCCACGGCCACGCCCTGGATTTGCCGGTTGTATCGCATTTGTCTCTCGAAATGGATTTGCACCTGTCGGCCGAGATTCGTGGCTTTTTAACAGCAATTCATTATTTTGTTCGGCCAGCAAAAGACAGGTGATCAACTCAGAATATTTCTGGAAGCCTCTTTCGCGATACTGTTGCTGCAAAACCATGTTAGAGGCATGAAAAGTGGAGAAAGTTTTCTCCATCATATCAGATTCAGATACATTTTCACCACAGTGGCGCAGTTGTGATGTTATTTTAAACATGGCAGAATTATATTCTTGGACTGTTTTAAAGTCCTGAAGCCGTAGGCTTTGCCATTCGCTTCGTGCCCTTGGCAACAATGTCAGCCTCAAATGGTCATATCTTTCTTTCAATCTCTCCCACAATTCAAGCGGAGATTCCAGCGTGACATACTGCATTTTCAGTGCCTCATCGATGTGATGGCACAAAAAGATCATGGCCTTTGCACGATCTTGGCTCGGGGAGTTTTTATCCCGGGCAATAGTATTTTCCAAGCTCATTGATGCCAGATGCATTTTAACATCGCGAGCTCATGCCATATAATTTTGGCCAGAAACGAGGAGAGGGAGAAATTCCTGTTTGGCAAGGTTAGTCATAATAAACAGATAAAATATGAAATATTACCTTGCGAAAATTAAAATATATAATCGTGCTGATAACGTGTTGTAATATTATTATAGGATTAGCCAATAGAAATATTAATTATTTCTACCGCTAACCATTATTTTATATTTTGTATATTATATATTGTATGTAATATATAAGTAAATATATATATAGATGTGTGTGCGTGAGTGGGTATATATATGTATGTAGTATGTAGGCTATTGTATATATATTATATTATATAATATATGTATATATAAATATATGTATTATTGTTAACTAGAGGATTTGGTGGAGTAATTGTAAATGTTTGTTTCCTTTATGCATTCACTTCCTTTTACATTGTGAAACATACACACATATATATATACTAAAGGGAGATGATAACAGATGGCTATGAAATTGCCAACAAGACCTCTACGTAGCCTCTACGCTAATTTGATTAAATGCATCAATTTATGTACACGTATTGATTATGTGTACAACAATATTATGATTTATGATGCATTTCTATGGTCAACCGCAATGTATTATTCATAAATCATATTGTTTAATTTGCTGCAATTTTATGTCACAGTGACTATATTAGTGCATGTAGTGTAGGTAAAAATAAAAATAAAAATAAAAATAAAATGATAGAATAAATTAAATAAGTGTATTATAGGGCTTTACTTTTTATTTTTACAAATTTATTCATTTTTATTCTATCAATTTTTTTCGTCTGTTTACCTATATTGCATGCACTAATTGTAGCAAGACCTGGAGGTGACGATATTTTGAATTCATGATCTTACGGTCGCAAGTCCATCTCACACCTTCACGTCATTTTTTATGAGATAAATTGTATTTTTTTTTATCGGAATATAATGAACAAATATTTCGAATCCTTTATAAAAATATTATTACATTTACAGAAAAGTATGTAAATCGAAAAAATATGAATTTTTATTTTAAAAAATTATTTCTTTTTTGTTTGAGAAAATATTTTTCTCTTATAAAAATTAATTAATGTGTTTTAATGAATTGTACAAATATCGTTGAGAAGTAGATAAATTAATTATATATGTAAAAAGTAATACAAAAATAAATAAATAATACAAAAGTACTCATATCATAATATAACAAATATAACGAACAAATATTTTGAATACTCTATAAAAGTATTATTATTTTTATAGAAAAATATATAAGTTGAAAAATATGATCATTCAAACTCCAAAAAAAAAAATCATATTCAAAAGCGTTTGTTTGATTTTGATTTGAAATTAGATTGATTGAGATTAATTGTCCAGTGGATCGGTCTGACACGGTCCTAACCGAATCAACCCTGTTTAACGCCAAGGACCGGGACCGGTTAAAAATAGGTAGCCTAGCCCTGGGTCATTAAGTGAATTTTTTTGGGTCTAATATTTTATAACCAAATAAGCTTGATTCGGGTCCATCACCGTCTAAAACTAGTTCGAATCGGTTCGGATCAGTTAACCCATAAAAAATAGTTATTACATATTTGTAATATGTAGTATTTAAATTAATGGGTTTGTTTACTTTTTATTTTTTATGTTATATATGTAGAATTATTTTGATAATATAAAAATAAAATTTTATGTTGAATTTTTTATTTTTTGTTAATTGATAATTGTTAGATGAATTGATTTTTTATGTGTTGTATGAGAAACTATGTTGGCAATATAAAAAATGAACGGTTTTGATATATATTATATTAATCTGTCTATATATTTATATTTTTTTAATAATATTTATGTAAAATTGTTCATTAAAAAATGATAAGTGAAGAAACTAAATATGTTTGTAATTTTTATTTTTTTCTAATGTTCATGAAGAATCATTCTAACAAAAATATTAAATGAATAAATCACATATTTTTTATTAATGAATTAAAATAAAACTTTAGTATAAATACATATATATATAGATTGAATAGTAAAATTTTGAATTGAAATAGTTGTTTGATGTAATATAAATATGTATTGATGTAATGTTTTGAATGTAAAATTAGATTTTAATATAATAAAATAAATAAAAAATATGTGTTTAATTTACTGTTTTTGAGGGAAAAAAAGTTAAGAATCACACTATAATATTTTCATCTAAATTTGTGGTTTTTTTTTTTTTGGTCACTTAAGTGTTCTTTATACCATTTTTGGTATTTTTTTAGGTAAAAAAATAAAATAAAATAAAATAATAATAACAAAATTATATACTTATTGTTATATACTAATGGTTGTATTTAATCTAAAATTTATTAAATTTTATTGGATTCTTTAAATTTAGATATATTCAATTCAAATTTTTAAAAATCTTATAAAATTTAGATGTACTTAATCCAAATTTTGTTATTTTTATTAAAATTTGATTATATTTAATTTAAAAATTTATTAAAATCGAGCTCTTTTGCCCCTGCAATACCATCCCCTCGGACCCCTCCTATATCGGCCACGTAAGACACATGTTTATTTATTATTTTTATATTTATTAAAGTTTTAATTTATATAAATTGCACATTAATCCTTCAATTATTAATATATTAAAGGATCAAAACAAAATCAAATTGTATCAGCCATTCACACACACAGAAATTACGACGATAGACAGTGTCCATTCAGATCGTTGAATCCTTAACGCTCATGGCTAATACAATTTGATTTTGTATTGATCCTTTATTATATTAATAAATGAAGGATTAAAGTGCAATTTACATAAATTAAAACTTTAATAAAAATAAAATAATAAATAAACACGTGTCATTACATGATTAGCGGGTATAGGAGAGGCTGGTATTGAAGGGCAGAGGAACTTATGTTATTAAAATAAATATTTATTATCTTATACTCCATTCGTCCCAAATAAGGTGCAACATTTGCTTTTGACACGTGTTTTTAGGTGGGTAATATTAAGTAACATAATTTATAAATTAGGTGATGTGATGGAGAGAGAAATATATATTTTATTTTTTTATTTGGATGATGTGAGAGAATAAAGTGTGGGATAGAGATTAAGTGTAATTAATTATTTCTTATTTTGAAAATACTGCAGTGTGTTTGAGATATACCAAAAAGGAAATGTTGCAGGGTGTTTTGGGACTGAGGGAGTAATTTTTTTTTTTTACAATTTATTTTTAAAACTATAAAAGTAATTATTACTTATTATCAATTATTTTAAATATATATACAGATCAATAATATTTGAAATTTTGAATAAGTTTAAATTAGCTATTTGTTTATAAATATTTATTATTTGAAGTATATCACTATAGTTATTTTTCAGATATTGATTATAAAATATATATATATATTTTTAATATTATTAAAAAAATTCGTAGGTTTAGCCCGTCCACTGGTAAATTGAATTGGGTTTACTATAATATTTTTATTCTACTATATTTTTTATTCTAAAAACAATATTATTCAAGTATTTTATTTTATATATTATTTTAAATTATTTTTTATATTTATAATTCATTTTAACTTTAAAAATATAATAATACTAATAAATAAAATGATCAATTCGAAGAAATGAAAATTAGTGCAACTATCAAAATTGACTTTGGATTGTAGCAATGTCAATTTTGTAAGTTAGATTTGGCCCAAATTCTTATTTTAGTGCCATAGGCTATAGACTTTGCGTGGTAAATATATCCCACTACAAGTTCTGACAGCTATAGGATAAATAAAGAAAATTTTAATTTGAATTAAAAAATAAAATAAAAACTTTTAGGGTGTGTTTGTTTGGGGGTTTGGATTTTGAATTGAGATTTGAATAGTAAAAATTTTGAATTTAAATAGTTGTACGATGTGATATAAATATGTGTTAATGTGATATTTTGAATGCAAAATTGATTTTTAGTATAATATAAAAAATTAAAAATAGGTGTTTAATTTGATATTTTGGAGGGGGGAAAAATGAGATGAATAGTGAAAATTAAATCAAATGCCCCAAACAAACACATTGCCACACTATTTAGAGCTAAAAGCTAAACTCATTTTGATCATATTCAATTTTATTATTATCAATTTTAGTCTCATTCAAATTTAAATTTATCAATTTTAGTTCCACCATGGACTGGACTGAACATGGCATAATTATCAAGGTCAAATTGAATTATTTTTATCAATTTTGGTCCCACTTAAATTAAAATTTATCAATTTTATTTACATGATGGTTGATTGGGATTGAACACAGCCGTGTTAGATGACTTAGAAGGCTGACTGAGCATCCCAAACAGCTAACACGACCGTGTTGATTACTTTATACTTCTGAACACGCCTGTATTCCTTTCCGTGTTCATACTCATGTTAATGACTTGTTCTCGGTACAACATGTTTATTACTATATCCTCAACACAACAATGTTCACGCTCTTATTTTCAATATAATTATAAACTAGGTCATATTTATTATTATTTTTATATATTTGTTAAAATTATTTAATATATATATATATATATTCAAAGTGGAGAGTAATCAACAAGATTGTATTGCTGATTAAGACTGCATTCAGTCTCAGTCAATAAATTAAAATTGATAAATTTTTTTTAATATGACCAATTAATAATTATGATATTGATTTAGAAAAAAAAAATAATAAAATAAAATAAAATAAAAAATAATCAATATTATATCCGTACCAAACAGGCCTTTAGAATACATCGCCATCGCTAGACAGGACTCCCTCCCTCTCTTCATCCGTCAGCTCGTTATCTAATCTTCCTTCCTGTCCTGTCCTGTCCTCTACTGCCGTTGCTGCTGTCCCAACTGTACTGCTAGGTCACTCAAGAACGCGCCTGATTTGCTGTTTCTACTGCGCCGTGGTCGGTTTCATTAATTTTTAGATTGCAATTCCGTTCCTTTTCTTGCTCTCTGCCACCGATCTGACCCAACTGAACTGTGTATCTGATCCTCAAGGTAAAGCTATGGATTCCGCCCTGCTATCTATTGCTTCTGCTCCGCCATTCGCTTCGCGCTCCGTGGCCGCCAATCTCAAGGTAAGAATCAACCTCTCTGAATCCAATTAGTGTGCCGAATTTGCCGCCTTTCCCATCGTTGTTTAATGTACTGTCTGTATTGGCGAATTAGGGATATTTTAGCAGGCGGAAAATGGCTAGTTTGTTGGATTGTGTAATGTGATCTGTGTTGTTTTTTCAGGCAAATCCGAAGCTCGGAAATTGCAACCAGTCTACATTTCTGGGGAAAGAATTTGTTAAGACAAAGGTATGTTAATCGCTGGAGGGCGAACATTGTACTGCCGTAATGTGATGTGGTTGCTTCTTAGTTACGAAAATGTCGAATCCTTGGTTGTGTAGTGTTAGTTTCGATTGAAATAGTTCATTCTTAGTTATTTCCTAGGGGTTCTCAAGCTTAAACAGCGCATTTCTTTTGAGGAAATCGAATTGTATGACAACATTTATCCCCTGTATTATTTGATTGATCGTGCTGTTTTTGTTGCAGTCTTTCACCAGGGCACGCATGAGTGTAGCTGTTGAGACTTCCAGATTTAATGACATAACTATGGCTCCTCCCGACCCCATTCTCGGAGTTTCTGAAGCATTCAGGGCAGATACAAATGAAATGAAGCTTAATCTTGGTGTGGGTGCCTATCGAACTGAAGAACTTCAGCCCTATGTGCTCAATGTTGTGAAGAAAGTATGTTTGTTGCTTCTAATCTATTCTTGATCGTGTCGAATGGTCTGCTTCTAACTGTCACAGTTGAAAGCGTTGTAGTGTCCCACTGAAACGATAAAAAATAACATTAAGTTTAACCTATAATTCAAAATTCTAGCTTAAGGAACATAATATTAACTCAATTTTGGAGAGAACAGTCATATTCTAATAATAATTCTGAACACTCATGTACTAGACTACAGTCCTATTTTGTATTTATTTGAGTATGTTTTTAGGAGCAATATTTATGCCTAAACATTTGCTTAAAATATTTTGTAGGCAGAAAATCTTATGCTGGAGCGTGGTGAAAACAAAGAGGTACCTGAGACATGAGCTCGAGAAATTCTATTAGATATCATCGTCTTCTTGTTAGTGTAGACTGATGAAAGAATATAAAATTTTTGCAGTACCTACCAATTGAAGGTTTGGCTGCATTTAACAAGGTCACGGCAGAGTTATTATTTGGTGCTGAAAATGCTGTTATTCAACAACAAAGAGTGAGAAAAGTTCTATCTTTTATTTTTGTTTTTTGCTTTTTTATTTATCCGAAGTAGAACCTGAATCATATTATAATTGCACTATCTTTGTGTAGGTTGCCACCGTGCAGGGTCTTTCAGGAACTGGGTCTCTGCGGCTTGCTGCAGCATTCATAGAGAGATATTTTCCTGGTTCTAAAGTTTTGATATCATCTCCAACATGGGGTATTTGTCAAAATTCTCTTGAAGCTTCCTGGATAGGATTTTAGTAGTCAGACTATTTATTTCGATGCAGGGAACCACAAGAATATATTTAATGATGCACGAGTTCCATGGTCTGAGTATCGTTATTATGATCCCAAAACTGTTGGTTTGGATTTTGAAGGGATGATCTCCGACATCAAGGTTATTTTAGCCTTTCACCCTTTTTGTGAACTATTTCTTTTGATTATAGACCTTTCTGAATATCAGATGTAAGTCAGCACTATTCAAGATGTACATTACATGTGATTGCCTTTTGCTCATTATGTTTGCAACTTCCTTCAAGGAATCAAATATGTGATTTTTTATTCATTAGTGATATGTGATAACTAATAATTAGTTTACTTTCATCATGTTTGTATGATGAATACTTAGGATTTAGAATTTCCGATTCTACCACTATCTTTTCTGACTCTTGAAAGAATCCAATCTTGATAGCCACTTGTAAATGTATAAGAATCCAAAATGCACACTCATCACTGGAAAATATCACCCAAACGTTGGCACTTCTACTTGCGCTACATTATTACTATCGGAAGGCGGTGGACAGCTCTAACTCATGCTGTGATGGTCATTTATAAATCCATGATCAAAGGCATATGTCTTTGATGAGTGACAACCGGACAAATTTGTCATGCTGAAATTAATGGATCTGACAGACGTGGCTGATCTTTTTATTTTATACTTCATATATCAAGCCGTTTTCCAATTATTATTAGTATCATCATCAAATTCGTTTTCTTACAGGAAGCACCAAATGGATCGTTTGTGTTGCTTCATGGCTGTGCACACAACCCAACTGGCATTGACCCCACTCCAGAACAATGGGAAAAAATTGCTGATGTCATTCAGGAGAAGAACCACATACCATTCTTTGATGTTGCGTACCAGGTATGTCTCATATTTTTGATGGTTTTATTGGCTTTGCGTGTGACTTAGAATATTAGTCACTCAGGCAGTGTTTCTATTCATGTTTTTATACTTTTTCCACCGGCCCACCACAAGAAGAAATTCCAAAATTTTGTAACTAAATTGATATCAAGCTAAAATTTTAATAGGCACTTTTATGTTGTTCCCGATTTGAGTGTAGGGTTTTGCAAGTGGAAATCTGGATAAAGATGCATCATCTGTGAGGTTATTTGTTGCCCGAGGCATGGAGGTTTTCATAGCTCAGTCTTACAGTAAGAATTTGGGTCTATACGCTGAAAGGATTGGAGCAATCAACGTTGTTTGCTTGTCATCTGATATTGCACTAAGGTAATAACAAAAGTGCAATTCTTGTATTGTTGATGTTTTGTATTTTTGTGTTAAATTTCAAGGGTATATGGGGGGGGGGGGGGGGGGGGGAGGGGGGAGTATTATGCTTTGATTTTGCAAAATTTAGATCGCTATTAGGATTTCTACACATTTGAAATGGACAAAATAACCCAGTATGAGCAATTGCATATCTTTGGGATGTTATTGTTTACTTCACTGGCTTGACATTATGGAAAATTGAGTTTTGATTATTCCATTCTCAATTTAAGTAGGCTTTGAAGTTTGAACTTAAGTCTAGTTGATAACTTGATGAAACATAGCTGTACAGGCTAATACCTATTAGCATAGCAATGTTACTAATTCTTATGATTAATCTGGAAGAACACTCTCGTGAGAAGGAAAAATCTGGGGTTGAAATTAGCAGACACCATATTCTGGTCTCTCTCTCTCTCTTCATGTTGGGGGATTTGCTTCAATCACAATTATTTCGAATTACTAGTTATAGAAACGCTGGGGATGACTCATGCTGGTTGTGCAGGGTGAAAAGCCAATTGAAAAGGCTGGCTAGGCCAATGTACTCAAATCCTCCTGTACATGGAGCAAGGGTTGTTGCTCACGTTGTTGGGAATCCCGAGCTCTTTAATGAATGGAAAGAAGAGATGGAATTGATGGCTGGAAGGATAAAGAGTGTTAGACAGAAACTACATGATAATCTGACCGCAAAGGATAACAACCAGAAAGACTGGTCTTTTATCCTCAAACAGATCGGAATGTTTTCATTTACTGGCCTCAGCAAAGCTCAGGTATGTACGAATAAGTTGTACTTAAATAGATATGATCATTTCCTCTGATATATATGTACATATACGTAGCATATTTCTAAAGCCTTTCTTTTTGAAAATAAGTACCCATATAATCTCTTCGTGTATCCTGAAAAACAACGGTATTTTTACTCCCCGACACTGGGTTGGTTTACCTATTCATTTATTTGCAAGATGAATATATAAATATTTAGCCATGTTAAACATTTGGAAATGCTGAATTAATTTAATGAGATCCTGACGGCATTTTTCTCTGCTATTGGTCTGAAACAGAGTGAGAACATGACGAACAAGTGGCACATATATATGACCAAGGATGGGAGGATATCCTTAGCTGGATTATCTGCAGCCAAATGTGAGTACCTTGCTGATGCTATTCTGGATTCATACTATAATGTTAGTTAGATTCGAATTTCGACTGTTAGCAGCTGGTATTTGTCCCATTCTGCCTACCATTTGAACCTCAGGAAGTTTGATAAGGTATTCAATTTTGCATTTGAGTCTCCTTTGATAATGCTTGGAGAAAGCAATTTCAATTTGACTTGGAATTTTGTGTTACCTCTCTGGATTGGCAAGGGGTAAATAATAAATTGTACTTTGTGAAAATTTGAAGTTTGAGTTGATTATGACAAAAAGAAACCCCCACCCCTGGTTAGATACAATAGTAATTTGTAACCATTGCTGCATGCATTTGCTTTGAGTGATAACAAATTGTTCTGAACTCAGAAACACTTCTTGGTAGCAAATCGACGCTGTGGAGATTTTCTCTTGTAACTTCATTATCCTTGAGAATCAAATCCTTCAACTAAACTCTCTAAAAGCTAAGCATCTAAATAGATATACATATATGCTTTAATCCTTCATATTGTCGAATGTTCTTCTTCTTCCTTGAGTCGACCAAGCAAGGGTAACTTTCATTTGGTTTTACTTGATTCTTTATAGTTAAAAAAGTCTTACTTATTATGCTTATGCTGTGAAGCCTCGACTATAGATTTCAAGCTATGAAGTGATAACACAGTAGACAGCTAAATCTAACATTTGTAATACAATAGAAGTCTGAAAATTGTGTAAGTAATTTAATTAAGGATTATATTTCTTTGATCTTGAATTGAAAAAAGAAATGTGTACAGGATTGGTTCTTGGGAAATGATATATGTATATGGACACTACATTTACATATATAAATAACATAAGTGTATATGAATGTGTTAGTTGAAGCAGTGAATATTAGGGTCTGTTGCTTAAGTTTGGTTTTGGTTTTGATTTTAGTTTCGGTTTACACTAATTATTATTATTATTATTTTTTCTTTTTAAGTCATCAAATCAAACACTTGGATTGGATTGTGTTCTTTTGTGAGTTTTAATACAGGTTTTTACTATTCAAATTCTTATTTCTCTCTAAAAATATCAAATCAAACAATTTTTTTTTATATTATATTACAAATTTATTTTACATTGAAAAATATAGCATCAACGGCTATTTATATCACATTAAACAACTATTGTAAGAACATGGTCACGAATAATTATACACTGAAATATACATGGTCATGTAACAACATGGCCGTGTATAATTGTACCAACATGGCCATATATAATTATACACTGAAATATACATGGC
This sequence comes from Andrographis paniculata, assembly GCF_009805555.1. NCBI lineage: Eukaryota > Viridiplantae > Streptophyta > Magnoliopsida > Lamiales > Acanthaceae > Andrographis > Andrographis paniculata. Next base: position 2,163,170 of record NW_026137589.1, read on the forward strand.
CATGTAACATGGCCGTGTATAATTGTATATGGCCGTGTATAATTATAAACTGAAATATACATGGTCATGTTATTACATGGCCTTGTATAATTGTATATGGCCGTGTATAATTGTATATGGCCGTGTACTTTCTAGGTCAACTGCCACGTCATCTCCGTTTTGTCCACGTCAGCAATTTCCGTTAGTTTTTTAACGGTGGAACCAAAATTGATAAAAATTATTTATAATGGGACCAAAATTGATTGAAATTGTTTATATTGAGGCCAAAATTGATGAGTTTTTTATATTGAGACCAAAATTGATAAATTTTAGTTATATTGGGACCAAAATTGATGAATTTTTTATATTGGGATTAATTTTGATTATATTGGGACCAAAATTGATTTTTTCCCTATATATTTTTTTTACAAAATATCTTATTAAATATCAAATTCAAATTATTATTTTTTATTTTATTTTTTAATTTTTACTAAAGAAACGTGTGTATTTGGCTTTAACTTCTAAACAAAATTAATAATACTTTCTTCATTAAAATATACTCAAACTTTTGAAAATAATTTTAATGTGGGTGCATGCTGCACAAATTTAGGCCATTGTAATACCTAACACCTTTGTCTTTAATAAAAATATATATATACGTCATTCTAGATGTATTTTTAAAATTTTGTAATAAATTAAGAAATAATAAAATTGTATTAGTAAGTGAAAATGTGTAAAATATTTTTATATTTTTGAGTAGGACATAAGAAAATAATAAAAATGATAAAAATTGAATTAGAAACGAAAATATATATGTTAAATAAAATATCACATCATTTTATTATCTTATATTTATAAACAAGAAATAGTTCACTAATTGTCAAAATAACACTACCTATATACTTTACATGTGAATTTGGTAAATGGAAAAACGAGAAAATATATAACATTCAGCACCCAATGGACATCTGAATTAGAAATTACTACTTCATCCGTCCCAAATAATCTGTCAACTTTTTCTACTTTGGTACTCCCTCGTTTTAAAATGGACAAATTAGCTAAAACGGAAGAAGTATATTTTAAATGTCATTTCGAAAGTAAAATTAAAATTAAATGGAGTTGTTCTTTTGTGAGTTTAAACTATTTTTTCTCATAAAATATCTTATCAAAATATTATTTAAATAAAATTCAAATCTAATACTTCATTTTGAATCAATTTCAAAATTTTCAGTATTTTATTTCACGCAATATCACGTTTAAGTAATTATTCAAATAAAAAAGCCGAAAATAAAACCCCAAAATCGTGACTATTAGCAAACAAACAAAGATGACATGTTATCAGCTATCCACCCCATTGCCTTGTGCCTTAGCATGAGTTATCTAATTCGTTATATAGATAATAGATGTGCTTTCTTCTAAAAACATAAATGAGACATCCTATTCATATAATATCAAATGTTTATTTATACCAACAATTTAATTAAATTTTCGATATTTCCAAAATCAAAACACAACCAAATACCAAGATATCTTTATGAATGAAAACCATAGAATCACCCCAATCTAACGACAATAGATTCCTACATTATAATAATAATAATAAAAAAAAAACTTATTATTAAGTTCGATCGGCTCACTCAAAGAATGATTGCGAATTACCATATCATAATTAAAAAAAAAATAAAATAACCAGAAGTGGCCTAATGATGGAGGGTGTTCGACGCTTAACCTAATTTACAAATTATTAGATTCAGTAAACAGATATAAGAAGAAAGCCAAAAACTTACCAATTACCAAAACTACCATAAAATACTCCAAAAAAGTCACTGCTCAACAAACTTATAATACTTTCCCAAACTTCATAATAGCCACAAAACACCTCCTACTACCCTTTTCACCATGTTCACTTTGCAGGATTATTCCAAGGAAAACGATGATGATAATAGATACACAGAGATAAAATAAATATTCAAGTACCTTCAAAACGGCAGGCTCTTAGACGTCGAACTCGGGGCAAGAGCAGCCTTGAAATGATCGGAAGGAACAAAATCATGGGGAAGATTAGCCCTCTTCACCATCCTGTTCATGTTGTTCTGCAAACTCTGTTGCACCAACTGCTTCACCGCTTTCTTCTCTTGGCTCATCATCTCGTCGTCCTCATGCTGTTCCTCCTCTTGCTCTTCCAGAGCCTGCTTCTGCCGGTCCGTCCCGTAAAGTGGAGCTGACAGTGTGATATTCGAGGCTGATCCTCCTCCACAGATTTGCTTACCCTTTTCGACCCTCAAGCACTCCAATATCCGGGAGGCCCTTTTTTGGGCCAATGTGCTACCAAGAAGAGTCAGTTCAAGCAATGATGAAACGACTCCAGCATCAACCATGGCCTGCCGATCTCCATAAGACTTGTGGGCCATCACCATTAGGATATAAGATGCTTTTTCTTGGCATCCGGGGGAATCCACCCAATTGAAAATGTCTATGAGGATTGGGAATGCATCCGGGATGGTGCTTATTGCTTTTCTGCCTTCTGGAACAGACACAATATTGCTAAGGATAGAAAGTATTCTCTCGCCTAAGTCCATATCTGCAAGGTTTGCGAACAAATATGGGATCACATCGGTCTCTAGCATCACATGAATGTTTGGAGGAGAGATGGAGAGGTTGCATAGTGCTCGCATCGAATCCTGCTTAGCTTGAGGACTAATAGTTTTATCGAGATCTTTGAGGATGTGCACCAAAAAAGGGATTGCGCCAGAAGATCCGATGATGGGTTTGTTAGAGTCCAGAGCACTCAATCCGAGAAAATTGGCAACTGCTGCTTCGGAGAGAGCCAGATGGTTAGCCGCCTCGTTTGGAGATTGAATGAGCTTTATCATTTTATGGATGGCACCGGCTTTTACAATGGCAGCCTTGTTCCTGAAGAAGCACAGCTTATTTCAGTATAATGGAAAAAAAAAAGAATTCAGAAAAGAAAGAATCGCGAACAGAAACAGATGCAGTGTCATGACTACCAAAAGTGCAGGGTTAATGTTTCCGCACATAAATCCAAATCAGTAAATACATTCAATGTGAGATATTATCATATCTCATATAACAAATACACACACATATTAACTAAGAAAGCAGTTCAGTGTGCAGTCCAAGAAATACCCAAAATGTTGAAAGCTTCCCAAAAAATTATAGTTAGCAAGCTAAGCAAGTGGATAGTTCCTGAGAAGAAACAAACAAACACAAAGTTGAAGTTTCAAAGCATGAACAAAATGATCATAATATGTTCTTTTTCTTTTCTTCAAGTGCAAAACATCGGAAAAATTAGGTAGATTTGAAATGATCGACATCCGAAGCAAGATTGGATCATCAGAACCTTAAGAAATCTAGCAGGACAAAAACCCTTCTTCCCAACCCAACTCAAGTTGTAAACAGTATATAATACCCTATCCAAATCAACAATCTACTCTAGATTATGTTAAACCACCTGTACGATAAAAGAGTGAAGATTAGCATCCATACGAGAATGGGGGGAGGGAGAGAGTGGGAGAAGTAAAAGGATAAGCAAACTGACGCATCATTGGCAATGGAAAGATTGAGCAAGGCATAAAGAGCAGCAATCTGAATAACAAAGGTGGGATCTTGATCATCAAGCATGCTGACAAGCGGGGGTATGACGCCGAGCAGTGCCAGAGTAGTCCTGCTCTGTGGGTTGTCCTTGGTCAGCTTCCTAACCTCAGTAGCACCTTCCAACATTTCCTCCATTGATATCTGCTGCTGCAACTTCTTGGCCACTTTCTTAAGCCCTTCTAGAACCTGCTCTTTCTTCCTCACCTCCTCCTGCTCCTCGCCATTTTCCCACCACTCCTGCTGCTTCAAAAGCTCTGACAACCTTTCTGATCCAGAGTGCTTCTTCACTTTGACTTTCTTCTGCTCACGTCTTTGGTGGCCTCCTCGACACCGCACACTCTCAATTACCAAAGACCATAGCTTCAACGAGCGTTCCAAAACCCCTGATCCAGTGTCCTTTCCACCTACAAACTTGCCCATTGTTCCTCACACCAGAGCCTACATATATATTTATACATGTGCACCCTCCACTCAAATTTACAAGAATCAAACCATTTAGGAGACAAAGAAAGACTGTAGCAAACTAGTAGCAATAAGTACTGTAACAATAAATTCTCGAAGAGTTTAGGAGTGCAGCGGGCATTAAGACAAGTGATTCAGCCTAGAAGTTGGGCGTATGTATAATTAACGTTTATGAAAGCCTAATGGCCATTCACAAATTAAATTATCCTTATATAACTCTGCTGTAGGAATCTGTTATCGTTCCATTTAAATCTTCACATAATCCCTTATTATTTTAAAAAAGTAAATTTGAATACCTTGCATCAGATAACTTTATGTAATATCCACAAAAGAACAAAAATTGAAGAAAAGAAAAACATACCTGCTTATTAAAATAAATTTGTAGACCACTAACATTTGTAAGAAAACATAAAATGTAGCGACAATATAGAAAATCATACATATAATTCTCTCCTTAAGCTCCCAAAACAAGATTAATAATATAGGACGGGTTAATTTCATTTAATAATACTCTTAAAGTAATCAAATAGATTTAATGTATTCAATTAAAATAGCATGATTCTGATTATTTACAACTATACTATTACCAAATATAAGTGGCAGTCACAGTTAGCTTTAAAAGATAGTACTTCTGAAGTTTGGCCTCTGATCAAGTGTTTACATTCTACAACTTACAAACCCTATGCTATCTTAATAAGGAAAGCATTGCAATCGATCTTATGAAAATTGTATAAAATGTAAGTACACACACAATTCGGGCACAGTTGTGAGCAAGTGCAAGGCATTGAGACATGAAACTAAAAGACAAAAAAAGAAACTAAATAACTATAGTCCTATATGCATGTGAAGACTTTTTGACACGGTTACGATGTATTGATACGGTCAAGCTATATAAGGATGCACTTCCGAATGCCCAAGCATTTGGCTCTATCAAAACAGCACACAAATTTGAATCAAAATTCAAAGTTGGTAGAAAGAGAATGTGCAACTTGGTCTGTTACTTGAAAATTGGCAAAACTGTTCGCAATGTACCGACACTGGATCAGTTAATAAGCCTATCCATCAAATGTCATGGATGATGCTAAACCAATATTAAGACACTCAATTTCATCAGCTCTACACATAAGAACAGTGAATCATCAAAGACCTACTTCAAAAGACAAGTGAATATGTATACACACTAAATGCAGTAGATAAGATCAAACTAACATGCCAATGACATAAAGTAAAGTTCCTCACAAGCTCAAACCACAATGCGGCTAGCGATTCTACCATAGAAGCGAAGGCCAGCACAAACGCTAACATTATAGAGGAAAATAAAAGCAGTGCCCTATCGCTTTCGTCGGTTGGATGAAGAAGGCTTACATCCAGAAAAGAGAGGAGTTCGTCGGCAGAAGCAGAGTGTTCCCAGCTGCGGGCAGACTTTCTAGCAGACGTCTACAGCAACACAGCGATGTTCCTCATCCTGACTCGATCGCCATTGTCGGATCTTGGGCGCGAACTACTGTGAAATTCAGCAGTAGCACCGACGCCGTAGAAAACACTGGGGAACATCAAACATGCATTACTGTTGTTTGGTTTTTTAAGTATTGAGATGGAGATTGGAATGGAAACGGTGGATATTTGGAGAGGAAATGTAGAAACCCTAAAGTAGAATAGAATGTGAGTGAGAATGTGAGATGCGTACAGCAGTGACAGATGAAGTGAGATCTGGTTGTTGCAGAGAGAGAGAGAGAGAGAGGAGAGAGAGAGAGGAGAAAAAGGGTTGGAGTTTGGGGAGACAGGCACATAAAGAAGAGTGAGGCCACACACACAGGTCACACACCATACTCTCTTTATACACTAACCACCAAACAACAATAAATATTAGTCCACCACAAAAATAAGAGTGTGTTGTTTAGATTGATGTTTTTTTCTTTTCTTTTTTTTTTTTTTTTTTTTCAAATTTTCAAAAAAGGGTAAAAAAGTGAAGTATATGATATAATGTCTTGTGAGAGAAAAAATATTTATTTTGTAAAAATAAATAATATCAAATGAGTAAAAGTGTATAATGTAAACAAAGTCGGCTTGTTTCGTAAAATAATTTTGGAAATATTTTTTTATGTGAAATATAAAAATAATACTACAAAGATAATGAGTTTGTGTAATATATTAATTTTTTTGAAAAATATATTTAATAGTTTTATTTTTTTAAAAGAAAAAAAAAGAAAAAAAACACACCCAATACTCTAGTTCATACATATATATATTTATTGAAGTTTCAATGGGTCTCATACATTTTTCTGTTTATTTTAATTTTTAAAAATAAATTACATATTTTAATTATATTTTAAAAAATTCGATAAATTGCTGAACCTAAAAATATGTGTAACATGTCAAAAATTTAAACACATGATTTCATAATTTATTCCATTGCAAGTCATTTTTTATAGAATAAATATGTGTTAAATTCTTGAATTTATACTATGAATTAGTACTTTTTCAATAGATTCTTTGTAAATAAAATGTCAATACTAGAAATCAAATTTTCTGTTTATTTGTTGAAAATTAATTGTTAGAAATAGATACGTGTTGCTCAAAAAAAAATTAATTATAGAGAGATTAAAAATATATTGATGCATAATATGAATAGTTGTATGAATTATATATAATAGAAATTAGCGTGAATCTTTAGTGATCATATGTGTTAATGGATTGGATATTGATTATTGTGGACTAGTTTATTTTGTATGATTAAAACATGAAATGTTGGTTTTGTGCCTGTGTATATAGGGTGTGTTTGTTTGGGATTGAATTTTAAATTCACTATTCATCTCATTTTTTCTTCAAAAAATATCAAATCAAACACCTATTTTTCATTTTTTATATCATACTAAAATCAATTTTACATTTAAAACATCACATCAACACCTATTTATATCACATCATACCACTATTCAAATTCAAAATTTTTACTATTCAAATCCCAACTCAAAATCCAAAACCCCAAACAAACACACCCATAGTATGTATTCTTAATTTATGTTCCTCATTGATAGAATGTGCAGTTGTGTCTCCGGAGATTTTTATGATAATATTCAATTGATTTTTGTATCTAGGTAGAACTTTGTGTTTAGATTGTAATTGTGTGCTTAAACTAATAAGCTTTGAAATTGGATTCTAGAGTTTTGTGCATAAGAATTATTTGTTTAGAGCTTTGTGCTTAGGCGGTATAATTTTGTTTTGAGCCGTAGGACGTTGTGTTTGACTTGTGATGTTGTGTGTTTGAGATGCAAGACTTGTGTGCATGAATTGTAGAGCTTTGTTCTTAGATTCTAGAGTTATGTGCACATTTGTCGACGTCAAATAAGGTGGATTGGTCTTATTGTTATTCTAAATTTTATATTTTGCATATAAGTGCTTTCTTTTGTGAACATGCATTGGCGTTCTTGGATTGCAAAAGTAATCTATGTACTCACTTAGAATATGTATTTTTTTTCTTTTTTCACTCTATTTAAACTCTTTTGCGTTTTTGATTGATATTGTAGTAATTTTGTATTCTATGTGGTAAATTGATGTGTATTCAATATAAGTGAATATTAAAAACTATATGTTTTACGTGTGGTATGTTATTCTATATTATAGTTTGTTTGTGAGTGTAGTGAAGACGATATGAAACTCATTAGGGGTGTGTTTGTTTGGGAGTTTGAATTTTGAATTGGAGTTTAAATAGTAAAATTTTTTAATTGGAATAGTTGTATGATGTAATATAAATAGGTATTGATGTAATATTTTGAATGTAAAATTAATTTTTAGTATAATATATAAAATAAAAAATAATTATTTGATTTAATGATTTTGAGAAAAAAAAATGGTAAATAGTGAAAATTTTCGAATATCCCCAAAAGAATACATCCTAGGTGTAAGTAAGTATATATGTGTAATTGAGAATTGGTTAAATCACAACCAAAATAAGAGAACAATGCTAAGAATTTTGGAGTGTGTTTGTTTTATAAAATAGTTGGAATGAATATTTTTCTTATGTGAAACATAGAGAATTATGTAGAGAATATAAAAATAATGAATTTGTGTAATATATTATTTTTTTGAAAAAGGTGTGGAGTTTTTTTACAAAAAGAACACATCATTGGTCATTCATGGCCTAACTCAACTCGGTCGATAACAATAAAAAGTTAGCTTACTTTGTAGCCGGTCCATAGGCCCAAATAAATCTTATTCTCTTCTGCATTTTCTTATCCTATATTTGGTTAGTTAGAATATCTAATTGTATTTAGTTAGAGGTAGTTTTGAAGAGTGAGTCTTATTCTTTAGTGTGTGTAAAAAATCATGAGATGGATAGAAAGAGCATTGTGGTGAGTTTGAGTCCAATGAATTTTCAGTGAGTTTTTTCAGTAATATTCTTTCATTTTTTGTGAGTAATTTCGGTGAGAATTTGAAGCCCTTTCTTGTTAATTGTGTCTGTTGGAACTTGTCAGTGATTTAACCAAAAGCCCAGGATCTATCGTGTTATAATAATTGAGATAAGAATAAAGCAAATTAGATTTAACATTATTCCTCAGCATAGTCGGATTCAGATCTGCAAATTGATAGAGGGTTTTGTGTTCTTCAAGCCTACGGCGTAACCCCTCATGAGAAAACCGTCAGGGTTTCTGCCGTTACTCCCACGATGAGATATGGAACGTAATGGTTGTTGCGTCTAGACCTGGGATCACAATCCTATTTATATCCCTTATTATTAATTGACCTCATCACCCAATTAATAATTTACCGGATTTTTGCACATTGGAGGTCCGCACTTACTAAATACATTTAAGCCCAATAAATTTATAGATCACTTAATATAGGCTTAATCTGACTGATAGCCTAAATAGTTACATTTAACCCACAATTGGATTTTTAATCCAACAATCTCCCACTTGGATAAATGTACACTGAATAACCTTATGAGCTCATGAAAAAATTTGCTATCAGATCCTTTAATGTATATTACCAATCTCATCTATAAGTCACGTCAATGCGGATCAAAGAGGCCGTTACTGCATTTATCGCAATGGGACCGATCAGTGGTCACAACACTAATATAACCTAAGATTCGATCAAGTGCGGATGCACAACATGGAAATTTCATATAATGTGATCTTAAGATGCCTATTTCCAACTGATCCACCTTAACTTTAATTCAGAACAACTGAACATTGAATTAAAAATGAATACTGCACACTGAATATTGAACATTGAATACTGAACTGTGCAGTGTAAACCAAAGTAACTTTAATAGTATTTGAACACTACTAATTAGCTCCCACTAAACCGAAGTATCGAAATATGGTTCCACTTTTCAAACAAGCAATATGCTCACTATAGAACTTATGTGGAAGCCCTTTACTAATTAAGCGGATCCGTAATCGTGGAAGTTATATGAATATGTTCAATAACTAATTCATAATATAAAGTCATACAATTAAGCAACTGATGATTATTATTATCAAATAAGGTACTAGTTCTAACGAATTTTGAATTTTGGAAGAGACAAAACTCTATATCCGAATGAACAATAATAACTAAATTTGCTCAAAATAGAGATCGAAATTAAATTTTGACTAAAGATGGTACCATAAAAAATGTCTCATCCAAATTCAAATAGTAACGAGTACTCAATAATAATCTAAAATTGTCAATGACTTCAGCTTTAACATTCTTGTCGTCACCCATATAGATGTATCTTTCAACATCAATTGATTTCGACAATAAAATAATCTTGCATAGACACACTAATGTGTGTTGTTACACCAAAACCACCCCCAGGCGTGTCTATGAACTGAAATTAAATTAATTTCAAGAGCAAGACTAATATGGCAAACATATCATCCGAAATGTCTAACTTAAGTGCCCTCAATTTAGTAGCAATATTAGACATGTTTAGGATGTACTCCTTTATATTTCCTTTGTCGTTATATTTCATGGTAATGAGACTCTTAAGAAGAGTACGCATTTCTGCCTTATCGCTTTTCGTAAACCGTTTCTTAATTTCGACAAGGAATTCATATCATCATATATTGTACTCCTAAAAAATTATGGAGTGCTTTTCTTAATGATGATTAGACGTAGGCATTGGACCTATCCTACTTCTCAAACAATTGTCTTTCATGAGCAGTGTTTTTCGCCGTATGAGTGAGTTGGTCTATTATTAATGCGAAGTCATGATTCATGCAACCAAATGAATCATAATGAAGCTCAATAATAATGCATTCTCATCCCAAGACACTAAGTGCAAAATCAATGATTAATCTTTGGATCAATAACGTTGATTGCTAGCAGTCATCTTGTTGCAATAATCATATACGGACAATAAGTAATGTCAAACAGCAACCAATCTTTGGACTGATTTACTATTCACATAAGTTAAATCCATATAATTATCTCATATATAGTATCGCAGATGTATATTTCATTCTGTCAATTTCCGACTGCCTTTGGGCCGAAGAATAATCACATGAATTAAAATACACATAAACACTTACGTTATCAAGAAAAAATCTTATATAAGAGAGGTTACTTTGGTAACGTCAAATACTTGATCTTCACCGTCAAAACGCAGCATGCATTATTAATGAATTTATAATTTTCTTAAACTAAATTATAGTCAGAATCATGTTCAATATATACGAGTCTAATTCCATATAAAATAAAGAATGCTTATTAGCAACTGAATGCACATGTCTATAAGCTACTGAATATTTCGTATGTGAATTTATAAAATAAAATAGCAATTATCTCACAAGTTATCAAGCAACATCAGCAAATGTCGTTGGACAAATTACAGACTCGCCAGTGATAAACTTATTTTGACAATTAAATGTAGACAATAAAGTAGTGTGTCAAACAACACTCCATCTTTAAACATATCTATTAATCACACACAAATAATCAAAATTATCATCATTACATTCAATGTCACTAAACATATATGTAACTACTTAATGACTGAGTTGTCTTTGGGTCAATCAGGAGCCTTATAAGTCACAAACACAATTTTCTAATACACAAAATAACCTAATTTACACAGCAGAGACTGCTTTGGCAACATAACTGTTTTAACCAATTCATAAAATATATTATATAATTTATTGCTAATTAAATTCACCTTAAAACAATTATGTATGACCAATATACATGAAAGTCATAACAATAGCAATTAATTTATAAACTTATTAGAACAATCAAATAGTCCAAGAAAGTGCTAAATACAACGAAATTATACAGCCAAAAATATGTCACCCAAAGAGTATAAATTAATACACCAAATAATTATAGTCGAATTTGAATATACGCATGCTGTCAAAATACATGCTGATGTAATCCAAATTTAATTGGACTTATCAAACGAATCATAAAACATATTAGAATAAATCCACAGTTTTGATTGATCAAATCAATAATAAAATTAAATAAATCATCGCTCAAAGCATATATATGAATTCATGACATCCGAAGCAAAATTGAGATTTCATAAATAATTAAAATTAATAACAACTATCCAGATAAATAAATCAATGCCGACAGTCATGATTGCAAAGATATATCTATTTTACCAAATCGCATAATTGAATCACATAATTCAATAAGGAAAATGCAAACATACTGTGTGCAATACAAATGAAAATTGCAGCATCTATAATAATTTCTGAATTTCTTGAATATAATTTCAAGAACAAAATAATTTCCAAAAAATAAAATTGCATATCTTTGGAGAAAATTGGTGTAATATATATATATATGACTCCAATATATATATGTATAGTAATTATTTCGACGGAAACAAATAATCACAATATATTGCTGAATTGAAAGTATGTATGCAATTTACACAATTATGTAATCAATCGATTAAATCAATACATTATATTAATGTAAACATCAAAATAAATTAACGTGTACTCCATTCTAATAAGTATTAAATAAATTAATAATACTCTCAATAAACAAATATGATTTGTTATTTAAATTATTAATGCAATAACATTCCTTCTCGCCTCATGATAACAACAATATCCATGCAGATTGATAATTCAATAGACGCAAAATAAACTTCAATCGAGACAAATCTTAATTAAGCAATCAAATCATTTAATCAAGATACCAACCATCAGTAGCACAAAGGTAAGATTCTGGAGAGTAAGAAACCACAAGATAAAGAAAATAAGTGGAAATTAACAGAGTTCACAACTTTCATATGTCACTGCATTCTTTAATACCAGAAACATGTGTTGGAATCCAAACCTGATTGGAAACCCAACACTCAAACTCCTTCTTTGATCACATAAGCGGACGAAAGAACCACTCAAAACATCATGCTGCAATCCTTATTCTATTAATTTATCTAATAAAATATCTCAATAATTCAACACGAGCCGCTCTGATACTAATTGTTAGAACTTGTCAGTGATTTAACCCTAAGCCCAGGATCTATCGTGTTGTAATAATTGAGATAAGAATAAAGCAAATTAGATCCTCAGCATAGTCGGATTCAGATCTGCAAATTGATAGAGGGTTTTGTGTTCTTCAAGCCTACGGCGCAACCCCTGCTGAGAAAACCGTCAGGGTTTCTGCCGTTACTCCCACGATGAGATATGGAACGTAATGGTTGTTGCGTCTAGACCTGGGATCACAACCCTATTTATATCCCATATTATTAATTGACCTTATCACCCAATTAATAATTTACCGGATTTCTGCACATTGGAGGTCCGCACTTACTAAATACATTTAAGCCCAATAAATTTATAGATCACTTAATATAAGGTTAATCTGACTGATAGCCCAAATAGTTACATTTAATCCACAATTGGATTTTTAATCCAACAGTGTCTGGTTAGATGTTGATGTTTATAGTGTCAGTCGAGCTCCACTTTGAAGCATGGTTACCATGAGTCGTTCACATATTGGGTCTAGCTGAGACACACCGTCCCTTTTGCTGGAATCATAGGAAAATTGGAGAAAATTGAAGCAAGTTGTCATTGTTGCTTAGAATTGAATGCCCGGAGAAAAATGCGCCACCACTAGCTGGTTTTCGGAGCCATTCAGGAAGGAAGAATAGCCGCTGCCCCGTTTGTAAAATCAGAGAAGAAAACATTATCATCAATATGTTAGGAGGAAACTGTCACCTAGAATAATATCGGAGAAGACACCACCACTGAAAAATTTTGTAGTCATCAGACATCGTTAGAGAAACATCAATTTAGGCTCTGTTTGTTTGGCGGATTAAGTATACAAATTACTATATATATTTTCTGTACATAATTTAAAATGAAAATCCTACCCTACCCTACGCGTCTTGGTGCTGAAGCGTAGCCTTCCTGTTTTGCAAAAAAGTTGTTGCCAGAATTTCTCCTGCCATCCATCATATCAATCCACCAGTAGTAATTCACGGGAAGAAACAGACAGATTTTACATCCACATATCAACTTTTACATGCACAAAATAAATGAATACAATTTAATAATATAAAATATTTATATTTTTTAAAACATCACATCAAATTTTCATTTAAATCATTTAAAAATTATTTTTCAATTATATCAAAAATACCATTTAATTCAAACTATCACATCAATATATCATTTCTCTTAATAAAATAATAATTTTTTCCAACATAATCATTACAAAATTCAAACCCCCAAACAAACACAACTTAAAATCTATACTTCAAAATCCTTAAAAAATTCAAATCCAAAATCCAATCTTCCAAATAAACACACCCTTAATCAAATTTGAATTTGTCTCTCTCGGCAGTTTTTGGAATAAACAAACATAGAGTGTTCTTCAATTGATTCTTTAGGCTGCCATTTTTTCTTTATATATTGTCCTCAATTTCATAATATATTTATGTCTTGATTATTAATTTTAATTTTAATTTTAGTTTCAGTTGATTTTGATTTTGATTTATTCTTAATTTGAGTTATTCGATTTTTGCATGTTTATTATTTTATATAATTTTATACTTACAAGGTATTGTTTGAGAAGCCAGTCAATTTTGTATAATTATCATCAATAAATCTTATTAGATTGTTTGGTTACCTCTTAATGTAATTTTAATGTGTTTTTTTTCTTCTTATTCGTAGTATACTGACTATATTTTTTAATATTATATTCGAGTACTTGTTCATGCATATTATACAATTCATATGCTAATACTTTTTTTAAAACACAAATTCCTTAAATTTTCTCTGCGTATTTAGAAAAAATACATATATATTTTTTACAAAATATCTCATCAAATATTATTTTAATATCAACTTCAAATAAAAAAAAATTAAACCAAATCAAAAGAAACACATGATTAGATTGTTTGATTTTTTCAGTATTCAATTATTATTCGAATATAAATTGAACGCTAATATTTTACTATCATTCTTGTTATTTATTTATTTAATATGACATAATATTTATAATACTTCAAGCATAATTTTATAACTTGATTTTGAAATTAATATGCATGTATTAGGATCAATGAATTTTGGGCTGGGCAGACCTATGTGCATAAAATATATCAAGATTCATTGATTGTATTTTCTAATAAAAGAATAAGTAGTGTGTCATTTCGTAATATCAATATCAATTATGTGGGTTCAATGATGAGTATAATAACATTTGCGAATTCGAATACAATCCGGATTTGATTTTCAATTTGAAATTTCAAACTCATATACATCATAATTTTTATTTATTTATTTATTTATTTATTATTATTATTATTATTATTATTATTATTTTTAATTTTATGCAAGTTCATATTGACTTATTTCTATTTTACATAGTTAATAACCCAAAGAAACTAAAGTAACCCATCACATAATAAACTAAAAAATATAATTCCGATTTGAAAAACACAATATGAACATGGAAACTTAAAAAAAATATTAAAAAAATTACATATATAAAAAATTAATAACAGACACATTAAATTACCAAAAAGAAAATGATTGGTACGAAGAAGAAGAAGAAAAAGAATAGGATGGCAATGAAGAAGACATCCATGCCGACAAAAAATAAGACGATGATGACAATAAAGATAAAGATGACGGACAATAAACAACAAAACAATTGACAAATAGAGTTTGAGTTCATGTCTTTCACTTGATTACAACTTTCTTAAAAATAATAGTATAACACTATATGTATCGATATTAATATAATATAATATGAAATTGAGTAAAGAAATATTAATTTTGATTGTAAAATCATACATAAATCAAATTGATATTTGAGTTTCGGGTCATTCAGTGACATTTTTTTACATGTCAGGTTATCATCTCAACATAAAATCTAATCTAATTAAATATATATTGTTTTAGTTTCTAATTTGAGTCGATCTATCTTTTAAAAAATTCAAAAAAACTAAACTCGAACTAGAAAAGTTTTAGGTGCAACGTGTTTGTATTTTTTTAGTTGAATTTAAGTTTGACACTTCAAGAAATAAAAGAGAGTATAGATGTATTTAGGCAGTAAGATATTCACTTCCATGTATTACATCGTTAGCTGGATTGAATACTTCTAAAAATTTACAAATATTTTCAATTTTCTCTCGATCTTCGTTTGAAGGTGCAATGTATAATGATGTTCTATTTCTTGGTATTTTGATAAAGTAATCTTAACTATAAAATAATAACTAACATGTGGTATGTAGTACTTTATTTTTCGGACAACCAATGATAAGCTTTATTTTCTTTTAAATGTTTTTTTATTCAACAACTTTATAGAAAGTATTCAATTTTGAATTATTAAAATTTATATGTTTCACATTTTCATGAATATTGTGAATAATATCTTTGATTTGACTAAGTTCACCTTGTATCAAACGATTCAATATATATGCACAACACTTGAAATTAAATAAAGCTCTACAAAAAACAAGCTTGATGAGATACCTTAAGTATGAAATATTATATAAAACGTTGCCAAGGTGTGTTTGTTTGGGGGTTTGGATTTTGAGTTGAGATTTGAATAGTAAAAATTTTGAATTTGAATAGTTGTATGATGTGATATAATTATGTGTTGATGTGATGTTTTGAATGTAAAATTGATTTTTAGTATAATATAAAAAATAAAAAATACGTGTTTGATTTGATTTTTTTTGGAGGGAAAAAATGGGATGAATAGTGGAATTAAAATCCAATCCCCCAAACAAACACACCTAAGAAAACTTTTGATCCCCTAAGATTTCAAGCATTTGGCATTGGCTATATCAATCTTTCATTTTGGAGCAAACATTTTCACAAAGTTTAAAATTATTTTATGAAGATTCCACATATAATGTATGAAATGACCCGTGATTATCTTATTTTTAATTACTTGATAACTAGATTTTCACATATTTATTTGTCAAAATTTATTAGGAATTAAATTCTAAATTTAGAATATGTCGTGTTGAAAATATTAAAATAAGAAAATAAAGTAAAATTTGATCAAATTTATTTCCGATTTGTGTGATGTTTCAACTAAAGGCATGATTATGCAGTACATGTTTAATGGATTATTCATTAAATTATTAAGTGCATGTAAGCTATTGTAACCTTTTTGGTTAGTTACAATGTCTATATATGTAAACATATATATTTGGAATAATATATGTGACAAACATATAAATTAATCCTTGTTTCAATTGTTGTTAATTTTGTTGAATTACAGTGTCCCAATTAATAATAAGAGATATAAATTAAAATTGTAATCTTAAATCTAGGCGCAATATCCATTATTTTTTATATATCATCGTGGAAGTAACGGTGGAAACTCTAGCGGTCTCAAGAGGGATTGTGTCATAAACTTAAAGAACACAAAACCCTCTTTTAAGTTGTAGATCCGAATTCGATTGCGCTAATGGAATCAGGTCATATCCCCTAAGATTTCAAGCACTTGGCATTGGCTATATCAATCTTTCATCTTGGAGCAAACATTTTCACAAAGTTTAAAATTATTTTATGAAGATTCCACTTATAATGTATGAAATGACCTATGGTTATCTTGTTTTCAATGACTTGATAACTAGATTTTCACATATTTATTTGTTGAAATTTATTAAAAATTAAATTCTAAGCCAAAAATATGTCTGTGTTGAAAATATTAAAATAAGAAAATAAAGTAAAATTTGATCAAATTCATTCCCGATCTGTCTTATGTTCCAACTAAAGGCATGCTTTATGCAATATATGTTTAATGAATTATTCATTAAATTATTAAGTGCATGTAAGCCATTGTAACCTTTTTGGTCAGTTACAATGTCTATATATATAAACATATATATTTGGAATAATGTATGTGAAAAACATATAAATTAATGCTTGTTTCAATTGTTGTTAATTTTGTTGAATTACAGTGTTTCAATTATTAATAAGAGATATAAGTTAAGATTGTGATCCTAAGTCTAGGCGCAATATCCATTACTTTCCATATCTCATTGTGGAAGTAACGGCAGAAATTCTAGGGTCTCAGGAGAGGTTGCGCCATAAAATTGAAGAACACAAAACCCCCCATCGTTAAGTTGTAGATCCGATTGCGCTAATGGAATCAGGTCAGATTTTACTTTATTTTCTTATCTCAATATTTTCAACATGTAAGAAAGATCATGGACTTATGATTTAATTCCGGATAAATTTGCAATTTGGCAATATACATATGTTAATTGCATGTTTGTATATGTATGAACATATGTGTAATCAAACAAATCTCTGCAAATTTATGAAATCAAGTACACGTCTGGATATTTAATTATGCATTTATTTATTTATTTATTTTGGTCCAATAATTTTTTTATTTGCAAATATATGATCTGAAATAAAGTTTCATGTATTTGGATTACTACCCATCAAACATATACTGAATTGGATCAATATTAATATGTGCGTTCTTGATGTAAGTTATGCATCTAACCGTATACAGTCATATATATATACACATATATATAATAGAATCAACAATCTATGTATAATTAAATCAATGAATTTTGGTAGTATTAATTGATATATAATTGAACTAGTTGCAAGTGTGTGAATAATCATATTCATGCAGATTATATTTATTTTATGGCTGGTTTTGTGAATAATCAAATATTCATTATGATTCGTTTGATAGTCCAATTAAATTTGGGATACAAAAACATGTATTTTAAACAATATGTATTTGTTCAAATTCGACTATAATTTTTTATTATATCAAAATTTATAGTCTCGTTGGGTGACATATTTTTGTTTGTGTAATTCCATTGTATTTAGTATGTTCTTAGACTACTTGATTGTTTTATTGATTTAAGAAATTAATTGTCACTAGTAAAGTTTTTTATTTGTATTTTATATACATATCAATTTCTTTAAGGTGAATTTAATTAGCAATAAATAATACTTCATCCGTCCAATTTCTATTGTCCTAAAGTATATTTGTACGGTTTTTTAGGTGATTGTCTTTTTGTTATGGATTGACAAATTTGCTCTTAATTGTATGGTAGAGATTAAAAGTAATAAATGAATGAAGGGTAAAAATGTAAAATTTGTGTTTAAAAAATGAAATATGACAATAGTTGTTGGACGTCCAAAATAGAAAAGTAGGACATTAGTTTGTGGACGGAGGGAGTACAATATATTTAATAAATTGGTTGAAATAGTTATGCTGTCAAAGTAGTCTCTACTGTGTAAATCAATTTACTTTATATATTAGAAGGTTGTGTATGTGACTTATACGGTTGTTGATTATCCCAAAAGAAAGTCTAGTCAACGATTAAGTTGTTACATTAATGTGGTGATAATAATTTAGTTATTTGTGTGTGAATAATAGATTTATTTAAAGATAGAATATTGTTTGACACTATTTTATTGTCAATATTTAATTGTCGAAACAAGTTTATCACTGGCGAATCAGTAATTTATCCAAAGACAGTTGATGATGTTGCTCGATAACTTATGATATGATTACTAGTTTATTTTATAAATTCACATACAGAGTCTTCAATTGTTTATAAACATGTGCATTCAGTTTTTATGCACATTCTTTATTTTTATGGAATTGGATTCGTATATATTGAACTTGCAACTAATTCTAATTAGGTTTAAGTTGTGAATAAAACCAATTTTTTAAAAAAATTTCCTCGATCTCGTGCGCAAATTCCAATTACGTGTCTACGTAAAGAAATTTTGATTTCGATTGATACCATTGGTACGAATCAGATTTGATTGAAGATAGTATTGTAGTGTAATTTCCAATTGTAGCCTTCCTTTATTTTGGAAAATTATATTAAAAGTTATCAATTAATATAAAATGATAAACATTGAGGTTTGAGAATTTTCGTTGAGGCTGTGGTCACGTGATCGGATTCATAATTGTTTGGTTTGAAATGTTAAATGGAAATATGGTACAAAACAAATTAATTGATATTTGATTTCATTACTTCTAATTTTGCTTGCATCAATTAGGGTGTTTAATTAAACCAATTAATTTCATTGTGAATAGATATGTGTGGAAACATATGTGTGCACATATGGTATTCAAATAAGATATAAATTCATACCGTCTATTTGTTTATTTATTTTGTTTGGTCTAATAATTTTGTTATTTGGAAATATATGATCTGAAAGTAATTTTTCATTTGTTTGTATCACCACCCATCATCATATATATAATGCATTCGATCAATATCAATATGTGTATTCTTGATGTAAGTTCTGCATATCTCCGTATGCAGTAATATATATATTTGGATAAATGGTGGTGTGAAATTGGTCAATTGAAGTTCAAGTATAGAATATCCACTCGTTTGACTATCTGCACATTTGATGATTATGTGTGCAATTTGCACCAATTTTAATATCTATCTAGATTACTTAATTGTTTAATATAATAGTTGATTGATGTATGCATGAAGATGAAATCACATACATATATGCATATATATATATATAATTGCATAAATAGGATCACATATTGATATGTGTGCCTTTGTACATGTCATATGTGCAATTGGAATCTTTATTCATCAATGAAGACATGTTTATTTATTTATTCATTATTGCTAATTTTATAGAAATCAGATTTATTATATTCTATTTTAAGATCCAATTAAATTTGGGATACAGTAGTATATATTTTCGACAATATGCATTTGTTTAAATTCGACTATAATTGCTTAATTTATTGATTTATAGTTTCTTTGGGTGACATATTTTGTATATAATTCCGTTGCATTTAGTTATTTCTTGGACTACTTGATTATTTAAATAAGTTCCAAAATTGGTATCAAACCGAGGGTACGCATTGAATTATTAGGTTATTTGGTTAGATCAATTATATTTAATTCTAATGGAATTGATTTGCGCATGAAAACATCCTGATTTTCTATTTTGGACCAATTAATGTGACCGAATTCTTGGGTATAACAATTTGATCAAATGATCAAAATTAGTTAATTAGTAGAAATTAAATTATAATAAGATTAGTGTTATCTATTATGGATGACGGTTGAATCGAGATTAGGGATTTAATTATTCAATATGCAGTCACGTAAATCCATGCGATTGTTTGTAGACGTGCGTGTGGATTCTTTAGAATATACACATATATTGATTAATTAATGAATCTTGATTATTTTTATGCCCGATTTTGGCTATCTAATTAGATCAACATTAGTTTGATTGTATAGTTTGAATTATTGCATGGAAATCAGATTCCAGCATAACTAAACACGTGTGTATGCAATCATAAATTTATATTCATGCAATTGGAATAGATTGCACCTCGACGTTTGCTTATTTATTCATGATTATTATTGTTGAAACAATTTTTTGAAAAATAAAGCTAATAAATCTAATTTGATTTCATAAACACAGTTAAATTCGGATATGCAATTAATGAAGGGTTTTGTATTTTTCAAGCCTATGATGCGACTCCTGATGAGAAAATTTTTAAAGTTTCTGCCGTTACTTCCACGATGAGATAT
This sequence comes from Andrographis paniculata, assembly GCF_009805555.1. Taxonomy (NCBI): domain Eukaryota; kingdom Viridiplantae; phylum Streptophyta; class Magnoliopsida; order Lamiales; family Acanthaceae; genus Andrographis; species Andrographis paniculata. The sequence goes on from NW_026137589.1 coordinate 2,184,204, forward strand.
GAAAAGTAATGGATGCTACGCTATACCTGAGATCACACCCTAATATATATCTCTTATTGTTAATTGGTCTCATAACCCAATTAGTAAGTTATCGAATTTATGCACATAGGATGCCCACATTTACTAAATACATTAAAACCCAATAAACTTAATAAATCACTTAATATAGACTTAACCTGACTAATAGTGCAAATAGTTACATTTAACCCACAATTGATTTTTAATCCAGTAATCTCCCATTTAGGTAAATGTATATTGAATAACTTTACGAGCTCATGAAAATTTTACTATCAGATCCTTTAATGTATTTTACAAATATTCTCAATAAATCATATCAATGCGAATATCACTGCATTTATCGCAATGAGACCAATCAGTGTGTGTTTGTTTGGGGGTTTGGATTTTGAATTGGGATTTGAATAGTAAAAATTTTGAATTTGAAAAGTCGTATGATGTGATATAAATAGGTGTTGATGTGATATTTTGAATGTAAAATTGATTTTTAGTATAATATAAAAAATGAAAAATAGGTGTTTGATTTGATGTTTTTGGGGGAAAAAATAGGATGAATAGTAGAAATCCAAACAAATCCCTCAAACAAACACACCCTTGAGGAAATTTCATGTAGCGTGATTTTAACATGCCAATTCCAACTGATCCACCTTAATTTCAATTTAGAACAACTGAATTAAAACTGACTACTGAACAATGCATACAAAATACTGCAGTATAAAATAAAGTAACTTTATTAGCATTTGAACACTACTAATCAGCTCCCACTAAACCGAAGTATCGAAATATGGTTTCACTCTCAAACGAGCAACATGCTCACTATAGAACTTATGTGACAACGCTTTAGTAATTAAACGGATCCACAATCATGGAAGCTATACAAATATGTTTAATAGTTAATTCATGATGTGAAGCCACATAATTAAGAAAATGACGATTATTATCATCAAATAAGATACTAGTTCCAATAGATTTTGAATTTTGAAAGAGACAACAACTTTATTTGTGAATAAACAATAATAACCGAATTTGTTCAAACCAAATATTAAAATCAAATTTCGTCTCTTCAACGTTATTGTCAAGTTGATCTTGGTCACTCTTTAATAATTCTTTCAATTTTTTTTTTCATCAAATATGGCTAAACAATCACTTCTCACTGTCGTAAGAGAATATCTATAATTCAGAATTAATACATTGAAATGATCATATTAAAACATCATCACCTATAATATTAAATGGATACTTATGCACCATGATACTCGTGATAATAGCTCCCCTTGTTTTCTCATTGGAATATCTAAACCTGATACAAATTAGTGTATTAGATGAGTTAAAGGAAATGACAACTTATTTATTTTGTCAAGCCATATTATTGACTTCTACAAGCAACCTTTTGAATGTATCCATCAATTTCAATTTTATCAAGATCATTACATACAATTAAAGTGTTTTTTTTATTTATTTATATTATATAAATATTTATTTTTTACAAAATTATATCTATATCGTATCTATTTTATTAAATTGTAGTTATTAAAATAACTTGATAATTAATTTTTTGTAGTTTTCACTGTTATGCAAATATTTCGTTTTTTTTTTAATTAAAAAGAAAAAACAAATAAAACCCGTTAAGAGCTAACGTATAGTGACTTACCCCACCTCATGCATAAATTGTTAATTAGAATTTGATTTTACGCTCAAGTTGAGCAAAATAGTGCCAAACCACCGAACCCAACAATAGAAACACAACCTGTATTATGCAGGTCAAACTGTATGTCCTTAGTAGCCGACTTAATATATTTTCACCAAATGATAGACCGATATTATATTAATATAATACAAATAAATATATATATTCACCTATATCATATTTTACACATCACATATGATCATCCGACCAGTATAGAATATATGAACAAACAAGTCATGTTTTTAAATACTTTATTTAAAAACATATACTACATTCGTCCGACTCTAAGAGTTTTTTTTTTTTTTTTCTGTGTTGATATTTAAATATTAATTATTATATCAAAACGTAATACAAATTAAGAAAAAATTATAAAAATACTTCCACTGGCATGTTATAATACAATAGGGACATTTGTACAAAAAAAAATTACAAAAATATAAAAATATTTTTAATATTAAATATAATGACGTAAAAGATAAATGTGATAAATAAAATATTATATATTAGTATTTTATATATTGATTGAAATAAACTATTTGCCTATGTATATATGGTGACCAATCCAAAAATTACTTGAGACGTAAATAATAATAATATTAAACTATATATAATATTTTAATAATTTATTTTTTAATTTATACCGATTTATTATTATCAAATTCAGTTCTAAATCATTGGAGTTTTTTTTTTTTAAATTTTACTATCTGAATTTTTTATTTCTTTTTTAAATATATATATTTTTATAAAATATTATTTTAATATTAAATTTAAATTAATATTGTATTTCAAATTCACCCGAGCCCGCTTAAAAAAAAACATAGAAATCCGGGCCTACTTAGCTTAGCCCAAGCCCGCAGCCTGTTCGGACAGGTAAACGTTAAGCCAATTTACCCTTAAATGGGGCGGCGCGGGGCACTATATAAAGCATTCCATTTTTTACAGCTCTACCACTCCGCCCGATGCATCCATTTACCTTCGCTCCCTGAATCTGCGCGATAGCCATCTCTCTCTCTAGGTCTTTTGCCTGGTAAGCTAGATGCTGTCCACGGTACTATATTTTAATGTAGCATTAGTTCTATCATACAAGATCGTCATTTATAGGAAACCCTTGTTTTTTCCCGCTTGATTTTTAGTTGATTTGTGTATTATTATTATTTTTTCTTGATTTGTTGCTTTGAGTAGGAAATGGCAAGTTTAGTGGAGCGATTGCGGGTTAGGTCTGATCGAAGGCCAATTTACAACTTAGATGAATCGGATGATGAGGGCGATATCGTAAAGAAGAAACCCCGGGCGGGTCCTTCTTCGGAGAGCTTTGAGAAAATTGAACGAACCGATGCGGTAAAGCTTCGTTTCGTGTTTACTTCAACTGTTTTCGCTTATTTATTTGTTTATTTGCCTGTCTTTTTGTACTTTCTTCAAGTGGGTATCTGTAGGTGCTTATCCATTTTGTTTCAATGGTTTTTTATGGGAGTGTTGGCAGCTACGTGCAATTCTTTATGCTTTTCTTTGCTGTTTGTGTCTTTTTCTTTCCGTAAATCCATCCATGTTGATACCTATACAGTCATCCTTGCTTTGCCCGACTGTTGATACAAGTTGGTTAGTTATTTTGATGCTATTCCATTTCAGTTTGATTCATACATTCTAAAGGACTAAGCATTTTCTAGAAGGCTGAAAAAGTGGGTCCTTGTAACCTTTTTTTGCTAACAAATATACGTCACATGACTGAGGAACAACCAGAATTTAGCACTGAGAAGGATACCTAGATGTGTGTAATTGTATTGTTGCCTTCAGTGTTCTTGTTGATGCCTTTTGGCGTTGTGTGGATTCGAGTATATAGTGAGAAATTCCAGCGTACATTAGCTAAAACCTATATATTTTCTAACGAACTTTCCTTTTTTTAGCTGATGTAACCCAAAACTAACAGACCAATGAAATCTATATATACTAATCTGACTTGAATTACTATGAAAATCTATTTTGTGCGCTCCATGAAATACAAATTTTTTCTTTGTCAAGAAATATGTAAGCAGTTCAGGTGGAATGCCTAAGGATATATGACACGATGATTGACTTTTATATACATGTATGTTAGAATCTATTGGTACTTGCCTTCTTAGAGGATGAGAAATTTGTAAGTGACTATTTTATTTGTACATGAAAAGTTTCATTCGATGGTAAAATTATCTGACAGAAAGAAGGTTCATGCCAAGCTTGTGGAAATAGTGATGATGATCTTTTGAGCTGTGAGACGTGTAATTATTCTTATCATCCGAAGTGCTTACTACCTGCTATGAGAGGTCCTGTTCCTCGCAACTGGAAATGCCCTGCATGTGTATGTTATTCTACACTCTGTTAATATCTGAATGTTGATGGATGAGATTTGAGTTTTAAGATATTGCTTTGTTGACGTGATTTAACAGGTTGGCTACCTGAACGATATTGAAAAGATACTAGACTCTGAGGTGCGGCCATGTGCTGCAGATGATACTGATGTGTCTAAGCTAGGCTCAACTCAAGCTTTAACAAAACATTATTTGGTAAAATGGAAAGGACTATCCTACCTCCACTGCACATGGTACTTTGATCTTCTCTTCTATGTTTGAAAACAGGTTTTTAACTAATATATTAATCTCCTTTTTGTAGGAGGCCTTTTTCTTTAGCTGACACAGAACTGCATTCTTTGTCTTTCTTAACATTATATAGTATACTAAATGATATCAATTTTAAGTGAGGTCTAGTTTGAATTAATAATGTGCCGATTTATAAAAAATTTTACAGCTACATTGCTGATCCAGATTAATAGTTCAGCATTCATTCTCCTTTTATGTATTGTTTCAGGGTCCCAGAGGCGGAGTTTGTTAAGGCATACAAGTCAAATCCTCGTTTGCGAACGAAAGTAAACAATTTTCACAGACAAGCTTCTTCATTAAATAAACATGATGATGAATATGTTCCTATCAGGCCAGATTGGACTACAGTGGACCGGATCATAGCTTGCAGGTTTAACTATTCTAGTTATGATTATTTTTGGTTTCTACTTTTGTTAGGGTTATTTAGCAAATAAGTCCCTTAATTATTATTTATAGTAGTTGGTCTCTTGGCATCATGGATAACCAAGTATTGGGGTTAGGCTTTATCTTCTGTAAAATAGATTGAGAACTCAAGAGCATTTTTCAGCCAAAGCCTCGTCAGGCTATAGATATATGACGAGAGTTTACTTTACTTTCCTTTGTCCTAATATATGAAATCACACGATCAAATGTTTCATGCATATGTATATTTAATATATTCAATGTTTTACCACCCCGCCTTGACATTTTACATTCACTTTATTATCACATGTCTATCTGTGGTTACAATATTCTAATTGCATTTATATATTTTTCTATTGTCACTTGCTTGCAAATCATTAAATAACAGGGAATTAGAAGAAGGAAAAGAATATCTTGTGAAATGGAAAGAGCTTCCTTATGATGAATGCTATTGGGAGTTGGAATCCGACATTGCATCGTTTCATAAAGAAATTGAGAAGTTCCATAAAATTCAGTCACAGGGGAAGAAGAAATCAGCAAAAACACAAAAGAACCAAACTCCTGTTGACTTGGAGTCCAAGAAGAACCTGAAAGAGTTTCAACGTTACGAAAGTACACCCGATTCTCTTTGTGGAGGTATGTCATATGTGCTACCTTGTTGGACTGGGTATTTCCTATCTCTTTTATAAGATCAGTCTATTTTTAACTCTGGCATTTTCTAATTTATCCCAAGGTTCCCTACATCCGTATCAGCTTGAAGGGTTGAATTTCTTACGTTATTCTTGGGCCAAGCAGACACATGTGATACTTGCAGATGAGATGGGCCTTGGTATGCTCATGTTTGGTCTAAACAGTTTTACTTTCTTTCATCTTCATTCCTTCTCTCTTTTGTTATAACATAAGAAATCTGTATATGTAACTTATTCTTTGCTTATGACTGCAGGTAAAACAATACAAAGTATTGCCTTTTTGGCATCACTTTTTGAGGATAAGCTATATCCTCATCTTGTAGTAGCTCCTCTTTCAACATTGAGGAATTGGGAACGTGAATTTGCCACATGGGCTCCTCACATGAATGTTGTAAGTATTTTATAAATTTCCAGGTTTCTTAAGATTAACTAGTGGGGATGCTGAATGAATCCTGTTTCATCTCATATATGTACCTGATAAAGGCGTACTGCTGCAGGTGATGTATGTTGGTACTGCCCAAGCACGTACTATAATCCGAGAATATGAATTTTACCACCCCAAGAATCAAAAGAAGAAGAAAAAGAAAAAATCCAGTCAATCTGTTAGTGAAGACAAACAGTCTAGAATTAAATTTGATGTCCTCTTGACATCTTATGAAATGATCAACATGGATTCAACATCATTGAAACCCATAAAATGGGAGTGCATGGTAAATTGATATTTCCTCGAGTGCTGATATGTTCAAGTACATGTGATACTTGTGCTCACAATTTGCGTTATATCTTTATTTAGATCGTTGATGAAGGGCATCGTCTGAAAAATAAGGATTCGAAGTTGTTTTCTTCGTTGAAGCAATATTCTAGCAGACATAGAGTTCTTTTGACTGGAACTCCTTTACAGGTATGTTTCTTAATTATGGTCTGATGGGAAGCTTACGTGTTGTTTGATAGCTTACCCTCTTGGTTCAAATTTACGTGTAATAGATTAAAGCAAGATTAGGCTTCTTGATGTTCATGTATATATATATATATATATTTAGTTTTAGTAATTATCATAAGTGTTCACTTCTTCTATACATGTTTACTTGCTGCTAGGAGGCACATCCCATGTCAATTTATCTGCTAATACTTCTCTCCGGGACTATTCTAAGAAATGCATTACTAAGTGTACCAATTTGTACCTGGATGAGCTAATGAAAATTTCATCAATTTTATTACAAAAACCAGAAGCTTGTTTAGATTCTTGAACTTAAATATTCTTGGAATCTGGTTGTTAGTTTGCATCAGAATTTTGTTATATTCTGCCTTTGCTTGTTTCACAAGGTGCACATTATTGTGGAGTGGCAAACAGGATGGGGAATACATGGTCTGCATCTGCTAGTATTTTCATATTCGTCTATATTCTATCGTCATATCTCATTATGATGCTTCATTGTGTGAAGCACTTTGGGTGTGAAGTGTACGAAACTATATTAATTGCTAGCAATAATTCCAGTCTTACTATGTAATAAATCCCTCAATACTCTGACTGCTAGTTATCGCTTAATAATGACTGTCCAATGTTGTTTATTCTTCAGTTCAATGAATACCTCGTCCTACATGCACTCTGTAAAGCATATGCAGTATGCACGAATTATTCAACCAGTTTCCTTTCTCTGATCGTGTTTAATTAACTTTGCTTTGGTGCATTGCAGAACAACTTGGATGAACTTTTCATGCTTATGCATTTCCTTGATGCAGGGAAGGTTAGTTTTTTGCAGCATGGTTACTAATTTTTGTCATGATATGAATAATGCTATGAATATCCATGATGATGCAATCTGTTTCTGATTTCAATATTTCAGTTTGGAAGTTTGGAGGATTTTCAGGAGGAGTTCAAGGATATCAATCAAGAGGAACAAATAGAGAGGCTTCATAAGCTGTTGGCTCCCCATCTGTTGAGAAGTATGTCCCAGAAGCTTAATCTTGTATTTTGAGTCCTTTAATGTTGTGAGTAATAATTTATGCCAAGTTAACACGAGTCCTATTATTGTAACTTTACTATTTGTTAAGACAATGACATCACCACCGCTGCATGGTTTCTGCATCTTCTGTGGGAGTCCCTTTTTGATTGACTGTTTTGCATGCACTTACTGTTATAGTTTTTATTTTTAGGAGAACACTGAACAGTTTCTACTTGTCTTTCTCTTGAGCACCTTTTAAAGCTGGATCCCTTTTGATTTGTTATCTTTGAGTTCACTCTAGTCTCTGCATGGGACTATGATATTGGCAACATGATATATCCTCTTGACATCTCATGTGATGAGTCCGCTTGGTTGAACCATATAGATTATTACATTTATTCACTTTGAATTGCAGGAGTGAAGAAAGATGTCATGAAAGAAATGCCCCCGAAAAAAGAATTGATCCTGCGTGTTGAATTGAGTAGCAAGCAGAAAGAGTATTACAAAGCAATTTTGACTCGTAATTATCAGATACTAACTCGCAAAGGTGGTGCCCAGGTGTGAATATTTGACTTATCTTATTCATTCATTTTTGTTGCTTTTCTTTTACTGTGTTGACTTATAATGAGAATATAATCTTTGTAATCTTTGTTGCAACCTCTTATAGATTTCCCTCATAAATGTGGTGATGGAACTGCGCAAGCTTTGTTGTCATCCCTTCATGTTGGAAGGTGTCGAGCCAGAAGATACTCACGAGTTCAACAAGTAACTTTCGCATTTTAGCCTGATCTTTTTATATCTTCTTGGTTGGGATAGAGATGGAACTAATGCCAACATGAAAATTTTCTCATGAATGTTCTTGAGTGAACAGGCAGACACTGGTTCTTTTGAATTTGTTGCTTTTGTTCCTATGAAAACTTTCATATTGAATACAAACTTTCTTATTGTCTTTGTTTTTTGGAGTTTGATTGTATAGCTTTTGATCTTGAAGTGAAGATGTCTTATTGGTACTATAATAATAATTATTATTATCCTTCTTTTTTTTTCTTTTTTTCTTTTTTTAAATCTCAGGCAACTTTTGGAAACATCAGGAAAATTACAACTTTTGGATAAGATGATGATCAAACTTAAAGAGCAGGGACACAGAGTTCTAATATATTCTCAATTTCAGCATATGCTGGACTTGTTAGAAGATTACTGCAATTATCGGGTGTGAATGAGTGAAACCTATTTACTTAATTTAATCTGTATGTGCTAGATAAATAATTACAATGATGCATCTCTATATTTCACAGAAATGGCATTATGAAAGGATTGATGGAAAAGTTGGTGGGGCGGAAAGACAGGTTCGAATAGATCGGTTCAATGCAAAGAATTCTTCCAGATTTTGTTTTCTGCTATCAACTAGGGCTGGAGGTTTAGGAATAAACCTTGCCACTGCTGACACAGTTATCATATATGATAGGTAATATTTATGTTTATAAAGCACATTTGTTATCCCCCCTCCCCCCGTATTTGATGCATTGTGCTTAATGAAGCTATGAAATACTGACATTAGAATAGCATATTTTATAATATGAAAGTATGTGTTTGGTTTGTTGATCAGGCAATTGTTTTAGCTAGAACAATTTAAACTGGAGAGATAAATTTGCACATTAAAATACACTCATAATTGGTGACTGTTAGTCCTATCATCATTCTCAGTGACTGTTCTTGCTGGGGGCACAAAAATTTCGAAGCTGAATACTTTTCTATGGTCAACATTTTTAATACACCTCCGGATGTAGGAGCCAATTTTTACAAGCTTGTCTATTCATTAAATAAATATTTTTTGGCCATAAGAGATAAAAAAATGTAAAATATTAAATGGAGTGTGGTACTCCACCTTTTCCATCAAAAAATAAGATCCCCGTCATTGGAGTATTATGTGTATATAATGAAAGAATTTTCTTTTTGTATACAATTTATGAAGAAGATAGATGAAGCAGAAGATGAAAAAGAGGAGACTTATATGTACAAGAGTAATAGTGATCTAATTGTTTTTGTTTATATAACTATCTACAAACTACGAGCTAAGATTATATATATTTTTTGACATTTTATTAGTTTGAATGATAATTATAAGATTAGTTTATGTATTTTATTGTAATTTTATATGTATTATAGTTTTTGTAGTTATATTTTTAACTTCTTCAAATAGCGGTGAGCGGTCATCCTGTTATTTACTATCCTGTTATAGCATTTTAGAGGTTGACTGCGATTTTAACCCTCTTTGAAATCGACAACTATGGAATTTTCTGAAATGTTTGTGTCCGGGGGCAAGATCATCCATTGACAGCTGTTTGAGTGATTTATTTTTATTTTTCATTATAAATTGTACATGAAAAATAAAATAATATATAAATTGTGGAAATGCATCCATAATAATGTTGTGAAGAGTTGAAAGCACCACGTGATATGCATATTCCGTATGGATATTGTACATATTTGACATATCAACAATTTTCTCTGGAAATGAGAAGTGGCAAGTATACTATTCAATTAGTTATCTCTTGGGTTTGCACATTTTAATAATTTGTGTTTCTGTATAAATTGACTGCTCAATTTGCTAATTTCATTTTTCAGTGATTGGAATCCGCATGCAGATCTGCAGGCCATGGCAAGAGCACACCGACTTGGTCAAACTAACAAGGTAGCACTTCTCTAGAGCTTTATGTGAATTATTTTCATGTTTGTGGTTGGGTACTGAGTACTGACAGTTTTTCACTTTATTCTATGTACAGGTCATGATCTACAGGCTCATAACACGAGGAACCATTGAAGAAAGGATGATGCAAATGACAAAGAAGAAAATGGTTTTAGAGCATCTAGTTGTTGGAAGGCTCAAAGCACAAAACTTAAATCAGGTCAGTTTTTTAACCAGAAATAATATATATCTGCAAATATAAAGCAAATCATGTTCATAATGTTTTTTTTTTTTTTCCTCAACATGAATTCAAGCATGTTCCTTAAGTTCTTTTGTAATATATGCTATAATTTTCTTGAACAAGTCATAGATTATGGATCATATTATGGATATACGGTTTGATGATTTAATCATGGACGATGCAACCAGTATTCTTTAGTTTTATCCATAACTTGCAGGGTAAATGGAGTTGAAAATTTCTTTGATCTTCTTTTTAGCATATTATGGATATAATAATAGCTCTATGATTAGCTCCAATGGTGTCATGGCATCGCCATGGCCCATGGCATCCTAGCGCCTTTAGGGGGAGCCGCTACTCTTCGCCTTGCCTTATTAAAGAAGGCTGTTTGGAGATGCTTTGGCAATGCCGTGGTGATGCCACAACAACGCCAGGGTGATGCCATGGCACTGGGAAGGCTAGCCCAGAGCCTTGTAAAGCCCAACCCAAACCCCAAAACCGAATTGACATCAACCTTGAAACCAACCCTTAACTTGTCATCCTCTCTCTCCCCTTCTCATTTCTTTCCCCTCTCTTCTGGTCTAGTCGCTAATAACCGCATCATCCCACAGTGGAGTTTTTCTCCACTATTTTTTATGTTTCTGGTAGTGCTATTCTTTATTTATTTATTTATACTATTAGTATTAGTATTTAGTGTATTACATGATTATTTATTTTAAAATTTCAAATTAGTTATTTATTTTTATTTGTTGGTTATTTTGTATTTTCTTGGCATGTTACAGTAAAATTAATAATTATAGGCATTAATTTCTTATAACAGATAATATATATATATAAGTTTTTATACATGTGCGCCGTGTTTGCCATTTTATAGCCATGGCGGACACCATGGCCCATGGCGGTACGGCGCTTCATAGGCGCCGTGACAACCTTGATTAGCTCTTTATTATTCGTCTTCTTACTGTTATTCCCTTCCATAAAATAAGATTCATTATATTAGTTTGATAGTAAATATTTTTTGTAAAAAGGCTTCAAAAAAATAATTTTAACTGTTAAATTTGATGGTTAGCTTATTCAACCCATAATCATCATAATGCACATGGTATTATTTGATTAACTTGGTGTCAACTGCTGAAGCATGATGTTTCTACAGTGATCTATTTCACTACTTATTACTTGTTCTCCTCCCCATATATATATATATATGTATGCAGTTTTTCTATGCACGGTTTTTCATGGTTTCATTGGAGATGTTTACATTATAAACTACTCGGTGGGGGGAATTTTATAAATAAATGTATCTTTGGTGTAATAGTGTTTATAAGGGGTAAAAGAAATATTGCAACCCATTTTATCTCAACCCTGCCAATGATTATTATTATTATTATTATTATTATTATTATTATTGGGACGTAGTGAACATTTGTTTTATTTATTTAGTCACACTTAACACTGATGTATGTGGTTTTGTATGAATTAGAACTTGATCTTTTGTTTATTTGTATTTGTTAGGTGTCGTGATTATGAAATGGATTTATTGGCTGTGCATGTAGAATTTGATCATGAGATGTTTCATTTTGTGCAATTCCATTCTCCTAATCATTGCCTTTGCTTCAAAGGCCTCTGATTCATTAAGGATCGTGAAAATACCATATCCGTGTTGTATAATACCCCCGTAAAATTAGATAGAAAAAATTTCAACATAAAAGTGATTCTTTGGTGTTGCTGCTATCTTCTGATTCGTTTAGTTTTTTAGGATAGATCTTTTATGATCCTTATTACACTTACTCATTTCAATTATTCTGAGATGCTTTTTTCTATATGCAGGAAGAACTAGATGACATCATAAGGTATGGATCCAAGGAGTTATTTGAAGAGGACAATGATGAATCAATAAAATCCCGTCAAATTCGTTATGATGACACTGCAATTGATAGGTAAAAATTATCTTATTCAATCCCTTTTTTGGTTCTTTTTTTTTGATTTGTAAGTGAACCTTGAGTTGCCAATATGTAGATTACTCAATCGCGAGCAAATTGGGGATGAAGCGGCTTCATTGGATGATGAAGAAGAAAATGGGTTTTTGAAAGCCTTTAAGGTTCATGTTTATTTTATTTTACTCCCTCTCTCCCTATATATATCTTATATGTTACTAGTTCCAAATAATCTCTGTAGAGTAGAATGATATCTCATAGGCTTCTATGTTCATTTTGGTATTTAATTATCTTATTTTCTTGATTTAAGTTTATATCTGGGTCTTGTTTTTTGTGCTTTGAGTTCTCTCGTTGTTCAATGAAAGTACCTACCATTGAATATTCAGCCAGGATGACATAGCGGAAGAGTTTCAATAATTATGGAGGATTCTGGTTTCTCATATCTTCATTTAGAAGTTGTTAGTCATTTATTTAAGTTTATTTTTTCTAGGCACTGAAAAGGATTTCTTGTTAGGGTAAGATGGGTTCGAAATAATGAATGCAGCTTTCAGTAGAATTATTCACCAATATAACTTCTAACTATTAATTGTTGATGTTTTGGACATTCTATTGGTTTTCTTGTAATTAATTATGAAATCTGTTTATTTCTTTTCTTTTCTCTATTTGTTACTCCCTCTTATCCATGGTGGATGTCTGGGTCACTGTAGACACGAGAATTTAGGATAAGTATAATTAGTAGATAATTAAGAATGTATTAGTGAAAATAATTATCCTATAATATAAATAATTATAAATTAAGATTAAGATAACTAATTACTTTAATTAAAATTAAAAAAAATTAAATTAAAATGTTTAAAATGAGATTAAAGTGTGTAATTATTCTCCAAAAAAAAGAAAATGACATGGGATGTGGGACGGACAGAAACGACAATGTAAACATGGTATGTGGGACGGAGGGAGGATTATATTATGTTGAAATATTTTAGTTATTAGTTGTTCTAGATTAGGTTGTTATTGTTCAAGTCTATCGGGTCTTTTATGTCATGCCTATTTATATGTCTATATTTTTATTATGCATACAAGGTAATTTTTGAGTTTCCGTAAAATAATTTTACAAGGTATCAGAACTTATTTTTCTCTTGGAGTTGATACAATGTACCAACTCATGTTTCTCCGGGTACATTTAATTGGAATACACCTGGAGTTTTCCCAATTTTGAAATTCTGCCTATTGTTGTTGGTCTTTCTGATTTTGATTCCATTTAGAGTTTTTTGTCTACGTTTGAATTGAAGCTGAGACTCATATGTTCGCATATTTATTTGCATTTGAATTGAATCTGAGAGTCATATCTGCATATTTGTCTGCAACATGACTGCCATATTTCTCCAGAGTTATATTTCTGACTTTGTTAGAGTCTTATCGTTTTCGACTCCATTGAACGTCTCGTTGTTTCCGACTCCGGTGAGAGTCTCATTGATTTTGAATCCATTGAGAGTCATGTTGTTTCCGACTTCCTTGAGAGTCCAGTTCTTTCTGACTCTAATTTAGTTGAGAGCACCACTTTTGTTTTTGACACGGTGGACGTGGCTATGTCATCTTCGATATTTCTATGCAAACTCAAGTTGTTTTGCGACATCACTTCAGTTTGAAGGGATGTTAGAGATATTTTAGTTGTTTAGTTTTAGATTTTGTCTTATCCATTAAGTTAGGTTATTATTTGAGCCTATCGAATCTATATGTCATACCTATTTATAGATTTCTATTTTCCTTATGAATACAAGGTAATTTTTTAGTTTCGTAGACAATTTTACATATTCCAACACAAAATTTCTGTTCCTTTATTTTCCCATAGAAAGCTGAGTTATTTTAATTCATCAGGTAGCAAATTTTGAGTATGTTGAGGAAGCTGAAGTGGCTACAGAAGAGGATCCAATTGATGCAGTGGATGTGGGTAAAGCTTCTGTAAACAATTATGAAAGGGCGAATTATTGGGAAGATCTCTTGAAAGATAAGTATGAAGTTCATAAGGTAGAGGAATTTAATGCTATGGGCAAGGGGAAGAGGAGTCGCAAACAGGTATGATTGTTTTCTATAGAAATGATTTACCCTGAATTCATTGAAGTTTGTAGTTGTAACCAGTTAAAAAAATCTATTAGTATGAGCTAAGCAGGCATGATAGCTAATCGATATAGAGATTTGCATGCAATTTCATTAAATAAAGTTTGCACCCTGGTTGAAGTGACAAATAGATGTCATTCCAACCTTGGTGTTTTGATTATACCTCCATTCATCGTGGTATTTAAGTGATAAAAAGACCTAGTTAAGTATCAATAATGTAATGAATTTCGTTAAGGATAAGAACAAAGATCTCATTTGTAATCAATTAGTCATCTTCCACTCTGCATGTTTTACGATAAAACGTGTACAGAAAAGAGAACAAAAATGGGGAAAAAATCTTACCACTTGTGAGGATAGTCAAAATTAGAAATTTGTTACAAGGCTTATATTGTGTGGTGTGGTGTGGTGATGAACTCTACTGAGTGAGATGTTCAATTATAGAGCTAAATATACTTTCAGTCTAATGTGTTCCAGTGTGCATACTGAGTTGTAAAGGTAGCACTTCGTTCACCCATATGACAAGCCATAATATTTTCTTGTATCATCTCTTCTTTTTAGAAAATCAAAGATCGACATGTCTTTAATATGTCTAGGGTGATTGATATGTATGCTCTATCTTGAGGAGAACTTAGATATTTTAAGGGTGTGTTTGTTTGAAGGATTTGGAAAGATTTACACTATTCACACAAATTTTTTCCCCCAAAACCATCAAATCAAATACTTATTTTTCATTTTTTATATTATACTAAAAATTACTTTTACATTCAAAACATCACATCATACTACTATTCCAATTCAAATTTTTTACTATTCAAATCCCAACTCAAAATCCTAACTCCCAAACAAACACACCCTAAAAAAATTTCCTTCATATTTCGTTCATTTGTTTTTGTTGGCAAGTATATCGATATGAAAGTATGCTGACATTAATCTTACTTTGTGTTGATCTAGATTCCTGAATTAACAAATTGCTTTTTCCCTTTTCTTGAAAGTGGTGCTGTAGCTCCATTTGCCAAAATTTTCATGGATCTCTCCCAAACAAGAGTTCCCCTGAACTAAAATTGTGGAAGCTTATGTTGTCATATGAATAGTATATGCTTATGAACATGTCTTCTTTACAGTGATCAAATAATATATATAGTCAAGATTTTAATACTATATGCGTATATTTTTTTCATGGATCATTTCCTTATTCTACAAAGTGGTGCTATAATTATATTTGCTGAAAATTTCTTGAACCTCGTACATCCAATTCTTTTACGGCTAAGTTGAAAAATTATTTGAGTCCATTGCAGTTATTAGCCACAACTTATTTGTTGTATGTCTTAAGTATGGTTCTTAATTGACATTATTCTGAGGTGTCTTCTATACTTCCCTTATTGCCTTCTCACATGAGAACTTTCTGCCGTGTCTGGAATGAGGCTTCATTTTTTAGTAGTTGTGCCTTGTGGAAGTTGTGCTGTTACTACTATGCATGTGCAATTCATGATTTCATTCCACATAGTTATATCCTATCTTCAGGCCTCTTCTTCCTCTCATCTGGATTCCTGTAATTTCGAATGTAAATGCCCCAATTTCCTGGATGTTGTATATGGAAGAAGAGATAAACAATTGTCATATCATATATTTCCTTATGTGATTATCTTCTATATGTTTTATATGCAGATGGTGGCTGTTGAAGAAGATGACCTTGCTGGTTTGGAAGATGTAAGTTCTGGTCGGGAAGATGAGGATGATGATGATGAAGCTTACGTAACTGACAATGAAACGGCTTCAGTTGAAGCTGTAGTTGGCCGAAGACCTTACAGAAAAAGAGCTCGTGGTATGGTGTAAACGCTTATGATGCTTACGATCCATGATGTTAGAGGAATTACTTTTAACCCTGGTCTCTTCAATCTTTTATTCCCCAGTGGATTCAGAGAAACATCCTCTAATGGAGGGTGAAGGAAGACACTTTCGTGTTTTGGGGTTTAATCAAAGCCAAAGGGCTTTGTTTGTACAAATTTTGATGAGGTAACATTTCTTTAGTACTTATTTTCACACTGACAACACCCTTTGCTTTACCTTCCCCCCCCCCCCTCCCCACCCCCCACCCCCCTTCCTTCCTATTATCTTTGGATTAAAGAGCAGGTCATATTGTTACCTAGTACACTGATGCAAGTAATTGTTCTGTTCCCTCAGGTTTGGCACCGGGAATTATGACTGGTCAGAGTTTTTGCCACGTTTAAAGCAAAAAACTCATGAGGAAATTCGAAAGTATGTGATTGGTCTTGGTCTTATTTCTCCCTCCCATCTATTTTTGAATTGTTGGTTGAATAAATGTGCTAAAGTATGCTCACTTAACTGGCACCTTTAACTTTTTCTTCATTGGTAAACAGCAATTTCCTGTTAGAGAAAATAGGTAAATGAGAAAACAACCATTCTTTATATATATATATCTTTGTCTATGTACCCCAATCAGATAATAAAATATAAAATACGAACTTGACCTGATGACCACAAACTTTTCCTTGGAGGAGCTTTATTGAGAATGTGTGTGGTTCGTAACATTGTTGACTTGGTTTGTGACTCTATAGTGACTTTGAACTTGGTAACTTTGAATTTCCTAGCAACTATCTTTACTGTGGCTAGTTTTGTATCTATGCTAGCTCTGAGAAGGCCCTACTTTATTTTTAATTGGAGTGATGCTATACCCAGTGGTGACTAACTTCTGGATTGTTGCCTTGCTTAATCTACTATATATGAGTTTTCCCTGTATCAGAATGGGTTTTGCTAATTGCATACCAAACATTTTTAGCCAATGAAAGTTACATTTAAGCTTTTTCTTAATAAGAGGGCACTGTAGATTTTATGTGGCGTGCAATCACCCTGGAGTTTTCTGACTTCCATTTGTGAAAGGCTGAAACTGGCTGAGGCAGGTTTCTTTATGTTTTCTGTGAGATGATTTTTCCTTCAATTAGTGATATGTTTTTCGGAATTTGGCTGCCTCGAGTAAGATAACTTTGTTACTCTGTGGATGGTGGAATACCAAATTTATTTTCTTTCCATCTAAAAAAGTGAAAACAGCTTAACTTGTGCTTCAAATTTCATCTTGAACATGGACATTATGAACTTGTTTCCAACACAATAATCTTTCTGTACAAGTAGCTTGCTCTATGTTAAAGTACTATTACAATTATAAGCACTGCCATGGCATCCTGGCGTCTTTTGGGGTGCCTCACAACTCTTCGCTTTGCCTTATTAAAGAAGGCGGTTTGGCGATGCTTTTGTGACGCCACGGCGATGCCATGGCACTGGGCAGGCTAGCCCAAAGCCTTGTAAGTCTTCAGCCCAGCCCAAGCCCCAAAACCGAATAAATATCAACTTCAAAACCTTGAATCCAATTTAACCTAACTTGTCATCCTCTCCCTCCCCTTCTCACCCCTGTTCTCTCCTTGTCTAGACACTATTGTCCTCCGCTTTGTACAGCAGCTTCATCCCACCATGGTGTTGTTATCCATGGATTAAGAATCAGTATTTTTTAATTTTTTATCTACTTCAGTGCTCCAATAGTGCTATTTTATTTATTTATACTATTTGTATTAGTATTTAATGTATTATATTATTATTTATTGTATATTTATTTATTTTAAAATTTTAAATCAACCTTTTATTTTGTTAGTTATTTTGTATTTTCTTAACATGTTACTATAAAATTAATTATAGGCATTAATTTCTTATAATATAACATATTAGATTTTCTATACATGTGTCGTGTCTGTCATTTTATCGTCATGGCGGTATAGCCGTGTTCGCCATTTTATTGCCATGGTGGTTTGGCTGTGTTCGCCAATTTAATCGCCATGGTGGAATGGGCGTGTTCGCCATTTAATTGCCATGGCAGTATGGCCGTGTTCGCTATTTTATCGCCATGGCAGTATATTGGTCAACAGGCGCTGTGAAAACCTTGATTATAAGAAAACACAACTATAATCTATTGTAGGAAAACTTCCCGGTTCTGATTTGATATGGACATAATAGATTCAGTATTAATTTTCTGCATAGTTAGAGAGATTCTATTTTTTACACAGGAAAATTTATATAAGATTAGGATAACAGACGGATTCTAGTTTTGTCAATTCTGATTATCAGCATGCTTTCTTGGATTTCATTCATTAGTAATAGTTGGTCAAACTTTCTTCCAGAATAATAGTTGGTCACTGTTCATTCTTTGAAGAGAACTTTAGGATTATGTAAACGTGCATATGCTGATTAGTGTTGTTCTGTCATTGTGTAGGTATGGGGAACTTTTCTTCAAGCACATATCTGAAGATATGAATGACTCATCCACTTTTGCAGGCATTGCAAGAAAAGACTCTTTAATATCTGGTACTTTTGATTTCTCCATTTAAAACATATCAAGTTTGATATAATCTGTGCTGGTTGCAGATGGGGTACCCAAAGAAGGACTAAGAATCGATGATGTACTAGTCAGAATAGCTACACTCTCTCTTTTTAGAGACAAAGTAAGTGTTTTATCTCAACAAAAGTTATCATGCATTGAGTTTTCTTCCTTATATTTTAAGTGAATGGTTGAAGTTTTGATGTTCTCTTAAATTTAATATATACATTTTTCTCCCATAAACCAGAATCCTTGCTGTCTTTACTCAACTGAGAATGTTAGCATATCATGCTTAACTGATTGAGTATGTTGAATTCCCTCACTCAATATCCAAAAACGTTGGTGTCTTCACTTGGTTGATCACAAGGAACGAATTGTGATTAACAGATGCATTTGCTACTGGTGTCTAATATTGAGTCTGTTTTTTGAACATTTCTGTGAGTGCATGCAACATAACTAGGCATACCCAAAATCTGGAGTCCAAAAGTATTTATCAATGTTGCAAAAACTGACCTCTGTTCTCTTTGAGATTTTTTATTTATTTATTTTTTTTGTAGTTTCTTTTCTGTGGAATCCCTCAATTTCCTATGAAGACACACTATTGCCTCACAAAATATCACTTCCAACCACTATTTAACTACAAAACGCAAATACAAACCAATCTGACTTATACCTTAATGAATCAGGTTAATTGTCAGTCAAGAGGTATGGTATCTTATGTATGAAGCATAAAATTTAATGAAATAACCTGCTATAAAGGATTGAAAGACCTCCTGACTGCACTTTTAGAATTTTATGCTAATGTGTTCCATGACCATATATAACACTCGTTTCCTTGTGTAAATATATACAGATTAAAGTTCATGCAATCTTTCTTGGACTAGTTTTGTACTTGACATATCCTTTAGTTACAAGTGTATTCTTCGTAGATTGCTTTTGTAGGTCTTAAAACATGAAGATGCACTTTTGTTCACATAATGTTGTTGTGAAGATCTTACAATTCAATTACTGGTTGATTGTAATGTTCGAAGTCTATTGATCATTCATACTCTATTGACAGGTGAAAGCTTTATCAGAGAACTCTGCCCTGTTCAAAGATGACATCTTATTCCGTTTCCCCGCACTAAAAGGAGGGAGAGTTTGGAAGGAACACCATGACCGATTGCTGCTGAAAGCCGTGATGAAGTATACATCTTTTTCCTCTTCCTCCAATCAGTTGTTGATCATAAGTTTTTCATCCAAGGAAAATCAAATATAATAATATTACCTTTAAAGGGGATGATAAAAAAAAAGAGGGTATTTTGTGGAATTAGATGATGGAGCTATAAGTTACAATAATATGATAGAATTATGAAACTGCCGTTTTAGCTTTAAGTTCTAAGTTGCTAACAGCAGCTGTCTGGAAATGGTAGATCACTCCTAGGTAATCTGGGGTGTATTTCGTTGAAGTTCGAAGATTTGGGCTTTTGATTTAGATAATGTTTGGTTTGATTCTAAGAATAAAAAGTGTATTTTTTCTGAGAACAAGTCCAAATGGTAAAAAAACTAAAAAGAAACCTAAAGAACCTGTTAACTAAAAGTCTGATTTTGGTACTATTTTAGATAGTATGATAAGAGTGGGTGACAAGAGTATGTTACTTCACTGATAAGTCATATTTTTATTCTTTCACATAAATTTATAAGTTATAAACTAATTAACTTTTCCTTCTATACACCAAGACATGGCTATGGACGATGGCAACAGATTGTTGACGACAGAGACTTGAGACTCCAAGGAGTCCTCTGTCAAGAGCTGAACCTTCCTCTTGCCAATACACCTGTTTTAGAACCTTCTGAAGTGTATACCAATCCTCCTGGAACTTATCAAGCGCGACAACACACCACTGGAGTTTCTCAACTGCAGTCGCATCCTCCTGGAACATCTGTAGCACAAGGTTCAGGTTCTGAAGCTTCTCAAAACTGTGGTCCTACCGGAGTTACTCAGTCACAAAATGGGGTGGGTTCTGAACATTCTGAAAATCCTGGAAATCAAACAAAGAGGGCAGCAGGTGATGTTGCACATGGAGCTACTGATACAGGAGCTCGGACGCTACTTTCTCCAGATCTATCCACATATCATTTTAGGGAGATTCAGCGAAGACAGGTAGAGTTTATCAAGAGAAGAGTGCTGCTTTTGGAGAGAGGGCTGCATCTGGAACTGCAGAAAGAATACTTTGTAAGTTATTATAAAGACAAAATATTATTCTGGTGAATTTTAATGTGTTATGTGTTGCAGAAGCGGCTGAAAATTGTTTAGTTTTTGTATTGGGTGCAGGTCTTTCTTGAGTTGGTTTAATTTTGTTGACATTGTATTTACTTCATTGAAAGTAATTCTCTCAGATCATGCATAGTCCTCTCCTAACTATATTATTGTTTCAGGCTGATAAACAGACTTCCAATGCTGCACGTGATGAGGGAGGACACAATGCTACAGAGCTGAAATATCCAACCTCTGAGGCATCCTATACCCAAAAGATTGATCAATTGCCTCAAGTTGAACCAATTAGTAAGTGTATTCACTTTTTTTTGGAAAGTTTTGGTGGGGACTAATTGGCACACTTATTGCATTTTGAGGGTAGTGAAATTGATTGATGAGTTACTTTATAATTTTTAAATCTCAAGTAAATCGACAAAGTACAGTGCTTATGAATCAAGATTGAGACGAAAGAGCTTTGGGAGAAAGTACTCATTTTGGTCTTTTGAATGGACCTTATTTGAAAATAATCTCGTATCTTGTTCGCCATCAGTCAAACTGCTTAATTTTGTGCATGACTTTCACTTAAGCTTATTCAAAGTAAAGCTAGATGGTCTATAATGCATGCATAAGTATTATACTCATAATTGCGATCATTAGAGCATGTGGAAGGTCTACAATGCATGCTTAAATGCCACATTGCATCATTAGGATCATTAAATTTTCTAAAAATGGGATGCAAGATCATTTTCAGACAAAATCTACTTTTAAACAATCAAAATAATGAGTGTAATTTATGGAATTAAAATTGTATCTTCCCAAGCCAATCAGATCAGACGATCAATCTGCCTCTCTTCTGATCCCATGCCAACTCCTAAAATGGGTTTATTTGTTTGAGTTATTACGATTTTGTTAATATTATACATAATTGTTATTTTCCCGATGCAGCTACTGAAGAAGGTTTGAAGATTGCTTCCGATCAAAACTCAGATCGCTTAAATGTAGGCGAACTTTACAATGAGGTAAGTTTAAATGCTCATAAATTTGATATGTTGCAAGGTTGGCTCTTTCCATTCGAATGTGCTCGTTCCAAGTAACGTTCGTGTACAATTGTACAGAGGAGATTGTAATATGTTTTCCATATCTGCAGATACACAAAATCATTGTGGACGACAGTGAATATTCAGCTGAAAATGCAGTTTCAATATTGAGTAAAAATCTTGGCGGACTCGAAGCAATAAATCAAAAGATAAACCAAATTCTTTCTCTAGGCGAATCTGTGGACCGTAAAAATGGAGGTAACAGTATGGGGTGAAAATTGTGTGATATATAGTAAGGTGTTTTGAGTTGCTGTAAGACAAAGAAGATAGAGAAAAGATCGAAACGAACATGCTTCTTAGTTAACTGTGGTAGTGTATTTGTCTGTTTGTTTTGTTGTGCGAATGTTGTCGATGATTATGCTAACTTACTATGAAACCTGCAAGAAATATTTAGGGCAGCCAATCTGCTTTGAACTTACATATGTTATAATACTATAGTCTGCTTCTTATTAGGCTTGGCCTTTCTTTGCTAGTCAAGATTCAGTGATAGATTCTTTTGTTTATATATTTTTCACTTTATTTCCTCTGTTCTTGCTACCACGGTGAGAATTTTCATTTCCTTATTCATGCACACTTTTGGAAGTTACACATCAGCACTAATCTTAAAAAGAAAATGAAATGCTCTTTTAAGGTGGAAATTTGCTTTTGGCATGTTATTATTTAACAGTAGGATATGATATTAATTTATTGTTTATTATACAAATAATGTTGTTAGTAATTTTAAAATAATATATAATTAAAAGAAATTTCAAAAATTAATTTAAATATTTAAAAGAATTACTCCATCCGTCCTATATATCGTGTCGGGTGTAATTAATAGATAATCGAGAATGTGTCAGTGAAAATAATTATTTTATAATATAAATAATTATAAATGAAGATTAAGATAACTAATTAGTTTAATTAAAATTAAAAAAATAAATTAAAAAGTTTAAAATGAGATTAAAAAGTGATATGGAATGTAGAACAAATAGAAACGAAAACATAGTATGTAGGACTGAGGGATTATATCTTATATAATACAAATAAATAACTATAAAGAGAAATAAAAATAAAGGTGTTTTGAGTTGATTATAAAGTTAATTAAATTAATTTATATTTGTTAAGAATGTATTGAATTAATAAAAGTTATCCAATATAAAAATGTATCATTTGTTGCTAAACAAATTAAAACAAAAATAATATCATATGTAATTATTAATAATGCCAATTTTTTAAATATATATATAAACACATCCTTTATTATTTATTACAATATATCTCATGATAATAATTAACTAATTTTTTTTTTCGTGTAAGATTATAAATAAAATAAATAATTAGTTTAATTAATTTTAAAAAATATATAAATTAGAAAATTAAAATAATAATTAAAATGTATCTTTAGAAAAATAACAAGAATATTTGAGATAAATACAATAAATAAATAATAATAATATTATATTGATAGTGAAGGTAGATATATTTTTAAGAAATCAAAATATTTTTAAATAGAGGATAGTTTGGTAAAAATATATGAATTGGATACTAAAATGAAAATTGAACTATTATTTTTGGATGAACTAAAAGCCAAAATGTAACTATTGTTTTTGGTACGGATGGAGTATAAAATTAATTTATGGGCAAGATAGAAAAATAATGATAATAACTAATAATAATCCTAATAATAATAATAATTAATTATATAATTAATAATAATAATAAGGTGGAGAGTGAGAGCGTGCGGTTGGTCATTGACATGAGCGTAGGAAGCTGAAAAAGAGGTCTCCCAAACCAAAATGTCACATACTCATAATCATAATCATAATACCGACCGACCGACGGAGGTTGGATTGGACCAAGTGCAACCATCCACCATGTCCGATCAGATGCAGAGGACGACGACGACGACCGAATGAATGAATTGATGAATCTATGAATCAATCAATCATTCGTTTCTTGCGCATTCTGAATCCGATGGCAGCTTCAGAAGCAGCACCGCCACTCGCCCCCATTTCCCTATAATTGTCAAACAAAACAGTTCCGTCTCCCTTCCGCAATTGTTTACCCATTCATCGACACAAGATTACGCAGATCCGAATTGACTGCCATCCGTTCGTCTCGGAGAGGAATGGATCCTCATAGCTCTTGGGATTCCTTGCGCAAACAGGTGTGCGCTTCGATTTTTGTCTATCCTATATCCATCCTTTTTAATTTTTTTTTTTTTTTTTTTTTTTTGGTGTTGATAACGAAATGATGATAACCGAGACTCGAAATCCTGTTGCTTGATTTATTTCTTGCTCCACACCTTTCGTTTTATTCTTGAGATCCGCTGCCAATTTTTCGATATACGCTGGATTAGATCTTCATCAATCAGAATTCCAAAAGCCGTCATAATTTTAGGGATTTGTTCTGGAACCACGCGATGATTATGCGTTTTACCCCTCCTACTGTAAAAGCGATCTTGTTCTAGGTCGATTTCTGTCCAAATAATTGGTTTCTATGTCAAGTTTTTACATTCATGTTTTTCCTTCCCCAATTTTAATCGCTTCTACGAAGTCTAACAAAAACTTTCTCGTTAAGGAAATTCAGGGACATTATTCTAACAAGTGATACTGAACCTACACTAATGCTGTAAAATGGCCTAATGCGTGTGCTTTTTCATCAATTTACCGTTTTGTTTGTGGCCTGACAGTTGCTATGGCCTTTTTGTCTGTATAGGCAAGGAAACTTGAAGCCCAGCTGGATGAGCAGATGCATTTATACCGAAAGTTGGTATCGACAAAAGTTGACAATTTTAGCGACAATGATATCGAATCAGGAATTGATCAGCTTTTGAAGCAGCTACAACAAGTAAATACTCAAATGCAAGCATGGGTTTCATCTGGAGGATCAGAAATCTTTTCTCATACGTTAACACGGCATCAAGAAATTCTTCAGGATCTTACTCAGGTTAATGATAATTTGGCGCTTGACTGGCTAAAGAACTTTAATTTAGAGGCAGTTCAAATGTTTTGTTCAAGAAAGGATTGTTACATTTTTGTGCACAATGGTTGATATGCATGTAAACAATGAGAACGGCGTTACTTAAGAAGAATAATATCTCTTATATTCATGCTTATTGTGGTATTAGCTGAAGATAGAAAGCACATCTAAATAAACTGTGGATAAGTTTAATAATTCGGACCTTCCCTTTTCAAGTTGCTTTTAGGCTGCAATCTTTGTGCCTTAGGTGATATCATGTTCATTTTCAATATTTTTAGAGTTCAAAAGTGTACCGCCTGTTATTTGTTTGGTCATGGTTTTCTTTTGGATGGCATGCATCTGGTGTTTATTCACTATTAATCAGAAAGGTTTTCATACTTAGCTTGATATATCATACTCGGGTGTTAATTTTTGGGTTGTAGGAATTTAAACAACTCCATTCCAGTCATAGAGCCAAAAAAGAGCATGCATCACTGCTTGAGGACTTCAGGGAGTTTGACCGAACAAGGCTAGACCTTGAAGATGGTGGTGGTTCTTACGATCAATCTCTTCTTAAGGAGCGCGCTACCCTGCACAGAAGTTCTGCCCAGGTAAATAACCTCTTGTCTGGTTTGTTATATTGAAGAATTTTTAAGGACAGTTAAATGAGTAGATATGCGCCTCAGAGATATAATTTCCTGCACAACATTAGAATCGTGTGTGTGTGTGTGTATATATATATATATGCATCTTGCCCTCAGGCAAATTAATAAATAAATAAGCAAGAGTCAACAGATATAGGAGAGAGTTGCCCAACGCATGATCGCAAACCCTGTTTTAGAACAGGGAAAGAAGAATGCTTTATGATGTTTTACATCTGATAAAACAATTCTCATCGACTGGGCTAGCAGATGGAGTGAAAAAGCTTGACCTCCACAAGTACAGTTCTATGAAAGCTCTCAGTGAGGAACCTGGATGTGAATAATCATTTTTTAGCATGGCTGAATTATAAAGTTAATGTGTAACATGCATATGTATATATATATATATATATATTCTTCAACATTAAAAATCATAGTGGGTGGTGTGGTTTACATGTGTAGGGAGCTTATGTTAGGAAAACTAATATTAGAGTTAAATAATTTGCTAGAGGTAAGTGCCTAGAGTTGTTTTAGGATTATCTACGATTTGAATTTTTTATTTGGCCTTTTAGCTTGGGACGGGATGAAATTCCTTTATTTCCTTTTTGCTGCCTAATTGTCTTTAGCATCAGATATGTTTTTGCTTCATAACAGCTAATGTTATGAACTCTCTGTTATCTTGTATCCCTTCCATTTATATAAATTCCTACTTCTCTTAAAAAAGTAACAGCTTATATAGCAGTAAGTTGTAAGCACACTCCATTTAAAAAACTTTTAACTGTGCTTTTTTAGTGCAATCATAAATATAGTGTTTGCAAGCTTTTAGCATAATTTTGAAGGTATTTTGATAGAAACAAGATAAAAATAAGAAGAATCAAAAGATATCAATCGTTTTCCAAGAACAATCAAATGCCATCTACCGTTTGTCCATAAGTCCTCAGGCTACTTTATTTCCGAAATCTGAAATGACAGTCTCAAACCCTAGCTACTTCTTAAATACTATTACTTAAATCCTACTTATTACAATTAAAATAAGTCCATTAAACTTAAATAAACCCAACTCAAACCAATAAAAGTCCAAAATTAAATTCCCAATTAAATAATATTAAAAAGAGTGATAAATAAAAGCCCAAGCTTGCGAAAGCGAGCCTAAGCCCGTCACTACCAGGCCTTGCTTCCTATCATATTTTTCGTAAATTTTCATGGCAAAATTATTGCTCACCGGTTCATTGGTGATTGGTTTCTTCTTTCAAATGTTTTAGATATATACTTAACTTGGGAAATGTTTGTTGTCATGTAGATGGAGTCTGTGATATCACAAGCACAGGAGACCATAAAATCTCTTGTGTTCCAACGATCAACCTTTGGGGGCATCAATTCAAAGCTTAGCAACGTCAGCAGCCGGCTTCCTACTGTAAGTAAAAATATATGGAATGCATATAACTTGTAGTAATTCAGAATTTATGGATTGCTACCTACCTACCGAACAATTTCCTCAAATTTTTTTGCAGGTGAATCACATTCTGTCTGCCATAAAAAAGAAAAAGTCCATGGATACGATCATACTCTCCTTGGTGGCATCAGTCTGCACATTTCTAATTTTAATTTACTGGTGGACAAAGTAGCGAGTTTGCGTCCCCCACGGGCAATGGATGATCGATCGTAAGGTGGCTGGGTATTATATTGTTGTTATTTTACTGTATATACATAATACATCATAAATACATGCTGCTGCTATGTTGGTTGGTTGTGTTGTGTTGTGTTGTGTTGATGTGTTACTATTTGTTTTCCCTGAGATTTTGTTGTGCTTGTCAGATTGATTGAGATTTTTATATGTGGACTGCTATGAAATAAAATATATGCTCTGGTAAGGTAAGCAAAGCCTAATTCAACTTTTATTCATTGATTAGTGTACTTAGAATCTGCTACCAATTAGTTTTGAGAAATAGTTTATGCTTGGCTGTATATATAGATTTTGAACACTAATTTTTTGCTTTTTGGTTCTAAAGAATATGCTTGATTTGAGTGTTCAAAATGCACCATGTTGATGGGGTCTAATAATTTCATATTATTAATTGACTTAAATTTTGCATACTATATAAAGCAGATCTAATAAGTGATCATTTGAGAGAAACATACTATTTCAATTTGACAGAATTATACTTCATCTATATTATAAATTTATGCTCAATTTTTTTGGGCACAAGATTATGAAAAATACTATTCCGTTCAAATATCCTGCAATATTTTTTTTTTTACATCACAAACACCTTGTAATATTTTTAAAGTAGAATACAGTTTATCATGTTTAATCTTTACCTCACTAAAAAAAGAAAAAAAGTAAATATATATATTTTTTTATTACATCATTTAATTTTTAAATTATTTTATTTTTACTATCCCTTTGAATCTAGTCAAATGTCCTATCATATTTGGGACGGTGGAAATATTTTAACAGTATTACTTTTTATTTTTTATAAGAGTAAAATAGAAATTTATATAATTAATATATTTATTTTTATTAAAGTATAATTAGTGTAAGAAATATAAGAGTATTGATCTAAAAGTAATATATATATATATATATTACTAAATATGATTTGATCATATTTTTTTTATAAACAAACTAAAATAATTAAATGTGTATATTTTAACATATTCTTTTTGTCCGTCAAATTTATTTTTATTTTTCTTTTTAGTTTGTTCATTAAATTTATCTTATTATTAATTTTGGCAAAATTAACAAATTAATATTTAATTATTACCCTCCATTCAACACTTATTTACAACAAATATCACTAACTCTATTACATTCTCTCTCTCTATTTATTTTACTTTTAAACTAAATTCTCAAAAATACTTCAAACTACCTATCGCTTTTTCAATAAAATATTCATTTTTCTTAATTCCCGGACCGACCCCGAACTAATTTTAATGGACGGAGGGAGTAGTATTTAATAGTTGTATTTTTAAGCTGTATTTTATGAATATATATAGTTAACATTACTTCACCGGGTTTTAGTAAATTAAGAAATATTAGTATTTTATTAATTATTGGAAGTGTGTAAGAGACTTCGACATTTTTGTCTTTTAACTTTACGTAAAAAGTAACTGTATGTGTAATGATATATTTGTAATTTAGGTAAAAATTAAATAATATTTTGATATTGGTGTATGATTATTTTTACTAAAATAGGTGTTGATGGTAAAATTTCAATAATAAAATGTAAAATTCGAAAATATATTTCGAACTTGAGCGAAGAGTGTCTGAGATCACGGATCCCTAGACAAGCAGTACATAACATGATTCCCTAATGAGATTCGCTTGGAATTTTGTCTGATTGAAGATGTTCGCTCTCTATCGCCGAGGCTGCTTATATACGTATCAAACTAAACAGTCCAGAACCACTTTCATGTCGGTTACCTTGGAACCGCTTAAAAAACGGCTTCCACGTCATTTACTTTTGAACCGTAAAAAACTGCTTCCATGTCGGTTATAAATTTGAACCGTAAAAAAATTGCTTCCACATCGGTTACAAACCGTCCAAAACAACTTCCTCGTCGGTAACCGATTTGAACCGTCTGAAATTGCTTTTTCGTTAGTTACCAATCTGAACTGTCCAAAAACTGCTTCCACGTCGGTTACCAATCCGAACCGTCCAAAATTGTTTCCACATCAGTAACCTTTATGACCAACCGATCAATCATTCCACCAAAACCATTTTTACGTCGGTAACTTTTGTAACCAACCGACCAACCGTCCCAAGGCCCACATTCAGATGAATATATTGTCTGCAGGGCCATCCGTCCGATCGGTTGGACCCCAACAACTATTCCAACCAAATGAGTCTGGCTCACAACTTCGCTCATCCATTCATCCTTCCTGGATTCAAACTCTAACCTTATTTTAGGCTAACAACTTGCCTTTTCCTCATCTGACTCTTAAACGTCACTCTCGATCGGCGCAAGTGATGGTTGGGAGTCTGCAACAACAATTGAGAGTCTTTAACTGCCAATCTTATTTTCTTGCTCGTCAATTTGATTGTCGACAAGGTATTCCTAGCTATCTTGCCCGACCACACTACCGGCTTCTCCTGAGCAACCACCAACCGACCTGCCAACAACCGACCTTCTGGCCACAAATCCTTTGGCGGTTGGGCTCCATCTTTGGGTCCCCTAGCGGATGGCCCTTCCAAAGCCAGCCAACCAGCGGCTGACCCTCCAGCGGCCGACTCTCCTAAGGCCAACCGACTTCCCGTTTGAGAGGAGTCCGATAGACATATCCTGAGGCCAACCGATTTTTTGTCGGACGACTGTCTTTAATTCTTCCTATGTGAGGCCAACCGACTTCCCCCAATGTTGGCTCATTCCGAGGCGACCGCCGTCCATGGTCAGGTAGACAACTCCACATACTTCTCAAATTTCTTGTTGATATTCCGAATTTAAAATTAGTATTTCCATTTGGCAGCATAATCTCGATCTCTCATTCATCTCCCGAGTTCCAGTTCCAGCAACTGCCCGATCGGTCGTGACCCAATGTGCAACCTGCCCTTTGCTGACTTGAAGCCTGAAGATCTTCAAGTTCTGGTTTAAGTCATGATTGATTTGTTGATTCAGCATCCACCGAGTCGGCGGCTACTCCAGTTTTGCACCGACTGATGGAACGGATCACCAAACTCTAAACCGACCTTTCAGTGATCCAAGTAATCGGCCCGTCTCAGCCTCCGATTTTTCAAATGACTTTCGAAATCAGCCGACTTAATGATCACGTCATCAATATAGACTTCCATAAATTCACCAATGAGATCGTGGAAAATAGTATTCATTGCCCGTTGGTATGTTACCCCTGCAAAAGGCATGACCGTTCACTCGTATGTCCCTAATGCCCCTAGGCATCTAAGGCTGTTTTGGGGATGTCCTCATCTGCCATAAAAATTTGATTATCATTAGCATATCAGTCCATCAGAGTAAGAATTCGATGTCTTACGGCTGAATCAATCAACATGTCGGCCACAGACATGATGTACTCATTTTTAGGAGTCTCTAGATTGAGATCACGAAAATCAATGCAAATCCAAATTTTTCCATTTTCTTTTTCATCCTGACCTGCCTTCATTTGTAATTCTTTATTAGGAGCAACTTCGATTGTAGCTATTGTTACCTTGGGAAACGGATGTTGTTTTACCCCTAGGATGACATATTTAAAGCGGCCAACTTTGATAGCCCTTTGAATCTCCTTCCTGAAATGTGTACACTGACTTGTACTGTGGGTGAAGAAGTTATGTCATTTGCAGTAAAGTCTCCCCTTAATTTCCTCTTTTGTTTTCAATCGTTGTCCTTTAGGAATCCGAATGTGCCCATCCGCTAGGAAGATGTCAAAAATCTCGTCTGCTTTGGTACTGTCAAAAGTCAGTTGATCTTTCTCTTCTTTTTCCGGGATAGGCTTCAATTTTGGGCAAACGTATGGTTTCCTATTGATTATCTCAGCCTCAATTTCTTCTGCTTCGACCATTGGATCGGTCTTTGATATGTATGTTTCTACTTTCATGCTAGTCATCTGTTGACCATTGTGACGTCAAAAATTCTGATCTTTTTCCCTAAACAATTACTCTAAACGCTCAGATTTAGACGCTAGACTAGCCAGATCTTCTACCTCATGAGCGGTTAGTGCCTCTCGTAGCCGTCTATGCATGTTTCGGACCACAAGATCGGTCATCTCTTTTTCCTCTATCGTAGTCGGACATCTACCCTTCATCCAACGAATCATTTCTATAAATTTAGCAGCAGATTCTTCTGGCATCTGTCTTATTTCCAATAAATCAATTAGAGACACCATTGGAACAAAATTGAAGAACCTAGCTTGAAATATTGTCTCCAATCATTTCCATGTGTGTATTTGCCCAAACGGCAGGTTAACAAACCAAGAAAAAGCCGTCTTGGTCAGAGATAGATCGAACAACAGCAATCTATGAAATGGATTGTTATCGATTTTCCCCACCTAGGCCGTGAAGCGTCCCATATGCTCAATAGTAGAAGAACCATCCTCCCCCGAGAATGTGTAGAAGTTGGGTGGTCGATAATTCCTGGGACGAGAATGCTTATTGATGATCCTCTCAGGGAATGACTGTTGATATGCGAACCTATTGGTAACTATGGAGTCATACCGAAATGGACCCTCAGGACGTGTGCGACGTCATCTGGGTCCAACTTGAATGAATAATGATCTGGAGCCGGAATGAGATCATAAGGATGATCTCCAGGTCGGTCATCCCTCTCTCCCGGTCGACCATCCCTCTGTTGAAACAGCTCATGCCGAGTCCCTAGAGGGATATTATTTGGAAAAATGATGGGAGTTTTTCCTCTCTCTACCCTACTAGGGGCCGTAGCACTTGGAATGGTGTTATCTACGAACGACGGCCCTGCGAAATTTGTCTGAAGGCGCGACGGAGACATTTCTGGAGGTGAAGGCACGTAATAAAGTGTAACTCTTGAGGGGGCATGTTATGTATCAAGTTTTGTTGCTTGTGCAACATTATTTACATAGTTGTTGTTTGCTGATTGTTCATTTGTTAAACATGATTTAACCATTCAGATGGTATTTAGGAGACGACTCCCGTAGTGGGGATTGATGGTGGCGTTGTCGTGGTGGCCCCGATGGTTGTGCTGAGGCTTTTAGATTGAGAACCTGTCACGAAGTTCCTTGCAACAAATCGACCATATTGGAGTTGTATGAAATTTTCGTTAGACGTAGGATCAACAATTTTGTCTTTCTCCCACTGTGGTCGCAAAATTGTTGATTGTAAAATTTTAATAATAAAAAGTAAAATTCGAAAATATATTTCGAACTTAAGTGAAGAGTGTCTGAGATCACGGATCCCTAGACAGGTAGTACATAATATTGTTAAAGAAAAGAAAAAAAAAAGAGCTGAAAATGATATTGAAAATAAAATGATGATC
Source organism: Andrographis paniculata (assembly GCF_009805555.1). Lineage (NCBI taxonomy): Eukaryota > Viridiplantae > Streptophyta > Magnoliopsida > Lamiales > Acanthaceae > Andrographis > Andrographis paniculata. Next base: position 2,216,801 of record NW_026137589.1, read on the forward strand.
CCCAATGAGATTCACTATAATTGTCTGGTTGAAAATGTCCGCTCTCTGCTTATATACGTATCAAACTAAACCGTCCAGAACTACTTTCTTGTCGGTTACCTTGGAATCGCCCAAAAAACTGCTTTCACGTCGTTTACCTTTGAACCGTAAAAAATCTGCTTTCACGTCGGTTACAAACCGTCCAGAACCGCTTCATCGTCGGTTGCTGATTTGAACCATCCGAAACCATTTATTTGTCGGTTACCAATCTGAACTGTCCAAAAACTGCTTCCGCGTCGATTATTGATCTGAACCGTCCAAAATCGTTTCCATATCGGTAACCTTTGTGACTAACCAACCAACCGTCCCACCAAAACTGTTTCCACATCGGTAACCTTTGTGACCAACTGACCAACCGTCCCAAGGCCCACATCCAGACGAATATATTGTATGCAGGGCCATCCGTCCGATCAGTTGGACCCCAACAACCATTCCAACCACATGGATTTGCCCACCACTGGACCACAATTGGGCTCATCCATTCATCCTTCTTGGGTTCAAACTCTAACCTTATTTTGTGCTCAACAATAGGACATGAATACTTTGAAATCAGACAAACAAAAATGATAAAAATGGTACTTTGAGTTGAAACAAAAGAAATATATAATTCTATAATTTTTAAAATTATGTAGTTATTCAATTAAAAAAAATAGCAAATTTTAAATATAAACACTTTGTTGTCTCGATATTTTTATATTCATCCAAAAAATAGAGTAAAAATTAATTTTGATCCCAATCAAATCTATTTTTTTTATTTTTTATTTTTGGTCCCATTCAAAAATAATTATCAAAATTGATCTCATACAAAAAAATAAATTATCATTATTGATCCTACCGTTGAAATTTCAACGGTATTGGTTGATGTGGTTATAACGGAAGCTGATGAAGCTGATGTGACAAGCGATCTGAAACAAATACGGCCATGTTAACTATAACACTGACGTGTTGTTTCAACAAAACAATATATCACTGTATTTATACCAATACGGACGTATTCAAAACTAAATACGTCCGTGTTCAAAGGGGAGCAATAATTAAAAATTGAAATAGGTGACTGGTCAGGCTTCATAATAATAATGAGTGTGAGCTCCATGCTTAATTAATTATTTTCATACTCCCTCCGTCCCGTAAGAAGGTTGTCATTTAGTTTTTGCGTCATTGTATTTAACATTAAAATATCTTTATATTTGAATAATTTACTCGATAAATATCATTGTATATGTATTATAAGAGACTAATAAACATATTTTTGTTTTCTTTTTTTGATTTGTACTACGTATTGATATCGTAATTAATATTTAAAGATCAACACACAAAAAGCCAATGACAACTTTCTTGCAAGACGGAGGGAGTATAATTTTTATTTTTTAAGCAATATTTTCAGATATTTTTTTTCCGGTTAAACAAAAGATGATTCATTTTTGCATTTGATAAGTCTGTCAATTTTAAATACACTTAATAAATATATATTAATTTAATTAAATTTATGATCTCTTACGCATATAATTATTCAAAATTTCTTTACTTTTATATCTCAATTAACAAATATTTATCTACTTTTAAAACTCTTTATTTGTTTTATAAAATTAATTAATGATAATTATAAATAAACAAATATATTTATTATTTATTTATACTATATAAAATTTTATTGTTTACAAACTAATATACATTGTATATATTTTATTGAAATATAATGTTAAAAATTTAAAATACCAACAATATTATTTGTATTAGAAATAATAAAATAAGTGTGTTTAAAATTGATAAGTTTTTTTTTAAAAAAAATATATCGTTTTTAAACACACTTATTTTATTATTTCTAATACAAATAGTATTATTGGTATTTTAAATTTTTAACATTATATTTCAATAAAATATAGTCCCTCTGTCCTCGAACTATAGTTTTAATTGGGTTGAACACGAGATTTAAGGAATATTGATATTATATTGGTAATCGGTAAAAAGTATAGATAAAAAACTTTTTTGCTCTTGTAAGTATATTAGTGTAAAAAGTAGTGACAATTGTGTAATAAAAATAAAAAGTAGGGGTAGTTTTATGGTGATATGGTTATTTATAGAAATAAGATTATTATTTTGGGACGGACAAAAATGGTAAACAAAACTATTGTATTGGGACGGATGAAGTATATAATATATATTAGTTTGTAAACTATAAAAGTTTATATAGTATAAATAAACAATAAATATATTTGTTTATTTATAATTATCATAAATTAATTTTATAAAACAAAGAGAGTTTTAAAAGTAGATAAAAATATTTGTTAATTGAGATATAAAATAAAGAAATTTTGAATAATCCTATGTGTAAGAGATCATAAATTTAATTAAATTAATAATATATATTTATTAAATGTGTTTAAAATTGATAAATTTATCAAATACAAAAGTAATCATCTTTTGTTTAACTAACAAAAAAAAATTAAAAATAATATTTTCACACAAAAAAAAAATGATATTTTTGGTGCTTAAAAATAAAAATTATATGAAAATAATTAATTAAGCACGAGGCCCACACTCATTATTATTATAAAACCTGACCCAATCACCTATTTCAACTTTTAATTATTGCTCCTCTTTGAACACGTCGGTGTTGGTATCAATACAGTGACATATTATTTTGTTGAAGAAACACGCCCGTATTGTAGCTAACATGGCCGTGTTTGTTCCAGATCGTTTGCCACATCAGCTTCCTTTATGACCACATCAGCTAATTCCGTTTAAATTTCAAGGGTATGATCAATAATGATAATTTATTTTTTGTATGGAATCAATTTTGATAATTATTTTTAGATAGGACAAAAACAAAAGAAAAAGTTTGATCGGAATCAAAATTGATTTTTACTCCAAAAAATATGTACAATTTAAGTTCACGTACATATAATTTTAAAAATATATACAACATACATTATGGGTTTGTTTGTCTACTGTTTTGAGTTGAATAATTTTTAAATTTTTTATGTGAATATTAAAAATAATATTTTACGTTAAATTTAAATTTTGTGAAATAATAATATATATATATATATATGTATACTAAAAATCATATAAAAGAAAACTATTGTGCAAACAAACACTATAATACAGTCCAAATTATCTGCTGAAATCGTATAAAAAAATATAGTGCTGATTAGTTATGATATTATTTATTTAATTACATTTAAAATATAATTAAATAATATAAATTACTATAAAATAGTTTTAGAGTGTTCAATAGTTTTATTCTTGATCCATAGGCCCCCTATAATATTCAAACTTACTTTCATTTATTTTTAGAAGCATATTGACATAGAGTAAAAATTTACTCTTGTTAGGCTTTATTTTAAAAATAATGTACTATGATATAGCTGTTGTGAGATGGATTGATTTTTACTGTGTGACAACGGGAGTATAAAAAATATAAAATATATTTGTTGACGTCGATTTTCAATAATAAAAAGTAAAACTCGAAAATAAAAAATTATCTTCGAATTTGATATAATAAAAATGTCCCTAAGACACCGTACGAAAAACTAGGAAAATAAATACTACAGATTGAAAAAGTAAATGGTGATCCCCAAAAGCAATTCACTGAATTTGATGTCGATTGAAGATGATTTCTTGAAGTCGTAAAAGAACTTATTTAAAACCCATACCAACCGCCACGTCTAGGTCGTGCCTCTAAACCCGCTCGCCAGTCGTAACTTCTTCTAACCACCTTAAAATTGCTTCTCGCCGGACCTGCATATCCATTGCTACGTCTCTTTTCGCCCGCCTTACACTTTGTCCGACTTCGGTATCGGCCATCTTACTTTTTGCCCGACTTCCTTTTGCCCGACCTATATGCCACCCGACCTGAGTGCATATTGTTTTCCCTTCTTCGTCCGTCCTCTCCTTGTCCGACCTCTTAATCACAGGTTTCTCCCGAGAAAACCTATCTCTTAATAGCGCTTGGACTTATATTTGGACTGACTTTTTAGGGTCTACTACTATTGACAGGCCCATTAGACTCTACACCAACCTTTAGCCCAATTTAATAGGCTTATTCTCAAAAACCCTACACACTGGTTTTTTCTTGCTCAACAATATTCTTTTTCGTTTGTTTCTAATAGTTAAATTTACATTTTGCGTCATTGAATTTAACATTGAAAATATCTTTATATTTATATAATTTATTTTTACAAATGTGATTTTATTAGTATTATAAGACATTAATGAAAATATTTTTACAAAATTTTTTTAATTTGTATTATATTTTGATAATATAATTAATATTCAAATATCAACATGTAAAAAATAAATAAAATCCTTCGAGTCGGAAGTAATAGTATTATTTTAAGTTGAATATTTGACTTTTTATAAAAAATATTTGGAATATTTTTTTACGTTTTTATTTTTATATTTCGAAAAATTGTAATTGAAAACTTATGTTGAGAGAACATGGTGATTATAATTCTCGTAAACATGAAAATTTAAAACATTTGATTAGTAAATATTTAAAAATATATTAATAAAAAATAATTATAATATAATACTATAAATAATTATAAATTAAAATTATATTTAATTTAATTAAAATTGAATATAAATTATAACATTTAAAATATTATTCCAATTTCTTTTGCCTTTAAGACATATTTGCACAATTTTTTTAAAAATTTTTTTTTTTTGTTATGAATTAATAAACTTATCTCTGTTGTTTGGTAAAAATTAAAAATGATAAATGAATAAAAAGTAAAAAGAATAAAATATATATAAAATATAACAATAATTGTTAAAACATTCTAAATAAAAGAATAAAATTGAGTTTATTTTTGAATAATATAAAATTTGAATAATTGTTTATAAAATTAAAAGATAAAAATAATCGTTGCCAAATCATGAATCGAATTTATTTTATTTTATTTCCCCTGCCATGGCTAACCCCTATATTCTTTTGAAAAAATTCAGTCCAAATTCCCCTTCTTTTTCGCATCAAATAATTCGAAAGCACAAACACAACACATCCAAAATCAACATAACAAAAGCTACAAGAACCATAACAGTTCTATTTAAATATATAATCTAAAGAAATGTCGATGAGTATATATAATATAATCATAAGAGTTATAACAAAGATGAAATCACAAAATTAAACCATAGATAGCAAGCAGTGGTCCAAAACTCATCTTCCTTGCAAAAAAAACATTAAAATCTAGCAACCTGGATTTCACATCCCAGTGAAAGCCTTCTTCCCCCGCCCGGAGGAGCCAGCCGGGACCACCTTGAGGACATTAAACCTCACCGTCTTCGACAATGGCCTGCGGAGAAAGTGATTTAAAAACACTATGCATCAACAATCAAGTTCTAAGAGAAACGAGCATTTGATAACAAAGATGAATTGGCACTTGCCTGCATTGGCCGACGATGACATGATCCCCTTCCTTCACACGAAAGCATGGTGAAATGTGTGCCGGCGTATTGGAATGCCTCTTCTCATATCTAAACAACACCGTCAATTAACTTGGAGAATTAAAAAATAAATAAATCCACTTGAGACAGTATTACAATAACAAGGAAATTTGGTACCTTTGGTATTTCTTCACCCAGTGCAGGTAGTTCCTCCTGACAATTATGGTTCGGGTCATTTTTGCACTGTGGCATGTGCCAGCTAGGATGCGGCCTCGGATGGAGACAGTGCCGGTGAAGGGGCATTTTTTGTCGATATATGTTCCTGGAAAATGATTTACAAGAAGGCTGCATTGAATTTTAAACGAGAAATACTACTAAACACAGGATAGTAACATATTAGCCAAACACAACTAGCAATAGGCTAATAATTAATCCTCAGGGAGAATACTACTACTACTGACCTTGTGAAATATAAATAACACAAACAGAAGGAAACAATGAACAAGCATGGGAATCAGTATGAAACATTATACTGAAAACTGGTGCATTTGGTATAAAGATAAATTAGAGCACAAGTGAAGTGAGAACCTTTTTATATATTAGAAAGTGGAAAAAAAACGACCCAGAAGATTTTGGTGCTCAAAGACAACAGCACATCAGCGCAACTATTAATGACTCGACCACTTTGGAGGAGAGTGTCAAATTACACATATAGTTGTTATTCCATAGTCTTGATTTAAAAAAATAAAAAAATAAAAAAATAAGACATAATTAAAACATAACCTCAACATTTGAAATCGAGTTTTACGGTTTATCATTAATGATAGCACATAACACTTTTACTTCACAGTAAATGAAACACAATTCTATGAATTATAATAAATAGATAGGCAGTGAAAATACTAAAAAACTTCAGCAAAAAGTGAAAAACAAGAGTTCATCAAATGTCTTAAGAAAAAGGAGGAATTTTTTTTTTTAAAAAAAAAAAAGAAAAAGATCAGGCAAGAAAACAATACATTAACCACTACTCAGAGACTCTGGAAATTGGTATTTAAATTTTGAATTATGAAACATTTGAAGAATCTTTTTTTAAGGCAACCACTCAAAGAACAACTGCGCAGAACCATAGCTTTAGAACCTAGAATCATGGTACAGAAATTTGGGGTATCAAATTAACTATGAGACAGTTCACATATAAATTTCAAAATAAAGAAATTTACACAAGGAACGTACTGCAAAGATACTCCACGATGAAGCATTACCAGTATATTGTAAGCCTATGCTAAAAGTCCTCGACCAAACAAAAAGATTCGAAATATGAAATGCGCAAAAAAAAAAAAAAAAACCCAACCTAGATTTCTAATCAAACATCCAAAGAGAATCTCATAAAAATATTGAACATGTGCAAGTTGGTAATGTTGAATGAAATACCATGAGTTCGACCTGAAATATAAATAGAATAATAATAATAATAATAATAATTAACAACCGACCTTCAATGGCTTCACGTGGTGTTTTGAACCCTAATCCAATGCTCTTCCAGTATCTGTTTCCTCCCTTTCCAGGCGCTTTACCCTTCCCTGATTTCTTGGAGCTGTAAATACCAATTCAAAAAATAAATCGAAGTCGACATTTTGCATAAATCTCATACCTAATAGCATAGTTTGTTGCACCAAGCAAATATATATAATACAAAAGAAAAAAGGCCATATTTCCCAAAACCTGCTATCCTTTCACATGTTGAAAATCCGTATAAATGTTTCCCGTAAAGCATAAAAAAAAAAAAAAAAAACGGAAATCTTAGGGCTCTAAAGATCTACCCACCTAAGAAACACTTTAGGCTGCTTCAAGAAGGCCTTCTCTGTCTGCAGATTAATTTCAAACAGAAAAACGTGTAAGTCCACAAGATTCTTAAACAGTACAGAAAACAAAACAAATCCGTACACATGCCGGATCGTAATGTTTACCTGCTCCGCCATTGTTGCGTGGTTCGAAGAAGCGTGCGTCCCCCCGGTAAATTTGATGCGGCGGCGGAAGAGGCAGCAGCAGCGTAAACCCTAATCTGCAAGAGACGAGCAGGTGACCTTGTATGTCAATATATATATTTATATATAATAGTTGAAACAAGGCTGGGCCTGATTTTCTGTGTTGGGCCTGATAAAGCCCATTTCTACTTAAAAAGTCTAAGGCTGTGTTTATTTGTTATTTTCTGTATGTGTTTTCAGAATTTCTTTTAATGGAAAATAAGTTTTAATTTATTATGGATATATAATATATTCACCTAACAATTCTTTTTTAACACTTTCCTATTAAATTTGATATTTTATTTAAAAAATTAATATATTTCTTATATATAAAATATCACAAAAATTGAATACTAAAATTTTGAAAAAAAGAGTAAAAATCAATAATAGTCCCAATCAAATTTATTTTTTTTATTTTTAGTCTCGTTCAAAAATAATTATCAAAACTAGTCCCACACAAAAATTAAATTATTATTTTTAATCCCATTAAAATTTAAACAGATTATGCTAACGAGGCTATAACAGAAGGTGAGGTGGTATTTGACTCAGATCAAACACAGCCGTGTTTGAACATAAAACACTTTTATATCAATATCCGTATTGAAACACGGGCGTGTTCAATGTTCCCGTGTTTAAATTCAATATAGAACAAAACCAGTATACATCCGACCACATACTTGTATGTATATATACATACATGCGAGTGCGAGTGCGAGTGGGCACAGACCTTCCACAACTTCTTCGAGAGCTGGATCATTAAGCAGAATCAGTTCCTTCAGGAACTCCTTGAGGCATCCAAAACCACCCCGACGACGTTCTCGCCATGTTCGATCCCACCCGGCGGAGCAGCCTGGAGGATGCCTTCCTCTGGATGCTGCCCCAACATAGTTTTCCACCTCCTCTACTTCAAGTCCGGCTTCCAGCTCCAGGCCAACCTCACCCACCTCCTCCATGTCTCCTCCTCCAAATAGGCGACCTTGCCGACCTCTCCTCCGCTAGCTCGAGCAGATCGAAAACACCAAACCACCAAGAAGCACACCCCCGCCGCCACCACAATCTCCACCAGGGAATATACCATCGCCGCCGTAAACTCGGCCGCCACCTCCTCATCCTCCACCGGAAAATACCCGGGCGCCGCCGTATCACTATCCTCCACCAGGAAACACTCCTTCACCATCTCTGATTCCCCACTACTAGCTAGGCAATGATTTTTTATGATGTTCTTATGAATTAATTGATATATTATTATTATTATTATTAATTATGTTATTGTAGACACTAAAAATATATGTCTAAAATCAATTAAATATAATGTATTTTGGAAGAAAAATAAAATTTCAATAAAATAAATATATAATATTTAATTATGCACACATGTTAATTTTTGTACAATAAATATCAATCATTAATGCAAAAATTTGCTTAAAATTGAAGATATCGTATAAATATTACGTGCATAAATAGAGTCATAATAAATTTGGCAGCAAAATAAATTAATCTTGTCAATAAAGGAAGTATATAAATTAATATCTTCCGAAAAAGGACAATGATATAAAGATCTTGGCGAGAAAGGAATGTGTACAATCAAATCCGTCAAGAATGGAAAAAAGTATCCAATGGAAAAGGAAAGATTATAAAATCTTCATATTGGCCAATCAAAATGCGCCACATGTCACCATTGAAAAAGAAAGCCGAAGCCACTCATCCCCTATAAATAGGAGCCATGGTCAGTTCATTTGAAACACCGAAGTTTCATCGAGGATTCAAGCAAAGGGGTAAGTCTCTAGACCCTCTCTGTATTGTTCTTCATGTTCTTCGTGTCCTTCGAAGCGTTCTTCGTCGAAAGTCACTAATTTGGACAAATGCTCCAATATTGGTTGACAAATCGATGAAATTAACGTTCTTCGTCGTATGTCCAAGCCGGAGGAAGGATCAAAGCTCTCAAAGCCGTTGAGAAATTCGTCAAAGCCAAGGGAAGGTCTTCAAAGTTTCTCTCAAAGCTTCAAGATGTTCATCGCGTTCTTCAACAAAGCATCAACTAGGCCCTCTTCGATCTAAAAGTAAAAAAGACACGCTGCCAAAAGTGTTATGGAGCACCAAATCCACCTCTTCAAGGATCAAAGCTCCAAAAGCTATTGAAGAGTCCATCAAAGCCAAGGAAGAGCATCCAAAGTTCATCCCAAACCTTCGAGGTGTTCATCGCGTTCTTCACCAAATCATCAACTCGGCCCTCTTCGATCCAAAAGTCAAAGGGACATGCCACCAAAAGCGTTATGGAGCACCAAATCCACCTTCTCAAAGATTAAAGCTGTAGATTGTTTAAAGAGGACATCAAATTCAAAGCTTAGGATCAAATCACCCGCACGGAGACCAAAGTCCTCCAAAAGCGGCAAAGCCAAAGCAAAGATCAAAGCCGTGGATCGTCTAAAGAAAACATAAATCCAAAGCCGACGATCGAATCGCCCACGCGGAGACCGAAGCTCTTCAAAAGACGGAAAAGGCAAACCAGAGATCAAAGTTGCGGATAGTCTAAAGAAGACATCAAATCCAAAGTCGACGATCGGATCGCCCACGCGGAGACCAAAGTCCTCCAAAAGCGGCAAAGCCAAAAAAAATGTCAAAGTCGCGGATCGTCCAAAGAGGGCAACAAATCCAAAGACGATGATCAAATCGCCAATACGGAGACCAAAGTCCTCCAAAAGCGGCAAAGCCAAAGCAAAGATCAAAGCCGTAGATCGTCTAAAGAAGACATAAATCCAAAGCCGACGATCGAATCGCCCACGCGGAGACCGAAGCTCTCTAAAAGGCGGAAAAGGCAAACCAAAGATCAAAGTTGCGGATCGTCTAAAGAAGACATCAAATCCAAAGACGATGATCAAATCGCCAATACGGAGACCAAAGTCCTCCAAAAGTGGCAAAGCCAAAGCAAAGGTCAAAGCCGCGGATCGTCTAAAGAAGACAACAAATCCAAAACAGATGATCAAATTGCTTACGCGGAGACCAAAGTCCTCCAAAAGCGGCAAAGCCAAAGCAAATGTCAAAATCGCGGATCGTCTAAAGAAGACAATAATTCCAAAGCCGATGATCAAATTGCCAACACGGAGACCAAAGTCCTCCAAAAGCGGCAAAGCCAAAGTAAAGATCAAAACCTCGGATTGTCTAAATAAGGCAACAAATCCAAAGCCGATGATCAAATTGCTCACGCGGAGACCAAAGTCCTCCAAAAGCGGCAAAGCCAAAGCAAAGGTCAAAGCCGCGGATCGTCTAAAGAAGACAACAAATCCAAAGCCGATGATCAAATCACCAACACGGAAACCAAAGTCCTCCAAAAGGCGGCAAAGCCAAATCAAAGATCAAAGCCTCGGATCGTCTAAAGAAGACATAAATCTAAAGCCGGTGATCAAATCGCCTACATGGAGACCAAAGTCCTCCAAAAGACGGCAAAGCCAAATCAAATATCAAAGCCTCAGATCGTCTAAAAAAGACATCAAATCCAAAGCCAACGACCAAATCGCCCGCACGGAGACCAAAGCTCTCCAAAAGCCGACAAAGTCAAACTGAAGGCCAAACCTCTTCGGATCAAAGAAGCCATCCAAAACCAAGTTGGAAAATAAATCGACCCGGAAGGAGAATCAAAGGACCCATTTAGAGAATAGGATCCGCTTTAAATTCAAATCAAATATAATTTGTACAAATTTTGTATTTATTAAAAATAACACAATTTTTTGTCCACAGTTATATATTTATTGATGGGTCAAAATTGATTAGAAATTTCTGATTTGGATATTGATGGATGTAAAATTACTTGCAGTTGTGGATCTTTTCCAATATTTCTAGCCTCAGGTATCAAACACAGGCGTGTCCACTTTCAAGACGCCCGTGTTTCAATACGGGTATTGATATAAAAGTATTTTATGTTCAAACACGGCCGTGTTCCTTGTAACACGTCCGTGTTTGATCTGAGTCAGATGCCACTTCATCTTCTATTACAGTCGCATCAGCATAATTCCTTTAAATTTTAACGGTAGGACTAAAACTAATAATTTAATTTTTATGTGGGATTAATTTTGATAATTATTTTTGAATGGGACTAAAATAAAAATAAAAAATTGATTTGATTAGGACTATTATTGAATTTTACTCTAAAAAAAATTACCGAAACATAAGCTTATGAGAGACCAGTGTACTTTTATTGCTTTGAATTTCATGCAACCCTTAGCATAATCCATGATTTCACCATCAGCATCATTGCATTGCATGTATTGTCATCAACATCAAGGGTGTGTTTGTTTGGAGGTTTGGATTTTGAGTTGAGATTTGAATAGTAAAAATTTTGAATTTGAATAGTTGTATGATATGATATAAATAGGTGTTGATGTGATGTTTTGAATGTAAAATTGATTTTTAATATAATATAAAGAATAAAAAATATGTGTTTGATTTGATATTTTTAGGGAGAAAATTTTGGATGAATACTAGGATTTTGTCTAAATCCTACAAACGAACACACCCTAAAAAAATTACTCCATTTGTCCCATAAATTTAGTCTTAATTGGGTTGAATATGAGATTTAAGGAATATTGATATTATATTGGTAGTGGCTAAAAAGTATAGATAAAAGATTTTTTTTGCCCTTGTGAGTGTATTAGTGTAAAAAGTAGTGATAATTATGTAATAAAAATAAAAAAGTAAGAATAGTTTTACGAGGATATGGTTATTTATGAAAATAAAACTATTATTTTGGAATAAACAAAAATGGTAAACAAGACTATTGTATTGGAACGGAGGGAGTACTATTCAATCTACATAATTCTCTAAAGATATACTTGTTATTCTTTTTAATATGTCCCAAAACAAATTAATATGATTTCTATTTTTAATAAATTTATTTATTTTAAATATTCTTTATGGATATAAATTAATTAAATCAAATTTCAAAATTTTTCAATTCAAAATTCTTTTATTTTTATTTTTTTTAATAAATAAATATTTTTATCTATATTTAAAACTCTTTATTTTTTTATAAAACTAGTTTCAATTTATTATACATAAATAAATATATTTGTTATTTATTTTTATTATATAAAATTTTATTATCTATAAAATATATATTGTATATATTTTATTGAGATATAATGTTAAGTCCATCGAAATCGACAAAGAATCGGGTTCCCGACTTATTCAAAGAAATATCCGGACTAAGTCTCACGACAAAAGTTAACGCGCAATCCGATCCAGGTTGGACCGACTGCGCCGAACAACATCGAAGCTGATTTGATATAGTAGAGTTGAACAGAATCTTATTGCCTGGCTAGAAATTGAAATAATAAGAAATGCTGAAAGGATTTAATTTGCAAATTGTGAAATTATATTTGAATATAAAATATTTGCATTGTTTTTTTAATATGTATTATATATATTTTATTCTTTCTAAAAAAGAAAAAATTATAGTAAACACAAAATATTTCTAACACAAAAAATCCGCTTTAGCCTTTCGTTCCCTAACATAGCATTTCAGGCATGAAACTTTTTCCAATGGAGCTTCGGACACTGTCTCAATTGGCCTTCTTATTCTCAACTTGGCTAACATCTTCCTCATTGCAACAAATTGCTCACGGACATATGAAGGTTCGCCAACCTTTGCTTTACAGTATAAAAGTTCAACATTATTAGTCGTAAGTGACTCTTTAAGTGTGACATCCTGGGCGTCAACAAGCTCCCGCATTGCATGATCCTGCTTTCAAGTCTCATTCACCATAAACTTAATCGAGTTAGTATATTTTCTCACAAGTCATCCCCCTTGATTTTGCAAATATGTTGTCCCACTTTATCAAACTTGTCATAGTATTTACCCACCATCAGCTATACTTTGGCCAACCTGTTCTCTAAAAACTCCAAGAGATCAACGGATTTGTCCCTTGTGTTCCCTCTTTTGGTTCTCAAGCATAGGCATAAGCATATTTACACCGCTGTCATTCGACATTCTCTTCGAACTCAGCTCCAATACCACTTATAATAAGTTGAATGGTTCTTTCTCAAATACTTTTCTGTTGGGGCTAACAGTTCTTTGGTAACTTTGAAAATCATGCTAGGTTAGCTTCACTACATTAGTATAAATGTACACCAAAGTAAAAAATAAAAAAATATCTAGAATATTGATATTCTAAAAAAATCGCTCAAGGTATTGACTATCATTAGCTCATAGTTTACAAATAAAGATAAATCCTCTATTTGCATATATAATGGATAGATTGGGGCCAAAAATCTATCGATCACAAGCTTAAGTCTATCTATTACAAGATAAGTACATATCAAGTCAAAATTACTCCCTCTGTCCTAAACATTGAGCAAAATTTTAGTTCGGCACATGATTTTAGATGAAGAGTATTAGGTAGGATAATTTAAAAATTATGTGATGTAATGGTGTGAAAAGTGTATATTTTATTTTATTTTTTATTTGAGTGATGTGATGAGATAAAGTGTGGGGTAAATATTAAATATAATTAATTATTTCATATTTTAGAAATGTTGTATTGTGTTTGGGATATATCAAAAAAGAAATATTGCAGGATGTTTGGAACGGAGAAAGTACTTGATAGACATAGACTCGGTCTAACCTATTAGAATATGGAAGTAATTGATGCTCTAGGTCCTTCAGCGAGTTCCAAAATGTTCAAGGTTCCAATAGTCTTTCTATCTTGGTTGTCTTTTCCCGGCATTTTTTGGACCCTGGTCATAGCTTCACTTTGCGGTATTCTCTCAGTCACCTTGGGATTTTATCTCAATTGTCTTCAACCACATATTTGGCACATAACACTAGGCTTGGTGAGCTAATATTGACAATTCATTGTTGGATACTTGTCGAATGAGATGTCATTAATAAATTTATTGAAGAAGGTCGTTTGGAAAAGGACAAGTGAGTGCCAAACTTTCTTTGAGAATTTGAAGTTGAAGGCATCAAAGGGCCCTATACTAGGGCTTATAGATTACACAAAGCCATTTGAGCTATATATAGATACCTCGAGACTGCCAGTTTTGGTGATTGTCTGTTTTAGCTATCTGGACTTTTTGTTTTGAATCATTTAGAAAAGACGTTTTGTAATACGAAGTAACTCAAATTATCAGGGTCTCTTGTTGTTGTATCTTCTGAGGTGAACGCAACACGTTTGGGATCAACCTTTATATAGTTCATTTCAAAGGTCTCTAAGGTCTCAATAAAAGCATTTAGGGACATTGTCTCGATTTCTCCAAATCCTGAAGAGTAGACACTTTGTTATAGAATTTCTCAGACACGGTGAACATCATCTTGAATACTAGCTTACTTTTCTCATAAACCAACCCTAAATTGTGAGCATAATTAACCACACCCTTGTATCTATTATTGTATTCGAAAAATTTCTTCATCCTTAAGCTGGAGATTATCAAATTCTTTCTCAATCATCTGAAGTTTAGAGCATCTAACTTTCTCATCCCCTTCGAACGTGCTACCAGTGCATCCCACACCTCATTTGTTGTGTAAAAGCTGAGACTACCTGATACAATGATTGATCGACCCCGTTTATGATTGCATTTATGGACTTGGAATTTGCATCGCACAGAGCTTTTTTTTCAATAGTATATTGCCCTATTGGTTTTTCAATTATAGTAGTATCGATCAGATCGCCTTTATCTCCACATTTTCCTTCAAACATTAATGTCTTCATAGGTGGAGTTCAACCATTTAGAACTGAATCCGAGGCATCTCCTCCAATGGACATTATGAAAAACTTCATTTTATTCTTCCAGTGCTGGAAATTTTCTCTATCCAATAAAGGAGGTCTTATTATCGAGTTGTCTTTCTTTCCTGCCATGGCGATGGACCACTCCTTAGTAGCGTCAGGGAGCCCTGTTTTGATACCAATTGTTGGCCCCAAATTCGTTCAAAACCAAACAACAAACAAATAACAACAACAATGATCAAACAACTTAAACATAAGAACAAATAGATTTAACCACAGACAATTCGTGCAAACAAAGCGCACACACTTTACAAGCTCAAAGATGAAACACACGAAATTGATAATTCGGTTCGGTCGCAAGAGACCTATATATGGGGGGTTCCAACCTAGACGGGTGTATTTACTTGTGAAGTTTTGGTTTTGAGTTTTGATTTTGAATAGCAAAATTTTGAATTAAAATAATTGTTTGATGTGATATAAATATGTATCAATATGATATTTTGAATGTAAAATTAGATGTTAGTGTAATAAAATAAATAAAAATTTGGTATTTGATTTGATGTTTTTGAAGGAAAATGAAGTTGGAATAATAAAATCATGGATAAAATCTCACAAGTAAACAAAGCCGACATGATTTCACTAAATCGAGGACAAGTTGAGCTTATATAAGAGTTGTGTTCATCTCCCTTAAGAGTTGTTAATTTACCTCATCTAGATTCACTCATTAGCCACGAACACCCCCTCACACCCTTACTCACTTATTCATTCTCAGCTAATCATCACCAAAAAAACACTTCAAAAGCAATCTAACAAACTTTATTCCTTATACCAAAATCTATTATTCCCCCAATCAAGTCCCACCACAACACTAGGATGTTACAACAGATTTTTCATTCTTCAATGGAGAGGACCAGTTATACGAGTAAGGGCCTGAAGAACCAATAATGAGTCATCGGCATTATGAGCTTCGTTTATTGTGATCATGGATTCATAGGCCCAGCAGTTTGACCATGTGCAGTCTGTGACTTCCTGCAAATATAAACCAAAATACCAATACCAAAATCCAATGCTAACAATACTATACCATTTAGAAATGTTGATGCAAAAGAGACTACCTCGCGGTGTACGGATAACGGAAGTTGGGCATTAAGCAAAAGTATCTGGTCCATGACAAAGATATATTGACAATCATCCATTACTGCATGGTGACAAAACTTTTACGCAAACTTCAACTTTATCTTACTTAGTGTACAAATCGAGCAAAGTTAATTATATGTTAGATACATTTAGTTTCAATGCATCCAATCGCATCACCTAACTGTAAGAAGCCCTTCCCGACATATCAAGGAAAGACCAAAAATCCCTTGGCTGATGCTAAAAAATGCAAGATGCAAAAAATTTATAAAAAGAAAAGACTTACTCTTCACCATCAGACGATCTATTGGACATGCTCGCTCTACGACAAGCTTTAGCAAAACAATTTTAAATAGTGTCTAACTCCAAATACACAATACACCTAGGGTGTGTTTGTTTGAGAATTTGGATTTTGAGTTGTAATTTGAATAGTATAAATTTTGAATTTGAATAGTTGTATGATATTATATAAATAGGTATTGATATGATGTTTTAAATGTAAAATTGATTTTTTAGTATAAAATAAAAAATAGGTATCTGATTTGATATTTTTGAAAAAAAAAAAGAATAAATAGTACAAATCTTCACAAATCCCTCAAACAAACACACCCTAGGTATTCATCGCGCGCTAAGACATTAGCCGAACAATCATTTTATTGGTCTAACACATTAGACATCAATGCATATCCGCAAACATGTCTGATTTGCCAACAAGATAAGAATGGAGCAAAAGCCAAACCGACAGAATTGTTAGCAAATAAATACAGATAAACTTAATCCGACAAATATTATTCAATCAAAATTCTCTACGGGGAGTATTATTTAAGCACGACAACTGCCGCCACTAGATTTTAGTACCATATACTTCCTAATTTCACTATCAATGTTTTATTTTCCTAAAAAAATATTAAATTAAAATTTATTTATTATTATAATTTATTTTTTTTACTAGATTCTTCTAAAGTCAATTCATGGTATAGTAGTTATTGCAAGTGGCGGCAAATGGATAAGCTAGCTTTAATGCACCACCCCATGATTTTTAATATCAATATTAATACTATTTCTTCATGGTCCCATCTTCACGCTTTTACAGCCTGTTCTCCATCTCTATAGTCCAATTTAAATACTTTCTCCTTTCATTTATTTTGTCACAATAATAGGGTTCAATTTTAATTCAAATACGTACTCATCTTTTCTTCACCACCCACTATGTGATTATTTTTTAATTTTTTAATTTTTGCCATCTCTCTATTTCAATTTTGTCCAACATAAATTTCTCTGTCTTGGGTCCCACGTCTTTCATTTCATTTTCAAATTCTCGTAAATATTTAATTGGTTATTAACTTATTAAAGTCTAGTCCAATCAAACCCGGTCCAGCCCCAAGTCCGGTCCAGCCCCGGCCGACGCTGTTCTTGACTGTTAGGTTTGGAGCTTCGAAGCTTTCAAAACGGCGCCGTCCCTGCGTGGATCTCACAACACGCAATTCAATGAAAACAACCAAGTGCCGGCTAGGGCACAAACTAATTTCCAAAGCAGAAATCAACAGTAAGCAATGGAAATGGTGGAAAAGTAGGTATACGAATTGACCGAAGGAATTAAGGAACAGAAGAAACGTACCTGGAAATGGACGACGCAACGCAAATCTCAGGAACGACGACGGTGGACGAAACACCACCCGACGCTTGAGCGACTAACGGATGGATGGAGAACGAATGGATGATTGATCGATTGGTTTCTCTCTCTCTAGTTCTCGTGTTTTTGTTTTGAGAATTGGATTATAGCAGAGTGAATTGGATCTCAGATCTCTTTCAATTATAGTGTGTATTATGAATATGCTGCTAAATGATGTCCAATTATGTCCTTCATTTTGCAAATCATATGTACAACGGAGAGAATCATCGATCCTCCGCTTTCCAAAATTGCACAGGTGGTGGTTACCGCTGGATCTCCCCGGAGAACAGATCGGACGGTCTGTATGCTTTTAAAAAAACTGCAGTGATTCCTCAAGGATCGCCGGCGCTGGTCATGACGGAGAGGCGGCTCGGTCGCGGCTGGAAGTCGGCTCGGCGGCGCTGCTGATGAGAGGACGGACGGATCAAGGAGGCTAGGGCTCTCTTCACCAGATCTCCTTCCACAGTTCCGATCCGAACCAGAGAATTAGTCATCGCCGACCTCCGCATGTTCAGGCGGTTCGGCGAGTAGGAAATGGAGTGCTGGCTTCCGCCGAAGGTGTTCTTATGCAAGGCGCAACGAAACGAACCTGGATGCGTGGTCGGAGAGCAGAGGCACGTCCTCTTCTGAGCGCCGCTCCTCTGAATTACATGACTCCGACGCGGCGGTGCGGCTATCGACCGGCGAGGGGATATAGATCTGTCGATGGAGAAGCGCACGGACGGCGTCGGAGGCGGCGGTGAGAGCGCGTGGAGGCTGACGCGCGTGGGAGAGGTTGAACGGCGTTGGTTTAGGAAAGTCGGTGAGGAGGAATAATAGGCGGTAGAAGACGCAAAGGAAGAAGAAGACGACGTCGTTGTAAAAGGCGCCGACGCATCGGAAAAAGGATTACAGATCGGAGCGGCGGAGCGGCGGGAGGCCGGAACGACGGCGACGGCGGACCTTCTAGAAGAAGCAGCCATTTCAGTAAAAGAGATTCGCAGAGAGAGAAAGGAAGAGAGAGAGAGAGAGAGAGAGGGTAAGAATATTGAATTTTAATTTTTTTTTTTAATTTTTGTAAAGGGCCCTAAGGCTCTTCATTTGGGCAAACATAGCCGGTGTAAGAGGCTTGATTTATAGGTGGGAAATGGGAATGGCAATTGTGTAAATAAGTGGGGAGTGGAGGGTAAATCGGGAGCGTGGGGTCCACGGAGATTGATGGGATCTGATCGGACGGCTGAGATGGGGCTGCGTAGTATTCGAGAATATTAATTAGGTGATGAGGTGCGGCAGCAACGGTTGACCTACACATTACACAATGCTCAAGCTGTTTGGTGGTAAGAATAAATAATAATAATGTAAATTGTAATAAAAGAATGCAGTTATATGTAGATATGGTGTGGGGGGATTGGTAGGATGACTGACTGTGAGTGACTGACATCTGGTGGGGGTGACGGACAGCTGGTCATAGAAGTAATTAATTAATTATTACACGCTTTAATTATATTTTAAATATTATAAATTATAAATTTTTAATTTTAATTAAATTATATAATTATTTTAATATAAATTTATAATTATTTTTATTAATATATTTTTTAATTATATTTTATTTAAATTTTTGTGTATATATATATTTATATAAGGATAGAAAGAGTATTATTATTATAATTATGGTCCAATGGAGAGAGACAACAGCCTTTGGACGTTATGTAAGGCCAAGAAAAGAGTTGAAATATATATGCAAGAAAGTCGGGTTTGGGTAAGAAAAGGAAGCTTGACATCTGGGCCAACCCCACACGTTATCTTTTCCCTGTTTTCTGACTTTTTCCCCTCTTTAAGAAAAAATAAATAAATTAAATATTGTAGTTTAGGGGTTACGGAGATGGTTTCGGTTGAAAGTCCAATCTGTGTTTGTTTGGTTACAGTTGGATTTCAAGTTGAAGATGAGGTGTGTTTGTCTGGGTTCAAGAATGATTTTTTTTTTTCTTTTTTTTTTTTTCATATACTCCTTCTATTCTAAATAAGGTGCAATATTTATTTTTGACACGAGTTTTTAGGTAGATAGTATTAAGTAGGATAATTTAGAAATTGAATGATGCGATGGAGAGAGAAATATATATTTTATTTTTTTTTTATTTGGATGATATAATGGAATAAAGTTTGCGGTAGATATTAAGTATAATTAATTATTTCTTATTTTGGAAATGTTGCAGCGTGTTTGGGATATACCAAAAATAAAATATTGCAGGGTGTTGGGGACGGAGGGAATACATATCTTTTAAAATATATATTATCTCCGTCAAACTCTAAAGGTTTCATTTACTTTTTTTAAGTGTTAATTTTTTAATATTAATTATTATATAAAAATATAATACAAAATAAAAAATTATAAAAGTACTTTCATTAGTGTTTTATAATACTAAGATCATCTCCAACGCAATGTCAAAAATGACGTTGCAGTTCCATATTTGGAGATTTGCCTCTCCAACGCAACGTTATTTCCAACATCATTTTTTGTGTTTGCTTAAGTACAACACCAACAACGCCAATTATGATATTTTTTTTATTAATTTTTTATAAATTTTTATAGTTGTATATATTTTTTAATTGTATATATTTGTATTTTTTTTAATATAAAAAATTGTCTAAAATAATATATATAATAAAATATTTAGAGAATGTTCTTTTTGGAGTTGAAAATATAGTTGTGGGTTAGAGTTAAAGTACTATAGCAACTGCATTTTTAGGGTTATAAATGCACAAATGGAGTTGTCCAGTTGAAAATAACCTAATAGAAGAATATTTGTAAAAAAAAATAATAATGCAAATATAAGAATATTTTTAATGTTAAGTATAATGACGCAAAAGATAAATATAGCCCTTAGAGGTGGACGGAGGGAGTATTTTATTTGTTTCATTCGAATGTGTGTGTGTGTTTTTTTTTTTTTTTTTAATTTTATATATATTAAAAAATAATACTCCCTTCATGTCATGAGAATGATATAATTTTATATTTTTGTTCATCTTAAAATAAGAATATTATTTTATAATTTAGTAACTGTACTACCCATAACATAATTAATATCCCTATAACTTTTAATATATTATATAAATGTTATTACTTTTATATTAGTATTTTTTCTTTTTAACTATAAACCAATAAAATATTAATATTAATAAATCCATCAAAACAAATGGTGCTCTTTTTTGAGACATAGATAGTAATATTTATTTTTAGCACGTGACATTTAATATTAATTATTATATTAAAATATAGTACAAATAAAAAAATTGTAAAAATACTTTCATTAATGTCTTATAATACTAATGAAATGATATTTGTACAAAAAAATTATACAAATATAAAAATATTTTTAATGTTAAGTACAATAACGCAAAAAATAAATGTGACATTTAGAGACGGATGGAGGAAATAGTATATTGTAATTTAATGAAAAATTAAAGGGTATTTTAGTATTAGTATATGATTATTTTTACTATAATAGAAAATTAATACTTTTAAGTAAAACATAAAAAAAAAAATATAACAATGATACTTTAAGTTGAAACGAAAGAAATATTAAATTAAGAGTTTGTTGGTTTAGTATTTTATTTTTAGATACTCACTTTGTTCCATGAAAATTGAACCATTTGATTAGGGATACCGTATTTAAGGTAAGAATGTTTAATTAGTTAATAATGAATTATGGTATTATTTTATTATTAAAATAATTAATAATATTGATAGTTTTAAAGTAAATTTAATAGATACAATTTAAAAAATTAAAATATATATATTTAAATATTTTAAAAATTATGTAGCAATAAAAAAAAATATATGCAATATGGATATCATTTTGTAGAGAATAAAA
Organism: Andrographis paniculata; assembly: GCF_009805555.1. Classification (NCBI taxonomy): domain Eukaryota; kingdom Viridiplantae; phylum Streptophyta; class Magnoliopsida; order Lamiales; family Acanthaceae; genus Andrographis; species Andrographis paniculata. The sequence continues at coordinate 2,238,633 of NW_026137589.1, forward strand.
TTTTCTATAATACAAGTAAACAAAAAATACTTTTATTTATTTATAATTAATAAAAATTAATTTTATAAAAGATGTAGAATTTTAAATATAGATAAAAATATTTTTTTTTAAGGAGAGATATAGAAATAAAAGGATTTTGAGTGAATCATATCTATTTATAATGTTATATGTTATATAGTTAATTAAGTTTATTTATATTTGTTAAGCATATTTTGATTTAGTAAATTGTATCTAAAATAGAAAAATGTCAATTGTTATAGAACATATAAAAATAGAAATAGTTCCAATTGTGGTACTATGGAGGGAGTATTTTTTATATGAGGCACCTAAAATGGTGATGTTAATATTAAAAGTTGTTCATTTTGTATTTTTTTATGGTTATTTTATTTTATTTTTTATGTTAGTAATGATGAATTGTGTCGGTAATAATAGTAAATAATATTATGTTAAAAAATTGACTTTTTATAAGTAAATAAAGTACATATATCAGATGCCCTCCATCACATTTGAAATGAGCTTTTTTTTTTCGGATTTTATAGTAAATTAAGAAATAATAATATTTTTATTGATCAGTGAAAATATGTAAGAAGTTTTGACATTTTTGTCATTTTATTTTTTGTATAAAGTAATTGTATATGTAACGGTGTTTGTAATTTAAATAAAATTTAAGAATACGCTGATGTTAGCGTATAATTACTTTTACTAAAACAAAAAAGAAATAAGCATTTTTGAGTTAGATAAACAAAAATGATAAAAATGAGTACTTTGAATTGAGATAAAATAAATATATCATGTGTTCATGTGTATATATATTGTATTTTTAATAATAAATCTAAGAAATTGCCTCACCTAAAAACACAATGTGAACAAACCCATATTTTATATTGAAAGTTACTTTTTTTTTTTTTTTTTTTTTTTTTTTTTTTTTTTTTGTAGATGATAAAATATATACTTACCCGTTCCAAAATATATAATCCATTGTTTAGATCACAATTATTTAGGTAGTAGAAATTAGTAAAGTAATGGATCAAGTGCTGATACATTTAATTCAGCATCCAAGCTGAATGTTTTAAAAAAATTTATTCTCTTCGTTCCATTAGAAGGGTGTCATTTATTTTTTACAAGTAGATTTTTTAATATTAATATTATATTGAATTGTAGTAAAAAAGACAAAAATACCCGTATTAGTATGGTGTAATATAAAAGTAATGTCATTTGTGTAATATATTGTAAATTGAAAGGGTATTTATTATATTAGATATGTAGTACAATTATTAAATTAGGAAATGATAACTTGTTTTGGAAGGGACAAAAATAGAAAATTGTAACCTTTCAATGGGACTGAGGGAGTATATTAATTTATCTCATTTAATTATATTATTAATATAATTAAGATAGTTAATTTTTGAACTAATCAGCACTGCTGCAAAATTTATTTCAACATCCAATCCCTTTCCAATTAGTAATTTATTATAAACTAAAAATTATTTTTGGTATCATTGTATACTACAATTACCAATTTCGTCATGTTGAATTTTTTTTCTTTTTTCGTTATCAATTTTCGTCTTATTCAAACTAAAATTTATCAATGTTAGTTTCATGGTAGCTGATAAGGACTGAAACGGCTGTATTAAATGATTCAGGAGGGCAACTCACACAGCCGTGTTAGATTCAACATGACGTATTCACTGCCATGCACTGAACATGACCGTGTTTATGCCCCTATTCACGGTCATGTACACGTTTGAGTTCCTGTCTATGTTTACGACTTTCTTCTCAACACAATTATGTTTATGTCCATATTCACGGCCATTTTTTAATATGGTCATATTTTAAGTAATATTTCTTATTGTTTTCACTTTTTTTATTCAAATTATTTGATATATATTTATATTTTAACAAAAATATTTTTTACAATTATTTAAAATATAAAAATATTATATTTTAATATTTTAAAAACTAATTGCAAAAAAATATAAAAATAATATATTAATATATATTTAATAATCATAATTATATGTGTATTCAGAATTGATAATAAATTTTTATAATAATTTAATTAATAATTTTAAATAAAAAAAGTATAATATTATTTAAACTATTATAATAATTTAACTGGAAAAATTACATAAAAAAATTATTTAATTACTGAATAATTATAAATTTTTTAATTAGTATAAAAATGATTTTAAATAATATTTATATTTTTTTTAAAAAAAATTAAATTTAAATCATTTTAAAGATTTTACTATATTTAAAAAGTACATATATAATTATGATTATTAGAAAGATATAAAGTATTATTTTATTATTTTTACAATTTTTTTTCATTTTATTTTTTTAAAATATTAAAATATATATTTTTATATTTTTAAAAAATTGTAAAAAATATTTTGTTAAAATATAAGTATATACTCTCATCCTCCAATTTTAAAGTATTCATTTCCTATTTTAGAAAAAGTAATTATGTATTAATACTAAAATATCATTAACTTTTACTTAAATTACAAAGATACTTTTACACATACAATTACTTTATACATAAATTCAAAGAGAAAAAATCCAAATACTTACACACTTCCACCTACCAATAAATTATTTTTATTTCTTAATTTAAACAAATTTCCAAAGGATCTATTTGAAATAGACCGGAGGGAGTATATCAAATAATTTGAATAAAAAAAGTAAAAATAATAATGACTATGACCTAGAAAATTGACCATATTCAAAACAGGTCATGAACATGGTTTAGAACATGGCTATATTGAGAACATAATTGTGAACATGAAGAATAATATGACTCAAGGTCGTGAACATAGACATAAACATTATTGTGTTGACAACACGGATATGAACACGGTCGTACTTAGAACATGACCGTGGATCTATTAACACAACTATGTTCAGTGCAGGGTGATGAACACGACTGTGTTGAATCCAACACGGCCGTGTTGGCTGTTTGGGTTGCTCAGTCACTTTTTTGAATCATCCAACACGGCCGTATTCCGTCCCTAACAGCTACCATAAATTAAAATTGATAAATGTTAATTTAAATATAACCAAAATTGATAAATAATAATAATAATAATAATAAATCAATTGGACCAAAATCGATAATTGTGATATACAATGAGACCAAAAATAAGTTTTACTCTTTATTATATTACTCCTTCTGTGCCATTTACCGTGTTCATCTTTCCATTTATGTTTGTAACACTTTTGCTGTCACTTTCTTTTTTTGGAAAAAAATTGTACACTTTAGTCGTATATTAAATTTTTTAATTTATAAATTTTTTATAAATTGATTAACCTTAATTTTAATTTAAAATTATTTTTATTATAAGATAATTATTTTTACTAATATATTTTAAATTATTTACTAATTATACATCTCCTAATATTTGCAAATAATTTGAATCGAACCAAAATAAAAAAAATAATATATTAAAAAATAATTAAAATTTTAATTAAATCAAAATATTTGCAAATATTTCAAATATCTGAATCGAAACCGAACTGAAATCGAACCGAATATAATTATTAATATAAATTTTAAAATATAATAATATAAATATATTCGGTTCGGTTAACCGAACCGAAAAAATATCAAAAACTGAAATCGAACCGAACCGAACAAATATCAAATATGTAGTATTTGTATTCAAACCGAACTTGTTCGGTTAACCGAAAATTCGATTCGATTCAACGATTCGATGATTGAGTTCAATTTTTTTGTCCATCCATACCAAAAGTCAAAATTAACTAAAGGCTAGAACAAAATTCACCTTTTTCTTTTTTCTCTTTCTATTCTTCTCCTTCGTCTTCACCTTCCATTTCTCTTTACACTATTGTCACCACCCCTAATCCTCTCCCAACTTTCAGCGAATTATTTGGAGGATTGGATTGGATTTACACTCTTCATCCAATTTTTCCTCCAAAAATATCAAATCAAACATCTATTTTTTATTTTTTATATTATACTAAAAATCAATTTTACATTCAAAACATCACATCAACACCTATTTATATAACATCATACAACTATTCAAATTTAAAATTTTTACTATTCAAATCTCAATTCAAAATCCGAACCCCCAAACAAACACGCCCAAAATAGATCGTCAATTCAAAGCCAATGTTTGCCTTCAATACTCTACAATTAATCTCCAAAATTGCCGACTCGTTGGTCCTCAAATCCCCAAATCCACATAAATAAGAGCAAATAATGAGAAAACATTCATTACTAACAATCAAACGTACAACAAATATCCTATTTGTGAAACATCCAACGCTTGTATAGTATCGATTCTTAGGCTATTTCCAACTCATTACTCTATTTTCGCAACAACTATAGTAAAAATACTGTTGATTTATAATAATTTTACTTCAATCATAAATTTCAATTTTTACTCTAAAAAGTATATTATATATATATTCATCTTATATACTCCTTCCGTCCGACTAATAGATATACATTTACTTTTGACACAAAATTTAAGCAATAATAGTATTTTAATTGTAATTGGTGGTTTAAAAAAGTGTCAAAATAATTTCACTATTGTTTTTGGTGTAAAAATAATGATACGATGAGTATTAGTGGAAAAATTGGGGTATTTAATGAAATAATTACTTTGTAATTTGACAACTCAAAATAAAAATATGTATAGTTTTTGGCTGGACGGAGGGAGCAATATTTTATTCAACTTTTTATATTTAGAAATTACACCAAACTTTAATTTGTTTGTACATTATCACCAATATATATATATATAATTTTTATTTTATTTTAAAAGTACATATATTAAAATTAGTATCTATAAATAATTTTAAATAAATAATCAAATGCTATCAACCTAAATATGATATAATTATTAAACAAAGATAACATAATATTAATAGTTCATTACAAATTCTTTACGAAACATGCATTACATTTATAATTTAATAAAACTCCGACATACTTATTCAGTGGAGTTACTATATTATTCTCATATATGCTCAATTAAATTATTACGGAGTGCGAAACGGACATCTTTGTCTATAATTTGTCTATTTCAAGTAAAAAATTGTTGAAGTTGGATGGTTTCATTTGTTGTCATTTCAACTGACGGAGGTAGTGTTTCTAAAACTTCTCTTATAGGTGCACTTAGACCGAGTTCATCTCCTATTATCATATAATGTATAACAATGCAAGCTGTGATAAGATCATGCAGAACATTTTTTATTTCCAAAATCGAACAACTCCAACAATTTATATGTCAACGTGATTGGAGAACTCTAAATGTAGATCAATATCTTTTCTAACAAGACTTTTGTTTATGTGCACAAAGTCTTTTCTCTAGACCTCATGAATCGTGAATAGTTTGCACAATAGTAAACCACTTAGGATAAATATCACCGGTTAAATAATATATCATATTTTATATTTCCCAGGATAAACAATTCATAGAGCAAGATTTAGAAAAAAGTGCGAGAATTCTAAAATATTAATGTTATTATTGACATTTGGCATACCACAATATGCATGTCATATTTAAATATCATAATCAACCACAACTTCAAGAATAATAATTGATGATCCACTGCAACATGCATATTGACTTGTTAAAGCCCTAGGACAGTTTTTGCATTTCCAATGTATACAATCTAAATTGCCCAACATACATGGAAAACCACGAGATTCTTCCATATGAAGCAATCTTGTCATATAGCATTTTCATTATATGAGAGAGCACTACCAAAGTGTTTCAAGGGTGTGGTTATCTTGACGTAGGTCTGCCTCCGGCCTATATAGGATGTCGAAGTTAGTAAGTTGAAAAAACTTCAACGGCAGCACAATAAAATCTCTTAACACTTTCAATTGTCATTTAATAAACTTTAATGTGCTCGTAAGTTGAATATACAATTACACTATATGCTAACACCCGAAAAACAACAATTATATTTTGTAAGGTTGACAACCAAGTCTACCAAGGTCATCTCTTCGTTGTTGAAAATACATATCGTGATCTTTAATCGCATTAACAATACAAATAAACGGACTTCGAGACATTTGAAATCTTCGATGAAACATTTGTTCATTATATAAAAGACTATTTAAAAAATAATTATAATATAAGTTATGGTCGGAACTTTCACAATCATGATTAGTACTTGATGGCCTGAGATAGAGTTTCGATGATTTGATTGATAGAGATTGAGTAACCGTTCCAGATAAGCATTGTTTTGTATCAATATGAAGATTGCTACTTTATCATCTTGAATGGACTCCATGAAAATTTTGCTAACTTCTTTATCATCTGATGATGATGAGTTACTCATATTGAAGAAATAATATTGTTTTGATAGATAAATATATCTTTGATGAATAAAACTTGGTTAGATGAACACTAATTTATAGAATAAAAAAAATTAGTCCCGTAAGGGATGGCATGGTGGTATAGGGGTTGGACTTGTGACCGTGAGGTCATGGGTTCAAACCCCGACGCTCAGGTTACCTGCCACACATAGTTCGCCTAGTGTGACTTTTCCGTCGGTTAGATTCGGACGGGGGTTTACCCAGTGCGCACTTGCGGGTAGCAGCTATTGTCCAACAAATGAAATGAAGATAAAATCTAATCCATCGGTTAGTTATTTGGATAATATAAATATCTATTTAACGGATGAAATAAAAATAAAATCCAAACAAACCGTTCGAATTAGTTAAAGATGAATTACTACATTCATGACAAAAATTGATTGATTAGAATTTTTTAGATATAGTCAAATATAAAATAAATAATTAAAATTGGTCAAAAAAGTGTTGATAATGTTTCAGTCCGATTCAATGTCTAGGAATTGTGAAATTGAAATCAACTCTTTGGATTAAACTTTTTAATGGATAGGATATGAAATCTATCCAAAATGTTTGTCTCTAAATGTAATTTTTATTTTTTAGTAATTGTATGAAAATATCTCACTTCTCATCATAATATAATACAATTTTATTAAAAAAATTTTCGAAATGTTCATCCGAGGTGGTGGTTATAGTCGTGATAAAGATGTGTTGCTATACCAACAATATTTGGATATCACACGAGATCTAATCACTGGAAGGCAACAATCAATTGATCAATTTTAGAATTGAATCATTGATGCATATATTAAAAATAAAAATCCTGATTAAGAGATACGTAGTACAAGATGCGTACAAAATCAGATCTAAGCCATGAAAAAAGGTGTTCAAAAATTACTTGCTTGCATCAAGAAAATAAAAACATTGAAACTCAATAGAGCTTTGAAGATAGATATTGTAATTTTTTTATTAAATTTATTGTTAATATATATATATTTATATATAAAGTTCAATTTGTAACCCAAAATATTATTTGCTGTTAAATCAAACAAATAAGATACTAATGCAGGAAGATGCAAGCTTAAAAAAAAAAGGTTTTAAATTTGACCATGTTTGAAACTTGTTAAAATATTTTGAAAGATTTAGGGTGCATTTGGCAATTAGCTGATAGCTTTTAGCTATTAGCTTATTCAATTAGCTGTTAGCTGCTAGCTTATTCAATTAGCTGGTTTGACCAGCTAATTCAATTAGCGGTTTATATTAAAGTGTTTAGTAAAATAATTGTTTGACATTAGCCGTTTATACATAAAATGACTATTAAGGACATTGATATGTTATTTTTTAAAATATTTAATTTTGTTCATTTTGGTTTGAAATTTATGAGAATTTTTGTTATTAATTATTGAAAATTATAAAAATATTATAAAATATTTATTTTTATTTTTATTATTTAGATCTGAGAAAATTATTTTTACTAAAAAATAATAATTTTTTATTAAAATTATGTAAAATAAAATAATAAATCTTTCGTATATATATTTTTATTATGTTAATATATATAAATAAATTAATAAACTTTGTTTTTTTTTATTTGATTTAGTTTTAAAAATTTATATATTTTAGAAATAAAATAATTTATATGTAATAATTAATAATAGTAATTATTTTAAATTTAAAAAAATAAAAATATAATTTAATAAATTAAATATATTAAAAATAATTAATAAATATTGTTATAAAAATATATTTATATGTATAAAATAAATAATTAAGTTTTAAGGGTAAATAAAGAATAATCAAAATTAAAATGAAAAAGTTCTTTTAAAACGCTGGATAAATGAACTTTTTAGAAATTAGCTTTTTGGGTCCAAAAAGCTAATTTACCAAACACCTAAATTAGCTTTCTGACTGGTTAAACAACTGAAAGCTGTTCAATAAGCTAAAAGCTTTTCAAATGCTATTTCCCAAACACCTTCTTAATAATCGCAATGAAGCTAGAAATCTGTATAAAATATCTCAAAAAAATAATTTAACTCATCTATCACCATGTCGGATAACACAGCTCTTGAATTTTTTGAAAATTCATCATTTTCTCTTAATTTAGACGATGATGAGAGTAGATTAAATTTAAATTATAATGTTAACGGGTCTTTATATGAACTTTTCATGGGGTAAAAAAATCAAAGTAGAAAAAGAAAAATGAAGACAAAGAAGTCATCCATGTTATTGAAGTTAAAGAACAAAATTCAATAATTTACGAAATGCTACAAAATAGAGTTTGTTCATCCAACATATTTTTGAATGGCATGATTCTCTATAAATATTATAAAGAAATATAATATATACTCTGTTCATTAAAAAAATAAAATTAAAATTAACAATTCAATATAAAATAATATTTTTTATATTACTGACACGATATTTTATACATAATATGAAAACATATTTATCCAAAGATAAAAAAGTGAACACACCCATCATCTTTCAACAAACAAGAAAATTCGAATGAAAAAAATTAGTATATAAGAAAACAACATGTGAGGAAAAAATTATAAATATGAATTTGAATACTATTTGTAATCCTGCTTAACGTGTTTATTATCAGCTCGAGACAAAAAGAAAAAAATTACATAAAAGAACACTAGGATTTCATGAATTAAATTCACTGTATTTTTCGAATGTGTTTTCTAAATATCAAAATGATATTGATGGAGATAGAAATGGTGATATTCTTTTCTATTAAATTAGTATAATTTAATATTTTATATAAATTTTATTTTATCAATGTAATTTGTTTTTCATGCAATGTGTTTTTTTATGTAATTTGTATTTTATCAATATAATATTTTATGTAATTTAGTTTTTTATGCAATGTGTTTTTGTGTCTTAATTTTCTTTACTTCAATAATTTTATTACATGTATCATTTGTCAAAAAAATAAAATTTTGTATTATTTAGAAAAAAATTACAAAATATTTTTTAAAAGATAAAATTATATATCATTTTTCCAAAATATAAAATCATATATCATCTTTCAAAAGAAAAAATTACACAATACACTTTGTTGGGACTCCATTTACGGATATATGATTAATGACTGCGTTTCCCTAATAATTTGAATTTTTAGGTGAGACGGTCATTTAGCATCCGACAGACTTAAAAACTAAGAAATTACATAAAATATTAAACTCCAAAAATTAAGTGAATTTTTAGGTGAGACGGTCATTTAGTATCCGACAGACTTAAAAACTAAGAAATTACATAAAATATTAAACTCCAAAAATTAAGTGAGCTTACATTGTAACAAACTTCATTTATGAAGTGAAACTAACAAATTACATAGAATATCATGTCTATATTGTGCTTGTGTCTATACCATATTTAATGGTAATTTTTTTTTTTTTTTCAGAAAATGATTAAACACCTTAATCTCATTTAAAAATTTTTAATTTAATCAAATTAATTAGTTATTTTAATTTTAATTTATAATTATTTATATTAGAGGAATAATTATTTTAACTAAGGGTGTGTTTGTTTGGGGGATTGAATTTCCAATCCACTATTCATTTTTCCTCAAAAAAACATCAAATCAAACACCTATTTTTTATTTTTTTATATTATATTAAAAATCAATTTTACATTCAAAACATCACATTAATACCTATTTATATCACATCATACAACTATTCAAATTCAAAATTTTTACTATTTTGTTATATATATTTTGGCCCAACTCAATACCAAGTCCAACCCGCAATCCAAAACCCTTTAACCCGACCCGACCCACACCTTATAACTCCCCCAAACCACCCCCCTTCTCATTAGATAGTGTATTGCGCGATTTGGAGTTTGTTTTTCCTCTCCCTATGGTTCATCTTCTTCGAGTTCTTCTCGGTAAGTTTGGGGTTCTCTTCTTCGCCGAAATCGCCGTCGTTCTTGTTCGATTCCCTCGGTAAGTTGTTCATCTGGGTGTTTTTGTGAGGTTTTGGGGAAAATCGGTCGATTAGAGTTTAGGGTCGATCGAGTCTGTTGGTTTGGGGTTTTGTTTGGAGGCGGTTGGGTTAGTCCCTAAATGTGAGTCATTAGGTTGTAGACCGAGCCGTAAGAATAGTTTCCCCTATCCTTTGTCGAGTCGCTTGAAAATCGCCGGAAGAGGAAGTTGCCGGAGCTGCAGCGCGTGACTGGGTGTGTTCGCCGGAAGACTGTCGAAAGAGGGAAGTTCATGTTCTGCCTTGTCTAATCTTGAATCCTGATTTTTTGCATAGTTTGATTGTGTTCTTAAATTGATTTTCAGAAAGTATATTAGTTTTATTTCAATTTTGTTGGGCACATTCTAGTTGATGTTGTTTTTGTTTGACAGATTATATATATAAAACACAACATATTCAAATCCCAACTTAAAATTCAAACCCCCAAACAAACACACCCTAATATATTTTTAATTATCTAATAATTATACTTATCTTAAATTTTTGTACTCCCTCCGTCCCAATATAATAGTCTTATTTACCATTTTTGTCCGTCTCAAGACAATAGTGTCATTTCCATAAATAATCATATCACCATAAAACTATCCCTACTTTTTCATTATTATTACACAATTGCCACAAATTTTACACTAATATACTCACAAGGGCAAAAAAGTCGTTTATTCTTACTTTTTACCACTACCAATATAATATCAATATTTCTTAAATCTCGTATCCAATACAACAAGACTATACGTTTTAGGATGGAGGGAGTATTTTTTCGGATGCAGGAGCCGAGGAGGGGAGTATTATATATAATGAACTTGAACTTATATTTAGTCTTATTTGGGGTGTGTTTCTTTAGGGGAGTTTGGGGAAAGTTGAGTTTGTGTTTGATTTTTATTTGAATTTTGAGATGAGTTTAAATTTTCTTGTTTCTTTTGTGTTTGGGTTTGGTTGGAGTTTGGAGAATTTTGATGTGTATTGATTTGATGGATAATGAATAAAATAATATAAATGTGTATTAAATTTAATCGATAAAATTTATATTGTATGATTTGATTATAAATTTATATTATATCCACCATATATATAAATTTTTATTTATTTGTATTATAGAAAATTTTATTCTGACATATATATATTGTATATATATTTTTCATTAATTATAATAAATATTAAATAAAATTTTAATTTAAAAAAAGAGAAAAAAAAAAAGAACAGATTTGGCGCCCCTTTTCTGTACACAGTAATTACTCAGTAAAATAGGACCAAACCTGGAGAAACATACCCTGAATAATAATAATAATAATAATAATAATAATAATAAAACTCGCCTTGCCACGTTAACCATAACTTTAGTTCTAATTTCTTTAGACCTCAAGACTTTGAAAAGTTTGAAATAAATGGAGATTTTGTGCATGCACCTATGGATTACACCCTTCTTTGTTCGAGAGACAAATTAGGGTTGTGTTTGTTTGGATGTTCGGATTTTGATTTAGATTTTGATTGGAATAATAAATTTTTTTAATTGAAATAGTTGTATGATAGAATATAAATAGATGTTGATGTGATGTTTTGAACGTAAAATTAATTTTTAAAATAATATAAAAAATAAAAATATATATTTAATGTGATATTTTTGTGATTTTTTTTTTTGAATAAATAGTAAATTTTTGGCAAAATTTCTCGATCAATCGCACCCTAGATATATCAATAATATATACAATTATATAACATATTTAAATACCTACAATAATTTATTTATTTCTATATAGTTTTATTATGTAGTAGTATAATAAAAATAATTTATTTATTTATACATAATCCTATATTTTTATTGTCTAACAATATTTTTATATAATATTATATTTTAATAATCTGAAACATATAATTTACTATTTTAAATTTTAAATAGGAAAAATTAGAGACAAAAAAAAAATTAAAATTAAAATATGATAGATAAAATGTTATAATTGATTAATGAGTTTTAAATATATTTATAGATAATTTTTATTGAATTTAAAAAAAATTTGAAAATTTAAGATTTCAAAAAAAAAAAAAAAGATAATACTTGACTAGTTTTTATTATTTTTGTCGAAGATAACCAGTTCTTGACAAATGTAATAAATTTAAAATAACTGCATTTTTTTTATTAAAGGTAATGAATATTGTTATAGTAAAAATCAAAAAGGTAATCACAAAGGCAATTAAAAAGGTGACTATAACGGATGCTCTTATACGATTTAATATAAATATAATTAATAAAAACAATGTATACAATTAGGTCACCTGTTGCACATGGTTCGCCTAGTGTGACTTTCTCGTCGGGCCTGATTTGCAGAGTATTAGGTTCGGCCGGGGATTTACCTAATACACACTATCGATAGCGACTGCGAGTTTCCACGTCATAAAAAAAAAAAAAAAAAAAAAGAATCATCTTCAAATGTGTTTTTAAGCTCCAATTTTCAAAATAATTAAGTTCAAACAACATTGAAACCTGACTCTTTGTTACATATTTGTCAATATATGTATGAGACTGGTAGTATTTTTTATCTTTTGTATTTTAACTTCACCTTATTCAATTAATTCTCAATACCAAATGTATCACACATCGTTATGCCTTGTTCTATTGTACTCCCTGTGTCTGGATAATACGGGCTATTATGAGAATTTAAGTAAAGTATAATTAGTAAATAATTAACAAGTGTATTAGTAAAAGTAATTATTATATACTAAAAATAATTATGAATTAAGATTAATATGACTAAATAGTTTAATTAAAATTTAAAAAAATTAAAATTAAAATTTTAAAATATGATTAAAGTGTATAATCAATTTTCCAAAAAAAAAAGGACAAATTATGTGGGACGGACGAAAATAGAAAATATGGACAAATTATGTGGGACGGAGGAAGTAATAAATTGTGTTTGTTCAGTGGGTTTTAGGGAAATTTAGGTTTGAAATTGGTTTTTATTTATCGAGGTGAATTTGAATTTATGTGTTTTTATTTTTTTGTTTAGATTTGTTTTGAATTTGGAGAGTTTTGATGTGTATAGATTTGATGGTAATGAATATAATAATATAAATATGTATTAATTTGTATAATTTGATTATAAATTTATATTATATTTACATATATATTTCTAAATTTTTATTTATTTGTATTATTAAAATATTATCATCTACAAAATACATATATATATTAAATTATAATTATTATACATATATATATATATATTTATATTTATAATTTGAAAACAAAAAAAAAGGCAATAGGGCATATGGGTCTCCCCCCAAACCCCTCCCTCCAGCCCAGTTTTGGGCTGGAATACGGTAAATTGAGCGGGAGAAACACACTTTTAATTCTTTGTTAGATAAATAGCAATTTAATTGTCACAAATGTAACGTAATTTTGACTTGTGGCTTTGGATTCTAAAATTTCTACAAATATGAAATTCTTCATAAATTTCAGTATGTAGCAGACATTTTTTAGCATTCTAGTTCTTTGAAAAATATTTAATGATCTGAAAAATAGAGAAAAAAATAATTTTTATGTGATTATAAAATATAATCGAAGTTCTTCGTGACCTTGATCAAGAAAAGAAACCAGGGTGGATTTTTGGGTAGGGATGGGCTTATGGACTAATGTTTTTCCTAACTTGATCAAGAAAGCCAGAAAGTAATGCTCATTTTCTTTACTCCTCTGCCTCTAATTTGCTGTTAAACGAACTGAGCCGTTCGTAATCTCGATTCGGTTAAAGCTCATTCGCAAATATTAACGAATCGAGTCGAACAATATAAACAAGTTCGCGAACATTCCTTTAAATAATCTATTTATTATAAATATTATATATGCATATAAAATTATAATTTATAAATAAATAAAATATTAATTTAAAATATATAAATAAAATAATTTTAAATTTACTTTATAATCTATATATAAATTTAAAAAATAAAACAAAAGAGCTCTAACGAACTTGAACAAGCTTAATCGAATCTAAACGAGCCGAACACGAACACGAACTTAAACAAGAAAAATTCTTAACAAGCCGAGTTCGAACACTACGAATGAACTCGAAAGCTTAACGAACGAACATAAGCCTTGTTCGCGAACTCGGCTCGGATCCTAACAGCTCTATTTGTATAAGGATTTGTGTTTTTGTGTTCTGTCCTGTCTCGCCTAGTTAATGCTTTCTGCCATTAATTTCTTTATATCTTCACAGTTGATATCCATGGCGTCTGTAATAAAAATTAATGGCATCTTCTTTCTGCCCTACCCTGGTCACTGTCACTGATCACGGATAACCTCCATCTTCATGTGAACCATTTACACTCCTCTGTCTTTATTGTTACTAATTTATAACCATTACTGTGCTGTATCGGATTTGGCAGGGCTGTGAATTCTAATCGAATTGCAGCAGAGTAGCATATCTGCATATTACCTAATAATGGCTTCTGATTTGTTTATTAAAGCAAAATTAGAGATCATGTATGGTAATGGAAGGAATTTGGTCGCCGAATTAGGGCTTGCCAGGCGGGTATCTACCTGGAATATGCTCTCTTTATAGTTAATCATTGATCTTCTTTACATTCGCTGTCTTCTCCAGTCCTCCGCCGACACGCGCCGCCCTGTGACGACTGGAGTTGGTGTTGACCCACCATTGAAAATTGAAGAAATTTCTGAAATCTACGCCATGGTTACCATTTGTAGAATTACTTACTGTTTACTGGTTTGAGTATTTGATTTTTCTCCAACTCTATTTGTATGGTCGAAGGAATTACAGTAACCCCGAGGAGAATTTACTCCACCTTCCATGGGGCCCAACCCTAACGCGTCTCCGATGGCTGGTGTCTCAAAATTTGGGAATTTAATATTGACCAGTAAGGCCCAGCGAATGTGGAAGTTTAGGAACCCTAGAGAATTTTTTTTGGTTTAGGTTTTTCGCAGACAGGACATCCCCCATTTCCGTCTCTCCGGGAATCCTCTTTCTGCTGCTCTAATTTTCAGGCTTTTCAAGGTCTCTCCCGAATTCGAAGGTATGCGATGTTCTTCCGTCGGTAATTTCATGGTTGACTGGAGATTGTCTTCTTCTTCCTTTCCATTCCAGTTGTGTGTTTTTCTTCGCGTTTCTTTCTCTTTAAGACTGACTGACCTTTTCTGTTCAACGCTGTTTGGTGAATCAAAAGTTGATTTGGTTTGTGGAAATCGTCGTTTTCCTCTGCTGTTTTTCAGAGATTGTTTCATTTCCATAGCTTAATTTCATCTGCGCCTTATACAAACAGATTGATTCATTGATTGAATGATTACAGCGACTGTAATTCAGTTTCGTTTCATGATTCAGGACAAGTTTTTTGGCTGAAGATTCGATCGATCCTCTCTGCAATTCGAAACATGGGGAAACCTAGCGCGAAGAAGAAGGCTCCGACAGGATTGAAATCGAAATCCAGCGAAGGAACCATTGCAGCAGCAAAGCACAAGGCGTTTGATGAAGACACTGCTGTGTTCATCAACATGTCTCAGGAACTAAAGGAAGAAGGCAACAAATTGTTTCAGAAACACGATCACGAAGGAGCTATGCTGACCTACGAGAAGGCGCTCAAGCTGCTGCCTCCGAACCACATCGACATCGCGAACCTCCGGACGAACATGGCGGCTTGCTACATGCAAATGGGGATAGGAGAGTACCCGAGAGCGTTGAACGAATGCAATCTGGCGCTGCAAGTAGCTCCGAAATACAGCAAAGCATTGTTGAGGCGAGCGAGATGCTACGAAGCTCTCAATCGCCTCAACCTTGCTCTAAGAGATGTTAATACAGTTCTGACCATGGAGCCGAATAACACGAATGCATTGGAGATCTCTGATGTTTTGAGGAAAAAAATCGATGAATCCGGCGTGCAGGTCGATGATAAGGAGATTGTTTTGCCCTCGGATTATGTTGAACCGGCTTATGCGCCGCCTGTCGCTCGCAAGGTTGTGAAAGAGAAGGGGAAGAAGAAGAAGGGTACGAAGTTGAAGAGGAAAAGCGCCGACGAGCCTCAGGAGAAGAATGTCGACGTAGTAGAGGAGAAGAAGATCGATAGTAACGTTATTGTAGAAGAGAAGAGAAGTGTGAACGACGAAAAAACGGCGACGATGAAATCGGTGAAGCTCGTTCACGGTGAGGATATTAGATGGGCGCAGTATCCGGCGAATTGTGGCCTTCGTCGCGTGAGGAATTTGGCTGTGGAAAGGTTTTCAAATTTGAAGGGCGTGCTCGTCAAATATAAAGATGCAGACGGCGATTTGGTTACTATCACGACGACGGACGAGCTGAGAATAGCCGAGGGATTGGCGGATCGACAAAGCGTGTTGCGACTGTACATTGCCGAAGTTAGTCCTGAGAAAGAACCAATTTACGATGAAATGGATGTCGAGGAGGAAGTAATAAACAAGAGCAATGACGACAAAGCGGCGCCTGTCGAGGATTGGATCGTCGAGTTCGCAAGAGTGTTCAAGAATCACGTCGGGCTCGACTCCGATTCGTATTTGGATCTTCACGAAATAGGGATGAAGATGTACTCGGAAGCAATGGAAGATAGCGTGACGGGCGACGATGCGCAAGGGCTGTTCGACATTGCTGCCGCGACATTCCAAGAAATGACGGCTTTAGCGCTATTTAATTGGGGGAATGCTCATTTGTCGAAGGCGAGGAAAAAGGTGATCCTAAACGACGATAATTCTCCCGAGTCGCAGATTAAGTCCGCGTTCGATTGGGCCGAAAATGAATACAACAAGGCAGCTACCAAATTCGAAGAATGTCTAAAATTCAAGCCGAATTTCTACGAAGGGCATCTCGCGCTCGGGCTGCAGAAATTCGAGCAAGCGAAGCTGTCGTGGTATTACATGATCGCGAGCAAGTCCAAGTTAGAAATCGGGCCATCTTCGCACGTGTTGGAGCTCTACAATCGCGCGGAAGATTGCATGGAGAAAGGGATGCAGATTTGGGAAGAGATGGAGGAAGAACGTCTAAATGGAATTTCGAAGCGCGAAAAAGATAAAACGGAGTTACGAAAATTCGGGCTCGATGGGCTGTACGAAGATATATCCGGTGATGATGCTGCTGACAAGGCGACGAATATGAGGGCGCAGATTTACCTCTTGTGGGGCACAATGTTATACGAGCGATCCGTTGTCGAATACAAGCTGAGCCTCCCGACGTGGGAGGAATGTCTGGAGGTTGCCGTGGAGAAATTCGAGCTCGCGGGAGCTTCGCAGACGGACATTACGTTTATGATCAAGAACCATTGCTCGAACGCTACTGCATTACAGGGTAAGAGGACGGACGCCAGTAACTTTGCGAATGATCTTGATTTTTTCGTAATTTTTTCTTTTTTTTTTTATGGATTACTGAAGGTTTTTGAATTCGACTTGTAGGTTTCAAAGTCGACGAGATAGTGCAGGCTTGGAACGAGATGTATGATGCGGATAAATGGCGAGCCGGGGTGGCGACTTTCCGGCTGGAGCCTCTGTTCAGAAGGAGAACTCCGAAACTTCATGCTCTTCTCGAGCGGACGATCTCGGATCTTTGAAGAAGCTTCGGAATCGAATCGTAATTCTCCGGGAGAGAATGGTTTTTGTGGTATGAAACAGTACAGCATCGGACCAAACCGATGATGATTCTTTTGTCCGAAGTGTGTTGGTATCACTTAGGACATTTGCCAAATCTGGTGTCGATTGCAGGTCAGTTTTCTTGGATTTGTTGTTATTTTAGTGAGTTGTTTTTTTTTTTTTTTTTTTTTTTTTTTTTTAAAAAAAAATTTCATGGAAAGCAATGGAAGATTTGAGTTTTCTTGATTTTATGATTTGGGATATGAAGACTAGTGAGTAGGGTAGGATTGGGACTGGTTATTATTGTCGACAAGATTTGGGATTGATTCTTGTGTTTGTTTTTTTGGTCATTCAAGTCAAGAGGATTTATTGAATGATGGATAGAGATACAAATACAGATACACAGAATGGAAGTGTTCATTGGATTTGGAATTGTGACAAATTTGTGGGATTTGTCACAATTTGTGTGTTTTGTATGTATCTTTCTGTTAAATCACAATCTTGGCATTTCATTTCAATGCTATTTTGTCTTCTTTTTCATTTTCTGCTATTTAGAAAATCTTAAGGAACCAAACCTTAAACCCTCTGTTTATTTATATATTTTTTTTTTATAACTGTGTAATGACAGGCTCATAATAATGTATTTTACCACTTTGAAATCCAATTTTAAACAATAAAGATACGTGCAGCAGAATAAAATACAAACTCTTAAAATTTATTGTGTTTATTGTCGTCTGGTTGTTGTTTGAACTATAAATTAATCACATAATTGCACAATGTGAAGCATAGGCAACAGTATTTGGCGGTGTAGGGTTTGGATCTGTGACCATGAGGTCATGGGTTCATATAATAAATAAAAAATATATGATTGATTTGATGTTTTTATAGAAAAAAAAAATTGAGATAGTAAAATCGAAAATCAAATCTGACAAAGTAAACAAATGGGAAAGGCGATTGACCAATAATTAAGGGTGTGTTTCTTTTAGGGGGTTTCGGTAAATTTGAGTAAAATAATATAATTGTGTATTAAATTTAATTGATAAAATTTATATTGTATGATTTGATTATGAATTTATATTGTACTCAATATATATATTTAAATTTTTATTTATTTATATTATAAAAAATTTTATTACCTACCAAAAAAAAATATTGCAGCTTTTGTTGCAAGGTGCAACAATTATCGCTGCTTGGGGAGCCGGCCCTGTTTGCACTGTTGTTTTGCCCAAACCTAACTTGAGAAAGAGGCCTCTAGCGTATGTTTGTTTGGAAGTTTGGATTTTGAGTTGGAATTTGAATAATAAAAATTTTAAATTTGAATAGTTGTACGATGTGATATAAACAGGTGTTGATGTGATGTTTTGAATGTAAAATTGATTTTTAATATAATATAAAAAATAAAAAATAGGTGTTTGATTTTATGTTTTTTTAGGGGAAAATTTTGGATAAATAGTAAAATTTTGTCTAAATCCTATAAACGATCAAACCCTATATGTATATTCCCTTTTTATAATTTCTTATACAACTTTAGCTAACTTAGAAAATAGGAGATTTGGGATTGGGTTGAAGGCCAAGTCTCCATTTTTGTCAAACTCATTTGCATTTACGCATTATGTTGGAAATGCTCGGAGAACAATAGTTAACTATTGAATTTTTTACTTTGACAAAATTACTAACGAGATAAATGTAACACAAAAAAACTGAGTAAATTTGGATATATAAACATAATCTTAAAAATATCCCATAAACAGCCCAACGAAATCAAATCATACATAGTTTAGCACAATCCAAAGAAAATATTCAAAAAACCAACGGCTATCTCATGCCCACTCTTACTTCACCACCTGCCCCGGCTCGATCACTGCCACGGCGCCGTTCGACAGCCCCACCGCAAGCTGGCCTGCCTTCCCAGGATGCGCTGCCACCACCGTCGGACTCAGATCCACCCTCAGACGCGGCGGGAGGTACGCTGACGGATCGATCTCATGCGTCGGCGTCAGCTCCGCAGAGCTCAGAATCAGCACTATTCCATCTCTCATGGCGGCGTACACGAGCTGCCCGTCGCAAGAGTACGCCGCGTGCGCAATCCGCGCGCAGAATTTCGCAATGGTCCACTGGTCGATCGTATCGCCAAAAAAATTATTAATCAGAGAACGTTATTAATGTATTAAGCAAGCGTCGTCGAACATACCTGCTTGAGAAGCTCGAGTGTCTCGGTTTCGTATATCGCCAGCTGCGTCTCGTGCACTGCCAGAAAGTTCTTTTCTCCGCTGCCGAGCTCGATGGTCACTTCCGATGTCGCCGCGGACGACGAAATCTGCATCGACGTGCTTTTGATTTTCGCCCATAGAATTGAGTCCCAAAGAACAATCTCGGCATCGGTCCCGCACGATACGAGCTTTCCCAACGTCGGCGCGAAAGCCAGACCGCTAATTGCGCTAGAGTGCACTTCGAGCTCCCTTATTACCTAAAAACGAAACAAATTTTTCGATTCAATTCTATTGTATTAGGAAAATCAAGAAATATGCACGCAAGAACACAATAATCTGATGACCAGTTCAATCAGTTCAATCAGAATGATCTTATTTTTGGGCAGTTAAGTCAGATATTTTCACTAAAAAACTTAAAACAGGATTACAAAAAAATATCATTTTTTAGCTCATTCTTAAATCCACTTTTTCCGTTACTGATGACATTAGAGATGGAATGAGAAATGGAATTACGTTAGCTACGTGAACTTTAGGATAAAATTCTGTTACAAATATACTATTTTTTTTTTTTTTTTGTAGTGGATTAGATTATATGTACCTCATCGATGCGAACGTTGTAGATGACGATCCTCGAGTTGTCCATGCCTATAGCGACTATGTTGTTGTCGGGAGGATAAAACACGATGCACGTTGCGGCGGCAGGCGGCGAGGCCATTACGGTTTTTATTTTCTAGTTTAGAACAACATGACATTAGTAAAGATCGACGACAACATTAATAGAGACAGCAAACTAAAGATGTCAGAAATACTACCTTGAACAACTGCATGTTGTACAAAGAAATCGACCCTCCGGACGACGAGATAATGTAAGAATCATTCTTGGACAGTGCAAAGCAAGGTCGAACAACGACGTTCGAAGGAAGATCGTTCCTCATTTGCAAACCGCTCTTCGGCTGCAATAGCTGCGCTGGAAACTTCGCATTTGCCTGCAAGATTTAGAACAGCATTCGTGAATCAAATCATGTTAAATAACCATTTCACCTAAAAAAATCGACAAAAACAAAAAAAAACACACCAATCCATGTAAATTGGCGTCGGTTTTCGCCCATCGCCATAGCAGATGAGTTCCATCTTCGTCTAAAGCAAGAATACCATTCCCAGAATGAGTGTAGACGAGTCTCCGAATCTGCAGCCATTGAATACATTAATTACCTCATAGTTTTCCTCAAACATCAATCGAATGCAATAAGATTCGGCCTGTCTTAATCTCACCGGATTATTCTTCACCGGGGAAGTGAGCAGCAAGTACTGACAGTTAGACACTTGAACAATCTTCGAAAGGCTCGGCATCTTCGCTTCGACAGTTTCGGCCTCTTCTTTCGGAATTCCTCCTTCGGACACATCCTCCGCAGCAGCCTACAACAGAGCTCACAAATTATTTATTACACAAGACAATGTCTCGATGATTCCTCTCGAGATTATACATGTAGTTTTCTCAGACAACTTACTGTAGCGACGCTGTCTCCTGCAGCAACACCTTCCTGAACAACACGTTCCGGATTTTCGAAACACTGCACAAATGGACAACATAAGTATACATGTTTCCTGCATATAAATCGAAATTTGTATCAGACATATATATATATATACCGACCTTCCGGAAGAATTCCTCTGGGGTACTCATCAGTTCATGGCCGAGATCATTCGCCAGAACTTTGATTCGATTCCCATCAGCAGTAACAGCAAGAAGATTCCCCGCTGTGCTAAAGCAAACATTCGAAGAAGCCTTGACAAAAACGAAGATTCGAATTAGTTCAAATTCGCGGGCATGTAATAGAACTCGACTGTATGAAACTTACCTGTAAGCCTCCCCCAGCGTCGAGAACAGCTAAAACTTCGGCATTGTCCATATCCCAAACCTTGATCGAATGATCGTCACCGGCAGCCAAAAACCGATTGTGGATTGTCGCGAAACGAACAGCCGAAGAAGAGTATTTGCTGAGTCCTTTGTATTTTCTAACGACGACGCCTTCCATCTCATTCCATTCGACCATAATCGATTCTCCGTTCTTGTTCGTCCCGCACGAGAATAGCCTGCGAATGTCGAACGAAATTCAGCAAAACACAGAGAAACGACAAATTTCCCGAAGCTAAAAAATGTTCGGCAAGACGACCTTTCACGGTCGTTGCTATACGCCATTTTCATACAGCACAAGCCCGGAGAATTGAACGTAACCCTCGCTCCCATGTTATCGAACAACCACGCTTTGATCTCGCCGCTCGTCGACGTCGAAAACAGAAACTGCAATGAAATTGGACAGAGTAAGAGCATTTATAACATCAAATTTGAACTTGAATTTGAATTCTTACATCGACATTTTCTCGCATATGAGAGCACACCGAGTAAACAGGAGCCTCATGCCCCTCGAATATGTACAGTTTCTCGCCCGTCGTAGCATCCCAAACCTTAATCAGCTTGTCGTCGCCACAGCTTATTACAACAAGGTTTCCGTCGGGGTTAGAAAATTCTAGATCGTTCACATTGCCGATGTGCGCAACAATCTGGACAAAGAAACCGATCACTTAGTGAAAAAAAAATAATAAACAAGCGTATGGATAAATGAAGCGAAACAAATCGAGTCTAGTGTCTACCTCCAACCGCTTCTCGCAGTCATTGTTTTTTGCAGGCAAGAAGTATGTCCGTATAACGCCATTCGATGTTGCAGCCCCTGTCGTCGACACAAGACAACATTAGCTAAACAAAACGAACGGATCGAGGTGCGAGAACAGAGGAAGTTTGTAAAGATTTCGATTTACCGAAAAAGTTTCCATTGGGGCTCCAACACACACAGTTCACAGAAGTCGCGAGCTGATGATCACGGAAAATACAATTAATATTACATCCTCGATTGTATCGGAAAATACAATGAATATTACATCCTCGATTGTATCGAATCAAGATCAGATTTGAATTTACCGGTCGCTCTCGCAACTCAAATGCAGTCCCGAACAGCTTCTCCGAAGAATAAACATCCCAAATCTCTACCTCGCCGCCACTTTTCCCGACTGTAAGAACAAACCCGAAGTCGTAAGCTAAAGCATCGTTACGTAATCGAAATTATACGAAATCTAAATACGACGAACTCGAAATACCTAATAACAGAGGCTCGTAAACAGGATGAAAGTCCATAGTAATTAAGGCAGAAGATCCCATGTCGAGAACTCGTTCGAGAGTTTGGGGGAATTCATTCGGAAGCGCACTTAAGGAATGCTGACAACACGATGACGCCTCCGCCGACGGCGATGCCATCTGCAAAATTGATAGACGACGTTCGAAATGTAAGAAATTTCGATATCACCGAGAGAACTTTAAATGTAACCAGAAACTGTGCAGCTGGCTCGTCATTCTTACCTCATTAACAGGCTTTGAAGTCTTCAAGTTGGGGGAGTTCGGGCGATCATTAATGTCATCGGATGAAGCTGCAATAAATGAAAAAAACGTCGTTGTTAATGTGAAGTTCGATGAACTAATACGAACGACACGTGGAAGATTACGGTTACAACTACTAACAAGATGACGACATTACTTTGTTTGGCGGTAACTTCAGATTCGGTTACCACAGAAGAACTAGAAGTCGACTTTTCTGGCTTTGACGCGCCATCCGAGCCCGGACAAACGTGATCCGTAAAAAGGGTGTCGACATGCGGCTCGGGATGCGGATTAGCGCAGGACATGTGCTGCCAATTCAAACTGCGACGCGAATCATATTCGGATAATAAATTGTCAGCAGTAAATGTTAGGTGAAGAACTAAAACTTCGAAAAGATCGACAAAATCAACAAAATCGACAAAATCTAGGCGAAATTACCTCTGGTTGATCAACCTTTTCAACCTCGACTTGTCGAATTTCGGAAAGGTCGTCGTCCCCTGCAACAGGGGATTCGCCTTGGCGATCCGTCTGAGCTCTTTAGCCATTATTTTTCTTGCGGACTCCGCGTCTCCGAAGGACGCGAGCGATTCGTGCTCTCTGTTAGTTAATTCACACATCAATGAATCAAATTTGCGAAATGAAATTCTATCGAATTATATAATCTGCGGACCTAAAATCGTCGAGGGCCAAGAGCTGAGCCATCTCTTTGTGAAGTTCCTTGTTTGCAGCCGCGAAAACTTTGAGATCGTTCCGGAGAATGCCCAATGCCACATCGTACTCGCCCCTACAACACGACAAAGATATGATTGATCGGAAAAAAAGATCGACACGATATGATCGATGGATTGATTGATTGATCTTACCTGTCAAGAGCTTCAATGTACTTGTGCTTCCTTATCTCGAAATAAATCTTTCTCGAATAATCGTTGTCGTCGACTAAGGTGAAGCCTGAGATATATCCTTCTACATCGTCCCACTTCCCCTGCAGCATTAGCTCTTCGAAATAATCGATGTCGAAGAAATAACCAGTTTCTTGCTCCAGCCTGTTAATGGAAGGCACAAAGTTATAAGCTTAATCAAAAAAACATTCGAAAACAGTTTAATCAAACAAAAACAGAGATGGAATCGAACATACATGTGGGCAGTCATTGTGAGATTCTCTTCTTCGCAGTATTGCATGATTAAGAACACAAGGTCTTTGCGCAGAGCCATTGCAGTAGCCATTTCTCTCTCTCTTAATCTTTCTCTCTCTCTCTACAGAAACAATTTTACAGATATATATATATATATATATCAGAAATCGACATTCAGAAAATCAAAAGAGCAGCAGATTGAATCGAAACAGCAAAACAAGCAGGATTAGTTCATTCGATCTCTGCAACGGAGATAACAATCAAATCAAACACGATCCTACAGCAAAATCGATCAAAAAATTAAACAACAGATTTAAAAAGGGGTTTCGATCAAATAACTTGGAAGGGGGAAGACAGATAACAAACCCTAGAGCCAAGATCGAAAACCCAAAATCAGGATTCGTAGTTCTTCACATAAGATCCGGGGCCTCTTCCTTTCCCATGTTTTTTATTTGTAATATTTATTTATTTATTTTTTTTTGGGGGGGGGGGGGGGGGGAGGGTTTAAAGAGGGTCTACAGACATGAAAGAAACATGAAAAAGTAAGAAAAGAAAAAAGAAAGGCTAGGCAAAAGGGGTTGGGGAACATCGAGAAAGATGCTCACTTTTTTGCCATTACAGAAAATAAAAACAGAAATTAGTAGAGACGGTAGAGGAAGAGGCTTCTTGGCCTGCTGGCTGCATATACCCTACCTCCTCTACCCTACCCTACCCTACCCAAACCCTACCCTACCCTAGCCTACCTGGGAATTGTATGGTGCCTTCTTCTTCTTCCTCCTCCAAAGGGTATCCTGCAAATTGGGGGTGGCTGAGTTGGGCAGGAAGGGGGTTTATTTAAAGAGGTATGAGAGGGAGGGGGGAGGGAGGGTGGTAGGTGGAGCTATTGATAAGCGCATTTACTTATCAGATAAGTTCGTTGAATTATACGTCGGTGATGATACACCATTCAAGAGCGTATCACTTGGACTCGCGGTGAGATTATTTTTTTATTATTTTTCCTTTGCTGTGGAAATATTTCAAATTTAGTTAGGGTGTGTTTGTTCGGGCATTGGATTTTAATTTCACTATTTATCTAAATTTTTTTTTCAAAAAATATCAAATTAAATATCTATTTTTCATTTTTTATATTATACTAAAATTAATTTTATATTCAAAACATCACATCAACACCTATTTATATCACATCATACAACTATTCAAATTTAAAATTTTACTATATTTTGATTTTTATTATATTTTGGTTTTTACATCAACATCACCGTCTTTTTAATTATATTTGATTATATATATATATATATATTTTAAAATAATATATTCTGAAATTATTAACTAAGCAGTTGTTTTTATAATTAACATAACAATAAAATTGAATATAGTATTAATTTTATTTTGTTTAAAATGTTTACAATATTGTTCAATGTAATATATAATTAGTTCAAATAAAATGAGTTAATTAATTATATTATAATCCGGCAAATTTACCATATCATTACAAATGGGAAGTTTACATTTTTATCGACAAATGAATTGTATTATTAAACAATAAATTTACATTTTTAACCAACGAATTAATTATATTAGTAAACGACAAATTTTTCATTGAAAAATCATATCTAACAACAAGTTTACTTTTCATCGACCAATTAATTATATTAGTAAACAAAAAATTTATTACGTTATTATAAGATGCAACAAGTCTAGCAATTACTAAAGTCTCTACACGTTTATTCAGTCCACTAAGATTCAACTAACCATGCCTTTTAATGGCACAAACTACTTTACATAGAGCCGTTAGATTTGGAATGTTCTTGTAGCCCACTTAACAATAAGGGTAAATTATATAACACCCCATGTATTTTAGTAAAAATACACAAAATATTCTGTATTTTATTTATTGCGTGGAACGTCCTCGTGTTAATATAAAGTTTGCACGAAATATTTTTTTTTTCCAAAACTTATATTTAGTGCTAAATAAATACCTAAATTACGCAAGTTTTATACAAATAAAAAGTGCAAAATATTTTAAATATTTTTTTTTGCATTAAATAGATAAATAAATAATTTATTAATCCTTCATTTTATAGTTTTTGGAAATAAATTGTTGTCTGATTTTTATAAAAATTATAAAAATAAATGATTGATCGATTATTTATTTATTTATTTTATTCAAAAAAATTATTTAAGATATTTTACGTTTTTTATTTGTATAAAACTTACGTAATTTAGGTTTTTATTTCGAACCAAATATCAGTTTCGGACAAGGAGTGTGTTTCATGCAAACTTTCCATTAACATATGGGGGTTTCAAGCAATAAATAAAACACATGTGTTTTATGCATTTTTGGTAAAATACAAGAATGTGTTATATAATTTACTCTAACAGTAATAATAAAAGCTTTTAACCAATAATTGTTTTTACAATGAGCTTACCAATTATTAATTTACAGCTTGCTTACCAAAATAATATATTGTTGTTTTTTTAGTAAGTGAAATAATTGGGACGACAATAAATGTACAAATAAGGTAAATTATGAAAATTTTCCTATTAAAGAAAATGATAACTAATTTAGCCAATTTACTTTTTTTAAAAAAAGTTGTTTAAATAAATAAAAAGAAAAAAAAAAGGATAGGTAGCCGCGTAGACTACGGGCGTGTTTGACAAATAGTTTTTTTAAGAGCTTTTAACTTATTGAACAATTTTTAGCTGTTTGACCAGTCAAAAAGTTAATTTAGGTGTTTGGTAAATTAGCTTTTTGGACCAAAAAAACTAATTTTTGAAAAGCTAACTTACCAGCATTTTAAAATAGCTTTTTCTGTAAAATTTTTTTTATTCCTTATATGCCCTTAGAAATTTATTATATATTTTCCACAAATAAATTTATTTTGATTATTTAATAATTATATTATAATATTTTATTATATTATAGTTTTATTTTTATAAATTTAAAATAATTAATTTTTATATAAAAATTATTTTAATTGTAAAATATATAAATTTATTAAAATCAACATAAAATAAAAAATATAAATATTAATAATTTATTTTTTTATTAAAATTACATTATATAAATTTTATACTAAAAATAAATTAAATAAATTAAATTTATTAAAAATTATAAATATAATAAACTAATCGATAACTAACATAATAAATATATACACGAAAAATTTATTATTTTATATTTTACATTATTTTCAATAAAAAAAAATTATTTATATATTTTAATAAAAATATACTTATTATTTTTTAAATCTAACTGTAATAAAAATAAATAATTTTATAACACTTTTACAATTTTAATAACTAATAACAAAAAAATTTAAACATTCTAAACTCAAAAAAACATAATTGAATATATTAGAAACAAGAATAAAATAGAAATGTCCTCAATTATCATTTTACGTATAAACAGCTAATATCAAACAGTTGTTTTACCAAACATTTTAATACAAACAACTAATCGAATCAGCTAGTCAAACCAGGTAATTGAATCAGCTAACAACTAATTGCCAAACACGCCCTACACCTAAGTTACGGATGTATTTCTATATTACAAGTTTATACATAAGTTATTTAATTTATCATTTTTATATTTGATATTTATTTTTTAATATTTACTAACACTCCATCGGCCTCACATTTTTTTGTCAATTATTTCTATTTTCGTCCATCTCATCTTTTTTGTCTTGTCTATTTAGAAAAAAAAATGATTCTATACTTTAATCACCTTTTAAATTTTACAATCACCAATTTTTAAATATTAATTAATTAATTAATTGTTTTAATTTTAATATGTAATTATTTATATTATATAATAATTATTTATACTAGTTATACTTTACCTAAATTTCTATATCTATAATAAACTCTAACGTTTAAGGTGGGACAGACGCAGTATATATTTAAAAATTATTAGTAAGTACACTTTTTTATATGTATAATAAACATAACAATGAAAAATGTACATAGCATTAAATTTTTACAACAGTGCTCGACGTAATATGTTATTAGTTCAACAAATAAAACGAGTTAATTACATACTTTAACCATTAAATTAATTATATTAGTATCGCACAAATTTTTACATTAGCTGATTGTTTACCACATCATTAAAACTCAAACGGCAAATGTATACTTTCTTCGGCAAATTAATTATACTAGTAAACAACTAACACTTTTGATCAAAAAATTAACTATATTAGTAAACCACAATTTACACTTTCATCAACACATTAATTTTATTATTAAATGATTAATTTACACTTTTAATCGAAAATTTAATTACATTACTAACCGATAAATTTACATTTTAAGCGAAAAATTATTTACATTATTCGATGAACAAAAATATAGTTTAACCGACAAAGAAATTCTACTATATTAAACTATTATTTTCTCTAAATATATATTAATTTCAAAAGTTTATTTTTATTACAAATAAAAAGAAAACAAAAAAACTAGGATGTGTTTGGTTTACACTTGTATTTTATATTTATATAATAATTTAATATGGTATTTTTTATTATAAATATTACTTCCTCCTCCCAATTCAAAGTATTATTATTATAATTTTGGTTCGTTCTATTTTAAAATATCATTTTATTTTAAAATGTAATTATACACTAATACTAAAATACTCTTAACTTTTTATCATTTTAGTTCGTTCTATTTCAAAGTATCCTTTTATTTAGAAAAAGTAATTATCGACTATTACTTCATCCTCCCAATTCAAAGTATTATTTTTATCATTTTGGTTCCTTCTATTTCAAAGTATCTTTTTATTTAGAAAAAGTAATCATAAACTAATACCAAAATACCCTTAACTTTTATTTACATCATTGCACATACAATTATTGTTTACATAAAATCAAAGAATAAAAATATTAAAATATCTTATATATTTCCAATAACTAATAAAATATTATTAATTCTTAATCTATTACAAAATCTGTTCGGCCCATTTCAAATGATCATTATTTTTATAAAAAATGTGGGAATAAGATTCTAATAAACTATAAAAAAAAATCCGCTGAATAGCCGTAAAAATAAAAACCAAGAAAACATCAACAAATTACGGGCACCTTCTTACACCTAATCCAAAGTGATGCGCACTTGGATACGGTGCCACGTCAGAATATATAAGTCCACGAACTTATCTGATTCGGACCACTTTTTAAGACTGATCCGCATATGAAACAAAAACTTTTGCAATCTAGAAAATATTGAAAGAAAACATCAAATTTATGAGCACAAAAAATTCTATCGAATAATCTCCTCATGCTATATATATTTTATCTCATTCTAAATTCCTCTTTTTGCATGCATGTCTGGAGTTGTAAAATAAACGAACTATTCATGAGCTTAATTTGGTTTTGTTGTTTGAATTTATTAAAAGCTAATGTTGAAATAATTTAGATATTCAGTTTTAGATTTAGTAGATTTATATTTAGATTTAGTCTTATCCATATAATATTAGTTAGATTTGAGTCTATCGAATCTGTTTTTGTATTGCATATATACAAGCTTCTTATTTTAATGATCAATAATACAATTTTATTATTTTTTTTCAAATTTCTAACATGGTATCAGAGCCTAATTTTCCAAATGCGAAACCCTAGCCACCCCCACCGCTGTTCGCCGTCCTCCGCCGTCGTTTTCCGGCCGTTGCCTTCTATCTTGGTTCCCTATGTTGTGGTGTGGTTGGTTTTGTCATTAGAATTGATTTCGTTTTGCAAATGTTACCGGTTGGATTATTCGATTGATTTCTTGATTTGAATCTTGATTTTGTGATTTATACCGGTGTAGTTGGTTTTGTCATCGAAGTTGATTTTATTTTTGTGCTGTTACTGGCATTGCTTCCTGAGTCTAGAATCTCGTGACTCTTTTGTATTTTGATTTTGTCAGCTCTTCTATTTTGATTCGAAAACAAAGAAAAGGAAATGAAGAAAAAATAGAAGTTACTAATATTAAATCAAACTTGAAAAATATAAAAATCAATAAAGTTTTAATTAATCAAAGCAAAGCTATAGTCAATAATAAGAATAAGTAAGAAAAAGATATTAAAACTCTATTTCAACTTGAAGAACAATATTTTCATTAAAGATCTTGTATTCTTGCTCTAGACCAGTATTTTATCCACATGTCTCTATTAGTTTATTATTACTGATCATTTTATTCGAATTTGAACCCAAGTCTCACATACGTTTAATTCACTTTTATGCTTTCTCTTTCGTCCCTTATTTTCAAAATTCGAAAAAAGGGAAAAAAAGAAAAAAAATGAGGAGAAATCTGCCACTAATAGTTGATTGTATCTCTAATCTTGTTCATTCCTTATGAAGTCAACAACTAGAATGAAAAAAAGGGAACGTGAACGCTTCCGGAGCAGATGATTAATCTCTATCAATAGACATGCTAACGCCCCGAACTATAACGTACTCAGTACTGGTGTGACATCCCGGCCCACAAGCCATGCAAAGCTAGGCGTGTCGGAATCGTAGACTAATCCCACAAGTTAATATAAGTCATTTCGGTCGTCACTCACGTGCATCCTGAGAGACTTCCCATGGGTCAGCCATCATCAAATTACTGTAGAGCAAGTACGTTTAACTCTAGAGTTCTTTTAGTAAGGCTTCCGAAAAGGAATGTGCACATTGTTGACATGAGTAGTCTATTAAATCCATTTAACTTTTAATCTTCGGATAGCCTAATACCGACTCATTCACACACGGGAGTTGGCCAAGCAACTGGAAACTATGGGAGGTATCACATCCTCCCCACTTTAGAATGCAACATCCTCGTTGCACCCCAAAGATTTCTCAACTGCTAGGCCCGTCAACAGTTCGGTTAGCGACTGCGGCATGTCGCAGGTCGCCTCTAATACCAACTGTGACACCCCAGCCCTCAAGCCACACAAAGTTGAGCTTGTCGGAATCGTAGACTGGCCCCACAAGTCAACATAAGTCATTTCAGTGCGCTTCTGTCCTCACTTACGTGCACCTTGATAGACTTCCTAGGGTCATCCATCCTTAAATTACTCTTGGATAAACATATTTAACTCTAGAATTCTTTCAATAGGGCTCCTGGAAAAGGAATGTGCATATTATTAACATGAGTTGTCTATTCAATCAATTTAACCTCTAATCAATTTCGAATGGCCTAATACCGGATCATCCATACACAGGAGTTGGCCAAACAACGACCCACATTCTCTACTTTACGTAGAGTCATAGGTTTTGAATGCTCTTGTAGCCTGCTTACCAAAAAATAATAAAGGTGTGTTTGGTACAAAAAATGTAATTATAGAAAAATAATAATAGAAAATGAAATGGCAGATAAAAGAGAATGAATATTGAATTTTTTGTTTGGTAAAATAGAGAATTTAATTGAGAAATATAAAAAAATAAAACGATATTATTAGGAGAGAACAATATACTGCGAGTGGATAAAATGAATCGATCACTAGAAAATATTAAATTGATTTAGAGAAATACTATTGACTTTATTTAATTATTTCTTTAGTTTGATAATTTATTTTAATAACAATTTAGATGTGATATTTTATGATATTGAAATAATATAAAAATTAAGTAATAAGAATAAAAAACTAGCAAATAAATACAGACTAAATTGTAAAAGTTAAATTGAAAAAAAATAAATGCACATTGCACTTTCTCAATTTTATTTATCTCAATTTATCTGTATATGAGAGAAAACTGAAACTAAAGAATGAAAAATGCAAGGGTGTGTTAATTTTATGAAATGGTTTGAAAGAATATTTTTTTATATAAGGTATATAAAATTGTATAGATAATATAAAACTAATGAATATGTCTAATATATTAATTTGTTTTAAAAAAATATAAAGGAATTTCTCACAAAAAGAACACACCATTTATTTTTCAACTCCCAATTCTTTATCTCAACCAAATAAAAAAAAAATATTTTCATTTCTCTATTCGTGTTCCTTTGTACCAAAGACCTTCTAAAGGTGGCTAATAATTACCAATTATTCTCTCCGTTTCATAACAAGTATCCATTTTTTCATTTTAGTCTGTACCATAACAAAATGTCCATTTCTTTATTTTGAATAATTGTACTATCTACCTAACATTACAAATACTTTTACATCTTACAATATATTACCCAAATGTCATTACCTTTATATCACACAATACTAATAAGATTATTTTAGTCATTTCTACTTTATTCCTACTACATCCCAATATAATACTAATATTTCTAAAATTTCATGTAAAAAACAAATAGATACATAGTTATGAGACATAGAAAATATCAATTTTACAACTTGCTTACCAAAATATATTTTTATTTTTATTTAGCAAGTGAGATAACTAAGACTAAATAAATCTTGCGTATTAAGTAAGATTATAATATATTTCCTATTAAGGAAAATGATAATTAATTTAGACAAAATCAGAAAAAATTATTCAAATCAGAAATGCAAATACAAAAAAGGGGTTGGTAGCAAGGTAGCCCACACCATGTATGTCTTAAGATATTTCAAATTTATCTATAAGGGATTCAACTTATCATTTTTTTTAAATTTATATTAAATATTTTTATTTAAAATAACACATTCAAAAATTATTAATAAGTAGTTATTTTTATAATAAATATAACAATGAAAAATCTATATAGTATTAATTTTATTTCGTTTAATTTTTTTACAACATTGTTCAACGTAATATATTATTAGTTCAACAAATAAAACAAGTTAATCACATACTTTATCCGGAATGAATTAATTATAGCCGACAAATTTACCACATCGTTAAAATGAAAAATTATTACTAAACAATAATTTACACTTTCATCGAAAAATTAATTATATTATTAAATGCCAAGTTTAACTTTTGATCGAGAAATTTACTTTTTAAGTGACAAATTAATTTCAAAATTTAATGAACAAAATATATTTTAACATATACCTCGGTCATATTGTATTAAACAATTATTTTCACTAAAAATATTAATTAAAATCTTCATTTTTATTAAAAAAAAAAAAAGAAATCTACTGTGTTTTATGCTTGTAGTTTATATTTGTATAGTAGTTTGATATGATATTTTGTATAGCCAATCAGCCTCTTGATTTTGGATTTTCGATTCCAAAGATTTGGTCGAAAACACAATTTTTTTCTTTGAAAATTGAGCCTTCTGTAGTCATGTATGATGATCTAATACTGCTTGTTTTGTTGTTTTTATAGTTTCTGCAGATTGAGAAATGGCTAGACTGACTTTAACCAAAGATCTTGCGACTTAGAGGAGCACAATCAATGTTACGAGTGTGCAAAGAGTCAAAGAGTTGGGAGTGCCGTGCGCGCCTTAGTAACTCAATTCGCTGGCTACTAAAAGATGCATTCTATGCTAATGCAAAAAGGAAGCATTTAAATTGATTCGGTTGTTAGGAATTCTATTGTAAATTAAAGAGGACAACCGATGTGTATTCGTATATTTATTTTTGAAGTAGTTGGATTATTCAATATTTATATGTGTACATGATCATTTTTTGAAAATACAAAAAAAGTATGCTTTAGAAAAAATTTATTTTGCTCTACTCTCCGTCTCTAGCTTTACTTATGTTCTTGTAGCTTAAGATTTATTTCTTCCTAGTATCAGAGCCTCCAATCCTTACATGCTACCACAAATAACGATAAAAGTACTACAAAATCCACAATAAGCTGCAACAGCTCTAACAATTATTGAAATCGCAACACGTTTAGTGATTCAATCTACAAAGTTTCAATTATCTATCTTATGTAACTAAACTCTTAGGTTGAGTAGCGGTGATCAACCACACTTAACCTTATTTTTTGTGTCTTTTATTGCAACAAACTATTTTACATAGAGTCGTAGGATTTGGAATGCCTTTGTACCTACTTAACAAATAGTAATAAGGACAATTAACTAATAATTAACTTTATAGCTTGTTTATCAAAATAGTATATTGTTGTTTTTCTTTAGTAAGTAAGATAATTGGGATTGCAATAGTTTATTGAAAATTCGAGATTCTATTCTAATTACTTCGATCTCTATTTGCGAATAAGGTAAACTTATGATTTTTTTTCTCATTAAAGAAAATGATAACTAATTTAAGCAAATATAAAAAATTATTTTAATTAAAAGGAGAAAAATGTTAGGTAGCTGCAAAGGCTACACAAGTGTTAGAGATGTGTTTGGATATTACAAATATAGTTATTTAACCTATCATTTCTTTAATTATATTTTGATGTTTATTTTTATTATTTTAAATAATATATTCTGAAATTATTAATAAGTAGTTTCTTTTATAATAAACATAACAATGAAAATTGAATATAGTATTAATTTTATTTTGTTTAAAATGTTTACAACATTGTCCAACGTAATATATAATTAGTTCAACAATAATGAGTTAATTACATACTTTAACAGTTAAATTAATTATATTATAATCCGAAAAATTTACCATATCATTAAAAATGGAAAGTTTATATTTTTCTAATGACAAATTAGTTGTATTATTAAACGATAAATTTACACTTTTAATCAACAAATTAATTATATTAGTAAACGACAAATTTACAATTTCATTGAAAAATTAATTTGTATTATTGAACAACAAGTTTACACTTTTCATCGACAAATTAATTACATTATTAAACAATATTTCATTTATCCATTTTTATGAGTTCTTTACTAGAACAATTATGATTTGGAAGTCGATTCAAGACAAGTGTTTAGATTTCAACAACTCTAGCAATTACTGAAGCCGCTATACGTTGTTTATTCAGCCTACAAAGACTCAACTAACTGTGCCTTTTTAATGGCCCAAACTACTTTAATTCAATATAATTAATAGTGCAACGGTATTTCTAATATAGAAATTCTCGATTATATATATCAACAACAACAAAAACAACAACAACAATAATAATAATGCAGTGATGAAAACAAACATAAATAATAGTAGTTTTTTTCTTACAATTTTGAAATATTTTTCTTATTCAGTATTTTTAATAAAATTATATTATTTTACAAAATATCATATCAAACTATTAGGTAAAAAAAAATCACAAATCAAATATATTTATATTATTTAATCAATAAAATTTATTAGGGGGTGTATTCATTTAATATTTTATAGGATTTTATTAGATTTTAAAAAATTTATGGATTTGGATTTGTGTGGATTTTTTAAAACTACAGAGTCCGCAGAGTTTAATGGATTTTATTAATTGATTTAGATGGATTTTCATTGATTACTTATGGATTTATATGAATTTGATAGAATTGTAAAATATATTTTTTTTATTAATTTATATAAAACACACTTGTAGATAATTTTTTTTATTCAAATTATTAAATAAAAATATAAATAAATATTAATTTTAAAAAATACATTATTATTATTATTATTATTATTATTATTATTATATTACGGTTTCATTTTCCACATAGCAGTAGCAATATTCATTTTTCATGCATTAGCTTTCGTTGTTTGTGAATTTTCATCTTCCTTGTAGAGATGTGGAAAATCTTAAACTTCATATTCGATTGAAAATTCATCTGATATTATTTTAATAAATATATTTTTTTAAAAGTTACTAATGACAGTCGAAATATTTTAACATGATACTATTTTTGTATATTAATAGTTTTTATATTATTATCATTTAGTATATCAATTTATTTTAATTTATATTTGGTATTATGATTTAAATATTTATGACATAAAATAAATATATATAAAATTAAGATCCAAATTTACGATTTTTGCAGAAAATATTTGAAATTAAAAAGTAAAATTAAAAAAAAAGAAGTAAATATAAATTAACGATTTAACGAAGAATGACACAATAATAATGTATTTGATAATTGAAAATAGATGATAATTGTAATACATATTTATTATGATAAAATATTCGTATTTTTTAAATATTATATTTATAATATAAAAACACATATTTTTTTAAAAAATTAATAATAATTTGCTAGTATATTTTAATTTTAGATTATTATTTTTATTAATATATTTTAATAATATTATAATATTTATTACTCATATGTTAATAATAATAATAATAATAATAATAATAATAATATATTTTGAAGAATTCATCAAAATCTTTGCTATCAGGAGAGATTTTGTATAATACAAATTTTCTATAACATTCCATTAAAATCCAATAAAATCCATATATTTTAAAAGTCCATGAATTGTTGAATACCTTCATATTATAAAAGACTTTTAAAAATTTACATTGAATGTCTCAAATTTTGAAAGACTTTTAAAAATTTGGATTGAATACACATAAATTTTAAAAATATGTCAAAATCCTATAAATCCTAAGTTGAATACACCCCGTAGATAACAAATATTAAAGATATTAACAACCACTTACCAAAAGATAATAAAAGCGGTTAACCAATAATTAAATTTATAATTAACATACCAATTATTAATTTTACAGCTTGCTTACCAAATTTATTATATTACTTTTTTTTTTTATTTAGTAAGTGAAATAATTTAGATGCAATATATCTAAGAATTAGGTACATTATAAATTTTTTCTTTAATTTAGAGAAAAATAAAAAGTTATTCATATTAGATATATAAATTTACTATGGAAAAAAAAAAAAAAAAAAAAGGTAAGTAGCCACTTAGCATAGCCTACGCTAGATTTAAATATTTCAAATTTATTTTATAAGTTGTTCGACTTATAATATAGTTATTCAATATTTTATATTTTAAATAATATAGTCAACAACGATTACTAAGTTGTTTAAAATAAATATAATAATGAAAAAATATATATAGTATTTTTTTAAGGAACTGTACTATCTACTTAACATTACAAATACCCTTACAACTTACAATATATTACACAAATGCCATTACTTTTATATCACAATATAATACTAATATTTTTAAAATTACGTGAAAAAACAAATGAATATTTCTTTATGGGACTGAGAGAATATGATATTTTATGAGATAAAATGATATTTTTTATAGAAAAACGTGAGAATTATATACTACTCCCTCCATCACATATCTTCTATTCATACTCACTAAAAATAAAAAAGATTTTTATTTTTTTACTTATGAAAATTAGTGACAAAATTATTTCCATAAGTAATACTGACAAAACTACCGACGGAATTACAAAATAATCCAATTATTTTTTTTATTTATTTATTTTGTAGTGTTGCGGTTTCAATCCGTCCACATTTTATATTTCATTTTTTTTGGAGAAAAAATTACACACTTTTAATCATATTTAAAATTTTAATCTATATCTATTTTCTAAAATTAGATTAATTAGTTTTGACAAAATATATGGGACTGGAAAATTAATAAAATAGAAAAATTGCTAAATAGCCTTAAAATTTATATGATTTTATAGTAAATAAAATGTGATAATTATATAGTAATACAATAAAACAACATTGCTAAATAGCCTCAAAATCAAACCAAGCAAAACATCAACAAACAGGTCCTTGGTGCCTTGTCCGCAACATATAAGTGAGCTAACTTATCTGATAATTTACTCTGCTTATCATATCTCCACCTACCCCTTTGATATTATCGTTTCGACATTTTTAAATACACCCTGTTCTGCCCAACTCAACCACCACAGGCAATCAAGAGATCTCCAGGTGCAAGCATAAGGCATTGAGCAGTATTTACAGGTATGATCCTGCATAACCTGTGACTCAGAGGAGCACAGCCATGTCTGTAATAAAGTATAATGCTCAATTCGATGGCTACTAAGGAAGATTTTCAAATTAGCTAGCTAAACACCCACAAAGGCTTAAGAAGTTTTACTGAGAGAAAGTGGGGAGAAACTTTGTATTGTTAGTGAACTTGGTTGAATGTACAAATGAGGATGAACGTCTTTTTATATGTCAAGGACTCCATCGATAATGTTTTAGAACATCCAAGAATGTACAACTAATTATGCATTATGTACAACTATTTATAATGTTCCATTGTCTTTCGAAGTATATTCGAAAGTATTTCACAATTAATATTTAACCTTGTTTTAAAAAGATTCTTGAATATTCTTTAGTCTAGAGTCGTGAATTCACCTGTATGCCCCCGAAAGGTTCTAGATAATAATAATAAAGTGCCACATCGGAATCCCTTTTCTCCTCCATCCATGACGTACAACCAGTGGCGTAGCTAATGAGCCAGGAGCCTAAGGGTGTTGGACCCTCCCTAATTTTATTATTATTATTATTATTCTAATAAATATTTTTTTTGAATTTAAATAATAGCCACCCCTATAGAATTAATAAAAATATTATAATTACGGATTTTCGGTTGTGGCTCTCCAAAAATTTTGTTACTTAAAATAAGTAATATTTTTAAAGGTGAACATACCTACAATGATAACTATTTTATAAAATTATACTATAGCATAAATGATTTTTTAAGTTAAATAAAATTTTAAATTAAAAGTATTTATACATACATATTATATTAAAATTTTGTGATTTAAGAATTCACATTATTATTATTATTATTATTATTATTATTATTATTATTATTATTATTATTATTATTATTATTATTATTATAATTCTTAGGTTGTAGGTATTTAAGTTTATAAAAATTTAAATTATAACATACAGAATGAAAATATTATAGGAACAAATGAAAATCTAAAAGATGCGAAAAATTTACTATCTTTATTAAATGCTCGATTGTTTAAGAGTTTTAAACAGAAATTAAAATTAAAAGAAAGAATACAGCCATATTATTTGATTTATAGCCACATGTAATGTTATTTTTTTTTGTGAGAATTTCTATAGAAATCGTAGGATGATTCCAACTACTAAAACTGATGGAAAAATAACAAAAATTCTTTTTCCATTTTAACATATGACTAAGCTGCAGCTTTACTGATGGAACTGTTGTTTAACACAGATTTTGAAATATGCCGCACAGTCAAAAGGTTGACTGAGTAGCTAACTTTGGTTATATTAAAGGGTATTTTACACATGTTGGAATGAGACAAATCGAGTTGTCTCGTATAGATAAAATATAGATGAAGACAAATGTGTGTGGTACGAGGTCTGTGTGACAATTATTGCTTTGTTTGACCCCGAAAAAGTGGCACACAAACGAGCCTGTGAGAGTGTGTGTTTGTATTGTGACATAGTGAGAGAAACAAGTAAGTTTCATATACTTCTTGCTCGAAAGTTTCGCTCCTCACTTTAGAGAGTTGAGAGGTACTTCAATGGAGTTTTGAAGCTATCCAAAAGAAAGAGTAGATAGAGTCGAAATCGAAGGAGATGACCAATATCAAGACAACCTTAGTTATCGCATTGTGATAGTCAGTCTGTGTGTGTTTGTAAAAAAAAAAGAGGAGCTTGCATGGTAGATGATAGGTTGAGTCGATTTGTTTGGTGTCTTATATGATGCAAAACTGAGTTATTTAAAGAGTCTTGGATTGATATCTCTAGATGTATGCTTTTTATACCGAACTGGTTTAACAAATTGTGTTGTTAGTTGTTTTTGTTTTGCACTTATTCATCCATAGAATCGTGAACACACACTGCCGTTTCAATCATGCGACAATCACATTTAAAGCTGTGCTAACCATCAAGCAGTTTCATATTTCCCCTGCTTATAATATTCGAAGGTGTTGGACTTCTTTTTCAGACTTATTCGCATATCAAACAAAAACTTTGCAATCTAGAAAATATTCAAAGAAAACATCAAATTTATGAACACAAAAACATCCTACTGAATAACCTCCTCATGCTATATATATTTTATCTCAATGCTAAATCCCTCTTTTGGCATGAATGTCTAGAGTTGTAAAATAAACGATTAGCTCACGAGGTTAGTGTGGTTTAGTTTGTTTAAACTTGTTAAAAGCTATATCGTTCGATAAAAATAGATTATAAATTGGTTGGACATGGACCTTAATTATAAAATAAAATAGTAAAAAATTGCGCTATGTAATAGAGAGCTAAATTTTGTAATAGAATAACAGCTAATATAGAAATTCTCGATTATACGTATATCAACATAGCTTAAACAACAACATTGATGAAAATGGAGCAACAAAAACGACGACAACAATAATAATATATATTGCAGTGAAAACAAATAGAAATAAGAGTTTTTTTTTTTTTTTTTTTTTTTTTCAAATTTTGAAATAATTTTATTATTTAATATATTTAATAAAATTATATTATTTTATAAAATATCATATTAAACAATTATTTTAAAAAAAATCACAAATCATATATATTTATATTATTTCATCAATAAAGTTACCAAATAGCAAATATTTAAGACACTAACAACCACTTACCAACAAATAATAAAGGCCGTTAACCATTAATTAAATTTGTAATTAATTTACCCATTATTAATTTTAGGGCTTGCATACCAAATTAATAATATTACTTTTTTGTTATTTAGTAAGTTAAATAATTTAGATTCCATATATCTACGAATTAGGTAAATTAGACTCCATCCGTCCGGCTCTAAGGGTCTAATACAATTTTTGCGTGTTAATATTTGAATATCAATTATTATACGAAAAGATGATACAGGTTACGGGAAAATGAAAAAAATATTTCTATTAGTGTCATATATTTGTGTACGTACAATGACGCAAAAGGTAATTAAATGAGACCTTAAAACCGTACCGATGGAGTAATTTTTTTCTTTGATTTAGAAAAAAAAAATATATATATATATATTCAAATTAGACATAAAAAAAATTGGAAAACTGGTAGGTTTATTTATAAATTGTTCAAATTATCATTTTTTTTTACTTATACTCAATATTTTGTATTTTAAATAATATAGTCATCAACTATTACTAAGTCGTTTAAAATAAATATAATAATGGAAAAATGTATATAGTAATATTTTATTTTGCTTAATAATTTGCTACATTGTTTAACATTATATAATACTAGTTCAACAAATAAAATAAGTTTATCACATACTTTACCGAATATA
The DNA here is from genome assembly GCF_009805555.1 of Andrographis paniculata. NCBI lineage: Eukaryota > Viridiplantae > Streptophyta > Magnoliopsida > Lamiales > Acanthaceae > Andrographis > Andrographis paniculata. Next base: position 2,280,292 of record NW_026137589.1, read on the forward strand.
TTAATTATATCATTATCTGATAAATTTATATATTAATGGACAAAGTTACCACATCATTAAAAATGAAAATTTTACATTTTTGTCGAAAAACTAATTGTATTATTAAATGAAAAGTTTATATAAAAACTAATTGTATTATTAAATGAAAAGTTTATACTTTTAATCAAAAAATTAAATACATTGTCAAATTTATACTTCTGATCTACAAATTAATTATATTATTTATATTTTAACGACAAATCTATCATCTTTATATTTTATATTTGCATGATAATTTAATGTGATATTTATGAGATAAAATGATACTCGCAACTCAAAGAATGTTTTTTACTATTTGTATTTTCGTGTTTCCCATTCAAAATATGTATTTTCTATTTTAAAAAAATAATTATACACTAGTATCAGAATACCCTTAAACTTTTACTTAAATTACAAACATACTATTATACATATAATTACTTTATACAAATTATATAATTAGATTTTTAAAGATAAATTTGCACTTTAAACAACAAATTAGTTATATTATTAAATGAACAATTATATTTTATCGAACGAATCTATAGTATTATATTATACAAAAAATTATTTTCCATAAAAATATTAAACTCAAAACTTTGGGTTTGTTCATGTAATAATTTTATGGTGGTACCATTCTTGTAAATATTATATAAAATTCAATATATACTAATATTAACACAATATATAGTATAATTTATTCACTCGCAAAATACTCAATAATTTAATTCAAAATACTATTTTTTGTACTATTTTCTTCTTACCTAAATAAAAAAATTATTTTTATTAAAATTAAAATTATTTTGATATAATTTTTTTTATATATGTAAAAAAGAAATTTTTTTAATTATTATTATTATTTTTTACTAAATAGTTTGAAAATTCAACAAACAACCGTAACAAACAGGTAATTCCTTCAACACCAAATTCAAGTGATATAAGTCACAGAACTTTTCTGATAAGTACATCTACTTATCATAATTTCCACCAACCCCTCTGAGATTGTATTTTTGACCTCTTTAAATATGCCCCCTTCTTCCCACTCAGCCACCATGAATTTGCAAACAAATTAACCTTTGAATAAAGGACTCACTCAGGTAGTCGATCCAGAGGAAGAAGACACCACAGCCCCCCCCACCCCCCCCCCCCCCCCCCTAGCGTAAGGTAGGGTAGGGAATTCAGGCAATCGGCCTCTTGATTTTTGGTTCTCGATCGTGGCTCTCAAAGATTTTACTCTAATACTGCTTGTCTTGCTGTTTCGATGGTTTAGAAAGAGAAATGGCTGCACTGGATTTAACCAAACGCACATACATTCTTGTAGAGAAGAGAATCTGACAATGACTGCTCACATGTACGTTCGATTCCCTTTTGTTTTGCATGATAAAATTTTTTTCGAATTTGATAGAGTTTACATAACTTTATGCCTTCCATTAACAGGCTTGAACAAGAAACTGGTTATTTCTTCGACTTAGACTATTCCGAAGATCTGATTTTGCAAGAGAAGCAGGAAGAGGCAGAAGGATATCTCTCGGGCAAGAGGTAGGAGAGATTGGTCAACCAAAGGTAGTTCGGATTGGATTTATAATTATCTACGTTTTTCCGTGTCTTTAACCTATAAAATTTCCCAATCCAATCTCTCCAAGGTGTCCGCAGGTGGCACACTAGAAGTGGCTGCAGCAGCTCGCCATTTTCTGCAGACACCGGAAGCCTGACTAATGTCTCCTAAGCTCAACATACTGAAGATGAACACTAGAATGTCTGTAGGAAGATAAAACTCCTGCTCCTGCCCTGTTGATGAACCGCCAGTTATTGCATCTTCAACCGACATTTATGATCACCCCGACGGCGTGAAGTAAAAGACTTCAAAGCCTGTTAATGAGGTAACAATGATTAGTTAAGCTGTACATTTGTTGGTTTATATTTCAAGTTCTCTCGATTAATATGATCGTATTTTGTACTTTTCGAATAACACCTATTAATCATGCAGATGGCATCACCATGCGTGGATACTTGAACATGTTCTCTACATTCATTAAATATATGTTCGAATGAACTTCCCAAAACTCTCGAATGAGTTCTACATATGAGAAAGTCATCACTGTCGGCCGAGGAACAAGTAACCTAAGTAGATCAAGAAGAAGTAGATGCACGAGTAGCTGAACTGAAGTCTAAAGGAGCTAAATGGAGTCTATGCTTATACCTCCTAAAAGATGCATTCTATGCTAATGCAAAAAGGAAGCATTTACATTGATTCGATTGTTAGGAATTCTATTGTAAATTAAAGAGGACAACTAACGTGTACACATTTATTTACTTTTTAAGTAGTTAGATTATTCAATATTTATATGCGGACATAATCATTTTTTGAAAATACAAAAAAAATATGCCTTGAAGAAAAATCTTGTTTTGCTCTACTCTTCGTCTCTAGCTTTACTCATGTTTTTGTACCTTAAGCTTTATTTCTTCATGTTACAAGAGTCTCTGATCTTACATGCTACCATAAATAATGATAAAAATGCTACAAAATCCACCGTACAAGCTATAACAATTCTAGCAGAAACCGCTACACGTTTAATGATTCAATCTACAAAGTTTCAACTATCTATTATGTACTTAAACTTTTATTCGAGTAGTGGTGATCAACCACATTTAACCTAATTTTCTGTGTCTTTTATTGGTACAGATTACTTTACATAGAATAGTAAGATCTGAAATGCTCTCGTACCTACTTAATAAATAGTAATGAGGGAAATTAACCGATTATTAACTTTAAAATGAGCTTACTTATTAATAATTTTTTAGCTTGCTTACCAATATAGTAGTATATATATATATATATATATATATTTTTTTTTTCTTTAGTGAGTGAGATAATTGAGACTGAAATAGATTTATTGGAAATTCGAGATGTATTCTTTTCTATATTTATGGAGTCACTATGATTAGATGATCCTTCTCGAAGGAGCTGATTGTAACAATCTTTCTAGTACTTCATTCTCTATTCGTGAATAAGGTAAAATTATGATTATTTTTCCTATTAAAGGAAAGGATAACTAATTTAGGCAAATATAAAAAATTATTCAAATGAAAAGAAGAAAAATGTTAGATAGCTGCGTAGCCTACACAAGAGTTAGAGATGTGTTTGGATATTTCAAATTTAGTTATTCAACTTATAATTTTTATTTTATTTTTATTATATTTTGATGTTTACTTTTTTATTTTAAATAATATATTGGTCAGTTATTAGTAATATGTAGTTGTTTTTATAATAAACATAACAATGAAATATGAATATAGTATTAATTTTATTTTGTCTAAATTTTTTACAATATTGTTCAACGTAATATATAATTAGTTCAACAAATTAAACGAGTTAATTACATACTTTAACCATTAAAATTTCTTATTTTATTATCTGAAAAATTTACCATATCATAAAAAATGAAAAGTTTACATTTTTATCGACAAATTAGTTGTATTATTAAGCGATAAATTTACATTTTTAATCAACAAATTAATTATACTAGTAAACGACAAATTTACAATTTCATCGAAAAATTTATTGTATTATTTAACAACAAGTTTACACTTTTCATCGACAAATTTACTACATTATTAAACAACAAATTTATTACATTATTACAAGATGCAACAACTCTAGCAATTACTGAAGCGCTACACGTTGATTCAGCCTACAAAGACTCAACTAACCGCGCATTTTAATGGCACAAACTACTTTACATAGAGTTGTAAAATAATAAATGCTCTTAATCAATAATTAAATTTACAATGAGTTTACCAATTACTAATTAATATATTGTTGTTTTTCTTTAGTAAGTGAATAATTGAGACGACAATAAATGTGCGGATAAGGTAAATTATGAATTTTTTCTATTAAAGAAAATGATAACTAATTTACCCACTTTATTTATTTTTCTAAAAGTTATTCAAACTAAAAGGAAAAGAAATGGATAGGTAGCAGTAGCCTACATCTGAGTTAGGGATGTATTTCGATATTTCAAATATATATATAAGTTATTTAATTTATTATTTTTATATTTGATATTTATTTTTTAATTTTAAATAATACTTCATTTGTTCCACTTTATTCATCAACTATTTCTATTTCCTTCCATCACATCTTATTTGTCCTTTCTATTTAGAAAAATGATTATATACATTAATCAAATTTTAAATTTTATAATCACTAATTTTTTATATTAATTAATTGTCTTTATTTTAATATATAATTATTTATATTTTTTAATTATTTATTAATTATACTTTCATTAAATTTCATCTCTATAATAAATTGGATGCATAAGATAGGATGGAGGTAGTATATATTTAACAATTATTAATAAGTACTCTGTTTTCATAATAAACATGACAATGAAAACTGCATAAAGATTAAATTTATTTAGTTTAAAATTTTTACAACACTACTCGACGTAATATATTATTAGTTCAACAAATAAAACGAGTTAATTATATATACTTTAACCGTTAAATTAATTATGTTAGTACCACACGATTTTTTATATTAGCTGATTATTTACCACATCATTAAAACTCAAACAACAAATCTATACTTTCATCAGCAAATTAATTATACTAGTAACGTCAATGCACACTTTTGATTAATTTTTTTTTTTTTTTTATATTACTAAACCACAATTTACACTTTCATCAACAAATTAATTTTATTATTAAATGATTAGTTTACGTTTTTGATCGAAAAATTAATTATATTATTAACCGATAAATTTACACTTTAAGCGAAAAATTATTTACATTATTCAATAAACAAAAATATAGTTTAACCGACAAAGCAATTCTACTATATTGAAATATTATTTTCTCTAAATATATATTAAATTCAAAACTTCATTTTTATTACAAAGAAAAAGAAAAAAAATAAACTAGGATTTGTTTGGTTTGGGCTTGTATTTTATATTTATATAATTATTTGATATGTTATATTGTAATATAAATATTATTATTTTTATAAAAAAAATGTGGGAATAAGATACGAATAAAATATAAATTTGTTTTTTGCTAAATAGCCTTAAAAATCCAAGCCAACAAAACATCAACAAATTACAGGCACTTTCTTACACCTAATCCAAAGTGATACGCACTTGGATATGGTGCCTCGTCAGAACATATAAGTCGACAAACTTATCTGATTCGTTTCACCTATTTTTAGGACTGGTTGGCATATCAAACAAAAACTTTGCAATCGAGAAAACATTCAAAGAAAACATCATATTTATGGACACAAAAAATTCTACCGAATAATCTCCACATGCTATATATATTTTATCTCATGTTAAATCTCTCTTTTGGCATGCATGTCTAGAGTTGTAAAATAAACAAATTCTTCATAAGCTTAATTTGGTTTTGTTCGTTTGAACTCCTTAAAAGCTAAGTTATTCAAAAAAATAGATTATAATTGGTTGGATATAGACCATAAGTATATATATATATATATATTAAAAAAAAAAATTGGGCTTAGTAATAGATGAGCTAAATTTTGTAATAAAATAAGAGCCAGTATAGTAATTTGCTTAAATACTACAAAAAAAACATGTTAGTAACAATGTTTGGCGACAATATTTCTAATATAGAAATTCTCGATTATATATATCAACATAGCTTAAGCAATAAAAACAAGATCAAAAATCAATAATGATCCCAATCAAATTCATTTTGTCATTTTTAGTCTCATTAAAAAGTTGTTATCAAAACTATCCCATGCAAAATATAAATCATCATTTTTGTCCCACCGTTAAAATTTCAACGGAATGAAATGACATGACTAACGGAAGTTGATGTGGTATCTGAATCGGATCAAATACGGCCGTGTTACGAAGAACACAACCATGTTTGAACTTACAACACACCATATCTGTGTCTGTCTGAAACACGCCGTGTTCAAAGTTAACACGGCCGAGTTTGATGTCAAACCCTTGTAGATCAAGCGGTGGGACATCTCTCGCTTGAGGGTTGGGTCCCGGATTCGATCTTAGGTGGGTGCGTGTGTACATGTGTCGGGGGTGCACAGACATTACTAGAAAACAACAAATTTACACTTCCATCCACAAATTAACTATTTTATTAAATCATAAATCTACACTTTAAATCAACAAATTAATTACACAATTATACAAAAAATTTACACTTAATTAATACGGCAAATCCATCATGCTTGAATTTTGTATTTGCATAATAATTTAATTTGATATTTAATTTTTAAGTTAAAGTATTATACATTCTCCGTCAAGAACATATTTTTATTTGTATTAGACACAAGATTTAAGAAATATGAATATTGTGTTGCTTTGGTAGAATGTATGGATAAAAAAAAAATAATTTGCTCTCGTAGGTGTGCTGGTGTAAAAACTAGTGAAATTTGTATAATAATAATAAAATAACGATAAATTTATGGTGAAATTATTATTTATGAAAAACGAAAATATTATTTTGAAATAGGAAAAAAAGAAATAGTAAAACAAAACTATTGAAATGAAATGAATTGAGAGTATTTTTTTCTTTAAACATAATAATTATATACTATAATAATAAAATAGAACAAAATTGCTAGATAGCCTTAAAATCAAAACAAACAAAACCTCAAAAAACATGTCCTTCATTTCAAGTGATACGCACTTGGATGGTGCCTTATCAGCAAAATATATGTTCGTTAGCTTATCTGATAAGTTAGTCCCCTTATAATATCTCCACCTACCCCCTTCCACCTACCCCTCTGATATTTTCTTGTTGGCCTCTTTAAAGGTCGACACCCCCTTCTGCCCAACTCAGCCACCACGCAGTCGATAGAGAGGAAGAAGACGCCCCCAGCCCCCAGGATAACGTAGGGTAGGGAATGCAGGCCAATCAGCCTCTTGATATTCGGTTTTCGATCGTGGCTCTCCTCCAAAGATTTGGTTGGAAACCCTAATTTTTATTTATTTATTTAATTTTTTTATTGAATCGACTTTTCTGTACTGCTGCATGATGGTCTAATACTGCTTGTTTTTGTTGTTTGGATGGTTTCTGCAGAGAGAGAAATGGCTGGACTGGCTGATCTTGTGTTCTTAATCATCCAATTTTGTAGAGAAGAGAATCTGACAATGACTGCTCACATGTACGCTTGATTCCCCTTTCCCTTGTTTGATTATATTGTTTTCGATGGAGCTTATACATTCTTTTTCCTTCCATTAACAGGCTCGAACAAGAAACTAGTTATTTCTTCGACATAGACTATTTCGAAGATCTGATTCTGCGAGTGAAGTGGGACGAGGCAGAAGGATATCTCTCGGGCTTCACCTCATTCGATGACAACGACTATTCGAAAAAGATCTATTTTGAGATCAGGAAGGGCCAGTACCTGGAAGCCCTTGCCAGGTAAGATCCATCGATTGATTTTCATGTAGATAATGCTACCTTTCAATGCCTTAGTAATTTATTCACTCTTTTGTCCAAATATGTGTTGCAGGCATGGCTACAACATTCTTCAAAAAGATCTCAAAATTTTCGAGGCAGCCAACAAGGGGAATCATAGTGAAATCATTTACTGCCTCTTTAGCCTATATTTATGATCACCCCAACGGCATGAAGTAAAAGACTTCAAAGCCTGTTAATGAGGTAACAATGAAGAGCTAAGCTGTACATTTGCTGGTATCTTTTGAGTTCAATTCTCTCGATTAATTAGATCAGATCGTATATTGTACTTTTCGAATAACATCTATTATATTAATCATGCAGATGGCATCTCTACACACGGGACTTACTTTCTGCAATAACGATAAAGTCATCGGTATAGATAAAAAGAACCCAAGTAGATCAAGAAGAAGTAGATGCAAAAGTAGCTGAACTAAACGAACCAAATGGCAGCCCGGGAACCACCCAGAAGATGCATTCTATGCTTATGCAAAAAGGAAGCCTCTAGATTGATTCGGTTGTTAGGAATTCTATTGCAAATTAAATGGAACCTCTAACGTGTATTCAATTGTATATATATATATATAAGTAGTTAAACTAATCAATATTTATATGTCTACATGATCATTTCTTGAAAATACTAAAAACAAAAACAAAAACAAAAAGTAACATTGCCTTAGAAAATTTAATTTGCTTTACTATGCTCTACCTCTTTAGCTCTTGATATCCTCTTATAGCTTATATAAGCTTCATTCGTTCATCTTATTAGAACCTCTCTTTCTTTACTTGTTACTGTCATTGATGATAACAACACTTCAAATTCTACTACACAAGGCAGTTATTGATGCCGCGAAATGTGTAGTGGCTCAGTCTACAAACAATCAACTATCTTTCACACGTACCTAGAGTTCTTACGTTCAATATTACTAATCAACGACACTTAACCTTATTAGATGTACCCTTTAATGGCATGAACTTCTTTACATAGAGTCACCAGGTTTTTCAATTCTCTTGTGGCCTAAATGAATAGTGGTTTTGTAACTAGGAAACAAAGAGGCCAGTTAATGATATTTTGGAGTATGAACATTGGGTCGAGGTAGAAATTAACCCTCCTTCCTGCGAAAATTATTTCCATCATTATATTCCTGATTTACATGAAGCCTTCATATTTGTCGCCGTTACCAAGAATTTACAGACATAGTAAAGGAGAAATATGAACAATCAAATGGCTCACTCATCTATCAATTGAAGCAAATTAAAAACTCTGAACAATTTAAAACAAGTTATTCGATTACAACCTATGCATCCAAACTTCAAGAACTATGGCGATTTTTATCCATCTCTTGATTGCAGGTGTCATATGCATCAATAGCTTGTAGCTGGAATGGAAAGGGATATTTCACTCCAATTCCTTACCATATTGGAGTAAGATCAACATCATTTTTACCATAGTTGTTCCAAAAATGGAGTAATGAATTAGAGATGGTCTCGTTCCGCATATGCATATTCTTATACTATCAATAGTATCGTAGTTTAACAACGACTAATATCAATTCTGATCATAGTTTCAGTTGCATTTAATCCCTATATCATTAAACTTCAATTATCAATATATATAGGAATAGTCGTATAAAAACAATAAGGGAAAATATAAAATAATACTAACAACAAAAACAAAAACAACATCAACAACAATAATAATAATAATAATTTTGTCATCATTTAAATGTATAAAAACTATTTTTAACGTACACATTGTATTATTATAAGAAATAGTAGAGTTCTATGCAAGATGCGAGAATATACCATTCTCAAATTTTCGATTGTTTTAAATAGAAATTTCAAATTAAAATTAAAACAAAAAATACAAGAAGAATAAAAAATAATAAGCCCACTAACTTATCTGGTAAGTTAATATACTTATCATATCTCTACCTCCCCGTAAAAGATCTTAGGCCCCCACTTCTTCGGCTCCCTTAGTTCCTCCAGTAAAATATTGACACATGGCATATTAAATTATTCGATTACATTCTATGCAACCAAACTTCAGGAGCTATGACATTTATTATTGATCGCATTGATGCACCTCTCAATTGCACGTGTCGTATTCATCAACAGATTGTAGCAAGAAATGAAAAGGATATATTAGAATTAAAATAATAAGCCCACTAATTTATCTGATCAGTTAATCTACTTATCATATCTCCACCTCTCCACAAGAGATCATCGGCCCCACTTCTTCGGCTCCCCTAGCTTCTCCAGTAAAACATCCACACATGGCATATTAAATTATTCGATTACAATCTATGCAACCAAACTTCAGGAGCTATGACATTTATTATTGATCCCATTGATCCACTTCTCAATTGCACGTGTCGTATGCATCAAAAGCTTGTAGAAAAAAAAAAAATGAAAGGGATGTGTTAGAATATAAAATAATAAGCCCACTAACTTATCTGAAAAGTTAATCTACTTATTATATCTCCACCTCCCCGCCAGAGATCTTCGACTCCCCTAGCTTCTCTAGTAAAACATTGACGCATGGCATATTAAATTATCGATTATGATCTATGACACCAAACTTCAGGAGCTATGACAATTTTTATTGATCGCATCGATTCACCTCCCAATTGCAGATATCGCATGCAACAAAACCTTATAGCAAGAAATGAAATGGATATGTTAGAATATAAAATAATATGCCCATTAACTTATCTGATAAGTTAATCTACTTATCATATATCCACCTCCCCGCAAGAGATCTTCGGCCCCCACTGCTTCGGCTCCCCTACCTCCTCCAGTACAACATCGACAAATGGCTTATCAAATAATTCAATTACAATCTATGCAACCAAACTTAGAGAGCAATGACCTTTATTATTCATCACATTGATCCACCTCACAATTGCACATGTCGCATGCATCAAAAGATTATAGCAAAAAATGAAAGGGTTAGTTTAGAATATAAAATAATAAGCCCACTAACTTAGCTAATAAGTTAATCTACTTATCATATATCCACCTCCCCGCAAGAGATCTTTAGCCCCTACTTCTTCAGCTCCCCTTGTAAGCACAATAATTGATTCAATGCGGAATAAAACTCAAGAATCGAATCTAAAATAAATCCAAAAAAGATACCTCCGGCCATTGGTGTCAAACTCGAATGCAATCTTTCTTGGTTCTTCTAAGCACTTGCACTATCTTTTCTAGATGGTGTAGAAGACTCTCAATTACTTCATTCCATCAAATAAGGAATTAACATGAAGAGTGGAGTAGTGGGGATAGTAGTGGAGACCTTTCACTTAGTTCACATTAACATTTAGTAGTGGAGTAGTGGAGACCTTTCATATAGGCCACTACTTCACATAGACCATATAATATCAACATTCTCCCACTTGGTCTATAATTTACTGCATAAGAAACAAAATACATGAATCATGGCGATAGACCCTCTTCAACGAGTATTATCTTTCATGTATTACAATGTAGTTTGATTCCTAAAACCACTCAAACATCTTAATGAATAAACCTCATGTTTATTCTAGGTCCTCACCTTTACGATAATTTTCTCAAGACAAATATGCGCATAAAACCAAATGAGAAAAATATCAATTGAATAAGTGTTTTATTTAATACAAAGATGTACAAATAAATGAAATCACATAACAGAACCAAGTCCCATTCGTACCACATGATCCTTAAAATTCTTTGGTAGCATACCTTTAGTTAAGGAATCAACAATAATCAGTTCAATGCTAACGTGTTCAATGACCACTTTATTTTCTTTAATACGTTCTCTTATGGCTAAGTACTTAATATCGATGTGCTTACATCGACTACCAATTTTGCTATTCTTAGCCATAAAAACCGCAACTGAATTGTCACAATATATCTTCAATGGCCTAGCAATAGAATCTATGATTTTAAGCCCAGATATGAAACTTTTCAACCATATACCATGACAAGTAGCTTCGAAACACGAAACAAATTATGCCTCCATAGTAGAAGTAGCTGTCAATGTCTGTTTTGCATTTCTCCAGGATATGGCTCCATTAGCTAACATGAAAATGTAGCCAGATGTTGATTTTCGAGAATCAACACAACCAGCAAACTCTGAAATCAGAGTAACCAATAATATCTAGACGATCGGCTCGTCTGTACATGAGCAAGTAATCCTTTGTCCCTTTAAGGTACCTTAACCTTAATACCTTCTTTGCAGCTCTCCAGTGGTCAGGACCTGGATTACTCTGATATCTTCCTAACACTCCAACAACATATGCTATATCAGGTCTAGTACATACCTGAGCATACATGATGCTTCCAACCACTAAAGCATATGGAATGTTAGTCATATAATCCCATTCAAAATCATTCTTAGGGCATTGATCTAAACTGAATTTGTCGCCCTTGACAATTGGAGCTACATTTGGTGAGCAATTTTTCATCCGAAATTTCTCTAAAATTTTATTGATATAGGTCTCGTGAGACAAACCCAAATGCCTCGAGATCTTTCCCTATAGATCTGAATGCCAATGACATAAGATGTCTCTCCCATATCTCTCATGTCAAAATTTGTAGAGAGAAAATATTTCACCTCGTATAGCAAATCTTTATTATTAGTAGCAAGCAAAATATCATCTACATATAACACAAGAAAACAAATCCTACTCTCACTAACCTTCATGTGTATACATTGATCCATAACATTTTCTTCAAAACCAAATGAAGTAATGACATTATGGAACTTTAAATACCATTGACGAGAGGCTTGTTTTAAACCATATATGGATTTATTTAGCTTGCATACTAAATGCTCACTGTCTTTAGAGAAGAATCCTTCAGGTTGTTTCATATAAACCTCTTCATCTATAGTGCCATTAAGAAATGCCGTTTTCACATCCATTTGATGTAACTCAAAATCAAAGTGCGCTACTAATGCCATAATGATTCGAAGAGAATCTTTCTTTGATACAAGAGAAAAAGTCTCCGTGTAGTCGACTATTTCCTTTTGAGTGAAACCTTGGCAACAAGTCATGCTTTATATCTTTCGATGTTACCTTTCGAGTCTCTCTTTGTTTTAAAGACCCACTTACATCCGACGGCTTTTATACCATCAGGTAACTTGACAAGATTCCAAACTTGATTGGATGCCATAGAATCCATCTCTTCTTTCATAGCATTATACCACAAGTTCGACTTTGATGAACTCATAGCTTGTGAAAACATTTCAGGATCATTTTCGACTCCAATATTGTAGTCACACTCTTGTAGGTAGACAACATAATCACCATGGATAGCTGATCTCCTTATTCTAGTAGATCTTCTTAATATTGTATCATCATTCTCTTGAAAAACTTGTTGCTCAGCCGGTTGATCAACAATATCAACTGGTTGTTCAACAATTTCTTGTTGCTCCTCGTGTACAGTGCGATCTACTTGATCAGTATCAGCAGCTTGTGGAATTGCGATAGTTGGTCGTCTAATACTGGTTTGTACTTGAGGGGTATAAACAACAACTAATCTATTACTTGAATCAGAGCGTTGAGCTTCATGATGATTTTTTTTCAGAAACAATGTTCCGAAGGTGATCACTCCCACTGATCAAGTCATTTTCAAGAAATTTCGCGTTTTTTGATTCCACAATTTTAGTACTGTGAGATGGACAATAGAATCTATAACCCTTGGATCTTTCAGCATATCCAATGAAATATCCACTAATGATCCTTGGGTCTAGTTTCTTTTCTTATGGATTGTAAATTCTCACTTCAGACTGACATCCCCAAACGCGTATATGCCTTAAACTCGGTCTCCAACCTTTGAATAACTCAAAAGGTGTCTTTGAGGCAGCCTTAGTTGGAACTCGATTCAATATATACGCTGCCGTCTTTAAAGCTTCAGTCCACAAGAACTCAGGGAGTTTTACATTACTCCGCATACTCCTCACCATATCCATTAAGGTCCGGTTTCTTCTTTCAGCAACACCATTTTGGTCGGGAGAACCAGGCATAGTGTATTGGGCAACAATCCCATGCTCTTGAAGAAACCTTGCAAAAGGACCAAGTGCTTGTCCATTCTCCGTATATCTACCATAATATTCACCACCTTTATCTGATCGGATGATTTTAATATGTTTTTCACATTGTTTCTCTACTTCAGCCTTGAAAAATTTAAAGGCATCTAAAGCTTCATCCTTAGAATGAAGCAAATATAGATACATATAACGTGAAAAATCGTCAATGAAGGTGATAAAGTATTTTGGACTACTTGCGTCCATGTTTGGACAACAAATATTTGTATGTATAACCTCCAATAGGTTTGTACTCCTCTTTGCACCCCTTTTAGACTTGTTGGTTTACTTACCTTTGATGCAATCCGCACAAGTCTCAAAATCAGTAAAATTCAAGGTACCAAGTATTCCTTCATTTACAAATCTTTTAATTCTCTCAATAGAGATATGTCCCAATCTCCGGTGCCACAATATAGATGAATTTTCATCCATAATACATCGTTTAGTACCGATATTATCTTGAAGGTGTAAAGTAGTTGGACAATCAATATTTTGCATATTAAGTCGAAAAAGACCATCACTCAAAAATCCATTTCCAATGACATTTGATTTGAAAGATAAACAAAAACCAAGGTTGGTGAAAGTAAAACAATAGCCACATGAAACAAGTTTTGAAACAAAAATTGAGTTTCTAGCAAAACTAGAAATGTAAAAAGTCTTTTCCAAAGTTAAAACAAAACCACTACTTAAAGCTAGATTGCACGTCCCAATAGCTTCCACATGTGATGGCATTTTGTTTCCAAAATAGATGCTCAACTCACTTCCCACTGGTTTCCGTCGGTTTTGCAATCCTTGCATGGAATTTGTAGCATGGATTGTAGAACCAGAATCAATCCACCATGTATTATAATTAACATCAACCATATTGGATTCATAACATACAAATGAAAGTTGAGTACCTTTTTCCTCAAGCCACTTGAAGTATTTAGGACAATTTTTCTTTATGTGTCATTTCTTTTTATAGAAAAAACATGTGTTGGCTTTCTTGGTGTCCTTTTGTGGAGTAATCTTTTCATTCCCTTTATTTTTGGCTTGATATTTCATATTCTTTCATTTAGTCACAACCGCCATGCTCACTTTCTCTCCCTCTTCCATAGCAAGACGTCCCTCTTCTTGAAACACATGGTCATCAATTCATTTATTGACCATTTATCCTTATGTGTATTGTAAGAAATCTTAAAAGGACCTTATTGCGGAGGAAGAGTATACAAAATAAAGTGAACAAGGAAGGAATCAGACATATCAACTTCCAGTCGCTTCAATTGAGCCGCTATATCCCTCATGCACTTGATGTGATCACGCACACCTCTTAACCCGGTAAGTTTTAAAGATGAAAATTGCATTATCAATGTACTAGCCAATGCCTTATCATATGTCACAAATTGATCATCAATAGCTTTCAACAAGGAACGGACATTAGTACAATGCTCAACAGAACCCCTTATTCCAGCAGATATTCGAGTCTTTATGAACATAACGCAGAGACGGTTAGATCTCTCCCATTTTCATAAAGATCGACCTCATCTGGAGTACTATTTTCAATAATAGGAGGCGTTCATCTTTTCTGATGGCATAATCTATGTCCATCCACTCCAAATGCAGAAGAATTTTCTCATTCCAAACTTTATAATTGTCTCAAGTAGGATCGGGAATATCATATTTCATATCAGAGACATTAATAGATTGAATTGCTGCAATAAAAATAAATAAATAAACATGCTCACAACGTAATTAAATCGAAGCACAAATAAACCATACAACATGTTTTACCAATGTCAGACATGGAAAAACATTAATCTATTGACATAAAACATGCATGTGGGTTAAAGTTTTAATTCAATTAGACTCATTTAATCATATGATAAAACTATCAACTACGTTCCTTTTCTAATTCCTGTGGGTAAATTAGAAATATATTTGATATAATATCCTAATTTATCACACAAATATAACAAAATTTATGTGGGTAAATTTCATTATATCACGTATGATTAATTACAATTTATGTTATTTACTAAATGTGATTATAAAAATATAAAAATAATTTCAATTAATCAGAAAAGCTGTGGCTATTTCAAGATTAATCAAAACTACACTAATCACATAACATTGCAAGAATATCGATCTCAAAATGATTTTCAACATCAATTTTCAACATGTTCAACATCTTTCTTGGTTCTTCTAAGCACTTGCACTATCTTTTCTAGATGGTGTATAAGGCTTTATATAGTGATGCTTAGGGGACCAAAAAGTCTAAAATTCATGTATCAATTACTTCATTCCATCAAAGAAGTAATTAACATGAAGGGTGGAGTAGTGGGGATAGTAGTGAAGACCTTTCACTTATGTCACATTAACATTTAGTAATGAAGTGGAGTAGTGGGGATAGTGGAGTAGTGGAGACCTTTCGTATAGGCCACTACTTCACATAGACCACATAATATTAACACCCCTAGCTCCTCCAATAAAACATCGAGAGATGGCATATTAAATGATTTGATTACAATCTATGCAACCAAACTTCAGGAGCTATTACATTTATTATTGATCGCATTGATCCACCTCTCAATTGCACGTGTCGTATGCATTAAAATCATGTAGCAAGAAATGAAAGGGATATGTTAGAATACAAAATAATAAACCCACTAACTTATACGACAAGTTAATATACTTTTTATGATATATTTAGAAGCAGATAATTTCAATTTCATATTCTAAGATGGTATCAGAGTCAAATTTTCTCCGGGTACCTTCATAACCCGTTATATCTCGTATATATTTTTATATTTTATTAATATATTTACTTCTATCAACAATCATGCTGTTATTTTCATGTTGTCTATGTCTCTACTACTCCACTGACAGAGTCTACTTTCGACTCTAACGCCGTTGAGAGTCCTATTTTTTACTCTAACTCTATTGAGAGCGAGGGGGTCCTGTTTCCGACTCTAGCTCTGTTGTGAGCGAGCGAGTCCTGTTTCCGACTCTAGCTCTATAGAGTGAGCGAGTCCCGTTTTTTGCTCTAGTTCCGTTGTGAGCGAGCGAGTCTTGTTTCCAACTCTAACGGTGTTGAGAGTTCTGTTTTTGACTCTGATCTAGTGGATGGCTACACCACTTTCAGTCAATCTTGGCGAATTCAAATTCGTACACGGAAAATCTCGGCTATATCTTTTTCGGTCACTTCTAACAAACTCAAGTTTGTTCCATCAAATCTTAAGTTTGAGGAGGGGTGTTAAAATATATTTAGAAGCAATATATTATATTTATGGTAGTTGTCTTATTTAAGAGATTCATAGGATTTTTGTCTTATTTAGACGATTTATATATCACTATAAATATGTACGCATTCTTATAATTGAAATAGAGAATTTCAGTTTGATATTCTAACAATACTTATCATATCTCCACCACCCCGCAAGAGATCTTTGGCCCCTACTTCTTCAGCTCCCCTAGCTCCTCTAGTAAAACATAGACACATGCCATATTAAATTATCCGATTATAATCTATGCAATAAAACTGCAAGAGCTATGACATTTATTATTGATTGCATTGATCCACCTCTCAATTGCATGTCTCGCATGCATCAGAAGCTTATACCAAGAAATGAAAAGGATATGTTAAAATATAAAATAATAAGCCAACTAACTTATCGGATAAGTAAATCTACTTATCATACCTCCACCTCCCCGCAAGAGATCTTCGTCCCCCACTTCTTTGGCTCCCGTAGCTCTTCCAGTAAAACATTGACACATGACATATTAAATTATTCTATTACAATCTATGCAATCAAACTTCAGGAGCTTTGAAATTTATTATTGATCGCATTGATCCACCTCCCAATTGCCCGTGTCGTATGCATAAAAAACTTGTAGCAAGAAATGAAAGGGTTATGTTAGAATATAAAATATTAAGCCAACTAAATTACCTGAGAAGTTAATCTACTTATCATATCTCCACCTCCCCACAAGAGATCTTTGGCCTCCACTTTTTTGGCTCCCCTATCTCTTCCAATAAAACATCGACATGGCTTATTAAATTATTTGATTACAATCTATGCAACCAAAATTCGGGAGCTAAAACATTTATTATTCATCGCATTGATCCACTTTTCAATTGCACGTGTCGTATGCATCAAAATCTTGTAGAAAGAAGTGAAACGGATGTGTTAGAATTTAAAATAATAAGCCCATTAACTTATCTAATAAGTTAATATAAATATCATATCTCACTTCCCTGTAAGAGATCTTCGGATCCCTTAGCTCCTCCAGTAAAATATTGACACATGGCATATTAAATTATTTGATTACAATCTATGCAACCAAACTTTTACTATAACATTTATTATTGATCGCATTGATCCACCACTCAATTGCACATGTCGTATGTATCAAAAGCTTGTAGCAAGAAATGAAGAGTATATGTTAGAATATAAAATAATAAGCCCACTAACTTATCTGATAAGTTAATCTACTTATCATATCTCCACTTCCCCGCAAGAGATTTTCGGCTACCCTAGCTCCTCCAATAAAACATGGACACATTGCATATTTAAATTATTCGACTACAATCTATGCAACCAAACTTTAGGAGCTATGACATTTATTATTGATCACATTGATCCACCTCTCAATTGCATGTGCCGCATGCATCAAAAGTTTATAGCAAGAATGAAATGGATATGTTAGAATATAAAATAATAAGCCCACTAACTTATCTGAAAAGTTAATCTACTTATTATATCTCCACCTCCCCACAAGAGATCTTCAGCCCCCACTTCTTAGGCTCCCCTAGCTCCTCTAGTATAACATCGGCGCATGGCATATTAAATTATCAATTATGATCTATGCAACCAAACTTTAGGAGCTATGAGAATTGTTATTGATCGCATTGATCCACCTCCCAATTGCACGTGTCGCATGCATCAAAACCTTATAGCAAGAAATGAAATGGATATCTTAGAATATAAAATAATAAGCCCATTAACTTATATGATAAGTTAATCTACTTATCATATGTCGACCTCCCCGCAAGAGATCTTCAGCCCCCACTTCTTAGGCTCCCCTAGCTCCTCAAGTAAAACATCGACACATGGCATATTAAATTATTCGATTACAACCTATGCAACGAATTTTAGGAGCTATCACATTTATTATTGATCACATTGATCTACCTCTCAACTGCATGGGTCACATGCATCAAAAGCTTACAACAAGAAATAAAAGGGATATGTTAGAATATAAAATAATAAGCCCAGTAACTTATCTGAAAATTTAATCTACTTATCAGATCTCCACCTCCGTGCAAGAGATCTTCGGCTCCCATAGCTCATTCAGTAAAACATCGACACTTGGCATATTAAATTATTCGATTACAATTTATACAACCAAACTTCAGGAGCAATGACATATACTATTGATTGCATTGATCCACCTCTCAATTGCACACACTACAAAAAAGTTGAAATTTAGCTACAAAAGAATTTTGTAGCAAAAGGTAATAATTCATAGCAAAAACATTTTTGCGACGAAATAAATTTCGTCACCTATACCGCGTTAATAAAGGTCTTTAGCGACAAATATGATTTTTCTTAACAAAAGTAAGTTTTATGCAATGAAAATTAAGAATAGAGATATAATTACGAAAATATGATTTCGTAGCTAAAACTCTTTTGCTATAAAATTAAAATTCATAACAAAAGAGTTTTAGCAACAAAATATAAATGATTTTTTTAGCCAAATGATTTCAACTATGAAAAATAATTTTGTAGCTAAAAAGTTTTTGCTATGAAGATAGACTTTTCTAGCTAAAAAATTTTAGCGACAAAATTAATTTTGTATTACATAATTTATTTTTAGCGATGAATTAGTTTTTGTTTAAATGACACGTTTTAACTACAAAAATATTTTGTAGTTAAAAATGATAATTATTTATAAAGTGACTCGTTGGGATTAGGCCTCGAACGGCCAAGATTTCAACATACTCCACCTTCTTTGGCCGTAATCTAACCAAATTCCAAAATATATATTCACTAGATATAGACTTACATTGCACCAACGGATTTTATCATCATCTTTTGTCCCTCGCTACATCAACAATGAAACATTATGCAGACAAAATATATTATACATTGTCCTAACATCCACCTAGATAGATCAGAGCAACCTAGTGGTACACACAAAAAAGCTACAAAAACAAGAATACAAGCAAGTTTAACAAATTCAACACAATTAACCTACAAATTCTAAGCGAGCATAGAATTTACTATGCTATCCAGCAAAACACATGCATATTCACGAAAGGAAAACAAGCCTATGCCGAATACAAAAAATTTAGAATCATATAACAAGAGCTCCACCTTATTTGACGTCAACTAGAGAACACTCAGCACTAGACAAAAAGAATACCTTAGGCACTAAACTTTACGGCTCTAGCACATATCTCTATAGGCTAAGCAAAAAGTTCTACGGCCTAAACACATGGATCGATCGACCACTACCATTAAGATCTGCATAGACTCAATCACTGAAACATACTAATCTAGAAGAAAACTAAACAACCTAGGAGGAATCCTAGTAGAATACTAAGCAACTAGGAAGAATGCTAACTCTAGAAGAACACTAAGCGACTAGAAGGAAATCAAAACACTAAGCACCTAGTTCGTCCAAACAGTATCTCGAAGAATACATGGGAACACAATTACAAAACAAACAACCAATTCAGGACATAACAAGCTTTAATAACATAAAAGTAACTAGTCCACAAAAAAGTCAACACGTAATCCAAGTAATACACATTATTATCCAAGATTCATGTGAATTTAAAACACATAGAGCACTTAGAAAACACAACATAAAGATAATCCATATAATGCCAATTAAACAATCAAATTTCACTACAAAGATCAATCAAGGAATGCAAGTAACTAATCGCATAGAAAAACACAACAAGCATCAATGAGTTTCTATGCTTCTACAATTAGTTAACTAATTTTTCCCAAAAGCATGATTGATTTTTACATTTTGGCATCTTAATAATCACAAAAGATCTTATCGAAGAATAACTAAATCAACCATATAACAACCAAATCAAGAATCATGTATTTTCACCAAGAAATCACATAATGCAACAAATCTAGTTTTTTTTCTTGATTATCTTCCAATTATTCATTCTTTTTAGGCATAATCTACTAGCACTTATCATGCAATTTTCTATCTCACTAGGAAAATTAAAACATGCATAACTAACACACAAAAAATAATCATGCATTACTACAACAAATGGCTAGAACAAAAAATTTCACAAAACTATCAACATAATCCAAAAAATACAATAAGAATATAATTAAAGAACAAAAATAATCCCAATAAATTTCACCAATAAAATAACAATCAATTCCAAGATTATTTTATATAATCACCAATAAATGCATAGGCAACAAACACCAAGAAATTTAGCATATTATTTATCCACAATTTCACCAAGAAAATAATATACCAATAATAAAGATGGAGGCTTAGCCTTTTACCACGATTCAGAGTCCTTCCAAAACTCGAACAAAAATTTTCTTTCAATTTTGAAATCGGTTGTCGGGCTCTGATACCACTGTGGTGAATTTATAGCCCAGACCGTTGTGATTTATTCTAACAATACCTTATATACAAAATATAAATCAATTAATAGTGGAAGTGAAATTTGAATAAAACCCATAACAAATATAAATCGAATCGAAATTAAAATAAAAGTAATCAAATGGATTGGACTTAGGGATAAAGTATGGGCTTGAAAATGGGTTAAAGGGTTTGGGCCGATCTAGTGGGCCGGGCTAAGCAGTGGACCAACTTATTTTATTTATTGAAGAACTCGTTGGGATTAGACCTCGAATTGCCAAAAATTTCTAATATCTCAGGAGTATTACGTAAATATTGAAATTAAATAAAATTTTAAATTAAAAGTAGTGATACATACATATTATATTAAAAATTGGGATTTAATAATTTACAAAAATGTATTATTATTATTATTATTATTATTATTATTATTATTATTATTATTATTATTATTATTATTAAGTTGTCGGTATTTAAGTTTATAAAAATAAAATTAGTTTCTTAGCATACAAAATGAGATTATTACAGGAAAATGAAAATCTAAAAGATGCAAAAGAATATACTATCTTTATTAAATGCTAGATTTTTCAAGAGTTCTAATAAGAATTTTAAAATTAAAACAAAATACAATCATATTATTTGATTCACAGTCCCGTTTAATGTTACTTTTTTGTGAGACTTTCTAAAGAAATGTAGGATGATTCCAACTATTAACTTTGCAATCTAGAAATCATTCAAAGAAAACATAAAATTCTTTAAGAAAAAAATTCAACTAATTAATCACTGTCGTACAACTCTCACCACACAAATAACAAAAAGAAACCATCTCCTCATCCTATATATATTTTATTGCATTTGATTTGTTTGAACTCATTTAAAGCTAGCTCATTCGATAAAAATACATTATAAATTGGTTGGATAAAGACTTTTAGTATAAAAAAAAAAAAATTGGGCTCAGTAATAGATGAGCTAAATTTTGTAATAAAATAAGAGCTAGTATAGTAATTTTCCCATGTACTACAAAAAAAAATAAAATGTTTTAGTAACAAAGTTTGGAGACGGCATCTCTAGTATAGAAATTCTCCATTATATCAACATAGCTTAAACAACAACAAAAATGGTTAACGGCGACAACAACAACAATAACAATAATGCAATGAAAACAAGCCGAACTAAGAGTTTTTTTTTTTTACAAATTTTTAAATATTTTTCTTATGCAATATTTTAATAAAATTATATTTTTTTTACAAAATATCATATTAAACTATTATTTAAAAAATCACAAATCATTATTTAAATTATTTAATTAATAAGGTTACCAAATAACAAATATTAAAGACACTAACAACCATTTACAAATATATAATAAAGACAGTTACTCAATAATTAAATTTATAATTAATTTACAAATGATTAATTTTCCAACTTGTTTACCAAACTAATTACACTGTTACTTTGTATTTTTAGGCCCGTAACTGAATTCATTCATCATTTTAGTCTCTAACCGGAGGTTGTCTTAAAATAGTTTAACCGGAGGTTGTATTAAAATAGCCTCGTAAATGAAAAAGTTTCGCACAGTTAGCTCTCGATGCCTATGTGGCACCTATGTGGCAGGCCGGAGGACACATGCCACGTAAGCGCCACATGGCGGACCCGTGTCCAACCATGTGGATAATTTTTTATTTTTATTTTATTTTAAAATATAATATATAAACAAAATTAAAAAATAATTTTTACAAATATAAAAAATTAAATTAAAAATAAAATATAAAAAATTATCCACGTGGCCGCAGGTCAGCACATGAGGCCGACACATGGATAATTTTTATTTTTTATATTAAAATTAAAAAATATAATATATAAACTATTAAAGACCCCGTGGCGTTGATCCGCCCAACATGTAGATAATTTTTATTTTTATTTTATTTATTTTATTTTTCATTTTTATATTTTATATTTGATTTGATTTTTTATATTTTTTATTTTAAAATAAAAAAAATTATTCATGTGACGTTGACCTGAATTATATGTGTACGCCAGAATGCGACCCAAGTGCCACGTTGGTATCGATGACTATATGTATGAACTATTTTAGAATAGCTTTCAGTTACGGAACTAAAATGATAAAAGAAGTCGGATAATAAACAAACGAACTTATCACTTGTTGCTTATCATACAGCCATCTACCCCTCTGATATTATCTTTTTGGCCTCTTTAAACATTCCCGCGTCAGCCCAACACAGCCACAACCAATTTTCAGATAATTAACTCACGCAGTCGATGGAGAGGAAGAACTCCTCCCCCCGCACCCCCCCCCCCCCCCCCCCAAGGGTAAGGTAGGGTAGGGAATGCAGGCGTTTCAGCTACTTGATATTCGTTTTTGATCGTGGCTCTCTTTCTTTTATTTATTTATTTAGAATCGACTTTCTGTTGTGTTGTATCATGTTCTCATACTACCTGTTTTGGTGTTTAGATGGTTTTGAAGAGGGAGAAATGACTGGACTGGCTTTAACCAAAGACCTTGTGTTCTTAATCATCCAATTTTGTAGAGAAGAGAATCTGACAATCACTCTGCCCACATGTACGCTTGATTTCCTTTTCCTATGCTTGATTAAGTTGTTTGAGAGGTTTTTTGATGGAGATTATAATTTTCTGACTTCCATTAACAGACTCGAACACGAAACTCGCTATTTCTTCAAGTTGGAAAATTTCGAAGATCTGATTTTGCAAGGGAAGTGGGATGAGGTGAAGGATATCTTATAGAAACGAAACAAAGAATAAGAAAAATCAAACAATATTAATAGTTTGCCCAAAGCCGGATGACTACTTTATTTCCAAAATTCTAGAATGATAGTCTCCAACTTTAATTACTCCTTAAATACAACTCCAAATTCAAAAGGGCCATTTGGGGTTTTGTAGTATATTAAAAAATAATAATATTAAATTGGTCAATGAAAGTGTGTATGAGGTTTTGATATTTTTGTATGTATAATTTTTTTTTTATATGTAATGATACATTTATAATTAAAGTAAAATTTAAGTCATTTTGATATTAATGTATGATTATTTTTTCTAAAATTGAAAATAGATATTTTTTAATGGAACATACGAAAAATAATTAAAAAAATACTTTGAAGTTGGCCGAATGAAATATTACCTAAAGCCTACTTACTTAAAAAATAAAAAATAAGCTCACTCAATACCTAAAGAAGCCGAACTCAAAATATAATATATTAATAGAAAAAAATAAATAAAATCTAAACCCGCGAACAACAACCCATGACTCCACTTTATACACTTTCCGATTTTGCTTTCTGTAAATATCTCTTGGGCTCCACCTCATTCGATGACAATGGCCTATTGAAAAAGATCTACTTTGAGATCAGGAAGTACAAGTACCTCGAAGCCCTGGACA
Source organism: Andrographis paniculata (assembly GCF_009805555.1). Lineage (NCBI taxonomy): Eukaryota > Viridiplantae > Streptophyta > Magnoliopsida > Lamiales > Acanthaceae > Andrographis > Andrographis paniculata. The sequence goes on from NW_026137589.1 coordinate 2,304,846, forward strand.
GGTAAGATCCGTTGATCTATCATAAAGCTACCTTGAAATGCCTTCGTAATTTATTCACTCTTTTGTCCAAATATGTCATATAAGCGTGATAACAATGTGACTTTCGACAGTCTTCGAAAAGATCTCTGAGTTTTCGAGGCAGCCAGCAATGAGCTTCACCAAGCATCGGCTCAGTGCGTTGCGTTTGAAAAATTTCAGGTACACCTGCTTGTTGAATTTGATTCATAGCAATTGCAATTTTTCATTCATTGATTTGTGTATTAACAGGGAGAGTGTTTTGTACTTTTCAAATAAAATTTATTAATCATGCAGATGGCATCGCTGTCCGCGGATGCATAACATGTTCTCTACATTCCTTAGATGCATTTTCGAATGAACTTCCCAAAACTCTTGAATGAGTTCCTACGCACGGGACCTTGCCTTAACGATAAAGTCATCAGTATCAACAAAGAAACAAACAACCCAAGTATATCAAGAAGAAGTAGATGCAAAAATAGCTGAACTAAACAAGCTAATTAGTGGCAGCCCAAGAACCAAGCAGAAGATGTATTCTATGTTTATGCAAAAAGGAAGCTTCTAGACTGATTTGGTTGCATTGTTAGGAATTCAACTGTAAATTGAAGGAACCACCAGTGTGTATTCAATTTTATATATGCGTTGAAGTAGTTTGATTAATCAATATTTATATGTGTACATGATCATTTCTTGAAAAAAAAATGCCTTAGAAAAATATATTTTGCTATGCTATACCTCTTTCGCTACTCTTATATATGTTCTTGAAGCTTAAGCTTCATTCGTTCATTGTATCAGAAACTCTAATCCTTAGCGTGCTACCGTGATTGATGATAACAATACTACAAAATCTACTCTACAAGCTATAGCAACTCAAGTAGTTATAAGCAAACTCCTTCCACGGGTCAACACGAGTTTTTTAGAACAAGCACGTTTAACTCTAGTTCTTTTTTGTAGGACTTCCGAAAAGGAATGTATACGTTGTTGTTGACATGAGTAGTCTATTCAATTTATTTAAGCTATAATCAACTTTGGATGACCCAATACGAGCTCATCCACACACGGGAGTTGGCCAAGCAACGGCAACTCCGGGGTATCACATTCTTCCCGACTTTAGAATGCAACCTTCATATTGCACCCCAAGTTTTGTTTGTTTTTCATTTATGGCTATTTAGCAATTTTTTTATATTTTATTAGTATATATTTCCCACATTGTTTACAGAAAAGTTTAATATTTTATATTATAAAATGCCATATCAAATTATTATATAAATAATAAATAAAAGCATAAACCAAGCACATCCTAGTGTTTTTTTTTTTTGATAATAGTGTTATTTTTTTATAACATAGTATTTTTTATATATAATAAAAATTAACTTTTGAATTTAATACTTTTAGTGAAAGTCATTGTTTAATATAATATAATCGATTTTCGGTTAAAATATATTTTGGTTCTTTGAATAATGTATGTAATTCATTTGTGGCGTAAAATGTAAATTTGTTATTTAGTAATATAGTTATTTGTTGATTATAAGTGTAATTTTTTGTTTAATAATTGAAACAATTAATATGTCAATGAAAGTGTAAATTTGTGGTATGAATTTAATGATGTGGTAAATTTATCATTTATGCACTTATGCATAAGTTTTTCGAATAACAATATAATTAATTTAAAGTTATTAGCTTATTTAATTTGTGGAACTAAAAATATATAATGTTAAACAATATTGTAAAATTTTTAACCAAAATAAAATTAGTACTATATAAATTTTCCATTGTTATGTTTATTATAAAAACAACTACTTATTAATAATTGTTGAATATATTATTAAAAATAAAAAAATAAATATTGAATATAAAAAAATAATAAATTAAATAGCTTATAAATAAATTTGAAATATCCAAACACATCCCTAGCTAATTATGTTAGACTGCTACCTATCTTTTATAATAATAAAGTTAATAATAATAATAAAAATAAAATTAATAATAGTCTCCTAAGGAATGACCCGGCGTGTGGGGTGGATTCGTGACCGTGGGGTTCGAGGTTCAAAATTGCAGGGTATTAGATTCAGTCAGAGGTTTAACGAGTGCTTACTTTCGGTTAGCGGTGGCGGGTTTCACGTTATAAAAATAAAAATAATAATAATAATTGCATATCTCATTTAAATAATTTTCTAATTTTGCCTAAATTAGTTATCTTTTTCTTTAATTGGAGGTAAAATTATAATTTTACCTAATTTGAATATTAATTGCAATCTCAATTATCTCACTTACTAAATAAAAATAAAAATAGATTTTAGTAAGCAAGTTGTAATTAATACTCTTTCTGTCGCACATATATACTTTGTCCCCATTTTATATTTTCCTCCATATATATATATACCACATAATTTATCTTTTAATTTCTTTTCTTTTTTCAGAAAATATTTATATACATTAATAGTATTTGATATTTTACAATTTATAATTTTTTAGTTTTAATTAAATTAATTAGTTATCATACACATAATATATAATTATTTGTATTATACAATAAGGTTTTAGTTTACGAAGAAAGTACTTCATAAACAAATTGTGTTGGTAATTTTAGCGTAATTGAATTTATTCGAGACCAATGAATATTGAGATTAAGTAAACTTCGGGATGAGACGTGTGGAGTGCGCACTCGAAGAAGCTAATTTTGACATGATTTTGACAAGTAACACAAATTTTAGGAGAGATTGTTGATACGGACTTAGTCATGCCGTTTACCCGTCTGAAAGTTCTGTAATTAAATTTATGGGACAGAATGTAATAGCCAACTTAGTCATACACATGACTAAATGGTACGGGTTATTTTGGAATTTTCCTAGAATTTTAATTTCAAATTGTGTTGATTTATGGATTGATGTGACTAATAATATTTAAATTATGAATTCAAACTTTTGTTTAAATTGAATCAATGCATCAATTTATTTTGAATTCAAATTAATATGTGAATGGAAAGAACACACCCATTTATTTTGAAATTTAAATTTAAATTGAATCATTGTGTCCGTTCAATTTGAATGAAACTTGCTTATGATCTATAAATACATGGATTGATCTCTTGCGATAAGAAGAAGATATATCAAAACAAGTAAAACACACATTCACTGTTTTTATCTCGGCAAGAAATTATTGTCTCCATACTCATTTTGTTCCTTATGTTCACCTTGTCTCGATATTTTCTACCAGAATTCGAGATTGAACTTTTTATTACGAATTTTGTGTAACCCTTGGTAAGAATTGTGTCAAAATATCGTATTTGAAAAATGAGCTTATCACGATACACAGTTATATCCGGCCATTTTCGTTGTTAACCCAATAAAATCCCCAACAAATTGTAAATTCAATCATTGGTTAATTGCCTTTATTATTCTTTAAATAGTGGACTACAGGGCATTCCAAACATATAAGTCTATATAAAGTAGTTAGTGTCATTATAAGAGATTTATAATAAGATTAAAATTCTGTTTTAATTGACTTAAAAAGTAATCAAACATCAACAGTAGAAGCAAAGTAGAAATCCAAAACAGAAGCCTTTTAATTTTATATTTAAATAAATTTTGATAATAAAATATTTTTGAAAAAAATATTTGAATAGAATAAAATTGAAAGTGTTTTAATACTATCAAAATTACCCAAGAGAATATATTGTTAATATAAATGTATTTTTCAATTATAATAATTTATTGTTAAATTCTATTAATTATATTTTAAATTATAAATTATCTCATATAAAATTAAATATATTTTTAAGAAAAATCTGATAACTTATATTTTGAAATTTTAATTGTGTTTACCTGAATTTACTTACTCATAATTGGGGTTACAAATTATATTGTGAATTGTTATGTTCTTGGTGAATTTTACTCGTACATGTACTAAGGAAAGATTACAACTCCTATAAATAACAAAAGTGTAGAGATGAGCGAGTCATAGACCTATTAACTTACCATCTATAGTATGCATCGAAACCTTTCCATATTCTTCTACTCCGTGTAAAATACAGTCATCAAGGGGAGCAGTCTATGTCAGAATCGAAAACAATTCGAAAACAATTTAACAAACAAAAGAAAAGGGAATCGAGCGTACATATGAGCAGTCATTGTCCGATTCTCTTCTCTCATAATTGGATGATTAAGAACACAAGGTCTTTTGGTTAAATCCAGTCCAACCATTTGTCTCCACACAGAAACCATCCAAACAAACAAAACAGGCAGTATTAGAACCTCATACACTACTATGGAAACATCGATTCAAAAGTAATAATAATAATAAATTAAATAATAATTAGAGTTTTCAACCAACTCTTTGGAGAGCCACGATCGAATCCAATGTGTAATAATAATATTTTTATTAATTCTTTAGGGGGTGGCAATTATTTAAATTTTAAAAAATATATATACAAATAGTGCATAATAAAACTAAAAAAGTAATAAAACAATTAGGGAGGGCCCAACACTCTTGGCCGCCCGGCCCACAAGCTATGCCACTAGTTGTACCTCATGGACAGAGGCTGAAAGGGATCCCGAGGTGACAGTAATTTTAGAACTTTTCAAGGGCATACAGGTAAATTTACATGTTGGAGAAGACTCTAGATTAAAGAATATTCCGAAATCCTTCTAGAACAAGGCTGGATATTTAGTTGTGGAATATTTCCGAATATACTTCCGAAGACTATGGAACATTATAGATAATTGTACATAATGCATAACTAGTTGTACATTCTTGGATGTTCTAGAACATTGTCGATGGAGTCCTTGACATATAAAAAGGCATTCATCCTCATTTGTACATTCAACCAAGCTCACTAATAATACAAAGTTTCTCTCCACTTTCTCTCGGTAAAACTTCTTAAGTCTTTGTGGGTGTTTAGCTAGCTAAGTTGAAAATCTTCCTTAGTAGCCAGCGGATTGAGTTACCAAGGCGCGCAGGATGCTCCCAACTCCTTTGAGTAACAAGGTCTTTGGTTAAAGGAAGTCCAGCCATTTCTCTATTTCTCTGCAGCAGAAACCATAAAAATAACAATACAAGCAGTATTAGATCATCATACATGACTACAGAAGACTCGATAAAAAAAAAAAAGATAGTGCTTTCGCCCAAATCTTTGGATTCGAAAATCCAAAATCAAGAGGCTGATTGGCTCTGCATTCCCTACCTTACCGGGGGGGTGGATCTACCACTCCATGATTCAAAGGATAATTATCTGCAAATTGGCGGGGGCTGAGTTGGGCAGAACGGGTGTATTTAAAGAGGCCAAAGAAGGGGTAGGAGGAGATACGATAAGTAGAATTACTTATCATATAAGTCTGTAAACTTATATATATGCTGCTGACAAATTGCAATCGAAGTGTGTATCACTTTGTTTGCTTGGATTTTAAGGCTATTTAGCAAGTTTTTCATATTTTATTAGTATATAATTTTCCCATCTCTTGTTATATAAATAAAAATGTACTCCCTCGGTCCCAATTTAACGGAGTATTTGGGGATTTTACAGTAAATTAAGAAATAATAGTATTTTATTGTTGTGTAAGACTTTTTGACATATTTGTCCTTTAGCTTGATGTATAAAATAATTGTATATATAATGATATGTTTATAATTTAAGTAAAAATTATGAATATTTTTATAGTAGTGTATGATTACTTTTCCAAATTAAAAAAAGATACTTTAAATGGGAAGGATGAAAAAAAAAAAAAAAAAAAAAAGCAATTTGAATTAAAATGAAGGGAGTATAATAATTTATTTTACAAGCATGAAACACTGTAGTTTTTTTTTATTTTTTATTTTTTAATAAAATCAAAGTTTTGAATTTAATATGTTTAGTTAAAATAACTGTTTAATACAATATGACATGTATCTGTTAAAATATATTTATGTCCATTAAATTATGAAATTAATTTTTCGCTTAAAATATAAATTTCTCGATGAAAAGTTAAATGTGACATTTAATAATACAACTAATTTTTCGATGAAAGTGCAAATTTTTAGTTTTGTAATAATTTTTCATTTTAATGATGTGGTAAATTTTGTGGGCTATAATAAATTAATTTTGACTAAAGTATGGGATTAACTTGTTTTATTTGTTAAACAATTAATATATTACGTTGAACAATATTGTAAAAATTTTAAACAAAAGAAAATTAATACTATATATTTTTCATTATTATCTTTATTATAAAAATAACTACTTATTAATAATTGTTGAATATGTTATTTAGAATTTTTTTTAATATAATAAATAAAAGATAAATTGAATCACTTATAGATAAATTTGAAATATCGTAACACATATTTGGTGTGTGCTATGTTACCACCTATCCCGTTTTTGCATTTGTATTTCTGATTTGAATAATTTTCTAATTTTATCTAAAAAATTATTATTTTCCTTAATAGAAAATAAATTATAATTTTACCTATTTTGGCGGATTTATTGCAGTCCCAGTTATCTCACTTGCTAAATAAGTTGTTTTATTTGTTAAACAAATAATATATTTCTTGGAACAATGTTGTAAAAATCTTAAACAAAATAAAATTAGTACTATATAGTTTTTCATTGTTATGTTTATCATAAAAATAACTACTTATTAATAATTGAATATGTTATTTAGAACAAATTTTCTTTTTTTAATATAATAAATAAAAGATAAGTTGAATCATTTATAGATAAATTTGAAATATCCAAACATATACTTGCTCTTTACTAGCAACCCATTTGAATAATTTTTTAATATTGCCTAAATTAATTATCACTTTCCTTAATATAAAATAAATTATAAGTTTACCTAATTCGCAGATTTATTGCAGTCCCAGTCATCTCACTTGCTAAATAAAAATAACAATATATTTTTGTAAGCACAATTTGAATAATATTCTAATTTTGTCTAAATTAATTATTATTTTCCTTAGTAGGAAATAAATTATAATTTTACCTAATTTGCACAGATTTATTGTGGTCCCAGTTATCTCACTTGTTGTAAAATTAATAATGGGTAAACTAATTGTAAATTGGATAAACTATTTTTTTTTAAGTCCCTGTCTGACTCTTTTATCATTTTACGGTTTTAAGTAGATCTTGTCTAAAAATAGTTTCGTAAGTAGAATTTTTTTGCTAAAATAGTTCTTCGGTGCCGGATTTGCTGTGCTGGCCCGCTGTTGTTAACGCGACTGACATGTCATCGCTACATAGATGTCACGTCAGCGACACATGAATTTTTTTTTATCTTCTATCTTATAAAATATCTTGATAAACTATTTTTTTTTAGTAGGGTATATGACCTCCTTTATCATTTTTAGGACTTTAAATGGACTATGTGTGAAAATAGTCCTGCAAGTAAAATTTTTTCTCTAAAATGGTTATCCGACATCGCATCTATTTGGCGATGACATATCAGCAGCGTCAGCTCCACGTCAGCAACGACGGGCCAGCGTGATGAGTCCGACACCGGATGACCATTTTAGCGAAAAAATTTACTTACGAGACTATTTTCAGACATGGTCATCTTAAAGTCCTAAAATGGTAAAAGGGTTAGACATGGACTAAGAACCAGCTTACACTTGTAAATTTAATGCTTATTACCCTTGTAAAAATAGTTTTCTTGTTTAGTTGAGATAAAAAATTAGGAGTTGAAAAATAAAAGGTGTGTTCATTTTGTGAGAAATCCTTATATGTTTCCCTAAATAAATATATATATATATTTGACTTATTGATTATTTTTATATTACCTACATAATTTCCTATATCATAGGGTGCATATTTATTTATTTATTAATTTAATTTTTACAATTTAGTATGTATTTATTTGCTTTTTTTTTTATTTTTTTTGTTCCTATTACTTAATTTTTATAAATTTTATATTAGTTCAATATCATAAAATATCACATTTAAATTTTTATTAAAATAAATTATCAAACAAAAGAAATAATTAAATAAATGTAATAAAATTTCTCCAATCCAATTTTTATTTTCTAGTGATTGATTCATTTTTTCCATTAGCAATATATTGTTCTATCCTAATTCATATCCTAGTATATTTTTTTTTTTTTTTTTTTTTATATATTTATCAACGAAATTCTTTTTTTAACCCAACAAAAAAAGTTAATATTCATTTTCTTTTTGTCTACCATTTTATTTTCTATTATTATTTCTCTACAATTTTATTCTCCGTAACAAATGCACCATTTGGGTAAGTAGGCTAAAGGGCATTCCAAACCTATGACTCTGCGTAAAGTAGTTTATGTCATTCGGAGATGCTTATAATAAGGTTATGCGTCGTTGATCACCACTGGTCAACCTAAGTGCTTTAGGTGCGTAAGAGATGCCGTTGAGTGTTTATAAGCTAAGCTACTAATCGTTCAGCGGCTTTAGTAATTGATTGAGCTGCTACAACTTGTATAGTGAATTTTGTAGTGTTGTTATAAAACATGTCACCTACTCACGCATTGTTGCCCCACCATTTTTTTAACTTTGACGATTTAAAAGTATTTTTAATTCTATTAATTCTAAATACTTTTTTATAAAATGGTACGTTTACAAAAATTCATCTAAAAAAAATAAAAAATTTCTACTGACTTCTACCTCTTACTTTTAATTTATAAATATATATATATATATATATGACAATGTAATGGACCTTTGTCCAAATATTCTTGAGCACATGACTCTGATACAATATTAAGAAGCAATTCGGGATTTCAATTAAAATTTCATTGATATTAAGTGGAGTAGCTCTTCAGCTTTATATCTTAGAGGGAGTTCTCATAAGTTTCCAATATTGTAGAACAACAATCATTACGGTTCATGTTTGAGTTAGGCTTCAGTGTTTCGGAGAAGATTTTTCTGTTAACCTATTCGCTGGAGAAGGCGAAGCAAGATGCCACTTGAGCTGTAAGTGGAAGAGTTCGTTGTATGCATACACCGCAAGAGGAGCTTCTATTCTTAGAGTATTTTTATGTGAAGAAAATGGTGTTAATTTTGGTGATCATATGTGACTTAGAGTATATGTAAAATTTTGATAAAATGATGCTATATATTGTTAATAAGTAAGGATATAAATTGCAAAGTAGCATATGTGTCAAGAAAATGTATTGTTTGAATATATGTTTTTAATCTTTAATGTTTTCATGAATTTACTTGCATAATTGGGGTAAGATATATTGTGGTGAATATTGATTAATCAAATAACATAAAAATAAAAATAAAAATGGATACAGTATAGTAATCCCCCTTAATTTACAATAAATTTCCTAATTGTCAAATCAATACAGAAGCTTCCTTTTTGCATCGACATAAAATGCGTCTTTTGGATGGTTCCTCGGGCTGCCAGTTAACTCATTTGGTTCAACTATTTTTGTTTGTTTCTCTTTTGATACCAATGACTTTATCAGTAAAGCACAAGATCCTATGTGTATAATTCCTTCCAGAGTTTCGGCAAGTTCATCCGAAAATGTTGAAGTATCCATGCACGGCGATATCATCTGCATGATCGATAAATGTTATTCACAAAGTACAATTCAAGATCTTAATAATTGGGAGAATTTGAAATATAACCAAGAAATGTACAGTTTTAGCTCTCCATTGTTACCTCATTAGCGGCCTTTAAAGTCTTTTACTTCATGACTGTGATCATAAATGCCGGCAGAAGATGCAAATATAATATATAAATTAAAAATTAATACTCCCTCCGTCCCATGTCATTTTTTATTTTTCTCCGTCCCAAAACAAGGTTATCATTTTCTAATTTAGTAATTGTACTACTTACCTAACATAATAAATACCTTTCCAATTTACAATATATTACACAAATGTCATTACTTTTATATTACATTATACTATAAGGGTATTTTTGTCTTTTTACTATAATTCAATATAATACTAATATTAAAAAATCTACGTGCAAAAAACAAAAGTCACTCTTTCAGCGGGACAGAGGGAGTAATATAATTAATTTTTAATTTAAGTATAATATATAAATAATTAATTTTATGTTATGTTATTTTATTTATTACTATTATTATTGTTGTTGTTGTTGTTTACGACAAAAAGGTCATTTTAATTTTATAAGTATTATTCCAAACAAGGTCATAGTCGTGATTGAGTGAGTCATTTAATAAAAAATGTCACCTACTCCCTCATCGTTACCACACTATTTCTTTAATTTTGACAATTTAAAAGTATTTTTAACTTTATTAATTCTAAAGTTTTTTTTTTCTAAAATGGTACGTTTACAAAAAGTTATCCATATAAAAAATCAAACTATTTCTACCGACTTTCACGTCTTACTTTTAACTTATATATATCTATATATATATATATATACATAAACGACAATATAAACGGACCTTTAGTCCAATTATTTTTGAGCCCATTTGTTGGCCTACACTAAAAAAAAAAAAATTTGAAATTTAGCTACAAAAAATTTTTTATAATAAAATGTAATAATTCATTGAAAAATATTTTTGCGGCGAAACTTATTTCGTCGCCTATACCACGTTACTAAAGTTCTTTGGCGACAAATATGAGTTTCGTAACCAAAAAACAAGTTTTTATGCAATGAAGGTTAAGAAAAGAGATATAACTATTAAAATATGATTTTGTAGCTAAAGTTCTTTTTGCTATAAAATTAAAATTCATAACAAAAGAGTTTTAGCAACAAAATATCTATGATTATTTTAGCCAAATGATTTTAGCTATAAAAAATAATTTTGTAGCGAAAACCTCTTTACTATAAAAATAGAATTTTCTAGTAAAAATATTTTAGCGACGAAATTTAATTTGTAGTACATAATTTATTTTTGTGATGAAATTAATTTTTGTTACTAAATGACACATTTTAACTACAAAAATATTTCGTAGGTACATATATTGTATTGTAGCTAGTCAGATAATTTTTTGTAGTGCTATTAGATTGAAGATTGTTCTTGTCTTTAGGTTGAGTGAAACAAAGCATGTGTGAAGAGACACTTTCGTCTTCAGTCATTTTTTTCTCTGATCGTTATATTCGATTATTCATTTTCTTCATAGAACCGTTTCCTTTGGTCATTTCAATGTGAAATGAGAGTGGTTTAATTTGCAGAGTTAAAATTGTTGGAGTTATCCTACATAATAAAAATATAAAAAAAACTAATAAAACAATTAGGGAGGACCCAACACCCTTGGGCTCCCGGCCCATAAGCTACGCCACTAGTGTTACGTCTTGGACGGAGGCGGAAAGGGATCCCGAGGTAATAATATATTATTTTCTAGAACCTTCCGGGGGCATAAAAGTAAATTCACTCGTTGGAGAAGACTCTAGACTAACGAATATTCGGGAATCCTTCTAGAAGGCTGAATATTAATTGTGGAATATTCCCGAATATACTTCCGAAGACTATGAAATATTATAGATAATTGTACATAATTGGTACATTCTTGGAAGTTCTAGAATATTGTCGATGGAGTCCTTTGACCTATAAAAAGACGTCAATCCTCATTTGTACATTCAACAAAGCTGACTAACAATACAAAGTTTTTCCCCCGCTCTCTCTCGGTAAAATTTCTTAAGCCTTTGTGGGTGTTTAGCTAGCTAAGTTGAAAATCTTCCTTAGTAGCCAACAAATTGAGTTACTAAGGTGCACATGGCACTCCCAACTCTGTGGCTCTTTGCACACTGGTAACAAAGGATTGTGCTCCTGAGTCACAAAGGTCTTTGGTTAAAGCCAGTCCAGCCATCTCTCTCTCTGCAGAAACCATAAAAACAACAAAACAAACCCTATTAGATCATCATACATGACTACGGAAGGGTCGATTCAAAAAACAATTGTGCTTTCGACAAAATCTTTGGAATCGAAAATCCAAAATCGAGAGGCTGATTGGCTCTGCATTCCCTACCCTAACTTACCGGGGGGTTCCTCTCTATAGATTGCTGAGTCCTCCATGATTTAAAGGGTAGGTATCTACAAATTGGTGGGGCTGAGTTTGGCAGAACGGGTGTATTTAAAGAGGCCAGAGAAGGGGTAGGTGGAAATATGATAAGTTGCTTATCAGATAAGTTCGTGGACTTATATATATGCTGCTGACAGACGTACCATCCAACTGTGTATCACTTTGTTTGCTTGGATGTTAAAGGCTATTTAGCAAGTTTTTTATATTATCATTCTCCCATCTCTTTTTATGAAAAAAAAAATGTACTTTGTTCGTCCCAATTCAATAGGGTTTTTTGAGATTTTGTAGTATTTTATTGGTTAGTGAAGTGTGTAAGAGTTTTTTTTTTTTTACATTTTTGCCCTAACTTGTATCGTGTAATGATATGTTTATAATTTAAGTAAAAGTTATGGTATTTTGATATCAGTGTATGATTATTTTTCCAAATTAGAAAAAAATATTTTGAAGTGGAGAGGACGGTAAAAAAAAAAAAAAAAGTAATTTGAATTAAAATAGAGGAAGTATAATAATTTATTTTACATAATATCATATCAAATTACTATACAATTATAAACTACAAGCATGAAACAATATAGATTTTTTTTTTTTTTTTTTTTAATAAAAACGAAGTTTTGAATTTAATATTTTTAAGGGTGTGTTCGGTTACAGGATTTTGATAAAATCCTACTATTCATCCAAAATTTTTCCCACAAAAACATCAAATCAAACACCTAATTTTCATTTTTTATATTATACTAAAAATCAATTTTACATTCAAAACATCACATCAACACCTATTTATATCACATCATACAACTATTCAAATTCAAAAGTTTTACTGTTCAAATCCCAACTCAAAATCCAATATCCCAAACAAACACACCTTTAGTGAAAATAACTGTTTAATACAATATGACAGATGTATTTGTTAAAATACATTTTTGTTCATTAAATTATGAAATTGATCTGTAGCTTAAAATGTAAATTTATGGATCAAAAGTTAAACGTGGTATTTAATAATACAATTAATTTGTAGATGAAAGTGCAAATTTTTTGTTTAGTAATAATTTTTCATTTTAACAATGTGGTAATTTGTCATCTATAATTAATTAATTATGGATAAAGTATGTGATTAACTTGTTTTATTTGTTATACAAACAATATATTTCGTTGAACAATGTTGTAAAAATTTTAAACAAAATAAATTAATACTATATATATTTTTCATTGTTATGTTTATTATAAAAATAACTGCTTATTAATAATTGTTGAATATGTTATTTAGAACAAAATATTTTTAATATAATAAATAAAAGATAAGTTGAATCACTTATAGATAAATTTAAAATATCGTAACACATACTTGGTGTGTGCTACGTTACTACCAACCCCGTTTTTGTATTTGTATTTCTAATTTGAATAATTTTCTAATTTTGTCTAAATTAATTATCATTTTCCTTAATAGAAAATAAATATAATTTACCTCTTTTGCAGATTTATTGCAGTCCCAGTTATCTCACTTGCTAAAGAAAAATAACAATATATCTTTGTAAACAAAATTTGAATAATTTTCTAATTTTATCTAAATTAATTATCATTTTCCTTAATAGGAAATAAATTATAATTTGACCTAATTTGCACATATATTGCAGTCCCAATTATCTCACTTGCTAAATATAAACAACAATATATTTTGGTAACTAATTGTAAAATAAATGTTCTATTAGCCATCTCTATAAGGTGTTTGATACTGAGAAATAGGGACATATATATGATAATATCTCTATTTTTCTTGCTTAGTTGAGATAAAGAATTGAGAGTTGAAAAATAAAAGATGTGTTCTTTTAGTGAGAAATTCCTATATATTTTCCTAAAAAAAAAATAATATATTAGTCTGTACTAATTATTTTTATATTACCTACATAATTTTTTATACTATACATAAAAAATTATTCTTTCAAACTATTTTACAAAACAAACACTCATTTGCATTTCTCGTTCTCTAGTTTCATTTTTCTCTCATATGCGGAGAAATTGAGAGAAATAAAATTGAGAGAAATGAAATCGAGAAAGTACCGGTGTATATTTATTTATTTTTAATTTAATTTTTACAATTTAATATGTATTTATTTGCTATTTGTTTTTAAAATAAATTATCAAACAAAAGAAATAATTCAATAAATTCAATAAAATTTCTCCGATCCAATTTATTGTTTTTTAGTGATCGATTCATTATTTCCACTAGCAATATATTGTTCTCTCCTAATTCATATCGTTGTATTGTATTTTATTTTATTTTTTATATTTGTCAATGGAATTCTTTGTTTTGCCCAACAAAAGAATCAATACTAATTCTCTTTCTCTCTTCCATTTCATTTTCTATTATTATTTTTCTACAATTTCATCTTTTGTACCAAATACACCTTTATTATTTTTTTGGTAAGTAGTTTTTGTCATTAGGAAACACTTATAATAAGGTTTTGTGTGGTTTTATCGCTACTAGTCAATGTAAGAGCTTTAGCTTCGTAAGACATGTAGTTGAGTGTTTATAAGCTAAGCTACTAAACGTGCAGCGGCTTTAGTAATTGCTTCAGCTGCTACAACTTCTATATATATAGTGAATTTTGCTTTGTTGTTATCATCAATCGTAGTAGCATATCAAAAATCCGAGAATATGATATCATGAACAAAAGAAGCTTAACCTACAAAGAGCACAAGAAAAACTACAAAAGGCAGCTAGCTAAGCAAACTAGAAGTTTTATTAGACATTTTTTTTTTGGGTATTTTCCAGAAATTATCATCTACATATATGAATATTGATTAATCTAAACTACATAAAAAAAAAAAATAAAAATGGATACACAATAGTAATCCCCCTTAATTGTCTGTCGGATGTTGAATGACCGTTTCACCTAAAAACTCGAACTGTTAGGGAAACTCAACCATTATTCATATATCTGCGAAAGGGAGTCCCAACATTATCAAATCAATACAGAAGCTTGCTTTTTGCATCAACATAAAATGTAGAGAACATGTTGAAGTATCCGTGAATGGCGATATCATCTGCATGATTGATAATGTTATTCACAAAGTAAAAATTAGGATCTTATTAATTGGGAGTACTTGAAATATAACCAAGAAATGTACAGTTTTAGCTCTTCATTCTTACCTCATTAATGGCCTTTGAAGTCTTTTACTTCTTGACGGCGGGGTGATCATAAATGCCGGCAAAAGATGCAAATATAATATATAAATTAAAAATTAAATTATATTTTAAAATTTTAATTGAAGTATAATATATAAATAATTAAATTTATGTTATGTTATTTATTACTATTATTATTGTCGTTGTTGTTGACAAAATAGTAATTTTAACTTTAAAAGTATTATTCCAAACGAGGTCATAGTTGTGAATGAGTCAGCCATTTAGTAAAAAATGTCACCTACTCGCTCATTGTTACCGCACCATTTTTGTAATTTTGACAATTTAAAATTTCTTTATTAATTCTAAATAATTTTTTCTAAAATGGTACGTTTACAAAAATTCATCCATATATAAAATCAAACTATGATCTACTGACTTCTACATCTTACTTTTAACTTATATATACATATATATATAAACGATAATCTAAACGGTCCTTTAGTCCAATTATTCTTGAGTCCATTTGTTGGCCTACTAGATAGAGGCATGTTCTTGTCTTGAAGGTGAGAGAAACAAACCATGAGTGAGGAGACAGTTTCCTCTTCATTCATTTTCTTCTGTAATCGTTATATTCGATTATTCATTTTCTTCATAGAATTGTTGTTTTTGGCGATTTCAGTGAAGAATGAGTGTGGTTTAACATGCAGAGTTAAAATGGTTGGAGTTATCCCACATTTCTTTAAAAATCTTTCACCAAAAAGTAAATATTACAAAAATTAGTTGAGTGATGAAAATACCATTTCTTAAGCTATTACTTGTTAATAAAAGATTCGAGGTTCCAACTTAAAACCAATTGGTATTAAGTTCAGTAGTCCTTCATCCTTATATCAAAGAGGGATTTCTCATAATTGTCAAATTCCGGACAAAAATCTCATCATCTCAAAATCCTAAACATAATCAATATATAATAAGGGCACCATGGTTCTGACAACATATTAAGAACCAATCCAAGATTCCAACTTAAAACCAATTGATATTAAATGGAGTAACGTTTAACCCTTATTTCCCAGAGATGGTTCAATAATTTTTCAATGTGTACATTAGTGTTCTTACCTTTTAATTAGCACATTAGCAAAATATATTCCACATGTGTCACTTTTTTACGATTTTTGTCCTCTAGCTGCACGTGAAGTTCAGGACGGATACAATCTCACGCGTGCAGAGTGAAATTGTGCTATGGAGGACGAAATTAAAAAAAGTGACACTTGTGAAATATATTTTGTCAATGTTACAATTATAAGACAAGAGTGATAATTGTTCGGAATTACACCCATTTTAGACTCAAAACTACGCAAGACTCATACAATTAATCTAAAACAACCAAACAAACCAACTAATGATATTATTTTGTCCATCCGAGGTCATTTAGGGCTCCAAATACCCCATATGCTAAAAATTGTATATTTATTTTCAAACTCAGAATTACAAAAAACTCGCATGATTAATCCGAAACGACCAAACACACTAACCAGTGATATTCTTATGTCCACCGGAAGTTGTTCGGACCCTAGAAACCGTAAATGCTAAAAAAAATAAAACTATTTTTAAACTTGGAATTGGAGAAAATTCGCATGTTTCATCCGAAACAACCAATAAACAAACCAACCAACGATATTATTTTGTTCATTTGTTTAGGGTATTAAGAACCCTAAACAAAAAAATATATATATATATATATAAACTGATTGTTAGAATCTGAATTGAATGGAGCACAGTTTATCATAAACAACCAAACAAAATACAAATCTATTTTTAAACTCGCAATTAGACGAAATTTGCACAGTTCATCTGAAATGACCAAACGAACCAACCAATAATATTTTTTTGTCAATCCAAGGTCATTTTGGACCCTAGAAACCTGAATGCTAAAAAAACTTTAAATCAATTTTTAGACAATAAATTGCATGCAATTCGGAGGGTTCATCCGAATCAAGAATAAAAACCTACCGGCCTACAAAAAAAAATTCAAAATGCTAAAAAAATGTAGGCAATTTTTAGATTCGAAATTAGACAATTATTACTTTTCATGTTAACTGTCACTCTCGAAAATTATATCCCACAAGTGATTTTCATGAATCAGAGGCTCTGATATCATAAACAAATGAAGTTTAAGCTACAAGAGTACAAGAAAAGCTACAGAGGCAGAGTAGAGCAAAATAATATTTCTCATAGGCATTTATTTTTTATTTTTATATTTTCAAGACAAGATAATATACTCATAAATACTGATTAATCTAACTACTTAAGAAAAAAGAATACACGTCAGTTGTCCTCTTCAATTTAAATGCATCTTTTAGGAGGTTTCTTTTTGCATAAGCATAGACTCCATTTAGCTCCTTTAGACTTAGTTCAGCTACACTTGCATCTACTTCTTCTTGATATACTTAGGTTACTTGTTCCTCGGCCGATAGTGATGACTTTATCGTTAAGGCAGAAGATCCCATATGTAGAACTCATTCGAAAGTTTTGGGAAGTCCCTTCGAACATATATTAATGAATGTAGAGAACATGTTGAAGTATCCACGCATGGTGATGCCATCTGCATGATTAATAGGTGTTATTCGAAAAGTACAAAATACGATCATATTAATCGAGAGAGCTTGAAATATAAACCAACAAGTGTACAGCTTAACTCTTCATTGTTACCTCATTAACAGGCTTTGAAGTCTTTTACTTCATGCCTTCGGGGTGATGATAAATGTCGGTTGAGATGCAATAAATGGCAGTTCATCAACAGAGCAGGAGCAGGAGTTTGATCTTCCTACAGACATTCTAGTGTTCATCTTCAATATGTTGAGCTTAAGAGAAATTACTCAGGCTTCTGGTATCTGCAGAAAATGGCGCGCTGCTGCAGCCACTTCTAGTGTGCCACCTGCGGATACCTTGGAGAGATTGGATTGGTAAATTTTATAGGTTAAAGACACCGAAAACCTTAGATAATATAAATCCAATCCGATCTACCTTTGGTTGACCAATCTCTCCAACTTCTTGCCCGAGAGATATCCTTCTACCTCGTCCCGCTTCCCTTGCAAAATCAGATCTTCGGAATAGTCTAAGTCGAAGAAATAAACTGTTTCTAGTTTTCTAATTTTGCCTAAATTAATTATCATTTTTAATAGGAAATGAATTATAATTTTACCCAGCGGTCCCAATTATTTCACTTATTAAATAAAAATAACAATATATTTTGGTAAGCAAGATATAAAATTAATAATTGGTAAACCAATTGTAAATTTTATTTTTATTAGCCACTTTTATTATTATTTTTTTTTACTATTTCATCGTCTGCTTTGCAATTTTATTCTCTGTACCAAACGCACTCTTGTTATTTTTGGGTAAGTAGGCTACAAGGGCATTCCAATCCTATGACTGTGTGTCATTAGGAGACGTTTATAATAAGGTTATGTGTGGTTGATCACTACTAGTCAACAGAAGAGCTTTAGGTGCGTAAGACATGCCGTTGAGTGTTTATAAGCTAAGTTACTAAATGTGCAGCGGCTTTAGTAATTGCTTGAGCTGCTACAACTTGTATAGTGAATTTTGTTGTGTTATTATCATCAATCATAGTAGCATATGAAGAATTAGAGAATATGATATCATGAAAAACGAAGCTTAACCTACAAGACCACAAGAAAAGCTACAAAGGCAGAGCAAAGCAAACTAGAATTTTTCTTAGACAATTGTTTTGTTTTGTTTTGTTTTTTTTTTTTTTTTTTTGTATTTTCCATAAACTATCATGTACATATATGAACATTGATTAATCTAACTACATAAAAAATGGATACACATTAGTAATTCCCCTTAATTTACAAAAAAATTCCTTTTTGCCTCACCATAAAAAATGGATACACATTAGTAATTCCCCTTAATCTAACTATCACGTACATATATGAACTCGCAGCCGCTATCCGAAAGTGTGCACTGGGTAAACCCCCGGCCGAACATAATACCCTGCAAACTAGGCCCGACAGGTAAGGCACACTAAACGAACCATACGTGGCAGGTGACCTGAGGCGTCGGGGGTTTGAACCCATGAGGTCATGGTCACACGTCTATCTACTTCTTCTTGATCAACTTGGATTGCTTGTTCCTCTTTTGATACTGATGACTTTATTGGGGATTTTCGTTTACGGATAAATAATTAATGACTGCATTTTCTTAAAAGTTTGACCTTTTAGGTGTTCGACAGACTTTATCTTATCCTATGCGTCAATTCATTCAAGCGGTATAGGAAGTTCATCCGAAAATGCATTTAAGGAATCTAGAGAACATGTTGAATTATCCATGCACAGCAATATCATCTGCATGATTAATAAATGTTATTTGCCGAGTACAAATTAGGATCTTCATTATTACCTCATTAACAGCCTTTGAAGTCTTTTACTTCATGACGGAGGGGTGATCATAAATGTCAGCAGAAAATGCAAATATAACCTATAAATTAAAAATTAAATTATATCTTTAATTTTCAATTTAAATATAATATAGAAATAATTAATTTTATGTTGTGTTACATTTTTTACTATTATTGTTGTTGTTGACAAACTAGTCATTTTAATTTTAGAAATATTATTCCAAACGAGGTCATAGTCATTAATGAGTGAGTAAATTAGTAAAAAATGTTACTTACTCACTCATCGTTACAACATCATTTTTTTAATTTTGACAATTTAAAAACTACTTTTAACTGTATTAATTCTAATTAATTTTTTTTCTAAAAAATGATACATTTACAAAAATTTATCCATATAAAAAAAAATCAAACTATTTCTACTGACTTCTAAGTCTTACTTTTAACTTTTATATATATATATATATAAACGATAGTCTAAACGGACCTTTAATTAGTCGAATTATTCTTGAGCCATTTGTTGGCCTATTAGATTGAAGCACGTTCTTGTCTCTAGGGTGAGAGAAACAAAGCATGAGTGAGAGATACTTTCCTCTTCATTCATTTTCTTCTATAATTGTCATTTCGATCATTCATTTTCCGTATAGAATCGTTGTTTTTGGTCATTTTAGAGTGAAATGAGTGTGGCTTAATTTGCAGATTTAAAATTGTTGTGTTATCCGACATTTCTTTAAAAATCTCTCACCAAGAAGTAGATATTACAAAAATTAGTTGAGCTATGAAAATACCATTTCTTAAGCTATTACGTGTTAAGAAAAGATTCGAAGTTTGAACTTAAAACCAATTGGTATTAATTGGAGCAATCCTTCATCCTTGTATCAAAGATGGAGTTCTCATAATTTCGAATGTGGGACAACAATCTTCAACACCTCCTCCTCTAGATAATATCATCTCGAAATACTAAACAAAATCAATATCTAACACCGGCACCATGGCTCTGATAACATATTAATAAGCGATTAAGATTCCAATTTAAAACCAATTGATATTAAAAATATAAATGTAAGTTATGTATCATCATCTTATTTTTCCACCACTCTCTTCTCTCAGAAAAAAAATAAAAATACTACTTTTCCTCTCTCTTTGATTTTCTATTTGAACGAAACAATAACTATTATTCTCGTCCGCTAAATTACATCACTATTCATTTTTTATTGTTTGCTAAAATTATGTTTATTTTATTATAATAAAAAATTTTATCTCTTCACAATTTTATTATCCTTATTTTAATTATTAATAACCAATTTTTCATTATCTTTTCTATTTGCCTAGCATCTTTTTATCAACTTTTTAATAAATTTTCTATAATAAACCCAGTTTATTTTTTATCTATCTTATTTTAATATTAAAATATTACTACTATTTATTAGTTTTGGTACCCAACCAAATTTACATAAGTTTATTGGAACGATGTAATACACTGATAGTTTTTCCTCCCCTTCCTTCATATCCCTCTGTTGAACCAAACACATAATTTTCTTAACATTCCTATTGTCACAGAATTTCTGCTTTAGCTGTATGGAACTGATAAATTTCGTATTAATTCTCGATTGCAAATAATTTATCAATGCTAATAACTTCAAATGTAGTGTTGTATCGATTAACTTCTGCGTTGTCAACAGAGCAGGAACAGGATTTTGAGTGTGTTCATTAGAAGATTATCCTAGATTTCTATTATTCACCATTTTTTTTTTTTAAAAATATCAAATCAAAGGCTTCATTTTCATTTTCTTTATTATACTAAAAATAAATTTTACAGTAAAAAACATCGCATCAACATCTATATATTATACAACTATATATTTTAATTCAAAATTTTTACTATTCAAATCAAAACTCGAAAATCCAAATCCTGAAACAAAACACGTTCATCTTCAGTATGTTGAGCTTAAGAGACATTAGTCAGGCTTCTGGTGTCTGCAGAAAATGGCGAGCTGCTTTTGCATCTCCGGAAATATAGCCACCAGCCGTACCAATTTGTCGATCTTTCTTTGAGCCGCCGGCCACAAAGCATTAGCTTGCCAAGATGCCGAAGAGGTATAGTGTTCTATGTCCGGAATCGTTGGATGTTGTATTTCAAGGCCAGCACGCAAACACTTACATTATTCTGTCCTTATACTCAAGAGTCAGTCGAGCTACCTCAACTTGTGGCAGCTGGGCTGGAGCTCTATTGTGGCGTGCAATGGTTGTTTCTATTGCTTGAGCCAGGCGGAACAAGTGGCAGTCTACGATCCTATGAGAAGAACTTGGAGAGTCTTTAACGACTATGACTACTCCGGAGGGAATGTTTTGATCGAGACAGCGAGTAAATGGTTCATGGCAGACCACAACGGGGACATATTTATGGTTAGTGTGCCACCTGCGGACACATTGGAGAGATTGGATTGGTATATTTTATAGGTTAAAGACACCAAAAAGCATAGATAACTATAAATCCAATCTGAACTACCTTCGGTTGACCAATCTCTCCAACCTCTTGCCCGAGAGATATCCTTCTGCCTCGTTCCGCTTCCCTTGCAAAATCAGATCTTCGAAATAGTCTAAGTCGAAGAAATAACCAGTTTCTTGTTCGAGCCTGTTAATGGAAGGAAAAAGATTGTATAAGCTCCGTCGAAAACAATTTAATCAAAGGGAATCAAGCGTACATGTGAGCAGTCCTTGTCCGATTCTCTTATCTACAAAATTGGATGATTAAGAACACAAGGTTTTATTAGCCATTTCTCTCTGCAAAAAACCCATCCAAACCACAAAACAGGAGGTATTAGAACCTCATACACGACTACACAGAAACGAAATAATTAATTATTTAAATAAAAATTAGGGTTTTCGACCAAATCTTTGGAGAGCCACGATCGAAAATACAATGTCAAGAGGCTGATTGGCCAGCATTCCCTACCTTAATTTACCCTTGGTGGGGGGGCCGGGGGGGGGGGGGGGGGGGGGAGGGGAGGGGTGGTCTTCTTCCTCTCTACTGACTGCCTGAGGTGGATGAGTTGGGCAAAATGGGTTTTATTTAAAGAAGAGGAGGTTGGTGGAGATATAAGGAGACTAAATCATTCATTGTATCTAAATTATTTCACTTACTAAACAAAAAAATTAATATAATTAATTTGGTTAGCAAGCTGTAAAATTAATTATTGGTAGGTTAATTATAAATTTAATTTTTGGTTACAGTCTTTATTATTTGTTGGTAAGTGTTTAATAGTACTTTTAATATTTTTTATTTAGTAATTTTATTAATTAAATACTATAAATATTTTTTATTTTTGATTTTTTTTTTTTAAACTAATAGTCTGATATGATAAAAATAATAATATTTATATTAAAAAGTACCATATTATTATATAAATATAAAATACAACCATAACCCAAACACATTCTAGTTTTTTTTTTTCTTTTTCTTTGTAATAAAAATGATGTTTTGAATTTAATAAATATTTAGAGAAAATAATAGGTTAATATAGTAGAGTTGCTTTGTCTGTTAAACTATACTTTTGTTCATTGAATAATGTAAATCATTTTTCGCTTAAAGTGCAATTTTATCACTTAATAATATAAATAATTTTTCGATCAAAAGTATAAACTAATCATTTAATAATAAAATTAATTTGTTGATGAAAGTGTACATTGTGGTTTAGTAATATAATTAATTTTTTGATCAAAAGTGTTAATTGTTGTTTAATAGTATAAATAATTTTGCGATGAAAGTATACATCGTTTGAATTTTAATGATGTTGTAAATAATCAGTTAACTTAAAAATTTGTGACATACTAATACAATTAATTTAACGGTTAAAGTATTTAATTAACTCGTTTTATTTGTTGAACTAATAATATATTACGTTGAGCAATGTTGTAAAAAATTAAACTAAATAAATTTAATGCCATATACAGTTTTCATTGTTATATTTATTATAAAACAACGTATTTAATGTTAAATATATACTACCTCCGCCTCACCTTATACATCAAGTTTATTTTAAATACAAAAATTTAGGTAAAATATAACAAATAAATAATTAAATATTGTATTAGTAAAAGTAATTATTAGATAATATAAATAATTAGATTAAGATAAAGACAACTAATTGATATAATTAATATTTAAAAATTTTAGTGATTATGAAATTTAAAATGTAATTAAAGTATATAATTATTTTTTTAAATAGAAAGAAAAAATAAAATGAGATGAACGGAAATATAAATAGTTTACGAATAAGGTGGGACGGATGAAATATTATTTAAAATTTAAAGTTAATATCAAATATAAAAATAATAAATTAAATAATTTTTATATATATTTGAAATATCGAAAGACATCCCTAGCTCAGGTGTAGGCTACTGCTACCCATTTCTTTTCCTTTTAGTTTGAATAACTTTTAGAAAAATAAATAAAGTGGGTAAATTAGTTATCATTTTCTTTAATAGGAAAAATTCATAATTTACCTTATTCGTACATTTATTGTCGTTTCAATTATTCACTTACTAAAGAAAAACAACAATATATTAATTAATAATTGGTAAGTTCATTTATTATTATTGTTAAGTGGCTACAAGGGCATTCCAAATCTTACAACTCTATGTAAAGTAGTTTGTGCCATTAAAATGCACGGTTAGTTAAGTCTTTTGTAGGCTGAATCAACGTGTATAATTTCTAGAGTTGTTGCATCTTGTAATAATGTAATAAGTTTATTGTTTAATAATGTAATAAATTTGTCTTTGAAAAGTGTAAACTTGTTGCTAAATAATGCAATTAATTTTTCAATTGTTAAAATATATTTAGAAGCAATATATTATATTTATGGTAATTATCTTATTTAAGAAATTTGTAGGATTCTTATCTTATTTAGACGATTTGTATATCACTATAAATATGTACGTATTCTTACGATTGAAATTAGAAAATTTCAGTTTCATATTCTAACATGGTATCAGAGCCAAATTCTCTCCGGGTACCTCAATGACCCGTTATATCCCGTATATATTTATATTTTATTAATATATTTTCTTCTATCTACTATCATGTTGTTATTTTCATATCGTTTCCATCTCTACTACTCCGTTGACATAGTCTACTTTCGACTCTAAGGCCGTTGAGAGTCCTGTTTTCGACTCTAACTCTATTGAGAGCGATGGAGTCTTGTTTATGACTGTAGCTCTGTTGTGAGCGACCGAGTCCTGTTTTCGCCACTAGCTCTGTTATGAGCGAGCGAGTCCTGTTTTCGGCTCTAATTCCATTGTGAGGAAGCGAGTCTTGTTTCCAACTCTAACGGTGTTGAGAGTTCTGTTTCTGACTCTGATGCAGTGGACGGCTACAACACTTTCAGTTAATATTAGCGAATTCAAATTCGTACGTGGAATATCTCGGCCATATCTTTTTCGGTCACTTCTGACAAACTCATATCTTGAGTTTGAGATGGGGTGTTAAAATATATTTAAAAGCAATATATTATGTTTATGGTAGTTATCTTATTTAAGAAATTCATAGGATTCTTACTTTATTTAGACTATTTGTATATCACTATAAATATGTATGTATTTTATAATTGAAATAGAAAATTTCAGTTTCATATTCTAACATTAATGAAATTGTAAATTTTTCATGTACTAATATAATTAATTTATTGTTTAAAAGCGTAAATTTATCGTTTAACAATACAACTAATTTGTCGATAAAAATGTTAACTTTCCATTTGTAATGATATGGTCAATTTTTTGGATTATAATATAATTAATTTAACTGTTAAAGTATGTAATTAACTCCTTTTACTTGTCGAACTAATTATATATTAGGTTGAACAATGTTGTAAACATTATAAACAAAATAAAATTAATTCTATATTCAATTTTCATTGTTATATCCATTATAAAAACAACTATTTATTAATAATTGCCAAATATATTGTTTAAAATAAAAAATAAACACCAAATATAAATAAAAAAATAATAAGTTGAATCACTAAATTTGAAATATCCAAGCACATCTCTAAGTCTTGTGTAGGCTAAGCAACTACCTAACCTTTTCTCCTTATAATTTGAATATTTTTTTTATTTGCCTAAATTAGTTATCATTTTCTTTAATAAGGGAAAAAAAAATATCATAATTTTACCTTATTCCAGAATAGAGAACGGAGTAACTAGAAAGATTGTTACAATCAGCTCCTTTTAGAAGGATCATCTAATTATATAGTGTATACATAAATATAGAGAAGAATATAATCTAAAATTTTCAATAAATCTATTGCATTGCAGTTCCAATTGTCTCACTTATTAAAGAAAAACAACAGTATACTGTTTTGGTAAGCAAACTATAAAATTAATAATCATTAAGCTCATTTTAAAGTTAATTATTTGTTAATTGCCCTTATTACTATTTGTTAAGTACGTACAAGGGAATTTAGAATCTTACAACTCTATGTAAAGTAGGTTGTGCCAATAAAAGACATATAAAATGGGGTTAAGTGTGGTTGATCACCACTACTCGATGTAAGAGTTTAGGTACATACGATAGATAGTTCAAACTTTGTAGGATGAATCGCTAAACGTGTTACGGTTGAAGTAATTGTTAGAGTTGTTGTAGCTTGTTTGGTGGATTTTGTAGTACTTTTATCATTATTTATTTAAAATGACTTACTAATTGTTATTGACTATATTATTTAAAACACAAACTATTGAATATAAGTTAAAAAAAAAAAAATGATAAGTTCAACAACTTATAAATAAATTTGAAATATTCAAATACATCCCTAATTCTAGTGTAGGGCTATGCTAAGCGCGGCTACCTACCGGTTTTTGTTTTTTTTTTTTTTTTTTATCTAATTTGAATAAGTTTTTTATTTTTTCTCTAAATTAAAGAAAAAAAAATTATAATCTACCTAATTGGTAGATATATTGCATCTAAATTATTTCACTTAATAAATAAAAATAATAATATAATTAATTGGTAAGCAAACCTAAAATTAATAATTGGCAAGTTAATTATTAGTTTAATTATTGGTTAACGGCCTTTATTATTTGTTGGTAAGTGGTTGTTAGTGTCTAATATTTGTTATTTGGTAACTTCATTGATTAAATAATATAAATATATTTGATTCATGATTTTTTTTTTTGTTTAAATAATTGTGTGATTTGATATTTTGTAATATAATATAATTTTATTAAAAATATTGAATTAAAAAATATTTCAAAATCTTAAAAAAAAAAAAAAAAGGGAAAAACTCCTATTTCAATTTGTTTTCACTACATTATTTATTATTGTTGTTGTGCTTGTTGTTGTTGCCCCGTTGTCGTCAATGTTGTTTAAGCTGTGTTGATATATCCATAATCGAGAATTTCTATATTACAAATACCGTCGCCAAACTTCATTACTAAAATGTTGTTTTTTTTGTAGTATGTACGCAAATTGCAATACTAACTCTTATTCTATTACAAAATTTAGCTCATATATTACAGAGTCCAATTATTATTATTATTTTTATAGTTAAGGTCCATATCCAACAAATTTATAATCTATTTTTATGGAACGAGATAGCTTTAACAAGTTCAAACAAACCAAACCACATTAAGCTCGTGAACAAATCGTTTATTTTACAACTCTAGACATTCATGCCAAAAGAGGGATATAGCATGAGATAAAATATATATAGCATGAGGAGATTATTCGGTAGAATTTTTGTTGTTCATAAATTTGATGTTTTTTTTTTTTTTTAAAGGCTTTCTAGATTGGAAAGTTTATTTTGATATGCAAATTAGTCCCAAAAAGAGGTCCAACGTCTTCGAGTTTTATGAGCAACGAAAATCTGAAACGGCGGTATGTACACGATTCTTTAGATGAATATGTGCAAAACCAAAACAAACAGCATGCAAGTCTGTTGCACAGCTGCAAAATAAGATATTAGTTCCTACGTCACAAAAAATGCTAAATGCAGTAGTTTTGGTAAGTATGGTCGTCTACGCAAGGACTAGTAACAATCTTGACTATTTCGTTCTTTATAATTATATTATATATATATGGGGGGATTTTGATCATCACAATAAATAAGGGAAAAATAAATTCCTTAATTAAATAAGTAAACTAAAATGCAAGACGATTGATTTACGAAAGATAAACAGGCTCTAGCATACACATGAATTTTTTGTTCAGAATATGAAGTTTGTTCATCGACTAAAAATCAAGTTCATTGACTAGATGGATAAAGTGGTTATAGTTGATCTACACACGTTCCCAACTAACATTTCCTTACTTTTTCGATAGCTAAGGTACAATCATTAGCTATTTTTTAATCGAGTGAGAATCCTAGGTACGACCGTAGCATTAGTGACTCGACAACATTAAGAACTAGAAAGACCCAATTCAATTTAATAAAATTTCTATGAGGATTAGTTCAAAATTAATTTTAATTCTTCCCTAGAGTATTCTTCTTTTAAGTTGCTACACTAATTGGAAGATTAAACAATTACTTGTGTCGATCATCAATATAGCTATGAAATGTCAAAAGGACATTTAAAGAGGCCAAAAAGATAATCTTAGAGGGGTAGGTGGAGACATGATTGGTAGACATACTTATTAGATAAATTTGTGGACGTATATGTTCTGATGAGGCACCCCATCTAACTGCACTTTGGATTCAGAATAAGGAAGTGCTTGTTTGTTGATTATCATTTACTAGTATAATTAATTTGTCGATGAAAGTATAGATTTCTCGTATAAATTTTAATGATGCGGTAAACAATCAGTTAAAGTAAAAATGTGTGTGATACTAATATAATTTATTTAACGGTTAAAGTATGTAATTAACTCGTTTTATTTGTTGAACTATGATAACTCGAAATCGCATTCGTTAAATGTTCATATTATATGCGATATTTGATTGATTTTGATTGGATTCTACCTAATTTTTTTGCGTATTGTTTATTTCCGACATGCAGGAGAGAAAAAGCAAATTCGATGAATTTGGAGGAAAATAAAAGTAAAGAAATCAGCACTGGACAATGAAGTTAGTCATGACATGACTAACCACATCCTCCTGACATGAAAATTTAATTAAAGGCCCAAAAGCCCAGATATAAAAAAGGAGAGCAAAGTTAAATAAAAATGAGGGCAAAACTAAATAAAAAGAAGGGAGAGTCACGCAGAGACAAAAGGAGAGAACCGCCGGAAGCAGATACGCACAAGAGCACGAGACTGACAAATTCACAGATCGCGCAGGAGCTAATCAACACGGATTTTTCCTTTCGACTATGACTTTATCTTTTCTTATTATTCTTTGCTATTTGATTATGGAGTAGATATTTTTCTGGTTTGAGAAATGATAATGTTTTGCTTCATTCTTGACTTTCTTTATAAAAGTTCTTTTTATTATCAATATTTGTCTAATTCTGGAAACAACATTTGTAATTGTTAGATTAATTGGATATTTTGGTAACGATATTTAAATTAGTTTGATAATCTAAAGTCAATTCATGTAGCATATCCGTAATTGTATTCACACTTGAATATGTGACAATTGGGTTGAATAGTTTCTTCCCGGAGGTTGACAATCAAATTTAATTACTCCTCTTAGGTAGTAATTGTTTTGAATTGGGGTTTTTTAGATTAGAATGCGATTAGACAATATTTCTTATGAACGCACCTAGGTTTATTAGCTTAATTAGGGGTAGTTAACGGTCGTACTTTAATTACCACTGTAAGGAAAAATTGGTTGTCAGAGCTTGTTGATAACTATAACAAATTTATTGATACTTTAATAAGAACTAACTTTATTGAATCAATAATAAAACACAAGTGTCATAACTGCATCATCCCTTGAGCCGGACATCCCCTTAATAGCTAGTTTTCCGTTGATTTAATTGCTTTGTTATTTTATCTTCGTAAGAAAATTCCCCCCTTTTATTTACTGCACTAGAACGCGAAAGAGTGAATCACACAATCCTTGTGGAGACGATCCATTCTTCTGTATTATATTAAATTGTTATAACATAATAGGTGAATTATTTGATTGACCGTGCGACAGGTGAAATTAATAATATATTATGTTGAACAATATTGTAAAAACTTTAAACAAAATAAAATTTATACTATATATATTTTTCATAGTTATGTTTATTATAAAAACAATG
Organism: Andrographis paniculata; assembly: GCF_009805555.1. Classification (NCBI taxonomy): domain Eukaryota; kingdom Viridiplantae; phylum Streptophyta; class Magnoliopsida; order Lamiales; family Acanthaceae; genus Andrographis; species Andrographis paniculata. The sequence goes on from NW_026137589.1 coordinate 2,334,522, forward strand.
TACTTTTTAATAATTGCTAAATATATATATTATTTGGAAAAAAAAAAAATTATCGTCTATAAAAATGATAAGTTGAATAACTTATAAATAAGTTTGAAATACATCACAAACTTAGGTGTAGCCTACACAACTATTTTTTTTTTTTTCTTTCTTTCAATTTGAATAACTTTTGGAATTTGCCTAAATTAGTTATCCTTTTCTTTAATTGGAAAAAAAAATCAGAAATATTGTCCTTATTCCCACATTTATTAGGGTCTCAATTACCTTACTAAAGAAAAATAACAATATACTATTTTCGTAAGAAAGTTGTAAATTAGTAATTGGCAAGCTCATTGTAAATTTAATTATTGGTTAATAGCCTTTATTATTATAGTTAAGTGGGCTACAAGGGCATTCCAAATCTTACGACCTTTGTAAAGTAGTTTGTGCTATTAAAAACGAAGAAAATAAGGTTAAGTGTGGTTGATCACCAATACTCGAGTAAGAGTTTAGATGCATAAGATAAATAGTTGAAACTTTGTCGGCTGAATCACTAAACGTGTAGCGGTCTTGTACGGTGGATTTTGTAATATTTTTAGCATTATTTATGGTAGCATGTCAAGGATTGGAGACTCTGATACCATGAAGAAATAAAACTTAAGCTACAAGAACATCAGTAAAATTAGAGACGGAGAGTATAGTAAAATAAGATTTTTCTAAGGCATATTTTTATGTATTTCCAAAAAATGATCATGTACACATATAAATATCGATTAAGCTAACAACTTATATATATATATATATTGAATGGATCTCAGTTGTCCTGTTTAACTTACAATTAACTCGTAACAAGTGAATCAATCTAGAAACTTCTTTTTTCAATAAGTATATAGAATGATCATTTGGGTGGTTCCCCGGGATGCCATTTAGTCCAGCTACTTTGGCTATTTTTCCTCGGTTAGTAATGACCTTATCATTAAGGCAAAAGATCCAACATGTAGAGTTCATTCAAAAGTGCATTGAAATCATGTAGAGAGTATGTTGAAGCGTCTAAAGTATCCGCAATGCCATCAGCATGATTACTAAATTTTAAATCCAAACTACAAAATATGTCTTATTAATTGAGAGAACTCGAAATATAACAAAAAAAATGTACAGTTTAACGAGGCATATTTAAAAAGGCCAAAATGGAGGGTAGGTGGAGATACGATAAGTAGACTTACTTGTCAGATAAGTTCAGGGACTTATATGTTTATGACGACGCACCATCCAAGTGTGTATCGCGTTGAATTCCGTATGTAAAGGACTTGTTTGTTGATATTCTGTATGTTTGGATTTTAAAATTGTTTACCATTTTTTTTTTATTGGCATTTAGTTCTCAATTTTTATAAAGATACAATATTCTACATAATAAAATATCGCATTAAATTATAATGCAAATCCAAATGTTTTGTTTACATAATATTTTTCAAATTTGGGCACTATTCAATGTTTGGAAAAATATTGCATTAGTTATATTTCTTACTTCACAAAATATAACATTAAATACTTATTTTTTACTATTTTTAAAATTCCAAAACTCCAAAAGTTTCTAAAAGTCTCTATCTAAATGGAGCCAAAGTACAAGCATAATAGATTTGTTGTTAAAATACAACTTGGCTCATCTAATAATGTAATTATTTTTTCGATTAAAAGTGTAAATTTATTGTTTAATTATATAATTAATTTGTCCAGTTGCCCTTGTCATCGACGAAGGTGAACCCTGAGAGATATCCTTCTACCTCGTCCCTTGAAAAATCAGATCGTCAAAATAGTCCAAGCCGAAAAAATAACCAATTTCATGCTCGAGCCTGTTGATGGAAGTCAGAAAGTTATAAGCTCTATCCAAAACATTCGAAAAAAATTTAATCAAACAAATGATAAGGGAATCAAGCGTACATGTGAGGAATTATTGTCAGATTCTCTTCTCGACAAAATTGAATGATTAAGAACACAAGGTCTTTGGTTAAAGGGTAATTATTTCAAAGGGTGATTATTTGCAAATTGGTGGGTAGGTGGATATATGATAAGTGGACTTACTTATCTGATAAGTTGGTGAACTCATATATGTGTATATATACATATATGTTGCCGACAGACGTACCATTCATATCACGGGTGTGTTTCTTATGCCCAAACTTTCCGAATATTATTATTTGGCTTCTGTATTTTTTGAACAAAAAAAATATATTCTCACAAAATATCTCATCAAATATTAGTTTAATATCAAATTCAAACTAAATAAAAGAGAACCATGCTTGTTTACTTGGATTATAAGGCTATTTAGCAATTTTTTAATATATTTTATTAGTATATGATTCCCCTATTTCTTTATAAAAAATGTATAATAATTTATTTTACAAAATATCATATTAAATTACTATATAAATATAAACTACAAGAATGACACATCGTAGACTTTTCTTTTTTGTTAATAACAATGAAGGGTTGAATTTAAGATTTTTTTTGAAAATAATCGTTTAATACAACATAAAGGATGTATCATATAAAATATATTTTTGTTCATTAAATAATGAAACTAATTTGTTGCTTAAAATGTAAAATTGTCCATCTAAAGTTAAACGCGGCATTTAATAATACAATTAATTTGTCCATGGAAATGCAACTTTTTTTGTTTAGTAATAATTTTTCATTTTAACAATGTGGTAAATTTGTCGCCTAATGTATAAATTTGTTGATAAAAAATTAAACGTGACATTTAATAATACAATTAATTTGTTAATTTGTCGATGAAAGTGCAATTTTTTTTGTTTAGTAATAATTTTTCATTTTAAGTATTTGGTACATTTGTAGGCGAATATATAAATTTGTAAGATAATGATATAACTAATTAATTCGGACAAAGTATATAATTAACTTGTTTTATTTGTTGAAATAATAATATAGTATTGTATATCTTTTAAACAAAATAAAATTAATACTATATAGATTTTTGATAAATTTTAAATATCTAAACACATACTTGGTGTGGGTTGCGTTGCTACAACCCCTTTTTTTGCATTTGAATAATTATCTAATTTTGCCTAAATTAATTATCATTTTCTTAATAGGAAATAAATTACAATTTTACCTAATTAGTAGATTTATTGCCATTCCAATAATCTCACTTACTAAATAAAAATAACAATATATTTTGGTAAGCAAGCTGTAAAATTAATAATGGGTAAATTAATTATAAATGTAATTTTTTATTAGCCACATTTTAAAAGTGTTTGGTACAGAGAAATAAAGACAAAAAAATAAAAATAAAAATATTTTCATTTTATTGTTTGGTTGAGATAAAGAATAAAGAGTCGAAAAATAAATGCATTTCTCATTTTCTAGTTTTATTTTTCTCTCGTGTAGAAATGGAAACAAATGAAATTGAGAATGTGTAGTGTGTGCTTATTTTTCTTTCAATTTTTTTTTTACAATTTAGTTTGTATTTATTTGCTATTTTTTTGTTCCTATTACTTAATTTTTTTATTATTTCCATATCATAAAATGTCACAATTAAATAGTTATTAAATTAAATTATCAAATTAAAGAAATAATTAATATAAATGCAATAATATTTCCCTAATCTAATTTATTATTTTCTAGTGATCCATTTATTTTTACCACTAGCAATATATTGTTATCTCATAATAAATTGTATTTTTTATATTTCTCAACTGAATTCTCCTTATTCGAAACCTATGACTCTTTGTAAAGTAGTTTGTGTCATTAGGAGACGTTTATAATAAGATTATGTGTGATTGATCACCACTAATCGACGTAAGAGCTTTAGGTGCGCAAGACAAATAGTTGAGTGGGCTTCAGATATTGCTTGAGCTGATGCAGCTTCGTATGGTGGATTATGTCGTGTGTTTTTATCATCGATTACAATAGCGTGCCAAGAATCGGAGGTTCTGATATCATGAACAAATGAAGTTTAAGCTACAAGAGTACAAGAATAGCACAGAGGCATAGTAGAGCAAAATAATATTTTTCTAAAGCAATTTTTTTTGCATCTTCAAGAAATGATAAATATTGATTAATCTAACTCCTAAAAAAATTTATGAATACACGTCCATTGTCGTCTTTAATTTACAATAGAATTCCTAACAACCGAATCAATTTAGAAGCTTCCTTTTTGCATAAGCATAGAATGCATCTCTTTAGAGAACATGTTGAAGTATCCGCGGACAGCAATGCCACCTGCATGATTAATAATTGTTATTCGAAAAGTACAACATATAATATAATTAATCACGGAGAACTTGGAATATAACCAACAAATGTACAGCTTAGCTCCTCATTGTTACCTCATTAGGAGGCTTTGAAATCTTCTACTTCATGTCCTCGGGGTGATCATAAATGTCGATCAGCTGAAGATGCAATAAATGTTTCGCCATAAAGCTCGACGAAATACAATCAAAGGTACGTGGAATATATATAACGGCTACAAAAGCAACTAGATGTTGGCATTACCGAGCCACAGACAAATGTGATCAGTAAAGAGGTGGTCGATGCGCGGCTCGGGGTGAGGATCAGTGCATAACAAGTGCTGCCAATTTAAACTGCACCAAGCACGTCGACATTGATAAATATCAGCCATAAATCTAAGATTAAAAAAAAAAAAAATGAAAAAGAAACAGAAAACATCAAAAAGTTTAGATATAATCCAAGCCAAACTACCTCTGGTTGACTAATCTTTTCAACCTTGACTGGTCAAATTGCGGAAAATTCATTATCCCCTTTAACAGGGGATTCTCCTTGATGATAGGCCTTAGAGCTTTCACCAGAAGTTTTCGGACATACGACCATTCCCTAAAGCACGTGAACGATGCGTGCTCCCTGTTAATACACAAAGCAATGAATCCAAAAAATAGTTATTTTTCCAATAATAATAAAAAAAAAAAATTGTTATTGCTATTGATCAAATTCCAGAAGAAACACATACCTAAAATTTTCAAGCACAACAAGCTGAGCCAACGTTTCGTAAATCTCCTTGTTGGCGGCCGCGAAAACTTTGAGATCTTTTTGAAGAATGTGGAAAGCAACATTGTGATCACGCCTACAACACATATTTGAACAAAGAGTGAATAAATTAGCCATTGCAAAGTAGCTTTGTCGACATAATTACAGATCAATCGATGGATCTTACCTATCAAGGGCTTCGAGATACTTGCACTTCCTGATCTCAAAGTAAAGCTTTTTCGAATAGTCGTTGTCATCGAATGAGGTGAAGCCCGATAGATATCCTTCTGCCTCGTCCCACTTCCCTTGCAAAATCAGTTCTTCGAAATAGTCTATGTCGAAGAAATAACCAGTTTCTTGTTCAAGACTGTTAATAGAAGGCACAAAGTTATGTAAACTCCATCAAAAGCATTAAAAAACAATGTGATCAGACAAAAGAAAGGGGAATCGAGCATACATGTGAGCAGTCATTGGCAGATTCTCTTCTCTGCAAAATTGGATGATTAAAAACACAAGATCTCTGGTTAATTCGAGTCCAGCCATTTCTCACTCTACAGAAACCATAAAAACCACAAAACAAGCATTGACCATTAAACACGACTACAGAATAAGCAATTCAGAAAAAAAAAAAAAAAAAAAAAAAAAAACAAAACAAAGTTTTCGATCAAATCTTTGGAGAGCCACGATCGAAGACCCAAAATCAAGAGGCGGATTGCCTGAATTCCCTACCCTACCTTACGCTTGGGGTGTGTGTGTGGGGGGGGGGGGGGGGGGGTCTTCTTCCTCTGGATCAACTGAGTGAGTGAATCGTCCTTGATTCAAAGGGTAATATGTTTGCAAATCAGTGACGGCTGAGTGGGAAGAAGGGGGCATATTTATAGAGGTCAAAAACACAATCTCAGAGGAGGGATAGGTGAAAATTATGATAAGTAAATGTACTTATCAGAAGAGTTCTGTAACTTATATGTTGACCACGAGACACCATCCGAGTGCCTATCACTTGAAATTGGTGTGGAAGGAATTACCTGTTTGTCGAGGTTGATTCTTTCAATTTTCAGGCTATTTAGTAAAATAATTAAATAAAAAAAATCTCTTTTTTGTAAAAAAATAAATAAATTATTTAAAAATAATGTTAATTTTATAAAAATACTTTTTTTTTAGGTATAAAGAATCTTTTTTATAATATAAAAAATAAATATTTTGAATTGAATTATCGATTTTTTGTAACTTAAAAAATTATATATATTATATATTGTGTCAATGCCCGTATATATTAGATTTTATATAATATTTATAAAAAATCGTACCACAAAAGAATTATTGAATGAACAAATCCAAAGGGTTGAGTTTAATATTTTTACTCAAAATAATTTTTAGTATAATTTAATATATATTCACAGGTTAAAATATAATTGTTCATTAAATAATGTAATTGATTTGTCCATTAAAATGCAAATTTATGTTAAATCTAATTAATTTGTTGTTTAAAAGTATAAATTTTTCGTTTAATCATGTAATTATTTTGTCGATCAAAAGTATAAAATTTTCATTTAATAATATACTTAATTTGTCAATGAAAGTATACATTTGTTGCTTAATAATGTAATTAATTTATCGATCAAAAGTTTAAATTTTCATTTAATAATACAGTTTATTTGTCGGTGAAAGCGTAAGTTTCTCATTTTAATTTTCATGATGTGGTAAATTTATCAATTTATGTATAAATTTTTTCGGAGAATAATATAATTCATTCGGTTAAAGTCTATAATTAACTTGTTTTATTTGTTGAACTAATAATATATTACCTTTAACAATATTGTAAAAAATTAAATAAAATAAAATTAATACTACGTATATTATGTTTATTTTAAGTAAAAACAATTACTTATTATTAAATTTAATATATTATGTAAAATACAAAATAAATATTGAATGTAATAAAAATAATAATAAGTTGAAGAACCTATAAATAAATTGAGAATATCTAAAGACATTCCTAATATATATGTATATATAGTGCATATCTTATTTAAATAATTTACTACTTTTGCCTAAATTTATTATCCGTTAATAGGAAAATAAATCATAATTTTACCAAATGCATGGATTTATTCTAGTCAAATTATCTCACTTACTAAAAAAAAAAAAAAAAAACAATAACAATATATTTTGGTAAGTTATTATAAAATAACAATATATTTTAGTAAGTTATTTTTACAAGTTATTATTATCTCACTTGCTAAATAAAAATAACAATATATTTTGGTAAGTTATTATGAAATTATTAATTATTAACTTAATAATAAATCTAATTATTGATTTACTATCTTTATTATTTTTGGGTAAGTGGTTGTTGGTGTTTTTAATACTCTCTTCGTCCACGGTAAAATTTAAACTTATTTTTAGTGCAGAGTTTAAAAAATAATAGTATTTTACTAATATTGGGAAGTTTAAAATAATGTAAAGACAATTTTGCCATTTTTGTATAAAAGTAATAATGTGATAGTAAAATAGGGGGTATTTGTGAGTAAAGATGACTTATTTAATGAAACCTGAATATGGGGTATTTGTGAGTAAAGATGACTTATTTAATGAAATCTAAACAATTCAAAATAAAAATATATGTACTTCTTTTTGGACGGAAAGAGTACTTGTTATTTGGTAACTTATTAACTAAATAATACTCCCTCCGTCCCGGCATAAAATGATCTCTTTGGTTAGGGATATGGTTATTCTGTCAATGTATATTAGTAATTATTAATAATAAGTAGTAGTATTATTTTATTTTTTTATATGAATATTATTGTTGATATTTTGAAAATATGGATTAATATATATTATTAAAAAATTAGAATATATATATATAAATATTTTTAGTATTATATTTCAATAAAGTATATATAAAATATGGATATAGATAGTAAAATTTTATATAAAACAGATTAAAAAATATAGAAAGTTATAATTGTATATAAAAGTATTTGTTTATTGAAAAAAGATAAAAATAAAAGGATTTTGAGTGTGTTCTACTTGTAAGAGATAAAAATTAAATTAAACTAATTTATATTTATTAAATATATTTAAGATGAATAAAATTATTATAGAAAAAGAAATAAGTCATCTGTTATGAACCCACAAAAAAAATAAAAAAGTAGTCATTTGTGGTGTAACAGAAGTATAAATATATTTGAGTTGTGATTTCTTAAAAATTAATAGCCTGATATTATATTTTCTAAAAAAGATATATATGATTTTATGAAAAAAAAAAAGATAGAAAATTTGTTAAAAAAATCATTTTGTTCTTCCAATATATATATATATATATTTTATTGCGATTCACTAAATATAATAATAAAAATACAAAATATTTTATATAAACATAAAAAAGTCGAATAATGAATATAAAATAATACTCCTTCCGTCTCACATATAATGTCACATATTCCGTTTTTGTTCATCCAATGTATTATGTCACTTTTCTTTTTTGGAAAAATAATTTACATTTTAATCATATTTTAAATTATGTAATTTATATTTTTTAATTTTTATTAGACAAATTAGTTATTTTAATGTTCGGACTTGATTTTGTAATATTCTGTTGGACTTTATAAATTTTGGGTGTATTCAACTCAAATTTTTAAAGTCTTCTACAACTTGGAGATAGTCAATCCAATTTGCAGATATTAAATCTAAATTTTTAAAAGTGTTTTAAAATTGTACCGTATAAAATTTTTTTATAAATTTTAAAAATCTGTGGATTTTATTGAATTTTAATGAAATATTATGAAAAAAAAAAAAACATTTACAGTATTCATAATAAGAAGAGATTACCATGGATTATTATTATTATTGTTATTATATATTATTATAATGTTTCAATGAAATAATTTAAAATTCACAAATTAAAATATACTAGTGAAAATGATAATAATTTTAAAAATTAATAATTATTAGCAATTTTTTTGAAAAAATATATTTTTAGTTGAAATTTTAAATTAATTATTATTTTTTATTGCATATCCATTTTATCAAATTGTCATTTCACATTAATTTTTTAAAATAATAATACATATACACATATAACAAAATTATGTTAAAATTCTAACCAATTAAAATAAATTAATATTTGGTTGATTTTGATTAGATTCTATTTTATTTGGGTATATATTATTTATTTATAATTTGCATGAGAAAAATAATAAAATTGATATAATTAGTAGGAAAAAGAACAAAAAGGTACGAAGCCAATTGTTACAAAATTAAGACAAATATAAAGGAAAGAAAGAATTGGAGGTGCCACTTATGTCACTTGCTGAGGAGAACACCCTGCAGAACAGTCCCAGGGAGAAACCGTGCAAGGGCAAGAAGAAGAAAGATTCTTCAAAGAAAATTTCGAGTTCTACCCTTACCAATATCATTATCAAGCGATGTTTCTCTTTGCTTCATTTGTTCTTCCTCCTATGATTAGCGAGTAGTTTACTTTTCTAGTCTAGAAGTGAAAAACAATTTGGTATGGATACGAGAGATTAGATTTGTTTTGATTTATGATATTTATTTGATTCCTAAATATTTATGTGGTTTCTGATTTTTTTGAGTTATAATCTCTTATTTGGTTGGATATTGTGGCCAGGTATTTCAATTGGATTAAGGATTAATTGCTAAACTAAATTTGCGTCCGTAATTGCATTTTAATTTGGTTCAAGTAGCAACTAGTGGCAGACAACGTTACGAAATCATAGAAACAATTTCGCATAGGTAATTGTTAAATTAAATTACACTATTCTAGTTCGCAAGACGGTTAGACTAGTAAATTCTTTGTGGCTTCACTATGGTTCTAATCTAACTAGGGAAGTAGTTGACAGACGTATCTAGACTATCGAGAAATTAAGGAAGAGTTGGTTATTGGGCGCATATCGGTAACTATAACTAATTTATTTAGAAACTAATAAAATTAAATATTTATCGACGATCAAATCCACTACCCAAGTTGTCAATTTCATTTCTAGACTGAAAACTTATTTTTATGGAATTTATCTTTTAGTAGTAGAGTTTTTAGTTTGTTATTTTATTTTAATTTTCTACTTCCAAAATCCCCCCTTTTATTATATTTATAAATTAAACAATCGAATATAAAACCATTTTAATTTCCTAAGGAGATGACCATACTTAATCTATACTACATTATTTTTATTGCAGAAGTAGGTTTATTTTATTTAAATTTTGCAGCGTGTGATAAACGTCTGTCTAATTTTGGCGCCGTTGCCGGGGAATTTTAATTTGTTCAATTTATCTTTGGTTGTTTTATATTATTTTTAAAACTCTGACTTTTTCTGGTTTATGTCGAGATCTGATCGCACAGGAAACTTGATTTTCGACCCCGAGATTGAGAAGACTACGCGTCGATTAAGAAAAGAAACTAGGGAGCGTCGCCAAAAAGATTTAGCTTTAGGATCATCTAGCAATTTGAGTTATGACGAGTTAGAGCTAGAAGAAGAGATGGATCAAAGAATACTAAGGGAGCTGACAGCTCATAACTTGACTCAGCAACATCTCTGTATAACATACCCGACAGTAGACGGTAACAGTGCTTTTGAATTAAAATCAGGACTAATACACTTGTTGTCTTCTTTTCATGGGTTCGCGCAGTCAATCAAATATTTCATCTAATCCGTGATCAAAATTTAATGTAATACAGGGGAAAGGATCGTCTCTACGGGGATTGTGTGATTCACTCTTTCGTATTCTAATCCAGTAAATAAAGGGGGATTTTTCTTTTATTATCTAATGAAAATAAAATAATAAAGCAATTAAATTAAAGGGGAATTGACTATCAAGGGGATGCCTGGCTCAAGGGATGATGCAATTATGACACTTGTGTTTTATCATTAATTTAATAAAGTTAATTCTTATTTAAGTATCAATAAATTGGTTATAGTTATCAACAAGCTCTGACAACCAATTTTTCCTTAGAGTGTAGGTAATTAAGGTACGACCGTTAACTACCCCTAATTAAGCAAATAAACCTAGGTGCGCCTATAAGAATATTGCCTAACCGCATTCCAATCTAGAAAAACCCAATTCAAAACAATTACTACCTAAGAGGAGCAATTAGATTTGATTGTCTAACCCCCGGGAAGGAACTATTCAACCCGATTGTCACCTATTCAAGTGCGAATACAATTATGGATATCCTACCTGAATTGACTTTAGATTATCAGACTAATTGAAATATCGGTACCAAAATATTCAATTAATCTAACAATCACAAACGCTATTATCAGAATTAGACAAATATTGATAATAAAAAAGAACTTTTATAAAGAAAATTAAGAATCTCCAAAACAAAAAAACCAAAACATTATCACCCCTCAAACCAGAAAAGTGTCTACTCTATAATCAAATAACAAATAACAAAAGAGAAGGATAAAGTCATAGTGGGAGGGGGAAGTCTTCTCTGTCGATTTGCTCCTGCGCGGTCTATGAATCTGTCAGTCTTCTGCTCCTGTGCGTTTTTGCCCTAGTCGTCCTCCTCTTTTGAAACGTGTGATCCCTCATTTTATTTAATGTTTGCCCTATTATTTTGTAGATGGGCTTTTGGGCCTTTAATTAATTTTATTTTCTTTTTCTGCCAATTATGCCAAATTTAATATTTGCCCTCTGCACATAGCAAATAAACAATTCGCATATAAATTAGGTAGAATCCAATCAAAATCATCCAAATATCGCATATGATATGAATATAAAACGCATGCGATTTCTAACTATCAATAAGCATCTTCAAGAATTTGATGTCGTCTGCACAAGTATGAAGCCACAAGGAGTAACAGAAGATCAAATCAAGCTTCATGCTTTTCCCTTATCACTGAAAGACGCTGCAAAAGATTGGCTATTCAATCTACCTGCTGAAAACGTCACTACATGGACTGACATGAAGATAAAGTTTCTCGAAAAGTACTTTCCCGCTTCACGAGCTGCGATCATGAAGAAAGAGATATGTGGAATGACACAACATACATGAGAGTATTTATTTGAATATTGGGACCGCTTTAATGTTTTACTTATTCGATGTCTTCATCATCAAATCCCCGTGCAATTACTAATTTAATATTTCTATGAAGGTTTGACTTCCATCGACAGGAGAATCATAGACACAACAAGTGGAGGGGCCTTCTTGAACAAAACTCCTAGAGAGGAGTGGGACTTACTGAACAATATGGCGATGAACTCATAACAGTTCGGACCAAGAGAAGCAGTAGCAGTTAAAGAAGCAAGTGAGGTGAGTTCTATTCAACAACAATTGACTGAACTGACTTCATTTGTTCGACAATTTGTTGCAAGGAAGACACAAGTTAAGGCTTGTGGAATCTGCACAAGTTCGGAACATCCTATGGATATTTGTCCTACTTTGAGTCAAGAAGTATATGTCAGTGCTGCAGGATTCATCCTAAGAGCATACAACCACTACTCGAATACCTACAATCCAGGATAGAAAGATCAACTGAACTTAAAGTATGGGAATCAACAAGCAAACTTTGGAGATCCTTCGAGAGGATTCCCAGGACCTAACCACCCTCCACAACCCCCTCAAACGGTTCCGAGTAATTCCTTAGAGGATATGATGAAAACTATGGCGTCTAACATGTTGCAATTTTAACAGGAAACTCGGAATAGCATAAGGAACTTGGAAGAACAAGCAATTCAAATAGCGAATGAAATGTGCGAGATGAAGTCAAGAGAAAAAGGCATATTGCCCTCACAACCTAACACCAATCCGAGGAATGTGAGCTGAATTGTTATACAAAATGGAAAAGATTCGGAAGTATCAAAGATGAGAGTTCCAAAAGACAAGAATGAGAAAGATATTGAGCAAGAAATAGAGCAAGCCGCCACTGAAACATCGAACAAGGTAACTTTCAATACACCTACTAATACTAAAACTAATGTTGCACCGTTTCCTTACAGGTTGGTGAAACCAAAAAAGGATGATAGAAATAAGGAGATGATAGAGACGTTTCGAAAGGTGGAATTGAACATACCCTTACTGGATGCAATCAAGCAAGTGCCGAAGTATGCAAAATTTCTTAAGGATCTTTGTGCGAACAAAAAGAGACTCCGTGGAGACGAATGCATTATTGCCTGCGAGAGCGTATTTGCCGTTTTACAGCATAATCTTCCTCCTAAATGTGGAGATCTAGGTATGTTCTCGGTTCCTTGTAAGATAGGTAAGTTGGAGATTAAATGAGCAATGTTAGATTTAGGAACTGCAATTAATGCGATGCCTAAGTCTATTTATAAGTCTTTGAACATTGAGCCTTTAAAAGAAACTGAAATTATTATACAATTAGCCGATAGGACAAATGCTTACCCTGAAGGAATGATTGAAGATGTCCTAGTGCAAGTTAACGAGTTAATTTTTCCGATTTATTTTTATGTGCTTGATATGCATGATGATAATTCTTCAAATCATGCACCGATTTTACTAGGTAGACCATTTATGTGCACCGCACAAACTAAAATTGATGTGAAACAAGGTATACTTTCTATGGAATTTGATGGTGAAAAAATGCAATTTAATATTTATGATTCTATAAAATACCTTGAAAAATCTAATGCGTTGTGCAGTGTGAATGTTATTAACAAAAGTATGCATGGAGTCTTGAGATTGCATGAGAAATCTATCATGGACATAAATCGAAGCCGCATCCAAATCAGTTGGAGCCTGTTCACTTAAATGATAACGTGAATCTTGCAAATAATTTTTTTGTGAGTAATCATTGTTTTAAACATGGAAGTAAAAGATAAAAATTGAAGTGGGTAAGACGGTCTGAAGCAGTACTACCTAATGGCTAACATGGTAACTGCGTCTAGCAAAAGACGCTAAAGAGAAGCACTTATTGGGAGGCAACCCAAGTTTTCTAGCTTTATTTCTTTTATTTTCTTTAATTTTTGTTTTATTTTATTTTTTATTTTTAAACTTCACCTATTTAATTTGGATTCTTTATTTTTTGTAGGGAACTTCTCTGAGAATTTTGAAAAAAAAAAACCCGCCGTCTTTCTTCTTCTTCCTCCCTGAGCTATCAATTTTGGTGTTGGCTAAAGAGACGCACAATTAACTTGAAGAAGTTTGGAATCCAAAGCAAAAATATGCAGTCGCACCAATCCTACGGAGTCCAGGGAAGTTCCTCTCTTATTTTACTTTTTTTTACATTGAGGACAATGTTTGGTTTAGGTGTGAGGAGAGAGTATGCAAAATTTTTGGGCACATTTTTCATTTTGTGCTACTTTTGATACTTGATTTGCTGTCCTTTCGCATGTTTTTAAGATTTGTCTGAAGTGAGTCAAAGGTGGTTTGTGTGATAGGTTAGTCTGACATGATTGATGACATTGGATTTTAAATATGTTGAGCCAGGTTGACATTTGAACCCTGTGAAAATTCGAGTATATATTCCAAAAAGTTTACATTAGAAAATAAACTACATATTATCAAGCTTTTGAAAACTCTTTCTTGTGTGATTTGTAGTGTTCAATTAGATGACCAAGAACTTTGATTATGCATGTTGAACTTGCAACTATCAAGTCTTGCATTTTGAAAATGATAAGGGCATTAGGTAACCCATTAAGCATTTCCTTAACACTCAGCACAATATATTTCCCCTAGCTAGCCCCTTTGAGACTTTTTAGCCTAATTTTCTTCTATATTAAACCGTCTTTTAGCCGCATACCCTTCTTTTGATATTAAGCCTTCTCCAATTTGAACCTTATATTAGAAAGAACTACCTTAAGTTCACGTTATGATGCACTTTATTTATCCGGAACCAGTTAGAAACGAAGTTTGAGTATAAATAAATAATGCATTAAGAAGTGTTTGCTTCAATGAGACCAGGTAATGAAAGACGTATATATATTTATATATCTTAAAAAAACAAAAACGAAAAGAGGCCAAAAAGAAAAAACAAAAACAAAAAAAAGGCCCCCCCAAAAAAAAAATCTTGATGAAGTATTATTGATATAATTATGTTATTAAAGTTTGGGTAGTGAATAAAGTAAGGGTTTAATTGTTTATGCCGAACTGTTTTTCACATGCTAGCATCGTGTACTTATTGTGTTCTTTCCTAACATATTTTAGCCTTCGCATATCCTTTTTCTACACCTAACCATCAGCCCCGTTACAACCTTTATAAAAAAGTCCCTTTGATTCTTAATGTTAGATTCGAGTATCTTAAGCAAGAGAGATTTGATCTTCATTCAAGTCTATGGGATAATCTTTTTTCGCACTACTTGAGCGTTAGCTGATTATATCACTTATTTCTTTCAGAGAGCCTGTGCACATACACTTTATCCTGTGAGGTTGACTTGACTTGATACGTTGAATTTTCGATTGATTTGGTTGAGTTAGATTTTCTTGTCATATTGAGTCGCCTGTGATTTCTTTGGCTTGTTTCGAATTTATGCTTAAGGGCAAACATGATCTAGGTGTGGGGAGATTTGATAGCCATAAATCTCATGCGTTAAATATTTATATTATTTGCGATATTTGGTTGATTTTGATTAGATTCTACCTGATTTGGATATATATTATTTATTTATGATTTACAGGAGAAAAATAATAAAATTGATAGAATTAGTGGAAAAAGAAAACAAAAAGGTCCAAAGCCCAATTGTTACAAAATTATGGCAAATATAAAGGAAAAGAAAGAAGGGGAGGCGCCACTTATGCCACTTGCCGAGGAGAACACCGTGCAGAACAGTCCCAGAGAGAAACCGTGCAAGAAGGAGAAAGATTATTTCAAGAAGATTTCGAGTTCTACCCCTACCAAACATAATTTTTAGGCGATGTTTCTCTTTGCTTCCTTTGTTCTTCCGCCTATGATTAGCGGCGAGTAGTTTACTTTTCTAGTCTATGAGTGAAAAACAACTTGGTATGGATTTGGGAGATTAGAATTGTTTTGATTTATGATATTTCTTTGTTCCTAACTATTTATGTGGTTTATGATTTATTTGAGTTATAAATATCATAAAAAATAAATAGATTTGTCCCATAGATAAGCAAATAATAAAATTAAATATTATTCACACAAGGGTTTTGGATTATATTTGTGAATAAAAATATGAATAAAAAATAATTTAGAGGGTAAAATAGAAATTTGATGGGTAAGAATGTGTAATAATTACAAATAGGGAGTTATATTAAATAAATGGGGAGTTAAGTAGAAAATTTATATGGATAGAGACTGGCAAGGAAAATAATTTTGAAGTTGGAGATTTTAAAAGAATTAACCCTTAATGATTGACCTGAATAATATATATTATATTTATGTGCATATTTATATTTTTTAATAATATTAATGGGGAATTGTTTTATTGAGAATGCTGGGTGGACAGACTTATATATATTTTAAATCCACATAAATCTACAAAGTTTTTATAATTCAATACTATGTGAACGCATCAGCAAATAATTGAGGAGAAAATTCAGCAGATTTAGGCAGCAAATGCTGTAGCAGCAGGAGAAAATGCAGCAACAAATGCTAGAGCAGCAGCAAATGCTGGAGGAGAAAATTCGACAAATTCAGGAGAAAATGCTGGAGCAGCTGGAGGAGAGATTTAGAAGATTCAAGAGAAAATGCAACAACAAATGCTGGAGTAGGAGAAAATGTTGGAGCAGCTAGAGAAAAAATCGGCAGACTCAGGAGAAAATGCAGCAGCAAATTCTGGACCAGCAGTAGAAAATACAGCTGGAGAAAATGCTGGAGCATTTCGAGGAGAAAATTCAGAAAATTCAGGAGAAGATGCAACATCAAATACTATAGCAGCGGCAAATGTTGGAGGAGAAAATTAAACAGATTTTGAAGAAAATGCAACAGGAAATCCTGGAGGAGCAGCAGAATATGCAGCTGGAGAAAATGCTGGAGCAGCTGGAGGAGAAAATTCAACATATTTAGGAGAAAATGCAGCAACAAATGTTGTAGCAGCAGAAGATCCTATGTGTATAACTCATCCAAGAGTTTTAGGAAGTTCATCCAAAAATGCATTTAAGGAATTGAATGTAGAGGTATCCATGGACGGCGATATCATTTGCACGATTAATAAATGTTATTCGCGAAGTACAAATTAGGATCTTATTAAGTGGGAGAACTTGAAATATAACCAAGAAATGTGCAGTTTAGCTCTTCATTGTTACCTCATTAACGACCTTTGAAGTCATTTACTTCATGACAGTGGGGTGATCATAAATGTCGTCAGAAGATGCAAATATAACATAAAAAATAAAAATAGAAATACCATTATATTTTTAAATTTTAATTGAAGTATAATATATAAATAATTATATGTTATTTACTACTATGATTATTGTTGTTGTTGTTTATAAAATAGTCATTTTAATTTTAAAAGTATTATTCCAGGCGAGGTCAGAGTCGTGAATGAGTGAGTTATTCAGTAAAATCTGTCACCTACTCACTAAATCGTTACCCCACAATTTCTTTAATTTTGATAATTTAAAAGTACTTTTAACTTTATTAGTTCTAACTATATGTTTTCTAAAATGGTATATTTACAAATATTTATCCAAAAAGAATAATCAAACTATTTGTACTGACTTCTATGTCTTACTTTTAACTTATATATATATATAAACGACAATCTAAACTGACCAGAGCTCTCATTTGTTGGTCTTTTAGATTGAAGCATGTTCTTGTCTTTAGGGTGAGAGAAAAATAGTATGAGTGAAGACACTTCATTCATTTTTTATGTAATCATTATTTCAATCCTTCTTTTTATTCATAGAATCGTTGTTGTTTTTTTTTTTTTTTTTTATCATTTCAGTGTGAAATAATGAGTGTGGTTTAATTTGCAGAGTTAAAGTTGGAGTTATCCTTCATTTCATTAAAAATTCATCATTAAAAAGTAAATATTACAAAAAAATACCATTTCTTAAGCTATTAATATTACTTGTTAAGAAGGATCCGAGGTGTGAATTTAAAATCAATTAGTATTAAAATAGAGTAGTCTTCGCCCTTCTATCCAAGAGGAAGTTCCACAACTTTTCATTATGGGACAACAATCTTCGGTACTCCCTCATTGAGATGATATCATATCTAAATTCTAAATAGGATCAATACCCAATGCGAGTGTTCATAACTCTAAAGGGATCTGAGGTTCCAATTTAAAACTAATTCGTATTAAGTGAAATAGTTGTTCACTCTCATGTTTAAGAGGAAATTCCCATAATTTTCCAATGTAGAACAACAATCTTCAACATTACTGTTCATGTTTGAGTTGTGCTCTAGTGTTTCGGGGATGCTTTTTCTATTGGAACTATTCGCTGGAGAAAGTGAAGCAAGACGCCACTTGAGTTGTAAGTGGAAGAGTTCGTCGTATGGATGCCGCATTCGTCGTATGGATGCCGCAGGAGGAGCTGCTATCCTTAGGGGCTGTTTGGTTCATGACTTTTTTGGTGGGATTGGAATTTCACAGTAGGATTTACACGTGATGAGATTTATTATATTTAGGATTTTGAATTCCATATTATGTTTGGTTGGTAAAATGTTGTGGGATTTATATTTCGTGGATTAGGATTTTTTATATTCTAAATGACATAATTGTCCTCTTATGAATTTTATTTATTTTGACAAATTAAACATCTAATTCATTGTTAATATAAATTGAAAATATATTAATAATTTTATAGGATGACAATAGATTCGCGTAAAATCGAGACCCGACCGAGCCCGACCTATTTATTTGAAGTTAATCCAATTATTTGAGTATTAGGCCTGGATCCAGGTCATTATTAGGGTAATATAATAATAATAATAATATATCAATCATACATATGAAAAAATAATTTCGAATAATATAATTATATTAAAAATACTTTTTGAGTTTAACGTATTTATTATTTTATTATAATATTTTCTAATAAAATAAATAAATTTTAATATACATTGGATATGGTACATGTGTAACTTTAAATTAAAATTTAAGAATAGTAAAAAAATGGATTTTTTGGAACCATCAAGTCTTACCGGGTATAGTCTCGGTCGGATCTAGTATAATCGGATCCAATTTGAATCTCGGATTTAACAATATATATTTGGGATGAATAGCAGTTCCTACTGAACCCGACTTATGATCGTCCATATAATTTTATAATTCAAATAAAACTTATAATAAATAATAATTTAAACAATGAATTTATTGATTTATTTAAAAAATATTATACAATAAAAAATAATATAAATTTAATTAAATATATAATTCAAATAATAATTAATTTTAAAATTATTTAGTTTTTTTATATAAATATAATACTATTATTTTTTTATAATATGATATAAATGTAAAAATTAAAATTTCAAGAATGAGATTTAAAATTAACAGGGTATCCCCGTTACAAAAAAATTCCTTATTATTTTAGACCCCTTTTTCAAATCCCATCGTTTTAAATTCCACATTTTTTTTTTAAACCAAACATGGATTTCATGGGATTTTAAACAACCCATTAAAGTATTTTTTTTGAAGAAATTAGTGTTAATTTTGGTGATAGTATGTTACTTACAGTACATGTAAAATTTTGATAACATGATGCTATATATTTTGAATAAATAAGGATATAAATTGAAATTTGACATGTGTCAAGAAAATATATTCTTTGATATGTTTTTAGTTTTTAATTTTAGTGTTTTCCTAAATTTACTTGTATCATTGTGAATTGTACGGTCTACTACGTTCTTGGTGACTTTGTGTGTACTAAAAAATAGGTTAAATTACACAAAATTCACATGTGATTTTATGAAATTGTACCAAATTTCTCGTACTTCTAAAACTGCGTTAAACTCCCTCGTGGTTTCATAAACTTCGCGTCTAAACCCCTCAACGGTCCTTATTTAACGGTATTTGACCTAAATGCGCTCAAACTGCGAATAAATATTAGAATCTCAATTTCTAAACCCCTAAAATTATAAATATATTTATTTTTTTTTTATATATTTAGTCTAAAAAAATAGTAAAAATAAACTCTTAAAATCTGAGAAAAATAACTATTTTTAAGTATATTTACTTTTTTTTTTTTTTTTTTTTGACTAATCTACCTTGCTAACCCATTTTTGATAGCCCTAGACAATACTCTTTATATAAAAAATAAGTTTATTATTTTTTATTAATAACTTCCTCTAAATAAAGATATATTATTCTAATTAATAAGTTGCCAAATAACAAATATTTCTTCTGTCCAACAAATATGAGCCATTTGGTCATGGACACACTATTTTAGTAGTCTATATTACTAAGTTATTAATAATAAGTTATATTATTATTTTATTATTTTTATATATCTAGTGTTGTTGATATTTTAAATATTTTTGGTAATGTATCTCAATAAAATGTACGCAATATATATGATTTTGTACATAATAAAATTTAATACAATACACATAAATAAAAAAATATATTTATTTATTTATAATTAATTTACAACTAATTTTATAAAAGTGAGAAGTTTTAAATAAAAATAAAAATATTTGTTTATTGAGAATAGATAAAAATAAAAGAATTTTGAGTGGGTTGTAAGAAGTTTAGAAATTTAATTTAATTGATTTATTTTTGTTAAGTATATTTAAGATTAATAAATTTACTAAAAATACAGAGGGAGTATTAAATACACAAACAACGACTTACCCAATAATAATAAAGATAGTAAATCAATAATTAAATTTATAATTATCTTACCAATTATTAATTTTTTAATAACTTGCCAAAATATATTATTATTTTTATTTAGTAAGTGAGATAATTTGACAGCAATAAATCTATGAATTTGGTAAAATTATGATTTATTTTCCTATTAAAGGATAATAAATTTAGACAAAAGTAGAAAATTATTTAAATAAGATATTCAGTATATATATATATATACATATATATTAGGAATGTCTTTGGATATTCCAAATTTATTTACTGATTACTCAACCTCAGCAAACAGGTCATTCCTTCCGCATCAATTTTAAGTGATACGTCACTCATTCGGATGGTGGGTGGGTCGTCATCAACATATAAGCCACACAACTTTTCTGATAAGTAAATATACTTATCATAATTTCAACCTACCCTCTGAGATTGTGTTTTTGGCATCTTTAAACACGCCTCGTTCTTCCCACTCAGCCACCACGAATTTGCATCAAATTACCCTTTGAATCAAGGACGACTCCCGCAGGCAGTCGATCCAGAGGAAGACGACACCACCCCCCACCCCCCATCCCAAGCGTAAGGTAGGGTAGGATTTTGGGTCTTCGATCGTGGCTCTCCAAAGACTTGATCGAAAACCCTAATTTTTTTCCTTTTTTGAATAGATTTTTCTGCACTAGTGTATGATGGTCTAATACTGCTTGTTTTGCTGTTTGGATGGTTTGTAGAGAGATAAATGGCTGGACTGGATTTAACAAAACTACCAAAGACTTTGTAGAGAAAAGAATCTGCCAATGACTACTCACATGTACCCTCGATTCCCTTTTCTTTCGTCTGATTGAATTGTTTTCGAAATGTTATTGATGGAGTTTACAAAACTTTGTGCCTTCCATTAACAGGCTCGAAGATCTGATTTTGCAAGGGAAGCGGGACGAGGCAGAAGGATATCTCTCGGGCAGGAGGTTAGATTTATAGTTATCTATGCTTTTCGGTGTCTTCAACCTATAAAAGTTCCCGATCTAATCTCTCCAAGGTGTCCGCAGGTAATTGCACACTATCGAAGGAAATCCAAACAATACAGATGTCCCCGTTGTGCTCTGCCATGAACCATTTACTCGCTGTCTCGATCCAAAAATTCCCATCGGCGTAGTCATCATCGTTGAAGACTCCCCAAGTGCTTCTCATAGGATCGTAGACTGCCACTTGTTCTGTCTGGATCAAGCAATAGAAACAACCGATGCACACCACAATAAAGCATCCAACGATTCCGGACATAGCAGACTATACCTCTTCGGCATCTTGGCAAGCTAAGGCTTTGTGGCTGGCGGCTCAAAGAAAGATCGACGAATTGGTATGGCTGGTGGCTATATTTCGGGAGATGCAAAAGCAGCGGTACCTTGCCCAAATTTATGGAAGTGGCTGCAGCAGCTCGCCATTTCCTGCAGACACCAAAAGCCTGACTAATGTCTCTTAAGCTCGACATACTGAAGATGTACACTAGGGTGTGGTTGTTTGGGACTTTGAATTTTGAGTTGGGATTTGAATAGTAAAGTTTTTAAATTGGAATAGTTGTATAATGTAATATAAATATGTGTTGATATTTTCAATGTAGAATTTATTTTTTTAAGTATATTACAGAAAATAAAAAATAGGTGTTTGATTTGATGTTTTTTTGGAGAACAATTTGGTGAATAGTAAAAGTCCGGAAAAATCTTATAAAGGAACACACCTTCGAATGTCTGTTGGAAGATCAAACTCCTGCTCCTGGACCTGCTGTATTGATGAACTGCCAACAAAAGATGGCGCGAGGAAGTAGATCGATACAACAATATGAAATTTATCAAAAGATGGTATAAATTCTGTGACAATAGGAATATTTCAAGTTCTCTAGATTAATATGATCGTATTTTGTACTTTTCGAATAACTTTTATTAATCATGCAGATGGCATCGCCATGTGCGGATACTTCAACATATTTTCTAGATTCATTAGATGCAGTTTCTAACGAACTTTCCAAAACTCTCGATACATTGAGTATTCTGCCTTAATGGTAAAGCAGCCCAAGTAGCTTGTAGATCAAGAAGTAGATGCAAAAGTAACTGAACTAAACGAGTTAAATGGCGACCCGGGGAACCACCCAAAAGACGGATTCTATGCTTATGCAAAAATGAAGCTTCCTTTTCAAATTGATTTGGTTGTTAGGATTTCTATTGCAAATTAAAGACGACAAACAACGTGTATTCAATTTTTATTTATTTATTTTAAATAATTAGATTAGTCAATACTAAGATGAGTACATGATCATTTCTTGAAAATCCTTTGTAGCATTTCTTGTGCTCTTGTAGCTTAAGCCTCATTTTTTCATGGTATTAGTGTTATTTTGATTGATGATAAAAACACTACAAAATTCACCATACAAGCTGCAGCAGCTGAAGCTGTTACTGAAGTCACTGCACGTTTTGTGGCTCAGCTTATAAAAACTCAATTACCTGTCTTAAAGGTCTTACATTGAATAATTACGATCAACAACGCTTAACTTTATTTTATGTGCCTCTTAATGGCATGACTACTTTAGGTTTTATAACCGAGAAAAGTTGAGGACCTCTTAGAGTATGAAGCGCGGGGTTTAGGCAGATGCCCTCACTTGTGCACGGATCATTAATTCCATCATTTCTAAATTGCAGATAGCCTTCATAATTGTCTTCATTGCCAAGAACTTGCAAGACATACTAAGGGAGAAGTATGGACAGTCGAATGGCACACTCATATTTCAATTGAAGCAAATTAAACTATAAAAAATTTAAAGCAAAGAGGTGACTCGATTGCGACGTTTACAACCAAACTTGAGGTGCTTTGGCAAGAGTTGACTGTTGATCCACCTCTTGATTCAACATGTGGTATGATATTGCTCATCCATGCAAAAATTGATTTGGAATTGTCAAAATATTAAACTAAAACCAAACCTTTTGAAACTTTATAATATTTGGGCAATAATATTTGGACCCGTAAGTTGTGGTACCTTAAAGGAATTCCTATGACTATGAGAGTGGTGGAATGGAGTTCGAATTTCAAACCGAATGTTGAATCTCCTCGTGTTCCTGTTTGGATTCAATTATCTCTATTCTCCATAGTCGGAACCCCGCTGAGAGCAGATGTTCTAATGTCTGCCCGTTCACGGGTGTCAATGGCAAGAGTTTGTGTTGAAGTTGACATTTTGGTGCCATTGATCGATAAAGTTTTCCTGCTCATGGATGAGGAGGAGTTTGAGCAATAAATTAGCTATGAAAATGTTCCGATGTATCACTTTGTATGTTAAAGCTATTTAGCAATTTTTTCTATTTTATTACTCTCCCAGTCCTATATATTTTGTTGGTAACTAATTAATCTAATTAATTTTTTTTTAAAAAAAATATAGATTAAAAATTTTAAATGTGATAAAAAATGTGTAATATTTTTGTATATCTCAGCTGCTTCTTGAACTAACACAAAGTTCTTTTCTAGATAGCTTGTTAAACAAAACCAATGTTTGCACTTCGTTTCAATTGAGTAGCCTTATTTTTCTCCATAAATGCAGTCTGTTCTGCAACTAGGTTGAACAATATGATTGATCATTGAAAAGAACCTATACATCACCTAATAGATGCCACTGTACAAATCTGTGTATCTTAAAAATGCTACCATACAATTTAATACATGATCGTGCATATCTAAAATATGGCCATATTTTTTAAGTGACTCTATAACTCAGAAACACAATCAATGAATACGACAATTGATAACTCCAAATATGAGTATATTTTCTGCTTAACAAAACTATGTATTACTTAAATTTCGGTATGAAATCATCACAATATTGATTTATGGTATACTTCATTGATCTATTCCGCTTGGCATGATCCATAATTAGTTTGTTGATATTATTCACGATTTTGGCCTTTTTAAGCGGTGATTTTGGTCCAGAAAAGCGAAGGCATGAGAAGCAAGCGATGGCCATGTCCGCTCAACAAGTGACGCTTTCATCGCTCATGCCAACGACTCAGACACCTACCACAGCGAAGCGACGACAACTCACTGCAAATAATGTGTCCAACCCGCAGCGGAACAATCATTCCACTACCAGCCAACACAGCTAATTCCGCTTAGCTGCACTGATGCCCTCCAGCTATCTGAGCAAGCGAGGAAAATCTACGCCCCTACAAGTCAAAGCAAGCGAAGTGAGGATCCTAGGAGTTATGACCAACAACTATTTCAAAGGAATAACCGTCATCAACTGCCTAATTGCTCAGCGGTTGGAACCATTTCTTAACTGCTCGCAACTGGTACTTCAATTAGCTTATAAATAAGGCCAGATGTGTATTTGTAAATATACTTGGAAAGGAGTATACAAGCACACTTTTGCGCATTCTCATAGTAGTCTTCCTGCTTTCTGGGAGCACCAACCCTGTGAGGGAGTTCTCAGCAGGAATGGCCAGAGGAGTTGAAATTTTTTTCCTCCCTTGACCGCTACTTTACTGTTTTTTTAGTCATAGTTTACCGCTTTGATTTTCAGTTTTGTAGCCATAAAACTTTACTGTTTTGATAGTGAGTAATGAAATATCACTTGTTCTTCATGGTCACTCCTTTGACATTCTCACATTTATATAAATCTGAGTTGTAAAGAATTCCAAATCGTTGAGAAAGAACATAGAAAAATTGACTATTCAAGCCTTGTTTTGCGTCACAAACAAATTCAGGGTAGTTCAATGTAGTTAAGTACGCGGGAGCCTTATCGACCTGCTTAATTACTAATTTGAATTCGATTTTGATTAAAAAGAGGTAAGAGAAGGATAAAGCCCCTAATGAGACAGAAATCGGGATAATTAATGGGACAGAGGCGGTGGTCTTTTGGGTCACAGAAACTCCTAGTGATAGTAGGTTTTATTTCTTATAATATTCTAATTGGGCGTCATTGAAGTCATGTTGTAACTCCCTTAAGGTCAAGTATCAATGATTTAAGTTCTCTATGATTCTGTTTATATGATTACCTTACTTCCTCCTGCCGTCTTCGTATTATACATATATTTTTCGACTAAGCACCAGCATCACTCGCTCATCATTACAAATTAAAATTATTTTTGTAACAAAATTTTTTTGTCTCTAAATCTATTTTTTCCGTTACTAATGACATTAGAGACGGAATTAGGAACGGAATTACGTTAGCTACGTGAACTTTAGGGACGGAATTCCGTTACAAATATATTATTTTTTTGTAGTGATTTCATCCAGGATAATATAGCCATTAAGGAACGGACAAACTAGACACAACGCCTCTTTATCACCCTCCTCTGCTCAATACATATATAAATATACAGTGTTCCCACTACAAAAAAAATAATATATTTGTAACGGAATTCCGTTCTTAAAGTTCACGTAGCTAACGTAATTCCATTCTTAATTCCGTCTCTAATGTCATTAGTAACGGAAAAAGTAGATTTAGAGACACAAATATTTTGTTACAAAAAATGATTTTTTCTTGTAGTGTCCGTCACTCATGTTCCCTACCGCTCACCCACCGTTGGCACCACCTCGCTCATCTTCGCTCACCCTTACCATTTTCTTTAGTTTTTCTAGTTCATAATTTAAAATCCCTGTGTTCGACCTGGAAACTCACAAGCTAAAGAGTATAAACAATTATGATAAACGATTCAGGGTCTACAACTACACACTTTTCTTTATATCTGATCGCTCACAATAATCCATTACACCTTATTTTTCTACCAAAATTTCCTGTTCTTGAATATATAAAATCGGCTATGTCAACCATATTACTTCACATGGTTTTATATCTAAAAATTATGACAATAATAATTAATGTACATCCTGCAATTAATTATAATTAGAATCATGTTACATAATTCATAGACGTGTATATATATATAGATATAATTTTTTTTTTTTTGGATGACGTGAAAACCCACAACTGCTATTTGTATGGGATGGAATAAATAAATAAATAAACGGAGTAATTGATTACAAACTTCAATGGAGTAATTAACTATATTATAATCTTATATATATATTAACAGACAAATTTACCATATCATTATAATTAAAATGACAAATTTATACTTTCATCGACAAATTAATCCTATTATTAAATGACAAGTCACACTTTTACTCAAATAAACTAAATTACTAGTAAAGGATCAATTTATACTTTCATCAATAAATTCATTTTATTATTAAATGAAAAATTTATACTTACTCAAATAAACTAATTTAATAGTAAACAACAAATTTATACTTTCATCCCCAAATTGATTTTATTATTAAAGGAATTAATAGTAAACAAAAAATTTATACTTACATCGACAAATTGATTTTATTATTAAATGAATTAATAGTAAACAACAAATTGATACTTTCATCGAAAAATTGATTTTATTATTAAATGAATTAATAGTAAACAACAAATTGATACTTTCATCAAAAAATTGATTTTATTATTAAATGATAAATTTATACTTCTACTCAAATAAAATAATTTACTAGTAAACGAAAAATTTATACTTTCTAACAAATTAAGGGTGTGGTTGTTTAGTGTATTATTTTGAGGTATTTTTTTATGTGAGATATGTAGAACTATGTCGATAATATAAAAATATTATTTTTTTATTTAATTTTTGTCTTTTTGTAAAAGAACATAACATACATGTATGTATTAATTTGTACTAATATATATGCAAAATCGTATCAACAAAAAATTATTAGATGAGCAAACCGTAAATGTACTATTAAAACCATAAATTTTACACTTTCATCAAAAAATTAACTATATTATTAAATAATAAATTTACACTTTTAATTGAAAAATTATTAAACCAAACAATACATCAACAAACCGGTCCTTACATATCAAACAAAACATCAATGAACAGGTCCTTACAAACCGGATTTCAAGTGACAGGCACTCGGATGGTGCCTGATCAGCAACATTGAACTCCACTAACTTATCTGATAAGTAAATATGCTTATCATATCTCCACCTAACCCCTCTGATTTTATGGTTTCGGCATCTTTAAATACACCCTCTTTTGCCCAACTCAACCACCACAGCCAAACAAGAGATCTCCAGGTGCAAGCGTAAGACATTGTTACCGGTGTGCAAAGAGCCAGAGAGTTGGGAGTGCAGTGCACGCCTTAGTAACTCAATTCGTTGGCTACTAAGGAAGATTTTAAACTTAGCTAGCTAAACACCCACGAAGGCTTAAGAAATTTTACTGAGAGGAACTTTGTATTGTTAGTAAGCTTGGTTGAATGTACAAATGAGATGAATATCTTTTTATAGGTGAAGAATTTCATCGATAAGGTTCTAGAACATCCAAGAATGTACAACTAGTTATGCACTATATACAACAATCTATAATGTTCCATAGTCTTCCGAAGTATATTCGGCAAGATTCCACAATAAATATTCAGCCTTGTTCTAGAAAGATTCCCGAATATTCTTTAGTCTAGAGCCTTCTTGAACAATTGAATTTACCTGTATACCCCCGGAAGGTTCTAGATAATAATAAACTGCCGCCTCCGGATCCCTTTCGACCTCCGTCCATGACTTACAACCAGAGGCATAGCTAGTGGGCTGGGAGCCCAAGGATGTTGGACCTCTCTAATTGTTTTATTAGTTTTTTATTTTTAGGATATAGTATTTGTATATATATTTTTTAAAAATTTAAATAATTGCCACCATGGAATTAATAAAAAATGTTATTATTACAGATTGAATTTCCATCGTGGCTCTCCAAAGATTTGGTTGAAAACCCTAATTATTATTTAATTTATTTATTATTTTTTAATCCAATTTTTTTAGTCGAGTATGAGGTTCTGATACTGCATATTTTATTGTTTGAATTTATTCAAAAGACCTTGTGTTCTTAATCATCCAATTTTGAGAGAAGAGAATCTGACAACGACTGCCATATGTACGCTCAATTCCCTTTTCTTTTGTTTGTTAAATTGTTTACGAATATTTTTTATGGAGTTTATATAACTTTGTGACTTCCATTAACAGCTCGAATAGGAAACTGCTTATTTCTTCCACTTAGACCATTAACAGATTTTTTTCTTCTTCTTTTTTTTTTTTTTTTTTTTCGCTAAATAGCTTGAAAATTCAAACAAACAACCTCAACAAGAAGTCATTCCTTCCACACCCCATTTTTGATAAGTAAATCTACTTATCATAAACCCACCCACCCCTCTGAGATTGTGTTTTCAGCCTCTTTAAATACGTCCCGTTCTTCCCATTCAGCCACCACGAATTTGCAAACAAATTACCCATTGAATCAAGGAGGACTCACTCACGCAGAGGAAGAAGAAATTAAAGGTAGGGTAGGGAATTCAGGAAATGGAAAACCTAATTTTTATTTAAATACTTAATTATTATTATTATTTTTGAATTGACGTTTTTGTAGTCGTGTATAAGGTTCTAATACTGCCTGTTATATTGCTTGGATGGTTTCCGTGCAGAGAGAAATGGTAATGTTGGTATGAGATTTTTGTTTGTTTGTATCATAAATCCGTAGATAGATCGGACGATAGGTCACCTGCATGCAAGTCTGCAGTTGCTTGCAGGACTGCAACATTAATCAGATGTGTTGGACGCTGTTTAAGAAGAGAATCAAGATGGGACAAAGTTTGTATCTCAGACACACGGCAACAAAAGAAAAAATAAGATTTTCCCCCAAAAGTTGCATACAAATAGAAGTCAAATTTGGATGGAGAATAAAGTCTCTCACCTCCATTTCCAAAGAGGTATTCTTGACTTTTATCTCTTCATATGTCATTAATGAGGAATTAGACATGTCATTTGGTCCCCTACCCTAGTATATCTCTTAAGGACATGTCCAAATATTTTTTGACATTTTCTAAGCTTGTTGTGTCGATATTTGATTGGCCAAAGGGAGTCTTATTTATACTATATATACATGCTTCCTAGGAATGTGTTATTCAAGCTTTTCATCACTTACTTGAGAGAAAATCAGAGCATTTTCGTGACCATTATGTGAGGTGAGAATATAAAACCTTGAGAGTTCATTTTATCTTATGAAAAGCTTAAATCCCGTGTTAGATTAGATTGAGTTTCACTTCAAATTGAGGGGGAGTGTTCTCGTTTCCTTTAAGGGATTTTCTTGAAAGATTAGACCATGTCTTGAGTAGAAAAATCAAGGAGGATTTTTTATCTATTCTGTTTGGTCTGAACTTTGTCGAAATTGCTGCAAACTTGAAGCCAAAATGATATCCTTAGCAGATTTTTGTTGTCTGCTGTATCGACACAATGCCGAAGAGTTTGTTTTGAAAAAGGGAGTTCCAAGGAGAGCTGAAAGAGAAAAATGTGACAAATCACCTTGATAACTCTTGATTTTGCCATATTTTATAGCTTATATTTATTTAATTATTTATTATTTATGTCGTATTTTTGGTATTATTTATGTTAATTTATTCTAATAATTGTATTCATTTCATCTGGTTTGTATAATATTAAATTATTAGTTTTTAAGTGTAATTTATAATTATTTTGGTGTATAAATTAAATTAATTGATATGTTTCTT
The DNA here is from genome assembly GCF_009805555.1 of Andrographis paniculata. Classification (NCBI taxonomy): domain Eukaryota; kingdom Viridiplantae; phylum Streptophyta; class Magnoliopsida; order Lamiales; family Acanthaceae; genus Andrographis; species Andrographis paniculata. Next base: position 2,364,774 of record NW_026137589.1, read on the forward strand.
GAATTATATTTTTTGGCATTATTTATGTGCTATTTAAGTATTTAATTTTAACTAAATTAATTTTATTTAATAAGTATTATTTATTTAAATAAATATTTATAAGATGTTCGTTATTTATATAGGTGAAATAATGCTTGAAAACTGATATGAGAGTCCAAAACTGGCCTTAAAAAGTGAAAAAATGGCTTCAGAAGAGAAAAAACAGTAACCGGCGTGAAAGTCAACAAAAGTCAATGGTCAACGCCAGAAAATCAATGCACGAAAGTCAAAGTCAACCGAGTGCGGAAGACAAGCGACGGCCGTGCGGAAGGTAAGCGACCGCGGAAGGCGAGCGGCGGCTGTATTTATGAGCGCGGAAGGCAAGTGGCGGCTGCATAGAAGTGCGCAAGCGCGGAAGGCAAGCAAGCGCGGAACGCGAGCGACGGCTGTATTTATGAGCGCCGAAGGCAAGCGGCGGCTGCATCAAAGTGCACAAGCGCGAAAGGCAAGCGAGCGCGGAAGGCGAGCGGCGGCTGTATTTATGAGCGCGGAAACAAGCGACGCTGCACGGAAACAAGCGACGGCGGCACGAAAACTTTGGCGTTAAAGTGAGCGAAGCGATGACGGCTGCACGGAAACAAGAGACGGCTATACAGAAACAAGTGACGGCTGCACGAAAACAAGCGACGGCTGCACGAAAACTTTGGCGTTAAAGTGAGCTAAGCGATGACGGCTGGCACGGAATTCAAGCGGCAACTAACACGAAAATATGAGCGGAGCGGAAGGCCATGCGTGGAAGTGAGCGAAGCGGCGGCTGGTGCGAAATTTGAGCGTCGGCAGGCGCGGACTCCATGAGCGGCGGCTGCATTAATTCTCGCTGCAATCGTTGCCTGTATTTATTGCTCTGCACCCCCAGCTCCTGCATTTATTTCTACACTCTCCCAGCTCCTATATTAAATTCCTACACTACTTTTTAGCCAATTTTTGTGTAATTTTTATTATAGAACCTTCTAGAAAATAGGTAGTTATTAGTAGCTATATTAGTAGCTATTTTTAGAGTTAGTTATTTATGGTTATTTTTAGAGATAGTTAGTAGTTATTTTTAGAACTTTATTGGCGGTTGTAACCGCCAAACTTTTAAAAGCTTTTCCCCTATAAATATCCGCTCTAAATATATACACCATACATATATATATACACCATATATACACAATAATAAAAATTCCATACACTCCATTTTCTCCATTTCTTTTCTTCCATATTTTTATCTAGTTTAATAATACGAGATTTTCGGTTTTGTGTCGCGAGCAAACTGATTTTCTCCTCCCCTTTTTCTTTTAATTCCTGCATATTATTTTAGCTAGTAAAATCCGATCATATTTCTTCGCCTCACCTTCACCCAAAAATTCCATGTTCGATTTGAATTGTTCAAGTTGGATTTCGACAAGGTTGCGGAAGGGCGATAGAAGAATCGACTATTTCAGCCCTGTTTCGTGCCAAAAGCATATTCCGGGTAGTTCAACGTAGCTAAGTACGCGGGAGCCTTGTCGACCTGCTTAGTTGCTGTTCTGAATTCAATTCCGATTAAAGAGAGGTATCAGAAGGGTAGAGCCACTAGCGGAACGGTTGTAAGAATAATTCATGGGGCATAGGCGGTGGTCTATTGGGTCACAGAAATCTCTAGTGACAGTAGAGTTTCTTGCTTATAATGTTCTTCGCCGGGTGTCGCTGAAGCCTCGTTGTAAATCCCCTAAGGTCGAGTACCAACCGAGTCGATAATCAGCTTAAGCGAGCAAATGCGATCACGTTCATTCCTCCGAGCCGCCCCGCAATTATACATATATTTTTCGCTATCACACCATCGTCATCCCGCTCATTTCATCCATGGAAATCTAGCCATTAAGGAACGCAAAAGTCAGACACAAACGCCTCGCTTCATCCTTTTCGAGATACGTATATTTTATCGCTTTTTAATTAGATTTAATTTTTGCAATTTATCTTTTCAGTTTCTTCGATTGCATTAACTCATTGCACTTATTCTAATTAAATATAGGATATTCGCATATTCCCTGAGTTTGACCCGGACACTCACCGGTTAAAGAGATTTTTTATTTTTTAACGAAGAATTTTGAAGTTACTATACGAACACGCACGACACTATTTTCATTTTATACATATATCTTTTTTTGTATCTTAAAAGATATTTTAAAAACTCTCCAAAAACACTTGTCGGTTCATAGTGAATTTTGAAGTAGAAGAAGCGGACATCTATCCTTGTGAACCGATAGATGAATCGCTTACAAGAGATGAACCCACTGCCCGCTGATCCTTGATCAAAATGAAGCGCCACTGCACCCGAACCGGCCGGTCAGCCCTAACCGAGCGGCGGCCAATCCTGCACTTGAACCGGCGGTCTGCCCAAGCCAAGCGGCCAGTACTGCAAGTGAACTTATGAAGTCCGAAGCAGATGCAACAACAAGCAACGAGCGATGCCTACATACAAAGCAGCAACTTTAGCTGGACACAAGCGAGCGAAAACTTTGGCGAGCGATGGCACCCATCAAGCCCTGTCTCAGCGCCCTTTTTAAGCAGCGGCCATGAGCGGCGATTGTCCAAGCGGGAGTTAGCAGCGCTGTTTGTAACCAGTCAGTCGGCAAGCGAAGCGATGGACAATTTCAAGCAATAGAATGGAAGTCGTTCCTGAGCGCTCCTCAGCGGCGTCTTCTTCACCCAATTTAGGACAAAATTATATTTATTATTATTATTATTATTATTATTATTATTATTTTATATATATTCTTATTATTATTATTTATTTTTTTTTTATATTTGTTGGGAGTAATTCTGATTATGTATTTGGTAGATTATATAATTAGTTATATATTATAATTTGTCATTATTTATTCCATTAATTTCCTAGATGGTTACGTGTATTTATAATTCAAATTTAAAATTGTGTCTGTCAGTCTGGAAAGGTCATGTCTATTAGAATTATAAGATTGTATCCATTGGTCTTGTAGGATGTAAAATATATACACATGGTGTATCCTTCTGGTTTTTTTTTTTTATCATAGAAATCATTTAGATTTGTTTTGCATATTCCCGATCTTTAATTTGTGAATTTAATTTCTAACACTTGGTATCAGAGCCAAGTTGATGCCCAAGTATCTCAAACTGAAAAATATGTCGATAGAAGCAGAAGGAGGAAAGGAGGGCGGTTCAGTCCCGTTTCAATGTCCCATGTTAACTCCGAAAAATTATACGACATGGGCGATAAAGATGGAAGCCATAATGGATGCTCAGGGGATCTGGGACTCCATCGAACCACCGGCAAGAGAGGCGGTGAGCGATAAAAAGAACAAGATGGCTAGGGCTTTTATATTCCAAGCAGTTCCAGAAGAGATCCTTCTGCAAGTGTCGAAGAAGAGGACCGCGAAGGAAATCTGGGAGGCATTGAAGACAAGATATCTTGGAGCTGATCGGGTGCAAAGGGCAAGACTGCATACGCTGAAGAGTGATTTCGAAAGGTTGCGAATGAAAGACGGTGAGACGATAGATGAATTTGCTGGAAACTTGAGCGCCATGGTATCAAAATTTAATAATCTTGGTTCAAAAATTGAAGATAATACACTTGTTCGGAAACTTCTTGATTCAGTTCCGGACATGTATTTACAATTGGTTGCTTCAATTGAACAATGTTGCGACTTAGATACCATGCCATTTGAAGAAGCTATTGGCCGACTCAAAGCTTATAAAGATAGGTTGAAGCTTCGCAGTGGAAATACAAGCAACGAGGGAAGTTTATTACTCACTAAGACAAATTTCCAAAAAAATCAGAATACTTCGGGAGGAAGTTGGGCATCAGGTGGAAAAGGACGTGGATCTTACCATTACGATAAAGGCGGCCGGTATGGTGGTCGTGGTAGAGGAGGCGGACGAGGAAAAAGTGAACATGTCCATTTTATACAATCTCGAGATTCTAGGTATAATCAACACAAGGGCAGAGACAAGCGCCACATAAAATATTTTAATTGTGAAAAATTTGGGCATTATGCGTCAGAATGCAAGTCATCGTCGAAGGAGAAAAACAATGAAATAAATCTAGCCCAAGCGCAAGAGGAGGAACCTGCACTACTTTGAAGTGTTTACGGGGAAAACACAGTACCTAAGGTATTGCTTAATGAAGATAAAGTGCTCCCAAATCAGATTGAATTAGATGGTGATGATGTATGGTACTTAGATAATGGTGCAAGCAACCATATGACGGGGAAACGAAATCTTTTCGCTGAACTTAACAAGGAGATAATGGGTCAAGTTTGTTTTGGTGACGGGTCCAAAGTACAGATTGAAGGAAAAGGATCCATTTTATTGAATTGCAAAAATGGCGAACACAAAGTTATTTATGAAGTGTATTACATTCCAGCCTTGTGGAGTAATATTCTAAGCTTAGGGCAATTAACAGAGGAAGGATACAAGGTAGAAATGTTGAACGAACACTTGAAGGTTCATGATGAACATGGGAAATTGATCATGAAGGTGCAACAGTCGAAAAACCGTGTGTACAAGATTAATCTTCAGACCATACAAGCAGTTTGTCTTGCCATAAGTCTCGATGATGAAGCATGGTTATGGCATGCGAGGCTTGGTCATATAAACTTTGGGATATTAGAGTTGATGGTTGAGAAAAATATGTTGCGTGGTGTGCCAAGAGTGAAGCACCCGAAACAAGTCTGCGAAGGGTGCTTGGTGGCTAAACAAACTCGCCAACCTTTTCCAAAGGAAACTGAGTATCGTGCTTCATCCCCACTGGAACTAGTCTATGCAGATTTGTGTGGACCGATTTCACCACAAACATTGGGAGGAAATAATTATTTTCTGCTGATAGTAGATGACTACAGCAGGTTTATGTGAGTTTACATTATCAAAACAAAAGATGAGGCATTCCCGGAATTCAAGAAATTCAAGGCACAAGTCGAGAGTGAAAACGCATATAAGGTAAAAATGCTAAGGACTGACCGATGAGGTGAATTTACATCACAACAATTCAACGAATTCTGTGATAAAGAGGGCGTGAAAAGGCAACTCTTGGCACCATACAGCCCACAATAAAATGGGGTTGTGGAGCATCGAAATCGAACTGTTCTTGAAACAACAAGATCCATGTTAAAGGCGATGAGTGTACCAGAAAATTTGTGGGGTGAAACAGTCTAACATTTTAAATAGAGTTCCGACAAAAGGTTTGAAGAGCATGACACCGTATGAGGGCTGGAAGCGAAAGAAACCATCTCTTGAACATGTCAAGATTTTTGGTTGTATTGCGTATGTGAAGACATCAACGAATCACTTAACAAAATTAAGTGATCGAAGCTCAAAAATGATTTATATGGGAGTCAAACCTTGTAGCAAAGCATATCGTCTCTATGATCCTCTTCGAAATAAGATATGTGTTGCACGTGATGTAATTTTTGATGAAAAAGCCAAATGGAATTGGAGTGAACAGCAAGACACTCAATCAAGCACAAGATTTGGATGGTTTAATGAGCATGTTCCTGGTGGAGATGAAGGTGATTGTCGAGATCCAGTTGGTGATGGAGTTGAAAGTCCAATACATCAATTCGAAACAACTAATGACCAAACTCCGCCGTTATCAGTGACAAGAAGTGCAGACTCCTTAAGGAATTCAGCCTCTCGAGATAGTCCATTAATTCAGACATCTGATGGTAGCCAAAAAGCCAGTCAGACAACATTCGATCACACACCCATTCGTGGGTTTCGCTCTCTGTTGGACGTTTATGCACAATCAGATGTTGTAGAGGGTGAAGGAGAAGAATTGATATTTGCTGGAGAGGAGCCGACATCATTCCAGAAGGCGTCTACTGATGCAAATTGGAAGGAGGTGAAGGAACTTGAAGCAATAAACAAAAATCAAACATGGAAATTGACAACACTTCCCCAAGGAAAGCAACCCATCGGACTGAAATGGGTTTTTACATTAAAGAAAGATGCTGAAGGCAATATTGTGAAACACAAAGCAAGGTTAGTGGCAAAGGGATATGTACAAAGACAAGGAATGGACGTTGAGGAAGTGTTTGCACCGGTGGCTAGACTTGAAACTATACGGTTGCTATTGGTATTGGCAGCTTCGCAAGGATGGCGGTCCACCATTTGGATGTAAAGTCGGCATTTTTTAATGGCATTATACAGGAAGAAGTGTATGTATCCCAACTTGATGGTTTTGTTGTCACAGGAAAGGAAACATTTGTGTATAAATTATACAAGGCTCTTTATGGATTACGACAAGCCCCAAGAGCGTGGAATATTCGTCTTGACAGCGCACTAAAAGGTCTTGGCTTTCAGCGGTGCCCACAAGAGCAAGCTGTGTACAAGAAGTGCATGTCTAAAGATCTGTTGATAATTGGCGTGTATGTAGATGATTTGATTGTGACCGGAACAAGTGAAAGGCTAATTTTTACATTCAAAAGGGAGATGCAGAATGTGTTTGATATGAGTGATCTTGGAAGACTCTCATACTATTTGGGAATCGAAGTTCACCAAAGTGAGAAAGGGATCACAATTGATCAAAGTGGGTATGCTAAGAAAATATTACAAACTGCACGAATGGATGATTGTAATCCGTCGAAATATCCCATGGAACCAAAGTTACACTTATCTAAAGATGAAGAAGGTGTACCAGAAAATGCAATGGAGTATCGAAGACTCATCGGAAGCCTAAGACATATCACTCACACTAGACCGGATCTCGGATATTCGGTGGGGGTTGTGAGCAGGTACATGGCATCACCGAAAGAAAGTCATTATAAAGCAGTTAAGCAAATATTGAGGTATATCAAGGGAACGATGAGTTATGGACTGTTTTATCATAAGGGAGGCAATGGAAGATTACATGGATATAGCGATAGTAGCCGTGGTATGGATCTAGATGATCGTAAAGGTACAACCGGCATGGCATTTTATTTTTCGGGCAACCTTATCACTTGGTGTTCGCAGAAGCAGCGCACTGTCGCTCTCTCCTCTTGTGAAGCTGAATTTATGGCTACAACTTCAGCGGCATGCCAAGAATTGTGGCTACGTAACTTATTGGTAGACTTGACTGGTTGGGAAGCTCAATGTGTTAAATTATACGTGGATAACAAATCTGCCATATCCTTGATGAAGAATCCGGTCTTTCACGGAAGAAGTAAACACATTGATACCAAATTTCATTTTATTTGAGAATGCGTTGAAGGGGGTTCGATCTATGTAGAGCATATCAGTGAAGAAGAACAAAAGGCTGACATCTTGACCAAGGCACTACCCAAACTAAATTCATAGAGATGAGAGATTTAATCCGAATTGAAGATCTGGAACACATGAAGCAGAATTAAGGGGGAGAGTGTTGGGAGTAATTCTGATTATGTATTTGGTAGATTATATAATTAGTTATATATTATAATTTGTCATTATTTATTCCATTAATTTCCTAGATAGTTACGTGTATTTAAAATTCAAATTTAAAATTGTGTCTGTCAGTCTGGAAAGGTCGTGTCTATTAGAATTATAAGATTGTATCCATTGGTCTTGTAGCATGTCAAAAATATACACATGGTGTATCCGTCTGGTTTTTTTTATCATAGAAATCATTTAGATTTGTTTTACATATTCCCGATCTTTAATTTGTGAATTTAATTTCTAACATTTTATATATATATTTTTATTTTTATTTTTTTTTTAAAAAAGAGGCCTGCTCATCATATATATATATATGTGTGTTTTTAGAATTATTATTATATTTTTTTAATTAATTTTGTTTTCTTCTTCACCGAATGTCATTCAGCTGATCAGTTCATCTGAAGTTTCAAATAGAATCAAAGCGAAGCGGCGTCAATGTCTTTGTGTGCAAGCGAAGCGGCAAAAACAAGCGAGAGAAGTGAGCAGTCTGCAAGCGAAGCCAATTTCAGGCAAGTGCAGCGAAGGGACTGTATGTAAAGCGGCACAAAGCAGCTCCTCCTGCAAGCGAACCGATTGGTCTGTCCAAATCAGCGGCACAGAACAGCCCAACACCAAGGCACGACTGGATTCAGTGCACCAGCGATTGTGAAAGGACCAGCGAGCGACGAATTATTCTAAGTCTTCCGAAACCAGCGCCACCCAGCAGAGCGGAGCCGCGTCCGGCAATTTCAAGCGAAAGAAAAAATTCCTTCCTGAGCAGCGCTCCTTGGTGACGTCTTCTACACCCAATTTAGGGCAAAAATTCAGAATCAATTCCCATATTGCCCCACAAATGAAGAATCCGTGCGCAAAAATCGACTCCTTGTTTTGGCACGAAGAATTTCAAAGCTCTTCGGAATTCAACTCCATTCGATGCTATGGATGGGCATTCAGTGAAAAGTTTTCCAAGGAACAATTGCTGAGCGCACAAACAGTCTGGAAAATTTCAGATTTGTTCCACGATGATTTCACACTGATTTTACAATAAGTCCCCTCTAGAGCCTAATCAAAGTTGTTCGAGGCGAACAATAACTCAAGTGTGAGGAGGGAAGTCATCGGCACCACCAAAATTTTGAAAAAAAAATTTGGCTGTAGAACAATCAGGGAAGTTCTTGATTCATTTCTCGGTTATTTATGCCGGCTTATTTATTGATTGCTAACTTGTTAGATAGTAGAATATGTGTTACTTAGATAAATTAATAGTTGTAATATAGCTGCATTAGGTTAATTTTCAGATTAGTTTGGGAGTAACGGTAACATATTTTAGCTTTCTTCTAATTAGCTGTCCTAGTCGGGTTTATTCATTAATTGCAGATGAGATAATTGGCTTAATTGCTGCTTATTTAGGTTGCTTAGTCTGAGTAATTCTAGTTTAGTCCTAGTCCAGTCTTGCTGCATGTTTAGTTTAGTTGATACATGGTTAGTTGATTGCATTAGCTTAGCCTGTAGTATTCTTAGTAATGCGTTTCTGCTGAATGTATTGATGGATTATGACTTGTTTAAGATTAATTTGTTCTTGTTAGTTGCTGGATTGTAATCTTTGTTTTCCTTCTTCTTCTTTAGTTTAGGAATTAGCTGTGTAAATAGCCCGGTAGTTTGGTAAATAGTTGAAGCCCCCGCTGTCGTTTAGCTTCACTGCTGCTATTATTTAAATGTAGTAGAAGAGTTACTGCATGATTAATCTAGTTTAATTTAATGTAGTTCTAGTTGTGTAAATATATATGGCGTGTTGGTAGCTTCAATTAGATTAATTCATAGCTGATCACATTAAAATAATTTGTTGCATGTTTACATGCTCTCTTAATTAATTATTTATGCAGTTAATTAATTAGTTACTTGAATTATTCATATTTATTTATATATTTTTTAAAAATTAATTTCGATTAATTTATTTTGTGTAATTTATTATTTTCTAATTTATTTTGAAATAAATTATTTTATATTATTATATTTATAATATTTATATTTATTTAAAATAAACTATGAAATATGTTCTTTTCTCGAGTCAATTGATTTCCATTGCGCTTAATTTGAGTTTGAAATTAACTCTATTCAATAATTGAAATTCTTTTGAGTATGAGTATAAATCGGGATTTTGATAAAGTTGGTTGATATCCCCTTTCGTTTCATTAATTTCATACTTAGTCTAATTTTTAGAACTTTCGTCTATTTAGCTGCGCTTGTTAGTGGAGAGGATGAATTAAGTTTCCTTAAAAATGGGATTGATGAACGAATAGTGTGAGGAGGATGCCGATTATCTTTATATGTGACTTGACTTGGCAAAAAAAAAAAATTGACGCGAAAAATGTCGAAATTAATTTATTATCGGTAGCAATGTCTACCGGGCCGCCTTGTTTCTTAATTTATGATTGATTATGGCGGTTTATTTAAAGCTTTGAGTCGTCGCATCATTTTTAAAAGCTACTCCGAATACTTAAGTTTAAAAATATTTCGGGAGACATAATTTCGAATCTTTGCAGATGAGCAATATCGCGTAAATAGCTTAAGGATCTGAACTTTAGCTAATATTCGTTTACACACCACCGTTGATATTGCCGACAATATTGAGTCCTTATTCAGAAAATACTTGGTTTAATTTCATTAATTGAATTTATTCGAGGATGAATAAAGGTTAAGTGTGAGGAGTTTGATAACTCTTGATTTTGCCATATTTTATAGCTTATATTTATTTAATTATTTATTATTTATGTCGAATTTTTGGTATTATTTATGTTAATTTATTCTAATAATTGTATGTTGGATTTCGGATCAAATATGTGTATCGAATATGTTGTTAAAGTCATTATTTTATGCAGTCATATTATTTAAGTGGTCTAACTAATATAATTAATTATTGACTGATAGGTTTGATTGTTATGGAAAGAAAGTGCAGCTACCCGTATAATATTATTATTTTGGTGACGTGACAAATTAATAATATTAATTAAGGGCATAATTGTAATTGTAATTGCAATTATGTTTGCCCTATTATAAATAGGCTAAGGTTAGGTCCCCAGGATCAGCACGCCGTAAAAGAGATTTTATTCTCCCTGCAGTTTCTGCTCCTCACCCGTCAAGGACAGAGAGGAAGCCGGCTCTCTGATCTTGGAAGACCAAACCATTAATCACCCAAGATTTGTATATGGCTTCATCAGGTACGCTTCCGCTTTAAGAATCTGATCAAACACCTCATGAGTTAGCAATCATTCCAGCTCCCATAGAGTTTCAAAGTGCGACTAAGGAACCCGTTCGTATAGAACAGGAACCTATGCCTATGGAACAAACTCAAGAACATACAGTTCAAGAGCCAACGCAATTACGTAGATCCACTAGAGAGCGAAGAAATGCCATTCCGGATGATTATGTGACATTTTTTCAAGAAAGTGAGGACAATGATGGCATGACTGAGGATGATCCAATTAATATTTATCATGCCATGAAGGGTCCTTATTCAGATAAATGGATTGATGCAATGTGTGATGAGTACAAGTCAATGCAAGACAATAAATTTTGGGAACTTGTCCCATTGCCAGAAGGTGCAAAACCCGTAGGTTGCAAATGGATTTTTAAAACAAAACGGGATGCAAATGGTAATGTGGAGAGGTATAAGGCACGTCTTGTAACTAAAGGCTATGCTCAGAAAAAGGGGATTGATTATAAAGAGACTTTCTCTCCGGTTTCTTCGAAGGACTCTTTTAGGACAATCATGGCTCTTGTGGCATACTTTGATTTAGAGCTCCATCAAATGGATGTTAAGACGGCGTTTTTGAATGGTGACATTGATGAAACGATCTATATGGTACAACCAGAAACTTTTGAGGTCGGTGACCCAAAGCAAATGGTTTGTAAATTAAGAAAATCCATCTATGGACTCAAACAAGCGTCTCGACAGTGGTATCACAAGTTTCATCAAGTAATTCTCTCATATGGTTTTGAGATGAATGTGGTTGATGATTGTGTTTATCACAAGTTCAGTGGGAGCAAGTTTATTTTCTTGGTTTTGTATGTGGATGACATTTTGCTTGCCACAAATAATGTAAGCATGTTGCACGAAACTAAGAAATTTCTTACGAGTAACTTTGAAATAAAAGATCTTGGCGAAACATCTTTTGTATTAGGGATCCAAATATATCGTGATAGATCTCGGTGTATTCTCGGATTCTCTCAAAAGGGCTATATTGATAAAATACTCGAGCGATTCAGCATACAGAAATGCAAGCCTGGGGATACCCCTATAGCTAAAGGAGAGAAATTAAGTCTCAGCCAATGACTTAAAGTAAATCTGGAAATTGAGGAGATGGAAAAGATCCCCTATGCCTCGGTAGTTGGGAGCCTCATGTATCCACAAGTATGTACGCGTCCAGATATTGCGTACATAGTCGGTGTGTTAGGCGGATACCTCAGTAATCCTGGATTGGATCACTGGAAGGCAGCCAAAAGAGTGATGAGATACCTGAAGAGAACTAGTAATCACATGCTCACATATAGGTGGTCAGACCAATTGGAGATCGTTGGATACTCTGACTCCGACTTTGCAGGATGCCAAGATAGTAGAAAATCTACATCTGGCTATGTTTATATGTTGGCTGGTGGGGCCATCGTTTGGCGCAGTGCCAAACAGACACTCGTTACCAGTTCCACGATGGAAGCTGAGTTCGTGGCATGTTTTGAGGCATCACAGCAAGCGATTTGGCTAAAGAACTTTTTCGTTGGGCTGCGAATCATTCCGATGGTTGAAAAACCCATCAAGATTTTCTGTGACAATAATTCAGCAGTTGAATACTCCAATAACAATAGGAGCTCGTCCAGGTCAAAGCATATTGACATTAAGTTCCTAGTTGTGAAGGAGAGAGTGAAAGATCATCAGATTTTGATCGAGCACTTAGGGACAAAATCCATGTTAGCAGACCCCCTAACTAAAGGTGTAACACCTAAGGTCTTCTATGAGCATACTGCTCATATGGGTGTTTTACAATTTAAGGAAGCTTCACTGTAGTGGGAGTATGCATTTATATTCTTTTGTCGTTCACTTGATATTTGTTTTATACTATTTTGATCATTATTTCGGTTATGATGCTTTGAACATTATGATTAAGTAATTTACGATCTCATTCAGTTTGGACCAGTAGAAAATTGACATATTTAGATCACACTTATGTAATTTTGTCTCTGCACGTTCCATGATTGATCTATGTCATTTGATTACACTGATATTCGTGATTACTGTGAGTTTAGCTGTTGATACGGCGAATGCTTCTTTAGTCCTATATTGCTGTGATTGATGGACCAGATTGTTGCAAGCCTTGTTTTATAATGACTGAAAATTGAGCTCATAAGGAACAATATGCTCATTCAGACACATACTAGATCCAGTGGGAGATTGTTGGATTTGGGATCAAATATGTGTATCGAATATGTTGTTAAAGTCATTATTTTATGCAGTCATATTATTTAAGTGGTCTAATTAATATAATTAATTATTGACTGATAGGTTTGATTGTTATGGAATGAAAGTGCAGCTACCCGTATAATATTATTATTTTGGTGATGTGACAAATTAATAATATTAATTAAGGGCATAATTGTAATTGCAATTATGTTTGCCCTATTATAAATAGGCTAGGGTTAGGTCCCCAGGATGAGCACGCCGTAAAAGAGATCTTATTCTCCATACAGTTTCTGCTCCTCACCCGTCAAGGACAGAAAGGAAGCCGGCTCTCTGATCTTGGAAGACCAAACCATTAATCACCCAAGATTTGTATATGGCTTCATCAGGTACGCTTCCGCTTTAAGAATCGGGCATTTAAAATTTCAACATTGTATTCATTTCATCTTGTTTGTATAATATTAAATTATTAGTTTTTAAGTGTAATTTATAATTATTTTAGTGTATAAATTAAATTAATTTATGTGTTTATTGAATTATATTTTTTGGCATTATTTATGTGCTATTTAAGTATTTAATTTTAACTAAATTAATTTTATTTAATAAGTATTATTTATTTAAATAAATATTTATAAGATGTTCGTTATTTATATAGGTGAAATAATGCTTGAAAACTGATATATGAGTCCAAAACTGGCCTTAAAAAGTGAAAAAATAGCTTCATAAGCGAAAAAACAGTCACCGGCGTGAAAGTCAAGAAAAGTCAACAATCAACGCCAGAAAGTGAACGCGCAAAAGTCAAAGTCAACCGAGCGCGGAAGACAAGTGACGGCCGCGCGGAAGGCAAGCGGCGGCTGCATAGAAGTGCGCAAGCGCGGAAGGCAAGCGAGCGCGGAAGGCGAGCGGCGGTTGTATTTATGAGCGCGGAAGGCAAGCGGCGGCTGCATCGAAGTGCGCAAGCGTGGAAGGCAAGCGAGCGGCGGCTGTATTTATGAGTGCGGAAACAAGCGATGCTACACGGAAACAAGCGACGGTTGCTCGGAAACTTTGGCGTTGAAGTGAGCGAAGCGATGACGGCTGCACGAAAACAAGAGACAGCTGCACGGAAACAAGTGACGGCTGCACAAAAATAAGCGACGGCTGTACGAAAACATTGGCGTTAAAGTGAGCGAAGCGATGGCGGCGGGCATGGAATTCAAGCGGCAGCTGACACGGAAATGTGAGCTGAGCGGAAGGCCATGCGTGGAAGTGAGCGAAGCGGCGGCTGGTGCGGAATTTGAGCGTCAACTGGCGTGGACTCCATGAGCGGCGGCTGCATTAATTCTCGCTACAATCATTGTCTGTATTTACTGCTCTGCACCCCCAGCTCCTACATTTATTTCAACCCTGCTTTTATTTCTGCACTCTCTCAGCTCCTATATTAAATTCCTGCACTACTTTTTAGTCAATTTTTGGCTATTTTTGTGTAATTTTTATTATAGAACCTTCTAAAAAATAGGTAGTTATTAGTAGTTATATTAGTAGCTATTTTTAGAGTTAGTTATTTATGGTTATTTTTAGAGGTAATTAGTAGTTATTTTTAGAAATAGTTATTTATTGGAGGTTGTAACCGCCAAACTTCTAAAAGCTTTTCCCGCTATAAATATCCCCTCTAAATATATACACCATATATATATACACCATATATACACAATAATAAAAATTTCATACACTCCATTTTCTCCATTTCTTTTCTCCCATATTTTTATCTAGTTTAATAATACGAGATTTTCGGTTTTGTGTCGCGAGCAAACTGATTTTCTCCTCCCCTTTTTCTTTTAATTCCTGCATATTATTTTAGCTAGTAAAATCCGATTATATTTCTTCGCCTCACCTTCACCCAAAAATTCCATGTTCGATTTGAATTGTTCAAGTTGGATTTCGACAAGGTTGCGGAAGGGCGATAGAAGAATAGACTATTTCAGCCCTGTTTCGTGCCAAAAGTAGATTCTGGGTAGTTCAACGTAGCTAAGTACGCGGGAGCCTTTTCGACCTGCTTAGTTGCTGTTCTGAATTCGATTCCGATTAAAGAGAGGTGTCAGAGGGGTAGAGCCACTAGCGGAACGGTTGGAAGAATAATTCATGGGGCATAGGCGGTGGTCTATTGGGTCACAGAAATCTCTAGTGACAGTAGAGTTTCTTGCTTATAATGTTTTTCGCCGGGTGTCGCTGAAGCCTCATTGTAAATCCCTTATGGTCGAGTACCAACCGAGTCGATAATCAGCTTAAGCGAGCAAATGCGATCACGTTCATTCCTCCGAGCCGCCCCGCAATTAAACATATATTTTTCGCTATCACGCCATTGTCATCCCGCTCATTTCATCCATGGAAATCTAGCCATTAAGGAACACAAAAGTCAGACACAAACGCCTCGCTTCATCCTTTTCGAGATACATATATTTTATTGTTTTTTAATTAGATTTAATTTTTGCAATTTATCTTTTCAATTTCTTCGATTGCATTAACTAATTGCGCTTTTTCTAATTAAATATAGGATATTCGCATATTCCCTGAGTTCGACCCGGATACTCACCGGTTAAAGAGATTTTTTATTTTTGACGAAGAATTTTGGAGTTACTATACGAACACGCACGACACTATTTTCATTTTATACATATATCTCTTTTTTTGTATATTAAAAGATATTTTAAAAACTCTCCAAAATTCTTCGATCATACCTACACTTTCGTCCCACCTCAGAACACATTCAATGGAGGTTGAGTCCATGCATGCTTGCCTTTGCGAAGGAAGATGCATATGTATGTGGTAGGGAAACACATACACTAGATTGTGTGTGTTGTTGGAGTTTTGTGGAGTTTGTGTGAGGAATCTTTATATCTTGTTTTTGCCTTTCTCATAGTGGAACGTCCCTGGGTTGGTACCCCCCAGACGTAGGCCGGTTTAGGGCCGAACTGAGTTAACAAATGATGTGTGTTGTTTGCTTTGATGCACTCTGCATTGCACTTCTTGTGGCCTGTTTGTTGTTCGAATTTCGAGCAGACTACATCACTCTGAACTCAGCAAATCTTTTGAGTTTACATTCCATTCCACTGCATTGTTCAAAAGTGATCAGGATTGAATTTTAAGGTGTAGAAATACATCTTTTAGGACCGTCAATTGGTATCGGAGTCAACTCTTCAAAAGACTAACGAAGAGAGATCCACTCAAGGATGTCAAAGGACGGAAGCTCGACGTAAAGACCGCCACTACTGAATGGATCAAACTACCGCTACTGGAAGATGAAAATGAAGGTGTACATTATGTCTATCAATGACGAAGCTTGGGACTCAGTTGAACTTGGATGGACACCACCTATAAAGCCCATCGAGGCTGTCAAAACTTTTGAAGGAGAAGCTACTCGAGCTCCAGCTCAACTTGTTCCAAAACTGAAGTCGCAGTACACTACTGAAGAAAAAGAAATGAGCAATGCCAACTCTAAAGCATTGAATGCGATATTCAATGGTGTTGACGAATCTCTGTTCAGAATCATCTCAACATGTACAACTGCCAAAGCTGCATGGGATGCATTGCTGGTGACATTTGAAGGTTCGGACAATGTTCGAGCTTCTAACTGCAAATGGTGGAAAGTTAGTTTGATGATCTGAAAACGAAGGATGATGAAACGTGTTCGACTACAGCAATTGATTCAAAGACATCATCAACCAAGCTCATATGCTTCACTTAGTCTATGATGAAAGGAAGCTTGTGAACAAAAAAGTCATTTCAATTTTATAAATATTATTCTAAACGAGGTCGTAGTCATGAATGAGTGAGTCATTTAGTAGAAAATGTCACATACTCACTCATCGGTACCACACTATTTCTATAATTTTGATAATTTAAAACTACTTTTAACTTTATTAATTCTAAAGATTTTTTTCTAAAATGGTACGTTTACAAAAATTTATCCATATAAAAAATCAAAATATTTCTACTGACTTCTACATCTTAGTCTTAACTTATATATATATATATATATAAACGACAATGTAAACAGACCTTTAGTCCAATTATTCTTGAGCCCATTTGTAGGCCTATTAGATTGAAGATTGTTCTTGTCTTTAGGTTGAGAGAAACAAAGCATGAGTGAAGAGACACTTTCTTCTTCAGTCATTTTTTTTTTTCTGTAATCGTTATATTCTATTATTCATTTTCTTCATAGAATCGTTGCTTTTTCTCCTTTCAATGTGAAATGAGAGTGGTTTAATTTGCAGAGTTAAAATTGTTGGAATTATCCTACATTTCTTTAAAAATCTCTCACCAAAAAGTAAATATTACAAAAATGAGTTGAGGGATGAAAATACCATTTCTTAACCTATTACTTGTTAAGAAAAACAATCTTCAACATTATTGTTCATGTTTGAGTTCTACTCCAAGGGAAAATTGCAATAAATATCTCGTACTTTTGGTCGATTATCACTCTTATCTTTTAATTGGCATATTGGCAAATAATATCTCACATATGTCCTTCTTTTCACGATTTTTGTTGTCTAGCAACTCGTGAAGTTCACAACGAATACAATATCACACGTGCAAAATGGAATTGTGCTACGGATTACGAAAATTATGAAAAAGTGACACTTGAAGGATATATTTTATTATTGTGATAATTAAAAGACAAGAGTGATAATTGCTCGGAATTACACTGATTTTTAGACTCAAAATTATACGAGACTAGTACGATTAATCTGAAACGATCAAACAAACCTTGGTTGATGTTATTTTTTACATCAGATTCTCTTCTCTCAAAATTAGATTATTAAGAACACAAGTTCTTTTGGTTAAATCTAGTCCAGCCATTTCTCTCCACACAGAAACCATCCAAACAACAAAACGTGGGCAATATTAGAACCTCATACACGACTACAGAAACATCGATTAAATAATAATAATAAATTAAATAATAATTAGGGTTTTTGACCAAATCTTTGGAGAGCCACGATTGAAAATCCAATGTGTAATAATAATATTTTTATTAATTCTATAGGGATGACAGTTATTTAATTTTTTAAGAAAATATATATCTTTACAAATAGTACATAATAATAATAATATAAAGAAATAATAAAACAATTAGAGAGGGCCCAACACCCTTGGGCTCTTGGTCCACAAGCTACGCCACTGGTTGTACGTCATGGACGTTGGCAGAAAGGGATCAGGACGTGACAAGTATATTATTTTCTAGAACTTTCCAGGGGCATACAAGTAAATTCACTCGTTAGAGAAGACTCTAGACTAAAGAATATCCGGGAATCCTTTTAGAACAAGGCTGAATATTAATTGTGGAATATTGCCGAATATACTTCGGAAGACTATGGAACACTATAGATAGTTGTACATAATGCATAATTAGTTGTACATTCTTGGATGTTCCAGAACATTGTCGATGGAGTCCTTGACCTATAAAAAGAGATTCATCCTCATTTGTACATTCAACCAAGCTCACTAACAATACAAAGTTTCTCTCCACTAAAATTTCTTAAGCCTTTGTGGGTGTTTAGCTAGCTAAGTTGAAAATCTTCCTTAGTAGCCAACGAATTGAGTTACTAAGGGAGCAGGGCACTCCCAACGCTTCCTCTTTGCACACTGGTAACAATGTCTGTGCTCCTTTGAGTCATAAGGGCTTTGGTTAAAGCCAGTCCAGCCATTTTTCTCTCTCTCTGCAGCAGAAACCATAAAAACAACAAAATCAGCAGTATTAGATCATTATACAAGACTACAGAAGACTCGATTCAAAAAAAAATAAATGTGTTTTCGACCAAATCTTTGGAATCGAAAATCCAAAATCAAGAGGCTGATTGGCTCTGCATTCCCGACCCTAACTTACCCTGGGGGTTCTTCTCTCTATACATTGCCTGAGTCCTCCATGATTTAAAGGATAATTATCTGCAAATTGGAGGGGGCTGAGTTGGGCAGAACGGGTGTATTTAAAGAGGCCAAAGATGGGGTAGGTAGATATATTATAAGTAGACTTGCTTATCAGATAAGTTCGTGGACTTATGTATAAGTTGCTGACAGACGAACCATCCAAGTGTGTATTGCTTTGCTTGCTTGGATATAAGGCTATTTAGCAAGTTTTTTATATTTTATTAGTATATAATTCTCCCATCTCTTTTTGTAAAATATGTACTCCCTCGGTTGTAATATATTTATAATTTAAGTTAAAGAGTATTTTTGTATTAATGTGTAATTACTTTTCCAAAACATAAAAAAAATTTAATACAATATAACCGATGTATCTGTTAAAATATAATTTGATTCATTAAATTATGAAATTAATTTGTAGCTTCAAATGTAAATTTTTCAGTCAAAAGTTAAACATGGCATTTAATAAAAAAATTAACTTGTCAATGAAAGTGCAAATTTTTTGTTTAGTAATCGTTTTTGTTTTAACGATGTGGTAATATTGCAGGCTATAATTAATTAATTCTGGATAAAGTATGTGGTTAAGTTGTTTTATTTGTTGAGCTAATAATATATTATGTTGAACAATGTTGTAAAAATTTGAAACTAAATAAAATTAATACTATATAGATTTTTCATTGTTATATTTATTATAAAAATAACTACTTAATAATAATTGTTGAATATGTTATTTTAAAATAAAAAATATTTAAAAAAATGATAAGGTTAATCAGTTATAGATAAATTTGAAATATCATTAACACATAATTGGTGTGGACGGGTTCAGTTACCCTACCCCCAATACATTGTGTTCCTACTATACTGGCGAATCACCATCGGCTATGTATATTTTTAAAAAAAAAAATTAATAAAATAAAAATTTATGCCCATGGCGGATGATGATTGGTTGATACAACATGATACATTGGAGATAAGGTAACTGAACCCGGTGTGGACTATACCAACCACCTTTTTTTATTTGCATTTCTAATTTGAATAATTTTCTAATTACCTAAACTAATTATCATTTTCCTTAATTGGAAATAAATTATAATGTTACCTAATTTGCACATTTATTTCAATCCCAATTATCTCACTTACTAAATAAAAATAACAATATATTTTTGGTAAGCAAGATGTATAATTAATAATTGATTTTCTAATTGTAAATTTAATTTTTTGATTATCCACCTTTATTATTCTTTGCTAAGTAGGCTACAAGGGCATTCTAAACCTATGATTATGCTTAAACTAGTTTGTGTCATTAGGAGACTCTTCTAATAAAGTTATGTGCGGTTGATCACCACTAATCGACGTAAGAGCTTTAGGCATAAGACATGTACTTGAGTGGTTATAAGTTAAGCTACTAAACATGCAGCGTCTTTAGTCATTGCTTCAGCTACTACAGTTTGTATAGTGAATTTTGTGGTGTCGTTATGAACAATCACAGTAGCATATCAAGAATTAGAGGTTCTATGCCATGAACAAATGAAACTTAACCTACAAAAGCAAAAGAAAAGCTACATACCGAGAGCAGATCAAAATAGAATATTTCTAAGGCATTTTTTTTCTTCAAGAAATTATGGTGTACAGATTATTGATTAATCTAACTACACTAAAAAAAATATATAAAAATAAAAAAAAATGAATACACAAATTAGTAATCTCCCTTAAATTACAATAAAATTCCTAATTGTCCTTTTCGCATCAACATAAAATGTGTCTTTTGGAATGGTTCCCCTGGGCTGCCAATTAGCTCATTTGGTTCAACTACTTTTGTATCTACTTCTTAATCAACTTGGATTGTTTGTTCCTCATTTGATACTGATGACTTTATAATTAAAGAAGAAGATCCTATGCGTATAATTCATCCAAGAGTTTTAGGAAATTCATCCAAGAGTTTTAGGAAGTTCATCCAAAATGCATTTAAGGAATGTAGAGAACATGTTGAAGTATCCATGGATGGCGATATCATCTGCACGATTAATAAATGTTATTCGCGAAGTACAAATTAGGATCTTATTAGTTGGGAGAACTCGAAATATAACCAAGAAATGTGCAGTTTAGCTCTTCTTTGTTACCTCATAAACGACCTTTGAAGTCTTTCAGTTCATGACGGTGGGGTGATCATAAATGTCGGCAGAAGATGCAAATATAACATATATATTAAAAATTAAAATACAATTATAGTTTTAAATTTTAATCTAAGTATAATATATAAATAATTATGTTTATGTTATTACTACTATTATTATTGTAGTTGTTGTTGTTGACAAAATAGTCATTTTAATTTTAAAAGTATAATTCCAAGCGAGGTCGTAGTCGTGAATGAGTCATTCAGTAAAAAATGTCACCTACTCACTCATCGTTGCCCCACTGTTTCTTTAATTTTGACAATTTAAAAGTACTTTTAAGTTTATTAATTCTAAATATATGTTTTCTAAAATGTTATGTTCACAAAAATTCATCATAATAAAAAATAAAAAATCAAACTATTTCTACAGACTTCTATGTCTTACTTTTAACTTTTATATATATATATATATACACACACGACAATCTAAACGGACCTTTAGTCCAATTATTCTTGAGCCCATTTGTTGGCCTATTAGATTGAAGCATGTTCTTGTCTTTAGGGTGAGAGAAACATAATATGAGTGAGGAGACAGTTTCTTCTTCATTCATTTTGAAAACTGCTCGTCACAATTATTGGACATGTTTCTATTAAAAATATAAATTAGAAAGGGAGTAATAATATTTAATTTTAGAGATTTATTTATATTTTATTTTTAAAATATTCTATTATAAAAATTGTTACTTTATAACCACCATAAATTTTAAATTAAATACAAATATAAAAACTATACAAACAGTGCTTTAGGCTATGTATCTAGATGTTGGTTTTGTATAGTTTTAGTTGGTGTTGGTTTTGTATAGATTTTACAACTGAAATTTTTTGTAGATTTTTGTTAATTATATCACTGTTTTCTTTGTCCTACTAAATGATCTTAATATATTATGCAAAAAAACATTCGTGATCTTGCACACACTTAATTATATCCTTGTACAAGGACCATGCTTTCATTATATGTACATGATGATACTTACAACTAATAATTTAGTTGTTAATTGTTCTATGTGATATGTGATTCATGTTGTCTCACTGATGGTGAAAAATAGATGTGAATCATGTTTGGGTTACATGATGTGTAAGATGATGATATTAATTATTATCCTCTTTTATGTTCATTAATTAATTTTCCAAACTATGCTTTCAAGTGTGGGCAACTATGATTGAGATATGTCATGTGCATAATTCTCATAATTCTTTCTATCCTTAGCTGCTGAAGTATCCGAATAAGCAAGTGTTCATCTGTTTGATGTCATTCACATAAAAGCCTAGCGAAATTCAATAGGAAATGTATACATTGCTTGTTGTGGAAGTTGTTTCGTAGTTTATTGTTGTTGTGTGGTTTATTTGACTATGTTTGATGGTAAGCGCAAATTATTAGCGGGGTTGGTTTTAGACATTGCTATGTGTATTTAAGATAGGGTCCGTATAACAAGTTGATGGTTAATTTTTGTTTTAATATGAAGTTCTGTTTGCTACCATTTTCTTGATATATTATATATGATATTATATGTTGTTTACGTTCGTATATCTGTTACAAGATTCCAATTCATATATGTTGTTTACGTTCGTATATGTTGTTTATGTTATTATATGTTGTTTACGTTCGTATATTTGTTTAGATATGTTATACTTCATTCTAACTAACACAAGTATTTATATAGGTGATACCATAGTCATTATCAATATTTGTCATAGCTGTTACGGTTCTGAAGACTGCACATATTCTTCCATCTAATGCCGGATCAAAGATCTTTGGTGAGGTACTTGACGGAAATAACATGGAGTAGATTTACAATGATGTACGTGTTTTTTTATTAGTTGTATTATTTTGGGAATTAAATTGCTTCAATTGCTATAATAAATTCTTATATATCTTGGAAACTCATTGCAGTTGGTTTGCCGCCCCTAATTGCTTTTTTTGTAATTACGCCATCAATGAGCTTGGTCGTTCTTAGTTGGCCTTAAAATTCTACTACGGTTTGATATTAGATTAATCTATTTACGTATTATTTTTTCTATTTGGAGATTGTATATTACTTGGTTGTTAGGTTGGTGTAGGGCACACTTGTATTTGGGGATACTTTAGGCCATTTCCAACCCATCAACTTCGTTTATTCAATTTTATCTCCAAATATGCAATTGCTAAAGTAATTTTACTTCAACCATAACTCCATTTTTCACTATTATTATTCTTCAAATATTCAATTTTTCCTATTATTTTAAACAACTTTTTATTTTTATAATTTTAAATAAAAATTTTAAAAATTTTAAAAAATAAAAATTAAATTAAAAAGTCAAATTTATAATTTTAAAAATTAAAAAAATAAAACAAATAACACCATAAATGGCGTTTGCACTGTAGCAAACACCAAAAATGGTGTATGAAATGGCGCCCGATTGGAGACAGTCAGAGGCAAATATGGGGATGCAACGTCAATTTTGATGTTGCATTGGAGATGGTCTTAATGGACTGTTGACGGTTATGTTTTTATTTTAGGCATATTTATGAACGTTGTTCAATTGGCGTTGTTTTGTGGGCTTAAACAAGGATTTCAGATTAATTTGATAAAATTATGTTTTAAGTTATTTGTCATGTAGCTGGATCCACAACGAATATTTTAGTCAACTGTATTTTCTTTGTGGTGACAAAACCCTTATTTGATGAAAAACGTCTTTTGTAGTGACTTTTTTGTTATAGACATTGTCTGACACAAAAGGTGTTCAAGGTCACATGTGTTTTATATCCTAGTTTCTTGTTACGGTCAGATTTCGTAACAAATAGTTCTCGTACAATAAGTTTACTTTTGTACCGTATTTTTTTTTGTTATGGACATATTTTGTAACAAAAAGTTTTTTTAACAGGATTCCGCTTTTGTACCGAAATATTTGTTACGGGCATATGTCATAACACTATGGGACAACAATCTTCCATACTCTCTCCTTGAGATTTTTTTGTGAAGAAATTGGTGTTAATTTTGGTGATCGATCATGTGACTTACAGTACATGTAAAATTTGGATAACATAATGCTATATATTTTTAATAAATAGGGATATAAATTGCAATTTGACATATGTTTCAAGAAAATATATTCTTTGATATATGTTTTAGTTTTTAATTTTAGTTTTTCCTAAATTTACTTGTATCATTGTGAATTGTACGTTCTACTACGTTCTTGGTGACTTTTACTTAGTGCGTCTACTAAGGAAATATGACGACTCCTATAGATAACAAAAGAGCATGCAGAAACAAGCGATAGACCTGTTAGCTTACTATCTATAGTAGGTCTCGAAACCTTTCAATGTTCTTTTACTCTAGGCGACGTAGCATCATAAAAAAAAAGGAGTAAAAATCAATTTTAAATGTTATCATATTGAATTTGACAGGATGAACTTTGAGCGTATGTGTGATAAAGTGTTAAAACATATGTGTTTCTTTTCAACCTCTACATAGTTTTTTACTATTTAAATATAATCTTCAAAAATATATATATAATTTTTCTCCCTAAACTATTAGATCAAATATTATTTAAATGAAAATTTTAAACCTCCAAAGACAATCGGAATTTAAGAGAGACACACCCTAGGTTCCTTATGTGATTTAATATCGGTGTATGTGTGAAAACTTTCTATGTGAAATATTAAATAATAGCTAGAGAAGATATTGTTGATGGTATCATGGTAATTTGTTTGACTAGTTGAATATTAAGTATATTGGGAGATTGGATACTTTTATCTAAAATAATGTGTGATGACATGCAAGTAATTATTGTTCAACAAGCAGCAGGTGAATCCAAACCACAAAAAAAAAAGCAGCATAGATCATTACTTGCGGCCACGAATCAAGTAACATGATTGTAATGCAGGATTGGATATTCAGTGTTCACACATCTATGGTTTTG
The DNA here is from genome assembly GCF_009805555.1 of Andrographis paniculata. Classification (NCBI taxonomy): domain Eukaryota; kingdom Viridiplantae; phylum Streptophyta; class Magnoliopsida; order Lamiales; family Acanthaceae; genus Andrographis; species Andrographis paniculata. Next base: position 2,389,604 of record NW_026137589.1, read on the forward strand.
GTTGATGTTACCCAAAGTATAGTCGGACAACTGCATCAAACAATAGTCATACTCAAAGTCAAATTGGAAGTTAAAATGATGAATCTTATCATCGAATTAAAGAGTTACTTGAAGTATTGTAACTCATAATTTGAAGATGCAGTTAAAGAGTATAATTAGATATATTCGGAAGTTCTTGGAATTGAAAGTTGCAAGTAGTTATGTCTAACTGCTCCAGACAAACTGACTAGCTGGATATAAATTAGATGATATCAGATTGATTATGCACACCCAGAAAGAGAGAGCTGCCTGTTATTATTTTGGTGATGATCGAACTAGAGATTTCTTCAAGAAAACTTCTACCGCGAATTCCTGGGAAAATTTCAGAGGAAAATTTTACACTGAATCAGAACGTTTTGGAGATAATTACAAGGAGTGAATAGGCGATTAAACATCAATAATCCTATTGTAGACAGATTACAAAACAGACAAAAGAATTGGTCAAATAAATTTGAGGACATGAATTGAAGTTGAATAGCATTCCAAATGGGGTTCTGGGTGGTGATTCAAAAAACATGAGTTACGGTTTGGTAAGTTTTCCTTGGGAATTGCAAAGAAACTTTCAACATATGAATGCGGCAATTTGTTGTCATGAAGTTCATCATTGGGAAAATATTTTTCGGATGTAATTGGTGTTGGAAAATATTTTTGGCAAAATCTGACATATGGCGAATTCCGAAAACACAAAATCAGATAGATGTCAAATCAAATCTAAGCCTTGCGCGGCACGCGATTTCCTTGAAGCAAATTCGGCCCTCCATCGATCGCCTCCCAGGATAGAACGAATTATCAACGGAATATCATAATAGATTTTTTGAATTGATATTTCGTCCTTACATTGAAAACAGGGGAGGAAACTTATTTTGTATTTAATCACATGTAAAAAAAAAAAAAACTTCCCACGTTCTACTGCACGTTGCATTCTGTTGCAACAAACTATTTATTTGATTTTTTTTTCAAATAAAAATAAATTAATCAAATAAAATGTAGGACAGATAATTTATTCTTCTTTCACGTATTTAATTAAATACCCAACAAATCCGCCGCATGAAAGAGGAAAATGAAAGAAAGATGAATTCTGCATAGGATAGGTAGGATTTCCTTTTGAACTTTCCCTGAACAGTACGTAGTCTTTACCAATTATCCAGTAGACACTTTGTTCTTAAACTGTTCAATTTTTTTTAGTAAATGGACTACATATTGACACAGAACTCATGTGTCTAGTTCGATTTTCATTGTTTGGTCCCTTTTGGCCATGGAACCTGTCATGGTTCTGCGAGAGTTTATAAAGAATTGAGCCTGAACAATTCTCCTTTGAGGCGGCCCCACTTCTCTCTCACATAGGTGATCTTTCTAAGTTTTCGAGTAATACAATACTCACTTAGTAATCATTAAAGCAATTATTTGATATCCTCTCTACTCTGTCACTATTCTTTGATAAGAATGGGTTGAGGCTATTAGCACCCACAGTGACATACATGTCTTATAAATAGTTGTCCCATTGAACCTAGTGTTTGGGATTTCCAATCTTTCTAGATTGGGTTTTCCTTTATAAAACTTTTTCCTCAGTAGGCTTGAGTCCATTTCTCTAGTCAGTTTGTAAACTGACTCACAGTTAAACCATTTGGTTAGCGGATCCGCTAGGTTATTCATTTAACGCAACATGGTATATCGTAATAACCTTAGTTGTGTTCAGTTATCTTATGGAATTGTATCAACGACGAATGTGTCGACTCTTTCCATTGTACATTGTACTTTTTGCTCTGCCGATAACAGAGTTACTATCATACTAAAGGGTTATGGCAGAGACAAGTTTGTCTAATTCTGGAATGTTCTCAAAAGAGTGATGAATCCATTTCGCCTCTTCTCCAACGTCTCCCACAGTTGCTTAGCCATTAATGCATACTGGCAGACACCGGTATAGAGAGTCGCTTAAGCCATTCAATATATAATTTTTTGCACATAAAATCTGAGCATTTCTAGGCTTTCAGAATTTTTGCTTTCTATTTTTCCGAGGATCCTTCCGGTACAATAGGTGCATCCTCTATCAGCCAGTCGGTCAGATTCAATGGTCAGATAAAACAACATCTTCTGGTGCCATGTTTTAAAATTCTGTCTGTTGAATTTTTTCTAGCTTATTGACTACCATAGCAACAGGGTGTTGAAAGTTCCATCAACAAGCTGCATTACATGGTCCGCAACAGCAACAGGTTGTATACCCTCAAAGTCGTCTAATTGTTGTCGGGCAGACGCAACATTACCCTGCGCAGGTCCGGCAGCCTTATGCTGCGGACTAGGCAGAACAACAACAGACTATTTCACACGGGTATCAACAGGATCTCGTTTTTTTTTTCTTTCCAGCAACAGACTAGTTGGAAGTCTGTTTCACATGGGTATCAATAGAATCCCCTTTTTTTTTTTTTTTTCAACAACATATTAGTTGGAGGTCGCAACAACAAGCTGCGCTCCCTCCGTCACCGCCTTGAAGACCTGTTCATACTACGCTGCCTATGCAGCCTTTTCAGTAGCAGCCCTCTTGGCTGCCTAATCGTTTGGGCTGGATGGTTGAGGTCATGGAATATAGAGAACAAGAGTGAAACTCGCTGGAGTTAACCTCCTCATTCTCCTATTTATTTACGCCAATCTGAATATCACCATTACCGAAGAGAAGACCAAGATATAGAGCGATATCAGATTCAACGAGTAAGGTGAACTTTGTCTCTGCTAGAACCAGACCAACCATGGGTACCACATTGGAGGTTCCCCATCCTTGCAGATGTCTAGGAAGATCCGCAGTATGAGACGCTATCCTCTGCCATGTCTGGACACCCCCGAATTTCTTCCAAGCCAACTCAGATTTCATAGAAATTCGCTTCAAGATTGTTGGAAAATATTTTTGGCAAAATCTAAGATATGGCGAATTCCGAAAACACAAAATTAGATAGATGTGAAATCAAATCCGAGCATCGCGTGGCACACGATTTCCCTGAAGCGAATTCGGCCCTTCACCGATCACATCCTAGGGTAGAACGAATTATCAACGGAATATCAAATTCCGCAACCCGAATTAGAATAGAAGAGATATTTTTAGAATAAATTTTTGGGATTGATATTTCGTCTTCCATTGAAAACAGGGGAGAAAAATATAATATATATATTATATTTTTTCAACTTATTTTGTATTAATCACATATAGAGAAAAAATTGTCCACGTTCTACTGCACGTTGCAACAAACTATTTATTTGATTATTTATTTATTTATTTTCAAATAAAAATAAATTAATCAAATAAAATGTCGGACAAATAATTTATTCCTCTTTCACCTATTTAATTAAATATCCAACGATTGGTGTATACTTCAACTGATTTCTAGTTTATTAAATCTTGGGTTGTAATCCCTCAGGTCTTTGTTTGATCGAACTTTGTTAAGAAAATTTTTGTGTTCATTTGTGCTTGATATGTTCTTTATTCGTAATTTTTTCGACTATTGAGTTACACTTCCAGTATACATTCATTGGGTTGCGTGTCAAAACAATATGTTTGTATGTTCAAGAGGGTAAAATCAACATACGTCTATTTAGGGACATCATTAAGTATTATTGTCATATCTTTTAGTTCTATACCCATGTATTAAGTAGGATGATTGTGTACATAGATTCTGTTTTTGAGATACTTAGCTATTTATGAAGTAACATAATGCTTAGAACCTTATACACGACTACAGAAACATCAATTCAATAATAATAATAATAATAATTAAGTAATTTAAATAAAAATTACATTTTCGATTCCTGAATTCCATACCCTACCTTACGCTTGGGGTTGGGGGGGGGGGTTGCGGTGTCTTCTTCCTCTGGTTTGACTGCGTGAGTGAGTCCTCTTTGATTCATTCTCTCTCCATTTTTGGCAATGAAGTAAGGCATACAAAGCAGCAAGCAAACACACCATATATACACAGACATAATCCACTCACAATTATTACAAGCCATCAATTCGAGAAGCCACAGGTGGCTTTGACATCCAAATGTTGTTGTAACATCCAACAAACATCAGCAGATCACAAAATACGCATAAATTAAACATAGTCAGCAAACGACAATACCAGCATCCAAGCATTCCCCCTTAACTACACACGCTCCCCCCGGCTTGCTACATCTTCTCCCTCTGCATTGCAACAGAGGCCAAAAAGGAGGGATCAAGGGCCGGCTTCCTCATCATCATACACTTTCTCCCCAACAACTTATAATCTCAAGTAGAAGGGCAACAATAATGATTTTTGTTCTTTTTCTTTTTTTTTTTTTCATCTATCACCTTTTTATTATCGGAAACAAAGCAATAACTGCAAATGAAGTAAATAGATAGAATTTCATGGTCTTCAACTGGAGCCATAAGGATTCATTCCACTACACAAGTTGGTTCCTCATTGATCATATCGTGAATGCATGACATGTCTTTTTGCTCCATCAAGTTTTTTTTATGACCACATTTGCATATTGGATTTTCTTCAATAATATTGCATCCCATTAGTTTCTTATTTCTTTGGGTCTTCACTCCATTCTGACGTTGCTTGAGCTCTTCAGAAGGCCAATGAACCTTTCTTTCAACCATCAGATCTTTGCCAACTTGAAACAATGAGATTCAGAATGACCAAGTCGATAACAATACTTGCAGTTACTGTTGTGACATCGGATTGGCACATATGTTCCTTCTTTGATTTTAATTATGCCTCTCATTTCTATTTTGCTTAGGACCTTCAGTCACCTTCTCTCTTATAGGTTTTTCTGGAATTTTTACATCAATAAAGAAGACCTCCCTTCACAAAAGTAGTGGGTTTCATCACCATTGATTCTTGATAACCAATTCCTTTATGATCTCCGAATGGCTTTCAGATCGACAACACTTCATCAAGTTTGTCATTTCCTTTTCTGAACCTTTTATTTTCCTCTTTCAGTTTGTTATTCTCCACTTTCAGTTGTTCGATTTCCTTTTGAAGACTTTCACAACTCTCGAACTTTTTTTCATTCATTTTTTCGGCTTTTTCAACTCGAACTTCCAATCAATAAACTCTGTTGATCAACTTCTTGTTTCTTGAAACACATATCTTTTGTTCAACTACAACTTCTTCATAAGCTTCCATCAGCTCATAGATATCCATTTCAATGGTTTCGTTGCTATCACAATCATCTTTGGAATATTCTTCAAAACATGCATTCTCATGGATTTTGCTTGATTCACAATTTTTTACTATAAATGCAACAACTTCTTCATCATCATAAATAACAGTACTTTCACCATCCTTACTCTATGTAGCTTAAAATCCATGTTTTTCTTTCTTTTTGAATGTTGCACATTCCACTTTCATATGACCTACTCCACCACATGCAAAACATTTCGAGTCACTTGAGTTTTCTAGACTAGAAGCTATATTGAACTTCTTTGTTAGACCACTTTGAGATGAACCTTGAGCTTACTGACATTCAGACAATTTTACTCAAAAAATCTCCGTGTTGTCCTATTGCTTTGACATCTGTCTGATTTCGAGTCTGGGACTTACCAAAATATTTTCGAGCTCGTTTTTCACTTATCATTCTAGACAACTTTTGGATAGCAGGGAAAGTTCTTCATCAGATTCGACAAGCTCCAGATCTCCAGCAAAAGGAGCAATCTCTTTTGAGCTTTCTTCTTCAATATGATTCATCTCCCAATTCATAAAAATACCATTAAATGTTTCAAGAAAAATGTTCTTGGTTTTCTTTTTATCCTAAAGAGTAGAGACTTTGACTTCAAATTTTTTCTTAACAGATCTCATCATCTTTCAAACCGGCCTTTGTTCATTATATTCTATGCCAAGAGTATAAGTTTGATTCACCAAATCTTTGAATCGAGTGTAGAACTGAAATATTGTTTCATCATCAGTCATTTTCAAAGCTTCAAACATACTTTCAACACTTTGAAGTTTTGATTCCTTCACTTCAGCAGTTCCTTCAAAATCATTTTCCAAGGATTTCTCTGCATCTTTGGCCTTCTTACAGTTGGAAATAACTCGAACTCACATTCCTCGACTGATGCAAAAATAATATTTACCACCTTGGCATTTCCAGCAGCTACAATCTTTTCTTTGATAATCCATTCATTCTTTGGCTTGAGGGAAATCGTAGGAGGATCATTATGTTGGAGCAGTCCAGCCAAGCTCTACAGCTTCCCGTGTTTCATCTCCAAGCGTCAGCACATAAGCTTCCATTCAATTTTTCCAATAGCCATAGCTACTTCCATCAAATATTGGTGGACGGATGGATGGAGTTGTTTCACGACTCATATTGAACCACAAATGGATCTACTCGGGGTATTGAGCACACTGCTCTAATACCAGATGTTGGATATTCAATCGGTCCCAAAGAGGCCCAACGCCTACGAGTTTTATACATAATGAAAATATAAAACCGTCAGTGGTCAACACGGCTTTGAACGCGTGGTTGCCTTGTGGTTGTAACAATAGTGTGTGTTCATGCACAAATCGATGGGTGAGTGAGTGCAAAAAAGAACAACACAAACGAGGTTTGTTTACCCAGTTCGGTTTTCAACATACATCTGGGGGATTCCAATCCAAAAGGCTTAACTAAACCAAACACTTGGTTTACACCATATAAGACACCAAACCGAACTATACAACCTATCTTCTACTCAAGCTCCATTTAGTTTATACAAACTCTCATGGACTGGTTTTTACTATGCCATAACGACACCAGCAGACCTGTGGCCAAGTTAAGAATAAGTCTGTTTATCGGATGAATGACTCATTCGGCTTCAGCTCCAAGAAATCCTTATTCTTGTCTTCAAACCTCCATTGAAGAACCTCTCAACACTCACTCAAGGTGAAGAGGAAACACTCTCTAAGTTCTGGTTGCTCACCCACGAAAACAAACATATATCCATACAAAATACAAATCTTGCACACAAGATGACAAAGTTGATTGTGTGTTGTCTTTGGGGCAGCAAGGACGAGGCATTATGCCTTCCAGGACGAGTGCAACACGCAAGTATGAACTCCTGCACATCCTCTACATAGGACAGGTCGATTTGTCCTGAAGCATTAATTATCCTCAAGTTTTACGTGCATAAAGGTGGCAATTCGGCCACAGTTTCTCTCTATAAAGTATATGCCAAAACTGTGTCGCACAACGGTTGCGAGAACCAGACAGATGTCTACACATTGCGAAAAATAGCAACAAGAGGGTTTTGACTTTTTGCTTGTTCCAACACATTCAAAGGGTAATTTGTTTGCAAATTCATGGTAGCTGAGCGAGAAGAACGGGACGTATTTATAGAGGCCGAAAACACAATCTCAGAGAGGTGAGTGGAATTTTTATGATAAGTAGATTTACTTATCAAAAAATGGGTGTGCAAGGAATGACCTGTTATTGAGGTTGGTTGTTTGAATTTGCAAGCTATTTAGCAAAAACAATGAAAAAAAAAATATAAGTAGAAGAAATAACCAGTTTCCTATTCGAGCCTGTCAATGGAAGTCACAAAGTTATGTAAACTCAATCAAAAGTATTCTAAAACAATTTAACAAACAAAAGAAAACGGAATTGAGCCTACATCTGGCAGTCATTGTCAGGTTCTGTTCTCTCAAAATTGGATGATTAAGAACACAAGGTCTTTTGGTTAAATTCACACAATAAAATAGGCAGTATTAGAACCTCATACACGACTACAAAAATGTCAATTCGAAAATAATAAATAAATTAAATAATCATTAGGGTTTTCGACCAAATCTTTGGAGAGCTACGATCGAAAACCCAATGTGTAATAATAATATTTTTATTAATTCTATAGGGGTGGCAATTATTTAAATTTTAAAAATATATATATTCAAATACTACATAATAAAAATTAAAAACCAATAAAACAATTAGGGAGGGCCCAATATCCTTGGGCTCCCAGCCCACTAGCTATGCCACTGGTTGTAAGCATGAACGGAGGCGGAAAGGGATCCGAAGGTGGCAGTTTATTATTTTCTAGAACCTTCCGGGGGCATACGGGTAAATTCACATGTTGGAGAAGACTCTAGACTAAAGAATATTCGGGAATCCTTCTAGAACAAGGCTGAATAATAATTGTGGAATATTTCCGAATATACTTCCGAAGACTATGGAACATTATAGATAGTTGTACATAATGCATAATTAGTTGTACATTCTTGGATGTTCTAGAACATTGTCGATGGAGTCCTTGACCTATAAAAAGAGATTCATCCTCATTTGTACATTAACAATACAAAGTTTCTCTCCACTTTCTCTCGGTAAAATTTCTTAAGCCTTTGTGGGTGTTTAGCTAGCTAAGTTGAAAATCTTCTTTAGTAGCCAACGAATTGAGTTACTACCTTACACTTGCACGTGGAGATCTCTTGTTTGGCTGTGGTGGTTGAGTTGGGCTAAAGAGGGTGTATTTAAAGATGCCGAAACGATAATATCAGAGGGGTAGGTGGAGATATGATAAGTAGATGTACTTATAGATCAGTTTGTGGAGTTAAATGTTGTTGACAAGGCACCATCCGAGTGCCTCTGACTTGAAATCTGGTTTATAAGGACCTGTTCATTGATGTTTTGTTTGATATGTAAGGAATGGTTTGTTGATGTTTTGTGATTTGTTGATGTTTTGTTTGGTTTAATTATTTTTCGATTAAAAGTGTAAATTTATTACTTGGTAATAAAGTTAACTTTTCGATGAAAGTGTAAAATTTATCGTTTAACAATACATTTACGGTTTGTTCACCTAATTTTGTTGATACGATTTTTTATATATATTAGTACAAATTAATACTTACATGTATGTTATATTCTTTTACAAAATGGCAAAAATTCAATAAAAAATAATATTTGTATATTATTGATGTAGTTCTACATATTTGACATAAAAATACTTCAAAATAATACGCTAAACTGCTGGGGACTCCCGTTTGCGGATATATCAAATGATTGTATTTTCCTAACCGTTCGAGTTTTTAGATGAGACGGTCATTCAACATCCGACATAAACAAACACACCCTTAATTTGTTAATGAAAGTATAAATTTGTCGTTTACTAGTAAATTACTTTATTTGAGTAAAAGTGTAAATTTATCATTTAATAATAAAATCAATTTTTGGATGAAAGTATAAATTTGTTGTTTACTATTAATTCATTTAATAATAAAATCAATTTGTTGATGAAAGTATAAATTTGTTGTTTACTAGTAAATTAGTTTATTTGAGTAAGTGTAAATTCTTCATTTAATAATAAAATCGATTTGTTGATGAAAGTGTAGATTTGCCATTTTAATTATAATGATATGGTAAATTTGTCTGTTAAGATATATATATATATATAAGATTATAATATAATTAATTTGTCCATTGAAGTTTGTAATTAATTACCAGTTTATTTGTTTAACTAATAATAGTATATTACACAGAATAATGTTTTAAAATGAATGATGATGTGCAAATAATTGGTGTTAATCAATCAACAAATGAATCTAAATGATAGCCACAAATCTCATGCGTTAAATATTTATATTATTTGCATTGATTTTGATTAGATTCTACCTGATTTGGCATATATTATTTATTTATAATTTGCTATAGAAAAATAATAAAATTGATATAATTAGTGAAAAAAGAGAACAAAATGTACAAGGCCGTTACAAAATTAGGGCAAATATAAAGGAAAGAAAGAAGTGGCAGATGCAACTTTATGCCACTTGCCGAGGAAAACACTGTGCAGAAGAGTCCAGAGAGAAACTGTGCAAGGGCAAGAAGAAGAAAGATTCTTCCAAGAAGATTTAGAGTTCTACCCCATGTTTTTGCTTCCTTTTTCTTTTTTCTTCCTCTTATGATTAGCGAGTAGTTTACTATTCTAGTCTGGGAGTGGAAAGCAACTTGGTAAGGATTCGGGATATTAGACTTGTTTTGATTTATGAGATTTCTTTGATTCGTAAGTATTTCTATGGTTTCTGATTTATTTTGAGTTATAATCTTTTCTTTGGTTGGGTATTGTGGCCAGTCATTTCAATTGGATTAAAGATTAATTGATAAACTAAATTAAATTAGGCATCCGTAATTGGATTTTAATTTGGTTCAAGTAGCAACTATTGACAAACACCACTAGGAAATCACGGAATCAATTTTAAACCCATAGTTAATTGTTAAATTGAATTAGGCTGTTTTGTAGTTCGCAAGGCGGTTAGACTAGTAAATTAAGGAAGAGTTATTAGATGCTTGTCGTTAACTATAACTAAGTTATTTAGAAATCAATAAAATTAAATATTTATCAATGATCAAATCCACTGCCCAAACCCAAGTTGTCAATTTCATTTATAGAGTGAAAACTTATTTTTATTGAATTTGTCCTTTAGTCCTAAAATTTTTAGTTTGTTATTTTATTTTTATTTCCTACTTCCAAAATTCCCTTTTATTATATTTATAAATCAAACAATAAAAAATAAAACCTTTTAAATTTTCTGAAGAGACGACTCTACTTCATCTATACTAAGTTATTTTTATTGCATAAGTAAGTTTATTTTATTATATTTATAAATCAAACAATAAAAAACAAGTGTAGTTTCTTTGTTTTGTATATCCTCAGCTGCTTCTTGAACTAACACAAAGTTCTTGCTTTAGACTTTTTATAGTTCAATTGAAATATGAGTGAGCCATTCGACTGTCCATACTTCTCCCTTAGTATGTCTTGCAAGTTCTTGGCAATGGAGACAATTATGAAGGCTATCTGCAATTTAGAAATGATGGAATTAATGATCCGTGCACAAGTGAGGGCATCTGCCTAAACCCCGCGCTTCATACTCTAAGAGGTCCTCAACTTTTCTCGGTTATAAAACCTAAAGTAGTCATGCCATTAAGAGGCACATAAAATAAAGTTAAGCGTTGTTGATCGTAATTATTCAATGTAAGACCTTTAAGACAGGTAATTGAGTTTTTGTAAGCTGAGCCACAAAACGTGCAGTGACTTCAGTAACAGCTTCAGCTGCTGCAGCTTGTATGGTGAATTCTGTAGTGTTTTTATCATCAATCAAAATAACACTAATACCATGAAAAAATGAGGCTTAAGCTACAAGAGCACAAGAAATGCTACAAAGGAAGAGCAGATCAGCAAAATAAGATTTTTCTAAGGCAACTAGTCTTGTTTTAATCTTTTTGTATTTTCAAGAAATGATCATGTACTCATCTTAGTATTGACTAATCTAATTATTTAAAATAAATAAATAAAAATTGAATACACGTTGTTTGTCGTCTTTAATTTGCAATAGAAATCCTAACAACCAAATCAATTTGGAAGCTTCATTTTTGCATAAGCATAGAATCTGTCTTTTGGGTGGTTCCCCGGGTCGCCATTTAACTCGTTTAGTTCAGTTACTTTTGCATCTACTTCTTGATCTACAAGCTACTTGGGCTGCTTTACCATTAAGGCAGAATACTCAATGTATCGAGAGTTTTGGAAAGTTCGTTAGAAACTGCATTTAATGAATCTAGAAAATATGTTGAAGTATCCGCACATGGCGATGCCATCTGCATGATTAATAAAAGTTATTCGAAAAGTACAAAATACGATCATATTAATCTAGAGACCTTGAAATATTCCTATTGTCACAGAATTTATACCACCTTTTGATAAATTTCATATTGTTGTATCGATCTACTTCCTCGCGCCATCTTTTGTTGGCAGTTCATCAATACAGCAGGTCCAGGAGCAGGAGTTTGATCTTCCAACAGACATTCGAAGGTGTGTTCCTTTATAAGATTTTTCCGGACTTTTACTATTCACCAAATTGTTCTCCAAAAAATATCAAATCAAACACCTATTTTTTATTTTCTGTAATATACTTAAAAAAGTCAATTCTACATTGAAAATATCAACACATATTTATATTACATTATACAACTATTCCAATTTAAAAACTTTACTATTCAAATCCCAACTCAAAATTCAAAGTCCCAAACAACCACACCCTAGTGTTCATCTTCAGTATGTTGAGCTTAAGAGACATTAGTCAGGCTTCTGGTGTCTGCAGAAAATGGTGAGCTGCTGCAGCCACTCCCATAAATTTGGGCAATTCATCGATCTTTCTTTGAACCGCCAGCCACAAAGCCTTAGCTTGCCAAGATGCCGAAGAGGTATAGTCTGCTATGTCCGGAATCGTTGGATGCTTTATTGTGGTGTGCATCGGTTGTTTCTATTGCTTGATCCAGACAGAACAAGTGGCAGTCTACGATCCTATGAGAAGCACTTGGGGAGTCTTCAACGATGATGACTACGCCAATGGGAATTTTTGGATCGAGACAGCGAGTAAATGGTTCATGGCAGAGCACAACGGGGACATCTTTATTGTTTGGATTTCTTTCAATAGTGTGCAACCTGCGGACACATTGGCGATATTGGATTGGGAAATTTTATAGGTTAAAGACACCGAAAAGCGTAGATAATTATAAATCCAATCCGAACTACCTTTGGTTGATCAATCTCTCCAACCTCTTGCCCGAGAGGTATCCTTCTGCCTCGGCACGCTTCCCTTGCAAAATCAGATCTTCGAGCCTGTTAATGGAAGGCACAAAGTTTTGTAAACTCCATCAAACACATTTCGAAAACAATTCAATCAGACGAAAGAAAAGGGAATCGAGGGTACATGTGAGTAGTCATTGGCAGATTCTCTTCTCTACAGAAACCATCAAAACAACAAAACAAGCAGTATTAGACCATCATACACTACTACAGAAAAATCGAGTAAAAAAAGGAAAGAAATTAGTGTTTTCGATCAAGTCTTTGGAGAGCCACGATCGAAGACCCAAAATCCTACCCTACCTTACGCTTGGGATGGGGGGTGGGGGGTGGTGTCGTCTTCCTCTGGATCGACTGCCTGCGGGAGTCGTCCTTGATTCAAAGGGTAATTTGATGCAAATTCGTGGTGGCTGAGTGGGAAGAACGAGGCGTATTTAAAGATGCCAAAAACACAATCTCAGAGGGTAGGTTGAAATTATGATAAGTATATTTACTTATCAGAAAAGTTGTGTGGCTTATATGTTGATGACGACCCACCCACCATCCGAATGAGTGACGTATCACTTAAAATTGATGCGGAAGGAATGACCTGTTTGCTGAGGTTGAGTAATCAGTAAATAAATTTGGAATATCTAAAGACATTCCTAATGTATATGTATATATATATACTGAATATCTTATTTAAATAATTTTCTACTTTTGTCTAAATTTATTATCCTTTAATAGGAAAATAAATCATAATTTTACCAAATTCATAGATTTATTGCTGTCAAATGATCTCACTTACTAAATAAAAATAATAATATATTTTGGCAAGTTATTATAAAATTAATAATTGGTAAGATAATTATAAATTTAATTATTGATTTACTATCTTTATTATTATTGGGTAAGTGGTTGTTTGTGTATTTAGTACTCCCTCTGTATTTTTAGTAAATTTATTAATCTTAAATATACTTAACAAAAATAAATCAATTAAATTAAATTTCTAAACTTCTTACAACCCACTCAAAATTCTTTTATTTTTATCTATTCTCAATAAACAAATATTTTTATTTATATTTAAAACTTCTCACTTTTATAAAATTAGTTGTAAATTAATTATAAATAAATAAATATATTTTTTTATTTATGTGTATTGTATTAAATTTTATTATGTACAAAATCATATATATTGCGTACATTTTATTGAGATACATTACCAAAAATATTTAAAATATCAACAACACTAGATATATAAAAATAATAAAATAATAATATAACTTATTATTAATAACTTAGTAATATAGACTACTAAAATAGTGTGTCCATAACCAAATGGCTCATCTTTGTCGGACAGAAGAAATATTTGTTATTTGGCAACTTATTAATTAGAATAATATATCTTTATTTAGAGGAAGTTATTAATAAAAAATAAGTTTATTATTTTTTATATAAAGAGTATTGTCTAGGGCTATAAAAATGGGTTAGCAAGGTAAATTAGTCACAACCCACTGTAACCCGCAAATAGGCTTGTTATTTCCAGGCCAATCCGAGGCGGGGTGGACTAAAATTTAGACAGTCCAGCCCAACCTATTGGCGGGTGGCGGGTGAGACAAGCGGCCAACTCAACAGCTTTAAAAAAAAAAAATTTAACTATTATTTTTTATATATATGTAATATAAAAATTAGTTATATTTTAGAGGTTAAATAAAAAATATTTAAAAATAAATGTGTAACATAAATTGATTTGAAATTTTGAATATCATTTGTTGTTAATTTTTTTAAAATTTGTTAATAAAAAGTATTCAAGTAATAAATAATGATTATTTTTATAGATATTTTAGTAAATTTGAGAAGAAAAAAAATAAACCATAATGAAAAGGTGGGTGGGGTGGGTCAACTCGACCGGTTTAACCCATCAACAGCTCTAGTATTAGAGATTAAACTTAAACTAAGATAAAAATTGAGATTAGGGTTTTTTCAAGCCTTATATTATGAGACTACTAAGAGTAAAAATTTGTGCATAAAAATGTTCAAATATGAAGTGAGTTATACCAGCACAATATTTTAGCAATGAGACTCCTCGTGAAAGAAAAACAATTAGATAAAAATCAAATCTGCAGATATAATAATAATGCTGGAAAATTATTATATTACAAGAATATCAAATAATTATCAAAGAAAAAGTAAAATTTAATAATCCACTTAATTTATTGAACTAAATTCGATATCAATAATAATTTATTAAAATCAATTCGATAATCACGTCGAGTCAAAGTAGAACTTCTCTCCGCAAAAACGATAACGTCCGTCTCTAAATTAAGTGGCACCCCAATATTTCAAATCTTCGATGAACTAAAATGAGAGAATACAACTATGCGGGAAGGTGAGAAGCACGTAGAGTCTCCGGAGCAATGCAAGTAATTACACTTCTTGGGTTATATTTTTGTTACACAAAAATATATTTTATAGGGCATAAAAAAAATAAAAAAATAAAATAATAATAATTGTTTTAATTTGACTCCGGAGCATAATAGATTTCGTCAATACTAGTATTCACCAAACTCAAGCTCAAACCAAAGACCACGACCAAGACCATTGAGTCCATGACAAAACTCATGCTCGTGTATTTGTATCATTATCTAGTCCGAGCGAGTGGCAACGCATGTGGCTTACCGGCATTCATATGACTAAGCCACACTATTAATAACTACCATACAATCCACATGCATTTTAATTCACCGAAGAACCGATTACAGAAATTACGAATCAAGAGGTGAATCATCAGTCAACTCTTGCAAAAGCTCTTGCAAAAGCACCTGAGGTCTGACGTTTGGTTTTTTATATTTTATTAGTATGTAATTCCCACATTTTTTATAAAAATTATAATATTTTATATTACAAAATATCATGTCAAATTATTATATAAATATAAAATACAAGTATAAACCAAACACATCTAAGTTTTTTCTTTTTCTTTTTCCTTTTTAATAAATATGAAGTTTTTAATTTAATATATTTAGAGAAAATAACAGTTTAATAAAATAGAATTGATTTGTCAGTTTACCTATACTTTTGTTCATTGAATAATGTAAATAGTTAATCGCTTAAAGTGTAAATTAATCGGTTAATAATATAATTAATTTGTCGATCAAAAGTGTAAACTAATTATTTAATAATACAATTAATTTTTTGATGAAAGTGTAAATCTGCCGTTTAATAATATAATTAATTTTTCGATCAAAAGTGTTCACTGTCGTTTACTAGTACAATTAATTTGTCGATGAAAGTATAGATTTGTCATTTGAATTTTAATGATGTTGTAAATAATCCGTTACTGTAAAAATATGTGAGATACTAATATAATTTATTTAACAGTTAAAGTATGTAATTATCTCATTTTGTTTGTTGAACTAATAACATATTATGTTGAACAATGTCGTAAAAATTTTAAACAAAATAATACTATATACTATATACATTTTTCACTGTTACGTTTATTATAAACACAATGTACTTTTTAATAATTTTTAAATATATATATATATTATTTGGAAAAAAATATTGAATATAAAAATGATAAGTTGAATAACATATAAATAAATTTGAAATATCGAAATACATCCCTAACTCAGGTGTAAGCTATGCATATACTTACCCCTTTTTTTTCCTTTTAATTTGAATAATTTTTGAAATTTGCCTAAATTAGTTATCCTTTTCTTTATGGAAAAAAAAAAATTATAATTATTTACCTTATTCGCACATTTATTGCAGTTTTAATTACCTCACTTACCAAAGAAAAACAACAATATACTATTCTGATAAGCAAGCCGGTAAACTTATTGTAAATTTAATAATTGGGTAATAGCCTTTATTATTATTGTTAAGTGGGCTACAAGGACATGTCAAATCTTACGACTCTATGCAAAGTACTTTGTGCCATTGAAAGACACAAAAAAATAAGATTAAGTGTGGTTGATCACCGCTACACAACGTAAGAGTTTAGGTATATAAGATAGATAGTTAAGACTTTGTTGGCTGAATCACTAAACGCGTAACGATTTTAGTACTGCTAGAGCTGTTGTAGGTTTTATGGTGGACTTTGTAGTATTTTTATCATCATTTATGGTAGCATGTAGAGGATTAGAGGCTATGATACCATAACAAATAAAGCTTAAACTACAAGAACATGAGTAAAGCTAAAGAGGGAGAATACATCAAAATAAGATTTTACTAAGGCAATAATAACAATAATAAAAAAAATAATAACTTTTTTTTTTTTTGTAACGAATATCGCCAGTTGATTCTTGTGCACCGCCAAAAAGCTAGTTCTTTTCAACTTTTGCTAGCTTGTAAAAACAAAACCAACAAACAAGTCGGCTTCCTTTTCTCTTTTATTGGTTTTCTAGGAGTAAGATTACATGTCGCCATAAATACATTATGTTATGCAGCGATGCGGTGCGGAGCTCTTGCTTTTATTTTTATATCTTCATTAATATTTTTCAGGTTTTTATTTACAACTGTTATATATTTTGGCCGGTGATTATTGAGGTCTAGAATGCACACAACCGATCCACCCAAATTGAAGCCCGGATCCGGTAACCCGCTGCCCGACCTGAACATCTGTGTGAGATTTGCTGGATCTGTTGGATCGATGAACCGGTCCGGGTCTGAACCGAACCGGTCTGATCCGGTGGACCGGGTCTGCTATATATATATATATACATATATGGCTGGTTCAATGTATTTTTAATCACTTGATTCCAGAATATACGAGATACAGAACAGATCCTCGCGATTCTCTCAAGAACAACTTTCTATTGTATCAGTTACATCATATGCTCTAGTTTTGTAGATGAATAATTCAAAACTTAGTATGCAATTTTGTTCTTATTTGTCTTATTTTCTTCACTTGTCATTTAAGAATATAAATGTAATGTTCTCTTATTTTTACACCACTCTCATTTCTAGCAAAAAAAAAAAAAAAATACTATTTTTTCTCCTCCTCCTTTTTCATTCTCATCCACTAAATTATGTCACTATATTCATTTTTTTTTGTTGTCAAGGTAAAATTATTTTTATTATAAATAAACAACTTTATTCCTCACAATTTTATTATTCTTATTTTAATAATTAATAATCAATTTTTCGCTATCTTTTCTATTTGCTCCGCATCTTTTTATAAATTTTTTGATAAATTTTCATAATACCTTCAATTTATTTTTTACCTATCTCATTTTAATATTAAAATATTATTAGTTATTAGTTTCCCTACCCAAGCATAGTTACATAAGTTTACAAGAACCATGTAATACAATGATAGTTTTTCCTCCCCTTCCTTGCTATCCCTCTATTGAACCAAACACGTATCATTTTCTTAACATTCCTATTGTCACAGAATTTCTGCTCTAGCTGTATGGAAGTGATAAATTTCATATTAATTCTATATTGCAAATAATTTATAAATGCTAATAACTTCAAATAAATTGTTGTATCGACTTCCTCGTGCCATCTTTTGCTGGTAGTTCATCAATAGAGCTGGAGCAGGATTCGGGTGTGTTCATCTATAAGATTTTCCGGGATTTCTATTATTCATAAAAAAAAATTCCCACAAAAACATCAAATCAAATACCAATTTTCATTTTATTTATTATACTAAAAATAAATTTTACATTCAAAACATCACATCAACATCTATTTATATCACATCATATAACTATTCCAATTCAAATTTTTTACTATTCAAATCTCAACTCAAAATCTAAATCCCTAAGCAACATCACATCAACATCTATTGATCTTCTTTAGTATGTTGAGGTTAAGAGACATAGTCAAGCTTCTGGTGTCTGCAGAAAATGGTGAGCTGCTGCAGCCACTGCATAAATTTGGGCAAGGTACCGCTGCTTTTGCATCCCCGGAAATACAGCCACCAGCCATACCAATTTGTCGATCTTTCTTTGAGTCACCGGCCACAAAGCCTTAGCTTGCCAAGATTCCGAAGAGGTATAGTCTGCTATGTCCAGAATCGTTACCTCATTAACAGGCTTTGAAGTCTTTTTCTTCATGCCGGTGGGCTGATCTTAAATGTTGGCTGAAGACACCATAAATAATTTCTCTACAAAGCTCGATGAAATAAAACCAAAGGCTCATATAACATAACGGATACAAAAGCAAACTAAATGTCGGCATTACCTGGTCATCAGGTCATCAACAAATGTGATCAGTAAAGAAGGTTTTAAACAAATATTTTGGGGAGGGGGGGTGTATTCTTCCTCTGGATCGACTCTATGAGTCCTCGATTCAAAGGGTCATTCAAAGAGGCCAAAAAGATAATCTCAGAAGGGTAGGTGGAGACATGATAGGTAGACGTACTTATCAGATAAGTTCGTGGACTCATTTGGAGACATGATAGGCAGATGTATATTTATTGCGGTCCCAATTATCTCACTTACTGAACAAAAGCAACAATAGACTATTTTGGTAAGCAGGCAGTCAATTAATAATTGGTAAGCTCATTAAAAATTTAATTGTTAGTTAATAGTCTTTATTATATTGTTAAGTGGGCTAGAAGGGCATTCCAAATCTTACGATTCTATGTAAAGTAGTGCCATTAAAAGGCACAGGTAGTTGAAACTTGAGTCGTTGTATGTTGAATAAAATAGCGGCTTCAGTAATTTCTAGAGATGTTGCATCTTGTAATAATATGATAAATTTGTCGTCTAATGATTTAATTAATTTGCCAATCAAAAGTGTAAACTTAGCTTGCTGTTCAATCATACAATTAATTTTTCAATGAAATTGTAAACTTATGGTTTAGTAATATAATTAATTGTCGATTAAAACTGTAAATTTATCTTTTGATAATACACTTAATTTGTTGATAAAAATGTAGATTTTCCATTTTTAATAATGTGGTAAATTCGTCGGTATATTTATAAATTTGTCGGATTATAATATAATTAATTTAACGGTTAAAGTATGTAATTATTTTGTTTTATTTGTTGAACTAATTATATATTATGTTGGACAATGTTGTAAACATTTTAAACAAAATAAAATTAATAGGAAAAAATCATAATTTTACCTTATTCGCCAATTTATCGCAGTCATCTCACTTACTAAAGGAACACAAAAACATACTCCTTCCGTCCCAAACCCTCTAACATTTCCTTTTTTATTTGTCATTGCAACATTTCTAAATTTAAAAATAATTAATAATATTTATATACATATATTAATATACACTTCACTTTATTTCATCACATCACTTAAATAAAAAAAACAAATAAGTATTTTTCTCTCCAATCACATGGCTTAGTATTCAAATTATCTCAAATTACCATACTTAATACTTTGCACCTAAATTCTCGTGTCAAACACAAATGTTGCACGGTGTTTGAACGGAGGAAGTATTATTTTGTAAGCAAACAGTAAAATTAATAACTAGTAAGGTCATTGTAAATTTAATTATAGGTTAATCACCCTTATTGCTATTTGTTAAGTACGCTACAAATCTTACGACTCTATGTAAAGTAGTTTGAACCAATAAAAGACTCATAAAATAAGGTTTAAGTGTGGTTGTACATAATTAAGGTAGATAGTTGAGACTTTGAAGGCTGAATCACTAAAGGTGTAGCAGCTGTTGTAAATTATATTACAAAATATCGTATTAAATTACTATATAAATATAAACCACAAGCATAAACCAAACACACAGTAATTTTTTTTTTTTTTTTTTTTAAAAAAACTGAAGTTTTGAATATAAGATTTTTGGTGACTATAATTTTTTAATACAATATAACCGATTTATGAGTTGAAATATATTTTTGTTCTAATATATTACGTCAAACAATATTGTAAAATTTCTAAACAAAATAAAATTAATACTATATACATTCATTGTTATGTTTATTATTAAAAAAAAAAAAACTACTTACTAATAATTGTTGAAATTATTATTTAGCAAAAATAATATATAATATAATAAAAAATGATAAGTTGAATCACTCCTAAATAAATTTGAAGTATGCAAACACATACTTGTTGTGAGCTACCAATCCCGTTTTTAAATTTACATTTCTGATTTGAATAATTTTCTAATTTTGCCTAAATTAAATATCATTTTCTTTAATAGGAAATAAATTACTAATTTTACCTAACTGATTGATTTACTGTAGTCCTAATTTATCTCACTTACTAGATGTAAATTTAAATTTTGATTAGCCACTTTTATTATTCTTTGCTAAGTAGGCTACAAGAGCATTCCAAACCTATGACTCGGGCGTAAAGTAGTTTGTGTAATTAGGAGACGCTTATAATAAGGTTATGTTTGATTAATAACCACAGGTCGATGTAAGAGCTTTAGGTGTAAGACATGTAGTTGAGTGTTTATAAGTTAAGCTACTAGCCGTGCGGCGGCTTTAGTAATTGCTTCAGCTGCTACAGTTCGTATAGTGACTTTTGTGGTGTCGTTATCAACAATCACAGTAGCATGTCAAGAATTAGACGCTCTGATGCCATGAAGAAATAGAGCTTAACCTATAAAAGCACAAGAAAAGCTACATAGCCAGAGCAAAAAAAATCAAATCAAACACCTTTTTTTTTTTATTTATTATACTAAAAATCAATTTTATATTTAAAACATCACATCAATATATATTTATATCACATTATACAACTATTCAAATTCAAAATTTTTACTATTCAAATCCTAACTCAAAATCGAAACCCCCAAACAATCGCACATTCATCTTCATTATGTTTAACTTAAGAGACATTAGTCAGGCTTCGGGTGTCTGCAGAATATGGCGAGCTGCTGCAGCCACTGCCGTAAATTTGGGCAAGGTGCCGCTGCTTTTGCATCTCCGGCAATATAGCCACCAGCCATACCAATTCGTCGATCTTTCTTTGAGCCGCCGGCCAGAAAGCCTTAGTAATCTTCATTGATACATGATTCGATAAAGGCTGCTTCACTTTATTCGTGCGCACCGAAAGCTGAGGATATCGCTGCTCTAGAGGCAAAACTCGGGTACGATTTCTCAACCAAAGGGTTGTTGCTCGAGGCAATAACGCACGAGAGCAAATCCGGGCTAGGCATTGGCCATTCTTACGAGTATATGGTTCATGGCAGAGCACAACGGGGACATCATTACTGTTTGGATCGCCTTCCTTAGTGTGCCACCTGCGGACACCTTGGAGAGATTAGATCGAGAAATTTTATAGGTTAAAGACACCGAAAAGCATAGATAAATATAAATCCAATCTGAACTACCTTTGGTTGACCAATCTCTCCAACCTCTTGCCCGAGAGATATCTTTCTGCCTCGTCCCGCTTCCCTAGCAAAATCAGATCTGCCTAATAGTCTAAGTCGAAGAAATAACCAGTTTCTTGTTCGAGCCTGTTAAAGGTAGGCACAAAGTTATATAAAATCCATCAAAAACATTCGAAAACAATTCAATCAGACGAAAGAAAACGGAATCGAGGGTACATGTGAGCAGTCATTGGCAGATTCTCTTCTCTACAAAATTGGATGATTAAGAACACAAAGTGTTTGGTAGTTTGGTTAAATCCAGTCCAGCCATTTCTCTCTCTACATAAACCATCAAAACAACAAAACAAGCAGTAGTAGACCATCATACACGACTACAGGAAAAAAAATTTGGGTTTTCGATCAAGCCTTCGGAGAGCCACGATTGAGGACCCAAAATCAAGAGGCCGATTGCCTGAATTCCCTACCCCACCTTACGCTTGGGATGGGGGGTGGGGGGTGGTGTCGTCTTCCTCTGGATCGACTGCCTGAGTGAGTCGTCCTTGATTCAAAGGGTAATTTGATGCAAATTCGTGGTAGCTGAGTGGGAAGAACGAGGCTTATTTAAAGATGCCAAAAACACAATCTCAGTGGGTAGGTTGAAATTATGATAAGTATATTTACTTATCAGAAAAGTTCTGTGGCTTATATGTTGATGACGACCCACCCACCATCCGAGTGAGAGAGACGTATCACTTAAAATTGATGCGGAAGGAATGACCTGTTTGTTGAGGTTGAGTAACTTGTAAATAAATTTGGAATATCTAAAGACATTCCTAATATATATGTATATATACTGAATATCTTATTTAACTAATTTTCTACTTTTGTCTAAATTTATTATCCTTTAATAGGAAAATAAATCATAATTTTATCAAATTCATAGATTTAGTTCGGTCAAATTATCTCACTTACTAAATAAAAATAACAATATATTTTGGCAAGTTATTATAAAATTAATAATTGGTAAGCTAATTATAAGTTTAATTATTAATTTACTATCTTTATTATTATTGGGTAAGTAGTTGTTCGTTATTGGGTAAGTAGTTGTTCGTGTATTTAATACTCCTCGGCCTTCTTTTATTCGTCCTACAAACAATGAATTTTTTCTATTTTTTTTTAAAATCTATTCATTTTTAAATATATTTAATAAATATAAATCAATTTAATTAAATTTTTAACTTATTACAGAGATCCACTCAAAACTCTTTTATTTCTTTTTCTCTCATCAATAAACAATATTTTATCTATATTTAAAACTTCTTAATTTTTATAAAATTAGTTTTAAATTAATTATAAATATATATATATTTTATTTATTTATTTGTATTATATAAAATTTTATTATCTTTAAAATGATATCTATATCGGGTACATTTTATTGAGATATAATACTAAAAATATTTAAAATATCAACAACACTTCTCGTATAAAAAATAATAAAATAATATTATAATTTATTATTAATAATTTACTAATCTAAACTACCTAAAATACCGTGTTTATAACCAAATGGTTCATCTTTTCGGGAAAAAAGAAAAAATTTGTTATTTGGCAACTTATTAATTAAATAATACTCCCTCCGTCCCGGATAAAATAATTTTTTTGGTAAGGAACACCTTTATTTAGAGAAAGTTATTAATAATAAATAATTATATTATTTTTTTTATATAAATAGTATTGCCTAAAGCTATCAAAAAGGATTTGCAATGTGGATTAGCCCACAATCCACTATAACCTGCAAATAGGCGTGTTATTTGCGGATCAACCCGAGGCGGAGCGAGTTAAGATTTAGGTAGTCCAACTCAACCCACAGTGGGTAGCTGGCGAGCCAAGCAGGCCAACCCAACAGCTGTAAAAAATATTAAAAATATTAATTTTTTTATATATATATGTAATATAAAAATTGGTTATATTTTAGAGGTTAAATAATAAATATTTAAAAATTAATGTGTAACATAGATTGATTTGAAATTTTAAATATCATTGGTCGTTAATTTTTTAAAAATTTGTTAATCGAAAATATTCAAATAACAAATAGGTATTATTTTTACAGATTTTTAAATAAATTTTAGAAGAAAAAAAAAATAATGAAAAAGTGGGTGGGGCAAGTCAACTCAGACGGGCTCAACCTATCTTGAGCTCTTAGTATTAGAGATTAAATTTAAACTAAGATATGAAAAATAAAAAATAAAAAAATAAAAAAATCAAGATTAGTGTTTTCAAGCCTAATATTACGAGACTATTAAGAGTAAAAGATTGTGCATAAAAGTTTTCAAATATCAAGTGACTTAGCAACATAATATTTTAGCAATGAGACTCCTCGTGAAAGAAAATTAAGTAGATAAATATAAATATGCAGATATAATAATAATAATAATA
Source organism: Andrographis paniculata (assembly GCF_009805555.1). Classification (NCBI taxonomy): domain Eukaryota; kingdom Viridiplantae; phylum Streptophyta; class Magnoliopsida; order Lamiales; family Acanthaceae; genus Andrographis; species Andrographis paniculata. The sequence continues at coordinate 2,413,867 of NW_026137589.1, forward strand.
ATAATAATAATGGTGGAAAATTATTACATTGTGTTACGGAAATTTCAGGAAATCAAGAATTTGATAACCGAGTTCGATTACGATGATCTACTTCTGGGGCGATGTCAAGCCAGAAATTTTACTATAAAGTACGCAGACAGATATTAAGTGATAATACATGGATATTTATAGGCTATGCCTATGTCAATAATATCCAAATCATATCTCTAAAATCTATAATATAATATCTAAATCATATCCCTAAATTTTATGATATAATCAGGCTTCATATCTCAACACATTGCAAGAATATCAAATAATTATCAAAAAATAAAATTCAATAATCTAACATATTTTATCAAAATAAATTTGATATCAATAATAATTTATTAAACTAAATTCGATAATCACGTTGAGTCAAGGTAGAACCTCTCTCCGCAAAAACAATGACGTTCGTTTCTAAATTAGGTTACACCCCAATACTTCAAATCTCTGACGAACTAAAATGAGATAATAGAGCTATGTCGGGAAAGCTAAAAGCAAGTAGAGTCTCCAGAGCAATCCGGGAAACATCAGGGAGAGAAGAAAACTTTTTTCTTGGCGTATTTTTTACAAATGGGTGTGGAGACGGGCCTTATATATGCACTCCACCCTTTGGGGGTTTTGATTTTGAGTCGAAACCTCCGGTGTTTAATGGCCGATAACCGGAGGTCATATTTTCAATAACATTCAGCCATAAAACAACTAAATTAATTTCGATCATGAATATATTATTTGAATTTTTGAATTTCAAATAATCATTATCATAAATGCATGTAATTGCAATTCTTGGGCTATATTTTTGTTATAAAAAATATATTTTCTTGGGCTTCAAAAAAATAATTTATTGTTTCAATTTGGCTCCGGAGCATAATAGATTTCGTCAATACTATTATTCACCAAACTCAAGCTCAAACCAACGACCATGACCAAGACCTTTGATTCCATGACAAAGGTCCTGCTCGTGTACTTGTATCATTATCTAGTCCAAGCGAGTGGCAATGCATGTGACTTACCGGCATTCATATGCCTAAGCCACACAATTGATAACTACCATACAATCCACGTACATTTCAATTTACCGAATAACCGGTTTCAGAAACACTAAAAAAAAAAAAATTGTATATTTGTACAGAATTTCATTCCTAAAGTTCACGTAGCTAACGTAATTTCATCCCCAATTCCGTCACTAATAGCATTAGTAACGAAAAAATTGGATTTAGGAACGAAAAAATATCGTTACAAAATTGATATTTTCTTGCAGTGAAATTACAAATCAAGAGGTGAATCAACAATCAACTCTAGCCAAAGCACCTGAAGTCTGACGTTTGGTTTTTTATATTTTATTAGTATCTAATTCCTACAATTTTTTATAAAAATCATAATATTTATATTACAAAATATCATATCAAATTATTATATAAATATAAAATACAAGTATTAAACAAACACATTATAGTTCAATTTTTTATTTTTCTTCGTAATAAAAATGAAATTTTGAATTTAATATTTTCAGAGAAAATAATAGTTTAATAAAATAGAATTGATTTGTCGGTTTACCTATATTTTTGTTCATTGACTAATGAAAATTGTTTGTCGCTTAAAGTCTAAATTAATCAATTAATAATATAATTAATTTGTCGATAAAAAGTGTAAACTAATTATTTAATAATACAATTAATTTGTTGATGAAAGTGTAAATGTGTCAGTTTTGTAATATAATTAATTTTTGGATCAAAAGTGTTAATTTTCGTTTACTAGTATAATTAATTTGTCGATGAAAGTATAAATTTTTCGTTTGAATTTTAATGATGTGGTAAATAATTAGTTGATATAAAAATGTGTGTGATACTAATATAAGTTATTTAGCAGTTAAAGTATGTAATTAACTCATTTTATTTGTTGAACTAATAATATATTATGTCGAACAATGCTGTAAAAATTTTGAACAAAATAAAATTAATACTATATACATTTGTCATTGTTATGTTTATTATAAAAACCACGTACTTTTTAATAATTTTTAAATATATACATTATTTGAAAAAAATATTGAATATAAAAATGATAAGTTGAATAACGTATAAATAAATTTGAAATATTGAAATGCATCCCTAACTTAGGTGTAGGCTACGGAGCTATCTGCCCCCTTTTTTTTTTTCTTTTAATTTGAATAATTTTTGGAATTTTTCTAAATTAGTTATCATTTTCTTTAAGGAAAAAAATAATTATTTACTTTATTGGCACATTTATTGCGATTTCAATTACCTCACTTGCCAAAGAAAAACAACGATAAACTATTTTGATAAGCAAGCTGGTAAACTCATTGTAAATTTAATTATTGGGTAATAGCCTTTGTTAAAAATTTTGGAGGGAAATAATGAAATTATCTTATTGGTCATCAAAATAAATAACCTATATATATGCAATACAAAACAGACTTGATAGACTCAAATCTAAATAATCTAATCTATAGATAAGACCAAATCCAAATATAAATTATACTTAATCTAAAATCGAATATCTAAAATATCTCAGCATCCCCCCCTCAAAGTCAAGATGGGACATTAGAGACCAACTTGAGTTTGTCCAAGAGTAATCGAAAGCGGCCTGGAAAAAGAGATTTGGTGAAGATACCTCCCGTCTGATCTGCAGAGGATACTGGAACGAGACGAAGTACTCCATTGACAACATGTTGTCGAATAAAGTGACATTCAAGCTCAATATGCTTAGTGCGCTCGTGGAAGGTATCATTATGGGTCATCTTCATAGCACTCTGACTATCACAGTGAAGAGCCATAGAAGATGGTTGAGGGGCACCAATATCAGTGAGTAGCCGTCGAAACCATAAAAATTCTAAAGTAGAGTCAGCAAGAGCATGATACTCTGACTCGGCACTCGAGCGATAAACTAAAGTTTGCTTCTTGTTGCGCCAAGAAATGAGATAATCACCCAGGAAGAAGCAAAAACCAGTGGTTGAGCGACAATCGATGGGATCACCAGCCCAATCAGCATCAGAGTAACCGCTGAAAGTTAAGGACAAGTGAGAGGAGAAGTGTAAGCCATGCAGAAGAGTATCTTTAACATAACGAAGAATATGTAAGACGGCAGAGTGTGAGAGGTCCTTGGAGGTGCCATGAACTAATTCACAATATGAACTGCATGAGCGATATCGGTCGAGTGACAGTCAAATAGATCAAGCTCCCAACAAGCTGACGGTAGAAGGTAGGATCATAAAAAAGAAAGTCATCATGAAGGGTAAGTCAAACATCGTAGGCAAGTGGTGTGGATGCTACCTGACAGTCTGTGAGACCAGCTCGAGCAAGAAGATCGGAGGCATACTTAACCTGGACAGAAAGAAACCATCGGGGGAATCAGAGACTTCAAGCCCCAAAAAGTAACGAAGGGGACCCAAGCTCTTCATCTCAAACTGTTGGTTAAGATATATCTGTAGATCAAAAATACCAGATGCATAATCTCCCATGATAATTATATCATCAACATAAAGTAAGAGTATAACTATCCCAGATGAAGAACGACGAAGAAATAAACCAGAGTCGTAAGCACATGTGGTAAAACCAAACTCTAATAGTGCAACACTGAATGTGGCATACAAACCCCGAGGGGCCTGCTTCAACCCATATAAAGCACAACGTAAGCGACAAACTTTCCCAGAAGACGAGAAACCTAGATTAGGGATCATATAAACTTCTTCAGAAAGTGTGTCATGTAGGAATGCATTCTTGACATCTAACTGAATAAAGGACCATTGACGAACAGCCGCAACGGCAAGAAGACAACAAACAATAGTGAGACGAGCAACGGGATCAAAGGTCTCTTCATAGTCAATTTCATACTCTTGGGAATAACATTTGGCCACCAGACGAGCCTTGTACCGCTCAATGGAACCATCAGATGTGTCTTGATTTTAAAAATCCACTTGCACCCAATAGGGGTCTTTCCAGAGGGCAAATCCACTAAATTCCAAATGTGAGTCTTTTCTAGAGCCTGCAATTCTTCAGTCATAGCTTGTTGTCATAATGGATCAACATTCGCCTCACGAAATGACTTAGGTTCATCTTGAGATAAAATGGCAGAGTAACAACGGTAATCATTAAGGTGAGAAGGAGGTTTACTTACACGAGTGGAGCGACGACAAGTAGGGAGTGGCGTAGGCGTAGACGTCGGTTCAGGAGGCGTCGGCTCAGGAGGCACAGACGGATCAACTTCAGGAGACGGTGACAAGAAAGATTGATCAATAAGTTGTGGCGAAAAAGAGGGAGAGGTGTCTGAGAAGATATCGGAGAGAGAAATTGGCCGGGAGCTATTTAGCAATTTTTTTATATTTAATTAATATATAATTCTCCCATCTCTTTTATAAAACTATATATATACGTGTATAGTAATTTATTTTACAAAATATCATATCAAATTACTATATATATAAAAGCTACAAGAACGACACAACGTAGATTTTTCTTTTTTTGTTTTAATAAAAATGAAGTTTTGAATTTAATATTTTTAGTGAAAATAACTGTTTAATATGTATCAGTTAGAATATATTTGTGTTCATTAAATAGTGAAATTAATTTGTCGTTTAAAATGTAAATTTATCGATGAAAAGTTAAACGTGGCATTTAATAATACAATTAATTTTAGATGGAAATGAAAAATTTTTCTTTAGTAATAATTTTTCATTTTAACAATGTGGTAAATTTGTCGGCTAACGTATAAATTTGGCAGACAACAATAAAAAGTTAAACGTGGCATTTAATAATATTTTAGGATGGAAATGCAAATTTTTCTTTATTAATAATTTTTCATTTTAAAAATGTGGTAAATTTGTGGGCTAATGTATAAATTTGTACGATCAAAAGTTAAACATGGCATTTAATAATACAATTATTGTCAATGAAAGTGCAAATTTTTTGTTTAGTAATAATTTTTCATTTTAACGATGTGATAAATTTTTTGGCTAATGTATAAATTTGTAAGATAATTAAATAATTAATAATTCAGGATAAAGTATGTGATTAACTTTTTATATTTGTTGAACTAATAATATATTACGCTGAACAATGCTAAAAATGTTAAACAAAATAAAATTAAGACTATATAGATTTTTCATTGTTATGTTTGTTATAAACATAACTACTTATTTGAATATATTATATAAAATAAAAAATATTTAATTTAATAAAAAAAATGATAAGTTGAATTACTTATAGATAAATTTGAAATATCTAAACACATGCTTGGTGTGGGCTACATTGCTATTAACAGGGGTATGGGTTCTGATAGCATTTGAATGATCATCTCATCTAAAAGTTTCAATGGTTAGGAAACGTAATCATTAATTTTTCATTCGCAAACAAAAATCCCTAACAATTTTCCTTAATAAGAAATAAATTATAATTTTACCTAATTCGCAAATTTATGGCAGTTTCAATTGTCTCACTTACAAAATGAAATAACAATATATTTTAGTAAGCAAGTTGTAAAATTAATAACCGATGAAGTAATTATAAATTTAAATTTTTTTATTAGCTACCTTTAAAAGGTGTTTGATACAGAGAAATAGAGACAGTAAAATAAAAATATCTCTATTCCATTGTCTGGTTAAGATAAAAGAATTAAGAGTTTAAACATAAATGCATTTTTCATTTTCTAGTTTCATTTTTCTCTCGTGTGGAGACAAATTGAAAAACAAAATGAAATTGAGAAAGTGTAAGTGTGTGTTTTTCTGTTTTATTTTTTTTTCAGTTAAATTTTTACAATCTAGTATGTATTTGTTTGCTATTTTTTGGTCTATTATTTCATTTTTATAATTTTTATATTATTTCAATATCATAAAATATCACATCTAAATTGTTATTAAAATAAATTATCAAACTAAAGAAACAATTAAATAAATGCAATAATATTTCTCTAATCAAATTTATTGTTTTTTAGCGGTCGATTCAGTTTTTCCACCGGCAATATATTGTTCTCTACTAATACATATCGTTGTATTTTCGTATATTTCTTAACCGAATTCTCAGTTTTACCAAACAAAAAGTCAATATTCATTCTCTTTTTATCTATCATTTCATTTTCTATTCTTATGTTTTTTGCAATTTCATTACCAAACACACCCTTATTATTTTTTGGTAAGTAGGCTACAAGGGCATTCCAAACCTATGACTCTGCGTAAAGTAGTTGGTGTCATTAGGAAACGCTTATAATAAGGTTATGTGTGGTAGATCACTACTAGTCAACGTAAGAGCTTTAGGTGCATAAGATATCACTACAAGAAAAAATTACTTTTGTAACAAATTTTTTTTTGTCTCTAAATCTACTTTTTCTATTACTAATTATATTAGAGACAGAATTAGGAATGGAATTACGTTAGCTACGTGAACTTTAGGGACGAAATTCCGTTACAAATATATAATTTTTTTGTAGTGATATGTCGTTGAGTGTTTATAAGCTAAGCTACTAAACATATGCAGCGGCTTTAGTAATTGCTTGAGCTGCTACTACTTGTATAGTGAATATAATGAATCAATGAAGCTTAACCTACAAGAGCACAAGAAAAGCTACAAAAGGCAGAGCAAAGCAAACTAGAATTTTTATTAGACTTTCACATATATTAATATATTCACATATCGCTGGATGGACCCGATAAATCAAACCAACCAGCTAGCACGCCAAAAATCAGTTCGCATACTCACATGAGTCATGCAAATAGACAAAACACGCCGAGCATACCCGGGAAAGCAAAAGTAAACACGCCATGTAACGCCACTCACACCCAGGGCCGTCCTTGGGCTCGGGCAAAAGGAGCGACCGCCCAAGGCCCCATTTAAACTGGGGTCTATTATTTATTTATGTTATATACAAATTATTTATATATATAGAAATGATTTGACATTAAAGTATTAATATAAGAGCATGGCTTGGTGGTTAAGTTCTATCTATAGCCCTAATTTTTGTTTTAAGATTGATTGTTAATATTAATACTATTATTGATATTTTATCTAAAATTTCTAAAAAAATTATTTTATTTAATACTAATTTATATTCTATTATAGGTAAAAAAAATCGGAGTAGATCATTTATATATATTTAGGAGTTTTTATTTTTGTTTTAATTATTTTTTTTTTGCACTAAAAATATAATAATATTAGACAAAATTAGTATTATTATTATTATATAAAATTATCAATAAATCCTTCATGATTTCAAAATTTAGTGTAACTCCTCTATGTGCTTTAAAAATGGCATGAACCCCCTTATACTTAAAAAAAAACGTTCTATGAAACTCATTTTTATATTTTTTTGGTGATGAGAAGATGACTTTTCATCTATATTTTTTTGCATGACGACGGTTTCATATAGCGTTTGTTAAAATATAAATGAGCATTTCGCAATTTTAAAAATTTATGCTAGAAAAAATGTTTCTTTTTATTTATATTTTATTATAGGTAAAAAATATTATATATATTTAAGGGCCCCTATTTTTTTTTTTCGCCCCGGGCCCTTCGAAAATCAGGAACAGCCCTGAACACACCGTAATCTGCTCTTAAAAAACTCTGTGAACTCGACGGCCTAACTGGGAGGTCAGGAAGGAAGCCGTGTGCCTGCGACTATCAGTCCTTACTGAGGATGCATAAGGGGTCGATATCAAGAAAGTTTAACTGAATCAATTTAGAAGCTTCCTTTTTGCATAAGCATAGAATGCATCTTTTTAGAGAAGATGTTGAAGTATCCACGGAGAGCAATGCCATCTGCGTGATTAATAATTGTTATTCAAAAAGTACAACATATAATATTATCAATCACAGAGAACATGGAATATAACCAACAAATGTACAGCTTAGCTCCTCATTGTTACCTCATTAATAGGCTTTGAAATCTTTTACTTCATGCCTTCCGGGTGATCATAAATGTCGATCAGCTGAAGATGCAATAAATGATTTCTTAAAGCTCGATGAAATACAATCAAAGGTACTTGGAATATACATAACGGCGACAAATGAGATTTAGAAATGAAAATCGATTTAAGTTGGCCACAACATCTGCTCTAAACAAATGTAGGCTAAGCTACAAGAGCACAAAAAAAAGCTACAGAAGCAAAATAAAAAATTTCTAAAGAAACTTTCTTGTTTCAAGAAATGATCATGTACACATATAAATATTGATTAATCTAACTATTTATCATAGTTGTCGATCACGGATAGCGATGCGTAGCAGTCAACGTCTAAAATGCTATAGCGGGCCAGCGGTATGACCGCTATTTAAATATTTAATAATATATATATATAAATTGTTATATATGCAAAATTAGGGAAAAAAAATCATTTTTAGTCTCAATAACCAAAATTCATCAATTTTGGTCCCAATATAAAAATTTATCAATTTTGATCCCAATATAACCAAAACTCATCATTTTTTGTCCAAATATAAAATTTTTATCAATTTTAGTCTCAATATAACCAAAAATCATCATTTTTTGTCCCAATATAATAAAATCTTATCTTTTTTTGTCCCACCGTCAACAAACCGACGGAAAATATTGACGTGAAAAGAAATCAAACATTATATTTATATTCGAAAAAATTGCACAATCTTGCAAGTCCACATCAGCATTTTCCATCGGTTTATTAACGGTGAGACCAAAAAAACTAAGGTTTGATTATATTGGGACAAAAAAGATGAGTTTTGGTTAAATTGGGACTAAAATTGATAAAAAAAAATTATATTGGAACAAAGAATGATGAATTTTGATTATATTGAGACAAAATAACGATGAGTTTTGGTTATATTTGGACCAAAATTGATAAAGTTTTGTTATATTGGGCCCAAAAATAATTTTTTCCCGCAAAATTATAACAAAAATAAATAAGAAAAACTTATAAATTAATCTCATAATTATCACTCCAATCAATAAAATGTCAATTGTATGTTCGTCACCTTATATAATATTATTTCTCTTTTAGAGCTAGAAGTAGCTATATCTTTCTTTCTCATATATGTATTGATGTTTGTATCTAAGGGTGTGTTAAATAAATCATTTTCATTTCTCTATTTTCATTTCTCTCTCATACGAAAGAGAAATTGAGTGAAATAATATTCCGGTATATACTTTTTTTTATTTTTTTTAAATCTTTTTTGTACTATTTAATTTTTATAATTTTTAAAATTATATTATTTCAATTTTACAAAAATTAAATTACATTAAATTTATTGTTAAAGTATTTAATTTTTACGATTTAAAAGAAATTGTACTAAAATATAATTTTAAAAAATATCATATATACTTTATAATTTTTTAAAAAAAGAAATCACCAAAAATATTTTTCATGAATTCTCATTCCTTAAAACTTTTTTTTATCCAATTAATTATTTATTCTTATTTGATTCATTCATATATCTATAAATTTTTTACATTTCTCAACTGAATTCTCTATTTTACCGAATAGGAGAATTAATTATCATTCTCTGGTCAATTCCATTCCTCTCAAATTCAATTCCCTACTCTCATTTCTACACTTATTTATCTGTACCAAACGTCCCCTCAGTGTAGATAGCAGACCTATTAGCATCAACAACAATTCCCCTAGTCAAATTATCATTGTCGAATACTAACTTATCATCCGCAATTATCGACTTCTTTAATTAACCACTCGTTAGAATCATTCAAAATAATAGGGAATCATTCAAAATAATAGGACCATTCACATCATTGCTACCATAATAATCTACCAAATTTTGGTTATACTTGATATGAACCAAATCTTGCAACTTTTGGCTTTCTAATTTGTTTCTTTTCTGGGAATGAATCTAAAAATTTAGTTAAGATTTAAGATAAAATATTTTTTTTCTATATTATAATAAAAAAATACATTTTATAAGTTAAAGTTAGATTTCAATTGTTTACACGTTCAAAAATAATCCAATAAGCTACAATAGCGATATAGCTTAACATAGCATAGTGCCGCTATAGACCTCTACACCGCTATTGCGTAAACACGCGCTATTGACAACTATGCTATTTCTAAAAAAAAAATCTCGGAAAGATCAATGGATATATTAATACTCGAATAACATATTCACAGAGCGCTGGACGGACCCGGGAAATCAATCCAACGAGCTAACACGCCAAAAATCTGTTCGCATACTCACATGTGTCATGCAAATAGACAAAACACGCCGGGCATACCCGAGAGAAAGCAAAAGTAAACACGCCAAGTAACGCCACTGCTGTGTGTAACACACCAGAATCTGCTCTTCAGAAACTCTATGCACTCGACGGCCTGACTGGTAGAGCCGGGCAGGAAGCCGTGTGCCTGCGACTATCAGTCCTTACAGAGGACGCATAAGAGGTAGATATCAAGAAAGTTCAACTGAATCAATATAGAAGCTTCCTTTTAATGCATCTTTTTAGAGAAGATGTTGAAGTACCGCGGACAGCAATGCCATCTGCGTGATTAATAATTGATGTTATTCGGAAAGTACAAAATATAATCTTATTAATCAGAGAGAACTTGGAATATAACCAACAAATGTACAGCTTAGCACCTCATTGTTACCTCATTAATAGGCTTTGAAATCTTTTACTTCATGCCCTCCAGGTGATCATAAATGTCGATTGGCTGAAGATGCAATAAATGATTTCACCATAAAGCTCGATGAAATTCAATCAAAGGTACGAGGAATATATATATAACGGTTACAAAAGCAAACTAGATGTTCACATTACCGAGCCATAGACAAATGTGATCAGTACAGAGGCTGTCCATGCGCGGCTCGGGGTGAGGATCAGTGCATAACAAGTGCTGCCAATTTAAACTGCACCAAGCGCATCGAGATTGATAAATATCAGCCATAAATCTCAAATTAAAAAAAATATATATATATATAAAAATAAAACAAACTTAAAAAAATTTAGATTGAATCGAAACCTAAGTACCTCTGATTGACTACTCTCTTCAACCTTGACTGATCAAATTGCGGAAAACTCATTATCCCCTTTAATAGAGGATTCCCCTTGATGATAGGCCTTAGAGCTTTAACCAGAAGTTTTCGGACATACGACCACTCCCCAAAGCACACGAACGATGCGTGCTCTCTGTTAATACACAAAGCAATGAATCAAAAAATTGTTATTGTTACAATAAAAAAAAAATGCTATTGCTATCAATCAAATTCAAGAATCGACACATACCTAAAATTTTCAAGCACAACAAGCTGAGCCAATGTTTCGTAAATCTCCTTGTTGGTGGCCGTGAAAACTTTGAGATCTTTTTGAAGAATGTCTAAAGCAACATTGTGGTCACGCCTACAACACATATTTGAACAAAGAGTGAATAAATTAGCCATTGCAAAGTATCTTTGTCAACGTAATTAAAGATCAATCTATGGATCTTACCTATCAAGGGCTTCGAGATACTTGCACTTCCTGATCTCAAAATAAAGCTTTTTCGAATAGTCGTTGTCATCGAATGAGGTGAAGCCCGATAGATATCTTTCTGTCTCGTCCCACTTCCCTTGCAAAATCAGTTCTTCGAAATAGTCTAAGTCGAAGAAATAACCAGTTTCTTGTTCGAGCCTGTTAATGGAAGGCACAAAGTTATGTAAACTCCATCAAAAACATTGAAAACAATTTGATCAGACAAAAAAAAAGGGAATCGAGCATACATGTGAGCAGTCATTGGCAGATTCTCTTCTCTGCAAAATTGGATGATTAAAAACACAAGATCTCTGGTTAAATCCAGTCCAGCCATTTCTCACTCTACAGAAACCATCAAAACCACAAAACAACAAAACAAGCAGCATTAGACCATCATTCACGACTACAGAATAATCGATTCAAAAAAGGAAAAAAAAAATTGGGTTTCGATCAAATCTTTGGCGAGCCACAATCGAAAACCCAAAATCAAGAGGCCGATTGCCTGAATTCCCTACCCTACCTTACGCTTGGGGGGGGGGGGGGGGGCGTGGTGTCTTCTTCCTCTGTCTGCGTGAGTGAGTCCTTAATTCAAAGGGTAATTTGTTTGCAAATTCTTCGTGGTGGCTGAGTGGGAAGAAGGGGGCGTATTTAAAGAGGTCAGAAACACAATCTCGGAGGGGTTGGTGAAAATGATGATAAGTAGGTTTACTTATCAGAAAAGTTCTGTAACTTATATCATGATGACGAGGGGCCATCCTGCGTATAACTTGAAATTGGTGTGGAAGGAATTATCTGTTTGTTGAGGTTGTTTGTTTGAATTTTCATACTATTAAATATATATATTTTTTTAAAAAAAAAAAGTTACAGCAAAATAATTAAAATTTTAGAGAATATATTTTATTTAATTATGAAGAATCATGTCAATAATATACAAAATCATGTTTAGTATTAAATTATAAATTTTTTTACTGGTGAATAAATTGTATTGATTATATATTGTGTTAAAACGAGCATATATTGAATTTTATACTACCTCAGTCTACTGTTCTATCCATATATTTTTTTTTTCATGTTAATCTTTAAATATTAATTATTATATCAAAATATAGTACAAATTAAGGAAAAATGACAAAAATACTTTTATTGGTGTCTTATAATACTAATGAAATAAAATTTGTACAAAAAATTATACAAATATAAGGATATTTTTAATGTTAAAAATAATGACGCCAAATGCAATTAGATAGATTGGTGGTGGACGAAGGTAGTATAATATTTATAGAAAATCGTACCACAAAAAATATTAGATGAATAAACCCAAAGTTTTGAATTTAATATTATTGAAGTATTTTAGATATTAGTTTTAGTATTTCTTTAGATTAGTTTTGATCGGTTTATTTCAGATTTGGTAAGTTTATATTACAAATTGATTTTATTTCAAACTCCATAAACTCAAATTTAACTTACCTAAATAATTAAATCTCAAATTTAAAACTAAATATCTAAAATATCTTGACAGATATTTTTACTGAAATAATTTTTAGTACAATAATATATATTTGTTGGTTAAAATATAATTGTTCATATAATAATGTATTTAATTTGTCCTTTAAAATGCAAATTTATGTTAAAAAATCTAATTAATTTGTCAATTTAAAGTATAAATTTTTCCTTTAATAATTCAATTAATTTGTCGATCGGAAGTATAAAATTTTCATTTAATAGTACAATTAATTTGTCAATAAAAAGTAGACATTTGTCGTTGTCGTTTAATAATACAGTTAATACGTCGATAAAAATGTAAATTTGTCATTTTAATTTCCATGATGTTGTAAATTTGTCTGTTTATGTACAAATTTGTTGGAGAATAATATAATTAACTCATCTGTTAAAATATATAATTTGTTTTATTTGTCGAACTAATAATATATTACAATGTTCTAAGAAATTAAACAAAATAAAATTAATACTATGTATATTTTCATTATATATTATAATTAGAAACAATTACTTATAATATTTTTTGAATATATTATTTAAAATAAATATTGAATACAATATAAAAATAATAAGTTGAATTACGTGTAAATAAATTTCAAATATCTAAAGACATTCCTAATTTATATGTATATATACTGCATATCTTATTTAAATAATTTTTTAATTTTGCCTAAAATTATTATCCTTTAATAGGAAAATAAATCATAATTTTACCAAATGCATAGATTTATTGCGGTCAAATTATCTCACCTACTAAATAAAAATAACGATATATTTTAGCAAGTTATTATAAAATTAATAATTGGTAAGTTAATTATAAATTTAATTATTGATTTACTATCTTTATTATTTTTTGGTAAGTGGTTATTGGTGTCTTTAATATTTGTTATTTGGTAACTTATTAACTAAATAATACTCCTTCCGTCGAGGATAAAATGATTTTTTTGGTTAAGAACACGGTTATTTAGATAGTGTATATTGTGTGTTTATATTGATTTGATTTTAAAGTTTTTTTTATTAAAGTTTGATATTAAAATAATATATGATGAGATATTTTGTGATAAAAAAATTTGTATTTTTTTCGAAAAATGCAGAATCTAAGTAGTAAAATTTGGAATGTTTTGGGTAAAAGAAACGGAAATTCCAAATAGTAAAATATTTTTATATGAATTGTATTATTGATCTTTAAAAAATATAAATTAATATATATAATTAAAAAAATTAGAATATATGTTTAAATATTTTTAGCATTATACCTCAATAAAATATACTACATTCATCCGGCTCTAAGGATCTCATTTACTTTTTGAGTATTGATGTTTGAATATTAATTATTATATGAAATTGTAGTACAAATTAAGGGAAAATGAAAAAAAAAATTCTATTAGTGTCTTATAATAGCATTATAATAACTTTTGTGCAAATAGAAAAATATTTTTAGTATTAAATACAATGACGCAAAAGATAAATGAAAACCTTATAGCCGAATGGAGGAAGTATATAATATGGATATAGATAAGGTCATTGTCCAAATTTAATTAAATTGATTTATATTTATTAAATATTTTAAGATGAATTAATTAATTATAAATATATAAATAAGTCATATGTTATGGAGGGAGAAAAAAGAACAAATGTACGAGACGGGGGAAGTATAAATATATTAAATTTGTGATTTCTTTTAAATTAGTAGCTTGATATTATAGTTTTAAAAAAATATATATATAATTATATTAAAATAAATATTGAAATAGATAATAAAAAGATAGAAAATTTGTTTTTTTTAGAAAAAAACATATGATATTGTCGTTGTTATTGGTATTATTATAATTATTATTAGTAAAATTTAGGTCCATTTGAACTAACTAATAAGATAATTAATTTTTTTTCTTTTTTAAAAAATATTTATTTTTGTTTATATTTATTTCTATCAAAAGTAGAAATAATTTTAAGCTCCAAAAATTATTTGTTGTGAAACACATGTGAAGGTGCTTTTGAAAAAAAAAACAATTTGTAAACAATAAAAAATATAAAGAACAATTTGTAAAAAGTACCAATTTGAATAAAATAATTTTTGGTGTGTGGTATAAAAAATTGCGTCAAAAATATAAAATATACACAAACCTTTAAAAAAAATATTTTTTTATGAAAAGATCATTCAAATTTTAAATTAAATCTCTTTACTTTTGATTTCTATTTCTATTTCTATTTCTATTCTTTATTTATATATTTTTTAAAAAATCAATTCAAAAGGACTTCAAGTTACCACTACAAAAAAATATCAATTTTGTAACAAGATTTTTTCATTGTTAAATCAACTTTTTCCGTTACTAATGATATTAGAGACGGAATTTGAGATGAAATTACGTTAGCTACGTGAACTTTAAGAACGGAATTCTGTTACAAATATACTATTTTTTTTGTAGTGTACGTTGATAAAAGAATTTATAGAGTATTAGAAAGGTTGTGTATTTTTATTTGGAGTGGGCTTTTAATTGTGTTGAGATATTTTAGTAGATTTATCTTTAAATTTAGTGTTATCTATAAATTATATTACTAGTAAAAAATTTAAAAGAAAATAAATATAAATCTATTAAATTTAAAATTAAATATTTAAAATATTTCAACAAATTGTTCGATGGATAGCAAGGCATATTCTAGCTCTTAACCCAATTACATATTTTTAATTCAGAAGTCCAAAAGTACAAATCTTTTCCAAAAAAATTTCACACATTTCCCCTTTCCCTTTGAGCAAATAATTTTGGCTAATGTCAACAAAAATAAATGAATAATAATAATAATATAAAGGTAAAAATGTATTTTAATTTATAGATTAGAATGTATATTAGGTGTCTTTTTATCAGCCTTTTATACATAAATATATTTGGTGTTGTATAATTACAATTATCAATTGAATACCCAAACAAAAAAATTGATATTGTGACCTTTTATTACTTGAAAATAGCAATATCTTCCTCTTAATAAAATAACATCTCTATATATACGATCCGAGTCGAGCCAAATCGAGCCGAGACAAATTTTAAGTGTTCGTTAACATTCGCGAACAAGGCTCGTGTTCGTTCGTTAAGCTTTCGAGCTCGTTCGTAGTGTTGAAGCTCGACTCGTTAAAAATTTTGTTGTTTGAACTCGTGTTCGTGTTCGGCTCGTTTAGGCTCGATTAAGCTCGTTCGAGCTCGTTTGTCTTATTTTTTTAAATTTATATATAAATTATAAGGAGAATTTGAAATTATTTTATTTATATATTTTAAATTAATATTTTTTTTATTTATAAATTATAATTATATATGTATATATAATATTTATAATAAATATATTATTTAAACGAATCGTTTGCAAACATTCGCAAACAAAACTCGTGCTCGTTCGTTAACCAAACGAGTCTGTTTATGTTGTTCTGTTCGGCTCGTTAACGTTCGTGAACGAGCTTTAACCGAGCCGAACCAAGTCGAGTTCACAAACGGCTCGATTCGTTTAACAGCTTTACTCGTATATGAATGGACTTATTAAACTATTAAATAATATTTTCTTCATTCAGGTTTAAGGGTCTCATTTATGTAAAATACTAATAGAAGTATTTTTGTCTTTTTCCCTTCATTTGTATTATATTTTTATATAATAATTAATATTCAAATATTAACAGACAAAAAATAATACTACCTCCGTCTCACGTACCGTGTCTGCTACACTGTAGATACGGTATTTTAGGAGGAGTGTAATTAGTAGATAATTAAGAATGTATTAGTGAAAATAATTATCCTATAATATAAATAATTATAAATTAAGATTAACATAACTAATTAGTTTAATTAAAAATTTTTTAAAAAATTAAAAAGTTTAAAATGAGATTAAAGTGTGTAATCGTTTTCCAAAAAAAAAAAGTGACATGGTAAGTGGGATAGACAGAAACGGCAACATGGACATGGTATATGGGACGGAGGGAGTAATAATAAGTCGAAGGAAAATAGTATTCACTACAAAAAAATAATCTATTTGTAACGGAATTTCGTCCCCTAAAGTTCACGTAGCTAACGTAATTCCATTCCTAATTCCGTCTCTAATGTCATTAGTAACGAAAAAGTAGATTTAGAGACAAAAAAAAAAAAAAATTGTTACAAAAATAATTTTTTCTTGTAGTAATTTAAATTTACAACGTTGCTGATTTTTCCTTTTTGCCGCGGAATCCCTAATATATAAATATCTATATATCATGTGATTGTGTATTAATTATAGAATAAGAGCATATTTATTATGGCTTCCAATTGAATTATGATTTATACCCAAAATGATGATTGAGAATAGTTGTCAATTAAAATCACATATAAAAGTAGATTTTTTTTCTTAAATGTAGGAATTGAATTCAAAATAATATTATTATTGCACATATATATATATATATATATATAGTTATATTTATATTTATATTTATATTTATATCCATGAAGTAGGTTATTCTTTTGTATCAAATTTCTACAAGTCGTCTTCTCATCATTCAGGTAACTATTAAGTAGTATATGTTTTGATATTTATTACTCCTTCCGTCCAATAACTATAGTCTGGGTTGTGTTTGGCACGGGATTTAAGGAGTATTGATATTATATTGGTAGTAGGTAAAAAGTACATGTAAAAGATATTTTTGCCCTTGTGAGTGTATTAGTGTAAAAAGTAGTAGCAATTGTGTAATAATAATGAAAAAGTAAGAATAATTTTATAGTGATATGATTATTTATAGAAATGAGACTATTGTTTTAGGACGGACAAAAATGGTAAACATGACTATTGCATTGGGACGGATGGAGTATTTCTTTCGTGTTTTTTTCTTAATTATTTTTTAAGAGATTTTTTTTAAGTGAACTAGTTGTCGAATATGATACTCCTTCCGTCCTAAAGTGATTGATCATTTTTGTTAGGGAACACCGAGTATTATTTTATTATTTTTTATATAATTAATAATATTGATAATTTTAAAATAAACTTAATATATATACTTAAAAAATTAGAATATGTATTTAAATATTTTAGAAATTATATCTCGATAAAAGAATATGCATATGGATATTATTTTGTAAATAATAAAAATTTTTATAATACAATTAAATAAAAAAAATACTTTTATTTATCTATAATTAATATAAATTAATATTATAAAACGGTGGAGTTTTAAATATAGATAAAAAAAATATTTATTTTTTTAGAAAAGAAATAGAAATAAAGTGGTTTTAAGTGAATCCTACATGAAGTATGATATTATACATTATGTAGTTAACTAAGTTGATTTATATTTGTTATGTTTTGATTTAGTAAATTTTATCTAAAATAGAAATGCGTCCATTGTTACGAGATATGCGAAAATGGAAAGTGTATCAATTGCTATAGAACAGATATTATGTATAAAAATAGGTATTTAATATAATATTTGAGTGAAAATCGAATGTTTAAATGGTTAAAAAATATACATAAAGTGAATAAAACCTAAATTTCATCATGTTATTATAACTATGTTTTTTTTCTTATATTTAATACATTTTTTAGTATTGTATATCCATGAGTTAACCTTTTATACCAACCTTGTTAGATTATATAAATGATCGACTCACCTAAAAATTTAAATTATTAAAAATGTACATCATTTATTTATTTACTTACAAACAGAAGTCCACCAACACCTCTATTAAATTAGACAGTCATTTACATCATCTAACATTATATCATAGTTTTAGTCTCGAGTCCTACCGTCCTTATAGTAAATTTTTGAAATAAAAATTCAATACAATAATCAATAACATTAATAATAAATTTCTACATTCATACCATAAAATTTCATTAGAAGTGATAATATTAATCGAAGGTGTTCTATCTACCATATTTGCTAGCAGTGACGATCTACATTGGGGCTTCAGGGGCCAACTGACCCTCCAAGCCCTTTTCAAATTTTTTTTTAAATGTAATTTTTTCTAATTTTTTATTTAGTAATCAAATTTGTCCCTCCAATTTGGGATTAATACTCTACATAAACCTCTATATTATTATTATTTTAATTTATAATAATATATAATATTTTTATTTATAAATATATTATATAAAAAAATAAAATATTTTATCTTAAATATTGTTTCCGTTCATTTTTTTTCTTCTTCATAACCATATTATAGTGTTAATAAAAACTGAAAAAGTTAAAGATGACATCAAGTTGGTATAAATGAATCGACGAGAAAGTTCTTATATTATTTTTTGTACACACGGAAACAACCGTTTAAATAAAAAATAGACTCGAAATAAATTGAAATTAAAAATAAACAATAAAAAAATGAAACAAATAAACATAACAATTTTGCCCCCCAGCCGCAAAGCTGGTTCCGTCACTGTTTGCTAGGGATAGTTATTTTCACTAAATAATACTTAAAATGGGCTCATGTGGGCTGAATTATTTCTTGGCAAATGGATAATATATAGCCCACATAAAAATACTATAATAGGTCTGGGCCTGGACCTGGGCCTGGACCTGGGCCTGGGCCTGGTCATAGGCGGCCCTTTTACAGTTTTAGTAATTATACTTTTCCATCATTTATACCTAATTTTTATCTTTATCTTTATAAATATAATTTAAAAATTATTTTAAAAAAAAATCTAAGAGCAAAATGATATTTAAAAATAATAATAGTACTGAAACTATATCATCTAAATTAAGATAATAATAATAAAGACTCTATTTACATGAAAAGTTTGATATTATAATTTTTTTAAAAATATCATATCAAATATTTATTTTTTATTTTAATCATTATATTGAAAACTCTTCTTTTTTTGGAAAACTCTAGGTTTGTTCCTGCAATAACTTTCTACAAATACAAATATTAAAAAATATATAATATACACACATAATTATATACAAAATATACAGTATAATATATATTCTATTATTTCAAAAAAAAATTATCAAAATTCCTAAAACAGAAATATTATATTTTAGATTATTGATACAATTTTCTATATCTAATATAAAAATATATTCATAAAAAACACAAAGGAAACACATCCTCTGTTTACATTAATATTTAAATTTTTATTATTTTTAAAAAATTTCAAAATCCTAAAACTTCCAAGTTTTTTTGTATAAATAGTACCAAAGTCTTTGGTTACTTATATTAAATTTTATTTTTTGCATTATTAATCAAAAACAATTTTATTTTAAAAAAAAGATCTATTACATCAAAAATATTATTTTGTAGTTTCAAAATGTTATTAAATAAAATACTCTCTCCGTTCCAAATATTCTGCAATATTTTTAAAATAAAAATAATTAAATATATTTAATTGATACTTCACATTATATCACTTAATTCTCAAATTATTCTATTTATCTATCTAAATTTTCATGTCGAAAAATATTGCACAATATTTGAGTGGGAAGGAGTACATTTTACTCCAAGACATTCAACGAACATAGCATAACAGCCTTCATCTTATTGTCTCTAAAAGACATGGCGGCCCATTGCTTCTATTTACTTACTATTATCTAGGACCACTTCTTCATTTAATATACAGTAATATTTTATATTAAAAAATAAATAAATATTTAATATAATTTATTAAAAAAAAAAAAAAAAAAAAAAAAAACCAAAAAAACTATTAACCATTAGGATCAAAAATTCCAATAATGGGTATGTTAACAGAGTTTTGCTTGCTTACAAGCTCAAGTTAGTTAGCTAGTTAGTTTATGCACACAATGCAAGCAAGAAGCAAGTGATAAGATTTCTCACTCACAAACAATCAGATGAATGATTTGGTATTAATATAGCACAATATAATATAAATCAGTTAGTTGGTTCTATGGAAATCTGCCAAAGAGATGGATAGTGACATGATTTTACTGTTAATTTTATTTATTATTACGACAGTTGCTGTTGTTGTCTTGTTCCTATGAGGCTTTTTCTATGGCGTCAGTGATATAGCATTTACCTGTGAGGAGAGGAGAGGAGACCACTTGTCTCATGTGTTGACATATGCTGCTGTTGTTATGTATATGTATTTAATTCAGTGAATAACTGTCCTAGTCCAAATGGAATGGGCTTTTCTTGGATGAGCAGGGAGGCAATGTCTGAAAAAGGTTGCAACTTGATTCACTGACTAGGTCACAACTTGCAACCACCCTTGCACAAGTAGAACTACCTGTCTAGATAGATAGATATACATAGATGACATGAGGGCAACTACCGTTCCCATCAGTATATAATATTACTACAAACATCACACGCACTATAGATTAATATAATATAAATACAACGTATGGAACAGTATTATTACAAACAGAGCGCATTACGAACTAACAACACATGCTATAGTGTCATAGATATATGTATGTGGGAGTGAGTGAGTGTGTGTCTACCCACAAATCAGTTGGTTTCACCCTCCCTTAGCTTCTACTCTACAAAACAATGAATTTAATTCCCACCACCTCACCTCACCTCACCTCACCCTCTCCTCTTTGCTTAAATTATTAACAACGGCTACTAAGTCAGTCAGTCAGTCAGTCAAAAGATTCAGTCACCAACTGCACACAGGTGATCCGCCGTGCAAGAAAATATATATATAGAGAGAGATAGATAGATAGATATATAGATAGAATCAGCTGAGCTGTTTCCCTCAATCATGCACTCATAATAATAATAATAGTAGTAATGATAATGCAAACCTAGTAAAACTAATCATGTTCACAAATATATATATATATATATATAACCATATCCCATTTCTCCCAACCCCCCCTACTTTCACCTTCTTCTTTTCTTGGGAATGGAAATTAGATACATATATAGACATGCGTGTGTGTGTGTGAGAGAGAGAGAAAGTCTTAATCAAGGACAGCTCAGATAGCGTTATCCTGGTATGCAAAAGGATTCCTTTTAATCCTTCTCAAGAAAGTGACCCACCCCTCCCCTTCCCCTTTCAGATACTGCTTACCATTTATCTTCATAATAATAATACTGATATATATATATATAAATGGATAGATAGATAGTGAATAGGCACACACCTCCATGCCTACCTGTTATTACATACCATTAATCTTGTGATTGCTGCTGCTGCTGCTGATAGTGTCTGTCCATGGCGGCGGCTTCCTTCCCAGCCCTGTCCCTGTCCCTGTCCTTCTTCTACCTCTACCTCTACTCAGCAGTAGCAGTAGCAGTAGCAGTGAATGGAACAGTGGGCATTAATGGAAGCATCCCCATAGGGAAGACAAACAGCAACTTCGTGTGTGCCACCCTCGACTGGTGGCCTTCCACCAAATGCGACTATGGCACTTGTAGCTGGGACACTGCTTCTCTTCTCCAACTCGTACTCTCCATTTTCCTTTGCATTGCATTGCTTCCTATTTTTCTCCAATTTAACTGACTGGTGCTTTTGCTTCTTTCTTTGCGTAGGATCTGAGCAACAAGATTTTAATCAACGCAGTCAAAGGTAGGTCTGTCTCTCTGTATTTATTTCTTTCCATTTGTACTTCCAAATGCCAACTGAGATCTATTTGTCTGTCTGTCTGCATCAGCCTTTTCTCCATTGAAGATTCGATTGGGAGGGACATTGCAGGACAAGCTGAGATACCAAACCAAGGACGACCCCAAACCTTGCCCTGATTTCGTCAAGAACACCTCCCAGCTCTTCGGTTACAACGAAGGCTGCCTCCCCTTGTCCCGCTGGGATGAGTTGAATACATTCTTCAACGCCACCGGGTGGGTACCTACCTCTCAAATCAATCCATTTCAATCAATACATACATATATATATATATAGAGAGAGAGAGAGAGAGAGAGGTTGTACTTGTGACTTGTGACTGATTTTGATGGTGGTGGTGGGCACTGAATGCAGAGCCAAGATCATATTCGGACTGAATGCTTTAACGGGAAGAACCATTAGAGCCGACGGAAGCTGCACCGGAGCATGGAATTCCGGCAATGCCGCATCCTTCATAAGGTACACCGTCGGCAATGGCTACCCTATCTACGGCTGGGAGCTGGGTAAGCAATGCACTCCATCATCCCAATTCCCCACAACAGGCTCTTTCAAATGAGGGCAATGATTCACAGACAACTTTGTAACAATCCATGGATGTCGACAGGGAACGAGCTCAGCGGGAATGGAGTCGGCGCGCGGGTTGATGCAGGCCAATACGCTTCAGATATAATCAATCTCAAGAAAACAGTCGACGACGCATACAACAAATCCGACCACAAGCCGCTAGTCATAGGCCCCGGCGGCTTCTTCGATCATACCTGGTTTGCCAAGTTTGTCGCCGGCGCATCCTCATCTCTTCAAGCTGTCACACACCATATCTACAACTTGGGTCCAGGTCATATATATATCATTCTTAATCAATATGTAATAAAAAGAAATCGATAATCAAGTCTCACCATTCAATGCTTGATTGATTCTAACAGGAGTGGAAGAACATTTGGTGGAAAGGATATTGGATCCGTCCTGGCTCGACAACATGGTGCCGCCATTCCGCGATCTTCAGAACATCGTGAACAGCACGCCGAATTCTTCAGCCGTCGCATGGGTAGGCGAGGCTGGAGGGGCATACAACAGCGGCCGCAATCTCGTCACAAATGCATTCGTCTTTAGCTTTTGGTACACACCATTTTCCTCATCCGGAAATGTTCATCGCTTTCACATTTCCTTTGTCCGCTCATAAAAATCATATTCGTCTTAACAAATGAAAAGGTACCTGGATCAGCTGGGGATGTCTTCTTCTTTCGACACGAAAACATACTGCAGACAGTCCCTCATCGGTGGGAACTACGGCTTGCTCAACATCACCAGCTTTCACCCGAATCCCGACTTCTACAGCGCGCTCCTCTGGCACCGCCTGATGGGAAGAGCCGTCCTGTCGACAAGCTTTGATGGGACAAAAAAGATTCGCGCATACTCTCATTGTTCAAGGAATTCGGTGAGTAAAGCCTTACCACATCGACCAAATGAATTTTCACCTTCTAACAATGATCTGAACCTGAAAAATGTCGCAGGCTGGAATCACATTGCTACTGATAAACCTGGACAACAGCACTGCAGTTCAAGTTTCTGTCTCGATCCCAGATGCCATTGGAAACAAGACATCGTCCACGCCCGGACACACTGCACAACAACAAAACCTGAAGACAAGAATCACTAACAAAATAGAGCAAGACAACATACAGAAAGACGAAATTACGAGACAAGAGTACCATTTGACAGCCAAGGATGGCGATCTGCATAGCCAGACGGTGCTTTTGAATGGGAAAATATTATCCGTAAATTCATCAGGGATCATACCTACACTGGAACCTGCAAAGGTGAATCCTTTGGAACCAATACGCGTCGCGCCTCTCTCCATAGTGTTCGTGCAGATGCCGTATGTTCATGTCCCGGCTTGTTCGTAAAGCTTGACCACAGACAGCCATACATTCATGCTGTATATCATTGTTCTAAGTGATCATAGTCCATGGTCGATAGTAAAACAGTTTACCATAGCAAGCTATTCAGTACATTTATCATTCGATATAGTTGACCACATATTTTCTGGTGAAAAATATAAGCTGTTCAAAGATTTCACAGCTCGTAATGTAATATTCGAGACAACAATGGAGGTATAGCAATTTAGATCACTTGTAAAGTGGTCTTCCAGTCAGGAAGATTTAGCTACTGATAACAAATGAACATTGATGAAATAAACCTTGCTCGGGAACTCATTCACAATTTAGGCATCGTATCCAGACAGTATAATATAACAACTAAAACATAGTCCTTGTAAAATACATTATCCTTTTCATCTACCACGGGGGCTAAATAGAAACAAAACAAATTCAGTCTGAGTGAATCAACTCTGGACTAGCCTTTCTTAATCATATAAATGAAGTATCCAATATGTAAGTTGGTTAACAAAATCAACTGTGGAAGATGAGATACAGAGAAACTTGTGCTAAAGGAAACCTGCAGGAAGGGAATCGAATAATCCAATTGCTGTTAACATTTCTTGCAGGAGAAACACAAAATCTCAACATAACAAATTGATCTTCAGCATCTCTTTCCTTGGACCAAATATATTTAATTTGTCCTCTGTGCTCCAGCTAGAAAATTGGCGAGGGACGGCACACCTTGGTTTCCCATTTCCTCTTGAGCCCGTTTCAATTCTTCGGGATCTGGAGCACAAGAATAACCAAGTTGTTGTAAAGCAGTTTAAACAATAATTAAGAATCACGAGAACAAATGCCAAGTGCCGAGTTACAGTTGATTCATTAACAAGTTCACTCAGCGTCCAACATATACCCCCATCACACGGTAAATGCTAATGATGATATTCAAATCACTCACTTAACTCTAATCACAGTTTGAGGCCAACAGCTTCTTGATTCTATTTTGAAGTAAGGGGTGTGTTTGGTTTTGAATTCAAATTAAAACCACCTCTATTCAATATAATCAGTTTTCAATAAAAATATACTCTCTCCATCCCATAAGAAAAATACCATTTTCAATTTATGTCCGTCCCAAAACAAGAGTGACGTTTTCGAATTTAATAATTATATTACTTACTTAACATAATAAATACACTTACAACTTACAATATATTAATACAAATATCACTACTTTTATATTACACAATACTAATAGAAGTATTTGTCTTTTTTACTATAAACAAATATAATACTATTATTAAAAATCTAAGTGTAAAAAGCAAATAATACTCTTCTTACGGAAAGTATTATTTTCAGTCACAAAATATTACATTAAAATACTATTTAAACCAAAATTCAAATAAAAAATCTTAAACTCAAAATAGGTTTTATATTCATAATTTAGTCACTATAAAATAATATTTTTCCTGAATATTCACAAAGAGATTCCTTCAACATCCTTATTTTATCAACTTTATTTTTCAAGGTTTAAAATGCTTTTCAGAATTCATATTGGAATTGTCATTTTCCAACTCCCACAATTAATATTTTTATGATTGTGATAATTGATAAAAACTTCAATAGCATAAGATTTTTTGGTTTTAACTTCTAGTTACCATCAAGCACAACAGAAGCTTTTGCAAATGGTGTCCAAGTGTACCAATTATCCAAAAAACAAACAATCAAGAATTGAAAAGTAAAGGGCGAATAGAGGCAAGGCAAAGGAGACAACTTACCCACTAGTTTTGGCATCAAAAACATCACAATCACCATGAACCCAATCATCAGCCCCATTGGACTTTTCACGATGGACATTACAGAGAAGGGTTCTCTTATCTGCAATTTATGATAAGAGAAAAGCTCATAGAATGAGTGATCGCCAAAAGCAAATAAGTACATCGAGAATTTCATGCTTGCAACCAAACTAACCTCATAATACTGTTCCTCTCTCAAAGGCTCCAACACCAGCTCGCTCAATACCCTCCTATTCTCTGTAAGAGCAGCCTGGACCTTACCAGGATTTCTGGCACTCACATCAACCCGGACCTGAACCCAAAGAAATTCTTTCTGGCATCACATTCAACACATCCAGGAGATTGAACAATGAGAAAAAGAAGAAAATACTAGATGCTCACCGGAGAAAAGAAAAAGCCTATGGCTGCCACTTCAATAAGATGCGTTCCTGCTGGTACATTATGGCTACAAACAAGGTTAAAGAACAGCAGACAGTCCATTTATAATACTATTAGCATATTTTAGAGATGGGAGTTAATTGGTAGACATAACTATATTCTTCATTCTAAAAGGGTAGAAAACATTTGATGCAATTTTTTAGGTAAAATAAAATCAAATCATAACTCTCAATAAAATGTGTGAAATATTAGATCCTCGAAGTAATTCAGGCATATATGAAAATGGTAGGATACAATGAAAAATAGCCATCTGGCCTCAGGAAGGTAACTTGTTGGCCTCCGTTAAGTATCACTTTGACATTGGATATCTTTGCGGGGAGACCAATTCCTGCCGGACTGACGCCTTGAGGAAAAGAGATTAAACCGATACCAAAGAAAAGAAAGGAGTTAATTCAATGTAATTAAATAATAGGGGAAATTGTAAAATTGGGTCCCCTCTTAGATTCAAAATGTTCTAGAAACTTTCTAGTGGAAAAACAAAGTGTTTTAGTTTGTGCTTTCAATCTTGTTTTCGCACTATGCATTTACAGCAATTAATTTTCCCCTAAAAAAATGCCATATCCAATATCTATTTTTCCCTTCAAATCTGCATATCCAAAAGCTACTTTCCATTCAAAAAATCATCATAACCAAAACCTAATTTCCATCAAGAAATTTCCAATTCAAAATATCCAAAACACAAACAAGCACACTTACAGGTGCTCATGTTTGTCAAAACTCTAAAAACATTTTTCAAATAATCACATAGAACCCTTGTGGAAAAATAAATTGCCTTTTTTAAGTGGAGAATGGAGATTATTTGGTGGATTTTCATTCTGTCCACAGGTATTTGTTAAACATTTGGCATTTCACAAGGAGGCTAAGCAGTTAACTCCAGCAAACGTTACAAAAGATTCTATAATTTTACAGGAATACTCTTAATCAGCCGATCATCCAACCAGACCAAGGTTTCCAGAAAATTTCAAAAGGACATCAGATCAGAAAGATTATATAGGGTTTAATTGAACATAAAGAAGTAAGAAATTTTCAGTATTTCGCTTTCATTTGGATAATTTCAAGTTAGAACAGATTCGAAATAATTCAGCGTAAAATTTTAAGTTTGAAGGCCAAATTGAGCGAAAGTCAAAGACAACGCAAGTAATCATCAAAAAGTGAATGAATACATCAATTGGGCATTGGGCAAACAAAAATTGCTACTCTAAGCTGCCAAACTGAACATTTAAAATTTATACTGCCTGCAGATTATTTACTCAAGACGTCTTCTTATGTAAGATCTGCTTGAATTACAAGAAATTTGAAGAATTCATAAACTACCCTACCCAAAACCCTCCATGTAAAGATGCGATCGAATAGCAGTAAGAGAGTACATACCTGGAAATCTAACTTTACCGTTTATACTATAGCCCTCCACACTCCTGGAAAACAAATAAAATGGAATGAAATTAACAACCAATGATAGCCAATTCAACGGAATCAAAAGAAACCCTAAAACAATTCCGAATTAAATAGTGATATAGAACTCAAATCTAATTTTCAAAAGTAAAAAGAGGAAGAAGAAGGGGAGGGGGATGAACCCGTTAGAGATCCCAAGTACGGAAGCAGAAAGCAGTATGAATAGAGGAAGAAAGATGGGATGATACGAAGCCATGGAATTGCTGGAGAGACGCAGACGAGAACCGGCGTCGATACAATCTATACTATCTTTTCTTTTACAACTTTCTCTTTTTTTTATTTTTTTCTAATGGAGAATAATTTTTAAATAATTTTGTTGATCTACTTTTTTAAATTAATATAGGGTGTGTTTGTCTTGGATTTTGATTTGAAGTTGGAATTTAAATAATAAAAATTTTAAATTTGAATAGGTGTATGATGTGATACAAATAAGTGTGATGTGATGTTGTGAATGTAAAATTAATTTTTAGTATAATATAAAAAATAAAAAATAAATATTGATTTAATATTTTTTAGAATTTTTATTTAATTAATAGTGGTTCAATTCAAAACTTTGTTTTTTTAAAATATAGACACTAAAAAAATAATAATAAAAATTAAATTAACTAATTTAAATTAATTTATTTAAAGTACAATTATTTTGTATTTTTACTTTTAAAATATTTTTTTATGTCCGTCATAATTATAATATTTTATATTAAATTATTAATGTTATTAAAACTAGATTATATATAGAAATGAGGGTGTTGTTTACCGATGAAGTCCTCAACTCCTGAAAAAATCAGCATGACCCCGATAGGGTATTATAATAAAATTTTATTTTTTATGTGGATTTAAATAGTAACATATTTGAATTTAAATAGTTGTACGATGTGATATAAATATGTATTAATAAATTTTTTAATGTGAAAGTAATTTTTAGTATAATATAAAAAATAAAAAATAACTGCTTAATTTGATATTTTATGAGAAAAAAAAAATTGTGTAAAAAGTATAAATACACACAAATTCTTCAAACAAATACACTCTATATTCATATTACATATATTTAATTACCACTATTATTAGTCACATAAAAATAATAAAATATGATATTTTGTACGAACATATGTATATAGTACCTCTATCTTATAAGGATATTATGTATATTTTGTGCTATTATATTTTATATTAAAAATATTTTTATATTTATATATACTTTATTCCAAAAATATTATTATATTTGTATTTATAAAACTAATAGATATATTTTTTTATTTCTTTTTATTTTGTATTACATATTAATATAATAATTAATATTTAAAAATCAAAGCAAAAAATTCATGGTAATTTTTTATGGTACGGAAATTTTTAATACTGATGAAGAAGCACATCGAAAATGATTTATTGGGATAGTGTGTTTTGGGTGTAGGTTTGAATTTTAATATAAATTTTGAATAATATAATTTTAAATTGAAATAATTGTTTTATACTCCTTCCGTCATAAATCAAAATATTTTTTTTACCATTTTCGTCTATCACATTTAAAATTATCAACTTTCTATTTTTAAGAAAAATAATCATACAATAATACCAAAATATATTTAACTTTTATTTAAATTACGAACATGTTATTATTACACATACAAATTTTTATACATAAAGTTAAAAAAATATCAAAATGTCTTACATGACCAATAAAATATTATTAGTTTTTAATGCTCCAAAAAGACTTTTTAAAATTAAGACGGAATGAGTATAATATCAATTGATTTTGGCATAATATTTTAAACAAATATAAAAAAAAAAAAAAAAAAAAAAAAAACTAAATTTTAGTATTCATTTCGTTCCGCTATGGATACAGATACTCATTTTTCTTTTTCTTTTTTTATTTTTTTGTCCGTTTCATAGAGGAAGTTTTTTCTATTGTTAATAAATTTATTCATTTTAAATATATTTTACAAATATAAATTAATTAAATTAAATTTTTAATTTCTAATTCATTCAAAACCCTTTTATTTATATATCACTCTTCATTAAACAAATATTTTTATGTATATCTAAAATGTCTCATTTTTTTATAAAATTAATTTTAAATTAATTATAAATAAAAAATATTTATTTATTTGTATTATATGAAATTTTATTATTCAAAAAATTATTTTTATATTGCACATAATTCTAAAAATATTTAAAATACCAACAATACTATTAATATACAAAAATAATAAAATAATATCATAAATTATTATTAATAATTTACTAATTTAGACCAAGAAGTATAATATAAAATAAATAAATATTTTATCTAATATTTTTATGAAAAAAAAAAACAAAAATCCACAAACAATTTACTTATAATTATTTTACTTATTTTTTAATTACATTTAATTGGAACTCACAAAATAAGTATGATTTGAAATCCGAGTAAGTATTATACAAAAAATCGGACTTAGACGTGACCAAGGCGAGCTTAAATTTTTATTTTTAAGAAAAGAAATAATTTAAATTTAAATATTTTAAACAAAGTATTTACGAAATAATAACACTTAGTTGAAAATTTTGGGTTTAAATTTTAAATAATAAGTTTTTTAATTTAAATAATTATTTGATTTAATGTACGGATAATTGGACTAATATTTCTATGATAGATTTTGATTTTGATTTAATATAATACATTTTGATTTTATGTGTATAAATTTATTTTTTACTATAATATAAAGAGAAAAAATTGATATTTAAAAAATAAAAAAATTGATAAATAGTAAAAATATTTTGAAAAGTTTCAACAAAATACACACAAAAAACAAATTATATTTGTAAATAATTACATAATAATTTGTTAGGAATCATTTAAATTTATTTTTTTTAAAAAAAAAATAGTATTATCACTTATAATTACACCAAAAGATAGATTTTAACATTTTTGTTGGCTTATACAAAAAGCCAAAAGATGATTTTAACACTTTTTGTTTATATTTTTTACACTATTTCTGAAAATCTGCAATGACAGAAAGTTGACCAAGCTAGTAGTTTCGAATGTATTCAGTGTGTACACTCGATAGAACAAAATAAATGTATGTGTGCTAGACAGAGGAACCGCAAGAGAGGTTATATATAATGTCCTATTGTATTGCATGACATTTATTGCCTTGGTACATTGCCCCCATAGTTGACACACAATCAACTTTGTCTCATGTGAACAGTGCATGTATTTTGTGTGTTGTTTTTCTTTGGGGAGATACACAACACTTCAAATCATGTTTTTTCTCCACCTGATAGACTGTTGAGAGTTGTTTTAATAGAGGTTTGAAAACGAGAAGAAGGATTATTGAAGTCGAAGCCGAAGAAGATAATCATCTGGTATGCAACCTTGTTTTTAGCTTGGCCGTTGGTCTGGTGAAGTTGTTACGGTGTAATAACAGTCAGTCCATGAGAGTTTGTATAAACTAAATGGAGCTTGGGTAGAAAATAGATTGGATAGTTCGGATTTGTGTCTTATACGGTGTAAACCAACTGTTTGGTTTAGTTAAGACTCCTAGATTGGAATCTTTCAGACGTAGGTTGGAAAATCGAACTGGGTAAACAAACTTGGTCTTTTGTTTTTCTTTCTGCTCTTATTCAACCATCGATCTGTGTACGAACACACATTACTGTTATAACCGCGAGACAACTACATTGTAAAGCTATGTTTACGTCGAACGTTTCACAGTTCATCTATGCAAGTTACTCGGAGGCGTTGGACCTCTTGTTCGATCGGCCACCCGATTTTCAACATTTGGTATAAGAGCAGCATGCTCAATACCCCGAGTAGATAGATCTATCAATGGTTCAAGATGAGTCGTGAAATAACCTCGTCCATTCATCCACTAGTTTTCGATGAGAACAACTACAACTACTGGAAGAACATGATGGAGACTTACCTGTCAACGTTTGGTGATGAAATTTGAGAAGTTTTAGAGCTTGGCTGGACCCCTCCAACCAAAGTGATGCCTAGAGAAACTCCCCAACTATCGTTCTGAATCCGAGAAATGAGTTGACACCTGAAAAGAAAATTATTTCGAGTAGAAATGCTAAAGTCGTAAATGTCATATTTGCTTCAGACAATGAAGTTCAGTTTCATGTCATCTCAAATTGTAAGAAAGCAAAGGATGCATTGAGAGCCTTGGAAAATGCATTCGAAGGGACTACTGAAGTTAAGAAAACAAAACGCCAAATGGTGGAAAGTATGTTCGATGCTTTGAAAATGACAAATGATGAAACCATATCTCCGTTCTACACTCGATTCAAGGATGTGGTGAATCAAGCATATGTTCTTGACTTGGAATATGATGAACAAAGACTGGTTTGAAATATGCTGAGAAGTGTAAACAAAAAGTTCGAAATCAAAGTCTTTACTCTTAAGTGGTGGTTACAGCAAAGGAAAGGGAGTTTGTGATAAAATCTACAAAAACAAGTTCAACACTGTTTATAGGCCAGAAAATTTCAAGTGATTCGAAATGTTTTGCATGTGGTGGAGTAGGTCATGTGAAAGTTAAATGTGCAATGTTCGAGAAAAAGGAAAGCATGCATTTCAAGCTAGTTGGAGTGATGAAAAAGACAATCAATAATTTGAAGATAGAAGTGATAATGAAAGTGTGGTGGCCTTCGTTGCTAATGAAGAAGTATCTAGCAAATGAAAATAAAGTGTTCCTGAAGAATATTGTAACGGCACTGTTGAGATGGACATTTATGAGCTGATAGAAGCTTATGAGGAAGTTGTAGCAGAACAGAAAATTTATGTAAAAAAAAAAAAAAGATTTGATCAACACAGTCTACCGTTTGGAAGCTCGAGTTGAAAAAGCTGATGAAGTGAATCAAAAAATGTTCGAAATCAGTGAAAAACTTCAAAGAGAAGTCAAACAGCTGAAAATGAAGTGTGATGATCTGAGAGAAGAGAATGATAGACTCAAGAAAGAAAAAAACAAACTCGATGAAGTTTTATCGATTGGAAAGCTATCAAAGATCCATTAATGTGAAACCAACTACCTTTGTAAAATGCGGATTGCTTACTAATGTGAATATTCCAAATAAACCCTCAAACGAAAAGAACACTGAAGGTCCCAAAGAAAACAGAAATGAAAGACAAAATCGAAATGGCAGAAGGAACAAACGTGTCAATCTGTCGTCACAATAGAAGAGTAACTGCAAGTACTATTTTCGATTTGGTCATGTTGAATCACACTGTTTCAAGCTGGCTAGGGATTTGATGTCTGAAAAGAAGGTCCACTGGCCTTAAGATGAGTTGAAACAAAGAGTGAATTTCATAATGGAATGCAGACCTAAGAAAAATCAACATAAGATGATGTACAATGTCATCCTATCTAGTCAAGAAACAATCAATTCATCCCGATGGTATTTCGATAGTGGATGTTCACGCTATATGACGAATCAGAAGCATCTATTGAAGGATTATGTAATTGACAAATGTGGAGAAGTGATATTTGGAAAACAGAGCCAAAGGAAAAATTGTGGGTTATGATTCTCTTGAAGCCAAAAGTATACCGAAGTTGTCGAAGGTATATTTTGTTGAAGGCGTAAGCACTAATCTCACTAGTATAAGTCAGTTATGTGATGATAAGCTGCAAGTGAAGTTTACTAAGAATGCTTGTGAGGTGTACAAGAACAAGAAATAGTGTGTGATGACTATCAAGAAACAACTGCTACTTACTTGACAAATACATGGATATTGCATTAAAAATGATAGAGCTTTTCTATGGCATACAAGACTTGGTCATATCAACCAACAGAACTTGATAAAGTTGAACAATCAAGAAATTATCAGATTACCAAAGTTTTCGAAGTTGCCCAACTTTGTTTGTGGTGATTGTGCTCGAGGAAAGCAGAAATGTATCTCTCACCCGTAGTCGAAATATCAGAGCAACAACACTTGTAAGGAGTTTGTATCTCTTAGAGGTAAAAAATACATACTTGTTTGCATTGATGACTTTTCAAGATACATTGATTGATTTTATGAAGTAGAAATGTGATACATTTGATACCTTTAAAAAGTTATGCAAAAGATTGATGAATAAAAAGAGATCAAAGGTGAATCAAATTTGTACCAATAATCAGAAACTTGATGGTTTCTATGTTGATCTTGGAATACTTCACGAGTATTCAACCCCAAAGACCCCACGAAAAAATAGAGTCGTGGAAAGTAAGAATTGAATACTTCAAGAAATGGCTCGATCAATGATGCAAGCCAAAGATGTTGCGAAGTACTTATAGGCCGAGACTATCAACACTACATATTATGTGATCAACATAGTATATCTAAGACCTACACTGAGATCACATCGACGAGCTATGAAAAAAAAAAAAGAAAAGAAAAGGAAGCCAAATGTATCATACTTTCACATTTGAATGTCGATGCTACATCTGGAAGGATATGAGCTATCTTCAAATTTTGATTCGGGATAAGATTGAGGAATATTTATTGGATTTTCTACTATTTGGACTATGAGTTTACGAAGAAAAAAAAAATCCTGACAAAATATCACATCATATGTCATTTTAATACTAAATACAAACCAAAATTTTTTCAAAAACCATAAAAAAAAAAAAAAAAAAAAACCCTATATTCGAACTATTTGACATTCGGTTGAAGAACTGTACGAAGCTGATTCAGAACATTTCAGACAAAAAGAAAAAGGAATCGTAAGCACAAAAGAAAACCAAGCCTTGAAGAATGGATGGATCTTCGTAACAACAACAACACTCGATCCAACAAACAACAAAAATCAAATCAAGAATCACACCTCCTGCTGCTGATCTTAAATAAAGTTTGAAGGAAGAACCAATCCTGCTATAGTCCCAAAGATTTTGAAAACCAATCTGACAAATTGGCTATGACAAATCCTCCAAATACCTGCACCATTCATCAGCACTTAAGCTTAGTATATTCACTACACATTCCCTTTTCTCCGACAAAAATGGAATCCAATTCACCTGAACAGAGCCCAGAATATAGATGGCCGAGTACCGTCGCCCGTGAATCAACATATCCGCTACCATGGCCACAGGGATTGTCAGAGACATGCCCAAGGTAGCAACCAGTGGTGTTGTCCAGACAACGCACAGCGCCCTGAACCCGACGAGATATTACATGTCATTGCCTGCCGGGAAGGAGATGAAAGAAAGGTAGCATTTTTACGTACCAGAAGTAATCGGAAAGAACACTGCCGACGAGCCCATTAGCTATCACAACTTCGTCCACCTTAGCTGAATGAGGAACTGTAAACTTGGGTTCTATGCCCAAAGCCGTCAGTGGCCACACTGGATTATAGTCACATATGTGTAAGGATTCAGACAGAAGATACCACATCAAGACAAGATTTGAAGTAATTCATACTCCCTCAGGCCCAATCCAAAGAGAGTCATTTGGAATTTTATAGTAAATTAAAAAATAATATTTTATTAGTCAATGGATGTGTGTAAAATAATTATATGTATAATGGTGCGTTGGTAATGCAAGTAAAAGTTAAAATGGTATTTTGGTGTTATTGTACGATTACTTTTTCTAAAATAGAAAAATGATACTTTGAATAGAACAAATGAAAATGGTAAAATGGTACTCTGAATTGGGACGTAAGAAATACATGTTTTAATATTCAACTTCACAATATCGCATTAACCTCTTACCAAGCCACCAAAGTGCCACGAGCGTAAATAATCCGATATAACCAAAGAGCTTCTGCACGTCGACCCTCTCACCTTCTTCGCCCGAAAACTTCTTAAGAAGAACTGCACAATCAAATAGAAAGGCGGCATTTAATAAATGCTCGTGAGTGAGTGATTTCACCATTATCTGTCTAGGAAGAGAGAGCCCGTCACCTGTAAATAAGCCATAGCTCATAGCCGACAAAAGCCCAAAAAGATCCCCGACAAGAGAGCGTTTGCTACTTCTTTAACAGAAACAAAAAGTTGAACCATGAGTCAAATCCCCTGAAATATACAATTACAGAGTGCAAACTGAGGGAATACACATGAAATTGAAAGATTGGGTTGAACTCTTTAAACTACAGCTTTTCAAGAATGCTTTTATGCCGTTGTGTTTGAGGTCCATAAAATACGAGGAAAACACTTACGAGGAAGTATCCAGTTGTGACTCATCGGGTGCCCAAGTTTTCCCCAGTGTCGTCATGACAACACCAGCTATGCTGACAAATACAGCCACTACCTTTGCGGTATTTAATGAATCTTGTCCCAAATATGCACCGATAAAGAGCGTAAACAATCCTGAGGTAGAAGATAGAACTGTAGTACTTGCAACACTTGTACGTGCAAGAGCAGCATTTGATAAGTACTGCAAAAATTATATAATTTACAGGTACAGTAAGATCAGGTCATCTAAAGATTGAAATAAGTAAAACTGATGCATAAAAACCATTAGCAATCAATTTTAAAAAACCTCATGAACATATCATAGGCATCGAAGAGAAAGGGATTGGAATTACCTCTGTGACAAACCAAAGAGGGGCTATGTAAAATCCGTAAGTTGCAATTTCTTTAGTTGTTATCTGTTTTGCAGGTCTCATAATTGTAGCATTATCTCCTTGTTTGGAAACTAAAGGATCTGCTTCGCATTCCTTAAGTTCCAGCTCACTGTCTTTTCTGTTTAGGGATCCTTGAATTTCAATCTCAAATAAATTCTGCTCGCCAGCATACTTTAAATGAGAATCAAGTCCAGAACATGCACCATTACTTACACATCGACCCTTTTTGTTAGATCGTCTTCTTCTTAGGATGCTGCATATCCAATCTTTTACAAATGCAACGGGGATATAAATAACCATTAAAGAAGCTCCCAAATATGTGACAGCAAACGGCTGCTTATAATCTGTGAAAATATCCTGTTTACAGAGCCAAATTAAAATATAAGTGGATGTGTATCTTCTTGCTAAAACACCATATAACGTTAGAGGGCCTAACATCAGCAAAAAGTTGACCCAATTACATAAAAGTTCAGTGTTTCCTCATTCGGTGATTCTGGGATTAATACTTTAAACTGGGATACAAGGATAGATGAGTTTTGCCAAATGAACATTTGAATTTATTTTATAGCCGAATCTCTTCCATATATAAGTAAAAAATATTCTCATAAAAGAAGAACGAATAAAACCAAAACCAGAATGTATGACAGATATTTAACCCAAAGAAATTTGTCTTTAAACCTGCCCATAAAAGATTTAACATGATTAAGACGAATTAGGATACCACTCCAAGGGATTGAAGGATTAAGAGTTCACAAACATTGTTGAACCACTATCGAGGGGAGTTCACCCCTCACACCACTAGATCGCCCCTCATAATGTTTCAATGCTTTCATATTCAGACAAAGGACTAGGTTGTTAGAACAACATATAAACCACAAGGGATAAACTGATTTGAACCCTTCAGATCATCCATGTACAAGGACAAAACTCATCCTCATCGCTAGGATGTTTGGAATGTCCTCCTTGGTGAGGAAAAGTATGTAATATATAGGATTCCAAACCTAATAACACACTAGACTCAATACCGAAATCTATCCCAACTAAGAAAAATGTCCGCTAAATAAGTAAATCAATCCAGCCTGATAGACCTAATAAAATAATTTAGTATTAAGCTTTGCTATATCCAATTTGAATTCTCATGTCGGCATGAGGATGCTCCATCCAGTCTAGTTAGGAAAGGGGCCAGGCTTCAAGCTTTGACACTGCGCATCAATCACCCGGTGCAAAATTGTGCCATTAAGATGGTGTAAATTTGGAAAGTGTGCTATGATAAATCTACACATTTCTTGTCAGTGTTGTCATGTCAATTGAATAGTAATGCTATTCCAAATAAACCTCCAGACAACAAACCACCCCCTTGATATAATAGTAATTGCAACTTGAGACTCATAGTTAACATTTCAATGATGAGAATATAGTTTATAACTTTATATCCCATTTTCTGATTGACAGTGTCAAATTTTCAAATCAATCCTTGGCCTTGGATTGCTTATCTAACCCACAATCACTCTCTCAGTAGATTATTTATGCCATAATCTCATATGAATTATTGCTTCCATCTTACATAATTATAGGCTATTTTTTGTCGGATCTCATTAGCTAATGTTGCCACTTGCCACTTGCCACCCCACTTCTCATTCTCAATACCTCATGGTCATCGTGTCTAAGGCACTGTAATGATCTATGATGTAAATTAATCAAAACTCAAAACTAATCTAGTAGTCACTTTTAATTGTTGAAGTCATGAGGAAATCTCTTATACCAAATCTGATGAATCTTGTGTAACAAGAAAGTAGAAGGATATAGAGACATGCTTGCTCAATTGTATTATTACATATTCAGAGAATCCTAAATCAAACTCACACCCAACAAAGGTAACAAACATCGAATTATTAATAGGATGGCAATTTTATGACAAAACGCCTAAAAATTAATAGAGACTCCACAATCTTTCGATAACACAAAAAACAAAAAATTAAAAAAAAAAAAAGAAAGAAGGGAAGTTCTGTTATATATATAGAAACCATTCAAACTTGGGAGTATTAATGCAAATAATAATAAAATTGAAAACTTGATCAAAACAATCAAGAATATTTATTAAATTATAAATTAATTAAAAACCAAAAAAGTGGATGCCAAACGCCTGAATACATAGAACTTTAGCACATGCAAGAAATCCCTTAGAATGCTTCTCAACTGTGCTTAAGTGTAATTGAATGCCACATAATAGAGTGCATTTAATCTTTAATGAAAACACATTACACCTAGACCTACATATAGCGTGTCTTTATTCCTGTTTTTTTTTTTTTTTTTTTTTTTTTCAAAAAATACATTGTGCCATGAAAATGATGGCTTCTCCTCAATGAACCATCTTTCTTAAGTTGACATTCCTTGTGTTGACAAAAGGCTAGGATCATCTATTTCTTAGCCCTAAACTGAAATTTGATTTGTGTTTAACTTGGCCACAGCCAGCTCAAGTTTTGTCCTTCATCCTCAATTTCAATTATCACCACATGCACTTCGAGCTTGCAAATGAATCTTCATTAATTTATCATTTTTTCACCTTATTTGATCGCATCATGCCCCATCTAGAAAACCACTATCCTCAAAGTGACCTCAACCAATTCAAAACAAAAGTTTGTAGCAGACCCAAATGCCACACAAGATTGCATGTGATTAACGTATATTAAGTTTCCTTATTTAGATTATATTTGATACGATATGATCGACCATATATATATATATATATATAACTTCCTAGAATATACGTACCGTGCATTTAATTTTCCAAGAATAGCTCCTATGTATTCGATTCTATATAAATATGCATTGTGCCTTTTAGATAATCTAGCACAAGTCAATCTCATCCTTATTCAATGATTTCTCAGCAAACAAGGGATTTTTGAACACAGCCGAATACAGTGAGTTCATAAATGTGACACTTCTGCCGTAATAATGTTGACCATTCCATAAAACATTTTGTTGGCCAACGCCACAAGTGCATAATCTACCTTGAGGCTAAAATATACACAACCCATGGCTTGTACATGATGCCCCGTGGTTGTATGTCTCTGCCAAGTTTGTTCATATGTTACTTCGAATCAAACATGTAATAATTGCAATATTAGGTTCTTGCCAATGCTAAAATTAACTCATTTAGTAGCATCTTTTTATGCATATCTTCTAAGTAATAGCCCCCAAATATGGCAGAAAATAGGTCACACAAATTACACCACATTTATGAATCAAATCTCCATTTATATATAAAAACAAAGAACTTCTTAAAGAAGC
Source organism: Andrographis paniculata (assembly GCF_009805555.1). NCBI lineage: Eukaryota > Viridiplantae > Streptophyta > Magnoliopsida > Lamiales > Acanthaceae > Andrographis > Andrographis paniculata. The sequence goes on from NW_026137589.1 coordinate 2,453,714, forward strand.
TAGTGATTGCCCTAGTATCTTACCAGTTACCAACAGTGAATTTACAAAAGCACACAAATTTAATGTGTAGATTGTTATGAAGAAAACAAGATTCAATTCATGATACAACTTTCCTCCCGCATAAAATGAACAAGATTCAATTCATGATTCAAATAAGCAGATTCCCAAACCCATTTGGCACCAATAAATGAACTCCCCAACATTAATTGCCAACAAGAAATTTGCCCATAATGTTTCCTACATAACCTCTAACGTAATTTGAATTCTAAAACCAGAATGAGAAGAAATAACTGACCTGAGTAACCTCTGCAGAGGTGACCCAAATAATAACCACAGCAGCAATCAACAGCAGACCGGCTTTGTATCTCCACCCCATTTCCAGATTCAAAAAAATTCCCAAATTCCAAAACCCAACGAATTCGACTCACAAGGAGACCAACGAACAAGATCTGACGAGCTTTCTGAAGATACAGATCTTGCTTCACCAACACCTTCAGATTTGGCCAGAAGCAAAACAATTAATTTTTATTTTTTTTAAAAAAAAGGATAATCAGTCAGTAGGCGTCAACGATAAGCGCTCTCAATTCTGATGTGGAATGAAATCAATGAAGCAATCTATTAAAATATGGTTAGAACAGTACCTAATAAAAGTCGGCAGTGAAAATGGAGATTCGGAAAATTACCGCGGGGTTGGGGGGAAGAAATGGCGAATGTTACAGCACCGCGATATCGCAAGGCGTGGAAATGAAGGGCGGGGATTGCTTTGAAGTTCATTTTGCTCGTCGTCGGTGGGTGAGTCGGCTGAATTTATTACTTGTGATATAAAAACAAATGAATATTCTTCCGTTTCGTTCCATATTTGGATTTATTTGTCGGACGCCATTAACAGCGGCTCCACTCGACTTTGCCTGCCAAGAAGTGGGAGTCCGTCAGCATCAATTGCCTTCTCAACTGCCCCAATGTTAATGATAAATTTAGTTTGATTGTAAGATTGTTTCATCTTTTAAAATACTATTCTCTACGTCAGTCGAATATAATTAAAAAATATATTAATAAAAATCATTTAATAATTTAATTAAAAATTTAAAATTATAAATTAAATTAAAATATATAATTATACATTAAAACAATAAATTAGGTAAGACCGATAAAAATAAATATATAAATATTTTAAGTGGAACACGTGGAGAGAGTAATAAATACTTTCTCAGTCCAATTTTTATTGCTCCCTCCGTCCCATTGATGTAGTTTTAATTGGGTTGGACAAGGATGTAAAGAATATTAATATTATATTGTTGGTTGGTAAAAGGTTTTTTTTGCTGTAAAAAGTGAGAACGAGGGAGTATTTTAATATAAAAATAAAATAAGTAAACAAAATAAAATAGTGATAATATAAAAAAATTATTAATGAATTAATAAAAACAATAATAATGCTATAAATAAAAAAAATAACAAATTTAAAATAATATATTAAAATAAAGATAATAAAATTATTTTATGTAAATTAATTGTATACAACTAAAGAAAACCTAGCACAATTATAACTGACAAATGAAATAATATTTAAATAATAGTTAATAGTATTTAAATAATATATATTTTTGTTTTCATTATATTTAAATTGAAATGATATTGATGTAAATAAATAATATTCAAGCTGACCCGAAAAAATCAACATTTTTTATTAGTGTTATACTACTTCCGTACCAGATACAATTAGTAGATAATTAAGAATGTATTAGCGAAAATAATTATTCTATAATATAAATCATTATAAATTAAAATTAAGATAACTAATTAGTGTAATTAAAATTTAAAAAATAAAATTTAAAAATTTAAAATGAGATTAAAGTGTGTAATCATTTTCCAAAAAAAAAAGTCACATGGTATATGAGACTGACAGAAACGGCAACATGAACATGGTATCTGGGACGGAGGGAGTAGTATTTTAAATAGTGAAATTTAATGAATTAATGACAATATGTTATAATATACCTTCTTTTTTTTTTTTTTTTCCTTTAACAATTTATTCATTTTTTTATTTTTGTCTGTCTCATAATAAAGTATCTATTTTAGTAATTGTACTATCTATTTAACATTACAAATACCCTTTTAATTTACAATATATTACACAAATGTCATTACATTTATATCATACAATAATAAACGAATATAATATTAATATAATAAACGAATATAATACATTTATATCATTAGTTTTAGTCCTTTTATCTTTATTTCTACTGCGTTCTAATATACTATTAATATTTCTAAAACTATTTTGCAAAAAATAAACGAATACATAGATATGAGATAGTGAGTAATTTTTTATTTTTTTATATGAATAATATTATTGATAATCTTATAATATTTATTAAAGTTTTTAATGAATAAAAGAAATATACATAGTTAAAAGAAAATCAAAATATAAGATAAAATACTTTTAAAATTGTGAGTTTGTTTGTACAGTATTTTACATTAAAGAATTTTTTTTTTTTTATAATATAGAAAATTATATTAGTACTATAAAAAAGGAATATTTTAGATTGAATATTAATTTTTGTGAAAGGATAAAATATATATATTGAGAATCATGTCTAAAAAATATATGAAAATCTCTTAATAAAAATATATACAATATAAAAATAATTTTGTATAAAATAAAATTTAATATTCTGTTCGTCTTTCAGAATTATGTTATTATTCATTTCTTGATTATGCATTAAACTTATACAATAATAAAATATTTTATCCACCGATAATTGTAGGGTAAACTGTTTTTTTAGTCTAGTAATTCGACCCCTTATCATTTTAGTCCTGTAATTGGAGCATGTAGCAAACTAGTTCCATAAGTGAAAAATTTTCGTTGTTTTAGTCCTCCGTCGCCAGAGACGCCCGCGTGGCTCACCGAAGGTGACGTGTCCGCCAGGTCAGCGACACTTGGCGGACACGTGGATTTTTTTTTTTCATTTTTTTAAATTTTTTTATAATTTATTTTTTATTTATTTTTAATTTTATTTCATTTTTTTATTTGATCCAATTAAAAAAATTAAAAAATATTAAAAATAAATGAAAAAATAAATAAATCCACGGGGCCGCCAGGTGTCGCTGACCTGGCGGGACACCTGGCGGACACGTCACTTCCGGCGAGCCACGCGGGCGTCTCTAGCGCCGGATGACTAGAACAACGAAAATTTTTCACTTACGAGACTAGTTTGCGACATGCTCCAATTATAGGACTAAAATGATAAGGGATCGAATTACGAGACTAAAAAAACAGTTTGATCTTAATTTTATTATTCATGTGATATTCTCTTACCCTTAAAACGCGTGTGAGCTAATGTGACACATCACACATGTGATACGTTTTTTTATTTTTATCAGACACGTGACATGCTGCTTGGTTGTAACTTCACAACTAGCTATTTTACATAAAATAATAAAAAATTAATAAGAATGTTACATAAATTAACTATTCTTTCTCGGTCTCATTTACCTTCTACGTCATTATATTTAACATAAATAATATTTTTATAATTTTTTTACAAAAATATTATTAAAATTATAAGACACTAGTAGAAGTACTTTTGTCATTTTCTCTTAATTTGTATTACGTTTTCATATAATAATTAATATTCAAATATTAATACGCAAAAAGTAAATCAGACCCTTAAAGTCGGACGGATGTAGTATTTTATACTCACTCCATCTCATATCTATATATTCATTTGTTTTTTGCATCAAGTTTTAGAAATATTAGTATTATATTAGGATAAAGTAAAAATAAAGATAAAAAAAAAACTAAATTAACCCTCTTAGTATTGTTTGATATAAAGGTACTGACATTTGTGTAATATATTGTAAATTGGAAGGATATTTGTAATGTTAAGACGGACCATAGTGAAAAAATTTGATAGATTGTTTAGGGACTGAGCAAGTATAACAAATTCTCTCTCATTGGATCTGTTTATTTGTGAGATTTTGATTTTGATTTTTAGTTTTAGTTTTGAATATTAAAATTTTATATTCAAATAGTTGTTTGATGTTATATAAATATGTATTGATACGATGTTTTGAATGTAAAATTAAATTTTAATTTAATATAATAAATAAAAATTAGGTATTTAATTTGATATTTTTTAAGGGAAATCATTGTTGGAATAGTAAAATCAAAACAAAATTGCACAAGTAAACACATTTTTATTTTTAGCCTATTTTTTAAAATAGGATATAGATGTTTTATTATTTTGTACTGCCTTCGTCCCACTTATTATATCCATATTTCCATTTCCGTTCGTTTTTTTACTAATTATACTCTTTTTAAATTCTTGTATCTACAGGAAAACAGACATGATATCCGGAACGGAGGGAGTTTTTTTATGATTTTATAAATTGTATTTTAAAAATATACTCCTAAAGAAATGAATGTGATGTTTGCTATGTTTGGTTTTGATTTGAAACGAAGTGTTGATTTAAAGTTTTATTTATATAATATTTTGATATAATGTTTTGTAAAAAAATAAATTAAATATTATTATTTAAAACAGTGCAGAGTGAATATATTGTAAATGTTGCTCTTACATGAATTCTAACTACTTTAATGTAAATTTAATTTTAATTAAATTAATTATTATAATATCTTAAAATAAATTTATTATTCCATTAGTCCATCAATTTTTACCCACTTTTTTTTTCTCTGTAATTTACAAAAAATAAAAAAATAAACATAAAATTTACAAAAAAAAAAAAAGTAAGCATAAAATTGACTGAAAAAAAAAAACACAATTTATAAATTTGCTAATTAATAAAAATTACATTTTCATATATATATATATATATTTTAAAATAAACACTATTCATACCTCCTTCGTAAACAAACTAGCCTGCCCATAAGATCTCGTATATCTCTATACTTATAAATACGTTGCCAAACGTATAATTTTCACTTGAGTGGGTGTGTTTGTCTGATGTTTGAATTTTGAATTGGAATTTGAATAGTAAAAATTTGAAATTTGAATAGTTATACGATGTGATATAAATAGGTGTTGATGTAAAATTTTGAATGTAAAATTGATTTTTTAGTATAATATAAAAAATGAAAAATAGGTGTTTGATTTAATATTTTTTTAGAGGAAAAAATAAAATAAATAGTATATTTGGAGAGGAATCCGAAACAAACACACCCTAACATCATCTTAAATACACATTCCTTCTTACATAACATCGCACAAGCTACTATTACCAAAATTTTCCAAAACAAAGTCTACATAATCGTATACAAAAAAACGACTTAGCTCGTTCAAATAGAACACATTACTCCTTGATAATAGTTTGGGAAGTCCACTTGACATGGATATTGAGCTTCCCGGCTTCCGTTCCGTCGATATGAATGCAATCGGAGTATTCGCCTTCGAGTATAGCCCGAGTTAGCGTCAACACGCATCTCCCCATATAGTCCTGCTCAATCGATCATTCGAGTTGGTCAAGAATTCCCCAAAAAAAAAAAATCTCGAATCAATCTACTATACCCTCAGTCCTAGTTAATTTGTTTCATTTAGCTTAAGAACGAAATTTTAGGTACTGTATAAAAATAAATAATTAAAAAGTACATTAATTTAACAAAAATAATTATAGATTTAAGATTAAAATGACAAAAAGTGGACAAATCAAATGGAACAGAAAGAGTATTTTGCTACCGTTACCTTGCCAAATGTGTCGTGATCGTACACCTCCATGAGGAGGAGCTCCCGCAGCCCGTCCTCCACGACAAAGTCGAATGTTTGGTTCCATATCGGGTTCAATGTGTCCGTCAAAACCTGCAAGTATGCAAAAGATAAATGATATCCGCTAAATCTATTATTTCCTGGTCTATTTCATTTTTTTTCTATAAAACGTCAGGGTTTAAGTCGATGACCCTATAGTTTTAAGTTAAGTTCTATACTATTAGGTCATTCTTTACAGGAAAATCGTGAATGTCTTGTATAGGCTTACTCTCGTCTTGTACTTGATTTGCGACTTTCTCATGGTGAGTACCACGAAAGGATCCGACTTCCCCATAAAATCCGTCGCCGGAAGGTCCTCCGCGGAGACCACCGTCACCGAAAGAACACCCCGATGAATAATTTCCTTCTTTGTATGATTATTCGGTCCGGACTTTTGTGGACGGTGCGCCTCAACTCCATCGTCAGACGCCATTGTTGTCGATGTTCCTTGTTTTTCCAACGCCGTCGACGATGATCCTCGCCTATGCGCCTTCTCCGACGACGATGCCCCTTGTTTAAGGGCCTTCTCGAGCGACGTCAATCGGAAGTCTGGGTCGAACGAGCTCGTGAACACGGTATCGGCGCTCAATGGTCGATATAGAAGCTCCAAATGAACCTACATTGCAAAGGTAACAAACTTTTAGTTCTATCGAATCACCGAGCTTTCGCGTTTAGTTCGATAAGTTTTTGTCACCCGGCCGATGTTTTTCTTGCCCCGTTGTACGTCGAGATCCTTCACTAGGTTCATCCACATGTCCTTCACCTTCCCCGGCTCGAGCGAGCTCAGCGCCACTTGGCAGCACCCAATAAGCTCGGCTGCTTGAATCCCCTCGTCGTCGTAAACCTTAACCGTCAAGTGCTGAGTCGTGCAGTCCTCGACTTCGAACTCGAAGTGCTCGTTCCATATCGGGTGGCTCTCGTTGTTCTAATCATTATAACAATAAGCAAAACGATCTGAGTGAACATTGTCAAAACATTATAACGACACGATAAATCGACACATCTAGAGAAGTAGTTATGTTCTTACAATCACTTTACTCGTCCTCGTTCTATCGCGCAACGGTCGAACGTATAACTTCGCGAAGGGATCGGATTTCCCGATTATGTCCTTGTTTTCGAGCTCCTTCGCTTCGATGAGCTTCACATCGAGCATCCCGACGGTCTTTACCTCGAGGTAGCTGTCGACAACAACGTAAACATGATTCTCCAAGAACATCGATCATTTCGACAAAGCGCGACGATGAGGTTTTAGCTCACCTATAATCCCCGGGTATTATTGGTACGATTTTTCGAACCGGCCACGTGATGGAGTCCTCGATAGCGTCCCGTATCGTATCCTATACACGCCGACGGAGGTTAAACGACGCACGGCATTGCATTTCGTTCGATTTCGATCACCTACCTCGAGGGCGTCGGATATCCCCGGGATCGCTTTTATGTCGCCGCCGATCACTTTGAAGGTGAAGTCGAGTTTTCTCTGCATCGATAACACATTGTAATACAACATATACACAGACAGAAGATCATACATTTAGTGTACTAACTTTTTCGCGCAACGAGTAGCAGATCGCGCCAAAACACGGGAACTCGCTGACCAATGGCTTGAACATCAGCCTGAATACGCCGGTGAACCCGATGTCTTTCACCTACGATCGCGCAGACGCAAACCTCAGTCGATCGATCGATTATTCGATAGCTCGATTCGACTAGTCGAACGAATTTTCGACGGATTTGTACCTGTACTGGCAATGCCACTCCAACTCTAGTCTTGATGTCCAAAACAATGTTTGGATTTCCATCCCATTGCAAGTCAAGTTCCATTACTATCTCTTTAGATTGTCCGTCTCCTTCGACAATGCAAACTCCTGCGTCGAAAAATCGCGCCGCGCGATGATGTTAATTACCTATACATTTTCAAGAAGTCGCAGTCGAATACTCACCTGTGAATTGCGGCGCGACGGTTCCTAATGTTAAAGCGGAGAACTTGAGAGAAGCCAGGATAGCCGGTCTGTATTGCTCGAGTATTGGCTCGACCGAGTTTCTTATAATCTCCGACGCTGCCTACGAATGAAGGCGCGCAACACATCAGAAAACGAAGAAACTAGGCGTGGATTTTACGCGAAAGCTTTACGAATGTAACGGCTATGAAAAGAAAAGGCGACGAACCTGGTCGACATAAGGCCATATTTTTTGAAGGTGGTTATTAAGCCAATTCAACTGAAAAAAATGTCGAAAGTTCGTATTAGAGATATACATCACAAGTTTAAGGCCGAAAATAATAATGCAGAGGAAATGCAGCTCAACTTTTGTCTCTCTGAAAACACGACCCACGACGGGTAATATTTTTCCGGCAGAAGTTTGCGCGAATCTTGGACCGTCATCCTCGCGAGCGCCGCTATCGCGGCAGCCTACGACACAATCGATTCGACGAAAAAGACAAAAAAAAAAAAAACAGAGGCTTTAAACCATGAATCTAAGGCAATGATGAAGAATAATTCGATGAAAATACCAAATCGATTCGAGTTTTGGATCTGGTGTTCTGATAACGTACGAATCCGATCATCAGCCCGAATCCGATGGCAAAACCAAGAAAGCAGCCGAGAAATAATCCCATGGCGATCGACGGTGGTGGTGGTGGTGGCGGCGGCGGTGGTGGTTGGGAATTGAACGAATTCCAGAAATAGCAGAAAAGATCGAAAAAGAAGAAGCGATCCAGAAATGGCAGCAGTGATGGAAGAACAGCAGCTTGCAAACGGTATTACCGGTCAAATGGTGACGTGTCCTTCATCGTTTAACGCCACGTGTAATTTGATGGCTATTTCATGCCAATGTTGCGGTATGTGTTATTAGGCCATCCGCATCAATGAAACCACAGTGAGTTTATTCCATCACTCTCTTCTCCTCCACGTCATATTCTCTTTGCCACGTTATCGTAAAAATTCATATCATTTTATATCCACATAAAAGAAACCCATTTACACAAATTTTCATTTTTTTTTCTATATTATTAAATTATTAATTTTTAAAATAATTTAAAAAATAATAAATTTATCTAATATACATATTTCTTAATATTTATTTAATAATTTAATTTATATGTTATAACAAATATTTATTAATATGATTATTATTATTATGTTCATATTTTAATTTTTAAAAATATTTATTATTAATTGATTATATTTAATTAAAAATTTTATTAAATAAAAATATGTCAATATTTATTATAATAAATTAATTATATTTAAATAAAAATATATATATTCAATATTAATATTATTTTATAAAAAAATAAAAATTTATGTAATATAAAAAATATTAATATATAATTTAAATAAACTACATAAAAAATTAATAGAAAAATATATTAAATTTTTTTTTGCCACGTATCCCAATTTAATTGGGACATGCGGCAATATTAAATGCAGCAATTTGAATAGGGTTTAGGGTAAATGACGTGGGGGTTTCTAACCCCAGGAGAAACCCCGATGTGGATGCCCTTATTATTGTAATTTGAATGTTTATTGGATTTTGAATTTGATTTTTTTAAAACAAATACTATATATATATATATATATAAATGTAGGTTTTTTCTCTATCATTTTTTCAATATATATAATATATTATATTCTATAATTTCATAACAAAATTTTTTATATATTACATACATAATTCTATATACCTCGTTTAACAAAAAATATATATATTTCTAACCAATGCCTGTCATTCGACTGTGAAGATGTTAGAACTCTACGATCAATGTACTAGGGCATACCAAGCTATACAATACGTATAAATCTCCGACGACTCCAGGTCTTTTTCTCACACATAATTCATCTAGTGTGATTGTCGGACTTAATTTGCAGATTATTAAGTTCGACAATAAATTTACCCAGAACGTATTCGAAAAGTAACAGTTACAAGTTTTCTTATAATAAGAAAAAAAAAGAAAAAGTAACAAGTCTCGAAATCAAACCAAAACTCAAAATTGAAAATTAGGCTAGCCATCCCAAAGTCGGTAAGGGCTAGCATCCGGGTCAATCCGGTAGTGCATGTCGGTTCGCTAGGTAATCCGCAGTAGATTACCTTTGCGGTATATGTGAATAATCTTTTATTTAACATATTTAAAAGTAAATTGAATATTCAAAATGATAATTTATAGGCTATGACCAATTCTCCGGTTCGTCCTGTACTTGTGATCCGCTACCAGGAGCAAAATTACAATAGCTAAATGATATATGCACCCAATTTTCCGGTTCAATCTAATAAAGCATGCAGGCATTGTTTTTGCTCCAAGTTTTATATTCTTTGTTAGTTTTGAGATTTGCATTTTAAGTTAATGTTAATTTTGTGATTGATCTTGGCCAACTCAATTATATTTACGATACGAAGGTAGCTTGTTTTTTGTTGCCTAAGTTTCACTAAATCAAAATACCCACGCTCAGCACCGTGTTGACAGCACACCACAACACACGTGTGTTGTTAGACAATACAAGGTATTACTGCCGACAGCACATCGTATGTATTTATATAATACAAATACAGCACATGAACTTCCAGCACACCACGTATTGTTATACAACGCACTTGTAATTATGAACCAGCAATATGAAAACAACACATGAGCTATCAGCACATGCTATAGTCTTATACAACATAAATACTAATTGATTTCATCACACTACATATTGTTATACATTACACTTATAATTATGAACCAATAACACTATTTTTATTATACGCAACATATGTTGTGTATAATAAGACGATGTGATATTTGTATATATTACGGGTGCTGATTTGAACTAATTTTTTCAATTCAGCACCCTAACCGTTCCCTTAACAAGTGAATTGGAGTTTTGGAGCTATTAACAACAAGGGTTGAATGTACATGGAAATTCAAGTATGTAAAGAAAATAGCACAATTATCATAATAGTATAAATGAAAATTGCAAAAATCATATCTTCTATTCCCAAGCTAGAGTACCATCCAACATCTGTTTACATTGATTGTTGTTACGGTGCTAAATACAAACAACATATATATATATATATATATACATATACTATAAGTTAGCAATATATAGTTCGTAATAATACAATACAAATGCAACAAATAAACTAACATCACGCGTTAATAATCTATGTAAGCACATAAAATATATTCATATAGCACACTTATACAGGGTCATGAGCCCCCTAACCCTTATGAATTCCATTCTATCAAATTGATATGTTATTGTAAATATTACTATAATGTATAACCAAGACTAAAGATTTCGACAATCAATCGATAGTCCATTGCACTTGATGCCTAAAAGTTGAAGTGAAAATAGCCTTGCAACTAAATGAACTCTTTCAAATATGCCATTAGAAAAGCTACCAATCATAATAACATCTTATGAATCAACCTTGAGGCATTCCAACAGTTCCAACAAAATGGCAAGAAAAAACACTATATCACTGCAGCAGCATATATCTCAGCCTAGCCCAGCCCGGCCGCGGCACAGCCACCACTAGTCGCCCGACAGAAGATTATTGTTACTATTATCAGTTCTAGTGATTAAACCAAGGGCTAACACTACCACCGCTATTCAAATTCACGTTCACATTCCCATTACTATGGATCCCGACACCATTTGGAACCAGAGACGAAGGTAATCCAACAGCCACGGGAGGAGGGGGGCTGGGAGAAGGATACGCACCATGAGTGTGGGAACCTACCAGAGGGCTCCCAACCGGGCTTCCTTTACGTTGTTGGATGGCGTGCACTTGCCTCAGCCCTTCCTCGTGGATTCGGGCTATGGTCTCCAGCTCCTTCATCGATAAAGCTTCCAAGCCAGCGCCATATAGTGGAGCATGCCGCGTCATTTCGTCCTGGAGTTGACCCTCCAGATGACATATGTATTGCTGCAACAGAAATTACAAAGATATAGATCAAAATCTAGTCAAAGATTAGTTGTTTCATCGGCTAAATCATATTCAACATTCAGGAACTGAAGAAATCTGCTATTTTTCATCAAAAGTGGGATTAAGGATAAAGTAGTACCTCGCACGTCTGCAGTCTGGATTCCATTCCATCAATATATGCCTCACATCGAGCAATCTGTTCCTCCTTCTCGCGTTTCTCTCCTTCTGTTTCTCCTACTGTTTGCGTCAGCCGCCGGACTTCGTCCTCTAGTGATTTTCTTAACTCCTCTCGGCTCACATTTTCTGTTGCAAATCTTTTCAACTCTTCATCAAACCTTTTGCGTGCTGCTTCGGCACTCTTTAGCCTCTCGGTTAGAACATTTTTCTCCTTCAATACTCTCTGAAATATTCACAAATGCAATAATCAGATCTGATACTAAAGGAAGGAGATGCAATGTTGCAGCCAATTTGTTTTTAAATCTCCTTATTCACAAATCAGTCAATCTTTTCATATAGTCATTATAATTAACACCCTGGCTGTTGATAAATGATCGAACCTTCAATTCATCACGTTTTCGAGATTTCAACTGAGAGAGCTGTGCTTCTGCGTCATGTAGACGATCCTGAAGAGTTTTCTTCTCAGCAATAAGCTTTGTAATTTCATCATCCCTTTCAGAACGCACCCACTCAAGTTGATTCTCGATTTCTTGCATCTGCTCTGTAAGTTCTTTTCTTTCCCGAGCAAACCGATCCATCTCTGCCTTCATTTCAGACTGGCAAGCCATGTAACAAAAGCATCATAAATTATGTAAAAGTTTAGAAAAAATATATATCATTTTCCACACAAAAGCAAACTAGATAATACACATATATATAGGTACAAAAAAAGAATCTATTTAACAAACAAAATCTAATTATCCAACCCTGGTAATCCTCATATATATTTTAATTAATATTATTTAGATTTGGTGGTTATTATTCAACCATACATACTAAATTAGTTGTTATTATTTGTGTTTATCCTAGTACGTGTTTAATTGTAAAGTTTTGGATTTGTATTTATCCTAAGGGTGTGTTTAGTCGTAAAGTTTTGGTTTTGAGTTTTAATTTTGAATAGTAAAATTTTGAAATAAAATAATTGTTTGATGTGATATAAATATGTATTGATGTGATGTTTTAAATGTAAAATTAATTTTTTTCTGTAATATAATAAAAGATAAATATATGTCTTGATTTGATGTTTTTGGAGGAAAATATTTTTGGAATAGTAAAATCAACCTCAAAATCTCACATGTAAACACACTGTTTGGAGGATTTTTTTGAAGATTTTTACTATTCACTATATTTTTTTCCTCAAAAAAACATCATATCAAATCAAGTACTTTTTTTTTATATTATACTAAAAATTAATTTTACATTAAAAAATCACATCAACACCTATTTGTATAACATTATACAACTATTTTTAATTCAAAATTTTTACTATTCAAAATCCAAACCCAAAACAAACAAACGATATTTCTCACAAAATGTAATACTAATTATATCAAGATATGAATCTAGGGAATAATCTAACAAATTCTCATAATAGTGATCTTTGTAAATCACTTATAGAGGAAAACCATTACCTTGAGACGGCTATTAGTTGCCTCAGATTCACTAAGCCTCCGAGATAAAGCAGCTTTTTCTTTAGATATACAGGAAACTTCAGCCTTTTTCTCTTCACGAATGCGAGCAATATCATCTTCATAGGCACATAACTGATGCCAAAGTTCGGCTCGATCAACATTTGCAATATCAGCAGCCTCCCTCATCATTCTAAGAACTGGTTTTACTGTTTCCTGATCCTGGCACGCTAAGGTAGCTAAAATTTCCAAGTCTATGTCGCGATTCGCATCAGTAGTTGAAGCATGATCAACAAGTCGCTTTAACATTCTTAATCTATGAGACTCATCCGCAAACTGTTTGAACAACATACCATAAAGGGCCTTCACAAATCCTTTGACCCGAGAATCTCTTGAAAGAGCCAATGTCTCAGCAAGACTAAGTACCAAAGTGAAATAATCTTGATGTGCTCTCACTTGTTCAACAGATTCTCCTTCGACAACTATATCGGGCTGATGAAGATTCTCAGCAACATACTGTGAAGTCAAATTCAATTGTCCAGAAAGACATCTTTCCAAGGTCACTGCTACAGACTGAGGAAAAAAAGCCCCACGAGCTATAGCTCTCTCAAAAGTTTGGGCAGCTTCAACCATTAGACAAGGTATGGCTAACATTTCGATTAAAATATAGATATCGGAAAACTGAGAACTATCATGAGAAGTTTCATCTTCACCGGATTGTAATCTTTGAGTTGTCGATCCGCTTTCACCAAATACAAAAAGCCCGCAATGGTTTGGCGAGAAATTATCAACAATATAATCGCTATCAATATCCCGAAGAATAGATTCAGCAATATCAGCACAATTATTTACAGTCCGACTTAGATAATCTAAGACACATGGAGAGACATCCGTACCCAATTTCTTTAATCTGGTTCGCACTGCCCGTACCTGCAGCAGGAGGCCAACAAACTTCAATGACTTGGAAAAACAAGCAGAGAAAGAAATCAGAAAGATAATAATAACACACTAGTATCTCTGATTCTAGCTTACGGCATCTGGAAGATGTTGACAATTTAGTGCAGCTTTAAATATGAAATCCACTGTGGCTGCAAGAGGTTCATCATTAGAATATTCCAAAAGTTCCAATGACTGAAAAAGAACACGCTCCCATACTTCACTGCTGCACTCCAACTGACTAAGAGCCCCAAAAACCTAGGAAAACAAAAGGCAATTGAATATTACATAAATGTCATCTAACATGCACAAACTCAAGTATGCAAACAAAGCAACAAGATGCAAATTTTTCTATTTCTTACCGGCAAGCGTAATGTAGGTTCTGCGTCAGCCTTCAAGAGACGATCTAAAAGGGAACAAGCAATGATAGGATGTTCTGACAGCTCAACTAATTTTGGCACTAGTGCAACTATGTCTGGTTGAAGATGCTTTGGAGCTTTATCTAATACGAGGGAAGTTTTTTGAGCAGATTGAGGTCGCCTTCGTGGCTCAGGACAACCTTGGGGGACAGCTCCATCAAGAGCTCTCAAAGAGTCCACAATCAATCCAAGAAGCTCCTCTGACTGCTCTGGCCAATTAGTCTAAATCAAATGTTACCTAAATCAGTTCATAAACCAAGATTAAGAGTCTTCACTAATTTAGATCATATGGAAATATACCTTGCACCGAAGTGAGGGGTTTTCCAGTGAAACAGCAGATGTCTCAGGTGGACAAATAGGCTGTCCTGGAACTGCTTTGGTATTTATGCAAGTCTCATTCAGATCAGAGCTTTGTACAGCTGATACATTTGCAGATTCTCCCACTCCTAGGTCTAATCTCTCCTCTATCGTGAGTGCTGCGGGTTCGGTCGCTCCATTATTTCCATCAGATTCCAGAGGACTAACTGCACCACTGCCATCTATGGAAGGTTTGGAGCTAATATCAGAGGAATCATCACCTGAAATCCCCTCAGAAGGTTGGCAACACTCAACCATTATATCTAAAAGTAAATCAATTATTGCTTTTTGCAAAACTTTGACTCCCATCAGCAAATTTATCAAACTAGGAGATGATCCATCACTCTTATTAGTCTTTTTGCCATCACTGCAGCTAGATATTTTTGTTGGAAGCAGCAATCTCTTTACTTTCGCAGGGTCATCAAGATATACTCGCAGTCCAGTCAGGAAACCAGCTATTGCTCCAGCATCCATGAGCAGTTTCTCTCTACATGTAACCTGGGGCTGGGAAGAATTATCTCCATAAGTGAGGTGAAACCCTGCCCTGGATAACAGGTTCCTGAATATGTCTTCATCATCACCACTTAGACCTTCACTATCATCGGAATCAATGAGTTCATCAGGGTCTGTTGTCAGAGCATCTTGATCATCTTCAGAAGCTAAAACCTGACCACAAAAAAACAATAAAGAGAAAGTTAGTACAGGAACATTGCATAAAAGCGTATTAAATCAGGGCATAAATGAGAGAATGGTGATTATGTGACTGTCAAAATCATAGTTCTACACCAAATGAAAATAGAAAGTCATACATTGAAATGAATATCTTGTACAGACTTATTTCAGAATCATAAGTGAAACCTTCACAATATATATGTGTATATATATATATCGGATTGTAAGCAAGGAAAAGTCCTGAATCTAATATGCATCAACTCATTATCAAGAAATCAGATACTCAGGTTATAGGGGGCAAGAACATAGTAGTCAATCTCGAATAGCATTAAATAAAAGTCAACCTCTAAAATGCTACAGCAGAATGGTCATCTCAAAAATTAAAAATATAACTATAGAAGTTATTATATATGTAAAAGTACAATAAAATTGCATAAGAAAAATTTATAAATTAATCTCATAACTATCATTCAAACCATAAAATATCAGAAAAATAGATAGTCATAGTTACTAGATAGTTACATAAGCAAAAATAATTAAATCACTATTATTTTGATAAATAGATAATCAAAATTAAATTAGATTCCAAGTATGATAAATACTTTTCTTCCTTGTTTTCATCTTCCCCCTACTACTCTTGTATAGATACTTCTCTGCTTCTCCTCTTCGTCTTCATTCATTTTTCCGTACTCTTGTATAAATATACAGTCTTACATATAAAAACAAACATAGAACTTTTTCCGCTACTGCATAAATACAACATCGCAGAGCAGAGGATGCGGCAGACTGGAGCACGCTATTGACAACCGCAAGAATCAAGAATTTTGAAATTTGAAGGCATATCCATTTCTGAATGGAACAAAAGAGATTAGCACGGCCATGTTCTTCACTTCGTCGTTGAAACTAGCATTTTGGTTGAGGTCAGAAACAATACATGTTAAATTGTTATCATAATACATAAGGGCATAAGAGTAAAGGTGCAACAGAAGTTCCGTTGGCCAGAACGCAAAACCTATCAAAGACAAAAAGAGACCTGAGCAACATAAATTTTCTTCATATGTAAAGCCAGAATAAACAAGACCACATCTTTGTTTAGAAAAAGAATGAATTCCACTGGTCCAATGCAAATATGCAATACAGGTAACACTTAGGCAATTATGAAGACTAGCAGATCCAGAGAAATAGTTTGGCTGACTAACCTCCAAGTCCGAAAACTCAAACCATGGGCAGCAGTCCAGGATCTCACAAGCAAACACAACTGTGTCACGCATAATAAATCCTGAATCGGCTTCTAACATGTCAGATACCTTCATAAATTGGAGAACAGAATTGTTCCATGTCTTTGTACAAATGGAAGACTCCTTCCAAACTGTTTTAGATGGAGTTTTTTGATTCACTATAGCCATCCTGTATCTGACCCAGAAGTTTTTCTCGGAGTCACTTCCAACTGATTGGTCACTCTCCAAATATATACATATAGTATCAAAAGACTCGTATACTCCTGCACAACCAAAGGGAGCAGCAAAAAATTAGAATGAAACATCCAATGTTATAAATAGCTGCTGCAACAGTTAGAATGTAAAAATAGAAGCGGTTAATGAGTCACCCACCAATCCGAAGCTCACATCCACTAGCTTGAAAGAACTTGCTAAATATTTTTCTAGTCTCCATTATTTCCTTGAAGGACAAAAAATTCTCCACTTTCCATGTGAATGAAATCTTCTTCTCATCTCCCTCCGACTGAGAAGATGTATCACCTGAACTAGATGCTTGGTCATTAAAATCCTGAATTATGGATGTTTCTTTCAATATAAGAACCTCAGCAGTGAAGACAACAGTATCCTGAACAAGAAATCCCGAATCCTGGTCAAAAAGGCTAGTAAGTGTCACAAACTCTCTCCAACCCCAATCCTTTGCCGCCTTGGAGTAACGGTTTTGAGATTCCTTTGTAACAGATTTTTCTTCCATTCTTTGGTTCAAAACTGCCAAGCGATGGCTCACAAAACAACTCCAATCATTGCCATTTGCTCGAGAGTCTGTCACCTCAAGAAACACTGATAGGTGGCACGGAGGCTGAGACTGCCCTGATACCAGCAAGCATGAATAAGTGATTGTAAGGTCAGAAGCATAAATTGGACGCGAGCAAATCTCATATTAATTTAAAAGCACCTTCACCAGAAATTGATTCTAAAGCTAATATTCAAAATCCCTACATCCATTTCTTCATCCTGTTCATTTCCTATGTACATTTCCAATATATGATGCAATATGTTATACTGAGACACATCATATCCACAAACATACATTTCTTCTTTTAACAATTTAAATCCTTAATTTATATAATAAATACATCAACTCAATCGACAAGTGCACCTCAACATATATAGCAGACTACAGTCTAACAATGACAATGCCCAACTGCTTCTTCCTAAAACATTTAATCATAATTAGGCCAACAGCAAAAATCGATAGTGCAATTGATCAACCTCACAACAAGAAGCATGAGAAGCTTTACTATTGCCCGCATTGTAATTACATCATTTGATTGAAATAAGCCTTATACTTACCTCAACATTACATAAAGGGTTAAACTGTAGTTAGATTTAGTAGCTTTCACACATTTGATACAAATCTAAATCTTTCCGTCTCAAGATAGAAAGGTGTAATTGATCAACCTCACAACAATAAGCATAAGCAACTTAACTACAGTCCGCATTGATCAGTAAGGTTACGATGTATAATTACATACTTTGATTGCAATAAGTCTTATATTTATCTCAACATTTCATAAGGGATTCAACTGTAACTACATTTAGTAGATTTCACACGTTTTATGCAAGTCTAAATCTTTTCATCTTGAGATCAGAGAATAAGATATCTTCTATACAGTGAAAATTTTCCAAGTAACTGGCAACAGAACTTCACATTTCACTGACACAGTATCATCCCATTTAATATTTCATTTCCTAAAAAGGGTCAACAACTCTATTCTTTTGACATAAATAGTATAAAGCTTTTCGTGACGTAATGAACACAGAAACCCACTTAAATACACTAACAGAAAAGCAGAGAATGCATAGCACATGAAAACAAAATAGTGAAATCGGGCTAATGAAACATATGATTCACAAAGAGGACTATAAGAAATGCCAGTATAAATCCTTAACATATTTCCTTATCTAAGCCTCTTCAATTGTGCCTACAAGTGTTACGACGTACCTCTAGGGTAAACAATGAGGCGACAATCCCGATTTCCAATCTGAAACCTCCTACTCTTAATGCAAAGCCCAGTAATTTTCCTCTTTTTCAAAAGATCCTTCAACCTGGTAAAATTCTCAATTCTCCATGTAAACTTTCCCATATAACTATCAGACTTCCTCTGATTCCCCCCATTTCTTCCACCTACAAGTGTGCCACTCTTGGAGAAACTGCTCAGCTCCTTAATAACATGGAAAGATGTGCTGAAAACAGCAGTGTCGTCCACCAAGAATCCCGCCTCAGGCCCCAAGAAATCCGACATTTTCATATAGTCATTCCAGCCCAAACTTGTGTTGTCTCCGCTCTTATTGTCTGCCGCAAAGCGGCCATAGCTATCCCGGTGCACGGGGTTCCCATTACCCGGTTTCTGCTTCTGATTCAACACTGACATCCTAAACAAACACCAGCAACTCCTATCCGTTGTCAGTGAGTTCTTCTCAGTGTCCTTGCTCTCCAAACACATAGACAGATACTCCACACCATTGACGACACTCTGGTACACACTAATGCGCAAGTTACACTCCCCAGCTGGGAAAACAGGGCTCATTATTTTCTGAGTTTTTATCATCTCCTTAAACAAGGTGAAATTATGCACTTTCCAAGTGAACTTCCCACTCAAGACGTCCCCAACCACAGGGCCAATAACGCCTCCTCCGCCCGTCACAGACGCATTATTCGACTGCAAATCGTGATTGTCGCGCGAGAAGGAAAAGGACTCGTGAAGAATCAATATATCGGCGGTGATGAGAATGCAGTCATTGGATGAGTGGAGGAAGCCAATCCTGGGGTCTAGAAGAGAATTGAGAGAGGCGAAATCGCACCATCCATGGGACTTCTTCTTGGAGGAGAATCGATGCCAGCTGTCCCTGTGCACGCACTTGGACGGGTCCGAAAGATTATCAATGGCAAGACGATAACTTGCGAAGCAATCCCACTTAGAGGAAGCTGTGTTTCGCGGGTCGATAATCTGTAGATAAATAGAGAGATAGCCCGGGAGCGCCTGGGAATCCCCTTTAGGGTAAATCAGCAGGCGGCAATCGAAACCCCCGACTTCGAAGTATTTACTCCAGAGTGCCCGCGATTTGATTCTTGGGAAATTGGCGATAGTCCATTTGCAGACGGCGGAATAATCGGTCCTCCGGTCGACGACGACGGAGTCGGAGGAGGCGGTGGAGGCGAGGGAGGGGGAGGCATCGCGCAGCGGATCCTCGACGGGCATGGAGGGGGGCTTGTCCGATGCACGATGGGAGGCGAGCGGCACTGCCAGGGAGGTGAAGGCGGCGTCGGAGGAGGAGACGGCGACGTCGTTCTGGGATTGTTGATGGTGTTTCATCGCCCCCGATGGGAAGGAAACAGACAGATGACGGACGATACGGGAGGGATATGGCAAGAAAATGGAATGGGCTCTCTCTCTCTCTCTCTGTATGTGTGTATGTATCTGTGTGTGTGTTTGCTGCCTGCCCTGCCTGCCTGCAGTTAGGTTTTGCTTTGCTTTGGGGTGTATTCGTCTACCTTCGCCTCTTCTCCTCTCCTTCTCTTCTCAATTCTCATCTCCTCTTTCTTGATTTTATCATTTCTTTATTGTTTTTTATTTTTTTATCTGCATTTCTTTATATTCTTGTTACCTATTTTACAATTGATTATTACGTAATATATATTATGTCTAATTTTGTTGGGTCAATTATCTCGACAAATATATTGTCTAGTTCTCAATTTTATTTTTGTTTTCTTTTATGTGTATTTCATAATTTCTTATTTATAAATTTTACATTCTTTCAAAACGACAGTTATATTTGTTTTTGACGTGTTTAAAAATAACTGATTTTAATAATAATTAATGTATTTTGAGTTAAATGATAAATTCATCTTTCTGAATTTAACTGTAATTGAATGATATTTGTGCAAATATATGTAGTTAAAAAAGTATGTGCAATAGATAAAATAGATAGTTATTAAATTCAGATTGATCTCATGTTGAATTAACTCTGACTGAACCAATCAAAACTATTCATTTTAATTATACTTTTTTATTTTAAAATTATTGATACAAGATTTAGGGTAGGATTACACCTCAACATATGATCTGGGACCTTTCTAAACAATGATTCAGATTGATCTGAATTAACTATGGTTAAATCCAATCAAAATCATTCATTTTAATTATAATTTTTAATCTTAAAATTATTGATACAAGATTTAGGGTCAGGATTAAGCTCAACAGATGATCTGAGGCTTTTGAATTAACTATGGTTAAATCCAATCAAAATCATTCATTTTAATTATAATTTTTAATCTTAAAATTATTGATACAAGATTTAGGGTCAGGATTAAGCTCAACAGATGATCTGAGGCTTTTCTAAATAATGCTTCAGTTTCATGTTGACCCGGTACATAATAATACAATATACAACACAATATATTATTGATTTCAACCCATTAAATATATATTTACTTCGTCCCTTAACAAACTATTTATTTTTCTATTTTGCTCCGCTAGATAACTAAGTATTCATTTTTTTTAAGTAACTGTACTATATACCTAACATTACAAATACCTTTACGACTTACAATATATTACACGAATGTCATTACCTTTACATCATACAATACAAAATTATTTTAATCACTTTTACTTTATTCTTATTGCATGTCAATATAATACTAATATACTTTAAACTATGTGAAAAAAATAAACAGATACTTACTTGAGAGACAAATGAAGTATATACAATACAATAAAGTATATACAATACAACATAATATATAACTATACAACTCATACTTCTATATAATACAGTATACAATACAATACACTATTGATTTCAACCCACTAAATATATATATACAAGACAATATAATATATAACTACAACTCATATTTTTATATAATACAGCTATGTGTTTTGCCACATGAAAAATAGGTTGTTTGTTTTAATCTTTTGTACTGATTTGGCAACTGCCCTAAATAATTTTTCCTCTACTAAATTTATTCCTATTTCTCTTTTAAATATGTTCATGAAATTTATTACATTACTAATTTTAGCAAAATAAAAAAATGAACATGTAACTATTACTCAACTATTTATATACGCTTCGGTATAGCAATTATGCCTTAAATGTCAGCCTTGTGCTAATTTTCTCCAAAAACACATAATGAATACCATAAAGCTTCAATCTTTAGTGCAGATAGCATCGTTCTCTTAAAATAAGAGTTATGTGCTATCTGTTTGTTTTTCAAACCGATGTTCTAGAAAAGTATATACGTTGTTGTACATAAATATGTTTAGTGTTCTACAAAAATATGTTAATGTTCTATATAAATACGTCTCATGCTATAAAGAAGTATTCTATAAAGTATATATTGTGCTCTATAAAGTATATATCTTGTGCTATTTGAACTTTTGATTGATGCTATCAAAACAATTGAACGATATTTTCTAAGAACTTGAACGATGTTGTAAGATCACAATAAGGTGAGCTTGATTTTTTTAAATCAGCATTGTAGACAAAAAATTGTGTTATTTTTAATAAATATAAACTTTGTACAAATTATATTTAATTTGGATTTAAAGCGGGTCATATTCTCTAGTTTGGTCATTTGATTCTCTTTACGGGTCGATTTGTTTTTCAACTTGGATTTGAATGGCTTCTTTAATTCGAAGAGATTTGGCCTTCGATTTGGCTTTGCCGGATTTTGGAGGGCTTTGGTCTATGTGCGGGCGATTTGATCGTCGACTTTAGATTAATGTTTTCTTTAGATAATCCGAGACTTTCATCTTTGGTTTGTCTTTGTTGGCTTTTGGAGAGCTTTGGTCTCCGTGTGGGCGATTTGATCGTCGGCTTTGGATTTGATGTCTTCTTTGGATGATCCAAGGCTTTGATCTTTGGTTTGGCTTTGCCGGATTTTGGAGGGCTTTGATCTTTAATGTAGTTTGTTGGCGGATTTGAGCTTTGATTTGACTTTGTCGACTTTTGAAGGGCTTTGGTCTCCATGTAGACGAATTTGATCATTAGCTTTGAATTTGATATCTTCTTTGGACGATCCGAGACTTTGATCTGTGAGGAGGTGGATTTGGTGCTCTGTAACAATTTGGCGGCGTGTCCATTTGACTTTTGGATCGAAGAGGGCCAGGTTGATGGTTTTGACGAAGAACGCGACGAACGTCTTAAAACTTTGGGATGAACTTTGGAGGCTCTTTCTTGGCTTTGACGAATTCTTCAACGGCTTTTGGAGCTTTGATCCTTCGGCTTGGGCATACGACGAAGAACGTTAACTCCATCAATTCGTTAACCAATATTGGATCATTTGTCCAAATAAATGACTTTCGACGAAAAACGTTTCAAATGGCACGGAAAACATGAAAAACAATATAGAGAGAGTCTAAAGATTTACCCATTTGCTTAAATCCTACATGTAACTTAGGTGTGTCAAATGAATTGGTTATGACCTCTATTTATAGGGAATGGGTGGTCTCGGCTTCCTTTTTTAATGATGTCATGTGGTGCATTCTGATTGGCCAATATGAAGATTTTATAATCTTTCATTTTTCATCGGATGTCGTTTTTCATTCTTGAAAGATTTGATTATGCGTCTTCCTCTCTCGCCGAGATCTTTATATCATTTCCTTTTTTGGAAGATATTAATTTAAATACTTCCTTTATTGACGAGATTAATTTATTTTGTTGTCAAATTTATTATGACTCTATTTATAAACGTGATATTTGTATGATATATTCTTTAAACAGATTTTTGCGTTAATGGCTGATATTTATTCTACAAAATTTAACACATATGCATAATTAAATATCACACATTTATTATATCATAATTTTATGTTCTTCCAATATATATGATATTTAATTCAATTTAGGCATTTAATTTGTAATGCCTACAAGCACCATAACTGACACCATTTATTTAAAATTTATTCATAACAAATGTCCTTTATTACCGTCTCTCTTTATTTTTTAACTAAATTTCTAAAAATATCTTCAATATTTTTTATTACTTTTCTCACTTTATTAATAAAATATTTATTTTTTAAATTTCTATGTCGGACCCTAAATGTGTTATTTTACGAAACGGATGGAATATTGTATTTATACTTTTGTCAGCCAATTATCCAAAAAGTTATATTTACGTAAATAGTTTTTAATTACATTGTTTGTTTTTCCAAATAATAACAAAGGATGAAAATAGGTAAATTAATACAATAAAAATGAAAATTTTCAGATTACATGAGAACTCTTGCATATGGTTACACCAAGAAAACAAAACATGTACTAGTGCGATTATATGTAAATCACAAAATTGGATTGTCCCCTGAAAATTTTCTTTACCAAAAGTTCTTTATTTGTACAAATTGAACAAAAGATTCATAAAAAGAATAACAGAACCATGGAAATAATGAAGTTGAATACTGAGAATGTTTTATATTGTAAACTCCTTCAACGTAAATGATAAAAATAAGGTAAAATAGCATAAAATCCCCTTGTAGTTTGTTGAATTTGCTGAAAAATCCATTTGGTTTTAAAACTCCATGAAACGATCCGTAAAACCTCCATTCTATTAGGACTTAACTGAGAGTGTATGTAACGCGCTTCAAATGCGATTTTTATCCGGAAAGTAATCAACATCTCTATGAAGTTACTAAAATAACCCTCCGAGCACTTTCTCTTCTTCCCATTCTCTCTACTCTCCTCTCTCCTTCCCCTTCTTTTATTCGTTGATTCGAACACATAAAGTGATAAATATCTGGTTCACACCGCTGGTTCTTGAACTTGGTGTGTTTGAAGAGGAATTGGGGAAGAATAAGGAAGAAAAAAAATTGAGAAAAAAAAACAGAAAAAAAGAAATGGTGGGCTTGAAGAAGAATAGGGGAAGGAGAAGAAAAAGAAAAAGAACTGGTGCACCTAAAGAAAATTGAAGAAGAATAAAGAAAAAAGAGATTGGAAAAAAAGAAAAAAAAGAACCTGGTTCGTCTGAAGAAGAATTGGAGAAGGAGTTGAATGAAGAAAATAGGGGAAAAAAAGAAAAAAAATTAACCTATTCACCTGAAGAAGAATTGGGGAAGCAAAATGAAGAAAAAAAAATTGGAAAAAAAAACAAAGAAAGAATCTGATTCGTTGAAGAAAAAAATTGAAAAAAAAAAATAAAAAATAATCTCTTCACTTGAAGAAGAATTGAGAAAAAAGAAGGAAAAAAAATAATAATAATGAGAGTGAATGTCTGGAAGGAGAATAAACAAGAAAATGAGAGTGGATGTTTGAAAAGAAAAAATATGAGAGGTAAAGTAAATTAGAAAAAATATAAATAATGACATAACTTTAAATATGATAAAATTTAATGTTTGTTATTAGAATTTAGAGGGGATGAGCGAGTGTGCAACATTTTATAATCAGATTTTTTGGAATTTTAGAATGACAGGGGATTTTCAGTGAATTCGAAAAACCACAAACATATATTTTTACTATTTTGCCTGAAAATAATGAGTTCTATCATTTGGCCCAAAGAAAAATTTATTATATCAATCAAATTTATACAATTAAATATAACTTCAATAATGAACTATAAAAAAACTTCACACTAATTACAAAAATCAAATTCTAAGTGCAAAAGATCTAACAACAAACAATTATTTCAAAACACCAATGAATAAGATTCAAGAACTCAAATAAATAAGTTAGTAAAAATTCCACAATACCAAAAAATATCAAAGATAATGAAAATTGTTGATCAAAATCAAGTTAAATAAATCATTTCTTACTTTTGATCATCTAGGATATATGAATTGATATTGTACTTCCAAATATCCTCTCCAAAAACCAATTCTACAAATAAAGACATAATATAAAGCTATTTACTCTTATAGGGTGCGTATGTTTGAGGATTGGATTTTAAATACATTATTTATTCTATTTTTTTTTTCAAAAATATCAAATTAAACACCTATTTCTTATTTTTTATATTATACTAAAATTAATTTTATATTCAAAACATTGCATCAACCCTATTTATATCACAACAATACGTCAGCAGTAACTATGAACTCAATATTTGTAGTAGATAAGTTACTTTTCTTTTTGTCATTTATGCTTAAATAACTGAGCAATGTATTATTATATTTCAAAATTTATCCAAATATTATTATATTTTTTACTTTCATATTGTAATTGTCTATATTTCTTTGTTACTCTTTATTTCTGTCATTCAAATATATTTCTATTTCTTATCATAAAAAATAATTATGTTTTCTTTTTAGCAAGAAAAATATCATATTTTTATATTTTTTCTTTGCTATAAAAAATTTCTATTTTTAACCATTTTTTAAAATAACTTGTGCCCGTTAAATAAATATAAATTTAAATAACGGAAGAACTACTATTTATTTTGAGATGTTTCCGAATTTTTGCAATTTAACTTACTTTACACTCATTTTATTATTATTATTATTTCTACAAGTTACAATTAAAATCATCACAAATAAAAAATAAAACCAAAATTATACTCCTTATGTTCCATATACGATGACCTTTTAGTTAGGTACAAGGTTATTTAGTTAATGTATATTATTAGTTATTAATAAGAATACATTATTATATTATTTTATTATTGTTGGTATTTTAAATATTTCAAGTATTATATTCCAACAAAGTATATGCAACATGAATATTATTTTATAGTGAATAAATTTTTTTATAATACAAGTAGATTAAAAAAATACATGTAATTATTTATAATTAACATAAACTAATTTTATAAAAAATGTGAAGTTTTAAATATAAATAATTTTAATATTTATTTAATTGAAGAAGAAGATAGAAATAAAAGGATTTTGAATGTGTTATACTCACAAGAAATTTAATCAAATTGATAAGTATATTTAACATGAATAAATTTATTAAAAATAAAAACAAGTCATCTTTTATTGGATAGACAAAAAAAAAAAAAATGATCATATATAATGAAACAGATGGAATATTACCTAAAAAGTTATGCCTAAAACAAAATTAGAAATTATTTTTGAAAAAATATAGTAAAAAAAAAAAATAGTAGTAATTATTTTCAGTACTCTCTCCGTCCTGTCCAGATAACATTTTATTTTATTTTTTTCTCTTGAAAGATGATTCATTTTTACCATTTTAATAAATTTATTTATTTTAAACATATTTAATAAATATGAATTAATTTAATTAAAATTTTAATATCTTACACATGAGATCCACTCAATTTTTTTTTTTTTATTTGTATAGCTCTTTTTAATAAATAAATATTTTTATTTATATCATTTTTTAATGTATATATTATATTGAATAGTATAATCTAGTATTATAATTATAGTTTTATTTTTTATTTTTTAAAGTTAAGAATGTAATAAAAAATAAAATATAAATTTTTTAAAATAAATTTAATATTTTTTTATTGAAAAATGAATTTAATAAAAATACGTGCATAAATTCATATATAATTTTTATTTAATAAATTGTTTACTTAAATATTAAATAATTTATATAATTTTTTTATTAAATACAAAGTAGTATAATATATAGAAAATATATTTTTAAAAAATATATATTATATAATTTTATAATTAAAATAATAAATTAATTGATCGTCAGAGAGAAATTTTAAGCATAGTTCTACAATCTAAGGGAAAAAAACAAGATAGATTCTTAACTACCGGTATGAGATGGCAAAAAGAGAAAATATAAAAACATTCTCCGTACTCCTGTATTGTATTTTTGTTTTTAATATAATAATTAATATTAGAAAAAAATTAATTTTTGGTCTCAATATAACTAAAATTTATCAATTTTGATCATAATATAAAAAATTCATCAATTATAGTTCTATTATAAACAATTTCAATCAATTTTAGTCTCATAATAAACATTTTCAATCAATTTTGGTCCCACCATTAAAAAACTAACGAAGATTGCTACGTGGACATAACAGAAGTGATGTAGCAGTGACCTGGAAACTACACGGTCATGTACAACTATACACTACCATGTTGTTACATGACCATGTATATTTCAATGTATAATATATGATCATGTTATTACATGACCATGTATAATTCTATAAGGCTGTGTACCTTTTCTGTTTTGGTCTAAAATTTTATTTTTTTATTTTTTTTATTTAAAAAAAATAAATCTTTTGAATTTATAATACTCCGTTGATATAGTTAAAATGAAAAAAAAATATAATAATCATAATATAATTAAAATGTACATTAATTTTAGTTCAAATATAAATATTTATCGAGTATGTTCTTTTGAAAGATTTTTTCTAAAATTTTATTATTTACCAAAAAAAATTCTCTTACAAACATCCAATTATTGTATTGAAATAATAGATTAATATATGCAAAATTAAAAAAGAATAATAGAATTTTAGACATAACTTTTCAAAAAAATATATCTTATAAATTTTTATATATTGATTTTGTCCATTTTAACTATATCAACTATTTTAAATTCAAAATATTTTTTTTAAAAAATATATAACAAAAAAATAATATTTTAAACTAAAACAGAAATGTGCACGACCGTGTAACAACATGACAATGTATAATTATACATTGAAATATACATGACCGTGTAATAACATGGCCGTGTATAATTGTACATAACCATGTAGTTTCTAAGTTAGCTGTCACGTCACCTCTGTTATGTCCTCGTCAGTAATTTCCGTTAGGTTTTTAACAATGGGACTAAAATTGTTTATAATGAGACTAAAATTGATGAATTTTTTAAATTGGGACCAAAATTGATAATTTTTAGTTCTATTCGAACCAAAATTGATTTTTTCTCTTAATATTATTTAATGTAATAATTAATATTAAAAAATTAATGTAGAGAGTATAAAAATACCAAAATACCCATATTTTTATCCAAATTACAAAAATATCTACCATACTTGTATTTTTTAAGAGCAAAAATATTAAATTACCTTATACACTTTTATTAACTCATAAAATAGTAAAGGATATCATTTTACATTTTTATCTGTCTCAAAAATAATTTAGTAATTGTACTACATACCTAATATAATTAATGTCATTATAATTTCCAATATATTAAGCAAATGTCATTACATTTATATTTCATAATCTAATAGGGTTTTTTTTTCTTTTTTATCTTTTTATTATTATAAACCAATATTATACTAGTATTAAAAAATGTACGTGCAAAAAAATAAATATTGTTCTACTTCGAAATGGAGGTAGTATCCCCTCTGTCTCATAACTAGATATCCATTTGTTTTTTCACGTAATTTTATAAATATTATTATTATATTAGAATGTAGTAAAAATAAAGTAGAAATAACTAAAATAACCTTATTAGTATGTGTGATATAAAAGTAATGACATTCGTATAATATATTGTAAGTTGTAAGGGTATTTGTAATGTTAGATATATAATATTTAATAAAAAAAATGAAATGAATACTTTGTTATGAGACGGACTAAAAATGAAAAAAATGAATACTTTGTTATGGGACGGAGGGAATATTATTTTTCAATCAACTAAAAAAAAGCAAATGCCGGGAATAAGGGAGTAATACTATAAGGGTGTGTTTGTTTGGGGGTTTGAATTTTGAGTTGGAATTTGAATAGTAAAAATTTTGAATTTAAATAGCTGTATGATGTGATATAAATAAGTGTTGATGTGATGTTTTGAATGTAAAATTGATTTTTAGTATATTATAAAAAATAAAAAATAATTATTTAATTTGATATTTTTTGGAGAAAAAATTGAATGAACAGTGTACATGAGCGATAATCGCTCAAACAAACACACCCTAAAAGATTTGATCAGAAGTATGAAATAAAATAAAAACACAAACAAACACGTACCAAATAAACAGTTGTGCGTTGGGCATCTCACGTGTGACTAAAGTGGTTGTCCTACAATCAATAATTTATTATTTGATTTTACTGTTGAAGGCGTTGATTCGGCCACGCCATCTCCTCTCTCTCTCTCTCTCAGATCCCAAATGCGCTGCGCCGTGCCGCCTGGTTTCCCTCCATTTCCAATCCCTTGCCACTCCTTCAAGTTATCTTCTGCTCTCCATTGTTTCAATTTCAGATTCTGGTTTTATGTATGTCAATGAAGATCGTCGGCTTGAGCTCAGATGTCTTCGTGTGATGGATGAAGAAGTATGGCGCTTTCTTCTTATTTTACCTTCGCTCCTTTTCCGCAGGTCTCCTTTCTACCTTTTTACCTGTTATTTCCTGTTTGAGCTTTTGTTAATTACTCGGATTGGATTATTCTGCTGATTGTGTGGCCGGTGATTTGTTGGTTTTTGTTTGAGATTTGAGCAATTAATTGAGTTTTCTGTGTTAGTTATGTAATCGATGGTGAAAGAAGTAGATGTAGTGGAGATGAGGATGCAGCTTGTTCAGAAGATGTATGCAACAATTTGAAACCAAAAAATGCTAACTTTTGTAACTCTCTGTGTTTCTATCTTTGAGCTCTGCTGTGCTATTCGAGCTCAAGATATTGAAGTTTCAAAAATTTAATCTAAATGTCTGAAAGAATCGAGATGATTTTGGCTTTGGTATTCCTCGTGTCAGACTGTAGTCATATTTGTTTGTTTATATTATTGTAATTGGCAACAAGCATGTATTGAGAGAGTTGGGGATTGAATGTTCCTTGTTGCAGCTGTGCTATTCGGATCTTAAATGGAAGCAGAATAGTTTAATATCTCTGAAGGCTCCAAGAAGAAAATCTCAGAGCTGTTGGATTCTCAAATCAGTCTTAAACAGCAGGAGCTCTTCGAGCATTAGTGACAATGGAGAAACCGAACCTGCTAGGATTCTTCTAGAGAGGTTGTTTGCTCAGACCCAAAAACTCGAGCAGCAAATAGGTAGTGATCCTTCTTCACCTGATGCTGTTCAGCTGGGTGTGAATCTTGGTAAGCTCGAGACAGATCTTTATGCTGCTCTGGCTGCCTTGAAGAAAAAGGAGGAGGATTTACGAGACGCGGAGAAGAATCTCTCCTTAGAGTATGAAGAAATTAATCGTTCCAGGGAGGACTTGGAGCAGCGAGAAAAAGATATACTAGCTGCTAAAGTAAAGCAAGAAAAACTAGAAGAGGAGCTAAGACTAGCAAATATAGAGTTAACTTCCCAAGCTACAGAAATCAGTGATCTTAAACATCGTCTGCAGGAAAAGAATGACGAGATTTCTGCTTCTCAATCCGCGCTCTCTGCCAAGGAAGAGGAAATCTTGAAGATGAAGCATGATTTAGTGAAGAAGAATGAAGAGGCTACGAATGCTGAATCAGAGCTCAAATCTAAGGCCAAGCTCCTGGATGAAACAAATAAAATTGTGGCGAAGCAAAAGTTCGAGCTGCGG
The DNA here is from genome assembly GCF_009805555.1 of Andrographis paniculata. Taxonomy (NCBI): domain Eukaryota; kingdom Viridiplantae; phylum Streptophyta; class Magnoliopsida; order Lamiales; family Acanthaceae; genus Andrographis; species Andrographis paniculata. The sequence goes on from NW_026137589.1 coordinate 2,485,018, forward strand.
AAACTCCAAAGAGCTATTCAAAAGAAAGATGAAGAGCTAAATTCTTCCATCATGGCTCAGAAAATAGAAGCCCAGAAATTGAAAGTTGCAGAGGTGAACTTGGAGAAGAAAACTATGGATTGGCTATTGGCGCAAGAGGAGCTGAAGAAACTAGCCGGGGAAACATCTAAGCTTACAAAAGAAGTTAACGAAACTCAGGACGAGTTTGTAAGAGCAAGGAAGCTGCTTTCGGATGTCAGATCTGAGCTGGTTTCCACTCAGAGTGCATTAGCTTCATCTAGAGAATTGATCAACAGTCGAGAAGAGCTTCTGCAAAAGCAAGTTAAAGATCTTGAGGAACAACGGAGGAGTGTGATGTCTTATATGACGAGTTTGAGAGATGCTGAAGCGGAAGTGGAGAGCGAGCGATCTAAACTGCGGCTTGCTGAAGCTCAAAACAAGGAGCTTGAAAGGGATTTATCTGTGGAGAAGGAGCTCGTCCATGAGTTGCAGAAAGAATTGGAAAAAGAGAGAGTATCTTTGAAGCAAACAATGCAAGAAATGTCAGCTCTTCAGGATGAGATAGAAAATAAGAGTGCTGCTTTCGAAGAAACGCAGATTATCCTAAAGGATAAAGAGTCGGAATTAGTGGACGCAAGGGTAGAGATCCAGAAGTTAAAATCCGAACAGGATTCACTCCAACTAATACTGGAGGAAAAAGATATGGAACTCACGAATGCGAAGAAAATGCTGGAAGAAGTAAATCGGGATATATTTCAACTGAAGGGGATTCTTGTAAACCGGGAAGATGAGCTCATTCAAGCGACGTCCATGTTAAAGGAGAAAGACGAACATGTCCAAACCATTCAGCATGAATTAACCCACGCAAAACAGAAGTTCTTCGAAGCTGAGTCTGTGGTAGAAAAGATTGTTGACCTCACTAATAAAGCTGTTCAATCATTTAAAGATGAAGAAAACCACGACACCCTAAGCCCACTCCATGAAAACACGAGGTCGCGACCTCCATGGCTAGACAGGGAAGCTGGCGACGGTTTTAAATGGCAGAAGAAACAGCTGGAAGCCGAGCTTGAATTCACCCAAGAAAGCCTGAGAGCTAAAGAAACAGAAATTCTCGCTGCGCAGAAGGCTCTTGTCATAAAAGACGAGGAGCTGAAAACAGTCCTCCAAAAACTGGAAGATGGAGAGAAGGAAATAGCACAACTGAAAAAAGATGCTACACGCGACAAAGAAGATCTAAAACAACTTTATGCTTTGGCGCAAGAAAGAATGGGCGACAAAAGTGTCGCAGACATTGCAATCGAGAAACTTCAATTGGAAGCAGCTCAACTGGAGGTCGAAGCTGCGACAAGTGCGCTGCATAAAATCACAGAAATGAGTCGACAACTTCTGAGCAAAGCTGGAGCAAGCATCGAAGTAGATTACGAGGGCCAAGTTTCGGAGGAGAATGGTTTGGAGGCGAGAATGGATGTGGTAGGCGACGATGAGATTTGTGTAGATGTTAAGTCGGAGATCTCCCGGCTACTGAGTTTGACTGAGAAGCTTGTCGAAGAGTCGGCGGCTGCGGCACAAGCCGGCAGAGGTGAGTTTTAGCTTTGAGTTTGTGTTGGTTGAGTCTCAGATATGCATGCATAGATGCTTTGTGTTACCTCTCTTGTGTTATATATATGTATATTGATCTAACTTCTATTTTCTTTGATTGATTAGTTTGATGTGTTTATTTGTGTTTTGGGGGTATTTGTTTTTTTTTTTTCTTTTTTTCTACTTTTTTGATAACTTCGAAATACTATTTATTTATTTATTTTAATGACGTGTAAACCGCAGTCGTTACTTTGGGTAAATTCCGGCCGAACTTAATATCCTGAATACCACCGTGTAAATTAGGCTCCACAGGCAAATCACTAGGCTATTTTGAAATACACTTTCTGGGTTCGTCTAACATATTTTGAATATATATATGTATATAGTAGGTGATATTTTAAATAAAAAATAGATATTTAAAATGATAATAAGTAGTTGATTATGAATATTAGGTAAGCAAAGCTCAAGTAAATAGTGGCAGTGACATGCTTACTTGATTATTTTTTTATTTTTATTTTTTTTGGTTTTGAATTTTTCTGAACAATAATTTAGGTTTGACAACTTTTTTTTTGAAAATTTGAGGATTAAACTATTAGTAGAAATTTGGTAGAGAGAAATTCAAGATAATGAAATACTTTATCTACGACCCATTGGCTTGATTTTGGGGCTGGGCTCCAACCCAACTTTATTTTTTTACTTTCTCATTCGTTCCATATAAATTATAAAATATAATTATTTATTTTAATTGCTATCGTAAATTTTATAATTTTTTAAAATTTTAATTTATCTAATTTTAATTTATAATTATATTTATTAACTATAATTATTTTCATTCGTACACGTCTTACTTATTAAGCAGTACTTAGTAGAGTAATATGTAGTTTTATTTTTAAAATGGAGTAATACTATAGTTTAACATTATTTTTTGAATTAAGTATTTTTATTTTTTTTGGAATTTTGTTAGTTTTTTTTCGGTATGTTGGGTAATTTTATTTTTAAAAAAAATAATCTATAAAATTTGTTAGAAAGTATTATGATTTTATTTTTTGAAAAATATATGTAATTTTAATTTTTTAAAATAATGTATTTTTATTTTTTGAAACTTGATATATAAATTTTATTTTTTGAAAAATAATATATAATTTTATTTTTATGAAAGTAATATATAATTTTTATTTTTGAAAATATTTGTTTGTATATTTTTCATAAAAAATAAAATTAACTTTAATAAATGTAATTTTTAAATAAAATATAAATTACATATTTTTGGGTGATAATATAAAAAAATTCAAAATTTGTGTGTAATTTATAAATATTGAAAATTATATAAAACAATAGTATAAAAAGAAATATTAACTTTTTAAAGTAAATATTAAAGTTTATAGTTAGAAAAAATTGTTTGAGATTAATTTAAAATATAATTAAATTTGTTTTTTAAAGAATAATATCTTTTTATTAAAAAAAATATTGAATAAATATTGTAATTTAATTTTAAATCACAATCAAATAACTAATAGTTAGAAAAGGACACCCTAAACATTCTAGGCAATAAATTTTAATTGAATTAATTGAAAAAGAAAAATTGTCATTATCTTGTAACTGAATATAACGAAGGTAGCCATAAAAGAGAAGAAATGAAAAAAGGTGAAATTATTGATTATTTATGTGGACGAAGTTTGACGTAGTCATCAACTACACCACGCATGTGAGCGTTAAATTAATAAAGATTGAAACGGACTGTGGGCTAATCAATATTCTACCAATTATATATATATATATATATGTCTATATATTTTTTTTTATTATTTATTATTTTTTTTCAGATTCCTCAAATTAAATGAATATACACTCCATGAATTATTCTCTTGTGCGGCTGAATAATATTTTATATGTTGCATATATGTCATGTAACTATATATATTACTTTCCTCTAGGTTACCATTTTTTATTTTTTCCGTTCCAAAATAAAGTTACTATTTTTTAATTTAATAATTATAATATCTACTTAATATAATAAATACCTCAATTTACATAATTACATTTATATCATATCATATTAATATGGTTAATTTAATCTTTTTACTTTTATTTTTATTTTATACGAATATTTTTCTTTGAATGAGTTTGAAAAAAAATTGAATGTATTTCTATTGATGAATTTGAAAGAAAAATTAATTTAAATTTGATATAAAAATAATTTTTTATGAAATATTTTATGAAATTGAAAAAAATATATTTTTTTCGAACAGAATCCAAATAAGCTAAAAAAACATACCCACAGCTCCAAAGCCAATATTAACATTATAATTATATAATAATTATTATTCACATAATTCCAGCAAAACAAATAAATCGTCCACAATAAATATATACACAAGACAGAGAAAGCGTGTGAGTTTCCAGAAGAGCTTAAACGTTGCAACGTCGACAAATTTACCACAAGTTAAGAACCGAGTTAAAATAAATAAATAAATGTAAGGAAAGAACTTTACCATCTCCCACAGCCTAAGTCCTGAAAATCTCAGCAATCGTCGGAGGACGCCATCCCCCGCCGGCGCCGGCGCTCTGTCCAGCCTCATCAACATTATTTTCTCCGTCATTCTCCGGCAGCGGCGCAGCCGCGCTCGTCTTTCCCTTCGACGATCTCCCGACCCCAATCCGAACAACGTTCTTAACCAAAAGTCCCGTCTTCATAGCCATAAATAGCCCGAGTGCGATCGCCATCGGCCTCACGGCCCAGTGAAAATCTTCGAGATGTTGATACTTCTTCGCGACGGTAGTACAAGACCCGAACGATACGATCTCGACTTCGCTAGGATCTGCCAAGAAGTCGCGATTATTTTCCCCGATTGACAGTTTTCCGGGGAATTTAACGACGAGGCAGCCGTTCGGCAAAACTTGGCATATCCGGCCCGTCAGCCAGTCACCGCCGACTTTCCGCGGCCATTCGAATCGGGGGCTGAATACGCTCGTCTTCAGCTTCACGAACTGCCCCGCGCAATAAGGTTTTGCCATTTCGAATTGCGAATAATTTCCGTTCCAAAGGGTCTCGGCCCCGATGGACGCGACGGACACGATCCCGTCGCGGCTGACGGAATGGACGATCCCGACGGGGGAATGCTTCTTCGCTTCTTTCTTCATGCGAACCCAATCTCCCGCGGCCAATCCGTACGTCACTCGCTCCAATGTCGAGACATGGACTCGGAGGGGGTCGTGGATTCCGTGCACCCTCACTAAAACAAACCCGTCTTGATCGGTGTCGCGCTCGAGGCCGACGACGATCCCCTCCGGGACTTCCATGTTCGTCGGGTTGCACGAGTCGGGCAATTTCCTAGATCGAACGACGTCGCCGACTTGGAGATGATCCTTCGCAAGGAACCACTCGTTGTAACCAATCCCACCCGGCTTTTCCCGGATCATTTTACTTCCAAGAGGGTGGACGGCGGTTTGCGAGCTGCGAATTCGGTAAAAACGGTATAAAACGCAAATGCAAAAAACAAAACTTTGATAAGAAAACCGAGCATTCATTCTTTATACCTCTTGAAAGCGCATAAAATGTCCGCCATAAGAGGGCGACTTCGGAAATCATACTCGAAACAGCCGGCAATAACATTCTCAACGTCCGGAGGGAGCCCGTCGGGAATCTGCGGTTTTTCTTGCTTATCTACAACTAATGTGTACACTTCTCCGATTGATTTGCCGCTCCAAGGCTGTGTTCCTGTTAGCATTTCAACAATGCAGCAACCAAATCCCCACGAATCAGTCTCAACCGATATAGGGCCTCTCACTTCTGGCTGCCATTGTTCGGGAGCCATATAATTAGGAGTACCGAGCCGCCGGACCATGTCGGAACTCGGCAACGACATCCCTAACAGCACGTAAGGGACACCGACATCCCCGACAAGTGCTCGATCATTTCTATTCAGAAGAATGTTATAAGGTTTAAGGTTGAGGACAAGAATTCCTTTCGAATGCAGATCCATTATCCCTTGCGCCATATCCGCCCCGTACCTGTCCATAACGATCAAATAGCAAGTAAATTACACAATCACGCACGAAGAACGCATTCAATGGATGCCATATACGACTCAGTATAAGAACATTTTAAAGAAACGTAAAATTATTACAAAGCCATACGCTCTTAAAGTGTAATCAAATTTGCGAAACAATAAGCCCACAGGAGAACTAAATCATAGTAATGCATCAAATAGATGTCACAAAACAATTGCTTACGAACATCTTAAAGAGTCGTAGATTCGTAATCTCATTACAAAGATATAAGACATAACCGCGCTTGTGAATAAAGCAATCAAATTCACCTCAAACATCACACACCGAGGAACAATTAAGCCCATTTACGAACATCTTGACGAGTTGTAAATTCGCAATCTCATTACAATGATATAAAACATAACCCCATTTTTGTTTGAATAGAGCAATCAAAATCACCTCAAATATCAATCGGAGGAACAATTTTACGAGCATCTTAAAGAGTCATAAACTCTTAATCCCATTACAAAGCTATAAAACATAACCACGCTTTTGAATAGAGCAATCAAATTCACCTCAAACATCACTCCAAGGAACAATTAAGCCAGCAGAAGAACTAAACATGGGAATGCATCAACTGAATGTGGTAAAACAATAGTTTACTAACATCTAAAGAATCGAAAACTCGTAATCTCATTACAAAGCTACAAAATATAACCGCGATTTTGAATAGAGCAATCAAATTCACCTCAAACATCAGAACTAAATCATGGCAATGCATCAAATGAATGTCATAAAACATCTTAAAGAATCGTAAATTCGAATCTCATTACAAAGCTATGAAACATGATCGAGCTTTTGAACAGATTAACCAAATTCACCTCAGAACATCACTAAGCGACAGCTTCCCGGTCTCGAATCGAGCCATTTTGTCTCCAATCGAACCCTCGTAGAACTTCATAACAATGCATATCTGAAAACACAAAAACAGCACCACAAAACCACTTCAGACGAACAAACAAAGAACTAACTTCTCAACAGCAACAATGGCGAAATCGAACTCACTCTCTTGCTTATGATCGAAAGTCCATAGATCCAACAAACTGTTTCCAATCCTTGGCATTTCGAAAGCACCGTATCCAGCCTATTAATAGCATCCCTAACGCTGTCTTCCTTAACCGGATTCAAAACCTTGACGGCAACTTCATGACACTCCTCATAGTCTTCGGAGGCGCGACGATGAGTAGCCAACCAAACATCGCCGAAAGGACCCCTCCCGATCCTGTGGCGGAGCCTAATGGCTGCCGGATCAATCCACGGCGTCGGCTGCTTCGATGATGCGGCGGAAGTGCTGTTTTCCATAACCTCTCCGTCGATAATCACAAATTCAAATAAAGAGGACGGAGGATCATCAACAGGAGTAGCAGCCATTTTCCTACCGGAATTACGAAACAAAGGCAGCCATTAATGGAGTAATCGAGAAATACACCAAACTAAGGAATTACAGAATCATATATATAAATCATATGAATTATCGAAAAATTCTAATTCACATAAGATGCAAAAAATTAAAAACAAAAAAAAGACCCAAAGTATCTCATCCAAATCATCGAAGGAAATTCCTTCACTTCACTACCCCATTTCCGATAAACCGAGCTTATTCTATCAGTATTCATCAACGAAATTCAAACCCTCGAACTAGAAACATAAATAAAAAACAACAACGAGCCTAGCAGTTGGTAGTTTACGAATTTGTGAAACGCACAAAGCAAATCGCCCAATCGACAAAAATAAAGATGAACAGAAGCAAAGGTAAAAGCAGAGTCGCAAAGCAGTACAGTTTACTTAATTCCGATTTTTTGACGGTAAAAAAAGGAATTACGAATAATTTCAGACAACTTTCTCAATATTTATTGAAAGAAGAAAGAGAGAGAGAGAGAGGGAGAGAGAGGAGAGAGAAATGAGTCATCGGAGAAGAAACGGTGCGTTGATGTGGTGGCTTAAAAATAGGAAGCCATCAAGCTGTTTTCTAATATACTAACTATTATTATTCTCATTTTTGTAGTATTGGATTAGCTTCGCCGTTAGAGACGTTACCTTAACTTTGTTATTATTTATTTATTATTTCTTTTTCTTTTATCTCTTTTGTATTCGACTCAATATTTAAATTAATTTTTTATCATTGGTTACAATAACCACATTCTGACACATTATTTTTATTATTTTATAGAATTCCCACTAATTTATTTAATTCTATATATTTTTATTACATACTATATAAAAATTATTTATTTATTTATATATTTCTATATATTTTTATTATCTAATACTCCCTCCGTCTCACATATCATGTCCACGTTGTCATTTCTGTCCGTTCCATGTAGCATGTCACTTTTTTTTAAAAAAAAATTACACACTTTAATCTTATTTTAAACTTTTTAATTTTATTTTTTTAAATTTTAATTAAACTAATTAGTTATCTTTATCTTAATTTATAATTATTTATATTATCGAATAATTATTTTCACTGATACATTCTTAATTATCTACTAATTACACTTCTTCTAAAATATCGTGTCTATATTGTAGCAAACACAGTATGTGAGACGGAAATACTAATAATTATATATAATATTATATTAAAATTTTTAATTTTAATTTATATAAATTTTAATATATTGAAACATATAATTTACTATTTTAAAATTTGAAATTATTTGAATAAATCAAAATATATATTACATAATTTTTGTTAAATTTAATATTTTAAAATGTTTTGAATAATATTTAATTATTCTCTCCGTTCCGGAATTATAGTCTTGATTGTGTTGGGTACGAGATTTAAATAATATTGATATTATATTGACAACGAATAAAAAGTATAGGTAAAAGACATTTTTGCCATTGTGAGTGTACGAGTGTAAAAAGTAGTGACAATTGTTTAATAATAATGAAAGAGTAAGGGTAGTTATATAGTGATATAGTTATCTATGGAAATAAGACTATTGTTTTTAGACGGACAAAAATAATAAACAAAACTATTGTATTGAGACGGATTAAGTATTATTTTCTGTAAGTTTTTGTTGAAAGTAGCTGGTTTTTTAAAAAAGATAATAAATATAAATAATTGTAGAGATAACTAGAAAGATAACTAGTTATTATACTAAAAACTGAAAAAAAAAAAAAAAAAAATTAAAAATTCAAAAGGTAATAAGAGAGGCGATCGTAACCGATGCTCTTATGGATTATATTATTATTTAAAGGTATAATCTATCTATATATATATATAAAAGAGATCGATGTAGGATTTACTTCATCAATTTTTTTATATTTTTTGATAAAATAAATATGTATTAAGTGCTATTAAATATATTATAATTAATATAATTAATGAAATTATTTTATTTAATTAGTTATAATCATAATTAGCGGGCACAATTGTCTTATTTAAAAAAATTATGGGTAACAAATATATTTGAGGTTTAAATAGTACTCCCTCCGTCCCATATAATTTGTTCAAATTTTCTATTTTCGTCTGTCCCACATAACTTGTCCTTTGTATTTTTTGAAATATAATTATACACTTTAATCGCATTTTAAATTTTAAATTTTATAATTTTTTTAAATTTTAATTAAACTATTTACTTATCTTAATCTTAATCTATAATTATTTTTACTAAATAATAATTATTTTTACTAATACACTTCTTAATTACTTACTAATTATACTTTACCGAAATTCCCCGTGTCTACAGTAATACATCCATATTACATTGGACAGAGGGAGTACAATAGTAGTTATTTTGTTTAAATTAAATATTAATTTTTTTATATATAATTTTGGATTAAAGGGTGGAAGTTACGCTATAATAATGCAATTTATGTTAGACACAATTTGTGGTTTTATTTAGGATGATATTTAATGTAATTTTTTTATTTTTATTTTTATTTTGTATATTTAAAGTTTGTGAAAAAAATAGATGTCTCAATGGTATTAAGAAATTTGATTTATTTTCATGAATATGGTTTATTTTTTTTTCCTTTTCATATATGTATTTTTTAGATTTCGGTTTGATGTTTATATATTTTAATTTTTGTCTCAAGATATATTCTTTTAGATTGCAGTTAAAAGAATGTGACTTAAATCTCTTATAATTGTAAGTTATAATTTGATTTTATTACGCCATCTATCCACCGTCAATTTATACATTTTTTTTCATTTTAGTCTGTTCATCGCAAATGTATTCATTTTTTTTTTTTCAGTAAATGTATTTTCCACTAAAATATAAAATTACTCCACCTTTATATAATATTACACAAATGTCATCAAATAACACAATTTAATACTATAAATGTTAAGGAATATAATGGTCTTTATTTATATCAATTGTATCACATATCAATATAATACTAATATACTAAAATCTACGTGCAAAAAATAAATGGATAGATAGGCGGTGTACAAATATAATATATATATATATATAAGAGATTGCTGCGGAGTCCACTCCACCAAATAGTTTTTCTCATTTTTTTGATTTTTTTTAATAAATAAATATGTATTAAGTGTTACTAAATATATCATAATTAATATTAGTTAATGAAATTATTTTATTTAATTAGTCATAATCATACTTAACAGACATAATTGTCCTATTTAATGATAGTATATTGATTTAATATGTGTGTATATTTATATTTTTTTAATACTTCCTCCGTCCAAGCTAAATTATAAGGCACGAAGTTTTAGGTATTGTATAATTAGTAAATAATTAAGAAGTATATTAGTGAAAATCATTATGATTTAATAAAAATAATTATAAATTTAGATTACGATGACTAAATATTTTAATTAAAATAAAAAATTAAAAAATTATGAATTTTAAAATGTGATTAAAGTATATAATTATATTTTAAAAAAGAACTGATAAATTAGTGGGAGGAACTAAATAAAAATATGAGACAAATTAAGTGGGACATATAAAGTAATATTTATGAAAAATTATTTCATTGAAAAATGTTGAATGAACAGACTTACTATTTTTTGATAATATTTTTAATAAACATAATTTATAATTTAATTTATGTTCGTTCATCACTTTTTTATACATTTTTTTTCATAATATTAAAAAATATGATATATATTTAAACAATATATAAATATATATTTTTATTCAAAAATAATAATAATAATTTCACATAAATATTATTTATATTATTTGCACACTTTTTTAATTTATAGTATAATTAAATTAAATTAAATTATGATATAATAATTTAATTAAACAATATAAACTTAAAAATAAAATTATATAAATATATCTTATACTATTATTTATTATTATCTATTATTAGTTTTATTATCATATATATGTTACTAAAATTTTAATTATTAACTAAGAAAAATGTATTAATATATTATAAATTAAATCTATAAATAATATTAATAAATTGTAAAAATAATTGTTAAAATTTTTATAAAAATAATTATTAAATATGATATTTATTAAACAATTTTTTTATATATTAGATTGAAGGAAAATAAAATAAAATAATAATTATATTATGATATTTATAAAATATATTCTGTCTAATCACTACTATTTTCATTGGGGCCACAAAAACATTACAAAATTAATTTTGTTTTTTGAAAATTTGAGGAAAATATAAAACATAATTAAGTATATCTTATTATATATATATATGAATTAAGTTAGTGTTTAAAAAGAATAATATGTATTAACCGTGATAATTATTGTAAAAAAGAAAAGTTAAGTATAATTTTTTTCGATAAATTTAATAATAAGATAATTTAACAAAAAAGTAGAAGAGAAAAATATAAAAAAAATTAACAACTAAAAAAAATATATATAAAAAAACTGTGCATCCCACGGATACCCCATTATAGATAGAGTTGGCAAAAACTGACCCGACACGACAACCCGACACGAAATAATTGGATTTGAGTCAAAGATTTCAACCTAATTATGTATACGGGTTGACACGAACCCGCCACGATAATAAGCGGGTCGGGTTAGGGTTGAGACTCTCAATTCGAATCCGACACGACAACCCGATTATAATATATTAATATTGATTAATATATTTATTATATATATAAAATAATCATAATTTAATAATTTTTTCATAAATTAATTTAATCTAAGTTCAATTTTAAATAATTCAACCTAATTTACGCTCAAACAAATAAAAACTAACGTAACACAACGACAAAACAAAAAATTATTTAATTTGAATCAATAAATTATACTTAACTATATATACGGGTCAACACGAATCAACCCGAACCCGACACAATAATAAACGAATCGGGTTAAGGTTGAGTAATTCAACCCGTTTAAAATAATCAATACGACACGAATCGACCCATTGCCGAGATATAGAGAACCAAGGATGACAACATAGCATTTATTAAATTCTTGGAAATAATTAAAATGATCAAGAAGAAGATATATATGCACCTACGTATGTAGATATATACTAATACGTAATTAAATACAATTAACTCCCAAAATAGGCATAGGCCAAAAGTTTCAATTTTTATCTATTTATTTATTTATTATTATTATTTTTAAATGTTGTTGTCATTATATGATTGTTTTTCCCAGTCTGTTAAGATGCAAATAGAAAAGAAAATCATAATTAATTCTGAATATATATTTCAGAAAAATTTCAATAAATGGATCAAGAACACAAATTCTAATTCGCTAGAGAACTACCAATAATAAAATGGTATTTTATGGTATATAATATATGTTTTTATTATCCAATCACAATGCTTTTATTAAAAAATCCAACATAATAATTATTTTTATTTTTATTCTTATTTTTTGCCTCTGAATCAAAGAACAGAAATAATTTATGCAAATGACCGAATATATATTTTATACTCTAATTATTCAATCATAATACATTTATGAAAATTCAACATAATTATTTCTTTTTTGGTATGATACATTAGAGCACAAAAGTAACCTCTGCAAATAAAATAATGTTTGATGATAATATATATATATTTAAATACACTTCAAAATTTCAAAAAAAAAAAAAAAAAAAAAAAACCCCAAAGATAAAAATTATACTTCTAAAACTACTCCACTCCCTGTCTTGCTGTCAACTCCACTCTGTTTACTAGTAAAAAATTTTACTTCTGATCTTACCGTTCCAAACTTTATTTTTTCTCAAAAATATCGAATCAAACACCCAAATTTTATTTATTTTATTACACTAAAATTTAATTTTGTATTCAAAATATTACATCAATGCATATTTATAACACATAATAAACTAAAACTTCTCAAGTAAACACACCCGATTGCAAAGTTTCTAACTCAAAGTGAAATTCAAATTAAATACAAATAAAACCAAAACTATGGATATAAATACTAATAAAAGATCTTGAATAGGTGAAGAAACTAAATACTAATTAAAGTATATGCTATGGATGATAACAAGTTCGGAGGCGACAAATTCAGAGAGAAAAAGATAGAAAGAAATTTACTTATTTAGTTTAATATTAACCATTGGATTAAAATGTAATCTAACGGATGAAAAATAATCAACATCGTCATGCAATTATCACTATTTTCTTTTAAAAATTCATTTTTTTTTTTTTCACAAAACCATTTAAAAGGAAAAAATAAATCTAAAAGAAGACAACCAAGGATGTGTTTGCTTTTCAGTGTCATCAAATTTTCTTTATTTTTTATCAACGTTTATACATACATGCATTTCTTAAGAAATTAAGGTGAAAGCTGTAACAAGGGAAAAAGACACTTCCTGCAACAAAATCATTGATCATTTACCTGCTCTCTTTTATGAGTTGCCGGGACACCAAAGCTGATAACTCCGGTCCTCCATTACTTCGAAGATGGCTCAACTTCACGTTTAGGGCGATTACGTGTTCGTGTTTTTGTTTGTTCTTGCTCCAAAGAAATGTTGTCTTCGTCGTTGCCACCACCATCCTCATTCTCCTCGCCTTCTTTTATAGCTTCATTCATAGCTAGCTGGATCATATACAACATACTTGTCACGTGGATTTTCTTTCAATACATGTGAACCAAAAAAGAAAAAAAACAAAACCATCATGGTATTCTTCGAGCATTTCATAGATTCTATACGTGCTTATTTTCACATTTTTTTGTGAAGATTCGAATAATAAACATTTGAATAAGGTAAGATTATAAGTTATTCGGAACAATGTTGCCTATAAGTCTGGTAAATTTGTTTCGTACTAACTGAAAAAGATAAGCTACTGGTTGTAGAAGAATAATGCCTACTGATGAGCATGTAAAGCATCCGATTAATCATTTTTTGCTAAATTTAACCTTAGTTTATCACATGCTCTCTTCTTGCTCATAACTTTAAATGTGTTTCTTCAGAGATGAGATCCTCAGCCACAAAAATTCCAGCCCAACACTCGAAAAATAGATGCATGCAGATAATATGCGTATATATGTATTTGTGTGTTGTGTATATTGGGGAAGTAGGGACTAAGGATCCCATCCGGCTTTCTCACATGTAGATTCTAAAATTACCACAAATTCTTATAATTTCCTACCAGTTACATTTAGCTACCTCAACTCAATCAAACACTTCGAGTATCTTTTTTTTTTTATTGGAACACTTCGAGTATCTTATTGTTATGGCTATATTACCAAAAAGTCCATCTACTTGCACAGCTATCTTATCTTGATCTTAAACATCTTACATTTTAAAATAACACTATTATGCATCTACAAGCACTGAATAAACAACCTGCAAACTGCCATGAGATAATAACCTATTAAAACTAAGTTCTAACAAAAACGAGCGCAAGAGAGGGTTCAGACAATGACTTCAACTCAACAGCAACAGTATAAACATGCATCAATCTACGGCAACACATGAATAAGAAGCTTGATCGAAAGTAAAGGCCAGGTAGTGTAAAAGTAAGAAAGAAAAAACATCATTCTGTGGTGCCATTATGTCTCATTCCCAAGATATCATTTCAGCCCCCAAAAAAGCATAAAATGTTACAATTATTTGTACCCTTTTGTCTCAAGAAAGAATCTTTGAATGCACTAAAAGGATATAATACTCGAGGATCCCCAAATGCTCCAAGAAAGCAGAGGGTTGTTGAAAATGTTGGGAATCACAGCCAAATGCTTAACCTATTTGTCTTTTCTCATCAAGTCAATAGTAATGCTTCGAGAGGTTAGCCAATTCTAATTGACTGATCCACAGATATATAGATATCATCCAATCAAAGGATAATCAGCACACTGTTCTCCCACTTGATCTCTTTGTGTTCCCTAAATTACAGAATAATTTTAGCAGGACATGATCACGCCCTTCCACAGATATGAGTTGCAACCTATTATATTAGTACTGTTTTGAAAGAGATTATCCATTGACAGTTTATCAAATGAGCATTTATCCTAAAAAACAACATAGGATTTGGTAAATATAGTGCTTAACCTACCCTAATTATCATAAACTCACCATACCGAATTCACTTTAAACCAACGAATAAAGCAAAACTGCCTTTTGCAAAGAAAAGAGCACACAATGGCATAGTACATCAAAACGCAGAAAATGTAACATAAGCATCCATAGAATTGAAGAAAGCGACATAAATCACTTATTCACTCCAGAAATTTTCGCATCAAACAATCAGAAGACGATCCTAAAATTCGCGCAAGACGGAAAGGCATTTCCCGCACAAAATTGAACACGACGAGCAAACAGAGAAATTTCTGTAATCACCTCTTCGAAGAACTTTTCGTCGAGCTTGTCCGCAACTCTCACCGAAATGAAAATAGTAGCCGCAAGAAGAGAGAGTGGCAGGAAAAAGACAAGTGCGTAGCTGGTAGCGCTGGGTCCTGCCCGCGTCACCACCGAAATTCCTCTCCGGCTAGTCCTCTTCTCGTGACTCAATCGCAGAATCCGATCGATGCTGCGGCCATTCCACGGCGGCGCCACGGCGGGGAGGATAAGGCGAGGAGAAATACAGGGAAGTGAACCGCACAGGCACAGCATCTTGTTAGCGCTATCGTAATTTTCCGTCTTTATTTCAGTTATTATTATTTCTATTTTAAATATACAAGTTAATATTAAAGTAATTTAAAAGTCTAAATAAAATTAACACTACTAGGTACCAAAGGGTGTGGTTTTAGGGGGTTTTGTAGGTACGTTTCAGGGGGTTTTGCATTTGGATTTCAATTTGGTTTTTATTTGAATTTTGAAATTAGTTTGAATATAGGCATAAATGTGTATTAATTTGTATAATTTGATTATAAATTTATTTTATATCTATATATATTTTATTCAATTATAATTATTTATAATTTTTTTAAGCTATCTCCAACTTCCACTTCGTTTTTACAGTTGCTACAGTAAAAAAAAAAAACTTGATCTACACTAATTTTACTTCAACCATAAACTATATTCCATATATATTCATTTTTTATATTATTTTATATAACTTTTCATATTTATAAATTACACCACAACTTTAATTTATTTTTACATCAGATCCATACACATATAATTTATACTTTTTAAAAAAATTATATATATAAAAATTAACATTTATAATTAATAACTATTACAAATAAAATAATTTTAAATAAATAATTAAATGCTATCAAGACAAATATGATATAATAATTAAATAAAGATAACGTAATATTATTATTTCATAACAATTTATTACAAAAAAATACAATTACATATCACTTTTCAAACAGCAAAATTATATATCAATTTAAAAAATAAAATTATATATTACTTTCCAAAAATTAAAATTATATCACTTTTCAAAAATAAAATTATACATTATTTTTCAAAAAAAAATTACATACAACTTTTTAAAATATAAAATTATATATCATCTACTAAAAAAATTAAAATTACATAATACACCCAAAAAAATACCAAAAATATAAAAAATACTACAAAAACTCTACTCAATAAATGGAGTGGAGTAACAGTATTATTCCATTTTTGAAGTAACACTGTGGATATTTGCAAAAATAGAGGGGGGGATTTGGGGGTAAGTTGGAGCCCCTCCCCTCATTTTTTGTACAACTCACTGTATGAATGAATGGATTGAAGACCTTATAATTATAATTAAAAAAAATTTAAAAAAACAACGCATTAGTCAGTGTTCTCCAAACCAAACAGCCTTTGTACAGTAATTTTGTCCAAACTTAAGCAAGAGAAACATACCCTAAGATAAGAGATTTAAAAATTTAATCAAATTATTTGATTTAAAAAATAATACAAAAAAATTAAACAGAGATGTAAAAAAATCACAATATGAGCATAAAATGTGGGATATAAGACGTGTTTTTTGGATTTGATTTGCGAAAATTTAATTTATACTCAATTCCGCAGCAAATAATTTTTTTTTTATTTTTAATAAATTTATTCATATAAAATAAATTTAACAGATATAAATTAATATAATTAAAATTTTAATCTAATTTACTTAAAAAATTTCTATTTTTTATATTTCATAAAGAAACAAATACTCCATAGTCTTTAACTAGATATTTATTTACTTTTTGCACAAAATTTTATGTACATTAGTATTATATTGATATATATATATAGTAAGAATAAATATAAATTACTAAAATAATTTTTTTAATATTATATAATATAAAAGTAAGAGTATTTGTAATACTCTATTCGTCTCAAAAACAATATGGAGGTGTAAAAGTGTTTTTAAAAAAATTAAAACAGCCTTACTTTATGTAATTATTGTAAAAAAATTGAGATAGTTTTGTAAAAATATGGAGAGTTAGTTATCAAAAATGGAAATAAGACTATTGTTTTTTTGGAGAGACAAAAATAACAAAATAAGACTATTGTTTTGGGACGGACGTAGTATTAGGTAGTTAATACAGTTACTAAAAAAAATACATAATTTGTTATAGGACGAATGAAAATGGATAAATGAATAATTTGATAAAAGACGAAAAAAGTATTTTTTTTATATTTAAAATTCTTTGTATTTTATAAAATTAGTAAATTTAATTATAAATAAATAAATATTATTATCTATAAAAATAATATTTATATTGTATATATATATTATTAAAATATAATGTTAAAAATATTTAAAATATCAAAAAATTTACTCATATAAAAGAATAGTACAATTATTAATAAATTGCTAATCACTAAAATGTAGTGTCTCTAATCAAATGAGTTATTTGACTCTGAACGGAAAGAGTATTATATATTTGAATAATATTTGGGCAAAATAGCAAAAAAATTTATTGTGATTTTTTGAATTTGCTGAAAAACTTCATCATTCAAAATTTTCATAAAATCTACTAGTTGTTTCTAAAATATTGCACACTCGTCGACCCATCTGTATTTCATTAACATCATTAACAGATGTTAAATTTTATGTTAATTGAGTATTATGCCCTTATTTGTATAATTTTTAATCAATTTCTTTTTTTCTATATCTACTTTCTTCTCCATTAGACTCCTCTCCATGCTTCAATTCCATCTTTTCTTCCCTCTTTTATATATATATATATTCTATTTTTATAATAATTAATAGCTTAATTTATAGATATATTATTATATAATATGCAATTTTAAACTTAATTTATTCCACAATCCACAGTTGCACCATGTTTGTGTTATGTATTTTTTCTTCTTCGTTTTACTTCATGTCGTTGGGGTGCAAATCCAAGTCCCACATCAGAAACTGTGAAGAAAATTTTATACCTTATAAGTCCCAAGTGAACTCTCATTTTGGAGAATATTAAAAAACAAATCCGTACGAAACTCGACCCAAAGCGGACAATACGGACAATATTGTTGAGTTGACCCAGTCCAACACTTGTATCTTCTTCTTTTTCAATTTTTATTTTTATTTTTTTTTCTTCTTTCTTTCTTCCTCTATCTTTTTTTTTTCTTTCATTTTTTTCTTTTCCTTATTTCCTCCTTGTATCTTATTCTTCTCTAATTTATTTCTTCCATATTTTTCTTTTTCCTATTTTTCGGCATTCATGTATCTTTTTCTTTCCTAATTTTTTCTTTCCTCTTTTCTTCTCGTTTATGTTTCTTCTTCTTCCTCAATTTTTATTTCTTCCTTCTTTCCTCCTTATTGTTGTATCTTTTTATTCCCCAAATTTTCTTTCTCCCTTCTTCTTTCGTCGCGGTCGTCCTTCTTCTTCATCATCTACCCTGCTCCGCAACTCCACCGCGCCCTAGTGACTGCTTGACTGGTGCGAACCGAACCATTGATTTCGGTTTGAACCATAAATGCTGATTCAAAAACGGAAAAATCGGAGGTTTGAACCGGTGGTTTAGAATAGAATAGGTAAATCTAGATTTTGTATTGATGTAAAATTAGATTTGTGGGTTTGTTGAAACAGAGCAAAAAGTTGACAGGATTTTAAGGGGAAAATTGCATGGTGAAGTGAGGAAAGAATGGTGAGAAACATAGGTGACAACTGGCTACATACCACCTTTTACTCTCTCTCTTCTTTTTTATTATTGTAATACAAAAATACAACAATGATTTTCTTCATTCTCGTCTACTATATCGATTTGAGAATATTCGGAACAATCTATTATTTCGACTTTTCAAAAATTTCCGGTGAGCAATTATTTACAGCATTCTCTTATCTCCGTTTGATTAATTGTGTTTTAAATTTTGGAGATCGATTTTAAATTTGATTTCCTCCCAATTTTTGGTAGTTGTAAAAGCACAATTTTCGAATGAAGTGTTTAACCGATTTAAAATGGAGAATTTAATTTTAAGTTTAATTTGGTTTTTTTGTTAATTATGTATTAATAAGTAGATATTTTAATTTATGTAAATATTAATAATATTTGTGTAAATTAAAATATGAAGATAGATTTCTAGTGACATGGAGAATATATTTATTATTTATTATAATAAGACAATTTGAAACCGTAAAAATAATAAAATGACAATCCATATTAAAAATGGAGAAAGTAAAATATGGATTACTATGTAATATTTATAATATAATATTATTTTAATTATTTTTTATTTAATTAAATAGTCTTTAGACATGATATTATTATTTTATTTATTTTTTATTTTTTTTATGAATAACGTTATTGCTATTTTAAATATTTTTACCATTATATTTTACTAAAATATATACAAATATCATTTTATAAAAAATAAAATTTTATATAATACAAATAAATAAAAAAATATTTATTTATTTATAACTAACTCAAAACTAATTCTATATAAAAAAAATTATTTTAAATATAGATAAATATATTTTTTTATTGAAGAAGTAAAAATAAGTAACTTTTGAATGAATCCCATGTATAAAATATTAGAATTCAATTCAATTGATTTATATTTATTAAAAAAAAAAGTCATTTTTTATATAAAAAAAAAAAAAACGTCAATATGTAACTAGATGGAGAGTATTAAAATAAAAATATAAATAATACTATTTCTTTATTTAATTTTTTTGTGCTAGAGTATTTTATATCTTACAATATATATATTTTTAATAAAAAAAATATTGTATTAATTGAAAGTTAATAAACAATTAGATAACAGAAAAAAAAAATAAATTAAATTAATAAAAATAAATTATAACCATATTTTTTTTAGAAAAATAAATCTAAACGCACTTTCCGTACAATTCTTTTCAAAATATTTCCCTTCAAAAATATTTTTTGCTAATTTTTCTTTATATATTTTTGTCGAAATAAACCTATGGTACTTTTTTTTTTATAAAACATAGATAGTATAAATTTCTCAAAAAATTTATAGTATTTATTATTTTTATGTTATTTATAATTCTTGATGCTTCACATAAAAAAAAAATATTATTTCAAACAATTTTACAAAACAATCACAATTTTTCCATAATTGATAAATATGATAGATGAATATAATGTTTGCTTTTTTTTTAACACATTTTTATAATTTTTAATAAAAATATGAGTTGGATTGTTTAATATTTTGATTTGAATTTTTTTATATAAATATAAAAAATCAAACTTTTCTGAAAAAATAAATTATATATTAAAAATCACGTTTCAGAAAAAAAAATTCTTAGAGCAAAACAAACTCATTGTTTTTTTTTTTTTCAAACAATACTATTTAAATCAAATCTAAAAATATAATTTCAAATCGAACAAATCACACCGTCAGTTTTTAATCACCATATAGTACTTTCTACTAAAGAAAATGAATGTCTTAATATGAGCTTATTTTTAAGAAACTTAAGAAAATAAAGTGCACATGTTTCTTGAAATTGTTTGAAATAATTGAGCAGGTAAAAAATAAAATAGAGTAATATAAAATATTTATTAAAAGTTAATAATAAAATAAATAAAAAATAATAACAAATTAATTGTTATCTTTTAAAAGTAGTATAATAAAATTATAAATGGAAAAAAGTTAATATTAACCAAAAAATGACATAATTATCCTACACATAATGATATTTTCATTCATAATATTCATATAAAATTGTATAGAAAAAAACATTATTAGATGCAAAATCCCTATATTTACCACTAAAAAATTAACACCAAGTTAGGCTACTGATCCAGCAGCACATCTATTTTTAAAATCTATAAGTCTAAAATTACAAATATATTTATTTATTTATATTTAATTTCAAAAAATAATAAACATATTTTAAAATAGTTATTTTTCTTAAATTTTAAGAATCTATTTTTATTTTTTTAAACTTATTATAAGAAAAATAAATATATTTGAGCTTAAACAAAGACCTGTGAAACCACAAAGGAGTTTGTCGGCAGTTTTGTGAAATCCCATGAATTTTGTACAATTTAATCTATAAATAATAATAATAATAATAATAATTAAAAATATTGATAATCCAAAAAAACTATCAAAACAGTAAACATTAAGATAATTCCATGTTTTTGTAATTTAAATCATCCACAACATGAAACTCAACCAAGTGCTGTAAAAAGTCATAACGTCAGAACTGGAGCAAATTCTCAAGAAAGGATATGCTGAAATAGAAAATATGCTTGCTTACCAAAAGCTCCATCTAAGCAGCGGCAGCTTGAGTAGAGAGTCTCTTCTTGGCTTCCTCGATGATGGAGAGCTTAATGCCTTTGCCCTTTGGAAGAGACACCCACGGCTTCGTGCCCTTGCCAATGGTGAAGACATTTCCCAGTCGGGTTGCGAATTCATGTCCAACATTATCCTGAATGTGGATGGTCTCGAAGCTCCCCTTGTGCTTCTCACGGCTCTTGATTATTCCAACACGGCCCCTGTTCCTACCACCGGTGACCATGACAACATTCCCCACATCGAACTTGATGAAGTCGACAATCTTGTTGCTCTCCAGATCAAGTTTGATGGTGTCGTTGGCCTTGATTAGTGGATCAGGGTAGCGGATTGTCCTTCCATCGTATGTGTTCAGATATGGGATCCCTTTACTCCCGAATTGAACCGAGCGGACTTTGCATAGCTTGAACTGCACAACAGCCAAACCAGATCAATTTTAAGAGGGAGACAAAATTAAGAACAGAATAAGAAAGGCAATTCTTTCACAACAAAAATTATTTTAAAATTTGATGTAAAGGGCACGTAACTAACAGAAAAAAGTGGAGAGTAAATCTTTTGGCATCTGATAACTTCGCAAAAGAAAAGAAAGATAAATACAGAGAGAATAAGAAACCTTGGCCTCCTCATCCCTGATGGAGTGCAGGCGGAATCGACCCTTGGTGTCATACAGAAGGCGGAAATTCTCGTTCGTCTTAGGAATAGATATAACATCTGGGAATAAGGTAAACAATAACATCATTAAATCTTAGCAACAGATTCAGAAAAAAAGCATCAAATTAACTATTCATCAATTTCCATATGCTGCAACTCATGACGAAAATAGCATAACAAAGACATGTCAATATTTATAGATAAAAGACAGTGGGAGAGTTTCCCTCAGTAAATTTCTTAATAGTATGGATAATACTATAGTTTTAACTTTATAAATATGGAATAACAATTGAAAATATTGATTCAAATAAACCAAATACTAGGTAGAGACCATACCCATAAAGCCAGCAGGGTACGTCTTATCTGTCCGAACTTTTGAATCAACCAGAACATGTCTTTGCATCAAAATAGCAATGGATTCACGGTAATCCAGAGCATATTTCAGCCTGTTTCGCAGAATAAGAATCAGAGGCAAGCACTCCCTGGACTTATGGGGTCCAGATGATGGTTTGGGCGCCTGCAAACATTTTTATTGGACATTTCAGCATTATAAGGTGCCTTTTAATAAATAAAATGCCATTAAGGTGGAGATTGATAAACCCCAAGTGACACACATACAAATAATATAAATTTCAAATATATATATATATATATATAACATCATGGAAATTTACTTACAAAAGCACCACCAAGCTTGTCCAACATCCAATGCTTTGGGGCATTGAGCCTCTTCAAGTGTTTCTTCAATCCTCGAGCCTATACCATATTATATATAAAGGGAGAAAAAAGAGCAACATTATAAACAAAACCTGGGAGGAATAACATATAATCACCAAACATACAAATAGCTTTCAATCAATCAATTGATTTCCAACAGATCTAGTGGACTGCATATATATAGCATTTTCTAGAAACAGATATTACAAAACTTAAGTAGCAACAATTTCCATTCTACAGTTGTTCTTCCATATGCACAAAACACCCAAGCATAACTTTTAATGAAGATTTTAATGACTTTAATGTCAAAACCACCAGAACACCCTACAAGAAAATTTTAATGACTTTTACCATATTTCTTGTTATTTTTTAAATCTGAGAGGCAAACTTTCAGTAAATTTAATAATTTGCTTGCGAGATATATTCATGGATTCTAGCATTTTGCATGAAAATGGTTGTTCGAATCTGTCTTCCACCCTGAATAGGCCATTCAGCCATAGCTTTGAACAAACAAAGACAACTAAGGAAGAAATTCATAATTGAACTCTCAGACTGAAAGATCCACAGAGAACAATATACGTATAAATCAACTCACCATGCTGCCGGTGAATGTAGAGCGGCGGAACTCTTCCTCTTCCTTGCTGAGATGAATCAAGAACAAAACCTTAGAGGCTGATTATTGGCAAGTTTTCAAATAAACCCTAGGCCAATCAAACTTGCCACAAATACGTGAAAAAACTTCTCTTTCAGCAATAAAGCAACAAGATCGAATTGATATAACATAACAACTAAATCAAGATCAAAATTTCTCTAAATGCTTGAAACAAGAAGATCGAATAGAACCAACAGAAAGCAAACACGCAAACAATCAAAATTAGTATAAGTCCTTTAAAAAAATCTCCCAAATGCTTTCTTTATTAGCCGTGAAACAAGAAAAACGAATCGGAATGACAGAAACCAAACACATCAAAAACTCAAAATTACTATAAATGCTTCAGAGATTCTCACATCTGCTTCTCTATTAGACGCAACAGATTAGATTGAAGGAAGAAACTGTACTTACACTTACAATGCAGCAGCAGCTGTGTAGGAAACGGCGGCAGCCGACGAGGTCACGCAGAAGTGAAGACACAGAGGGAAATGGAAATATAAAGATAGGGTTAAAGAGGAACCTTTGAGTCATGGGCCTTACAAAGATTTATTTTAATCAATCGGATACGGGTCCAGATTAGGGCCCAAATTTATTTTGGACCCATATCCGGTTTGGACCCGTTTTAAGACCCAAGATCCGTTTTGTTATATATAAATGCAAAATTAAAGCGCGAAAAAGGATTCCTGGAATGTCCCCGACAGAAGCAAAAACCAGTTGCTCTGTTGCTTCGCCAAAGACCATACGTATTTCCTGATTCTCTCTCTCTCTCTTTCTCTCTCTCTCTCTCTCTATATATATATATATATTGTTTCATTTTCTGCAACTTGAGTCGAAGATGGTGGAGAACGGCGCCGACGATTGCTATGAGCCTCGACTTTCCATTGGATTCATGTCATGTTTAGTTCCTCCAGCCAAATGCGTTGAAGGCCCCAAGGCGAGCCTCTCTTACGAGCAGCTGTATCCGCAACCGCTGCAGCTCACAGTTCTTAAATTGGATGGTTCATCCTTCAGTATGTGTTTGTACATCTATATTTGTATTCGATTATTATTTTTTTTTGTTGAAATTGTTTGAAGTGATATGAAATGAAATGCCTGATTCCTCATGTGCAGACTGGCGCATGGATTTTGCTTTCTCTCTCATGCTACTGCGTTTTAGGTTGCTTGTGATTTAGGCTAGTGAATTTAGCGAGTGTTTTAACTGTTTCGAGGTGTTTGTTTTTGTGGTTTTACGGATTTTATGAGTCTGAGCCGTCGGAAGATTAATGTAATATGAATTTCTCTGTTTTTAAGGGATTGAGGTAGAACAGGCGGGTACAGTTAGGGATCTGAAGCGTGCTGTGGAGGCAGCATTTCGTCATTTGCCGAAGAAAGGACCTCGAAGTGTTTCGTGGTAGTAATCTGCTTTGCATATTTATAATTTCATACATACGATTCTGTGAGTCTGAATTCGTGTATATATTTCCATAGTGTTTTGTAGGAGAGATGAGATGGATGAAAGAGGGATGGCTTGCTAAACACAGAGATTTTTAATTCAATGTGATGCATATAAGCTTCTAAAACATTTGGATTCTTATTGAAATCTTATGTTGCTCTCTTGGATTCATTTATTGTCGTTTGCCCTGGTGAATAGTTTTGAGGACATATATAAAATGGATACCGTTGGTTCTTCCATTATTTAAATAAATTCTAAGGTGTAGTTTCACAGTCACTCCGAGCGTTGTATTGAACTCTTTTTTCTTTGACCTAAATCCTTTAGAACTAGTTTGATTTTTATTCAACATGCCAACGGCCTGCAGCATTACATTGCATCATAATTTATATTTGGTAGCCAATCATGCATTGGAAAATGAATGTTTAAATCATAGGTGATGCCTCGATGGTGGTAATGCATTCAAGGCCATATGTGTTTTGGAGGATGTAGAATTCGATCATTTTAAGCCTTCAGAGATTCATCTCTGACTATTTCATTGTGCTCTACTTTGACTGTGGCTTGTAGTAAATTGTCTTGAGCAGCTCTATCTCACACAATTTAAAATATGGAATTTTATGCAGGGAGCATGTATGGGGACAGTTTTGTCTTTGTCATGAAGGCCAGAAATTGCTGAATGATGGAGATTACATAGGAATGATAAGCATTAGGGATGGTGATCAGGTTGGTCATAGTTCTTGGAGAAGTAGTTAGAACATTAAGTACTCCTTGATGGTTTAAACCTAAAAGTAAATGTCTCTTAACATCAAGGGTTACAACAAGGCATACTACAACTGCAATTCAATTTTATACTATTGTCTTCACTTTGTTGGTGCCCTTTCTCACACAATGCTGCTTCTGGTTGAACTTGAAACATCTCCATGTTAGAATCTTTATGTTACACTTACGCTCTGAATGACAACTTTGAAGTCTTTTTTGCTCCTTTAGCTGCAGTTCATTCATCATGCATCATATGCCCATCAATTGGCCGGGGTACCATCAAGACCTGAGGAGCTTGACTCGGATGATGAATGTGACTAGTAAGTAATCCAAGCTCACATCTCTAGTTAATCTTGTACTGTTTATTAGCACTTATACCCTGCTATCAAAATTAATTTAGTCATCCTTACTAATATTACACATGACCTTGATGCCATCTATCGCCTTTGTAAGAAAAAAATGCAGATTTACCTGTTCAATAGCTCCTCATCTCCTTTTTGTTGATGATCCATTTTAACAGCTTTCCACAAATTGATTATAAACAGTTCTAGATCTGTAACTCATTGTATTATTTCAACAATTTTCAGCTCAGCTTACTCGTGGGATAAACATCAAAACAACGGTGATGACGATGAATCTGCAAGGAATTTACTGGACACCCAAAATGATGTTACCTCTCAATGTGACTATAATTTGACTCACACCATAAGAGGGTGTTTCTCATATCATAAATTCAGCAACCAACCAAGAGGCGGTGATGAGAGAAGCACTCCATCAAAAGCTTCCAACAACATTCTGGGAAGTTTAAAGCACTGCCTCCGACTTCCCTGCAACAAACGCTACCCTCGGAGACAAACTCCTAAGGGAGAATAAACCCTTGTGCGCAGTTTTCGACTGGTTGATTGAGCAACTAGTTTTCTAATGTAGTTGGAAGTCGATGCCTGCAGAGATAAGTTGTGTGTTGTCACTTGTTAGATAGGCACTGGACATGAAGATGTTCTTCATTCATATAATTGGTAAAGATTAGCCTTTATGGATTGAAATTCAAGTCTTGACATGGTAAGCATTGTTATCAGTAACACTAGTCCCCGATAAGTAGCTCCCGTAGAATGGATTCAGGCCAAACTTATTATACAGATAACAATCAGCATCCAATTAGGAAATATTACATTGCAGAAGGAACCTAAAGTAAAGTTCCATTCCTTTCAGTTGATTGGAACTTTACTTTACCTAAAGTGATCAACTTGACAGGCAGATCGAATTGTTATAGTATGGCTTGTTTCCAGGATCGACCTGTTCCATTATTGTTATAGGAACTCTTATCTCATCTTCGTTGATTGATTTATCAGAGAAGAGTAGCTTTGGACAATACTTACAGCATGAATGATTACATTAGTAATATCAATCATTAATCTTGAATCTTTTGGAGTGTTCTTTTACTGTATGCAGAAAATCTTGCCATCAAGTTGGTTTGCTTACATGAAGGCGACTACGCAAGGAGGAGGAGACGTGGTCGGGAACCCATCTTTGGTACGTGAACTTGAACCTAAAACATGCCTAATCAAGCAGAAGAAGACAGTAACAGGTAACTCTTGTCATTCAGTCATATTGTTCGAAAAGGGAAAAGGAATTGTATCTTGCTCATGAATCTCCCCTTACCTATTCTGTCGAATTTTAGGGAAGATGCATGAATTGGTGCTATATACGACGATGATTATGATTGCGACAACATCGGAGGTACTCACAGAAACTTGACATCTGTGTGTTTATCTTTTGGGGGATGGGCATTGAAGGGGGTCAGGATGTTTGTTGTCCTTGGTTAAATATCTTGGTTGATACAGGACATTATATGTAATGTTAATATGTGGCTGCTGCTGCTGCTGCTGCTTGATTGGTTTTGAAAATGATATGGCTAGAATTAGTGTGAAAAAGTAAAGAAGAGTGTATGTGCATGTAGTAAGTAAATGGTGAAATCCTACTGAATTGCTGCTGTAGTGCTGTAATAGATACATGCATAGATAGATAGATAGATAGATACATATGTTGTAGTGTAGTGTATGAAAGTGTGCATATGTTGAAAATGATTTAGAGTGAGAAGGGAGTGTGGGAATGGAATCCGAACAATAAAGGGTGGAAATCCGAATCCAAATCCAAATCCTCCTTGTCCACCACGTGAACTTCATGACGCCTTGTCTGCCTGCCTTTTCTGTCCATTCTTGTGTGGATAAAGGCCAAATTTTCTTGCTCCAAGACCCACATCCCTGCCTAATAAGTAATGATATTGTAGGTCTGGTGGTGCAGGGATGGATTCATGACCGTAAAGTTATGGGTTCAAGCCTACCACACATGATAATTGGGCTTAGTTTATAAGTTATTAGGTCCGGACAGAGTAGAGTAGCGACTACTAATTCCCATATTAAAGAAAAAGGTGAATTTGCATAATAAGATTATGGATTCAAAGTTTTGTCTTTTATACTGAATTTGCATGTTGTTAGGTTTTAGTGGCCACTAGAGCTGTTAAACGAATCAAATCGTTCGTGAACTCGGCTCGATTTGGTTCGGTTAAAACTTGTTCGCGAACGTTAATAAGCCGAGCCGAACATCATAAACTGACTCGTTTGGTTAACGAACGAGCCCGAACTTTGTTCGCAAATTTTTGCGAACTGTTCGTTTAAATAATATATTTATTATAAATATTATATATATAATTATAATTTATAAATAAATAAAATATCAATTTAAAATATATGAATAAAATAGTTTTGAATTTTCTTTTTATTTATATATAAATTTTTTAAAAAAAAGTGAGACAAACGAACTCGAACGAGTTTAATCGAGCCTAAATGAGCTGAACACGAGCTTAAATAATAAAAAATTTTAACAAGCCGAGTTCAAACACTACGAATAAACTCGAAAGCTTAACAAACAAACACGAGTCTTGTTCGCAAACATTAACGAACACTTAAAATTTGGCTCGGCTTTGCTCGCTATAGGGGCCGCACTTAGATGTGATGATATGACGTAGGGTTCGTTATGGTGACTCAGATGTCTAAAGACGGGGGGTTTAGTGGTAACACCTAGATGTGATAAAATGATGGAGGTTGTTATGGATTTTTTCTGTCCATTCTTATATGTTGAGTTAACTAAAGGAAGCAGTGTAATATGCTTGGGTTTTTTTCTTTTTTCTTTTTTGTTCACTTAAACAAATATTTTATATAATTTTTAATAAAAATATTATTTTCTCTTAAATCTAAAAAAGAAAAAAAGCAATGGAAACAAAAATATCTTAGTAATAATTTTACATTTTTAAAATTTAACAATAAAAAGCACAAAATAAAAAATAAAAAATTAAACACATCCTACTATCCTAAAGAACATTAAAGCATTTTATTGTAAACATCATAATGCATTGATAAGAGTCCAAGTGAAGCCATTCTCTAAGGGTGTGTTTGTCGGGGGTTAGAGTTTTAGTTCGAAATTTGAATAGTAAAAATTTTAAATTAAAATAATTATATAAGGTGGTATAAATAAGTGTTAACGTGGTGTTATGAATGTAAAATTTATTTTTTAGTTTAATATAAAAAATAAAAATAAATATTTAATTTGATATTTTTAAAGTAAAATTTTGATGGATAATAGAAATTTAAGAAATTGTGTTAAACAAACTTTACATAGACAGTAAAGATATTTTTATAATTTAAATATAATATTTTAAAAAAAAAAATGTACCGGACAAAACAAAAATATCTTGTTCATCGGTAAAAATTGTAGTTCTTTGATTGTATCTTGGCATATTATTATTAGAGTTGATGTGGACAATCTCAGTGCGTGGACGAGAGTGGACAAACTAATTATTATTATTATTAATATTATTATTAGAAAAAAAAATAGATTTCATGTATATAATCCTATTGGTGTATTTTACGGGTAAAAATTATTTTTTAATATGCAGTGAAATAATGGTTAAATTTAAAAATCTTATTGTATTCAAATATTATCGGCTATTTATTCTTTGAATGACAAGTATATCACAAAATAAATTGTGTATAATTAAATTGCAAACAACACATTAGTATTTATTTATTCAGTTGCGCCTCAAATTTGACTTGTCTCAAAGAGCAGTGGATATTTTACTATGTTAAGGCAAAAACTAAAGTACACAACTTCATATGCAAACCTTTAAACACAGTCATAAACAGCAACTACAATACACTATTTTTTTTTACCACATTCAAGTGCAATCTTCTCCCCAAAGACAAGTTTGCAAGATCTGACCTTCAGTTGGCTTGTTCTAGTTCTCTGAATTAGACCGTTGATATTGTTGGTACGTAGATTCAAGTTTTACATTGAAAATTTATAAGAATAACTCACAATTTAGTCTCACGTATAATTTTACTAGCATAAGATTTTTTGGAAAGTTCAAAAGCAATACTGTGTGGATTTCGTCCAAAACGAATGATATCATACTTAGTGTTAAGTTATCTCATTCTTAATAATTGATATTACAGCTAAAGTGAAATTATTTGTTGGAATGGACTGGACAACATTAGTTGTGAGAAGTCCTTGTTAATATCGTGTTAGTTAGTGGAGTGAATTGTACGGCGTTGGTCGTGGGAAGTCCATGGTAACCTTGTAATTGAGAATCTACAGTGATGGCTTGTATCGAAAGTCTTATTGGCATTGTGATGGTCTCGGTAGATGTGATCAAGCTATAGTCAGGCGGCGGATTCTTTTATTAATAAATGTGATACAAGATTGACATATTAATAAAATATTACTGGAGGGGAGATCAAAAGTTATATAATTTTGAATTTAAGGGAAATATTATTAAAATGCAAACTCAAATCCTATATTAAAAAATTTAAAACTCATAAAACTCACACTTTATAAGTTTCACATATAACATCCCTAGTATAAAACTGTTCGAAAAAATCCAAAAATAAATCTTTATGGGCACAATAATAATAATAATAATAATAATAATAATAATAATAATAATAATAATAACAATATCATACTAGTGAGTATGAATTGGCCTAGTCATAATAGGTATTGGCAAACAACGAAGTTTCTAATTCAAGAAAATAAGTGAAAGTTCTCATATTTCTTAAACTCAATATATGGATAAATTTCACTACAAATTCTTCAAGACATACATATTGTCTCCCTTAATTGAAGGGAAAAACTAATCTAGAAACAAAATGGATTTTTATTTTTATTTTTCTCGTTGAAAATTAGTGAGAAGAACATAAAGAGTTTCTCAATTCATACATACACAAATCTCTCAATGTTTCTAAACAAATGAAATTATGAAAAATCTACTCAACAAGCTATATCAGTTTGTATATTTATGTATGTAACTTACCAACCATTTCAACCAATAAAATTACATTTTATTTATTTATTTATTTATGATAGCGTGGGAATTTGCAATCGCTACCCTTCAAGTGCCCTCTGAATAAACTCTCGGCGAATCTAATAGTAGGCGATTCATACTAGACGAACTATGTGTGACAGACAACACCTTGAGGCGTCGAGGTTTTAACCCATGATCTCACGATCACGAGCCCACCCCACACCACCAGATAATCCCTTACGAGAATTAAACACATCCTATTTTGAACACACTAACTTATATTAAAATATATTATATTCATAATAATTTTTACAAGAAAGTAAATAAATTATATTCTATTTGATTAGTCAAATTGATAATTTTTTAGATCTAATTGAAATTTATAAACTTAAATATATATCATTTATATTTTTATCAAAGTCAAATTAAAATATAATCATTTTAATAATAAAACATATTTGGGAAGAATAAATATTATGTATTCTTGAAAATTAAATTTATTTATCCATTAAAATTAAAATAGATAAATATCTTATCCAAATACAAAAAATACAATGTTGTTAGGTGGCATTTTTTCCATTCAATTATTTTTCACACTTTTATTTTCATCAACATTCACGTTAACTCACCCCACTTATTTTACAAGGAAGTTGCTTTTCAACTTCATTAAACCACTACTTTGTTCTAGCTAAACAATTCTGGCGGACCACCTTGTCGATATTGGATTCACCACCGCCGCCATCGGATATTAAAATTGTTGTAATACCAAACAATTCTACTGCGGCCGCTGGACCTCTCTACTGTGCCGCAAGACCCACCACCATCACCATCGAAATTTCTAGTATTGAATTTCTGGTCTTTTTATTTCGATTATTTTTTATCTTTTTTTTTTGTCAACATACTTTTCTTCCATCTATTTTTTTTCATATTGTCATGTTGGTGATTTTGCAATATAAAAAACTACATAGAGAAAGGAATATGATAATATAAATATTTTGCAGGATTTATATATAATTTTACTTTATTAATTATACGATGATTTCATTTTTATTTATACGTTGCAAAAAAAATTTATTTATTGTGTATTTATGCAGCCATTTTCGTTTTTTCTATGAGTAGTGAGATGTATATATATGTTGCAAGATATACATACTCCCTCGGTAAGTGGAAGCATTTTAATTTTATATATAAAATAATTATATTTGTAATTGTATGTTTGTAATTTAAGTAAAAGTTAAAAATATTTTAGTTTTAGAGTATAATTACTTTTTTTTAAAATAAGAAAGATATTTTGAATGAATACGGACAAAAATGGTAAAAATGATACATTGAATTAGAACGGGGGAGTATATATAAGCATTGCATGATTTATATATATATACTATATGATATGCATATATGCTATTGGAATATTAAAATATTTAGGCAAAATAGCAAAAAAACCTCCATGCGGTTTCCGAATTTGCTGAAAATCCTCCGTGGTATTAAAACTCTAAAAAACCTACTTGTGATTTCTAAAACGTTGCAAAAAATCCCGATTCTGTTAGGATTTAACGGCGGTTGTATGTCATGCGCCTGAAATACGATTTTTTGTCCATAAACCGATATATTTCAATTACTAAAATACTCTAATGACTTCTTCTTTCTCATTCTTCTTCTTCCTTAATCTCTATTCATTTTTTTTTTCATTTTAAATATGCTAAACACAACTAAATTTGAAATCGATCCCAAATTTATAACACAATTAATCGACCGGACATGGAGATGGAGACGAGAATACGTAAGCTATTATTCACCATCAATTTCTTCATTTGTTTCATCAAACCCAAAAATTTAAGAAATCGATTTGATATCCATATTTGCCCATGTGGTTCCAAACCGCTGGCTCTCCGGTTCTTGAACCGGTGGTTAGGGTTCAAATAGAAACCGGATTCAAATCAGCGGCCACTGTGAAGAACGAGGAAAAAGAAAGAAGGGAAAAAACCTGGTACGGCTGGTTGCGGCGGCGTGAAGAAGAATTGGGAAAGAAAGAAGAATTTTGGTGAAAAAATAAAGAAGAAATAGAATTGAAAAAAAAAGGAGAAATAAAAAAAAAATCGGGGAAATATAAAAAGAAAAAATAAAATAGTGTGGCTCCATCTCCTCCAACCAGCTTCTTTCCCTTTCCCTTCTCTTCTTTCTTCTTTTTCTCTTTCTCTTTTTCCTCCTTTCTTTCTTCTTCCAGCCGCTTCTGCCCGCCGTTTTTTTTTTCTATTTTATTATTTTTCAATTCTTCCTTCTTCAAAGAGACGAAGAAAAAGGAAAAAAAACAATTGGGGAAAATAAAAAAAGAAATAACCGGGTGAGGCTGCGGCGGCATGAAGAAGAATTGGGGAAGAAGAATAAAAAATTTAGAAAAAAAAAAGAAGAAGAGAAAGAGCTTGTGCGTCTGAAGAAGAATTTGGGGGAAGAAAGAACAATCTGGTGCTGCGGGGGAGAAGCAAGAAGAGAGAAATAAAATAAAAAATATATAAATAATGGTATGTCAAATATGATAAAAATTTAACGTTCGTTAATAAAATTTAAAGAGTGGGTCAAGTATGCAATCTTTTGGAAACCACAAGTAAATTTTTTTAGAATTTAGAATTACGAAGATTTTCAACGAATTCGGAAAACCACTATTTTGCCAAATATTTATATCTTAGATGATATATATTGCATGATTTTATTATCTTTTATTTCAATAAAAATAAATCTAATAAAGAAATGGGCGTAGCAGCCAAAGCTGCTGCATAGGAGACAGGCACGCTAAGCTCGTGGTTGTGCTAAGAAGAAAGAGAAGAGTCATTGCGATCGGAAGCTGATCCGGTAATGCTAATCGACTCATTACTACTATATATTCTTAATGTAAAACTTAGAGATAGAGAAAAGCAAATGAAATAGTTTCAACAAAATATGACCGTATTGTTGAGCATATTTTTGGGCGTAAAAATTTTTTATTCTAAGTTATAATTTTTTGATTTATTAGATCACTGCTACTTATTTTTTCAAAAAAAAAAATATGCTTAAAATAATTTATATGCCAAATGTATAATATATATTTACTAAGATTGTTATGATAGTTTTTCGATGCAATTGATTTGAATACATCAAAATATATATATATATATATATTCTAATTGTAATTACTAATAAAAATATAATTTAAGTTAAATACTCTCGCTTGAAATTCACTAAAATTGTTGGTGCAAATCAAATGATATGTATGCATTCAAATCGGCTGTTAAAGTTGAGGTAATTTATTTATTTCATAACGTTTTATATTGCATATTCTTGTAAAAATTTTATAATATTCTCTTATACAGTATATAGGAAATTTTTATTAAATCTACACTCAAAATATCTAAAATAATTTTGTTCAAACATCTCCAAAAAATTTTGTTGATCCATAATTGCATATGAAGAATTTATTTAGTCATCAAGTTGAGTGTCAAAGCTAGGATTAGGATCACGTGAAAAGATAACTAGAGTGAATGCTTCACGGTTCTTGTATGTTTGTGTGAAGTGCAATGGGAACAATTGAGATAGTAATTTTATTTTTTCATATTGATATGCACTCATTTTTTTTGGAAATGTAATGAGAAGTGAACTGATCAAAACAATTCATTTATTTTGTATATTTCTATACTTATTTGAAATAATACAGTCTCAAATATTGTTACGGTTGTTCGATATAAATTATAGTTTCGAATATTGCTACAATTACTTTGAGATGGAATATAGTATATAGTCTCGATTATTGTCATAGTTATTAAGATCAAGTATTATCTCAGTTATATTTTGATTGTTCAAGACAACATATAGTCTCGATTTAGAATAAAATGTAATCTCATATATTGTCATGATTTATTGCGACAATATAATCATAAAAATTGTGACAAAGCCGTTTGAGATAACATATTTTTGAAAATTATCATGACAATTTGAGACAAAGTAGTCTCAAACTTTTCTACGGCCATTCGAGACAAAAAAAATAGTCTAAAAAATTATCACAAGAGTTGGATACAAAATATAGTTTTAGAAATTATCACGATTGTTCGAGACAAAATATAATCTCAACGACGTTTGTGAATATTTTCGAGGCAATATGTTGTCACAACATTCTTTTGGTCAATTCGATGAGATAATTTGTCTCGTCATTCCGTGACTTCTTAGATTTGCACAGTAAAATGGTCACAGAAAATGTTTCGAGATAATTACCGAGAGTATTCAATTACCAAGTTGGATTGTATGTTGAATTGAGCATTTCAGCATTGCTAAATCAAATCATAACCTTCATTTGGTGATATAATTTAATTTAATTAAAATAATTAAATATTGATTAAAGCAAGGATTGATTCAGCATTTGTTGAATTAATGTGTCTAAGCACATAATCAAGTGTCTTCGATTAATTGTCTTGTATCTATATAGATTTTAAGGTAATTTTTTCGAGATAATTAAAGTTTCAAACATATCACAACTATCTTTTCATTTATTTTTTTAAGTTTTTAGTATAATATTTTTTTTTTTTTAATCTCTTGGCTCCAACATACTGTTGTTTTTTCGGAGGGAGGAAGGATATATTTACCTAGATAGAAAAACGTAGGTTGTATTCTTTTACTAAAAAAAATATCACCTCCGTTCAGCTCTAAAGGTTTCATTTACTATTTTTTTTTTTAGATGTTGATATTTGAATATTAATTATTATATCAGAATAAAGTACAAATTAAAAAAAAAATTGCAAAAAAAAATACTTTGAAAGACATACAAAAAATTATATAAATATAAAGATATTTTTAATGTTAAATATAATGAGACAAAAGATATACGTGACTCTTTAAAGCGAAGGAAGAGAGTATATTTTTTCTAAAATATATTTTTCCAAAAATATTAATATATCATATTTATTTTTATTTTTTTATGTATTTTTTATATTTCATATTAAAAAAAACCTCTTAAAATTATTTCATTAAATAAACACACCCCGTAATTCTCTAACACACATTATCTGAATGGGTTTATAGAACGGTGATGGAGCATAGACAGACAAAAAGTATCGAATGGAGATTAAGAGGAGTCGGATGCGGATGCGGATGGCCCGACATACAGACAGATTGTCCCCTCATAGCCCGACTCGAATTCAGTCATGTTCCCTCCCTGTCTTTCTCACCAATCTTTGAATTCTTTGCACGCCTCCCTCCATTCCTTATTAGTAGGACTTTTTATTTTATTTTTTATTATTTGTAAAATTAATTTTGCTAATTATTAGTATCTTTTATTTAAAATTATTACATTTAATTTCATCGAATGAATAAACTATTTAAAAGAAAAAAACGTGTATATACATACACAGACATAGCGGCAGCCGGCTTTTTAAGATCAAACAGTGATGTAGTAGTATATATAAGTAACCATTTTAAATATATATATATATACTCCCTCTGTCCCATGTAATATGGGTGTATTTTATAGACATGATAATTTAGGTAAAATATAATTAGTAAGAAAATAAAAATGTATTAGTAAAAATAATTATATATTAAAATTAAGATAAGTAAATAGTTTAATTAAAATTAAGAAAATTATAAAATTTAAAATTTAAAATACTATTAAAGTGCATAATTATATTTCCAAAAATAGAAATGACAAAATAGGGACAAATTATGTGGGACGGAGGAAGTATCTTTTTCTTGGGTTGTGTTTCTTTTAATTTTTGAAAAAATTTGCTTTGATTTAATATTACAATAATATTTGATAAGATATTATGTGATTAGAAAAAAAAATATTTAATTTAAATAGTAAAATTGAGAATTTGGTGTAAGAAAACATATTTAATAAAAACATAAATTTTAATCAATATGATTATTATTTTTTTATTATTATTATCAAAATCAGACAAATTTACTATAATACATTAAAAAATAAAAGAAAAAGAAAATCTCTATCTATTTTTTGAGTCAGCTTATTTGCTGCTTGCCAACATATTTGTCTAATATAATTTACTTTTGTTTAATTTAATTTACAAATTATTAAATTTAATTGGAATTTATTCAAAAAGTAATCAATGCAAAAAGTAGTAGTTGCTGATTAAATAAATATAAAACAAAATACATGTGTCCATTGTATATATAAATATATTTCCTTCGTTTTATAGAAAGGGTTTTATTTTTTATTTTCGTCTATGTCAAAATAAGAATATTATTTTCTAATTTAATAATTATATTATTTATCTAATATAATAAATAATATTTTAATTTACAGTATATTACACAAATCTCACTATTTTTATATTACACAATACTAATAAGAATATTTTTGTATTTTTTATTACAACTCAATATAATACTAATATTCAAAAATTTACGCGAAAAAAACAAATGTTACTGTTTATATAGGATCAGCGAATATATATATATATATATTTGGGTGTATATATAATAGCAAACACTCACTCGACACGCTTCACAGTGAAGCTACAAAAACCAACTTAATTAATTGATCTCTCTCTCTCTCTCTCTCTCTATATATATATATATATATATCTATAGACATATGGAGGATGAGGTAGACGAAGGAGAAAGCATGGAACTTGAGCTGGGTCTGGCCCCTCCCTGCAGCAGCAGCAGTGATCATAACCATGATCTCGATTTGAATTGCACTGAACCACTCATTAATCACCTTCATCATCATCATCATCATAATCATCATTCTCAATCTCAATCTCAATCCCAACAAAGATACCATTGTTGGAGAATAAAGCAGCAGTAAGAACTAGTCATCAATTCATCATTCTGAAAAAGGCTTCCATGGATTACACATGTCAGATATTTATTTTATTTATATAATGTAATTGTGCAGAGAGAAACACGATGATGGCGATCATCAAAATCACAATCAGGAATTTTGCGAAGAAGAAGAAGAAGAAATCGAGGGATGGCCGCCCATCAATTATTCATCGATACAAAAAGAAGTGAAGACGAAGATGCAGATGCAGATGCAGATTGACGAACATATGATCCATGGAGGAAACTGCACTCCACCTTCAATATCTTCTTCTTCGTATGTGAAAGTGAAGATGGAAGGCGTGGGCATTGGCAGAAAAATCGACCTCGCACTTTACCATTCCTACCCCTCTCTCTCCGCTGCCTTGATCCACATGTTTGCCAAATGTACATACATACATACATATAATATATATATATATATGTGATTATATAATCAATTAATTAATTAATTTATTTATTGAAATTGGTGCAGACAATGAGATGAATAAAAATAGCAGTGCAAGTGCAAGTGCAAGTGAATCAGAGTACAGAATATTGTACAAGGACAGGGAAGGTGATTGGATGCTGCTGGGCGACGTCCCCTGGGAGTAAGTCTTCATACAATTCAAATTATATTAATTAATTTCAATTCTACTATCTAATTACTATATAACTAAATTAAATTACTCCCTCCGTCCCATAACAAAATATTTATTTTTCCATTTTAATCCGTCTCGTAACAAAAGTATTCATTTCTTTTTTAAGCAATGGTATTATCTACCTAACATTACAAAGACCCTTGCAACTTACAATATATTACACAAATGTCGTTACTTTTATATCATACATACTAGTAAGGTTATTTTAGTCATTTCTAATTTATTCCTATTGTATCCCAATATAATACTAATATTTTTAAAATTATGTACAAAAAATAAATAAATATTTAGTTTCGAGACCGAGGAAGTATATTAATCGGTGATGTGCTGTTTGATATATGATGATTAATTAATTAATTCAAAGTACGTAACTGCAGAATGTTTGTGGAATCCGTGCAACGTATGGAGATTCTTCGAGGTTGCAATTAATTACAGTATAATACTCCCTCAAATCAACCATCCCGACCCGACCCGGCCCGACGCAGATGACACCAACAGATTGTCTCTCTCTCACACACACACACATATATATATATATATAGAGAGAGAGAGAGAGAGAGAGAGAGAAGAAAGTGATCTATCGATTAATACTGCAAAGCAA
Organism: Andrographis paniculata; assembly: GCF_009805555.1. NCBI lineage: Eukaryota > Viridiplantae > Streptophyta > Magnoliopsida > Lamiales > Acanthaceae > Andrographis > Andrographis paniculata. Next base: position 2,524,274 of record NW_026137589.1, read on the forward strand.
ATTAAATTTAATTTATGGACATGTTCGAAACTTGGAACCTAACTCACAGACACACACACTTTTAGGCTCTGTTTACACAATATACTTTCACTTATTTAACACTATTTATTTTTTAAAGAATATCACATCAAATATATATATATATATTTTTTTTACAAAACCATCAAAAAGTCATCAAGGAACACTAATAGTAATGGAAGTCATAAAAGAGATCAAAGGTAGAAGATTAAAGATAATCCGTGTGTCCGTCTCTAAAGGTCATATTTATCTTTTGTATTATTATATTTAATATTAAAAATATCTTTATATATATATAATTTTTTATACAGATGTCATTTTATTAGTATTATAAGACACTAATGAAAGTATCTTTGCATTTTATTTTTTAATTTGTATTACGTTTTGATATAATAATTAATATTCAAATATCAACATGCTAAAAAATAAATAAGATCTTTAGAACCGGACGGAGGTAGTATATTTTTAAGCATGAGTCACATTGAAAGGAAGAATGTGAGGGAAATTAAGGAAAGTGACATCCAAAATGAGTTGTTCCCTCTTTAAATTAATCATATTTCTCTCAAAATGATCTCTCCATGAATAAGAAAAATCAAAGAGCTAAACACAAACATTTATATCCAAAAGTATACATACACAAATCGATCATATAATAGTGAAGATGATAAACTAATCCTATTTATACAAATACTTTTGAAATTTGGATATTATTCAATTTTGAAAAAAAATATCACATAAAAATATATTTTATTTTTTTTACAAAATATTATATTAAATATTATAATATTTTTTTTATAATTTTCAAATTTTTAAAATTTTAAAAATCTCCAAAAACCTCTATTTAAACTAAGGCTATATTTAATATACCTACTTGTAGGTGAACAATACCTAAAAGTACTGTAATATCATCATAAATGTCTTCACAAATTCAAAGCAACAAATTGAGTGTATGTTTTTTAGAGAGGTTTGTGGGAATTTGAGCTTGAGTTTGATTTTTATTTGAATTTTAATTGTGTTGTTTCTTATGTGTTTGAGTTTGGTTGGGGTTTTGGAAGTTTTGATGGGTATTGATTTGATGGATAATGAATAAAATAATATAAATGTGTATTAAATTTAATTGATAAAATTTATATTGTATGACCTAATTATGAATTTATAATGTACCCAATATATATATTTAAATTTTTATTTATTTGTATTATAGAAAATTTTATTTTTTACAAAATGACATATATATTGTATATATTTTTAGAAAATATTATTATTTAAAATATTAAAAGTTATTTTTCTATAATTTGCAAAATTGTATTTTAAGTTTAATTTTTTTTAAAAAAAAAAAAAAAAAGAGAATGACAGTTTTTGCAAGCGCTCTCGGCCGTCACAGGAGTTGTCCCTCCTAACGTGACATTGGCGTTCAAACCCAAACCTACAGGCTCGCACAGTAACTTTCTCTAAAATCGGGTAAAAGAAACACACCCTGAATAAATTTTTTTCTACAAGTTATGGGATTTTTTTTTAAAATAATTATATTATTTATCAAATTTATTTTTTCAAAAAATATTAAATCAAATATTTATCTTTTATTTTTTATATTATATTAAAAAATTATTTTACATTCAAAGCATAACATCTAACGCCTATTTTTATCGTCAAATCTCAACTCAAAATCTAAACTCCAAATAAACACTATTCAACTGCAACATGAGATGAACATTAGACAAATACATTTGCTAACAAATTCAAAATTTTTGTAACAAAGATATTTATATTTCAAAAAATATAAATATTATTTTAAAAATATTTTATTTTAACTGAAAAAATTATATTATGCATTAATTATAGACATTATTCATGTTGTATTAAATTTGTTTTAGTTAAAAATATAATAATTTTTTTAAATGATATTTATTTTTCTATATTTTAAAATTATAAATTATATAATTATGATTATTAAATTTATATACTATATTAATCTATTATTTTTATAGTTTTTTTTTCAATTATTTCCTAAAATATTTAAATTTGATTTTTTTTTATATTTTAAATAATTATAAAAAATATTTTTGTTGAATTATATATATACAAATATGTATCAAATAATTTGAACAAAGTGATGGATATGATAATGAATATAATACAAGCAAAAATATGGTCGTATTCAGAATATGATCGTACATTGAGGCACAAATACAATCGTAAATCGGGACATAAATAGAGTCGTATTCAAAATATGACTGTAAATAAGGATATGAATACGATTATGTTTAAAGTATAGTAATGAATACGACCATATTAAATTAAACGCTATTGTATTGATTATATGTGGAGTTAGTAACTTTTTTTAATTATCTGATATTACCATATTTAGTGTATATTAGCTATCATAAAACTAAAATTGATAAATTTTATAAATATGATCAAAATAATAATAATAATAATAATAATAATAAATCAATGAAATCAAAATTAACAATTATACTCCCTCCGTCCCACATAATTTGTCTCTATTTTTTATTTTCGTCCGTCCCACATAATTTATTCTTTCTATTTTTGGAAATATAATTATGCACTTTAATTGCATTTCAAATTTTAAATTTTATAATTTTTTTAATTTTAATTAAACTATTTACTTATTTTAATCTTAATCTATAATTATTTTTATTAAATAATAATTATTTTTACTAATAAATTTTTTAATTATTTATTAATTATACTTTACCTAAATTTTTGTATCTACAGTAATACCCTTGTTACATGGGAGGGAGGGACTAATATTCTATAAGATCAAAAATAATTTTTGTCTCATAAATGCATATTGTTCACCTTTGTCCCAACATATAGAACAGGGCTGTCGACCACGTAGGCTGATGTCCGATGTTGATTTATGTAATAAATGGGTCTAGTGGTGCATTGAACCTACACACGTGCTGCAGTGTACATCCCACCTCAATCAATTTCTGAATCACATTTACATCTCTTTTTAAAAATATTTATTACATTTTATTTAGACATAAAAATTAAAAATAATACTTCCTCCGTCCCACTTTTCGTCTCCATCTTTCAATTTTTGTCCGTCCTATTTATTTTATCACTTTTCTTTTTTGAAAAATAATTATACATTTTAATCTTATTTCTAAAGATTTAATTTATAATTTTTTTAATTTTAATTATACTAATCAATTATCTTTATCTTAATCTATAATTATTTTTATTATACGATAATTATTTTCACTAATACATTTTTAATTATTTACTAATTATACCCCTCTTAAATTCTCGTGTGTACAGTAACGTGGACAAAATATCCGGGACATAGAGAGTAGTATTATCTTCAATTCCAAACAAAGTATTCGGTTGCATTTTGTTTTTTTTTTTTTTTTGTTTTGTTTTTTTTAATATTAGTATTCTCTTTGTTCCGTTCAAAAAAGCTCTTGAAGTTTTGTAATAAATTAAAAAATAATTGAATAGTATTTTTATTAGTCAGTGAAAATATGTAAAAAGTTTTGATATTTTTGCTCTTTTGATTTTATGTAAAAAATAATTATATATGTAAGGGTATGTTTGTAATTTAGATAAAAATTATAAAAATATTTTGGTATTAGTATATAATTACTTTAATCCAACGCATAACTCCATTTTTGCAAATCTTTATTTTTAGATGAATGTTACATTAACTCATCTTCAACCCTGCTCTTCTTTTAGGATTAAAATATATTCTTTCTATATTTGGTTTAAAATAATTTTTTTAATTTATAAATAAAACACAATATTTTACTATTTTTACACATTTAATTTATAATAATATTTTAAATATTATACATATAAATTATTTTTATTATTTGATCTTAAAAAAATATTATATATTCAAATTAAAAAATTTAAAAATTTTAATACTACTAAAAAATTATATGAAATACTGTATAAAATAATAAGTAATATTATTTGATAAACATAATACTATCAATTAATTCAAATTTAATATAAATAATTTATAATATTTTATCATAATTAATTAACTATAAATCTCAATAAATATTAAATAGTTAAATATTACTGTAAATATCAATTATAAAATTAAAATATAAATAAATTATTTTATAAATAATAAAATAAAAGAAAAGAAAAAATATATAATTTTAAAACAAACTTTTAAAAATTAAAAATAAAAATAATTATAATATAAATATAATTTATAAATTAATTTATAATTAAAAATAAATACAAAAATAATCTAAAAAGATAAAAATAGCAATAGACTGCTGGACCACCTGGTGTATTGTAGCACCCTAACAATATTATTTTTTTCGTTCCAACAAAAGGTTATTTTCTATTTCCGTCAATTTTAATACAAGGTTATTATTTTTTAATTTAGTAATTGTACTCTCAATCTAATATAATAAATACTCTTCTAACTTACAATATATTACATAAATTTCATTATTTTTATATTACACAATACTAATATGGGTATTTTGGTCCTTTTTTTATTACATCCCAATATAATACTAATATTAAAAAATTTACGTGTAAAAAGTAATATTTCAATGGGACGGATGGACTAATAAAAATACCCTTATTAATATCATGTAATATAAATTTAATAATATTTGTATAATATATTATAAATTGTAAAAGTTTTACTGTTAAAAAGAAAATAATTTGTTTTGAGAATGACAAAAATGAATATTTTGTAAAAATAATAATTTGAGTTAGGAGTGGAGATAATATTATATTTGTATATAATACAAATCAAGAAAAAAATAGTAATAAAAATACTCTTATTAATATTACATAATATAAAGATAATAATATTTGTATAATATATTGTAAAAAAAATTACATTAAAAAGAAAATAAATAATTTGTTTTGAGAATGACAAATTAATATATAAATATTTTGTTTAGGAATGAAATAAGTATTTTTAATATAAAAATAAATTCGATAAAAAGTAATATAAGAGTATTAAAAAAAATTTATTAAAAATAATTAAAAAAAAAAAGAATAAGATAAATTGAACAATTAATAACATATCGATTATTTTTTTTAAGCCCAACGGGCTTCCCTCCTCCCCCAAAAAAATTAATTTAATATTATGTGGGCTGATGGCTCCATCGGCCCATATATCATATACTAAACTTAAAATTATTACTATTACCTCTGTATGGGACATAGAGTTTTAGATAATGTAGATTAATAAATAATTAAAAAATATATTATTAAAAATAATTATATATTAATATTAAGATGAGTAAATTGTTAATTAAAATAAAAGTTTTAAATTTTATAATTAAATTTTCAAAAAAAATGATAAATTAGATGGACGTGAATAAAAAGAGTATAAATTAGGTGGAACGGATAGAATATATTTTTCAGTACAAGATAATTGATCTATGATACAGTATTTAAGTTAATACTCTATCCGTTCTGCATACCATATCCACGTTGCCGTTTATGTCCGTCCCACGTTCCATGTCACTTTTCTTTTTTGGAAAATGATTATACACTTTAATCTCATTCTAAACTTTTTAATTTATTTTTTTTTAATTTTAATTAAACTAATTAGTTATTTTAATCTTAATTTATAATTATTACATTCTTAATTATCTACTAATTACACCCCTTCTAAAATACTGTGTTTACAGCGTAGCAGACACAACATGTAGGACGGAGGGAGTAATATTTATTTAGTTTACACAGTAAATTGTAATATTATTTTATTATTTTTTATGTAATTAAATAATATCGATAGTTTAAAATAAATTTTGTATATATAATTAAAAAAAATTATAATATATATTCTAACATTTTAAAAATTACTATATTGCAATAAAAAAATACACACATTATAGATATTATTTTTGTAGAAAACAAATTTTTTTGTAATACAAGTACATAAAAAAATACTCTTATTTATTTATAATTAACATAATCAAATGGTGTGTTTCTTTTGATAGGTTTTGAAAAACTTTTATTTGCAATTAAATATTTTGTGAATTTATTTTATTTTTAAAAAATACAAAAGTTCAAATTGTAGGAATTTTGGTTTTAGAGTTAAAAAAATTACACCCAAACATAATGTATGTTATTATATGTTAGATAGTTAATTAAGTTGATTAATATTTATTAAATATGTTTTCATTTAAGGTGTGTTTGTTTGGGGGTTTGGATTTTGAGTTGGGATTTGAATAGTAAAAATTTTGAATTTGAATAGTTGTATGATGTGCTATAAATAGGTGTTGATGTGATGTTTTGAATATAAAATTGATTTTTAGTATAATATAAAAAATGAAAAATAGATGTTTGATTTGATATTTTTGGGGGAAAAAAATTGGATGAATAGTAGGATTAAAATTCAATACCCCAAACAAACACGCCCTAAAAATATAAAAACAAACATCTATAATTTTATTTTTAATACTATACTAACAATCAGTACTATATTCAAAATATTACATTAATACCTATTTATATCACATTATACAACTATTCCAATTCAAAGTTTATACTATTTAAATCCCAACTCAAAATCCAAACCCCCAAGCAAACACACCCTATAGTAATTTTATTGAAGATATAAATGTGTCAATTGTTATAGAAGAAACAAAAATAAAAAATATTTCAATGGTTGTGATTAACTCTCTACTATTTTAAATCTCTCAAAATTCTCCTATTTAAACAGAGAATGTAAGGGCAAATTGGTAAAAAAAAATAATTAATGATGTAAATGCTATTCTTCGAATATATTATAAGTAAATTTTTGTCAAACTTAGTAGTCTACAAATTAGGACGGAAAAACAAATTATATTAGACGAATAATGTGTGACAAACAGAATTTAGAGGCCAAAGCTTTTTTTATGCAATTTTTCATATTTTCTTATGTTAAAATTTTTAGAGGAAAATAATGAAATTATCTTATTCATCATCAAAATAAAATGGCATATATAGGGAAAAATAATAAAATTGTGTTATTGATCATCGAAATAAAATGATCTATATATAGACAATACAAAACGGACTCATAGACTCAAATATAAGTAATGTAATCTATTGATAAGACCGAATATAAATATAAATATAGTGAATCTAAAAACGAATAAAATATCTTAACACTCCCTCAAACTCAAGTGGTATAACAAAAACCAACTTGACTTTGATAAGAAAGTTGAATATCAACGCAAAAAACGCAAATAAAAATAACAATCGATTCTCTTTACTGGAGTTGAAAACAGTTGACTCTCCACCGGAGCCGAAAATGACATGATTCTCCACTGAAGCCGAAAACGACAGGACTCTGAATGGAATCAGAGTCAAACTCAAACAGATAACACACAAAACAGATCGCAGGCATGGAACAAATCACAAACAACAATCAGATTGCAGACATCGGACAAATTGCAGAACATATCGCAAACATCGGACAGATTGTAGAACATATCGCAAACAAACATCGGACAGATCACCAAACAGATCGCAAACAACAGACATATTACATCGCAAAAATCGGAAAGATCACATAATAGATAGAAGACAATATACATATCACATCGCAAAAATCGGAAAGATCACAAAATATATCGCAGATACCAGACAAATCATAGAACAGATCGCAGACATCGAAAAGATCGCAGAACAAATCGCATTGGTCATATCCTATTGCACGCAGGCAACAGACAAGGAGCGGACAGATGACAGATCGTAAACAGATTTCAGATCGCACGCAGTTAACAGACAAGACAACGGACATATGGCAGATAGTAGATAAATTTCAGATCGCACACAGACAACAGACATACGGCGGACATATGTCATAAAGCAGATAGATTTCAGATCGCATGATAGCAGATAGCATGATCTTAAAATCACAAAACCTCCGAGTACAATCTAGGTTGAATGTACCCGGAGAAACGAGGATTGATAAGTTATATTTACGACATGAGAAAATAAACTCTGATACTTTATGTTAGAAATTTTGGAAGAAAATAATGAAATTATATTATTGATCATCAAAATAAATTGATATATATATGCTATTCAAAACGAATTCGATAAATTCAAATCTAATTAATCTAATTTATGAATTAGAACAAATTTAAATATAAATCAACTAAATCTAAAATCGAATATCTAAAATATTTCAATATTTTAAAACGGCAACATACAACATACAAAATATCATACTCCCTCCGTCACGCAAGAAGATTGCCATTTGATTTTTGCGTCATTGTACTTAATATTAAAAATATCCTTATATTTAAATAATTTATTCTAACAAGTATCATTGTATATGTATTATAAGAGACTAATAAACATATTTTTGTTTTCTTTTCTTGAGCTATACTACATATTGATATCATAATTAATATTTAAAGATTCACACACAAAAAAATCAATAGCAACCTTCTCGTGGGACGGAGAGAGTAATAATATTCAAAATACACATTAAAAAAAAAAAGAAGAAGAAGAAAAAGACATTTAATTTAACTTACTCATAATACATATATTAAAAATGGGCCTAATATTCAATTACAACGTTAATTTATTTTTTGTCGATTGATCAGACAATTATTACAATAGAATAATATTAAGAATTAGTATTATATATATATATATATTTTATTATAATATAAAAATATATTTTTGCATGAAAAAGAAAGGAAAGTGTCCATTACTTAAAATACACATTATCATCGCCGGCTGGGGATTCGAATATCTTTTTTATATTTTTATAAGTTAATACGTTCATTTAAAACGTTTTATTTTATTTTATTCAATGAAATCATCGTTTAGTAAGGGTGTGTTTGTTTGGGGTTTGGATTTTGAGTTGAGATTTGAATAGTAAAAATTTTGAATTTGAATAGTTGTATGATGTGACATAAATAGGCGTTGATACGATGTTTTGAATGTAAAATTAATTTTTAGTATAATATAAAAATTGAAAAATAAGTGTTTGATTTGATATTTTTGAGGAAAAAAATGGGATAAATAGTGGATTGAAAATCCAATTCCCGAAACAAACACACCAATACACGTTATTAATAACAAATTTCAGGCATTTCATCTAACACTCGCATTTATATAAATATGCAATTAAAACATTGAATTTTATGGAGTTCACTCAATTAAGATTTTGTAGAATTTTATTTGATTTTTAAAATTTGGGTGTATTGAATTTTTATTTTTATTTTTAAAATCGAGAGGTATTCAATTCAAATTTTTAAAAGCCTTTTTAAAATTTGGAGTATTCAATCCACACTTTTAAAAACCTTTTAAAATTTGATTGTATTTAACCATTCATAAACTTTAAAAGGATATGAATTTCAAAGGAAAGTTGTATGTATAAATTGTATAGTATAAAATTTATGCTGATAATTACAGATTTGAATAGATTCTTAAAATATATTATTATTATTATTATTATTATTATTATTATAAGCGAAAAGTATTATGATAAATATATAAAAATGAATATAATTTTTTTTATCTACAAATATATTTTATATAAATTATATAAATCAGTAAATAACACATTTTACGATCATACAGAAATCTATACAAATTCATAAATAATCTAATTAAATTTATAAAAATTTACTTAAATCAATACATAAAATTTATCAAATTTATTTAAATTAATGCATAAAATCCATCAAACTCCCCGTAGAATTTCTAAATCCATGTAAATTCATTGACTTTTTAAAATACTACAAAATCTTACAAAATTTTACATGAATACACCCTCCTTAAATTCATTTAAAGTCAATAAATTTCAAAAAATTTGGAATAAACTTAAAATAATGTCATCTTACTTCGTCGAGATGATGTCACTCATTTTGTCCTGTTAGTAAATAATTTTATTATTTTAATTTTAATGAATAATAAGTAATTTATCACTATTTTATTTTATTTATCAATTACGTTTTATCAAATTTTAATAAATTCTATAGTTAAAAAAATGGAATTTTATTAAATTTAACGAAATTAAATTTAAATCTTAAGATAAGAATATTTATATAATTTTTTATCAATTTTTTTTTCAAAATACATAATTATTGTCAAATTAATATTAAGGTAATATATATTGAGAATAAGTATACGCGCTTGCATAATAGTGCCAAAGAAAGCTAAAAAGTCTATCTTGGCTGCTTCCATGGCGGATTGGTGACAGCATCTCATGATCATCTCATCTCATGCAACGGATTATACTTCACCACCATTCTGGTCAAAATCTTCGATTAACATATTCAATTGCCATGGCCTCATCCTCTTGTTATTTTTCAATGCATCCAAACATCCAACACTTTTTAGCCGGAGGGGAGGCCCTGTGGCTGTACCTTCCACTCGTCGAGATAACTGCAAGAGTGTTCATCGTCATCGACCATGGGGATTCTAGGTTTCTCTTTGATTGCGCTTTGGATGCTCCGGACTCTGACTGCACAGCCAACAACCGAACCCCTTGAAGGTGTTCGACGAAATGCCTCAATAACCATCTGTTGATTAATGATTGGGTTTTCCTTTTCCTTTTGTTTTATTTTATTTAATTTGGGTGATTTTCATCATCAGTTGATGCTATCAACAAGATAATCGATCACTGGAACCTGAGAAGTAAGGTGAATTTAAGCTCTGATCCCTGCGTCAGAAATGCCAGTTGGGCTCCCGACTCTGCTAATCCACGGATTGCCTGCGCCTGTTCAGACATTGTGTGCCATATAACTCACTTGTCAGTTTCTCTCTTCCTTCTATTCTTGTTTATTCGATTGTTGATTTTCAGCTAATCGTGACATGTAAGAGTGGAGATAAGTTCACATATACGTACATTTGCTCAGGAAAATATATGCTTTGGATATCTCCGGTGAACTTCCTCAAGAACTGTTTTTGCTCACTGAATTGATGGACTTGTAAGCAACTCTCTCTCTCTCTCTCTATATATATATATATGTATATATATGTATGTGTACTGATACATCTTTGAGCAATTGGTTGAATTTTGCAATGTTATTATGTGATAGGAATTTGAACCAGAATGTGTTGAGTGGATCCATCCCGGCAGCTATCGGGCAGTTGTCGAAGATGGAATACCTGTTAGTATTTTTTTCACTATATACAAAAGCTTTTCGAATTTTCGACTAGATGCTAATTAGTTTTGTGTTTACATATGATGTACATTCCTGTCTTACCTGAAAACAAATGCAGGGGTTTGGGCATTAACAACTTCACGGGACCGGTGCCATCTGAGCTTGGTAATCTAACCAAGCTCATCTCCTTGTAAGCTAATTATCTAATTATTTTATGCTGTGTTTTTTTCGACTACTGATTGAACTTTGTGAATTCCCATCTCAACAATCCAAGACTCATATCTTTTACTTCCTCTCGATACAGAAGCTTTGGCTCAAACAATTTCAATGGAACATTACCTGCTAGCCTTGCAAACTTGACCTCATTACAGCAGATGTAAGTTACTTGAATAATACTGACAGGATCCGAAACGCATCTTATTTGTGTTGAAGCCTCTGTTGATCTTTCAGGTACATAGATAGCAGTGGCGTTAGTGGACTGATTCCACAAGAACTATCGAATTTGAAGTCACTAAAAACTCTGTATTCATCGGCTCTTTTCTTAAGTCCAAGTTGTGATTATTGCTTCTTTAAGCATGAATACCTGGTTTCCGCAGTTAACTAGATTTATGCTTCAGGTGGGCATCGGATAATCGTTTCACTGGAAAGATTCCTGAATTCTTGGGAAGTTTCGGTGCTTTAACAGTTCTGTATGTTTAAAGTCTAATCTTTTTCATCAAAACTCCTGATTTATGGTTAACATTCTTCAGCCTTTACTGATGGTTTACAATTTAATTTTAGGAGACTGGAAGGAACTAACCTCGATGGCCCGATTCCTAGAAGCTTTGGAGCTCTAAAGAAGCTGGACGACCTGTACGGATTGCCAAACTCCATGGAATTAAATATGAAATATTATACATCATTAATTTAAATCTATATGCATATCATGTTCAACCTTTTGATTTTCTACGATTGCAGAAGAATAGGCGATATCGGCCCAAGTGAGAGCTCGTTGGATTTCTTAGAAGATTTATCAAGTCTATCCATTTTGTAAAAACTTGATCATCCTAGACTAGTCATATGTTTGTCTCTGTATTATATATATATATTGATGTCCTTGATTTCCCTTGCAAGCGCAGATCGTTGAGAAGCTGTCGAATAAGTGATGAAATCCCCGACTATCTTAGTACTTTCTCCAACCTGAAAGTCCTGTAAGTTAACTATCTTATCGAGCTTCCCTTCTTCAGTTCTACAAATGTATTTCGAACCTTAAAAGTTATGTTCGAAGCCCCTCGTTGCAAGTTTATTTCATGATGGAACAGTTCATCCATGACAGGGACTTGAGTTTCAACAACCTGACCGGTCGCATTCCAGCATCATTCGCAAATTTCGCTTCGTTGCAATATCTGTAAGTGATCCCCCCATCGATGGACTCTACTTCCTATCCATTTCGACCTCATTACAATCTTTATCCATGTAAGCATTTTGTTGACATGTTTTTAGATATCTTGGAAGCAATGATCTAACCGGGGATCTCACCTCAGACTTGTTAGGCGCATCGCTGATTGCCTTGTAAGCCCCAAACTCATGATTCCTACCTTTTGCTGTACGATTTATGTTCTTCGACTGCAAACTTTTACTTCACAGAGACATTTCATTCAATCCTCTCACCGGCAATGTTCCTCTAGATCGAAAAGAGATAGCAATGTAAGTATTCGACTTTAGCTATACAAAGTGGAAAATAACTACAGCCTTACATATTTAAGCTCCAACATCTACTTTGAATGCAGAAATGCTGTCGGGACATTCATCAACAACATCGACCTGAAGAACAAGTAAGTCAGAACGAAACATCCATTATACTAACAAAGTATCTGATAATCTCAACATCATTATTCATAGCATTCTTTATATGTCAAGGGATCCGAAAAGCATAGGACTCAGCACAAATTTTTTTCGAACATTCTGAAACCTATGTACATTGCTAAGTATAGTCGAAAATGTTTCAGGAAGGCGTCGACCAGGTTGCGCTGCCTTGAAGGTAGCACGAAGTGCAGTATCAAAAACCCATTCAGTAAGTTCAGTTATTGAAAATCCATTCCAAAAGCTCAGTTTGTTTTCGAATAACACTAAGATCTGCAGAATTATACATCCATGCACTGATGGTACATATATAAATATATATATTTTCTCGTAGCATCATTCTCTGTCAACAGCGGAGGCGCGGAGCATGTGTCTGCAGACGGCCTTAAATTTGACAATGATTCGGAAACAGTAGGAGCTGCCTCGTTGTTCATCAGCGCAGACAATCAATGGGGCGTAAGCACCTACGGAATCTACATTTCCAACCCCAATGGACAGATCTACATAGCGCAGACCGACTCACAAATCACAAACACTTTGGATTCTGAACTCTATAAAACTGCCAGGATATCGCCGAGCTCCTTGAGGTATTATGGCCTCGGATTGGAAAATGGAGTGTATCAAATCGATCTTCACTTTGCTGAGATACAAGTGGAGGATTCAGCCACATGGAGAGGACTTGGTCGGCGCATCTTCGATGTTTATATTCAGGTACATTATAGACTAATCGAACTCGGAAGTTCAATTACTCGATATGCATAAAATTATCTGTTTTTGCAATCCATCAAGGGTGAAAGGGTGCTTCAAGATTTCAATATAATGGCCGAGGCGAAAGGATCGAAGCGAGCCTTGGTCAAGACATTCAAAGCGAATATCAGCAACACCGTGATCGACATTCATCTATCGTGGGCGGGAAAGGGGACCTGCTGCATCCCTCACCAAAGCACATACGGCCCTCTCGTCTCCGCCATCCATGTTTCTCAAGGTACCTAGTTTCGAGCCCCTATACTGGTATAAGGTTGTCTAAATATTCTAAATTATTTTACAATCTAATCCTGAATCGATGTTAGCTATGTGATAGCTGAATAAAATTGTCCATAATTTCCTTGTGGTTTCGAAACTCAACGTAAATCCCCCTATACTGTAAAAATTACATAGCGCTCCCTTATATTTTCAAAAATGTTGCATGAAAACCCCTATGTGGTTTTGAAACTCAGTGTAAATGTCCACTTTACTTTAAAAATTGCATGGTGCCCTTATATTTTCAAAATTGTTGCATGAAATTCCCCGCCATGCAAAAAAAACATAGATAGAAAATCATTTTCTCATCAAACAAGGGAGATTTTATGGTGATGGGGTTCGATGTAACGTTTTTTAAAGTATAAGGGGACGCCATGCAATTTTTAAAGCATATGGAAATTTTATGTTGAAATTTGAAACCACAGAGAAGTTATGAACAATTGTACTATGATATCTATATCCGTATATAGTGCTGAATAAAGTTGTATGTATATGTATAAAGTTGTCTAAATATTCTAAATTATTTTAGAGTATAGATTTGAACATTCGTTAGCTATATGCCGTCTGTATTTATATATAGTTAATAATGTGTTGTTTGTATATATATCACTATACACATAATAAAACCGACGATCACTTACCCCCCTTAGCATATGCAGTGTCTAAATCCATCGATGCATTGAAGAACAACAAAAATGGTAGCAAAAGAGCACTAGGGATCGCTGTTGGATGTGCAGCAGGATTGGTGATACTAAGCTGTGTTGTCTACCTTTGGCGAGCAAAAAAGATAGGAACGGGACACACTAAAGTGCGCACGGGCTCGCCTAGACGGGAATACTAAGTTATGTTCTGCAGATATCGTTTGCGCGCACGTAGAAAATAAGCGACGCCCGTCTCTAAGAACACACACACATAAAGGTGCTCTCTCTTTACATTCTGTCACCCCTTTTAGGTATGTCTTGTGAGGATCAATGTGTTATGTTCTCAAACAGCTACTACATTTGTCGAAACTAGACGAGTAAGCGTAGATGTGTAAATGGTGATGAAATGAAGCGCGCGAAAATGCAAAGTAATACATTATTGACGATGGTCGTTCTTTTTTATCAATGCGCGGATAAATATGTATTGAAGTGAATATTTTTCGTAGTCTTTAAAGTAATCGATTACTAGCTCTACTTTGTTTTTATTCGAAAATAAGACAATATTTTTGCATGGAAATATGGTGAAATGTTGGTTGCTTGAAAATCAAGTGCAAAACCATACAAACAGACCTCAAGGAGGCTCTCGAGCCATTGGAAGTTAGATTTTACCGTTACCAATGAATATTGTTTAATTATTAATTAAAATATGATTTAGGGTATATTTGAAAAAAAAAATAAATTGAAAATATGCATGCATATGTTTTAGAAAATATATTTTAATAATATATATTATATCATTTTAGTAGATAATAAAATTTTATATAATATATATAAACATATACTTATTTATGTATAATTAATACAAAATAAATTTACATAAAAAAAAAAATAAAAATTAATATGTATATAAGTTTATTTATTTGTTTAGGAAAGATAGAAATAAGAAATCTATTGTTAAACCTATTTTATAAAATTTTGGAAAAATCCAAGGCTTGGTTAATTTGGATGCATATCTATTAGATTAGCACAAAGTTGCAATTAACACAACATATGCTGTGTTATTTGTTTTGTTATATGAACACATTTTATTTGTTGAAATATATGCGGATAATAATCATATATTGTTAATTTATATTTATCATATAATTGTAAATGACCGTATTGTATGTTATTATATCATATGGTAAATAACTATTTTCCTAAGGTAAATATATACTTTCGCCGTACTAATACAGTAGTCTTATTTATCATTTTTGTACGTTCTAAAACAATAGTCTTATTTTTATAAATAACCATATCACCGTAAAACTACCCTTAATTTTTTCATTTTTATCACACAATTGTCACTACTGTTTACACTAATACACTCACAAGAGTAAAAAGAATTTTTATCCATACTTTTTATCCACTACCAATATAATATCAATATTTTTTAAATCCCGTGTCCAACTCAATTAAGACAATATTTATGGGTCGGAGGAAGTAGTATATAATTTTTTATTTAGGGCTTGGCATTGCTTAGAGCAATTAATAAGGTTTGTTCTCTTTGTATTTTTGGATAAATATATATTTTTTATATTAGGTGTAAATAATTATATTGGCAACATAAAAAAAACAATATTTTTTAATGAATTATTAATTTTTTTTATAAGTAAATAAAGTATAGATATCGCATTAATATGCATGTATTATACTCTTATTTTTTTGAAATAATATTTATGAGAATCGATTCACCTAAAAATATTAAGTGAACAAAGGTGAATTATATTGTTAGATTTAATTTAAAATTATTAATTTTTTTTGTGTTAATCTCCACTATTTGATTAATCGAATTTAATTAGCACTACATTGATTTTAGAACTAATGTGAATGGATTTTGTTTGATTAAATTCCATACATATACAATGTTCTCACAGATAAGCTAAATTATAGTTAAGTGGTGCGTTTGTTTGGGGTTTGGATTTTGATTTGTATTTGAATAGTAAAAATCTTGAATTGAAATAGTGGTGTGATGTGATATAAATAGGTGTTAATGTGATCTTTTAAATGCAAAATTGATTTATTGTACTCCTTACATCCCAAACAAGGTGCAACATTTGTTTTTGGTACGGGTTTTTAGGTGGGCAGTATTAAGTAGGATAATTTCAAAATTATGTGATGTGATGGAGAGAGAAATATATATTTTATTTTTTTATTTGGATGATGTGAGAGGATAAAGTGTGGGGTAGAGATTAAGTATAATTAATTATTTCCTATTTTGGAAATATTGCATAGTGTTTGGGACGGGGTGAATATAATATAAAAAAATTAAAAATAGATATTTAATTTAACGTTTTAGGAATAAAAAAAAAATTGATGAATAATACTCCCTCCGTCCCTTAATAATCTATCTATTTTTCTATTTTGGTTACCTACCTAACATTGCAAATACCCTTCCAATTTACAATATATTACACAAATATCATTATCCGGTTAATTTAATCTTTTTACCTTTATTTCTATTTATTTCAATATAATACTAATATTTCTAAAATTTTGTGTAAAAAGCAAAATAAATATATAAATATGGGATGGAAAATTTTTGTATAATCCAACAAATGAACACAATCTAAAATGTTTTTATCAATTAATAATTAAGTAGGGTAACACTATATTTATGTTGTTTGTAATCAAAGCATTTTTCTTTAAAAGTATGAAATCCAAAAATTATTTTTATTTTTATTTCCGCCCAATTTGTTAAGATCAAACAGACCCTAAACACAAGAAAATACACAATTAGGCCGTATTTATTATATGGAATCATTCGTAAAACACGCCCTTAATAATACTCGCTCCGTTCCACATAATTTGTTTTTATTTTCTATTTTTGTGCGTCTCTCGTAATTTGTTCTTTCTCTCTCTGAAAAATTGATTATACACTTTAATTATATTCTAAAATTTAAATTTTTTTAATCTTAATCTATAATTATTTTTACTAATACACTTTTTAATTTAGTTACTACTGATTATACTTTATATATATTTTCGAATTTACATATATATTTTCGAATTTACAGCAATTCGTTTATCTTACCTAAGAGGGAAGGAAGGAGAGAGAGTAATAATAATAATAATAATAATAGTAATAATTATTTAAAATATTTTCTTGTATGGGCTTCCCTCACTTGAGATTTCACTCGACAAAGAAATAAAAAAAAAAAAGTAATGCAAAAAACTGTATGGCCCAATATTATTATCAGCCGCAAGTGAATGTGAGTTGGAGAGGATTTCATTTCCTGACAAAAATAAATAAATAAATAAATAGCAAAACTCGAAGGAGGTCAATTTGAAGTCGAGGAGGAGCTGAGCAGTAGCAGTAGCAGTAGCAGTAGCAGCAGCAGCAGTAACGAGTCGAGTCGAGCCCCATTGAAGAATCAATCACTTCTCAGATCTTCGGACACAATGCCCTCCTGACCTCACAATGTACGTCTTTCTTTCCCAACGTTAAAATCTCGAATCTGCATCTGCATCTCTTAGATGTAATAATTTCACGATTTCTGAAAATGGGGGTTTTGAATCTGAGCCTTGGAATTGGGGAAAAGGATGGGATCTTGTGGAGATCTAATTCGTGCTCTAAAGTTTCTGTCATTTTTGTCGATGGAGTTTCTGAATCTGAACTAAATTCCATGGTTTCTGTAACTGTTCTTGCTGCTTTCTTCCTTCTACGATGTTGTAAGGGATATAGGGTAAGATTTGATAAGATAAGATTAGGGTTCTCAAATTTTAGGGTCAGATTTGAGAAGATCTTGGTTAGGGAAGATAGAATTATGATTGAGATTCTCTTCTTAACTGTTCCAAAATTCGATTCAGTGCAGCATTGTAGGAAGAAATAGAATCGATTTGTAACTTTCGAAAATGTCCTAACATTTGGTTGATGTAAGATTTATGATTTCTCTGTGGTTAGTTCTTGTCTGAATTTTGCTAAAAACAGCCTTACTTTAGACATAAATGTCGTAAAGTTTGTTCTAGTTCTTCAAAAGCTATCATTTAGACAATGTTGCCTTTTTCGGGCCAATGACAATGTCTGTCTTTTGTTGTTAGATACGATCGGGAGCAATGGATGTCGATAGCTCTATTCCCGTGTCTGAAAATCGAGCTGATCTTGATAGTAATCTAACCATGTCTTCACAAGAAAATGGAAACATTAATGGCTGCGTGGAAGTCGAAGAAATGTCTGAGAATCTCGGGGAGCCGGTGACGAACTTGAACAATTCGGAAACTCTAGAATCTGCCCAAGTTTTTGCAGAAGAGACCGTTGAGTCTACTGTAAGAATCAGACATTACTCAACATTTTTCGATCAATCAATGATGTGGAGAATGTCCTAAAACTTTATGCATTTATTAGGAATCTGGAGTTAAAGAGACCGATGATGCGAAGAATTCAAAGCCCGCGAATGCCAAGTCCAGGACTAAGAATGGGAAACCTGTCGGCACCGGACATGGTTTGGGCAAGACCAAAGTCGTGAAAGAGGCGACGGCGTCTTCCGGTGCCTCAAACGGCAATCCCGCTCCCGAATCTCATGCTAAACGTCTCCCCGCCGTCAGGACAAAAGGAAAGTCATCGAATGAGAAACAAAAGGCTAACAACGTAAGAGGAGCGACTGTCCAAAACAATCCTGAGGTAAAAAAAACCCGGAAAAATTCCGCGCTTCTCATTTATACGACAAATCTTTGCCGCAATTATTTTTGCGAATCGTTTAAAATCGTTTGCTTTCTGATAGGGACTTTCCGACGCGCCACTGTCTTCCGCAAGTGGAGAACAGATCGAAGAGCTCTCGTATGTTTTACTATAAAAAAACTATTCGATCATATATATATATATATATATTCAATTTAATCTCTAATCGAGTTTCACTTTCCTTCCTACGGCAATGTGTTGTCTTCGATTTTTACCAATTGCAGAGAGAAGAGAAAGCTGGATAGCGGCGGTAAAGGCGCCGCAAGCAAAGTCGACGAATTCTCGGAGTCTTCATTGTATCCTTTTTAGCGTACACGATTCGAATGTGACTATCTTTTTATACTCAATATCGAATATAAAGTTCCTTGTTTGTTCTTAATATTTCCTTAGAAGTCCCACTGCTGGAGATGCGGTGCCCCGAAGAATCGGCGCTCTTCCAAGCTATAATTTCAGCTTTAAATGCGACGAGAGAGCTGAAAAGCGCAGAGAGGTTTGTATTCATTTGTTTCCAATTTTATGATGCCGAATGTTTCTATTTTTCATTTTTGTCGTCTGAGGATTGTTTATGACTTGTCGAGTAGTTTTATTCGAAACTCGAGGAAAAGATTCAGGCCAAGGAAGCGGAGAAGACTAATATGCAAGCCAAGACTAAGGTAGATGATGTTAATATCATGTTTAAAACTTTTGTCGCGTCGTCTTATTCGTATTTTATTTTATTTTTTTGGTTAAATAGGAAACACAAGATGCTGAGATCAAAATGTTGAGAAAAAGCTTGGCATTCAAAGCTACGCCGTTGCCGAGCTTCTATCAAGAGCCTCCGCCTCCTAAGGCCGAATTAAAAAAGGTAAAATCTTGATGCTCGACGAGATTTTTTTTTTCAATGTTTTTTACTATACAATATGGAGTTTGTTTTGTTTTCATTTGAAATTGAATTTTTCTTATGTGGGCTTTGGTTTTATAATATTTTGATATGATGTTATGTGAGAAAATAATGTGTTTTTATTGAGAACTGGTTAAATAGTACTCCTTTTGTCATGTAAATGTGCTCAAATATTTGGACACGAATTTTAGTAAAAGTGGATAGTACTTTGTTACTTTTTATCTTTTACCGTAAAAAATAATGTAAACATACATTTGGATGACAAAGCGACTATTATCGTAAAAAGATACTATTTATTCTTACAAAACACAATTCACGAAAGGAGCCTAATACACCCTATGTCTTGCTCTGTCGTGTAAGATGTTCCGTTTCTCTTTTGATCCGCAATACATTTGTAATCTTACATTACTCTAATTCTACAAATATCAATCATTATTATTACATGAAGCAGATTCCGACAACGCGAGCTAAATCTCCAAAGCTTGGTCGAAAAAAGGGTTCGTCGCCTAAAGCTGAGTCCAACGAAAACGGTTCGCTCAACGCTCGCGTGGCAAGGCTAAGTTTGGATGAGAAAGCATCACGAGGAAATCTTACAAAAGCGCCGCCGCCGCCGCCGCCAGCTGTCGCCAATGTTAAAAAACCGGCGAGGAAATCTCTTCCTAAGTTACCGTCTGAGAGCACAAACTTCTCGAATGAAAAGAAGAAACCTGTGAATACTTCTTCGAAAGGAATCGAGCATGAGGCGCCGGACGAGGAAATGTGTAATAAAGCTGCAATTGCGTCTGATTCGCCACCGGATGAGGCGGCGGGTAATAACGCAGCTGAGCTGGTCGAGAATCAGGCCGACGTTCAATGAGGAGGAGAGATTGATGACGACGACGGCATCCTTGAGGACAGTGTGTTAGTAGTAAAGGATCAATGTCTGATGTTATCTGCTGGAGATTCAGACAATTTGGAGATATGCTGTGATTTACTACTTGCTTACTACAATGTTGTTGAGAGCTGTTGTGCTTCAACTTTTGTTTCGTTTTTAGATATATATCGAAGTTTTGGGGCAATTATTATGAAAATCTGCAGTCGCTATTGTTCGGGTTGTTTTTTAATTTGAAATTTTTGTCTTTGGGGTAATGCAATATTAGATAATTAATTTTTTGTAAATTTGACTTTAATATATATTGGGTTCCAAATTTGCTAAAGTCTAAGATTTGATTATTAAGGTTCTGTTCTCCATAAAAATTAAAAAATATATATACATGTACATACATATTTTTAACTTCTAATAATATACATATATTTTCTATAGAAATATATATGTAGTAATTATTTTATTTAAAAATAATAATAACATTCCAAATATCTTATGGTGAAAATACGCCGATGAAATTTATCAACAAATGGACGTTCATGATTGAAAGTTCAATTTGCGAACGTGAGACAAAGGATTTTGAGGATATTGTTTTCCTGCTCGACCTTTATTAATAATGGTTATTTTTTCATTTTATAGTTAAAAAAAATATATATAAAAATATAATGATTTTTTACTTTAAGAAAATATTCTTTTTGACAAAAAAAAAAAAAAAAAAAAACATAGATTTAACTATTGGCAGTTAATATTTTTTATATTTTCATGTTGTATTGTTTTTTTATACTTTCATATATTGGTTAAGGCTTGTCTGTTTCTTTCGGTGAAAAACATTACTCTCTCTGTTCCGGAACTAAAATATTTATTTGTTTTTTACACGTAATTTTAAAAATATTAGTATTATATTGAAATATAAGTAGAAATAAAATAAAAATGACTAAAATAACTTTACACGTAATTTTAAAAATATTAGTATTATATTGAAATATAGTAGAAATAAAATAAAAATGACTAAAATAACCTTATTAGTACATGTAATATAAAGGTAATGACATTTGTGTAATATATTGTAAATTGTAAGGACATTTGGGTATTTCTGTATACTTTGTTATGAAAGGATTAAAATAGAAAAATAGATATTTTTGTTATGGGACGAGGAGAGTAATATTAGTGAATCCTAAATTCAAAACTGCAATGAAATTATAAATTTATCCATTAAAATTTAATTTCAATTATTATTATTATTATTGCACAAGAAATCAACTCAGTCGCACAACTATTCACCATTTTATTCTAATTCTCTTATAGTATATTAGACTCCACATAAAAATATAGTATTGTGTATAATTTAACAATATTGACAATTTCAATGCTGACCCAAACAGTAACATAATAACATCAAAACACCAGTCAAAATACTTACCCAATACCCAAATAATAATAATATTAAAGATGATTTTCCCAAAATTCAAAGTCTCATTGTCTGCACTTTTTAGGACAACATTTTCTCAATTGCTGTACAAAATTCAACGAAACATCAATTACTTTGTGAACAAGAAAGAAACAGACATCCACAGGCAGGCAAAATCAAAAAACCAAAACAAACATACATGCATACACACATTCAAAGTTCTTATTAGAAACATTTAAAAGAAAGAGACAGGTAGGACAGGACACCCTTTTTATTCATTCACACAACTTACATATATATATATATATATATAACAAAGTAGAGGTTTTCACCATTTTTCATTACATAAACAAGGTCGCATACGACAGCTTCGAAACGAGCCTGCAAAACCCGGGCTTGGTAAAAATGAAAAAACAGCCTCCCGTCAAAAGAGGCCGTCGTGGCTGGCCACCGCCAAAGCCCTCGGAGCAAACACAACAGGCTCGGAAACTGCCAAAAGCAACCACCAAACAACGACACAAACCCTATATTACCAGACCGACCGACTCACATGTATTTAGACGCTCGCTCACATAAACGATCAATCACAAACAGAAGCATATTACGATAGAGAACCAATTAAAACAGAATCCGCAAATCAAGAACCTGTAGTCGAATGGGGTCGCAGCTAAGCACAGCCACAAATAAACGGGAAAAATAATTCCCAAACAGCGAGCTGCAAAAAAAGGCTGTGGCTGTGTTAGCAGGACAAAAAAACGACTCCAGGGCTGAAATGCAGAAGACCCATTTGCATTGGACCCAAAAACTACGACTATAGTTTCTAAAAGAGTACTTGAACCAAACCACGGCAATTTCTGATCATCGCCCCCTTCAATTAATGCCTTCAAATTTAATTCTTGAAGGGGGTTTCTTCGATAGATTTTTCTGCTTAATGAAGTGTGTCGCATCTCCAGAGATGCTCGAAGAGCAAATGGATAGCGCCGGAGCTGAATCCGCAACAGCTCTGGATGTTCAAACCGGCTAAAGTGTTGCCCAAAATGGCCAAGGACGGGAAACTCTTATCAGACAATGAAGCGCAACCAGACAGGGATAATATCTGTAAATTGAGCTGCTCGGCCCCAGCCAAAACTGCAATTCCGGAATCGGTTACCAAAGACTTGGAAACATCTAATTCTGAGAGGATTGGGCAGTTTCTTGCGATTGCCATCAAGCTCAGATCAGTGACGAGCCTGCAGCCGTCCAGGTTAAGAACCTCCAAAGTTTCACCATGAAGCTCAGCAATTTCACCAACCACGTTATCAGTCACGTTGACACAGCCGCTCAGATTCACTTTCTTCAGGCCGGAATCCGACTTCCGTAAGAGAGGTAGAATGCCGGAAACAGTTACTCCCTCAAGGCCGATGAGATTCAGGTGGGTCAGATTCTGGCAGAGTTTTCCAAGCATGGCCAAGCCAGCATTGCCGAATCCAGGGCAGCCACGGACAGTCACAGATCGGAGAGAATAACAAGGTGCAGTGTCTGGGAATCGAATGTTGACATCCCGGATTCCCAAACAGTTTCCCAAAGAAATGGATTTCAATTGCCCGCCGCAGTTTGTAAGAACACTGAAAACACCACACTGTGTGATCCCATGGCACTCATCCAACTGAAGACTTTCAAGAGAACAAGCAGCTTTAGAAAATGATGTAACTCCCATGTCAGAGACAAGTGGACAATCTTGGAGGGTAACAACCTTGAGATCTGGGCAGCCCACAGCAATAGATTCAAGCCCGGAATTTCCAATTCCTCGGCAGGAAGTTACGGACAAAACTTTCAGCTTCTGCAAACCTTGACCCTTACCCATAACCCAGAATCCCCTGTCGTTCACATTAATGAGATTACCAAGCGCCATACGTGTCATGGCTGTCCCGTACTGTCCAATTACAGCAAGTGACACATCACTGATATTCAGCGAATGTAAATTTGCTTTTTCTATGACATTGCCAGCAGAAGAAAACAGATTTGCAACCCCACGGTCGCCAACAAGAGGGCATTTCTTAACAGTTACGCACTTCAGGTTGGGACAGTTCCGACCCAAAGCCAGCAAGCTTTCATCACCAATTTTCGGGCAGTATTCAATGGTAACAGTTGTCAGGTTTGGACAGTTCCTTGCAATGGCGGCTAATCCTTTGTCAGATATAGCCGAGCATTGCAAAAGCTCGAGCTTCTCCAGCAAGTGACAACCACTTGCTATATCAAAGAGGCCCTCATCACCAATTGACGATACATTCCACAATGAAAGAGCCCCCAAAGAAGGGCAGCCACGAGATATAGCCTTAAGGCCAAGATTCGACAAATTCTTTGTAAATTTATTTCCCCGGATAGAAAGCTTCCCCAAACCACCACGGCTCGCAGTTCCAACAGAGATTGCAGCCAATCGAATATCAGTTGCCTTTTTGCCTTCCAAGCATCTTGACAGATAACCATGAGGGTCAGTGCCAACAGATTCCTCATCCTCAGACCGAATTCCATTTAGATCGACAAATTCACCCTTCTCCTTAGGCATGGCAGAATTGGTCTCTGCCTCAGATTTGATCTCGGGCTCCACAGATTGTGCTGCAGCAGCAGTACATATTTCATCCCTATGGATGGTACTCAAAAGCAAGAGCCAACGTTTCGACACACAGGCACAAGCACTTCTCTCCTGATCTCCTGAAAGACGGCGGAAAACCTCAAAGAGGCACTCGTCGGGGAGGACTTCAATAGTCGGCTGCTGCTTTCGCTCCTCGCTAACAACAAATGGAGCACTGATTCGGGACCTTTTGCGAGGAGGAAAATACACATCCACTTGGCTGCTGAGAGATAGAAAAAGACCAGACTTGTTGGGGTTTCCATATAGAAATCCCCCGCAAAAACCATCATCACCTGCAAATAATAGTGTGTTGATATCAAGTAATATTCATGCTAAAGAAGCTAAAGTTCGAACAGTTGAATTTTCAGATCTAGCCCAACAAATTCAATACATACATGGATATAAATGAATTGTCTGTACAAATATAACTCAAAACACATCTCGTTCTTCGGATAAAATTAGATCCATACAAAATCTTTGCAAGAAAACATCCTAAAAACGCGTTACAAAGACACAGGCCATTAAATTGCTTAAAGTCCATCAAATAACTCAGCTACTTCAGCAGTCAGGAGCATAATTTGACTAGAAAACAAAGGTACGTAAAAGAACAAGGGGGGGGGACACAAATCTGAATTAACAAAAACTTTCAGAAAACATCCATAGAAGGATCAGATCGAAACAGATATCCTTCTTTGGGTTCAGAAGATACAAGGAAACAAAAACTACAAACATATCTTTCATTCAACGCCAAGGGAAAAAGCATCTCGACTAACGAAAGCAGAATACAGCAACAAAAATAAAATAAAAATAAAAAATCAGAAGCCATACCACTGAAATCAAGGACCTTAGACATCGTAACTGTCCAGAAAAGCCAAATCCAAGCCGCGGAAGCTCAGAAAACCCTTGTGAGAGAGCAAAAACAATCAGATCAAGCAACAGGAACACAATCCACAGTCGTCCCCCGAGAAACACCGGATGCATCAGACGGAAAGAAAATAACTAAACAAAAACAGAAAAATCAAAAACAAAAATCAAAGGCGGAGGAAGAAGGCGATGAGGAAACCCTAATCAATAGGGCAAAAAAGAGGAGAGAAAACAAAAGTCGGGGGGTGGGGGTGGGAGGGGCTGCTACGAAATGCAGAAATTGAAGATGATAGATATATGGCGAAAACCAAACAAGCGATAAGAACCGCGCGTGGCGGTGCAGCCCACGCGCGCGTCACCCTTGGCTGTCATCAGCCCCATTCCAATTTATTGTATTTTAATAATAATTTATATAATTAAAATAAAAAAATGAGGAAGAATAGAAAATGGGGCTACGTGCGATGAACCTAACTAAGATGACACATACAATGGATCTTTTCTGGCGTATATTTATTGATTACAATTTTGCAAATTGTGAAATACCAAAATTGCCCCCACCTCACCCTTGTAAGAGGAAGTATTTTACCAAATTCATCGAAAACACCAACCAACTTTGTTCATTGTACCTAATTCACTTTCCTCTTTCATCTCTCTCTTCCCATTTCACTTTGGATATTTTTTTTTATAAAAATCCCTCCATGATATCTCACGGATTTGTTTAGTTTTGGTCCAACGTTGATTTTAGTATTATTTAATTTTTAATTCGAATAATATTTTTGTATTATTTTACCTATTTTTATTTAAAACCAAAATTAAATAAACTCTATGTATAAACAGTTGCTTTTATTTAGGATGTGTTATTTTATTAAATTTTACAATTTTTTTATTATTTATTAATTTTTTAAAATAATAAATTAAATCAAATATTTATTTCTTTTATTATGCTAAAAATTATTAATATCTATTTATATTATATTATATAATTATTTTAATTTAATTTTTTATTATTAATCTTAAAATCAAAATCCCTAAACAAATACAAACTTTAGCGATAATTTTTATTTTTAGTAATATTTAAAGAATAGAGGCAGCAAATTTTTAAATTATTAAACATACATACATGAACTGTTACAAAAATATTATTTTATATTTTGACGCATTATGTTTGAGCATAAGTTTACTCAGTACGGATTTCAAAAAGTAAATTTTATAATTTTAGATGTTATTGAAAAAAAATCTTTCAAATTTTTACATATGCTATATTCTTTTCTTTCAAATTAAAAGTATTATTTTTAATATTTTCGTCTTGTCATACTTAAAAGTATATATTTTTATTTTAGTAAAAATAATCATATATTAATATTAAAATATTTTTAATTTTTATCTAAATTACAAATATATCATTACACATATAATTAATTTATATATAAAATCATAGAAATATCAAAACTCTTATGCCTTTTCACTAATCAATAAAATATTACTCTCTCCGTCTCAATACAATAGTCTTGTTTACCATTTTTGTCCGTCCTAAAACAATAGTCTTATTTCCATAAATAACCATATCACTATAAAACTACCCCTATTTTCTCATTTATATTACACATTTGTCACTACTTTTTTACACTAATACATCTACAAGGACAAAAAAGTCTTTTATCTATATTTTTTACCAACTATCCATATAATATCAATATTCTTTAAGTCTCGTGTCCAACCCAAATAAAATTATATTTATGGAATAGAGAGAGTATTATTTTTTAATTTACTATAAAATTACAAAATGGTCCTTTAGAGTGAGACGAAAGGAGTATTAATTACAACATGCGACAGAAACTCAAAGGTGATATCAAAACGAAAAGTGTCAAATTAAGTGTCAAATTACTGCTAAATATCTTTGGTATTGTCTATTTATGTTTGATTTTACTACACACTCAACCGTATGTAAATATTCTATAACCGACCAAACAAGGTTGTAGTTTAAGTTTACTACTCCTATGAACGTCAGTCAAATAAGACACAAAAACTTATTTGGGATTGTGTTTGGTAAGAAAAAATTATGTTGTTTTGTAATGAGAGAATATTTTTGTTATTATCTATCTTCTTGTTTTTCATATTTCTTATATTGAATATAATTTAAAGTGTTCATCAAGTCTGAAAACTCAATTCTGGGGGATTGGATTAGATTTCCACTGTTCAATCTCATTTTTTTTTCCCAAAAACATCAAATCAAATATCTATTTTTTATTATTTATATTATACTAAAAATCAATTTTACATTCAAAACATCATATCAACACTTATTTATATCACATCATACAACTATTCAAATTCAAAATTTTTACTATTCAAATCCCAACTTAAAATTCAAACCCCCAAACAAACACACTAATATATATATATATATATATTAAATTGTTTTAAAGTGAATAAATGAAATTTTAGTGATCAACGTTATTAATTAAAATTTTGTAAATTTATTTGAGATGTTCTATATAACAATTTTTTTTTTTCACACTATTGTACTCAACAAAGATTGAATCTTAATTGTTCATGTGAAGGGGAAGTTAACTATTTGAGCAACAATCTCTTTTTTTAAAAATGGTGTGTGTTTATATATTATTTATAAGAAGTTATTAATTAGGACACATTTAACATTATATTTACTTCTTCTTGAAGAAACATAATAAATAAATAAATAAATATATTAGTAAGTTGAACATAATATATAACTCTTATATTATTATAAAATATGAAACAAAAATAATAAAGTATAAAAGGTACAAAAATATATACTTATATATACTATCAAATTTCACAATCATAATTTTAAAAAATTGCACCGGCTGAGGTTGTCCAAATATACACCTTAATGGTACACTTGAAAGTTTGAGACATCTAAATAAGCCTCGTCATTATAATTATCACTACCACTAACATTGTTTGTTTGACAAGTTAGTCTTGGCATCTCGATACCTTATTTCTCTACTTTAAAGAATTTTTATATAATTGAACAAAATAAGAGTTTGTATGGCAAATTCGGAACCAATGTCCTACTCCCTCCGTCCAAGCAAGCAGTATACATTTACTTTTGGTGCGGAGTTTAAGTGGATAGGTAAAAGTGGTATAATGACATTTTTGCCCTTACTTTTTGGTATAAAAGTATTGATGTGATGTAAAGTAAGGGTATTTGTGGAAAAAAGTTGGGTATTTAATGAAATAGTTACTTTGTAATTGGACGTCCCAAAATAGAAATATGTATACTTTGTAATTGGACGGATGGAGTATTAGATATTTATTCTCAATTGTTTTTTTTTTTTTTTTTTTTTTGCTTAATGACCCTATTTAAATCTTTATTCATCAAAATAACCATCACGGTAATAGTAAAAAATAAATATGTCTCGACCACGTCCACGGTCAATTCGACGTCTATGATCTATTCCACGTCCACGATCTCATCCGCAACCTCTTTTGTAAATATGTCAACCAGATCTATTTATATCATATCATATCATACAACTATTCAAATTCAAAATTTTTACCGTTCAAATCTCAACTCAAAATCCAAACTTCCGAACAAACACACCATAATATTGTAAATATGTTATTATAGGGTAATTTTCAACCTATTCTACGCTTGTCATACAAGACATGTCTTGAGGCAGTAGTCATTGACGTGCGTAATTACTATCTTACATTTATATTTTATATTATTGTTTATACATATATTCTGATGATTTTTTTTTTATATTATTTATTACCAATATTTTTTTTAAAAAAAATAAATTATGTCAAATATTTTATTGATTCACTTTCTAGAGTATCAATTTTGTCATTTTAATTTATCAACTCTCAACATATATATTTGAATAATTATTTTTTATTTTAATAAAAAAAATACTTATACATTTTAATTAATATTACAAAAAATGTTATTAAAAAATAAATAAACTTAAGAGTAAAAATAATTTTTAATTTTTCTTTCTATTAAATTATTACCTAAAATTTATCAACATTTTAAAATCTAAGTAAAAAAATAAATAATTATATTTGTTGGCGCGAAAAAAGTTCTATATTGATTTTTCTTATCAAATATTCAAACTTTTGTTATTTGAAAAAATAAAATTCTAATTAAACAAAATCATTATTTTTCTAATTTGTTTAGAAAGTGTCTATTTTTAATTATAATAAAAGTAATTATATATATAAATAACAAAATACTTCTAATTTTTTAAAAATATATATTCATTTTAGAAAAAAATATCGAAATTATTTTATATATTTTTGCTAATCAATCAAATACTTATTATTCTTTAATTAATTACTCTCGCCGTCCCATAAGAAGAGTTCAATTTTTCATTTTCGTCCCTTCAAAACTAATGGTACAATTTTCTAATTTAGTAATTGTACTATCTACCTAACATAATAAATACCCTTCCAACTTACAATATATTACACAAATATCACAATTTTTATATTATACAATACTAATAAAGATATTTTCTTTTTTTTTTTTACCACAGTCCAATATAATATTAATATTAATAAAATTTACGTGCAAAAAACAAACGTTATTCTTTATATGTGACGGAGGAAGTATATCTTTTCTCCCTCTATATACTTCCTCCGTCCCAAAACTATAGTTTGGGTTGTCTTTGATACAAAATTTAAGGAATATTAATATTATATTGGTAGTGAATAAAAAATACGGGGAAAAGACCTTTTTTGCCCTTGTGAGTGTATTAGTGTAAAAAGTAGTGACAATTGTGTAATAATAATGAAACAATAAGAGTAATTTTATAGTGATATGATTATTTATAGAAATGAGATTATTATTTTGAAACGGACAAAAATAATAAACAAAACTATTGTAATGAGACAGATGGAGTATATGATTAACTTTTCTCTCTCTATATCTATCTCAATAACTATGTATATATATATATATATGTAAAATTGCTTATAACTCCCTTGTGGTTTCGGGCGTAAAATCTCTATGTACTTTAAAAATTGCATGGTACCCCCTTTATACTTTAAAAAACGTTGCATGAAACCCCACCACCATGAAACTTTCCTCGTGCGATAAGAAGATGATTTCCTATCTATATGTTTTGCATGGCAGGAGGTTTTATGCAATATTTTTTAAAGTATAAGTGAGCGTCATGCAATT
The DNA here is from genome assembly GCF_009805555.1 of Andrographis paniculata. Taxonomy (NCBI): domain Eukaryota; kingdom Viridiplantae; phylum Streptophyta; class Magnoliopsida; order Lamiales; family Acanthaceae; genus Andrographis; species Andrographis paniculata. The sequence continues at coordinate 2,555,382 of NW_026137589.1, forward strand.
TTTTTAAGTAAAATAGGAATTTATGCTAGGTTTCGAAACCACAAAGTAGTTTCATGCAATATTTTTTAAAGTATAAAGGGACGTCATGTAATTTTTAAAGTAAAGGGAAAATTTACGATGAGTTTCGAAACCACATGGGAGTTATGGACAATTTTGTCATATATATATATATATATATATATAAAGACACGAGGGCAATAGTCATTGACATGAATAGTTTGGTGCAAGTTGCAGAGCAATCCTGAGGAAGAATCAATCCACAAATATAGTATAATTATAATTATTATTTTTGGTGTATAAAAAATTGACAAGAGGATTTTGTGGAATCCAAGTGGGTGTGTGTGTATCATAATATATATATAAATCATTTTTTTATATAACACCGTGCCATGTTACTCGATCCTATTTATTTCATTTTTTCTAATACTTTCCATATTAAATTAAATTAATTATAAGTGACCCCATCCACCATGTATATTCATGCATCCAATCAACCTAACCCTACTATTTAATACTCTATATGTCTAGTAAATATAGTTTTAATTGGATTGAATACGAGATTTAAAAAATATTGATATTATATTGGTAGTTGGTAAAAAGTATAAATAAAAAATTTGTTTGCCCTTGTGAGTGCATTAGTGTAAAAAAATAGTGGTAATTGTGAAATAAAAATGAAAAAATAGAGGTAGTTTTATGGTGATATGATTATTTATGAAAATAAGACTATTGTTTTGAGACGGAGAAAAATGATAAACAAGAGTATTGTATTGGAATACTCACTCCGTCCCATAACTAAGTATTTATTTATTTTTTGCGTGTTGATCTTTGAATATTAATTATTATATCAAAACGTATTACAAATCAAAAAAAAATTACAAAAATATTTCTATCAGTGTCTTATAATACTAATATAACGACATTTGTATAAAAAATGATACAAATATAAAAAAAAATTTAATGTTAAATACAACGACGCAAAAGGTAAATGAATACTTTATTACTGGGTGAATGTTTACTTTTTAATGGATTTTGTCACCATTATTAACCCAATCTTAACTACAATAATGCCATTCTTTTATTTATTTATTTATTAATTCTAATTACACCCACCAAGTTCATTGAACCACAATAATTCTTTTATTTATTTTTCAACAATTTGGCAATACAAAATAAACTTCCATGCAATTACGTGCTATGGTTTTTCCGTATTTCAATTCAAACTTACGCTTCTTTTATTATTATTATTATTATTGTTATTATATGGAGTCAGCATCTTGATTTATTTTATTTTTGAAAAAAATCAACTTGACTTTTTATTGATTGTTGGAACTTCTCAGTAATTAAATTCTATAATCAGGATATGTCGCGTTGAAATAATTGAAATATAAAAATAAATTTAATAAATTTGACTTGATTACATTAATGTTGTCGGATTCAAATCTACAAATTAACATAGAGTTTTGTATTGTTAGGGCAATTCCTCTTCAAAAAATCACTAGGGTTTTAGTCTTTATTGATCGATCTCATCACTCAATTAATAAGTTATTGAGTTTCTGCATGTAGGAGACCCGCACTTGCTAAATACATCTAATCCCAATAAATTAATAAATTACTTAATATAAATTTAATACTGATAGGTCAAATAGTTACATTTAACCCTCAATTATATTTATAATCCAACAGATCAAACTCAATATATATTGCTTGATCGAGCTTAAATTTAAAATTTTATTTATTGTATATTAAAAATAAATTATAGGTCAAGTTCGATTTATGCTATTTTAGTGAAAAATAATTAATGAATCAAATTAAAAGGTTATGTTTTTTCTACCCAGCATCATTTTTCTATTTGATTTATTCATTTTGAACAGTATATTTATTTTTTTCTTAAAAAAATATTTCATTCAATAATTATTTTACTTGAAAAAAAAAATATTAAATCCTACTAAAACACTAAAACAACACACACCTTATTGTATGAATGGACATATTTTCATTTATTTTTATGAGATAATGGTATATTAAGTTTTATTTAAATTCAAATTCATATTCAATGTGATTAATCAATTATTATTATTGCTATAATTAATTACTGACTTTATATATTATTGAAATTAAATGGGAATTACAAAACAATATTTTTTAACTATAGATGTAAAATAAAATCATTTTCTTATAACAAGGACTTGAGAATCAATGAACTAGCTTTTATTGATAATGAAAAAAGAACCATTCTTAGCTAACCAAGTATCTACCAATTGTTGCGAATAGTTCTATTTCGTCGTTGTTTGTCGTGAATATACATTAAGTTAGCCGATACGAATTTCTACATTATAAAAATAAATAAAAAATAAATGAAAAAAAAACTAAGCTATCCAAGTGGAATCATTCTAAATGAAAAATAAGGGGTGTATTCAATATAGATTTTGTAGAATTTTGTTGAACTTTTAAAATTTGGGTGTATTTAATCAAGACTTTTAAAAGTGTTTTAGAATCCAGAGGTATTCAACTTAGACTTTTAAAAGTCTTTTAAAATCTTGAAATATTCAACAATTCATTTCTATGGATTCTAATGGATTTTTGTAAAAATTTTGTCTAGAAAAGAATCTCTCCTTACAATCGCAGATTTTGATGGATTTTTAAAATTATTATTATTATTATTATTGTTGTTGTTGTATATGTGATCAATAATACGATAATATTTATTACTATTATTATAATTTTTAATAAAAATAATAATTTAAAACTAAAATATATTAGCAAATTATTATGATTTTTTTTAAATATATATTTTTATATTATAAATATAATTTTAAAAAATATTATATATTACTGCGTCTTTTTTTTTTCAATTATCGAATACACTATATTATCATTGATAACGGTGAAATAAATATTTAAATATATATTTTTTGTTGAACCGTTAATTTATTTTTATTTTAATATTTTTTTCAAAACGCGTAAATTATTTATTTATTTATATTAATATAACCTTTTTACATAAAAAGTAAATACATATATATTATTTATTAATATTAAATATTATCTTATTAATAATTATTTATTATATTTATAAAATTTGTTATTTGATATAAATTTATATAATTAATATATATATTAAAAAAATTATTTTACAATTTTACAAAATTCATATAAATTCATAAAAAAATTCAATCAAATCCGTAGAAATCATCTAAATCAATTACTAAAATCCATCAAACTCAGCGTAGACTACGTGGATTTTTTGAATCCACGTAAATCCATAAACTTTTTAAAATTAAAAAAATTCATTAAAATCTCAATTGAATAGAGCCGTAAGACTATCTAAATGGAACACAAAAAGTTATATTTCTAGTATATTTTATTTTTAATCAAAATATTCATTCAAACAATTTATTATTATTATTATTATCATTATTAATAATTGACCGAAGGTTGGAACCGAAGGTTCGAAACCGGTTGGGCAAGTCTAGGAGTGGGATGAAGACCCGGTCAAATTTAATTGACCCGACCCGAACCGTGATACGATAATGCGAACATCGATCCGATATGGATTCGGGTCCATTGTCATCCCTGACCGTGACCCGACCCTGCGGCTGAGATCCTAAAATCGCACTTTTAAGTTAAAGTCGCGTTTCTGCTGATTCTTATTAATTATCGGTGCTCTGCGGCAGGGCACCAAAGCTGCACGAAAACACCTCCGTCCGTCCCCGACGAGACCGAAGCGCGAGGCGAGCGTACGCAGGGTAGCGTCAATGAACGGTCAGACTAGCCAGCAGCATCCCAAGGACGCCCGCCACGATGACGATGCGGTGCTTACCGAATTCCTTGCTTCATTAATGGACTACACTCCCACGGTTAAGTTCTCTTTTTGGAAAAAATTTCCATACGTGTTGTTAGACGTTAGGGTCGATTGTTGAGTGATTTTCGGTTACCGGTTTTGATGATTTACAGATACCTGATGAATTGGTGGAACATTATTTGGCGAAAAGTGGATTCCAGAGCCCTGATGTGCGATTGTAGGTATTCTCTGCCCTAAAACCCCTCTCTTACTCCTTGAGGAAGGGGCGAAATATGGAGTTAGGGAAATTTTTGAAATTACGTGTTCTCATTGATATGTAGCTCTAGACTTGGTGTTATTTACTTGATACTTGAATTCACATGATTTGTGTGACTTTGGAAAACTTTTGAGTTGTCGCAGTGAATGTTTTACCTTAATTTGAAGTACTGAACATTGTCACTTGTGCATAATCGTAGCATATGGTTTACAGTAGTATAATTGTCTTTATATATGACTCAGATGTACATATCTTGAAGGGTATTGATCTCAAGCCTTTTAGTTAAAAGCTGCATCAAGTTCATCCATTACCTTTGCATTACTGACAAGTGTATATGTGTAATTTTTTGGGTTTCCGTATTTTACATCCTATCATTTGTTTATGTAGAACAAGACTGGTTGCAGTAGCTACGCAGAAATTTATTGCGGATGTGGCAACGGAAGCTCTTCAGTATGTTATTGTTCTTTGTCTCTTAATTCTATTATATATATTTATATTTATATATATATATATATATTGATTTCAGTTTCTGATTTTTGGTGTTCCAAATTATCAGAATAATGTTTCTTCCAACTTGAAACAGGCAATGCAATGCAAGGCAGTCATCTATAATAAAGGACAAAAGAGATAAACAGCAGAAGGTCTGCTATTGTTGCTTTAAAGTGTAAAAGCAAATGCTTATTATCTGTTCTAATACTTGCTTCACATGATAGGATAAACGCTTGATCTTGACTATGGAGGATCTTTCCAAGGCTCTCCGGGAGGTAAATGCTATCCTCTGGGTTTATCTCCTGTCTTATGTGTTTTTAATTAAAATGCAATCAGTATTAATCAAAACAGAATACTGGCAGTCTTTTATTTTATATATTGTTTGACTCTCTCCGCCTGCCCTCCTGTTTTATTTGTATCTTCTGTTTCTCCTTGCCTTTCCTTGCTTCCCTGTCTCTGAAGCCTCCCACTTTACTGTCTAACATTGAGATTGAAGAGCTTGGTGAAGATAATAATGATCAGAATGATAGGTTATATAGAATTTGATGATTAGGATTTTTATGTTTTGAAATGTCTATTTCCTTTAGTTTAATATTATTGTGCCTTTTGATTTATTTATGATGGGTAGCATGCTTAAATAGTTTTTATTTGTTAAACACTTGAAATTGTGATTTTTGATCGAATATATATATATATATATGCATCATGTGTATATTTTTTATAATTTTTTTACCTTTTTGCACATATACTACCTCCATCATGTATATTAACAATATAATACTACCGTGCGCATTCATAACCACGTTTACAATTGTTTTGCTTTAGGTTATTACTGACAATTTTATCTTATGATTCTGTGTCCTTTTTTTTTTTTTTTTTTTTTTAATTTTTTATGTAAAGTCTTCATTTCTTGATTGCTTTCCGTGTTAACTGTAGTATGGTGTAAACTTCAAGCGTCCGGAGTACTTTGCTGACAGCCCAACTGCTGGTTTGGAATCTGCTTCGAAAGACAGTGAGGCATAGCCGAGTTAATTGAATGTGTATCTGCTTGCACTTTATGTTCAATAGTTTGGTGTATTAGACTCTATCAACGATGCTTACATACAATTAAGCTACCTGCATTTTTAAATCTATTTTATCATTGATCGACTAAATAACATCTGGATGTCTATTATGTGGTTTGCCCATTCTATACATACTGTGCTGTGGAATTTTGTTCCGTCTCACATTTTTGTATATCCAGATTTACCTATTATAGTTCTGTCCGTATTTATATCATTATTTGTTATCTATGGATTTCCCTTTGAAGGTAAAAAATCAATGTTCTGTATAAATCTTTTACTTCTTAAGATGAAGCTTAGGAAAGCCATAAGTGAAGACACACAATGTGAAGGAACAAAATGAGACGAGCATCGATGATACTGTCCTACAACAGCTATTCCAGGTCGGCTGCATTCTCTTTGTCCTCAATATGTATTATGTAATGTTTGTTTCAGCTTATTCTGTCCATAATTATTTAACCTTACGATGAATCATTCGGATGTCCGCGCAGATGGGCTACCACGACACGACGAGCGGAGAGGAGACAGGACAGCATGGCCGGAGGATCAGGTTCAAGTTTAAGCTTTTAACTAAGTGCAATGAGTCTATCTGCATGCATGAAGGGCTAAGAAAATCTCAGACATGAAAAAATATATTAATATTGAAAGTAAAATGTTTATAAAGTATTTTTTTTTTTTTAAATTAAAATTAATCTTGTAATATTCTGGATTAAATGTATGATATATATATATATATATATATATAAATTTTGCCACTTGTATGTACATTGAATTTTGTCAAAAGAAAGCAAAGCACCTGGAAGAACACAATTCGCATTCAAAGATCAACATCAACTGGTTCTTGCACACAATGGATTTTGCTGATTTAGGTAAATCCAAATTAGATTTTACATTTAATGGCTTTTCCAAAACTATGGGATTGTGTTGTGTGCTGGGTTTTATAGATCAACTACGCATTTCCAGTCAAGTGTTTATTTTAGTGTGAGATGCCAAGTAACTATTATATTCTTTTTTACTTAACATGGTCATTAATAAGTGTTTTTATTTAATACACGTGTGTTTTTTTTGGATTTGTTCACTCCATGTATTTTTGTTGAAACTGTTCTTAATTTTTGGATGAATTTGTTTTTAATGTTAAAAAATACTCCCTCCGTTTCAAACACTCCGTTTCAAACAAGGTGCAACGTTTGTTTTTTGCACGAGTTTTTAGGTGGGTAGTATTAAGTAGGATAATTTAGAAATTAGGTGATGTGATGAAGAGAGAAATATATATTTTATTATTTCATTTGGATGATGTGAGAGGATAAAGTGTGGGGTAGAGATTATGTATAATTAATTATTTCCTATACTGAAAATGTTGCATGGTGTTTGGGACATACCAAAAAGGAAATATTGCAGGGCGTCTTTGACGGAGGGAGTAATATTTTGTGTTGAATTGTTAATTTTTTGTGAATGAATGAAGTATATACTATGTATTTTTTATATTAGGCACATAAATTATACTATTAACATAAAAAATAATATTTTATGTTAAATTATTGACTGTTTTGTTTATTATTATTATTATTATTATTATTGTTTTAGTAATATTAGTCAAGAATTGTAAGAAAAAAAAGAAAGTGAACAAAACCTATATAGTCCATTCCAAACCTCAACTTCTACTTTTAATCAAGTCGAATACAATCACTATAAGACATTAAATACATCCACCCGCCCATCATAGGAGAATAGACGTCCAGTGTGATTTATCTTGCTTTCTTACTGTTATACTCAGGTTAAAAATTTACCCAGCACTCAAATATCAATAGTGTCCCAAGTAAAACAAACAAAAAGGAAATACACCCACCCACCATAGCTCTAGAAAAAAGACAAGACCATAAAGAATTGCTGGTGTAGGATTGGATGTGTAACCGTGAGGTCATGGGTTCAAATCCCTAACGCCTCAGGTCACCTGCCACACATGGTTCGCCTAGTGTGACTTGCTTGTCGGGTCTAGCCTAGTTTGCAAGATATTAGATTCGGCCGAGTAAAAAAATTATACAAAATAAACAAACACGGGTGCAATCGCGCATATAATTTCTCTAATTCACCAAAGAGAGAAAGCAGGCAAGAAAAAGACTAAAAAAATTCAGTTTTTATGCATATCAAATCCAAGTAAAGCTATGTTTAACTAACTACATCATAAACAGACAGACACATGACATGAGAGCTCAACCGAACCAGATTGAATTCAAACAAGTGGCCAGAAAATTACCATGTGTTTTCTTCATTTAGAGAGAGCTGCTGGATATCCACAATTCCCAGATCGATCGATCGATCCATTCATCATAACACAACCTAATTACAAATGAGTCGCAAGTTGGAATCTTAAGATAAAACCAACAGTGTCGTAGCTTAGCTTGTCCATGCAGGATAGGCCCTTTCCGAGTGAGCTCTTAGCAACCACACACTGATAAAAAAAAACAAAAGAAAGAAAGAAATTTTGTATCCTCCAAGCAGTAAGTAGTCAATCATACAATCCCTCCTGCTCCCAGACATCGACAAGAAAATCCACCATTTCCTGTTGGTCGAACCCATAGTAGTGAGTAGTAACACACAGTAAAGGAGAAAAGCAAAACAAAATTTCTATTTCTCTAGCAGTGCACTGACCGCCAATGGGATGGGCTGAGGGAAAGGTTTGTTGGTCCCAAGCAAACTCTCGTAAGTTGCGTTCCAACTACAAATCAAATATAATAATAATAGCAGCCAATTTAGTCCTTTCTCAAACAACTTTTTTGAGAAATGCATGTTGAAAATCAAGGTCTGCAAACTTAATCTTCTCACCTCAATTTCGGCTCTTCTGCTTGAGCTATCTTTTCAGATCGCGTATGTCCGACCCACTGCTGCCTTGTTTGGTTCCACAGAAGGAATCCTTAAACACAAAACAAAATAATAAAAGAATAATAAGCGAACCATAATACCTTGTACAATAATCCCTTATAAACTAAGTATAGTAAAAACGGAAGGCAAGGAAAAATGTCAAATTTTTTTAGACTAAGTGAGAAGAAAATATTAACAGCCATTAAACTCTGCAGGAAGGAATATCTAATCCTCATCAATTAGGGAAGAGAGGGGAAGCAAAAAACCTACGAAATCATTTTATATCCTTGTTAGTGATGTTGTGGCAAATAATTGCATAAAACCTCAGGGTTTCTCCTTAAATGCTTTGCACAGATAAAAACAAGCTAGTGTGTGTGTAAGTACTTGCCATGATTTACGAATTCAGATGCATTGCTGGTCCCGCCAGATGTGCTGCTGTGAGTGTCATGGATAGTTTGGTTTGAAGTGCTGATTGATGAGATGCTTCTATGGGATGGAAAGGCGCTGTTATCCATATGACCTGAGCTTGTGCTCCAGAAATCCTCTGTCAAGCTTCGCTTCTTCACACGATGACCTTGAATTTTCAGCCCCTTTGATGGCGCATCTACGGAAATTACAAGTGGTGGTTTGGTACAACATCCAAGACAACCTCTGCTCTGTTACAAATTAGGTTTATCACCATACAAATGATTAGTGTATCGGCAGATATTGTAAAATCGATTATACTTTGCAAATAAGAGACGCTGCCCTCTGTGAAGATAAGCCAGAGAAATAAGATCCCAAATTATCAAAGTTTAAGTTTTTGCTTGGAATTACCGAGATTATAGATTTTACTCTCTGCACTTTGCATACTAAATAAAACTTACTTAGTACTTGAAACATTAGTATGTTATGTAAACTGAGGACAAAACAATATTCCAAACAATGAATTCATGTACTTTTAATCTGAACAAAACCTATTAGTGCAGAATGAATACCTAAATTTTCAGAAGTAACTCTTCACCACCTGTCCTACATGTAAATAAACAAAACTCCAACCCAACAAATTCTTGGCAAGAATGGACGGATCTAACGGGAAGCTGAGGGAGGACATGGCTCTGTGCCACCCCCCCCCCCCCCCCCCCACCGCTACCATATCAATATATTATTAACATTTAGAACAATATGCAATTCACCCAAGTCACCAAATCCTGCTCCCCAATATTTTTAATCAAAGATTAATTAATCGACTCAAGTATCAAATAAATTCAATGAAAAGCACATGCCAAGTATTCAACTAACTACACAGCTATTCTAAATCATCGGTGTGGGAAAATAAAAACCCAACTGTCAAAACAATGCCGCCCACTAGCAGATCAATCAACAGAAGCAACAATGCAACATCAGAAATATTCAAGCTACAATATCAGCAAATAATTAGGTAAGTTTACATTTGTTTGAATTTTTTTAACTATTTTGGTTTGTTTTAGAATTCAGCTTCTTTTAGTGAAAAATATATTGGATATAATGTTTTTGAATAAAAAATAAATTTTGATGTAATGTTTTGGGCAGGGAAAATCATTTAACTGTAGACTGTGCAGTGGAGAACTAAAGATGAAAACACAAGTGATATTGAACCCTTCAACCAACCTTACAAATGATTAGAAATGTTTACTAAAACGGCCTGGAAAAGAGCACTACAACCTTTCCTCAATGCAAGCTTCTATCTGTATATCTAGACCAAATCTATTATAGATACGTGCAACCAAGTTTTAGGTTGTGTTCTTTAGGAGTTTGGTTTTGTTTGTTGGTTTGAATAGTGGTTTAGACATAATGTTTTGTAAGAGTAGAATTTGTATTTTTACAGGATGATTGCATAGTAAAAAAAATCTGAAACCAAACTCCAACCGAACACACCCATAGTTTTACAAGCTACCTAAAAAAGCATACCGATTCGAAACAACCAAATGTGTAAATAAACTCATTCTAGATAAAGCGCAATGCAAATGATCAAAAGAAAGAAAAGGCCGAATCTCTGTTCAAAACAAATAATTGATGCTCGCTTAAAAAACAAGCTAAATTAAGACTCCAACCAAATTAAAGTAAGGGAAACGAATTATTAACTAAATGACAGCCAACATCTTACGGAAAGACCTCAATTATAATCTGCCCAACTACTTTTATACCTTATGTTGGCTTGTCCCTCAAAGAATATATCATTTTCAAAATTCCCTATCTCTTTATTCACTATTCGATTCTGAGTAACTCTGATGTTTTACCTTCTGAGATAGCATCAGCAGTAAGACAAATCAAAAACAGTTTAGCTACCGAAAAATTGACAGGACGTTGCCCCAATTTTTTCACTCCATCGAACAATTTACTCGATGCAAAGTTGAAGCAGCAGCAGCTTAAGAATGAATCGAATTGCATTCTGCTGCTACGCAATATGAGAAAATCGATCATCGAAGAAACAAACGACACCCAGGGGAGAGACGAGAAAAAAGTTACCCCATGCATGCAAGTAATTGAGAAATCCAGGAGGGCACCGATCTGCACCAATCCTTCATGAACAGATGATACTCGAAGCAGCAATTCGATCAAAAATTCATTCGCTGTTGAGGCTCAGATCTCGGCGACCTCGAAAAGGCAGCGCTCATTAATCTGCGAAAAGGGACAGGAAATCAAACGATTGAGGAATAGCGAAATCGAAAACGTCGATCGATAAAATGGTGAATCCTTCGATCCGATCAATCGGTAGCGTACCTATAGAGTATTTGATAGAGCTGTTGGGTTTCCCGTATGGCAGCGCAGCTGAAGAACCGTCGAGAGCGCAGTGTGAATCAGGAGAGAGAAAGAGAGAGAGAGAGAGAGAGAGAGAGAGAAGTGCGAATGAGGAGAGTCAGTGGGGCAGTGTAGAGTATGGGCTGTTTGCCCACTTGTTCTATATGTGAATTTACGTATCTGCCCCTACACCTGAATTATTGAGAATTCTTTCCTTGGCAGCCATTGTGCTTTATATATATATATATATATATACTAGAACACGCTCTTGCGCGGTATACCGCGCGACTATTCTATAATGTAATGTAGTGAAACATTATTTATTTGAAATATAAACTGTAAAACAAAAATATAATCGAATTATTTGTGCTCAGGTCGGTGGGTCAGGTCGGTTGGTCTGGTCGGTTGGTTAGCGGTCGGATAGGCAGGTCGGAAGGTCCTCGGTCGGTTGGTCTGGTCGGTTGGTCCTCGGTCGGATGATCAGGTCGGTTGGTTAGCGAACGGATGGGCAGGTCGGAAGGTCCTCGGTCGGTTGGTCTGGTCGGTTGGTTAGCGGTCAGACAGCAGGTCTGATGGTCACCATATCGGACAGACAGGTCTGATGGTCTGCGGTCGGATAAAGTAGGTCGGCTGGTCTGCGGTCGGATAGGCAAGTCAGCTGGTCCGCAGGTGGATGGACAGGTTGCTTGGTGGGTGCGGCCAAGGAGTCTTTTGGTCTAGCGATTGGTCTCTGGATTGGTCGATTGGGCTATATTTGAGTTCTGGAACTGGTGGAGGCGTTTGGCGAGGCGGTTGATGTAACCGACCAGACGACGTTTCAAAATGTTTCGTCTTGGGCGGTTGACGGCGGTTGCTGGCGATGGTTCCAAAACGTCTTTTCAAGCCAGTACAAAGGTAGGGTAAGAGCTAAATTGTCATTTTCGAAATGAGGGGCATGATAGACTTTTCAAGTGACAAATCCATACAATCTCGTGTATAACAACATACAAGTTTTAATACCCAAATCAACTAATACATAAGGTCTTGTTACATACAAAAATAATAATAATAATAATAATAATAATAATAATGGTAGCAGTGTCTTGAAGGAAGGTAGGACCCGAAGTCGGGTAGAAAAGTAGAAAAATTTGCGCTCAGGTCGGTTGGTCAGGTCGGGAGGTCCTCAGGTCGGGAGGTCCTCAAGATGGAAAGTCATCAGGAAGGAAAGTCCTCAGGTCGGTTGGTTAGCGGGTCGGAAAGTCTGTAGGTCTGATGGTCAGTAGGTCGGACAGACAGGTCTGATGGTCAGCAGGTCGGACAGACAAGTCGGAAGGTCTGCGGTCGGGTAGTCAGGTCGGTTGGTTAGCGGGTCGGATGGTCCATAGGTCGGAAATTCTACAGGTCTGATGGTCAGCAGGTCGGACAGAGAGGTTGGATGGTCAGCAGGTCGGACAGACAAGTGTGATGGTCAGCAGGTCGGACAAACAAGTCTGATGGTCTGCGGTCGGATAAAGTAGGTCGGCTGGTCTAGCAATTGCTCTTTTGAATGGTCGGTCGGGCCAGTTGAGTTCTGGAACTGGTGGAAGCGTTTGGCGAGACGGTCCAAGACACGTGTCAATAAAGGAGGAATTAGTGGGCAGTTGATGTAACCGACCAGACGACGTTTCAAAGCGTTTCGTCTTGGGCGGTTGACGGCGGTTGCTGACGACGGTTCCAAAACGTCTTTTCAAGTAATATTTAAGGATTTAGATTTTTTATTTTCAAGCATCTTCAATCAACTTCAACAAAGCAAAGTCAGATTTGGGGATCACCACTTTAAATTTTCAGCATTTTAATTTTCCAATCAATTTCCTTTTATGTACCGTACAGTGTTTAGAGATTCCTAATCTCAGACGCTAAAAAATAAAATTTAAGGTGTTACGTACAAAAATAATAATAATAATAAAAATAATGGTAGCAGGGTCTTGAACGAAGGTAGGACCCGAAGTCGGGCAGAAAAGTAGAAAAATTTGCGCTCAGGTCGGGAAGTCCTCAGGTCGGGAGGTCCTCAAGACGGAAAGTGGTCAGGTCGGGAAGTCCTCAGGTCGGGACGTCCTCAGGTCGGGAGTTCCTCAAGACGGAAAGTGGTCAGGACGGGAAGTCCTTAGGTCGGGAAGTCCTCAGGTCGGGAGTTCCTCAAGACGGAAAGTGGTCAGGTCGGGAAGTCCTCAGGTCGGGACGTCCTCAAGACATAAAGTGGTCAGGACAGGAAGTCCTTATGTCGGGAAGTCCTTAGGTCGGGAAGTCCTCAGGTCGGGACGTCCTCAAGACAGAAAGTGGTCAGGACGGGAAGTCCTTATGTCGGGAAGTCCTTAGGTCGGGAAGTCCTCAGGTCGGGAGGTCCTCAAGACGGAAAGTGGTCAGGTCGGGAAGTCCTTAGGTCGGGAAGTCCTCAGGTTGGGAGGTCGTCAAGACGAAAAGTGATCAGGTCGGGAAGTCTGCAGGTCTGATGGTCAGCAGGTCGGACAGACGGATGGTCAGCAGGTCGGACAGACAAGTCTGATGGTCAGCAGGTCGAATAAAGTAGGTCGGCTGGTCTAGCAATTGGTCTCTGGAATGGTCGGTCGGGCAAGTTGAGTTTGGGAACTGGTGGAAGCGTTTGGCGAGACGGTGCAAGACACGTGTCAATAAAGGAGGAATTAGAGATTCCTAATCTCAGGCGCTAATTAATCAAATTTAAGGATATTTTCCATATCTTTGAATTTTACTTTTTGTCTGTTGAAAAAATACATCAACACTTTATTTTCAGATTTTACTTTTTATTGTTGAAAAATTGCATCAACAACAATAAAAAATAAAATAGAGGAGAATGTAGATGAAATGTTTGAGATAAGAAGGGTGACCCTGCATCTCTTTATGAGTTTTGAAATGTCAAAAATAGCAAGGATATTTCAACTTTGATAATTGTTACGCAAAAAAAAAAATAATAAAAAAAAATAAAAATAAAAATAATAATAATAATAAGGATAGCAGGATCTTAAAGGAAGATAGACACGAAATCGGGTGGAAAAGGAAAAAAAAATTGCGCTCAGGTCGGTTGGTCCTCGGTCGGATGGTCAGGTGCGTTGGTTAGCAGTCAGATAGGCAGGTCGGAAGATCCTCAGTCGGTTGGTCTGGTCGGTTGGTCCTCGGTCGGATGATCAGGTCGGTTGGTTAGCGGTCGGATTGGCAGGTCGGAAGGTCCTCGGTCGGTCGGTTGGTATGGTCGGTTGGTCCTCGGTCGGATAGTTAGCGGTCGGACAGACATGTCTGATGGTCAACAGGTCGGACAGACAGGTCTGATGGTCTGCGGTCAGATAAAGTAGGTCGGCTGGTCTGCGGTCGGATAGGCAAGTCAGCTGGTCCGCAGGCGGATAGACAGATCGCTTGGTTGGTGCTGCCAAGAAGTCTTTTGGTATAGCGATTGGTCTCTGGATTGGTCGGTTGGGCTATTTGAGTTCTGGAACTGGTGGAGGCATTTGGCGAGACGGTTGATATAACCGACCAGACGATGTTTCAAAACGTTTCGTCTTGGGCGGTTGACGGTGGTTGCTGGCGACGGTTCCAAAAAGTCTTTTCAAGCCAGTACAAAGGTAGACTTATGGCTAAATTGTCATTTTCGAAATGAGGGACTGGATAGACTTTTCAAGTTGCAGATCCGTACAATCTCGTCTTTTCAAGCCAGTACAAAGATAGGTTAAGGACTAAATTGTCATTTTCGAAATGAGGGGCAGAATAGACTTTTCAAGTGGCAGATCCGTACAAACTCGTATTTATAAGATATAATATATTTGGATTGGTCACAATTTCGCATCTTACACTGACATATGTGGTTACGTTTATTTTTTTAGGAAGTTAACAATATTTATTATTAATACTTACGTAGATTTTTAAATATTAGTATTATATTAGATTGTAGTACAAAAAAGATAAAAATATTCTATTAGTATGGTGCAATATGTATAATATATTGTAAGTTGAAATAATATTTATTATGTGAAATAGATAGTACAATTACTAAATTAGAAAATGATAACTTTATTTTGGAACGGACGAAAATAAAAAATGGTAACTTTTCAATTGAACGGAGAGTATTAATTTTTAAAAAATAACTACTATGTTATTTTAAAAAATATTATATTTTTAAGTTTTCTAACATATTTTAAAATTATGTGTTGAGATTTTTTTAGTGGTTAAGGTTTTTTTTTTTTTTTTCTTTTTCATTATTGGTTATGACAAATTGATGCTATTAAAGTATTATTTTTATACTCCCTCCGTCCAGTCACGGATAAATTCTTTTATTAGGGATACGATTTTTTAGATAGTGTAGATTAGTAAGTTATTAATAATAAGTTATAATATTAGTTTATTATTTTTTATATAAATAATATTATTGGTATTTTAAAATTTTTTAAGATTATATTTTGAAAAAATATATGCAATATTGATATCATTTCGTAGATAATAAAATTTTATATAATACAAATATTTTTATTTATTTATCATTACCATAAATTAGTTTTATAAAAAATGAGGAGTTTTAAATATAGATAAGAAAATTATGTTAATTGAGGACAGATATAGAAATAAAGGGGTTTTGAATAGGTCCTACGTATAAGACGTTAGAAGTTTAATCAAATTGATTAATATTTGTTAAGTATGTTTAAAATTGATAAAGTTACCAAAAATAGAAATAGCTTATCTTTTTGTGGGACGTAGAAAAAAAGAAAATTGGTCATTTGTGGCGGAACGAAGAGGGTATTTTATAGCTATTTATGAGAAAAAAAAATAATATTTCATCCGTTCATTATAAGTTATATTACTCCATTCCCTTTGAAATAATATCTTTTTCTCCAAATTAATAGTTTTATTTTGTCATTTTTGTCAATTCCGAAATAATGGTTTTATTTCTATTTTCTTTTATATAATCAACTCTCCATCTTTTTACAAAACTATCCTTATTTTTTCATAATAATTATATAAAATATGAGCATTTTGATCTTTTAAAAATACTTTTACACTAATTATCAGTATAATACTATTTTTTTTAATTATCTATTTTAAATGTTCGTGTTGTTTTGAGAGGGAGAGAGTACTATTTTCATTAATTTGTCTCCTAACAAATCATATGTTTTTCATATTTGGGTTTGTTTGGAGGATTGAATTAGATTTTCACTGTTCATCTCATTTTTTTCCCCCAAAAATATCAAATCAAACACCCATTTTTCATTTTTTATATTATACTAAAAATCAATTTTACATTCAAAACATCACATCAACGTCTATTTATATCATCATACAACTATTCAAATTCAAAATTTTTACCATTCAAATCCCAACTCAAAATCCAAACCCTCGAACAAACACACACCTTAGATATTATAATCATTATAATTAAAATTATATTTAATTATATTGCCGTCATTATATCAAGGACAAAATTTTGTAAACAAAAATACCACAAATTACTATTTAAATATTATATATAATAAATATATATATACGAATTAAAATTTGTAAAAATTGAAATACAACAATCCCCGAAAATTTGTGTCTATTTGTTATAAGGTTTTTATTTTGAAATTTAATTTTAAATTAAAATAATTATTTAATATGATATTTAATGTAAAAATAAATAAAAAATAAATATTAATTTTATATTTTTAAAGAATAAAAAAAAAATTGAAAATGGTAAAACCACCTCCAAATATTTAAGTAAATAAAGCCATGTGTTTTGTGTAGAATAAAATAGTTTTAAAATATATATTTTTCTCTCTGATTATATTATTTAATTCCCAAATTATTATATTAAATATTATTTATTCAAATTTTAGTTCAAAAATAAATATTACATCATATTTGAAACGAATAAAATACTTAATAATGAAGCGAAAAAACACTATTAAGGATGTGTTTGTTTGGAGAATTGAATTTCCAATTTACTGTTCATTCTATTTTTTTTCTCAAAAAATATTAAATCAAATACCTATTTTTTATTTTTTATATTATACTAAAAATCAATTTTACATTCAAAATATCACACCAACACCTATTTATATCACATCATACAACTATTCAAATTCAAAATTTTTTACTATTCAAATATCACCTCAAAATCCAAACTCCCAAACAAACACAACCTAGATATAACAAAGATACAGGTTATTGAAAAGATTGAAAGATTTATTTTATTTATATTACTCCACCTGCTTCGACTTAAAATAGTTCTGTTTTTATTTTTTTAATAGTAATTTTAAAAATAATTGTATTTTATTAGTCAGTGAAAATATATAAGATGATTTAAAAAATTATTGTTTTTGTAAGTACAAACAAATGAATAAAGTTGTAAAAATTTTAATTTTTTTTTATATTTATATATAGGGTGTTAAATTTTTACTATTTATTATTAAATGTTCTCCAAAAATATTAAATTAAATATCTGTTTTTTGTTTTTTTTATGTTATATTAAAAATTAATTTTAAATTCAAAATATCACATGAATATCTATTTATATCACAATCATACAATTATTTAAATTAAAAACTTTTACTCATTCCGTTCCAAACACCTTACAACATTTTCTTTTTAATATGTACAAACATCTTGCAACATTTATAAAATAGGAAATAATTAAGTATATTTAAGGAGTGTATTCAATATAGATTTTGTAGATTTTGTTGGACTTTCAAAATTTGAGTGTATTCAATCAAGACCGTCTTTTAAAATCTAAAGGGATTCAATCAAAACTTTTAAAAGTCTTTAAAATTATGACATATTCAACCATCCATAGACTTTGAAAGTCTATAGATTTTAATTGATTCTAATAGATTTTTGTGAAAATTTTGTATACAAAAGATTCTCTCCTTATCATCACAGATTTTGATGGATTTTTAAAATTATTATTATTATTATTATTATTATTGTTGTTGTTGTTGTATATGTGATCAATAATACGATAATATTTATTATTATTATTTTAATTTTTAATAAAAATAATAATTTAAAACTAAAATATATTAGCAAATTATTATGATTTCTTTTTAAATATATATTTTTATATTATAAATATAATTTTTAAAAATATTATTATAATACTGTCGTCTTTTCTTTATGCTATATTATCATTACGATAAAGGTGAAATAGATATTTAAATATATATTTTTTGTTGAACCGTTAATTTATATTTATTTATTTATTTTAATTTTTTTAAAATCAAATATTATTTATTTATTTATTTTAATATAACATTTTTACATAAAAAGTAAATACATATATATTATTTACTAATACTTATATATTATTTATTAATATTAAATATTATCTTATTAATAATTATTTATTATATTTATAAAAATTGTTGTTTGATATAAATTTATATAATTAATATATTAAAAAAATATATTTTACAATTCTACAAAATCCATATAAATCCATAAAAAAATTCAATTAAATTCGTAGAAATCCATCTAAATCAATTACTAAAATCCATCAAATTCAACGTAGACTTTGTGGATTTTCTAAATCCACATAAATAGTATAACTTTGTCTTAATCTTTACCCTACACTTTGTCTTAATCTTTATTCTACACTTTGTCTTTTCACATTACTTAAATAAATATATACTTTTCTCTCTCGTTATATAACTTAATCTCTAAATTATTCTATTTAATATTGTCTACCTAAATTCTCATGTCGAAAATAAATGTTACAACATATTTTGGGGAAAAGAGTATTATTCAAATTACAACAAAAAAATTCAAACCCCAAACAAATACATTCATAAATTACTTTTATTATAATAGAAAAAAAAAATAATACTTTTGAATCAGATATACAAAAGTAATAGAAATAGTACATTGAATTAGGACGAAAAGTATGAATTTTTTAGTACGTTATTTATTTATTTGCTATTTTTAAATAAAATAGTTATTAAAGGCAAATTGATGAATAAAAATTACAAGTAGGTACAAGTGTGTTTATTTATTATTGATTGTAAAATATGATATTTTATGTGTATTTGTTATTTTTTTATATGATTTTATTAACTTTTATTGTTATATAAATATTGAATTTTTTTAAGTAATATTTTTTTAAAAAAATTGTATACAATAAAACTAGAGCTGATAAAAACTGATTCGACACGCGACAATCCGACATGACCCGACACGAAATAATTGGATTTGAGTCAAATATTTTAATCCAATTATGTATACGGGTTAACACGAACCAGATACAATAATAAACGAGTCGGGTTATGGTTGAGACTTTCAATTCGAACCCGACACGACAACCTGATTATAATATATTAATATTGATTAATATATTTATTATATATATAAAATAATTATAATTTATTAATTTTCTTATAAATTAATTTAAACTAAATTCAATTTTAAATAATTTCAACCTAATTTATGTTCAAACCAATAAAAACTAACATAACACGACAACACAACAAAAAATTATTTAACTTGAATCAATAAATTCGACTTAATTATGTATACCGGTCAACACGAGTCAACCCGAACTCGACACGATAATAAACGGGTCAACACGAACCCGGCACGATAATAAACGGGTCAACACGAATCCGACACGATAATAAACGAGTTGGGTTAGAATTGAGTAATTTAACCCGTTTAAAGTATTCAACCCGACACGAATCAACTCATTGTCAACTCTAAATAAAACCATTAAATGAACACACCTACGCATTTAGTTAAGAGATACTCCCTCAGTCCCACATAATTTGTCCCTATTTTCTATTTTCGTCCGTCCCATATAACTTGTCATTTCTATTTTTTAAAAAAAATATAATTATACACTTTAATCGCATTTTAAATTTTAAATTTTATAATTTTCTTAATTTTAATTAAACTATTTACTTATCTTAATCTTAATTTATAATTATTTTTACTAAATAATAATGATTTTTACTAATACACTTCTTAATTACTTACTAATTATACTTTACCTAAATTCCCGTGTCTACGGTAATACACCTATATTACATGGGACGGGGGAGTAATACTGAATTTATTTCAGATTAAAAAAAAAAAAAAAAAGGTTAGCTCTATCGATTAATGCATGACACGACACATACAAAAGATTCTCAAAAGTATTCTTTAGAGATAAAAAGTTATTTAAAGTAACGTACGATTTTGTTACAATTGTCATGACACTCTAATATTCTCATTTATTCTTCCTTTCACTATGTTTATTGATATATTTCTATTAATTTATTAATTAAATTGGTAGGTTGAATGAAGCTTATTCGATTCTATTGATTTAAATCCAAATCGAAGAATACATTAGGTTTTATAGAAGAAAAAGAAAAAACAAAAATTAGTAAATAAAATAGAAAAGTAGTATTTATATTAACCAAAAAAAATATTTACTAAAGAATATATATGACAACAAAAAAATAGTATAAATTTAAACGATAGAAATAGCACAAAAATTTATTATAAATTATTATATTTAAACTATTGTTCAAATAAAAAACTAAAACTAAATTTTACATTGATCAATTCTCTCAAATTTAGCTTATGAATAAAATACAAGAAGCTCCCTCTATTTTTTTTTTTTTACGGTTATTGTACTTAACAAAGATATAATAATTAAATAAAAAATATTACTCCATCCGTCCGCTTACAAAGTTTACATGTTTCTATTTTGGGACGTTCAATTACAAAATTTACATTTCATTAAATATCCTACTTTTTCCACAAATACCCTTACTTTACATCACATCATTACTTTTACACAAAAAAAAATAAGAGCAAAAATGTCATTACACTACTTTTAATTACTCACTATAATTAAAATACTATTATTTCTTAAACACCGCGCCAAACATAAATGTAACCCTTGTAAATGGATGGAGAGAGTATTTTTTATAGGAGTATTAACAATATCAATTTTCATATTTAATACTTCATCCGTCCCATAACAAATTATCTATTTTTCCATTTTAGTCTTTCCCAAGTATCAATTTTTCCTTTTTAGTAATTTTACTATCTGTTTAACATTACAAATACCCTTACAACTTACAATATATTACGCAAATGCTGTTACCTTTATATCACACAATATTAATAAGGTTATTATAGTAATTTACATTTTATTCATACTAAATTTCAATATAATATTAATATTTTCTTAAAATTCCGTACAAAAAGTAAACATATACATAGTTATGGGACAGATGAAGTACAAAAAATATATACTTAATTTTAAAACACATAATACTTAATTTTATTTCAAAATATTATTCTATTTATAATACTTAATTTTATTTCAAAATATTTTAAAAACATATATGTTTGAGTAGGCGTTTAAATTTGGATTTCCGAAAGAAATTTCAAAAAATATATTTTTTTCAGAAAAATATATTTATTTTGTACCAAATCTTTAAATTTTATTATTTGAATTATGCAATTTTTTTTAAAAAAATATCATTTCTCATCCATTATTATTTTAATTCAAAATTCAAATCAAAATTTTTTAAATCAATTAAAAAAAACATACCTAAATTGGAGTTATATAAAAAAATTTAAAAATTAAGTATTTAATATGATATTTTATATATAAAAATAATATTTGATGTGGTATATATATATTTAAGAAAACATTATTATTTGATGAATAATAACAAAACATTAAAAAAATATGGATTTAACGTGTTACTATTATAAACTACAAAACTCATAAACTAACAAACCCTAAAAGTTTGGGCTTAGAAATCGAGCCGGCCCACTTCTATTAGCCCAATCCAGCTCGAGGCCTGCTTCTTAAAGGCGTCCGATCCTGAAACGACGTCGTTTTTCATTTTGACATATTCAGGAAAAGCACACTCTAAACGAACTTTTTGAATGACAGTTTTAATTATGATTAATTAATGATCGATTTTGGTTAAATGAACAACATATTCATATGTATTATTTTTTATATTTTTCTTTTTTAATTTAGATTTTATTCAAAAAATTAATTTTAATTTGATTTAATTTAGATATATATTTATTATTTATTTATAGTGTAAAAATTATATAAACAATAGTAATTGATTAGATTTTTACAATATTCAAATAGTTAATATAATAAATTTGGTAAATAATTAAATTAATTTTTGAATCAAAATAAATAAAAATAAATTATAAAATATTAGTGTATTAAATAATAAAAAAATAATTTAAATTAAATATAATTATATATTAAAATTTACAAAATTTAAAATATAAATATACAAAATAAGTATTATATTATTTATATATATTAATTATTATTTATTTTTATAACAATTTAATAATAATAATTTTAATTATAAATGTATTACTATTGTAAATTACAAATTTGCCCTAATTATACATACATCCACTCTACAGCCGCAGCCGCACCACCAGGTTCTTCCCCACCTTCTTCTACGTCAATTCTCTTTCCTTTCGTCCTTCTTCTTTCCTCCTCATACTTCTTCGCCGTCGCCGTCGCCGTCGCCGCCGCAGCCGCGCACCAGGTTCTTCCCCCATCTTCTTCTTCTTCCCCAATTCTTTCTTTTCTTCCATCGTCTTTCTTCCTCCTCCTAAAGTCGCCGCCCCGGTTCCAAATAAAACTGTAACCGCCGGTTCAAAAACCGGAGAACCGACGGTTTGAACCGGCGGTTCTGAACCGGATGGGCAAGTCTAGACTTTAGTGAGAATCTGTATTTTCATCATTTAGACACGCCACCTCCGCCATGGAGGGATGATAATTGGCAGTAGTAGACTCGGATTGATCTGCTCCGCCGCGCGATTTTTTCCCGCCATTTTATTTCCTTCTTGTTGATGTTTCCACTGGGATTGAGCTGCCGTCGATCTGTTCTCATCTCAGTGCTCAATTTCTCCACCAAACTGCCGCTCCCTTCTCCTCGTTTAGCATCACTGAAGCCGTCGGTTTTTCTCGCAAAGTTCAACCCTAGATTGAAAACAATGTCTGGCTCTCGTCCGTCGGCATTCGACGTCCTCATGTCCAACGCTTCCAAAAAAAAGAAAAGTCCGTCTCAGCCACAACCATCGCCGGCGAAAGAAGGGAAGCGCAAGACTCGCCAAACCCCTGATTCAAACCCTAATAAAAATGCCGCGGAGGAAAGTCGAGATAGCGTCAAGAACACGTCCGCAAGCCAAGCTGTGTTGGCCAATGAGGAGAAATCATTGAAGAACACTTCCGATGGAGGTAAAGAGAAAAGTAGGCCAAAATCCAGCGATGATTCGAGTGGAGACACGGGGTTGAAGAAGAAGGCCAAGGTTTCGATCACACCTGATGAGAGTGCTGTGGAGTTGAAGAAAAAGGCAGCAGCTTTTGATGTGAAGAGGGCGGCCTATTGGGGGACGGGGAAGAAGGTGCCTTTCATGTTTGTAGTGAAGGCTCTTGATGCTATATCGAAGGAGTCGGGCAGGATTGCCATTACAGAGATTGTGTGTAATCTGCTTAGGACAGTAATTGTGACTTCGCCTGATGATTTATTGGCGGTGGTGTACCTTTTGGCAAATAGAATTGCACCTGCACATGAGGGTTTGGAGCTTGGCATTGGAGATGCATCGATTATCAAGGCCCTTGCGGAGGCATGTGGGGCTAAAGAAGCACATATCAAGAAGCAGTACAAGGTGAGAAGATTTCGAAAGTTATATAATTACTGCACTTTTTGTTTTTATTTAGTATTTTTAATTCTAAGCTGGAAAGAATTAGTTGCAATGCATGATTAAAAGTGATGATTTCTGAGTGAAGTCAAGAATTAAGCGCTACATCCATTATTATCAATTTGATTGCAATAAGACTAGAAGTTACTATAGTTTATAGTGATTGTAATTGGGTGGTTAAGCTTTTGTTAGACTGCCAAGAATGTCTCCTTTTTCCTGCGACTAAATCTTAGTTGTAAAGACTATATGCTTGGAAATGCAAATAAGCTTTTGTTCTTTGGATTATGCTACATATGTTAACCACAGTTAATTGCTCGTCAAGCATCATTGATGATCAAATTTATAAAGAGTCCTGTGCTGATAAAAAATTCTCTTATCTATGGTGGATACTGCGGAGATGTTACTAGAATTTGGCTCGACTAGTTTTGCAATGAAATATAATGTGAATATTGAAGTTTTTCTATCCTTCATCCTGTTATCTGTTTCTTTTATAAGTGAACATCTTATTGATTGTTATATGTACCTATAAAAGATTTCATCTTACCCCTGTTATTCTTAATTCGTATTATTTATTTATATAGTATTTTTTTTCCTATATGCCTTGTGCAAGTTAAACGCAAGTGACGTCTTGGAGTTTCTCATTAACTGTTTCATAATTATAGGAGCTTGGGGATTTAGGTCTAGTGGCAAAGGCTAGTCGTTCATCACAGCCTTTGATGCATAAACCGGAAGCATTGACCGTTGCTAAAGTTTTCAATACATTTCGGCTTATTGCCAAGGTACGTGTCAATGTATTTCCTTTTGATTTATGTTTTTTTTTTTTTTTTTGGTTTGTGAAGAAATCTTCTCTAGTTCTATTAATATTTTCAAAGTCTCCAATTCATGTGGTGCATCATTCTTCAGTCAATATATTATCCTAAAAACAAATTGGAGCTTGGATGAATTTTTTACCTAGGCTGAACCCAATTGGTGGCCTGTAATCAGGTTGTGCATAATGATTTTTTTTGCCCACTTGAGAATTGCATGATTTGATGGAGCAAGATATATACTGCCTGAGCATTATCATTTCAAGAAACTTTACATAAAAGAGGAATAAAAGTGAATTAAGTTCTTTATTGGTATTTCCTTTTTCTAATTGTACAAGTGGAAAGAATGCATCTAGCCCATTTCCGGATATTTAGTAGTAACTGATTTCTGTTGGCCCTTTCAATTCGGTTTCTGGTTTTCTCTTGAGACTAAATTCAGAGAATAGCTTTTAGGATCCTGGATGCATCATGTGAACATAACAACTATAGCATAATTATAGAAGATACCATAATAAATCAATATCAGCTGTTGCGTTTCAGTTGATTGCATGCTGACTTCTTCATTCACATGCGAGATGGATTGTGTATTTTCTCATAGTCTTCAAAGTCATTATGCAGTGAGTGCTGGTTGTCTTCAGATTCTGTTATGAATTTATTTTGGCGTTTCTTTGAAAGGAATCAGGCAAAGATAGTCAAGAGAAAAAAAAGAACCACATAAAAGGATTACTTGTTGCTGCAAGTGATTGTGAACCTCAATATTTGATTCGTTTGCTCCAGGTTAATTGAATTTATTTATTTATTACTTTATTTAGTTTTGGGCTGCACATTATGAATTTGATTTGAGAATACATGCAGACAAAACTACGTATTGGTTTGGCAGAACAAACTCTGCTGGCAGCACTGGGGCATGCTGCTGTATATTCTGAGGAGCATTCTTCGCCTCCTAAGAAGATTGATAATCCTTTTGAAGACGTAAGTTTTGGATTCATAGATATTAAGTTTCTTATCTATGCTTAAATTGCAATTATCAGAATGCTGCTTTCTTCAACTTTCTTGTCGATTCATCAGGCTGCAAAGATTGTCAAACAAGTGTATTCGGTAGTACCAGTCTACGATAAAATCATTCCTGCCCTTCTCTCTGATGGGGTATGGAATCTCCCGAAAACATGTAGCTTTTCACCTGGTATTCCTATTGGTCCCATGTTAGCCAAACCGACCAAAGGGGTTTCTGAAATTGTTGAAAAGTTTCAAGATATGGAGTTTACCTGTGAGTATAAGTATGACGGTGAACGTGCTCAGGTATGAAAATTTTGTTAGAGTTCGTGTGGTGCGTCGTAAAGGTTCTTATGTGTTTCAACTTAAACACCTTGTAGATACACTATATGGAAAATGGTTCAATTGAGATTTACAGTAGAAATGCTGAGCGGAATACTGGAAAATTTCCGGATGTTGTGGCTTCTGTTATGAGGTATCTCTATTTTAGTGAATGCCCATTGTGCAAAATTGTCGTTTTGGTTATTTCTTGTGCATCAAATAAATTATTGTATATATATACATATATTCAACAATCAGACCTGTTCATTATTTTACTGCAGATTGAAAAATTCTTCCGTAACCTCCTTTGTTCTTGACTGTGAACTTGTTGCATATGACCGTGAGAAGCAGAAAATCCAACCTTTCCAGGTCTATCACTTGATGATCGCTTTTGTTAGATGTATATCCATATTTGTTTGGCTATGTAATCTAGATAGATCCATATCTTGATAGATATTAGATTTTGTTTGGTGAATAGATTATCTACTATACCTATATATATAAGCATTCTCCTCTCCTTTCTCTTGGAATGAAATAAAATAGATTTTCCCCTAAATTTTCTACAGCATTCAACTTAAGTATGATGCGTTGTAAATAATCTGGAGATCTATTGAGCTCTTGTTACTTGATTGTAGTTGTTTGTGGATGTCACTTTGTTGATATCCACTTTCTATATATAAATTTGCTCTAAATAGATCTTTGTAGTGACATGAGCCTCTGTGACACACCAACATGATTGGTTCTTTGCTATTATGATACCTAATAGCAATCTGTCATTTCCATTGTTTGCACGCATCTTGCTCAGAAAATCACCCAAATGATATTTTATTTTATGACCCTCTCAATATTCACATATCCATTCTGATTCATATATATATATGAGTAACTTACAAAACTTGTCTTGATCAGGTTCTCAGTACTCGTGCTCGGAAAAATGTTGTCTTGAGCGAAATCAAAGTCAACGTATGCATATATGCCTTTGACCTGCTGTATATAAACGGTCAAGAACTACTGCAGGAGCAGCTAGATGTCCGCAGAGATGTATCGTACCCCTCTACGACATTTATCACTTGAACTATGCATTTATTTGTCAATTAGTATCCACCTGAGTGAAACTATGGTGCCTCCTTTTCAGCATATAATAATATGAATCGCCTCTGGATAATGTTTGTGCAGCATCTTTACAAATCATTTCAAGAAGAGAACGGCTTTTTCCAGTTTGCCACTGCGATAACATCGAAGGACTTGGAGGAAATACAAAAGTTTCTCGATGATGCTGTTAATTCTAGGTAATTCTAATGTTTATTGGCTTTACAAAACTTGTTGCGGAATGAAAATTCATATCCTGTGAATTCTTGATGTTGTTTGCTTTCTACTTTCCAGCTCTGAAGGGCTGATTATCAAAACTTTGAAAAAAGATGCTACTTATGAACCTTCAAAACGGTCTCATAATTGGCTTAAACTGAAAAAGGACTATATGGAAAGGTTAACTCTTGAAGCTGATAACTTATTCAAATAAACAAATGCTTCTTGTATTCGTCATGAATTTCTTATCATTTCCATGCTCTGCAGTATTGGTGATTCGCTAGATTTGGTTCCAATTGCTGCATTTCATGGCAGGGGTAAACGGGTTGGTAAGTTTTAATACGCTTTATGTTGAAAGACCAAAGTAGCAATGGATGACCAAAAATTGTGTTAGGTTGAGACTCTCCGCGATTGCTATCTACAACAGTTTGAAAACCCACTTTTGTCCGTTTGCTAAAAAATAACTGCTAAATCGCGCGGCTCAAATGAAGCAGTATTAGCTGGAACCTTTTAGCAACTTCGTCATGTTTCTAAAGTAGAATAAATTATTATTTGATAATTTAACATTCATTGATATCCATAAATATCTGTTACGAGCATCTTCATTACTATTTTACATGAAGGTTAGAAATAGCTTTTGAACATATGTATCTTCAGTTGACTTATATTTGTAAAAATTTCTACTATTTATTCTGTTCATATCTTTTGATTGCGTTGTTTTTATGGGAAAATAGTCACCACCTTTGCTAAGACAATCCCTACATTAATAATGTTGTTTTTTGTTTTCAGGTGTCTATGGGGCCTTTCTTCTTGCTTGCTATGACAGTGACAACGAGGAGTACCAAAGCATTTGTAAAATTGGTGAAGTTTCATTTCTTAATCAAAGCTGTGATACCACTTGATGTTTTCGAAAAATTCTACAAATTTTTATTTGATTCTGAACTATGCTGAGACTTCTGGTTCCCATTAGGAACGGGATTTTCTGAAGCTACACTTGAGGAACGCTCAGCCAGTCTTCGTTCTAAAGTCATTCCCAAGCCAAAGGTTGGATCGCTAAATGCCTTTGTATCCCCTGCCCGAATGTATGGCTCCTTTTACTGGATTATAACTGAATTTTGTTGTTCTCTGATATCAATCCTTGTCCAGGTATATTACCGATTTGCAGATACGCTCAATCCAGACGTATGGTTTGAACCGACTGAGGTAGGATTCAATGACTTTTCAGTCATTCAGTCTTGAAAGCATCTCACATATTCCATTTGTTCTACGGTCACCATTAATCTTTCCTGGCTGCCTTATCCCCAAGCATCTTTGTAGTGAAATTATGCATCGATTGTTTTATTTCTTAGGTTTGGGAAGTCAAAGCTGCTGACCTCACAATCAGCCCCGTTCACCGTGCAGCTGTAGGTATCGTCGATCCTGATAAGGTACTTTTCAGTCTTTAACACATTAGTCCCATATGCATTCCATTTTTGGATTAAATACTTAACATTCCTTTGCATTGACTTATCATAAGGGAATTTCCCTCCGATTTCCCCGCTTGCTCCGTGTCCGTGAAGACAAGAATCCAGAGCAGGCATCCTCAGCCGACATGGTAATTCTTTGTGCATTCGTACTTTGTTTCCAACCACATCTTGATCCCCAGATACGTCTGTTCCCATAATTCCTATGTTTATCAGCTCAGTTAGGGGGTGTTTGGTAAGGGAAATGGTAGCAAACGTTTTCTTTGTTTGTTTGATCCTGAGAAGTGGAATTCTCATTCTCTACTTTATGATAGAGATTGAATTTGTGGGAGAAAATAGTTATAATTTATCTCAATTTTTCTGATTTTATATAAAAAAATAATTTTATTATTCTTCATTCAAATTTTCTTCTGTCTCTGTCTTGGTCGCCGCCCGTCGTCACACCATTTTCCGGGATTTGAGGGTTTACGATATATATATTAGAATTTTATGATAGACTTATTATTACGAATAAATGATAATTTATTTTTTGTTACATTTCTTCAAGTTGAATTCTTTACTAATAATCAATTCTCATTTTTTATTATAATTCCATTTCTATGTAATTTTATTCTCTGTTATATCTTCAGGTTGCAGATATGTATAGAGCACAGAAACATGCCCAGAAAGACAAACCAGACGAAAACGAGGATGACTGAAATAGACTAGAGGATATGCAAACCACACGCCTTGCACATCTATAAATGTTTCTTTTTCGATCTAATGTAAGCAAATTCTTGGCCAGGCCAGCTCTGTTGTCAATTGCAATGCATCTCTTATACTTTGTTCAATCTGGCAGGTCAACAGGCCCTGTAGGACATGGAATCCATGATCGATCGAGTTCTTCACCTGCGCTACGCTGTCAGTAAGATTGTAAACTATTCGTTAAGTCTTTGTATGGAGGAACTGTCTAGAAAATGTATGCAAACGTATTGTTTCTTTCGATTCGAATCAGGGCAATGCTGGTTCAAGTTTTTGTCTTCAATTTTCGTACGAAAGGCAGACCTGCATTTTTTCGATTCGAATGTTGAAGGGCATGTAGTTGATGAATATATAGTTCGATCAGTTTTTAACATCAAGTTCTATCTTACAGTATAGCTGCAACATTACAAGATTTGGCATCAATTCAAGTAGTGAGTGAATTTGCAGGATCAATTGTTGGTTGCTGCTATTATTAGATAATCAATCGAATCATTTTTTTTTTAGAGAGAACAAGAAAAGAAAATTAATGGTCATTTCAAGAGATATAAAATAGTTGTAGTGAGCTAAGGGTAGGATTGTTTAGTGTTTTGGTTTCAAAAATATTTGTTTATCGGAAAACAAAAATTGTAATGTGAAACTAATAAAAAAACTCCGATCCAAAATAATAAGCTTGTAAATTATGTCGTAAGTCATATTAGGCAAGTCCTGTATGATATACTCTTTCCCTTTCATCTATCTATTTATTTTTTGTATGAAATAAAATGTAAAAAGACTAACCTATGTTTATTAGTATTTTATGATATAAAAGTAATGATATTTGTGTAATATATTATAAATTAAAAATATATTTGTAATGTTAGGTAGATATTACAGTTATTTTAAAAAAAATAAAATAGATATTTATTATAGATTGTTGGAGGGAGTATAAAATTGTGATCTTGAACATTGATGAAGAGGACAAAAGCAATGGTCAAGTGTAGACAAAATTGTATGTCTGGATCACTATAAATACGAAAATTTAGGATAAATATAATTAATAAATAATTAAAAATATATTAGTAAAAATAATTATCTTATAATATAAATAATTATATATTAAAATTAAGATAACTTATTAATTTATTAAAGTTAAGATAACTTATTAATTTATGGTAAGTGAGAATATTTTAAACGTCAATCCAATTAAATCAATAAATTTTCATTCTAACTCCCAACCTTACTTTGTGAGTCAAATGTTAGGTATCCCAAAAGTCTAATTTCACCAAACACCTAATAACCACTCCAATAATATTATACTATATTCCGCTCATTTAATTCCAACCCTTAAATTATACGGTTTTTTTTTTTTTTTTTTTTTTTTTTTTTTTTTTTTTTTAAGTGTAAAAACAGAAAAAAAAAATTATGTATTTTTCTAAAATGCCCTCAAGATATTATTTTTTGTTGTTCTGTTTTTTTTTTTTTTTTTTTTTTTTCCGATGACGAAGTTGTGTAAAGAGAAATAAAAAATAATAGTATAGTATCGGTAAAAATAAACCGGCATCTTGCCCCCCCAAAAATCGAATGATGTTCCATCAATGCTTTGTAAAATATAAAGAGAATTAGAAAGAATATTTTTTGTCAGAAAATAAAATATATATTATATATATATATATTGAGAATCAATATAAAAAAGAAATATTTAGGTGAACAAAGTCTTTTTTTTTGTTATTTATTTTAATTTTGTTTTCATTTAATTATTTGTCACATTTTTTAATATAAAATATTACTGTATATTTTAAGACTTAAAAATAATAATATACTCCATATATATATATATATATAAGCGGCACCCTAAACTAAGGGTGCATTTGGGGAAATTAAATGCAAACCTGCAGCAACTAATTGAATAAAAATATACTAATTTTCTTTTCTAATATTTTTAATTTATGGTTTTCAATTTTTTTTTTTTTTTTTAATTATACTATGTGTTGTAGTAAAGTAATGTATATACTCCCTCCGTCCCATGTAATATAGGTGTATTACCGTAGACACAAGAATTTAGGTAAAGTATAATTAATAAGTAATTAAGAAGTGTATTAGTAAAAATAATTATAAATTAAGATTAAAATAAATAAATTATTTAATCAAAATTAAAAAAATTATAAAATTTAAAATTTAAAATGCGATTAAAGTGCATAATTATATTTCCAAAAATAAAAAAAAACAAGTTATGTATGACAGATGAAAATAGAAAATAGGAGAGAAATTACGTGGGATGAAAGAAGAATTATATTCAACAACTACTAAACATATATATATGCAAACCACACATAATGTTTTTATTTTTAATCGAATGAAAATTGATAGGATAAAATACTGCAAGAGTGGTATAGATACTAAGGTGTTTTTAGTTATATTTTCTATCTAGTGTTTTAATTTTTCACTACTCATTTATACTAATTTATTTATTTATGTTTTTTTAAAAAAATATTACATCATGTCATCATACATTTATTTTATATTTAATATGTACTATATTCAAAAATATTTTTCATTGAAAATACTTTTATTAAACACTTATTTATCTCACAATAAATAATACTTTAATATTTTAGGATTTGTTTGGTTGTGATATTCTCCTTCGTCCTAATTTAAAGTATCATTTTTACTATTATTGTCCATTTCACTAAATAATATATTTTTTTAATAAAAATAATCATACACTAATACCAAAATACCTTTAATTTTTATCTAAATTACAAGCATATCATTACACGTACAATTACTTTATATAAAAAGTTAAATGACAAAAATATCAAAATCTTTAAACACTTCTATTATTTCTTAATTTATTACAAAAGTCCAAATGACCCCTTTCAAAAGGAATGGAGGGAATATTATTTATTTTTAATATCTTACAATTTACAATATATCATTACTTTTATATATTACATAATACTAATAATAATATTTTTGTCTTTTAAACTATAAATTAATATAATACTAATATTAAAAAGTTTACATATTAATAATAAATAATTTTTTTTATTATTATTTATTATTTATTTATTTATTTTTTTTTTTTTTGAGGATTGAGGAAGTATATAGGTATATTATTAACATTTTAGACAAAATAATGATGTGCACATGCAAAATAGCTTATTAGAATAGATTGACTTGATTGTTGTTAAAGATGGGATGAAGTTTGCCAAAAATGTCATGCATGTTGCTATGTTTTGATCTATTTTTAGTATCTTTTCTTTTCAGTATAAAATATTGTACTCCTTCTCTCCTATAACAAAGTATCAATTTTTTCATATTAGTCCGTCCCTTAACAAAGTATCAATTTTTTTTAGTAATAAGGTTATTTTAGTCATTTCTACATTATTCATATTGTATCTCAATATAATATTAATATTTTTAAAATTACGTGCAAAAAACAAATGAATATTTACTTATAAGATAGAGGGAATATACCCTTTTAGCTCTCGTTGTTTTGTCCTTTCATTATTGTTCATTTATCTTCCTTAGTTTTAGATGTTAATATAAAAGATATTATTTTATCATTTTAAATTCAAATCAATATTATTTATTCAGCATAATTTTTATAAAAAAATATATACTTTTTTTATAAAGTATCAAATCAAAATATTATTTAAACAAATACTCAAATATAACACTCAATTTCAAATTAATTTCGAACCACAATCAAACAAATGTGCGTTCACCCAAATAATATTTTTATTGACATGATTTTCAATATGTATAATATTTATATTCTAGTCTATCGTGAAAGTCAACAATTTAATACAAAATATTATTTTTTATATTATCTACACGTCTTTTCATATTTTACATAAAGAAAACCTAAAATACTAAGCAAACACAGTTTTAAACTAGGCGAATTTGCACCCATAATATAATTTTTTTTTTATACGTATAATGAATATTCTAGAAATGAAAACATAACAAACTTTCACTCCTTTAGCATTATTTATTTTTGAAAAGTGTAACATCAAATATATATATATATTTTTTTCTCACAAAATATCAAATTAAATACTGACTTTTTATTTTTTAAATTTTTAAAATTTCAAAACTTTCCAAAAACCCATTGTCTAAACGGAGCCGAAATTTGGATTAATGCACTCAAGTTTGAAATATATTTCTATATATATACATCGTATACATGAGTTCTTCTCAAGTATTCACATCAAATTAACTATTCCATCTAATAATATTAATACCAATTAGAGCTGACAATGGGTCGATTCGTGTCGGATTGAATACTTTAAACGGGTTAAATTACTCAACTCTAACCTAATTCATTTATTATCGTATCGGGTTCGTGTTGACCCGTTTATTATTGTGTCGGGTTCGGGTTGACTCTTGTTGACCCGTATAAATAATTAAGTCGAATTTTTTTATTCAAATTAAATAATTTTTTCTTGCGTTGTCGTGTTGTTATGTTAGTTTTTATTGGTTTGAGCGTAAATTAGGTTGAATTATTAAAAATTGAACTTAGTTTAAATCAATTTATAAGAAAATTAATAAATTATGATTATTTTACATATATAATAAATATATTAATCAATTTAATATATTATAATCGGGTTGTCGCGTCGGGTTCGAGTTGAGAGTCTCAACCCTAATCCGATCCGTTTATTATCATGTCGGGTTCGTGTCAACTCGTATACATAATCGGATTAAAATATTTAATCCAAATCCAATTATTTCGTATCGGGTTATCGTATCGGGTCAGTTTTTGCCGGCTCTAATCACAATATCATTACTACTCTATTTTCATATGTACTTTTATAAAATTTGACATTATTTATAATCAATAGTATTCTTTCAAAAAAATAAAAGTATAATATGTAATATATATATATTTTTATAAAATATCACATCAAATACATAACTGTTTATTATTATTATTATTATTATTATTATTATTATTAAGATTCTTTAAAATTTCAAAACTTCAATTGGAGTGTTTGTTTGATATTGTAATTTGAAGTTTCTTTTTTATTTTATTTTATTTATCTATTTATGTAAAGTATGAAATTTTTTGTCAATAACATAAAAAATTGTTAAATTATTAATTTTTTGGTGATAGAATATATTATATACATATTATTTATATTATATAAATGAATGTATGTATATATATATATAAATCTATTATTAATATTAATTGAAAATTGTATCAGCAATAATTTATTGGTTGAATTCGTTTGTAGGATTTTGATAAAATCATTCTATTCATCCAAATTTTTTCCTCCAAAAACATCAAATCAAACACCTATTTTTTATTTTTATATTATACTAAAAATCAATTTTACATTTAAAATATCACATCAACACCTATTTATATCACATCATACAACTATTCAAATTCAAAATTTTTACTATTCAAATCCAACTCAAAATCCAAACCCCAAACAAACACACTTTATAAGGTTTCCCTTAGGACACATGATCTATGTACTTCCAATAGAAGTGATAAAGAATGAAATATTAAATTTTTTATAATATTTAAATACATATTCTAATTTTTTAATCATATATATTAAATATATTTTAAAAATATAAATATTATTAATTATATAAAAAATAATAAAATAATATCATAATTCACTATTGTTAATTAATTAAATATCATTATTTTAAATATTATCTTCCTAATAAAATGTGTCAATATGTTGGGATACAATAATATTCCTTTTGTTCGTCTCAATTCGAAGTATCATTTTTATAATTTTCGTATGTTTCATTTCAAAGTATTTATTTTTAATTTTATAAAAAGTAATCATAAAATAATAGCAAAATGTTATATTTTACTTAAATTATAAAAATATCACTACACATACACTTATTTTATACAAAAAAATCAAAGATAAAAAATATCAAAATATCTTAAATACTTTCACTGACCAATAAAATACTACTCCCTCCGTCCAAGCTAAAAGTATACAATTACTTTTGGCGCGGAAATTAAGGAATAATAGTATTTTAATTATAGTGGGTATGTAAAAATAGTAAAATGACATTTTTGATCTTATCTTTTTGGTTTAAAGTAATGATGTGATGTAAAGTATGGGTATTTGTGAAAAAAATGGAGTATTTAATGAAATGGTTACTTATGTAATTGGATATCCCAAAATAGAAATATGTATACTTTCTGGCTGGACGGAGGGAGTATTATTTTTTATTTTAGTCAATTATAAAATCCCTTAAAGGTCCAGTTCAAAAGAGACTGAAAAAGTATTAAAAATTTCAAATCTCCTTTAACTTGAGACGGACGAAGTGTCAAATTCCAAAATTTATTGAGCAAAGAAAGCTAAGTACAAATTATTGCTTTTTGTGTGCTCGTTTTTGTTCTTGATTTTTATTTATTTATTTTTTCCTTTTTAAATTTCTGAAGTGCATGTGGAAGCTGCTGATTATTTATTTATCTTTTTCATGTGGAAGCTGAGTTTGAGGTTCAGTTTGTTTTGTTGTCTGTCTCTCTGTCACTACTCATCATAATACATATATAAATGTTGCTATATATGTCAGGTCAAGTGAGGTGAGGTGAGGTCAGATGAGATGAGTTGAGGTGAGGTCACACTCATATTTCATCACTAAATCCACAGAGTCACAGAGATGGATGATTATGATTGGACATGAATGAGCTAGCTTCAGTCAGCCATTGGAGTTGCAGTTGCAGTTGCAGCTGCAGTAATAATTGCTGCGTAGGTGAGACCCTTTATTACCAATACCAAAATCAGCTGTCTCCCCACCAACTTCATCATCTCTTCCACCGACAACAACACCTCTCTCTCTCCACGAATTTAACCTTAGCTCTCATCACACAAATTAATTCATATACATACATACATATATATATATATTGAGATTGATATTGAGATCATATATGCATATCTGAATATTGATGATGGTACAATCTAAGAAGTTCAGAGGTGTCAGGCAGCGCCAGTGGGGCTCCTGGGTGTCAGAAATCCGACACCCTTTACTGTAAGCATATATATATATATATGATTTAATTTAGGGTTTTTGGATTGGATTGATTTGGGGGAATTTGAGTAATTGATCGATTGATTTGCAGGAAGAAGAGGATTTGGCTGGGGACGTTCGAGACGGCGGAGGCGGCGGCGCGGGCGTACGACCAGGCGGCGGTTCTGATGAGCGGCCAGAACGCCAAGACCAATTTTCCGGCGAGCCCCGGAGGGATCAGGGGGGAGGTGTTTTCGCCGGAGCTGCTGGGGGCCAAGCTGAGGAAATGCTGCAAGAATCCGGCGCCGTCGATCACGTGCCTCAGGCTCGACAACGACGATTCCAACATCGGGGTGTGGCAGAAGAGGGCGGGCCGCCACTCGGGCTCGCATTGGGTCATGAAGGTCGAGCTCAAGAATAACAGCCACCACCGTCCACGGCGGTTCTCCGGCGGCGGCGGTGGCGATGATGATGATGATGAAGATGATGATCACGTGACGACGATGGAGGAGGAGAATAAAGTTGCGATGCAGATGGTGGAGGAACTGCTCCATTGGAATAATAGCTCCGACCAAGATCAGTTGTCTCCGCCGCCGCCCGGTAATAGTAATGAAATTAATTAATTAATTATTAATTATATATACTTGATAATGAGAATATATATATATACATATATATATATAGAGAGAGAGAGAGAATAATGATAATATGTGTAGGCTAATTCTCACTACTTACCTACCTCAGTAACCGATTAATTAAGCTGCGGAGGTATGTAAATAATTATGATGCTGTTTTTTTTTTTTTTTTTCAAATTCTTGCTATCATAATCATAGTCATCATCGTCCTCTTCATGATTTCTAGTTAATTTCGACCTATGTGTAGCTAATTTCTAGGTTTTAATTATATGGCTTCTTTTAATTATCCTTTATCTCTCTCTCTCTCTCTCTCTCTCTTTCTCTCTCTCTATATATATATATATGGGTGGGTGGGTGGCTTATGTATGTTCAATCGCTACAAATTGACCCTTTCCTTTTTACTTTTGATAAGCATACTTCTTCGTCATTTTTCATATTCCCTCTGCGTCTCTACGTTCATATTTATTTTTTGCGTCATTATATTTAATATTAAAAATATTTTTATAATTTTATAATTTTTTATATAAATATTCTTCTTTTGTATTATAAAACGCAATGAAAGTATTTTTACAATTTTTTTTTATTATATTTTAATATAATAATTAATATTCAAATACTAACGAACAAAAAAATAAATGAGATAGTATTTTTTATAAAATATTTATGTTTATCCAATTAAAATATTTTTACATTTTTCGGCTAAAATTATTAAAAAAATTTAATTACATATATGCATACAATATAGATAATATATATCCTAAGCTAAATATACTTTTATAAAATTATAATAGTATATATATATATGTGTATAATTGCCCTCAATCATACGATTTTATTTAACAGATTTAGCATATGTTGTACTTTCTTCGTTATTGACATTTATGTTTATTTGATTGGATGCAAAATTTTTTAAAAAGAGTAAAAATATATATATATTTTTATAATACAAAGAAAAAATAATAATTTTTAATAAAAAATAAAAATATTTTTTATAACAAAAAAAATATAAATTTAAATGAAATTATAAGTAATAAATAAAAGTACGTACTATCTAGTACTATGTACTCTGTATAAATATATACTTCCGACTTTGATGTTCATTTTATTCTAGACATAAGAATTTACAAGTAGTATTGTTGATATAATTTTTTAACAAAAATAAAGTAAAATTCAAAGATATAGAAAATATCCTTAAACTTGATTAATTAGTGCCTGAGATTAGAAATCTCTAAACACTGTATGGTACAGAAAATAAACTGGAAAATAAAAGACTGAAATTTAAAGTGGTGATCCCAAAATCTGACTTTGCTTTGTTGAAGTTGATTGAAGATGCCTTGCCAAATGATGATCCAAATCCTTAAATATTCTTTGAAGAAAACGTTCAGAACCGTC
Organism: Andrographis paniculata; assembly: GCF_009805555.1. Taxonomy (NCBI): domain Eukaryota; kingdom Viridiplantae; phylum Streptophyta; class Magnoliopsida; order Lamiales; family Acanthaceae; genus Andrographis; species Andrographis paniculata. The sequence continues at coordinate 2,593,912 of NW_026137589.1, forward strand.
GCACTGTTTCACCAACCGTTCCCACCAGTTACAAAACTCAAAACTGCCTCTTTCATTGACACATGTCTTTAACCGCCTCGCCAACCGCATAACCCAACGACCGACCAACCGACCAATCTAGATACATAATTGGTCGCCAGATCAAAAGACTCACTGGTCGCCCCATCAAACGACCACTATTTGGTCTCTTCAATCGTCTGACCTATCAACAGACCTTTCTTCGCCCGACTTTCTTTTTCGACCGACCCCCATAGCAGCCAACCTTTGTATCAACCGACCCATTTATCCGACTGCGGATAATCCGACCTGCTTGCCCGACCGCGGACCATCTGACTTGCTTATCTGATTGAGAACTAACCGACTGAGAACCCACCGACTGACTCTGGATACCTTATTATTATTATTATTATTATTATTATTATTATTATTTTTTTGTGCGTAACAACATGCCTCCTCCTCAAGACTCCTAAGCATCATTTCTTATGATGTTTTAGGAGTTAGTAGGTTAGCATCCGAGGCTACGTCAGCCTCAGATCCGACCTCCATCCTTTGAGGCTACGTTGGACCCGACCTCCATTTATCGCGGACTGGTGCTGGCCTGGACGTTGGTCGATCTTGCACTACCATTGTATTCAGACTCCCGTCCGACTTATTCCTCCTTTCGGCCACTGTTGTTCTGTCATTCTTTTGCTCGCCTGAAAAGTTATGGTCGGCGACCTGACCCGTGTCCGTCCATTCGGCGGGGTCCTCCTGACCTGTATCCGTCCATTCGGCGGGGTCCTCCTGACCTGTATCCGTCCAGGTTACGTAGTCCTCCCGATTTTTGTCCGTCCAGTCGACGTGGTCTTCCCGATCTGTATTCGTCCAGTCGGCGTGGTCTTCCCGACCTTTGTCCATCCAGTCGGTGTGGTTGTCCCGACTACGGTCCGTCCATTCGGTGTGGTCCTCCCGACCATGGTCCGTCCAGTCGGTGTGGTCTTCCCGACCATGGTCCGTCCAGGCGTCGTGATCCTGCCGACCTGTCTCCGTCCATTCGGTCGTCCCTGGTCGGGCCTGTCCTCCTGTTTGGTCCTGTCTTCAGTCTGTCTGACTGGGTATATGCTCAGGAATGGCGTTGTCCGTTTGGGGGCATGACATTTCTGGCGGTGCAGGAACCGAATTCAATATGAATTTTGATTGCTCCATCAAGTTTTGCATTGCGTCATGTATTGCCTGCAGATTTGCTATCTGCTGGTCGTACATTTGCCGAAAACCTGCTGTCAATTCGGCCCGTAGTTGGGAAGCTTCTTCTGCCGTGATAAAGCCAACGGCTGTACTGTGGAATTGAAAATTTGCCATATGGATCAGCAATTTTCTCCCACTGTGGTCGCCAATTTGTTGATGTAATTTTTCAACAAAAATAAAGTAAAATTTAAAGATATAGAAAATATCCTTAAACTTGATTAATTAGTGCCTGAGATTAGGAATCTCTAACACTGTATGGTACAGAAAATAAACTGGAAAATAAAAGACTGAAATTTAAAGTGGTGATCCCAAATCTGACTTTGCTTTGTTGAAGTTGATTGAAGATGCCTTGCCAAATGATGATCCAAATCCTTAAATATTCTTTGAAGAAAACGTTCAGAACCGTCGCACTGTTTCACCAACCGTTCCCACCAGTTACAGAACTCAGAACTGCCTCTTTCATTGACACATGTCTTTAACCGCCTCGCCAACCGCATAACCCAACGACCGACCAACCGACCAATCTAGATACATAATTGGTCGCCAGATCAAAAGACTCACTGGTCGCCCCATCAAACGACCACTATTTGGTCTCTTCAATCGTCTGACCTATCAACAAACCTTTCTTCGCCCGACTTCCTTTTTCGACCGACCCCCATAGCAGCTAACCTTTGTATCAACCGACCCATTTATCCGACTGCGGATAATCCGACCTGCTTGCCCGACCGCGGACCATCTGACTTGCTTATCTGATTGAGAACCAACCGACTGAGAACCCACCGACTGACTCTGGATACCTTATTATTATTATTATTATTATTATTATTATTATTATTATTTTTTGTGCGTAACAAGTATAATTAAAAAATAATTTAAAATATATTAATTAAAATAATATCGTATAATAAAAATAATTATAAATTAAAATTAAAATAAATAATTATACTAAGTAAAATTAAAAAAAATAAATTAAAATATATAATTCTTAAAAAAAAAATAAATAGAAAAAACAAAATTAAAAAAATGGACACGGTCAATGACGTGTGTACTGTCCGAACTTTGAGCGGTAAACAACAATAAAAATACTAGGAAATAAATTAAAACCTTCATTTGGGTTTTCACGTGAATGTGAAAAGAAAAAAAGGAAAAAAGAGAATGGTGTGTACGTCGTCGTATTGCTCACGAAACCACTCGTGTGTTCTTTTGCTTTTTTCTTTTTAATTTTTTTATTTGAGTTTCGTATTTTTTAAAACTTTTTTTTGTTATTAAATTTTATATTTTTTAAAACTTTTTTTTGTTATTAAATTTTATTTTTTTGTTATTTAGTTGTATGTAAAAATAATTAAGTATGAATTATAATGAAAATGAACAATAATAATAATATTTTTTTAGTAAAAAAATATAAAAAGATAATACTCTTTTTACTTTAAAAAACTAAAAAAATATTTTTTTTATATAATAATTTTTTTAAAAAAAACACTAAAAATGAATTTGAATGACAACTAAATATATTTTAGTGAAAAATAATTAAGTATTTAATAAAATAGTTACTTTATAATTATAGTTTTTTTAACAAGACATAGAAAATAGAACTTTTTACAAATCTTTAAAACGACACACTTCAAAAAGCAAAGTGACGGAGCACAATTAATTCAAGGGAAAATCCAACCACTACTATTATTATAAATCAAAACGAATGAATTGAGATGGGTTTTTGGTTTTGGATGATTCATAAATATCAATTCAGGTATGATCTTGAATACAATATTCAAGACTTTTCTGAAAAAATTTCAGCCGTTCGATCAAAATTTTAATCAACGGATGAGATTGCAGTTAGGAGTAGATATGTAATTTGATTTTAATAATTAACAAGTCAATGCTTTGTTTTAACATAAATTAAGGGAATATAAATACAGATAGATGTAGATTGTATTCATAATTTTAATAGGTTCACATAAAAAAAAAAACTTCATCTTCTTTCACCGATATATATTTAAGAAAATAAATTGTGAAGAAGTTTGAGCGTAGAACAAGATGAAACAAATGATTGTCGGTCAGTTCCAGTGTATTGTGGACAAATATAACATTTTAGAAATTACGGAATGGGGTAAGTTTTATTATCGATCACGAAAGTAATGTATTGGCGAATTTTTATTACATCATATCTCTATCTTCTGAATATCATATATTAAATATATATGCATCATAATCGTATTAATCATTCAACATATCAATAATTGCATACAAGAATTATTTAATCAATGGCTGACTTGCAGACTTTCGTTAGTTCAATTAGACATTAAATTTATCTTGATTGTCGAATCCAATATTTGTACAAATGATATGTAGCCTGAAATAAAAAAAAAAATAGTTTACATTATTTTCTTAATGCGTTTTTAAATCTTATTATATTTTTGTAGAATTTATGTAAGTACTCACTTAAAAATTTTAATTTTCTAATATAATTTAATCGATTACTTTATAAAATTATATTTGAAACCAATAAGATAAAAAATATTATACTTTATCCAAATTTAAAAGTGTTGAATTAAACTAATTTGACATTAAATTTAGGATCAACCTCTTACAAGTATGGATAGTTGAAACAGTTTTCAAATTAAAGCATATCTATTATCTTTTTCATTATTTATATGTTTAAAAAACATATAGAATATTTATCCAGTCATATACTACGTAAAAAAAAGAATGTAAGTAATTCAGTTACTCAATATTTGCGCAGGAGCGACATCATAATACTAAATTCCGTAAATAATATTACATTAAAATAAACAACATATGTTATAACGGTGTATATCATTTGGCTCTTCAAATTACGACTATTGGACAAATGCATCTTTTTCAAGCTTCAACGATGCGTACAAGTCATATTGTATATATGTGCATAGACAAAGATTCGCCGTGCAAAAATAAATGCAAAAAAAGGCAAAAAGTGATAATCAAATATACAATACATTTATTATTGCCACAATAAAAATGGTGAGAAAATTACAGTAAAGTTGACCCCAATAATAAACGAACATGTTCAGAAGATGTTGTCGCTCAATTATACATATAAATATAATGATGCAAAATATATATAACATAATCCATCATTTAAACCTGACTAATACATCATAATTATGCAATATATAAATCATAAATATAAATCATAAAATAAAATATATCATAATTATACGTGCAACATACCTATATGCAACTTACATCATTTATATTTGATGTTAATATCATGTCTATTGAAGTTATATATCATATTTATAAATATAATAGTGAAAAATATATCTAACATAGTTCATCATTTAAATATAATAAATATATCATAACTATACGATATATAAATCATAAATAGGAACCATAACATGAAATAAAAGTGTGCATATAAGATTTTGTATCATTAGTCTACCCTAAGTTAAACAACATATGTGTCCTGAATATACATTGTACGTGTGCAAAGATCAACAGAAAGGTTTTTAGGAAAAACTGCGTAGACATTTATTTTTCTAAGAGAGACTAATCAGGAATGCACATATACTCATTCTCACCATAAAAAAAATTACGCAGTATTTAAAATACAACCACCAAATTTGTCCATTTGACCGAAAGAGCTTCTTGTTGTTGAAATCTGCTATCTTTCTTGGCACAGAGATACTTGAATGTGCTTCGTTCTCTTTGTTTTGAGTTTAATAGAAGCCCCAGGATCTCGATTAGTTGAATCCGTCATTGGAAGACTCGTCAAGTGTGAACTTCTAATAAAAGAGGAATTGCGCATCATCGCCGACTTTCGTCGAGTGCGGATGTGCAGATAGAGAAGGAATCGATGGCGGGGCTGGTTATTTGACACCGGCGGGGGTGGCTGGAGAGGTTGGCGGCGGCGGACTGTATTGTAGACGGAGGCAGCGCGACGGAAGAGGGGTATCTGTGTGGTGAATTTAGGGCTTGGTATATAAGATGAGGTGTGAATGGTTAAAAAAGTTAATATTATCTGTATTTGATTTTTAATTTATTTATATAATTGTCATATCATAATCGGCGAGTTGATAAAAATGTATCATATACATTTATTTGGACATCGTTTAATTAAATTATATAAGAAAAATATTTCGTGGTAAAACATCACATCATTTTGTGATACTATATACATCATTATATTTTGAATGTATACGATTTTGAAAATAATTATTTGCAAACGTTTCTGTTTTGTTTAAGAAAAAAATTTAATTCCGAAATTATAGGAGGCATTGATTTGTTTAATTAGATATCTTAATTAATATTTTGAATTACCAAAATATCCTCAATCAAACTCAATTGTTGGATTGCAAGTAGAAATGATCAAACGGATTAAAAATATTTATGATGCTCTTGAATTTTAATCAACATTAGAAGGATACCAAAATTCCATAAATATATATATACTCAATTTGTTCCAATACAATAATCTTTTTTACAATTTTTATTCGTCCCAAAACAATAGTCTCATCTCCATAAATAATCATATCACTATAAAACTACATTTACTTTTTCATTATTATTACACAAATTGCTACTACTTTTTACATTAATATACTTACAAAGGCAAAAAAGTTTTTTAGCCATATTTTTTATCCACTACCAATATAATATTAATTTTTTTTTAAATTTTATACTAAATGCAACTAGACTATAGCTTTGAAGGAGTATAAGATAAAATAAAATAAAAGAGAGTGGAAATTAATTAAGGTGAAGACAACTCACATCATAGGAAGGTACAAATAGTAAGTGTAGGTACTATAAATAGGTGTAATAAAAGGCGAGGCCCCTACTCCACATGAAGGGTTTGACTTTTTAAACGTCAAGGAATATTTTTTTTGATTTTCTGGCTCTGATTCCACGCTGCCCCACGTGGAATTAGGTCTAGTTTTCTTTGGTAGGTTTTCACCATTAATGCCGGCCATTGTAATTGTTAGTATTAAATTGGCTCACATATTTTAAAAGAAAATAATATTCCCTCTCTCTCTCTCTCTCTCTCTCTCTATGGTTGTTATTTATTTTTTTACGTAAATTTTTTAATATTAGTATTATAATAAGTTGTAATATAAAAGACGAAAATATTTCTATTAGTATTGTGCAATATAAAAGTAATGATATTTATATATTATAAGTTGGAAGGATATTTATTATGTTAAATATTTAGTACAATTACTAAATTAGGAAATAATAACCTTGTTTTGGGACAGACGAAAATTAAAAACGACAACCTTTCAATGGGACAGAGGGAGTAAATATCAGATAATACGTATTCATATAATATATATACTCCATTGCTATTTACTTTTTGCACGTAGATTTTTAAATATTACTAGTATTATAATGAGCTGTAGTGAAAAATACGAAAATACTTCTATTAGTATTCTGTAATATAATATAAAAGTAATGTCATTTGTGCAATATAGTATAAGTTGGAATGATATTTATTATATTAGGTAGGTAGTGCAATTACAAAAATAGGAAATGATAACCTTGTTTTGGGACGGACGAAAAATGAAAAATTACAACATTTCAATGGGACAGAGGGAGTATATAGAAGTTGTGGTGTGCTTTTATAAAATTTTATAAAACTTTTATTATTCATTAATTTGATTTTTAAAAATATCAAATCAAATATTTATATTTTTTATTTGTAAATTATATTAAAAATTAATTTTACATTTAAATATCACATCATTACATATTTTTATCACATTATATCACTATTCAAATTCAAATTTTTTACTATTCAAATTTCAAATTAAAATCCAATCTCCAAACAAACACACCCATAATACATATTTTGATAGTACCGCATATAATTTTATGTAACATAATATATTATAGTTTTTGCAATAAATTATATAACACAATATAATATATAACTCACATATTAAATATTAATATAATATATAATATATATTTTAAAAGCACGTTATATAATTCTAGGCATACGATTTTAGTACAATAAGCAAACTATATAATATAACACAATATATAATTCACACAGCACATATTTTTATTTACTTTTGCTAATATATTCTTAATTATCTCAACTACCGTTTTCATGTTATTGTAGATACGATAATTTATATAAAAAGTATAATGAGTAAATAATAAAAAATATATTAGTAAAAATAATTATAAATTAAGATAATTAATTTAATTTAATTTAAATTAAAATTTTAAAATGAGATTAAAATTTATATTTATTTTTAAAAAAATAAAAATGATATAAAATATAAGACAAAAAAAAATGATAATAACTCAACATCATTTAGTGCATATGTTTAATGATAAAAAGAATATATATATATATATATATATTTACAAAATATCAAATGGAAATATCATTTAAATAAAAAAACTAGTTTTTAAATCAAAACCAAACCAAAGCTATGAATTGCATATTCAACAACAAATCCCTAACAATATAGACACATGAGATCAAATAGAAAACAAGCAATATCTCTGAAAGTTTCAAAAAAAATTTCACCAAACAAATGAGTTGAAAATGATGCTGTTTATGAATGCAAAACTGATCAAAAAACATATTAAACATTCAAAACTTAAATTGCTTAAACTTGTGAGATATGGTGAATTATGAGATAGCCACCCTGCTTTAACAACTCTAATTCCACTTCATATAATCCTTGCTGAATTTTTGCAATGATTAAAACATGTTTATTCAAAAAATGATGAAACATAATACTCCTTTTTGTATGTTTATTAATCATGAGGGCTGAAATCACTAAAGAAAACTACATTTATTCTATGGGTTGTTTACCTGGGTCGAGGAGAACTATTCAATAATAGACATAGTCTACGAATTCGGGTGTGTTTGTTTGGAGGATTGAATTTAAATCCAACTATTCATTCAATTTTTTTTTCCCAAAAAAACATCAAATCAAACACCTATTTTTCATTTTTTATATTATACTAAAAATCAATTTTACATTCAAAACATCACTCAACACCTATTTATATCACATCATACAACTATTCAAATTTAAAATTTTTACTATTTAAATCTCAATTCAAAATCCAAACCCCCAAACAAACACACCCTAGCGACTACTCACAAGTACTTGTCTAATTGCCTCGACGTATGTAATACATTATTGTCATGTGTTCCATAAGAATTGTGGTTATAGGGTGCTATCCCTACATGCTCATTTAAAAATCTAATGATGATCTAACGACATACAATAATCTAGGATGTCTAAAAGATGAAATGTATCTCATAAAATTGGAAAACAAAATCAACGCACAATGTGTCAAATATTTGAAAAACTCCCACATGTCAACTACAATTGCGTTCAATTTGGCTACAACGCCAAGGTTTGTGCATGCGCGTGTCTATATATATATATACACACATGTAAAGCTAACTGCGATGACTTGAGTTTGAACTCAATTCAATGAATATGTTTGTAACTATTTTTAAAGAGCAACAATCCAAAGAAACTCCAAAATTATGTGCCAAATCCATAAACTACAAATGCATAAATCCATATTTTATCCAAAGAGCCTCTATCTCCTGCATCATATTTTTAGCATTTGAAGAATTTTGTGGTTTGTTCCCGCCGTATCTAACTCTTTGGAACTAGAGCTCCATAGAGTTGAGGATTGCCATCATAAATCGAGGGTCATCAAGAGTTTGCACTTAATTTCTTGTAGGAATTGGTTTTGATAAATTATTGTTGGACAAGTTCAAATGACTGAGAATATATAGGTTCAATAGCCTATAAGGGATTATTCCAAATAAATTGTTGTCATAAAGATCAATAGATTCCAGAAATGTCAAGTATCAAACCTTTAATGGATTTTTTCTATTCAAGGAATTATGTGACAAACCGAAAACATACAATTTACGAAGGCTCATCAACTCATAAGGGATGTAAGCAATCTTGATTCAATATAAATGAATATAATATTTGTTTCTCAATCATGTCTATTTTTTTTCCAAAGAAATGTTAGATATATCTGGTAAACCATTTGTTTCCTATGTCTTAAACTTCTAGAATATGTAACGTAGAACAAATGTTGCTTGATAAGTTATTTATCATATTATCAAAAAATTATTAGATTATAACGATGAAAGACAACTTTGGAAGACTTCTTGAAATGTCATAATTGGAAAAATATAAAATTGGTATCCATTATCGTAAGATGAGAAATTTTATGAGATACATTAATTAAAAGGGTAAACAGTTTTTTTAGTCCCGTAACTGGATCCCTTTATTATTTAAGTCCCGTAAGTGGAGCATGTCGCAAACTAGTCCCATAAGTGAAAATTTTTCGTTGTTTTAGTCCTCCGGCGTCGGAGACACCCGCGTGGCTCGCCGGAGGTGACGTGTCCGCCAGTTGTCGCTGACCTGGCGGACACGTAGATTTTTTTATTTTTTTTTTCATTTTTTAAAATTTTTTTAAAAACTTACTTTTAATTTATTTTTAATTTTATTTGTATTTTTTTATTTTTTTTATTTGGTCAAATTTAAAAAAATTAAAATAAAATGAAACAAAAAATCCACGTGTCTGTGAGGTGTCGCTGACCTGGCGGGACACCTGGCGGACACGTCACCTTCGGCGAGCCACGCGAGCGTCTCCGGCGCCGGAGGACTAAAACAACGAATATTTTTCACTTATTGGACTAGTTTGCGATAGGCTCTACTTACATGACTAAAATGATAAAAGGGTCCAGTTACGGGACTAAAAAAACAGTTTACCCTAATTAAAAAGAAGGAACCAGCTCGATCCAAGTTTAAAATTGATCGAGTTGGAGGATACACCGGGTCATTTTAATTTTGAGAGCTTTTAAAAGTGAACTTCATAATTATTCTATCGAACAAATTGTTTAAAAATCCAACATCTCTAGATTTGTTGGTTGCCTCAAAAATATTGGAATGAATTGTTTTAAACTATTTGAATTGTATTCACTTATGTATATATATATATATATATATAATGATATAATCATAGAATGCAATATATTTGGTTTATAATTTTTGGTGTGTTTACTTTTAATTTTGTTTTGAAATTTGAATTTACTTTTTTTTTATTTAAATAATAATTTAATATTATATTTTATAAGAAAAAATAATACTCCCTACGTCCCACATACCAGGTCCACGTTGCCGTTTCTGTTCGTCCCAAATACCAGGTCCACGTTGCCGTTTCTGTTCGTCCCACATACCATGTCACTTTCCTTTTTTGGAAAATAATTACACACTTTAATCTCATTTTAAAATTTTTAATTTTTTAAAAAAAATTTAATTAAACTAATTAGTTATCTTAATCTTAATTTATAATTATTTATATTATAGGATAATTATTTTTACTAATACATTCTTAATTATCTACTAATTACACATCTCCTAAAATACTGTATCTACAGTGTATCAGACACGATATGCGGGACGGATGTAGTATTTTTTTTATTGAAAACTATGAGAGTTGAGTAGTGAAAGAAATAAATAAAATTGTGAACACCAAATTGTTTAGAAAATATAATAGATTGAATTAAAACAATACAAATTAACTTAGTAAAATTATTTGTAAAAATAAAATAAAATAAAATAAACACTCTTAAATAGATGTGAAAACAATTTATATTGAAACAAATTAAAAAATCAATACAAATTTATTTATTATGTTACTTAAAAATGAATAATTTTGCTTTATTTTATAAATAACAATAACAAAGAGATGTCTTATTGGGAGTTGGCACGAGAATTAAGGAATAATAATATTTAATTGAAAGTAGTATAAAGTAAAATATAAATTACTAAAATGCCCTTATATTTTGAAGGATTTTAAAGAGTAGGTTAGAGTAATAATTAGAGTTAGTTTGGAAAAGTATGAATAATTTTGTTATAAAGTGGGGACTACGGTTACTAAATAAGGAAACGAAGACAATTATTTTGGGACATACGAAAATAAAAAAACAAAACAACTCTTTCGGGACGGAGGGAGTAATAAAATATACATTTTGTTTTTTGAGATTTAATAAACTTCTCTTAAAAAAAATAAAAGATGCACTCACTCAAGGTAGGGACCACTCTGCCCTCCGTCCCATGTTGGATGTCTGAGTCACTGTAGATACGAGAATTTAGAATAAGTATAATTAGTAGATAATTAAGAATATATTAGTGAAAATAATTATCCTATAATATAAATAATTATAGATTAAGATTAAGATAACTAATTAATTTAATTAAAATTAAAAAATTAGAAAATTTAAAATAAAATTAAAGTGTATAATCATTTTCCAAAAAAGAAAAGTGACATGGGATGTGGGATGTGAGACGAACAAAAACGGCAATATAGACATGGTAGGTGGAACGGAGAGAGTATTAATTAATGATTTATATCTGTATGCAAAATTTAAATGTTTGACTATTTTACTGTAAGAAGTTATCATTAAACTCAATGAGCATGGATTGATAACTATTGCTACTCAGTCGAGTTAGGTATTATTATATTATGTGCAAAAGTATAAAAATGGTATTTATGAGTGATTAAATTGGTTAATCATAATCAAATTAATTAATATAAATAATTATCTAATTTTCAGTTTAAACGGTATATTTCAACTAATATAACAATTTTATATGCTCTGTGTAAAATACTCAAATATCATCAATTAACTTATATTAAAATTTTCAATTTATGATTATTTATGTACACATAAAACTATTTAGAATGAAATCGGGCATATTGATATTTATAATGTTTTCATATGCCAAATAGACAAATATATATATATATATATATTTCATTTCTACACTACATTGAAATGACGGACAGTACAAATTTTCTTTTGACTTTGAATAAATGCATTTTCTTGTAAACACGACAATATCAAAATTTTCACAAGTTAAATTTATAATAATTCTCTCTTTATACCACCTAAATAGTTTTTTTTTTTTTCACTTAGGATTGTTTATCTTAATAGTTTTTTTTTTTTTTTTTTTTTTTTTTAGTCTATAAGGGAAAAGTTTAGTATTTTCACAAAGTCTTGCTTTTGCTGCTATATCTGGAGTTACTATTACTGTTGGACAAGTTCACGTGACTTAGAAAATATAGGTTCGATAGACTATAGGAGATTTTTGCAAATAAATTATTTTCGTAAAGATCAAAAGATTCCAAAAATACGACGTTTCAAATATTTAATAGAATATTTCTATCAAGAGAAATATGTGACAAATTGAGAACATGAAATTTAAGAAAGTGGTCCGTCAACTTTGAAGGGATTTAAGCAATCTTGATCCCAATAAAAATGAATATAACGATTATTTCTCAACCATGCCTGAAATTTTTCCAAGTAATGCTAGATGTATCGAGTCAAGTTACTGTTTTTGAGGTCTAAAACTTTTAGAATATGTAATATTTAGCAATATTGTTCAACAAGTTATTTATCATGTTATCGGAAAATTATAAAATTATTGTGATGTAATACAACTTTGGCAGAGTTCTTGAAATACCGAATGTTGCAAGATCAATTTTTTAAAAGATATATAAGTTGAAAAGAAGGCACCATCTCGATGCAACTTTAAAATTTTGAGAGCTTTTCAAAGTGAACCTAAAAAATATGTCATATTGAACAAGTTGTTTGTCTCTATATTTGGTGGTTACCCCAAAAATATTGGAATTGATTGTTTTATACTATTACTTGAATTATATTCACTTGAGAATTTAGAGAAGTTTTATTTTTATCCACGTGATTGAACATATTAGATTATGTATTTGTATGTTTGGTGCTTACATTATATATCTTAACATTCAATCTAAATGTTGAATATACTTAGATCAAGCAACTAAAGCTACAAATCAAAGTATGGTGCACCATCATAAACTCACACCTAAAGAAGGGAAATAGAATATAATAAAAGAAGATATGCAATGTTTCAAATAAGGCTAATGCAAACATCTCGAGGATATGTATGCATGCATGAATAGACAAATAACTCAAATACTTAAATGACATATTTGAAATATATCATCTTTTAAATTGTAGTGTAATCAAGCAAATAAAATAGAATAATTCATATACGAAAACTTTAAACTATTATACTTTTTATTTTGACAAAACTTCAAGATAGGTTGCATGGTAAAGATATAAAATCATTAGTTTCTTAGAATAGAACAAAATAATACTAAAATAGATTATGAAAAAATCTCATTATCCAAAATAATGAAAGAACTAAGAATTAGATCAACAAAAAATTTAGAGCTTAGCAAGAATATCTTGGCTCGTGTAATTAACAATTGGTATTTACAAAAATCAGATAATTTTGCATGCACATTATACTGAATTAGATAAAAGGACAAAAGACAAAATGAAACAATAGAAATAACGCATTTACTTACTTCCAAGAGCATATAGAAACCAATTTTCAACTTTCAAACCTTAATCAATATTGTTTAATAACTTCTCTTCCTATGAAAGCTAATAAATATACACTTCTTTCTTTCTTTTGTAAATAACACAAAAATAGCAATCCAAATTTCATGTTTTGTCTCAATAGTAAAATGTATGCAATAAAAGCACCATAAACATATTTTACTTCAAGAATTTGATCATTACTGATATTATATTGGACAGTCTTGTATCAAAAGTAAATATAGGAGCTAGAAAAAAGAAACTCACCTAACAATGTGATATGTACTTTTATGGTATATCACTCCCATTTTTGTAATCTCATTTCCACAAAATTGGGTAGGATGGAACCTCAAGTGAAAATGAAAATATATGTGAATGAAGTAAAATATGCAAAAGAAGTGGTTAAAATTCCTGTGAAAATGCAGTATTTTATGGTAAATGCAATAAAAAAAAAATATAATTTTAGAAAGCAATAAGATAGTTTATCATCAGATGAACAAATTAAACACTATTAGGAAGCCAACATAACTTATTTTAAAACTTCAATTTTATTAAAAGAAACACCAATCCTTATAAAATAATTTATCAAGCCTTTGAATTGCATCACTTGCCTCTAAATAAATCAAAATAGTCATTTACAGTAAACACATGCTTGAAGAAAACAAAAGTATAACAAAATATTCTCCAATCATAGCATATCAAAAGAAGAATCATTCTTACCAAGGTAATCTCAAGATAAACAAGATAATGATACAATCAAAACATTAATTACAATAGCTCCAAGTCTTCCAACATAAACACCATTCAATAAGTAACAATCTAATCTTGTTTGGTTTCTTGTTTTCTCTAAATTTGTAACAATAAAAAAAAAAATAGCCATCCAAAGACTTCCCTCTATTTCTGTTCACTTAGCACACAAATTAGAAGGACAATAAATATAGAAAACAGTTTGGTAGAAAACTTCCAAGAGTATCGGGAAAAATGAAGTCAACACAACCACCTCTCTCATAACATTTAGCAATAAATCGAAATAAAAAGATTCCAAATAAATAAACAAGATCCAACCACAAGCAAGCATTCTACAAGTCGAAATGACTTGAGGTATCAATAAATTTTTATTTTTAGACCTAAATTGCAGAACTCACTGTTCACAATATTTACAGTTGTTTTTGCAATAATCAGAAGTAAATTTTACCTTACGTTTGGAGCCGGTAAAATGTTTTCGACAATCTGCACAAAAACATGATTTCCCAGCAACACACAGCGTCAAGCCCCGACCAGAAATCACAACCGAAAAACATAAGCGACTGCTCCTACTTCAAATTAAGAATATCTGACAAAATTGATTGAGGGAGACGAAAATGCAAACAAACACAGTAAATGAAAATTGTGAAAAGGCGAATAGAGATCGACCCACAGGGGGACCGAGCTATTTTTAGGAAGTAAGGACAAGCGGTGAAGGCAGAGAGACTCTATAGTGGCTTCCTCGACACGATTTTTGGATGTATGGAAGTTGGAGGCTAAGGGAGGAATGAATGATCGGTTTCCGGCTTGTCTGAGAAGACGATGAGGAAGAAAATATGTTGCAAGAGAGAAAATTGTTCCAAGAAAAAAAGGCAAAATAGGCAAAAGTGTAATATTAGATGTCAAAACCCTAGGTGCGTATATATTAGTAATCAAATATATATTATACACTACAAAAACGTATCTAATTAGCTACAATATTTTTAATTACGAAATATTTTTGTAATTAAAACGTGTCATTTAACAACAAAATCAAATTTTTGTAGTTATATTTTTTTTTTCAACTTGCATTGTAAAAAAAAAAACATATTTTTCGTTATGAAAGTCATATTTTTTTGCTAAAGACCTTTAGTAATATGGTATCGTCGCAAAAGCTTTTTTGCTATAAATTCATTACCTTTTATTACGAATTTTTTTTAGCAAAGTTTCAATATTTTTTAGTGATATTAATATATTTTTAATGATATAATAATAGCTTGTGATATTTTGGTTTATATTTTTGGTGTTTTCAGTTTTTAACTTTATTTTGGATTTTGAATTTAGTTATTTTATTTAAATAATATTTTGATTTATATTTTATAAGGTAGATTAATATATTTTTATTGGTCATAAAAAAATATGAGAGTTGAAGAGTTAAAAAAGAAAAAAAGAAAAAAGAAGTGAAGATCGACTCCCAAATTGTTAGAAAAATATAATAGATTGAATTAAAAAAAATACAAATAAGCATATCATTATTAAAATTATTTGTAAAAAAAATATTTTAAAAATAAATACTCTTAAACTGAGATAAAAAAATATTTATATAAAAATAGATAAATAAATAAATAAATAACATTATTTATAATCTTAAAAATGAATTATTTTACTTTATTTTACAAACAACAATAAAAAATAATAATATATACATATTAAAAAAAAAAAACTATTTTAAGAATCATAAAATCTTCTTAACAAATTGACTCTAGGTAGGGATCATACAATCCTTATCTATGGTTCGACTGTGAATATAACAATATTGATTAATGTTTGATATCTATGCAAAATATAAATATTTGATTTTTCTACTATGTGAAATTGTAATCCATTCAACACGACGAGCATTGATTAATGATTGTTAGACAACTACTGCTATAATGTCGAGTGATGTAGATTATATTTTTGAGTGCTTAATATTAAGTTAATCACAATCAAATTGATTAATATAAATAATTATTTAATTTTCAATTTGAATTGTATAATTCAACTAATTTAATAACTTCACATGCTTTATAAAAAATACTCAAATATCGTCACTTAGCATATATTAAAAGCTCTCATTCATCATAATTTATATACACAATAATCTCCTTAAAACGAAATCTGACATATTGATATATATAATATTTCCACACGTCAAATAAAAATTTATATCTCTAATTTCTACTGACATTGAAATGGCGTGTCAATGTAAATTTTCTCTTGATTTAGAATAAACATATTGCATGTTGGACACGACAATTTCAAAATTTTTCATGGGTTAAATTTATAATAGTATTATCTTTGTACCCCTAAATAGTCTTATTTTTCATTTAAGATTGTCTCGTCTTAATAATTTCTTTTTATTTATAATTTATAAGAGACAAATTTAGTGTTCTGGAAAATTATTGTTGAACAAGTTAAAGTAACTCAGAAAATATAGGTTCAATAGACTATAATGGATTCTTCCAAATAAATTATTGTTATAAAGATCAAGATATTCAAAAAATGTGAAATTTCAAATATTTAGTAGAATTTTTGTATTCAAAGAATTACGTGACAAATTGAAAACATACAATTTAAAAAGGCTCATCAACTATGAAGGGATGTATGCAATCTTGATCCAATAAAAATGAATATAATATTTGTTTCTCAATCATGCTTGAAAAATTTTCAAAGCAATATTGGTTGATCGGGTCAATTTATTATTTCTGAGGTTTAAAATTTCTAGAATAGATAACATATAACAAATATTGCTCAATAAGTTATTTATTATATTACCGAAAAATTATAAAATTGTCATTGTATAAGGCAATTTGGACATAGTTCTTAAAATGTCGCAATTGGAAATTAGAATATTGATTTCCAATGTTGCAAGATAAAAAATTTTATGAGATAGAACAATTGAAAAGAAGCACTAATTCGATGCAACTTTAAAATTGATCGGACTAGAGGATTCACCAAATCCTTTTAATTGCAAAAACTTTTCAAAGTGAATCTAAAAAATCATTCTATTGAACAACTTGCTTGAATATCTAACATCTCACGGTGGTTGTCCCAAAAATATTACTTTCTTCGTCCGGATTAATTATATTATATTTTTTTTTTTGGTTTTCAGGTAAATATGAATAATCTATTTATGGTAAATAACTATATTTATTTACAATTTATTATTACTATTTTAATAAATAATAACTAATTTGTCATTATTTTTTTTTAATTACACACTACTTTATTATTAATTTTTTAATAAAAATTTTATAATATTCTCACTTTGTTTTTACCTATTTTATTTTTATATTAAAATATTATTATTTTTTAGTTTATGTGCCCTTACATTGTCCCATAATTAGTCCGAAAGAAGGGAGTAGAATTGATTGTTTTAAACTATTCGAATTGTATTGTACATATATATATATATATATATTACTTCCCTATTCCGTAAATTGTGTAGGTTTGGCTGGGCACAAATATTAAGAGATAATAATATTTTAATATTAAAGTTGGATACGTCATAAGTAAACGAGAGTATTATAGAGAATTATTTAAAGAATTGATAAAAAATAAAAAATAGTAGGATAAATAGAAAAAATAGTGACAAATTGATTACATTTGTTAAAGTAAATGTAATAAAAATATGAATTGATGAAATTATTTACTATAAATAGATTATATATAAGTTTAACTGGCGGAACAAAAATAGAATAGGGACATAATTTTGACAGACGGACGAAATAATTTAATTTAAATGATATAATTATTCGATGTGATATCTTTCTTTTATATTTTGAATGTGTTCACTTGAACTTTGTTTTGGATTTTTTAATTTAGTTTTTTTATTTAATTTCTAATTTTAATTTAATATTTGGCAAAAAATAATAATAATACTCCCTCCGTCCATTTTAAAAATATACATTTATTTTTGGCGCAAAGTTTAAAAGATAATAGTATTTTAATTATAGTGAATAATTAAAAATAATTTAAAAACAATTTTGTGTTTGTTTTTTTTGGTGTAAATAGTATAAGTAATGATGTGATAGTAAAGTAGAAATATTTATAGAAAAAATAGTTCATAGTTACTAAAAAAAATAAAATAATTACTTTGTAATTGGACAATCTTAAATAAAAATATGTGTACTTTTGTGAGTAGACGGATGAAAAATATTTTTATTGATCATAAAAATTAAGTATAATAACACAGAATCAATATGTGATTTGATGAAATTACATCAAATCTCTCATTTTTTTCAAAAACTATGTCAGGTCCCATCATAGTTTCATAAACCATATACACTCACCCTGGTCTTAATAGCAGCTGACAACATTAATTTTTAACCTGAAATCTTTGTTATGCCCTTCAGCAACTTAATGTGTATATATATATATATCTTCTTATGCACGTAATTTTGTATTTTTCTTTGATGCTTAATATTTGGATTATCATTTCATTCTACATTTAGCTACTTCTTCCACACTGATATTTCATTCCTCCGACGAGCATCAAACAATTCTATAGCAAGTAATCAAGTTATCCAAAAACAACATAAACCTAAGAACCACAAAGGCACAACTCCACACAAATCTACATAATAGAAACGTATGAATCATTCCTCGGAAATTTGTATCTACACTATGTATTCCCACCATCGCTTCCATCAACACCAAACATCGACAACCCAACCTTCAATTTTTGATTAAGAACTTTTGTTAATGATACACAATTGTAAAAATCAAATGTTACAGATAAGAAAGGCCTAATATTCCATGAGTCTAGTCAATCAAAAACCATAACACCACACCTTCATCAATAACTCTACACGCAGGGAAAAAAAAAAAAACAATATTATATATTTTCTTCTATTCTTTCATTACAGTCCACAAAAAAAAAATAAAAAATAAAAAATTCTAGAGTTTTCAATTTCCCCAAACCTTCCTCCTCCAACTCTTCTTCTAACGACCCTCAAAACTTCGCTCAAACCCAAATTGAGTGAAGAATATAAAAAATTTCTAAAATACAGAGAACGAAAGCGGGAAAGAAAGAGAAAGAATGGTCACTGAATCTTTTTGAATATATGGAGACTTTAGGTAGGCATATATAAATTTTTATGCCACTGCTTCATGGATGGATTAGGGTTCCTGTTTATTGAACCAGGGTGAACAAATTGAACCCAAAAGAGCTCAATTGAAATTGAATTTGATTTGGATAGGTTGGGGTTTGGTATATTCTCGAATCAAATACTTCCCTATGGTTCTAAGTAATTTTGTACTATTTGTTAATGTTGAATATAAGATGAATATGTATATTTGTAATTCCAAAGTTCATGAATAGAGATTTTGAAATTCATTTATAGTTAAGGCATATGCAAATTAAACACTGTTACATAAGAACGGTCAGAGGTAGACTTTATGAAATCATGAGAGAATTTAACGCAATTTTATAAGAATGAAAAATTTGATGCAATTTTATGAAATTATGTGAGTTTTGTATTGTTTTGCCTAAAAATTATGAAAGTTGAATAATTAAAGAAAATAAGAAGATTCCCTATGATCTGGTTTTGAACATAATAAATATTGGTTTATGATTCATTTTTATTGTAAATTTAAATATTTGATCTTTGTATTATGTAAAGTTGTGACTCATTAAATATGATGAGCATTGCTTGATGACTTGATAAGCAATTCTTGCACCTATATAGAGTGATGTATTACTATGTTGTGTGCAAAAATACAAAAATAATATTTATCAGTAATTAAATAGATTAATATAAATAATTATCTAATTTTTTTAGCTTGAATTGTATAGTTTAACTAATATAATAACTTCATATGTTAAATAATTAATATAATTATTTTAAAAAATATTCTTTATATTAAATAATTATTTAATATAAATAATTATCTAATTTTTAGCTTGAATTGTATAATTCAAACTATACATCATCACTTAACATAGATTTGAGTTCTTCCATTCAAGATTATTTATATACATATTAAACTAATTAAAATGAAATTTATATATTGATATATATATATATATATATTCACGTATCAAATAAACAATTTGATCTCTCTCATATCTGATTTTTTAAAAATTATGATAAAATCACAATTATATTAAAAAAATATATATTTGTACTTGTATTTTATTTTAATTTTATATTATGTAATATTTTATTAATAAAATATATATTTTTTGCAATATGAATATTTATATCTAATTTACAATTTATAAAATACATATTTTTTGCAATATGAATATTTATATCTAATTTATAATTTATAAAATAATACAAAATATTAAAAAAAAATTAAAAATACCTAATACTATAACAACAACAAAATTAAAGGATCAATATATAATAATAAAAATATATTGCTCCACTTTTGGAGGAATATACATCTTTCTCCAAAGCATTTCTCCAAAAATGGAGGAGGAAGTTGACACCGATTGAAATATATTTTACTTTAATAATGGAGGAATTCTCCAATTATAGTATCGATTGGACATACTCTTAGAATAAACGTATTGTCGTGTAAATACGGTAATTTCAAAAAATTTTCATGTTAAATGTATAATAGTACTCTTTTGTTCCACCTAAGCAATTTTAATTTTTAATTTACAATTGTCTCACCTCAATAAATTTATACATATATATTTTGTAGCTCCTATTTAATTATAAATATATATATATACTTTTATTTACTAAAACACCATCACACACTATAAATAAATCTAAGGATGATTTTTCCATCTTGAATAAATTCACTCGCTAACGTAATCCTATTATTTATTAATTTGCTATTTAAAAAAAAAAAGAAATTAAAAATTGAGACAATTCCAATGAGATTGAAATAATAATAACAAAGAAATGAAAATCAGACCCTTAGTATTATTAGGGAAAAGAAAAAGAAAAAATCAAATATTTTTTAAATACAAGATTAAATGAATAAAAATCGTAAATAATTATCATTATAACAAAAAAAAAATGGACTGTCATTTGTGAAATGTGTGTTGGTTTTAATTTTTTTAGTTTAATATATT
Source organism: Andrographis paniculata (assembly GCF_009805555.1). NCBI lineage: Eukaryota > Viridiplantae > Streptophyta > Magnoliopsida > Lamiales > Acanthaceae > Andrographis > Andrographis paniculata. The sequence continues at coordinate 2,615,343 of NW_026137589.1, forward strand.
TTGTTATGAAATGTATATTTTATATTGAATGTTAATTTTTTTGGTAAGACAATAAAATATATATTATATATATATATATATATTGAGAATTTTATTAATAAAAATATAAATAAATAAAGCCTATTTATTATGGATTATCTTCATATTCATTTCCCTAAAAATATATATACCAATATACGGGATTTGAAGTGTTTTAGGTTTGTATTTATATTTGTATTTTAATAGTATTTTGAAGCCATACTTTTTAAAAAAATTATAAAAATAATATAAGAAATTCTCTAATGATAGTTGTATCTTAGTTTTAGCTTATCTTCAGAGGAAATGATATTTTTGTTCTCTTTTACTATTTCTCATGTCAATGCTTATCTTTCCTATGTTAATTTTGAAAGGAATTTTTTGCTCAAATTATTATTTAATAACCTAATTATACTTCAAATTAAATTTCAAAAACCATTTTTATATAATAAAAAATCATAAATATTAGAATTAATTCACAAATTAACCTAATTATTCATAAATTACTCCATGAAAATGATGATCCTGAACTACTGGTATCCGTTTAATTTACTCTTGCACTCTTCATTGGGGTTTGCTCGAAATCCTTTCCATAATCGGGCTTTTCCTTAGGGACGCCACTGACTTTCTTGCAAACCAGGTGTGCACTTCAGGACAGTCTTCGACTTTTCTTTTGCATTCCATCGTCGGAGCCTCATAAGTATTGTCACGAGATACAGACATACATGATCTTCCATATTTTCTTTTTTCGTGAGGTTTGTCTACCCAAGTTGTGATAGTTGGATTTTTTGCTTTTGTCTCGACATATTGTCTACTTGTGGAGGGAGTGTAGCTCAAGCGGTTGGACTCTCCTTCTATATATATATATATATATATATAACCTACCCCTCAATAGATCAAACATAGATTTCTACATAATTGATAATTTTACTCACTTTGTCATTATATTAGCTAGTTGATCTTAACTGGCACGTTATATGTACCAGTTCGCACCCGTATGTGTTTCGATCTTCCATGCACAACTCAATGTTTTGATAGCTTGATTGTACATGTATTATCACATAGTACCACCATTTCATCACCTTTCTTGTTGAAAATTGTGTGACTAGTATGAATTAATTAATTAAAACAATGGAATTGTATGCTTTTGGTCACATTAGATATTCGAATAAATGATGTCATTATATTGTTGTATCTCAACTTATAACTCTTGAATAATACATTTATTCTCTTTACACGGGTGAATTTTTACGTTGAACTCATTGATTTTATATCATAATATATTCTCGAGTGAAAGTACGTATATTTTAGTCTAACAAAAATAAAGCATTGAATTGATTAGTCTAAGGGTGTATTTCTTTATGGGGATTTGGGAAAATTTGGATTTGAGTTTGATTTTTATTTGAATTTTGAGATGAGTTTGAATCTGAGTTTTAATGTTTATTTTGTGTTTAGATTTGGTTGAAGTTTGAGGAATTTTTATGTGTATTGATTTGATGATTATAAATATAATAATATAAATGTGTATTAATTTGTATAGTTTAATTATAATTTTATATTATATCTACATATATATTTTTAAATTTTTATTTATTTGTATTATAAAAAATTTTATTCTCTAAAAATAATATATATTTTATATATTTTATTAAATTATAATTATTATATTTTTTTATATTTATATTTTTAAAAAGTATATATAAAAAAGAAAGAAACAGACACGAACAACTGTCCCTCCAAACTCCTCAGCCAGAATTGGGCTGGATTACTTTATTTGCACAGGAATTCAGCCTAAATCTGGGTTGGACAAACACGCCTAAATGATCAAAGTAAACTAATATTCCATCCGATCGCTTAAGAATCTATCTATTTTTTTTATTTTGGTCCGTCCTATAACAAAGTATTAGTTTTTTTTTTTTTTTAAGTAATTGTACTATCTACCTAACATTACAAATACCCTTCTAATTTACAATATATTACACAGATGCCATTACCTTTATATCATACAATACTAATAGGATTAATTTAGTCTTTTTACCTTTATTTCTACTTTATCCCAATATAATACTAATATTTTTAAAACTCTATACAAAAAGCAAATGGACAGAGAGATTGAGTCGATGGGAGTATAATATTATATTAATCAAAACGCAGTATTCAATTCAAACTAATACTCCATATTCATTAAAAGTCGTGTTCAAATGAAAATTGGTAATAATCATCGTCATAGTCTAAATGCATGGCCAATCAGTCCCCCAACAACCACAGCTTAAAAACTGTGGTTCCACACGACATGATCAACCAGCCATTAACCAAACTCATGTCCAAATTCCAACATCCTTAATAACAACTACCTATTTATATATATATATATATATATATATATTCAAGACTAAATCCCATATCCCACATTCCAGATTAATTCCATCAATATTGATCATTCCATCTTCAACATGTCCTTAGTTGCAGAGGCCCCAGGCTTCATTCAAGTCTTCTCTAATGGCACCGTCAAACGCTTCGCTCCCCAGACAGTACCCGCCTCCGCCTCCGCAGAATGGTCCGGCGTCGTCTCCTCCACCACCCCCACCTTTAAATACAAGTCCAAGGATGTAATAATCGATTCCTCAAAGCCCATCACCGCCAGAATCTTCTTCCCCGACGTCTCCGCCTCTCCCCGTAAACTTCCCCTCGTCGTTTACTTCCACGGCGGCGGATTCTGCATCGGATCCACTTCCTGGGTCGGGTACCACAATTTCCTCGCCGGATTATCCGCCGTCGCCAAGGCTATCGTACTCTCCGTTGATTACCGGCTGGCGCCGGAAAATAAGCTCCCGGCAGCCTACGACGACTGCTACGCCGCCCTCCGGTGGCTCGGCTCGAGCCAGGAGCCATGGCTGAAGCAAGCCGATCTCAGCCGCGTCTTCCTCTCCGGCGACAGCGCAGGCGGGAATATAGTTCATCAATTGGCCGTGAAAACCCTAATCGCCGGAGAAAATGTTCCCGGCGTGGTAATCGGAGGGCTGATTCCGATCCATCCGTACTTCGGGAGCCGAGCGCGGACGGAGCTGGAGCAGGCGGCGGCGTCGGCGGAAGAAGTGGCGATGAACGATATGTTCTGGAAGCTGAGCTTGCCGGAGGGATCGGATCGCGACTACGATGGCTGTAATTTTGAAAAGAGGGCTTTTCCGGCGGCGGCGGAGTGGAGGGATTTTCCGGCGGTTATGGTGTTCGTGGCGGAGGGGGATTTTCTTAAGGAAAGAGGGGTGATGTACGCGGAGTTCCTGAGGAAGAAGGGAGTGGAGAAAGTGAGGGTTGTGGAAGCCATGGGAGAACAGCACGTGTTCCATGTGTGGAATCCTGAGTCTGAAGCAACGTTTCTGCTGCAGGAGCAGATCTGCAGCTTCATCCATGGCTGCCTCTGATACTGTCACAGAGAATGAATTAATTAATTCCAAAAATTATATATATATATAATAGTATGTAACTGTGAAATCAAATTTACTTCCTTTTATCATTATATTTGCATGAAAAAGACTCACGTTTTAACTAAAGAAATAGATACGAACTGAAAAATATATAACACCCTAATACACAAAACACCCTTTATTTTATTTATCATGTAAAATTCCTTGCGTTAATGCACGAATTTCTTTTTCTTTTTTTCAAAATTATATTTGGTTCTAAATAAAAATCTAAATTATACATATTTTATACAAATAAAAAACATAAAATATCTTAAATAATTTTTTAAAAATAAAATAAATAAATAAATACTTGATTAATCCTTTATTTTATAATTTTTGAAGATAAATTGTTATCTGTTTTTTTATAAAAACTATAAAAATAAACTATTGATCATTTATTTATTTATTTTATTCAAAAAAAAATATTTAAAATATTTTGTTTTTATTTGTGTCTTTATTTAAAATCAAACATAAGTTTCCGAAAAAAAAATAATATTTTATACAAACTTTACATCAATACAAGGGAATTTTACGAATAATAAATAAAACACGCACGCATTTTTACTAAAAACACAATAAGTGTGATATAATTTACCAAATGATATAGCATGGAAAAATTGGATATAAACTTTAAAATATTTTTTAATAAAAAAAAATTACGTAAAATTTATTATTAACGACTATTATTTAAATTACATGATTTTAAATCGGGCCATTCTAAAATCAGGCAGGGTCAGCCCAAGACAAAAGGTGTTGGGCTGACTTGAATTGCCAGTTCCAAAATTTTAACAGGTGTTTCTGCAAAAAGACGGGCGTGTTTGTTACAAATACGGCCGTGTTATTTATTTGCTGAAAATAAAAAAAATAAAAATGTCTTTTGTCTGGCGGTAATCTGAAGAGGAAGTTTGGGATATAAAATACCAAAAAGCGGTTTCACCAGTCTGGCACGCTTTCTAAAAGCGCATATATCATCCCTCTCACCTCTCTCTACCATCAGCCGAGTTGCACATCTGCAATGGCAGCGAAGGGGAAGTGGTCCAACCTATCAAAATACGCTTGTCGCGCGTATTTCTTCCTCATCCTTCTTCAGGTGCCTCTTTTTAGGTAATCAATTTTTCAGGGAGACTATCGCCGCTTACGAATTTTTTAGTTTTTATTTTGCATTTCAATTATACGTGTTACTGCAGTGGTAGTAGGTATTGGTAAGGCCGATTATGATTCAGTTGTTTCTTATTTTTGTGTTTAAGCATCTGGGTGATCTCTACGAATCCGGTGCTTCAAAGGAATCTTAATTCTGTATTTTCTAGGTTTTAATTTGACGGATATCGCACTTGATTCGGAAATTGGTTTAATTCGGATAGATCTTGTTGTATTGGACTAGATTTGTTGTTCTTAAGCAATTCACTGGGCTATGTAGTGATTTCATTGTTACTTAACTTATGTGTTCGACTGCATCATTTAGGTTACCTTCGAAGATTTTCTGTTTAAAATTACATTATTCATTTTTGGGAAGAGCTGACTGCTAGAATTGCTACTTCATGGAGTTGGATCATGAGAATTCCATGATGTGTTAAATTCGACAAATACCAGTGTTTGAGCACCTCAGTATCCCCTAACCTAAAGGATAATACTGATATGTTTTGTTTTCATATACCTTGTGCTTCACAGTGTTTCATCTTCATATATGCAATCTAATTTCGTCGATTGACCGCCATGGTTATTGCCATAAATCATAATAGCATATTATCCTAACACATCAACCTTTTGTTCCTGTATTTTTTGGTATATTCCTCAGAATTCAGTGCAGATCTGGCGTATGCACGTCGCCTATTCAGGTTACATCTTCTCAGTTGATATCTAGTGAGGTCTTCCCCCTTCCAGTGGTTAAGGCGCTACTTTATCCGGGAGCTTTTGTAAATGGCCTCATTAATAATATGACTGTTCCAAGCTGGGATAACTTGCTGAATATCTACAATTTGACCGACATAAAAGAAGCTTCTGCTGTAGTAGACCTGCAACGCTTGGAGGTTTTTCCCTTCCATTTCCTATCTATCTTATCTTGCGAATCTTTTCCCTGCTGTGAATTTTCTACTAATTTGATACTTGACCTAATATACTACCAAAACTTGTTTAAATTTTGATACTTTTTGTTTTATATGGATGGCCGTGAACTTGTTAATGCATCTGTTTCTTACGATACTGATTTAAAAGTCATAATCCCATGCTATTGTATTATTTCTAGATAAACATGGTTAATTCTGTTTGCTTGCCGTAATATGAAAAATAACAACTTGTGGAGTTCTTAAATAGTTAACTTCTCACCATTCCTTCACAACGGATTTTACTGGAACTCGAATTTTACGATTGTTTGGAGCAGGTTCTGGCTGGAAGTTACTTCTGTGTGGCTGGCTCTCTAATTGGTCTTTTAAAAGCCGGGAGGATGAGCATGTTCGGGACACTTCTAGTTATCTGGGGTCTCGTCAAAGAAGGGATTCTTGGAAAGCCAGTTAACACCGATCCAGCAACTGCAGTATTTGTTTACCCGACAATGTTGGTGGCATTGGCCTGTTCTTTCTTGTCAGTAAAATATGATCTTAAAAAGGTAGCCAGAGGCGGCACCGCCCCGACTCAACCTGTTGTGAAGCCTCTGAAGAGCTCCGCGAAATCTAAACTGAAATGATTCCAGGATGAAACACGGCCAGAAGGTGATGTTAGCTTAATTCTCTCGTGTGGTTTTACAGCTACCATGATGTAATTATGCTGAGAAGACATAACCGTTGAATGTTAGAACATTAATCGTACTTGTACCAGGAAGAAATTTGCGTTAAATGCGCAATGGCATCGTGGTTTTTTCGCCAAGCCTTTTGATCTGTGCTTACAAACAAATACATTCGGTTCTTTAACTCAGCTTAGAGCAGAGGAAAAGCTATCGCATGGCCTTTGCAAGCTCACAGATTTTGGTACATTTCTTTACTCTGTCTTTCAACTTATTTTTGTGATTTAGATTTGATTTAAATAATTTTTTGATATACTGTGAGACTAGAAATGACATATTGAATAGTGAAAGTTGAATAGTAAACAAAAGAAAAAGTAAAGACTAGTATATACAAAAAATTTACAAAAATTTATAAAAAATATAATTAATAAATAATTAAAAATATATTAGTAAAAATAATTATCTTATAGTACAATTTCTTTTGTTTATGCCATATTTGTCTTACTCAAAAGTATATATTTTTTTTATTTTATATATTAAATTAAAATAATTTATTAGTCTGCTTAAAATTAAAAATATAATGTGCTACTATAATTTTTTTAAAAAGAAATTCACATGAGGTGTGTAGGATGACAGAAATTGCAAGACCAGGGAACAGAGTAAAATATTGAATGTTACTTAAATTTTTTTATAAAATATATGTATATAAAAAAATAATTCAACTCTCAAAAAATATATGATCGAAAATATATTAATTTACCTAGCACTGCAAAAATAGAATATAGCTCGGGAGAAAATAGTATTTCCTTGGAGATGGTCTAAACAGTCGGATGATGCTGGCGGTTGTCCTACATTGCCGGTGTGTTCGCAGCGGTGGTGGCAGGTCTGGTGCTCAGATCCTCAATTTTCCGGCCGGCGGCGCCGCCGCTGAACGATGGTACTTGCCGTCCTATTATATGGAGTAACTGATATGAAACGCACAAATAATTGCAATTTACAAATCTCCAAGCAGCAAACAGATCAAATAAATCACTGACTACAAATTCAATTTATACATCCCTAAAAGAGATTCGAGTTTGAGTTTTTACATTCGAATTCTGCCATCAAACGCTGTTCTGTGAAATGACCTCTCCGAATTTGAGGAAGAGCTGGGCGTCGGAGGTGCTCGTGCACGAGCAATTCACGTGATGCGGAGCCTTCAGATTCGCATATTCGTCCATATAACACTCTCCTTCGCTCGTCGCCAGCTGCGCCACCGGAATTGCATTTCCGTGGCTGAACGCCACCACCGCCTCCGGCGGCGGCGGGACGAGCGTACGGAGCACGCGCACCACCTCGTGCATCGTAGGCCTATCCGACGGCTGTCGTTTCGCGCACAACAGCGCAAGCTGGAAGACCTTCTTCACTTCCCCGAGATCTTTGCACGTCTCGGAAATTTCCGGGTCGACGGTGTCCATCACCGCGCCGTTCGCCGCCTTCGTCAATATCTGCGCCGCCGGGTAGTGTAATAAGTAAATAAGTCGCGACGGCGACGACGATTAGGTGTTGTAATTAAAAGAATGTGTTCGATTCCGATACGAAGACAGACCAGATGATGAAGGTTGCATTCGTTGTCGACGGCTTTCCTTCCGGTGAGCAGCTCGAGAAGAACAATGCCGTAGCTGTAGACGTCCGATTTCTCGGTGAGACGCGACGTGCGCGCGTATTCGGGGTCGATGTATCCGATGGTTCCCATTATGTACGTCAACGTGTGGGTTTTCGACGCGCATAGGCTCTTGGCGATCCCGAAGTCGGTGAGATGGGCTTCGTAGTCTTTGTCGAGTAAGATGTTCGACGACTTCACGTCGCGGTGGATTATCCGGGGGCTGCAATCATGGTGCAAATACGCGAGCCCTTGCGCCGCGCCAAGCGCTATTTTTAGCCGGGTCTCCCAGTCGAGCTTTTTCTTCTTGCTGCTTCCTGAAACCAGTGGTAAATCTCGAAATAAATTACCGTCTCACCTAAAAAATTAAACTTAATACACCAAACATACGAATCTTGCAAATGAACAACAACAAATGAGAACAATGGAACTCGAACATTGCTCGTCTCATCTCGTTAATGTTCATAAACGAGCTTAAACGGAGCCGAATCGAGTCAAGCTCACAAACAGCTCGGTTCGTTTAACAGCTCTAATCTAGAGCAATGAAACTCGAATATTACTCGTCTCACCTCGTTTATATTCGTAGACGAGCTTAAACCGAAGTCAAGTTCACTAATAGCGTAATTCGTTTAACAGCTCTAATCGAGAACAATGAGACTCAAATATTGCTCGTCTCACCTTGTTTATATTCGTAGACGAGCTTAAATCGAACCAAACCGAGTCAAGTTCACAAACAGCTAGGTTCGTCTAACAGCTCTAATCGAGAACAATAAGACTTGAATATTGCTTGTCTCACCTCGTTTATATTCGTAAACAAGCTTAAGTCGAACCAAACCGAGTCAAGTTCACAAACAGCTTAGTTCATTTAACAGCTCTAATCGAGAACAATGAGAGACTCGAATATTGCTCGTCTCACCTTGTTTATATTCGTAAACGAGCTTAAACCGAACCAATTCGAGTCAAGTTCACAAATAGCTCGATTCGTTTAAGAACTCTAATCCCGAATACCGCGCAAATGCATTATAGAAGAAACAAAGAACGCGAACGTACCGTGAAGGACATCCCAAAGGCTTCCGTTTTCCATGTAGTCGTAGAACAAAAGATTTCCGTACGGCGAAAGGGAGTACGCTTGGAGGCTGACAAGATTGCGATGTTTGATGCTCCCGACTGTGGCGAGCTCAGTCTCAAACTCTTTAATACAATGCGGGTACTGAGAATAGAGCTTCTTGATCGCAACTGGCTTGCAGTTCTTGAGAACGCATTTATAAACCGCGCTCGACGCTCCATACCCGATTATGTACTTGTCGCTAAGATTCTCGGTCATCCTCATAATGTCGTCGTAAACATGGAGCGCCATGTTCATGTGAAGGATCACGAGCTTCGGCGCCGAGTAGCTGACTGCATATCGAAGAAGAAACGCGAGTAAGAAGCTCGGACTATTCAAAAAAATTATCGTAATCGCGACACACCTGGTTTGTCGAGTGGACTGTCCATAAACGGTTTCGGGTTTTGCGGCCGGCAAGCTGCAACTAATATCATTAAAAGAATCACGAGCGCGCCGAGGGCGATTCCCATTATAGCTGCTTTCGGTATCGCAACTGCGCAAATGAACAAAGTTTTCATCTTTATCAGAATCGACAATGTAGGCAGAAAAACAGTTTTACGATCATCGAAAGCTCACAGTGTACGGCTGGACGAGGTGCGTCGCAAGACGTATTCCAGTACCCGCAAAGACTCGGATTTCCCAAGAAGCTGAAAGCGAAACGACAATCCCAAAAAAGAGGTGAAAAACTAGAAAAATAAATCTCGAAATCACGACTGCGACGATACCTGTCTGGCGAGAACCGGGAGAAGTTGTTACCCGAAGGAACGTAGCCAACAAGATTGTTATACGACACATTCCTGCGCGCGAAAGCCCAAAAAGACGTTAACAGCAGCCTCGACGCATTACAAGTGAAATGTAAGTTCGAAAACGTACAGCGCAGTAAGGCTCAGGCAGCTGGCGAGCGACATTACATCCCCGGAGATATTGTTTTTCTCCAGCTTTCTATCGATAATTCGAAAATATAATACTTTCAATCGGTAGAAAATCAGAGGGTATTTCTGTTTAATTACGAACTGTCGACTACTTACAGTAGCACGAGATTTTGAAGCTGATTGAGTTCACGAGGAATCTGCCCCGAAAGATGGTTATTCGAAAGATCGCTGCAGAAGAAGACGGAAATATCAGTAAGATCATAAATCGAACTGATCGTTAGAACAGATTTTTAGTTGCTCACATCTCCATGACGCTTCTCAAGTTACCGAACTCTGCAGGCACGAATCCGATCAGATTGTTGTTGCTCAAATTCCTGCTCGATATATATATATATGTATATATATCGACCGAATGAGAAGATTAAACATGGAGTTTTAATGTTCGAAAACTAATTACTCACAGCTTGAGGAGATGCTCCAAGTCGCCGAGAGAAGCCGGCATATAGCCACTGATTCTGTTATTCGAAAGGTCCCTTTTTTTTCGAATGTAAAGCGAAGGTTAAGGTTAATTGTCGATGAACTTGCAATGAGATGAATCGACAAGTCGAGGAGAACTTACAATGTGTCAAGATTGCCAATGCGCGAAAGCTCAATCGGAATCGGGCCGGTGAGATGGTTAGAGGATAAGTTCCTAAAACATAGAGTTAGAGCAACGATATATATTCGAAAAACAATCGTTGAAAGTAGACTCGGACGACAAGAGCCACTCACAGATACGTCATACTTTCGAGCCTTTGTAATGCTCGCGGAATGGTGCCGTGCAGCTTGTTTCCGTAGACGTTACTATCATCAAGTAAAAACACTGTTTAATCACAGAAGGCGACGACGTTTTTCACTAAATTGAAGAAAGATCGACGCAGATTCTCACAGGCTATTCAAATTCGTACACGAGCCGAGATTGTCGGGTATAGGACCCTCCAAATTATTATTGGCAACATTCCTGTAACAAAAAAACAAAACATTCGAGAATAAATTCAACGACATGTTAACCATTTTACACGAGGCGTTTGGTCGAACCATAAACATACAAGTCGAATAAATCCGTGAGCTTCCCAAGTTCGGGAGGGATTTTTCCGGTGAGGCGATTTTCGTTCAATTCCCTGAAAAACGTAGGACAGCTTAACCAAATGTCGTCTACTGATAACGAAAGATTTAGTCGAACTACAGAAGAAGCATACAAATAATGGAGCTTCGACATGTTCCCAAGCTCGGCAGGAATGGTTCCGGTTAGCATATTCCCCTGCAGATAACTTCGAAAGAAAAAAAATCGACGCCAAGCTTATTATAATGTGCTTTTTATCGACCACAATTTTAATCAAAACAGTTTCGCATATCTTCAATTACTTACAGCTTTTCGGTGTAAGTTAAATTTCCAAGTATCGCCGGGATGGTTCCGCTCAGCATGTTGCAGCTAAGATCTCTGTCGAAAAAATAAACGAAAAATTACAACAATTGAAATCCAAAAATCGAAGATTTTAAGCCCAAAACAACGAACTTACAGCACGGCAAGCGCTTGCATCAAGCCAATTACCGACGGGATTTTCCCCGTAAATCGATTCCCTTGCAACGACCTAACAACGCACCATATTTAGCACATTATGCATCGAATAAAAGATCGTACGATTAGCGTTTCAAATAAACGAACAATTGAATGCCTACAATGTAGCAACTTGAAGAAATCCGATGTTGAATGGAATCTCGCCGGAGAATTCATTGTAAGATAGATCCCTAACACGACGAACACACAGAAAATAGTCGTCGTCATCAACCGCTAACCATATCGTCATCTCGAATACAACTAGCAGCGCGATTTTTAATTACGGTACGTACAGAACCTGGAATGCCGTGCAATTTCCGATGTTTTCGGGTATCGAACCACTTAAACTATTGTTCCTAACGTCACTGCAAGTACATGAACAATTACTCGTCTGGAATTTTCGAAAACATTCGATGTCGTGGCAGTGATTAATTATGAACTTACAAGTACCACAACCCCGTCAGCTGACACATATCCGGCGACAACGATCCTTGTAGTTTGTTCTCTCTCAATCCCCTGAAAAATTCCAAAGATTTTAACGTGCTCGTCGTCATCAAGATGTCGCGATAAGTTAAATTTAATAAATGCCGATAACTCACAGGTATTGAAGAACCTCGTTCCAATAAATTAGCCGCGGTATTTCGCCACTCAGCTTGTTCTGAGCAAGATCCCTACCAAATTCGACAATTATGCAATGCCGATAATGATTTCGAATGAAAGTTAGAATTAGCTAAATTCTACAAATTCGCAACGCCGATAACTAGCCAAATTCAACAATTTTTGCAGTGCCGAGAATGGATTCAAATGCAGCTTAGAATCAGCCAAATTAAACAATTTTTTGCGATGTCGATAATGGAATCAATAGAAATGTAGATATTGCCGAATTCAACAACTTTCGCAATGTCGACAGTGAAATTAAATTAAACACATAACTAGCCAAATTAGACAATTTTCGCAATGGCGATAGTGAAATCGAATGAAATGTAGGTATAGCTAAATTAAACAATCTTGGCAATGCCGATAAATGGAATCGAATAAAACAGAGAAATAGCAGTGTATCTTACAAGACTTTAAGGTTAGGAATCTGCGATAGTGTCGACGGAATCGGACCAATCAACTGGTTGTTCTTCAAGATCCTGGAAACAATTCAGCAGTCAGCAATGGTGAAACCGATAACATCACCAAGCAACGTTCTTACACTTACAAATTTTCGAGACGTTTGAGCTTCGAAATCGAATATGGAATGTCTCCATAAATCTCATTGAATGACAAGTCCCTAGTGATTGCAAAAATCTATAAATCTCAATACCCATTAACTCAAATCATTCCAAGCTCGAAAGAATCAATTTTTTAAAAAATTCTTACAGGCTGATTAAGGAAGAACAGTCCCCAATTTCATCTGGGATCTGTCCGGAGAGACGATTACCTCTCAAATCACTGATTCAATTACAACAACAAAATTAAAAATCCACTGAAAAAATGTAATAAAATTGAAATTGGGGATTCGAATTACATAGAAACGAGGCCTTTAAGCTGCCCAATTGCAGGTGAAATTTCGCCGTCAAGATTCAGACCTGAGAGATTACTGAAAGATCGAATATTTTATCAGCCAAGAAACAACATCGGACATCTCAGAAAGGATATTGTTTAAATAACAAGAAGAATCGAATTTTTTTACAGTGCAGCGACATTGAAAGTGGCGTTATCACATTTGACTCCTCTCCAAGAACAGTAATCCGACGATGGCGAGTCTGTCCAGTCATAGAGAACATTGTCGACATCTCTGAGAGATTTCTTTATCTCGACAAGAATTGCACCTTAATCCGCCATTAAAATAACCAGTGAGGTCAGAAATAAAAATAATAAATAAAAATAAAAAAGGTTTTTTTGATGATTAATGGAGAAAGTGACGTGATTATGATGGCGTAAACAGGCTTTAGAAACGACAAACGAAACTTGCCATGAGAGGACAGTCGATTAATTAATTATTAATTATTAATTAAATTTGGATGAAATATGATGAGACAAAAGAATGGTGATGAGAGAGAGAGAGAGGAAGCAGAAGCTTTTTCACTCTCACCTTCATCGCAATCTACAGAAGCTAATAAGCAGCTCAAAAACACTGCCAGAAATCCAACGGCTGAGATTCGTCGCCAGGAGGTCGCCATGGGAGAGTAGAGAGAGAAAATCAATCACAAAGATGATGATGATGATGATGATGGATGAGCAGCAGCAGCAGCGGCAGCCATAGTTATATCTTCCATTAATGCGTGAAAGCTTTGAGAATGGAGTTTTTCTTAAAGATGGGAGATTGGAGAAGAAGAATTGAGGAATATAAAATCAATCTGTAATATGGTTTTAGAGAGAGAAACAAAGGGTTTTGTGGGGAAATGTGGAGTGAGACTGACTATTGAGGGAGATAGGAGCAGGCCATGGCTGTTGCTGGCAATGTTCAATCACATCGTCCTCAGCCCTTCTGCTGTGTTTCTGAAGAGTGAGAAACAGAAGAGAGAGAAAAGAGAGAGAGAGAGAGGGGATAATTATTTGAAGAGGGGAAAAGGATAAAAACCTTCTGCCAAGATTCTGAATTTCTGATACAAAGTTCATCAATAGATTACAGCTTTCTCTCTCATCCCTGCAAACCCCTCTCTCTCTCTCTCTCTCTCTCTCTCTCTCTCTCTCTCACACACAGACACACACTCAATTATCTGCATACATACACAGAAGAAGTATCTATCAATATCCATACAAAACCAAAATATACATACACACTCCATTTTTAAAAAAAACCCTAAAAAAATTAAAGAAGACGATCGAACTGAACCGCTGCCCCAAATGCAAATCCAATTTGGGATTAATTAATTAATTAGGTTAAACTATCCATCTTCATTCTGTCTGTCCCAAAAAACCAATATTCAAATTTCGATCCGAATATCATCTCCTGACCAATACAGACAACCTCTGCACAAATTTCTATTCCTGACTGCAATTACCTTTAAGGAATGCCTTTCTGGGTTTCACCATAAATGCATATGAGAATTAAGAACACTGTTTCTTACAAATTCACTGACTACAGTACATTTTATTAAAATAACATCGAAATAATCTTCTCTAAATTAAAATTCGATATAAAAATATTTGAACCAGTATTATGATCAGATGAATGTAGAGAGAGAGAGAAAGAGAGTGAGAGAATCCAATGAATAAAAACTAAAGGGCAGTAGGCAATGATTGCTAGGCTGACCTGCCAACAAACCTAGCAAACTAACCCCTCAGCCATTTTACACTTTACCCCAGTTAAAATATGAAAATGGCAGAATGGCCCAAAACTTTTCGCTGGTAGTAAAGTTGTCACCTCTGTTTACTTTTTAACAGCGTCAGATTGTCTCGGGAAGGCCACCCAACAAAAAGAGAGAGATAGAGATAGAGATAGAGAGTGTGTGTCCCATTTATTTATTTATTTATTTATTACATTCATTTTTTTTTTCTTTTTTTTTATATTTTATTCTGACATTAAATAATGGCAACAGTGTTGAAGTGGGTCCCGTACCCGCTGAAAGGCTGACATCTAACGCCTAAAACTAACGGATGTCTAACGGCGTTAGTGTCCGTCGCTTCTTTCCGTACTGCTCCCACACATGTTTACATTTTCGGCTTGCTTTTACTCCAATTTAGAATTTATTCTGTTGTTTTGAATTTAGTGATGTTTTTGGAGAGGGATTGGTCACAAAAATAAAAAGATACTAGTTCTCAAATTCAATTTATTTTTTATTTTTTATAATATATATTTATAAATAATGGGTGTGTTTGTGTAAAAAAATTTATATATTTTTTCAAAAATATTAATATATATATTACATACACTTATTCATTTTATAGTATTATTTATATTATTTCTATAGTTTACATTAAAAAAAATACTATATACTTTCTTCCTCACAGTTAAATTATCAGATTTAGTTTAGCCACTAAATTTGAAGTACTATATCTAATGAATAACTAATTAAGAAATGTATTAATAGAAATAATTATAATTTAATAAAAATAATTATTTATTTTATTCTATGTAATATGGGTGTATTACTGTTGACACGGTAAAGTATAATTAGTAAGTAATTAAGAAGTATATTAATAAAAATTATTATTATTTAGTAAAAATAATTATAGATTAAGATTAAGATAAGTAAATAGTTTATTGAAAATTAATAAAATTTAAAATGCGATTAAAGTGCATAATTATATTTCTAAAAAATAGAAAGGACAAGTTATTTGTAACGGACGAAAATAGAAAATAGAGACAAATTATGTGAGACGAAGAGAGTATATATTAATAATAATATTACTAAATAATGTAATTAAAATAAAAAAATATAAATTATGAATGTTATAATAGGATTAAAATATATAATTATATTTTTTAAAAATAAACAAATTAAGTGAAATAAACAAAAATAAAAATATGAAAGATATTAAGTGGGACTGGAGTATTTTATTAATTAATAAAAATATATAAAATAATTTGCTTTAATGTTATATCTCTCGAAAATACAAAGAAAAATAATTTTTTTTTTAAAAAAAATAGATGTATTTTTGTATTTAGACAATTATTTTTATTACAATTAAAAATGGATACATTTGAATGTGATAAATGAAAATAGTAAGAATGATACGTTGAGTTGAATACATATGTTTATTTGCTCACATTGTATGTTTAGATGGTATAATTCTCAATAAATATTTTAAAAAATACAAATATACACGTGCATTAATACAATCTTTATTCTCTCTCAATCTCGTTTCATCCAAGATGAGTTGTTTGTTTGATCATAATTTTAATTTAAATATTTTTTTTTATGTAAAATATAAAAAATTGTATCGTTAATAAAAAAATATATTTAATATTAGATATTAGACTTTCGATAAAAGATAGATAATATATATATATATATTAAAAATGGTATTGATTTTTTTTAAAAAAAAAAAACTAACTCATCATGTTTCTATTTATAATCATTGAAAATCGTATTGAATTTATATTTTTTAATATAAACTTATTTATTAAAATAAAAAAAAGTGATAAATATAAAAATCATCTGTATTAAGACAGAAGAATTATGAAAAAAATGCAATATATGTTCGGGTACAAATGGAGTAATAAATTGAGGGGCCAAGGCACGAACCACGTCACATATATAATACTCCCTCTGTCCAGCTAAAAAAATATACACATTTTTATTTTGAGACGTCCAATTATAAAGTAAATATTTTATTTTTTTTCACAAATATCTCTTATTTTACATCACATTATTATTTTTACACCAAAAAACAAAAGCAAAGATGTTATTATATTACTTTTAACCACCCACAATAATTAAAATACTATTATTTTTTAAATATTATATCAAAAATAATTGTATATTTTACATGTGGACGGAGCCAGTAAAAATAATAAAATAAGTGCAACAAGAAATATCCCAATCACGTGCCTATTCAATGATCCAACATTACCATTACAACTACAAGAACCTTCCTTGGCCGGCCCCATTAAATTAATTATTACCCGAATTATTACCTTCCTCGCATTTAATATCTATCAATTCCATTATATGCTTGTATTTACATACATTTCGACACTTTTGTTTTATATTTTCGCGGGTTTTAAAAATAATAAAAAGCAATATAAAACGAGATTTTCATATATATATATATATATATATATTTATTTATTAATAATTTTTTATATAAAATATTATATTAAATATTCAACAGTGTTTTTTTTTTTTTTTTCAAATAAAAAAACACTATTCAATGCTCACTAGTTAACACTATATTATTTACTTTTTATGAAATAGTTAAAAAAAAAATACTATTCTGCTTACTATTTAAAACTATATTATTTACTTTTATGAAATACTTCCTCCTCCGTTCGGCTAAAAAGTATACACATTTTTATTTTGGGACGTTTAATTACAAAGTAAACATTTTATTAAATACCTCACTGTTTTCCACAAATACCCTTACTTTACATCACATCATTACTTTTATACCAAAAAGCAAGGGCAAAAATGTCATTACACTACTTTTAACTATCCACTATAATTAAAATACTATTATTCCTTAAACACCGCGCCAAAAGTAAATGTATACTTTATCCGTGGTGGACGGAGGGAGTACTATATAAGTCTCATGTAATATGAGCCTATTATTATAAATGTAAAAATTTAGATAAAATATAATTAGTAAATAATTAAAAAATATATTAGTAAAATTAATTATAAATTAAAATTAAAATTATAAAAATTATAAAAATAAAATAAAATATGATTATAATGTATAATCATATTTTTTTTAAAAAAAATGATAAATTATGTGGACAAAATATGTAGAATGAAAGGAATATTAAAATTAAAATTAAAATTAAAAATTAAAAATTAGATTTCAAAAGCAAAACTAAACCAAACAAACCTCCAATTATTTACCCCAAAGGTTTGTCTAGTTGTACTTTAAAATTAATTTAAAATGAGATATTAATTTAATTTTATTATTTAAATAGTATTTTGATATAATATTTATATGAAAAAATATTTTTATTGAAAATTCTACAAAATAAATATTATTAATTTCAATTTAAAATTACAAGGAAACATACCCCAAAACTTCTATTTAAATAAAACCTAAATATTTAATGTAGTGTAAATATATATATATATATATTAAATATGATGTTTTATATAAAAATAATATGATATAAATATGTATTAAAGGTGCGATTAACCTACTCATTCAAATTTATTATTTATTATTTTCTGTCATTCAAATTTATTTTTATTTTTTTAGTAAAAAAATATCACTTTTATAAAATTTTTTTTTTTTTATTTTTACCTATAAATCGACAAGGTAATTCATGTAAAATCACATTTGTATAGTATGGTATAGTTGAAGAGTGTTGGGAGAAGCATACTTAAATCCTACTCATTCAAATTTATTATTTTTTATTTTTTGTCATTCAAATTTATTTTTATTTTTTATAGTAAAAAAATATCACTTTTATAAAAAAATAAATTTTTTATTTTTAACTATTTATTTTTTTTAAAACTTATGACAGGTCAAATTGACACAAAATTGGATGACTAGGTATATTGTAGACAAAAAGGATGCTATATTAAACAAATCATAATGTCCCGAAACAAACTTAATGCACTGAAAATTGAACCAAATTGTACGGATTATTACCTAGGGTGTGTTTTGTTTGGAGATTTGATTAAATTCACTGTTCACCAATTCTTTTCCCCCAAAAATATTCGAATGAAACACCTATTTTTTATTTTTTATATTATACTAAAATTATTTGTATTTTAAAATTTTACAAATTATATTTAATAATTTTAGTGTAATTAAAAAAATTATATATTTCTAGTTAAATTTGGTGTCTCAATTTTTAATTTTAATTCAAATATAATATATAAATTAAAAATTAATAATATATAAATTAATTATTTTTATATTATATTATTGTATTGTATTTATTATTATTATTATTATTATTATTATTTACCTAGAGCTCAATCCTATACGAAAAACAAGCCACAAAAAACAACCCGAAAACACACTAGACGCCTCTGAGTAGATTGCCACAGATTGGGGTCTGTTATGCATTTATTCATGTTTTCAATCATATCTACGTACTATGGATATTATTGTAAAAATAATTTTTATTTTTATTTTTATTTTTAAAAATATTATATTATATTATATTATATTATATTATATAATTAAGTTTTTATTTAATACCACATTACATCAAGCAAGATTTTAACACAAGGAGGAACTGTAAAGGGGAATTACAAAGGAGTCAGGAGTGGCTTACCAGTTTTGATTAATGTCTTCATTTCCGACATTATTGAGGATGATTCATGGCTTCAATCTTTGCCTTCTTCCTTTGATGGCCATGGAGCTGCAAAAGCAGTGAATTTGTGACAACAAAGATTGAACTCAAGGCCATCATTCCCCCTGTCAAGACAAAATCAACCTTAAGTTTTCAGATTCCCATGGCAATGAGGAAAGAACATGAAAGCAGATTGGTCACTATTAGCAGAAGATAAGTAGAGCACTTCGAGTCATTCTAGCCCCGGCGTCGCGATCTTGAATAGATAGTGTGGAAACTGACCTGAAAGTGAAGGTGTCATAGCAAAGTCAAAATGGGGAAGTAGTATTCCAGCTGCCATAGGAATTGCGACGACGTTATAGGCAACTGCCCAGGTCAAATTCTGGCGAACTTTTGCCATTGTTGCTCTTGCAAGGTCAATTGCTTCCACAACCTGTCGGGAACACTCGAGTAAAATAGACATTCTATCCAGGAAATTCAAAGAAATTAATTACACATAATACACCATCAAATGGAGCAGTGCTTGTGGACTGTTTGTGTATAACATAAATGACGAAAACCCACCATATAATTTTGTTATCATAGTCCTTAGATAGCTCTTATATTCTTTCATGAACAATAACAATACAACCCTTTGCTTAAACTGATAATAGTTCATAAATGGAACCTGTCGCAAACTGTAAGAGAAATTTTTCTGCACTTTTAGTCCGTCAGCGCCGGAGATGCCTACATGGCACCCATGTGGCTCGCCATAGGATATGTATCATCTAAGTCAGCGACACCTGAATTTTTTTATTTTTAAAAATTATTTTATTTAGTTTGTCTTTTTGTAAAAATTAAAAAATTTCAAAAAACGTTTTGAAAATTTTCGGGTGTCGGTAACTTGGCGGATATGTGTCATCCGGCGAGCCACATGGGTGCCACGTAGACATCTCCAGTACCGAAGGGCTAAAATTGCAAAAATTTTCTACTTACGAAACTAGTTTGCGACAAGCTCCAATTACGGAATTAAAATGATAAAGGATTAAAAAATCAGTTTACTATACCAACATTGCAAACTACTACTTCATCAACAGCAACATGACAGAATGGTAAGTGTAGGGTCACGAGGGAAATGCATACCTGTGACAGTCTATTTCCCAGCAGTATAATTGATGCTGCATTTGATGCAGCATTTTCTTGACCATCAATTTGCAAGGCAATCCCAACATCGGCGAGTGCAAGTGAGGGTGCATCGTTGATACCATCTCCAACCTTCAAGAAACCATTAGTAAAAGTTTGCCACAGAAAAGTCATGTATAATTAGATCTTCTTTTCTCTGAGGAATGCAGCTATCACGAAATTAAAGACAACGTTTAGCCTTTACAGATTTTAATTTCATAAATAGTCTAGTTACCATAGCGACATGATGGCCGGATGCTTGAAGGCTTGAAATAACACCAGATTTCTGCTGTGGAGTTAATGAGCCATAGACAAATTCATTTTCTATGCCTACTAGTTTTCCAACAGCTGCAACTGCCTCTTCCCTGTCCCCTGATAACACGACCGTTCGAATTGCCTTCTGCTGAAGCCTTTCAAAGTTAAAAGGAAAAAACATAAGAAAACTAGGGAAAAGAAAAGGAGAATACCCTTAAAAAAGGCTTCTAATTCATGTTAGCAAGGAGCAATGCAGCATAAGAAATGGTGTCATTAATTTATAAGAAATGCTTCTTTTCTTAAATACAATAATGTAGCAGCAACTCTGAAGCTTAGGATGAAGATCCCCGACATTGTTTAGAAAGAACTTCATGAAGCATTATTGACTCTATGTCTTCAATATAACAAATAATGAATGAACCACAACTTTCAATTTAGGTATATTTTATGAAATATGACAATACCTCGAAATGGTAGATTGTGCATCATGTCGCAAGTTGTCCGATATTGCAATAGCACCAATAATGCCTTCTCCTTCCCTACCAACGTAAACAATTGTTCTGGAATGGTTGGATGATGAATAATTTACTGATGATAGATGTATGACAGACTCTTCAAGCCTCTTTAGATCAGAAACACTGGTTCTCTGCTGAAACCGATCACGAACCCAACTTAATTTACCAACAGCCACTAAAAGCCCATCTACTTCAGCTAATGTCCCAGAACCTGGTTCAGCTAATTGTCCTCTTGTACTAGGAATATTCAAATTCAATGACTCAGCTTTAGCTACAATAGCCTTTGCAAGTGGATGCGATGCCGTTTTTTCCACTGCAGCAGCAATCTGAAGTATTTCAGATTCCCCATGACCAAATGCCACAACAGCTGATACAGCAGGTCTTCCTTCAGTGAGTGTTCCTGTCTGAAGGTTGTAAATAGAAATGATAGAATAGAAAGTGTCACGTCTTATCCCTGTTGTAGATGAATAAGATACTGTACATTATTTCAAATGTTGGCAAAGAACAGATAATCTTTGTTAGATGATATAAATGACCGTTTCACCTAAAAATTTAAGCTATTAGGATACGCATCATTAATGTATTTATCTACAAACGGGAGTCCACCAACGCGCCCCCTCACAGGCAAGGGATAAATGACACCAAACGAAACTTGCTCATGGACAACAGCAAACGGAGGACGGTGGGATTTATCTCCTTGCTCATGAGGAGCGTGTTGGTGGACTCCAGTTTATAGATAAATAAATAAATAATCCTAACAGCTTAAGCCTTTAGGTGAGACGGTCATTTAGATCATCTAACACTTTTGAATACTTACTTTATCCAAAGTTACGTAATCTATCTCAGCCAAGCGTTCCAATACATCTCCACCTCTTATAAGAAGTCCTTGTTTAGCTCCTGAAGTCAAGAAAATAGAGCAAAACCCTCAAAACTAGAGCTCATACTGTGAAGACTTGTAATCAAAATTATATGATATTGTTTATAATAATATAACAAAGCATTCAAGGTTAAGTTCAGGGGAATAATGATTCATCAACAGTGGTTCTATTAATTTAGTAATATCAATTATTATCACAGACTAAACAGAATTTAGGTCAGTTTCTATCTAATAAATAGATATGCAAACAAAGAATGCCAATAGAAAAGACAAAAAAATAACTCACTGCATGAGAAAATCCAGTGAATTTGCAAATTGAGAATGCTCTTCACACTGTCATAAAACAAGTTTCTCACAATCTTACCTAGGGAGGTGCCAACTAGTATTGCAGTTGGTGTTGCAAGACCTAAAGCGCACGGACAGGACACAACCTGAGAAAATGTTGGGACATTTGAGTCAAAATAGGATGTTACAAATGAAACAACCTCAGTTGTCATAATCAAATAAACATCCTCAGTGGTCAGAATCACCCACCAAAACATCCACAGCAAGTTTCATACTCAACAACAGTGGATTTCCATCCGGTCCAGCAATATCATTAAATAGCACATCTGGAAAGATATGAGTTCCAATATAGTACCTAAACAGAAATGAGTATGAGTAAGCATATACTAGATACAATGAAGAAATCAATGATGTATCCTAAGCACACTACTGAAGCGGCATCACTATAGTGATTTCTATGCTAAGACCTGAAAGTAGAGTGTAAATAGAAAGGGTGAGTCCCTTTTCTCTACCTTGTTTCTATAGGACCAATTTCTGTAGCAGTGATGCATGAGAGACAAAACATTTATTCCCAACTAAATTAGATTGTTTTCCTTTTATTTTTGTTTTTGTCTTTTATGGCAACATAGAAGCCAAAAAACTCAGGGCTCTTCTTTGTTACATTTGTCATATCTTTCCCCTTAATACATGTCAAAAACTAAATCAGAACACAAAACAATGTCAAAAAAACAAAATTTTATTGATTTCTTATAATATATATATATATATATATTTAGATTTTATAAATAAAAGCTATCCACAATATAATCAATCAAAAAATAAAATAAAAAATTAGATAGATGTGTTTATGCATGCATTCAAATTTATATTTTCACAATAAAAACTTTCATAAAGAAAAATACTGACTCATCAATAAATAAGCCTATTTATAAATACTCTTCATAAGCTTTATACGCAAAACATACAATCTAGCTTTTCACCTTTAAAACTAATATAGAAATAAGCCTATGAATTCCTGCCATCCAATCCAATTCGTCTATGTTGCTTCCAACATCTTTCAGCTTTGCGATGCATCCATTTTAATCAACACCATTTTACTAAGCACTAATGAATTTCTAGCACAGTTTACATATACATAAATACATACACAAGTATACAAAACTTTACAGTGAAAGATGTTGTTCAATGTATTCGTACAAACTGATTTAAGCTAGAACAAATAATGCCGAATTGATTAGAGCTTAGATAAATATGTAAATCATTTCTAAAATTTTATTTTCATAAATTTCAACAATTCTTGAAAATTGTAACCAAAATCTCAAATATTCTTAATATTCATATTTCCATATGTTGAAGACCGAAAAAAAAATCAAAATGTTGCTATGCACTTGGTATAAAGGTAGCCATGCATCTCTAGGATATGACGGGTATAATACATCAAATGTTCCCACAATCAAAATAAAGTTTACTATCATCTCAAAATATTTGTAAATGAAGCAAAGTTTCATATTGTTATCATGTGAGAATGCAAAGACAAACCAAAAGGCAAATGTCGCAGCTGATAATGTCATGACACTGAATACAAATGGACTAGCAATTGAATCAGCAAGTCTCTGAATAGGTGCTTCACGCCCTTGAGCATCCTCAACCTTCAAAGGAAAGGACAAAATAAGAACTATTTAGAAAAACAATCACACTCAGGGAATGCTGTTCTTGATGTAATAAATTTTTTCATATAATTGAAGTACAAATAAATTTAAGAAAACAATGACAGATGTTTAACCTAGGTGTTGCCAAAATCATATTTTTGTTCCAAATGCTATAATATCATATAAAAATTCTGATTTCCAGAACTAAATGAAAAGGGACTCGATACTGAACATGTATGCTTTTGCTTGATCCCTCAATCCAAGGGTAATAAGAGATTATGAGTCAAGATTATATCTGCAGAATGACTAGATGGAAACTGTGAACCTGAATGTTAAAAAGGTTAGAACTCCATTCCTTCAATCTATAACCGAGTTTCTCTTCTGGAACTTTTGACATGCGAGTTTCGTATACAAAGGTAATATGTTCCATTCATTTTTAAAATCCCCACTAACTGCAAACATACACGGTTCAAGCAATTCCAGTTTCAACTCTAGCAATGTATTTTCATTGAAAATTTGAAGAAATTTACATGCATAACATGGAAAGACTTAGGTAGCCATTAGTGAAAACTGATAGAGAAACATAATCATAAGAAACAAATAGATAAGTGAACAAATATAAATAATAAGGGGCACATAGGGGGGAAGGGGGCAGGCCAAAAGAGACACAGAGAATGAGAGGGAAGAGTAACCATGCTAACAATCTTGGATATTGTCGAATTTGAACCAGTAGAAGAAGCCTCTATCCTTAAAGGACCATCCTGAGTAAGAATGGAATAAAGCATCAGTCCAGTAATGCAACTGTAAAACAGTGATCATTGGGACTTGGGAGACATTTAACATCTGAAGAATCTTAACTTGC
This sequence comes from Andrographis paniculata, assembly GCF_009805555.1. NCBI lineage: Eukaryota > Viridiplantae > Streptophyta > Magnoliopsida > Lamiales > Acanthaceae > Andrographis > Andrographis paniculata. Next base: position 2,640,243 of record NW_026137589.1, read on the forward strand.
TCACGACAGTTCACTAATTAGTTACCATCATGAAAAAACCTTGTCAAAGTAATTGCATGGGATTTTATGTACTGATCTAGAAAGAAATCGAGCAGCCAGAGAATCCACGGAACTCAACAGACTGAGAAACCACAATGCAAATATGTACTACATAGGAAGTTCTGTTCATATTTATAACCTATAATTGAAAGCAGCATGGAAGTTCAATAACAAAATGGCAGTTGGCTTGGTTGTACATCTATGATATTCCTATAATACCAAAAGTAAGAAAGATTAGCAAGCAATTTGGGGTCATCAAAACATTGAAACTGATTGTTTGGGACAAAACAAGAAAAAACACAAAAAAATGAAGTTGAATTACATGGACGCTCCTGCAGAAATGAAACACATTGAATAGCCTCGTACCCAATTAATTGTGCCTGCTGAAACAGAAAGGTCCTTTTCCTTGAACACAGGAAGAGATTCACCAGTAAGCATCGACTCATCCACAACACTTCGACCCGCAAGAACTTTCCCCTGCTCAAACAACATTAATCCAGTAAAATAGACAAATCTTCACATGTATCCAGGAACATAGGTATTGACAAAACATCTGCCTGCTGTATATTTCCTCTAATGTTTAGCAAGTACAAAACTATATATTGCTGGATAATGAATATAGCTACAATGAGATTTTTAAGCAAACAACTTCCTCTAGAAGTCAAATACTATCTATTTCTTTTGCTTTATCGATAGATATCCACTTATTCAAAATATTCCATGCAAATTATCTGTGAATACTTCAAATGCTACAAATCTTCAAATCATACTTGACTAATGAATTGCCAACCTTCCACAGAATAATAGTGTTTCAGAGGCTCAGAAATGGTTTCATATGATTCTCAAATATTATAAATAATAAACTTAACTGAAGTCAAACTAAATGATCGATTGTGAGAATTCAGAGAACTAATTCAAAAAATGGGTTGAATACAGAATATAGTCAAACATACGCAAAGACTACTATTATTATGGATATACCCCCAAAAATAGCCTAAATCATTGAAAAATCGGACATATGAAGACTTACATCTACGGGAATTGTTTCTCCAGGCAATACCATGATTGCATCACCAACTCGAATCTCATCAGTGGGAACTTCGATGCACATTGCATCAGGGCAAATAACATTATCTTCCAAGACATCAACTCCAGAGGGAGCAATCACAAGTCTTGATCTAGTGGATATAAGTGACTGCAGCAAAACCAAATTAGCAGTTATCAAGAGCATAGTGACAACAGGGCAGTTTTCATGTACTCAAGCACAAAGAATATTAAGCCAACAAAGACTCCAGCAAATATCAGGTATGCATGCTTTGGCTGCATAACAACAATTCTCGGGTAGACAATTGCTTTTAGAGGGTCTCATGAAACACAAATGAATACTTTCTAATACCTATCTGTATGCCATTACTCCAAGTGGCTTTACAATGTACCACACAACCCTACAATCAGTAACATTTAAAACTTACCAGTAGCTCATTCATGTCACTAGATGCCTTGACTCTAGCTCTTTCTTCAAGTGAACGACCAAGTAAAATAAATCCAAGAAGCATGACCTGCGTGCTAAAAATCAATTAATTTCAGTGACAATCTTAAAAGTAAGCGCAAGATGATTTATTAGAATACATTAACCACAACCCATATTTAATTGTCAACATTACCATTAAATCAGTTGAAAAAATGTTTCAAATGAAGTGATAGCAAATCATACCGGTTCATCAAAAAATGAAGCACTCCAATGAAGTTCCGGGTTGAGGACCGACACCTACGAATACAAATATAACAAATGATCAATGACATACTCTCATACACAACTAACAGCCAGAAATCATATTGAAGCACCATTCTAATAAAGTAATCCACCATCATCACTTCCTTACTGCGCTAATTGCAAATGCAGCAATAGATCCAAAGCCAACAAGAGAATTCATATTGGGAGAGCCTTTCCTAAATGCCCTCAAACCATCAAAGAGCAAGTCTGGGACATAATGTAAACCAAATTAGCTATAAAAAGTTTCCTATCCCCAATAATAACAGCATATAATTTTATAATATAGTTCAAATTTAATTCTCAAATTAAGGTAGCTAAAAACTCACCTCGTCCAGGTCCCAAGAGAGAGCCCAAAGCCAACCCTCCTTTCACATACGAATTATGAAGGAGATCCAAAACTGATCCTACAAATAAACTCTCATACACATTACACTAACTCAATACAACTTACAAGAAATCAAACTAGGAAATGGCAATGAGTAAACACAGAAAATCCAACTCAAGAACAAGAATGAGAACGGAATTCTACAGTATATTGAAGAGCTGTAGAATTCAGAAATCTTACCATGACCAGTATGAATGCCGACGGAATGCAGAATATGAGAAGCGTGAGCGCCACAGCAGAGCGCAACCAATGTCCAGGCAAAGGCCACGCGGTTTCGACTCTTTGCGAGCAGCGCCTCCTTCTTTTCCACCGTCTCTCTCCATTTCCGTATCTTCGCCTCCACGCCCATCCCCGACGCCCTCCGCCGCGCCTCAAACCCACCGGCGGAGACACGGCTCGCCAACTCATCCGCCACGCCGGAGAAGTCTTCTCCAAGTCCTTCCTTAATCTTGATCGCGGCGGTTTCAGTCAACATGTTAACGACGACGGAGTCAACGCGGTCGTCGGCGGAGAGAATCGACTTGACGCGTGAGACACACGCACCGCACATCATTCCAGATACGTCGAGCAATACGGTGGAATTAAAGCTCTCCTCAGCTTCCCTCCCTTGCAGCTGGAGATTTCCAGCTGATTTAAACTCGACAGCTTTGGCCGAGATGCGTATAGAGGTGTGGAAGCGGTGCAAATGCCGCGGAAGAGGCCGGCGTCGCTTGTACTGCAGAGGAGAAAAGTCATGGCGGCTCCGGAGAGACGAGCAGTGAGGTGAGAAAGAGAGGCGGAGGAAACCGGTGGCGGTGGACATTGTTGAAGAGAGAAAGACAGAAAGCCGCCGGCGACGGGTGGGCAGTCGTGAATTTCATCTTAAACATTGGCGGCACGTGCGACATGTGGTGCGTGTGGGATAAGGTCAAATTTGGACAAAGAAATATGCACTTTATTTTATTTAAACTTATGTTTCCAAATTTGCACCATTCGTCGTTCAATTATATTTTAATAAATTTAATATTTATTTATATATTAATATAACATATTTATTTTTACTATATTTGAACCATTCATCGTTAAATTTCGAATTTTAAGTAAGATATTTTATAAAGAATATATATATTTTTTATTATAAATTAAGAATAATAATGATTTGGTTTAAACTTCAATGTATAAATATATATACTGCAATCAATTATAGACTTTATAAAAGTAATAACTATTCGGTGGCCTATCGTCCATGAGTAACATGTGATCATAATTGGCTTGAATAGCAATCACAGTTTAGTACAAAGAAAATAAATATTTATAGCCCCGACCCCTCGGATCATCTGCTACACATGGTTTACCTAGCTTGTGTTTGTTTGGGGAGTTTGAATTTTATGTTGAGATTTGAATAGTAAAAATTTTGAATTTGAATAGTTGTATGGAGGGTTTGGATTTTAAATTGGAATTTGAATAGTAAAAATTTTGAATTTGAATAGTTTACGATGTGATATAAATAACTTGTTGATGTGATGTTTTGAATATAAAATTGATTTTTTCTATAATATAAAAAATAAAAAATATGTGTTTGATTTGATGTTTTTTGGAAAAAAAAAAATGGAATGAATAGTAGAAATCTAATCCAATTCCCCAAACAAACACACTCTAATGTGACTTGTCTGTCAGCTGAGGTTTATAGGTGAGCACTTTCGGATAGCGACGACAAGTTTTCACGTCATAAAATAAATATATATATATTTGTGTGTATGTTTAGATGACATTTTTTATTTTAATTTGAATAATAATTAAAATATAATATTTTATAATATAAATTTATATATTTTTACAAGATCATAAAATTTTGATTTAAAATCCCTAAAAGAACAAATAATTATTGGAGTTTTATTTTGGTTTTTTATTATTCAATTTCTGTATTATTAATAATTTTTTTTTCATACAAAATATTGAATTAAAATTTTATTTAAAGTACAATTTTCAAACCTAAAAAATGTTTAATGAAACATACACAATTTAACAATTTTTTATCTATATTTATAATAAAATTATATAGTAGTATTTATTTATAAGATAAAATTTTAAAAACAATAATATTTTAATTAAAATATGAGTGTTCTTTTATTCAAAACAAATCAATATATTTTTCAAAAAAATAATATACTATATATACTTATTATTTTTATATTATCTACCAAATTCTCTATCTGTTTTATTAAAAAAAAATTTAAACCAAAACAAATATAAATTAAAATTTTAAATTGAGATTTAAATAATAAAAAATTTAAATTAAAATAATTATATAGTATAATATAAATAAATATTAATACGATATTATATATATATAAAATTAATAATTAAAATAATATAAAAAATAAAAAAAAATATATTTGATTTAATATTAAAAAAAAAATAGTACCAATCGTACAAATCTAATCCTTCGCACAAAACACACCCAAAGTGATTGTTGAAAAAGAAGTAAAACCGTCTTTTAATATGTCAAAATTTACGGGTCGGGGCTATCGGGAAAGTGGATAAGCCTTCCGCTGCATCGTCGTCGTCTCCTCTAAACTACAGCACCACCACCGCATCGGAATGTCCACCACCGCCGCCGCCGCCGCGTGCCGTCTTGGTTGTAGTATCCACTTCTCACTGGTGAAGCAAAGAAACCGAAACTGTAGCTCTGGAGTGAGGTGTTCAACGTTACCTCAGAGGAGGTCAGGGGAGAGTAGGCGAGCAGTCTCCTTGTCCCTCGTTCTTCTCCATTTCGCCGCTCAATCTAAAGGTACGGAGTCTGCAATGTCTATTTCTCACCCTAGGTCAGTTACTGATTTACTTTTGATCCTTAACTTATCTGTAAGGTAATGTCTACGCTGTTTATGTTTGTTTATACGTGGAGTGTGTTATGCCTCAAGAATGTGTATGAAAAAATGAATTGAGATGACATTCAGTTTTGTACGAAGCTCAAATTTAGATCAATACGTGCTGCACTTGAGGTTGAACTTTTGAGCAAGAGTAATTCAACTCATTTTACTGTTTGCAAAACATAGGGCTTATGTTCTTTTTACAACCAATGGATGGATTTTAGAGTTTCACTGAATCGTACAGGTCGAATTTTCAGAATAACTTTTGTTTGCTTTCATGATTTTTTTGAAAACTCATTGCAATGATTCAGCAGGACAGCCAAGCTTTGCTATGGTCTAACTGTATTCTTTTGATCTGGATATGTAATATGAGGGCGTTTACACATGAACAGTGCTCCGATTGTCGAAATCCTTCTGTGGCAATCATGTTTGTATGTGTGTGTCATAATGAAGGAATTATGCTTACAATGTTGGATTAATTTAAGCTGTTTCTTGTTTTTCCTGTTACTTTTTATGTACTGACCTTTCTGTTGGTGGTTGCAGAAGCAATGAGCGCCGGCATTTTCGACAAATACATGAAAAAGTAAGAGTTAGAATCTTTATTTGGTTTTGTATGCAGTACTCAATATAAACTTCTTGGTTTCCAAAATCGGAAGTTTCGGTCGGTGTTGATAACTAATTTTATCAGAAGCTCATTGGTTTCCTGCTTAAACTTCGGTTAATTTCAACTGAAAAGGGAGATTCTTAGCGGCATGCATTGAATGTTCTTGAAGAACAAAAAGTGTTTGATAGAGCGGGGTTTCTCTGCAGTTCTAATTGCATTAAGATTTAGGCCAACAGAAATAGATTGATAAATTCATCTTGACTGCTTATTTTCCATTTCCAACGATTGATTTTGTGACATTATTTTGCCATGCTTTCATATGTTTCTTTCCTTTCATGTTTTTCAAGAAACCTAAAATGGAACTTTGTAATGATTAGAGGATAGAGTGGTATGATGATTTTTCCTCTTCTGTAAATTGCTAAATTTTAATCCAATTTGTAAATTTTTTTGCTTCAATAGTCATGGCTTGTAGGATGGATTTTTCATTTCATTTCTGACCGATGCATAAATATCGGTTTTGTGTTGACCTTTTGTTTTCTTGCTTAATTTCATGATACTTTGTCCAGGAAAAAGCTTGATCCATTGGAATCTTATGTACCAGCTGTTCTATTGACTGAGCTCCAAATTGAGGAATTGGGTAATACACCTTCAATTTATATATGCTTGTTTTTTTTAAGAACTACGATTTGTCTCCGTACCATATTGTCATTACTAGCCGCAAATGGTTTCACTTCTGTTTGAAAGGACTCACAAAATAAATATCGTGGAAGCCATTGCTTTCAAAATTGTGGATTGCACCTTAAAACTTAAAAACTTGTACTATCTACTCCATGACTTTTCAAAACTGCCATTTGCACGGGTCCAGTAACTATTGTGCTAGGATATGAATATTTCCCATTCACATGTTTTCAAGCTTCTGGTCTTCTATCGTTTACTATATAACTTTATACACCAAAATACTATCTTCTATATTCTTATTTCATTTGCCTATTTTGCAAACTCAGGAATTGTATATGTAGAGGGTGGTCTCTAAATTCTATAGAGAATGAGAAAACATGGGATCTTCCTCACGAATTACTTGTCAATAGGGCAATATCTCGAAGTTGATCAACCTAAATTTGCTGATTGCCGAAGTCTCTTAAGATCCGGTCCTGCATCATCTCTGCGTGTCAATATCCGGGCAGTACGTAAATCATATTTCAATCATCTTTAGCTAATATGATTTATAACGTCTGGTAGCAAACCGTTCTCCATAATAGCATTTTGTTCCTAAGAGAGAGTAAACTGTAGTTGGATTGTCTTCTTGTGGATTTTTAATAAAAACAAGACGAGTTTATATGCAAAATATCGTATATTGTTGCAGGTAGCACAGTATGCTTCTGAAGCTGGCAACGGAAAATCTGCATTCGATGAGGTAGATCAGTGCTTAAGGTATATCTTCCATTAGCTTTTTTAGAAACAAGTGTTATCATTTGATGCAAACCATGAATAGCCTACCAATAGCCAACAATTAAGCAACAAGATTTTGTCTGGAGATCATAGGGTTTGTTTGTTTCGCACATTTTTCAAAAAAATTTATATATTACACGCACTCATAAATTTTATATTACCTACACAATTTCTTATACTTTATATAAACAAATATTCTTCAAACCAAAACTCAAAACAAGCAAACCCGTAGTTTTTCCATATGCAAATTCAAAAAACTACTGTGGTAACTGTTATACGATAGGGGCCGTTGGGGGCTGATTAAAATTATTACTCTGTACTTGAAGTATAGACTGACAACACAAAAAGTATGAACGCAGTATGTTGTTAACATGCACCATATGTCAGGTCAATACTTTTTGTATTGTCGATCTATACATTGATTACTCTTAATCCTAATCATCACCCTAATTTCCGCCTACCCAATAGATACACAAAATCTCGTGCGGTCTCTATAAGCATTATGTCTGAAATACAAAAACTATGATAGATACATAAAAATCTCCTATCATGTTAGATGTTTCTTATCATGATGTTATTATTCGAGAAATAACCACAGGTGCAATTAATTACTGCGCAGAGCCTTAGAGGAACTCGATTCTTTACTCCTACGAGCATCAAGAAATGAGTCGGAGACTTCAGTTGAAACAATGAAAGGCAAAGTTGTGACTGCACTGAATGCACTGGACAGGTAAAATGTGCACAAATACTCTCGAGCCATTTTTTTTTTTAAAGTTGTCCGAGCATTTGTGACTTTGTACAGCCTTTTGAAAACTGTCCCGAGCGAGGTGCTGGACAAAGGCAAGGCCATGGCCGAGATGTACTTGAGTCCCCGGGATGATGATTCCTCGCGAGCTCAAGATCTCGATCCTCAGCTGAAGCAGTTAGAATCAATACTGTGAAATTGTGCCAGCCTCGACGAGCTTCGACTCGAAACTCCATAATGCACACAGACAAACAGTGGCTACACAATGTACCTAAGGTATGTATACAAGTGAAGTTTTGAAGTTCAAAGTATATAGAGGTTGCTTTGATATTATTTTGGTTTAATTTCAGTTTTGGCTTTTTGGCTTGCTTTTAAATATATAAAATAAATATTGAATGTATTATAATTAAATCTTCGATATGATTTTTTGGATAAAAATTAAATTTTTCTAAAATATTTTAGATAACAAATAAATATAACCAATGCAAAATTCATATATGCACAACTGAATATATAAAGCTTGGTTTTGCTTGTGCTTTTATTTTTATTTTTTAAAAATATTATATTCATTATATTGTTTTCATTTTCATCCTTGATTTCGTATTCCAATGTTTTTTTTTTTAATTCTATTGATTCCTTATTTTATTGTTATTTAACTCTACTTTTCTTTTGTTTTGAGCAGCTCAATACTGTTTGAGAATTAATTATTCATATTCATAATTAGTGTTTTTGGAACAATAACCTATATATATTAAGACATTTATTTATTTTTAAGAATGAATCATGTGTTGAATTTAATTTAATTTTTATATAAAATATTAATATTATCTTCTTCTCTCTTCAATTTTTTGTTTTTTGTTTTTTGTTTTTGTTGTTTTTATTTTTATTTTTATGATACTCAATTTGAATATAAAAGTCCTAGCTAGAGCTGTTAACGATCTGAGCCGAGTCAAATTTGAAATGTTCGTTAACGTTCGCGAATAAGGCTCGTGTTTGTTCGTTAAGCTTTCGAGCTCGTTTGTAGTTTTGAGTTCGGCTCGTTAAAAATTTTTGTTGTTTGAGCTTGTGTTCGTATTCGGCTTGTTTAGGTTCGATTAAGCTCGTTTGAGCTCGTTTGTCTTATTTTTTAAAATTTATATATGAATTACAAAGAAAAATTAAAATTTATTTTATTTATATATTTTAAATTAATATTTTATTTATTTATAAATTATAATTTTGTATGTATATATAATATTTATAATAAATATATTATTTAAACGAACGTTCGCACGAATGTTCGCGAACAAAGTTCTGGCTCGTTCGTTAATCAAACGAGCTTGTTTATACTACTCGGCTCGGCTCGACTCGTTAACGTTCGCGAACGAGCTTTAACTGAGCCGAATCGAGCCATTCAACAACTCTAGTAGTAGCTAAGTAGACAAGTCTGAGACTCATAACCTTAAAATTAAGTCTCTATTTTTTTTTTATTCTTTAGCGATTTTATTCTTCTAGAATTTTATTTTATTTTAATATATAACTATTGCAATTCTTATAAAAATAGGCATCTTTTCAAAAATGATCATATTTAAATAATTGGTTAAACAAAAAGACAATCAGACTCCAAAAACACAATCTCACGATTTTTTATATATATTATAGAAAATGCAATTTTATTTTTACAAAAAAAATCAGATTCAATTAATGCACTACTTTGTTGAATTTAATTATAGATTATATTGGTTTATATTTTAAATGTATTAAATAAAAGAAAATCAAAATATAATACTAAACACAAACCAAACACATTCTCTGTAAAACAATGGAAGAAATAAACTAAATCTTATACAAAATAACTAAAACCACAATATTTACCAATGAAAGAAATCTTATATTAAATAACTAAGACCACAATATTTAACAAAAACCACAATATTTACCATTTCAAATGAGTTGATCATAATTATGTTAACAAAATATACATGTACTTTTGTGATAATTTTAAAATGTAATAAATAATAAGATTTTATTAATTAATAAATACATATATAATGTAATGATATAATTATAATTTCTATAGAAAAATAAATATATTTTTAATAATAAGTATATAATTACTTCTATTATAAAAAAATAATTTTAAATAAGACAAACAAAAATGATAAAAAAACAATTTCAGTCCAAACAAAAAAAAAATGTCAGATTATACTCCATCCATCTCAATTTTGTATATCCATTTGACCTTTACACAAAATTAAATATAATAATATTTTATAGATAATAATACAATAAAAGGAGCATTATTGTGTAAAATACATAGATATTCTTTATTAAAGTAAAAAAAAAAAAATTTACTTAAAAAACAAAACATATATATTTAAATTCGACATACAAAAATGACAAAATAATTAGGACTCAAGGAGCTTATATATATATTAAAAACACATTATAGATGCAATTTAACTTTATAATAATATGGCTAATGAAGTAGTCACCCAAGCTAAAGCCATTTCATAGTTCAATAAAGTTGGCTTTGGCTTAGAAATAAATAAGTAGCACTCAATTCTGAAAATCTCCCACCAAAATGTGTGCAAAGAAGCTCTTAACCCTACCAATACATACATACATACATACATACATACATACAATCACTGCTAAGTATAATCACAAATGACAACTTCCCGTAGTTGCAGCTGTCGGTTCCCACGTCATTAAAAAAAAAAAAACAATCTATAAATCATATATTGGGTCATAACCCAATTCTAGATGATGTATGGAGAGTGCATGCCTTTTATTTTTCTCTGTCTCACGGCGCTGCGCCGTTGAATGTGCCGTTGAATATGCGCTTTAAACTCGGGCAAGCTTTGCGAAAGGTGCCATTGCTCAATGAAGATATCTGTCGAGCGAAACAAACAATCAGACTCCCAATGAGAAGATTTGTGATTTAGAAAGAACATGAAATGATGTTCGTCTGTCTCACCTTGGGGCAACAGCGGACGTCGAGTGTCTCCAGCATGTGGCATGGCATAATGGCTGTTTCAACAGTTTCCTCGTCGACTTTACAGGACTACATAAATAAAGATACCCAATTGGTTACAAACAAGATTGAAGTTGAATCTCAACAGTTAGCGAAGAGTCGGAGGTAATGTAGCAAAGCCTAAAAGCTGTAGAATGAATCCTAATGTTATGTCGACAAAATCTTTGTAAAGTACATATAAAGTTAACACATCCTGCATTTTCAAAATCATAGGATGTGTTCGTTTGGCGAACTTTACCGGAATTCTACTATTCATCAAATTTTTTCACTAAAAAAACATCAAAACTAATTACCTATTTTTCACCTTTTATATTATAAAAAAAATCAATTTTACATTCAAAACATTATATCAATACCTGTTTATATCATGTCGTACAACTATTCAAATTCAAAATCCAAACTCCCAGACAAACACACCAATAAGTTCCCACTACCCCGACAAAAAGATCAATTTTTTTCAGCTCTTTTGTAAAACTTAAAGCCAAAGTGTAGACATAAATGATAAAATATTAACTAAGATCTGTAAGCAGAAATGGAAACTGTTGCATCTATTGAAGTACATAAGAATTAGACAAAAAGTCATACTTGAATCAGAAGACTCGTCAGTCTTGGACAGTTGAGCTTCAAGATATGCACCGAGTAACAGTTGCTGCAAATAGAGTCGAAACAAAATGAAATTACAATTGGGGGGGGGGGGGGGGGGTTGGTGGGGGGGTGATAGTAATGTTTCAGGCTCTGAGGAAAACTGTGAGTATTATAACACATACCTCAAGTTGAGAAGTAACAAGTTGCAACAAGATATGTCAACTTCCTTTAAATTTGAAGACAAAGAAAGGTTTATCGATGATAAATGGAAGCTTCTTATTGTGGGAGGAATAACCACTTTCTTGATATTTGGGCAACCGACGCAGCTGAGGTTCTGCAATAGGCAGCTAGGTTGGCCCTCGTACATGACACTTTCTGAAAAATAATGGCTAGATGACGATGCATCGGAAGTACTACTTTCAGATAGCTTATCAGGTTGAGATCCCCAATCCAAGTTATGCAAGTTCACACAACCGTTCAAACTGATATGAGTTAAATGCATACAGCCAGCAAGTAACTCCTCAATTGATGACTGGCAGAGTGTGCCGTAGGACAAGTCCAGTTCATTCAAAGCTGGAAGGGCACCACTTTTGTAGAGAGGCTCTAACGACGCATCAGAGAGATACTTGCATGCTTGCAATTTTAGAACCTAGAAATAAAGTAAATATAAACAAAAAGCATGTTTTACAAAAGGTTCATATATTAATCCAGAAAGCATGATCAATTATGTACTACCAAGTCTACAACAGAATTGGGTGGGTTACTAACATGGTGAATAAAGCGGAGAAACAAAATTGTGGCGAATTACCTTCAAGTGCAAACATGAGAAAAAGACCGGCTGCAGATCTACCAAAAATGTGTACGATAAATCAAGGTAAGTCAACTTGTGCAGGCCAAGGAGGGACGAAAGTCCATCAGGACCAACGGAGGGGCATGACATCAAGACCAATGATTCAATTAGTGGGCAATTAGATATTGTAGCACTCAGACAGTCATCCTTGAGTTGGCTGCATATATCAATCATAAAAGGATTACACTTGAGAACCAAAAAACGATAAAGAGTGCCAACTTAATTCTGTTAGTATAGTTTCCAAACAACCCAAGACATTTTCTGAAGTAGATTAACCTGCAGAATGAGGCATCCAAAGATGTTAGAAGGGGGCAATGGATGTATGCTTCTGATAATGCACCACATCCCTTCAGTTCAAGTGAAACCATCAATGGAGCTTCGATATGTAGCACATTCAATTTGGGACATATGCCCAAATTCAAGGTCCTAAGAGCCACCTGCCATTGATTTACCAAAGATTTGGAGACTTAATACCAAAATAATAATAATAATAAACCAGAGTAAAGTACATATGCAATACTTTCTCAGTGTCGTTATTACAAAAGCAACCCTTGAAAATGAACAATCTACCAATGGCAAGCAGTTACAAACAGGCAGGTATAAGGTAAACACAAATCAACAGACTAAAACACCAATAGGAATATGTAGAAGTTTATTTTGTTCTCAAAAGAAATCTAGTTACACAACACAATAAATAAAATAGATATAGTTTAAATGTGCCTAAACTATAAATAACAGGCCTAATCTAACATTCTCTCTCTAAGTTAGAGTGTACAAGTCATACAATCCAAGCTTGTTACATATGAACTTAGATTTAGAACCTCTAAGAGCTTGTCAATATGTCTGCAAGCTGATCATACGATCCAAGCTTGTTACAAGCTTGTCAATATGTCTAGAATACCATCTTTGTTCCCTGTTCTTGGCCTGAGGTTTTAGGTCATTCAAGGTGATATCAGACTGCGGTGAACGAAATGTCTGCTTTGCATGGAACCACACTTGGTGCAATTTGGAAGAAATTCAAAGTTGTTTATTGATAATATAATCAAAGCCTACTAATAAGCATAATATGAAAGAAATAAGCTCAATAATAACATAATTTAGTAGATAAGCATGAATAATAACCACCAAATCTAGATAATATGAACCAAAATATCTATCTAAAATTATATCTTAACATCCCCAAACTTAAGGTGGTGCAGAGGCTAGCTTGAGTTTGGCAAGAGACTAGGGGTGATGGAGTCTGAATAGGACGAATTTCATAATTGAGCATTAAATTTCGACCATTCAAATCAATCATATGTCATGGCTGGGGTGGCAATCCTATATTGCAGCGGCAGCACTGAACCTTAAAAATTAGAGTTTAAGCTAAATTTGGGTTTAATGATGGCGATCTATCACGGCTCCGGCAATTCTATATTGCAGATGTGATGCTAAACATTAAGAAATTAGGGTTTTAGCCAAATTAAGATTTTTGGTGGCAGTAATCCTCTGTTATGGCGGCGGCCAACCCTAAACCCTAAGAAATTAGAGTTTTTGGCAAATTAAGATTTCTAGTGGTGGCAATCCTCTGTTGCAGAGGTAGCGACGTGGCGTTAAACCCTAAGAAAGTAAACCCATAGGCAGAAACTCTTGGTAGATGATCGAAGACCGAACCAAAACTTGATCAAAGATAGGAAACTAACTTGACAAATAGGTCATAAGTATTCCAAGTATCCTTATGTCGGAAAATTTTGGTGATCGGATGCCTGATGTGCCTCCACCTGCGGCAACATCGATGGCAACAGAAACATTATCTTGGTTGGGTTGACTAGACATTTCCCAACGTAGGTGGCTCACATGCACTGTGTCTAACAATAGAGTTCGCTGGCCAATGTCATTTTAAAGTCAAGAACACAGTGGCAGTGTAGGTCACATGCATCAAGAAAGCAACAAACAAAGGCGATCAAATTGGGTTCAAGGTTTTCAGGTGTGACTGTTATTTTCGGTGTGATAGAGAATGTCAAATTCGAGAGGCAATGCGGTCAAAGATCTTAGATTGTGAAGGTGGTTCTCTGGGTATATTTTGGATCTCCGAGATTTACGCAAAAAAAACATGGCTCTAAAACCATTTAGAAGTTCATTATATTTTCTTAAAAGAAAATTTAGTTACATAAAACAATGAATAATATAAATAGTTTAAAATGGGCCTAAACTAAGCATGAAATACAGGCATAATACAACAAAATAACACCAAAGGAATAACCGTGACAACTTACAGGCGAAAATGATGCTCTTTCAAGATAATCACAACCATCTAATGAGACATGCTTGAGTTGAGGGCATCTAAGTTCAACAGAAGTAATTGCACGGCAACCACCAAGTGAAAGACTGACCAAAGATTTACTGCAGAAGCTCACTGTCGTCAAACTCTGAAAGTAAGAAGTGCAATTAGATATGCAAATTATAATACATAACATACTAATATATCAATGGCACAAATAGGTTAAGTAAAACTATTTATAGGTTCACAATAAACATGTTAAATGTTCTATCATACAACTTCCAATTTGTGTGTGGAAAACCCCATTCCAAATTCGTTACATCATTATTATTATTTTTTGTTTCCCATTTTCAACAGAATTCATACTTGGATCAAATTGAACAACACTTGTTTTGTTTATTTGGCTAATAGACAGCAAACAGATCATGTCCAACATTGACAAAACTTGATCCTCTGAGATTTTAAGATCCAATTACTTAAAAGAATACCAGTAGCCTCCATGTAGAGACACTAATTATAGAATGACCAAAATGTAATTCACCAACGCAGAAAATTTATTTTTATCATAGTTAATTTCATTAATGGGTGGAGCCCAAAAATGTTAGATTAAGAACTGAATGAGGATGTGCAAAACAAACCTCACAATTATCAAGGACCAATGACCTCACTACAGGACAGCCTCCTCCACTGCTGAAAACTTCACAAATGGAATTCGTCAAGGATTCACATTCAGAAAGGTCTACTTCTTGCAGACAAGAGCATAGCAGTGCTAACTCTTTCAAGCTTTCTAGCTTTTGCAACACTAATTTCTGCAAGTAAATTCAAGTAAAATTATATGTAAAATTACAAACAGATCATGCTTACAGCTTAAATGCATTTCCATAATAATTCATGCCAACAAATAATTCATGAATTAAAGTACCTCAAGGACATTCGATGTAATACTGATTCTCTGGAGGGAAGGGCAATTAGAAATTGTAACTGATGACAACCCTCCACTCTGTAAATTTAAATCAGCGAATCTGCAGAGATACACAAGTAATCATCACAGTTGAATAATAAAATAAAAAGGATTGATGTCGAGGGCAGATGGTCCAAGAGTATGGCATACTTCCGGCAGTGTACAAGCCGTATATCCTTCAGGCATGGAAGATTCAAAGATACTGATGTCAATAGGCTGCAATTATCAAGCTCAAGAACCTACAAAAGATATGTAAATGATATGAGGCATGAGCAACCTATGGTCGAAACCATAAAATCACGGGAAAACATGAGATAATGGACAATAGCAACAAACCTCCAGCAAGTAACTAAAAGCTATAGCAGCCATTGAAGCAGAAGTAATGCCCTCACAACTATGCAGCTTAAGAACTGTCAACGTTGGCAGTCTCACACCCTACAAGAAATAATAATGTGTCAGAGTAAACATAAATTCTATATGATGTAGCAACTGTATATATATATATATATGTATGCATATATCCATGAAACATTCCTCCCCAAGAATAATTATCTTACTTCAAGTGAGATGTTTGGGCAATATGAGGCATCAAGAATTCGGAGATTTCTACAAGCCCGGGCTATTTCCCCAAGTGTCTCATCACTCACATACGAACAATTCGACATATCCAAGGATTCCAATAGTGGGCAGGATGTTGCTATTGAACAAATTGCACCATCAGAAAGCTTGTGACAGGAAGCAATATCAAGTTCTTGCAAAATGGGACAATTGAGTACTGCATGAGACATGCTACTACGCCTGAGAGACAAGGTTTCAAGGTGTGGACATCTGTAGAAGACCATAACTATAATTAATATAGTTGAAAAACAATAGGACAAAATGAGACAAAAATGGTTAACTTTGTACCTGACAGATATGCGGAGCAGACGGCATTTCAGTATGTGAAGCTCAACTAATCTATCATTTGAAATGGGTATTTCCTGAGGGCCACTCCCCAAAGTAGCATGATTGATAACTAATTTATTCAACATGCGGCAATCAGTTAATGCTTGGAAAAATGCCTCCGGTAACTGGCCTTTGCCCAGAGTTAAACTCTCAAGATTTCTGAGACAAATCAGAGGTTCATAATATAAGACTGACAAATCAGAGCTTCATAATATAAGACTACCACAGTTAAACCTTCTTACAAAAATGCATATTGTATATACCTCAATGAAGTTACTGCTCTCATTCCAAGAAGATCAATTCTCGGAGTACCATAGACATTCACACTTGTAGCGTTTGGATATCGGTCACACATGGTTTCAACTAAATGAAAGAAGAAAGTTAAAAGTAAGTTCTTAACCTGATGGGATAAGAAAATAACATATGCATGTAGGAATGAAAAGGCTTTAAGCCGAATAATAGTTGGATTTTGCATGATTATAGTTCACATAAGCTCAAGTGTTCACTGAGCATTCTTTAAGCCAAATAGCAAAAAGAACTTTGAATCCATATTTATGTCAAAACGTCATATAATTTAGCCATATAATGAATAAAAAAATCGTTGAACAAATAGTATATCGCAATTAAACTACACTCACATCGTTCGATAGACATGGCCTTATTCTCAAAATTTAAAAACCGCCAAAAGTCTTCATGACAACTTGTGTCTCTCCACTGCCTGCAAACCCCTGCTGCTTGACAGAGATCAATGAGGTCTAAGAAAGAGAAAACCTGCAGCAAATAGCATTCTAATTTCTAAGAAAATGTCTTAACACTTAAAAACAGAAAATAAATAAATTATGTTTTAACATGAATCATCTGTAATACTTACTGCATGCAATATGTCATCTGGAAGATCCATCGAAGCATCTAAATAGTCTGTTTTACGAGCAACATAGTCACTTCTCGTGTTACTGTTCATAACATTAGATTCAAGTACATTCATAGAGTCAGTTTCCTTCTGAACTGGTGTAGGATAGTGAATCTCATTTTCAAAAGTAGTAAGCTCATTCCTGCATACAAGACATATCAGAATGTGCATATATATCTAAAAAACAAAGAAATAGATTGTGTTCTTTGGAATTTTGTTTTATCTTTTAATGGGAATCATGAAAGTTGCATAGTCAAAGAACTTAAATCAAATTCCAAAAGAGTGCACCCAAAGAACCATGATTGCTAATGACAACTAGTGCACAGAGGCAGGACTTCTTAAACCAACAATAGCCTTATTTGAATACTAACAGATAAAATCATAAATCAACCACTAATACACAATAGACACTATTAATTTCAAAAGTGCCTAGTTTTACAAAATAATATTTTATACTATTTATCATCAAATTTATGATAACTAAGATTATTGGATTTCCGTATTAGTATTTTGGTGGAACATGATTACTATGGGTGTGTTTACTTGTGCAACTTTGATTTTGGTTTTACTATTCCAATAATTTTTTTCCTTCAAAAACATCAAATCAAACACCTATTTTTCATTTATTATATTACACTAAAATTAAATTTTAGTATCAAAACATCACATTAATACATATTTATATCACATCAAACAACTATTTTGATTCAAAATTTTACTATTCAAAACCAAAACTCAAAACTAAACTCTCACAAATACACCCTATGATATTAGAGACGCAAACTAATATTTCACCTAATTCCCAAATAAAATGTGATTTTCAAATAGATCATAATGACCATAATTGAAGTTGTGAGGATGAAAATTGCAGTAATAACTTTACCCAAATGCCCCAATTTCCTATTTATGCTACAACTAGGGGGACAAAAACAGGCTAACTGCTAACCCCTTATACTGGAATTTTTTATCCAACAAAATAAAACTTTGAGGCTATTCTTAGGCTCATCTTGTGCTGTTCTCAACAGTGTGGTATCCAACAAACATATTGTGCTTACCAAAATCAATTGTTATTGATTTAGTACAACATAATTATAATAAACATATAAGGCCTCTGTTATGTTTTTTGCTTGGATTAATATTAACTCAAATAAAAAGTTCAAAGGACTCTTTTAAGAAGCTATTCACTTTAATAAAAAATTCAAAGGATTCTTATTCCCAACTTAAAAATAAACAGCTTCTAACATTAACGCTAAATATAGTTTTTCTGCAAAGTTTCAAGCTACTTATTCAAGTAAAACTTAGAAGAAAATACAATTAGAAAATAATTTACTTGACTAAATCCAAAAACTCATTACCGTGACTAGATTATATTCTCCAAGTAGTTTTAAAGTCAGTATCAAACATTTGGGATTCTAACTATGGCATTCACATTTAAGACAGAGAACTATGCAAGGAAGTGCGCCATTTAGCGCTTTAGATGAAAGTTAGGTATGTGAGGGAGTTTAAAGATCAAAGAAATAGGCGGAATATATCATTTAAACTTGAATAAGTACACAAATTTCTAAGACATTAGCTCACTTCCGAGGGATCTAATAAAAAAATCATAATTCAAGATATATTTATAAGGTTTGGATGGACAGCCCTAAGAAAAGGCATACGAAAACGAATTAATAACCGATCATATTTGGATAAGTGCATCATACAGCACCTGCAGGCATTTCTAGAGAGAGAGCTTACGTCGAATAGGAGGTCATTTTGAGCTTTTTATTCCTACCGCCACGCTCACAATCATCTCTGACTGTAACAATCTTCTTGAATGAGCAGGAAGACTCACCAACCGACCCAAATTTCACCCCTCCACTTGAAGAATGTGTTGGCTTTGGTTCCTTCATAGACATCAACACACTTTCACGCTCATCATCATAATCAGAACTCTCGCTTCTCTCATGATGGATAGCTCTCTTGCGACCCCCATATCTCTTTCCAGTAAAACTGCCCCAAAAGTCCTGAAACCCTAGCTCAGAATCATCATTCTCCATTTCAGCTGTTCCACCCTCTCTCTCGTTTTCCCTTTCCCCTTAATACTGCAATTGAAGAATGTAAATACAACCGATACTAACAATATCACCTTCCCTCTTTTCCTTCCGAAGCACACACAAGCAAAAACACCAAATCTCCATACGCAATGACAAAAAGCTCTAAGCTTCACTAACCCTAGCTAACAACCCCGCAAATTTCACCCAAATATTACGAGAAAAAATAAAAAGTATAAACAACACCCGGTTTCTCCAATCTCTCCGCAAAATTGTCTTAAATCTCATAAAATATGGACACAAAAGCTTCGCATACGGAAACAAATTAGATCTCTAAATGGGGACAGTGACAAGTTCTGAGAAGATACCTTATCGGAGACGATCGGCGGCAATGGAGGCGATCCGGAGCAGTAATTAGACTAAAAGTCTCCGACTGGGTCTCAATCTTGGCCTATTTTGCGATGCGACACGAAAGATTTCGTCCGAGGATGATTAGCAATAGTTATTATTTTTCATCGACAGAGTGCCCTAATTTGAACTTCGACAGCGTCGTCCCGAGAAACATCTGCCCCTGTGTTTGTTTTGCGTAGAAATAGATTTTTCTGTTTTAGTTTTTAATACAACGATTTTGAAATAATTATCTATAAATATGTATTGATATTTTAATACTATAAAATTGAAATTTAATTTACTTTTTTCTTTTTGTTTATTATAGTAAAAAAATATTTATATATTTTTTAATTTTTATCCATTATTTTTATATTTATTTATATTTATGCTTTCTTTTTTAACATCCAATATATATTAATTTCACAAAAGTTTCAATTATATTTTTATTTTTAAATAAAAGTACAAAAATAATATTAAACACTTTACTTTTTTTTTTTTTTTTTTCCGCTTAAAAGTTTTGAATATAATTTTGGCGGACAAATGAATAATACTCTTCTCCCAAACATTATGTAATATTTTTTTTTGGTATATCTCAAATATTCTGCAACATTTTCAAAATACTTCCTCAGTATACCGTGTCTTGTAGACAGAAAGGGATGTAATTAATAGATAATTAAGAATGTATTAATAAAAATAATTATCCTATAATATAAATAATTATAATAAATTAAGATTAAGATAATTAATTAGTTTAATTAAAATTTAAAAAAATTAAAATGTTTTAAATAAGATTAAAATGTATAATTATTTTCCAAAAAAGAAAAGTGACATGGTATGTGGGACGGACAGAAACGGCAATATGGACATGGTACGTGGGACGGAGGGATATGAAATAATTAGTTATTAATGGATGACTTGGTGGTGTGGAGATGAACTTGTGACCATGACGTCGTTTGTTTGGGTTTGGGGGTTTGAATTTTATATTGAGATTTGAATAGTAAAAATTTTGAATTTGAATAGTTTTATGATGTGATATAAATAAGTATTGATGTTAGGGGTGGACATGGTTCGGATATTTGCAAATATGCAGGTATTTGATATCCGAACCAAACCGAACAAATACCCGAAACCGTGAACCGTATTCGAACCGAAAATATTTGCAATATTTGCAAATAATTCGAACCGAACCGAAATAAAAAAAATAATATATTAAAAAATAATTAAAATTCTAATTAAATCAAAATATTTGCAAATATTTCAAATATCCGAACCGAAACCGAACCGTAATCGAACCGAAACCGAATCGAATATAATTATTAATATAAATAAAAATATAATAACATAAATATATAAATATATTCGGTTCGGTTAACCGAACCGAAAAAAATATCAAAAACCGAAACCGAACCGAACCGAGCAACTATCAAATATGCAGTATTTGTATTCGAACCGAATTTGCTCGGTTAACCGAAAATTCGGTTCGATTAAACAGTTCGGCGGTTCTGTTCGATTTTTTTGCCCACCCCTAATTGATGTGATGTTTTGAATGTAAAGTTGATTTATAGAATAATATAAAAAAATAAGTGTTTGATTTGGTACTTTTTTGGGAAAAAATTGTGTGAATAATACAAATCCTATGGAATCCTTCGACCAAACACACTTTTAATCTTTATTTCATACTTTAGTCCCTACGTCATCCAAATAAAATAAAATAAAATATATACTTCTCTCCATCAATCTAAGCAGATCCTCGGTCCCGGGCTTTGACCAGGTACTAGGAGTGCCGCACACACACATGTATATATATACATGCACACCCCTGTGCCGCACACACATATGTATCTAAAAATCCGTGTCAAATTAAATGTACCTTGTTTGGGAAAAAGCGAGTATTAAAAAAAAATAATAATAATTTTGAATTAGTTTGATTGTGATTTGAAAGCAATTTAAATAAATTATTAAATTTAAATTTTTATTTAAATAGTATTTTAATATGATATTTAAAAAAAATATATAATATATATTTATTAATCACTTGTACAAGATAAATAAGAATGAAATCAGAATAAATGATTTATGTTTTAAAAGAAAATTTCTTTTATGAATAGAAATTTTTTTCAAAAAAATCCATGACAATCTTATTTTAATAAGGATAAGAGAGTATTATTAAAATAAGGATAAATTTGTTTTGATAGTTTGTGGTTAGAAATTTAATTTAAGGTAACATATGTAACATATAGTGTGTTATTAAATTATATTGAATTTTACTATTTATTTTTCTTCTTTTTACTTATTCTTTATTTATTATATTATACTAATTTTATTTATTATTAAAAAATATTATGTTTAATACTTATTTTTTATATAATATCTAATAATCATATATTTGAATTTTAAATTTAAATAATCAGCTTGTTCACCGAATATTTTTCAATTCAACAATTCTTCATAAAAATTAGCATTGCTAGAGATAATCACAACCTTTAATCTCATTTAGCATATTTAACAGAAGGCTAAAAATGTAATTTTGTTGATTTAATGATGAGATTCAACATTAAAACATAACATCATCACATGATCCTTAGCCAAAATTTAATTATGGTAATGACTGCAAATAATTTTAAAACATAATTCATCTACCACCACTAATAATAGGTTAAAGCATAAAAATATGATCCTTTTGGACCAACAATTACTAAATATTTGTGACATTGTTAAACAAACAAGCGTTTCTAATTCTCCAATAGTTACACATATACTACATAGTTGTATATACAATATATAGAACAATACGTGTTTCTTTCGTTAATTAAGTTTTTTCAAATTTTACTATTTGAATTTTATATTTTTGGAAAATAAATATATTTTTTTCTCTCACAAAACATCATATTAAAAACTATTTTAATACCAAAGAAACACACCGGAATCCATATGTATAAAACATGAGTGTAGTCCCGTAAAGGATGACCTAATTGTGTAGGGAATAAACTTGTGAACGTGATGTCATGGATTCAAATCTCAACGCTTCCAAATCCACCTGCCACACATAGTTCGCATAGTGTGACTTGCCTTGTTGGGCCTAATTTGCAAGGTATTGGTTCGATCGGGGATTTACCCGTATACATTTTCGGGTAACGGCTACAGATTCCACATCATAAAACAAAAAAAAAAAAAGAAACAAGTGCATTTGTCTACATATAATAGTACAATATTAATATACAATACATATTCTGACAGAATATAATATAATTTTACATAACACAATATTTATTTATTTCAACACAATACTTATATTTATACAACACATTACAATATATAAACTATACAAAAACATCGACCGTCCACCTCCATTATATATATATTGATTTGATCCATTCAGTACCCAATCCGCCGCTATAAGAATTAATATATACCATCGATTAAGTTTCCAATATTTTCTAATTTTGCCAATATTTTACAATAAAATCGACACCAATATCAACGATTGAAGACAATATACAACACAAATGATAGCAACAACCAAGACAGCATGAAGTATCCAACCAGCCTCGTCGGCCCTTCATCCTCAGGCTCCTACAAACCAATATCGAATAATACGTCGATAATAAATAATCATTCATAGTAAACACACAATAGTCGTATCACATGTACTCCCTTTATCGTAAAATATTTACTATTATTTCTAATTTGAGATGTTTAAAACTTTTGCAATCTCTCTTTATTTATGCAAAGCCTTTTTTCCATTTTATCATTTCTAAATACAATTTATAAAAATATTTTAAATAAAAAGTAGAAGTAAAGTTGTAAAAAAGGTATCAAAATTGTACTATTTGTACAATTGATCTTGAACAAAAATTGACCGATTAAAATTGAAATGGAAGAAGTATTATATATATGAAGACAAGAAGTTAGAGAAAGGGATACCCGAGGAGGAGGGATGGCGGTGGGAGTTTGAGTGATATCGACCTCGAAAGGCCACATATATTTCTCCGGTTTACCGCTCCTCGCCAAGCTCCAATCATACATCCGTCGCTCCTCCACGGATGATAATATGTCGTGAGATTCCTACAGGTCAAGTACGACGCATGATCACATCTTATTCACCATCCACAAAAAATTACAAATTCAATTCTATGTCTATAATGAATTATCACTCTTGTTCCGTAAGTTTTTTCAACAGCATTTTGGTCCTATACATTACAAAATACTCATTATCTAAGGACCGAAAATGCCAGTAATTTGTTTATTAATTTGTGAATGTCATAATATTTTGCAAGGTATAGGTCTTCAACAAATCACTAAAATATATAGGATAAAAATAATAATTGACCATAAGTACACGTAGTGGTGGAACCGGCCTTCGAACTTTAAGGGGCTGGACACCGATTCACTTCTATTAATTCAATGCCGTCTACTTTGATTTATTTTTTTCTTTGCATAACAACAACAACAACAAGTGAATAAGAAGAATGTAGTAAAGTAATAAACTTAGAATTAAGGGAGACATTATACTATAATTATATAAAAAAAATTACTTTTTTACATTAAAAGTAATTTTATTTTTCCCATTAAAAATTCTATTATTTTTATTTTTCCCAATTCAAACACACACGCAATCCACCTTAGATTGAACCCATGACTTAACTATTACGCAGGATGTCTCACCACTTGATTTACAATAATTTGATTTGAAAAATATAATTTTTTTTTGGAAGGAGGGGGGGCGGGGGTGGGGGCCTGGTGTCGGATAGCCCCCATATGGATCCACTCCTAATTGCGAAGTTTCTTTCGCTAACCTTAGGCAAATTTATCGAGCAGATGTTGTAATAACGAGTCGTGAGTCATGCATAGATACCTTCAGAAGCTCGAGCTCCTTGCCAAGTTCTTCCTCGGACAGCCCTTTGTTCGTCGCTTCCGCTATTTTGTTTTTGTACGCGACATCGACCTCCTCGTAAGAACATCCGCTTCTGAGCCCAAGTCTCCCATAATGATCGACGTCGGTGATGGCTGCACCAATCGTAATTTGTAACCTCATATAGAACATAGAGTGACATTTTGGAAGACGGGCGACAAATGGCGTTTACCAATGCCGCGCAACGCCTTCTCCACATTGAGCGCGGATATAAGCGACGGAGGCCCTTGGGGAACCTCCATTGGTGCCTCGGATTCTTCTTCGGTCGCCATTGCACTTTCACTTCCATCGCTGCAATTTCTGATCATACGCAACGATGATGGCAACTTTTGTTGCTTTGTTGTCCTAAAGCGGGTGGGGTAATGTCCGGCGTGTGCGGCCCGCGGCGACGTGGCGGCCGCCGCCGTAAGTTTGTTGATGGATCTATGAGACACTTTGGAGAGGTAGGGAGTTAGAGAAAAAACACAACTTGAATTTCTAAATTCAGGACATATTACAACTTGTCCTATGATTTCAAATAAATTCCTCTTAATGTTGAGTAATTTTAAACATTTAATAGTGTAAAATAACATATTCAAATTCCAAAGTACTACTGAGTCATTCCTGCTCAGTTCGGCTCGATTTAAGTTCGTTCGCAAATGTAAATTAAGTTGAACAATATATATAGACTTGTTTTATTAGTGAACGAATCTGAACTTTGTTCACGAAAGTTCTTTAAAAAATATATATAAAATTATTAATTAAAAAATTAAATAAAATATTGTATATATGAATTAAAAAATAAAATAAAACATCATACTTATTCAAACAAGTTTAAATGAGTTGAACAAGAATACGAGTTCCAACAATAAAATTGCTTTTAAGGAACCGAACTCGAACACTACAAATGGGCTCAAATGCTTATCGAATGAATACATTCCTTCTTCGTGAACGTTAACGAGCGAACCAACACAAATACTTTAAATTCTGATTGGTTCGGCTCGTTCTACGAAGTAATTTAAATTCTGTCCACATATTCAAATCCATCAAACCAAAAGAACTGCATTTAGACCACTGAATGAATATTCGATAAGATCCAAATCCAACCTCAGCCAGGTATACATATATCCAACACATTCAATTTACGTGTATATATATATATATGCATGTATAATTCTGCTCCATTTCTGAACTCATACTTCTTACACAAAACTCAGGCAATACACATTCCAAGTAAACAAATGAAAACAAACTAAATCGAAGATATCAAAAGGATGATAGTCAATGCAGTGAAGTGATCTGAGAATTGAGACAGACATTAGAACTTATAAATTAATACCTTTGGATTGATCGAAGAAATGGAGAAAAACAAAGGACAAAGAGACCACATGTGATCTTGTCCCTCTTCTTCTTCTTCTAAAGCAGCAAGTCTCCACCGAAAATGGCGGACCAGAATTGGCGGCGGAGGCCATTTAATTTTTCTCAACCTGCGAAGAATCGATGCAGGAGGCAAAAAGCAGCGAGAGGGAAGTGAAGGCGGGGACGAGCACAGCCTTATCCACTTTTTTCCTTGCCCTACAAATGTTTAAGGACGTATTTATCCTTCCCAACTATTTTTGTAAAAAAATTTCAATTACGACAAATATCAGAGCCAGTTATGGGCCCACCACGCTTCCGCTGCGCCACTCTGATTTTTGATATCCATTTTGAATTATATAAATATATTAACACCAAATTTAATATATTGACAGTAAAAAAATACTCTCCCGTCTATTAACAATTTATTTATTTTTTCATTTTGGTCCGTCCCATAACAAAGTATCAATTTTATTTTTTAGTAATTGTACTATCTAAGTGACATTAAAAAAATATCATTTTAATTTAAAATATATTACACAAATGCCATTACTTTTATATCATATAATACTAATAAGTTTAGTTTAGTCTTTTTTTTTTATTAGTCTTTCAACTATATTTCAATATAATACTAATATTTCTAAAAATTCGTACAAAAAAATAAATGAATAAATAAATATGAAACAGATGAAATATTAGATAATGAGAAGATTACTTATTTTAAATAATATAAACAAATCTATTAACATAAATTTTAGATCAAAACGCCACACAAAGTCATGATTATTGCTGGACCTTTTATCACTTTAGTCTTTTAATCACGTGACAATTTACAATACTAAATATTGACGTAGCTAAATTAATTTTTGCATTTATTAGAAATAAATATATTTATATATTGATGTAATCCATGTCAATATGGTGCTACTATGTCAGTAAACGAGATAATATTTTAGTTGTAGAAGATATTTTCAATGTCTTCGGATTATATAAAAGATTATTTCTATATAAATTTTAAATTAAAGGACAAAAATAATAAGAGACATCACAAACAAAACTAAAAAAAATTCCTTTTTTTTTTTTTATTTTTTTATAATGGATTCATCTATATACGGAACCACATTGATAAAACATCAAAGGTGTGTGTTTTAATACTTTTAAAAGTCAAACAGTTACTGAATGTAAAATTTTATATGAAAAATAGGTATTAAATGTAACAATTTGGAAGAAAAATTTAGAGATTGCACAATAAAAAAACATTGGTAAAAAATTTAAAGAGAAAAACCCGCAAGTTGATTATTACTATATTTTTATGACTATGTGCCTCGATTTTCATATATAGTTCCACGGGGATTTTACAAATTGTGGGGGCTGAGGCAATAATAAACTAAGAGGGTGTTTGAGAAATAACATTTTTAAGAGCTTTTAGCTTATTGAACAGTTTTTAGCTGTTTGATCAGTCAAAAAGCTAATTTAGGTATTTGGTAAATTAATTTTTTGAAAAAGCTTTTTGGATTCAAAAAGCTAATTTTTGAAAAGCTCATCTACCAGCATTTTGAAAAAGTTTTTTCATTTTAATTTTGGTTATTCCTTATTTACCCTTAAAACT
Source organism: Andrographis paniculata (assembly GCF_009805555.1). Taxonomy (NCBI): domain Eukaryota; kingdom Viridiplantae; phylum Streptophyta; class Magnoliopsida; order Lamiales; family Acanthaceae; genus Andrographis; species Andrographis paniculata. The sequence continues at coordinate 2,667,894 of NW_026137589.1, forward strand.
TAATTATTTATTTTATACATATAAATATATTTTTTATAGCAGTATTTATTAATTATGTTTAATATATTTAATTTATTAAATTATATTTTTATTTTTGTGAATTTAAAATAATTACTATTATTAATTATTACATATAAATTATTTTATCGGTAAAATACATAAATTTTTAAAACTAAATCAAATAGAAAAATAAAAGTTATTTATTTATTTATATATGTTAAAACAATAATTAACATAATAAAAATATATATACGAAAGATTTATTATTTTATATTTACATAATTTCAATAAAAAATTATTATATTTTAGTAAAAATAATTTTCTCAAATTTAAATAATAATAATAAAAATAAATATTTTATAATATTTTTATAATTTTTAATAATTAATAACAAAAATTCTCATAAATTTCAAACCAAAATAAACAGAATTAAATATTTTAAAAAATAACATATCAATGTCCTTAATAGTCATTTTATGTATAAACAACTAATGTCAAGTAGTTGTTTTTCCAAACACTTTAATACAAACCGCTAATTGAATCAACTAGTCAAACCAGCTAATTGAATCAGCTAACAGCTAACAGTTAACAATTAACAGCTAATTGAATCAGCTAATAGCCAAAAACTATCAACTAATTGCCAAACGCACCGTAAAAGACACTATAATCATATATATATATATATATTAAAATTTCAGTCCCACAATGATACATTAAAGATACACATAAAATTTATGAAGATTAAAATTTACAATTTTTTTTTTGAAATTAAAATTTTAAAAATTGAAAATTAAATAAATATAAATCAATGTTCAACGAAAAATAAAAAATATTTAGTCCACTTTCACCGGAGTGATAATTTAATGTATTTGATAATTGAAAAATAAGTGAACGCAATAATACACGAGACTAAACTCGAACGCTTTTTTAAATGAGTCGGAAACCTACCTTAATTAAATCCTCTCTGGCCTGTCTAGAAGACAAAAATTCAATGACAACAATAACTATAAATTACTGCCAAGTTTTTTAGACTTGGTTGGAAGAACATTTACATGCTGTTTACAAATTTGGTATATAAATGAGTGAACAACATTTGTCCTAAATTACCAAAAAATAAAAAAGAAGTCATTTATTGGAATATCTATTCAACACCTTCTTTATTGTCTTTTACATTATCTACTCACATATGCTACGATATACATATATTGTATCGTGTTGTATAATATACTTATTTTACTGAAATGATAATATATTGTATTAAAAAAATAAGTAAACTGTTTTTTTAGTCATGTAACTGAACCCCTTTATCATTTTAGTCCTGTAAGTGGAGCATGTCGCAAACTAGTCCCATAAGTGAAAATTTTTTGCTGTTTTAGTCCTCCGGCGCCGGAGACGCCCGCGTGGCTCGCCAGAGGTGACGTGTCCGCCAGGTGTCCCGCCAGGTCAGCGACACCTGGCGGACACGTCGATTTTTTTTTTCGTTTGTTTTTAATTTTTTTTAATTGGACTAAATAAAAAAAATAAAAAAATATACAAATAAAATTTAAAATAAATTAAAAATAAGTTTTAAAAAAATGAAAAAAAAAATAAAAAATCCACGTGTCCGCCAGGTCAGCGACACTTGGCGGACACGTCACCACCGGCGAGCCACGCGGGCATCTCCGGCGCCGGAGAACTAAAACAGCGAAAATTTTTCACTTATGGGACTAGTTTGCGACAGGCTCCACTTACGGGATTAAAATGATAAGGGGTCCAATTACGGGACTAAAAAAACAGTTTACCCTAAAAAAATTATAATATACTATCAAAATATATGTTATGTAGTATATATTATTAAATGTGTTGTTTTCCTTATAAGGAAATAAAGAGTTAAAAGAATTCTTTATTTTCAATAAAAAGAAAAAAATAAGTTAATTATCACCCAATTTTATTTTATTTTATTTTTAAATTTAAATTTAACAAAAACTTATATATAAATATAATTCAAACATATTTCAAAATATTGCATTCAATGTACTTTTCAATTATTAACTTTTTAACTTTTCATATCTAATTCCAACAATAATGACAAATAATAACAAACCAGCTCTTGAACCAAAACATCATAAACAAAATTTTCTTTGATCAAATTTATTTCAATCATTTAAATTTTCAAATACTACTAATTCCAATAATTTTATTATTTTAAAATAATAATAAAAATTATATAATCTTATCACAATTTACATAAATTAATTAGAAGTTAATATTAATATAATCTTGTTTATTTTGTGTTTTTGATATATGTATTTTTTAAATTAGGTAGGGAGAATTGTGTTGATAATATAAATAATAGTATTTTGTAATGAATTATTGATTTTTTATAAGTGAATAATATACTATATCCGTCCGGCTTTAAGGGTCTTATTTACTTTTTGCATGTTGATCTTTAAATATTAGTTATTATATCAAAATGTAGTACAAATTAAGAAAAAATTTCAAAAATACTTTTATTAGTGTCTTATAATACTAATAGGAGGATATTTGTACAAAAAAAAATTATACAAATATAAGGATATTTTTAATGTTAAATACAATGACGCAAAAAAATAAATGTAACCCTTATAAACGTACAAAGAGAGTATATTATATATTGTGTTAATGTCTGTATGTTACATTTTTTAAATAATTTTTATGAGAAATCGTTACACCTAAAAATACTACCTCTAAATATTATTTATATATTATTAGAAAATAAAAATATATACAAGTAAATAAATTATTGTGTTTCTCATAAAATAATAGTAAATGTAATAGTTTTGGGCATTCTACAAATACCCTTTAAACCATAAATGTTAGTCAAATTGTGCCATTTTTAACTAGGGGCAAATGCCCTAAACTCAACATAAACCAAAAGACAAATGTAAATAATATTGATAAAAATTTATATATTAATATCAAGATATTTGAACAGTATTTGAGATCATGAATTTCCTAATTAGAAAATGAATATATAAATATAGGAAAAATTGCAAAAAATATCCCACATGTATACTCCATTATCACTTTTGTCATGTATTTATGACGCTGGCAAAATATATCCCACATGTTTGCAAAATTCGCTATTTCTATCATTTGGTCACGCGTCACACACAGACAAAAGACATAAATAACGACTTTTGTAAACAAGTGAGATATATTTTGCGAGTGATAATAGAGTATAAGTGATATATTTTTTTGCAATTTTCTCTATAAATATATCATGAATGGTGCCATACAGTTATATATATATATATATATATCATAAGATCATAAGATGGTAGTCCATACCATCTCTGAAAATATTTTCATTACATATTGAGTGTGAGTGAAACATGTGCTTTTAATGCATTATGGATTCACAACATAATGTGCCATAAAATTTTTTTTACACCATAAGATAAGATATATGCTTTTTCATGCATTACAAAATTAATATAGTACGACCAAAATTTAAAACGAAATAAATAATACTACAGAAAAAAAAATTATGGACAGATCATAAATTCATTTAGCATTTTTTTACTGTTCAATCCGATTCCAATAAAAAGATATTATTTTATCTTATAAAATATTACATTTAAATCGTTGTTTATTTTACAATACTTCACATCCAAATATATTGGTTTTTTTTTAGTTTGAATAGTTATTTCCACGTGAAATTTTGTGTGAAAAAATATTTTATTTATTTTTATAGAAATCGTGATAGTTGCATAATAAAAAAGTAAAATCAACTCTAAAAAAAAATACTATTGTATTTTTTGATAGTTTGAAATTTGAAAATATTTTAATAAAGGGAGAATTATTTTTTTTTTGTTTAATCCTGTACATATCTCCCTTACCATCCCTTACCATTTTAGGACCATAAGTAGACAACGTACTTGATTAGTACCATAACTAAAATTTTGGCGTAGCTAGGAACCGAATTTGTTTCCGTGACAACGTTGTGACATGCTGGAGATTACATAGATGGGAGATAAGCAATGCTTGATATCATTTCTACCAAATTCTAGGTCTGTTTACTTGTGAGGTTTTTACCCTAATTTTACTATTCTAATTTTTTTTTCACTCCAAAAATCATAAAATCAAACACCTATTATTAATTTAATATATTACACAATTTTTATTTTACATTCAAAACATCACATCAATACATATTTATATCAAATCAAATAACTATTTTAATTCAAAATTTTACTATTCAAAACGAAAACCCAAAATCAAAATCTTACAAGTAAACGCATTATAAGACCAATCTAATACATAATGTAATTATAATTCTAAAATGATTCTCAGGTAGATGTCCACTTGTTATCTACACAATCATGACATGCCACGATGGTGTCACACTAGCAATTTCCGTCACAAGATTATTATTGCCAATTTTTTTTAGTTGTAGTTATGGTTCCAAAATGATAAAAGGTCACGTATGGGGCTGAAGAAATTAAATAATTTTTTTTTTTAATAAATGGTAAGTGTGTTTACTTAGGGTGTGTTTCTTTGGGAGTTTGGATTTTGAGTTGTGATTTGAATAGTAAAAAATTTTGAATTTGAATAGTTGTATGATGTGATATAAATAGGTGTTGATGTGATATTTTGAATGTAAAATTAATTTTTAATATAATATAAAAAATGAAAAATAAGTGTTTGATTTGATGTTTTTGGGGGAAAAAAATGGAATGAATAGTGGAGATTTAATCCAATCCCCAAACAAACACACCCTTAGTATTTTTGGTTTGAAGTGTTTTTTATGTTAAGTCCGAAGAGCGTGTCGGTGATATAAAAATAGTTCTTTGTCTTGAATTGTTGATTTTTTATAAGTATATTAATTTTATATTATATATTATATATTTGAGTGAGTTTGTGTATATATTGTATTTTTTGTGATGATATTTATTGGAAAGTACGTCGAAATATTTTTGTTGATAAACACACTCGATGAGTTTTGAAACTAATAATTTTAATTAAGGATATGTTTTTGGAAAAAAATATCGATTGGAGTACAATAATAATTTTGAACATACAATGTTTGTTTGGAGGATTGAAATTTTAATTAAATATCTATTTTCACTTTTTATATTATTCTAATTTTACTATTCAATTATATTTTTCTTCTAAACATATCAAATCAAATATTTAATTTTTATTTATTTTATCACACTAAAATATAATTTTACTTTCAAAATATCACATCAATATATATTTATATCACATCAAACAACTATTTCAATTCAAAATTTTTGCTATTTAAATTTCAATAAAAATTCAAATTTTCATACTTAAAAATTAATTTTACATTCAAAATATCACATCAATATCTATTTATATAGCATAATATAATTATTCAAATTCAAAATTTTTACTATTCAAATATATATCACATCAAGCCCGTGGCTTTGAATTTTGATTTGGGATTTGAATAGTAAAAATTTTGAGTTTGAATAATTGTATTATGCTATATAAATAGGTATTAATGTGATATTTTGAATGTAAAATTAATATTTAGTATAATATAAAAAGTGAAAATAGATATTTGATTTGATTTTTTTTTGAGGTAAAAATTTTGATGAATAAGATTTGATTTGATATTTGATTTGATGTGTTTGTTTTGAGGTTTGGATTTTGAGTTGAGATTTGAATAATAAAATTTTTGAATTAGAATAATTGTATGATGTGATATAAATAGATATTGATGTGATATAAATAGTTGTTGATGTGATATTTTGAATATAAATTAATTTTTAATATAATATAAAAAATAAAAAATAAATATTTGATTTAATATTTTTGGTGAAAAAAATTTAGTTAATAGTAAAAATCCTATAAAATTTGCCAAACAAATATACTCACTACAAACACATCTAACGAGCATGCATATATGTATATTACTACAATAATAATGTTCAACGGACATCCAACGAGATAATTTATTTATTTTTTGTCTTTGAATTTGACCGTTTTTCCAATTTATATTCTTTTATATATTATACTTCGTTTTATGTGTAAGAAGACTGTCATTGATTTTTTGTACGTTGATATTTGAATTATTAATTATTATATCAATGCGTAGTAAAAATAGAAAATTATGTTTATTAGTTTTTTATAATATAAATATAATAACTTTTTTGGAGTAGATTATTTAAATATAAGAATATTTTTAATGTCAAATCTTGTACCGGGACGGAAGAAGTATATATTTAATTGATATTACCTATACCTAAAATTTTCTAATTATTTCAAATTTCATTATTTTCATCAATTATTTACGTACTAAATTTAATCGTAATTGGCAATAACTAATATATTATTGTTGTTTTTTTATTGATTTAAATGTATCTTGAGCATTAATCAGCTGACCCTATAATCTTTAATGACTCTTTCTTCTCTCTTGTTTTTTATTAACACTCACACACAAAAATATATATATATATATATATTGCTATATATATTGATTAAATTCTAAATTTTATGATTGTGTTTTTTTGGGACTTTAAGTTTCGAATAATAAAAAATTATAAATTAAATAATTATTTGATACCGTATAAATATATGTTAATAGGATGTTTTGAATGCAAATCTAGGGTTTGTTCGCTTACAATTTCAAACAAAAATCATCACTATTCACTTCACACCGTTTCAAATAAAAATTACCATTTTATCTTAAGAAATATTACATTATAATACTATTTAATCAAAAATTCAAATCAACACTTTATTTCAAATTAATTTTAAATTACAACCAAATAATTTTTAGTATAATATTAATAAACAAAAAAGAGTTTCTTAATTTTTATATTACATAAAAATTTACTAATAATAAAATTACAAGCATATTATTTATATTTATATAAATATATAATTTTAAAATACTTCAATACACAAATTTTAATTATATTCGCTACACAATTTCCTATACCTCACATAAAAAAAATAAAAAAATTCTTTCCAACAATCACAAGAACATTGAGTGGTTGGATCTCATCACCAATTATTGCTAATGGAAGCTGACACAAAAATCAGTAATTTATGAACACATATTTTTTTTTTCTATAAATTTTCCTTAAATTTAGAAGATAATGGATGTAAAAGACAATTTGAAATGATGATAAAAAATATGTATAGTTAATATCAATGGGGAAGTAAAAAGATGTAAATATAGTTAAAATCAATGGGGAAGTAAAAAGATATGAATTAAAAAGATGAATTAACATGAGGACATAAAATGTGTAATTATTGGACACCCAAAACATGCATATGAATATTACAATATTCATTCATAAATTAAATAGTATGTAATAGTGATATACGAGGGAGGAAAGGAAAAGGCTATTAGTAAAATGGAAATAGATTTCCCACAATTTTAATAGTTTCTTTCGGATCACATGTAAAAACAAGACAACTAAATTTAAAGGTAAAGTATTTTTTTAATCCCGTATATGATCTATTTATTATTTTAGAATTTTAAATAGATCATGTTCGAAAATAGTTTTGTAAGTAAAATTTTTTTGTTAAAATAGTCTTCCGGTCCCGAATTTGCCATGTTGGTTTGCTGTTGATGATGTGGTGCTGACGCGGCTGACATATCATTGCCACGTCAGTGACACGTCATAGGATCATTTTATGAAAATTTTTTACTTGCGAGACCATTTTCAAATATAGTCGATTTGAAATTCTAAAATGATAAAAGAGGTCAAAGATACGAGGCTAAAAAAAAGGCAGTTTAATCAACACATTTGCTAAAACAAAAAAATAAAAATTTTCACATATATGTCCCTGATATGGCGATGACATATCAACCACATTTGTCATCGTCACATCGCAATGACAGGCCAGCATAGCAAATCCGACACTGAAAGACCATTTTAGTGAATAATTTTTACTTGCGAAATTATTTTGCAGACATGATCCATTTAATTAAGAAACATTTTACCCGAAATTTTACTTTTTTTTTTTTTAAGGTTGTGAATGAAAAGTACCTACATACAACATGAATGCTGAAAAAAAATAAACACAGTATAATAAAAATGAAAACACAATTAGAAAACCAATAACGTACATAAAAATATTTTTTTTTTTAATCCCGGACTTCCGTATCATTTCAGTATCAGTATAAAAATCGTCCCTTGGTGAATTTTATTGGTAGAATCAGGGCCGTCTCAGACTTTTTTTAGACTCTGAGCGAAAATAAATTATAGGTCCTACTTTTACATAATTAAAATATATTTTTAATAATATTACTGATTGGCGTTGATTGAACAAGAGATTGAATGCGACCGTCTGGACAATGTTAATTTGAGAAAAAAGACGAAAGACGGCCTGTCTGAAAGTTCGAAGAGTAAGAAGGACTGAAGGAGGGTGAAAAATATAAGAGAAAAGGTGAGGCATGTTTGATCGAGTTGCTGAGAGCAATGCGATAGAGTGTGAGGTAAAGAAGTGTAGACGATTAAAAAGAAATAAAAAAAAATATATGATTAGAAATCAAAATTTAATTTTAAAATTAAATAGGTTAATTATGAAGAAGAAAAAAAATATAAATTAAAAATTAAAATTTAATTTTAAAATTTAATAATAATAATAGATAATATTTAAAATATAGACCCTTTATTAATTAGGGGCCCTGAGCAGTTGTTTACCCTGCTCCTGCTGTGAGTCGCCCTTGGTAGAATTGGTCATCCGGGAGATGCATATGTGGCACCCGCCAGTCATGCTGGAGCACACGTGTCCCTCGGGTAGATGCCGTGACTAAAATGATAATGGGGTCAATAACAAGATTAAAAGAAATTTCATGTGTCCTCAGGGTGGCTTCTACCCGGTAGACACGTGCAGAGCTGTTCTTGACTTTCGAAGGGCTCAAGGCAAAATAAAAATTAGGGGCCCTTAAATATATATATAAAATATTTTTTTAATTATAATAAAATATAAATAAAAAAAATATTTTTTCTAACATAAATTTAGTTTCGAAACTTAGCATAAATTTTTCATATACTTTAAAAATTGCATAACGCTTTCTTATATTTTAACAAACGCTATATATATGAAACCCTCGCCATGCAAAAAAAAAAAAAAAAAAAAAGATGAAAAGTCATCTTATCATTACCAAAAAATATAAAAATGAGTTTCATGGAACATTTTTTAAAGAATAAATGGTTCATGCCATTTTAAAAGTATATAAAAGATTTACAATGAGTTTCAAAATCATAAAGAAATTATTGATAATTTTGCCTAACAATAATAATAATAATTTTGTCTAATATTTATTATTTTTTTAGTGTAAAAAAAATAATTAAAACAAAAATAAAAGACCCCTAAATATTTATAAATAATCTACTCCGATTTTTTTTTACCTATAATAGAATATAAATTATTAAATAAAATAATTTCTTTTAGAATTTTTAGATAAAATATCAATAATAGTATTAATATTAACAATCTTAAAACAAAAATTAGAGACCCCTAAAATATGTATAAATAATATTTTTTTATCTATAATAAAATATAAATAATTAAATAAAATAAATTTCATAATATTTTTATATGCAAAATATCAATAATACTATTAATACTAACTTTGTCTATTTATTTTTAATGCATGAAAAAATATTTTTAAAAACCTCAGTAACAATATAGACAGAACTTAACCACCAAGCCATGCTATTGTATTAATACATTAATGTCAGATAATTTGTATGTATAAATAATTTTTATATAACATAAGTAAATAATGAGCTCCAATTTAGATTGAGCCCTGGCGGGCGCCCCTTTTGCCCGGGCCCAAGGACGGCCCTGGACACGAGTGCTCCAGCATGCAGACGGGTGTCACAGGCGCATCTTCAGCACCGGAGGACCAATTGTTCCAAAAAAAAAAAAAAAAAGTTCATTTAAGTAACGATTTTTTTATATGAACTCTACTTATAAGACTAAAATAACAAGGGTCATTACATAACTAAAAAAAATCATTTTCCCAAATAAAAAAAACGCCATAGGAAAAGATCAGAAAGACAACAAGTAAATGGAAATAGAAGGGTCGATTAGTATTAATTAAGAGTCGACTTGAGAATGCAGCTATAAATAGAAGTGCTGATTCCCACTATTTCATTCACAACGAAAAAATTAATAAAGCAATCTATACAGATAGATAGCATTAGCAATGGCAGGGAATGTCTCAGCTCCAATTGTCGCCGTGGAACCGTCATTCACTAACATCAGTCGCAACGATTTCCCTCCTGAATTCATTTTTGGGACCTCAACTTCTGCTTACCAGGTCTGTCTATGGTTGTGGCTACCTTAATTCTTAATCATTCTTCAGAGGAGTTTAACAAAGGATTCCAATATAAATTAATTTTGTTATTTGTCAGGTAGAAGGAGCAGCCACCAAAGGAGGTAGAGGCCCTTGTGTTTGGGATACTTACACCCTCATGACTCCTGGTTGATCTCTCTCTCTCTACAATTCTGTATATTCATGTGCATGTAGACATTGACTATTTTTTTTGAGGGTTACAGGTAAAATTTCTGATGGATCCAATGGAAATGTTGCTGTTGACATGTATCACAGATATGAGGTTACCTCTCTCTCTCTCTCTCTCTCTCTCTCTCTCTACATATATATATGTTTTCAGAGATTGTAGTGTCAACTTTCAAGTAGTCATGAACTTGATTGCCTTGACAGGATGATTTTAGGACGATGAAAAGCATGGGTTTGGATGCCTATAGATTTTCGATTTCATGGTCAAGAGTCTTGCCTCGTAAGTTACAATTAGTTAATGAGCTACAAACAATTGGTCGATCATAATCTTGATTTTAATCTTAGCTCACAGGTTTGTTGTTTGATGTGTTTATTTTCTTAATTAGAGGGAAAAATTAGCCTTGGAATCAGCCAGGAAGGAGTCGATTTCTACAATAGAATGATAGATTCCCTCATGGACAAAGGTGCTTGTCCAAACTAATGTCTCAAACCTCTCTCTCCCTCTCTATGCTATACAAGTAATCAACATATATTTATATATATATATCTCAACATATTTATAATACAATATAAGTTATATTATAATTCAACATATGTTATATTATAACTTAGCATATGCTGTATTATGTGTAAATATATGTCGGTTATGTATATGACATATGCTAATTCAGTCAAATTAACATCATATTGACTTAGCCGGATCAGCATAAAACCTGCGGCCATATATATATATATATTCAGGCTAAGGTTGTTTTATACTCTTGTCCGTTAACTACACGCAGGAATTGAACCATTAGTTACATTGTCTCACTGCGATCTTCCCGAGTTTTTGGAACAAGAGTATGGTGGCTTTTTGAGTGAAAACTTCGTGTAAGTTGTGCAATATTTGTCTTCAAGATTCATTGCAGTTTGACAAAATTTAATTTGGGTAAGAATTGTCATATTAAATTCGAACTTCCCAAACCAATTCATTTTCTTGATCTTTGATTTCAGGAAGGATTTTCACGACTACGCCGAATTTTGCTTTTGGCATTTTGGAGATCGGATCAAGAAATGGGCCACTTTCAATGAACCATATATGAGCTGTTACTATGGATATGTTCTTGGGCTTATACCGCCTAGTCTTGCGCAACCTATTATAGAAGGTGACAATGGCGCCGACGGTGAACACCACATCCATAACCACAAGTTTCACAAAGGTGTTCCTGCCAAAACATCAGCTCTACACCGCAAAGGCACAAGTTCACCAAAAGATGTGTTCGCTGCGTCCAAACACATCCTCCTTGCTCATGCCAAGGCAGCTGAATGCTACGAAGCCAAATTTAAGGTATTGTACATAATTAAATAAATGTGTCCGATCCATATATATTTCTTCGGTTAACTATAATTATGCTATATTTTCTTTTTTGGCTGTAGATTAAATTTATGTACAATTTATTTATACTAAACAATTTTATTTACTTACAATTTTATTATTTCTACTTTGACAAATAATAACAATTTACTTCTATTTATTTCTATGTCTCACATAACATTTTTATATATACTTCAATAAATTTTCTATAATCTTCATTTTTATAATCTTTAGTCATCCAAACTCATGCATGCTTGACTGGTCACGGATTTTATGAAAATTGAGTAAAAATAACTTTTTTTTTAATAGTAAAAAAAAATATAAAAAAAATAATATTTTTTTACTTAAAAAACGAAATAAGAATATTTTTCTGTAACAAAAAAAATATGACCATAAGTTTGAATGACAGGATGAAATATCAAAATATATATCATTATTTCTTAGGAGTTAGTATTGAATTAAGGGATGTGATGTTCAGAAACACCAACAAGGTGAGGTTGGAATAGTCCTCAATTGTATCTGGAATGAGCCTTACTCTGATAAACCAGAAGACATAGAAGCTGCCAAAAGAGCACTCGACTTCCAAATTGGATGGTGAGCTTAGCTTATGATCTGTCTAATTCTCATTTCAATCTTAATTTGTTTACTCCATCTTACAATTAATTAATTTGATCGATGTAGGTTTCTTGAGCCATTGTTGGGAGGTCAATACCCAAAAAACATGCTAGAAAATGTCTCTCCTGGAGATCTCGATCCATTCAATGAAGAAGAATCGAAGCTGCTCAAAGGCACCCTCGACTTTTTGGGAATAAACTATTACACAGCCAACTATGTAGCTAACAATCCACACCCTCATGGGGTAACTCTCTTCGATTACGATCAGAAAATCAAGACTTTAAGTAAGTCTTCTTCCCCATGACTCTCGCCAACCCTAATCCTTTGTTATTTAATGTGTTTTGATATGAAAAATTGACATATTTATGTCTTATTTTCCACTCCTCTCAGATGAAAAAGATGGATGGCGGCCAATAGGTCCACTGGTAAGTTTCTTCGATGATCGGTTGGGGGATTAATGGATTAATAAACACTTACAACTACTTTGGTAAAAGTCGATTTAATTGTTACTTATTTAAGTTACCTTTCTCACTATTACAATATCTATATGGCTTGATGCTTCAGGCTCCAGGTTCAATGCCCCTTTACAGAGTTCCATGGGGTATTCGCAAGCTGTTGAAATACCTTAATGATACATACAACAATCCCACATACAACCTCCCTGCTATTTACATAACCGAAAATGGTAAGTCTAGCTATAACACCATATCCAAAAGCTCTATTTAGTTATCAAAACTCTCTGTAACTTCAATGGTATTTTAAGATTTTGACATTGCTTTAGGAGTGTGCGAAGAGAACGACTACAAGCTCACTGCAAAGGAGGCGTGCAAGGATCCAATCCGGGAGAAGTATCTCCGCGATCATATTGGAAATGTTCTCGAAGCCTTGAAGTAAGTTATTACTACAGATATTCAGTTCATTATTATTATTTTTTTTTATCAATTAATAACACCAGCCTTTGTATTGGTTAATTCTAATTTGGCAATGGTTGCATTCATGTAGAGATGGTGTTAACGTAAAGGGATATTTCATATGGTCTTGGTGCGACAACTTCGAATGGATGAATGGATACACTGTGAGATTCGGCATCACTTACATCGACTATAAGAACAATCTGAATCGGCACCCCAAACAGTCAGCCATATGGCTAACCAAATTCTTGGCAAAAAGTGAAAACGACAAATAAATGAGCTCGAGGGAGGCGAAATAATAACTTCACTGCTATGTATGGGAGTGTAAGCTTTGAAATAATTATAGCACTATCCTCGTGCGTGTGCTTTTCTTGGTTCTCTTACCTTGTGATCGTTTATATGCTTTCGATTATAAACTATTTATCAAAAATAAAACAATATATAGTTATATGTAACACAGGTCATTTTTTTTGGTTGTTTCATACACCACTACAAGAAAAAATTATTTTTGTAACAATTTTTTTTGTCTTTAAATCTACTTTTCCCGTTACCGATGATTAGAGACTGAATTAGGAATGGAATTACGTTAGCTACATGAACTTTAGGGACGGAATTCCGTTACAAATATATTATTTTTTTGTAGTGCACAGGATAAATGAACTGATGTTATTTATACAATAATTTGTAATTCATGGACCTCACTCTATCTTTTACTGTCAAACTTTGTTTAATATCTACATTGATGAATTTATCTATAATTTTGATAAAAATAGAAAAAATTGATATATATATATATAGTATTGGTTTATATTCACAATATCCTGATAATTGTTACACTTCACACGATTTTGAATATCGATGTATTTGTAGGTTCGATAGTACAAGAGAATTTGATTTTCATATAAAAAAAAGGTAATTTATGTATTGAATAATTACCTATAAACATATATATTGATGGTACAAAAGATTACGCTTTGTTGATGTCAAAAATCAAGTGCGGAAATTCTTTTTACATTTGATATTCGTACCAATGTAGAATTTTGATTGTACTTCTGTTGAATATGGTGACATAAATTCTCTATTAAACTTGCTAGCTTACGATCCTCTCAACTTTTAGCCCAACAATTTTAAAACAATTAGCGGGTTAAGTCAACTTCAGCGGGCAATCTCGCTTGCATTTCCACCAACACATAGGGTGGCCAAGCTATACATCTATTGTCAAAATTTTGGTAACTATTCGAAGATGAAGGCGAGCAAGCTAGTGAATCAATAAGTTCATTGCTATTCACCCACATCGATCGCGTCCTTCTACTCACTTTCGATTTTGACGGTATCCAAAATGTGTCCAAAATGATCATTAATTCAATATTCAATCTCAATGCATATTTTGTTCTAATTTCTTGGGCTTTTCTATCTTTACCCAAGACTCCTATAATATATATATATATATATTACGACCGTCCCATATTATCATTGGCTTTTTGCATATTAATCTTTGAATATTAATTATTATACAAAAATACCTCTATTAGTTTTTTATAATACAAATACAATGATATTTGTGGAGTAAATTATATAAATGTAAAGATATTTTTAATGTTAAATATAACGACGAAAAAAAAAAATGAGGCACTTTATATGGGACAGAGGTAGTATATCTTTATCTATCTCAATCATGGTTGAAATAGGAAATTGCTGTTATTTAGTGCTTCTTCGCGACATTGTAAGAGACCAACTTCTTTGAATTTATTGATAGCGGAGTTATTAAACCGTGAAAGGTTAACACAATTTTTTATCACATGATTATTCTATGGTAATGACATCAGTGTGCATGGAATTTTGCACAAGCCTATGGCTGATCAAGTACTCAAAAAAATAAAGAACACTCGATGTTTGTTGACCCAATTTGATATCAATACCTATATTTGGGGAATTCTAATCTAAAGGACATTTCTTAGAAACCATCACCGGGTTTACAAGTTGAAACATCAACAAAATATACAATACAAATCATCTACTTCCACAACTCTTTTTACATCACCATACACAAGAAAATAGTCGTCATACCGCATGAATAATATCAAGAAAGTACTTATCTAGCTGAGCGTAAGCATGTTTATGGGTTGGTTATCATCTTCAGTTAATCATCATTTTCTTTTCATTCTTATGATCAACTTCAGGACTCCATGGAAGCTTGGGAATTTTCAGCCGGAAGTTTACCCAACACGGAGAGTAAGTAGCTACAAGTTCCTATATCATAAAAAAGAGCATTATTCACAATCTATCACACTAATTTGAGAGCATGAAATGTCTTGCACACATTATGGATCATGTTTTTGACTTCCCAAAATACCTGGCTTCATATGACAATTTGAAATGTGTCATTTGGCATACATCTCTGATTCATTTTAAACCAATCAAATTGGCTTTGTAGACATCTATTATAGTCTTTATTGTGATGGATTAAGATTAATGATCAAATAACAAATAAAAACATAAAGAAAACACAGATTTACGTGGTTCACCAACAACATGTTGGTTACGTCCACGGGTAGAAACGAAGAACAGATTTATTGAAAATGACTACGTTACATATTACAAATTTCATATCTCCAAGTCTATTAAAATAAACTAAAAGAATACATCAAATAGGCTTAGCCTAATACCAACTCCATAGCTTAATACTGCACATGGTTGGGTCGGAGGCCACTCCGCGCCCTTGGACCCAGGCAAGGGGGACTTTGCCCCCCTTAACCCCCCGACTCGCTGACCGGTTAGGAAGACTTGTGAAAACTCAGTAAAGTGGCAAATTAAATTTAAAGCATATCAACAATCTGTACAGCCGCTGAGACTGTAGAATTGTTTCATATGCCAAAATAAGAAATACATATTTTGTTCTTTTCTTACAAACATTATATTCATCATATTTTTATGCTGTACTACAAAATGTTTAAATCTTTCTATCGCAGTGCCAATATGTTAGTTCAACATGTAAATTAACCCAAAATTTCCATTGGAAGGGAGAAATGTGCCCGGGAAAAATATTTGAGGAAAGGTAATCGATTGCAAGAGAAAAAATAATTCAAAACTTCTACATAAGTGTATATAGCCAAATATATACATATAAAAGCTCTAATTTTTATACAATTAAATCTATGTATCCATATGCTGCTTCTTAGTGATACGACCATAAGTTGTATTATGTTGGAGTGACCATTGATTTGTTTTGTGTATCCTTTTGGTGAACCTAGTCGTTGAAAGAGATCTTGATGTCGTCTGCTTTATCTATGAGTGCTATGTTGCTTCTTTTGCAAAAGTTTGTTCGGTTGTTATTTAAAATTGATATGAAATAGAATGCTGATTTGTAATTTTTTTTAAATAGTATTTTAATATGATATTTTATAAAAAAATAATATATATATTTTTTAAAAAAATTATGGATAATGAATAATATTAATGTCAAACTGAAATTACAATTTTTCGCAAAGTAACCCATGATATTGCCACCTTGAGGCCTTCTCTTCCTCCTTTAACTCAAGAAGGAATATCTTTATTAGTGTCTTTCTTGAGTGATTAATATATTCTTTTATATTAATATATAGTTAGAATAATGTAATGAATAAGCCTAATAGAAATTCTTAGCAGTTAGAAGGAATATATATTTTTAGCGTATTTCCCGAGTTATTTAACAATTTTTTTAGATTAAAATAATATAATGAATAAGAAAGTTTTATTTTTATTTCATAAATTAAAGAAAATACATGTAAATTTTTTAAAGTTCAATTAGTTTAAATTTTTAAAATTTAAACCATAATTTAACAGAATAATAATATGTTAAAGTAATTATTAAATAATACAATAAAAAATACACTAATATTAATGTGAGAGAGATGAATAATATTTAAGGCACATGAGTAACAACAATTATGGGTGGGCAAAAAATCTGAACCTAATATTTGCCAATATTTTTTCTTAATTTCAGTTCACCAAATTGCATGCCCACTTCTAATAACAATCCTCTTAGACTAAAATAAGTATCAGTATCAGAGCCAGGTTTCGATCCTGGGACTTGTGGGTTATGGGCCCACCACGCTTCTGCTGCGCCACTCTGATTTTGAACTAAATTATAACTTATTCGTATTAAAAATGAAATTGCATAAGTCAAACTAGACAAGAATTTTTTTTAAAGAAAACCAAAGAGAAGGTAAACGAACAATGAAATTTCGTACGTAAAACTAAACAATGATTTAAACAAAAAAAAAACAAAAAAAAAAAATGAACCTTGAATAAACTATCTATTTTAAACAATATACATTAACACCCCATCAAAGTAAACAAACCTTGCAATTGCAGTGATATATGCGTAATTATTTGTTTAGATGTCACGAAAAGTGAGAAAAATTGTAATAAAGTAAAGCTTGTTTGATCGAAATGTTTAATGAAATATTTTATTTAACTGTATATTGTATATTTTCCAATACAATCTTTACTGAAATAATATAGAATTTCTGTGCTATAGATGTCACTACAAAAAAAAATAAGTATATTTGTAACGGAATTCCGTTCCTAAAGTTAACGTAGCTAACGTAATTTCATCTCTAATTCCGTATCTAATATCATTAGTAACGGAAAAAGTGGATTTAACAACAAAAAAATCTTGTTACAAAATTGATATTTTTTTTGTAGTGGTTCTCGTTAGTTTGTAGGACAACATTTCTATTCTTCTTTTAGAAATAACGTTTCAACTGTACTAACTATTTTCCTTGTTACAAGAACCATGCATTATTGTGGTGTTAATTATCTCTTATGCTCAAATGCTTTCCAACATTTAAATTTGTCGAATGAGACTTAGTTTAAGCTTGACATCTATTCCCTTTAGCACACTAGGGATGAAATATCACACTTCCATTTAGTCGTAATTCATATCGACAATGCTTTAGAAATGTATAACAATGTATGATTGGAAGTGCATGATGTTACACAAGCCATTCATACCATATTTCTATTGTACCATTTTCTCAAAGATATCTCCATACGGCTTTAATTTATTGTTGTATGTCTAGAACTAGTCCTTACATCATTCTGAATACTCCTTCCGTCCCACCTTACTTGTCTGATTTTCTATAGATACGACGAGAATATAGCCAACAAGGTATAATTAGTAGATAATTAAAATGTGTATTAATAAAATTAATTATTATACAATACAAATAATTATAGATTAAGATTAAAATACTAATCAATTTAATTAAAATTATAAAATTATGAAATTTGAAATACGATTAAAATGTATAACTATTTTCCCGAAAAAAGGAAAGAAAATTATGTGGAATGAACGGAGATAAAAGATATGGATAAATTATGTAGAATGGAGAGGGTATATAATATTTGACAAGTGAATGAGGAGTACAAAATGCTTAATTCCATTAGTAATACACTTGAAAACTAAAGAATAATCAACATTTCTTGATACATGTAATATACACATATAGAAATTGGGAATTTGAAACAATATGTTTTTCAATTTCATAGGAGGCTGTAAAGACTGTTTGAATATGGTGCATTGTTGAGTGTCTACTACTACTATAAGCATGGGTCATCAATTTTAAATATTGCATATTGATATGACTTGAGAACATAATGTCAGTTGCTAAACCTTTGCAATGAATTCCCTGTAGATTATCAAGGACTTACCAGTCCTTATGTCATGCGATGATATTATCAGTATCTCGAAGAATAAAAATGTGATTTTGATGAGCTAGAGGTTGCGGGGAGATTCATTAAAAAAACTGTCATCATCATTCTATGAACTATAAGAAAATAATTACTTTTGTCAAAATTATGGGTATTATTTTGTATTTATATGTGAATTACTTTTACTATATGTTGGAAATCGCAGGGAGGTGCGTGTAAGAGGTCCAACACCTCCGAGTACCTTGCATAATGGAACTGTGAAACATTTGACGTAATCACAGCTTTACAACGTAGTTGTCTCGCGGTTGTAACAGCGGTGTGTGTGAGTGCACAAGTCGATAGCTGAATAAGTGCAGAAAGCAAAACAATACACCAAGTTTGTTTATCTAGTTAAGTTTTCCAACCTACACTTGGGGATTCTAATCCAGGAGACTTAACTAAACCAAACACTTGGTTTACACCATATAAGTCACAAAACTGAACTACCCACCTATCTTCTACTAAAGCTCCATTTAGTTTATACAAACTATCATGGACTGGTTCTTACTGCATCGTAGCGACACCAGCAAACCTGCGTCCAAGCGAAGAATAATAGCTGAATAATAGTTGTCTTGCACACTTACAAACATACATGCAAACAAAACGCATATATACATACTAGAAGACAAAGTATGTACAAAGACAATTAATGTCACGACAAATGAGATGTCCTCTGTTACGTCCTGCTCCCTCTTCCACATGAGACAATTCCCTTTGTCTCAAAGCATTGAATTCACAACAGGTTTGACCTTTGCAAACCTGATTCCTTGACTAGCACCGGACAATGCCAAAACTGTGTTACAGAATAGCGGGGTTTTGCTTATGCCAATACTATACTTAGAAAATGAATATTTTTTAGTGATATTAACAAAAATGATAAAATAGGTACACTGAGTTGAGACAGATAAAATATATTTCAATATTGTTAAAATAAGATATTGCTATATCTATTGGAAGGGAATGGGTTTATTCTATATGATCCCTAAAACATTACATTCTTCGGATTTTGAGGTCAATTGTTGTGTTAGAAAATGAAAAAACAATTTCAGACTTCAACTGCAAATCACTTTCATCAATTATTCACTACAAATACATGCTTGAAATGGGTGAACTCCTTCAATGCTGTATTCATAATTGTCAACATCTACCGACAGAGACAGGTGCTTATCTAGAAAAACTATTTATTTCTATAACAATACATAAATTCAAAAATAAAATAAATTAAAAAATTCGATTTATTAAAATAATAATATATTTTTTTTGTATATTTATATTTTTAAAATGTAATTAATTGTTTTAATTGGATTGAATATTAATTATCTGAGTATTGGTGGTATTTTAAATTTTAAATGGTACTCTACTTAAAATATTTGGATAATAATAAAATTTTAAATTTTAAATAGAAATACTACAATTATTAACTAATAATTTCTTTTTTTTCTTTGAAATAAAATCACTGATACCACGTTCCGACTACTATGTCAAAGGTGAATCCGCCCCAATATACAGGCTGGCTATAAGTAGATTGCCAGTGAAGTTATAGACCTGATTTATTTAACACTAGAGTGTTGGCTACATTGCCTTATTTTCCTTCGATAGGATTTTATTGTGCCCACATTATGTGCCAACTAGAATTATATAACAGCCGAGCTAGCAAAATAATTGGAGTTTATTCCAAGGGATTGGTTTTTTACTTACTATTCGAGAAGTTCTTTAACTCTTTTAAATTAATATATATTTAAAAGTATGTAATAGAAAGGAAATAGTAATGAATATTTAAAAAAAATATATATTTTAACATAGACTTTTTAGTATCGGAGAAAAATTGAAAAAAAAAAATTCTATCAGAGCCAGGTTTCGATCCTGGGACCTGTGGGTTATGGGCCCACCACGCTTCCGCTGCGCCACTCTGATTTTGAAAATTATTATTATTTATATGTTTTAACAATAAAATTGTATACTCAAATTTACTATTGTTTATATATAAAAAAAATTATTATCTTTACAAAACATCTATCCCATTACTATTTTAACAAAAAATAAAGTCAAAGTACAAATCCAAATAGAAATTTAACAAACCTTCAACAAACCATCTATTTCAAACAATATACATGTATATATATATATATATATATTTATGTATATTAACACCCCATCAAAGTAAACAAACCTTGCGATTGTGGTGACGCATGTACTTATTTGTTTAGGTGTCAAAGAGTGGTTGTTATAAAAGTAAACAGCAATGAAGTAAAGAAAAATTAGGAGAATTCTCTTATGGGCTTCTTACAGACTTCCATTTAGATCATAAAATCATATCGACAATGCTTTAGAAGTATATAACAATGTATTATTGGAGGGGCATGATTTTACATCAGACACTACCCATACCAAATTTCTATTGTACCATTTTCCGAAAGAAACCACCTGCTAGATATGTACGGGAAGTCATTTGAAACAAATACAGTTCATCGGATGCGGAAACTCTTCAACATTAAGAAGTCGGAGACTACTATTGTAGCCGATCACATCAACAAATTCAATATTATCTCGTCGCAGTTGGCCTCTTTGAATATTGAATTTGACGATGATGTGAAAGCCCTAATATTGCTTTAGAGTCTTCTAGAAAGTTGGGAAGACATTGTCACAATCTTCATTAGGAAATGAGAAATTAAATTTTGATGCCATTAGAGATTTGATTTTTAGCGAGAAAATTAGGAGAAGGCAGGATTAATACTGAGTATGAAAATTAAGCCAAAGGTGATTCCCCGAAAACAAATCAAGGTGGATTCAAGTCGAATAATCGAAGCAAGCCCAAGGAAGATTTAAGTCATTCTGTGGGCTGGAATTGTTAGAAGCCCGGCCATTATTGGAGTTTATGTAGAGCACCGAAGAAGGATAAGATGGACAAAAATTCAGTAAATGCAATGAAAAAATATATAAAACATGTTCTCATTGTGAGCTCAAACACTTGAGTCATGGGTTTTTTATTTGACACTTTGTTTCACTCTTGCAGTAACTCAAAGATCATGGGAAATTACATCTCCGAAAATTTCGGAGTTGATCATCTTGGAGATGATGAGCAGTTAAGGATTGTGAGAAAAGAGGATGTCAAGATCAAACTCACAGTGGATGCAAGTGGAAGTTGCGTGAAGATGTCCTATTTATGACTGTGAAATTGTTGACTAAGGTTGCACCTTTAAAGAAGTTTAAATTATGCATAGCTTAAACAAACTTTAGATAATTAGAATGACACAATTAAAATTGAAAGGCAAATGTAAGAAGTATGATTAGTCTTCAAGCGGGAGATTATTGAAGTGTGAAGTTTGATGACAAACATCACATATATAGAAATATGATTAGAATTTGTTAGGAAAACAAACAACAAGAGACTAAATTTTGTTGTGATATATCAAATATAAGCCTTGGATTTTAATCATATATATGTTACTTTCTAGTGTCGTTGTAATCCTTTCATTCAAAGTATCACTGCTAGAAAAAAGATTGATAATTGCGGAAATTTATCGCAAATTTTAATCCGTGACAATTAAAAGTCATGAAAAGTAATTTTGTGACAAATTTATGTTATAACTTTTTGTTTTGACTATTCCGTAAGTAATATTTACAGAAAAAGTTACAAACAACTTTCTGTAACTATTTAAAGTAACGGCTTATGTAACGAAAATGTCCAAGATATTTCTATTCGGTGTCTTTTGACTATTTCGTCACAAAAATTGTCACGAAAATTTTTCTTGACTATTATAAGTTGCGAAAAAATTAACCAAAATATTTCCAACACTTTAAATTATTACAGATATTGTCATAGTATAATTTTTGTGACTATTTAAAATCAAATGTCACAACATAAGTAACGAAAATAACTATAAATTTTTCTTATTATTGCTTGTAGCTATTCAAAATAATAACAAAATAATAAAATCATCTTCAATATTTTTATTCAATATCGTTTGTAGCTATTCAATTTTTTGTTAAAAATTCATGATGATATATTAAATAAATATGTATATATTTTTAAAAGATAAATTTACAATAATAATATTTATTTAGTTAAAATATAATAACAAACAAAAAATAACACTTTGGAGTAGATAGCTATAATGATATTATTTTGTAACTTATTGTCACGAAAATGTCTTTTGTAAAAAAAAGTCACAAATTTGTATTAAAACCGTGACTTTTTTTTACCACAACTATAGCCTAATTTTCTGGTAGTTAATAGTCAAATCTCTAGCTTGGAAGTGTCGCAAACATAGACCAATTTAGATGAACACTACAAAAAAAAAATAGTATATTTGTAACGGAATTCCGTTCCTAAAGTTCACGTAGCTAACATAATTTCATCTCTAATTCCGTCTCTAATATCAGTAGTAACGGAAAAAGTGAATTTAGAAACGAAAATCTCGTTACAAAATTGATAATTTCTTGTAGTAGAACTGAATAATCAAATTCTTTTAAGTTTCATATTATTTCATTATAAATCCTAGTGATATCTCCGTAACAATTATATTTAATCAAGTAAAGCAAATACAATATTAATTAATCTCATAATTATATAACTTATTAATAATATTAACTATTATTATTATCTCATCTATAATCCAAATAGAAGTTCTGGCACTCGACAAGAAATATCCTTTTTTTATGTCTTTCTTTAGTTATTAACTCTTTAAATAAATTAATGGCCGCAGAGCATTCACAGATCAAACATATGTTATAGGGGTAACCAACGTATGTTATACATATTGTTATAAAATAATATATGTTAGAGTTATAATATAATATATATTGTATTATAAATATGTTGATCTCTCATATTTGGTCGAATCACTACCATGCTGACTTGACCGGAGCTGTTCCTTGCCCTAAATTAATATATATTTAAAATAATGTAATAGATAAGAAAGAATTACGAAAAATACAATATGAAAAAAAAGTTATGTATTATTTATTGGAGAAAATTTGAGAAATTGATATCATTCAAATTTTATCATACCATTAGTGCCTTTAAGCTTAATTGAAGTTCTTGCACTCGAGAAGGAATACATTTTTTAGTGTGGTATTTGTTAATTTATTAATTCATTTAAAGTAATATATATATATATTTAAATATAATGAATAATAAATAGTTATGTATAAAATATTTTAAAATAAAATTTATATATATATATATTCTATCTAATATTTTTTAAAGAGAAAATTTCAAATTTCATATCTTTTGGATTTGATCATACTTTTGTTCCTTAGAAAATTAAAATTAATAAGCTATCAGGTTTCGATCCTAGGACATGAAGTAATTTAATCAAAAATAATACTAATCTATTAGAGCCGGTTTCAATACTGGGACCCGGGGGTTATGGGCCCACCACGAAATATTGTATGTTTTATATTTTAACAATGAAATGGCATAAAAAGAAACCAGACAAGGAATGAGCCTCTCTTTTCTCTTTTTATTAATTTTCAACTTTAGTATTGTTGATAAAAAATATATTTACTATATTATATGTGTATATATATATATATATTTCTACAAAACATTTATCCAATTACTATTTCAGAAAAAAATAAAATCAAAACACAAAACCAAATAGAAAGTAAATAAACCTTGAAACATAACCAATCCTCGATATATCAATTCGTGCAATCGGCATGAATATGGCTTGAGAACATAACATGAGTTGCTAAACATTTGCTATTCCCTTCAGATTGTCAACGACTTAGGATGATTTTACTGTCAAAAGTGTTCCAAATTGTCAGAATGTCAGAGTTACACAAAAACAACAATGACATGGCGAAAAATCTCCACAATAGAGGTCTACCTGAACCTGATTTTGTTTCAAGTCATCCGATAATCTGAACAAACTCAATGAACTTAACACGCAACATACCTGAAAATTTTAAACTTATCTAAAAATATCTGGTTTTAAACCAAACTGAAAATCTAATTTTATTTTTTATAATTAATATTTTGCTTATTTTTTTATAATTTTAAATTTTTATATTATTTTATTTTGTAATATATTATAATTTGAAATAAATAAAAAGAATTTTAAGTAAAAAATCATGTTGAAATCAAGTCAAATTTGGGTTTCGGATCATCCTGTGACTTGTTTTATATATTTTGGGTTATTAGGTCAAGCTGAAACCCGACCTCATCCAACCCAATTTCTTTCATTCTAGGTTCGAGTCGAACCTGAAAATAATTTTAAGGTCGAACAAGTTCGATCTTCGGGTCGGGTTAAATTTTGAAACCCCTACATTGAAGTTGGTGTGCTAACTCATTGAATTGGAATTGTTTTTGCCAATGCAACAAACACTTCTGAAAGATCTTTCTCCAAGGTAAAAACTATTAAAAATGATTTTCTTAACAAGACGTAGGGAGCTTTTCAAGGATAGCTGAGAATGTTATATTGAAATGGTAATTTTCGCAAAGATTGAAAATAAAGCTATCTTGCATGGTTTTTATACCAAGTCTATAATTTTATTCACACAATATTTTATATATATAGCTTGTGTTAGAATTTATAATTTTTAGTATTAATATTTATCCTGTACAAGAAATCCTCCAATGTGGAATCTTGGGATTCAACCACTGCTGGCTATCACAATAGATAAGTAGCTTGAAGGATTCTGAGTTCTGAAATCACAAAGCCGAATAGCTTCCTTAATCCCCTCGATGGTAGCAACATACTCGGCTTCAGTAGTTGACGAAGCTATAGGAAAACAAAATAAAAATAAAAAATGTAGGGATGCCTTTCAAATAACACAACCATTTAAATAAAGACAAACTAGCTGGCATTATCATCAACAAATCCATGAGCAATTTTACTATATTTTCCTTGCAGAACATAAAACCATTATATAAGATCGTTGCATATGTCGCCTCAAAATCTACTTGGTTGCATTTATGTCGTCTTTTCTAGGTATCGGCGTATACTTGCTCACAATGCTCACCCCAAGCCCACACTGTGACTGTTAGGTTGAGCGAACATCACATAGTAACAAAAGAATTATTATTACAAATATTTGTGCTAAATTGTTCAAATATATTTGCTCTTAAACTCATGAGCAGAAAATTTGATTGCTTTTGAATTCTAATAAATTTAATCATGCAATGATTCTGTTTAGACATGAACTTTTGAAGTTTCGAAGGATTTCGGATTTAACTTCTTCTTCTTCTTCTTTTTTTTTTTTCTTTATGTTGAAAAAGTTGTTTTGGAAGTTGAAATGTGTTTAAGTGGGAATTTTGGAGGTTTTGGAAGTAACAATGGTTGAAATGACTAGGTTATTTGATGAGTAAAATATTTATTGTTGATGTGATAGAAAGTTTATTAATTAATTAATAAATACAAGGATACTTGAACGTTGATGTGAGGAGAAATAGTTTTTTCAATTGAGGTATGATTTCATTCAATGCAAATTTAATTTTGTACATCTTCAAACAAAAATATCAATCAAATCTAGAATGTGATCTCATCACGAGATGTTGCAGAAAATTGTCAATTGGGCAGTGTTTTGAATTTTATCCCAAAGTGCCCAGTTGCAAAATGTCCAGATTGTTACCCATTGTCTAAATAGATCCTATGTATTTTTAAAATTATTATCTGTTATATATTAAAAAGATAAATACTCCCACCGACTATTATTTCTGGCTCCGCCACTGCATACACAAAGATACCAACAGTGTAACAGTCCCGCAAGATCACAATTTTCATGGATCGCCGGGTAGATGCGTAAACGTGTGGATGCATGTTCTTTATTATATACGCGGATCTATTGAAAAGTTCAATTGTTTGATGTATGTGCGAAATTAAAGGCTTCATTTTGATAAGCTCATCTTGTAATGCAATATAAAATTCGTGTCATCATCGATCATCAACTCAGGTCGTGTTTATTTGAAGTTGTCCTTATGTTCTGTAGGCTGGAAGCTAATTAATGCAAAGGGAATAGATAACATACAAGATTGGACCACAAAGTCTTTATTCTGATCTATGAAAATGATATATATGAGGAGATCATTAGGGTGCCAAACATGGTAAATCCGTACCATGCTGATTATCACACAACACATAAATGAAAATAAAAATACACAACACATAGTTGAAATTAAAAATAAGCTAAATTGCACAAAATCCACCCGTAGTTTCATGAAATTGCACCAAATCTCTATACTTCTAAAACTGCGTCAATCTCCCTCGTGGTTTCATAAACTTTGCGTCTAACCCCTCAGTGGTCCTTATTTAACGGTATTTGACCTAAATACACTCAAACTGTGAATAAATTTTAGAATCTCAATTTATAAACCCCTAAAATTACAAATATATTTATTTATTTTAATATTTACCCTAAAAAATAGTAAATATATTAAAAAAATAGTTATTTTTCTGAGGTTTTAAAGTTTATTTTTACCATATTTTATGCTAAATATATAAAAAATAAATATATTTATAATTTTAAGGGTTTAAAAATTGAGATTTTAAAATTTATTCGCAATTTAAGCGCATTTAGGTCAATACCGTTAGATAAGGACCGCTGAGGGGGTTATACACAAAGTTTATGAAATCACGAGGGAGTTTGACGCAGTCTTAGAAGTATAGAGGATTTGGTGCAATTTCATGAAACCACACGTGGAATTATATATTATTATTATTATTATTATTAGTTAAGTTTCTCCATATACATCATATCTCATAGTCATCTCACATTACATTCACACAATAAATTAAATTTAAAAATAAAAAATACATCATGACTCTGCTAATAATACGCTAAAATTTCAACAAGAACTTACAATGAATCCCACATAATTCTGTTTGGACCACATTATAGCGTCTACTACAGTTATTTTCTATTATTATTATCATTATTATTGTTTAATTGTGTTAGTTTTCTTGAGTATGGTATTATTTAATTTGGATAGTTTCCTTATATTAGTATATGTATTAATCATGTATTATTTAATAATGAAAGATTCCTTGTAATTTAGAAAATTATTATATATATATATATTGTAATTTCTCCAATGCTATTAATAAGATAGTGAAGAGTTAGGCTGTTAATTGCTTTCTAATCAGTATCATACTAAGTAATTTTAATTTATTGTTTTAACGATTAACTCAACACTTATAATACTACACAGTCTCGTGAAGGAAAACCAATTTGGTTACAGACACTAGTTTAATAATTTAATTATAATATTATAATATTATGATATTATTTTATGGTATTTAAAAATATATATATATAACTAAAAGAATTTTAAAATGTGTGTTTAATATTTAATATTTTAAACATTATAGATCAATAAAATATATACTATATAAATATTATTTTGTAGAGAATAAAATTTTATGTAATAAAAATATAAGAAACAAGACAACAATTAAAAATACAACAAAAACAAACTATATAAAGCATGAAAGTACATAATTAAATCCTTTTCACTCATAATTACGATGTTATCCTATTCAATCTTGATCATTTAATTATACACATGTTTCATCCGATGACCACGTTTAATTAGCATAGTTTTGACACTTATAGCGTTAGCACCGTAGCCACCGTCTAATAAGAAATGAATTTTCTCTAAAAATCTTGCATCATTTTTTCCTCCGATATCATGAATATTTTATGTGTTTTTTTACTTCCAAATTCATTCTACGCGTGTTTATCTATTTCTGATATTTCGATTGTAAGTATGAAAGTTATCATTTTTCACATTCTTGAAGACTATTTATTCTCCTCTAAACAAAATACTTTCAATGCTTTGAACTTTTATATTCTACTCTAAGAGTGTGTTATCTTTGCTCTTGTGCTCCAGTTTTAGATTTCTATTTTTATTTAAATAGTTTTTTTATGTGGATTTTTGTAAGATTGAAATAATATATTTTTATTGAAATTAAGTGCAAAGAAAAACAAATCCTAAAAGTTTCGCGCACTTTAAATATCACTTTACTTCACAACTGAATATCTCATTCTTGAGTTATGCACCCGCGATTCTGGTATTGCTCTGAAGAACATTAGATTGAACATGGGAACGAACATCAACCAAAAGAATTTTCACCAAAATTTTACTAATCAACTGCCACCTGACCAGATCTATCGAACCACTAGCCGACCATTACAATGCTAGAAAGACTTTCGACTCAAGGCACCACCGCAGATTCCAATCACAAAGTCACCGAGAGTTTCTCATGACCACAATCAATGTCCGATGCTATCCAGTCCATTCCACCAACAAACTTCTTCAAATCAGGCTCTGATACCGATTGTTGGACCGGGCAATTCAACACTAATATAATAATGTCCACTTTGGATCGAGTCAACACAAATTTGTTTTTAGACTTCATCTAAAATCTCATCTAGTAAAATCTGTCGTGGATTTGAGTTTGCATCCTAACACCTAATTGAACATTTCTTCAAATATCCTTTAAAGGATATGTTAGTTAAATTGTAGGCTGATAATAAACTTTTCAAAATTAACAATAAATACAATAGAAATATTTAACATTGATATTAGTTTTTAAAATTTAAATTTAAAATATATTCAATATTAGTATTTTTTTTTTGTAGAATACAAAATTTTATAAATTATAAAAATATTATAAAATAAAATTGCAATAAAATATTTAATAAAAAATATATAAACAAATTATATAAATATATATTATCAATGCACATGCCCAGAGGCGGAACCAGACCAGGATGAAAGGGGGGCTAATTTTTAAAATTTTGAAACGATCATCATCTATTTGTTATCCAATAATTTTATTAATGGAGTTATCATATTTCGAAAATCTTGCAAAATATCAATTACATTGACAACTGCATATTACAAGATGAATTTTGTATTATATGAAATTGATAAATAATAAAAATATTTATTAAAAAAAAACTGTTAAAAATATCATTTCCTGTGTATTTAGTTGAGAAATTTTTGAATTTTTTTTTTAATTATTATTTATTAATTTTTTGTTCATATCTATTTTTATATTATCAAAAAATTATCATAATATAATTTTTTTTATTATTCAAAATTTAAATTTTTACATAAATATTCTATCAATTTTTTGTAATTTTTTAATTTTTTTATTATTTTTTATTATATATTATAAAAAAATAAAAATAAAAACAAAAAATTAAAAATTATAAGTGGGTGGGGTGTGGGGAGAGGGGCTGGAGCCCCCTTGCTCCCACGTACATTCGCCCCCTTCACATGCCATATGCCCCAATTAATGGGATACATGGCATTGCGGAATATCAAAGATGCTTTCGAGACAAACACTCTATTCTTGCAACAACATTTTTCAATTGGATACCCTAAAAATAATAATAAAAATATAAAATATTTTATACTTCCATAATAAAAATAACGTAATATAGATGAAGTAAGATCGTCTCTTTAGGGATTCAAAAAGGTTTTATTTTCGAATGTTTAATATATAGATATAATAAAAAGGGAGGTTTTTAGAAGTTGGAAATAAAAATAAAATAGTAAACTAAAAATCTACGACTAAAAGATAAATTCAATAAAAATAAGCTTCCAGTTTAGGAATGAAATTGATCATCGATAAACAGTTAATTTCATTGGTTTCTAAATAAATTAGATATAGTTACTGACACACACCTAATAACCAACTCTTCCTTAATTTTTCGACAGTTTAGATACGCCCGTCAACTGCTTCCCTAATTAGACCATAACTTTAGTGACGCTACAAAAAATTTATTAGCCGAACTAAAAAAGCCTAATATAATTTAACAATCACCTATGCAGAATTTTTTAAAATTGATTCCGTGCTTTCCTAACGGTGCATGCTATTAGTTGCTACTTGAACCAAATTAAAACACAATTACGGATGCCTAATTTAGTTTAACAATTAATCTTTAATCTAATCAAAATACATGGCCGCAATACCCAACCAAGTAAAAGATTATTAGATATTAAAATCAGAAATCTAAAAAAAATAATATAAATCAAAACAAATGTACTAGCTAGAAAAATAATATAAATCACAAATTCATACAAAGTTGTTTCGTTCACTCATAAACTAGAAAAATAATCTACTAGCTAGTCATGTGAAAGAAGAACAAACATAACAAAAATAAACATCTCCTAAGATTGATCAGATTGATGGGAAGAACCGAAAAATATTTCTCTTTCTTGCCCTTGGGTCGATTTATTCTTGAGACTATTCTGCACTGTGTTCTCTTCCTTGGCAACATGTATTATGGATTGTCTTAATTTTGTAACAATTGGGTTTGGGTCTTTTAATTATTTCTTCAAGTCAATTGAGACTTTTTGTTCTTTTTTTTTCCTTGAAATTCTACCTATTTTATTATTTTTCTTC
Source organism: Andrographis paniculata (assembly GCF_009805555.1). Lineage (NCBI taxonomy): Eukaryota > Viridiplantae > Streptophyta > Magnoliopsida > Lamiales > Acanthaceae > Andrographis > Andrographis paniculata. The sequence goes on from NW_026137589.1 coordinate 2,699,349, forward strand.
TGCAAATCATAAATAAATAATATATATGAATTCAATCAAAATCAATCAAATATCGAAAAAAAAATCAACCAAATATCGAAAATAATATGTATATTTAACGCATGCGATTTCTGGCTATCAAACACATAAAAGATTATTTCAAGTAAAAACTCGGCGGATCCAAAATCTCTTCAGTTTTTTATTTTTCTTTTATAATTTCCTGGGTGTCTGCGGCTGCCCTAAGGGTCAATTAGTACTAACAGTCGATTTGAGAATCCAACTATAAATAGAAGTCCTGATTTCCACTACTTCATTCACAGCCTGAGGATTAAAGCAATCCATACAGATAGCAATGGCAGCAAATGGCAATGTTACAGTTTTTCCGAAGGATCAAGCATTCACGAACATCAGTCGCAATGATTTCCCTTCGGATTTCGTTTTTGGGACTTCAACTTCTGCTTACCAGGTGTGGCTATGGCTATGGCTATGGAGCATCCATAATTCTCAATCATTCTTCAAAGGACTTTAATAAATTATAAGGGATTCAAGATTAAAACATTTTTTTATTTGTCAGGTCGAAGGAGCCGCGGCCGAAGGAGGCAGAGGCCCTAGTGTTTGGGATACTCACACCCTTGGGACTCCTGGTTGATCTCTCTCTCTCTCTCTCCATTTCTCTGTATTCGTGTGTATGTAATGCTGTCCATAACTTTTGATGAATTCAGGTAAAATTGGTGATGGATCCAATGGAAATGTTGCTGCTGACATGTATCACAGATATGAGGTTCCTGCTGTTGCTCCCTCTATTGGATTGCAATTTTGTCCAAATTATGATACTATTACTTTTGGCATGGCCGTCGTGAATTTTTTTGAGGCCCTGAGGAAAAAATAAATTATAAGCTCTATAAATATATTAATAAAATATATTTTTAAAATAATATCATCCACATTGACATCGACTGGACAAGAGGTTAAAAAGGACAGTGTAGCTATATCGTTTTAAGAAAAGAAAAAGAAATGACTGAAGGATGGTGAAAGAGAGAGAAGAGAGGGGGATATGAGTTTGGTCTAGGTGACTAGCCCCAGTGCGGCAATGTGTGAAGTAGAAAAGTGTAGGCGATTAAATTGGAAAGATGGGTGAGGCAGGTTAAAAAAAAGATATAAGAAAAAATATATGATTTAAAGTTTAAAATTTAATTTTAAAATTAAAATGGATTGTTGTGAACAATAAATAATATAAAGGAAAAGTTAAAATTTAAATTTAAAATTTAATAATAATAATAGGCAATATTTTAAAATATAAACTCTATTTTATTAAGGCCGTGAGCTACACCCTACTCCAACTAAGAGCCGCCACTGATGACTTCCGGAACGTTAATCAACACACCTTAAAATAGAATACAATGCAGAAGACAATTAACACCATAATTCAATGCCGACTACTAATTGCAACATAAATTAAATGTTTACAAAAGAAATGTAACTAATTTTCACGGATCGTAGTTCCAATTATTCATGAACTTGATTGCCTTGACAGGATGATTTTAGGACGATGAAAAGCATGGGTTTGGATGCCTATAGATTTTCGATTTCATGGTCAAGAGTCTTGCCTCGTAAGTTACAATTAGTTAATGAGCTACAAACAATTGGTCGATCATAATCTTGATTTTAATCTTAGCTCACAGGTTTGTTGTTTAATGTGTTTATTTTCTTAATTAGAGGGAAAAATTAACCTTGGAGTTAACCAGGAAGGAATTGACTTCTACAATAAAATGATAGACTCCCTTATCGACAAAGGTGTGTATCCAGACCAATGGCTCAAATCTCTGTCTGTCTCTCTCTCTCTCTCTTTCCCTGTGTCTCTCTCCCTCTCTCTCTCTCTCTCTATATATATATATACATATATATATATGTAGATATATTTTGGCTGAGCTTGTTTGTTATTCTTGTCTTTTAATTACACACAGGTATTGAACCATTCGCTACTTTGTCTCACTTCGATCTCCCGGATTATTTGCAAAAAGAGTATGGTGGTCTTTTGAGTGAAAACTTTGTGTAAGTTGTGGAATTTTTTTTATAGATTTATTGCATTTTTTGAAAGCTTTTGAGAGAATTTTTATATTAAATTTGGTCGCGCCATACACTTCCTATGAAATTGCCAACTCAATTCATTTTCTTGATGTTTAATTTCAGGAAGGATTTTTACGACTACGCCGAATTTTGCTTTTGGCATTTCGGAGATCGGATCAAGAAATGGGCCACTTTTAATGAACCATATATCAGCTGTTACTACGGATATGTTAACGGGCTTATGCCGCCTAGTCTTGTGCAACCTATTATAGAAGATGGCGGCGACGGTGAACCTGAAATCAATATCAACTTATTTTACAGAGGTGTTCCTGCCAAAGGTTTAGCTCAAAACCGCAAAGCCACGGCCTCGCCACAAGATGTGTTCATTGCGGCGAAACACATCCTCCTTGCTCATGGGAAGGCAGCTGAATGTTACAGAGCCAAATTTCAGGTATTGTCCATAATTAAATGAATGTATAAATATATATATCAAACAACTATGAGTTAGTATTGAATTAAGGTATGGAATGTTCAGAAACACCAACAAGGTGAGGTTGGAATTGTAGTTAATGGTCCATGGAATGAACCTTATTCTGATAAACCAGAAGACATAGAAGCTTCCAAGAGAGCACAAGACTTCCAAATAGGATGGTGAGCTTCTGTCTAATTCTCTTTTAAATCTTAATTTGTCTACTCGATCGATCTTACAATTAATTAAATTGATGTTAGGTTTGTTGAGCCATTGTTGGGAGGTCAATACCCAAAAAGGATGCTAGAAAATATTTCTCCTCAATATCTTGAACCATTTAATGAAGAAGAATCGAAGCTGCTCAAAGGCTCCCTCGACTTTTTGGGGGTAAACTATTACTCATCCACCTATGCAGCTGACAATCCAAACCCTAGTGGTGTACCTCAGTGGGATTATGATCAGAAAATCAAATCATCAAGTAAGTTTTCGACATGACTCTTGCCAACCCTAATTAATCCTTTTGTTATTTATTGTGTTTTAGAAATGATAATTGACATATGTATGTGTAATTTTGCACATCTCTCAGCTGAAAAAGATGGATGGCCAATAGGTCCAGTGGTAAGTTACTTCGATGATCGGTTGGGGGATTAATGGATTAATAAACATTTACTACTACTTTGATAAAGATCGATTCATTTTATTACTGTAACATTACCAGTTTTACGATATCTATATATATGGCCTGATGCTTCAGATTGAGGGTCCATTGCCGCTTTACATAGTTCCATGGGGAATTCGCAAGTTGTTGAATTACTTTAACGATACGTACAACAATACCACGTACAACCTCCCTGCTATATACATAACCGAAAATGGTAATTCTAACACCATTTCCAAAAACTCTAGTAACCAAAACTCTTTGTAACTTCAATGGTATTTTATGATTTTGACATTGCTTTAGGAGCGTTTGAAAAGAACGACTACAAGCTCACTGCAAAGGAGGCAAAAAAGGATCCAATCCGGGAGAAGTATCTCCGCGATCATATTGGAAATCTTCTGGAAGCCACAAAGTAAGTTATTACTACAGATATCAAATTCATTCTTTAATCAATTAATCAACACCAGCCTTCATATTGGTTAATTGATTTTAATTTGGCAATGGTTGCATTCATTTAGAGATGGTGTCAACGTAAAGGGATACTTCGTATGGGCTTGGTGTGACAATTTCGAATGGTTCAACGGATACCTTGTGAGATATGGCCTCATGTACATCGACTTTATGAATTATCTGAATCGGCACCCAAAACAGTCAGCCATATGGCTAACCAAATTCTTGGCGAAAAGTGAAAATGAGAAATAAACGAGGGAGGTGGAATAATCTACACTGCTATGTATGGGAGTGTAAGCTTCGAATTAATTATCGCATTATCCACAAATAAACGACAGAGGTGGGATAATCTGCACTGCTCTGCATGGGAGTGCAACCTTCGAATTAATTATCGCATTATCTGTCCGTGTGCTTTTCGTGGTTCTTGTACGGTGTGATTGTTTGTATGTTTTTTGTTTATTAAATTTTCAATCGGCATAACTTTTACTTTCTTCGTCCCAACTCAAAATATTATTTTTACTATTTTTGTCGATCTTTAAATAATCACACATTGATACCAAAATAGTCTAATTTTTATATAAATTACAAACATACTATTATACATACAATTAATAATTTATTAATAAAGTATAAAAGGTAAAAATATCAAAATCATCTTACATACTTCTACTAACAATTAAAATGTTACTATTTTTTAATCTATATTATACTCCATTTGTCTCATTTCAATTGAGGCGTTTGGTTAGGTTAGTAATAAGGTGTTTAAGATAGTGGAGTTTAGTGAATAAAATGATATTGAATTATGATACTCCCTCCGTCCCATTGGAAGGGTGGCGTTTGCTTTTTGCACGTAGATTTTTTAATATTAGTATTATATTGGATTATGGTAAAAAAAAAAAAAACAAAAATACCCATATTAGTATATTAGTATGGTGTAATATAAAAGTAATGACATTTGTGTAATATATTATAAATTGAAATGGTATTTATTATGTTAAGCAGATAGTACAATTACTAAATTAGGAAATCGTAACCTTATTTTGGGACGAACGAAAATAGAAAATGGTAACATTTCAATGGGACGGAGGGAATATTATTTTTAGTGTTCTTTGAAAGAATTAACATATATATGATTAAATTTTTTTAGAATATGTGTTTAAATATTTTAAAAATTATATGTCAATATAATATAAAAAATATGGACATCATTTTGTAAAGAATAAGTATAATATAAATTTTATAAAAAGTAAAAAGTTTTAATATAAAAAAGAATATTAGTTATTTATAGAGGAGATAGAGAACTAGATGGATTATATGATGTATAGTGTTATATATTTTAAGTTTATTTTATATAAATTTACATTTATTAAATATGTTTTAAATGATATTAATTTACTATTAAAAATAAAAGCATGTCAATTAAGATGAGATATACTAAAAAACCATCTCAATTTATTTGGGATGGAGGGAAAATATATATATATATATATATGAATAAATATATATACTAATTCTTTTTTATACTTCAACAACTTTCGCGACTCAAAGCATACATTCATATTTTTATAATAGATTAAAATAATAATATTTTATTGGTTAATAGAGATGTGAAAGACAATATTGATATTTTTGTATGTGCAAGTACAAAGAAAAATAAATATATTTTTAAAAATTAGAGGTATTTTGGTATTTATATATGAATTAATTTTTACTATAATAAAAAATAAATACTTTTAAGTGAAACAGGCGAACTGATAAAATAGATACATTTAGTTGGACGGAGGGAGTATTTTCAATCTCAGTCAAAATAAGACATTGCTATTATATAATGAAAGTGAATGGTTTTATTCTATATGATCTCTACAACATTACATGCTTCAGATTTTGAGGTCAATTGTTGTGTTAGAAAATGAAAAAATGTTCAGACCTCGACTGCAAATCACTTTCATCAACTATTCAATACAAACTTTACATGCTTGAAATGGGTGAACCCCTTCAATGTTGTATTCATAATTGTCAACATCTACGGACAGCGGCGGATCTAAATCTTTTTTTCACTTCACTCACAATATATAAACTTAAAATTAAAATAAATTAGAAAACTCAATTTATTGAAAAAATACTTACAATATAACATTGGATAAACTATTTTTTTAGTCTCATAACTGATCATTCTTATCATTATAGTTTCGTAACTAGAGCATGTATTGAAATAGTCTCGTAAGTGAATTCTTTTGGCACATTTGATCTCCGGAGATGAAGATGCCTGCGTGGCACGCCGGAGTACATGTGTCCACCGGGTAAGTGCTACCTGACGGACTTTTGGAATATTAATTATTTGAGAAAATTCTTTTCTTAATTCCGTAACTGACCTCTTTTATCATTTTAGTCTCATAACTAGAATATGTATAAAAATGGTCACGTAAGCAATTTTTTAGAACAATTGGTCCCATGGCTCCGGAAATGCGCACATGGCAGCTTGTATTTAAATAGTCCCGTAAGTATATTTTTTTTGTCACATTTGATCCTCCGGTGCCGAGGATTGCTGCATGACACGCCGGATGACACATGTCGACTAAGTAAACACCACATGGCAGATCCTCTTTTATCATTTTTGTCCGGTAATCCAGAGACAAGCACAAAGTTCTTCATATCTTGCAAACTTCTGGCACCTTGATCTTCTCTTACTCTTCTACATTTGATATAATCTTATGTGCCTTTAACCTTAATAGAAGTTCTTATTAACACTTTTAAATTAATATATATTTAAAATTATGTAATAAAAAGGAAATAGTTATGAATATAATATTTAATTAAATATATTTTAACTTATATTTTTATTAGTAAAGAAATTTTGAGAAATTTATATAATTCAAACTTGATCATATCTTTTGTGCCTTTAAATCTAACCGAAGTTCTTGCACTCGAGAAGGAATATGATTTTAGCATATTTCTAGAGTTAGCAAGTCATAAAAGGGAAATAGTTTTATTGAAATAATATAATGAATAAGAAATAGTTGTTTTATATAATATATTAAATATCGAATATATTTTATCTTATATATTCTGTATATAATATTCTTAATTAAAATAATCGGATTTAATCATATCATTTGTGCCTTTAATCAAAGAAGTTCTTGCAATAAAATAGCTCTGAAGTTCTTGCACTCCAGAGGGAATATAATTTTTAGTGTATTTCTCGAGTTAGCAATTTACTTAAAGTAAGACATTTAAAATAAATATATATAATGAATAAGAAATTGTTATGTATATAATATTTTTAAATAATATACATTCATGTTGTAGTTTTCAAATCGAGAAAATTGAAATCTTTAGGATTCGATCATATTTTTGTGGCTTTAATCATACAAGTTCTTGCATTAAAATAATTATGAATATGATAATAAAAAATTACTATCAGAGCCAGGTTTCGATCCTGGACCTGTGGGTTATGGGCCCACCAGGCTTCCGCTGCGCCACTCTGATTTTGAAAATTATTATGAATTATATTTTTTAACAATAAAATTGTATACTCAAATTTACTATTTTTTTAAAATATATATATATATATATATTATCTTATACAAACATCTATCCAATTACTATTTTAACAAAAAATAAAGTCAAAATACAAATCCAAATAGAAATTAAACAAACCTTCAACAAACCATCTATGTAAACAAACCTTGCGATTGTGGTGACGTATGTGTACTTATTTGTTTAGGTGTCAAAGAGTGGTTGTTATAAAAGTAAACAGCAATGAAGTAAAGAAAAATTAGGAGAATTCTCTTATGGGCTTCTTACAGACTTCCATTTAGATCATAAAATCATATCGACAATGCTTTAGAAGTATATAACAATGTATTATTGGAGGGGCATGATTTTACATCAGACACTACCCATACCAAATTTCTATTGTACCATTTTCCGAAAGAAACCACCTGCTAGATATGTACGGGAAGTCATTTGAAACAAATACAGTTCATCGGATGCGGAAACTCTTCAACATTAAGAAGTCGGAGACTACTATTGTAGCCGATCACATCAACAAATTCAATATTATCTCGTCGCAGTTGGCCTCTTTGAATATTGAATTTGACGATGATGTGAAAGCCCTAATATTGCTTTAGAGTCTTCTAGAAAGTTGGGAAGACATTGTCACAATCTTCATTAGGAAATGAGAAATTAAATTTTGATGCCATTAGAGATTTGATTTTTAGCGAGAAAATTAGGAGAAGGCAGGATTAATACTGAGTATGAAAATTAAGCCAAAGGTGATTCCCCGAAAACAAATCAAGGTGGATTCAAGTCGAATAATCGAAGCAAGCCCAAGGAAGATTTAAGTCATTCTGTGGGCTGGAATTGTTAGAAGCCCGGCCATTATTGGAGTTTATGTAGAGCACCGAAGAAGGATAAGATGGACAAAGATTCAGTAAATGCAATGAAAAAATATATAAAACATGCTCTCATTGTGAGCGCAAGAACTTCTTTGCCATCATGAGTTTTTGATCAAAGACTTTGTTTCACTCTTTCAGTAACTCAAAGATCATGGGAAATTTTTGGAGAAATAATCTGGATTGAATTAATAAAAATAGGATGAAATCGAATTTCGCAGGGTATACATGATCTTGGATATACTTTGAGTCATGTAGATTCACTTTCCTTATACGATATTTCGACCCTATTAACGCCCCGGGTTACACGAAATTCGTATGAGGATAAAACAAAGCAACACTCGAATTTTAGGCAAAAAATCGAACAAGTAAAATGTTGAGAAATTATTTGCGACACACAGATTAATTCGACAAGAATCTGCATAATTTTTTCTTCTGTCCGAATTTGAGAAGATAAGTTTTATTTAATAAACATTGAAGTGTCTATTCTAATAAAAATAAAAGATGGACCTTTCAGAAATAATTTTTTTGAAAATAATAATTTTTAAAATATATCACAATATTTATAAATTATGTGATTTTTCATACTACATTATATAACCCTCTTTTAGTCATGGACATGACTAAACCATCCATCCATGTACGAATTTATATAATTATTAAACACTTCATTCAATGTCGTATAGGCATTCTTGAGCACGCACCCCACACAACCCTTCCCGAGAATAGCTCGATACTACATTCCTTATCTTCGAATAAATTCAATAACAACAAAATAATCACATAAATTACACCTTCAAAGATTTCAGAGTTGTTCATCTTGGGGGTGATGAGCCTTTCAGGATTGAGAGAAAAGAGGATGTCAAGATCAAAACTCACAGTGGATGCGAGTGGAAGTTGCATGACGTAAGACACATACCAAACTTGAAGAGGAATTTAATCTCTTAGGGCAATTGATGACAAAGCTTATACTGCAACATTTAGATCCAAAGAAGGTTTCCTAAAGAGCCGTAGTGCTGGTTAGAGACAAGAAAGAAGATGTCCTATTTATGATTGTGAAAATGTTGACTAAGGTTGTACCTTTAGTCCTTTACCTTGGATATAATAAGAATGACACAATTTGGCGCTACAATTGAAATTGAAATGTGAAAGTAAGAAGTACGATTAGTCTTCAAATGAGAGATTGTTGAATCGTGAAGTTTGATAACAAATATCACATAAATAGAAATATGATTAGAATTTCTTAGGAAAACAAACAATGGACTAAAGTTTGTTGTGATATATCAAATATAAGCCTTGGATTTTAATTATATATATATATATATGTTGCTTTCTAGTGCTATCGCAATCCTTTATTTCAAAGTATAGTAAAATCTCTCGCAGTGTTGCAAACTAGATTAATTTAGATAAACTGAATAATCAAATTCTCTTGAGTTTCACATTGTTTTTTTTTTAATCCTTGTGATATTTAAGTAACAATTATATTTAATCCAACAAAGGAAATCCAATATTAGTTAATCTTATAATTATATAAGTTATTAAAATAATATTAAATATTATTATTACATGTATAAACTAAAAACATTCTATGTATATTTGAGAATTCAACAAACTTACACTATAGTTTAATTATTGTTGATTGACTCCGGTTTGTAGATAAATAAATAAATTATGGGTTTAATTAGGTGAACTATGGTTACGATCATTTATATCATTTATAGGTGAACAATGGTTACCATCTAACATTCAACGTAATTTTATGTTGTACTACATATGTTTAGACCAAGAAGTAAATTAAAACCAAATTTTAGAAAGTAAATAAACCTTGAAACATAACCAATATTCAATATATCAATTTGTGCAATTGACATGAATATGACTTACAATGGATGCCGCATAATTCTGGTTGGACCACATTATAGCGTCTATTACAGTTTGTTAGAAAAATGACAGAACTATTTTTTCTATTTTTGACACATCACCAAGTCGTTGATTTGCTGTCACAACTGTTGTTTATCACAAATTGGAAAATCTGAAGCACATACAAAAAGTTAAACGAGTTGGTCACTGTTGCTGCATTGAAATGTATCTTGTACACGTTAGAATGAGACAGACAAACATGTCTCTGTGAAGAGGACGTGGAGGAGAAGTCAATGGTGTGTCTCTCTCATCATGCATTGCATTAATTGCCTCGTACACACTACACAAAACATGCATGCAAACAATATTTGTCTGGGGGTGCAGAGTGTGTATATTTGGATGCATGTTAGTATTTGAGTCTGTAGACATTCATACACTTCTTCAGAGTTTTGTTCTCTTCTTATCACAGTGAGTTGAAAGGTATATTAATAAAGGTTTGAAGTCGTCCAAAAGAAGGAAAAAAATGAGTCGAAACCAATAGAGATAACCAACTAATATGCCACCTTACTTTCAGTTTGACTACGAGTTTCCTGGAGTTGTTACTGTCAGTACGTCTGTATTTGTAAAACAAAGAGGAGCTTTGGTAGGTTTGTTTGTCTTGAATGGTATCCCAAGGTGTAGGTATTTACACCAAACTGGGTCAACAAATTGTATATTGTTTGTTCTTGTTTTGCACTTGTTCACCCATAGAATCACGCGTATACACACATCAATCACGAAGTAACCACGCGTTCAAACCTGTGTCAACCACCGAAAGTTTCATATTTCCATTGCTTAAAAAACTCGGAGGCTTTGGACTCTTTTGGGATCAATCGAATATCCAACACAATTATTTGTTATTATTATTATTATTATTATTATTATTATTATTATTATTATTATTATTATTATTATTATTATTATTATTATTATTATTATTATCATCTCCTAATTGTTGTTGCATTAGGAGATAAACTTATCAGTGTGAAGCCATTGACATTTACATCCAAAAATTCTAACTTTTTATTTATTTTTTTTGCATGTTTATAATACAGATACAAAAACATGCAAATCATTTTCCAATAAGGAAATTTTTATTCAGTTCACATGCATATTTAGAAAAAGGGATTTGATGTTGAAGGCTGAATCTATTCATTTTTCAATCCGAACAATTGACCTCAAAATGTGAAGTTTCTGGTCAGACTTGTGGTCGACGATGTCCCTGCTTTTCTACATAGATATGAAAAACAATTCAACATGGTCGTATTTATGTAACACCGGCGCATTAGATGTAATTAGATTTGCATCTCGCAATTTTATCCAGCTATAAAAAAAATTTAGTGTTGTACAAGAGTATTATTGTGTGCCGTGATCCACAATAGGTCCCAAATTGAGATATCATAACATCTACATCTACCATTTTATTGCGTGAAACCCTTAATGTAAAATTTGGACGTAATACCCTCCTTGTCCAAAACTAATATTTTGTTCTAAATAAAAACTTAAAATACGCAAATTTTATAAAATTAAAAACGTTATAAAATTTTATGCATTTTAACTAAAACACAAGAAAGTGTTATATAATTTACCGTAGCGAATTTGATGTTCCCTCAAATCTTTATCACTAACCGATATTTCCTTGAAATTTCTTAGCGAGTCAATGTGATAGAATGTGGCAACATTATCGGCAACATCAATTTACTCGTCTTCTTTCCCTTCCTCTTTTGAGGCTTTCATAATATAGTAATGGTAATGAATTAATGATATGATGGCCGAAGTTTGTTGATTAGGTGCTGATTTGACACAATCAACATATATTATACACAAAAAAATATATTTATAACACATCATATTTGTTAGAACAAAACATGTACTTTATTGTAACACATAATATAATGTGTTGTGTAGAAATATGTATTGTATGTCTTTATATTATAATCCAATCAGCAGCACCGGATTCACAACTTAGCGATATTGATTAGTATGGATGTTAAAACAAATAATTTGAATATTAATGGATATGATGTAGATTAAATAGATAAATAAAATAATTGGGTGAAAGTAATATTATATATAACAGGTAGTCTTATGTTAAATGCATAACTTCCATAGCAAGATTAGCACGAAACTTCGGATAACGACTATAGATTTTCACATCATCACATATCTTCAAGATAAGCAACAATTATTTGACACATATCTCAACAACACATTATATCATTTCACATGGAACAATATATTATTAGTTTCAGTACAATAAATATATTTATAAAACACAACAAAAATATTAAACTTCACATCACATGCTTCTATATGACACAACATTGTGTTTTTTCTATAAAATATGCAATGTGTGCCTTCAATACGTGTACAGATAGACTCAAATCAAGACAGTATTGATTGACTCAATCAATACGGACACCACCTTCGTAAAACATACTTACCGGTTTAAATATGTTAAGAAAATTGCAAAACCTATCTCACACATACTTCATTATCTTGTTTTGTCTTATATTTATCTTGGTGGCAAAATATATCCTACATGTTTGCAAAAGTTCGTTATTTTTATTTTTGTTCGCGTGTGACCGCGTCGTGGTGTGAACGTCACGTGCGACCAAATGACATAAATAGCGAATTTTGAAAACATGTATGATATATTTTGTCAGCGAGATAAATAAATGACAATAATATAATGGGATATACGTGTGAAATATTTTTTGCAAATTTCCAACTATATATGCTATTGCTATTGAGCACCCTTAATTCTCAATAAAAATTATTTATCAAATATTTAAATTATTTTTTTGGATTCAATAAGTTTTTTATTTATTAAACACTTAAATTAGTTGTTTAACCGATCAAACAACTAAAAGTTTAACCACTCAAATAGCTAAAAGTTTTTCAATAAATTAAAAATTCTTGAAAGTTTTTTTTTTGTCAAACATTGTCTAAATCGAAAATAAATAAAATAAAGCTTGCAATAGAATTATAACGCATCAAATTAAAAAGAATTCTAAGTTGGAAAATTCCGGAGAGGCTTCAACATTATGCAAGAAAATATATATATATATATATATATATATAGGGTTGAGCTGGAAACAGCCTAGTTAAAAAGCATGTTATGTCTGGGCATGTAAAAATCAGGTCGTATACTAACCTGGCCTAATTTATTATAAATAAAATTTAAATAATTATAAATATATATTAATAAATTAAAAAATAATTATACTAATATTCAAAATGCAAAAGCCTTGGATATATTTGGCAGAGGAATAAGACCATTAATAAGAAAAATCTTTTTAAAATTTTAATTATCAATACAAATATGATTTATTATAATTGTATATATTTTAGCAAAAATTGCATAAATATAACTATGTAAAATATGAAATCAAACTTTAATAAAAATACAACTAAATATTTTAATAAATAAATAAATAATAGATCGGTCCAACCCGGTCCGACTTAAAACGGAGTCGTACTCATGCCTAGGTTTCAGCTCCATTAAAACCGAGCCGGTCCTAGCCCAGCCCAGCCCAGCCCATGTGTCCCCAGGCCCAACAAAAGTCAAACTGGCTGGAACACTTTCAGGCGCAGCTAAGCCACCGACATGATTTTTGACTTGTTCTATTAAAAATGACAAATGAAATTTTATTTAGATAAATAAAAATAAAAAAAATAAAAAAGAGAGAGAGAGAGAGAGAGAGAGAGAGAGAGGAAGGGAGGAGTTTGTTAAGGATTGAGAAAAAAAAAAGAGAAATATGTGAAAAAATAAATAAATAAATAATACTCTTCAGGTCACATTTACCTTTTGCATTATTGTACTTAATATTAAAAATAGTTTTATATTTGTATAGTTTTTTTTGTACAAATATCTTTATATTAGTATTAGTATTTTTGCAATTTTTTTAATTTATATTACGGTTTAATATAATAATTAATATTTAAATACCAATACGCTAAAAGTAAATGAGACTCTTATAGTCGGACGAAGGTATTAATACTCTCTCTGTCCCGGCTATTGTTTCCATTTTATTATAGATACGGAAATTTACGATTGATATAATTAGTAAATAATTAAAAATGTATTAATTAAAATAATTATTATATAATAGATATAATTTTATATTAAGAAAATTAATTAATTTAATTAAAATTTTAAAATATATATAAATTAAAAATTTTAAAATAAAATTAAAGTTTATAAATATACAGACAAAAATAAAAATATAAACATAATAAATGGGATGAGAGGGTAATAATAATAAGGAGAGGATTCGAATAAAATCCAAGGAAAACATCCGAAAAAAAAAAAGCAAAAGATAAAAAAAAATTATTAAACAATAGATATAAAAAATATTACGAAAAATGTGCATTTTTAGGGTTTGTTTTTAACCAAAATTTTATGATGCGATATATCTTCGTCTCATAACAAAGTATTTACTTTTCCATTTAAGTCCGTCTCATAACAAAATATTAATTTTTTTTTAGTAATTGTACTGTCTACCTAATATTGCAAATACATTTACAATTTACAATATATTACACAAATGTCATTACATTTATATCACACAATACTAATAAGGTTATTTTAGTTATTTTAACTTTATTCCTACTATATTTTAATATAATACTAATATTTATAAAACTCCGTGCAATAAATAAATTGATACATAGTTATGAGACGGATGAAGCATATAGTCCCTCTGGTTCACTCAAATGGACCCTTTTGGGATTTTGTATTTGTAGTAAATTAATACTCATAATATTATTTTATTGGTTAGTCGAAATGTGAAAAATTTGGACATTTTTTGTTTTTGATTTTATGTATAAAGCAATTATACGTGTAATTGTATATTTGTAATTTAGGTAAAAGTTAATGATATTTTGGTATTAATATACGATTACTTTTACCAAAATTGAAATTTGATACTTTTGAGTGAAACAGACGAAATGGTAAAAATGTTGCGGAAGGAATATAATATACTTTTTTTGTCCCACTTAATTTGTCATATTTAGTTTAGACACGAAGTTGTAGGTATTGTGTAATTAGTAAATAAATTAAGAAGTATATTTATAAAAGTAATTATAATTTAATAAGAATAATTATAAATTAATATTAAAATGACTACATAGTTTAATTAAAATTATAAAATTATAAATTATAAATTTTAAAATATAATTAAAGTATATAATTATATTTCCAAAAAATAAAAAGACAAATTACGTGGGATATACGAAAAAAAATAGAAATAGTTAACAAATTAAGTCGGGCGAATGGAGTTTATTTTATCCTCTCACATAAAATTAATATTCAACATAAAATATTATTTTTATATTACCTACACAATTTGTATACCGTAATTAAAAAGATATATCTCAAACCAAAACACTAAGGGCATCCACAACGGGTGACGCTTGTTGAGAAGCGCCTCTCACGTCATCATTTATTAAATAAAAAAAAAATTAAAACACCAATTAACATAAGGAACGGTACATTGCGAGTGTACCGTTTCTTCCAATTTTTGTGGGCCATGGTCCACTTTTTTATTCAATAAATATTAAAAATAATATTTATAATATATACTTTTTTATTTATATTTATAATAATTTGTTTTATTAAAATATTATATTTAAATTTTATTATATGAGTTTTATTTAATATTTATTTTTTTATTAAAATAATATTGTTAATAACTATAATTTTTAATATAATATTTTTATATTTTATGTAACTTTTTAATGCATATTTTTGTAAAATATTTAATTAAAATATTTAATTAAATATTAATTATAAATAGATAAAATATTTAATGAGGTGGAAAAAGTAAAGATTTTAAAGGGTTCTTTGATGTGAATGTAAAATATAGTTGGAGTTCTTCGTGACGTGGCGGAGAGAGAAACTGACGTGGCACAGGAGAGAGAATGGGAAGAAACCCTGGATGGGTTTCTGTGTTGTGGATGGCCTAACCAAACAAATCCATTATTTATCCTTCTTTAATGTGAATTCTCCATAATATTCTAATAGCGTGCTTGAATTCTCCCCATCGGTTCTGAATAAAAATAATTATAGATTAATAGTAAAATAATCAGATAATTTAATTAAAATTAAAAATTTTTAAATTTTTAAATTAAAATTTGACTAAAATATATAATTATATTTTTTTAAAAAAATAAATTATGTAAAAAGAACGAAAATAAAAAATATAAATAATTTATGTAAAACGAAATGACTACAAAATATACAATATATAAATTACACCATACATATTTTTATTTGAAACAACATTATCTTATCTAAACTTAAAGATACTAATTGTCTTGGATAAAAATAGCGATCGGATCGAATCAAATCAGTATCATATTAATTTCATTTAATATGCATCACAACCGCCGCGTATTTTTAATGAGGCAATATGAGTCGGACAGTTCAGGCATTCATCTAATTTTTTTAATCAGTCATATAAAGAAAAGGCAGTGAGATATTATAGTGTATCCTACAGATCTTTTGAATTGATTTTGTGAGATTTAGCATGTTATTATTATTATTATTATTATTATTATTATTGATTTTGCCAGTGTACTTGTCTGTAAAAAATTTTAAATTTGAATAGTTAGATAATGTGATATAAATAAGTTTTGTTGTGATATTTTGAATATAAAATTAATTTTTAATATAATATAAAAAATAAAAAATAAATGTTTGATTTGATATTTTTAGGAGAAAAAAAAAATGAAATGAACAGTAAATTTAAAATTCAATCCCCGAATAAACACACCCTGTAGGGCCATAAGATATACAACTGTTGTGGTCCTACTTGTAACCTAACATGGTGCTAGAAATAAATAAATAAATAAATAAAAATAAAAATAAAAAAAAATCGAACGTGGTGTCGATTTGAACCATACGAATTGATTTGAAAGGATGTTATGCCACTAAGAGATAATATAAATTTAGGTGACGTTTGTTACATATAATGAAATCGCAAAGAAGAGACGAGGATAGAGAATGGAATTGTAGATAAATAAAAATAGCGAAATTGTAGTAAAAAAGAAATTGAGTAGAGAATGTTCGGTAAAATAGAGAATTTTGTTGAAAATATATAAAAAAAATGCAGTTATCTGCATTGATCGAATAAGAATAAATGATTAATCAAACAACATAGAATTTTAACGAATGAGAATTCATGAAAAAGTATTTTTGATAAATTTTTTTAAAAAAAATATAAATTATATACCATATTTTTATAAGATCATATTTTAGTACAATTTTTAAAAAATGGTAAAGATTAAATATTTGAATAATAAATTAAATATAATTTTTGTAAAATGTAAATAATATAATTTTTAAAAAATTATAAAAGTTAAATAGTACCCAAAAAAATTAAAATATATATATACTACATGTTCATTTCTCTGAATATGAGAGAAAAGTGAGAGAAATGAAAACAGATTAATAGAAATAATTTATTTCTCTACTGTTAACCCTAAACCCTAAACCCTTAATTCTCTGTATCAAACACACCCTAGGGTTTTTTCTTCTATATTTTTTTTTATATGATTCTCAATATATATTTTATATTCTCGTAAAAGTCAACATTTAATATTTAGCAGTATTATTTTTTAACTTACCAACGCAATTTTCTATATCTTATATTAAAAGAAAATCAAATCAAAATACTGAACAAACAAACAAACCGTAAGATCATCTTCAACCAATAACCTCTATTTATACAATTTTAACTCCAAAAATAAAGTTGATACGTATTTTTATTACAATCTACAACTCTATTTTTTACTCCAAAAAATTAATAGTGTTTATTAAAAAAAAAAAATTCAAGTGTTGATTTTTAATATTAATTATTATATTAAAACGTAGTACAAATTAAGAAAAAATTGCAAAAATACTTTCATTAATATCTTATAATACTAATAGAAGGGCATTTGTACAGAAAATTATACGAATTTTTTTAATGTTAAATACAATGATCCAAAATGTAAATGCGACCCTAGAGCATACAAAATGAGTATTATCTTTATTAAAAAATATTCAAATAAATAAATAAATAACCTAATATATAATAATTGAAAAAAAAAAAAAAGGAAACGCGGATTTTTAGATGTCCAAGAATTCAATTGCATAAAAGTTTGAAAGTTTTTTGAAAAAAATTTAAAATAATAAATATTATTTAATGTGATTTTATAAAATAAATATATACTTTCTCCGTTCTGCATTAAGATATATTTATTTTTGTACAAAATTTAAAAGATAAAAATATTTTAATTGTAATAAATAGCTAAAAATAGTGTAAAAATAATCTTATTTTCACTTTTAATGTAAGCAATAGTATAATATTTCCTCTATCCGTCTGCAAGAGTTACATTTGTATTTAATATTAAAAATATGCATATATTTGTATAATTTTTTAGACAAATGTTATTATAAAACACTAATAAAAATATTTTTTTGTCATTTTTTTTTATTTGTACTATATTTTTATATAATAATTAATATTCATATATCAAAATGCAAAAAATAAATGTAACACTTGCAAACGAATGAAAAAAATAGTAAATATATAATAAAATAGGAATATTTGTATTAAATAGTAAAGTTCATAAATACTAAATAATGAAATGCATATATTGTTGCGAGACGGACAAATATGGCAAAATATATTCATTATCAATTTTGGCATATATGATACCAACTGAAGTACTATCGGACTTATTGTCGATCTTGCACAAAAACAATAAATTTGTGAAAATTTCTCCTTTTAGTGCAGATTGACTACATGACACATTTTGTCTTATCTTATCTTTTTCTAAAAAAAAGACAAAAAACACGAATGGAGTGGTCAATGACAATATTACTAGAAACTATACAAGATTGATAGCTTAAGGCTACACTCAAATTAAAGGGAGAGATTAAGATGAAACTTTTACCCCTATCATGGCGGTAAGATTATTGTTTTCCATTTTATGTTCGCTTGGTTTTACTTTTTTTTACCGAATGGATATAATTACAATATTTTTTAATGGGTGAAACAAAGAAGCTTATCTTAAACAACTTAAACGGTTGCAAAACTCTTTTTGTCCGGATCAATATTATCGATTAAGGAAAGTGTTGTATGGTTTGAAGAAAGCTCCTAGGTTGTCGTAAGAACCATTGTCTAATTTTTTTGTTTGAAAAAAATTATGTGTGAGATTCTACTAATATAACGTTGGTTATCAAGCATAAAGGCAAATAACTAATGATAGTGCATATGTACATGGATGCCATTGTACTCGTATCCACAATTGATTATTTATGGAATGAATGCGTAAAATTCATGGATGCCGAGTTTGAAATGCGGATGATTGGAGAGTTAACGTATTTCCCAAGATCACAAATCATGTAGTGTGATGATGAAATTTTCTTAAGTCAGTCAAAACATGCTCGTGACATGGTACAACAATTCGGTCGACAATGTTCGAAGGTTGTAAGAACGCCCTTAGGACCAGGATTCAGTTAGTACTAAAGAAACTGCATCTGAAAACAACCAAAAAAATATGAGATATGTTAATGGAATAATTAAAATAGGATTATAGTACTCCAACATGTTAAGTTTTGATGTTAATAATTTTACTAACTTGTGTTGGAGAGACTATTCTAATGACGAGAGAATACAACCAGTAGATACTTCTATTTTGATGACAATCTTGTTAGTTGGGATTCGAAGAAACATAATTCGATTGAACTATTTACTACCGAAGCGGAATATATAGCTGCAAGAAGTTTTTGTGCTCAATTCTTATGGTTTCGATAAATGCTCAGTGATTATGGACTTGATCTCAAATTTTATGATTTCAATAAATGCTCAATGCTTATGGAATTGATCGAGATTCACTACAAAAAATTCGTAGCAAAAGGTAATGAATTCCTAGAAAAAAAATTTGCGATGAAATGAGTTTCGCCTCCTATACTGCGTTGGTAAAAGTCATTGGTGAAAAATTTGACTTTCGTAACAAAATATAAACTTTTTGGAATAAAAATTAAAAAAAGAGGTATAATTACGAAAATATAATTTCATAGCTAAAACTCTTTTGTTATAAAAATAAAATTCATAATAAAAGAGTTTTAGCAACAAAATATGAATGACTTTTTTTGTCAAATGGTTTTAACTATGAAAAAATGATTTTGCAGGTAAAACTCTTTTTACTATGAAATGAAAGTGAAAAAGATTATGGGTCTGTTTCAAATATAAATTATCACTATTTATTATATATAATTATTTTATACATATAAAAATTTATTATTTTTAATGAAATATCAAATCAAAATACTATATAAATCAATATGTTATTTAAGGGTAAACTGTTTTTTCAGTCCCGTAATTAGACCCTTTTATCATTTTAGTCTCGTAAGTGAAGTCTGTCGCAAACTAGTCCCATAAGTGAAAGATTTTCGCTGTTTTAATCCTCCGGCGCCAGAGACGCCCGCGTGGCTCGCCGGAGGTGACGTGTCCGCCAGGTGTCCCGCCAAGTCAGCGACACCTAGCGGACACGTGGATTTATTTTATTTATTTTATTTTTTTCATTTTTTTTAATTGGACCAAATAAAAAAAATACAAATAAAATTAAAAATAAATGAAAAATAAGTTTTAAAAAATGAAAAAAAATAAAAAAAATCCACTTGTCCGCCAGGTCAGCGACACCTGGCGGACACGTCACTTCCGGCGAGCCACGCGGGCGTCTCCGGCGCCGGAGGACTAAAATAGCGAAAAATTTTCACTTATGAGATTAGTTTGCGACATGCTCCACTTAGGAGACTAAAATGATAAGGGGGTCCAGTTACGGGACTAAAAAACAGTTTATTCAAATCCAAATATTAATTTTTCAAATAAAAGCCAAACAAATAATTAATGCCCAAGTTTTGTTTGTCTCTGGCGTTTGATTTGGTTTTTAAATACTAAAATTTTGAATTAAAATCATCTTATTTATTTACCGATCAATAAAATACTATTATTATTTAATTTACTAAATAAAAAAAGCAAAAAGATATATTGAATTGAGACCGAAGAAATATGAGTGTGTTTGCTTTGTGTTTTGATTTAATGGAAAAAGTTTTGATACGATGCTTAAAGAATTGTGTAAGTAATATAAAAATTATAAGTGTATATAATATATATATATATTTGGAATAATATGCTGAAAAAGTTTTGTTAAAAATAAAAACAAAAAAAGTCCATTTAAAAATTCTTGAGATTATTAATGAACAACAACATTTTCGATTATGTAATTTTCCTTTGCACCAATTTTATATTGGTTGGTTGATCCATCTTGTGGGAATTCGTAGCCGCTATCCAAAAATATGCACTGGTCATAAGTTTACGACACAATTAAGCTATCATTTACATTACATACAATTCAATGAATTGAGAACACACATGGGGACCATTGTTTCTTGGTCCATTTATGGAAGTGTCTTCATTACACGATGAATGGCCAAACAAGGTAATAAAAGAAAAAAAAATAAAACATGCATTTCATTATGTTATAATATCTATATATATAATAAAAGTAAAGGGTATAGAATCGTTTTCAATTGTACATATATATATTGAATAAATATTGGGTAATGTTTTTGTTTTTTTTTTATTTTTTATTATATAATTTTTTTATAAAAACATGTGATTTATATATAAATAAAGAAAAATAAATATTGGGTGCATTTGTTTTGCGATTTTAGCTCCATGTTTCTTTTAAAAAGGAATTCGGACATCCAACCTAAAACCAATGGGTAATGTGTGGAGTGATCCTTCATATATACTAAGGGAGATCCCACACATTTAGCAATGTGGGACAATATTCAACAAATAAGTTTATTGATGACATAAAAAAAATATACTCTCTCGGTCCATAATAAGGGTTTCATTTTTCATTTCCGTCTATGCCAAAAACAAGGGTTTCATTTCCTAATTTAGTAATTGTACTATCTACCTAACGTAATAAATACCCTTCCAACTTACAATATATTACACAAATACCACTACCTTTATATTATACAATACTAATAAGGATATTTTTATTGTTTTTTTACTACAACTCAATATAATATTAATATTCAAAAATCTACGTCCAAAAAGCAAACATTACTCTTTATATGGGACAAATGGAGTATATTATGTTAAATTATTGATTTTCTTAGTTGATAAAAGATATATTATATATTTCGTTTGATTACATGTATATATTATATTTTTTATAATATTAAATAGAAAGTCTCCAAACAAATTTGATGGAAGACCACACTATTTAAAAAATTGAAAGGAAAATACAAAATCAAACAAGTGAGGGTATAGTATCGTTTTCGATAGTATTTTCGACATCCACAAATCCAACTAGTCAAGACAATTTTCTCTCTAAGATCATAGTATTATCTATAATGTCTCGTATATATCTTAGTATCCACTTCACTATTTCCTAATGTTGTTTTTTAGAATTACTCATAAATCGGTTCGCTCTTCCTACTACGAGGTAATAAGGTTGAATTCATTCAAATGCATAGCAACAGGAGTACATTCGGTTATCTTCAAATTATATAGTTTTCGCATTAGATAAACTTTGTTCACAGAAGATGGTTGTTCGTACATATCCGACAAGATCCTCGTAACTTCTCTTGTCAATTCTACCTTAACTGCGTGAAACGCGATGCTCTTTGAAAGGATACCTCGAACAACATCATCTTTCTGTCGATTTTTTTGTAAATTGCTTCGTCCATATTTTTGCCTTTTTCCAGTAGTGTCATTGTCTCCAACTCCTTACCATGTAGATGATCTTCAATTTGCATCTTTCAGAATCTAAAGTTGATTCCCTCGGATATCCCACTCAAAGAAAACCTGAGGCTCTGATACTAGTTATAAAATTTGGAAAAATCAAGACAATTAAGAACACACACAAACGCACACACAAGAAGATGACAATTAAGTATTTTACTATGTTTTCATGTATATATATATATATATTTTTTATCGGACTATGTTTTCATTTTTTTTATTTTTTTTCTGAATGACATGTGAACCCGCAACCGCTACTCGAAAGTGCGCATTCATATATTTTGATCGGACTATGTTTTCATATATATAATTTTTTTGATCGGACTATGTTTTCATATATATATATCACTACAAAAAAAAAAATAATATATTTGTGATGGAATTTCGTCCCTAAAATTCACGTAGCTAACGTAATTTCATTCCTAATTCCGTCTCTAATGTCATTAGTAACGGAAAAAGTAGATTTAGAGACAAATATTTTGTTACAAAAATAATTTTTTCTTGTAGTGTATATTTTTTTTTTTCGATGACGTGGGAACCCGCAACCGCTACCCGAAAGTGCGCACTGGATAAACCCCGGCCGAACTTAATACCCTGCAAACCAAGCCCGACGGAAAAATCGCACTAGGCGAACGCCTATGTTTTCGTATATTGATTATACAGACAATACATCTAAGTATATATACATGTTTAAGTCAAAATCTAGCACGTGACCCAATATATTGTATGGAAGATAGTAGACAGGTTGGATGTACAATATAACTCCGACTCCAAAAACCCTAGCTCAACCCATGATAGACAGGGTTGAATATAAAATACTCCTCTAGACTGCAACTTGAATTTTACAAACACAATAAAAAGTTGATACTCTTCTTTTTTATTTTATTTTTAATTGTATAATTTTTTCATAAAAATAATATATAATTTTCTTAAGTAAAACAAGGTGTTTTTGTTTTGTAATTTCAGTTTAAAGTATTTTTATATGATGTATAATAAATTGTACTAGTAATATAAAAATAATATTTTATATTAAATTATTAATTTTTTTAATGAATAAAATATATATTATATATACATTTGGCTAAAATAAATACAATTTGAAAATCTAATCAAAATTCAATACAAAAAAATCATGTTTGGAATTAAAAAAAATAGATTAAAAAATTTTCGGACCGTCCCGGACATTGATATCCATGCCGGGCCCGGGCCATGCTTGGCCCAGCCTAGCTTTATTTAAATTATATATTTCAATTTAATTTTTTAAACATATATATATATATATATATATTAACGAATAAACTTATGTCGCATGCATAAGTTATACGTTAGATTCCCATGTATTTAGTTTCATGCATTGTAATAGTTTCTATTTTAGTCGGTCTTACATATTTTACACTATTTTTAAAATAAAAAGTATTTGACTACATTTTATGTAATGATACCACTCAAGTAAAAAAATAAATATATACATTTCGATCTCATCACATCACATAATTCTCACTTTAATCTAGTCAATATCTAATCCTTATTGACCTGCGCGGTCAATCAAATATTTCACCTACTCCGAGATCACAATTTAATGTAATATAGGGGAAGGGATCGTCTCCACAGGGATTGTGTGATTCACTCTTTCGTGTTCTAATGCAGTAAATAAAGGGGGATTTTTCTTTTATTATCTAATTAAAATAAAATAACAAAGCAATTAAATTAAAGGGGAACTGACTATCAAGGGACGTCTGGCTCAAGGGATGATGCAGTTATGGCACTTGTGTTCTATCGTTAATTCAATTAAATTAATTCTTGTTAAAGTATCAATAAATTGGTTATAGTTATCAACAAGCTCTGACAACCAATTTTTCCTTACAGTGTAGGTAATTAAGGTACGACCGTTAACTACCCCTAATTAAGCAAATAAACCTAGGTGTGCCCATAAGAATATTGCCTAACCGCATTCCAATCTAGAAAAACCCAATTCAAAACAATTACTACCTAAGAGAAGCAATTAGATTTGATTGTCTAACCCCCGTGAAGGAACTATTCAACCCGGTTGTCACCTATTCAAGTGCGAATACAATTACGGATATCCTACTTGAATTGACTTTAGATTATCAGACTAATTTAAATATCGGTACTAAAATATTCAATCAATCTAATAATCACAAACGCTATTATCAGAATTAGACAAATATTGATAATAAAAAAGAACTTTTATAAAGAAAATCAAAAATCTCCAAAACAAAAGAACCAAAACATTATCACCCCTCAAACCAGAAAAGTATTACTCCATAATTAAATAATAAAGAACAAAAGAGAAAGATGAAGTCATAGTGGGAGGGGGAAATCTTCTCTGTCGATTTGCTCCTGCGCGATATATGAATCTGTCAGTCTCATGCTCCTGTGCGTTTCTGCCCTAGCCGTCCTCTCCCTCTTGAAACGTGTGATCCCTCCTTTTATTTAATGTTTGCCCTAATTATTTTGTAGATGGGCTTTTGGGCCTTTAATTAATTTTATTTCTTTTTTCTGCTAATTATGCCAAATTTAATATTTGCCCTCTGCACACAGCAAATAAACAATTCGCATATAAATTAGGTAGAATCCAATCAAAATCACCCAATTATCGCATATGATATGAATATAAAACGCATGCGATTTCTAACTATCACCTATTTAAAAAAAACACAAGTAATTGAAAACATATAAAACCAAAGTAAGGGTATAGTATTGTTTGTAATTATATTTTACATATATATAAAAATTGCATACGGTTCTTCTTTATTTCATTTTTATTTTCTTATTATAATAATTATAATAACTTTTTTATAAAAAGGATTTCTTTTAATAAAATAGTACTATCTCTGTCGGCTCTAAGGGTCTCATTTAGTTTTTGCGTATTGATTTTTGAATATTAATTATTGTATCAAGACGTAGTACAAATTAAGAAAAAAATTGCAAAAATACTTTTATTAACTTCTTATAATATTAATAGAAAGATATTTGTACAAAAAATTATACAAATATAAAGATATTTTTAATGTTAAGTACAATGACGCATAAGGTAAATGTGACCATACGGACGGAGGGAGTATTATTCTTTTTGTCAACTCATACTGTATATAGTATATTTTTATTTTAAATTGTCCAATTATAAAATAATAAATTTTATTTTTAGTAATTATAAATCCCATCTTAAAAAAAAAAAAAAAAAAAAAAAAAAAAAAAACTCCTACATTATCATTATATAATTACTTTATAGTCAAAAGTATTAACAAAATTATTATTAAACTATTTTAGTTACCTACTATAATTAAAATACTATTATTTTTTAAACAACTTCGTATAAAAAATAAATATGTACTTTTTAAATGAATGGAGAAAGTACTAAATAATCACTATTTAAAAAAAAATAAATAAATAAATAAATTGAAAGCAGAATACAAAATCAAACAAGTGAGGGTATATTGTCGTTTTCAATTGAATTTTTTTTTCAATAAAAAAAATGGATACTGTTCTTTCTACTACTGTCATTAAAAGTAAATTTGTTTAATTTGGATACGAAGTTTAATATTGTGTACTTTTTTTATAATAAAAAGATTGCGTAAAAATATATATATATAAAAAAAAAAGTGATATATTATTTTTTAAAAAAAATTAAAATAAACTTATTCTTTAAAACAAACAAATTAAAAAATGAACGATATTTTTTATATTCTAGAGAGTATTTTATTTTAATTTTTTATTATATAATTCTAATAGTTTTTATTTTAATATATATATGATTTTTTAGTAAAATATATAATATATATATATACCTACTATTATTAAATTACCAACCAAACATTAAAAAAAAAATGGTTCTCATTTATATATATATATATAAAGATTTTGTATAATTTTTGAAGTTTAGTTTTATTTTTGAATTTTGATTTTGATTTATATATATATAGCAATAGTTACATAATAAAATGATTGAGATCAAGCTTAAATTATGGGAGTGTTTGGTTATCTGTTGGTTTTTTTAAATTGAAAGTGATTTATTTATTTAAGTATATGATGTAATATATAAGATTAGAAAATTAAATTATGTATTTAATTATTTTAATATCTATATTTTTATAAAATATATATAATATAAATATTATTTTATAGAGAATAAAATTGTATATAATATAAATAAATATATATATTTACTAAAGAGTGATATAAAATAGAAGATTTTAAATAAATTTTGAGTGACTCTCGTCTAATGTACTAGTTCAAAAAAAAAATATAGGGCCAACTTTAATTTAGATGCTAATCAATCATGCGGAATATGATTCTTAATAAAAATATATATATTATTTTTTATAAAATATTATAATAAAATATTTATTTCGTCATGAAACAATAATTTTATTAGAATTGAGCTCAAATTTTTTTTTAAAAAAAATTATATTATACCGAAAAGAAAGTAGATATAAAGTAAATATTAAAATACTATAATATTTTTGTAAATGTATTTGTGTGAAAAAATAATAATACTTGTATAATAATTATGAGAAAAAAAATATAGTGGATAATTTTAATATGATATAATTATTTTTTAAAATAAAACTATTATTTGGACCAATAACAATAGAAAATAAAATTATTTTAGGGAAGGTACCAGGTGCGGAGATGTTGGCCCCCTAACTATTTTAATTTTAATTTTGGCAAAATTGCCCCTAATTCCCTTGTGGTTTTGAAATTCAGCGTAAATTTTCTCTCTACTTTAAAAATTGCATGGTACCCCTTATACTTTAAAAATGTTGCATAAACCCCACCACCATGAAACTTTCCTCAGGTGATAAGAAGATGATTTTCTATCTATATGTTTTGCATGGTAGGGGGTTTTATGCAATATTTTTGAAAGTATAAGTAAGCATCATGCAATTTTTTAAAGTAAAATGGAGATTTATGCTGAGTGGTTTCATGCAATATTTTTTAAATACCATGCAATTTTTAAAGTAGAGGGGAAATTTACGCTGAATTTCGAAACAACAAGGGAGGTATGGACAATTTTGTCTTTTATTTTTCATATATGAATTTTTTGTATTATCTGTATTTTTAAAAATTGAGTAATAAATTTAAGGCTTTCAATATTTGACCATCTTTAATATTTTTTTTAAATAATTATTATTTTAAATATTATACTTAATTATATGAATATATTAATCCATATATTTATAAAATTAAAAACTCGAGCATTTGTAAATTTTTATAATTTTAATTACGTTTTATATTTGTATATATTTTTTTATATACTATTATATATTATAAAATAAATCACTCATTCGAATTCTTTTATCCGACTCCGTCACTAATTATTGTTTTCAGACAAATGAAGTATCATTTAGGCCATCTCCAACACATCAACTTTATTTATCTAGTTTTATCTCTAAATATGCAGTTGTTACAGTAATTTTACTCCAACCATAACACTATTTTTCACTATTATTCTTCGAATATTCAATTTTTCTTATTATTTTAAACAATTTTTTATTTTTATAGTTTAAAATATTTTTTTTAAATTTAAAAAATAAAAAATAAATTTAAAAATTAAAATTAAAAAAAAAAAAGATGCAACGCCAAAAGATAGCGCAAGATTTGGCGTCGGTTGGAGACAACAGACGTCAAATCATCCAAATGGCGCTGGGTTGGAGATGTCCTTAAAAAAAAAGAGTAAATTATATAACATCTCATTGTATTTTAATAAAAATGCACAAAACACTTTGTGTTTTATTTATTGAATGAAACTTCTTTATGTTAATGTAAAGTTCGCACGAAACACCTTCTTGTCTTAAACTCATGTTTAGTTTTAAATAAATGCATAAATTACGTAATTTTTATACAATAAAAAACGTAAAATATCAAAAGTAATTTTTTGAATAAAATAAATAAATAAATAAATAATTGATTAATTATACGTTTGGTAGTTTTTTTAAGAAAAATTGTTATCTAATTTTTACAAAAATAATAAAAATAACTGATTTATCAATTATTAATTTATTTATTTTATTAAAAAAACTTATTTTAGTTATTTTCTTTTTTTCTTTATAAAACTAGTATAATTTAGGTCTTTTTTTATAATCAAACATCAGTTTGAACAAAGAAAGTGTTTAGTGCAAACTTTGCATTAACACAAGAGAGTTTCACGCAATCAATAAAATATAAAATATTTTATGCATTTTTACTAAAATATAAGAGGGTGTTATATAATATAAACTAAATAAAATAAATTGAAAACTGAGACCAAAATCAAACAAACTCAATTTCTAAAACATGTTATTAGTTCTTTCGTCTCTTCTCTAACTCTTTTGGATGTGATTATTTAGTGTTTTAATTTAAAGCATTATTATATATATATATATATATATATGAAAATTAATATTAGTAATATTTTAATAGAATATATATATAATATTAAGAATCGTGTTATGATTGAGCAACCAAAACACTATAAAAAATACTCGGAAAGTGGGTCCATACTTTTAACAATATTTAATATTTTTTTTCCATTAAAAAATAATTATATATCATGCTAACTACTTATCATCTAATTATTAATAAAAGGCAACAATCGAATAATCAATATTTCAAACTATTCATTATACTTATATATTAGGTGGGGTTTGGTATAAATAATGGAATTGCAGAGAAATAAGAGTAGAAAATATAATTTGAGATAAATAGAATTGAGTAAAGAATGAAAATTTCTTATTTGGTAAAAACAGAGAATTCCGTTGAAAAATTAAAAAAAAAATGCAGATATATAAATGAATTAAATAAGAATAAATGATTAACCAGATAAAAAAAAAAATTTAACGAATACAATTTCTTAAAAAAATCATAAAAATCAAATACTTTAACAATAAATTAAATTTGATTTTTGTAAATTAAAATAATATAATTTAAAAAAAACATAAAAATTAAATATTACAAAAAAGATAAATAAAACTAAAAAAATAAATATTGTAATATTATTTCTCTCAATTTCTCTACATATAGAGAGAAATAAAAACAGATAAATAAAAATAATTTATTTCTCAAATTCTATTTCTCTTAATCAAACAAACAAGAGAAATGAAATTATTTCCATTTCTCTGACTTTATCTCTCTATATCAAACACACACTTAATTTTTTAGGTAGATTGAAACTAAAATAAAAAATAACGTAATAAACTAAACAAAAAATATATATATATATATATTCAACAATACTAGCATGTATAAAATTAATTTACTTTTATTACAAAGTATTATAATCAAATTACTGTTTAAATACAAATTAAGAAAAAAAATGCAGCATATTATTATTATTATTATTATTATTTTATTTTTGGGATCTCTGTTTCTTTAGCATAATTTTTCCAAATTTTACTATTTGGACAACTCTTCTTTTTTTCAAAAAAAATATTTTTTTTTCTCTCACAAGTCCCATCAAACATTATTTTCGTATCAAATCCAAACTAAATTTTTTCCAAACTCATCATGAAAAACACAACCTAAGATATCTGTTGATTGGATATATTACATTGAAAATTAGAAAATTTTGGGATCTATGTTCATTTCTTATTATTATTAGTCACTCCGTCCGTTTAAGATATTGTGGATCTATTATTATAGAATAAATATATGTAAAATATAATTAAAAAATATATTAAAAAAATAATTATAAATTAAAATTAAAATAATTAATCAATTTAGTTAAAATTAATAAATTATAAAATTTAAAATGTGATTAAAGTATATAATCATAATTTTAAAAAAACAAATGATATGAGATTGACGAAAAATAAATAAATAATGGTGTGTTTCTTTTGGTTGAGTTTGAAAAAAATTAGTTTAGATTTGATATTAAAATAATATTTTGTGAGAAAAAAATATATATAATTTTTTTTCAAAAATGCGGAGTCCAACTGATAAAATTTGAAAAAATTTAATAAAAAAAATATATCCTAAATTATGTGGATTGGATTTGTATTTTTTGTTAACTAAGAGATGTTTGTTTTATGGATTTTTTTTTTTGTATGGAATTAACATTTCACAGTAGAATTTATATGTAACGAGGTTTATTATATGTAGGATTTGAAATTATATTCTATATTTAGTTGGTAAAACTATATTATTGTGTTCTTTTATGGGGTTTTACGGGATGTTTTTACTATTCAAATTTTTTTTTCCCTCAAAAAATATCACATCAAACAATTACTTTTTTTATATTATTTTATAAATTTATTTTACATTCAAAACATCACATCAACATCTATTTATATACTAATATCAAACAACTATTCAAATTTAGCATTTTACTATTCATAAATCCAAACCCTAAAACCTAAACCCACAAACAAACACACCCTATGAAATTTATATTTCTCAAATCTTGTTTGTTTTCATATTAGTTGAAGGATTTGAATTTTTTATATTCTAAATGACATAATTGTCTTTATATGGATCCTATTTATTTTGATAAATTAAATCTCCAATTTATTATTAATATAAATTGAAAATGTATCATTAATTTATAGAAATGATAATAGGTTCAGGTAAATACGAGACCCGACTCGGAGCCGACCTATTTATTTGAAGTTGAGTCAAATTATTCGAGTGTTGGGTTTGAGTCTGAGTCCGGATCATGTTCAGGGTATTTTAATCGAGTCCGAATTGGGTCTAGAGTCTAAGGACGCATCCAGACTCAATTTATAATATTAGTAATATATCAATTATACATATAAAAAAATAATTTCTAACAATATAATTATATTAAAAATATTTTAAAATTTAACTATTCATTATTTTATTATAATATTTTTTTAATAAAATACATAAATTTTATTATATGTTGGGTCGATTCATATCCAAATCTAAATTAAAATTTAAGAATTGTAAAAAAAAAAAATTGTCAGATCCATCGGATATAATTTCAGTCGAATCCGATATAATCGGATCCAATTTAGATCTCGAATCTAACAATATATTTGGATCAAATCTCAGTTTTGGCTGAACTCAACCCATTATCATCTCTATAATTTTATAATTCAAATAAAATTTATAATAAAAAATAAATTTAAACAATAAATTTATTAATTTTATTTAAAAAAAATATTGTACCATAAAAAAATATAAATTTAATTAAATATATAATTCCAATAACAATTAATCTTAAAATTATTTAATTTTTATTTTATATAATTATATTTATAATATATAATACTACCTCAGTCCCACAACGGATGTCATGGTCACTGTAGACACGGAAATTTAGGATAAATATAATTAATAGATAATTAAGAATGTATCAGTGAAAATAATTAATTTATAATATAAATTTTTATAGATTAAGATTAAGATAATTAATTAGTTTAATTAAAATTTAAAAAAAATAAA
This sequence comes from Andrographis paniculata, assembly GCF_009805555.1. NCBI lineage: Eukaryota > Viridiplantae > Streptophyta > Magnoliopsida > Lamiales > Acanthaceae > Andrographis > Andrographis paniculata. The sequence continues at coordinate 2,731,488 of NW_026137589.1, forward strand.
AATAAAAAGTTTAAAATGAGATTAAAATGTGTAATAATTTTCCAAAAAAAAAAGTGACATGGCACGTGGGACGAACAGAAACGAAAACGTGGACATGATATGTGGGACGGAAGAAGTATTATTTTTTTGTGCGAGCATATAAAAATAAAAGTTAAAATCATGGAGATGAGATTTAAAAGTAACACATACCTCCATCACTAAATTTTGAGCCTTTTTTATAAATTTCAATATTTTAAATCCTATCAATTTTTTTTGATCAAACATAGATTTACAAAATTGATAAAAGCATAGATTTATTGAATTTTTAAAATCAAAATTCTATCAAATCCTTGCATTAAACAGCTCCTATCATTGAGATTTGATGCTTCTTATATATATAAATATATATATATATATATATATTTTTAATCAATATTCAATACTAAAGTCTACATAGAAAATAAATAGAGTCTATTATTGATTGGATGCTCCATTGAATAATATCATACACATGAATTTTCTTTAACTATTCACTCTAGATTATTATTATTATTATTATTATTATTAAAAATTTTGAAAAAAAATAATAAAATTATCTTATTGATCATCAAAATAAAAAGGTCTATATATATATATATATGCAATACAAAACAGACTTATAGATTCAAATCTAAATAATCAATCTAATTTATAGATAAAACCAAATTTAAATATAAATTTATTGAATTTAAAATTGAATATTCAAAATATTTCAATTATTATTATTATTATTATTATTATTATTATTATTATTATTATTATTATTAGGGTTCTTGGCAAAAGAGATAAGATGCCCCTCCATGTACACCTCTTGTCAGTCCCCGACACTTTGGCCCCATTCTTATATATATACGCAGCTTTTAGGATTTTCTAAATTTTCACTTTGGTTGGATAAAATAATAGACATATTTGTTTTAACACATAAATTATAAAATAACAATATTTAAATAGTAATTATGGTACATTTTATATGCAAAGATTTTTTTAAGTTTATGTTTTAATTTGATATAACGAGATGTGTTCGTTTGTAAGATTTTGTCAAAATTCTACTATTTATCCAAAAAAATTTCTCCAAATACATCAAATCAAACACGTATTTTTTATTTTTTATATTATACTAAAAATCAATTTTATATTTAAAACATCACATCAACACTTATTTATATCACATCATACAACCATTCTAATTCAAAATTTTTATTATTCAAATCCCAATTCAAAATCCAAATCTCCAAACAAACACACCCTAAGAAAATAAATGTAACTTTAATATTGGATATTGATTTTAAAAGAACACGGTGTTACCATAGATAACACACAGTAATACAAATACAACACATGACTTAAAAACACGTGATATAGTCTCACGTAACACATCCAATACTTGATTTTAGCACATGACATACTCTCACACAATACACGATATAATTATGACGAACCGCACGTGCTTTTATTACAAACAACATTGTTCGTTGAATTTCCTTTTTTATTTTGATTTGTCCACAATCAATTTATCTGTCTTTATTTTTTTATGAATGTACTTTACATTTAAATAAAATTTACTCATACTATGCAAATCAGATTAAAATACTTATGTAATTATGCAAAATTTTAAACGTCTTTTTCTTTTGTCAATTCATCGACTCTCTTTAGGCAGGGGTTTTTTCAAAATTTAAAATTTAAAAATAAAACAAAAAAAAATAAAAATTAGTATCTGATTTGATATTGTGTGAGTCGAAAATAATACCAAATGAGTAAAAATTATTTATGTAAATGGAGCCTAAAGATTTTTTTGTTTTGTACTTATTTTAATTTGAATATATATTTTTTATTTAAAGTATCAAGAATATTATAGTTAATATATAATTTATAAATATATTTTTAATATATTAATTTTTTAAAAGGAATATGTTAAATTAATTCTAAAATAGAACCAATCCTCATCAGTGTAGCAGTCTGTCTTTATTGCTATCATTACTATTAGTGATATTCAAATTCCTTTTATTTCGTCTTTGGTATTGTTTAGGGATGGCATATGGCATAATATTCTGTATTGAAAATATCGGTCGATACCAATATCGTATCAAATTTTTTGGTATAATAAAAATATATTGGTATCGTACCAAAAGTTTCAATATACCAATTTTTGGTATATCGAAATTTTCAGTACGGTACAAGTATATACCATTTATATTGAAAATTTTAATGTCGGTATGATACCGGTATATACCGTTTATATCAAAAATTTTGATTTCGATAGATACCGGTATATACCAATTATACCGAAAATATAATTTTAAATTTCAAAATAATTAAAAAATTAATAAATATCACCATTCTCCACCATAAAAATATTATGAAAAAATCAATAAATTTTCAATAGTTTACATATATTTTGTAACGAGAAAAAATTAATAATATTATTTATATTAATAATTAAATGATTTAATAAAAATAATATCGGTACGGTATCATACCGAAATACCGAACTCTCCGAAGATTCATATCGATACCGTACCGAAATTTTCAGAACGGTATACCGTACCGAAATTTTCGGTATTTTCGACATGATATGGTACGATAAGTCGGTATGTTCGATAAATTTCATTATCCCTAGTCTTGTCCGTTACAAACAGTTTATTTAATGTGATTTAATTTACAAATTATTAATTTTGGCTAAAAGTTTACTCGTATTGAAAATTAATGACAACATATATCATTAATTCACAATTATATACTCCATTAGTCAAATGATTCATTTGGTTAGGAACACAGTATTTTGAATAGATTTCTAAGTTATTAATAATAAATTATAATATTATTATACTATTTTTTATATTAATAGTATTATTGATATTTTAAATATAGTTACTATTATATTTCAATAAAATATATATAATACGAATATAATATCGATCAATTAAGTGTAGGTTTTTCCCCATATCATAAAATTTTATATAATATAGTGTAGGTGTTTAGTTTTTTACCATTACCATTAGTTTTATAGAAAAAAAATGAAAAATTTTAAAGCCAAATACAAATATTTGTTAATCTATAAAAGAGATAGAAACAGAGGAGTTTTAAATGGGTCACATCTAAAATAGTTTAAAATTTTAATAAAATTAATTTATATTTGTTAAATATATTTAAAATTGATAAAATTTTTCAAAACTAGAAAAAATTATCTTTTGTATGAATGATAAAAATGAAAATTAAGTTATTTATGGTGGGACGAAGAAAATATTTTATAAGAAAAAAAATATATATTATTTTTTAGAAAAAAATATTATTGATAGTTCTAAAAATATTTATATAAATAGAACCTATTAATCGATATTGCTGGCAGCAATTTCCTTATTCCACCGAATTGAACTATCCATCAATTTTTTATTACTCTCTCAGTCTTATTTACCGTATTCATTTTTTTCATTTTTGTTTTCACTGTCAGTTTCTTTTTTACAAAGTATTATACACTTTAATTTAATTTTAAAATTTTTAATTTATTTTTTTTTATTTTAATTATATTAATTAGTTATCTTCATCTTAATTTAAAATTATTTTTATTAAATAATAATTATTTTTACTAATATATTTTTAATTATTTATTTATTATACTTCTTCTTAAATTCTCGTATTTACCGTTAAGGAAATAAGATTCCGGGGACGGAGAGAGTAGAAGTTTAAGATATCATTAAAATTTTCAAAATTAATCATAATGAGAATTACTTCCTATATTCTTCTTCTTCTTCTTCTTCTTTCTTTTTTTTTTTTTTTTTTTTTTTTTTAAAGGGAATCCTCCATAGAACAGGTTCAAAATCTTGAATTTATTTTTTATTATTACAAAATTTCGAAGTGTTTACTTGTGAGATTTAAGTTTTGAATTTTGATTTTGAATAGTAATATTTTGAATTGAAATATTTGGTTGATAGTGATATAAATATGTATTGATGTGATGTTTTGAATGTAAAATTTAATTTTAGTATAATATAATAAATAAAAAATAAGTGTTTAATTTGATATTTTTGGGGAAAAAAAATATTGGAATAGTAAAACATGAAATCAAATCACACGAAGTAAACAATATTGTTTTGAAAGTGTTTAGTGATTTTGGGTAGAACTAGTAAAAAAATTGATATAAATAGATGATCAAATCATAAATTAAATATCTAATATGATATTTTATATAAAAATAATATTTTATTTAATTACCGTTTGAGGTAGATTCTAATAATAAACTTTTCATTTGTAAGGGTCCTAATTTATTATAATTTCAAACATTTTTTTTTAAAATTATTATAAATTCATCAAATTTCAAGGGTCCTAATTTATTATAATTTTAAACATTTTTTTTAAAAAATTATTATAAATTCATCCAACAATAATATTTGATTAAATAATACTGCGAATTAATCCATATATTATGTTTAACTTAGTATGCACAATTTGGTCTGTTTGACAAATAAAATAACCAAAATATTAATTAAGTCCCCAATAAAATAAATAAATAATATTTATTTACTTTATCAAAATTAATTTGATTAATTTGTTTAATCGGCCCATCGCATTTCACTTAGCAATTAATAGGTTGCGTAAATAACCGATTATCCAACGTTGAAGTAGATTTGGGATGAATTTTGCAAACTCCAAAACCCGCTACACTCTTGTTCAATCCCATCTCAAAATCCGCCCGGTCTAAACCCGTCAGTTTCAGGGCCGACCCAAAAAACCAGAATTATTTTGTAAAATATATTTATTTATAATTTTTTTCGAAGTTACGTAATAAAATACATTAAAAAAGTTTTTAGATATTAAATATTTTAAATTTAAAAAATTTCAATGAAAAAGTAGTAATTTATTTTTAACTGTAGTCACATCGGTACAACTATCAACAGTAGAAAAATAATGAATTGAAAAAGCAGTAAATTAAAATATATAAAACAATCAAAAATCATGAAAAATAAAATAAAATATATAAAAATAGTAAAAATGTAAAACTACAAACTTAGTCAATTTAAATAATTATACAAATATATAATATTAGATTTTATAGTTATTAATTTAAGCAGATTTGGAACACGTTGGGGTGTTTTTTATTTATTTATTTATTTATATATATATATATTATCAAATTTCTATTCCTGTCTCCAACCCGGCCATATCTGCCATCCCTATTTTTAATTATGTCGGTAGTTCAGACCATGTGCAGATTTTGTTTTTAATTTTAATTATATTTTTTGTTTCTACGTGCATTTTGTATTTACTATTTTCAAGTTATATTATTATTCAATTTAATTTATTTTAGCATTTTCTTGGACATATATACATTATTAGTAATTTAAATTGTATTTTTTGTGAATTTTATCACATATTTTTATCATTTAGATTTTTTTTATTAAAAAATATGATATCAAACAATTATTTTATTTTTTTATATTAGGTCATCTCCAATCCGTCGCTCCATTTTTGCAGTTGCTACAGTATAAATGCAGCTGATCTACGTTACTTTTACTCCAACATAAACTTCCATAAAGTATATTCCCTATATATTCCTCTTTTATATTATTTTATGTAACTTTTCATATTTATAAATTACACCCTAACTTTAATTATTTTTACATTATAATCCATACCCATATAATTTATATTTTATTTAAAAATTACATATATTAAAATTAATATTTATAAATAATAACTATTACAAATAAAATAATTTTAAATAAATAATAAAATCCTATCAAGACAAATAACTATTTAAAATAAAAAAATTATACAAAAATTTTGATAAAATAAAAGTATATGTAACTTTAAAAAAATAAAATTATATCACTTTCAGAAAATTAAATTATACATTATTTTTTTAAAAAAATAAAATTCTATATCACTTTTCAAAAAATAAAATTATACAATCATTTTTAAAAAATAAAAGGGTAAATTGTTTTTTTAGTCCCGTAACTAGACCCCTTTATCATTTTAGTCCCGTAAGTGGAGTCTGTCGCAAACTAGTCCCATAAGTGAAAAATTTTCGCTGTTTTAGTCATCCGGCGCCGGAAACGCCCGCGTGGCTCGCCGGAGGTGACTTATCCGTCAGATGTCCCGCCAGATCAGCGACACCTGGCACACTAGTATTTTTTTTTTCATTTTTTTATTTTTTTTAAATTGCACCAAATAAAAAAAATACAAATAAAATTAAAAATAAATTAAAATTAAGTTTTAAAAAAATTGAAAAATGAAAAAAAAAAAAAATAAAAGATCCACGTGTCCGCCAGGTCAGCGACACCTGACGGACACGTCACTTCCGACGAGCCACGCATAAACAACTTTTTACTATTTAAAAATTCAAACACAAAAAGTAAAATCCACGAACAAACACATCCTTAAGGTTTTTTTAATTTCACAAATACTACAAGGGTAGTTGCAACACATTTTTGTTCCAACTACCTTCTTGACTTATTATTATTATTTTTAATATTTTAATTTTTACAATGTGCTATAAATATATAAGCCCATATCATAGCTGTCATGGTCCTACTTATCCCAACGTAGAAATTAAAATGCTAGTATTAAATTGTACATATTTATATTTAATTAAAAAAATAAAAAAAAATGCATGTGTTATTGAAAGTAATATTTTAGTATTTTTTTTTATATGGAACGGTTAAATATTTTATTAAAAATCATGGATCCAAATTTATTAAATAAAAAAATATATCTTTTGTAAAAGATCTCCTATTAATGGAGGGATTAAAAATTAAAAACACGTAACGTGGTCTTGACTTCAAATACGAATTGATTGGGTGCTATGGGTTAAGAGATATAAATAAATAAAAGGGTGTATTCAATTAATTTTTTATAGAATTTTATTTACTTTTATAAGTTGGTGAATCCAAAAAATTGATAGATTTCATACAAAGTTTGATTGAATATATATATATATATATATTTATATAATTTTTGTACAATTTAATATAATTATGAAATATACTTATATATATATATATATACACATATACATTTATTAATCTACATGGGTTTTCATAACTTTGACCTTGGAGTATATATGTATTTTCTTCCTCAACTTTATCTTTGAATTTATAGTATAATTTATTTTTTTTAAAAAAAAAAAGCATAAATATATGTCTAACTAAATCAAAACCAAAATTAACTAGTTTTGAATAAAATTGAAAAAAAAAAAAAGGAAATAAAAAGGAAAATTTTTAAAAATATATATATATATAAATATAAATTGACGGTTTAAACTACAAATTGTATTTTTGAACCGAAACCAATAAACTGAAACAAAAACCAGCAAACACAAACTGAAACCACGACTTAAAATATTCGACTTTGGTTGGATCTTTCGACATATTGAAATCAGTAATTTTGAACTGTAACAACTGGCGGTTTGCGAATATACGTAGAAAAATCTTCATGGTTAGTAGAGATTTTGAAAAGTGAAATCTATTTATATTTTTAGAAAGAAAGAATAGAAAATTTATAGAATATTAAAATTTATAGATTGTTGAATACTTCTTTTCTTTTTTTTTTTTTTTTTTATACTTTTTAAAAATTATATTGAATGCATTAAAATGTTTTAAAATATTTAAAATTCAAATCGAATATCTTAAAATTTTTTATAATTTTAAGAATTTTGAATTGAATACTATCCTATTGATATATATATATATATATATATATATAAGAGAGAAAAAATGTATGAATGTTAGAATATCAAAATTAGAAAGTGTTGGAACTTTTAAAATGAAAGGGGTTACAAAATTACCTTTCTGTTTAGGTATCTATGAAATGCCAAGGAAATGATTAGCTATATAAAAAAGAGAGTTTTGGAGTTTTGAAAATTTATTAGTCCAATTGTTTTTTTATTTGACACAATTTCTAATATATATATATATATAATATTATATTTTTTTTTATATAAAAAATCAAAATTCAATATAAAATATTACTACCTCTGTCCCACGTACCGTGTCTGCTACACTGTAGACACGATATTTTAGAAGGGGTATAATTAGTAGATAATTAAGAATGTATTAGTGAAAATAATTATCCTATAATATAAATAATTATAAATTAAGATTAAGATAACTAATTAGTTTAATTAAAATTTTAAAATAAAATTAAAAAATTTAAAATGAGATTAAGTGTGTAATCATTTTCCAAAAAATGAAAGTGACATGGCATGTGTGACGGACAGAAACGGCAACATGGACATAGTATGCGGGACGGAGGGAGTATTATTTTTTATATTAGCGATACAATTTTCTTTACCTTATATAAGAAAATTACTTCGTATCAAAATATTGAACAAACAAATATTTGATGTGATTTTAATTTTTGAAAAAATAAATATTTAATGTGGTATTATAAAAAAAATTGAAATGATAATATCCAACACTCGAAATTCTTAGTAATGTCAATTTTTTTTAGATTTAGATTGAAGATTATTAATACTTCATCCGTCATTTAGTTGTGTATTCAAATATTTCAGCACTAGTTTTAATAAAAGTGAGTAATAATTATTTTAAAAATTACATAGAGCCCTTTATATTTTAAAAAACGTTAGCATGAAACTCTTGTGTGGTTTCGAAACTTAGTGTAAATCTCCACTTTACTTAAAAAATTGCATGACGTCCCCTTATACTTTCAAAGAAACCCCCATCATGCAAAAAATATGGATAGAAAATCATCATTCCATCACACAACGGAAGTTTCATGAAAGTGAAATTTCATACAATATTTTGAAAGTATAGAGAAATGTGATACAATTTTTAAAGTATATAAAGATTTCGCAGAATTTCAGAATTTCAAAACCATATAGAACAACTTTAATCTTTTTTTTTTTTTTTTTTATAGTAATCTAAAATTGAAACTAAACATAGATTTTGACAACGAAGAACAATTGATGGCCTAGATCTTTTACTATTATTGGTAATTTAGGATATCTCAAAAATCATGTTTTTTTTTTTTTTTTTTTAAACTCCCCCATCTTTTATGTTCATTTTTTTTTATTTTTGTTTATCTCTTAAAAATTTTTTATTTTTAGTAAAGAATTATACAATTTTTTTATAATTGTTTCCTATAGAAAATAAAAATTTCAATAAAAACTCTATATATTATAATCGGTGATAAAAAATTTTGAGCACAAAATTAGGAGATGGAGAAAGCATACTCATTTATGAATACGAGTTATATAATTATTTCAAATAAAAAAATTAAAAAAAATTTAAAAGAACCTATTTAAGTTATATTTCATCGATCCCGCAACATATGATCAATTTATTTCAGACACAATTATTTAGGTAGTTAAATTAATAATTTATTAATAAGAAATTATAATAATATTTTGTATACTTTTATATAAATATATTGTTTGTATTTTAAATATATAAATTAATATGTATGATTAAAAGAATTAGAATATATATTTAAATATGTTTAGTATTATATTTTAAAAAAAATATATTCCATCCGTCTTAATTTAAAGTACTATTTTTATCATTTTTGTCTGTCATATTTCAAATTATCCCTTTCAAATTTTAGAGAAAAGTAATCATACACAAACACCAAAATATCTTTAACTTTTACTTAAATTACAAATATACCATTACATATACAATTACGAACAAAAATATCACAATCTCTTTTACACTTCACTGACCAATAAAATAATTTAATTTATTAATCTACTATAAAAATTCAAAAAGGTTCTTTAAAAAGGGACTAAAGGAAATAATATTTAATATGAATATCATTTTATAAGTATTAAAAATTTATAAAATGAAAAATAAAACAATATATTTATTTAAAATTAAATTAAACTAGTTTTTATTTTAAAAAATAAAAAATTTTAAATATAAATAAAATTATTTATTTATTAAAAAATAAAAAAAATTTGAATGATTACTTACGTATCAAAAATTAATAATTTAATTTAATTTATTTATATTTATTAAATATATTTAAAATGACTATATTTTATTAAAATAAAAACGGATTATCTGTTTCGAAAGCCCATAAGGGAGTATTATTTAAAATAGTACTCCTTTCTCCCGATTATCGTGTCTTATTAATTGTAGATATGAAAATTTAAGAGGGATATAATTAATAAATAATTAAAAATATAGTATTAATATAAATATTTATTTTATAATAAAAATATTTTTAAATTAAAATTAAAATAATTAATTAATCTAATTAAAATTAAACAAATATAAATTAAAAATTTTAAAATAAAATAAAATAATATAATTCTTTCTTTAAAAAAATGACAGTATAATTACAAAAACGAAAATAAAAAAAAGGAATATAATTTGAATAGTAAGAAAAGTATTAGGTAGTATCAACGTCATAGCCGGTGTTTAATTAAAGCAAACATACTAGTTGCAATTATTATCATTATTTTATTCAAATCAATTATTATAATAATTCTATTTCCGTCTCACATATCGTCTCTGTTACACTGTAGACACCATATTTTAAGAGGTGTGTAATTAGTAGATAATTAAAAATGTATTAGTGAAAATAATTATCTTATAATATAAATAATTATAAATTAAGATTAAAATAATTAATCAGTTTAATTAAATTTTTTTTAAAAAAAAATTAAAAAGTTTAAAATGTGATTAAAGTATATAATCATTTTTTTTAAAAAAAATGACATGGTATGTGAAATGAACAGAAACGAAAACGTGGATATGATATGTGGGACGGAGGGAGTAATTATTATTATTATTATTATTAACACGAGGATTATATTATTAGATGCACGTGAAAGATCTCAGTGTAGTGTACTATCCAATCAATTGAGTTGTGATTGTCAGAGTTGCATAAAATTCAAGTCCCAATTGGGGCAAGTCCTGAGTTTCTCATAAAAAGAAAAAAAAATAATAATAAAAATAATAATCGTTTTGAATTCATATTATATAATCATACAATATGAATTATAGATTGAGTTATATTTGATACGATATTTAAGAAATATTGATATTATATTAATAGTGGATAAAAGGTATGGATAAAATTTTTTTTTGTCCCTGTGAGTGTAATAGTGTAAAAAGTAGTGACAATTGTGTAATAATAATAATGAAAAAATAAGAATATTTTTATAATGATATGATTATTTATGGAAACGAGAATATTGTTTTGGAACGAACAAAAATAGTAAACAAAACTATTGTATTAAAATGAGAAAGTAATTAATTATATAAAATGTCTAAAAGCTTTTATATGGGTTTTTATATTTTCAATTATTTATAATTTTAACTTAATATACTACAGGTAGAGCTGTTAAACGAACTGAACTGTTCGTGAATTCGACTCGGTTCGGCTCGATTCAACTCGGTTAAAGTTCGTTCGCGAATGTTAACGAGTCAATCCGAATAACATAAATAGACTCGTTTGGTTAATGAACGAGCACGAACTTTGTTCGCGAACGTTCATTTAAATGATATATTAATTATAAATATTATATATACATATAAAATTATAATTTATAAATAAATAAAATATTAATTTAAAATATATAAATAAAATAATTTAAAAATTTCTTTTTAATTCATATATAAATTAAAAAAAAGTCAGATAAACAAGCTCAAACGAACTTAATCGAGCCTAAACGAGTTGAACACGAACACGAGCTCAAACAACAAAAATTTTTAACGAGCCGAGCTCGAACACTACGAATGAGCTTGAAAGCTTAACGAACGAATACGAGTTTTATTCGCGAACGTTAACAAACACTTAATATTTAGTTCGACTCGGATCGTTAATAACTCTAATTAAAGATGATGTTGTGTGAAGATACCCTAACTTTTAATTTTATAAAATAAAAGGAGGAACTTCACAACTCTAATTAATTCCCAAATTCAACTTTTTGATTTGATTGAGCATTTAATCAAACACACAGACTATATTTAACAGTAAATGATATGATTTAATATAATACTCTATATTTCATATGTCTGTATTTTTATATTTGTATAATATTTTGTACAAATATTCTTCTATTAGTACTACAATATTATAAGACACTAATAGAAATATTTTTGGAAATTTTTTCTTAATTTGTACTACATTTTAATATAATAATTAATATTCAAATATCAAAATGCAAAAAAAGTAAATAAGATCCTTAGAGCCGAATAGAGATAATATTATTCATTTCAGTATAAAAATATATTTATAAAACACAATATAATATATAAATGGTACATTTACTTTGAAGGATTAGATTATAATACTTAGATTGTTTTTATAGATTAAATAATATGATGTTTATTTTGTTTGATTAAATATAAGATGATATAATTTTAATATGAATATTACTTGAATAAATTAATCTAGGGTAGGATTAATTATCCTTAATTAGCATATCACTGTAACTGACTTTACTCAATATCGGATTTTAATCTATTATCGTAAATATGTGATTATGGTGGATAAAATAATATTATCCATCGTAATCATTTAAAGTAAATACACCAAAACAGTATAACATTTATATATAAAATAATACTACCTTCGTCCTAGCCAATTTCTCCTCATTAGCTGTGGCACATTATTTTGGTTTTAGGTATTATAGAATTAATAAATAAATAAAAAGTGTATTAATAAAAATAATTAACATATAATAAAAATAAATATAAATTGAGATTTAAATAATTAAATAAAAAAAATTATAAATATAAAATTTTAAAATATGATTAAAATATATAATTATATATATATTTTTTAAAAAAATATATGGAACAAATCATAATAAAAAATAAAAAAAAAACTATTATTTTCTCCGTCCCATAAAGAAGTATACATTTGCTTTTTGTACCTAGTTTTAAAAATATTAATATTATATTGAGATATAGCAGAAATAACGTAGAAATGACTCAAATAACTTTATTAGTATGTGTGGTATAAAAGTAATGACATTTGTGTAATATATTGTAAATTGTAAGGATATTAATGTTAGATAGATAGTACAATTACTAAAAAAAAAAAAAAAAATATTTTATTATTAACAGATTAAAATAAAAAAATAGATATGTTATTATAGGATGAAATGAGTATATAAAACAGAATATTATATTGTATTATATATAACATATGTATTATGCGTCTTGTTGCGAGAACCGTCACCCTATTTCCATTATTGTATTTAAAGTCAACATTCAACTTGCAATCATCATTATTAATATACTAATTATTATTATTATTATTATTATTATTATTATTATTAGCATGTGACACGTGATCAACAAAGAGTTTGTTCATTAAATGTATATGAATCATTGAATGGTATAATTTTTAATAAATATTACTCCATCCGCCCCATAATTATGTATCCGTTTATTTTTTGCATAAAGGTTTAAAAATATTAATATTATATTAGGATGTAAGTAGAAATTAAATAGAAATGACTAAAATAACCTTATTGAAATGACATTTGTGTAATATATTGTAAGTTGTAAGAGTATTTGTAATATTAGGTAGATAGTAAAGTTACTAAAAAAAAAAGGAAATGAATATTTTCTTATGGGACAGACTAAAATGAAAAAATAAATACTTTATTATGGGACGGAGGGAGTATTCAAAATATATAATACACATATTAATATAATATATTTAATATGTATATCTTATTCCTTTAAAAATATTAATAATTTAATATAAAAATATTATTTTTATATTATCAATACAATTTTTAATATCTAACATAAAAATATATCAATACAAAATACAAGGTGAACAAATAGACTAAAATAACACTCCCTTCATTTCAAATATGGTTCCACATTTATTTTCGACTCGAAAATTTCGGTTAATAGTAGTATTAAATAGGATAATCTGATAATTAAATGATATGATAGACGTAAAAGTGTAAATTTATTTGAGTGATGTGACGAGATAAAGTGTGAGATAATAATTAAAAATACTTAATTGTTTCTTATTTTAAAAATATTGCAGTATGTTTAAGACAAACTAAAAAAAAATATTGCAGGATATTTGGAACATACGAAGTATATATTTACTTTCTGTAAAATAATTAATTAACATATACTCCATCCACCCCAGAACTATAGTATGAGATGTATTTGACACAGATTTAAAAAATATTGATATTATATTGGTAGTGGGTAAAAAGTACGGGTAAAAGACTTTTTTGCCATTGTGAATGTATTAGTGTAAAAAGTAGTGGTCTTGTGTAATAATAATGAAAAAGTAAGGGTAGTTTTATAGTGATATGATTATTTTTGAAAATGAGACTATTGTTTTGAGACGAACAAAAATGGTAAACAAGACTATTGTATTGGGACCGAGGGAGTATAATAATTATATCAAAATAAAATTTCATAAAAAATTATTTCTTACTTTTCAATTGTAAAAGTACATTAATTTATAAAATTTATAATAATATATAAGCATAAAGGTAATTTATAAATCAATTTTAATTTTAAATAAATATATATAATATTAAAATAAATATAAATATAATGATAATTTAGCAAAACTAATAATAAAATAAAAGCGAAAAAATAAATAAAATTAAATAATTAGAGTAAACATGCAATTTTTAATATTTCATAATAATTATTTAAACTCTCTCTTTAACATACAAGAAAATATTAAATTAAATATAAAATAATATTTATAAAATACTTTTAATAAAAAATATGAAAAATAATTATATTATTGTATATTTATAACTGAATTATAATTTTCTAATCTTCGTTTATAGATTGTTACCTCCATATCTACTTTTATACCATAGAGATAAATTCAAATAATTAAAAACAATAAATATTAAAAAAATATTATAAATAAATTATAATATTAATTTTATTGTTAATTAAAAATAATAAAAAATATTTAAAAAATAATATTGAAGCAACATAGCAAAATATATCAAAATAAAATATACATATTCAACTATTCAATTATTTAAATGTATTAGAAATATAAAACAAATTGTAAATCATTTAATATTTAATTTTCTTCTTATTTGTTTATCAATAGTCACAATTTGACGAGTAAATTGCAAAAAAATATCCCATACTTATACCATATTATCACTTTGATCCTGTATTTATCTCCCTCGCAAAATATATTTCACATGTTTACAAAAGTCGTTATTTATGTCATTTTCTCGCGCGTGAAATTCACACCACGCGCCCTTACGCGCAATCACGTGCGGCCACGCGCGGTCAAAGGATAGTAATAGCGACTTTTGAAAACATATGGGATATATTTTGCCAGAGAGATAAATACAGGACAAAACTGATAATGAGGTATACGTGTGGGATATTTTTTGCAATTTTCCCCACAATTTGACTATTTCTAATATATTACTCCCTCCCTCACATATATTTTGAGTTTATTATTGTAAATACGAGAATTTAGGTAAAGTATAATTAATAAATAATTAAAAAGTATATTAGTAAAAATAATTATAAATTAAGATTAAGATACATAAATAATTTAATTAAAATTAAGAAAATTATAAAATTTAAAATTTAAAATGTGATTAAAGTGATAATCATATTTTCAAAAAGGGGAAAGAAAAATTACATGGGACGGACGAAAATAAAAAATATGGACAAATTATGAAATATTTAAATTTTAAATATAATAAATATAATAATTTTAAGAAAATTGAATTATTATATTATAGACATTTTAATGTATTCTAATTACAAATTTTTATCATAGTTATTATACATTAATATAATTTATAAATAAATTATATTCATAAATTATTAATTTAATATACATTAAAAATTATGATGATTAATAAAAATTATATAAAAGCAAATTATTTGTATAGGTAGCTATTGCAATAAATTAAAGTAACTCTTCATTTCAATAATAATAATTTAATTATTTTTTTAATTGAAATAAAATAAAAAAATTAGAGTAAATTAAATATAAAATAAACTTATAAGTATTTTCAATTAGAATAAAATAATATAAAATATATTATATAATATATTTAGATATGAGTATTGTATGCTAACATTCTTATATGAATTGAAATAAATGTTTACTAGTGTAAAATTCAAATATTAGAGAAAATTTTAAACATTTAACGAAAAATATGAAAAGAATATATATATATATATATATATATATAGTGGGTAATGTATATTTTTAGAAGAGTTGATATTAGAATATGTGTAAAATAAATCAAATATATATATATTTGATAAATAAATAAATGAAAATTGAAAAAAATAAAATAAAATACCAAAGTCCTACATAATATGTATTGTTGTAATTCAAACATTTTATGATTGACCATCGTATAAATATAGAGAAAATATCAAAATTTGTTGATGAGAAATAATAGTATATTTTTATTAAAATTTAATACAATTTCTTTTATTTAAAATAAAAAAACACAGCTTAGGTATCTTCTATGTAAAATTATAAAAATTAAGAAAAAATATAAAAAAATACCATAATTATATATATCATTCAAAAAAAATATTTAAAAATTATAGAAATAAAAAAACGGCTGATATGGTGCTGATCCAAAAAGGTTAGCATCGTGTTGATTCTTTCATATAACACCATTCAAACTTTCAGACACACCCACCAATTCAAAGTTCAAATAGAACAAAATATATTTGTATACGAACACAATATATATTCTATAGAGCACCGCACTGTAAAGCACCAGACGTACTTATGTGGAGTATCAATTTTTCATATTTTTCGTTAATTGTTTATTTTTACATGTTGATTTTTGAATATTAATTATTATATCAAAGCGTAATACAAATTAAGAAAAAATTGCAAAAGTACTTCATTAATGTCTTATAATACTAATAGGATGACATTTGTAAAAAAAAATAAAATTATATGAATATAAGAATATTTTTAATGTTAACTAACAGAAAAAAATATATATTATGTTATCGACTTAATGTATATATTGAATTTATTTAATAATATTAATGTAAAATTATTTTATCTAAAGAACATTAAATGAACAAACTCATCCCTCAGTATGGACTCATCATTTTTGCAGTAGGAATGGCAATGAGATATGCTGCTCTGTCTCTGTTCTTGAAATGAATGCTTTTAAGATTTAATTTTTTTTTTTTGGATTTAAGACAAGGCATGGGTTTAATGATAATAATAAAAAAAAGGGTACATATAGGCTTTAAATATTAATATGACCGTTAATTTGATCGAATTAACATATATTTTAAAATCAAAGAATATATATTTCTATAACATCATATACTATGTTATAATATATCATAATAGATAATATATATACTGTTTACACATATTATATATACTGATCTGATAAAATTAGCATTATACTGATGTGAACGGATTCGCACGAGAAGCATGCCCTATGAATATATTACTTCTCCAGTCTCAATACAATAGTCTTGTTTACTATTTTTGTTCGTCCCAAAACAATAGTCTCATTTCCATAAATAACCATATAACTATAAAACTATTATTATTTTTTCATTATTATTACACAATTGTCACTACTTTTTACATTAAGACACTTACTAGAGCAAAAAAATCTTTTACCCACTACCAATATAATATCAATATTTCTTAAATCCTGTGTCGAACACAACCCAAACTAATTTTGGGACGGAGGAAGTATTAATTTTATATATCTGTATGATTATACCACAAATTGTCTTATAAGTCCATATAGTTTCTAATTCTCCATGTCTATACAATTGATACATTATTTTATAAATCATTGTTTTATAAGTTGTAAAATGAAAGGCAAAGAGTTAGAGCATCTCTAACCCAGCGCTATTAACGGCGTTGAGTTGGCTTATTTGGATTCAACGCTAATTTTTAATGTTGCACAGTTTTGGCGTTGCTTTATTTATTTATTTTTTAATATTTAAAATTATAAATTTGATTTTTAAATTTAGATTTTATTTTTTAAATTTTTAAAAATTTTATTTTAAATTATAAAAGTAAAAAGTTGTTTAAAATAATAGAAAAAATTGAATATTTGAAGAATAATAGTGAAAAATGAAGTTATGGTTGGAGTAAAATTACTGTAGCAACGACATATTTGGAGTTAAAATTGGATAAATGAAGTTGATAGATTGGAGATGGCCTTACGTACTAACTTTTACTATACGAAACGAAAGGAAAAAGATTAAAATTATAAATTAATACATTTAGGGTATGTTTGGTTGGGGGATTGGATTTTCAATCCACTATTTATCCCATTTTTTTCATCTAAAAATATTAAATCAAACACTTGTTTTTTATTTTTTATATTATACTAAAAGTCAGTTTTATATTCAAAACATCAAATCAACACATATTTATATCACATCATACAATTATTCAAATTCAAAACTTTTACTATTTAAATCCCAACTCAAAATTCAAACCCCCAAACAAACACACCCTTATTTTTTATTATTGTTATATTTTTAAGATTTGTATTGAAGATCCATACCGTTATTTAAATATTGGTATTTAAAGTTAACATAGAGCTTGCAATTATTAAGGAAAAATGTTATTTCTTGTCTTTGGTAGATAAGATTGATCATATATTTTGTCTCATTTAAATTTTTTTTTTTTAATAAAGTTTTGTCTTATTGAAAATAAAACTAATCTTATTTCATACCAATATGATGTTAACTTCTCATTAGTAATGACATGGCAGTTGACGTAAACACAACACGGCCATGTTGGTTTCTAGTTTGACGGTCGACATGGACATAATGTCGACGGATGTTTGAAGAAATGCATACGTATTAGTTGAATTATATATTGATAAGATCTTTCGAGATATTCAAATATGAGACCTGTAATTAATTATATTTATATATATATATATTAAGAATTTAATTTACGCCATGTGTGTTCATTCATCAAATCATAATTTTAAGTTATATATTTCTTTTCAAAATTCCCAATAAATTCCAATTATAATTTATAATATTTGCATTATTGAAAAATTGCAATTATGGCTTGAAAAAGAAAATCATATACAATGATGATAATAAACTGAAAAAATCCAACTATTAACTGCATTTTCTAAATTATAATAAAAAAAGTTAATGAAAATTTTTATAGTTTCAATTTGTGGTGAAAATAATTTTAATAATAGATGTGTATTTTGTTGATATATATATTAATATTTATTATTATATATTTGTTACTTAACAATAATAATATTAGCAACTATTGTTTTTATAAGAAAATTGTGCTCATGATTATATATATCACTATAGATAAAATAACTAAAATAATTGGAATTTAAACATTATGTTATGCAACATGCTTAGGTTGAATGGAACATGTTCAAGTTGGATTAAAATAGCAATACATATATAGATACATAACGTTTGTTTACTTTATATTTTTGGATGAATGTATTTTTATAAGTATTAGAAATTATGTTAGTAATAAAAAAAATAAAATTTTATGTTGAATTGTTGATTTTTTAAAATAAATAATATATATTAAATATATCGTAGCAATGTGTGTATATTATATATATATATATATATTTGATAACATGGAAATCCGCAACTATTACTCATCAAGTGCACTATGAGTACCCCCGAGGGGGTGTTTGGTACATAGAAATAGAGACCGTGAAATGAAGAGAATTCAAGATTTAAGAAATAAATTATTTTATATTATCTAAAACTTCATTATTCTCCTGTATGCAGAGAAATTGAGAAAAATGAAATGAAAAGAGTCGTATTTATATATTTATTTATTTTATTTTTTTATATTTAACTTTTACGATTTAATTTTTGTTTATTTTTTATTTTATTTTTCTTACTATTATCTAATTTTTATAAATTTTCTATTATTCAAAATCTCATAAAAATATCATATCTAAATTATTACTAAAATAAATTATCAAACTAAAAATGTAACTAAAAATACAATAATATTTTTCTTACCTAATTTCTCATTTTATAATAATCGATGTATTTTTTTCAACAAGCACTATAGCATATTCTATTTATGCATTGTATATATATATATATTTTACGTTTTTCAATTGAATTCTTTATTTTAGCAAATTTTTTACTATCTGCAATTCCATTATCTACTATTATTTCTATACAATTCTATTCTCTCTACCAAACGCACTTTTTTTCAAATGGTCATCTAGACGATCGAGCAAGCTTAGCAGATTTACCATGATAGGACTTTCGCCCCTAGTAAATGTTTCTGTTAATTACCGTCGAAAAGGAATATTTGAATCCCTCACTTAACCTCTATTTTTTTCATAACCAACAACTATAAATATATACTCAGCTTTATTTTCATAACAAACTTTTACTCATTTGATACTCTTCATTTTTTTAGAAAAATATCACTATCAAATATATATATATATATTCTGACAAGATATTTAATCAAATACTATTTTTTTTTTTTAAATTTTCAAAATTTCAAAAATCTCTAAAAATTAATGTCTAAAGGAAGCCTATAACTCATAATAACTCAATAATACATATATACAAATATATATATATATATAATGCAACATCTGGAAGATATAAAGTAAAAAGAGCCTTACTTTTATGTTATTATTCAAATAATAAAGAAGATAGTCACACTCTAGAAGAATGGATTTTCTTTTTCTCTTGAAAAAAATAAAAATATATTGATTCGTATTGAATTATGAAGGAAGTGGAAAGGCTTTTAGATTAATTTAATAATCAAATTATTTATGCTATAGTTTGCCATATTATGTGATATATATTTTTAGTTTAGACATAATTTTTTGGAGTTGAGTTTTTTTTTTTTTTTTTTTTTTTGTTTTTAAAGAGTGAGAAATTATTAAAATTTAGTATTTCATGTGACTATTTTATGTTCTAAAAAATATATTTTTAGTTTAGACATAATTTGACTATTTTATGTTCTAAAAAATATAAACATTGCGCGCATGTATATATTATAACCAAATTGGTACTCTAGTTCAACAATTTTTTACTATGCTCAATATATTTTATTTTTTATAACGTGAAAATTCGACCACCACTCAATAATTACTTATATTTTATATGGCTTATCGTGTTATTCATATTTCTTTTATATATAATTCAATATCTCGAAAGTATCAACTTTATGCCCTATAATTCAACAACTCAATCCCACATTTCAATAATTGTTGATAATGGTTGTCGTTTTATTTAGCACAATATTTATTTTTCCCAGCTTTCAACTGCACATTAATTCAATCACATTCAATAATTTGCTACAATAATATATATACACACATATATATATGTATATATATATATATAGATCTTGTATCATATCCACGTGAATCCCATTGGGGTTTGGTGGGGATGGGGACCTAATTGTAAATGTGCATGATCTATGAATTTGATCCATCCTCCAGATCGATTACATTAGTTAATATATACATATACATATATATATATATATATACAAATAGCAAGTAGAACAATACGTATTTAGCAAATCTTTAAAGATATTATTGATTCACATATACGGCTGGCTATAAATAGAAGGGGTAATTCACACTCTTTCATTCACAACCAAACCCTAATAAATAATTCTTACAACCTACATTTTAATTTCTCCTCATAATGTCGGGAAATATCGAGGTTCCTATCACGCCGGTCGAGCCGAATTTCAGTAACATCAGTCGCAATGACTTTCCTCCCGACTTCCTCTTCGGGACCTCGACTGCAGCTTACCAGGCATGGCTATGGCGATCCCATTTCTCAATTGTTCTTCAGAGGAGTTTTAGGGTTTCGATGTTAATTATTATTATTATTTTTTAGGTTGAAGGGGGTGCGAGTGAAGGGGGGAGAGGCCCCAGCATGTGGGATGTCTTCGCCTTGGGGAGCCCTGGTTCACCTCTCTCTCTCTCTCTCTACATTTGTCTCTCTCTCTCTATTCATGTGTATGTATATGCTGATGATTTGTAATTGTGAGGGTTTCAGCTAAAATTCTTGATGGAACCAATGGCAATGTTTCTGTCGACATGTATCACAGATATGAGGTTCTGATCTTGCTCTCTCTCTCTCTCTCTATATATATATATATATGTATGTATATGTCTGACTTGCTTTAATATAATGTACAGGAGGACTTTAGAACAATGAAAGCAATGGGTTTGGATGCCTACAGATTTTCGATTTCATGGTCCAGAGTGTTGCCTCGTACGTAAATTTTAGTTAATGAGCTACATTTGTTGGACCAATCACAATCTTGGTTTAATTTTAGTCGAAGCTCATGTCTTTGTCATTTGATTAGAGGGAAGAATTAGCCTTGGAGTTAACCAAGAAGGAGTTGACTACTACAATAGAGTGATAGACTCCCTCATCGAAAAAGGTGTCCACACTAAAATATCTCTCTCTCTCTCTCTCTCTCTCAAAATATGAGTTAACCAAGAAGAATTTACTCGAAATATAACTACTGTAGATTTTCATTTCATAAGAAAAATTGTGGGTTCCAATTTATAAAAAAATATATATATACTTTATTCTCATCTTTTATCGAATTTATATATATATATATATATTTAATGTTCATAAAAAAAATATACACTTTTCATTTATACTAAATAATTCTTACAAATTCTTTAATTTCTATTATTCAACAATACACTTATTTGCAAATATACCACAAATAGGTAGTAGGTATACATTCAATTTATCAAAAACTTTCTTTCACTTCATTGACCTACTTTTATACTTTCGAAAAATACCTGTTTCAATTAACTAATATAATATTATATTTATTAAAATTCATATTATGTTCAGATAAATATAAATTTCGTGACTTTGCATTCATGTCCGACAAATATGTATAGGTATCACACCAAATGTTACTTTGTTTCACTGGGATCTTCCTCAGTTTTTGCAACAAGAGTATGGTGGCTTTTTGAGTGAAGAATTTGTGTAAGTTGTCCAACATAAAAACTTGTTTTCTTCATTACATTGTCATATATATAACAAATCGATTATAACCCTTTGTCCAATTTCAGGAAGGATTATGCAGACTATGTCGAATTTTGCTTTTGGAGATTTGGAGATAGGGTTAAGATGTGGGCTACTTTCAATGAACCATATATATTTTCCACCATGGGATATGTTTCTGGAAGTTATGCACCTAGTCGTCCTCAACCTATTTTCCCATATGACACTGAAGAAGACATTCTAAGCCATTCTAATTACAAACAAGAAGTCTACACTGTCGGAAGAAACTTGCTCCTAGGTCATGCCAAAGCTGTTGAAATTTACAGAACCAAATTTCAAGTAAACATTTTTTTTTTTTTTCAATCAACATAAACATAGTGATTTAATTTAATTTTTGTTTTTTTAAAGAAAAGATGTAAAAAGGACTTTTAACTATAACAGGAATTCCAGAAAGGTCAGATAGGAATTGTTCTTAGCAGCAACTGGAATGAGGCTTACTCTGATAAACCAGAAGATGTTGCAGCTAACCAAAGAGCAACTGACTTCCAAATTGGATGGTAATTAAATTTTAATTTCTCTAATTATAATTTTATATATATATATATATATATATATATGTATTTGTAAATTTTATATTATTGAATTAAATTGGTGTAGGTTTTTGGAGCCTGTGTTGGGGGGTCAGTACCCAGCATCGATGTTAGAACTTGTTTCTCCTGAGAATTTGAAGCCATTTACTGAAGAAGAATCGAAGATGCTTAAAGGGTCCATTGACTTTTTGGGATTAAACTATTACACATCCTACTATGTTGCTGACAATCCACACCCTGTCAACACAACTCCCTTCGATTTCGATCAGAAAATCGCAACTCTAAGTAATTAAGGATCCCAATTGATTATTGCCAACCCTATTATTTAATTACACTTTAGATGTGGAAAATTGACATAACTGTTTGTGTTTTTGATGCACTTTTCTCAGCTCAAAGAGATGGATGGAAGCCAATAGGTCCATTGGTAAGTCAACCCAATGCAGAAAAAATAAAAAAATATAAAATAAAAGAGGGCCTTTATTTAATGTTTTATATATAATTAATATAAAATCTATTTTTTAATTATTTACTTTATGATTTTATTTTTTTAATTTGTTCGGTTCTGTCTTCAAGAAAAATATATTACTTTTTTAATAAATATCATATTTAACATATTTAAATCAAAATTTAAACAATTAAATAAATTTTAGTTTATAGCATTTTTTAAGATTATACATATATTTATAAATCTTATTTTATATATTATATATTTTAAAACTATAAAATATGATTAGAATTTTAAGAAACTTACAAACATTCAAATTTTCAGTTTGCTTTTCTCATTTAAACCTTTTTAGATATGGAAAAAAAAACTATAAGCTTAAGAATAATTATATTTAGATAATTAGATTGAATATTAATAATTTCTTTTTATTAAATTAATAGGAACGAGTAATTATCTAAAACATAAAAATTTATACTTCCTTAATCGCAACTCAAAGTACCAATTTCTTTTTACCAATGATCTGTTGGGGAATTAAAGGATTAATTTGAAATTTGCAACTACTTCGATATATATCGATTTTATTATAACATATATATATATATGGCTTGATGCTTCAGGCTCCAGGTTCAGTTTGGCTCTACATAGTCCCATGGGGAATCCGCAGCCTGTTGAAATACATGAAGACTAAATACGAAAACGATACATACAACCTCCCAGTTATATACATCACTGAAAATGGTAACCAAATTCTACCTCTAATAACACCATATCCACAAACAAATATATATATATATATATATATAAATTCAATGGTATTTTCATATTTCGACATTTTTATAGGAGTGACTCAAGCGAATGACTTCAAGCTCACCGCCGAGGAGGCGTGCAAGGATCCATGGCGCGTGAATTATTACCGCGACCATATTGGAAATGTGCTCCTAGCACTCAGGGAGTAAGTTATCACTACAAATATTCATTTTTTATTACTCCATCCGTCATGTAAAATTATGCCCATTTGATCCAGCATGAGCTTAAGAAAAGTAAGTAAAAATAGAAACTTTTTTCTAAAAAAAACAAAAAACTAATACTACCTCTAAGCATCTCATTTATTTTTAATTATTAATTATTATATCTATATATAGTACAAATTAAGAAAAAAATGACTTATAATACTATTATAACGATATTTATGCAAAAAATTATACAAATATATAGATATTTTTAATAATTAAGTACAATAGCAAAAGGTAAATGGAACCCTTAGGACCGGACGGAGAGAGTACTTTTTACAAAAAAAAAATAAAAAGAAAGTAAAAATAAGTTTGAATGACAGAGAGAGTATCAAATAATTAATATCGACCTTAAGATTGTTGTTTAATTTAATTTGGCAATGATTGTATTCATGTAGGGATAAAGTTAATGTAAAGGGATATTTCGTATGGTCTTACTGCGACAACTACGAATGGAGTAGTGGATACACTATTAGAATGGGCATGATTTACGTCGACTATATGAACAATTTGAACCGTCACCCGAAACAATCAGCCCAGTGGTACGCCAAATTCCTGACCAAGAAAGAAGACAATGAAACAGCGACCGCGACATAACTTGCACTGCTATTTATGGGAGTGTAAGCTTTGGAATAGTTATCGCATTATCAGTACGTGTGTTTTTTTCGATTCTCTTGGATTGCGGAACCTTGTTTAAGTATCTTTGCATTTCTTTATGAGCTTCTAAGCTGTGTAATGAATAAGATTGTGAGTTATGTAATAAATAAGGAAGAATCACTTTCGTGTGAAGATCATTACTATTATTGCATTCCTTTAAATTTCCATTTTCTTTTATGTATGTAAAGTCCATAGCTAAAAATTGATCAAGGTGGATCATATGCTGAAACTATTAATTCAACAAAGCTGAATTTTAATCATAACTCTTGATTTAAAAATTATTAATATAAGATTAATAGTTTATATATATTTCAACATATGCTGACTTGTAATACAAGTCAACATAGTATATGATTCATATATATATGACAAGTATCCAATAATGTGCTTGAGTGGGAGAAACTAGAATGTCCTTGTTCGTAGGTTTTTGATAAAATTTTCATTGTTCATAATTTTTTTTTTTTTTTTTCTCAAAAGAAGATTAAATAAAATACTTATTATTTTTATTTTTTTATATGAAATTAAAATTTAATTTTATATCTAAAATATCAAATGAATATCATTTTATATCATATCAAATAATCATTTCAATTGAAAATTTCAAACACACTTCAGAACCTACAATCAACAAAATCTTAATTCTCATATAAGTGTCTTGCTCAAAAGACAAACATGCTCAAAACCAAACAAATCTTAATTATCTTATAAATGTTTTGCTCATAAGACAAACATCTGAATCAAAATCATAGTATATGTTATGAATATCTTATGTTCGAATGAATGTATTTTTCTAGTCTCTTCAGCGTACCACTGTCGGGTCTCAGCCAATAATTTGAACAACTTAGGGGTAAGGCACAAATACAATACACTTCTGAAATGCCTCGAGATCTCTCGAGGCTAGAATATGTTGCATATAGTTCAAGGTTACTCATGGAAGCATTTGTGATGTACAAAATCATAGGAATAAGAAAACATCCATCGTTCAAAATACTTTTTCACATACAATTATTTTAATTTTAATTAATTTTTTTATTTCAACATGATCTTTAACTTCCAACACTATCAAACAAACACTATCTACCCTTTTTTCTTGATTTATTATACTTATAGCGAGAATTAAACAACAATGTAAATAGTAGGGAGTTGGGGCCAAATTTAGCTCTTTTTGTTCATGAATAAAGTTGATTTTTGTTGACGAATGCTCAATATTAGGTGTTTTTTATTTGGAATTCAAAGCAAAATTAACACAATTCAATGTGCATATTTTTCAAAAATACTGATATTGTTATGAATTTGTTTCCGAATCTTTTGGATTTATCGAACAAATCTCATATACAAAATACGAATATGAATTAGCGGAAACGAATTATCGAATAAACCCAAATTATTATACTACCGAATCGAAACGAAACTAGAATTAATAAAAAGGCAATATTAAATTTCTGGAATTTAGAAATTAAACACAAACAAAACAGAACAGGCCCTAGGTGATTCTAGTGCGATTTCTCCTTGCGATTCCGGTGAATCTGTCCGGCGAGTTGGGAGGCCCTTCTTCTCTGTCGATGCGCGACTCGAACCTTGATGGTTCTACGGTTTGGTTTTGCTCGTTTATGCCTTCTTAGTTGTTCGCCGTATAATTTGCCTGCGATGTTGTTTAGGCTTAATTTCGCCAATGTTTCTTTAGATTAGAGTTCGGGTTTGTGAGTTAGTTGCGATTCCATGGCATGTCATTTGTGTCGGGGTCATGGATGTGTTTTCGATGTCGCTTTGTTCGATTTGAGGGTAAACTGAGTTTGAATAAATTCTGCTCCGTAGTAATAAAAATTGCTTTAAATTTTGTTCGATATCGATTTGATTTTGTAAGAATATAGCTTATTCGATCTTGGATTAGAACATAACAGTTTTTTTTTTTTTTACAAAATATTACATCAAAATATTATATATAAAATCAAAACCTAAGTCAATTTCAATCACAAAGTAAAACGAAACCAACCCATTGTTGTTAAAATAAATAAAATAATATTTCGATAACATTTGACTTTCTAACCTCTCGGAGAAATTGAAAAATTTTGAGATGTGTTTGTTTACGTTTATTATTACCATTTTCAATGACCGAGGGCCAAAAAAAAAAAAAAAATTGGATTCGGACAATTTCCATATAGTTTCATTTAAAGTACTAAAGTAATAATAGTCCAAAAAAACAAACAATTTGGTCTTGAAGACCACTGGTTCATCTCTCCCCACCTCCCTCTCTCTCCATTTTTCTGTATTCGTCTGTATGCATATGCTGATTATTTCTATCGAGGGTTAAAGATAAAGTTACTGGTGGATCCAATGGCAATGTTGCTGACACGTATCACAGATATGAGGTTCTGATGTTTCTCTCTCTCTCTCTCTCTATATATATATATATATGGTGGCGGCTTCAAATTCAGTACTCCGTTTAGCAGTACACATATAGCTAGCAAATAACACACGCTAATGTTAGTAACAACATATCATTTATATTAATATAATATAAGCACAACACATGAACTAACGACACACGTATAGCTAGCAAACAAGACACAGTAATATTACTGACAACACATCATTTATATTCATATAATATAAACACAACATATGAATTAACAACACATCATATAGTTTCATACAACACATGCAGCAGTTCATTTCAGCACATGATATACACGTATACAGCTAGCACACGTGTAATTATAAACAAACAATACATGTCATTATTACAAACTGCACGTGCTGTTTTTAATAAAAACTTGTACTGCTTGTGTATTTTGCGGGTGGTGATTTGAAAGCAAATCACGATACTGATTTTTCCAAATCGGCACCGTAAACTCGTGTGTTACTTTTAGTAAATGAGCTTCAGTTGTCAATCATAATCTTCCTTTTACTCTAAGCTTAAGTGTTTGTTGTTTGATGTTTATTTGTTAATTCAAGGGAAGAATCCTTGGAGTTAACCAGGAAGGAGTGATTTCTACAATAGAATGAAAGATTCCCTCCTCGACAATGTTGTCCAAACCAATGACGCAAATCTCTCTCTGTCTCTGTCTCTCTCTATATTATTATTCCTGAGCTAACTTTGCATCCATGTCCAATAAATTTATGTGCTTGATATCAAACCACTGATATCAAAAAACTTAATTAATTAATATATATGGCTTGATGCTTCAGGCTCCAGGTTCAATTTGGCTCTACAAAATCCCATGGGGAATCCGCAGCCTGTTGAAATACATGAAGACTAAATACGAAAACGATTCATACAACCTCCCAGTTATATACATCACTGAAAATGGTAACCAAATATATATATACATATATATCTATATAAATTCAATGGTATTTTCATATTTCGACATTTTTATAGGAGTGACTCAAGCGAATGACTTCAAGCTCACCGCCGAGGAGGCGTGCAAGGATCCATGGCGCGTGAATTATTGCCGCGACCATATTGGATATGTGCTCCTAGCAATCAATGAGTAAGTTATCACTACAAATATTCATTCTTTTTACTCCATCCGTCATGTAAAATTATGCCCATTTGATCGAGCACAAATTTTAATAAAAGTCGGTAAAAATAAAAAAAATTTCCTGAAAAATCAGAAGAATAATAATCCGTCCATCCGCCTCTAAGGTCACATTTACCTTTTGCGTCATTGTACTTAACATTAAAAATATCTTTATATTTGTATAATTTTTTGCACAAATGTCATTATAATAGTATTATAAGACATTAATAGAAGTATTTTTGTTCTTTTCTCTTAATTTGTACTACGTTTTTATATAATAATTAATATTCACAGATTAACACGCAAAAATTGAATGATACCCTTAAAGCCGGACGGAAATAGTACTTTTTACTAAAAAAAAAAATGAGAATAAATTTAGATGAAACCAAAAAAAAATGAAAATAAATATGGATGAGAGAGAGTATTAAATAATTAACGTCGACCCGAAGATTGGGGTTTAATTTAATTTGGCAATGGTTGCATTCATGTATAGGGATAAAGTTAATGTAAAGGGATATTTCGTATGGTCTTACTGCGACAACTACGAATGGAGTAGTGGATACACTATTAGAATGGGCATGATTTACGTCGACTATATGAACAATTTGAACCGTCACCCGTAACAATCAGCCCAGTGGTTCGCCACATTCCTGACCAAGAAAGAAGACAATGAAACAGCTACCGCGACATAACTTGCACTGCTATGTATGGGAGTGTAAGCTTTGGAATAATTATCGCATTATGGGTACGTGTGTTTTTTTCGATTCTCTTGCATCGCGGAACCTTGTTTAAGTATCTTTGCATCTCCTTATGAGCTTCTAATCTGTGTAATGAATAAGATTGTGAGTTATGTAGTAAATAAGGAATAATCACTATCGTGAAGATCATTACTATTGTTACCTTGCTTTAAGTTTCCGTTTTCTTATATGGTAAAATCCATAGCTAAATATTGATCAAGATAGATCATATTCTGAAACTATTAATTCAGCAAAGCTCAATTTTAATCATAACCCTTAATTTTCGTAACTCCTGATTTAAAAATTATTAATAAAAGTCAACATATGATCCAAAATTCAAAATTTATAGTATATAATTCATCAACATATGATTAAATTTTTACTGTTTATATTTTTTTTTCATAAAAAAAACATTAAATAAAATATTTATTATTGTTGTGTTCATTATCGTTGAACATGGCCGTGTTCATACTCACGTTCATGGTATGTTTTAAACACGGCTACATTCCTATTCATGTTCGGAATATAACCATATTTTTGTTTATATTTAAAATAAATTTGATTTATAATATTAAAAATATCAAATACTCTTTCTATCTTACTCCTATAGTTAGAGACATGGTATTTTTTTAACATAATTTAATATATTAATCTATAGTAGTTATAATATTCTTTTATATGTTTTTTGATCGGAATATAATATTCTTTTATTATTATTTTTTTATATAAGTGGTGTTGTGTTTAAATATTTTAAATATTATATCTCAATATAATATATATAATATGAATAATTTTGTAGAGAATAAATTTTAATATAATGTAATTAAATAACTAAAAAATATATTTATTTATCTATAATTAATATAGATATAAATATTTGTTTATTGAATAGAGATAGAAATAAAGATATTTTGAATGGATCTCATATATAAAAAATTTGAAATTTAATTAAATTAATTTATATTTATTAAGTATATGTAGGCATTAAAAATTACATATGTAAATTAAATTAAATTAAATATCATGTATGTTGGAAGAATATAAAATTTCAATAAAATAAATATATAGTTATTAATTATGCACATATGTTAATTTTGTACAATAAATATCAACAATTAATGAAAAAATCTGTTTAAAATGAAAGATACCGTACAAATATTATATGCATAAATAGAGGCATAATAAATTTGACATCAAAATAAATTAATCTTGTCAATAAAAGAAGCATATAAATTAATATCTTCCGAAAAAGACAATGATATAAAGATCTTGGCGAGAAAGGAAGGTGCACAATCAAATCCATCAAGAATGGAAAATATCTTATGAAAAATGAAAGATTATAAAATCTTCCTATTGGTCAATCAGTACGCGCCATGTGGAATCATTCAAAAAGGAAGCCGGGGTCACCCCTTCCCTATAAATAAGAGTCATGATAAATTCATTTGAGACACCGAAGTTACATCGAGAATTCAAGTAAATGGGTAAATCTCTAAACTCTCTCTATATTGTTCTTCATGTTCTTCGTGTCATTCGAAGCGTTTTTTGTCGAAAATCACTGATTTGGACAAATGATCCAATATTGGTTGATGAATCGATGGAGTTAACGTTCTTCGTCATATGCCCAAGCCGAATGAAGGATCAAAGCTCCAAAAGCCGTTGAAGGATTCGTCAAAGCCAATAAAGAGCTTCCCAAGTTCATCTCAAAGCTTCAAGGTGGTCGTCGCGTTCTTTGTCAAAAGCATCAACCAGGCCCTCTTTGATCCAAAAGTCAAAGGGACACGCCGCCAAAAGTGTAATGGAGTACCAAATCCACATTTTCAAAGATCAAAGCCGTGGATCGTCCAAAGAAGACACTAAATCCAAAGCCGACGATCGAATCACTCACACGGAGACCAAAACTCTCCAAAAGTTGTCAAAGCCAAACCAAATATCAAAGTCGTGGATCGTCCAAAGAAGCCATAAAATCCAAAGTCGATTATAAAATCGCTCATACGGATACCAAAACTCTTCAAATGACGGCAAAGTCAAATCAAAGATCAAAGCCGCGGATTGTCCAAAAAAGATATCAAATTCAAAGCTGACGATTGAATCACCCACACAAAGGCCAAAGCTCTCCAAATGGCAGCAAAGCTAAAACAAAGACCAAAGTCTCGGATCATCTAAAGAAGACATCAAATCCAAAGCCGATGATCAAATAGCCCATACGGAGATCAAAGCTCTCCAAAAAGCGGCAAAGCCAAACCAAAGATCAAAGCATCGGATCATCTAAAGAGGACATCAAATCCAAATCCGACGATCAAATCGCCCGTACGGAGACCAAAGCCCTCCAAAGACCGGCAAAGTCAAACCGAAGACCAAATCTCTTCGGATCAAAGAAACCATTGAAAACCAAGTTGAAAAATAAATCGACCCGAAAAGAGAATCAAATGACCCATTTAGAGAATATGACACGCTTTAAATCCAAACTAAATATAATTTGTACAAATTTTGTATTTAGTAAAAATGACATAATTTTTTGTCTACAGTATATTTAAGAAAAATAAGTTATTTATAGCTACAAAAAAAAAAGTAATTCCTTCATCATATGTCTATCTATCTGTTTACTTTTTATACGGAGTTTTAAAAGCATTAGTGTTGTATTGGAATATTGTATAAATAAAAGTAAAAAGACTAAACTACCTTTATTAAATTTGTGTCATATAAATATAATGATATTTGTGTAATATATTATAAATTAAAAAAAAAATATTTATAATATTAAATAGATTATACAATTATTAAATGTAAATATTTTGTTAGGAGACAAATCTAAATAAAAAAAAAAAATAGATAAATTGTCAATAACGGATTGAGTATAAAATACACTCTCATCAATATTTGACTGTTGATGGTTTAAAAAAAAATATAATAAAATAATAGCCCATTTTATACTTCTCTTGATGTATTACATTCATAAAAAGACAAAATATGGTCAATCAATATCACATGATTAAAGACAATCGTATTAAATGCCTTTTCATCACACAATTTAAATGTGTACTCTCTTCTTCACCTTTCAAATTCAAAAATAGTTTTTTTTTTTTCTTTTTTCTTTTTTCTTTTTTACTCCAAAGATATTTTTCTTTTTATTTTAACAAAAACAATCATATATTATTATCAAAAATATTTTTAAATTTTATCTAAATTACAAATATATTATAACATATACAATTATTTTATATATATAGTCAAATGATAAAAATATCAAAACGTTTACACATTTTCACTAAATAATAAATTATTATTATTTTTTAATCTATTATAAAATCTTAAAAAACTCGGAAAGAGTATTTTTATTTCTAAATAATCTTTAACACCCAAACACAATCAAACAAAATATTTTTCTTGGTTTTACTACACGAAACAATAAAATATAACATAAATAAATAAATAAATATTATGTTCATAGGGAATGAAACTACCAAGCAATTTCATGAACAAAATAAAAAATCGAAAGAATAAAAATAATACCATTATTATTATTATTATTATTTTTATTTAAGAGTAAACTGATTTTTTTAGTCCCATAATTGGATCCCTTACCTATCGCAAACTAGTTTCATAAGTGAAAATTTTTCGCTGTTTTAATCATCCGGCGCCGGAGACGCCCGCGTGGCTCGCCGGAGGTGACGTGTCCGCCAAATCAGCGACATCTGGCGGACACGTGGATTTTTTATTTTTTATTTCATTATTTTTAATGTAAAACAATCACATATATTAGGTGGCTATAACTGTATATGTAAAGAGTAATAATAATCATTAATAATGTAAAATATCATTTCATTTAAAATTTTAAACTAATATTAAAATATAATTTTTTTATTATATTACTATATTAATTTATCAACACGCCCTCTCACATGCAAATCAGTAACTGAATTTTACGCGTCACAAAAATCTTGTGAGGATGGTGGAACTCAAAAATGAGATTTGTTTGTTGACATATAATATGTAAATTAATGATATATATTTTTTTACTACTTTAAATTTTTAGTAAGATGATTATTTAACATATTCTCATATCATTTAACAAATAATAGAAAAGATATGATATCTTTCAATATATTATACTCTATTCGTCTTATATAATTTTTTTCTATTTTTTATTTTTGTCCGTCCTATATAATTTATTTATTTATTTTTTTTGAAAATATGATTATACACTTTAATCACATTTTAAATTTTATAATTTTTCTAATCTTAATTATAGCATGTAGTTATAATCTTAATTTATAATTATTTTTACTAAATATTTTACCTAAACTCTCGTGTCTACCGTAATAATCCCGAAATATATGGGACAGAGAAAATACACAAAATTGTATATTAAAAAGTACAACATACGAATCTTGTAATAATTGTATTTTGATTGGGGCCAATTCTACGACCAAAGCATTCCATAGTTTGTACTCCATCTGTCCCAAATATCCTGCAATATTTTTTTTTATCCCAAACTCACTGTAATATTTCTAAATTTAGAAATAATTAATAATATTTATATACATATATTAATATACATTTTACTTTATCTCATCACATCACTCAAATAAAAAAAATAAATAATCATTTTTCTCTCTAATCACATCATTTAATATCCAAATTATCTTAAATTACCATTCTTAATACTCTCTGTTGAACACACACAGTGTTTTTAATACGAAGATGAATCGAAGAAGGAAGATGATTTTTATTGCTGAAAACTGAAGCCTTTTTATATAGGCTGAGACTTACAACTGGTTCCTTAATACACGCAAAAGAAAAAATGAAACAACTGCTTCCTACATAATAGGACTAATAATAGAAAATATAACTGCATTGACTAGGCAATAAAAGAAACCAAAATGTTTTCCTGCATGCTGGTTTGTTATTCAATACTCCCCCTCAATACCAGCTTCAGTCCGTTTTACTAACCCAAGTTGTTGACGGAAGTTTTCCAATTTGTTGCTGCTTAATCCTTTTGTGAATAAGTCTGCAACTTGGTTTTCTGTCCCAATATGTTCCAGTTTAATCTCATCTTGTAAGACTTTTTCTCCGATAAAGTGGTAGTGCACCTCTACATGCTTAGTTCTTGCATGAAAAACTGGATTTTCGGCAAGACGTATTGCTGATAGGTTATCGCAATATAATAAGATATCATACTTGACTTGTTGATGCAGCTCTTTCAACAATTGCACAAGCCAAATGATTTCTTGAGCTGCCATAGTTGCTGCTCGATACTCCGCTTCTGTCGTCGATAATGACACAGTTGGTTGCCTTTTGCTACACCAAGATACAATTCCAGACCCAAACATGACAGCGTATCCAGTAGTTGAGCGTCGGGTATCGTGGTCTCCTGCATAATCAGCATCACAGTAGCCAAGTAGCTTGCAATCTTCGTCTCTTCTGAACTTAATTCCAAAGTCAAGTGTACTCTTGACATATCTTAGGATTCGTCGGACTGCTTCTATGTGAGACTTCTTTGGATTTTGCATATAGCGACTCATCACACTAACTGCAAAGGAGATGTCTGGCCTTGTTATCGTTAAGTAGATGAGACTGCCCACTAATTGCCGATACATCATGGCATCTTCTAGATCTTTCCCTTCATGTGCACACAATTTGGCATTTTGCTCCATTGGTGTTGAGATTGGCTTGCATTCAAGCATTCCGAATTTTTTCAATAATTCTGTGGAATACTTGTGTTGATGAAGAAATATTCCTTCATGAGTATGATTTACTTCTAAGCCAAGAAAGTGCTTCAGTTGTCCAAGCTCCTTCATTTGAAAACGAACAGAGAGATTTTTTTTGGTTTGTTGTATTTCTTCTTCCCAGTCTCCTGTCATGATCAAGTCATCCACATATACTAGCATAACAGCTAGCTTCTCTTCATTAGTTTTGACAAACAAACTAGGATCTGCACATGTCACTAAATAACCACTATGTGTAAGAAATTCAGCTATCTTACCATACCATGCCCGTGGTGCCTGTTTCAATCCGTAAAGTGCCTTTCGAAGCTTGCAAACATACTCAGGATGGTTGTGGCTATAGAAACCCATCGGTTGTATCATGTAGATATCTCGATCTAACTCCCCGTGCAGAAATGCATTCTTTACGTCCATCTGCCACAAATCCCAATTGTTGCTTGCAGCAAGTGCTAATAAAACTCTCACTGTTGTAAGCTTTGCAACAGGGCTGAATGTTTCTTCATAGTCCAGCCCATACTGTTGAGAGAATCCGCGAGCCACCAGTCGAGCTTTATGTCGCTCTATTGATCCATCTGTGCGGCGCTTTAGTTTGTATACCCATTTGCAAGAAATGGGTTTCACATCTTCTGGCTTTGGCATGAGCTCCCAAGTTTGATTATGCTTCAGCGCGGCAATTTCTTCCTCCATAGCTTTAATCCACTCAGGATTTTTGGATGCTTCTTCAAATGTCTCAGGTTCTTTTGCATCGATTTCTTCCGCTATGGCAGCGTTAACATACTTGGGATTTGGATACATTATTCTAGTCGACCTTCTTAATGGAGTTGGTACTACTTCTTCAGTGGAATCGCTCTCTTCCACTAGTCTTTGATGTACACCAGTCTGCCAAGAATTTTGAACCAAGTCTTTTTCATCACCATTATCGATTTCAGCATCATTTAAGCGCAACTGAATTTGGGGGACTTCAAGTTTCTTCTGCAGAGCATTTGAATCAGGAAGTTCTTCTTTGCTAGAGGACCACCACGAGGAAGTTTCATCAAACACTACATTGCGGGACGTGTAGCACTTATTAGTTGTAGGATCACAGCAACGCCATCCTTTCCTATTGCTGTCATATCCTACAAAGATACATCTTACAGCTTTCTTTTCCATTTTGCTGTGTAGGTGGTTAGGAACAAATACATAGCATACACATCCAAAGACACGAAAATGACCAACTGTAGGTTTCAAATTCCATACTTTCTCAAAAGGTGAGAGAAAACTTAGCCTTTGTTGTGGAAGCCGGTTGATGACAAAGGCTGCTGTATTCATTGCTTCCGCCCAGAAACGTCCAGGGACATTTTTCGCATGAAGCATACTCCGACACACCTCTGCTAGGTGTCTGTTCTTTCTTTCAGATGCTCCATTTTGTTGTGGGGTATTAGCACATGTAAATTGTCGTCGCACTTTGCAACTCCGAAGGAAATCTGAAAATTCATCTGAAGGGTATTCTCCTCCATTGTCGGTACGAAGGCAACGAACACACTTACCAATTTCTCCTTCTGCTGTCCTTTTGAATTCTCTAAATTTTGAAAATGTCTCAGATTTATCTTTCATAAAATAAATCCATACATACCTTGAGAAATCATCAATGAAGGTCACCATGTACTTCATTCCACTAGTTGAGGCCTCCTTGATCGGACCGAAAACATCAGAATGAATCAGCTCTAGTGGCTCATTTGCTCGGGAAGTAGAGTCTCCAAATGGCAGCTGGTGTGCTTTCCCGTACTGACATCCAGCACATACAGTGTCTTTTCTTACTTCAAGCTGTGGAAGCCCCTTTAGCATAGACTTCTTCATCATTATGTCCAGCTTCGAATAACTAACATGACCTAGTCGCATGTGCCACAAGTCTGCCGTTTCATTTTGTCTCGCCTTATCCACATATGCAGCTTCTGCAGACATCACATAGACCGACTCTTTTCTTTGTCCCTTCATCACATGCTCTTTTGGAACTTCAATATGCTGAAATGCCCAAACATCTTGTGGACCAAACAAAACATAGAGGCCAGACGAAGTCAATTGTGCAACAGATAAAAGATTTTTCTTCATACCCGGAACATGAAAAACATTTTGGAGTGGAATCTTGATATCGTCATTTTGAAGGGAAACTACTGTATTACCGATGTGAGCTATCGGCAATTTTGAGTTATTTGCAGTCACCACCACATGGTTTCCTTTGTATTTAGACAGCTTCTTGAATTTCTTCTTGTCACCCGTCATATGGTTTGAACAGCCTGAATCAATGATCCAGTCATCATCACAATCGACTTGACATTTAATATCAGTAGCCGTGAGTGCCAACTCCTCTTTTGCGACAGCAACCATGGCCTCTGCATCCCATTCTTCTTCAGATTTTGAGGTAGCCGCATTACTCTCCACAGTTTTCTTCTTTGACCAACAGTCCTTTGCTATGTGACCCATTTTCCCGCAATTGTAGCATTTTCGGTGCCACTTTTTGTCCATTGTGGGATCCCTTGAACCTCCTTTTAGAAAATGACTTCTTTCGTCTTGGTGATTTCTTGTCTTATCGTCATTCTTCTTGGACCCACGAACATGTTTCTTGGAATTCCATTTTCCTTTCTTAGCATAGAGTGCCTCCTCTTCATTCTTCAGTGAGACTCCTCCCATCTGCTTTGCTAAAGCTTCCTGTCCTGCAAGTAAATTCTCAAACTCAACAAGTGATGGTTGAATTTGCCACCCTTGTATTGCAGCGACAAAGCTCCTATATTCTGACTTCAAACCATGGATGATGATTCGTTTCATCCTGGCTTCACCTATAGGAGCCTGTGGATCCAATT
Source organism: Andrographis paniculata (assembly GCF_009805555.1). Classification (NCBI taxonomy): domain Eukaryota; kingdom Viridiplantae; phylum Streptophyta; class Magnoliopsida; order Lamiales; family Acanthaceae; genus Andrographis; species Andrographis paniculata. The sequence continues at coordinate 2,769,966 of NW_026137589.1, forward strand.
CAGAGATTTCTCGGCATAAAGACTTCACCTTGTGAAAGTATTGTGAGATTGTCATCTCTCGTTGCGCTATCGACAGCAACTCACTCTCTAAAAGTTGAAGTTTTGTATCATTTTTCTTGGAGAACAACTCGGTAAACGTATCCCATACTTCCTTGGGAGTTTTCGATTCCCGTATGTGCTCCAGGATATCCTCTTCGACCGTCGTCTTCAACACGAACATAGCTTTTCCAGCTTTGATCTTCCACTTCCGAAGCACTCCGTTCGCATCTTCAGCTTCTGGTGAAACCACATCGTTTCCATTGACAACTTCCCATAAATCTTGTCCCTGCATATAAGACATAATGCATGTAGACCAAGAGTTATAGTTGTTGTTGTTGAGTTTCTTGACTCCACCGATGACTTGAGGATCACTCATTGTTGCTGTTTACTGCCTTTTGGCTCTGATACCAGACTGTTGAACACACACAGTGTTTTTAATACGAAGATGAATCGAAGAAGGAAGATGATTTTTATTGCTGAAAACTGAAGCCTTTTTATATAGGCTGAGACTTACAACTGGTTCCTTAATACACGCAAAAGAAAATATGAAACAACTGCTTCCTACATAATAGGACTAATAATAGAAAATATAACTGCATTGACTAGGCAATAAAAGAAACCAAAATGTTTTCCTGCATGCTGGTTTGTTATTCAATACTCTCCACCTAAATTCCTGTGTCAAACACAAATATTGTACGGTATTTAAGACGAAGGGAGTATAAAAATTAGGTACGATTATAAATTTGATAATAAAATTAGTTGTTTGACTAATTAGCCATAAAAAAAAAATAATAAAAAAAAAAAAAAGAAAGAGTGAGGTAAGTCATCATCTTGACTAATACACTTAAACAACCAAGTTGGTCGAGAGGTCAATTCAGTTCAATTCTTTTATGCTCGTTAAAAGATCGTTTTCTAAATAATGAGTTAAACATAAGTATAAATTTTAGCTCGTTATATTCACAAATAAATTATAGCTTTATTAGCTCATGTTCAATACCGTTGTTAAATAAAATAATACTCTCTTCGTCCCGTTAAAAGTTATTATTTTTTATTTTTATTTGTTCCAGAACAAGATTTACTATTTCTTAATTTAGTAATTGTACTACTTATCTAACATAATAAATACTTTTTAAACTTACAATATATTACACAAATGCCATTATTTTTATATTACATCTTACTAATATGAACATTTTTATTTTTTTTACTACAATTTAATATAATGCTAATATTAAAAAATATGCGTAAAAAAAATAAATATCACCCTTTTTCAATAGGACAGATAAAGTATTTTGATTGATTTTGACTTCTTACCTGTCGGAGAAATTTGAACTTTTTGGAAGTGTATGATTTATTTATTAATATATATATATATATATATATATTCAAATAACAGTTTGATGAGAGGTTGAGTAATTCATATTTTTATTGTTTACTAAAAGTATAGATTACATAGTAAATAAATTTTAAAATTTCAAAATAAAAATAGAACCTTTTATTAGTTGGTTGCTCAATTAGATAATAGTCCTTTATCTCAAATACTCTACAATATTTCTTTTTTGTATGTCCCAAACATCCTGTAATATTTTTAAAATAAAAAATAATTAATTATATTTAATTTTTACCCCACACATTATCCCCTTACATCATACAAATAAAAAAAGAAAATATATATTTCTCTCTCCATCACATCACCTAATTTCTAAATTATTCTACTTAATGCTACTCATCTAAAAATCCGTGCCAAAAACAAATATTGCACCTTGTTTGAGACCGAAGGAGTATCATTCACACAATTTTCTTTTGATTAATCAATTTAAGAATTTCATTATTATTATTGTTGTTGTTGTTCTTTTTATTATTGTTAATTATTATGGTTCATAGAGGAGATACAATGCACCAATATATAAACCTCTTGTCGTGTCGGCAGGGGAATAACATGAATTGGTGTGTTTGTGAGACTCACCTTAATTATTTAAACTTAGAATTTTCTAAATATTTAATTAATTTGATTGGGTTATGGGACCAGCCATGAGTTGTATAAAATGTCTTTTTCGTTTCAATATTATATCACTGCTTCCGTCCGGTTATAGGAGTCTCATTTACTGTTTGTATGTTGATATCTGAGTATTAATTATTATATCAAAATAGTACAAATTAAGACAAAGTTACAAAAATATCTATAATACTAATAGAAAGATATTTGTACAAAAAATTATACAAATATAAGAATATTTTTTATATTAAGTATAATAACGTAAAAAATAAATATGACCCTTAGAGACAGACGGATGAAGTATCTTTTCATAATTAAATAAATCTCTAAAAGTCTTTATCGATTTTATTTGCCTTCATGATTTCAATAATATTTGTCTATCATAAATGATTCACCTAGTACAACTTGCTTTGTCGAATCTATTTTACAAGCTATTAAATTTGATGATTTACTCAAAATACACTCGAAAAATAGCAGTTGCGATTCCCACGTTATAAATAATAGCAATAATAATAATAATAAAGTAAAGATTTTAAGGATGCATGTTACAATACATGCATCTTCCTATCCAATCTGGTTGTGTGGGGATGACTTGGTATATGTTGAATATTTAAATATTTATTGTAAATTTTGAATTACCAACAATTTTGTATTTTTTATAACAAAAAAATAAATAATTAAAAAAATTTGATACCAAAAACTTTTTATATACCAAAATTTTAATATTTTTAAATTATTTTTTATTGTATACTCCGCCCGTCCCACATGAAGTATCCATTTTTTTTATTTACGATTGTTTTATATAATGTCATTTTTGTTTTTTAAAAATATGATTATATATTTTAATTACATTTAAATATTATAATATATAATTTTTTTAATCTTAATTAAACTATCTAATTATTTTAATTTTAATTTATAATTATTTTTATTATATAATAATTATTTATACTAATAAATTTTTTAATTACTTACTAATTATATTTTATTTAAATTTATATCTTTACCATAACATAGATACCAGGCATGCAAAAAATATACTAATTTACATGATAGAAATAGTACGCCAATTTACATTAATGTAAAAGTAAATTATATACACTTCCTTATATTTTTAAGAAAAATATACAAAATATTTTATATTTTATTTATTATATGAAATCTTTTTTTTTTGTTAATGTAAAAATGATACGAAACATCATTTCTGTTCAACATTCATATTTAGTTATTACGCAGTTTTATACAAATAAAAAAAATAAAATATTTTATTAATTTTTTTGAATAAATAAATGAATAATTGATGAATTATTTATCTTTATAGGTTTTTTTTTAAAAACAATCAATTATTTATTTATTTTATTTCAAAATAATTATTAAATATATTTTTTTTATTTGTATAAAATTTGTATAATTTTAGTCTTTATTTAAAACCAAACATTAGTTTTGGATGAAGAAGATATTTTGTGCAAATTTTACATTTAAAAAAAATAAAATTTCACTTAATAAATAAAGCAAAATTTGTTTATGCATTTTTACTAAAAACATAAGAGAGTCTTATATAATTTACTCTAACGTAAATAATGAATTTGTTTCTTTTGCCACGAAATCCCAAGTTTCTAATCCAAAAAAAATATATTTTTTCTTATTATAAAATATCTCATTTAGTATCAAACTTAAACCAATTTTTTTTTTTTTCAAATCAATAAAAAGAAATATTCCCGATATGATCAATTTTGTTTGCCCCATCCTCTTTTATATGACACCTCACGGTTTTTTAATATTTAACATAAAATATTATTTTTAATACTTTCTCCATCAAAACCAATAAAAAAAAAAAAACATTCCCGATATGATCAGTTTGTTTGCCCCATCCTCTTCTATCCTACATCTCACGAAAGAAAAGAAAATCAATATTTAACATTAAATACTACTTCCGTCCAGCTTTAAAGGTCTCATTTACTTTGTTACGTATTGATTTTTATATATTAATTATTATATCAAAATCGTAGTATAAATTAAGAAAAAATTGTAAAAATACTTTCATCAGTGTCTTATAATACTAATAAAAAGATATTGTACAAAAAAATTATTCAAATATAAGAATATTTTAAATTTTAAGGACAATTACGCAAAAAGTAATTGTGACCCTTAGAGGTGGACGAAGAGAGTATTATTTTTAATACTATTAAATAGGATTCTCTATTTATTTTAGATAAAAAGATGTATACTACCTTCGTCCTATTGAAATATTGTCATTTTTTATTTTTGTATTATTATTTCCTAATTTAGTAATTATACTACCACCCTAACATAATAAATATTTTTCCAACTTCTACTATATTACACAAATGCCATTACTTTTATATTATACAATAGTAATAGGATTATTTTTGTTTTCTTACTACAATTTATTATAATATTAATATTAAAAAATCTACGTGAAAAAATAAATGATTACTTTGCACCAGGATGAAAGAGAATAATTTTTTTTTATGAAAAAAAGAAAAGCAAATTCAATATATATACTCCTCCGTCCCAGGATATAGTATGAATAAAGTATAAATAACTAAAATAACCTTATTAGTACGTGTGATATAAATGTAATAATATTTGTGTAATATATTGTAAGTTGTGAAGGTATTTGTAATGTTAGATAGATAGTAAAATTATTAAAAAAATAAATAAATATTTTTTTATAAAATGGATTAAAATAAAAAAATTAATATTTTGTTATTGAACGGATAAATATATATTTTAAAGCAATTGTAATGGCTCATTGTTGGCAGGTCTCACCATCTGATTCAAGTGACTTTAATATTCAGTACAAAAAAAGCTCCTCTCTCTCTTTTGCGGTTTTGTATTTATTGTTGTTCTTTCTCTTCTTCTTGTCTCTATGCTCTCTTTCTTTCTCTTTCTCACATTTTTCTTTTCATACATATGAAGTCATTAGTAGGAGTGGTCGCGGTTTGGTTATACGCGTGTATCTGCAAATATGCAGATATTTGATATTCGAATCGAACAAATATCCCAAATTGCAAATCATATTCGAACCGAAAATTTTGGTTAATTGAATTTTCGATTAACCAAAAATATTTGTAATATTGCAAATAATTCGAAATTAAAAAAATATATATATTAAAATTCTAATTAAATCAAAATATTTACAAATACTTCAAATATCCGAACCGAAATCGAACCGAAAAAATATCAAAAATAAAAACCAAACTAAATCGAACAAATATCAAATATGCAGTATTTATATTCGAACCGAATTTATTCGATTAACCGAAAATTCGATTCGGTTTACAGTTTGATTAAATTTTTTTGCCCACCATAGTCATTGGGTAAAAATTTATCATTTCACTGTATGTCAATTTTCAGCATTTTGACATGCCATACTTAAAAAGGATTTAGAAGATTTTTTAAAAGAGTAATGACAAAGAAATACTAGCTATATAGTAATCAAATTTAGACGTAATTAGTTCAAAAAAAAGGCTATAAATAGAAGTGATCACAACTTTTATGCAATTGCATTTTTCAAGAATTTTTGTTCCCCACTCTTTCATTGCTTTATTGAATTTCTCATCATAATGTCTGGAAATGGCGTTTCTGCAGTGTCGGTGGAATCAGAATTCACGAACATCAGTCGCAATGATTTCCCTTCTGATTTCATTTTTGGGACTTCAACTTCTGCTTACCAGGTCTGTCTATGTCTATGGCTATGGAGCATCCTTAATTCTCAATCATTCTTCAGACAAGTTCAACAAGGGCTTCCATTTTAATTCATATATTTTCTTACTTTTCAGGTTGAAGGAGCCGCGAGCGAAGGAGGTAGAGGCCCAAGCATTTGGGATGTTTTCGCCTTGCAGACCCCTGGTTCATCTCTCTCTCTCCAATTTTCTGTATCTATCTGTATGTATGTATACTGATTATTTCCTTGAAGGGTTAAAGATAGAATTGTTGATGGATCCAGTGGGGATGTTGCTGCTGATATGTATCACAAATATGAGGTTCTGAAGTTGTCCACTCTCTCTCTCTCTCTCTCTCTATATATATATGTGTATATATATAGATATGTATATAGATATTTTTTCTCTGATAGCGGTGCTGATTACAGGATGACTTTAGGATGATGCAAGCCATGGGTCTGGATTCTTACAGATTTTCAATTTCATGGTCCAGAGTCTTACCTAGTACGTTATTTTTAGTTTATGAGCTACACATGCTCAATCACAATCTTGTTTCTAATCGAAGCTCACATGTTTGTTGGTTGATGTTTATTTGTTAATTAGAGGGAAAAATTAGCCTTGGAATTAACCAGGAAGGAGTCGATTTCTACAATAAAATGATAAACTCCCTCATCGACAAAGGTGTCCAAATTAATGACAAATATCTGTCTCTCTCTCTCCCTCAATCTCTCTCTCTCTCTGCATTCATTTCCATTAAATATGTGCAGGTATCGAACCAATTGTTACTTTGTTTCACTGGGATCTTCCTCAGTTTTTGCAACAAGAGTACGGTGGATTTATGAGTGAAAACATTGTGTAAGTTGTGAACCATTTCTCTTCTTCATTACATCATGAAAACACTTGAAAATGATCAATTTCCCTTTGGCTGGGGGCGAAGTTCCCCTTGGCATGGGTGGGGGGGGGGGGTTGGCTGATAGTTCAAAATATAATTACAGAGAAAATGAATTCTATAGAGAAAGAGAATTAATTCTTTTGTTTGATAAAATAGATAATTCAATTGAGAAATGTAAAAAAAAATACAAATCCTCGTAAATAAAACAAGAGAAATGGAAGTATACTTCCATTTCTCTGTACCAAACGCCCTTTACCCCTAGTTTATTTGAATAAATTTAAAGATATGAAATATGTAATTTGTAACCTAGCCATCTTCAATAAATCTGTCCCCTTTTCACTTAGCCAACAACACCGTTGTTGGTAAACCACGTAAATCTGTATTTTTTATGTGTTTCTATTGTTATTCGATCATTGATCCTAGTCACAATATTCTTGGTTCCTCATTTCAGGAAGGATTATGTAGACTATGCGGAACTTTGCTTTCGGCATTTTGGCGATCGGGTCAAGAAATGGGTAACTTTGAACGAAGCATATATGTTTGCTACCTTTGGATATGTTATTGGGATTTATGCTCCTAGTCGTCCCCAACCTATTTTCCAATATGGCACCAAAGAGGACATTCTAATTCATTCTAATTACATTCAAGAAGTGTACACTGTGGGAAGAAACTTGCTCCTTGCTCATGGAAAGGCAGTTCAATCTTACAGAACCAAATTTCAAGTTAGTATATTAATTTTTTCAATTAACATCATCATATTATTTTTTATTTTTTTTTGGGGGGACTCAAATTATTGGTTAACTATAACAGAAACAGCAAAAAGGTATTATAGGAATGATCATTAGCAGCAACTGGAATGAGCCTTACTCTGATAAACCAGAAGACATTGCAGCTAACCAAAGAGCAACCGACTTCCAAATTGGATGGTGATTAACCTTTAATTTCTCTAATTATAATTAAATACTTTTTTTTTTTAAAAAAAAATCATATTATTAAATTAAATTGATGTAGGTTCTTGGAGCCAGTGTTGGGGGGTCAGTACCCAGCATCAATGTTAGAACTTGTTTCACCTGAAAATTTGAAGCCGTTTACTGAAGAAGAATCGAAGCTGCTCAAAGGCTCCATCGACTTTTTAGGATTAAATTATTACACATCCTACTATGTAGCTGATAATCCACACCCTACAAAGGCAACTCCCTTCGATTTCGATCAGAAAGTCTCGACTTTAAGTAAGTTTTCGACACAATTCTTGCAGACTCTGTTGTTTATTACATTTTAGATATGAATAATTGATCTAAATATTCTGCTCTCAGTTGAAAGAGATGGATGTCAGCAAATTGGTCCATTGGTAAGCTACCAATTAATGGAATAATTAATACTTTGATGAAGATCGATATAATCTTTAATTCTTTATGTCTTGATCTGTGCTTCAGGCTCCAGGTTCGATCTGGCTTTACATAGTCCCATGGGGAATCCGAAAACTGTTGAATTACATGAAGAATAAATATGAAAACTCCACATACAACCTCCCGACTATCTACATTACCGAAAATGGTAATTCTAGCTTTAATAAAATTTATCTGTAACTTCGACTGTGTTTTCATATTTTTGACATTTTTTTTCAGGTGTGACTCAACCGAATGATGGAAGGCTCACTGCAGAGGAGGCGTGCAATGATCCGTGGCGTGAGAATTATTTCCGTGACCATATTCAAAATGTACTCCTAGCAATCAAAGAGTAAGTTATCACTACATATATTCACTCTTTTATCAAGTAATAACAATAGGGCGCGGACCAGGTGTTGATCCAATTAAATCAGCATGGTGCTAATTTGACCGAGTTAGCATATCACATAAAGATATACAACATATATTTTTACATAACACTGCATTTGATGTGTTATAAAATATCATATGCTAAATTATAATATAGCATATGTTATATCATAAATATATCTTTATTTGATATATTGATCTGATCAAATCAGCATACCTGATTCGCAGCCATAACAATATGTCTTGTAAGGGTGACCTAGTAGTACTGTGAGGGGCCATGAGGTCATGGATTCAAAATCCCTCTACGCCAGACTATTATATTCGGCTGAAAATTTATTCAAAGTGCACTAAAAAAAAGTAGCGACTACTGATTCCTACGTCATTAAAAGAACAAAGAAAAAACAACCTTAAGATTGTTTTTCTTTCATGTAGGGATAGAGTCAATGTAAAGGGATATTTCGTATGGTCTTGGTGCGACAACTTCGAATGGAATAGTGGATACACCGTTAGAATGGGCATGGTTTACGTCGACTATTTGGACAACCAAAAACGATACCTTAAACAATCAGCCAAGTGGTATGCCAAATTCTTGACCAAGAATGATCCGCAAGAAAAGACAGCTGCTGTTCGGGGGACACGAACAATGTTATCCGAAGCTGTTCGAATTTGTCTCGAAGGAGTCTGTCGCCGGGTAGGAAAATGTTGCCGAAGCCGCGATCTACTACTGCTCTTCCATCGGCATGATGAAAAGATAATTGAATCTGTTCGTCTCACCCGTAAACCACAAAGCAGAGAGTGTTTGGTTTATCTATCTGTTTGTTTGGTTATTTTTCTAATTTTCAGTGTATGTGTTCATACCTTTTAACCTTAATTTATTTTTAATATTCTTTCCGTCTTAATACAATAGTCTTATTTATTATTTTTTTCGGTCTCAAAACAATAATCTTATTTTCATAAATAACCATATCATCATAAAACTAATTCTATTTTTTCATTTTTATTACACAATTGTCGTTACTTTTTACACTAACACGCTTGCAAGGAGAATATTTTTTACCAACTATCAATATAATATCAATATCCTTAAATTTCGTATCCAATCTAATTAATACTATATTTATGGGACAGTGGGAGTAATAAATATTTCATCCGTTTCTTAAACTATTTAATATTAGTATAACATTAATATATAGTATTTTCTCATCCGGAGGGTCCAATTATCTTTTGCATAATTTTAATTAATATTAAAAATATTTTTGTATTTGTATAATTTTTTTGTTTAAATATCATTATAATAGTATTATAAGAAGTACTTATTTTCTCTTGATTTGTATTACGTTTTTATATAATAATTAATATTCAAATATTAATACACAAAATGTAAATGAGACGAGCCGGACGGAGGGAGTATAAATTAAGATAAAATGACAAACTTAACCTTTATGATATAAAAATAATGACATTTATATAATATATTATAAATTGTAAGAGTTTTTTAACGTGAAAAAATAAATAATTTGTTAAGAAAAAAGAAGTATAAGTTTTGATTAGACATTATTGATTTGGAACTTTTATTTTTATTTTCTAACTAACTCGTGTATTTTTGTATTTACAAAGGATCGTTAAAAAAGGCCATCAATCATTGAATGGAACAAAAAATACAACAATATCAATGTAATAAACAAAAAATCAAATACATTCTTTTGCATTCAAATTAGGTTGGCCATTTTCTAAATTAAACAATTTGAACATAAAGGTTTTAAGTTGAGTGTTGGACCAATTTGGGTTTGTTTACTTTTTGTATTTGGCATCTTCATTTAAATAATAATAGTCCAATACGATGCTCCATAAGATAATAATATGTATTTTTATTAATAATTAATCGGAGGATTAGATAGTAGATATTTTATATATTCCGTTTCAAATTTAGTAGATTTAAATTTGGTCTTATCAATATTTAAATTTAAGTTTATCCAATCTGTTTTATTTTGTGTATCGAGTTTGTTTTATGTTGTCAACTTGAAATGTACCTAAGGTCTAAAAAAATTGAGATTTCGTCATTAATTTTTTTGTTTAGAGTCTTAGTTTCTGTCTGCATTTCGATTTGAATGTTTTGTTTGCTTATTTTTCCATTTGAGAATTTTGTCTCCGTATTTGTCTGCAATCGGTTTGCCATGTTTCTCTATAGTCATATGTCCAATTGCATTGAGAATTTCGTTGTTTCTAATTTTGTTTAGAGTCTCGTTGTTTTCGACTTTATGGAGAGTACTCTCGTCGTTTCCGGCTCCAGTGAAAGTTCTGTCGTTTCTGACTCCGTTGTGAGTCTTATTGTTTTCGACTCTAATTCAGTTAAAAATATTATTTCTAGCTTTGACACGGTGGAACGGCGACAGAAACTGCAAACAAGTAATTATTATTTTTATTTGCGTCTTTTGTGTCTGTATTCAACTTTCTTTTTAAACTCAAATTGGTTTCTGTTCATATTTTAGAAATTCAGTTTTAGATTCAGTATATTTAGATTTGGTCTTATCATATATTAGACTATTTAAATTTATGTCTCAACTTTGTATTGTCTATATATATAGACCTCTTATTTTAACGATCAATACAATGTAATTTTTTTATTTTTTATAAAAAAGAAATTTCACAGTAAATAAATTTAAAAATCCCAAATTAAATAGAACCTATTATTAATTGGCTGCTCTGTTAGATAATACTACCATACACATAAATTTTCTTTTGATTGTTCAATTTAAGAATTTCATAATTATTATTTGCTGTTGTTGTCTAGTGATGGTCCAGAGAAAAAGGTGATGCGACATGAATAATTGGGTGTGTTTGTGAGACCCACTCCGTATTAAAGGGAGAGTTAGAATTTTCTAATATTTAATTTGATTGGGACAAGACACAAGTGTGGTGGAATAAAGAACAAAAGTTATTATTTATTCAATATCATAATTATCAATTTTTGATTTTTTTAAAATAAATTTTTTATCAATTTTGATCCCACTCAAAAAAAAATTTATAAATTTTAATTCAGAGATGGTTGATTGGGACTGAACACGGCCGTTTTGGATTACTCGGAAGAAGGTGACTGGATGTCCCAGGAAGTCAACACGGTCGTGTTGATTACTCTTCACTTCTGAACACGGCCGTATTCCTGCCCGTCTTCTGAACACAGCTATATTTCTGTCATGTTCTCAACACAGTCAGGTCATGTTTATGTTCACTGCTCTGTGCTCAACACAACTATGTTATAGGCCATGTTCACAACCATGTTATCAACACAACCATGTTTTAGGTTATGTTCACGATAATATTTTCAATATAATTATATTGTAGGTCATTTTATTATTATTTTCACTTATTAGTTAAAATTATTTAATATATATATTTATAAGTCATCAAAAATATTTTTTACAATTATTTCATAATATAAAAAATAATCAATTTTTAATATTTTTAAAAAATTACTGCAAAAAAAAATATTGTTGACTGTTGGGACGCCCATTCACCTTTTGAATCCTCCAACACGGTTGTGTTCAATCCAGTCAACTATCTTGGGACTAAAGTAATAAACTTTCATTTGAGTGAGACCAAAATTGATAAGAAAAAATTAAATAAGACCAAAATTGATAATTATGATATTGAATAAGACCAAAATTAATAATTATGATATTGAATAAGACCAAAAATAATTTTTCCTCTCGGATAAAATATGTTTTTTACTTCATCCGTTTCAGCTAATTTATCAATTTTAGCTAGGCACAAAATTTTATATATTATATAATTAATAAGTAATTAAAAAATATATTAGTAAAAATAATTATAAATATTAAATTGTAAAATGTGATTAGAATGTATGATTATATTTTAGAAAAACAATTTATATTGAAAAAATAATCAAATTAAGTAGAAAGTATTCAATTTTGGTGGTATATTTAAATTTTGTAATAATATTTATAATAAATTATATATTTATTGATTTATTATGTTTATTGATAGTTATAGTTAATTAATTATGATAAAATAATTATAATTATTTATATTAAATTTAAATTATTATAATTTTTGTATAAATATTTTTAATAATATTAAAATTTTAATTTTCTAAATTTCAAAATATTTATTGCTCTTCCCGTCCTGTAAAAATTGATATTTTTTTTAATTTTAAATAAAAATTATTAAATCAAAATATATTTAATAAATATAAATTAATTTATCTGTACAATACATATACATCATACACAGACCCATTCAAAACCTCTTAATTTTTATCTCTCTCATAAAAAATTAAATATTTTTATCTTAATTTAAAACTCTATTTTTATATAAAGTTAATAGTATATGTTAATTAATTATAAACAAATTAAATTATTATTTATTTACTTGTACGATAGAAAATTTTATTCTCCATAAAATAATATTCATATTTTATAATTTTAAAATATTTAAATATATATTTTAATTTTTAAATTATATATTAAATTTATTGTATAATTATTATAATAAAAAGTATATTATTATTTACAGTTTACCTTTTTTTTAATTATATACAAAATAATAAAATACATAATTTATTATTATTTATTAATTATTATTTTTTAAATATTTTATCATTAATAAAAAAATTATTTATTTTTAATTAAAATACCTATTTTTTATTTTTATTGCGATAGATTGTAAAAAGAAAAATAGACAACGGCTCTTTTGAATAGTTGTCTAGAGAGGCGCTTTTGCCCCTCTCCACAACATTATTTTATTATTGTTTTTTAAATAAAGATGACTTGTGTTTTAGGGTTTTATGTTTAAATAATGCTAAGGGTAGTTGTTAGTCAATTTTGCTCCAACTACCACCTTTCCATTTATTTATTTATTTATTTATTATTATTATTATTATTATTATTTTGTGTAATTACGTGTGTTTTCGAGTAGACATGAAATTCGACTCGAATTGGATTCATTTATTTTAGATCAAATTCAAATATTCGGATATCGGATCAATATTGTGTATCTTTATCGAGTCCAAGTCGGGTGGATCCAACGGTAGATCCTACTCGAATTCTGATATGGACTCGATTAATTTATTAATAATATTTTATTATATATATAAAGTAATTTATAATATTCCTTTTGTTTGGGCTATGGTGTTCATTTACAGTAGGTAATTTGGAAGGCGTATAGTTACTAAATAATTAAAAATGTATTAGTAAAAATAATTATCATACGATAAAAATAATTATATATTAAGATAATTAATTAATTTAATTAAAATTTAAAAATTTAAAATGAGATTAACAGCATATAATTTTTTTCCAAAATAGAAAATGACAAAATAAATAGAACGAATAGAGTATTATATTTAAAAATATTTTTTAGTTTAATTTATTTATTATTTATTATTATATTATAATATTTTTAAATAAAATACATAAATTTTAATATATGTTGGACCTGTATTTGGATCTAATTTTAAATTAAAATTTAAAAATTGTAAAAGCTTTTTGCGAGTTTGTCGAGTCCATCATGTCTTCTCGGGTCGGATCTGTATGATTGAGTCCAAATATAACCCAGTCCAATTCGAATCTCGAGTTTAATAATGTATATTTAGATCGGTCTCGGGTTTGACCGAACTCGACCCATTATCATCCCTAATTAAAATCGATAATTTTATGTATCCAATCTAATTTTATATTTAATTTTAATCATTTTACTAATTAAAGATAATTATTCTCACCCATAATTTATCATGGTCTTCCGTTTCTTGACGTGAAACATATGAATTGAAAGTGTAGTGCGCCAAAAATAAAATAAAATAAAATCGTGTTGCGCTATTAATTAAGAGATATATACTTTCTCCGTCCTTTAATAATTTATTCATTTTTTTTTATTTTGATCGTCCCATAACAAAATATCTATTTTTTTTAGTAATTGTACTATCTACCTAACGTTACAAATATGTCATACAATACTAATATGGTTAATTTAGTCTTTTTACTTTTATTTCTACTTTATCCTAATATAATACTAATATTTCTAAAACTCTGTGTAAAAAACAAATGGATATATAGATATGGGAAGGTGGAAGTATATTTTATTCCTTCCTCAAATTCAATTTCTGCTTTTTTTTTTTCTATCCCATTCCTCTAGTAAATTTATCATATTATTATATTTAAAAAAATAAAAAAATAAATATTTATTTATTACTCTTTATTTAATAATTACTTATCACAAATATCATTAATTTTATTATATTTTTTAATTATTAATTAAATTTTAAAAAATACATTTAACTTTTTTCTTTTTTTTTTCTTATTTTTTTAATTAAATATTTATTTTTTTAATGTCATGCATAGCGCAAAAAAACTAAATATGACCGGACAAAAAAAAAGAATACAATATACTTGCGTGTGCAAACGCAAGAAAGAAAGGGTGAAAATGAGTGAGTGTCCGAATACAAAATATATGTATATATATATATATATATCTATATAGATATCAAAATTAAAACTATTCGAGATGGTCTGTTGGTGTAAGAATAAACTTATATTAAAATTATTGTTCCAACTTTTAGAAGTAAAACATTTTTTTTTTCTATTCTTATAATTATATAAATTGTCTAAAAATTTTGTTCAGTTTCTATTTTCTTACTCCCTCCGTCCTATGTAATATGGGTGTATTACAGTAGACATGAAAATTTAGGTAAAGTATAATTAATAAGTAATTAAAAAGTGTATTAGTAAAAATAATTATTATTTAGTAAAAATAATTATAGATTAAGATTAAGATAAATAAATAGTTTAATTAAAATTAAGAAAATTATAAAATTTAAAATTTTAAAATGCGATTAAAGTGCATAATTATATTTCCAAAAATAAAAATGACAAGTTATGTGAGACGGACGAAAATAGAAAATAGGAACAAATTATGTGGGACGGAGGGAGTATAATTTTAACATTGCATGCTACAATCGATGCACCTTCCTATCAATCATTTGCGCTTTGTTTACATAATATACTTTCATTCATTTGATATTATTCATTTTTAAAAAAATATCACATCAAATATGTTTTTTCTCTCATAAAATATCAAATTAAATATTAATTTTTTTATTTTTTCCGAACTTCCAAATTTCCAAAAATCCATGTCTAAACAAACCCCAAGTTTCTTATATTACTACCCACTAAAAAAAAATAAAAAAAAAATAGTGGTAGTTTAAAAAGTTTTGATATTTTTGCTATTTTATTTTATATATAACGTAATTGCATATTAATAGTATATTTGTAATTTAACTATAAATTAAAGATTTTTTTTTATTAGCATATAATTAATTTTTAATAAAAAATATGAATGTGATACTTTAAGATGAGATATGCGAAAATAGTACAAGAATACTTTAAATTAGGATAAAGGGAATATATATTATCAGGTAGAGTAACATTATTAAATGATGTAAATAACCAACACGTCCCCTCATGTGTAAGGAAATATCACTATACAAAACTTGATTCGAACACAAGATTCTTAATTTTGATACCATGTTATATAATATAAATTACGGTCTCACTTAAAAATTTAAATATCATATTAGATGATATAAATGATCGTCTCATCTAAAAATTTAAATTTTTAAAATTTACATATAATTAATTAATTTATGTACAAAATGGAAGTAAACCAACATAATCATTTGTATTTATGAAATGAATGAAATTAACTCACAACAATAGACTAATTCAAATATATATATATATATATATATATTTTTATAAAGATCTGGATTGAAGATCGTTACTACTATTTACATATTGGAATTTTAAAGTCAACATATTCTGCTTTCAGTTATTATTATTATTATTATTATTATTATTATTCAAGTAAATATTATGGTTGTTTGGAGAATGAATAACGTGCACGCAACACGAAATGCACCTAATTATTCAAGGGAGACTTGGACTAAAATCCCTGTCAGTGTATTTTGCTTGCAATTCAGTCCCCATTGTAAATTAATTGATCTGCAGTCCCTACTTTATTGATTAGATATGTTATAACTCCCTTCTTGTATTTTCTACTCAATCACCATTGTATATGCAACATGTACTTACGATTGATTAATAAATACTCCCAATTTTATAATATATACCTACATTACCTCCCGCTCTACCCCCAGTATATGATTAGATAATTCCATTTAAATACTGCGTACCTTATTTTGTGATTTTTTTTAAAAAAAAATCACAGAAAATATGCACGATATAGAAACTGAAACATTCCCTAACTCCCCTCACTCACTCTCCGTTCAAGCCCTAGTTCTTCGAGAAGGAAATCGTCCCTCGCGAACTCGACGATCAGCAGTAAGACATTTTGTTCAGCGAAATGGTGAGAAAAACCGCGAATCCGCCGCGATCCCCCACGAGGAGTTCAAAAAAGTAAGTGTCTGGTCGAAACCCTTTTCGTTTTATGATTTTGTTGACAATCGAATTTTATATCGTAGTTTACTCGATTGTTTGGGGTAGAAGCCTTGGTCCCGTGTTTGTATGCCTCGGTTTAGTGATGAGGAGCCCTGGGTGTTCGGTGTTGTGTTAGTTCAACGGGTGGTTTGAAATTGTTCGAATTTTTGGCCAGGAAACCCGGTTCGGCCGATTTTGGGTGATTTTATCTGTTTTTATCTTTGATTTTGTTAATTTTGGAGATGTATATTTTGTTTAGTTACTCGAAGTTGCATATTTTAGGTTTTTTGGTGGATTGTTCGGTAAATAGTCATATTTGTGGGTTGATAAATGCGGTAATATTAGGCACCAGGAGTTTCATTTGTTTGGTCTAATTTGCCAATTAATATACCTGAACGGCACTGTTGTATACTCGGAATGCGTTTTTACTCCTGCTAAATTGTGAAAAACTTTTAACTAAATTAGAGATTTGGGTAACGTGGACTTATGGTTTTTACTTACAGGCCAGGCAAGGAGCACAAATCGGTGATCAGCCGATTTGCATTACCTTTTTTTCATAATGAGCTGGCCAAACTGAAGCAACACATGAGAGACCAACACATCGCAGCTATAAACATGACACCATTCGGGCATTTTCTGGATTGCCCGAAAATGAAGTTTCCATGGCACCGACTTGTTGCCCTCGTCAATAGCTTCAGTTCGGAATCTATGTCCTTCAAGATTGGAAGTGACATTGAGCTTCCGTTTGAAGTTGAAGAATATTCTGTAGTCATAGGACTACACGCGAAAGGAGTCTACGTGACCGAAAATACATCGGTCGAAAGCGAATGGTTTGTTCGAATTTTTGGGAGCAAGCCACGTTCTGTAACCCGCGGGCAGGTGTTGCAGAAGCTGCGTGAGGCTCTGTTGCAGGGGCTGGAGCCTCTTTCTGTTGCGGATGTTGCTCGTCTTTTTATTATGTTTGTTTTTGCAAATATTTTATTTTGTTCTGCGAATTATTCTGTACCCCTTTTTTTGTTACCGTATGTGGAAGACCTGAGTGCGATTGGTGACTACGCGTGGGGACCCGCGAGTCACCGTTATCTGTTGAAGTCTATAAGCGACTTCAAGTCCGGGAAAAAATATTTGACAGGCTGCACCGCGGGTTTGTTGGTAAGCAATGTAATATCGGATTTGTTAATTTTTTCTACTTATTTTGGTATATTGCACAATATGTATTATTGTTGGCAGTAATGTCTATTACAATATGTGCAGGCCTGGTTCAATGAGAGGGTCCCAACTCTGGACAAGGCACGGTGCCTTCCGAAGGTACCGCGTCTCTTTCGGTGGCTGAATAGCCTCGGTCCAATGTCCAGGGTTCATGCAGTTGATGAACTGACTTCCATAAAACGGTCCGATGTTCAGGAATTCTATCGGATAGGCACGGAAGAAAAGTTCGTTCGTGCTATTTGTCATGCTTCAGAGGTAAATGCATTATTCAATGTTGCTACCGTTGTAAATGGATAAAATAATTTCTTATATGACATTATTAACATATGTTGCAGGAAGCAGCGCAGGAAATTGCGGCTTTGAAGGTGGAGCTGCGGAAGAAAGACACTGCAATTGCCAGACTTGCTCATAAATTACAAAGATCTAGAGCCGGTGTTGTCGATGACGACAGTGAAGGTGAGGGTGAGGACGAGAGCGATGGCGAGGAGGGTGATGCAAACTATGGGGATGAAGAGACAGCAGACCGGATGGCTGTGGAGTCTGAGAGGAAAGAGAAGCAGGCCGACATGGAGGAGAAGCAAGGTCAGGAGGAGGAGAGTCAGGGTGAAGAGGAGGAGGAGGAGGAGAAGGAGGAAAAAACTGGGGAGGAGGAGAGGCAGACTGAGGAGGATCCCGAGGAGGCAGCGGAAGAGCAAGCGAATACCGAGCGCCGAAGCAAAAAAAAAATGGACATCCTTTTGGCCGAAGTTGATCCGATAAACGAGTCAGATGACGAAGGGGTTGGTAGCCTGCTAGAGTTTAACCAATTGATGGCCATTGTTCCTTATGTTGCACCGATAGATGTCAAGGTAAGCTAATTAATATAGTAATTACAATTTGTCCGGTCGTAGTTGTCTATTTGTTGAATGATTATTTGCTTTGTTGAAATTGTAGCAGGGCGATGACTCCGACCGTGAGACTTGTAGCAGGGCCGCAGATTCATCGATTGTACGTGGTGTAATGGCACGTAAGGATCGGAAGAGAAAGAAGAAGCCTGAATTCGTGACACCCGTGTCGACACCGCGAATTGAGAAAGCGAGAAGAACACGGAGGGCGAAAGGAAAGTCAGCGGTCGACGTCAATAATGAGCAGGTACGTAGTTCCATACAAATATAAGTCGTCTGGCTCAAAATACTTCAGATAGATTCATAAATACCTAGTGTTTCTGCGTCAATACCTGTACAATAAATACAGATACCTACGGAAACATGATTATCTTAATTGTTGGTTCAGGAACCATTTGTCGTCGGCGACGACGGGGACTCGGATGCTAAGGTTGTAGCAGACCCTGGAGCACAAAAGTGGGAGGGATATCGCAATAACGACAGCTACTGTGGAAAGGGTTCCTTATCTGAGGATGAGACGAACACCATTGAACATTTTCTCGCGTCATTCGCTGTCCGGTATTGCTATTCACTCTTACGGCTTTATATATTTTTCTCAATCAATGTATTTATCCGTTTGCGACTATCATGTTGTAGGGACACTGTATGGCAGCAGGGCGTCGTGTCTGTCTCGGCCGATGCCGTTTTAGAACTACTGTTTGACGAAGCTGTGAAAGGCGAAGTCATCGACGCGTACCTATATCATCTATGCAGCAATGAATATCAGCTCCAACACAATCCGCAGGTGCGGTGTGGTTGTGTGCCATGGTTCGTAGCGGTGAGTATCCTGTTTGGAATTTATACGGTTAGTATTACAAATCACATTGTTATTATTGCGTTGATTGCTGTGTTCGATTTTCAGAAAGCCGTGAACGACGCGCTATCACGACCAAGCAGGGGAGCGAAAAAGCCGAGCATCAATAAGGGTAATGTACTCGCGTTTGCCAACTCGCTGCAAGTGACCGTAGGCCAAGAGATTGCCGGAATCATGGACAAAATCCGGTCTGGGTGCCGGTACATATTTCTACCCGTACACACCCGGTTCCACTGGCATCTCTGCATACTGGATACCGTCAAACGTGTTGTGTTGGAGTGTAACTCAATGCGCGACCCCTTCGGGCAGGGGAATGCAAAGAAATTGGTACGTATTTCGAATGATCATAATTAATTGCCTATGGGTAGGGTGAATGCCTTAACGAAAGAGTAACGTTATTTGTGCAGACGCGATTTTTATCGTTGTATATGAACGCGTCACGACTATGGCCTATGGTCAGCGACATGCCCGAGTACATTAGATGCCGACACCAGGGTGAAACGTTGGACTGTGGACCTTTAGTCTGCATGTTCGCAGAGTGTTATGCGCGGGCAGGTCCAGATGTCAATGTCGTTGGTGTCCTCGGCGAGGACTTCGGCGATGTCAAGAGCTACCGAGGCACGATTGCGGCGAGGATATTGAAAGGTCCCCCCTTCTGAAACGTAGACCCCGATGGAAAAATAGGGCAGGTTAACACATGTAATGAATTTGGATTGATTTGGGAAGTTTTTGCGTTGTGTGGCGAGGTGATGGATTTGTTGAATGTCTTCAGTTTGGATTGATCTGGGAAGTTATTGTGTTGTGTGGAGGTGATGGATTTGTTTAATGTCTTCAATTTGGATTGATCTGGGAAGTTATTGCATTGTGTATCGAGGTGATGGAATTGGTAAATGTCTTTTATGTGGATTGATTTGTCATCTTCATTATATACATGCGTTGTGTGGTGATACCCGTTGATAGCTTTTATGTGCCTACGGAAAACTAGTATGTACTTCCATTTATATATTACATGCTCCAGTCATTTGCGTTTGTGGGACTGGTCATTTCTTTTGCACTGATCACTGAAATAGCGTTCACTTTGAATCAGTTCAACCGTGTCGGCGTTTCTCATAAAACCCTACTGGACGCCATGTTTTAATCGACCGGAGATACTGCAAGGGCTTACTCGTTAATTTAAAACAAACAATACTAAAAAAACATGATAATATTACAACAAAATATTTGTGCGGGACATAGGTGTCTGGTAATTGCGTGTGGGCCAACGTCTAGATTACAATCAACTATTTCCTGCGGAATGCTAAGCAACACGTGGTTACAGATAAGTGCTACTATACCTACAACTACGATACCTACAACTACAACACAGATGCCCGCATACGCAATCTGTGTACCCCGTTCAGCGAGTCTGGTACTTAGCTCAGATGCATAAGTAACGGAGTCATTACTAAAAATACCCTATAGTATCTATTATGTACCTACGGAAATAGCCTTTATACTTCCGTTACCATTTCAAATGCTCTGGTGCCCTGCGGGTGGGGACTCGGCCTTTTCTCTTAAAATATTCATGAACTGATGGTAAGAGTGTATTGGCTTAACCATGGTAGCGTTTCTCGTCAACCCCATAATCTTGACATACGTGTTTTAGGCCACAGATTATACTTACATCGCTTACCCGTTAATTGAATTAGAACACAATAGAATAGACACGATAATATAACCACAATATAGTTGTGTGGCATATGGAAGTCTGGTACGTAGCTGTGTGCTGAATTTTAATCAATACTACGCCTCCAAGTTATTACACGGTAATACAATTTGAATACTGTATAAACAAAATAAAATATGGTTACTACTCGGACCGCAACCCTATATGTTGGAATCATTATTCATATACCCTCTGTAAGCTATTGCGTACTTAAAACAACCGTGACATTATACTTCAGTTGCAATTATGTATGCCCTGGTTACCTGTGGCTGGGGAAACGGTCTTTTTTTTTCTTTTCTTCAAATAGCATGTATTTACTGCTGATGGTTAAAGAAGGCATCAACAAATACTTAAGTTGTATGACACATGCAGTTGGTTAGTATGACGAGTTTAATACAACAACTATACCTCCTAGTAATAACCCAAAAATAGGATAGCATGTACTTTCAAAACAATTAGATATTACATTAACCATCCGTCCCTACAGAGCTACATAATCAAATGCCTCAGTACATGAAAAATATACCTGCAGAATATAACTATGAACCTTCACAACTTCATCATATACCTGCGTGAGAGGGCTACATACCACTTACTACTGCAAATAAGTCGATGGATCCAACCGGTTACATCCTAGAGACACAAAAAACAATTACAATATAGCTATTGAATATGTACCTACTGTCTTAATATATACTCCTGGAAGCCAAAAAGATGTACAATGAAAAAAAGGTTCGCTAATCTATTCGTTGCTTGCAACTTCTTCTATTATGTCCAAGACGCCCACAACGACCACATTTTCGTGCATTCTTTACCTGCTGGGACTCGAACCTTCGCTTCTTTGGCCGGCCTGGTTGGACAGACGACGGAGGAGGGTGAATTTGGTCCGCCTCAATTTCAACAATCACGTCCATATCATGCGTCGGTACGGGATTTATTGGCTCCTGGTACGTTTTTCTGTAGCATTCAATGCTATAGTAAAGATCGCAAAAATCATAAATTGACATACTGCATTTTTCAATGCAAGCGCAGGCATGCTTGCAGGGCAATCGGAACATTTGCCATTCTCGACAAGAGCATTTGCGCGCCTCCAAATCGACTGCGTATCTTTCATTACAATCTGTTACCTCGAATACAGTTCTAGAGGATGAACTGCACTGTAGCCGTCGAGACGCCATGTACGATAGTGCCAACTTGCTCTCCTGTTTTGGACAGAGCCTTCCGTGCATTATCTCCGACTTTTCGCGGCGTTCATTCATCATTACCATCACTTGCCTTCTAATGGTATCCAACATCCCAACGAATGGCATTGACCTCGCGGACCTCACCCAACTATTCCATGACTCAGCAATGTTATTATTTATTATTCCCCAACGAGTGCCTCTGAATAGTGAATTTGCCCAACATTCTGGGTGTGATTGGGTAATGAAGTCCCTGGCCAATGGCATTGATTCGACCACAGAACTAATGTGGTTTTCGAAATCTCTCCTCAACGGAGCATAGGCGGCCTTATTGAAGACAGCGGTCCATCGCTTCTTATTATGCATTGGGTATCTCCGCATAACCTAAAAAAAAGACATTTTATGGCTGATCATAACCAGTGATGTTCATTACAAATTACTATTGACGTACATATACCTGGGTACGGAAGTTGTCCACTAAGTGTCGGAGACAGTACGCATGATGTGCTCCGGGAAAGACGCACGAGATTGACTTTAGTAAACCCGAGTGCCGATCCGAGAAGAATGTGTACTGTTTCCAATCCGTGCGTCCCTCACATTCTAAAACAGATCGCAGCTTCCAGCAAAACCACTCCCAATTTTCATCATTTTCCGTAGACACAGCTGCAAGTCAACAAATTAGAACACAAATAACTACAAAGGTTTCCAACGTATAAGGGTACATACGTGCCTAAAGAGAGCATGGAAAACAGCATACACGAACACCTATACTCAGCATTCTACCAAAATGACAACTGTAGCTAATATCAAATTACGTACCAGAAAATGCTAAAGTAAACATCCCATCATCCCCATCCACTGCAATTGCACTTAGCAGACACCCTTTGTGTTTGTTTTTTATATGTGTCCCATCAAGAAAGAGTAGGGGCCTGCAACCCCTCAAAAAACCCAGCCGGCATGCACCTAAACAAACAAAAAGGCGTTGGAAACGTTTGGTTGCCTGCTCAACTTCGCAGTCTATAATACTTCCCGGATTTGACTCCCGAAGTGCATGACAGTACCACGGAAGTTGTGAGAAACTGTCTCTACCTCCACCATTAATTGCCCTTATCGCATTCTCTTTGCCACGCCATGCTTTATGATATTTCACGTCAATCCCATAATCTGTTTGGATATGCTCCCGGATGTCGGATGCCTTATACGCTGGCATAGAACGTATCTTATCTTTGTACACCTCAGAAATCCAGTTCGCATCGGCTGCTGGATGATCTCTTGATTGCAATAGACTCATAGTACATGTGTGATGTAAATTGCACTTACGAATGCTGAATGATGCATCACGAGCATGGAAGGATGCATAAATACGCCAACCACAGCCTTTGTCGATGCACACCGCAATAATTTTGCTCGAATCATTCTTTTGGTACCTGAAGTGTTTCTGAGTGGCAATAGAATAATTCTTCAGTAACTTTCTAAACTCCTGCGGTCCCTTGAATGTCTGCCCTTCCCCGACAATGCATCTCTGCATTGCAATTAGACTAGTACTTTCGTCGGGAATAAAGATACCATCGGCGCAATCTTCGTTCAATCCAGAACATTCGGCTTCACCCCTACATTGCAAATACAATAATAAGAATGAAAATTATATCAGATGTAAGTAGTTCTAATTTTATATGGTAATAGATATTTTCAGAGTAAAGGGAAAAACATGGGTACCCATCTTACTCGACCGAGTATGTCCACGGTGTCTATGGTTACCTACCGTGTCATCCAGGGTATTTAAAAGAACAACTGCATCTATTCACCGCAGCAGGCTACGTGATGCAGTAAATGCCATGGGCTACAGAAATTTCAACGCATCGATCATGGTACACCTACCTAAACCGGATTGCTAGAGGATATTGACAGTGGCGTGTGAAGAAGGAGTGAAAATCGTTAAATACCTTCAAGACGTTATATCCCCACTACATATCTTTACAATCTCTTCAGTGGTTCGTTCTGCACCGCGCTACTACAAAATCGCGGAGGTGGATACTTACTACCTACAAACAACATCGCAACAATATACCACGGTATTGTTGTATGCCAATATCATGAAAGAATTATTACTAACGTAACCTATAAACAATATGTTTTTAGATGTGTTGAACATGACATTATAAGCGCTTACAGACTGCATTCTTACATACTGCATTATAAGTGCTTACAGACTGCATTCTTTCATAAGGAACAATTGTGACTGCATTCTATAACAAAGTTTAATAAAGACTACTTAATTACAAATGATGAGTAACGTACCTGCGTCCAACCGTGCTTCGGAGAGGCATGCTCTGGTGCTCGCTTCTGCACCGTGCAATCATATCCACAAACATTACCTTTAACAAGATATGCATTCTCCACATATTTGCGACATCATCGTCACACAATAACGTCACGTAGCTTTTCTGAATAGGTGCAATATATTGGAGTTTTACCGCCTCAATACTCACTTTATTCCATCTTTTCGATATATTCCGGTAAAGATCCTCCAGCGTGGTGCCCTCTTCTAAACGAATTACATGATGCTCACCTTCGTAGGAACATATAATTAATAATTTCAGACTACTTTGCTCCATGTCCATCGGAACCTAGCGATCCAACCGATGAACGTATGAACTATATTAGGTCGTATGGGCGATTAGATAATCTTACACAAAATACACTAAAATCATATGTTCTTACGGAATTCTAGTAATGTCTTGATCCTCAATAGCAACAAATTACCCATTTCACAAAATAAATATTACCCTTAAACCCTAAATAGCAACAAAATTTATTATCAAAATCACCCAAGATAATACCCAAACATTTTCTTCCAGATAATAATTTTCCAACTAAGATATCGATACAAAAACACACCTGGTACATCTAATTTCGCCGGAGAACAAGAAAGACGGGCCAGGGAACCGGTGACAGCCTTCGGTAGTTCTTCGACCGAATCAATCGACACAACACACTTGGTACATCTAATTTCACCGGAGACCAAGAAATACGGGCCACGGAACCGGTGACAGCCTTCGGTAGTTCTTCGACCGAATCAACCGACTGCCGACGACAGGGAACCGGAACAGGATTCGGAGAGTGCCCTAGGAAATTTTTCAATCGAACCAGACAAGAAGCTTACCTGTGCGGGATGTGGCTTTCGAGCTCACGGAAGAGGACAACGGCTTCACAAGAATTTTTTGCGCGAAAAGAAACAGAATGAAGAGAAATACGATTAGGGAGGAAGAAGAAGGAAGAAGGAAAAAGGGGGGAGTGCAGAGCAAGTTTTTATCTTTAGGGACTGAATCCCAAATGATAAATGGACAGAGGGATTTTTGCCCAATTGTCCGATTATTCAAAGTATTATTTTATTTTATTTTGTTTTATTGAAGCCGACTGATGGGTTTGATTTAAAATATATATATATCTATATTTTAAATTAAGGTTGTATATCTATATCTAGAGCGGGTAGATGAACCGAGCCGTTCGTGAACTCGGCTCTATTCGGCTCGTTTGCGAACGTTAACGAATCGAGTCGAACAATATAAACAGATTCGTTTGGTTAACGAACGAGTCCGAGCTTTGTTCGCGAACGTATCTAAAGCTGTTAAACGAACCGAGCCGTTCGTGAACTCGGCTCGGTTCGGCACGTTCGCGAACGTTAACGAGTCGAACCAAACAATATAAACAGAGTCGTTTGATTAATGAACGAACACGAGCCTTGTTCGCGAACGTTAACGAACACTTAAAATTTGGTTTGACTTGGATCGTTAACAACTCTATCTATATCTAATTATTTTTTAACAGTGCATGGTACAATTGATGCGTCTTCCTATCCATCATTAGTCAATTTCCGTTACTATTACCTCCGTTCGGTTTTAAGTGTCTCATTTATTTTTTGCGTATTAGTATTTAAATATTAATTATTATATCAAAATATAATATAAATTTAAAAAATTGTAAAAATACTTCAATTAGTGTCTTATAATACTAATAGAAAAATATTTATATAAATATAATAATATTTTCAAAGTTAATACAAATACGCAAATGTAAATATAACCCTTAATGGCAGATGGAGGTAAAATTTTATTTTTATTTTTATTTTTTATTTTGATGATGTGATGAAATGAAATATAAAATAAAGACTAAATATAATTAATTATTTTTTATTTTAAAAATATTACAAGGTATTTGGAACATACCAAAAGAAAATATTACATGTTGTCTAAGACAAAGAAAATACTCTCTCCTCCCCCGGAGAATATTAGTCATTTTGTTAGAAACACCATATTTTAGGTAGTATAAATAACTAAGTTATTATATTATTTTATTATTATTTTATATAAATAGTGTTTTGTGTATATTAAATATTTTTACGATTATATATCAATTTGTAGATAATAAAAAATTATATAATACAATAAATAAAATATATATTATTTATTTATAATTAATTTAAAAATGAAAAGTTTTAAATATAGATAAAATATTTGTTTATTGAGGAGATGAATGAAAATAAGGGTTTTGAGTGACTCTGCATTTAAAAAGTTAGAAATATAATTTAAATTGATTTATATTTGTTAAGTATGTTTAATATGAATAAATCTATTAAAAATAAAAAGAGATCATCTTTTATGAAACGGACAAGGGAGAAGGGAGTATATCGTTAGGCGGCGGTCAAAGAAATCGGCACTGTGTTGTTTTGACCAAATAAGTAAACTAATATGAAATAATTAAATAATCATTACACGACAAATATCGTATTACCAAATTTGCATATTAATTTGAAACAGTTAGCAAATCGTCACAAAATATATATATATGTTGTGTTATATATTATATTACGATTTGCTACTTTCTTTATATATATAGACATTTGTTAATTAAATCAAATTACTATTATACTGAAATTATACTATAGTTTGTTGAAATCAAGATATATTTAGCTATATGTAATTATATAATATATTATTAAATATATTATATATTTGATATAATCAGCAAGCTAACCGAAGCGATATCATTGAGTCATTATTTTTAGAATAAAGGTAGAGTTACAAAATAACTTTTTGCATACATTAAAGTGTAAATTATATAATATTTTATTGTGTTTTACAATATATATATTTTTATTGCAAAAAAATTAATTGTATTAAATTATAATATGCACAAAATATTATTTTTATTTAAAGCTGATGTTTACATTATAAGAAAAAATATCATTTTTGTAACGAGATTTTTTTGTCTTTAAATTTACTTTTTTCGTTATTAATGATATTAGAGACGAAATTAATAATGGAATTATGTTAGCTACGTGATCTTTAGGAACGAAATTCCCTTACAAATATACTATTTTTTTTAAATGTTAATCGTAAATATGCATATAATTATATAATTTGTATACATATAAAAGATGTAAAATATCATAAATAACTTTATTGGAATAAAATAATAAATAAATAAATAAAATAATAATTCATCTAAAAATAAATATTAAATAAGTAACTGATAAATTATTTAATTATTTATTTGATTAAAAAAAAACACTATTTAAGATATTTTATTTTTTGATTTGTACAAAATTTGCATAATTAGGTGTGCATTTATAATAAAATATTATATTCGTTTGGCTCTAAGGATCTTATTTATTTTTTGGATGTTGATATTTGAATACTAATTATTATATCAAAATATTAAGAAAAAACTGCAAAAATACTTAAGTTAGTGTCTTATATACAAATATAAAGATATTTTTAATGTTAAATACAATGATAGAAAAAGTAAATGTGACCCTTAGTGGCGGACAAAGGTAGTTTCATATTTGAATGAATAAAATCTTTTATATATATTTTAATTTAAGACAAGATGTTTCATGCAATAAATTAAACAATACTCTCCCCATCTTATATCTATCTATCCGATCGTTTTTTGTATGGAGTTTTAAAAATATTAGTATTATATTGAAATGTAGTAGAAATAAAGGTTAAAAGACTAAACTAACCTGGTTAGTATTGTATAATACAAAGATCATGACATTTGTGTAATATATTGTAAATTGGAAGGGTGTTTATAATGTTAGGTAGACAGTATAGTTACCGTAAAAAAAGAAAAAGAAATGAATACTTACTTACAGGATAGACCAAAAAAAAATAAAAAATTGAATAGATAGTTAAGGGACTGAGGGAGTATTTATTTTATACATTTTTACTAAAATACGAAAATTTTATATAATTTACCATCTTAGTCTATAGCTTAATTATATATATATATATATAGATTTAGAATAAAAATTCTCATTATTACTTCTCTCATCGTAATTTATGTTTACTTCACACTACAAAAAAAAAATATTTGTAATGAAATTCCATCCCTAAAGATCACGTAGCTAACATAATTCTATTATTAATTCCGTCTCTCTAATATCATTAGTAACGGAAAAAATGAATTTAAAGACGAAAAAATCTCGTTACAAAAATAATATTTTCTTATAGTGTCATCAAATATGAATTTTAAGATAACCATGTAAAAATAGAAAAAAAATTCCTTAATGAGTATTTATGAAGTGAAAGGGAAATGGAACGAAATATAGGTTCATCCAACACAAACGTGTTAGTTGAAATATACTTCTAGACATTTATATAGTGGCCCATATCATTAATGTAATTGGTTATATATTAATACTCTTTTTTTTTTTCTTTTTTCTTTTTTTTTTTATTTTTTTTATTTTTATATATGACGTGAGAACCGCAGCCGCTACCCGAAAATGCGCACTCGGTAAACTCTCGGCCGAACTTAATACTCAAAACAACACACATCGAATCATAACTATAAGTTAAAGTTTTCTTTAAAAATTTCCCTATAATTTTTCAGAAAAAAGTTATATTTATTATGTATAAGTTATCATTTTTAGATATTTTGAAGAAATTACAAGATGTAATTATGATTTTAAAAATGATATAGAATGATGATAATAACATTAAAAAAATACGATTATTAATGGTAGTTTTTAAAATTATATTTACCTTGACATTTTATTTCGTAATTTTTAAAAATACAAAACGTAATACTTGTTATTATTATTATTGTTTTTCTATATATTTTGTGGTTTAAAATATTTTAATTATGAATTTGTATATTTGGTTGAAAATTTTGATTTATTATCATATATTTATAACATTCCAGCCCCGCAAGCCACACAAATCCAGTGTTTTGAGATCGTAGATTGATTTTACAGATCAACAGAAATCTTTCCACGTGTGTTTTTTGCATCCCGATAGACTTGTTAGAAGATAACCAGTTTAAAGTTTTTTCAAATGTGTTTTCGGAAAAAAAATAAAAAAATGTAGATTATTTATATGAGCAGTCTAATAAATCAATATATTCTTTATTCACTCTTAGATGCCTAGCAAATGATCATCCATACATAGAAGTTGGTCTAACATCGGCCCAACTTCGAGGTATTACAATATTTTACTTTAAAATAATAATTAGTTGGACTATTGTTTTTATAAAGAAAAAATATGTCGAGAATAATTTTTTTGTTTGTGTGATTACATAGTACTACATATAAAATAATTTTACAATGAGAATTTAAATTCTATGTCATGATGAATTAAATATGCCCATTTCGAATTAAAATAGTGAAATATATATAGATACAAAATATGGACGTGTTGAATTAAGCATGCCACTGTTCGAACACACCATGTTGAGTGTAATAATCTGAATATTTAGCATATAGTCTCTTCATCAAATATGGCTTCTATCTGTGTTTATGTAAAAATGATCACAATATCTAAATTAAGGCCCATTATAACAACATTATCACTTGAGATGATCGAAGATGCCAAGATAAAAATTCACACGAAAGAGCTATATAATTCAAGGGAGTTTCACTTACGCGGATTCAAGCGATCAATGGCCCAAGAAAGCAATCTTCCAAGTGACTTTGTGTCCGGAAAGTGAACTTCTTGTGAGGTGTACAATGCTGAACAAAAATGTTTGATGACTAGGACTCGATGGAGAAAAAATTGTTAATTTTTGGAGAATCCGAAATTGCAAGCATTGATTGATCTTAAGGATGATGAACCGATGCCATGGCATACTAGGCTAGTTCATGTCAATTCCTAGAGTCTACGAGGATCAGTAAGATCGGTACAGTCAGAGGTCTACCTAAATTTTTTAAAATGCAAGTTCTACTTGTGGTGATTGTACAAGAGAAAAGCATAGAAGAATTGTTCACTCGTTGTTAGAACAATGAGGTAACAACTGCTGTCCAGATTTACTACACATGAATTTCACTGAGTCCAGTTGATGTTTGTAATCTTGGAGGTAAATGATAGATAGAAATCACCACCTGATATATGTTTACATTAAAAGTGATATATAGTTTATTTGGTCGAATTCTATTTTATTTGTACAATATTGTTTATTTCAAATATGCAAGAAACAAATAAGAAAATTGGTGAAATTGAAGTATAAAGAAAAGGAAATTTAAGCATTGCACTACCCTGCTAGTCATGTCTATGACTAATCCTACCCTGATAATATTAGAATTTAATTAAACTCCCAAAGATCCAATTGTTATGAAAATAGAGTAAAAAAAAAATAAAATACAATAGATTAGCAGACTAGAAGATTGATAGAATGTATATGAACAATTAAATAAGAGAGAAGATTTCCCCTTTGATGTGGAAGGGAGTTGTCGGAAATATAAAGAGATAAACTTGCGCTTATAGCCAATAAATGGTGGCAAATATAGAATAAAATAAATTTGAACTCTTAGTTGCTTTAAGTGATATTAAAGATAGATTTATATTCTTTTTACTGATCAGTTTCAGGTCAAATTCAGGGAGTTTCAAGTCGAGAAATAAATTAAATGTAATACTCACAGTGAGTCTTTGCCGGTGGTGTGCAAGGTAAAGTAGAATTAAAAGAAAGCATAATTTAAGTCCCGTAAGGGATGGCTTGTTGGTATGGGGGTTGGACGTGTGACCGTAAGGTCATGGGTTCAAACCCCCGACGCCTCGTATCACCTGCCACATATGGTTCGCCTAGTGTGAATAAGAGTGAATCTTAAGTAAAATATGAGTGATCCTTAAACTATTAGAACTTTATTGAGCTAAGCTAACTGTGAATTAAGTCTCCCTAGAACTTTTGCTCCCTAAGAGGAAAATATTTTTATTTGGTGGCTTATAATTCTTTTGGCAACTTTCTTTTCTTTTTTTTTTTTTTTAAACATAGCATTTTCATAAGAAGGACCACATCTTAAGAAGGCATTGATCCTTAAGCAAAGGAAGGCTTTGTTAGTTGGATTTATGGATGTCGATTTATCAAGAAACGATTAAAATATAATGAAGAACACATATGGATGTGTGTTTACTTATGAAAGACAACAATCTCATGGACTTCAAAGCTGCAAAATTTAGTTGTTTTGTCGACAACAAAATGCAAATACATTAAAATAACAGAGGTAGCTGCAAAATGTACACTCTCTAAACTTAAGACTAAAACATACTAATGACAATATCTAACTTGATCGTCTCGAGACGTAGATTTTCTGAACTAGGTTGTGTGCATTTTTGTCTTAATTCAACTAATTAGTTACATAAACGAGCTATGAACACAAGTTCGTTAGAAGGAAGAAAAGCAACAGTAAAATGAAACTCATGATTTTGACTCACTTAAAATGCCTTACATTTTTACATCGAGAAAAAAAAAATCTCCTACCACACAACTTAAATACATTAAAACACACAAAAGTAATTAACAAAGTTCTAAACATGAATCATGTTTGAAAATTGTTTTAACACATCAATACTTGGAAAATAAAACGAATCACCAATTCTCATTTGGAAGAAAAATGGGCTAATAGTAAAATTTATTCCCAAATCCCAAGAATAAATCAAGTTCATTTTTTCAACAACAATCTCAAAGTATTCTAGTGTGCAGGGCTCCCTGTTAACCTCTTCTGTATAATTCTCAAAGCAGAAGTGATTTCTGCAAAGTTTGGCCTGGCTTCAGGCTCTTGATCCCATGATTGCTTTATGAGTTCGATTATTGCCTCGTCCTGGTTAGCGATGATTGTTGGTCTAAACCCATTCTCCGCAACTTCCATGGCTATCTGTAGATCCATGCCCAAGAAAAAAAAGGTAAATGATGGCTTCTTTGGACTTCTTCACTGGATTATGTAAGCATAAGATCTTAGTAAGTATTCTAACCTTTGAAGGACCATATTCTGAGTCGATATAAGGGTATTCGCCTGTCAAGAGTTCATTCAATATTACGCCAAAGCTATAGACGTCGCACTTTTCATCGTATGGACAGCAACGAATCACCTCAGGTGCCATATACACAAATGTACCTTTTCAAAAAAAAAAAAAAGTAAAAATCTAGGAGGTTAGTAATCAGGTAGATATCCTATACATAAAACACAGTTTAATTTGAATAGTTAAACTTGATAGACTTTAATTATGAAGACTTAGATCAAATCTAATGATTCATTAAAGCTTGCAAATAATAGGCTTTGTTTAGATAGAGGTTTTCGGAGGTTTTTGAAAATTTGGAAGTTTGAAAAAATAAAAAGTTAGTACTTGACTTGATGTTTTGTGAGAGAAAAAATGTATTTAATGTGATGTTTTTTTAAAAATGAATAGTGCCAAATGAGTGAAAATGTGTTTTGTAAACAAAGCCTAATATATCAATGAAAACTTCATTTAATAATTGAATCCTATAAATGCTTGAAATATTCATTTAACATGGTTATCCATCAAGTAATCACATTAACTAAGTTGGCCTACCTGTTTCTCCGGTTAGTGCCTTTTCTTCGTCATATAAGTATCGAGCATGACCAAAATCAGCCACTCGTACATGCAAGGCATCGTCCAAGAAAATGTTGCTAGGCTTGAGATCGCGATGAAGAATCCGGGGTTTGCTTTCGTGAAGATACTGCATTGCTTGAGCAATCTCCAATGCCTTTTCTGTCCTATCATTCAATGGTGGGAGTGGTATCGTTCTATCCTTCATCCTTGGTCCCGGGCCGTGCAGCCACTCTTTAAGGTTTGTGTTTAGAAATTCAGTGACAATCCAGCAATTATGAGGAGGCGCAAGGCAGGTCCCCATAAGTTGCAAAACAAATGGGTGGCGCTGCCTCGACAGGGTCTCGACTTCTTGAGCAAAGAAGCTCATTCCATTCTCGTTGGATCGAAGAAAGTCAGAGTACATGCACTTGACGGCTACATCGACGCCTCGCCATTTCCCCTTGTATATGTCTGCTGTGCTTCCTTGATCCCATAGGTGAAGCATTTCGATCTGCATTTATTTTTTGATTAAGTTTGTGTAAAGGAAATATATTACTATGATACAATTTTATTAAATGAAGTCTAAAATGCCATCTTTAGGCTGCTAAAGAATGAAATTAATTGATGGTTTGATGTCCCTTCCATGTCCTTTGAAGGAATGGCAATTCTGATTTTGGGGCTACCAAAAGATTAGTGCAGTGTTGTCTTTTTAACAATCGATCTTTTGGTTCTAATAACCAATTGTACAAAACAAACTTTTCAAGTTTTATTTAGATGAGAGAATTTGGAATTTTGAAAATAGTGAAATGTTAGTATTTGATGTAATATTTTGTATGAAAAAAAAAATATATATTTGATGCTATAATTTTAGAAAAAGAATAGTGCCAAAATTTAAAATTTTGCTGTGTAAACAAAGCATAAATATGTCAAATTTATTGTAGTTA
Organism: Andrographis paniculata; assembly: GCF_009805555.1. Taxonomy (NCBI): domain Eukaryota; kingdom Viridiplantae; phylum Streptophyta; class Magnoliopsida; order Lamiales; family Acanthaceae; genus Andrographis; species Andrographis paniculata. The sequence continues at coordinate 2,804,406 of NW_026137589.1, forward strand.
AGAGTGTTCAGAAAATTATTTGAACAAGATTTTTCTGTTCACAAAAAAAAATTATTTTCAACACCAAGACTTCATTTTAAAAAATAATAATAACGATAAAAGTGTCCACATCCAATCGCTTCCACCCCAAAGTTCAAAGTTGTTTAGTCAAAATTTTGGGGGGTTTTGGATTTTTTTTAATAATAACATATTACTAATTGATATAATATTTTGTGAGAGAACAATATATTTGAAAATTGAATAGCGCCAAAATTAAAAAATTATTATTATATAAAACGCCTCCAAATATCAAAGGCATTCCAAAACACAAATAAACACGGTCCCAAATATCAAAGACATTTCAAAACACAAGTAAAGTCGTCCTAAAACTTTGGGTAAATTGTTTGGTTTGTGTTGGAGTTTTATTTATTTTTTAAAATTTGAGTCTAAGTAGTATTTTAGTGTAATGTTTTATCAGAGAAAATAATATATTTTTATTGGGAACGATGGGTTGCATGGTAAGAAAATTGGTTTGAGATATCACTATGAATATCGACAATTCAAATCTTCATATAATATTTCACTAATGACCTTACATAATGAAGAAAATGTAGACAATATCATCAAGCTAACCTCGTCGGGTTCGATGTACCATCCACCAGTTTTAGCTTGACGCATGACGGAAACAAGATCCGGATGGCATTGACTCGGACAAGGGCTACTTGAACCTATGCTTGAATACGCGATCGCGGGAGAAAGGGGCAAATGTTGTTCCTTGTCCTTGCTAACAATGGCGTCCAAGAAACCGTGGTCTTGTGCAACTTGAAGGCAGTATTTTAGTAAAACTTGAGTCTTTTCGAGCTTCATTTTGTACATCCCATTCATCTCTTTCTCCTTATTAAGTTCTTTGTCGATTTCCTCAACCTTATAATGAAACACAAGCACAAAATTCATGATTTCCATAAAGAATCATTACTACACTATCTAAGATAGCCAGAAAAAATAAGCACAGTACGAAAAATAAGTACTTGAGCATCAAAATTAGGCTCAAATAGCTTTTAGGCCGGGCCAATCTCATACAGTTAAAAATCGGCACAATTTATTGAATTAATTTTAAATTTAAATATTTCTTTAAATATGTTATAAATATATATTAAAATAGTAAGTTTGTTTGTGAAATAGTTTTGATTGAATATTTTTATATGTGAAGTATAAGAATAATTAATATAAAAATAATGAATAATGTAATGTATTAATTTAATTGAGAATGTATAAAAAAAACACAAAAAGAACACAATAATTATATATTTAATGTTTAAATTTTTAATTATTAATAAAAATAATATTATTATCATAATTGTATATATTTACACTAATACAACTTATTTTTAAGAAAAAAAAAATTATGCAAAACAAATCTCAAAGTAAATTTTTTTTAAAAATTGGACTAGCCCGGCCGGGCATGGTTTGAACCAGGCCGTGTCAGGGCCTCGGATCCGAGGCCCAATTTAAAACCAGGCCGGGACGGGCCGGAACAAAAAACCGAACCGACTCAGAATTGCCACCTCTAATATCAAGTGTGTTTCCATTATGCTCATACCTGTCGTGCAAGTTTACTAAGCTTTATTGCACTTCTATCCATGTTCATGTTCTGGGGTTGCGCCGGGCCCATTACAATGCAGTCGCTGAACCGCCTGCAGAAGCCTTGAGACTTGACCGATGCTGCCTTCTTACGATGTCTGGAGATAGAAGTGTCGCCTGTCCCATGACCCGGGCTCGCGCTAAATCCATTCGTGTTCATCGTTGTTTTCTTGGCCGTAGGATGCTCCATTCGCAGGCGGATTTTCGATTAGAATTTTATTGGGAAAGACTGAGGAGATGGAAAAACAAAGCAAGTTAGATCATAGGCCTAAAGTGAAATCTTTTTATACAAGTGCACTTAGGATTTGAAGAGCTGTAATGAGACAAATGTGCGGGCGGACATTGTAATGACATTGTAAAAATTGTGTTGTTGCAGAGAAGTTGGATTTCGTTCAGATTGGATTAGATAAGGATTATTTCAGATTAGATTTTTGTAATTGTTGTCATCTGCTTTTCATTGGTATCTCAGAAATGTTCTCACGTCTTCACTGCAGACCAGCTCCATTGGCTTATTCGTGTGATTAAATTATTATAAAGGCAATAAGAGATTCTTAATTAATTAATTAATTAAAATAGAATCTCATCCTAGAAACTGATAAAATAATCACCTCCAAGCAATTTTGGGGATAAGTTAAAGCCATCGATTCTTGTTTATTTGGATGGCTAAGGCTAACTAGAGGTGGCAATTTCCGGCCGTCCCGGTTTGAAGTTTTTGATATATTTTTAATAATATGTTTATTAAAAAAATTGGATTAATTTAAATAAATAAAATTATTATAAAAGTAATATTTTTATGGATAAGTAAAACTTTAAAGATTAGTTCAAGATTTTTTTTTTTCTAACACAATTCTATATATATATATATATATATTATTCTGTCACAAAATTAACATTCAATATAAAATATTATTTTTATATTACCGACATTATTCTCTATTCATTATATAAAAAACTTATTCAAATCAAAACACTAAATAAATAAATCATTTTTATTATATATTTAACTATCACAAAAACACCATACTTCCGCGGGTGAAATGTACCTATTTCGTCGACAATTTTAATAAATTGTTGTAGAATTATCGCGAAATATAACTATTTCTTTTGATGTTAACTTGTAACAATTTTTTGCAATAATTTATTTGAAGATTAATTTCATTAAATTCTCACAAACATCTGCACAAATCATGATAATTTCTTTATTATTTAAATTCAACTAACTATTGCATAAATTTGCCACAAAGATTTTTAAAAAAATTATTGCAAATTTGGGTTATAATTTTTTGATTATTTTATTTTAATAATCCGCAAAAAATTCTAAAATACTTATAGTTGCAAATTTTTGCGACAAAAAAAATAATAAAATTGTTTTATGGTATAATTATTTATTCTAGAAATACTTAATAGTACAATTATTTCTTGCAGAAATCCACGACAATATAATTATTATTTATTATATCTCCTAATTCATATATTATGTGATGACAATATATTCAATTGCCACAAATTCTTCGTGATAATTAGTGATTTTTATAGTAGTGTTTAAAATATATTTAAAATTAAAATTTGTTTAATAAATTGCACCGGGCCAAGCATGATACAATTTGCACAGGTCCGGACACGGCCTGGATTTTTAACTGTGTCGGGCTAGCCTGGCCCAAAAATATTTTGGTCCTATTTTTTAAGCTCAAGTAATTATTTTTCATGTCGTGCTCTGAATCAAATTTTTAGACCGTGTTTACTTTTTGCAAGATATATGGCTAACTATGAGATATTCTTGATATATATATATATATTCCCTCCCTCCCTCCATGTTCATTATTGCAGTTTCTCTTTTTGGTTGTTGTACAAAATGATTTATAATTTATTTATACAAAAGAAAAAAAACAAAATTATGCACTAATAATTTCTTTTATTAATATTTTAATGAATAATAAGCTAATCCTGACTATCTTTTCAATCTACCCATTATGTATTTATGAGCTTTTTAATAAATTTCTAATGATAATTAATTTTACTTATATTACATTTTAGTTTGTTTGGGCGATTGGATTTTAAATCCACTGTTCATCCCATTTTTTTCTCCAAAAATATCAAATCAAACACCTATTTTTTATTTTTTATATTATACTAAAAATTAATTTTACATTCAAAACATCTCATCAACACCTATTTATATCGCATCATACAACTATTCAAATTCAAAATTTTTACTGTTCAAATCCCAACTCAAAATTCAAACCCCAGACAAGACACCCTTCATACTCTTATATTAAAATATTGTTATTTGTTACTCTTCGTGCCTAACCAAAAGTGCGGAAATATCCTTGAACGAGGGAGTATACTTTAATTCTAATGATCTAACGCGACAAAAAATTCCACAAGCTATCCCATACATTGCATTTTGTCGAGAAATTGAGAGAAATATGGATAGAAAATCAAATAGAACAAATGGATTGATTAATAGATCGTTTAATAAACACTTTCCAAAAGTAAAAATAACAAAAATTTAATTTTAGAATAATTCAACTCAAGAACTCTGATGTGAAAATTGAATCTAAAACTGAGTTAATTTGTTGTTGTATTTGGCAAATGACTAAGAAGGCAAGAACATTAATATAGAACATACGACTGTGGAGGTTGCCCTTAGTACCAGCGGCGGAACTAAAACTCGAATAAAGGGGGGATTATTTTTTTACAAAAAAAATTCAATAAATCGAAAAATCAATATGATACATATGTGTACTTATATCGTACTGGAATTTTAGTATAGTATCCATATACACCATTTCATATTAATTAAAATAGTAAAATCTAAAATAATAATTTTGATATCAATATATAAAATTATTTGTATTATACCGATATACCAAATACTAAAATATCGATATTGTTTTAGTATATACTAAAAATATACCGTACTAAAAAAATTGAATATGATGTTCCCTCCGTCCCATATAAAGAATAATGTTTGTTTTTTTGCACGTAGATTTTTAAATATTAGTATTATATTGGGATGTAGTAAAAAAAAACGAAAATATTCATATTAGTATTGTGTAATATAAAGGTGGTGGCATTTGTGTAATATATTGTATATTAGAAGGGTATTTATAATGTTAGGTAATACAACTACTAAATTAGAAAATGGTACCCTTATTTTGGGACGGACGAAAATGAAAAATAGAACTCTTCTTGTGGGACGGAGAGAGTATTAGATCATATTAAAAATTTTGATATGTAAAATTTTTAGTACAAACAAATAGTTTTTACACCAAAATTTTAATATTTTTTTTACTATATACTCCCTCCGTCATTCAAATTTATTTTCACATTCCTTTTTTTTTTTTTTTTTGTTATCATCCAAATTTATTTCTGTTTCATTTTCTTAGTAAAAAAATATTATATTTCTTTACCAAAAAAAAGTAAAAACTTACTTATTTTTCTTAAAGTACAATTTAAAAATTATATAAATTATAATAAAAAATAAGGAATGGGGTGGGGGGGGGGGGGCATGGCCCCCACCTAGTTACGCCCCTGCCTAGTACCAGCGAGGGGGTGCAGCCGACCAGTCCATAATTCGGATTTTGATATTGTTTCGACTTTTATATATATATATATATATATATAAATGTATACTTCACACATCTTAACTCATTATAATATAGCTCAACACAGTGTCCTTTCAGTCTCTAAATTCTTCTCACACTAAAATTAACAATGTAGCGTGTGTGTTCTATTATATATATAATTATCAGGTTTGTTTTCTTCAAATTTTGTAAAATAATAAGACAAATTTGATGATAAATTATACCATCAAGTTGGTTGAGGTTCAATGCGAGTACAAGCAACAAAATTGACGATGTTATCAATTTTCTTGGAGATAATTAAACAATGATAGGTGGAGGATTCCACATACAAGTATACTGCAATGAATATTATATATATATATATATTTAATACACTCTCTCCGTCTGCCTCTAAGGGTCACATTTACCTTTTTGCGTTATTGTACTTAGCATTAAAAATATCCTTATATTTGTATAAGAATCAAAGATCAACGCGCAAAAAATCAATGACAACTTTCTTGCGGGAAGGAGGGAGTAGTAAAATTTAAAATAATAATTTTGATATCAATATATAGAATTATTTGTATTATACCGATATACCAAATACTAAAATATCGAGATTGTTTTTGTATATATACTGAAAATATACCGGAGTCTTGCATACTTACAAATATATAGGGTCGTGTTTAGTACATGTAGTTATTTCAACACAGATAAATAATCCTATAGAAGTGTATGGAATTCATGGAAAATCGTCACGGCTAAACAAATTAAATGAGACGCAGAAAGAAGATATACCTACACTCTCATGATCTTTCTGGGCAAAACTATTAAGCAAAAGTCTAGTTTAAAGTATGCGCAACTATGTAATAATTCGATGTGTATCAGTTTTTAATATAAGTAAGATTTAATTCACAACTCACCTTCATTTTATTAGTGAAAAAAATGCACATAGCTCCTATTTGGCAATATGTTGTGCATAAACATATATATTTAGTAGGTACAAATACGGCGTCGATTAGCCCTAATAGGCATCCGAACAACTGCTTCTCAGTGTATGATTTAAATCAAATCCACATGTATTGTGCATATTGTTGTAATGTGTTGCAGTTGATTTGATTAATGTGCGCTATGTTAATATACATCTTGTGATGAGATCGATTGTTGTTTAACTATTATCAAGTAATATCAGTTCATATATTGTATTTTTCTTATATTAATATGTATCTTTTCATGTAACTTGTATTTTTTACTAGTCCTAATAAACACTTTATCCACCATCTATTTTATATATATTTAAAATTAAAATACATGTGACGCATATACAATTAATTAATGTGGGTTATTTTACTATAATTGAATTTATTCGAAATCAACAGACATTTAGACAAAGCAAACACCAAGATGGGACATGTGGAGTACGCACTCGGTAACATTAGTATCACCGTTGAACCCTATAAAAAGCTTATAATAAAAATAAAATAAAATAAAATAGAGAGCTAGAGAGGGAGACAAAATTAATTATAGAAATAGTAGACTCTGACCGTTGATGCTTTGAATCTAGTTTGTCACTTTACTGAATTTTCATGGAGATCTATTTATTCTCTTGGTTTTTTTAAAGAGACATAGAGATACAAAGTCTGTAATCTGTAACCTTATCGTCGTAAATAAATATGCTCTCTCTCCTGCCCATAGATGTAACCAACACGTTGTTGGTGAACTACGTAAATCTGTGTCTTCATACATTTTATGTTGTTATTCAGTCATCAATCCTAATCCGTCGCAACAGTAACCATGTCTAAGGAATTGTTCATATCTTGAAAATTGACGATACCATACCCCAAGAATATAATACATCTCTGACGTTTTGGACATCAAGGCGTGTTCCTTATCATACAGTTGTGTCTCTTGAGTTTTGTATTCAAAATCTGAATTGAGGAGTAAGAAATGCATCATTCATTCAAAATAGTAAAATAACCAAATTGGAAAATTTAAAATTTGAATCCAACCAACATGACTTTTTTAATGAAAAGTTGTGTCTATTCAATTCAAATGAAAAAACACCTTCCTAAGAGTTTCAAGGAATTGGGAAGTAAATTTACTGCATGATTTTATTTCATACTCCTTTTATATGTATACACTCTAAATATCTCTTACTTTGATTCTACTTGTTTTTCTCCAAATTTGAAGTTACTCTGAAAAAAAAAAAAAAAAAAAATGAAGTATACTAAAATGTTTTTTAAGTTTAATACCCCCTCCGTCCACGCCAACCTATCCATTTTGCCATTTTAGTCTGTCCATCGCAAATGTATCTATTTTCTTTTTTTAGTATATGTACATTCCACTAAAATATAAAATTACCCCACATTTTATATAATATTACACAAATGTTATCAAATAACACTATTTAATACCATAAATGTTAAATGGTATAATAGTCTTTATGTATATCAATTGCACCACATATCAATGTAATACTAATATACTAAAATCTACGTGCAAAAAGTAAACGGATAGATAGGCGGTGGACGGAGGGAGTAATATTTTAACTATAACTTTAAATAACTTTAAGTTATAATTAAGCATAGCGAGGATTCAATCAGCACTATGCTCATCCATAGGATCAGAATGGTAAGGGGACCGTGCATACATACATATATATATATATATATATACATGCATAATATATGAGTTAAAATATCAAAATTTTGAACTATTGTCCGAACTTGTAGAATGAGAGTGTTCGGTTGACTTATTTGATTTTCTTTTTACTATTCACAAATTATTTTTTGTTTCAAAAATATCATATTAAATATTCATTTTTATTTATTATATTATACTAAAAATTAATTTTATATTCAAAAGATTATATCAATTTCTATTGATATTGCATCAAATAATTATTCAAATTTAAGCAACTATCATATAGTTTTTTTTTTTTTTTATGTGATATAAATAAGAATCCGTTGTGAAATTTTAAAGGTAAAATTAATTTTTAATGTAATATATAAAAGATAAAAATAAATATTTGATTTAATTTTTCTTTAAAACAAATATGAATAATAAAAATTAAATAATAAGGTTAGCCAAACAAACACACCTATTATGACTTGTGAATCTATGAAATGTAAAGGATACAACTATAATGCCAAGTCTTTTAAGGGGTTGAAGATTCTTAATGCTATTTAGAAATTGGTATTTAAAAAAACATATCTTAAGTAAATAAATAAATAAACATTTCTTTTTTCATGCCCTTTGTATCTGTCATTTACCTAGGGGGGTACCTCATATTCATAATTTCAATGGGTTTAATGCCAAGTCAAGCATTGCTCACATGCCCTTTCAATAACATAATACTCAAATGAAAACATATCTTTAACTTGTTTTAATGCCAAATCAAGTATTATACACATGCCCTTTCAATAACATAATACTCAAATCAAAGGCGACCTTTACAATGTTAATTGAGTCAAATCAACATCATCAACATAGCAGATCAACGCAGATAGCATGCGATTTTATATAGCACAATACAAGTTGTGCTATAAAAGAAATATGTGTTGTGCAGTTAATTTATGTATGGTACTGTGTTGTGTATATAAATATTTATTGTGCGGACTATTATATGATTATGTGTTGTTAAAATATGTATTGTGTATTATTATTATTATTATTATTATTATGTTGTAATGTTATATTTGTCCTGATTTGACCCAATTAGCATGAAATTCAAAGTGCGGATCAAAACTTTATATCTTAACTTGTTTTATTGCCAAATCAAGCATTATATACATGCTCTTTCACTAATATAATAGTCAAATTAAAACGGCTTACAAATAGGTGTGTTTGTGAAGGAACATTATACGTGATATTATAGGAAGCAGTTTTAGTATTTTAAATTTTAAACGTTGGGTGTGTCTTTTTTATGGATTTGAGAAAATTTTAATTTAAATTTGATATTAAAATAACGTATGAATGATTTGTAAGAGAAATAAAATACATATTTTCTCGAAAAATGCAGAGCCGAAAGATAAAAAAATCTGGAGTTTTAGGTCAAAAGAAACAGACCCACGAGTTTGGAGTTGGTTATATGAAATTTTTAGAAAGTTGGATATCAAAGTTTGAAATTTTTCGTATATCATCATCGTAATATATAGTTCATCTGGTCTGACATTATTAAGATTGAAAATATATCATCAATTTTCAACCATATATATATATATATATATATATGTATGTTTAGTATGTTATATCATTGCTATCACTTTCAGAACTAATGTTTGAAGGGTTTGATTTTGCTTTATTAGATTGTACTACATGAGCTATGCAAAAATAAAAGAAGTATAGATTTTTCTATGTAAACCTGATCCATGATTTAATTATTTTACAACGTGCTCAATTTTACTTCAAAAATCACAATAAATTATAGTTATTTATAATATTGAGGTGAGGTACTTAATCATTCAAATTAAATTAACTACATGTTTATTCAATTGACAAATTTTACAAACTCATCGATTGGATTTCAAAAAAGAATTCATATACTAGAATGTCATGTCAGGGTTATAAAAACCATATGAAGCATAATATTTTGATAAGTGATCTATTAAATCATAGTTAAGCTCCACTTTACATAATTTAGTAATACATATTTTTTTATTGGAAAATTTTCTCTTATTGGAGCTCCATTATTCTTGGAAAAACCAAAAGATAGCTACAATTTTCACATATGCAACAAGTTATCTGGATGTTTTCTTTATCTTATTTATGCTGGTAAATTTAGACTTCCTTAACCCATTGGGGAAATACAATAAATTTGATGGGAAAATCTTGAAGAACGGTGGAACAAAAAAATTTGAAATTAATATTGTTCAAGATCAATCATAAAATTTCTACAAGGAAAAATTAGAATCTTGAAATTGATACAAAAATTGGAGACATACATATTTACTCTTTCATGTTATAATCCAAAGAATTAAGGAAATAGTAACTCTGCAAGCATCGACTTTCTTTTTCTTGTAACAAATATAGTGAAATCATATTGAAATATGAAGAGAGTGGAAATATTGTTAGATTAATTTAATAACCAAATTATTTATGCTACTTAGTGTATGAACTTGATACAAGAAATAAGGTTTAACTCTGATGGTTGCTGCTAAAATGTGACTGGAAGTTAAACTCTCTTCCTAGATTTTTTTTATGACGGAAATTCCGCAGGCGCTACTCTTAGAGTGATCGTGATAAACCTCTAGCCGAAACTAATAGCCTGCAAACTAGGTTCAGCAAGACAAGTACGACCTATATGCTTGTTTAAAAAGATTGAACCATTGGCATAAATGGTTGGATTTTGCAGTTTTGGATTCAGTTTTTTTGCATTTGTATACAAACAATAAAGAAATCATAACCAAGTCTATTTTTTTAGAGTTTGGTTTTGGATTTTGGTTCGATAGTATTGTGATATTTTATGAGAGAAAATAATATATTTTTTTAATATATAATCACAATTTGCATGGAAAAAAAAAAAGTTGAAACCAGACTCAAAATATTTTTAAGATTCATTTTTATAAGTATATTCTAAAATTATAAAGAACCATCAGCTTTTTGGTTTTGTTGTGTCCATATTATGTGCCAACTAATATTCTATAAACCCCATAGGAAAAATGTTGGAGTCATGCAATTTCCCTTAATGTTAGACAATTTATTTTAATATAAATTGAACTTTATTATGACAAACCAAAAAAAAAAACATATTAAAACCATTATATTTATTTCAGAAACTCTCAAATGTTTTATTTATGGTGTAAAATCTGGTACACACTTACATATAATAATCCTAATTCGAGGCTGAACCGTTTTATAGGGCATTATTGAGTAATTGTTTTCAGTATATTTTATGTGATTCAATAGATTTAACATGCTTATAATATTATACATATTATAGTATATTTATATTTATAATACAGCATATATACTATGTTACAAAGCAGCATATGATATCTTATAAAGCACCATATGTTGTAGGTAGAAATTTATCTTGTTTACCTCTATGATATATGTTGATCTGGTCAAATTAGCACCACGTTGATTTGATCGAATAAACATAGATCCACGTCTTTATACTATGGTTCAAAATTAGGTTTTTTTTTTTTCTAATAGACTTAGACTATAATATTTTTGTCTTTAAATATATAAATTTTCCACATGTTTACAACATATTTCAACAAAATTATACTCCTAACAAATATATACAATAATTTCATAATTGTTTATATATTATACTATTTATCATGTTATTTGATAGATTTCTTATGTGGTACAATGTAGTTTTTATTTCACTGGACAACACAATTCAAAACATATACATATTACAATTTCATAAAGCTTTTTTTTTTTTAAAACATACGAGTATCTCTGGATAAACTCCAGTCAAATTTAATAGCCTGCAAACTAAGTTTGACAAAACAAGTCACATTATCCGAACCAGGAGTTTGAATCCATAATCTCACGGTCATAAATTCACCCAATACCATCCGGTCATCCCTCATGGACTTGTATAAAGTTGTTATACCCATTGAGTGGCAATTCAATTAATATTAATGAGCTCATCAATACCCATATCCACGTTAATATCTTTGGTGATTTTCCATTCTTTTGGGAGGGAGGTGCTAATATTTTAATGTGCAAGTTGTAAAGATATTCATTCAGCTATAAACAGAAAGGGCTGTTTGCAACTCTTACATTCACAACGAAAGCATTAAAGCAATCCATAGAGCTACAGCTATATTTAATTTATCAGAAAACAATGGCGGGAAATGAGGCTGTTCCACCGGTGGACACATCATTTTTTAACATCAGTCGCAACGATTTTCCTCCTGATTTCATTTTCGGGACTTCAACTGCTGCTTACCAGGTATGGTTGTGGCTATGGCAATGGAGCAACTCTTCTCAACCATTCTTAGACATAGGAATTTTAGGACTTCGATATTGATTTATTTTCTTATCTATCAGGTTGAAGGAGCCGCGAGCGAAGGAGGTAGAGGCTAAAGCATTTGGCATGTTTTCGCCTTGCAGACCCCTGGTTCATCTCTCTCTCTCTCTCTCTCTGGCACTCTGTTTCTCTATCTTCATTTATTTGTATTCGTGTGTATGTAAATGCTTTCCATAACTTTTGATAAATTCAGATAGAATTGCTGATGGATGCAATGGAAATGTTGCTTGGACATGTATCACAGATATGAGGTTCATGCTGTTGCTCTCTCTCTCTCTCTCTCTCTCTCTCTATATATATATATATATATATGTTTTTAGAGATAGTAATGTTGATTAGTGGTTGTGTCGATTGCCCTTACAGGATGACTTTAGGATGATGCAAACCATGGGTTTGGATGCCTACAGATTTTCAATTTCATGGTCGAGAGTCTTACCCACCCAGTAAGTTATTTTTAGTTTATGAGCTACACTTGGTCAATCAAACTGTTCCCTTTACTCTAAGCTCATGCGTTTGTTGTTTCATGTTTATTTGTTAATTAGAGGGAAAAATTAGCCTTGGAGTTAACCAGGAAGGAATCGATTTCTACAGTAAAATAATAGACTCCCTCATCGACAAAGGTGTCCAAACCAATTACTCAAATATATATGTTCCTTCTCTCTCTCTCTCTCTCTCTCTCTCTCTCTCTCTCTCTCTATATATATATATATATATAACATTTATATATATGTATTTTAGCTGAGCTAGTTGCATTCATTCCATTAACTACATACAGGTATCGAACCAGTTGTTACTTTGTTTCACTGGGATCTTCCTCAGTTTTTAGAACAAGAGTATGGTGGCTTTTTGAGTGAAAACATTGTGTAAGTTGTGCCATATTTGTATTCTTCATTACACTTTGAAAGCCGGTGGACCGAGCTTGCACATTTGATATAAATCTATAACACATATAAAATAGTATTTACAGGATATACATGTTGTCTATTATATTTTCATATGATATCTATAGTTATTTTTATGTGTTGATTGGGCAATCACCGTTAAATCTCTAATAAGCATCTTAATTGAAGTGCACTTCGAAAACTATTGAATTAGAATTACCTGTGTTAAATTTGGCCTTATACTTATTTTGAATAGGATTTCCCTTCTTGATCCCTTAATTTCAGGAAGGATTTTCAAGACTCTGTCGAATTTTGCTTTTGTCATTTTGGAGATCGGATCAAGAAATGGGTCACTTTCAATGAACCACATATTTTCTGCACAATTGGATATGTGATTGGGGATTATGCACCTTGTTATAAGCAAGCTATTATAGAAGATGACAATGTTGGCGTTTCTGCCAAAACTTTTACACAAAACCCCAAAGGCACGAGTCCACCCCAAGATGTGTACACTGTGGGAAGAAACTTCATTCTTGCTCATGCAAAGGCAGTTCAATCTTACAGAACCAAATTTCAGGTTTATATAATATATACATATATATATATTGAATTTTTGTATACAAACTGATTGAAAAAAATAAAAATGGAATCACATTATTTGTTAACTACAACAGGAACACCAGCAGGGTCAGATTGGAATAGTCCTTAATTGTGCCTGGGTTGAGCCTTACTCTACTAAACAAGAAGATGTAGAAGCTTCCAAAAGAGCACTTGACTTCCAAATTGGATGGTAAACTTTGCATATAATCAGCTAAATTTGATTTGAATACTCGTAATTCTCGGATGTCGGATGCACAAAATAACCGCTTCACCTAAAAACTCGAGCTATTAGAGAAGCGTGTCATTAATTTATTTGGAGCTCGAACTTGAAACCTAGGGCTCTAATACCATGTCGGATGTGCAGAATAACCGTCTCACCTGAAAGCTCGAGCTATTAAAAAAATGCACTATTAATTTATTTATCTGCAACCAAGAGCCCCCCAATAGTAATTAATTATATCGATGTAGGTTTTTGGGGCCACTGTTGGGAGGACAGTACTCAGCAACGATGCTAGAAAATGTTTCTCCTGAAATTCTTGAACCTTTCAATGAAGAGGAACACGCTTCTCAAAGGCTCCCTCGACTTTTTGGGATTGAACTATTACACAGCCCTCTATGCAGCTGACAATCCACACCCTATTGGGGTAACTCCCTTCCAATATGATCAGAAAATTTCGACTTTCTGTAGGTGTCCACAGGACTCTTGCCAACTTTGATCATTTGTTATTTATTAAGTTCTAAATATGAATAATTGACATAAATATTTGTGTTGTTCTTCACTCCTTTCAGTTGAAGGAGATGGAGGGCTGCCAATAGGTCCAATGGTAAGTTACCTCAATAATCGATTGAGGGACTAATTGATTAATTTGTATTTACAACTACTTTGATGAATATTTATTCAAGTATTACTTATATATGGCTTGATACTTCAGGCTCCAGATTCAAAGTGGACTTACATAGTCCCATGGGGAATCCGCAAACTCTTGAAATACCTGAAAGATACATATGAAAACCCGACATACAACCTTCCCGTTATATACATCACCGAAAATGGTAATTCTAACTTTAACACCATCCCCGATTGGTTGTGTTCTTTTGTGAGTTTTACTGCATATTTTTACTATTTAGATTCGTTTTTCTTTTCAAAAATATCAAATCTGACTTTTCTTTTTTTATACTATACTATAAATTTATTTTACATTCAAAATATCACATCTAACATCTATGTATATTACATCAAAACTATTCAAATTCAACTTTTTACTACAACTTTTTGTAACTTTGTTAATGGTATTGTGATTTTCAAATTTTTTAAGGATTGAGCCAAGCCAATGACTACACGCTCACCGCGGAGGAGGTGTGCAAGGATCCATGGCGGGAGAATTATATCCGCGATCATATTGTGAATGTACTCGAAGCAATCAATGAGTAAGTTATCACTGAAAATTACTCATTCTTTTATCAAAGAACTAACATCAGCTAGCCTTAAGATTGGTTTTTAATTTGGCAATGTTTGCAATCATGTAGGGATGGTGTTAATGTGAAAGGTTATTTCGTATGGTCTTGGTGTGACAGTTACGAATGGGCAGCGGGATACACTAAGAGAATGGGCATAATCTACATCGACTATACGAATAATCTGAATCGACACCCTAAACAGTCTGCCAAATGGTTCACCAAATTCCTAACAAAATCTGAATGAAAAACTTTGCACTGCCATGTTTGGGAGGGTAAGCTTTGGACTAATCGTTGCATTATTTGTACGTGTGTTTTTCTTGGTTATCTTACATTATGGAACCTTGATAAGTATTATAATACATTTGTATCAGCCGGTGAGCTATGTAATAAACAAAAACAAAACAAAACAAAAGGCGATAGGGGAAAAATAGTAAATGAATGGTTGTTACATATAATCATCAAAGACGCGAAAATCAAGTGTGTTTACTTTGTCTTTTTCGAATATATGTGTCCTTTTGTTTAAGTATGGGGATCGAAATGCATATAAAAAATAGTATTTTGTATTGAATTAGATTTTTTTAGTATTACTCGTGGGGGATCGCGTGTAAAATTATGTAATAATGTATCAAACCATTGAAATCTATATTTCTTGTTGGTAAAAAAATGTTCGGAAAGGTCACATAGATACGTTTGCATATATCACATTAAGCCACTGAAGCTCAATTCATTTATTATCACTTGACACAAACCTCACATATTGAGCATAGTTTAATTTCTAAACGCGACCAACCGTGGTAGCTGAAGCCATCCTTCGCCTCCCACACCGTCCCTTTCTCAGCTTTTTTACTATCTTCACGATCAAGCGTATCGTGTGGACAATGAGGAGGAGTGCCATCAACCCAATCCACACAAATATTGTTATTCCAATGACATTCTCCATACTTTTGCCTCGCTCGACGGGTGTCAATAATGATATAATCAAGCTATAAGTCAGTGCCGTAGCTGTGATTGCAGCCCAAGTGACCACCATTAGAATCCACACAAAAATCTTGCGCCTCACCGGCAAACCACTGATCAGAAGCAATATGATGCTGAGAGATGAGATGAAGCTTATTGTGTTGTAGATGTAAAATCCTACATACTCTACTGGGTAATTCCGAGCAAGTATTGAGTAGCCTGCCTCATGAGCATGTGGATCGCCTGGTTTGCTGTCGTCTTGCCATAGGCCACCTGGAGGATTAACTCCAACTTGGAAGGCCACGGTTGCGATTAGTGAAGCTACAATCATCAACGCGCTGCGCTTTTCCTCTAACCAATATTCTTGATGTTTTCCCTTGTTCCTCAGATTGGTTTGGAATGATAATTTGTGATTGTTCCTCACCGAGTCTTGCTGAAATCGCGATCCTTTATTATAGTCGTGTACTCCATCCACATTAGCCTGTTTAAGAGATTCTAGAATCTCTGCATCCCTTAGATCACTTCTGCTTTGAATTAGAATATCTAAAGCCGTCATTCGGTTTAGATTCTTTGCATTCACGTCGAGCTCAGGCGCGGAAAGCAAGAACTCGACAGTCTGTTTAAGGAATCACAAAAGCCTTTATTAGCATTTTTCCTAAGTACAAAGAAAGGCAGCAAGATTTCTAATTATTGTTGGGGAATTGAACACATTAACATGATAATCTTGCATAATGGTGGAACAAAGTGTAAATTAATTTATCCAATTTCGGCAAGATCAATCCAAAAATTTCCTAACAAATCTTATATATATATATATATATATATGTTAGGCCCTAGCATTAAAATCAGAAGAGCATAGGAGTTCATCAGGAAATGTATGTCGTAAGACAACTCAGCAGTTGACTGATAAGTTCGGTAGCGAGCAAATTTTTGACACTAATTCAACAGCTACGAATGAATAACTTACCTCGACCTGCTTATGCTCCACAGCTAAATGCAGGAGAGTGTTGCCATCGCTGTCTTTAGCATTAACTAACTCTTGATCGGAAACTTTGTCGAGCAGGAGCTTCAGAGCCTCGAGCTGATGGTGTTTGACACACATATGTAAGATATTCTCACCTTTATGCACTGAAAGCTGCGCTGCATCGGGCTTTTCCCCGAGTAAAACCTTAACAACTTCAATCCTGCCTTTAAGTGCTGCTAGATGCAGGGCTGTCATCTGGTTTCTGTCTCGAGCCAGACATGTCTGAGGATCGACATAAATCAGAATCCTCACTACCTCCACATGACCTTTAGCCGAAGCCAGATGAAGAGGAGTCGATTGCATTGAATTCAACTCATTTGTCAGCCGCGGATTGATCCTAACGATCTCCCTCACAAAATCCGAGTGGCCTAACATTGCTGCCACGTGCAGAGGCGTCTCCGAGAAACTGTTGGCCACAGCTCTTTCCAGGATGATTGGATCTTGCCTGAGCAATTCTTGGAGAGACTCGGTGCTGCCCTTCACTGCAGCATTGTACAACTTTTTCTCCAAATCCTCCATCTTTTTCCGAGCAATGTTTGTTAGCTTGAATAAATCTTGGCGCAGAATTTTCATAGCTTGATGATATCCTTATATAGGCGACGCCTTAGAAACCGTGTGGTGTTTGGATTTGTAAACCATAAACAACAAGTCTTGGTCTTCTGATGGAAACATCTGCAAAACGCCAAGGTCAAGATTATGTTTTGTAGCCATTCAAGATCTTGTAAACTCTTGGAATTTTGCATTTCAAGAGCTTATAAACTCTTGGAGAATTAATGCAAGTAACCATGGATTGAAAATAGCCTCGACAAAGATTACTATATACAAGATTGTAGTATCACATTGAAGAGATCAATTAATTAATACCACACACAAGCCATTTTTTTAAAAAAAAAAAAAAAAAAAATTGTATTTGGAATTAGACGAAGTTCACATGTTTTATCTAAATGACCCAACGAGTCAAAGTTATTTAATATGCACATCCTGCGATTGATAGATTAAGAAAGATATATGGAGATGTTACATCTTGATGTTGGAGAGGATGGACTACTAGTGACCTTTATTTATTTAATTAGGAATCTACACTAAAGATATTTTGTAGTTATTTTTGAGTACTTGTGTTGGGTTTTAATTTCAAATTAACAACTATTAAGTCCATATTCTATTAAAAAAAAAAAAAAAAGCACAAAAAAAAATATATTAATTAAAATTTAAAGTCAAATCAAGAAAATAATTTTTTCGGCTGTATTTTAATTTTTATCAATAATTTTATTGTACAATATCATTGTTCCTAATAAAATAAATTTATTTTTATCCAAAATATTGCATCTAGTTAAAAAAATTCAAAAGACTAAAAAAAACACATAACTCTATAAAAAAAAAAAAAAAGGGCCAAGTATCATCATAGTTTCATAATTTTCAATTTTTTTTGTATTTATTTAATCAATTTTTTTATTATTATGATTAAAAAAATCTAATTATTATATTATATAGCATAGTAAATCTCCAACTATATATATTGTGATTAAATTGTAAAATTATATTCTTTTTATTTCAACTGAAAATATATTTTTGACCATTTTTATATATTTTACTCAAAATATCTATTTAACTTTTATATTAATTATACACTAATAATAAAATATTTTTTTAACTTTTATTTGTATTACAAATATATCATTACCCATGCAATCAATTTATACATAAAGTACAAATGATAAAAATGTCAAAACTATAAAGAGTATTTGATGGACTTATTTTTCACTTTTTCACTATTTTACTTCAAATGTAGCACATGGTTGTTACATATAATCACCAAAGACAGAAAAAATCAAATCTTATGATACCGAGGCTCCAAATTTACCACAAGACTATCAAACCATTGATATCCATATATTTTATTCACTTACAAATGTTCGGAAAAGTTGCGGAGAAATATCGACAACAAAATCACACACAAATTCATTCGTTATCACTTCACAATAACCTCACATATCGAGCATATAGTTTCTGAACACGACCAACCGTGGTAGCTGAACCCATCCTTGGCCTCCCACACAGTCTTTCTTTCAGCTTTTTAATTATCTTCACGATCAAGCGCATCGTGTGGACAATGAGGAGGAGTACCATCAACACAATCCACACTAATATTGTTATTCTGATGACATTCTCCATACTTTTGCCTCGCTCGGCCGGTGTCACAGCTGATATAACCAAGCTATAAGTCAGCGCCGTAGCTGTAATTGCAATCCAAGTGACCACCATTAGGATCCACACAAAAAGCTTGCGCGTCACCGGCAAACCACTGATCAGAAGAAGTATGATGCTGAGAGATGAGATTAAGCTTATTGTGTTGAAGATGTAAAATACTACATAATCTTCTGGATAATTCCGCGCAAATATTGAGAAGCCTGCCTTATAAACAGGTTGATCGCCTGGTTTGCTGTCGTCCTGCCAGAGGCCACCGGGAGGATTAACTCCAACTTGGAAGGCCATGGTTGCTATTAGTGAAGCTACAATCATCAACGCGCTGCGCATTTCCTCTAGCCAATCTTCTCGATACTTCTCCTTGTTTCTGATATTAGTTGGGAATGTTGGATTAGGATTGACAAGAAAAGATGAGACTTGGCTCGCCGAGTCTTGATGAAATCGTGATCCTTGATCATAGTCTTGTACTCCATCCACATTAGCCTGTCTAAGAGATTCTAGAATCTCTGCATCCCTTAGATCACTTCTGCTTTGGATTAGAATATCTAAAGCCGTCATTCGGTTTAGATTCTTTGCATTTGCATCGAGCGCAGCCACGCCAAGCAAGAACTCGATAGTCTATTTAAGGAATACAAGAAGTTTTTATATATTAGGATAATTAGCACATCAGAAAGGTTGCAAGAATTTTAGTGTTGGGGAATCAAACACAATAATGTGATAATCTTGAAAATGGTGGAACAAGTTGTAAATTAATCCGATCGAATTCGGCAAGATCAATCACAAAATTTCACAACAAAGTAAACCAGAATCACCATATGCAAGAAAAACCATGTTGACAAAGGACTGTGTTTGTGTTTTTCAATAATCTTTTGTCAACATCATGAAAAAGAACCCGCAAAAGGAATGACTCTAAAGGATGGATAAAATCACGTATCTCTCTGTTTCTTCCTCAAGTATAAAGTAATCATTTGTAAAAGGTTTGGTAACTTGCATCTTGAATCCTTCTTCAATGGGAAAGAAGTATATTTTAGGGAGTAATATCACACTGGTGGATCTTGACAATATTATGTGTTCATTTAATTTGGATTTTATTGAAAAAAAATTACTTTAAAAAGTATATGAATTTAGAAAATTTAAAGACAAGGTGGTTGTCCTAACTTTCGAATGATCCGGCGCAAAACAAAAATTAGGAGATTCCAAAATTTTGATGTATTAGATATTTGAATCTATGATCTCGTCACTGCAAATTCAAATAAGGCTTATATAATAATTATATATATATATATATATAACATAAATATATAAAATATAGAAATACAAATTTATATGAATTTCTATATTGGTACACATAGAAATAACATATTTATGTATAGAAAAAAAAAATTAAAATGTAAATAGTTAAATAAATAAATACCAAATATATATTACTTCAAAAAAATATATTTTTATTTATACAATTAATTTTTTAAAAATATATGTGTCCAAATAAAATTGAAAATTGATTTAACATGTTGAGTTTGTTATTTTAAATATATATATAAAAAAAAATTGTATTATTTCTAATATATATTTTTAAAATATTTACAACTTTTTATTTATATTTAAGTTATTTTCTCTCTTACAGATATTATTTATTAAAATATTAAATACTTATTAAATATAAATAGTTATTAATGGTATAAATAATATAATATTGTGTACTTTCAAATTTTAAAATTAATAAAAAAAAAATTATTATTGGGGATTTTACACTGTAGTAATTTGTTAATACTTTTAGAAGAATATAAAAAAAAAAAAAAAAAATCATATCGTTTTGTTCTTTCAACGTTAATTTTCAATTTCCATTTTTCAAAACTAATAACAAAAAATAAAAATATTTTATACAAAAATAAGTCAAAAAAACTTTAAATATTCATTAAACAAGAGTCAAAAAAATCAAATATTCAACCTAAAATAATATAATTTATATATTTACACCATTCTCCGATCATACCCCAAAAATCATTTTATCTACAAATATAGTACTTAAATATGAAAATTTTTACACAAAATATAGTATTAAAGTTCATGTATTATTAAATATCTACAAACTTTTTAAAACTTGGTATTAAATATGAAAATTCTAATTGAATACATTTCAAAGATTATTGAGAATCTAAATTGGATATCATCATATTTTTAGAATCTAAAGAAATCTTTTATCGTTAAACATAGGAGTTCATCAGGACTTGTATATGATCAGACAACTCAGCAGTTGACTGATAACTTCGATAGCGAGCAAATTTTCATCACTAAACTAACTCAATAGCGATGAATAAATAACTTGCCTCGACCTGCTTATGCGCGACAGCTAAATGCAGAAGAGTGTTGCCGTCGGAGTCTTTAGCATTAACTAACTCTTCATCGGAGACTTTGTCAAGCAGGAGCTTCAGAGCCTCGAGCTGATGGTGTTTGACACAAAGATGTAAGATATTCTCACCTTTATGTACTGAAAGCTGCGCTGCATCGAGCTTTTCCCCGAGCAAAACCTTCACGACTTCAATCCTGCCTTTGAGTGCTGCTAGATGAAGAGCTGTCATCTGGTTCCTGTCTCGAGCCAGACATGTCTGAGGATCGACATAAATCAAAATCCTCACTACCTCCACATGACCTTTAGCCGAAGCCAGATGAAGAGGAGTCGATTGCATTGAATTCAATTCATTTGTCAGCCGCGGATTGATCCTAACGATCTCCCTCACAAAATCCGAGTGGCCTAACATTGCTGCCACGTGGAGAGGTGTCTCCGAGAAACAATTTGCCACAGCTCGTTCGAGGATGATTGGATCTTGTCTGAGCAGTTCTTGGAGCGTCTTCGTGTTGCCCTCCACCGCAGCATCGTACAACTTTTTCTCCAAATCCTCCATCATTTTTTCGAGGAAAGTTTATTACTAGCTTCTGTGTTTGAATAAAATTTCATAGCTTGATGATATCCTTATTATATAGGCGTCGCCATCGAAACAGTGTAGTGTTTGGATTTGTAAACCATGAGACACAAGTCTTGGTCTTCGGATACAATCATCTACAAACCGCCAATGCCCAAGACCATGTAGCCATTCAAGAGCTTATAAACTCTTCGAATACTATTACAAGTAACTATCGATTAAAAATAGCCACAGAAAATATTACTATTGCAAATATTCTACTGTCGCATTGAAGAGAGAAAGTATTTCCACACACCTTAGCCAATTTGTCTCTTTTTTATCTGTGTGTTTGTATTCGGATTAAAATGAAATTCGCACGATTCATTCAAAATGTTCCAAAGAACTATCAAGCAAGGGAATCACATTCAAAGGGAATCACTTGTGGTCCTTCAACCCAAACATCATGGCAGATTTTTCTATTTTGTGTTTATATGGGGAGATGTTACATCTTGATGTTGGGGAGGAAGGACCATATATATAGTGACCCTTAATTAAAGGCAATATCATGGAAAGATATTTTATGGTTATTTGAGAGTCAATATTTTGTTTTAATTTTAAATTAAAATTATCATTCAGATCACATCATTTTTAATTAAAATATATTATTTTATATTAAGGTACCGTTTGAATTTTAATTCAACTGGAAAAAACTCATACTTTGACCAAAAGAATAATGTTTTTAAGCTTTGTTTTCATTTTTTTTTTTTTTTTTTTGTCAATAAATTTAATACACAATATCATTGTTCCTAGTAAAAATAAATTTAACTTTTATATTAAATATTACATCTAAACAACAAAATCAACACACTAAAAAAACACATAAAAAATACTTACTACGGAATGTTGTGCCACATAAATATATATATATATATATATATATATATTGGAAGTTTCCCTTGTTTAGACCAACTCCAACCCACTGCAGTAATGTATAATTTTATTTTTTTTGAAAGGTAATATATGATTTTATTTTAAAAAAAAATAATGTATAATTTTATTTTTAAAATTAATATATAATTTTACTTTCTGGAAAGTGATATAATTTTATTTTTTTAAAAATTATGCGTACTTTTATTTTATAAAATTTATGTATAATTTTTTATTTTGAATAGTTATTTGTCTCGATGGCATTTAATTATTTATTTGAAATTATTTTATTTGTAATAGTTATTAATTATAAATGTTGATTTTAATATATGTAATTTTTAAATAAAATATAAATTATATGTGTATGGATTATAATGTAAAAATAATTAAAGTTGGGGTGTAATTTATAAATATGAAAAGTTATATAAAATAATATAAAAGAAGAATATATATGATATACTTTTTTTAGTAAAAATTGAAGTTTGAAGTTTATGATTAGAGTAAAAGTACTGATCAGTACTGTAGCAACTACAAAAATGGAGTGACGAGTTAGAGATGACCTTGTAAGGATAAATAACAACTCCATTTATCATCAATTGAATTAAAATAGAGCCCAAGATCCCTTCTTAATGGCATTAGAGTCGAGACGCTCTATGTTTGAGTTCCACCGCTATTCATTTGTCGTCGTCCACATACAAGATTCGCAACTGGCGTCTTAGGTTGTGTTTTGAGATGAAACCCCAAATTTCTTCTTGACACGCATCTCATTGAAAATAACAACTAGCTTAATTTCATCATTTTCAAAAAAAAAAAAATTGTATTAATTGATCAAATTTCTTTTAATTTCTATTAGCATGATTGAAAATATTCCTAACTAATATATAATATAAGTAATATCCAACTACATATGTGATTGAAATGTAAAGTTGTATTTGACTGACTTTGATTTATTTTTTCTCTTTTGCACTATGTTACTTAAAAAAAATATATATCTCATAATATTTATCATAAGTACATTCAAAATATTAAATCTAGTTCATTACCTCTATAATTATCTTCTTAAAGTTTATTGCAAGGAAATTTATTATCTCTTTTATTAAATGAAGTTACCACACCACATACATACATTTAAAAACTTATTTGGTATGTCACAGCTCCATTTAATGCAATTTAAAAGACAACCATTATCCAAAATAGCATTGTGTGTGGTGCAGCTTCTTCCCAAAGGATGTAAGCACATTATCTCCTAAAAAAACATTCCAGCTCAGAAAATATACATAGCAAAACTTTCCACCTCAGCAAGCAGCATGGATAGTCCAACTGTCACACTAGCATCAGTTTTGTCGTCTAATGTCAGGGGTGTCAATTCGTGATTTCGAATTGTGTTTGTGTCGGGTTAAGATGCGGATATAACAAAAAGTGTGCTGATCGGAACTCGACTTGAACTTGATTTTCAACCCGAAATCCTAAATCCGAATACAAAACGAATTTTTTAAAGTTAGGTTCAAGTTAACCTGATTTTTTTCAAGGCACCCGATCGATAACCCGAACAAATTCGAAGAACCTGGTATGAAACAAACCCTAAAACCTAAAAACTGACATGAAATTGACCCGTAAATCTAAAAATTTCAAACTTATCTAAAAAATCCTATGCAAAACATATTCGAAAACTTGATTTTATTTTTTTATAATTAGTATATTATTTATTTTTTATAATTTTAACTTTTTTATATTATTTTATTTTGTAATATATTATAATTTGAAATACATCAAAAAAATTAATTATAACTTCTATATTTTGGTTTATCATGTCAACCCAAATTTGACATGATCCAAGCCAATTTTGTTAGTTTTGGGTTCAGGTTGACCTAAATTTTTAAAAACTTAAAACATTTAAACTCTTACCTAAAAATTTTCAGGTCGAACGAAATTTAGTTTTCGGATCGGATTCAATGTTGACACCCTATATGATGTTCCTGAAGATCCTCATGCAGCAACAAAATAATTTGCCAATATGGGCCTTACATGCTGCATTCACCACCAATTTTGGTTGGTCAGCCGGATTTTGGATGGAAAATCTAATGGGGTGGGCGGAGTCGACCAGAGATGATCAGATGGAAATTATAGTGGTGGCAATGGCTGTCGATTTTGCTTGAAAAAATTATGCTCTGATACCATATAAAATTTCGATAGAAATTGTATATTATTAATAATGAAATCTAAACATGATGAAATGATATAGATTTGAAAGACTCAAATAATAACAATCAAAATCTAGATAACTAAAATCAAATTTAAATCAAAATAATCAAATAATAAATATATCTAAACAACGGAGATGAATCATCAACACGATCACACACACATATTTCTATATATCACATGAAGCCACTCGAGCTCAATTCACTCGTCATGGCTTCACACAAACTTCACAAATCTCTAAACACAGCCAACGGTTGTAGCGGAGACCATCTTTCTCCTCCCATACCATCTTTTTCTCAACTTTTTTTCTATCTTCACGATCAGGCGTATCGTGTGGACTATGAGTAGGACTGCCATCAAACCAATCCACGCAACTATTGTCCATCCGATGATATCCTCCATATTCTTGCCTCGTTCGACGGGCGTCACTGCTGATATAATCAAGGAATAAGTCAGCGCAGTAGCTGTAATCGCAACCCAAGTGACCACCATTAGTATCCACATGAAAAGCTTGCGCGTCACTGGCAAACCACTGATCAGAAGAAGTATGATGCTGAGAGATGAGATGAAGCTTATTGTGTTGTAGATGTAAAATAGTACATAATCTCCCGGGTAATTCCGCGCAAATATTGAGAAGCCTGCCTTATAAACAGGTTGATCGCCTGGTTTGCTGTCGTCTTGCCAAAGGCCACCGGGAGGATTAACTCCGGCTTGGAAAGCCACGGATGCAATTAGTGAAGCTACAATCATCAATGCGCTGCGCATTTCCTCTAGCCAATCTTCTCGATGCTTCCCCTTGTTCTTGAGATTATTTGGGAGTGCTGAATTAGGATTGACAAGAAAAGATGGAGCTTGACTTGCCGAGTCTTGATGAAATGGTGATCCTTTATTACGGTCTTGTATTCCATCCACATTAGCTTGTCTAAGAGATTCTAGAATCTCTGCATCCCTTAGATCACTTCTGCTTTGGATTAGAATATCTAAAGCCGTCATTCGGTTTAGATTCTTTGCATTCACATCGAGGGCAGGTTCTGAAAGCAAGAACTCGATAGTCTGTTTAAGGAATCAAATAAGCCTTTTATTAGCATATTGCCCAAGTCAAAGAAAGGTTGCAACATGTCTCATAAAGAATGGTCTGGTGTTGCGGAGAATGAACTTGTGACCGTGAGGTCATAGGTTCAAACCTCGACGCCCTCCAGGTCCACCTGTCACACATTGTTCGTCTAGTATGACTTGCCTTGTTGGGTTTAGTTTGTAGAGTATTAGATTCGGCCAAAGTACTAGACTTGATAAGACAAATCACACTAGGCGAACCATGTGTGGCAGACAAGACCTGGAGACGTCGGGTTTGAACCCATGACTTTACGGTCACGAGTCTATATATAAACACAATATAGGGTAATTAACTAATATTTTAGCTAATTAATCCCTCAAACACCCATAACTAATTTGTTTTTGTTAGGCGTGGCATTTCTACTTACTGATTAATCAATTTTGACAAAATTATGATTTTAATTTACCTAAAATAAAATTTCATCGATCACTTTTTACGGATTAATTTACATTCAACAACGATGAATAGATAACTTACCTCGACCTGCTTATGCGCAACAGCTAAATGCAGGAGAGTGTTGCCGTCGGAGTCTTTAGCATTAACTAAATCTTGATCGGAGACTTTGTCGAGCAGGAGCTTCAGAGCCTCGAGCTGATGGTGTTTGACACACATATGTAAGATATTCTCACCTTTATGCACTGAAAGCTGCGCTGCATCGGGCTTTTCCCCGAGCAAAACTTTCACGACTTCAATCCTACCTTTGAGTGCTGCTAGATGCAGGGCTGTCATCTGGTTTCTGTCTCGAGCCAGACATGTCTGAGGATCGACAAAAATCAAAATCCTCACTACCTCCACATGACCTTTAGCCGAAGCCAGATGAAGAGGAGTCGATCGCATTGAATTCAACTCATTTGTCAGCTGCGGATTGATCCTAACGATCTCCCTCACAAAATCCGAGTGGCCTAACATTGCTGCCACGTGCAGAGGAGTCTCCGAGAATTGATTCACCATAGCTCGTTCGAGGATGATTGGATCTTGTCTGAGCAGTTCTTGGAGCGACGCCGCTCTGCCTTCCACCGCAGCGTCGTATAACTTTTTCTCCAAATCCTCCATTTTTTTTTTCTCGAGCAAAGCTTGTTAGCTAATTCTTTGTTTGAATTTTCATAGCCTGATGATATCCTTATATATATATATATATATATATATGTAGGCTGCGACGCCATAGAAGTGTGCAATTTTTGAATTCGTGAACCATGAAAGACAAGTCTTGGTCTTCGGATGGAAGGATCTATACAAATTCTTTGAATATACTGCAAATAGCCATAGAAAATATGAGTTTTTTATTTTTCGTTATGTTTTTTTTTTCTTTTGTGTTTGTATTCAAAATTAAACTAGTTCCGCGCAATTTATTTGAAATGCCCAACATCCATTATGGTCCTAATTAGAGCCGTCAAAATTGGTTAAGCCCGTCGGGTTGGTCTTCCCCGCCTTATTTTTACGGAGGGTTGGGTGGTAAATTTTTAAGCCCGTTAAAATGCGGACCTAAATGGACCAACCCGCATAGGCCGCAGATTGAGGGTGGGTTAGCCCGCGGGTCAAGTAAATATAATAATTAGTAATTACTGGTCTAACTAAATGTATTTTTTAATCAAATATTATATAAGAATATATCTTAATTTTTTATAAATTACAAACATACCATAATTTAAGACGAATAAAATAAAATTTATATTATCATTACCTTGAATAAATTATCAATATTGTCGATTGTTTTTTTTTTCTCTAACTATGTTATTCATGACATTGTTATTTGTTTCGATTTTTCATTATTTGTTTTGTTCGTCTTCCATTTTATTATTTTATAATTTTATAAATTCATAAAATTAATTATGATTTATTTTTGAAATGAAGTATTTCTTATTGTTAATTTTTTTAAATACACCAATTAATATTATAATTGAGACCTTTTATATTTGTTATTTATTTTAAAATAGTTATTATTTAAATTCTACAATAAAACTATTTTTAGCTATTTTTAAATATTAATTATGAACATATTTATAATATTAATATTCTTTTAATATTTTTAAAAAACTCGTGGGCCAGCCCGCTTAGTTCGCCACCTGCTGGTGGGTGGTTGGGCTGATGAAATTTTAATCCGTCCCGCCGCGGATTGGCCCGCAAACAACCCACTTATTTGCGGGTTATGGTGGATTGTGGATCAATTCGCCCCACTGACCCGTTTTGACAGGTTTAGTCCTACTCAGGACCTTACCCAGTAAAAAATGTCTCGCCACTTAGAACTATATAATAAACGATATTTTGTGTGAGAAAAAAAATATATATATTTTTTTCTTTTAAAATGCAGAGTCTCAATATAAAATCTGAAGTTTGGAGTTAAAAAAAACATGCACTAGATGCTAAATCTCGATGTTGAGAGGAAGGACACTGGTGACCCTTAAATGCATTTAATATCAAATCAAAATGACAATTTGTATCCGATCAAAAATAAAAAATAAAAATGACAATTTGTAATTAAAATATATTATTTTTTTTTCATAAAAATTATGTTGAAATAATATTTAAATTCAAATTCAAATTAAGAGAATAATCATTTTTTAAAGCTCTATTTTGTATTTTTATCAATATTGTCCTAGTACAATATTATAGTTCCTAATAAGAATAAATTTATTTTTCATATAAAATAAAACGTCTGAACAGCAAAAATCAAAACACTAAAAAACACAAGTCATAATTTTTCAATTTTGTTTTATAGCTAAGCGGAAGGTCACCGTACGGTGATCAGCACTCATAAAATATAAAAACAGCACAAATTTTTATTAAAAACAACACGAGTTATTTGTAATAATGACATATATTGTTTATTTATAATGAAATTTGTTGTTTGTTTATAATTATATGTGTGCTGTAAAATGTGCTATGTGAGACTGTATCATGAGTTAGTTAATTTATGTGTTTTATTTGTATCATATGAATATGAATAATGTGTTGTCACTAATATTACCGTATGTTGTTTGCTAGCTATCTGTGTGATGTTCATTCATGTGTTGTGTTTGTATTATATTAGTATAAATGATGTATTATTACTAATATTATTATATGCTATTTGCTAGTTATGCGTGTGTTGTTCAGCAGTCACCGCCAATGTCTAATTAATCACGCCAATGTCTAATTAATCAATTTATTCTAACTAATCCAACTATGTGTGCGTGCGCGTGTGGATGAATTGTAAAGTTGTACTAAATTGACTTTTTTACACTTGCACTATTTTACTTCAAATAAAATAGGGTAAAATGTCTTTTTTAATTTCGTAACTAACCTCTCTTATTATTTTAGTCCCGTAAGTAGCGTCTGTCGCAAATTAGTTTCATAAGTGGAAAACTTTTATTGTTTTTGTCCTCCAGCGCTGGAGAAGCCCGCGTGGCTCGCCGAAAGCCTAGTGTCCGCCGGGTATCCCGCCAGGTCAGCTACACTTGACGGACACGTAGATTTTCTTTTATTTTTTTAATTTTTTTTTAATTTTTTTTAATTTTTTTCAATTGGACCAAATAAAAAAATTAAAAAGGCAAATAAAATTTTTAAAAAAATTTAAAAATAAAATAAAATCCACGTGTCCGCCAAGTGTCGCTGACCTGGCGGACACGTGGCCTCCGGCGAGCCACGCCAGCGTCATCGGAGGACTAAAACAGCGAAATTTTTTTACTTATGAGATTAGTGTGCAACATGCTCCACTTACGAGACTAAAATAATAAATAGTCTAGGGGACTAAAAAGACAGTTTACCCAATAAAATGTCACATAATAACATTCAAGATATTACACCTAAGAATTAGTTCTAAGTTAAATTATTCAAAATCCAGAATAGAAATGCAAGATGCAATTGGGGTTGTGTTTTTGTTTGTATTTTGTATTTATAATTAGTTGGATATAATAAATTGTATATCTGTATAGAGAATTGTGGAGACTCAAACAAAATCTAATTGCCTTTTTCATGGGTCTCTATAGAACATCCCACATCGATAGTGGTGTTTGTAGCTATTGGAAAGTCTACAAAATCTCTGAGATTGTTTGTTTAGTATTTTTATTTATTTATTTATAAGTCAAATAATGAGTAAATATAATATTTTATATATATAAAAAAAAAGAAATATATATAAAAATTGTGTTGATAATTTGTAAAAACAAAATTAAAATTAAAAATTAAAGAGAACTGATGAGCATATTTAAAGTTCATAATATCTAAACTATTTAAAAAGGATAAGATCGCTATTTATAATATTCTTTTAGTAGTCTAATAAATAATCTTCTTTTATCAAATTATTCACATTTACTTTATAATAAATTTTTTATTTATTATTGTGATTTAAATAAAGTTGTTTAATTTTAATAAATTCATAAGGCTTTGTTTGGATTAACTTTTGGTAAGAATATTTGGCTAAGAAAGTATAATATAATATAAAAATAATTAATTTATATATTATATTTTAATGAAAAAATGTTAAAGATATAATTATATTACTATTATTTTTAGTGTTTATTATATTTGAATTAAAATTTAAAATTATATTAAGATATCAAATTTAAATAAAAATATACAAATTTTTTAAGTATACTATAATTATTAAATATAATTTATAATATTAAAAATAAATTGTAAAATATATATAACTTAATATTAAATTGTAATTTTATTTTTAATTTATATATTATCCTTAAGCCAAAATATTAAAATATAAATAAAAAATTTTAAAAATACATTTTTTATACTATAGTTTAAAAATTTTAAATATAATTCATAAAATTTAAAAATAAATTATAAAAGTATTATAGAAAAAATACGAAGTAATTTTAACGGTTTCAAACACTTTCAACTATGTTATAGCCAAATATGTTTTATAATAAATTGTTTTTATAATGATTTATTTAAATACAAAATCGAACTGCTTTTGACTTCTATTTTTTTTTTAAGTCAATTCAAATCGACCAACTCTTCCTACTAAATGTACAAGGAATTATAAACCTCAAAAGTATAAACGCAATTTTTCATGCATGATATATAACTCTGTCATAACAATCAGGAGCGGAGGCACCAAGTGTCCGTCGCCCCCGAACAAAAAATTTAGGAATTTTTTTTACCTAAAATTATATTCCAGCAATAGATGGAAAGCTTTGAAATTATATTCATTGGTCATTTAGCCATGCATTTATTAGGAATGACAAATGTTTTATCACAAATTTTACAACAAAAGAATCAAGACATATCTCTTGTTATGCCCTCACTGAAAGATGAATTTGGGGAATTTATAAATAATGGTTAGGATTAGTTGTTTTAAGGAAGTAACTGAATTTTGTTTTAATAATGATATTGTCCTGCCCACTTTGGAAGATGTTATACCGGGTTGAGCAAGAAGAATATTGGATGGGAAGGGAGACTTATATTCACTATTTTCTGTTGGGGTGCAAACCCAAGTCTCACATTAGAAGTTGTGAACAAAAATTTAACACATTATAAGTCTCAAGTGAACTCTACTAGTACGAGGTTCTCCTGCTAAACCCAAAGCAAATAATATCATACTTGAATTGGTCCAGTCCCAACAGTGGTATCAGAGCCCAGTTAAATGGTGAAGTGGATTGGGTGGCATTGGGCATTGGTTGTGGTGGTGGGCTCGCCCTCGTGACCTGCGGATGTGTCTTGTGTCGAAAGTCTTCTGGCGGTGTTGGATTGGTCCCGATTGAGATGGTTAGGCAGCGGGTCCTTTGTGATAGGCGGTACAAAGTGGGCAGGGAAGGTCATTAGTTTGAGGGGAGGATTGTTGGGGTGCAAACCCAAGTCCCACATTGAAAGTTGTGAAGAAAAATTCTACGCTTTATAAATCCCAAGTGAACTCCGCTAATACGAGGCCTTTTGGAGAATATCCAAAAACAAAGCCGTAAGGGCTAAGCCCAAAGTGGATAATGTCATACTAGTGTTGAGTTGGTCAAATCCCAATATTTTCATGTAGACATATTTTTAAAGGTAATTAAATTCTTGTTCATTTTATAACGATATTCAATTGCTATTTTATAGTATTAATTTTTTTTTTTTATTATAGGTTGTTGATATTATTTCTCAAGAAATGAATGCCGAATTTTCTAAGTTAAATTCTGAGCTGATTATGTGCATAGTTTGCCTTGATCTTAGCAATTCATTTGTTAGTTTTGATCTTGAACGGGTATTCCACATAGCTGAGTTGTACTCAGATGACTTTACCGGGGAGAATCTAATGGAATTGAGATTACAACTTCGATCATATATTCATTATGTGCGAAGAGAATTGGATTTCTCAAATCTTTCTGATATTGAAGGTTTTGCAAAAAAGATGATTGAGTTCAAAGTTGATCTTATTTTTCATTAGATATATCGACTTATAGTATTAGTATTGATCTTGCCCACTGCAACAATCGAAAAATTCTTTTTTACTATGAAGATTATAAAGACTGATTTGCTTAACACAATAGGAGATAATTTTCTTGTAGATTGTCTATTTTGTTATATTAAAAAAAAAAACTGTAAAATGTGAAATCAATGAGATTTTACAGAAATTTCAGGCCACCAAACAATTACAGTTGTCTCACCATATGTAAAAAATATTTTTAATCTTTCTAATATTTTACTTTTTATTATTAACAGAAAACAACCCCTATTTTAATTTAAAAAATTGTATCCCAGACCTAACAATCCCAGTGACACAGCCTTCTCCATTGCAGAAATTCAACAAAAACTTGCAGACTCTATTAATGAAGCCATTATATTTTCTGGCATTATATACAAATATGTTAATTTGAATTTGCATTTGCATTTGTTGTAGCTGAAGCGGGATACAGCAGCATGGCGGCCGTCCGCAGCCTGCGACAGCCGATCACCGGCGGATCTCCGGCAGTCATTGCCGCTATAAATTCCCTCCTCCAATCGATAAATCCCCAAAATCCGAGAGTTCACCAAAACCCTAGCCCTTCGACCCTCGATCAATTTGCTTCATTCTTGAGACCTAATTTCGTGATCGAGATCATCAAGGATCAGACAAACCCTTATCACGCCCTCTTCTTCTTCACCTGGGCCTCCAATCCGAGTCCCAACCCAAATCATTACAGCCACTCCCATTTCTGCTACATCGCCATTACTGACAAGCTCCTTTCCCACAGATTGTTTTCATTAGCCGCGGGGTTACTGAAAAGCCACGACAGGTTCTCGGATTTCATGGTGGGTAAGTTCATCAAAGCTCACGGCGATTTGGGGCACCTGAAGTGGGCTGTGAAGCATTTTCGCGAGGTGAATTGTGGGGATTTCGGAGGCTGTCGATTTTCTTTCAATGCGCTGTTGGGTGTGCTGGTTAAGGCCAATAGAATCGGCCATGGTTTGGGTTATTTTGCGCAGATTGTTGTTAAGACAGCCGCCGTGAGGCCTGATGTTTCGAGCTACACCACCATGATCAGGGGCTTGTGCAGAGCAGGCATGGTTGTGGATGCAGAGAAGGTGTTCGACGAAATGACTGACTGCAAGAATTTGGTGACTTTTAACGTTATGATCGATGGGCTTTGTAAGAATGGGTTGGTAGCTAAGGCGCAGAGGATTGTGGATCAAATGGTTGAGTCTAATTCCGACTCTGGCACTGGTTGCTTGCCGGACGTTATGTCGTACACGACGTTGTTGGATGGTTATTGCAAGAAAGGCGAGTTAAAGAATGCGATGAGATGTTTTGATGAAATGACGAGCCGGGGGATTTGCGAGCCGAATGTTTTGACGTACAATGTTTTGATCAACGGGTTGTGCGTCAGCGGGGCAGTAGACGAGGCGAGGAGAATGGTGAGCCGGATGCAGTTGAACGGAGTGAGGGCCGATGTTGCGACTCAAACGATTTTGTTGAAGGGCTATTCGATTGCTGGGAGATCGGACGATGCGATTGAGCATTTCAAAAGTCTGGTTGATAAAGGAATGAATCTCGATGAAAAAGCGTACACGGTAGCAGTGAACGAGTACTGTAATTTGGGGAGGCCCGACAGAGCGATTGCGCTGATAAAAGAAATGATAACGGCGAGGGGCGTTAGGCCTAAAACCGCAACCTTCAACGCCGTCTTGCGAAGCTTTGTTAAATTGCATCAGTTCGATGACGCTATTCTTCTTATGAAGCAGATGCAGCAATGGGGATTCTGCCCGAATTTCTTATCCTACAACGACGTGATAATTGCGCTCGTCGCAGCCAGACGAATGATGCAAGATGCCGAGATGCTTGTTCAAGAAATGGTCGAAAATGGCCATAGGCTTGATTTGACGTTATACAGTTCGTTGATCGAAGGATATTGCGCTAATGGAGATGCAGAGAAGGCAGTTCGTCTCTTCAAGAAAATGATCGATGAGAAGCTCATTGTCGGGAAGAGGTCGCTTGAGGTTTTCATCAAAGAAATGGCGTCGAAGGGTTTGATGAAATGCAGCTGCCCGACTTGAATTGGCGACAAATTATCCGTTTTGATTGATCCGATAGAGCGTTCGAACTGAAAGTAAAACATCGGCGCTGTCTTGGAAACATTGGATTTCGATCAAAAAACATGTTGGAAAACATGGAGAAGCTCGAACCTGTTATGTTATGTTCGACTTTCTTTCGTCGGGTAGTAAAACCGAAAATCGACAACAGATGTTAATACGAAGAATTCATTCATAGAGTCTGGTGAGTTTTTGCTGAAGCTCTTGAATTTCTGCAATGGCGGAAGTTCTCTCGTTGTGATCATTCGAAGAATTCAGACATTGTTGCTTCCTCAATATCTTACTTTCGATGCTCTTAATCTGCAAAAACACTTTCGCTTTTCATTACATTCGAACACTCGAATCATCGATCGATTTAACGATAGCCTGACCTTTCTGTAAGGCCACCTGAGTAACCCTTCCTTTCGACAAATACTCTTCACGGCGGAGGGACATATGTTCATTTCTTTAGCCGCATTGTTGATCGGAAGATGGAAATACGGCGCCAAATCTCTCACCTTCATCTTCCCCGTCCTCTCCCTCTGCACTAAACATCGCCATCGCCGGACATAATTAATTTAGAGGAAAAAGAAAAAATATCGATGATTTTTTGTCGCTAACCTGCGATGCTATGAAGCTCTTACTCGGTCTTATGCCGTTTTCCATGTACTCGTATTGATCCGGGATTTCCTCTGTAGAAAGATTCGAGGGGGTCATTTATAATCGCGCTAAAGCTAATCCAAGTTGGGAAATTATTTGCGGAAGTAATTTTATGTCGACCTCTCGAATGATTTTTGCCGCTGCTGTCGTCGATTCCAACGCATAACGCGTCGTAGAAGCTGGAGAGCGGATCCTGCAGCATGAAGTAGCCTTCGCGTTTACGATCGTCGCAGTATCGAATCAAGAATTCCTTTATGCTACTAATACTTTCTTGGCTGAAACTGGAATCCGACACGACAACCCGTTTAGTGGAATTTTGACAAAAATACAATCGACAAAAAAAAAAAATTAAAAGCTCACTCGAACATGTGGTAGTCGTGATTCTGATACGGCGCGAGGCTGTTGTACTTTTCTAGCACGGCGTGGCTGATCATCCCGAGCCTTCCGTGGATGTCGAACTTGAGCACGTGAGTGCCTAATCAGGAAATTTTTCGAACATCATTAGTAGCGTCGAACAAAGACAGGGGAAGAAATGGAAACAGAGGAGGCGTCGCGACGACAAACCGTCGGTGTGTAATAATTCCCGTAGCGATTGGCAACAAGTGCAAGCGTGCGGCGTCGGAAGGACAGGCCACGCCGGGATTTGGATCGGATTTCCGAATTCTGATGATGTCTGCGGGAAATCGCAGACATTCTCGTCGATAGGTATGCCTGAAAAATCGATCGGGTCGTAGCTTCCGACGAGGTTGTTGGGATCTCGCACCAAATCGTCGACGAAACTGTCGATGAATGCGATGCCGGGATCGTCGTCGAAGATCGGTAAGGCGTCGAGGGCTCCGTGGTTCGATGGAACAGTGCTACTGCTGGGTTGCGGGTCTGCCATTGTTGCCGGTGATCGTCGAATTTGCTGCGGCGGAGGTGGCGGTGGCGGTGGTGGCGGCGGCGGCGGCGAGTGGTTACTTCCGGTGGGTCAGTGGTCTATGATGAGAGGGAAAAGATATGTGGGAATGTTTGTGATGATAGTTTGAAAACGAAGAGAATGGCGGTTAATTGATGACCGTTGAGATTAGTAACGGTAACTTTCAAATTTTATGCATATTTTTACCGATAAAATTTTAGGCAGTTTATTTTATGTAGTTGGTGCGAATGTATCTATTTTATTTTATTTTTGAAAATTTTTGCGCCACTATAAATTGAGAATTTAATTTGTTATTGTTAGGGATATTATTAGATATTCACTTAAAATAAATTTGAATTTTTTTTTAATTTAATTTATTTGAATAATATTTTTATGTGATGTTTTTTTAAAATAATACTTTATCTCTTCACTTAATAAGTTTAAATTTATTTTTTGAGTCATTGTATTTAATATTTATATTTGTATTATAAAACACTAATAAAATTATTTTTGTATTATATTTTAATATAATAATTAATATTAAAATAAAAATATATTGCAATATGCTATGTCCAGTTGATTGTTATTTTGCTAACTTTGGTGACTATTATAAGATTTGGATTTATTCTGAATAAATTGTCATTCACAATTTAATTTTAATTTTATAACATTCAATAAAAATATATTTAATATTGCATCAAAATTCAAATGTGTCTTTTTGTACAAAATACTATGTTGATAATTATTTTCACTTTGCAAATATCAAAATAAAATGGTTTGAAGGCCATGGATATGATTATACAATCTAAATGGTTGGTAATAAAAATACATAATTTTCTTACATAAAAATTAGATTATAATATTATTTAAATTAAATTAAACTCAAATTAGTATATACAAATAGCATGTGAGTTAAAAGTTCCGTTAATTATAGGCAGAATGAAAATTTCATGTAAATTTTATTATAATATAACTATTAAATATGCAATAAATTAAATATAAAAAAATTGTGTATTATAAATGTTAAATATACAATAAATTAAATTAAAAACTTTTGTGCAAAAATCATATAACACATGTATTCAAAGTTTATCCCTTAAAAAAATGTTCAAGACCATTAAATCGAATATTTATGTTTTATACTCCTTTTGTCATCAAACTATATGCAGATTTGATCGGACCCGCTATTTAAGAAAAGTAGACAAAAATAGAAATAATTTTTTTAAAAGTAAAAAAAAAAAAGTTAAAAAAATAATATTTTTTTACTAAAAAAAAATAGATTTAAATGACAATAAAAAAAAAGTAAAAAAAAAATTAAGATGACAATGAAAATAAAATATATTAAATAAAAAATAAAATATATATAAACAACATTTAAAAAAACTATTAAATCAAATATAATTTCAATTTCAATTTCAAATTTATTATTCTTGTAATTTTCACTAGACCATAACCTGAAGAACAAATATATTACTTTACTAAACACAATACATATTATATATTAGATAATTCCCACTGAAAAAATATACATATAATAAATAAAAATAAAAACAAAAAAATAATAAAAAATCAATAATATCATTTAATATGTGCATATATATATATATATATATTTCATTGCAATTTCTCGTTGCTTGTTATTTTGCCAACTTTTGTAAAAGTCCAAGTGATGAAACTTATCTTATAGGCTTCCTTTTCCACCATTGGTTTGAAACTCCGATTTAAAATAATAATAATAACAATAATAAATAGTTGTGGTTATTTTGACAAGTTCATTTTTTTTTTCTATATTCAAGATACCAAAGTGTATATACTTCCTATTTAAGCATGCATACATAGTGTACATATATATCTTATATATACTTTATAACGTAAAATTTTTTCGTTACTCGAATCTTGGAGTGCACTCTAAATAAACTCCATCGAACCTAATAACTTGCAAACTAAAAAATATTCTTCCCCTACAATGCTAAATCCTATTGTTTTGTGGTGTTTTTGTTTTACTTATGTTTATGTTTTCCGCAACAAGGTAATGTCTCCAACAACAATATAACAACTAAGGAATGCAACAAAATTCAAATAAAATTCAAATACCGAAAAGAAACAATTAACAAAAATTTGATAACATTTATGTCATGTGTGCAGGTTTTGCTCTGCCTTAAAAGTTAGAACTTTTCAGAATGTTATGCTATATAAATAAACCAATGGAGGAATGGAATGTAGACGAATTTCGCAACGATATATCAAGATCTTCGATGCCTATGGACGTACCTCAGCTAACTTCACTTTTTTGGGGAAAGACTTGGGAGTGCACTTTAAGCAACCAAAATATTCGAAGCTTTTCTACTTCCACAAGTGCTGCTTCGATAGACAAGAACATTGCACTTCTCTGCATTTCTTCTATGATCGCCTGATTGATAATTACTTTTGCAAGCAAACAAAGCAATGAAGGAACCTTCTATGTAGTGTCAGATCAGTTCATTTCTCTATGTTACAAAATCTTAGATGGCTTGCCGTGGACATACCGTGGCTTTCTTGCGAAAGATAATTTGTGGTGCACCTTAAGCATTTTTGCAACGAAAATATTCAACGGTTTTCTACTTTGACAGGTACTTCTTCTCTTGTGAACCTGGCTATGGCAGTTTCCTGCAGTTCTTCCAGGATCTCCTGATTGATAATTACTTTTCCGAACAAACAGAGCAATGAAAAAACCTTCTTTGTCTACTGTCAGATCAGTTCGTAACAAGTGCTCAGCTGAAACATAATAGTTAATCATCAGTTCTACAAGAATGTGTCGAAAAAGAGGATTACACCGATAATGGAAGTGAGACAAAAACCATAAAAATGAAAAGCCTTAGGTTTCCTCCCTCGAGCAAAATTTTAATGTGAAACTTACACCCATCGAATGCTGGGAGACCGCGGCGAGGCCACGGGGGAAGTGCTGTGGCCAACTGAAAGCCATGAGACAAAGCCAGATGCAGAACAGACTTAACAACATCTTCATTTTCAATTTGATGTATTGAACAAGTGCTGTAAACAATTCTCTCCACAGCTGGGACTGCCACCAAATTTAAAAACAGTAACATTAAAATTGTATTTTGAAACATGGGAAAGCAGGTCTGGTTTCAAAAAACCGAAACTGCTATTTAGGAAAACTGTAACTGAGCACTGGAGAGAGAAAGATAGTGTGATTATGCTAAGGTTTCTTGACCATCGCCAATCTAGCAAAGCCACAACGCCTGCATGCTCAATTTTAAGCTTCACAAACAACTTAGCCAGAAATGTTGCAATTGGTTTGAAGTCTTACAAGACAATGCATGCTCTAGAACCTTCTTCTGAAAACCGGCAAGCTTTTGAAGTCTTTTTGTTTCTACATGACCAGAGCTACCTTGTGCCAAGAACCAAGAACGTATATAAACAACTCATTGCAGCTAAAGCACTAGGGATTTTTAATATTGAGCTAATGAGAATGGTAAGGAAGATTTCAAATATGAAACCCAAAAATATAATACAAATAAATAAGGAGCTTCTAACTACAGATAACCTAAAAATCACCTGCAGTATGTGATGGAAGTAAATGATCTAATCTCTCCAATGCAGTTCCTGATCCAGAACATGATGGATCTAAAAGTATAGCCCGGACCTGCTATCCAGAATTCAACCATTAGTAAACAGTTGAAGGTGAACAGAAAATCTCTGCGAACTGAAATATGTATCCACAATTACCTTTGAATATGAAGGATCTTTAGGGTCCAGACTTAAAAAGTCACAATGTTTAACTTTCACATCTAAACCAGGTTAAGTTCAGCATTGACTATGATATAAATTGACATAGAAAGTCAAGAAGAGAGATTGTTCCACATGCTATGGAGGAAAATTTGTTACACAAAGCATAACTTGGATAACAGCTAAAAGCATCCCTCCGAAAGAGCATTATGCTCATACTTGGAGAAAATGCAAAATGATAAAAACTCAAGCAATATTTTTGAGCTCATGGATGGAGGAAAAGCAATATAGAAATGGATACTTGTGGCCCCAGCCAATTTAACATTGTGTTTCAGTCGTTTGACTCTTTCCTCATCAAGTTCACAAGCTATAATTTTTCCCTGGCCCTTCATAAGAGCTGCAAGGTGCACAGTTTTGTTCCCAGGAGCTGCACAGGCATCAATGACCTTTACAAAAACAACCGACCTAGTGTTCAACAATAAAGCAACAGCAACATACTAAGAAACTTAGTATAGACCAAGAGTTACAAGTACGGACCTCCCACCCAGGTTTTGGTCCAAGAGCTATGGCTGCCATGGAACTAGCTTTACCCTGAAACAGAACAGACAGTAATATCTCCATTCATGCTACTTAGCCTCTCTTTTTTACAAGTGATTTGAATAATTATAAATAAGATCATTTAAACTTTGCACAATCATACCTGCAAAAAAATGTCTCCATTTATTACTAGAGAATGATTGTGTAAATCTGCACCAGGTGGAAGAATCAATAAATCTGGTACAATGTTGTCTTGCTGGACCTAATTGGTCAAAAAGACAATTAAATAAAAATGTCATTAGTTCATTAAACTTTCAATACAAATTGCAGTAAATATCCTACATAAACTAAATATTTAGATAAGAATCAATCCCTGGCCTTTGCTTTAAAAGTCAGCATTTTAATCTTGACACTCTCTAATTTACACTCCCCCGCCACCCCCCCCCCCCCCCCCCCAAAAAAAATGTCTGTTTCTTCATCTCTAGCAGTCCATCCCAGCAAGAGCTCAAAATATATGAAATTGAAGGAGTTTTAACTGTAAAAAATACCTCATGTTCTTGTTTCAGTTCATGTAAGGCAAGTTCAGTGTCTATCTTCAGAGTGTTGACACGAACATATCGAGGTTTTCGTAAATCTGCATTGGGCAACAATTATAAAATTCAGGAAAAATAAGGAGAACTGCATAAGG
Source organism: Andrographis paniculata (assembly GCF_009805555.1). NCBI lineage: Eukaryota > Viridiplantae > Streptophyta > Magnoliopsida > Lamiales > Acanthaceae > Andrographis > Andrographis paniculata. The sequence goes on from NW_026137589.1 coordinate 2,845,814, forward strand.
TAAGAACTATTGCTGTGCGATATATTTTTCTAAAACTGTTTCAGACAAAGACAAACTGGCATATATTCAGCCACATCACACAGGTAAAAACATTGGACCAGTGAATTATCTGTTCCTTTGAACATCTCTGCTCAGTGTCAAAGCCATAGATACTTCATGCTACTAATAGGATATTACAGAAGTTCACCCAACATATCAAAACCAAACAAAGCAGTAAAATACAAGAACATGAAAACCATAGCAGTCAGTTGTTCAAATTTCAAATGCATATTCTCACAAACAAAAGGTTAGATCAAACTTTGAGAAAGAGACTAAATTATAATCCACCAAGAGAAAAGTGATGACATCACATACCTGACTCACCAAGATTCACCAAGTCCTCTACATTTCTCACCCCTTTGCGCTTTATAATCTGTGACAGAGCTGACCCCAATGCATCCTTTCGTAGCATCAGATACTTTTCAGCATCACCCGTTAATGAATCATTCTAAAAACGATGTTCAGGTCAATCATTAATAAACATAAGAGCAGTGAAACAACATGCAAAGTAAATAACTCTACCAAGAAAAGTATAATATCAATACTACGAATCAATAACTACAGTTGCAGTTAGAACTGCCTAACCTCTGTGATCAAGTAAAATATAAATAAGAAACAACATTGTACCTGCCCAAAAAGCAGATCATATGCTATGACATACATTAAGTCTTTCTGCTTCTGTGAAACAAAGTATGCAAAGCATCATCATAGAGCTTCAAAGAACAGAGTAGATGCAAGACCCCAAGTCATAGTCTTACATATTTTTGATAACATCATATATACAGCAGCATTACCTTCCACTTGGCATTCAAAACATCTGCCTCCTGCATCACTTCTTTAATAACTGAAAGATCTACAAATCCAAAACAAAGAATCATTCTAAAGTGACCAGTCACACCCCTGGCTCTTCATAGTAATATCAATAGAATAGCTCGATGAGAATCCATATGAAATCTTGTCCGTTCAAACCTCAAAAGTGATTTTGAAATTAATTTGCTAGCTCATCAAGTCAAACTAAATGGCCAGTTCAGCAACTTTCAATTTTGTCACTTAACTCATACATAACAGGATACTCAAGATCATCACAGCATAACGTGAAGGTTCCCGCCCCTGTAAATCTCATTCTCATCCAAAAAAACTAGACAATTAAAAAATTTCACATAAAACCACGTCAAGCATTCATCACATAATCATCATTCCAAATGTTATAATTATTCCAAAAGCTAATTGCACAACCAAGCTCAACAAAAGTTTCCAACGTACGCTTAAGAGTTTGGCAGACCAGAGCATAAGTAGCCTTCTTGTTCCTTACAGAAGGGCTGTAAACAAGCGACTTAATCGAGCCAATAGCCTTGCGCCGAGCATCGCCCTGGAGCGTGCTCCGCAGAACCTTAGCCGCTTCTCTCCGGGCAAAATAAGCCGACCTCTGAACATTGCTCGGCCGCTTCTCCTCGACCTTCCGCCGGTCCATGGCCGACGACCCCGCAGCCGGATTCCTCCGCACCATGACCGACCACGGGAATCACTCAATAAACCTACACAAGCCGTGTTCTTTTTGTGGGTTTCGGGTGGGTGTCAAAATTAAACCCAACCCGAACAAAATTTTTATTTTTTTGGGATCGGGTTCGGGCATTTTAGGTTTGCAAGATTCGAATCCGAAACGAAAAATATTCATATGGACTTTTGGTTTATCTGACATTTCGAAATATAAAAATTGGTCTCGGGTTTCATGTTTCTATCTCGGATTGGCCTGAATAAATTTATTATTTTTATTTTAATTTATAATATTATTAAAATAATACTATAAAAAAAAAAAATGAATTTTTTTAAATTAATTTAATTTTTTTAAAGTTTTCATATAAGTGTGAAGTTCGTGTCGGATTTGTTCGAATTTTCGGTCTAAAATTAATTTAAGTCAACTTAAACTCTCGACCTCAAAGAATTAGTTGTGTTTGGATCTAGATTTCACATCAAATTTGGAATTCATTATGTTAGAATTGCCCTAAATCAATCCTACACTAACTTTACTCAAAAATACGAATTAATACTCTAATTTTTTTTAAAATTTATTTGTTTCTAAAAACAAATATCTAAGTAAAATAAATATTTTTTATTTTTTATATTCAAAATATTAAAAATTAATTTTATATTTAAAATATCAAAATAATTTATTCCTATGGTATTAAATAATTATTTAAATTAATATTCTTTTAAATTAATGTTCTTTTATTCAAACCATTCAAACCTAATAATCCAGTTTGTTTCTTTTTGCCATAACTATTATTTTTTCTTATAAAACATCTTTATCATACATTATTGTAAGGTTTCTTAAAATCGCATTCCACATTTACTCCCCACTAAAAGCGCGAAACTAAAAAACGCGCTTTCTCCGAAAAATCGTGTTTCAGACGCGACTATGACTTACTAACGATTTATAATCACAAAAACGTGTACGTGTCAGTTGCTGTCACTTGACGAAATGAGCGGAAGTGAGAATAAGACGAAGAACCCTACGGAGAAAGTGAAATCCCTATTATACCCCGGGTTCCTCTGCGCCTTCTTCATCGTTTGTATCAGTATCGCTTATCAGACCCTCAGGTCGAGCGGTGGTGTGCGAACCAGAGCATCCTTCGAGAAGGCAACCATGGCGGATAACAAGCATTCGCATGATCAGTTCCAAGGGCAGCCGCGTCTCCCCAAGTTCGCAGTCCCTAAGCGCTACGATCTCAGACTGAAGCCCGATCTCGTCGCTTGTAAGTTCGCCGGCGTCGTCGGAATCTCCGTCGACGTCGTTGCGGACACAAGGTTCCTTGTCTTCAACGCCGCGGAACTCTCTTTAAATAATAAATCCGTCACCTTCGCGTCTGGGAGTAAGGTATCGATGAGCGTGTGTATCGTCCGGAGCTAAGTCGACTGGATTGTGTTTGCTTCTTTTTAATTTGGGAATTCCGAGTTGTTCTGGTCGGAGATTGATGCGTTTCCACACGATTTTGACGGATTGGGAATTCCAGTGTGTGTGAAATTAAGTTCGGCAGTGTGTTTGCCCTAGGAGTCAATTATCCTTTGACTTAAATCTTGCATAGGTTCTATGACGTCAATGAAGTCGATATTTTTAATGAATTTTGTTGTGTGTTGTTATCTAATTGGTTTCAAGGTTGATAGTCACACTACGAATTCGAAACATTGAGTTACTCTTCCTTACCTAATATTTTCAGGTGGTGGAACCTGTGACAGTAGAGTTATATGAGGCTGATGAGATAGCAGTTGTGGAGTTCAAAGATAGTTTGCCGATGGGAGTTGGGATTTTGAACATTGAATTTGATGGGGTTTTGAATGACCGAATGAAAGGGTTCTATCGAAGGTATTTTATCTTGCCCCAATGTAGCTGTGATTATGACATTATTGCTGTGTTGTCTGGTTATTTTATTTTGCTGTTCATATCATTATAACTTCTATGTATTCTTTTGGCAATTTTGTGCAACTTTTACTCTCCAGGTAGAAGCTTAACTTGCCTGGTTGGACCGTCATATGATTTTTTCACCTACCACAATGATCAGTATATATACTCCACTAAGAATAGGAATTGCCTTACAGCCTACCATACACCATTACAAACGTAAAAACACACTTACCATCAATTTCACATTTGAATGAAATTGCTTTTTTAAGTCATTTTCACTTGCCTAGAATCACTCATACTTATTATTTAAGGTTGTTTACAACAACTGGGTTTTCTGCATCCACTGATGAATATACATATATTCGAACAGTTCTTTCTGATGGATCATATTATTTTCCCTTAAAGTACCGTATTGGCATTTATTTAGGTTGTGGATATTGCAAGTACTCTATTTCTTGTTTTTGATCTACTACATCATCATGTTAATTGTTATCTTAATGTTCATATATTCATTAAGCTTAAACTGTTTGGAATTTTGGATGCTATATCAGCACATATGAATACAATGGCCAGAAGAAAAACATGGCTGTGACGCAGTTTGAGCCAGCTGATGCAAGGCGGTGCTTTCCCTGCTGGGATGAACCTGCCTTCAAGGTATTATTCCTACTTCCCAATAACTATACACTAACTTGTTTTGATGTTTGTTCTTGATTGTACATGATAGCCCATTTTTCATGTGAACTTTTAATCAGCTTATGTCATATTTACAATTCAGGCTACTTTCAAGATTACCTTAGAAGTACCTACAGAACTGGTAGCACTTTCCAACATGCCAGTCATTGAAGAAAAAATAAATGGTGATCTGAAGACTGTGAGCTATCAAGAATCACCTGTTATGTCTTCTTACTTGGTGGCAATTGTTGTTGGTCTGTTTGACTATGTTGAAGACCATACACCTGATGGTACTTGTGACATCTCATCCATTCGATGGTACCCTATCGATTAGTGCAAGTTTCTCTATTGATGGATTAGTATTATGATTCTCAGGAATCAAGGTGAGAGTATATTGTCAGGTTGGCAAGACTAGTCAAGGAAAGTTTTCACTGGATGTTGCTGTGAAAACACTCGGCCTTTACAAAAAGTATGTGTATCACCCATTACCTGTTTCATTACCTTTAAGTGGTGCAACAATAAGTTATCCTGTTTTTTTTGTTAGCCATCATGTTAGATTAAACCATTGTATACACTTCCAAGGTGTTGATGCAGATTTCTTCTTGACATGATTCTTGTTGATTAAAAACTATTAGGTACTTTGAGGTGCCATATCCTCTTCCTAAATTGGACATGATTGCAATTCCCGATTTTGCTGCTGGGGCTATGGAAAATTATGGTCTTGTTACATACCGAGAAACAGCATTACTTTATGATGATAAGTACTCAGCAGCTGCAAACAAGCAGAGGGTAAGTTTAATGCACCTGAAATAGATCAACACTGCTTAACGTCCACATTATGCATTTTGTATTTCTCAATGAAGCCCTTTTTGCAACAGCACTGTAATGAATTACTTATCTTTCACTTAGGTTGCTGTTGTTGTAGCTCATGAACTAGCACATCAGTGGTTTGGTAATCTTGTTACCATGGAATGGTGGACTCATTTGTGGCTTAATGAGGGATTTGCTACATGGGTAGGCTGTTCCAGTCAAGCAGTTGTGCTGATCCTAATCTATGTACCATTTATTAATATTTGGTTTCCGGTATTCAGGTAAGCTATTTAGCTGTTGATAGCTTGTTCCCAGATTGGCAAGTTTGGACCCAATTTCTTGATGAAAGTACTGAGGGACTCAGACTCGATGGGCTTGCAGAATCTCATCCCATTGAGGTATTTTGGCAATTTTAATTTGATGCATTCGTCCATGTGTTATGAAGATCTTGTGGAGATGTGATTTAGTTGTGGAATCATGATTGAGTTTTAACCATACAACTCTTTTATAGTTAGGAAAAAATTGGCTTTATGCAGGTCTTTTTACCATGTATCTTGTAACTCAAGTTTATCTGCTATCTCCTTTCAGGTGGACATCAATCATGCTGGTGAAATAGATGAAATTTTTGATGCAATCAGTTACAGAAAGGGTGCATCTGTTATTCGAATGCTACAAAGCTATCTTGGTGCTGAATGCTTTCAGGTGATTTAGTTTTGAACCCTTTCAATGCTACAAAGCTATCTTCACTACCATGTTGTTTATATGCTAATACCCCCTCTGTGTATTTTGTATGATCTGTTTGGTTTTGTTATGTAAATTAAAGGATATTAGTTTTATATATGATAGATAGTGTATAAGAGTGAATTGACTAAGATGTCCCTGAAAGTACAATAGATATATTGTAAACTAAAATGGTGGTATGTTGGTAATTTTGGAAAAATGTAAGGATATGTTATTATTTGTGTGGAGACCGTATTTTCTAAATAAAAAATTGGACATATTGATTGTAGGCAGCCCAAAATGGTAACATGCATGCATCAATTGTGGTTGGAGGGAGCTTTTTTATTCCTTCCTCATGTATATGTGAATCTTTAAAATCTGTAAGAATCAGTGTGTTTGGTTTTGCGTTTGGATTTTGAATAGTAAAATTCTGAATTGTGAGTCCGAGTGGCGGCATGTCATCTCCTAAAAGAAAGTAAGTAGATCTTATAATGAATTCAACTAATAGTTATTTGATGAGATATAAATAAGTGCTTATGTGATGTTTTGAATGAAAAATTGAATTTTAGTGTAATAGTATAAAAAATAAATATTAGGTGTTTGATTTGATATGTTGGAGGAAAATTTTTTATTAATAGTAAATAACCTAACAGAACCCACAGCCAAATGCAGCCATAAGTTTATGGTAAAGCGGTAATAGCTTTAGTTGTCCTAGAATTGTTAGAAATTGATATATGTCATAGTGTGGAATGTGGATGTTATTTAATTTTTGAATTACCTAAATAGCACACAACTATTGGTTAAATATTTAATATGAATTACTTGTGACTTCTCGCAGAGGGCTCTTGCTACCTACATCAAACGATATGCTTGGTCAAATGCAAAGACACAAGATTTGTGGTCAGTTCTTGAAGAAGAATCTGGTGAACCTGTGAATGAGCTAATGAAATCTTGGACAAAACAGAAAGGTTATCCCGTTGTCACTGTGAAAGCCAAAGACCAAACGTTGGAGTTTGAGCAGGTTTATTAAATAACTGGCTTTAATTTATTGTTCTTTTTTGGGGTGGATTTAACTCCTGACTGCATGGTAACATCTTCTCACCTTTGGTGTTTTCTGGAAAATTGATTGCTTCTTCCTTGTCATTTATTGATAGGCGCAATTTTTGTTGAGTGGTTCAAGTGGTGATGGGCAGTGGGTTGTTCCTGTCACTCTATGTTGTGGCTCTTATGATACTCGTAAAAGTTTCTTGCTGCAATCAAAAAGTGAGGCACATGATGTTAAGGAGGTATTAGGTTCTGTGACATCATCTGGCCGCCCTTGGATCAAAGTTAATGTGGACCAGACAGGTTTTTTCCGAGTTAAGTATGATGAGGACTTATCAGCTAGACTTCGGGATGCAATAGAGAGCAAAAGCATGTCAACCAATGACAAATATGGTATAGTATAAATATCATCCTTTCTTCAATCTAATTTTAATTGTCTTGGAATATTAATTTCAGTTTATTTTTCTCTGATTAGGAATATTGGATGACTACTATTCATTGTCCATGGCATGCCAGCAACCCTTGAGCACTTTGCTTGCTTTGATGGGTTCTTTTAGAGAGGAGATCGACTATACAGTCTTATCTAATTTGATAGGCGTAAGGTTTTTAATAGAGTCCTTAATTGTTTTTCATCCTTGATCGTTCTCTTTAACATTAATTTGGTTGGTTCCCACAGATAGCTTCTAAAGTGGCTAGAATTGTGGCTGATGCTGCACCTGAATTGCTTGGTGACCTCAAACTGTTCTTCATTAACCTTTTCCAGAATTCTGCTGGGTTTGTACCTTATTTTCTAATTTGTTTCAACATAAATTATAGTATTAACTAACCTATGTCTTTGCATTTCGTCTGTCTCCTTTCATCCATGCCACACATAGATTTGAGCACTTACCGTTTAATCCTTCAATTATCCTTTCAGAAGTTTGTGTACTCATATGATAAATTTGATTTAAGAGGATATCAATCTGGAAACAGCCATCAAAATTCTAGCTCACACATAGTTTTGTGCCCTGCAAATTGTGAGCCGATTGTTTATTCAAAGCAATAAAGCCGCTCTGCACAAACTAAGCTATTTCCTAATGCCTTACTAGTGTTTCTGACTGATAGTTTGTTATTTAACTTAATGAATGTAAAATATGTATGCTGTTCATTTCTTTAACAGGAGACTTGGGTGGGACCCGAAACAAGGGGAGAGCCATCTTGATGCCATGTTAAGAGGGGAGCTCTTGACAGCATTGGCTTCTTTCGGAGATGAAGAAACACTAAATGAAGCGGACAGGCGATTCCGCATATTTTTGGATGATAAGAACACATCTGTTCTCCCTCCTGATTTGCGAAGGGTCACAAAGACACATCCTATTAACTTTAATCAAGATTGGATAAATTTTTGCTGTTTTGCTTACTTTGTGTTTTTTTTTCTTCTCTCTCTCTCTCTTCCATTTTTCAGGCAGTTTATGTTGCTGTTGTTCTGAATGCAAATAAATCAAATAGATTTGGGTATGATTCACTTCTGAAACTATACAGAGAAACTGATCTCAGCCAGGAGAAAACACGAATTTTAGGTACAGTTACCATCATCCCAACCATTTATACTTTGGCTTATGTTTCAAGTACTAACAAAGTGTCATATCTTGCTCAGCTTCTCTGCCTTCTTGTCGGGATCCTGAAATCATTGACGAGTTTTTGAATTTCCTGTTATCTTCTGAGGTAATGTCAATCTTCTTTAGTTTGTAAATGGTTTATTTTCTAAACATATTCTTCATGAAGTAGGTTAGAAGCCAGGATGCTGTCTATGGACTCTCTGTTAGTCGTGAAGCTCGGGAGACGGCATGGAATTGGCTGAAAGTAAGTTACAAATCCAAGGAATAAAATTACTATACACAAAATTAAGTTATGAACCTTTTTCTACCATTATGAACCTTTTGAATGGATGATTTTTTTTACAGCACAATTGGGATGTGATCTGTAAAACTTACGGAGCTGGATTCCTAATCACCCGCTATGTCAGTGCTGTCGTGTCCCCGGTTGGTGCTCTTATCAAACATACTTTTTAAGATTTATCTACATAAAATGATTGTGGTAATAATATTTTTGGTTCCCGTCAGTTCACCTCATACGAAAAGGCAGCAGAAATAGAACAATTCTTTGAGAGCCGAAAGAAGCCTTATATGGCAAGGACCTTAAGGCAAAGCATCGAAAGGGTTCACATCAATGCCGCATGGGTGAAAAGTATTCAGAACGAGAAGAATCTTCCGGACGCTGTCAAGGAGCTCGCGCACAGGAAGTATTAGACGATATCCATTCAATGATTCGCTCGCTAACAGCACAGGTTTGCGGCTCTTGAAGACAATTTGTTTCGGGTTTTTTATAGAGAGCGTGAATTATGATTGGGGACTTGGTTCTTACTTTCTCGTGGTACTTTCTTTTTGTTATTTATAATTTTTTATGTTGGATTTTTGTCTTTATATGTTATTTATGTAATAAGGCCCCATCCATACTTTTGTTCTTACCTTAATTTGTTCATGTTCATGGCCATTACATTTTTTTTTTTTTTTTTTTTGGGGGGGTATGAAAAGGAAATGTAGAGTTAATTATGGGGGGCTTGGTACTGGGAATTGGTAGTAGAGAAAGAGAAAGAGAAAGTGTTTATTTGTTTGAGTTAGATAAATTGAATTTGAAAAATAAATTTTTTTATTTTTTTATTTTTATTTCTCTCACACATCCATGCAGGGAAAATAGAGAGAAATAATGGTGCATTATATATATATATATATGTTTTTACTGTTTATTTTTTATAATTTTTAAAAATTATATTATTTTCTCCGTCCCGTTGGAAGGGCGGTGTTTGTTTTTTTGCACGTAGATTTTTTAATATTAGTATTATATTGGATTGTAGTAAAAAAGACAAAAATACTCCTGTTAGTACGGTAAAGAGTATTTATTAAGGGTGTGTTTGTTTGAGAGTTTGGATTTTGAGTTAGGATTTGAATATGAAAAATTTTGAATTTAAATAGTTGTATGATGTGATATATTGATGTGATGTTTTGAATATAAAATTGATTTTTAGTATAATATAAAATATGAAAAATAGGTGTTTGATTTGATGTTTTTGGGGAGAAAAAATAGAATGAATAATGTATATTAAATCCAATCCTTCAAACAAACACACCCTAAGTTAACAGGCAGTACAATTATTAAAAATGAAAAAAGGTATTTTAATTTTATAAATATTACATTTAATTTATTATTTAAATATTTAATTTTTTTAATTTTTTTAAAAAATTGTACTAAAATATGATCTTATAAAACATAAAATATCATATATAATTTATAATTTTTTTAAAGTTATTAGAAATATTTTTTCATAATTTTTATTAGTTAAAAAAAAATATTCCAATTAATTATTTATTCTTGTTCGATTTATCTATATTTTTTGAAAAAATGTTCATTTGTTTGAACAATTCTTGAATAAAGAAACAGATATAATTGTAATATTTTGAATAAAATTAAAGGTAAATTGTATAATATTATTTTAAATATATAAAATATTGTACATATTTTTTTTATTGCATAAGATTTTTAATGTTATATTAAAATAAATATGTTAAGCAAATAATTTGAAAAAAAAAATCTTAATTATCATTTTTTGAATAAAATATATTTAAAAAAAAATTGATAAAATTTTTATTTTACAGTCACTAAAAATTTAATTACAATTCGTTTCATTTTAAACTGGACATGTTCTTGCACATCCAATGACTAATGAAAAAACCATTGTTTGGACAAATGCTCCCTCTACGAAGTCTTACCACAAAGTCTCAGACTCTTCTTTTGAATTTTACTTTGAAAAAAAAAAAAAAAAAAAAGTTCGAAATAAAATTAAATTGCCAAAGAACATATTCTTATCTTACCCGCTGCAAGAACATCAACACAAGTGCTTTACACAACAACGAAATCCATCACAAGAGCAATCAAATGGCATCCATCTTGTACACAATTTAAACTTACATTGCTCCCTCGGATAACCTCGATCGCACAATATGTATCGACAAATGACACAGCAAAGAAGGAGACACTATAATAGATCTCACCAAGATTAGTCGAAATAACCATTCTTTGTCGACGTACCTGCAATCCGGGAAGAGTAGTTCCATCTTCGATACAGACTTTTGCTGCTGCAGCTGTCGCAGTGTAGAGTCAGCCCGTCAAAAGTGACTGTGTCTTTCATTACCAAACTCTTCATTTCTTTAAGTAAGCGACTTCCCGGCCCATTCTCGCTGCCTTCGCTTTTCCTTCGCCTGCATTTTATTGAATTTATCTTTCCCTTTCTCCAGGAGGGGATCGTGGACGACGTAATCATTTGGGTCCTCACTCCGGGACATATTATTCTGTAGTGGAACAATTGATCAGTTATCATAGCAAATCTTCCATACGAAAGCAGAAACCATAGATTTTGAAACTAACTGCAATCGAAAGAAATAACCTTGCCAGGCTCGGGAGCAAACTTTAGCTGAACCGTCATCCAATCTGATGAATCAGCATCGTTCTTGGCACTTTCACTGCTAGTTGCGCCAGACTTTGTGGAGAAAGTTGATTTGAACCTCTCGAGTTTTGCGAGGATCTAGAACAAACATGAATACATTAGTAAATAACCAATCTATAGACACAAAGAATCTAAATAGCTTCTGCTCTCTTTTCTTGCATCACTACGACAAATTTATCTCAGAGAACCATTAGTTCTTACATCCAGTTCTCCGAGGGCAGGCAGCATGAAAACTCTCGATAATAACTTCTTTTCCTATCCATGCCACTCGTATTAATTCAAATGGGTAGCATATTAAAGGAAATTAAGGTTCAGGTCTCGGTTGCCCCACCCTTTATTTTAGTTGTGTATAATTATTCCAGAAACGCTAGTCAAATATTGGTTGCTCTAGCTATAGGTAGTGACATCTAGCACATTTATGACATTGCAGGCTGGTAAGTAAAGCAGTTCATAAGAAAAATAACTATATTCCATACACAGTCACAAACAGCATGAACTCCTGAATAGAATGTGCAGACGTATCTATCAGTAGATTATCCAACTTTGCTCCAGCATATAGAAGATAAAAGAAATTTTGAAAGGTATTCAACAAACATTTATAAAATAAAATAAATAAGAGTACAAGTATACCTCGTCTTCATGCCCCTGGCGCCTATGTTTCTTTTGTTTCCGCAGCTGTCGTTCTCGTTCTGCTTCATTTAGCAACTGTAAATCGGAGTCTGCATTAGCCATGCGTTCAGCTCGGGCTTCGGAGCCTATACCCTTTTTCTTCAGAAATAATTTGTCTACTTTTGGCTTTTCGTCATCGCTGGCAACTTTAGATCTGGAAAGCAACAAAAGCACAACATAAAATAGAAGCTCATAACATGCGGCCTAGCAATCTTAGGGATGGAGGAAGAAAAGAAGTGTCTAGCCACCATTAGTTATTTGCACGAACAATGACACTGAGATTCAAGTTTACGAGAGACAATATCGCAGATAAATCCATGGCCATGGTAATGCTATGGTGACACAACTCATTTGCACAAGATAATTAACATTCAAGAACCTCCTAGCGAAATATTGAGTTGCACAAAGATTAACCAAATCATAGGATATAATACAACAGTTCAGACCATCAATTTCGGATTGAATTTAAAACAGGTACATAAAACTGTAAATATTACATTGATGAAAATGATTGCAAAAAAGATATTATCTATCGAGTGTGTTCTGTTTACAAAACTGATTTGGTCTTTTCTTTCTCATATCCTGACTTTCAAATCGAGTACGCTTTGAAAGAAAATATAGGAAGAACTGCATGAAGGAAAAAACCTAAGACTCAAGTTTAAGTTACTATCAGTGATATCCAAAGATAGAGCAATGCCAACTTTGCAATTTTCATCAGCATTAGCACCGTAACATAGGTAAAATTTCGAGAATGGCCCAGCTACTATTACCTAGTTACATTTACGGATCTATAATACAGCAGCACTGACTTTGGAACTCGATCAGAGAAAAAATATACATTGTTAACAACAAAAGTAAAAATCAATGTCCACACAAAGTCATCATACCTGGGTGGAGAAGCTGCGGGATTCCTTGATCCTGAACCTGCGCCAATGTAATTGATGAGTACAGATAATTAGAGATGAATCTACAGCTGCTTAGAAAAATATTGAGACTTAAAACTGAACATTGAACAAATACTTCTAAAGCAAATGACAGTTCCACTTTTCCTTAATATCTATCTATGTATACATTTATATATTTGACAAGTTTTGACATGAAAAATCAGAAAATTAAATAGGCACTGAGGAAACAACACCAACATAATTAGAAATAACTATGCCATGCATAATCAGACGCAAGCCAATCGAGAAATCATGAAAATATTGACAGATCAGATAGAACAGTATACTGTTCCTGCAGGGTACAATGACTGGTTTGGCTTATCATTTTAGTCCACAATAACTGCTGACACAGGAATTTGCTCTAAAAGCCATTTTGTTCGCAGAAATTCTGTCACTGCACAAGCAAGCCTAAACTAGTGAATTCAAAATAATTAACTAACCCTTGCTTGACTCTTTCTTAGCAGGCAAGTCTCCAAGATCCTTCCTTCTTCTTAGTATTTGTTGGCGCATTCGAGCATCAAACCCAGCCTCATCTTCGTCGCTATCATCAAAAGCTTCAGCATCCTCAGATGCCAATTCCTTTCTTTGCTCTTTCTTTGAACTTAGAGCTTCTCTTACAATCAAATGTGAATCATTTGGTTTTTGCTTTTCCTCAGAATTCTGCAATCAAAAGTTACATCAAATATGAATTAGTGAAATTTAGTAAATTCCAAACAATTTTCCCATATATATAGTATGATTGATGCATATTAATAGATACTGAAAGAAAATAAAATTCCAATATGAATCCAACAAGAGAATAGTAAAACAAATTCATAAGGATCGGTAAAAGTTCTGTAATCTAAGCATAGTTGTTCAAATAAAGTTGCACATCAATTATGCAATCTAAGGTTTAACACCACATTATTCTGCCCTTCAATTAATTGTATTCTTTTACAACATACACCGAATGTGAGGAAGAACACCGATAGAGAAATAAAAATAACAATTTACCAACACTATTATATCATTACCAAATCATTTTCAGTGTTCTCCTTCAGGAGGCGAGGATCATTTAAAACATCATGACTGCTTTTTATCTTAGCATTAACAGCTGCAAGTTCAATCTCCTCTTCCTCAGCTTCTTCCCCAAATGATAGTAAGTTCAACTTTCTATGCACCAAAATCACAAGAAACAGTTGTATTCCTGTTTATTTATTAGAAAATATGTAACAGTACATATAAAGGAGCACAGATACGGAACCTACTTGGTGACCTTCTGCTTTGTTTCTTTCTTTTCTGATGATGGCAAAGCTTGCACACGGATTTTCCTTGGCACGATGTCATCAAATGGATTCCATAACACCTGAACAGCGTATATGAAAAATAAAAAAAACATGCAAACACAGTCCAAGGTACAGTTAGAAAACGAAGAACAAAAGAAGCAATCAACGAGGATCTATCAGCATTAACTGAACCATTGACACAGCAATATGAATTCTATTTTGTCAATCTCATCTGATCTAAAAACAGCCAACTAACAGTAGGACAGGTACAGGAACTGCTAATAATACAGAAACAAAAAGACAAATTGAATCAACACTTCGAAAGATGCATGAATGAAAAATAAAAATAAAAAGCAAGAAATATAATTGTCATGTGAAAAAAGTGTGTAAAATCCGCAATGGCTTGGCCCCATGAACAACGCTGAAAATATTATTTTAACAGATAAATGAGCTAAAAAAAATACAATGGGAGATCAAACCCCATAACACTCACAGTTAAGAAACTCTTTAAAAAAGCATCCTATTACCTCAACTGAAACAATTTTCGGAAGTGGGTCCACAGGCCTGTCATTTTGATCGGTCTCTACTTCACCCAAATGTAATAGATTGTATATTGAATCTCCAGTTACCTGTAAAAATAAATTACACATATTCTCAATTCCAAGATGTCAAGCGCAATAAAATCTTCATACATACCCAACACATTAAGCAATGATTACTTTTCCAAATATAGTATGCTTCTTATCCAGCCAATCACATCGATCGAGGGTAATAAAGAACTGGCTGCCATTCGAATTAGGGCCAGAAGCACCAGCACATGCAACCAAACCCCTGTGCTTAAATCTGAGGCGAGAATGAAATTCATCAGGGAAAACACCACCATATATACTCTCACCGCCTGGAAATAGAAGACAAATCAACTTTTCATAGAAAAAGTGAGGTAAAAAAATCAACACATTTATTAAAGACGACAGTTTGCTCGAAACAATGAAATCTTTTTTGCATTATCATCACTCACCATGTAGTTCCAACAACGAATTATGATATAAAGTAATAAATTATATATATATATATGTATGTATGTATTTCAAACTATTAACAATAAACTCAGTAAAGAACTAAACAACAGAAACCCATAAATTTTTCAGATTGGGGTAACAGATAGAACCACACAAATGAGTCGCAAATTCACTGATAAGACCTTCGCAAATGCCTTAACATACACAATAAACCTATCCTATAGGTTACAATGCTAATTTGGGACTTAAAAGTCGATGCAGCCAATAGAATATGTACCTTCTCCGGTGCCAGTAGGATCCCCGCCTTGAACGAGAAAGGATTTTATAACACGGTGGAAAACCGTGTCATCGTAGTAGCCCTCAAGGCACAGCTGCACAAAGTTCCGAACAGCCTTGGGCGCCTCCTTCGGCCAAAGCTCGATATCCAACGGCCCGTACGTCGTCGTCAATATCACTTTCCCTTTCGTCGGCGGTTCCAACACATACACCGTCGACATTCTCAATCACTCATCAATTGAATTCTCACGGCAGAAAAGACCTCGCCAATTCCAGCAGTACTCAACCTCCCAGTGAATTCCGAATTGAACGACGCAACCCTACTATAGATCGAAATTAGGGTTTTAACTACAAGAAAATCTTCAAATTGAAACTTTTCTGTTCAAAACGACGTCGGAAACACATTGCCCGTTTTCATATTAACTTATTACATTCTACCCCCCAATCTCTTCTCTTTTTATATTTGTAATCCCCTTTTTTTTTTAATTTTTTTGCCATATATTTTCATTGACTTCGTGAATTCAGACATCACTCAAAATCTGTGGATTTACGACAATGGAGGAAAGATAAAAATAGTATCTTTCCTATAGTAACTTCATTTTCTTTTTTCTTTTTCTTTTTCTCTTTTATTGACGAGAAAATAAGAAAAAAAATAAAAATAAAAAAGTGGTGGTCGTCACGTTGGCAATGACGGTGGCGACGCCGCGGTTGCTCCTGTGGTATTGACGTCATTGCGCCGCTACCTTTTATATTAGAGCCATTGTCCGGAAACGTATATCGAGATCGGATCAAAATGTTATCCGACGAAAAGGATCACATATACGTTTGCGTCGACAAGGACAAGCATAGCACGATCGCCGTCCGATGGGCCATTGATCAACTTGTCACCTACGGCCAAACTCTTGTCTTGATCCATGTTCGGATAAAACGTAGGTACCCAATGCCCGTAATAAATTTTTGGATAACCGTGTAACAATTCGACAGATACGTGATTCTCCGTAATTTTATTGTAGATGGCGTGAGCTTGGGGGAGGTCAATTGTGGGCTAGCCGAGGAGCCTATCTTCGCTCCTTTCCGCGCATATTGTGCGCGTAAAAGCGTAAGTAAGATCGTATAATTATCAAACACCTTGCGATGTGTAAATTAAATTACGAATAAAATGATTTGTTCTATACGTACAACTGTTTAATATGTCTTGAATCTAATTTACTACTTCGATGAGTTTTTACGGTGCTGACCATGTCCGGTGTATTCTCTTTGTTTATCTTAATAGACTTAGAGATATGAAATCTTTATTTTTCGTTTCTATCCGTGGACGTAATCAACACGTTGTTGATAAACCATGTAACTCTGGTATTCTTTACGTTTTCTGTTTGTTATTCGATCGTTAACCTTAATCCGTCGCAACAACAACCTTGTAGATCAACGTACGAGAAGTTGTCCTAGAAGGGGGAGATGTTCATAACACACTTTTGGAGTACATCAACAAACACCACATTACAAGTATAGTCCTCGGCTCATCGTCGAGGAACGCCCTCGCGAGGTACAATGCTAAATCGAACACTCGAAACTAATTAGGTTACTTAAAAATATATGTTTTCTATCAGTTTTTAATATGTTGACCGATTCAAATCAGCACTCTAATTAGGTTACTTAAAAATATATGTTTTCTATCAGTTTTTAATACGTTGATCGATTCAAATCAGCACTATACTATAGGATACTTTCAGAATTGTGTATTTTATATGTCATACATATGTTTCGATGCGTAGGAGGTTTTGGAGTCAAGATATTGCGACTCTAGTGAACAAGGCTGCGCCGGATTTCTGCTCCGTCTACATAATTTCGAAAGGCAAGGCGCAGTCAATCCGTCCAAGACATGCATCGAGTTCGAGCCCGCCTCAATTGCCGCATCCAAAGCTGAATCGATTGGAAACGGACACCGGCAGCAGGTAATTCGTCTGTTCGATAACTCGTCCCGCGTCTTTCGCTTAACCAAATTATTTCATATACGCGTCGTCGAAATCTATGAACAGGGGACACCTAATGAACAGCGAGAAAAGATCGATGGATCATCACGCAGAGATGCTAAGGCCGACTAGTAGAGGGAGCAGCGCCCGAAATCTGTCGAACCTAAATCAGCTCGACATCGATTTTCTAGAGCTCGACAACGAATCGAGCGACATAACGAGAGTCGAGATTCCAAGCCCCGCCAGAATGGGAACCGGCGCCGATGCGGAGGACAACGTAAGACTTTCGAACCGTTACGGATACGAAAATTTTATCGCGTGATTCACCGTTGTTTCGAAAACTAATGACAGGGAGAAGTTCAGAGATTGAAGCTGGAAGTAAAGCAAACCATGAACATGTACAAAACTGCCTGCAAGCAAGCAGTCTCAGCTCAACACCGGGTACGAAAATTCGACGAAAAACGCTTTCGATCCAACGCTCGAAACTTTTTTCGACAAAAAATTGAAAAACATTTCCCTATGTTCTTCAGGTGGATGAGCTTCAACAAATAAAAGTCGACGAAAAGAACAGAATCGAGCAGGCGCGACTCGCCGAGGAGGCGGCGCTCGCACTTGTCGAAATGGAGAAAGCGAAATGCCGAGCAGCCATTGAAGCAGCGGAGAAAGCGCAGAGAATAGCGGAGAAGGAAGCGCAACGACGAAAATACGCAGAGCAGAGAGCGGAAAGAGAAGCCGAAGCCAAGAACCGAGCTTTAGACGTTTTGTCGCAGAGCGACGTCCGCTACCGAAAGTATTCGATCGAGGAAATAAAATCCGCAACCAACGAGTTTTCAAGCTCGATGAAAATTGGCGAAGGCGGCTACGGTCCCGTCTACAAAGGCAAACTCGACCATACTCCCGTCGCCATCAAAGTCCTCCGGCCCGACGCCGTGCAAGGTCGAAAACAGTTCCAACAAGAGGTACATAAGAAATCTACCTAGCTACAATTCTCGTTCTTTCTCGTCGTCGTCGTAAAATTTTAATCGATCTTTTCGACAACGCGTAGGTTGAAATCCTGAGCTGCATACGGCATCCGAACATGGTACTCTTATTAGGCGCATGCCCGGAATACGGCTGCCTCGTCTACGAGTTCATGGACAGCGGGAGCCTCGAGGATCGACTCTTTCGAAAAGGCAACACTCCGCCGATACCGTGGGGGATTCGATTCAAAATCGCGGCGGACATCGCGACGTCGCTTTTGTTCCTCCACCAAGCGAAGCCCGAGCCGCTCGTCCACCGCGACCTCAAGCCGGCGAACATTTTACTAGACCACAACTTCACGTGCAAGATCAGCGACGTCGGGCTGGCGCGGCTGGTGCCGCCGTCGGTGGCGGATTCGGTGACGCAATACCACATGACGTCCGCGGCCGGCACGTTTTGCTACATCGATCCCGAGTATCAGCAGACAGGGAAGCTGGGGACGAAATCGGACATTTACTCGCTCGGGGTGATGCTGCTGCAGATCATCACGGCGAAGCCGCCGATGGGGCTTACGCATTACGTCGAGAGGGCGATTCAGAAGGGGACGTTCGCCGATCTCCTCGACGCGGCCGTGCCGGATTGGCCGGTCGAGGAGACGCTTGGCTACGCCAAATTGGCGCTCAAATGTGTCGAGTTGAGGAAGAAGGATCGACCGGATCTTGGGAGTGAGATCTTGCCTGAGCTTGAGAGACTGAAAGAATTTGGAATGAAGCAACATGTATAGAGAATTATGTTCTTATATTTTACATTACATTACATCTTCTTCTAGAATTGAATTTGGTCTCACTTATTGTTACATGTAATGTGTAATTTTATTTTTGGTTTGTTTTTTCTTGTTATCTTCTTGTCGATTTCATGCTATTGTTTGTTGTTGTCTACCACAAAATGCAAGTATTTTTTTAAGTGGGAATGCGCGGCCGCTATCCAAAATTGCCCACGGAGTAAACTAACCTAATATCCTGTTGTTGTCTACCACAAACTGCGACTACTTTTTTTTTTTTCTTTTTTTTTTTATGACCTGAGAACAGACAACTATTACCTGAAATTGTGCACTGAGTAAAAACTCCGGCTGAACCTAATACTTTACAAATTAGACCAACAGACAAGTCACACTAGGTGAACCACAGTCATACGGCAGGTGACCTGGAGGCATCGAAAATTGCAAGTATTTATTTTTTTTTTTTTATGATGTGGGAACCCACAGTCGCTACCCGAAAATGCGCAGGATAAACGTCTGGCCGAACCTAATACCATGCAAACTAAATTCGACAAATAAGTCACACTAGACGAACCATATGTGACAAATAAACTGGAGACGTCGAGGATTTGAACCAATGAACTGACGATTGTAAGTCCACTGACGGTTTTATGAATTTGTGGCATTATTCATCATAGTGGGGCATGTAACAAATACCTCAAATATAAATAACATCACATGTATAAATAGACAATAAAAGACAATATATAGACAATAAAAGACAATATATAAACTAACAATGATATAAAATCAATTTGATAGTAACTTTATTTACACAATACCTTTTAATTGATCTACTAGATTATTCGCAGTAGTATATTATTTGTTTCTCCTTAGTGCATCTCCAACCACACGTCAATTTTGACGTTTCAACTGCATTTATGCCGCCGCCGGTCTCCAATCCAGAGCCAATTACAGCACCATTTTTTGTATTGCACTATAGCAAACGCCATTTATGGTGTGTTTGTTTTATTTTATTTTTTAATTTTTAAAATTATAAAATTTGACTTTTAAATTATATTTTTATTTTTTTAATTTTTTTAAAAAATTATTTAAGATTATAAAAATAAAAAGTTGTTTAAAATAATATAAAAAAATTGAATATTTGAAGAATAATAAGGAAAAATGGAGTTATGGTTGGAGTAAAACTACCGTAGCAACATATTTGGAGATAAAATTGGATAAATAAAGTTTAGATGGGTTGAAAATCACCTTACTCAGTTGCATCATGCAAATATCCATCGTGCTATTCCTTGATTATTACCAAAAACCTCATTCAACATATTAATATGTAGATGATACGATAATATTCTCACTACTTAATTATTTATTCAATATATATATTTACTTAAATGCATATTTAGCATATGTCATAAAAAAAAAAAATAGATTATTTGAAGAATTTTGTGGGATTTTTACTACTTTCACATAATTTTTTCTCTAAAAATATCAAATCAAGACACTTATTTTTTATTTGTTATATTATACTAAAAATTAATTTTACATTCAAAATATCACATCAATTTTTATTTATATCAAGTCATACAACTATTTAAATTCAAAATTTTTACTATTTATATATATTTCTATTTTACTATAAAATATAACAAATAACAACAAATACACATCACATTAAAACATAAAAACATTTGAGCTTACTTTTTTAACGATGGAAAGGCTTAGTATTACCCTTTTTAAATTCTATTTTTTAAAATTTTGACATTAATCAATAATATTAATTTTTTTGAAAGAAAATCACACTAAATATCTATTGTATCAAACAAAACATATTATTATTATTATTTAGAAAATAAAAAATCAAAAGTATCTATCTAGACAAAATCTAACAAGTTTTGGATAAATCTGAAATAAAAACATGCTTATATTTATATTTATAATGTGTGTATGTTAAAATTAATTATTGCATATGAGGTTTTGACATTTTTGTTTTTTTACTTTTGTGTAAAAAGTAATTTTATGTATAATAATATACTTGTAATTTATGTAAAAATTAAAAATATTTTAATACCGATATATGATTACTTTTACTAAAATTATAAAATAGATACTACGAAATGGGACAAACGAAATAAAAAAAATTGATACTTTTAGTTATAACAAAAAAAATATATATTTATTTTTAAAAAAATAACATTTGAATAAACAAATAAGAGACGTAAGAAATCGTGCATTATTTCTCTGGTAGGCAAGTTATTGACACTACATTAGGCAACCCAACTATACCAATTTGAGTTTGTGCAACTAACATCACCCACCTGTCACCCTAAAGCCTCCCTCACAAGCTCAACGACCTCCACCGCAAAACCCTAACCTCCATTCCATGGACCAATGCAGATCCAAATCATACGGCGGCGGCGGGGGGAAGATGCAGATACAGATAGAGCCTTACTATGGACCTACCGGCGACTTCTGCAGGTCTTACAGCAGCGTTTCCTCCACCAACTACTACTACTACGAGGAGGCGGCGCCGCCGAAGCTTAGGAAGGGGAGGAGGCAATTGAGGGGCGGCGACACGGGCGTGTTGGGGTGGAGGAGCGTGAATGATCCAGAGTTCCAGAGGAAGAGAAGAGTGGCGAGCTACAAAGCCTACTCCGTCCAAGGGAAACTCAAGGGCTCCTTCCGCCGGAGTTTCCGCTGGCTTAAGGATCGCTACACGCAAGTCGTTTATGGATGCTGGTGATTCCCACGCGCCGCCCTGCCTGCCTGTCTGTCATATGCATATATATATATATATATATATTCTCCTTCCATCTCGTTTGAAATGTTGTTATTTTTCATTTTCGTCCGTCTCAAAACAAAGTTACTATTTCCTAATTTAATAATTGTATTCAAATTTACATTATATTACACAAATGTCGTTACTTTTATATTACACAATACTAATATGAGTATTTTCGTCTTTTTTACTACAACCAATTATAATACTAATATTAAAAAATCTACGTGCAAAAAAAAAACGGCAATCTTGCACCGGAACGGAGGGAGTATATATATATTTATCTGAAAGTGCACATTGAATAAACCTCTGTCGAAACTAATATCCTGCAAATTAGATCCGACAAATCAAGTTATATTATTATTACTATTATATTATGGTTTATTGGCGTAAGAATCTCAAATAACTGGATAGCCAGTTTTCGATCTATAATTTTATTTTTACAAGATTTGTAATATATTTTTTTTATTTTTTTCTTGAATTTTTTAAAATTATTTATCTTCAGTCAAATTTTATGTCGTATTATTATATTAATATTATACAACACTAACATAAATATTTTTTTTCATTTAATTTATATTATATATATAGATATAATATTAATATTCAAAATTTTATACCTAAACAAATAAATGAATACCAAATGTAAGTAGAATTATCTCTTTTACTAAAATGTTATTTTAAAAAAAAAAAAAGAGAACAAAACTTTTAATTTTGATGTGATACTATTTTAATTTTTTTTTTTTAAGTGGGATTTTCTTTTAAAAGTAAAATATAATTTTTTGTTTATTTTAAACAATACAAAAATAAATATTTACATTAAAAAGTTTATACTATTAAAGCCAGTTATTTATCAATGTTTTTATATACAAGCCGTAGAATGTTGAATAATATTACATGTTACATTTTAAAAAAAACACTACGTGTTATGTAAGCATTACAATGCTACTATGGCGGTTAAAATTCAGCTCATGCATATGTAACATATTATATTATTACAGATATTATATTATATATATTAATATAATACAAATATAATATGTAAATTAACAATACACAATATAATTTCATATATCACATACAATAATTAATTTTACCGCATAATATATTTTTATACAATATACAATCAACATTATACTCCGCCAAATTTTTAAAAATCAATAATTCAAAAAATATAGGGGAGTGCTCCTTTTGTAAAATAAACATATAGAATTTTTTTAAAAAAGAAGTACTTCCTCCGTCCCGGTTACCATGTCCGCTTTACTGTAAACACCAGAATTTAGAAATATTATAATTAGTAAATAAATAAGAATGTATTATTGAAAATAATTATAATATAATAAAAATAATTATAAATTAAGATGAAGATAACTAATTAGTATAATTAAAATAACAAAAACTATAAATTGAATTTTTTAAATAAGATTAAAGTGTATAATTCTTTTATAAAAAATTACAAGATAGAGAGACCAACGAAAATGAAAATGTAGACATGGTAAGTAGGACGAAGGAAGTAATATATTATTTATATTTATTATTTTTATATTATTTACATAATTTTTTATATTTAATATAAAAAAAATCTTAAAACTATTTCACAAGATAAACACACCATAAATATTTATATATTATATACTCCGTCAATCCCTTAACAATCTATCCATTTTTTCATTTTGGTCAATTTATCAATTTCAATTTTTAGTAACGGTATGTAATATTACAAATATTCTTCTAATTTACAATATATTACACAAATGTCATTACATTTATATTATACAATACTAATAAAACTAATTTAGTCTGTTTACATTTATTTCTATTATAATACTAATATTTTTAAAAATATTTGCAAGAAAAAAAGCAAACAGATAATAGATACTTCCTCCTCCGTCCAACATATTTTTATTTTGAGACGTCAAATTACAAAGTAAACATTTTATTAAATACCTCAATTTTTTTCACACATACATTTACTTTATATCACATCAAAAAAACAAATACAAAAATATCATTACATTACTTTTAACTACCAATTATAATTAAAATACCACTATAGGATTGAAGAAGTATATAAAATGTGCTATTCCTACAACAATTAAAAATTAAGCCCCCTTCAGGCCATCTCCAACACTCCACTCTGTTTTTGCAGTTGTTACAATAAAAATGTTGTTGATCTACAGTAATTTTACTTTAACCATAAACTTCAATTTTTATCCTAAAAAGTATATTTATTTTTACATTAGATTCATATACATATAATTTATATTTTATTTAAAAATTACATATATGAAAATTAACATTTATAATTAATAACTATTACAAATAAAATTATATATTATTTTCTTAAAAATAAAATTATATCTGTTGGGATGCAAACCCAAGTCCCACGTTGGAAGTGGGGAAGAAAATTACACATCTTATAACTCCCAAGTAAACTCCACTAGTACGAGGCCTTTTGGAGAATATCTAAAAACAAATCAGACTGGATTCAGTTCAAAGCGGACAATATCATGCTAGTGTTAAGTGGTATTAGTCAGGTATGTTTCTTTGTCGATTTTAGTTTAATATAAAATAAATTTGTGGTATAATATATATAAAAAAATAATTGTTTAATGTGATATTTTTGAAAAAATAAAAAATAAAAATATAATTAAAAAAAAAAAACACGTATATTTTATGAAATCCTAATTTTATATTAAATATTAATTTATTTATTTTTATTACATTATAAAGCATAAAATACAAAGTAAAAAAATATCTGCCAAAAAGCGGCTAGTGGGACAGAGAGAGAATCCGACGCCGGTTGTGTGTTGGCGGAGAGATGTGGGAAGCAATCTGCCTGGCCGTAGTGGCCTCCGCCGGAAACAACATCGGCAAAGTCCTCCAGAAAAAGGCAACTCTAATTCTTCCGCCTTTCTCCTTCAAGCTCAAGGTATGTCCGTCTGCAGATGATTATTGAATAGGCGAGGGTTTATCCTTCTACTATTTGTGCGAAGTAATTTATGGTGTTGAAATTGTAATTTCGAATAGACATATGAGCTTCTGGTTTCAATTTGAAATCAATCCTTTGTTTACACGTGAATCTCTCACGGAATCGCCATCGTTTCGCTGATTAATTTCGTTTTCTTTCAGTTATGGTCGGCCATTGAGTCGCGATCTTTGTTTGTTTTCAAGTTTTGATGATTATGACGTTTTTTAAGAGTCTTTTTTGCTCTTGATTTGTATATCTATGCTGTATTTCGACCTTGTGGGGTTCGTGTTTTTTTTGGCTGCTTTGATTAAATTTATCATTTTCAATTCTTCATGTCGGCATTTTATTATTTATATGCTTCATCTTTTGCCAAACTTTTCTAAACTTTAGCATTTTCCTTAATATAAAAAAAAAAAAAAATGAAAAACTGAAAATACACATTCTTCTTACAAAAAAGAAATCTCATCGAATATTATTTTAATATCAAATCCAAACTAATTTTTCACAAACTCACCTCTTTTGATTATAAATTAATTTATTCAGCAACAATATGTTGGTAGTATACAATACAAGAAATCATATAATACAATATATATGTATATGTTGATTTAAAATCTCATGTATTGGTGCACATGTATTTGTATATGCTTTTGAATTTGGAAGACTCTTGCAAATACTTCAGTAAAAAATTGAATAAAAAAAATAAGTTTATAATATGATGTGCATAATTGTTGGATTTGATGTTTAGATTCATTTAGATAGATGTTTCTGTAGTTTTAGAAAAATTTAGAAATATTAAAAAATATGGTATTTTAAAGAACAAGATTGAAAACACAAACAAACAAGCCAGATGCTTGCTTCTAGAGTTTTGGAGAGGTGAGAGAGATGGTTTGACTGTGTAAACAAAATATTGATGCATAAAAATTTGTATGGTCAAACCAACAAAAAATAGTCATACCTATTTATGTTATGAATATATTATATATATATATATATATATTATAATTTTAAAAATACTAATATTTTGATGATTTGCCATGTTGATTTCTTCATCCAAACAGAGTCTGCATGAGGCCCATGTTTGTTCAATCTAATAATAATGTCCAGAGAAAAATAGCAAAATGATGCCTTCCATTTTGCTTTTAAGCAAACTTGTTTTTATACTTTTGGCTTTGCTGAAGTTGAATGAATAATTTATACTGAATGTATAGGTTTCTTGAGATGCATCTATTGTATTCTATTGGTATTTTGATAAAATTGGCTCTTTAGATCTTTTGGCCATTAATTAACAAAAATATCGAATCTTTGATGGTGAAATTGGATCAACCCCTGCTATTGTTGTTTATACTTGTCTGGAGAAAATTGATGATAGGATTTTCTTGTAGGCTTGTAGCAGTAATTTTCGGATACAATGGAGTATGCCCTTCTGATTTGAATTTCAGTTTGTGGCTTAATTAAGTTTGCAATCATCTATGGATTAATCTTAGCATCACTGTATGTTGTTTTTAGGCCATCTTTTGGGATTAGCTTATGGGTAGTACTTTTGCTCGGGTTTTTTGTTTGAAACGTCATACATATGCTCTTACTGAATTAGACAACGCCATATTATTCAAACGTGCAAGCGAGTTGTACGAAAGAGGGTCTGTCTGTATGTCTTACAGGTGGTTAGAGCATATGCTTCGAACAGAGCTTGGATTGCTGGATTTTTAATGGACATTCTTGGAGCTGTCTTGATGCTGCTGGCATTGTCTCAAGCTCCCGTAACTTTCATGAACTCTTATATAATTTAAATGTTTATCTTGTATTTATTTGATTCCAATAAATCATTGTGATGATTTGATCCTCTGATTTTTTTTTATCTTCAAGCAGGTATCGGTTGTTCAACCCGTTTCTGGCTGTGGTCTTGCCGTCCTTTCACTCTTTTCTCACATCTATCTAAAAGAGACCATGAATGTTGTTGACTGGTTCGGAATCGTTTTGGCTGTTATAGGCACTATAGGTAATATAAGTCCCGTAAACGTAGATTCTAACTATATGGTACAAATCTCTATCATCTAGTTCGGCATTTTTTAATGTGTCGCGGCTTTCCTGTCAGGGGTTGGTGCCGGAGGGGAAGAGCAGAAGACAGCGCTCGTTTCGATTTCTCATTTACCAATACTGGCATTCTCAATATGTTTCGTGTTTGTAGGTATCTCGCCTTATTCAGCATCTCATTGTCGCTTGTAACCTAAAATTTCGATAATTCTTGACTTGAGTGCCTGTAATGTTCTTTTTCTGTGCTTTCTACCAGCTACTTCTTAACGGGTTTCTTCGTGTCTTTCAAGACGAGAGACGAGAGCATGAGCTGGTAAGCAGTGAAATTTTCTAGTATAAACTATACCTGTCGAAATTGCCTTCTGAAGTTGATATCTATCGCATGTTCTACGACCGTGCAGTTGCAATTCGAAGTCGTTGAGGAAATCATTTATGGGTTGGAATCCGGCATTTTATTTGGGTACTAACATAAAATCAAAACAAAGGATTCTATCGCATCCGTTGTATTCGAACTTACGTACACGAAAATAGCTGATTCGATTATCATTTCAGGCTCGCATCCGTGGTATCTAAGATGGGATTCTTATTCTTTGAGCATGGATATTCCGCGTCGCTTCTTCTAATTTGCATGTTAATCAGCACTTCGTTTAGTGCTTCCGGGCTCATTTATCAGGTACGCCATTTTAGTCGTGTCTATGCATCGTGGTCGAAAATTTCATTTTTTTGTTTCGAAACAGACTCGCGGTTTGAAGCACGGAAGGGCGATCGTAGTGTCCACCTGTGGAACTGTATCGTCAATCACGACGGGCGTGATCGCCGGTGTATTCGCCATGGGCGAACGATTGCCCTCAGCTCCTCTCGCCTTGGCGCTCCTTCTTCTCGGATGGTATCCATCCCGCAACTCATTTTTCTTCTAGATTTTTCTAAACTGAAAATTCAAAGAACCCTTGGGGTGTCTTTGTTCGTGGGTTTTAGTTTTTGGCTTTGGATTTTTGAATAGTAACACTGTGTTCTTTTGAGAGTTTTATCAAATTTTTATTATTCAGAATTTTTTTTTCCAAAAAATATTACATCACACAATTAAAAATGAAAAGTAATTGTTTGATTTAATATTTTTTGAGAAGAAATAGAGTCTGAATAGTAAAAATATGTAGTAAAACCCCAAAAGAATACAACCTTAGAGTTTTCGACTTGACTTTGTTTGTATTCTCCACTTGGCTAGGTTCTTCATCGTTCTTGGCGTGATCCTACTCGTAACCTCTTCCAAACTGCTGCGATACCTCCCGGGATGTTTAAGACCCATCACGCGGAGGGGCGGCTGGGAGAGGAGTTTTGGCGCGAAGCAATATGGTTCGAGCCTGGTAAAAGAGGCGAATCCTAGCGCCGTTATTCATGCGAGCACGTTGCATAATTTATTGTCGTCTCCTTCCCTTTCGAAAGCGAAAGCATGATGTTTCGAAATGGGTAAAAAAAGAAACATGGAACGGCGCTCGTGAAAAATCCTATTTGATCGGGTTGGGACTATTGAGGAGTGCCCCGGAGGCCGGAGGGAGTATTAGAGCTGCTAACGGGACAATTTCATTTGTCGTCGACGACGACAAACGACCAATGTTACCCTTGAAAAGGTAGGATAGTTCATTTGACGACTATCGAAGGTATGATTTTGGAGAAATTTTGGATAAAATTTCATGTTATGAAAGGGTCTAAAAACTTGAAAGAACTAGAGAAAAACTATTGTACTAGTATTAAAAATAAAAAAGTGTGAATAAATAAAGAATAATTAGATGTATTTGTTTTGTAAAACAATTTAAAAAGATATTTTTTTATATAAGCTATAAAGAGTTGGGTAGATAATATAAAAAATAATGTTGAACACAAAAAAAATAAGGTTAGGGTTTGAATTTAGCAAGGATAAATGGATGGACTAGATCCAGTGGTAGGCTAAAGTCATTTTGTCGGATGGTTGTTGGGACTAGGTTGGTTGGACGGTTGGCCTTACGGACAGTTTTTATATAAGTGTGGGCTTTGGGACAGTTAGTTAGTTGGTCACAAAGGTTACGACGTGGAAATGGTTTGGTATAATGGACAGTTGGTTGGTCACAAAAGTTACCAACGCATAAGCAAGTTCGGACAGTTCAAATTGATAACGGACGAAGAAGCGAGTTCTTAGACGGTTCAGATAGAAGCCGTTTCTAAGGATGACAGACAAAATTCCAAGAGAATTTTATTGGAGGTCATTATTTTATTTCCAATTATTTTTTCTTTTCTTTAGCAATATTATATTTCGAATTTTTACTATCAACAAATAATAATGTGTGTAGTAATTTTTTTGAAAAAATATGTGAAAAAAAAAAATCTAAGCAAACGAAACTTGTGCGTCTTAATTCAAAGTATTATTTTTGTCATTTTTATATGTTATTTTTGTTCGTCTCATTTCAAAGTATTCATTTTATATTTAAAAAAAGTAATCATAGTACCAAATACCTTCTAACTTTTATTTAAATTATAAACATATTATTACATATATAATCAAAAGAGTATTAGGTCCGGCCGGGGATTTACCCCGTGTGCACTTTCGGGTGGGTAGCGATTGCGGGTCTCACGTCATCCAAAAAAAAAAAAGGTAAAAATATAGTCCCGCAATGGATGACATGGTGGTGCAGAGGGTCATAGGTTCAAACCCCAGAAGCTTCCGATCATCTACCACGTATGGTTAAGCTCGGACATTTACCCAATTGGTGCATATTCTCACATCATAAAAAAAAAGGTAATAATAATAATAATAAAATAAAATCTACTATTAACATTAGTTTCAATACATAAAATATATTAGAAATGATGGTATAGTCTCGTAGCCAAGCCTTTAACCTTAAATGTCAAGGTTCTATAGTCATTTCGGCTATTTCCCTCCCCTACTTTGCCCCGGGACATTTGACTTTTTGTTTTTTTACATAAAAATAGGATCTTTTTCATTCATAAGAAAATACACAAAAAAAATGTTGTAAAAGAAAATTGGTGATTTTCAAAGCAAAATTTTCTGAATTTTGACGTAATTGATCCAAGATATCCAAAATCGCATAGTTATAGAGTGATGTTCCTATGCGATTCAATTCCTTAATCCCATCTTCTGAGACCGAACCAGCTCATCACTGCCCTAAATCGATTTCTTTACTTTGTTATAATAACAACAATAATATCAGTAAAAAACCCTAATCGGCGAATCTCGCACAAATACAATCTTCCTTCTTCGCATCCCCCACTGCCCTTCTTCTCCTTCCCCTTCCTTCAACTTCTACGTTGCGCCGCCGCCTTTCTCCCGGAGACAGACTAAGTCCGCCGCCGCCCGCTGGAACATCCGGTGAGTTTGTTTTCTTTTCGAAATTTTTTTTCCTCCTCCTCTGATTCTTTCTCTGCTTGGTACTTCCACATATATCAAGAAAATCTAGTTTATTTTAACAATTTTGTTATATCTCTTTTCGTTTTTTTCTTTTTTTTTTTTTTGCAAGTAAATTCCTTCAATAAATTTGAATTGTTTGTTCTTATCAATTTCAATACCTGATGTTACTGTTATGGGTATTTAGGGTTTGAATTGTTTGGTTTTTGGCAATTTTTATATTTATTCAAGGTTAGAAATGTTTGGAATTATCAATTTAAACGCTGATTTTTCTTCTTTTATGTTATGGCTATGCAGATAGTTCAATTTAAATTTATGGGAAATTACTTGCATTCATTGCGGTAGTTGTGTCAAACTTTTGTATGTTGGTCAGCATTGATTAGAAACAAAAGCCGTGTTCTTTATGGTCAAAGTTGTACATAAGATGGCTTTGTGATGACAACCTTTTTATAAGTCTTTCATTTCTGATGTTGTAGCAGAACAAGCAAGGATGTTGACCAAATAATTAAACTGAAATCAGGGCTTCCGGAAGGAAAAGCCGGGAGCAGAAGATACCTAGAAATTGGTACTCTGGGGTCGGATTCCCACCTGCTGGAATATCAATGTCGAGATTATGTTTTGTTTCTGTACTATTATTTGTGTCAATTCTTGCGGCGTGCGGGTTCAATGGAGCTTCTGGATCCCGGAAATCAGAAATGGCGTATGTCACACTTCTGTATGGTGATGAATTCCTTTTGGGTGTAAGAGTTTTGGGGAAGTCAATTCGTGACACGGGTTCTACCAAGGATATGGTTGCTTTGGTCTCTGATGGCGTTTCTGATTATGCCAAAGAGCTGCTTCAGGTCTCTTCTAATCCGCTGAAGTTGACTTTTCTAGCGTCCATGTATGTCCTATTTTGAAAAATATTGATGCTGAGTCTCCCTATAATTTCCTTGCAGGCTGATGGCTGGATCGTGAAGACAATAAGTCTACTGGAAAATCCCAATCAATTGCACCCAACGAGGTTTTGGGGTGTCTATACAAAACTTAAAATATTCAACATGACTGAGTACAAAAAAGGTTTTATTCATTATGGCCATTTGTATTTTATGCAGATTTTATATTGTTAAATTGCTGGATATCCTTCTCAATGCTTTTTATATTTACAGTGTTATATCTTGATGCTGATACAATTGTGGTTAAGAGCGTTGAAGACCTTTTCAAGTGTCAGAAATTTTGTGCAAACTTAAAACATTCGGAAAGATTGAATTCTGGAGTCATGGTAGTTGAACCATCAGGGGAAATGTTCAAGGACATGCTGAGCAAAGTGACCACCATGTATTCTTATACCGGAGGTAGGCACAGTTTAAGGTTGGATATGTTTTGTACCATCACCAATGCTGTTTCATTTGCACTTATGGTTTCTATGCATATATCTCCATGTAAATATTACATTGAGCTGAAGTTGTGGTCCATGGATTAATTAGGCCAT
Organism: Andrographis paniculata; assembly: GCF_009805555.1. Taxonomy (NCBI): domain Eukaryota; kingdom Viridiplantae; phylum Streptophyta; class Magnoliopsida; order Lamiales; family Acanthaceae; genus Andrographis; species Andrographis paniculata. The sequence goes on from NW_026137589.1 coordinate 2,877,566, forward strand.
ATCTTAGAAATTGAAATGGTAACTTTCCATGATAAACTGTTTGATGTTTTTTAATAAAAGTAACATGTGGCATGATGTAATTGCTAAACTTAGATAAGATTCGGCTTGGAACTAAATTTTCCTTTTTCATGCCTAATCAATTTCATGTCTGTCATCTAACAGGTGACCAAGGGTTTCTGAACTCCTATTTTCCTGACTTTGCAAATGCCCGGGTTTTTGACCCGCGTATATCTCAGGAGGAACTGAAATCCCGACCCACACCCCGGATGGAGAGACTTTCCACATTGTATAATGCAGATGTTGGCCTTTACATGCTTGCAAACAAGGTAACATATATTTTTGACATATTGATTCTGTTTCTATTATTCGTTTGTATGTTGTTATTATTCCATTCATTGAATGTTGTCCAGCATTGAGATAAGGTGCTATGTGGATTACAGTTGAGTAACTTACAAATTGTCTGGATAACCTTGTGCTTATAGTACTGCTTGCTTGAGTCATGTTCTCTAGATTTGTTCTTTGTAGATCCTTTCTTATTTCTATTGGTTGTGTTTAGTGCTTACATTATTTATTTTGTTGTTAATGATGTGTGGGAAATATTATTTCCGAATATAGATTTGTTGTGCAGCTGTGTTGAGCCAGACACCAGATAGGATATCCGCTGATGTTATTTCTGCAATATGGAATTTTTTTAATCCTTCTTTCAATCTATCTAGTAGAGTATATTGAATTTTCATGTTCTATAGAATGACTGATTTAGATATGTATTTTGATATTTGCAATTGAGAGAGAGTAGTAGAGTACCTATGTTCACTTGGCTATGGATGTTGAGGGCATTTAGAAAATGGTAGAAGATGAGCAGAAGAAACTGGGTAATTTATTATTTGTGATGTTTCAGAACTGCAATATATGCTTACAGTCTGAAATGTGTTATGGTTCAAATTGGCATTGTGATGTCGAAGAAAGCTTCACTCTGTGTGCTTGTTTCAACGGCAATTAATGTCACATTTTAGTTACAAACTTGCCACATTTGCCGTAATTTCTTTCAGCTAATTGCCATATCTGTATTACGAGTTAATGCAACACATTTGGTTATTAAGATACCTGTAATTTTGATTTTGAATCTTCATATAAGAACAGTTGGAATATTACTATTGGGTATTTTAGATTCATTAATATGCTGAAATGGCTACGAAATGGTCAAAAGCATATTCATATCCTCCAATGACTAGTCTAATTTAATGAAACTGAATTCCTTGTCTCTGCTCAATTTCTTTTCCAAAACTTAGGATTGCGATTCTATTAGTTTTTCCCTGTAGTTTTGTGTATATTCCATTTATGATATACATGTGGGACATGCATACTATGAAGATGAGATTATAATCCTTTCACTCTAATTTAAGGGTTATTTTATCTTAATCATTAGATGGAATTGGTTTTCTCATAGATGAGTACACTTGAGAGCTTGTTTACATTGTGGAATAAAATTATAATAATTATTTTTTCTCATAAAGTAAGCATGCCCTTGGCTTAGTTCTAAGTAAGGGTTTTAATACACAAAACTAAATATATTAATAAAATAACTAAGGGGTGTGTTTAGTTTACTTTGTAGGATAAAATAATTATTATGTTATAAATTGTAATATAAAATAAATACTCAGGCTCTGTTCACTTGGAGTTTTGTTTCAGGTTTTTTACTATGCATGTGCAACCATTTCATTACGATTTCCTATAAAAATATACTATTTTCATCTTCCAAAACATCATATTCAAATCACGATTCAAACAAAAAATAAAAACCAAAGCCTAAGTAAACACACCCATAATTACTATTTTATCTCTACAGTGACATGTCTTTGGTTTAGTTTCAATCATATAATAAGTTAGGCCAAAGTACCTGAATTCGGGTGTTAATCTTTGAAATGTAGGATAGGTCTTCCAGTCTCTACGTCTGTGCATTCCTAGAATAGTTGTGAAACCACTATATCTTATTATAATTTATAATAGAGTGAAGCACATGCTAAGAACAAATGCATATATGGTGTTCATATAAATGGCAAACTTTGTTAGTGTTTATAGTTGGAAATCTTGTATTTTAAGGGCACATCAGGTTATTTATGCATGTATTAAGATTTAGACGAGTTCCCTTTTTAATGTGTGAAAGTAATGTGTTTCTGTGGTGAATATCAGTACTTGAATGTTGTATACATATTTGAGACAACTGAATTTACAATAATCTAATTATTAGCTCATTATTGGATTTTGAATGATGCCTGTAGTGATAGGAAATAAGTTAGTTACTGAAAATTCATGTTTTTTGTGTGAACTTGTTTTGAAGGGTTAGTAATAATGGTGCATAGCAGTTGCCAAAAGTCATGTTTCTTAATATTGCATTATTTCTTAACAATCTCTTTTTCAGTGGATGGTTAATGATGAAGATCTCTGTGTTATTCATTATACACTCGGTCCTCTTAAACCGTGGGATTGGTGGACGCATTGGCTTGTTAAGCCTGTTGATGCCTGGCAGGTGACACATTATATCCTTATACTTACATTTATTTTAACATGGTATTCACGCCGGGACGTGTTACCTCTACTTTCTCCCTTAACCAATTGCAAAATGTTATGTTTGTTGTCATTGCAGAAAGTCAGGGTAAAGCTCGAAGAGACCCTTCCAGGAACTGGAGGTGGTCAAAATCCTAATGATCAACTGCTAGTGACATTTCTTGTGCTGCTTCCATTTGCAATCTTCATTTTCTGTTACTATCGTTCATGCTTGCAGGTTGCTACATCCAAATTTTTTCTTCATTTGAATATTTTGTAGTAGCCTTTATAGTTTAGTCTTAACATTTACTTATTTCCACAGACCAGACCACTTCTTGACCATATTAGAAACATCTATTACAAGTTGAGATCGGGAGGTGGTTTTGGTTACTCTTCTGTAACTTCCTCTACCATCATATCTACTCAACAGGTTTGTTTTGATATAAATTTGATTCACTACATCTAATGGATGTAATAGAGTCAAAAATAGTTCCTTCACAAACTTTTATAATTTTAAATATGACAATCTTACATTGAGTATTTTTTTCCCCCTTATATTTATGATATAGAATTCAGTCTGGGAATCTTGTTCATTCGATATTGATTTTATCTAGTTGTAAATCTCCGTTCCATTCTCTAATATATCTTCCTATTGTGCATTGAAAAGCAGCTTCCTCATGTAGCACTGAACAAGGTGCCTGCATATCTTGGTGTAATGTCTGTGGTCTTCTGTTTCACGGCTCTTGTGGTTTCCCTGGCACTGTCTTTTCTGATTGTGCCCCGCCAAGTTATGCCATGGACTGGTTTTTTACTTGTATATGAGTGGACATTCACACTGTTTTTCCTATTGTTTGGAGCTTATCTTCATGCAATTTATCAATGGGGAAAGCGCATGTCCAATCAAGCGCCATCTTTTCCGGCAAATCCTGAATCTTTGGATAATGAATCTGAAAAAGGTATAGGCCTCACCGCACCTTACATAGCTTAGCATTCTAGCATCTTGCCGTGGTAGGGGTTATTTATGTTTGGCTTCTTCTCAGGTCATCTTCGACAAATGTCTGCTTGTGATGCAGCTGCTTGTTATTATGGGTTGGGGATGGTATCTCTTGCCTTGGCAGTGCCTTTGTTACCCTGTCTTTTGGGGATCACAGCACTTTTTGTGAGGTATTCTTTTTTATTTTTCTTGCCTCTTAATCTTTAATGCCGTTGTTCTGCACAAGTCGACATGCTATAAAATAAATTTGGTGTTACTACTAGTCTGCTACTGTGAGATCTGAGTTGGCGAACTATAATTCCTGTGCATCATTGCAATCTAAACCACCATAAATATCTTCATGAATGAACCCAAATGCTACAATAAAGGAGAGAATAAATCGCTTGTGACAAGTTACTGAGCTGCTCAAAATCCTGCAATTATTACTATTATTATTATATTTTATTTCCCTATTGATAAAAGAGTGGCCTTAGTGCACGGCACATGTACTTCCTATTTGATTTTTTGAGTTGTTCTTGCTATAAAGTTGGATAATTTTACGCTTGGAATTATGATTAGATCAATCGACTGCTTTTTGAGCTTTTATTTGGTTCTTTTTACACTTTTTAGTATGTTTCCCTTTCTTTTCGTTTTATTCTATGTCTTAGCCGGCATTTGGTAGATTTTAATTTATATGTTAGAGTTCACTATGTAGATGGTGAGAATGTTTTTTACCGGGCAAAGATAATTTATTTGAGCGCATTATTATATTCCCATTTCTAAACAGTTTTGAAATGCATTTCATTAGTGTTAAAAAACTCGGCTATTTGTGTTTTACAAGTGTTTGAGTAAATGTCATGTCTATATTTGCCGAGATATACTGAAAGCTCTACGGGTTTACAGGTTAGGTTTGATGGTAGCGGAAGGGCTTATCTTGGTATCTTTCATGACTTACGCATCCGAGCATCTCTCAATACGAGCATTTCTGAGGGGCTATGAAGACAAGGAATCACAACGGCCCCGAAACCTTGGTTCTTTCTGATCGAACTTGCTCCAGTTTTGTGTTGTAAGTTAATTAAATCAGCATCAACATGTCAAGTTTTAATTTTGATCATAATTATTACATACATGATTTATTGAAATGTTGCTTGAATTTTTGTTTTGGACTAGATGGACAATCAATCAGTCTACCACGATGTTTGGAACTAGTATTTGTTTGCAATTCAATGTGTGAAATAGCATGATGCAGCACTTCACTTGTGTAAAAAGGTTTTACGAATTGTAGGGACTCTATTTGGCTGGCTTTCATGTCAACATATTTGCATAGGAAGTTTTTGTGTATATATATATATATATATATATATTCTTTATTATTATTATTATTATTATTATTATTATTATTATTATTATTATTTATTTGAGTTGAAAACAATTCAAAATACAAATGACACTCTTATCAAATGATAACAATATTTGTTTTTTGCACGGGTTTTTAGGGGTAATATTAGAAATTAGGTGATGTGATGGAGAGAGAAATGTATATTTTATTTTTTTATTTGGATGATGTGAGGGGATAAAGTATGAGGTAGAGATTAAGTATAATTAATTATTTTTTATTTTGAAAATATTGTAGGATGTTTGGGATATAAAAAAAAGAAATGTTGTAAAGTGTTTGACCATACAGGATAATATAATATACGACCATGGTTTACAACATATTATTTATATTAATATAATAAAAATAAAATACATGAATTAACAAAATACATAATATAGTTTTACAATAGCATATATATAGTAGATGATTTTAGCATATGGTATAGTTTTATACACTATATGTGTAATTCTGAACAAACAAATAATACTTCTTTCGTTCCATAACTAAATATTCATTTACTTTTTGGATGTTGATCTTTGGATATTAATTATTATATCAAAACATCATTTATATTAGTGTCTTATAATACTAATATAATAACATTTATATAAAAGTTTATACAAATATAAGAATATTTTCAACGTTAAGGGTAAATGAATATCTTGTTATAGGATGAAGGAAGGATATATTTTTATTACAAATAATGTGTTTAATATTATTTTTATATTTTATGTATGCTGATTTTTTAACAAAAAAAAATTAGCATTATTAACTCTTCTCATAATATACAATATAATATAAAATTAATTTTCAATATAATAAATATATCTTATTCGGGATGGTTTTGGTGCATGCGTAATATATATAAACAACACGTTTTTTATTACACACTTATTTGTAATAAGAAAATGCTATTTATTCATAATTACAAAATATGTTGAAAGAGTGCTATAGAAGACTATAATATGTTATATTTTTATTATATTAATATATAAGGTATGTTGTCAACACAATGTGAAAGTTTTTTTTTTTTTTTTTATATAATTTTCGCTTGTTTTACTTAAAAAATCTTTTTTATTTTGGTAAAAATAATCACACACTAATATAAATACTCTTGATTTTTAATTAAACTACAAAATATTATTTACACATATATTTACTTTATATATAAAGTTAAAAGGCAAAACTGTCAAAATTTTTTATATATTTTTATTAATTTGACCGGATCAACATATACTATACAGATAATCAATATATATTTATATTTACAATACAACATATGTTATATTCCCTCCGCCCCATTGAAAGTTGTCGTTTTCTATTTTCGTCCGTCCCAAAAGGTTACCATTTTCTAATTTAATAATTGTACTACCTACCTAATATAATAAATACCCTTCAAACTTACACTATATTACATAAATGTCATTACTTTTATATTACACAATACTAATATGGGCATTTTCGTCTTTTTCACTACAACTTATTATAATACTAATATTAAAAAATATATGTGCAAAAAGTATACGACAACCTTGCACCGGAACGGAGGGAGAATTATAATCCAACATATGTTATACTATGTGTAAATATATATATGTGTTAGGTGTATGATATATGCATTAAATCAACACTATATTGACTTGGCCGAATCAACGGATGATCTACAACCACTAATACTAGTATGTGTATTTTTTTAGAGGGTGTTTGGTAAACAATTTTTTCAAGAGCTTTTAACTTATTGAAGAGCTTATAGCTGTTTGACCAATAAATCAACTAATTTTAGTGTTTGGTAAATTAACGTTTTCAATTAGTTTATTGAGTCCAAAAAGCTAATTGAATAATCTGTATATCCCAGCGTTTTAGATTAACTTTTTCATTTTAATTTTTTTATTTATTATTTGCTTTTAAAATTAATTAATTATTTCATATATATTAATATATTTTTTATTACACTATTTATTAATTATTTGGATATATTTTATTCTAATTACTTATAAATTCATATTTATAAATTTAAAATAACTGTTTTTTTATTAATATAATAAAAATACATATACTAATTATTTTTATTTTTTTTATATTTATACTATTTTCTAATAAAAAAAATATTTTTCAATAAGTTTGGATTAATTCTTTACAAAATATTATTTAAATAATAAAAATAAATATCTTGATAAATTTTTTTCTAAAATTTGAAATTAATAATAAAATTATAAAAGAAATTTATGCGGAAAAAATCAACTAAATATTTAAAAAATAAAATATAAAATATCCATAATTATTATTTTACATATAAATAGCTAATATCACAGCGCTCTTTTGCCAGACACTATAATACAAACAACTAATCGAATCAGCTAATTGTCGAGCACATTCTTAATCTTTTAAAAAAAATAATATACTTTTTTAATTAAAAAAGAAAAATGGAAAAAGTATATTTTTCAAAAAAGAAAAAGTAATTTGAATGACGATAAATGGAGTAGTAATAATGAGCTGTCATTAAATAACAGTTAATGTAATAATTAATTACAACCCTCTTAGATTATCCTATCCGGTCCTCTTTCTCATTAATGAACTGGTCGGAATTGATGAATTATTCCTCCATTGATTATCTACATCATTCCACTCTATTCCATTATTACAATGTTCATAAATTACAATTAAATTATTATAATAAAATCACGATGAATGATTTTAAAATTTAAACCTCGAAAATTACTAACATTATGCCTATGGACCTTTAAATAAATAATAATAGCTGCACAAGAATCCAAAGCAAATAAATGGTGTGCAAATTTATGTACAAGTACAAATATATATATAGCATAGACAAATTGACAAAAAAATAATACTTCATCCATCCGTCGTTCCTATCAAATTTTATTATTATTATTCGTTCCGTCCCTTAACAATCTATTTATTTTTTTATTTTGATCCGTTCCATAATAAAATATTCATTTTTTATTAGTAATTGTACTATCTACCTAACATTACAAATACCCTTTCAATTTATAATATATTACACAAATGTCATTACCTTTATATCATACAATACTAATAAGAGTAATTTAGTCTTTTTACCTTTATTTCTACTTTATCCCAATATAATACTAATATTTCTAAAACTCCGTGCAAAAAGAAAATGAATATATAGATATGAGACGAATAGAGTATTTTTTTGTCATTCAAATTTATTTTCGTTTTGTAGTAACAAAATGCCATTTTTTATATTTTTTCTTTATACAAAAAAAATAAAAGTTTTTATTTTTACCTATTTTTCTTAAAACTCATGTCTACTCAAAAAGTAATAATAATACTCCATCCGTCACAGTGTAAAGTTGCCGTTTACTTTTTGCAAGTAAATTTTTTAATATTATTATTATAATGAATTGTAGTAAAAAGACAAAAATACTCCTATTAGTATTATATAATATAAAATTAACGATATTTGTATAATACAATTTTAGTTAGAAAGATATTTATTATATTAGATAGTAGTACAATTATTGAATTAAAAAATTATAATATTATTTTAGAACCGATAAAAATAAAAAATAACAACCTTGAGCCGAGGGAACTAATACTATTACTAATAATAATAATAATAAATAAATAGAGATCTTGTTGACTAGACGAGATTTTTCTTTTTGAGATTTCCTGTGTGCTTTTAAAGTTTGCATCTTTTGATGTTTGGTCACCATGTCCGAACAGTGGCACTTTCGTAATTAGTCACTAGAGCGTGGGCATTCATTATGGAACTGAGAGCGGGGAATTCATCGTTCAATGTTAGTTTTTGAATTTCAAAAAGAAAACTGCAATCCAACGGCATTGAAACAGTCCCAATTCTCAAAACAGTTATTAGAAAAGCCCCCACCCCACCCCACCCCACCCCACCCATGTCGTCTTCGTAAAAAAAACCCCTTTTGGAGTGGACAAGAATGGGGGATTTCGACTGCACGCTTTACTCTATGTAGTGCAACAATTTTCATCCCATAATATATATATCCCACAAGAACAAGAAAATCAAGATTCAAGAACCCTTTTTTATTATTACCCTTCTCTCTCTCTCACTCTATGTTTCTTCTTCGGTGGTTTTTCTCTCTCTACTGAAACTGCATCATCATCATTATCCATTTCATTACATTACATTGTCCCAACAATGGGGAGGGCTTCTGGCGAATGGGTTAAAGCTTTCATAGGACTCAACAAACACAAAGACAATCACAACTCTGTAAACCCCCCCCCCCCTCTTCATTTTCACTCACTTCACAAATTACACATACACACCCACCTTTTCTCTTTTTTCATTTTTTTTTTTAAAATTATACTTTTGTGCAGGAAAAGGGTGTCGGAAAGGTGAAGAAGAAATGGAAGATCTGGAGAAGTTCATCATCATCATCATCAACAACATCATCAAATGATCATCAAAATGGCGGATCGTGGAAAGGCTTCAAAAGAATCGCCGGCGGCGGTTCAGATCTGAATAATTCAGACAGTTCCTTCTCCGCCGCCGTCGCCGCCGTTGTCAGAGCTCCTCCCAAAGACTTCCGAGCCGTCCGCCATGAATGGGCCGCCATTCGAATCCAGACAGCCTTCCGAGGATTCCTGGTCCTTCCTCTCTCTCTCTCTCTGTAATAATCAATCCAATCCATTTTCAAACAAATAATTCAAATCCAAATCCAATTCGATTCACACAGGCCAGAAGAGCTTTAAAAGCTTTAAAAGGAGTTGTCCGCCTCCAGGCCATCGTCCGCGGCCGGCAGGTCCGAAAACAAGCCGCCGTAACTCTCCGGTGTATGCAGGCCCTCGTCCGCGTCCAGGCTCGCGTCCGCGCCCGCCGCGTCCGCATGTCCGCCGACGGCCAGGCCGTACAGAACATTCTCCACCACCGCCGCCGCGCCATAGCCGACGACCTCTTCAAACACGCCGAGGTCATTAATTACTCAAATTTCCAATGTTAGAATTAATGAGAAAAATTATGAAATCGTATTGTTGCGAAAGTTATTGTAATTGAACTGAAAATCGAGTTCGACGAATTTCAGGAAGGATGGTGCGACAGCAGAGGAACTCTGGAAGAGGTTAAGGCGAAGATACATATGAGGCAAGAGGGAGCTGTCAAAAGAGAAAGGGCCATTGCGTATTCTCAATCTCAAAAGGTTTGTATAAATCTAAATTCAAATTCAAATTCAAATTCGTCGTAGACGCCTCACCGAAATTACAGGGGAAATCGACGTCGAATGGTCGCGAATTCGACAAGAACAGCTGGGGGTGGAGCTGGCTCGAGCGATGGATGGCGGCGAAGCCGTGGGAAACACGACTAATGGAGATGAACAATGTCGTCGAATTAAAGAATTTCCGGGACATGTCCAAAGGGAGCGTCTCTAGGTTGTCTGAACCTAGTACATTGAGAATTAAGAAAAACGTGACGAAGAGGGTGTCCGCGCCGGCGAATCAATCGTCATCTAGCTATAGCTCAGATTTCAGACACGACGAGAGCTCAGTTTCGTCTTCAATCTTCACGACTGCAACTCCTGTCTCCGGAAACACGGCTTCAGACAGGACAGACGAGAAAAGCAATGGCCGGAGGCCTAATTACATGAACTTGACCGAAGCTACCAAAGCCAAGCGGAGGAGCTGCCGAGTGATGAGGCAGTCGATGGACGAACTTCAGTTTCTTACAAGATCAATGGCTGTCGATCCTTGTACAGTTCCTACATCCCGACCTCTCGGCGATAAGTTTTCGAGGGATTAGAGAAAGTTCCTCGACGCAATATATATATATATATATATAAATGTCGAATGTTGTAAACAGATTGGTTTTCGGACAACAGCTTGAGCTAACGGATTTTGATATTTATCACATTTGAATTCTCCAAAAATGCATCGAAGCTTTTACGCTTGATGATTGCGTTTAACGGCGAGGACTTTGACGCCATGCTTGAAGTTAAGCACGATGCCATAATCGAGCTCAAGCGGGTCCTCCATCTCCGGGGAGCGCCGGAAGACGTAACGACGGTACAAATGGATCAACGACAGCTTGATTTCTTGCAACGAGAATTTCTGACCAATGCACGCTCTCGGGCCTATCCCGAACGGAATGTGCGCGTAAGGATGCCTACGCTTCTCCTCGTCGCCGTTCGGATCGAACCTCTCCGGCCTGAACTTCTCCGGTTCCGGAAAGTTCTTCGGATCCTTCGCAAGAACGCCGGGAGCTAGCCACACCCATGTTCCCTGATCATTCAAAATTTCATCATCTCACAAACGACGACGACGAATTTATCGATGCGAGAATAGAAGTTACCTTCGGGAGAACATAGCCTCCGATCTCGACTTCCGCCGATGTTTCTCTCGCGACCAACGGCGACACCGTGTAGAACCGCATTGCCTCTTTAATGACCTGCGATCGCAATTCAAAAGATGTTAACTTTAAATTCGATTCGATGTTGTTCTTGCAATGCCAAAATTCGACCTGATCAAGGTAAGGAAACTTCGTCGAAAGATCATGCGCATTGGGAACTACGTCGGCAGGGCCGAATGCGTCGATCTCGTCAAGCATTTTATTTTCGACGTCGGGATGGCCGGAGACGAGATAAACAACGGTCGACAATGTAAAGGAGGTTGTGGCGGAGCCGGCGAGCAAATGCTCGTAGGTGACGGCGCTGATGTAGTCGGGAGTGAAGACATTTTTGGCGGCGGTCTCGGATTGGGTGGTGCTGAGAATGAGGGACAGGAAATCCTTCTTGTCGGCCCTGTTCCTGTCCTGCATTCTATCGTCGACGATCCGGTCGAGCCGGCGGCTCAGGTTCTGGTTGGTCTGGTCGAATTTCCTGTCCATGGTGCCGGGGATTCGTTTGAGGATCTGGCGGACGGGTTCTTGGAGGATGGGGACGAGGAGGCCGAGGATGATGGAGAACGATCCCGACAGGTCCATTTTCAGCTGAGTTGTCGAGTATATGTGTTGGTTGATGAATTCCTGGACCTGATCGCCGCGGCCGCCGCCTGCGGCGGCGCCGGCGGTGGTTTTAGGGTTGGATAGGCCGAAATCGACGCCGAAGGCGGCGTCTCCGATGACGTCGGTGGCGAGTTTGAGGGAGAATTCGGAGAAAATGATGTTGTCGGAGGTGTCGAGGTTTTGGGCGGCGGCGGCGATGTAGTTTTGCATTGATGGGATTAATTTGGCGAGGTGGGATGGCTGGTAGAGAGATAAAATGGTATTGCGCATGGTGGACCATCGAGAATCCCTAAATGTCGAGTAAAATGACTAGTAATTAATACTTCTGAGGCTAAATTTCACGAAATCGTTTTTATAGTATTGCGTTAAACTGCATCGGTTTTATAAACTCTGCAAAAAATAGTAAATATATTTTTAAAAAAATAATAAATATATTTATAATTTTAGAGGTATAAAAGTTTTGCACAATTTTGTGAAATAACGTGGGAATTTTATGCCATTTAATGTAATGAATGAGGTAGAAGAGGGTGGGTACCTAGTGAAGAAGAGGCCCTTTTGATGGAGGAGGGAAGCAGCGATGGGAGATGGGATGCTTCTATTGGGCACGTGCTTGAATTTCTTGATGCCCACTTCTCGACATAGCTCAGCATCTGCAACTATCACTAATGGCTGTCTGCCCATCTGGAATCTGCTCCACTTCAAATCAGATCAAATCAGATCAAATCAAATCAAATCAAATCGAATTACAGTGTTCTTGACTGATTGAAGACAGGAATGATTTAACATCCAACGTTAATCAAGAAGACAGCAGAGACAACCATACTGCAATTGAGAAATTGGATTTGAAATAGAAATAGAAATATAATGACCTGAAAATGGGGCCGTACTGCTTGGCGAGAATGGAGAAGACGTTGGGGCCATATTTGGCGAGGAGAGGGAGGTGCCCCACCAGCGGCAGCGGCGCCGGCGGGCCTGGAACCTTCCTCACCCCCCAATACGGCCTGTAAAAGTAGTACACCACAACCGCAACCGCCGCCGCCATTATCGTCACCACCGTCGAAATCACCGTCGGAGTTTTCTCAATTAGGGTTTTCTGCAAATCCTCCATCGTCAATTACTGCAAAATTAGGGTGATGAAGAAGAAGGGATTGGATGTATCGACTTATATATGATTGGGGGAGGACTGGAGTTGGGTAAATTATGGAGTTTTTACTCCATATATTTGGAAACAGAGTTAAATTCAGGAAATTAAATTAAATTAAAGGGAAATAATAATAATATTATTATAATAATTAAGGGTGTGTTTTTTTACACTGAAAATTTTTTACTATTAAAAAAAAGATAAAAAAAATACATACTCTTTTTCATTTTAGTTGTCCCAAAAAAGGATATCATTATAATTTTTAATATATTACACAAATTCTATTACTTTTATATCACACAATTTAATAGAGATATTTTTGTCTTTTCTAAAATTTACATACAAAAAGTAAATGTTACCCTTCTTCCAAAGTAGTATTTTTTTTTTTTTTTTTTATAAAATATCTCATTATCCATTATTTAAATATCAAATCTAAATTTTTTCAAATTTATAAAAGAAATAAACCCTAAGTTTGGTGTTTGTCGTTTTCAAATGATGGAAAGGGAAAAAATGATACCAAATGTAAATGGTGGCCTGGTCAGCTCTGGAAATGCCCGTCGAGGCATATAATAATATGCTCCGTTGATCTGACCACTAATGTAATTATTTTTATTATTTTAATTTGTCCTAACTCTAATAAATGTATTAAAAGTATTTTTTATTTTATTAAAAATACCTTATATTTACATAATAATATTAAAAAAAAAATATTTTTTATTTTTTATTATATTATTACTTATAAAATAATAATATACTAAAATTCATATGTGAAAATCAAATAATTATATTTGCACCGGGTGGAAGAATAAATGTCAGGGTGTGTTCTTTCAGAATAAGAAAAGACACTTTTTTTCAAAAATATTAATATAATATATTTTTATTATATTTATAAATCATATATAAATCTATATATTTCATATCAAAAAATTTTTCTTCAAATTATCTTACAAAATAAACACAGCTTTAGTATTTCCTCTATTATCCATTAGAATAAAGAAAATATTTAAAAAATGGTATTTTTTTTTTTTACTGAAAATAAAAAATAAATTAAAATTAAAATTAAAAAAAGGTAAAACAAATTTAAAGGGAGAAAGAGTATTATCAAAATAGTATGCTATGTCACAATCAATGATTCCTTGTTCTCTCAATTGCATTGATTCTTGTTTGTTCCAGCTTGTCCTACTATTACTGCTACTATTTTTATTTTTTGATTTTTAAATTAAATATTTTTTATTTAGATTTTTCAAATATAATACTAAAAATATTTATTTATATTAAATTAAATTATGCTTTAATTTAAATTTAATTTATTATTAGATCTCATCAAACAAACCCGTTGACTCATAAATTGATGGATGGATAAAAGAAAAATATATACAATTTTTTTTTAATAAAAATATTTTTCGACTAAATATCAGAATACCTATATTTTTATTTAAATCAATGGTAAATTAGACTTTATATTATTCTACTCAACTATATATTTATAAAATATTTATATATTTTATATACAAAAATAAATAAATGCCTTTAACCTGGACTTGCTTACATGCACAGGTGCAAGTATTTTCGTACACTTGCTTTTAAAAGTTCTAATACTTCGTCCGTCACAAAAGAAATGTCTTATTGGATATTGACACGAGAATTAAAGAATAATAATATTTAATTAAAAATTGATATAAAGTAAAATGTAAAATATTAAAATATTCTTATTTGTTAAAAAATTTTAAAAAGTAGGTTAAAATAATAATCAGGGATAGTTTGAAAAAATATAAATAATTTTGTTATAAAGTGGGGACTACAGTTACTAAATAATGAAACGAGATAATTGTTTTTGAACGAACAAAAATGAAAAAATAAAACAACTTTTTTTAGACGGAGAAAGTATTATTAATGTTAATTTATTTTTTTCTTTTTTAAAAAAATAATCATAATATATAGTATTTATTAATTTTATAAAATATTATAGTCCCTCCGTCCCAAAAGATTTGTCTTGTTTTTCCGTTTTCGTCTGTTCCAGAACAATTTTCTTGTTTCCTTATTTAGTAGCCGTGGTCCCCATTTTATAACAAAATTATTTCTAGTTTTTCATACTACCCATAATTATTACTCTAACAAACTCTTTAAAATCCTTCAAAAAGTAAGGACATTTTAGTCATTTACATTCTACTTTATACCCACTCTCAATTAAATATTATTATTCTTTAATTCCCGTGCCAACTCTCAATAAGACACTTCTTTTGGGACGGAGGGAGTATCAATTACTTCACCATTTTCCTTTGTCTCATTTAAAGTATTATTTTTTACTATTTTTGTTTATTATACTATTAAAAATATCTATTTTCTTTTATTGCATCATTTTTTACATATGGATGATGAGGAATGGGAACGGTGGAATGTAACAGAGAACTTTTCGACTATGATACCGTATTAGATTACGTAAATAATGGTTTCATATAAAAATTAAAATTTGTAGAGATACACATCATTTATTTATATTTTTATCATAATCAATAAACACACACTTTTCAAATAATCAATAAAATATTATTATTTATTAATTTATTATAAAACTTCATAAAGGTAAGTAGAACTGAGAGAATATTAATTTTTATTATTTTAAATTTATTTTCATTTTTATTTATTTTATTTTATTTTATTATTATTATTATTATGTTTTTTAAGTTTCTTAGATTTTGCTTTTTGTTTGTATTTTAATTTAAACATTCATTGAATTTAATTTTTTTTTTAACAAGAGAAAATAATGTCTTTTTGTTTGTTGGCTGATATTTAGAGTTTGGATTTGCACTCCTATTGTTCATTATTTTGTTTTTTGTTTTTTTTTAATACTATTAAATTAAATATTTGTTTATTTACTTAATATATTAAAAAAATAAAATAAAATAAAAACTTAAGTTTTCATTCAAAATTTTATACTCCTTCTATTCCACTTCAAGGTAGTCATTTGATTTTTTTGTATTAGATTAAAAATAATAATATTTTATTAGTTATTAAAAATATGTAAGATGATTTCAATATTTTAATTGTATGAGTACTGGTATATTTATAATTTATATAAAAATTTAAAAAATATTTCGATATTAATCCATTATTACTTTTATTCTTATAGAAAATATATAAAAATAATATTTTCAGTTGAAAACGTAACGAATATTAAATATTATTGGATTGTTTGTATGTTGATTTTTTATTTTTTATTTTTTAAGTGGAGTTTTTAAATGTATTGGCGGAACTAGATAAACACGTCTTGTGTTTAATTATATTTACAGTTTCTATACAATTTGTTTAGCTTTCGATCCGTCGTCCAAATTACTATCGGATAACCTATTTAAGCACAAACAAATTAATTTCTAGTGTTTGTTTTATATTATGTTGTATTAATTATCACTTGTCGCTCGGATTTAGAATATTTAACGTTTAATTGAATATTTTTGAACCGTAAAACCAAAACAAACTAAAGTGACATCTCATATGGGATCATATTCAAGATAACATATCTAAGAATTTTGTATCGAAATATTCTTCTTTCTTACACGACATAGATGTTTCATCTCAATATTCTACAATTTCGATTTAGTCGAATCCATTCGAATTGTACGAGCATAATTTGATTCTTGATAAGACATTGCTTGGATATGTTTACTTTGTTGGATATATATATTTTTTTTTTTATAAATATTACTCTCTCCGTCCCACATACCATGTTCATGTTGTCGTTTCTGTCCGTCCCACATTCCATGTCATTTTTCTTTTTTAGAAAATGATTATACACTTTAATCTCGTTTTAAAGTTTTAAATTTATTTTTTTAAAAATTTTAATTAAACTAATTAATTATCTAAATTTTAATAAAATTTTATTTATATTATAGGATAATTATTTTCACTAATACATTCTTAATTATCTACTAATTACACCCCTCCTAAAATACCGTGTCTACAGTAGCAGACACAGTGTGTGGGACGGAGGGAGCAGTATATTTTTATAATAAGAACTGTTACGTTGCCTAGTAAAAAATTTAAAAATATATAATAATTTTCTAAAAGTTAATATCATCATCCATACAAATATTAATTTTTTTAATTTTTTGGATTAGAAAAAAATAAAGTTTTATTTAAAAAAATGGTGACAAGAGATGAGTATCAAATGTTTGGATGGTTGGTATGATATGTAAAGATTCCCTATGTTTTTATTTTGTTCTTATTGATGAATAAGACAATGTAAAACCCCTTTGTCTGTTATGTGAAGTACAAATTGTTTAAGTAGGTTTCATTTATTAAATCCACAGATTTTTTATTTTATTTTTTTTTATTTTTTTTTCGTCTTATTAAAGATGACATTTTTTTATTTTAAGTAAATTTATTAATCTTAAATATATTTAATAAATATAAATCAATTTAATTAAATTTTTAACCTCTTATACGTACGACCATTCAAAACCTTTTTATTTATATCTCTTTTCTCAATAAATAAATATTTTTATCTGTATTTAAAACTTTTTATTTTTAATAAAATTAGTTTTAAGTTAATTATAAATAAATAAATAAATTTTTTATTTATTTGTATTACATAAAATTTTATTCTCTACAAAATGATATTCATATTGTATATATTTTATTGATTTATAATGCTAAAAATATTTAAAATACCAAGAACACTACTCATATAAAAATATAAAATAATATCATAACTTATTATTAATAACTTATTAATTTACACTACCTAAAATACCGTGTCTTAAGTAAAATGATCATCTTGACCGGGACGGAATAAGTAACAATAATATATTTATATATATATAATTAGGGACGAAGTTTTAAGACTACATTAGTACTTTAATACCCTCTAATAATTGCCTACATTAGTATTTTGCATATTTTAATTCTTTTTTATGCATATATTATTATTATTATTATTATTATTATTATTAAACTCATTATTCAAGAGGTTACCAGTATTTTTTTTATGTGTTTAGGTGTTTTTTTTTATGTTTAAATAATCATTTTTTCATTTTGTTTTTCTCAATGACATAATTCACATCAATATTATTAAGAACACATTATATATATATATATATTAACACAATATATAATACTAGTATATATATACATTTACTCACAAAAAGTTAATAATACAATACAAGACATACTATTCTTATATATTATCAACATATTATTCATACCTTAAATAAAAAAAAATACATTCATTTAAAAATACAAAATGAACACACTCAATTTTAATATAATATTTTATTAAAAATAATACAGTAATATATTTTTGTAGAGATATTTAAAAGTTGAATTGTTAAATTTTTTTATCAAATAAAAACATCCTATAAAATTATTATATTCATTTCTAAAATTAATATAGAGGTATAGTCACACATTTATAAATCACACAAAGCATTTTAGCATTATAAATATATATATATATATTTTAATAAAAATATTTTAATATATATTCTCAATATTATCGAATCATATAATTATTTTGGAGGAGAAGCCATTGACGGGTTTGGAGAAGCCCTCTACAACCAAGTCACTGCTCTAATTAATTAATATCAATATTAAAAAATTATAAATTTTAAAACTTAAAGTATAATTAAAATGTGTTTTATTTATTTTTATTTTTTTAAAAAAATAATATGAAATGTGAAACATATAGAGACACAAAATGTAAAATAAAATAAGTAATATATATATATATATATATATATATGAAATAATCGATTTGGATTGGAAAAGGTGGAGAGAAGAAGAAGAATTTAAAAGAAAAATCACTTAACGGTGCCTCGACTGTTAAACTAAAAAATGATTAAAAAAAAGTTGATTTATTCACAGAAAAATTCAAGAACAAAATAATAATAATAATAATAATAAAAATAAAAATAAAAACAACCAAAATTTCAATCAACAAATTCAAAACACTATGAGTTAATAAAATAATTTGAAACTCATGCCACTAAATCATCCAATACAACAAATTTGACATAAAAACACACTGCCAAGCTTAAAATCGCCGGTACTCTTCGAGTGTGCTCTAGGTAAACTCCATATCGAACCTAATATAATACCAAACAAAAAAAACTTAACAAGATATGTCACGGTAGGTGAACCATGTATGACAGGTAAAATTTGAATGTGTCGGAGGTTTGAATCTATAGACCAGTCCATCTCGCACCACCAAATCATCATTTACGAAATAACGGCAAACATTATTGATCGAATGAGAAATGGATTGTTCTATATGATGGCTTGACAAGCATGGTGTTTGAGCTTGTAAGAAGTTTCTATACTTGGTATTTTCTAAACATAAATCATAAGCCCAATTGAATAAATAAAACTTGTGTGAAAAATATATATATATTTTTAGTTTAGATTATCCAATTACAAAATTTTCAACAAATTCTCTATTTTATTATCACACAGTTACTTTTACACAAAAATAAGAATAAAATTATCTTTACAAATACTATTACTTTTTAAATTTTGTGTAAAAAATAAATGTATATTTTTTAGCAGCACGAAAAGATTATAATATTAACTTAATTATAAAAATTTGGTAACACTTAATTATAGTATTAAACTAGAGGCAAAACATTTTCGTGTGATAGCTTTTCAAGTTGCTAAATTATTTTCTTAATGGGCCATAAGTTCTTACTAATAGGCCTCCATTTAATTTTTATTTCTCATTTTTAAACCATTTATTTATTTAATTTTTTCTCACTATTAAATATTTTAAATATAAGTATTACACTTTTCTATCCGACAAAATTATACCATTTTTTTTAATTCACAAAAAATAACATATTTTTTCCGGAGAAAATATATTAATTCCAAGCGAAATTTTATCAAAATTTGAAGTTAATATAAAAATTTATGAACAATAAGAATCGACAAAAAAAATTGTTCGAGATGAAAAAACTAAAATAAATGAAAGACTATATAAATGGCTAAAAAATTAATAGCACCTGTCAATAACATATTTTATAAATAAATATTTCTATGGTCTATATATATATATATATATTTTTCATTCTGAATTATATTACGAGCAATAAATATGTTGATTTAAGAACCGTCAATATATAATAATAAAAAAATAATAATAAAGATCGAATAATCTTTAATTTGTTCCGCCCCACGAACAAGTGATGGTGTGTTATATGATTCTTACGTTTGTATGTTAAATATCGATGATTCATGAGCAATCGAAGCATGCCCTGCCCGGTTGTCATATCATTGCGACGTACATAATTTCAATAAAGAAAATAAAAGTTAATAAAATAATTATGATTTGGAATTTATGCTTAGTTGATCGATGACTTTGGTTGCGATGTGAGGTATTTGATGATGTTATGTTTGGAACTATTGCAATAATTTAAGGTACTTTCGGCAGACTAGACTGTTTATTTTGTGTGCGATTATTATGTGATTATATAAACATTTTGAAAGAATTGATATTATTCAATAATTTATTTTCTTAACACAACATCAAATAATTCTCTTTTATAAAATATCATATTAAATATTATTATTTTTTTAATATTTTAAAAAATTTACTAGAGTATCAAAACTACAAAAACTTCTATCTAAACGAATTATATATATATATATATTATTATGTGTGTTGTGTTCCTAATTCCTATGGTCACAACTTAAAGATACATTGAACTATTTTCGACTTTATTGTAATAATAAAAAGGAAAAAGACTTAAAGAGTGAAGAAAGTGCAAATAATTCAATGATGGTGGCAGAAAAATAATTGACAAACTGCCACTTATTATTTATTTATTTATTTATTTTATTATAATAGTAATAATTATTATTATTGTTATTATTATTATTACCTAGTCAAAATCTGAATGAGAGATTGTGTAGTGCCTTTGGAATATTTATATATATATATATAATATTTATTGTGTCACAAAACAAATTTATTAGCAAACATGTATGTTAAGAAAATTCATATAATGAAATAGAAAAATGAGAAAATAAAATAAAATTAAGCAAGAGTATTGTTTTAAATTTTGTGCTGGAATTTATTTTTTTTTAAAAATTAGGTTTTTGATATAATATTTTTTTTTTCAATAAAAAATTGTGAAAGTTGATATAATAGTAAAAAATTGAGATCAAATGCAAAGAAACCGACATGGTTACACTATTCAATTTCTTTAGTATATACTTCATTCGTCCCATCGGAATTGAACCATTCGATTAAAGAATTAACTAATAATAATTAGTTATGATATTATTATATTACTTTTTGTATAATTAATAATATTTATAGTTTTAAAGTAAATTTAATATAGATAATTAAAAAATTAAAATATATGTTTAAATATTTAAAAATTATATAGCAATTTAAAAATATACGCAATATGAATATCATTTTGCAGAGAATAAAATCTTCTATAATACAAGTAAATAAAAAAATATTTTTGTTTATTTATAATTAACATAAATCAATTTTATAAAAAATGTGTAGTTTTAAATATAAATAAAAATATTATTTTTTTGAAGAGAGGTAGAACAAAGGGGTTTTGAGTGGGTCCTATATTGTATGTTATGTAGTTAATTAAATTGATTTATATTTGTTATTTTGTTAAATATGTTTTGGTTTAATAATTTTTACCAAAAATAAAAATATGTTAATTATGATGGAACAGACAAAAATAAAAATAGTATCAATTATGGTAGAACGAAGGGAGTAATTTATTCGTTTTTTTAAAAAAAACTATATTATTTTCTTAAAAATAAAATATTAATCTAATCACTATTTAAATATAAAAAAACAAAGTCAAAATACAAGCTAAATGCATCCTTAATTAATCATATGATTTTTTTTTTCCATTTTAATTTACTTTATTTTTATTTTCTCTTTCCACATATCATTTTTTCTTTTTTTAAAAATAATTATATACTTTGTTCATATTTCAAATTTTATAATTTATAATAATATTAATCTTAATTAGATATAGTTATTTAAATTTTCAGCTATACTTATTTGTATTATACAATGATTATTTTTACTTGTATATTACTTAATTATTCACTAATTATATTTTTTTTATTTAAATTCTCGTGTCTACGGTAATGTGAAAATTTTTACTGGAACGGAGGGAGCATTATTTCATCCCACAAAATATCACGTTAGTACTATTTAAACAAAAACTCAAATCAATTTCAAACAACAATAAAACAAACCCTAAACATATATATATACATATACATGTATATATATATATATGTATTTATGAGTTGATATTTGAAGAAAATATCGAAAGTAATATTTTAATTAAATACAAAAAAATCAAAATTTTATTATTGTTTACGTAGGCCAAGAGATTGCCTTCCCACAATAGTATTACTCTAATTATCTTCCTCGGAATTGGAATTACACTCAAATCTTAATAATATTTATTAATCATAAATAATATTTTCTTTCATCCCTTAACAATCTCTCTATTTTTCTATTTTGATTTGTCCTATAACAAAATATTCATTTTTTTTTCCCGGTAATTGTACTATCTATTTAACTTTACAAATACCTTTCCAATTTACAATATATTACATAAATATCATTATCTTTATATCATACAATACTAATAGGGTTAATTTAGTATTTTTACCTTTATTTCTACTGTATCTTAATATAATACTAATTTTTCTAAAACTCCGTACAAAAAAGATGGATATATAAATATGGGACGGAGAGAGTATATTTATGTTTGCATTTTCAACTTTAGAATATGTACTTAGGGGGGAAACAGTGGGAAAGAAGCAAAATTTAAATATTGCATAATTTTTCAAAATTTATGAGTTGTTTATGGGATATAACTTGAACTTCAAAGAAATGTTGATATATTCTGAATATATTTCAAATTAAATATTTATTATTTACATTAATTTTATATTTAATTCGTCCATAAATTAATGTTTTATTTTTTTACTTGGAACGTTTAATAATTATTGTCCTATTTTATATTTTATACAAAAATTTTATTCCTATTTTATTTGAGCATATTTTCTCTATCTTATCATAAAAGATAAAACTGTCAATTCATAACCAATAAGTACTTACCTAAAAAAATGTATAAATATGATTTAGGATAATAAAATTTGAACTAAGGGAGTATTATTTTATTATATTTGTATTAAATTAAAAAAAAACTTAATTAGGGTGTGTTTGTTTGGGGGATTTAATAAGATTTCTACTATTCATCCAATTTTTTCCCCCCAAAAACATCAAATCAAACACCTATTTTTCATTTTTTATATTATACTAAAAATCAATTTTACATTCAAAACATCACATCAACACCTATTTATATCACATCATACAACTATTCAAATTCAAAATTTTTATTATTCAAATCCCAACTCAAAATCCAAACCCCCAAACAAACACGTATATAACTAAATAATATAATTTACACAATATAATAAATACCTAAAAAGTCTCAACATCCCGTTTCAATTTAAGTGAGAGATTGCATTAACAGTTTGAGTTTCCAAATTTTAATGATGTCTCAGGAATATTTTGAATTTATTAAGAGAAAATTGAAAATAATGTAACTAAAATAATCCAATGGATCATTACAGTTAAAAGAGGCATTCTCAATCGAATTTAAGTTGAAAATAGATTTTTACTGACAACAAAGTTAAAGTTAAAAATAAAATTTGCTCTCAACGAAATTAGAATTGAAAATAAAACTCACCACAACTGATTTAGAGTCGTAAAAGGAACTCCTTCATGGTACAGTTAAAGTCCAAAACCTTGATTTTGAACGAGACAAATGATCGAAGATCTAACATACATTTCATTGAAATCTGCAAAAAAATTTTTTTGATGAAAAATAAATTTAATTTAAATTATAAATTAAATATATAAGATATCTCAAAATATTATATACTCTCTCTAGTATGTATTTATCACATTGTTTTTTATATGTAGATTAAATATTAGTACGTTATATGTATATAATTTGGTCGCGGATCACATACTGATCGGGTTTACATATCATATAAAATCACATTATATATATTTTTGCATAATACAACATATATGATATGTTATAAGATATCATATGTTGAGTTATAACATAATATATATCGTATCATAAATATATTATGATAGTATATAATATATGTTAATTTCTTTTATGTGATATGCTCACCGAATCTAATCAACACCATGATAATTTGATTGTGTCTGCGTTGACTCATATTATCATAGTAATTGAAGTATTAATATATTTGATCCCCAGTTGTAGAAATTTGACAAAAATGATCATTTGTCATCGGAATAGCCATGTTGTTGTTGTTGAGTTAGGCTTGCTGTGCTGATTTAACGGATGTGACTGATCTGTCACCTAATACGTTAAGGGTTTAAGTCATGTCAGCGCCAAATCAGCATCGACAACTCTATTTAGTGACATTATGACGATTCCGATGACAGATGATAATATATATCAATTTTTTTTTAGTTGGAGACCAAATGTATACAAATTTTAATTACTGCGTTAAAATGATAAAGAACTCAAATTCATGAATAAAAATTAGTTTACTCACTACTTAATTTTATTTTTTTTACACTTATTCGTGTGAGTATAAGTATATAGGATTTGTTTGTTTAGTGTTGTTGTTTGAAATATATATATATATATATATATTTACTTGAAGTATACAAAATAACGTTGATAATATAAAAAATAATATTTTGTACTAAATTGTTTATTTTTTATAAAAAAATATAAATATTATATATTGAAAATCATTTTTTTGTTTTTTTATAAAGTAAACACCCATATTATCTTCTCCTAAATAAAATTTTTAATCACATATCAAAACAAATCGCATCCTATACATTCATCTATTGGATTAAATTGTTGATTTTTATGAAAAAATAAAATATAAATATTATATATATATTGAAAATCATATTATTTTGTTTTTGATAAAGCAAACACACTCATATTATTTTCTCCTAAATAAAATTTTTAATTTTAATTTCAAATAAAAACAAATCGCATCCTATACATTCATCCTATTTACGGCTCACGATCGCTAATCGCACTAACAAGCTTTCCCTGTCTTTTTCTATATATATATATATATATATATATATTTATTTATTTATAATTAATTAATAAATTAAATTCCGGTCAATTTTTGTTATGTAACAAAATTCGTGATGATGCTAAAGATTCAATTCAATTCAATTTATTATTATTATTATTATTATTATTATTTTTCTAATTTTTTTGAAAATGACGTATGAAGGCCCACTTATTCAGTTCCCTTTTAATATAATAATAATACCAATAATAATAATAATAATAATAATAATCCCCACACGCCACATTCTCTCTTCTTAATTCCCCACACAACTTTCACCTCCCCGACCGATCGATGGCGATGCACGGCGGCGGCGCGGATGGCGGCCGCGATGGAGGCGGAGACGGCGGCGTCCGGCTGGAGCTGAGCCCGACGTCGGCGTCTCCGCTGTCGATCGGCGAGGCGGAGTCGCCGGAGATGCGAATCCGGCGGCTGATCGCGGAAAATCCGGTGGTCATCTTCAGCCGTGGGTCCTGCTGCATGTGCCACGTCATGAAGCGGCTCCTGGCCACAATCGGCGTCCACCCCACCGTCATCGAGCTGGCGGAGGACGAGGTCGCCGCCCTCTGCGACGGCTCCGGCGGAGGCGCGTCAGGTGCCCCCGCCCTCTACATCGGCGGCGCGTGCGTCGGCGGCTTGGAGAGCCTTGTGGCCTTGCATTTGGGGAATAAGCTCGTGCCCAAATTGGTCCAAGTCGGTGCCCTAACGAATAATGATTTTATTTTCTCACCACCTACCTGAATTTAAATTAAATTAATGTTATATAAGTCTTGCTTATGGATTTAATTCTAGATAATTTAATGTTTTATTTGATCCCTTTGAAGATCTGGTGAGAAAAAAGAAAAAAAAATAAAAATATATATATATATATATATATACACGAAGGTATTTTATGTATATATTGTAATTAAGCTTGTTGTGAATTTTTGTTATTTAGTTTTGTTAGATTGGTAATTGTGATTAATTAATTATAAGCAAAATATATGTATGATTTGTAGGAAAAAAAATTGGTGTAATATTTCTCTAGTCTGCTGCTTCAATTGTAATGAATATCCCAGCAATATGGAAGAATATTCTTGATTTTATTATTATTATTATAATATTGTTGTTGTTGTTGAAATATTGGAATTGCAATTCCTGCTGCTTCTGACTAAGAAATAGTTAATGCTTTAATTTATTTACCTATCAATTTTGGCATTATATATAATATATATATATATATATATAATATTAGATACGGAGATTTGATTTTTGAAAATATTACTCCAATCCCGCCTTCGTTTTTATCCGTCGCACATATAATGTCACTTTGTTGTTTTAAAAAATGATTATACATTTTAATTTTATTTTAATTTTTTTAATTTTAATTAAACTAATTAGTTATCTTAATCTTAATCTATAATAATTTATATTATAAGTTAATTATTTTTACTAATATATTCTTAATTATTTACTAATTATACTTATCCTAAATTCCCGTATTTACAGTAACCAAAACTTCAACGTGGGACACGGAGGGAGTATATTTTTTTTATATATAATAATTATATTTAATATATATATTTTTATATAGGGTATCAAATACTTATTAGTTATTTATTTTCTTATTGTTAAAAAAAAAAAACCTGTAAAATTCAGATATAAAAGTGGAACCTTATTATTTTAAAATGGAGTAAAAAATATTATTCCAAATATTCCATGCAAAAACTTTTAAAAGAGTGGTCTGAAAAATTGAATCTGTAGAAAGTGTAGATTCTTGTGTAATGATCATATGCATTAATTTCATTTTGTATCTTTAATATATATATATATATATATATTTATTGAACATCCCACAAAGAATTTAGAGCTATATCCCAATAGAATCTTGACACAAAAATTGGGTGATAACGAAATCTGTGGCGAGGAAAATAATAATAATAATAATAAATTAATTAAATTAGAATATATGTATATATATATATTTAAAATATATTTATTTGAACAGTTATATGCTTCAATAAAAAATACAAAAAGCAAATGCATCAATTAATGATGGGACAAAAGTTTCTCAACAGTGTCTAAATAGTAGCAGTGCTATTCCTCCATTTATTTCCTTTACAATTATGATTTATATAAATACTTTTTATTGGAATTTAATTTTTAATTATGTTATATTTATGTTACTCCCTCCGTCCCATACAAATTACTTTAGGTAAGATATTTAAAAAATAATAATATTTTAATTATAGTGAGTAGTTAAAAGTAGTAAAATGATATTTTTACCCTTGCTTTTTGGTGTAAAAGTAATGATGTGATGTAAAGTAAAGGTATTTGTAGAAAAAAGTGAGATATTTAATGAAATGTTTACTTTGTAATTAGACATCCCAAAATAGAAATGCATGTACCTTCTAGCTGGACGGATGAAGTAATTTTTATGAAAATATTTAGTTTAACAATCTTGGATTTGTTCATTTTGTCTTTTTGGATGGATATGTTTTTTATTTTAAATATGTAGAATTATATAAAAATATTCCAAAGTCTTACGTATAATGTCATATTTCTTTTTAAAAACATCAAATCAAACACCTATTTTTTTATTTTTTATATTATATTAAAAAATAATTATACATTCAAAATATCACATCAACACTTATTTATATCACATCATACAACTATTCAAATTCAAAAATTTTACTATTCAAATCCCAACTCAAAATCCAAACCCCCAAACAAACATACCCTTAAATGAAAAAATATTTTCAACATCTAATTTTTTATAGTTGAAGATAAAATTTGTTCACTATTTCTCACTTTAAAAAATTCAAATGTAAAATAATGCAATATTTTAAAAAAAATATCACAAAAAAAAAATGAAAAAATATATATATATATATATATGTATAATTTAAAATGTCTTTTTGAAGGATTATTAGAGTATAGTAAATATTTTGTCTGCATTGCATGAGACAAGGGTTTGGTTGTTCCCATTGCTTTGTGACAACTATCTTAATTCATGATGAAAAAATCATGTACATGTTTGTTTATTTGTGTATTTTATCTTTTCCTTTAAAAAATTATTTTAAAAAAAATAAAATTTGAGTTTTAAGTATCGAAAGTCTTTACCAAAATTCAACACTTGTCTCAATCCAAAATAATATTTATATGATGTTAACATTAATATATATATTTTTTTTTGATAAAATTAAAATTTGGTTCAAATGAAGATATTTTATTAGTGAAATAATACAAACACTATTTAAGGTGTGTTCTTTTTGTATTTTATTGAGTTTTGAGTTTGAATTTTGATTTAAATTTTACATCAAATCAAAATCAATATTATTTATTTGACACAATTTTCAATAAAAATATACTACTACTTCTGTGCGGCTCCAAGAATTCAATTTACTTTTTACATGTTGATATTTGAATATTAATTATTATATAAAAATATAGTATAAATTAAGAAAAAATTGAAAAAAATACTTCTATTAGTTTCTTATAATACTAATAGAATGACATTTGTAAAAAAAAATATATACAAATATAAGAATATTTTTAATGTTAAGTACAATAACACAATATGTAAATGTGACCTTAGAGATGGAATGAGAAAGTATTTTTTGTCACAAAATTTTACATCAAAATATTATTTAAACAAAAATTTAAATCAATATTTCATTTCAAATCAATTTCAAACCCAACCAAACAAAATCTTAATGTATAAAAGCAGTGGTACTTTGAGGAAAAACATAATTATCCTTATTTGTTTATTTTTTATAAAAATTATTGAATATTACTCCCTCCGTATTTGATATAATGTCACAATTATTATAGAGACGAGAAGTTAGTAAAAATATGATTAGTAAATAATTAAAAATATATTAATAAAATAATTTTAATATAATAAATTTAATTATAAATTAAAATTAAGATACTTGATTACTATAACTAAAATTAAAAAAAATTATAAATTTAAAAATTTAAAATATAGTTAAAATGTATAATTATTTTTTTTAAAAAAATGAAATAAAATATAAGACGGTCATAAATTAAAAAAAAAAAAGACATGATAAGTGTAATAGAAGAGAGTATTTGTAAATATGTTGAATTATAGAAGTATTACTCTTGAATAAATCGAGAATATTAATGTATATTTTTTAAAAAAAATAAAATAAGAAAATTAAAGTCTATATTATTAAGGAAGTGCTGCTTTGAGTATAAATATTCAATATTTATTTGTTTTATACTCTTCTGTCGTATTATTTATTTTTATCTATCTCACATCTTATATATTTAATTATTTTAATTTTATAAATATATTTTTAATTATTTATTAATTATATTTCTTTTAATTTTTTATGTACATGTACAATAACCGTGACATTATATTTCAGAAAAAAATTATATATATCGAATAAATTGAACGTAACATTTCCATAATTAAAGCAAAGATCATAAACTCCACTTGGTGGCAAGAAAATCAAAATGAACAGAATTAAACTTTATTATTAAATAAATAAATAAATAAATTTGCCTTTTCCATTGTATTTGGAGTCCATAGACAATCCATTGTGGCAACAACTATTGATTTGAATTATTATTCTTTTCAATTATTAGTGACCCATCTTCTTTATTGGAATAGCTTTTATAGGAACCAAACATCTATACAAATTTCAAATATATAAGCTGTGTTTGGTAGAGTTTATTGACAGTAGAGAAATAAAAATATTGTTTTTTTTTTTTTTGGTTTGATTTAGAGAAACGGAAGTTGAAAAATAAATTATTTTCATTAATCTGATTTTAATTCTCTTCCATAGAGAAATTGAGAGAAATGGATGTTCAGTTATTAATTTTTTTTTAATTTTTTTTTATCATTTTTGTACTATTTAATTTTTATAATTTTTTAAAATTATATTATTTCAAATTTACAAAAAACTTACATTAAATTTATTATTCAATTATTTAATTTTTACGTGTTTTTTGTAATTGTACAAAAATATAATTTTAAAAAACATCATATATAATCTATAATTTTTTTTTTAAAAAAAAAAAATCACCAAAATTATTTCTTCATGAAATCTCTCTCATTAAAACTCTCTTTTGTCCCATTAATCATTTATTTTTGATCTATTAATATAGCTGCATTTTTTACATTTCTAGACTGAATTCTCTATTTTTTACCAAATAACAGAATTAATTCTTATTATCTACACAATTAATTTCTATTCAATTCCATTCTCTGCATCATGCCCCCTTATTTTAAGTGATCAATCGAGATAGATGAATACAAGAATAATTAAATGATAAAATATCAAAATATTTATAATTCAAGTAAAACTAATTTAAAAATGTTAAATTTTTGTAGATTCGAAAATTTTAAAATTCAATATAAACCTAAAATAAAAATAATTGCGAAAATCAAACATCGGAAAAGTAAAAAAACATAATTTTGAAGTTGTGAAGAATACAAAATGGCCAAAAGAATGTCTGTAACATGTACAAAATAATTCATGTATTGACAACTTCTGACAATAATTAATTTCATTGGAATAATAATAAGATCTTGAAGTAGTATCTTGTCTTAGTTATTTCTAAACTATTTTTATTTGTATATGAACAAAATAACATACAATATAGGACAAATAATATATGAATTATATTATATAATATACATATAATATATGATCGGATAGTGTATGATATAGGGACAAAAAAAATACGTGATATATAAATAGACAATACATGACGTAGTTCAATACAATATACTATATAAAGATTTAGAACACACAATATAAGGACAAATAACACACATGAACTAACATATGACATAGTCTCATACAGTACATATTCTAATTGATTTCAACATAAAAAAAAAAATTATATGTATTTATACAACACACTTATGCTATGTTAAAAACATATGCTATCAATTTGTTTTTATGTATGTTACGGATGGTGCTGATTCGTCCGGTCAAACAAAAATAACCATCTCGAGTAAATAGGTATTAAGTATGGTGTTTTGTATTAATAATATATATTATTGAATGAATAATACAAAATGAGAAAGTTTCAATTCAAGTTTATTTGGCTTGTTTCTAAAACTTATTTCTTTATTATTCATAGTAATAAGAAAGCAGTCCCGTAAGGGATGACATGATGGTTTGGGGATAAATTCTTGAATGTGAAATTATGAGTTCAAATTCCGACGATTTCAGGTCTTGCCTGTCACATATGGCTCGCTTAGTGTGATTTGTCTTATCGGATCTAGTTTGAGCACACCTTCGAATTGCAGCGGCAGGCATAAATACCATGTTGAATATATAAAAATCAGCCGTGTTGAAATTAATCATAATCCTTAATTTCATTTAGTAAAAAGTTAATAAAAGGATAAATATATATTTTTATAACAAATTATATATATATTCAACAATGTTGAATAAAAATATAAACTCAACATGATCCGCTTCTAAATCCATAATCTTACATATATAAATTTACTTATTATACTAATGTCACCCTTCTATATTGGCACTTACACTTCTATATATATATATATATATATATATATATATGACAATAGTTATTATGCTATCCAAATAAAGAATTTGAAATAATTCATAAAGGAAAAAGAAAAAAAAAAAAGTGTGACTTAGTCGTTGATGGCCTTTTTGTCGTCTTTGTAGGAAAAAAATAGGATCTTGTTCGAATCCGGCCTCTTGCACTTCTTTGTTGTAGAATTCAAAGAAGCATAGGGTGGCTATTCTTTCTTTTCAGTATGATACTGATTTGATTAAGTCAATGCATTTATAAAAGACCGACCGTGTATATTTTTATATAACAAAATAATATGTTATTTCATATAGAAGTATGCGCAGTATAAATTATATATTGTGTAAATATACTAACGGTGCATAAATGAATAATATATTGGACTATATGAAATTATATCATATGTGCATAGTGTTAATTTGATCCACCGACATATATACAGAAGGCCGACAATGCATTTTTTATATAATACAATAATATGTTATATTATATCAAAGTATGTTTTATATATGTTATATAATGTACTCTTTTCGTCCATTAATAAAGTATATATATTTTTATTTTGAGTTATTTAATTATAAAATAATTATTTCTTTTTTTAGTAATTATGAATGTCATTTTATTTTATTTTTACAAATATCCCAACTTTATCCTAATATCATTATTTTTACACAAAAAATAAAAAATAAAATTATTTTTACACTACTTTTAACTATTCATTAAAATACTATTATTTGTTAAACTCTGCGCCTAAAATAAAATGTTATCTTTCAGATGAAGTATTATTACGTATAAATATACAATTGTACAGAAATGAAAAATACATATTGCAATATAAGATTATATGCATTGTGTATTTGTATTATATATATATATATATATATATTTGTGTGAAGCTGTTTTAGGACCTTAACAAAAAGAAAAAAAATGTGCACTTCTTCATTGATAAATAAGGCTGATAGAAAATAAATAATAATAAACAAATGGGTAAATTATTTTTTTAGTTCCGTAACTGGACCTCTTTATCATTTTAGTCCTATAAGTGGAGTCTGTCGCAAATTAGTCCCATAAGTGAAAAAATTTTGCTGTTTTAGTCCTCCGGCGCCGGAGACGCCCGCGTGGCTCGCCGGAGGTGATGTGTCCGCCAGGTGTCGCGCCAGGTCAGCGACACCTGGCGGACACGTGTATTTATTTATTTATTTTTTCATTTTTTTAATTTTTTTTAATTAGACCAAATAAAAAAAATACAAATAAAATTAAAAATCAATTAAAAATAAGTTTTAAAAAAATTTAAAAAATTAAAAAAAATTAAAAAATCCACTTGTCCGCCAAGTCAGCAACACCTGGCGGACACATCACCTCCGGCGAGCCACGCGAGCGTCTCCGGCGCCGGAGGACTAAAACAGCAAAATTTTGTCACTTATGGGACTAATTTGCGACAGACTCCACTTATGGGACTAAAATGATAAGGAGGTTTACGGGACTAAAAAACAGTTTACCAAAACAAATTTAATAGAAAGTAACAAAATATTGCTCGTCTTCTATGGGAGGCGGCCCAAGGCCCACAAAATTTAAAATAAATAAAAATTAGATTCTTTGACTTGTGTTCCAATTTAATTTTTTTTTTTAGAATAATATTATATAAAGCCCAAAAAACCCATAACATTTGCCCAAGTGCGTTTGTCTGAGTTTGGTTTTTGAGTTGGAATTTGAATAGAAAAAATTTTGAATTTAAATAGTTGTATGATGTGATATAAATACGTGTTGACGTGATGTTTTGAATGTAAAGTTAATTTTTATTATAATATAAAAAATAAAAAATAGGTATTTGATTTGATGTTTTTGGAGGAAAAAAAATAGAATGAATAGTGGATTTAAAATCCAATATCCCAAACAAACACACCCTAAAGTTGGGAATTTGATTCTCGTAGAATAATGGATGCTGTTAACGAGTCGAGCCAAATTTTAAGTATTCGATATCGTTCACGAACAAGACTCGTGTATGTTCGTTAAGCTTTCGAGCTCGTTCGTAGTGTTCAAACTCGGCCCGTTAAGAATATTTGTTGTTTGAACTCATTTTTGTGTTCGGCTCGATTAAGCTCGTTCGAATTCGTTCGGGCTCGTTCGTCTCACCTTTTTAATTTATATATAAATAAAAAAGAAAATTTAAAATTATTTTATTTATATATTTTAAATGAATATTTTATTTATTTATAAATTATAATTTTATATGTATATAAATATATTATTTAAACGAACATTCGCGAATGTTCGCCGAACAAAGTTTAGACTCGATCGTTAACAAAACGAGTCTGTTTATATTATTCGATTCAGATCGTTAAAGTTTGTGAACGAACTTTAATTGAGCTTAACTAAGCCAAGTTTACGAACGGTTCGGTTCGTTTAACAGCTAAAAATAAAAAATAAACTCACAAAAGTTAGACTTATTATTATTTTATATGTCGTTGATTTTGAAAGGAAATTGTTGCTCGATGTAATTTTTTTGAATGATTAACTATTTAATAAAATATTTTGAAAAAACATAATAAAATAGTAAATATATATATATATATATATAGTAAGCAAACAAACTTTTTTACTTATTTGAGATTTTTTTAATTAAATTTTTAATTAGTTTACCATTTTAAAATTATTTGATTTATTTCATTAATAATACCTGTAATGATAGTATTTTATTTTATTTTATTTTTAAAAAACAATTTATAACTTGAATTATCAAAAACTTATTTTAAATAGTTAACGTGTAAAAATCAATGGCCCTATTAGAACTTATATATAATTATTATTTATCATTATTATTGATTTCACATTATTATTTATGATTATCAAAAGTTAAAACTGATTATTATATAAAGTATATTTAATAAGATAATTGTTTTTACTCGGCCCATACATAAGCCCAATTAGATGAGGTCCATCTACCAGCACAACAGCTTTAATGTGTTGTTTGGTTTGGATTATAAATATTTTTGTAAAAAAAGTATTTTTTTACAGTCAAAATACTACACTTTCCGTCCCACATCATTTGTTCTTATTTTCTATTTTCGTCCATCCCACATAATTTGTTCTTTCCTTTTTTAGAAAATTAATTATACACTTTAATCATATTTTAAAATTTAAAATTTAATTTTTTAAATCTTAATTAAACTATTTAGTTATCTTAATCTTAATCTACAATTATTTTTACTAAATAATAATTATTTTTACTAATATATTTCTTAATTACTTACTAATTATACTTTACCTAAATTCCCGTGTCTACGGCAATTCACCCATATTACATGGGACGGATGGAGGAAAAATTTGAGAAGAAAAATCAAAGAAGCTACTCCAGTTTAGGTTTTTTCTTTTCTTTTCTATATATTTTTTTTTTTCATGAAAACCTAGGTTGTGTTTTTTTCAATGTTTTAGAACTAGTGAGATTTTTATTATTAATTATTGAAGATGGTAGATGTATAATTTTATTTTGAATGATAGATGGTAGATGGTAGAACTAGTCAAAAGCATTTTTTTGAATGTTATTTTATTGTATAATTTTATTTTTACTATGTCATTAAAAACTTATAACAATAATATTTTATTTAGATGTAATATTTTCTATAAAAAATAAGATATCGATATAGTATTTTTAATAAAAAATATATATTAGACTATATCTTTTATATATATAAAAAAAAGATTGTAATAAATAGTGCCAAATATATTTCAAAATATGTCAAAATAAAGACAAATGTTTGTTACATCTTGTATTTCAAAAAGTTTGTTATAATATTTTTGTCTTCTAAAATGTATTGGATTAAATATATGCATAATAACATGTAAACAACTCTAATAAGATTCAAACTGTACTTCAACGTACTATTAATTAAATATTTGTAAATCAAGTGGTAAGATATTATTCGTTAGAATTCAATCATTTTTAACTTACACATATTCACACACACATTTTCGGTAGGGATGGCAATGGGTCGGGTCCAGCCGGACCCGAGACCCAATCCGAATACACATGGTTGGACCCGAGACCCGAACTGGACCCGATTATACCCTGGTCCGACCATACACGGACCCGACCCGAATAATACCCGACAAGACCCGATGGACCCGAAATTGTTTTTTTAATTTTTAAAATTTAACTTAAAATTGAACCCGAACCCGGACCCAGACCCGACATATATTAAAATTTATATATTTTATTCAAAAATATTATAAAAAAAACTAAAAATGTACTTTTAATATAATTTATAGTATTAAAAATTAATTTTTTCATATATATAATTAATATATTAGTAATACATTAATCGGGTCCGGGTCCGGATAGGGCCCACCATTGGACCCGAGACCCGACCCGGACCCGATAAGGGTACACAATACCCGACTCGGACCCGGACCCGATGCCCGTATAATTGAACCTGATCCCAAATAAATGGGTCGGGTCCGGGTCGGATATCTGGTCTACCCGGATCCATTGCTATCTCTAATTCTCGGCATCAACCAAGATAAAAATGATTGAAAAAATTAGTCTTTCATAGATCTTGACGAAGGATTCCTATTAAGAATTTATAGTTTAAGTAATTTCGAATTTACTTACAGATAGATAGATATATATATATATATATAAATATTAACTAGGATTAAAATATCCAAACATCCTTCGTCGTCATGGATATCGCTTTGAAATTAATTTAAGATTATACATAGAGCCCGTAATGGGTCGGGTTCGTGTCGGGTTGACTACTTTAAATGGGTTAAATTACTCAACTCTAATCCGACCCGTTTATTATCGTGTTGGGTTCGTGTTAACTCGTTTATTATCGTGTCGGGTTCGGATTTACTCGTGTTGACCCGTATACATAATTAAATCTAATTTCTTGATTCAAATTAAATAATTTTTTGTTTTGTTGTCGTGTTATGTTAGTGTTTATTGGTTTGAACGTAAATTAGATTGAATTATTTAAAATTGAACTTAGTTTAAATTAATTTATGAAAAAATTATTAAATTATAATTATTTTATATATATAATAAATATATTAATCAATATTAATATATTATGATGGGGTTGTCGTCTCGGGTTCGAGTTGAGAGTCTCAACCCTAACCCGACCCGTTTATTATCGTATCGAGTTCGTGTCAACCCGTATACATAGTTGGGTTAAAATTTTTGACTAAAACTCAATTATTTCGTATCAGGTCAGTTTTTGCCCGCTCTAATTATACATTGCTTTTAAATTGTCAAAGCCCATATAGATATCTAAATTGTGAAACTATTTCATCGTCGAAAGGGAATGTAAAGGAAATAAAAAGTTCGAATTGTACAACTCCATTTTTTTTTCATGAAATGAGGATAATCGAAAGATTGATTTTCTAATTTAAATACCCAAATTTCATTTTCAATTGGCTCCCACACCCTCTTATCTTCTTTCCTTCTTTCTTTTTCAATTATCACTGCAAAAAAATATCAATTTTGTAATAAGATTTTTTCGTTCTTAAATCCACTTTTTTCGTTCTTAAATCCACTTTTTTCGTTATTAATGATATTAGAGACGGAATTAGGGATGGAATTACGTTAGCTACGTGAACTTTAGGAACATAATTCCGTTACAAATATACTATTTTTTTGTAGTGTATATGTCTTTGAAAAATAATTTTTAAAAAAATCTAAGGCTATTTAAATGTTATTTTAAATGTGTTTAATATCCAAAACTAAGATTTTGATGCCTTATATCTTTGTTTATGGTATAATTTTGTCTCAAATACGAAATGAACAAAATGTTTGCATAGATACAAAAATATTTAGGTATTTTCATTTTTACAACACCTCTAGAATCATTTATCAAAATACACTTTGATATTTTAGCACTAGCATTCAAACAAAATATTTAAAATTGACTGTTCAAGAATTTAGCAATTAATTAATTAATTTATATTATATGAAGTATTCAAAATTCAATTTTCAAAAATTTCTGTCCCTATAAGATCTTCACAAAATTTTCATTTATTAATTAGTGTACAACAAAATTGAAAGAGACAATTCAAGATAATGTTCATGCTATAAGATTTTGGCACCTAAATGATGCCAAAAATAATAACTGTCGACCATTAATATATATATATATATATATACTAATTTTATAATTTAAATTAGAGGAAATATATATATCCTAATTAGTGTGTGTGGAGTGGGAAATTCATTGAGATTTTTTTTTTTTTTTTTTTTAAATTTTCCCCATACATCACTCTCAACGTTTTTATTGCTTTTGAAATTAATACATAAATCGAAAGGATGTTGAATATTTAGAAGTGGACATAACTTATTTGAAGAGTATTAAAATAAATTAATAATTGTAAGAAATCATTGTCATGTGTAACAATGTTAATTAGGGTTTAATTTTGAATCAAAATTTATTTTATTTTATTATTTTTGTTTCAGTTTGGATCTCAATATGTTATTGTAGGGATATTTTGGTTATTCGAGATCTAATTTCAACAAGTTTTTCAATAAATAAAATAAGTTGGTCCACTCTTTGGTCCAATCCATAATTTGAATCCCTTTAACCCAAATCCAATTCTATCTTTCCAAATGGTAAGCCCAATCTTAATTGGTTATTTTTTGGGAAGTTATTAGATATAGATATCGAGAGATTTTGTGTGTGAGAGTTAGTTTTCGAATGAGGTAGCTGTGAGTGAGTGAGAAGGAGAAACCGGTGAGTGTTCCGATGGGATTCCAGTGAGAATATCGAGCCCCTTTTTTTGTGTTAATTCTAGCGGTTGTCGAGGCTTAGAGTGATAGTCGACCTCCAACCTTGCGGCATGGTTATCTAGGGCCATTAACACCATGGATTGAGCCAAAAACAACCGTTCCAATCACCGGTTGGAGAAAGAACAAGAAATGAGGGATTGACGTTGTTGTTCGGGACTGTTCGACGGAGGAGTCATCGCCAGAGTTCTCCGCGGGTCTGTCGTTTGTCAGTTGGAGAAGAAGAGAGCCATCATCGATCTGCTCGTTGCCGAACAAACCGAAGCTGATGCCCGTCGCCATTCGGAGTACGCCGATGCTATTCGTAGGAGCTGCTTCCAGAGGAGATGATTGGAACCGAACAGGTAATTTACGTGGGGGCGTCCAACATTCAAAATGACAATAGATCGATTTCATACCATCTACTTCAGGGGCGTTGCCCCCGAACTCCCATCGGGGGCCATGCTGCGCCTTTAGACCCCTAAGCCAAGGCATTGTCTCTAAATCTCACTCGTTGATACCCAACATGTTGGGAAGTGATGTATCGAACAAATCTCCTTCGAACACCAATAAAGGGCCAACTCTCGAAGCGTGGACAATTCACAATTAAAACAACGATTTAACAACAAATAACAAAGCAGAACACAAAACAACATATGAGACAAGGTATTTGTTGATCCGATTTGATTATCAACCAATCTACATTCGGGGATATCAATCCAGGAGTAGTTACACTAATCAGTGTTGATTAAGGGCAAAGACAACCACAACTCATTCAACCCTAATGCTTGTCACGGTTAACCTAGGAAACTACCTCCACAGGTTTACGTTGCTACAAACTCATACTAACAACGACCCATACAACAAAGAAGTTCAGAGCCTGATCATCCCCTCCGGTTGGAACTCTATTATCTCCGATCACCGTCGACTTCTTTGGCAGATTTTTGTGTCAAAAAACTCATCCAAACTAAGGAGAATCAATATGGATAAAAATGAGAGCTTTTCTCCATATATCTTTTTCTAAAACTCTTTCTCAACTATACTCATCACTAATCCTAGATTCTTTATACGGTTGAATAAATTGCTCACATTCCTTTTTTTCTTTGCACTGAAATGAAAATAGTGAGTTTCCATATTTCGACATTTTCTCAAATATACTTTTTGTTTTTTGAAAAATTTTTACCGTAGAAATCAAGATACTATTTATTCATATGCCAAAATAACTTAAAGGATTTTTCATTGATACGATAAAATGACAATCAAATTAATATTGATTTCAATTTAAACTTTCCAATACATCAATAATAGATGGATAGTTATTTTCAACAAATTAACTATGACCAAATGCCATTCCCCATATTTAGACATCTTGCAAACATTAAATAAATGTGAAATATTCTCTCTCTCTCTCTCCCTCTATATATATATATATATATATTTCTTTTTCCACGTATTGTATTTTATTTTATTATTTTTTTTTAAAAAAATGTCAGACAGGGACATTTATTCTACTGGTTTAGATTCCATCGTGCCAATCTTTTTCTTGTTATGGGAAGAAATTGAGGTTGATACGATATAAATCCAACTTTTATATAAAATTTCACCCAAATTAATTAAATAAAATATTATCACTTTTATATAAAATTTCACCCAAATTAATTAAATAAAATATTATCAACTGGTCGACAATATATATATATATATATATATTTCACTCTCAAATGGTGGTTTCCTGGTCCACACGGCAAGAAGCTTTTGGATTATATATATATATATATATATCAACAGAAAATTAATATATTGGAAAATTAAAAATATATTTTAGTTAGGTTAAGTAAACCATTTTGAATTTATAATTAATAATACACAAGTTAGAGAAAACAATTTAAATGGTTGGACAGTGAAATAGTAATAATAATAATAAGATGATGATGACAAATGAAAAGTATCCAAAGAGAATATATCTGTATTTGAGCCTTTTAAGAATATCAAACTATAAATAAACGTTTCTATATGTAGCACTGTCACATTCTTTGTTTTATTGCAAAAATAGCTTCTTATATATCCTTTCATATTATATATATATATATATATATAGTTTAACGAATGACTGAAATTAAATCAATATATATGCTCCCTCAGTCCCGAAACTAAGTACTCATTTGCTTTTTGTACGTAGTTTTAAAAATATTAGTATTATATTAGGATATAATAGGAATAGAGTAGAAATGACTAAAATAACCTTGTTAATCTGTGTGATATAAATGTAATGGCATTTGTGTAATATATTGTAAGTTGTAAATATTATGGATTATTATCATATAATATAAATTGATATTATACATTTATACTATATTTGCGTACACTAATGGTATGGCCAATGTAGATTGTTATTATTATTATTATTTCTACATTAATATGCACATTGAAATGTATATATATATTTTTTCGAAAAATATAGAATTCAAATATTAAAAAATTGAAGTTTGAGTCTAAAGAAACACACTCTTATATATATATATATATAATACAAGAAAAAATTATTTTTGTAACAAATTTTTTTTTGTCTCTAAATCTACTTTTTCCGTTACTAATGACATTAGAGACGAAATTAGTAATGTAATTACGTTAGCTACGTGAACTTTAGGGACGGAATTCCGTTACAAATATATTATTTTTTTGTAGTGATATATATATATATTTGTATCCATTTTGGTAAGTTTGGGACTTTCTTGTGTGTTAGGAATGTTTAAAAAAACGATTATAAATTTTGTCATGATATTTTTAATATAAAACATATTAAATGTGATATTTTAAATATAAAATCTATTTTTATATTTTTTTCATGATAAATTACACAAGAAATTTATGTATTTTCATTAAAAACTACTGTGATTTATTATCACATTAAATATACATACATATATAGATGATGTTGAGTGACATCATTTACTTATTATACATATATACAACATATGTATAATGCGAAGATAAGAATCGAAACACAAAGGAGAAATTGAAAGAAATACAATTGATAAATACTATTCCCTCGGTCTCGTGAAAGATAAAGCTTTTTGTTAGGGACACAGTATTTTAGGTAGTGTAGATTATTTAATTATTAATAATAAGTTAAAAATAATATTTTATTATTTTTGATATGTGTAGTGTTGTTGGTATTTTAAATATTTTTAGAATTATATCTCAATAAAATATATACAATATGAATATTATTTTGTAGACAATAAAATTTTATTTAATACAAATGAATAAAAAAATATATTTATTTATTTATTATTATCATAAATTAGTTTTATAAAAAATGATGAGTTTTAAAAATAGATAAAAATATTTGTTCATTGAAGAGAGAGATAAAAATAAAGGGGTTTTGAGTGGTCCTAATGTTACAAGTTTAATTAAATTTATTTATATTTGTTAAGTATATTTAAGAGTGATAAACTTACCAAAAATGGAAATGAGTCATCTTTTGTGGGACGTACCAAAAGAAAAATAGGGTCATCTGTGCGAGACGGAGGGAATATAAGAATGTCTTTGCTTGAGCCAATTCACGTGCGTGCGACGAATGTTATTGTTGGATAATGGGAAAGACCCTCGGAGTCTTGTATGCGCACAGAAGATTAAAATCGCAAAGGGTTTAAGCAAACAAGAAATACGTGTTGTTGATTCACGTTGCAATTATTAATAAACTTCTAAATAGGTAAATAATGAATTCAACAATAATAAAAATAAAAATAGTAAGCATTATGTTCATTATCCCTTCGACAACTATCATAACATATACAATTCTCAAGGAAACAAATTATTCTTTCGCAATTATAACACCAACAAAATATTTTGTCGAACCTCTTGAACCATTCATTTAATATTTGGTTGGAAATCATTCCCTTTTTTTTTTTTTTTGGCATGAACATTCTATGTACCTTTTAGACTTAAATAATATAATCGTCATATGAGAATTGAAAGAATGAGAAAGAAAAACCGCAACCTCTAAAATATTATAATTACATTTATCGATTATTGTCGCTTTTTATACAAAACATGGGGCATTTTATTTTTTTAAGTATATTTAGAAATAGAAAATAGACATTCAAAATGCTACAGATTTATTCTTAATAGTTACATTATTTGAAAGCAATTAGAGTGAATTTAGAACTATGAAATTGTTCAAGAAACTTTTGCTCGAGAATATGCATGAAGGGATAATTACAGTTAAATCTACTAAATGAAAATGATATTATTACATAACATGAAATTCTCATAATGAACAATGACGAATGGATTGGAAAAATTTCATTAAAATTCAAAGATTTTATAAACATAGTATCAGAATTCAAAGCGATTTATACCAATATATAGCGAACTTGAGACCATGAAATTGAAGTGAAATTATTTTAAACAAATTTTGAATTCTAAGAATGGTGTTACACAGGGTATCAAAATCGATCTTGAAACTAATACTAACAAATTTAAATAAATTAATTAAACATTTCAAAAAGACTAAGAAAAGAAAAGTAAATAAAGTTATTTGTAATTGCGACAGGTAAGGTTATAGATCAAAATATGTCATCATTCATAAGTAGTTATGCATTGATTTCGATAACTTCAATACAACTTGAAATGATCATGGTTATATAGTAGGAATGAATTTAATGCGGCGTAACAAATTCACAATGAAATTCATAAATCCACGAATCCAATTTATCAATAAAGAGGAAAATCCGAAGAAATCTAAGAAACATATATCATTGGATTTTACACAACCAATAGCAATCGAGATTCCATTGATCGATACTTCAAACTTATTGGTCTTTTAAATGAACCAATTACCTACAAAAATTTAGAAAAGTAAAATAGGCGATAATCCATCCATAAAGCCTTAGAACTAATTGTGACTTTGATTTGTAATATTCCAATCGCGCAATTGTAAATCAATATGTTGTAGATTGGTATTGTAGTTTAATACCGATTATTTTGTAGTTTACTTTTCTACTATTTTTTTCTTTTTTTTGATCGTACACTTGCAAAATTTCTCATGAATTTATTTGTCTTAAAACCTCTCTAAAGTAAGTCAATTAACTTAAAAATTACTATTAGTAGAATGATTTAAAAAAAAAAATAAAATTTACATTATTAATTAATATAAATAGTCATATAATTCATTTTAAAAAACATGACGACAATATATATAAAATAAATGAACATATGAATATTTATATTTAATTTACAAAATAATTACAATATAAAAAATAATCTAGAATGCCAAAAATAGAAAATATATATATATATATATAGTCCAAAATATAATAATAATAATAAAAAAAACCCCTTTAAATTTGTAGGAAATAGAAACGATGGAAGCAATGTTAATAGAATTTCTCAAAATTTAGAGTCCGTTAGAGTTCATCCATTTAAAAGTATATATAAGTATTAGAATTTTCAAATATATTTTTTAGTCCTTTTTATTATCTTTAATTGTCATCACTTGAATTTTATACTCCCTTAGTCCCATAACAAAGTATCCATTTTTTCATTTTAGTCCGTGCAATAACAAAATATTAATTTCTTTTTTAGTAATTGT
Source organism: Andrographis paniculata (assembly GCF_009805555.1). Taxonomy (NCBI): domain Eukaryota; kingdom Viridiplantae; phylum Streptophyta; class Magnoliopsida; order Lamiales; family Acanthaceae; genus Andrographis; species Andrographis paniculata. Next base: position 2,921,573 of record NW_026137589.1, read on the forward strand.
ATACATCTACCCAACATTACAGATACCCTTACAACGTACAATATATTATACAAATATCATTACCTTTATATCACACTATACTAATAAGGTTATTTTAGTCATGTCAACTTTATTCATATTATATCTTAATATAATACTAATATTTCTAAAATGACGTGTAAAAAACAAACAAATATCTAGTTATGAGAAGGAGGGATGATTATTATTATATCATGTATATATATTCTGGCCTAAATCCACAACTAAAAAGTTTAATAAAAATAAAAATAAAAATAAAAATTGATTAAATATATAGCCAGATCTGGATCTCGGCTAAATGACAAAAGTTAAGAAAATTCTTTAAAATGTCATATGTGAAATATAAAATCAATATATATATATATATGTGAGATGGATATTTATAACCGCTATTCTTTAAGTATGTAGATAATCCCGACATAGCATAAATCTATGAACTACGTCAATAAAAGTCACACTAGATAAGTCATGTGTGATATAAAATTTAATTTTAAAATAATGTGTTCACTTAACAATTTTATTTTATTTTGTTTTTCACTATTCAATTATCATAATTTTTTATAAAATTATATCATTTTAAATAAAATGTATCATATTCAAGCAATTATTTAAATAAAAAATATAAACTAAAATCTGAAAAAGTCACATACTACTTCTATATATTATACTACTTCAAGCATTTTTATTTTATTGTTGTGATCGAATAATGATTATATATGATGCTTTTAAATAATAATGAAAAAAAAAATGTTGGATACAATTTTCTTTAAAAAAAGAACAATAAATTGAATAGTTCAAAACTTGCTATAAAAAACATAAAGAAAATTGTAGTTTTTGTTGTTTACACATATCTAACTATTTCTTCTTATATTTCATATTTTTTATCATAGTATTTTTCATTGGATAAATTTCAATAATTTAAAATCTTAGTTTCATAATTGTTAATGTAAATATGATATATTTTTGAATCATGTAACGTTCATTTGAACTACTAAACGACGAACAATGAAAACTTATTCAATCAAATTGCGATGACAAAAAAAAAAAAAAAAAAAGATCAAACAAAAAAAAAAAAGTAGATAAACATATAGATATACTTTGAATAATATAAATAAGTATTTGATATAATTTTCTAAATGAAAAATAATTTTTATTGTTCTAAATACTTTGAATAACAAATTAAAAACATATAGCCATATTACATATTATATTTTTATGTATACTTATGATTTCTTTTTATTAGTAAACGATTTTATCCTAACTTATTTTATACTCCCTCCGTCCCACTTCTCATGTTCACCTTTCCATTTCCGTCCGTCCTATTTATTTTGTCACTTTTATTTTTTAGAAAAGAATTAGACACTTTAATTTTATTTTAAAAAATTTAACGTATAATTTTTTTAATTTTAATTATACTAATCAGTTATCTTAATCTATAATTATTTTTATTATACGATAATTATTTTTACTAATATATTTTTAATTATTTACTAATTATACCCCTCCTAAATTCCCGTGTCTACTGTAAAGCGGACACAATATCCGAGACGGGGCGAGTATCAATTATGTATTCAAGAATAAGAATTAAATCATAATATTATTTGAAAATTTAACATCCTATTTTATAATTGTATATATGAAAAAAAAAAAATGGGGGTTTATTTTATTTATTCATATATTGGATTTTTAGGACATGCCATGCTAGAGTAGATCTGATGCAGTGTATAATGATAGATATATTTTATATGGCTTTGTATGTATTATCTAAAATATATATATATATATATGTGAGATATTCATAATTAATAAATAAATAAATAAATAAATATTTATGTGTAGACAAATTAATTCAATTTTCAATGAATTCATTGATGGTTGTGCAGAAGGAATATTTGAACAGCTTTCCGTGACTGTGTGTCTCTCCTAAATTTCAATTTATTTTTGATACTTATACATAATTCACGTATATGTATATTGCAAAATAAAATAAATAAATAAATAATAGAACACACAAAAAATTATATATATATATATATATACACACATGTTGTAAATACTTCACATATAGAAATTAAAAATTAATAATAATTTTAATTGTGTTATTTTATTTTTTTATGTTCTTAATTTGAAATTTATTTTTCTAAGGTCTTGTTTACTTTGTAATTGGTATAGCATTTTTATTTTAATTTCTTAGTGAAATGGTGTTTTGGATACCATACTTTATATATATAAAAAAAAATCAAATTAATATATATATATTTTTTTTTTGAAAAAAATTAAATATATGTAAGCTGTACAATGTGGATATGAAAATAAAAATACATCTAAATACAACGTAAATATTATATCGAAAAATTGCAATGTTACGATTACAACATCCTAACTTGATATGGACTATTCTATTTTTTATGTACAAAATTCAACTTTTGGTAATGGTAAGTATCCGATCGAATTTAATATCAATAATTTGCTTACTAAAATCATAGTAACGATTCTAGACCAAAAAATGCGTAAGTTGATATATTTATAAATTTGGTACAGATTCGTCGTTGAAAAGGAAAATTTGCCGAATGTGATTTAAGAAATTTAGAATACAATTTAACAAATTTAGTATATGATTCAATATATATTTATATATATCCTCGAAAAAAATATAATTATTTTAGTATAATCCAATAGATTTCAAAAATGAAATAATAGGTAAGAAAATTATAAAAAAAGAATGAGAAAAATTAATTACTCCCTCCGTCCCAAATACCGTGTCTGTTACACTGTAGACACAATATTTTAGGAAGAGTGTAATTAGTAGATAATTAAGAATGTATTAGTGAAAATAATTATCCTTTAATATAAATAATTATAAATTAAGATTAAGATAACTAATTAGTTTAATTAAAATTAAAAAATTTAAAATGAGATTAAAGTGTGTAATCATTTTTCAAAAAAGGAAAGTGACATGGTGCGTGGGACGGACAGAAAAGGTGGACATGGTATCTGGGACGGAAGGAGTAATAATTAACAACCAAAATCATAATATGGTTGGTAAAACCTCAACAATTAATTAGGTAAAAATTAATTACATATACAAAAAAGGATAAGCAATTTGTAAAGATCATGACATAATAAACTCACGTATACTCATTTCTACTCGAACATATTTAGGAAATTAACCGATAGTAAGTTATAATATTTAGTTTGTTTACTCTAACATTTTTCAATGGAATAATCCTTCATAAATATTATTTAAAAAATACAAATATACACATATTAATATAACATATATATCATTTACTTATAAAATTTCAACAATTCAACATAAAATATTATATTTTATATTATCAACACAGTTATTATATATTTTTTTTTATATAAATGATATTGTTGGTATTTTTAAACTAAGAACTAATATACTCTTATATGATTAAAAAAATTAAAAATTTGTATATAAATATTTTAAACACTATTTATTAGGGATAAATATATAAATAAAGAGATTTTTAGCTGGTCTTACGTATATATTGCTCCCTCCGTCACTTATCTATCTATCCGTTTATTTTTTGCACGAAATTTTTGAAATATTAGTATTATATTGGGGTGTAGTATAAATAAAGTAGAAAAACTAAAAATAACCTTATTAGTATTGTGTGATATAAAGGTAATGACATTGGTGTAATATATTGTAAGCTATAAGATTATCTTTAATGTTAATAGAAAATACAGTTACTAAAAAACAGATACTTTGTTGTGGAACAGATTAAAATAGAAAAATGGATATATTGTACAGGGAGGAAGCGAGTATTATAAATTTAATTAAATTATGTAATTTATATTTGTTAAGTATTCTAAAATTAATAAATTTATTAAAAAAGCATGTCACTAAAATAAAAAAATATAATAAAATAAAATTAGGAATTATTCTCTCTTTCTCTATATATATATATGTGTATGATTTATTGATAATATAAAAAATGTAAAATAAAATGAAGAAAATTTTGAAAAAAAAAATAAAAATGAATAATTGAAGAAGGAAAACAACAAAGGAAAAGACAAAGTGAAACGTCAGAAATGGGAGGTGGCTCTCCCTTGGGCTCTCTATGGTTTTTGATGCAAAACTAGAGAAACAAACAAACAAGCACTCTACACATAGAGAGAGAGAGAGAGAGAGAGAGAGAGAGATACCCTCTTATCATCATCATCATCAACAACAACAATAGCATCTCTCTCTCTCTCTCTCTTCTCTCTCTCTCTCTCTCTAAAACAGGCAAGCAAGCAAGCAGGCAGGTGTGTTTTCATGTGTATGGTTTTTATCGAATCTTGTTGGTTTTAGCAGCAATTCAGGTAATGTTTTTATTGAAAAATCCTAAATCAGATACATAGATACAAGTGTTTTTGTTAGAGACTAGCTAGTATAAGATTTTTGGAGCTTTTTGTATGTATATATATATATATATATTGCAGTGAAAACTGACTTTGTGTAGTACTGAGCTTTGCCTTCTTAATATATATATATATGTAATATATACAATGGGTTTAATTTTTGTCATCTTCTTCTTCTTCTTCTTCTTCTTCTTCTTCTTCCTCCTCTCTTTCTCTCTCTAGGGTTTGGTACAGAAGTTCTTCATTCTGCCAATTAATCCAATCCAGTAGTAATAGTACCAGTGAACTGAACATATATACATGGAATAATAAATCAATAATATTGAATTGAAAATTCAAGGACAAGATTGATTCAATTTGTGTAATTTGGCTTTTGATATTATTATATTTTTTTTATATTTATTTTTATTATTGTCTTCACCTTTTTAGAAGGCATTTTCGATTCAGGGTTTTCTGTGCATATGTATAATTAGCAGCTTCTGCAAATCCAGAAAAGCTGAATATCACCAACAACAACACTGTTTCTTGCCAGCTGACCCACCCACCCACCCCACCCCTCTATGTATGTATATATATATATATATAACTGGCCTTCCTTCATCTTCTTTATTTTTACTTCTGTTTGCAGAATGGTGGTGGATGACAATATGTCGAATTTAACATCTGCAATCTCCAATGAAGCCAGCATCTCCTCCAACAGCAACATCATCAACGAAATCGGCACCACTTTGTACCTCCAGCACCACCTCCCGCCGCCGTCACTTCCGCCGGCGCCGGCCAATAATTACGAGAACCCACCCCCTCCAAAGAAAAAACGAAATCTCCCAGGCAACCCAGGTACGTACAGCAGCAATTAACCTAAAATTTTGCGATTGATTTCGATTGAATTGATCGATTTAAAATCGAACTAATTAATTGATTGATTGATTGATCAGATCCTGAGGCGGAGGTGGTGGCGCTATCTCCGCGGTCTCTAATGGCGACCAACAGATTCGTGTGCGAGATCTGCAACAAGGGGTTCCAGAGGGACCAGAACCTGCAGCTCCACAGAAGGGGCCACAATCTGCCATGGAAGCTGAAGCAAAGGAGCACGAAGGAGGTCCCGAAGAAGAAAGTGTACGTGTGCCCGGAGATCAGCTGCGTCCACCATGACCCTTCCAGAGCCCTCGGCGACCTCACCGGAATCAAAAAACACTTCTCCAGAAAGCACGGCGAGAAGAAATGGAAGTGCCAGAAATGCTCCAAGCGCTACGCTGTTCAATCCGATTGGAAAGCTCATTCCAAGATTTGTGGCACCAGAGAGTATCGCTGCGACTGTGGCACCCTCTTCTCCAGGTAAATCAATTCATTAATTAAACCCTAAATCCAATTTATGAAATTAAAAATCCGATCTTGATCGATTTTGATATGGGGTTGGGGGGGGGGGGGGGGGGGACAAAAAAGTTGATTTGAATTCACACAGGCTGCTGCTTTTCTGCAAAAAAATTTGGGCACATCGATCGAAGAACAGCAACGAAAGAATTTCAATTTTATTTTATTTTTTAGTTAAAGAATAAATTTTTGAGGACCTTTTCTTGTGTCTATGGAAAAATGATGAGAAAACCTCAAGAAGAGTTGACGATAGGCTTCAACTTTCTGTGAGTGTGTGTGCGTGTGAAAGTGACAGAAGATGGAAAAAGAAAAGCTTCACAAATCATGATGACAATACAGTATTATTATTATACATATATATATACGTATGTGTATGTATATATTTTTGTGGTATGGTTTGGTTTGGTTTGGGTTGGTTTTGTTGTTTAGCCATTGTTTGTTTGTTTGTGTTTTTTTGCAGGAGGGACAGCTTCATCACCCACAGAGCTTTCTGCGATGCTTTGGCTCAAGAAAGCTCAAGATCATCAATGGCGGCCACCACTCTAATTCAAAACCCATTTCTCCCTAATAATCACAACCTCTTCACCCAAACTAATTCCTTAATCCCTCCGAAACAAGAAACCCCCCAAAACCTCGTAACCCTCCCCCCATGGCTGTCCCCCAATTCACCCATCAACATTAATCCATTATTCCCAATTCAAGAAAACCCTAATCCCAATCCCAAGAACAGCAGCAACAGTCACATTCTGAATTCCCTAATCTCCTCCAATTCGAGCAATTCCCTAATGTCAGCCACAGCATTGTTGCAGAAAGCAGCCCAAATGGGGGTTACAATGAGCTCCAAAAATCTCCACCAATCCTCCGGCGCCGGCGCCGCCACGGCGCCGGCGGCGTTGCAGTCACGTGACCATGAAATTGGGGCTGGATCGTCCTCGTTCCTACAAGACATGACGACATTGATGATGGCTGCCTCTTCTTCTTCCTCCTCCACCACAGCCTTCGAATCGCCATTGCAGCAGGCCTTCCAAGGTCCCTTCGATGGACTGATGATCAATCACAGAAACAGCAGCTTCCATGAAAATGGCCATCTCATCATCAAAGACGACGGCCTGACTAGGGATTTCTTAGGGCTTCGAGCCTTCCCCGACCATCATCATCATCCTGGGAGCTTCGTCGCCATGGACGGTCTCGATCAATTGGCTTCTTCATCGTACGGTCACCATCAGACCGCTCCGAATCAACCTCCATGGCAGTCCTGAAAACCCCCCCTTTTGCCTTCTTCTTCTTCTTCTGTAAGAACATATCCTCCTAATTAATTAAGCTTTTGTTTTCAATTTCTTTTTCCTTTCGATTTCTGTAATAAAATATAAAATTGTCCCGTGGTTTTGATTTATTCCTTCTCGGACTCATCGTCACTCTGCTGTTAATTATGCTGTTAAAAAATTTTCAAGGTTTTTATTACAAAATACATTAGACATACATTCATTCACACACACACACATATATATATATATATTCTCTGCACATCTATCTATCAATTAGTGTTTTCTTGGATCGAGTTTTCGCTCACGTGAAAGTTAAAAGGATGGGTGTTTTTTTTTTTTTTTTTTACCGTCGGTGGATTTGTAATTAAATTATTTAAGATAGTAGAATTGGATGTAGGTTGTCTTTGACAAAGTTTCTGCTGACAATGGCCATGCATTATTTCTTTCTCACTCATCGTCTCAGTTCTGAAACATATTCCTTATATTATTGTACCATTTTATTTTATTACACTGTTCATTCTCTTTGCAATTATAGAGATATATATATATATATATTTGTTATATCTAATTAATCTCAGAAACAACTCTTTTTTATCTAAGTTTTGTTTGAAAAGATTTGATTTAAATTTTGTAGTAAATAATATTTGATGAGAATTTTTTACAAAAAAATATGTTTTTTTTTTTTTTTTCAAAAAAATATAGAATTCAAATAATAAAATATACAAAAATTTGTGTTAAAGAAAAACTGTCCTACTTGAAAACTGGTGCATCTATTATCTTTGTTTTTTTCATTGACTCAGATAAAAATGTTCGATGGCTAATAGTTTAGAAACTATCACTTTGTTTACACAATTCATTTTTGACAATATTTATTTTTTAAAAAATCACTTTTTTTTTTTCAAATTTTCAAAATTCCAAAAACTTCTATTTAAAATAGAGTTGACAATTGGTCGATTCGTGTATCGGGTTGAATACTTTAGGGTGTGTTTGTTTGGGGGTTTGGATTTTGAGTTGAGATTTGAATAGTAAAAATTTTGAATTTGAATAGTTGTATGATGTGATATAAATAGGTGTTGATGTGATGTTTTGAATGTAAAATTGATTTTTAGTATAATATAAAAAATAAAAAATAGGTATTTGATTTGATGTTTTTTAGGGAAAAAATAGGATGAACAGTTGAAATCTAATCCAATCATCCAAACAAACACAACCTAAACAGGTTAAATTACTCAACCCTAACCCGACCCGTTTATGATCATGTCGGGCTCGTGTTGACCTGTTTATGATCGTGTCAGGTTCGGATTGACTCGTGTTGACCCGTATACATAATTAAGTCGAATTTTTTGATTCAAATTAAATAAAATTTTTGTTATGTTGTCGGGTTATGTTGGTTTTTATTGGTTTGAGCGTAAATTAGGTTGAATTATTTAAAATTGAACTTAATTTAAATTAATTTATGAGAAAATTATTAAATTATGATTATTTTCCGTATATATAGTAAATACATTAATCAATATGAATATATATTATAATCGGGTTGTCGTGTCGGATTCGAGTTGAGAGTCTCAACCCTAACACGATCCGTTTACTATCGTGTCGTGTTTGTGTCAACCCGTATACATAATCGAGTTGAAATCTTTGACCCAAATCCAATTATTTCGTATCGGTCCTGTCGAAATCAGTTTTTGCAGACTCTAATTTAAACAAAGCCTAAATTCAACAAGGCAAATGTTGAGTCAGAGTTCTTCTACCTAAGAATGGAAAAATTTTGTTGAATTCAAAAAATATATATATATTTTTTTTTGAGCGAAATTGATGTATATATATATATATATTAATGTATTAAATCAACATAAAGATTGTAGTCGGCAATATAATAAACACATGTGACGTGGACGATGGCTCGAGGGGGTCGTGCGCCAAAGTCCCCCTTTTATAGAGGTGTTAAAAGTAAATTCGATCCGAAAAATCGAACTCATTCGACCTGAAATTTTTTAGGTTCGGGTTTGGGTATTTTGGGTTTGAAAAAAATCAGGTCGATTCAAACCTGAAACGAAAAAAATTCGTGTTGTGTTCGGATCGTGTTTCGGGTTGACCTGATAACTTGAAATATCAAAATCAGGTTACGTTTTGGATTTCGTGTTTCGGGTTGACCTGAAATTTTTATTATTATTATTTTAATTTATAATATTTATATTATTTTATATTTAAAATAATATAAATATAAAAAATAAAAATAAAAATAATATTTTTTAGGTCAATTTAATTTTTTTTTAAATTTTCGGGGCTGTTTGGTGTCGGGTTCGTATCGGGTTTGTTCAGGTTTCGGGTGACCTGAAACTAATTTAGGTCAACTTGTACCCGACCTGAAAGAATTTGTGTCGTATTCGGGTTTAGGGTTTCAAGTCAGATTTCGAATTCGGGTCGGGTTCGGATTGACAATATTTTTTGTTCGAATTGACACGAACACGACCCAAAAACACGAATTGACACCCCTACCCTTTTAGTTCCTCTAATTTATTATGCAAATTTCACTATTTATTATAAATAATATTAATTTTTAATAAAATTTTAAATTCAAATAACTATTTAAACCAAAATTTCAAATGGGAAATTCACAATATTGAATATACAAATAATTGAAAAAACGACAGCAATGATAATAAACTTTGTAACTAAGCATTTTAATATTTCCTCCAGTAATTGAAATCAAGACTCAATTTACATACAGATGGGTAAAGGATGACTCGGTGAGATGGGGTGGAATTCTGACCGTAAGGTCATGGATTGAAATATGCTATATTAATTAATTTATTTATTTTTATTATAGTTTTATGATTATCAATTAAAACATACAAGTTTTCGATATAAAATATAAGATTTAATAATTATTTTACCTTAAAATCAAATAAATATTATGTAGAATTCACTTTAAAGAACATCGAAATTGAAAAACACAACAATAATACTCTTTATGTTATGTAAAATTATATAGATTTGATTAGATATAAAAATTAAAAAATAATAATATTTTAATATTAAAATAAAGTAGATAAAAAAAAAATTAAGTGTAGAATTCACTTTAAAAAATATGAAAATTGAAAAATATAACGATAACAATAATACTCCTTATATCTTATAAACTATAGATATAGTTGGATACGAAAATTAATAAATAATAATATTTTAATATTAAAGAGAATATATAAAAATAAATTGAGTTATTATAAAAAAATTATTAAATAATTGATAAAAATAATTAAGTAGAAAAAATAACGTTAAAATAAATAAATTATATATAAATTTAAAGACAATAAAAATAAAATAAAATAATATAGTAATATAATTTGAACAGACTAATGAATAATAATAATAATAATGCGTTATTTGATAGCGGGTTTGGTGTTAGAAGCACGACTTCTATAGCAATAATAAATAAATAATTAATTAATAAATAAAAAGAGTGGCGGAGCAGACGGAAATCAAGACGACGCACAGTCATCCTTTGCTGAATCGAGAAACGGTACAGAGTGAACTTGAAGGCAGGATTCCGGCACCGGAAAAAGCAACGGAGTCAGACACTCCGAGTAAGTATTCATGATCGATCTACTCGGTCCTGATTTACTTTCAATATGGATAGATAAGAGAAAAAAAGAGTCATTTCGTTTCGAGGGTTTATTCATATCGCCATTTCCCCCAATCGACCTTTAATTTGCCAGTGGTTGAGCTGAAGAGAGTGACAATACGGAATAGCCATGGCGAGAATCTTATAGGACTATTACGCGAAACCGGGTCGCTAGAAATTGCAATTGTCTGCCATGGATTCCGATCCTCAAAGGTGTCTAATCTAAACCGATTTTCTCATCAATTCATACGCGCAATTGTCTTGAATTCCTTGTGATAATTAATTTTGTTAGGCGTATCTTAGGATCGCATTCCTATGGTGAACCTTGCCCTAGCTTTCGAGAAAGAGGGATTGAGTGCCTTCCGTTTTGACTTTGCCGGTAATGGGTGAGTTGTTTCGAATTTGTTAACTTCTGCAGATTTGGATTATGCCTTACTGAACTAATTTCAAACCTCTGTTGCTTTTAGGGAGAGTGAAGGGTCATTCCAATATGGCAATTATTGTAGAGAAGTTGAAGATTTACGGTCTGTAATCGAGCATTTTCGCAGGGAAGAACGTCTCATTGCGGCAATTATTGGTCACAGTAAAGGTTTCATACAGTTTTCCATAAGTTCTGTTGGTTTATTTTCATTAGTGGATTGATATGTGAAAGCTAGAGAGCATTAGATGCTGAATAAAACTTGCTAAAGGCGATCAAGGATGTTATTTAGCCGATTTTTTAATCGAGGACTGCAATTAGATAGGAGTGCACCTATATAGTTTTAGGATTTTGCTGTTTTTCGACAGGATAAATTGGTCTCTTTGGACTGCAAGAAAAGTCTATTCGAACATGTTTCTTGACTTGTTGATCAATGATAGTATGATATATGTTGTATAACGAAATGTTAAATTCTATTGAACCACTTAAAAAGAACATCTATGAACTCATTTGCTGAATTTTGCTTCTCAGAATCTGATCCAAATTGTGTGGGAAAATATTGAAGAGTTGCGTATCTTCGAATTTAGAATTTGTTACTTATGTTAGAATTTAGAATTTTATTAGGAGTAAATTTTGATTATGTGTTCGAATTACCACTCTAATTGTATAATAGTATGTTTCGAGTACTTTTTACTAGTCGTGATGGGGAAAACACCAATGTTTAGCGTCAAGTTCCGAATTCGTTTTTCTTTGAAAGTTACAAGAATCTCAGAAAATCGTAATGCGCATATCCATGACTATGTTGTATTGCTGAAATGACTTATTACAGGAGGGAATGTTGTGCTTTTGTATGCTTCAAGGTATGGTGATGTACAAACAGTTGTCAATATGTCCGGTCGATTCGATTTAAGGAGAGGGATTGCAGGTCGATTGGGAAAAGACTTCCAAGAAAGAATCGAGCAGCGTGGGTATATTGATGTCAAAAATCGGAAAGGTAAGTCAGCTCTTTGTGTATCCTGATTTCCTCGTCGTGATCCGTAAGTTCAGACATCATATTAAGTTTCCTATTACTTAACAACAGCATTTTCCGAAGTTCTGTTTAAAATTGATGGGAAGGTTTTATTTTTGTGTAGATTTTGTACTCAAAAACACTTTCTAACAAAGGACTCATCTGCGCTATGTGAAGGAAAAACTGAATATCGAGTAACAAAGGAAAGTTTAACTGACCGTCTAGCAACTGATACTCTTGCGGCTTGTCGAACTATTCCCCGAAGTTGCAGGTTGGTATCTTACACGGGTCTGTTTCTTTTCAATCTGGATTGAGTTTGAAAGTTTGGATTTTTTTAATTATTTTTTTAAATAATGTTTGATACGATGTTTTGGTGAAGAGAAAATAGTTTACACAACATTTTTGGATGAAATGATTATTTTTTTTTTGTGGTATGAAAAATTGCGTCAAAAATATAAAATATACTTATTATTTTAGGTTGAATACTTATCTTTTGACTTTTTGTAATGATTTTTTTTTTACTTTTTTGTATTAAATGTTGTGTTTTTTGTTATTATTTTTGAGAAATCGCAATTGAAAAAAGGTGTTGAGATAACAAAGCAAATATATATATATATATATACTCTCTCCATCCGTCTTGCCTTTAAGGGTTGCATTTACGTTTTGCGTCATTGTATTATAAATATTTTTATATTTGTATAGTGTTTTTTACAAATGTCTTTCTATTAGTATTATAAGACACTAATTGAAGTATTTTTGAAAATTTTTCTTAATTTATACTATGTTTTGATATAATAATTAATATTCAAAGATTAATATGCAAGACTCTTAGAACCGGATGGAGGTAATATATTTTTAGGGAAACATAGAATCTAATTAGCAAAAACCAGTATAGAAACTGAAAAGGAAGAGTCCGGCCGTTTTGTTTGTTGAGTTTTGTCGAGATATTTGAGGGCGATTTATCGAAGATGTAATGAATACTTTTGCACTTTGAATATAGGGTGTTAACAGTTCACGGCACGCAAGATGAAATTGTCCCGGTCGAAGATGCATTTGAGTTCGACAAGCATATCCCGAATCATAAGGTGTGCATAGTCGATGGGGCTGATCATGAATACACCGAGCTTCAATCCGACTTGGCTTCGATTGTGCTCGACTTTGTGAATACGGCACGTGCTCATGGCAATGGCAATAAGCCCCTGCCTGAACCAACCTTGCCGGTGCCGGGCTTTGGAGTTCGAAGGATCGACAATTCTCGGCTTTAAAGGTTCTGTTTTTTTTTTAATAAATTTTTCTGTCTTTTGTTCACGCAATCATCGTGCAAGAGACAAGATGTTAATTTGTTTTTTGTACATTGATTTTTTTTATTTAGTATTATATTCTTATATAAGTATAAATTAAGAAGAAAAAAGCCAACTTACTATCTATTAGTGTTGTATAATATAAAACTATTGATATTTTCATAATATATTGTAAATTCTAAATAATTTTTAATATTAGATAGTTAGTACAATTAATTAAAAAATATATATATTTTTTATTTTTTGAAGAGGCGGAAATTTTTAAAAAAATAGATATTTTTTTTGGGACAAAGCAGTATATTATTTTGGTTCGTACAATATTATATTAAATCAATGTATAAACACAAAGTACAAATAATCAGAAGCATACAATTGTCGTTTAAAATTGAGTTCAAGATGTATTTAGTTATCGACATATTATATACAAGATGTATCATAGCTTCTTTTGATTTTGAATCAACAATACATATATTTCAATAAAAATATATTATTTTTTTAATAAAATATTATATCAAAATATTATATTTAAAAAAAATTAAATTAATATTTTATTTCAAATTAAGTTCGAATCTCAATCTAATATAACAAAAAATTGTTTATATATATAATAATAATTCTTTTATTTAAATATCATAATCAATAATTATTTCACAAAGAAAAAAAGAAAAATACACTCAAACCACACTTTTATAACCTCTAGATTGTTTCAAGATACCATTATTTCGACTTTATTTTTAGTAAAGAGCTTCCAAACAAGAACATCACTAAGGCCACGTCCACGACCACGACAACGATCAATTCTGCTTTGAAACCGGATACGGATACAACTCTATAATCTTCTTCCACGACGGCCTAGCGCTTATATCATCCCACCAAGCGCTCACGTGCTTCCGGTCCCTAACCAAATACTCCTTCCCGGGCATGTGGTTCGTCAAATAATGTCCAAAAGGCAAGTGGCTAAGATCGGCTAAGCTGAATGTTTCGCCGGCCAAATATTTGCTCGTGGACAACCTCTCCTCGTAAATGTCGAGCACACGGCTGAGTTTCTCCTCATTTTCTTTAATGCGCGCCGGATCAGGCGTTATGCCCATTTTCGGACCCAACACAACTTGCATTACCAAGTCGAAGACGGGTGGATCGAAATGATGGGCTTCGACTTCTATCCATTGTTCGACGAGTCCTCTCTCCTCTATTGTCGTTCCCATGAGTTGATGTTCTTGAGATTTGAATTTCTCCACTAGGTATCTTATGATTGCCCGGGATTCTACACGCAAATTATTCGTTGGCGAGTGGGGTATTTGTAATTTTTGTATATTATTGATAGATAAATTATAATAAAAAGAAAATATCAATAGTATTTGCAAAAATCATCGACTGATTTTCTTTTAGGGCGTGTTTGTCTGGAGGATTGGATTTTTCATTCAATTTTTTCCCCCAAAAAATTTCAAATCAAACACCTATTTTTTATTTTTTATATTATACTAAAAATCAATTTTAGGTTCAAAATATTACATCAACACCTATTTATATTACATCATACAACTATTCAAATTCAAAATTTTTACTATTCAAATCTCAACTCAAAATCCAAATCCCTAAACAAATACACCCTTAGCGTATTGAGTCATCATTAGACCCGAATACAATAGTCGACAAAGCATGTTTGAAAAAGCCACCCTAGATATAAATATTACTGGCTCCGTCCGGCTCTGGCTCTGAGGTCTCATTTACTTTTTATTTGTTGATATTTGAATATTAATTATTATATTAAAACTACTTTTATCGGTGTCTTGTAATACTAATATAATGATATTTGTACAAAAAATTATTATAAAAATATTTTTAATGTTAAGTAGAAAAAGACAAAATGTAAATATGATACTTAAATGCACACCAATGGAGTATGTTAGAATGATATAAAATTTTTTGAACAAATGTAAGAATTTTTTGTAATAAATAAAAATACATAATTTGAGAATTTCAATTAAAAAAATAAAGAAAGAAAAAAAATGCTTGACCAGTACTTACTAAAATATCAAATTTCAAAACCTATACTCCCTTCATTATGAAAAATGTGTGCTCATCGAGTTTTAATAAAAATAATAATAATAGTTATTTTTTTTATAATAAAAAAAATATAAAGATGTAATACTTTTTTACTTAAAAAAAATTGAATATTTTTTAACAACAACATAAAGGAAAGTGAGTATAGATTTAAAAGCTGATAGAATAAAATACAAATACAAAAATAAAGTTTATATAATTGTAGGGTAGTATCAAGTGAGTACCGTATAGCGTATAATCCCCTTCTTTAATAACCGGAAGCATAGCAAATGGCTGCACCAATTCATTCAATTTTCCAAATTAATTCAAAATACATACATACAAATATATATATATATATCTATAGAGAGAGAGAGAGGGGGGAGGGAGAGAGAGACCTGCAATTTGAGAAATTGAGGTGATTTGTGCTCTCCTTTGAAAAGATCGACATGGACGACGTCGTATTGAATCCCGATCTCCTCAAGACAAGCGATCACTCTCTTCGGATTACCGTAGGTTGGGCCGTACACCGTCACCACCGCCATCGATATATATATATATTTCTTTCTTCGTTCTTTTTTCTCTCTCTTCTTCTTCTTCTTATGATCTCATCTGATCTAATCTGATATTTATGTATTACTATCAACTATTGAGACAAGGACAATGATATGAGATAAAAAGGATTGAAGAGGATAAGGACAAGTAGTAAGTAATAATAATAGCCACAAACCTACTTTTTTTATTTATGCAATAAATTAAATTAAGCTTTTGTTAAAGTCATGGACGTGTTTGATTTGGATTTTGTATTGGAAAAAATATTTGACCGTTTGTTATTTCTCACAAAAGTAATAATAATAAAATCAATTATTGATGCTTTAACATATATATATATATATATATATATAAATTTATATCGACAATATTCCAAGCAGATGCAACAAAATCGAATAATCCTTCTTCCCCAACAAAAGGCTGATTTGCTTCTAGATGGATTCTAGATTGGGAAACAAATTCAAAGTTTTTCCACTTGATGGTTAAGCTTAGAAGATGCAAGTCTTCGATTTTTGACATCTCGAGATTAAATGGTTAGTTGTAGTTCAAGCTGTTGAGCTCTTCCTTGACATGTTTGATGTTGTGTACATGTGAGGGAAAAAAAGGAAAAAAAAAGTTTGGACATTCGAAAAAGATAATTCCAGCTTATTAAATCCGTTTTCAATCCATGAAGTCCGTGATGGTATTTTTTTTCCATTGCACGAGGATAGTATTGCTGGCCCGAATGGTTTCAAGAAAAGAAACATGTTAGTTCTCTTGTAAAAATACGGAAAAATCTTCAATATTGGGATATTTCATTGCCATTAGAAGCTTTTTCTTATAAGCTTTGGTGGCGCCTTAGAGAGCAAAAATCGTTAAGGGCCAAAGCCATGGAGCAACAATATTTCAAATTTCTTTCTCAAGAAACATCTCACCTAAGATTCACGACAACCCTATTGAAACGACCATGTGGAGTTCGTACAACAGCTCAAGAAAGTATATTTTGGCCGTCATCCTCTATCGACCGAGCTTAGTGGTCGACATTCCCACATTTCGGTTTACTATTTTCTGAAGCATTAATAATTGAGATTTTCTTAAGCTTATTTCTATCCTCCCGTTTCGTATCGTTGAGATCATCGTGAGCGTTCCTATCATCTCCACCTCGATCGGTTGATCAACCGATTTGAACATAGTCTTTGTCAAGCATGTTCGCTGCGTCTTCTGCTTTGGACATTATCCATTTTGCCACTCATTCTAGCCTTATCTCTACAACTTGTTGGTCTCGGCACATAACTCTTACCATGTTGTTTTATTTTGCACTTTCTTTGGAATCGTATCCCCAGAGATTTTAAACTTCAAAAATATGGATATCTCTTTAGCTTCTAAACTTGTTGGAATCGTGTTTATTTAGGGTGTGTTTGTTTCAGAGTTTGGATTTTGAGTTGGGATTTCATAGTAAAAATTCTGAATTTGAATAGTTGTATGATGTGATATAAATATGTGTTGATGTGATGTTTTGAATGTAAAATTGATTTTTAGTATAATATAAAAAATGAAAAATAAGTGTTTGATTTAATATTTTTTGGGAAAAAAAATTGGATGAATTGTGTAAATCCAATCCAATCCCCCAAACAAACACACCCTAATGTTTCATTCACATCATTTCTTTACATACTATGATTAATCATTGGATCCTTTCATGCAAATACTATTTCCATTAAAATATCCAAATAATCATTCCATTGCTAAACTTTTCGTTCTCATGTGACAGGATTATTTGAAAAGTATGTCAGTAACATGCAAAAATCAAAACTCTTTTTTTGTAATTTTTGACAATATGCATGCATTAGTCGGATTGTCGCAGCAACTGTGTGATACAATTTTGACAAATACTTTACATACAGAAACTGTAGCCGGGTAGCCATCTTTGTGCAGGTTAAACCAGCTGGATATTTAATGTTTCGGGACAAATCGACTTGTCCCATGTAGAGGACGTGCAAGAGATGACACTTGCGTGCTGCACTTGTCCTGGAATGCATTTATTGCCTCGCCCTTGCTGCCCCAAAAGACAGCACACAGTCAACTTTGTTATCTTGTGTGCAGGATTTGTATTTTGTATAGATGTATGTTTGTTTTTGTGGATGTGTAACCAGGACTTAGAGAGTGTTATTCTCTCCACCAGATAAAGTGTTAAGAGAACTCATACATGGATGATTGAAGATGAGAAAAAGTATTTCTTTGAGCTGAAGCTGAAGGAGATAACTATCTGGTATGCAACTTTATTCTTAGTTTGGAAGTTGGTCTGCGGGTGTCGTTACGGTACAATAACAACCAGTCCATGAGAGTTTGTAAAACTAAATGGAACTTGGATAGAAGATAGGTTGGGTAGTTCGGGTTGGTGCCTTATATAGTGTAAACTAACTATTTGGTTTAGTTAATACTCCTGAATTTGAATCCCTCATGGTTGGAAAATCGAACTGGTAAACAAACCTTGTGTGTTGTTTTCTTTGTTGCACTCATTCAACTATCGATTTTTGCACGAACACACACTGTTGTTACAACCACAAGGGAACCATGCGTTCAAAGTTGTGTCGACCACCCACGGTTTCATATTTTCCGCTGCGCATAAAACTCGGAGACGTTGGACCTCTTTGGGACCGATCGAATTTCCAACAAAGTACATAAGAGCATTCGTTATAGTCGTTACCTCTAGGCTATTATTTTCTTTATCTCTCTCGTCCAAGTCATATTCAAATTACTTTTTTTTATCACCCGTTGTAGTTAATTACCTTTAACTCATTACTTTTACTATTTTATAATACCTACAATAATTTATTTATTTTTATATAATTTTATTATGTAGTAATATAATAAAAATAATTTATTTATTTATACATAGTTTTATATTTTTATTGTCTAATAATATTTTTATATAATATTATATATTAATCTCTAAATATTAATTTATGTAAATTTTAATAATTTGAAACATATAATTTACTATTTTAAAATTTGAATAGGAAAAACTAGAGACAAACAAAATAATTGTAAAATATGATAGATAAAACGATTATAATTGGTTAATGAGTTTTAAATATATTTATAGATAATCTTTATTGAATTTGAAATTTAAAATTTTAAGATTTCAAAAAAAAAAAAAAAAACTCCCTCCGTCTTACATATCATGTCCACGTTGCCGTTTCTGTTCGTCCCACGTTTCATGTCACTTTTATTTTTTTGAAAATGATTACACACTTTAATCTCCTTTTAATTTTTTTAATTAATTTTTTTAATTTTTAATTAAACTAATTAGTTATCTTCATTTTAATTTATAATTATTTATATTATAGGATAATTATTTTCACTAATACATTCTTAATTATCTACTAATTACACCCCTCCTAAAATATCGTGTTTACAGTGTAGCAGCCACGGTACGTGGGACGGGATAGTAATACTTAATTAATTTTCATTATTTTTGTTGAAGGTAACCAGTTCTTGAGAAAGGTAATAAATTTAAAATAATTATATTTCCTATTAAAGGTAACGAGTATTATTATAATAAAAATCGGAAAGATAATCACAAAAGTAATGATGAAAATGATTGTAACGGATGCTCTAGTCACCTACAAATTCTTCAGCACCCCGGTAGACTTGAGAGAAGCCACTGGTTGGACGATATCAAAGTTGTCGAGCATCTAGGGTTCGATTATGATAACCCACCTCGTCAACTTCAAAAATTATTATTTGAAAAAAAGTTGAGTTTCACATATAAGTATATGCATACGTAATGAAATAATAAAATAAACATATTTTTATAAGACAAAAAAAAAAGAGAGAATTTTACAAAACTGTTAGTTTGGATTGTTCGGTTAATTGGTTTGATTCGATTCGATTCAAAACTGAATTTATAAATTTCGATTTCGGTTCGTTATAGTTTTCAATTTTTAATTTTTGGTTAACAAAAAAAAAATCAAACTTTTAAAAATAATAAAAAAAATTATATATTAATAAATAATATATTATAATTTTGAATATTTATATTTGATTGTATAATATATATTAATAAATAAAAGTTGAGTTTCTTCGGTTTTAAACCGAGTTTGATTCAGTTTATTTGGTCTTTAAACTCTGGTTCAGTTTGGGTTTCAGTTTTTACAAAATGAAAACCGATCAAATTTAAAAATTTGGTTCAATTCAAACCGAACCGACTGAATGCACACCCCTAGTAGAATCTAGCTACGCTTGGTTTCTGATTGAACTTAAATTGGTGTTACAGGAAAAATTGTAAAAAAAATACCACATATATATGTCTAATTATCACTCTTGTTTTTAAATAGTCATCATAGTAAAATATATCGTGCAACTGTCATAATTTTATTATTTCAGTACATTAACAGCGTGTGGTTTCACCAAATCCACGCATGGTTAAAATTGTGACATGTACATAATATTTTTAACGAAATTGTGACATATATGTTATATTTTACTAGGGTGTCCATGAAGTATAAGTAACTATAAGTGAGATAGAAATTCACGTGAGGTCAATGTATTGAAATAGCAAAATTGTGACACTTACAAAATATATTTTGTTAGGATTACAATTAAAAGACAAAAATGATAATTTATAAGATATTTTTGCAATTTTCTTTGGTATTATACTTTGAATTTTTATTATCTCAAGTATTTTCCAACTTTTCAATGAATGGCCTAGTTATAATATTCTACATCTATTTTTCTCCTTTATAAGTAAATACATTTATATAAATTTAAAACTCTATATTTTTCATAATTGATTTATATTAATTATATTCAAATATTCTTTTTGTTTATTTCTTTAAATTTTATAAAATTTTATTTTCTACAAAACAATATCTATATAATATATCTTTTAGAAGTATAAATTTTAAAATATTTAAAATATATCATATCTTAATTTACCACTAAACAACAATTCTTTACTTAAAAATCAAATCGAAATTCCAAGTACATCTCTCAACTTGCAACCAAACACATATTACCACGGCTACGGCCACGATCAATTCTACTTCGAAACCGGATACGGATACAGCTCCATAATCTTCTTCCACGACGGCCTAGCGCTTATATCATCCCACCAAGCGCTCACGTGCTTCCGGTCCCTAACCAAATACTCCTTTCCGGGCATATGGTTCATCAAATAATGCCCGAATGGCAAGTGACTAAGATCGGCTAGGCTGAATGTTTCGCCGGCCAAATATTTGCTTCTGGAAAGCCTCTCTTCGTAGATGTCTAGCACACGGCTGAGTTTTTCCTCATTCTCTTTAATGCGCGCCGGATCAGGTGTTACGCCCCATCTCAGACCGAATACAACATGTGTTATCAAGTCGACGAGTGGTGGATCAAAGTTATGGGCTTCGACTTCTATCCATTGTTCAACAAGTCCTTTCTCTTCCATTGTCTTTCCCATGAGTTGATGTCCTCGAGACTTGAATTTCTCCGCTATGTATCTTATGATAGCCCGGGATTCTACACGCAAATTATTTGTTGCCGAAGGGGCATTCGTAATTTTTATATATTATTGATGCACAGACTATAATAGAAGAAAAAATTTATAATATATATTTTTTTTTACAAAATATCTCATTCAATCCACTCTACAGATCAAAACTTAAAACTAACACCCAAGAAAAATCATCAAGTAAACACGCCTATGTAAATATTTGTAAAAACAAATATTAATTAGTCGTAAATTTTTTAAACTTAGGAGATGATTTCCTATATATATCATTAATGTTTTTATTGGTTTTGTTCACTTTGTTTTTTGTTTTTGTTTTGTTTTTTTTCTTTTTTTATGATACGAGTGACAATAAATATTATTAAAGAAATATAATATACACATAAATTAACATAATATATATTTTATTTATTTATAAAAAATCAATTGAAACACAATATTTTTTTTTATTATTTGTTAAATTTATGTATAATATATTTATAATAAATACATAAGTATATACATGTGCAGCATGTGTGTAAAAAAATAAATAATAATAACTTTATTCACAATAATTATTTTACTTTTATATAAATAAATAAATTCCATCACTTGGATATATAAGTAAACGAACCCCATTATCACTTCTTGGGTTCATTAATCTCTAAAATAATGAATGTGATAAGTTAAAATAAATATTTAATACTTAGTAATATTTGAATAAAAATTATAAATTAATATTTATTTTATTTGTTTTTAATAAAAACTCGCAGTCGCTATCTGAAAATAATAATGAATAGTATAAAAAATCTATTTAAGTACACTTTGCACAATATTGGATAGATAAATGTGTAATGATAACTTTGTATTTTTTCTTTCTTTCTTTTTATAAAAAATAAATATATATTGGTTTTTTTATTTTAAATATTTTTCTAATTTTTCTTTTTTTACTAATCAAGGTTATATTGCTTATTAAAACATAACAATTTATTATACTATAAACGTTAATGGCATGTATCAACTGCTGATGCGATCAAATCAGTATGGTGCTGATTTGGACGGATCAGCATATACAATACAAGTAATCAACATATATTATATATATCAGTATATTTATAATACAACGTATATTATATTATAACTCAGCATATGATATATTTACTATGTGTAAATATATACTGGTTATTTGTATGACATATGTTGATTCGGTGAAATTATGCTGACTGGGCCGGATCATCACAGAATCTACGGCCAACATTAATCTAACATCTAACAATTTATTAATGTATGCTTAATTCTTTTGTGTTTTTTAATTCAAATAATAATTTAAAAGCAAAATTGTTCATAACTTCCTTGTGATTTTGAAATTCAACGTAAATTTTCCTTATATTTGAAAAATTGTATGACGCCCCTTATACTTTCAAAAATATTGTATGAAATCTCTTTTTACGTCTATATTTTTTGCATAGCAGGGATTTTATTCAACGGTTTCAGGGATTTTATTCAACGATTTTTAAAGTATAAGGAGGTCTCATACAATTTTTAAAATACGTTGAAAAATTTACGCTCAATTATGAAATTAACAAGAGAGTAACAAAGAATTTTGTCTAATCTAATATAGCCCTCAAATTATATATTTACAATAATTATTTTTAAAAAAAATGAAATTTAACTTTTAAAAAAAAAAAAAAAGAAAAAGAAATACTAGTTACCGTATAATGTGAAATCCCCTTCTTTAATGACGGGAAGCTTTCCAAAGGGCTGCAATACAGCTTGCAAAAACACCTTAATCAAAATCAATATACATACATATATATATATATAGAGAGAGAGAGAGAAACCTGCAGGTTGAGAAATTGAGGTGATCTGTTCTCTCTTTTGAAGAGGTCGACATGGACGACGTCGTATTGAATTCCGATCTCCTCAAGACAGACGATGACTCTCTTCGGATTGCCGTAGGTTGGGCCGTACACCGTCACTGCCGCCATGGATATATATATGTTTGTATGTCTGTATGTATCTTCTTCTTCGATAGGATAAAAGGTAGAGGATGAGGGCACATAGTAGAATACTACTGTATGTACTAAGTACTACTCTCGCTCTCACCTGCAAACCAACACCTCTTCTCGACTTTTCTTTCTTACATAAATATATAATAATAATTATTATTATTATTATTTTATTTTATTTTTTTTTAGGTAAATTGCAAAAAATATCACACACTTATACTCCATTATTACTTTTGTGTCTCACTGGCAAAATATATCGCACGTACTTGCAAAAGTCACTATTTTTATCCTTTGGCCGCGGGCAAAAAATATAAATAGCGATTTTTGTAAACACGTGAGATATATTTTGTCAGCGTGATAAATACACAAAAAAAAATGATAATATGGTATAAGTGTGAGATATTTTTTACAATTTTTTCTTATTTTTTATAATATGAGAACCGCAGCCGCTATATGAAAATGCGTACTTAAAATTTGGTCAAAGCTTCTATTATCTCTACCTCGTGCTTTACTACAAAATAATACTCCATCCGTTCTAATTAAAGTGTTCATATTAATGTAAATATAAAATTTAAGTAAAATATAATTAAGAAATATATTAATAAAAATAAATATTATATAATAAAAATAAGTATATATTACAATTAAAATAACTAAATAGTTTAATTAAAATTAAAAAATTATAAAATATAAAACTTAAACTTTGATTAAAGTGTATAATCATATTTTTTAAAAATGACAAATAAAATAAAATGAACAGTAATAGAAATAATAGATAAAAAAAAAAAAAAAGAAATTAAAAGAGTAATAATAATTATAATAATAAAACCTTTGTCAGAGATTCAATTTTCTCTATCCCAAGACCACAAATAATAATAATAATAATAATAATAATAATAATAATAATAATAGCATTTTAATGTAAAAGTATAATGGATATGCATCCATGATGTTGGTAAATTGATCATTCGAAAATATTCTCATAATATATCAAGAAATATTATTTTTCGGTTAATATAATATCGCGTTAATTTCAGAACAATTATAGTTTATATGTCAAGTCAGGGATAAAAACCTTTTTGAAAAACAAAAATAAAATAATGTATGTTTTCAAATTAAGTGGCACTTCAATGTTTCATAGTTCCGACGAATTAAAACAAGAGAAAGAGGGTTGTGTCAGAAAGTTTAAACACGAAGGTGACTTACCAAAATATAGCTGAAAAAAACAAAGGAAAGGAAAAAATTATCGAAGAATAATTTATTTGATTGTGGTTTGAAATTGATTTGAAATAAAATATTATATTAAATTTTTATTTAAATAATATTTTGATATAATATTTTATAAAACAAATATATATATTTTAAATTTGAAATATTAAATGAACTAATAAAAAATTTTAGAAAGAGAGAGCTCTCAGTATATAATTTCAAAATTATGCATTTACAGCATGTGCAATTTGATATTCTAACTTTATCATAAAAGTTAAAATGCATTATTTGGTATTTATTTAATAGGGGGCCAAGGGTGTTGCCCCCTAATTATTTTAGTTGTCTATTATTATTATTATTTTTTTATTAAACAATATTTTAAAAAATTTTAATATTTATGTAACAATTCAGTCCTATGAATTTAATAAAAATATTATTATTACAAATATTCAGTTCAAATATCCAATAAATTTAATTTAAACATTCTAAATATTCAAACATATTTGAAAAAGGATAAAATAAAAAAAACAAACTGAAATGTTAGGGATTTGTATTTTTTTAATTCTAAATTTATTATATAATGTTAAAATTATTATATATTATACTTTTAACGATTTTCGACCTGGCAAAATAAATTTCTGGTTCTGCCACTAGTAAATCCAATCATTTACCAAAGCTGCTCGAGCCCGTAATTGCGGTCTCAATCTTTGAGTCTGAGCTAAAATTCATGTTCGTGTATTTTTGTGTTTAGCATTTAATCCGAGCGGACGGCATGGCTTTCGATACTACTATCAGT
This sequence comes from Andrographis paniculata, assembly GCF_009805555.1. Taxonomy (NCBI): domain Eukaryota; kingdom Viridiplantae; phylum Streptophyta; class Magnoliopsida; order Lamiales; family Acanthaceae; genus Andrographis; species Andrographis paniculata. The sequence continues at coordinate 2,947,021 of NW_026137589.1, forward strand.
GGCAGAACTAAACTCGGCTCAAAAGAGATGATGTATTTTAAAAATTTTAAAATCTTACTACAATTTATTTATGCACATAAAGGGACATATTTATTTATTTTCAGACAAATATATTTATTTACATAGTTGGGGTTGAAACACAACATATAATATTATTTACTATTCTTGTCTTTAAAACTTTGATAAATAATACTCCCTCCGTCTCAGATACTGTGTCTGTTACACCGTAGACACGGTATTTTAGGAGGGGTATAATTAATAGATAATTAAGAATGTATTAGTGAAAATAATTATCCTATAATATAAATAATTATAAATTAAGATTGAGATAACTAATTAGTTTAATTAAAATTAAAAAAAATAAATTTTAAAAATTTAAAATGAGATTAAAGTGTGTAATCATTTTCCAAAAAAGAAAAGTGACATGGTATGTGAGACGGACAGAAACGGCAACATGACATAGTATCTGGGACCGACGGAGTAAGTTATAGCGATATGAACTACATATTTCATATATTTATTTTCTGTGTTGTTTGAAAAAAAAAAAGTATTGTTCTATTTAGAAAAAAAATAATAAAAAAATTATTAAGATTGTTTTACTCCTGCAACCAATAATTTGTTTTGATTTAAATTTGAATTTTTTGTTTAAACAATATCTTATTCTTTCAAAAAATAGTACTCCCCTCCATCCCACATACCATGTCCATGTTGCCGTTTCTTTCCATATTTCATGTCACTTTTATTTTTTGGAAAATGATTACACACTTTAATCTCATTTTAAACTTTTTAATTTATTTTTTTAATTTTAATTAAACTAATTAGTTATTTTAATCTTAATTTATAATTAGTTATATTACATGATAATTATTTTTACTAATATATTCTTAATTATCTACTAATTACACCCCTCCTAAAATATCGTGTCTACAGTGTATCAGACACCGTATATGAGACGGAGGAAGTAATATATTTGTATTATAAATATACATAATAAATAATAATAATTTTAATTTGAAATTAAAAAAAAAAAAAAGAAAAAACCAAATTTTAGTTATTAATATTTTTTTATTCATTTTAAAATTTCTTCTACATATATATTTATTTTTAAAGAATAAAAAATATAATAAAAATATATAAATAGGGGTGGCGGCAAAGGGTGCTGTAGTACCGCCGCCCCTCACTAGCTGCTATGATACTTTTAATAACTATTATAAGTAGGTGTAAGCAAAATATTCGAAATCCGAAAATTCAATTTGAACCAAATCGAAATTTAAAATTTGGTTTGGATTTTTTAGATTTTTGGATTGGATCGGATTGAATTTTCAACAAATTTCGAATTTTCGGATTGGATCGGATCGGTATACTTAAAATCTGAACCAATCCGAAATTCGAAAATGTAACATTTTAATATATTTTTTATTTTATATATTTAATATTTTATTAGAAAATATTATATTTTAATATAAAAAACTCAAATTTATTAATTATATTTTAATATATATAATTTTTATATATTATATATATTTAATATTATAAAATAATAATAAAATATAAAAGAAATTTAAAAATAATAAAATAATAAAAATATTTAGAATTTCGGATTTTTTGGTTTGGTTCGGATTTTTTTAGTTCGGATTACGAATTTTTTGATTTCGGATTTCGGTTATTTCGGTTCGGTTCGATTGGTTTTTTCAAAAATTTTGAATTTTCGGATCGGTTCGAATTTGGCAAAATCCGAACCGAAAATCCGAATGCTCACCCCTAATTATAAGTCCAATTAATAATAAATCCTTCAATCAATTAATTTATTCGACCAATATGAATTTTATTTTACTGAATAAGCTATTTCTGAGGTTTGAAATTAATTCAATTATAAAATTAAATTTCATCGATTAATTTGATCGATTATTAAAAAAAAATGAGGGAAAAAATGAGGGTGTGGGGAGGCAGGGTTAAAAATTTAGGGTTTTTGATATTTATATATTATTATTACAAACCGATAGCAAAATATTAAAAATTACATAAATAATACGATATCAATTATTTTAAGATATAAAAATATGTGCAAATTGCAATAATATGTTGGATTCTTAGAAATAACAATTATGTATGATTTGAATCATCACTTACTATTCTGAAACCTGAAATTTTAAAATATCAAATGAAATTGTTGTTTAAATAAATATTCAAAATTAAATTTCAACCTAACCAAAAAAAAAAAAAAAAAAATCATTCAAATTAATCTTCGGTGTATAATACTACTATAATCTCTTCTATCAAATTTTGAATTAACTTTTTTTTTTTTTTTGTATAGATTTTATTAATAACAGTTTTCTATGTGGATAAAACTCTACACCATTGAAACTAAATATGATTTACAAAAATTATCTACAGAGTAAAAAATATATCATGTATTCTTTTATTTACTAAAAAAAATATGTATATATATATATATACAAAAAAGACTATGTTTCATTTGTAGCATCAAATTCAATTTTATCAGCATAAAGCCTATTTACAATAATTTTTTTTTTTTTCTCAAAATTAACAACTAAAAATAATGCAATTATGTAAATGATTTTTAAAGAAGAATATGTGCCTTATATATAAAAAATAGCAAAATTTGTAAAGGTGTTTTGAGTTTCAAATAGCAAAATTTTAAATTTGAATATTTGTTCGATATAATATAAATAAATGTTAATTAGATATTTTAAATATAAAATTAATTTAATCTAAAATATTAAAAAAAAACACACACACACAAATATAAGTTTGGATTAACTTTGTTTACCCAACTTATTTTTGAATTGCGATTATAAAAAATAATGATAAAAAATACAAAAAAAACTTTCAAATACCCTTTTTTACAAAAAAAAAAAATATATATTCAATTTTTTATTACAAAAAATCAAATATTCAATTTAAAATAAATAATACTACATTTTATATTTTTTACACAATTTTTTATATCATTAAATAAAAATTATTTTTATCGAAAAACGTTGGATGAACAGAGCCCATAATTTTGAAGAAAAAAAAATATTGATTTGTAAAAAATCCTTACCCAAACCTTCAAACAAACACATCCAACCAATTTTTCAAATTTTTTTATTACTAAAATTATTTTTTTTAGAAATTTTACGGGTATTTATATTAATGAAATACAATATCTAACATAATAACTTGATCTTCATCTAATGTATTAAACAAGATTTTAAAAAATATTTATACTATTAATTTATTAGAAAAAAATTATTTTTGGTACCGATATAACCAAAATTGATAAATTTTTTGGTCTCAATATAAAACATTTATCAATTTTGATCTCAATATAAACCAAAACTCATCATTTTTTGTTCCAATAAAACTAAAACTCACCATTTTTGGTCCCAATATAAATTTTTTATTAATTTTAGTCCCAATATAACTAAAACTCATCATTTTTTGTCCCAATATAATCAAACCTTATATTTTTTTAGTCCCACCGTCAACAAACCGACAAAAAAATGCTGACGCAGACTTACAAGATTGTGCAATTTCTTCAAATATAAATAAGGTTTGATTTATTTTTACGTCAGCATTTTCTGTCGGTTTGTTGACAGTTTGACCAAAAAAAATAAAGTTTGATTATATTGGGGGGACAAAAAATGATGAGTTTTGGTTATATTGAGACTAAAATTGATAAAAAATTTATATTGTGACCAAAAATGATGAATTTTGGTTATATTTGGACAAAAATGATGAGTTTTAATTATATTGGGACAAAAATGATGAGTTTTAGTTATATTGAGACCAAAATTGATAAGATTTTTATATTGTAACTAATTGATAAATTTTAATTATATCGGGACCAAAAATAATTTTTCCCTAATTTATTTAATTTTATTAATATAATATTATAACATAAATGTATTAATTTTTATACTATAAGATTGTTTTTATAATATGTGCATGTAGTTATATTAAATATGAATGAAAAATATATTATAAGTAATTATTTTTGTCTCTGTATTTATATTCTACGCCGTGTTATTTTTTAACATGCTCATATTTATTTTGGAGTTATTTGATTTTATATTGTACACGGCCGCATTTTGAAATGTTGTTGTGTCATCCTAATCAGATGTAACATCAAATCCATTAAGTACATATTAGTATTTCATTAGTTTTTTTAACTATAAGATCAAAATTGATTAAAAAAATTTTTAATGGGACAAAAATGATGATTTTTTTTATAAGGAAATCAAAATTGATTTTATTTTTATTGGGATCATTTTTTTTCTTTTTTCCTTAAAATTAACAATATTTAATGCAAATGCAAGTAAAATTAATTACTCTATATAATAAATCGGTAAGAATTAGCATTAATCAAGTATAGTAAATTTTAAGTGTTCGTTTCCGTTCGAGAATAAGGCTCGTTTTCGTTCGTTAAATTTTCGAGCTCGTTCGTAGTGTTGAGCTCGGCTCGTTAAGAATTTTTGTTGTTTGAGCTCGTGTTCGTATTCGGCTCGTTTAGACTCGATTAAGCTCGTTTGAATTCGTTTGAGCTCGTTTGTCTTTTTTTTAAAAAAAATTATATATAAATTATAAAGAAAATTTTAAATTATTATTTTTATATATTTTAAAATTAATATTTTATTTATTTATAAATTATGATTTATATGTATATATAATATTTATAATAAATATATTATTTAAACAAACGTTCGCAAACAAAACTCGGGCTTGTTCGTTAACCAAACGAGCCTGTTTATGTTGTTTAACTCAGCTCGTTAACGTTCGCGAACGAGCTTTAATCGAGCCGAGTTCACGAACGACTCAGTTCGTTTAACAACTCTAAGTCTACCCCATGGAAATCAACTAATAATTGCATGTACAAAAAACATTAATAATCTAATTGCATGCATAAGAAAAATAAAACAGTCCATTCACACGAGCATTGAGAAACATCCAACATTGAATAAGAAAAACACACACAACATTAAGCAAAAGTTCAATCAAGCATAGAAAAAGAAATATATCACATAAAATACACACATATTAATAATAACGTTAAGAATACACAAAAGAAAATATATATATATCCAAAACATGCACACAATAACAAACATACTAAAAGAGATAAACATACACACAAAAATACGAAGTCAGTACTAATAAAATAATTTAATTATGCAAGCATACACAATAAATCTAGTAAATGAACATATACACGGATATTAATAGTAGAGCTGATAATATACACAAAACAATAAACAAAAGTACAACACACACACAATAAAATCAAATATTATTGTGCAAGTATACACAATAAACAACTAAATGAACAAATTATATCAAATTCACTGTGTATCTTTTGTATATACACAAACCTACCACATACACATATACACGCAAATTAATAATAGAGTTAAACATACACCAACAAAATAATATAAAAATAGTACATATATGTACACAATAAAATTAATTCTATTGTGCAACCATACACAATAAACCAACTAAATGAACAAACTATATCAATTTATTGTGCATGTTTTGTATCTATACAAAACATATTAACACAAACCAACCACATACACATATACGCACATATTAATAAATAAAAAATCAACACAAAAATAATACAAACACATACACAATAAAATCAATTCCATTGTGCAAGCATACACAATAAACCTACTAAATTATGCATCAATTTTATTGTGTATGTTTTCTATATATACATACACACAAACCTACCACATGTTAACAATAGAGTTAATTGAACATACACAAAAAAAAAAAAAAAAAAAAAAAAAAACCCAGTATAAAAACATTACAAATATGCACACAATATAATCAATGTGTTATATGTCTACCTTATGCACATATAGACATTAATAATAGAGTTAGCTAAACATATACACAAAATAATACAAAATCATTAGAAACATGCACACAATAAAATCAATTCTCTTGTGCAAATATACACAATTTTAAAATTGTGTATGTCTTGTATGTATACAAATATACACACACAAACCTACCAAATGCATGTCTACATGCATATTAATAATAAAAAGTCAAACATCACAAAATAATACACAAATAATACAAACATACTAAATAAATAATACACAAATAATACAAACATACAAACACAAACCACCCACATACAAAAATATACAAGCACATTAATAATAAAGTTAAACACAACACACAAAACAACACAAAATCAATACAAACATATGTACAATAAAATCAATTCTATTGTGCAAGCATACATAATAAACCTACTGAATGAACACACTTTATCAATTTTATTTTGTACGCACGCAAACCTACCACATGCACATATACACACAATAAATCAATAAATAACAAGGAATCACATAATAAAAATAACTAATCATACAGAAATATGAATAGATATACATACACATATCGCCTACAATGAAAATCAAGTCATAGTTGAAGTTTTCACTGACAATTATAGAACATATATATTAATCTATGGTATGTATAACATTCACAAAACTAAAAAAGAAAATCACATAACAAAAGTTCATGATCATAAACCAAATAAATAAATAATCAAGGAAATAAAGCAATTTCATAAAAGAATGCCAAGATTCTCGACCCAATCCATGCTCATTACCATGAAAAGTGCACTATAATTTCCATGAGAACCAACTGTCTCATGCAGTCAACTGCATCCTCCTTAATTCCTCATTGCACAGCCATTAATAATCGTAAGAAAACAATTTGAGAAGACAACCAAACATGCATGGGAATAAATAAGAGAACCTATAATATTCCTAAAGTTCAACCTCACATAATTCTGTCATATTGCTTCCAGAACAAGAATTATTGGGGGATAAGGAACCCCTAGTTCTTATAACCAAGAATCCCAAGCCTAGTAAAACCATTTGCCGTATCATGTAATTTTTCATTTACAACAAGAACAACATCTAGATGAATCTGTTTATTATGCTGAACAAGAACATAAAAATGGTTATCATCTATATATCAAAAACAAACAAAAATAGGCACAGCACACCTACCCCATACAAAAATAAACGTACAGTCCGGATAGATATAACAGGGCTTCTAGACATCTATCTGTATAGTCAGCAAAAAATTAACAAACAGTCCCACTAAAAGAATGCCAGCAGCAACAACAACAATAGACATACATTTATCACCGCTAGAAAGTGACATGTACCTAAAAACACTTACCTACGCTTGTAGGACCGAACAGTTATAAGAAAATCATCTTCAAAACAAAAACCACAAACCTAAAATAAATATAAAACAGCATAACAAGCCACATGGTGCTCATATTACACAGAACAATACAACAAAAATACATATATAAGAACAAATTTAACTGGAAATTACCTTATAAGAGAAGGAAGAAGGCAGTGGTGGATGGTAAGACTCATAGAAGATAGTTCTGATCCTTCCCCAAAACCGAAGAGAGTCAGTTGTAGCACTATAGCCAAATCTAGATCTCTTCCTACCTTGAACAGGCAAGAAAGAATCAAGCAAACAAAGTTGAGAAAATGTCAGAGAAAAATAAATACCTGAACACCCTGAAGCTCCATGTCAGGTAAATATTTCTTCCTTTCTTCTCATCTTATCATCTTATTAAGTGGCACTTGGCTTCCTCCCCACATCAAGAAAAGCAAATCCTACATAATTGACGGGCAGAGCATATAATAAAGCAGAGACAACATTAATAAATAGTAATAGTACCTTAAGGAAGGACATCTAGATCTTTTGTTGGCAGCATCTCCTCAAAGGATGTTACATCACCTCAGGAAATATAGAAAAAGAAAGGAGAAGTGTTAATAAGTTATTAACACAATAAACCCCATGTGGGTCCCACATAAAGAGTACAACAAATATATGATGACATCTAAATACATCCACACTCACACAATTCTTAGAGAGTACAACAAATATATGATGACATCTAAATACATCCACACTCACACAATTCTTAGTAAGTCAACATCACAGACTAATACCGGTAAAGCGGAAAAAAGAAGATTAGTCCCAAATGGATTAATGAAAGAATGATTGTAGCACAATACGCTGTAAGTTGTAAAAAATAGATAGGCACCAGCATGGCTCAAAGATTGGCGAGCATCATCAGCCCTGTCTTTACAAAAAGAAGCTATCAATTAGCATCTGAAAAAAGTGAATATTAAAATAATGTTTATAACGTACATCATTGAATGCAACCATGCCGTATAAATTTCTCAAGTAAAAGATACAATTGAAAGAAATCATGCATTGATTAAAAAAAAAAAAAGTAATATTTAAAAGTATTCCAATCCAAAGAAAATGTGCAAAAGGTTATATGTAATATTTTAGCACAAGTTGTAAGCTGGTTGCTAACAAGAAGTCATGCTATCCAATGTTAAAAAAAATATAATATTTTATCGAATCTTTTATTAAGGTTGATGAAAATTTAGAGAATATACACACTCAATAAATTGAAATGAATTCAATGACAAAGCACTAATCGGCCACACCATGGCTGCAAAATATCCTGTCGCATGTCATATGACATGCCTTCCGGACTGCCCCGCCAAGATACGGGCGATTTTATTATTGATGCTCAGCTGAACTCAGATCTTCCCATACCTCATCATTTAGCTCAGATTGAAAAACAAAAAATAACAATATAACTTGATTGTATAATTGAAAAATAGGTCAAGAGAGCTAAAAAGCATTATTTGAAAGTGGACCAAGCTGAAAAATATAGTTGCATCGGGCATGTAGATAAAACTTTCATGAAAAACAATCTAGTAAAGGTGAATAATGAACGGTGAATAACCCGCTGGGAGAACAAACTAGAAAAATTAAACTATGTAATCAACAGAGTGAAACCAAACCAAAACAGGAAAATGAACTCAGCCTAAACCTGTCAAAATACAACCTAAGTTAGAGCCAGAGCAAGATCCAAATCCAAATCCAAACCTAAAAAAGCCACACCAAAAAGCAAGACTAGTATAACCACAACATGAACGTAAAGACCCAACCCAATCAAAGAAGAGCCTAGAGCTGGAACCAAACTCAAACCCGACCCAGAACCCCACCTAAGCTAGAGCAGAAGTTAGATTCAAAACCAACTGAGAATCACATAAGCCAGAGTTGAACCTGAACCAGGGCCATGCTAGTGTTGGAACTAACTTGAACCTGACCATGGAATCACCAGACCCATAGCCAAAGCCAGAACCAAACACGAACTAGAACCCCAACCATACAAGAACTGCACCAAAGATAGAGCCAAACCAAATCCAAGCCAAGCTAAAGCCATATACGATCCAACCCCAAGCTAGAGCCAGAACTACACCCAAACACAACATAGAATCTCCTAAGTTCGTGTCAGAGCCAGAGCCGAACCCAGGCTTGAACCCAAACCAAATCCAGAATCACGACAGAACACAAACTACTCAGAATCACCTGAGCCAGAGTAAAAGTCATAGCCGATCCCCAACTAGAACCCCATCCGGACAAGAGCTAGACCTTGAAAACAAAACATGAATTAAACCCGAGCTTGACTGGAGCCAAAACCAGAATCACCTGAGCAATAGCCACAGCCAAAATCGAACCAAACCATCAAGAATTTAAAGATAAATTGTTCTTTCAAGAACCTAAAATCGAAGGGAGCAGAACACCAAAAATGGCTTAAAGAAACGAGTGAGAGAGGGTTTTTGAGACAATAAAATTTTCTTCCTCCGAAAACCGAAATTCCTAAATTCTTATAAACCCTAACATTTCTTGGAAACATTCCCGTTGTAACGAAGGAGAAAATCAAAGTGAAGCACCAAATCAAATTCATGTGCATACGAATATACTCTACACCGTGAAACTGAAAATCAGTAAGCAGTGAGTCAACCCAAGCGAATATACTCTACCTGTGGATTGGTAACTCTCGATAGCATTCGCAAATCAAATCCTTGATTCAACGAAAACTGCATACCGATGGGCGTGGTCGGCGGCGGCGTTCGTATTCCTCCGTTGGATCCTCCTCTATTCCACCGGAAACTTCAAAAGCCAGAATCAGAATCCTAAACCACCTCTAACCATGAGTTGAACCTTAAACCGTAGAGGAGAAATGGGATGCCTACGGTAGCCTGCACTGCAAGGATAGGGAGATGAGAATGAGATTATTATTATACTATATTATATATATATATATAATATTGTTATAAGGAAATAGTGTAACGGTCGGATTTTTGCAATCAATTAGCAGATTTTGTGATATTCTTACCATCTTTTTATTAGGTTTCAATATCTGAGAATTTTTCTTTTTATCAAATCAATATTTGAGAATTTTTGTGGCCGTTACAAGGAAATAATTGTTTTTAAACATTACTTCTAAGGTTGCGTTTGTTTTGTGAGATTTTGATATTGGGATTGGATTTCGAATATAATAAGATTTTAAACTAAAACTGTTTATTTAATATAATATAAATATATATCGGTAATGATTTGATATTTTTATAGGCAAATAAAATGAAATAGTTAATCTAGCTTCAAACCCCACCAACAAATTAGTAGTATTATTTACTTTTTTTCAAATGTATTAAATATTTTTATTTTTTTTTATAAAAGAAAACTAGAAAATTATAAATATTTTTTAAATATAACAAATTTGAATGTGGTGTATTAAATTAAAAGTTATCAAATCTAGGCTTCATTTAAACAAGAGATTTTTTTAGAGTTTTAAGATTTTAAAAATTTTAAAAATAATAAAAAATTAGTATTAAATATGATTTTTTTAGTAAAAATATATTTAATATAATATTAATTTTAAAAAATAGAGCCAAATTTTAAAAAATATTGTGTAACCAGTGTGTTCATTATTATCTCAAGTATTTTCCAATTAAGGTTTATTAAAAATTATGGATTATAGTATATCGACTTTGATTTAAATGTTAAGCGGGTTAGTTTGGTTCATAGACTTTTTTATCTGATTAAAATTCTACAGTATGATTTATATATAATGAGATTTATTATTATATTTAGTATTTGGAATCCTATCATATGTTTAATCGGTAAAATTATGCGCGACATCTTGTTTCTTTATTTAGTAGAATTCATATTTGATGGGATTTATTATATTTAGTATTTGGAATCTTATAGTATGTTTTGTTGGTAAAATTATGCAGGACATCTTGTTTGTTTCTCTATATGAGTGAAAGGATTTGAATTTTTTATATTATAAATGACATAATTGTGTCCCCATAGATTTTATTTATTTTGATAAATTAAATCTCTATTTTATAAGTAATATGAATTGAAAATGTATCAATAATTTTACAGGGATGACAATAGGTTCACGTAAACTCGAGACCTGACCTCGACCCAACCTATTTATTCGAACTTGAGTCCAATTATTTGAGTATTGGGTTTAGATCTGGGTCATGTTCGAGGTATTCTAATCGGGTCCGAATCGGGTCTAAAGGCGGACCCTATCTGCATCTGGACTCGATTTATAATATTAATATATATCAACTATACATATAAAAAAATAATTTCTAACAATATAATTATATTAAAACTATCTTTTAGTTTTATTTATTTATTTTTTATTATAATATTTTTTTTAATAAAATACATAAATTTTAATATATATCAAGTCCTGTAATGTGCATTTTGAATTAAAATTTTAAGAATTGTAAAAAAAATGGATTTGTCGGATCCATTGGGTCTTACCGGGTATAGTTTCGGCTGAATCCGGTATAATCGGATCCAATTTGAGTCTTGGGTCTAACAATATATATTCGGGCGGATCTAAGTTCCAACCGAACCCGACTCATTGGCATCCCCGTAATTTTGTAATTCAAATAATTTATAATAAATAATAATTTAAAACAATGAGTTTATTAATTTATTTTAAAAAAATATTGTCCATAAAAAATAATATAAATTTTAATTTAAGTATATAATTCAAATAATAATTAATTTTACAAATTATTTAATTTTTATTTTATATAAATATGTTTATAATATATAATATTATTTCTTTATATAAAAGTAATTAAAATCTCACTACTAAAAAATTCCTTTATTTGTAGAATTTTGGATCCTTTTTTTTAAATTTTATTATTTTAAAGTGCTATTCGATTGAGATTTTAATAAATTTTTTTTTTTTATTTTAAAAAGTTTATGATTTCTGTGGATTTAGAAAATCCACATAGTCTATCCTGAGTGAGTTTGAGTTTGATGGATTTTAATAAATTGATTTAAATGGATTTCTACCGATTTGATTAAATTCTTTATGGATTTATAGTAATTTTGTATGATTGTAAAATATTTTTTTTTATGAATATATATTAATTATATAAATTTATATCAAACACAAATTTTATAAATATAATACATTTATAATTAAAATTATTACATATTATTATATTTTTATAAAAAAAAAATTAATATTAATAAATAATCTATAATTATTAATAATGTAAAAGTATTGTAACATCTGTAACACTACTATATCAAATTAGTATTATAATTCTTTATTAGTTATTATTATTTATATAACTTTTTTACATAAAAATAAATACGCAAATAAATAAAATAAAAATATAATTTAAGAATTTTTTTAAAAATATATTAAAATAAATAAATAAATAAATATAAATTAACGGTTCAATAAAATATATATATTTAAATATATATTTCACCGTTATTAGAATGATAATATAGTGTATCCATTAAAAGTTGAATACTTTCGTATTTTAAAAGACTTTTAAAATTTGTATTGAATACCTTCAAATTTTAAAAGACTAAAAGTCTGGTCCGGATTTTAAAAGTCCAACAAAATCTTCAAAATCTAAATTGAATACACCCCCTAAATTTCATCGTTTTTTTTTTTGTTTTATTCAAACATAAATTTTATGGGATTTCAAAAACCAAATCTCATCGAATCATATTTTATTACTAAATATTTATATTAGAAATTTTACGGATATTTATTTCAATGGTAAATTATATAACACCCTTTGTGTTTTTAGTAAAAGTGCATAAAATAGAGGTGTTTTATTTATTGTGTAAAACTCTATTGTATTAATATAAAAGTTTGCATGAAACACCCTATTTGTCCAAAGTTGTGGTACCTAAATTACGCAAGATTCATACAAAAACTGTAAAATATTTTAAATAATTTTTTTTTAATAAAATAAATATATAAATAATCCTTCATTTTATAATTTTGAAGACAAATTGTTATCTGGTTTTATAAAAATTATAAAAATAAATGATTTAATCAAGTATTTATTATTTATTTTATTCAAAACTTATTTAAAATATTTTACACTTTTTATTTTTATAAAACTTAATTTAGATTTTTATTTAGAATCAAATATCGGCTTTGGACAAGAAGGGTATTTTATGCTAACTTTATATTAATACAAAGAGATTTAACGTAATAAATAAAACACCATGTTTTATACATTTTTACTAAAATCTCATGGAATGTTATATGATTTACCCTTATTTTAATGAAATACAATATCTAGCATAATAATAACTTGATTTTCATCTAATTTATTGAACAAGATTTTAAAAAATATTTATTATATTAATTAATTTATTTTTATTAATATTAATATATTTATTTTTATATTATAAGATTGTCTTTATAATAGTGCATGTAGTAGTTATATTAAATAAGAATTGGAAAATATATATAAGTAATGATTTTTGTCTGGTTTTTATATTCTCCTTATTATTTTTTAACACGGTGGTGTTTGTTTTGGAATTATTTAATTTTTTTATTGTACATAGCAGTGTTTTTATTCTAATAAGATGCCACGTCAGATCTATTAAATATAGGTACGTTAACGGGACGGATTCGGAACGGATTTTGCACGCTTCGAGACCCGTTTCGCTCCGGTTCGGCGCCAACTTGACAAATTCATTTTTTAAAAAAAAATAAAATAAAATATAACTTTTTTTAAAATAATGTAATACTAAAAATAAAAATATGCATAAAAGTATCAAGAAATAAGAATAATTAAATATTGTCAATAGTCCGCGGCGATGATGGTTAGCTATGGTCCCGATTATAAAGAGAATTGTAGAATAAACAAATGAGAAGACAAATTTAATTTAAAATTAAAGTTCTATTTTATATTTAATTTTTTTAAAATAAATAAATAATAAAATTAATATTACATAAAAATATAAATAAATTATAATAATTATTTAAATATCTCAGTTCGGGTCCGGAAAGAAGCGTGTTTTTAATAAAACCCGTAACTCTCCCCGAATTCAGTCTGGTCTAAAACTCAAAATCCACAGCCCACCTAGACCAAATATTTTAGACCCATCCCATTTGACGACATGCCTAATTAAATCCACATTAATATTTCATTAGTTTTTTTTAACTATGAGATCAAAATTGATTAAAAAATTTTATAACGAGACAAAAAATAATGAATTTTTTATAACGAATCAAAATTGATTTTATTTTTATTGGGAACGCATTTTTTATTTTAATTTTTCCCTAAAATTAACAATATTCAATGCAAATGCAAGTAAAATTAATTACTCTAAATTCATTTTAGTAAATAGATAATAATTAGCATTAATTGTAAAAAAAAAAAAAAACTCAAATTCAATCCAACCCGTCAAAATAAACTATACATAATAATTGCATGTACAAAAAAAAAAAAAATAAATAAATAAATAAATAATCTAAAAATACAAGCTAATTGCATGCATAAGAAATAAACAATTCATTCACACAAGCACACATTGAATAAGAAAAACACACACAACACAATAAGTAAAGTTCAATCAAGCTTAGAAAAAGAAATATATCACATAAAATACACACATATTAATAATAAAGTTAAGAATACACAAGAAAAAAAAAAAAAAAAAAAAAAAAATCAAAACATACACACAATAACAAACATACTAAAAGAGTTAAACATACACACAAAATATAAATTGTATTATGCAAACATACAACATAAACCTACTAAAAGAATATTCTATATCAATTTTATTTTATTATGTACGTATTGTGTTTACAAACATACACATACAAAGCTACATGCACATATGCAGGTATAATAATAGAGAGTAAAAAACATACAAACAAAAAAAATACAAAAACAGTACTAATATACACATAATAAAATCAATTTAATTATGCAAGCATACACAATAAATCTAGTAAATGAACATATACCCGAATATTAACAATAGAGCTAATATACACACAAAAAATAAATAAATAACAACACTAACAATAAAATCAATATTATTGTGCAAGTATACACAATAAACAAACTAAATGAACAAATTATATCAATTTCAGTGTACATCTTTTGTATATACTCAAACATAGTAATAATGAAGTTAAACATACACACACAAAAAAATTATAAAAATAGTACATATATATATATACACAATAAAACTAATTCGATTGTGTAAGCATACACAATAAACCAACTAAACGAACAAACCATATCAATTTTAGTGTGTATGTATACAAACATATAAACACAAACCAACATATACACATATATTAATAATAATAATAAAGTTCAAACATACAAACAAAACAACACAAAAATAATACAAAACATATACACAATAAAATCAATTCTATTGTGCTACCATCCACAATGAACCTACTAAATACTGCATATATTTTATTGTGTATGTTTTCTATATATATATATACAAACACAAACCTACAACATGTTACACGCACATTAATAATAGAATTGGTTGAACATACACAAAACAATACAAACATGCACATAATAAAATCAATTCTATTGTGCATACCTCATGCACATATAATAATAGAGTGAGTTAAACATATACACAAAATAATACAAGAACATTTGAAACATCCACACAATAAAATCAATTCTATTGCGCAAGCATACACAATAAACCTACTAATGAACATAATATATCAACTTTATTGTGTATGTCTTGTATGTATAAAACATACACCCACAAACCTACCACATGCATAGAAATGCATGTTAATAATAGAGAGTTAAACATCACAAAATAATACACAAATAATATACACAATAAATCAACTAAAATGAACTATATCAATTTTGTTGTGTATGTCTTGTAGGTATACAAACATACAAACACCCACATACACATATAGAAACTTATTAATAATAAAGTTAAACACAATACACAAAATCAATACACAATCAAACCAGTTCTATTGTGCAAGCATACATAATAAACCTACTAAATGAACACACTTCATCAATTTTATTTTGTACACACGCAAATCTACCATGCACATATACACACAATAAATCAATAAATGACAAGGAATCACATAATAAAAATAATACAAGTTACATTGTAAAGTTATTGCAATATATAAGAATAAAATTCACTCAAAAACTAAATCATACACAAATATGAATAAATACTAAGCATATGCAATGAAAATCAAGTCATAGTTGAAGTTTTCATTGACAATTGTAGAACATATATATTAATCTATGGTATGTATAACATTCACAAGAATAAAGAAGAAAATCACATAACAAAAGTTCATGATCATAAACCAAATGAATAAAAAATCGAGGAAATAAAGCAATTTCATAAAAGAATGCCAAAATTCTCCACCCGACCCATGCTCATTACCTTGCAAAGTGCACTATAATTTCCATGAGAGTCCACTGTCTCATGCAGTCCACTGCATCTGCCTTAATTCATCAACCTCATTGCACAGCCATCATTAATAGTAACAAAACAATTTGAGAAGACAACCAAACATGCATGGGAATAAATAAGAGGACCTATAATATTCCTAAAGTTCAACCTCACATAGTTCTGTCGTATTGCTTCCAGAACAAGAATTATTGGGGGATAAGGAACCTTTAGTTCTTATAACCAAGAATTCCAAGCCTAGTAAAACCATTTCACATATCAGTGTGGTATTCATTTACAACAAGAACATCATCTAGATGAATCTATTTATTTTTCTGAACAAGAACATCATCTAGATGAATCTATTTATTTTTCTGAACAAGAACAAAAAAATAGTTATCATCTATATTTCGAAAACAAACAAAAATAGGCACAGCACACCTACCCCATACAAAAAATTAATCATACAGTCCAGATAGATATAACAGGCAAAAAATTAACAAACAGTCCCACTAAAAGAATGCCAGCAGCAACAACAACAATAGACACACATTTATCACCACTAGAAAGTGACATGTACCTAAAAACACTTACCTACGCCTGTAGGACCGAACAGTTATAAGAAAATCATCTTCAAAACAAAAACCACAAACCTAAAATAAATATAAAGGCAGTGGTGGATGGTAAGACTCATAGAAGATTGTTCTGATCCTTTCCCAAAACCGAAGAGAGTCAGTTGTAGCACTATAGCCAAATCTAGATCTCTTCCTACCTTGAACAGGCCAGAAAGAATCAAGCAAACAAAGTTGAGAAAATGTCACAGAAAAATAAATACCTGAACACGCTGAAGCTCCATGTCAGGTAAAAATTTCTTCCCTCCTCATCTTATCATCTTATTAAGTGGCACTTGGCTTCCTCCCCACATCAAGAAAGGCAAAACCTACATAATTGATGGGCAGAGCATATAATAAAGAAGAGACAAACATTATTAAATAGTAATAGTACCTTAAGGAAGGACATCTAGATCTTTTGATGGCATCTCCTCACTGGATGTTACATCACCTCAGGCAATGAAGAAAAAGAAAGGAGAAGTGTTAATAAGTTATTAACACAATAAACCCCATGTGGGTCCCACATAAAGAGTACAACAAATATATGATGACATCTAAATACATCCACACTCATACAATTCTTAGTAAGTGAACATCACAGACTAATACCGGTAAAGAGGAAAAAAGAAGAGAAGTCCGAAATGGATTAATGAAAGAATGATTTTAGCACAATATGCTGTAAGTTGTAAAAAATAAATAGGCACCAGCATGGCTCAAAGATTGGCGAGCATCATCAGCCCTGTCTTTACCAAAATAAGCTATTAATTAGTATCTGAAAAAAGTGGATATTAAAATAATGCTTATAACGAACATCATTGAATGCAACCATGCCGTATAAATTTCTCAAGTAAAAGATACAATTGAAGAAAATCATGCATTGATTAAAAAAAAAAAAAGAAGTAATATTTAAAAGTATTCCAATCCAAAGAAAATGTGCAAAAGGCTATATGTAATATTTTAGCACAAGTTGTAAGCTGGACGCTAACAAGAAGTCATGCTATCCAATGTACAAAAAAATATAATATTTTATCGATTCTATTATTAAGGTTGATGAACATTTAGAATATGTACACTCAATAAATTGAAATGAATTCAATGACAAAGCACTAATCGGCCACGCCATGGCTGCAAAATATCCTGTTGCATGTCATATGACATGCCTTCCGGACTGCCCCGCCAAGATACAGGCGATTTTATTATTGATGCTCAGCTGAACTCAGATCTTCCCATACCTCATCATTTAGTTCAGATTGAAAAACGAAAAATAACAATATAACTTGATTGTATAATTGAAAAAATAGGTCAAGAGAGCTTAAAAGCATTATTTGAAAGTGGACCAAGCTTAAAAATATAGTTGCATTAGGCATGTAGATAAAATTTTCATGAAAAACAATCTAGTAAAGGTGAATAATGAACGGTGAATAACCCGGAACAAACTAGAAAAATTAAACTATGTAATCAACACTAGTGAAGCCAAACCAAAACAGGAAAATGAACTCCGCATAAACCTGTCAAAATACAACCTAATTTAGAGACAGAGCAAGATCCAAATCCAAATCCAAACATGAAAAAGCCAAACCAAAAAGCAAGACTAGTATAACCACAACATGAACGTAAAGACCCAACCCAATCAAAGAAGAGCCCAGAGCTGGAACCAAACTCAAACCCGACCCAGAACCCCACCTAAGCCAGAGCAGAAATTAGATTCAAACCCAACCAAGAATCACATAAGCCAAAGTTGAACCTGAACCAGGGCCATGCTAGAGTTGGAACTAACTTGAACCAGACCCTGAATCACCCGAGCCATAGCCAAAGCCAGAACCAAACACAAACTAGAACCCGACCCATACAAGAACTGCACCAAAGATACAGCCAAACAAAATCCAAGCCCAAGCTAAAGCCAGATCCGATCCAAACTCAAGCTAGAGCCAGAACTAAACCCAAACACACGATAGAATCACCTAAGTTCGTGTCAGAGCCAGAACCGAACCCAGGCTTGAACCCAAACCAAATCCAGAATCACGACAGAACCCAAACTACTCAGAATCACCTGAGCCAGAGTAAAAGTCATAGCCGATCCCCAACTAGAACCCCATCCGGACAAGAGCTAGACCTTGAAACCAAAACATGAATTAAACCCGAGCTTAGCCCGAGCTTGACTGGAGCCAAAACCAGAATCACCTGAGCAATAGCCACAGGCAAAATCGAACCAAAACCCGAACCAAACCATCAAGAATATAAAGATAAATTGTTCTTTCAAGAACCTAAAATCGAAGGGAGCAGAACACCAAAAATGGGTGAAAGAAACGAGTGAGAGAGGGGTTTTGAGACAATGAAATTTTCTTCCTCCGAAAACCGAAATTCCTAAATTCTTCTAAACCCTAACATTTCTTGGAAACATTCCCGTTGTAACGAAGGAGAAAATCAAAGTGAAGCACCAAATCAAATTCATGTGCATACGAATATACTCTACACCGTGAAACTGAAAATCCGTAAGCAGTGAGTCAACCCAAGCGAATATACTCTACCTGTGGATTGGTCACTCTCGATAGCATTCGCAAATCAAATCCTTGATTCAACGAAAACTGCATACCGATGGGCGTGGTCGTCCGCGGCGTTCGTATTCCTCCATTGGATCCTCCTCTATTCCACCGGAAACTTCGAAAGCCAGAACCCGAAACCACCTCTAACCATGAGTTGAACCTTAAACCGTAGAGGAGGAGAAATGGGATGCCTATGGTAGCCTGCATTGCAAGGATAGGGCGAGGAGAATGAGATTATTATTATTATTATACTATATATACATAATGTTATTATAAGGAAATAGTGTAACGGTCGGATATTTGCAATCAATTAGAAGATTTTGTAATATTCTTACCATATTTTTATTTAGCCAAATACTGTTGGAAGGAAACAATGCAAAATTAGGTTTCAATATCTGAGATTCTTTTTTTTTTTTTTTTTATGGGATCAATATTGAAAAATCTTTTGTGGCCCTTGTACAAGGAAATAACCTTTTCTAAAACAATACTTCAAAGGTTGCTCTTGTTTGTGAGGTTTTGATATTGGGATTGGATTTTGAATTTAATAAAATTTTAAATTAAAATTGTTGTTTAATATGATATAAACGTCCGCGGTTCGCGGACTGATTAAGAATTATCAGCATAGTGTTTATTTGTTATTTTTCCTTAGATTATATATTAATCCACTTGTTGATATTAAATTGAAGGGTAAAATAGTAGTTTAGTTTTTATTTTCTTCTTCGTCATTATTTATGCAACATACTTATTTCTCTTTTGCATCGTCAATTTCTAATTTCTTCTTATTTAATGCATATAATTAGTTTATTATATATTTTTATGTTCCTCTCATGCATAAGAAATATACATATAAATAAATAAACATAAAAAATTAAAAATCCATATAAGATGAAAGATGAATTCAAATACAAAAACTACAAAATTAATTCATCAATAAATTAAGTAATTATATATATGTAAAATAAGTGAATAAAATAAAAATAATAAAATATTGGGAAGAGAAAATCAAGACAATCAACATAAGAGGATGGAGCGTAAATGCTCGCTTTTTAAATATTATTGTTATGCTATCCTATAGTTAATATTGTGTTATTATAATCTAATTATTGTGCTCTTGTGATATAATAGTTGTATTTTTGTGATATAATATTATGTTCTTATATATAATGATTGTACTCTTGTGATATAACTGGTATACTTGTGTGATATAATTGTGCTTCTGTATTCATATAAAATTAGGATGAAACAATAGTAATTGTGAAGAGGCACTCTAATTATTATTATTATTTTATTGTGCTATTTCAAAATTACTATTGTGCTTTTTTAAAATAATTTTTGTACTTTTTAAATATTTTTATTGTGCTTTTTTTATATATAATTTGTGCTTGTATTATATAATCATTGTACTATCGCAATATAATAATTGTAAAAGTAACAAAAAATAAATAACTAAGCATAGAATATAATACTTATTTTTATTTATTGTAAGAAATTAAGTATATTTCCGTTAAAAGCACTACGATTAAATAATGAAAGTATAGAATATAATACTTTGCAGTGTTCTATTCAAAAAGTTAGTACTTTTGACAAGCTTTTTGTTGAGGGCTCTTTGATAAAAGAAGCAATGCTCTCTGTCAATAGAGCTAGTGTTTTCTGTTAACAAAAGCCGTGCTTTATGTGAATAAAGATGGTGCTCTATAAATTTTTAAACTCAGTAGTGTTATTTTTGTGCTTTTAAAAAATAATACCTCCTCCGTCACAAATAATATGGACATTTGGGATGAGCATGTAAATTAAAAAATAATAGTATTATATTAAGAGCGAGTGTAAAAGTAATTTTAAAAGATCAAAAAATGTCCCTATTTTATGTAATTATTATGAAAAAGTGATGATAGTTTTGTAAAAAAAATAGGGATGTAACTACTAAAAATGAAAATGAGACTATCGTTTTGGACGGACAAAAATACATAATGAAACTATTGTTTTGGGACGGATTGAGTAGTTGTGTTCTTTTTATAATTATTATTGTGTTTTTCTAAAATTATTATAATATTTTTTTTACGAAATTTATCCCTGAAAATAATACTAATTATTTTAATTTTCTTTACTATCTTCGTAACAGTACTGTAATTATGTAATCATTTCTACAAGTATAATCATTACCTAATTCTGCTCCACGTACCATAAAAGTTACAGAGAATTTTATTTTAATATCTTTATTATTATTGTGCTCTTTTGAAATAATTTTTATGATAGTTGTGCTATTTAAATATTGTTATTGTGCTATTATATAATTAATATGGTGCTTATAATTATTATCTTTTTCATATAATTTTATTAAATATCTTTCTCTTTCACTGCAATGACTTTCTTGGTTGTCGTCTTTACACTCTACTTCTCATTCTCACATCAACAAATTATCCGCATATATATATATATGTATATATATTGTTGTGTCTCTCTCTCAACTCCTTTTTAACACAAATAAAAATACAAACACGAGAATGATTTAGTTAAGAGCACATCTATTAAATAATAAAAACATCGAACACAATAATAAAAAGTACTACAGTATTTTGTTTATAAACTAGAATTAAATACACTATTTAAAGAATATAGTAAAATTACAATATTAACCTTATTTATTATTAATCATTGAATATTAATTAATAAGATCCAATGATGATGATTTAACAGCTACCATGTTGATTCTTAAAACATAGGCATGGTAACCGAGCCTAAACCCTAAGCCCGATATAAATATGTGTTGAATTAAATGTAAAATTAAATTTTAATATGATATAATAAATAA
Organism: Andrographis paniculata; assembly: GCF_009805555.1. Lineage (NCBI taxonomy): Eukaryota > Viridiplantae > Streptophyta > Magnoliopsida > Lamiales > Acanthaceae > Andrographis > Andrographis paniculata. The sequence continues at coordinate 2,969,646 of NW_026137589.1, forward strand.
ATGATTGGTATTTAAATGTAAAAAAATAGTAATCCCTCCGTCCCATTGTTCATGTCCACCTTTTCATTTCCGTCTCTCTCACTTATTTTGTCACTTTCTTTTTTTGGAAAATAATTATACACTTTAATCTTATTTTTAAAAATTTAATTTATAATTTTTTTAATTTTAATTATACTAATTATTTATCTTAATTTTAATCTATAATTTTTTTTTATTATACGAAAATTATTTTCTCTAATATATTTTTAATTATTTACTAATTATACCACTCGTAAATTTCTGTATCTACAATAAGGCGGACAAATATCCGGGACGGAGGAAATAAAATCTAACTCAAAATTCCACAAACAAAAAATTAGTATATTATTTAGATTTTACAAAATTTTGATAGTATATATTTTTAATTTTCGAAAAATATAAATATTTACTAAATTATTTAATATAAATTTTTTTTAGTAAAAAAATATATTTAATATAATATTTTTTAAAAAATAAAGTCAAATTTTTAAAAATACACATAATAAATAATAATAATAATTTTAAATTTAAAGTTAAAAAAAATTAGTTATTAATATTTTTTTATTCATTTAAAAAATTTTCTACATATATATTTATTATTAAAATATTAAAATATAATTAAAAAATAAATTGGGGTGGGCGCAAAGGAGGCTGTAGTACCGTCTCTCACTAGCTACTGTGATAATTGTAACTAATACTTTCATTTACAAAGGGTACCTTTCTTTAGCAATATTTTCTCTAATTTTACTATTTGAATTCCGTATTTTCTCGAAAAATTATATATATTTTTCACAAAATATTCCATCAAAATATTATTTTTATATCAAATTTAAATCAAATTTTTTCTAAACTCATCAATAAAATAAAAAAACAGACCCTAAATAATTGATTTCAACGTTTTTGAATTAATTTAATTACGATATTAAATTTTATCGATTAATTTGACCAACGATTAGAAGAGAAATATGCGAGGGTGTGGGGAGGCGGGGTTAGAAATTTAGATTTTTGATATTTAATATTACAAGCCGATGATCCGGGTTTAGCAAAATATAAAAATTATATAATATGATAGGGTGTGTTTGTTTTGTGTTTTGATTTGAACAAAATTTTTATAAGGAAACAAACCTTAATTATTTTAAGATAAAATATTATATTAAATATAAAATTAAAAAAATATATACAAATTGCAATTATATTTTGGATTCTTAAAAACAACAATTCTTTATGATTTGAATTATCAACTACTATTTTAAAACCTGAAATTTTAAAACATCAAATGAAACTTTTGTTTAAATAGCTATTCAAAATTAAATTCTAACCTAACCAAAACAAAAATCATTCAAATTTATCATCGATATACTATATAGGAGGACGGTGACAATCATTATATCTCTTTTCTCAAAATTTTTGAATTAATTTGTTTTCTTTGAAATAACTTTGAATAGATTTTACTAATAAATTTTTATATATGTGGACAAAACTCTACACCATTGAAACTAAATATGATTTAAAAAATTTACTAACAAGGTAAAAAATATCATGTATTCAACTATTTACTAAAGAAAAAAAAAAAAAAAAAACTACAAAATAGAGTATGTTTTATTTTTAGCATAAAACTCAATTGGTGATCAAGTCTGTTTACAATAAAAAAATTAATACTATTATGTAAATGATTTTTAAAGACGAATATGTGCCTTAATTTTTTTATATATAATATTGGAGAAACAAGTGTGTTTGTAAAGGTATTTTGAGTTTCAAATAACAAAATTTTAAATTATAAATAGATATTGATGTGATATTTTAAATATAAAATTAATTTTTAGTCTAATATAAAAAAAAATAAAAATATAAGTTTGGTTTGATTTTCGCTTTTTTGTTCTCGCAATAGTCCAATACTATTTTTAAGTGGGATTCTAAAAAATAAAAACAAAAAAACAAAAAATATTTTATACAACAGTAAAATACTCATTGCAAAAAAATCAAATATTTAAATTAAAATAAATAATATAGTTAATATTTTTTACACAATCTTTTATATCATACAATAAAAATCATTTTATCTAAAACATTAGGCGAATGTTGTCAAACAAACAAATCCAACATTTTTTAAAACTTTTTTTACTACTAAATATTTATATTTTAGATTTGAGGATATTTATTTTAATGAAATACTTATCTAACGTAATAATAACTTGATCTTCATCTAATGTATTATACTATTATAACATGAGTTTTATAATATTTATTTTTATACTATAAGATTATCTTCATAATATGTGCATTTTAGTTACATTACGTATGAAAAAAAAATATATTTATAAGTAATGGTTTATCTGATTTTATATTCTACACGGCCTTATTTGTTTTGAAATTATTTGATTTTTTATTATAGATGGTCGTGTTGTTTTAAATACTGTCATATTAATCCTAATCAAATTCCACATCAAAATCCATTAAATCCACATCATTAGTTTTTTAACTATTAAGATCGAAATTGATTAAAATTTTTTACAATAAGACCAAAAATGAGAAATTTTTTATTAAAAAACCAAAATTGATTTTATTTTCATTGGGACAATTTTTTATTTTTTTTTTCCCTAAAATTAACAATATTTGATGCAAATGCTGGTAAAATAAATTACTCTAAATTCATTTTAGTAAATCGATCACAATTAGCATTAAGGAAGCATTGTTAAAAAAAATTAATAATTGCATGTACAAAAATAATTAATAATCAAAATACATGCTAATTGCATGCAAAAGAAATAAACAATCAAGAAAAACATAAAATACACACATATTAAATAAGAAAAACACATACTTCTAATAAGAAAATAAAGCTCAATCAAGCATCGAAAAAGAGATATATCACATAAAATACACACATATTAAATACTAAAATTAAGAATACAAAAAAAAAAAAAAAAAAAATTCCAAAACATGCACACAATTAATAACCAACATACTAAAAGAATATATCCTATATCAATTTTATTTTGTATGTATTGTGTTTACAAACATTCACATGGTACATGCACATAGGAAGGGAAACATACACAAAAAAAATACAAAAACAGTACTAATATACACATAATAAAATCAATTTCATTATGCAAGCATACACAATAAATCTAGTAAATGAACATATACCCGAATATTAACAATAGAGCTAATATACACACAAAAAATAAATAAATAACAACACTAACAATAAAATCAATATTATTGTGCAAGTATACACAATAAACAAACTAAATGAACAAATTATATCAATTTCATTGTACATCTTTTGTATATACTCAAACCTACCACATACATACACATATACACGCAAATTAATAATAGAGTTAAACATACACCAACAAAATAATAGAAAAATAGTACATATATATACACAATAAAATTAATTCTATCGTGCAACCATACACGATGAATCTACTAAATGCTGCATATATTTTATTGTGTATGTTTTCTACATATTACGCGCACATTAATAATAGAGTTACTTGAACATACACACAATAAAATCAATTCTATTGTGCATACCTCATGCACATATAATAATAAACAAGATAATACAAGAACATTAGAAACATCCACGCAATAAAGTAAACCAACTAATGAACATAATATATCAACTTTATTGTCTTGTATGTATAAAAACATACACCCACAAACCTACCTCATGCATATAAAAATGCATATTAATAATACACAAATAATATACAAACATACACAATAAATCAACTAAATGAACTATATCAATTTTATTGTGTGTATACAAACACAAACCACCCACATACACATATAGAAGCTTATTAATAATAAAGTTAAACACAACACATAAAATCAATACAAACATATACACAATAAAAATCGGTTCTATTGTGCAGCACACATAATAAACCTACTAAACGAACACACTTCATCAATTTTATTTTGTATACACGCAACCCTACCACATGCACATATACACACAATAAATCAATAAATAACAAGGAATCACATAATAAAAATAACACAAGTTACATTGTAAAGTTATTGCAATATACAAGAATAAAATTCACTCAAAAACTAATCATATAGAAATATAAAGAGATATATATACATACACATATCACCTGCAATGAAAATCAAGTCATAGTCAAAGTTTTCACCGACAATTGTAGAACATATATATTAATCTATGGTATGTATAACATTCACAAGACTAAAGCAGAAAATCACATAACAAAAGTGAGATCATAAACCAAATGAATAAAGAATCGAGGAAATAAAACAATTTCATAAAAGAATGCCAAGATTCTCCACCTGATCCATGAGAACCAACCGTCTCATGCAGTCCACTGCATCTGCCTAAATTCATCAAGCTCATGAATTCCTCATTGCACAGCCATTAATATTCCTAAAGTTCAAATCTCACACAGTTCTATCATATTGCTTCCAGAACAAGAATTATTGGGGGATAAGGAACCTTTAGTTCTCATAACCAAGAATCCCAAGTCTAGTAAAACCATTTGCAAGCAATATCAGTGTAATATTCATTTACAACAAGAACAACGTTTAGATGAATCTGTTTATTTTGCTGAACAAGAACATAAAAATGGTTATCATATCTATATATCAAAAACAAACAAAAATAGGCACAGCACACCTACCCCATACAAAAAATAAACATACAGTCTGGATAGATATAACGGGGCTTCTAAACATCTGTATAGTCAGCAAAAAATTAACAAACACTCCCACTAAAAGAATGGCAGCAGCAACAACAACAATAGACACACATTTATCACCACTAATTACCTTCTTCTCCCTGCTAATTTGCAAAAGTAGCAATATAACTTTGATAATTTGATCGAAAATAAGGCCAGAAGAGCTTTCTTAAAACAATGACAGTGATATAGAAAATGACATGTACCTAAATCAGAATTAATCATCTCATAAATAGAAACACTTACCTAGCAGTTATAAGAAAATCATCTTCAAAACAAAAATCGAAACCACAAACCTAAATCAAGGATCAAAAAACTCAAATAAATGTATAACAGCATAACAAACCACATTGTGCTCATTTACACGGAACAACACAACAAAAATACATATATAACAAATTAACTGGAACTTACCTTATAAGATTCAAAAAAGATCATTTTGATCCTTTGCCAAAACGGAAGAGAGTGGGTTGTAGCACTATATCCAAATCTAGATATCTTCCTACCATGAACAACTGCAAGAAAGAGTCAAGCAAACAATGCTGAGAAAATGTCAAAGAGAAAAATAAATACCTGAACACCCTGAAGCTCCATTTCAGCTAAAATTTCTTCCTTCCTTCTCATCTTATCATCTTATTAAGTGGCACTTGGTTTCCTCCCTACATCAAGAAAGGCAAATCCTACAGAATTGACGGGCAGTGCATATAATAAAGCAAAGACAATATTAATAAAAGTACCCTAAGGGAGGGGACATCTAGATCTTTTGATGGCATGGATGTTACATCACCTGAGGCAATGAAGAAGAGGAAGAAAGGAGAAGTAGGTGTTAAATAAGTTATTAACACAATAGACCCCATGTGGGTCCCACAGAAAGAGTACAACAAATATATGATGACATCTAAATACATCCGCACACACACAATTAGTCAGTCCACTACAAATTACCAACATAATAAAAATAAATGAAAACATCATAATGAGAAATCTTAAGTCCTTCTCACATGCAACAATGAACATCACAGTCTAATACCGGTAAAGAGAAAGAAAGAAGAGAAGTCCCAACCGGATTAATGAAAGAATGATTGTAGCACAATATGCAGCAAGATGTAAAAAATAAATAGGCACAACATGGCTCAAAGATTGGCGAGCATCATCAGCCCTGTCTTTACAGAAAGAAGCTATTACTTAGTATCTGAAAAAAAATGAATATTAAAATAATGCTTATAACAAACATCATTGAATGCAACCATGCGCTATAAATTTCTCAAGTAAAATACAAATGAAGGGAATCATGCATTGATAAAATTAAACAAAAAAAAAAAAATGAAATAATATTTGAAAGTATTCCAATCCAAAAAACTTTTGCAATAAGCTACATGTAATATTTTAGCACATGTTGTAATTTGGTTGCTAACAAGAAATCATGTTATCCAATGTACAAAAAAATATAATATTTTATCAATTGTTTTTTAGAATATGTAGACTCAATAAATTAAAATGTATTCAATGACAAAGCACTAATCGGCCACGCCATGACTGCAAGATCTCCTGTTGCACGTCATATGACATGTCTTCCGGATTGCCCCGCCAAGATACAGGCGACTTTATTACTAATGCTGAGCTAAACTGAGAACTTTCCATGCCTCGTCATTTAGCTCAGATTGTAAGGCAAAAAATAGCAACATAACTTGATTGTTTAATTGAAAAATAGGTCAAAAGAGCTTGAGAGCATTATTTGCAAACAAACCCAGCTGAAAAATATAGTTGCATGAACTTTCATGAAAAGCAATCTAGTTTAGGTTTATACAATATTTATTTTTAATAAACCACAAACACAGAAACATGAACATGAACTCAGCTTAAACCTGTCAAAATACAACCTAAGTTAGAGCCAGAGCAAGATCCAGATCCAAATCCAAACCTGAAAAAACCACACCAAAAAGCAAGACTAGTATAACCATAACAAGAACGTCAAGACCCAAACCCAATCAAAGAAGAGCCTAGAGCTGGAACCAAACTCAAACCCAGCCCAGAACCCCACCTAAGCTAGAGCTAGAGTTAGGCCCGAGCCCAAACAAGAACTACACGAGAGCAGAGAAAGACACTAACTAGAACTAGAACTAGAACATGAAGTAGAGACTTGATCTGGGCTGGATTTAGAGACAAAATCAAAGCTGAGGACTAGATCAGACCATGTAGTAGACCTAATCTAGGACCATGTAGAACTGGAAATAGACCGGGAGTTGACTCAGAACAACAACAGAGATAGATAGTCCCAAACCAAATCATGAACCAGACTCAATTCATGCCCAAGCTAGACCGGAAATTAGATTCAAACCCAACCGAGAATCACATAAGCCAGAGTTGAACCTGAACCAGGGCCATGCTAGAGTTGGAACTAACTTGAACCTGACCCCGAATCACCCGAGCCATAGCCAAAGCCAGAACCAAACACAAACTAGAACCGGACCCATACAAGAACTGCACCAAAGATACAGCCAAACAAAATCCAAGCCCAAGCTAAAGCCAGATCCGATCCAAACTCAAGCTAGAGCCAGAACTAGACCCAAACAAAACATAGAATCACCTAAGTTAGTGTCAGAGCCAGAACCGAACCCGGGCTTGAACCCAAACTAAATCTGGAATGACCTGAGTTAAAGTCGGCGCCGGGACAGAACACAAACTACTCAGAATCACCTGAGCCAGAGTAAAAGTCATAACCGATCCCCAACAAGAACCCCACCCGGACAAGAGCTAGACCTAGAAAACAAGACATGAATAAAATCCGATCTTAGCCCGTGCTTGACTGGAGCCAAACCCAGATTCACCTGAGCAATAGCCACAGCCAAACTCGAACCAAAACCCGAACCAAACCATCAAGAATTTAAAGATAAATTGTTCTTTCAAACCTAAAATCGAAGGGAGCAGAACACCAAAAATGGCTGAAAGAAACGAGTGAGAGAAGGGTTTTGAGACAATGAAATTTTCTTCCTCCGAAAACCGAAATTCCTAAATTCCTCTAAACCCTAACATTTCTTGGAAACATTCCCGTTGTAACGAAGGAGAAAATCAAAGTGAAGCACCAAATCAAATTCATGTGTATACGATACGGACAACTAACTCTACACCGTGAAACTGAAAATCAGTAAGCAGTGAGTCAACCCAAGCGAATATACTCTACCTGTGGATTGGTAACTCTCGATAGCATTCGCAAATCAAATCCTTGATTCAACGAAAACTGCATACCGATGGGCGTGGTTGTCCGCGGCGTTCTTATTCCTCCATTGGATCCTCCTCTATTCCACCGGAAACTTCGAAAGCCAGAATCCTAAACCACCTCTAACCATGAGTTGAACCTTAAACCGTAGAGGAGGAGAAATGGGATGACTATGGTAGCCTGCACTGCAAGGATAGGGAGATGAGAATGAGATTATTATTATTTATACTATATATATATTAACACTATTATAAGGAAATAATGTAACGGTCAGATTTTTGCAATCAATTACCAGATTTTGTAATATCCTTACCATATTAGGTTTCAATATCTGAAATTTCTTTTGTGCCCGTTACAAGGAAATAACCCCTTTTTTTTTTAACAATACATTTCCAAGGTTGCGTTTGTCTTTGAGGCTTTGATATTGGGATTGGGTTTTGAATTTAGTACAATTTTAAAATCAAAATTGTTGTTTAAGGATGATATAAATATGTATTGAGTTGAATTTAAAATTAATTTTTAATATAATATAATAAATAAATAATTAGTATTTGATTTGATTTAAAATAAAATAAAATAAAATAGTAAAATCTAGCCCAAATCCCCACAAACCAAATTTAGTAGTATTATTTATTTTTTAAAATACTGTATCAAATATACATTTTTTTAAAAAAAAAAAAAAGAAAAAAAAGAATTAGAAAATTATAAATATTTACTAAATATAATAATTTCTAATGTGGTATATTGAATTAAAAGTTATCAAATCTAGGCTTCATTTAAGTAAGAGATTTTTTAGATTTTAAACATTTTGAAATAATAAAAAATTACTCCCTCCGTTCCATATAATATGGATGTATTACCGTAAACACAGGAATTCAGGTAAAGTATAATTAAATAATTATAGATTAAGATTAAGATAAGTAAATAGTTTAATTAAAATTAAAAAAATTATAAAATTTAAAATTTAAAATGCGATTAAAGTACATAATTATATTTTCAAAAATAGAAATGACAAATTATGTGGGAAGGACGAAAATAAAAATTTGGACAAATTATGTGGGACGGATGGAGTAGTATTTAATAGGATTTTTTTAGTAAAAATACATATAATATAGTAATATTTTTTTAAAAAAAAAATAGAGTTGAAATTTCAAAAATATTGTGTAAACAAAGTCATCTTTTATAAAATTGATCATTTATATATAAAATGTACAATCTTCGTTCACCCACCCAGTGTTGATGAATTGATTTTTTATGTATATGGTATGAAAAATTGTTATAAAAATATAAAATAAATTTTTTTGAGTTGAATATTTTAACTTTTTGACTTTTTTTAATAAGTATTTAATTTTTTTTATTTTTAAATTCTTATAAAAAATATTTTATATTGTTTATTATTATTGTTGTGAATCACAATTAAAAAATAGTGTTTGTTGAATGCCAATTATATGTTCATTATTATCTCAAGTATTTTCCAATTAAGGTTTATTTGTTTATGATTTGAAATTACGCGTTAGTTTATATTTTTTTTTTTAAATAGTATTTTGATGTGATATTTTGTAAGAAAAAATAGTGTATTTTTGTCTGTAAGGGTAGTCGGGTAATATGGAGAGTGAACTTGTAACGGTGAGGTAATGAGTTCAAACCTAAGCGTGGCTTATTTATAATATTTCATATCTATTTTTCTCATAAATAAATAAATATATAATTTAAACTTCTATATTTATATTAATTGTGTATAAATATATTTTTCGGTTATTTGTTTGAATTTTATAAAATTTTATTTCTTACAAAATAATATGAATATATCTTTTAGGAAACACATTGTATAGGTTAATATGATTCAAATACAGCACAAGCCATAGTCTCATACAATACACATAATAGTTAATTTTAGTGCATGATATATTTGTATACAAGACATTTGTTATTATTAAAAAAATATAGCACATACATTTATCATACATAGCATGTGTCGTGTGTAATACTAATATGTGTTGTTTGCAAATATATATATATATAACGTGTGCTGATGTAAAAAATCAGCATCGCATTGCCATCCCCAGAAATATAAAATTAAAACATTTTGAGTATATTTTAAATTTAGTTTTAATTAAATATATTATATTCGGTTGTTCACTTAGTATTTTTAGCATGATTTTTCATAAATATTGTTACAAAAATACAATATATACACACATCAATATAATATATGTATATATATTTTATCTACTCATAAAGAATAACAATTCAATACCCAAAATATTATTTTTTATATTGTTAAGTATTTGAACTTAATTTATGTATATAATATTTTGATTAGGCGAATAATCCTAATATTTTAATAAAAAAATATAAATTTTAATGTAACAATTGAAAACAAAAACAATGAATAAAATCGAGTTAAGTACACTTATACTACTAGATACATAAAGTGGATTCAATACTTAGCAATATAAGACCATCTCCAATACGGCGTCATTAATGGCGCTGAGTTGAAAAGTTTGAAAACCGATCCCAAAAATTGGCGTTGTTGATGTTGCACTGCAGCATCACCAATTTGGACATTAGTCTTTTATTATTATTATTATTATTTTATATCGATACTTTTAAAATTTTTTTTAAGGATAATGTTAATTATAAAAATAAAAGGTAGTTTAAAATAATATATAAAATAAAATATTCGAAAAATATTTTTTTAAAATTAAAATTAGAGTTGTGAGTTGTAGTAAAAATACTTATCTTATTTTTTGAGTTAAAATTGTATAAATAAAATTTGTTGGTGAGAAATGGTCGAAGTATGATCACTTTGTAATTTTTTCTCCTATTATTATTATTTAGAATTTGTTTATATTTTAATATTTTTTTTTTTTCCCCTAATCATGGTTATATTGCTTATCAAAAATACCAATTTTTTTTTATATAAAATAACATCTAGCAACTCAATTATTTGTATATATAAGAAACAAGTGAGCTTAATTCTTTTGTTTTTTGTTGTATTAATAGTAATTTGAATACTCCCTCCGTCCCACAACAATGGTGACGTTTGCTTTTTGCACGTAGATTTTTTAATATTAATATTATATTGGATTATAGTAAAAATAAATAAATAAATAAAAATACCCCTATTAGTATGGTATAATATAAAAGTAATGACATTTGTGTAATATATTGTAAATTGAAAGGGTATTTATTATGTGAAGTAGGTAGTACAATTACTAAATTAGAAAATGGTAACCTTGTTTTGGGACGGACGAAAATAAAAAATGGTAACCTTTCAATGGAACGGAAGAAATATAATATTTTATAATTCATATAATCACGATAATTATTTTCAGAAAAATAAAACTAAACTTCATTAAAGGCTAAATTGCACAAAATACACGTATCATAAAATTGTGCAAAATTTTTCATATTTTTAAAATTGCATAAAATTCCCTTGTTGTTTCGTAAACTTTGTGTTTAACTCCCTCAATCGTCTTTATTTAACGAGGTTTATGTTCACGTACCTAAAATGCGAATAAGTTTTAAAATATTCATTTCTAAATTTTTAAAATTACAAATATAATCTTTATTCTTATTATTTAACTTTAAAAAACAATAAATATACTAAAAATGGTTGTTTTTTCTCGGATTTTAAAAGTTCTTTTAATGTTATTTGAAGTTAAATATAAGATAAATGAATATATTTATAATTTTAGAAGTTTCGAAATTAGTATTTTGAAATCCATTCGCATTATAAATCTCTCATTGAAAAGGATCTACACAGTAGTTCCAATTTGTTGTTTATAGGGATTTAATCCATCACAAAATTTTGTTTTCCGTGTATTAGTCTTTTTTTTTTTTCGGATGACGTGAAAAATAAAGGTTCATGGCTCGTGACTGTAAAGTTATGGGTTTAAACTTTCGATATCTTCGGATCTTATATGGTTCGCCTAGTGTGAATTATTCTATTACATTTAGTTTATAAATTATTATATCCAACCGAAATTTATTCAGAGCGTACTAAAAAAATAGTAGTTATGAATTCTTACATCATAAAAAATATATATCAATCACACAAATATATTTCATACAAAAAATAAAAATCAACGATCGTCTACCAATACCGTTCAATGCTCGCCACCCAATTGTTGACATATTCTACATGATCATCGATGTGATGTATAGATTAATTTACCTACAAATTGCTGATAAATAGTCGGATCAAACGAAATAGCATTACTTTTAATCACTATGTTATCAAGTTTTAGATTGTGCTCTATGGCAGCAAGAGCTATTTTATACTCTAATACTTCATATTCTACTAGCAATTCGACGATATATTTTCTTTGACAAGACACAAAATTTTTTACTACACTCAATTGTCTTTATTCGTAGAAATTAGTGTACGACTCCAATGTCTTTAATCTTAAATTTATCATGCAGAAACTATTCGAAAAGAGAATAATATTTATATCACATCCAATTATTTAAATGTCGTCAACATTCACCAAGGCAACGATGATTAGGCCTTGCACAATTCTAACAAATCGTAAACCTAAACTCTAACATAGTCATCTTCAAAATTTCATTTCATTATCGAGGGATTTGTATTAACCCATAAAGAGATTTTTTAAAATACATTATTTCCATCTACAATTGACGACAACTAAAATTTTCACATAGCAAACAATAATTATTTTTGTTACAGAGCTACATTTTTTTAATAATTATCTATTCAGTTGCAAATTATAAATACTCTTTCAATCACACTTATTTACACAAATATGATTCAATTATAAATAAAGTCAAAAGATAAATTTGTCTTTTAACTTAAAATCTATCAACTATCGTTATCATACAATATTTTATAATTTTCGTGTAAAAAATAAATGCAACTCTTTCACTGAAAACGGACGGAGTATATTTTTGTAAATCTTTTCACCAATATTAATTTAATAAAAAATATTATTACAAATATATAATTCAGTTCTCCAAATATAATGGAGTAATTATTATATTATTAAGTCTATACAAACTTTCCATATCTTAAAAAACATTTAATAAGAAAGACAAATTAAAAATTTTATTGTTAGTGTATTTTTTTATTTTAATTGTATTATGTATTTTTAAAACATATATTATATACTTAAAAAAAATCGGCCCGCAAAAAATTCTTTCTTTCTTTCTTTGATCGATGATAATATTAATATACGCGTATTAATATAATATAACTAAATGTACGAACCGTAAACAAAAATAAATAAGTGAAAAAAATAATTAATTAGTTTAATGTTGTATTCATTGTTCTAAATATGAAATATTCCTCAAAAAAATTATATTTATATGGCACGCGCCCATTGTGACTCAATTCATATTTTCATGTGTATATGTTCTGATTTTACGGTTTTCTATAAAAATATATTATTTTTGTATAATATTATATTCAAATTATTATTTATAAAACACAAAACCAAATACATTCTAACTTTCCTAATCAATAATATTTTAATCTTATTATTAGTTTCAATGTATAAAATATTTTTAATAGATTAAATTGCATGATACATATTTGTGTCAATAGAAACTATGCATAAAATTATGTGAACAAAAGTATTATAAGCTATATAATTGAATTAATACAATAATGAATTGTACAACAAAAATTTATACATAAGCCTCTATTTACATCATATATTTTTTAAGTTTTGGCATTATTTAATAGCCGTATTTTTTAAAATATATCGTGGATTTTCATAACTCTGCTGCGTAAAAACGGGATATGCGTTTGAAATAGATGTCCGAGTTATGATATATATAATGAGCGATACGAAATTAGATCGAGATATATTAAATATTTATGTTCTCTCACCAAATATTACATCAAATACTTAATTTTTATTTTTTTTTCAATTTTTTAAAATATACAAGTTAAACCTTTATGTATGAAACTATGAATAGACCTCATTAGTATCTTATGCCTCTAAATTAAAATGTAAATGAAGAAATTAGTATTCGCATTTAGAAATTAATGTTATTCGAGTCGAATCCGAATATATATATATATATATATCTCATGTTCATATTCAACTCAAGCTTTTATCGAGTAAGCTCAAACTCAATAAAATTCATTGTCGAACAAGGTCGAGCTTTAATATACTCTCTCCGTCCCGAACATTCTGCAACATTTCTTTTTTTTTTTTGTCCCAAACTCACTGTAATATTTTCAAATTTAGAAATAATTAATAATATTTATATACATATATTAATATGTACTCCACTTTATCTCATCATATCACTTAAATAAAAATATAAATAATTATTTCTCTCTCCAATCACATCGCTTAATATCCAAATTATCTTAAATTACCGTACTTAATACTACTCACCTAAATTCTCGTGTCAAACACAAATGTTACACGGTGTTTGAAACGGGGGAGTACTATATATAATTAAAAGATAAATTTATTTTCTTATTAGGTATTACCAAACTGAATCTACACAAATATAATCGATAAGTCATTAATTAAATTCACGAAAAAGCTATAGGAAATATACAATATATACATATATATATATATTTATATATAAAGTTTGATGGATAGATCTAGAAACCGACAAGCATGCATGTGATTTTGTGGTTGATGTTTTTCATTCATTGCTTTAATTTTACTAACTCAACTATATGTATTTATACTCCCCGTCTCATAACAAAGTATTAATTTTTTTATTTTAGTCTGTCCCATAACAAAGTATTTATTTCCTTTTTTTAGTAAATGTATTATCTATCTAACATTACAAATACCCTTACAACTTACAATATATTACACAAATGTCATTACCTTTATGTCATACGTAGTAATAAGTTATTTTAGTCATTTCTATTTTATTCGTACTTTATTCCTCAAGAGGTAAATATTGTTTAGAGATTTATGTAGATTTTCTATTATTTATCAAATATTTTTCTTCTAAAACCATCATATTAAATATTTATTTATTATTTTTTGTTATTTACAAATTAATGTTAATTTTAAAATGTTATATCATATCACATCATTATTTAAATTCAAAACTTTTATTTTTGAAAACCCAATCTTAAAATGTGATCTTAGGGTAAAGGCAAGATAAGCCATGCATAATTTCATCATTTTGTAGTTATATATTTAGGTTACGTAACATATAAATTGTAATAAATTTTTTTTTTTTTTATATTCGTCTTGTAAAATTTGTCACTCTCACGTTACGTCAAAATGACGTCAGCAATAACGGCCAATTATAATACTAAATTATAACTTAGAATGACACCTAGTAAAACCGACAATAAAATCACACTCACATATATATATATATATATATTTATTAAAAAAAAAAAAAACATTAAGGTGTGTTTGTTCGAAAGATTTTGCCAAAAATTTTCTCCTAAAAACATCATATCAAATACCTATTTTTCTTTTTCTATATTATTCTAAAAATTAATTTTATATTTAAAACATAGTATCGATCTTATTTATATCACATCATACAACTATTTCAATTCAAAATTTTTACTATTCAAATCACAACTCAAAATCCAAACTTCCAAACAAACACACTTCCAATCCCATTTCCAAAAATTTCTCATTTTCAATTAAAAACAACAAACAAAAAAAAGGAAGATACACTCACATTTCTTTCTCCCCTTTTTCCCATTAACAAAACATAAAAAAAAAAAAAATAAAAAAAAATCACAACATTTGTTTCTCCAACTTGCAAATCAACAAAAAAAAAAAAAAAAGCAGACAAAAAAAAAAAACTAGAAAATCCATTTGAACACCTTGAACCGGAGATCAACCGTACACTTCGCACCGGCGGTATTGGCGGCGGCCGGAATTACCTTTTTGCCCTTGGGGACGAATCCTCTAATTCCGTCGCACCTAACTCTGATCCCAATCTTCTTCATCTTCACCTTATCAATTTTCACTCCCACCGTCGTGTCGGCGACGATTTCAATAGGCAGCCCTTTCCGCGGCCGGTTCATACCGGATTTCAGCGACTTCACGGCGTCGGCGTCGAGGAGCTGCGAGGCCACTCCAACGGCGGCGTGGACGGCGGCGACGCCGTCGGGCGAATTGGTGAACCCGCCGGCGCCGCCGCTGGATATGTTGACGGAGTTCGAGAAGACGGTGACGGAAATTGGGTCGTAGACGAAGGTAATTTTTTTGTTAGGGTTTCGGGCGGCGAGGGTGACGTTGATCTTCGCCGTCAGGCGGGTGGAGTCGTCGGCGGCGGCGGTGGCGAGGCTGAAGGCGGCGATTTTCACGGCGGTGACGGAGAACACCGGACGGCGGGGGTGGTACAGCGCGTAGAAGGCGGCGCCGGCGATGGCGGCGAGGAGGAGGACGGCGATTAGAATGAGGATTGACCAGAAGCACGTGAGGCACGTGCAGCGCCGGCAGCTGAATTGGCGGCGCTTGTGGCGGCTCCGCCCTGCCGGCGCCGGGCGGTAGGGGTTGCGCGCCGGGTTGTATAGACTTTGAGTTTTGGCGGCGGAGGGGTTGGGAATTGGTGGCGGCGCCGCCTCCGGGGCCGCCGTGGGTGCGGCGGCGGGCTTGGTGGAGGGATGGACTCTGTCTGTCATGATTTTGGTAGAGAGAGAGAGTGAAAATTTGGGAGAGAGAGAGAGTGAAGCTTAAAGAATGGGGAAAGGGAGAAGTGAGGTTAAAGGAAGTTAGGTTCCAGAATTTGTGCAGTTACCTAATTAATATCTGCAGACAATGACAGTTTGACACGTGTGCATATGTATCATTAATATTATTCTTAATTGTGTTTACATTAATTAATCCGAATAAGAGGGACAAAGCCTTCTTGTTTGAATCCAAATCTTAATGTGGATAATATTTTTAGTACGAAATGCTTAGGATACTATTCTTTTATTTTTTTTTATTATTTACACAAATTTTGTATAGCTCAGTATATATTTTGTAACTTGTTGTATTTTTTAATATAAAAAAAAAAAAAAAGTTAAATTGGACAAAGTTTACATATGATTTCACGAAATTGTTTCAAATCTTATATTTCTAAAACTGTGTTAAACTTCTTCGTGATTTTATAAATTCTGCCAATAACTCCTTCACCGGTCCTTATTTAATAGTATTTAACTTAAATGCGTTCAAACTGCGAATAAATTTTAATATTTTAAATTTTAAATCCCTAAAATTACAAATATATTCATTTTTCATATATTTAGCCTAAAAAATAGTAAATATACTAAAAAATAGTTATATTTCTCATATTTTAAAAGTTTCTTTTTACTGTTTCCTAGGCTAAATATAAAAATATATATATTTGTAATTTTAGGGGTTTAGAAATTGAAATTCTAAAATTTATTCGCATTTTGGGCGCATTTAGGTCAAATACCGTTAAATAATGATCGTTGAGAGGGTTAAACGCATAGTTTATGAAACCATAAGGAAATTTAACATAATTTTAAAAATATAGAGATTTTGCGCAATTTCGTGAAACCTAACGTAGATTTTATACAATTTAACCCAAAAAAAAAATTCTTCCAAAAATATTACACCAAGAACTTATATTTTATTTAATTTTAATTTTATTTGTTATTTAAAGCATCACTCGAACCAGCATTTAATTACATCATATGTAATACATAATTTAGTTTAAAATTGTTGTTATATAGATAGATATTGTTGTAAGAAACATTAAATGGTAAAAAATACAAAACAATACACCATTTTCTTAAATTTAAATTTTAATAAAATCTCTATATTATATAAAAATCAGCATATTAAATTAAAAGGTACATATTTCGAAATCAATACAAAGGTGAGAATTTTTTTCTTATTATACCAAAATCACCTCCCCTCACTTATTAATTATTTTCTAATTTTTTTAATTAAATAACTATTCAATATGATAAAACAAATAAATAAATAAAAATAAAACAAAAAAACAAAAGCATGCCTTCCTCATCATTTTTTTTTTAGACGTGGGAACCCGCAGCCGTTACCCGAAAGTGCGTACTGGGTTAACCACAGCCGAACTTAATACCCTGGAAACCAGGCTCGACGGAAAAATCAGACTAGGCGAACCATGTGTGGCAGGTGACCTGAGACGGAGTTTACCAAAATAACTTAAGATAAAAGTACACATAAAAAAGATAAATTTTTATTTTATTTATTTTTGTATAATGTGAAAATTTGAAGGGTAATTTAGGTAAATTTTTACATCTTCAAGTCTCATGTATTATGTTATATTTTATATTTTCGTTCGTCTCACATGTTATGTCATTTTTATTTTTGAAAATGTATTTTATCTTTTAATCATATTTTTAATTTTTTATTAGACTAATTAATTATTTGAATTTTAATCTATAATTATTTGTATTAAAATTTATTTAATTTTACTAATACATTTTAATTTATTTAATAATCATATATCTCCAAAATTCTCGTTTCTATGGTAACTCTGACATTATATCTGAAAAGGAGGAAATAATAATCTGCAAATTAAATCGACAAAAAAAACCATACTAAACGAAATACATGTGACAAACAAATGTTTTATCATATATCATCATCGTCGTCGTTGTTTTTTGTGCTGCTTTAGATTACTTTTATTGATAAATAATAATAATTCTTAAGCCACATTAATGTCTTTATGTTTTTTTATTTGTTATCTAAAAATATTTTTGTTTTTTTAAGTAAAGAATTATATTTTTTTTTTTGGATTATAAACATATTTCCTCTGCCATCTAATTGTATGTCTAGATATTTGATAATAAATTTTAATAAACGTGAATAATTATTATTATTTTTTATTTTTTGTACTCACTTTATCCCACTTATTGTATCTATTTTTTTTATTTTTGTTTGTCTAACTTAGTTTGTCACTTTTCTGTTTTTAAGAAATATTATATACTCTAATCTTATTTTAATTTTTTTAATTTATTTTTTTTAATTTTAATTATACTAATTAATTATCTTAATTTTAATTTAAAATTATTTTTATTAAATGATAATTATTTTAACTAATACGTTCTTAATTATTTACTAATTATATTATTTTTAAATTATTGTGTCTACGATAAATGAGACACATATCTGAGACAGAGTGAGTAATAAAAAAGTAAAAAAAAAATGTGATGTATTTTTTTGCTAAAAATATAAATAAAAATATATTTATGACAACAAAAAAAAATTGAACATAGATTTTGAGGACGGAAGAATACTATTTTAAATTAAAAATATTTAATATTATTTATTATAAAAAAATTAAGCTTTGTTCTTCCTATTTATTTTTCTTATATTTTTTAAAAAATATTAGGTTAAATTGCACAAAATCCACCCGTAGTTTCATAAAATTGCACCAAATCTCCATACTTTTAAAACTGCGTCAAACTTTCTCGTGATTTCATAAACTTTACGTCTAACCCCCTCAGTGGTCCTTATTTAACGGTATTTGACCTAAATGCGCTCAAACTGCGAATAAATTTTAGAATCTCAATTTATAAACCCCTAAAATTACAAATATATTTATTTTTTTATATTTACCCTAAAAAAAATAGTAAATATACTCAAAAATAGTTATTTTTATCAAGTTTTAAGAGTTTATTTTTACTATTTTTTTAGGCTAAATATATAAAAAATAAATATATTTGTAATTTTAGGAGTTTAGGAATTGAGATTCTAAAATTTATTCGCAGTTTGAGCGCATTTAGGTCAAATACCGTTAAATAAAGACCGCTGAGGGGGTTAGACGCAAAGTTTATGAAACAACGAGGGAGTTTGACGCAGTCTTAGAAGCATGGGAGATTTGGTGCAATTTCATGAAACCACGGGTAAATTTTGTGTAATTTAGCCAAAATATTAATATACTGTATACATTTACTATTTTTATATTATCTATCTGATTCCCTATCGCCCATATAAAAAAAAAAAAAAAAATTATTTTTCAACATTCTCGCATAAAATAGCATTACAAATTATGTGTATATATTCTAATACGATACAATACATGTGTTTTGTTTGTTTAATGGTTATAGGAAATGACGTTTTATGTGTTATATATGTTGATTTTTTTTATTTTTTTTGTATATTTATAATTATTGACTTTTATTTAGCAATATTTATTTAGAAATAATAGGAGTTATTTTTAGTTTGAAAGTACACAAACAACCATGTAATTATAAGCACTTGAAATAAATACTCATTTCGTTCCAATACAATAGTCTTGTTTATCATTTTTGTCCGTCCTAAAATAATAGTCTTATTTCCATAAATAATCATATCACCATAAAAAACTATCCCTACTTTTTTATTTATATTACACAATTGCCACTACTTTTTACACTAATACATTCGTAACGGTAAAAAAGTTTTTTATTCATGTTTTTTACCAATTAGATCTCGTACTCAATTCAATTAAGACTATGTTTATGGGTCGTGTGGATGGAGGAGAGTGGAGAAACAAGCAAAGAAATTATTCTTATCTTGCTTTGTTCGTCTCATTATGATTCCACCAAACTCTTCGTCTCTTTCTTACCATAATTTTATTTTCTTTATTTTTCATCAACCATACACACTATTTTGATTTGGTGTTAAAATAATATTAGACTCTCGTCCAGTAAATTTAGAATATTTGGGTATCTGATACGGAAATTTTAAAAATAAAAATAAATATTTTTATTGAAAAGTGATAAAAACAAAAAGATAATTTAAGATATTTTTGAAAAATAAGTTAATTTTTTTAAAAAAAAAATAGAAGAAATAAGGTAATAACCGTAGCTGTATTTGTTGTAAATAAGTATTGAATAAAGAATAATAGTTAAATATTAATTTAATAATTTTGCCAAAATTAGTAATTAATATAATAAATTTAACTGACAGACTAAAAATAAATAAAAATAAATTTGATAGATCAATTCTAGTTAGTATAAAATACGTATAAATCAACAAATCAATGTGCATATTAAGATAACATATATGAATTATAATTTATACAATACATACTACAATTGATATGATCATAAGATATATATTAGGGCACAAGTTATATATGGTAGAAACTTGTAGCATATAATAATAATTAGATGATACATGCTGATTTATTTGAAACTATTAATTGAAAAGTGATTAGGAATAATCAACCTATTTTATTTTATTTTTTTAAAAAATACTACTATTAATTATATATAACATATATGTTTTATATTATTTAGGGTAAACTGTTTTTTTAGTCTCGTAATTGGACCCCTTTATTATTTTAGTCTGGAGCCTATCGCAAATTAGTCTCATACGTGGAAAATTTTTGTTGTTTTAGTCCTCCGGCGCCGGAGATGTCCGCGTGGCTCAGAGGTGACGTGTCCCTCCATGTTAGCGACACCTAGCGGACACGTGGATTTATGTTTTTTTCATTTTTTTAATTTTTAATTTTTTTTTAAAAAAAAAATTGGACTAAATAAAAAATAAAAAAAGCAAATAAAATTAAAAATAAATTAAAAATAAATTTTAAAAAAATTTTAAAAAATGAAAAATAAATAAATAAATCTACGTGTCCGCCAGGTATCCGCCAGGTGTCGCTGACCTGGCGGACACGTCACCTCCGGTGAGCCACGCGGGCGTCTCCAGCGCCGGAGAACTAAAACAGCGAAAAGTTTTTACTTATGAGACTAGTTTGCGATTGGCTCCACTTACGGGACTAAAATGATAAAAGGGTCCAGTTACGGACTAAAAAAACAGTTTACCCTATTATTTAATATATTTTTAGATCGTCCAATGAAAATTTTGAAATTATACTCCTCTGCTACTATTTCGCTCTATTTATTTTAATTTATTTTGTCTTTTTTATTATAAGCTCTCAATATTTTTTTATAAAAATATACTAGATCTTCTGTAGAAATATCAAACAACTATTAAACTAAAATTTAAAACATAAAATTAAAGAAACACAAAACATAGACACATAATAATAATAATAATAATAATTAATCACTGCTAAATAAATATAATATAATTATTAACAAAGGGATTGATAAAAAAATTGGGTAAACTGTTTTTTAATTTCGTAACTGGACCTCTTATCATTTTAATTCCGTAAATGGAATATGTCGCAAACTAATTCTATAAGTAAAAATTTTTTGTTGTTTTAGTCCTCTGGTGCCGGAGATGCCCGCATGGCTAACCGGAGGCCACATGGATTTTATTTTTTATTTTTATTTTTTAAATTTTATTTGCTTTTTTTATAATTTTTTATTTGATCCAATTAAAATAAAATAAAATCCATGTGTCCGCCAAGTGTCGCTAACCTGGTGAGACACGTGGCTTCCAACGAGTCACGCGGACGTCTCCGGCGTCAGAGGACTAAAATAACAAAAAATTTTCACTTATAAGACTAATTTGCGGCATGCTCCACTTATGAGACTAAAATGATAAGGAGGCCTAGTTACGGGACTAAAAAAAATAGTTTAACCTAAAAGATTTAATACATATGACAAAGAAAAAAAATGATATATATAGATGGGTAAACTATTATTTTAGTCCAGTAACTGACCCTCCAGTCATTTTAGTCCCGTAAGTGGAGCCTGTCGCAAATTAGTCCCATAAGTGAAAAATTTTCGTTGTTTTAATCCTCCGGCGCCGGAGATGCCCGCGTGGCTCGCCGGAGGTGACGTGTTCGCCAGGTGTCGCTGACCTGGCGGACACGTGGATTTTTTTTTTCATTTTTTTAATTTTTTTTAAAACTTATTTTTAATTTATTTTAAATTTTATTTGTATTTTTTTATTTGGTCCAATTAAAATAAATTAAAAAGAACAAAAATCCACGTGTCTGCTAGGTGTCGCTGACCTGGAGAACACGTCACCTCCGGCAAGCCACGCGGGCGTCTCCTGTGCCAGAGGATTTAAACAACGAAAATTTTTCACTTATGGAACTAGTTTGCGACAGACTCCACTTATATGACTAAAATGATAAATGGTCCAGTTATGGGACTAAAAAAAACAGTTTTATATATATATATATATGAAAACAACCCTTCAATGGTTTATAGTTTAGCTGTCAAGAAAGAAAAAGAATTTGATATATATATATATATATATAATATTGTAATAATTACTATTATTGCTTCAGAATTAATACAGATATATAAAAAGAATTTTAATATGCACCAAACATCTGCAATAAATAAATTATTTAATTAAAGACGTGCAACCTAAACTATATCTGCACCCCAATTCTTTTTTATATTTTATATTTTATATTTTATTTGTTATATTCATATTTGAATTAAAGTCAATTCATATATATTTACTAGGAAAATGTTCTAGAGATATCGTTATATATTGCAGTAGAATATCAATCTTAGATCTATGATAATGTCAATTATCCACAATCATACAATATTTATAGACTCTCCAAATAAATCAAATGAGTGTTATATACTCAGTATCATTTTTTTCTGAATTATGTCATTTTCCTTTGATATAAAAACTAAAAAATAATTATAAAAGTGAGATAGTTAAAAAATAAAAATAAAATAAAATAAAATAATTATACTATGCAGTTTACTTTTTGCATGTAAATTTTTAATTATTAGTATTATAATGAGTTGTAACGAAAAAGACAAAAATATCCCTAAACTAAGAAATAGTAACCTTGTTATGGAATGGACGAAAATGAATTGATTATTATTTATTAAAAAATAAATTGCGGTGAGCGTGGATCGAACACGCGACCTTCAGATCTTCAGTCTGACGCTCTCCCAACTGAGCTATCCCCGCAAGTTCTATTAATTTTATTTAATATGTGTATTATTTATCTTATGTTAGTAGACTTTGTGTTAGGATATGTAATCTGATTACATCCTAAAATTTAGGAATATGATTTTGATATGATTTTGATATTATATATTAAATTTATAAATATGATCGGCATAATCCTAGGGTTTAACATATATTCTCACTTTAATATGTGTTCGGCATATTTCATAGTAAAATTTTTGATTTTGCAGCGCTCTCAAATGTATCATTCTTATCGAACTGAATTACCAATGTTCTTGTGTCTTGTTTGCTTTCTTTTTTATTCTCTCAATTTTTGTAACACTTTGTGCAATTAGACTTATATGATGTATTACCTATATATATTAATTGTGTTGATTATACCAAATGATAAAGATTGCTTGATAAGTTATTCATTTAGTATTTACTTTGATACGATTTCTAAAAAAATATTACTCCCTTTGGCATTCAAATCTATATTCATTTTTCATTTTAGGTTGTCATTGAAAAAATATTTTCATTTATTTTTTTAAGTAAAAAATTATTCTATTTTTGTACAATTTTTTACTATAAAAAAATTAACAATTATTATTCACTTTTATTAAAACCCGTGTCCGGTCAAATGAGCACACATTTGCATGACCGAATGAGTAATATTTATTTGAATTTATTTCTTCCAGTTTGTTTGATTTGTGTTTAATTTGAATTTGTGTTTTGTATTTAAATTTAGATTGAAATAGTATTTAAATATATAAATTTTAATAAAAAAAATTTATTAAAAAAAATACTGATTAAATAAAAATAATAATAATTTGAAACTAAAGACAACAAACCCTCATTATTAATCAATTATTAATTTATTTATTTTATTCAAATAAATTATTTACAATATTTTTTTTTTTATTTGTATAAAACTTGTGTAGTTTAAGTCTTTATTTAAAATCAACAATTAGCTTTAGAACAAAATAGAGAGTTTCACGCAATAAATAAAATACATATATTTTATGTGTTTTTACTAAAATAGAGGATGTTATATAATTTACTCAAAATAAAATATAAATTGTTAACAAATTGTAATAACAGATAATGTACTCATTGAAGTCATATGCTTGGTCGTCTATATTTTAAATATTACACCACGTCTCAAAATAATTAAACAAATAAATATTGATTGAATTTATATATAGTGTATAAATAAATATTGATTTAATTTATAAATCTATATAGTGTATTTGGGAAAGAAAAAAAAATTAAAAAAAAGACAGAAGTCATGAGTTTTTTTTTAAGTTTGTTATTACTCCAAATAAATATCAAATTAAATATTTATTTTTTATTTTCTATCTCTCATAATAATCTATTCATTTTTTTATTTTAATTTATCTCATAGTATTCATTCTTTTTATTAACTGCACATATACCTAATATGACAAATATTCTTACAGCTTACAGTATATTAGACAAATATTATTACATTTATATCACACAATACTAATAATATTGTTTTTGTCATTTATATTTTATTTATACTGTCAATATAATACTAATATACCTTAACTCCGTGCAAAAAAAAAAAAATACTTATTTAAGGGATGGAGGGAGTATTTATTAAGATTTGTTTGGTTGTAATTTTAATTTGAAATCACCATTATTCACAGCATATGGTTCTCAGTAAAAATATATCATTTTTTTTATAAAATATTATATCAAAATATTATTTAAATAAAAACTTAAATTCAAATCAATTCAAATTACAAACAAACAAACTCAATATTACACTAAAATTTTATTTTATATTTAAAACACTGTATCAATATATATTTATATCACATTAAATAATTATTTTTAATTCAAAATTTTACTTCAAAATTCAAACTCCAAATTCAAAACCTAAAACCCACAGTCAAACACAAGCCTTTCTAAAAAATCTAAGGTTTGTTTGATTTGAATTTGAATTTGAAATTTAATTTAAATAATATTTAAATTTTATATAAATATTATTTTTTTATATAAAATATCATATTAAATAAATGTTCAAACTAAAACGCAAAAATAGAACATATATTTTCACAATAAAAGACAAATTAACTATCATAATATACTCTATTTTTAAAGCACAAAAATGATCTTTTTAGCATATACTATATCCGTCCAATTTATATTCTCCTAAGGTATATTTGCACGGTTTTTTAGGTGATTATTTTTTTTATTATAAATTGACAAATTTGCCCTTAATTGTATAGTAGAGATGAAAAGTAATAAACGAATGAAGGGTAAATATGTAAAATTTGTGTTTAAAAAAAAATAATAGGACAATAATTATTGAACGTCCAAAATAGAAAAGTATGACATTAGTTTGTGGACGAAGGGAGTATTATTAAAGAATAAATTAACAAATAAACAAATATCTAAAACACCACAATACATATTATATTACTCCCTCCCTCTCTTTTGCTTTTTCTTTTTCTTTTTCTTTTTATTTTTTTTAAAAAAAATTAATCTGTAGATAAATATAATTTTGTGTGATTATAAAATATTTTTGCCATTACTTTTCGCTTAATATCTGCTTTATGATTTAAATATAGAGTATTATTTACTTCCAACTTTAAGAATTTTATTTATTTTTATTTTTATGTGATGATCTTTGAATATTAATTATTATATGAAAATGTAGTATAAATTAAGAAAAAGTGACCAAAATATTTTTATTAGTGTCTTATAATACTGTTATAATGACATTTGTGTAAAAATTTATACAAATATAAAAGTATTTTTAATGTGAAATATAATGACGCAGTAAATAAATCCCTTAAAGCCAGACGGAGAAAGTAATTATTATTTTTAATAACTACGAACTCTACTACATATTATAAATATCATCTATTATCTTGTGAGCGAATGGAGATAATATAGTTTTATACTACATCCGTTCCATTGAAAGGTTACCATTTTCTATTTTCGTCCGTCCCAAAACAAGGTTACCATTTTCTAATTTAGTAATTGTACTACCTACTTCACATAATAAATATCATTTCAACTTACAATATATTACACAAATGTCATTACTTTTATATTACACCATACTACTATGGATATTTTTGTTTTTTTTACTATAATTTAATATAATACTAATATTTAAAAATCTATATATAAAAGAAAACATCACTCTTCTTGCGGAACAGAGAGAGCAAATTATTTTTAGAATAGTAAAAAAAGTAAATAAATAAACTGTTAAGATCAAGTGTTGAATTAAACATTCAACATCGTACAGAATAACTAAATAAATGATTAAATTTAATTTATTAATATAATTAAATTATATTATATAAATTAATATAAAAAAAAATTAAATCATTCAATGCTTACTAAAAAAATTTTGGCGGTGTATAATCCATAGACAATAAAATGTATATTGTAAATGAAAAATAAAAGGACTCTCTTTCATAAAATTTGAAATTATTTTATATTTATTTTTATTAAAATATTAAATAAAAATATTCTTTTATATAAAATATCATATTAAACACGTATTTTACCTCATATAAAATAATCAATATTTTAATAATTTAAAATTTTAACATTATAAGAATTTCTATTGAAACAAAGCTCATAATGAAATAACAGTATTATAAAAAAATATATATATAATAATGGGTTTGTTCACTAATTTTTATTTATACGATTTACTATAGAAGAAAATATAAATTATAAATATATTAATAAATATATATATGTAATATTCTCTCATAAAAAATCAATAATTCTATAGAAAATATTACTCTCTCTTTACTGGATAGTGTTACAATTACTGTAAATACAAAAATTTAAGAGAAATGTGATTAATAAATAATTAAAAATATATTAATAAAAAAATTAAAATATAATAAAATATTTATAAATTAAATAAATAATTAGTATTAAATTTTTTAAAAATATATAAATTTTAAATGAAATTAAAATATATAATTCTTTTCCAAATAAATAATAAAATAAGACATGGAACAAATAGAAATGAAAATAGTAATATGATAAGTGAAACGGATAAAGTATTTTTTATTTTATCGATACAATTCTTCTTATCTAATATTTTATCCGTCTTTAACAAACTATTTATTTTTCCATTTTGGTCCGTCATATAACAAATTATCAATTTCTTTTCTTTTGTACTGTCTACCAAACATTACAAATACCCTTACAACTTATAATATATCTCCTTCTTATATCTATCTATATATCTATTTGTTTTTTGCACGGAATTTTAAGAATATTAGTATTATATTGAGATGTGGTAAAAATAAAAATAAAAAGACTAAATTAAAGGTAATGACATTTGTATAATATATTGTAAATTAAAAATATATTTATAATGTTAGGTAGATAGTATAATTACCAAAATAAAAAAATAGATAAATTATTAAAAAACAAAAGAAATATTACACAAATATCACGATATTTATATTATCTAATAAAAAATAAAAATAAAAATAAACACATTTATCGTAAAGCACAAAGCGAACAGACCCTATTTAATTGAGATGTTTTTTTTTTCTAATTTTTTTAATACTAAATGAGAAATTGATGACAGTGTAATAAATTGTGCACACGTGCCAGTGGCCACCGACAGACATTAAATTAATAAAAAATAATAATGGCTAGATTTATATTTAAAGCTGATGCTGCTGTCCCAGTCCTACCTCTACCTGTCCGCTAATTACGTTTATTACTTACTTTTATTGTTAATATACTAAAGACAAAATTAAAATAATTATTATACATATTTTGCTTTATAGTATTGTATTTAATATTAAAAATATTTATTTATTTTTTCGCGAAGTTTTAAGAATATTAATATTATATTGAGACATGATATAAATAAATAAATAAAAATTAAACTAATCTTATTAGTATTGTATGATATAAAAATAATGACATTTGTGTAATATATTTTTTCGTACAAATATTTTTTTATTAGTATTATAAGATACTAATGAAAGTATTTTTGCAATTTTTTTCTTAATTTGTACTATATTTTAATATAATAATTAATATCTAAAGATCAACTCGCAAAGAATAAATGTGATTCTTAAAATTAATAATGCTAGTATTACTTTATCAATTGATGAAATATTACTCCCTCCGTCCAGCTACAAAGTATACATATTTCTATTTTGGGACGTCCAATTACAAAGTAACCATTTCATTAAATACCCAACTTTTTTCCACAAATATCCTTACTTTACCTCACGTCATTACTTTTATACCAAAAAGTAAGGGCAAAAATGTCATTATACTAATTTTACCTACCCACTATAATTAAAATACTATTATTATACTATTATTTCTTAATCTCCGCGCCAAAAGTAAATGTATACTTTATCCGTGGATGGAGTGAGTATTTTAATTGAACTCTTGACTAATAAAATTATCTACTCCCTCCGTCCCTCATAATTTGTCAATATTTTTTATATTTTCGTCCGTCCCACATAATTTGTCATTTTTTTTTTGGAAAATTAATTATACACTTTAATCATATTTTAAAATTTAAAATTTAAATTTTTTTAATCTTAATTAAACTATTTAGTTA
This sequence comes from Andrographis paniculata, assembly GCF_009805555.1. Lineage (NCBI taxonomy): Eukaryota > Viridiplantae > Streptophyta > Magnoliopsida > Lamiales > Acanthaceae > Andrographis > Andrographis paniculata. Next base: position 2,998,929 of record NW_026137589.1, read on the forward strand.
TCTTAATATTAATTTATAATTATTTTTACTAATATATTTCTTAATTACTTACTAATTATATTTTACTTAAATTTTCGTGTTTACAGTAATACACTCATAGTATATGGGACGAAGGGAGTAAATAACAATAAGATTTTTCTTTTTTCAAATAATACTAATATATTTTTATAGTTATTTGTGATGATAATATATTATTGTCCTACCAGAGATGCACCGCAAATTTATATAAAATTATATTGTAATGTTTGATTTTTATATTACTCCTCTCCTCTGGGTAGTGAATTTACAAGACGTATGATTAATAAATAATTACAAATTAATTGATAAAAATAATTATAATTTAATATATATAATTATAAATTAAAATTAAAATAATTAATTAATCTAACTAATGTTAAAAAAAAATTAAATATAATTAAAATGTATAATATTTTTTTCAAAAAAATATGATACAAAATGTGAAACATACAAAAATAACAACATGGACATGCAAGACAGATGAAGTATAATTTTGTAAATCTATAAAATTAAAATATACTATATATTTATTATAATAGAATATTTGAAACTAAATAAATTAAAAATACTATTACTCTGATCTTTCAACACTAATTTTTCAACTGTGATTTCTGAAAAATTAATACTAATCCTTTTTACAAAAATAAAAAAGTCAAAAGAGTTTCAAATACTCATTACAAAAAATCAAATATTAACTTAAAATAATACTTCATCCGTCTCATATTTATATATCCATTTATTTTTTGCACGGGATTTTTAGAAATATTAGTATTATATTGGGATAAAGTAGAAATAAAGGTAAAAAAGATTAAATTAACCATATTATTATTGTATGATATAAATGCAATGACATTTGTGTAATATATTATAAATTGAAAGGGTATTTGTAATGTTAAGTAGATTGTACAATTATTATATAAAAAATGGATACTTTGTTATAGGACGAACCAAAATAAAAAAATAGATAAATTATTAAGGAATAAAGCGAATATATTTTATACTTGTATCATAATTTTTAATACCACACACCAAAAATTAACGGAGCCATCATATCAAATACTCCTATTTAAATCAAAACCCAACACTCGAACAAAATCCAAACAAACCTATTTATTTATATAGTATTTTTTTTTCTTTTTTAAAATTTAAAATGTAAGTTATTAAATTTTTCAAATAAAAAAAAAATCTTTTAAAAAAAGTATCAAAATTATATTACTAAAAATTATGTGAAAAATAAAAATAAGCAAATATTCAAGATTTATTAAAATGATATGGTAAGTGGTTAGAGGTCTGAAATTGTGGCCCAAACCAAAAAGACAATATTTGCAACTTGCAAACACATGAATCCCAATGGACCCATCCACATTAATTTACTTAGGGTGTGTTTGTTCGGGGGTTTGGATTTTGGATTGAGATTTGAATAGTAAAAATTTTGAATTTGAATAGTTGTATGGTGTGATATAAATAGGTGTTGATGTGATGTTTTTAATGTAAAATTGATTTTTAGTATAATATAAAAAATGAAAAATAAGTATTTGATTTGATGTTTTTGGGGGAAAAAATGGGATGAATAGTTGAATTTAAATCCAATCCTCCAACCAAACACACCCTTAGAACACAAGGAAGCAATTGTAAAAATTTGTTGAAAATAATAATAATAATAATAAAAAGGCTAAATTATATCGAACTTACCTTTCATTTCATGAAGTTGCGCCAAATCACGTATACTTTTAAAATTATGTCAAACTCCCTCGTGGTTTCATAAACTCTACATCTAACTCCCTTGGCGGTTCTTATTTAACGGTATTTGACCTAAATGTGTTCCTAGTGCGAATAAATTTTAAAATTTCAATTTTTAAACCCTTAAAATTATAAATATATTTATTTTTCTTATATTTAGCCTCAAAAAATAGTAAATATACTCAAAAATAATTATTTTTCCCAAGTTTTAAGAATTTATTTTTACTGTTTTTTTAGGCTAAATATAAGAAAAATAAATATATTTTTAATTTTAGCGGTTTAGAAATTGAGATTCTAAAATTTATTCGTAATTTGGGTGCATTTAGGTCAAATACAATTAAATAACGAGCGCCGATGATATTAGATGCAAAGTTTATGAAACCACGATGGAGTTTGACGCAGTTGTAAAAGTATAAAAGATTTTGCACAATTTTGTAAAATCACAGATAAATTTTATGCAGTTTAATTTAATAATAATAAAAAAATAATAATGCTTGATGCAACCAAAAAGTTAAGCCCAAGGACTAAATAAATTTTGATAATGGATTGAGCTCAAGATAGAACTATTCAAATTTCCAAATCCATCCTTTGAGAATGTTTTGGAATTTGTTTGGTTATTGTTGTTTATTTTGCACCGTTTTTAATAATAATATATTTTTTCTGTTTTAAATATAATGTAACATTTATTTTTGATATAAGAATATTGGTGAATAATATTAAATAAGATAATTTGAAAATTATGTGATTTTATAAGAATAAAATTTATATCTATTTATTTATTTTGAACGATTGTAATTAGATAAAGTATAGTTTAGGAATTAAAAATATTTAAAATTGTATACAAAGACAATAAATCCTTTAGCAACTGCTATGTTGTATGTGTGTTCATGAAAAAATAAAATACTATTTTCCTTCAATTTGAAAGTAAATATATATTTATTTTTGTGAAATTTAAAAAGTAATAATATTATTTTAATTGTAATCACCAGTTAAAAATAATATAAAAATAATTTTATTATTATTTTTTATGTAAAAATAATAATACCATGATAAAGTAAGAATATTTATGAAAATGATATATTTTTTAAATAATTAATTTATAATTGAATAATCAAAAATAAATATATATAAACTTTGTAAATGAACTAAGAATAAGAAAGTATTAAAGATTCATAATGAATGAAAAATAAATAAATATTTCCATCTAAGATTAGGTTAAATAAAATACACAATTATTCGGTCCATAGTTACGGTAAAAATATATTTTTTTAATCGGGTTATTTATGCCACAGTGTTCGAATATAGAGATTAAAAAATAATACTATCTTTGTTCTTGTTAAAAGTTTATATTATTGTAGATACTAAAATTTAGTTAAAATAAAATTAGTATGTAATTAAGAATTAAATTAGTAAAAATTATTATTATATAATAAAAATAATATAGATTAGATTAAGATAAATAGATAATTTAATTAAAATTTAAAAATACATAAATTATGAAGTTTAAAATGGAATTAAAGTGTATAATTATATTTTTATAAAATAAAAGCACAAATTATGTAGGATGGACCGAAATGGAAAAATAGAAATTTACTCCTTCCGTCCCTGATATTGTATCAGAATTACCGTAGACACGAGAATTTAAGATAAGTATGATTAGTAAATAATTAATAATGTATTAAGAAAATTAATTATAATATGATACAAATAATTATAAATTAATAATATTAAACTAAATAATTAGTCTAATAAAATAATTATAAATTATAAATTGTAAAATAAAAAATGTAATTAAACTATATAATTTTTATTATAAAAAAGAATGAAAATGACATAAGATGTTAAATGAATAGAATGAAAAATATGATATTATATACGGATGGATGGAGTATAAAATGTAAAAATAAAATGGAGTATTATAAAAAAGAAAATTACTAAAAATATAATAATAATAAAGAAATAAGTAGAATAATAGTGATATTGATTATTATTTATTAAAGTGAAAATAATAATATTATGGATAAATAAAATTGATTAATGTAAATGAATTGTGTAAATAATATGTTAATTTGAATTTTTATTTAAATAATATTTTATTAAAAAAATTGAATATTTTTATTAAAAATGATGCATATAAATAATGGTGCTTTGTGTTTGAAATTGTAATCAAACAAATGTATTCCCTCTGTCTTACATGTTCTATTTGCTATTTTTGTCTATCCATATAATTTGTCATTTCTTCTTTTGAAAAATTGATTATATATTTTAATTATATTTTAAAATTTAAACTTTATAATTTTTTTTTATTTTAATTAAAATATTTAGTTATTTTATCTTAATCTATAATTATTTTTACTAATACACTTTTTAATTACTTACTAATTATATTTTACCTAAATTTCTGTATCTACAGTAATATGTTCATCTTATCTAGGACGGAGAGAGTATTTAAATGTGTATTTAGCTTTTTCACTTATTCTATAACTTTTCTTTTTAAGAAAATAATTATAGAGTTTAATTTCATTTAAAAAAATTTAATTTATAATTTTTTAAATACAATTAACCTAATTAGTTATTTAAATATAAATCTAAAATTATTTTTATTATATAATACATTTTTAATTATTTACTAATTATATCGTTCATAAATTCACGTGTTTACGATAAAAAGGACATTGTATCTAAGACGAGGGGAGTATATCAAATGCTTATTTTTTCTTACAAAATTTCATATCAAATATTTAATACTTTATTATTTTCAAAATTTTTTAAAACTTGTGTTCTTTTATAAATTTTACCATAAGTTTTTATTATTCAAATTTTCTTCAAATATATATATATTTATATATATATTGTTCTTTCGAACAAAATATTATTTCAAACAATCATACAAATGTAAATAAAAATACAATATATTTCTTTGAATTTTATTTGGTATTAAAAATAATATTTAATAAGATAATTTATAAATTTAAAAATAAATAAATAATTTTAATTCAAAATATAATTTTTTACGTTAATTATATATTCTTTCCGTCCTAAAAAATAAATTCTTTCCGTCCATTGCGTTTGTCCTACTTCAAATATTTATTTTATATTTTAGAAAACATAATCATACATTAATCCAAAAATATCTTTAATTTTTACTCAAATTATAAATGTATCATTACATATATAATTACTTTATAAATAAAATCAAAAAATAAAAATATCAAAAACTCTTATAGACTTCCACTAACTAATAAAATATTATTAACTTCGTCCAATAAAACCAACATCATTTGTTTTTGTACTTAACATTAAAAATATCCTTAGGGTAAACTGTTTTTTTAGTCCCGTAACTGGACCCCCTTATCATTTTAGTCTCGTAAGTGGAGCATGTCGCAAACTAGTCTCATAAGTGAAAAATTTTCGCTGTTTTAGTCCTCCGGCACCGGAGACGCCCGCGTGGCTCGCCGGAGGTGACGTGTCCGCCAAGTCAGCGACACTTGGCACTGACCTGGCGGACACGTGGATTTTTATTTTTATTTTTTAAATTTTTTTAAAACCTATTTTTAATTTTTTAATTTGATTTAATTTAAAAAAATAAAAAAAATTGAAAAAAAATAAATAAATCCACGTGTCCGCCAGGTCACACCTGGCGGACACAGCACCTCCGGCGAGCCATGCGGGCGTCTCCGGCGCCGGAGGACTAAAACAGCGAAAATTTTTCACTTATGAAACTAGTTTGCTACAGGCTCCACTTACGGGATTAAAATGATAAGGGGGTCCAGTTACGGGACTAAAAAAACAGTTTACCCATATCCTTATATTTGTATAATTTACTCCACAAATATCATTGTATTTGTATTATAAGAGATTAATAAAAGTATTTTGTCATTTTATCTTGATTTGTACCACGTATTGACATAATAATTAATAATTTAATATTCAAATATCAAAACACATGAAACTTATACTTCCTCCGTCCTATTTAAAGAGTAACATTTGTTTTTTGCACGTAAACTTTTGAATATTAGTATTATATTGAGTTGTAATAAAAAAGACAAAAATACCCTTATTAATATTGTGTAATATAAAAAATTGTATCATTTGTATAATATATTGTAAATTAGAAGAATATTTATTATGTTAGAAAGGTAGTACAATTGCTAAATTAAAAAATTGTACCATTGTTTTAAGATAGACAAAAATAGAAAATAGAACCCTTCTTATGGGAGGGAGGGAGTAATACTTTTCTTATAAGACTGAGGTAATATTATTTTTTAATCTATTACAAAATCCAAAGAACCCCGTTGCTTTGGGTTAAGTATTTTTCTCAAAAGAACATATAATCCAAATCATAAAATTTGAGACATTTGTACTAAAAAAAAAATACACCCTTAAAAGTAATTTTGGCATGGAGTTTGTAAGGATCCAAACAAGTGAAAACAAACCGCATTTAAAACAAATTGTATTCACACTTTTGATCAGGTTAGGGCAAATTGAAAACCATAAAAAATAATTAAAAATCATATATATAATTTTCTATAATTACAAAAATATTACTCCATATCCGACCATTATTTTTTAATCTAAAATTTCAAAAAAATAAAAGAATAAAAAAAAGCTAAATTACAAGAAAAACACACTTTTTAAATTTATTACTCCCTCAGCGGGAAGGATCACATTTATTTTTTTTTTTACATCATTGTATTTAACATTAAAAATATCATTATATCTGTATAATTTTTTGTACAAATATGCTTTATAAGACACCAATAAGTAAATAAGAGCCTTGGAACCGGACTGAATTATTTAACAATTTGTATTGCCTAAAAAATTAAGAAGGTGAAAATCAAAGGATTCTAAATTCGAATTGAAAATTAGTACCAAGTGTGGGACCAAAATTCAATTTTTTTAAAAAAAATAATTGGTAATAAAATAAAAATTAAATGAAATTTTGGACCAAAAGTGTTACATTGACTACGCACGTTCTTACACTCTACACCACTAAAGCTCCTTTATTAAATCGAACCAATCTCCCCTATCTACATAAATTTTCGCAACTTAATCCAACGGTCAGAAATAACTCAAACGCAATTAGATACGAAATTACCAATATGCCCCCACATTCCCACCAACCCCTATTTCCCGTCAACACGAATTTATGCCGGATACCCCATGCATTTAGTAGATATTACAAAATAGCCCCCATCGAAAACCGCGAAGAGTCCTATTCCCGAAAATTACACACCACCCCCTTCGAAAAGGCAAAAATATCACTGATCTCCCCTGCCGGAGTTCCCTTTTCTTATCATTTCTCTGTACCTGACAATGGAGTCCACCCGCTGCAGCTTCAGCTGCTCCTTAAATCTGTTGATGAAATCGGCGGCTTTCGCGTCCACCTCCTCGTCGCCGTCGTGGTGCGCCGTCGCCGTCGCCGGCCGCCGCTCCTCCGAAATCACAATATCCTCTTCTTTGAAATGGCCGAACGCCGATTTCATGCTCGCCGATTTCCTCATCGTCGCCGGAAGTTTGGTCGGAATCTCTCCCGACGCCGGCCGGGTGTCGGATTTCGACCTGCTGACGTGGACGGCGCCCGATACGTCGCCGGCGGTGGTTTGTTGAGAAGCGCCGCCGTCGAAGTCGCCGGAATCTGTCTCGAACGGCTCCGGGAAGAAGTATTCCGAGTGGGGGAGGAGATTCTGAGAATCTGGGGAGACGGCGTCGTTTTGCGGGAGGGGGTCGGCAGATCTGGAGTGGGGGTCGAAAGTTAGGGTTTTGAGGCGGTGAAGGAGGGAGGGAGATCTGGCGGCGGAGGGCGGCGGAGGGTGGCGGCGGCGGCGGCGGTGCTTGGTGGTGGAGGTGAAGGCAATGGTGGCGATGACGAGGTTGAGGAGGATGAAGAGCACGGTGGGAGTGAACCAGCTGTTAATGGCGGTCCAGATTGAGATTGGGGAAGACGAGGCCGGAGATTGGTCGGACATTGCGGCGGCGACGGCGGCGGCGGAGCACTGGAGGTTTGCAGAGATTAAAGTTTGTTTGTTTGTTTGAGTTTGACTCAAAATTTGGAAATATGAAATTGTGAATGAAGGCACAAAGGGGAAAAAAGGATCGATTTTGAAAGATAATGAATAAGCAAAAGTAATTTATGTATGTATATATATATATACACACCGGCAGGTAGTGATTCGTATATACTTCTCCTCGTTTAAATTTATTTATTTTTTTAGTTATGACAAAAAATATATATTTCTCTTTCTTTAATAATTTATTTATTTTTTTAAAATTTTTGGATCTTTAACAAAGTATTTTTTTATTTATTTAATATTATAAATATTTTTTTAATTTATAATATATTACACAAATATCGTTACATTTATATTATACAATAATATAGTTCAAGGAAAAAAAATATTTAATTAATTAATAATAATAAATAATGATATTATTTTATTATTTTTTTATGTAATTAATAATATTGATAGTTTAAAAGTAAATTTAATATATATGATTGAAAAAAATTAAAATACATATTTAAATATTTTAAAAATTATTTAGCAATAAAAAAATATATGCAATATGAATATCAATTTGTAGAAAATAATTTTTTCTATAATACAAGTAAATCTTAAAAATACTTTTAATTATTTATAATTAATATAAATTAATTTTATAAAAAATGTGAAGTTTTAAATATAGATAAAAATAATTTTTTAAAATGAGAGATATAAAAATAAAGGGGTTTTGATTAAGTCCTACTATTTATGATGTTATATGTTATGTGTTAATTAACTTGATTTATATTTGTTAAAGACGTTTTGATGAAGTAAATTTTTACCCAAAATAGAAATATATGAATTGTTATTCACAAACAAAAATAAAAATTGTGTCAATTATTGTAGGACTGAGGAGGGAGTATAATAATTTCTTGTATTTTTTTTTTACTGTAAAAAATAAAAAATATAATAATTATTAATTTTTAATTAAAATTCGTACCTAAATATACACAATTGAAATACGCATAGAATAAACTTCATACATTCCATAACAAAAAACATATTTACTATTTGCGTTATTATACTTAACATTAAAAATATTTTTATATTTGTATAATTTTTGTACAAATGTCATTATATTAATATTATAAGACACTATTAAAAAAAAATTTGTCATTTTCTTTTTAACTTGTAATACGTTTTGATATAATAATTAAATATTAAATGTCAATATAAAAATAAAATAAAATTGATACTTAGGGACATATAGAGAGTGTATATATATACAATGTGTTGATTTAAATCCGTCACTATATGTAATCAGGATAAAATATTGCATGTTTGACCACACATGATATAATTTTATATAACAAATATTTTAACAGAATATGATATAATTTTTAATAATACAATATGATATTGATTTCAGTACCATAAATATATAATTGTTCTCATATATACTAACATGCCTACATAGAAATGAAAAAAAAAAAAAAAAAAAGTACAATATGTTCATTCAATATTTTTAAGTTGAATAATTTTTTATAAATATTATTAAAATTTATAAATATATACACATTAATATAATATATATATCATTCACTCATAAAAAAAAAATTAATTATTTAATATAAAATATTATTTTTTATATATCAACACAGTTCTTCGAAGCACACACAAAAAATTAATTCATTTAAAAATGCTGAGTGAACAGATTAAGTAGTTGATGCAGTATTTTTATTACAATCATAACTCTATTTTTACTAATATTCTTTAAATAAGTTATTTTATATATTAGTTTAAACAATTTTATTTTATTTTTTTTATATTTATAACTTACAATAATTTTTATTAAAAAAATTAAAATAAAGACAACACTAAAATTGGCATTATTGGCCATACCCTAAGGTTAATAGTTATTATGCTAATTAGCATAATATACTCTCTTAAGAAGAGTAAGACTGTTTTTTTTTTTTTTTTTTGCAAATATATTATTAGATATTAGTATTATATTAGTTTGTAATAAAAATATATAAATAACTCTATTGATATTGGATAATACATAAATAATAATATTTGTGTAATATATTATAAATTGTAAATGTGTCTATTATTTTTGGTACTTTTGTTTTGAACGGACGGAAATAGAAAATAAAACTATTCTTACGACGGAGGAAAATATAATATAAATATTCATATATTAAGATTTTCAAAAAAAAAAATTATGTGAGATAGACCCGAATAAAAAACATGCATAATTTACGTGGAACGGAAAAAGTAAATTAATATAAATTAGACTATTTTTATATAATACTTCATTCGTCTCATTTCAATATTATTTTTATTATTTTTGTATATTCTTCTAAAAAATAGATGACTTGAGGCGTCGGGGGTTTGAACCCATGACCTCATGGTCACAAGTCCAACCCCTACAGTAAATTAAAATTTAATAAATAAAAACTGGGTATGTATTTTTTATTTTTTATTTTTTTTTATTTTTGTCTTAATATATAATTTTAAGTTGTTTGGGCTTTTTTTTTTTTTTTTTAGCTATGATAAATTTCATAATTTTTTATTTAAAAAATAAATAAATTCCTTGTCCGCCTTGTATTAATACGAGATGGAGGAAATGTATTATTTTCATCTAATCAAATTTAGTAAAATTGTTTGAAAGAATTTTTTTTTTTTTTTTATTGTGAGATATAGATAATTTGTATAAATAATATAAAAATAATGAATATGTATAATATATTATATTTTTTTATATATAGATATGTGTTTGGTTGGACTTTCAAATCAAAATTAACATTATTTATTTAATATATTTCTAATATATTTTTCAATTAAAATAATTAATTTTTCTAACAAAATATCAAATTAAAATGATTATTTAAAAAATATAAATGGATATTAATGTGATATTTTAAATATAATATAAAAAATTAACAATAAAAATAAGTGTTTTATTGAACATTTATAAATAGGGGGAAAATGATTATGTTTGTTTCTTAACAATCTTTTTTTATTTTTTTTATTTAAGTTTGTCTCATAACAAATTATCTATTTTTTTTTAATAATTGTAATTTCTAAAAATACTAAAAATACCCTTACAATTTAAACTATATTACACAAATGTCATTATTTTTATATCACACTATATCTTTTCTACTTTATTTATACTACATCTCAATATAATATTAATATTCCTAAAACTCTGCGTAAAAAAACAAATGAATAAATAGAGAAGGAACGGAGGAAGTATTAAAAAGCAATTTGATGTGTGTTTGTTTTGTGAAATATTTTGAAATGATTTTTTTATTTAAAGTATACAAATTTATGTAGATAATATAAAAATAGAAATATATTAATTTTTTTGAAAAAAACATTTGAGAAAAAATATAAAAAGAACACATGTTTAAACAACTATTTAAAACCAAAGTATACAATGGATCACTAATTAAGGGTGTGTTTGTTTGGGGATTGGATTTTAAATACACTATTCATTTTTTTTTCCCTAAAAAATATCAAATCAAACACTTATTTTTATTTGTTTTATATTAAATTAAAAATCAATTTTACATTAAAAACATCACATCTACACTTATTTATATCACATTATACAACTATTCAAATTTAAAATTTTTACTACTCAAAATCCAAACCCCATACATGCTTTGTTATTGGAGTTTGATTTTATTTTATTTTTTAAATATACAATTATTGCATTTTTTATATATAAAAAATATATATTTATATACTTATTTTTATAACAATACATCGCGTTCAAATCATTTTAATTTGTTTAAATTAAAATTATTGATTTCTTTTTTTTTTTAAAAAAAAAGGTAATTTTCATTTGTCCTTTTCATGAACATGTGCGGTTGTTGCTTATTTAAATATATACTGTATATAAATATTTATTTTATTATTTTATTATGTTTAAATTAAAATTATTATTATTTTTTTCGTTTCAATATCAAAATTTCACTATTTTTAATTTTTTACAATATTTTTACTTTAAAGTTAAACGATAAAATGAATGTTATATTACTTTATTATATTCTCTCCGTCTCGAAACTAAGTATTCATTTGCTTTTTGCACGTAATTTTAGAAATATTAGTATTATATTATAATATAGTATGAATAAAGTAGAAATAACTAAAATAACCTTATTAGTATGTGTGATACAAAGGTAATGACATTTGTGTAATATATTGTAAGTTGTAAGGGTATTTATAATGTTACATAAAAAGTACAATTACTAAAAAAGAAAATGAATACTTTATTATGGGACAAATTAAAATAGAAAAATGAATATTATAAAACGAATGGAGTATTATATATTTATAAATTATTAATTTACATTAATTTGCCGACAAAATCAAATAAAAAACTTATTTCTAAACACAGGGACTATTAATTTTTTATTAAATATTATATTAAAATATTATTTAAATTAAAATTCAAATCATTATTTTAATTTCAAATCAAAACAAAACAAGCATATTTATAATTGTTTATTGTAGATGTCATCTTTGAAAGTCTATATATATATATAATAATTAAAGTTGGTTGTCTAAAAAACAATGGACGACTTTTTTTTAAAATATATATATATATGTTTAATTATAATATTGAAATATAAGTAATTTTTGTGGCTTTAATTCAATCTTATATTATCATTTGATTAGTGATACACTATTTAAGGTAATATAGCTTAGTAAATTAATGATAATAAATTATAATACTACCTTCGTCTCAATACAATAATCATATTTACTATTTTTGTCTATAGTAAAACAATAGTTTAATTTCCATAAATAACTATATCATTATAAAATTATTATTATTTTTTATTATTATTATTACATAATTGTCACTACTTTTACACTAATACACTCACAAGACCAAAAAAATCTTTTGCCCGTATTTTTTTACCAAGTGCTAATATAATATTAATATTCTTTAAATATCGTGCTAAACTCAACTCAGACTATAGTTTAATTATGGGACGGAGGGAGTATTATTTGATTACCTTTTGTTGACCGGTGCTTGTTATTTCAAAAATAAAAAATTATATATATAATTAACAAAATTAAAATATATATTTACGTATTTTAAACACTACTATTCCGATAAAATATACTCCATCCGTCCTAATACAATAGTTTTGTTTACCATTTTTGTTTGTCTCAAAACAATAGTCTCATTTCCATAAATAATCATATCACCATAAAACTATTTCTACTTTTTCATTATTATTACACAATTGCCACTGATTTTTACACTAATATACTCACAAGAGAAAAAAAGTTATTTATCTTTACTTTTTACCAACTACCAATATAATATCAATATTTTTCAAATATCGTGTTTAATACAATAAAACTATACTTTTGAGACGAATAAAATATATAATATGAATAGTATTTTGTAAAGTATAAAATTTTATATAATACAACTAACGTAGATATTATAAGAGAAGACGCCATCAAATAAGACGACCACATAAAGCTCCACGCACACACCGGTCGTTGCCGTAGCGTCAAGTCATATGCAAACAATCGACGTTGGCGATGTTATAAATTTTGGGGGACATTTGGTATATAGAATAAAATTGTAGAAAAATGAAAATAGAAAAAAAAAATTATAGAGAAAAGAATTTGAATAGAAAATTAGAATAAATTTTCTTCTATTGTTTCGGTAAAATAGAAAATTACGTTGAGAAATGTATAAAAAAATGCAGCTATTTAAATGGATCGAATAAAAATAAATGATTAATCGGATAAAATAGAATATTAACTAATGAGAAGTCATTATTAGGAAATATTTTTTATGATTTTTTAAAAAATATATATTATATATGAAATTTTGTAGATCATATTTTAGTATAATTTTTTTTTCTTTAAAATAATAAAAATTGAATACTTAAATAATATATTAAATGTAGTTTTTGTAAAATTGAAATAATATAATTTTAAAAATATATAAAAATTAAATAGTATAAAAAAAATTAAAAATATATTGTAATATTCATTTATGTCCATTTATTTGGATATGTGTGAGAAATTAAAATAGAGAAATATAAATAATTTATTTCTCAAATTCTATTTTTCCGACTCAAACAAACTTTCCTGGACCAAACACACCCTTGGAGTCTTTTCTTTTTCTCTAAATTGTCTATATTACAGTAAATATAAAAAAATTAGGTAAAATATAAATAGTAAATAATTAAAAATATATTAATAAAAATAATTATAAATTAAAATAAAGACAACTAAATAATTTAATTAAAATTTAAAATATGATTAAAGTATATAATTATATATTTTTTTAAAAAAACATAACATATTATATAAGATCAAAATACAAAAAAAATGAACATTTTATATTGGACTAAAGGAGTAAATTTTACTTGTGTTTGTTTGGGGTATTGGATTTTGAATTGGGATTTAAATAGTAAAAATTTTGAATTTGAATAGTTGTATGATGTGATATAAATAGGTGTTGATGTGATGTTTTGAATGTAAAATTGATTTTTAATATAATATAAAAAATGAAATATATGTATTTGATTTGATGTTTTTTGGGAAAAAAATTGGATGAATAGTGTAAATCCAATCCAATCCCCCAAACAAACACTAAACTTCTCACTTTTTTTTTTTTTTTTCTAAATATAAATAACTTATTTTATTTCTATATAAAATTTAAAAAAAATATAAGTTTGTTCACTTTTATTTATTTATTTATTTAATATGTTTTTATTATTTTTTTAAAAATATTATATCAAATAATCATATTTATTTAAAAATCTTAAATTCAAAATAAATAAATAAAGAAATAAAGATACATATAAAATGACAGAGGGGACCGATTGAGTCTGACCGAATAAATGTGAGGTTTTAATGCAGAGGCGATTAAGGAAGGTTGACTTATTACCGCAACCAAACAACCACCTATGCTATTCAACATATTACTATTAATTTATTTATTTTTTCTACATTTACTTTTAATAAGATTTTTAGGTATTATAATTTTAATATATATATTTACTTTTATTTTTTAAATAATATTATATGTTTTCATATATTGTTTAAAAAGTGATAAAAAAAATATATTTTATTTTATTTTTTCTAGAAAAAAAAAAAGCAAAACGGTCAACAATTGTCGTTGCCGTTGCCGAAATTGGTCAATGGGGATTCTTGATAAAACGGTCGAATAATCGGTAGAAAATCTAGATCAAACGGAGATCAATAAAATTCGAATCGGCTTACAAAAGGCTTTTGTTTGTGATATTATGTGTAGTTGCGACATTATTTGTTTTTTACAAAATGTTACTTTTTTTTTTTTTTGGTAATTTTATGTATTGCTGTGTTTTTTTAGCTTGGTATTTTTATTTTTGACTCTTATGTTCTATTTATTTATTTTTTTTATGTTACAATCTAAAAATTAGTAATGACGGATGAAGTTAGCAGTCATGAAGATGACGAAGCACATGAATAAAATGATTTATTACCGTCCGATAACAAATCTCCTTCAATGCATTCCAATACAACTGTCTTTCGCGCAAAGTACCATAAATTTAATTTAACAAGCAAATGTGATCTCTAATCAGTTTAATACGAGTTTCGGCCGTTCATTTTCACCAATACAATACTACCTTCAAGGCCTCAACCTAATGATCCATTGTTCTACTCAAACGCGTAGAATCTCATATCACTTGATGCTTCATCTCAGTTTTCATACTACGAGACTCAATCATCAAAAAATATTGCATCGTCGTTTAGTGCATTTCGTCCCTCAATTCACAGTTAAAGTCCTTCGCATGTCCATAATCCTGGTAGGTCAGTACAGACCAATCAACACGAGGAAAACATTGGAACACAACCTGGAAATTCTTGCTCCCATTGGACCATTTGTATCTATGTGAATCAGAATCTCAATTCATGGATCTTTCGGTTAAAAAAATCTCTCTAATGATCGATGTATTTTTTATTTTTTTTTCAATTAGCAATATAACGTATTATATTTATGAATTGTATTTTTTATATATTTTTTTTTCAATTAAATTGTCTGTTTCACCAAACAAAAAAAAAATCAATTTTCATTCTCTATACTAAACGCACTGTTACTATCTTTTGTAATTTATTATTATTATTATTATTATTATTATTATTATTATTATTATTATTATTAATGATATATTGGGACTGTTGCACATCATATTAATACCACTTTTTCTATCATAATTTAATAATTTCTATTTATTAAACAATAATTTAAGATCGTTCCCATTCAAACTACTATTTTAGAGTATGTTTTACTTTCACATCATATTCTATTTATTCACAATAATTTAAAAAATATATATGTATATAATTATATTAAAGTTATTTATATTTAAAATTTTAAAAAACTGGTTCTTTTTAACATAATGTAAACATATAAAGAAGAACAAATATAATTATAATTATAATAAATATATAAAAATAGTAATAAACAAATACTCCTCCTTCCATTACAGATAATCTTTTTTTTAGTCTCAAGATAACTTTTCGGGATTTTTGATAAATTTAATAATTTTAAACATACGTAACAAATATAAATAAGTTTAATAAAATTACACACGGACTAATTCAAAACTCCAGTATTTTTATATATTTTTCTACAAAATGATGTTCATACTATATATATTTGAGTGAAACGTAGTGCTTAAAGTATTTAAATACCTATTTTTTTTAATTATATACTCCCTCCGTCCCAATACAATAATCTTATTTACCATTTTTGTTTATCTCAAAATAATAGTCTTATTTCCGTAAATAACTACATCACCATAAAATTATTCTTATTTTTTCATTTTTATTACACAATTATCATTATATTTTACACTAATACATTCACAAGGGCAAAAAGGTCTTTTAACTATATTTTTTACCAACTACCAATATAATATTAATATTTTTTAAATCTCGTGTCCAACCTAACTATAATTTTGGGACAGATAGAGTATTATATTATATTTTTTAAATAATAACAACACTACTTATATAAAATAATATTACTATAACTATTATAATTAATATACTCCCTCCGTCCCATAATAAAGTATCCATTTTTTCATTTTATTACGTCTCATAACAAAGTATCCATTTTCTTTTTTAGTAGCTCTACTTCTACCTAACATTACAAATACCCTTACAACTTACAATATATTACACAAATGTCATTACTTTTATATCATACATCCTAATAAGGTTATTTTAATCATTTCTACTTTATTTCTATTAAATCTCAATATAATACTAATATTTCTAAAATTACGTGCAAAAAGCAAATGAATATTTAGTTTTGGGACGGATGGAGTATTAAATAACACTATCTAGAAATACTGTGGATCTAACTAAATTGATCCAACTAAATAGATCATTTTATCCTGATGGAGGGAATATAAGAACTATGTATTTATTTATTTATTTTTATTTCGGATGATCTAATATCAGTCATCTTATGTCATGTCATAAATAAATTATTTTCAGGAATGTGACAAGTAAGTTGCGATTTGTTTTGAAGAATTTTTTTTTTACTCAAGGTATAAGAAATTGTATAGGTAATATAGAAATAATAAATATGTGTGATATATTAATTTTTTCGAACTAAAATATTTAGTATTTTTTCGAAAAAATATATTTAGTATTTTTTCTAAAAGAACACATCATTTGTGTTTGTTTGGAGTTTGAATTTTGGGTTTGAGATTTGAATAATAAAAATTTTGAATTGAAATAATTGTATAATCTAGTATAAAAATATTTAGAAGGTATTTTGAATGTAAAATTAATTTATAGTATAATATAAAAAATAAAAAATAGATGTTAAATTTAATACTAGTATTTTATGAAAAAAAAAATAGTGAATATTAAAAACAGATAAAATTTTCCAAAAGAATGAGTATTTATTTATGGTGAATCACATAATTAACAATGTAGGAGTATTTTATAATTGTTTTTTTTAATAACGTAATAATGGACTATAACTACAAATTTTACTAGAGACGATTTTGAATTTATAACTTCACAATAATAAGTTTGCTATCCCTTATGAAATAATTAACTATATATATATTTTTTTTATAAAAAATAATAGTGCAATTTAAAAAAGAAAAAAAAAAGTTGAAAGCAAATGCACCCATAATATTTGAGTTTTCATTATTTTATTACTTAAATAAATATACTATATATATATTTTTTATCTTATTATTATGAATATATTATGTATATTGATATTTTTAATCACAATATTTAAAATATCTACCACAAGCATCTTTACTACTGAATTAATCAAATTTTCCTTATACATTATACTACAGATTCGTCGCATAAGAAGAGTATTTTTTGAATTGATTTTTTAATATTAATGATTATATTAATACATAGTACAATATCTATTAGTCTCTTATAATATAATATAATAATATTTATGAAATAAATTATACAAATATAAAAAATAAAAATATATTTATTAATTTCTTATAATATAAATAAAATATTATTTATGGAGTAAATTATGCAAACATATGTATTGTATGTATCAATCATACCCACAAACACCAATCATTAATATTGAATTAATAATAGTAATAATAATAATAAAAAGTAAATAACTTGACAAAGACAACAAAATAATTGATAGTTGAATTAATTACCTACCTCCCCTTTAACTAAAGGGTGTGTTTGTTTAGGAGGTTTGGATTTTGAGATGAGATTTGAATAGTAAAAATTTTGAATTTGAATAGTTGTATGATGTGATATAAATAGATGTTGACGTGATGTTTGGAATGTAAAATTGCTTTTTAGTATAATATAAAAAATAAAAAATAGGTATTTGATTTGATGTTTTCTTGAAAAAAAAATAAGATGAATAGTATAAATCAAATCCAATCCTCCAAACAAACACACCCTAGATAAATAACTTGCAGATCAATTATTTTAATAATATTTTAGAAAAAAATTACACAAGAGGCGAGCAAATCTCGCCGCGTCAAGAGGTGAAGTTTGCAAAAATATTCCAAAATCGTCTCCCATAACAACTTACATTATTTTTATAATTTTAATATTCCCTTTCGTCCCATCTAATATGTGTATTACTGTAAATGCTAGAATTTAAGTAAAGTATGATTAATAATTAATTAAGAGGAGTAAATATTTTAATTAAAATTAAAAAAATTATAAAATTTAAAATTTAAAATGCAGCATAATTATATTTTCAAAAATAGAAATGACTAGTGACGTGGGACGGAGAAAAATAGAAAATAGGAACAAATTATGTGAGACGGAGAGAGTATATATATTTCATCCATTCCAAATATATATATATATAATTTTTAACTATTCCTTAAATTTATACAAAGTCTAAATAATTTTATTATCATATTTCAACAAATAATATTTTCTCCGTCCAAAGACTATTTGGATTTTGTATTAGATTGATAAACAATAACATTTTATTAATTACTTAAAAGTGTTTTCTAAAAATTAATTTTATATATAATAGTATATTTGTAATTTAAATAGAAATTAAAAGTATTTTTATATTAATATATGATTATTTTTACTAAAATAAAAAAATATATTTTAAATGAGACCGATAAAAATAGTAAAAAGATATTTTGAATTAACATAAAAGAAAATAATAAATTTATTACTCCCCATGTCTTTTAATTAAATATTCATTCATTTTTTACACGGAATTTTATGTTTATTGGCATTATATTAAAATATATATAATAGGAATAAAATAAAGTAACTAAAATAACTTTATTAGTAATGTATGATATAAATGTAATGATATTTGTGTAATTTTATTGTAAATTGTAAAAATATTGTAATATTAACTAGATATTCTCCTATCCCCCAAAAAATAGTCTAATTTTGCCATTTTCATATGTTTCAAAATAATATATTCATTTTTATTTTTGGTAACTACTTTCCAACCTTTTTACGAAATTTTCCAATTTTTTTACAAAATTACATAGGGTAGGAATATTTTAGTCTTTTAGAAGCACTTTTACACCTTATTTGGGACCGGAGGGAGTATTACAATAATTAAAAAAAATAAACACTTTATTATGAGATAAATTAAAATAGAAAAACAAATAATATATTAAAAGACAGGTGAGTACTATTTTTTCTCCTAATTAATTATTGTTATAAATAATACTTCTTCCCTCCAACAAAAAAAAAAATATAGATATTTTTATTTTGGGTTGTCTAATTACAAAATAATTATTTTATTAAATTTCTAATTTTTTTCATAAATACTTTTACTTTACATTACATCCTTAATTTTACACTTAAAAAAAGGACAAAAATATCATGACACCATTTTTAACTATCAACTATAATTAAAATACTATTGTCTCCGTCCCTTGACAATCTATCCATTTTTTCATTTTGGTCCGTCTTGTTATAAAGTATTCATTTCATTATTTTAGTAACTGTACTATCTATCTAACATTACAAATAACTTTTCAATTTATAATATATTATCCAAATGTCATTATATTTATATCATAAAATACTAATGAGGTTAATTTAATCTTTTTATATTGGGTAAACTGTTTTTTAGTCGGACCTCCTTATCATTTTAGTCCTGTAATTGGAGTCTGTCGCAAACTAGTCTCATAAGTAAAAACGTTTCGTTGTTTTAATACCCTGGCGCCAGAGACGCCCACGTGGCTCGCCGGAAGCCATGTGTCCCGCAAAGTCAACCTGGTGGACAAATGGATTTTATTTATTTATTTTAAATTTTTTAATTTTTTTTTAATTTGACCAAATAAAAAAAATTAAAAAATACAAATAAAATTAAAACTCAATTTTAAAAAAAAAATAAAAAATTGAAAAAAGAAAATAATAAAATCCACGTGTCCGCAAGGTGTCGCTGACCTGGCGGTCACGTAGCCTCCGGCAAGCCACGCGGGCGTTTCCGACGCCGGAGGATTAAAACAGCGAAAATTTTTTACTTATGAGATTAGTTTGCGACAAATTTGACTTATGAAACTAAAATAATAAAGTACTATTATTTTTAAAAAAACTCCATATAAAAAAAAAATAAACAAATACATACATATATAACGGATGAACTATTATTTTTTTAAACTTCACATTAAAAATAAATATTAAATTTGTATCGAGTAGTAAAAATCATAAAAATTGATCAAACAAACACATCTACATCAACATCAGCGAAAATAGCATCAAAAGCGGCACATCAATAAATAAATTAATTAATTAATTAAAATAAAAAAGCTGCAGTGTCAAATTATATTTAGAAAGTAATTATTACAAAGAGGATGTCGACATTCTCCAGGCGAACAACTTCCAATTCACGGCAACGGCGACTTTTGTATCTCTCCCTCCTCTTCAAAGATGTCGACATCTTCTCCTTCTCTTCCCTTCTCTGTCCGCACATACACATAAACATATCCTCAAAACATATTCCCAATTATTCTCCATTACATTCCATGTCTGTATTCCTCGATCGGTCATGCCTAAATGAAGAACAAGTCTTCGTCAATCGTCATCCGTTTTGTCTGCTTCTTACAATCGCGATTAATGTTTCTCGTTTTTCCTGACTAGGAAGGAAGGAAGGAGGAATAAATAAAACAATTGTTATTGCCTCCTGCTGCTGCTGCTCATGTCCTTTATGGAGGTTTTGATTTATTTATTTTCCCCTTTTCTGTTGCTATCAAAATTATTTCTAGTGATTTTGTTCTACTCTCTGTGTCTGTCTCTGAACTCTTTTTTTTTTTTTTGTGATGGAAATTGATATGTGTGTATATGTGTTCTTGATTGAGGAATTCTTAATTAGGTTTTGACGAGTTTTTGTTACAGGAATTTTCGCCGCTGATTTGGTCTGGAGAATTTGGTGATAGAATTCGTGATTATTCAGGTGAGGTTTTTGCATTTGTGCTTTTATTTTGGGAGATTGTCTGAATTTCGAAAGGTTTATATGCTTGTCTGAAAACTACTCATCTTAAAGTCTTTTAGGTTTATACGCTTGTAATTTTGAAAAAAAATTTGAAAATTATTTTATTTTTTCACTGGTCATATTTATTATTTTGTACTAAAAGTAATTTTAAATTTTTTAATTCTATGTATAAATATTCTTATATCAATAAAAATATTTTTATAATTTTTTTTAATTATATTAGATTTTGATATAATAATTAATATTCGATGAACACACCTCTCATAGTCTTACAATAGTTTATAAATAAATACTCCTGTTATTTAAGCGCTCTGATTTTATCGCACTATTGATAGAGCGATAGTGTCGCTTGTGGAATTCCGGCGTTTGGAAGCTATATTGTAATAACAACTGAGGTTTATCTTTATTTTTTTATATGGTCCAATAAATTTCTGCATTTTTTATATCCATATTTTTTAAAATTTTAATACAATTATTTATCAACAATCAAATATTTTTTTATTTTATAAAATATCACATCAAATCAATTTTTCATACTCAATTTTTATTCCGTAAAAATTTTATATTTATAGGTTTTGTTCTTTCACTCATTTTTTTTCATATATATTTTTTTAAGAAAATTAATACACTATATACACTTATTATTTTTATATTCTCTATTTAATTTTCTATAACTGACATAAAAAAAAAAAAAAAAAAAATTTCCAACAATCTTACAAAATAAATACACTTTTAATCTTCTAAAACTTTTATTTAAAATGAAACTTTTTTTTTTCTTAAATTCGCAACTAACTTGATTTGATGTTTTATAAAAAAAATAATTTATTTTGATTGAAAATTATATCTTAAAAAATATTGAGAATTCAATCCAAAGACAACATCAAGTCTCGACAATTTTCTTGTTGTCGATTCCTACAATGGTTTCACTTGTGTACTGAACAATCTTTATTTCGCTAGAACTATAGCAAGTATTTGTCTTTTGTAGTAATTTACTCTATTCAAATGTAGCTTTCCTCTCCAGAATCTAAACCCTCAATAACATGTCTTGACATGAACGTCTCGTTACAAAATTTGTGTAATACTTGACATTTTCCGAGGTTCTAATACTCGAGCTCGACTCGTATTCGTTTGGTAATAAAAGGATCGTTTCTCGGGGGCGTCGCAAAATCAATGTCGAACGAAGCCTGTAGTTCCATCGACAGAGAGAACGAACGATGCCGCGACGACTCCGCCTCGCTCGTCCTCAAATTGATCGCAATCGCCGCGATCCTCGCCACGGGCGCGTCGGGAGTGACGATCCCTCTATTCGGCAAGAAACGCTGGTCCGGGACCAACCTATTCGCCGCGGCCCGAGCCTTTGCAGCGGGGGTCATCCTCGCCACCGGGTTTGTCCACATGTTGCCAGATGGCGCATCGGCATTGGCCAGCCCTTGTCTGCCGAAAGTTCCGTGGACCAAGTTTCCGTTTTCCGGATTCGTCGCGATGACGGCCGCTCTCGCCACATTACTCGCCGATTTTGTCGGGACACAATACTACGCGGGAAAACATGCGATAGTACAAGGGGAAGTTGTTAAGGTTGATTCATTTGACGGAGTGTCCGTATCGGGCATTGTCCCCGTAGAGAAGAGAGTGTGCGAGAAAAAAGTATTTGATGATGACGGCGATCTTGCCTTGCGTATTGTGGAAGAATCGGGAGGGCCGGAGGATTCGCGCGGCCATTGTCGTGGGAGTCGAAGCGTCGGGGGAGACGCAAGAAACGTCGTCGTATCCCAGGCATGTCCGTAATAAATACATACTCCCTTCAGCCTAGATACATTTATACATTTGGATTTTTTTAGTATATTAAGAAATATATTCTACTTCAAAGTAGTCAGAAAAAATAATCATACGCTAATACTAAAATACTCTTAATTTTTACTTAAATTACAAATATATTGTTACACGAAATGTCAAAAAAATTTTAACGCTTTCACTAACAAATAAAATACTACAAAATTTCAAAAAGGTCCCATTGAATTGGGACGAAGAGAGTAGTATTTCATTGGTTAGTGGAAGTATATAAGACAATTTTGATATTTCTGTCCTTTGTATTTTATTTAATATGTTTGTAATTGATGTAAAAGTTAAAGATATTTTGGTATCAATATATGATTATTTTTACGAAATGAATAATTTTTTAAAAGAACAGATAAAAACAATACTTTTACTTTTAATTGAGACGAACAAAGTATTAAATAGTCTTCTACCGTTTCGTAATTTTTAGCGGTTGTTTTACCTAAAAGTTTCAAAACATGCACGTAAAATACACGATTCTATATCTATTTACACACTCAATTTTCTCCAAAATTCGACAGGTTCTTGAACTCGGGATAGTTTCGCACTCGGTGATCATCGGGCTATCCCTCGGCGTGTCACAAAGCCCGTGCACGATTCGACCGCTCATCGGGGCGTTGTCCTTCCACCAATTCTTCGAGGGGTTCGCGCTCGGCGGGTGCATCTCGGAGGCCAAGTTCGGGACCCTCCGATCGACGGCGATGGCGTGCTTTTTCGCGGCGACGACCCCCCTGGGGATCGGCGTCGGGATAGGGATTTGCTCGTCGTACGACCCGAGCAGCCCCCGGGGGCTGATAATCGAGGGGGTGCTGGACTCAATATCGGCGGGGATTCTGGTGTACATGGCCCTCGTGGATCTGATTGCAGCCGAGTTCTTGAGCAAGAAGATGAGCTGCAACGTGAGGCTCCAGCTAGTGTCGTTTTTGGCTTTGTTCTTAGGAGCTGCATTGATGTCTTCTCTAGCAGCTTGGGCATGATTATACACTTCTTCTGTTCCATAACAAACTATTCATTTTTTTTTTTTCATTTTAGTCTGTCGTATAAAAAGTATTCATTTTTTTTTTTTTAGTAATTGTACTGTCTACCTAACATTATAAATACCCTTATAATTTACAATATATTACACAAATGTCATTATATTTATATAACACAATACTAATAAGATTATTTTAGTCATTTTTATTTTATTCTTACTACATTTCAATATAATACTAATATTTCTAGAACTTTATGCAAAATACAAATTGATACATAGTTATGGGACGAAGGGAGTACACGATACTCTATCTGTCATGTAAAATATACTAATGTAAAATTATACCAATTTGATCGCCATGAATTTTATGAAGAATAGAAAAAAACAATTTATGGTAAAGAAAATTCAAAATAAATTTGAATAATAACAAAAATAAATAAATAAAAATAAGTTTTGATGGCAAATGATATGTATATTAGGCTCAAGGGTGTATTCTTTTTAATTTTCTTTTTTATGTGATCTTTTTATTTATTTATTTAATTACTAATCTATCTGTTTCAGTCAAGAGTATTCATTTTGCTACTTTTGTATATCAAAGTCAAAGATATTCGACTATTTAAATAACTTTCGACTCAACTTTTTATTTAAAAATTTCCTTTATCCAAAATTCACTAAAAACAGGTTTTAAGGGAAAAAAAATACTCCTATACTACACAAATTCATTGGCTCCGTTCACTCAGCGTCTTTGAATGAATTAATTTTTGGTGTGTGGTACGAGAAATTGTGTTAAAAATATACTCCATTCGTCCCAAACACCCTGTAATATTTTTTTTTGTTTGTCCCAAACTCACTGCAATATTTTCAAATTTAGAAATAATTAATACTCCCTCCGTCCCCAATCTATCTATCCATTTGCTTTTTGCACGGAGTTTTAGAAATATTAGTATTATAGTGGGATAAAATATAAATAAAGGTAAAATGACTAAATTAACCATATTAGTATTGTATGATATAAATGTAATGACATTTGTGTAATATATTGTAAATTAGAAGGGTATTTGTAACGTTAGGTACACAATACAATTACTAAAAAAGGAAACGGATACTTTGTTATGGGACGGACCAAAATGAAAAAATGGATAGATTGTTAAGGGACGGATGAAGTAATATTTTTATACATATATTAATATACACTTCACTTTATCCCATCCCATCACTCAAATAAAAAAAACAAATAATTATTTATCTCTCCAATCACATCACTTAATATTCAAATTA
Organism: Andrographis paniculata; assembly: GCF_009805555.1. NCBI lineage: Eukaryota > Viridiplantae > Streptophyta > Magnoliopsida > Lamiales > Acanthaceae > Andrographis > Andrographis paniculata. Next base: position 3,024,742 of record NW_026137589.1, read on the forward strand.
TCTCAAATTACCATACTTAATACTCTCCACCTAAATTCTCGTACCAAACACAAATGTTGCACGGTGTTTGGGACGGAGGGAGTAAAATATATCCCCTTTTTCCAATGATAATTTTCTCATTTGACTTTTGCACACGGATTAAGAAAAAATATTATTTTATAGATATATAGTATTAAAAGTAATATAATGTCTATTTTACCTTTAAAGAGTAATGTTAAAAGTAAAAAGTAAGGGTTTCTGGTATTTAGTTGATAGTTAATTTTTTCAAAAAAAAAATGAGAAGTTTTGATTTGGACATACTAAAATAGAAAATGAAATGTTTAGTAGTGGACGGAGGGAGTATTATTTTAAGGTTAATATTTGACTTTTGTTATGAGTATTTGATTTTTTATTTTTTACTTATTGACTTTGTAAAAGTATTCTATACTCCTCGTCTATTTTCTCTAATGTTCTAATTGATATTTAAACGATTATTTTTTTTTTTTTGTTATAAAATGATAAATTTGTTCTTTATTTTGTATATAGAAAATAAAATGATAAAAAATAAAAATAAAAGGGTAAATTCTGTATATAAAAAATATAAAAAAATAATAATTATTAGACATTCAAAATAAAAAAATAAGATGTTAATTTATAGACGGATGAAATATTATTTATTATTATTTTTAAGGAATCACAATTTAAAAATAATATTGAAGAACACATTCATTATTTTTATATTATTTATATAAATTTTTATATTATAATAATAATAATAAATATGTCAAACCAAAACACAAAACAAACACACCGGTAACGCATGCATGTCGGCAGAATTTTGGATTGCATGCGTATAATGTGTATCTTATATCTTCGGGATAAAAATAGCAAGCACAACTGCGTGCCAGAAATGCAGGGCCAGGACCACCAGTCCACAAATTATTTTACTATGCTCAAAGCCTCAAAATATATTTGGGTTTGTATTATAAAAGTAAATATATGTCCCAGTTTATTCACTTTATGCATTTTGTAGTAGTGTTTTAAGCTAAAGTATTTTGTATTTAATGGATAAATTATATTGATAATATAAAAATATTAATATTTTTACGGTGAATATTGATTTTTTTTATTTAATATATATTTATATTATATCAAATAATTATTCAAAGATTCAAATTTAAAAAATAAAAAACCACAAACAAACACACCCTTAATACTCTTCCCTCCGCCAAATATATGGATATTTCATTATAAAACATATGAATATTTCATTTTATTAAATACTAGTATTTTTTATTATTTTATAATTTTAATTTTAAAATTTCTATCTAAACTGAATTTAAAAAGATCACAACAAAATATTTCCAAATTTATATTACTATAAAATAAGGTGAACTGCAACGTTCAGCATGTTGAAGATTACTGTGTATATATATAGAGAGAGAGAGAGAGGATTTGTATGATTGTTGGGGGCGCACGCGCTATACTCTATTGACCTTTCCGAGTCCGTGTCACTGTCTCAAGGCACTAGTACTACCATTCATGCTTGTGGTACAACCTGTCTACAGCCACGACCCAACGCAATCCCCACCCACCCGCGCCGATTCACCCTCCTCTGTGCCGCGCCGGGGCCGGCCGGACGAGCGCCGCCGGCGCGCAGGCTCCAAATGAACGGATCACCCGCCATTGCCGCTTTTCTCATTGTAGGACTGCTCGCCATTGCGTCGGCGCCGTTCGCCGTATCGGAGGAGGCGAAGCTTGTGGAGGATGGAGATGTTTTGGCGGCGAATGCCACGGGGGTGGAAGCTGGGGGGAATGGGACTAGGCCGAAGGACACGTTTGCTGATATGATCGATCGCGCGTTGGAGAAGGAGTTCACCGAAAATGACGATCAGAGTGAAGGTTCGTGCAGATCTGAACTTCTCTCTTGTTTTTTCCCACTTTGCCGGAGTTGTGTTAGCATCTTCAGTGCTTCGATGAATTACTGGATAATTTCTGTGAGACTAATTAATAGCCATTTCCTTTTTATATTTGTGGATTTCTAGATTTTGATTTGGAATCTTGGAGATTTTCGTGATCGTATGCTATTGGAACTGATTTTCCAGCTAACTGTTTCAATTTCAATGATGATTGGTTATTGGAGGGGATCTAGCATGTAGATTTGTGTACCGAAAGCTAACCTCTCTAGGTTTTTATTTTCTCTTTGTTGATTATTAGCGTAGCATTTATTGCTTATAAGTTAGTTTAGATTAGGGATCAGGTTGACTGTTTCCTTTTGAAGTTCTATATATTTAATTAAGGTAGAATAATAGCTGATCATGGCTAACTGTACTGGCAGCTAATGATGCTGGTAGCTTCAACAACAGTGTGGCTGGGCAGCAGGTTTGATTTTACTTGTATTTTCTCAGTTTTAGTATGCCCTGTTTAACATGTTTATGATGCTCTTACAATTTACCTGATATAGTTTGTCTTTGTGAAATTTGTGGGCATTTAACAATGATTACAAACCATTTATTGTATTTTTCTTTTGAAATATAGATTATTTGAGTGGATTCCTTTCTTTTAAAAAAAGAAAAATTGAATCAAAATTGAAGGTTATGTCCTTGGTTTTTCAAAGCGGATGGATCTGGAATAAATTGAGAGAAACTCTTTGCATGGGTGTATATATATATATATATATGTATGTATATTGATATCCGGGGAAAGGTGTTTTTTGTGTGAAACTGTGAATAGTATTTGAAATTTCTGATATAATATAGTGGGGTTATTGCCAAAAGAATATGTATGTATCTATGATGTATTTTTCATTCTGAATTCAAATGAAAAAAATGATTGAATACTAATTGAATGTTATTTATGTGCTCAATGGAACGTAACCATTTTTATTTTTTTTCTTTTTTAATTCAATATTTAAGAACTTATGTCTGTCTGGGTGTGGTTTGATGCTGAATATGTTTGGAAACTGTAACAAAATATAATACGTGTTTTGGTGAGATTCCATAGTTTTTCTCAAGATATTATTGATGATCAGGCTGTGCTGGAAACAGTAGCCAGAGTAAAGTCAAAGAAAAATGAAACTAAGGAGGAAAAGTAAGTTTTTTGCAGTTCGTATGCATGATAGAAATTCTTTTTCACGGAGATCTTTACTTGGCTATGTATTTGGTTCACATTTGCAAATACAGATTACTTTGTTTTTGTTGTTATTGTAGATCCTTTAAACTTCATCAAGTGTTCAATCTGGATAATGACAATGGAGCTGAAGAGACTCCTACATTGATTGATCGAAAGGTCTGACCTTTTTCTGCTTATTTTGTTTTGGTTTTGTATGAGGTGGAAAGCAGCAGATGATTCAAAGTTATGCAATATGCATTATTCTACCATTATGAATAACAGTTTTTTATCACTTTCAGGACAATGTGTTTATCATATCAAATTTTAAATCAAAATACCCAGTGCTGCAGTTAGACTTGAGGTGCACTTTTCAATCTTATCTGCTCTATTCTGTCTTTTTTCTTCGTTCCCCCCCCCCCCCCCCCCCCCCCCCCCCTCCCTCTATTTTCTGGACTAGCTAATATGTGAGTTTTCAGGCTCATATCAGATCTGGTGGTTGTGATTGTTTCTGCTACATGTGGTGGAATTGCATTTGCTTGTGCTGGACAACCGGTATGATACCTGAGATAGGCGATAAGTTCTCATTACCCATATTCTGACTCTCTTCATCTCTTTAATTTTCTAATTCTCTAATGTACCTGACAGGTTATTACTGGATACTTACTAGCAGGATCAATTGTTGGACCCGGAGGTTTCAATGTTATCAGTGAGATGGTGCAAGTATGTAGCACACGACATTAGTTCTTGGTATTGTGTATCATTGTGTTCCATTTAATTTAAATGCTGTGGACTCTTTTTTATGAAAGCCTCTAATGGTTCAAAGGCCACTCCTATTATTTTTAAACTTTAATGGATGATGCTAACGTATTATTTATTTAGACTGTAGAATAGCAATAGAAGGCACGTAGTAGGAGTTTTAACCTAAATTAATTTCCAAAATAAATATGATTTGGCAAGCTTGGCCAATATTAATGAATTAAGCAGTTGTAAAATGATCTGGTTATCATACATTTGTTTAGACTAACTTGTTTTTTAAGAATACAAAATGATTTTGTTTTGATGTTTAGCATATGCATGCATGTAGAACAAGAAGATTTCTGTTTACGATGCCATCTAAATAACCTGCATATTTATTCACCTTATGTAACTGCTGCGTGCAGGTCGAAACAGTAGCTCAGTTTGGTGTAATTTTCCTTCTTTTTGCTTTGGGCCTGGAGTTCTCCACAACAAAGGTTTGGTGGTGTTGTATACTTATACTGTTATGTGTTGATTTTCTCTTTGTATAAAAGCTTTTTTTTTTCCTTACAAGATGTATAATTTGTATAGAAAAGATCATAGAATATGTAGGTTTACATGCCGGATTTCTATTCCGCATCAGTTGTACGTACATGTAACTCTACATTTGAGCAACATTCATAATCTTCTCATCAATGTATCCTTCATATTTTGCATATTGCAGCTTCGAGTTGTGCGTGCAGTTGCTGTTCTTGGGGGTTTGCTTCAAATTCTCCTTTTCATGTGCCTATGTGGAATTATAGCTTCGGTGAGTTCATAATTTTAGCCTGAGAAAATTGATTAATTGTTAAACTTTGTGGGGAACATGTGAAAATGCTACAAGTTTGAGTATTGCAAACTTTCTTTATTTTAATTGGTAGTTTGAGCCTTTTCGATTTTCACGCCTTTACAGTGGCTTGGTGATACTACTAGTGGCGTTTCCATGTCTAATATCTTCAGCGTGAAGGATTTGTCCTTACTACGTATGCTGAAACTAAAATGTATAGCTTGCTTTGGTAATTGCAGCTGTGTGGCGGTAGATCTTCTGAGGGGGTTTTTGTTGGCGCTTTCCTTTCAATGTCATCTACAGCAGTGGTAAGATTGCAACTTGTTCATATGTTTGGACATTGTTCCTATTAATTTTTCCCTTTAACATCTTCCCTCAACATTATTGCAGGTTTACAAGTTTTTGATGGAGAAAAACAGTACGAATGCTCTGCATGGTCAAGTTACCATTGGCACACTGATTTTACAGGTATCATTTTCTTGATTGATGACCCCCATTTCACTCTGACACATATGTAATCATAGTGATTCAACTGATAACATTTCTTTAAAGCTTCAATAACTCACCTATATGTTGCATATTTATTTTATTATTCCAATCTTAATCAGGCACTCAACTTATATTTTATTTTTTGTACCATGGAAGCCAGAACTTTTTATTCAGCGGGCATGATTTCAGTTTCAGTTTTATTATAATAAGCATATTCTTGATTTGAGCTTTGATGCTTCTTGTAAAATGTCATAAAACCTATATTCAGGACTGTGCTGTGGGATTATTATTCGCATTGCTTCCTGTATTGGGTGGAACATCTGGTGTGATGCAGGGTGTGGTGTCCATGACCAAATCGTATGTTCAATCTTTTTCCTTCATTTCCCTTAACAAACCTAAACTGTTCCTGCCTTTTGATAATAGATATAGTAAATATATAGATTGTAATGTATAAAAATTGACTCTGTTCATTCAATCAAACACAAATATATGTATATTTGCATTTTTTTGTGTGTGCGGATAAGTATGTGCTACTATATGTTACTCCCTCCGGCCCACTTAATTTGTCTTTTTTTTTTTGAAAATACAATTATACACTTTAATCACATTTTGAAATTCATAATTTATAATTTTTTTTATTTTAGTTAAACTATTTAGTCATCTTAATCTAAATTTATTTTTATTAAATCATAATTATTTTTACTAATACACTTCTTAATTACTCGCTAATTACACAATACCTAAAATTCCGTGTCTAATCTAAATGAGTCAAATTAGCCGGACGGAGGGAGTACTTTATTTTAATATAGTTCAATTATTTTCATGAAAATTAGAAATTATGCTTAATCAAGTTGAGTGAGGTCGAGCCGAGACTGTTTGGTAAATCTATTTTCTCTTACAATTGTGAGAGAGAATCCTCAGGCATTATTGACTAAGTCAATAATTATATGATATGGATAGAAATTACAAATGTATAATGAACTTGTCCAGACTGGCAATCATTTTTGTAAGTTGTTCCGAAAGGCACAGTTAATTGGTATTAATTTTCTATCTGATACTCAGCTATCGTGATGGAATATATTTCAATGTAATTGTCCTGGTAGATATGGGTGGATACTATGAAAGTGGTGTCATGAATGCTCAGTAGATTTAGAGAAAGGTTGATGCCATCCTATTCAGTGATGTTCTAGGTATAGGACTTTGACAGGGTGGTTGATCATAGTGGAGATCTATTTATTTTAGGCATGGTTCTCGGTGAATGAAATTAATTTACTGATGCCTCTTCATTCTTTTTATTTTTTTACAAATTTTTGTTGTCTATATTTACTGCTTTGTAGGAGAAATTGATAACATTATATTCCGATCTATCATAGCATTGATATTTGAATCTGGTAAATCCTATACTGATTATTCTATCAGCCAGGTTGGTGGTGTTGATTGCTTTCTTGACAGCTTTGGCAATATTATCACGGACCTGTCTACCATGGCTCCTTAAACTTATGATAAGTTTATCATCGCAGGTACAAAAACAAGAACACATTTTGGATTTTTTTTTCTTTTTCCTTTTATGGGGGGGGGGGGGAGGGGTGGCTTGGGTTTTACTGTTGTTACACGGTCTGCAACATTTTTCGGATTTCACCAAACTGCTACAATCAGTCAAATTTAACAATGTATGTTGTTTCTTTTTGCAGACTAATGAGCTCTATCAATTGGCATCAGTTGCATTTTGTCTACTTGTAGCTTGGGTTTGTTTCCTTCCCCTTTCGAAATTATTTTTCATCTTTAGTTTCATGAATCAATATATGCTATGTTTATCGTTTTTCATGGTTGAGTCGAATTTAGCTTCTGATTCCAGTTTGTTGTCAATTGTGCACTCCACTGCCGTCATGATACAGACATTCATTTTTCTGTATTACTCCTGTTCATTTCAGAGGGCCTTTAACTAACTGAAGCAACATCCATATTTCTGTTCCGTTTTCAGTGTAGTGATAAGCTTGGTCTTAGCTTAGAGTTGGGTTCGTTTGCTGCTGGAGTGATGATAGCAACAACTGACCTTGCTCAGCATACCCTTGAACAAGTATGACTACCTGTAACTATTTATTGAAGTTTTTGTGGGTAATATATCATATGAATGTACTTACATCTTCAAATGCCCGAGCAAGCGTGAATAGTAAAAAGGAAATTATTCATATGTTCTACTGCTGTAATATTTTCATTGCCCACATATTTACTATAACTATATTTGATTCTAGACTTATTATATATGCAGGTTGAACCTATTCGTAATATGTTCGCTGCCCTTTTCTTGGCCAGCATAGGAATGCTAATCCATGTTCACTTTCTATGGAATCACGTCGACATCCTGGTTGCATCAGTTATCTTAGTGGTTACTGTTAAGACTTTGGTAATTTCTGCCGTTGTCAAGGCTTTTGGCTACAACAACAAAACTTCACTTCTTGTAAGACTTTATCTTGTTTACATGGGATATTTAGCCGTTGTCTGTACCTTTGGCTATTAACATGCGGCTGGTCGTTAACCACCCCATACAGGTAGGGATGTCGTTAGCACAAATTGGGGAATTTGCTTTTGTACTGCTCAGCCGTGCTTCAAATCTCCATCTTGTTGAGGTACATGCTCTTCTCTAATGGAACTTAACAAACAACATTTAATTTTTCGGTTTCATGTCGTGGATTGGAGAGAGCGCCTCTGCTATCTCTGCAGTGATTGATGCAATTATACGACGAGTTGTAACCCAATAAAATTCTAAATTAGAACCGTATGATGATTCGTGATAGTTTCTAATCTTTCTTATATTTTGCTCGATTAGGGGAAAGTGTATCTGCTGCTGCTTGGAACAACTGCTCTCAGTCTGGTGAATAATAATTATCTTTATCTTGCTGTTATTTCTCATTACAAACTTGATGCCGTAATTACTTGCTATTATATACAGATGGCCTGTCGTGATTTACATCACATATATTTACATCTCCAGTTCATATCTAGTCAATAGTCTCTCTCATAATTGTTTAGTACTCGGCATGCAATATCTGGTTTCTTATTGACATCCAATAATTATGGACAGAGGAAAGTAAATTGCTAAAAATCGTGCTGTTAGTTACATGGCTTGGATTGCTCGTATCTAATGAATCCCTAACTGGCTGCTGATTTACATTTTACCTTCCGTATTACGGGAGACCTTAAGCATATGATTTACCTTTACTAAGGGCAAAAGAGATCATAATTCAGCTCTAGTTAGTATACTTTCTGCCAAAAATAAAATTCGGAATGCCCGTGGCTGGGGAATAATATTCGTACATAACTTGTTAATGATATTTTATTTTTTTCTTTTAGACGCGTCTGTTTTTTTAAATTTAATATGATGGCACATGCTGATATCTTGTTTTAGCTGAGATGTAAACAAATTAGTAAAAATACTTGTGCAGGTAACTACTCCATTGCTTTTTAAGTTAATACCAGCAGTTGTGCACCTTGGCGTGTTGTTACGATGGTTCACTCCAGACGCACCAGTCGAGGTATAATTTATATACAACAATCATTTCTAAACATTCATAGACACAGAAGAACAATTCTTTTCAGCAGTTTATTTATTCTCTTCTTTAATCTAAAGCACATTTGCATTATATGCGGACTTTATCCTGATATCGATCTTTTATGAGTTTACTGACTCCCTCCATATTCTAAAATCGGATTTTTACATACATACAGCTTGGATTCAAAGGCGAAATTCTGCGCACTGATAGTGCTAAGCAGAGGATTGCTTTAATCTCCAAGGATCTCTTGATACACGAAGGATGATTTTCCTATCTACAGTCCTTTTAGACCATCCTACCTGCACACATGATCGCTTATATATCTCTTAACTAAAGAGTGAAAAAGAAAAAAAAGAATGATCGAATGGATTGATACAGACTTGCTGTGGAGTAATCTAACTGCTAGAAGGTACTAACAGTTGATGTCGAGGTAATGCCACTAACTTTCTGTTAATTTTGTTTTGTGTTTTGTGTTTGGTGTAAAGTAGTGTTCGGCGTAAGCTCTGTATTCCAGCTCGGTATGCTATTCGTTTCTTTTCCCACGGCTTTTGTTGTTCTTCTACGCCCGTGTTTTTGTTTTCTTTTTTTTTTTTTTTTTTTCTTTTTCCGGTATTTTTCAGATAAAGAGCTTTCTATATGTATTGTGTTCTTCATTGGAAATTTGTACAGTTGAAGCCATTGTTGTTTCGTCATATTTCCAGGTACCAACCATTACATACACTTGTTTATATATATATATATATATATGTTGCTTTGGTGATTTTGAAATTAGACATTTTGATGGTGCATTTGAAGGCTATGTTGTGTAAATTGTTAAAATTTAGGGCTAAATTTGTTGGACTGAAAAGAGTGATAATAGGGTAATATGTACACGTCCACAAATTATTGACAACAATTCATAAATATATATTATATTGGGATGAAGTAGGAATAAAGTAGAAATGACTAAAATAATTTTATTAGTATGGTGTAACATAAATGTAATGATATTTGTGTAATATATTGTAAATTGTAAGGATATTTGTAATGTTAGGTAGATAATAAGTTATTAAAAAAATAGATATTTTGTTATGGGATTGACTAAAATGAAAAAATGAATACTTTGTTATAGAACGGAAGGAGTAATATAAATGTAACAGGATAGGATTATAGTTCAATGCTGATTTAATAGATTATATAGTTATGAGATTAATTTATATCAAGTTTATTTTGCTAGATTAAATATAGGATAGTATAGACTTCTAAGTACAAATCTCATCTATCTAGTTGAGATTTATTGTACTATTATGGGTAATATTGAGTTTTCGTGTTTAGATATTTAAATATTAATTATTATATCAAAATAAATATACGATGAGTTGAATTATATATACTATTTCCATCCCAATGTCTCATATATTTTTATTTTTTTTGCGTATTAATTTTTTAATATTAATTATTATATCAAAATTTAGTAAAAATTAAAAAAAAATATTGCAAAAATATTTCAAATGGTGTCTTATAATACAAATATAAAAATATTTTTAATATTAAGTACTATGTAAAATATAAATGTAAAAATCTAAATACAAGTACAAAGAGGGTGTTTATTCAACAAATTTTTTGATATTTTTTTATCAATATTATTAAATAATACAATATATATAATATATATATATTCTATTTACATATTAAAAAATATTTAAATATTTAAATAATATTATTAATATATGTTTTCATAGTAATATAAAAACATCTACACAAAAAATGTAAAGCCCAAATATACATGCAAAAAAGAAAGAATCTTATGGATTCAAATTTTTGACGTTTCAGTTCTTGTCTGTCATATATAATTTATCCAATATGACTTATTTTATCGTGCTTAATTTGTAGTTTATTAGGTTCGTCTATAAATTTACTAGAGCATATTAGAAAAATTACAGGTACGAATTTCCATATCATAAAAATAAATAAATAAAATCTTCTGAATGTGAGATTATAGTTCAAAACTCTTGCCAGTTACATTGTTGTCTAGTATTATTATTATTATTATTTTCTACCGTAATTTGCATACTATTATATTTGGTCATAAATTTATCCAATAAGTACTCAAAAAATAGCATTTAAAAATTGCAAATAAAATCTAAATAATTATATTATTAATTTTTATAATTTTATAGTTTTAAAAAATATATTTTATATCTATTTAGAAAAAAAGAAAAAAAAAATCAATATCTTATTAAAAGTGAAATGATATCAAGCGAGGTAGTCACATGATATCTGCGCCAACTCTTTTCAACCATTTTCCTTCCACTTCTTTTTCCATTCAATTTTAATCATTATTTTTTACCATTCATATCTAATTATTTATTATTTTGTCCGTCACATAACAAATTATTCATTTTTTTATTTTAATTCGTCCCATAATAAACTATCAATTTTCTTTTTTAGTAACTATACTATCTACCTAATATTACAAATACCCTTACAATGTACAATATATTACACAAATGTCATTACTTTTATATTACACAATACTAATAAGGTAATTTTAGTCCTTTTTATTTTATTCCTACTATATTTTGATATAATATTAATATTTCTAAAACTACGTACAAAAAGCAAATGGATACTTAGTTATGGGACAGATGGAGTATTATTTTTTATGAAAATTCATATCAGTCCTTAGGAAATTTTAATTGAATCTAATAGCTTTCAAATATATGATAGATAAGATCCGAAGGTATTGATATTTTAAACTTATGACTTTATTGTCATATGTCCACCTCACACTTATCATACTATTTTTTTACGAAACAAAAAAATTGACTCTCTCTGTACGTATGTAAAGGTAACATTTATCTTTTACGTAATTGTATTTAACGTTAAAAATATCATTAATTTTGTATAATTTTTTGTATAAATGTTCTTTTATTATCAGTATTATAAGACATTAATAAAAAATAACTTTGCAGTATTTTTTAAAAATTTATATTATATTTTGATATAATAATTAAAATGTAAAGATGAATAAGTTGATTTTATAAAATTCATTATCTAAAATAGTCAATTTAACAATGCTTAAAATATTAGGATAATTGAATAATTTTATTTATTTTTATATAAACGATTTTGTGAATTGATTTTGTCTAGTAAATTTTTTTTGTAGATTTATTTGGAGATAGATATTAGAAAATAATGATATTTAATATTAAAATGAGATAAATTAAAATTAAAATTAGAATATTATATGAAATTTATTAAATGATTAATAAAATAATAGTTGGATAAGTAGAAAAGAAATAGTAGCAAATTTGTTATTATTGGTTAACTAAAGATAATAAAATTATCGAGATAAAATTATTTATCATAAATAAATTGTATATAAATTTAGTATATAATAAAAAATAAATAGTTATAATATAATTTTGGGGATGAAGAAAATATTTTTTATTTAAATTTTAATTTAAATAATATTTTTATGTAATATTTTATAAGAATAAACATAAATGTTGATAAAAAAAAATCATATGAAATAAATAATAAAATTTTAATTTTGAAACCATAACTAAATAAAATTTCTTGTAAGATATTTACACATGTGATTATAAAAGCAGCAACAAAAAAGTGTCTTTGGTCATTGCAAGTTGTACGGTTGTGCTTGATTTTGGTCTCAATTTGAGATTTTGATTTGAAATTTAAATTAAATAGAATTTTAATATGATATTTATATAAAAAAAATTATTCGTCCGTCTCAACATAACAGTCTTGTTTACTATTTTTATCCGTTTTAAAACAATAGTTTTATTTCCATAAATAACTATATCACCATAACACTATCCCTACTTTTTCATTATTATTATTACACAATCGATATTACTTCTTACACTAATATAGTCACAGAGGCAAAAAAAATATTTACTTTTATTTTTTACTAATTACTAATATAATGTCAATATTCTTTAAATTCTGTAACTAATACAATAAGACTATACTTTTGAGACGGAAGAAGTATTACAATTCTATTAAAAATTATGTATGTTGAATAGTGTAAAATTGATTTTAAAAGAAAATAAAATAAAACAAAAACAAATCCTAACGTTTATTCAATTTTGGTTTTCATAACGGTCACAATCATTTCACATGTAAAATATATATTTTACATATATATATATATATATTCACAAATGTTATTGATATTTAATCTAAAATTCAAATACTCCTTTTCTTCCGTCCCGTGTAATATGGGTGTGTTATTGTAGACACGAGAATTTAGGTAAAGTATAATTAGTAAGTAATTAAGAAGTGTATCAGTAAAAATAATTATCATTTAGTAAAAATAATTATAGATTAAGATTAAGATAAGTAAATAGTTTAATTAAAATTAAAAAATTTATAAAATTTAAAATTTAAAATTTAAAATGCAATTAAAGTGCATAATTATATTTCCAAAAATAGAATTGACAAGTTATGTGGGACAGAAGAAAATAAAAAATAGGAACAAATTATGTGGGACGGAAGGAGTAAAATATTATTTCAAACTTAAACTAAACACACATTTTCATTATATACAAACATCGTAGTTTTGACGCCCTTTTTACACAATACATTTTTACTTGACACTATTTATTTTAAAAAAAAACATCACAGTAAATACATTTTTCTCTCACAAAACATCAAATCAAATACTACAATTTTTTACTTTTTCTAAACTTTCAAATTTCCAAAAACCTACAAAAATCATGTCTAAACAATTGGTTTATGCACTATTTTTATTTTATTCTTATGTAGTAATTTTAACAGTTTTTAATAATAATAAAATAGTACTACCCCCGTCCCATAAAGCTGATATAATTTTTATATTTGTATAATTTGCTTCACAAATGTTATTATATTTGTATTATAAGAGACTAATAGAGGTATTTTTGTCATTTTCTTTTAATTTGTACTCCGTATTGATATAATAATTAATATTCAAAGATGAACATGCAAAAAGCAAAAAGCCCATGGTACTTTTCTTATGAGACGAATGTAGTATTAATTTTTTTGTAATATATAATAAATACTCCATCCGTCCCACATACCATGTCCACGTTGCCATTTCTGTCCGTCACACATACCATGTCACTTTCCTTTTTTGGAAAATAATTACACACTTTAATCTTATTTTAAACTTTTTAAATTTTTTTTAAAATTTTAATTAAACTAATTAGTTATCTTAATCTTAATTTATAAGTATTTATATCATAGGATAATTATTTTTACCAATATATTTTTAATTATCTACTATTTACCCTCCTTCTAAAATACCGTATTTATAGTATAACAGATATGTGAGACAGAAGTAGTATTATTTAAATAATAATAAAAAAACCATGTCCATAAGCGGTTTTCTATTTTTATAGTAAAAAAATAAAAAATAATATATTTAATTTGTTTACTCAGTTTTTTGTGTGGCATGGGAGAGCATATTGATAATATAAAAAATATTACTCTCTCCGTCCAATTGAGTACTTATTTGAACGGACACAAATTTTAAAGAAAATAAATAAAAATAATATTTTTATTTTTTGATAAAAAAATAAAATAAAGTAATACTTTTTTATTAAAAATAAAAAACGATAATAAATTTATATGACAAGCTAAAAAAATAAATTTAAATGATAAATAAAATAATATTTTATATTGAATATTTAATTTTTGATAAGTTGATATATATATATTATATTAATATATATATATTTATATATTTTTAATAATATTTATAAAATATTGTTCATTCTAAAATACTAAATCAACATAGTGATAGTTTTTTTACTTATATAAAAAAAAATGATATTCCTTTCTTTAATAATTAAAAACATAAACATAAATTTTGGATTAAAAAAATAATAAAATTAAAACAGAAATAATTTGATATTTTACGATAAAAACAAACTGTAAAAATTCTTAGAAAATCTCAAAACAAATACGGCCAAAAGAATCTCTTACTCAAGTACTAATGTCTCCGTCCCAATACACAATATTATTTTTGTCTGTTATAAAACAATATTTTTATTTTTTTTTATTATTATTACGTAATTGTCACAAATTTTTTATATTAATATATTCATAAAGATAAAAATATTTTTTACTCGTACTTTTTATACGCTATTAATATAATATTAATATTTTTTTAAATTCTATATCAAACACAATTTAAACTATAATTTTGAGACGGATGAAGTATAAAATAAAAAATAAAATAGGCGTACGATTGTGGACCACCGAATCCCAATGTAAAGTTGTTGTAGTAATTTTTAAGGTGTAGGGCTAATTATGGCTGTTAAGCAACTTGCAAAATTAATTAATTAATTATTATTATTATTATTTATTACTCCATCTTTACACATAATTTATTTTTATTTTTTATTTTCGTTCGTCTCATATAATTTGTCATTTTTTTTTTGGAAAATTAATTATACACTTTAATCATATTTTAAAATTTAAAATTTAAAATTTTTTAAATCTTAATTAAATTATTTAATTATGTTAATTTTAATCTATAATTATTTTTATTAAATAATAATTATTTTTACTAATATATTTCTTAATTATTTACCTAAATTTCTGTGTCTACATTAATACACCCATATTAGATGGGACGGTGGGACTATTATTATATTGTGTATTACCCAATATGGAAACACAGAAAATGCCCAAAGCTAATAACCCACACGACCTTAGCTTTGTCCTTTTCTCACATTTCCATGCCCCTAAAATTTGTTTCTTTTTCACTAACCTTAAATTCCAACTTTGCCCTCACCGTATTCCATTCACCTCTCAATTCCCAAAGGACAAATCCGTCATTTTATACAAACCCTAAAAAACCCCACTGCTCGTCGCAAACTCCTATAATTTGATTGTCTTCCTCGTCCTTTCCACTCTCTCTCTCTCTCTCTACAAAGTCAAAATTTTCCATAAAAATTTTCATTTTCTGTATATATATCAGAAGATCGATTTTGATCATTGTTCTAATTGAAAATAAAAATTGAATCTTTGAGTATATATACATATTTGTTGCATAAAAACAAAAATGGCGGAGAAGTCGCCGGAAATGGTGATACCGCAGGGAGCCATGTCGCTGGAGGAGTACGCGCAGGTGGAGCACGTGATCCGCACGTACCATACTTTCCCGCCATTGCCGAGGACGTGCACCTCACTCATCACGCAGCGGATCGACGCGCCGGCGGACGACGTCTGGCCCATCGTCCGGCGGTTCGACAATCCCCAGCGGTACAAACACTTTATAAAAAGCTGCCGCCTGCTCGACGGCGGCGACGGCGGTGGCGACGCCGTCGGAGTCGGCAGCGTTAGGGAGGTCACGGTGGTTTCCGGCCTCCCCGCCTCCACCTCCACCGAGCGGCTGGAGATTCTCGACGACGACCACCATGTCCTCAGCTTCCGAGTCGTCGGCGGCGAGCACCGGCTCAATAATTACCGGTCGGTAACCTCCGTCAACGAATTTTCCGGCGACGGCGGCGGGAAGGTTTACACTGTTGTGATTGAATCGTACATCGTCGATATACCGGAGGGGAACACCGGCGAGGACACGAAGATGTTCACCGACACAGTGGTGAAGCTGAATCTGCAGAAGCTGGCGGTGGTGGCGACGGCGGCGTTGCACGGCCGCCATGAATCGTGATCGATCGGGAGATTTGGTTGATTTCGGAGACGATGGTTGAATCCGGCGGCCGGCGGCGAACGCAGGCCGGAAGTGGGAGGTGTGAGCACGGCGGCGATGGCGGTGGAAGAAAGTACTGCGGCGGCGGCGCCGGTCTTTTGCTGTTTTTTATTTTTATTATTATTATTATTTTTAAAAATTTTAGGGTTTGCTTGTTCGCTGGAGTTGATTTATATAATATTGTGAATTGGTCAGAAATAGAATAAGGAAGTGCGCATTAGTGACAATGTTGCTCGTCGTCACCACAGATTCGTTGACATAATTATATAGTTATATAATAATATTAATATAATAATAATAATATTATAATCAGACGACATCACTATTTTGCCACCGGCCCACTGTTATCGCCGCCGCCGCCGTCGCCGCCGACAAAGAAGAAGGAGGAGGAGAATACAATAGTAGAAGTAGAAGGACGAGGGTATAAGGAATAAAGGAATGGAGGAAGAAAGAGGCGTGTGGATTCATTAGGCTTTGGGTAGTTTTGATTATTTTTTAAAAAAATAATTTTTATATAATTTAATTACTTCATCGTCATTTTTATCGATTTTTCTTAAAATTAACGTCCTATCAAATGAACACATAATTGGATTTGGATGACAAAAAAAAGTATTTTAAACACATAATTGAATGACGGATGAAATATTTTAAATTATGGAATTTCATGAATTATAGAAAATTTGAATGATTAGGAGGAAGTCGAAGGCGGAGAATTTGAATTATTTGATAATTTCGAATTTTTTGTGAACTCCTTTTATTTAAAATATATATATATAATAAAGCATCAAATTTCAAGTTTATTTAAAATATACTCGAAAATTTTTGAAATTTATAGTAATAATCATGAAATTGTCGCGAATATTCTATGCATTTAGAACTAAATAATGTTATATAAAACATTAGTTTCAAAAATTTCGAAACTATTAATATAAAATTTATTTTATACATATTATTTATACTTATTTTATAATAGCATCGAAATTGCTATAAGTAAAAAATTTTGTTGGTCTTGTAGTAGCTCATTTAGAGGTGACGGTAGGATGCAAAATATCAGTCTCACTTAAAAATTCGAATTTTTAGAGCAATACAATCATTAATTATTTATCCGAAAATATGAATAAATAAAAATAATTTTAAATTAAAAATATATTAGTAAAAATAATTATTGTATAATAAAAATAATTTAAATGAAAATTAAAATAACCAATTAGTCTCATTAAAATTTTAAAAATTATATATTTAAAGTGTATATATATATATTTTTTTCCAAATAAAGAGATTGACAACATAAATACTCCACCCCCGTCCACAAACTAATGTCTTACTTTCCTATTTGGAAAGTCCAACGACTATTGTCCTTTTTTTTTTTAAATGTAAATTTTATATTTTTACCATGAATTTATTTATTACTTTAAATTTTTACCATACGATTAAGGGCAAATTTGTCTATTCGTAACAAAAAGACAATCACCTAAAAAATCGTGCAAATATATTTTAGGACAATAGAAATTCAACGAGGTAGTAAAATATATGAAAATATGAACACAATAAATAAGACGCTCTTACATAGCAGCTTAATGTTCACCTATAAATTAAATGGTCATGTCTTACCCTATAAAAAGGAGGACCAGAGGTGTCAAGATAAAAAAATAAAAAATAAAAATCAATTGGGCCATATAATAAAATGGCAGAGCAATGGGCTGTTGGACTTGTAGGATTCAAGTTCTCTATTATTTTTTGTTATATGTTTTATTTTATATATATATTTTTTGAATTCAATTAATACATGTACACAATTCAAATAAATTACATCATAAAATATATAGTACCTCAAGTGTAATTATATTTTGAAATATTTTTAATTAAAAAATTAAATCAAATTTAATTATAATGTTTGTTTTAAAAGATTTATCTAAACGAGTATATAGTTATATATATTTATAATAAAATATTTAAATTGATCTAGTTTTAAATTATTGGTTATTATCTACCTATTTGATTTCTCCAAATTTTGATTATGTAGTTTTTGCTAATATATTGTACAAATAAATCTATTGAAATAGATGTTTTATCAGTGAATTAATCAAATTTTATGAAACATTTTTTTATATACCATATGGGTATAATACTAAAATTATTATTATTATTATTTTTAAATATGAACAAAACATATTATTACAAGTCCGTAAATGGTGACCCGCTGGCGACTGATGCGAGGATGAATTCATAATGAGGTTATGAATTCAATTTTTTGCCTATGATTTACTTTGCTGATTTTTATGTCATAAAAAAAAAATTATATAAGTTATTCGTTAATATTTTTTTTAATAAATTAAAAAATAATAATAATTTTATTAATTAGTGGACATGTGCAATATTGTATTGACATTGTTACTTTTTAAAGTTCAAAGAAAATGATTTCTTTTAAAAAAAAGTTAAAATATTTTGACATTTATATATAAATTATTTAAAAGTAGTTACTTTTGAATGAAAAAATAAAATAAATACAATGAGTTTAGAATACTCCCTCCGTCCCGAAATTAAGTATTCATTTGCTTTTTGCACGTAGTTTTAGAAATATGAGTATTATATTGGGATATAATAAGAATAAAGTATAAATGACTAAAATAACTTTATTAGTATGTGTGATATAAAGGTAATGACATTTGTATAATATATTGTAAGTTCTAAGGGTATTTGTAATATTAGATAGATAGTACATTTACTAAAAAAAAAAAATAAATACTTTGTTATTGAACAGACTTAAATGGTAAAATAGAAAAATAGATACTTTTGTATGGGACGAATGGAGAATACTTTTGTCCCATCTCAAATATATTGTTTTATTACTATAAAAATAAACATGATTTCTACATTTATGGAAAATCATTCTTATTTTTTCAATACTATAACAAATACTATTTTTTTTTTTCTATATAAATTAACACATGTATTCCCTAATTTAACAATGTAAAGTATTATTCTCCCGACTCATATAATTTGTGTCTATTCTTTTTTTCAATCTTCTTATATAATTTATTTATTTTTTAAAAATATAATTATTTTAAATTTTATAAATTTTTAAATTTTAATTAAATTATTTAATTATACTAGTCTTAATTTATAATTATTTTTATTAATATATTTTTTAATTATTTACTTACCTAAATTTTTGTATGTGTATATATATATATATAGTAATATACCTAAATTATATGGACAGAGAGAGCATGCTGCACTCAATATCATTTGCCTAGAATTTATTTAGTTGTGATTCAACATTGAATTGAAATAAAATATTAAATTAAAATTTTTATTTAAAAAATATTTTGACATAATAGTTTGTAAAAAAAACTATGTATTTTAATTACAATTATACAAAATGAATAATATTAATTTAAATTTAAAAAATAAAAATCCTGAAATTATGTACGAAAAATTATGCCCGATACATATGAGACTGAAGTGGAATTTGTTTAATTAAAAAAGTCAACATAAATATCTAGCGTGGGTCAATGCTCGCGGGTGCATGTGCTCTCGCGGCACTGGAGTTTACCCTCCCTCGCGTTATTCTTTTCTATCTATCTATCTAGGGTTTATTCGCAGCTGCTCCTCCCTCCCAAACTTATCGAACAACTCCGAGTTTATCCGATTCGCATCCATGGCGGAGGAAGTGGCCTACTCTTCGGGTAGAGGCGAATCCAACAAACGGAAGTACGAAGAAGATTCGCCGTCCCCGGTGGCGCGTAGGGCTACAGGTTTCTCGTCGCCACCCGACTCCGCGGTGCCTCCGCCATCATACAGCAGTGTTCCGCCTCCGTTGAGCGAGATTGAGCTGGCTAAGCAAAAAGCGCAGGAGATCGCTGCGAGGCTGTTGAACAACGCTGATCCGTCGAAGAGAACTAGAGTTGACAATGCGCCTAGCGTTGGCGGGGGAGGGTTTGATGCTATTGATTCAGGTTACTGTTACTTCCTTTTTGCATTAGTTTTTTTTTTTTTTTTTTTTTTTTTTCACGAAGTAAGGTATAAGTTTTTGTGCATTGATGAGTTTGGGGGTTTCCTGTGCTTTTCGCTCGGCTCTGCGTATGAATCTTTGCTCGTTTTTACTGTTAAAATCAACTTTTGTTCTGGTCATTGACGTATTTGTGTTGCATATTGATTGTACCGATTTTTGTTTAACGCCTGTAATGTTCTTATCTGAATGTGATTTCGCTTAATACATCTTGCTTCAATGGAAAAGTGGCGATTATTATTGTGGTCTTAATACGCTTTTATGTAGCTTATCGCTGTTGTTTAACTTTCTGTTAGTGTAAATTGACTTTGTGCTATTATTTTGCCTTGGAGACATTAACTATGTTCTTCTTGCGGTTTAACTGCATACGTTTCATAGTATTTCTTTGTTCATTTATTTTTGGACAAACTTTTAAATGTGTTCTTGTGTGAAACAGGCGTTTACCTTTCCGCTGGTAAAATATTCTCTCATTTGATTTGCCTTTTATTATATTCTATTGATATAGGGAGATTGAGAGATGACATATATATAATCACTGATCTGGATGCAGGTAGTGGCCAGAAGCATTTGGGTCTAGGTTTTGGTGGTCCGCCACAAGCTCCATCTTATGGATATCCAGGTCCAAGCAAGAAAATTGAGATACCCAATGGAAGGGTTGGTGTGATTATTGGTAAAGGTGGTGAAACGATCAAATACCTTCAACTGCAGTCAGGAGCTAAGATTCAGGTCACTAGAGACATGGACGCAGACCCAAATTCTGCAACTAGAGAGGTTGAACTCATGGGGACTCAGGATCAAATAGCGAAGGCTGAGCAATTAATCAATGATGTTCTTTCTGAGGTACTTCATATTGGTGTAACTGTGTGCTCTATTCAATGCCCTAACTTAATGATGCTGTCATCTTTTGTTTTTTTTTTCTATTAGTTCCTTTGTGGTACCATTAGGGCGTGCTATGTGATGACGGGGATTTTATTGAGAATCAGTTAAATGTGTTTTTTATCCTTACAGTTTGCAACTTGATGACAGGCTGATGCAGGTGGCTCTGGCATAGCATCTCGCCGTGTAACAGGCCAATCATCTGGTTCTGATCAGTTTGTGATGAAGATCCCCAACAATAAGGCAAGTCAGATAGTTCCTTTTGGTTCTGATGGTTTCATGTGCGTAGACAAGTTAGTAAAAACAATTGAGATTTTCAGGTGGGGCTTGTTATTGGAAAAGGAGGTGAAACTATTAGAAATATGCAAGCAAGTACCGGGGCACGTGTTCAGGTTCTTGTCTATGTTTTTTATAAACGTGTCTAAATTACTGATATGTCATCCACAGGTTGATTTTTCTTGTTGCATGATTTTATTGTATAATCATTCTAAAACCTTGCAGGTTATACCTCTACATTTGCCACCTGGTGATATGTCAAAAGAGAGGACAGTACAAATTGAAGGAACTACTGAACAGATCGAAGCTGCAAAACAGTTGGTATTCGAAGTCATTAGTGAGGTTTGTTCTAGGGTTGTTATTTCACTTGTTTCATGTGTTGGTGTTCTACACCAAGTTGTTGAAATTGACTTATATGATGCTTCTATACTGGATTATTCCAATTTGATGCCTTCTCTTCATCTGTTTGCTTATTCTATATGGTTTTGCTAGTTTGTGCACAATAGGGTAATTTCTTTATATATCCTAAAATGAATTTGCAAAATTCTCCTTGTCCCCACTAACATTGCTTGCCCTCTAAAATATTATTCAAGTTATTTCAATTTCGTCTGCCTCGTTTCCTCTTTGCATTTTTGTCAATATGGAGACTTGCAGATCTGTTTAGCCCCTGTCAAAATGCTCCCTGGATGCGGACAGCCTTTGCTGATCTACTCATGGGAGGGAGAACTCATTGATTTCTGGTTTGGACATGTTCTTTTGCTTTATAGTTTCTGTTAGGGGCCATTATCACCTCATTAATGTACTCTCAAAGATGTTGGTTCTTCCACTATTCAATCTATCACTAGTAAAGTTCCCAACATATTAACTTGGTGGGTTATGACTAGAGCCCAGGAATTTTTAAGTATAATCTCTCCCTCTCTCTCTCTTTATATATATATATAAATATATATATATATTGGTATACTTGATATTTTGTTTTATGGGGGAGGTTGTCTTGAATACCTCTCATCGAGGCCGATAGATATGATTTGAGTGTTTCTTGGCAGAACTGGGATGCATTTGAAGTTAATATTATTGGTAAATGATTGTTATCTAGGATTTTGGACAGCTATATGATAATATGATTGGCTGATATGATAGTCGATACTATGTGATAGTTGATATTCTTATGGAGAATGTCTAGGGGTTAAAGGACGTGAGACAATTGATGGCAGTCTGACGCCAACATGGTGTCCTTTAAGGTTGTTTCTTCCACATTTTCTGGTATGATTTCATAAATCATTCTGGATTATTGAGTTTAACTTTGAGTGGACCCGCTAGACTGAAGAGATCAGTCTTCAAGATACATTTAGTACGCTGCAAATGTGCAATACATGAAGAGTATTTGGCTCTCTATTTCTCAACTTCCAGTAAACTGCAAAAATGTTGTTTGCTGAATTTAAGTTTACAGCTCATTTTATGAAATCTGGAGTTTGGTTTACTCTGGTTTCTCTATCCCATTATATTACTCTTGTATTTTGAGTATTTTATAAAATCTTAGTGCTTGATGCTGCCACTCTTGCATTCAAGTGTTTTTCTATTGTTGTGCTTAATGCTGCCAGCTTGAGCTCTACTTCTGATTATAACCTGTTATATATATTCATTTAATTATCTTTTTGCTTCACTTTGTACAACTGTTTTCTCTTTTCAACTGTACAAAATATTTTATACTGCTGTTCTTGTTCGTCTTGTTGGTCTTAGTGTTAGGTTTAATGCTGTTGTTGCTACCGCTGCAATTGGTGCTGCCAACACTACTATTTATATTATATATTTAACCTTATGGTTGGGACAGCACGTATTCCATTTCATATACTATACATATTAAGTTATTGAGACACGCCTCTTCATATTGTGTTTAATATTTTTATTTTTAGTTTCTTTTCTTTAATCTTTATTTCTTGCCACTCATAATTTTAGTTTTAGATAAGGTTACACATTTCATATAAATGTGTATGCGTCTTTATTATGCTCATGCATATAATATACCAATGTTTTCCGCTAGTTGTGTCGTCTCTCTATCTGCATTTTGTTTTGGAGAATTGGTATTCTCATGTCATAGACAAGAGCAAGATCTTGGGGTCTTATTATCTGATGTTAACTTTTATTGGATATTTTACTTGAAATTTAATATATCTCCTGATAAATTGTTTGATGGATCTAATATTGAAGCCTATTGTTGTCTAGAAGTCCCCTTGTTTATACTGCCATTTCCACCATTGGACCTTTAGTCTTCGAATTATTGCTATAGATGTATAGTATTGTGCAATTTTTTTTGTGCCCATTCATTTCGAATAGGGAGAGGATGGGCTTCTGCAGGAGTTATCGAATAATACGGTCCAACAAGTACGGTATGTAGGCATTAATCTTTTTCTTCCATGTATGAATATAGTGCTCGACATATGGTGACGTGCTGTGAGATCCTTTATTCGCTAATTGATATATTGCTTGGCTGTCTTATTTTATCAATTACATGTTTTAGTTTCTGTATGTAATTGACTCTGGATTCAGATAGAACTAGATTCATTTGTCATTACAATTCTGTGCAGAATCGTCCAAGAAATCCATCAATGTCCGGAGGATACCCACAGCAAGGTTATCAATCCCGACCTCCCGCAAACTGGGGGCAACCTGGTCCACCGATGCAGCAATCTGGTTACGGTTATGTCCAGCCTGGCGCATACTCCGGTCCACCACAATACAACATGAATCAACCGCCTTACTCTGGTTATCCTCCCCCCGCATCTGGTGGGTATGCCGCAGGATGGGATCAGTCTAATACTCAAAACCCGCAAACTGCTCAAGGAGGCGGTTACGATTACTACAACCAGCAGCAGCCACCATCCCAGCAACCACATGGAGGCTCTGCTGCTCCAACAGATGGTTCTGGCTACGGATACGGCGGCAACGCCCCGTACAGCCAGGGACAGGGCTATAGTCAAGATGGTTATGCGGCCTACAATGCCGGCACAGTTCAATCCGGTTATGGACAGCCCCAAACAAACCCGTCTGCAGGATATGACCAGCAGCAACAATACAATTCCTCTTATGCCAATGTTCCTAACCCGAACCCCGACGGCCACACCGCTTCATACGGAGCTCAGGTGGACCCCAATCAGGCGCCTGCACCCGCACAATCATACAATACTAGTGGTCAACCTGCTGTAAACCCTAATTACCCACCACCAGCTTCTGGTGCAGCTGGTTATGGGCTACCCCCTTCTTCCCAGGGTGGTTACGGTACTCAACCACCATCTGGCTATGGTAATTACGGATCATCCCAGACTCAGAAGTCCGGTGGTCCGCTGGCATATGCACAACCACAGCAGTCCCCGAGTACTCAAGGTGGCGGTGGTGGCTATCCTCAGTCAGGCTACCCTTATTCCCAGCCGCCGCCTACTCAGCCAGGCTATGCTCAGACTGATTCCGGTCCTCAAAGACCTCCGGCATCCGGATATCCGGGGTATGGTGCCCCGCCTTATGGAGCATCTCCAGCAACTCAACAAAGCTATAGACAACAACCTCCCCCATATAACAGTGCCTATGGTGACGGATATTCCCAGCCTGCAACCTACCCCAGCGATGGATCTGCTGGCGGCAATGCCAGAGGGATTTATGATGCAACCACCCCACCCCACTCAGCCCAGCCTTCCGGGGCGGCCAAAACCTCTCCTGCCAATTGAATGTGACAATCTATTTCGTATATGGTACGCTCTCTAGCTTGTTATCCTGTGACTTATTAGGTGTATCTTTTATGTGGAATTAGTTTTTCTAGTCTTTCTTTTTTTTACTTTTTTCCTGTGTGCTTTTGTTATCTGTTTTATTATTCTGGTGGTGTTTTTATGGATCGAGTAGTGTTTTCATTTAAATTCTGTTGTACTTGCAAATGCCCGACTATTTGTTTTAGATGATGGGAATTCTCTTGTATGAATTTTAGTAAACTTGTGATGAGACTGCTATTGACATTGTTAGTAATCTAGGATTAAACCAAAATATGAAATGACTGCTTCCTAGAATTGTGCAAATTAGCCGAGCGCCATCCAAAAAGCAATGAGCCAGCCTTTTTGGTTTTTGGATGTTGGGCTCGATGTTTGCTTTGCTTGGTCATCCTCCCATTTCTCTGTATTAGAACAGCCATTTGTTGTCCTTGCTGGCCATGAATTCCAATATTTCCGTGCTTTTGATTGATTCTGGCTTCTAAATCTGTTTATATCTGGTTTATATATATATGTTACAAGTGTGCCAAAATATGTTGCAGTATCAGGAAAAGGGATATCAAAATACTTAATTTAATTAAAATTAATATCAAACAACGCCATAATAAAACAAAAATATGTAAGTAAAATATTCATCATTATTATTACTCCCTGTAAAGTAGAAATGACTAAAATTATCTTATTAATATGTGTGATACAAAGGTAATGACATTTGTGTAATATATTGTAAGTTGTAAGGGTACTTGTAATGTTAGGTAGACAGTACAGTTATTAAAAAAGGAAATGGATATTTTGTTATGAGACGGACTAAAATGGAAAAATGGATATTTTGTTATGGGACCTTTGTTATGAGACGGATTAAAATGAAAAAATGGATACTTTGTTATGGGACGGAGGGAGTATTATTATTGTTAGTGGTAGCAGTGGTATTATTGTGGCAACTTACAATGACATGCATATTATGATAGGTAACTCACAAAAAAATTTTAAAATAGAAAAAATAAGTTAAGTTTATAGCAATACACATTATTAATTTATTTATATATATGCACAAGTCAACCAAATATGCACAAAATTTGTTAATATAATAGAAGTATGCAATTTAAATTTTATAAAAAATACCTCTGTTTACACAGATATTTTAAAGTTGATATTATTTATTTATGAGAATTTTTAATTATATTTAAAGGAAACAGTAATATTTGTATATTATGGGTTTGTTTTTTTAAAGTAAATTTGGCAAATTTTGCTTGGTGTTTGTTTTTGAGATTGTTGGAATATAAATTTTTCTATGTGAAGTATAAAGATTTGTATATGTAATATAAAAATAATGAATGTGTGTAGTGTATTAATTGTTTTTGAAAAAATATGAAAAAAATATTAAAAGAACAAAACAGATTCCCTCAATTTTATTTATTTTTTTAAATTATCGAATCAAATATTTTATTTTTTATTTTTTGTATTATAAAAAAAATTAATTTTTTATTTAAAATATTACATTAATATTTATTTATATTTTTTGATAAAAGGCATATATATGTGCTAAAACACAACTAGTATATTAGAAGTAGAATAATACTTAATTAAGATACAGGCTTTATTATACAGGATTTTTAATTTTCATTTATATAATAAGATATTACTATTTAAATTAAAATTGAAAATATAATTCTAAAAGTAAAATCAAATTTCAAACAAAACTACAAAATAATTGAGGCTGTTTATAAATAGTTGGAAAGTAATGTCCTTCTGAGTAAATACACCACAAATTCACAACCCCTCTCTCCCTGACTTTCTCTCTAGGGTTTCATTCTTTGCCATTTCTCTCCCACTATATATATCCACACACATGCGCAGTCGCCTGCAGCCTCTTCCATGGCGCTCCTTCCTTTCTTCGTCTTCCAGCCGCCGCAGTCTCATCGCTTCTTAGATTTGTTTGCAGCATATTAATTTTCGATCCTCCCAGGTTTCTGCATTTCCTCTTGAAAATTTTTCTAGAAATTGTTTGCAGATATGGCGTCTTTTGCTTAATTCAAGTTTTCTTAGGTTGAGATTTGGGGATGGCTCCATACGAGTCAGCAGCAGGTGCCTCTATAATGGCAATCTGTCTGCCGCTTGGAGCCGAAATCGCGATACCCGATTTGAAGATCCATGAAATGCATTTTCTCAATTGCTGTTTCATGGTACAATAGCTCGGGCAAAAATTGATTTAATTCCACGCGATTTCGCAATATATGGATTTCTACATCCACACCTCTGCGTGTGTTTATGTCCGGCACTTAGAACCGGTGTTTGTTTAAATCCGCCATAGCAGACCGCCTTTTGCACGGTGCCAAAATCAAACGCTGCCTTTCACGATTGGAGGAAGCTCGATCGATTGATGTTCATCGTCATCGTTATAGTTTCTCTTCAAATTTGTGGCAGCAATACATGTTTCAATTCTTGAAACGAACTGCTTGATTATGTTCATTTTTTATGCTTTGATTGGTGTTAGGGTTCAAATAAGAACGATGAATATGAGATCTAGCAGTATGCTTCCTATTTGAGCATTTAATCCTAAGAATAAATATTTGATAATAAATATCTGATGCTTTGATTGGCTTGGTTATGGTTTGGATTTGAATTGAGAAATATGAAATTGGGTGTTTAGAGATTCAATCTATTTGAATTTTGAAAGTTGATTGACATTGATGAAGAGCTAACATGTAAGAAGGGATCAAGAACACAATGCAATGATAGCTTGTGTTTGGTTCTTGATTCTTCAATGAAATTTCTTTGTTACGCTTGGCTTCTGAGTCTGTCTTCTTTCATTTTGCATATTGTTTGTTCTGTTCTTGATTCTCTTTGATCAAGTATGGCATCTCCATCATTATCTTCAAATAGTTTATTAGTGAAAAAATTAATTTTAAAAAATATAATAGATGTGGTTTGGGTTTGCTATAAAAGTAATATTTGATGGGATGTTTTGTGAAAAGAAATTTTTTTTTTTTTTTTTTTTTTTTTTTCCGAAAAATGCAGAATTCATATAAGAAAATTTGGGATTAAGAAACGTACCTTTAGTAATACTTAAT
This sequence comes from Andrographis paniculata, assembly GCF_009805555.1. Lineage (NCBI taxonomy): Eukaryota > Viridiplantae > Streptophyta > Magnoliopsida > Lamiales > Acanthaceae > Andrographis > Andrographis paniculata. The sequence continues at coordinate 3,053,122 of NW_026137589.1, forward strand.
ATTTTTTTTAATTAAAAATTAGTTTTAATTTTATAAATTAAAACAATTGAAATAAATAGTTCTTTGATATAAAAATTATTTTATTTGTAAATATATAAATTTGTAAAAATTTAAGGGTTTGTTCACATGATATTTATTATTATTATTTATATTAAGTATGGAGAATTGTGTATATATTTTGTGTATTGTTGATTTTTTATAATGAATAAGAAAATATATATTATATATATTGTATTAATATGAATTTATAATATATTTTTTAGAATATTTGTTAGGAGTTGTGCTATAAGTAAAAAATATATATATAAAAAAAAGAAAAACACTATTTACAATATAAACAAAAGTGATCAATTTAAAAAAGTCAATTCATTTTAGTTCTATTGTAGATAAATTTAATTAATTTTGATCTTCTTGTTGAAAAATCAACAAAAAACATTGACTAGGACATAACATAATATGATTTGGCAGTTAACTTGAACTAAACACGACCGTGTTGGAGCTAATCGACAGATCTCAGGCTGCTGCTTGCTTTAGCTAGCTCTTATCGGTAAAGAAATTCAATTACTGGCGCCGCTAATCCCACTTGACCTTTGCCTACCGTGGTTATGATCGGTTGTTGCCCCTAAAGCTGACAAAAATTGACTCGATACGACAACTAGACATGAACCCGATACAAAATAATTGAGTTTGGGTCATAGACTTCAACCTGTTTATGTATATGGGTTGACATGAACCCAATACAATAATAAACGGGTTATGTTAGGGTTGAGGTTCTCAATTCGAACTCGACACGATAATCCGATTATAATATATTAGTATTGATTAATATATTTATTATATATGTAAAATAATTATAATTTAATAATTTTCTCATAAATTAATTTAAATTAAGTTCAATTTTAAATAATTTAACATAATTTACGTTCAAACCAATAAAAATTAACATAACACATATTTATATTATATAAACCCTAACACGATCCGTTTATTATTGTATCAACAATTTAATTACATAATAAACGGGTCATGTTACCGGGATGCAATACGACCAAAAATAATTTAATTTGAATAAAGAATTTAGCTTTAATTATGTATACGGGTCAACATGAGTCAATCCGAACCCGACACGATAATAAACGGGTTAACATGAACTTGATACGATAATAAACGGTCGAGTTAGGGTTGAATAATTTAATCCGTTTAAAGTATTTAACCCAATACGAATCAACCAATTGCCAGCTCTAGTTGCCCCATCGTTAGTTCAAATGGATTCCCGGCTAGAAATAGATAGATAAGGAAGAGCCTCCAGATATTCCCCTAACGATAGGAACACGGGTGTGTTCACTTTGTTTTTATCTCTTACATATTTTTTTCAAATAAATTAATATATTACACATATTTATTATTTATATATTACATACAAAATTTCTATACTTTACATAAAAAAAAATATCTTTTCCAACTATTTTCACTGAACAAACACACCCATAATTCCTTATACCTTACATAACAATTATCTCGGTCTATATTCCGAATGCCTAAAATAAAGATGATCATAGAAAATGTAGGTGATTTGATCCAATTTTACAAGGTTGTGTTGATCAAAGCGAATGCCGTTGTGAACTGTTACATCAGATTTCGTTAAGTTTATGTCAGTATTTTTAGTGATGTTTCAATTGATTGAATTTATTTACAATAGATTGATGAATATTTTATGTTAGAGATCATCGTTGATAATTTTTTTATTGTATTGAGATAATATTGATTTTTTTCCCAAATATATAAATACTACTCCCTCTGTCTCCGTCCAAATGGCTCTTTAGAGTTTTGTAGTAGACTAAAAAATAATAGTATTTTATAGTTAATGGAAATGTTAAAGAGGTTTTGATATTTTTATAGTTTGACTTTATGTAAAAAATAATTGTATATTCAATAATATATTTGTAATTTAGGTAAAAGTTAAGGTATTTTGGTAAAAGTTAAGGGTATTTTAATAATTGTATTGATATATGATTATTTTTACTAAAATAGAAAACAAATACTCTAGAATGGGACGAACGAAAATGATATAAAAAGGTACCTTAAGTTGCGGCAAACGAAATATTAATTTTTATATATATATTTTTATCACATTAATTTAATATAAATATAAATTAAATAAAAAAAAATTATTCCAACTTATAAACATAATTAAATTATAAATTAATCAATATTAAACATTATATACATGTAACAATTCTAAAAATAAAATTAATGCATTTGGTTTGTATTTCTAACACAAATCAATAATATTCAATTATTATGGTTTTCACATAAAAATAATATTTATTTTATTAAATATTTATTATTTATTTATTAATTTTTAAATATTAATTAACAAAGAGAGTATTAACTTATTGAAATTAAAATTCAAATCAAACTATAAATTTCAAACCAAAATTAAACAAAATATAGTTAATTTGTCATTTAATATAAATAACTACTCCTTCTGTTTCTGAACTAAATATTCTTTTGCTTTTTTATGTAGTTTTATAAATATTAGTATTATATTGGGATATAGTAAGAATAAAATAGAAATGACTAAAATAACCTTATTAGTATGTGTACTATAAAGGTAACGACATTTGTGTAATATATCGTAAATTGTAAGGGTATTTGTAATGTTAACTACATAATAGTTATCACACAGACTAAAATGGAAAAATAGACAATTTTGTTATTGAAACGAGGGAGTAATATGAATTGGTTACTATTGCTAATCAAATTAACTAACAGGTCTAAAGGCACTCTTTGTATTGTTAGAATGTTAGGTTGGTACTGAAATGACAAAAGTACCCTCCAAAAACAGTCAAAAACAGCATCGGCGACGGCGTGGATAACCAAAGGACAGAAGACACAGGCCGAGCGAAATGCAGGAAACCGATGTCCCGACCTTCACTCCACCGGCGGCGGGGCATGGCGGCGGTGGAACCGGAACCGGAACCGAGTACATACTTCCGTCCAACCGATGTTCGAGCGAGGACATTTTATTCTGCATCGACGTCGGACCAGAAATGCTGGTGGAGATGAAGGTGAACGTGCCCAATGGCCGGCCGTACACCAGATTGGACTCCATAAAGCAGGCGATTATGCTATTCGTCCATGCGAAGCTCACAATTAATCCTGATCATCGATTTGCCTTCACCGCTCTCGCGAAATCCACTTATTGGGTATTTATTCTATCTTCGATTTGGTACTGTTAGGTTGCAGATTTTTTCTTACTATCTAGTTTGTGGTTGAAGTTCGTTTGTTAATTAACTCAAAAAGCCTTGTTAGCACTGATTCGTTCATTTATTAGGTGCTCCTCGTTGAGGATCCCTTGCTAACTATCTCGGCATTTGGAACTGTTGAAATTCTTACATTCACTCTTTCAAAATTTCATCTCAAATTAGACTTATTCAATTGTGTCTTAAGTTACATGAAATGCTTAATCGAGCTAAAAAACGCCTCCTCGGCTTCGTTAGCTTCTTGAGAATATATATATATATATATATTATTCAGACCTTGTTATGTATCTAAGGCCATTTTGCATCCTAATTTTGGTTGCCCTTGTGTACGTTTAGTTTTCGATTGATGAGATTTTCACCTTTTAGTTTTCTATAGCCATTGTTTACATGCTTATACATATATATATATATGTATATATGTATGGGAAAATTGTTGTTGTAATACTGCTCATCAGAATATAAAAAGATCTCTAGGTTGATCGGCTGTTTTGTGAAACTGGGAAAACTACTCGCTTTCTGGAGATAGCCTAAGGCTGTAAAACCTGAACGGAGCACATTACTCCAAAATTTTGATGAGGATTAAGTTGTTTTTGATGATTTATCATAAATGCCATCGAAAGCTAGTGATAAAATCTAGTTATATACCTTAGTAGTAATAGATTGCTGCCGTATGCCCTGCTATTATGTTGATTGTGCCACCTCTACAAATGTTATATTTGATTGTTACATTTTGTCCTGGTCAAGAACAATTCTATAAATCCAGTCATGTTACTCAAATGTTACAAATTGGCCCACTGCGAGCTTTATGATAAAACTATGAGTGAAGCATTGGTTGGAAAGTTTAACTTTGTTGAAGTAGTTAACAAATCTGCTAGAGGTGACTTGTGAGTGCTAAAATGATTGTTATACGATTTCTTTGGATCTCGATTTTCATTTTATCTTACTTTGGTATATTAACTCTGTCAGAGTTAAGAGGCAGCCTTTTCCACATATTAAACACACTTATATGCTCCCTTATTCCTGTAATTTTGTTTAGTTAATAAGAAATCCGCCTTTGTTAGTTAAAGACGTCATCCTGACATCCATTTATTGTTTTTCTGTTAAGCTAAAAAAGGAGTTCAGCTCCGAAGTTGATTCTGCACTTGCTGCTTTACGAGATATCTCTGTGGATTCATCATCCACTAGTGCAGATCTCACTCACCTCTTTAAACTAGCAAATCATGAAGCGAAGAAATCCCGCTCACAGAATCGAATATTCCGAGTGGTGAGTATATCCGTGAAGCAACTGTTTCTGATTCTTAATAATGATACTGTTTTAAGATTAAGCAAGCTGGAATTGACCAGTGTATTGGAGCCAGAAAATTGTAGAAAATTTATTACTAGTCCAGTTATGGTCAACTAGATTGCAAAATAATTTTGGATACATATTCTCGTACGTATTGAAGGAAGGGTATTAACATGAGTTATGCCATGTGAAAATGAATGAAAGTTTGAGGTATTACAATCAAACTCATAAATGGAAGCATATAGATAGTAAAACTAAGATTCATCTGTATCAATTATTGAGGATGTCTCCACAGTCCAAAAGGATAAAAGATGCATCGTTTCGTAATCAGGTAATAGCTTTAATGATCTATGCATTACACTCCTTTATTTACTAAGCTTATCCTATGTGTCTTGATGCTTGAATATAATGCTTAGATGAAATTTCATACAGACGTCTAAAACATCCTTACGTGTTTCTGCTAAAAGAAATTTCTGTTTTCCTTCCTAACGCATTGTCCCTTCTTGGAAAAAAGTTATTTCAATGGTAAAGCATGATCTGTGTTCAAGATTTTATTAAGAAAAATTCGAACGCTATCTTGGCTGCATATTGATATAGAAGAAGTTAAATATTCCATAGTTGACACATTTTTGAAAACTAAATGTCCTTCTTGGGGAGATCTCCATTTTTTCTTTAGGTATCAAATATTGCAAAAAGTCCTGGTTCTAAGCTGCTAAGTTTGTGGTATTTGTGTTAAAATGTCATTTGAGAAATTATTAATCGTGCATTCGATCTTAATTCCAGTTACTTATTAAATTTACTCCGTTTTTATTCTAGATTTATTCTTCTGGTTATGTTTTTAACATCTTCACAATCTTCCCGGCTTATGACAGACTCCATGGTTTAGCAGAAACATTGACTGGTTTCCTATTTCTTTCCCCGCAGATCTTGCTCTACTGCAGGTCGTCCACCATCCCTCAATATCAAATACCTTCAGCCACAAAACTCTTCACCATGGATGTCATGTACCTCCACGACAAACCCGGACCTGATAATTGCCCACAAAAGGTGTACGACTCCATGGTGGATGCCCTCGAGAGGGTCAGCGAATTCGAGGGCTACATATTCGAGAGCGGGCAGGGATTGACACGATCTCTTTTCCGCCACATGTGTGTTCTGCTATCCCACCCTCAGCAACGCTGCTTGCAGGATGACGTCGACCTGCCCAAGCCTTTGACAAAGAAGACTCCTGCAGCTGAGGCGACCCCAGGGGACAATTCCAATACTGTTGCTGCCTCCCCCAGGTAAGTATGCTGAAACTTATCTCTTTTTTTTATCGATAAAACTTGCACGTAATCTTTTGGAGCTAAATTTACTGGTTTTTTTGCGCCAAAATTGCCTATATGCTATTTGAATGATGCGGAAAGCATGAATATTGTTTTTGAGTTTACTTGTTGCTGTTGCTTAGATACACATTTTTAGTAGCCGAGTTGTGCCGATTATATTTTGAGTTCGTTAGTAAGTCAATTTGTTCTTGTTTGAGGTTGTTGGCCTGTTTATAATCAAAACCCGCGACAATAGAATTAATTAGAAACTTCTTAAATCGAACCAAAACGCTTCGAATTCAATAATTCATATATATGTCTTAATCAAGCTAGAACACTATTTAATTTATTTATTTTTGTGCTGATGTTTTTGATCAATTTTGAGCATCCTATGGGGTGTAATTGTTCAATTACCACTTGTTATTTTGGCTTAATTTAGACATACATGCTGTGTTAAGGTTTGGGTTTTTTTTTTTTTTTTTGGGAATTTGATGATAATAAAAACATTGATTGAAACAGTATTTAATGTTTGAAGTTCACAATTGATTTCTTTTTTCAATGAAATAGCCCTAAGATTTATTGGATTTGAAGCTTTTTGTTTCAACTGACCAACTTTTAGTTAATTGCATTGTTGTGGGTTAGGGGGTTTAAGATTTATTGGATCTGTAGATTTAATTGTTAATTGTACTGTTGTGGTTTAGGGTTTAGGAGTAATTTTATTTGTATTTTTAAATTTTAAAAGTAAATTGATTGGTTTATTACATAAGCTTTTTAACAACATATTTACAAAATAACTACAATTTTAAGAAGTATCATAGTCCTTTAGTTAACACTATTACATAATGCAAATAAGGCCCTTGGGTGTCCGGGATGATCTGATCTAGTTGCGTTGAGGTAAATTTTGTGCAATTTAGTCCACAAATTAATATATGTATATATATATTAACAACAAATATGTGTCGAAATCAACTATGAAATATAAATTGTATTGTCTTTTAATATATGATATGTGTTGTATGTTTTATATTAATATAATATAAATACAATATATAGACGGACAACATATGTCATAATCAAATACAATACAATATATATATATATATAATTGATTTAAATACATAGTGCTTTTATATGTGCAGAATGAAAATTTTAACATAGTGTAGATTTCCTTTTTTTCATCATTATAATCCGTCCCATATATTTTAAAGCATTATATTTAATATTTAATTTTATTCAAAATGTAAATGAGCATATTTTTTGGGACGGAGGAGGATTATTATGGACGTGTTCTTTTAACAAAACAATATATAAAATATTTTTTCAAAAATACAGTTAAATTGCAAAAGAATTTACCTGTAGTTTCATGCACTTTCGTCAAATTTCTATACTTCTAAAAGTGCGTGGTTTCATAAACTTTGCTTCTAATTCTTTTAAGGATACTTATTAAACGGTATTTGATATAAATGCGCTCAAACTGCGAATAAATTTTAGATTCTAAATTTCGAAATCCCTAAAATTACAAATATATTTATTTTTTATATTTAGCCTAAAAAAATAGTAAATATACTAAAAAAATAGTTATTTTTCTCATGTTTTATCAGTTTTTTTTTACTATTTTTTTTATGTTAAATATATATATTTGTAATTTTAGGGGTTTAGAAATTTAGATTTTAAAATTTATTCGTAGTTTGGGAGCATTTATGTCAAATACCGTTAAATAAGAACCGCAAAGGGGGTTAGACGCAAGCTTATGAAACCACGAAAGAGTTTTCACACAGTTTTAGAAGTACGGGGAATTTGGCTCAATTTTATAAAACACAAGTAGATTTTGTGCAATTTAGCCCAATAATATTAATGTATCACATGTATTTGTTTATTTTCATATTTTCTATACAATTTTTTATGTTTTACATGAAAAAAATTATTTATTCAAACTATCTTACAAAACAAACACCCCTATAAATTTTGTATATTATGTAGGGATGAACAAATACTGAAATCAAAATCCTTCAATTGAACTAAATCAATTTGAATTTTTAATTAATCAATTGGCTTTTGGTTTGATTACAAATATTATACTATTAAGAAAGTTGTCATTGATTTTTCTCATGTTGATTTTTTTATATTAGTTACGTAATACAAATTAAGAGAAAAAAATAAAAATATGTTTATTAGAATCTTATAATACAAATATAATAATATTTGTAAGGTAAATTATTCAAATGTAATAATTGTACAATAACCCAAAAATTAAATAACAATTTTGCACCGGGACGAAGGGAATATGTCAAGTTCGAATAAATTAATGTATTTAGTATTATTATTATTATGCTATATGTAAATCTTTTCTTTAAAAAAAAAAAAAATTATGAAAAAATTTAACACATAATTCGATCGCCGCGTCCACATATACATTTTAATATTTATGCAGGAGTTTTCAAACATTTCGAAAGTTAGGGCAGTTTATAATTATCTATTTATTTAATAATGTGTTAATGGGTTTGATAAAAAGTTGTGAGTGTATTGATAATTTATTGGACAGATTACTATTGATAACAATTATTATTATTATTATTATTATTATTATTATTATTATTATTATTTGTATATGCTGACTTTAGGCTCATAAGAAAGGACAAATTTAATTTAATAACGTTGGTCGTATTTATGTTTATATATATTTTTTTTTATTTCAAATTCAAATTGACTATAGATTAAATAACCCAATTTGCAAATAGATTAATTAGTAAGAGTTGAAAATAAGCAACAGATGAAAATTTGAAAATATATGTTGGCCTACATATCATGTATATCATCATCGTCGTCATTTATTATTATTATTATTATTATTATTATTATTATTATTATTATTATTAATTTCTACCACTAAGCTAGACGTTATAAACAGGTTATAATAAATAATAGTCGGTTCTCACATTATTAAAAAATAATAATAATAATAATAATAATCACATGAAGTATCAATCGATAACATATAGTGTGCACATTGACGGTATATATGATAATAATTCATACTTTCCACCGTTTTAATAAAATAGTCTTATTTATCATTTTCGTTGGTTCTAAAACAGTAGTCTTATTTTCATAAATAATTATATAATCATAAAACTATTCCTACTTTTTCATTTTTATTACACAATTGTCACTACTTTTTACACTAATACACTCAGAATTGCATAAAAGTCTTTTATTCATATTTTTTTTAATCAACTACCAATATAATATCAATATTCCTTGAATCTCGTGCTCAACTCAATTAAAACTATATTTATAGGACGGAGGATGAAGTATATGTTTACAAAAATATATTTAAACTAATAGCACCTAATAACAATTTATACATACATATTTTACTAATGCATTATCAAATTATATTTGATGTATTAATTAGTAATAATTACCAAACGAACCATTAATCCCTACAAGAATACACATCCAATAAACAAATTTAGACGTGTTTGGAGGTTTTTAGAATTTTAAAAATTTTTAAAAAAATAAAAAGTTGGTATTTGATTCGATATTTTGTGAGAGAAAAAATATATTTGATTTGATATTCTTTTAAAAAAATGAATAGGGCAAAATAAATTAAATTGTGTTATGTAAAGAAAGTCTAATTTATTGTTTCTTCTTGCAATAAAACATTACATTAAGTCAATTCTCTGGCGGACTTTCCTTCCTTATTAATTACTCCCTTCGTTCCTTAACAATCTATCTATTTTTTCATTTTGGTCCGTCTAATAACAAAGTATTTATTTTATTTTTTTTAGTAATTGTACTATCTACCTAACATTACAAATACCCTTCCAATTTACAATATATTACACAAATGTTATTACATTTATATCATACAATACTAATAGGGTTAATTTAGTTTTTTACCTTTATTTCTACATTATCCCAATATAATACTAATATATGTAAAAAATAAATGAATATATAAATATGGAAAAAAAAAGGAATAATTAATTAATAAATACCAACATTTATTACATATTAAAAAAAGCACACGTCATTCCAAATAGGATGGATGGACGGTTGCCCTTTGAACTGAATCTTGGGCTAACCTAAAATAATAACAATAATTAAATTAATTAATTATTTAATTAACAACACGTCACATATTAATTAATTAATTAGTCAATTATAATAAACCTCAATTATTGATTTTGAACTAGCCCCTAAGTCAACCAACCAGCCAATTAATTAATTAGGGATTTCTTCAACTCTCTCCAATCTCTTATTAATTTCTTAATTACACCATTATCAATTAAATTAAATTAAATTAAATTAAATTGAGACACTGGGACTGGGTGCCTGCCTGAATATTCTTCTATATATATATTATTTGGATTCCAAATTAAACTATCTGAAGAAGAATACAAAAATGGGGATCTGTGCTTCCTCAAACGTTGTTCATTCTTCTTCAGACGCCGACGACATTTTTGGCGCCGCCGTCGTTTACTGCTCGAAAACCACCGCCGGCCGGCGAGGTTCCGCCTACTCCCTCACCGGAAGCAAAGGCCTCAACCAAGATTCCGCCATTCTTTACCAGGTACGTAATTTTCATTTTTTGATGTATATATATATATGGTTTAATAAATAAGGGTGTGTTTTGTCAGTAAGTTTAACTATGTGTTATAAATAGATGTTGATATAATAATATTTTGAATATAAAGTAAATTTATAGTATTATTTTTTTTTATCGCTCGGTGATTTATCTATTTTTCTATTTTGGTCTTTCATAATAAAATATTCATTTTTTTTTATAATTATACTATCAACATAATATTATAAATATTTTTTCAATTTACAATATATTACACAAATATCATTACTTTTGTATCATGCAATACTAATACTAGTAAGGTTAGTTCAATCCTTTTATCTTTATTTATACTGCATCTCAATGTAATACTAATATTTCTAAAATTTTATAAAAAAAATAAATTGATAAATCCATATGGAACAGAAAATATAAAAAAATAATAATTATTTGATGTGATATTTTTTAAAAAATATATATGAATAATAAAAATCTACACTAAAATCTAGTGAAAACACCACCTTAATTATTTTCATATTAATTAATTAATGTGAATTTCTATAATATATATATATTTTTGTAGGGTTACGGGGGTGAGGATGGGGTGCTGTGTGCGGTGTTTGACGGGCACGGTCAGAACGGCCACGCTGTCAGCAACCTCGTACGGAACCACCTGCCGGAGCTGCTTCTCCGCCACCACAACAACACCTCCGGCGACGGCGAGAATAATAATATGATTAAAGAAGCATGTGTGATAAGTGCATTTACAGCCATGGATAAAGATATCAAGATTCTTCATGATCAGACAACCTTCGACTTGGCCTCCAGCGGAAGTACAGCTGCACTTGTCATCAAACATGTACGTAATAATTAATCAAATTAATAGATTTAATTAATTAATTATTTAAATATTTTCTTCTGATCTTTAAAATTAATAATCTCTTAAATTAATTAATTAATTAATTTTATTAGGGAGAAGAGTTGGTGGTGGCGAATCTTGGAGATTCTCGAGCTATTTTAGGACAACGAAGCGATGGGAAGAAGGGAGAGAAAGTCGTCCCTTTTCAGTTAACCACGGACCTCAAGCCCGGACTTCCATGTAAGCAACAACTTTATTTTTTTATTTTTTATTTTTTTTAACTAAAAAAGCAAAAAAAAAAAGTTTAATAATAAAAAAAGTAAAATAAATTTTAGATGACAGAATAATATTAATTTTTCTCATAACAATATCATATTTAACTCACTATACAAATTTTAAAAATTAAGAAAATTACTAAGGGTGCGTTTGTTTGGAAGTTTAGATTTTGAGTTGGGATTTGAATAATAAAAATTTTGAATTTGAATAGTTGTACGATGTGATATAAATAGGTGTTGATGTGATGTTTTGAATATAAAATTGATTTTTACTATAATATAAAAAATAAAAAATAGATTTTTGATTTTGATATTTTTTTGGGAAAAAAATGAGATGAATAGTGTAAATCTAATCCAATCTCCCAAACAAACACATCCTTAGTAAACACATCCTCTTATTATGTGATTAATTTAATTTGACGGTTGAGCTAAAGTGTATATTATATATATATATGCATATATGTTACTATGCATCATTTTTATAAAAAAAAAATAGTATTTCACTCAATTACTATTTTATTGAAAAAAAATAAATAAATTCAAAGTCTACAAAACACAATAGGGTATGAAAAGTGTGTTTAGATAGATTTTTTTTTTTTTTTTTTTAATGTAGTATGAAAATTGTGTAAAAGTATAAAATATATTATTTTAAATTAAATATCTGACTTTTTATATAGAGTATTTGAATGTTTTTTTGATTTTTTTTTACTTTTGTAAAAAATATTTTGTATTATTTATTTTGAAATTTTCAATTGAAAAATAATATTGATAAAAAAAAAAAAGCGAAATTTTATAAAAATAAATAATTCGATTCAATTCAAATATCTGCAGGCGAAGCAGAGAGAATAAGAAAGTGCAAAGGCAGAGTTCTTGCACTTAAAGAAGAATCCCATATTCTAAGAGTATGGCTGCCGTACGACGACTCGCCGGGCCTCGCCATGTCACGGGCCTTCGGCGATTTCATGCTCAAGCAGTACGGCGTTATTGCAACCCCCGATATCTCTTACCACCATTTAAGTCCCGATGACGAGTTTCTTGTAATAGCGACCGATGGGGTGTGGGATGTCCTCACTAATGAGACCGTCGTGTCCATTGTCTCGTCGGCGAGGAGCCAAGAAGAAGCTGCGAAGCTTGTGGTCGAGGAGGCTGCAGCCGCGTGGGAGAGCAAATACCCGAATTCGAGAAGGGATGATTGTACTGTTGTTTGTCTTTTTTTGCGATAAAATTGAATGCGTCTTATATGGTTACGGATGTGCATTGAAAGCGAATCTGTTGATTCGAATATAAAAATTCGAATTTTTTTTTTGAAAAAATAAAAATAAAAATTTAATTTCAAGGTTTATATTTTCCAATTTCAAATTTTTGATTGAATTGATGGAATTGCAAGTGAACAATATAAATTTCGGTTATTTAAACTCTCTTTTTTTTTAAAACCAAATTTAGTAGGATAATTTAGAAAGTATTAAATGATTTTATGTAAGGTTGGTTTGTTTAGTATTTTGATTTGAATTTGGTTTTTATATGATGCATTGAAAATTGTATTGATAATGTAAAAAATAATATCTTATGTTAAAGTTGATTTTTGTGAGATAATAATATATATATATAATCGCGTCGTAAAGAAAAATTTAGGTAAATAAGCACCATGGCGTTTGTTTGGTTTGTCTACGACCTTTTTATTTGAATTTTACAATATTTTGATATTATATTTTATACAAAAATAATATATTTTTATTACTGTTCGAATAACAATTACAAATATAAAAATGAATAGTAAAATAAATTATTTAAAATTCAAACCAAACAAATCAATATGTAATATTGTAATGATATATGAAATTCAATTCAATTAAATTCTTACCTTCTTGCACGTAGTAATATAGATCTTCTCAAAAATTCATTTATTTCTAACTCTCTTTTCATTTAAGGTAAATACTCCCTCCGTCTCATATCTAGCTAGCCATTTGTTAGACAGATAATACGGACCAAACTAAAAAAAATAGATAAATTATTAAGGCACGGAGTAAACATTTTTTTGTCAACTTTATTGGTATCTCATTCTTCCCTTATAGATTGTTGAAGTTATAAAACAGTAGCTATACTAAACATAATCGGAAAGTACTTTTTCATATGCAACAAAAACCTTAAATAGAAAAACTAGGTGAAAGAGCTTTGTGTATATAAGAAAATTAAAACTCACAAACTTATTACATCTTGTTTTTCAGTTTTCACCGTCTGCATAAGCATTGCTGTAATATATCTTTATAGAGTTCAAAACTTCCCTAGACTGTGTTGTAGCTCCCATTTCCCTTGTCTCTGGGAACACCTAAAAATGTAGCAAGGATAACATGTGATGCATAAATATCTCTTGAAGAAATAGACAATAATACCGAAACAAATTTAAAATCCGGAACAGGGTATACAGTATTGTGTGTTGCTGAAACCCCCATGCTGCTGTGCCAAGGCATCACCCATGCTCTGGTGTATATCCATAAAAGGCAGAAACAATCCTGCTGTCAGCATCCACTTTTCGATTGTCCGTCAAACACAATGGATGAAGTTGGCAATTTAGAGCTGCTAAACCATAAGCATGTTGAGTAGCATTTGTTCTATCCAAGCAGCCAATGCAGTTGGTATGCAGAACTCCACTTTAAAACTGTGGTTTGGAGTTTTCGCTGGTGTCTTTCTTACTCTGGTGATTGCTTTCAGGTCCCTGGTCATGCTTGACCAAGGTATTAGTACCACCAGTAACTCTTCGAAAGCTCCACAGAATTTAGCTCTCAAATCCCTCAGAGAAGAATCCCTGTAGACAGCAGTGTTTGTTAATTTAAAAATGTCGGCACCCTCTTTCAGTTTTCCCCCTCTATTACTCCCTCGTGCTTGTGCACACATACTCATCACATAAACACAATGTTTAGTAAATCATAAGTAGATGCACCGGGAGATATTAATCATCTAGAAAATGAAATGAGAGGTGTTCAGGAAACATCAGCTTTGAAGTAGGTATATATATGCCTAGGTTTACATCAAGATTTTTGCTTTTCCTAAGAATTCAGCGCCGGCCTATGTTCTGGTTGGTTGCATTGGTTTCCACACTTTTATGTTCTGTGGAAGCACATTAATCTCACGGAGAACTCATCACAAGTTGCATAGACACACCCAAAAAGCATGTTAAATGGATCTAAAACATTAAAAATTTGAAATCAAAGCAACTTCAAATAATGTAATATTATAAGGATAATAACCTACTCCTAGCAAAGGTACAGTCAATGGTTCTGCTCAAGCCTAATAAGATCTGACTGCAATTTTCACTATAGACAAAAACCCCAAATACACAAGATTTTCTTCTGTATAATTTACCTATTCCTTTTACCTCCTTGTTTTTGGTACTAGCATTTCTTGTCATTGCCACTACTAATTTTACTGCTAACTACTACATTATCTAGACTTGGCAGGGATTTCAATGTGTTTTGGCAGTCTGCAGTCAGCCCTGAATTATAGATAGTTTTGAAATAGAAATTGACAGTTGTGAAGTAGAAGTAACATATCATTTAAATAAATATCAATAGCCAGTTTGCAAGCACCATACACAGATTATGACAGATAGACAAAGTAAACTAACATTAGAACTCCACCAAATGATATGTTCATGCTTTTGCCCTTTTGCCACAAAAATAGCAACAGAGATTATAGCAAGATGAAATACAGCAGAATCTACAAAATCAACAAATTTTGTACGCAACATGAAATTTTACGCTAACCTGAAAGGATCAACTTCCATCTGCAATGCAGATTGATTCCATGTGAATGCATTAAGGTTATCGATAAATGATGGCACATCAATCTCTATTTGCTTTTAAGATTTTCCATGTCTTTTTCTTCTTTTTCCACTTTAAAACAGCCATTTTCTCTGATTTCCACCTTCGGTATCTTTGTCGGTTCTTTAACCAAGCTGAATAATCTTTACCTTGTTTGCATTCAACAAAGCTAGCCAAATCATCAAAATCAGAGACACCATCTGTCTGTAACATGCACCTCAAGAATATCTCCCCATTGGTCGTCTCCTCGGTTTCTTCTTCCAAGCCTGCAACAGCCTCTGTGGATGTTGTGCTTGTGAAATTTTGTGAGCTAGGGCATTCCTTTTCATTACTATTGTTTTCCAATGAGCTGCAAAAACAGTTAAAACCATAAGCAAGGAAATTAGAGCCCAAGCAACTGCATCACTAATGAAACACACACACACACACAACAGATTATTATGGTCACAAACTTCTCAGAATGCTCCATATATGGAAACTGGATTCAACTGATAACCTAGGCAACATTCAACTGTTTTAGTTTATATTAATGAATAGGACTGTAAAAGACTAGAACAGGAATTGATTTTATTCATTGTTCAGCAATGAATAAATACCTATCACAAAAGGTGATGCTGCCTCAAACCCACAAAGAACTTGGTAACTTATCAACTTTAAAATATTGATCTCAACAGGGAAGTGTATAATAAATGGAAATATTAGGGGTCTGTCTTCTGGGCGATGAGTTATGAAGTATATTGAAGTTGTTAGAAATAGTGGTCAGAATGGGAGAATAGACTTTGTCCATATCCCACTTTGAGTTTTTCTGTAAAGCAATATACATATTTTTACTATAAAAACATATATAGGCGTATGTGTGATAAACCACCATGTTTATCCATCTTTGAGTTTTGCATAACCAAGGGCCTAATGGTCAACATTTCTTAATCTATATATGTTTATATACAGGATGGCTTTCAGCATTACACCCGCATAGATCTAGAATGAAATCAAAGAGACGTGGAAAGATTTGCCATAAGAGTCTAAAGAGCCACTAATACTTTTGTTAATTGGTAATTATACAAAGTAAGAAATGATACACAACACACAACAGGCTACATGGAATAAATAGTATCATCTTTTACCCTGAATATAGATTTCGTATCTTCTGAAACTTTGAAGCAACCACAAGGCTGACACTTTGGTCTGCTACTGTCTGCATCATTAGAAAAGTATATGAACACTCAAACCCAAAAAGATGCCATCTGTAAATGCCTACAGAAAGAAGAAAATATTTACCTCTTGGAGTCTTACACCTGATAATCTGGATGAAAAAGATTCTTTGTTGGAATCTACAAATGATTGTAGTACATCTACGTTGCCCTCCTCAAAAACAAATAAATTTAGTAGTGCAAGATTTGCCAACAAAGAGGCCTTCACTAGACAATCAAGACCACTTACAAAACTTATAAACATCAAGCCTGAAAAATGCAAAAACATCATTTTGGAATCCATATGTTGCCTTGAATGGTTTGACATTGCACTGAATAAATCCTTTTGCAATGGAAAACTGACGTCCAAATTTCTGAAACATGAGATTACACCCAAAAGGAAGTCATACTCCTTGCATGATGAAAAGTCTTTCAACGTTTTCATGCTGCCCGACTCATCTTTATGTCTAAAACACCAAATGGATTGTATTAGTGAGATGCTCATTAATCTCAATACAGAAGCAAGAAGATACAACTGCTGCAAACTTGTACCCTTGATCTGGTGTACTGCATTTTCATCAAAGCATTCAGAAGTTTTAAGAACCAGGCAACTTAAGATGATCAAAATCTCATCTTTGCATGGCATGGAATAATCATCTTGGAATTCCTTCACAAATCTCATGGATGAACTCACCAAATCAGATTTCATTCTGAAACAACAATCATTTATAGTCGTATCTGAATAGTTGTCTAAATTGGCGACTAGACTGTCAACTTTATGTTTTGTCTCTGGTAATATGTACGATTCAAATGGTAGATGAGCAATACCATGTGAAAAATTGGACGTGAGGTCCTTGAAAACAGTAGAAGAGACATCTGTTCGTAAGCAAGTCATATGCTTCATGTACATAGTGACAGACTTCTCAAATGCTGACAAGAAGTAGTTGATGTGTTTTCGATCGGGCTTCAAAATCTTGATATCAATAGCTTCAGAAACAAGCGAATACAAGTGAGCTTGCATGTATTTAGGGGCTGAATCCATTACAGGACTGAGGAATACTGATACAGCAGCAGCAACACCTAATGCCGGCTCTCTGGTTGGATATCTAAGTCTTTTGGAAGGTGCACAAAACAGTTGATTGAAAAAATCACCAAATACTTGCATATCTGACATTGATAGAATAAAATGGCTGCATATTGCTTCCATCACAATAGCTATATCTTCTTGATTAGAGCTAGGATTGAACAGAATTTTATCCCCAGAAGCAATAGAATTTAAAACCTTAAAGCACCCTCTTAATTTCCCATTCGATAGCAATTCATCCACAGATACCTGGAAAATACATTGGACTACTTGTAAAATAGCAGCAATCCATCAACGATTAACCAAAACCAGGTTTATCAACCATACGTCTCACCCAACTCAATTATAAAACATGTTACAACAGATAATATTTTCATTCCAAACTTCCAATTTACCCATTACATAATAGCACAATAGGTCAAGCGACACCATTGTGCAAAGAAATTTCTAATTTTATATCAAATGAAGTGTGTATATAAAATCTTAAAAATGGTGAAGACTTGAAATAAGAAACCAAAACTGAGGTATACAAGTATGGAATATGCATTTTGAAGGTTTCTAAATTACCTCGAGCATTGTGGTCAAGACAGAATGGAGAGGGTTGTGCGGCTCCAAAAACTGTAAAGAGGCTGTGAAATCCTCAGCACAGGATGTAGAGCAACCATTATTTCCAGGTGAACATTCACGAAAAACTGACTTCTCATAGGAGAATCTATGCTTCCCTGTGTTCTGAGGCACCTTTGGCATATTCAACTTTCGAAGAATCCTAAAGAGGATTTCCCCCTTTTCCAAGATGAGATTTTGTTGGGGTTCAAGCAAACTCAAGAGCAACATACAATTTCTGAATAACAAAACTGTTACTTCAAAAGAATCGAATATGCCCGAGTAAGAAGTCCTTTCCCAATCCTTGCTAACAGAAATGCTATAATATTTCAAGAATTGCTCAAACCTTTCATCCAGCTCTTTAAATAGTACATTTGAGAGTTCCAATATACTTTGAAAACTTGCTGTTATCCCACCATTACAAATGCTGAGTTCAAAATCATGTGACCCTGCAGCATTCTTGACAACCCACTGCGAATCATAAGATAAACGAAGGAGGAGTTCATACAAATCCTTCAATACCGGTGCTTTCATTCCCTGAAATATTGAAACATGTATCACATAACGAAATTCCAGATAGCAAATTTATTTGCCCTAACAATCAACCACACACACCCAACAGCCACGCAGAATCAAAATTCAGCAGTAAATGTATCATAAAAATAAGATTAGCAAATAAAAAGAATCCAAAGTCCAGAGTAGAAGCCCTAACCACAGGAGATAAAATCACGGATAAAAGGGCATTCAAGCAGCAGCCTGACTTGCCGGAAAAATCTTCATTCAAGCTTGTCGTCTGAGCGCCGTTTGTCTTCTTTTTTCGACCATAACGCCTACTGCCGGAGACATTCGAAGAAACCATAACGAAATTAGGGTTTGTCTGGTTCTGGTCTCGTTTTGGTGTTATGTAGCTATTGTGCTAAAAATTCATTCCCGCTCAACAACGAGACCGGCGGCGTCCGACAAGAGAAAAGGAATCTGAACAAAAATCACGCTATCCCTACTTTAGGCCACACTATCAACAGAAGTGCCCACATTATCCTTGAAGACCAGTACGTCGGCCGGCGCAAAAGCGCATCAAGCCTCTTCTCCCGCCTGTCAGCGAAGTGCAGTTCCTGAGTCGTCGGCGAGGCGTCGACGTTTCCGACCGAGGCGTCGTCGATCCTATCTGAGTAAGTGCCAAAGCAAATCCATTCAGCTTTCAGCAATAATTTGAAATTGATAACAACTAACAATTCGAAATTGAGGCAAATTTGAATTTACAAAGACCCGCGAAGCCGTAAAAGAAGGAGACGTCGAAAAAAGAGATACGAAGTGCGGAGAAGATGACGAGTCGATGGCCTGGGCCGAAGCTCTGGCGGAGAATGAATAAACAGAGAAGGAAAGACATGAGGTTGAAAACAGAATGAAAATGGATTTGGGCTATGCTAAAGTGGGCTGTAATTATAAAATATAAACCATTTTTATATCATTTTAAAATAATATAAATATTTAGTATCACAAAAAAACAAAAAATAAAAAATAAAACAGAAACTTTAAATGAAAAATTAAATTGATCAAATTGAATTATAAATATATACGTGTGTAGTTTTGAAAAAATATATTTTGGATTTGATACAAAAATAATATTTGATTGAATACTTTATAAAAAAAAATGTATTTATTTCGAAAATTGCAGAGTCCAAATAATAAAATCCTATAAACTTTGCTAAAGAAAACATACTCTTATAATTTATATTTGAAATTGGTTATTAATTTTAATTTTTGTTTAAATAGTATACTTATATAATATGTAAAATATATATATATATATTTTTTTTTGTCTCAACAAAAATTAAATTTTTATTATTTTTATCTGTTTTATTCAATATATATTACAAATATACCATTGCAATATGAATATATCTTTATAAAAAAATAAAATTTTATATAATATATAATTAGTATAAACTATAACATATGAACTAACAACGTGTTATAGTCTTATAGAGCATACGCAAAACTAGAAAAAATCTAAAAATATCAAAAGTTTAAATTCATTGCATCCACACTATTAATTTTCAATTGTAATTCTCAATATATAATACTAAAAAATACAAAATATTTTATACAAAAATTAAAAAAAAAATAAATCAAATATTCATTATAAAAAAAAGTAAAAAAAAAATCAAATATTCACTTAAAATTATATATATTATATAAGTTTGACATAATTTTTAATATCACACACTGAACATTATTTTATCCAAAAACACTAGAAGGGAGCCATTATTCACAAAGTTTATTATTTGGAAATTGTTTTTTTTTTAAAATATATCATCAAACGAATATAAAATTTAAATAAAATCTTTTTAAACTAAACTCAAAGAAATATTTTGGAATTTTAAAATATTTTTAAAATAAAACATATATATTTGATATGATATTTAAAAAAAATAGATATATATTTAATACTCCCTCCGTCCCGGTGCAAGATTGCCGTTTACTTTTTGTACATAGATTTTTGAATATTAATATTATAATGGATCGTATTGGAAAAAAACGAAAATACCCCTATTAGTATTGTGTAATATAAAAGTAATAATATTTGTGTAATATAGTGTAAATTTGAAGGGTATTTATTACGTTAGATAGGTAGTACAATTACTAAATTAGAAAATACTAACCTTGTTTTTGAACGAACGAAAATGGAAAATGGTAACCTTTCAATGGGACGGAGGAAGTATAATATTTTTAAAATTTATTATTAATAAATCATGAATAATCTTTTCTAAAATTATTATTAGTAATCTTTTATAAATTTATTTTTATTTATTTATTAGTATTATATAAATGTTATCATTTTTTACAATTGAATTAAATTACACTTTTACATAGACAAAATAAATTTTTGATCAATGAGTTTGTTTGCCCAAAAGTTTTTTTACACAATTTTTAATATATATATTTTATTCTATTACAAAAATTAATATTCAATATAAACTACTCCTTCGGTCCTAGACTATAGTCTGGGTTGTGTTTGACCCGAAATTTAATGGATATTGTATATTGGCAGTGGGTTAAAAGTATGGGTAAAAGATTTTTTTATCCTTGTGAGTGTATTAGTGTAAAAAGTAGTGGCAATTGTGTAATAATAATGAAAAAATAAGGGTAGTTTTATAGTAATATAGTTATTTATGGAAATGAAACGGTTGTTTTGGAATGGACAAAAATGGTAAACAAGACTATTGTATTAAGACGGATTGAGTATTATTTTTCAAAAATATTATTCATACAATTTTTGTATCTCACATTTAAAAAAAAAAAAAAAAAAACCCTCAAATCAAAACTTTTGGACAAACAAAACCAATATTTTGTACCAATTAATAATAATATATTAATATTTCGAAAATTTTGTTTTATAAAACTATGTCTCAATAAATTAATGTGGACGGAAAGAAATACTAATTTAATAGTAATTGTACTATCTACCTAATATAATAAATACTTTTCAAATTTACATTATATTACACAAATGTCATTACTTTTATATTACACAATACTAATAGGGATATTTTCGTCTTTTTACTACAACTTATTATTATACTAATATTCAAAAATCTACGTGCAAAAAGTAAACGACAACCTTGCACCGAAACAAAGGGAGTATAATAATTATTTTTTACTAATAATATTATTTTTAAATTTTTACGTCTACAATAATATAGACATTTTATTTGGGAAAGAGGAAGTATATACAAAGTTCACATGTATAATTTTTTTTTCAAATGTCTATAACATAATAATAAAAGTAATTTTATGATTTTTCTTTTTATTTGTACTATATTTTTTATAATAATTATTATTTACGTAAAAAAAATAAATGATATTTTAAAATGGAACGAAAATAATATTTAGTTTTATATATTTAAAATCAAAATTATAAAATAAAAATAAAATCACACCACAAAACCACGTCAAATCAAATCTATGACCCAATTGTGATCTGTGAACAAGCCCGGCACGGAAAGGAATAAATGACAGGCCAGGGCAGTCTCTCTTGCGATGAAAACTTAGATAGGCTTAGACAGAAGTTTTTGAAAATTTGAAAAAAAAAATTAAAATATTAGAATCTGATTTGTTTTTTATAATTTGATATACTCCCTCCGTCCCATAATAAAGTATCTATTTTTTTATTTTAGTCCGTCTTATAATAAAATATCAATTTTTTTTAATAATTATATTATCTACCTAACATTACAGATACCCTTACAATTTACAATATACTCCCTCCATCCCCAATCTATCTATCTCTTTGTTTTTTGCACTGAGTTTTAAAAATATTAGTATTATATTGAGATAAATTATAAATAAAGGTAAAAAGACTAAATTAACCATATAGTATTGTATGATATAAAGGTAACGACATTTGTGTAATATATTGTAAATTAGAAGGGTACTTGTAATGTTGCGTAGATAGTACAATTACTTTGTTATGGGATGGACCAAAATGAAAAAATAGATAGATTGTTAAGGGACGGAAGGAGTATTACACAAATGTCATTACTTTTATATCACACGTACTAATAAAGTTATTTCAGTCATTTTTATTTTATTCATACTATATTTCAATATAATACTAATATTTTTAAAACTACGTGCAAAAAACAAATAAATATTTACTTATGGAACGAAAGGAGTAATATTTTTTAAAAATTAAATAGTATCAAACGAATAAAAAATAATTATGTAAATAAAGCCTAAGTTTGAATATAACTTTTATTTTAAAAAATTATAAATTGATAAATAATAGAAATATATTTTAAAAAATAAAAAGGTAGTGTTTCTTGTCTCTAATTTTTCTATTTGAATTTTGTAATTTTTTTTAAATAAAAAAAATTATTATCATAAAATATTCTATTAAATATTATTTTTATATCAAAATTTAAACCAAAATTTTTCAAATCAATTTTTTTTTATTATTAAAAAAAACAAATACACACACCCAGTTCGTGTGTATTCTTTATTCCTCGTTATTATTTAATTAGTGGGAATAAGAAATAAGAGTAAATTAGAAACAAGTGCGTTTGTTTTGTGATTTAATTTGAAAAACAAAAAATAATGCAAGGTATAAGAATTAAATAGATAATATAAAAATAATAATTGCGTGTAATTTATTAATATTTTTGAAAAAATATATATTTTTTTAAAAAATAATAAAATCAGTGAATAAATTTTTAAATAATACAAATATATATTTATAATTAAGATAGATTAATTTTATAAGAAATGTGAAGTTTTAAATATGAAGAAATAGTTTTAAGTGTGTCGGAGGTGATGTGATATTATATAATATAAAATTAATTAAATTGATTTATATTTGTAAAATATATTTAAATTTAATAAATTTTATAAAAATAAAAATATATTAATTAAAATAATACAAAAATAAAATAAAATAAAATAATTAAAATGGGACAAAAGAATTACAAATGTTTTAATATAAAAAAACTACATTTAAATATTATTTAAATTCAAATTTATATAAAAATACTCAAACAAAAAGCATATTCAGCCATAGCACAGCCAGCGCTTTATTGTCCGGTGGTTCATTAAAGATAATAAAGATTCCATATTTATAATTATATATATTTCGTGGTAAATAAAGATTCTTAGTATTATCTTGTAGTATGTGAGTGTGAACGGAATCCCAAGCTGTCGTCTAAATGAGACAGAAAACGACAGCGATTTTCAAGTTGCGTGTAGGAACACCCATGTGGCCTGTCATTATTGATCCACTTTAATACTCCTCTTGGTTTTAATTTCTTTTATTTCAAAATTAAAATTAATTATACCGATGAAATATTTTAGATATTCGATTTTAAATTTGATTTTATTTATATATTAGATTATTTAAATTTGAATATATCGAATCAATTTTGTATTATATATATATATTATTTATTTTGATAATTAATAATACAATTTTATTATTTTTCTCTAAAATTTCTAGCAAGTATAAATATTCTCCTCCATTCCCTTGTAAGGAGGTCATTATTTCACACTATATTAAAAAGTAATACTATTTTCGTCCCAAAAGTATAGTCTTATTGCGTTGGGCACAATATTTAAGGAATATTGATATTATATGGATAGTTGGTAAAAAGTAAAGATAAATGACTTTTTTGCCCCTGTGAGTATATTAGTGTAAAAAAATAGTGAGAATTGTGTAATAATAATAAAAAAGTGAGATAGTTTTATGGTGATATGATTATTTATGAAAATGAAACTATTGTTTTGGACGAACAAAAATGGTAAACAAGACTATTGTATTGAGACGGAGGTACTGAAAAAAGAGTAATATTTGCTTTTTGTAAGTAGATTTTTTAATATTAGTACTTATATTAGTTTAAAGTAGAAAAGACAAAAATGCCCCTATTAGATTGTGTGATAAAAAAAAATGTCATTTATGTAATTTATTGGAAGTCGTAAGGGCATTAATTATGTTAGGTATGTAGTACATTTACTAAATTAAAAAATGATATCCTTCTTTTGGGACGGACAAAATTAGAAAATGGTATCCTTCTTATGAGGCGAATTGAGTAATATTTTATTTTCTCCGTTTAATTTATCATGTCAATCTTTTTATTTTCATTTATCTCATTTATTCTGTCATTTTTTTTAAATAAAAATAATTATATACTTTAATCTCATTTTAAAATTTTAAATTTATAATTTTTTTACTTTTAATTAGACTAATTAGTTATTTTAATCTTAATTTAAAATTATTTTTATTATACGATAATTATTTTCACTAATATATTTTTAAATATTTACTAATTATATTTCTGATAAATTCTTGTGTCTACAGTATAGAGGACACGATGGTTGAAACAGATGGAGTATTAAATAGTAAAAGTGTATAAGAAATTGACATTTTTGCTATTTAATTTTTGCATAAAGTAATTGTATTTTTGTAATTTAGATAAAAAGTTAAAGAGTATTTTATATTATTTTATGATAATTTTTTTTTTAAAAAAAAATGATACTCCGAAATGAGACATACGATAAAAAAAAATACTTTGAATTAGAACTGGGAGATTATAAAATATTTTGTATTTATTTATTATGTGAATTTTTATGTTAAATTAAATTTTGCATAAAATATTTTCTTAGTTTAAAGATGATATTTAATTGTAATTACACATCTAATAATACAAATTTTATATTCCCTACGTCCTATATATTTTGAGCCTATTACTGTAAATACGAGAATTTAGATAAATATAATTAGTAAGTAATTAAGAAGGATATTAATAAAAATAATTATATATTAAGATTAAAATAACTAAATAGTTTAATTAAGATTAAGAAAATTATAAAATTTAAAATGCGATTAAAATATATAATCATATTTCTAAAAAAATAATAGGACAAATTATGTGAGACAAACAAAAATATAAAATAGGAACAAATTACATGAGACAGTCAAAAATATAAAATATGGTCAAATTATGTGAGACGGGTAAATATAAATTAATAAAAAAAATTAAAATTCTTAAATAATTTTATTTGAATAAAATAAATAATTGTCCATTCATTCATTTATAATTTTCTGTAAAAAATAATTCTACGAAAAATTAGTAAATGAATGAATGATAAAAAAAATTTATTTATTTATTTTATTCAAAAAATATTATTTAACAATTTTTAGTATTTTTTTATTTGTACAAAATTTGTATAATTCAATATGTGTTTACAATAAAATATCAGTTTGGAATGAATAAAATATTACTTTAATTTAACACAATAGAATTTTCTATAATAAATAAAATACCAATTATTGTGTATTATTTTTATTAAAATAGAATAGGATTCTATATAGGGTGTGTTTGTTTGGGGGATTGGATTGGATTTACACTATTCATCTCATTTTTAAAAAAAAAAAATCAAAGCAAACAACTATTTTTTATTTTTTATATTATACTAAAAATTAATTTTACATTCAAAATATCACATCAACACTTGTTTATATCACATCATACAACTATTCAAATTCAAAATTTTTACTAGTTTGTTTGGGGATTTGGATTTTGAGTTGGAATTTGAATAGTAAAAATTTTGAATTTGAATAGTTGTATGATCTGATATAAACAAGTGTTAATGTGATGTTTTGAATGTAAAATTGATTTTTAGTATAATATAAAAAATAAAAAATAGGTGTTTGCTTTGATTTTTTTGAGAAAAAAATTGGATGAATAGTGTATTTAAAATCCAATTTCCAAACAAACACACCCTTAGAAAAAAAAAATTGCTCCTTCAATCATATCAATTTAATATATTTTAATATTAAAAAAAATAGTAATTAAAAGGTATAATGAGATGAACGAAAGTAGAAATATAGGACAAATTAAGTAGGATGAATGAAGTATGTGTTATTTTTTCATAAATATTACACTTTAATCATATTTTAAAATTTATCATTTTTATATTTTTTTATATTTTAATTAAACTATTTACTTATTTTAATTTTAATTTATAATTATTTTTAGTAACACGTTTTTTTTTAAGACTCCGCGCATAATCTAAAATAGATAAATTAAGTGCGACAAAATGAGTATATCTAATAACACATCTTAAAATATAATATATAGTAAGATATTTGACAATATAATATATAATTACATGTAGTATAATATATTATAATTTCAACATAATAAACATACTCCCTCCAGAATTATAGTCTGTGTTTGACAAGAGATTTAAGGAATATTGATATTATATTGGTAGTGAGTAAAAAGTACGGATAAAAGATTTTTCTGTCCCTGTGAGTGTATCAGTGTAAAAAGTAGTGGCAATTGCGTAATAATAATAATGAAAAAGTAAAGGTAATTTTATAGTGATATGATTATTTATGAAAATGAGACTATTGTTTTGAAGCGGACAAAAATGATAAATAAGACTATTGTATTGAGACAAATAGAGTATTATAATACAACAAAACACAATATATAACTCACAATAAATGTTAATCAATATAACATAGTACATTGTAGAATATACTTTAATTTATTCAAAAAAAATAAAAAAAATAAAAAATTACCATAATGATAGTCATATTTAGATAAAATTTGGAATTATTAATATTTTTTTTTTTTAATTATAATAAATATTATAGTCATGGTAGAATTATTGCGTGTCTTATTAATTCAGCCAAGTAGTGCACGGAACTGAATTGCAAGTTGCCATTTCTACATCATCTCTCAATTTCATTACAAAATATCTTACAAATTAATAGTACTCCTACTCCATCATTTATTTTGACGTAGGACATTATAATCCTTAAAACTATTTTAATCTATTAAATAGTACTACTTCCATTCCATCTATCGTGTCTATAAACACGGTATTTAGGAGGGGTGTAATTAATAGATAATTAAGAATGTATCACTGAAAATAATTATTCTATAATATAAATAATTATAAATTAAGATAATTAATTAGTTTAATTAAAATTTGAAAAAATAAAAATAAAAACTTTAAAATGAGATTAAAGTGTATAATCGTATTTAAAAAAAGAAAATGACATGGTACGTGGGACGGACAAAAAGGGCAACATGGACATGGTATCCGGAACAGAAGGAGTAATAAATATAGTAATTAAAATAGATTTTAATTTATTTTATTAAATGCTGAATAAAATTATATTATATTTACTTTTTAATTGTATAGTATGATGATTATTATTTTTAATACCTTTCATAATCTTATCTTTTATATTTATATTGGAGTATAGTTTATTTTTAATATGTTTGTTTTTTTACGTAGATTTTTTAATATTATTATTATATTATATTATAGTAAAAAAGACAAAAATATCCTTATTAGTATGGTGTAATATAAAAGTAATGACATTTGTGTAATATATTATAAGTTGAAAGGGTATTTATTATGTTAAATAGACAGTACAATTACTAAATTAGAAAATGATAATCTTGTTTTAGGACGGATAAAAATGAAAAATGGTAATCTTTCAATAGGACGGACAAAAATGAAAAATAATAATCTTTCAATGGAACGGGGAGAGTATTTTTATTTCTATTTAAAGTAACTTAATATATAACTATACATTAATATTTAATTATGAAATTATCATGACATATAATATTATTGATTAAAAAATATTAAAAGAAATGAAGATAAATTTAAAGTAAAAATTACTTATTATATTTAAACTATAGGTCAATAAAACTATTGTGCAATTCAACAAAATTATGAATATGTTTATATATATTTGAAATTTTTAATTATGCTATTCAATAACTTTTC
The DNA here is from genome assembly GCF_009805555.1 of Andrographis paniculata. Lineage (NCBI taxonomy): Eukaryota > Viridiplantae > Streptophyta > Magnoliopsida > Lamiales > Acanthaceae > Andrographis > Andrographis paniculata. Next base: position 3,081,675 of record NW_026137589.1, read on the forward strand.
TTTTAAAAAAAATAAAAAATAAAAAATATCATATTAAATATTAATTTTATTGTATCAGCCACGTTAGCGCTAAATAGCACCGACTAGCCAACAAAACAGCAACATGGCTATTCTGGTGACGAATAATCATTTTTGTCAACTTTTTGCAGTTGGGGATCAAATGTATATAAATTTCAGGTAAACAATAAGGTTAAATACATGACATTTAAAACAGTTTATCTTAAAATCAATTAAGGGTGTGTTTGTTTGTGGGGTTTGGGTTAATTTTTTAATAGTAAAAAGTTGAATTTGAATAACTGTTTGACATGATATAAATAGATATTGATGTGATATTTTGAATATAAAATAATTTTTTAGTATAATATAAAAAAAATAATTGTTTGCTTTGATATTTTTTAAGAGAAAAAAGAATACGAATAATAAAAATGTGGGTTAAAACTCACAAAAGAACACAACATTAATGTTATTTTTAATCCGCATCAATTTGGTTTTGTATAATTAAACATACAATAACATAATTTTGCAACCTTATAGAATTTACATGTACTCCTATATTATACTACCAACACTTTTGCTTCACTAGAATATACAAATTTATTATCATTTTTCTTTTTAATTCGTCCACTAAATTTATCTCATTACTAATTTTGGCAAAGTCAACAAATTAATATTTAATTATTACCATCAATTCAACACTTATTTACAACAAATATCACTAACTTTATTACATTATCTCTCTTTCATTTACTTTACTTTTTAACTAAATTTCTAAACATACCCCAACTACTTATCACTTTTTCAATAAAAATATTAATTTTTTTTAATTCACGTGCCGAGCCCAAATAGAATAATTTTAGTAGACGGACGGACGGAGTATATATTAACTATGATATATACTATAAATTTTAGAAATAATGTATATAAAAGACATGTATATAAGTGTATGTTGGGTAGTATCCACAAAATATGAACTTGTACATAGGCACAACAACTCATTTGATCCTTTTTAAATGAAAATATAAAGAGCATATGATATTGCTATAATATTATAGAAGATGTATAATTGAATAAATGAACGAAATAGTAATTAAAAGGTAGAGTGTGACGAAAATGGAAAGCTTGGCAAATTAAGTAGAATAAAGGAAGTATATGTTATTTTTGTATAAATATGTGCACAGTAACTAAAAGCAATATTATTTTAAATTTTACATCTAAAATATGATTAAAGTGTATAATTATATTTCGAAAAAAATGACAAATTATGTGAGACGAACAAAAATAGAAAAAGTGAAATACCTGAAGCGTCGGGGGTTTGAACTCATGACCTCACGGTCACAAGTCCAACCCCTACACCACCAAGTCATCCCTTACAGTAGTGTCACTTTGACACAATCATATGTGTACTGATTGTGTCACTTTGACACAATCAACAACACACCAACTCTTGATATATATAGCGGCGATTATGGAGCACTGTATTTACAACATAATAATATATACATATAAATTTACAGTACATATATAAAATAAAATTGATAGCACATACTAATATTTTATGTAGCATATAGTGTCACTTAAATTTTTATTTACTACCTATAGTAATCAGCATAATATTTATAAATTTTCAAGAAGTACTATAACCGAAGCTATATACTCCATCCGTCTCATGAATATAGTTTTAATTGGGTTGGACACGAGATTTAATAAATATTTATATTATATTGGTAGTGGGTAAAAAGTATGGATAAAAGACTTTTTTGCCATTTTGAGTGTATTAGTGTAAAAAGTAGTGGCAATTGTGTAATAAAAATGAAAAAGTAGAGGTAGTTTTATGGTGATATGGTTATTTATGAAAATAAAACTATTATTTTAGAATTGACAAAAATGATAAACAAGACTATTGTATTGGGACAGAGGAAGCATATACATATCAAGGAAACAAATTATGGTGATTTTTGTTTAATTGATGTTTGGCTTTGTGTTTTATTTTGAATTTAGGTTTGACTAATACTACTTTCTTCCTTAAGATATATATTTATTTTTCGATGAAAATGTTAAAATAGTAATATTTAAATATTAATTGATAGTAGTATTTTTATGTATGTAAAGTTTTTTGTTTTTTGTGTTTACTTTTTTTTAATTTAATATAATTATATTGATAAAAGAAAATTGTAAATTTAAATATTTTAAATACTAAACAAAATAAAATATATAGCTTTAGATTGAACAGATAAAAATAAATATTTACCCTACAAACGAAATAACAAATAGTTTTTATATAGTATTTTATCAGATAAAATAATATATTTACACCGAAAATTATAAAAATTACACATCAAATAAACTCAAATCAATATTCTAAGTAAATAAAACCTTATATATGTGTTTAAAATTTTAATTTTGTATCAATGTTTTATATATTAGTATTGTGTAATATAAAATAATGATATTTGTGTAATATTTATTATGTTAGGTATGTAATACAATTATTAAATTAGAATATAGTAATCTTATTTTGAAACGGACAAAAATGAAAAATGACAACCTTTCAATGCGACGAATGGAGTATATAATACTAGTAAAAAGATACATTATGTTGGAATCGATAGAGTAATAATATTTACAATTAATTTATAAAATCATAATAATTTATTTTTATTAAATTAAAAATAATAAATTAATAACTAAACTTATACCTGGTTTTATCGGTATGTTTGCTTACTATTTTTCAATATTAGTATTTTTTCCATAAAATAATTAAAAAATAACAAAAATAAATATTGTTATAGTTTTTATAACTAATAATAAAATTATTTAAATAAAAAATCCAGAAGTATTATTTTTTCAACATAAATATATATATTTATTTATTTAAATATAATTAATTAATGATAATAAAAGTCAATGACGTTGAGTTCGACATACTATTATTATGAGTTGGCACTATCTTGTATAAAATATCCCAAAGAGATATGTTTGATTCCAGAATCTCTGGTCGTGTTTGCTTGAGCTCGCTACGCTCCGTTTTTTTAATTTTGGAAAATTTTTATAATAAAACAGTATTTCCTTCGTTCATAAAATTTATGATTATTTGAATATATTATATTAGTTAATTATAATATAAAATAAGAAATATATATAAGCTAATATATTTTATTTTTGCAATAGCTACAGTAAAAGTACAATACAATTTTTTTATACAGTAATTTTATTTTGTCATAAACTTCAATTGTTATCTTAAGAATATATTTCTTATATATTCCTCTTTTATTATTTTATATAATTTTTTATTTTTGTAAATTACACAATAATTTTAGTTTTTTTTTTATATTATTGCTAAAAAATATATTCCCTCCGTCCAAAAAGTACAATTTGGGTTGTGTTCAACACGAGATTTAAGAAATATTGATATTATATTGGTAGTAGGTAAAAAATATAGGTAAAATTTTTTTTTACCCTTGTGAGTGTATTAGTGTAAAAAATAGTGGCAATTATGTAAGAATAATGAAAAGGTAAGAGTAGTTTTATAGTGATATGATTATTTATGGAAATAAAAATATTGTTTTGAGATAGACAAAAATGATAAACAAGACTATTGTATTGGAACAAAGATAATATAATTTATATTTTATTTATAAAATTATATATAATTTTTTTTCAAAAAGAAATTATATATATATTTTTTTAAAAAATAATATATTACTTTTCAAAAATAAAATTATACAATATACCCTAAAAATACACAAGATAATATACTCTATAGTACTCTTCTTATGGGACGAAGATAGTACATATATTTAATCGATGAATAAAGTAAATAGTTAAGAATATGATATGATATTATATATATATGATATAATATTTTTTAAAAAAGTATTTTATTAATGAACAGTGTCAAAATTTAAAAAATAATTTTAAATTTATAACTGTGGACAAAAAATTGTGTTATTTTTAATAAATACAAAATTTGTACAAATTATATTTGATTTGAATTTAAAGCGGGTCATATTCTCTAAATGGATCCTTTAATTCTCTTTCCGGGTCTATTTATTTTCCAACTTGATTTTCTATGGCTTATTTGATCTGAAGAGATTTGATTTTCGGTTTGAGTTTTTCGAACTTTGGAGAGCTTTGGTCTCCGTGCGGGCGATTCGATCGTCGGCTTTGATTTGATGTCATCTTTGGACGATCCGTGGCTTTGATATTTGATTTGGCTTTGCCGCCTTTTGGAGGGCTTTGGTCTCCGTGTAGGCGATTTGATCATTAGCTTTGGATTTGATGTCTTAGTTGAACGATCTGCGGCTTTGATCTTTGGTTTGCTTTTGCCGTCTTTTGAAGAAATTTGGTCTCTGTGTGGGCGATCATCTGCTTTGGATTTGGTGTTTTCTTTTGACGATCCACGGCTTTGATCTTTAATTTACCTTTGCCGCATTTTGGAGAGTTTTGGTCTTCTAGGCGGTTTGATCATCGGCTTTGGATTTGATGTCTTCTCTAGACAATCCATGGCTTTGATCTTTGCTTTGGCTTTGCCGTATTTTGGAAAGTTTCGGTCTCCATGTGAGCGATTTGATCATCAACTTTGGATTTATTATCTTCTTTATACGATCCGAGACTTTGATCTTTGCTTTGTCTTTGCCGCTTTTGGAGGGCTTTGGCTTCCGTGCGGGCGATTTGATCGTAAGCTTTTAATTTGATTTTTAATTTTTATTATGTAATTATTGCTATTTAATATTTTATTCATCCCAATTCAAAATACTATTTTTACAATTTTCGTTTGTTCAACTTCAAATTATTATTTTTTTTAAAAAAAAATAAGCATACACTAATACCAAAATACTTTTAACATTTAGTTAAATTACAAACATATCATTACACATATAAGTATTTTATAGATAAAGTCAAAAGGTAAAAATTTTTAAAACTCTTGCACATTTCCATTTACTTATAAAATGCTAATGATTCAGTATTAATCTATTACAAAATCTCAAATGACTCATTTGATTAAAGACAAAGAAAGTACACAAAAAAAAAAAATAAAAAAATGATATTTCATTTAACACAAAAATAGAATCATATATTATAATAACATATATTCCTTCCGTCCCAATACAATAGTCTTGTTTACTATTTTTGTTCGTCCCAAAACAATAGTTTTATTTTCATAAATAACCATATCACCATAAAACAATCCTTACTTTTTCATTCTTATTATACAATTGTCACTACTTTTTACACTAATATATTCACAAAGACAAAAAAATCTTTTATCTATATTTTTTACCAATTACCAATATAATATTAATATTCTTTAAATCTCGTGCCCAATCCAATTAATACTACAGTTTCGAGACGGAGAGAGTATATATTGATTAGTGTTATTAAACGAATTAGATAACTCAAGAATCAAGCTTAAGTTGGCCGGTTAGTGTTCAATACAAGTTATTTATAAGTATAAACAAGTCGAGCTCAAATTCAAAATTATTGTTTCCGTAAATAATCAAAGCTTAAGCTATATTCGCAGACAGTTTAATTCAGATTGTTAGTGACGATGTATTTATATTATTTTATATATTAATATAATATATGTAATTTTCTTTATAAATAGGCTTGAATTTATTAATTAAAATTGAATATTTTATTATAAGAATTTATAAATAAAATTAGATATATTTGTTTATGTATACTAAAATCTAATTAGTCAAATTTATCTTTTTTTTTTTTGCCTATTAAATTTATTAAATTATTAATGTTCACAAAGTTATTTTATTATTATTCTCAATAAATATCATTATCTTTATTATATTTTTTTATTTTTTAAAATTTATAACTAAATTTTATTTTTAATAAAATATATATTTATTTCAATCTCTGTATGGAACCAAATTCGAGCTCAAATTTGAATCTTGAGAACCAATCTCAAATTTAAAATTGAGACTAATAAGTTAAGTGTGTTTTAATTTGAATTCAAAATAAATTGAGTTGAGTCTCTGACGATAATATATTTGAGTCGAACTCGAACAAAATATATTGAAAATCGCTCGATCCGTGTAATAACTCTACTAAATATAAGCTCAATTTTCAATTTGCCACCCTCACCCTACACTAACGTGGCTCATGTTCCCGTCCAAATTCATCATTATTATACGTCCAAATTCATTTGTGATTTTCGGACCAATTTCATGATATATATATACTATAAAATTGTTATGCTTGCACTATATATGCTCAGTAACTCTCTATTTATCTATTTATATATACATTGCATGTTTGTAAATATTATTAAAAATTATCTTATATAAGTAATTTATTATAAATATATTAAAAAAAGTAAATATTTTTAGATCAATAAATTATTAATACAAAATTAAAAAATGATGATTTTTTGGTCTATGTGCATGATATTTTAAAAAATGCAAAAATATAAAAAAAAAATTGAAATCACGGGATTTACAGACATCTTTATATATAGATAGATAAAAACATCCGTTCATTCAATACATTTTAAATGAATTGATTTTTTGTGTGCGTTATGATAAATTGTATTAAAAATATAAAAAATAGTATTATTCTAAATTTAATATTTTGATTTTTTAACTTTTTGTAACGAATATTTGATTTTTTTTTCTTTTTTACTTTAATAAAGGTATTTTGTATTTATTATTTTATTTTTTGAAGAATCTGTATTGAAAATTAATATCCGGGGAACAAGCCTATAGTTTATAGTTTTTCAATTAAAATTCATTTATATTTTAAATAAAATTTGTTATTCCCTCCGTTCCCACATAATTTATCTCTATTTTTTATTTTCGTCTGTCCCACATAATTTGTCCTTTCATTTTCTGAAAAAATATTTATACACTTTAATTACATTTTAAACTTTATATTTTATAGTTTTATTTTTTTAATCTAAATTAAAGTATTTAGTTATCTTAATCTTAATGTATAATTATTTTTATTATGCAATAATTTTATTTATTAATACATTTCTTAATTACTTATTAATCATACTTTACCTAAATTTTCGTGTCTACAGTAACACGCCCAAATTACCTAGGACGGAGGGAGTATTAAATTGTATATTTTAGAAAACTCATTCTTAGTTTATATATAAAATATTTAATGGAACAATTATTTTCATCTAAAAAGATCTAAATAAAATTATAAAATAAAATATCTATTCAAAAAGAGACATAATTTTATCTTAAAAGTAAAAATTAAAACTTATGTAATCAATAGTCATGCAATTAATATATATGTATAATAGAGTATTTGTTTTTCTAATATAAAATAAAATTAATTATTCTTTCTGTCCCACTAAAAGGATATCAATTTTTTATTTTTGTCCGTCCAAAAAAAAATATATCGATTACTAATTTAGAAATTGTACTATCTATTTAATATAATTAATCAATATATTACACAAATGATATTACTTTATCACACAATCTAATATGGGCAATTTTGTATTTTCCATTATAAACTAATATAATACTAATATTAAAAAATCTAAGTGCAAAAAACAAATGTTACTTATTTTGCGGGACAGAAGTAATATTTAATTTTAAAATAAATTAATAAGTATTCTATACATACATTATAATACCATATTCTTAATAATTTTATCAAATTTTATATATTTATAATATTATTGATTGTGACGTTAAGTATGTTAATAATGATATATTGATTATGAATATTTAATATAAATTTATTTTTATTAAAAATATAAAAAATAAAGAAAAAATAAAAAAAGTGTGAATTTATTGAAAATTTATATAAACAAATATATTTGAAATAAAATTATAAAATTTCACATTAAAAATCATCAATCTATATTTCAATTTAAAATTAATTTAAATATAAAAACGTGACTAATAGAATTCATATATCATATTTAAGTATATGTTTCACATGCAAAAATTACTTGTTCGAAACAATTTTAATTGTGAAATATAATCAATATTATAAATAAAAACACATTATTATTTTTTTATTTTAATATTATTAAATATAAACTAATATAAGAATTGGTTGAAAATAAATAACACGAAAATATCAATAAATATACAAAAAATTATATTATTATTTATACATAGTACAAAATAATAACAAACTAAAAAGTTATAACTAAATTACTTTAAAATATTGTATCGTGTTCGGATTAGGTGACATCCCAATATTTTAGAGTTTCGATGAACTAAAATGTGGGGGAAAAGAACCGTATCGGATGGATAAAGAAAAGAGAAACGTTGCCGAAATATTAATCAGAATCGAAAAAGCCTTTTATAGGAACCTCTGTCACCCACGTCAGGATAATCAATGTCTGAAGTAAAATAGTTGGCAACTGACGATGATTAAATATAATTAATATTATAAATAAAAATAAATCAATTTTTAATTTTTATTTAATTATTAAATATAAACTAATATAGGAAATTACTTGAAGAATAAATAACAAGAAAATATCAATAAATATACAAAAATATATATTAAATTATTTGTACACGCATAAAATAAAATATTATAAATAAATTATACTTTAAAACGATGTATTGTCGTTGATGGAATATTAATCGAGAATTCGCCGAAAAAAATATTGTCGAAGAAAATGAGGAAAACGGCGAGAAGAGTAGGTTGATGTGTTATTGAAATGTGATGAGGAAATAGTCTTTATAGGCACCTCCACCATGCGCATCGGAACAATTAATATCCGAAGCAAAATTGTCGGTGCTATGATTAAATGTAGGTAATCTCCGGTCATAAACATTATATTTAATTTTGATTATAAATATAATATTTAAAATTTTGAATTTCAAGTAATATAATTATGAGTGATAATATAATTATTTTGATTAAAAAATATATATACGTAACGAAACTCATACTGGCCTCTTATAGATAATAACTAAAGTGCTAATACAATTTGTATATATTATTAAAATTATATTATATAAGTAATTTATTATACCAAAAAATATATTTTAGAAAAAAAGTTTAAATATTTTTTTCGGAGTTTGAACCCATTACCTTATCGTCTCTTATTTTATTAGTTAGTTGAAGTATTTAAAAAATTTTAATATTTTTGTCATTTGACTATAAAATAATTGTATGTATCATGATTATTTTTACTTAAAAAAAATTACTTTTGAATGAATAAGCTAAAATAATAAAAACAGTATTTTAAATTATGACAGAAGTATATAAATAGATAAAAATATATTTAATATAATTTATAGTTTTCCAATTAAAATTCATTTATATTTGAAATAAAATTTGTTATTTAATTGTAACTATTTGAAAATTTTCATTCCTAACACAATTTCATTTATCATACCCCAAAAATTATTTTATCCAAAAAAAATAAAAAAATACTGGGAACCTTTGTAACAACAACAACGATAATAATAATAATAATAATAATAATAATAATAATAATAATAAATAAATAAATAAATAAATAAATAAATTAATTAATTAATAAATATTGTCATAAATAAATAAATATTGTCACCCGTCAAGAACGTCATCACTGAGCTACGTGCCTACGTCTATATATACGTTCATTAGTTCGTTGGGATGCTTCACAGCAAGGCCCAAGATGAATCACTTTTACTCCGCCGGTGCGGTTTTACTCTTTGCGCTCTCCATACTGATCCTCGCCGACTCGAGGCTCATCCACCTTCCCTCAGACGCACGCCGATTCTTCCAAGGAGGGGAGGAGGATGATTCCGTGGGGACAAGGTGGGCCGTCCTCGTGGCAGGATCTAATGGATACGTCAATTACAGGCATCAGGTAACAACGATTTATTCTTCCTTTTCTTTTTAAAATAAGATTCAACAAAGATTTTGGTTTGTTCGGATTTATTTTGTGTTGTGTTGCGATTGATGATCCGATTTGAGGCTTTTTGATCCTTGCGTTAAGATTACTGTGTTCGTTTAGGATTTACGTGCGGAAAACTTTCGATTATGAGGCAATCGGTTGATGTGTCGATGTGGAATTGCATAATTTTAGTAAGCTTGTTTGGAGTGGAGCACTGTGCTCTGATTTGAGATTTTCATTGTCAATTTGAAATCACCTAGATGTAGTTCTTGCTGTAGAATGGATTTAGTGTGACTACAAGTTTCTACTGTGATTGTTCTATAAGTAATTTTAGTAAGCTTGTTTCGGAAAAACGGAGTATTATGCTCTGATTTGAGATTTACATTGTCAATTTGAAATTACCTAGATGTAGTTCTTGCCATAGAATGGATTTAGTGCGACTACAAGTTTCTACTGTGATTTTTCTATAAGGAATTTTAGTAGGCTTGTTTGGAAACGGAGCACTTTGTTCTGTTTTAAGATTTTCATTGTCGATTTGAAACTACCTCGAATCCTCGATGTAGTTCTTGCCATAGAATGGATTTAGTGTGACTACAAGTTTCTACTGCTACTCTGTTATTATTCTATAAAGAATTTCATTGTTATAATTATACTTTGAATGAGTGTTTGTCTTCCAAAATACTTTATAGTTTTTTGTCACTGTATTGGCCCCGCGAAAGAGACAAGTATTATGACCAACATACAAACTACTTTTTGTACAGAAAGTTAAAAATCTCTTTTGTCTGGAAGGGGCGTTTGCTTGTGGTATACTACAGTTATCTGATACGCTACTTTGTGTGATGATACCTTCGATGACAGAATTATTTATTGATATTATTGGTTAAATATCTATATATATATATATATATTGTGTTAGATAATCAATTATAGTCATACAAAACAGCTCACCTGAATTTGGAAAGATTAGGAATTAGGGGCCCGGCTCAATATAATATTTCAGCCATCCAAGGCTCTGTTTGGATACAGAGGTTTGAAAGCTTTGTAGTTTCGGAAATTTTTTGAAATAGTAAGAAGTTTGATTCGGATATAGATTGAAATAAGTATTTAATATGATTGATTTTTACAAAGTTACTGGATATTGTTTTGATGAATATTGTTAAAGCTGTAAAAAATATATGTAAACAGAGCTAATAATACTGTTTTAAAAAATAATTTCTTTTGAATGAGTCACAAGTTGTGGGGTGGACCAGTTGAAAGGCTAATAATGCTAATTGCTGCTGGAGATGATTGTGACTGCATACGACTTTCACAAATTTATTGTGTGATTGTTGTTACTTCATAAATCATAATGCTTGTTGTATTGGACAAATATAAGCTATCTTATGTGTTCATTTGGTAACTGTTTTTATTTTCTTTTTATAATTCAATCCTTAAGATTGATTCCGTATAAAAATACACTTTTCTTCTCTCTCAAAACATCGTATTCAAACCAAAACCAAAATTCAAAAAACTTACCAACTAAATATCAGCTACGTTTCAGCATCTTAATTTTCCTACTAGAGACTGAATATTGGCTTTGTATCATTCAGGCTGATGTATGCCATGCATATCAAATATTGAAAAGAGGTGGCCTAAAGGATGAAAATATTATCGTATTTATGTATGACGACATCGCGCACAACATGGAGAACCCTCGGCCCGGCATCATCATCAACAACCCACAGGGCGAGGACGTATACCATGGAGTTCCAAAGGTTTAACACTCCAAATTATCCTTCAATGGTTTCTTGATTGTGCCAGCTCTGCATTTCTTCAACTTTTCCTAACATGGTCGAAATCTTGGAACAGGATTATGTTGGAAGTGATGTTACTGCTGCCAACTTCTATGCCGTGCTTCTTGGTAATAAAACTGCTCTGACCGGGGGTAGCGGGAAGGTGGTAGACAGCAGCCCGAATGATCACATCTTTGTATATTATACAGATCACGGCGGTCCTGGGGTACTCGGTCAGTAAATCCCTTTTACTTAATGTTCACTTGTCGATGCTCGTCGTTTCATCTTTACTTATCTGCACAAAGAAGCCATCTTATGCATTATGAATGTGTTAAAATTACATTGATTAACCTTAGATCATCCTAAATTATGTAACACCCCACTTATTATAGTAAAAATGCATAAAACACCTGTATTTTATTTATTGCATAAAATCCTTTGTGTTAATGTAAATTTTACACATAACACCCTCTTCGTCCAAAATTGATATTTACCTGTAAATATCGATCTAAATTAAGCAAGTTTTACACAATAAAAAGAGGTAAAATATCTTAAATAATCTTTTTTTATATAAAATAAATAAATAAATAATTGATCATTCTTCATTTTTATAGTTTTTTCTAAAATGAATTCATCTAAAAAAAACACTATAAAAGGAAGGATTAATCGATTATTTACTTGTTTATTATATTAAAAAACGACTATTGAATATATTTACTTCTTTTATTTGTATAAAAAGTTCGTATTTAAAACTAAATATCATTTTTAGACGAATAGGGTGTTCTCTACAAATTTTACATTAACACAAAAGTTTCATACCATACATAAAACGCAGGGTGTTGTTTTATGCATTCACTCAAACAAAGGAGAATGTTATATAATTTACCCTTTAATAAATGATGGTCTTTTCCTCGGTATATTAGCCTTCTTTTGAATTGGGACTCCTTTTGACATTTTTGCATAGCACATTCGGTTTACCTTTTATGTTTCTTCTCGATGCTCAAACTGGCTTTCTTGTTCATGATTATGTTAAATACGTGCAGGAATGCCGAACTTCCCTAACATATACGCCGATGATCTCAATAATGTCTTGAAAAAGAAGCATGCTTCTGGAACATACAAGAGCTTGGTAAGCCGGTTGTTGCGTATAATTTTCGTCGTAACTAACTAGCAAGAGCTGAAAATTGACATCGTCGTTGTTGTTTTAGGTATTTTACTTGGAAGCTTGTGAAGCCGGAAGCATATTCGAAGGCCTTCTTTCCAAAGACTGGAATATTTACGCCACAACTGCATCAAACGCTGTCGAGAGTAGCTGGGGAACCTACTGCCCGGGGGAGTACCCCAGCCCACCCCCCGACTACGACGTCTGCTTGGGCGACCTCTATAGCATCGCCTGGATGGAAGACAGGTACTCTCTATCTATATCTATATATATATATATATATCTTCGGCCAATATTGATATTGTGCTAATGATTGATCAGCGATGTGCACAATCTTCGCACGGAAACTTTGAAGCAGCAGTACGAGCTGGTGAGATATATTTTCTCCGTTAGTCAAATTTATTTTCACTTCTCTTTTTCATCCATCCGTCAAATTTATCCTATTACTATATTTGGAAAATTAAAAAAAGTCACTATATACTACCTCCGTCCTGCTCTAAGGTCCCATTTACATGTTGATCTTTGAATATTAATTATTATATGAAAATATAGTACAAATTAAGAGAAAATGACAAAAATACTTATATTAGTGTTTTATGATGCTATTATAATGACATTTGTGTAAAAAATTATACAAATATAAAGATATTTTTAAACGTTAAGTACAATGAGAAAAGGTAAATAAGACCCTAGAGCTGGAAGGAGGGAGTAATTATTACTCTTTTCATTCAACACTTATTTACAATAAATACTACTAACTTTATTACATTCTTTTTATTCGTTATCTTTAGTTACTAACTTAATTTTCAAAAATACCTTCCAACTATTTTTTACGTTTTTTAATTTTTCAATAAAATATTTATTTTCCTTAATTCCCGTGCTGAGCTAAATAGGGAGTATTTTGATATCAAGTTTTCTCTTTTGCGTCTTTTTTTATAAGAAACCGATGTTTTTATGCGTTGGGAATTTCAGGTGAAGCGGCGAACAGCCTATTCGAACTTTTACAGTTCCCATGTCATGCAGTACGGCGATCTCAAGCTTAATGCCAAGGTTCTTTCTCTGTATATGGGCACGGATCCTGCCAACGACAATCGTACTTTTGTCGATGACAACTCTCTCCAGCCATCTTCGAAGGCTGTTAATCAGCGTGACGCTGATCTTCTACACTATTGGCATAAGGTTTCTTCATTCTCTCTCAGAACATAATTAAACTCCTATAATTTTATACGTTCTACATATATATATATATATCTACATAATAATAATCATCTCGTTTACAAATTAATATTCTATTTTTTCTTTTAAACACAATTTCTATTTTTTTTATCTTTCATTCATTTAGTACTTTTAATTTTTACCTTACCATAAAAGATAAATTTGTCAATTTATAGTAAAATACTTTAGGACAATAGAAATTTGATGGATGAAATATGTAAATTAATGATGCAGTTTTTTATTAGTTTAAATTTGTAAGTGAGATGGTCATTTAACCATGTGAATTACTATACTTACAGTTCCGGAAGGCTCCAGAAGGCTCCGACCGGAAATTTTTAGCTCAGAAGCAGCTCGGAGAAGCGGTGGCTCACCGTACACACGTCGACAACAGTATCATGCTGATCGGTAATCTCCTCTTCGGAGCCGAGACGAGCCCTCAAGTGATGAATACCGTTCGACCCTCCGGACAGCCTCTAGTCGACGATTGGGATTGCCTCAAATCTCTGGTAACACGTCAATGATGTTATGTTTCGACTCTCGCATTTATTGCCATATTGCGTCTGTGTAATTAAATTATGGATTTTTCCGACTACAGGTTAGGACGTTCGAGACTCACTGTGGATCGCTGTCGCAATACGGGATTAAACACATGCGGTCACTGGCCAACCTTTGCAATGCCGGCGTGAGTAAGCAGCGAATGGCTGAGGCATCGGAGCAAGCCTGCGCTAGCTTCCCGGCCAATCCTTGGAGCTCTCTCCAGGCCGGATTCAGCGGTTGATTTCACGTGACTTTTTTAAGGTATGCGTTTACGGATTAATTAATGCTCGCTCATTCCCGCGCAAGCATATGCATATATATGTCGATATCGATATGTGTATATATATATATATACTGAAGATTTAACGCGGGAATGAGATGTTTAACTACAATGAACTTACATCTTTATGGCTATGTTTGTGTATATATACAGATGGCTTAGAAGCATAGATATATTTTATATGAGAGCGTTTGTGTTCTAAAAGAAGCATATATAGAGTTTTTATGAGCTTTATTTATTGTTTTTAGGGACTGTATTCTAAAAGGACCCTTTTGATTTGTGTAAAGATATAAATGGTTACTACGTTCTAAAACCCCTGGCCTGGGTGTTTTTTTAAGATAAATTGAGATTTACAATAATTGGTGTTGGAATGAACAGTATAGGGAAAGAGGTAAAACAATAAGGTTGATAGATTTTGCATTTTGATTTAGAGTTTATATAATATTTATTAATATACAATGTGTTTTTAGATTAAACTGACTAATTATCACTTAAGTTTAAAAATTATTGCAAAATGTTTGAACACCCGAACTGACTGGAATAATCAGCAAATTATGCTGTTCATATAATAATTAGGAGCTTTTGAACCCGTGATCTTGCTATTATAATAAATTGTAGTATTGAAGAAATTTGACTGATGTCACATGACAGTACATAATATAAATATATATATAAGCAATCTATTGGATATAAAGTGACAAAATATAATTTAATAATACAATAGATGAATTGACATTCACATGCCACAATTGATGTAGGTTAATAACCATTCCATTCCCAATTAACTCATATACACTTTTATATAAAAGTTCAAGACTATTTAATTTTCCTCTTATACAACAATCCTATGTAACTAAATTGATCACATATCAATTCTATTTTCACGAGATATAAATTTACAATACAAAAAAAGAAAAAAATAATGGTTATGCTTTCTATGAATTATTGTTATATAATTTTCTATTGTACAAATATAAATTTTGTTTTCATATTCAATGTTTATCTAAACCAAAACTCAATTTTCAAAATAAAAAAAAAAAAACATATATACAAATCAACTAATTAGCATATCCATAATTTATTAAAAAGTAAAATAATAATTAGTAACAATATTTTGAATCAAAAATAAATAATAAAAGTAAAATCTCAAAAGTTAAATTTAAAAAAAAAAAAAAACCCTATAATCCAACCCTCATACAATTAAATTTTGCTGGAAGACTTATGATAAAAGAAAAACAGAATGCTGGAAGAATTTAAGGGTGATCGAATGAGTGTGGTAGGTAAATTTGTGATCACAAGATTTGTTTAGAATAAAGAATAAACTCAAGCTTTATATCGAAGATATAAAAATAATATTTAATTTTACATAGTATGAAATTTATTTTTTTTTCTTTTAAAAAAAATTCAAAAGCAAGTTCGTACAAATTTGATCCAAAAAAGACGATATTATAGTGTTAGGCCATCTCCAATCCGTTAACCCCATTTATCCAAGTTGCTACAAAAATTTTATTTCAATCATAACTCCATTTTTCACTATTATTCTTCAAATATTTAATTTTTCCTACTATTTCAAACAACTTTTTATTTTTATAATTTAAAATAAATTTTTTAAAAATTTAGAAAAATTGAAAATAAAAAAATTGAGTGACGCCGGTGCAACACCAAAATTGACATTGCACTGTAGCAATGCAAAAAAGTGGCGCAAAATTTGGAGTCGGTTGGAGACCACCGACGCCAAATAACCCAACGCCATTAGCGGCGCTCGGTTTGAGATGCTCTTAGAGTTGCCCCAATCACACAGCAAAGTCAAAAGACAAAATTTTAATGTTCCATCAAATCAGACAAAATTTTGATGTTACAACGATATAAGCTCCATTGTGTATGTGTATGCTCTTTAGTGTGCGTGCAAATCTTACTAACTACAAACTCTCAAAATAAGGATGTAGTGACTCAATTTTAAAAGCCAGAATATAGAGGCACAATCTAGACTTTCTTTAAATCAGTAAATTTCATGATTTTTTCTAAAGTCAGTGTATAATTATTTCTCTCTTATGTCTTTAGTTTGAGTGTCTGTGACACTCAAAACTCTCGTAAGCCAATAGAGCCTTTCCTTTTCCTTTTCTTTTTCTTTTTTAATGGTATAACGACAATATATGCTCCAAGGAAAACCACATTCACCCCGACCCCACACAGACCAACCAGATACACATACATACAACAGTACCCCCCAAATAATAATTAATACTCATAGGGAAATGAAATGCATGAAATTGGAAAATATATCCAAGGTCCGGTACCTTATTGTCCTTTGCTAGTCAGTCAGTCAGTGATGGCAGCAGATCTGGAACATCGGATGCTGTATCATGAGTATACATACATACACGCAATTGGAGTTACATGGTGATAGATGACAACCACCTACCTCCATCTGCACTGCATTGCACACACTTCATATTCAGAATCTCGTTAAGAACGTGACTGCCTGGAGGACAATCCTAGAAATCCCCTTCTTAATCAATCAGGAGTACTCATATTCATATTAGTGGAACTACACTTCATCTGCCAATTAATTAGCAAACAATGAAATGATCGTCATCCTATATAGTACTATGTATCATATATATATGGCACAGCTCACGCGTTACCAACCTCAATCAAAGCTCTGCATTCATTTCGTTTGTGCTTCCCACTCTCGTCCTCATCAATTGCTAAACTGCAAAATTGCATGTAATAATTGTCAGAAGAAACAATTGTACTACGAGTATGTTAACATGTACGCTTCTAGAAACAACACGATTGTTATAGAAAGCTATAGGTGTGAGAGCAACCTCTGCGCCTCAGCCATGGCCGGTCTGTGCTATTATTTTGGGTGAAGATAGACGAGTTGCCGTCGGTCCTTTGTGTCGGTGATTATGATGTGAATGATGTATAAGTTAGGGGAATATTGTTATGAATAAAGGAACAGAGTTAATGGCAGTGCAAGTCCCGACAAATTCATATGCTAATTGCTAATATGCTCCTCTTTCAAAATTATTTTTGCTATAGCATGAACAGAGCACAATTCCAAAACCACAATCATACCTAGATCTGATACGACCTCTACAGCATTATGCGGATAGATAAACAAACAAACACACCAAATTAAGAACGGAAAAGAAATCATATCCGAAACCGCAATTACAATTTACAAAACAAATCATAGGTCACTTTATTTCCAAATAAACCAAATTACAAACAACATTATTCCAAAAACAAATAAATGAAATAAATAAATAGAAAAAAAAAATCCAAAGAACATAGCTCAAACATCGCAAATGCTGAGCAACAACTACGAATCTGCAGAAATCAATTCCACAAATTCCTATAACAATTGCTTCCCTATCTACACGTCATTACGTACGCGCGCTCCACAATCCGCGCTTCACCTCACAGAAAACTCAGATATTGACTGCGGATCCAAAGATAAATGAAAGTACCGCTACAGCGAAACCGACGGCGAACGACGGAACCGCGATTCCAGCGGACGACTCTGGAGCCGGCGCCGGCGCCTCCGCCGCGAGTGAGGTCTGCGCGAGAGCGAAAATTGTCAGCATCGCAACTGCAATAGCCAAAGCTTTGATCTGAGGAACCTCCATTGTTGCTGTTTTAGGACGAACGGTGAGGTAGATGAGAATAAAGGAAGAGAATGTTTCAATTGGTTTTATTGAAGGTTATTGAATTGATTTGATTTGAAGAGGTGAAATGCAACGTGTATATATAGCGGAAGAAGCTACCCTAGTTTAGAGTAGGGCAGCGGGAAGACGACCGTTGTGCACGGGCAGCTGCCCGAATTCACAGACTGGCGTACAGCTGGTCGTTGATACGACAGCTTAGCGCGATAATCACTGTTTACCGCTGGCTAAATATAACTATCTATTTATGTATGTATATATATATATAAATAAAATAAAATATTGTTATAATACAATGGAATTATTTTTAAACAAAAAAAATTGGATTTTCAAAAAAAAAAAATTTGATTGTATTTTTTATATAAGATATAAAAAATAAATATAAAAAATAATATGTTAATATTTTTTGAAAAATATGGGTGTATTTTTTTATTTTTTTTTAAAGGAACACATCCATCTCCGAAAATTATATGGATTATGTTTTTTTCTTAAAAAGAAAAAATATATTCTTTTCTTCTAAAATATCTCATCATACATCAAATTCGAAAAGAAAAAAAATTCAATCCAATATGCTTTCAATAAATTTTATTTTATTTTAGATTATACTAGTATAATATAAAGTTCTGTTTTTTTAAAAATAATTATTTTATTTTTTACTATTTAATTATTATGATTATTTATAAAAATAATTATTTTTATGTCAAAATATCATCTTTAAACTATTATTCAAATCAAATATAAAATAAAATAAAAAATCTAAAAATTACACACATAAATGTAATTGATAATACAAATCCATGTTTATTTTATAGCAAACTTTTCCTGTCATTTTTTGTTTCTGTTTCTATAGCAGTTATAAAATTTTTGGAGCTTTAGAGAATTTTGAAAAAGAGTAAAATATTATATAGTATTTGATTTGATATTTTGTGCAGAAAAAATTAATATTTGATATAATATATTTTAAAAATTTAATATTATTAAATAGTAGTATAACATTTTTAAATATATATATATATAAACAGACTAATTGTCTTTATTGTATGATAAATTATTATTATTATTATTTTTATATAATATGTAAATTTGCTGCCGCTATTCACATTGTATAAATTATTTTATTAATAAGCTATGTAGTGTAAATGATCTCATTTCCTTAAAGTAATAATCCCTCGTTCTCATAACTAAGTATCCATATTTTTGTTTCGGTCTGTCTCACAACAAAGTATCTATTTTTTTTACAAATACTCTTACAACTTCCAATATATTACATAAATATCATTATTTTTATATTACTGTTGATGTAATTTTTCAACAAAAATAAAGTAAAATTCAAAGATATAGAAAATATCCTTAAACTTGATTAATTAGTGCCTGAGATTAGGAATCTCTAAACACTGTATGGTACAGAAAATAAACTGGAAAATAAAAGACTGAAATTTAAAGTGGTGATCCCCAAATCTGACTTTGCTTTGTTGAAGTTGATTGAAGATGCCTTGCCAAATGATGATCCAAACCTTTAAATATTCTCTGGGAAACCGTACTGAAAACCGTCACCCGAACGGTTACAACGTCTCCTTCCCAACCGTCTTCCAACCCCTTTCATGCTGACACGTGTCCCCAGCAGACCAAAATTATCCCTATATTTCACTCTTCGAGCCGACCACAGACCTTCCGCTCTTTTGGCCCGACTTCGTCCTTCGCCCGTCCTGCTTCTTCGCCCGACCTCACTTGGGCCGACCTCCGCATCAGCCGCCCTCTGTCTTCGATCAAAGACCTCCGCGTCTGTCCGTACCTCTTCCTTGCCCGACCTTCCTCTTGACAGACCTCCGCGTCTGCCCGACTTCGTCTTCTATCCGATCTACGGTTTACCCGACCTGCGGACTTCCTATCCTGATGACTTTCCGTCTTGAGGATCTCCCGACCTGAAGACCTTCCGACCTGAGGTCTTTCCGTCCTGAGGGTTTACCGACCTGAGGTCCTTCCGTCTTGAGGACCTTCCGTCTTGAGGACCTCCCGACCTGAAAACCTTCCGTCCTGAGGACCTTCCGTCTTGAGGACCTCCCGACCTGAAAACCTTCCGTCCTGAGGACCTTCCGTCTTGAGGACCTCCCGACCTGAAAACCTTCCGACCTGAGGTCTTTCCGTCTTGAGGACCTACCGACCTGAAAACCTTCCGTCCTGAGGACCTTCCGTCTTGAGGACCTCCCGACCTGAAAACCTTCCGACCTGAGGTCTTTCCGTCTTGAGGACCTACCGTCCTGAGGACTTACCGACCTGAGGTCCTTCCGTCTTGAGGACCTACCGTCCTGAGGACTTACCGACCTGAGGTCCTTCCGTCCTGAATTTTCCTTAGAAATAAATCTATTTTCCTTGATTTCCTCACGGCGTCCTTCAGCCAGTTCAATCAACTCTATTGCCAGGTCCATTCTTCTTTTTACCTTGGGCTTTTAACCTAATTCTAAATTTCGTACGTAACAACTTGCCCGCCGCCAAGGGACTTTCAAACGCCATTTAACAATCAATGTTTGGAAGTTCATAAATCATTACCCTCTTGAAAAATTCCCTTAGCAACTGCACCAGTTACTGCAACACTCCTGAGTAACTCCCTTCCCTGCAATACGAGCTTTTGTGAATCACAATCCCAAAACGCTCTAAACATGGCGAATCAATACATTCTTGCCCTTCCTTTCGACGGAACTCTCCCAGAGGGCCCATTTTCAGCCTCGAAAGTACTAACTCCGACGATCCGCCCATATTGCACTACCCCTGAAGATTCAAATCGGATGAGGGAAGTTTTGGAATCCCGAAATGCCTTGGCTATCAACAATCCTAACTATCAAGCAGTTCGCATTCGAGACAGCATCAAAACCCATCTCACGGACCCAAAAGATCCTTACCGCGCTTGGTATCGACGGGTAGCAGAACACTTCCAGACCCAATGGCGATCTCAAAAAATCGACCAAGCAATACTACTATCCACCATGCCTATCAACCTGCATGAGAAGGTGCTCTTGGCCATATCTGCCTTCTGGAATGCAGAAAATGGGACTTTCCTCCTACCCTCTGGCCCCTTTGGTTCAACTCTTATGGACGTGGCAATGATCGCACATCTCCCAGTCGTGGGTGAAGACCCTGTAATGGGAGCCCTAGATGGGCAGGAGCCATCAGAAGACCATCCAGGGTGGTCCTTACAAAGTGTAAAGGAATGGGGTTGGACAAAGTTCGCAACCGACCAGCAAGGGGCTCCAGGGACCCCTGTAACCGACCGGGAGCATACTGCCTTTATCATTTTTTGGCTTTGTAGGTACGTAACTGTTTCCCCTTCCAAATGTGTTCTTCCTTCGCATCTCGACCTGGCCATTCATATCGCGTCAGGTCGGTTCTTCTCCCTCGGCACCCTGTTTTTAGCCAATCTGTTTGAAGGACTCACCAGGGTTAGCCTTCGTCTAACAGATAATGATAGTAGAAAATTAGACACTGCCGCGTCGGGTCCTTTTTGGTTTTTAGAACTTTGGCTCCGTCTTTACTTCCCCAACGCGTTTAACCTAGGATCTCCGCCCACTATGCCAATAGCTGAAAAACATTTGGGATTAGCCCTCAACCGACTCTGCTCAGGACGCAATAAACTCCAATCTTCCGATCCAATAATAACCGCAATTTTAACAGATACCCGCAGTAACTCTCGATTTTCTATGTATAAAAAATATGCGGGTTATGCTCCCGACCATTTTTGGCCCTTTCCAGCACCAAATCCTCTTCCGACTCCTGAGCCTTGTCCTCATCCCACCTATTCTTTTGCCTGGGACGTTGCCCTCAAGCCCAGGTCTCTTTTTAGTAGCAAGAAACTTGATAAAAAGGGGCAGAAAACCTTTTACACTTTTAATTATGAACCTCAATTCATGGCACGCCAGTTCGGCTGTTGCCAAGGTATCCCTGGACCCGTCGCTTGTCCTCATATAATTTTTCAAAGTCCCGACCGACGAGTCCTACCAAATTCAATCCCTTCTTATATCTCCCAGCTCACCACGTACATAATTTCCAATTCTTATATTCCTTTCCGCTCCAACCCTGAGACTGTAGAAACATTCAATGAATGGTGGTCGGTTGTATGGCCCCTGATTTCCCCTGATGAGGGTCGGTTGCTGAACATACTCCTTCCACCCCAAGGATTGGTTCTAGGGGCGGCTAGACATACTAGCACTCAACAACAAACAGCCGCCCCGGGGACCGGATCTAGTGTTCCAATACGAAAAAGGAAAGCTTCCCAGCTGCAAACACCCCCGACCTCTAGGGCCGACCAGCAAGCGCAAGCGGACCTTGGAACTACTAAAACATCAGCAAGGATCCGACCCCGAATAGGTAATTTTTCTTAAAACCGTGAACCAATTCACTATATCTTAACTTTGATTTCACATATCATTCACCAGAACCGACCTTGGCAGCACCGACCACACAACCGACATCAGCCCCAGCCGACCAACCTTTGGTCCCGACTGAGGCAGTTCCTCTCCAAACCCCTACTCCACTTCTCACTTTGCCAATGAGCAGTCAGGCGGAGGACCCGACGAGGAGGCAAACTCTTCCTCCTGCACCGAGGAGCGGTCGGGCCAGGCACCCGACCAGGAGGCAATCTTTACCAGCAGCGCCTATAGAACCTGTAAGTTCTCTCATCGGCAAAACTTAGGATTCTAATGATCATCTTTGAGATATCTAACAACAACATTTCCATGATTTTTCAACAGACACCTTCACCCATCGCGTCAGCAGCAGGGGTCTCTTCAGCCAGCGAGGGGACTACTTCCCAGATGGGTCGCCCGCCATACATGGCATCAGACTCATCCATTTCGAAGGAAAGACCAACTGCCCTCGCCGAAGCTGACCCTCAAAACGACATCCTTGATGTTGCTGATCCCGAAATCGAAGGTGCCCCAGAGATCCCGGCTGCAGTGGCTCTAGAAGCAGCCGCCCAACCTGCAGCCGCCCAGCCAGCAGCGGCGCTCCCTCTAGCCATCGAGTGGCAGGCAGAAGAACCACCTGCGGCAGCCCAACCTCCAGAAATGGAAGAAATGTCTTCATCCGAATCAGAGACTTCTGTGAATTTGGTAAGATTAAACCAATCCATGCTACAATGTTTCTTTCAGAAAACACTAACTGTTTTACATACTACTTTCAATAGGGACCCAGGTCGGCACCTCAGCGACCATTCGCAGCAGCCGACGAGTCGGCTGCTGTTATACCAGAGGTCTGCCCTACTCGACCGACCTCATTGCTGCCCCCCTCACTGACAGCAGTCCGCCCAGAGGTAACACATATCTTATCTGAATAAATTTGCACCTCCCTTGGAATACTTATTGATATTGTAGGACTTGCAGGGGCCTTCGGACTTAGCTGTCCTATCGACTGTTCCGGTTCCGGCGGAGGCCCGAACTATATTCACTGAGGCCATTAACCATCCCCTGTCAGAATTGAGATCCGACTTAGTGGACAAACTCATTCAGACGGTTGGTGGCCTTCTCTTCTACACTCCGACGGAATCGCCAGCCGTCCCCATTCTGCATCGGCTGATGGAAAGACTTACAGAGCTCAAGACTGAAATACTAGTCATTGGACTCCTGTCAGCCGAAACCCCCCAGCCCGACTTCGTTCAAACAACGCTGGAGAACTCTTTGGCTAAGACCCGAGAATCCCTTCAGCAGACTACTGGAAGGCTGGGCGGTCTCCTTAGCACGAAAGCTCAAGTTGATGAAGCTATTCAGAAAAAGGAGGCAGAATTGCGGGAGCTAAGGAAAGAACAGTCTACCCTGGATAAGCACATTACCAATGAGCAGTGTCTGCTTGAGAGGTATACCAAGAATGAAGCTGAATTGGATCAAGAGCTGAAAACCCAAGCCCGATCCCAATTCATCATAAGATATCAGACGGCTGCCAATACCAGAAGGCTATCCAGGGATGAAATCAAATGGACACATATAAAAACTGCCCTAGGGGCACTGTTGTAATATTTCCCCCTTTGTAACAACATTTGACTTAGTAATCCATTTTTTCTTTCTTCTCTCAAGACAAGGATCACCTTTCAATTTCCAACTTTGTAGGAATCGAAACAAACTCCTTCTTTAAAAGAACATTGTTTCTCACATTTTAAGAAACACATTCCAAGGCATATTTTGAAAATCAAAAACACTTAAAGTGTTAACAAACATGGCGAATGACCGACCTCATGTTCCATCAAGCAACTGGGAAGGTGTTCTTCAACCCTTCTTTGTGGGTAATCACCCTATTGGAGGCCATGCAGAAGATTTGCTACATATACTCAAGCAACTAGACTTCAAATTCCGATTCTCCCAACGAGGTAGAAGAACCATTCATCGCGTCATCCGCCTGATGGAAAAAATCATCGAGGGATATGAACCTCTTCGTGACATCCTTAGCCGCATTCCTGATCTTCATCATCACATGGAAATGATCGAAAATCACGCAGCAACCATACTTCCAGATCTTGGTTGGGATAATATATTTTCCAATCAACGAAAAGTCTTTTCAAGATTGCGCACCATTGTTGACCGTGAACATCAAGCCCTAACAGACATGCAAGCACGTACCCATCAAGATCTAGACGACATGCAAAGCCAATGGGAAAGGTACCGACCAGATTTGGAAGATCTTATTGAAGAAGAACCAGAGCTAATATCCACTCACTGGGATGAAAAGTCTGATTCAGAGGCAGAAAATTTCTCACAAATACATGATGACTAACAGAAATGAACCTTTAAATAGGTTCGAACCCGAACCCCATAAATGGGTTCTGAAAATAATATTTTGTTTCAGGCAGTTTTGCTATCTGAAAAGGCAGGATAATACCTCTTCAGATATTTAGCATTAATACAATCATGTACTCTTCTCCCTTCATGATTTACAATAATGAAAGCGCCATTCCCAATATCTTTTTGAACAATGTATGGTCCTTCCCAATTCGGTGACCACTTTCCCAATTGGTCAGTTTTCTTATATGTAGGAAGGATGGTCTTCCAGACTAGGTCTCCTTTTTGGAATGTCTTGTGAAGAACTTTCTTTCCGTAAGTCCTTGCTCTGATTTCACTCTGTTTCACACTTCGACCTATTGCATGAAGTCGGTTAACATCCAAATCCTCCAACTGTTGCAACATAAGTTGTTGGTATTCTTTTGTAAGATCACTATCAGTAAACTCTGTTCGGCCAGATGATACTCGAATTTCGGCTGGTAAAACAGCATCTTGGCCAAACGTGAGTTGGTAAGGTGAGAACCCTGTGGCCGTATTTCTGGTGTTCCTATGTGCCCATAAAGCCTGAGACAATAACAAATGCCACTTTCTTGGGTTTCCTTCAACCATCTTCTTTATAATCCCAATAATGATCTTATTTGCTGCTTCCGCTTGTCCATTGGCTTGGGGATAATAAGGTGACGAATGGTGTAATCGAACACCGAATTCTGCCAAGAAATTAGAGAACTTTTCCCCTGTGAAAACCAAGCCTTGGTCGGTTGTTATAGACTGAGGAATACCATATCTGTAAATAATTTGATTCAAAACGAAGTCTATCACTTCTTTCTGATCCACATTTTTCAAAGCAATTGCTTCTACCCATTTGGTAAAGTAGTCAGTCGCAACCAATATGAAACAATGATGTTTCGATGAAGCAGGATGTATTTTCCCAATAATATCCATAGCCCATGATTTAAAAGGCCATGGTTTTGCCAAGAATTGCAATTCGGTTACTGGCAAATGGTTTAAATTTCCATGTCTCTGACATTCCTGGCAGCCTTTGGCAAATTGTATGCAATCTTCGAAAATCTTAGGCCAGAAAAAACCCAAACGATGAATGGCCCATCGCATATTCAGACCTGCCCGATGAGCTCCACATATCCCACCATGTACTTCTGTCATTACCTCTAGAGCTTCTTTAGACCCCAAACATTTCAAAAGTAAACCTTCAAATGATCTCTTATACAAAATTCCATTTATCAATTGAAAACGCAAAGCCTTCAAACGTGTCGCAACTGAAACACTTGCGCCTGGATTCTGTAAATACGTGATAAGCTCTGTTCTCCAATCGGGCACTGTTTCGCTTGTATCTTTGTGTCCGACTATAACCACGCCGTCGGGCTCCTGCCCGACAGTAACTATGCAGTCGGGCTGCTGTCCGACAGTCTCCTGCCCGACCATAACTTTGCAATCAGGCTCCTGTCCGACAATAACTTCGCAGTCGGGTTCCTGTCCGACAGTCTCCTGCCCGACCATAACTTTGCAGTCAGGCTCCTGTCCGACAGTCTCCTGCCCGACCATTCGGTCACATATTGGGTCTGTCTTTTCTTCTATGCCCGACTTGACCTCCGACCACATATCCTCCAGAATTCCTTTACAGGCCCTTTGAGCCAACTCATCAGCACGTTGGTTTTCTTTCCTCGGAATGAACTCAATTATTACTTCTGAGATTTTCGTCAGTAACCGACCCACAATGTCCCTGTATCTGCGAAGATGAGGGTAATTGCAAACATATTGATTGTTTACCTGGTTGATTACTAGTTGAGAATCCCCTCTTATGATTACAGACTGGACCTTCCTGGCTATTAAAGCCTCCAAACCCAAAATTAAAGCTTCATACTCTGCCGAATTATGGGTCATGGCTTCCAATCGTAGTTGTAAGTTGATCTTTTGACCGTCAGGACCTTGCAAAAAGACCCCTGCCCCTGATTTGTTTCCAGAGGTAGAACCATCAAAGAACATCAACCATGTTCTGGTACTTATATAAGGTACACATCCGACCTGTAGATTATTCAAATATGATGAACGACCAAGTGGTCGGACGCTATCACAAAGAGAATACCCGACTTGTGAAAATTCTGCTAAGAAGTCGGCTACTGCTTGTCCCTTGACTGCCCTCAAAGGGGAATGTTGAAGATCAAAAGGAGCCAATTTGATGGCCCACTTCATGAGTCTGCCCTTCATAGTAGGTCTCTGTAAAATCAATTTGATGAGATCCACCTTTGATATGACCTCAACTCTTCTGGGCAGCAAATAATGCTCGAGTTTAGTACAAGCAAAGACCAATGAATAACACATTTTTTCTGGCATAGTGTAATTCAGTTCTGGTCCTGTAAGGGTTTTACTGAGATAGTAAATTGCCCTTTCCTTCCCGTCATCACCATCCTGTGCCAATAAACAGCTAACCACTTCATATGTATTTGCCAAATAAAGTTTGAGTGGCCGACCTTGTTTAGGAGGCATCAAGACTGGAGGGTGAACCAATGCCTGCTTGATAGCATCTAAAGCCGTCTGTTGATCGGGACCCCATTCAAAAGCATTTTTCCCAGCTTTCAACAATTTAGTAATGGGTCTGACCTTGCCAGCAGCATTAGAAATGAAACGCCTCAAATAATTCACCTTACCCAACAGACTTTGGATTTCTTTAACCGTCTTAGGTGGCCGACTATCAAGAATGGCTTTGGCCTTATTGGCATCAATTTCAATTCCTCTCTCATGAACTAAAAATCCTAAAAAGCTCCCGGCTGATATTCCAAAAGCACATTTGGTTGGATTCATCTTCAACTTGTACTTCTTCATTCTTTCGAATGCCTCTTCAAGATTTCTCAAATGTTCGTCAAAACTGGCAGATTTAACAATAACATCATCAATATAAACTTCCATAGATCTGCCAATTAAATCATGAAAGATTGAATTCATGGCTCTTTGGTAAGTTGCCCCTGCATTCTTTAACCCGAATGGCATGACTGTCCATTCATAAATACCTAAAGCCCCTGGGCATCTGAATGCTGTCTTAGGAATGTCTTCTTCTGCCAGAAATATTTGGTTATAGCCTGCATAACCATCCATCAGACTAAGGATTTTATGCCCTGCTGCTGCATCTATCAACATGTCGGCCATAGGCATCACATATTCATCCTTAGGGGTAGCTAGATTCAAATCCCTGAAATCGATGCATATCCTAATCTTACCATTTTTCTTGACCACTGGCACAATATTAGCCAGCCACTCCGCATAACGGCAAGGCTGAATGAAACCCACTTTGAGAAGTTTTTGGATTTCTTCCTTGATTTGAGGCATCAGATCCGGGCTCATTCGCCTTGGAGGTTGTTTGTAAGGTTTACAACCTTCTTTGATAGGCAATCGATGCTCTATTAGACTTCTTGTCAAACCAGGCATCTCTGAATAATCCCATGCTAAACAATCAATGTTGTTTCTAATAACTTCGAGCATCATTGTTTGTTGCTCTTTAGACAAATAACCACTTAACCTGATCACTTTTGGAACCAATTCGGTTCCTAAATTAAACTCCAATAATGGGTCTTGTGATGAAGCTGTTGGTTCTGTTTTTTCTAATAAGTCGGGCCAACGAAATTGTTCATCTTCTTGGAGGTGAACATCCAGAATTTCTTTACTATTTTCTGCTTTATGTAATAATTGCTTTAAATAGAACTTATTAATAAGAGAACTACATACTTCTAAGCTTGTATCTTCCATTACAAACAAATTATATGGGAATGGGTGTGGCTTTATCATGAGCCATACAATAAAGGTGTTCTTTTAATAGAACATCGAGTTCTGGCCAGTGACTTTATAACCCTTGTTTGGGTATTCCCTGGCCATATACAATTGAGACATCGGAGCCAAAGGACTGGAATAAAACACTGACTCTTCAACTTGTTCTGATACATCGAATGGGTTGTCATTCGCTTCCATTTTGAAGACCTGATTTCCTTCCCAGAACATTAATTGTTGGTGCAAGGTTGATGGCACACATTGAGAGGCATGAATCCAGTCTCTTCCCAGCAAGAGAGAGTATGTCGTATCTGCGTCCACAATGAAGAAAACAGTGGAGATCTTCTTTGGCCCGACCTCGATCGTGGCAACCATCATGCCTTCAGGCTTAGTCGGCTGCCCTGTAAAACTTGTCATTTCGAATTCCACAGGAGACAGATCATGAATTCCTTTCCCTAGCTTCTTGAGAGTCTTCAATGGCATAACATTAAAGACTGCTCCATTATCCACGAAAACCTTTGTGATTGGTTTCCCACAAATGTGAGCATTAACATACAGAGGTTTCAAATGAGAGATCGCACCCTCTGGAATAGGAGGGAACACAATCGAAGGTGTTTCCGACTGAGGATCGGAATCTAAGGTCTTTGCCCCCTCTGTCTCCTCTAATTCACCATCTGCCAAGAATGCCCATAAAGGTTCATCCATAGTTTCATCTACCAAACTCGCCCACATCGGTTCATCACTCATCTGATTAATCTCTGTCATTCGACAAGGGATTCGTGGTCCCAGACGAGATTTAACAGATCTTGAACTTTCCTCTGTAGTTACTACTTCTTCCTTTGTCTTATCCCGAGATTGAGATTGAACCGTCAAAGATTCAATACGGAATTCTTCAAGAGATGGATTGATGTTGATTCGTTCACAATGTTGGCATCTAAAACCTTTAATTATTTCATCTGCCATCCCTTTACCTTTCCCCAGTCCCGACGAACTTCCTTTGGCGTAGTCGGAAGCGCCTAATCCGACGTTCGGTTGCTTTCCTGAACAGACCCGACTGGACCGACCTTTTGGAGATTGAGTGGCTGCTCCTTGCTCGTTAGTCGTTTGTTCTGTAAAGACTCTAATAGACTGATCTCTTGCCAAGTGGTCGGCTGCTTTTTGTTCGTCGGTTAGTCGTTTTGCTATAGGAACTCGTTTCCCATACTTTGCAGCATACCTGCGTTTGGCATTGCGAATCTGTGTACGATTCATACCTGGGAACCGAGGATCTATATCAACTGGTAAAGGCTTTTTGTTTCGAGCCCAATTGCTCCCGACCGACCCTGTTTTTCTGGTCGGGTGATCACGTACCAAAACCTTTTCTTTCACCTCCACATTAAACGAACCGTCTGGATGGTCCCACTTTTCAGCAACTGGCTTCTCACAAACTTTGAGTCGTTCTTCCGGTCGGCTGCTGTTTGGCCGACTTCCCTTTTTTGTTTCGGGGCTTGGCTGGGTTCGTTCCCCTTTTTGTCCATCGTTGGCCGAACTTTTCCTTGTTTCCGAACTTGGTTGGATGTCAACCATTGCCGTTGTTACATTCGGAAACGGTTGCTGGTCTACACCTAGAGTGATGTATTTGAGCCGACCTGTCTTGATGGCCTTTTGAATTTCCTTCCTAAAATGAGTACACTGACTTGTAGTGTGTGTGAAAGAATTATGCCACTTACAATATGGTCTCCCTTTGATTTCTTCTTTAGTGGCAAGTCTTTGCCCCTTTGGAATACGGATCTGCCCATCAGTCAGTAGGATATCAAAGATTTCATCAGCTTTCGAACTATCAAAGGTCGGTTGCTCCTTTCCTTCAGATCCTGGTACTGGCTTCAATTTAGGACATACATACGGTTTTCCAGAAAGGATTTCGGCTGCCATCTCTTCTGACTGATTAAAATCAAAGTCACATGTTTCTGTTCCCATACTCGCCATATGTTGGCCTCTATTACGCCTGTTATGCTGATCTTCCTCTCTGAACAAAGACTCTAGACGTCCTGCCTTGGATGCAAGACTTGCCAAATCCTCAACATCCAGGGCAGTGAGTGCCTTTCTTAAACGAGTATGCATATTCCGGACCACTAAATTGGTCATCTCTTTCTCACTGATTACCGTAGGACATCGTCCCTTCATCAATCGCACCCTTTCTATAAACTGTGAAGCAGATTCTTCTGGAAACTGTCTCAATTCTAGAAGATCAGTTAAAGAAACAACTGGTAAAGGATTGAAGAATCTAGCGTGAAATGCCATCTCCAGTCCTTCCCAAGTCTGAATTTGTCCAGGAGGCAGACTTACAAACCATGAAAACGCCGTTCTAGTAAGAGATAACCCAAACAGCTGTAACTTATAAAAAGGGTTATTGCCAACTTCTCCTAATTGTGCTGTGAACCGACCAACATGTTCTATGGTGGAAGATCCGTCCTCCCCTGAGAATGCATGAAAGTCGGGTGGTCGAAAATTCCTTGGGAGAGGGTGTTCATTAATGATCCTTTCTGGGAAAGGTCTCTGATATGCAGGGCGGTTAGCCATCTGAGGAGTTAATCCATACTGATCCCTTAATATATGTGCAAGCTCATCAGGATCTACATGAAAGCGTTGATGATCAGGAACATGGAACGGATCCTGCACAGGAATATGAATAGGATCATGTATATATCCTTCAGGCCTGTCCTCCCTTGTATTATTCGTCTGCGGATTGGTAACCCTTGGTCCCAGTGGAACAGTGTTGGGAAAAGTCAGAGGAGACTTTCCCCTATCCATTCGGTTGGGATTTGTGGCACTTGGAAATGTACTATCCACGAATGATGGCCCTGCGAAATTTGCCTGTGGTCTGGATGGTGATATTCCTGGTGGAGTTTGAGTGGGTTGAAGACTAACCCTTGACAGTGCTTGATCTATCATGTTCTGCATCAGATTCTGTTGCTCACGCAACATGTTCGTTTGTTGCTCACGCAACATTTGTTGAACAAAAGACCACCATTCAACTGGTGGTTGTGGGATTTCCCCGGCAGTTGGCCCAATAGGTGGTGGAACGGATTCTCCCACCGGTGCCGAAGATGATTGAGGTTGTGAACCTGCCATATGGACCCTTCCGATGATACGGCCGGATCTAAGACGTATGAAATTATCGCCGGAATTGGAATGAGCAATTTTGTCTTGCTCCCACTGTGGTCGCCAATTTGTTGATGTAATTTTTCAACAAAAATAAAGTAAAATTCAAAGATATAGAAAATATCCTTAAACTTGATTAATTAGTGCCTGAGATTAGGAATCTCTAAACACTGTATGGTACAGAAAATAAACTGGAAAATAAAAGACTGAAATTTAAAGTGGTGATCCCCAAATCTGACTTTGCTTTGTTGAAGTTGATTGAAGATGCCTTGCCAAATGATGATCCAAACCTTTAAATATTCTCTGGGAAACCGTACTGAAAACCGTCACCCGAACGGTTACAACGTCTCCTTCCCAACCGTCTTCCAACCCCTTTCATGCTGACACGTGTCCCCAGCAGACCAAAATTATCCCTATATTTCACTCTTCGAGCCGACCACAGACCTTCCGCTCTTTTGGCCCGACTTCGTCCTTCGCCCGTCCTGCTTCTTCGCCCGACCTCACTTGGGCCGACCTCCGCATCAGCCGCCCTCTGTCTTCGATCAAAGACCTCCGCGTCTGTCCGTACCTCTTCCTTGCCCGACCTTCCTCTTGACAGACCTCCGCGTATGCCCGACTTCGTCTTCTATCCGATCTACGGTTTACCCGACCTGCGGACTTCCTATCCTGATGACTTTCCGTCTTGAGGATCTCCCGACCTGAAGACCTTCCGACCTGAGGTCTTTCCGTCCTGAGGGTTTACCGACCTGAGGTCCTTCCGTCTTGAGGACCTTCCGTCTTGAGGACCTCCCGACCTGAAAACCTTCCGTCCTGAGGACCTTCCGTCTTGAGGACCTCCCGACCTGAAAACCTTCCGTCCTGAGGACCTTCCGTCTTGAGGACCTCCCGACCTGAAAACCTTCCGACCTGAGGTCTTTCCGTCTTGAGGACCTACCGACCTGAAAACCTTCCGTCCTGAGGACCTTCCGTCTTGAGGACCTCCCGACCTGAAAACCTTCCGACCTGAGGTCTTTCCGTCTTGAGGACCTACCGTCCTGAGGACTTACCGACCTGAGGTCCTTCCGTCTTGAGGACCTACCGTCCTGAGGACTTACCGACCTGAGGTCCTTCCGTCCTGAATTTTCCTTAGAAATAAATCTATTTTCCTTGATTTCCTCACGGCGTCCTTCAGCCAGTTCAATCAACTCTATTGCCAGGCTCATTCTTCTTTTTACCTTGGGCTTTTAACCTAATTCTAAATTTCGTACATAACAATTACACATACTAATAAAATTATTTTAGTTATTTTTACTTTATTCATACTATATTTTAATATAATATTAATATTTTTAAAACTCCCGTGCATAACGAGAATGAATGCATACTTACCTTTGCCTTAAAAAAAAGGGGGAGGGGGGGAGGGGGGCTACACAGTCCATTTACATATACAGCTTTCAGGGGAAAATATATTTATTTTTAGCATCCTTAAATGAACAATTAGTTTATATTATTATAATTCAATGGCTTTTGCCTTATTATTATTAGTATATACGTTTTAACAAAATTTTGTACAGCACTAACATGTTCTGATCTGATATGGAATCATATTTTTTATGATTATGTCTATTTCGATCCACCTCATCTCCAACCTTATTCCTCTTTACATATTACATGTTTTCTGTTAATTAATATTAAAATTTATTAATGAGTATAATTTCAAGACAGTATTGTTGAGTAAAATGAATTAATTTATATATAAAATTAATTAAACTAAAGAATAATAATAATAATAATAATAATAATAATAATAATAATAATAATAATAATTCAAAATTCAGATATTATATTTTGATACGCTTAAATACATTGTAGTAATATTTTTAATAAAGAAATGTCATCCAATATTAGAAGGCATGGTTAAGTGAGCCAGACAAAGACATTTGTTTCGTGAAACCATATCATTCAAATTGCATAACGGATACAAACTAATGAAGAACGTGTCTACTTTGGGTGTTTTTGTTCGGGAATTGAATTTTAAATACACTGTTCATTTCATTTTTTTTTTTTCAAAAACATCAAATTAAATACCTATTTTTTATTTTTTATATTATACTAAAAATTAATTTTACATTCAAAACATCACATCAACGTTTATTTATATCACCATACATTTTTTAGTGTTCAAATCCCAACTCAAAATCCAAACCCCCAAACAATTATAAAATGATGCTATTGTTTGGAAGTTTGGGTTTTTAGTTTGAAATTTGAATAATAAAAAATAAGAACTTAATTTATGTTTAAAAAAAAAAAAAAAAAACTTTTAATCAATAGTAAAATTTGGGTAATATCTTATAAGGGTGTGTTTGTTTGAGGGATTTGTTTGGATTTTCACTATTCATTTTATTTTTTTCCCCAAAAATATTAAATCAAATACCTATTTTTTATTTTTTTATATTATACTAAAAATCAATTTTACACTCAAAACATCACATCAACACCTATTTATATCACATCATACAATTATTCAAATTCAAAATTTTTACTATTCAAATCCCAACTTAAAATTCAAACCCTCAAACAAACACACCCTAAAAGAAAACACTACTCGATTCTATTCCATTCCCTTGACAAAATCAAATCAGAAGTAAACTCACCTAAATGCATGATATTAGAAATTGCCAAAAACGTTAGTTTGTATCAATAAATCTTGATAAATAAAACCGGGTTACGGATTATCAAACTACAAAATCGTCTACACGAAAAAGACCTTCAAGACTACGCTACAACATCTAATAGTAATCATGCTCGCTAAATGAGAGAAACTTCAAGACTATATAATAAGCTCAAAAATATGCGATATCAAGAACACAAGTCGATCAACTAACCATAGGCACCTATCCAAGGAGCCAAAACGATAAACTAAATCACGATCTTGTTAAACTAAAAATACCCGAAAGCTAAATATAGATATAAATTCTACAAAACATAGAATAACCAAGACCGCAAAGGGCAGCTCAATAAAGATTAGAGAATTCAAAAATATTCGACAGAAAACCGATCAAAACTTTCTTACCTAAATACCTCCATGAATCTATCCGTCGAAATCCTCCAATTTCTGCTTCCTGTACACTATAGATTAGCTTAATAAATTCTCATCGAAACTAAACCTCGGTCAGTTAAAAGCCAAGATATTTTGGGGCTTATACGAGCAAAGCCTCCAAGGTACTCGGAGAGAATTTCCTCGCGAAAAGATAGCACAAGGAGGAAGGTTCATCATTGTACGTGCAGCTATGGCCTTCAAACAACCTCGTCATGAATTCCTCGGATATGTCTGAGCTTCCAAAAGTTGCAGGATGAGCGCCTCCCCTCGACCAGTCGACCCAAGTGATGCTTCTGTTGGCCAAGAGATTCGGCGCTTGAATGGTCAGCATGGTCGGGAAATAGTGTTCATCCACATAACATGCGGGCTTGCAGAACTCCGAAAATAAGGGATAGAATTTTGTGTCTTGGATGATATATACCGCGAGCTTCCTGTTGATTTCGAACCATTGTGAGCCCTTGCGCCAGTCGGAAATGTTAACCTCCGGATACATGTTCTCGTTATAACGCCCTCGCCCGTACGGCCCCGGGTCGTCGAATGCATTCATGAAGCTGTACTTGGATCTTACTATGTAGTTGTAGACTGTCGTGAAGTTGTGGAGAGGGATGCAGGATTCGGATAGCAAGACAAACCGTTCGTTGGATATGTCGAGTAAGGCATTGGCTAGTAGCCTTCTTTCGGCATCACACATGCTCATTTTCCCCCACTCGGAGACCTGTAGAGAATAGAACCCCGTAACATATTAGACGCCAAAGTTCAATAGAAGCTAAAGAAATCACTTTCACCGAGCAACTTGCATATATTAGTTTATTTATTTATTTTACAGATAATGCATATTCGTAAGAAACGAAAAGATTGATACGGTGACTTGAGCTGGAGGATACCGTTTGGATTTGCTAGAGGACTCATGTATAATAAATAGTTTTAAATGCACCAATGAAAAATGATCGTTATTTTATTTTATTTTTTTGATCGGAATGTTTGTTACTGATTCAACTAGAAGTGGTGGAAGGATTAAGAAGGTCGTTATCATGTCATAGTACCTAACGAGGAAATGCTGATGTCCAACCAATCAACTTTACTAAAAGATGTAGAACTATCATAATCGAGAGCAACAAGCATTTGAAATGAAACGAATTGCGCATGCCTAAAAAACGTAAAAATTACACAAGTTTACATTCTATTACCAGACAAAGAGAAAATGAATTCCCATAAGAACTACTTCAAGAAACACAAATGAAGGCAAGAAAGATGTAAACATGCCATCACAGACAAGAAAAATACCAGAAATGGAGCTATGAGGACGTACCTGACTAGGTATATGTCTCTTGTAAAAAACAGACGAGGACCGAAAATTCGGCTCAAACGAAGGCAATGAATGAATGTAGATCGAATACAGCCCTTCATGACCCTTGAAAAACCTCTCCCAAAGTGGTGCCAAGGGCAATGGCCCTTTGGTCAAGAACATGAATGCAATCTTCGGAACCCTCTTAAACGGATATTCGTTCAGTCGAGGCACCAAAGATGCTCTCCACAACAACTCCTGATCACTCATTCTATGCATCAAATTGGATGGGGGCTTGATCCATTCCTCCATACTTAAAGCCTCCTCATCACAGGACACTAATGTAGGGTTTACAGAAGCTACAGAACTATTAATAACTCCAAAGTACCTAATCATGTAAATGCTAACAACAGAGAAGGTGAAACTCAAAGCCACAAAAAATGCAAGTAATCGAATCAGCCTTTGGGGAAGAACCCTAGCTTGCCCTGAGGCTCTGCCTACACCAATAACAGTATCTTTGCCTTCTTCCATAGGCAAACCTTTAAACCATTTTCTAAAATGTCTACCTACAGCTCTGATTCTGAGTCTCAAAATCTCCAGCATTTATAAGATTCTCTGAATTCTCCACAAAACCCCCAAAATTAAAATTCCACCAAACTATACCAATCCCTAATTCGTTAATTACATACAAATTCAACATGTGTATGCGTGAGATACAAAATTAATTAAGCAAATCGAGGGGAAAGAAACAAGTAACCGTCGCAGCCGACCTCAATTTGGGAATATAAATAATGTTCGGATCGTGCAATCGATAGACGGCGAATTCGAGGGGTTGGCAATAGCATTCCCTCCTCTACAAAACTGTCGGTTTCGAATCTCTGAATGCAGCCAAGGACTTGAAGCGGAAACTTATTGATTTCTCCGATTTGACTTTCGTCGCAAAATATCACGGTATCCAAATATTCAATCGCATCGTCACAGAAACGGGAACCTCGTATGCAGAAAAATTCCGGCAATCATTATCATCGTCAGCTGGAGATGGTGATGGCAAAGAATAAGATGCACGCCGAGTTTGAATGGGAATTAGGAGGAATTTTAATAGGGAAGGGCACACACACGAGAAGAAGATGACGAAATCTAGCGGAAATGAAAGAGATGTCTGAGTAATAAATGTTTTTTCTTTCTTTGGGTCCTGTAAAATCTGCATTGATATAAATATAAATATACCGGATGTATATTTTATTAAAATTATATTTTAAATACTGTTTCGGCTCCTAATATTTGTTTTTTTATATAAATTTTTTAATATTACTATTCTCATAGCCCGCATAATTTATTCATAATTTTTATTTTCGTTTATTTTATATAATTGGATTTTTTTATATATATATAAATATATTTTAATCACATTTTAAATTTTAAATTTTATAATTTTTTTAATTGTAATTAAACTATTTAATTATCTTAATTTATAATTATTTTTATTAATACACTTGCTAATTATATTTTATTTAAATTCCCGTAACTGCAATAATAGTCTCATATTACCTGGGACGGTGGGAGTATTATATTAATTTTTACCTTTTTATCCTATTTAATTTGTTCACTCTTTCTATTTTCGTCCCACTTAAATTGTCTTTTTCTTTTTATGGAAATATAATGGTACTATTTTTTAATCAAAATTTAAAATTCACAATATATAAATTTTATTTTAATTAAACTATTTAATTATTTTAATCTATAATTATTTTTATTATAACATAATTATTTTTACTAATACATTTCTTAATTACTTACTAATTACATAATACCTAAAACTTTTGCCTCAACTAAAGTGGATAAATTAGTTGGGACGAAGGAAGTAGTAGAAAAAACAAATATATTATATTAGTATTGTATAATATAAAAATAATGATATTTGTATAATATATTATACATTGTAAGGTATACATTATGCGTAGTATAATTATTAAATTATAAAATAATATCGGACAAAATGAAAATAAAACTCTTCTTATGAGGCATAGTGTATTACTCCCTCCGTCCCTCAAATTTACTCTATTTTTTTTTAGTCTATCCCTTAAATTTACAGTATTATTAATTTTGACAAAGTCAACAAATCAACATCTAACTATTATATTTTTTTTTACAACAAATGTCATTATATTTATTACATTCTATCTCCTCTTTTTTTTTTTTTTTTTTTAATTCATAACTTACTCTTTAAAAATACTTTCAACTACTTTTTTACTTTTATCATTTTCTCATAAAATATTATTTTTTTAAATTTTCTTACTGAATCCAAATGTTCTAATTTTTTAGGACGGAAGAAATATATTTTAACTATTTTATTCACTAAAAAATATTCATATTACTATACATACAAAAATTTACAAAAATGTATAATTAATAAAATTCAAAATGCAATTAAATATATAATTACCTTTTTTTAAAAAAAATGTAATAAAATTCAAAATAAAATTAAAATATATAATTATTTTTTAAAAAAAAATTATGGGGAACAATGGAAGAAAATTGTCACTTTATATGAAAAAAGTAGAAAATATACTCCTATTTAATATTAATAGAAATTTATAAAATACTAAAATTTTATATAATAGATAATAATGTATATATTTTACATACAAAGTAATGTAAACTGATTTTCTTTAATAAATTTAAACAAAATTGAAAAGTGAGTTTTGTATCAATTTAAAATATCATTGTTATTATGTTTCATTTCAATTTTTTAAAAAGTAATTTTATATTAATATTAAAATATTTTTAATTTATATTTAAATTACAAATATACCATTTTATACACAAAGCTACCGACCGCATCATCCACCTTCGGGTTCCGTTAGTCTCTCCATAATCGATGTTGTCTTCACTGCGTTTTAAATGTAATAGTTTTTTGTTTTGATTTTGAATAGGAAAATTTTGAATTAAAATAATTGTTTAATATAATATAGATGTATTGATATAATATTTTGAATGTAAAATTAAATTTTAATGTAATAAAAAAATGCATATTTAATTTAATATTTTTGGAGATTTTTTTTTTAAATATTAAAATCAAAAATAAAATCCCTCAAAAGTAAACAAAACCTATCTTTTTAATCACAATTTCATTTTGGTTCCAAAACAATATTATTTCATAGTATTCAAATAACTTACTCACAAAACTGTCTACTTCTGTAAACTCCACTTATTCCAGAATTCCACAAAAAATTGTAACAAAATATATTAAAAGTTTTTTTAAAAAAAAATTGAGAAGGCAAAAATTAGAATATTGATATCTTTAGATACAAAATTGTGTTATTTTTAATAAATACAAAAATTTGTACAAATTATATTTAATTTGGATATAAAGCGAGTTCTATTCTAAATAAGTTCTTTGATTCTCCTTCCGGGTTGATTTGTTTTTCAACTTGGTTTTCGATGACTTCTTTGATCCGAAAAGATTTGGTCTTCGGTTTGATTTTTCCGGACTTCGGAGTGCTTTGGCCTCCGTGCAGACGATTTGATCGTCAGCTTTGGATTTGATGTTCTCTTTGGACGATTGGACGATCCGAGACTTTGATATTTGATTTGGTTTTGCCGCCTTTTAGAGAGTTTTGGTATCTGTGTATGCAATTTAATCATTAGCTTTGAATTTGATGTATTCTTTAGACGATTCGCGACTTTGATCTATGGTTTGACTTTGCCGTCTTTTAGAGAGCTTCGGTCTCCGTGAGAACGATTTGATCATCGGCTATGGATTTGAAATCTTATTTAAACGATCCGAGGCTTTGATATTTGCTTTATATTTTGCCGCCTTTAAGAGGGCTTTAGTCTCGTGTGGACGATTTGATTGTCGGCTTTGAATTTGATGTCTTCTTTAAACGATCTGAGGCTTTGATCTTTGGTTTAACTTTGTGGCCTTTTGGAGAGCTTGGGTCTCAGTGTGGGCAATTTGATCATCGACTTTGAATTTGATGTATTTTTTGGACGATCCGAAACTTTGATATTTGATTTGGCTTTGCCGCTTTTCGGAGGACTTTGGTCTCCGTGCGGACGATTTGATCATCAGCTTTAAATTTGAAGTTTTCTTTGGACGATCCGCGGCTTTGATCTTTGGTTTGTCTTTGCCGCCTTTTGGAGAGCTTTGGTCTCCGTGTGGGCAATTCGATCATCGGCGTTGGATTTGATGTCTTTTTTGGACGATCCGAGACTTTGATTTTTGATTTGACTTTGCCGGATTTTGGAGTGTTTTGGTCTTCGTGTAGGCGATTTGATCGTCGGTTTTTGATTTGATATTCTTTGGACGATCTGTGGCTTTGATCTTTGGTTTGCCTTTTCCACTTTTTGGAGAGCTTCGGTCTCCGTGTGGTCAATTTGATCGTCGGCTTTGGATTTGATGTCTTCTTTAGACGATCCGCGGCTTTGATCTCTGAGAAAATGAATTTAGTGCTCCATAACACTTTTGGTGGAGTATCCCTTTAACTTTTGGATCGAAGAGGACCGAGTTGATGCTTTGGTGAAGAACACGATGAACATCTTGAAGCTTTAAGAGAACTTTGAAGACCTTCTCTTGGCTTTGACGAGTTCTTCAACGGTTTTGAGAGAACTTTGAAGACATTCCCTTGACTTTGACGAATTCTTCAACGACTCTAAGAGTTTTGATCCTTCCTCCGGCTCGGAGATACGTCGAAGAATGTTAACTCCATCTATTCGTCAATCAATATTGGATCATTTGTCGAAATCAATGACTTTCGACGAAAAACGGTTCGAATGACACGAAGAACATGAAGAACAATACAAATAGGGTGTAGAGACTTACCCCTTTACTTGAATCCTCGATGTAACTTTGGTGTGTCAAATGAATTGACCATGACTCCTATTTATAGGGGATGGGTGACCTCGGCTTCCTTTTAGAATGATGTCACGTGGCGCGTCCTGATTGACCATAGGAAGATTTTATAATATTTTATTTTCTATCAGATGCCGTTTTTCATTCTTGACGGATTTGATTGCGCGCCTTCCTTCCTCCTTAATATCTTTATATCATTGCATTTTTTTTCGGAAGATCTTAATTTATATACTTCATTTATTGACAAGATTAATTTATTTTGCTGTCAAATTTATTATGACTCTATTTTATGTACGTAATATTTGTACTATATCTCTCATTTTGAACAGATTTTTGCATTAATTGTTGATATTTATTGTATAAAAATTAACATACGTATATAATTAAATACCATATATTTATTTTATTAAAATTTTATTTTTTTCTAAAATATATGATATTTATAGTGTCTACAATATCAAATATATATAGATAAATTATATTTATCTCAAAAAATTAATACTTAATATAAAATATTGTTTTTTATGTTATCGATATAATTTTATATAATGTTTTAAAATATCTTATATTAAAATATTAGACAAATGTAAATGTAAACTATTATTTCCTCCATTGTATTTTTTATGTCCAATTTTTCTATGATTATAAATAAAAAAAATATAATTAATAAATAATTAAAAAATATATTAAAAAAATAATAATTATATATTATAAATAGTTATAAATTAAAATTAAAATAATTATTAATTTAGTTGGAATTTTAAAAGTTAATTATATATAAAATTTAAAATAAGATTAAAATATATAATTATTTTTAAAATAAAATAAAATAAAAAATAATATAAAAAGATGTAATATGTATGTATATATGTTATTTTGAGAAATATATCTAATTTTTTTAGAAACAAATACGGTGCGTGTATTTTGTAAAAATTTAAAAAAAAAGTTTTTTTTTATATGAAATACGAAAATTGTATGAAAATATAAAAATAAACGAATGTGTATTAATATTTTTAAAAGAAAGTAGATTGGAGTTTGAGTTGAGATTTAAATAGTAAAAATTTTAAATTACAATAATTGTATGATGTGATATAAATATATGTTAATATGATATTTTGAATATGAAAAATAAAAAATAAATATTTAATTTAATATTTTGTATAAAAAAAATGAGATGATATTTTATTTAAAATCGCTTACACACCCCAATTATTCCGAGAGCCGGAGGAAGTTTAATAAAATAATAATAATAATTTTAATTATTATCTTCTCAACAGCGGGCCCTACAAACCTAAGTTGGACAACCTTGCATTGCACAAACATAAATAAAACACAATATCCGGTCCAGAATTCGTCCCAACTCCCACCAATCAACGGCCAGATCTTTATTACGTGTCCAATATTTCCGTATCTTTTCTGATTTAGTTTTTATCAAACCGATGTGACCCTCTCTTATTTTATTTTTATTATTATTATTTAAAAAATATTAATGTATAAAAACATCCACAATGCTATCGCTTTTATTAATTGAAAACAACAATTAAAATATAAATATTCCTCTTTACAGTATTACTTTAACTTATCTAAATGTTTATTTATTTATTTATTATTATTATTTTTTATTACATGTTCAAACATATGTGTAATGTGTTTGGTTGTATTTTTAATAATGTTAACAGCAGCAGGTGGGGCGGTAAGAAAAAATATCGAACACACATGACGAAGGTGAAAAAAAACTGCATACTTCTTCCTTCGTTTCGTGCAGTTAGAAAGTGTACATATTTTTATTTTGATACGTTTAATTATAAAATAAATATTTTTTTAAATACTTTATTTTTTTTCCACAAATACTTTTATTTTATATTACATCATTATTTTTACACAAAAAAAAGTAAAGATAAAAATATCATTACACTATTTTTAACTATCTATTATAATTAAAATACTACTCCCTCCTTCCCACATATCATATCCACGTTGTTGTTTCTATCCGTCCCATATACTATGTCATTTTCCTTTTTTGGAAAATGATTACATACTTTAATTTTATTTTAAACTTTTTAATTTTATTTTTTTTAAAAAAATTTAATTAAATTAATTAGTTATCTTAATCTTAATTTATAATTATTTATATTATCGGATAATTATTTTCACTAATATATTTTTAATTATCTACTAATACACTCTTCTTAAAATACTGTATCTACTGCAACATACACGGGTACGTGGGACGAAGATAGTATTATTTTTAAATATTCAAAAGTAAATGTATACTTTGTGTATATAGACAGAAGGAGTATTTATGATTTAATTCAATGGTGTAAAAATGGCAAGCAAATATTAAGGGTTATTTATTTATTTATTTTTTAAAAAAATTAAATAATATATATGTATAATTATTTATTATATAAATCTAACTTTTTAATAAAAATCAAACCTAACAGTAAAAAGGTTTAAAACATAGACCAAACAAATCCAATTGTTTTTGTTTGGGGATTTTTATTTTTTTTTATTTTTATTATTCATTTAATTAATTTCTTCCCGTCCCGTCTGCAACCAAATTATCTATTTTAGGGTGTGGCTTTTTTTTTTTTTTTTTCCAAAATATCTAATATATTTTTTTCAAAAAATTAATTTATATTACATACAATTTTTATGTATGGTATGATAATTCTATGAAAATTATAAAATATATTATTTTAAATTAAATAATTAATTTTTATATATTATGTATAAAGTATTTGAATTTTTTTTAATTTTTTTTATTTTATTTACTTTTTGTAATAAATATTTAAAATTTGTTTGACTTTTATATAAAATATTTTATTTTTTATTACTATTTTCTAAGAACCGCAATTTTAAAAATACTACTGAGAGAACATAATGATCTTTTTTATTTGAAATCAAGATAAAATTTATCTATATATAAAGGTGCACTAGTTTAGAGGTTTAGATTTTGAGTTAATTTTTAAATAATAAATTTTTTAAACTAATGCGATATAAAGTATTTATATTTTAAATATAAAATTAATTTTTAATATAATATAAAAATAAAAAAATATTTAATTTAGTATTTTTTTTTAAAAAAAAGTTAATAAATAATAAATTTTTGAAAATACAAAGAACACAATTATAGTGTTTATACGTTGGTTTATTATTTTTATTTTTTAGGTTAGGCTGTGTAGTATGAGGTCTGTTCTATCCAAATGTTGGCCCCACAAAGACCACCACTTTTTGCCCTTTCGCTCTTTTCCCGTTCTTACTCACCATCCCATCCGTACTCTCCA
Source organism: Andrographis paniculata (assembly GCF_009805555.1). Taxonomy (NCBI): domain Eukaryota; kingdom Viridiplantae; phylum Streptophyta; class Magnoliopsida; order Lamiales; family Acanthaceae; genus Andrographis; species Andrographis paniculata. Next base: position 3,126,308 of record NW_026137589.1, read on the forward strand.
ATCTATCTTCATTTCCATTTCTCTCGCCTTTCCCTTTTTGGCCGCAGATTTTCTGCAAACCCCCTTGCCTCCCTTCCCTTTCCTTGTCGTCTTCGCTACTTAATCGGCGGCTGTTCCTTGTCGGTAGTTGGTTTTTTATTTTGCGCAAAGGAGGATCGGATCGGATCGAATCCGACCGGTTTTGCTTTGGAAATTGGGTTTGGTGTATTTTGTTCGATTACGGAAGGCGGTGCTTCTGCTGCTCTGATTGCGTATGGAAATCAAACTTGCCGTTGCTATTTGTATGTGTTTCTTAATTGGTAGAGACACTTTTTATTCGGGAGGTGTCGTTCCGTGATTTTCGCGTGTAGTTAAGGGTTTTGATCTTCTTAGTCTGCGAATTTTCAGGTGCTTTTTTCCCCTCTTCTGCGACGGTTGGAGAGGATTCTGAATAACGGATAAATTGTGGAGTCAAAACCAGAAGGTGAAGGCTAAAAAGTGCTGCAACATCTGCGAGGATGAAGAGAGGGAAAGATGGGGAGAAGATTATGGAGCCTATGTTTCCTCGGCTTCATGTGAAAGATACCGAGAAGGGAGGGCCAAGAGCGCCTCCGAGAAACAAAATGGCGCTTTATGAGCAGCTAAGCATCCCTTCTCATAGATTCAGTCATGTGGTGCTTCCATGTGATGTGAAAAACACTTCCCCGGCCGATTCGGCGCCTCCGAGGAGTCAGGTGTTGTTTGAGAAGCTTTATTTCTTGATCTTGATATTCGGCATGTTTAATAAGTTTGACTTTGAGTTGAAAAATTGTGTTTGCTGGTTTTTATAGGTTTAATTTAGCTTAAGTCGATTCAACCATTTTTAGGGTATATGGTGTTTACTGTCCCGTGATTGGTCTGGTTTCGTTGTGGGTTGTTTTCGGTTGGTTGATGTCGTAAAAATGAACTAAATTAGAGCTTATAGATATTCTGTCTGGTGTGCTGAATTGTTTGTTTGTTAGTTTATAGTATTGGTAGCTCAAGGAAGAAACCCTCAACTGACTAATGCTGGTAAATTAATATAGTTTTCCTTCGAGTCCTTTAGATTATGAATTTAGTTCGAATGATGCCCATTTGTAAGGCTTGTAAGATGCCAACTCCATTTGAGAATGCATTTTGATGTGCTATTTTTATTGTTTCGAACACTTTTTTGATCTTCTTGCATCTGGAAACTGTTACTTTCAGGTTAGCGGAATTGAGAGGAGCATGTTTTTGTCTGGTCAGCTGCCTTCGAGACTACCATCTAAACAGCAAGGCAGCCAATATTCTGATTTGAGAACTCCATTAGCACAAGTGGAGAAGCGAAAGAAATTGGATGAAGATGACTATAGAGTTCCAGTTTTTGATCACTCCACATCTTGTCAGGACTTTGATAAGTTTAGTAATGACGTCAATCGGGAAAGTCTTTCGCCTTCTGATACCCATAGTTCCTCTCACTCGCAAAAGGCGCAGGAAACAGTCACGATTGAGCATGGTATGAGGCAAGAAGTCCAAAACCAGAAGGAAAATGATTCACAAGAGTTTGCGGCTGGTTGGGGTAAATCCGTTTCATATTCATCATCCATTGGGAAGTCTCAAGGTCCCAAGAAGCAAGCAATTTCTTGTTTAAGTCATGAACCTGGAAAAAAGCGTAGAAATGATATTGACAGATTAACAGAAAATGATAGTCTACAAACTGAGGTCAGTACGGATTCACGACCTTCCAATGGTGTACACATTATTGTGGAAGAAAATATGGCAGCAGTTGCCAGGAGAAATTTACAAAATTCGACGAAAGGTTTACCTTCTGGAGATTGTGATATCATCCATGATGTCAGTAATGACTCTGATTCTAATGACTTGGAGAGGGTCGACAGTGTTTCCGAAACTTCCATTTTGGATGCCGTATACCCTGTGGATATAACACCTGATGATGTCGTAGGCATAATAGGTCAGAAACACTTTTGGAAAGCCAGAAGAGCAATTGCCAAGTAAGTTCTTATCCTTAGCCCGCCGCATTTAATTTTGTTCTTTTTTAGAGGATTTAAATGGAAGTTATTTGAATCTAGTAGTTCTCCGAAAGCTCTCAATTAATGCACCAAAAGAGTCAAATGTCATGAAGATGACAGTGTAGGAGTTAGACAAGAAAAAGTAGAATAACAGGAATGTAAGGATTTAATGAAGCTGTTTGTTTTTTACCCTTCACCTATTTCGCACATGCTATTTTAACACATGCATATAAATATATATGTTTGTGGAGGTCAATGCATTTGAATTCTTTAGTAATTGTGTGGTTACTTTTTTCGAGCTTTTTTAGATGTAAATTATTGTTCCAAAATATTGTATTCCTCTAACGTGTCTGATCTTTTTTGTGGTGATGAATTGGCCGTGAACCAACCCCTATAGTGTCTCTGATTATGGTGTTAAGTATAGACTATTAATCTTCCTACATCTGCTTGGCAAGCATCAGCTTCAAAAGGCTTGTTTAAGAACTCGAACAGTTTTAGATTATTTGACGGGGCCTCAACGTTGACTGGTTGGTCAAACACAAACATTCAGAAGATTACTAGACGATGCTGGAGAGTGACCCGTGATTAGCTCACCGATGGGTTCTCGTAGCCACCAAACTAGAAGCTTGCCTGATTTTATTGATGTTGGTTTTCATTGTCATTTAAGGGCTGCGCCAAATTTTTTTCTGCAATATGAAAAAAATGTGATTTATGCATATTTAAATGGTGGGTGGGTTTACTGGTGCAGAGTCTAATTAAATCCTCAAAGTGAGGACATTTATTTCTCAGCCATCGGAGTGTGTTCGGACAGCGCATAGTCTTTTTCATTATGGTGGGTTCACGTGAGAATATACTCTTTTGATATAAGGTGAGTCCGTTAGCCATGACCACTTAATTATCCATATTCTTCGTTTTTGGGATATGCTTTTATTCTTAAATTTTCATTTATCCGGAGTAGCTTAGAGAATTTGTTGCAGATGGATTAGTGGTCTAGCATCAAGAACAGGCAAGGCTGGGGACATTACCTTGGTTGCCTGTCTGTTCGGAAAAAGCGGCGCATCTCGAAATTCTTCTAGTGAATGATATAAGAAATACGTAAAACTCACGTTGCTTTAAATTTCTGTTTCGATTCTTGTTCAAGTTCGATCCGGAAGCTGGGAGGAATTCAACTGAAATTAATTGCTGCTATAATTTTGTTCTAACTGCATATACGTTATAGCTAACTTACATATACAGGCCTAATTTTAGGCCCTCTACAGGTAATTGCATTGTACATTTCTTTCCCTTCCTCATCTGGTTTCCGTCGTGTTTAAAGTTATTTGTACTGTAAGATCGTGCTTTGAAATTGATTTCTTGTTGCTTTTCGATGCCTGGTGCCTTTTGTCTAATGACCGTCCTTTTTTGCAGTCAGCAAAGAGTCTTTGCAGTTCAAGTATTCGAGTTGCATCGATTAATCGAGGTCAGTTTTCGAACCCTCTTTTCGTAGATACTGTTTTCCGGCGTTGCTTCTGACTTAGGCGTTGGAATTAAATCAGGTTCAGAAGCTGATTGCTGCATCACCGCATCTTCTGCTTGAGGACTCCGCGTTTCTTGATCAACCTTTTAAACCTTTGCCCGAAAAGAAGACACCAGCGAAACCTCTTCGAAACCCCGTCAAGCAAAAAGACGAACCCAAGAAGCCGAAAGACAAGAACTCACCTTTCTCCTCTACTCAGAATCGAGCGCCGCCTGCTAACTGCCAACCTCAAGAAACATCTGCCATGAACGGCGACCATAATATGAATCCATGGTGTTACAGCCACCAGCCTCCGCCGCCGCAAGGGCACCAGTGGTTGGTTCCTGTGATGTCTCCTTCCGAAGGTTTGATATACAAACCGTACGCCGGACCTGGATTTTCTGGCCAAGGTTGCGGTGGCTGTGGCCCTCCCGGGTCGATTCCGATGATGGGCAACTTCTTCACTCCGGCGTATTATCAGCTACCGTCGTACCCGCACGGCTATTTCCCGCATTACCCAGTGCCGGTTATGAACACAGCTGTTTTCTCTGGGTCGTCGATCGAACAGACGAGTCGAAGGAATACCGCCGCTGCCGCCGCCGCTGCCGCCTCCGGGGCTGTTGTAGACGCCTTGGAGTCGCACGTCTCCGTGGACATCGAAGTGCAGGCAAGCACCGGAAGTAGCCCGAGCGAGAGATGGCGGGGCGCGGCGGAGGGAGGGGATGTGGTTCCGGTTTTTGTGACGTCCTCGTCGAAGCACCACGCCCCAACGACGGTTATCAGAGTTGTGCCGCACAATGCCGTGTCGGCATCGGAGTCTGCCGCGAGAATCTTCCGGGCCATCCAAGAAGGAAGAAAACAGCGTGATTGATTGTCGATCGATCGTCGATTGTTTGACCGGGTGTAAGTTGGAACTGGATCGAATGATCCTGTCCGTCCATCCATGGATCCTTCGGACTGATTTGGTGTTTGTGACGTAGTGTTGAAGAGTGTATTGTGTTGTGTATACACTACACTCGTTATATTTGTTTCTTCACTGTTTATTTTTGTGCTCAAATGCACTTTTCCTTTCGTAATCGACACATTGCAGAGCTGTTTATTGCAAGATTTCTTCTATGTTTGTGAGGTAGTGTCAAAGAGTGCTTTGTGTTGTTACACTGCACTCATTGTTTCTTCAATGTTTTTGTGCTAAAATGTACTTTTTCTTCTTTTTTATTTTTTATTTTTTTATTTTTTTATTTTTTGTCAGTGGGATCTATAGCTGTTACTCGAAAGTGCGCAACGGGTTAACCTTTGGCTGAGCGAATCATGTGTGGTAGGTGACATGAAGCGAACTTAACCTTTGGCCGAACAAACAAATCATGTGTGATAGATGACATGAGATAAACCCATGACTTCACTCAAATTCAACCCTCATACCTGAAGGCTATCCTTTAAAAGGATTGTGCTCAAATGCACTCTTTATTGTGCTAATATATATGTTCTGAGTATTATTTATAAACAGTAAATAAATTATAATATATACCAAATTCTAACGCCTTTTAATAAGGCTAAATAATATAAAATTCATAAGCAGTTTCACGAAATTGTGCAAAATTCTTCGTATTAACTCTGTTGTGCTTTTATAAATTCTACGTCTAATCGTTCGGTGGTCCTTATTAACTGTATTTGACTTTTACAATCTCAATTTTTAAATTTCTAAAACTACAAATAGTAAATATACTCAAAAAAATAGTTATTTTTTTATTTTTTTACTGTATTTTTAGACGAAAAATAAATATATTTGTAATTTTAAGAGTTTAGAAATTTAAATTTTAAAATTTATTCGCAGTTGATCTAATCAAATATCCTTGAACAAGGACCGCCGAGAGGAGTTAGACGATTAAACCACGAAACAATTTGACGCAATTTTGTACCGAGAATTTAGTAGCAATTTCGTCAAAGCAAGTATGAATTTTGTACAATTTAATCTTTTAATATAATGTAAAAATTAGAAAAGATATACTTTGAACTAAAATACTAAAAAGCTATATCTATTAAAAATATTTTGCTGAAATTAGGTTGAAAATATATACAAACAAGGGGAGCGAAGTCGTTTTGTTGTAGTTACACATTTCGTTGTAACTGCACAGCACTGGAGGAAACGAACCGGAGGCAGTTACTGCCTCTGTATAAATTGAGGCAGAAATCCAGTGGAAAACATTTCCAAAATTCTACACTCATGGCGTCCCTTCTGAAGACCGACATTCCTCTGCCCCCAGACCCTGGTATTTGCCTCTTCTCCTTCTGTTGATTGTGGAAAAATGTTTCTTCGATTGATCTCAAGCTGATTCGCAAGCTAAATTTCAGTTCGCAGTTGCTTTTGTTTTACCGATCGCGTTTTTCTTGCTGAATAACCGCTTCAGCCTAATTGATTGGCGGAGTTTATTTTGTTTAGCAGCTGATGTTAGTATCGAGTTCTGTTACTTTGTTGATTTGGTTTTTGTTCTTAAAAACTTGCGCATTCCGTGAACGAAGTAAGTGATAGTTGAGAAATGAAGTTTTACGAGTTGTTTTCTTCGTTTTCTTCATACTTATGTAACTGATGCGTTTTTTTTCGCTAAATCGGAAGTTGTTTGTTGAGTTGATGACTAATTGCTGGTCGAGGCAATTCTTGGCATTTGTAACTGCCTATCGGTTATATCATATGGCTGCACATGCATACCGAGTAGTCAAGAATCGTGGAAGCTATCGAATTAAACTTGTAGTTATACATTGATTGTGTACCTATTGAGCAATGGGTTGTGAAGCTCAACCGGTAGGTAGCTTGTTGGTAATGTAGTAGCGAGAGGAGTGCTTCTAGTCCATGTGAAAGTTCTGCTATCTGATGAAGTGAAGAGTGATTGTTTGGTTCTGTTTTCTGCTTAGATATACTTCCTACTTGTTGTTCAGCATATAAAATCATGGTTCTTTGGAGGCTGTGGAGAGAAATTTATATTTGAACTTTTGGGGGCATAGTGAATAAACTGCAATTTTGCAGAAATTGGAAAATTTTAATATGCATTATCAGCTGTGCTCTCTACTTAGTTTCTTCAGCGCCTTGCCAATTTCTGGTTATGCATTTGATTTAAGAACCTAGATCTTCCCTGACCACACTCTATATCACAACTCTCCTTGATTTTCAGGTGACAAACCCCGTGGCAACCAACCACATTTGTCTAGAGTTCCCATTCATGTTGTTACCCATTCATCTCAACTTCCTGCAGAATTCCTCCAGCCTTCAAGTGAGAAGCAGCTGGTCATAGGCTTTGACTGTGAAGGGGTTGATCTTTGTCGTGTGGGAAATCTCTGTATTATGCAGGTTTATTTAGACCCATTATTTATCTACCATAATATTATTGTTTAAAAGAAGCGAAGCTGAAGTCTTTTATGGTCTATAACATTCAGAGTCAATTAATTAAGCTGCTGTGCACTTATTGATAGTATTCTCCCGCAGCTTGCTTTTCCAGATGCAATATATCTTGTTGATGCTGTTGAGGGCGGAAAACCTCTTGTGGAAGCATGTAAGCCTGCCCTTGAGTCTAGTTACATTACCAAAGTTATTCACGACTGCAAGCGAGATAGTGAGGTCTGTTGCAATTGTTCACCCTTCACCCATAATGACATCCACAAATTATTTTGTAATTTATTTCTCGTATCTTTTATTTCTTGCAGGCGCTGTACTTTCAGTTTGGCATTAGGTTACAAAATGTTGTGGATACCCAGGTTTGTGTTTCCTTTCAGCTCTCTGTGTTGAAAAAACAAAAAAAAAGGATAGGGATAGAGAGGTCCAGGTTGCAGAAATGGGATAGAAATGCGCCTATAGAATTAACATGTTCATTTGGAAATTGATTAGTAGGGACTTAGTTGTCAGAGTAGTCTTCCAGTCTAGGGGTTGCCAGATTTCAAACACTCTCTACACTCTTTCCACTCGAAGGCAGAATCCGTGTCTTTTCTATGTCCACGTTGTCTGTGTATTGTGCCGATTTGAAATCACCTATCCTTGTCTCTCTGTATTCCCTTGGGCCTATTTAGTAAGGAAAAAGAAAAAAGCAAGGCATCATGGTAAGGTTATGAGGAGAGTTGCTATTTCTTGATGTTACATTAAAAATGTGAGATTCTTTCCCGACAGCAGTTCCTGGTCTATTTGATGATTAGCGGGCATATAACCATGATTAGACACAGTGATATTTGTAGGCAATTTTTCTCTTTGGTGGAGTATTGCTACCAGGGTGTTGCCTTTCCTTTATTCCATAGCATATAAGGCAGTTGAATGCAATTAACAACTGATAGTCTTGTTTCCTTTGTATCATGTTTATAAGCAGATTGCTTATTCTTTGATTAAGGAGCAACAAGGACGCAAAAGAGTTCCAGATGACTACATATCATTTGTTGGCCTGCTTGCTGACCCGCAATTTGGTGGTAATTAGTTTCGTTTAATATTGTTTTGGGTGAATTTTCGAACTGGAGTACTTCTTACCCTTGGTTTTTCATTAGAATAATTTTGTTACAGGTATATCATATGTAGAGAAGGAGGAGGTCCGCATTCTAATGAAGCAGGTTGGTTATGATTATTTTGTTTGATCAGAAACTTTTCGAAAAAGTATTTAGTCCAAAGCTTGATAGTACCATCCATCAGGCAACGATGTTACAAGAATAATTAAGCTGATTATAACAGCAATTTTAAGTTTGATGTGCGAAAACCCTTTCTAGAGCATAAAGCAACTTAATGTGTGCAAATGTTTTGCCTGTAACTTTATAGTGTTTTTTTTTTTTAATATATATTTCTTAATTTTCTATTTGCTATAGTTAATCCTGTGGCAGTTCTGCTACTTGGTAAAATACTGATAATTTCTACTGCTCGTAGGATCCCCGCTTTTGGACCCATAGACCAATGTCAGAGCTAATGCTTCGTGCAGCTGCAGATGATGTTCGTTTTCTTCTATTCATTTATCATAGAATGTTGGAGAAGTTAAGTGAGAGATCCATGTGGCATCTTTCTGTTCGTGGTGCGCTTTATTGTCGCTGTTTCTGCCTCAGTGATAATAATTTTGCAGATTGGCCGTCTCTGCCTCCAGTTCCTGGTATGTATTCTCTTCTGTTTTGTTAAAATTTTTGTTTCCATTATGTTTCAATTGTCCAATGGATGTCTCGATAATTATAAATAACAAATGCAAATATTATCGTGGATAGGGTAGTCAATTGAAGTAGCCAAGTCTAAACTCTTATTCCAGCTCAAATGAATTATGCTTAACATATTCTTTTGTATCTATATTTTATCATGAAAATTAAAATGTTTGTAGCAAATATATATATACATATATATATTATGAAAAATAGAAATATGCGATAATTTAGGGTCCCAATTGAGAAATAGAGTTCATATGCATGAGGGGATTCATTTTCGCTGCAGATTTTATCCTATCATTATATGCAGCCTACATTTGTTGCCTGATTTTGTAGTTATTCGACTCTGCAGCTTGTTTGGCTGATGACAAGAATCCTCCAGAGGAAGAAATTCTGTCTGTTCTTGATGTTCCCGAAGGGAAAATGGGATGTGTTATTGGTAAACGAGGAGCTAATATCTTGTTGGTAAAGGAAGCATGCAGGTATATTATTGCCTATTATGTGATTGTTGTTTCAATGATAAGTGATAGATATGTCTATAATTTTTATTAGGAAAGGAACATTCTTAATAGGCCACTTAATTTTTTTTTTCCCGAATAAAAACCCGGATTGGATTGACTTGTTATATACTTTATGGATCTTACAAGAACTTTGAGTATCATTCAAATGCTTGAAGTTTTGCTGTTTTTCTTTCTCCTAACTAAAGTTGCTCGATTTATTTACAGTGCTGACATCTTCTTCGGCGCTGATAAGGGTCCGCCAGACAAGGTCAGTCTTTTCGTCGTCGACAAGTGATGTAGTATATGACCTTGTATGAATGCTTCTTTACAAATGAGGTAATGAAACAATAATTTGGTGCAGGTGTTCATACTGGGGCCTGTGAAGCAGGTTAGAAAGGCGGAAGCGCTTATTAGGGGAAGAATGCTATCGAGGATGTACTAAAAGCGACGTCTCCTCCGTGTAAATGAAATGATCCATACCATACCATGATTTGGCTATGGAAATTGAATAAGCGGGAATGAATCAAGAATGGATCCATATCATCATCTTTGGTGTTGTATTGATTCATGTGTTTGTTGAAAAATGTTGAGAGCAGAGTTTATGACATGATTCTCCAAACTTGGGTTGGCTTATTATGGTGTGGATTGATGAGTAGGTGCAGCAGAATGTCAGACTTTACCCATCACAATTCTAGTAATATCTGAAAGCCATACCTCAGTTAACCAGTCGCTTCTTTTTTTCTTTTGTTTTCTGGGTGATGCATGGTTCCATGATTTGGATGATCTTTTTATAGATATATATATATATATATATACATATATGCTTAAAATTAAATTAAATATTAAATGTAAAATAAAATTGAATATTAAATGGAATAGAGGTTGATGGTTTTCAATTTTTTTTTAATCTATTTTTTATTTAAAAAAATATTTATTTCTATCGAATCAAATAAAGTTTAATTCATGATTTACTATTTTAAAAATACAACCAAATACAACCAAACAAATTAATTTGTTTTTCTTAGTTTTGTTTCATTTTTTAATTGCAACCACAATAATATTATTTTATAAAAATATTTCTTTTCTAACAAAATTTCATATTTATATTGATGTTTAAACTATAAATCAAAATAAGAATAGAATTAAAATCTTCTAAAAACATAATCTACTTCATATGTATTTTTATTTCTATTATGTCAATTATATTAATATATATATATATATATTTTATAATATGGGAACTTCATCCGCTCTTTTCGGTTGTGTTCTGGATAGACTGCCAACCATCTTTATGGGACCAATATTTAATGTAAAATATGGTTAATCATCATTTATTTCAAATGAAAAAGAAATTTCGATCGCTTGTTTCGACTGTAATACATAATTTATATAGTGCAATTTTTATTTTGTCGAACATAATTTATAGACAATTAAATTGCATCGAAAATTAAAAAAAAAAAAACCCAATAAACATGTCTGTCTTCAATTTTTTTTCATTAATTATAAAAACACTAGAGCATATACCAAACTTAGGGATGTCAACTAGCTGGTTCGGGACAGGTTTTGTAGGCTTTGGGACCCTCCCCACTATAAAATATTATGATTCAAGATCCATCCCGCTCTGCTTCAATCCGGCCTTAGGACCCGTCCTGCGAGTTCAGGGCCAACAACAAAAAATTATAGTTCTAAAAATAAGAACAATCAAATATTGACTATAGTGAGTCTGTCGGGAATTGTCAGGAATTATAGGAGAAAAAAATTGTAAAGATAAATTTGATTTAGAACTAATATTTTATTTTATATTTAAAGTTTTTTAAATAAATAAATAATACTCCATAATTTATATTGTATATAAATATGAATAAATTATAATAGTTATTAAAATATCCGACTTCGAATCCGGGTTCGAAGTGGAGCAGATTTATAGTAAAACTCGTAATCCATCCCAAATTCGATCAGATCTAAAACTCAAAATTTACAACGCGCCCCAAACTAAACTTATTTGATCTAAAACTCAAAATCTACAAAGCTTCCAAATTAAACTTTTTAGGCCCGAACCCGTCCTTTAAGACCGGGTCGGGGCTATTCCGCGGATTTGACATCCCTCACCAAAATCCACTAATTCCATCCGGCCGTCCAATGCAACGGGATACACACTTGATTGACTAATTAATATATACAGTATATTATAAGCACCAATTCCAATCAAGATTGAATTGAATATCGACTACGCTAAGGAATCCATAGTGTGACATTAATTGCGCGTAGCCCCTCGCGCGATATTTCTCACACGCCTCCCCGAAGCGATCCAAACTACGCCGAGGGTAATCGAAGAAAAGCTACCAACAGCGACTTCCTGTTTCTTTTCGTAACAAAAGGATCCGCATCTCGTCGATTGACGCAGGTAAGTGATATCGGTAATTGACGCGCACAGATTTGTCGGTTTTATTTTTTTTTCAGTTGAATGTTCATGTGCGCTTGTGTTGTTGGTGTTTATATCATTAACAATAGTTTGAATTTGTGGTTCAAGGCGAGGGCTGTGTCCGATTTTCTTTCAGGTTTTTAGGGTTTGATTGTTATTCCCCAGTATTGGAATTAAACCATTCTTCAAGTAATTTATCGACGATGTTTCCGCGGCTTTTCGGGAAGCCCAAGCAAGAGACGAATGCTCTTGCGACATTAGACAAATTGAACGAGGTATTCTTTTATTTGTTGATTTTTGTAAGTTGTGTGTAAAGTCAATTGGTTGTATGGAAGATCGAAGTTTTTTATATTTTAGATTGTTTTTGGATGATAATTTGAATTGCATCATTATGTTTTTTTTGGTTTGGATACGATATTGTGATTCATTTGGAGGGAAATGGGGACAAAATAGTGAGAGGATTAGAAGAAAAATAATGGGAAAACCTAAATAATAGGAAGATGCTGAAATATTAATGCATCCTTCAATAGTTATTTTCATCTTCTGCTTCATTCCTTGCATTTATTGATAAAAAATTGTCTTATTTTTGGAGTTTATGTTTTTCCCTTACACGGGACACTATATATACTACCCTTGTTTTCTTGAAATCCTTGTCTTTAGTTTGGTGCTACATGTTTCCTACTAGTGGCACCTTTATCTATCGTGAACATCTTTCAATTCCCTATGTTGAGTGGATTTAGAGTTTAGACTAATGATATAATATTCTGATACCGGATTGCGATGAACAAATAAAATTTCCTCCAGCAGGGAATAGGAAATCAGAGAAAGTAAGAAGGGATATGATGGAAAAAATTGGAGGAATTATAGAGGAGATGGTGAAAAATAGTTTAAAACAACTATACTTGTTCTGTAATTGTGCTACTAATTTCCCTTGGCCTTCCACAATTAAATTCCGTGAATCGCCTTCACTGTCAAAAGAAGATCGAGGTATCGGACTGCATAGATGTGTATTTTTGCTGCTGTGTTTAAGGGAGAATTGACTAGCCTGTACATATTTTCTGATTTTAATTTCTTGAACTCAATCAAATGAACTGAATTCTTAATGCAATTGTTGTGATTGGTTGTATCAGAATGCTCCCGTTATTCCCAAACACCACATGTGGTTCCTTTTAGTTCATTCTGTTGTGACATGGTCCATTGCTTTATAATAACTAAAAGAGTATACAAATATTAGTTGTTACTTTCTTTAACCAACTTGTCTACTTCAAATCACTCCGATGATTTGAAACTGGTGATGAAAGATTATTCTACTACCAAGAGCCTAACATATTGCTCTTTAAAATTTTAGGTCAAACAGCAGATAATAATGTTAAATCACATATCTTATCTAGTTGAAGGATTTCATAGAACACATACAAAGTTAGTGCTACATTATTCAGAGAAGAATGGCTATGGAGTTGGTACTGGTTGCTTTGTTCTAGAAGGGTTATATGATATATAACTACCATGCTTTTGCACTTTTCTATCCCTTCTTTTGTAGGAAAACCAAGTATCCCTTTTGAAAGTATAAAAATCGGTCAAATGTATAAAGTATCACCAATGAATTATCAATCCTCCTATTTTCTATTTTTCACCCACAAGTTCAAAATCCCAACAAAGCATTACAATTATTTTGGCATAAATCTTCTCTGTTAATAGTTCTTCAATACATCATTCTTGGTGCATCTGGTAGCTGACTTTGTACTTGACGTGTTCTTCAGACTCTTGAGATGCTTGAGAAAAAAGAACATGTTCTCTTGAAAAAGGCTTCTGCTGAAGTTGAAAAGGCCAAGGAGTTCACTAAAGCTAAAAATAAAAGAGGTATGCCCATTTTTTATGGAACGTTGTTGGTTGTCATCATGTCTGATTGTTTAGCTTGCCAAGTACGCATTTTGTTTTCCGTTCTGCTTTTTATAATTCCATTCTAATCAAAATAACCTAGGGTGATCTGTTTTGATGCCAAGAAACCGTTTGTGTAGGGTAATGATTAAGTGTTGGAATGGGTTTGCTATCTTCAAATCTAATAGGATTGTCTTTAAGTAATTTCTTATTACTTCAGAATACCTATATTCAACTTGATTTGTATCAATTTGGTTTTGACCTTGATCAGAAGCCATCTAATTGTCTATAATATAGAGCTTTACATGTTATTTGGCATCTGTAATTTCAAATGTTATAATTGGTTGATATTCTGCAAGCATGTTACAAGATCACAATGTGTAGTACGATAATTCAAGCATGCAGGTCTTTGCTTTTGTTCCATGTTGGTTTCAAAATATCATTCCACTTTCATCACATCTAATAGTCACATGCTCGTGTATCGTTGTATTATGAATGTGCCGGCCTAGTATTCATATTGTCACTGTGAATTGGAAGATTTTTCATGATTTTTCTCATTGTTTTAGCCACCCATTATATTGGAATAATGTATATTGAAAATCCAACAAGTTTATTAAGTTGCTTTTGCAAACTTGATAGCTGCAATACAATGTTTGAAGCGGAAAAGGCTTTACGAACAGCAAGTTGAGCAGCTTGGCAATTTCCAGCTGCGCATTCACGATCAGGTTCTTGTGATCTGTGTTTAATTACCATCTTTACCATATGACATCCTTTGTTGATGAGATTCCTTTATGACTGTATCTGCACCCCTTCTGCAGATGATAATGCTTGAGGGAGCAAAAGCTACTACTGAAACAGTCGATGCTTTGAGAACTGGTGCTGCTGCAATGAAAGCTATGCAGAAGGCAACGTAAGTAGATTTAGATTTATTAGTGTGTGCAGTTATTACATTGACAAATTATAAAAAGGAAGGAAACCACAAGAAGAAAATAGCCCAAGGTTGAATGATTGTAGAGAACTGTGGGGAATAATGGCTACATATGCTAGTTGTGACTTTATACAATTTAAGATTTAGTTGTGGTGGGACTGGTAGGAAAAGTGTTTAGCAACAACAAATTAATATAACAGCTGGAGTGAGAACAACCTAGCTGTTTGTCTTGGACTCAAAACTCAACAATGTAAATTGTAAAACCCGGTTGAAGGTTCTACAAACTTTATTTTGACATAGATTTATATTTTGGTAATTGTAAGAGTTTAGAGTGACTCCAATGTTATAGAACTTGATACTCAATTCATTAAAGCCCCACCGACCACTGAATTCAGCCTTGTGTCTTTGCACTTTTTTCTTTTTCAATTTATTCTTAAAAGAGCTTTTTGTTTTTTTTTTTTTCTCATTCTGGATGTAGTAATATTGATGATGTTGACAAGACAATGGATGAGATCAATGAGCAGACAGAGAATATGAAGCAAATACAGGAGGCACTGTCAATGCCAATTGGTGCTGCAGCCGATTTTGATGAGGTCTTCTGTAGTTTCTGGTATCTTCTCTTACAAATTTCTCAATAAATACACGTAACACGTTACTTTTCCCTTGCACAGGATGAATTGGAGGCAGAGCTTGAAGAGCTTGAAGGAGCTGAGCTCGAGGCAGACCTTCTGCGGCCTGCAACAACAGCTCCTGCTGCTCCTGCTCGAGTCCCAGCAGGAAGGCCACCGCCAGTTCATGTTGACAACGAGGATGACGAGCTTGCTGAATTGCAGAGAGAGATGGCACTTTAAGGAGGTCCTTACTCAATCCCTTTCATTAGTTTCTCCCCGTCCGTTGTTGCCTGCCTTAATTTTATGTGAAAACTTGTTATTTGGTTCTTTTAGCTACTGGAGTTTCATGAAATCTTCTATCCAAAGCTATAGAAAAAGCCGAGATTGAGATTATAGAGAACAGTAGAGAGTATATATACTAGGTATACAAAATGAGTGTAACATTTAGGGTGTGTTTGTTTGGGGGTTTCGATTTTGAGTTGGGATTTGAATAGTAAAAATTTTGAATTACAATAGTTGTATGATGGGATATAAATAGGTGTTGATGTGATATTTTGAATGTAAAATTGATTTTCAGTATAATATAGAAAATGAAAAATGTGTTCGATTTGATGTTTTTTTGAGGGAAAAAATTTGATGGATAATGGAAATTGTTTGAAGTTTTAGAAACGAACACAGCCTTAATAGTTCTTCGGGTTTTTATACGTGCCGGTGGCTCATACATTAGACAGAATATCAAGTGAACTCTGTTATATAAAGTAAGTTATAAATAGATAAAGTATTTAAAATACTTATATGCAGCATGTATGGAATATTTTGTGTTGGACAGTAACAAAAACTTGAGGGGACTGCAGAAAGAGTTGGCTATGCTTTATAATCGAAGACCATAGCACGAGATGATGTGCATTTTGGATTTGGCATTTGCAGTAGTACAGAGTCAATGATGATGTACAGATGACATTCGAGTAAGAATCTGTATTCATTTACATCGAGCATATGCACGCTATATTTCGACATGTGTTATATCCGGAATTTGGGATCTGTCTTTCTTTACACTTGCATTCACTGCTAAACATATATATATATATATATAGTGTTTTTATTTGTTATTTTTTCTGCTTTAACTGTGGGTTCGTTGTGAGAAGAAATAAGTATTTTTGTAGGGAATCTCGGTGAAAGTTGAAAATTAGTTATACTGAATCATGCAATGTCTCAACTGATATTAGTTAGTTTATATCTCAGATTTTTTTATGTTGTTCTGAGGTCAATTAATTGTATTATAACATTATACTTCTGTCATGTGAAAATGATACTATTTTTTAATTTAGTAATAGTACTATTTAGTTAACATAATGAATATCTTTGTAACTTATAATATATTACACAGGGGGTGAGCAAAATATTTGAAATTTGATTCGAACCAAACTGAAATTTAAAATTTGGTTTGGATTTTTCAGATTAAATTTTTGACAAATTTCAAATTTTCGGATCAGATTGGTATACTTAAAATCAGAACTAATTCGAAATTTGAAATATAATATTTTAATATATATTTTATTATATATATTTAATATTTTGTTAGAAAATATTATATTTTATTATAAAAAAAACTCAAAATTAATAATTTTGTTTTAATATATTTAATTTTATATATTATATATATAATAGTATAAAATAATAAAAAAATATAAAAGAAATTTAAATATTGAAAAAATAATTTAAAATAATTAGAATTTTCAAATTTTCAGTTTGTTTCGGATTTTTTAGTTCGGATTTTCGAATTTCGATTATTTCGGTTGAATTCGGATTGATTTTTTCAAAAATTTTGAATTTTCACATCGGTTCGAATTTTGGCAAAATCCGATAGAGGATAAAGTACTTCTACAAATATATATATATATATATATGTAGATATTGAGACAACAATGTATTACAGTATGTGTGTGTACATATGTATGTATGTATATACCAAATTAGCAGTGGCAACTAAGACCTGAAGAGGGCATAATGGGTCAAGATTTGGAGGGATTTCTGGTCCCTCAATTTTGTAAGAGCCGTTCTCTCAATTTTCCTTATCCACTCTTTGCTCACACAAAATTGCCTCCCGATTTCCTCGAGCGACTTGCATTGACGGTTCCCTAGTCCGAACCTCAGCACGACCACCTCCTTTTCTCTCGCCTCCAAATCATCGAGAAGCCCGTATAGGTCCTTTATCATGTGTTGCTGGATCACGCTCTCCTCCGGGGTCTGGACGCTCCTATCCGCCGTGATTTCCTAACAGATAAAATGTAAATCATCCAAGCCTTATGTATAAACATATATAATCATAACTCTAACTTACGACCAAACAACAGTAAAATGAAAACTTGCAACCTAACGACATCATTAACTATTCTTGTGTATTACTTCAAAATTTTACTATGTTATACCTCAAAACAAAAATGGACAATTCTTCCGAAACTAAAGATGCAATTTTTCTATAATAACGAAACAAACTTAAGCCTTACCATGTATTTAATCGCGACGCCATCCCATACATTTTGATCGATGGATCCCACGACTCGAAGGCATTTGCTAGCAGACGTAATTTTAGCCATGGATAGGCCGGTGTGCTTTGCAATCTCGTCGTCATCTGGATATTTTCCATGACTTGTGCTCAGGGCTTTTCTAGCCTTTTGCACTTGGCTTACCACCTTGTTTAAAGTGCTCTGCATCCATAGAAAAATCATAAACTTATCATCAAACATATCGACATTTTAAAGCAGTCTCCAAGTAAGTCCCATCTAAAAATAGTTCGCGACAAGCCAAGGGTGTGTTCTTTTACTGTTTTCCACCAAAAAAATTAATATACTACATACATTCATTATTTTTATATTATTTACACAATTTTCTATAACTCACATAAAAATTTTTTTTCTTCAAACTAAAACACAAAACAAACACAACCCAAGACTTGGCCTTACAGGAATTCGAATCCCTCTTGCATGTTTTGACACCATTGTCGAAATTGATTTCCTTATCCAATATTGGACATAGGTTGAGAACTTGTACCCTCTCGACTGATCAAACCTTTCGGCACCTTGCAAGACGCCGATGTACCCAGCCTGTCAAGAGATGCCGCAACAAAATCATAGATCATAAACATCCAAAGTTAACATGTATTTATCCTTCGAAGTGACATCTCGAACTTTCCTCCTTTCGTAAATACAATTTATAAAATTATTTCAAATAAAAAGTAAAAGTAGAATGGTAGAAAAACTGTTAAAATTATACCATCTGATAAACTGTGTCGAAAGTAAACATACCAAACATATTGGGACTGAGGTAATAGTTACAAGCATAAGCAAGAATTTGCTAACATAATTTTTGGTCATGTAAGTGTCGTTCTTTTCATCATTCTGGTCATTTAAGTGAATTTTGTAGCTCTAGCGATCCTAACTTTGGACAATTAGAGCGATGCGAGGGAGATATAGACATCATTTCCAGGTAGAGTCCAATTGAAGGATCGAAATAATAAGAGACACAACTTACAAGATTAAAATTAAATTTTTCCAAAGGCAAATCAAAGTTACCTGAATAAGATCTTCAAAGGCGACGCCAAATCCTCCATAGTTTCTTGCAATGAACAAAACCAACGAGCGCGTGCTCCTTAGCAGCTCGTCCCGGCAGTGCCAACCATAGCGCAAACGCTGATACAGTTCCTTGTTTTCGATCCCTGCAGCCTCCGCCCAGCTACTCAAGCTCGTCACGCTTTGACCGGTTTCTCGTTCCATCGCCATTTTGATCTTTTCCAATCCAGCAACCATCTGTCATGATAAAACGCTACAAGTCAGACAAACCTTGTTCTTACAATGCCAGCAAAAAAGCATCATCCGTGTAACCAAACTTTAACAACCTTAACTCCACGCGACATTTCCGCCTCATTCCTAGCAATTTTATGTCGCGTGTTCTTAGATTTCGAGGATCCTCTGGCAGAGGCGGAGTTAGGTGGGAGCGCGGGATCATCCAAAGCAGTACGGTTTAATTTCAGTGGTGTTTTTCTCCTCCTCGATCTTCTGAGTTCTTTTTTGCCGGAGCGTACAATTTCCACATCGCCATTTTCCTTGGATTCTTTCGATTTGTCGACGAGCTCAGTAGCCGGATTGAATGATTCGTTGGTTGTCCTGGACAGACATGAATGGAAGAATCTCAGAGCTCCGAGCCGATCTAATTGCTCCAGAATATCTCTTTCCAGCCTTACCGTGTTGGAGTCGGCGCAAATGCCTTCCAACACGTCCAGATTCTTCATAAGCAGTCTGAAATGCGACGCATTAATCGCCCGTAAGGCGGTATGACACTCCGACTCGTCGTCATTGTTCGATGATGTCTGGATTTCGCTTCCATGCAAACTGCTGTGAGCATCACTAGAACTCTTCCTGATCGGCACCTGAATAATCGAACAAAAACATAAGCTTGCCAATCACTTGCAATAAATAGACTACAAAACAGGAATCGAAGAAGATTTATGGAAACATTAGCGACCTTTGTTTCTTTACTCCTCAAGACATAATTCTCCAAAACCTGAGGTGCTGACGAACTGGCTTGCGCCCTGAAAATCTCATTGACAGTTTCTGCTTCGCCGTATAAAAGCGAAGCTGCAGTCAACCTCCCCAAGATCCGGGAGCTTTCCCTGCCCCGACCTACATAATTCGAGATCACCTCATGCAGTGAGTTTTCTTACATGGACACGCCAGAATAACTCCATCGATGAAATAAGCTATTACAAACACAAATAGTGTAGTTCACTTAGTAATATATTCTTACAAGATTACCCAAAAATATTATAAAAAAAAATACAATATATTATACTCACTCAATCCACAAATATACGTCTAATCTTCTTTTTGTTTGTTCACAAAAAATATAAACTTTCCATTAATAACAAAATACTCAAATATACGTCTAATCTTCTTTTTGTTTGTTCACAAAAAATATAAACTTTCCATTAATAACAAAATACTCTTGCACAACATTTAATTTATATCCTTCATCGTTAGACTTAATTTACAAATATTCTACAATTATTTACGCACTCAACTTATTCAAAATTTTCTCACTTATTAATTCACTCATATACGTCTCAAAATAGCTTTACTTTATATCACAACAAAAATAATATCATATTCTCCCGTCCCAACTCAAAATACCATTTATATCATTCTTGTTTGTCCTACTCCAAAGCATCCATTTGTGAAAAAATAATCATACATTAATACCAAAATACCATTACTTTTTCTTTATATTACAAAATCTTTTACACACTTCTACTAACCAATAAAATAATATTATTTCTAACGACCAAAATATCATTACACATAACATACAATTAATATATATAGCAAAATATCAAAATCTCTTGCAGACTTCTACTGACCAATAAAATAATATTATTTTTTAATTTACTACAAAACTCAGCCTATTTGGATTGGAACGAAGGGAGTATTATATTCATTAAAACCCATGCTCAGCACAAATGAACATATTTTAATGCCCGAAGAGAGTATACGATATATTTATCTAACAGTAAAAGTCAATAAAAACACAATCACAAAGCATCCATGTGCTTTATACCTCACAACAAATACATCTAAAACTATAAACAACTGTGAAAAATGTTACAGGGAAGAACAATCTTCCTAAAAGTATGTATATGAATGAAAAATGTTACAGGGAATGGACATGGACAGTATTATCAATCCCCAACCAAATCATCCGGAAGAAATCGATGATCTATATCGACTACAAGATCATCGAAAAAACTATGAAAGCAAGTCATATTATCTTTTCCTATTCCCCGTGGAATTTTATCACTTAAAGATCCAAAGCAAGAGCCCAAACCAGAAGAACCAATGTAAAGTAAAGAGGGTACAGAATTGTTTTCAAAATCAGATTCGATGCAATTTACCCAAATTATAACTGGCAACAAAGATCAAGAGAAGAATCATTAGGCAGATAATAGTCTAGACTAAATTCGTCAATGAATACATAAATATGGCAAAAAAAAAAATAAAAAAAAATCGAGTATCCGTTGAAGCGCAGAAGGCAATGGATGTGCATCGAATCGGTGAGTACAACAAATTTAGGGTTTAGATTTCGACGAACATCTTAAAGACATGCTCACATCAAAATAGGAGAAGCGAAATGCAATAATGAGAATTCGATTTCGGAAGAATTGGTGACTCACTCACAGGAGTAGGAGGAATTAGGGCAAGAGGATGACGGCGATGAAGATGAAGATGAAGATGAAGGTGAAGATGTGGGGAGAGCAGAGTGAGGCCATTTGAGGTGCAGCCTAAAACCCATGAAGGTATTTGTTACTGAGAAATTGAGATAGATAGATATTTGAGATTATTGTGGAGAAGTGAGGGCTGAGGTGATGATATCAATGGTGGTAATGGTGGCGTTGTCAGCTCTCAGCCACTGCTTCCCAATCTCCATTTTCTTCTCTATATCTCTCTCTAGGCCTTGGGTGTGGTTGTGGCCTTCTCTCACTCGTTCGATCTTTATTCACTCCTCAATCAAAAATCAATCAATCATTCATTCATTCATTTCAATTTCGCCCACAATCTGTACTGCAGTACGAGTGATGCGATGCATGCCTATCTATGAATTGTGCTCTTCACTACTCTACTGCCTCAAACGTGAAAACACACTTTATTTATTTAATTATTAATAATAATGATAATAATAATAATAATAACTTCTCTCCCAATGATAAAATTTTTAATTTAATTTCAGGCTCTCTATCATATAAAGCAGTGGCCGAATCAGAGTGTTGTTCCGCCAAAAGGATGAAGGATTTTCTTGAGGTCTATTTTTATTATTTTATTAATAACAAATATAAATATATATTGATTTATTCGATCAACATAAAGAAATATATAATTAATAAATGTTATTTGAATTTGAACGAGTAGTTCATATAATCACCAATACTATTTTTATTCATCAGAAATATTTTAATTTTTTATATGTTATTTGTAAATAGACCAATTTCATTAGTAATTTACAAAAATATAATAATAACAACAATAATAATAATAATAAATACTTTTGGTGGGCAGAGAAAATAATAAATAGTGTAGCAAACTACAATCATTATAAAGGCAGCTTGTTTATGTTGAAATTCAACTTTTAATAATGTGACCAAAAACTTCAAAATCTATAAACAATAACCTTTCACAGTATATTTTTCTCCCAGTAATTCGACGTAAGTTTATGATGGCAAGAATAAATTACGTATCTGACGTATATATACATACAACTGGAGCTCTTTCAAAATTTTGTTCCTCTTCCCTTTTGCAACTGCAATTCTACTCACATGTGTATATATATATATATATAATCTGTTTGTGACAGCTTGATCATATGATTCAGAAGCTGTAAAAATCACTGTAGTCTCTACACATGAGCATCAGTTAGTTATCCTTACAGTTTCTCGCATAACCGGCCGACAATCTCGGCTGCGGCTGGAAAAAATCGAAGGTTGCGCCTGGCCCGAAAGATCGTCTTGTGGCATTGGGGGAATCAGAGAGTAAAGGTTCATACACAGAATTACGCGCCTTAGGCTGTGAGATCGACAGAGGGGCCAGATCTTTTTCCAAAGATCTTGACTGAGGTTCGATGTTTCCCAGCGACAGAATTGGCCCTCCCATACGTTCCGCCTGCTGGAGAATGTTGATTTTGCTTGACCTGTAAGTGTATCGGAAGTACTTGAGAGCGAGGACGGGACCCATACCAGCTGCTACGATGATCTGAAACAGACAGAATAGCATTCGATCAAAAATCTAATGTGTAATGAATAAAAATAACTTGGCATTGTTGATGAGAAGCGATTGTGTAGAAGAGTAAAATGATGGGGGATAAGACTTACGATCATCGTAAGCCAGTATGACGGCTGCTTGCACAGGCGAAACATTATGGTGTACATTCCGGCTCTCGGGATGGCGCTGACAATCCAGTTGATGATGTAAAATGCAACCAGATTGCCCCAGATAGCGAGGTGTTGCAATATAGTGAAAGAGCTGCAAGCACCACATAAAACGTGTGAGCTTACATAAACTCGAGAAATGAAACGCTTACAAAACTGCATATACATCAAAGAAATGACGGTTGTTACTGTCTTGACTATATTTAATCAGCACAAAATATATACCGGCAACACAAAATATATGTTAATATTAATACAAATACATCATATAAACTACAATAATCAATACAACACATACTACAATTGAACTCAACACATAAGGTATATACAATACACATATAAAATAGAACAAACAACAACCTCTCCGACTATATTTAATTTGCTGATTAGAGCTAATCAACACCATGCTCGCTAGCCTAACCATTCCCGAAAGAAACATATCAGAAAATGTTGTTCATCTAAATAGCAATGTAAATGCTGTGTAAAAATATGAAGATTTCTCTACAAGGACCTCAAGAGTTGAATTTTGTTATGTAACTATCAGAGTATGCAAAAACTCCAAATATTTTCATAGAATCTTCAATAAAATAAAATAAAAAAACTGATACCTCGAGAACATTTTACACTATATTTTACTCTGGATGGTCTGCTTATAAAACTAGTACACATATAGAAATTGCACAAGAAAGATGGACAATTACTCACTTGGTTTCCAATGCAACGACAAATGCCTGCAACCAAATGCATCCAGAGAGGGCGACCATCGCTAACTCTTCCATCTCACTTTTCTCAAAAGCATAGGAATGTATGGTGATGACAAAAACGACAATTGCCTGAATAAAGCATAGCTTATTAAAGTTGAGCCAAACCATCATACACTTGACAAAGGAAAATTGAGAATTCACACACCATCAGAGAGTCAACAAGCAATAAAATTTATTCAATGAGTTAGTTAAGGATTAACTCTACGTCAGTCAGCACAACACATCAAAATATTCATTATTTGCTTCGTTATACATTAAAGATTCAAATATTAACGGTCCAGAATTCATGAGGAAAACATAGACGATCTAGATGCAAAGATGTGTTAGTCTAACATAAAATCTTATAGCAGCCACCTCTATTTTGATACGAATATATTCATTTACTTGTGGCTACACTGGAACATCACGACTAAGCTCTAGTTGCTGCATCTACTATCTTAAAGATAAGTTTAGCCAAAATGCTTTATCAACATCTCAATCCAGATGCATCTGGTTTTGTGTACATGATTTAGGGAAAATGATATGTACGGTGCCAACTTATATTATTATCCAAGAAACATTTTGGCACACCAAACATTCGAAACTCTAGTGCTAATAGCTTCCCTGTGTGAGTATCTTCATATAATCTATCACAGTAAAAATGTGTTGAATACACATGCATAAGGCACTTACATGAAAGAGAGATCGGCCAAACCATCCCGCAAAAGTGCTAGGGTTTAGAAGCCTGTTTCAAGTACGACGAGTAAATAAAAATACCACAAAGGGAAGGATAACAAACCAAACAAAAGCGAAATAGTAATTAGTAGAAAGCATGCGGATTCAAACCTTCCAGCCTGGCAATAAAATAGTATCTGGGGATGCTGAATTACAGTACTTTCACTAAGATCTTTGTCAAGAACACTGACTACAACAGGAACACTAGTGTAAAACACATTATAAGCCATCAAGCTCACGGAATTGAAAAGACTTGTTCCAGAGATGCCTGAAATGAAAGAGAAACTGGAAGCGTAGTCCTGTTAGTTCATGAAAAACACATTTGCTAGTGAAAGAACTATAGCTGGTTACAAGGTACAACACAAACTTACAAAATTTGGATAAAACATATTAACAATGACTTGTAGAATGAATATTGGGAAAGAAATGCCGTGCGGTTATACGAATAGCGCCCGTGCACAAGTATCAATCTTTTCAAAAATCTGAATTCTGCAAAAATGACAACAATAGCATATGTAAATGGTAACAGATATCAGGTACATATGCACATACCATGGAAATTCTACATACACATTTAACAAATTATCTCTAGGAAAAGAATAATTTTGTGCTCCTATGTAGTCTGATGCACAGTGAAAAGAGCACACCTTCTAAGCGAAAACACGCCATGATATACATTTCCAATTCTTAAATACAAATCCTTATTAGGTAACATATACAGCATGGGGAAATCAAAATATTATTTGACAGAACAATGTTCTTATAAATGAAATCACATAACATGATACGGACATAAAAAACTTCAATGTTACAATTCATGAGGCATGAATGCATATTCATGATATTGTACATCATACAGTCAGCCAGAAGGAAGAAAAAGAAAAACCAATAAAAAGCCACTGTAACCAAAGATCAAGACAATATATAAAAATGATGCCTCATATTCTCCGAAAGATGCAGTTTATACAGCACATGCACATAATCTATTGCAGTTATATAAGGGAGGTCCATAGATTTGCCGGAATTTGACCTAACAGTTTATGGTTCGGTTTATTGACTATAAACACGTCAATATGATGATTTAAGTTATAAGAAGTGATGTTAAGGGCTTCATTAAAAATATATAATCACTGGAATAACAACCAAAAAAACCACTGATGAGAATTTCAAGTTATTATCCATCTTAATTTGGACAGAACAATGGGGATCTTACTTCCAATGCTATAATCAGATGCCCTTGCTGCTTGCAACCCTTCCCTCCCACTTATGCCAACTCCTATGTCTGCTTGCTGAATCATTCTCACATCATTTCCACCATCACCAATGGCCAACGTTCTATAGTCACATGATTTCAAAAGCTCTACTAGCTAAGAAAGGAAAACATAGCTTCAGCATGACTTTCCGGAAAAAATTGGTCAAAAAAAAGTAAGCCATCTCTAAGTGGCTCTAGTGTAGATCGTTTACAGCTTGATATTATTTCTATTGCTGGAGTAAAGAAAGACGAAATATAATAAATCCTAAATACAGAAAAATCAGCTTACAATAATGTTTAACATAGTCAAATCAGGATATATTTTCCTTTCTAGTATGTTACCTGTGCCTTTTGGGATGGCGTTACACGGCAGCATATAGCCGTCCTAGACAAAATAGCAAGTTCAGTGAACGCTGTACGATAGTGCTTTAGGGCAATTTCGAGAGCCCAGCCATCAACAACAAAAGCTACATCCTGCAAGAATGAAGTATAAGTTCAAAAAAAAAAAAGTATATGTTACAAGAAATTATGAACAGGTGAGGGTAATGGTGCATATAAGTTCAGTTTGTTCCCTAGATTTTTCTAGTTAAGTAGAATCTAGCTCAAATGATAGCCTAAAGTTCTACAGTATTCATAGAAAGTGGGATCAAAACCCCACTTTGGTTAAACTTTGACAACATATGTAAGCATGATAAATCATTTCTGGCACATTACTGCCACATTATATGATTGAACTAAAATTTCCACGGAATCTAAGTTCACAATATTATTTCAATTTAATACAGTTATTTTAAGTAACTGCAATTCTACAAACCGATCAACCAAGAAATGCAAGAGGTACATATTGTTCATCACGGTGGTCTTGGAGATACAAAAAGAACATACTCTTCCTTCTTAAAAAAAAAAATGAACCATACCTTAGGCTCAGAATCTGTGATTCTCATTGTAAGTAAAACCCTCTCCAAACTCCTACAAACTTCATCCTCGGTTTTTCCATTAATCAACAGAAGCTGACCTTTAGGTTCTGTTAAAAATGTGCAAAACCACATAAAAAAGGATGATAAAAGCACTTTATTATTTGCATGTTAAGAAACCAACCGCATAAAAAGGATGATAAAAGCACCAGAGTATTCGCATGCAAAGAAGCCAACAAACTTCAAGGTATTTGCACAGACAAACAAATATCAGTAGGGTCTATTAGTGCTGTCAAGTCGATACAAAAAGTAGCATTTTGTTCAATAATCCTCCCACTCTTATGCATAGCACCTAAACATGTTCACTGGATCACTATTTAGCAAGCTTCAGACAGATGCAAAGAGGTAATCATCAGTAAGTTCCTCCAACAACTATCCTTAACAAAATAAATATAACATTTCATAAGTCAATTAAAGCTGCTTGATTGACAAAATAGTCCCTCTAAGCATCACAAATTAATCAATTGAGAAATTACTTTTGTTGGTTAACTTCCAAAATATCGTTCTCTATAGTGTTCTGGTTAAACTATAAAAGACAAAGAATATACAAAATTTCAGTGAAAGCACCTGGCGAAACAAAATTGCAGGAAAGAGCAATTTGAATAGCAGTGTTTTGCTTGTCTCCAGTCAGCATCCAAAAATTTATTCCTGCTTTCCTAAGAGTTTCGATTGTTTCAGGCACACCATCCTGGATTGTTATCAAAACAAGAGAACCGGTAAAATAATAGTCTGTGCAACAATCAACATAGTGAAAAGGACCTAAAGAACTAAGAATAAATTATTTTTTGCAACCAAACTGCTTGAGAGAGATTTCTGAAGCAGAGAGAAGCACCTGTAGACAATCCTCTATGGCAGCAACACCAAGAACTTCTAGGTCATGCTCTAACCTCTGACAGACTTCAGCTACTCTCCACTGCCAAAAGTTAGTGAGCAGACTAACCATTACTTCTACTGTTGATAACCAAACAGAAGATAAGGAATAATAATAATAATAATAATAATAAAGCTGGTGTATTGGAAAAAGGATGAGGAAAATCGAAAATCTGTAACATTCCTATATTACCTCTCTATCAATTAGTGTACTGTTAGCATCTTTGAACATCAGTGCCCATTCTTCATATTCATCAACACCTAATTCACGCCAGGCAAGGCATAATGTGCGCAGACCCAACTGAGCATATTGTTCGACAGCTTCAGCAATAGACCTCATATGTTGTCCTGATACAAACCTTTAAGTTTAGATTTTACAGCATTACAATATGATTCCACCTTACAAAACTATGCATGCATTTCAGCCATCCCAAAATATATTTCAAATGTGATCAACTTTGAAACAATTTTACTAGGATCTTACTGAGCTACCATTCCATGTAAATTCTTTTATTAGTGAGCTTGTTTTCTTTAACCACAAAATTTTTATTATCTTAGTCTTCTACTATAAACATGTCTTAGTATCTTTTACTTACATTACACTTTGCATCGAATTTAAAGTTTAAACTCAAATTTTGCCTAGAGTTTGACAACTTCTGACCATCACAAATCCAAACATATGTTGCATTCAACCATTATAGAAGAAATGTGGAAGAGAAATAATTGTTCAGTGCACAGTAGAGAAGAAGTCTAGTCTTTATTCCCGAGTATTTCCATTTCTTCCCGTGGCCCCTACTGGTTAGGAGTCTACCATGGTACCATTAACTATTGTTGGTTGGTGTTGAGGATAAAGATAAACTTGAGATTGTGGGAGCATATGCAAGTAGTCTGGGTAAGTGGTCAGTGCACAAACTGAACTCTGTTTTGAGAAGTTATTCAAACTCAAAGAGGAAGTGTCAAGACTCAAGAGTATTTATTTATATGGCGAGTAAAAGGTATATCTATTAAAAAGATGGACAGCAAATTACAATAAGGCAGTAATCTAGGACAAACAGAAATAAACTGGTGGAAATATATTAAGTGATCTCATTTAGAATAATATTTTTTTGATATCATCTCATACCTTTAAGCTTTAATTTTAATTATTTTCCTCAACAATATTTTAGTTCTGTGGCAACTATATTACACAGTAACATTTGATTCTCTCCAAATTCATTTGTTTTGATTAACACTGTAAATGCTGTTTTACTGAGTTAATTCCGCTACATAGGAGGAAATGATAGGTTTGACTAGAACAAGATATTAATAAATAGCAGCTTTAGTCAATTCAGATGTTTATGGAAGATAACTAATTTTCCTTACTTGATTACTGATATTTACTTTCGGGATATCATTATTGTTTGGTTGTCGTTTGAAATTGATTTGAAATGAAGTGTCGATTTGAGTTTTTGTTTAAATAGTATTTTGATGTGATATTTTGTGAGAGGAAACAACCTGTTTTTATTGAAAAACGTGTAGGTGAATAGTGTTGATTTTAATTTGAAATTGCAACCAAACAAATCCTGATTACTCAATTTCTAAGCATATACCTCTGAACTAGTGAAAGCAGGAATTTCATATATTTCAATACTCTCTTTTTTTGGTGATTGAAGGAAAAGACACAACAGGACTAGCATGCAAAGATAGTAACATATACCAGTATGAGCACAAGGAAATATAGCTTCATCTGCTCCTTTAGACAAGAGGAATATCTTCTCAGTTTGGCAATCCTTAACAACCACTGACATTCTTTTCCGATCAGAAGTAAATTCCAGAATGTCTAGCACTTCATACTGAATTAGAGCACCATTGAAACGGATATCTGCAATTCCAGGATACATAATATTAGGTATAGATATTATATATATACATCTCATAATTGAAGACTCCTGGGAGCATACCAACAATACTCCCATTCTTATTCGCAAAAGCCATCTGCAGATGAGCTGCAGCACGTACAAGAGCTTCTTCATCTTGAGATTGGGCCTTGTATGTTATTCCCCCCATTTCGCTGCAGAAATAACCAACGAAAATGATTAGATCTCACTACCAGCTGAAATCATTCCTCATAGAATCATACAGTGTGCAAGTTATCGCCATCTGGGTAAATTCCAATCATCTTTGCAAGCACTCACTTACAGAAATATATTACCTTTGAACAGGGATTACAGTGTTGCAAATTGCCATAACTTTCAGAAACCGAATTGCATCATCAGAACCACTGGAAACAGCAGTAAGCAACTTTTCATCTGCAGCAATTAGAATGTTACATGGTTAAGACAATAATAAAATTTTCCGTTAAAATAGGTGGTGAGCAATTATAGAATAATTCATGGTTTAAATAGACCTGCAATAAGTGGAAAGTAAGCATAATAAATATGCAACCAAATCAATGGAAACACACCCGGATTGAGAATAGATAGAAACTCACATTCACATCAGGCTAACACATGAGACCATTCAATTAACCCAATAATTAAATACAGTGAACTGCCTAAACATCAAGCATCTATGCCTCAGATATTCAAGAGAGATTCTTGAGCATCAAGAATGTGTGATACAAGACTATGATTGGTTGGAAAGATCAATATATGCCAGAGAATATCCTCAAACAAAATAAAATCAAATTATATCCAGGAAGCAGTAATATCCCATCTTACATTTAATAAAAATATTTTCAAATTTCATAAATCCAGTTGTAAAACAAGTGAACTGCTTGTAAGTTGAAAAACTTATTTAGGTGATACAAGACCATGATTGGTTGGGAAACTTCATTTTACATGCTAGGTGACAGTTGGTGACAAGGATAAGCAATTTTCACTTATCTTAGGTCATGGAGATTGAATAAATTGGATTCTAGAATTCGTGGGTGGAAATGCAAGCCCTTGTCCTGTAGAAGGCGATGTTAAGTTGTCCCACAAGAAATATGTTAGAGCTCTCCTAGTTTACAAGGGTGAAAGGCAACTCTTATTATCACCAGTTGGTTTTAAGATGGAGCCCTGAATTCCTTCTTAATGCTATCAGAATCATAGGTACCCATATTGGGTATTGATCTTGGTTAGAATTTTGAAATAATATCATCTCGAGGGGGAGTGTTAAGTTGTCCCACATAGGAAACATGTTGAGAGCTCTCTTAGTTCATAGAGGTGAAGGGCAACTCATCTTATCATCAATTGATTTTAATATGAAGCCCGGATCCCTTCTTAACAGGCGAGATCACTTCTATGTGTGCTTTGAATAAAGCTCTTCTCACACAATAGTCTTGGTGATTTCAAGATAACTTAGGCAGGCTAACATTAGCAGACACTAGCAAAATGAAACTCAATACATTGTGGAAAGAACTAAGGCTATATGAATTTTGCAGATGGATACAGCTTTAAAGTGTAGGTGGCCAATAATGTAACGACTGTATTCCCTTTTCAATAAAAAAAAACTACATAAAAGTGACCCAGTTCTATAGACATGCTGCATCATAAAGCCACTCAATCCCAAAATAAAAATAGAAAAAAAAAAACTAAATTAAAAATATCAGTTTAGCAAATAAATTATCAAAATTTGGAACAACAGAAGCCACAATTGTTAATATAAGCATCTGGCGCCCAATGCAATATTTTATATTTCTCATAGAAAAGAGGGATCAAACAAACAAGTGTAGGCATCACTCTTGTAGTTAAACTTAATGGAATGAAAATATATAAGGATTTATAGCTCACTCCTTAAATGAAGAAGATATTAAGTTGTGGTTTTAAATAGAGGTTCAGATTTACAAGAATGAAATCCAAACAGAAAAACACTTTCTGATGCACAACTAAACATGATCTTACCTGTCAAAGCATCCCCATTCTCATTCCCATAATATCTTCCAGTTATACAACATCTCTTGAAAATCATTTTATTTTCAGTGAGGGTCCCTGTCTTATCAGTCAAGATATACTCAACTTGTCCCAAGTCTTCACTAATTGCGGTGCTGCCAAGTACAAGAAACGGAATAAAATAAACCAGGTATCCCTAAATAACTCAGGAGCCGTTATCATTATAAACACATTTACAGGTTCTCACTTGGCCGCATGGGATCGAATCCCTGTCTCTAGATCAACCATCTGATCATCCCAATCAATAAATTTAGCATATAACCCTTTAACAAGATCCAAGGAAACCTGATGCAGAGAAAGGAATTATTATGAATACCAAACACGGTTCATATTACATAAAGTTAATGCATTCCCACTCAAAATTTGAAAACCATGCAAATGCTTCAAATAACATTATATGCATTTTATGTGGAATATTTGAACTTTAACTTGCTTTAAGCACACAGACTTAAAAAGAAACTAACTTAAGATAAGTACCTGATAACCAAATTACAATTATAAAATGACTTCAATGCTCAAAGCTTCACCTTTATAGATATAGGAATCATAATGGAGCATAGCAGCTCAAATCGCAGAGGGATGACTAGGAGTTCATACCAAGGACCTTCTTTTGGATACTGAACATACCATAGCTGCAAAAGAAAATCCAATATTCTGTTGATTAGTTAATAGAAAATACGGGGTATACATATTAAATGGAAGAGGTGGCAGGAACTTATACGGAGTGTGAAAAGTGGACTATTCATCAGTTCATATCTCTAATGCAGTTGAAATTTCATTCTTACAAACAATGGAAAATAGAGAACATAAAACATTAGTCTGAAATAAAATTCTACTGGACAATTGCACAGATAAAATAAAAGGCACAAAGGACTTTTACATATTAATTCTTCAAAGCAATAGCAAAGTAAACAGCAAGCGATAAACAAAAAGGTCCAACTTCCTCCCTTTTAGGGGATGAAGACAAAGGACCGAAGATTTAGTTTAGGATAAGATGCCAGCTACTGACACAGTTGATATCTGAGAGCAAGGCTAAACTCAAACACCAGGGTAATTTACCAGCCTTTTTCTTTTGAGTTCATCAACAATAAAAATTTCAATCTGCTTGATACAGTTTCAAATTGTCTGAGATAGCGTCCGCACTGAATACTAAGGTGAAAACCAAGTAAACATTCTTTGTCAGACTCACCTTCCTTGCTTCGGAATCCTTCCAGACATTCCCAGCTACACCTAGAACAATAACAACAACAATTTGAAAAACAAATATGGCTCCAGTTAATTTGTCAATCATGGCATCTACAGCTGTGAGCTTTGGTTCAGGTATGCCCCTACTCATGCCCAGCTTGGTTTCATTGCCTGTCATTGACAAGGGGTAAAGACAAGAATTTAATTAATTCATTTTCTGAACTAGAATCGAACAATATTATATAACTAGAAGAAAGTGAGAGTCAATAGAAATGCACTTTTCTTTTAATTATAAACAAACGTTGTATGCGATCCCTGAAATGTGCTTATGCCATATTAAAGAGGAAAGTCAATGAAGCAAGAGATATTCATAATTATGTACACAAGTGGTTCAATCACCCAGACAAGCTTCCCCTGTTCTTCATTATTATATACAACTACAAGGTAGAAATCCACCTCTAGCCTTTTCTTCCTTAACTCGCCAACTAACAGATCTCCTTCAACACAACTTTAAAAATAGACACAAGAAGATCCTAAATTCATATACTCTTTTACATTGTAAGATATTTTTTCAGAAGTAAATTTGACTGACTTGAAACAGAACAAGGTACAAAAAATAATTGGATGATACTGATATTTTCATATGCTGAACAGACTTGCCTGTGTATATCGCAACTCCGCATGCCCATTCTGTGTTCCTTAAGTAGCATGATTGAAGAAGTGTATTGTTTATTGTCAAGGGGCACACATCATTATCAAGAAATGGAGGAAACAGACGCATGTTTGCATCAAACCTCCTAATATCTTTATCAGGACTAGGGCACTCAATTACACCCTGCACAAGTGAAAAAAAAAATATAATAATAATAATATATTATAATTATTATTATGATGATGATGATAAAAATAACTTTTCCCAATCAATTTCATATATTTTTAAAACATGGGTAAATCTTGCCTTAATTTTTTGTAATAACTCCACATCTATTCCCAGGCAAGCAGAAGGTATCCCCCTTGTCTTCAGGTCAGTCTCTCCATCAAGTGCTGATGTCTATAAAACACAAACATGGACCCCAAAATCAAACAGGTGCATGCATTTGCAGAAGAAAAGCAAAATCATTTTGGATCTTTATAGTTCTAGGAAATCATCACAACTTTTGAGGATCCATTGAACCACAAGAATCAATACCAGCATTACCAGAAGGTGAACAGCACAATCTGTTACTTCATGGAACAACACACAGAACAGCATATGCTTAAACTTTAACAGTACGTAGAAACCTCATGTACTATTTTATTTCCATTGTAACAGAATAGTAGAGAGAGTACAAAAATCAATAAGGTAAGCATATCACATCTTAACATTATTAAAATAAAACCGTAAAAATACCAAAACTCTAGATATAACTAAATACAATAAATTAACATAGAACAAATCTATAACATAACAAATTCTTCATTCCTTAGAAGATTGAAATGTGATGCAAGTAGTAAGATTGAGAACCATAGAAGTCAATAGCACTGCTATTGTCCCTCCGCAGAGTGGCCAGCTGTCCACCACCACTGCTACTTCAAAGTGCGGTTATGCACTCAGGCAGTAGCGGCTTGTGGCGGCAGGCATGTCGGAGTGGAGATATAGCTATTATTTATCAAGAGCAGCAGTGAGGAGAGTGAAAATGAGAAAGAAATTAACTATTAGATTTTAAATCTAAATAATTTTTATTATCTATCAAACAAAGTAGTATCGATCTAATTATTTATGCTTACATAACTATGTATAAGACTTTATCTATTAGTTCAAATTATAAGATGAGATTAATTTATAAGTTTTTCATATGTATAATTTTATTTTTCTTCAAATTGCAGACATCATTCTATTCACTATCTTGCTAAAGAGATTTAGAAATTCAAACATTGTTTACTGCTATCCGAGGTTGACAATTATGTTGAGAACACTTTAATATCCACTCTAACAAAGATGATTGGGTTGACTTTGTAAGAATTAAAAAAATTGGTGTGATGTACCATGCAATATCAACTGTGCATGAAGCCACTTCATCTCCCAATATTGGTACTGTTCCTCATGACTATTGAAACATACTAAACTTTACAACTCAAGTTTATTCGATAGATCAAATCTAATTTAACATGGAAAATACTATTGCAAAATTAACTCTGACCCTTTCCTATAGTTGAAAAGTAGGAACTCATGTAATTTGTTCAACTTAGAATATATCAAACAGAAATCACGATAACTACATAATATCTTGTGCTTTGATCTCTACGACCAATTATCAACTCACAGGTTCTTAGTACAATTATAAAGGATTCTTATTCATTAATAAATTAAATTGTTGGACTCAAAGATGACCAGTAACTGGGTATTATTCATCCAATAGAAGAAATAATGTTTACTTTTTGACAAGCACACGAATAGAAAATTATCACAAGGAATGTTGGTGGCTTAACTTTCAAAAAAATATAAAACATAATAATGATAATAATAATAATAAAGAAAGAAAAAACAAGGTACACATCTTCTAGCTGCTAGACTTTATTATATTTAAGCCACCTTACTTGTTGTACCATATATTTCCTCATTTTCCAAATTCAGTCAAGTAACATGTTTTTTGAAAAGTAAGGAGATTTTATTAGAGAGAGAAAAACTACAAATGTTTAGAAAGTGAAAAACGAAACCTAAAACTTGAGGCACATCTGAAAGGTCTGAAACATTTGGGCTGGATTAGATTTACAGTACATAAAAGTCTCCAGTTCAGGAGCATTATAGCCAAGCAATAAAGTACTCTCCATTTGCAGCTCCAGGCTCTACAAGGAAATCAGCCAGATTCTTTTCTGATACCGACGAATCATCGCAACATTGAGAGGGAAAAATATAGTATGAATGTTTACTTAATAGAGAAAACAACGACCAACGGAATATCTTCGGTCCCGATTGTAGGTCGATTCCCCATACCGTCAATGATCCTTTAGACCTCTGACTCAACATATTTAAAGACTCCCTATCAAGCCCTATCTGGCCAATAATCTAATTGGAGTAATTTGACGCAACAATATAATGAAATGAATTTCCAGCAGACCCAAATAACTAATGTGCTACCATCAATCCAAAGCGAGTTGCTTCCCTTCAAGCCCAACATGAATATACCACCAATGATCATTCCTCCCAACATCGCTATGATTCGTCGACATCATTTTCACTTCCAAACACGTGGTGACATGTAATACTATAGAATATAGAATACTGATCTTAGGATATACTAGCCTCCAACATTGCTACTCAATCCACTGATCAAAACACTAGATGGCAACAAACACCAGGAGATAAACACTGATGGGAAAATTAAATTACCTCCACATAGCAAAGACCTTGAGGATCTGATGTACCAAGCAAAACAAGATCACAAGGAACCTCATCATTCTCACGCAACCATACTAAGTTTCCAACACGAATATCTTGGGCTTGAATCTAACATAAAAACAGAACAAGGTAACAGATTAATATGAGAAAAGTGGAAGATGAAAACAATAAAAGGAACTAGAACTTAATTATATAAATATTTTAAAATCCATGGCAAAGAAACTACACATAATCTCAATATTTTATGATTGATACATTGCATGCATTACTGTGTTTCAATTGAACTAATAAACCCTCGTGCACACAAGGATCAGTTTCACAGAGAGTGACCTCAGCTACAAGTACGATTTTATCTTGTGCCAAATTAAAGGTCAACCAAGTTCTGTCCACAGCAGGTCCATCGCCTTCTCCTCCCCACCCCCACCATCAATTACCAATTAACATAGTAAGCTTTTTTTCGGTTTTTTTTTTTTTTCAAATCTTTTTTTACTTTTTTTACTTTTTTTTTTAAATAAAAAAGAAAAGAAAAAATCACATAGATGAGTTACCTACCCTCCTAAATGCAACAAGATTTCCATCTGTTGTGCAATTTATGCAGAAACACCATATTGATTATTATTTCTATTGATATTCACTAATATATATATGTGTGTGTGTGTGTGTATTTATATTGACATGGATATATATGTTTTGTTTAATAAAAGCTTAAGTAACACAGAAGCTGGATTTGAAGACGGTTAGATTGCTTTTACTTTCACCCACAATCCTTCCATCACAAGGTACATGCACTTCCATGCATTCAGCCATCTTATTAGTGGTGTAGAGATTCTTGAATTAGACACATCTGTCACCATCAAATAGCCACAATACTATCGCATTCATCATATAGTTATACATTTTCTTCATTTTTTTTTCATCCCCAATCTGCTCTTTTTTGTGAGAAAATGTACATATAACAAAGGATCAAGAAGCATAGCCATATTTTTGGAAGGTAGATATGTGTTCATCTGACTGGATTGCTAATTTACGAGAAAACAGCGGATCTTAGAAGTGAAAAAGGGAAGCATCAATTAACCAAGTCGATAATTAACAAACCAGTTTTCTGATTCCATGCCTCACAATCCAAACTTCCTTCTCATTTGCTTGTTTATCTGAGAGATATCTGTTGTAATCATCCCATGCTTCTTTTGTTGCAGAGACTGAAAATATGAATATAAGGGGACCCCATGTACTTGCAGGATTCACAGGTGTAATCAGAGACCACAGTTGAAGGCAAGCAATCAGCAAAAAGTATTGGTTCATGAACCGGCTGGAAGGAAAGTAATAATTCCTCAGATATGAATAATAAAGGATGAGAAGAAAAGAAAAGCATGCTTTACACTTTACAAGGGGGATTGCACATACTGATCCCACAAGATATACTGATGATAACTTGACAGAAAAAAATATTTGGTCAGGATTAAGTTTTCATACTGATAACAGCAAATAAAACACAACAGAATAAAAATATAAATAAAACAATATCCATATTTATATGCTAAAAGATGAGCAACAATACAATAGCGCAAGCAAAAGCGCATGAAATGAGATGTGTGAATATGCATTAAAAGATTGTATGCTTCTTTTTGCCTTAAGAGTGGACATTCAAACAACTCATGTAACTTTGCCAATAGATATCTGTGAAAATCATGAGAAACAACTAAAGAGAATAAATAGATGTAAACAAAGAAACATAAATTGCAGAATCTTGTCAAAGTGGGTTGACATCTTAAACACTATAAAGCAGTGTAATTAATAATAATAATTGCTAAAGTGCATGAAGTAGGGGAGCTGATGTAGAAACAAGAAATGTTTACCTGAATTGTTCCCATAGGTTTTTCGGGAGAAAATTCCAGATGGTATATTTTCTGTTTGAAATGCGATTGTGGCAATACAGATCTTTTTCTAGACTGTCATCATTTATATATACATAGCGCTTCATGATCAATGTAATCGCATGGGATGAAGTTTAACAAGCTCAGGCCAAACCCGGCATGGAACTTAGAAACACTCCGTATGTGGCAATATCAACAAGGTTCTGCTAAACAAACAAAATACAATTGAATATTAAACAGTAAGAAAGAAAGCAAACATTTTTAGTCGACAAAAACAGAAGACATTTGTATTTATGTACTCCTCCTGAGGAAAACAGCATTAAGCTGTCATACATGGGCCTTAATGAAATAACTAGTCCTCTATGTTTTACTTATTTCAGAAATTTACCAACTGGAAAGCACACTTAAGTGGAAGCTATATAATTCAAATGATTACATTCACTCATTCCGAGTCTCCGACTTCTACAATTAGAACTACACAATCTATTATCAGTTCATGCCACATCTCCATTTCACCACATTTTGCATTATTTAATCTACCAGCCTCTGGTTCTTGATCAATTCCAAAATAATTAAATATAGACCATTGTATAATCCCCAAATCAAGAAAAAAGGTTGTTATTCCAGCATAATTAACCATGCATCACTTTACTATATTCAATTGGTAGAAACAAAGCTATTATCCACCTACTAGGCTAATACATGACTCAATTCCATCTTCCTTGATCATCAAGTACTCATGAAAGCTATGCCTTTCAAAAACCAGGAAAAAGTCATGCAAATTAACCACCCTTGTGTCCTGCAATACTTTCTCTAGAACATTGATCACGATAGTCACTATGTTCTGTAATATGAAATTCGCCTAACGCGCATGCTATGCCATTCAAAGAATTCCACACTTCCCTTCATTCGTCTGCGGAACTCAAAAATCCAAATTCAAGTTTTTTTATATCTATTATTCCATCACCTACAAAGTTCTCAACTGCAAGCAACTGTACAGACACATTCCAATTGAGCAATAATTTTAGCTCCATCATACGCATAAATCAAAATCGACACCATTGTCCTCACAGCTGATTCAAGAAATGAAGCTCCGCCAAACATCACAGGATAAAACGCGAAAATTACCTCCTAATCAACGCCCATCAAACTTGCGACTGGCTATCCAATCAAGAAACAATCATCGAAGACAAATTCCGACGGGATCCGACCCGAGGCCCGAACAAGCATTCCCGAGGCCTTACTTCGGATTGCAAAATGCGAAGGTTTGATCGCACCAGTCAACGACGGCGCATTCTGTGTCGATGAATATGCAGAGGATCGAAGATGGAAAATCGCGTTCTTAGAAAACGCGCTTCGTAGTCCGGCAAAATGCGCTTTTGAATATTATTTATTATCGGCCCAAGGCCCAGTTCACTAATGTTCCATTTGGGCCTGACAAAAGTCTGCATTTCTGCGAAATTGGAGCAGAAAGTCGCGTTTTGAGAAACGACGCTTCTTACTCCC
Source organism: Andrographis paniculata (assembly GCF_009805555.1). Classification (NCBI taxonomy): domain Eukaryota; kingdom Viridiplantae; phylum Streptophyta; class Magnoliopsida; order Lamiales; family Acanthaceae; genus Andrographis; species Andrographis paniculata. The sequence goes on from NW_026137589.1 coordinate 3,165,691, forward strand.
CCAAAATGCGCTTTTGAACATTATTTATCATCGGCCCAATCCCCAGTTTACTCATGTACATTTGGGCCTGACAAAAGTACGCACTTCTGCAAGATTGGAGTTGGAAAGAATCACGTTTTAGAAATCGCGCTTCTGACTCTGCCAAAATGTGCTTTTGAACGGTATTTTCCCACCAGTACTTCAAACAGATTAAATAATTTAATTTTAATTTTAATTCGACTGTTTATTATCGTCTCAGAATTTTGATCCATATACATGTCAAAATTCTTGAATAATTAAGTCAAAATATTTGAATAATTATTTTTTATTATATTGTCATATTAGATTAATTTTTGTTAGTTTTAATATAATATCTATAATAAATTAAATTATTTAAAATTTAATTTAATTTAAATTAATATATATGAGTTAATTATTAAATTTAACTCCTGCCATATAAAATTATATTTATTTGACAGAATTTTCAAAAAAAATGAATGGTAAAGAAAAATTAAAAAAAAAAATTGTATTTTTTTTACTAAAAATAAAAGAAAATAAATTTAAATATTAAAATGAATAATTATTTTACATATATAAGAAATATATTAATTAATTATGATATATTATAATCTAAATTGGAATTTAAGTTGAGAGTATGAACCTAATTCAATTTAGTATCATATCGGATTAGTGTTACATCATATACATAATTTATTAAAATTCTTACCTAAGATCAATTATTTTGTGTCGGGCTTATACTATGGTATTAGGTTGTCATAACATTGTCTATTTTGGCAGACATAGGCTTTGTTTAGGTTGAGATTTTTTAAGGTTTTTAAATTTTAAAAATTTTAAAAAATTTAAAATAAAATAAAAAAAAATATATTTAATTTGATATCTTTTAAAAATATATATATATTTATTGTGATAATTTTTTGAAAAATAAACAGTGCTAAATAAGTTAGCCAAAGCCCAGTTCCTACTGTCCATTTGGACCTGACATTTTGACAAAGTACCATTATTGTGTTCTTCCCAAGTTCGAAGTGCGCAGTTCGCCTCCTGCCTACCTCGTCTTCGGCTCCTCGCATTCGCGCAGTCATCCGTCCGTCAGCAGAGCGGTTTCTCTTCTTCCTATATTTTTCATCGGCCGGCGTTGTCTCCTACAGCTGCGAAGAGGTGAGGGGAATTGTAGATTCAGTGTTTCCTTCTTATTTTGAAGTAATTATGCGAATATTTCAAGCATATGCAGCCACTTTTACCGCCGACTGCTACCAACGCTTCTTTGATCTAAAATTTGTGTCGAAGAAGAAAATTCGATGGTTTCTCTGTTCTCCTTAAATCCTATCCGAGTCGATGGATGCTGCTCCGTTAAATACCAGGTAATTGCTTCCAATGCCTCGTCATTGGTGCTGCGAAACTGTACTCGAGTTGATTGTGTGTTTTCCTATGCTGCTTACTAGTTGCCTTCTTGTTATGTGATATAAAAATTAGTTGCAAGGCAGCATTTTTTTTTTTATTACGTACAAGACAGCATTTTTTTTTTTTTTTATTACGTACAAGACAGCATTTTTAGTAATTAGGTTTGTGGATTTTTTTTTATCGTTCCTTTCAAATTTGTGAAGAATAGTGCGATTTAACTTAATATTTTTTCTAGGATGCATTTAAGCATTCTTCAGGTAAGAAGCTACGTGTTAGAGCTTCTGTTGCTACATCAATGCCGCAAAGCTTACACAATAAGGCTGAAAAGTTGGAGAAGTACAGGATTGGTGTGCTTGGCGCCAGTGGATACACTGGCTCTGAGGTAGCATTCATCTTCTTTGTGTTATGTGAGATTAATTATTACGGTACGTTTTTAGGATCAGTTTTCTGTTCTAGCATCCTAGTGATGATTTTGTTTAGGGGTTTTAATACACACACATATGTATATGTATATATTAATAATTTAACTAGGACTCTTCAACAAACCATCTCACAAGTCCACAACAATTCATAACTCAAAAACCTATTCATTGATGTGTGTTTGGCCCTATTGTAACTGCTGTTTGAAGCTTGTGGGCTCTACCTCTTGTAACTGGTTCCGGAACTAATATGATTGGATCAGCGTTTGTAGTGATGCTCAAATCAACATTATTAGTAGATGTATGCACTCCAAGAATGTGATAGCTTTTGAGTTACCATGCAGTGATTCACAAATATTAGTTATGCTTTCTTAAATTTACTGTGTTATTTTATTTTGGGTGCAGATAATCAGGTTGCTTGTGAATCATCCAAACCTTCAAATAAACCTGATGACAGCAGATAGGAAAGCTGGACAATCGATTGGGTCGGTGTTTCCTCATTTGGTAAAGCAAGTATGTGTTCTTCTATCTTAGGTTTTGCTCTTATTGTTGATCACACTTTTTTTATTGTATCTAAGCTTTTTGTTGAACATTGATCCTTTTATCATCTTTGATATTTAATTTTCCATTCTTGAGTTGAATCTTGAAGTCTTTGTATACATTTGATTCTACAGGACTTGCCAAATTTAGTTGCTGTAATGGATGCAGATTTTTCCACAGTGGATGCTGTGTTCTGTTGTTTGCCACATGCAACAACTCAGGTTACTTTATATATATATATATATATATATGCTTATGTGTATTAGGTCTCACAAAAATATATGCACACTAAAGAAATTGAATTTGGTTTCTGTTCTTTCATATGCTAATCTATTTGTCATCTTTACCATAAATTTGGCAGGAAATTATCAAGGGACTTCCAAGTAGTTTGAAGATAGTTGATCTATCTGCGGTACTTATGGTTTCTTTAATACTCTTAGTTCAAGTTTTAAGTGTTTTTATATCTCTTAAATTAAGAAATTTCTGGGTAATTTACTTTTTACTTGCTCACCATTATCTTATCCATCTTTTGCTATGCAGGACTTTCGGCTTCAAGACGTAAATGAATATGAGGAATGGTATGGTCAACCTCACAAGGCACCTGAATTGCAGGTTCAGATTTTCTTGTATCATGGTGTCTACCCTTTGCATTAATTTGTGAAGTCTGATTTAAGACTGCTACCTCCATCATGCCCCCCCTTCACAAGCACTACAAACAGGAGAGAAAAGCAGAGAACTTTTGATGAGTGTTCATTGTTCTGGTAAATGCAGAAAGAAGCCGTATATGGCTTGACGGAGATATATAGACCCGAGATCCAAGCTGCGCGCCTAGTAGCCAATCCGGGGTGTTATCCAACCTCTGTTCAGCTTCCATTAATTCCCTTGATAAAGGTTGGGTCTTGTATGCTTGTTAGTACTGATAAAATCTCATACGGCGTACATGGGGTTAACAATCTAATATATATCACGGTACTACAATATTGTGATCAGTCTTATCCTGAACTGAGTAGTTTGTCGTGTGCACATGAATTACAGAACTGACGTGAAATTTCAGTTAATTAATTTTCCTTGTATTGTTGGTTGGCCTAGGACTTACTGAACTTTCAAATTGCACTATTATTATTATTATTATTTTATTGTTTCTGTTATCCTAATTTGGATTATACCAAGATTAGTTTCAAATTGGGAATATGTTTAAATCTCATGATCTGATACTGCTTTTGACAAAAGTGGCATGGCAGTAAAAATGATTTTGTTTTACAGGCTAATCTCATTGAAGTTGAGAACATCATTATTGATTCCAAATCGGGTGTAAGTGGAGCAGGTTCGAACTTTGTGCACTTCTCTTACCTTTTAAGGAAAATAAACATTGATTTATTATTGATGAACCTTACAATGCAGGACGTGGAGCCAAGGAGGCGAATCTGTACACAGAAATAGCAGAAGGAATACATTCTTATGGTGTAACTAAGCATCGTCATGGTATGTAAAAAATGTATATATTTCTTTTCCCATATTTTGGAAATGCCTATTTTTTTAATTGTGATTATGATTATAATACAAGAATGATGTGATTTATAATTTCCAGTGCCGGAAATCGAGCAGGGGTTATCGGAGGCTGCAAAAGCAAAAGTAACTGTCAGCTTCACCCCACACTTAATGCCAATGGTAATATAGCATCTCTGTAATTAATTAAGTGGATCTTTTCTCTATTCTCACCCAGTTTGATTGTTTCTTTTTTCCCCCTCATACCCGTTAGTTTGATTGCTTTTTTCTTTACTCGCTCTGTTTCTTCAGAGCCGTGGAATGCAATCAACTATATATGTGCAGATGGCTTCAGGAACAACTACCAAAGATCTATATCAACATTTACAGAAAGTTTTTGAGGTACATGTCCATGATTTATTTGTCACAGGCAATGGTTTTTACACCCTACCCTAGTATGTTTATTTTGTTTTTTAGTTTTTGCTATTTGTTGACACGATAAATTTTGAATTAAATTACCAACTCATGAAATATAAAAGAATATAGTGTTAATAATCCTGTGTTCTCCTTTCAGCTGTGATTTACCTTCACATAAAGACTATTATTTACGAATCAAGGCCACACTTCATGTTTTTGGATTTTAGATGCTACCTAAGCAGAATCGACACATTACAGACTGTCTACATTTGGATATTGCATTTTTGTTGGTGGAAAAGTAACCATCAAATCGTTGTTGCTAGATCTAGCACGAAAGTTAAATATCGAGCCTTGGCTTAGCAACCAATGAGCTTTTTTGGATCAAACAATTACTTTTAAAACACAAGTTTGTCAATGTTCTGTAAATGAAAGCATTTTGTGATAATCAGGTTATGATGAATATTGTTTTGAATTCAGTATTCCCCTAGCGAACGAAACATAGCGAAATTGATGCTCAGTTTCAATGATGAGTTTGTAGTGCCCAGTTTATGCATATACATACTAATTTATATTTTGTATTCGGGAATGAATTGAATTGATTCCACATACAATGCCAGGTTATCCATTCTTGGTAAAATCCATTTCTTATATCATTGTTGTTTCTTTGCGCGTTCAGCATGAAGAATTCGTTGTTTTGTTACAAAGTAACGAAGTTCCCCACACCCGGCATGTGAGGGGGTCCAATTACTGCTTGATAAACGTGTTCCCTGACCGCATTCCCGGAAGAGCAATAATTATCAGTGTTGTAAGTTGGTTCTCATTTTTATCCTCCCCTATCCACGCGTATATACAAAACCTTTGTTTTAAATCCCGGCCGCTAACATGAATTCATGCTGTGCAGATCGATAATTTGGTCAAAGGTGCTTCTGGTCAAGCCCTTCAAAACCTCAACTTGATGATGGGAATTCCAGAGAAAACTGGGCTCCTTTCAGCTCCCCTTTTCCCCTAATATATATATATATATATGTGGGTGAGTTATACATACATATTGGCATTTTATTAAAGCAGCTGCAGTTTAATTTTATGTTTGTATGCATTTGTGCGTGTTTTGTCATTATGCTTTTTTTATTTTATTTTTTTTTTTTCAGGTTGAATTTTATCTTCAGAAGGGAAACAGCCAAACGCTACCGAAAACTTTTCAGCTTATATGGTGTAATTTATATAAGCTATAGTTAGCTGGCCACGAATCTTGAATTACAATAATGTTTTCTAGGCTATCTTATGTTAATATACGTTTTCTCGTCATAGATCATGTTTCTTCTTGTTGTAGACTCCGGAAGCTTTCGTATAAATTTATTTGGTGTTCATTCGACTAATAATAGTCGTAATTGAGAATTGTTGCAACAGGAATGGAAGAACTCGTGCTAGCGTTGATGATTCCCGACTTCTGAAGGCTGCAATAGCTATGGCTTTGTCCATTTCCCGTCTTGTGTCCATCGGTAAGCTTTGTAATGTTTTGAATGTAAAATTGATTTTTAGTATAATATAAAAAATTAAAAATAGGTGTTTGATTTGATATTTTTGGGGTGAAAAAATGGATGAATAGTGGATTGAAAAATAGGTGTGTTTGTTTGGGGGACTATTCATCTCAATTTTTTTTTTTCCAAAAATATCAAATCAAACATCTATTTTTTATTTATATTCAAAACATCGCGTCAACACCTATTTATAATACATCATACGGCTATTCAAATTCAAAAATTTTACTATTCAAATCAAAAAATTTTACTATTCAACTCCAAACTTAAATTCCAAATCTCCAAACAATTCTTATATCTCTTTCAGATTTTTCCTTCATTTGTGCAGTAGCTACAATAAAAATGCAGTTAATCTATAATAATTTTACTCCAATCATAAACTTCAATTTTTCACTCTAAAAAGTATATTCCATATATATTTCTCTTTTATATTATTTTACATAATTTGTTATATTTATAAATTACACTCTAATTTTAATTTATTTTTATAATATAATCCAAATATATATAATTACACATTATTTTTAAAAAATTATATAATTATATATCACTTTTCGAAAGATAAAATTATATATCATTTTTTAAAAAAATAAAATTATATATTATTTTTAAAAAATAAAATTACACAATATATTCTTAAAAAAATAACAAAAATACACAAATACCACACAAATTTCACTCCAAAAATGGAGTGGAGTGTACAGTGTTACTTCATATTTGTACAGTATTATTCTTTAGTAATACTGTAGCGGGCCTAAAAAAATGAGGGGAAGTTGGGGGTGGGTTGTATGTATCAATAATAATATTTTTATTTAAAATTTAAAAACATCTAGAAAAAAAAAAAAAAAAATGTAAACGCCAGCATTAATAGATTGTCAAGAGTATGACGTTATTATCATAATAATGGTATTTATTACAACATCACACACTGAATTAAATATCACCTAAAGTCAATCTTTTGCGTATTTTCGGGATATGTTTATTTGAGATATTTTTATATGTTTCATTAAATAATATTTTTTTTACAAAAAGTATTTTATTTTGTTTTATAAAATAACATAAAAAAATTATTGTTAAAATACAAACTATAAATATAAAATGCAAACACCATATACAAACAAATGAAATATGAAATACATTTCTTGAATCTTGAAATTATTATTACTGTTATTATTTGCTTTAACTATAATAAATATGTTGCCATTATATTTTCATCTTTTATTTTTTTCGAAGCTCTTTTATGTAGGACAATGATATTTTATATTAATTGATTTTTTAATTTTAATATTTTTTGTCGTCTAAAAATATTTTTCTTTCTAAATAGTTTTCTTTGTAATTTGTCATTATATCTTTGATAACGGAAATACTCCATTCGTCCAATTGAAATATTATCATTTTTCATTTTCGTCTGTCCCAAAACAAGGTTACCATTTTCTAATTTAGTAATTGTACTACCTACTTCACATAATAAATACCCTTTCAACTTACAATATATTACACAAATGTCATTATTTTTATATTACACCATACTAATAGGAATATTTTTGTCATTTTTACTACAATCTAATATAATACTAATATTCAAAAATCTACGTGCAAAAAGCAAATGTCACCCTTGTTGCGGGACGGAGGGAGTAGTATTTTCTCTATAATAAAACATATACTCCCTCTGTCTCTATACAATGGTCTTATTTACCATTTTTGTCTGTTTCAAAACAATAGTTTTATTTCCATAAATAATTATATCACCATAAAACTACCCTACTTTTTCATTGTTATTACACAATTGTTACTATTTTTTATTCTACTACACTCGTAAGGGCAAAAAAATCTTTTATTCATACTTTTTACCAACTACCAATATAATACTTCCTCCATCCCACTTACCATGTCCATGTTGCCGTTTCGGTCCGTCCCACATCTTATGTCACTTTCTTTTTTTTTTTTTGAAAAATGATTACCCATCTTAATTTTATTTTAAATTTTTCAATTTTCAATTTCTTTAATTTTAATTAAACTAATTAGTTATCTTAATCTTAATCTATAATGATTTATATTAAAAGTTAATTATTTTCATTAATATATTCTTAATTATCTACTAATTATACTTATCTTAAATTCTTGTATATACAGTGATCAAGACATCCAATGTGAGACGGATGTAGTATTAATATTCCTTAAATTTCGTGTCTAACCCAATTAAAACTATATTTATGATACGGATGGAGTATTATTTTTTTTGTCTAACATAAAAAAGTAAGGGTGTGTTTGTTTGGGGGTTTGGATGTTGAGTTAGTATTTGAATAGTAAAAATTTTGAATTTGAATAGTTTTGTGATGTGATATAAATAGATGTTGATATGATGTTTTGAATGTAAAATTAATTTTTAGTATAATATAAAAAATAAAAAATAGATGTTTGATTTGATATTTTTTGAGGAAAAAAATTGGATGAATAATGTAAATTCAATCCAATCCTCCAAACAAACACACCCTAAGTGTATTATTAATAAAAATAAAATAAAATAATGTACTATTAATTTTTACCACTCGTTTATTATAAAAACAAAATTATAGTATATTATATTAAAATTTCTTGCAAAAATAAATTTTTTTATGATATGTAATTATTATTTTGCAAAAACTGTTGTTTCTTATATTAAACCCTGAAGACATTAGTGATGGTAAATAAAACAATGCCATGGCATGCTGAATTAAATTCAACCTTATTGTTGAATTATACTCCGTCGGTCCAATAAAATTATATAAGTTTGATTAGCGCAATAATTAAAAATTATAATATTTTAATATTAAAATAAAATAAATTAAAATTAAAATAATTTATAAAAAATATTAAATAATTGAGCAAAGAAAAAAAAGTAGTGATAAAATTATTACTCTCTCTCCGTTCTAATGCAGTAGTCTTATTTATCATTTTTGTTTATCTCAAAATAATTGTCACTACTTTTTACACTAATACACTCACAAGTTTTTTACCCATTACCCATATAATATCAATATTTCTTAAATTCCGTGTCAAACATAACTCTTGACTATAATTTTGGGATAGAGGGAGTATTATTTATTAACATAAAAGTAATAAATTATAAATGAATAAAATTAGTTACCGTGCAAATTCAAATCTCACATTTAAATATGTGAAAAAAATTTAACTTTTTAAATCTCACTAGTATGAGGTCTTTTGGAGCAAATTCAAAAACTAATTTATATAAGATCAACCTAAAGCGAACAATATCATACTTAGTGTTTGAGAAAAAAAAAATATACATTAATGCACTATGGACGAAAATAAAAAGATGTATACATTAATACTACCGAACATAAAAGTACAATATTTTATTTTATAAAATATTAAATTCAAATTTTATTTAAATTCAAATAAAGGCAAAACAAACCCTGGATTCATGGGTCTCATTGTATATTTTATATTTTTATATATTCGTATTTTTCTCAAGCCATTTTGTATGTTCTTGTCGTTTGGTTAGATGTTAGGATTTTCATTTGTGATCGTATTTTAAATAGAAATTAATATTATTCACCTTATACAGCTTTTAATTGAAAATATATATTTTTTTTTTCGTCCCGCATTAAAATGTAAATTTACTTTTGGTGTGAGATGTAAAAAAATAATACTTCCTCCATCTTAAAATAATAGGACATTTGGGATTGACACGAGAATTAAAAAATAACAGTATTATATTGACAGTATGGTAAAAATATTTCTAAAAGATCAAAATATTTTTACTTTATGTAATTATTGTAAAAAAATTAAAGATAATTTTGTAAAAAAGGGAATCAATGACAAAAAATGGAAATTGAACTATTGTTTTGAGACAGTAAAAAATGACAAAATAGAACTATTATTTTTGGACGAATGGAGTAATATTTTAACGATAATGGATAGTTAAAAGTATGTAAAGACACTTTTGTCATTATTTTTTCTGTGTAAAAATAATAATATAACAGTAAAATAATAGTATTTGTAGAAAAATAGGTCCATAATTAGTAAAGAAAAGAAATAAATACATTAATACCGGACAAACGAAAATAAAAATATATATATTAACATGGGACAGAATAAAATAATATATACTAATGCAAGACAGAAGAAGTATTGTTTTTCTGATAAATATTAAAATTAAGATACTATTTAAATAAAAATTCAAATAACTATCTTATTTCAAATCATTTTCGAAAGGCAACAAAACAAATTATTTGTTGTTGAATGATTTTCACACAGGAACTCATCTTCTATCACCATTGTGGAATAAAATTCAATAAAATAATAATAAAGCTAAATTTTAATATAAATTTTGATAAATATTCTTAAACATTAATATTCCCACAGTCTCATTAACAATTTATCTATTTTTTTTTTTATTTTGGTCTGTCCCATAACAAAATATCTATATTTTTTTTAGTAATTGTACCATTTATCTAACATTACAAATATTCTTCCAATTTATAATATATTACACAATTGTTATTACTTTTATATTATACAATACTAATAGAGTTAATTTAATCTTTTTATCTTTATTTTTACTTTATTTTAATATAATATTAATATTTTTAAAACTTTGTAAAAAAACAAATGGATATATAGATATGAGACGGAAGGAGTATATATATTATATATACATCCATCAAATTTATGCATTTTTTTCTATTGATCCAAAAAAAATACTTAATTTTTTTTTTTTATCAAATAATTTTTATCAAATCAAATAATTTTTATCCAATCTAAAAACTATTTTTATCAAATCAAATAATTTTCTCAAAAAATATCAAATCAAACATCTATTTTTTATTTTTTATATTATATTAAAAATATCACATCAACGCCTATTTATATCACATCATACAACTGTTCAAATTTAACTCAAAATTCAAGAGTACGAAGGACAAAATTTATAAATCTATACACGTGTACGGTGGAGATTAAGGCGTGTGGCTCAAACAAAACGGACGGTCCGAGTGAAACAAGGATCCTTAAAGCGAGGGCAAAAGAGTCATTTCGCACGTGTGAATGGATAAGGGTTGAGGACGTGGCGAACGTGAGGTTGAAACTGGACTAGTGGAGAGTCAAAATCTTAGGGTACTGTACTGGCAAGTGGCAACCCAATCCATATCCAAATAAACCCAACGCCCACGCGTAGTACTGGTCACGTGTCACCGTTAGACCGTGTGACACGTGGCGCATCCGTCACGTGACAGGAGCAAGCTGATTGGGGTGTCCGTACGGATCCTCTATGGGATTTGGCAGACAGGATAATGTTGGAACTGGACAGCTGGGATATTTTTGCCTGCCCTTACCTTTTTCAACTCATTAATTAATTGTGTGATGTTTATGCCTTTGTCTCTACTCTCAAACTATAATTGTACAATTCCTCCGTATTCGATATTCTATTAGGGTTTTTTTTTTGTTTTTTTTTAATAATTAAAAATATATTAATAAAATTAATTATTTAGGGTTATAGTTTATAAGATAATTTATAAAATTAGTAATCGAAAATAATGAAAAATATATTAATAAAATTAATATTTTTTTATTCACAAATTGATGTCCTAATTTTTTATTTGGGACGTTCAATGACAATTATTGTCCTATTTTATTTTTCAAACACAAATTTTATGTTTTTATTTTTACTTCATTTATTACTTTTAATTTCTATTCCATAGTAAATTTGTTAATTCATAACAAAAAATAATTACTTAAAAACCGTACAAATATACTTTAAGGCAATAAAAATAAGACGAAAATAGTACAATTTAATAAAAATAATTACTATAAATTAAAATTAAAATAATTAATTAATCTAATAAAAATTTAAAAAACATCTAAATTATACTCTATGTTCCAAACAGGGTGCAACATTTGCTTTGTGCACGAATTTTTAGGTGGATAGTATTAAATACTCCCTCCGTCCCACATATTATCTTCACGTTGCCGTTTCTGTCCGTCTCACATACCATGTCACTTTGCTTTCTTGGAAAATGATTACACACTTTAATCTTATTCTAAACTTTTTAATTTAATTTTTTATTTAATTTTAATTAAACTAATTAGTTATTTTAATCTTAATTTATAATTATTTATATTATAAAATAATTATTTTCACTAATACAATCTTAATTATCTATTAATTACACCCCTCCTAAAATACCGTATTTTAGAGTGTAGCAGACATGTATGTGAGATGGAGGGAGTATGATAATTTATAAATTAGATGATGTGATGAAAAAATATATATATTTTTTTATTTTATTTTTTTATTTGAGTGATGTGATAGGATAAAAGGTGCGATAGATAGTAAACATAATTAATTATTTTCTATTTTGAAAATATTGCATGATGTTTGAAACATACCAAAAAAAAATATTACAAAGTATTTAAGACGGAATGAGTAATATTTAAAATATAATTTTAAAAAATATTTTTTTTATAAAAAATTACTTAAAATGTAGAATAAGCATAATGAAAAATATAACATTAGATGTATAACAATGCGATTACAATTACAAAAACAAGGTCAAGCAAAATGCATTCAATTACAATGTTAGCTAATACCATTTTCAACCAATTACTTTATATTTGCCGTAGCTACAGTGAAAATGCAGTTGATCTGTAATTTTATTATAATCATAAACTTCAATTTTCACTTTAAAAAATATATTTCCGGTATATTCTTCTTTTATATTATTTTATATAACTTTTTATATTTATAACCTCAACTTTAATTTATTTTTACAACATAACCTATATATATATATAATTACACATTATATATTATTTTTTGAAAAATAAAATTATATATCACTTTTTAAAAAATAAAATTACACATTATTATTAAAAAAATTAAATTATATCAATTACCGAAAAATAAAATTACATTTTATTTTTTTAAAAATAAAATTATACAATATATTAAAAAAAAATAACAAAAATACACAAACTCCACAAAACCAATGGGTTGGAGTTGCTTTAACCTTAACACCACAAAACCAATGGGTTGGAGTTGCTCTAACCTTAAGACCATCCACAATGAGAGAGATGTGCCACATCACTATTCTTTAAAAATAAAAAAAAAGTGATAAATATTTTGCTTCTCAGCATCTCTGCAGAGATGCATGCTGCCAAGATCTTATCCAATTGTCATGATATATATTATATATATTTTTTGTTTTTGTAATTTATATTAAATTTATTATTATATTTAAATTTTGTAATATTTTTATAATTCATAATATTTTGTATTCTACAAAATGATATCAATATTAAATATATTTTATCAATTTAAAATATATAAACACAAATATTATATAATTCTATTGAACAAATCAATATTAATAAATTTAATTTAAATTATTAACTAAAATATAATTATAAATTTTAAAGTAATTAAATAATATAAAATTATAATTAAAAAATAATATATATAATATGAAAATAAAAATTTATTAAAAAATTAGGATGAATATCTTTGTTGCGAATATAAAATAGAAGAGAATATCTCTACTGACGTGGCAGAGAGAGAAAATGACGTTGATAACAAAAATAGTGGGTATCTCCGAGTGGTCTAATACCAGAGAAAATGACGTTGATAACAAAAAGTAGCGGGTATCTCCGAATGGTCTAATACCATCCGCAGGAGATGCGCCACATCACTATTTTTAAAAGATAAACATAAAAATTTGAGAGATATTTTGCATACTGAGAGATGTTATCCAATTGTCATGTGTCCCAATTCACATGGCATTATGTATATATATATGTATATGTATAATATATATTATAAATGTTTTATTTTTGTAATTTATATTGAATTTATTGCTATATTTAAATTTAGTAATATTTTGTATTCTACAAAATAATACCAATATTGAATATATTTTATCAATTTAAATTTTAAAAAATATAAATACAAATATTATATAATTCTATTGAACAAATCAATATTAATAAATTTAATTTAATTTATTAAATAAAATATAGTTATAAACTTTAAAGCAGTTATAATATAAAATTATATTAAACAATAAATATATTTAGTTTATAATTAATTATACATGCATAATTAATTAAAACTATAATTTAAAAATAATATATATATAATATGAAAAAAAATTATTAAAAAATTATAATAAATATCTTTGTTGCGAATATAAGATAGAAAAGAGTATCTCCGCTGACGTGACAGAGAAAAAATGATGTGGATAATAAAAAATAATGAAGATACCAAAAAATGGATATCTCCATTTCTGATGATCTAAGTCCAAACCTGGGATGTATAATTGTGTATGTTTCGTCGGCAACAACAATGCGTACTCGTATTCATTACAAAGAGCGGATCCAATTTTTTTTTGGACATTAGATAGATATGTAAAGGACATGGGACACAAATGTAAACGTGATTTAGGGGTGTATTCAATTTAGATTTTGTAGAATTTTGTTGGATTTTCAAAATTTGAGTATATTCAATCAAAATTTTTGAAAATCTTTTTAAAATTTGGAGATATTCAATCAAGACTTTTAAAATTCTTTTAAACTCTGGAGGTATTCAATTCAGACTTTTTAAAATATTTTAAAACCTTGAGGTATTCAACAATCCACATACTTTTAAAGTCTATGGATTTTAATAAAAAATTGCGAAAATTTTGTATAAGATAGAATCTCTCCTCGTGAACAGAGATTTGGATTCTTAAAATTATTATTATTATTATTATTATTATTATTATTGTTGTTGTTGTTGTTATTGTATAGATAAATAATATGATAATAATATTATTATAATTTTTAATAAAAATAATAATTTAAAATTAAAATATATTAGAAAATTATTATGAGTTTTTTATAATATATATTTTTATATTATGAATATAATTTTAAAAAATATTATTATCATAATAAATATGTATTATTGTGGTCTTTTTTTTTTAATTATCGAATATATTTATCGAATACACCATATTATCATTCCGATGACGGTGAAATAGATATTTAAATATATATATTTTGTTGAACCGCTAATTTTTATTTATTTATTTATTTTAATAATTTCTTTCAAAATTCTTAAATTATATATATTTTTTATTTATATACATATTTATTTTTTATGTAAAAAAGTTATAATAATAATAATAATAACTAATAAAAAATATAAAACTAATTTAATATATTGAATGATAATATAAGAATAAAATTATAAAATTAAAAATAATAATCTACAATATAGTAGTGTTATAGATTTTACAATACTTCTAGATTATTAATAATTATATATTATTTATTAATATTAAATTTTATTTTATAAAAATCTAATATATATAATAATTTTAATTATAAATATATTATATTTATAAAATTTGTGTTTCATACAAATTTATATAATTAGTATATATTCAAAAAAAAATTATTTTACAATCCTACAAAATTCATATAAATCCATACAGAATTCAATCAAATCTGTAGAAATTCATCTAAATCAATTACTAAAATCCATCAAATTCAACGTAGACTTTGTAGATTTTCTAAATCCACATAAATCCATAAACCTTTTAAAATTCAAAAAAATCCATTAAAATCCGAATTGAATACACCCCCTAAGTTGTGTTTGGTAGTTGGAAGATAAGAACTTAACACAATCATAAATTCTCCATTTATGGCAATTCTTATAATATATCAAATATAAAATATACAATACATGCATGTCCCTTCAATTATTTTATTTATCACATATTAATTATATAGTGTCCCACGCATTCTATTTACGATTTAGCCTCGATTTAGATATATTTTGAAAGTATTTTATATTTGTTTAAAAAAGAAAATAGTGTAAATTGCAAATAAAACTTATGTATTGAATGTTATATTATAAAAAAATAAATAAATAAATATGCACTTTTAAGTAAAATTGAAAAGTTTGTTATGGAAAATACTTTTATGAATAGTATAAAAATCAAATCAAATATATATATGGGAAAATTAAAAAAAATGTCTTGTACGTAAGTTCAATTATCATTTTCGAATATATATTTTTTTTACTTGAGCAATTTAGGACATTATGTGTACTTCGAACATTATTTTTACTCTCCGGCGACGGGAAAACGCATGTGACCGTCACGTGCGCCTTCGTGGCATGGCTGGCGCATACGTGGACGCGCCGTTGCTGTGTTACCGTCCGCGTGGTCGTTGGACAGGTGACGTGAAATCATTTTTTTTTACTTTCGTAAATTAGGACATTATGCGTACTTTAAATATTATTTTTGTCCTCTGGTTGCAAAAAAATATATACGATAGAAATTAATGATTATATGTGAAGATAACAAAAAATAAATAAATAAGGGTATTGTAGGAATTTTAAGTGAATAAGGAGTAAAAAAGAAGAATTTAGTCTATATGGAGTAAATAGGAAATTGAATTTAGAATTAGGGAGTTTAATTGAAGTTACCCTTAATTATTTTTACTAATACATTTTTAATTATCTACTAATTATACTTATTCTAAATTTCGTGTCTACAATGACCAAGACACCCAATGTGGGACGGAGGTAGTATTATTCTTTAATTTCCTTGTCAACTCCTAACAAGAGATCTCTTCTGGGACGGATGGAGTATATATAAGGTGTATTTATTCATTGGATTTTGGTTTTGAATTTTAGTTTGAATAGTAAAATTTTGAATTAGAATAGTTGTTTGGTATGATATAAATATATATTGATGTGATATTTTAAATATAAAAATAAATTTTAATATAATATAATAAGTGAAAAATGGATGTTTGATTTTATATTTTTTTTAGAATTTCTTTTTTGGAATAGTACAATCATATCTAAAATCCCACAAGTAAACACATATTTTTTCCTCTCACAACACATCTTATCAAATACTTCATCCGTCCTACTTCTCATATCCACCTTTCCATTTTTGTTCGTCCCACTTATTTTTGTCACTTTCCTTTTTTGAAAAATAATTATACACTTTAATCTTATTTTTAAAAATTTAATTTATAATTATTTTTATTATACAATAATTATTTTTCACTAATACATTTTTAATTATTTACTAATTATACCCCTTCTAAATTCCCGTGTCTACAGTAACACAGACAAAATATCCGGGACGGAGGGAGTATTATTTTAATACGAAACTCTAACCAAATTTTTCCAAACACTCTTACCAAAGAATAATCATAAAGAAATTTTCAGTCGATTGGGGATATGAAATGACTAATGGACCTAATTTTGTAACGAATACATCGATAAATAGTAAAACTTATAATTATTGATCAACTTGTACAATTTCAAAGAAAGTTAATCGATAAACATGAAATAGAAGAAAATAATGGAACATTGGGAAAGCGAACATAAGTTAATAATATGTCGCTTAAGTTAAAAATATCTAATAAAGACTTAGAATATATATATATATATATATAGAGAATATTGTAAAAAATATTCCACACGTATACTCTATTATCACTTTTGTCATATATTTATCTTGTTGGCAAAATATATCCCACATGTTTATAAAAATCGCTATTTCTATCCTTTGGCCGCACGTGGTGTGAATTTCACGCGTGGGCAAATGACATGAATAACGACTTTTGTAAATATATGGGATATATTTTACTAGGGAGATAAATACATGACAAAAGTGATAAAAATGATAATAGGGTACAAGTGAGATATTTTTTGCAATATTCTCTATATATATCTATATATATATATGTATATACTGTGTGTCTGATACAAAATCCTTTTAAGAAAAAGGTGGGACATGTTCATTGACAAGTTTTCAAGCATAATGAACAAGACGACACCAACATTTTAAAATTAAATTGTTTATAATTACAAAAGATGGATGATCAATTATATTCCCCCTGTACCGTGTAATATGAGTATTTTACTGTATATTCGAGAATTTAGGTAAAATATAATTAGTAAGTAATTAAGAAATATATTAGTAAAAATAATTATTATTTAGTAAAAATAATTATAGATTAAGATTAAGATAAATAAATAGTTTAATTAAAATTAAAAAAATTATAAAATTTAAAATTTAAAATGCGATTAAAGTGCATAATTATATTTCCAAAAATAGAAAGGACAAGTTATGTGGGACGGACGAAAATAGAAAATAGGGACAAATTATGTGGAACGGAGAGAGTAGTACCTGAATATTTCAACATAAAAAATTTAAAAAAAAATAAAAAATAAGAGCATCGGGAAAAATAAATAAGTAAATTATTATACTATGATATTCTATTAAAATTTAGGTGAAGCTGTACAAAACTTATACTCTCTATGTCCCATAACTAGCTATCCGTTTGTTTTTTGTACGGAGTTTTAGAAATATTAATATTATATTTGAATTTAGTAGGAATAAAGTAAAAATTACTAAAATAACCTTATTAGTGTTGTGTGATATAAATGTAATGACATATGTGTAATATATTGTAAGTTGTAAGGGTATTTGTAATATTAAGTATATAATACAATTACTAAAAAAAAAGAAATGAATACTTTGTTATGAGATGGACTAAAATGGAAAAAAATAGATAATTTCTTATGAGACGGAGGGAGTATATAATTTCATAAAATTCCGTCAAATTTTTATATTTTCAAAATTGTGTCAAATTTCATAATAGTTTCATAAATTTGGCGTTTAGTTCCCTCGGCCGCCCTTATTCAACAATATTTGATTTACACGAGTCCAAATAGCGAATGAATTTTATAATTTTTATTTATAAAACTTTGAAATTACAAATATATTTATTTTTACTTATATTTAATTTAAATGAACAATAGAAAAAATCTTAAAAGTAAAACAACTAATTCTAAAAATAATTACTCATTCGCAATTTGAGCAAAGGCAAGTCAAATACAATTAAATAAGAATGGTCGAGGACATTAGACGTAAAATCTCAGGGAGTCTAAAGTAGTTTTTGTAAGTATAAGAAATTTTGTGCAATTTTATAAAATTACGAATGAATTTTGTGCAGTTTTATCTTTAATTTAAAATAATTTGTTTTGAGTTTGGATTGTATTTGAAAGTTTAAGTTTTTAATTTCAAATAGTATTTGATATAATATTTTGTAAATAAAAAAAAAAAAAAAAAAAAAAAAGAAGAAATGTACAACTAAATAGTAAATATTAAATAAATTTTCAAAACAAACACAGCAGAATTTAGTTGGGGCTATATAAAAGTTGGAAGAAGAATCATTAACGAGGTAGAAGCTTCGTCTAGATAGATTTCTTTTTTTTTTTTTTTTTTTGGAAAATCTTGAGAATATTAAAAGGATTTATATTTAATGTGATATTTTATAATAATAATAATAATAATAATTAAATTAATATAATATAAAACTTTCAAATCTATATATATTCAATTGAAGTTCATAACAATACATACAAATATCGATGATTCTAGAAGAATGGCATTAATTTGCAAGCTACTAGCAAGAAAGGGTTGCGCAACCTCTACTATTAGAGAGTTTAGTTATCACAAGTAAATTCATTACTCCCTCCGTCCAATTTCTATTGTCCTCAAGTATATTTGCACGATTTTTTAGGTTATTATTTTTTATTATGAATTGACAAATTTATCCATAATTGTACGATAGAAATTAAAAGTAATAAATGAATGAATGGTAAAAATGTAAAATTTGTGTTTAAAAAAAATAGGACAATAGTTATTGGACGTCCCAAATAAAAAAGTAGAACATTAATTTGTGGAACGAGGGAGTATTATTTTTTAAAAATTATTATTATTATTATTATTATTTTCTCCATTCTAAAAAATTTGTAAATTTTAGTGTAGATAAGGAAATTTTAAAAAAGTATAATTAGTAGTATTTATAAAATGTATTAGTATAAATAATTATAGTATAACAAAAGTAATTATAAATTAAAACTAATATGACTAAATAATTTAATTAAAATAAAAAAATTATAAATTATAAAATTATAAATAAAATAAAATTATATAATATTTTTCAGAAAAAAAAATATATATATAAAGCAAACGGAAAAAAAAACAAATGAACATAACATTGGACGTAGGAAGTATTAGTGTATAATTTGAAAGTTACTGCATTAGGCATTACTAAACACATTCCAGAGTAGGACGATTAAGAATGAATCAAATATAAATTGATATTTTTAAATTGAATGTGTTTAAAATCAATAAATTTATCAAAAATATAAATAGATCATTTTTTTAAGACAAAAATAATTATGTATGACGAGATAAAGAGTATTATTATTTACTCAATTCGTTTCAAAATAATTGTCCGATTTTGTCATCGTCTATTTTAAAACAATAATTTTATTTTTATTTTTTAACCAACTCCTCACTTTTTTACCAAATTATTCACATATTCTCATAATAATTAAATAAAATATGGCATTTTAGTATTTTAAAAATATTTTATATTCACTATTAATATAATATTATTATTTTTCAATATCAATCCCAAATATGGATATTATTTTTGGACGAAAATAGTATAACAATATTTACATTTTAACACATCTCAGTCAAAAACAGGCAGTGGATAAAGATTAAAGGCTGTCCTGTTTTGAATTTGCAGTAAATGCCAAGGTAAAGGTTAGTTTTCATGGCTGCTTTTAATTTCTCCTTTTTCCTTTTTATTTATTTATTTGTATTTTAACAGCCACTTGCTAGGCTACTACTGTTCCTGGATTTAGTGGAGCAGAACCCTAACATTGAAGCTAGCTAGCTACGCCTGCGAGTGGGACTGACTCACTGGTGGGTCTTCTACGTGCCCAATTCAATTGAATTTAATCGATTTCTAACCCTGGTCAGGTCAGTCTTCGCCCCTGCTTTAACCATGGTTGCCATTTCAGTTTTATATTGGACGCCAAGCATGCATTTCAATGGCGACCATGACAGACAGTCCCACTCCCACTCCCACTCCCACTGCTCTCACAGAATTTAAAGATCTTTTTCCTGATTTATAGAGAAATTTTAAAATGATGATGATGATGATCGAAGATCCGCCGGGGGCAAATCCGACCGTTCAAATCCCGCCTTGGGATTGCAGCCCAGATCTGACGGCGCACATTAACTCTCTGCACCGCTATTTGCCGTCCAACCAAGACGACGTCGTTGTGGACGCCGCCGGGGACGGCGACGACGACTCCGACGACTTTGACGTTCCGGTGGACGCCTACTCCTGCGACGATTTCAGGATGTTCGAGTTTAAGGTGAAGAAGTGCGCACGTGCGAGGTCACATGACTGGACGGAGTGCCCGTTTGCTCACCCCGGTGAGAAGGCTCGCCGGCGGGATCCCCGGAAGTACCATTATTCCGGCAGCGCGTGCCCGGACTTCCGTAAAGGCGCGTGCCGGCGCGGGGAAGGGTGTGAGTACGCGCACGGCGTATTCGAGTGCTGGCTCCACCCGGCGCGCTATCGTACGCAGCCCTGCAAGGACGGCACCCACTGCCGCCGGCGCGTGTGCTTCTTCGCCCATACGCCGGAGCAGCTCCGTGTGCTGCCGTACACCGCCGCCGGCAGCCCCGACGCCGGCCACGACCCGACCCTCGCGTTATTCGGATCTTCCCCGAGATCGTCGTTCTACTCTCCCCCGTCCTCTCCGGCGGCGACCAACTCCCCGCCGGTGTCCCCCGGCGACTCGCCGAGTCTGAGTCGACTCACTGAGTCGCTCCGCGAGTTGCAGCTGAGCAAGATGAAGATGGGGATGGGCCTAAGCCCAGGCGGGTTAGGGTTAGGGTTAGGGTTACGATCGCCCCGAGGGCCGTCGACCGGCCGACCTGGATTCATGAGCCTGCCGTCGACTCCGGTCCGGTCTGTGAACCGGTCCGGTCTAAACCCGTTCGACGCATGGGAGGTGTCGTTCTGCGAGGAGGAGCCGGCGATGGAGAGGGTGGAGTCCGGCAGAGCTCTGCGGGAGAGAATCTACGCAAAACTCGGTCGAGAGAACTCGCTCGACCGGGTCGGCCGGTCCGACACTCCGGGTTCGGCTGCGGCTCAAGCTCCCGATTTCGGGTGGGTTTCCGAACTGGTTAAATGAAATGAACCGATCCGGCAGCTCGGCAAGTATTCCGACCGGCCCGGTTCGAATAAAAACCCGATTCGTTGTCATCTTCTTCCCAATACACTTTTCCTTTTTATTCTCACTGATTGAAGAAATATTATAAATATATATATGTAATTATTATTAATTGTGTGTAAATATGGTTGGGTTGGTGCAGGTCAGAGTGCAATTTTTGTATGTGGATGAGAAATTGTGAATTCTGTGTAGGAATTTTATTGCATTTGCTGCATATTGAAAGAATGGAATTTGATTAAGCCTTGTTTAATTTCTTTTGTTTTAGATGTTTTTATTATAAAGTATGAAGGCATTGTGAAAGTATATATAAAATGATGTTTTGTGTTTTTATTTGATTTTAATATAGTTTATTTTGTTAATCTTTTGATATTATATGCATTTATTTATGGAGTATTGTTCATAAAAATTATAAAAATATTTTCTACTTAGCATCTTATAATTTAAATATAAAAATACTTTTGCAAAAAATAATATAAATATAACAATATTTTTAATGTTAAATAAAAGCTAAATATAATGTATATTTTACTAGTTCATAAAAATTAACAAATTTGAACAAAATTCAGAAGTGGACCAAAATTTTTTTTTTTTATTTATGTTAAAAAAAATAAATTAATGCTATATTTTAATGTAAAATGTTAGTTTAGAAGTTACCCTTTTCGTCTCACATATCATGTCTATATTGCTGTTTCTGTCCGTCTCACAAGCCATGTCATTTTTATTTTTTGGAAAATGATTATATACTTTAATCTTATTTTAAAATTTTTAATTTATCTTTTTAATTTTAATTAAACTAATTAGTTATTTTAATCTTAATTTATAATTATTTATATTATAAGATAATTATTTTCACTAATATATTCTTAATTATATACTAATTACACTCCTCCTAAAATACCGTATCTACATTATAGCAGACACAGTATGTGCGACGAAGGTAGTGTTAAAAAGTATATTTTTCATATAAAAAATCATAAAGATTATATAAGAAATAACTCAAACATAATAGTACATGTTCTTACATTCATATCGTACCCACATATTAAAAATATACTAAATGAGATTATGAAAGTTGATACTTAACAATAAATTATATACATGCAAATAACATCTTTAATCATTATTCACACCAATACTGTTATATTATTTAATTTTAAATACTCAAATCATTTTTATTTTTATTTTTTTTTAAAAAAAGTATCATAAAATTACTATCTCCGATCCCAAGAAACTTTAAGCCAAAAATTAGTAAGAAAAGTGGTCCAACACATAAAGTAATTAATAGCTTAAGTGGAGATTACAATGATTATTAGAATTTAATAGTTAGGTTAATAATATAAAGTATATATGGTGTGTTTGGTTCACAATTGCATAATAACGTGAAAAAAAAGTTACTCCCTCCGTCCCACATAATTTGTCTCTATTTTTTATTTTCGTCCGTCCCACATAATTTGTCCATTCTTTTTTTGGAAATATAATTATACACTTTAATGTCATTTTAAATTTTAAATTTTATAATTTTTTTAATCTAAATTAAACTATTTAGTTATTTTAATCTTAATCCACAATTATTTTTATTATACGATAATTATTTTTACTAATACACCTCTTAATTACTTACTAGTCACACTTTACCTAAATTCTCGTATCTACAGTAAATAGGCTCATAGTACATGGGACTGAGGGAGTATTAAAATAACACAGTCATAGGAATTGTTTATTTGTATTTTTTAAAGAAATAATAATAGTATTTTATTGATTAAAAGAATTATGTAAATTTTAATATTAGTGTAAGATTATTTTTTATTTAATATAAAATAAATAATTTTTAGTATGACGGATAAAAATGATAAAAATTATACTTGTAGTTGAGATAGAAAGACTATTAATTCGATTTAGGTAAAATAATATTTGCCTACAAGTTTGATGTTTGATATAAATTTTTTTAGAAAAAAAATACTTATTTCGTCCCATAAATATAGTTTTAATTGGGTTCGACACGAGATTTAAGAAATATTTATACTCCCTCCGTCCCACATACTATATTCACGTTGCAGTTTATGTCCGTCTCACATTCTTTTCTTGGAAAATGATTACACATTTAAATCTCATTTTAATTTTTTTAAAATATTTTTTTAAAATTTTAATTAATATAATTAGTTATCATAATCTTAATTTATAATTATTTATATTATAAGATAATTATTTTTATTAATACATTATTAATTATCTACTAATTACACTACTCCTAAAATACCGTGGCTACGGTGTAGCAGACATGGTATGTGGGACGGAGGGAGTATTACATTGGTAGTTGATAAAAAGTATGGATAAAATACTTTTTTTTTGTCCTTGTGAGTGTATTAGTGTAAAAAATAGTGGCAATTGTGTGATAAAAATAAAAAAGTACGGATAATTTTATGGTGATATAATTATTTATGAAAATAAAACTATTATTCTAGGACGGACAAAAATGATAAATAAGACTATTGTATTGGAATGGACCGAGTATAATAGTAAAAAATAAAAACATAAAGAAAATACATAAGGTTTGTTTGGTTCGCTTCGGGACAAGAGTTGTTTACAATTTTTTCTATTAAAATAAAATATAAAATATTAGTACATCATATCGGATGCATTCAATTTTTTTCTTTTTCCATCTCTCAATAAATAAAAATATTTATACACATTCAAAACTTTTTTTAAAATATCAAATTTAATACCTATCTTTATATTATATTAAATATTATTAATTTTATATTAAAAATATAAAATCGAAGCATATTTATATATAATTAGACAACTATTAAATTCGAAGTTTTATCACTCAAAATTCACACCAAAATAACCTTCAACAAAACAGCATATATTTTTAACATGACATATATATGTAGACACTAAAAATATATGTCTAAAATCAATTAAATATCATGTATTTTGGAAGAAAATAAAATTCCAATAAAATAAATATATGGTATTTAATTATGCACATATGTTAATTTTTGTACAATAAATATCAACCATTAGTGCAAAATCTGCTTAAAATGGAAGATATCGTACAAATATTACGTGCATAAATAGAGCCATAATAAATTTGGCAGCAAAATAAATTAATCTTGTCAATAAAGGAAGTATATAAATTAATATCTTCCAAACAAGGCAATGATATAAAGATCTTGTCAATAAAGGAAGTATATAAATTAATATCTTCCAAAAAAGGCAATGATATAAAGATTTTGACGAGAAAGGAAGGTGCATAATCAAATCCGTCAAAAATGGAAAACGGCATCCGAGGGAAAAGGAAAGATTATAAAATCTTTCCATCCACGTGGCACCATCCGAAAAGGAAGCCAAGGCCACCCTCCCCTATAAATAGGAGCCTTGGCCAATTCATTTAGACACCGAAGTTCATTTGAAGACTCGCGCAAGGGTAAGTCTCTCTAGACTCTCTGCAATGTTCTTCATTGTTCTTCGTGTCCTTCGAAGCGTTCTTCGTCGAAAAGTCACCGATTTGGACAAATGATCCAATATTGGTTGACGAATCAATGAAGTTAACGTTCTTCGTCGTATGTCCGAGCCGGAGGAAGGATCAAATCTCTCAAAGCTATCGAGGAATCCATCAAAGCCAAGGAAGAGCCTCCAAAGTCGCTCCCAAAGCTTGAAGATGTTCGTCGCGTTCTTCATAAAAGGCGCAAACCAGGCCCTCTTCGATCCAAAAGTCAAAGGGACACGCCGCCAAAAGCGTTATGGAGCACTAAATCTCTCCCTCAAAGATCAAATTCCGTCGGATCATCCAAAGGAGGCATCAATCCGAAGCCGACGATCAAAATCGCCAACATGGATACCAAAGTCCTTCAAAAGCCGGCGAAGTCAAACCGAAGACCAAAATCCCTTCGGATCAAAGAAGCCACCCAAATCCAAATTGGAAAAATGGATCGACCCGGAGAGAGAATCAAAGGATCCGAATAGAGAATAGGACCCGCATTAAATTTAAATACAAATATAATTTGTACAAATTTTGTGTTTATAAAAATATAACACAATTTTTTTGTCTACAGATTTTTGGCACGCCCAGTGGGACATCTCTACCTTTCATCTCTCTTTCCGTCGAATTCTCAAACAATCAATGGCTTCCTACAAAATCAAGACTTCCAATGCTGTGTCGAAAGCTGCTGCTCTAGCCGCCACCGCCAAAGGAGTCGCTGCTACTACATCAAGAACCTCAAGTGCTTCAATGAATGCTGGAGTGATGACACGAAGTATGGCTAAAAGAGTACTGTCATTTTCCGAGGATGCACATCCGAAAATCACAGAGCAAAACTCACTCTATGAGGAGGACGAAAGCTTCAAGAGTACCTCCGCACCGGGCACCCCTCAAGAAGTTGCAACTCGTTCGACCGCATCGAGTTATGCCCCGGTGATGACCACGAACGCTTCAAACATAGAAGACCAACTTGTTGCACTGGCCAAAGTTGTTGAAGGGATGTCTCAACACATGCAGCAACAAGACAATGCCATCGCAAAACTGCTTGCAAAATTGGACAAGCCGGAACCAACCAACCAGAATGCTTCGGAGGCCCAAAATGAAGCAGAAACATCCATGGATCAACGCCACGGTAAAGAAAAAATGGCGGGACCAATGCCGTTTCAAACATCATCTGACTCTTTCATCAATCTATCCCAACTTGACGAGTATATCAAAGGAGCTCTCAAAAGGGAGTTTGAAGGAAGTTCAAGGCCAACAAATATGTATGCCAAGCCTTACACTTCAAGGATCGACGCCCTCAAGATGCCGTTGGGATATCAACCACCAAAGTTCCAACAATTTGATGGCAAAGGCAACCCAAAGCAGCATGTGGCACACTTCATGGAAACATGCAACAACGCTGGGACATACGGCGATCTCTTGGTAAAGCAGTTCGTACGGTCATTAAAAGGCAACGCCTTCGACTGGTATATCGACCTGGAGGCTGGTTCCATCGACAGTTGGGAGCAGTTGGAGTACGAGTTCTTGAACCGGTTCTACAGCACAAAAAGGACCGTCAGTATGACAGAACTCACCAATACTCGTCAATGGAAAGATGAACCAGCAATCGACTACATCAACCGCTGGAGGAGTTTGAGCTTGAACTGCAAAGACCGGTTGTCTGAGGCCTCCGGTATAGAGATGTGCGTCCAAGGAATGCACTGGGGGTTGAAATACATCCTGCAAGGGATCCGACCCCACACTTTCGAAGAACTTGCTACCCGCGCTCATGACATGGAGTTAAGTATGGCTTCAAGCGGGATGCACGGACCACCAGTTCAAGAATCTTCAAAAGCAAAAAGATACGAAAGATATGATGCCGCAAAGAAGGGGAACAACGCCCCTATCAAGTCTTTTGGAAAAGAAGCCTTGGCCATAAAAGCGACGACCAAAGCACCTATGAAGATCCAAAGTAAAGAAAAGGAAGTTGCGAGGAAAAGACAATCAACTCAGACAGAAAGACCGCCAAGGCCAACCCTTAAAGAGTTGCAATCCAAAACTTATCCTTTCCTGGATTCTGACGTCTCGGGAATCTTTGACGATCTACTCAGAGAAAACCTCATTGAACTTCCGAATTCAAAAAGACCGGAGGAAGCTGGAAAGGTTGATGACCCAAGATATTGCAAATACCATCGTGTCGTAGGACATCCCATCCATAACTGTTTCATCTTTAAAGACAAAGTCATGGAGTTGGCTCATGAAGGAAAGATCACCCTTGAAGACGATTCTGCTTCTGTTAATGTCACTTCAATCATGTTCGGGTCTCTCAAAGTTGACATAAAAGACAAAGAATCATATTGTCTCACTACCGAGAAAGGTGGCAAGGCGATCAGAGACAAATCGAGTGAAGAATGTGCCACGATAACTTTCACTGATGAAGATTTGGTGTTAGGATCCAAACCCCATAATCGTCCATTACTGGTCATGGGTTATATCCATGAACAAAGGATTAACCGGATATTCTTAGACGGAGGAGCTGCAGTCAATGTCCTTCCTCTATACACATTGCAAAAATTGGGAATACCAGTAGATCAGTTATTCAAGAGTCGTATGACAATACATGGATACAATCAAAAGGGGCAAAGAGCACTTGGCACCATAAGATTGAGACTCTTAATCGATGAAATGGAAACTAACCCTTTGTTCTACGTGATAGACGCAAAGACATCTTTCAACGTTCTTTTGGGAAGACCATGGATACATGAGAATGGTGTAGTTCCATCAACGTGGCACCAATGCTTCAAATACGCTCAAAATGGAGTGACAAAGAAAGTTCTTGGAGACACAAAGCCATATGCAGAAGCCGAGTCACACTTTGGGGACGCCAAATATTTCTCTACAGAAGCAAAAAAATCCAAGGTACATGAAGATGTCAAAGCACCACAACCAAACTTGGGGGCAAAGTTAAGAGATAAAGAAAAAACACCTGCCTCAGGTTCTGCAGACTCATTAATTGAGCCTCTAAAAGATTTGACTCTTCCGAAGACCCCACTCAACCCAATCCCCCCATCACAGACAAGAAATGGAAAAGAAGAAAAAATAGAGGCTATTCGATTGCAAAAGGACAAAAGTTTTGGCCCAAAAGCCTACAAACTTCTCACAAAAGCTGGATATAATCCAAATGAGGAATCACTGCTGGGAAGGTTACCACCACAGACAACCCAAGGTTCGAGGGCTGGTCTTGGGTACATGCCACAAGCTCCCGTACGCATCGCTATCAAAAGGGCTGCAAATCATCATATCACCGAAAGCGAGACATTGTCTTCCAATTCACCTCAAAAAGGGAAGAATGCAAGAGTATCGGTTTTCGAGAGGCTAAAACCTTCTGTCTTCACAAGGTTAGGACCAAAGATCAATAAAGAGAAAAACAAGACGAATTCCACATCAACAAAATACGTGGAGATGGATGAAGAAATCAAGAGCCGCTTTCCATCCCGCATGACGCGTCAAACAAAAATGACGATACATTGCGGTAAAGTTTTAAAGGCTAAATGGCAAACCGTTGTCTTCACCAAACCCAAAGAAGATAATGAAGAAAGTGTTGCATCATCCTGCTACATCACTGAAGGGGGAGAAGAAACAATGATTGAAGAAGATGCAGGAAATGCACCCGCCGCGCTCGAAGAAGGTATCAAAGCTGCAGTGGACGAGTTAGAAGAAGTCAACTTGGGAAATGAAGATCACCCAAGACCTGTCTATGTCAACAAAGAGCTGGGTGAGGATGATATGAATGCCTACATCCGACTTCTCAACGAATTCCAAGATGTCTTCGCTTGGTCATATAAAGAAATGCCCGGCTTAGACCCGAAAGTTGCGGTCCACCATCTAGGTGTGAAGAAAGGAGCTCGCTCTGTGAAGCAAGCACAACGAAGATTCCGTCCTGAACTCATCCCTCAAATAGAAAATGAAGTCAACAAACTCATTGAAGTAGGGTTCATCCGGGAAGTCAAATACCCCAAATGGATTTCCAACATCGTGCCTGTAAAGAAAAAGAATGGACAAATCCGAGTTTGTGTGGATTTCCGAGATTTAAACGAAGCATGCCCAAAAGATGATTTTTCTTTACCCATAACTGAATTGATGATTGATGCAACGACAGGACATGAAGCGCTTTCTTTTATGGATGGATCATCTGGATATAACCAAATTCATATGGCACCTGAAGACGAAGAGTTAACCGCCTTTCGTACACCGAAAGGTATCTACTGTTACAAAGTTATGCCTTTCGGATTGAAAAATGCTGGGGCAACCTACCAAAGAGCAATGCAAAAGATCTTTGATGACATGCTACACAAAAATGTAGAGTGCTATGTTGACGACTTGGTTGTCAAATCCAAGAGAAAAGAAGATCACCTGCAAGACTTAAGAAAGGTTTTTGAAAGGTTGAGGCGCTACCAATTAAAAATGAATCCTCTCAAATGCGCTTTTGGAGTCACCTCCGGAAAATTCCTCGGATTCATTGTCCATAGTCGTGGAATTGAGATTGAACAGGCAAAGATAGATGCCATCACAAAAATGCCTGAGCCTCGTAACATCCACGAGCTAAAAAGCTTACAAGGAAAATTAGCATATATAAGAAGATTTATCTCTAACCTCGCTGGACAATGTCAACCTTTCAGCCGAATCATGAAAAAGGGAGTGCCTTTCCATTGGGATGAAGCATGCAAGAAGGCATTCCAAAGTATCAAAGACTACTTGACAAAACCACCAGTGCTGACAGCCCCAATTCCTGGACATCCGTTGACGCTTTACATCGCTGCACAAGAGCGTTCAGTTGGAGCCTTGTTAGCACAGGAAGCCAATAAAGGGAAAGAAAATGCCCTCTACTACCTCAGCAGAATGATGACACCAAATGAACTAAATTATTCACCGGTGGAAAAGATATGCTTGGCGCTCATCTTCGCCATAAAAAAGTTGAAGCATTACTTCCAAGCGCACACTATCCGGTTGGTGTCCAAAGCAAATCCCTTGAAATATGTCATGTCAAAGCCTGTCCTTTCTGATCGACTTGCGAGGTGGTACCTGCAGCTGCAACAATTCGAAATCATATATGTACCACAGAAAGCTGTAAAAGGACAAATATTGGCTGACTTCCTTGCTGATCATCCCATCCCCGCTGAATGGGAGTTGTCTGACGACTTCCCTGATGAAGACGCGCTTTTTCTCGAAATCACCCCACCATGGAAAATGTATTTTGACGGCTCATCACACAAAAATGGAGCTGGAGCCGGAGTAATATTTGTCACATCACAAGGAGAAGTCCTTCCATACTCTTTTGCCTTAAAAGAAAAGTGTTCAAATAATGTGGCTGAGTATCAAGCACTCATCCTCGGCCTAAAAATGGCGGTAGATATCAAGCAACGCCAACTTCAAGTATACGGGGATTCCAAGCTGGTTGTAAATCAAATCACTAGAGAGTTTGAAGTGAAGAAACCAGAACTAATGCCTTACTTAAAGTATGCTAAGGCACTCATTGAGTTGCTCGGGGATGTCTCTATTGAATATGTCCCAAGGAAAGAGAATGGGCAAGCTGACGCCCTGGCTAAATTGGCATCGACTCTATCCATCCCGGATCAACAGGTGTATATTCCGATACGCAAAGTTTGGGTGGATTCCTGCAAGTATGAAGAAGAAGAATGTGTTGAAAAAGAAGTAAATCACCTCATCGAGGTGTTTGAAATTGAAGAAGAAGAAGAAGATTGGCGGCAACCAATATTAGATTTCTTAAAATATGACAAGCTCCCGAGTGACCCGCGCAGACGAGCAGATATCCGAAGAAGAGCTGCACGCTACGCCTACTTCAACGGCATACTCTATCGTCGGTCGTTCGAGAACATGTTCCTTCGATGCCTCGGCAATCATCAAGCCAAACAAGCTATGGAGGAAACTCATGCTGGAATCTGTGGAGCTCATCAAGCTGGCCCAAAGTTACACTTCCGAATAAAGAGGATGGGGTATTATTGGCCAACCATGGTTAAAGACTGTATAGAATTCGCACGGAGCTGCCAACCGTGTCAATTTCATGCTAACTTTATCAATCAACCACCGGAACCATTGCACCCAACTATTGCTTCGTGGCCATTCGATACCTGGGGCATGGACGTTGTAGGACCACTCACAAAGTCGTCCGCTGGACATCTCTATATCTTGGCCGCAACAGACTACTTCTCCAAATGGGCAGAAGCAGTTCCTTTGAAAGAAGTCAAAAAGGAGACGGTAGCTGACTTCATACGAGTCAACATCATTTACCGTTATGGGGTTCCTCGGTGTATCATCACTGATAATGGAAGATCTTTTGCCAATACCCACATCGACAAGCTTTGTGAAAAGTTTGGCTTTCAACAAAAGAAGTCCTCGATGTATTATGCACCGGCAAATGGACTCGCAGAGGCATTCAATAAAACACTTTGTAACTTGCTGAAAAAGGTTGTCTCCAAATCAAAAAGAGATTGGCATGACCGCATCGGTGAAGCTTTGTGGGCCTATCGTACTACATTCCGCACTCCAACACAAGCGACACCATACTCACTTGTATATGGGGTCGAAGCTGTCCTCCCATTGGAAACACAAATTCCTTCACTAAGGATTGCTCTCCAGGAAGAATTGACGACTGAAGAAAATGTCAGATTAAGACTCGAAGAGCTAGAGGCTCTCGACGAGAAAAGACTACAAGCTCAACAAAGACTGGAGTGTTATCAAGCACGATTGTCTCGAGCTTACAATAAAAAAGTCAAATCACGATCCTTTCAAATTGGGGACTTGGTTCTTGCTGTGAGAAGGCCCATTGTGATCAACTTTCGTTCGGGAAATAAATTTTTATCCAAGTGGGATGGACCCTACGTTGTCACTCAGGTTTACACGAATGGTGCATACAAGTTGACATCTCAAGACGGACTCCGGATAGGGCCAATCAACGGGAGGTTCCTCAAAAGATATTATGCGTGAGACCTTCAAATCAAATCAAGACTCCTTAGCATGAGGATAAACTGCAAAATAACAATAAAAGCAAATTCAAGTTGCTTTGAACTACGTTATGACTTGATCCCTTTACCGGGTACGTAGGCAGCTTGAGATATACCTTCAAGTTCAGTCAAATAAATAAAGAAATAAATAAATAAGTGATAAAGGATTTGGGTAAAAAAAAAAAATGCTCAAAAAAAAATATATATATATAAAAAAAAGAAGAGAGAATTTAAATTTATTGATTGGCAATCAAAATGAAGAGTACAAATTGATCTTAAACATTAAGATTATACAACTCTTCTTTGCTAATATCCAACAACTCTTCTAAGCTTTTTAAGTATTCTTCGTCTTGCGCGGGGACATTCTCTACAGCGGCGAGTTCATCCTTGACTTCAGCAATTTGAATGGTGATATTCTCATTAACTCCTTGACGTCGCTTAATAAGGGAAACATTCTCTCTTTTTTGCTCTTGTAAAGAACGAAGCTTCACGTCAATATTCTCCACACACCCCTCTAACTCCTTAATAGCTTCGCACTCCTCAACATGCCTCGTCTCAAGGTGCGACAGTCGATCTTTGATCTCGGAAATCTGTTGGTTACGAGCCGCTAAGGATACGGCGTCGATCGAGTCAGAACATACCTCATCAAAAGATGCAGCGTCGAACGAGGACTTGACGGGTTGATGATATGAGGATCTCGACGAGCTCGCTTCCAATGAACATCATGCTCACTACTGCTTCGTTCAGAGACCGAGGGTACCGTCCGCTTTGAAGAACCGACATTATGAGTACTTGAATTTCCATTGTTCCTCTCAGGAACACCCGAGATAAGTAGCGGCATTTTTCGAGCTTTATCCGATGGCTTGGTCTGATCGGTGGTCTTTTGTACCGGCGGGATATACTTATCCAAGAAAGACCCGCAAACTTGAGTCCACCACTTCTTGTATACGTCGGAAGAAAATCCCCTCGGAATCGCAGGAATGCGTGGAAGAATAACTTCGGCTGAAGATTTCAAGTAAGTACTTTGGTGCCAATGTTGATAGCCTTCCTCAAAAGCGCAGCAACGGACGTCTTTCAAAAGAACTCCGGGAATCTCTTGGAAAAAACCAAATTGACGGCAAAAACGGTGGGGACTATACGGCTCCACGAAGCATCGAAATCCATCCCGCAAAGTCAGAAAACAAGAGCGAATGGAGATGAAGTATTCTTGCTCGTAGTCTTCGCGCTTCCCGTCATCAACAAACCGTACGTCGAAATCTTTCGTGATCATGGTGCAAGCCCAACGAAAGTAGTCACCGCATAAAATCTTTCGGCATGCAACATCTGCTCTATACGCACGAGCACTAACAGCCCCGGAGTGCTTCACCATCCCCGGACCACGGATTCCCTCCCATACGCCGTAGTGGGTCTGAAAATACTCAGCGATCCATCCAGTCAAAAAGTGGAGAGGAATTGTCGACCGAACTTTCCCAGGACATGATGAATCCGCGATCTGGTTTAGCCCCCTATAAATACTGGTTAAGACTGGAATGGCCAAGCTTACTGGAAATCCCGACGCTAGGACACTTGCCATCTTGAAAGTCGAAGGACGTATCAAACCAACATCGTCGAGCGGAAGCACAAAGATGCAAAGCCAACAAGAAAGGAACGCTGCGAGAAAAGTCTCCTCAAGGTGCTCTCGTCCAACTTTGAGTTTGGCAAAAGATGACTCCTGCGCCTTCGACCATGGCTCGTGGGCACCAATCTCTCCGGTAGGATTGTAAGTCGCATCAGGCCGAGAAGAACGAGTAGACTCCTTGCCACGACGAATTTGAGGACGCTCGTATTTGACGGTCTTTTCGCACCAAAAAGAAATCCAGTCGGTTGTGCGGACGCCACGTCGACCTTTGTCACGACTCCGAAGAAGGTGATAGGCATGCAACAGGTATCGGCACGAACGGGGAACCAGCTTCCTATCCTCTTTACTGCCATATAGCTCCTTTGCGCTTGGTACCACCTCTTCGTAAAATGAGCCGAGTATGGGGAGGCCCGCCAAGGACGCCAAGTCACGGAGAGAGATCGACACTTCACCGGCGGCAGTCAAAAGGGTGTTGGTTTTGGGACACCACGCCTCGCAAACGGCCTTGACGATCTCCGGAGAATAGTCGTAGGAGAACAAGGAAGCATAGACCGCATCG
Source organism: Andrographis paniculata (assembly GCF_009805555.1). Taxonomy (NCBI): domain Eukaryota; kingdom Viridiplantae; phylum Streptophyta; class Magnoliopsida; order Lamiales; family Acanthaceae; genus Andrographis; species Andrographis paniculata. The sequence continues at coordinate 3,200,270 of NW_026137589.1, forward strand.
TAAATGCATCCTCTCTTTAGTGGAATCTCGCATCGATCCAGCACATCCTCTGCCCATTCCCAATAGCCGGCCACGTACGAAAAGTTGCCATCAAAAGAAGGAAGACCATTCCAAACGCACGCCCCATCCATGATCCGCCGCCCCAAGGTTGGAAGTGGAAGAACATCGTTTGACACGTGTTGATGAAGTGAGGATTGCAAGGTATGCTTTCCGCCAGCGACATTCCGAGACCACGCCTTTGGGAAATTTGGGACCTCCAAGCGAGGGCGAGCAGCTCCGCGTCCTATGAGTGGTGGATGCACCAATAGACGAGTCGCCTTGTCCAGCGGTTGACCTTCAAACTCGCAAATCACCAACTCGGCGTTTCCAGAGGGGGAGGAGACATCTTTGAAGTAAGCCATCTCGCCTACAAAAAAAAATATATATATATAAGCAAAGATCAAAAGATGAAAAAAAAAAAAAAAAAAAAAAAAAAAAAAAAAAACAACACACAAGAGGAATAAGCCTACCCTAGAATGAGAGAAATCAAAACTGTGAGAAGTTGAGAATGATAAGGTTCTCTCATGGTGAGGGGTTTATATAGTGTCTAAAAATTGAGATATGAAAAGACATGTATAAAAAAAGGAAGGAAGATAAAAATAAAAACAAAGGATAAAGGAAAGAATATATATATATATATATGATATGTGTATATATATATATATATATTTTGGCAAATACGCCATTTAAAAAAAATGGCAAAGATGCCATTTATTAAAAAAAAAAAAAAAAAAAAAAAAAAAGAGAAAAGAAAAGAGGCAAAAACGCCATTAAAAAAAAAAAAAAGCAAAAAAAATGTCAATTTTGCAAAAAAAAAAATGTCAATTTTGCAAAAACAAAAAAAAAAAAAAAAAAAAGAAAAGAAAAGAGGCAAAAACGCCATTAAAAAAAAAAAAGCAAAAAAAAATGTCAATTTTGCAAAAAAAAAAAAAAATGGCAAAAACGCCATTATTATTAAAAAAAAAAAGAAAAAAAAAAAAGAATTTTGCAAAAAAAAAAAAAAACTTGCATAAAAAAAATGGCAAAAACGTCATTTACAAAAAAAAAAATGCAAAACAAAAAAAAAAAGAATGGCAAAAAAAAAAAGGGCCATTTAAAAAAAAAAGAAAAAGAAAAAAAAATTCTTTTTCTATGTTTCGAGACTCGTTCACGCCTTAAATATTTTGTGTCGGCTTAAACAAGTCTCGAGGGGGCATTTTGTAGACACTAAAAATATATGTCTAAAATCAATTAAATATCATGTATTTTGGAAGAAAATAAAATTCCAATAAAATAAATATATGGTATTTAATTATGCACATATGTTAATTTTTGTACAATAAATATCAACCATTAGTGCAAAATCTGCTTAAAATGGAAGATATCGTACAAATATTACGTGCATAAATAGAGCCATAATAAATTTGGCAGCAAAATAAATTAATCTTGTCAATAAAGGAAGTATATAAATTAATATCTTCCAAACAAGGCAATGATATAAAGATCTTGTCAATAAAGGAAGTATATAAATTAATATCTTCCAAAAAAGGCAATGATATAAAGATTTTGACGAGAAAGGAAGGTGCATAATCAAATCCGTCAAAAATGGAAAACGGCATCCGAGGGAAAAGGAAAGATTATAAAATCTTTCCATCCACGTGGCACCATCCGAAAAGGAAGCCAAGGCCACCCTCCCCTATAAATAGGAGCCTTGGCCAATTCATTTAGACACCGAAGTTCATTTGAAGACTCGCGCAAGGGTAAGTCTCTCTAGACTCTCTGCAATGTTCTTCATTGTTCTTCGTGTCCTTCGAAGCGTTCTTCGTCGAAAAGTCACCGATTTGGACAAATGATCCAATATTGGTTGACGAATCAATGAAGTTAACGTTCTTCGTCGTATGTCCGAGCCGGAGGAAGGATCAAATCTCTCAAAGCTATCGAGGAATCCATCAAAGCCAAGGAAGAGCCTCCAAAGTCGCTCCCAAAGCTTGAAGATGTTCGTCGCGTTCTTCATAAAAGGCGCAAACCAGGCCCTCTTCGATCCAAAAGTCAAAGGGACACGCCGCCAAAAGCGTTATGGAGCACTAAATCTCTCCCTCAAAGATCAAATTCCGTCGGATCATCCAAAGGAGGCATCAATCCGAAGCCGACGATCAAAATCGCCAACATGGATACCAAAGTCCTTCAAAAGCCGGCGAAGTCAAACCGAAGACCAAAATCCCTTCGGATCAAAGAAGCCACCCAAATCCAAATTGGAAAAATGGATCGACCCGGAGAGAGAATCAAAGGATCCGAATAGAGAATAGGACCCGCATTAAATTTAAATACAAATATAATTTGTACAAATTTTGTGTTTATAAAAATATAACACAATTTTTTTGTCTACAATATATACATATATTAATATATCAGTTGTCTTTGTAGGAACGGATGCTAATTACTATTAGACTCAATTATAATTAATTAGTAGGTGAGATATATAAAATAATAATAATAATAAAATAAAATAAAGAAGTGTTAGGCAGTATTTCAGGGTGTGTTTGGTTTGGATTTCAATCAAAATATTCACTTTTTAGAAATTTTCAATAAAAATATTTTTTTTTTTTTATATATAAAATACAGTATTACATTTAAATACTATTGAAAAGGTGTTTTCTTCTAGTGCTTTGTTTTATTTTTGTATTTTAATTTTTAATTTAAATATTATGTTTTATTAAATTAGATATGATAATTTTACATAAAATCACATATTTTTTACAGTAAAAAAAATAATAAAATCAAAATTTGAATAATAATAATAATAATAATAACTCACCTCCAACTTATATATATAAAAAAAAAATACTCCCTCCCATCTCAGAACTATAATCTTGGTTGTGTTAGGCACGAGATTTAAAAAATATTGATATTATATTGATAGTAGTAAAATGTATAGATAAAAGACATTTTTGCCCTTATGAGTGTATTAGTGTAAAAGGTAGTGACAATTGTGTAATAATAATAAAAAAGTAAGAGTAATTATGTAGTGATATAATTATTTATGAAAATAAAACTATTGTTTTAATATGAACAAAAATAGTAAATAAAACTATTATATTAGAGCGGAGAGAGTAACAAAAATTATCCTACTCCCAAATGGCCCACCAGTTATATCACTAGGCAAAGAAAGAAAAATTATTATTATTATTATTATTATTATTATCATTATTATTATTATGTAGTTGATGTTGAAGTTAATGGATTTTATCATAAGAAAGCTACGTGTAAGACGGACTTAGTGAACATAAAATAAATAAGGGATTAATTAATGTAATAAAGATCGCATTAAGTGATAAGCATGTCTTTATCGATCTTATCCTTTCTTGACTAAACACAATAATATTCTATTGATAATGTTCTTATCGCTATTAAATATAATGAAATCTTTTGATCTCTTAAACTATTTAGAATTAATCTTTTTATATTAAGGATTTGTTTGGTTATGATATAAAATTAAATTGAAATTGGACATTAATTTGAATTTTTATTTAAATAATATATTTTGATTTAATATATTATATAAAAAAATAGTACATTTTTTTATTAAAAATTATGCGGAGCAAATATGGTTTATTTCACTTTAAAATATAATAATTATACATATAACTTGGAAATCCGCAATCACTATCCAAAAGTACGCGCTGGGTAAACCTCCGATCAAATTTAATATCCTGCAAATCAGGTCCGACGAAAAAGACACACTAGGCAAACCATGTGTGGCAGGTGACTTGAGCGTCGGGGGTTTGAATCCTTAATCTCACGATTACAAGTTCAACCCCTACCTATTATTGAAATTATGAAAAAAATTGAAGAATAAAAAAAATTATAGAAATAAATAATAATAATAATAATAATAATAAATTAGGTAATAATAATAATAATAATAATGATTGAAAGACAATAACTTAACTTTTTATTGATTAAAAAATTGAATACATGTCCATATAAGTGGCATTGTTTGAAATTATCTAAAAACATAAAATGTTCTAAAATGTTACAATTAATTACAAGAATAATTCAAATAAGTGTAATAAAAAAGAAAATTAATGAATAAAGAACAATAAATTAAAACTATAATTTGGATTGTGTTTGATACGAGATTTAAGAAATATTGATATTATATTGGTGGTGGATAAAAAGTACGGGTAAAAGACTTTTTTGTCCTTGTGAATGTATTAGTGTAAAAAATAGTAACAATTGTATAATAATAATGAAAAAGTAAAGATAGTTTTATAGTGATATGATTATTTATAGAAATGAAACTATTGTTTTGGGACGGACAAAAATGGTAAAAAGGACTATTGTATTGGGACGGATGGAGTAGTAATTTTTATTACTTTTCATCACTTTTTCTTCAAATTATTGAATCAAATATTTTTTTTTATTTTTACATTATAAAAAAAAAATCAAAATATCACGTAAAATAATTAATTATATTATATCAAATGGTTTTAATACAATTTTTTACTATTTCAAACAAAATTTGAAAAAAAACACTCAGTGGCTGAATGACATTATTTTCGATTTTTGAAAGTACATATTTTCTCCGTCCCAATACTTTAGTTGTATTTACTATTTTTGTCCATTTAAAAACAATAGTCTTATTTTCATGAATAGTCATATCACTATAAAAGTACATTTATTTTTTCATTATATTATACAATTGTCACTATTTTTTACATTAATACACTTACAATGACAAAAAAGTTTTTTACTCATATTTTTTACTCACTATCAATATAATATCAATATCTCTTAGATTCCATATTCAACACAATCAAGACTATAGTTCTAAAATGGAGGGAGTATTTTATTCATCAAATTATTCAGCTTTTCAGTATTGGACTCTTGTCATGCTCGCAATTTTCAACTTTATATTTGTATTGTTAATTAATATTTTTAAACTTTAACATATTATATAAAAAAAAAACTTTATATATATATATATATATTTAAAACACCAAATTAAATAATTGTATTCTCTTTTAACATTTTACTAACTTTAAATAAAATCAGAATTTTAAAAACTATGTTAATACGTGTTGTGTACTTTGGATGCGATGTTTATAAATATATATATATAATAGTAGAAATATAATATTTTATAAAATTAAATAATGCATTTTATTTTATATAATTTCTCCGTCACTTAAATTTGTATTTACTATATTCACTTAAAAATACTCTCTTTATTCTAATAAAAATATTAGAACTCACATAAAAAAATTTAAACATATTTTTAGATAACGTATAGGAAGTATTATATTGTTTGATTTTTAACTTTAGAATCTTCATGCCTCCATTATATTTGGTCGGAGGTTTATTTAAAAATTTTCTATTACATTCTGTCAAAAATTTATATAAAAAAATAAGTATTTAGAAGTCACAATTGTGGTTTTTCACATATTATAAAAAAAATATTAATAATAATAAATTTAAATCAATCATAAATACTAAAAAGAATACATTCATGAATAATGCAGTATTCAGGCATTTGGCTGTTGTGAGATTAATAATTATTCCCTCCGTCCCATATAATTTATTCCTATTTTTTATTTTTGTCCATCCTACATTTCTATTTTTGGAAATATAATTATGCACTTTAATCGTATTTTAAATTTTAAATTTTATAACTTTTTTAATTTTAATTAAATTATTTACTCATCTTAATCTATAATTATTTTTACTAAATAATAATTATTTTTACTAATACATTTCTTAATTATTTACTAATTATATTTTACCTAAATTCTCGTATCTATAGTAATACACTCATATTACATGCAACGGAGAATATTATATCCAATAGTTTTTAGTGATTATTGATTGATTAAATTGTACAAAACAAAGCCTAAAAAGTCACAATTATTTTTTTTTTTTATTTTTTTTAACTTGTTCTTAGTGGAATGTCCTTTTCCGTTTATCAAAATATGTGTCATTTCACCCCTTTTAATGTCCTTTTATTATATTTTTATATTTAAAAATTAATTAAATTTGCAATATAGTATATTTGTATAAAGTATTTTATATAAAAGATATTTTAATTGATTTTTGTAAGTTTTTTTTTTTTTTTTTTTGTTTACATACATTTATCTCACTGTTCATTTAAATATAATTTAAATAAAAAGTAAAACTAAACTTCTATTAAAAATAAAAGCTTCCAAAATTATACCAATTACTACAATAAAAAGTATGCATACAATTAAGGATGAAAAAAATAAAAAATAAAAAAATTATTTTTAGGACTGTTTGGATTGATTTAAAAGATAAATATAAGCGAAGTAGAAACACAAATAAAAAGTAGAAGCAATTCGATTTTGTGTTTGAATAAATGTTTATAAAAATAACAGTTATATATATATATATAAACTATTTGGATATGATAAAATTAATATTATAAAATATATACATTAACGCACGACATATGAAGTATAAAAAATTAACACACAATATAGAGATATATATAACATAACAATAATGCAATATAACATAAATTTTCTTGTATCTCTTGTTAAACATAAATAGTTACATATAAATATTATTATAAAAATATGTTAGCGTAAAAATAATCTATTCTTTCACATGATTTGTTTTGGTTTAGATTTTTATGAGTTTTGATCAAAATATAATATTAATTTAATATTTTTTGAAAAAAAATAAAATATTTTTATAACTATTTGTTTATTTGAATTTGAAATATTTTTCTTTTATACGAATGTCTCACGATTTTCTATTTGAATATTCTTTTGATTTTATTTTATATATATATATATTTTTTAATCAATGTCAAAATTTTTATTTAAAAATATCATAGTTAATAACTATTATTGTAAGAACATAAAAATAAAAAATTATATACAAATATATGTCTAAAAGATCAAACAAAATTAACATTTAAATTCTTAAATTTATTATGTTTAAGGGTACCGTTATTTGGTTTGTTTGGTTGTGTTTTAAAATTGATTTGAAATAAATGTTGATTTGAGTTTGGGACGGAGGGGATAATATATTTTTATTAAAATTATCTCAAATATTAGAGAGGTGTTCAATTGGGATTGTAATGAATTTTTTTTAATTTTAAAAAGTTTATGAATTTATGCGAATTTATAAAATCTATGGAATCTACGCTGATTTTGATGAATTTTAGTAATTGATTTAGATGAATTTCTACAGATTTTATCGAATTCTTTGTAAATTTATATGGATTTTGTAGAATTATAAAATAATGTTTTTATGAATATATATTAATTATATAAATTTATATCCAACACAAAATTTATAAATATAATATATTATTATTAATAAAATAAATTTAATATTAATAAGTAATATATAATTATTAATAATATAAAAATATTGTAACATCTGTAAAACTGCTATATTGTAGATTATTAATTTTAATTTTATAATTTTAGTATTATATTATCATTCAATATATCAAATTAATTTTATATTTCTTTATTATTTATATAATTTTTTTACATAAAAATAAATACGTATATAAATAAAATAAAAAATATAATTTACGATTTTTGAAAAATATATTAAAATAAATAAATATAAATTAACAGTTCAACAAAAAATATATATTTAAATATATATTTCACCAATGATAATATAGTATATTCGATAATTGAAAAAGGAGAATTACACCGAAATGACAATATATTATATTCGATAATTGAAAAAGAAAAAGAAGACAGTAATTAATATTTATTATGATAATAATATTTTTTAAAATTATATTTATAATATAAAAAATATATTTAAAAAAATTATAATAATTTGCTAATATATTTTAATTTTAAATTATTATTTTTATTAAAAATTATAATATCATATTATTTATCACAAGAATAACAATAACAACAACAACACATCACCAATAATAATAATAATAATAATAATAATAATAATAATAATAATAATTTTAAGAATCTCTCAAAATCTCCCCTGATTATGAGAGATTATATCCTATACAAAATTTTCACAATTTTCCATTAAAATCTATAGACTTTGAAAGCTTATGATCGTTGAATATCTCAATATTTTAAAAGTCTGTATTGAATACTTCAAGATTTTAAAAGAGTCTTGGTTGAATACGTCCAGATTTTGAAAGTTCAACAAAATTCTAAGCCTAAACTAAATACACCCCAATTAATTTTGATTTAAAATTATAAAAAAACAAAACCAAAATTTGCTTCTGTGTCATGGGCCGAATGACTATTACATAAATGGCCCAATTCACAAAATGAGCACTTTCTGTATATTCATGATTTGTTTATACGTGATTTTTTATCTTTTATCATTTATTTTTTTTTATGAATATAATAATTAATATTTAAAAATTTAAATGCGAAAAATATCATAATAGTATTCTTTTGGAACGAATGTAATATTATTTTTTATATTACTGACACAATTTATCATAGTTAATATATATATATATATTTATATATAAAGAAAAATACATTTATGCAAAAACAAATTATGAACATCCCCAAATATATACAATTATATTTTGCTTAGATACAATTTTAAAGATATTAAAGTACAAACAAAACAACCACATGAGTGTTTGTTTGGTTTTAATTTGAAATTAATTAAAAGAATTTTATTTAAATAATATAGATTTTTTTAAAAAAAATATATTTGGCTTATTATTATTATTATTACTAAACTATTATATTTAGTTATTTTAATTATGATTTGGTTATATGCATTCTAAATTAAATTCTACTCTAGTTTCTTTCATACTAAAGATTTTTATTTTTATTATGAATAACATATAATTATGAGATCCTTGCAATTAAATGTAACTCTTTGTTTATACAGGCAACTTTAAAATTTTTGGTACATTGTTTTTTAATATTATATTAAATATATTTTTTCTAGTAAAATATTAGTCTTTTTTAAGCATACTCACCTTACTATTTATAAGAGCATCTTCAACCTGGGTTAGCTTATTGGACGTCGGTTGTCTCCAACCAATGTCAAATCCAACGCTAATTTTTGGCGTTGTTGGTGTTACACTGTAGAAACACCATTTTTTTTGCGTTGCTTTATTTTTATTTATTTTTAAATTTATTTTTTAATTTTAAAAATTATAAATTTGATTTTTAAATTTAATTTTATTTTTAAAAAATTTAAGTTTAAAATAATAGAAAAAATTGAATATTTGAAAAACAATAGTGAAAAATGAAGTTATGGTTTGAGTAAAATTATTATAGCAACTGCATATTTGGAGTTAAAACTGAATAAATGAAATTGATGGGTTGGAGATGGCCTAAGGACTTGAAAATCAATACTTATATATATATATTATTTTCGCTTACTCATAAAATATACATATTTATATTTTAAATTGTTCAATTACAAAAGTAATTATTCAAAAAATACTCTTTTTTTTTTTTTTTTTTTTTTTTTTACAAATATCCATATTCTACAATTGTATCATTACTTTTACACAAAAAAATATAATACTATTTATGTCCCATATCAAAAGCACTACTATTTATGTCTCATATCAAAGGCACTGTTTGTCTTTTGTGTCATTATATTTAACATAATATTTTTATATGTGTATAATTTATTTTACAAATGTCATTATATTTGTATTACAAAGACTAATAGAGATATTTTTATATTTTCTTTTAATTTGTATTACTTATTAATATAATAGTTAATATTCAAATATCGACACGCAAAACGATCGCGGTATTCTTTTTATGGAACGATGGTAGTATAAAATTATCATTACACTACTTAATTCACTATAATTAAAATCTTATTTTTTAAAAAATTTTGCACTAAAAAAAAATATATAATGCTATTTTCTTATGTCCGAGTCAAATGGACCATTTGAGCTTTGTAGTAGATTAAAGAATAATAATATCATATTTAGTAATTGTACTACCTACCTAACCTAATAAATACTCTTTCAACTTACACTATATTATACAAATGTCATTATTTTTATATTACACAATATTAATAAGAGCATTTTTATCTTTTTCACTACAATCTATTATAATATTTGTTGAGATATTTTAGATATTCAGTTTTAGATTTAGTAGATTTATATTTAGATTTGATCTTATCCATATATTAGATTACTTAGATTTGAGTTTATCGAGTCTGTTTTGTATTTTCTATATATAGACTACTTATTTTGGTGATCAATAAGACTAGGGGTGTCAAAAGTAAATCTGACCCGAAAAACCGAACCTGTTCGACCTAAAATTTTTCATGTTCGGGTTTGGGTATTTCGGGTTTGAAGAAAATCAGGTCGACCCGAACCTGAAACGAAAAAAATTTGTGTCGTGTTCGGGTCGTGTTTCGGGTTGACCTGATAACCTAAAATATCAAAATCAGGTTAGATTTTAAGTTTCGTTTCAGGTTGACCTGAAATTTTTATTATTATTATTTTAATTTATAATATTTATATTATTTTAAATATAAAATAATATAAAAATTAAAATTAAAATGATATTTTTTAGGTCAATTTAATTTTTTTAAGATTTTCGGGTCTGTTTCGTGTCGGGTTCGTATCGGGTTTGTTCGGGTTTCGGGTGACCTGAAACTAATTCAGGTCAACCTGAACCCGACCTAAAAAAATTCGTGTCGTGTTCGGGTCTAGGGTTTCAGGTCAGATTTCGGGTTCGGGTCGGGTTCGGATTGACAGTTGACACCCCTAAATAAGACAATCTCATTATTTTCTCCCAAAATTTCTGACATGATATCAGAGCCTATTTTTCTTATGCCGTAGATATAGCCTACCAACCTGTGTTTCTCCGGGTATATTCAACCTGGATTGTACCCGAGTCTTGTGATTTTGAGATGGTCTTGTGATTTTTGAAATCATGCATTTGCAAGTTGTCTTTTTGCAAATCTGTCCGTTGTAATTTTGAGATCATGCATTTGCAAGTTGTTTTTTTTGCAAATATGTATGTTGTCTGTCTGGTCTTGCGTGCAATCTGAAATTTGTTTGCAATCTGCATATGAAATTTACTGAGATCTATTTGCTATCTACCATATGTCGACTGTTTGTCTGTTGCATGTGTGCGATTTTCCATCTGTCTGTTGTCTGCGTGCGATTTGTCATCTTTCTTGCTTGTTTGTTGCCAAAAATTGTCTACGATATGTCATATGTCCGTTGCTTGTATGTTGTCTGCGTGCGATATGTTTGGTGTTGCGATCTATCTATTTTCGTCCGATAGAGAGTTATCTCGTTTTTTTTGCTCCAGTGAAGTTATGTTGTTTTCGTCTCTGGTAGAGTCATGTTGTTTTCGGCTCCGGTGGAGAGCCATCTTGTTTTCGGCTCAAGTTGAGTCATGTCGTTTTCGCCTCCGGTGGAGTCATCTCGTTTTCGGCTCCGGTGGAGTCATGTCATTTTTTTTTGCTCCGATGGAGTCATGTGGTTTCGGACTGTAGTGGAGTTATCTCGTTTTCGGCCATTTCGTTTTCGGCTAAGGTGGAGTCATCTCGTTTTCGGTTCCGGTTGAGTGATCTCGTTTTCGACTCAGGTGGAGAGTCATCTCATTTTCGGCTCCAGTGGAGTCATCTCGTTTTCGGCTCAAGTGGAGAGTCATCTCATTTTCGGTTCTGGTGGAGAATCATCTATTTTCGGCTCTAGTGGAGTCATCTCGTTTTCGGCTCCGGCAAAGTCATCTCATTTTTTTGCTCCGGGGTGAAAAGTCATCTCGTTTTCGGCTTCGATGAAGAATTAACTATTATTTTTATTTGTGTTTTTCTTTTGTGTCTATATTCAACTTTCTTATCAAATTCAAATTAGTTTATGTTATACCACTTGAGTTTGAGGAGGGATGTTGTGGTATTTTAGATATTCGTTTTAGATTTAGTAGATTTATATTTAAATTTGATCGTATACATAGATTAGATTACTTAGATTTGAATCTATCGAGTCTGTTTTGTATTGTCTATATATAGACTCTTTATTTTCATGATCAGTAACACAATTTTGTTATTTTCCCCCAAAATTCTAACAATATTAATATTAAAAAATTTATATATAAAAAATAAACGACAATGGAGTATATGTTTATTTCTTCCATAGAAAATCCATTCAAATATTATTTAAATGCTCCGAAAAAAAATATATATATATTTAAATGCAAAATTTAAATCAAAATTTTCCTTTGATAGACAGAGGCAAACAAAGCTCAATGATGAATTACCGGAGAGGTTTGTCGTTTAGCCCAAATAATAGTGGGGTCTACCTTTTAGGACAGCGTACAAGATCAGATCTTTTTGGATTTCTTTCACTCCAGCTGTCATTTCGTCAATGCCTCACACGTGCTAACGTATACCAAACGACAATTATTTATTATTTATTATTATTATTATATTCCCTTCCTTCGAAGAATAAATATACATTTATTTTTAACTCAAAATTTTTAAAATAATAATATTTTAATTATAGTGGATAAATAAAAATAGTATAACGATATTTTTGTTGTTACTTTTTGGTAAAAAAATAATGATGTGACGTAAAGTAAGGATATTTATGAAAAAAAATATGGTATTTAATGAAATTTTTTTACTTTGTAATTATACGTCCAAAAATAGAAATATGTATACTTTGTAGTTAGAAGTATGAAGTATTTTTTATAACCCACAACCCCTACTCGAAAATACGCACTTAATAAACCCGACCGAATCTAATATCCTGCAAACCAGCCCCGACAGCAAGTCACGCCAAAAGATGACTAATGATTTTTATTTTTTATTTATATTTTTATAAAAGATGATTTATTTTTATTTGTAATACTAACTTTATTCATTTTAAATATATTTAACAAATATAAATTAATTTAATTAAATTTCTAATATTTTACGTGTAGAATCCACTAAAAATTCCATTATGTCTATCTATCTCTTCAATAAACAAATATTATTATTTATATTTAAAATTTCTTATTTTTTATAAATAAATATATTTGTTTTAAGTTAATTATAAATAAATAAATAAATATAATTTTTTTACTTATTTGTATTATAAATTTTTTATTATTTACAAAATGATATCTATATTGTATATTTTATTGAAATATAATGCTACAAATATTTAAAATACCGATAATATTATTCATATAAAAAAATAAAATAATATCATAACTTACTAATTTACAAAACTTATATTTTCTCTCTAACAAAAAAAAAGTTATCTAACCTATGATGAATGAAGTACTTTTTCTGTCCCAAATCAAAGTGACTTTTGAAGTTTTTTAGTAAATTAAGAAATATCGGTATTTTATTAGTTGGTGCAAGTGTACAAAGAATTTTTGACTTTATGTATAAAGTAATTGTATGTATAATTATATGTTTGTAATTTAAGTAAAAGTTAAATATTTTTGTATTAATGTATGATTATCTTTTGAAGTGTGACCGTCGAAGATAATACAAATGATACTTTAAATTGAGAAGGAAAGAATAAGTTTTTTTTTTTTAAAAAAAAAGTTATTTAATATTAATATTATATTAATGTATAGTGAAATTACAAAAATATATCTATTAATATTGTGTAATATTAAAATAATTATTGATTGTAAAAGTTTTGTTATATCGGGTAAGTAATACAATCACTAAATTAAAAAACAATATCTTTGTTTTGAAACGAACAAAAATAAAAAAATGAGTACTATTTTATAAATAAGTCTAAAATTGTGCTTAAATTTGGCTTTAAATTACTACTTCCTTCATTCAATTTTAAATAATACCTTTTATTAGGGGACAAATATTTAAGGTAAAAAGTATTTAATTAATTAATAATAATAAAGTATTATATATTCTTTTATATAAGTTTATTACTTTTAGGGTGTGTTTGTTTGAGGGTTTGAATTTTAAGTTGGGATTTGAACAGTAAAAATTTTGAATTTGAATAATTGTATGATGTGATATAAATAAGTGTTGATGTGATGTTTTGAGTGTAAAATTGATTTTTAGTATAATATACAAAATTAAAAAATAGGTATTTGATTTAATATTTTTGGGGAAAAAAATAAAATGAATAGTGAAAATCCAAACAAATCCCTCAAACAAACACACCCTTAGTTTCAAAATAAAACTTATAATATATATATGATTAACAAAATTTAAAATATGTATTTTTAAATATTTAAAATATACAAACAAATACAACGTACAAAAAAATTCATATGCCAAAGTAATTGTGAATTTATTTTCCCCAATTCAATTCAACGAATAATAACAAAAAAATATAATATATACACATTCACCTGATATAAATAATAAGCATATTCTATTCTTTCACAAAATCAATATTTTAATATAAAAATTATTTTTTATGTTATCAAAATAAAATTTCATATCACACGTTAATTTTTTTTAATTTAAATACTAAATAAATAAACATAATAATATCATTTTTTTTATGTTATATGAATAGTATTTTTATTATTGGTAGTATTCATGATTATCTTCATATTAATATACTTTTATTATTTAAATATTTAAAATATTATAAAATAAATCACCTACCTAAACTAATACATATAATAATAATATCCACAATTACAAAAATGTTTTAAAAATAGTAGGTGACATAGGCAACGACAAACTTCCAATTGATCAACGTTAGCAATTGAATGCCCAAGAAAGCAAAACCATATAAAAGTCAAAGGGTGACGTAAGCACTAATAAAAACACAATGGTTATGATTATTATTAGTAAAATATTTTCATTAAAAAATTATATCGGTATATTTGGTAAGTAGACAAATATAAATCTCATTACATATTACTCCCTCCGTCCCAAAATTATAATTCGAATTGTGTTTGTCATGATATTTAAGAAATATTGATATTATATTGATAGTTGATAAAAGTACGAGTAAAAGACTTTTATGTCAATTGTGAGTGTATTAGTGTAAAAAGTAGTGACAATTATGTAATAATAATGAAAAAATAAAGATAATTTTATAATAATATGATTATTTATGGAAATGAGACTATTGTTTTGAAACAGATAAAAATGGTAAACAAGACTATTGTATTGAGAGGAAGTATATAAAATTATCACAAATTATTATTAAAATATAATATTTATTAAATTCCAAAAACTAAATATATATTTACAAAACATTCAAATAGTGAAAAATAAAAAAATAAACCTAAAAAGACAACAATATGGAAATAGCTTTTTTAATATTGTACTGTATTTTGTTTTTTTTTTATAATTTAAAGTTTCATTTATAAAATAAAAAAATACTCCATCCGTCCCATAAAATATGAGACTATTACTATAGATACAGAAATTTAGGTAAAATATAATTAATAAATAATTAAGAAGTGTATTAGTAAAAATAATTATAGATTAAAATTAAGATAAATAAATAGTTTAATTAAAATTAAGAAAATTATAAAATTTAAAATGCAATTAAAGAGCATAATTATATTTTCAAAAATAGAAAAAACCAAGTTACGTGGCACGGGCGAAAATAGAAAATATGGACAAATTATGTGGGACGGAGAGAATATATACTCTATTGTAACATTAGGTAATTTAAAGTAATAAATTAAAATTAAAATTAAAATAATTAATTAATAAATAAATAATTTAATTAAAATTAAAAAAATTATAAAATATAAAATATAAAATATGATATCATTACATTAGAAAAAAATAAATTAGGTGAGATGAACGAAAATAAAAACTAAAAAAATTACGAGAGAATAATACGATAGTAAAATGAAAATATTTATAAAAGAAAATAGATTCATAATTACTAAAAGAAAGAATAATTATTAAATAATTTAAAATAAAAATTATGTATATTTTGCTACAGGTGTATAATTTTAAAATCGGTCAAACTAAAACTAGCGATTTTAATGGATGTACTTTTTTTTTAAAATTTCAATTTAAATAATTATTAATGTGATTTTTCTATATAAATTGAACAATTAAATCCGAATATTTATTTATTTATTTTTTAAAAACACATGAGCTGGGAGCAATAATTATTTATTTTTATTATGTTATAAATGTGTAAAAAAAAACGAAAAAAGAAAAAAAGGGGAAACTGTGATTGACTCAGCTCTGCCACTGCAAAGCAATTGCTAATTTGGTTTCTCACTCTACCCGAAAACTGATTACAATACTCACAACGCAGTCATTCTCTCTCTAAAACCATTCATTATTTTCTGTACCTTTTTCTCCTCAGCTCCAAAACCCTCCTTCCCCGCAATCTGTACGTACAAACCGCACCTGCATCACTGCCTGATTTGATTCGATTCGATCAGATGCACGCATTCGTGTGCCTTGCACCGCGCGCTGCGACCTTGTAGGGGATCGGAGGGAGGGCTGCGTGCCGTTAATTTTCGCGGGGTTTTGTTCTAGGTTTTGATTTGAAATCCTTTTTTGGTTTTTGATTTTTGGGCTCCTTCAGATGCAATCTACTCCTGATTTGGGGCGCCTGGTGTGATGACTATTTCGATTGTAGATGGCTGCTCGCGCGCTTTGTTACCGGCCGTCGCTTCGATTGGTGGTGGAGGTGTTGGGGGGAGTTCTGTTGCTGTCACTTTTCGGAAACCCTAGGCGGGTTGTCGGTGTGGAGGATTCGGGGTTTGACTTGGATTTCGAATCGGATGTTCTGTTGTTCCATCAGGACTACACGCCGCCTGCGCCTCCGCCGCCGCCGCCACACCCGCCTTCGTTGTCGTGCGAGTCCGATCTCGGCGGCATTGGCTCACTGGATACGACCTGCGAGATAGTCTCTAATGTGAATCTGTCGAAAAATGTGTATTTAGAAGGGAAGGGCGATGTCATCATTCTGCCAAATGTTACGGTGAATTGCTCATCGTTTGAAGGATGTGAGCTCTCAATAAATATTACTGGAAACTTTACGTTGAGAGAGAATTCATCCATTCTGTGTGGAACATTTCAGTTAGTCTCAAACAATGCTAGTTTTGGGAATGGTTCGACCGTTAACACTACTGGGCTGGCCGGGGAGCCACCGCCACAGACTAGCGGGACGCCACAAGGAGTGGATGGAGCTGGCGGGGGGTATGGTGGCAGGGGTGCAGCTTGTTTGATGAATAAAACTAAGCTTCCAGAAGATGTTTGGGGAGGAGATACTTATTCCTGGTCAAGTTTGTCGTTGCCCTGGAGTTATGGGAGTAGAGGTGGGACGACAAGCAAGGAAATTGATTATGGGGGTGGAGGAGGAGGCAGGGTAATGTTTATAATTTCAAACCTCTTGGAGGTGAACGGTACTGTTTTGGCTGATGGAGGAGACGGAGGAGCCAAAGGTGGAGGTGGATCTGGAGGCAGCATATACATCGAAGCCCATAGAATGTAAGTTTTCGGCAGTTACATTGTATACTGTATTCATGATTTTGTAGTTTGGACTAAAAACAAAATCTTCTTCTAGTATTTTATATTAGTGTGTTATATTCTTGGAATTATCAATGAATTAGATAGATTCAGCTAGCTCGCTCTGCAGGTCTCACTAATTAGCAACGGCCATCATTATCAAATTAGCAAGATGCAGTTTACTAATTTTATATGTGAAACTGAGTCTGTTTGGTTTTTGAGCCAGTGCTTGGCAATATCTTCGTAACTATGATGTTTTATATCTGTTATCAATGTATATTTTGATGTCTAAATCTGATCTGCTTATGGGAAGTATTGAATTCCATTTGCTTATTATGACCGTGCTTGCACATGTTTGTGTGTGTATTTATTATTTTTTGTTTTTAATCTCTTGTGAAGCACAGGGTTGGAATTGGTCTTATAAGTGCTTGTGGGGGTAATGGTTTTGGTGGCGGCGGCGGTGGCAGAGTTACAGTCAATATTTTTAGCAGACATGAAGAGCCTCGCATCGCTGTACATGGTATGGATTCTGGTTTTCTTTCTTGCCTTTTTATGTTTGGATTTATGGGACACAATGCATCTTCATACTTTCCTCGTTCTGTTTTACTACATATCAGCTGGCCACTTTTATGGGCCAAATTTCTCTTAGGTCTAGCTATAAAAGAATGCAATGCAATCCAAGACTTTCTATACATTGGAAACCAGCAGTTTTGAAATGTGATGTTGTTGGTTTTGGCATTGGAAACAGTTTAGTTTGTTTCTATTTTTGTATTCTTCTTGTGTAGAGGTTGCAGATGGACAACTTGGATTTGAGTAAGGTTTAATATGTTCAATCATGACTCTCAACCTGTTCTCATGTGCTAAAGCCGTGTTGTGGACTAAGATATAGAGTGGCAGCTTGGGACGGTTTGGTTGATTAAAATTAGAAGGATTATAAGAAACCCCTTAAATGGTTGGATGTTAATGCAAGTTTAGCTTTTGGGTTGGCAATAATTAAGTAGATTCTCCTAAAATAAAATAACTAAAATAGATTTAACAACCAAAAACTACAGTTGACAATTCTTATGTATATACATCTATATTACAAATATTTAAATGTAAACTTTCATTCAAGATTATTTCACAAATATTATGTGTTTGTTCTTTATGTGTTTGTTCTTCTTGTGTTTGGTATGGTGCTTTAGTTTAGTTTTTTTTAGGTTTAGATAGTGATTGAATGTTATGTTTTGCAAGGAAAAATAATGTGTATTTTTGCAGGGTATCATGAAGATTGCATAATAAAAAAACTAGAAAAAAAAATCTAAATAGAGTAGAGCATATGCTTTTCTTAACTTTAAATTCAATAAACACTGAACAATTGTACAAATTTACAAAAAAATAATCATTTTAAAGAAAAAGCTCACTTATTACTCCCTCCGTCCTTTAACAATCTATCAATTTTTCCATTTTGGTATGTCCTATAACAAAGTATCTATTTTCTTTTTAGTAATTGTACTATCTACCTAACATTACAAATACCCTTCCAATTTACAATATATTACACAAATGCCATTACCTTTATATCATACAATACTAATAGGGTTAATTTAGTCTTTTTACCTTTATTTCTACTTTATCCCAATATAATACTAATATTTCTAAAACTCCGTGCAAAAAACAAATGAATATATAGATATGGGACAGAGGGAGTATTATTTAAAATTTAAGTATGATGCCATGTTTAAACACAAGAATGTGTTAGTATCATTTTTCTGTAAAACTACAATGACTTAGGTTTGCTCACTTCGTGCACTATTTGTGTGTTTGTGTTTTGTTTTTGGGTGAGATGGTTGTTGGGTGTAATATTTCGTATGAAAAATCTTTACTAGGAACTATGAAGTTGCAAGTAAAAAAATTGATGAAAAATGTTAAAGAGAATAAGCCTTAGGGTTTGCTTACTTTTTCCTTTCCTACTTGTTTTTTACTATTCAATTGCCCAATTTTCTTTTAAAAATATCACATTCAACTTACTTTTTATTTGAAATATTACATTTAACAAATATTTCACTTTAAAATCATGGAATAAACACAAACTAAAATCACATTACGCAAGTAAACAAACCTTAATTTTTTTGATTAGTTTGAACCAACTTACCATGCTAACAAAGTTGGTGTGACATCTTGGAGGTTGAAACTATCTGAGGGAATGCCGTCTATAATGCTTGAATAGCTAGAATGATGCTTTGGAGAAATAGATTCTTGAGATCTACATCTCTTACCCCTTTCCTGAATATACGGTAGTCTTTTGAAGATTGAGTGTGCAAGTTAGGAAATTTTAGAGTTTCCGAATATCTAAATTCCAAAGTTTCAACTCACATAATTAATGCAAATACACTATTGGCTGTGTTCATTTGGAGTTTGTTTTTTTTTTTTTTGGTTTGAATAGTTGTTTGGGGTGTTATGTTTTGTGAGGGAAAATACCCTATTTTTATAGGGAATTGCAATGATTGTTTAGTGAAAAACTAGAAACCAAACTCCAAAAAAATAGTCACCAATTCTAGGCACTAATCTAGCATACTAATTGACCAATAAACTTGGGCATTTTAATTGCTAATTACTAATATTACTAGGGATGGCTATAGATCGAGTATAGTAAGACCTAAGACCTAAGACCTAACCCGATTAAAAAAATATTGAATACCTGAATCAACCTTGAAATTTTCAAACCCAACTTTACGTCACTAGACTTGATGAAGACCCATCTACTTGAAATCTTGAAAAAAAAAAAAAAAGAAAAACATAAAATTTGAAAAAAGTTGTGACGGAAGTGCCAGCGGCGGCGAAGAAGAGGTCAGGAAACAAAGAAAAGAAACATAATAGAGAACAAGAGGTGAACTAAAAGAAGATTGAACGAACACAAAAAAAAAAATAAGAGAAGAAAAGAGAATTATAACGGTGGCAACTCGGCTCCTTAATTAGCTCACAAATTGCCCTTCTCATTGCTTGATATTCGGATTTTCCATTAGAGCGGCATTAATTGATTGTTTCTCATTTTCTAAGATATTAGGGGTGTGTTTGTTTGAGGGTTTGGATTTTGGATTGAGATTTGAATAGTAAAAAATTTGAATTGGAATAATTGTATGATGGGTATAAATATGTATTGATGTAATGTTTTGAATGTAAAATTAATTTTTGGTATAATATAAAAATAAAAAATAGGTGTTTGATTTGATATTTTTGAGGGGAAATTTTTGTATGAATAATGTAAATCCCCCTAATCCTTCAAACAAACACACCCCTAGGTTAATGTCAAGAAAACATTTGGACTTTTAATTATATGGTCTAGGATGTGTTTGGTTATGATTTCAAACCTATTTCAACACTATTCAGCCCGTAAGGTTCCCAATAAAAATACATTATTTCCTCTCACAGAATATCCACATCAAAATACTATTTAAATCAAAACTCAAATCAAAACTTCAATTTCAAATAAAAAACAAACCGAACCTTTAGGGTGCGTTCCTTTGGGAAAAGTTTGGGAAGATTTTGTTTTGGTTTAGTTTAGATTTGAATTTTTGCAGAGTTTTGTGAAGATGTATTCCTTTGGGTTAATATGTTTTCTTTGGGTTTGAGGGATTTTGATGGGGGTATTGAATTGACAGGTAGTAATAGTGTGTTAGATTAGATAAATTTGATTATTATTATTAATAATAATATTCCACCCTTCTTTCTTTTTCTTTTCTAATTTGTTCTTCTTCCCGGTTTTCTTTTGTCCAAGGTTGTCACGGCGCCCTTTTGCGGCGTGGCACAGGTGGACCGCCATGGCGACAAAATGGCGAACACGGCGTTGTGCATAAAAATTTACATATACATATATATGATATTTTATAAGTATTACATAATAGGATAAAAAAAATAGCACTATTAAATTGGAGGTAGTGGGGTTGGAGCCACTAATTTTAGATTAGAAGTTTAAAAATATTTGAAGTGTGAATAAAAACACTAATGGGATGTAGCGGTGAGATGAATGAGATGAAGACGCATCCTCTGCAGACCAGAGAGATTAGGGAAAAGAGAGGAGGAGATCAAAGAGAGCAGGGGCAGAGAAAGAATGATTAATTTGGGTTCGATCGAGTTCAAAGGTGTAGGGGCTAAGGTAGGTGTGGTTTGGGGGCCTAGGCTAACCTGAAGACTCACAGTGTTCTGGGCTAGCCAGAACAGTGCTATGGCGTCGCCATGGCATCACTAAGGGGTCACCATAGTGTCGCCGTTGCATTTCAACGCCCCTTTGTCTAATGAGGCGAGGCGATGAGTCCTGGCGCTTTCAAGAAAGCGGGTGCCATGGCGACGCCATGACAACAGCGCTTTCATCTTGCTTCATCCATCATATTCTTCTCTAATTTCTTCGTCTTCTTCCTGATTCCCCTTCCTTCCTCCATCCTCTTTAGAAGCTCTGCTGTAGTGCGACTCTTACTGGAGTTAGCTTTGGTCTCACTGGAACAGCCGCAACTCAGGCTGGCGACGCGGGTCTTTCGCCGGAATCACTAACCCATTCCACCGGTACGTTGATGTGTGTTCTCGGCTGTGACGAGGAAAGGTTTGCTGATGTTTATTTTAGTTTAGGGTAGCTGGATCAAAGATAAATGAGACAAGCAAAGTAGGCAAATGGGTAGGGTCAGAGGTTGTCAACGTAGGGGGAGTTTGAAGCCCCATTTTCGCCAAACAATAGCAGAACAATGAGTTTCGGAAATTTTGTGCCAAAGGAACACAACCTTATATTAATGTAAAATATTAGGGATTGTTTGCCCAACCCAATTCTGATACGATTTCTAATATATATATATTTTATTCTCCCACAAAAGTCAAAATTCAACACAATATTATTTTTTATATTATCGATATAATTTTCATACTTCATGTAAAAAAATACTTCAAACTAAAACATTAAACAAACACACCCTTCATTTATATCTAATTCACAATTGATATTAAAGTAAGTCAATTTGGCCTACTTCACAATTTAGTTTGAAATTTGACCACAAAATTATATTTTTCTGAATGTCGGCCATGTTCTTTTGGAGTCTTGATTTATGTTATTCTACCGTGTAACCTTTGTCATTCTCTATATAAATATACTATTTCTTCACATAAACATCACGTCCCAAACACTATTCAAACAAAAATCCAAAACAAAAAGATAAAACCGAACTTTAAGGGTGTGTTTGTTTATAACATTTTTACTATTCATAAAAATTATTTTCCCCAAAAATATCAAATCAAATATCTATTTTTCACTTTTTAAACTCCCCGGTCCTGGATAAATGTACCCATTTGGGGTTTTGTAGTAGATTAAGAAATAATGGTGTTTTATCAGTCAAGTGTGCAAGACATTTTGACAATTTTACCCGTTAACTTTATGTATAAAATAATTGTATGTGTAATGGTATATTTGTAATCTAAGTAAAAGTTATGAGTATTTTGGAATTAATGTATTATTATTTTCACTAAAATTAGAAAGGGATACTTTTGAGTGGAATAGAAGAAAATTGTAATAAAAAGTACTTTGAGTTGGGAGGGAGGGAATATTATACTTGAAATTAATTTTTTATTCAAAATATCACATCAATATCTATTTATATCACATCATATAACTATTCAAATTCAAAATTTTTACTATTCAAGTCCCAAACCACAATCCACTCCCCCAAACAAACACACCCTAAGGGTTTGTTTGGTTGTGGTTTGAAATTGATTTGAAATGGGGCTTTGATTGGGTTTATGTTTGAATGGTATTTTGATGTGATGTTTTATGAGAGGAAATATGTATTTTTATTGGGAACCGTGCGATGTGAATAGTGGTGATTAATTGAAATCACAACCAAACAAACACACACCCATTGAATTTGATATTCCTAATTCCGAGATCGAATTCAGCTTTTATGAAAGAGAATTCGAATTTGATTGGATTTGAAGGCTCAAGTTTTTGATATGTGTCAAATTTGAAGTTCAAACAATTTGATTTTGATGGCAAGGCATACTCCTATTTCTAACTTGATGCTCTTATTATTGTATTGACTATTGAGTATTTATTAAATGATTCCCTTGCCTAATGATTTAGGATTTGTGTCTTCGAACTTGTTTCACATTATGCAACATACAGTAAAATATCCCCCCTGAAAATCATATCTAGCACTCATTTTCCATCCAATCACCCCATCTAGATTTATTTTCTATTAAAATAAATCTTAATCCAAGATACCTAATTCACAAACAAACGCAACCTTAATGTCTTATGATGAATCAGCTTCAATGTGTTTTTTCTAACTAGGCAAAGCAAGATATCCTGATTATTAGTTCTATTGCCAACTAATATGAGAAATTGTTTGATTGGAAACTTTACTACTTGTGTATAGAACAGTTTAACTATTAACTAGTGATTTATAAGAGTTCAACACTTGGATTTTTTCCATGTCTCTGCTTTACTCACCTCAGCAAATTGTTGTTCCTTGCCCCCAATGTTTACGCTAGTGGTCTAATGCATAACAATAAATAACATCAGTACCATATTGTCTTTCTATTAGCCTGATGATTAAGCCAGTTAAGCGCCTGTCAATGTCTTATATTGTAGGTGGCAGCAGTCTTGGTTGCCCTGAAAATGCTGGTGCTGCTGGAACGTTTTATGATTATGTGCCTCGCAGCCTTACTGTCAACAATGATCATAAGACAACATACACGGAAACACTCTTCATGGAATTCCCTCAACCATTTTTAACAAATGTTTATATTCTGAATGATGCAAAGGCAGCTGTACCTTTGTTGTGGAGTCGTGTCCAGGTCCGTGAAATTAAAGTTCTTCAGCATCTGCAACCTTTATTATTAGCTGTTGGCAGTTTACGTTTCAAGCGTTTTTTGTTTTTCTATTTATTCATTTTGTATTTATGATATATCTATTTTTTGATGCTGTGATCTTTCTAAACTATTTTGCTACCTGCTATTGTGGCCTTTGAGCTACTGTTACATAGGGTCTCAAACATTACATATCAGGAATCTAATTTTGTGTTGTTTTCCATCTAGGTCCAAGGACAAATCAGCCTATTGTCCGGAGCACTATTGAGTTTTGGGCTTGCTCATTATTCAATGTCAGAGTTTGAGCTAGTTGCAGAAGAGTTGTTGATGAGTGATTCTGAAATTAGAGTAAGCAAATTCATTATACAAACTCATGGAAGATTATATGAATCGATTGACATTTTTTTCTTGTGCTTTCTTCTGCAACCATCTTTTGAAGACCACTTTGTGATTACCTGATTTTTATCTGATGTTTCGATGGGATTGAGCCTTACGTGTACTTATTCTTTATTTAATGCTTCTATGAAGTTAGTTTTATAAACTTGTATTTCTTTCCCATTTATTTTTAGGTTTTTGGTGCTCTTCGCATGACTGTTAAGATGTTTTTAATGTGGAACTCAAGCATGTTCATAGATGGCGGTGGAGATAAAAATGTTGATACATCCTCACTTGAAGCTAGTAATCTTATAGTGCTAAGGGTAAGTTCACCATTAGTTACCCTCTGGCATTGTGTTATTGGCATGCATGCATTACTTGCTTTTTCAATTTATTTCACCAGGAAAAATCAGTCATTCATTCTAATGCCAACTTGGGAGTTCATGGACAAGGTTCATTAAATTTATCTGGCCCTGGAGACTGTATCGAAGCACAACGCCTGGTTTTATCATTATTTTATGGCATCAATGTAAGCAAAAATCTATGTTTGACAGCAATGTTTCCCTATTTGCAATGCATCAAGCTAGATAAGTCATTTTGTTGCCTACCGTTTGCAGTTTTGTTTCCTTTTACTGTTTTTTATTTTTATTTTATTTTATATTTTTTATGCTGAGCTTTGATCTAAATATGGAGCCTTTATTTTAGTATTTATATTTAATTCCAGCAGCTTTGGTTATTTCATTTTTTTGTAACAATCATATCCACACTTGGCGGGAATTTGGTCTAACAGATTACACCTCCTTTAGAGTCGGGCAGACTTTTGAACTTGAACATTGACCTCCACTTTGCTTTTAATCTTCATAAACACTGGAAAAATTTTCTTTTCTTGCCCGTTCTAACCTGCTTCATTTTAACCTTTTTATCTTCATCGACACCGGGAAAACTTTTACTATGAAGCTTTCCTGTATCCTGTCAACTGGTTTTTTCAGGAAAAGAATATGTCAAAAGTAAAGGTTGAAATTTGCCTTTTTTTTTATAAAAAATGAATAGTTTCGAATATATAAAATATTAATGAGAGAAATAGAAATATAAGATTTTAAGTGGGTCCCATATGACTTAATATATGGAAAAGAAGTTGGAAGCATAGTGCAACTTAACTTGAGATGCCAACCAAGCACACTTCATGCAGCTTAGTTGCTGAGTTTCTTTATCCTTATTTTTAGGGCCTGTAGTTGTGGTATGCAATTGGTTTGACTTCGTCACTGATCCATTATTGGGCGCGCTCTACTTTTTCTGATCTAGATTCAGTTTGATATAACTTTCATGGTAGATAGTGCTCTGATTCGTGTTGAGTAGTTTTTTAAACATTTACATTTTATACCAGTGTGCTTACACTAATATTATAATTAATACAATTATATAAACTATTCTGGTGAAAGCATGTTGCGTTTGAGCTTCTCCTAATCCCCTTAAAGCTGCTTGTTATTTTGATATATTTAAGCATGTGGAGTAGCATTGAGGTTTACTTCCACACATCCCAATGTCACAAGACATTTCTCATGATTGCTAATTTTGTTTCTCTGCCTATTCTTCTTGTTCTGATGAAGATTGGACCTGGTTCTATTCTCCGTGGTCCTCTAAGGAATTCCTCTAATGATGCAGTGTAAGTTCCCTATTCTGTTCAGTATCATCAGATGCATGCTATTCATAGTGCTGTAAATTAATTTTTGTTTCTTGTTAGTACCCCAAAACTTTATTGTGGTTCACAAGATTGTCCTGCTGAACTGCTTCACCCACCTGAAGATTGTAACGTGAATTCTTCTCTCTCCTTTACCCTACAGGTACTCGTTTTGCCGTTAACATAACATTGAGTTCTTATTGCTCTGTTGCCTTTTTTTTTTTTTTAAGGAGATCATTTATTTTATTTAGGAAAGAGAGATACATATAGCTAGGGCCAAAGGAAATAATAGAAAACTAATTACGACGAGACAGATAACTCGTCACCTTTAGTAGCTCTCTATGCAAAATAGTCCGCTGTCTTGTTAGAACTTGGGGAATTATTGAAAAGTGTTGAAGGGTAATTTTCCCATAGACAGGTGGAGCTTGTTTATGTTGATGTTCAATCTCCATATGGGCAAAAGGCCAGGATCCTCCAACCAAGAGCATTTGACTTTCCAATTATTTATTGTTCTGTTATGGTTGTCATTTGGTATAAGTTGTTTCTCTCTTGCTAGGAGTATGTAGTTATGCTGTTCACATAAGGTTTTTCAATATTTGGTATTGTTATGCAGATCTGTCGGGTGGAGGACATCCTTGTGGAGGGTTTGGTTGAAGGCTCAGTGGTTCATTTTCATAGAGCCAGAACTATCAATGTACAAACATCTGGAGTTATAAGCACATCTGGAATGGGTAAGTTTCTTTGCTTAGGTATTAATTCTTTGTTTCACTTCTGGCCTTGGAGTCAAATGTGATTCATTGGCATTGTCTTTAACAGCCTATATTTATTTCTATGCAGGCTGTCATGGTGGTGTTGGTCAAGGAGTAATATTGAGTAATGGTCTTGGCAGTGGTGGCGGTCACGGTGGTAGAGGTGGAATGGGCTGTTATAATGAAAGCTGCATTGAGGGTGGGATATCATATGGAGATGCTAATTTACCTTGTGAATTGGGTAGTGGCAGCGGTAATGATAGCTTGGCTGAATCAACTGCTGGTGGTGGTGTTCTGGGTGAGCTGAAGTTTATACGTTGATTAATTATGTTGTTGAGTAATTTTATTTATTCTAGCAGTTCCATGTTTAATTTGATTTCATGCAAATGCTTGCTTTTTCACCCTGCTACTCTTTAATTTTCTAGTTTGTGGTGTGAACTCTTGAGTAAGGATGTGCTTTTTGCTGAGGTAATGGGAGTGTGAGTGACTGACTTGTCTTTTTATTTTTTTGGATTCTTGAATGTTAACTTTTATTCTTGTATTTCTCTTTGTGCTCCATTCCCCCATCATATGATATTATGAACATACTTATTCTGTTGCGATTTAAACAAGTTATAAAATCAGGAACAGTTTAGTATTGGGTAGCCAAACAAGCTTACCGTGCTGTAGTTTTAGATATTATCTCAAATTAGCTTCAACGTACATGGATATTTTGGCACCAAATAATGTATGCTGCTGACCCAGTTTTATTATTATTGTTGTTGTTATGAATTATGATTATGATTATGATTAGGACACAGACAATACTTATTTCATAGTCTCATCAACTTCTTGAGTTCATGTATATCATAATTTGACGTTTCTCCTACTGTGTACACACACCATCCATATATATATATATATACACACTTTATGTTGCCACCCTAATAAACTTAATCCTCTCCATGCAGTGATGGGTTCATTGGATCATCCGCTGGTAACTTTATCTGTTAAAGGTTCTGTTAGAGCAGATGGGGATAGCTTTAGAGGGAGTCTCCTGAAGATTAAATCCTCTGTTGATAATGTGACCATGGGCCCTGGAGGTGGATCAGGTGGTACTATCTTGCTATTTTTGCGCTTTTTATCAATGGGTGAATCTGGAAACTTATCAAGCGTTGGAGGCCAAGGTAGCCCTATTGGTGGCGGTGGAGGAGGTGGAGGAAGGATTCATTTTCATTGGTCAGACATTCCCACGGGGGATGTGTATTGGCCAATAGCTACACTGAATGGAAGCATTCAAACAAGGTTAGTTCTGATACTTCCTGCTGCATATCAGCCTTCCTTGATAATTTCAGATTTCTACATATCTAATTCGGTGTCTTAATGTTTGTTGTGATAATTGTTATTTGGAGAAGTGTGGTGAGGTACAAGATACAACTGATGAAGTGGGTTGTTGCTGCAATGAAAATTGCTAAACCAGTATCTTGCTTAGGAGATTTTATTTATATTGAAATTGTGCAGTACATAGAGAGAACCAAGCTAGGGAGAAATGTTGGGGAGTTTAGTTCTACTCACAGCCAAATTGAAAAACCGGCGATCCCTCAAATGCTTTGCAAAGCGTCTTGCCATCCCATTTTCGGATCAGAGGATGTGCTCAAAGGAGATGAGAGGGGCATCTCAAGATAAGATAGTGGAGTTTATTTATTTTTGAGTTAACCTTCCAAGGGGGTGGAGCCCCGTGAATTCAGTTGAGGGCATCTTTAAAGTTGAACTTCACACGAATATGAGAATAGGTCCGAATGGGGGTACTGACGATGCTTCATAGGATTTCTTCAACGGAAAAGATTTCTTCAATGTTTATGCCATTCTGATGTGTTTCAACCTAAAGTAAAGGAGATGGCCATGGCCATGTATGCTGGCCCTATTTGGCCAAACACTTATCCATCCATACTAATTTTTCACTACCCAATTTTGGGGGCCCTCTACAACACTGTCAGCTTTTCCTTTAGCCTTTTCTGCTGATTAGTATGACCTTATATATCTTTTTCAGGGAGTAAATTGGCTTATTGATGAGGAGACAAGTTTAAGGTACAAATTAGATAGATCCGATAGATAGCTGAAAGCTATAACCAAACTAATAGATTAATGTTTTCCCTAGCGATGCACTAAACGTAACTTCATTTGCATGTTTGGGAATATATTGAAGGTGATTTAGGGGATTTTTTTTTTTTCCCGAGGGATAAAGCCATGTATTCAGGCAAGAGCATTTTGGAATTGCATTGTGTTACATATGTGAAAAGTTTTGAGTTATTCATTAGTAATGAAATTAGAGCATATATATATGCAGAATTCAAAAGAGATAATCTCAAATGAAAACAATCTATTCTCGTAGATATGAGTAAATAATATCCACTAGATCTAAATATCATTAACTAAAATATTTATCAAAAACATATATGTTAAATATATTGTATATAAGTTAATTTTGTATTTAGAATAGTGTAGGGGACTTTCTGATATTTTAGATAAATGTGGTTTATATTTTAGTGTTTATTTACGTAATCATGTTCAAGTGAAATAAAATAGAATTGAGTTTGACATTCACTTGGTATCAGAGCCGGGGAGTCCCCTGTTCGAGTCTCACTGCCCTCGCCCTCATTCGTTGTCGTCCACGTGTAAGATTCACATGGTAGTGTATATCCCCTTATACGTGAAGGGGCATGTTGATTGACTCCCGTACAATATAAATAAATGATGGGTGTGTTTGTTTGGGGGATTGGATTTTAAATCCACTATTCATCCCATTTTTTTCCCCCAAAAACATCAAATCAAACACCTATTTTTCATTTTTTTATATTAATACTAAAAATCAATTTTACATTCAAAACATCAAATCAACACCTATTTATATCACATCCTACAACTATTCAAATTTATAATTTTTACTATTCAAATCTCGACTCAAAATCCAAACTCTCAAACAAACACACCCGATACGTATTTCTACAAGTTTAAACTTTTAGGTGAAACAGTCATTTACATAATCTAATAATATCTAATACCCACTTCAATCTTGAGGTGGTTTCGTAGAAGTTTGCTTGAGTTTTGTAACAGAGACTGGAGCAGAGTCTATATATGGACAGACTTCATAATCGAATATCAATTTTAAACCATTCAAATTGATCGTCTGTTACGGTGCCCATGTTGGTGGTGCCAGCGATTCTTTGTCGTAGTGGCGGTGTTAAACCCTGATGCAAGAATTATGGACATATGATCGAAGACCGAACAAAAATCTGATCAAAATCTTAAACAAATTTTGACAGATGAATTGAAAATATGCCAAGGAAGATGTCACCAGAACAATAAAGAGACGAGGATTGGAGTGGCAACAGTGGTGGTTGAGGGTCTCCGGTACATTCCAGGGGTATAGGGATGTTCCCAGAGAGAACGGGCTGAGATACCATGTTACATTTGGGAGAAATTTGAGTTTTATATTAGTAATGAAATTAGGGTTTTATTTATAGGCATAGTGCAAAAAGTATAGAATCAAATAATAACAACTTAATCTAATTGATATGCCTAAATAATACTCCCTTCGTCTCCACTTATTTTATCTACTATTTCTATTTTCGTCCGTTCCACCTTATTTGTCATTTTATTTTTAGGGAATATGATTATACATTTTAATCTCATCTTAAATTTTATAATCTATAATTTCTTTAATCTTAATTATACTATTTAGTTATCTATTAATTTATAATTATTTATTAATTATATTTTACCTAATTCATGTATCTACGGTAAATAAGACACAAAAGGTGGGACAAATGGAGCAATAATCAAGTATTAATAGTATTAACTAAAATGTTGATCTAAAATATATCTCAACACATGTCTTCTATGTTTATTGTTTTATTTAACTTTTTGTTGATATTTGATTGTTTGCCTTCACCATAGGGGTGGATTAGGTGGCACCCAAGGATACATAGGTGAAAATGGAACAATCAGTGGAAGAGCTTGCCCAAAGGGGCTCTATGGAATATTCTGCAAGGTCATTATCATTTTTATTTGGTCATATTTGAGTTGCCTTTGTTTCTGACTTCTTATTTTTGGTGATGTCTATGCTTTTTGTATTGTCAAGCGGGGTTTTTATTACGTAAGTTTGAAAGAAATACTAAGTAGTGACTCATTGAATATAGATTGTAAATATGTACTGTTTAACAACACGTACTTGACCTCATTTTTCATTTATATGGAGTTGAAGAAGTGGAAATTGTGTATATTGGTTCAGTTGCTTCTAAAAGTAGTGTGTAGTAGACAGTAATGTAAAACATTTGCTTCATTTATTTGTTTTACTACATAAAAATTGTTTTCACATGGAACTTCAGGACAGTAGGTGGTGACGTTCTTGCTGATTTATGCAGGAATGTCCAGTTGGTACTTATAAAAATGTCACTGGATCTGATAGCTCCCTCTGCTTTCAATGCCCAAGTGATGAGCTTCCTAGTCGTGCAGTTCATACACGTGTCCGAGGTATCTTGAAGGGTTTCTTATTTATTGAGTGTTGTCAGTCAAATTTTTTATCATGTATTTCTTTTTTTGTTTAATTACAAACTTGTACTTTTAGCGTTGCTATAGTACAAGGCATGTTTTTCTTTTATCAGCTAGCTCTAATTTATGTGTTTAATTGAACTCACTCATCAATATGATAAGATAATCTCATAAATTAGAATGTTAATAATGGTTTTAATTTAATTATGGGTCTTACGTAAATATATGACTAGAATAAATAAATAATCAATCCACCCTAATCATTTAACGAAACTTTGCTTGGTTGCTTATGTTAGTGTAGTGGTATCAGATATCCAAGTTGGGAGTTGTTCATCGAGTTCCCAGGTTCCACGTATATCACCATATTTGCCTAATTTACTGGCTTAATCAAATATCCTTTCTGTATTGACAGGTGGTATCACTGAAACACCTTGTCCTTATAAGTGTATTTCCGAGCGATATCACATGCCACATTGTTATACTGCTCTTGAAGAGTTGGTGTATACTTTTGGAGGACCATGGTTGTTTGGACTCTTGCTTTTGGGTCTTCTCATTTTATTGGCATTGGTTCTTAGTGTTGCACGGATGAAGTTCATTGGGGTTGATGAGTTACCAGGACCAGCTCCTACACAACAAGGTTCTCAAATAGATCATTCATTCCCTTTTCTGGAATCTCTTAATGAGGTATAGAGTCTCATATTGTGAAGGTCAAATTGTGGAAAATAAGGCTGCAATATCATTCTTTTTCTAGTAATCGTTAAGTGGTTGAAAAAGATAAGCTCGCTTGCCTACAAATCAGGTACTGGAAACTAACAGAGTAGAGGAGTCTCAAAGTCATGTACATCGGATGTACTTTGTGGGCCCAAACACATTTAGTGAACCTTGGCACCTTCCTCATACACCTCCTGAACAAGTGAAAGAAATAGTGTAAGTTTTTCTCGTGTTATGCTATTCTACTAAAAAATTCAGAAGTTTAGATGTGTGGATTTGAACTTCTACATGAGCTTGAAAACTGTGTATATATATATATATATGCCAAATGGCAGTTATGAGGGTGCATTTAATACATTTGTGGACGAGATCAATGCACTTGCTGCATATCAGTGGTGGGAAGGATCAGTGCACAGCATTCTTTGTATTCTCGCCTACCCTTTTGCTTGGTCATGGCAACAATGGCGGAGGAGATTGAAGTTACAGAAAATACGAGAATTTGTCCGATCTGAATATGACCATGCTTGCTTGCGGTCGTGCCGCTCTCGTGCTCTTTATGAAGGGCTGAAGGTTAGCTCTTCAAAAATATTTTTCTGCATTGACCTTTTTGTGTCTTTTTGAATGGTTTGATTCTCATGAACTATTATCTATGTTATTAACTTGTGAGATAAGTCTTTAAAGAGACACATGATTTTGTCTTTTCAACAATGACTTAGTTTCTAAATTGGCTCCCTTTATCTATGCTATAGAGTGTTATGTTTGAACCAACTGGCCCTTACAAAACAGACTCGACTAGGGCTTACTTTTTTCTTATATATATTCTTTTTGCCCTTTCCCACATATTGTTACGGCTTCTTTACATAAAGCTGCCTAATTACATGTCACATAACATGCATAAACTACTATTGAAGTTTTCTTCTTATATTTATGTTTCATCTCTCAGCATCTCCATGTCCATACAGTCTCAAACCACCATTTGGTTTGCCTTAGAAAAATGAACTGCAAGATATGACTTAACTTCTATAACTGTAGGTTGCTGCAACCCCAGATTTGATGCTGGCATATGTTGACTTTTTCCTTGGTGGTGATGAAAAGAGAAATGATCTTCCTCCTCGCCTCCACCAAAGATTTCCAATGACTCTGTTGTTTGGTGGCGATGGAAGTTACCTCACTCCTTTCTCTCTACACAACGACAATATCATCACTAGCCTCATGAGTCAGGTTTGTTGTTAATGCAATGGACTGGAGAGATTTTTTATTTTTTATTTTGCTTTAACCAAGAAATGTTTTTACATTCTTGGTAAATTATCATTTTACCTGGTTTACCTTTGGTTCAGTCAGTGCCACCATCGACATGGTATCGCTTTGTAGCTGGCTTGAATGCTCAGCTACGGCTGGTAACAAGGGGCTGCCTCAGAAAGAAGTTTCGGCCCATTCTTCTGTGGCTTGAAACAGTTGCGAATCCTGCCATGAGGGTCTATGGTGTGCATGTGAATCTTGCTCTGTTTCAAGCTATCCCTGATGGTCACTGTCATTACGGACTTGTGATACGTGATGCTATAGAAGAAGATGACTATGTTGATTTACCATTACCTGATAGAGAACCTGAAAATCATCAGCGGTCAAGGTATGCGTCTTTTCTGGAGTTGAAGCTGAAATATATTGACATGCCTTTTGCCTTGTTGAATATTGCTGATGCATGAGCACTCAATATTAATGGTTATATTTGCTATGAGTTTCTTTGAATGACATTTCCATTATTGATTTATAGACACCTTTGTCATTCATGGATATTGAATTCTGTATTGAAGTTGGTGAAGGTTGCATTATTATACAATGTTGTCTGCTTGTTAGTTCTGCATACGAACTGATTTCGACCATTCCGGGACTCTGAACTTGTTTGTTGATGCATTTATTTTTGAAGCAGTACAGCAAGCATCTATCGAACAGATGAGATTCTCTATAAGAGTGACCGGGATCAAACATGGAGAAGTCCTCAGGGCAATCCACGGAGGAAAACCTATGGTCTGGTTATAAATGTCAACAATTTGAAGGTGCTTCGGGAGAAAAGAGACATAACCTTTGTCTTGTCTTTTCTAATTCACAACACTAAGCCTGTGGGCCACCAGGTATATGACTATCCCAAATTACTTTCTCTCACTCTCTTATCGAAATCATAACTCAATCCATTTAGAAATTTCCCTTTTAGATGTGCTCCATAACAATCTCTTTTGGACAATATAATTTACATGTTTGGTATTACCCTTCCTGAGATGCATTCTATTTTTTCTTTCAGGATCTTGTTGGCTTGATTATCTCTATCATGCTTCTAGGAGATTTTAGCCTAGTATTGCTCACGTTGCTACAATTGTATTCGATTTCATTGGTAGATGTCTTTCTTGTGTTGTTCATTATACCTCTGGGGATTTTACTTCCCTTTCCTGCTGGAATCAATGCTTTATTCAGTCATGGACCTAGGCGGTCAGCAGGCCTTGCTCGTATATATGCTTTGTGGAACATTACGTCTTTGATAAATATTGTAAGTAGCTTATGTTCTTCCACGTGTTTACCTTAGTTATATGGTTATTTAAACTAATGTTCGATAACTTTTATTTCCTGTTTTCTGCTAATCAAGTCTAAAAACTCACATGAATATTTTGTTAATTTTATTAGACTGATTTCTTAAGCTTCTCTTACACTACCTTAATTGTTATTTATTTATTTATTTTCCTTCTTGCTATACATCAGGTTGTTGCATTCATTTGTGGTTATGTTCACTCTCGCACTCAACCAAGCAAAGGACTTCCGAATTTTCAGCCATGGAATATGTAAGTGTAGCTAAACCTAAACATATTTGATTTAGTTATGTGTGTTTTTGCTATTGGTTTCTTTTTCTGTGGTTTTTTGGATATTGTCTTTCTTGTCCTTATATACTTCCTCTTTTTTGCAGGGATGAAAATGAGTGGTGGATTTTTCCTTTAGCACTTGTTTTGTGTAAATGCATCCAATCGAAGCTCATAAACTTGCACGTAGCAAATTTGGAAATTCAGGATCGTTCACTGTATAGTAGCGACTTTGACTTGTTTTGGCAGTCATAACATTCACCGAACAACCATTTCCGCCCGCCCATCATTTTTTGTTCTGTGGGTTTCTTCGCATAAAACCGTGTTTATGGTATGGTATGGTATGGTATGGTATGGTATGACAATCCTTTTAGAAAATAGAATGAAGTAGAAAAAGAAATTGGTTGAAAAGGGGGTTCAGATCAGATCAGATCAGATCAGAGAGCAGAGCATAGATTTATTTAGCTGAGGCATAACTTTCTTTGTTTTGTAGCATTTTGTTGTGCAGTAAAATCCTTTTTGGATGTAAATATCAATTGGGATATTCCCATATGGATACATACATATTCTAGTCTTACTGTTAGTTTATTATGTATCTTACTTTTCATTACCAATAATTGCTGCCCAATATCTTTCTTCTTTTGGTAGAGTATGTAATGAGCTGCTTATGTCATCAACTCTGTATTATAACAATGCTTCTTTTGGATATATATATATAGTAAAGGTTTTATTAAAAATTACTGGTAGAAGTGCATTGTAAATAGAAAATTCAGGGGATATAATAAATGTTTTGAATGATTCTTTTTTAAAAGGATATCATACATTTCAGATTGATTATGATGCTGATGAGTTAATTATACATACCATATGCTTGTTGAGACATCTATTGTCTTACATGTTAGTTATATATTGTAAATTTGGTTTTGTTAACATATGTATATATCACTTCCGACATGAGGGATTAAGTACTTATGGGTGATTTTAAATTTAAATAATTATTTAATGTGATTAAATAAAAATTAATATAATATTTTGAAATATAAATTTAATTTTTAATATAATATAGGAGAGGTATAATTAATAAATAATTAAAAATATATTAATAAAAATAATTACATATAATAAAAATAATTATAGATCAAAATAACTGATTAATATAATTAAAATTAAAAAAAATTATGAATAAAATTTTTAAAATAAAATTATAATGTATAATTTTTTAAAAAAAAAAACAAAAGGGAATGGAGGGACTATTATTTTATACATAAAGTACATGTGACACTTTATAGGGGTGTGTTTCTCCAATCCAAAGCCCAAAACCCCAAAACTGGATTGGAGAGGTTTCAGGACAGATACTTACTCTTTTCATTTTTTTATTTTTTTTTAATAATTTCTTTTATATAAATATAAAAAAAATTACAATAATTATAATTTAATAAAATATATACAATATATATAATTAGAGAATAAACTTTTTTATAATACAAAAAAATAAAAATTTTGAAATATTTATATATATATAAGTATATTATAAATTTATAATCAAATTATATAAATTAATACACATTTATATTATTATATTCATTGCCATCAAATCAATATACATTTAAAACTCTCTAAACTCAACCCAAACTTAAAACATATAAATTCAAACTCACTTTAAAATTCAAATAAAAATTAAAACCCCCTTAATAAACACCCCCTAGTTAAAATCCCCCTGAATAAACACCCCCCTAGTTAAAATAGTTCTACACACCCTATTTAATAATAAAATATTATTATTTTTAACCTACTATAAAAGTACAAATGTATAGATTATGTATAGCCACCAAAGTCCAACAAACATAACATTCTTCATTCTGTAGAACATTAATTTCTCTATAGCATTTTCATCAACACCCATCCCTACTTAAAAGCTTTCTATGGACCAATTGATAGAGATAGAGATAGAGATGGAGATATTCAACACTAATCATACCTGCACGAGTATCGTTGCACCGGAGCCTACGAGCAGCGCAGCATCCGGTTAGATCACTTACATTCATGATCATCGCTCACTGCTTGTCGAAAAAAGCATCTCCTGCCGGAATCTGTGCACTCTGATTTTCCCCCAAACCGGAGACTTCCTTCTGTATGCTCTCGGTCTCCGGCACAGCTTTGTTGCTGCTAACATGGATTTCAGCCAATGGAGTCGTACCAACTGTTGACTGAACTTCCGGCTCTGTTGTTCTAATTGTCCCGTCTTTACCTCCGCCTGTTGTAACATTCTGCGCATTGGTGCTAGGTGCAGATCCGCCTCCCTTTTTCATCTTCGACTGCAATGCAAAACTGGTAAGTAAAGAAACATCGAATGCAGGAAAGTAGAGTGCGTTTTCTTTAGTTTTGAATTTAAATCAAGTTCGATGTAATATCTCCTGAGATAAAGAAAATATATATTTTTTTCTCGGAAAAGACATAATACAAATAGTAAAGTTCGAAAAATAAATAGCAAAGAAACGTTACCCCTAATGCTATAAGACACTAATAAGAAGTATTTTTGTCACTTTCTTTTATTTGTAATACGTTTTAATATAATAATTAATATTAAAAAATCTAACACATAAAAAGTAAATGTGGCCCTTAGAGCCGGACGGAAGTAGTAATATATATGTAAGCAATAAATAACATACCTTGATGTTCTCTTCACAATACTTGATGACGTTCGAGACATTTGCGCAATGGCCGTGCAAAAGGGAGTAAGCCCATAATAGAAGCTTCCGCGAAGTATTCATATCAAGTATGTCGACCCCATCAATGCCCGGCTGAATATAAGTTTCTGTCGCCAGCTGAGCCGGAACCATGTAGAGGTTTATGCCCGACGGAAGTAACGCACAGGACGTGTCCTTGTAGAAATTGTAAGCAGATCTAAGCAACATCGTGGCTGTTTCCAAATCCTCGTCCGAAACCCTCTTCACGATCACATTCTTGATCTTCGACAAAGAAGGGTTCCATTTGGTTTCAAGAATCTTGAGATGGTTCGGATCCTCAAATGCCGAACACCACAATTCCTCCGACTGGAGATCAACGCAAAGCAGCTGTTCGGTTTCCAGGCAACCTCCCGAGGAACTCAAGCCGTGAATGTCCGTCGAGCGTCTTGAATGCAATGGCGTAATCAGGCCCATATTAATGACAAGAGATCTACACCAGGCAGCTGAAACATGTCGGTACACCTTGGCGCAGTTGCTGTTGGACAGTTTTGGATTCTTTAGACGCTTACGGATTTTTTCATTGATCACCTCGAGTGTTTCTACCTTAATGTTACTCTCCAGAAGCAGTATGTATTGATAGAGATATCTGGACAGGATCGAAGAAGATAGTAATAAGATACCGATCTAAGAAACTCACAAAGGAAGGGACATGAGTTGCAAGATTTAATACAAGCAAGAATTGTACAAATGTTGAGAAATTTATGTGCAAACTTACCCGTACAAGGTGCTTTCTGTAAATTCTGGGCTTTTGAACTCGGGCAAGTTGCAAATATCGGACCACAAGTTGACCTGATCCAAGAACAAATTGAACAGTTTCTCCAGCAAATGCTCAGCATTGTCACTAGTGGTAGAGGAGACAGAACCAGCTTGACGGACGGACTTGATTAGCGTCATAATGTACCTCCCAAGGGCCACTGGCATGAGGTCTTCAAGGCACAAGATGAACTGCATTCAAAACTGGATTAGACATCACAATTTTTAAATTAAGAATGAAATGAGAAAGAGTTATTTTGTACATATAAAGTAGACAGTACCAGGAAATTTGTACTGGCATTCACATACATTCAGACCACAAACAGAAATAAACATGTTAATAATGATATCTTGTTCTTATGGGATAAAATAAGATGCCAAATACTGAACTCAAACCTGTGGTGTGGATTCTTAAAAGTGAAAGAAAACCGATATTCCCTTCTCACCAATCATTTTGTGCTTTATTTTAATTTATTTGATTTATCAAGAAATGTTTTACTTGTTCTCCTGCCACCCTCATATATAACAAACTGTTATGAACATATATCAATAAACACTAGAAGATTAAATGTAACACTGTTATCATTTTGTGCAATGCATTAATACCCGTTTATCTGCACGGAGAGAGGTATAAGCCCGCTCAAGAATAGGAACATCTCCAATATCTTCCAACAGCTTCAAATAAAACAAGATGTACTTTCTAATGCAAGTTATAAATTTGCGTGAACTTTCTGCTAAGTTAACTTCAAGAGAGCGCCTGTTCCCAGAGGGACCTGGTGTTTTGCGTCTGCAAAAACATAAGAAAACATTAAAACAATAAATAATGTATAATTTTATATTACAAAATACAAGCAAACTTCTAAATCAAACACAATTTGTGGGGACCTGTTAAGAGGAAATTGAGTCAACATAAACCTCACTAAATTTTTACTAGAGAATATGAAGCACTACATGCTCTTTGTGGCCCAAATTTTTTCTTAAATATCTAATTTTTCTGTTTCTAAAAAATCCAATGTTTAAGGTGCTTATTTGGGTTCTTCAAGAAGCTTGTCTCCAGACACAAAAGGGAAGGGCAGCGAAGAGGGATTCAAATTTAATATGCAATACACTTAGACCCTGTACCTTCCTTTCTTAACCATACTGTCAATCTCCCACATGTTTATAGTAAAGGATGAGCGAGATGACTTGAAGCAGAAAGAAAGTTCCTCCTTTGCTCTCTCCAAATCTCCATGGCCGCCTCTTCTATGAAATCCTTGAGCGAGTATGTATCTTGCTTTATGGAAATGTTTAAGGTCTCCTTCAACACAAGTTTCAAGGGCTGAAAGGCAATCACTGTATAACAGATTCCAGGCCCTTCCAAATTTTTGCAAGCCAACAGCATCGGAATCACTATTGCATGCACCAACCTCAATGGGTGTTAACGCATCTGAATTTTCACCACCAATTCCATTTAAGATACTTGTTACAGTATCTTTGGTTGATTCATCAAATGAATGTGCTGCAACGACCTGGAATACGTAGAGCAGTTATTTAAAGCAATGACTTACAGTTGTCAAACAGCTGCAGAGTTTTGGATGCTGGACTACACGAATGAAAACAAATTACCAGCTAGCTAAGGTTAACATAATTCAAGCACATTTGAAGTATCAACATATGTTTTGGCTTCCAAAGTAATAGAAAAGGTAGAAATTATTCTTCCACACTTTAAGCATCACCTATATGTTCCGATTTCCAAAGGAAAATTTGAGATGGACATTAAAATAATGAATGGAAGAAGTAATATTGACATAACAGACTATATATAGTGTAAACAGATGAGTAACCTTTAAAGCTTCTTCATTTTGCTTCTCACATTTGCATAGTAACTTCAGCCTTGAGGCATGCATCCGGTAGAATGGATCTACTGCTGATGGATTTAAGGCTATCGCCTGGGCATAATATGAGAAGGATACATCATGAGAGTATCCAAGCTTCTCACAGAGCTTTCCAACATAAAAGGCATGAGACCAATCTTCCCTGTCAGGGTATTAAGTTTCAAATTACTAAATTTGAATATGCCATGCAAAGTTAAGCGGGTATAGAGTGTTGAGGAGGAACAATACTTGTGTTTGAATGCTTTTTTGAAATGATTCATAGAGTTATGGCAGAATATCTTCCATGCAGCATCTTTTAAAGGGACTACAGATCGTTGATCATAAAATGGTACGACGTTCTGAAGACCATCATAGTACACCAGTGCCAATAACTCATGTATCTCACCCTGAAAACAAGACAGCATGCAAATAACAAGTAAAACCACAAAGTCATACTTTAATGTGCCAAGTATAATTCAACATAGTTTAATAGCTCTCCAAAAAACTAAAATTCTAGCACAGGTACTTCAGTTATGAACAAGCCGAACATGAAGGCAAATAAGGCTCTAGTTGCATCAAGACATTTCCAAAACATTAGAGTGAAGCCATCTTAATATTGGAGGACAAACTAAGAAAACAGAAAAATCTATGACCTTCAGCAACAATACCCAAGAAACATATTGTTATCTTAGTTGTTCATTTGCACAATGAAATGAAATCATGCTAAAAAAAGTTAAAACTATCTCTTAGAATCAACTGAGAAAGTAATGAAACCTGCTGAATTGCTGTTTTTGCCAAAGCCAAAGTCATCAATAAGCATCTTCTGCTTCTTCTTCGACTTATCTCAACTCGCTGAGGAAGTGCAGCATTTTTCCTCCACCCAAGAACATTGATTTGCTTGCTGCCATCATTCAGTAGCAAGTCCACCTCCTACAAATCAGGAAAAATAGTCATGAGATTTAAGAAGGTTTCATGTTACCTTTCTATCTCTATCTGTTTCCATTGATAGACAAGAAAATTGTCAAGAACCTCGATGCAGTACCTCGTCAAATAGATTTGCAAGCCTTTGCCAACTTTCAACTCGCAAGGGGTTATACAACAAATCATATTTGAAGAGATTTGCATTATTCTCAACAAAATCCTCCCCTTCTTTAGTTAGAACAAAACCAGCCCATTTATCGGTTGCACTCATTTCCTCAGACTGTGCAAGGAAGTAATACAAATTGCGATAAACTTCCTGGTATGGATTTGAGCTGCAATCAAAGGATTTTGGTTTCAATGTTTACTGTAATTCTACAGAGATTTTTGCTCATTTTTAAAATACTAAATATGAATAAGCAACCCAATTATACCTATCAAGTGATGATGTGCACTGTTTGACTGGTTCATTCTCCGGATATATAATCTTCATCATAGTATCCAGAAAGCCTTCTAATCCAGCCTCCTCAGAAAGCTTATCTTCACACAATTCTGGATTATCTAAGAACTTATCAATTACATTTCCAGCTAAAACATCATCAGGTGGTTGAGGGAAATGTTTGCGTATGGCTCTTAAAACCCTTCGAAGCTTGTGAAGGCCAGTTTTCTGGATGAAAACAAAATAAAATGAGAATCAAACATCAATCTGAAATACATCAAAGGCCTTGAAAACAGAAGAGGCAGAGGAGGTATATTGAAGATTTACTCACAGAAGAAGCTTTTGCATATGGGAGTATGTATTGGAAAACATCAGCACATTGCTCCTTAGTGTGATAGTCTCCCTGGCTTGTGTTTTTATGCTTGACCAGATCCTCTTCAGAAGATGAGTCATATCTCAGATTCAAACCATACAAACAATAGAAACATTGATCCAAAGCATTATCAATGATGAGCTCAAGTTCCTCTCTTTCATCCTCAGATAGCTCATTCCCAGAGCCAATACTTTGATTGTTCTCTATTTCTTCATTGCTGCACATGCTATCAGGCACATAACCAGTATTACTGTCACAATTTGCTTTCATTTCTTCTTTATCTAGATCAGAGGAAATTTTTTCTGTACTTGAATTTTCAAAAGCAGCATTTTCTATTGAACTGGCTATATCCTTGGCAATATCGGATACTTCCACATCAAGCACATTGGACTGTGATCCACTGGAAGATGCTGTGAGCTGAGCATGCTGGGAAAGAGATTCAGGCATTTTAATGTTGTCTTCTTTAGAGATCTGGTGATCAAACTTTGTATCTTGTCCCTTGTTTACGGATTGAATACTAGACTTAAGCTTCATATCTAAGGCCAATAGATGCTTAATAGCAAGTTTCAAGAATGTCCCTTCCTGTTCTTCACCACTTCCATGTGCACAGCAGATCCCAAACTCCGCAAGCATATCATGAACTGCCACAACTAACTCAGCCTGAGACA
Source organism: Andrographis paniculata (assembly GCF_009805555.1). Lineage (NCBI taxonomy): Eukaryota > Viridiplantae > Streptophyta > Magnoliopsida > Lamiales > Acanthaceae > Andrographis > Andrographis paniculata. The sequence goes on from NW_026137589.1 coordinate 3,243,141, forward strand.
TATATGATAGAAAAAGGTTAGAATGAGAACACTATGGGGTCATGATATGACAGTTAAACATACTGAAGAAAAACATGAGATCACACAATCTCAGATCATATTCTCACTTGAGATTTTATTGGAACATTTGAATTCAAGTGTTGTAGCTTGCAGAATGCTATAGCAGCTTCCACCAAATAGCATTGTTCAGTTTGCTCAATTGACTCCTGGACACCAAGCTCGGATGACTTTTTTGCAAGGCATGAATTAGCAACATTGCAAATAAACGTCAGCAATAAAGACTGGATATCCCCAATGATGGACAGTGGAATGCTTTTCTGCAATAATGTCAAAACATTGTAAGTAAAATATTTCATATAATCCAGAAAGCCTGCAGCTTGGGGTCAATATATCAAAGACAAAGTATTAAATGCATTCGGCACTGCCTTCTGTCTACAGATTGGAGAAACCTCAAGCATACATCTTTTATTCATTACAAAAGAAACAAGTAGACGTGCAAGAATGGAATAAATTCTCTAACCATCAGTTGACTATCATGATAAAAGTACTCTACTTGCAAAGGCAAAGTAGTTCTTCTCAAAGCGCAGCATGCAAAGAAACATTGTTCAGCACACATAAAATTTCAAAGTGATAAAACCCTGAAAAACATTATGATTGTGTTCTTTTTATGGGTTTTAACCCAAGTTTTTACTATTCAGATTCTTCTTTCTCTCCAAAAATATCAAATCAAACAATTACTTTTCTAATTTTATATTATACTACAAATTTAATTATAAGACACCAATAATCGGCCATTCATTAATTCAAATGCACATAAACTTGTTAATAGATGGTTCAACACAAGGACTGCCAGAAACTTGCTGAGTATTGATGCATGCTGCTGCATCATATATATGATATGCAGTGCAGGAAAAATCGGAGACCGACTAAAATGGTGACACTCCTAAAGAATGGAAGCAACTTGACTGCTTAAATATAACAAGAAAAATGAAGAAACAGCTGCCCATCTACATGGAAATACTACACTATTACAATCAGTTTCAGATCTTGCTATAGGAGTCCTTTTCCGTCTATCACTGTTATCAATTATCAAGATATCTGTTTTAGTTTTATCAAACAATTATAAGCAAGACTGAAAACTGAAGCTCAGGTTCATATTAGAAGTAAGAGATTTTGGGATAAGTGCTTACAGAAACTTCATCGGGATTGTTGATGCTCTTGACTTTTGATATGGATTGAGAAATTGATTTCACCTCTTCAGCAGCTAAATGCCCCCACTGCTTCAAGAGGCTTTCTTTTGACTGATTTTCATAGAAAGGAAGTACAACTTCAGGGGAGCTGTTCTCCATACCAGCTCTAGTTACGAGTGTTTGGAGTTTCCTTCTATGACAATCCAAATAGACACCAACATTCATAGGCTCTGCCAGTTCAGATGATTTGATCAAAACATCCAATGCAGCCAGCTCAATAGTATTAAATCCTTTACCTTCATTACCCCAGTCATGCAACACATCAAAATGAACATCCTTTGCGGACAACAGAAGAGGAGCAAGCAGATCAATACACTTATCATGCATGTCTTTCTCAAGCATCTCAGGGACCGACTTTTTCAGTAAGCTATCAACTTCAATCAAACTCATTTCATGAATGACCCTATCAGCTGTCAGTTCTTTAATCACTTTGCAGTGCGGCAGGAACACCGAACCAGGAGAATCGTTCATCTTTTCCTTGTCCACAAAAAGCGAATAAACAACAGAAAGTTCTTTTTGAGCTTTTGCTTTGTCACCTTCCAATATAGATAAGTGTGCACTTAACCAGAAAAATCGTATCCAGAAGCATTGCTTACTTCTCAACCAAGAAGAGTTGTCCATTGGAGATTGTTTATTATGCTCAGAAAGATTTTCCACACCATAGTTATTTTTCTCATCCATTCCTGCAATCTGGAATGGATATTCCAGAGCTGTAGATTCTATAATCTTACAAAGATGATAGGATACCTCTGATGTGAAACTGCCCATTGCTGATTTTTCAAAAGACTGTAACCCGATATCATAATACAATTCTGAAAGAAAAAGACTACATTCAGGAGTTCTTTCTTGTCCCCAGTTTCTGATCATCTTCTCAAGTTCCAAGAATTTTGCAATATTGTCATGGCATAAAATAGTTTTACTTGCTATTTTCTCAAGAAGCAAGTGGCCCAAGTGGTAAGCACCAAAATTGTTGGAACTATTCTGCAGAAATTCAATAACATCAGTAGATTCAGTATCAGGTGAATCCGCCACTGCTTCGGCGCTATGAGAAGAATCAGTATTGTAATTGCAATTTATAGGACCAGTTCCATCCATTAGATAAGGCCCCAAAAATTGCTTCACAACTTGAGCAGGATCCTTATTGGTAGGAAAATCTGCTTCTTCTTTACCTGGTTTGCGACTTCTGAGCCTTTCAAGGCGACTACTCCGTCTCTCCTGGGGTTGCTCTTCAAATACCATGCCTACCTTCTCATTTATTGAATTATGATTATTGGTGCCATTTGTATTATCTTTAGTTTCACAGGAACCTGTCAGTTTTGCTGCAGATGAAGGCAAATTTATGGCTAGTGTAACATCCCCAGATCTGTAATTTCTTTCTGGTTCACAGTCAGGCATAGACAAAGGGCGTAAGATCTCAAGTAATTCACCAATAACAGCTATCCATGAGGTTTCTGAAAGTTGAATTTCAATATTTTGCTTCCGTTTTTTTGATGCTGGGGTCCCATCCAAATCATCATCTACAGCTTTTCTCTTTTCTGGAAATTTTAGTCTACTGTGTATAGGTTCCAACTTGTCTATACCTCTTGGAGTAAATGGGATTGGTTCAGAGTCCTCAATGGTACTTTTGACATGCAAAGCCCGAGAATGAGATGGCCAATGTGTTAGTATTAGTTCTGCAACAGATAGGCAGGCCACCTCATCACCAATTGCAATTAAAACTTCCAGGAGCTTCTCCATGCAATTCCCTGAATATTTAAATTTTAAGCGAAGAGATGGATTTTGCAATAGTTATAAATATAAGCATAGTTAATAGGTATTCTAAGACAATAACAGCTGCAAAAAACGAACAAATACAACATGCCAACTTGCCAAGAAAAGAAATGTAGTAAGTTACTGCGCTGTTTGGCAATCTGTACTGGCGTACAAGAAATATGTAAATATGCTTACAGTTATTAGGACTGCAAACTAGCCCTTGTTCAAAAGCCCAACGGGAGATGCTTAATGATCCCATGGAGCAAGCTAGTGTTCCTAACTGGTTCCAGACGACAGAGTCTTTGTTATCAATCTCAACGGCTTGGAGATAGCAATGCAAAGCATTTTCATAGTAGGAAGGACCTTGTTGAAGAAAAACTGTAGCAAGGTTTTTTAGGGCCAAAAATCTGCAGAGAGCAAGAATGTTTAGTTTAATGCTATAGATTATGAACAAAATACTTCAATAGCATTCCTGCATCAACATACGCCTCATTTAAGTTTTATCAATTTTATTCCAAATAAATCTGACCCAATCCTCAAAACCTAACCACAGACAAAGAAAAGAGCAGGGGAAAAAAATTTGCTTAATGACAAGAAACAGCATATGCAAAGTAAGATTATAATGAGTGAAGTCTATTGATCAACAAAAAAGCATTCACCGAACGTATCAATTATAATGTGAGCAAAAACAAAGGAGCATTTAGAAGATTCGGGCCTGTATGTTCTCTATGAACAGACAGGAAGAATGACAAGGTGAATGATATTAAAGAGAGATAAGTTTCTTAATTTTTCAAAGACTAATTTTAAAGCAAGAAAAACAAATAGTTAAATAAATAAAAGAAAAAGGGGGAAATTGTGAACCCAGAAGAGTCATAACAGTGTTATCTAGAAGAGAAAATCAATGAGGGTACATTTTCAATCTCATTTCCGCACTATGCAATCTATCATAGAATATTTTTTCCAATAAAAACAATCACATCCAGCACCTATTTTTCATTCAAAAAACTTCAAATCCAAATAGACCCAAAGTCTTCTGAATCTTTTAGTGGCTAGATAAAAATGCTTGTCAAAGACAATCACCACAAGAATAGCTTAAATTAAACAGATGAATATGTTTGTCAAAAACCTGAGCTGTAAAAGATGACCATCACTTGCACTATTTTCGACCTGTCAGACAGAAAGAATATTTTGAGATATAGATACATGAAGAGAAGATATATAATTATCAAGAAGGAGAGACTCCAAAAGGCCCTAATCACTCAACCTGAGCATTTGATACCAGTGGATCCTTCAAAACAGATTCTAAGAGTTTGCGAGCTTTTCCATAGTCCTTGGCTTGTAACCGCAGAAGTCCATCATGATATAATTGTGATAACTGGTACTCCTGAAAAGAAACCAAAGTAAACAAATTGATTTCCTTTTACAGTTGGCAACTACTTATAGTGAAAATAAGAGAAGTCATTATATCTGCAGTGTTAAGAAGAATCTATTCGATGCAAAAAAAAAAAAAAAAAAAAAAAAGAGACAACCAACCAAAAATTTAGAAACAAGATTAACATGCTAAAGGAAGCATTTTGGATGAGTTTAGTCACCAAGTATCCGTAAATTGCAACCATTTTAAACAACGTTTTGCGAAATGATTATGGCTAAGCATAAACAATATCATTAAACAATAACCCATTTCATCAACAGAAAGCCTTAAAACATCTAATTTAATCGTATATGACATTAATGGCTTTATGAACATTAACATATCAACTCATGCTCTTGCTGGATAACCCAGCTAGGAACCCAATTATAAAGAAGTCATATGAATGCAGACCAGCAAAATCAACACTTACTCACAGGTCCAGGACACATAATATCTCAGAATATCAAGGCGTGATGTGCAAAGCGATCTTATCATACTTCGAGAAGTTGGCTATCAAGATGACACATGGGCATTGCATTCATTCTAGAATCTAATATAATAGCTATTTCTCCACCAATTTCCAACAAAGCATTACAAATAAGATAGTAAAATACACATAAAAGCTTCTCATACTCGTCATCAAAGATATTATTTTTCATAATTCATATCAACACAGCATTGTGAAAGCTCTTTTCCTTTTTCAAACATCTACATACATATCTGATGATGAGATCACGAGTGTTACTGATGCGTCGTCTTAGAAATAATTTTCTTATTAAACTCTTTAAAATACTTGGCTCCTAATATGTAACATTGGATTTTGGCCTATTTACTGTCCACTGATAACGGAATTCTTGGCACACCATGGAACTAATTTGACACATCGCTCAATCACAATTCAACATCATATCCTTATTCAGAACATGCATATATATATATGTGTGTGTATATGCGTGTGTGTTATACACAGATATGAAGGACATATGAAACTGTGATGAACTAAATTTATCACCAAAAAAAAAGAAGAAAAAAAGAGTAGACCTAACTAAAACAATTGGAACAGGAAAACAAGAAATCTTGCCTGAGCTTCTTTCGTCGGGGCCAACGGCTGCCACTGCTTCCTCGAGTCCGAATCATTAATCGCTGAAATTGAGAACTATAAACAAAATAAATAAATAAAAAGGGTAAGCACCATTATTCGAAAAACAAGTTAATAGTAGAACTAATTTCACGAGAAAACTTTCGCATGGTGTGCAATATTGTACCATTGTACGAAATTTGGATGGAGATTACGAAGCTTTGCTCTGAGCACCCATAAAAAAATAAAAAACTCGCGCTGGCCGAAATCCGAGGGTGCGTTGCGTTTGTTTTAAGGTCGGGCTGTCTCGCACTGGGCGAGTAGTTTACACGAATTTCCTATTCTCAATTGTGTTCAAGAAGACGACGGCGAAGAAAGGGGAGATTATGATTTATGAATTGACGACGGTGGTCAAGAGGACGACCGTTTTCGCCTGTTTCGCGTGGGTGTGTATAGGTTTTGGTATTTTTATTTTTATTTCCGTCCTTTATACTTTTACTTTTCTGAAAAATACGATTTTAATTTATATTAAAATTATTTTTATATTCATTTTGTATCAAAATTAAATATTAGTATTATATTAGTTTACAGTGAAAATGACAAAAATACATTATAATATTTGTATAATATATTAAAAATTATAAGAATATTAATTATATTAAGTATGCAGATATCCGTGTCTTGGGACAAATAAAAAGAAAATGATATCATTTTTTATTTTTACTATTTTAGTCATTCCAATATATTATTTTCCTAATAAAAGTAAATATATTGAAAGGGGGTCTTTCGGGTTTATAATGGATTAAGAAATAATACTTCATTCGTCTCATTTAATTTGTCCTCTATTTATATTTTTGTTTGTCCTATATAATTTGTCATTTTTTAAAAAATATAATTATACATTTTAATTATATTTTAAAATTTATAATTTATAAATTTTTTATTTTAATTAAACTATTAGTTAATTTAATCTTAATTTATAATTATTTTTATTAAATCATATTTATTTTCATTAATTACTTACTAATTATACAATACCTAAAATTATTTTGGTATTAAAGTTTAATTACTTTTACTATAAAAAAAATTGATATTTTGAAATGAGACTACTAAAATGGTAAAAAAAAAAAAAAAATTAAATATAATTAAAGTGTATAATTATTATATTTTTTAAAAAAAAACGATAAATTATATAAGACGAATGAGTTCAAATCCGGTACCTCCAGGTCCATCTTCCATATATGATTCCGTTAATGTAATTTGTTTTGTAAAGTCTAGTTATTAATGTGATGTTTTTAATATGATAATTAATATTTAAAGATCAATAAAAAATAAAAAACAAATCTCAACCAATCTTCTAATTGGAAGGAGGGAGTATTATTTTATATAAAAATAAAATGATAATAGAAATTTTATTAGAAAAACTAATAAAAAAAAAATTGAAATTATTATTTTGGAAAAAAAAAAAAAAAAAAAAAGGAAGTCTGTCTAAACGTAATTGTTCACTCTATCCAGGTGTAGATGCAGTCATGCAGAGGTCCTCGCCATCTCCTTTTGCTCGCACACCTCTCCTTGCTGCCACCCGCCGTCGCTACGCTAACAAGGTGTTTTGTTTAGGTTTTTTTTTTTTTTTTTTGAAGTTTTATTACTTTGAATCGGATGGAGGAAATGATTGTGAATACGTGTGAATTGCTTCTTGTGAATTGGTGTGTTAGCTTAATCGCGACGACTAAAGCATTTATGTTGAACTGTTGTGGATTTCAGATCATTCTTAAGAGATTGCATGTTTACTCTGTGCGTCTGTGTTCGTACGCATTTCACAAATTTTAATAAACTTAGTTAATCAAATTATAAGTTTTCTAAACATTGAACACATTATTTGGATTATTCTGGATGCCTCAATGTCTTCGTAATATATAGAGTTGGATGCGTTGATGATCTATTATCTTTCTGTTTTGCGTAAACCAGTTGGTGATTGTTGACTATCACTTCTAATTGTGTGTAACTAAGCTATTTTCTTGAATAAATTCACTATACTTTCTAAGAAAACTTATTCTTCAGCTCCACCAGTAGAATCTAAAATGGTAAGGTTTGTTTAGTTGTATTTCGGTGTTCTATAAGAATATTAAATACTTGTAGTTTAAAGTTGTTTGATCTAATATAAATAGGTTGTTGATGATATATTTTGAATGAAAAATAAATTTTTTATGTAATGTATTAGATGAAAAATAAATGTATGATGTATGGTTGGGGGGATTAAGTCGTTGTAGATGTACAATGAAAATGTGGTTGTGAGAACACAACCAAACAAGCTTTTAGTAGCATTGTGGATGAAAAGTAGGGTAGAGGGTAGATACTTACTTTTGCATTTCCTGTTTTTTCTAGTCGTTGCATTGGCAACATAAATCTTTCAGAGTTAACAAATAATGGCAATTGAAAAGGGTAACTTTGCAGGTGCAGAGTTTAAGAATGCTAGGGTTTACTGCACGCAGTCATCACTTTACCTTTTTTCAGGCACGTGCATTGCTAATATGAACTTTTTTTACTTTGTTGTAGCTCAATTATCTTTGAGTATGAAATTTAGTTATTGAAAGATTCTGTATGAGTTATATGAGTTTTGGGTTCCTCTGTGTTAGAACAAAGTTGATATAGTGATGTCTTGATTCAGCAGAGTATTTCTTATTAGTTGATAAGATGATGAATTGATGCTGTGAATTATGAAATTGATGTGGATGCTTGTATTGCCCTTGTTTGTCACAACTTATTTAGTTTGTTCTACTGCTCAGGTACCAAACCTAGGTGAGTCTGGAAACTTAAATTGATCTGAAAGATGAAACACTTGCAGTGGTTTTCCTTGTGCTCTTTAATCACCATACTCAATTGTTCATCATCCAGTCGAGGAAGTATGTAAGTTTTTCTATGACCATGCACATTGCCATTGTTAGGAATTATACTGGCGTGTGATCAGATAAAACTGCAAAATGAAACATTTTGTAATATTACGACTTTTTTATTTCTTCAACTTTATTTACTTCTGCTACTGTTGATGGCTTAGATGTCACAATTTTTTTGGAACCCAAATTACTCTGTCACCCTAATGTTCATTGACGAGCAAAAGCAACTTCATCCATCATATGCTTGTATTTTATGTCACTACAACCTCCTTGTTTTTCAGTTTGATTTTTGTTACTAGGTATCTTGACAGTTGCCATCTCCTATTCTATATTATACTCATATTATTTTATTTTGACAGAATCAACAAAAACATTTTGTATGTTGGCAAGGAACTGTTTGAGGAAAAGTTGCCATTACAGAATGGTGATTGTGTCTACCAATTGAGAAAATTGAAACCTCATACGTGGTATGAAGTGAAGATATCGTACCCTGCTTCTGAATGCCCTTTAAACCTTGCCTATTTTATCCAATGTTAGTTACAGCAATAGAATAAGCTCATGTTAATTACAGATACCGGCCAGCTTGTCTTTGCAACTAATGAAAGGAGCTTCCGACTTGGAGCTAAATCAAGGAAGGAAATTGTTAAATACTGAAAAATTAATTTTCAAGACTGTCAATGACCGGGTTGGTTAATGCTTTTGTTATGTCTGAAAATGAGTGGTCTCATTCTTTTATTAAAATGAGTTTCTTATTTTGGAACCTTTGGTCAGGTCAGAATGTCCGTACTTGTGAATGTGAAACCTGAAGGTGTCGTTGCTATACCCGGGAAACAGGAAAGAGAATACATCATGTTTAATATAGGTACCGTGGTGTTTTGTTACTTGTTTATATACCATATTCTCGGGAAGGGTGGTAGAGACTTTCAACAATCAGCTATGTTTGCACCAATGTCAGTCTCATCTCTACAATCTTTGTCATCCTGTCTAATAATTCTTTGCATCTGCCCTTATCTGTTGAGTCGCATAGTTTGAACTGTTACTTGATCTCTTTTGGATTTGTTTGTTGTTTCCAGGAAATGTGATTATTCTGCAATTCATGAATTCTTGTTCAATTTCACACATTCAGTATGGTTGCCTGATTCTATCTCTTTACTCAATCACAGTTTGCGACGAGCTGTTGCTTGGGATTCCCCACAAGGCCTGGCATGTTGTAGGCCTGTTACTGGCATGTTTGCTGTTGGCCTTTGTGGTTCCATCTTTTCTTCCCTCGCTTTTACTCCCCCAAAATGGGAATCATTTGACATTTACAAAGGAGTCGTAGCGATGTTTGCTGGCAATGGAGTAAACCCTCTTTCTTGACTCGAATACTTCCAAGTCTGTTCTCATGTCCATCTCCTTATTGATGCCTTTCATATGTGTTTTAGTAAGTCTCAAAATGTACGTCATAACTTGATGCCACTCTATAGTTTTCTATAGTAGAATTGAATTCTTGGCCTTGTACCAAGTTGGCTATTACTTATTCATTTTAAAGAAACATGTTATGATTCCCACATTTGTTTTTTTTTATAATATAAGCTGCTGCTAGTTTGTTACAAATACTTAGTAATTCTCAACTGGATTCAAATCCCAGTAGATCGACTCAAACTAAGTTAGACACTTAACTTGGAAATTACTAAACTACATACACTGCTCATAGGGAATCATGTAGCAATCTCTGTGTTGGATCTTTTAATCTCATTGACATTTCCCTGAATCACAAGGATTAGTTATGGTAATTTTGTAGTTAACTTATACACACACACACGAAACATGTGGTAGAAAATATGATTTACGAAAAATATTTCAGTATTCAATGACAGAAGTAGTTGCTACTAGTGTATTCTGTCTTGCAGTTTTCTCCGGTCTTTCAGAGGGCTTCTATTACATGAATCAAGCATACATATTATTCCCTCGAACAGGTACTTACATACATACATTCGGATCCTCACTTCTGTGAGGTGGACATCTCTACGTGAAAAAAAACTTCTGACAACAATAGAATCTCAGTCCCTGCCCATGTTCCTCGAACACGAACCCATTAATCTAATATTGTGCTCTATGCATCTCATACTCGAAAGATGCATATATACAAACAATAGATTAGTTGTCAGCCACTTCATGCAAATGGTAAATATTCAGAGTATTATCTATCAATTTAGTTCTCTTTGCTGTTTTCAGTATTATCATTATCATCTGTTTTCCCAGATTTGATGGCCTTTCCATCGTCCAGCAACTGAGTTGCCGGCCCTTCATCTTTTTGGTAATCTTTGATCTCTTTATTCCCCAGGAAGCTTGGCTGATTAGTCGAGGCGAGAAGCCTTGCCCACATCCTGTCGGTTATAACAACCTTGTTTTGCTGCTCGATGATGCGCTGCATGCAAAGGTTTTTCATGAAATTTGCTTTCAAGCCGCGAATCCTTTCATTTTAATCGAATATAGAACCTGCTCATAGCTGCAGAACAATGTAACTTATGAGTGAATTGTAACAAACTTACATTGAATGGAATATAGGTGTGGCGACCATTGACAAGACCACTGGTGAAGCCTGTGAAACCAGCCATGGCTCCATGAACAGCACTTTGAGCAAGGAGAGAACAGTACACATTGTCGGATGCATTGCTGGGAATCGCGCGAATCATGTAAGTCGGATCTGCCAAAAAAAAATTAATTTCTTATCTGCTATACATAACATAGAATCAGTTTATCTCCTCTAGGTGAACCCCCCCAACCTATATATTTTAGCGTAATCGAAACCTTCTGCTTTGAAAAGTGCTCCTGTAGAAACATAGTAAGTAGTTTAGCAAAAGTATACACTCCCACTCTTTGAGTAGCTTTAACTTTAAGAAATAGAAATAGGATAGAAATGCCAAAACCTTAATTTTCCCAGAAATCCATAAGCCAACATCTTGAAGTAGTCGATTTCCCGAAGCATCTTTTTCGTCTTTTGCTGCAAGAAGCTCCTGTCCTGCTCCTTCAGCAATGACAATAACCATGTGTCCATTTTCCTTGAAACTTTTCTCAATGTATTCAAATAGTCCTCCCCTTCCTTCTAGATAAAAAGGGGATTCAGGAATCAAGCAGCAGTCGACATCTCGACTAGCTAGCGTAGCGTACATCGCGATGAATCCTAAAGGCCAGCAATAAAATAACTTAGTTTTTTTTCAAAAATCCAACTTTGTTCTTTACAAAGTTTACATCCAATCATCCATCCTACCACTGTATCGACCCATCAATTTGACGACACCAATTCCATTCTCGGCACTCTCAGCTTCAACATGCGCAGCATTAATTGCGCGTTGAGCTTCTTCTACTGCCGTATCGAAACCAAATGACTTGTCAATTACCTAGCAATAATAGAAGCCAATCAAACCTGAAATCTAAGTTATAGAGAGACAGAGGATTCAATAGAGTTTAAATGAAAAATGAATCCTATTACCGCAATGTCATTGTCGATCGTCTTGGGGATCCCGGCAACTACGACCTTTAAACCTCTCTTTCTAACTTCCTTTAACATATGAAAAAAAACAACAATAGAGCAGCAGCAATGAACAACACTTTAGCTAAAACCTAGAACTTATGTAATGAAGATGAGTCACTTCCTCTCATAGTGCTGCTAATTTATGAGTTAGCTACCCACCCTATATATAGCAGCTGCTCCTTTCTGAGTTCCATCTCCTCCAATTATATAAACCTGAGATAGATAGATTCATAGATAGATACAACTGATCAATATTCAATTATATAAACCTGAGATAGATAGATTCGTAGATAGATACAGCTGATCAATATTCAGTACTATAGAAGACTATATAATACTCCCTCCATCCCATGACAATTGTCCACGAAGATACAGGAATTTAGAAGAAGTATAATTAGTGAATAATTAAGAAATACATTAGTACAAATAATTATAGGTTAAGAAAATTATAAATTTAAAATGTGATTATATAATCATTTTTTAAAAAAAGAAATAGACATATTATGTGGAATGGACAGAAATTGAAAAAAGTGAATCTTTTTATGTGGGACGGAGAAAATATATAATAAATGATTCATTTCTCAATTAATTTTTAAGTGAGATGATCAATTATAAAAATATAGAGGTTGGCCAGTGTTTGAGCCCCACCGCCGCCGTTTGTGGAAAAAGTTGTCTACGTCCAAGATTTGTGTAAATGAATCCCGACATGTTGGAATAGAAGACTATAAATTAATGATGCATTTCTTTATCAGTTAAGGTTTTAAATAAAGATGGTCATTTAACATAGTATAGAGTGAAGGGCATGTTTGAGTCTAACTGCCATCATTTGTAAAAAAAATTGTCTATGTGCAAGGTTTGTGTAAGATGAATCCCGCTTGCACGTGAGAAGACGTATTGGAAAACTATAATAATATATAATTAATGATATATTTTTCAATTAGCTTAAGTTTTTAGGTGAAATGATCAGCAAAGAATGCGTTCATAATCATAATGCTTATGTTGCGAAACTCACCTGATTAATCCCGCGGTCTTGAATGCTATCGACAATCTTAACTGTATCATGACCGCCGCGAGAAGTTCCCAAAATGGTTCCGCCTCTTTTGTGAATGTTATCCACAACCTTAGGTGTCAAGGTGATCGTATTCTTCGAATAAAACCCTCTGTACCCTCCCTACAACAACGGATAATATACGATCAAATGAACCCATTACCAATAACTAACTAAACATCACCTTTAGTTCCCGATGCTTACATCGATCCCGAGGACTTTGCTGCAACCATATATGTATATTAAGCTATGGGCTATTTCCCTAATCACTGTGTTGAGTCCAGGACATAAACCTCCACATGTTACGACACAAGCAACTACTTCCTCTGGCTTAAAATAGACCTGCATTGCATTTATTTAGAATCGAATGGATAATTTGCCGAAGATAAGAAAAAATATTGACGGAAGAAAAAAAACTTGTGTACCTTTTCGCGAGGTCCTGCTCGACGAAAATGAACCCCTCTTTGGGAATCCTTGTGAACAACAATCTATACAAGAGAAACACAGACATTGTACGATTATTCGGACATTTTATTGTTTGTTGTATCCTTGGAAGAAAGTTAGTTTGGTAAAGTTTGTTTCCAACTGACCTTTTGAGGAACGCTATCGTCGACATGGACAAAGGATCGCCTGAAAAATAAAATGGAATCAGGAGGAAGCATACATACATGTGATGATAATAAGTAAAATAGGTGTGTGTGTATGTATGTATGTATGTCTGGGGAAGAAGAAAAGTGAAACTCACTTAACTACTGAGTAGGCAGGATTGGAGCTTAGAGGGTTGGAATAAGTCTGCAGGAAAACAAGACAGACAAGCACGCTTAATTATTATTATAATTACTTTTCTTTTAAAAAAAAGATATTACTCTCAAAGTGATTAGTAAATAATTAAAAATATATTAATAATTAAATACAATATAATATAAATAATTATATATTAAAATTAAAATAATTAATTAGTTTAATAAAATTTAAAAAATTCTAAATTCTAAAATTTAAAATACTATTAGTAGAAACGAAGGGAGTATTTTTTATAGAGGTAAATTATATAATACCTTTGTGTTTTTAGTAAAAATTGCATAAAACACTTTGTATTTTATTTATTGTATCTCCTTGTGTTAAATGTAAAGTTTGTACGAAACACAATTTTGGTCCAAAATTGATATTTAGTTCTAAATAAATACCTAAATTATGCAAGTTTTATACAGCGCAAAATATCTTGCATTAAATAAATAAGTAAATAATTATTAATCCTTCATTTCATAGTTTTTAAGACAAATTGTTGTGTCGTTTTTATAGAAAATATATTTCATATTTTATATTTGTATAAAACTTAAGTAATTTAGGTTTTTATTTTGAACCAAACATCAATTTTGGACAGTAAGGGTGTTTCATGCAAACTTTCCATTAACACAAAGGGTTTAACGCAATAAATAAAATATATGGTGTTTTTGTGTATTTTTTGTAAAACACAAGGATGTGTTATATAATTTACCTTTTTTTTAAGTTCAAATATTAAAAATTTATGTAGAGACTGGAAATGAACAGACGTAATTTTGTTCTTTTAGTATTTAAGATTTATTGATATTTTTGTACTTCGTTAGTTATCACTGTAAAACTATCTTGGGAATTATAATATTTGATTGAAGTAATTTTTATTATTTTATAAGGAAAAATAGTTAACTCTCAGGTCATCAAATTGTATATATATATTTAAAATATGTATTATCCATTTATAAAGAAGAACTCTTAAGATACTATTTAATTCATATGCTTCCAAATTACACTTATTTATAAATATGTTACTCCTACTTACATATTCAAACTATCAGTTTGTTTTTTTTCTCATTTCATCACAAACTTTGTTAGGGAATATTATTTTTTATGGGGAAATATATATATTTGTTCTTTTTATACGGAATGGTGTAAAGTGGTAGGGGGTGAAAAAACAGACAAAACGGATGTATGTTTCTTTGTCTGTTTTTTCAAATAAAAAAATATTATTATTTAATTTATTTTTCAATAAAAATATTATTTATAATTATAGAAGATTATATTAAAATCCTATTTAAATTCAAATTCAAATCAATATTATATTTCAAATTACAACCAAATATACTCATCATATTTTCATTTGTAAACATCACTTTCAATCACCATTGAATATTTGTAAATAAAGTTTAGTTGCTTCTCAAGAAAATAAAATAAAATAAAACAAGGTTTATTTTTAATATTTTAAAAATATATCAACTCATTATTTTACCTAAAAAATACATAAAATGCAGACATAAATAAATGCAACTCAAATAATATAAAAGAAAAATATTAAAAGTTTTGAATTTATTAAAATTGTAAGCTGTTATATTAATATTTTGATTATAATAAATTCTTCAAATGCAGCTTGTTAAAATAAATCCTTTAAAATAATAACTATTAGAAAGTTATTTAAAGTATATATTATCTTTATATATATATATAATGTGTTCAAATATTAAAGTAATTTTTTGAAATATATATAATTATAACAGCTCTTATTTCAAAATTACGAAAATTAGTTGAAAATTACTGAACGTCATCACCTAGATAAGATATAGATTCAACCATCCAAGCATGCAGACACATGCATTTTTCTTCATTTAACTCAAAATTGCATCCTTAGTTGGTATTATTTTTATTATTTTTGCAAATTAAAATTGTTTCACCATTTATTTTTTATTTTTTAATAAGACTATATTTAATAATTTTTTATATAAAATATTTTATTTAAAAATAAATCCTTTAATTTTAAAGTTATTATTATTATTTTTTAAATACACTTGCCACTAAAATATAGAATTTGTTTCTTTTACCCAAAATCCTAGGTTTTTACATAAATATTCTATCGTACATTATTTTAATACCAAAATTTTCAAACCCATCAAAAGAAACATATTCATACTTTCATCTCAAATATTTTTTTATTAAAATTTTATTTATCTTATTATTCAAAAGTATTTATTTTCTATTATAATAACGGTAATCACAAAGTAATATTAAAATATCATTAATTTTTATATAAATTACATTATATACATAAACAAAAAAAAAGATGAAAAATCACAATCATGTTGATCAATAATATGCAATTATTTTTTAATCTATTAAAAAAATTCAAATGTCTATTTTCGTCGGTGACCGAAGGAGTAGTTCTTATTTTCAATAAGAAGCAAAATTTGTACGGCCATCTCCAACCCATCAATTCTATTTATCCAGTTTTAATTTCAAATATGCAGTTGCTATCGTAATTTTACTCAAACCATAACTCTATTTTTCACTATTATTCTTTAAATATTCAATTTTTTCTATTATTTTAAACAATTTTTTTTATTTTTATAATTTAAAATAAAATTTTTAAAAATTAAAAAAAATAAAAATCAAATTTATAATTTTAAAAATTAAAAAAAAAATTAAAAAATAAAATAAAGCAACGCCAAAAAATGACATTGCTATAGTGCAACACCACCAACGCCAAATAAGCCAACCCAGCGGCATTAATGGCGTAGGTTGAAGATGGTCTAATTCACGGAGGATGGATTCAAGGCTCATGCATATTGAGGATATACACATCTACAGTTGGTCTTTCTATACATTACACTAGTTCAATTCAAATATATATATATTTATATTTATTTTTTTTAGAAAAAAAATGAAAATCAAATCAAATATGCAAACCGAAAATCTGGCAAGATCATGCAAGGAAATGCACAACAAACAAACCAATAGGGTTGGGAACAAAATTCAGTATCGAAAGGCAAAGAAAATTGCAGAAACAGAAAAGAGAGCAGAGTAAGAGCACTGACAGGAAGACCGGGGATGTAATCGATGAGATGAGGCACATCCTGTAGAACGTAGCCGAATTCCCCTGTAGACACCTTCAAATGGACATCTTCTTCTGAATCCATTCCTCCTCAATCAGATTAGATAGATAGATAGATAGATGCATCCAGCCAGAAAAATTGGAAAACAAACAGCAGCGAAGAATTCAGACGCAAAAGAGCATAAATAGCGAAGGTACCTGTTCTATTATCGGCAAATCTTCATTTGGTTGGTTGTTAGTGTTTTCCATATGAACAACTCCTCCCTCCGCCACTTTCAGTTAGTTACATTTACCCAAGTTTGGCTCTCTCTCTCTCATTAATATATATATATATATATCAATATTTTGAAATAATAAAATATAAATAAATGAAGTGGTAATATATTTTAAATTTATATTTCGGAAAAAAATAAAAATAAAAATAGAATAGATCACAGCAAAGTCGCAATTGGTCTTCTGGCTATATATGTATATATAAGAATCGGTGCACAAATTAGTTTGCTCCTCTCCTGGTTTTGGATTTCGGAATTCTCAAGTAGTTCGCCGCCGTTGAAGAGCTGCGTCGCGAATCGCGATTGCCGTTGTTGAAGGTATTTTTGGTGCCAGATTTGGGGGAAATGGGGATTCCGTCAGAAATTAAGGATTTTCTCGCGAATCGGAGGAATGCTTTGGTGATTCAATCTCCGTTTGAGGATGAGAAATCTCTTCGCACAAAGCAGTGTACTCAAGGTTGACTGATCCGTGTTTTTTATTTTTTGGTAATTATTGTGTTGTTTTAAGGAAATTATTAGAGGAGTCTTTCTGATTTCCCCATTTTAGTTCGTTTCTATTTTGTTTTATATTGATTGCATCAGGTACTTTTGTTCATTCTCTGGCGGTTAGGTACATATCGTGGTTTGCGAGAGAGTAGATCGTGTATTTATTTCTTCTAGTTTTTGTGGAGAATTTTCAATTTTCATGTGATTAGAGATTGCGTGCTCCTTCTTGTTGATTTCTGATACTAGTCGATAGTTAGGGTTTGTATACAATTAGGATTCTATTGATTTTTTTGAACTTTTTAAGTCTTCAGAAAAACAAGTTCCTAAGCAGAAAACTAACCTGCGTCTGTCATCATGTTTCCTGAGTTGCAGAATCGGTGCGCGCAGGAGCCAAAGCTGCTTCAATTGCATGTGTTGCCAGCGCTGTCCCCACTGTATGCTATTTTTATCTTCTTACCCTTATTTTTATTTTGTTCTCTTTTCATTTATGGATGAGATGTTTCTTGAGAAGAAATAACCTATAACCACAAAGATATGTTAATTCTTGAGAGGAAAATAGCAACCAAATTCCATAAGAACAGAGTTTCAAAATCCTAATTTAAGTGAATATGTTACTTATATTGAATAAAATACAGAGGATGTGAATTGTAACCTCGAAACCCTAATTGAAGAGAATGTTATTTTATCACACCAATTCGACAGGATATGATAATTCTTCAAGTTAGTAAGTTAATCTCTGTTTAAGGATAGTCATAGGCAGGCTTAAAAAGTTAGAGAAAATACGCGACTGAGATGAATAAGATACAAAGATGTGGTTATAATCTCAAACCCAATTGAAGAGAACATTATTTTATTACACCAATTCGACAGGATATGATCATTTTCTAATTAGTATGTTGTTAATCTTTGTTTTAGGATAGTCACAGCTGGCTTAATAAGTTAGAGTAAATATGCTGCTGGGATGAATAAAATACAAAAATGTGGTTATAATCTCAAACCCCAATTGAAGGGAACATTATTTTATTACACCATTTCGACAGGATATGATAATTTTCTAAATTAGTATGTTAATCTTTGTTTAAGGATAGTCACCAGGCAGGCTTAATAAGTTAGAGTAAATACACGACTGAAATAAGTAAGATACAAAGATGTGGTTATATTCTCAAACCCTTAATTGAAGGAAACATTATTTTATCACGCCAATTCGACAGGACATGATAGTTCTTCAAATTAGTATGTTAAGGATAGCAAGGCAGGCTTAATAAGTTGAAGTAAATACTTATACTAAGAAGAATAAAATAGCGCTAATCACTTACAGTTAACGTAGCATTAGACAATAAGTATTCACCACATCACAGAAATGATTATGATGAATAAATGAACGTTAACTGGAGCGGTGTGATCGTAGAATTCTGTATTTATCTTTTGAATATGCGAGTAATGATGATATATGATTTTTATATAAAATGGAGCTTTTGCAAAGCTACAGGTTTTGAAGTACGATGTATATAAGAAGAGAAAATTGCCTAAATTTGATTGAGCATAGAAGCCTTGGTACATTGAGTGCTATTTGACACTGATTTTCCAGGCTTCAACTTATTTGCTAATAGATTATTGATCGAGTATTGTTTAAACCAGATTCCACCTGGTTAAATTATTAGTTACTTAATGGTGTTTTGTATTGTCATTGGTGCAATTGCTTCATAATGAATCCCAATTCCGATTTTCAGTTGGTAGCCGTTCGAACAATTCCTTGGGCTAAGGCAAATTTGAACTATACAGCACAGGCGTTGATTATATCTGCTGGTATGTGAATTTGGATGATGTTTATTGAACTTGGCACGGTTTGTGGGAAGCTTAGAAGAATAGGGACTCTATTTCTTTTAGTTAGAAGAATATTGGTATCGATTGCGTCTTACTTGTTTATGTTGTCGATGATGATGATGAGCAGCGACCATAGCAGCGTATTTCATTACGGCGGACAAAGCTATTTTGGAGTGCGCAAGGAGGAACACTCACTACAAACCAAGTTAATCAAAGATAGCGAATTCGAGCTCTCGAGACGTCATGCTTTTCTTTCTATTGCCAAGGTGCATTTACTCAACTCCCTTCTCTTTGTATATATTTATGTATTTTGAGTGGGACTTTCATTTTTGTGTCAAGATTTTTTGAGACATTTTAAGTTATTATAAGTTAAAATAAATTTGGGAATGTCTCTTTTGACTGAGATATTGTGTATATGCATGTGTGTGTGTGTGTGGAAGTTTTGATGAATTATGTGCTGAATTTGGTTGTAAATATTTGTTGTCACCTAATCATTCAAAATATTGAGACAATAGTGAGGACAGTCTCCGATTACACATATTTTTTTTTCAAATATTTTTTTGACACGATTCATTTATAATAATTTTTAGTTTTTTGAAGAAACACCTTATTAACTGTATATGTTCGTTTAGACAATGAACTTTTAGAAATTTTGGAATTTTAAAATTTGAAAATAATAAAAAATTAATATTCAATATGATATTTTGTGAGTATATATATATATATATACACATTTGAGGTGATTTTATTTTTTTTTTGAAAAGTTAAATGCTGTTAAAATTACCAATTATTATGTAAAGAGAGTTTATATTCTCTCCTTGTAAAACATTACACTATATTACATATTAACTTTTACTATTCTCAATCTTTAACAATTCTAAATTTTAAACCAAACATCAATATTAATTTATTTTTTTTATTTATACATAAACATTTAACAAATTTACACCAATAATGTTTACAGGTGATTTGCAAATTTACTTTAAAATTCAATAATTTTTTGTTATTCAATATATATATATTGATATATTTAACGAATTTACAATATGATCGATATATATTTTCATTATATTTCTACACTGAGACTTCAATGATTCAATATATCTCATATCTTCTACATTATTCAAGAGTATAAATCAAAATTAACCCATAATCCAAATCTATTAATTAACTTATTTTAATAAAATACTCCATAGATATTTTATTTAACACTAGCATTCTATCTGCATTCCATGCTAATTTAAATTAATATTCATAGCCTAATCATCATTAAATATTAAAAAAAAATAAATTGCAATTCATTAATAACCAACACATAATAAAGCATAGTCATCATTTGAAATTGGATGCATCAATTTACCTCAAAACACAAATAAAAGAAACAGGTGACAAAAAACTACCTTAGATCTTAAAATCAATGGCAGCAGCAAAGATCAGATCAGACCACCCTTCAATAAAAACAAACACGCACAGGCTATAAATATAAAATTTAAATCTGATTGAGTCATAAAAAATATAAAATTTAAATCTGATTGAGTCATAAAAAATATAAAACAAAAAATAAAAATGATCACCTTACTGAATCAAATATAAATGATCAGAATGCGTATCGATATATTGCATCAGCTACTCCATCTTCGTCGTTGCTGACGCCAATTACATTCGCTACAGCTTTAGCTTTCTCCGATCCATTGCTAAGAGCAATGCCTAGAGAAGCCAGCTCGAGCATCTCCACATCATTCTCTCCGTCACCGATAGCCATCACCTAATCACAACATCTTTCAAGGTTATCAAATCTCGATCGCAGACAATCATCTATTGTCGAATATTGAATAGTCATACCAAATAAATCAAAATTATGATTGCATAACAAAACAAGAGGTACTTGGGGTATAAAGGATAATCATATCTACGTTGCACTTAAAAACGATTCATAAATTTGATCTATGGAATTTGTATATCCATGTTAGGTTTCTTTCTTTAGCACATATAATTGACGGTGTTCGATCTTCGCCCAAACACATGAATGTCGATCTCTATATATGCAGACTTGCTTATATTACCTTAGAGTTGTAAAAAAAAATGTTTAAATTTAAATAGTCGAAGCTAGGAACTAGCCAACATAGTAGGTTTGTCGAAAGATAAGAATCAGGCAAACAAACAGGCAAGTTTGCATAATTATAGACAAAAAGAGGTCCCAATTCCCGAATACTTTATTATATTAAGAGATGCTTTGTTCAAATATCAGGAGATTAGCAAAGATAATACCTCTTTTGCAGAAATACCGAGATGATCAAGAAGCACTCTCACACCATTTCCCTTCGAGGTCCCAGGCGGAACGATTTCAAGCATATCCGATACTGCTTGGACAACGGATGCACGATCCCCTACTGCTTCCTCCCAGTATGGTCGCAAAGTACCAGAAACTCCCTCAGTAGTGTCTAAAAAGAGCAGTTTCTGAAATGGCAAAATAGTCAAGCAACAAGATCACGGCACAGAACAATAAATGAATCAGAAGTATCCAAAGTTAGTTATCCACCTCGATTATATTGAGCTCTGTGGGTAAAAATGTATCTCATTGGCAGGGGTAACTCAAAATCTAGGTATTGCCATTTACCTCTATGTTTAAAAATCACATAGCATTTATTATAATATATATACACATGTTTTAAGAAATGAATTGACTACATACACAAAAAAATGCAAACTACTTAACACATCCAAAATTGCATGAAATATGACAGGAATTTTTATGTTGGATTTGTCACTGTTAATGTGTTTGATCAGAAAAAATTTTATGAATGCCACAGAGCCTGGTCAGGTTTAAGTTTTAAAAATGGAAACAGGGTAATAAAATGTGATGTAAAAATTATATGTTATGGTACATACAGTTAAACAGTTAAAAGGTCCCACAGATCCCAAGACAACACACAAAATTGCGCTCTTGACGATAAGATACTTTTCTTAAGTTCTGATCAAACCTGTACATTTCCAGTCGCCAGGAGCTGCTTAACTGAAGGTATGATCTCCGCCTGCAAAAAGGTTTAATGTCAAAACACAAGTTACCCGAGCCTCTGGGAGAAAGAATGCTAACATAATCATGAATAAGACACCTTCGGCTCATGATATACAGTGTGCAACAAGTCCACAAGAGGGTGTTCAAACAATGTTAAGCACCTGTCCTCGCTGAAGGCAATAATTGGAATTTTATGCTCAATAGAGTATTGAAGCGCCTGTAATACATAAGAACGTGAACATCAGGATATTTGGTCAAAAATCGATCAAAAACAATGCCTACTCAATATTCATCCTAATTGTTGGCCATTTATGCAGCTGAGTTTGAAAACTACATTTTAAAATAATTAAGGAGATAAAATAATATCCTGATCACAAATAAATAGCTGACATAAACAGGGGTAGCATATTCAACGGCCATATTCATCCTCTGATTAGGTCATTTATCCACAAACAATAAACCATGAAGTAAAAAACAATCAACCATAACCACTTGCTTGATTAACCAATATGAAAGTCAATACTACAAATTTACCCCACACCCAAAATAGGCGCAATATGTACACCACTAATCTCATTAGTCATTTCACATCAGCAGGAAAAGATATATGTACCCACCTCAATGCAGACATTCGAATTCAAATTCCTTCGAAATATTTCCTGACCATGCCTGCCATAGACAAGCAACCCCTGAAATTCAGAATCAAGGAGAAATGGAATGAGAAAATTTATATTTGAAAAAATTAATCTCATCCCAAAATTTTCTTATCCATCCATAGTGAATAACGAACAGCATCAGCCCAATTCCCACATCTAATCACCACCTGTATATCACATTGTGCGGATTCTTTTTCTTTTTAAATTCCACATAATGTGATACTCTGCCTTTCCAATAATCTGATTTACACGAACCAACCCAAGAACACTATTTGGGTGTCTTGACAGTGTGCATTTATATCATTTGCACGAAAGAATTAAGAATCTTGCTGTAAGGATATAGGTGATGAATTACAATTAAGTCATGCCACAATATAGTGTATAGTAAATATGCATTATAAGTAGAAAAAGGTCGACCTGTACAAAAATACCAGGAGAGAACTCCGAGACAATGCCATCACTACCAGCCAAATTTACCGTCTTCAAAATACGAATTACAGCTGGACGAGACTGGATTGAACCAATAAACGGAAAACAAGAATCAGTATCACGCAAGTAGCCACAAAATGTACAGCTATAAGCATTAACAATACTGTACTTTTCCAGTAGCTATCACAATTTTAACACCCCTTGATGAGGCTTCTTTTAGAGCTTCAGCAGTTGATACAGAAATTTGGCTTCGGCTGTTTAGTAGTGTACCTTGTGCAACAAAATGAAAGCGTATGTAAGACTCAATGCTAACTCTGGCAACATGTATATGCGTGGATAAGATATGGAGAAGAAAATACCAAAAAATCATTATGTTTGTAATATATTACCATCCATGTCACAGAAGATATAACCATACTTTGGCTTGTAAAATCGGAGACTGCCTACTCTCTTCCTGTCTTTTGAAAATCGAGAAATGTAATTTTCTCTGGGATATCAAATAGAAAAATGGCTATAAATGGTGGCATGAGTCTTCTCATTAGAGCTGTATCAAAAGAAGTTTACCATCTGAATACACAAGATGTGTACTTCCATTTGCACCAGCATCACATGCACTTTGAATCAGACCTTTCCCTTTCCAACCAAGACCATTTAATAAATATTCTTCCTCATTCTCCATTTCTTCTTCTGCCTCGTCACTTAGTTCATGATCAAATCCCAAAAGATGCAGTAATCCATGAACCTGTAGGAACATAAAAATCATTCTCTGCAGGACTTAAGATCAATTGCGCTTGCAATTTATTAATACTTGGGAAGCTGCATTAATATCCACATCCTCTAAACTGCTTACTGCCAACCTACTTATGAACATGCAACTCAGCATCCAAAAAGATATCAAAATGCATGAAACTCATTATTTTCTAGAAGATAATCACATATCCCATTTTAAAACAAAAACAAGAAAGAAATATACAATACACAAGAAAAAGGCTGGAAGGAAAATAGCACAGCTGTGCATCCAGATAAATGTCAATTCATCTAATATTGATTGAACTTCCTCTTATGTTGTAAGAGGCAGCCATATGGGTGATATTACTAAAGCTATAAACGTTTGAAACCAACCATGAGAATTCGTATTTCATCAATAAGTGTGTGCCCCCTCTCCTCTGCCTGGCGTGCAGCTGTCTCAACAGAAATCACAATGTCTCCCATCATTAGCTGCAGGAGAGTAATGCTTGTCAGTTGGGCAGAAGATATATATTTGTACAAATGAATGACAACATGAGTTACTTTACAATGGGAAGCTTGAGTTCAGGTATATGTTGGGACATTGAAAGGACATCAGTAGCATGATCTTCATCTCTCCATTCCTTATTAAGTTTCCTAATGAACTCATCATTGCAAAGTAGTACCGAAAGCTCAACAGTCTTAAAACAGCCAACATCATGTATAGAAGCATCCCTTGTTTTATATTCTGAATCACTTAATCGCTCGAATGCTAACTTCATTGCCATTGGAGCATTGAGACGCATCATTTCTGCAATATCCTGTAATAAGAAAACAATTAGAACAGAGTCAATCAGAAATTAATAGGAAATCATCTGCAATGACACTTAAGCACTTACAAAACTCTCAATTTCAATAGAAAACTGATCTGGAAGTACTACAGGTGTCAGAAGCATCATTCCAACAGAAATGACAAGATTACACAATATGAATCAGAACTGGATGTATTATCTGCAAGGTACTGACATTTTAGCTACTTTCTTATGGTTTCACATTAAACCAGAATGAAGATTCACTGTATTCCCGCTGCCTACACTTTAACATGCGATATCTTAAAGCTGTCTATCACATCTCATAAAGCAGATGCAAGTTACAAACATCATCATCCTAGGGTGGGGGGTTAAAGGAGATTACTCCTCCCGTAGAACTTAAGATAAAACTTGAGTGCATCACAAACGATGGACAAAACAAACAAGAATACCTTTACATACAGAACATAGATTGAAGGCATATCAGATGCATACAAATACATCAAATGCCAACTTATACACGGCTGCAAAGCATTGCAAAACTAATATATATATATATATATATATATATACCGCCTGCACTTGGAAGCATTTAGAATTAGAGAGCATTAATGAAAAAAAGGGCAAAATGAGGGAGGGAAAGAGAGAGAGAGAGAGAGAGAGAGAGAGAGAGAGAGGAAGAAGAAGAACAGCAGTAATTCAGAGCAGCGGCAATTAGATGTTAATGGAATGCACACTGAAACATGCTAGTAAATACAAGTGCAAACTATTGAAAGTGTAAACTGCTATAATCGAAATCCTACCATAATCTCAGGATCTTCGGGTAACTGTTCTTCGAGGCAAATCCTCACACTCAGCTCGAGCTCCTTATCCTTACTCTTCTTCGCCGCTCTTCTCCCCCTGAACTTCCGATATTCCCTCTTTGCAGCCGCCGCCAGGGCGAAACTGCCATTTCTGCTCCTGAATCGACGCGCGATGTACGAGTTATCATTGCTAGCAAATCCTCTGCTTCCAACAACAGAGACAGACTCCGAACACGACATCGACACCTTCCAACCAGGACGCGGCGGTTGATGCGGAATCGTCGAAGGGAGATGAATGACGGTAGGACATGTTAGGGAAAGAACACGCGCCGCCATGGATGGCGGTGAAGAGCGGAGGAGCGGAGAGACGCGCGAAAGCATCCAATCGGCGATTACCTGAGTTTCCTGAAGTATTTGGAGATTTTGTAAACAGAGGTTTGGTTTGAACGTCAGAGTCCTCGACGGCGGGGATGGAAGCGTCTCTCCTCCGCTTTACGTGTGCAATGACAAATTTATCCTCAAAACAATATACTGTATATACTTTCGAGTTAATTGGATTATAGCCCATACAGTAAGTATAATTGACACATTGCCCCTGTAAAAGTCGAAATATAATATAGTCACCCCAAAAAATTATTGACACGAGCTGGTGGCTTTTCGACTACAAAGACATTTTGTTGGTAAATGAGCTTGTATAAGATATAAAGAGCATATTCTTTCAGTACTTTTTTTTTTTCAGCTTCTTTTTGGTTAATATTACAAAAAAAAAAAAAAAAAAAAAATTACTTCCTCCATTTATTTAATAAATTTATATTTATATATTACATAATTGTGCGTAACGCTAAAAATACTTTTATATTTAAAAATTATTCTGTTGAAAAATATGAAGTGAAAACAGACTAAATATATATTTTTTTTCACAAAATATATTATATTAAATACTTAATTTTGTATTATGATATTTTCATTTGAAGCATGCATAACCACCACCTATTTTGGTCGTCGCCATCCCCACCTTTTCTCCTGCAGCTCTGTCCATGCTAGCCAGCGTGAATGGCGCATTGTACATTTGTTTTTAAATAATTAAAAATAAAATAGACGTTAGATATACTAATATTTTTATAAAATAAATTATAGAATTTGTATATTGTATGTTAAAAAAAAAAGCATACGTAGACACTTACGCATACATATGGCCACATTTAACGTAGCGATTAGTCATAATGTGTTAATTAACTCTATTCAATACATGAAATATCAATGATACAATATAATATAAACATATATAACATGAACTGAGAATATATGGTAATAATTTATGTACCACAAGTATTGTAGTTGATCTTAATACAATATATATATATATATATATTAACCCCACACATTCACACAATACGTGCACCCATTAGAGATCAAATTCGAAACTTTAACCCCCATCCCCACCCACAAAAGAAAAATATTTTACAACTTGATCTATAAGAATTTAACGGTTATATATTACCATAACTAAATGCACGTACAATGAACACTCGTTACTCTTCGAATACGTTTTGAATAAATATATATAAATGTATTTTGTTTGTTAGCTTGTTTTGTGGATAATTGAGTGGGGTTGTGTGTGTTTGTTTGTACTTGTGTTAGTGTTTGGATTGCACCAAAATAGTGTTTGGACTGCACCAAAATAGGTGGAGGGGCGTGGCTAAATTGACCTTAAATAAATAATAATGAATGAATTATATATGAATTTAAATAGTTTTGAGGGGATAAATGGTATATAAATACATAAAAATTAATATTTTTAATACTAAAAAAATTATAAAAAATTTGGCTTGATGGTCAATTGACCCCTCAAACGTACTTCCGTCCCCGCACATAACCCATTCAATTATACAAGGAAAAACACAAATTTAAAAACATACAGGGACCTACACATTCAATTCACTCACGGAAAACAAAAAAAATAAATAATTTTATCGGTTAGTAAAATTGTGTAAAATTTTTTAATATTCTTGCCCTTTAATTTTATGTATAAATTAATTATATATATAATATATTTATATTTTAAGTAAAAATTAAAATTATTTTGGTACGAACAAATAATTATTTACTAAAATAATATAAAAAAAACTTATAAATAAACAATTGAAATTGGTCAAAATATACTTCAAGTTGGACCTAGGGAATACTATATATGTATATATGTTTATTATTAAATACTATATATGTATATAATATATGTTTATTATGAAAATCGAGAAAATCAAAATAATCATTAACACATGCAGACGCAAACATAAAAAAGGCAAAATCTTGTTAACTCATTTCTATCACAATGATACTTTCTCCGTCCTATATCTATCCATCAATTTATTTTTTATATAGAATTTTAAAAAAATTATTATTATATTGAAATATATTAGAAACAAAAATAAAAAAAACTAAACTAACCTTATTAATATTGTATGATATAAAATTAATAACATTTATGTATTATATTATAAATTATAAATGTATTTATAAACTTAAATAGATAGTACAATTAGATTGAAACCAAAATGAATAAATGAATAAAAGTAAGTATATATTTTGGGCGGCCAACGGGCCAAGCCATGTTTTCAGGTATCAATAATTAAAATAAAAAATAAAAAATAGATAAATTCTAATTTGCGGCCCAATAAATTATACAGATTATCCAATAAAAACAAAGAAATGAGGCACAATCCCCGAACCCCAACAAAGGCCCCTTGCCGCTGCAACCCATTGGCCTAACTACAAATGAATTTCAAACTTTTCAATTTCTAAGCCTCTTACATTACCAATACATTTATTTCTCTTATATTTAGCACAAAAAAATACTAAAAATATCTTAGAACTAGGAAAATAATTATTTTTTAGTATATTTATACTGTTCATTGAAATTAAATAAATAACTATATTTTTAATTTCAAATGTTTAGAAATAAAAATTTTGTGCAAGACAAACACCATTAAATGGACGGACCACCAAATGGGTTAAATGCAAAATTTATGAAACTATAAGAAATTCTAACACAATTTTGAAAATATAGAAATTCGGACGCAATTTTGCGAAACCAAAAGTGGGTTCATATAATTTTGTCTAAAAATAATAATATTATCTTTAAATATATTCAAAGATAACAAAAATATATAATTCATATAACAATTAATTAACAATTATTATATATACATTATTTGTAATGCAAAATAATTACTTTTTTTATATATATAGAAAATAGATACTATTTAATGAACGACAAAAATAATAAAAATAATAAAAGATAATTTCAGTTGCAAAAAACACAAATAGAAGACTAGTACAATCTCAACTTGAATTAAAAATTTCAATATATAAAATAACTAAAATGAATCAAAATACATCCTTAGCATAACTCTGGTTACTTATATTTTCACCTTTACTTTTGTTTTATTCACTAACAATTTCCTTTAAAAATAAAAAATAAAAATCATATGAAAATTATTACATCAAAAAACATTTCTTTGTTCAAAATATCATATACCGTACATTTATTTATTTCCCATCAAAAACTTATTTTCTATTCTAATTTTCTATTATTCCTAAACCAAATCAAAAGAAAATAAGCTTCCTAAATATATCTAAACACAATTTTAAGTTTTTGTTTATTTATTTCACTTTTTTCCTTTTCATACTTGTACATTTATAGGCATCAAGGCTCCTGTTCCTAATCCTAAAATGAACCAAAATGTTAATGCAAGATGATTCACTATTGCAGAAACAAGACATGCCTATTTTAGCCACCATATTTCGAAGTCATTAAATCCGAAAAGAATTGCTGGGTTTAAAGCCAGTTACCTTCCATCATTTTCGTCGCCTTTAGATGAGCTCCAAGATGGCAAGATAACAACATTTTCCATCTGACTGACATGAGCTTGAAGACCTACATGATACAAATGCCAAGTTGCATAAACATGGCGCCATAATTGGTTCAAAATATTGACATATTTTCGAAGCGAAACAACAACAAAAAGATACCAAAAAACAACAAAGACAAGAAGCAAGGTAACTATATATCATAGCCGCCAATCATAGATCCCAACAAACAAGATTATATATGCAACAATTAAAATGCATACAGATTAATCTTATGATTATCATTCCAATTTAAACTTTTCAAATTGCCACAATATTTCAATCATAGATATATAAGCATAAACAATTCGATCATTACTAATTTAAATATAGATAGTCAAAGTTAATTAAATTCAAAATCTAGTAAGGGTGTGTTCTTTTATCACATTTCCTCGGATTTCTACTATTTTTTCCAAAAAATATCAAATCGAACATCTATTTTTCATTTTTTATATTATAGTAAAAATCAAATCAATACCTATTTATTTCACATCATACAACTATTTCAATTCAAAAATTTTACTATTCAAATCCCAACAAAAAATCCAAATCCCCAGACAAACACATTCTTCCTCATTTTCACCGCCCTGCTATTCTTGATAAACAATAGTTACATATCCACTCCAACCTCAATTGCCCACCACGAAAAGACTATTGTTGTGAGAGTATAAATGCACTGCAATGGAGCAGGGATGGCAATGGACAGCCACTCTGCCCCACAGCGCCGCAATAGTGAAGCTGCCGCGCACTATTGACTACTATGCCAAATCTATTCATTCAATATCATGATTCAATTTTTCAATATAATGATTCCATTTATACTCTCGAAAAAGTAAGGAGACAATCAGTATATTTTCACTCACCAGATATTTATATCCCATTGGCTTCATTTGTACTCGAACGATGGTGGATTTGGAGCATCAAAGCTCTCCAAAACCTTTGTCTTGCTTCCATCGCCACCCTCCTTCTCCTCCTTGCTCCCAAAGAAGCCTCCAAACCATGAAGACGACGATGCAGAACTTGTTGCAGCACTTTCAACATTTCCCGGATTTTGATTTGGAATTTGCCCCATTGGATAGCCAGGCACACCTGTGACATTAGGTAGAGGCTCCTCCATGGGTGGTAAGTTCTGCGGTGCACTCATGACTTTATTTAGCATGATCCCGGCTCCCTCAATCAAAGCAAGTAATACGCCACCAAATGCTGCTGACCGTGAGGCAGCACCCAAACCCTGGCGCATCTGCAGGAAGCCTCCAGTTGCTGCACCAGCTATAATGGAGTTCCATGGATCCTCTTTCTGTCGAAGGTACACCATCGTGCAGTCAAATGTGGAGAACAGCCCACCCCACACTGCAAAACTACCACCAATACGAGGGGCATTCATACGAACAGCTTGTGAAGCACCAACCAAACGCTCACCCTTAGGGGAGTTGTAAATGCCTTTCAAGAAATGGAAGGCAGCACCACCAACAGCACCCATACCAAAAGCTCCCCCTACATCATCAAGAATGCGGTCGGGGCATGGCTCCCGTGAGGTTTCTGGAGTCCCCATGAATCAGAGCTGGGGAAAAGCGAAAAATTGTTGCATGGTGAGCATAAATCACTCTTAATAATGCCCTCTTGGATACCAAAACAAATCAACATTAAAAAAAAGTTACCAAGGTCATCAACTTCGCAACTTATTCATTCACTTCAAGATAGCATATCATCTAATCATACTCAGTGTTGGAATTTTTTAAAAACTGGACGTCTATTATCGAATGGAAAAACAACCCTTTCAATTAATAGAGACATGCTGCAAGGCATTGAGCTAAAGAACATTTTCGAATAGTTGTTATCACTAAATGTTATATTATTGATATAACATTTAAATATAAATTTGAACAAAACATTGTTCACTATCCCTCAATTTCTCAACTTATTTGGATGGGGTTTCACAACATCAGCTTTACTTTCAAACTCGTGTTTCCTATATAACCCCATGAAACATCCATCCAGGTGACAAATCAGCCCAAGAAGCTCACTAAACCCACCTCAAGCACACGAGACCAATATCCACTTCATCTCATCACTACCTATTACCAAAAAAATAATAATAATAATAATAAAACTTACATATACAAATATTATATCTTATGTGAAATTAATGTCTATATTATATTTTATAGTAACATAATAAGAAAATACAAAATAACTAACAAACAAAAATAAAAAAATTTGATTTAAAAATTAAAAATAAACAACTATAAAAATAAATAATAAATAATAATGTAATACACTAAATACTAATACTATAATAGTATTAAGAAAATAATAATAGCCCTAAGAAGATAACAAGAGCGGGGGAGAGAGTATGACAAGTTCGGTTCAATCGGGTTCAAGGTTATGGTTTGAGGTCAATGCGGTTGGGGGCTTGGTCTGGGGTGGAGACTTACAAGGCTCTGGGCCAGCCTTCCCAGTGCCATGGCATCGCCACGGCGTCGCTAAGGCCAACCCAAGCTGCTTTATTAATATGGCGAGGCGAAGAGTCCCGGCTCTCCTCAAAAAGCGTTGGGACTCCATGGCGCCGCCGTACCTACATATTACCTTTTTCATTAATGATATGTTATAATTAACCAAACGATGAAACGAATTAGATATAGGACTAGCGCACGAGATGGATACAACAAGCAACGACCTGAGTCCTGACACAGTCAAATGAGATCCATTCAATCAAGAATGGGATATATGATCAAAACCCTATAATGAAAAATTAATAAATTGGAAGATAGACTACTGTTTGTCAGAAGTCAATCATTGTATCATAGAGAAACTTGGGGAACCTCGAAAAAGCTAATTAGCTCAAGTATTGCAGCAGACCTCAGTAGATGAGATATCCAAATTTTCAACAGAAGCGGGAAAAGAAGAATCTAAGCATAAATGGAACCCTCCTTCCCCAGCACGGCAGCAATATACAAATGGTGTTCAATGTTAATAAATAAATGCACAAGCAATTTAGTAAATAGCATATTACATCATCTCATCAAAAAAAAAAAAAAAAAAGAAAAAGCAAAAAATAAATCAAATCAAATCAAAGCATGTATGCAGTTTTCTGTCGCCAGAGAAAATAAACCTCGTTCAACATTTATGCTTGCACACGCGATTCAGTAAATAAGTAATTTCCATTATCTAATCAAGAATTACAAAGCACACATAAAGAAGAATTCGGGCATGCACGCAATTCTCTCTCTGCAGAACACAAACTGTGTTCAAATATTGATTATTGTGCATACAATAAACCATAACATCCGATAAAAATGGGGGCGGGAAAAAGTCCGAAATCGACAAAAAATGATAAAGAATCGGTTGGAAAACCAAAACCAAGCTCCTACTTAAATCCAAATCAACAGGCACAACCCAAGGGCCATCGATTTGGTCCGAGGAAAATCGGAATTCAAATATGCACATCATCTATTAAATAACCCTCGTCACGTAATTATAAAAGATATATATATATATATGCATATACCTTGTGGATTAAGCACTGACAACGCCAAATCCAAGAATCACATCGAAACACAGAAGAGCAAATGTAGGGTTTCTCTGGGGAAGTTGGGTTTCGAAGGGGAGTGGGAAGAAATGCTGGTGGTGCTGAAGCGATGGGAGCAGCACGTGACAATGTCACATGCGTTGTTTTTGGGCTCGGGCCATTTGATAAATGGGCGAAAGCCCATTACATACAATGATGTGCTTTAATATATGTAGGATAGGTTATGTCTGTGGAGTTTCAATATAAAATTAAATTTTAATATAATATAAAAATAATAATAATAACAATATTTAATTTGTTTATGAAAACAAAAAGGTTTTATAAATAGTAAAATTTAAGGGTAAAAATCCTACAAGCAAAACAATCATTGAGTGTGTTTAGTTAATATTTTAAAATATTTTTGTTGTGAATGATGAGAATAGATAATATTTCTATTAAATTTTTGTAAATGATTGACACGTGTCCGGTGTAAATATGTTCATTTATGTTTTGGACGTACATTATATTTTAAAATATAAATATTTTATATATACCTAAGATAATAGATGGATAATTTAAAATGTAAGGCTTAGTTCATTTTTTATCTTTAAATAAAAATTTTTAATGTAATATTTTAAATTATATATATTATTATCTTCGTCCGACTCTAAAGCTTTCATTTACTTTTTGCGTGTTGATTTTTGAATATTAATTATTATATCAAAATATAGTACAAGTTAAATAAAAATTGCAAAAATACTTTAATTAGTGTAGATAATTTTAATGTTAAGTACAATGATGAAAAAAAATAAATGTGATCCTTATAGACAGACGGATGGGAGTATTTAATTTTTCTTAAGAGACAAAATAGGAGCAAGACTATACACCCATAGATCAATATATATATATATATATCGATTCAATTATGTACACCTACGGTAGCGACCCTCTGCATTATGTCGGGTTCCTTCAAGAATCGTTTTATCCGCAGCGATGAAATAGGCTGCTATGGAAGCTGCAAATGCAAATTAATGTTTAAATTTTTATTTTTTATTTTTTTTGAGGCTAGTATAATATTTGAAAATAATAAATAGTTGATATGATATTAAAAACAAAAAATGCTAAAGGTGATAGATAGTATCAAATTTTAAAAAATTTTGTACTTAAACAGAACGTTATTAATTAATATACGAACATTTTTTGTTAATTCATCAAAGAACAATAAATAAGTTTTGGACCTAACTATTT
Organism: Andrographis paniculata; assembly: GCF_009805555.1. Classification (NCBI taxonomy): domain Eukaryota; kingdom Viridiplantae; phylum Streptophyta; class Magnoliopsida; order Lamiales; family Acanthaceae; genus Andrographis; species Andrographis paniculata. Next base: position 3,277,633 of record NW_026137589.1, read on the forward strand.
GTATTTGTTTTAAATATATATATATATATTGAATTATTTTCATTTTTTTAAGAGAAGACTTTTTTTTTATGTAAAAAAATTAACATTTGTAAAAGCAAACAAGCAAACGATGCATTTTGTTTTTTTATTATTTTAAGCCAAAATCAATATTATTCATTTGATATTATTTATAATAAATATACATTATTTTATCTCACAAAATATCATATTAAAATACAGCATTTAAATAAAATCTCAGACACTCAATTTCAAATCAATTTCAAACATACAAGAACATAGCTATTGTCAGGTATTTTTTATCTGTATTTCAAATACAAATCAATACTATTCGACTAGTAAAGATTCCGATAAAAATAGACTATTTTATCTTACATATATTAAATCAAAATACTCCCTCCGTCCCCCGCTGTAAGGTTACCATTAATTTTTTACATTTTAATATTTAAATATTCATTTCGTCTCATAACAAAATATCCATTTTTCTATTTTAGTTCGTCTCATAACAAAGTATTCATTTACTTTTTTAGTAATCGTACTATCTACCTAACATTACAAATTCCCTTACAACTTACAATATACTACACAAATATCATTACCTTTATATCACAGGTTATTTTAGTCATTTCTACTTTATTCCTATTATATCTCAATATAATACTAATATGTTTAAAACTACGTGAAAAAAAAAAATAGATATTTACTTATGGGACGGAGGGAATATTAATTATTATATCAGGATATAGTACAAATCAAGATAAAAAGACATAAATACATGTATTAGTCTCTTATAATATCAATACAATAACATCTGTAGAATAAACTATTCAAATATAATAATATTTTTAATATCAAAGTATAATGACGCAAAAACCCAAATGACAATCTTGCAGCGGGACGGAATCAATAATATTTATACTAAAACTAAAACCATAATTTCAATTTCAAATCAAAATTAAACAAGCCGTTAAATTTGCACGAAATATGTTTGTTGTGCTTCAATTAAATTGTTGTATCGAGAGTATTTTGAAGTTTTAAATTGATTTGAAAAATAGTAAAATATTTGAAACAATAAATAAATATTAAAAAAACATAAATAAATTTTAAATATACTATTTTTAAATAAAACAAAAATATTAAATACAGTAATCTTTTACGACCTATAATTAGTGTCAAAACTTTTTAAAATAGAGAAATAAATTGAGCTTAAATATAATAAATATTTGAATAATTTATAACAAAACAATCAATAAGAAAATAAATACTTGATAAAATATTTTTTAAAAAATTATTATTATAAAAACTTTCAAAAAGTAGTGTATAAAGAAAGTGATAACATTTGTTTTCTCAAATTTTTTTTTTTCAACAAGATTTTTAATATATATATTTTACAAAAATCAACATTAATATAAAATATTATTTTTTTATATTACCGACATCATTCTTTATTATGTGTCTTATATATATATATAAAAAAAAACTTTCAAATTAAAATACTAAACAAGCCCCAAAATTATTGATTTAAAGACAAATTAATTTAAGTTATGTTTGTTTGGGGTTTTTTAAAAGATTTTTCATTGCTGGATTATTTTTTCATATTACTATAATAAAAATAAATTATATATGCAAATATTATATCAATATTTTTTTATATCACAAACTACTAATCAAATTCAAATTCTAAGTATTATTAAAAAAATTCAAATTCAAAATTCAATTCCCAAACAAACACACCCTTAAATATTTAACAAAACTAATAATAGGGATCAAAACTTCACAGTTCACTCTACCTATTTTATTTTGAAGTTTGGTTTTGTTTTATTCAGAAAAAATATACTACATCCCTTACATAAACATAAATTAATTTGATTTGAACACAAATATTATTATAATGTGTATTTTTTTATTTTTTTTATAATAAAAAAATTTAAAAAAATAAAAAAGTAATAGTATGATATTTTTGGTATATCAATACAAATATATGTTCATGGGTAAACACGAACCTGAGGATATGATCAGAGCCTGGCCAGTGTAATTTATATTTGCTTTTGCCCAAGGAATTGTACGAACTGCAGCCAACTGAATATATATATCGAATAAGCAAATAATATTAAAAATCGTGTTTATAAGATTTTGTTGAATAATTAAGAATTGAAAGTTGTGCACTAATAGTACGTACCGTAGGAATTGCACTGGCGACACATGCAACACATGCCGATTTAAATCCAGCAATTGCACTCGCTGAAATATTACAATTTTTTAATATTATTTTTATAATATTATATTCATTATTAAATTTTCACATGAAATATGAAATTCAATAAATTCAATAGTAAATTTCCGGTCGGACCTAATATCTTGCAAACTAGGCCCGACAGATGTGTAATAGGTGACCTGATGCGTCGGGAATTTGAACCTATAACCTTAAGGTTATATGTCCAATCTCCACACCACCAGACCATCCTTGCGTGACAAATTTATATCTAGAAATGACGAGTACTGCGTAGTGCGTACCTTGGACACAGTTGTCGGCAGTGATCTTGTTGAAATTTTCCGATGATCCCATATTTAATACTCGTATTTAATACTTAACACCAATAATATATATTAACATGTAATAATCGGACAAAGACCGGTGTAGAAGAGAAGGCGACTCTATATATAGCATTATATATATATATATAGCATTATATAAATATATGTGTGTGAGTGAGCGGTAATTAATGCAGAGATTAGTGAATGGTGTCCAGTGTTTAGGACAGCGGCAATCTCTCCTAAACTCCTTTTCCACGACTAATTGAAGTAGGATTAGACACGTGACCGTGAGGTCCTGAGTTCAGCCGGAAGTTTACCTTAGCGTTTGCGGGTTCTCACGTGATAAAATAATAATAAAGTATATATATATTTACTCTTTTCTTTTTTTTCCTAATAGAGTATTATTTAATTTCCCATACTAAAGACTTTGTTACATTTTTTGTTTTGTATTATTGATTAATAATATTTAAGAAAAAAATACAGTATGTTTACCAAATATTTCTTAATTGAAGATTTTTTCATAAATATTATTAAAAAATATATATATACACACATTAATATAATATATATTAATATTGATACTTTCATAGAAAGAAATAAAGTTTGTTCTTCTTATACACAGTTGATTTGTTCATTTAATATTTTTTTGGTATTATAATTATTTTATAAATATTATAAAAAAAAGTATATATATTATTGTATAGATGTTCGCAATAAAAGGGTTCATAGGAATATATTTTTATCAAATAATTAATCAATCAAATTATATATTATATTAATTAATTATGAATATATAATCTATTCAAATAATTACTTGAATTATAATCTTATCATTCAAAATAAATGCACATGAAGCATAATTTATTTACTTAAAAAAATTAATAATTAAACTATAAAAAAATACTATTATTTTTATATTATCAATTATATTTGATAGCTAATATAAAAAATAATGCTATAAATTTTTAATAAATATTAAAAATATATATACCGGTCGAAATTAATTTTATTTTTTTTTAAGAAAAATAAAAATTGAATGTACGTAATTTGCCTTCGATACAGACCACGGAGCAAACAAGAGTGACAGCTTTCTTCATCTTCTAGAACGTCATTTTTCACTTCCCCAACTTTCCTGCTGCACCGTTTCACTTCATTTCTTCAGAAAATCGTTTGATTCATTTGCGGAGGAGGAGGCCTCACAAACTTGACATTTTCAGTGGCACATGGACCTCCGGCCGAGGCGAGGACGAACGTTTACTGGATTCACCGAGGCAGAGGTCATCTCCGCAGCCCTTACAGTTCTGATATATTTTCTGATATAAGATTCAACACTCGACCAAAAATTTCCAAGTTGCTCATATTGTGCGTGTGGGGGTTTAGTTGTCTTTGAAATTTTAGATTTGCTGGATTGCTGATGAACTCGGTTACTGAATTGAGCTACTTCGAATTGAACCATTAGAACCGCTTGATGTTACTCTTAGGTTTTATGGATTGCTTTGTTGGTTTGAGTGACGTTAGAATGGTAGGATAAGTTTTACTTGCTTTTGGTGAATGGCTAACGATTCCTCATCAGGCAATTTGATTTGACGAGTAGGCTCTAAGTTTGTCTGATTTAAAGGAATAAAAACTGCGTGTGATCAAGTGGTTTTGTGAAAACAACATAGTAGTAAAGTAGTAAGTTTACATGTCTGATTTTCACTCGTTTGATGCAACAATTGGGCGTGTTGTTGTGAGCATTTGTGTTCTGTGTGGTAAGTAATATGAGTTTGAAGGAAGATGATGCTTGGATTTTGGATGTAAGATTATGTGCTATGTGTAGGATAGAGGTGAAATGTTAGTTTTGAACGATCACTGGTATCGTTCGGAGAATGTGTGTTCTTAGGGTTGTAAAACCATTGAGATTGAAAACAAATCATTGTATTAGACCTTCTTACTTGATGAAATCAGATTTCTAGCTTGGGAAGTGATATGGAAAACTTATCTGCTGTCAATAAACAGGTGAAAAGGATGGAGCAATTGCTCGTTGAACCTAAAGAAAAGTTGCTGGAAAAGCCATTTTGCAAAAGATTGACAAGAGATTTCAAGTGAGTTTTTATTTTATAAGTTTTGCTTAGCTAAGGTAAGTACATTCGGTACCTCTAACTCGAACAATAAGAGCTTTTACATTCAAACATATGAACTCAAAACAAAGGGTGTGATATATGGGTATCCAAGACCCGACTAGGATGTGAAATGCACCGTAACTCAAAGTCTAGCCTATGGTTGTCAAGAAATAGTGCAGTTGAAAACTCCAGTTTTGGAAGATTAAGATAAGATCTTGAAATTCGAACAATGGACTAAAGGACATGCAAGGCTGTTGCTGCAATGCACTGCGACCGTGGAAGATTGACCATGACTACTACCGAACCTGTGGCCAACGCCACTGCACACGTGGACCTTGTCTGACCATTTCTTTCATTTTGCATTCAATATTCATAATTCCCTCGATTATTCTTGATGGCTTTTTCTTTGAAATTATGATCTTCGTATGTATGACTTGTCAACAACCTCGAGGTTTATTGCGCCTGTATTTATTGCTCTTTCAGTAACATGTAAGCTTTAATTCTTTGATGGATTCTAGGTTCAATTTTGCATATTTGTTCTTAGGTTTTTTAACCTTAGTTGTACTTGCCATTCAGCCTCCATAAATAGATGTTTGCTTCATTTGTAAAATGAATCCTTGGCTAATGTTGACTCATGTTCTCTGTACATCTCTCTTCGGTAGTTCATTTGCGTTCCGAAATTGGGATTTGTTGACTATTATCTAAAGGTTTGTTGCCTCTTAACCATCAACTTAAGTGATTGATTCCATCATTCAAGTATTTGTTTTGTGTAGATAGTGTTTATCACCGATTTTCATTGCATGTCGATTTCTATCCCACTATGCATAGTATTTCTTTAATTGTCAAAAATCACATTACTACAGTTTGGGGATTATTATCCGTATTTTCTTTAATTCTTGACCTTAAGTCCTTAAAGATTTCGATTTTCCTTTGGACTTGTAGTTTAATTTTCCTATGGTTTAAAAAGTTACTTCTTCGCTTGGTTACCGTTTGATTTATCGATATGTTGGTGATCCCTGGAAACTATAATATGTTGCCTGCTTGCTGGCTTTACAGCCTTCGATGTAGTAGCTTCAGTCCTAAGGTCTCAGCCTTGGGCTAGTGCCAAAGTGTTCACTACCTTCTCTCTGATGTCATATTAACATTTTTTTCGCTTATCTTGTCAAACATGAACTATGGCTTTTTGTTTTAACATGGAAGTTCTGTTATATTTGCAGCCGTACCAGTGCCCGTGCCGGAAAATCTGTTGTTAAGTGGACTGAGGTTTCTTCTTCTAACTTCTGCTTTTCTCTAAAATTTGTAGCTTTGGATGGTGATTTCGAGCCTCTTTTGTTCTCTGTTTTAGGTACGAAAGTGGTTCGAGAAGAACAAACAAGATCCCATTAACGACACTTCAACGGACGCACCTATTAACGACACTTCAATGGATGCACCTATTAACGACACTTCAACGGATGCACCTATTAAAGACACTTCAACGGATACAGTTATCAACGACACTTCAACTGATGCAGATATTAAAGACACTTCGACGGATGCAGCTATTAAAGACACTTCGACGGATGCAGCTATTCACGACACTTCAACGGATGCAGCTAATGCAGTCTCGGCTCTGTCTCTTAACAAAGCAAAGGATCATACAGAATTACCTTATGGTACATTTCTCACTTTTATCATAAGATTCATGGTTTTTTTCAAGATGTTCAGTTCCGAGGTTGTAATTGATTGTACTGGTGGTAGACAAGTTGGGAAATGATTTATCCATGCTGGAATTTGAAGCTAAATCATCGAAGGATGGAGCATGGTAATTCTATATCTATTATTTGATTGGCATCTTCTCATTTTGAATTTCAACTTCTAATTTTACCCGAAATCTCAAGGCATGCAAAAAGTTATTCTTGGATTATTATCCTTAGTGTTAGCATATTTTTTATATATTTTTATTTGGGGCCCACATATATATGCCTATATATATATATATATGCACATTGAAACTTTCTTTTTAAGTTAATATACAATTTCTATTTTCCGCAAATATTCAAACATGATTTCAGAGTCTATTTTTCTTCTGGGATAGACATGGCTACTAATCCTCATTCAAACACATAGGAGCATATTCTGCCGTACATCCAATTTTATTAATCTTTCCTGATGCTTAACAGGTACGACGTCGAAGCTTTGCTTTCCCATAGGTTTCGCAGCTCCGGTGAAATAGTGAGTAGCTATTTTTCCTCCCAACAGTTTACAATGTCGATAGTAGCCACCGTAGGGTTGTATTCAGAAGTTACCGGTTTGCTTTATTAATTTGCGAATAGTCATTTAGAAAGTTGCCTAAATCTTGTCACACTCTCAAATTCAAATATACAATCAATTTGAACAGGAAGTTTGTGTTCGATATGTTGGCTTGTGTCCCGAGGAAAACGAGTGGGTGAATGCTAAGGATTCGCTACGAGAAAGATCTGTTGCTTTGGATCACTCGGAATGCCGGAAAGTGAAAGTCGGGGATCTCGTGGTGTGCTTCCAGGTACACTTTATCATCCAATGTTTCACATGAAAGAATACAAAAATGTTTTTCAATGTCGGGACTATCCCCGAATTCCGATTTCAGGAGAAACAAGACGAAGCAAGATATTACGACGCACGTGTTTTGGAGATTCAAAGGAGATGGCACGATATTAGGGGCTGCAGATGTCTTTTCCTGGTCAGGTATCTGCACGATGATTCCGAGGTGGGTATTGTATATACATATATATATATATAAATATATATATCTATTGTAATGAACTCGAGTCTTTAGTTCAGTTTCATCAACATCTAATTGGCAGGAGCGTGTGAGATTGAGGAGAATTTGCTGCCGGCCTGAAATGCTTGTCTGAGTCGAAGGCTTCAAGCCATATGCTTAGTTCGACTGTAGAATCGACCTGATCTTGTCGGGTTAGTCGAAGAGTTTACATATGTCTGAAAATTATTTTTCGCCGATTGTGTCTGGTTATTACATAATTTAAAGAGTGTCTGCTACAAAACTTGGCTTACTGTTTATACTTTTTTCGCCGAATGCTTTTTTTTTTTCGAAGTTATCTTTGCTCGGTTATAACTCCCGAGCGCGCGGCCGCGGTCGAACTATCGAGGCGTCTAACGCTTTCTTCCTTCCCTAAGGTATCTAGAAAAGTGTTGATTATGTTTACCGTAGTTTCTTGTGGTCGAGATTTGTTTCGAAATTAGTATATATTGATGTAAATGCATTGTATAAAATTTATTGCATAAAATTATATGTACGGGATTTGTTTCTAAATTGATAATGTTTTATAATAAGCTATGTATATCTAAACATATGTAATGCCGTGTTATTATAAGAAATAGTTACGGCCATGAATTTGAAAAATTAGCACTCTGCTCATTTTTAGCATTCATAATATATATATAATATATGTTCTTATTATACGCAATATATGTTGTCTAAGAAAGACATGTGTTATTTGTTCTTAATGTATGTAATTATAACATATGTTGTTAGTTAATATGTTGTATTTGTATTATATTAACAATGTGATGTATGCAATAATATTGTGTGATGCAAAATAGCATCATTATAGTCATCTAATTATAAATATATATATTCATGAAAACGTTAACTATTCTAAACATTGTTGGGAAAATTTTATACATGAGAATATCAAATAATTATCAAAATTTAAAATTTGATATCAAAATAATTTACCGGAATTAATTAGATAATCAATAATTATTTATCGAAATAAATTCGATAATCACGACATTTTTATTGAAATAAATTCGATAATCAATTTATTAAAATAATTTTGATAATCACAATAATTTAGTTTTATCGAATTTAATAATTTTATCGAAATAAATCCGATAATCAATTTATCAAAATAATTTTGATAATCACAATAATTTTATCGAAATAAATTCGATAATCAATTTATCAAAATAAATTTGATAATACAATAACTTTATTGTAATAAATTTGATAATCGAGTCGAGGTAGAACCTCTTTCCGTAAAAATGAATACGTCCAGGTAGTGCCTCCGCTTCACGACGTAACGTTCCGAAAGATAAAACGACGTTCGTCTCCGAATTATGTAGCACCCCAATACTTCGGAGTTCCGGTGAACTAAAACGAGAGGAACCCACAGTGTTGGGAGGTTAGAGATCGGAAAGTCGCCGGAAAACTTAACCGGAAAACTCACCGAAAACTTTGCCCGATAAAAGAGGATAAGATAGAGAGAGATGAGAGAAAATTCTCAAGCTTTTGTGTGTTTTTAATGAAGTAGTGGATTGGGCGTTTTATAGGCACTCAACCCTTAGAGTTTAAATACCAAGTCGAAACCGTCGGTTCTTAATGGCTTGTAACCGTTGATCATAATTTCGGTAATATTCGACAATAAATACCATACTTAATTTCGGTCATAAACATTAAATGTAATTCCAATCATAAATATATTATTTGAATTTCAAAATTTTAAATAATAATTTATTATATATGCATATGATTATTTGATCCGGATAAGTGGCACGCGCACTTGTGGCTTACCATGCCTCACCACATTATCAATAACCATTATACTTCGAATAATCGGTTCCAAAAATTACAAATTTAATTTCATCGATTAAATAATTAACCAGTTTTTCAAAAAATATAAATATCCTTTAAAATGTATCTAACCGAAGCATATATCATTTGAAAGCTCATGTAAAAATTCCTCTGTTTAAAAATAAATAAATAAATAAATAAAAGGGGCAATGGGTATTCTTAAATAGGATATAATTGTGGGAACGTGAAAGAAGGCAAGTTGACTGGGAATAATTAATGTCAATATTTATCAATTAATTTTGAGGCATGTGTATAGTGGGAGAAAATAACTCTTAGATCAAATATTGATGAATGCGAATACGATAATTAACAAATTTTCGACCATCGCTAAAATTTAAATCTGTTTTTGAGATTTTTTTTCTTCAAGCTGAAGGTAGGTTGAAACCCTAGGAAAATGGTGTTGCCAAACCTTGTAACTTTAGGAAGATGTTGCCAAAACTTTGGAACCTGAGAAGATGTTGTCAGATCGTGCAATCCTAAGATGACGTTGTCGAACACTATCTCTCAGATAGCGATGATGTATTCTAATTTTCTGATAGTAAATTTAGTAACCCGTATGTGAAGTATTTATAATTAAAAAGAAAAACTGTCCATAGCTAATTTTTGTTACTTCTCAAATATATTTTGAATATGAAAGACTTAATGGGAAAAAAAATGAGCCACAATTTAAGGTTAATTTAATTATATAAAATAATTTAAAAATAATCAAAATTTAAACCTGATTAATTAATTAAACTAACTTATAGTATTAGTTATAGTAATAATGTTATATAATCCAAAAACGTGCACTTGCAATATTACATCTTATACCTAAAAATATAAGTACTTCCCGGGAGTGTTTACGGTGAGATTTTGATTTTAGATTGTAAAATTTAAAATTGAAATAGTAATTCGATGGGATTTAAATACGTAAGTATATAATATTTTAAATGTAAAATAAAATTTTAGTGTAATATAATAAATAAATAATAAATATTTGATTTTATATTTTTAAGAGAAAAAAAATTAGAATATTAAAATATGGGTGAAAAACTCACAAGTAAACAGACCCCCTACTAATTTGTTTTGATTGAGATGGATGCTTAGTGATATAACATTTCAGTTAGTGATATTTTTGGTTAAGGGTGTGTTTGTTTGAGGGATTAAATTTTAAATACATTGTTAATTCTATTTTTTTTAAAAAAAATTTAAATTAAACATCTATTTTTTATTTTTTATATTATACTAAAAATTAATTTTACATTCAAAATAAAAAAATTAAATTAAACACCTATTTTTTATTTATTATATTATATTAAAAATTAATTTTTCATTTAAAATATCACGTCAACGCCTATTTATATTACATCATACAACTATTCAAATTCAAAATTTTTACTATTCAAATTTTAACTCAAAATTCAAACCTCAAAACCCCAAACAAACATTGTTTGTAATTTGAGATATAGATGTTAATTTAAATTTTTGTTTAAATAATATTTTGATAGGATGTTTTGCAAAATAAAATAAAGTATTTTTATTGAAAATTGTACTACATCCAAACTTATTCCCACTTTTTTTTTTTTTTCATCTAAATTGATTCTCGCTTTTTTTTTTGTTTTTGTTATCATCCAAATTTAATTTTTTAGTAAAAAAAAAAATATAATTTTTTCTATTTTTCTCTTTACCATAAAATACATATATTTTTTTATTTTTACTTACTTTTTTTTATTATTATTATTGTTATCAATGTAGTAATAATTTATATTTAACTCATAAATGCATAAGTATATAACAGTGTAGATTTAACATTTGATATTTAATTACTAATTTAAATATTATCTAGTATTAAATTATTTGTTTCAGTAAAACTCAATCTTCTATAATTTTATAATTTTTTTTGAGTGATTTTTATAACTGAACCTCACAAATAATTATTAATAAAATTATATTGTATTTTATACTGCATTAAGAAAAAACTATAATTATTGTTATAAATATTTTAAAATATTTTTAGTTACTATTAAAAAATTGCAGTGTAATTTTTAAACAAATATTACACATATACTTATATATAAATTTTAAATTATAAATAAAATTTTGTAAGTATAATTCTATATATACATATAGATGGAGTACTCTTTTTATTATTTTTTTTCTAACACAGATTCTTTGATAGTAATAAAATAATAATTCTATATATACATATAGATGAAGTACTCTTTTTATTATTTTTTTTCTAACACAGATTCTTTGATAGTAATAAAATAATTGGTTTATTCACTATGTATCTATTTGGTTATTGTACATAATTTTTTAAAAGTTAATACTATTTTTATAAGTTAGGACTTGTGACTTTAAGATCCTAAGTTATTGGATTTGGCCGTGAAAGTTTATCATGTTATAAAAAATAAAATAAAATAAAATTCTTACAACTTATAAAATATTAAATAGGGTGTGTTTGTTTGGGATTTTGGATTTTGAGTTTGAATTTGAATAAGTAAAAATTTTAAATTGAAATAGCTGTATTATGTGATATAAATAAACGTTTTGAATATAAAATTGGCTTATAGTATAATATAAAAAATAAAAAAAAATAGATGTTGAATTTAATATTTGTTGAGAAAAATAAATTTTATGATTAGTAATTTTTTGCAAAATCCAACAAACAACACACCATAAATATTATTATTTTTATATTATACAATAATAATATTTTTTATAATTTTTTTTTTAATTTATATTACATACCATTGATACCAATATAATACTATTAATTAATATTAAAAATAAAAATAATGAATGTTTATTATATATTTTTTTTTTGAAAAAAAATACACCCATAAACAAATATTACACATATATTTATATATAAATAAAATATTATAAGTATAATTATATATATATGGAGTACTTTTTTTATTATTTTTTTAATTTTTATGCAGCACATATATTTTTGATAGTAATAAAATATAATTCGTACATTCAATATTTATCTATTTGATTATTGTACGTAAATTTTAAAAAAGATTAATATTTTTGTAAGTATTATAAGGGCCTTTAGTACATAGAAGAGAATAAAATTGCAAAAAATAAAAATAAAAATAAATTGAGTTGAAAATTGTGGTAAAATAGAGAATTCACTTCATAAATATAAAAATAAAATTGCAACTATTTGAATTGATCAAATAATAATAATTGATTAATTGGACAAAAAAAAATTTTAATACCCATGAATTCATGAAATGAGAGTATGAAATATGCAATGATTTATTTTCTTAACTTTCAATTCCTTGTCTTAACCAAACAAGAGAAATTGAGATATTTCTATTTTTTTGTCCTTATTTCTTTGTACCAAACATTCCCTAAGACTGAAGTGGACTTGCAAGTTTAAAATTACATGCTATTGGATTTGACAATGAGAATTTACCATATTATAAAGAAAAATTAAAAAATTCCTACAATTTATAAAATATTAAATAAATATTATTATATATATATAATAATAATTTTTTTTTATATTTTTCTTTTAATTTATATTACATATTAATATAATACTATTAATTAATGTTGACAAAATTACGTATAAAAGACAATTTGATATTTTATTTGGAGACAGAGATAATATTTATAAGTTAGGTGAATTTAGTTAATTAACATTCCTTTTCTTTTTTGCTTTTGTTGGGGAATGTGTGTTACACCAAAACACTTAAAGTAGGACCATATGTATGTAGAAATACAAAGCAGTTTGTTAACCCGATTAGGTTATAAATCAACCTACATTTGGAGATATCAATTTAGGAGCAGTTCCACTAATAAACATTGATTAAAAAACAAATACAAACCACAACTCCTTCAACCCGTATCTCTACATGATTATCTTGGAAAACTCGTCAATAGATTTAAGTTGTCACAAGCTCGTACTAACAACTACTCTCTCCGTCTCTTAATTGGGTTGGACACGAGATTTAAGGAATATTGATATTATATTGGTACTTGTAAAAAAATATGGACAAAATACTTTTTTGCCCTTATGAGTCTATAAGTGTAAAAAATAGTAATAATTTTGTAATAAAAATGAAAAAATATGGATAGTTTTATGGTGATATGATTATTTATGGAAATAAGACTATTGTTTTGGAACAGACAAAAATGGTAAATAAGACGGAAGGACTACTACATAGTAGGGTTGCTCAGAATCATACTAACAACTACTATATAGTAAGGTTGCTCAGAATATCGGAACTTCAATAACTTATTCTTCTTATGAACTCAGAATATCGAAACTTCAATAACTCATTCCTCAGATGAACTCTCCAGCAAATTAAATTGATAAACACTCAATTAGAACATAGAGAAAAGAATGATTGAAATTGAGAGCATCAAACTCACTTCCTCTCTCTAAACACAAGCCATGTTTGACATGCAAAACAAACACATTAATTTCATTTGCACATTAATAGTATGGTATATTCCTACATAATTCCGATATCAATTCATTATCCAAAATCATATATTTTGTCTTATGTGTTTACCAAACCGAGAATAGACAAAATAGTCTAACGTCAGAGACGGAACTACGTAGAGGCTAAAGGCAGGTAACTCCCAACCCCTAAATATATGATTTATTTAGTGTAAGAGATAATAAAATTATGTATTTTTTTATTATTTTGCCCCCCTATTTTCAATATTTTTTTTTTATGTTATAGTGTAAAAAATAATAAAATTTTTTATAATTTTGTTGATTTATACTTTTAAGTTTTAATTTTTAGTAGAAATTATTGAATTTTATTAAATTTTCTTAAATATTTCTTTAAAAATTTATTTTTTAACTATTTTTTTTTCTTGTTTATTCAGTTGCATTGAGAAAAATTAAAAAAAAAGACAATATTAAATAAAAAAAATAAATGTTATTTTGCCCCCCTAAATTTTAAGCCTTCCGGCACTGTCCAAGATTACTGACAGATTATTCATTACTGCTGTTGCTAACAGTTTTTATCAATGGGATGAAAAAAATAAAAAACAATGATATATATTTTTTATCAAAACAAATTAATGCATAAAAAAATAATATATTATACTATATAATTATTATTTTTATATTATTTGCATAATTTTGTATATTTTTCATAAAAATAAATAAATTATTATTTCAAATTATTTGACTGACTAAACAAACACTGAAACACAACCATAGTTTGAGTATAAATTTTGAAAATTTTAAAATTTTTTTACAATAATAATATAAAAGTTTTATATTCAATATAATATTTTATGATTTTAGATGCATAGCAACAATCCTTTTTAAAATACCTGCACACTGTATTGAACATGAAAGAGGACTGATATGCAAATCTACTGCATAGAAAATTTGAATTCAAATTATCGTAATTTTCAGTACAAATATTGTAAATTCAAAATACAAAAAAAACGTACCAGAGTAATTCACAAATTACAACCAATAGGATGATGACACGTCATCTTTTTGTCCATCAGCGGAAAATCTGCAATCCGACATTTTTTGATAATGCAAATTCATCCCTAGCAGATTTCATTTTCATTTTCCCCAATTCTCACTCAGCCCTAATTTCACAAAATTCTCTCCTACACCGCCTGCATCAACAAGATTCACTCTCTTTGGTATCCGATCATCGATTGGCTTTCTCGTTCTAAGGTTAGCGTCTGCCGATCCTTGTTTTGATGGGTTTCAGGCCGACGAATTCGCGGCGGAGTTGATGGGCGGCCATCGATATGCATCGTCTGCGTAGCAGAGCGTGTGGATGTCGTCGGCCCCTTCAGGTTAAGGAAAAGTCCCTCACTGAGAATCCAACTGTACGTATTTCAACGAAACAATCCGCAGAGAGGAGTAATATTTTAATCTGCACATGCAAAAAATCTAAAAAGGCTGCGGCGCCGCTAGACGGCGGTGGCTAGACTGGAGAAGGAAATGCTGGTGCTGATTTCGGGGGAACAGCTTTATTGAAGTTTATAGATTGTTATAGAGTTTGGTGTGGTGTAAGAAAAAGGGAAGTCTAGAAGATGGATGAGAACGATAGCGGTGGACATGGCAGCGATAAGGGGTTGGGAGCTGAGGACGAGGGGAGCACCACTCCCGTCCCAGAAAGGGTCAGTATTTCGTATCTTCTTTCGAAATTTCTTGAGCTTCAGAGTGCAGTATTATTTATTTATTTCTGAGACAATTTGTATCAGTTTTCATTCCCCTTTGTGTTTGTAGGTATCTTATTATATATATATATATATATATAAATATATATTGTTTTTGGGGAGTGGTTTGTGAGGGATGACTGATGAGGGGCCCGTTGGAGGATTGGGGATATAAGAATCAGCTTCATCTATTTTTTTTGTATATTGGTTGCTTAAGGTTTGTTTACCTTTTAGTTCCTCTGGGCTCCAGGTTTATGAGTCCTTGTTTTACCTGAAGATGCATGTTCAGTTTTTGACATATGGGTTTCTAAGACTATTAATTGACTTGTTAGGCCTGTAAACAAATGGTGTTGCAAAATAAAGAAGCATACAGGGACATTTGGTTCCATACAAGGGACTTCTGTGCTGCTTATTTATGTTGCAACTTTTTAGTTGATGTTATTTGGAGAGAAGATTTTCTGTAGCTATTGCTTTAAGAGTTTTGTTGTATTTGAATCATGACTTTCTAAATCCTCAATGTTCTGGCTCAGTCTTGTTGTATCTCATCCTGTTTTATAATTTTGCCTTGGTGGGCATTTATTATTGGGATTTTTCGTCGTAGCAGGTGCAGGTTGGTGGTTCTCCTGCTTATCGAGTAGAGAGGAAATTGGGCAAAGGAGGATTTGGGCAAGTGTATGTAGGCCGTCGAGTTAACCCCCCAAATCCAAATGAAAGAACTGGTCCAGGAGCTGTAGAGGTAGAGTATATTCACCATCTCCTGATTTTGGCGGCAGGAAGTTCCTCTTTTTAACTACTGTATATCATTTACTTTTGTAGGTTGCAATGAAGTTTGAGCACTCCAGCAGCAAGGGTTGTAGTAATGGACCACCATATGAATGGCAAGTCTATACGTGAGTAGTGTGCTTTCTTTTATCTGCTACATGTTTCTATCTAAAGTTGTCAAGAAGAGATCCATAAATTCTGAGTATATTCTTCCATTCCTAGTACACTTGGGGGCAGTCATGGCATACCGCGTGTTCATTTCAAAGGTCGTCAGAATGACTACTATATTATGGTAAATGATCTTGTAACAGCATTTCTGTCTTTACACAAGCACACTTTCACTCTTCTATTTGAGGATGTGTCTAACTTTACAATCTTTCAGGTCATGGATATGCTTGGCCCTAGTCTGTGGGATGTCTGGAACAACAATGCACACTTGTTAGTTTCATGTTTCCGATAAATATTACTCATATTTTACTCTGGTTTTTCTGGTATGATATCTTCTCGTAACAATCTAATACCCAATCACCCCTTTACAGAATGACCATTGAAATGGTGGCATGCATTGCTATTGAAGCCATTTCCATTTTAGAGAAGTTGCACTCTAGAGGGTAATTCTTTCAGAGTTCCTCCTCAATAATAAGTTAATTTCAGCATACAGGATTGATGGTAGTTGATTTAGCACTAATATTATGCACGGAACTTGGTCATATCAACGAAAGATGTGAGCTAGACTATGCAATGTATTCATGGAATTGGTGCTGCTGTTACTGTGAGTAAAACTGTGCTACAGCTACAATGATATGCTATCTTGATAAATATAGAGGTATCAGACTAGTTGATATTCCTGTTCACAGAGTCTGAATTCATTAAAACTTCATTAATAGATTTTAAATATGGTGTAATTTATAAAGCCATGGGTTAATAAATTTTACAGACATTAATGGATACATATAGAGATATGCAGGAGATTTTGAAGTATTAGAATACCATGATCATGTGTGATGAATGGATGAATCTCCTGTATGCACTGCAAAAGAAAGCAACATCTATGATCTCTGTCTTTATCACTGGAAATTCATTGTTTTTCCCTTTCATATTTGGACATGGGGGAAGTTTTGGATTCAGCAGTTGCTGCTTAATTGATGTACTCTACATTTATGCTTAAAAGCTTGTCTTGGGTGCCTTACTTCAAGATGCCGTAAAATCTGTAGATATGTGCATGGAGATGTGAAGCCGGAAAACTTTTTGCTTGGTCCACCAGGAACACCTGATGAGAAGAGACTTTTTCTGGTTGATCTGGGATTAGGTAACAATATTTTTACTGTATGAATTTGTAAGAAAACTTTGCTAACTATTCCAAATAATTGAAAATATATGAGCAATTTTTTTGTTGCAGCCACTCGATGGCGTGATCTTTCAACTGGTGGTCATGTTGAATATGATCAACGGCCAGATGTGTTCAGGTGAAGATTAATAATTTCTTCCTTCTCCGTGTGATTTTTTACCGTTTAACAACTTATAATTCATATATCATGAAAATGATGATATTGCAGAGGAACAGTTCGTTACGCTAGTGTTCATGCACATCTTGGACGAACTGGTAGCCGTAGGGATGATTTAGAGTCCCTTGCATATACACTAATTTTTCTTCTCCGAGGTCGGCTTCCTTGGCAAGGTTATCAGGTTGGCATCTAGCTGCCTTTCTTATGTTTGAGCTTAATGAATCATTCTTGATGCTTGCAACCTTTATTATTTAGGGCGAGAATAAAAGCTTCCTTGTGTGCAAAAAGAAGATGGCTTCTTCTCCAGAAGCACTTTGTTGCTTCTGGCCTGCCCCTTTCAGACAGTTTGTTGAGTATGTAGTTAACTTGAAGTTTGACGAGGAGCCAAATTATGCAAAATATATATCCCTTTTTGATGGAGTAGTTGGTCCAAATCCCGATATCAGGCCACTGAACACTGAAGGTGCACAGAAGGTAATTTCCAGGTTCTGCTGCCCTGTTGTTTGGTTGGTTTTCTATCATGAGTTTTTGTAGGAAATTATATATTTTTTGTTTCTCTGTTATGCAATTTGAAGCTTATATATCACGTGGGACAAAAGAGAGGTCGGCTTATGGTGGATAATGAAGATGATGAGCAGCCAAAGAAAAAGGTTCGCATGGGGATGCCTGCAAACCAATGGGTCAGTGTGTATAATGCTCGAAAACCTATGAAGCAAAGGTTCCACTATTTCTCTTCAAGTTCACCTAGATTTTTTGTTTGTGTATATCTATATACTAGAATTGATTGCCTGCCTTTTGCTTTGTTAGATATCATTACAATGTTACGGATGTGAGGCTTCCACAGCACATTGTTAAAGGAACTGAGGATGGATTATTTATCAGTGCTGTGGCATCTTGTTCGAACCTTTGGGCCTTAATTATGGATGCGGGGACTGGCTTTTCTGCACAAGTTTACGAGTTATCACCTTCTTTTCTTCGCAAGGTCTAATAATTTGTGGCCCTGTGTACTTCTTTGAAACTGCACATATATTTGTTAGTTATGGAAGCTAAGTTTGATGAGCCACTGCTTGCCAATTGTTTGGTTTCTTTAAGATGTGTCGGCAGGACATTGAATTGAGTAGTTAGTATTGAATTAATTTCAGGAGTGGATTATGGAGCAGTGGGGGAAGAACTACTACATTACTGCAGTTGCAGGGGCCAATAATGGGTGTTCATTAGTAGTCATGTCTAAAGGTCAGCTTCACAGTTCAGGAATATGTTGTTCTAATGGTGGTTATTCAGCCGATTAAGCTTACTTAAAACAATATTGCAGGTGTCCAGTATCTGCAGCAATCTTACAAAGTCAGCGAGTCTTTTCCATTTAAGTGGATCAGCAAAAAGTGGAAGGAGGGGTTCTACGTGACTGCCATGGCTACTGCTGGAAATAAGTGGACAATCATTATGTCTCGGGGGGCTGGGTTTTCTCACCAAGTATGCTTCACTCCTCTTCGTGTTTGGATTTCCACCTTTTCTCGTAAACTTCCCGATGACCCAAACTGTTAGGAAACAAAATGATTGTGTTCTTGTATGTATTTAGGTTGTGGAGCTGGACTTTCTTTATCCCAGCGAAGGAGTTCATAGACGGTGGGATGCTGGATATCGCATAACAGCAACTGCAGCCACAGGTGATCAAACTGCCCTTGTTCTTAGCATTCCCAGAAGGAAACTTTCAGATGAAACACAGGAGACTCTTCGGACTTCTGCTTTTCCGAGTGCACATGTCAAGGTTAATTTTTAATTATACTATATATTGTTGGTTTCTTGTGCTTTGTTCTGTTTCTTAAAGTTAATGTTCCTTGCAGGATAAATGGGCCAAAAATCTTTATATTGCGTCTGTGTGCTATGGAAGAACTGTATCTTGAGGATCGAAACATTGACAGATTTTTTTGGGAAGTTTATTGGGTATTGACAATGAGTAGCAAATTTTCTCTTCAGAACCCAATATCACATTTCGTCTTCTTCCAAGCTGACTCATTGTGCCTTTTGAGACATTGACATGGGCTTACTTATTCGATCTTCTTAAGAGTTGTAAGTTGTGTTCTGTGCACTGTAGTGCAATTGCATCAAATTTATTTTGCCGTTTTAGTGGGTGTATTACTCACTACTTAAAAGTTTGTATAGCATCAAAAGATGACTACATGAAGAGAGCATCTCAATTGGTGATGATATTGTGACATATTCAGTTAGGTTTTACAATGAATTCTGGATTTCATGGATCATATTCTTCATTTTATTTGTTTATCCTTGCACATGATTTGGGTTTTGTTTATGAAGTTTGTATCTGATTTGCAACAGGAGTTTGGGCTGAACGTTAGCAGTTTTTTATTCAGTGCTGTTCATGAATTTATTTTACATTATTCTACATATAATCTTTTGCTTCCGCTGTTTAGCTCTTCTGAAGTGTGGATTTGTGGTGTAGAATGTAGTCTCTTGTATAAATTAGCTATTACTAACTAAAATTTTGCTTTCTACAGATTATTTGTGCGATGTTTTCTCTTAACTATCTCTATGTCTTGTAATGCATGATGCCTTGTCTCTGTTCATCTGGTGTATAGGGAGATGCTGTTTCTGCTAAGCTAGCAAGCCCTGCCTCGACTTTTCGCTAATGATGTATCAGCAAATTCAATTAATAAGTGAATCTTTTATTGCTGTCAATTATGCATTGTTATCTACCAAGATTTTTATTATTCTATAACCATTACTAGATTTCTATTTTGCTGCAGACATTGATACTGGATTTATCCTAGCGGCATTTTTCTTGTAGATTTGATTAGTCTCGGCAGTACGGCCATATTCGACATTATTTCAGGTATGAAAATCAACTTTCATTTAGGTAGTAAAGCAAAAGTGTAGGCAAGGTTTTGTTTTGGCAATTCAGTTGTGGGGATTAACCTTTCTTCATTATGTACGATACACAGTTCTTCATGTGTCCTCGAGAACTAGACATTGTTGTCTTGGTTCGTTGTTATTCTTATACTGTCACTGGATGGCAAATTATTCCAATCACCCGAGCTTGGGGGCACACAGATGCACATGCATACCCGACCTTGCTAATTTGGTTCGTAATTTGGTTCGGAATTTGGTTCGGAATCGGGTAATATATATTAGATATATATATATATGTATGTATTTTTAAGTTTGCCATGTAGGCAGCAAGTTTGATACCAAGGGAAGATTTACTATTTGTTTCTATTGCAGGTGAATATCACCTGTTGTTACTATAATGAAACTGAAAGATGCAAGTTCACTTCTCTGCTCTTGTACGACAAATTCAGGTTAGTTACGTCAACTTAGAGTTGGTTTGCTGTGTTTTGGGTTTTATTTAATTTTATTTTTTTTAAAATAATAAAAAAATAAATATATTTTATTAGATATAATGTTTCAAATAAAATAAATTGATTGAATACGATGTTTTAGTTTAGTAGATTAACAGCCCGAGGATACAGATGAAAGATCTCAATTCCCAAACACAAACACACCCCTTTATGTGTGTTTGGTACAAAAATATCCTTATTTTTCTTGTTTGTTTCAATTTTATTTCTCTAATTTTAATTTTATGCATTATGCATTCAAATAGAGAATGAACATTGAGAATTCCCAATGTTTTTTGTTTTTGTTTTTGTTTTGTTTTTTTTTTTTTATAATTTTTTAAATTTTTATTTTTTAAAAAAATTTGTATTATCCCAATCTCATAAGAATTATATCTAAATTGTTATTAAAAAAAACCACTAACCAAATACGGTAATATTTTTATTACATATTCTCACTTAATTTCGTAATATTTTTATTACATATTCTCACTTAACTGAAATTCTCGTTTACTTCATCCATCATTTTCGCCTATTTGGTGTTTTGTCATATAGTTAAATATAAGAAAATTTTAAATTTTTTGGGTTTAAAAAAAAAAAGTTAAAAAAAGTAATAATTTTTTACTTAAAAACAAAATAGAATAAATTTAGCAGTTCAATTGCATCCCATAGCGGGGCCAACCCATGAACTTTTAAAATATTTTAAAAATGTTATCTTTGGGTTTCAAAAAATAAATATGTAAAATAAATATTTATATAAATTGATACAAAATTTTAAAAATCATTAGTTATTATTATTAGTTTTTTTTTTTTAAAAAAAATTGCTAATCTAATATATTTAAACAATGAATTTAGTTATTATTATTATTAGTTTGTGGATTTTAGAGATGAATTTGTAATTTTAAATAATAAAATTGAATTGCAATAATGGTTAAAATATTAATTTTAATATAAACTTATTTTTAATATAATATAAAAAATTATTTAATTTAATAATTTCAGGGATTTATTATTATTATTGTTATCTCAAATTAATTGAATTATACTTTCTACATCTCGAATCTGAATACTCCTTTAATAATTATACAATATTAATAAGTTATTAATAATTAAAAATATTATTTTATTATTTTAAATACTTTTAATATTATATTTTAATATAATATAAATAAAATTTTATATAATACAAATAAAATAATATATATATTTATTAATATATAGTATGAGATATAACAGAGTTGGCAATTAGATGCGGTCCGAAAATCCAACCCAAACCCGTCATTAAAAATTCATGTTTGAGTTTTAAAAAATAGATTCGAAAATTTTGTTATATTTAAAATTAATATATTTATGCGAATTTTGTTATATTTAAAAATTAATATATTTATGCGTGTATTAATTAATAAGAGTTTAGGGTTTTGTCATTAACTAATAAAAATTATATTTATCTTTTGTATTTTATAGTAAAAATATTTTTATATTTGTATAATTTTTTTTTTACAAATATTATTAGTATTATATTTTGATATAATAATTAATATTTTAAAATCAATATTAAAAAATAAATGAAACTTAAACGAGAGGTAATATGGTGTGTTCGTTTGTAGGTTTTTAACAAAATCCTACTATTCATTCAAAATTTTTCCCCCAAAAACATCAAATCAAACACCTATTTTTCATTTTTTATATTATACTAAAAATCAATTTTACATTCAAAACATCACATCATCACCTATTTATATCACATCATATATTTATTCAAATTCAAAACTTTTACTATTCAAATCTCAACTCAAAATCCAAACCCCGTACAAACACACCAATAGTATTTGATTTTGGAGACGATTAATTTAAAATTTAAAAAAAAAAATTAAAGTGGGCGGGCCGGGTTGACACCCTAATATATAAGTAAGTAAAAAAGAGATTAGGCATTCATTAGTTAACAGGCATGGAGACGACGACATCAGCGGAGCAACAGAAGTGGGAGGCGACGGTGCGGGCAGCGGCGGAGAAGGCCACGGCGGAGCAACTATGGCCTCTTTTCGAGGATTTCTTCGGCCTCCACAAATGGTTCCCCGGCCTCCAAATCTGCCGCGGCGTCGCCGGTGCCAACGGCGAGCCCGGCTGCATCCGCTACTGCGCTGGATTCAAGGGAATCAAACCCCAATCGGAATCATCGCCGGCGACGGCGAAGGCGACGGCGACAGCGACGGCGGCGTGGTCTAAGGAGCGGCTCCGGTGGGTGGACCGCCGCCGGATGACGCTGAGCTACGAAATAGTGGATTCCAACATCGGCTTCACCTCCTACGTTTCGACGGTCAGAGTGACGGACGGCGCCGCCGGCGGGGCGGCGGCGGTGGTGGAGTGGAGCATCACCGTCGATCCGGTGGCGGGGTTGGAGCTGGCGGATCTGGCGGCCAAGTATCGGGTCGGGTTGGAGGCTATGGTAAAAAACATGGAGGCCGCCATTGTCGCCGGAACTTCAATTTCTTGATAAATGCAGATTATGCAGTTGCCATTTCTAGTGATTGTAATTAGGGTTTGGATATTGTAAGTCAGATTTTGATTTTCGTGTAGTTGAAATGATAATTTTATGGAAAGGAAGTGCAGTTGTTGGGCTGGGTTAGCCCGCTGGAATTTGGGCGAAATCCGGATCCGATATATGAATGGGCCTGGTTTTGGGCCTCGATTGGATATCTTAGTTTGGGGCTGATTTGGGCTTATTTAAAATTATTTAATATGGTGCTTACTGAATTTTCTATGTCCAAATACATGGCAGTTTTCGATTATGGATAATAAATAAGGTTGGGTTGGGTTGGGTTGGGTATAGATGAGAATAATTGGATTTGATTCCAGAGTTTGAGAATTAGAAAATTAAAATCAAAATAATATTTGATAAATATTTTGAATTTATGACTTTATTTATATAATGCTTTTAAAATTTTGATAAATAAACATTGATTTTTTTCTTCTACTTCAATATATATATATATATATGGGCGAGTCTATCAGTCTATATTTGTTAGGGGTACAAATTCAAATTTTACATTAGAAGATGTACAGAAAAATTTACACCTTATAATTTTACATAACCTCTATTAGTACGAGACATTTTAGAAGAAATTCAAAAATAAATTCGTGCAAACTTAGCCCAAATCGAACAATATATACTAGTATCGATTAGGTCCAATTTTCAACAATGTCTATCAAAGCCAGACTTGAATGGTAATGGGCATTATGACAACTGTGTTTGTTGCACCTTTTGGTGGCAAAAGGGTTTGTGTTTCGGATCGACCCAGCCTAAGACACGAACCGACCCAAGTTCGACCTATTGACTCCTAACGTGAATACATGAGATTTGTCTCTCAAATCCTTTCTAGAATCGTTCCGATCCACTTCTCCTTCTTTCTCTACTTCGGTTCTAATGTCGACGGGATAAAGATGGTGAGCTCTTCTCTTCTTCGGCTCTAATTCAAACTTAGTTTATTCCTTTTCCACCGCATTCACAATAGGTAGGTTTTGGCTTACCTTTTATTGGAATTGTTTGTCCAATTCTCTCACCTTTATAAATATAGGGTTATTCGGTGTACTTGAGAGAGATGAGAACCGCGAGGGAGAGATATATAGAACTTGATGATTCTTTGTTCTTTCTTCCCGCGACGCTTGGTTGTCGCCGAAGTTTTACCCTCCAATTCTGTGTTCTTTTTGTTCCATCGATTTGAATCGATAACGGGTTCTTGGATGCCTACAAATCCTCCCACTTTGTTGTGTTGCTTCATTGGAAAGCTTATAATTGGAGCGGAGTAGGTTGTGATTTGAGCTTACCGAATTATTTCAGTTTAAATTATAGCACTGTTGTCTTACTTTCCTTTTAGTTATTATTTTGATTAATTGTTACTAACCTAGTAAGAACAACCCGAGTCATTGATCTTAGGGGTAATAAATTTTCAACAGTGGTATCAGAGCCAAGCTTGAATGGTTGATGAGTTTGAGAATCAGAATATTAAATTGTGCCCTGAATTTGGTAATGAACAATAATCCTTACTTTTTATTTGTTAATTAGTTATAGGGTAAGTTGAGATTAAATTTGTGAATTTTGATTGGTTGATACTGCTACCATGGGTGCTCAAAGAGCGAGTTAGTAACTGAGTTAGTAACTGATCACTGATAGTTAGTGAATTGTGTAACATTCTTGCATAGTAATTGTGTGGCTTTTGTGTTGCTACTTTGGCGTTATGACAATTATATCCATTGCACATTTTGACAAAAATAAAAATAAATTGAATTTTCAATTCGGCAACAAAAGATGAAAAATATCATAGTAATACAAAAAGTTTCTAAAACTATTGATGGTGATGTTAATCGTCTATTGATTGAAGATAGAAAGGTTGAGTTAGATGAACATGCATATTCGTTGATAATATTGAACTTATCTAACTCCGTGATTAGAAAAGTAGAAAAACATAATTTTGCAAAAGAACTTTGGAAAAAATTAGAAGAAATCTAAATGAAAAAATATTTGCCGAATAAATTCGTTATGCTTGAAAAGTTCTTCAGATTTAAACTTAATTTAACTAAATCAATAGATGAAAATCTTGATATTTTTACTAAACTTGTTCAAAATACTTAAACAAATAGGAGATAAGAATATTGATGAATATACATACACCTATTGTGCTTGGGAATGTGATTCATGAATTTTTCTATTTTTATTTTTTATGTCAAATCTGCTATTAAATATAGTAGAGATAGTATAACTCTTTTAATAATTATGTATGGATTAAAGATTAAATAATTAGACTTGCAAGTTAATGGCAAAAAAAAAAAAAAACAAGCGGTTGATAAGGTCTTGTTTGCTATGGGTAAGTCACGAAAAATTTTGACAATCAAAAGAATAATGACATGTGGAAAGGTAAGAATAGAAAGTTCTATAATTGTGGGAATAAGAATTGTTATATAAGTTATTGTCCACATCCTAAAGAAAATTTTAGAAATCAACAACATGATAAAAACAAATATTACTATAGAGAATGAGGTCGTAGGTAACGTGTTTATGCTAAGAGATAATTTTTACTATTGATCAAATGTGGGAAAATGAATGGTTACTTGATATTGCCCTTGATAAATTTATTTTCGATTTTTAACTCTATATCGCATACTTGTGTTGGTATTAATTGTGCTAAAGTTAAATTGTTTGGTTATATGTCAACTTTTGTAATAGTGGATGTGCTACAACTTGGTATTTCTTATTGTGTTTGCATATGTGTTTGCTATGTGTTTTCTATACAATTTGTGTGCAATAACTAAGTGGTAAGTTGCAATATAAAGACGATAATATAAGCATGTTCTCTACTTTTGTTATGCCCTCCAAAGCAACAATGATGGTCGATAAAAGACAAGGGGGAGATTGTTGGGTTTGTGTTTGAATCAACCCAACCCAAGATCCAATCAACCCGACCCGAGTCTGACCCATTGACTCCTAACTATATTAAATGAGATTTGTCTATCAAATCTCTTTAAGAATCGTTCCGACCAATTCTTCCCCTTTTCTCTATTTCTGTTCCGATATTGACGGGATAAAGATGATGAACTATTTTCATCTTCTGTTTGTTTTCAAACTTGGTTTATCCCTATTCCATTGCCTTCGCACCAGGTAGGTTCCGACTTCTTTTTTATTTGAGTTGTTTATCCAATTCCCTCACATTTATAAATATAAGATTGTTCGGTGTATTTGTGAGATATGAGAACCGAGATGAAGAGATATATAAATATATAGAACTTGATGATTCTTTATTCTTCCTTCGTGCGACGCTTGGTGGTCGCCGAAGTTCTGTCCTCCAATTTTGTGTTTCTTTTTTGTTCCATTAGTTGTGATCGATAACGGGTTTTTGAGTGCCTACAAATTCTCTTATTTTATGGTGTTGTCTCGGCAAAAAGTTTAAAGTTGGAGCAGAATAAACTGTAATATGAGCCTACTAATAATTACAAATATTCAGTTTTTTTCTTAGTTTTTATTTTAGTTAATTATTACTAACTCATTTATATTCTTGATGAGAAATATTTAGTTGGATGAGAATCATTTAGTTGGACGTAGAATTCGATTCATTGATGTTAAAGGGAATAAATACCCAACAACATTAATAATTAAATTATTGGTAGTTGGACTTGGGACTGCTGCTACTGTTGAGTGAGGTGAGGTGGGGTAGGGTGGAGTAGGGCCCACGACGCAATAGTTTACTAGTGTGTTCGTTTCAAGGAGCATTTGTTGTATTAATGGAGCTCAATTCACTTTTAAATTGGAATTTGAGTAATAAAAAATTGAATATGATTTGATTTTTTGGAAAGAAAAATGAGAAGAATAATATATTTAAAATTTAATTTCTAAATAAATACATCTTAAATTATATTTCTTCGTTTCAATATAATATTTTTATTTATCATTTTTATCCGTTCTAAAATAATAGTTTTATTTTCATAAATAATTGTATTATCGTAAAATTATTCTTACTTTTTTATTTTTATTACACAATTGTCACTACTTTTTTACACTAATATATTCACAAGGGCAAAAAAGTTTTTTATTCATACTTTTTACCAACTATCAATATAATATTAATACTTAATTAAAACTATATTTATGAGACGGAAAGAGTAATAATTATATAATAAAATAAAATATAAATAAGTATTAAATGTGATATTTTAAATATAAAATTAATTTTTAATATGTATGGCAATCTGGTACCGGATCAAAGTCCCGGATCGAAGATCCTGCCTGTTCCGCATCATACCTGTCTGTGCTCTGCTCGCTCTTGTCCCAACTATTACTCCATTAATGATCCATCATTATTACTCCACATTTTATTATTATTATCTTTTCCATATAACCCAAAAGCTACTCTCCGGATCGGCGGCTGCGGTTGCGAATGGCGGCGGAGAAAGAGAAATGGGAAGGCAAAGCCACGGCGGAGGTGCGGGGGCCGACGGCGGCGGAGGTTTGGCCGCTGATTGAGGATTTCTTCGCCATCCACAAGTGGCTCCCCACCGTCGACACGTGTCACAAGCTCGATGAAGGCCTCCGCTACTGCGCCGGCGGCGGCGGCGGCGATGTGAAGTGGTGCCGTGAAAGGCTGGTGTCGGTTGATTCCGAGAACAGATGTTTGAGCTACGAGTTGTTGGAGAGTAATATGGGGTTTAAGTCCTACCGCTCCACCATCGGAGTTGAGCCCGCCGCCGGCGACGGCGGCGGCGGCTGCCGGATTGTGTGGTCGTTCGCGGCGGATCCGGTGGAGGGTTTGAGGTATGGAGATTTGGTGGGGTATATTGACGCGGGTCTGCAAGGCATGGCTGCCAAGTTCCAGAAGGCCTTCTCCTCTTCTTCCTCCTCTTTTTGATTGATTTCTTTCGTTCTTGCTTTTGCTTTCGACTTTATTTGTTAATGAGTTTTTAATGAGAACTGTGAGATTCTGCTATTTTATATTTTATTATTATTATTATATGGAGTATTTTTCAAATATAGCATTGAATATTTTTTTTCTAATAGAATATCCCCTAAAATTTTCTAAAAACACGAAGTCCAAAAATCAACTTTAATTATATCGTTAACCAATAATTATATTATACAGTACAGTATTTTCTATCAACAAACATTAAAACACCCTAGAAAAAAGTAAGAAAAAAAATAAATAAAATCTGTTAAAATACATATACTAATAAACTATACAATGTATCGTAAACCACATAATTCATTCAAATTATGAAATTCTAACAAAACAAATAAATTAATACACACACACACATATCTATATATATATATATATATAAACATATACACAACAAATATGATATAAAGTCACACCTACTTACCAAACATTTAAATCGAAATCTCCAAACAAAGTTTCCCATAATAATACCATCTTCCCAACCCTAACCTATTCCCAAATTCATTAATTCATACCTCATTACTTACCAACATTCCTCCACATTTTCACCTAACCTTTTCTCCATCCACCCAATAATGTCCAGCCCGATTTCTTCGTGCTCGGGTTCGAACAGAAGGTCGTGCAGAAACCCGTCGTAGAGCTTAATATCCTTAAATTTCGACGGCGCCATGTTGTACAAGTCCTGAGAAGCCAGAGGGTCCGTCACGCGATCAGCCGTTCCGTGGAGGACCAAGAACGGGACGGTGACGGAGTGAAAATTACGCGTCAAATACGACGAGATGCGGAGGATCTCGTGCCCCGTTCGAACTCTAATAGGCCCCGTGTAGACCAACGGGTCCGAGTATTTCGCCAGGAGAGCTGCGGGGTCTCGGGAAACCGGAATTCCCCGTTTGTTTGCGCCTTTGAATTGCAATCTTGGCGCCACCATCGAGAATATCGGCGCCACAGCCTACATTACAGAGTTAAAATATAAACAAACGGGATACTGCATGAGTGCTATAAGACATTGAATAAATTCGAGGGTCGGGACTTACGCCGACGATAGGATGAGCTGGCTTGACGCGCAAAGCAGGTGAAGTTAAGATTACTCCTTCCAGCATCTCTTCGATGTGAGGATACGAAGCAGCCTGACATTATCGGATTGGATTTTTGGTAAGGTAATTAGGTATGGTGCAAAATGTGTAACCGGAGATGAAAAGGGATATGGGCAAAAGACATACCTTCAGGACCACCGCCCCGCCAGTCGAGTGGCCGAAGAGGAAGCATGGCACCCCTGGGTTTTCTGACTTGACTTTCTTCAAAAATGCGCCCTATGTAAGAAAAAGATGTAAAAGACCTTGGATATACGTCGAAATATATTATTTAAAGTGTAATGAGCTGAACTTACGGTGTCTGCAACAACATGATCTAGTGATGGTACATATCCATGCAGCCCATCACTTCCGCCGTGACCTGCCAGAGGATAAAATAAATTAATCGATACTGTTGCAATACGATTGGCGGGATTTGGTTTTTAAAATTCTAAAAAGAGTGATCTTTC
This sequence comes from Andrographis paniculata, assembly GCF_009805555.1. NCBI lineage: Eukaryota > Viridiplantae > Streptophyta > Magnoliopsida > Lamiales > Acanthaceae > Andrographis > Andrographis paniculata. The sequence goes on from NW_026137589.1 coordinate 3,307,622, forward strand.
TGAAATGAAAAATATCAAACTGAATTGTTGAAGAGTTGAAATGAAAGGAGATAAGAAAAAAATGACTAGCAGATTTCGAAAACACAATTCAAACTCATCTGACCTGTTTGGATGGGATGAAATATTTTTGAAATGATTTTATTATTGATGAATTCCAAATCAATTCTTTATCCTGTTTATTTGAAATCCGTTTTACAAACAATTAATCTAAACAAGTGATTTTACAATAACTTAAGAGAATCAGTTCCCCCATACAATGCCAGAGAATGCACAACACTACTCATTAGAATAATAATAACTCAGACTTTTCATTTTACGACACTTTCAAATAGCACAATTTCTAATGACTGAAATTCCATAAGACCAATAGAACTCTTACCTATCCAGTCCATTGCGTAAACCCCAAACTTGCAGCTGTTTAGTTGTTTAGCAAATTGAAGGTAGCGTCCACTGAAAGCAAAACATCGTTGCAATATGAAATTAGTTACACAACCATGGATCAAGGAACAAAATCTCTGCTTTGATGGGAAACACAAAAGGAAGTGTTAATTCAGAACCTGTGCTCATTAAGCCCATGTATGATAATGAGAATTCCCCTGAAATAGAAGTCTCATTGTGAGAACATAAACCAGAAAATACCAGGCAGTAAATTGACAAACATTCCGAACAAAAAAAATTCTGAGATATAGACACAAAGGATAAACCATTAAATGACATCTATACCTTCAAGACCATAACCATGAAATTTTCTGATGTTTCGTTATTCCTTTGCAAGAATGGTGAAGGAATGTATGATAAGGCAGAGGTAGTAAAGCAAGTAAATCTCAAAATAACTATTAATGCAAAAATAAGAAGAAATCAAAACCAAATGAACATCTCCAAAACTGTCTCATGCTTGGCATAATTGATTTTCAATTCCCTAAACATAACACAGTCGAAATTCTGGTGTAGCAATTTTCACTGAACTAATCCAACATCTTCCATTTCATCTGATGGTAAAAACACAAAGTCATAAACATATTATTGTCTCAAATAGTTGAGCAACATTGCAAATTTAACCAATTATGCTATAACATTTCAATAGTAAAATTTCAGTAAATCAATTGGTCAACTCATGTTTGCAATATTTCCAGAACATCCACTCACTATATAATACAAACAACAAATCCAAAAGCAATTTCCGACCTACATGTTTCGTGTGTAATTATTACTCAATCATTGAATCTATTCAGACACATTCATTTATAATCTAATATCAAATTCAAGCCCCCAGTAAAAAATAAGCAAATAAACAAACAAGGCATTCCAGAAAAACATACCACAGTGCTAAGTTTTGCCCTATCAGTTTTCACAACTTGAAACACAAAATGATCCAGTAGCTTAAGCAAATGATTGTGTTTCTTAGATAATGTAAAAAATTACAGCAAAAGGTAATCGGCAATGAATATTATACGCGCAATGGCCCAGACATGCATCCATATTTGGAGGCATAAACAGTAATATATAATCAAAAAGGAAATCAATCCGAATAGCTATCATTATCCCTAAATCCAGCTGTATAAAACAAAAATTTACATGACCTAATCACAAAGCCGTTAAGCAAGCATCAAAGTGAACTGAATATCAATCCAACGCACCTCAATTCACCAGAAATCGGGAACCACGACCGGCAAAATAGAGCATTCCGTCGAACGCCAAAAAACAACGACGTCGTCCATTTGCAGCCGCCGCTACCCTCAGCAACCATTTCTATCGCCTCGGCTAAAGCCCTGCGCTTCATCGTATCTTCCTCATCCCTCCGCATGCCGAATTTCCGTCGCTTGACCGAAGACAAAGACGACGCTGACGAAGACGTTCTCGGAGACGAAGGCGGCGACGCGGTGGCGGATAATCGACGGCGGCGAGGAAGCAGCAGTATGATCCAGACGAAAAAGGAATATATCAAGCGGAGAGATCTGCGAAAGGTGTCGTACGAGAGGATCGAGTGACGGAGGTTTTTGAATACCGGTATTATACGGCCGCTTGCGCCGGAGGTCAGCTCCTCCACCTGCACGACCGCCGCTGCCTCCATAATTCTCGGCTTCAATTGATTTCCTGATCGATTTTTCCGAAATGGGAAAGATAGAGAAAGAGAGAGAGAAGAAGAAGACGAGGTCGAAAAAAAGCTTCTTTCTTTGTAATAAACGCGTAGCCGAGGGAGGGCTTATACATACAGCTCTATTTAATTCTTTACAATATAATATTACTATTATTTAATAAATAAAATAAAATAAAAATAAAGAGATACGCAATCCTTGTGATCTTAGAAAAATATTTATTTTAATATTATTTTAAGTAAATTATTAAACCACAGCATACTTTAATAATATTCGCTTTACTTGTATGTGAATATATATATATATATTTTATTTTGAATTAAATAAATATTGATTATATTTACATATATAGAAATTGAATAGTATAGCATGTAATTTAGGTGTAACTGTAAAGTAGAAATATATTATATATATTCATAAATGAGCATTTAAAGCAATGATACCAAATTCAATAGTCTTAATTGGATTTAGATTATTTTTAATTTAAATAGTAAATTTGACGAAATATTTTTTGAAATAAATTGATTTATTTTTATAAAGAATTATAAAATTTGTATAACACATATATAAGGTAAAATAAATTTTTGTTCATTTTTATTCATATTTGTGACAATTTTAATCATTTTATTTTCAGAATGATAATTTTGATTCTTATCAATTAATCTTAATTCAGATTTTGTTCATAATTATTGTTTCTTTAAAAAATTAATAGATATACTTATTATATACATTGTTAACCCAATATAATATCCTTTAAAAATTATTTCATAAAAATTTCTCTTTTTATAATACTTATCAACAAAAAATATATATTACCATATTAAATACTCTCTTGTCTCGTTGGAAGGGTGGCGTTTACTTTTTTGCACGTAGATTTTTTAATATTAGTACTATATTAAATTGTAGTAAAAAAAGACAAAAATACTCCTATTAGTATGGTGTAATATAAAAGTAATGACATTTGTGTAATATATTGTAAATTGAAATGATATTTATTATGTTAGGTATATAATACAATTACTAAATTAGAAAATGATAACCTTGTTTTGAAACGAACAAAAATAAAAAATAGTAAATTTTCAATAGAAGGGAGGTAGTATCATACTTTTATCTAAAAAAAACTCTTTTGTTTTATACCTAGGGGATGTCAAATGGGACGGGTTAGCCCCGGACCCGCTCTTAATTGGGCGGGTTTGGGTCTAAATAATATGTTTTGGAGTGGGTTGTGAATTTAAAATTTTAAACCCGGCCGGGTTCGGGGCGGGTTACCAGTTTTACTAAAAATCCGCCCCAACCCGGACCCGGACCCGAACCCGAACTCGGATATTTTTTAAAATTATTATAACTAATATATATGTACGTTTATATAATAAAAATATATTATTTATTTACTTAAATATAAAATTTAATTAGTCGTCTGCTCCAAATAATTTTTTAAAATTATTATACATAATATATGTATATTTATATAATAAAAATATATTATTTATTATTTATTTTATTTTTATAGATCAATATTTGATTGTTTTTAGATTTTTTTTTTTTGTTTTTTTATATTATTATATATATTTTAAAAAAATGCATTTGCCGGGTTAGCCCCAAACCCTCCGGGGCGAGTCCTGGGGCCAGGTGGAAGCGAAACGGTGCGGGTCTCAAAGCCTAATATTTTCTAGCGGGACGGGTCTCGGGGCCTGCAGAACCCGTCTCGAACCCGCCCCGTTGCCATCCCTATATATACCCTAATAATTTAACCAAGACAAATAACTTACATCTAACTATGTAGACAAATGATTTTTAAATTTGGTATTTAAGTTTGTCTTACAATAATTTACCCAAAAAAATATATTTGCATGGAGATATTTGAAAACAGTACTTTAAATAGTAAATATAAATAAAATTTTCGGATGAAAATCATACACTACCTCTATTATAAAAAATTATAGAATCAATTTTTTGACACAAATTTTGATGTGATGTTCACTTTTTTTTTTTTTAATCTTTTACTAGAGTAAAAAATTAGTATGATTTGTCAATAAAAATAAAAATAATTACATTTTTAGATGACAAAAAAAAAAAAAAGAAGTCATTTTTAGGTCACAAATAGAGTAATAATTTTATTTATTAATTTTGTAAAGAAAAAATAATTAAAAACTAAAATTAAAATATTTAAATTAATAACATATCAAATTATTATTTTTAAAATAGTGAGTAAAATTGATATATTAATGAACAAAAAAATCAAAAATATATTTATTTCAATAAATATTTAGAAATTAAAATAATAATAATAATTTAAAAAAACTAATTTATAGTAACGTCCACTTTTAAAGCTACGCCACACAAATATTACAAATTGCAATTTTATATTACCAAATATATTCTACCTCCGTTATACATATTTTTATTTTGGGATGTTCAATTACAAAAGTAAATATTTTATTAAATATTTCATTTTTTTCATAAATACTCTTACTTTATATCATATCATCACATCAGTACACTACTTTTAATTACCCACTATAATTAAAATACTATTATTTTTTAAATATCATGCCAAAAATAAATTTATACTTTATCCGTGGACAAATGGAGTATTATTTAAAATAAATTTATACTTTATCCGTGGACAAATGGAGTATTATTTTGCATCGACAATATAAAAAGCAACAAGAATTTGATAATTATATTTCTAGATTTGTGCACATGACGATAATCTTTCTGTAATAATTTCTAGTATATTTATAAGAACTTGTAATACCAACCACGTACGTTTTCTCGATTCTTAAAATTTGTCCTGCCCGTCAGGTTTAGGCTTGCTTCAACTTCAAATTTTTAAGCTTATAGAATACTGAATTTTTAAAACTAATTTGGTTTTATTTATTTATTCATTTTAATAATAAGTTGAATTTAATATCTTATCAAATAAAATAATATGTATTTTATTATAATTATTATAATTACATATAAAAATATAAAATCACATTATGCAACAATCACAATTTTATTTTAAAAAAATTACTTCACATTTCTACTTATTTTGTCATTTTTATTTTTTGGAAAAGTATTATATATTTTAATCTTATTTTAAAATTTTTAATTTAATTTTTTTTAATTTTAATTATACTAATTAACTATCTTAATTTTAATTTTAAATTATTTTCATTAAATTATAATTAATTTTACTAATATATTTTTAATTATTTATTAATTATATTATTTCTAAATTTTTGTAGATGCATTTACAGTAAAAGGGACAAGATAGAATTTTTTTTTTTTTTATAAAGGTAAAGACTATTCAAATAAATAAATAATAAAAAAAAATCGTATGCTTGTTTTCAATTTTCATTAAGTATGCATGTGCTGACGTGTCGCATTATGGTGTGATATAGCTTGTAGGTGGGACCACGAAACATGTGGCCGTTGTTAAAGTGGGCCCCGGAAGCCTTCTCCGACAGGAATTGCCCTCAGACTTCAGTATCTGTATCTGTCATTAATGAATATACTCACATTTTATTTCTATATTAGCTTATATAAAATTTAAATTTTTTATTTAAAATAAATTTATAAATTACTTTCTAAAGTATATATTACATCTTGTACTAAAAGTTCCTACTTATTTTTTTTCATATTAATATTTGAATATTAATTGTTATATTAAAATATAGTTTAAATTAAGAAAAAATTACAAAATACTTCAATTGGTGTTTTATAATACTAATAGAAGGATACTTTGTAAAAAAGTTTATACAAATAAAAAGATATTTTTAATATTAAATACAATGAGTAAAAGGTAGATGTGACCCTTAGAAGCCGACAGATAGAGTATAATTTTTTTTTTTTGTCTGTTTTATAATTTTTCTTCAAAAAATTAATTATATATTTTAAATTTTATAATTTATATATTTTTTTATTTAATAAATTATATAATTATTTATACCATACAAAAATTATTTTTACTAAATATATTTATTAATTACTTATCAAATTATATTTTTTAAAATTTTCGTACTTACGATAACATAAATACTTTTAGTGCGACGGATGAAATATATTATTAAAAAATAAATAAAGAATGTATATTAGGTATAAACTTTATTTTATATAGTTTTTATGGGAAACGATTACGGTGCTGATTTTTCATATATGCAAACGTCATATATATGCAAACATCACATATTAGTATTACACACAATACATACTATCTATAATAAAAGTATATTGTATTTTTTTAATAATAACAAGCGTCCTGTATACAAGTATGTCATGTGCTAAAATCAACTGTTGTGTGTGTTGTATAAGACTATAGCATGCGCTGCTAATTCATGTGATGTATTTGTATTATATTAACATATACAATATGTTGTCTGTAGTAATATTGTGTGTTAACCGTGGTAATATTGTGTATTGTATGAGACTATAGTATGTGCTGTTAATTTATGTGTTGTATTTGTATTATATTAACATATACAATGTGTTGTCTGTAGTAATATTGTGTGTTGACTGTGGTAATATTGTGTGTTGTTGAGACTATAGCATGTGTGTTTTGTTCATGTGTTGTATTTGTGTTATATTAACATATACAATGTGCTATTTGTAGTAATATTATGTACTGTCTAATAGTACACGATGTGATGTTCAGTACAATGCTGAATTTTTAATTCAATACTGTAGCCGCCGCCATTTTTTATGAGTAATTTATCAAATTTGAATTTAATTTGTTATTATTTTGAAAGGAAAAAAAAAAAAAAAAACAATGTAACACAATTTGAAAAATTACTATTAATAAATAATACTTAAAAAAAAAGTCTATATAAATATAACATGTTTAAAAATGTTATAATCTAATTTATTTCGTTTCATAGTATATTATCTGACATTTAAAATATTCATTTTTTATTACTTTACCTTTTATTTTACTACATTGAAAATGAATTTTAATTCATATATTTACTAATTTGAAATCCAAATATATTTTGAAACTTTTTCCAAAGGCGTTTCTTTAAGATTTGGACTAAAATATTAAAAGAATTAAATTAAAATAATATTTGATATAATATATATATATATATAAATGTTTGATTTATATTTTAATAGTAAAATAAAGTGGGTGTATTATAGATATTAAAAATTCATTGAAAAATGATGTGATAAATAGAAAAAATTAGTAGCAAATTGATTATTATATGTTAAAATATTGATAATAAAATTATAGAAAAATAAAATTATTTTTTATAAATAAATTTTGCCTAAATTTAATGAAAAAAAATATAATATGATTTTAGCGGATCGGGAGAATATTAAATAAAAAGTACTATTTTCGTCTGAAAGTTTATAAAAGATTTTGACATTTTTATCATCTGATTTTTTATATAAACTAATTACATATGCAATAGTACGTTTGTTATTTAGATAAAGTTAAAAATATTTTGGTATTAGTATATAATAACTTTTATTAAAAAAAAAAAGTGATAATTTTGACATACAAAAATAGTAAAATATGTTCTTTGAATTAGGACTGAAGAAGTAGTATATATTTAATTTAATATTTTTATTTTTGAAAAAAAATAAACAAATAGTATAAAATCACATATACAAAGTTTATTTGTTTATGATTTCAAATAAATTATACACTATTTATAAAGCACAATTCTGAATAAAAATATATTATTATTTTTTATAAAATATTATATTAAAATAATATTAAAAAAACTCGAATCAAAACTTCCTATAATTTTTCAATACTTTTATGTAAAAGTGTGTATTTTATCCAAAATTTTCAAATTTATTATTTGAAATTTGCATTTAATTTGTTTTTTTTTACAAAATATCTAACCAAATATTATTTTAATATCAAATTCGAATAATAATTTCTCAAATTAAATCAAAAGAAACACACCTACTTTATTATCTATTTACATTAAGGAATTATTAAAAATATACTCCATCGGTCTGATTACAAAGTAAATATTTATTTTTGGCGCAAAATTTAAAAAGTAATAATATTTTAATTATAATGAGTAGTTAAAAGTAATATAATGATATTTTTGTCCTTGTTTTGTTGGTATAAAAGTAATGATATGATATAAAGTATGAGTATTTGTGTAAAACGGTGAGGTGTTTAATCAAATTGTTACTTTATAATTGAAAATCTCAAAATAAAAATATATATATTTTCTAGATAGATGAAGAGACTAGGGAGTAGTACATATTAGATCCAGACTTTAGAGAGAAAGAGCCATAATATATGTATATGGTTTTATTATATGGTATATACTCTTTACGTTCGCATCTAAAAGTCACATTTATCTTTTGCGTTATTGTACTTAATATTAAAAATATTTTTATAATCTTTTGTACACATGTTATTCTTTTAGTATTATAAGAAACTAATTGAAATGCTTTTGTAACTTTTTTTTTAATTTGTACTATGTTTTAATATACTCCCTCCGTTTTACGTAGATTTTTGAATATTATTATTATATTGGATTGTAGTAAAAAAGACAAAAATACCTCTATTAGTATGGTGTAATATAAAAGTAACGGCATTTGTGTAATATATTGTAAGTTGAAAGGATATTTATTATGTTAGGTAGGTAGTACAATTACTAAATTAAGAAATGAGACTCTTCTTTTGGGACGGACAAAAATAGAAAATAATAACATTTCAATGGGAATGAGGGAGTAATAATTAATATTCAAAGACTAATATGCAACACGTAAAAAAGTACTCCATCGGTCCACTTACAATGTTTACATATTTCTATTTTGGGACATCCAATTACAAAGTTAACATTTTATTAAACACTTTTTTTTTCCACAAATACCCTTAATTTACATCACATCATTAGTTTTACACAATAAAGAAAGGGCAAAAATGTCATTACACTACTTTTAACTACTCTTTATAATTAAAATATTATTATTTCTTAAATACCGTGCAAAAAGTAAATGTAAACATTGTAAATAGAAGGAGGGAGTAAATGATACCTTTAAAGCCGAATATAGTATTATAAAAATATGTATTTAATTTGTACGAGCATTTTGTAAAAATTAAGATATTCGTTAACGGATAGGATCTTTATTATTGGTCACACAAATGGGTCCAAATAATAATAATAATAATAATTGAAAAAAAGCATGTATTGTGTCGCATCACTAATGTTAATCTTGAACTTTGTACTTTAAAATTATTAATCACGTGAAATGTTAGCACTATGGAATGAGTAGTAGAAAGTGGATAATGAATGAATTAATTAATTAATTAATTAAAAGAATATAATATAATTTTAATTTTTTGTGGTCCAAAATCTTCATAGGAGATGGCTACAAACAGCTATATAATTAAAATAAAAAAAAAAAACTTACATAGTATTATTGGTTTCGATTAATTATCTTCCTTGTCATTTCTTAACCACTGTTGTTTTCCAAACAAACAAAAAATGCAATTAATGTTTAATGTCGTGTAATTATTGAATTTATCGAAGTTCGATTTGATAATTTTATAATAAAAGACAATGTACCTTTAAAAGGAAATGTACAAATTATATCATGTTTTTGCTTTGAAATTTTAGATGAATATTTTTTTTTTTTTTTATATATTAGATATAAAAATTATATCGGTAATATAAAAATAATATTTTATATTAAATTATTAATTTTTGTGAATGTATAAAATATATGTATTGTATATATTGTGTTAATGTGTGCATATTACATTTTTTTTTTTAATAATATACTCCATCTGTCCCAATACAATAATTTTGTTTACCATTTTTGTCTGTTCTAAAACAATAGTCTCATTTTCATAAATAATCATATCACCGTAAAACTATCCCTACTTTTTCATTATTATTAAACAATTGTCACTGTTTTTTATACTAATATACTTACAATGACAAAAAAGTCATTTATCCATACTTTTTACCAACTACCCATATAATATCAATATTTCTTCAATCTCGTGTCTAACCCAATAAGACTATACTTTTGGGACGGATGGAGTATTAGAGAATTGTGTCATTGAAACAAAACAAAGTGAACTAGGTGTGTTCACTTTGTGTTTTTGAATAAATATATACTCCCTCCGTCTACTTATAATATTTACATTTACTTTTGGTGTTTAAGAAATAATAGTATTTTAATTATAGTGAGTAGTTAAAAATAGCGTAATGATATTTTTGCCCTTACATTTTTATGTAAAACTAATGATGTGATGTAAAGTAAATGTATTTGTGAAAAAAAGTAAGGTATTTAATGAAATGTTAACTTTGTAATTAGACATTCCAAAATAGAAATATGTAAACATTGTAAGTGGACCAATTGGAGTATATTTTTGTTAGATATGAGAAATCATATCAGCAATATAAAAATAATATTTTTATTGAATTGTTATTTTTTTGTTAGAAAATAAAATATGGAGTATATTATATATGTTGTATTACTATATATATATATATTTCCTAAATACTGTCAAAGTAAAAGATCGTCAACAAGAGCGTTCTAGTGTATTGTAATTTCTTCAAAAAATTGTGCTATTAAAAAGTAAATTGGATAAACAAACATAAAGATGTAATGAAAAATGACCCGTCCTTTCCTGAATTCAACCAGAATTTAACTTTTAAAATTCACGACTCATCCCAAAACATATATTTTTAGACTCAAATCCTTTCCATCATACCAAACCCGGGATGAATTCGGGTTGATCCAACCCAATTGTCATCCTTATATCTGATTACTTCATTACTCAATTCTCCCTTCGTCCCACCTACCATGTCATTTTCTTTTTTCGGAAAATAATTACACATTTTAATCTCATTTTAATTTTTTTAATTTATTTTTTTAAATTTCAATTAATCTAATTAGTTATCTTAATCTTAATTTATAATTATTTATATTATATGATAATCATTTTCACTAATATATTTTTAATTATCTACTAATTATACCCCTCCTAAAATACTGTGTCTACAGTGTAACAGACACGTATGGAACGGAGGGAGAATAATATAGGAAAGTTTTATATTTATCCTTAAAATATAATTTTTTATCCGTATTTGTGTTAATACAAAAATGATTTATACGATAATTTTTTTTATTAATTAAAAAAACAATATATTATATATATTCATTATTATTATTATATTATTTATATAATTTTTTTTATATTTCACATTAAAAAAATAGGCAGAGACATTCGTGTGGAGTTGTATCTTTACACGTGTCCACATAACTCCTCTTACATTACATAAGGAATGTCTCAATAGCTATATGTTGTGTCTTTTTTCTTTTTCTTTTTCTTTCCTAAATAAATATAAATAAAATTTAATTATAAAAATTTCAGCAAAAGATAATTTTAAACTAAATTACAGTATTGCAAAATAAAGCTGAAATTTGTACTCCATCCCGCATAATTTGTCCCTATTTTTTATTTTTGTCCGTTCCACGTAATTTGTCATTTCTATTTTTGAAAATATAATTATGCACTTTAATCGCATTTTAAATTTTATAATTTTCTTAATTTTAATTAAACTATTTACTTATCTTAATCTTAATTTATAATTATTTTTATTAATACACTTCTTAATTACTTATTAATTATACTTTACCTAAATTCCCGTGTTTACAGTAATACACCCATATTATATGGGATGGAGGGAGTACTAATTTAACATACACCAAACATGAAAGAATAACAAAATTAAGGATAGTGGATGTGTTTGGTTTTTGTACGCATAATTTCTCATTTTCTTTTAAAAAAATATTGATATACTTTAATTATATTTTAAATTTTATAAATTATAAATTTTTTTATCTTAATTAAACTATTTAGTTATTTTAATTTATAATTATTTTTATTATACAATAATTATTTTTACTTTATATTTTTTAATTACATATTAATTATATTTTACCTAAATTTTTGTATCTATATTAATATAAACACTTTTTAGTGAGAGACAGAGAGGTATTTTGTAAAAAAAAAAAAGAAATTATCTGTAGAAATAAAATTTTTTATAAGAAACTAAAAACTAATACTTTTATCCATTGTCATGCTATAAATCTAATGATTAAAATAATATACTCTCTCCGTCCCATTGTTACCATTTTCTATTTTTATCTGTTCCAAAACAAGATTATTATTTCATAATTTAGTAATTGTACTACCTACTTAACATAATAAATACTCTTTCAACTTACAATATATTACACAAATGCCATTACTTTTATATTACACCATACTAATAGGAATATTTTTGTCTTTTTTACTGTAATATAATATAATACTAATATTAAAAATTTTATATGCAAAAAGCAAACCTCACCCTTCCTAGGGACGGAGGAAGTAATATAAAATAAAGGTAGATTTAATATTTATAATCATGATAATATCAATATAATTTTATTATTGAATAAGCCCATTGTATGATATGTTTTTAGCAGGCCCAATTTAGGTATATATAATATTTTGATTTGCCCTTAAATTATAACCACACTTTCATGATATAATTATGGAGCACCAATATGTAAATTGTTTAGATAGAAATTATTGGAATTCAGATTTTCTTTTTAATATAAAATTTTAAAATTGATAAAAAATTTAGATATTTGATTTAATATCTTATAAAAAATAAGTATTTATTGTGATATATATATATATTTTAAAAAAACTTACTATCAATAATAATGTACTAATTGTTTTTTTTTTTTTTAAATATATATAAACAGAAGCTAACACCAACTACTCCTATCCTCTTTTAATGAGCCAAACATATTATATGATCATAAATTAGTCCAATAAATTTACAATTATTAATATAAACAGTCTATTTAAATTACAACTAAATTAAAAGATATCAACAATATTTTGGGAACATAAAAATAATATGCCAGTTAATTTAATCTTATATCTAACCAATGAAAATAAAAATATACTCTATTCACCTACTCGAAATGTGTAACTATTTTATTATTTTCGATTATTCATACGTAAAGTATCAATTTTAATTTTTAAAAAGTTTGGATCACATAACATATTAAAAATACATTCAAACTTAAATTAAATAGATAAAACAATTTTTACATATAAAAAATACGATTAATATTCATTAAATTTAATTATGTGCTAAAAGTAAACCATTACCTTAACACAGGAAGAAGGGAATATTATTTAATCTCAAAATTACATAATCTTATACTCCCTCCGTCATTTAAATCTATGTTTACTTTCTTTTCTGGGTTGTTATCGAAAAATATTCTTATTTCTTTTTTAAGTAAAAAATTATTACACTTTTATACTTTTTTTTACTATAAAAAGAAAATAACAATTATTAGTCATTTTTATTAAGATTCGTGCCCTGTCAAGTGAGCATACATTTGCATGACGGAGGAGGAAGTATATTGTATTATAAAATTTATTACAACAAATAAACATATTAATGACATTGACATTCATATTCTTACACATTTGTTGTTAAATATGAAAAATCCAAATTGTTGATTGGCAATTTCCTTCTCAAGGCCTCAAAACATTATATGAGTGAAGGATTTATGAGCCCATAATGTCAATGGGCTTAGAACCAAAGCCCAATGTATTTAGGATAAATTTCATCATTTTAATGAAAAATTGCCATTTTATTTAGTTAAAAATTACAAAAAGAATATGTTTTTATTTATTTACTTCATTTATTTATATATTTGTATGCATAATTGTTCATTAGAAGAAATTTGATGTATTTGACTTAACAGAATCTTTATTGTAATTCTAAAATTTACTCAACACGCATTATGTACAAAGTTTTAAGAAACATAAATAAAATTTGTACTATATCTTGACCAATAACAAAGTTTATTGGACGATGTGTCGTGAAACTCAAGTTTGAAATACAAAGGTAATATACATTCAGCTTTTTAAGTGCTAGTCGAACTAGGGTTTGATTTATACTTATATATATATATTTGATGTATTCTCTTTGCAATTAATATTTTGAAATTATTAGAAAAAATGTTTAATTTTATCTCATTTAGACGTAGATCATCTTGATCGAACTAAATCAACAAATCTTGCATTGTTATGTGTTTTCTTGACCGTTCTTTATTTCACAATTTCTGCAACATATATTAATTGGAGATCGTGGTAACGCAACATCATGGTGGTTTATACAGTCGCAGTAAAAGTATGTGAAAGAAGTATTGTCCAACTCTAGTCGAGACACTAAGCCATAGCTTAATTAGCGCAACGAGTATCATCCATACAAGGATTCTTCTATATATATATATACATATCGTAGTCTTGCCGGAGCTCTCCAATTATATTTCACTTTCACAAGATCGGAAATGTCCTATCTTATGTAGTCCAAAAGATCTATTAATTTGCGCATAGTCTAATGGATGATCATACACAAGCTTACGATACATCTTGCGCTATGTTTAGGGTAGGTTATATTTTTATATGTTATCAACCCCTTTACTATTATCATAGCCGAGGCTGAATATCGAGCCGTTGTTAACGTGGCTTTTGAATCTAGTTGGTTACACAATCTTCATTTATTGAGTAAATCAGTAGCAAAATCAACATTATTATTATTATATATATACTCCCACCGTCCCTTTTGAAATTAATATTTTGAAGTTTTGCAGTAAATTAAGAAATAATAATATTTGATTAGTCACTGGAAGTGTGTAAGAACATTTGATATTTTATGTAAAAAATAAGTGTATGTGTAATGGAATATTTATAATTTAAATATAAGTAAGCGTATTTTGGTATTAATGTATGATTAATTTTACTAAAAAAAGATTGATACAATACAAAAAAAAATAGTATATTTGTAATGGAATTTCGTCCATAAAGTTCACGTGGCTAACATAATTCAGTTCATAATTCCGTCTCTAATATCATTAGTAACGAAAAAAAGTAAATTTAAGAACGAAAAGACTTTGTTAAAAAATGATATTTTCTTATAATGATACCTTTAAATGAGACGGACAAAAATGATAATACTGGTGTTTTGAAATGGAACATTCGTTTGCCTTTATTAAATGATATTGTAATAATTGATTGTATTTATAAGTTATTATTTGTTTCTTCTTTAATAGCCTAAATACCATGAATCTAGCTGCAACTAATCATACATATTAAGGCAAACAATTCACTTTTTTCAAATATGAATTTTTATTTAAAGTTTGATTATTTATTTATTCATTTATTTTAAACTTAATAAAGAGCTATAACTGATTTGGTTGGACTTGTTTATTTATAGTTTATAATCAGAAAGTAATAATTAAAAAAAAGACATACTCTCTCATGTCTCAATACAATAGTCTTGTTTATCATTTTTGTTCGTTCCAAAACAATAATCTCATTTTCATAAATAATCATATCACCGTAAAATTATCCATACATTATTATTATTATTACACAATTGTTATTATTTTTTACACTAATATACTCATAAAGACAAAAATATTTATTCATATTTTTTACCAATCATCAATATAATATCAATATTTTTTAAATTTCGTATATAACCCAATAAGAGTATATTTTTGGGACACAGAAAGTATTTAGTTTAATATATGAAATTCAGGTGGTGCCTGGCTGCAGCCATTTCATGAATTTATGAAGCATTAATTGCGTCCATAATTAAACGTAGCCCACTTTTTGAATCATTTATTGCCGAAATTTTCCTACATTAAAGTATCAATTTTTCATGTGTAATAATGGCTGGAATTGTTAAAAATTTTTGCCAAAAATTTCCCATCATATCATTTCTTATTTTACTTTTTTTTTTTTTTAAAAAAAACATTATTATTTATAATTGATATATATATATATTTTAAATTTAGTAAATATAATCTCATATAGCAATAATCTATCAATTGTATTTTAAATAATATTTTAATTAATATACATCATTTACAGGGACGTATTAGTTACTTATTTTCAGTGTCGGCTTTTTCTCCACAAAAATATAATAATAATTATAATAATTTACATGTCTCTTTTGAGATACACATCAAGACTCATGTGAATGAAGTGCCAATAAAGCCACTTTATAATTTTCCGGACAATTCACCACAAATTTTTTCATAGCAAAAACTATTATTATTGTTGTTGTTATAATAATAATAATAGTATATACTATTATTATTATTATTATTATTATTATTATTATTATTTTGCTTTCTCGTGACATGGGGAGATTAACGTCCTCTCATTTCCCCAAAAGGGATGTAAGGAAAAGTAAAAAACTTCTATATATACACATACAAGAGCTATCGAAATATCTTGTGTTATTTTGGACTTTATTTTTAGGGTAAATTATTTTTTTAGTTCCATAACTAAACCTCTTTATCATTTTAGTCTCGTAAGTGGAGCATGTCGCAAACTAGTCCCATAAGTGAAATTTTTTTGCTGTTTTAGTCCTCCGGCGCCGGAGACGCCCGCGTGGCTCGCCGGAGGTGACGTGTCCACCAGGTCAGCGACACCTGGCGCTGACCTGGCGGACACGTGGATTTTTTTATTTTATTTTTTATTTTTTTATTTTTTTTAATTTATTTTTAATTTTTTAATTTGATTTACTTTAAAAAAATAAAAAAAAATTGAAAAAAAAATAAATTCACGTGTCTGCCAGGTGTTGCTGACCTGGCGGGACACCTGGCGGACACGTCACCTCCGGCGAGCCACGCGGGCGTCTCCGGCGCCGGAGGACTAAAACAGCGAAAATTTTTCACTTATGGGACTAGTTTGCGACAGGCTCCACTTATGGGACTAAAATGATAAGGGGGTCCAGTTACGGGACTAAAAAAACAGTTTACCCTTATTTTTATTATTTGAGTTGAATGTTAGTTTGTATTATCTCCGTCCGTTATATTTAGCCTCGACACATAAATTAAAAAAAATATATTTTATTGAAAAAATTGGAAAAAATAAAGTTGATGGTAGTTTTAGAAATTTAGTTAATAATTTTTTAAAAATAAAGAGAGAATGTAATAAAGTTATTAGTGATATTCACGATAAATAAGTGTTGAATGAACGGTAATAATTAAATATAGATTTTTAATTTTTTCAAATATAATAACGAGGTAAATTTAACGGACGGATAAAAAAGAATTGATGAACGGAAAAAGTATATAATATTTTGTGAGAATAAACAATATATTTTTATAAAAATATATTAGATAAAAATACTTACAATATATAATATGCTTTGGGTGTGTTTATTTTATAAGATGAGACTATAATATTATTTCAATATATTATATAATCACCAGATTAATTAATATCATATTTGTTTTGTTTAATTAAATATAGAATAATATAGATTGTTAGATGCTATAAATGACAATTACACCTAAAAGTTTAGCGGTTATTTACATCATCTAATATGGTATCAGAATATTATGTCTCGAATTTGAGTTTTACCATCCCTCATTTGTCGTCGTTCACGTACAAGTTTTGCTTGGTGGAGTTTATTCCTTTTTAAATGCGACAATCATTTACATTATGTAACATGAACTTAAATATAAATTTTATTTGAAATAAATTAATTCCACCTATACCTTGATTAATTATTCATAATTAATGTATTATTATAACAAATTTAAACAATTTCGGATTTTAATCAATTAAAGTAAATAAGTGATTAAAATTAAGAAAATAATATCATCCAACTTAATTACACTATAAGAAATTATCAATTTTGTAACGAGATTTTTTCGTTCCTAAATTCACTTTTTTTGTTACTAATGATATTAGAGACGGAATTAGAGATGAAATCATGTTAACTACGTGAACTTTAGTAACGAAATTTCGTTATAAATATACAATTTTTTTATTTTTTTTTGTAGTGTACTGTGAGTAAAACACACCCTTTTTGTTTCAATTCACCCGCTAATTTTACTTTTGGAACAATTTCTAGTTAATACTTGTTTTGTTTCATCCAAATGTATCAATTTGTCATATTCTTTAGTCCCATATATATATATATATATATTTATTTATTTTTATTATAGTAAAAATAATTTTATAAGTTGATACCAAAATATTTTTTTTAAATAATTTTTATTTCAAATAAAAACTTATAGTATTAAGTTAATTCATACAATTTTCAATACAAAATACTATTGAAAATAAATCTCAAATCAATATTTCAAACTGAAATTAAAAACCAAACAAACCCTCAATATTCATATAAATTACAAAAATATCACCAACACTTAAAACATTTAATACTTTTATATTTGATTCAAATTCGTATTGACAAAGGTTTACTAGCTAAGAAGGCTATGACTTTTTTTTCCTCAAAATTTTAACAAAAAAAAAACTAAAATATCAAAAAACGTATATATATATATATATATATATGGACGGATCTACGTTCTGTCCAATAATGGCACGTGCCACCAGTAATTTATTCTGATAAAGAAAATTTATTATAATTTATTAATTGTGCTACCAGTAAAATATTACAGTGCCCTCATTAAAAATTTAAAATAAATCGTTATCCAAAAAATTAGATAAATTATTTAAAATTTAAAATTTAAAATTTAAAATATCATCAGTGTCAAGATAATTAAAATTCAATTCAATTAAAATGATTAATTTATATTTTATAAAAATATAATACTATTATGTTATTTTTCTATTATCAATAATAATTTTTAATGTTTCAAATGAAGCCGTAAATTGTTAGTATGTTTTTTTTATTATTAATAAAATTAAACATTTTAATTTTTTTTTTATTTTAAAGTTATATATTGTGTCACAAGTGAATAATTTTTTTTAGATACAGGCTATATATATATATATATATAAAGAAAAACTAAAATTCTCAACACTCACCATATTTATTCTTTTTCAATGTTGTTTTATTTTGGTCCTGTGCTTTACAAATAAACCCTACTTTTGTTTACAAAGTAGTATTCCCTTCGTTCCATAACAAAGTATTTATTTTTCCATTTTAGTCCGTCCCATAACAAAGTATTCATTTCATTTTTTTTTAGTAATTGTACTATCTACTTAACATTACAAATATCCTTACAACTTACAATATATTACACAAATGTTATTACCTTTATATCACAGTCATTTTTACTTTATTTCTACTATATCCCAATACAATACTAATATTTTTAAAACTGCGTCCAAAAAGCAAATGAATATTTACTTATGGGACGGAGGGAGTATTAAACTAATTAAACAATCGTTTTATACAATATAACCGTTGAAAGATATATAATAATTCATTATAAGTACATAACTAAATTTGCAATTTTACATTCATTATATATAAGTATTAAACGAAGTGATTCATGCATGCATGCATATATATATATATATATATATGTATATATTATATATGGCTGCAACGACAGGTCCCGTGAAAGTACACACCATCAATTCACGGAATGCAACATATACTATAATTATTACTGTAATAAAAATAAAAAAAATAAAAAAATAAAAAAAAAAGAAAAGAAAAGAAAAAAACACTATTATGCATGGATGGTTTTTGTTCCACTCAATTCTCTACAACATTCTAGACCATTTTAATTTCCACTATATTCATGATTCTTCCTCAACATAAATTTTAATTTCCTAAACAAGATTATACTTATTATTTTATTTATTTTTATTTTTTCGTTTTTATATTTTTACATTATTAAACCTAGAATGTATTTTCATTATCCTTCTATATATTACACTCAATGCTTAGTTTTCTTTGGCTTCAATTTTTCTTGTTTAGGGCTAACCCCAAATAATATATATAACAATGACACTAAAAGTTATATAAAAAAAAAGGGAAAGAAAACAAGAATCTTGAAATTGTGATCATAGATAACATGTAAGTTCATGAAAAGTACTTCTTTTTTCCCCCTCTATGTAAATAATTATTAAAAAGTAAATTCAAAAGAAAGAATAGTGTCCACATACATAAGAGGATAAGTTTTGTCCACATAAACATGCATCAATCTTGGCCCAATATCTTTGTTCGAAACATTATAAATTAAAATGTTGTCTTGGTGATACCCTAATATCTCCCAAGTTCTTGATTCACTTTTCTTGTCCTAAGTCTCCAAATTGTCCAATTTTATTCAACCTTATAACTCTTCATCTTCATGCTTCTTCTTCTTCCTCCTCTCTTCTGCTCGAATTTCAATTTCAATCCCTTCTCAATATCCCTCAAACGGGCCATCGATCGATAGGTCACACAAACCCTAATTCCTACAAACTCGATCGACAACCCTAACATGGCGCCGAATCGAGACTCGACATTTCTCAAAGCATTCACGGCGAACACCAACGCCGCTCAAAAGCCCTCGAAGCTCTCAATGGATAGCCTCCAACGCACGATCTCCGACATCTCCTTCGAGCTCATCAGCCAAGAAACCCTAAATTCAGAAAAATCCAATAATAATAACAGCAACAACAACAGCCAACAACAACTAAACTCGTTGCCTCCGATATCGGAGGTCGAGGACGCCAAGTGCGAGTGCTGCGGAATGTCGGAGGAGTGCACGCCGCAGTACGTCAAGAAAGTTCGCGAAAAGTATTGCGGCAAGATGGTTTGCGGCTTGTGCTCGGAGGCCGTGAAAAACGAGATGGAGAAGAACGGCGGGAAGATGGAGGAGGCGGTGAACGCGCACGTGACGGCGTGCGCAAAGTTTAACCGGCTCGGGCGAGCGTATCCGGTGCTGTGCCAAGCGGAGGCAATGCGAGAAATTTTGAGGAAGAATAGGGCTAAGTCCCTAAGCCCTAGGGACAAGGGCGGCACTTATGTGCCCCCCAAGAAGGGCGGGATTGCGAGGAGCTCAAGCTGTATTCCGGCGATAACTAAGGATTTCAAAATGCAGAAGATGGTATAAAGATCGATCATATATATACGTATATGTGTATATGTATATGAATGATCATCTTGATGACAAATAAATTACTTAATTTGATCAAACATAGGTAGAAATGGGTAGTGAAGTTTGAATAATTGAGTAGTTTGTTTTTGTGTTTGATTATATATATATATAAAACTCATGTTTTAGGTTTTAAGGTTGGGTTTGTGTTGTAAGAGTTGTTTGTTTTGTTGTTAATTTTGTTTTTTGTTTTTTGTTTATTTGTGATGTTTCGATGATGTTTAGTATATTTATGTATACTTAATTGGTTAATAGAGAAGCAATGACATGGGGTTTATTTAATTTTTATTTCTTGATATATATATATATATATTCATAACTATATTTTCATAACTATATTAACTATATGTATTGAGTGAAGAATTATTTATTTTATGTACGTGAGAATCTGTAGCCGTAAAAGCTACTTTAGATAAGTTCGGGATTATATCCTTGAATATTGAGAAGTTGGGACGATTCGAAACAATTTTTTTGAGATTTCAATAAAAATAATGTACAATTCAACTATCCATTGCACTGAAGAATAATTTTGAAATTATATTAGTATAATTTTTTTTATTATTATTATTTTGCTTCATTATATCTTAGATTGTTCTAAACTTGAAATTAGAGATGATATCTACTTCTATTTACACCTTAATTAAGATACGAATCAAGTGAAGACTTAGATGAGGATTTATATTTGTTAAAAAGAAAAAAGAAAAAAAAAAAGAAAAGAATTCGAAGCCATAGTCGATGTTCAAGTCTAATGAACAAACTTTTCTTAATCATCGAACTCCTACCGGGTTTGTTTTGTGTTTTATTTTGAATTATTTTATTTTATTTTTTTAATTAGTGAAATATGAAAAATTGTATAGATAATATAAAAATAATAACTATGTGTAATATTTAATTCTTTTGAAGAAATGTGTCCAAATTTTTTGGAAAATAAACAAACCATACTACATATATATATATATATTTCGTTGGAGACTTTTATCACACACATATATATATATATATATCGTTTTTATGGGATCAATATTTCTTATACGAGGACATGCTTTACATATTACTTTGATTATTTGACTGAAGTAATTAAGTAGAAGTAGTCCTATATTTAATTTTGGTATTGTAACATATGCTGATAAGGTACTTTCAGAGTTGACATGATATAGACCAGTCATATATACTACAAAAAAAATATATCAATTTTGTAACAAGATTTTTTCGTCTCTAAATTCACTTTTTCCATTACTAATGACATACAAAATTAGAGAGGGAATTGTGTTAACTACGTGAACTTTAGGAACAAAATTTTGTTACTAATATATTACTTTTTTGTAGTGAAATGGACATTTCGAGCATCATATATCGATATGAATTTAATTTTATCAATTTATTAAAATATATTTTTATATATTTAACTTTTTTTTGGTATTGAAACTATCACATAGCTTACTCATTATAGTTATGTCAGCACATGTGACAATAATTCAATATCAAATAGGTTATTTCGATAATTATTAATTAGGTGAAAGGTTACTATACTCATTTGAACAAATCAATACTATATTTGATTTTTTTCCATTCAGCACCCGTAAAGCAATTATAAAATACAGATAAAATAAACAAATATCACATATTAAGTGATATAAAATCAAGTGATTTCTGTTTATACTTGTAGATGTACTGTACATAAATGTGTTATGGTTACGAGTCCACCCGAGACTACCAGGCTAAGAACATCTTAGACGCTTTGTGTGAGAGCATCCATCTCTTAGAGGACTTAAAAGTATTGTTATGGTATATAAGTTTGTTTCACCAAGTAGTTTTATAGTATATCTAAATTTGATTATCTAAAGTTTTTATTGATTTATTCATTTCACATTTTGAATGAAAAAAAAAAAAAAAATCAATTTAATCCTCGATTGTTTAAAATAAAGAATATATATAATATATTTTTTAGAAAAAAATAAGTAGATTAGAGCGAAGTTAGAATTTAGAGAGGAAGAAATATTGAGTTGGAGTTGGTCTTAAAGTATAATTTTAGAATATTTATAAAATATATAATTTTAAATTTATCTTTATTTGTATATGTACATATTATACTCTCTCTGTTTCACATTTTGTGTCCGATTTATTATAAATATAAGAATTTAAATAAAGTATAATTAGTAAATAAATAAAAATATATTAGTAAAAAATATTATTATATAATAAAACTAATTATAGATTAAGATAACTAAATAGTATAATTAAAATAAAAAATTTAAAATTATGAAATTTAAAATATCATTAAAGTGTATAATTATATTTACTCAAAAGGAAAAGACAAAGTGAGGCCAACGAAAATAGAAAATAGTGGGGAAAAAAATGTACGGTAATTATCTATTATTAACAAAATAATATCCCATTTCAAATAATAAAATCAAATTTTCAATAAAAGATTGAAAATATTAAAATGGCAAGAAGTTAATTTGGAATGTGATTAGCCTTTCCAACCAAACAACTTTTCTTGATCTTGAGCTGTATGATCCACTTTAGTTTTCCTTTCTGCATTTCAATAATGACATATACATCACTAATATATATATATATGTACAGGGGCGGACCGAGGTGGGGGCACCCCACCCTACCCCAGTGTGTATATATATATATATATATTTACTTATTTAAATTTATGTATTATTTTATTTAAATATATGTAATATAGATAAATGAATAAATAAAAAGATATTAAAAAATTGAATATCTTGTCTGAATAAAAAGGAATAAAAAAAGAAATATTTATAATACAGTGTATAACTATTATTATTGTTGTAGTTTGTTATTTGTATTTATTTTTTTCAAAATATAATAATTAGAATGATAATTTTTTCGAATAACAAATAAATATTTATAAATAAAATATACTTCATTTGTCTCAATACAATAGTCTTTGTTTATCATTTTTATCCGTCTCAAAACAATAGTCTCATTTTCATAAATAATCATATCACTGTAAAACTACCTTTACTTTTTCATTATTATCACACAATTGTCATTACTTTTTACCCTAATACACTCACAGAGGCAAAAAAGTTTTTTACCCGTACTTTTCACCCACTACCAATATAATATTAATATTTCTTAAATCTCGTGTCAGATACAATTCAAACTATAATTTTGGAACGAAGAGAGTATTATTTTATAAATTTCAAAATTAGCTCCCCCTTAAATATAATTCTAGGTCCGCGACTATATATATATATATATATATTCCTTAATTAGTGAAAAAAACAATTCGATATTCGATGATGATGATGATGTTTGAGAACAACAACACACTTTTGCTCAATGATAAATAGAAGATTCTGTACATAAATAAGAGTCTAACCACTAAAGTTTAAATTAGCTGACATCCCCATAAGAAACTCAAAATAAATAAATAAATAAAATAAAATAATAATTTATTTATTTATTTATTTTCACTATTTGTTTTTTGTGCATGCATGCATGCATCTCAAAAGATTCAGCAATTTCCTTTTATCCATTGGAAGGTTAAAAGATTGGATTCAGTTGTTTGGAATATAATCATGACTTCTTGGAGACCATGCAATAAAGAAAATGACCTTAGCTAGCTTCAATTGTTACTTACTTAATTTATGATCTTCTTTCTCTCGAAAAAAAAAAAAAAAAAAACCTTTTTCAATTTGATCTCTTTTAACTCTTTTTATGTCGGAAAAAAATAATCATCTTTTTAAGTCAAGAATATAATTGCAATTAATTTGATCTCCGGTAAAGAGATAGCTTATGTAGGAATGAAAGATTAACTCTTAATCGTGTTAAATTTTTCTCTAAGATAGATTGTCGTTTTCTATTTTCAGTTGTTCAGTAAAATTAAAATTTTCAAATTATGAGATAAACAATTTAGGACAAACACCATTAAGATGCAACCTAAGATATATACATAATTTGTGGTACGGTGGGGATGATTAGCCTCAATCAGTACATTAATTAGTGGGCCCAAAACACATCTAATTTTTTGTCAAATAAAGTATGATCTGGTGGTGTAAGATGAACTCGTAACCGAAAGATCATGGGTTTAAACCTTCGACGCCTCCACGTTACCTGCCACATGTGTGATTTCGAAATTTGGCAATATTCCTTCGTGTTATTTAAAAATTGTTAAATTCTTCACTGTATTTTTAAAAATTCTAAGGTTTCATTTACCTTTTGTGTCATTGTACTAACATTAAAAATATTCTTATAGTTGTATAATTTTTTGCACAAATGTCATTGTAATAGCATTATAAGACACCGATACAAATATTTTTGTCATTTTTTCTTGATTTGTATTATATTTTCATATAATAATTAATATTCAAAGATCAACACGCAAAAAGTAAATGGATCCTTAGTGCCAGATAGAAATAGTAATATTTTTTGGAGAATTTGGGTTGAGAAAATCTCCAATTTACTGTCAATATTGTTGTTGGTGGGTAGAAAATCTTAGTTTATTGCGAGAATGACCTAGACAGGGGACTACAAATTTTGAAATTATAAATCAAACTCTTTTTTCTTTTTTGTTGGGATGTCTACCTTTGCTGGATGAACCCGTTCTTGTTAACTTAGTATGTTTTATAGTAATTGTCTTATCCCTTTTGTTTGATTTATCATTTATCATGTTAAATTATATCTCGATTGGTTATAATATGACTTCATATACACATGCAAGTTGTATACTGCCTATAGTGATTGTGGTTGTGATCCCAAATATTCCCTCCGTCCAGCTAGAAAGTATACATGTTTCTATTTTGGGACGTTCAATTACAAAGTAAACATTCATTAAATATCTTACTTTTTTCACAAATACCCCTACTTTACATCACATCATTACTTTTACACCAAAAAGCAAGGCAAAAATGTCATTACACTACTTTTAACTACCCACTATAATTAAAATACTATTATTTCTTAAACACCGCGCCAAAAGTAATTGTATACTTTTTTTGTGGACGGAGGGAGTAATACATAAAAATTAATACGTGAACATCTACATGTGGTAGAGAGTGACGCGAGGTACGATTGAAAAAGAAAATTTTGTATCTTGAGAGATACAAACAGAGTAGTTCGAAAGGAGTATATGCTGCGTAGTATGAAATTGACTCGTTTCAATTATTCAAATGACGGTGGGAGTAAGCAACGGATTGAGATTTCAATATCGAAAATGGAGATGATAGATCGAATGGGTGACATGGGAAATTTGGATTTGGACAACTTGTCTGAACATATTACAACGAGGTTATGATAATATTGATTTGGTAAGAACACAACGGCGAGGGTGATAATGGAAAGAGAGAAATGTATATTTTATTTTTTATTTTTTTTATTTGGATGATGTGAGAAGATAAAGTGTAAGTATAGAGATTAAGTATAATTAATTATTTTCTATTTTAAAAATATTGCAGAATATTTGGGACGTACAGAGTACTATTATTTTTTCTAAAAGGAAAAAAATATTTTTTTATTTACTTTTTTTTAAATTTATGTATCCGATCAAATAAACATAATTTTAAACAATGAAGTGAATATTTTACCTATAAAAGAACAAATTAATATTTTAAATAAAAAATAAATATTTCGCAAATATATATATATATAAAAGTAAACAAAACTCGAATGAAAAAGAAAAAATCATAAGTTAAAAAGATAAATTAAACTATCAGTACAACGCAACATACAACATCATAAGGAAAAACGATGAATCAATCCTACACGATCGACCATCAAAATTCATACACTTCACGAAATGCAAACCTAATTAAGTCCGATGTTGTTCGATCTATACTACTATAGTTTTCATTATCAAACATTGACGAAGCTGGATCAAACAAACGACCAATTCACGAACATAAAGCACAGGCAATGCGCACCTTCTTCTTCATTCAGCACCTTCCACGCCACCGCCCTCTCGTAGGACACCGCCCGCCCCATGCTCGACAAGCAAATCCCGCCGAGGAGACACGCGTACCCCTGCCCACCCATCCACAATCAAAATTACAATATTGCCCTCATTGAAACACTATATATAATACTCTCTGTCCGTCTAAGAATTACATTTATTTTTTGCGTCATTATACTTAATTTTAAAAATATCTGTATATTTGTATAATTTTTTTTTACAACTGTCCTTCTATTAGTATTATAAGACACTGATGAAAGTATTTTTGTAATTTTTTCTTAATTTATATTACGTTTTGATATAATAATTAATATTTAAAGATCAATACGCAAAAGATAAATGGGATCACTAGAGCTGGACGAAAGTAGTATGTAACTAATGATACATTTCTCAGTTAACTTAAGTTTTAGGATGTAGATGATTAACACAAGTCAGCATGGTGCTGATTTGACCATATTAGGGTGACAAACTTATATTTATATATATCTCAGCATATGTTGTGTTATAAAATAAAATATATTATAAATATATATTGGTCATCCCTATAATATTTTTTTACCGGATGAGCAGGTGATCTATGCCCTAAGTTTTAAGTCAAATGGTTATTTAACTGTCATTATAAATACCTGTTGCATAATTTGTGGAAGCTCGGCAAACAACGCCTTTCTTCCGGCCTCATTGAATATCTTCTCCAAAGTGATGTCCTGAAGCGCGACGAGCGTCGTCTCCAACATGTCGAGCCCGGCCTGATTCGCGAATGTGAAAACCGGCAATGCCTGCATGGCGCAGCAAAATCGAAAACGTGTGAAATTTTTTATCACGTCGATTACGGCGAATTCGATAATCGGTGTAACATTTTTATTTTTTTTTACCTTCATCGAGCAGCAAAGCACGGCGTCAGAATGCTGCCAGAGCGATTTGAGAACGGAGTCGCTTCCTTCGGCCACCGGTTTGAGAAGCTCGACGCCTAAGAAAAATCTGGAGAAAAACAAAACCGATTAATTAGGTCCAATTGTTCGGGGATCGAGATTGTTTTTAAAAAAGGTTGTCTGTTCTTGACATCCACCTGTAGCTCTCGAAAATCCATCGGGCGAGCGTCTCCGCCTCCGGCGACCCCGGCGGCGGTTGCGCGGCGGCGTTAGGACATAGGCGAGAAGGAGACAGCGCCAGTGCGACGCGCTGAACGGACGAGATGATGCTTCGGACATACTGTCGAGCCATGGCAGCCACATTGTCCTGAAGATGCATCTCGTACGCGAATTGGAAGGCAATCGTCATCACTGACTTTGAGCTCCCAGAGCTCCTCGATTGATCGCCGGACGACCGATTTCCAGAAGGACCCACTTCGAGCGTCGACGCTAGATCGAGCGTACGGTTCGGGCTCGACGCGTCCTGCACCAGACCAACAATGAGTACTACATTGGAGAGTCATATGCATACATAGTTACAAAGAATTGTACTAATCTTACCACCTTCGAATCGAGCGGAATGATGCGAAAACCAGACGGGAGGAGAGGAGCGTCGTCGGAGAAAGAAGCGTCGATCGGAGCGAATACAAGCTCGGCACAGGTCCCGACAGCCGTTTCATCGACGCCGTTGCAAATCTGAGGAAATCGCGATGTAATAACGTATACAAACACTGGATAAATTTATCGAAAGTTCGAAACTGACTCACTTGCAAGAGGAATATGTCGCTAGGCATGATCACGTCATCTCGATACTGCGCCATGTTTTCGAGCCGAATCACTTCCATGAACTGTTCTTAGAAGGATTAGTCGAGGTTACGAAACACCGTAAACTTAGAATTTATTCGGTATCGATCGTGCGTAATAAAAACTTGCCTCTTCGTTCTCGATAGTGTGAGCCAACGGAAGAATGACCTGCCCGCCGTAGCACCCGACTCGGGACACTGGTAAATTGCATGAACCCGCTTTTACGGCGGCGGCGGAGTACGCGTCGATGCCGCTGTCAGCCCACTCCGATCTGTGCTCCCGAAGAAACCGGAGGAGTATAGCTGGAGGAACATTCTGCCGGAGTAGATGACGTTAAAACTTGTTTCGATCTATCGATGTTTTGAGACATCTATCCTTACTTGTAATAACATCGAAGCTTTCGCGCAGAGCACGCCGTTGCTAACGGACGTAAATCCGTTCGCGTAGGTCAGGAGCGATCCCATCAGCTTCCCCGGCGAAGAATTCACGTGGACGGTGACATCATCGATGCCGTCACTTTCGATCATCGTCCAGCCTTCGTCCGAGAATCCGTTGACGGCATCGTTGAAGCCTCTGTAGGTCGATACATTACATCAATAATGAGCGATGAACGATCAAATAATTAATGATCTTATTAAATGCACCTGCTCAATCGTTGTCCAAGAGCGCGCAAAGCTGCCGGGCGTCGCCCCCAGCCAGAGACATTAGGCTGAGTAACTTCTTGCGAAATTTGCCTCAATTGCCGCAATGCCTAACGGAAAATTCGATTAGTACATTGTAATAACTTCGATTTTTGCGGAATATGATTAGATCAATGGCCATACCGCTAAAGTTGTCCTCTGGGCGAGGAGCGTCGAGGATTCATACAAAGGGCGCAGCACTTCGGGCACGCTCCAAGGCTGCGATAACGCCGAATTATTAGGACATCGCGAAAACAGAGGAATTTTGAAAACAGGGGAAGTTATTATTACCTCTAAATCAATGTGATCGACGATATGAATAATCGATCCGCCGCCTTCGCAGGGCCTAATTAAGTATCCGCTCGGCAGCATTTCGCCGCGGACAAAATTCTGCACAGGCGGCATGCTCGGACCGTTTTGGGTGTTGTTTAAGGATCTTTCGCATACGACGAGGCTGCCGTCTTCTGTCACAGAGGTGTAGCGGAGCAGCCAGAAGTCGCGCGCCGGCGCCAAGGTTGTCGGAGCGTAGAGCTGAAATGAAACGTTAATTTTTTATTACAATTTGGAACAACAACATAATCCTTCGAAATTATGACAAGAAACTAAACCTGCATATATAGGAGCTCGATTGTCCCGCCGTTGCCGGTGGAGAGGACGTTCAGCACGTCGACGGCGCGGCAGTCGCGGTACCATGAAGGGCGGTCTTTGAGGATTTCAGCAACCTGTGTAGGATCGAAGAATTGGATTGTAATAAATGAACAAATCGAATTAGACGAGAACTAAGAAGGAAGAATAGAGTTAGCTCACGCGCGTGGGTTCGAGGCCGACAAGGCCGCAAGCACGCGACGCGACGCCGGTGCAACCGTATGAGATAGCGATGATTCCAATGGAATCCGGACCAGGCTGCAATTCGGACAACATTAATTTATTGATTAAGGAGAAAATTAATGTCGGATTCGTGGAAGAAGAAGGCGTGCAGTGTGTAGTACCTTCATCCCGGGCATTTGGACCCACTCGACAGCGGTTCCAGTGGCCTTCGATAGAAACTCTGTTAAAGTCTCCTCTGCAATGGACAAAAGCCTGTAGGGAAGAAGACGACGGCTCAGACAAACATCAGAGGTTAATTAATTGCTTTAATTTCGTACCCTGCAGGGCTGGCATCCCTAGGGGGATGTTGAGGAGTCAAGTGGTGCTGCTGGCCGCTCGTCACCACCGATTCGCAGCTGTTGTCGGTGGTTGTCTGAAGCGTCGCCTGCGACAAAACCTAACCTCAGTATACTTCAGATTATCGATCGATTGATTGATTGATGATTATGGTAATTGTTCTTACATTCTGGGTGTGCTGTCGGAAATAGCTGTTCTCGTACACCAACTGCGACACCTGCTTCTGGAGCCGATCGTTTTCCTCCATCAACAGCTTGTTCATGGCGGTTAATTTTCGATTCACTGCTTGTAGCCGCGACGCCTCTTTGCGTTGCTTCTCTCTGCATCTGTTCGAATTTCGTAGAATATCGTGTAATGAAATCAGAATCTGTGCGAAACCTAGCTCCTCGATCGATCGGATCTCGATCGAAACCCTAATTAATCCCCAAATTCCAAAATCTCATGAAATTTTGAAAAATTAATACATACATACATACCTTCTGTTTTGAAACCAGACTTTGATCTGCTTAGGCTCGATGTTGGAGAGGATCGGACATTCTCGGATGAGCTGCTGGCGGCGGAGAGAACTTGGTTTAGGACAGTCGTGGTAGAGCCTCTCCAGAGCTTCGACCTGCTCGGGAGTGTATCTCACGTACTTGCCGTTGTCTATATTCCCCACCATTTTGCTGCTGCTGCTGTCTTTGCAGGATGAGGTCACCGCCATCATACCTTAATTCAATCAAACCACCATTAATACAAAAAAAAAAAAAATGAAAGATAAGGGACGATGATGTTATGATATGATCGAATCGGAATAATTAAAACCTCGAAGCTAATCAACCCATCAGCAATCAATACTACAGAAGTAATTCAAGGCTCAGATCTTCATCTCTTACAAGTATTCTTATATAGATATATACACGTATATATGTATGTATCATGTATGTATATGTGTGTGATGATGATAAGAATATCTGATTCTCATGCGGCTTCTAATTAACTCAAGTTTCTTGAAATTTCCACAAAATCTTCAAATTCAAGAATTAGACCTCAAAGAACCCACCCTAATTTTCTCTCTCTCTCTCTCTCTCTCTCTCTATAATTTTCTCACTCTCTCTCTCACACAGATATGCACAGAATTAAACACACACACACACTAGTATGTATGTATATACCTGTGGGTGGGGTTTCTGGAAGAGGGTAGCTAGGTAGCTAATAACGTCGTGTTTCTTCAAAAGCACACAGCGTGAAGCACGAAACCCAGATCTTCCATAATCTGTCGATCACAAAACAAACAAACAAACCCTATTCTTCTCTCCCTCTCTCTAAAAATATCCTTTCAATTAATTCTTCCAAGAAACCCTAAAGATCTTACTCAATATATGCAAACAGCTCTCCAAGATTTCACGGGCAAAGGGCAGATTTTATTTATTTATTTGATGTGGGAGTGCGCGCCTCTCTCTTGTCTGTGTTCTAGAGAGAGAAAAAAAAAGAAAAAAAGAAAGAGAGATGATGAATATGGGGGGAAGTGAAAATCATCAGTTCGGATGTTCTTTTATTTTATTTTTTATTTATTTATTTTTTGGTGCTGGCTTTGCTTTCCGCTGTTGCTGTTTTCTTTTTGTGCTTTAGCCCCCACTTAAACTTTATTTTATTTTATTTTATTTTATATATTTAAGTGGGTTGGTTTTCTTTTTTTCCCAAATTTTGTTAATTAATTAATTAAGTGGGGTTTGGTTTAATTTCTTTATTAAACTTGTTGCAAGAACGGCTGTTTGTCCTCTCGGAATTCAATGATTTTGTAATGTTACCGATTAATTAATATCCTGGGAAAATCCACACCGTCCACTCCATATATCATCATCGGACGGCGTGGATGCAATGTTTATATATATATATATATATATATAACATCATTATTATCAAAATAATTATAAATTAAATCAAAAAAAAAAAAAAACAAACAAAAGGGGCTGGGCAGATCCCATTTGTAGGTGGGTTCTGGCTTACGTTAATTGATAGATACAGTGACACTCCTACCTTCCATTTTAGCATTTATTTGTCTCGTTTGAGTTCTTGGAAGGTCCCGGGACCAAGACCACACCCGACTCTAATACAAATGGTTCTGGCTTCGGGAGGTCCCGGGAGCCTCCAAGAAAATCATTGAATTTAAAGGAGAAGGAATTAGGTAGGGGTGGGGTGGGGGGTGGGGTGGGGTAAAAATGAAGGAAAGACAGAATAATGAGATGGGAATGCATGCGTCTGTCTCTCTGTATGTATATATATATTTGATTGTATGTATAGATAAATTTGTTTTGTATAAACTTTTGTTGTTTTCCCCATCATCATATCATATCATTGCTGATTATATATATATATATATATATATTTCATTGCAGTAGAAACATTCTGTTTGTCTGACATGACATTAACAAGATATATCATCTCTGTGTCTATTTCATTTTTCATTTTTATTATTATTATTATTATTATTATTATTATTATTATTATTTTGTAATTGTTTCATTAGATGCCCTTTCGAGGCATGCATAACTCCACATTGGCTTGCCTACTCTTTTGTGTAAATTTTATATATTTGTCGGATCCAAAATGACCGTCTCACCTACTTTGATGTCATCTCGAATGTTAAATGATCGTCTCACTTGATAGCTCGAACTATTAGAGAAGCGCAGTTATTAATAATATTCCCAACAATATTTATCCCCTCTTTTTGTAAAATATATATATAAAATATACTTAAAACATTATTGGAATTTCAACAAATATAAAACAAGATAGCAGTAGTAACTAGTATGTGTTAATTTTAAGTTTAATGTAAAGACGTTATTTTATGATCATAGTTATTAAATTCTAAAATAAATACTCCCTCCGTCCCGTAACAAAATATCTATTTTTTCATTTAGTCCGTCCCATAACATAGCATTTATTTCTTTTTTCTTTTAGTAAGTGTACTAACTACTTAACATTACAAATATTCTTACAACTTACAATATATTACACAAATGTCATTACCTTTATATCACACATAATAAGGTTATTTTACTCATTTATACTTTATTCATACTATATCCCAATATAATACTAATATTTCTAACACTACATGCAAAAAACAAATAAATATTTAGTTCCGGGACGAAGAAAATATATTAATTGCAGCGAATCTAAAATAATAAAATAGATATATTAATTTAGATTTAATCATTGAGTTAGACGGAATTTGATTCACTTTCAAATTACATCAACAATCATTAAATATATATATATGGTTTATTTGTTTGTTTGTTTTTAAATAAAAAAATATATTATATAAATAACATATCAAAATATTATTTAAATAAAAAATTTTAATCAAATTAAACCCCAAATTTTAAAATCCAAATCAAACAAGCCCATAGTTGATAAATAAACTAGAGAAGACAATAAAATTACAATAACTATATGCCAAATTTGAACTACTGTGTATATATATTTTCAAGAAAAGATAAGGGTTTTACTTGTCAGTGTCTTCCAAATAGTTTCTTGTACCATGCTATATTATACTCTCTCCGTCTCAAACATAATGCAATATTTCTTTTTCGATATATTCCAAATATTCTACAATATTTTTAAAATAGAAAATAATTAATTATATTTGTTAGAAATTTTGGGAAAAAATAATGAGATTGTCTTATTATCGTCAAAATAAGGAGCCTATATATAGACCATACAAAATAGACTCGATAGATTCAAATCTGAGTAATCTAATCTATGAATAAGATCAAATCTAGATATAAATCTACTAAATCTGAATATCTAAAATATCTCAACAATACTTAATCTCTATTCCACACTTTATCCCCTCACATCATCCAAATAAAAAAATAAAATATATATTTTTCTCTCAATCACATCACCTAATTTCTAAATTATCATACTTAATACTATTCGCCTAAAAACTCGCGTCGAAAGCAAATATTGCACTGTGGGGACGGAGGGAGTAATTCATTTCTCTCAAATAATATATATTGTATTCAACATAAACTCACAATAAATGTGTGGTTTTATTTTTATTTTTTCAAGTCAATGGAGGTTCCTATAAGTGACTGCCATCTTTAAACTGTAGTGAAGGCATGTCGTGTCGTGTCTAGTTTGGTTTGGTTTAGTCTGGTCTTGCCACTAAAATAAATTTTGAAAATTCGAACTTACATATGATCAATTGAAGTGGATATATCGCATATATATATATATATATATAATTAATTTATTTATTAACATATATATATATAATAATAATATATACTCCATGGCAACGGCAGTGGCAGACCAATTCAAGTGGCTACACACACCAACGTAGCCATCCATATCTTTCCCCTCTCTCTCTCTCTCCTCTTTCTCTCTCTCTACGTTTATTTTTACCATTTCCAACCACTCAATCTTAGACTCATTTCATTTCATACCACAATTCTTTTCCACTACAAATCAATAATAAAAATAAATAATAAACACATCAAACCCCCCCCCCCCAACCCCCTCTCTCTCTCTCTATATATATATATGTATCTGTATGTATAAAAGGATAAGATCTGAAGAAAAGTGCATGCATGTTTGCTTGCGCATGAATAAACAGAGAGTCTTATTAAAAGGGAAATCCTGAAATGATCATATATATATATATATATATTTATTTATTTAAAAAATTAGAAAAAATACAAAAATACAAAAAAAATAATAATAAATAAATAAGAATAGCGTGCAATTATGAAAAGAAGAAATAAAGGGTGGGGGGAACAGACAGACAGAGGGACAGACAGGCAGGCGTCCCAAAAATACGCGTGGAGTGTGGTTAACAAAGTTGGACCGGCCGGTCCGGATCCGACCGGATCAGAACCGTACCGTATCGTATCTGTGTGGACCCGCACGCGTGACCGCTTCCCATTGGCCTGCTGCTGCCACGCTGTCCCTTTACGTACTTTTAGTGCTCCGCGCCCCCACCATACTACGTTTTTTATTTTTCACCCCCACGCTAACACCTTTATTTTTGTGAAATTACTTATTTGCCCTTGGGTGGTTCGTGGGATCAGGGGTAGTGGATGGAATTGTGGATGATTGACCGATGATGTATGAAGTGGATGTATTTATGTATGTATATACGAATGAATACGGCGCCTTGGAATTATATTATTACTATTATATTTGTATTTTGTCGTTTTGTATGTAATGAATTGTATATACTCTCCTCTCTCGCTCACTCTAACGTATTTTTTTGAATTTTGCATTAAATTAAAAAATAATCGTATTATAATAACCAATAAAATTATATAAGTTTGGATAAATTATATAACAGCCCCTTATATTTTAGTAAAAATACATAAAATATTTTATATTTTATTTATTGCGTGAAATTCCTTGTGTTAGAGTAAAAATTGCATGAAACATCATCATTGTCCAAAACTGATATTTGGTTCTGAACAAAGACTTAAATTACGCAAGTTTTATACTAATAAAAAAATATAAAAGATCTTAAATAATTTTTTTGAATAAAATAAATAAATAAATAATTGATCAATCATTTGTTTTTATAGTTTTTATAAAAATCATATAGCAATTTGTCTCCGAAAACTATAAAACGAAGGATTAATCAATTATTTATTTATTTAATTTATTCAAATAAATTATGTAAGATATTTTACGTTTTTCATTTGTATAAAACTCACGTAATTTAAGCCTTTATTTAAAATCAAATATCAGTTTTGAACAGTGAGAGTGTTTGGTGCAAAATTTACATTAACATTGGGGGATTTTACACAATAAATAAGACAAAAGGTGTTTTCTGCATTTTTACTAAAACACAATGGAGTTATATAATTTACCCTATAAATTTTAATATTTTTGTCATTTAATTTTATGTATAAATTAATTATATACATTATGTTTACAATTTAAGTTAAAAATATTTGATATTAATATATAATTACTTTTACTAAAACAAAAAATATATATTTCAGTAGAATAAATGAGATAAAATTGTACATTGAGGAGCTTATAATTAATTATTACTTCTTTTATCTCAATTAAAAATATTTTTTTAATAAATTAAAAAATAATATTATTTTATTGATCTGTAAAAACATATAAAATACTATTAATATTTTTATCCTTTGAATGACAAATAAAAGAAATATTTTTCTAAAAATTATGAATATTTTAATATTTATAAATAAATCATTTTTAATATATGTAAAATGAATACAATGAAATAAACAAAAATGTTAAAATGAATATATTGAGGGGGGTTGTATAAAGCTTTCTTGCTCTGTTACAAATTAAATATAACTATTTTGTCATATTTTGGTTCTTTAAAAATAAAATATTTAATTTTTGATTTAATATACGTAAATTTTACTATACATATAAATACCATCCAAATCATATTTATTTACAATAATATTATTATTATTGGAGTGCAAATTCGAATTCTATATTAAAATATTTGAAGAAAAAATTTACCTCTTATAAATTTCACATGAATTACATTAACACGATACTGTCTCTAAAAAGTTCAAAAACAAATTATTTACTCTTTCTTAAAATATATCTATACTTTTACATATATAAAATGCTTAAATATCTGGTTTTAAACAATTAGATCATATTTAATTTATATCAGTCCAATGAAATTAATTAGAAACAAAAGGTTTGTTCTTTTGTATTTTATAACACAATTTTATCATTTCATTTTAATTTTTAAATATTATATTTAATACTTAATTTTATTTTTTTTTACAAATATCGCATCAAATAATTATTTTTATATTATAAATTAATTAATTGGAAAAGGTTATTCTTGATATACATGGAATGGAAGTCGGATTATTATTTTTTCAAATAATAAGAATAATAATAATTATTATTATTCATGTAAGTAGTGCGTCCAAGATTCATGGTATATAAAATAATTATGGATAAAAATTTTTGATGAACATTATGAACATGCTTATTTATTTATTATTTTTTTTATAAATAAATTTTTTATATTAAATATTAAAAATTGTGTTGATAATATAAACACAAATAAAATATTTAACTATCAATTTTTTTTTTTTTGAACAAATAGACCATATATACTATACGTTGTGTTAATTTGAGTATATATTAGTATTTTTTATACTACATTTGTTCTACCTGAATTGTTTTATTTACCGTAAATACAATAATTTAGAAAAATTATAATTCATAAGTAATTAAAAAATATATATTAATTAAAATAATTATATATTAAAATCATGATTATAATATTTAATTAAAATTAAAAAATTATAAATTATAAAATTTACCATTTAAAATTCCAATTAAAATGTATACTTATTTTCTAAATATAATAAACACATTATGTGTAACGGACCCAAAATTTTTTAGAATATTTAGGTGAGATGGAAAAAGTAATATGTATAAAAATTAGTATCGATCTAAAAAATATTAGATAGAATAAAATATTGGCCGAATTTATTTTAAAATAATTTTGGCCCATGATACGTTTTTGTCCCAAAATCCAATAGACTCTCTAAGCCCAACTTGGTTGGTCTATAATTTCCTTATTTAAATATGAGTATATTACTGGATACGGAAATTTAGATAAAGTATAATTAGTAAGTAACTAAGAAGTGTAATAGTAAACATAATTATTATTTAGTAAAAATAATTATAGATTAAGATTAAGATAAATAAATAGTTTAATTAAAATTAAGAAAATTATAAAATTCAAAATTTAAAATGCGATTAAAGTGCATAATTATATTTCCAAATATAGAAAAGACAAATTACGTGGAACATACGAAAATAAAAAAATAGGGACAAATTATATGGGACGGAACGAGTATTTTATTAAAAAGAATAATATTCCGTACATTTCTTTTCTAATATTGCACTGACTAAATAATAATAAATAAAATTGAAATCAAAATAAAATATATATATATATATATTTTTTTTTTTAAAAAAAAAAAAATCCCTAAAACTTTTCAATCTTATAATACTACAAATTTTAGGGTAATGGGATCAGGCCTTGGGCCGAGGCTACTACAAAGGTTCCAATTGATTTTATATTTTTATTTTTATTTTTATTTTTATATATTAAATTTACAACAAATGCTATAAAAAATAAAAAGATAATAAAAAAAATCCATTTAATATCATATTAAATTTACTATTTAAATATAAAATAAAAAGAAAGAACAAAATGAGACTTACATGTATATATTATATTCAATGCATACATATTTTTAAATGTAAACACGGGAATTAATAACCATTTTATCTCTAAAATAACATTAATACAAATAGTAAAAATAAAAAAATTATAAATAAATTACATTTTTTTTAAAAAAAAATATTATATTCAATCTATAATTTAACAAAAAAATTAAAATCAAAATACGAAAAAATAAAATAAAAAATTAACAAATAAACATACCATCATATCTTAAAACATGACACGATCTTATAAAGTTTTAGATTTTAAATATAAAATAAAATAAAGAAAAAATTAACGAGCATTGGATATGATATGTTTTTTTTAGAAAAAAAAAATTAATATAATATTTATTTGAAATAAAAAAATACTAATAATTAATGTGAGTTTATTTATTTTTTAAAAAATGTAAACAAAACTTTAATATTTATGAAATATATTACTCCCTCCGTCCCAATGGAATAGTCTTGTTTAACATTTTTGTCCATTCCAAAACAATAGTCTTATTTCTATAAATAACCATATCACTATATAACTACCCTTACTCTTTCATTATTATTACACAATTATCACTGATTTTTACACTAATACATTCACAAGGGCAAAAATGTCTTTTATTTATACTTTTTACCCACTATCAATATAATATCAATATTCTTTAAATCTCGTGCCCAATACAACTAAGACTATAGTTCCGGGACGAAAGGAGTATAATTTAGTAGGCTTAAATGCTTGTACCAAAATGTCCAAAGCCTCTTCAACAAAGAAAATCCAGCCCAAAATCACTGGCCCAATATTAATGGTCTTAAAACATCACAATAATAGAAAATAAAATAAATTAACACTTTCTTTTTTTTTTTTTTTTTTTTAAGTAAAAATGTACAAAACACCATCTTTGTCCAAAACTTGATATTTGGTTCTAAATAAAAAACTTAAATTTCACAAGTTTTTATATAAATAAAAAAACGCAAAATATTTTAAATAATTTTTTTGAATAAAATAAATAATTGATTAATCATTCATTTCATAATTTTTGGAGACAAATTATTACCTGATTTTTATAAAAACTATAAAAATAAATGATTTATCAATGATTTATTTATTTATTTTATTAAAAAAATTATTTAAGATATTTTACATTCTTTATTTGTATAAAACTTGTGTAATTTTGGTTTTTATGTAAACCCAAATATCAATTTTGAACCAGGATGGAGTTTCATGCAAACTTTATATTAACAAGGGTTTCACGCAATAAATAAAAACACGAGATGTTTTGTGTATTTTTTACTAAAATATAAGGAGTATTATATAATTTATCATAATAATAATAATAATAATTGGGATGATTTCTTATTGTTTTTTAATTTTTAATAATAAAATTTTAAATTGAAATATTTATTTGATGAGAGATATTGACGATATTTTATATGTAAAATTTATTTTTAATTTAATATAAAAAAATAAAAAATGCATATTTTCTATAATATTTTTGAAATAATTTTTAATTTTTATGAATAATAAAAAAATAGATGAAAATCCTCCAAACAAACAAATCTTTCATTTAAAAATATTTGCCTAAATACTTTACTAAATTACTATAATAGGGATTGTTTAGTTTGAGTAATTAGAATGGAGTATGCTATGTTATTCATTCTAATTATATATTTACTATATATTATTATAGCTCGAAATAAAATAAAATAAGATATAATAGTATTAGAAAATAATATTATTATTTTTAAATATATATTTTATTAGAAAATACGGGTACTAATTTTTTTTGTTTTTTATATTATGAATGGTAGAAAAAAATAAAAGAACAAACCCGTGTATATATACTTTAGAAAAATGATAACTAGTATTTGCATTTTAATTTAAATGTATAGACTATTTTATGTAAATTTTGGTAAATAATTCTGATGCACAATTTGGTTTATTGCATATTTTGTATATTGATTGTGTTTATATGTTATAATTTGATGTGAAACCTATCAACTTGTGGTTGAATTTTATAGTGTTAGAAAAGAAAAACTTAAATAAAGAATTTAAGGGTTTATTTTTTTTGTAATTTAAATTTAAATTAATAATTTTTTTTTCCTGTGTAGTGTTTAATAAAAATATATTATTTTTTTTAAAAAAAATATCATATCAATGTTGGAATAGATAATTTTCTATTCATAATTTAAATTAATATTTTCTATTGAAATTTCATTACTTCCTTTTATTTTACTTTTCACTAATTTAAATTGAAATTTCAATTAAAAAAATATATATTTTTCTTTCATAAAACATCACATAAAAAAAAAAAAAAAAAAAATTATTCGTGGCAAAATTGAAATAAGAAATTCCAAATTCAAATGAAAGTCAAATAAACCCTAAATTTCTTTGGTTGATTGATATTTGTGTTAATTTGGTATTCCATGCTTACAATTGTTTTATATAATCTTTTATCGTAGTCAGATTTTTTAGATTATTCATAAAAATTTGTGTCAATCGAACATTTGTATTTATAATTGTATACTTATTTGATAAAGTGGTAAGTAGATTGACAAAATTTGCCTAAAAATTGTATGATCGAAAATCAAATTTTATTATTATTATGATTATTATTATTATTATTATTATTTTAATTGATTAAACGTTCAAATTGAATTTTTCCTCGTACTTTCAATTGAAGAAATTTTTCTATGACGGCACATAGTTTATTTTTTAAATTAAGGATGTGGTTAATTAATTGTACCAGTACCACTAATAAAGTAAGAAAAAAAATTAAAGTGTTTGATCGCATATAACGTCTATAATCAATTTATTAAATAATCAACAAAGTTATTTCAAATCAACGATCGAATATTTAATCCAAATTTGTGTTCATTTCTTGGGTTAGAGATTTATCATCATTTTATGCATATTTTTTTTATTTTATTTCCTAATGCTTTATATTATTATGTACTGTTTTAAGTAAGAAAATGAATATTAGACAATAAAAATAATGTTTTGAGTAGTAAATATAGTTTATGTATATTATTTTAGATAAAAATGGATATTAAATATAAAATTAAGCATATAATATCTTAATAATTGTTCTTTAGTTATATATAATTCTTAACAAAAAAAAAATCATATAATATATTTTTATTTAGAATATTATATTTTACATGATTTTTACTTCAATTTTCACACCTATAATTTTTCAATCAAGTAATGTAAGAAAAATCGAAATTCAAAATCATTCCTAAATTTTGAAATTAAATTACAATATAATCCTTAAAAGTGAAGGTATTAAATTATTGAAATGATTCTATTTTTATACTGAAAAAGGATTGGATTTATTTAATTAATTATCTGTTGATGAGAAAAAGCATTTGGTATATTCTATTTTAAAGATAAAATAAAATAAAAATTATACAGTGTAGAAACAGGGGGCATCCTGTCCACGTGATTACAGGTGCGGAGCATTAGAGGCACGTGACCGAGGATCGCACGTGCTCACACGTTGCTGCAATCCGATTGGTCCGTGAAGACCGACGGATACTTGCCACGTGTCATTGACCCTTTACTTTTGGGCGCTGCTGTCACATGCTGAGCTGACACTCACCACCCACTGTCACGTGCGTTTTGGACATTCATATTTACATAAGCTTTACTTTCTTAAAACCTTTTTTTAATTAATTATTACCAATACACACGTCGTAGTAATTGCAATTTAATAAAGTATTATTATTATTATTATTATTATTATTATTATTATTCAGAAAATAAAATTAAAAATAATTCGGGTCAAACAAAAATTTAAATAAATAAATAAATAACCATAGTAATTTTAGTGAATTAACTAAGAGAATTAAAATTACAATTAAAAATAAATAAATCAATTACTCCATTTGTCCACAAACTAATGTCCTACTTTCTTATTTGGGACGTTCAATAACTATTGTCTTATTTCCTTTTTTAAACACAAATTTTACATTTTTACCCTTCATTCATTTATTACAAACTCTACTATACAATTAATGGCAAATTTGTCAATTCATAACAAAAAAACAATCACCTAAAAAACCGTACAAATATCCTTTAGGACAATAGAAATTGGACCGATGGAGTATTATAAAAAAAAAACAATAAGATTTTGCTGCAAAGGCTTGGATGGATCACCGACTAATCAATTTATTGCACAAGCTTTTTTTGCTTTGTTTTTTGTTTTTTTGTTTTTTTATATGAATTTCATTATTTTAAACACTATATAATTTTGTCGGTAAAATAAAAATTTATTAGTTTTGTACATATAATAATATTATATCAAACTATTATTTCACATACAAAAATAAAAATACAAGACAAACACTCCTTTTATCTATTTAAATGAAAAGAAAACATCACATATATAAGCCTATTTGGTTATAATTTAGAACTATACTT
Organism: Andrographis paniculata; assembly: GCF_009805555.1. Taxonomy (NCBI): domain Eukaryota; kingdom Viridiplantae; phylum Streptophyta; class Magnoliopsida; order Lamiales; family Acanthaceae; genus Andrographis; species Andrographis paniculata. The sequence goes on from NW_026137589.1 coordinate 3,350,752, forward strand.
TCAAATTTATTTTTTTTTATTATTATTTTTACAAATAAATTTTTTAAAGAGAAATTATAATATTTTATTTATATCACTCATAAATATATATATATTTAAAATTCTTAATTTGTGCATTAACTAATTTTTGGTATTAATTATGTATAGATGCATGCTTTATATAAAATTATTATTATTATTATTACAAAATAGCATTCATATTAATTTAAATAATCTACTTGGTGTAACGCAATTTTATTTAATTTTAATATCTATAAATACTTGATATTTTTTTCTCTAAAAAATTAAATATAAATGAAAATATCTGACTTGACCACATTTATCATTTTCATTTTTCTTGTGTACGTTTTATCTTGATTTTTACAATTTTGCAATATCTAAAACCTTCAAAATAAATTTACTACAAAATTACATCTCATTACTCAATAAAAAAAAAATAATCCCAAACTTTTAACTACAACTTATTACGATCAACCAAATGTAACTTTTTTAATTTATTTACTACTCCCTCCGTCCCAGATACCGTGTCTGCTACACTGTAGACACGGTATTTTAGGAGGGGTGTAATTAGTAGATAATTAAGAATGTATCAGTAATAATAATTATCTTATAATATAAATAATTATAAATTAAGATTAAGATAACTAATTAGTTTAATTAAAATTTAAAAAAATAAAATTTAAAAATTTAAAATGAGATTAAAGTGTGTAATCATTTTCCAAAAAAAGAAAATGACATGGTATGTGGGACCGACAGAAACGACAACGTGGACATGATATCTGGGACGGAGGAAGTATGGTATAAATCACGACATGAATTGAGGACAGTAGTAACACATTATCCAGTCCTTGTCCGTCACATAGGGATTGGAGTCAACCACTGCCACGTGGCGTTTTGACGTGGCAAACATCTCACCATCCAACGCAGTGCGGCAGAATCTGGACCGTCCGTCGCTCTATTCCCGCCGTTCTACAATATTCTACACGGAAAATTAAATTTTATTGAATATTACTCTATTTATATTACTCCATATTGTCGTTTTTGTCCGTCCCACATTCCATATCACTTTCGTTTTTTGGAAAATAATTATATAATTTAATATCATTTTAAAATTTTTAATTTTTTTTAATTTTAATTAAACTAATTAGTTATTTTAACCTTAATTTATAATTAGTTATATTATAAAATAATTATTTTTACTAATACATTCTTAATTATTTACTAATTATATTTATCCTAAATTCTCGTATCTACAGTGACCTAGACATTCAACGTGGGACGGAGGGAATATAATTTATAACTATGTGTGTAATTATTTTTATTCTTTACGACCATATCTAGTAGTATTATGCAATATGTAAAGCCTATTTAAAAATGATACAGTGTAACTATTTTAATTTATTTTATCTAAAAAGAGATTTCTTTTATATATATATTATTAAAAAATAAAAAATAAAAAAAAATAAATAGGGGGCGTGGGTGCAATGCACCAACCGCATAGGATGGGACGAAACGACGACACAGTTGATAAGCAAAAGACCATTCCCCCAACATGAACATTGAACATCACGTGTGGTCCACCCACCGGCAAAGTCACTCTTGAGGGTAGTTTCGTAATTTCATATGTCATGTAATAATTATAGGTTTCGCATCTCTAATCCTACCCCTTCGCAAAATTTATGCTCGTTTTAATGGTATGGATTTCAATTAATATAATACTCTCGTGCGTTCATAATAAATTATTTATTTTTTTATTTTAATTTGTCTCATTTTTTAGTAGTTGTACTATCTATTTAACATTACAAATACTTCTACAACTTATAATATATTACACAAATGTCATTATTTTTATATCATATTATAATAATAAGGTTACTTTTGTCATTTCTATATTATTTTTAATATATATCAATATAATACTAATATACCTTAAACTACGTGCAAAAATAAAATGGATACTTATTTAAGGGACGGATACTCCTTCCGTCCCACATATATTTATTCCTATTTTTTATTTTCGTTCATCTCATATAATTTGTCATTTTATTTTTTTGGAAAATTGATTATACACTTTAATCATATTTTAAATTTTAATTTTTTTTTAATCTTAATTAAACTATTTAGTTATTTTAATCTTAATATATAGTTATTTTTATTATATAATAATTATTTTAACTAATATACTTCTTAATTATTTACTAATTATATTTTACGTAAATTCTCGTATTTAATGTAATTTACTGGCCCATATTATCTAACATGGAGAGAGTAGTATTTTGGAAAATATATGCATAAGTTAACGATGCGAGAAATTTATTTGATAAAATGAATGTATAAGTAGTGATAATATACAATTATAAATAATTATAACATTAAAAATATATAAAATTTATTTAATATAAATAAATTAAAAAGAAAACATGTGGAAGAGTTACTTACATTTAGATAGTAGAATGAATCACTTTAAATTACAATCGAGGAAAAAATGATTTTTTTTTTTTTTTTAAATTCCAGTACAACCATAGTTGTTCATATAATTCAGATTTGTGTCGTAGTTTGAATTTAATTTCAAATTCTAAATTAATTTAAATTTTTATTTAAATAATATTTTGATAGGATATTTTGTCCGATAAAATACCTCAGACACCCCGCCACATTTCATTTTTGTTATGTCCCAAACACCATGCAACATTTCCAAAATAGGAAATAATTAATTATACATAATATCTATCCAACACTTTATCCCCTCACATTATTCAAATAAAATAATAAAATATATATTTCTCTTTCCATCACATCACCTAATTTCTAAATTATCCTACTTAATACTACCCACCTAAAAATCCGTGCCAAAAAGTAAATGTTGCACCTTGTTTGGAACGGAGGGAATACTATATTTTAATTGAAAAATATATGAGATAAATAATTATGATTTCAATTTAAAATCACGACTAAATTTTGTAGAAGAATTGAAAATTAATGTTTCATAATTATTTAAATATATGACAAAATTGCTCATATATTGTTGTGGTTTGGAAATTCAATGTTTTCGTTAACTTTAAAAAATTGCATAGTGTTCATTTATACTTTCAAAAATTTTGTATAAAACTCTCGCCATGCAAAAAAATATTGACGAGAAATCAATTTCTCATTATACAAAAAATATAAAAAAAAGTTTCATATCATATTTTTAAAGCTAAGGAAGTGTAATGCAATTTTTTTAAATACATAAAAAATTTATGCTGAGTTTCAAAATAAAAATTATTAATAATTTTGGCAAAATATGTTTGTTACTCGTTATTACACATTCATTTTATTTTTAATTTTTTTCTACTATGCATTATTTATCGTTTTTCATTGAATAGTATTTTAGTATATAAAAGAACAAGACGTTTAAAATAACTATTTAATTTTTTTAAAAAAAATCAAGACCAAAACCTATTTTTGTTTTTTTTCTTAGATTAATTTTGATATTTAATTTAAATGATGATTTTGACATAATATATTTTAAGATAAAACAATATATTTATTTTATTAAATATAAATAGTGCATAATAAAAAATACTGAAACAAAATTCTAAAATTCTTGTATTCTATATACTTTCACACATATTACATCAAATATTTCATATAAAAAACTAAAAAAAACTCATAACCACACACATACTTCCCTTTTCTCCCAAAAGAGTTAGTCTTATTTTTTCATTTTCGTCCATTCCAAAACAAATTGTTTTGTTTCCTTATTTAGTAACTGTGGTCCGCACTTTATAACAAAATTATTCTTATTTTTTCAAACTATCTAAATTATTACTCTAATCTATTTTTTAAAATCTTTCAAAAAGTAAGGGCATTATAGTCTTTTACATTCTACTTTATACCAACTTTCAATTAAATACTATTATTCCAACTCCCAACAAGACATTTCTTCTGGGACAGAGGGAGTATTAGATAGTTTTATTTTTATTATTATTATTATTATTATTATTATTATGTTTAAAAATAACACTTTATACGGAAAGACACAATTAGTTAATACCCATTCGTCCATTTTATAAATATAATCCCTATGTCTCACATAATATGTCCTTATTTTCTATTTTTGCCCGTTCCACACAACTTGTCCTTTTTATTTTTGGAAATATAATTATACATTTTAATCACATTTTAAATTTTAAATTTTATAATTTTTTTAATTTTAATTAAATTATTTAGTTATCTTAATCTTAATCTTAATCTTAATCTATAATTATTTTTACTAAATAATAATTATTTTCACTAATACACTTCTTAATTATCTACTAATTATATTTTACCTAAATTACCGTATCTACAACAATAAGCCGAAAATATGTGGGACGAAGGGAGTAGTATTTATTTTCTACTAACTTTAATAAATATTACTATATTTTAATAATACTAAATGATAATTTTGAACCTAATTTTTTCCCCTTATGATGTAATAAAATTATCATAAAAATATTAATGTAAGTAAATATATATATATATATATATATTGTGGGGTATTAATTTGTAATATATATCAATACTTTTGTTTGAATAATAAAACGACAAAATTTATATTTACCAACTAGATAATGGAGTAATATATATTTTTTTAGAAAGTATTATACTCTATTCGTCCCGAAAGAAGAGCACCGTTTGCTTTTTGTACTTAAATTTTTGAATATCAGTATTATATTAGTTTGTAGTAAAAAAAACAAAAATATCCTTAGTACTGTGTTATAAAAGTGATGACATTTGTATAATATATTATAAATTATAAAAGTATTTATTATGTTAGATATGTAATACGGTTACTAAATTATAAAATTGTACCATTATTTTAGTATAGATAAAAATAAAAAATAGTATCCTTCTTACGAGACAGACAAAATATTACTTATTCTCCTCCTTAAAATTATGTCACTAGAATTTTGGCATACAAACTTTACTTATAATAAATAATTTATTTACTTACAATTTTATTATTATTTAAACACTAATTTTCTATTTATTCTATTTTTTTATTAATTATTTAGTAAAATTTTAATAATAATCCACTTTACCTGTTACCTATATCATTTTAATATTAAGATATTATTACTTTTTAGTTTTCGTCTTTAACCAAATTTATAGTACCTTTTTGCTTCCGAAAGAATTGTCCACATTAATATGAATATAGAAATTTAAGTAAATTATAATTAGTTAATAATTTTAAAATATATTAGTAAATATAATTATTATAAAATAAAAATAATTATATATTGAAATTAAGATAAATGAATAATTGAATTAATATTAAAAAAAATAAAAAATTATAAAATAAAAAATGTGACTAAAATATATAATTATAATTTTTTTTTAAAGAAAAATTATATAAAATGAATTGAAATATACAAAATGAACAATTTATGCAAAACACAAGTAGTATAATTTCATGGGAGGGGACTATATAGTACTCCATCCATCTTCCTCTAAGGTCATTTTACATTTTGATTTATTGTACTTAATATTAAAATTATTCTTATATTTGTATAATTTTTCATACATATGTCTTTCTGTTATTATTATAAGACATTAATGAAAATATTTTTATAATTTTTTCTTAATTTGTACTATATTTTGATATAATATTCCCTTCGTCCAAGCAATAAGTATATATTTACTTTTGACGCTGAGTTTAAAAAATAATAGTATTTTCATTATAGTTGTAGGTAAAAGTAGTGTAAAAATAAGGATATTTGTGAAAAATAATGATATGATGTAAAATAAAGATATTTGTAAAAAAAATAGAATATTTAATTAAATAATTACTTTATAATTCAACTTTTTAAAATAAAAATATGTATACTCTTTAAGTTGGATGGAAGGTGTAATTAATGTTGGTAGAGGCGGCTGGATGTAGTATTTTGTTTTGATTGAATATTTAATTTTAGATTGTTTTCAAAAATTTTAAAAATTGAAAACTCCAGAAAATGATTAGTTAAAATTTGTATTCTATTAAAACCCACTAGCTATTACTATAATTTGCCGGTTCTTGAAAGTGCCCCATCTCCATCCTCAGCCATAATTTCTCCTCCATTTCCAGAATTTTAGCTCCACTTTTGCCCCCTCGCCACCCCCACCCCACCCCCTCAATCGGAAATAAACCCCTCCCCTCACTTCTCTCACTCTACTTTCTCTCTCGCTCTAAACAAGACACAACCATCGTTTCTCCTAATTAACTAACTTTTTTCTTATCCCATTTTTGGGCGCGCTTATCTATCTATGGAGACGCCGGAGTTTATCGAGGCGGCCACTTACTTCGAACCGGAAAAGCGACTTTCCGATGGTGACAATTTCATCGACGTGGACGACCTCCTCGACTTCCCCGCCGACGACGCCGCCGGCGGAGGAACGGCCGCCGCCGGAATTGAAGCCGCCATGACCGGGCTGTCCACTGACTCCTCCACCTCCTCGGCGGCGCTCGACAATTTTCACGCCGCCGACAATGGCGGTGGCCCCCGCGGAGTCGCCGGCGACGCCCAATTCTCTAACGACCTTGCCGTTCCGGTAAGTAATTGATTAATTTCGTCCTTTTTTTTTTTTTTCTCAGCTGAGTACGTTACTGTATGTCATTTTAATGGCTTCCTTTTATTTTGTCCGTGCGATTTCTTGAGGATTGCTTGTTTGTTTGGTTTAATCTGTTTTTGATTCTTGAAAATTTGAAATTATACGAACTTGTTTTTTTTGATCAGTACGATGATTTAGCTGAGCTGGAATGGTTGTCGAATTTCGTCGAAGAATCGTTTTCAAGCGAAGATTTGCAGAAGCTGCAGCTGATACAAGGAATGAAGGCGGCTCGAACCCACGAAATTTCGGGTTCGGGTTCGGGCTCTCACCATTTGTATCAATTCCAGCCCGAGCCCGCCCGGCAGGGCCCACCGATGTTCAATTCGGAGCTGCCGGTGCCGGCGAAGGCCCGGAGCAAGCGGTCACGCGCCGCTCCGGGAAACTGGACTTCCCGGCTTCTGGCGGTGTCGCCGAACCCTTCTTCCACCGGCGCTGCCGCCATTTCGTCGTCGTCCGGGGACTCCGACGCTGCGGCGGCGGGGAAGTGCAAGACGGTGAAGGCGGCGGTACAGAAGACGAAGAAGGAGGCGGCGGCGCCGGAGAATTCGGGTTCCGGCGAGGGGCGAAAGTGCCTCCACTGCGCCACCGACAAGACGCCGCAGTGGAGGACGGGTCCGATGGGGCCGAAGACGCTTTGCAATGCTTGCGGAGTTCGGTACAAGTCAGGGCGACTGGTGCCGGAGTATCGGCCGGCAGCGAGCCCGACGTTTGTGCTGACGAAGCACTCGAACTCCCACCGGAAAGTTCTGGAGCTGCGGCGGCAGAAGGAGATGCTCCGGGCACAGCAACAGCAGCAGCAGTTCCTCCACCACCACCACCACCACCACCAGAATATGATGTTCGACATGGCCGCCAACGGCGGCGGCGACGACTATTTGATCCACCAGCACATCGGACCTGATTTCCGGCAGCTGATTTGATCGGCGGCGGCCGTCAGTGAGGTTTAATTTAATTTTAAATTATAATTTTCTAGATTGAGTATTGAATTCTAACTAGAGGCCTCCGATTCGAATTTTGTAGTTTTTTTTTTTTTTTTAATATAAAAAAAAAAAGTGTTCAAGTGACTAATTGATTAATTAATGTACTTTTGCCAAAATGTGGCAAAATTCTTGAACCAAAATTTCTTGTTGTGAAGAAGTACTTGCTTGTTTATTTAATTTTCTTGCTTGTGCTTTAGATTGATCCTAAATTGAAAATTAGGGTTTTGCTTACTTGATTTTTAAATTTTTTTTTGGTGAAATTAAAAGCATTGAATATAATGTTTTAAATAAAAACTTAATAATAATAACAACAATTTTAAATAAAATTAGTGCCTAAAATTTTTAAAAATCCATGAGCAATACATAAACAATGGGCTTTGTTTATTAATTCCTTAGATTTTACTAGTTTCAATTTTTTACTATACAATTCACATTGTTCTATTAAAATGGAGCATTGTTTTCTTAAATAATAATTATATTTAAATCAAAATTTAAAGCCAAACTTCAAGTATACAAATCATATTATTTATACTAATTTTAAAATGATCTAAAACAAATCACAAATTTGGGATATTTACTCATAAAATTTTGATTTTGATTTTGAATAGTAAAATTTTGAATTGAAATAGACGTTTGATGTGATATAAATATATATCGATGTGATTAAGAGTTTGTTTGGTTTTTATTTGCCAAAAAAAAAAACTTCTGTGACCATACATGCTGAATAGTAATATATATATATATTTAAAATCCGATTCAATTCAAACAGCCCCTAATTAAGTTAATTAAAAAATTGGATTAGTTGAATTGTAATTTAATTAGATAAATGTGTCGTGGCCCCGTAAAAAGAGTTTAAGAATTAATCCCTCCATTTTAATACAATGGTCTTATTTACCATTTTTGTCCATCCTAAAACAATAGTCTTATTTATATAGATAATCATATTGCCATAAAACTACTCATACTTTTTCATTTTTATTACACAATTGTAACTACTTTTTATACTAATATATTCACAAGGCAAAAAAGTCTTTTATCTATACTTTTTAGCAACTACTAATATAATATCAATATTTCTTAAATCTCGTGCCCAATCCAATTAAGACTATAGTTTTGAAACGGCGCGTATAATGGTTACATCGACCACATGAGAAATTTTCTTGAATTATATATATATATATGAATGAGGATTAATACATAGTCAAATTTTGCAATCATATATAGTCCGTGCATTTATTATTTTATGAAATTTAACAACCATTTGACGGATACGTTCATGTCGGTAGCATTTATATTTATATTTATATTTATATAAAAGATATAATGTCCAAAAATTTAATTTAATTTGTGGATTTTTGTAGTGGCACATTGTAACATGTCCCAAGACGTGCAAGGGTGTTCTTGATAAACATATATATAGGCATTGGATAAGAGTTGTTTATTGAAGTCATGATTTTACGCAATACTATTAATTAAATGTAAGTTAAATAAAATATTCCCTCCGTCTCATAACTAGATATCCATTTGCTTTTTGCACGTAGTTTTAGAAATATTAGTATTATATTAGGATTCAGTAGGAATAAAATATAAATGACTAAAATAATCTTATTAATATGTGTGATATAAAAGTAATGACAATTGTGTAATATATTGTAAGTTGTAAGGGTATTTATAAGGTTAAGTAAATAGTACCGTTACTAAAAAAAAAAAAAATGAATACTTTGTTATGAGACAGACTAAAATAAAAAAAATGGATACTTTGTTATGGGACGGAGGAAGTATATGGTCTCCCCCGTCTCACTTCAAAGTATTTTTACTTAGGGTAATTCGTTGATTTATGAATTTTTTTCAAAAATTACTATTCATCAATTTTTTTTTTCAAAAACATCAAAATTAATTTTATATTCAAAACATCATATCAACACCTATTTATATCACATCATACCACTATTCCAGTTCAAAATTTTTACATTTCAAATTACAATTTAAAATCCAAATTCCCAATCAAACACACCCTTAGCGAAAGTGTGTAAAAAGTTGACTTTTTTTTTTCTATATATAAATTAATTATATGTGTAATAGTGTATTTATAATTTAAATAAAAATTAAAAAAATTAAATATTAGTATATAATTAGGTTTACTAAAATCGAAAATAAATATTTTTGAATAAAATAGTAAAAAATAATAATTTGAGTGGAGACGGATTGAGTATATAAAATATATATACAAACAATTATGTATTACTTCGTTCGTTTTATGTTTTTATTTATATAATTTTTAATAAAGTATTTTTTTTTCTTTTGAAAAAATATATAATTTTAATACCTAAAGCGTCAAACTATAATTGTTTGTTAACTTTGTATTGTTGGATAAATATATTTTTTATGTTAATTATAAAAGCATATGTTATTAATAAAATTAATATTTTGTGTTGAATAGTTATTTTTATAAATAGAAAAAATACATATATATATTATATATTATATATTATATTAAAAATTAATATTATATTTATTTAATAATATTTATAAAAAATTTGAAAGAAAAAAATGGAACTCAAATCACATATATACTACTATCCAACTCATACATTTTTTTAAGAAAAATGAAGTACTACCTTTATCTTTTTTTTATGTTACTGTATTTAACATTAAAAGGATTTTTATATTTGTATAATTATTTTTACAATTTTTATTATATTAGTATTACAAGACACTAATAAAAATTTTTTTTGTCATTTTCTTTAATTTGTACTACGTTTTGATATAATAATTAATATTCAAATATTAATACGCAAAAAGTAAATATGACCCTTAAATATATATATATATATATAACTATAATTAAATTTGTGGACACAGGAAATTCCAACCTCAGCAAGATATGTGAATTTCCCAAAAAATTTACAGAGAATGTTACTTAATAAAAATATAAATATAATTATAGCAAATATATTTGTGTATGTGGTGACCACTCTTATTTATTTATACAATTAATTAAATTAATTAAGTTTAAGCCAATAATAATAGATACAGTCATGTATATCTATACTTATTATTATTATTATTATTATTTAATATTTATTAAATATTACAGCTACGGTGGATCCTCGTATTCTGAAATCCGTTGGGTGTGTTTCTTAAATATCAACAAATTGCACAGAATTCAATTTTATCATATCATTGGTTTTCGTTAATTTAATTTAATTTATTTCATTTTTAAATAAAGGTTATTTTGGAATTGCCTCCTCTTATCACTCATGCATGTGACAATCCCCTCCATTTCTCTAATTTATTTAATTTTAATACTTCCTTCGTTCCCGGTGCAAGATTATCGTTTACTTTTAGCACGTAAATTTTTGAATATTAGTATTATAATGGATTTTAGTGAAAAAAACGAAAATGCCCCTACTAGTATTGTGTAATATAAAAGTAATGACATTTGTGTAATACTCCCTCCGTCCCATGTAATATGGGTGTATTACCGTAGACACGGAAATTTAGGTAAACTATAATTAGTAAGTAATTAAAAAGTGTATTAGTAAAAATAATTATTATTTAGTAAAAATAATTATAGATTAATATTAAGATAGAGTAAATAGTTTAATTAAAATTAACAAAATTATAAAATTTAAAATTTAAAATGCGATTAAAGTGCATAATTATATTTTCAAAAATAGAAAGGACAAGTTACGTGGGACGGACGAAAATAGAAAATAGGGACAAATTATGTGGGACGGAGGGAGTATAACGTAAGTTGGAAGAGTATTTATTATATTAGTTAGGTAGTACAATTACTAAATTAGGAAATGATAACCTTATTTTGGAACAGACGAAAATAGAAAATGACAACCTTTCGATGGGACGGAGGGAGTATTCTGTACCCATATTTCAAAATTAGGGTATAATTAATTAAATTAAATTAATCATGATATATAGATATTTTTCAATTTATTTTTTTGGCAGTGAGTGATCCTAGGCGTTGGTGATCCATAGACCACATAGAGGGCAACACTACTGTACTTCAAATTTAATTTAATTTAATTTTTTTTTTGGAATCTTAATTTGAATAATTTGATTTATTTAATTATTTATGGATGAATATTTTTTAAAGTGCAATTTTTCTGAATATCGATGTACTATATTTTGTCACAGAGCTAGGGTTTGAATAATTTAACTAGTGATTCCTTCCCAGCATGTTACATATAAAAATTTAATTATAGTATTTACAAGATATAATATTTTTTTAAGAATTTTATTACTATATATTTATATATATACATATTTAATTGATTGCTAAAATTTTAATTTATTAAATATAATTAAGAGCGACAGTGAAGAGCTGGAAAGGGATTTTTAATTCAGTGGGACATTTTTTCAGTCTATCACATGACTGATTATAATATTTTCAAAATTATTTAAATATTCTGATTTCAGAATCAACCACCAACTTCTTAATATTCATTTTAACTACATTATTAAATTAAATATTACATGGACTATTTAAATTATATAAATAAATAAATTATATATATATTGGGTGCATGCACATGCAAGGCACGTGAGCTCGGTGCCGCGACCTATGGAGGTGGTCATTATCCGAAGGAATTAAATATTGCAAATATACATTTCTTATAATAATAATAATAATAATAATAATAATAATAAATGCACAAAGATTCTAGTGTATCTTGAATGTTAATTTAATTAATTATAAATTAAAAATTTGTAAGTAATAAGAGGAAGTTACATTTTTTTTTTAATAAAATTTAATTTAATATAATAATAATGGAGTGTACGAGACAAAAAAGTACGAACAATAGGATGTTATATATATTTTTATTATCGACTAAATTTATGTACAATTTTATTTATAATAAAAGAATTTATTCACTCGTGATTGTGTTAATCTTACTCCAACAAATAATAACTAATTAATCACTATTTTTTTACTTATCCCATTAATAGTAAGTATATACAAATTATAATACATGTCCGCCTCTAAGAGTTATATTTATCTTTTGCTTCATTATATTTAAAATTAAAAATATCATTATATTTGTATAATTTTGTGTACAAATATTATTATATTAATATTATAAAACACCAATAAAAATATTTTTTTGTCATTTTTTTTTTAATTTATACTATGTTTTAATATAATAATTAATATTAAAAAATCAACACGAAAAAATAAAACAGGTTCTGTCTATCGGCAATGGATACATTGATAATAATAATAATAGTATTTTATTCGGTAAACTATGAAAGTGTGTAAAAAAAATATTTTTTAGTTGATGTTATATTTTATATAAAAAAATTATACTTCATCTCCGTCCCATAAATATAGTCTTAATTGGGTTGGACACGAGATTTAAGGAATATTGATATTATATTGGTAGTTGGTAAAAAATATGGATAAAAGACTTTTTTGTCCTTGTAAGTGTATTAGTGTAAAAAGTAGTGGCAATTGTATAATAAAAATGAAAAAATATGGATAGTTTTATGGTGATATGGTTATTTATAGAAATAAAATTATTATTTTGGGACGAACAAAAATGATAAATAAGACTATTGTATTAGGACGGAAAGAATATACGATATTTTTTACTCGAGAATATATAAATTGAATAGTAACAATAAAAGAAAAAACTTCTATAGCTAGAAACCCTAAATACTCGTATGATGTAATTTGTAAGGTCCTCACATAATTTGTATATTGATGTGATAAAATAAGAAACGAGTAATTTTGTACTTTAATTAAAATGAAATGATATTTTATTAGTATTATTGTAATATCTATATTTGTCAAATAACTAAATTTATCTTTTATTTATGGATAAATTGTTTTTTAGTCCCGTAATTGATCATTTATCATTTAGTTTGTAACTGGAGTTTGTTTTGAAATAATTCTACAATTGAATTTTTTTTGCATATTTGGTCCTCCGGCGTCGGAGATATCTGTGTGGTACCCGGGTTGTACGCCGGAGGATATGTGTCTACATGTAAACATCACTTGACGGACACATGATTTTTTTTTTTTTAAATAAACCAACAACTATCAGCTAATTGAATCAACTAACAATTATCAATTAATTGTCAAACACGCCCTTAGTCTCATATATAATCTTCTTTATTATTTTAAAACATTAAATAGAATATGTCTGGAAATAGTCCCGGAAGTAAATTTTTTTTTATAAAATAGTCCTCTGGTGTCAGACTTGCTATGCTGGCCCGCCGCTATTAATGTGGCGCTTACGCAACTGACATGTTATCGCCACATCAGTGATATGTCAGATGATCATTTTAGCAATTTTTTTTTGCGGGACTATTTTTCAGACAGAATCCATTAAAAATATAAATATGATAAAAAGAGTATCAGATATGAGATTAAAACAAAAAGTTTACCGAGACATTTTGTAAAATTAAAAAAAATTAAAAAATTTCACGTGTCTCTGATGTGGCATTTACATGGCAATGACATATTATCTGCGTAAGCGTCACACCATCAACGGCGGGTCAACGTGATAAGTCCGGTACCGGAGGACTATTTCTCGCAAAAATTTTTTTACTTAGTGGGATTATTTTTTCAGACATATTTCATTTAAAGTTCTAAAATAATAAAAAAAGTCAAATACATGATTAAAAAAATAGTTTACCCATTAAAAAATATATATATATATATATAAATTTTCTGCATATCCGCTAGCTGACGTTTACGTGGCCGGATACATATCCTCCGACGTATCATGTGGGTAGTACGCATACATTTCCGGCGACATAAGATTGTCGGAAAATTTTTTACTTACGAAAATTAATACAAAAATAAAATTACCCTTTATTGAAGGTCCTAAATGACAAAATATGCTTATAATTAATAGAGAGTTAGAGTATTATAAAAGAATAAATATATAAACAATGGGTTGCCATGCATATTTTATTTATATATATATAAATATATTTTGGAAATTATTTATGCATGGCTTGGGATTGGGATTGGTTTGCATGCATGTTGGTTGTCTCCCTGTCGTCGTCCTTCACGTTTCTGACACACACACACACACACTCTCTCTCTCTCTCTCAACCATTTGCATTAGTAAAAAAGTTAATCCGTCTACTTTTTAATACAAAATTTAATTCTCTATTCGTCTCAATACTTTAGTCTTATTTATTATTTTTATCCGTCTCAAAATAATAATTTCATTTTTATAAATAACCATATTACTATAAAACTACCTTTACTTTTTCATTATTATTATACAATTGTCACTACTTTTTACACTAATACATTCATTCACAAGAACAAAAAAAATTTTTACCTATACTTTTTATCCACTATAATATAATATCAATATTCATTAAATCTCGTACCAAATATAACCCAGACCATAGTTCTGAAAATGAGGGAGTAAATATTTAATAATAATAGGTATATATTTCCTCCGTGATCCAATGTATTTATTTATTTTTTTATAATAAATTAAAAAACAGTAATATTTTATTAATTAATAGAAATGCATATGATAGTTTTAAAAAATTTTTGCCTATGAAATAAATATATTTTGAAAAAGTTAAGAATATTTTGATATAATTATTTTTTCAAAAATAAAGATGAATACTTTTGAATGAGATGGACAAAAATAATAAAAAGGTAGATTGATTAGACGAATGGAGCATTTTTTAAGGAGAATTTCAATACAGACATTTGTCTTATACTCTCTTCGTTCTAATTCAAAACATTATTTTACTATTTTCGTGCATGTCACACAAAAGTATTCTTTTTTTTTTTTTGATAAAATAATCATGCAATGATACCAAAATACCTTCAACTTTTATTTAAATTACAAATATACTCGTACCCGTACAATTACTTTATATAAAAAATCAAAAACCAAAAATGTCAAAGTCTCTTACATACTTCCATTAAGCAATAAAATTTTGCTCCCTCCCTTCCAGCTATTTTATCTCATTTAGCTTAGATACTGAATTTGATGTATTGTGTAATTTAGTAAATAATTAAGAATTATATTAGTAAAAATAATTATACTTTAATAAAAATAATTACAGATTAAGATTAAAATGACTAAATAGTTTAATTAAAATAAAAAAAAATTATAAATGATGAATTTTATATTGTGATTAAAGTGTATAATTATCTTTTTTTTTTTAAAAAAATGACAAATTATATAGGATGGACGAAAATAAAAATAATAAACAAATTAAGTGGAACGGAGGGGTATTATTTCCTAATCTACTATAAAATTCCAAAAAGTCTTAAAAAGGGACAATTTCTTAATATACTTTTTTGCACAATTTTTTATTTTTTTTATATATATATTTAAGTGTTGTGATATGAAAATTATTTGCACGAATTCTCCATTCCGTTCAAAATAAATGGAGAATTCAAAGAAATACATTTAAATATTTTATGAAAATGTGTAATTACCTTCGTAGGTGCTAATAATTTGTTTGAAACGAATAATTTCTCATTGTAATGGTTAATAAAAAATAGAATTTCGTACAAATTATTTCATACTCTAACTATTAAAAATTTGCTCGAGCATATACTTATAGTGTTAAAAATACATTTTAGATTCAGCTCACAGTTCAAATAGTCCATCGATCCGTTAAACTTATATATAATCTATTTTATAGTTTTTTTTTTTTTCATTCATAATTTTATTATTCCGATTGTTTTTGACATATAAAAATTCAAATGGACTAGGCTCGGCTATGGATTAATTTGGACTGTTCTTTTTTATTTTTGGCCCAACTTTATAACGAAATTTCAAATTTTACTTATTTAGAGCCCAGACTAAAACTACCTTTTTATTCAGCAGGCCCGGCCCGGCCCAGCCCAGCTAAACGACAACTTGAATCAAACATAATAAATTCAGTTCAATAAATTGATTATTTATAGTTTCATACTCCCTCCGGGTCATATCTATATATCAATTTACTTTTTAATATTAATATTATATTGAAATATAGTAGAAATAAAGGTAAAAAAACTAAATTAACTTTTGTATCATATAAATGTAATATATTATAAATTGAAAGGATATTTGTAATTTTAGGTAGATAGTACAATTACTAAAATAAAGAAAATAGATACTTTATTATAAAACTAACTAAATTAGAAAAATGGATAAATGATTAAAGGAGGAGATAGAACTATTTTTTTTTAAATAATATTAAAATTTTTAGGGTAAATTGTTTTTTTAGTCCCGTAACTAGACCCCTTTATCATTTTAGTCCTGTAAGTGGAGCCTGTCGCAAATTAGTCTCATAAGTGAAAAATTTTCGCTGTTTTAGTCCTCCAGCGTCGGAGACGCCCGCGTGGCTTGCCGGAGGTGACGTGTCCGCCAGGTGTCCAGCCAGGTCAGCGACACCTGGCGAACACGTGGATTTATTATTTTTTTTTTCATTTTTTTAATTGGACCAAATAAAAAAAATACAAATAAATTTAAAATAAATTAAAATAAGTTTTTAAAAAAATTTATAAAAATGAAAAAAAAAATAAAAAAAATCCACGTGTCCGCCAGGTCAGCGACACCTGGCGGACACGTCACCTCCGGCGAGCCACGCGAGCATCTCCGGCGCCGGAAGACGAAAACAGCGAAAATTTTTCACTTATGGGACTAGTTTGCGACAGACTCCATTTACAGGACTAAAATGATAAGAGGTCAGTTTCGGAACTGAAAAAACAGTTTACTCAAATTTTTAATATAATGTTTTTAAAGAAGAAATCTTGAATTTTAAGGTGAATAATAAATAATCTTTATAAATAAAGAGATAAAAGACGAACATTAATCAAATTAAACACAAACAAATTATTTATTTCGCACATTACACTGAACATTAACAAATACACACATACATATAATAATAATAATAATAATAATAATAATAATAATAATAATAATAATTATACATATTATCTTGCCTTATTCATATTCTTCGTTTATTGCTTGCAATTAACGTAACGACACAAACATTAAATAAATATAAAAATTATACTTTATAAATTAATCATCTCCGGCAGACAACCCCACGGCCGTCGCTCCCATCGCCGCAATTCAAATCAGAATACTGAAAATCACCGGCGGCAGCGGCGGCGGCCCCGCCCTTAAATCTGGCGACGGCGCAGTCGGCGGAGAAGATCCCCGACGACGCAAATTCCCTCCGGCCGCCGAGCACCGGCATGTCCACCCCCATCTTAGCTCTGCTAACATAATTTCCGGCGTACGTCTGCCCCAAAACCCCATTCACCTCCCCACTCAACGAGAAGAATTTAAACCCTAAATCCAGATGTGCATAGCAATCGCCGCCGCCGGCGACGCCATAGTTATGAATCCTCGAATCCTCCGCCGTGATCGGCACCGCCGTCGCCTTGATCTCGAACTGGTTCTCGACACGGATCACCACCGAATTGGCGTCGCGCGACCGTGTTACCAACACGCCCGTGTCGGGCGCGGATTGGGCGCCGCGGCCGTGGGGGAGGATGACCGGAGCGCCGTCGTAGGAGACGGCGAGGCGGTCGACGGCGTCGTCCCAGGCGGCGGTCTTCTTGGCTCCGACGAAGATTTTGTGGGCGTCGAAGAGGATTCCGATGGATTGGACCCAGGTGAAGTCGCGGCCCATTTTAGGGTTCCGGCGGCCGATGAAATGGGCGTTGATGTGGAGATTGTTGTCGGTGAGGATGCAGAAGTCCCGGTCCTTCTTGCCGTGGAAGTAGAAAGTTATGCCGTCGGCGCCGATGAATCGAGGGTCCTGACAAACAGCTCCGGGCCTATTGCAGTCTGCGTGTGTGTATATATATACATATTTATATCATATCAAATAATTATTCCCGACAAGAACTTACCAAAAAAAAACATAGAAATTTAAAGAACATACCACAAACAGGCTTGCAGCTGACACAATCAACCTCACAAGTATTAGGGCAATCCGCTGGGCACCTATGTTCTCTCCACCGGCAGTCCTCAAACGTACTATTTCTGCACCGGACTCTCTTCCCGCCGGCCACCTCCGACCCATCCGCCGGCGGCGGTGGCGGTGGCGGCGGCGGCGGCGGCGGATAGATCGGTGTGACCACCGGAGGAGAAACGCAAACGGGCTGACAGGAAGCGCAATCGGGGACGCAATCCTTAGGACATTCGAGAGGGCAATAAAGATCCTGGTGATAACAGCTCGAAGTCTTGTCCTGACACTTGACCTTATGGGGTTTTCCGGGCTGTCCCGAGACGGCGCCCGACAATGCAATTACGAGAGCGACTACTGATAGAATGATTCGCGCCATTTCTATATATGAAAATTGCAATTGATTTGAATTTTGAAAAGCTCGGCTCAGTTCGGCTGTTCTTATATTACTACAAAAAGTGACTTGGGGTTGAGTGAACCGGCCGGCCATGATGCTTCTTTTTAAGGTTTTTGTCACGTGCATGAGCTTTGATGTCTTTGCAAGGATAGATTCATATTACACTTTTTTTTTAAAAAAAATTAAAAATGTATATTTGATTTTAATTTATACGTGAAATTTTTTTGAATGTAGGGTTAGTTCTTTTGGTGTATATATATATATATATGTATTGTGGTAATTTTTGGTGAAATAATTATTGAATATAAGTAATACTTCTTCCGTCCTGAATAATATATTCATATTATAATAATTAGCAAGTCAATAAGAAATGAATTAGTAAAAATAATTATAGATCAAAATTAAATTAATTAAATAGTAACTATTTAATTTAAAATTTTTATTTAATTTTTTTTTCTTTTCAAAGACATAAAATCAAATATTTATTTTTTTTTAAAAAATTTATATTCAAAATATCAAATCAATACATATTTATATCACCCCATATAACTATTCAACTTTAAAAAAAATAAAAAATTACTATTTAAATATCAAACCAAAATCCAAATCCCCCGACTAGCACACCACTTTGTTTGAAGGAATTTGATCAAATTCTATTATTTATACAATTTTTTTTTCAAATTATTTATGTCATATCATATAATTATTTCAATTCAAATTTCAACCTAAAATTCAAACCGCATATAAACACACCCTTTATTATTTTTCTCCTAAATTAATTGTAGCATAGAATCTGGATTATGTTGTATTATTATTATTAAGTTACAGATTATATTTGCTTAGCATGAAAGTGTGGGAATCAATTACACTCAAAGGGGTGGTAAGAAGTCAACGAGGGAAGAAATTAAATTCGTTGACTAAAATACTAGGTTATCCACCCCAACAATTTTGGCTGTTTTCGTGTCCAAACATTCTATTAATTTAATATTAAAACCGTAATTAAACAAACATTAATGTTATAGATTTAAGGTATTCAAATTACGCAACGGCTCGGAAACCATGCTGACTAGACACGTAGCAAAATTTTATTTATCCAAAAAATTTTCTTGAACATAGAGTAATAAAATATAATCCCTCCTTCAAAAGCAAAAAGTATATGTATGCTTTTGGCACGAAATTTAAAAAATAATAATATTTTAATTATAGTAGGTAGGTAAAAGTAGTATAATGAAATTTTTGCTCTTATTTTTTGGCTAAATTGCACAAAATTCACCCGTAGTTTCATAAAATTGCACCAAATCTTCCATACTTCTAAAACAACGTCAAACTCCCTCGTGGTTTCATAAACTTTGCATCTAACCCCCTCAGTGGTCCTTATTTAACGCTATTTGACCTAAATGCGCTCAAACTGCGAATAAATTTTAGAATATCAATTTATAAACCCCTAAAATTACAAATATATATATTTTTTATATTTACCCTAAAAAATAGTAAATATACTCAAAAATAATTATTTTTCTCAGGTTTTAAAAATTTATTTTTACTATTTTTTAGGCTAAATATATAAAAAATAAATATATTTGTAATTTTAGGGGTTTAAAAATTGAAATTCTAAAATTTATTCGCAGTTTAAGCGCAGTTAGGTCAAATACCGTTAAATAAGGACCGTTGAGGGGGTTAGACGCAAAGTTTATGAAACCACGAGGGAGTTTGACGCAATTTTAGAAGTATGAGGAATTTGGTGCAATTTCATGAAACAACGGGTGGATTTTGTGCAATTCAACCTTATTTTTTTGGTATAAAAGTAATAATGTGATATAAAGTAGGAGTATTTGTGGAAAAAATAAGGTACTTAATGAAATAGTTACTTTCTAATTGGACGTCTCAAAATAAAAATATGTATACTTTCTAGTTAGACGTAGGAAGTATTTAAAAAAAAAGTGCAAATTTGTCAAAGTTGCGGAATGAATAAATAAATAGAGATAACAAATAATCAGTCTCCTAATGTAATTTATTTTGTCGAATTTAGTTTGCAAACTATTAGATTTAGTTAGGAATTTATTCAAACGCACTCGAAAAAAATAGCCGCCATAGATTTATGCGCTATAAAATAATAATAATAATAATAATAATATTAAAAAAAAAAACAAACAAAAAAATTGTCTAATGTGCAATTGAAGGCCAACGGCTGCGAATTATAGTATCACTTAAAAATAATAAAATAACAAATACTCAAAATAAATGAATAAATAAAATATACTTTCTGCCTCCTATAAAAAATGTCCATATTATTGTAAATATGAAAATTTTAAAAAATATAATTAGTAAGTATAAATGCATTAATAAAAAGTAATTATTGTATAATATAAATAATAAAAAATTAAGATTAAAATAATTAAATAATTTAATTAAAATTAAAAAATATATAAATTAAAAAATTTTAAATGTAATGACAATTTATAATTATTTTTAAATAAAATTGACAAATTATATTGAATATATGAAAATAGAAAAAATATGAACTATGTGGACAAAAAGAATAGTACATTTATTTGCTAGTTATACATAATTATGGATTCATGTATAATACAATTGGGCTTTTATTGGACCAATACAAAACTACAAATGTAAATTGGCCCAAACTTCACTATGCTTAAAAGACCCAAATGAAGAACAATTATTATATTGGGATTATGGTTTTGATTTGATTTAAATATTATTTTTTACCACTATTACTTATCACATTATTTTGTTTTATCAATTCTTTAATAATTTATTATTATTATTATTATTTATTTATTTTTATAATATCCCAACTTATTTTTACCCACTTCATTTTTATATTAAAAAATATTATTTTATAGCGTCCGTGTTCAAGTAAAGTAAGTATAATTAGATGGGATGGATGGAGCAAATAAGAAATACTCCCTCCGTCTTAAAATTATAGTCTGAATTGTTTAATTTAAAGAATATTGATATTATATTAGTAGTGGGTAAAAAGTATGGGTAAAAAACTTTTTTATGAGTGTATTAGTGTAAAAAGTAGTGGCAATTGTGTAATAATAATAAAAAAGTAAGGGTAGTTTTATAGTGATATAATTATTCATGGAAATGAGACTATTGTTTTGGGACGGACAAAAATAGTAAATAAGACTAAACCAATTACAGTGCAGTATATAAGTAATTATATATTAAGATGAGTACAAGTAATTAGTCTTATTAAAAATAAAAAAAAATCATAAATTAAAAAATTTAAAATGTAATTAAAGTATATAATCATTTTCAAAATAAAATATGACTATATTTATGAGATCGACTGAAATGACAACATGTTCAAAAGTTATGGGACGAAAGAAGTATATATATATATTCAGTGTAATTATATATATAATGTATTTTTTTAATAATATTAATTAGAAAAAGTGTCGAAAAATTATTTGTTGGGTGAACAAATAATTCATCGAAGTAAATATACTTCAAATAAATTATTTTGTGTCACTTAATAAACAAATCTAGATCAATTATTAATCCACTAAGATCATACAAAAATTTGGATAGTTGGATTCGATATCGATATATTGACAAATTTGCAACCTACTTAGCTATACTATATTTAGCTAGCTAGGAATTTTAAAAAAAATTAAAAAAATGAATATTAATCACAAAAACCCTAATTAGTTTGTAGTGAAAATGAAATTAAATAATTAAGACTTGCAAGTAGTGTAATAAATTAAGGAAAGTAAAATATATTATTGGAATCAAATCTTAACAAAATCATTAGATGACATAAATCAATGAACAATCATTTCTTAATTTGAAGAAATTTTTGGTCATATTACAAAGAAATTATTTAATTATCCTGTTATTATCTTTGGTTGAAATATACTTTTGATTTAATTTAATTTAAAGTAGCCAATAGTGACAGGATGATCTATTTGTACAAATAAAGAAACTGTCTGTTTTTAAATCATTTTTTTTTATTTACTACAAATGGAATAATTCTGTATTAGATTATATAAATCCGAAAGAGACACAAACATTCCTAATACTCTTTTCGGTCCCATAAATATAGTTTTAATTGGATTGGATACGAGATTTAAGGATTGGATACGAGATTTAAGGAATATTAATATTATATTGATAGTGGGTAAAAAATATATATAAAAGATTTTTTTGTTCTTGTGAGTGTCTTAGTGTAAAAAGTAGTGACAGTTGTGTAATAAAAATGAAAAAGTATGAGTAGTTTTATAGTGATATGGTTATTATGGAAATAAGACTATTGTTTTGAAACGGACAAAAATGGTAAACAAGACTATTGTATTGGGACGGAAAGAGTACTATATTTTAACGGTCTGTTCGAATCGAAGTTAGAGTGTAAGTTCATTTCTAACTCTCTAATTTTTATATGTTTATTTTTCATTTCAACTACTCCCTCTGTCCCATAATTATGTATGTGTTTGTTTTTTTGCATAGAGTTTTAGATTTATTAGTATTATATTGGGATGTAGTAAGAATAAAGTAAAAATGACTAAAATAATCTTATTAGTATTGTGTGATATAAAAATAATGACATTTGTGTAATATATTGTAAGTTATAAGGGTATTTGTAATGTTAGGTAGATTATGCAGTTACTAGAAAAAGGAAATAGATACTTTGTTATGGGACATAGTAAAATAGAAAAATGAATACTTTGTTATGGGACGGATGAAGTATTTTTTGCAAATTTATTGTTTGTGTGGTTTTGATTTGAATATGATATAAAATAAAATGTTGATTTGAATTTTTTTTTTTAAAGAGAAATTTTGATGTAATATTTTATAAAAAGTTAATATATAATTTTTATTAAAAATAGTATGAAGTAAATATATAATTTAAAAAATGGTAAGATTAGTTGTCACAATTTTGTCTCTCATTTAATTTGTGCACCATTTTTAACACATACATATCTACAAATATTCCGTGAGTTATAACATATGACTTACAATTTCAATGATTTTTTTTATTATTATTATTTTTAATTGAGATAATATTATTAAATATAATATTCCATATAAAAATTAAGTATCAATATATATATATAGTAAATCTTGTATAGTACATTAAAAATGACAATAATATTAATAAATTTCATCAAATAATCAATAAAAACGTAAATATTATTAGTACTTTATAAACTTATAAAAATATTCACAATTCTACGAAATAAAGTTATTATAATTTTATAGTTTATGAATTAGGAGTCTATCATATATGCATATAAATTTTCTCTTAATATATATGTGTGTACTCTATAAGGTGCTGCTATATTATATAGAGTTGTTAAACGAATCGAGTTATTCGTGAAATCAATCTGATTCGGTTCGATTTGGCTTGGTTAAAACTCGTTTGCAAATATTAACGAGTCGAGTCGAACACATAAACAGACTTGTTTGATTAAAGAACAGACCCAAGTTTTGTTCGCTAACATTCATTAAACTAATATATTTATTATAAATATCATATATATACATATAAAAATATAATTTATAAATAAATAAACTAATTTCAAATTTTCTTTTAAATTATATATAAATTAACAAAAGTGAAACAAACGAACTCGAATGAGCTTAATCGAGCCGAACACGAACACGAAGTCAAACAATAAATATTTTTAATGAGTCGAACTCGAAAATTTAACGAACGAACATGAATCTTGTTCGCGAATATTAGCGAACGAACATGAAAACTTGAAATTTTGTTCGACTCAGCTGGTTAACTTCTCTAAATTTATATAAACCGGGTGAATTACCCTTTTTTACATCTTAGAGAGTCCAGTTTATTTCCCCACAAAAATAAGTGATAGCTTGGATCCTTAGAGTTTTATTTATTTATTTTTAAAATTTAGTCTTCATTTTATTAATAACTTTTTTTTTTAATACATATCTTATTATTATTATTATTATTATTATTATTATAGATAAATTCTGTTATGTACTTTTGTAAATTTTGATAGTATTAATTTAACATAAATTCTTTTTTTTTTCTTTTTTTTGGGTAAAAAAATCAAATTTTCTAGCGATATACAAAACATAATCGATTCGTTTATCATCTATGATTAATTATCTTAACGTTCTGTGGTGTATCGAATACGCAAATGAACATGGGATCGGGCATTCGAACACTTGCGATAAGATAATTCTTATATATATATATATATATATATTGGGGGGTTAATTTTAATATCTTTAGGTCTAATTAACTACGACCACATTTAAAGAAGAAGATAAGAAAGTGGTTGGACGATGATTATATGATTCATTACATATCAAGAAACTTCCAAATTAGAGAAAACTTATTTGGTTTCCATATTTGTGGTCATACGTTGTTTCCTATGGAACAATCCCTTTTAAATTTAATAATAATAATAATAATAATAATTTTTTTTTGAAAAAAAAAAAAAAAAGGACCAGAAAGGGTACCCATCGATCCCAATTAATTAATCACACAAAAAAGAAATGAAATCGATCAATATATATACAAACCACAAGTGGCAAGTCCCTCTTGTTTTAAACATCATACTTTTGTCTCCATTTATACTGCCACAAAACATTCATATTTCTATAAAATTAGATATAAAAATTTTCAGAAATATCTGTAGCTAATGAATTTGTGAGAAAACATGTGTTCAATATGATATAATTTTTTTAAATAATAAATTAATACTCCCTCCGTCATCAAATTGTATGTTCATTTGACCAGATATGTTTTTTTTAACAAAAATAGATAAAAATAGATTTTTTTTTTTTGATAAAAAAAATGGTATTTTTTTTACTAAAAAAAAAATAGAATAAATTTGAATGACGGAAGGAGTACTATTTAGATAAAATTTTTATTTCAAATCACAGTGAAACATACCCTACAATCCCGTAAGGGATGTAAAAGATGGATTTGTGACCGTGAGGTCATGGGTTCAAACTTGCTTCAGATCCACCTATCACGTACAGTTCGCCTAGTGTGACTTTTAGCGGTTGCGGATTCCCACGTCATTGAAAAAAATAATAATAATAACAATTAAGAACAAATTTAGAAATAAATCATATGTCGACTTTGTTTGAGTGAGTGCGTGGCAATAATACCATCACTATTCTCATGCCGACATCACCCTGTACCTCTCTCTCTCTCTAGTCAATACTTTCTCTATCCTACATATTGTATTTATATTATTGTTTTATCCTTTTCATATTTTATGTTATTTTTTTAAAAAAAAAATTATACTTCCTCCGTCCAATTATAAAGATGACATTTACATTTTGCACGTTGTTTAAAAAATATTATATCTTAATGATAGTTATAATAAATTTAATATAAAAAAACCAAAAAACCCCTATAGTACTTTTACTTTTTTTTATTGGTATTTGTGTAAATAAGTGTAAAAGTAAGAGTATGAGTAATATGGAGTGGGGTTCATGCTTACTAAAAAAAGAAAATACGGAGGGAGTATATTTTATTTTTATATTAAAATTTTAATTAAACTTATTATTTTAATTTTAATTTATAATTATTTTTATATATTATATAATAATTATTTTTATCGATGTATTCTATTTATTAATTATATTTCTTATAAATTCATGTGTCTACGGTAGTTCAAATCAACAAAAAGACAGTACATGCTTATATAACATAATATTGTATCATAGAAGCATGTGTTGTGAAGTTTATTATTGTACTGTAATGTGTGTATATATATATATATATGTTTATTATTCTAAAATCATTAATATATTATGTTATATAAATCTATATCATGCGCTGTCAAATTATGTGTTACATAAAGTATTATATTATCATGTGCTATCAAATATATGTTGTTCAACTTACTAATTTATGTTCACCAGATCAAATCAATATCGTATTGATTTGATATTTCCAACGGGGACGCGATCTATACTTTTAGTAAGTATAGACTTTATTATGATTATAAAGACTTTCAAATTTATATTTATTTAAGAGAATATTATTAGATCGAATCAAGACATAAGATTAAAATATTTGTTAAACTACAATATTTATTAAATTCTATACCAAATTTAGAATATTTGGACAAGACATGAAGATTTTTATTGAAATAGTGATGAAAATGAAAAGATAATTGAAGGTGTGTTTTGAAAATTTAATTAAAAATTAAAGAAAAAAAAAAAAGAAAGAAAGAAGATAATAAAGATAGTGACATTGGTGCTAAATAAATGTTGAATGAGAAATAATATTTAAGAATTAATTTGTTGGTTTTTTTCAAAATTAGTAATAAGTTAAATTTACGAAATGACTAAAAAAATAAAAATAAATTTGACGAACGGATGAATAATTTTTTCAGTGTTGAATCATATAGCTTGAAGTAAAATGCAAAATTTTGATAATATTTTTTAAATAAAAAATAAAATATTAGGATTTATAATTATACACTTTCATAGAAAATAAGTATGAAAAGATAATGAAAAACATAGACAAACGAGCCCTATAATTATATTTTAGTTTAAGATAATTGTTTATTACAATTTGTTCACTCTGTTTTTAGGTGGTATAACTTTTTATAAATATTATTTATAAATACGATATA
This sequence comes from Andrographis paniculata, assembly GCF_009805555.1. NCBI lineage: Eukaryota > Viridiplantae > Streptophyta > Magnoliopsida > Lamiales > Acanthaceae > Andrographis > Andrographis paniculata. The sequence continues at coordinate 3,378,261 of NW_026137589.1, forward strand.
TATAAATATTAATATAATATGATTAATATATATATATAATGTAATCAATTTATAAAAAAATAACAATGTAATACTCTTTTTGTTTCAAATTAAAGGAGTATATTAAGAAATAATAATATTTTATTAGTTAGAGTATTCGTTACTGATATTACCTCTACTTCGTTATCTCTCTCATCCACGTCATATCCAACTCAACATTTAAATTATTTTTTTTTATCACTCATTATAGTAATGATTTTCAACATATTACTTTTACTATTTTGTAAGATCCACACTAATTTATTTATTTCTATATATTTGTATTGCATAATATATATAAATTATTTATTTATATATATATTTATTGTCTAATAATATATTTATATCATTTTATATGAAATTTTAAAATTATCTATATAAATTTTAATATATTGAAATATATAATTTACTATTTTCAAAATTGAAATAATTTGAATAAATCAATATGTATATATATTAAATAATTTTTGTTAATTTTAAAATTTTAAAACTTTTTGAATAATATTTAATTATTTTTTAATTTTTGTTGAAAATAATCGGTTTTTGAGAAAGGTAATAAATTGTGAATAACAACATTTCTTCTTAAAGTAAGGAGAAAGATAACTAATTATTACAGTAAAAACTGAAGTGACATGTATTTCTTCTTAAAGTAATGATAAAGGTAACAGGAGAAGTGACTTGTAAGAGATGCTCTTAGTGAAAATATATAAGAGTTTTTAATATTTTTGTCATTTGATTTTGTGTATAAAGTAATTGTATGTGTAATAGTATGTCTGTAATTTAAATAAAAGTTAACGGGACGGAGAAAGTATTAATATATAAATAAACTGTTTTTTTAATCTCGTATCTTACCCCTTTATCATTTAAGATTTTAAGTGGATCATGTCTGAAAATGATCCCATAAATAAAAAAATTTAAATGGTCATCCGGTGCTGGACTCGCAACACTGGCCCACTGTTGCTTATATGTCATCGCCACGTAAATGCCACGGCAGCAACACGTGGAATTATTTTTTATTTTTTATTTTACAAAATTTCATGCTAAAATATTTTTTAGTCTTGTATATGACTTTCTTTATCATTTTTAGGACATTTAAATGAACTTTGTCTCAAAATAGTCCTGTAAGTAAATTTTTTCGCTAAAATGGTCCTTCGACGTGGCATATATGTGGCGATGATATGTCAGCTGCGTCAGCGCCATGTCAGCAACGGGCTGCTAGCGCAGCGAGTCCGGCACTCGGGGACTATTTTAGCGAAAAAATTTTACTTACGGAACTAGTTTTAGACAGAGTTCACTTAAAGTCCTAAAATGATAAAGAGAGTCAGATACGAGACTTAAAAAATAATTTACCTTAATATATATATATATATATTTGATGATGTGGAAATAATTGTAATTCTTCGAATGCGTTGCGGGTAAATTATCAACCGATATATGTTTATATTATAATTTGAATTTGCATCTTTTTTTTTTTTTTTTTTTTTTTTTTGAGTTTTGTGTATACTAATCCCAAAATTTTCATTTTGATCCAATCTAAAAAATTCAAAAAGTAGTATTCGAATTTTGTGTGTATATACATGCATATATATATATATATATATATTATGGAGTGTTATCGTTATAAGATGGCATGCATGTTTCTTAAATGGGAAGAAATTAATAAAGGGATGAGGTCCTACTTGTTGAAAATTTTGCACATTGCGATGCTGTCCAAATCACACTGCTGTAATAATTTTAATTAATTTTTATTATTATTATTATTATTATTATTATTATTATTATTAAATGACATAAAGTTTAAGGGTGTGTTCATTTTGTATTTAATTTTTTCTTTTTTGAACTTTCGATATTTTTTTTATAAAAAATACTTTATTATATATATAAATATCACATTAAAATATTATTTTATATTAGATTTCCAACAACGTTCACTTAATTTGATTAATGAGTAGAATAAGCCTATACTTCTCTTTATTACTTTATAATCCAACGTCATAAAAAAAATAATAATAAAAATAAGTTAATATTTTCTAGTGTAATATATGTCGGTATGTATATTTTCAATTGAAAATTTGAAAAAAAAAAAAAATAAAATGAAATAAACATTAATTAATCTTTACCAAGCAAGGTATGAAAAAGAATATCCAAAACTTATGGTCCAACAACATATATATGTAACCATATATAATAAACAATGAATTAATTCGAATTATTATTGTTAGTTGACAATTTATAATACATTTGAAGAAATACTTTGCATTGTGGGACACAATACTTCAAATCTCATAATTCCAAATTATTTGGATTAGATATATGTGGAGTGTCATGATTTTCCAATCAATAATTGTTGGTTTGTTTGTTCGATCGAAGATTGTTTGAAAATAATAAAATTTTAAATTGAATTAAAAAATCATTGAATATAAACACAACTATTAAAAAAATAATAATAAATAAATAAATAATTGAGATTTAGCTACGAAAAATTTCGTAGCAAAAGATAATAATTTCGTAGCAAAAAGACTTTAGCGATAAAATGAGTTTTGTCGGCTATAATACTGGGTTAGTAAAAGTTTTTGGTGACAATTTAACTTTTGTAATGAAAAATAAATATTTTTCAATAAAAGTATGAAAACGAGATATAGCTACGAAAAAAGATTTCATAGCTAAAGCGCTTTCGCTATTAAAAAAAAAAAAAATTATAAAAAAAATATTTTTAGTAACAAAATATGATTGATTTTCTTAACTAAATGATTTTTAGCTATGAAAGTATGACTTTGTAGATAAAATCCTTTTTCTATGAAAATAAGATTTTTAGCCATAGAATTTTATTGACAAAATTAATTTTTTAATATATAATTTATTTTTAAAATAAATTTTGGTAATTGAATAACATATTTTAACTACAAAAATATTATATAATTAAAAAATATTATAACTAATTTGACATTTTTTTATAGTGACATAATAAAAATAATCATACACTAATATCAAAATACTCTTAACTTTTACTTAAACTACAAATATATCATTACACATACAATTAATTTATATATAAAGTCAAATGACAAAATTGTCCAAACCTCTTACACACTTCTACTAACTAATAAAATACTACTCCCTTCGTCTCACGTACCATGTCCACGTTGCCGTTTCTGTCCGTCCCATATACCATGCCACTTTTCTTTTTTGGAAAATGATTATACACTTTAATCTCATTTTAAACTTTTTAATTTTATTTTTTTAAAATTTTAATTAAACTAATTAGTTATCTTAATCTTAATTTATAATTATTTATATTATAGGATAATTATTTTCACTAATATATTTTTAATTATCTACTAATTACCCCCTCCTAAAATACTGTATCTACAGTGTAGCAGACACGGTACGTGGGACGGAGGGAGTATTAATTTTTGTCTCGTAAAGAATGGCCTGGTGGTGTGGGGTTGGATGTGTGACCGTGATGTCATGGATTTAAACTCCCGACGTCTCAGGTCACTTACTTCCGATATGATATTTTATTTAAAAAATATATATATTTAATTGTAAACAAATATATATATATATATATATATATTTAATTGTAAACAATTGCAAGTAGTATACTTTATTTAAACCAATAATAAATAAATAAATAGTAGTGGAAATTCATTCGAATCTTAAATGAATCATTAGGGTGACACATATGAGCATTTCTTAATTAATTCCACTATGCATATACACGTAGGATTCATTTGTTAGTATTCCAATTTCCTTCAACCACTATGTACTATTCATCAATAATTTAATTTAATTTAATTTAATATATTACTTATTGATCAATTAATTATATATATAAATAAAAGAATCTTGGGGTATAAATATGTATTTCTTGTTTGTACCCAAATGATCTTCACTTACTAGAGATGGAATTTTGGTGTTATTTTAATCTCACACAGAAGATCATCAACTATTCCCTCTCTCCATAAACTAATGTCCTACTTTCTTATTTGGGAAGTCCAATAACTATTGTCCTATTTTCTTTTCTAAACACAAATTTTACATTTTTACCCTTCATTCATATATTATTTTTAATCTCTACCATACAATTAAGGACAAATTTGTCAAATCATAACAAAAAGACAATCACCTAAAAAATCGTGCAAATATATTTTAGGACAATAGAAATTGGACGGAGGGAGTAATATTTATATATTGTGATAATAATATTTATTGAAATCTACTACGACATTGATTCGATGCTACTTATATAATTATCTATCCACTTGTACTTTTCTTTATATATATATATATATATTATTACCAATTTTTACATCTACAATAATTGGACATGTTTTGGTCATGTAGTTTATAATCCAAACTTTATTTTCTTTTAATTAAAGGTTATGTGTATTTTGATTTAGAATTAAAGGGCGTGTTTGTTTTGTATTTCTAATTTGAAGTATATTTTGTATTAGATATAAGAAAACGTCGATAATATAAAAGTAATATTTTGTATTGAACAGTTGACTGTTTAAATACATATAATATATATTGTATATTTTAAAGTATTAATTGAAAAATATGTCGATTTTTCTTTTTTTTGATTGAAAGAAGACGGGCTTTGTTTCGATAGAGATTTTTGGAGATTTTTGAAAATTTAAAAATTTAAAAAAATTAAAAATTAGAATTTAATTTGATGTTTTATAAAAAAAAAATATATATTTAATATAATACTTTTTAAAAAACAAATAATGTCAAATGAATAAAAGTGTCTTGCTTAAAAGAATGTGTGGATAGACATGTGCTTGCATTTTTATTGAGTCTTTCAGCTCTTTTTACTTTTTCTTTCAAATATTTTTAAGGTGGGACCTACTCGACACCTTCTATTTTTATTTCTATTTTTTTTTATAGTAAATAAATATATTTATATATATTCAAAACTTTCAATTTTTATGAAATTAATTTTGTCAATCATATATAATATATATTATTTATTTGTATTATATAAACTTGTATTATTATACTTCCTTCATTCGCTTTAAAAGCTTATATTTTTTTTTGTCTATTAATATTTAAATATTAATTATTATATCAAAAACTAGTATAAATCAAAAAAAATGGCAAAAAGATTTGTATTAGTGTCTTATAATACTAATAGAAGGACGTTTATACAAAAAGAAAATATACAAATATAAGAATATTTTCAATGATAAATACAATGACACAAAAGGTAAATGTAAACTTATTAAGTAGACAAAGAAAATATTAATTTATATTTTATTGAGATATAATTTTTAAAAATATAAATACATATTTTAAATTTATTTTAATTAAATATATTATACTATAAATCAAATATCAATTAAATAAATTTCCAACCAAAAGCACTTTTGTCTTTGCACCAAATTTTGTGTTATTAGTCCGAATTTAAATTCTTAGAAAACTTGTAGTAATGATTTTCCAACACTCTATTAAATGAATTTATTCCATCAGTCATCACTACAAAAAAATAATATATTTATAACGGAATTTCGTCGCTAAAGTTCACGTAGCTAACGTAATTTCATTCATAATTCCGTTTCTAATGTCATTAGTAACGGAAAAAGTAAATTTAGAGACAAAAATATTTTGTTTAAAAAATAATTTTTTCTTGTAGTGTATCAAAATTGTCAACTAACATTTCGATTATTTGCAACAATATTTCTTTGCATATATATTTTGTAATAGTAAAAATAATTACAATATAAAAATAATTATAAATAAAGATTAATATAACTAATTAGTATTACTAAAACTTATACTCTCTCTGTCCCGATATAGTGTCACAGTTAAGTAGACGTAAGAATTTATGAGAGATATGATTAATAACTGATTAAAAATATATTACTAAAAATAATTATAATATAAAAATATTATAAATTAAAATTAATATAATTAATTAGTATATTTAAAATTAAACAATTATAAATCATAAATTTTTAAAATGTAAAATTCTTTTTTTTTTTAAAAATATAATATGTAAGACAAAAAAAAAATAAAAAATAAAAAATGGTATGTAAGACGAATGAAGTAAATTATTATATAATTAATAACATATCAATAAATAATATTATATAATATTATAAAAATGTTTGTAATAAGAAATATATATATATATATATGAGACAAAAAATAAAATAAAATAAAAACAAAATCTCAATTTCATTGTCGACATGAAAAGAAAGAGACAGTGGGCAAACTCGAAACACTGTCATAATATTGGCCTTCTTTTTATATATATATAAATTTGGGGGTCATAATTAAAGTAAACAATGACACCTTTTTATGCATCGACTAAGTCAATATTAATAATGATGTAAGACAATATATTTTTGGGTAAACTGTTTTTTTTGTCCTGTAATTGGACACTTTTATTATTTTAGTTTTGTAAGTGGAGCATGTTGCAAACTAGTCCTGTGAAAATTTTTTGCTGTTTTAGTCCTCTGGCACCGAAGACGCCCGCGTGGCTCGCCGGAGGTGACGTGTCCGCCAAGTGTCCCGCCAGGTCAGCGACACCTGGCGGACACGTGGATTTATTTATTTATTTTCATTTTTTTTTTCATTTTTTAATTTGGACCGAATAAAAAAATACAAATAAAATTTAAAATAAATTAAAAATAAGTTTTAAAAAATGAAAAAAAAAAAAAATCCACGTGTCCGCCAGGTCACACGTCACCTCCGGCGAGCCACGCGGGCATCTCCGGCGCCGGAGGACTAAAACAACGAAAAGTTTTCACTTATGGGACTAGTTTGCGACAGGCTCCACTTAGGGGACTAAAATGATAAGGGGTCCAGTTACGGGACTAAAAAAACAGTTTACCCTATATTTTTCTAATACACTTCAAACTATATACTCCCATCCGCCACTAAGGATTACATTTATATTTTACGTCATTATAATTAACATTAAAAATATAGTTATATTTGTATAATTTTTTTTGTACAAATGTCATTCTATTAGTATTATAAGACATTAATGAAAGTATTTTTACAATTTTTCATTAATTTATACTACGTTTTGATATAATAATTACTCCATCCGTCCCACATAATTTGTCCTTATTTTCTATTTTCGTTCATCTCACATAACATGTCCTTTTCCTTTTTGGAAATATGATTATCCACTTTAATCACAGTTTAAGTTTTAAATTTTATAATTTTTTTAATCTTAATTAAACTATTTATTTATATTAACCTATAATTATTTTTACTAAATAATAATTATTTATACTAATACACTTTTTAATTATCTACTAATTATACTTTACCTAAATTTTCGTATCTACAGTAACACACCCAAACTATATGGGATGGAGGGAGTAATATTTAAATATCAACACACAAAAAATAAAAAGTAAATAAGACTCTTACAGTCGGACTGATGTAATATATAGTTAATTTTGTTACTGTACTGATTGGGTTTAGGGCTGATTTTACCTAATCACACATGTTTATTAAAAAAAAATATACTTGAAACCTAGCCAGGCTCTGATACCATATCGATTCTGAACGACTGTTTCACCTAAAAGCTCGAACGGTTAAAAAAATACAGCCATTAATTATATATTCGTAAACGAGAGTCCCAAAAAGAGATTTTTTGAATTGATATTTTTCACATGTAAATTTTTATAAATGAACTAAATCAACAAACTAATTGTCACATTTATTACTTTGCTTATATTTAAAATCACTACACTAATATTGAATTGTTATTACTACAAATTTATCACGTATTAACGATTGTATTTTTGGATAAATTATTCTTTCTTTGTCCACAATTAAAGTATTTCTTTTATTATTTTATAATATCTATAATTAAAATATTTATCTTAGATTTAGCAAATGTAATCGAATACAAATAAAAAAAAATATATCTTTGTATTTTCACTTAAAATTATTAGCATATTACTTTCTTACTTTTATAATATATTTTAAATTATTATAATTTTAATATATATATATAGTTACTTGTTTTGGGCTAACCCCATTAGCACATTCTCAAGAATTAATTAAATATTTTAATAAAAAATGTTTTAATTGAAGCCAAAATTTGTAAAAGAGACAAATAAGCATCATGATTCAAGATCGAGTAAAAATTGCAAAAAATATCTCACACTTATACCCTATTATCACTTTTGTTTTGTATTTATCTCCCTGGCAAAATATATCTCACATATTTACAAAAGTCGTTATTTATGTCCTTTTTTTTCGCGCGTGAAATTCACACCACGCGCCCTTACGCGCAATCACGCGCGGCCACGCGCGGTCAAATGATAGAAATAACGACTTTTGAAAATATGTGGGATATATTTTGCCAGAGAGATAAATACAAAATAAAAGTGATAATGAGGTATACGTGTGATATATTTTTTGCAATTTCCCCGAATCATAGAACAATCATTTTTGCACAATATTATTGGAAAAAATAGTCTCATGTTTGGCCTATTGATTTTGACAAAAACAAAAAAAGGTTAAATTAATGGTATAAATTTTAAGTATAATCAATTATACTATTTAAGTGTGACAAATAGAATTTAGAACCACTTTGATAAATTCAATAACTTGATATGGTTTTAAGTATTAACCACGTGTGATTAGCCAATTTTATAATTTAAATTAACATCATAATCTTCTGAAATGATTGGTTTTTTTATTTTTATTTTTATAATAAATTATGCATGAATCATGCACCAACTTGTCTGCATTTTATAATATAATATATACATAATTTTGATTTTATTCTATGCAAATTGTGTAATTATTAGTTATCAACTGTTGTCTACATTCAAACCCCATTTAATAATAATCATAATAATATTTGTAGTTAAAATAGGAAATCATATTTATTAACTCAAAATTTTTATATTTACCTATATTAGTAATAAAAATCTTTAAAATTAAAAATAGTACACATACTAGGAAAGAATGCTCATAAAATAGTAGGGAGATGAAAAAAAATAAAAAAAATGATCAACATATTTTTGGGACAATTTTTTATAAATACTCCCTCCGTGACAAAGTATTCATTTTTTCATTTTAATTCGTCCCATAAAAAAGTATCTGTTTTTTTTTAGTAACTGTGCTATCTACCTAACATTACAAATACCTTTACAACTCACAATATACTCCCTCGGTCCCATATCTATATCCATTTGCTTTTTGCACGGAGTTTTAGAAATATTAGTATTATATTATGATAAAGTAGAAATAAAGGTAAAAAGACTAAATTAACCCTATTAAGTATTGTATGATATAAAGGTAATGACATTTTTGTAATAAATTGTAAATTAGAAGGGTATTTGTAATGTTAGGTAGATAGTACAATTACTAAAAAAAAAAACGGATATTTTGTCATGGGACGGACCAAAATAGAAAAATGGACAGATTGTTAAGGGACGGAGGGAATATTACAGAAATGTCATTACCTTTATATCACGCATACTAATAATATTATTTTAGTCATTTGTATTTTATTCCTACTATATTCAAATATAATACTAATATTTTTAAAATTACGTGAAAAAAATTGATATTTAATTATGGGACGGAGGGAGTAGTAAAAGTTGTATATATATTAAAAAATACTCCCTCCGTCCAGTTAGAAAGTATACATGTTTCTATTTTGGGACGTCCAATTACAAAGTAAACATTTTATTAAATATCTTACTTTTTTCCACAAATACCCCTACTTTACATCACATCATTACTTTTACACCAAAAAGCAAGGGCAAAAATGTCATTACACTACTTTTAACTACCCACTATAATTAAAATACTATTATTTCTTAAACACCGCGCCAAAAGTAATTATATACTTTTCTTGTGGACGGAGGGAGTATGAACAAACACAGTCCCCAAGAACAGTTATATTCCGAAGGTATTATCTAAACACAATCAGTACTATTTATATTCTGTTACATTTTATTGAATTCAATAAAAGTATACCAAATTTCCATTGTGGACAATAATATTATGATACGACTAAATTGACTCTAGCTCTTTAGAAAATGTATATTTATTTTATTTTATTTTATATATAATATATATATATATTATTGTACCAAATTAACACAGATAACAACAGGTCGATTCTGGCCCCAGTGTTCTTAGTACTGTTGAAAAAAATATATATATATATAATAAAAAAATTATATAATATATATATATATATACATATATAGATAGATAGATAGAAATAATTGTACCAAATGGAAGCATATATATAATTTGGCAGGTGCATGATGATGAAATATTTTTGATTATTTGTGGCACATTCTTAGGCGTTACATCATGAGATAATTATATATGATCCTCAATTATATTTAAATTATTTTTCAATGAAAATGCAATATCTTTTTTAAATATATATATATATATATTTCTATTAATTAGTCCACCTGTCGTCATTCATTACGTTAGATTGCAAACAATGTTGCTGTAATATTTTATTTTCTTTTATTTTCATTTAACTTAAATATATATTATATATTATTTCAAAAAAAAAAAAAAAAACATTTAAAACCACAAAAGAACACACCCTACCAACATGTTGCTGTGATACATTGTAATTTGACCTAGAACAAGTCTACATGCATTATATATGCATATATATTTTAAAAATTCAAACTACCATTATTTATTTAATTATTTTTGCCTAAATATTCGTTGATTTTACCCATTATATTTTATATATATAAATGTGTGAAATTTACGGTCACTATTATTCGGTTACACATTAGACTACAAATCGCGTAGTCGTCGAGAAAAGCTATTCTAGGGAAGCTTTGTCTATTTTTTGCTAATACGATGATTAATATAAAGTGAGGAGATGACAAAAGAAAGATTAATTATGAAAATTTTAAATAATGAGAATATAATTAATAGTTTTAATACTAAAAATTTCCTACAAAAATTATAAATTTTCAAGACCATTATCATAATTATCATCAATTTTATCTTTAAATCCATTTTAATAGGGTTCAATCATATACTATAAATAATATTATATTGTTTGCAAAAAATCGTTATATATATATATAACATATTCATTTTTTTAAATAAACTTTGAATTACATGTAAAAATATTCTGATAATATATATATATATATATATTGATATATTGAGTGGCCGACTTAAAAAGAGAAATAATAATAATACACTTTTATATAACTTTCAACTCAAAAGTGTGTTTTGTCTGTGAAGAAAAGATGATTAGATGATAACATTGACCCACAATTGTCCAAAATGAAATGAAATGAAATTTTGTCATCCCGACAGCTCAGGTCACCTGTCACACGTAGTTTGTTTAGTGTGATTTTCTCATCGGACCTGATTTGCAGGGTATTAGGTTCGGTCGGGGGTTTACCTAGTCCGCTCTTTCAGGTAGCGGCTGTGGATTCTCACATCATAAAAAAAAAAAAAAAAAAAAAAAAAAGAAAAAAAGAAAAATTTTGCCTTGTTTTAAAATAATTTTAAAATGGACCCTTTTATTTATATGTAATAATTATATATAAATAAAATTAGAATTAAAGGAAATGGACCACGAGTTATAAAAGGGTGCTAGGGGAAATATATATGACAAGACAATATATATATATTTAAATTCTATATGAAATATATTTCTCATAAAAAAAAAACGACAACTAATAATCACATGTTATTGGTTTTCCCATATTTATATAAAATAAATATTGTAAAATCTTTAAAATAATTTTATTTTATGCAATAAATAAAATACTTGATATTTCTTGCATTTAAAAATGACAAATTTAATTTTATGTGTTTTTATTTTGATTTTATTTTGTTTATTTTACATAATATAATATTTTATATTAACTCCGTCAGACTCTAAAAGTCTCATTTACTTTTTACGTGTTCATCTTTCAATATTAATTATTATATAAAAATGTGGTACAAATTAAGAAAACTGTAAAGATGTAGTAACAAAAAAAAGCAAACAAACTATACATAGAGTGACTAAAAATATATATATATATAATTTTATAAAAATTATAATAATTGCATAGTAAATAATTTTATTTTTATTTTTTTAAAAAAATTAAATTAAATTAAGACGAGCATGTTGTCAATTGTTATAAAAATGAATGTTTGATTTATGAAGGTGGTCAAAGTTTCACTAAAAGAATAAAAAGGAAGCATTCAATTTGTGATCAACCTTCAAAGACTTTCCCATCTTAGCTTATATTTTTCCTTACAATATAATATACTCCCTACGTCCAGAAATAACTATCCATTTGCTTTTTCACATCATTTTAAAAATATTAGTATTATATTAGGATATAGTAGGAATAAAGTAGAAGTGATCAAAATAACCTTATTAGTATGTGTGATATAAAGGTAATGACATTTGTGTAATATATTGTAAGTTGTAAGGGTATTTGTAATGTTAGGTAAATAGTACAGTTTCTAAAAGAGGAATTGGATACTTTGTTATGTAACGGACTAAAATGAAAAAATGGATACTTTGTTATGGGACAGAGGGAGTATAAAATTTAATTTATGCAAAATATTAACAAAATGTCATAAATTAAGTTGGGTGCGATGAAATTAAATAATACTCCCGTCCACAAACTAATATTCTACTTTCCTATTTGGAACGTCTAAAAAATGATTATCCTATTTCTATTTTTATATATGTAATTTACTTTTTTACCCTTACTTTATTTATCTTTTTTATATCTATACACAAAATAAAGAACTATTTTGTCAATTTACAACAAAAAAACTAATTACCTAAAAAAAGTGTAAGGGGGTGTTTGACAAATAGCTTTTTGAAAAGCTTTTAGCTTATTGAATAGCTTTTAGCTGTTTGACTAGTCAAAAAGCTAATTTAGGTGTTTGGTAAATTAGCTTTTTGGAATAGCTTTTTGGACCCAAAAAGCTAATTTCTGAAAAGCTAACTTACCAGCGTTTTGAAATAGCTTTTTCTGTAAAAAATTTTTTATTCCTTATATGTCCTTAAAAATTTATTATAAATTTTACACAAAATAAATATAATTTGATTATTTATTAATTATATTAGAATATTTTATTATATTATAGTTTTACTTTTATAAATTTAAAATAATTAATTTTTATATAAAAATTATTTTAATTGTAAAATATATAAATTTATTAAAATCAACATAAAATAAAAAATATAAATATTAATAATTTATTTTTTATTAAAATTACATTATATAAATTTTATACTAAAAATAAATTAAATTTATTGAAAATTATAAATATAATGAATTAATCGATAACTAACATAATAAATATATACATGAAAAATTTATTATTTTATATTTTACATCATTTTCAATAAAAAAAAACTATTTATATATTTTAATAAAAATATATTATTTTTTAAATCTAACTGTAATAAAAATAAATACTTTTATAACACTTTTACAATTTTCAATAACTAATAACAAAAAATTTTAAACATTCTAAATTCAAAAAAATATAATTGAATATATTAGAAACAAGAATAAAATAAAAATGTCCTCAATTGTCATTTTACGTATAAACAGCTAATATCAAATAGTTGTTTTACCAAACATTTTAATACAAACAGCTAATCGAATCAGCTAATCAAACCAGCTAATTGAATCAGCTATCAGCTAATTGCCAAACACGCCCTAAATATCACTTAGGACATTAAAAAATAGACAGAGAAAGTACTAATAAATTGGAGGTGTAAAAATTTATGTAAATATTATTTTGCTCAAATTATAAATATGTATATTAGTATTCCTATATCCAAATATTGTTGTATAATTATTTTCGTATTAGTCAAAATAATGTTGTCATGTAAGAAATGATTTAATAGTCCGGAGGTAAACTCATAATCATAATATTATAGATTCAAAGGTAAAAATAATAAAATCATTTTACACACTTTTACTAACTAATAAGATATTATTATTTCTTAATCTGACACAAAAAATAAATGAGTAATTTAAATACAAAAACTATTATACTAAATTTAATCTTACATTTAAAATATCAATCATTACATATTTATATCATAGCAGTTTCCATTAAAAATTTAAACCCAAAACATTGACATCTAAAAATGTATATTGATAAATAATGTAAAAATATTTAAATATTTACATAAACTGAGCCTTAACAAATTATATATATATATATCGAATTTTATACTATTGCAGGATTCCTGAGTATCAAACATATTTAAATATTTTCTCCGTCTCAATATCATAGTCTTCTTTACCATTTTTGTCCGTCTCAAAACAATAGTCTTTTTTCCATAAATAATCATATCACTATAAAACTATCCTTACTTTTTTTATTATTATTACACAATTGTCACTACTTTTTACACTGATACATTCTCAATGGCAAAAAAGTCTTTTATAAACACTTTTTACTCGCTACCAATATAATATCAATATTTCTTAAATATCGTGTCAAATATAACTCAAGCTATAGTTCTGTGACGGATGGGTTAATTAATTTCAATATATATATATATATATTTTTTTTTAATGGTAGTGGCAATGATGTTCATTATTATTTCAATAAAATCTTATCTTCCTCCAGCCAACCTCACCATTTTATTGACCATATAAACAGAATCTGCCAACATTGAAAATTGAAATAACCAACCAAAATTTGGCAGTCTTGGGAAATAATAATAATAATAATAATAATAATAATAATAATAATTTTTTTATTAATGATGTAATAAGATAAGATGAGGTTTGTTGTGGCTGACCAAGAACTGAATGTTTAGATTAGATAAAATATCAAAAATTTTGATATATGAACATATCATATTGGAGTATTGAAATATTTTCAATATGATATGGTTGTTAAATCGAATTATTTAAATTTTATTGATATATATATATAATTTTTAAATCTTTGTGATATTGTATAGTCTTGATATATATATATATCAATTTTTTTAGTATATTGAAATGTTTTTGGTATACCTGAAATATATAGTGTGCCAAAATTATTTTCAACATACACAATAATAATAATAATAATAATAATAATAATAATAATAATAATAATAATAATAATAATTATTCATTGTGTTTGTTTTATTTGGAGATTTAGATTTTGAATAATAAAATTTTAAATTAAAATAGTTGTTTAACATGATATAAATAGATATTAGTGTGATATTTTAAATATTCCAACCAAAATTATGTCATTATTTCTTTTATAATAAACAGCTTTATTGGTATACAATTTTAATCATTATTCTTACTTTAATAAATAATAATCAATTTGTCAATATTTTGTATACTTACTCCAATATTTTTTATAAATAATTTAATAAAATTTTCATAATTAATACCCTAATTTTACTTTTTATCTATTTTATTTTAATACTGAAATATTATTGTTTTTTAATTTTCGTGTCAAATAAATTTATATAATTTTACCGGACCAACGGAATATAAAAAAAATAAAAAATCAGTATATATAAATATGCATGAATATATATTATTATTATGGGCAGACAAGAAAAGATGCATGCAAGGGCAATAATGAATCGATACGTTTATAATAAAAATAATTAATTTTGATCTGCTCAATGGGAGATAAAAATTATTCACTTATATTTGTGTACCAACGTAGTTCAAGAATTTATTTATTTTTTAATTATTAGTATTTAATACTTCCTCCGTCCCATATAATTTGTCCATATTTTCTATTTTCGTCTGTCCCACATAATTTGTCCTTTACTTTTTTGGAAAATTAATTATACACTTTAATCATATTTTAAAATTTAAAATTTAAATTTTTTTAATCTTAATTAAACTATTTAGTTATCTTAATCTTAATCTATAATTATTTTTACTAAATAATAATTATTTTTACTAATATATTTCTTAATTGCTTACTAATTATACTTTACCTAAATTCTCGTATCTACGGTAATAGACCCATATTATATAGGACGGAGGGAGTAAGTTTCAATGATCACTTCAAATTTTTAATTGCTATTTCATTGAATTTATTATTTTTTTTAAATGTAAAAGGAAAAATGATCATGATAATACTAAATACATAAAAACCCAACAATAACCCGAAATATATATATATATATATATTTCAATTATTTAAATCTATTTTTAACACATTAAATAGATTTTATTCAATTTTTTATTATATTCAAAACTCTTTGAAATTCTAAAAACACGTACAATATATATATTTATAGATAATAATCACATAGTTTAATACTCCTTCCGTCCTATATAATTTATTCCTATTTTTTATTTTCGTCCGTCCCGCATAACTTGTCCTTTCTATTTTTGGAAATATAATTATACATTTTAATCGCATTTTAAATTTTAAATTTTATAATTTTCTTAATTTTAATTAAACTATTTACTTGTCTTAATCCTAATCTATAATATTTTTACTAAATAATAATTATTTTTACTAATACACTTCTTAATTACTTACTAATTATACTTTACATAAATTCTCGTGTTTACAGTAATACACCCAAATTACATAAGACAGAGGAGTAAAAATAGTGTGATTACACCAAAAAAATCGTACTTTATAATTTTCCAGATAATTTTATTAAAGAAAATAATTATTTCATTTTATTTTAAAAAATGTATTCAACTTTGGAACAATGCATGTTTTTAATAAATGATATTTTTTCGTCCGTCAAAATTATTTTAACTTTTTGTTTATGACTCTCCGTCAAACTTATTTATAGTTTATTTATATAAAAATGTTTTATCCACCCATAAATTTTATCTCTATTTTAATAAATAATAAATTTTCTATTTTTTTTATTTAGTATATTAATTTTTATCAACTACTCCTTTCATAAAATTTTCATAATATATTTACTTTTATATATAATTGTCAATTCTAAATTGATCGGACAAATTAGAGTTGGACATAAAAAGTGGATTTTAAAATTTTTATTAATGTATTGAATAAAAATATATAAATATACATATTAAATATAATAAAACTTTTAAAATGGAAAAATAAAGACATAGGTGTGGGACTACTTTAAATATTATGCCCTAAGAGGTGGTTGGATCTCTGTCTTTTTTTGTATATATTTGTCTTATATCACAGATTTGTAGAGACCAAATTAACAAAGTAGATGGACATAGTAAATTGAAGTTGAATGTTCAAAGCTTATGCATTTAATTTGTGATTATATATTTTGGTTATCTCATTTTACGAAGAAAATTGCAAAAAATATCTCATATTTATACTCTATTATTACTTTTGTCATGTATTTATCTTGCTGATAAAATATATTACACATGTTTACAAAAGTCACAATTTATATCATTTGTCCGCGTGTGACATTCACACCACGCGCCGTTACGCGCGATCACGCCCGGCCAGATGATAGAAATAGTGACTTTTGCAAAAATGTGAGATATATTTTATCAGCTAGATAAATATAGGACAAAAGTAATAATTGAGTATTCATGAGAGATATTATCTTGCAATTTTCCCCATTTTAAGTGTGATTATAAATTTTATTAGTGTAAAGATTTAGTGATTCTTCTCTATAAAAATAAATTATTAAATCACAAAAAATATAAGTCTAAATTATTGTTAAAAAAAAAAAAATCAAAAGAAAAAAGATATAATGAAACTTCAAAAGAACATAGTCTGTTCACTTTGTATATTTGTACACTATTTTTGGTACTAGTATATCTTATCTTAAATACGAGGAATTATGTCATAATATAAAAAATAATATTTTGTATTGAATGTTAATTTATTTTTTTAAATGAATAAAAAATTATATATATTGTGTAAATGTGCGTAAATAATATAGTTTTGATAATATATTTATAAAATGTTGGGTGAACAAACCTGTATATTGTCTCGTTTTGTCTTTTGAATTGTGTTTTTGAGCTAAATAATTGTTAACTTTGATGTTTTGTATTAAAAACATTATATTTTTAGTAAATACAATAAAATTATCTCTTTTCATCGTTTAAATTTATACTTTTTTTTTTTTTGATTGTTTTAATGTACATCATTCTTTCATACATTTTTAATATAAAAAAATAAATAAATATTGACTGAAAATTATTATTCAATTTTATTAAAATTGTACCAAATATTTAAGCACAATATTGAATGACATGATGTGTATTTATTTAATCACAAAAAATATAAGTCTAAATATTATTGTTTCACTATAATATGTAGTATATTGATGCATGTCACAACAGCCAGACATTTTTTCAGTCAATTTCATTTTTTTATAGGTTATATTGCAAACATTGCAAATGTAACCGGTAGTTACTAGTCTCTAATAACAAAATAAAAGTATTTTCATTTAACAATATTTAAGCAGTTATTTACAACGAGATATTGATGTTTTATGCTATTCAACAAATTATCAAATGGTTTAATTTAATTTAATTTAATTTATTTAATTTTTTTTATAACATGGGAATCCACAGACACTACTCTTCTAATGTATTTTGGATAAATTCATAGCCAAACATAATAATTTGCAATAATTGTGTGTCAACTCCCCCAATATATATATTCACTATATCAGTTAATTTTTTATTTTTTTATTACGTTCGTTAAATTTACCACATTACTATATTTGGCTAAGTTAAAAAAAATAAAAAAATCACCATTTAATTATTATATTCCATTTAGCCCTCATTTACAACAAATAACACCAATTTTATTATCTTATATTTCTTCGTTCTCTTTAATTATTAATTTAAAAATACAATTAACTATATTTTTATTTTTCTATTTTTTTAGTGAAATAGTTATTTTTTTTTAATATTCGTATAGGATCAAAATAGACTAAATATGATGGACCAAAAAAATATAAAAGAATACACTAGCCATTGACTTAAGTTTGGAAATTTCAATCCAAGTCTACTTATATACACCAAACAACAATTGAAAACTTCAATTTACATATCATTTATTTTTTATTTTTTTATGATGTGGGAATTTGCAGCTGCTACACTACTCATGCATTTTAAATTGATGGGGTGTGTTCTTTCTATTTTTTTCACACATATTTTTTCGAAAAAAATTAATACACTATACATATTCATTATTTTTTATATTTTCTACACAATTTTTTATATTTCACGTAATTTTTTTTTCCTTTTCTACCATTTAACAAAACAAACACACCCGATGTTCTTACAAGATTTTAACAATAGGATATCAACAATCTAATTCAAAATAGGCAAACTAACAGATGAATAGTTGTGGACAGTGACGAAACTAGTATTTAAATTTCGGGAGATCAAAATGTTATAATTTATTTAATATTTAACTAATAATTTTAAATAAAAAATAATGACATAATTATATATGAATTTAGATAGTTTTAAAGGAACGAGGCAAATTGTATATAAATACATAAAAATTAATATGTTTAACACTAAGAAAATAAAAATAAAAAATTGACAAAGGACTTTATTTAATTCGGTAAATCGCAAATAGAGAACGTAACATTTTATTTTTTTTACAAAATGTATTATTAGCCACTACAAAAAAAAAAATAATATATTTGTAACGGAATTTCTTCCCTAAAGTTCAAGTAGCTAACGTAATTTATTTCTAATTCCGTCTCTAATATGATTAGTAACGAAAAAAGTAGATTTAGAAACATAAAATATTTTGTTACAAAAATAATCTTTTCTTCCAGTAAGCTTTAAAATAAAAATAAAAATCGATAGATACAATATACAATATGTTGTTGCAACTTGCAACTGTGTGATATCGAATAAGTTGGCAAATAAAAGTTAGAATTGACTCATCGATATAAAAATTATTTATTTATTATCTTACTTGTCCTTATATAAAACTCATGCATAATATTCTTTTCTGGATTTTTATTATTTAAATTTTTTTTAATATCAAATCAAATAATTAATTTTCTCTTTTATATCATACAATAAATTTATGTTATATTTAAAATATCATATCAAACGATTATTTAAATTCAAATTTTTATTATTCAAAAATCCAAACTCACAAACACACAAAGGGTGTGTTTGTTTGAGGGATTTGTTTGGATTTCCACTATTCATCCTATTTTTTTTCTCAAAAAAATATTAAATCAAACACCTATTTTCATTTTTTTATATTATACTAAAAATCAATTTACATTCAAAACATCACATCAACACCTATTTATATCACATCATACAACTATGCAAATTCAAAATTTTTACTGTTCAAATCACAACTCAAAATCCAAACCCTCAAACAAACACACCCAAAGAGTGTGTTTACTTGTAAGATTATGGTTTTTTGTTTTGATTTTTATGGAGAAATTTTCGATATTTGGTTTTAGATTTGGTTATATCCATTAGATTATGTTAGTTAGATCTGAATCTATTGAGTTTGTTTTACGCTCCTTATTATGATGATTAATAATGCAACCTTTAAAGTTTCCGCAAAATATTTTAACAGTTTTGAATAGTAAAATTTTAAATTGAAATAGTTGTTTGATGTGATATAAATATGTATTGATGTGATATTTTGAATTAAAAATTAAATTTTAATGTAATAAAATAAATAAAAAATGAGTGTTTGATTTGATATTTTCATAGAAAAAAAAAATTAAAATAATAAAATAAAAGATAAAATCTCTCGACTAAACACATTCAAAAGTTTTTAACATTTAATAAATAGAAAAAATATCTATATATAAAAATGATTAAAGAGAAGATCAATTTATGAATTCATATTTATTTTATGCTATATAATCATTAAAAATAAAATCCTTTTTAAAATACTCCTGTTCCATATTTTTTCAGTTCATATTTCTGTTGTAGTCTGTATTTTCTAACTCATTTTTTGGAAAAATTACAATTGAATTATATTTTAAATTTATTGATATATAATTTTTAAATTAAATTAAATGAAATTAATTATTTAATCTATAATTATTAATACTTCCTCCGTCCAAAAAATAAGTATTCATTTGCTTTTTTACGTAGTTTTAGAAATATTAATATTATATTAGGATATAGTATGAATAAAGTAAAAAAGACTAAAATAACCTTATTAGTATATGTGATATAAAAGTAATGATATTTGTATAATATATTGTAAATTGTAAAAATATTTGTAATGTAATGTAGATAGTACAGTTACTAAAAAAGAAAATGAATACTTTGTTATGAGACGGACTAAAATGAAAAAATGGATATTTTGTTATAGGACGGAGGGAGTATTATATTATAATTATTTTTATTAATACATTTTTTAATAATTTATTGATTATATCCCTTTTCAAATTTTGTATCTATAATGTAAAAGACATGACTCATGAGAGAATAATTTTTTAAATTAATAAAGAAATATAGTACTTTCTCAATCCCCATAACATCGATTTCATTTTCTTTCGTCTCAAAATAAAATATTATTTTTTAATTTAATAATTGTAGTACCTACCTAATATAATAAATACTCTTCCAATTTATAATATATTACACAAATATCATCACATTTATATTACAACATACTAATAAAAATATTTTCGTCTTTTTTTCTAAAAAAAAAAAAAAAATATTCTGAATTATGCGGTAAAACTAATTGCTTTAATTTGGTTTGTCTTTTCGAGAAATAATAAAACTCTTACCAGTCCTGCAGAAAAGCAGAAAAAACTTCAACTCAATCTGAAAAATTTTCATGTCAAACTGAAAATTTCCATTAATTTCTAACAAAAGCATCAATTTTACAGAGAGAAAGAAAGAATTTTTATGAGGTGTAAGAAAATTACAGCTGTTAGATTAATAGATTCATGAAGAAGAGAAGAGAGGAGGAAGAAGAAGAAGAAGGGTTCACTTTGACAGCTGGCAGAGTGATTTTCAAGAACGAAATAAAATGAAATGATCATATAAATCATAGTCCAAATTAAAAATAAATAAATAAATAAATCCTTTTTGCCCTTTGCAAAAAATAAAAATAAAATTAAAAGGGCTTTTTAATTTAATTCGATTCTTCATTTCTTCCTAAATTAATTAAATCACAGCAACAGAACAAATTAAAAAAACTAATCACAAATCCATGATGATCTAATTAAACAAATTGATTTGTGAGGTGTTCAATAATTCCACAGCAGGGTTTCGAAGCAGCCGGAGATGGCGACGTCGCCTTCGTCCCACGGTGGCGGAGGGCCGTCGAGCCAACCGGCGGCGGTGTCGGCGAACACGAAGTCGTTCCGCAGCTCCACCGAGTCGAAGCACGACTCGGCCAGACTCGGTAACTCAACGATTTCGCTCAGTTCTTCTGACGTGGCAGACAAGTCGCCGGAGGACGACACCACAGACGACATTGACGACGACGATGAAGAAGACGACGGGGAAGACAGGCCGCCGAAGTTCTCCATCGCCGCCGCCTTCGCGGCGGCGGCCTGAACGTCGCGGGGGCTGAGGGACACCGGGCGCGGCAAGGCGGCGGCGAGTTCGGGGAAGTTGAGTATCGCCGACGCGCCCTTGATGCTCAGCGCCGCCACATCGTGAGCACGCGCCGCCTTCTCCGGCGTCGAGAAGGTCCCGAGCCATATCCTCGATTTCTTGCGGGGCTCCCGGATCTCGGAGACCCATTTCCCCCAATTCCGCATACGTACGCCCCGGTACACCGGGTGCTTGCTAGCGGCGGCGCCGCCGTCGCCGGAATCTCGAATTCTCTTAATCTGCTTGGCGGCGCCGCCGCCGCCGGAGGAGGAAGACGAAGAAGAGGCGAATGAGAAGAATGAGGTGACGTCAGATATGGCGTCGGAATTAGGGATTTGGAGGCTCATCATAAAAATCAAATTACCAAAGATGTCTTTTTTTCTTTTTTTTTTGCGTTTCTATAAATGGAAATCTAAAAGTCTGAGTTTTTAGGGCTTTTTGTGCATGTGTGATTCTTACATTTCCATACTAGGAAAGATGTCCGGATTTGGGAGTGATTTTTGCCCTAAACAGAAGAGAGAGATAGAGAGAGAGGAGAGAGAAAGGGGGTTTTCTTGGAGGTGTAAGAAAGAAAGAAACTTGTTGAAAAGCTTGAGAAGAGAAATGGAAGGAATATATAGTACAAGAATATGAACAAATGGGTTGCCCTTAAAAGATCTACCCAACCCAACCAAACCCCATTTTCTTCATCTTCTTCATATTTAGAGAGAGAGAGAGGGGGGGGGGGGGGGGGGGGGGGGGGAGGAGAGAGAGAGGGGGGGTCCCATTGAAGAAATGGGGCATTCTTGAAAGAGGGTGTAGTCGAATGGGGTCCCCTTCTATAACACACCACGCTACCCCTCATTTAATATTTTCGACCCTTTTGGAAGCTCTTTCTATTTCTCTCTCTAGAGATATATATATATGTATGTATATGTATATGTATATATCTTTCTCACTCTGGTTTTACCTATTTAACTCTCTGGCTCTGTCAACATTACTATTCATTTATTCCCCCCTTATCATCATCTTCTTCGAAAGCCAATTTGAAATGTGTGAAATGGGCTGTCGACTCATTATATTAATGCTACTTGGGTTAAATTCCATTTTTCTATATTTGCACTTAACATAGGTTCTTTAATTAGGTTAATACAATTATATGTATACATATATATAAATACATATACATATACATACATATAAAACTTTTTAATCTGTGTATTAGCAATTTCTCTAAATTTACGGACTTATTCAATTGTAATTTGAATTTTTATTTAAATAGTATTTTGATTTGATATTTTATATAAAAAATATATTTTATTTAACAAGTTGCAAAATGAATAATATTAATTTCAGTTTCAATTTTTTTTTTTTTAAAAAAAAAACTATAATATACTCCGTCAGTTTCACATACCGTGTCTGTTACACTGTAGACACGGTATTTTAGAAGGGACGTAATTAGTAGATAATTAAAAATATATTAGTGAAAATAATTATCCTATAATATAAATAATTATAAATTAAGATTAAGATAACTAATTAGTTTAATTAAAATTTAAAAAAATAAATTAAAAAATTTAAAATGAGATTAAAGTGTATAATAATTTTTCAAAAAAGGAAAGTGACATAGTATGTGAGACGGACAGAAACGAAAACAGCAACGTGACATGGTATGTGAGACGGAGGGAGTACATTTCTTTGTTTTGTTTTGACAAGTAACAGTAGTTTTACAAAGTGGATCAACTATTTTGGGCTTCCTATTCTTGAAAGCATATATTAATTCACATAATTCAACAGTACATTTGCATTTTAATTCAATATTTTATATAGTTTATAAGTATATTTATTCGATAAATTATATATATATATGACTATAGTCACAATATAAATAATTACAAATATTTTTCAAAATAAATTAGCTTATATAATAACCGGGTATTATTTAACACATTACTCGTCAAGTTTAACCGAGAGTGCATTCGATATTTTTATTCATTAATTATATATAACGCCATGTTTTTATGGTTAACAAAATCACTACATACATATCAACGTCAAGTGTACATATATCGCCTTCAACAATATTTAGACATCGATCAGCAAGATTCAAATCCAATCAACAAAACATAAATCTTTATCAATACGTGTCGCGTGCTCGACAGGTTATGATGATATATATAATCAATGATCGATTCAAAAATATTAAAAGATTTAGGTAATAATAATAATAATAATAATAATAAGACAAAATTTCAAGTACCTATGGTCAAGTTATATATGTTTAGCTTAGTATGACTAGCTTTCTAGTCCTAATTTATAAATTATTAAATTCGGTCTGACGTTTACTTAGAGTGCACTTAAAGAATAGCAATGAGATTCTTAGGTCATAAAAAAATAAATAAAAAATAAAAATTTACACTTATTTTTTACATGGTTGAGAATATTATTGTTTATATTTTCACACTATATAATAATTGAAATAAAATATATTTTTTTTCTTAAAATTTAATTCTCATTCAATATATAATATATACATTAAATACAATACATTAAATACATATAAAGCATCAAATTAAAATATTTTATTATTATTATTATTTAAAAAATAAATAAATGCAATACCTTTAAAATGTCCAAATACTTCAAAGCATAGCAATGAATTTTTTTAATGGGCTCACCAGCCATGTTGTGCTTAATATTTCTTGAAATTAACCGGTGGCATAAATATTATACAATATATATTTAAATATATATATATTATACACACAATGTAAATTAAATTAAATTAAATTAAATGTAAGTAACACACCAATTTGAGCTAGGGTAGGAAGGATAGATTTATTTTACCCACCCCATTACCTATTTATATATAATAAATGATGGTAACTATCAAAGCCTCTTACAATTAATTGAATCCTGAATAAATATAGGTCAATCTCAGTGAAATAAATTTACCATCTGAAGTAGTAAATTGATATATATATATATATATAATATAATATTGTATTATGTGTTTTGAAATTTTAATTAATAAGCTGTTTTGAAAATAATATAATTTGAATTATGATGAGTTTTTGAAATTATATTGGTAGAGAATTCAATTTCTTATATTTATATATATATTAGAGGTATTCACAGTGGTAATAATGTGGACAATGCTGGAGTTGGTTCCAACTTAAATAAATAAATAAATAAATATTTATATTTATAAAAGAATATTTCAATATATATATATATATTTATATATTCAGCCAATGGGTCCAATTAATTGTGATTTATTCTAGGACTCGTTTCTCACACTAGACTAGCCTAACTAGACAGATATATCATTTTTCCATAATATGTTAAAAAATAGTATATTATTATTATTATTATTATTATTATTATTATTATTATTATTTTGTCAAATGGAAGTAAAATAATAATTGAATATAATAATATATGTGGGAGATTTTATTTGTGATACTGTCGACAAATATTAGGGTGGAGACAAACCCATCAACGATCATCATCACTTTCGATCCAACGGTGAGGACATACACACACCACGAGTTTGTCCATATATTTTTAGTAACACTTTTTTATAAATATTAATTTACAAAAAGTAAATAATATATATATATATACATATGTTAAAATTTACAAAAAATAAAAAAATATATATATACATATTAACATATATATATATATATTATTTATTCATAAAAGATCAATAATTTAAGACAAAATATTAATTTTGATATTATCAATATAATTCTTTATATCTAATATAAAAAAATACAATATTCGTACTATTTGCATGTTGATATTTCAATATTAATTATTATATCAAAACGTAGTACAAATTAAAAAAAAGTTGCAAACATAGTTTTATTAGTATTTTATAATACTAATAAAAGAATATTTGTACAAATAATTATATAAATATAAAAATATTTTTAATCTTAAGTACTACGGCGCAAAAGGTAAATAAGACCCTTAGAGATAGACGGAGAAAGTATATATTTAAAATTTTAAAAATACAAAGTGGACAAGCCCATATATATATATTTATATTCCAATTGTGCTATTATTACTTTTGTACGTGATATTAGACAGTCGATATTGTAAAATTATCAATTGATAATTAGGGATAGAAAAATTTAAAAAAAGGTTACATACTTTTCGAATATACAATTTATAGTAAATAAAAGAAAAAATATATATAATTTTTTATTCCAATACCCATAAAAGTATATCCCATTTTAAAATTTATTTTCTTTAAAAAAAATTAAATCAACACAGTTCCCAATTATATAAAAAAAACCAGCCATAGAGTATGAATTTGTTCAACTAATAATTTTTTTTTTATACGATTTTTAATATATATATATATAATTTTTATATATTATTAATCATACTATATTTTTTTCTAAAAAGTTATAATTTAATTATCCATTTTTTATTTAAAATATTATATAAATGTTTTTTTAATTAATTTTTTTTTGTGTGAATTAGGTCAAAACGATCTGACAAAATTCCCAATCTAGTCTACTTTGAAATTAAATTTTCGTGGCTGTCTGTGGGCCAATATTTGTCCATTTTTGCTGTTTATATGGCTTCAGTTTTATTTGTAGCCCTATTTATATATATATATATATATATATTACAATAACATTACAACATACATAAGTAAAACTATTGTAATAAGTTTTAATCTTTAATTTTTCGAGTGCGCTGTAGATAAACCATTATCAGCTGAATTTAATAATTTATAAATTAATTAAATTCGACAAAACAAGTCATATTAAATTAAAATATTATTTAAATTAAAATTCAAATAAAAACTAAAGAAACCGTAAATATAATAGTGTAAGGTTAATGATAACAATAATAGTATTCCCTCCATCGACGGAAAATGTAACTGTTTATAGATAATACTACTTCCGTTCCACATTAGGTGTCTTGGTTACCATAGACACGAGAATTTAAAATAAGTATAATTAGTAGATAATTAAGAATTTATTAGTGAAAATAATTAACTTATAATATAAATCGTTATAGTTTAACATTAAAATGATTAATTAGATTAATTAAAATTAAAAAAAATTAAATTAGAAAATTTATAATGAGATTAAGATACTTAATCATTTTTTTTAGAAAAAGTGATAGGAGATGTGAAAAGTAATACTGTAATAGAAAAAATAGAAAGAAAAAATATTTTTATTTTTAATTTTATTTATTTTTTAATGACATTATTTGTAATATTGTATAAAATATAATGGCCTTTTTTTTTTTTTACAAAAATAAGAAATACAATTACTAAAAAAATAAAACAAATACATGTATTAAAGGTAATATTCCCTCCGTCTCATATCTATATATCCATTTGTTTTTTTCACGGAGTTTTAGAAATATTAATATTATATTGGAATAAAAATAGAAATAAAGATAAAAAAGACTAAATTAACCTTATTAGTATTGTATGGTATAAAAGCAATGACATTTGTGTAATATATTGAAAATTGGAAAGGTATTTATAATGTTATGTAGATAGTACAATTACTAAAAAAAAATGAATATGAGACGGACCAAAATGAAAAAATGGATAAATTATTATGGGATGGAAGAAGTATACGATAAAATAAATACATTAAAAAAATATAATAAATAAAATTGTAGGCATGGACCAAATAATGAGACCCAATTTGTAGTTTGTTAGGACCATTGAGAGTACATTATATAAGAATAAAAAAAAGATATTTCTACAAAAGCACATTAAATTATATAATTATTGTATTTAAAATATTACATAAAAAAACACATTTTCAGATATTTCAATTACTAAAAATATTTTTTTTAAAAAATTAATTCGAAGTTATAAAAATTTCTATAATAAACCAAAATACTAAAAACACTCTAAACACAACACTTAATTTAATAATAATAATAATAATAATAATAATAATAATAATAACTATGTAAAAAATGATCTAATGACTTGAGATAAATTTTAATCTTATTTACTAGACATAGCTAATCTAGAATGACTTTTCTTACTCAAATAATTTTATAGACTATTATAAAAATTTAAATGTATAAAATAGTATTGAAGATAACTGCTATTAGGGAAAAACAATATTCCTCCCGTGTCATAATTAAATATTTATTTGTTTTTTTTTACGTAGTTTTAAAAATATTAGTATTATATTAGAATGTAGTAGGAATAAAGTAAAAATAATTAAAATATCCTTATTAGTATGTGTGATATAAACGTAATGACATTTGTGTAATAATATATTATAAATCGTAAGGGTATTTGTAATGTTAGGTAGATAGTACAGTTACTAAAAAAAACAATTGATACTTTGTTATGTGACGGATTAAAATAAAAAAAAAATTGATACTTTATTGTGGGACGGAGAAAATATATTTATACTATAGAACATATAGGACCCGAATTTGACGTTTTATTGTTAATTTATGCATTTATCAATATTAATGAAACTTATATATTTTTTTTAATATAAAAATTTTATAAGAAAATCTGTCTATACTTTAATGTGATAATAATAAAATGTCATTTATTTTGACCATATCTATATATCTATTTGCTTTTTACACAGAGTTTTAAAAATATTAATATTATATTAAAATAAAGTAGAAATAAAAGTAAAAAGACTAAATTAACCCTATTAGTATTGAATGATATAAATGTAATGACATTGATGTAATATATTGAAAAATTAGAAGAGTATTTGTAATGTTAGGTAGATAGTACAATTACTAAAAAAGAAACTGATACTTTGTTATGGGACGAACCAAAATAGAAAAATAGATAGATTGTTAAGGGACGGAGGAGGGGAGTATATATTTGACAAATTTTTTATTAATATTATAAAAATATAAAATATATACTCACATAAAATATATAATATATTTCTACCAAAAAAAGTAGTAATTTCATATAAAATATAACTTTTATATTACTAATAAACTTTTCCTAATTAGCAAAAAAAAAAAAAAAAAAAAAAAAAAAGGTTCAAATTAAAAATATAAAACAAATACATCAAAAATCAATACAATTAGCTCATAACTACAACTTTAAGGGTATTTACAATTTACAGCGGAGTTAAACTTACTAACAAAGAAAATATATACATATTTTTAGACAAATAAAAATGATAAAACGTATTCCCTTCGCGTTATTGTATTTAACATTAAAAATATCTTTATATTTGTATAATTTTTTTGTACAAATATTATTCTATTAGTATTATCAGATACTAATAAAAGTATTTTTGTAATTTTTTCTTAATTTGTACCACGTTTTGATATAATAATTAATATTAAAAAATTAACACACAAAAAATAAATGAGACATTTAGAGTCGGACAAAGATAATATATTCTACAAATAGTCAAATGATTATTATTATTATTATTACTATGGTTAATTCTCCAAAAATCCCTATTTTGCAAATAGTTTTCCTTGTCCGTCCCTATCTATATATTTGTTCGTTGTAACTCTCTATTTATTCTTTACAACTCCCCATTTATAATTTTACATATTTTCACCTATAAACTTCCAATTTTGCCCTCAAAATAATATTTTATTTATAATTCTAGTAATAAAAACCCTTAATTTATGTAACAATTATCAATTTTATTATTTCTTATTTTTCCAAAATGGCGACCAACAATACAAAATATTCAAAGTACATGTTCATTAATTTATTTATACTTTATTCAATCAAAGATTAATATTCTTTATAAATATTTTGTATTAAAATTTAATAGTTGAGCACATTTAAATATATATTTATTTGTAAGTATTTATATATATAATTAATCTACTTATTGTTTAAAAGTATTTGCAAAATTAATAATTACATACATTGATTTTTTCTATAAATATTTTATATTATTATTTAAGGGTTGCAAATATATATATATATATATTTATAATTATTTATTTTTTATATTGTTGTCTACCTATTTGTTTATTTTTTAATGGTAAAAAAAATGAAATTATATGGTAAAATTTAAAGCTTATATGTGAAAATAAAAAAAAAAAAAGAAAAATAAAATTGAAGTTAATAAGATAAAATAAAATAAATAAGTATATTATAAGAATTTTAAGTAAATAAAAAATAAAAATTAATAAATTAATAAAAATATAGAGTAAAAAAGAAGAATTTAATATATAGTGAGTAAATAGAAAATTAAATTTAAAATTAAAGAATTTAATAAAAATTGCTCTTATTATTATTATATTACGTAGGACCATACCGTGTAGAGCATAATAGCCTATAAATCACGTCAAATGGAAAGACAAGCTTATGTCACAAGGTCCACCAAACCACCAATCTTGTGGTCATCAGTCAAACTCGATTATCCATAGTGAGATTATATCTTATCTTTATATATATATATATATGACAAATTAGAATTAGAATTCGCAATCGTTATTTTTCGAGTATATTCTTAGTATCTTAGTAAATGTTTAATCAAATCTAATAATTTGTAAATTAAATTCAATAAAACAAATTATCATAGAAAACCATCTGTGAGGTAGACAACGTTTGGAGATTTCGGATTTTTATATTTAATCTTGTATATTAGAATAGTGTTAGGGTTAGCCACGATTCAGATATTTACAAATACGCAGGTATTTGATATTCGAATCAAATCGAACGAATATCCGAACTCACGAATCGTATCCAAATCAAAAATTTATGTTAATCGAATTTTCAGTTAACTGAAAATATTTGCAAATAATTTGAACCGAACCGGAAAAAAAAAACTCTAATTAAATAAAAATATTCGCAAATATTTCAAATATCCGAATTGCAACTGAACCAAATATAATTATTAATATAAATTTTAAAATATAATAGCATAAATATATTTGGTTCGGTTAACCGAACCGAAAAAAATATCGAAAATCGAAATCGAATCGAATCAAACAAATATCAAATATGCAGTATTTGTATTCGAACCGAATTTGCTCGATTAACCAAAAATTCGATTCGATTTGGTTCGATTCACCAGTTTGACGGTTCGGTGTTTTGGCCCACCCTAATTCCTGCATGCCTGTTCTCACAAAGTTGGGATTTTTATTACGATTGCTGCCTCCCTGCACTCTCATTCATGTTGGCCCCTACAGAGATTCAATGACACCCCCCCCCCCCACCCCTCTCTCTCTCTCTCTCTCTCTCTATATATATATATATATGTATATGATATCGAGCTTGGTAATTAATTTATTAATGAATCAGTCTCTTTCTTGACCTAGCTATTAATGGAGGAGATGAGCTGCCACACATTACTGTCGTACGTATTTATAACTAACTGCTTATCTCTAACTCTAATATATATATATATATATATATGTTCGAACATCGTCGATGTCTTCTTGATCGATCGAATTCGAACATATATATATATATATATCTTGGAAGGTCCACCATGCACTGTGCATCGTGAAGAAGTCGTCTTAAATGATTTCTTCTTCCTTATATTAATGGGGTTTTCATTAATTTGTTATTTATCTGTCGATCCATCGATGTAGTATAGTTTAATTTCTCCATTCAATGACCCACCCCCCACCCCCCACCCCACTGGGGTTTTTTTTTGGCTGTTCCATCACATGGTCGCACGATGGCCTGCAGGAGACGAAGAAACCATGCGATTCTTGCATTCTAGGATCACAACTTTCTTTAAACTTAATTTGATGTAATATGTTTAATGAAAAATAAATATATATGTCATCCCTTCTATTTTATATTCCATTTGTGCCGAGTGGACGCAATCAACCTGTTGTTGGTTAATCATGTAAATTTGTATATTTTTTTATATTTTTATTATTTATTATTCGATTATTGACCTTAATCTGTCACAACACTATCATAGCTAATTGAATTTATATTACTTGCAAATGATTCACAACTTTGCAATAAAGTGATCAAGATCCTCGCAGGGATCACAAATTTTGATTATCCAATTCGATCAAACTGATCTACGTTTAGCCTCTCAAACTAATAATTTCATTACAACATAATGAGATTGATCAAACCTTAGAAAACTCAAGTTTTGGCGACAAAATATTAGCGATTCTGATTTGAACCGCCAGTTTAAAACCGTTAAAAAGACAGGTAGAAGTCCACGAAAAATTAGACAAACAACATAACAAAGAGCTACCTTTAATAAACAGTTCCGATCAAATCGAATCGATTCGACTTTTAAGTTCCACATTACATAGACATACACAATCGACGAACAACAACACAAACAGCGATAGCTCCGCGTATAGAACAGTTGCTATAATTAATTGATAAGTAAAGAATGTCTCAATTTCATTTCCTCGACAATTTTTGCACCGAAATCGAACATGAGGCTCTTCAAGCTCTCTTCCTTTTGTAGCTCAGCACAAAATCGTCGTCGTCGTCTGAGTCATTCTGTATCCGTTTCTTCGCCTTTACGTCGCTGATCTTCGGAGCTGACTGCATCTTTTGCGATGTCTCGGTCTTACCTGATGATGATGGCGCAGATTTTGTAAGAACACGAGGGGGCGGTGATTTTACCGGAGTGCCCATCCGGACCTGCTTTTGCTTCCTCTGTTTTTTCTCGTACGCCTTCTTGGCTCGCTCCGGCGATAAAATTCCGTGCTCCATTAGCCTTAAAATGTAAAACATTCGAACAATTCAACACGATGTTAAATGTGTGAAAATATTTTATGGAAACTGAAAAATTGCGCTAAATTGATCATCCAAATAAGAGACCTATGTATTGACAACATATTGACAATATAGAACAGATTCGATGGACTCAACTAAATTTAAATCTGAATATTTAAAATATCTCAACAAAATGTAATCATGTGAACTCATAAATGCTCGAAAGCTTTGTAAGATTATTACATTGCTTTGTGATGGATAAGGTGAAATATTCGAGCTCGATGTAATGTGGTAAAATTCGACAGATTTGATCGATAGAACTCACCAAAACTCAGCCATTTCGCTCGATGGTATCTGTTTCGACAAGGATTCGTAGAATATCCTCAATGGCTCTCTCTGCAAATCGTAGATGGAAATAAGTATTGATGAAATAAATTAACGATTTTTACATTTGAAGAACAAAATCCAGACCTCCTCAGGAATGTCGAATTTCTGGCCAGGTAAGGAATAAACCTTCTTCACCCTGGTTTTGGCTGTGGTTTTCACGCTCGTTTTCGATGTTTTCTTTGTCTTCGCTTGATTAAAAACATGTCCGATTTCCATTAGAGGTGATTGTGAGAAACAATTTCAGCTTTGCAGAAGAAATTCAACAAATCGACACTCAAAACACACGCACACAGACATGTTTCAGATTCGATAATTAATGATTCTTGCAATTATATTGGGAAAGGGGAAATTCAACAAATCTGTTTCACTAAAACCCAATCTACCCATCAAGAAATTAAATTCACCAGAAAATAAAAAATTAAAAATTAAAAATTAAAAATCGATCCTTGCAGATAAATACCACTTTGGAGGCAGTCGTGGAGGTGGATCTGTGCTTGGAATCGGTCTTGATTGATACCTCGACGACTTTCTTCTTCGAATCGAACTTGGGCTTTGAAGACGATGGCTTGTCTGCACCGCCAGGCTTCGACTTGGACAAATTGCTCGATTTTGAATCTGTGGCCATATCGATGTTTTCGAACCGATCTGATCGTTTAATTTGATTCCTATCTCTGTTTGTTCATAGGGTTTTGTTTCCTCGCAAATAAAAAAGCTCCAGCCGTAAAAAGATGATACTTGGTTTTTTTTTACTGTGAAGCTTACTTACTGACAGTGACGATTTTCGACATTTGATTGTGAATTACACACAAATTATCTGCAGCAGTTCTATAGATGCTCTAAATCCAAAAAAGATCACTATATATATATATATATATATATATATATATTGTAGGGATGGTTAGGGCGAAAAAGCCATGTTCATTTTTCAATTCAGCAGAGGTAGAAAACTGTGTTGGTTTTTTATAATAACAAAGTTCTGTATAAGAGTATGAGATAAAATTAGCTGTTGTGTGTTCTCTGTGTTCATCTTTTATATATGTATATATATATATATATTATATTTTTATAAACTGTCGGCCGAACCTAATACTTTGCAAAATAGTCCGACGGAAAAATTACAATAGGCGAACCATATGTGGTAGGTGACCTGAGGCGTCGGGGTTAGTTCATATGTTATATTTGTATTATATTAGCATTCATGTTGATATATTTGTATTATAATAATATATATAGTTTGTTCTATGTAGTAATATCATATGCTGTTAAACAGCACACCATGTGCTATTCAGTATAGTGTTGAATTTAAAATTAAAGACCGTAACCGCCACCATATATTGTTAATTAAATATTAACGATGCGAAATACACGATTAAACCACACGGAATGCAGAATCATATGAAACACATCGAACTTCACAGGCTCAGAATGCCATAAAAAATGCTTCTGCACTTCCCGAACTCTTCTCTGCATCTCGGCGTACGTCGCCGGGGGTATCGCCGTTAAAATCCTCTTCAAGTCTCC
This sequence comes from Andrographis paniculata, assembly GCF_009805555.1. NCBI lineage: Eukaryota > Viridiplantae > Streptophyta > Magnoliopsida > Lamiales > Acanthaceae > Andrographis > Andrographis paniculata. Next base: position 3,413,283 of record NW_026137589.1, read on the forward strand.
GATATCCGACTCCAGCACGAAAACGGCGAACGCTTTCCAATTCAAGACCTCGAGAAACGGCGGCACGTAGTTATCGGAGATGATAACGGGGACGCATTCGTAGAGGATGGCCTCGACAACACGGGGGCTGTGCACGGCGTAGCCTCTCGCGCAAACGCAATACTTGCTCGATCGCATGTGCTCGATATAGTTCTTGTTTCCCTTGACGTGAGGCAACCGGTCGAGTATCCGCATGTCGGGATCGTTGCCCCAAAGCTTCACGAGCGCCGGACGGACGCGCCCGTGCATGTATCCGGCGAAGAACGCGAGAATCGAGCGATTCGACGCGGGTTCCCCGCCGACATCGCGGAGGGGGTTCTTCGCCGAGCGTACATATACGGTGGGCAACGATATGTCCTTCCCGATTACAAAGCCGGCATTGATGTCCGCGTTGCATAGCGCTCGTAAGCAACTCAGCATTCGGCCTCGGGTTTCCGCCGGAGCCTGAACAGAAGGTGAACAAATTTAGGTTAGTCGGGTATGCGAAACGAGAGTGCTGGTGGACTCCCGTTTATAAAAAAATAAATAAACGATGCATATCCTAAAACTTTTAGATAAGATGGTCATTTAATTTATCTAACAAAAAAGACAATCATTTAATTCATCTATCATGATATCGAAGTTTAGGTCTAGAGTTCGAGTCTCGTCGTCCCATGTTTTTGTTTGTCGTTGTCCACGTGCAAATTTGGCGTTTAGCCCCTTACAGGTGGATACGGTTCGATTATTTGTAACTATGCAAGTATTTGATATCCGAACCAAACCGAACAAATATCCGAAACTACGAGCTGTATCCGAATCGAAAATTTCGATTAACCGAATTTTCAATTAACCGAAAATATTTGCAAAGAACTCAAAACGAACCGAAATTAAGAAAAAATACATTAAATATAATTAAAATTCTAATTAAATAAAAAATATTTGCAAATATTTGAACTGAAAATATTTGCAAATATAATTATAAATATATTCAATTCGGTTAACTGAATGGAAAAAAAAATATCAATAACTGAAACTGAACCGAACGAAACAAATATCAAATATGTAGTATTTGTATTCGAACCGAATTTACTCGGTTAACCGAAAATTCAATTCGGTTCAGCGGTTCGATTCAATTTTTTTACCCACCCTTATAAGCTCCTTGCACATGAAGGGTGTATTAGTAGACTCCCGTTGGTAAATATATAAATGATGCATATTCCAATATTTTAAACTTTTAGGTGAGACGATCATTTACATTATCTAACAGAAAGTAAGCGTAGGATTCGTGCACGCATACATACCCAATCGTGACAAGCGGCCAAGAAATGGTCTTCGCCGTTGGTCCGGTTCCAAAAAGGATGTTTTCGGACAAGCAGCTCGACGTAGTCCCTCGTGAATTGTACGAGGTTGTCGCGGCTGTGCGAGTGTCGAACATACAGCGTGAGCTGCAGCAGTCGCGAACTGAACGGTAAGAAGAATAAATGAGCTTTCGCCGGATCTTTCGTGACATATCGACGGTTGGCTTCTAACAGCTTCAGAAACCATCCCTCGGACGCGTATATTCCCTCGAGGATCGACTCGTGGAATATCGGTTTGTCGCCTTCTTCGTATACGTATACTTTTAGCATCTTATCCATCAGCTCGTAGCTCCTGAGAGCGTAAAAATCAGCATCTGAATAACCAGACAAAAATTGTGAACATCAAGAAGTCGCAAACCTTAAGAACTTGGAAATGTTGCGATAGAGAGGAGCGTAAAGGCCCGAATTTGATTTCAGCAATGGCGCGTTTTCGATCGCTGATTTTACGTACATTAGCTCGTGGTCGACGGCTGAAGGGAGCGATGGTCGCTGCAAAAAAAAAACATACGATAAGAAACGCGACAATGTAGGATTATAGACGACGCCAAAATCCTCGGACGATGCAAAATTTTTACATACGCTCGAGCTCGGCGAGGCGTGGTTTTGCTGCAAGAGCTCATTCATTTGGGATATCGACACCACCGGAGAATTTTCCATCGGAAATTTACGGCTGCTGGAGTTGGCGGCAATGGCGGGACTTATTGCCGCCAATTTTTCGGGCGAGCGAGGCGATGAAGCCGGAGATGGAAGGGGCTGTGCAGAGTAGGATGTTCGGACAAGGGATGGACTGTCTCCGCCCTGCGCCGGCATGTCTGAATCCGGGGCGGCGCCGCCGAGGAAGGCGAGTTTTCCGGCGGACAGTAGCGATGCGAAGAGGTTGTCGTACGGTGATTTTAACAGGAATTGGAGGAGCAAAGCTAAGGCGATTGCCATGACCAATACAGACAGCAATTTTGGACTCCATAGCATAAATCGATGATCCACCATGTCACTGTTTATTAAAATCCTCTCAGATCGGATGAGAGATATTAACGACAGTCAGATCCCCCTTTTCGTCGATTGCTAGGAATCGAAGAATATCTCTGAGAGATTATAATTCGATTCCTTACGTTAATAAGAAGTTAGAACACCTTGTCGATTAACAGCATCAAAAGTATATCGATCGGATCAGATGATGAGAAAGATGGAGATCAGAAATTACTTGATTAGTGAAGATGTAATGATTGGAGGATTTCGATCTGATCGAAAGAATCCCAAGTGTCAGTAAGCACTGTTTATTGTAATTGTAATAATTTTATGAAACAAACTTAGCCCACAAGACGTGTAGAATGTTTTGCGGAAGTAAAGCCCTTAACAACTAATCGAACTTTTTTCCGAGCCCATCACTTTGTAATGAAACTATAGACTATTTACAAGAAAAAAAGTTCAAATATTTGTAAATGTTGACTGAACTCGTCTTAATTCTCTTTGTTTATTTGAATAGATTTAGAAATATGAAATCTCTAATATGTAATATAGTCGTCCTCGATAAATCTATTCATTATTTCTGCCCCTGGACGTAGCCAACACGTTATTGCTGAACTACGTCTTCTTTACTTTTTTTTTTTTTTGTTATTCGATCATTAATCTTAATCCGTCACAAACAGTAAGATCTCCCAACATTTCTTCATTCATCCTTACAAAACTAAAAAAAATAGCCAAAATCTCATCAAAGGTTTCGAAAAGCCGGCGTCCCGGCTTCACCGGGGCCGGATTTGGAAGACTCTATTATGCCATACCGAATGGAGTATCATGTGGAAGACGTCGTATTTAACGGGCCGCGAATGCCACAGAAAATGCTGCTGCACCCGCCGCACCCGCCGCTGCATCTTGAGATACTTCGACGGAGGTATCGACGTCAGTATGTTCTTCAATTCCGGGACGTCCTTCTCCGCGACGAACACTGCAAACGACTCCCAATCCAGTGTCTCGAAAAACGGGGGCACGAAGTTGTCGGAGACGATCACCGGAACGCACTCGTAGAAGATCGCCTCGACCACGCGCGGGCTATTGACTTCGAACCCTTTGGCGCATATGCAGAACTTGCTGCTCTTCATGTACTCTGCGTAGCTCATCCGCCCTTTCGCCTTCCCCATCCGACCAAAGATTTTCATTTCCGGATCTTTGTTCTCCCAATGGCTCAAAAGGATCGGTCGGAGGTAGCCGTGCATGTTTCCGGCGAAGAACGCGAGGATCCGTCTCTTCGACGGAGGTTTCCCGCCGAGCTGCCGGAGAGGGTTCTGAGGCGTTCGAACAAACGTTTCGGGGAGAGACGCGTCTTTCCCGAATCGAAAGCCTTCCCTGATATCGGAATTGCATAACGATCGAATGCAGTTCGGCATTGTCTCGCGAGTCTCGGACGGTGCCTGCAAAAGACACAAATAAGAATAACAGCTTTACGAGATAATAACAAGATTCGACGGATATCGTAGAGTCGAGTATACTAAGCTCTCACCCAGTCGTGACAGGCGACGAGAAAATGGTCGCTCCCGTCAGTTCGATTCCAGAAAGTGTACTTTCTTCGGATCATATCGACGTAGTTGCTCACAGCGCTGATTAATGGCTTCCGGTCATGCGAATCGGGGACGTATAAACTCACTTCCAACGCGCGCGAACTGATGGGTATGTAGAACAAGTGAGCTTTTCTCGGCTTTTTCGTGACGAACTGTTTGCTTGATTTCAGCTGCTTCATGAACCATCCCTCCGATGCGTAGATTCCTTTAAGCGGCGGCTGATGGAATATCGGTCGATCTCCTTCCGCGTAGATATACACTTTCAGCGTCTTCTCCATCAGTTCATAGCTCCTGCAATAGAAAACCTCATTACATATCAGTCCCAACAATATTCCGCAACTTGAACTTCAAGTCGCACTCACCGGTTAAATGCAGAAAAGTTTCGATACAGGGTGACGTCAAACTGAGGATCGTTCTCCACAGGCGGCGCACTCTCGATTGAAGACCCTGCATTAAGCAATTCTTGATCTGCAGGGGAAGGCCACCGCGGTTTCTGCAAGCCAAAAACAAGTGTCACCGGATGTACAATTTCTACAAGGCAATAAATATCGACGGCTTTAAGCGCGAATACAGTTACCTCTGCACGGTACGAGAGGCGGCTCTTGAGCAGCATATCGATCATTTCAGATATAGTCACTACATTATCCGGCGACATCTTCGATGGCCTCTTTGCATTTACAGGATCATTTTCCGGCAAACCAGAGGGAGTCTTGTTGATCTCCGGCAGCTCATTATTCAAAACTTTTGCATTTGAATGATTATTTTCCGGCGCAGCATTTCCGGCGTTCCCAAGATCCGTCGAAACTTTGGCCGGAGAAGAATTCATAGCAGCAACGGAACTAGGAAATGTGCGGCGCTCAACAGGATCATCCTCAGGATCGATATCGTCGATCACAGTGTCGTTGACGGTCTGGTTATGATGAAAAACATATACAGCTATCGGTGCTTCATCAGTACCATGTGGATTGGTGAAGGTTATTCCGGCGAAGGTATCGCCGGCGCCGGACGGGGATTTGTCCGGCAGAAATAGAACCGAAAAAATTTTACTATACGGAAGCTCAAAGTACTGAACCAACAAAATCAATCCAAAAACCACCCCCATCACCAACAGCAATCTCCTGGTTTCCACCAGGCAGGCGTACCGGATTCCAATCCCCATTCCGAAACCCTAGAAATTTCAATCAATTCACAAAACATGCGCCGCGATGCTCACAGATCGCTGAAATCCAATCATAACGAAAAGGTCGAACTCATTACAACGATTATAACGAAGATCCAAATCCACAGATTCAATACAATCGATTACGACCACACTCGCTCAATCTCCCCTAAAATTTCAAATTCGCAGCAAATCTAAACTTACTTCGGAAATCCAAAAACTCGCAGAACAAAGATCTGTCAATCCGCAGAGCCCACGAGAATTGAAACCGAAATCATACCAGTTGATTGAGATTCTTGCGCAATTTTGTTGACGACTTCGTGCTCTGGTTACGTGAAGAGTTGAATAATACAGTAGAACCGCCATTATTAAAGACCTTTTTAGTTGGAATCTATCATATAGTCAACACTAATTACTTCCTTTTTCCGCAGCTGACAATTAATTTTATAATTCACAATAATTTTTTTTAAAAAAAACCTTCAATTAGCAGCAACTATTATATTTACGAGTACGAGCCGAACTTGAACTCAAGTTCTTAGCGATGTTGAATTCGACGTCATCGATCACGACGGCCTAATCTGAAAAACTCGGGTGTACCAAATCGAATGAAGTATCATGTGAAAGACGTCGAATTTAACCGGCTTCATATGCCACAAGAAGTGCTTTTGCACCCGCCGTACCCTCTCCTGCATCTTCAGATATGTCTTTTCCGGGATCGACTCGAGTATTCTCTTCAAATTCGGCGTATCCTTCTCAAGAACGAACACGGCGAACGACTCCCAGTTCAGAGTTTCGAAGAACGGCGGCACATAGTTGTCGGATATGATCACCGGGACGCACTCGTAAAAAATAGCCTCCATCACGCGCGGCGTATACGCCTCGTAGCCTTTCGCGCTAATGCAATACTTGCTGCTCTTCATGTACTGTATATACGTCTTCCGGCCCTTCCCCGGGCGCAGCTTCCCGAAGATCTTCATCTCCGGATCCTTGTCTTGCCAGTAATCGAGCAATATCGGTCGGAAATAACCGTGCATGTTTCCGGCGAAGAAGGCGAGGGTACGCCTTTGGGACGGCGGTTTGCCTCCGACATCTTTGAGAGGATCCGAGGCGTTGCGGACAAAGATTTCGGGTAGCGACACGTCTTTCCCGAACTGAAGACCTCCTCGTATGTCCGCGTTGCACAACGCTCGGATGCAATTCCTCATTATTCTTTTCGTCTCCGATGGCGCCTGTAATGACAACCGTAACCGATGAAAAAAACGAAATGACACTAAAAGAAAATATCATTTTTGCAACAAGGTTTTTTCGTTAGTAATGACATTAGAGACGAAATTAGAAATGAAATTACGTTAATTATATGAACTTTAGGGACGAAATTCTGCTACAAATATACTATTTTTTTGTAGTGTGAAAACTACGAGCAATTTGTTACGTACCCAGTCGTGACAGGCGACGAGAAAGTGATCGGCTCCGGAGGTTCGATTCCAAAACGGATAAGCCGCGGCGATTGTTCGAAGGTAATCGCTCAAGAATGCGACCATGTTCTTGCGACTGTGGGAATACTTCACGTACAACGTCTCTTGCAATACGCGCGAACTGAACGGTAGGTAGAAGAGATGTGCGTCGCTAGCGTTTTTCGTGCGAAAACGCTCGCTTTCTTCTATCTGCTTCATGAACCATCCCTCCGACGCATATATTCCGCTCATCTCCGGCTGATGGAAAATTGGCCGTTTTCCTTCGTCGTAGACGTAAATCTTGAGACTCTGCTCCATCAACTCATAGCTACTGCAATGGCAGACGGAGCAAATCTCATTAAATGATCATCTCAGCTAAAAATTTAACCTTATAGTAAATGCATCATTAATTACATACTTCTCGTGTCTGCCTCTAAGGGTCACATTTACCTTTTACGTCATTGTAATATTTTTATATTTGTATAATTTTTTTTTTTTTGTACAAATATCCTTCAATTAGTATTATAAGACACTAATTGAAGTATTTTTGTAATTTTTTTTTAATTTGTACTATGTTTTGATATAATAATTAATATTCAAGCAAAAAATAAATTGGACCCTTCGAGCCGGACAAAAATAGTATTATATAGTCGAGCAACTTAAAGAGATTACTTTGTTTACCGTACGAATGCAGAGTAGTTTCTATAAACATCATCGTCGACCCGAGGGATCTTGTCGACGATTCTCACACTCTCGATCAATTTTTGCGCATTCAATAACTCGCCATCGGCTCGGGAAGGCCACCGAGGTTTCTGCATCGGCAAACAATAGAAAGGTAATGAAAAGAATCGGCGAAAATCAATAGAATTGGATTAAACTTTCTAATTAGAGACTTATTACCACCGCAAGATACGACGCGCGACTTTGACGCAGCATATCATTCATTGCGGATATCGGCACGACGACGGCCGGAGGTCCCTTTATCCATTTTCGCTTCGCCGGAGACTTAACTGCGCTCGAAGAATTATAAACAGAATCCGCGAGATCGGTTCGCGGCCCTGCATTTGAATTGTTTACAAACATAGACAACGAAACACTCTTGTTTCCTGCCGATGTCTCATCTTTCGAGCTGCGATTTTTCACCGGAATATCTTGCGGCGGATAACCGGCGGCGCGACCGTAATTAGCAGCGCCGGAGGAGGCGTTGGAGGACTTATTCGACTCATCGGTTCGATTTCGATTCGGCGGATCGGGTAGCTTAGTTGCATTATGAAGAACCTCAGTTGTAGGATTGATGTTACTTGCAGCGGCGGCGCCGGCGAGGAAACCGCCGGCGGAGGTGACCTGAGACTTGCCGAAAGATAACAGAGACGAAAGAACATAACCGTACGGAAGTTCGATGTACTGAAGCAACAAAATGACTGAGAAGACCAATGCCATTGGCCACAGGAGCTTTCTGGTCTCCATTAATGGAGTGATGAAGAAAGGTTAGGGTTTATGATTCAAAATAGGTAAAATCTGCAAACTTCATCAATGTCGAATTCATTCAAAATCGACGCAGTTAGATGAAAAGATGGATAGAAATTAGGGCACAGAGTGTTGTTCTTGAGTGGAATTAGGGCAGAAGAGTTTTACAATCGAACGATTAAATTCTTCTGGTTTGGTCCAAATATGCCCTAATCGAAGTACAGGAATTGACGAAAAGCAAGATTAAATGAAACCCCAAGAAGGAAACAAGCAAATTTCAGGAAAACAAGAAAGTTAAGAATGAAGACGATGAAGCTTAGCTTACTCAGAGAAACCCCAAATTGTCGAAGCTACGAAGAATCTCCATGGATTTGAGATTGGGATTCTTGGAAAACTGTACGCCGATAGTCACGAAGAAGAAGAATGGCTACTCATAGGGTTGCGTGCAATTCGAACAACCTCAATAACTGCAAGAAAAATTCAAACTTCGAAGTTGAATCACAGTAATTCCATGTGAGGACTCTGTGTGTGTGTCGATAATGAGTATAGAGGAATGACCCTTGATTTTCTCCATGGATTGATGAATTACTTCAAGAAATGATTTGGCAATTAGGGCATCGATTTGAGCATTGAAAGAAGATTGAGATGATGATGTTAATGGATGATTGAATGATTTGGTAGTGTGTGTCTGACTGCAACAGCAGAATTTTTTAATTCTTCTATCTGTAGATGATGACGATGGTGGTAAAGAAAGCCAAAGTCCAAACTTTATTCTGTATTACATTTTTAATACTAATATATCATTGCCAACCTGGTTTTATTTGATTCTGTTGAAGAAATTCTGGAGATGGGTTGGTGGGTCGGGTCATAAAATGGATCCGATCCGATCATACTCTACACACTGCTCACGAAATTCTTCTTTCGAATCGTCACGTAAAATTGCTGCTTCAACTTCTCCATTTTCTCTCATCACCTAAAGTACCCGTTGCACAATTTTTAAATTAAAAGATTATTTAACACAAAAATAAAATAAAATATTAAGATCTTTTATTTATTTATTTTTTCTTTTTCTAAAGTGTAAATACTCAACAAAACTCGTAACATTGAAGATTTGAACTTACAATATTCAACAATTATATTTTAACAAAACAAGAAAAATGATAAAGATAAATCAATTTTTTTAATCGGCTTGGTGCTCGTCTTCCTCGGGCCATGGCCCATTGGGCTGAGCCCAATAGTTTTAATATTTGAATGTCTTCGATGTGAAATAGTTATTGAATGTAAATAAAATGAATGCATAGCTCAATGGACATGTGTATTCTAGATTATGGAGTTATTTAAAAATATATTTTATATATATATTGAACATATTACTTTTGTCCCATAAATAGGTAATTATTTTTAATAATTATATTATCTATAAGGTGAACCATGTGTGGCAAGTGATTTGAGGTGTCGGGAGTTTGAACTCATGACTTTACGGTCACACGTTCAACCCCACACCACCATGTCATTCTTTATATGGAATGTATTCCACTCTCCTCTTAATATACCAGCTCATGGATGGTTTAAAAAAAAAAAGAAAAAGAAAAACTCTTTTTCTATATACAAATATATATATATTCTCTCCGTCCCATTGAAAGATTGTTATTTTTCATTTTCGTCAGTTCCAAAACAAGGTTACTATTTCCTAATTTAGTAATTGTACTATCTACCTAACATAATAAATACCCTTCAAACTTACACTATATTACACAAATGAAATTACTTTTATATTACATATAGAATATTTTTGTCTTTTTCACTATAACTCATTATAATATTAATATTAAAAAATTTACGTGAAAAAGTAAAAGAGAACTAGTAGTTATTAAAAATTATAAAAGTATTAGATAATAATGATAGTTTTGTAATTATTAAAATTCTTTAAGAAAATATAATATAATTTTATTGAAAAATATAATTAATTTTATTTTATTACGAATAGTATAACGTATAAAATAATATACTGATATTTTTAGACGTGTTCACTTAATCATTTTTAAATTAAAAATATTATTAAAGATTATAATATATATACATAATTATTCGCAATATTATATATATTCTATTAATTCACAAAAAATAATAATTCATATAAAATATTATTTTCAATATTATACACAGTTTTTTATATATAATATGAAAAATACATTCGTAAAAAATACAAAAGAATAAAGCGCACCCTTAGTTTTTGATAAAATTATTATATAATATGATATTTTATATATCAAATAATTTTGGATTTGTGTGCTTAGTATTTTTACTTCAATTTTTTTATATGAAATATAGAGAATCGTGTTGATAGCATAATATATATATATTAAATGTCGATTTTTGTGAAATAATAAAATATATACTAAGAATTTTATCGAAAAAAAATGATGGACGAACAAATCCCTTATGTTAATTACAATGGATCTATTACATTTGAAATTTAATTGTTTACCCTACAATTTTATAATTTATGGTTAACATTCAATTTGATAAAATGAAATTTATTATGTAATCTTACAAATATTACATTAAAATATTATTCGAACATAAAAAAAAAAAAAAAAAAAGTATACCAATATTTTATTTTTTATTTAAAAAATTTAAATAAATCCAAAAACCCTCTAAAATTGAAACACCATACAAATTAATGATGTATTGACATTGGGCGTTTGAGTAGACGGCTTCATATTTATTTGTTTGGTTAATTATGAGCACACCTCATTACATGCACACACATTTATTTACATTAGCAACTACCACACCAGCTGTCGAGTTACACTTTTTCGGGTCTTGTCGTTCGTCCAGTGTAATTTGTTTTATTATATCTAATTTATAAATTATTATATTGGATTAAAAATTTATTCAAGAAACACTTAAATAATAGCAAACTGTAAATTTTTATATTATAAAAATAATAAAAAAAAAAATGTGAAAAAGGTCAAAAGGTTAGACAGAGAGCTTGAATGTCGTTTTAAAGGGAAACTAACATCAATATGTTCGCTTAGCTCTTTTTTGGGTTTTAAAATTTGAATTTGATTTAAATGGAGTATTATTTAATAATAACTCGGAAAATTTAACGTGTTAGGTAAGCATTGAATATTGTTCCACATTACTAAATATATACGAACTCCTATAATATATAAGAGTGAATGATCACTCTACTTATCATCAATTGATTTTAGGTTGGATATCCAGATCAGAGCCATGGTATTCTTTAGCCATCAAATTTCAATTTTTTTATTATTTAGACTCTAATTTTATTCTTTTTTGAAATTTTTTTTTTTTTTTTACAAAACACTCCATTATATATTATTTAATATCAAACTCAAAACCAATATTTTTCAAATCAAATCAAAAGTTTAATTTGCGGCGGTTTTTTTTTTTTTTGTGTAATATAAAAAATAATATTTTATATTGAATTGTTAATTTATTTTTTAAAAAAAATATAATACAATTTATATACTGTTGTATGAATGTATGCATATATTATATGTTTTATTAATATTTATCTAGACTTATATAGCACAAAATTAGTATTGAACAAACCCATTATTATTATTATTATTATTATTATTATTATTATTATTATTATTTGAGTTATTAAATGAGTGAAGAGGATTCTGAAGCAGCAGTAGCTTCTCCTACTTAATGCATTCATTTCTTCTTCCTACTTTGATCTATGCATCTATACCTACCTACCAACCTATCTTCCTTCCTTCCCTCCAAAATACATGTGTTTATTTTTGACATATTGATTTTGAGTTTTGGTTTTAAATAGTAAAATTTGAATTAAAAATATTATTTGATGTGATATAAATATGTTTGATGTAATATTTTGAATATAAAATTAAATTTTAGTGTAATACTAAATGAAAATTAGGTGTTTAATTTAATATGTTTTTAAATAAAAAATTGTTGGAATAGTAAAAACCGTCTGGGGTTTAAACCCATAACCTCACGGTGACAAATCCAACCCCTATACCATCGGACTATTCCTTACCGGACACCAATTATTGGTATTTGGTACATCTATGTATGTATATTGCAATTCTTGAATTTACCGGCAACAATAATTCATCTTATTTGTGTTAAAATTGTATGAACTCAAAACTAGTATAATATTATTAGTTTTGATCGAACCTAACAAAAAAAAATTTGGATTAAAATATGTATTTAATCTGGCATTTATTTTTTTTTGTAAAATACTGTGGTAATTTTTCTTAATATTATAGAATTTACATTTATCAAAATAAAATAAAATAAAAACATGGCTATTATTTATTAATGTCTTAAATAACAAAATACTACTACGTCCATTCTTAAAAATGGACAATAGGGTTTAAAAGGTTATTTAGGCACTGTTTGGATATAATTTAATTTTTAAAAATTTGGAGTTTTAAAAATAGTTAAATTTAATTATAAAAGAAAAAAAAAAAGTGTATATGTAACATAGTTGCTCAGATGTGTTTTTTTTAATTGAGTTTGAAAAAATTTTATTTAATTTTGATAATATAAGATATTTTGTAAAAACAATATATATATTTTTTAAAAATATAGAGTTTAAATAGTAAATGTTACGATTTATGGAATAAACTCTATTTTTATTGAACACAATTAGGGTACAATATTATATTTATACAAGAGATATATTAGGTAGAATATATATATCAATATATAAAATATATATATACTATATATATATCCACATCCCCCCTCAAACTCAAGGTGGAACGGTGGAGCCCAACTTGAGTTTGTTCAAAAATGACTGAAAACGGCCGGGAAGGTGAGGTTTGGTGAATCCGTCGGCCGTCTGATCAGCAGAGGAAATAGGAGACAAGGAGATGCTTCCATGAGCAACGTGATGACGTACAAGGTGACAGTCGATCTCAATATGCTTCGTACGCTCGTGGAAGACATCATTTGTCGAAATCTTCATGGCGCTCTGACTGTCGCAATGGATAATAGTGGCAGAGGGCTGAGGCACTCCAAGATCAGCCAAAAGCCAGCGAAGCCATAGAAGCTCAGCAGCGGTATCGGCAAGGGCTCTATATTCAGACTCTGCACTGGACCGGGAGACAACCGTCTGTTTCTTGCTGCGCCATGAAATAAGCGAGTCGCCAAGGAAGAAGCAAAACCCGGTTGTCGAGCGGCGATCAGAGGGATCTCCCGCCCAATCAGCGTCAGAATACCCGGTCAAAACTAAGGAGGATCGAGCGGAATAATGAAGTCCATGAAGCAGGGTACCTTTGACGTACCGGAGAATCCGTAGGACAGCAGAATGATGAGTCGTCCGAGGAGCAGACATAAACTGACTGACGATATGGACGGCATAAGCAATATCCGGTCGAGTGACAGTCAGGTAGATGAGACTTCCCACTAGCTGACGATACAAAGTCGGATCATCAAGGGGAACGCCGTCCATCGGAGTAAGACGACAGTCAGAATCAAGAGGTGTAGGAGCAGTCTTGGAGTCAGTGAGACCGGCAATAGATAGGAGGTCGGAGGCATACTTGGCTTGAGAGAGATAATATCCGTCGGAGGTGTCGGAGATCTCAAGTCCTAGGAAGTACCGAAGAGGCCCTAAACTCTTCATCTCGAAGTGGCGGTTTAGATGAGCTTGCAACTCGGAGATACCTGATGCATCATCTCCCGTAATAATCATGTCATCCACATAAAGCAATAAAATAGTAATTCCAGCTGACCCACGTCGAAGGAAGAGAGCCGAATCATGATCACTAGAAGTAAAGCCAAGCTGGAGTAGAGCAGAGCTAAATTTCGAAAACCAAGCTCGAGGTGCCTGTTTCAAACCATATAGGGCACGGCGAAGTTTGCATACCTTGGAAGAGGTAGGAAAACCAGGAGGAGGAGACATGTAGATATCCTCGGATAAATCACCATGCAAGAACGCATTCTTGACATCAAGCTGATGTAGGGGCCACCGACGAGCGGCATCGATGGCGATAAGACAGCGGACAGAGGTGAGACGAGCAACCGGGGCAAATGTCTCCTCATAGTCGATACCATACTGCTGGGTGTAGCCTTTGGCTACCAAACGTGCCTTGTAGCGCTCGATAGATCCATCAGAGTTAGTTTTGATTCTGAATACCCACTTGCAGCTAATAGGTTTCTTGCCAGGGGGAAGATCAACCATATCCCACGTATGTGTTTTCTCCAAAGCCTGCAACTCCTCAGACATAGCCTGCCGCCACAACGGATCCGCATACGCCTCACGAAAGGTCCTGGGCTCATGATGGGACAAGGTGGCAGAGAAGCAGTGATAATCAAGTAAGTGAGTAGGAAGGTGACTAACCCGAGTGGAGCGACGAGGGCCAGGATCAGGGGCTGAGATCGAAGTCGTGTCAGGCTCTGGTGGTGGTGATGTATCGGAGTCGAGAGCAAGAGTAGGCTCGGGGATCAGCTGCGGTTCAGGAGGCGCAACCGAGACAGCGTCAGGAGCGGGAGATGGAGACGGAGCCGTGTCACTGGAAGGGAATAGGGGTGGAGAGGACAAGGTAAAGAACGGAGACGAACGATCAAAGGGGACTCGGAAGTGAGACAAGGAAGAGAATTTGGTATCCTCCCAAAATGTGACATGACGAGAAATACGTAGCCTATTGGAAATAGGATCCCAACAACGATAACCCTTATGTTCTAACCCATAGCCCAGGAAGCAACACAGACGAGCGCGAGGTTCTAACTTAGTGCGCTCATGAGGAGGGAGGAGGACAAAACTGACACAACCGAAAGGGCGGAGAAGACTATAATCAGGGGTACGATTAAATAGTCTTTCAAAAGGACTGACATTACCTAGGACAGAGGAAGGGACACGATTTATAGTGTGGACAGCGGTGAGTGCGGCTTCTCCCCAAAAGCGATCTGGACAAGAGGCTGATAAGATAAGGGTGCGGACTGTATCGAGGATATGTCGGTGTTTGCGTTCGGCGCGACCATTTTGTGGAGAGGTGTATGGGCAGGAGCGTTGGACAACAGTACCTTGATCAGATAAGAAACTAAGAAATGATGTATCAGTATACTCAAGAGCATTATCTGTGCGGAGAGTTTTTATAGTAGAGGAAAATTGGGTATGTATCATTTTAGCAAAGGTCATATAAATAGATGGAAGTTCAGAACGATGCCGCAGAAAGTAAATCCATGTAAAACGAGAATAGTCATCAATAAAAATCACAAAATAACGAGAACCATTCATAGACACAGTGGGCGAAGGTCCCCAAATATCCGAGTGAACTAAAGAAAATGGAGTATCCGCAATGGAAGTACTATGAGGAAACGACAGAGCAGGTTGTTTTCCCAACGAACAATCTACACAATTAAAAGACTCAAACTTAACAGAACCCAAACTACCCTGACTAATCAAGGACCTGACTTTATTGGAAGACGCATGACTGAGACGACGATGCCACTGAAGGCAGGATGGTGTAGAGGTGGTGGCAGCTGAGATAGAGGGACGAGGGACCTGGAGTGACGTAAGTTCAAATAAGCGGCCCGTCTTCCGGCCCTTCCCAAGAGTCCGCCCGGTTTGCGCGTCCTGAACCTGCACACCAGTAGAAGAAAATAACACGGTGAGACCTTGATCAACTAATTGACCAACGGAAATCAGATTTAAGGTTAATTGAGGGATACAATATGTGTCAGGGAGGGATAAGGATGAGGTGGATGTATGTCCGGTATGGGTGATGCGCATATGGGTACCATCGGCAGTAAGGATAGGGGGTAAGGATGGTGCGGTGGATGTGGAGGTCATAAGGCGTATATCAGAGGTCATATGATTACTGCAAGCAGAATCAAAATACCAAGGAGAGTTACCTGATGTGGTAGACATGGCGGTATTGGAAGATAGAACCTGTTTAAGAAGAGCTTCCAGGTCCTGAATCGTAGGAGGCGCAGGCGCAGGCGCAGCAGAGGCTGTGACAGAGGAGGTACCAGACTGAGGTCCACGAGAATTCCGAGGCTTGTAGTTACTACTTCCAGAGCGAGGTGGTCTAGTGGGGCAATACTGTATAGTATGGCCTAAAACATGACAGTAGTGACACTCCACCTTTGGGCAATGACCGAAGTCATGATCAGAGGACTGACATCTTTTGCAACGATGAGAACGACTCTGAGTAGGAGTTCGGGCAGTGACCGCAAGAGCAGAGTCAAGCTGAGGAGCCTTAGCTAGGTGGAGACGAGTTTCCTCAAACAGAATCTCCTGAATAGCTGCATCCAAGGTAGGAAGTGGATGCCGATGTAACAAAGAGGCACGAACTGCCTCATACTCTGGACGCAAAGCTATTAAGACCTGAATGAGGCGAAGATGATCAGGACTGATCTCTGCTTGATCCAACCGATGCCAAAGGGGTTGCACTTGGGCAAGGAAGTCGTTGATAGATTGTCCTGGTTCCTGTTTTAGATCGTGGAGAGTGCTCCATAACTGATAATAATGTGCCAAACCAGTAGCACGGAAGCGGACTGCCAAGAAATCCCACGCTGCCTTGGCAGTGTCAAATTGGGCAAGCTGAACATGGATCGCCGGAGTGGAAGTATTGCGCAACCAAGTGAGAATTTGATGGTTTTTACTATCCCAATCTTCCAATTTTTCAATATAAGATTCAACAACTGTGGCGGTAGGCGTAACTTCTCCTATAGAGACTGGAGCAATGGGGGCAACTATATCTCCCGTAACAATTCGCCACAATTTCCGACCTATCAAAAAACTTTTCATCGATTGTGCCCACAAACTGTAATTATCTCCAGACAAAACAACATTGATCGGAATATGTACATCCATCTTTTCCATAGAAACTCAAGAGAAAACAGAATCTCAAACCTCAAGCCGAAAGCCGAAACGAAAGAAACCGAATCAAAACCCGAAACACAAAAAATCAACCGGATACAAAAAACTGCTCAAACCGAGGAAGTGAAGATACCATCGCGGAGGAAATCAAATTCCGAACACGACGGTGCAAAGATCGCCGCCAACGGCCGCCGCACGCGCCCCCACGCGCCGGCGAGGCGTCCGGCCGGAAAAACACGTCGGGCGCGTGTGACTCTCACGCGCCGCCGTTCGCCGAACTGTTCCGGCGTCCGGCCGGTCTCGTGACGGCGAAGACGATGGTGGTGGCGGTGACGGTCGGAAGTGATCGGAAATATGCTATCTGGAATTCGTGGGTTGTTTCGATTTAGTCGGGAAAAAGCATGGCTCTGATACCATGTTACGATTTATGGAATAAACTCTATTTTCATTGAACACAATTAGGGTATGGTATATAAACTCTATTTTCATTGAACACAATTAGGGTATAATATTATATTTATACAAGAAATATATTAGGTAGAATATATATATCAATATATAAAATATATATATATACTATATATATATCAACAGTAAAATACAGAAATACTGAACTAAAGGAACACACCCAATATAATTCACATTTTTGTCTTTTTTTTTTTTCTACATAAATTTTCTTATTACTCATGCTTTTCTTTAAAATTCTCGACAAATCTAACTAAATAAGAAATAACTAAATCCCAAAAGGGAACATTACAAACTAATTTAATTAATTAATTAATTAACGAAAAGGGATTACTGTTGGTCTGTATCTTCTTCTCCACCCACGACGGCGACAACACAGGGCTCATTTCATACTCCGCCGCCGCAGCCGCGCTACTAACAACCTTCACAATCGCCGTCGTCCCCTCCAATTTCTCCTCCGGCATGATCTTAATCCTCCACACCTTGAACGTCTGGTCCAACCCGGCGCTGTACAGCAGAAACCCCATCACCACCACCTTCTCTATCTCCATCGCCGCCGCCAGACACTTCACCGGCCCTCTGTGCGCCTCCACCACCGCCAAACACTCATGGATGCAGCTCCCCTCCTCCCTCCTCCAAACCCTAACCGTCGTGTCCTCCGACCCGCTGAACACCAGCTTCTCAATCGCCGCCAGACACAGCACCGCGAACCGGTGGCCCTGCAAAAAACCGCCGTGATTAAACCTCCCCGACGTCCGCTCCTTCTCCCAGAAATTAATAAACCCGTCGGAGGTCCCGGAGTACAGAAAACACGACGAATTCGCCGCCGCCGTGCTTAACGCCAAGGCGTTCACCGGCGACGGCTGGAATTTCAGCGTCATTGTTAGAGTGTGCGAGCTCTGTCCGTACACCCGCCGCCAGATCTTCACGGAGCCGTCCGATGAGCACGTGAAGACGCAGCCGTCTTCCTGGTTGACCACCAGGTCGGTCACGTGACCCTCGTGCGCCGGGAAGGAGTCGACGCAGCGGTGGTCGGAAACTCTCCAGGCCTTCACCGTCCGGTCCCACGATCCGGTGTACAAAATTCCCTCCGTCTGATTATACGCCATACAAGAAATCGAATCCTTGTGCTTGAAGCTGGTCGTCTTCGTCGGAAATTTGAAAATCGACCGGTTTTTGGGCAGGTTCGCGACTTTCCTCGCCTGAAAATTCTCCGGCCCGGCGGTGATGTTCCAGACTCGCACTTTACAGTCCTTGTGGGAGGAGAAAAGCGTGTTTCCGTGGGCTAAAATCGCGCGGACGTCGCCATGGCTGGATTTGAAGTATCCTCGGTCGGAGCAGTCGGGCTGGCGCCATGCGCGGATGCGGGAGCTTTCGGAGCCGGTGAAGACGAGGCCCTTGGCGGCGGCGATGGAGAAAATGGTGCCGTCCTGGCGGTGGAGGGAGGCGATGCAGTGGTAGAGGAGGGAGGGGGAGGGGGTTTGGTGGGGGGAGAGGGTCCAGGGGGAATCGGGGCTGCACGGCGGGGGGAGGGCGGCGGCGGCGGCGCTGTTGGTGGAGGATCGGGAGGGGCTGTAGAGGAGGTTGTCGTGGTGGTGGTCGTAGCTGGATTGGGTTAGGGATTTGCAGGAAAGGCGGGCGGCGGCGGGAGAGTGGATTGTGGTGGTTCTGGCGGGGTCTTGGTGGTGGTGGAGGAGGAAGGCGGAGAGGGGAGCTGATCTGTGTTGGTCCATTGATGGAATTAGGGTTTAGGGTTTGGACATGTAAATTAGTTGCAGCGATGGTGTTTGGACTGTAAATATTTCTGTCTGTCTGCCTGCCTGCCTGCCTGCTAGTGTTTTTTTATAGACACAAGAAGCAGAGAAACAACATAGAATGTTTGTGGTAGGGATGGCGATTTATCGGGTCGGGTTTGGTTGGATCGAGACCCGACTTGAATACAAATAATTTGGTTTTATATTTGAATAGATTTTAGGCTAAATGGTACAAAATTTACTTATAGTTTCATAAAATTGCGCCCGTATTTTTAAAATTGCATCAAATTTGTTTATAGTTTCATAAACTACGTAGCTAACCCTAGTCATTCTTATTCAAATGTTGTTTGATTTGCAATTTCATAACATCTATTTCAAAACCATTAAATTTACAAATATATTCATTTTTTTTATATTCAACTCCAAAAAACTGGAAAAAATTCTTAAAATAAGATTTGCGAGAGAAATAAAAAGAGATTAAATCCCTCGCAAATATCACAATTCTAATATTAGAATTCAGAACAAAAATCATTTTTGGTCTCATTCAATATCACAATTATCAATGGTACCATTCAAAAGAATTTATCAATTTTGGTCTCATTCAAATGAAAATTTATCAATTTTAATCTCAAAATAGTTGACTGGGACTGAACACAGCCGTGTTGGCTTGAACACGGCAGTGTTGAATGACTCAGAAGGTGACTGGGCGTCCCCAGGCAGCCAACACGGCCGTGTTGATTACCCTGCACTTCTAAACACGGCCGTGTTCTGCCCGTGTTCTGAACACAACCAGGCAACCAACATGGCCGTGTTGATTACCCCTCACTTCTAAATACGACCGTGTTCCTGTCCGTGTTCTGAACACAACCATGTTCTTGTCCATTTCCTACGCATGTTCTCAGCACAGCCATGTTCTAAGTCATGTTCTAGGCATGTTCCTAGGCCATGTTCACAACCATGTTTTCAATATAATCATATTGTAGGTCATATTTATTATTATTTTTACTTTTTGGTTAAAATTATTTGATATAAATATATATATTTATAATTCAACAAACATATTTTTTATGATTATTTTATAATATAAAAAATAATCAATTTTTAATATTTTAAAAATATATAAAAATAATAATATATTAATATATATTTTTAATAATACTCACTCCGTCCCAATTACCATGTCTACATTGCTGTTTTGTCCGTCCCACATCCCATGTCACTTTTCTTTTTTGGAAAATAATTACACACTATTTTTTAATTTAATTTTTTTTAATTTTAATTAGTTTTTTAATCTTAAGTTATAATTATTTATATTATATGATAATTATTTTCACTAATACATTTTTAATTATCTACTAATTTTACTTATTCTAAATTCTCGTGTCGACCCAGACATCCGTGGGACGGAGGGAGTATTATTTTAAAATATTATTTTGAATAATAAATTTAATTTATAATTTATAGAAATAATTAATTTAAAATAATATTTTAAAATTTTTACTATAAATTTTTAAAAATATATATAATGATTATTAAAAATATATATATTATTATTTTTACATACTTTAAAAATATTAAAAATTGATTATTTTTTATATTATGAAATAATTGTAAAAAATATTTTTGTTAAATTATAAATATATATTTATATCAAATAATTTTAACCAAAAAGTGAAAATAATAATAAATATAACCTACAATATAATTATATTGAAAACATGGTTGTGAACATGGCCTAAAACATGAATGCGAGAACATAGCAGAAACATGGACAAGAACATGACTGTCTTCAGAACACGGGTATAAACACAACCGTGTTTATAAGTGCAGGGTAATCAACACGGCCGTGTTGAGACCATATGTATTACCGATCATATGATAGGTACAATGTTTATGAGTGATCATATGTATTAGCGATGGTTTGAAATCTTTGGCTGTTTATTTCACAATAATTGATTACGTAGGTTGTTAATTTAGCGAGGAAAAAAAAAAAATCTTACAATTTTTATTATTATTATTTTTGTGTGAATAGTAAAAAAGCAGGATAAATACAAATGAATTATTTCCTTATAATTTGAAATTGATTTTAGTAGGGTATTTATTTTATTTTTATTTAAATAATATTTTAATATAATATATTGTAAAAAAGAAATAGTATATATTTTAATGAAAAATTGCAAAGAATAGTATTGATTTCAATTTGAAATCACAAAAGACAATAGTTATTATCTTATATCATCTATTAATTCTCTCTTTTTTTGTTTTTTTCAAACCATCATATACTTCATCCGTCCCATAAATATAGTCTTAACTGGGTTGAACACGAGATTTAAAAATAATTATTGATATTATATTGGTAGTGGGTAAAAAGTATGGATAAAAGACTTTTTTGCCCTTGCGAGTGTATTAGTATAAAAAATAGTGATAATTGTGTAATAAAAATGAAAAAGTAGGGTAGTTTTACTGTGCTATGGTTATTTATGGAAATAAAACTATTGTTTTGAGATAGAAAAAAATGATAAATAAGACTGTTGTATTGTGACGGAGGGAGTATATAAATAGTATATATTTAATATATTACACAAAAAAATACATTGGAGTTAAATATATATATATATATTTTTTAAAGTTTTAGAAACTTTTGAAAATAATCAAAAATTGAGTGAAAAATAGATATTTTGAGTGATATAAATAGAAACTTATGTAATGTTTTATATCAAAAAGTTGATTATGTGTATAATAATTTAAATAAAAATAAATAAATGTCAAAGATGATATATTTTAGAAATAATTTTTTTTTTAAAAAAAATAGTTTAAAAAATAAGTTTATAATATGTGTATACATTGGCCAAGAATTTTGGATTTGCTTTGTTTTTTTTTTTTTTATTATTACGAATCCAAATTTATCTTGTTATATTTTGGATTTTTAATAAAAGTATAATATTATTTTTTTTATATAAAATATTATATCAAAATAATATTTAAATCAAATTTTCAAAATCATACACACCCTCGTCTCGTTTTGTTTAGCAGAGAGCATTACTTTTGGAAAAATTTTAAAAAATAATAATAATATTTTATTACTAATGTATAGAAGTACACGCATATAAAGAAAATTTTGACATTATTTTTTGCGATTTATTTATAAAATATAATATATTTATAATTCATATAAAATTAAATTTTATATTATATTTATATAAAGAGTATTTTCACTATAACAAAAATAAATAAATTTGTGTGGAACAAACAAAATCTACAAAATGTATTATTATACAATTAGTTGAGGTAGAAAGAATATAGATCATGAAATTATTTAGGTTCTTTTTTTTTTTTCCAAACCTCTTTATTTATTATTTAATTTTTTTCTTCAAAAATATTACATATTTATTTTTATGTGAAATATCATATTAAATATTATTTTTATATTTGCATGTGTTGATGAAAATTTAAGAATTAAATAATTTTAATTAAAGTACCATACCTAGTTGCATAATATATAGTTAATTAATAATTGGGTATAAGTCTAATTTGAATTAAAAAATAAATAAATTAATTAATATAGGCATTTTAAATAGACAATTAGAGGTAGAGGTTGTGTTTGCTTACAGTTTCTTATTATTCTCAATAATCATTTTGTTTTATTTATTTAATTTTTTTTAGTAAATTCAAGAATTATTAATTAATTTGTTGGAAGGCAATGCATATAATTACTCATTATTAAGCTACCTCTAATGATCAATAATCAGGCTATTATTGCATTGCTACCTACATTAAGTTTTTGGAATTTTAAAAATTGAAAAAAAAAAAAAAAAAAAAAGTAATATGAGAATCCGTAGCCGTTACCCGAAAGTGCACACTGGGTAAACCTCACGCCGAATCTAATACTCTGCAAACTAGACCCGACAAGACAAGTCATACTAGACAAACCTAATATTTAATTTGATGTTTTGTGAAAATATATATATATATTTGATGTAATATTTTTTAAAAATAAATAGTCTTAAATAAGTAAAAATTGATTATGTAAACAGAGCCTAATTTGTATTCGAAATAATTACTATTTATTATATACTTTGGATATAAATTTTATTGAAATAAGGTAATTTTCATTTTGGTTTATTTTTATTTTTTATTTTTCACTATATAATTATATGGAATTTTAAGTTAGTTATTTTTATTATTATTTGAAATACAAAATAAAAAGACAGACCCAAAGAATATATATTGCCTACCAAATCTATTTAATAGCTAGCCAACACTCGATTGATTAATTATTAAATTCCTACCAAGTCTATTAATTATCTTATCTATTCTCACTTTTTATTTTTTTTTTAAATTTATTTTGATGACGTTCATTTTTTCTTTATATTTTTAATTTAAAGTATTTTTATACTATAAAATATACTCATATTATCATTAAATTGGACAATTTTATTAAATAATATTTTGATTGATAGTTTTGTAAAAAAAATATATATATATTTTTATTGCATACTATATTAGTTAATAATAAAAAATATATATATTTAAAATAAAAATACAAACTCTCTTTAAACTTTTTCCTTTGTTTTTTTTTAGTATGCAATCTTTACAATTAAATGGCTATAAAATATATGGAGTGTATAATTTTTATACATAGTATCACATTTTTTAAAAAAATTATTTAAATAAAGAATTAAAGCCACAATATAGGAGAAAAAATGTCCAAAAAATATTTAATATTGAACCTACATGACTTACCATGCAATTATTACATGGTAATGAATAGCAGGTTTGCCGACAATATTAATTAATGTATTCGTTGGATATTTAATTCATTGCTAAAATGAGAATAATTAAGGTTTTGATTAGCTTTAATCACTATATAAAAAAATATATGATTTAATTAATACTAACATATATATAGTATAGATTGTTATTTACGTCTTTCGTACATTAATATTAAAATATTATTGATTTTTAGTTATATTGCATATATATATATATATTATACATATAATTAATTTATACAGAAAATCAAATGACATAAATGTCAAAACATTTTATTTGATTAATAAAATACTACTACTATTATTATTATTCAAACAATATGCAAATTTAGCATATGTTGAATGCCCTCTACCCACATCTGCTTTTCCTCCCTGCTTCTGCATTCGAATTCGATCACCCGCTCCGCCGTCTCTATAGCCATGTACGCCTTCTCCTCCCCCTCCCGCCCCACCCAAGCGCCGATCTCGCTCTCCACACCCGACACCACATCTGCACAATAAGAACTTCATTAGTCATGCACGCCATTTTTTTTGCATGTCTATCGCAACGTTACATACGTAAAGCTATATACGTACATTTCTTCTTCTTCGTGAATGTTCCTCCCATGTGCCGGCTCTTCATCTTAGCCACAACCTGTTTCATCGAGATATCATTGCCCCGTCGAGACATAATAAGGCATGAATCAATCAAGGGGAATTGTACTCGTCGCGCTAACCTGCCAGTTCGAGTTTATGTTGATCGACACTTGCTTCCAGTGCAGATCCCCTGCATCGATCAGCCGAGAGAATCGTAGTTGAATTTTCAGATGATCTGCAGCGTCGAATTCAATGGAGTTTGATTTTTCGAAAGAACTTTTACCTTTCCTCGTGCGCTTGAGAAGTTCGCCGCCTTTGGATACAAAGTTCAGAGCGATCGAGACGTTCGATTCGTCCGTCGCAGAAATGGTCGAACCTCCGCCAAGCTCCTTGTTCAGCCTCGCGCGTAATGTGGCCGCACCTCTTAAGGCTGCAATCGCAACGTCGCCATCAGTTTATGGAGAAGGTTAAATTTTTCGAAGAGTTCAGCAAAAATGACCTGTGGCAGCCCCTGCCGTGAGTGTCATGACATCGCCATTAGTCCGGGCGTTGATTGCAGAGTTCACGACGGACAAAATGTGGTCGTGCTCGGCTCCCATGTCCTCCGCGATCTCGATGCAGTGAGACGCCACTAGAGCCGCTGCAGATGCAAATGCAGCAGACAATTTCGAAGGCTGTTTGTGCTTTTCCGGAGAAGCCACCGACAAAGCTGCGAGAGCAGCCACGGCAGCCGCAACGCCAGCCACGGATACAGCGGCGTGGAGTTGGGCGTTATGGGCTCTGATCTCCTGCTTCTTTCTCTCCTTCTGATCTTTCATCCATCTCCCCATTGTTTTCCGTTTCATGATCAGGTTTCTATACACCTGCTACGATTGCAAGAAAGATTGACAAACATGAATGATCATCTTTCGAATTTATGCATAAGATTTTAAGAACATATGGTTCGTATCGAATTCATACCCCGTTGTTTCTGATCAATTGTTGGTTAGAGATGAATTCGGGATTGAGAGCTTGATGTAGCACAAACAATTCCTGCACATGTCGATTCATTAGGACTACATAGCACACACATTAGCTCCATGTCTCGCTCTAATTACACCATGTTGTAAGAGAAACAAATACCTTGGCTTCATCACTGCTTCTCGGGGACTCTGGAGGACTATCCGATGCCAACAAGGGCTGATCATGCTGCAAAATAGAAAAAACACAAATCAAATAATCGAACCATAGCAAAGCTGATAACAAATGTATAAGGCTTTACAAGGAATGGGGAAATTAGAGAGTAGGGAGTTTACATGTTCGTGTTCAGACCCCAATGGAGGTTTCGCGGCATTACCATTTGTGTTCCAAAGAGCCTTGGAGAGCTCCACGGCGGAAACACTCCACGATCGAGCCAAGAACTCCATGGATTCCGTAGGGGTTTGAGGTTGGGGGCAACTGATCTGCTGCTGCTGCTGCCATTCAGCAGCAGTTTCTTCCTCCTTGATGTTCTCGAGCAGCCTATTGGCCCGGAATTTCGAACCACCTGAATTCACAGACACTGAAACAAGAAAGCAAAAACAGCTCAAATGAGAGTCACTCATCCACATTTAATCACTTTCTGACATGAAATTGAAGATCACATCACACCAAACTTAACTTGATATATGAAGTTTTCAGAAACTATGGAACAAAACTTACTGATGATCAGATTCTGAACAAACCCTGCTGCTATTTAAATGATGAGTAGATCAAAAGGAAAGATTCCATGGGAAATTAAAGCACTATGTATATCTATATATTGAAAACTATCTTCCAAATTAAAGCTCCAACTGATACTGACCCCCTTTGGAAATTATCTTCCTTTTGAGGGCTGCGCGGCGGTTCATCATTACAAGATGTAATCTTTTTATCCGCCATTGACACCACTTTCATGGAAAAGCAAGCACTTCAATGGATCCCATTGCTTTGCAGTATAGCAGGGATAGTTGTCTGGACAAAGCTGACCCCAAACTGCATCGAGTACCAACCATTTGGACTCTAGTGGAGTTCTTGGCTCTGGGAATCTTTCCTTTGGCAGTTTTCTGCATTGACTTGTCAAACAATCTGAATTTAATTCATCAATCACTACTGAAAAAGGAAAACATATAATATTGGCTGAGTTTTGGTAGACTGTGTAGTGGAGTCTCTTTTGCTTTTCCATTCGTGCAGAGGCATTAGTTTACTCAATAATAACAATGGCCACATTGATGAACATAATTATGATGATCAAGTATTATAGACTCGCAGATAACCCCACTTTCCACTAATCATAATTTATTATAAGCTTCCTCTAATGCCCACTGCATATCCTCTATTAGAACAGGATTATCTTTTATGGCCTTAAAGTGATCATAAATCCCAGAAAAAAAGGGAAAAAAATATTAGTTTTTGTGCATATAAAAGTGTGGTATTAGTAAGTAAATTAAACTTTATAGAAACAACAAATTTCAGCTAATGTACAAAGGGTTGTTAGAAATTGATGGCAATTAATTTCAATCAATGAATGATATAAGGTCAGGTTTGCCTCCTGAAGCTCATAAAGACATGAATTTGAACGAACAGCATTTTCTTCATTTAGAAAGACAACTTTCATTAACTCATTATACCAATGATAACTTGGAAATCAAATCAAACCGCATAGCATAAATCTATGTCAAGTTTGATGTTACCTGAGTCTGAAAATGAGTGCCTCAATTTTGAATTGGCAATGGCTGGCAACAACAGAGTGCAGAATGAGTTTTAATTATAGGAGCTTTCAAGAGGCACGAATACCAGTTTGGATAGACTGAATCTCTGTTGGAACTTGTAAGCCACTGGTGTGATGGATCCTGCTGATGGTGCGTCAAAGTCGAAGACTTAGGTCATCAGACCTCGATGTAAAGCGAGATTGACAGTGGAAGGTTTGATCACTGTACTTGGTTCAACTGGACATGGAGTGGCTAACATGATCAGTTGCTTTGCTGTTTGTAAAAAGTTTCATGGCCCTGAATGAACCTGCAAGGAATCGGGAGCCTGATTATTGCATCCGATCCAGACATTTTGATAATAATCTCTGGAAAACAAGACACTAGAAATACATAATATAGGAGAGTGCAGGAAGATGACTAACCTATTTCCATTACTTGTTTCGGTTCTGACCTCAGAGCCATTTTCGCAATAATACCTCTTAAAAGGGACTTCGCAGCAGATGCAATCAAAGAATCGCATCAAACTAAATAAAGGGGCCACAATTGCCAATATAATATAACATTTTGTCATGCAAGATAAAGATAAGTAAGTACATTTAGGCATCAAACAAGAGGAAGGAATGCAAAGTAATAAATAAAATTGTAGAAGAAAATATAGTTCCATTCCATTAGAGTCTCCAAAAGCATCATTTAAGTAAACAATGGCTTATCAAATCCACTATATTTCAGTGCATGATACAGTGAAAGAACTTTGTGGAGTAACATGTTACATCAACAGGTCTAAGACCAAATGTAAAATCCGGAAAATATGATCATATGTCTTTCCACTGATTCACCCCTTCTTGGGCATGGCAGCAAGTCTGGTATACATCCGGGCCATGGACTGGTAACCTCTAATATCCCCTGACCGTAGAAGGTTGCCTAGGCAAAGACAAGAAGCCATCAAGTTCACTCAAAATCTACAAATAGAAACTAGTGCAAAACAACAAACTCACTTGAAAGAAAACCTTAAAAATGCGCTAAATACAGGTTCTGCAATTGCAAATATGGGTAGGTTTCCAAGCAAACGGACCGTTATAAACCTTTATCTACCAAGAAACCCATGAAGGATTCAGTCCATGTTTTTCCATGTCTCTAAAATATGTAACAGTGTGCATGTGTTGGGTAAAATTCTCGCTGGGGGTATGAGTGTGTGCGTGTGTTAAAAAGAAAAACTATGGTCATTTTCCTTCTCCTATGGTGATTTTAACTCCCTTGAGGCTAAACGTTTTGATAAAACATAATTGTACATCATAATGTTTAGAAAAGAAGCACAAATAAAAATACCTGAATCGCAGTTCAGAGGACTATCAGGTTCTGGATGAGCCATCAAAGCAATTATAGCCCTACAAACTGATTGCAGGGTCCAAGCTGGACTCCAAGCATTTTTCAAGATATCAAGGCAAATCTCGCCTGTCTGCATAAGATGAAAGGGCATAATTAGCAACTAGTACCTTACAACATCACCTTGCCTTAATATGTAATGAATTTATGATAATCCATTACTAGAATACATTATAGTAGGTACACTACATATAATTGCTAACACAGACAAGCTCATCCTTTTAATATTATTTACATCTGTTGTTATTTCTCACCCATTTCATTTGTCAGGGCTAAAGCTTCGCAAGTAAACTTATCACATAAAACAGCAATAGTCTTTATATCAAATTATCAACATTGTTCACTGTTCAGCACTCCACAACTTATTTACTACGAGACTCATATTTCTCATTTTACTATGGAACTCATATTTTTCATTATACTCTAGGCATACATTCATTGTGGAGATCATATTCAAAATAGGATATGTATTCTATATACCAAAAGAATGAGAAAAGAACAATAAAGTGAATTACCTTGAAATGTACATTTGGATGGAATATTTTGGTTAAGAACCGAACTTGAGGAGGCTGCAGAGGATAATACTCAGGCACAGAAAATGCAAGCTGGAATACTCCACCTTCATAAGGAGTTTCTGATGGTCCCTAAACAACATAAAATCAACCAAGCAACTAAATTTATCTAAAAAAAAAAAAAAAAAAATCGAAAGAAAACCCTATCATAAGATATACCTACCTTTATAAGAGCCGTCCACTTAAATATATTTGTATCATCGCAAACAAGTTGTATATCAGGATCAGCTACTTTCTCTCTCTGCACTTCTTTGTATTCCTTAAAAAGCCGAGCCCTTGATGCCTATTTCCAAAGCACAGATGAACTTCAAATAAATCCCAACAAAAGTTCAATGCAAGATACAGTAATGACTTGAAAGCCTCTCCCAAGCTACCACGACACTGCATATCCACATCCAACAAATTGAAATTCTCTAAGTATACATGTCATCATCTAAGTTTCACTTTCCAAACTACAGAATATCACCTAAGTCTGAATTTAGAGCGGCATACTCATTCCATTCATTCAAAGACGCCATTAATTACATTAAACATGTCTTTTTCAGATGACTAGCCCCCTTTCTGAAGATCCAAAAGACTTATTCTAAGAATATCATACCGGAATTCTCATATTTAACTTATATGAATCTGCACACGATCCTAGGTAGCCATATGATATATCAATTGGATTGTTTGTACGACATTTACTTGTTTCTTGACATGATAGAATCATCATCATCATCATCTTAAAGCCTTTGCACACAATGTCTTACTGCATCTTCTTGGCGCCATGAATGGTTGATACATTGAGTCCGAATAATAAAATAATAAGATCAATTCGATATTTCATGTTATTAATGCTTGCATCCGATGCAATAACGATCAGAGAGGTTAAATTCATAACAGCCATCGAAATAGAGATACCAATCGATTATATACATGTTAACAGCTAAACATGTTCAGACCCTTTCTTCAACCTGCTTTGCTCTTGATTTGTAATATGATTCAACAAATTTTACCTGCATAACATACTTTGCTATTGATATAAAATGATAAAATTACCATCACACCTGCATAACATATAACCCAACACCTTTAATGAACTCCTAACATATAATGGGAACTGAGAAGTACTTTATCATCCTTATGAACTTCTTATCTCCTATCCTTACTAACCGTGGATAATCCATGCCTTTACCCCAAGTTCAACAGCACACAATCAGATCGTGAACAACGCCAGGAAATTACAGCAGAAACTACGATTGAGGTTATGGACTAGGAATTAAGAATTTAAGCGAAATTGAGAATTCAATTCGCTAGAGTTACTGCTATAAAAAGGAATCCCCATGAAAAGAAAACAATCAGCATCCACAAATACAGAACTGACCTGCATATTCAGCGACAACTTCAGCGATTAATTGACGTTAATGAGAACTGCATCAATTGATCAAAAATTGTTTTTTAGTTAATAATATAAGAATTAATTCTAGCCGCAGCCCCAAACACCAAGAACTAGAAAAGTATAACCTAAATCGAAAGCCCACACAACTTTCCGGTATAATTTCTTCCAAAAAAAGATAAACCAATAAAATTGATTCAGCAGTAAAATCGTCGGAGAGATGAAATGCAATCACGAGCTAAACATAAACTCACCTAGCGAACTCCCGACGCAACCCGAAATGGACCTTCGGGGACGATGACCCTCACGCAGATAAAGGTTCCTCGTCAGTGATTCAGTGTAATGCGGTGCACCATATTTCTGTGTTCCCGTATTAGTAACCGTTGATATAGTTGACCTGGTCAATATAGCTATAGCATTAAAAAATGTGTTACATTTGGCTAAATTGCAAACATCTACATGCAGTTGGCAAAATTGTGCAAATACCGAAAATGCGAATAAGTTTTAAAATTTTTATTTTTAAAATCTGATTTATTATTTAATTTAAAAAAAACAGTAAATATAATCATAAATAATTGTTTTTCTCTGATTTAAAAAAAAAATAAAATTTAATATTGTTTGAGGGTAAATATACTAAGGGTGTGTTTGTTTGGAGGTTTGGATTTTGGATTGGAATTTGAATAGTAAAAATTTTGAATTTGAATAGTTGTATGATGTGATATAAATAGGTGATGATGTGATGTTTTGAATGTAAAATTGATTTTTAGTATAATATAAAAAATGAAAAATAGGTGTTTGATTTGATGTTTTTGGGGCGAAAAAATTGGATAAATAATAAAATTTTGTTAGAATTCTACAAACGAACACACCCTAAATGAATATATTTATAATTAGCAGTTTGAGCAAATCAAACATCCTTAAATAAGGATGGTCAATTAGTTGAATGCAAAGTTTATAAAATTAGGAATTTGACTCAATGGAACCTACAATTACTATCCGAAAGTGTACACCGGGTAAAACCCCGACCGAACCTAATACCCTGCAAACCAGGTCCGACAGGCAAGTCACACTAGGCGAACCATGTGTTGCAGGTGACCTGAGACATTGGGGTAAATTTGACTCAATTTTGAAAGTGCTATAAATTTTACTCAATTTCGTAAAATCCCAGGTAAATTGGTACAATTTAACCCTTATATTTTATTAATTTGAAGTTGAATTTATCTATAAAATAGGTCCCTTCCCCCAACTTTTCCCCGAAATATATATTCTATCTGTCATCAAAGTTTATTTCCATGACAAATTTATTTTTCTTAAAACGTCCGGTCAAATAGAAACAGTTTTTTTTACTAGGGAGGGAGTACTTATTGAGTGAGTTAAAAATTAAAATAAATAATGTTACTATCTAATTTTAAAAAATAAAAATTAAAATTAAACTCTGAAAAATCGAGAAAGAAATCCAATCAAATCCACGACTTTTATTATATGCTTATTACAGAGAGCATCACTACTGCAACTGATCAAGGACCACTTATACTATACACAATACACACCAACCAACTTCAACCAGCAAAAACAAAAAATCTTTAACATTCACCCTCCACTAGTAAAGAAAACTGTTTGTTTCTCCAACGAATTTCAGAGTTACCATTTCTGTGCTGTTCTGAGAAGAAATACTGACAGACAGACAGCAATGGAAGGAGGAGAGGGATTATGATACCCACCGACAAAGGATAAACCAAAAGGAAACCAGTATAGGACCAACTCAACCATCCATCATCATCATCATCATCTTTACATGCTCCCAGCAGCTGCACCAGGTGTGGTTTTGGGTTTGAATTTCGAGATATCGACGAGGTCTCCGAATAGTTTGTCCTCTGGCTTAGAAGAAGGCCTGGCATTGGAGGCAGCAATAGAGTACGGAGAGCTTCGCAGGCCGCCGCCACCGGAGGCAGCATCCCTCAGAGACAGGGCCGACATGCTTTGCTGAAGGAATTGGGGGCGGCTTTGAGGTTGGGGTTGGGTGTGGGTGTAGTGATACCCGTAGCCAAATCCGACCATCTGGTTGGCGTAAATCTGCTGCTGGGGATACATGTAGCCCATCGGGTTGATCTGCATCGGCTGGGGATACATGACCATGGGCTGTGGGCTCTGGAAGGGATACGGATTTGGATTCAAGGCCGGCATTTGGTTAACAGGCATGGCGGGGTGGGGGTGGGGGTGGTTGCCCATCATTGTAAGATGGGCGCCGTTGTATGGTTGGGTTTGCTGAGGCTGGGTGAAGGCTGAAACGCTGTTGTCAAGTTGGGCTTCCCATGGTGGAGGGGGTAGGGCGCCACTGCTCTGAGCACCTGTCAAACAAGTCGAAAAAGCATACTTCTTGCTGTTCAAGATTGTTTATTTTCGAAATGTAATAATGCTATGTCATAACCAGAACAGTAAATGTAAAAAGTGGGAATACGAATGCATACTGTAAACTGTAGAAGGCGGCAGCTGCTGAGGTGGAGTTGTCTGGCCATTCCAGACAGAACCAGAACCTTGGAGATTAATGCTTCCATTTGGGTACGGTGAGGAGGGTTGTGGGGGCTGAAAATTCTGCTGTTGCTGAAACTGAGGCGATGAAGAATAGGGTTGTGGAGAGTTCAGAGGCCGAGTATCATTTGTCTTGTGATTATTGTCTGAGAACATGTCGAAAAGCACTAGAGCATTTTGCTGAGAAGCGACGGGGCTTGCTGGTTGAGGCTGTCCGACGGGTACAAGTGCCAAAGAGTTGTAGTCATCTCCACTCAAAAGATCTATCTTGGGATCGGCTGCCTTCGTTGGAGTTGTAGCCTGATTAGTAGTCGGAGGGCCAGAGACTGCCAACGGTATCTGGGAGCTAGTATTGGATGTGGATCTGCAAACGATCAATTCAAAGCAAGAAAAAACAAATTAAACAAATTAAACATGTGAATATGATCGATCAAACAACAAAAAGCAGAAGCAAAACTTAGTAACTTACCCCTTATCTGCTTGTTTGCTACCGGTATCAGCAGTGCTGATCAGAGGAGTATCAACAGGGACCAAAGCTTGAGAAGATTCAGGTTTCGGCTTCTCTGATTGAATGGTTGCAGTTCCAGAAGCAATTGATTCGTGCTTTGATAGTACACGTTGCAGGTCATCATTCAGGGCTAGTCCTTGGGACAACAATGCTTCATCCCTAAAAAACAGGTAAATAGAAAGCAAATTTATAAATACAATTTCACTTGGATTGAATTTATCAGAACCATTATAATTTTAGACACTGCACTGGGCTGTTCTAGTTGATTATCCATAACAGAATCCATACAAAAGATAAAATTAAAGGATGCAACATACTTCTCTTTCCAAACATACTAGCCATGCCGTAGGTATTTCAAATTCATATAAAAATATCCGCACAGAACATAGGCTCGCTCAATTTGCTAAATAAAACTGCTCACACCTACGGCCAGCGTTACTGGAACTTGTAGTGCGAAAAAAATATTTTATACAGTTAATTAAATGTTAATTTTTAAGTGGCTGTGTTTATTGTTTCTTCTCACTGACTCAAAAGACTATTTAATTCTTCTCTTAGCAATTAAACCATTTGGATATCTAATGAGTAAACAACATATAAAAGCATTTTCCTAGCCAAGCTTAGCAGACATACTTGAAAATTTTATAATATCAAGTTCACTAATTAAAATTTGAAAAAGATAATCAGAAGATGCACAGTAAAAGTTTATAGCTGAAAAAAAAAAGCATATGCAAGTGTGTGAAAGAAAACAAGGCCGTACGAGGTCGAGTTAACCAGTTGTACCACTCTTTGCTTAAATGCGTGGCACTGTCCAACTAGATCGACAATGACCTCCTGCTTGAGTCCCTATCAAAAGATTAAATAAATAAACAAAATTAAGTTAACATCTCAAATTTTTCCATTTGGATGAAATAATCATCATAAATCTTGCCTCTATAAAATAATCATACCTCCTTGTTACCAGGGTCTAAAGCATTCAGCATTTCAGAAAGAACATCCATGATACCACGAGCATTTTGAAGTTCAGTCAAGCTGAAAAAAAAATAAAATAAAATACAGACAGAACAAGGATCAAAAACCTATAAAACTTGATTCATCAAATAAAAGTCAAAATATATTAGTGATCAAATTTTCACATTCACAAACAACTGGAAACCATATGGTACAGAAGAAATATAGATATTATGGAACAATAATGAAAAAATAAAAAATTCAAGGAAAAAAATAAAAAAAGAATTGCATGCTTTTATAACACAAGGAAAAGATATTAAGAAATGCAACACTTGTAACCACTGAGCAATTCTTACAAATAAAAATTGGAAAGGCTCCCACGTGAAAATTATGGAGAACAGTAATAGCCAG
This sequence comes from Andrographis paniculata, assembly GCF_009805555.1. Lineage (NCBI taxonomy): Eukaryota > Viridiplantae > Streptophyta > Magnoliopsida > Lamiales > Acanthaceae > Andrographis > Andrographis paniculata. Next base: position 3,448,125 of record NW_026137589.1, read on the forward strand.
ATGATCTATAAATTTGTCATTCTATAAGACACAAAGACTAACAATTAACCAAATTCATCCACGCATAATTGATGCTGGTTCCATATAATAGAGGTTTTCTCCCACAACAGAAGTTAAATTCCACAAAAATCTATCAATGTATTTTCAATAAGGAATTTATACATAATTATAGACTATCACAAAACAAAGAGAAAAAAACTCGCGTTAAGGTTTCATAAAAAATAATATATCAATTTAGGGTATCATTTTGCTTAAAACTAATAATCCTTTCCACACCCAATAAACAGAAATTAGTAAAAATCACAGTGCCATTCCAAAGCCTGCAATACAAAGGAAATCAAAATGTACTCAATCCAGGATACTAAACCTCAATGTCGGAAATTCAGCTTGTGCAGAAGATTCAGCAGCACCTGGCATAGATTCAGGATTGTGAATATTTTGGGGATAAGATGTCAGAGGATGTGATTGTGCTGGAGTGAAAACAGGAGCTGAATTTTCAGATCTCTGAGGGAAAACTGCCCCAAGACGCTGATAAACAATCCATAAATTACAGATAGATAAACAGATTAAACACTTCAATTGCAAGAACAATATCAGAAAATCAAAAATTAAAATTACAAGAAAAGGCCTAGCAAGGCTTACCACTAAATCCTGGTATGCTATGAAGAACTGGGGATACCTTGCCCTAGGTCCTCCAAAAGCTTCTTGCCAAGTATCAATTAAAGTTAATATCTTCTCTTTCACATGAAAGTCTGGCTGCAGTAATAAGTTTGCGGCATTAATATATCAGCATCATTTTAAATGAAAGGGGCACTAGCAATAATCTACAAATAAGATTACCTTCTTTTTAACAATTTTTACCATCTCGTGAGGTAAATCTTTCTCAGCAACATGCATGTGGACAATATCACCACAATTCTTTACAACGGTCTCTAATAACTATAAACATTTGCAATTGTCTTAGATAATGAAAATTCCTTCTACTGCAAGAATATGCAAACTCTACAAGAAAGAAGGTAAACACTCAATTCTAAAAGTGAGCATATAACAAAGGAAATGTGCATCTCAGATGTGAAAGATTCAAATCTTCTTTATAACATGAATATGTCATTACACTTTCATCTTAAAGGCAATGATCGACCCCTAGCAAAAAGCTGATTATGCAAATATCCATAAAATTGGGCGCATCATTTAGTAACCATTAGAGCTGTCGCAAAAACTAATATACTCACACATGGATATTTAAATATGAATCATGCAAGTTCAACAAGCAATGATGGTACATGTTCACTCATTTGGATCAAACCATTATTTATATTGCTATTAATTCCGTTAGCTATGAAAAATCTTCAAGCTCCATGAGGTAGTAAATAAATCTTCTAGGCTCAATGAACATAGAGAGTCAATTGATAGAATCTCACCTATGCCACATTTAACTCAAATGTAGTCAAAATATGAAGACATAACTTGTATTATGTTTCAGTTGTACATAAACAAAGCACCTTAAAAACAAATTACACGTTAAGTGACCAATATATATTTATGACTAGTGAACATAGGAAGCTGAACTGGATTACTAGAAGCACTACTATTTACTCCATCCCCATATGAAATTTGTTTAATATCAAAAAATCATTTCATGATTCTCTTTACTTTAGTTCCATACAACTGATAGTATTCTAGGATATTACAATCCGGCAATTAAGCTTGCTAGTAAGAACATCATGCATCCTACTCTCAACTGGTTTAGGAGTTTACAACTTATCTCCCTAATTACAATTTCAAAAGAATGAATCTTTATTCAACATCTTTGCCTGCTGAGACTCTAATTAAAATGGCCTATGGTCATCCTAAGCTGAATCCAAAAATTGTGCCTGCAGAGGATATTTCAAACCAATTCACACAGACCTGGCTTCACATTAATGAATAATGAGTCCTTCATCGAAGCCCAAAGCACCATAGCTGGTAGATGTGATGTGATGTTCAGAACAGAAAGAGAAACTCACTGTTAAGGCAAGAAGCTGGACTTTCGAATTCTTGCTACCAAGACGCTTTTTTATACCTCTCACAATGTCTTTTGCTTGTCTGGTTCAATTAAAAAAAAAAAAAAAAACTGAAGATGAGCTTACAAACAGCATCTTTGCTTAAACAGTAACCACTATATATTTAATATATATCAAAGTAACAGATCAAGTGCCATATTCCAGCAATCAAATAGAATTCCTTTGAGCGATCATAGCATTCCCTTGTTCACTCAAATTTACCCAAAATGTATAAGAGAAAAGATAAACCAACAAATGCCATCCAAGAAGAGCAATAAAAGCACACTTATCTCCTCTAGCTTATCCTATAATTACATGCTATCCTGCATTTCAAATTTCCATCATTAATTATCAACTTAATCTGTTTACTTATGATTTAAATTTGTGTTTTTGTGTACTATTTAAAAAAAAAAAAAAAAAAAAAAAAAAAAATCTCTCTAAACAACACATTCAAAATAATTTTTATTTAAAATATTACATCATAAATTTATTCACTGTTCAAAACATTAAATCCACCAAGGGTGTGTTTGTTTGAAGGATTTTGAAGGATTTCCACTATTCATCCAATTTTTTCCCCCCAAAAATATCAAATCAAACACTTATTTTTCATTTTTTATATTATACTAAAAATCAATTTTACATTCAAAACATCACATCAAACTCTATTTATATCACATCATACAACTATTCAAATTCAAAATTTTTACTATTCAAATCTCAATCCAAAATCCAAACCCCCAAACAAACACACCCCAAATTCATTTCCTATTAAACTCTTTACTATTCACAAACCAACCAAAACTCCAAAATACTTCATGAACATATCTACACTTATCATTAAAAATTATCCAACTGCTCTATCCCTTTATAAATTACTAATTCACTACGTATTTATCATAAAAATCATTAAGCAATCTGAACAACTAACTTAAAAACATATGGAAGTACAGAAATGTACCAACACTATAATTACAATATATATTCCTATCTCTTTTATCCAAACTGAGAAAATAATAATAATAATAAAAAGAAAAATAAAAGCAAGACTAAAGCAAGGAAACCCCCCCCCCCCCAACCAACCCTAATAATTAAACCCTACAACGAACATCCTTCTCTTCAACAAACTAAACCCCAGTCAAAAATTCAAACGTAAAAAGTAAGGAAAAGCAGGAAATTTACGCAGGATCACGATTGCAAATGTCACAGATCTCAATATTCATCGCCCAATCAGGCCCAATCAGCAAGTCGCTGGTCGCCCTCTCCACCATAGAATTAACCATCGTTCCCTCCCCAAAACCCTACCGGAGAAAAAGCAAAAATCGAAGCCGACCCCCTTGCCGCAGGCACAAAAACCTATCAAAATCACCCAGGCATCTCTTCCAAACAATCGAATTTCCCTGCGTGAATCAAACTGTAGAGCAACAATTACCCCAACGTTGCTATCTTGGGCGGATCAATCGCTGGTTTTCTATCCAGTCCGTTATTAGATTTTTGCTGTATCAGGAAATGTGGGAGAATTGTTCGGAAGAAGCCAATAAGAATTCGACGCGTGGCTAGTGATCTGACCGTCCAAGTTGGCGTTCAACGCCGCCGGCGTTGTAGATCTGACGGCTGAGGTTTGACATATTTTTAGTGGGTTTGGTGGACACGTCAGCCTGTGGACGATAGGTGCTTTACAGTTGTTTGACTATGTTTTATGTCTCGTAGCATGCCCATAATATTATTTTTTTTTAAATACTAGTATATGATGTAGGTAATATTTTTTTAGGTGATAATATTTTTTTAGGTGATAATATTTTTTATTTAAAATAAAATTATGAGTTTGTTAATCCAATATATATAGACAGTTTTGGATTAAATATATACCTATATATATTATATTAACTTATATAAAAAAAAAAACTAATAACTTAATACGAAATATTAGTATATTTTATGAATTATATTTATCTATGACAATTGCTCAAAAAATATTTTTTAGATAATCTCATGTTAAAAACAAGCTCTAAAAATATTATATAAACACTAAAAGTTAATATAGAATTAAATCCGACAAAGACAAATTATATTTGGAGACGTCGGAGTTTAAACCTATAACCTCAGCTTACAAGTATAACATATTTGATAAGAATTTTACAAACATAGGTTTTCTTTTTTATTTTTTTAATTCGTTTTCAATATTTATTTACACAATTTAAACTTGAAAACAACTCTATTTCTTTAGTTTTATTATTATAATTTTCATTGATCAGTATAAGTTTTGACAAATTTGTTTTATAAATGAAAACATAAATATTTTTGTAAAAATTATGAGAATTTTTATATATAATTATTTTTTACAAAATTATATTTAAATAGGATAAACAAAAACAATAAAAAAAATATTAAATTAGACAGAGAAAAATATATTTTTTAAAACAAAAAATATTAAAAATAGGCTATATAGAGAGAGTATATACATAATAGTTGATAATACCATGCTGTATTTATTTTGTATTTTGATTTGAAATTTTATTTTATATAGAATATAAAAAATATATAAATAAAATAAAAATAATGAATATATATAGTATATTAATTTATTTTATTTTTTTTAAAAAAAAATAATCCAATAATTTCTCATAAAATTATAAGACAACTATTCACCTGGCATAATAAACAACATGAGCATCAAAATGCAAGGGACGCCTCCAAACAATCCACCAACTCATTGCTTATAAGCATTATCAACAATCTTAGACGAAACGAATCGAGTTGAGCTTAATATTTTAGTTCCATAACAAAAGAAACGAACAAACCCGAGTTAATACGAAACCGGGACTCTCACCGAGGATGGCCCCGATTTCATATCCTCGATAACAAGATCCAGCAGCGCGCGACTTATCGGACCTTCTTTACCTGCCGGAAAAGAGAACAAATTCATCCCACCAACAAAACTATATAATACGCAATTAACGATGCATTTTCTTAATTTTTAAATGAAATGGACATTTAGGGTGTGTTCGTTTGTAGAATTTTAACAAAATTATACTATTCATCCAATTTTTTCCCCCCCCAAAAACATCAAATCAAACATCTATTTTTTATTTTTTATATTATACTAAAAATTAATTTTACATTCAAAACATCACATCAACACCTATTTATATCATATCATACAACTATTCAAATTCAAAATTTTTACTATTTAAATCCCAACTCAAAATCCAAACCCCCAAACAAACACACCCTTAAAATACTATAAATGCAAATCCACCTTATATGTGACGAATGTATTAAAAGAAAGACAAAATTACTCATAATTGCCCGTAGTTTCGAAATTCAGCATAAATCTCCCTATATTTAAAAAATTGTATGACGTTTCTTATACTTTAAAAAATGTTGCATGAAACTTCCGTCGTGCAAAAAATATAAATAGAAAATTATCGTCTAATCACACAAAAAATGTAAAAAAAAAAAAAGTAACGTTTTTAAAAATATAAAATAGTGTTATGCAATTTTTAAAATTCAGAAGAGATTTAGGCACGCAGTTATGGACAATTTTGCCTAAAATAAATTACCCATCCATTTCCCTATTAACTTAAATTTTTAGATAAGATGATCATTTTAACATAATATAAGTGGTAAATCCACCTTACATTAGAAAGAAACTAATATTATATTTCCCTATAAACTTAAAATTTTAAATAAGATGATCATTTAACATGGTATTAGAATAGAACATTCTATGTTCGAGTAAGTCTTACCATCGCCGATGATTTGGTCATCCCATTGTACTATTGCTCGGACAAGAACTCCACTTCCAATAAGCATCATTTCGCTCGCCTTCTTACCCTCCTCCACCGTAACGTTCCCTACTCGAATCCCTTTGAGCTTTCCCTCCTTAACCAAACGTTCCGCGAGCGTCAACACCCTTCTCGCCGTGCAGCCGCTCAGAATTTTATCAAACTTCGGCATCAAAAGCTCCCTTTCCTTCGTCACAAACGCCACGTTCATATTAGGCCCTTCGGCAACATACCCCTCGTCATCCAGCCAGATCGCTGCATAAGCGCCGTTCTCTTCAGCCTCCATCTTTGACAGCGCGTTGGGAAGATAATTCACACTCTTCATAACAGCAAACTGAGGGGCCTTTATAGGAATCAAAGAGGTCACTACTTTGACGCCACTGTCATCCCGTGGAGAGTGATCTTGGATAACAATGGCGTACATTGACGATCCATGGCAACCGGATGGAGACAGCTGGAAATCGCCGGGGCCGGCCGAGAGCCAATACCTTAACGATCCGACCCTGCACTTGGACACACTCACGGTTTGCACGAGGATTCGCCTAATTGTGTCCCTGTCGAATGGAGTTTTTATTTTTGCCATTGCTGCTGATCCTAAGAACCGGTTGAGATGCTGGTCGAGCTCGTATAGATAGCCATCGATGATGGCGGCAGTGTCGAACACGCCGTGCCCACGGTGGACTATGTGATCGTCTATTGGAAGCACCATTGCTGTTGGATCTGTTGTGATTCCTCCAAAAATGCTCGAATACATTGCCAGATATTGCTGCTTGCTTTTGGAGGCTTTTTGAGTTGTTCTTAACCTATCAATGGCCTTGAAAATCGACAGGATTAAAGAAATTTTAGATTATTGCAACGTCTTCCTCAACAGTCTCATAGGGAAAATCGAATGAATTTCACACGCATCTATTTAAGTTATCTAGCCTGCAACTGATTGCAGAAATGGAGAGAGAAGACGAACCTCTGAGCAAGTAAGAACAGGAACATCAAACAATCGATTCGACTCTGTTTCCCCAACATCAGAAACAACAAATCACGATGCAATCGGAATTAAACATCAGGTAGTTCGTTGAATTTATTGTTAATTTTGAGGAAATTGAATTACCTGGGGAGAGGTCGGTTTGGATCGAACAGTTGACGCAATTCGATCGGAAACGAGACACTGTTCCATTAATCCGTCTGGTGGCGCAGCGATTCAGCGTCGGCGAAGGTTGCGAGATCGGAATCGCCATAGAAGTCGGTAGAGACGACGCCATGTGGAGTGTGCGTAGCGAGAGGGATTAATCGACGAGAGCACGCAGCAGAAGAGTGACGAAGAGATTCCTCCAATTAAGAACAAAATTGGGCGAATCATTTGGGGATTGTTTCAGCATATTTAATGTCGATGGGGATAGGGATTTGGGGTGGCGCGGAGAGTGGGAAGTAAAGAATTCATATAACCACCCAAAAGCGGCCATGAATGAGATTGAGACATCGACAGGGGGAGAGGGACTTGCCGGCCATGGAATCCACAATCAGACGAGATTTGAGATGGAAACACAGAACAAGGCGGTGTGAATTTGGGGATTGAGCGGCGGAGGTGGAGGTGGAGGCGGAGGCGGTGACGGCGGACGGGACACCAACGCCGGCGACTGGTTCCTTTCTCCATTTTAAATTCATTATTCCTCTCTTTTTTCTCATCGTATCAAAATAAATATTTATTTTTATTTTTTATATTATATTAAAAATTAATTTTACATTAAAAAAACATCGTTATATCACTGTTCAAATTAAAAAACTCCCAAACAAACGTACCTTTGAAAATAGATTACATGATATAAAAATATAAAATTAATTTATTTGATAAAATATTTGAAATTTGAATAAAAATATATTACTATTAAATATATTTTATTTTATTTTAAACAATTGATTACAACAAATGTTGGGTATTCTTCATAATGTTTAAAGCATCCTTACCCAATCTTCCATCATTTAAAATTAACTTTAATATGTCCCTAAAGGATGATCTTCCATGAGTCCATCTGATATTCTGTCTAACTTAAAAGGGTGTGTTTTTTTAACTAAATTTTTCAAAATTTTATTATTTGAATGTTTGTATTTTTCAAAAAAAAATAATTTCTTTTCTTTTATAAAATTCTTATTATACATTATTTTAATATTAAATTCAAATCAAAATTTTTTCAAACTTATTGAAAAACACACCCTTAATTTGCAACTTATTAGATTTTGTCTAAAAGTTTACTGATTTTTTTTTTTTTTTGTGTTTTGATTAGAAGAAATTTTTTTAAACTGTAAAATATAAAAAATTGTATAATAATGAATATATATAATATATTTCTTTAGTTCCAAAATAATAGTTGTATCTCCCAAAACAATAGTCTTATTTGTAATTTTTTGGTAATTAATTCTCTATTTTTTTATAAAATTATCTCAATTTTTTTATAATAATTACATAAAGTAAATATTTTAGTGTTTTAAAAATACTTTTATACCCATCTTAAATATCCCTAATATTTTGAGAAGTAGTAATTTTTATTTTTGTTTTTTAAGAAAAAACAAACTCTTCAAATATAAGTGTATAAATATCTGATTATTCGTGTAGAGATTAAGGGTGCGTTTGTTTTGTGATTTGATATTTTTTACGATATATAGAATGAAAAATGTGTAAAATTCTTTTTTCCTAAAAAAAAAAAAAAAAAAAAAACAAACAAACAAACAAACAAAGCAAGCCTAATACGTTAATTGTGGACTTTTCAAAATGCCAAAATTAATATTATTAGTAAAGGGTGCAAAATAATCTTTGAAGTAATAGAAAAGCAATGTGACAACGATGAATCGCCTAACTGCAAAGCTAACTTCTCACTGCTCTTCAAAATTCCCAATTCCAAATCAAGAACCCAAACCCTAGGCTAGACCCCCCCTCTACTCGGAATCCTGTATGTGTGTGTGTATGTGTTGCCACAATTTGATCCGTACTAATGGCCTTAATCGGGGACGCCTTGCGGCAGGCCTTCATGCCCAAGCACGAATACCAGACCCTCCGCGAGGAAGACAAGGCATGGAACAAGCTGCAGAAGCCATTGATTTCCCTCGCCCTAACCCTGCTTTCGCTCGCTGTTCTCGCCTCCACTGCGATTAGTTTGAAAATAGTGTTCCCAAGCGACAGCTTGCGGCGGCCGTTCTGCCGTGATTTCAGGATTCAGCCTCTCTCGATTAATTTCACCACCTCTTCGGCGGCGGCGGCGGCGGCGAGTGAGGGACGCGAGCGGGAGTCGGATCTTTTGACCGGCGGCTTTGTTTTGACGGATCAGGAGACGGTGGATTACTACTGGATGGTGGTGTTTCTTCCCTCGGCTCTGATTTTTGCGGTTTCCGCCGTATATTTGGTCGCCGGTGAGGAGATTTTTGAATATGCATTTATTTTCCAATCTAATCGTCCGTTAATTTTATTATCATTACTATGAAGTTTTTTCAATTGAAGAAATTAACTCCATGGAAATTCGATGTGTTGCTGTAGTTATTTGTTGGTGTTTTCTGAAAGTGAGTATTGAATGGAAAACTTCAGTTGTGAGTATTTTGGAATCAGAAATTCAGTCTAGAATGCAATTGTGAGTATTTTGTGAGTATTGAATGGAAAACTTCGATTTGTGAGTATTGAATGGAAAACTTCGATTTGTTGGTGTTTTCTAGAATGCGATTTCAAGATATCTTGACATTATGACAATCTTCAGGGCTAAGATTAGGGGGGTTTATGTATAGACAATCTCTGATAATCTCCAATTTATGATATACTCAATGTGATACCTGGAGTTGGGCCATTGTTTGGCCAACACCCATGAATGAGCCGATATCATGCCATGCGAAATTGATTAAAGGTTAAATAGAGTGAATAGACTATTCATAATGCATATTCTTTTTCGGAGGTCTTACTTAAAGAAAATCTAGAGTTAAACATGCTTGCCTAATTTAAGGATGGGTAATCCCCGGGAAGTCTCTTAGGGTGCGTGTGAGTGAGGAACAGAAGTGCGTTGGAAGGATTCATTTTGGCCTGTAGGGCCAGTCTACAATCCCGACATGCCCGATTTTGCGTAGTTTGCGGGTCGGGGTGTCGCACCTAATTAATGTGTAGTTGCCGTTGGAGTGGCCATGTAGGACTTAGAAGGGCTTTTGCTGCATAGATGAACAAGATGCAGGGCAGAAAGATTAATAGCAGAAGTCTTTACAAGGATGAGTAATATGATTGTGTATGTCTGCATTTCTCGTGTTTATACATGCCTATGCACTTGGTTTCGCCTATCCACTATTCTTCTTACGGGTTGAATTATAATTTTGGTCAGCTGGATCACTTGTAGTAAGTGAATGTTCTGCAGGACCAATCACGGGTGTGCCAAGTGCCGACTAATTGTGTTTTTTTCTTTGTCTTTCTTCTCATTGTGCTCTTCTATAGTTACAATTGGATATATAACCGTATTGGTGTTTTTCAGTTCAGACATTATACACATATTGGCTATGTTGCAGGCATTACCGTTGCTTATACTGCTCCAGTTCGACATGGATGTTTAAAGGTGGTTGAAAACAATTACTGTGCTTCCAGAAGAGGTACGCCACGTTTTCTATAATCTTCATTTACTCATGTATTCAATGCTGATGGTTTTAATCGTAAGATTATTTCTTAGTGTGTGGTTCATTGGAAATTCCGGAAGGAATGGTGCTGTATGAAATAACATGTATGTGTCATTGATGAGATCAATATATATACCCTCTTAGGCCGAACATAAATCGAATGAATCCAATATTTAAATCTCAATCTAACTCTTGAGACATGGTATACTTCAATGCTCGTCTTTTCTTGCATTTGGATTATGAAGAAGTAAAAATAAAAATTCAAGACCTGATTAATCTAAAACATTTGATAAAAAAAGTAATTGCTGTGGCATAATTGGGCAGTTTTCATTTTACGGAAGTTTCCTGTGGCCTAACTTGGGTACTTAGGGCGTCTCTGATGTTTTTTTTGTTGTTTTTTGATCATGATTAGCTGATCAAGCTTAAATATTATCAAGATTGTATTTGCATTTTTTCCTAATTTTTTTTAATATTAAATCTATAGGTGGCGTCCGCTGTCTGTCTATATTGAACATTGCATTTGCCGTCATATTTGGTCTTCTTGCACTCTTTCTTGGTTCGACACTTCTCACACTAGGCAGCAGCTGCTCCTTGCCCCTATTTTGGTGCTACGAAATCTCGTCATGGTGTTTGGTCATTCTACATGGAGGGGTTGCTTTCTTCCTCAGAAGACGAGCAGCCACAATACTTGACGAAAGTGACTTTATGGGGAGGAATTTTGGTGTAGAGATGCTCGAAACAAGCCCGCCCGAGTTCCCACCAGATACGGAGAGGCGTGTCAATGAAGGCTTCAAAGCATGGATGGGCCCATCTTTTCTATCTTCCGACGAGGAAGATGATGAACCTGACGATTACATAGAAGTTCCCGACTCAAGCCAATCAAACTCAGCCCGGCAAAGATTATGAACCTATTGACTCCATGGTATACGCCAAAAATTCTGGTTCGAAGAGCCGTTTTCCTACCGCAGGATGAACATGGACTCGGACCAAGCCAATAGACTACACATCTACAGTGAGATCAGACCAGGCAATTACGGCATCAACCATCTTCGTACTTGGATCGAGGATTTTATCATTTTGGTACCGGCATTACTTAGGAACCCACCCTATTCGGTGACTATTCATTGCCGTAGATTCGTGGTTAACTTGAATTTCCGACCTACATGCATGCCCCTAGTCGCAAAACACGGATTTTCTGATAGAGGTGATAGATAAGCATGTACAAAAAGTGGTGAGACTATCTTTTGTTTGCATTTAAGGCATGATCGTCTTATCTGAAATCTTTCCTGTTCTTTTAAGCATAGCATTCGGCACCGTTGAATTATGAGTTTCAGTAGGAGCTGTAACGGCGCAGCCTGATTTCCATTTAATGCTCATAGCTTAGGTGCTTTTCTTTATATCATTCTATATATTACTGTGCTATATAACTTCGAACAGGGCCTATGTTTTGTGTTTGTTTTCTACTATCATAATCTTAGATCAGGCAGTGTAGTTCGGTCCCCATCTACACGGAAGAGACGAAGCGAAGCACGCGAGCAACGCGAACCAGGTGAATTCTGTTACATTTTCTTGTCTATATGCCTAAGAACAATAGATGAACACTGAGGACAAAAGGGACATTTTTATTTGAGCAAAATGAATTGTTTTTGGTACCTCGTTGTCTGCGTGCTTACCTCTATCTACCTACCTACCCACCTATATATCTATTTATCTGTATCTATATATATACATACATATATATATAGGAGCCTAGGTTAGCAGATATGCAGGGTAGCCATTGAATATCTTCTATAAAAGCATGAGATTCTTCATTTCTTGAAGCAGTTTAAATTTCATTCAGCATAAGAGCTAGGCAGTCGGCAGCAACGATGACCAACGGCAACAGCACCGCCACTCCAGCCGTCATTACGTGCAAAGGTATTTCAAATAATGACGACAATCTTGTAAGAAATGTATATGAATCTTGTATCATGTTTGGTGCAGCTGCCGTGGTGTGGAAATCCGGGGAGCCGCTTAAAGTCGAGGAGATTCAAGTAGATCCTCCCAAGTCGTCGGAAATCAGGATCAAGATGCTCTGCGCCAGCATGTGCCACACCGATATCCTCTGCAGCAACGGCCTACCCATCGTAAGCATCTATCCCCATTCGGATAAAAAATGTAGTTTTTCTGTTCCATTTACGATCCCTTCTTTCTTGCAGCCTCTGTTCCCTCGGATCCCCGGACACGAAGGCGTGGGGTAAGCATCTTCTCTCTCCCCCCCCCCCCCCCCCCCTACTTTTGTAAAGTTTCCATGGACTGCATATTCTTCGGTATGAAACTACAGGGTCGTCGAGAGCGTCGGGGATAACGTGCGCAACGTTAAGCCAGGCGACACCGTGATGCTGCTCTATCTAGGGGAGTGCGGAGAGTGTCTTAACTGCGGCTCGGGAAGGACCAATCTGTGCCACAAGTACCCGCTCGGGTTCAGTGGCCTGATGCCCGACGGCACGTCGAGAATGTCCGTCGCCGGGGAGATAATATACCACCACTTCAGCTGCTCGACTTGGTCCGAATACGTCGTGATCGAAGCTAATTACGCTGTCAAGGTCGACCCGAGAGTCTCCCTCCCCCACGCCAGCTTCCTCTGCTGTGGATTCACGACGGGGTTCGGATCCACTTGGAGAGAAGTCAGCGTCGAGAAGGGCTCGACTGTTGCAGTTATTGGGCTCGGCGCGGTCGGGCTAGGGGTAAGTAGAAATAACTCAACTAGACATTATGAATTGATCTATTAAATTCTCGACGTTGATTTTATGAATGCAGGCCGTAAAGGGGGCTAAACAACAAGGGGCCTCGAAGATAATTGGGATCGATGTGAACACCTTCAAGCGCGATAAATCGAAGGCCTTCGGTGTTACGGATTTCTTCAATCCTAAGGAGACTAACAAATCTGCGTCGGAGTTGATCAAAGATGCGACGGGAGGGCTCGGCGTGGACTACTGCTTTGAGTGCACCGGCGTGCCTGCCATGCTAAACGAAGCGATCGAGGGCTCAAAAGTGGTAGAAACTATTACACCATCTCTTTCGATTTCCTAACAACATGTCCTCTCGAGACTTATGGTTCTATTCTACTACGACACAAAAGGGGCTGGGGACAGTGGTGTTCATCGGGGCGGGGATGGAGAAGAGCGGCGAGCTCGACTACATACCCCTGTTGTGTGGGAGGACAGTGAAGGGATCCATCTATGGTGGTGTAAGAACTCAGACAGATCTCCCGAAAATCATCGAGAAATGTGTGAACAAGGTATGTTTATATATGTGTGTGGTATATATGTGTAATGTATTTTGTGTAAGAAGAGTGAAGTTTTGTGAAAATTGATGATGAACAGGAAGTAGATCTTGATGAGCTGATAACACATGAGATTAGACTGGATGAAATCAACAAAGGCTTCGAGTACATGAAGCAGCCTAATTGTATTAAGGTTGTCATCAAGTTCTAGATCATGCACTAAATTTCAATATTCCTTTTTTTCCTTTGGAGGCATTTTCATCTTATGTTCGAAGATGTGGCTTGTGTTCTTTTACACAAATATTGTTATGAAGACGAGTATTTGAATATATAAAATATTTATAAATGATTAATTTACATGTTCATAGTATAAGCCATCAAATGCATCTAATTTTAGAAATACTATTATCGTCATTTTTACACTGTTTTCCATGAATAATGTAATATACAAATCCAAAGATTATTTCATATTTACTATTCAATCTAGAACCAAAGGGATTTGAGTAAACTTTTTTGCAAATGTTTATTTATTTCCTATAATATCACTCTTTTTCCTAATTTTTATCTAGTTAGCATAATCATATTTTCAATTACAAAGATATTAAATAATACTGTGAAGGATGTGTTTATTTTGTATTGACACAGTAGTTCAATGTGATTGTTCATGGAAATGGTGTTTTTTTTATTAAGATCATGTAATTGCATAACAATATTTTTTTTTAAAAAAAAATATATCCAAGGAAAATATAACCAAATATATAAAAGATTTAAGGTACAACCATGCACATATATAGCTAGGATTTAGGAAGGGTGGATTGAAAGGTCCAACAGTCATGACACGAATGAAATCATACAAAATATAAAATTAAACATCTCCATCAATGTATATTCAGTTAAACACTTTAAAAGAACAATGAATATTCTGATATTCTTACATTCAAAATATAATATTCCTGTACATTTCAACAAATATTTTCATTACACCATCCAAATTACACTGCAACTCAAATATTTGAATCATTCTAAATTGTGTGGTAATTCATGATCAAATTTTTGCATTAATAGAAAAATTGATTTATGCATCTTTACATAAACCATCAATTTCTATTATTTATACCGCGAAACAGCGGTCGAGACATAAATCAGCAAAGAAGAAGATGGTTGAGCCTCGAAATTTTGACGAAACCAAATCCAATTCACAAAGCAAACCATACCTTAGAGAGAGATCCGTAGGCTTCAGATTTGCCTAGTGTCGCACCCCTCACAAATCGCCTTCAATCAAAACTAAGCCTCCTCTGTATGTATATTGCATAGATACAATTAGGGTTAGGGTTTTTAGTGGGGAGGCGACACCGAAACCGACGATATCTAATTTAGGGCTCTTCTGATTTCTTCTGAGTTTGGATATGACTGACTGACTAACTGACGCTGTGTTGTCCTTTAAAAGCCGAGTCCCAAGTATTACGGGTTTATTTCTATTTTTTTTTTAGTTACAAAAAAAAAAAATTAATTTAAATTTGATTAAAAAGAAATATATATATTTAATTAAAAATGTATTGTATTATTTTAAATTAAATATATGAAAATATTCGAAACACCCAAAATTATATAGAGAAGTGTATATGATTACTGGTGTAAGTTTAAAGTTCTATAAGAAATAATTTAATTAGTCAATATTTAATGTATAATCCACCATATATGATTAAAATTTTTTAAAATATATGTCTAACTATTTTAAAAATTAAAAGCTATATTTTAATAAATTATATTTCCTATTATTTCTATTTTGTCTTTTTAAAGAAGAAATCTATCAAAATCATACTGAAAAGATAAAATATTTCATGTGAAAATTAATTTAACCAAAATGCTTTCCCAAGAAATGATAGAAACACCAAACCATAAGTCTAAGAATATGGGAGGGGATCACCAGCACCCCACCCCCCTCTCACATACACTGTATGTATATATATTAAATGGGGTTGGGGGGGGGGGGGGGGGGGGGGGGGGGGGTGTGATCCCATCCCCTAAGAACATGTAGAGGCAATGCTATCAAATGCTTTTGTAATCCTTCAAAACCAGAATGTCAAGTTCAGTTCTTCAAATAGTTAACCCTATGAAGCTTTTCTTAATTGTCCAAGGTTGTTCCATATATGTACTGACTTGGTTTTCTTGGAAAGTATTCATAATAAAAATCGGAGTATCTATAAATAGGCAGGACAGATAAAACCAAATCTAAAACAACTAAATAACTAAAATATCTCAACCCCCGGTAGCATTTATATAACCCCGCCCCGTGGTCTTAGCAACACCAAAATTCTTATATTTGCAGCCGTTTCAACATACCGGGAGGTATTTTCTAACTTAACTACACATGAATAAACACATCAAGCTGGAAATAAACACTACAAAAGGATACCTACCACAGACGAGCATTTGGGAATGAATGTATGGTTGCATCTATCTAACCCGTCTCAGACTCAATCGGGTAGAGCTGGTTAGCAACACCAATATTTTGATATATGCAGCTGTTTCAACTTACTGGGAGGTATTACTCGAACCAACCAGCTCGGCCAGCCGCAGTCATTTAATCAGTCCCTTTCTAGTATAATGATTCAGCAACAATAACAAATTAAATACTCTTCTACTTCATAAGTATAATAACAAATAATCGTGAATAGAGGATGAATGTAACGAAATCTGTAGAACAAAAGGCACTCATTTTAATTAAACAACAATGAAGAGTTGAAACTAAAAGCACTTGAAATGTTCCCAAAACTCAGTTGAATATAATAAATTGCGGCAACTTTATCAGAAACTAAATAAAAACACTCTCCTTCAAAGACAAAAAGGGCCTGCATAAGATAAAAGACAATAAACATGAGTATAGACATAGGTAAGTAGCAAAGAACCCTTACTATTACCAAGAGTTCAGGGAATTGTAAAACATAATATACCTTAGCGCCTGTCGGTTTTCCCTGTCGACCTCTTTCCAGAGAACAGGTGCTTCGGCTTGAGCGAAGGAATGACCCTATCAGCCTCTCCTCTACGAGCATCCTTGTTCCTCTTCTTGCTAGAGCTTTTCGCCAGTTTGATGGCCTTCTTTTTCTGGGCAGTGTCTTTGAACCCATCTCCGGGGACAGCTTCCGCTGGCGCCAGTGACTTGGATCTTGCCCTGGAGGAAGATCTTGATCTGAGCCGAAGCCTCTTATTCGGTTGGTCCCCATCCACTTCCATGGAATCAAAGCCATCGTTGTTTCCTCTTTCAGGAGATCTCTCCCTCTTTCTCCCCCGAGACTTGCTGCGAGCACGGTTAATTGCTAGACTTGGATCAAGGCCCAAGGCTGATAATTGCCTCCCCATTCTTTTTGTTGTATATTTCTTGTCTTTATCAAATTTTCTTGGAACAGTTGGCCGGCTCTCGGCAGTACTCTTTTTGATTCTATGTTGTTGAATAAGCAAACTTTTTTTCTTCCTGATCTCAGCAAGCGCAGCCTGTTGCTCAGGAGGCAGCTCAGCACCATCCATCTCGAAATAATCATCTGCGTCAAGCCCCTGGAGTGCACCTTCTTCGCGCTCCAACTCCTCGAGCCTCAATAAGATATCAGGGTCCATGAAGTCATACACATTGTGCCCGTCAAGAATTTCTGGAATCACATCTTCCTTCCATTCATCATTAGCTAAGATGTAATTCTTCTTCAAGCTAGCCGAGTATACTCCCGCCCCTCCATTCTCATTTTCGAGATCCCTTTCAAGCTTCCTCTTCTCTTTCTCAGCAGTTTCACCAACATTATTAGCTCTCGCCTCCAGAACAGCCTGAGGTATACAAGCTGGACGTTCCTTCTGATCTCGGGGCTTAGGCATGGCCACGTGAAAGCGGTTCAGGCAGTCATTCAATTTTTTCGACTTCATTTTCAATTCAACCCTCTGATTTAACAACCTCTCACAAGCAGCGTTCTTCACAGAAATTACACCATCCTCAGTCAAAGCACTCATAGTCAAGAGTACACTACCATCATCGCTTGCTTCACCCCCTTGACCAATGGCAGTTTTTATGGCTTCAGCCTTCATCTCCATTACCAATTTCATATCATCTTCAGAGATCTCGTCCAGTGGCTGCAAATCAGTCTTATTGCAGACAATAATCAAAGGCTTATTCATAAATAACGACTTGATGCTGTGGAAAAGAGCTGCCTGCTGTGCAATGCTATAACCACAAGAACCTGAAATATCAAGGAAGAATAATACAGCAGCTCTGAGGTGAGCAAGAGCAGTAATGCTGCACATCTCAATAATATTCCGATCCTCAAACGGCCTATCCAAGATACCCGGAGTGTCAATCACTTGATATCGCAAATATTTATAGTCAGTATGACCAACAAACAAGGATTTTGTAGTGAAAGCATATGGCTGCACATCAACATCGGCTCTGGTAATCTTATTGATAAACGAGCTCTTTCCAACATTAGGATAGCCACAGATCAAAATCGTCCTTGTATTTGGATCAATTGAAGGCAGCCTTGCCATATGCTGCCTTATCTGCTCAAGATAAGCCAAACTTGGGCTAATTCGTTTTATCACAGTACACATTCGACCAAGAGCAGCAACCTTGAGTGATTTGCATCGATAAAGTGTATCTCCATACTTCAATAATTTCACATAGTCCTTTGAAATCTTAGCAATCAGGTTCCTTGCAGTATTGATTTGGCCCAGAGCAAGCTTATAGTGATCTTTGTTATAGAGAACATGGAGCAGATCACCGTAGAAAGGATGAATATCATCAAGCCTGGGGAATTCATCAATAATGGTAGAAAGCTTCTCATGGAAATTCTGCTGTGTAAACTTCACCTTGCGCATGTAAAACTGCCGAAGCCGTGAAATGGCATATCCTTTGTGAACTTGGGTAGGCGTTCGCCGCTGTGTGCGAGAGAGAATGATGTCGACAAACTCCTTCCCAGTAGGCACAACAGTTATCTTCTTGAAATTATACTGGACCATGTCTGGTTGGTTGTTTACTATCCCTCTGCGCAAATAGGAATTAAGATCTGAAATTAAACCAAAAGTACTGTTCAAAACCCTTGTACTCAATCTAACCCTTCTAGACTAAAATCCATATCAAATCGCGCCGCTCTTAGCAGAAAATTGAAATAATAATGCAGTCGTACAAGAAATTACAGGTAGAATAAATGAAAAGCGACTGTCCATAGAATTCTTCCCTACGTTTTTCATAAATCAGCCAAATACAAAATCTCAGACGATGCAAAACGGCGGAGCCGGGGGATGTGGGGAAGAGAAAGTCGTTACAAAGAAAAAGAGGAGAATATTTACCAGAAGAAGAAGGCCTGCGTTTCTTTGAGGACGCGGAACCGGAGATATTTCTTCACGACCGGCGGCAGCGGCGGCGACAGCGTAGGTGCAGAAGAAGAAGAGAGAAAAGAAAGGTGAGAGGGGGAGGAGCGGCGGGTTTAGGGTTTACGTTTGATTGTGGTGTATCCTTTTTATATAAATATATAGTATGTAAAAATTACTATATATAATTGATACGTTATTATAATAATATTTAATTAATTAATAATAGTGAATTATAATATTATTTTATTATTTTAATAAATATTTTACCATGTATATATATTTTTATTTTGTTTTGTCTAATTACAAAGTAATCATTTTATTAAATATTTTATTATTTTTTACAAATATTTTTAATTTACATCATATCAATACTTTTATAAAAAAAATAACTGCAAAAATGTCATTACACTGCTTTCATCTAATCCGTAATTAAAATACTATTATTTTTTAAATTTCGTGCCAAAAATAAATGTATACTTTTTGCTTAGACGAAGAGAGTATTATAAAAATTAATAATATTAATAATTTTAAAATAAGTTTAATCTATATGATTTTAAAAAGTTATAATATAAATTTAAATATTATAAAAATTATATCGTAATAAAAATATATATAATATGAATATATTGAAAAAAAATTCTATAATATAAGTAATTAGAGAAATATGTTTATTTATTTATAATTAAAATAAATTAATTTTATAAAAAATGTAAAGTTTTAAAGATAGATACAAATATTTACTTTTTTAAGGAGATACAAAAATATATATATATATATAGACAATATCAGTAAGTGTTGAATAATGTATAATATTATATATTATATAATTAATTATATTGATAAAAATAAAAAGATATCAATTGTTACATACATACTAAAAAAAAATATCAATTAAGTTGGGACAGAATATTTGTTTTTATGTTTATATTATAATAATAACAACAATATATTAATATAAAGTATTTTAAATATTATCAATAACCTTATAATTTAATGCAAAATATTTTCCTCTTATATTATGCAAATTTACCTCCATTTTCAAATTTTGATTGTTAAAATAATATATATTCTCAATATTTTAATAAATAAATATCACAATACTTTAAAACTTTACTTTTTCATAAAATTAGTTTTATTTTAATTATAAATTAATAAATATATTTATTTATATTATTTAAAATTGTATTCTATACAAAATGATATTTATATATTTTATTAAAATATAATATTTATAATATTTAAACACATATTCTACATTTATTTTAATCATATATATTAAAACTATCAATAATATATTACTTATATAAAAATATAATAAAATACTATCATAATTTAATACTCCTTTCATCTAGGTTGTCAATTTTCATTACCTCTAACTTACATTAAATTATCAAATGTCATTACTTTTATATTACACAATACTAATACTAATAGAAATATTTTCGTCTCTTTCACTACAATTTATTATAATACTAATATTAAAAAATTTATACCGGATCAGAGGGAGTATTATTAATTAATTGAACCAAATCAAATGAGTCATTTGATTTGGGTCGAAGGGGGTATTTTTTAACTGCACAATGAAAAATAACAATATAATAAAATTCTTATTCAGCCAAATGAATATATTTTTTTAACTACTTGGACTATATATTTTCAATATATATATATATATATATTTACCTCACAATATCTTATTATATATTATTTTAATACTAGATTTAAACTAAATTTTTAAAAACCAAATCAAAAGATAATAATAATAATAATAATATTTTATTCTCTTTGTCTAATAAAATTAACATATTTAAATCCAAAAAATTTATAAACTCTCTATTTTGATTCAAAATATTATACTATTTTTTTTTCATAATCGTTTGTCTCACCTCACTTCAAAATATAGTTTTTAATTTTTTTATTAAAATAATTATATAATTACTCTTATCTGACTATTCATATTATACGGTAAAAACAGAAAGGAGTAACAGTAAATAGATAAATTCTGCAGCTGAGTTATAACATACTGACAAAAAGAAATAGCTTAAGATATAAGTTTAGCAGTACCAAAATGCCCAAAATTGCTGGCTACTATCTCCTCATCTTAAGTAGCTCCAACTTTCTGAACTTTGTTAGGGCGATTTCCGCCATCGTTCCCCCTTGAACGAGAATGCTTCCCCCCGAAATTCTTACCACCTCTGTTGAACTTCCCTCCCCTGAAACGTCGCGCATCAAGAACCATCAAGATCATTAGTTTTCGATAGAGGTTTGAAGTTCTCTCAATTCTCACATAAAATGAAGACAATGAAAATGCGCGAGTGAAGTTAATACCTTCCCCGGTTGTAGCTGTTCCTGTTGTCACGGTGCTTATCCTGATTACTACGAAGCAAGCTCCAGTATTCCTTCTCTGCATCACCTGAAGATCGAAAAAGAACAACAAAAAAAGATGAGTCGATAAGAATTTCAAATTTGGGGCTATTTTATAATTGTCTAGTAGGAGCTTATATGAAGGAATTCATAAATTAATGGAATTGAATAAGTGACAAATAAGGACAAGGTGGTTACTCACCTGTTACAGGATCTAGAATCGCAATAAAATTTTTCACTGTTATACCGCCGTCTTCAGAAATTGCAGCAGCAGCCCGAGCTTTCTGTGCGGCTTCAGCATCTTCAAATCTTATGTATCCAGACTCGATGCCAATCTTGAAGTCAACAAACTACAATACATAATAGATCAAATGTCAGAAAGGCTGAGTTCAAATGAAAGCTAATTTTCCATGAATGGAAATTGAAGTAGTCAGTACCTTAACAGTGCCGAACTTTCGGAAGATAGCTTTTAGATCCTCCCTTGAAACAACATCCTTGCTGTCCTTGAGTGCTGCAATGTCTGTCTTTCCTTCAGGAGAGGCTTCGGCTTCCTTGTCATCTGGGATGTCTGCAGATTTTTCAGCATCTTCGGTTTCTTGGTCACCAGTTTCATTTGCTTCCTTCTCTTCGTTGTTCTCAGCATCCTCCATCTCTAAAGCATCATCAGAAACTCCTTTTCCCGGCTCTTCTGAAACAGCTTGTGCCGTATTTTCTTCCACATCTTTACTAGTTGCATCTGCATTATTGTTCGTTGCATTGGCATTTTCTTCAGCAGAATCTTTTCCAGATATGCTCTTCAATTTAAATGCAATAATCAAGCCTTTGGGGTAGCTGCCAGAAACATGTAAATTAGAATATGCTTCAATTGGAAGAAATAAAAAAGAGTAGAACAGAATAAATATCGGAGTTCAAAACCCACTCAGGTTTGGCATTGACATTGGCATTGTCTTTGCGGTTTGTACCACCTTGTGGTCGATTCTTGACCACTTCCTCCTCTTCCTTGGCTCTTTCAGCATCAAATTCCTTTCTAGATTAAGGAGGACAATAAATTAAAATTTAGTGAAAAGACAAAAAGTTCAACACGGAAGATTGTCTAAAATATGGAACTCCAAACAACATTAAGTACCAGAAGATATAATTCAAAGAACAGTTTTTCCATTTGACATAAGATAACTATTACAGAATTAAAACAAAATAGAAATTTGATCTTAGAACTGCATTTGCATTCTTACTTTGGCTTCAGTTCCAATTCAATGCCAGCATAGGTCAGGGTTTCCTTCAAAAGTTTTGCAGCTTCTTCCTCACTGGAAAATTCAACCAATGCAGTGCCACAAAGCAATCTGTTGTCGGCCACATGGCGAGGTAGTCTCACACTGTTAACCTAGCACAAATACAAGGTACAGTAATGATCCGAATACCTAACCAAAAGTTTAAGAACATGTAGTGGCAATGCTACCAAATACTTTTTTAAACCTTCAAAACCAGAATGTTAATATCATTATAGCACATGATCCAGAAAATGCTTAATCCAGGGGAAAATAGCCATCCCTATTTTCTCAACCTATGAAGCATTTATTAATTATCCTAGGTTGTTCCATATATGCACTGACATGGTTCTCTTGGTGTTCAAAACGATGTATTAGCCTATTAGACAACCACATTCCATCTAAACTGCTGGATTCCAATTTCCAACCCTTAAATATGTAATACAAACAACAAATGACAAGTTATACCTTAGCATATTGTCCAAAGAATGATTCCACATCCTCTAGCTTAACATCATATTCAAGAGGTGAAGCAGCAATTGTTCGATTATCTAATTGTTCAATGACCTCTTCAGGCTTTGCAAGCTCAGTAACTCTACCAACCTTCATCCCTACAAAGAAGGAAAAAAAAAAAAAAAAAAGAAGAAGAAGCAATTAACCATTATCAAATCAATAATCTTGGGAATGACAACATAATTACACTTCAAAAAATACCATCCTCCGAGACTTTAAGAAAAGAAGAGGTCCTCAGAGTTTCAGCCACAGCCTTAATAGTGTCTTCGGGTATATCTTCTGGTTTGGCATCTCCCAAGCCCAAGTGACCCCTCATCCGAGAAAATGAGGAAATCAATGCCAAACTCACCACTAAATTCTAGTTAAGAAATAAACATCTTCAACAAATCCATAGGAGTTATTATATCCATAAAAATTTAAAAGAAAAACTTTAAACATTTAGCAAAAATTTGGCCCCTTTGACATAGTGATGATAACACATTACATGAAGAAAACATAAAATGTAAATCATCTATCAAATTCAATATTGAAATTTGAAATTAAAATCAACATTATACATCCCATAATGAATCCAACCCATTAACGTAATAGGAGACACCAAATGTCACCAATCATGATACATCTCATCTTATTCGTAGTCTTCTTTTATTTGAAACAGAATGCTTAACAAGCATTAATTGGCTACAACCACCATCAAAGCAACAAAACAAAAGGTATGATACGATAAGCTATAAAACACAATCAGGTAAGCAAAAATCGCGGTTTGAACTCCAAACTTCAACTTGGTAAAGATCGAAAATCAGAAAGCAAGTGGGTTTGTAAAACCCTACATATAAGCAGTCGAATAAATAAGAACATAAAAGAAGGATACTCCCATCATCACTATCGCTGATGGTTTTCTTCAGAAACTTATCTCTTGGGAGGTTACTGTCACTGAAATAGAATTCCACCTGAAATAGACATTAATGACGTGAAAACATCGAACATAAACACAAACCAAAAACAGCAATCTTCATCCTTCTTTTCGTCACAATAAAACAAAAGGGGAAACGTTCGAATGACCTGACGAATGACTTTCTTTGCGGTTTCTTCCTCCAGCGGTGCCATGGCCTTCAATCTTGCAGAGAGCAGCAGAGCAAGGTAGTGCGATCAGTTCGTGAGGGTTGCGGTAGGGTTTTAGAAATTATGGAGGTGATTTAAAGAATTAAAAAGATTTGAAGTACGGTCGTGGTGATCGTGGTAGAGTTGTGAAAAGACCGAAAAATCCTTCTGAGTATTTACAAAATTCCAACTTGCCAAATCGGTTTCGAACCGGCGGTTCGAAGTTCCAACCCGGGGATTTCGTAAGGTCCGGTTTCGTTCGATTTTCGCCGAAACGGCGGTTTGAGTTTTTTTAAAAATCACAGGAGTATTTTTTTTTATTTAAATGTATCATATTCTATGCAAAATAAAATTTATTGAAATATAATTTTTAAATATTTAAATATATTTTTTAATTTTTTTAATAATATATATTAAATTTATTTTAAAACTATTAATCTTATTAATTATAAAAATAAATAATAATATAATATAATTTATTATTATTATTAATTAATTAAATATTATATTTTAAATATTGTAACTAATAAAAAATATCCATTATTCCAGGATAAATAGAATACTATTTTGTATATTTATATTTTAAATTTTATAATTTTTTTATTATATTATAATTTAATTGAAATTATATTGTTATCTAATTTATTAATATTTTTTTATAATTCATTTTTATTCACGGTTTAAGTTAATTATTTATTTAGTTTATTATTTTAACTATCTTTATATTACCAATCAAATAAATTATTATTTATATAATTTTTACATAATATTATATAAAATTGAAATTGAAATAAAATAGTATTTTAAATAGATTAAAATTTAAATAAAAAAGAAAAAAATATTAAAAATAAATATATATATATATATATAGTTAGATTTACGTACAAGTTGGCCACCAATCCGGATTTGAATTATAGCAAAAACAATATTAAATCTATCAAGTTTATAGGATCTATAGAATCTTTTAAAGTAGATTTCGGATCGGTAGTTAAATTTGGATAGACTTGTCAAACTAAATCAATTTTCACCCTTATCTCAATTTTCAGCGGGTAGGGGTGAGTAAAATATCCGAAATTCGAAAATTCAATTCGAACCAAACAGAAATTTAAAATTTGGTTCGGATTTTTCGGATTTTTGGATTGGATCAGATTGAATTTTTAACAAATTTCGAATTTTCGGATCGGATCGGTATACTTAAAATCCGAACCAATTCGAAATCCGAAATATAACATTTTAATATATTTTTTTATTGTACATATTTAATATTTTATTAAAAATATTATATTTTAATATAAAAAACTCAAATGTATTAATTATATTTTAAATATATTTAATTTTTATATATTATATATATTTAATATTATAAAATAATAATAAAATATAAAAGAAATTTAAAAATAATAATAAAAATATTTAGAATTTCGAATTTTTCGATTTGGTTCGCATCTTTTAGTTCGGATTACGAATTTTCGGATTTCGAATTTCGGTTCAATTCGAATAGGTTTTTTAAAAAATTTTGAATTTTCGGATCGGTTCGAATTTGGTAAAATTCGAACCGAAATTCCGAATGCTCACCCCTGTGAGCAGGGCTTCTCTGTCGTACATATTCGACACCTATAGCAATAAATCAACACCTACAACATAAAATCAACAAACTTTTTGATATATTCTTTTAAACAATCATCCCGATGTTCTAATCCGCGTATTCTAGACAACGACTGTCTTCTTACGTCATTTCCAACTCATAACTCCATTTATCCAGTTTTTGCTACAATAATTTTACTCCAATTATAATTCTATTTTTCACTATTATTTTTCAAATATTCAATATTTCCTATTATTTTAAACAACTTTTTATTTTTATAATTTAAATCTTTTAACAAAAATTAGAAAAATAACAAATAATTTAAAAATTAAAATTAAAAAATTTAAATTTTTTTTTTAAAAAAGCAAAAAAAAACAACGCACAACGTAAAAAAGTGGCTCAAAATTAATCGTCTGTTGAAAACAGCCGTAACCGAATCATCCAACCCAGCGCCATTTGGCGCTGGGTTGGAGATGCCCTTAGGCATTAGTTTGTACAAACTAGCCTTCTTAAATATCCTTACATGTAGGTAGAAGAAAAACAAGAGACTTTAGCCTAAAAAACATCTTAATAATATTGCTCCATGTTGTAACATCAAAATAGTATGATATTGTTCGCATTGTACCAAGTTTGAACAAAATTTCTTCTTGAACTTTTCCCACATTCTAAAATACTAAAAGACACCATGCTACTTATTCAAAGAGATTAGGCTAATGCTTGGAAGCAAGTGTCCGGAAACAATCACCCCCAAATACTCAATTACGATCAAATGGGACATCGATGCAACTATGTGACAACCACTAGTTACCTTGTGCTCCATCAAGTTCAGATCGGACATCAAACTTGGCATACTAACCTCAAAATGACCAATTAAACAGGGTGGCACATAAACCCCATAATGGCCTATTGGTTGATGACCGATTAGGTATCAATTGATTGGAGTCCAATCGATCACCCGTATTGCATGGCTCATGATCGAACGATTACAGAAGTTTACCCCATTATCCAACACCTGGAACTCAAAAGTTTCACAAGAAAAAAACTGACCAAATAAATGTGAAAATATAAAGATGAAGTCAATAAGATAAAGGCCACTCTCCCCTATTTTACATTTATATTGAGCACGGGAACTCAGATTCGAGTTTTGTTCCATCAGAAAGTCTGTTTGGTAAGCATGACAAAGGGAAATTAGACAGGCTAATGCTTACTGTTGTTGTATGTATGTACATGGAGCATACACCAAAGCTTCTAGAAAGAATTTTCATAATGCCAGGGGTGAGAAGCAAACCGAGTCCAAAATTGGAACCAGGGACTGAAGTAAGCAGCAAATTCAGACCGCTGTGCTGAATATAGATGAACACTTTGATTTCGACTTGAGTTCATTCATGAGTTTCTTTAACTCCTTCCATTGTTGCTAATAAACAAAAGACAAATGGCATGTTAAGAACAATGTATAGATTAAAAATAAAATAGAGATAGAATGAATATTTTCTAGATTGAGAAGGGCTGTGGATTATTTCACCTCATAAAGCTTCTCCCACCATTTATCGGATTTTGACTGCAACAAGCACCATGCCAATGCCATCTCATATTCGATTGTGTTGTTCTGAGAGTAATGAGAGGTAGACACAGCTTCTTTCTGGCAATGCAATGCAAACAAGAATAAATCAATATTGCAATGGACAAGTCAGAAAACATGACAAAATAATCAAGTGACATGGGGGGGGGGGGGGGGGGGGAGGAGGGGAGAGAGAGAGAGGATGAAAGAGTAGGCACACCAATTCCCTTTGTATTTGACGCCTAGCTTTGTCAATAGCCAAATGACCAACAAATGTAATATGCTTTTCGAACAACTTGGGAAAATATCCGGTGGATGCAACCAATGGCCTGTGAGTTGATTGGTTTGGGAGGCGTTAGTAAAAACTTGATCAAAGAAAATTCAATAAAAGGAATTTGGAACTTTCTTGTTATACCCCTACCCAAGAAAAAGAACAGCTTTCTCCAAACTCTTTAATCCATAACTCAAGAACATTATTAGCCCTAAGCAGTTTTTTATTGCAAACATAATTAACCCTAATCCAATAGGCTTAGTCCCAATACTACATTCTCCCTGACAATCCAATCCTTTTATAAACAGACTTGTGCTCAAAGTGGGTTGCAGAGTCTGGCAATGTGTAGAGGTCATGGTCAATGGTGTCTGGATGGAGCATTCAGAAGCAGCAACGACAACATTCTCCAGCAGCAATAATGTGAGGCAGTGACAGTGTCGCTCCTATTTGGGAGTGGGCTACCAATGCGAGGGGGTCTATCAGGTTGGACTATTATTACAAAATAAAAATCTTATTCAAAGGAAATTCAAAGCAAGAAATAGATGAATTCCTTCTTATCCTAAAGGAATTTTTCCCAACCCTCAAACCAAAAGGTTGATTCCAGAAAACTCTTGAAGATTTGTTAACTCATGATTATATAACATAAAGACTATGTAATCCTTGAAAATAAACAATTACAACATAAAGATTATTTAATCCTTGAAAGCAAAAATAGTCTAAGAGACTTGATCCACACATTGAATCAGGAAAAAAAATAAGCTTGCTCTTAACTATGGCATAAACAGAAACATATACCTCTGGTTTGGTAGCATTAAGCATTCATCATTTAGTTTTCTAACTACTTTGTCCGCAGCATCCCTCAGCTTAAATATGACAAAAGCTTGGCCTGAAACACAATTTGAAGATGGTAGGCAAACGGTGGAAATGTAGACTAGCTCAGATGGTCATATGATGGCAAAGAGCAAGATATGGTGAGTGTGAAATATATCTGCATACCAGAGTGAGGATTAGAAATAGCAGTATGTTGCACCACTTTAGCGGTACAATGTTCCTTAAATGCACTCCAAATAATATCCTGAAGGCAGATTCTCAAAATTATCAGACAGCACAATCTATTTTACTAAAAACTGATGAAAGTATTGTCGGGGGGGGGGGGGGGGGGGGGGGGGGGGGGATTCCAAGAAATTCCATTTGGGAAATCAAATTAAATAAATAAAACCCCAAATAAAAATTTATGACCACATCCTCTAAAACACTGAAAACAAAACAAATCACCAAGCACAAGTTACTAGCAGGCCTTGCTTCAACAGAGTTCTTAAAGGATTAAATAGTTTTCCAGGAAGTGTGGCAGCCATACCTCTATGTCTCCTGAAGTGTATTCTGGATCGAAGTTCTGTAGTAAAATCAATCTTCCTTGATCATGGGCCCTTTTCATTTTTTCCTCCCAAGACTGCACAAGATATAAATAAAAAGTAGTGAGCAAATGTATATTATTGAACAGCACAAGCACAAAACATCACATCCTCTTCATAAAATCAACTGTATGTTAATAGACTTAACCCACTATTTACAACTGTATGTTAATAGACATGTAAAGAGATATCTGCCATAGGACAACACAGTAGATAATGTTCATTTTAAACATCTTCATTAATTGACTTAAATGTGAGAAGAAAGAATAAAGAAGCATCTAAACAACCAGCTCAAGCAGATAGTTGGCATCAAGGAGCATCCATTTCATACAGAAATAAGGATCGCACAAACAAAAACTTGCTATAGTAAATAACAATAAGAATTTTTTCAATTGCAAATGACACTAATGACACAACTATCATCGTAGTTGCTCAACGCAGAAAAGTAAGGGCACCAAAAGTGAAGAATAAATTACGAAAACAAAGAGGAATATAATGTTTAACTTTATCTTTGCTCGCAGACATTAAGGGACATGATGAATAATGATAAAACTCACCAATTTTATCCAATTACTTGTTTCCTGCAAGCAAACCAAAACATAGAATATTAGAATAGAACCACAAGACAAAAAGTATGATACCCAAAATAAAGAGCCATAGCTGTACCGATAAGCAAGCATAGCATGTAATATTGATCCAGAAAAAGTCTACAAAAGAATGTATCTGAGTTTCATTAACCACATATGCTGAAGCAAACACACATTAGATCTTTTATGTACAGCAGTACAGGAGAGACACATGAATCCATTATTAGGCATGCAGTAGTAAAAATGCACTATATTGATTAGCAAAATATATCTTTATTTGTTGCACTCAATTACATGCCAATCATAAAAAGATAAATTGGAAAGGAAGAGATTAAAAACTGAGATGAAGAAAATCTACTCATTTTGGGCAGAGTTCTCTTTATACCTAAGACCAAACATGTGCAGATTAGCAGTTACTCTTCAATTGGTTCAGATTGTAATAAATAAATAAATAAACATTTTCACTCTAAAAGCTTCCAAAATTCTACAAACATATGGCCAATTCACCTGTATGATTCTTATATAGATTGAGCAAAAAATTATGATCTATTTACTTATGTTTTCAAATTTGTTTTCCAACTATTCATAAAGAATTATGTTTCTAAAAAACATCATATCCAAAGTTTACTTTTCATTCAAAATATTACATCAATACCAACTTGGTTTCGTCCCCATCGCAATTGGTGGAAAATTAGCTTAGACAACCCAGTGTTTGGTAAAGAAGGTCCTTCCGGTAGTAGAGCAATAATTCTAGATCATTTCAGACACATCATCTTTGTCGAGAGATTTTCGATATTTAGTTTTAGATTTGTTAGATTTAGATCTAGATTTGGTTATATCTATTAGATTACGTTATCTAGATTTGAGTCTATCGAGTCTGTTTTAAATTGTCTATATATAGACCCCTTATTTTGATAATCAATAATGCAAGTTTTAGAGTTTTTGCAAAATATTTTAACATGGTATCAGAGCCTACTTTTCTAATGCCGTAGATATAGTCTACCCTGCGTTTATAGCCCTTTCTTTTTATAATTTTGATTGTCTTTAATCCTGATTTTGTCTACTTTTTAAGATATATCTGCGCATTGGTCTACGATCCGTCTGCTGCGTTTCTCCAATGCTATTATTTTCGACTCCATCATGAGTGCTGTTATTTCCGACTCCATCGTGAGTGCCGTTATTTTCGACTCCATCGTGAGTGCCGTTATTTTTGACTCCATCGAGAGTTCTGTTACTCCATCGTGAGTGTCGTTATTTTTTACTCCATCGAAAGTCCTAGTACTCCATCGTGAGTGTCGTTATTTTCGACTCCATCGAGAGTCTTGTTACTCCATCATGAGTGCAGTTATTTTCGGCTCCATCAAGAGTCCTGTTATTTCGGACTCCATCGAGAGTCTTGTTGTTTCCGACTTCGTCGAGAATCCCGTTGTTTTTTACTCTAATTCAGTCGAGAGCATTATTTCTGGCATTAATCATCATTGTCACCATCAACCGGATTTTCGTTAGGAACTTCTGGATTCCAATCATATATTGCGGCGGCGGCAACGAAATGAAGCAACTGTTATTTTTATTTGCGTTCATTTCTGCGCTCGAGAACAGAAGCTTAGTTGAGAGCGGCAAATGCGACGTCAGACGAGCAACTATTATGTGCGAGAATAGAAGCTCAGTCGAGAGCGGCGACGCCAACGACGGACCAAGCAACTGTTATCTGCGTTTGCGTCTTTTGGTTTTTGTTTAACTTTCTTATCAAACTCAAGTTGGTTTCTGCGATCCCACTTGAGTTTGAGAGGGTGTCGAGAAATTTTCGATATTTAGTTTTAGATTTGTTAGATTTAGATTTAAATTTGGTTATATCTATTAGATTACGTTATCTAAATTTGAGTCTATCGAGTCTGTTTTAAGTTGTCTATATATAGACCCCTTATTTTGATGATCAATAATGCAAGCTTTAGAGTTTCTGCAAAATATTTTAACAATCTTCATCCTCTTTAAATATGTTAGGATATCAGATTAAATGTGGCAACACTACTGGCTATCTATCACATCCTCGAACATGTTATTGGCCTAGATCTATATTAGTGTGCCTCAAAAAATACTCTAGGTTGGATCCATGGCGGCTTAATTCAAGCATCAATAAGCTCTGCCTCTACATCTCCAAATGTTCTGACATCACTTTTCGCCACATCTCTCATACAGCAAATGAATTGGCTGATTTATTTGCAGAATGCAGAGCATGGGGATTGGATGATCTATCGGTTTGTTTATAACCTTAGTATTCTCACGATTCTACTTTATTTGCTAGCCCATTTTCCTTTTTTTTTATCCAGGTTGGAATCCAACCCTTCTCCTTATATAGATATTTCTTTCCCGAACAAATAAAATAAAGCCATTCAGCCTTCAGCCCGCCAACTACCCAAATAAGCCTATAATTTCTAGCACATTTTGTCCAATAAACCAGCTCAAATCTTTCCAATAGTGCTTCCATGGGGTTAAAAAACATCATGGTACCAAATGATTGATATGCGATGGAAGAAGACAACAATTTTTATGAACGAAAAATCAAAGTGGGTAATACATGTCACATGTTTAATAAGATGACACAAGTACAATCTTAAAGTAAAGTCGCATTCTAAAAAGTTATCATAGAAGTAGGTATGGCCTATCTTCTTTCGTCTCTTTTATCCTCTCGGTTAGAAAGTTGAAACTACCTCTTTTAAATGCGCAATATCCTCCTCCCTTCACAAAATCGTATATGTTTAATATTCTTCATTCATTATTCTTCACTTTCTTCCTTGTGGATTCTTCTCAAACATCTTGGATGGCTCACACTGAACTATGCATTAGGCAATCATTCATTGCAGGTGATATTTGCACACAAAGCAACCCCTGTAGGAATAAAGTACTTTATGTTCTTGTATGTGCTGTGACATAAATATTGTTGTGGCTACCCTATAAAACCAAACTTCCGAGTCTCATCCCACTTCCTGACCAATTAGTTGGTTAAGTCTTTTTGCTCCCATTGAATCACTGCTAATCTTCCATGTTGATGATAATGACTTAATAACAAGAATGACCCCTTCAATGATTCAAGACTAGTTGTTGCAACAAAATCCACATCAGCAACATAAAGAAGAGCAAAACATTCTCCAGCACAGGAGTACTCTGCTCTTGCAAATCATCCTTAATTCAACTATATGCCTTAGCTCCAACAATTTTTACCTACTTCATTCGCAATGTTCCCAAAGACACTACGTGATCTGTTATTCCTACTTAAAAGTCACCTTACACTTACATTCCTTCATATTTTATTTGCATCGTACATAACCACAACCGCTTTATCAGCCACAACAGTTGTATCAGAAAGGTAAAAGGTCATACATACATATCTTATCAATGATGCTCATATAAAGGGTTTCAAATTTCCTTTGAACAGCCTTGAATACCTTCAACTTTAGATGATATAGCCTTCAACTCAGCAAACTCACAATAACAAATCCTCTAACAACAGCCATCACCACCCCACCTTGTTCCACAACAGTGTTAAACAAACTTTATAGTTGTTTTTGGCAGCATCAATCAATCAAAGACATGCTACCTTAAAGCCTTAATGTCTTAATCATTGAATCCAAGTTTTTGAAACAACCAATGAGTTTCACTACCTAATCAAGTTTTTTAAACAAAAGAAAATTAAAGGAACATTACTTCAAAATTTTATATCGAATAGGCCTGATTAACTCATCCACTACTACAGTGCACATAAGGCAATCAAGCTCCTATTTAAACTACATAAGCAGTAAGCACTAACGTAAAAATAATTCATACGACTAAACCACACAAGACAAATAAAGAAAAAGAAAATGTTAATATTCATTTAAATTGCAACACATTTTACTTGACAATATTAGATTTTTATAAATGATTGTTAGTTAGTCAATAGGTGCAATTAACTTCATTGTACATGGTGGATTCATAAACTCTCTCAAAAAAACAAGTTACAACCAATTTCACATATGTGGTCTCATAGATAGTCTAAAAATTATAAGAGAGAATTGGTTTGTTCTTCCAAAAAAATATTTTCAACACGCTTTCCGATTAATTCACCCTCACCATCATCTAGTCACATAACCAAAATAACATATTTTTCATTTTCTTCAAAACATTTTGGTTACGGTGTCAAAATGCCATATTTAAGCACTACTAAAACAAGACCAATCAATTTATAACTTTTCATCATGTGGAAAATATTACATTAGGTTTAAATGGTAAATTTTTGGATTCAATTGTTCTTAAACATAGTCCTACTAGTTAAATCCTATTAGCACTTACGTGATCTCATTCTATAAGAGGAAACAAGAGGGAAAGCATTTTGCAGACAAGCCATTCATTAAAGTAAGGTGTAATACAACACAAATACACCAAATCAAAATCAAACCGAAGACCATGATGAAGAAGATTATCAAACCGAAGACCATGATGAAGAAGATATCCCATGGCAAAGATGAAACATTATATGTTGAAATAGAAGATGTCGGTAGTGAGTATTATTTGAATCTCCCCGGCAACGATTAGGTCTTACTACTATTTACTTGTTTGTGTTGTTGAATCTCTTCATCTAAAACTTTTGAATATCTCTTTTGAAGAAGGAAAAAGGATTTTACAATCTAAGTAAAGAGATAGGCATTGATCCTTATGTTATATAATGACAACATCAAAGATCATACATGAGAATCCTTTCACAAATATATGCTCCGAATTGTCAATCTTATGTGTTACCACATGTGTTGATACCTAATCTTCAAATAGGATGTAGGGCAAAAACACACATTCTCCAAACCATCAAAGAATATAAACACTTTCCAATCTCAAATTTAGTAAGTTAACATTACCATCTAACACTAGTTCAAGAAAATTTTCCATAGGAGAAAAGTTCTAGCTTGAGAATGTTCTTTATCAACTGACAAACAATGCCTATTTGTTGCCATCATCTAGAGTGTTCATCTTTTTCTTTTGTGCTTGATGACAAGTCTATTTAGGTACATTTTCTTGGTCTCTATAGGATATCTTGGGTTTTCCCCTTCATTATGAACCGATCTTATCCCCCAATGCAAGTCTGATGATCAATCTTATAAATTTGAAAAAAAAAAAATGTAATTCCGGTCCTTTAAGTGAGGTATGTACGAGATATCACTTATAGGATCAAAATTACATTCGTCTTTGTTGGTTGACTCCCATATGTATATAAATTAATGAAACATATTCCTAATAGTTTAAACTTTTAGGTGAGGCGGAATGCATCTAACATAGTATCAGAGCCTTAGATCTCGAGTTCGAATCCCACCGTCCCCATCCAACATATATTCACGTGCAAGTCTCGCTTAGATTCCCTTGCACGTAAGGGGGCGTGTTGGTTGACTCCCGTATGTAGATAAATTAATGATACATATCCCTAATAGCTGAAGTTTTTAGGTAAAGCCATCATTACGATCATCTAACAGTCTTATTTTAAAATTTGGAACAACTTTGCGGGAAACATAGGGTTTATTCACGTAGTGTTTTTCTCGATATTTTACTATAGAACCTTTCGATTTCTCTTAAGAAAAGATCTCATCTAACATCCTTTTTATATGCAAAGCATCATATCCAACAATTATTTCACCTCAAAAATATCAAAATTAAAAAAAATAATAAGTAAACTAACCGTTGAAAATCTCCTAATGGTGTTATTTTCAATGGCGAAGAATATTCAATAGATACAAGGATCTTTTTAATCCTCCTAAAACATATTGGCACCGTTGACTCCAATGAAGCCAAAATCCTAATCATCACACACTCTTGATTACATCAACTAGACTCAACTTGCCCGGCACATGCATTTTGTGGCCATTTAGTTACGAATTGGATTTATGAATCAAGCATATCGCACAAAAGATTTTGTAAGTTGGAGATTTATTAAGGTAGAAACAACATAACTCCTTTAGCTATAGCTATATTCCTAAACAAATGTGTGTTTGGTTGTGAGGTTTGGTTTAAGTTTTGAATAATAAAACTTTGAATCGAATAGGTATTGAAATAATGCTCTGAATGCAAAATTGTTAGTGTAATATAAAAATAAAAAATAAGTGTTCAATTGGATTTTTTGAAGGAAAAAGTTATGAATAGTAAAAAACTTTGAAAACCCACAACCAAACAAACCCTTGAGAATTAGCACATAAACTAGTGAAAATTAAAGAAAATATAACTATTACAAAAGGCTTAGCAAACACAAGCACAAAGTAAAAGTTAATCTCCAATAAAGTTATCATAAAATCTTTAAAATTAATTAAAAGAAAAAAAGCACATAGTTTCAATCTATATATATTGTGAATATAAATATACCACTAAACCTTAAGGGTGTATTTCTTTTAGTTGAGCTTGGGAAAAATTGGTTTGGGTTTGATATTAAAATCATTTTTGATTGGATATTTTGTGAGGAAAAAAAGTGTATTTTTTTTTTAGAAACGCAGAGTCCAAATAGTAAAATTTGAGAAAATTTACTTAAAGAAATAAACCCTAAATGCCGAAAGTTCCTTGCATGTAAGGCCATTTACATAAGTTTATCACATGTGATGTTAGAATGCCCAAAATTGCCTAAGATAATTAGTTTATAACAAATTGAACATCCTTTCTATAAGAAACCTATACAAAAACCATTTGTCTCATGAAAGAACTACATGAGCTAATGGTTCCTTTTTAGCCTTCGTGACATGCTCATCCATAGCATGATACTCAAAATATCTTCTCTTTAATATAAAGACTATCTTTAAATCTATAAGAGTGGAACTATGTTTTGCAATGTCTAATTGTCTATTTTCACATCATGAAATCTACGGGTGTGTTCAGTTTTGATTTGAAATTGAGATTTTGATTTGAGATTTGATTTAATAGTATTTTGATATAATATTTTATTAGAGTAAATAGTATATTTTATGAGGAACCATGCAGAGTGAATAGTGTAGAAAATGGTTATAAATCAAAGACAAACAAACCCTAATGAAATCAAACTTACATGGATTTTATCATGTCAAAAGATCAATATCAACTTGTGTATTAAGTAACTTATATAAAGTCCTTTAATCTTCTCAACATCATATTCATAGGGCAATTGATAATTGATGATGCTTAGAGCAGATACTAATATGCAACTCTCTTGTTATATCGCAGGTCTTTGCATATAATCTATTTAGCTCATAAATCTTGCCTATTTGGGAGCATAGAACTTCATATTTGCACCCAAAATGAATTATTCATTTTCTAAATAAAAACTATTAAAATCAAGCAATGTTTCAAAAGAACAAAGTAATGCACGCACGAGGTTCAACTTACGGCAATTGGCCTTCGAGTGACTTCAAATGTTTTGTATCCAACCTTTTTGTCACCATCCCCCAATGCCGCACTAGTCAACCTATCATTAGAAAGCTTCCCCACCTTCTCGTAACGACATTCAATCAAATCCTCCTTGCCAACTGTGGGTTTTTCCTTATTTTCGTAAGGAATCCCAAATGATGACAACTTTTTCATTTTACCGGCATATGCTTTTTCTTTCAAGTTTTTGTCATCCCCATCATCTTTTGTTATTTGGGAAGAATCTTCGACTTTTGCTTTCTTCTGAGGAAACCCATCCATTGGATTTGCATCCTTAGCTAATGATTTATCTTTGGCCACATCAAATCCAGATTTTGACTTTTCCTTGGATAGGTCATTGTCAGTCTTCAATTCTTTCTTTGCGGCATAAGAACTTTTGCCTATTTTTTCGACTTTATCAGATCTCTCGAATTCTGATTTTGGTTTTTCACTAGGTGAAAGTTTGGCTTTCAATGACCTCATTGTTTCATGAGGTGAAACAAGATTAGCCGCCGTAGGTGTTTCTGCACAAACACTAAGATTTTTACGCTTAGAGCCAGAATCTTTTGATTGTGCAGATTCTGAATTTTCAATCATGTTTGATTCTGGTGATTTTCCAGCCAAAACACTCGAAACTTCTTTCAATTTAGTATCCCTTTCTAGCCTAACAGCTTCCACAGTCTGCCCAGATCTTGTTGTCTCTTTGGTCGTCTTCTCTTCGTACAAACTTGCAGTTTCAGAAGGCTTCATGTCTTTCCCAGACTCCACAGAATATTGTAGACGTTCAAACTTCAGTTTAGCATTTGACAGAGGGGCACCAGCAACCAGATTACCATGGACACTGTTTGTATCTTCACCTGTAGATGACAAAATTGCATTGTCAAATCTTTTTCTCTTTGATTGATTATTATCTACAGTAGCTGATCTTCTTGCAGATTTGACTCTTTCTTCAACTTGAGCTTGACTAATAGGAAAAATTCCTGTTTCACCTGTGCTCATTTCACATTCATATCTTCTGCTATCATACAATTGTAATATTCATCAGGTTGCACAGCGTTAAATTCCTCAGATAAGTACTTACCCAAAAGCTTTGTTGTCTCCTCACAAGTAATGGGAGTTCTTGCCTCACCCTTCATGCTTGAAACATTTTTAGACATGTCGACGCTACAGATGCTCTCTCTTCGATTAAAAACAAATTTAACTACGACAACAATAGAGAGACAAATGTATAAGCAACTGAAAGAATCACAAGATACTGCAGCAATAATGGGAATCCTGCATCATTGGTTTTCATATAAAATGATAAAAAAATAAAAAAAAAAATGTAAGGATGCAAAACAGCATACCTTCAAGCCCACCAACTGTGTCCCCCATCTGATCAGATATTGTACAGCTTTTAACATCAAAGGTGCGGTAAAAGACATAATGTGCCATTTTAAGTTCTTCAGCTGAAGGTTGTCGGTTTCTAGGATCGTCTGAAGTGCAAACAACATTGCACTTCCCAGCAATAGCTTCCTGATTTTAACAAATAAAAAGCAAGACAAATTACCATCTCAATTCACATGAAGCACAATTACAGCAGCAGTGCTATTAATTAACGGGAACAAAAGAAGTAAAACTTCATTAAATGGGCAACAATGATATATTTGAAAATCGTCCCGAACAATTACCTTCTATAATTCTGTTAGAAGTAAATTAGTTTCACCAGGACAATTTCCTACTACCCTTGTCATGTTACAATATATTTTTCTGCTTTTGAAGGTTAAAATGACCTATTATGTTCAAGACATATATTTGCAATGTAAGAAGTTCTTCCATTAAGACCTATTGACACAATTAAATCTCATCCACAACTCATTAATCCTCTGTTTGGATTGTGGAAATAAAGAGTAGAAAGGATTGAAGTATAATTTTCAATAGCATGCTAATAGTGGTGTTGCAGAGCGGAGCGGTAGTTTGCAGCTACCGCCGCTCAGAATTTAATCAATAGCATCCGTAGCTTAGTGCAAGTTGGCGTTAGTGAGATGTAGAGCGCTAGAAGCTCTATGTTTGCATTTACATATAAGACTGCATATTTAGATGCTATTTTAGTTCTATTAATGTAGTTTTATATATATATATATATATTAACATTTGTAGGTATTTGGTGCAAATCATATAATATAATATTTATAAAGCTGTTTACTATCTACACAAGGAAGCAAACATTAATGAGAAAGAAAGTTATAGCTACTTTTAACTGTAGAAAGGAAATAGGCATTGTGTAAGGTTATGAACATACAATGAAAGTAATGAATGAAGATAACACAATCTAGTGACATTAATAATTTTTGCAAACACCATGGCACTTTACAGCACCATGATCGCTTATTTATCCCAATTAGTATGCAGTCTTCTTATGCTGCATGGAGGGCGTTGAAAATGACGGGGAAAGTTTCTGATAAAAAGCCGTAGCTTGTTATTTCAAGTTTCAGCTTTGATGGAGGTGAAGAAACAAGGATCCAAGCAAGAGCATTCTCAATTCGCATTCAACAGCTTTTTTTAAGAGGAGCGTGTTGGTTCTCAAGGACTGGATCAAGGGTTGCAACAATTGCCAGAATTTCTACAGCATTCGAATGCCATTATGCTTAGAGAGGATAAAGAACATGTGATTGTGATGATACCAATGACTGCTCCAATTCTAGCTGATCCTGATTTACCAAAAGTTGAGTCATTTATGTTGATTTTCCACCAAGAATGATCTAAAGAGTTCCACAAAATAAGTGGTTTGGATGTCAGAGATTTACGGTCACCCTATGTATACTATCTTGATGATTGTTCACCAAGAAAGAAAAGGAGAAGGTCCATATCTAGGAAATGGGCTTTGTACCATTCCCCAACCATGAGACTATGTGGAGAATGACCCAATCCAAGGAGAAATCCTCATTTTTAAAGACTATGTTATTGTGAGATTCCCAAAACCCCTCTCGTTGACTTGTTTTTAATCACTTTTGGTGTGTTTGGTTACCGGTTCAAATCTAAATTGGAAATTGGGTTGAAGATTAGTTATTTAACTAATATTTGATTTATGACGAAATACATATAGGATCAAAGAAATTTAAAATATGTATTTAAATGTTTTAAAAACTATATCTCAATAAAAATATATATTATTTGTAAATCATTTTTTACAGAATAAAATATCATATAATACAAATAAATAAAAATATATGGGTTTGTTTCCCCACAAACTTCTTTTCCGAGACAATTCCCAATATATATATTTTATCCTCTTACAATAGTCAACATTCAACATAAAATATTATTTTTTATATTACCGACACAATTTCTTAGACCTCATATAAATTAATTAACATATGCTCTCTCCGTCTGCCTCTAAAAGTTATATTTACCTTTTACGTCATTGTACTTAATATTAAAAATATTCTTATATTTGTATAATTTTTTGTATAAATGTCATTATATTAGTATTATAAGATACTAATTGAAGTATATTTGCTCTTTTTCCCTTGATTTGTACTATGTTTTGATATAATACTTAAAATTCAAAGATCAACACGAGAAGGAAAAAAGGTAATAAAAAAGAAACAATATGATGACGAAAATATTATCATATCTGAATGAGTAAATTA
Organism: Andrographis paniculata; assembly: GCF_009805555.1. Classification (NCBI taxonomy): domain Eukaryota; kingdom Viridiplantae; phylum Streptophyta; class Magnoliopsida; order Lamiales; family Acanthaceae; genus Andrographis; species Andrographis paniculata. The sequence goes on from NW_026137589.1 coordinate 3,488,860, forward strand.
AGGGCTATTTACTTGCGATTTCTTTCCCTATTTTTCACTATTTAATCTCTCAGTTACACTCCAAAAACATCATGTTCAAAACATCATATCTAGCTATTATTTTACCTCAAATATATATATATATAAAGACTTTAAAAAAAGTAAACAGTACTTTAAGTTGTAAAATGATAAAAAAATAAAATAAAATTCGCTCTTAATAGTAAAGGTGTGTTTGTTTGAGGGATTTGTTTGGATTTCCACTATTCATCCTATTTTTCCCCCAAAAAACATCAAATCAAACACCTATTTTTCATTTTTTATATTATACTAAAAATCAATTTTACATTCAAAACATCACATCAACACCTATTTATATCACATCATACAACTATTCAAATTCAAAATTTTTACTATTTAAATCCCAACTCAAAATCCAAACCCTCAACCAAACACACCCTAACTTGAAAAGTGCAAAAAGCAAAAGGAAACAAGTACAATAACCAAAATATCATAATATGTAAAAGATTTCAAGCCATCGCCATTTTATTTAAACAACGACATATGGCAATTCAAAATGCTTTAGTTTCCTGTGCCATTTACTTCTATACCACATTAGGATTAGTCATGCTACATAGACAATGACATGATATAATCCAACCTCCCTATACATCTTATATAAGATTCTATTAGATGCACCTATATTTAGCATGTCATTTGTCATATGCAACTCTACACCCTTCTATGTTACAAACTAGAACCACATATAATGCATTTGTTGCAAAACTAATGCATTATGCACATATGCTACAATTTTTTATCACTCATTGAAATCATTTGTAAGTGGTGTAAAAGATAAAAACATAGCAGTTATATGTCACATAAACACACAAAGCACACTTGAGTAATCGATCACACTGGTCCACTTTGTGCCCATACGATTAACAAACCAACAAAATATTTCCACATTAGTTCAAAGCATTTTACGTATCAATATACCCAAAAATTAGTATTGCCCCATTTCAACATTTTATATTTTCAAGGCATTCTCTGTTTTGTGCTCATGAGATCATCCCCACCATAATATTACAAACTCTTACATGGATACTTACACTAACACCATTGTTTGTGAGTTGTGATATCTGGACAACCTTTATGGATCTAAGAAGATTTGTGTGAGTTGTACTTTGACAAGGAATGTAAGTGGATTCAAGAACACATATAAAACAGTATTAGAAACCTTTAAGGTGTGTTTTAGGGTGCTTTGGATTTGCATGTTTTAGTAATGAGAGTCGGAAGATAGTTTTTTATTTTATTTTACTATTATTATTATTTTTTTTTTACGTTGTAAGTGAAACTAGTTATTTGATGTGATGTTCTTGAAAGAAAATCGGTATATTAAATAGTTAAATTTTGGATATAAAAAAACAAATGAGCACACATGGCTTTTGAATATGATATTTTGATGGAAGATAGATTTTAGATGTGATGTTTTGAACAAGATATTATGGGCTTGCTTACTTGTGAATTCATTCCCTAATTTTTACTATTCAATCTCTCCATCTTCCTTAAAAAAACATTGCATCAAACAACTATCTCACCTCAAGAAGAACAAAACCAAAAACCTAAAGCATATAAAAAATAAAAAAATAAAAAACAAACAAACAAAACAAAAACAAGTAAACAAATCATATATTTCACTATAACTGCAAGGTGCAAAAATGGTGTCCAAAACTCAAACAAACACAACCTTAAAAGTCCCAAAGCCTGAAGAGGTTGACACCATAATTTTTGTAAGAGAACTTTGGAAAGTTCAAATCCCGATCCTCACAGTTCAAATGCCTCAATGCAATGCAATGCTTGCCAACTAAAGGCACCAAGGCCAATCATCTTGAAGTTTGTAGATTCACAAAACACAACGACCAAAAGGTGCAAATATGTCCAGGATCATTCCAAATGTATCGGATCTTCAAATAATCAGCAATACATGAATAAAAGATTGAAACAAAGACTGGACAGGGATCTGAAAGACATTGGGCAACTCCAACCAATGACTCCAAACTTTGAACGTTTTTCCATTCACAAAAATAAAAAACAATTCTTACTTACGACAAAAAGACAATCATTATGGGTGTGTTCTTTTGAGGGTTTGGCTTTTGTGTTTAGGATTTCAATTGTAAAAATTTTGAATTGGAATAATTATATGATATGATATAAATAGGTGTTGATATCACGTTTTGAATGAAAAATTGATTTTTAGTATAATATAGAAAGTAAAAAATTAAGTGTTTGATTTGATTTTTTTTTAGGGAAATAATTGGTGAATAGTAAAATTCGGGGTAGAAATCCACAAAACAACACACCCTATAAGTTATTGTTTGCAGCTTTCACAGCCTATATTCGTAAAACTTTTATTTCAAATCCTTGAATTATTTGGTTCATCCATATCCTTAGTAAGTGTAAATGTAAATATATATATCCTTAACAAAATAAATAAATTGTCCTACATTACCATTAATTTTATTTCACTTTTGGGTAATATTGCCAATAAATTCACCATAAACTACGCTGCTAAAGAATATGGGTCGATAATGTCAAAGTTGAACGAAATTCCCCCCATATTCTATTAACTTTATCTATCATATACTTTTGTTAAGAACTAACAACATTACATTTAGGTCACACGCTAAACAACCTCTAAAAAATTTTCAAGGAATACATAGCTTTGTAATAAACCAGAGAACCAAGAATTTCATACTTCCTAGTTCCTATATTAATCTAAAAAAAAAAAAAAACCCAAAGTTCAATTGAAACGTGAGAAATAGAATGATCATTTTTGTTTTTGGTCTTGTTTTTGTTGGACTGTGTAATTTGAATAAAAATATTTTTCCCTTAAAAGATAGCACATTCAACACCTATTTTTCATTCAAAACTTCAAATCAAAAGGCTACTTTCCAATTAAAAATTTTCAAATCCAAAAATATCAAAAAACACTACTAAACACAAAAACACAATGTAATCTAACCTAATGCACACAAATAAAACCATCAAGATGAAACACCCAAACACTAAAAATAAAGAAATATAACCATTGAAGAGCAGTTGTTTGATCTTTGGGGTTGGCCAGCCCTCATGGTAACTGTTGTGGAACTAAGGGGGTAGTTAGACTGTAGCTTGGTAAGCTATGATTGCCTAAAACATCATCGAATGAGACAAGTTCAAGGTGAATATAACAAATTACATAGTTGAGAGACATTACATAGTTCAGCTTAAATGACTGTAGCATTTTATCCTGCCTCACTATTTCTTAGAATTTCAAATCCTTACAAAAGTATTTAACCAGATGGGCAAAAACTAATGCGGAAACTTATTACCATTTGATAGTAAATCAACACATACAAAAAATTAAAAAGACAACTTTTAAACATGAAAATTAAAAACTAAATCACATATAGAGAGAGAATTCATAGAAGAAAGATACCCTAATTTAATTAGAAATTACCAGGGGATTGAGATTCACCACACCAATGCCATCACCCGAAGCAAGAAATAACTCATTCACCAAAACATCAGCATCTTTGAGATAATAAGCAATTTCCGATGGTCGAAAGAACCATTGAACTTTTATCTTTTTAGACTTGTCAGAAGTTTCCCAAATCTTAACAAGTTTTCCAATATAAGGCTCGGGTTCACCTTCCTTATGCATATATACACAATCATATAATGCATAATCCACCCCATCATAAGTAAATGACTCATAGAACCGTACATCTTTCTTTTTCCCACCAATCCCTCTTTTCTTAAGCCACTTGAACTCAAGATTATCGTCTCTTTCCCCTTCTTTCCTATAAGACATGACTTCGACTGTATGCCAGAATCTGAAATTTCACAAAAACACAACAGATTAAAACCCATATAACATAAAAAGTTGTTTGTATTGGGTTCGACTGTTTCATCACATGCTAGGAAATGGCCACAAGTAGGAGTTAAGACATTCAGGGTATACCATTACAGTTCTATTAAAAGACCATATGACATTTCACAGAAGCCCATGGTTCAGAAAACTCATCAATACGAAATTCCCATTTAAAAGAGCCCCGTCTCTAACTCCAAACCCTAAGAAAAATAATAACAATAAATAAAAATGCTGCTGCTGAGCGTGACAACCGATGTTAATCCAAGAAAAATAAAAATAAAATATCCCCTTGGAACACACGGAGAAGCAAAGATGAACAAGACTTCCAGGGAAGAAATTAAAGCAACGTGAAGCAAAAAATAAAAAGAAGGCACAGCACCTCTGTACCTCGCCCAGACGATAACTTGAAAACAATGGCAGGGACCGTAAACCCTAGTGTTGGGCACTCCAAGTGAGTGTCCCACAACCTGCAATTCGTCGAATCGAACCCTCGATCACCTAATAGCTCTCGTCTCTCGCAGAAGTTGGATAAAATTGAATTCCGCAGGCGACTGTTCCTTTTCCTTCAGCTTAGGCTTCTCCGTCCGCCCTAAAGCTAAAGCCCCGCTTGTTTTTGCACTCATTTTTAAATATACTAATTTATTATTGTGTTAACAGTTAAGTAACAAAATATAGTACTAATTTGAAAAAATTTTGTTTGAATTTAATATTAAAATAATATATAATTGAAATGTTATTAAAAATTATAAAAAAAAAAGGTTTTTTTTTAAAGAATATAAAATTTAAATAGTAAAATTTTAAAATTTGATAACTAAAGAAACATATATTTTGTGTAGTTTTCTTTATTTGTTCTAAATTTTGTTTGGATACAGCAATACTGTATGAGTTTCAAATTTTTTTAAATGAAATTGTAAGATTTGATTTTTTTTAAATAGTATTTTAAATTAATAATATAGGAAATAATATTTATTTTAAAATTATAAAAGAACAAATTCATAAATTTAATTATGATGCTCTACTAGAAATAAGGTGGAGATTTAAACAAATTTCACCCAAATCGTTCGAACTTATTCCTCCGGTTCTCTCTCCATCGGTTCCGAAGTCGACAGGTGAGTTTTTCTTTTCTTTGGCTTAAATTCAAACTTGGTTGTTCCTACCGGTAGCCTCTGCATCAAGTAAGTTTGGCTTTGTCTATATTGGAATGGTTTATCCAATATTTTCCTACCTATAAATATAGGGTTGCAAGGTGTGTTGAAAAGAGAGTAAAAAACAGAGAGTGAAATCGATAGCTGTGGGTTCTCTTTTAGAAGTTATGTTCGATAGAATTATCTAAGTGACGTGATGTTCCATTGTTCACTATCCTACCTTCTATTCATTCGACTTTCATCCATCGATTCGAGAAGTGAAGTACAAACATTCACCATTCAACATCTCAGTGAAGTGAAGTGAAGTACAAACATGCAACATTGGACTGACTTGGGGTGATGAAGGGAGTGGTTGTGATCTCAACCTACATTGATTATCTATTTTTCTTATTTATCTTATTTACTTTCTGAGTTTACTTAATATATATTGTTATTTCTTAATAATATGTTTCTGTGTGAGCTTTCTTGTGTTTACGGGTTAACCACGAAGTCCAATTCGATCAAAAGAAACCCAACATTTACAGTGAATAATATTTTTGTTTAGATAAATGACATTTTATTCTTTTGTCATTATATTTTTAGAAAAATATAATAACAAATACTATCTTAGTCCGGCTTCAAGGGTCCTATTTACTTTTTTGGGTGTTGATATTTGAATATTAATTATTATATTAAAACATAGTACAAATTAATGGAAATAAAAATACAAAAATATTTCTATAATGACATTTGTGCAAAAAAAAAATTATACAAATATAATGATATTTTTAATGTTAAATACAACGACGCAAAATGTAAATGAGATCTTTAGAGCCGGACGGAGGGAGTACAATATATATATATATTTTTTTTTTTTCACAAAACAACAAAGGTTTGTTTGTTTGATATTTTGGTTTGAAATATATTTTTTAAAATGTAGCATATAAAATTTTGTAACTAATATAGAAATACTATTTTATATTGGATGTTGATTTTTTGAAAAGACAAAATATACTTCATTATTTTACTTAACATTACAAATACATTTATAACTTATAATATATGATATAAATGTAATTACATTGATGTCATACAATAGTAGTAAGATTATTTTAATTATTTATACTTTATTCTTATTATATATCAATATAATATTAATATAGATAAAACTATATGCCAAAAGTAAATAGATATGTAGTTAAGGGACGAAGGGTATATATTCGGAATATAAAAAAAAAAAAGAAGAAGAAAAACCTCAAATTAACTACTAATTTTTTATTTTTTTCAAACTTGCAAAATTTATAAAATCTCTAAAAATCTTTATCTAAATGGATGTGTGTTCGACTTTGTTTTTTCTATAATATTTCTTACACATTTTTTCAAAAAGAATAATATATCCACTTCCATTATTTTTATATTTCATACACAAATTTCTATATTTCATATAAAAAAATTTATTTCTAACAATTTTACAAAATAAATATACCCTTCGTTGCTTTACAGAATAATAATAATAGTTTAGTTTATATATTCATCCTTTGTGCGAAAGTCTATGGGTATATTTCTTTTAATTTAGTTTTGAAATGTTTTAATTTAATTTTAATATTAAAATAATATTCGATTGAATATTGTGAGATATATATATATATATATTTGAAATACAAATTTTAAATAATAAAATTTTGAGGTTTGATATAAAAGAAATGGAGAAACATATCCATCACAGGTAAAGTATATAAGTAGCATATATCTTTATTACATATTATTTGTAATAAAAATATATTATTTGTTGATAATTACAATATATATTGAATAATATGTGTTGTATGAAATTATGTATGTCTTGTTAGTTCATATGGTATCGACTAATAGTTTAGATGAATATAACCTTTTAATGCGATTTTTATAAAATTAAAATAATATAATTTTAAAAATTATAAAAAATAAATAGTACAAAAAAAAAATAATGTTCCAATATTTAATTTTCTCAATTTATCTTAATATGAAAGAAAAAAATATTTAAAATAAAAATATTTTTATTTGTTTACTGTCAATTTTTTACACCAAACATACCATAAATATAATGTATGTGAAATATATTCATTTAAATTTTTATTTTTTTTTTGAAAATGATGGAAAATCGCGCACCTAATTAGATAATGTTAATTAAAAAGTAGTGAAAATCGAAGACGGGGCAAAGTAGCTAATTATAAGAGATTTGTGCCAAAATTGGAAATTTTGTTTCTCACAGGGCTTATTACGGAAAATAAGTCACATCACACCGTTAAATTTTAGTATTTGAATTTCTTGCTTTTGCCTAGCCTACACAAGACGCTCCCCCCCCCCCCCCCCCCCCCCAGGAGGCGGAGCACAGCAGGTTGTCCTTCGAAAATTCGATCGGCGTCAACCTACGCAGGAGTTCGGCCATGGCGCCTGACTCTCCTCGCGGCCGAATCGATCAGGTTATCATTATTCTGTAACTTCTTGTTCGAAAATCTCATTTCTTGCTTTACTTTGAGTTTCCATTCTTTCTTTATTTTCTGTGCCACGAACAATTTCGCGTGACGCCGTGTAAATCTGGGCTTGTTTCCTATGAAAAGGATTTAGGTTTTAGTAGAGTAGATATTTTGCGCCACGAACGATTTCGCGTGACGCCGTGTACTTGAGGAAGCTTGAATTAAGAGTTGGATTTTTTCTTGATGTTCTTATTTCTTGTTTTTATTGAATTTCTTGTTAGTTTCTTAATTATTTATTTATTTATTTCTGGGGTTGGGGATGAAAGTTGGAAGTTGGAACTGAGCTAATTATTGGATTCTATGGATCTATGCAGTTCTTTCCTTTGAAAAAGAAGAGGAAGGTCCTGTCACAGGACGCGAAATCTGGGAGGCCAGAAAAAGAAGCAAGATGCCAAATTGAAGGTTCTCCTAGCACCAAAGCTTCTCTAGAAAGCTATTTGGAGGTTTCAAAGAATGATTACTCATCAGCCAAGTGTTTGAGCTCTATTTTGGATCAAATTTCCAGAGAGGTTCTCAATTTGGAGGGTACGACATTGGATTCTGGTGTATTGCCGAGAAATGAAAATGAAGATGCCCACACCCAGCAATCGGAAATCCCAGGTGCTTCTGGTTGTGCTCAGGAAGTAAAATGTGACCCGTTGTCTGATATTTGTAGTGCTGGAACAAATAATATTCTGAAGGAATCTTTAGAAACTGCAAATACTCAACGGAACTCTGAGCTGAAGGAGTTTGCTACTGGCTTCTTGTCAATTTACTGCAGGTAATGTATCTCCTCTTCTCACCCATGGATGTTCTAACTTGTATTACAAAAATGATTTAATCCCCAATGTTTGATTGGTGTGCCACGATGTTTTTATTCTTCTTGTTCCTTGATTGTCATCGGTCTCTCATTTGTGCATCCCTTTCTAACATTTGAACCTTGTGCGCAGTGAGGTGCAAAATAGTGTTAAGTTGATTTCAGAATTAAAGGAATCTGCAGATGGAGGGCACACTAATTCAACCAACCTTCAGCTAGAGGAGAGGCCAATGAAAAGAAGGCATTTTGAAAATGATGGGAATCAATCCAACATTCAAAATGAATCCATTTCCTCTCCAAACCCTTCTAAAGTTTTCAAGGAACCTCAAGATACAAATTCAAATTGTTTGCATAAGGTGAATGTTCATGTAAAAGCTTTGATATTTTCAGTGGAATCTATCTATTCTAATGAAGTTATGAACATACATATTCACAGGGTGTAATGTGTACTAATTCCTTTGCAACTGAAGCAACTATGAGGAAATGCAGTTTCACAGATGCTCCTTGTGTCGCTGAATGTGTAACCCCTGGCACTTTCACTATCAGACCTGAAGCTCAAGAAACTCCTAAGTCCAGACGTCGAAGCTCCTTTTTTTCTCCTGGAGAAGAATTTTGGAATGAAGCAATTTTAGTAGCTGATGGATTTGTTGCTCCAAATGATGTCACTTCTTTGCATATTACTGAAAAAAGTGAAAACGTGAAGCATGATCATAAGATTCACAATTCAAGCATCGTGGACTGCGAGAGCAGCAGAGTCGATGGAGGGTTTATAGAGATGGCCTGTGATGTTGGGTCTGCTGCTTGCTCTTTGGACACTGATCGCGAAAATCGGCACAAAGAAGTATCACCGTTACCTGTGAAGCACATTGACTTTGGTTTTGAGGCAAAACAGTTTGGCAAGGACTCAGTCGCTAATAGCACCAGACCAGATAATTTCGCTACCAAACCAGATAATTTCGCAACCAAACACAATACAGTTTCCTCCACCCATCATCGCAATCCACAAAGTGAAAAGCATATGCGGATTCATCCCAAGGATCAAATGGATGAAGTTGGGTCTGATATCCAAGGAATAAACTCCGCATGCATTGTTCCCAAAAGAGACAATGCACAGTCGAACAATGTTATGGTTAATACACCAGATAGACAGTATAATAATATTATTGCTGGTGATGAATCCAAAAGTGTTTGTACTCCAGCAAGTGTTTCCTCAACAAAGAATTCTTTGGATCTCAGTAGATGGCTCCCACCTGAAATATGTGACATATACAACAAGAAGGGGATTTCAAAATTGTATTCTTGGCAGGTATTTAATAAATTTTCCTATGTTCTTTCGTCTTGGTCAGCTTTCTCCAAATTAGAAGTGAGCTTCTTATCTATTGGTCAAACTTATTTATTTCTCCATAATGCTATGTTAGACTAAACCTTGGCGACTAAATGCCTTTCATGAGTGTGTTGTTTCATCAAAATTCAAAACTTTAGACATTTGCTTTTGGTGACAAGCATTTCCGTTTCCTTTCGCTCTCAAAACCTTTCGCTCTCCTTTGTTAATATATTTCAATGAAACCAATTTTCAGTTTAATAGCATGCTCTAGGACAGATTGGGTAAGGGCAATCCAAGAAATAACCCATTCAGTGAGATGGATAAATGTTAAGTTTGAAAATAGTTGAAGATAAATATAAATAGACTCTGAGAGCTGAAAATTGCATTTGTGATGAAGGGCTTCTCATTCTTCCACATGCATCATCAAATATTGCTTCTGCTTTACTTCTACACTATAAAAAAAAAAAAAAGAAGATATTGCATCTGCCATATAACCTGATTTGGATGACTTGGACCACTCTCCCTTCCCCTTAAGGTTCATTGTTGTGTGCTTCTTTGTCACATGTTTTCAGTATCTATTATTACACTCATTTATTTTTTAAATGTCTTCGATGTCTCTAGAATTTTTATATGATTGATTGGATTCCTGATTTGGTAGCTGGTTGGAATTTGTATGGTGATGTGTAGTTTGATTTTATGATTATGTGATATTTGTAACTCATTATTCCTTCAGATTCCCCGTGCTATTAGTAATTAGCAGATCATTCTTCTTCTATTGTAGTTTTCCTATTATATTGAGAAATTCTTAGCTGTTCATTTGGCTTGGGAAAATTGATTCCATGAAGCAGTATAAGTTTCATTGGGCAATGTGAAGGCATTCTCGCAATTCATGAACTTTCTCAATCCTGCTTGCGCTTGTAGTGCGTTTTGTTGAGTTTTGATGAACTGATATCAGTATAAACCATGGGATCCATAAACACTAACACTGATGAAACAATAGGTGGAAGGGAAGCAGTCAAAGCACTAGACATAATATGTGACTAAGGTCTATTGGGTAGCACCTTAAGCTTTTTTGATGTGTCTTGTTCGTTTCCCTTTCTTCAGGTTGACTGTCTTCAAGTGGATGGTGTTTTGCAGAATCGGAATCTTGTTTACTGTGCATCTACAAGGTGATATAAATATGATTGGAGTTTTAAGGCATGTTTAGTTTTTGTTTTCAAAATTATATGGCGTGCATGATTCCTGCTGCAATCTATGGTCATTCTAATCACTTCTAATGATTATTGACTTTTTTTATTATAGTGCCGGTAAAAGTTTTGTTGCTGAAATATTAATGCTACGAAGAGTTCTATCAACTGGAAAGATAGCACTTCTTGTGCTTCCATATGTATCTATCTGTGCAGAAAAGGTGCAGTATTTATCTTTGCTTTTCAAGGAAAATTGAACATCATCGGGCACATGCTTTATGCTTCAAATGTTGTTGGAAACATGCAGGCAGAGCACCTTGAAGTTCTCTTAGAACCTGTAGGTAAACATGTTAGGAGTTTTTATGGAAATCAAGGTGGTGGTACTCTTCCCAAGGATACATCTGTGGCTGTGTGCACTATTGAGAAAGCAAATTCTTTGATTAATAGGTTACTAGAAGAGAGCCGTTTATCGGAGCTTGGTACCATTGTGATTGATGAACTACACATGGTACCAGTCTTGCTTTAGTATTTCTGAGTACCTTTTGTTTGCAGGTTTAAATATTTTTCTCTCTCTAGTGATCGAGATGTCATTATGGATGTTGATAGGTTGGTGATCAGAGTAGAGGTTATCTTTTGGAACTCCTGTTGACAAAGCTTCGCTATGCAGCTGGTGAAGGAAGCATAGACTCGTCTAGTGGAGAAAGTACAGACACTAGCAGTGGTAAATTTGATCCTGCCCGTGGCCTTCAAATTGTTGGCATGAGTGCAACATTATCAAATGTGGCTGCAGTTGCTAACTGGCTTCAGGTAAGTGTTTTGCGACTAATATAGCTGCTTTGTTTAAATGGTATGATGATTTGTTTATTTATCAAGTAAGATAGGAAACAGTTCATTTGGGGCATAAATTCCTAATTGTCTTATGCTAAACATAGTATTGAATGGCTTGTGCAGTTGCGTTGCTGACAGTAAAATGATACAACAATAATAGTGATGAGTTTTTGTTTTCATGTTTGTTCTCTGAAATATCTATGTAAAACATATTCTCTTCAATTTACTTTACTAGATGTTTTGTAAACTCCCTGTTAACTGATTGATGCAATGAGAATGGGTTAACTTCGGCTATTCTATTCTATTTTCATGGATGAACTTGAACAGTCACTTGAAATTTCTTTCTTGTAGGCTGCCTTATATGAGACAGACTTCCGTCCAGTTCCATTAGAGGAATACGTTAAAGTTGGTAGTACAATTTATAACAAAGATATGAAAATCATTAGGACGATCCCAAAAGTGGCAGATCTTGGTGGTAAGGATCCAGATCATATAGTTGAACTGTGTAATGAGGTATGCTCTTCTATTTGCTTTTCCCGGCATTATGATCTCTTGGTTTTGGGTTGAATCTGAACTCTGAATTATCACAGGTTGTTCAAGAAGGTCACTCAGTACTGATATTTTGTTCTAGTCGAAAAGGGTGTGAATCAACTGCAAAGCATATTGCAAAGTATCTCTTAAAATTCTCTGCAAGCCCTCGCAGTGACCAAGGCGAGCCATTTGATATTGCTTCTGCTATTGATTCATTGAGAAGATCCCCTGCTGGGTTGGATCCCATACTAGAAGAAACCCTTCCTTCTGGTGTTGCATATCATCATGCTGGGCTCACAGTACGTCAGTTACATCATTTAGTTTATGCTCTAGGTTCATTCACCCAACACTTACACAGTTCCTGAATTCTAGAATAGGTTGAGGAGAGGGAGACTGTTGAAACATGTTACCGCAAAGGACTTGTCCGTGTCTTGACAGCTACATCAACTCTAGCGGCTGGAGTTAATTTGCCTGCCCGAAGGGTTATATTTAGGCAACCACGCATTGGTCGTGATTTTATTGATGGGACAAGGTATAGGCAGATGGCTGGACGGGCAGGTCGGACTGGCATAGACACACAGGGAGAAAGTGTAAACCTAAGCTCTCTTATTTACATGATACCCTTTTCACCCCCTTTATCCTGATATATGGATAGTACTATTGAGTTATCTACTCGTTCTTCTACACTAACAGTTACTGCTACCAAATTAACTTCTACTTTTTACTTTGAAAGATGTTAATTATTTTCTTCATTTCCATTAATGGTTCACAATTGCGAACAAATTGCCCAACAGGTGCTGATTTGCAAGCCAGAGGAAACCAAGAAGATACTAGCACTCCTTAATGATAGTTGCCCTCCACTTCATTCTTGCCTGTCAGAAGATAGAAATGGGATGACCCATGCAATACTTGAGGTTGTTGCAGGAGGAATTGTTCAAACTGCTAGTGATATTCATCGATATGTAAGGTGTACACTTCTCAATTCAACAAAACCATTTGAAGATGTTGTGAAGTCGGCACAAGATTCCCTTCGGTGGTTATGTCATAAAAAATTCCTTGAATGGAGCGAAGAGACTAAACTATACACCACTACTCCCCTTGGCTGGGCATCCTTTGGTAGTTCTCTATGCCCGGAGGAATCACTTGTAAATATCTCTAACTCTTATTTCTTGTCATTTGCAGTGTGTGCTTTCACTAGTTTGTACCTATGAGCTGTGGACCGCTTACATGAGTTGGTCCTTATACATAATTTTGTCAAAGCAGTTACGAAATCTAGCCAAGTTAAATTAGAGCATTACTTGGTCATTGAACTTTGACATCTCATGTAGATTGTGCTGGATGATCTCGTAAGGGCGAGAGAGGGCTTTGTCCTTGCATCAGATTTACATATGGTGTACTTAGTTACTCCCATTAATGTTGATGTGGAACCAGACTGGGAGCTCTATTATGAGAGATTCATGCAGTTATCCCTTTTGGACAAGGTACTTATATCTCTTCTTTCATTTGATTCTTGTATCTCATTATATAAAGATATATTTAGGGTGTGTTTGTTTGGGGTTTTGGATTTTGAATTGAGATTTGAATAGTATTGTATGATGTGATATAAATAGGTGTTGATGCGATGTTTTGAATGTAAAATTAATTTTTAGTATAATATAGAAAATAAAAATAGGTATTTGATTTGATGTTTTTTAGGGGAAAAATTTTGATGAATAGTAAGATTTTGGCAAAATCCTACAAACGAACACACCTTAGTTTCTGAATGTTGGCTATGGACAAATGCAACATTTTGCTGCTCTTTCATATTTGCAGCAATTGTTTTTATACTTGCATCAGGTTTAGGCTGTGCACTCTTATCATATAGTAATTCAAGTGTTGAAAATTACTCTCTTGGTTACATGAGGAATGAAGATATGTACTTACATGAGTATATTGGGTGTGTATAATGCACAAAAATGAGTCTCAATTAAAGTGTATATTCCAGTATGTCTTGTTTTGGCTAATTCCCAGCCTAGACTATTATACTAAGTCTGTACATAGCATAATATATGTCATACAAGGTTGTGTAGAAATCTTTCAATGTGTCATTTAAACCCAGTCTAGACTATTATACTAACGCTGTACATAGCATAATATGTCATACAAGGGTGTAGAAATCTTTCAATATGTCATTTAAACCCAGAAGAACTTCCAATTTATAAATAGTGAAATTCCCTATTCACATCATTTGGAAACTGAGCATCACTAATTGCAGAATATTTTTTCTTTACTGAATTATATATATAAAGTCAAGTTAAAATACCACATGTATATGGCTCCTGAAAGAACTGTATTAGCAAAAATGCCAAATTTTGGGGGACTGTAAGTTAACATCAATTTGCATTCTTAAGATTGTGGTATCCTTGAAATCTCATAATTTCTGAAAGGATTTTAACATTTTGATTCCAAATGACGTTGCAAGATTGCGAATAACAATCTTTTGTGAATGAACAACATGTTGGAAGGATCTTTATAATAGGTTCCTCTAATTGTCTTCAAGGTTCATGCTGCAAAAATGTAAAATCTGCATTAATAGTAGAATAATTTTTCCTTGCTTTGCGAGTATTTAGACCTGGAGATGCTTTGATTGAAGCCAGTGATTGCATTGCAGGGATGGACATAGGTTTCCTGTTTTATGGCTAATTATTATTGTATATGTAGATCTTCTAATTATGCCATGTTTTATACTGTTCTTATCTATTGAGATTTGGTATTTAAATTATATAAGATGGATTGTACATCATTATCAGGGCAAACATGAATTGTATATGCATGTCGATATCATTCTTACCTCTGTTGTGAGTGCAGTCTGTTGGTAATCGGGTTGGAGTACAAGAACCCTTTCTAATGCGAATGGCTCATGGTGCACCTCTTCGAACATCACACAAATCACGAGAAAAAGCCAAAGGTTTTCAAGGTGGGAGTGATCAGAGAGTACAGATGTCAAACCATGGCATACTTTCTGATGATCAAATGCTTAGAGTCTGTAAACGCTTCTATGTTGCTCTTATTTTATCACGGCTTGTGCAGGTACTTTATGTAATTTGTTGTGATGCTATCAACTCTCTCTCCTATTATTTGAATCAGAGATTCTCTGGAAATTCTGTTATAATCTAGTACGTGATGCATGAATTTTCATTTATCTACATGGTCAGCCCACTTCTGCAGTGTGGAATATTGTGATTACTTCCTCAGATTTGCCTGATCTCTCTTCAGTCATTCTCTACTTAAATTTCCTTGAGTTGCCTGTATACTTTTTGCGTTAGCTTCTTTTTTTCCCTATCTATAAGCACACATTCTTGTCAGAAAATTGCTTTCTTCTACGATTTTCTTAAGAGGCATTTAATATAATTCTTAATGGGGTAATATTGCAATGCTGGTATTAGGAAGCTCCTGTTGGTGAAGTTTGTGACGGTTTTAAAGTGGCTAGAGGCATGGTTCAAGCATTACAAGAAAATGCTGGAAGGTTTGCATCGATGGTTGCAGTATTCTGTGAGAGGCTTGGTTGGAATGATCTTGAAAGCTTAGTTGCCAAATTTCAGAATCGTGTGTCATTTGGAGTTAGAGCGGAGATTGTAGAGCTTACTGCCATTCCTTATATTAAGGTTTGAATAGCTGCAACTTTTGTGTTGTTAGGAATCTAGAATATGTATCTGAATAACTATTGAAATGTATAGGGTTCACGAGCTAGAGCGCTTTATAAGGCTGGTTTACGAACGCCTCAAGCTATTGCTGAAGCATCAATTCCTGAGATTACAAAAGCGCTTTTTGAATCTTCTTCATGGAGTTCACACAGTAATCTCTTTTTCCTTTAGTTCATGGAGATACCTCCTATGTAAAGAGAATTGATTTCCGCATAAGTTGATCTATTTGATAATTTTCTAATTTAGATGAATTTTCATTCATAACCATTGCAGGCACAGCCCAAAGGAAAATGCAAATGGGAATTGCCAAAAAGATAAAGAATGGTGCTCGTAAAATTGTTCTTGATAAAGCTGAAGAGGCAAGACTTGCTGCTTTCTCAGCCTTCAAATCTCTTGGGCTTGACATGCCACATCTGTCTCGTCCCATATCATTCACTGCTACAGGGAATGATTGCCAAAAAGACCTCGCAACATCGTCTGGGGATGAGTCCACAAGTAGTTATGCCATTATTAAGCATAACAGTAATTCTTTGGATGTGCCAATGTCCGGGAACAAATGCAAGATCAATAGAGTTATTTCAGAAGCTGAAGAAGAAGGGGGCTTGGCATCCTCCATGAAAGAAAACGCATCAGGGTTTACACAGTGCGAAGTTCCCATTGAAAAGCCAATTGAAAGGCGCACTTTGCTCGAGGAGTATACTAAAGACCTTAATAATAAAGTAAATAGCTTCAGTTACAAGGAAGCAATCACCTCTCATCCATCACTTATTCCTGGCTGTCCAAACAATCAGTCTGATGAGTGTCGTGATCTTGTTAGGCAAAAGCAGCCTACAAGTGAAAACATATGCATGGGAAGGAAAGAAAGTGCATTGGAAATGGGTCCTGCAAATGCTGCTAGTATTCCTGGTGGAGTTGATTCCTTCTTGAATCTTTGGGATTCATCCACAGAGTTTTTTTTTGATATACACTATACTAAAAAATCTGAAATGAACTCTATTGCTCCATTTGAAATCCATGGCATAGCCATTTGTTGGGAAGCTTCTTCTGTTTATTATTTAAATATTCCCAAGGATTTATTCCGCTCTTACAATAAAGGAGATCATCAGGCAGCCGGTAGCAAGGATGTAGTACCAAAGATGGAGACTGAAATGGCCACAAACCGATGGGGCAGAATTGGTGTTATAATGGGGAAAGAAAATGTTAGAAAGTTTAGTTGGAACTTAAAAGTTCAGATTCAAGTGCTTCGGAGTCCTGCTATAGCTACTCAGAAAGTAAGCAGCCTTGCAGGTGGAGTGAAAAATTTGGGTCTAGAACTGATTGAAAACACTTACATTATGTTCCCCCCTGTCCATGTGAGGGCTGCAATTGATATGTGTATTGTAGCATGGATCCTTTCGCCTGACGAGGAGAAAAATTTCAATCTCAATCTGGAAAAGGTAATCTGTATGGCTTCTTATTTATTTATTTTTTTGGGAAGTAAATTTATTTAGAAAAGAAAAGGTGCACAATGGCAGACAGAAAACTAGGTAGATGAGAGAGGAAAAACTGCAGTTAGACAGATAAGTCAACATTGCCTCTATGGCTTTGGTTCTATTTCTGAGAATGTAATAAAATGCTAGAGGAAAATGTGTGGAAATAGTTCTTCGACTACTGTATGTGTTGTAGATTTGGCTTTAAGTTCCATGACTATTATCCATGAACTTGTTATATCCAACGATATAAAGTTTGAAAATGGTGATTTTGAATTTTATAGATTCGCAAGTATAATAAAGAATCCTAGGAATGATTTACAAACTCATTTATGTACACTTGGATCTTGATTCATCATCCCCCAAAACAACTTGTAAGTTCCTGTGTTCTGATCAATTTAGTTTCAGTCTTCTTCATACGGTATAGCTTCCGTCAAAATGCACTCTGAATGATACTTGCCATTACTATTCTGGAAAAATACAAAAAGGAACTAGTCCTGTAGACTACTCAGGGATCTAAAATAATTTCCCCTGGAAATTTTTGGCACAAAATTGCTTCTTATATCCATTCATCTTTATGTTTGAATATTTGAAAATTGTTTCACTAGCTGCAGTCTTGACAGGAAGTTAAAAGGAGGTTATCTAGTGAGGCTGCTGCATCTGCTAATCGAAGCGGAAGATGGAAGGATCAGATGCGAAGAGTTGCACATAATGGTTGCTGCCGCAGAGTTGCACAAACTCGTGCTTTGTTTTCAGTTCTATGGAAGTTATTAGAATCTGAAGAACTGGTTGAACCCTTGATGAATATTGAAGTCCAGCTGGTAAGGATTCATATCTAATCCTTGAAGGACCGTGGGAAAACATTCTATTGGAGTTCTATAAAGGACTTCTTTTTTTTAGAAAAAAAAAAGAAGAAGAAACTGAAATTAAAATTTATCCATAATTTACTCAGTTCAATAGTTTGTTCATATCAGTCAATGTGATAGCTAGACTTAAAAGGAAAAATCTCACGAGATCTGTGCAGTTGATACTTTTCCTAAGATACCACTCATCCGTACCCATGGGAACGGGACTTGGAATTCCTCTTAAGAAACACAGCTCCTCTTTATAGCAGGCAGAGAAAAAATCCCTGCCCCTAGCTCCTTGTTTAGCAAGGAAATTCTTTGTGCTTATAGGGATATGCTGGAAAACTCAGTTAAGGGGCTTGTTGGTACAACATAAATATGCAGCACTGTCTCTGTATGCTCCAAAACTCAGTTAAATATATAAATCACTTGGGACAGCGACTTTGCATCATCCTTTTGAATTAGCATTCAATTGTATAATCAGACTGGTGACATATATTTGGAATTAGAACATTTTCATTGGATATATTTATTAGGTTGACAAACATATAGTTTGATTTAGGCTTTTCGGTGAATGGAAACTATTCTCTATTAATATAGCTATCTATAGGGAAAAATGTAATTTTGGTCTTTGTGACACATGAGTCCTTTAAGTTACCATATATGGAAATGGTTTGTATTTCACCCGTTGTCACTCTAATGGTTCTGTATCTGCCCGTGACACTCCCACATGAATTATGGGCCCTTCATGTATCACTTTTTGTATGCATGCATGTTTCTTGAACATATATACAATACCATTAAAGTGATGACGACTGAGATACATGACTGTTTTTATATGGCTCACTTCAAGTGCCAAAATGATGATCACTTGCAGGAGCACAATTATGTTCTTCTTCCCAGTATAACTAATCTTATTATTTAGTTACATTCATTATTTTTCTTTTTTCCTTGTTAGATCATGCTGATATATCATTTTTACATATCGATATTAAAAATTATATTTCAATGGAAGTGCTAAAACTTATTTGCTTTTGTAGACTAAGGTTCTTGCGGATATGGAATTCTGGGGAATAGGTGTTGACATGGAAGGGTGCCTTAGAGCACGTCATATCCTTGGAAGAAAACTCAAGTTGCTGGAGAAGGAAGCTTACAAACTAGCTGGCAAGACATTTTCATTGTCAATGCCAGCAGACATAGCAAATATTCTCTACGAACACTTGAAGCTGCCCATGCCAGAAGGCTATAGAGGGAAACAGCACCATAGTACTGACAAGCATTGTCTGGATATACTCAGGTATAAAATGACTTCCTAAATGGTTAATTTACTTGTGTTTTCAATCCTATTTTTGCACTTGTCAATAAACTATTTTCCCTCCAAAGTTATTACAACAACTACTATTTTCACCTCAAAAACATCAAACCAAAACACCAAACTAAAACTAAAACAAGTGGACTGTTGTGCTTTATACATCTGATTCATTCTATCCTAGTTTGATTCAATTTTGTGAAATACAGTTTTATTTGCAAAATATATTAAGAAGCTCCATCTTGTGTCCAGTTTGTAATGGATTCATTTGCAATATACTTCTATTTCCTATTCTCTCTGTCTCTGTCTCTGTCTCTTGCTTTTGTTTTTGTTTTTCTCTCAGAGAAAATATACTCAATTTAAGCCAAAAATTTAAAAATTGAAAGCTGGACTGTTCAATAGTTGTTTAGATCAGCTGGTCATTCCCTAGTTGACAAAAAACTTCACTCAACATCCAAGTCCTTTCCAAGTCTATGACCCTGCTACCTTTTTCTACTCTACTCAAAGATAATTGTAGTATGTTTGGTAGTTGTCCAAGTATGATATTTATAATGTGTTTTGTTCAGAAAAAGCCTTATGACTATAATGATTTTGAAGTGCATTTCCTTGTCAGTAGCTTAAAATGTCCTCATAAAGATTTGTTGGCCATTATCAATGTTCTATGAACATTTTCCTGTTTCTATACTTCTCTATAAAAAAAAACATAGGGTTTGTTTACTTTGTGTTTTTCTCAAAATTTTTATTATCAATCTCTCACTTTTCCTCCAAAATCATCACATCCACCACCCATTTTGTATAAAAACCATCCCCTCTAACAATATTTTACCTAAAAGCCATTAAATTAAAAACACAGTACAAAAAACTCGTATTTTCTTTTATTTCTTACTTGTTCACCCCCCTTCTGTTTTTCATTTGGCATACAATAATATATATTTTCCCCCATTATCTTTATTTCAAGGGCGATATTCACATTGGTGTATAATTATTTGTTTCAAGAACATCTATGAAAGTGAGAAGCCATGCAACTATAAATGTTTGTTGATTGTATTAAGCTGTTGGAATAACAGTGTTACTGTTTTTCAGGAATGAGCATCCTATCGTACCAGTAATTAAGGAGCATCGTACACTGGCTAAACTCTTGAATTGTACTTTAGGATCAATTTGTTCACTTGCAAAGCTTTCTAATAGAGCCCAGAAGTATACCCTCCATGGTCATTGGCTCCAGACATCTACTGCAACTGGCCGACTTTCAATGGAGGACCCTAACCTCCAGGTCTTCTTCCCGTGAAAATTTGGGATTCCTTATTCATATTGGTCTACTTGATTGCAGAGAGTTTTCATTTTTTGTTTTCCTTTGACATTTTGTACCTGATTAGTATTCTTTTATCTGTTGAGGTGGCAATAGAATGTTGAACATATGGTTGAGTTCAGAATGGACAAGGATGAAGGCACATCAGGTGTTGATGACTATAAAATCAATGCACGTGATTACTTTGTCCCTACTCAGGTGAAGATATTTATATCTTTGGAAAGTATGTTTCTTTGTAATTAACTTGAAAAGGATTGTCTTTTTGTGGTCCAGGTGACCTGTTGATGCCTCATTTGCGTCTTTTTAATCTTTTTCAGGATGATTGGTTGCTTCTAACTGCGGATTATTCTCAAATAGAACTAAGACTCATGGCTCATTTCTCAAAAGATAATACATTGATTAAACTCCTGAGTAGTGCTCAGGCTGATGTCTTTACCATGATTGCTGCAAAATGGAGTGAGAAAGATGAGACCATTGTGAGTTTGCAAGAGCGAGAGCAAACAAAGAAACTGGTTTATGGACTTCTTTATGGAATGGGACCCAACACACTGTCAGAACAGTTGCAATGCAGTCCTGATGAAGCTTCAGAAAAAATACAAAACTTCAAGAGATCTTTCCCTGGGGTTGCTTCCTGGCTTCAGGAAGTAGTTACATCTTGCCGTAACAAGGGGTAAGGCCACTAATTCAAATTGCTAAGGGTAGAAATAATGCTGAGGTGTAGATCTTTATTTTTATTTGTGCAGTCAGTAATTTCACTCAATTTGTTTGTCACTCAAGTATTGAGGACTCAAATGTGAGCTTCTAGATGTGCTCCTCATGGAATAAGTGTTTGATTTCACCAATTTTCTTTAAATGGACAACTCTTTATCAATATATTACAAATAAAGTACAAATTAAAGCTAATTATCTTAGAGGTTCCCGTGTTTCTTTTACGAGTATAGTTTGTCGTTTTTCAGTTCTTATAACCTGTCCAGTTAGTGTAATTACTGGCTATGATGTTATTGTATAGTTATATGCTAACTAACTAACTGCCTAGTAATGTCATGCTTATTAAAGCACATATGTGAAATAGCTGTGAAGTTTTGCTCACCTTGTTATGTATGTTCAAGACATTAGCTCACATGCCAAATATTTTTTTATTTGTCTGTAGAATTTACTCAACATTTTGCTAAGTTACAAGAGATGGATTCATGACTGATTGAAAACTGTATATTGGTTCACTTAGCGGGAACCCAGGATGAACCTGGATATATAATATTTTTATATTGTTTACGTTTTATTTTTCTTGCAAATAATGATGCCATAACCGATTCTGCAGTTATGTGAAAACCCTTAAGGGAAGAAAACGCTTCTTGACAAAAATTAAATTTGGTAATAGTAAGGAAAAATCCAAAGCTCAGAGGCAGGCAGTCAATTCTATATGTCAGGTATTCTTTCTTCTGTCTGCATGAACACTTGTGCCTTTTCTTATAGGTCTGTGCCGAAGTTTTCCTTTTTCCAACTGAGATGAATTTTGTGTTTTTAGGGATCTGCTGCTGACATAATAAAAGTTGCAATGATACGTTTGCATGGTGTGCTTTGTGAGGATAATGAGACATGTGATCCAAGCTTTACAGCTGTTCAAAACTTTCAAATGCTTAAGGGTCGGTGTCGAATTCTTTTACAGGTAAATAGATCTGAAATGCTCAGAGGTTTTTTCATGGTTATGTTCAGCTAAGTTCATGCTAAATTCCCTGTTTGCTTTACGTAATAAATTTGACATAGAAGGGGCATATCCTTAAATTCTTGCACTTATTGTAGGAAGTAAAACACTTCATTCCTGAAGTTCGTTACGGAAAATAGGTTTTTTTAAAATCATAAGCTTGATACATTTTGTACATATAAGACTATGTGTTATTTTGTGGTGGCTTCTTCCATTTATGAATTTTTTTTTTTTTGATACTGCAATTTATTTTTCTGATTAACGTACTGTACTGCAATTTACCATGGGTTAGTTTTCTAATCCTTCCATTGCAGTTAAGTAAGATGTAATGTTCTGTAGTCAGATATGTTATTAAAGCTTTGCTGGTTAGGTACATGATGAACTGGTATTGGAAGCTGATCCTTCTGTTATAAAGGAAGCCGGATTGTTGCTGAAAACATGCATGGAAAGTGCTGTGTCACTTCTTGGTACGGAGTTCAGAATATAATGTTTACATTCACATATCTTCAACTTCAAGCAAGCTTTCAAGCCTGACTCCATTTTCATTATTTTATTTGTCTTTTCATCACTTTAATATTGATCCAACTTCATCAGCATTGGAACATTTACCTAAAACGAAATTGTAATGCTTCCCTTCATCCTTCCATCTATGTCCTAGAATCCATTTTCACTCTTTCATTGAATGATTTTTGTTTTGCATGGTTGCCTTATCAATAATTAATATTTTATGCCGGTA
This sequence comes from Andrographis paniculata, assembly GCF_009805555.1. Classification (NCBI taxonomy): domain Eukaryota; kingdom Viridiplantae; phylum Streptophyta; class Magnoliopsida; order Lamiales; family Acanthaceae; genus Andrographis; species Andrographis paniculata. Next base: position 3,512,111 of record NW_026137589.1, read on the forward strand.
GATCACTACAATTAAGATCAGTTGCCATGAGTCATGACTAAAGTTCAGTTCTCACACTCAATTCATATTAAACTGTGCATGTGATATCGGGACATAGGTTTCAACTTTCAGGATCACCTTTTCATGAATTTCTCTCGCAGTTCCTTTGCCTGTCAAATCGAAAATCGGGAGAACTTGGGGATCTCTGGAACCATTTGAACCTAATTAGTATGTATGTATCTGTGGGCTACATTCAAAGAGCATATGTAATGAAATGTTGCATCTGGGCAATGAGTTTATTCACCAGGTAATGCATCAAAAGTGTACATTAAAGCAATACCCACATATACTAGAATTGCATCTGAGATGTTACACTTCAAGACATATTAATGTATTTTTGTATTTCTTTCACAGATTTGGGGACATTGAACCACAAAGAAATGTATAAAAGAAGTACGCCACTTTTCTACATCAGCTTTTTAGGTGTGTCAATAAGTAACAAATGATAACATATATTAATTTCCTTAATGAGAAGGCTATCATTATGTTAAGACATTTTATGACTATTATGTAACTAAGCATTCAATTTGCAGGGAAGGAGTACCTTGATTTGCTTGGTAGATCGCCATAAAATGTTATACAAAGGATCTTTTTGTTGTACAAGAAACATTGCTAATCATGGTGTCTGGAGTCCTGTAGAAGCTGGGTAAGCTGTTTATTAATATTTTAAGAACACTACCCACATTTTTTTTTTCTCAATTGTCATACATGAGATACATGTACATAGATTTGGTATAAAGAGGCATTACCTTTCCTTTGCAAATTTCCTTTGGTGTTTTCTAATGGTATATATGTACATTTATATTAATTTAACTTTATTATCATTGTATTGTGAGGTACATTGAGCTCAATACTTTTCCAAAAACTATGCGAGAATTCATATAGTGTATTCCTTTATATTACACATTTTTCTTGCAATCATGCTAGTTTCTTGCTCTGCATAACATTCCCCATAAAGTGGAATAGATATGGACCATGCTTAATATGTGTTTCAATATAGTCAGTCAGTTTTAAGTATCCCTGAGCATTTTTACTAACACAACTAGCCAGGAGGAATTTTTGCATAGTTGTCGCATTTTTTGCTCCTTGGAATGTTTTTTATTCTATTTTTAGTGACTTGGATGATGCATATATACACATAAACAAACGTTTCAGGACATTGGAAATAAACGTTTCAAATATTTCAAATCCCTTGCTCCTTTGGTATTGATTGGTATTCAGTAGGCAATAACAATCCTTCATGTGGAAGGAGTGGTTGTCTCTCTGGAGTACTACAAAAGTTTTATGTGTTTGAATGACTGATAAACAATTCATTTGCCACTAAGATTCACTTTCAAGGGGAAATTGCGTAGTTATACATTACAATGACCAAGTATTTGCAAGCTTGTGGATTAACATGGCTTGTAACAATAATGTTGTCTTCCCTATAAATGTCAATCCAACATTCCATGATAGTATTGGAATTGTCTCTAATTTGAAAATCTCATCTCTCGATCCTCCACTTGCAATCTTTCAAAATAAGTAGCAATGGTTTAATGATTTGACATTCGAATGGAAGGGATATGTGTATGTTTTGCAAAAAGATTCTACTCTGTTTTGCCATTTCAGATGTATATTTGAGTTTGCATTTTTACTTATTTGAACTCTAGATTCCATACATTTGAGGTTTCTAGTAAAGTAACAACGGTTATCATAACGTCAAAATATTTTTTTATTTTTATTTTTTAAATAGAACTCAGTTCTTTCTTGAAAGCATTATTTCTGGGCAGATTGATGATCCTGTGATGATCCATACTTGATCGACTTGATGTCATATTTAAATTAATTGTGGTACATACAATTATCGAAAACCAAAGGCATTCAAATGTATTGATGACCATTAAGAGTTGTTGTTTGGTATAGTTCAGCAGAGTAGCTGAATACATGAGTACAGTTTGAATGTTGCTTATAGAGAGCCTAACTATCGGTGTATTCGCTGAATTTGATTACTACATTGCTTCTGTGTTTCGTCTCAATATTTCTTTGCCGGTTAATTGCTTTGTTACAACTACTACATAACCTTGATGATTTGTCTTTTCACCCTATTGAAAATTGTACCGATATCTTTTGAATCCTAGTGCAACCTCTTTCATTAGCTCTCCATCATCCTTAGTCTTCACCACCAAAGGAGTTGATGAGTGGCACACAGTTATGTCTATTTTTTATTTTTTTTTAGTTCCGGGGTTTCTCTGTGTTGGATATTCGATTGGTCCCAAAAGAAGTCCAACGCTTCCGAGTTTTATGCGCAACGGAAATATAAAACCGTCGGTGGTTAGCATAACTTTGAATGTTGTTGTCGTGTGGTTGAACTGCACTGTGTGTATGTGTAAGAATCTATTATTGCATTTGTGCAATAAAGAAAAATAATACATAATTTGTTAACCCAGTTCAGTGTTAAAATTTACATTTGAGGGATACCAATATACAAGTCTTTAACTAAACCAAACACTTGTTTACATAATTCAAGACACCAAACAAATCTATTCAATCTATCATCTATCCAAACTTTTTTTTGTTTTACAAACACAGACGTACTGGTTGTTACAATACGGTAACAACTCTAACAAATTTGCAGTCAAGCTAAGACTAAGGTGACACACTGGTTGGTTATTTCCTTAGATTTCGATTCCATGGACTCCTTTTCTTCGACTTCAAAGTTCTATGAATGAACATCTCAACGCTCTGTAAAATGGAGAGAACAAAAAATTCAAGAAGTGTTGTGAATCACACCAATTCAAACACTTACATAAAACTAAGATATACACTCTGCACAGATTTGTACAACTTTAAGGTAGCGTGTTCAAGACAATTAATGTCATATAGAATGGGAGAGACACACTGTTGACTTGTTTTTGCATGTCTTCTTCACGAGACAAGTTTATCTTATTCCAACGTGTATACAACCAAAGTGACCAACTCGGTCAACTTTCTGTTTTGCCTTTAGATTTCTCAAAATAGTGTCAACCGGCCGCTACAACAAGAGTTTTATCATTTTTCTAACACGTTGAATTTGAAAGTTATTTATTAGTAGGCTTTCATTCTATGGCTTAATTCAATTAAGTCCGTAGTGTCTTACATCCAGCCGAGAACCGGAGATGTTATCTACTTGGGGATGTATACTTTGATGCTAATTGTTGGGTATAAAACAACTATGAACAATTTAACAACAAAGTACTCGTATGGTATACACTTGTTTAAAAAAGTAAAGATGACATATCCAAAATCGAAGATTCAAACTCATACAAAACATAGGATTACCTAACACTAGGCACCACCAACTTCACAAGCATCTTTCCGATGCCATTTCAAGCCAAAACATACATGTCGTTTGAATTAAAGGGGTTTTAAACGAATCTGTCAAATTCATTTGTTTTGTTTGGCAATATTACGATTTTCAAGTTTACCAAGTCCACCAAATTTTCAAACGTAGATTTGATTCACACTCTGTGTTCTAGAAAATATTTACCATTCAATTACAGTGGAGAAAACGGAGTCTTTGCTTAAAGAAATGCATTGAGAAAGGACATATGATGTTGTGAATATATAGGAAATGATCGACAACTACATCAAACTCATGGTTTCACTTATTCACTGTATCAAATCAACATTAAAACCATCGCATTAATCGAAAGACACACATGAAGTAGTAGACATCGATACAACTATAACACATAGAAGCGACAAATACATACATACATACATATATATATATGTGCGCGCGTGTGTAGTGTAGTATGCGAACTATGAGCTCACTTTCTAGTTCTTATGTGTCCAGACAACGTGATCGGCAGGAAGAAAATGGCAGATGGGAACACTCCCCGGCTTCACCTTGAGAACCCGAAAAGCCAAATGCTTAGGATTCCACGCCGCCGTGTCGCGGTGGCACACAGCCACAGCCTCCGCCCTCGACATGTCTGCAGCCGCCAAAGACACCTTGTAGACAGCAGTCTTGCTCGTCTCGTGGCAATAAAACACGGCGTAAGGATACTTCTGCTTGTGGCAAACCACGGCCGGTTTCCCACTAGACATACTCTTCACTCCCACGACGCTGTACTTCTTCATCTCAGCCGTGTCTGCAGCTGTCGACATAACCTCGACATCCTTCCCTAACCTGGAGGTGCTGAAGTCGACCATTGACTCCAAAGAAGTCGCGCAGAGTTTCTCCTCGCCGTTCACGGCTGTGTCCTCGCACTCTTTGATGGTTTTCTTGATCACCACTGCTTCGTCAGAGCTGGGATCAACCGAAAACTTGTGGAGAATCTCGGGCAACTTGTTCGATGAAAAGGGTATGGATTCAGAAACTTTCCGGGGCAGGAATTTGGCCTCTGTTGTGTATTGGTCTGAGTCTGAAAAGTGCAGGTTCATTGTTTTGCCTGGATGCAGGTCCTTTTCGACGAAGAAAAGCGCGACGTTGGGGTCGTCGCGCAGCTGAGTCTCGGTTGCGGCGTAATAGTAATTGAATGGACTATATCCTGGATGAACACCAACATAAACTGGTTTACCTCTTTTGGTTCGTGTCCCGACGGTTACGCCCCCTTTCCGGACGCCTACATTCGTCCGGTGGCCCGGCTTGCCGGTGTAGACTCCGACTCCGCCGTGGCCGACGTTCACAGCTGTGCCTTTGTTTTCTTGCCACTCTGCAAAGGAAACCAGGTTCAGGTAGAAGAAAAGCCTTAGCTTATTAGATTGCGTCAATACTTTATATCACATTAAACAATTATTTAAATTTAAATTTTTTTACTTTTTCCTGTCACTTAATAAATTTACATTTATTTATACTTAATATTAAAAATATCTTTATATTTATATATTAAAACTAAAAAATCAACAATATTTAAGATAGACATAAGGAGTATTATTGAAAATTCAAACTCAAAATCCAAACTTCTAGACATACGGTATCCTAAAATTTTTCTTGTATTAGCATAAATAATATATAGATTAAATGGTGTTTATTATGCTGTAACTAATATAACATTCTATTAATGGAGTTAAATAAAATAGATAATGGCAACAGCTGAATTTTCTAATTTTGTTTTAAGAACTTAGATTTTTAGAAATCAAAACCTTTTAATTCAGAAGATCTTGTATTGTATTATATATATACATATATATGTTTATAGGCTCCCATGAAGTCCTCTTTTTCCATTTCCAACCTTAATTAAGGTGAAACTTGAGCTTTGACATATATGTGCTATGATGTAGTAAATATATATATATATATATATTGTCTCAATAATAGTTTGAATGTAATATTTTGTGAGAAGAAAGAACGACGGAGACGACAGGATGAAGATTTACCCGTTGAAGGATGTAAGAGATGATTGAGAGATTTAGGGATTGGAGTATTTGGCAGCACAGATTTCCAATAAGCTTCTGAGGCCAGACTATCTGCTTCGGCTTCGACTTGGCTTCCAACAACTATTAACACCACCTGATAATTAATTAAACAAATTAAATTTAATTATTACCCAAAACAAATAATTATACAAAACCACCCAATAATTAAATTTAATTTATGATTGTGGTAATATTTAAAATCTTTCTTTAATTTGTACTTACAGGAAGAAGTGCAAGAATGCAGGGAAAGTACTTGAACTCCATAGCTGCTGCTGCTGCTGAGAATGTTTCAAGAAGTGATGATGAAGAAAAAACAACCAAAGGGATTTTTTTTTATCTTTAATATAAATAAGACTACACATGGTTTGAATGAAGTGAGCAAATATTTATAGGGTTTTTTTTTTTTTTTTTTTTTTTTTTGTGTAAATTAATATTAATACATAGATAGATATACATAGACATGTACATATACATATGCATACATACATAGTAAGTGTTGATTGCTTGAGAAAAGCAACACATACCTAAATTTATGACTAGTTAATTACTCCAACTGCATTTGCTGCCCCTTACACATTTATTGTGTTGTAAGAATAATTATATATATACCGACCAGATAAAATCAACACCGTATTGATTAACTTGTGCTTGTTAATTTTAAGTTGGTATCGACGATATTGTGATGAGATATAAAATTCAGCATAATGCTGCAACGCGTAATATAATGATCGCCAATAGACGATATATATAAATAAGTAATGCATAATTATATTAACATAACACAAAAATGATATAAATTAATAGCACCTATGACATAGCCTCACTATAATTAATTTCGACACAAAGAAGTATATCAATGCAACATATCTGTATATTTATTTTTATATAACAAAAAAATATCATATATATTTGTATAATATAAATACAACACATGAACTAATAGCACGATAGTTGTCCGTATAAACGACACTACAATTGATTTCAAATAGAACTATCAATACATAATTTAACTAAACACATCATGTGTTGGTGTTGATTGAAATGATTTCTTCCTGACCAATTTATGATGTGCTCACCAGAGATATCAACTTTTTTCGGTTCTCAATATTTATTTTATTCTTATTATTTATCGTCCAAATACAAAATATTTATTTATTTTTAATAAATATAAATCCCACAATGTACATATTACCAATACTTAAAATTTACAATTATTTACATTAATACAGTTACACCTTACTATTAAAATAGGAAGCCATTTAAAATATGTATAAATAAAAAAAAAAAAAAGTATATTCAACCTTATTGAACTAAATAAAACAACAGTGTTGGAAATTAAAATAGTATCAACATCCCAAGTCATAACTATATGTTTTCAATGAGGTGGCCAAATGTAGGTGCATGAATGAATATCTCTCTCTCTCTCTCTCTCTCTATATATATATATATGTATATATTATACATAAATGGGAAAGGGACAATCAAGAAGTAGACCATGCAAGAGGGACATGGGCTAAGATGTTCTTATATTAATTGATATGAACTAATTTTTGAATTCTATCTACTTTGTAGTCTCAAATTTAGGTTAAATTTAAATTAGAAATGTGCATGCAATGCAATAAATGGGATGGATGGATTTATGGGATCAGCAAAGTGAGTAAACCCTAAACCAACAACTACCAAGAATTTATGAGATACCATCATCATGGGTTTGTTGACAGTTGGATCCATCATTATCATACAACAATAATTTACTTTAGTTCTCTGATCAATTTCTTGCTCTTGATATTTAATTTTAATTAGCAATGTTAGAGGAGTTTGGACTCTTTAACACTATTTAAGGGACTTATCCATCACACCAAAGAATTTGATCAAGACACCACACAAAAATACATTGTTCCAAATGGCAAATTTTGAGTATATGTACATACATATATATATATATAGAGAGAGAGAGAGAGAGAGAGAGACTCAATTATTACCTTGTTACTCAACTAAGAACAATTAAGAAGGTGTCGACAAAATTTGAACCGGGACTTTGCACTCACCGGTTATCATACTACATCAAATTGGCCATCACAAACATGTTTCTTTTTTTATTTTTAAAGAAAAAAATTTCGATGTGAGTTTGAGGTTGGAAACCCACTATATATATATTGTATAAAAATATATCATTTTTATATTTTTATAATATATTTTTTATTGCACTGAATAAATATTTATTCGAAACTAATAACTTGCAAATTACTCTAGCAAGGAAAGTTATACCAGACAAGTATAATCACATGCAAATTCACCCCACACAATTAGGTCATTCTTATCTAATATTAAATTATCTATTGTTGATCTCGAAATGGATGACCTAGTGGTACGAGATAGACTCATGATCGCGAGCTTATGGTTCAAATTTTTTTTATAGTATTGCATATCTGCGGTTCCACGTAATAAAAAGAAAAAATAAAATTACTTATTGTTGGATAAATTACACGGATTGAAACGAAAACTTTGTTTAAATGTACATATTAGTTTTTCTTATTATTTATAAAATAATTAAGGCAAAATTGCCCATAACTCCCTTGTGGTTTCGAAACTCAGCGTAAATTCCCCATCTACTTTAAAAATTGCATAACGTCCTCTTATACTTTAAAAAATGTTGCATAAACTCAGCGTAAATCCTCATTTTACTTTAAAAAATTGCATAACGCTCACTTATACTTTAAAAAATATTGCATAAAACCCCATACCATGCAAAACATATAGATAGGAAATCATCTTCTTATCACACAATGAAAGTTTCATGGTGGTAGGGTTTCATGCAACGTTTTTTAAAGTATAAGGGGTACTATGAAATTTTTAAAATACAGGGAGATTTCACGCTAAATTTCAAAACCACATGAAAGTTATAAGCAATTTTACCAATAATTAAATAAAAAAATGAGTCAATTTTTATAATATACCCTAGAAACAATATAATTTTAATTAATATATACATAGTATTAATTACATATATAATAACGTAACACAATAAGTTAGGGTTTTTTCTAAAAAAAATAAATAAATTATTATTTTTCTAATAAAATTTATACAATTATTCTAGAAAAAAGAATAACATAGTAAAAACATATAATTTACAGGAATATTTACCTAAAGTGTACTTGACGAGTAACGACTGCGAATTTCAATATTATAAAAAATATATATAAGTAATGGCATATCAAAATATATATATATATATATAAGTAATGGCAAAAAATAAGAATAAAATAGTAAAGCACATTTATCAAATTTATATTATTTAAAAAACCATATCAAAACTAAACAAATCAAAGTAACGGGACAAAGAAATCTACTATGTACTAAAGTATAGACCTCACTTTATATTACTATAAACATTTTAAATTTAAATTTATTTATATTAAAACTAATGTAAAAATAAAATAATTTATGCACAAAATAACATGCATGAACTGCTATTCTCTCTTCTCTAACTCAAAATATATTTTTTTTATTATTTTTTGTATATTTTATTAAAAAATATTATGTAAAAGTAATCACACATTAATAATAAAATTTCTTTAACTTTTACATAATTTAAAAACATATCAATATATCATTGCTCATACAATAAATTTATATATAATACAAAAAATAAAATATTAAAATCATCGCTACATACTCCTACTAATTATTAATATAATATTATTATTTTTTAATGTACTCTAAAAATTCAAAATATTTCCTCCGTCCCATAAAAAAATATTCATTTGCTTTTTGCATGTAGTTTTAGAAATATTAGTATTATGTTGGGATATAGTAGGAATAAAGTAGAAATGACTAAAATAACCTTATTAGTATGTGTGATATAAAGGTAATGACATTTGTATAATATATTGTAAATTGTAAGGGTATTTGTAATGTTAAGTAGATAGTACAATTACTAAAAAAAAAGAAAAAAAAAAATGAATACTATGAGACATACTAAAATGAAAAAATGGATATTTTGTTATGGGACGGAGGGAGTATTACTTCAGATAGGGACAGAGGAAGTATTAAAATGTACTCTTTCTCTCCTACTTAATTTGTCAAACTATTTTTATTTTCGTTCATTCCACGTTATTTATCTTTTTTTTTTAGAAATTCAAGCATACACTTTAAATCACATTTTAAAATTAATTTTTTATTTTAATTAAATTTTAATTTAAAATTATTTTTATTAAATCATAATTATTTTTACTAATACATTTCTTAATTATTCACTAATTACGGTACCTGAAATTCCGTGTCTAATCTAAATGAGACAAATTAGCCGAGACAAAGGGAGTAATATTCAGTATATTTTGAAATACTACTCCCTCCGTCCCATAACAAACTATCCATTTTTGTATGTCTCATAACAAATATTCATTTCTTTTTTGAGTTATTGTGTACTATCTAGCTAACATTACAAATATCATTACAATTTACCATTACTTTTATATCACACAATTATAATAAAGTTATTTGGGTCATTTTTACTTTATTCCTACTACATCACAATATAATATTAATATTTTAAAACCCCGTACAAAAAGCAAATGAATATATAGTTATGAGACGGATGGAGTATTATTTTATACACAATAATAATAATAATAATAATAATAATAATAACGACGACTTACGTATTAGTGCAATGGGTCATTAATTAATTAGTGATGATTACTTGTTAGATGTTCAACCGCAAAAAAGATAGAAATAAAATTAAATAAAAATGGTACATTTAATTAATTAATTAATTAATTAATTAATACTGGATGATGAGCAGTAAACATCATCTAGATTGAATTAAATTAAATCAAATATAATATTATTGAAGATTGAGTGTGTGATTTGTGTGTTAGTGAGGTGGACCAATGAATACAGTTTAATTTATAACTACAACAAAAGAGTGTTATGACCTGTTTGACTAATTTTACAAATTTGTGTCAACCTGCCCAAACAATAAATAAATTAAATTAAATAAAATATAGAAATAAGGCTGTCCACATTTTTATGATACGAGTGATCTTGTGGTTCAAAATTATATAACTTCGTGTTTGTTTGGAGGTTTGGATTTTGAGTTGGGATTTGAATAGTAAAAATTTTGAATTTAAATAGTTGTATAATGTGATATAAATAGGTTTTGATGTGATGTTTTGAATGTAAAATTGATTTTTAGTATAATATAAAAAATGAAAAATAGATGTTTGATTTGATGTTTTTTTTTTTTAAAAAAATGAGATGAACAGTGAGATTAAAATCCAATCCCCCAAACAAACACACCAGTATAGTTGTGTTTTCTTGTTTTATGGTTCAAATAAAAATATTTATTTAGTTTATTTACCTGTTTTTCGATTTCGATTTGGATCCTACACAAATGATACATGACATTAAAACGCACTAAAGGAGCGTTTGGTACAGAGAAAGGAATTGTAGAGAACTTGGAGTAAATAATGGAATTGAAAGAGAAATAAAATTGAATATAGAATGAGAATTAATTCTTTTGTTTGGATAAAATAGAAAATTCAAGTTGAAAAATATAAAAAAAATAATGTATCTATATGAATGGATTAAACAACAATAAATGATTAATCGGATAAAGAAAGAGTTTTAACGAATGAATAAGAATTCATGAAAAATATTTTTGGTGATTTTTTTTAAAAAAATTATAAATTATATACGATGTGTTTTAAGATTATATTTTAATACAATTTCTTAAAAGATGGAAAAAATTAAATACTTTAACAATAAATTAAATTTGATTTTTGTAAAATTGAAATAATATAATTTTTAAAAAATTATAAAAAATAAATAGTAAAAAAAGATTAAAAAAATAAAAAATATATATTGCAACATCATTTCTTTCGATTTCTCTACACATAAGAGAGAAATAAATATAGAGAAATAGAAATGATTTATCTGTCAAGTTCCATTTTTATTTTTCTGATCTCATTTATCTGTATCAAACATAACCTAAGTATTATTAAAATCAAAGGGTGTGTGTATTTTTATTTTTATTTTTTTAGGTACAGAAATGATAATAGTAAAAATATATTAAATTATTATTATTATTATTTAAGTAAATAGAATATACTCTTTTCGTTCCTTAACAATCTATTTATTTTTCTATTTTGGTCCGTCTCATAACAAAATATCAAATTCTTTTTTTTTTAGTAACTATACTATCTCCGTAACATTAAAAATATTCTTTCAATTTACAATATATTACACAAGTACTATTACTTTTATATCATACAATAATAAAGTTAGTTTAGTCTTTTTACCTTTATTTCTACTACGTTTTAATATAATATTAATATTTCTAAAACTTCATGCAAAAAACAAACGAAAAGATAGATATGAGACGAAGGGAATATATTATACATCAAACATAATTATTTATACATATTATATATTTTAATAATTTTCAGATTGGGCCATGCAAACCGGGCGTACTTGACCCAGTACAATTTATCAAATTAATTTTTAATTTAAATATTTCTATAAATATATAATAAATAAAAAATAATTATGTATTTAATATTAAAAATTTTAATTATCAAAGAAAATATTATTTCTATCATAATTGTATTTATTTAAATTAATACTCTTTCCGATACAATCTACTGAGCAAATGTAACTAGGAGTGAGCACTCAAATTCTCGGTTCGAATTTTTTCAAATATGAAATTCTAATTAAAAACTCCAAATCAAATTGAAAATTTCGAAATTTTTATTTTATTCTTTTTTATTTTAAATTTTTATACTTGTTTTATAATATTAAATATATATAATAAATAACAATAAGTATATTAAATATAACCAATAATTTTTAGTATTTATTTTTATTAAAATATTAAATATATAGGTAATAAAATAGTATATTGAAAAGAATAATAATAACAATAATAATAATAATATACATTTAGATTGTGTTTGTTTGGAGGATTGGATTTAAATTCAACTATTCATCCAATTCTTTTCTCCCAAAAACATCAAATCAAACACCTATTTTTTATTTTTTATATTATACTAAAAATAAATTTTAAATTCAAAATATCACATCAACACCTATTTATATCACATCATACAACTATTCAAATTTAAAATTTTTACTATTTAAATCTCAATCCAAAATTCAAACCCCCAAATGGAACACACCCATTGTTAAATAATATAAACAATTTTTGAACTCTAATAAATAGATTAAAAATTAAGTTCTATGCAGGAGTAGTGTTGTCAATTAATTCTTTAGTTTTGATTTGAAATTAAAATTTGTATTTATTTATTTTTAAAAAATATTATTTCGAGTTGATATTCTATTAAAAAAAATAGTGCTTACGTCTGTTTCATAACAAGAGTATCATGGATTTTTGCGTATACAAATTAAAAGAATAAAATACCATATAATATTATATAAATATAATAATATTTTTAATATTAAAAATAATAACAAAAAAAAAATAATATTGATTTTACGGGACAAAAATAGTATAATTTTATATAAAAAACATACAAAATAATAATAATTTTACATTTGAAATATAAACAAGTAAACCCAAAAAATAACAACTAATAAAAAAATAACTTATTTAACTCCACTTAATAATATATTTTTAAAGAAATTATAAATAAAATAGTACTATACTTTATTAAGAACCGAAATAAATAATAATATTTTTTATTTTTATTTTAAAAAAATAGACCATATGTATTGGATCTCCAATATATATACATTTTAGTTGAGTAGAGTAAGAGAATATAAAAATGACTCTGATTACTGAACTACTAGCATGATATCTACCCTATGCCCAAGCGATTCTCAGATTATAAAAAAACAAATTATATATATATATATAAATTAAAATAAACTTTAAAAGTTATAAATTATATTTATAATAAATATTTTAAAAATTAAATTATTTTACTATATAATTTATGGAATTATTATATTAAAATTAATAAAAAAAAATCGTTAATATCATAAAAATTGTGTTAACTTGTAGTGAGCCAGCCCAATACATAAATTAAATTCCACAATCAAAGTTGGGTATACATGGCCCATGGGCCTCCTAAAAATGGCAAAACTATTACTATCTACTATGAAATTTGGACCAAAATTCGATCTATTTGTATTCAGTTTGGATTTCTTTTATATATATATATATATATATATATTTTTAAAACTATCTTGAAAATTTTGTAGATTTTTAGAGGGTATATTCAATTATTTTTAAAATATTAAAATTATATTTTTAGAGGGCATATTAAACTATTTTTTCTTATTTTAAAATATTAAAAATATCAAATTTAATAGTCAATTTTTATACAAAATATGGCAACCAAACAATTATTTTACTTTTTTTTTTTTAAAAAAAAAGTGATCTCATGATATATTTTGCAATAATATTATTTCTATATATTCCCAAATGCTGAAAATAATTACTTTTAACTAGTGGGGAAATTAAAGGCGCATATATGATCAAAATGGGGCTAAAAATTCCCTTTACATATATTTCAACAAAATTTTATTAAAATATATTTAAACAAGAGTCCATTAATTTTCTAATAATTGGGTTCTCTGTCATCCACTAATTATATCTTCTTTTAATATTATACATAATAGTACAACTTTTTATGGATTTTCTTTCTTTTATTATTATTATTATTATTATTATTATTATTATTGATATATATTTCAATTTAATAAAAGTAAAGATTAGGGTTTTTGTACTTTAAGTGGTAATTAGGGTTTAGGTTTGCTCATAATTAAGTAGGTAAAATGTTGTACGAGAAAGTGTCTTTTTCTTTCTGTAAATTAAATTAATATTAATGGTTTTGCCGACCTATATATATATATATATTTTATATATTTGACAACAGTTATAATTATGTCCTTTATTAGAATTAATCACCATCGTATTGATTAGCATTCATTAGTAGTAAGAGAGGAACCAACAGTAAAAGTTTTTTTTTTTCTTTTTATTTATAGTACAATCTGACAAAAATAAAATGAAAAAGTTAAATATTTTTTAAAAAATTTCAATAAAATTATATAAAATTTAATATTTTTTAATATAAAAAATAAACTTTAAAGACTAAAAGTATAAATCAACAAACGGATAAAATTTTTATTTTTATATTACAAAATAAAAAGTACTCCCTCCGTTGCGGATATTTTACTGTAGACACGGAAATTTAAGAGGGGTATAATTAGTAAATAATTAAAAATGTATTAGTAAAAATAATTATCGTATAATAAAAATAATTATAGATTAAGATTAAAATAATTGATTAGTATAATTAAAATTAAAAAAATTATAAATTAAATTTTTAAAAATAAGATTAAAATGTATAATTATTTTTCAAAAAATGAAAGTTACAAAATAAATGGGACGGACGGAAATGGAAAGATGGACATGAGAAGTAGGATGGAGGGAGTAGTTAAAAGGGACAAATATTATAAAGTACATAATTTTATTATTTTTTATATAAAAATACATATATTTTGAAGATCGGTGGTTGAGAGATAGTACAATACATTAATTTATACATACATGCTATAAATAATTGATTTTAATACAAAAATAATATTCTATCCATCCCAATATAATAGTTTTTTATTATTTTTGTTCGTTTCAAAACAATAGTTTTATTTCCATAAATAATTATATCATCATAAAATTACTTATATTTTTTATTTTTATTACACAATTGCCACTACCTTTTACATTAATACACTCACAAGGACAAAAAATATTTTAATTATATTTTTTACCAACTACCAATATAATATTAATATTTTTAAATCTCATATCTAACTCAATTAAAATTATATTTATGGGACAGAAGGAGTATATCAAAATAATATAAATACTGATATAATATATATAGTAATGGGTCATGTAGTACATGTTATATGGTAATATAGTATAAATATATTATATAAACCGACAATATATGACAATAAAGTTTATTGTTTATACTATTTTAATTCTAACTATTTATTGTATACACTATTATCACGTATCGATTAGAATTAATCAATATAATTTATCCGAATTCTATATGTATATTATATGAAGAGAAATAAAAAAAAAATTAAATAAAAATTTAATTGAATATTTTATTTAACTCTAACTCAATCATTTTTTTTTATCATTATTATTATTATTATTATTATTATTATTATTATTACAACATAGATTTGTTTGGTGAGTGGACATTGGACATTTAAACACAACATTAATGGACTGATAAATAATAATAATAATAATAATAATAATAATAATAATAATAATAATAATAATAATTTCATCATATTAAAGAAAATACTTTTGATGCATTGATTAGACAGATTTTCTGGTTTGTCTCCTCATAATGGCTCTTACACAATGATTTTTATTATTATTATTTTCAAATTTGTTATTTTATAATTTAATAATTATTAAAATTTATTATATTTTTTTTAAAAATATATCATTTTTAATTATTATATAAATAAAAATCTAAAATCACTGGAAACATAAATTAAACACATATCCTATATATATAATCATATAAATAATACTCATTCTGTCCCACATAATTTGTCCCTATTTTCTATTCCCGTGTCTACAGTAATACACCCATATTACATGGGACGAGAGAGTAGTAATAATCATGCCATTGAAATGCAATTATATATATATATATAATAATCACTATGTAAATTCACCTAACAAAGAAATCTATATATATGAGTATTAATATTATGCAATTATTACAAACAATAATTGCTAATTTCCGCTTTCTTTGATTAATTTACAATTATATAATATAATAAAAATTTAATTAAAGGGTTGTAACTTAAAAAGTGATTTTGTGTGATTAAAAAGTGAAAAACGACAGACGCTACTGCTGTCTAATCAATGTATGATAGCCCAACACAACTAAGTCATCAAAAGCATTAACTCATTTTAAAATACTCCAAAAAATTTTGATATTATATTAATAGTGAGTAAAAAGTATGATTAAAAGACTTTTCTGCCTTGGTTAGTGTATTAATATAAAAAACAGTGATAATTGTGTAATAATAATGAAAAAGTAAAGATAATTTATGGTGATATTATTATTTATGGAAATAAAACTATTATTTTGGGACAAAAAAAAAACTGTAAATAAGACTATTATATTAGGACGGAGGGAGTAGTGTGTTTTTTATTTGCAAGGTTGTTGTTTACTTTTTGCACGTAAATTTTGAATATTAGTATTATAATGAGTTATAGTAAAAAAGACGAAAATACTCTATTAGTATTGTATAATATAAAAATAATGATATTTGTGTAATATAGTGTAAGTTAGAATGATATTTATTATGTTAGATAGGTAGTATAATTACTAAATTAGGAAATAGTAACCTTGTTTTGGGACGAACGAAAATAAAAAATGACAACATTTCAATGAGACGAAGGGATTATAAATTTTGATATATATATATATATATCTATATATTATTTCATTCGTCCCAACTCAAAGTATATTTTTTATAATTTTCGTTCGTCTCACTTCAATGTATCTCTTTCAGTAAAAGTAATCATACATTAATATCAAAATACTCTTAATTTTTACCTAAATTACAAATATATCATTGCACATACAATTATTTTATACATAAAGTCAAATGGGCAAAAATGTCAAAACTTTCTTACACACTTCTATTAACAAATAAAATACTACTCCCTCCGTCCTAATACAATAGTCTTGTTTACCATTTTTGTATGTCCAAAAACAATAGTTTTATTTCCATAAATAATTATATCACCATAAAACTACCTCTACTTTTTTATTTTTATTACACAATTGTCACTATTTTTTACACTAATACAATACTCCATAATTGAATTAATAACAATATTTAAGATATTGAAAATTATCAATTACGATATTTGATAATTTACTCTTTTTTTTATTATTATTAAAGTTTCTTCAAATCAAATGGCCTAACATAATTTTTTATGTCATAATAATTTACGGTCACTATTTTTCGAATGTATATTGAATATGAATTACAATTTGATATAATTAAAATCAGTGAATGGTTGTGGGTAGCAGTACAAATAAAAGATGTAAAATTAAAATTTACTTTGGGTAAAAAAATAAAATAAAATCAGCCTCAATCATTTCACATATTTGTTGCAATCTTTACCTTTAAAGTCTTTTTTTGAACAAGCCAAATTGAATCTAAACAATTATAAATGTAGATAAAAAGTTGGACATATTGTTCATATGATTTAAGGGTGTAAAATGGAAAATAATAATAACAATATATTTAAAAACTCAGCAAAATAATGATACATTGAAATAATAAAGTACAATAAATATCAAAATATATATTAAAAATATGAAAGTAATAAATTTAACATAATTTAATATGGTTTATCTTGTCGAGTTTAGTTTGCAGATTATTAGGTTCATTAAAAAATTTACTCAAAGGACATTCGAATTCTTACGTCATTAAAAAATAATAATAATAATAAATAATAAATATTAAGTTTAGTTTAAAAATAAAATATTTTAATTAAATAAATAAGTGTGGGTAAAGTTTTAGAAGTAGTACAAGGGAGTAATTAAATTATTAGTGTAATAATTATGTAATGTGCACATCAATTTATTATGACGTTAAATAAAATCTAAGTGTACTTTCGGCTCATTTTGGTTCTTTACTATTCCCTAAATAAATTAAATTAAACGTGACAACTAATTAAAAAAGTCAACATATGTTAGACTAACTTTTATTTAATTAAATTAGTTTAGGTCAAATATAATACTCTCTCCGTCCTGAAACTAAGTATCAATTTTTTTTTTTTTTTTACGTAGTTTTAGAAATATTAGTATTTATTGGTATATAGTAGGAATAAAGTAGAAATGACTAAAATAATCTTATTAGTACGTGTGATATAAAAGTAATGACATTTGTGTAATATATTGTAAGTTGTAAGGGTATTTGTAATGTTACGTAAAAAATATAGTTACTAAAAAAGGAAATAAATACTTTATTATGAGACAGACTAAAATGGAAAAATAGATAAATTGTTAGGGACGGAGGAAGTATATATATATATATATCATAATTCATATAATGCAATTAATTGGATTTAATTTTATTATCTAATGAAAAATTGTGCAACAAGATATATATATATATATATACATATTTTTAATGTTTGAATTTATATATTAAAAAATAAATTCAAATAGTGTTTGATGTTATATGATAAATAAAAATTTGATTTTTTATAATATATATGTTGGGGTTTCTTGATGAGGTCCTGTTAGACCCAAAATATATGGCCCAATAGATAGTTCGATCTGAAAAGCCCAATTTGCATCCCGGGTAATCTGAGCTGTCGAATTTTAGGGTTTCAATCTGGTCCGTCCATTCATAATGCATGTATTGCCTCTCTCCATTATTTTATGTTTTTTTTGTAATTCTTTTGTTTCGTTTTATTTTTGTCCGTTTTAAAATAATTATCTTATTTTTTTATTTAATAATTATGATCTTTACAATACAATAAAATTATTTTTATTTTTTATAATATTTATAGAAATACCACTATAGTGGTCACTTTAATCTACTTTTTTAACTCTTCATAAAACAAAAATAATTTATTATTTATATTTTATTTTATACCAATTTTTAATTTAGTACTATTATTTTTTAAATTTCATGTCCACTACTAATAAAATATTTCTTTTGAAACGGATGGAGCATTTTCTTATCGCATAAGAGTTACCATATTAAATTTAAATTATATATATTTGATAGTTTTATAGAGGAAAAGTAAAAATGATGAATAATGTTATATCAAAATTAAAGTATAAAACTAAGAGTTTGTTTGTTTTGTATTTTGATTTGAAGAAAAATATTTCGACGTGAAATATAGAAAATTGCGGAAATATTACTTCATACATATACTTTCAATTAGACATATTTTTTAATGAACTTTTTATAATACTAATATAGTTTATATGTCCAAATTGCAAAATACTATTTTTGTATATTTTACTCAAAAATATTTATTTTTTATTATAACAAAAATAATTATACAATTAGTACCAAAATATTTTTAATTTTTAAATCTAGATTAAGAATACAAAAACTTCACTCATCTCATGATTTTAGTTATTTTTATATTGATATTTCACTAAAGTTATTACAACAATTTTGAATGAAAACTTCACTGTATAATTTATTTATTTATTTTTAAATATTACAAATCCCTAATTAATGAAATTAATTAACTGGCTATCCTTTAATTAAGAAGCAAATATTTGCAATTCATGATTTATTTTTTTTTCAACAAACATAAATAATTGAAATATTTCACACATTAATTACCTAAAGTGATAATTTTTTCTCTAATGTATCTTTCTAATTATTTTTTTTTCCAATTTTTTAAATATTTATATTAAAAATATATTATAAAAAATATCACATAGTTAAACAAATGGCTGGGATCCTCCTGGAGTTCCCAATCACCCTGCCATTATAATTTTGTGTAGGTAGGTGTCTTCTAAATATTATATATATTTATATATATATATAGATATATTTGTATATACTTAAATTTTAATTTTTTAAAAAATTTTAGATGGAATATTTCATTTCTTTCAAATATATATAAATTTTACAGTTCAAAACTGACACAACGCTAAAAAAAAAAAAAAATAGTATATTAGTAACGGAATTCCGTTCCTAAAGTGTGTGTAGTTAACGCAATTTCTTTTCTAATTCCGTCTCTAATGTCTTTAGTAACGGAAAAAAATGATTTAGAGACAAAAAAAAAAAAAACTTTGTTACAAAATTGATATTTTTTTGTAGTGCAAGATACAATCACAAAACTAACAGATGATACACAATTTTTGTTAATATAATATACTCCATCCGTCTCATATCTATATATCTATTTTATTTTTTGCACGGAGTTTTAAAAATATTAGTATTATATTGGGATAAAATAGAAATAAATGTAAAAATACTAAATTAACCATATTAGTATTGTATGATATAAATCTAATGATATTTGCGTAATATATTGTAAATTGGAAGGATATTTGTAAAGTTAAATAGATAGTACAATTATTAAAAAAAGAAATGAATACTTTGTTATGAGACGAACCAAAATGAAAAAATAAATAGATTATTAAAGGACAAAAGAAGTAAATGAGCTATATAAACTGACGCTACATACATAATAATTGTCTACATAATATATATTACCATTAATTTTAGCATATGAAATATGCTCTTACAACACACTATGCAAGTATGATATGTTAACACATAATTTCAATTAATATATTATATGTTGTAATAATTGAAAATATATACTTATCTCGTCCCACTTTAAAGGACTCTTTGGATCGGCACGAGTTTTAAGAAAAATACTCCTATCTGTCTCAGATACCATGTTCACGTTGTCGTTTCCGTCCCACATTCCATGTCACTTTCCTGTTTTTGGAGAATAATTATACACTTTAATCTCATTTTAAACTTAAAAATTTTAATTAAACTAATTACTTATTTTAATCTTAATTTATGGTTATTTATATAATAGGATAATTATTTTCACTAATACATTTTTAATTATCTACTAATTATACCCCTCCTAAAATACCGTGTCTACAATGTAGCAGACACGGTATGTGGGACGGAGGTAGTATGTAAGAATAGAAATTTTTACTTTTTCGGTAAAGAAAAGTGGTATTTTTTTTACTAAAAAAGGAAACGAGAATAAATTTGGATGACAACCAAAAAAAGGAAAGTGAAAATATATTTGAATGACGGAGGGAGTAATAGTTATTGATTAATGAAAGTATGTAAGAAGTTTTGAAATTTTTTAAGTTTGATTTTATATATAAAATATTTGTATATGTAATGATATATATGTAAAATTAAGTAAAATTAGAAATATTTTGATATTAGTGCGTGATTATTTTTACTAAAATAGAAAAGAAATATTTTAAAATGTGATATACGAAAATGATAAAAATAATAATTTAAGCTGAAATAAAAAAAAAAAATATTATCTACAGATTTTTTTTTTATATGTTGATCGGAACCAATGAACAATGGGCAGCACATCTCTCCCTTTTAACTTTCACCATTTCGACATGAAACTATAATTATAGGGTACTCAAAATTTAAATTATTAAAAAATAAAAAATTATATGTAAACACGAATAGTTCGGGTGTGTTTGTTTGGGGGTTTGGATTTTGGATTGAGATTTGAATAGTAAAAATTTTAAATTTGAATAGTTGTATGATGTGATATAAATAGGTGTTGATGTGATATTTTTAATGTAAAATTAATTTTTAGTATAATATAAAAAATAAAAAATAGGTGTTTGATTTGATATTTTTGAAAAAAATTTTTTGAATGAATAATAGAATTTTGACAAAATCCTACAAACGAACACACCCATAATATCTCACCTGAAGGTCCCTTGGGCTTTAAAGTATCTTATCAAATTCAAGTAGCAAAATTCACTGTTCAAAAGTTTTAGGGTATGTTTGTTTCATTTTTGTATTTATATTTTATCTTTAAATCATTGTTAAACGTAATATTTTGTTATATAAAAAATATTTTTACAAAAAATTGTAAAAATTATACTGTAATTTTTTTTTATAAAAAAAATAAAATTCACAAAATAAAATATTTAGGGTGTATTTCTTTTGGTTAAAGTTTAAGAAAATTTGGTTTAGGTTTAGTATTAAAATAATATTTGACGGGATGTTTTGTGAAAGGAAAAAATGTACTCCCTCCGTCCCATTAAAAGATTACTATTTTCTATTTTCGTCCGTTCCAAAACAAGGTTATCATTTTATAATTTAGTAATTCTACTACCTACCTAACATAATAAATACTCTTTCAACTTACAATATATTACACAAATGACATTACTTTTATATTACACCGTACTAATAGGGGTATTTTTGTCTTTTTACTACAATATAATATAATACTAATATTAAAAAATCTAAATGCAAAAAGCAAATGTCATCCTTCCAATAGGACGGAGGGAGTATTTATTTTTTTAAAAAAAATACAGAGTTCAAATAGTAAAATTTGAAAAAATTGATGTAAAGAAACATACGGTTAGTATGTGGTTGAGCCCACCCTATATGTGTAGATTGATCTCTAGGCCCTACTTATGATACTCTTTATTAATGTGATGCTTCATTAAATTATTATAATGCACTTTCATGATTAGTATTATTGTGTTTATTTTAATTACAACCCTTTTCATTAAATTGGTTTAATTTGGGGAGCCATGAAATCATGTTTATGCCCATATTAAGATCTTGTGCCCTTTGCAAAAAGCTAGAGAAAGATGTATCTAATCATTCATCTATATATTACATATATATATATATATATATATTTAAAAATAAAATGTGAATCCTCCTATTGGACATTAGGGCTTTAATTTAATTAAAAAAATTAATCTTCTAAGAAAGGAAGAAACATAACATTTTTAGTGATGTATAACAATAATTATTGCGAATTAGATAAGGATGAACAATTAATATTTAAAAAAAAAAAATAGCGGGTTAATTAAAGGGGCCGCAAATAAAATAGTAGTGTAAATTTTATTATTGCATCGATTTATTTCGGAGCAATACACGATATATAGATATAGATATATACATATATGCGTTGTGATTTAGGTCGATGATTTTATACTTTTACTCGTGTTGAATTAGATTTTCTATTTTTAGAATAAGTACAATTAAGAGGAGACACCAACAAAATGTTTTAGCTCGATCATTTTCATATATTGTATATATAAGTTGTTACACGATATAAAATATTTATTAAACTATATATATATATATACACGACATTGAATATCGAATTTGCTATATTTATATATTAAAACACATAAAATAATCGTCGAAACAAATGTACAAATATCATCACAATTCTATATGTGAATTTTTAAGTGACCGATTCGCTATTATGCTATATATGTATACTCATATTTTTATAGGTTCTATTCACACAATGTTTTTAAATAAATTGATTTTTTTATATGTGGGATGTGGAATTGTGTCAAAAATATAAAATATTATTTAAGTTGAATATTTGACTTTTTGTAATGAGTATTTGAAGGATTTTTTTTTTTTTTTTTTTAATTTTTGATTTTTATATAAAAGTATTTTTGTGTTATTTATTTTTCTTTTTGAAAATTGCAATTGAAAAAATAGTGTTGAAAGAATATAGCACATTCTTGAATTTGTTTTGTATTATTCATAAAAAAAAGAAGAAAAAATTAATAAAAATATAATATTCAAAATACCATATTTGTATTCAAGTTTTTTTTTTTTTTTTTCAATTTTTATTTTTAAAGAGAATCAAAATTTGAAAATACTTTCAATATATAACTTATACAAAGAATTTTGTGGGTAATTCAATCAATAATTTAATAGTACAATTGTAGTACATACACCAACTCTTTGATTAAATGGGAGATATGACTTAATCCAATTTAACTAATTAATACAACCATATATATAAATAAAATTTGAAAAAAATAAAATAAAATAAAATAAAATAAATTGAAAATGGTATTTAAATATGTGACACTTGGGAGGGGGAAAGGGTTTGAAGGGACCATTTCCATAAATATGAGATGTGGTGGATGAAAGGAGCCTTCATGATGGCCCCAATCAACCAATTAAATTTTAATCTAATTAAATTAAATTTCCCCTTTAACTAATATATATATATATATATATCTAATTTAGCAAATTTTATTTATTTCAAAAAAATTGAAATATATTATAGGCACATAAATAAATCAAATTAGTGGCCAGCAACACCAATTAGTGGGCCCCAGACAATGACCCTCACTTTCAATTTAAATGTGGGTACATTTCTATTTATATGTGTGTATGATTATTTATTTTTAAATATTTATTTTTCAAAAAAAAAAAATTATATATTTTTACAAAAATGAATATAGGCCTATAGGCTTTATAGAGGGTAGGCTTGGATGGCAAGATTCTCATCAAACATAGTTCCTAACACAGAGGAACAACAAAATAAATAAAATTCTATTACACGTATTTAGTAACATCTTTTTGACCACATTTTCTTTCTATAATTATAAATTTTCTTTTCTTTTCCTAATATGGAATATGCATATAAATATATCATGATTGAGATCATATAATACTATTATTTGTTGATGTTTTTAAGTTAATTTTGTTTTGTTTGTGTAATTCAAATAATATTGAATATTGCAAAAATGGTTGGAGAATGTAAAAAAAATAAAATGTTGAATTATAATATAAATATTTAAAATTTATTGAATGCATATATAATACGCAATCAGTCAAATTTCGATTGTCCTAAAATATATTTGCACGGTTTTCTAGGTGATTGTCTTTTTTTATGAATTGACAAATTTGCCTTTAATTGTATGGTAGAGATTAAAAGTAATAAATGAATGAAGGGTAAAAATATAAAATTTGTGTTTAAAAAAGAAAATAGGACGATAGCTGTTGGACGTCCCAAATAAGAAAGTAAGACATTAGCTTGTGGACGGAGGGAGTACTATTTAGTATCTCTGAATTTTATTTTTTAGCAATATCTATATAATTATAAATGATGGTATAATAATTTAGGTTTTATTCTTTTGTAATTTTATATTGAAATCAATATTCAATCTGCGCGATTTTTTTAATAAAAATATACTATATATTCTTAGAAAAGATCACATCAAAATATTATTTAAAAAAAAACTCGAATCAACAATAACACAAATATATTTAGTTTTTTACCATAATATAATTAGTTTTGTTAATTTATAAGTTTACTAATTTAAAAGATAAGATAGTCCATCCATCTCAAATATTTGCAAATTTTCTTCATTGATAATAATAATAATACTCCATCCGTCCCGAAATTAAGTATCAATTTGCTTTTTGTACGTAGTTTTAGAAATATTAGTATTATATTGAGATATAGTAGGAATAAAGTAGAAATGACTAAAATAACTTTATTAGTATGTGTGATATAAATGTAATGACATTTGTGTAATATATTGTAAGTTGTAAAGGTATTTGTAATGTTAGGTAGATAGTACAGTTACTTAAAAAAAATAAAAAATGAATACTTTGTTATGGGAAAATGAAAAAATTGATACTTTATTATTAGATTGAGGGAGTAATAATAATAATAATAATAATAATAATAATACGCGGGTAGACGACAAAGATTATTGATATTTCGATTTCAAGTAATTTTCTGAAGATTAAGAAGTACGTAAATTTTGGCGGCTGTCCATGAAGAATATGACAACTCAGTGACCGTATCTCATAATATTATTATTAAATTATCTATATATATATATATATCAAATAAAACTAGAAATAAATAAATAAATAAAATCAAATAATTAGTTATTGCATACGTAAACAAATCATATGCGTACGAGTGTAATTAGGTATATAATGAGATGATGGTCAGTTCAGTTTGGTCACATATATATATATATATATATATATATTTAATAACTAGAGAATCCGCAGCCGCTACCCTAAAGTGTGCACTGGATAAACCTTCAGTCAAATCTAATACCCTGCAAATCAAGTCCGACGGAAAAGTCACACTAGGCGAACCATATGTGGCAGGTGGACCTGAGATAACGGTTTAGGCCAAAAAAATACATTTTATGGTTGATTAGTTGGAATTAATTTTAAATATAAATTATTATTATTATTATTATTATTATTATTCCTTATATCTATATATAAATATATTATTTTTCTTTTAAAATATCATATCAACAAAGTATTGACAAAAATTTAAATCAATATTTAATTTCAAATCAATTTCAAATTATAACTAAACAACACATTTTGAATTCATTCACTATATAAACACTATTCATTAAAAAATTATCCCAAAATTTGTTAATCAAAATCCAAATTTTTTTTTTTTTTTTTATTTATACTATATTTGTTAAATTTATTATCTTCTTATTGAGTATAGTTTAGTACTTAAATTTGATTCCAAACATTAATTATCTAGATGTGTTCGGTTTTATTTCAAATAAATTCGTTTCTTTGGCAAAAAAATTTTTAACATATTTTTTCAAAAATATTAATATATTACACACGCTCACTATTTTTATATTATCTCTACAATTCTCTATACCTCATATAATTTTTTTTTCCTTCGAACCAAAATACAAAACAAACACATTAATAAAAATAGTATTATTTTTTCTCAAAAAATAATTATATCAAAATACTATTTTAATTAAAATTCAAAAAAAAAAAATTTAAACTCGAACCAAAACCCTTTAGATTTGTTTGGTTGTATGTTTTATATCTATTTTTCACTATTCAATTCTTGATTATTTATTCTTAAAATAACATGCCCAATATCTATTTTTTATTCAAAACATATTATATTATCTAACTATTTCACTTTTAAAAAAACACCAATATCCAAAATTTAAAAATGAAAATCATTATTTTATCTAAAAATACATGGGGAAAAAATACAAAAAATTCTCAAGAAAACCAATCATGAATTTTCTCTAAAAAGCAAGCACCAAATGTACCTAAAATTAGATGAGTAAGTGGTTTTCAAATAAAACAGTGCAAAGTGTAAATTAATTAGGTAATACAAATGCTATGCAATATACTCCTGCCGTCCCATATCTATATATCTATTTGCTTTTATGCACGGAGTTTTAAAAATATTAATATTATATTGGGATAAAGTAGAAATAAAAGTAAAAAGACTAAATTAACCCTATTAGTATTGTATGATATAAATGTAATGACATTTATGTAATATATTGTAAATTGGAAGGATATTTGTAATGTTAGGTAAATAGTACAATTACGAAAAATAGAAATGGACACTTTGTTATAGGACATACCAAAATGAAAAAATAGATAGATTGTTAAGGGACGAAGGGAGTATATGACATGTTTGAAAGTTAAGTTGAAAAAATAATTAATTTGAAATGTTTGCGTTTTAGGGTTTTTGACCTATACTTTTGTGTATATATATATATCACATATGACGATATTTTTTATTTTATTTTATGTATTTCACACCTAAAAATACTAGTGAATATATCTGATTTGACCGTCTTCAGATGTAAATCATTTTGATTAAACTGGATCAATACATCTTTATGTTACTGTGATTTCTTGCTTTTCTTGATTTCTTCATTTTAAAAACATAATATTATAGTGATGTACAAACTAATAAGATCTTTAATTGATGATTGCAATAGGATTTAATTTATGATATATATATATCTATATATATTTCAAAAGAGAGAGCCAATGATTGAAAAAGGCAAAGGAAAGCCAAAGATGAGAGCAAGCAATCAAACTGTTTTCCATAAGAGGAATTGAATAAATAATGATATATTTATATATATATACATTTAAAAAATAAAATAAAATTGTACTATTTATTTATAATAAGTAATAATTTTACAAATATTTATCTTTTTAAAATAACATATCATATGAAATAAGTACTTTATTTTAATTTCTACTAACTTTAATTCTTTCATAACTCAAAAACATTTAAAAACCATATGTAAATAGAGCCAAAGTAATTGTGGAATAATGTGTCATCCAACAATCCACACTAACATGTCATATGTGATTAGTGAGAGAGATCTCATTGTGTTTGTTTGTTTGTGGGTTTTGAGTAGTAAAAATTTAAATAAAATAATTATTTAATAAAATATAAATAGGTATTAGTATAGTGTTTTAAATATAAATTAATGTCCAATATAATACTCCCTTCGTCTACAAACAAATTAAACATTTACTTTTGGCATGATGTTTAAAAAATAATAGTATTTTAATTATAGAGTTAAAAGTAGTAAAATGATATTTTTGCCCCTCCTTTTTGGTGTAAAAGTAATGATATGATGTAAAGTAAGGATATTTGTGGAAAAAAAATGAGGTATTTAATGATATGTTTACTTTGTAATTGAATGTCCCAAAATAAAAATATGTATACTTTTTAACTGGACGGAGGGAATATTATTTTTTTAATGTTTTTAAAAACTATGCATCATTATTTTTTTTATTCTCCTAATTCAATTAATAATAACAATCAATAAAAGGACACCAATATATTATTGCTCGGCAACTTAACACAAATGGGATTGCTTTTATTTGCATTCCACACACACTTTAATTTGTTTTTTTACATATATATATTATTTATTTATATTCACTAATTATAATGATATATGAATTGAAGTGGTTTTTTTTTTTAAATGTTGTTACCCCATGGGAATTCAAAAGAGTTCCCAACTATAATTTTATATAACATAATGAACGTGGACTTAATAATTATCACAAAAAAAAAAAAGAATAAAATCAAATCTTTATAAAGGAAATTTATCCAAAAAAAAATAGACTTAATAATTTATTTTATTTTATTTTGCTAAAAACCGGAAATAATCTCCTTTGTTTACTTGAGATTTGATTTTAAATGTATTTGTATTTTGATTTAAATAATAGTTTGGATGTAATGTTTTATGAGAGTATATTTATTTAGAAAATAGAGAAGATTGTATGGGAAAATAACTTAAACAAAAATTAAGGCAAAATGAGCCAAATATTTCGACACGATTTCTAATATATATATATATATATAGAATATATATTTTTTACTCTTTCATAAAAAATTTAACATAAAACATATATATATTTATATTAAATACACAATTTTTTATACCTCATAAAAATAAAAAATAAAAAAAATCTCAAACTAGAACACTAAACAAACAAACCCTACTTAATTTAGTGTTTTTTTTTTTTTTTTATTCATTTGGTGTTTTCTTGTGTTTTATTTTGGTATTTTGAGCTTAATTGATTATTGGATGCAATCTTTCTTATAAAAATAAGTATTGAATACAATATTTTCTAATAAAAATTAAGAATTAATAATAATAATAATAATAATAATAATAATAATAATAATAATAATAATAATAATAATAATTCCAAGAGAGCAAACCCTACTTATATATTGTCAGCATATATATATATGACAAATTCTGGTGACAATTGACTAGTACATCAAATTTCAATATGATAAGATTGAGTCAAAACATATATATTTTAACAAAATGACAAAAATTAAAAAGAAAAAAAAAATCTGAAACATATTTTATTTTATTTAATATTATATATTATTCACACATATATGTATATATATATATATATATTTTATTAAGTTAGTGGTATGCCTAATGGCTTTCAGGTTTGTATATTATCAAAAGGCATTTCAACCTGCCCAGCCCATTATCGTTTCTTCCCGAAGTCCAAACCCTTATTTTGCTTTTAATAAAATATAAATATAAATAATATAATATTATAACTACCAATCTCCGGTTAAATGAAGAATTAAAGTTACCGCGTCCTTGAGGGATGACCTGGTGGTATAGGAGTTGGATCGTGTGACCACGCTTCAGGCCATCTGGCACGAGAAAGTATTATTATTATTATTATTATTATTATTATTATTTTGTTTAAATTCCAAAAAATCTAATTAGCCAAACTACTTAACAATATATAAAGCACTCAATTAAACAATTGAGATAGTCCAATGATTACCTCCAAGTTTCGACTATGACGGATGTCCTGACGTCACCTCGTATTATTTAAAATTAAGTGCTACATGGGTCTTAAAATAATAATAATAATAATAATAATAATATTGAGAAGATATAAGTGTCTCATTAAAAAACAAATACTAATAATAATAATAATAATAATACATTGAAATATTGAATCTTAATTAGTTACAAAATTAAAGAAATAAAAAAGAGGTTTTACAAATCAAACAGTCAGTCACATCAAACTTCTGACCTTATATGGTTTCTACAATAGTATATATCAAATAATTATTTTTAGCAGTAGTATTTAAATAAAACAGAATTCCATTCCATTCCCTATCAATGAAATAAAATAAATTAGTGTTCAAAAAGAAACAGTACGTTCTGATGTGACTCCCAATTTTTATTTATTTATAATTAATATTAGTAACACTTAACTACTACTTACGCAGTTTGGATTTATTTAATTCTCTCTATTGTTAGTTTAAATCACATCACTGTTGCTGATCTCCACAAACCCAAGACCTATGATATGATAGATACATAACTATAGATGTATATATATATAGAGGTCAAATTGCACAAACCCTGATTTCTTGAAATTGCGTTAAATTTTCATAAATTTCGTGTCTAATCCTTTTTGTCATTATTCAATCTAAAAAAAAGAGTAAATATACTTTAAAAAATAGTTATTCTTATCGGTTTTAAAAGTTTACTTTTTTTTTTGTTTTTTTAATTAAATATAAGAACAATAAATATATTTTTAATTTAAGGGGTTTTAGAAATTGAGATTATAAAATTTATCCGCAGTTGACGCATTCGAATAAGGGAATTTCAGACAGTTTTAAAAATATAAGGGATTTGACACCATTTGGTGAAATTACGAGTGAATTTTGTACAATTTAGCCTTGTGTATATATATATATTATATATAGAGAGATGTATGTATGTATGTATGTTTGTATGTATATGTGTGTATATATATATATGACCCACTGCCATAACCTTCTTTCTCTTTACCTCTGCAGTAGTCTCTCTCAGCTTCTGAGTGTTTTTCTTACCTTCCATATTCAAACTCTCCATTATTCCTTAATATTCTTACATCTTACGTATGAATTTGGTCTGTTCAATTTAATTAACTTTTATTTTATATTTGAATTTCTTGAGATTGTTGAAAATGGAATACACAGACACATCATAGTGATCAGTGAGTGAATGCTCTCAATGAATGCTGATTGCTCAGCCCCGTAGCCTTCTTCCCTCTCTCTCTCCTCTCTCTCTCTCTCTCTCCTGAAATTCAGATTCAACCACACAGATAGCCAAATTTGTTTTTGTGTATTTAAATTAATTTTAAATTAAATATATTATTATTATTATTATTATTTGTTGATGAGTGCAAGTGGATAAGAATTTGTTGTTCTCTTGATCCGCTCCACTTCTTGAGGGCTTCCAATCAATACTCAGTCTCTGCTGCATTAGTTACAGAGATCGATCCGTCTTCAAATCGGCAGCCATAGAAATTCAACACCTAAGCTTTCTAAATCCCTAATTTCCCTCCTCCCTCCTTCCATTTTCACCACATGTTTCTTCCCCAATCCATACTTGGTTTTTTTTTTACAGTAGTTAATTAATCCAGTCCAATTTAGGTTTAAATTCACACATTCAACCTGTGTTCTTCTTCTTCGTCGTCGTCGATTGAATTGGGGATTTCTGATTGATTTGATTTGATTGATTTGTGTGATGGATGATTACCTACGTGAGATTGAAGGCAAGGCGGCGCACGATTGTCGCCGGGATTCGAAACTGGCAGCGCCGGCGCCGGAGAGGTGTGTGTGGGTGCCGGGGCCGGTCATCGTCGGCGCCGGACCGTCGGGGCTGGCGGCGGCGGCGTGCCTGAAGGAGCAAGGAGTGCCGTCGATGGTGCTGGAGAGATCCAACTGCATAGCGTCGCTATGGCAGCTGAAGACCTACGATCGGCTCCGCCTCCATTTGCCGAAGCAGTTCTGCGAGCTGCCGCTGATGCCATTTCCGGCGAACTATCCGACGTACCCGTCGAAGCGGCAGTTCGTGGAGTATCTGGAGGAGTACGCGCGGCGGTTTGGAATCCGGCCGGCGTTCAATCAGGGAGTGGAGACGGCGGAGTTCGACCGGAGTTTGGGCTGGTGGCGGGTGCGGACCGCCGCCGGAGTCGAGTGGCTCTGCCAGTGGCTCATCGTCGCCACCGGCGAGAATGCCGAGGCCGTCGTGCCGGCGATCCCCGGGATCGACGAATTCGACGGCGACGTCGTCCACACCAGCGGCTACAAGAACGGCGGCGCCTACGCCGGCAAGAAGGTCCTCGTCGTCGGCTGCGGAAATTCCGGCATGGAAGTCTGCCTCGACCTCTGCAACCATAATGCTACGCCGTCGCTGGTTGTTCGAGATACAGTACGAATTCTAATTCAAAAATTATAATTCCAATTTTTATTTTATTTCAATTCCTCCATTAATTTCATCGCTAAGCTTCCCAATTATATATATTTATTGCATGCGAGATGAGATGAGATTCTGTCTCAGGAATCCTTCAATTTCGTCGTCTTCTTCCTTTCTGAAAACCCTAATTCCCAATTAGATCTTCGCTACTCAAATTCATATTTTTTCGTTAAAAAACCCCCCACCAAGATTTTCAGTATAATATATGTATATACATACAGAATTGTACTTTTTCTTGAGATTCAGAAAGAAAAAATAAAATAAAATAAATCAATGAATCTATTTTGCACTTTCTTGGGGGGCTGGAGCATGCGCAGCCATTAATAATTCTGCCAAAATCAAACCCAATTAAAAATTACTACTACATGTGATTTTAAATACTACTATTTGGAAAGTTATTAAATAACTAAAATAAGGCCCCCCTGCCCTCCCCTCCCCTACCCACCCACCCCATTAATGTGTTTTTTAGGTCTGTATATTACCTGGTGTGTAGCTTTTGATGATGATGATGACGATGATGAATTTAGGTGCACATTCTGCCACGAGAGATGCTGGGCAGATCGACTTTCGGGCTGTCCATGTGGCTGCTAAAGTGGCTCCCAATCACTCTTGTCGACTGTTTCTTGCTCCTAGCTTCCCGGCTCGCCCTGGGGGACACTTCCCGGTTCGGCCTGAACCGGCCCCGGCTTGGCCCCCTCCAGCTCAAGAACCTCGCCGGGAAGACCCCCGTCCTCGACGTCGGAACCCTACACAAGATCAAAAAGGGGGACATCAAGGTACTTATTACTTTACTGCTCTCTCTCTCTCTCTCTCTTCCCCCCCTCTCTCTCTCTCTATATATATATGTATATGCTTTACTACTGTCTCCTCAATTATTATTTTGCTTTTGCTGGATTGATTTGTTTGTTGCAATATTTCGTATATGGCACTACAAAAATCTCATAAGTTTTGTATTTTAATTAATTGCATATACTTACTAGGATGGTTTAGATTTTTTTTATTTTTTATCTTTTTGAAGAAAATGTTTCATGTTGATTTTAGTGTTGAAGAATTAATGGGATGTGGATATGTGTAAAATTAGGTATGTCCTGGAATTCAGAGGCTAATGAGGCATCGAACAGTGGAATTTGTGGATGGAACAAGGGACAACTATGATGCAATAATTCTTGCAACTGGTTACAAAAGCAATGTACCATATTGGCTAAAGGTGTGTGTACCTACAATTATAACCTTTACATATATATATATATATACAAAAAAATATCAATTTTGTAACAAGATTTTTTGTTCTTAAATCCATTTTTTTCGTTACTAATGATATTAGAGACGGAATTAGGAATGGAATTACGTTAGCTACGTAAACTTTAGGAACGAAATTCCGTTACAAATATACTATTTTTTTTTGTAGTGTATATATAAAGACTTTATTGAGTCAACATATCACAAAAAAGTATTCAACATATATTATATACTATTATATTCTCTCATTCACGTAGAAAGGTAGAAAGGTTGTCGTTTACTTATTGTATATAGATTTTTTAATATTAGTATTATATTGAGTTTTAGTGAAAAAGAAAAAAATACCTTATTAGTATTGTATAATATAAAAGTAATGATATTTTTGTAATATAGTGTAAGTTGGAAGGGTATATATTATGTTAGATAGGTAGTCCAATTACTAAATTAGAAAAATTGTAACATTTTTTAGGACGGACGGAAATAGAAGATGGAGTAGCATATTTATGAAACATCAGCATATGTTGTGTTATGCAAAAGTATATGTGATATGTTGACTCAATCAAATTAGCACAATACTGATTTGATTAGATTAGCAGCAGCACCTGTTTCCAAGCTTTATATATATTTATTTGATTTTTGATAAATGATTAGGAAAGCGAGATGTTCGACGAAAAAGATGGGCTCCCACGGCGGCCATTTCCGAACACTTGGAAAGGCGAATGCGGGCTGTATGCAGTCGGCTTCACGAAGCGCGGACTTCTCGGGGCATCGATGGATGCCAAGAACATTGCAGATGACATAAAGAAGTGCTGGAGAGATCAAGCAGAAATGCATCTTTCTTGGCCACAATCATATTCCTTGCAAAAACCTAATCACACATTTTCTGATATTAATTAATATTATTCCATCCATATATATATATATATATATAGTTTTCTTGACATATATATATATATCATTAGGGTTTGAGCACTTCAAATTCCCAAAAATTGAAGAAGTTTTGGGGATGGATGGATGGATGGATGAAGAAGAAGAGAAGCAGCTAGGGTTATGGTGTTCATGATTTGAAGAGTCTTTTATATATATATATATATATATATATAAGCTGTACATACAATTTTGTATTAGGGCAAAATTGATTTTAGTATCTAACATGTAGTCAAGGGTTTGACCAATCAATTAAGTTAGATCTAGTTAGGGTTTGATTATTTTTGCTATTATAAATATATATATATATATATGTGAGTGTGTGTGTGTGTGGATTGTGACTTACAAGAGTGTAAATTATTTGTGTTTTTGATCATGTCATGTAATATTTTTTTATTATGAGAAGCTAATGAATTATTCAAGGTCAATTGAACTTTAATATCCTCATTTTATTCATTTAAATGTGAATTTATTTATTATAATTTAAACATGATGGTGAAATATAATATATATATATATATACTATATACAGAGTTATAAAATAGTAAAAAAAATAAAAATAAAAATTCATGGGTTGTGAAATTTGTGAAAGAATCATCTAGTTTTAAATACTAAGGCATAAATTTTTTTTAAAAAATATTAACTTAATCAACAAGTAGATAAATTAAATTTTTAGAACAAAAAAAAAAACTTTTAAATTAAATTAAAAGAGTTGTGGCATTTTGGATGGGGGAATTAAATGATTACAAACCCTTAGATTGGACCACCCAAAATTAAATAAAAAAGAATGTGCGAGATACTGATTAGATTGTGCCAGCAATATATATATATATATATACATACACATTTTTATATATAAATTCTTGACTTTTATTATTGTTGGGTTGCTCTACACATTATATATTAAATGCCCTTTTCTCCTAAATGTGCATACACACATTTTGTCTCATCATTGCAATCATATAATATAAATAAATAAACATATATATATAAATAAATAAATATAAATATGTGCCTCTATATATATAGCCACCAACGGTTCCTAGTGCACCATTATATATTATAATTTTAATATTGTTCGAAAAGATTTGGATATTTTGTATTTAATGTAATTCATTTTTTTTTTATAAAAAATATATTGCATCTGTGTGTTGATATTTGAATATTAATTATTATATAAAAATATAGTACAAAATAAGGGAAAATGACAAAAATATTTCTATTAATGTCTTATAATACTCTATTACAATGACATTTATGAAAAAAATAATACAAATATAAAGATATTTTTAATATTAGTTACAATGACCTAAAAGGTAGATGAGAGCGCCGGAGAGAGGGAGTATTATTTTATCTTATAAGAGATTACATCTAACTAAACACACTTTTAAGTAATATATATATGATAAATATTGTGGAAGCAAAATTTAAAATATAAGCTAGGTGACTAAAATAAATTATGAGAATTACATACGGTGTATTTCTTTTGGTTGAGTTTAGAAAAAATTGCTTTGGATTTTGTATTTAAATAATGTTTGATATGATGTTTTGTGAGAGGAAAAAATGTATTTTTTTTTTTCGAAAAATGCAGACTTTTTTATAATAATAATAAAATCTTAAAGAGAAGAAATAGCCTTAATGAAAGCAATGTTATGGATTAATTCATTTGTTGAACAACCAAATTGTATTGCCTAATAAACGTTAGTTCAATAAATTTTTATACGAGTTGAGTCGAAAATAAATTTGTAGTTTATATTATATATATATATATATGTCATACTTGATGTATATATTGATTAAAAGCTAGGCATATAATAAACTTTAAAATCTCAAGAAATGTGATCAAATTGAAGATAATCAAGAAAATTGGAGATTACTAAAAGTGATCCAAATGGATAAGTATAATTATCCCACCATCAATTAAACAATAATTATATACTAATTAATTTTGAGTTGGAGCTTTTAATCTCTCATTTCACATAAAATTCACAAAATCAAAAGACAAGAAAAAAAATATATATATGATATAATTGTATTCTACAATTGTTTAACAAAAATTCATGAATTTACAAGTTTTCTTTTATTTAATATAACAAAAGAATCAATTGACCCGAGCTCGAGGGAAAAATTCTACTCGAATTAATTTTGACTCAACTCGAGAGTATATAGATATATATAATGTGTTCCAAATTTCGATTCGACTTATAAAATTAATTAGTATATGCGTAGCCTTAGATACATGCTTGTATTTGCGGATTAATTAACCATTATATTTATTCAAGATTATTTTAAAATGATGTGATATAAACTTAATTATCCTAAGTATATCATTGGGCAATGTTAGTTTTAGATTTTCTGATTAAAACTTTTTTTTTTTTTTTAATAACTTAACATATATTGGGGACTCCCGTTTGCGGATAATTGATTACTGCGTTTTCCTAACAGTTCGAACTTTTAGGTGAGACACTTATTCAATATCCGACAACATATATATATATATATACAAAACCCTAAAATCTTAATTGAATTGAAATTATATATATATATATAGAGAGAGAGAGAGAGAGTGAGATGAGATTTCTAGCATGTTGTTATCCACCAAAATAAACATATATAACCATTTAGTAGCTACATGTGTGTGAAATGATTAATTTGGATCAAATGTGGATTTATTTTATGATTACTATAATTTTTTTGGTTAATTTTGGTGGTATAATTATTATATTATATAATAACATATATAGATAGGATCAAATTATTATAATATATACCGAAAGTTGATATTATTAATGCTCTCTAAGCACAAGTGATTAGGCTTACATGATGACCACTTAATGTGCCCTTTTTTCAGTTGCCTACTCTATTAATTAATTAACTCAATAATAATAATAATAATAATAATAATAATAATATATAAAAGTATTATTCAAATATAGTTCCAAAAATGTATGTACTAGCAGAAATTAAGTGTTTTTTTGGAGATATAATTATTTTGAAAATTAATTTCGATATAATAATTAAAATTGTTGTCTTAAAAATTTCCAAGGCTATTAGAGCCATGGAATATATTCTAATATAATTGAACACTTTTCCAATGTATTATTGTGTTTAAACAGTAGTTCATGAGAAAAAATTAATATATATATATATATATGTACTTCCTTCCTCTAAAATTGATCTGTTTTTTTTTTTTTAATAATTGTATTTTTAATATAACTTAAAAAAAATCATACATTTTATATATTATTATAATAATATTATAAAATACCATATGAAATTTAATAGATCTTTTATGTAATTTTTTTAGAGATAATGTTTTTATAAATAATAAGAAAATAAAAATAAAAACGTAAGTAAACAAGACCATAAGTTTTATTACTTAATCTCAATTTGGGGGGAATTTGAAAATATCTTAAACAAAATGGGCTTGATTTGCATGTAGGCCCATTATGATAATTGATAAGTTGGCTGAATTTCTTTTTAGGGCGTCCCATACAAAAAGGTATTAATTAATTGCACATTTATGTATTTATATATATATATATATATGCATACTATTTTTAATATTACATTAAATATTTATTTTTATTTGAAATATTATATAAAAATTATTTATTATTCAAAACAACACATTCAATAGAGATGGCAATAAGATTGGTTCGGAATAGGTTTTGCACATCCCAAAAAGACTTGACCTCCAAAATATATCTCGTCCTTTTTTTAAAAAAAAATCGCCGAGTTTGGAATCAATTCGAAAAATCCACTTTAGTTTATAAAATATATGCATTAATAAATTTAATTGTTTACCGGGAACATAATATAATTTTCATATTAAATATTTTAAATTTTTCAAAATCTTCGATCACAAAATTGGTAAAATGCATGTTTGCAACTAAGGTAACATCGGTGTAACAATGACTTAAAATACTTTCAAGGGTATTCATTCTCTGCTCGTTGATTTAAAGGTATTTATTTTGTTATTTTCGTTTATCCAAAGTAAAAAATATATATTTTTTTAAAGTAAAAATACTTCCTAACTAAATTAAAAAGAAAAATTCTTTTACTTTCTGTCATTATTTTTTCAATATCATTAATGCCAAGTGTAAATATCTATAAAATATTAATATACTTAAATTTGCGTATAAAAATCAAATGAGTATATTTGACTCCAACAAAGAGATTATTATAGTAAAAGTAATCATACACTAACACTAAAATATTCTTTTAATGTTTATATAAATTATAAATACAATTAATTTATGGATAACGTATAAATGATAAAAATATCAAAATTATTTTAATTATTTTTAATAATTAAATAAAATATTAATCTCTCCGTCCCACTTAATTTGTCCACTCTTTTCATATCCGTCCGTCCCACATAAATTGTCTCTTTCTTTTTTTAAAAAAAATATAATTATACACTTTAATCACATTTTAAAATTTAAAAAATTTTATTTTAATTAAACAGTAATCTTAATTTTAATTTATAATTATTTTTATTATATCCTAATTATTTTTTTACTAATATACTTTTTAATTATTTACCTCATACCTAAAACTCCATACTCCAACTAAAGTGGACAAAATAGCTGAGACATAGAGTATTATTTTTTTTATTTACGACCAAATCATCTTAATTTTTAATTTTCTCGAATGAAATATTTGAATATATATATATATATATATATTATATATATATAATGTGCAATGGTGTAACAGGACATGCATGCTTGCACTTGTCCAACATGTTTTGTTTGGCCTTTCTTGATTTTTGTCGGATTTAATATTCCTCCACGCATGCACATTCAATCATCATTCTTCCATAGAATATATATAATATTAATAATAATAATTAAATTTATATTTGGAAATAAGCTTTTTCAATTTTAATCATTTCCCTACTCATGAACTTAATTATTAATTCAATAATTTTCCTAGAACCAAACATATGTATGCATTTTAATAATTACTACTTCCATCTTAAAGTTAAAGATCATTCATTTGAAATGATGGGTTTTTTTATTTTTTTATTTTTTTTTGCATTTTTGTAATTTTGAAGTTTTTCATGTGAGAATAATTATTTAATATGAAAACACCAAAGAACAAACTCATAGATAAAGTTAAGATGTTTGCTATCATTTATGATTTAGAATATTTTAAAAGTATTTCCAATTTTTATTTATTCAAATACATTTAATAATGATTTAAAAATGATAGAAAATATCAAGTAATTAATAATAATAATAAAATAAAATAAAAAAGTGGTCCTTTTTATAAAGAAAAATAAAGAAAATAAAATATGCGTGTGTGTATTTGATCCACGAGCTCATGATTATAGGAACGAGGGGGGGCTCTCTATTTATTTATTTATATATAATGGTGGGTGGGTGTAGCTTTATAATTATAATTATAATTATAATAATTTATTTAGCTTAAACTATTTTTTTTAAGCTTAGTAACTGGATCCTTTGTCATTTTAGTCCCGTAAATGGTGTCTGTAGCAAACTAGTTTCATAAGTAAAAAGTTTTCGTTGTTTTAGTCCTCTGGCGCCGGAGATGCCCGCGTGATTCGTCGGAAGCCACGTGTCCGCTGACCGACCTGGCGGGACACGTGGATTTTATTTTATTTTTTAATTTTTTTTTTCAATTGGACCAAATAAAAAAAATTAAAAAAAGGCAAATAAAATTAAAAAATTTAAAAAAGGCAAATAAAATTAAAAATAAATTTTAAATAAATTTAGAAAAAATAAAAAAAATAATAAAAATAAAAATAAAATCCACGTGTCTGCCAGGTCGAGCCACGCGGACGTCTCCGGTGTCGGAGGACTAAAACAACAAAAAAATTTTACTTATGAAACTAATTTGGACATGCTCCACTTACAGAAATAAAATGACAGATAGTTCAATTACAAAACTAAAAAAAGCAGTTTACTCATTATATATATATATATATATATATACGTATCGACGTACGTACGTACGTAGGCTACTCATGGTGCACATGCACCATCGATCTTCCATACAAATAATTTTTATATAAATAATTCCACTTGCTATCTAGTATCGATAATATTATACTATTATATATTGTTATATAAATAAAATAAAATAGGAACAAAATCAGATAGCAAAAATAGTATTACAATAAATATATATATATATATATAATACAAGTATGATCAACATCATATTCAATGGTTGGGGAGCAGAGTAATCTGGGAATTCTCACAATTACAAGTTCACTCCACGTGACTAAATTATTTCATAATATTTTTTATATATCAAATAAATTATATATAATATAAATATATAATGGGACGTTTATTTGTATTGAGTTTTGAATCGAATTTTCGGGCCTAATAATTCTTTATCTAATAATTTGTTATTTGGGATCATAGGTTATTGCACACTTACGTATGCAAATGTATGCTAGCACTTGAATAATTTGTCTTGAATTATGTGTATGATTACCAAGACATTACAATTGATCACATCTTTTGATCATTGTCTCAAATTTTGTTCAACACTTTTTGCTTGTGACTATTTGGAAAGTTGCAAATCTTATGATGATTATTACACATTTGGAAACGCCGTGTGCCCAAATGAATTTAGGGTGTTTTTCTTTTTTGTTTAAAAAAAATATATTTATTTTTGTTTGAATATTAACGAAAAATAAAAATTATGTTATAATCTAAAAAGAGAGTGCATATATATATATAGACATATGTATCTGGACCTCAAATAACAATATATAAAAAATATGTTAACAATTTTCATTATTATTATTATTAAAAATGGAATAATAATGAGAGTGAGAATGGCAATATATATATATATATATCTATCCGACAAATCTCCAACGTTGTTGTGGTTATGATCTTATCCCTAGCTTAGGTAGCTAGCATGCAGCCTGATAGAATGATTGATTGATTATTGGCATTTAAGTCCGTCCCGG
Organism: Andrographis paniculata; assembly: GCF_009805555.1. Taxonomy (NCBI): domain Eukaryota; kingdom Viridiplantae; phylum Streptophyta; class Magnoliopsida; order Lamiales; family Acanthaceae; genus Andrographis; species Andrographis paniculata. The sequence continues at coordinate 3,553,805 of NW_026137589.1, forward strand.
GACTCCCTACACCACATCATGAAATGAATCAGCGCCGTTCATCATCTTAATTAATTTTTTCCGCCGCCGCCGCCGCGGCGGCGGTGAGATATATTGAATCAAAAAAACGGACTAAAAGTTTCTCTATGCTTCCACATCATCATCTATTTCTTCCGCCTCAACAAAATATTATATATATATATATTTATTTTTATTTCAACATAATTTATTTTTAAAAATACATTTAAATAAATATATATTAATATATATATTATTTCGTAGAAAATAAAATTTTTTATAATAAAAAATATAAAAAATTAAAAATAAATAAATACAAAACAAAAAATAGGAAGATTTTGTTGGGATTCTTTCTACAGCAACTCAAATTATTTTATTTTTTTCTTTTTAAATTTAATAATGCCACGTTTGCAACCATGCGGATGGCCTAAAAGTAGTACTCGATTTCTCATTCCAGTATATTTGGGGAGCAGAGAGCAGTGTAAGTATATATAGTAGATCGAAAGGAGATCATATATATATATATATATGTATGTATGTATTGTTGAGTGTGTGAGTGAGTGCATGCAAGAAAAGAGCAATATAAATAGTATTATATATATTGGGATGGTGTTAACTAATTCCTGGGTAGATGTAGAACTGCAGCCTGCAGGCGCATGACAACGACCTTCCCAATGTTGGAGGAGGAGAGGGACCAGTTCCACTTACCAGTAATTATACTAGTGGGGATCATCGTCATAAATAATACTCCCTCCCTCCTAGATATCATGTCCACGATGCCGTTTCTATCCGTCTCACATACTATGTCACTTTTTTTTTTAAAAAAAAAATGATTACACACTTTAATCTCATTTTAAATTTTAATTTTTTTTTTAATTTTAATTAAACTAATCAGTTATCTTAATCTTAATTTATAATTATTTATATTATAGGATAATTATTTTCACTGATACATTCTTAATTATCTACTGATAATACCTCTCCTAAAATACCATGTCTACAGTGTAGCAGACACGGTATCTGGGACGGAGGGAGTACTACTTTCATCATTTAAATATATTTTTATTTTTATTTTTTTGTGTTATAAAAATACTTTTGTTTTCTTTCTAAGTAAAAAATTATTATATTTTTGTATTTTTTTTTACTATAAAAAAAGTAACCATTATTACTCATTTTTATTAAAATTTGTGTCCGATCAAATAAACATATATTTGTATGACGGAGGGAGTATATACTTGCAATATTTTTTTTATTTGTCTCAAATTTACTATAGTATTTCTATATTTAGTAATAATTAATTATATTTATATATATACATTTCATTTTATCATCTCACATCATCTCCAAATCATCTCAAATTACCCTACTTCATACTATCCACCTAAATTTTCATGTCGAACTCGTATATTGCACAGTGTTTGAAATAGAGGAGTACATAACAAATACTATATATATATATATATATGCTGCATGCATGCTCTATATATATAGAAGGACAGCTCATAGCAGAAGCAGATTGAACAATTGCTCGGACCTTAATTAATAGAAGGCACATATTTTAAAATATTATCTAAGTTTATATTTTTTCTTTTTTCATAATTATCCTATTTAATTTTAAAATTAAATTTTAAGTTCTAATCTAATATTTTTCTTCTATCTCTTTTTTTTTCTAACCACGCTTCACTCTATCTTTTCAAATTTAATCGTCGACTACACTTTTTTACCTTACGCATGTCGCATTGCGCCCACCAACTCAGACCAAACCCACTTCACATTACCTTTTATTTCTTTCACCCTCTTTCAGTCTTTCTCGCTTTTCTTAATTTCCAGATAGACGTCTTTCATCCTTTTTTTTTTTTTCAAATTGACATTGTCCAAACAGCCACTTTTACCTCTTATCCAATCGATGTCAATCAGTGATATTATTTTAAAAATATATTTTAATCATGTATTTATAAGACTTATGATTTATTTTCACTCGGACCTAAAAAAAAGTCTACGATGGTCGGTATATATACTACCTACTACCTCTCTATATATATATATTGATCAATATATCAGCTGCTGCTGCTTAAAGTGCAAAAGAGGTAGCTTGCAAGTGTATGTATGTAAGAAAGCAAAAGCAAAGCATATATATATATATATATATATATCGGTGTCATATATATATATATATTGGCGGAACAAAAATATATATATCAGTGTCATATATACAGTGGCGGAACTAGAATATTAACAGAGAGGGAGGAGGCAAAATTTTTATACAATTTTTTTTATTTATAAAATAATATTACTATTGTCCACTTAATAAGTTTATATTTATTTTTTGCATACTAATATTAAATAATAATTATTACATCAAATATAATCCAAATAAAAAATAATAATCTTTTTAATAGTAAATATTGATATATTATATTTTGAAAAAGAAAACCTAATGCAGTTTCTTATTAAAAAAAATCGAACACTTTAATATTTTTATTATTATTTTTATTTATTTTAAATATTTTCTATAGATTATATATATATTATTTTTTTAAAAATAAAAAAAATAATAAAATAGAGTAAAAATAGAATTGAAATGGGAAGAATGGGCTGCAGCCCATCCTTGCTTCTAGGTCCGCCGCCACTGTGTATATATATATATATATTTATATATTAATGAAGTTGGAATTAAGTTATTTTACGAGTGTACTCTAACTTATAACTTATAGGTAAACATAATGACAAGTCCAATTTAGACCATTCATCCCATAAAAATTATCCCTTTGACTGTATTGACTAAATTTTATAAAAAATATAATTAGTAAAAATATAATTAGTAAATAGTTAAAAAATATATTATTTCCTCCGTCCGATATAAAGAGTAATAAATGCTTGCTTTTTGTACGTAGATTTTTTAATATTAGTATTATATTTAGTTGTAGTAAAAAGACGAAAATATGTATTGTGTAATGTAAAAGTGATGACATTTATGTAATATATTGTAAGTTGAAATGGTATTTATTAGGTTATACAAGTAGTACAATTACTAAATTAGAAAATTGTTAGGACAGATAAAAATAGAAAATGGAATCTGGGACGGAGATAGTATTATTATATAATATAAATTATTATGAATTAAAATTAAGATGATAGTGTGTTGGGTTGGCTTCCCAGTCAAAGTTGACACTATGCTCTTAATTTTTTTTTCCAAAATATTACATTACATGAGACTCAATTCAAAATTTCTTTAGAAATTTTATTTTTATTTTTCTTCTTAGGGTGTGTTTGTTTGGGGGTTTGGATTTTGAGTTGGGATTCGAATAGTAAAAATTTTGAATTTGAATAGTTGTATGATGTGATATAAATAGGTGATGATGTGATGTTTTGAATGTAAAATTGATTTTTAGTATAATATAAAAAATGAAAAATAGGTGTTTGATTTGATATTTTTGGGGGGAAAATTTTGGATGAATAGTGAAATTTTATCCAAATCCATCAAACGAACACACCCTTGATAAACAAATATATATACATTCAAAATCTCCCCTCTATGTTAATCATAAATAAATATATATATTTTTTATTTATTTGTATTATATAAATTTTTATGATTTACAAAATGATATTCATATTGTATATATTATTAAAAAAATTCAACATATTTTAAATTTTTTAAATTATATATATTATATCATAAATCATTAAATAAATCAATTCCAACTCAACTTCCAACTCAATAGTCCAGCCGGTAAATAAAAATGTATCAGTAAAAATATTTATTATATAATACAAATAATTATAAATTAAGATTAAAAGTAAACAAGTTATAAAATTTTAAATATAATTAAAGTGCATAATTATTATTTTTTTAAAAAAAAAAAAATTATGTGGGAATGGCAAATAAAAAAATAAAAAATGACATTTTATACCGGAGGTGATGAGAAGTATTAGATTTAGTAATTGTAAAGAGTGAAATGTATTATGGTATTTTGATAATTACAAATAAATTGAAAATTTAGTAGAGGGACTGTATATTTAAATAGGAGAATCCTAAATGATAAATAAAACTGAAATAATATATTAAATACATTATTATAAATACAAAATTTAAGAAATATGTAATTAGTAAATAAATAAAAATTATATTAATAAAAATAATTATCGTATAATAAAAATAATTATAAATTAAAATTAAAATAATTAATTAATCTAATTAAATTTAAAATGAAATTAATATATATATATAATTCTTTTCTTAAAAAAATAGTATAAGATGTTTAAAGTATTGAATTGACAATATAGACCCAATTTATTGTATTATAAATACACAACATTTATATTGGACTTGTTTGGCCCATCTTTTAAAACCCAATTTTATTTTTCAAAGCCCTCACTTTAGGTTTAGAGCGGCCCTAAAGTATGAAAGATGCATTACTGGGTCTTTATAATATAAAAAAAAAATAAACTAATTCAATTTTTTTTTTTTTTAGTTTCGATTTTTTAATAGTAAAAAATTGAATCAAATACTAATTTTGTCCGTTACAAAACAATAATTTTATTTTCATAAATAAATAAAACTAGTCATAAAAGGTAAAAAAAATTATTTTTTATCCACTATCAATACAATATCAATATTTAATAAATATTAAATCTCGTGTCAAACACAACCCAAACTATAGTTTTAGGACGAAGGGAGTAGTTATTTGATGTGATATAATAGATCGATTAATGTGATATTTTGAATATAAAATAAATTTATAATATAATATAAAAAATAATAATTATTATTTAATTTGATATTTTTATAAAAAAAAATTGAATAATAAAAATCTTTATGTAAAATTTACGAAAGAACAAAATAAAAAACGTTTTCAAAACAAATGTAAATACATATGTTTGTATGCCATTCAATTCTAGAATTTTCTTTAAAATATTACTATATAAACATTTTTATTGAAAATATTATATTCAATAATTACTCTATTTTAAAAACAAAAAATTAATTAACATAACAATAAAATAATAAAAGAAAAACAAATTGAGAAACACGATGTTGTTTATTTGGAGTTTGATTTTAATTTTTTGTATTACGTTACGTATCTCTATACAAATATATTTTTGTCTTATATATTATATTTTTTATTTTGATTTTTTTCACATATTAGGTTATATTTTAAAATAAAAAATATTTTATTTTATTATATTGCTCAAAATTTTTTAAAAATAAATAAATATACCCTATTTCTAATCATTCTTAAATCTTAAGAGTGGATGGAACTTTATTAATAAATATTTATTAATAAAACATTTAAAAACAATTTCTGAAAACAGCGTACCTATTATCAATTTCTGCCCTGACCGATTCTTCCTTCGCGTCGTCGTCTTCAACCGGCACTGTTGAAAATTGTGAGTTCGGTCCCCATTTTCTATGTTTAAAGCATTTGAAGCTATTTTGACGTCTTGCCTGTTTTGCCTTTGTAAATTCGATGTATGAATTGCTGCGTTTTTTTAGAAAATTTTTGGTGCAAATCGTTTAGATATCAGTCTAGTTGTACCAATTCATACTCGAAATAGTTAGCTAAATTCTTCGAATTACACCACTTGGGCGATCCGGATGGAAGCTATTTTGGACCCTTTATGATTTATGAATAGACCTAGGAAAGATTGATTCGCTATTAACATCGTATCGTGAATTGCTGTCGGATACATATATTTACCGGCCGAGTTAGTGAACCAGGCGTGGTGTATCTTTGTCCATGAATGAATTAGAATTTTGGATTAATTCAGGAGTAGTCTTAAAATAAATGCAATTGGAAGTAGTTAGAGATTAGGGTTTTTAATTTGATTCATAAGACTCGAAACTAGCATCCAAATGAACTCTGATTTTTGCTTTGTTCTAAGTAAAAGTGTCAATGTGAGGATATTGTATTAGATGATTCACTATCTGCTCACCATTTATGTTATGTTTTACTGATTTCTTTTACTTGGAGCTAATTTTAGTTTGTTTCTCTTGTATCGTCTCCTCTTTTTTGGTATAATTGTTTCTAAGAAGCATTTGGGCAGCTATGGTTTTATCTCCAAGCACAATAACTGTTCTGTATCTGTTTGCATTTTTACTTGTTTCATTTTGTTCAATTTTAAATTCTTTTCCTGGAAAATGCACGAACAACTATATGAATCAGGCCTTCAATTGGGAATATAAATATATGATATGTGTGTTTTGAGATGTTTTCCGGGTTTGAGTTGGACGTGATGCTTTAAATAGAAAATAGGCATTGGTTGTGATGGTTTTCGTAAGGGGAAAAAGATACTTTACTCGGAATTGCATATTGCGAACGCATAATTGAAATTTGAGAACACAAACAAACACATGGGACTGAGTTTATCTTTATGCATTTGATTTGCACTCACATGTTTTACTCGTTACTCGTAATTCGGTTTTAGCATGTTGTCCTGGGGGAGTGCAAACAGCTATGATGAACTATAAAGACATGTAGTGAATTGCAGAACATTTTAATGAATATCTAGCCAGCTGAAGTGTCATGCTCTTATGCTGTTATGGTTTTTTGTTTTTTTGCCACTGCTCATCCATCTTTGTAGGTCAAGTTATTTTCTCAGCTTGATGATATTCTTACACCTAATGGTCATTTTTGCATTATATGATCAGTCATGCTCAGCTTGACTATCTCGATACATGGATGAAAGTGATCAGGGTTGAAGGCAATTTCCATCGAATTGTGGGTGTCTGTCAGGTATGCTTAACTATTGATCTTCTCGTTTCTTAGATGCAAATATATATATATATATATATGCATCTGAAAATGTCTGGATTTTCACTAAGTTAAATGTTACTACTTATTGATTTTTAAAAATGAAAACGAGATTTTGTTATATTTAGTGATTGAATTGTGTGATGGACATAGGAATGAGAAAATCTGAATAATCTTTGTCGAAATTAAGGCATTTCGGAAAATTAGTGTAAGTAATGCAGTTGGTTATAAACCTACGGCTAGTTTAATACCTATGGCTTCTGCAAGAGATACCAAATCATTCAACAAAGTATCTGCATTTATCGATTTAATTGACCAATGTTGGAAAATACGCAATCTTTAATTAGTAAAGTACATGAATTTTGCTGTATAACTACGGTGTTTGCAAATCCCTTTACATCGTGAAGCTGTATCAGCATCTATTGATTATAATTGATTGATGAACAAATCTACGGTCGAGTCGTTCCTTTAAAAGAGAAAAATACATGAATTTTGTATATCTCTATTTATGTATATTCTAAGGTATTTATGAAGTTTAAATTCTTTAACCATTGTGAATCAATTTCCCCTCTACAGATCAACTTGTCGAAACATGACAGTGCTGAAGAGGTACGTGTTGAAACTTTTCATCTCATTGAAGTATATCACCGCAAACGTCGTCGACAGGAACAACGGGCGCATAGTCGCAACGGCTTCAACCGTGGAGCACTCTCTAAAGAGAACACTCGAATGCAGCCGCACTTGCAATGCAAAGGCAGCCGCGGTTGTGGGCGAGGTGCTGGCGATGAGACTTCGAGTGGACGGCCTTGAGCAGGGGCAAGGTCGAGGAATTCACGTCAATGTCAACAAAGAAATCGAGAAAAAAGGTCTCAAGAACAACACCAAGGTTTGGGCTATCGTAAACTCCCTGAAAAACAACGGCGTCAAACTCGTTCTTGATGACGCGGATGACAACGATGCTTCGGTTTCTAGCTCTCCTTACATATATCGTCAAACACAACATAGGAAATGATCAATGGATACTTACAATGTTTTTGAGGTCTTAGGAATGATGAATACTGTTGTTTTAACAGTACATGTTTATATCCCGATGTTTTATCGGCGATCGGGAAGGTTGATCCCTTCGAAAACGAGAACACGAAGTTGCTCGTACGGCTTAAGGTTAATGGGTACGATATATCAAAAATGCAGGATCAAATTGCAAATTGTACCGAAATTTTCGGTATGGTATTAAAATTATGGTATCAATATATTGAATATTAATATATCAACCCTATTTTTTATAACATGCGCAGGATTTCGTCAATTTGATATTTTTTCCAACTCCTATATATTAGTCTGTGTAGAGTGTAGACAAAGCGTAATATAATGGCACGTTTTTAAAGTTTATAAGTGAAGTCGTGGTTATAAGTGGGCACGATTTTGGAGTGAATATTTAAAAGTCTCATTGAAACCCCAGAAAAGGAACTGAGAATCAGAATCAATGGCGGCAGCGGGGAGCAGAGTGACGCTGCCGATACTACGAGCGAAGAATACCTACGTGATAACCGAAAGCCGCCGCCGATTTGCGTGGATTTTGAGCCGCCGCGGCTCTTCTTCGAGCTCGTCGGAATCTGACGTGTGTCTGCTTCAGAAGCTTCTTAAGGTTCCCCTCTCTGGAATCAAAGCAACTCTTGACTCAGAGCTCGGCGGCGAGTCAACCGAGTTTCCATGGGCAGCTCTTCTCACTGCTCTCAGCACCTCCGCGCCGCAGAAAGCTAATTTGGTAATCACATTGTTCGTCCTTCTATGTTGAAATGCATTTATGCTTTGAATGAATTCAACTAAATCATTTGTTGATAGCTAGTTTGATTTATGTTATATGATTATCATTCAAATTTAAAGGATTTAAGTTCTAAAATTTCGTTCAATTTTTACAGAGAGAGTTTTATCTGTATTCATTCTTTTATTCCATTGAGCTTTAAATATGAAGAAAATTTAATTGGATTGTGCAATCTTTTACATTGAAGTGTATCCGATGCCAAATTCTTTGTTTGTATAGACAGGTTATTGAATGGAAACTAGAGAAACTGACAAAGGGGAATAATCAAAACCAAGAAAGTTATGCTCAGTTGATATTTTTATGTGAAAAGATTAGAAATCTCCCTATTGCATTGCTCATTTTTACATCTATGGAGGCTCAAGGAGTTGCACCTACAACATCAGTATTCAATGCCCTTGTCTCCGCGAGCTTATCTTCTGGTAATTTGCTTACAGCATTAAGTTTGTTCGAAATAATGAAGAATTCTGAGGGCTACCAGCCGGATGCAGATACTTACAATCACTTTATTTCGGCATATGCAAATATGGGAAACAAGAATGCAGTTGAAGATTGGGTAGTAACTAAGGAGAGTTCTGGATTTCCAGTTGATGATGTTCAAACATATGGTTTTCTCATTCGTTGTTGTATAAAATCGAAGAATTTTGAGGATAGTGAGAGGTATTATAATGAAATTCTGTTGGCTGGATTAATGCCTAATGAATCCATATTTCATGATATGCTCTTGATGTTTTGCCAGAAGAAAAGGTTTAATGAGGTCAAAGATATTTTGAAATTTCTGCGACATAGCAGATGGAAGATTGATTGTAGTATCGTCAAAAAGGTTGTGAATTTGTATAGTGAATTTGGGCAAATAGACATGTTGGAAGAATTGCTAGTAATTTTGTCGGAATCCAATCAAATGTCAGAAGTTCTTTCGGTGGTCCACTGTTCAATATTGAGAGTGTACGCAAGAAAAGATAGATTAGATGATGTTGAGTACTCTGTGGGGAGAATGCTAAAGCAGGGTATATCGTTCACTTCTGCAAAAGATGTTGAAGAGATAATTTGTTCTTATTTCCGGATGGAAGCTTATGATCGATTGGACTTGTTTCTGGAACGTATAAGAGAATCATACGAGCTTACTAGGTCCATATATGATTTATTGGGCGCTGGCTACCGACGGGTAGGCCTATTAGAGAAATATAACATGCTGGTGAATGAGATGAAAGTTGCTGGTTTTGCATAGCTTCTTTCACATGGTTTTCAATGTGGCGTTCAATGGGACCATCCGTGACCAGCTTATGCGAAATGAATCGACTGATTTAAAGGTATTTCTGATCCACCAGAACTTGATCACTGGTGATACACATCTACAGATTGACTAATAGCTACATCATTTTAGCTGAGTACTTGAGTTGCAACACAACATAGTTCTAAAAATTTATGTTCGTTAAAGGTTCTTAATATATTTATAGTTTAGTTGAAATGCTTATTTCATGTTTTATTGCTTGATAAGATTGTTTCCTGTAGGGAGATGATGTCTTCCGTATTTCGCTAACGGAATATGTGGGTGTAATTCTTTGTTTAATCTGGAACACTTTGGTGTGAGAGAAAGAACGGAAATTTTAGTTAGCATGAGCTGGCTATGTCTTTACATAATTGCATCCTGAAATTACAACCTTGTGTTCCACATTGTTTTCTTCATTAATGTATCGACACAAAATTCCCTATATTGTGTACTACTGGTATATATTGATTTAAGTTAGATTATAATCGATTCTTACTTGAACTGATGCATGTTACTTGGGGAAAGAAGAGTGGTCATCTAAAAACCTTTCACTAATTGTTATTGTCAAACACATTAGATCTACTCTGTAGCATCTAAATCCTCAACTTGCCCGTGATTTCTTACTAATCTGGCAACATAATAATCATGTCTCATATTCTAGATCTAACTACTCCACACAATGTTATCCTCAGGTAGAAAAGGCAAACCGGAAGACCCCCTAGGCTTCACCTTGAGAACCCACAAAGCCAAATGCTGGGAAATCGAAGAAGCCATGCCCAATAGCCACACAGCCATGGCTTCTGTTCTTGACCTATTGGCTTTCACCAGGGAAACCTAGTAAGCCACTGTCTTACATATCTTGTGTTGGTACAACACTGCATAACAATTCGCTAGCTGTATTCCTTTTTCTCACTGGCCTGTTATGCAATTCGTAACATTGCCATCATGTATCCCGGCTTGGATATACTGAAATTGACTGTGTATTTCAGCAAAGTCAGTTTTAATTTCGCCTTGCTATTTATGCCTTTCTCAGCCACACACTCTAAAATCATTTTCTTGATCACCACAGCTTCATCAGAGCTGGAAGGCTGTATCAGTGTGTTCCCTAACTCTCCTTTTGTAGCAATTGTTTTTAACTGTTTAATCATTAAAAGATTGAAACCTTCTGATTTCATGGATGTAGGAAAGATAACTTGCAAGAGTGTATTGTTGATTTGACTTTAAATGTTGAGGTTTGTATTTGGGTTTAAATTGAATGCTTGGATAATATTTTTGTTGTTTTGCTTTAACTGTGACTATGTTCGACTTATGGGGATGATTACTGTGCTGACAACAACACATGCTATATATCACATAAAAGTACCGTGTTGTTTGTTTATATTTGTAGGAGTGCTGCATAAATATACTTTCACCGCTGAAATAAAAATCAATGGTAGCACGTGTTGTGTTAGATTACGGTATGTTAAACTTTTGCCCTATAAATATGTGTGTTGTATGTTTTTATCTACATTGTGTTGAGTTATAAAATTCAGCACAGTAACAACTAACTCCTCGACTTGTATATATCGTTGGAATTTCTATGCGATGTGAATTTCTTTCAACATAAAAGTGTGATTTGGACTTATTATTAACCTTTGGAAATCAAATTCTAATCTACTTATATTCTTGAAAATGCATTAAGCATTGCTGAATATATGTTTCCAAGAACTGATTTTGTAGTTTGTGTCCTTACGTTGAGTTTTCAATTTTCTACATAAATAATATATATATATATATAATATTTTAATGAGTAAAAACCATCACAAATCCCACTTCCTTTATGTAAGGATACGTTATAAAAATAGAGTGGATATAAAAAGGAACTGGATTCCTTACCACAAACACATAATTAAAGAAAGAATATTCCCATACATGAATCAAGAACAAGAAAAATAATAGAGATAATATTCCCATTAAGCAAGTAGAATAAAGAATTACAGAAATAATAATGTTTGATTTCAATAAACTAACAGAGGTAGGCATTGGTTATGGCTGGCAATGACTCAATGAGGAATCTCCAAATTTGGTTCTTTTTGTTTTTTTAAGCCAACCACTTTCCCAGAATCTCTCCAAATTCAACACAGCAAGCTTTAAATACCAACAACAATGGCGACCCTTTAACAAAAAGAAAGAGCAGACGAAGAAGAAGAAAGATGGGTTCAAATTATTCATTCTTGACTAGTTGAAGGAATATGCTGCTAATCCATTTTTGACTTATTTCTGCCATTTGGTTGTGAATTTTTATTTGGGGAGTACAGGATCCGGGCCTTCCGGGGCCCGATTCGATCTGCCCAAATCGGGTCGGGTACGGAGGGTTCATGTATTTGATCACGCCTTTGTACCAAACAACCACAGTTTAGGAGGAGCAAAGAGAAATTGGCAGTTGAACCCTAGAGAGAGAAACAGAGAGAGAGAAAGAGGAACGATGGTGTTCTACTTCAAGGCGCGACCGGAGGAAGGAGACTACACCATATTCATGGGGCTCGACAAATATGAGAACGAGGAGCTCATCAAATACGGCTTCCCCGAAGATGTCTGGTACTGTTTTTTTAATTTCGTGCTTCTTCCTTTTCTTCTTATTGTTATTTTTGAAATTCTAGTCTCAATTCGGTGAAATAGATCTTTAATTCCATCGTTTGGAACTGATCCTTCCAATTTTTTGTTTCTATAGTGAGAATTTCAAGCATTTTCGTTTGTGTGTTTTACCTTGATAATGATAACCGCCGTGAAATTCTGAGGATGGAATTGCTTCCATGGCGATCGTTTAGATTGAGCAAGAATTTTTGTCGTTTGAAATTGCTGGACGAAAACTTTGATTTCTGTAACTAGGGATTGATTCGGAACAGAAAGCTCTTCGATTACTGTTATAGATATATATTATTGTATGATTTGGTGTTGGCTTATTTCAATTCAACTTGGCTGATAAATTGAAGATTTGATGTTTGTATTATTATCTTCTTCAAGAATTTGCATTTGCTTATTGATAGATTTTGATCATTCGCTCGTCACGGTTCTATTAAAAGTATTTTAGAATTGTAAAGATGTTTCTATCTCTATCTATCTGGTTGAAAGTTTAAAATCAATATGTTCTTCAAATAAAGGCTCGAACAAGGGGAATAATGGAATATCTCTTTGGAATATATATACTCTGTTTTGAGTCTTTCGACTATCTCCAATTCAAAGATTGTAGTACGGGTTTGCAGCTCCTGATCCATTCGTATTAGCTTTATTGATGGTTGCCTAAACTTAATCTTTAAAATACCGAAGGGTATTTCTGAGCTTTGCATTCTTATCCGACCATTGTTACGACTTACATATTTCGTTCATCGCAGGTTCCATGTGGATAAAATGTCTTCGGCCCATGTGTATTTGAGACTGAACAAAGGTCAATCCGTCGATGATATACCCGAAGGCGTGTTGGAAGATTGCGCCCAACTTGTTAAAGCAAATTCGATTCAAGGCAATTTTTTTTTGGGAATTGAATCTTACTTGGCTCAAAGTCGTTGAAGCCAGGGATTTACATTTTATGCAATTGGTCGTATGATTTTGTTGATCTTGCAGGAAATAAGGTAAATAACATCGATGTCGTTTACACTCCATGGGCAAATCTTAAGAAGACTGCCTCGATGGATGTCGGGCAAGTTGGTTTCCACAGTTCAAAAATGGTGAGCTTCATCTTTATTATTTTTTTGTACTGGTTTTTGCTCGGTAGCTTGAGGTCTGTGTTTCGCATTCTTCTCATGTTTCTTTCATTTGATTCGGTAGGTACGTACTGTGAAAGTGGAAAAGCGAATAAACGAGATTATTAATCGCCTGAACAAGACAAAGGTCGAAAGAACGCCGGATTTGAAAGGTAAAGATTTCAACATATGCTCTGCTGTCCCCGAAAACTATTTTTTTCGGCTGTCAAGACATCAGAATTTCTAGCATTTGGTTGTCTTTATGATTACAAAATCGTTAAGTGTGTTTTTCTTACATTTAGCCGAACGAGAGGCGGTTAATGCAGCTGAAAGGGCCGAGAGAAAACAACATCTCCGGGAAAAAGTAAGTCTTAATTCTTTTTTCGATCGAATTAATTGCGAACCTGTTTCATGTAAATTTGTGATACGGGCCGAGCTATTCAAAAGTAGATTTGTGTCGGATTGAATACTTTAAACGGGTTAAATTACTCAACTTTAATCCGACCCTTTTATTATCGTGTCGGGTTCTTGTTGACTCGTGTTGACCCATATACATAATTAAGTCGCAATTGTTTATTCAAATTAAATTGTTTTTTATTATGTTGTCGTGATATGTTAATTTTTATTAGTTCGAGCGTAATGTGTACAATGAATTTGGTTGAATTATTTAAAATTGAACTTCTATGAACAAATTATTAAATCATAATTATTGTACATATATAATAAATATTAATATATTATAATCGAATTGTCGTGTCGTATTCAAGTTGAGAGCCTCAATCCTAATCCCACTCGTTCATTATCGTGTCGGGTTCGTGTCAACCCGTATAAATTGGGTTGAAATTTTTGACCCAAACCCAATTATTTCGTGTCGAGTCAGTTTTTGCTAGCTCTATTCGAAAGCAATGCTAGTTAAGCTCGACCTCGACAATAAGATACTCAAAAAGCATATGTTCGAATGGTTTTGACCCCTAAACAAATCTATAGAGCGATGGGGTTGAACATTGTAAATGTTACCAACCATTCAATTTTTTTCCGAAACCCCTTTTTTGCAGAAACGGCGCGAGGAATTGGAAAAGCTCGAAAAGGAGAGGCAAGCTGAGCTACGGAGCTACAAACATTTGATGGTAGCCGACAAAATGACATCTAACAAAGACGTAGCTTCTACCACCAAATCCTTGCAAGAACTCGAGGAAGATTTCATGTGAATATGTAAGATCATCCGATCGTCTGTCTCAAATGTTCTTCCGGTAAGACTTCTATCCACAGGGTAGGGAGTCACCGGCGAGAAGATTGAGACCGATCCGGTCGGGAATTATGTGTTTGTAATGTCTTGGTCTTCTTCTTATTGTAAACTAACACATTACCCGAATACCCTTTGCTCTTGAAGATTCATTTCATGGAACTTCTCGAGCAAAGAATTGATGTTGGGGATATGTGTTTTTTGTATCATCAAACTTGGACAACGATGATTGTGATTAATATTGGCTCTAATTTTGTTCATTCTATTCAAGTTATAGAGCCATCTTTTAATATATTAGTAATAACATACGATATTATTATTTGACAACATACTATTTATATTAATAATATAAATATAACACATGATATAATTTTATACATATATGCAACAGCTGGCAATGGGTCGATTCGTGTCGGGTTGAATATTTTAAACGGGTTAAATTATTCAATTCTAATTTGACCCGTTTATTATCGTGTTGGATTCGGATTGACCCGTTTATTATCGTGTATGATTTGGGTTGACTAGTGTTGATCCGTATACATAATTAAGTCAAATTTTTTTGATTTATTGAAGTATTTAAAATTGAACTTAGTTTAAATTAATTTATGAGAAAATTATTAAAGTATGATTATTTTACATATATAATGAATATATTATAATTGGATTGTCGTGTTGGATTCGAGTTGAGTCTCAACCCTAACCCGACCCGTTTGCTATCGTGTTGGGTTCGTGTCAACCCGTATACATAATCGGGTTGAAATCTTTGACCCAAACGCAATTATTTCGTGTCGAAAAAAATTAAGTAAATTGATAATTAATTAATAATTAATAAAATATATTGATAAAATAATTATAAATTTATATTAAAATACAAAATAACTTAATTAAACTAAAAAGAAATTATATATTATTAAAAATAAAATAAATTATATAGAAAGAAACAAAATAAATAAATTATGTAGGACAAGAAAGTATATGATATGCGGCGCCGTATTAGAGATAATTACACTAACTATTAATGCTGCAAACAACAATCATTGCACTCTGTTGCTTAATTTCCTAATTAGTATCCTCCCACTCTACCTCTACCTATCTCTCTCTATCTCTATGTATATTTATTAATTTCCTCAAGTATTACTAGCATATAATAATATAGGACTATTAAATTATACTTATAAAAATTTAATGATACTAAGGGTGTGTTTGATTTTGGTTTGTGATTTATTTTTATTTTATATAAGAAAATAATATTTTTTTTTTCTATTAAAAATTGTATTTAATTTTAATTTAGAACAAATAGATATATTAAATATTTGTACATCAAACAAATAAAAGGTGCTAAAATTATATTGTAAGGGTGTGTTTGTTTGAGGGTTTGGATTTTGAGTTGGGATTTGAACAATGAAAATTTTGAATTTGAATAGTTGTATGATGTGATATAAATAGGTGTTGAGGTGATGTTTTGAATGTAAAATTGATTTTTAGTATAATATAAAAAATAAAAAATAGGTATTTGATTTGATGTTTTTTGGGGAAAAAAATAGGATGAATAGTAGAAATCCAAACAAATCCCTCAAACAAACACACCCTTAGTGAAAACAAAAATAAATAAATAAATAAACTATTGCATACAATTTACACATAATTCGAATTATTATTGTTATTATTATGTTCTAATATTATTTCATCATAGATATATACACACACACGTATTTTTTAAGTTTCAAATCTTTGAAACTTCAATATGAGAACAAAGACTATATATATTAAATGGCGCCAGCGCATTACATACTTCCTTTAACTACACAATATATTATCTGTCACTAACATATATATATATATATGATTTGCCTTATTATTATTTAAGTACTTTTTACAAAATATCATACTACTATATAATAGTATTATTTTTTCATAAAATAATATATTTCAAAATTATTTTTTATTTAAAAAAATATATTTATCCGTCATTTATTATTATTATTATTTTTGTTAGATATCTATATTATTATAACAGTATATATTTTTTACTATAAAATAAAAAAATAACTATTATTATTATTTTTATTAATGTTTATGTTTGAATATTTGAACAGGATAATAAATATAGGGTGTGTCTTTTGGTTGAGTTTAAGAAAATTTGGTTTAAATTTAGTATTAAAATAATATTTGATAAGATATTTTGTGAGAAAAATAAATATAATATTTTTCGAAGAACAGCGAATTTTTGGAAAAAAAAGTAAAAAAAATTCACCATGACTTTATCTTATCTGATTTTATCATATCATCCTTTGACACTACAAACATATCCCAAAAATAAAAAACCACACATATAGTCAATTATGGTATAATTCAGAATAATCAATTAATCATCAATATTATATATGTATTATATATATATATATATAGAGAGAGAGAGAGAGAGTAAATTACCAATTCCATGGACGAGTCTTCAAGTTCCAATTAGCAGACTCAATCGCCGTACTAATTCCTTATTCCTCTTTCTTCGCACTTAATTTCAATGGCGATCACTTTCGCCGGCTGGAAGAAGACGCGCAGCAAAAGCGTGCGGTTAGGAGGCCAAGCCTACGCGCAGCCACCGGAAACGCAGTACGAACGGAATCAGAAATGGATTGCGTTGATGTGGAGAAGCTTAACAAATACAGGAAAGAAGAAGAGATGGTCGTCGTACGATCGCGACAGTTACCTGCAGAATTTTGACGAAGGAATCGAGCAGGTTGAGGAGCCAGAGTACTTCCGAAGGTCTTTCTCCGCCAAATACGCGAATCCATCGTCGTCGCCATTTCCTCCTGTTTTCGATTTGATCAGAATCAATGAAACAGGTTAGTTTTAGTTCAGTTATTTATTTTGCCGCCTCACGTTTTTTGCACCTGTCGATGTATGTATATGTATGTATGTATCTATTGTATTCCGTACATGTCTGTCTGTGTATGTTGCATTCGCGGCTGCCGAAATATTCATTGTGCATATTTAAGCGTGTGTTTATTTCATAATATTTTATATTTTTAAAAGACGTTTTTTATTTTTCATACCTTGTTTTTTCAAATTCCTATAAATATATATATATATATATATCATAGCCCCCTTGAATTTAACAAAATACTTTTTCAAATTAAATTCATAACACATTCACACTATCTATCTATTTTAATAAAAATATGGGAAAAATTTATTTTTGTCCCAATATAAATAAAATTCATCAATTTTGGTCATAATATAAAAATATCAATTCCCAATATAATCAAAACTCATTATTTTTTATCCCAATATAAAATTTTTATCAATTTTAGTCACAATATAACCAAAACTCATATTTTCAGTCCCAATATAATCAAAACTCATTATTTTTTGTCACAATATAATCAAACCTTTTTTTTTTGTCTCACCTTCAACAAATTGACGAAAAATGCTGACTTGAACTTGCAAGATTGTGCGATTTCTTCAAATATAAATATAAAGTTTGATTTATTTTCACGTCAATATTTTCCGTCGGTTTGTTAACTGTGAAAAATAAAATAAAATAAAATTTGATTATATTTGAACCAAAAATAATGATGAATTTTGGTTATATCATGACAAAAAATAATAAAATTTTTATATTGGGATGAAAATTAATGAATTTTAGTAATATTGGGACAAAAAATGATTTTTTCCCTAAAAATATTCTTCTTTTAGTAAGCCCTGTTTGTTGGTATTTTCAGATATAATAATTATTTTTTAATTTGGAATATTTTATAAATAAATTTTGTTATACTAAATTATTTATATTCAAAGCACTCCCAACGCACATTAATCTACGAAATTTTAAATTTTAATTATTATGCTAATGACTTTCATTCCTATATTTACTTGTATATATATATATATATATATATTTATATAAATAGGTAGTGATTGTAAAATTAAAGGTTGTTTATAGGCTAAGATGCAACCAACTATTTAATTTTTTTTCCTGGCTACCCTGTTTAATAAAAAAAATGAAAACGCCAATAAACAAGATAGCAAACAATTAAAATAAGTAAATACATAAATAAATTATTTGGACGAGGAGGTGATTTAAAATCTCAACTATTCTTTTTTTAAAAAAAAAAATTAAATAATATGAATTAACAATACATATATAATATATATTAATTTAATTCCATCCATGTTGAAAAGTGGCTATTTATGTGGTTAACCATGATCAGCAGCAGTGTGGGCTTACATCCATACATTAGGAGCCTAAGCCCATACAGGCAAACAAGTAAACTACTTCCAAACGACAATGTTTCCCGCAAACATTGTGCTTGAAATTCTCAAGAGGATTTGCAGTAGAGTACATATAATCCGTAGCGCAACAAATTATTTCAATAACGCAATAACATGTTCATAAAGGTTGTTAGAATACCTGATCCGCGCGATTGAGTTCATTCTGTTTCGGCGGGCTTTGGCTGTTTATTCTGGTTCTTCATTTCATCTCCGGCGACGAGAAAGAAGGCAGTGTGCCTGGCGGCAAGATAGATGAGAGGCAGCCGTGATTAAACACACGAGAAATGTACGCTGTTTAATTTGGAGGGTTTCGGGAGATTAAGATTTTACCTAAAGAAGTTCATCATTTTGGTTTTGGAATCTGAATCGATATCCTTAGTGGTGTCCAGTGCTTGCTGCATGTGGTGTAGCCACCTCTCTGCAGCTTCCCGGGTGACCGGGAAGGGCCGGTGCCGGGCAATTAATGCAGGATGGCCTATCAAAATAACAACAGCAGTTTTTTGAATACCTTTTTAGCCATTTAATAACCACCAAGAAAACAGAGACAAGATAATGTAATGACATTATTTACCACGCACTACTTCAGAATTAATGATTTTATTTCTTGCAAGTGACAAAACCTTAAAAAACAATGCGGCCGGAAATTAGGATGCTGATTAGGGCTAATCAGTAGCAAGGTAACTTTACACGCATCATATGAAGATTGCATGTTAACATATCACAAATGTTGGCGGCACGTAGTAATAATCCACACAGCAGCACATCACGGCACATGCAACATGGTAAACACAGCACTAATATATTATATGAATTGACAACATGGTAATAAAGCACACAACATGCACTGCTTTAATTTCAACCATGGATTGCATTGCAGTACTATACCATGTGTTGAGATGGGCTAACCGATAGCACAAGGTAAAATTGCATACTAACATATGATATAATTGATCTCGGCACAAGATTGAATGTTAACATAACACAAATGTTGACAACATGAAGTAATAGTTCACATCACAGCACATGCTACATGCTAAACATAGCAAAAATAAATTGTATGAACTACCAGCATGGTAAGAAAGCACACACAGCGCATGCTGTTTTATCAACAATGTGCTGTAGGCATATTACAATGTGCTAATTAGGGCAAACCAGCTAATCAAGCACGCTAACCGGCCATGCATCCCCCATTCTAAACAATGCAATGCTGAAGAAAAGATATATATATATATATATATATACATGCCTATATATGCAATTAATCCGTCAACAGATATAATAAAAGACAAATACTAACACAATTCAAACTTCACAAGTATTGACATCCAACGAACCTACCAAAGTCAGTCCCCAAAAATTTCACTTTCAAGATTAACAAGGAGCACAATTGTCATGTAAGAAAACTATATACAATTCCTCAGGCCTCAAGGGCATATCAACATCATTTTTTCCTGCTGCAAAAGAAAGAATCTAAATCTAGTTACAGGAATTGATTTTGAACACCGGAACTGAGTTTAACAAGCACATTCTTCCAAGGCACAAAAAAAGAACATAATGCTGCTAATCAGCAGGAACCTGACATCATATAAATCTAGAATTAATCTCTATGCAATACATTAACCAGGAAATGTGGATTAGGCACAGGAATAGAGGAAGGTATGCGACAAATATAGTTTTGAGCATATCTCTCTGTGATTACCTCTTCTTTGGCTGTACAATGGAGGCCCTCCCATTCTCTGTACGAAGAACTCGTATTGATTTTGAATGGCATCTTCCTTTTTGGAATTAGCAAAAATTGATCGAAACCACTCTTCCTCCTCATCATCATAAACTCTGTTATTCACAATTCCAATTCAAAAAATGAACGCTCATAATCAACCGAGTGAAATCAATAATCAACTACACTAAAAACAATCATATATCCACAAGTGCGTGAAAAAAGACACAAAAGACTTAAACCTAACTCTACAATTCCTCCGTATGAGTTTTCTCCAAAAACGCGAAGATAAACACTATCGAAACCCCCAAAATGCAGGAAACCAGATTCTAATTTCCATTTCTATATATTTCCTCAATTCAAATGTGGCTAATAACTTCCTTCCTAAACAAGTCTGCAGTCAATTCCGCCATAGATTCAAACTCGAGTCATCCATCCATGATCCATCGACAATCCAAAAATAAAAACTAACCAAAACAAATTCTCCGAAAATTCAACAGAAAACAGAACTCGAAATTCACCACGAGGCGATACCTGTTGTAGAAGTTGGTGGACAGGTTAATGAATGTCTGAAGCCCTAGCTTTTCGTAGAGATTCGTCCCGTCGATGGCGAAGGCGTCGTCCGGATGCACTCCGCTCCACTCCAACACCTTCTCTTGCATCGACTTCTGCATCTCTTTCTCAACTGTGTTTGATCGTGTCTGTTTCCACCGCCTACACTTTTGGTGGCTGTGGTATTTATAGGGTAACGGGAAGTGCGTGGAAGCCACGCTTTTTTGTTCGTAGGGATTGGACGGCCCCGATTGGCGGGGAGTTCTGATCCGGGATCTTTTAAGAATATTTAGGACTTTAGACAGTTCAGGCTCAGCTACTTGAGTACTCAAAATATAATGCACCAATAGGTTCTCTTCACTTAGCCCTTTTTTTTATGAATTGATTTTGATTTGTAGTATAAGAAATTGTATTCAAGCTATAAAATATATTATTTTAAATTAAATATTTAATTTTTTTATATTTTGTAATAAAATTTTAAAATTTATTATTTTATGTGTAATATAAAAAAATACTACTAGTATTAAATATTATTTTTTTAAAATCACAATTCTAAAACAATCCATGGGCCAACAGACCCTATAGTTTCTTTTGTGTTTAACATTTTTTTTTTTATTTTTTTAATAGTAAATATTTAAATTTAAATACTCTATTTATTCGTTTTAACGGTCTTATTATTTTATTTTATTTTTTATATTTGAATGTTAATTATTCATATATAAAAACGTAGTACAAATTAAAAGAAAATGACAAAAAAAAGTATTTTTATTAGAGTCTTGTAATATTATTATAATTCCATTTATTAAAAAAATTATACAAATATAAGGATATTTTTAATGTTAAATACAACGACCAAAAAGTAAATGAAACTCTTACAGCCGGACGGAGGAAGTATATGTTTTATGTAAAATAAATGAATATTGATGTGATATTTAAATATAAAATTAATTTTTACTATAATTTAAAAATTAAAATAATCATTTAATTTAATATATTTTTTTAAAAAATGAACAGTAAAAAATAACACAACTGATCGATATTCCTTCCCGTTCATCGTGCAGCAGCAAATTGTGAAATTTGAATTCAGTTTAAATTAAGTAATAAGAAAACCTTTAAAAAAGGAAAAAAAAAAAAAAAAGCAATAAAACTGTCAGAAGTGGGATTTGAACCCACGCTCTCTCACGAGAACCAGAACTTGAGTCTGGCGCCTTAGACCACTCGGCCATCCTGACATTTTAGTATTTAAATGTATACATTTTAATATTATCACGTTTAAATAAACTCTTCTTACTAGTCCCCTTTGTCCTTATTTTCTATTTTCATTCATTTTACGTAAATTGTTGTTTCATCTTTTAAAAATATAATTATACACTTTAATCATATTTTAAGTTTTAAATTTTATAATTTTTTTAATCTTAATTAAACTATTTAGTTATTTTAATCTTAATTTATAATTATTTTTACTAATCCAATCTTTAATTACTTACTAATCATATTTTACCTAAATTATCGTGTGTACCGTGACACGCCTAACTTACATGGGACGAAGGGAGTATCAATTAACTGTTTTTCTTTTGGATGAATTTGGAAAATTTGATTTAGCTATAGTATTAAAATGATACTACTCAGTCCGCCTCTAAGAGTTATATTTATATTTTGTGTCATTATATTTAACATTAAAAATATCCTATAATATTTTGTACAAATGTCATTCTATTAGTATTATAAAACACTAATGAAAGTATTTTTGTATTTTCTTTCTTAATTTGTACTACGTTTTTTATATAATAATTACTATTTAAAGATAAACACGCAAAAAATTAAATTGGAACCCTTAGAGCCGGACGAATATAGTATTTGATATAATGTCTTAAATACTATGAATTGACTATCTATCCTATGATGCATAAAGTTATTATGAAAATATTGATATAAATAAATATAAAGATGAATAGTATTTGTAATGTATGGTTAAATTCACACTTACTAAAAATTAAAATAAATATTTTGTATTTGTATATAAAAAAAATGAAATATATATTTATTAAGTGGACAGAAAGGGGCATGGATCATTATATGCTATAAGGGTGATCAACATATATTTATAAATATTTCAGCCTATTAATAATACAACATATATTGTAGTATTACTCAACATATGTTATCTTATAACACATCATATGATGAAATATGTATAAATATATGTTGATTATCCATATAACATATGTTGACCCGATGCATTAGTGTTTAATAGACATCCTTGAAAGCATTGCAATTTTGAGTATTTTTACAATAATTTTTGGTCCAAATGTTAAGAGTAAGCACAATGGTTGGATTGGTAAAAGATTGCTGATTTTTTGACATATGTATATATATTTCTTAATTTTTTAAAACCATTTTCATGGTTTTATTATCTGAATATATATATATATATGTAGACAGTGGCCGAACTACATGGGGCTAAAGAGGTCAACTAACCCCTCAGCCCTTAAAATATATGTATGTTTTTATGTAAAAACTAATAAAATTATGTATTTTATTGTAATTTGTTCCGTCAAAAATCATAAACTATAATTTTGTTGAAATTTTTTCTAAAATATTTATATTTTCCAATTTTTTATTTTTATTTTTGTCAAGATGTACCATGATTAAAAAAATAAAAAAAAAATGATTTTGCCCCTCCAAATTTTTACTGTTGGTTCCGTCTATGTATGTATGTGTATATATATATATATATATCATGAGATTGTTTCTTGTTTTTATTTATTTATCTATTTATTTGGTGTGACTAAAATAATTGAATGTGCCCAATCACAAGTGGTGGTGGTGGACTACTATCCATATCTTTATATTATATTATGCATGTCAACTTTTAATTGGATTTGTTTTTGTTATCCTTACAGCTGACTTCATTTACTGATTTTCTTCCTATTTATCTTTTTTTTTAAAAAAAAATTCTTAGGTCAATGCTAACCACATTAAGTTTGCATGCCATGTGACAACATTTGCCCAATTTGCTATTTTTAAGCGAATATATACTCCATTATTAAAGGGTCATTTTAGATTTTATGATAAATTAAAAAATAATACTACCTCCGTCTCACATACCGTATCTGCTACACTGTAGACACGTATTTTAGGAGGGATATAATTACTAGATAATTAAGAATGTATTAGTAAAAATAATTATTCTATAATATAAATAATTATAAATTAAGATTAAGATAACTAATTAGTTTAATTAAAATTTTTAAAAATAAAATTAAAAAGTTTAAAATGAGATTAAAGTATGTAATTATTTTCCAAAAAAGAAAAGTGACATGGTATGTGGGATAGACAGAAATGGCAACGTGGACATGGTACGTGGGACACATGGAGTAATATTTTATTAATGAGTGAAAGTGCGTAAAATGTTTTGATATTTTTGTCTTTTGAGTTTTTGTATAAAGTAATTGTACGTGTAATGAATGTTTGTAATTTAGATAAAGTTCAAAGGTATTTTGGTATTAGTGTACGATTATTTTTTCTAAAATAGAAAATAGATACTTTGAAATGAGACAGATGAAAATTGTAAATATAGTATTTTAAATTGGAACGAAAATAACATATATATATATATATATATATAAACTTAAGAGAGAGAAAAAAAAAAAAAAAAGCAGAAGTTATTTTTCGAAGTACAACCAAACAAACCCTCTAATGTTGAGAATAATAATGAAAATCTTTTTTAACTAGGGCCTCCTCAATTATTTTAGAGTTGAATGTAATCGATTGATCATGTTTGTTTGGAGATTTCAAATTTAAATTCTACTATTATTTTTTTTAAAAAATAATAAAATATATCGAACCAAATATTTTTAAATATTGCACTGAAAAAAATTATATTTAAAATATTATATTAACTTCTATTTATATCAAATGAAATATATGTTGAAATTAAATTTCAATTTTTTCTTCAAATCCCTAAAGCCGACTGCTCAACTACATCCAAACAAAATATTTTATGGTTGTCCCGTAGGAGATGGTCCGGTGGTTAGACGTTTGACAATGAGGTCATTGATTCAAATTCCCATGCTTTAGGTCACCTGTCACGCTACAATACTTTAAATTAAACAAATATAATATAGTTTTTAAATTCTTTTTTTCATCATTTTTATCTACTTTTTTACTATATAAAAGGAGAATATATATATACACACTACAATAAAATTTGTGTCCAAATCAAATAAACATATTTTTATATGATGGGGAGAATATGTACCTACATATATATATATATAACATCTCGAATTGAAGAATAAATAATAATGCACGATTCAAACAACACATATTCGTAGAAAAAAAAAAAAAACATATATTTAATAGCATATATTTTCAGAGCATATTATATAATAATATGCTGCACAATTTATAACTTCAACTTAATATGCAAATTTTACCGAACATCTTAATATATCTCTCACGCAACAAATATAAATAATATATAACATAACACGTTACATAATTATATAGAATATATATATTATGATTTGAACATTATAAACAAATTATACAGGATAGTAATAATAAAGATCAGATATTTAATGATTGTGGAATATAAATATATTTTAGTAGTATATATATGATTAATAAAATTAAAATATGTATTTAAATATTTAATATTTTTTAACCTTATGTCTCAATAAATATATATATATACAATATAAATATCATTTTATAGTATACTAACATAAATTAGTTTTATAAAAAAATTAAAATTTTAAAAAAAGAAATATTAATATACTAATCTAATAAAATAGGGAATATAGGGAATATATTATCTTTCTTATAAAAAGAAATACTAATTATTTTAAATTAATATACTAATCTAATAAAATAAAATCCTAACTGACGCCGTAGTATAATAATAATAACAAGATAAATTGAGAAGGCATCATTTATTTTAAAATAATTTATAAATATATTACAAACATTATGGAAACCTACAACGGTGTCTTGAATTACTCAACTTGATCCATTTATGGATTCACGAACTCCATAGTCAAACCTAGCTAGCTAATGTTCGCTCTGTATCGCTGTGCTCAAGACACGTACGTCTCTCTTCTCCAGTATCAATTTTATTTAAAATTTCCATCTAATTGTCATATCAACCGTCAACAATCCTTCATTTAGCTCATTGTCAACTTGATTTTGATAATGAACTCCAGGAAGAAAAGTAAAAGGTGAATTGTTTATGCACAGGATGAGCAGTTAAGTGGAATTACCAAATATTTTATTCACAAAGTAATAAATGTGTTTTCCTTTTCAGAAGAGATTTCAAACTTGGAACAGGCAATCTAGCAATAATTTAATCCAAGTTGCAGCTATAAAAATAGTTTTAATCCATCGGAAATAGTCGAAAATCTATTTGGTAAGTCAACATCTGTGAGAATTTGGATTCATTCTCTCATGTTCAACAGCATCGGTTGCATTTAATTAATATTTTTGTTCTGAAGTTGTGATTTCGAGCGGTATTTATTCAAACAGAGATTAGATGTATCTCCTCATACTGCTAACTGATTTTGTGTGAATTTTGATGAATAGAAGTTGAGAGGAAATCGAATCGAAGCGTACCGGAGACGGTTAAATGTCGGAGGAAAGACGGTCGCCGTTGACGGCGGATATGAGATCGCCGGCTCCGCTACTGTACCGCCGGCATTCGAGCGGCGAGATCAGGAACCTTGCTTCGATTTCCAGCAGTTTGTTGCCGGCTTTCGGTACGGTTGTCGGAGATGGCACCGTCAATCTAAAAAAATTCGTTATCGCGCCTTACGATCGACGATACAGGTACGCCGCCGCTTCACGTTTCCTTTCCCCCTCGCCGCTGCTGCATACATACATACATACATCTATATATATATATACACGTATTGATTTTCTTCATCGTTTACATATCTAATCTGTACGTATTTGTATGTATGTGTGTGTGTAAACGCATAACCATTTCTGTTATTGCATCTCTCTCGAAGCTTCCTTCACCCCTCACTTGCAAAAGCTTTTCTTCATCCGGATTAGGATTTACGCCATTTTTTAAAATATATATATATATATATATTTATTAATCAAAACTCCATATGAAATTGAAGATGATAAACATTTTTACTTCAAATCTAAATTCGTTATTTTATTGTGAACCTTTTTTATTTTTTTATTTTTTTCTTATCACAATATATATCATTCATCGATTTTTTTATTTTAAAGAAAATGAGGTCTGTATATGTATTAGAAATATAAAATTTTCCAATCAAACAAAATTATATATATATATTTTTATTATGTGAATAAGTGATTAACAAATTTTTAATATATTTAAATCAAGGTCTGATTAGTGTGTAGCTTCGTTGCTTAATCGATTTACTAGTAAGGACGAAACTAATGCATAATTCAATTTCTATTTCTGTAGCATAGATGCTGATGTGTCACCTGCACTAATTTATTTCGATTATTTTACTATATATTTTTTTCTACCATGTATATATTCATTTATTGCTACTTACCCCTATTTCGTAATTTAATACTCCGTTAATAATGAGGTGGTTAAGGTATTAATTGTATTATTAAGCCCGAAAAAAATCATTTTTAGTTTCAATATAATCAAAACTCATTATTTTTTTGTCCCAATATAAAAATTCTATTAATTTTAGTCCAAATATAACAAAAACTCATCATTTTTTGTCCCAATATAATCAAACCTTATTTTTTTTGTCCCACCATCAACAAACCGACGGAAAATGCTGAGGTAAAAAGAAATCAAACCTTATATTTAAATATGAAGAAATTGCACAATCTTGTAAGTCCACGTCAGCATTTTCCGTCGGTTTATTGACGGTGGGACAAAAAAATATAAAGTTTGAATATATTGAGACAAAAAATTATGAGTTTTGGTTATATTGGAACTAAAATTGATAAAAAAAATTTATATTGGGACCAAGAACGATGAGTTTTAGTTATATTGGGACAAAAAATTATACGTTTTGGTTATATTGGGATCAAATTTGATAAAATTTTTATATTATAATTAAAATTGATGAATTTTTATTATATTATGACAAAAAAATGATTTTTTAACTCTACAGTACGTAATAATAGTCAATATAACACATACTTTCATTATCATTGATTTCAGCATATGTGTCTTTATACAAACACATATGTAACATTTAAATTGTCAAATTAATCTATAATGTAGTATTTGAATTTATGTTCTGATAATTTATATATGTCCAAGTACCTTAATCATTCTCTAATAATACATATATGTATATATATATATATTTTATTTAATTATAAATTATTGTTTTTTTTAACTAACTTGATGTTACAATAATAATCCAGTTCACATAATTAATATTACTACTTGTGGATAAAAAATTTTCTTACCTGATCTTATTCAATCGTGTAGATATATTCCTTTATACCCTTATTTATAATATTTTAGTACAATATATATATATTTTTTAATATTTATTTTTTGTAAAAAAAATATAATATTTATCTACTCTTAGGGGCATAGTCAATAAAAGTAGAGAATATAATTTTGGCAATTTCTGACCTTTGGCACTACTTGCCTCCATCGTGGTGACATCATATTAATTGCACTTCCTCCACTTAATCTTCGAATCCAAAGTTGATTGTTATTATTATTTATTTATTTTTAAAATAATTATCGTACACAATAAAAGTATATATATATATATATATCTGAAAAAATATATTTTTAACAGAAGTAAAGAATCGAATATTTAAATAAATATTTATTAATTGCTTTAACATTCACCCTTCTTCTTTCTTTTTTTTTTTTTTTTAAACACAAATTTTATATTTTTATTCTTCATGCATTTATTACTTTTAATCTTTACCATACACTTAAAGGAAAATTTGTCCATTCATAACAAAAAGATAATCACCTAAAAAACCGTGTAAATATACTTTAGAACAATAGAAAATAGACGGAGAAAGTAGGATATTTTAAAATCATGTGATTGCATTGCACATTTTTTTGCTTAATAATTTAATATTTACTTATACTTTAATATTCATGTTTTCTTAAAAATATATAATATGCAATATATATATATAAGTAATAAAAAATCAATAAAAAATACAAAATATTATTTTTGTAATACTTCCATAATTTTTTTATATTACCATAAAAATACTTTAAAACTATAAATACATAATAAATATTCAATATTAATTGGTCTTTGCTCTGCTAAAAATAGGGTACAATGTTTTTAATAATAACTAAACAAGTTTTAAATAGAAAAACACATTAAAAATGGTGTTTGTAAATATATATTACGATAATTTTATTAGTATATAAAAAAATAATAATAAGAGTACAAACACAATACATCCTTGATTTTTACACTTTATTTTTTCACTATTTTGTATTTTTGTATATGTATGACATTATAAATTGATTTGTTTGAAATTTGGAATGTATATAGTAATATTCTATCATATATTTTTTTTTTTTCAAAATAATCACATCAAAATTTAGTCATTATTACTTCGTAGGAAATTTAAATAATTATTTGATATAATAAATTATTGTTACTCAAATAGCCGTGCTCCCATGTATAGGTGGTGGCAAACCTTTCTAGTGGTGTTGGTGGTTTACTCGGCGTGGGCGTCGCCGTTCGAGCTCGCTTTCCGGAAAATGTCGACTAGCGCACTTTTGCCAATTGATTTAGTGGTCGACGCCTTCTTTGGCATCGATATTATTCTAACTTTCTTCGTTGCGTATCTCGACAAAGCTACATACTTGCTCGTCGATGATCACAAGAAAATAGCCTTGAGGTAGGTACACCTCTGCCGGGCTTAGTACGGAAAAAATTAAAAATAAAAAAATCTTACAACAAAAACAACTAAAAATGATCGATGATTTATGGTGATTGATTTTCAGGTATATTTCGCATTTATGGTTCCCGATGGACGTAGCCTCGACCCTTCCGTTCCAAACTTTGTACAAAATTTTCACCGGGAGAACTTCCCATAGCGATGCTTTCGGCTTCCTCAACTTGCTCCGGTTGTGGCGTCTCCGTCGCGTCAGCGAACTCTTTTCAAGGTATGCTTATATAAGATAATTTCGAAACTTTTAAAGTATTTATGATAGTAATTTTTTAAAAATATATATAGCGTCAAATACTTTTTTTATCTTTTTTAAAAAAATATTTCATATCAAATACTAATTTTTTATTATTACGAAATCTCCAAAATTTTCAAAATTTATACCTAAAAGTAAATTCGATTGATCACATAATACAAACATATCTCAGGTTGGAGAAGGACACAAGATTTAGCTACTTTTGGACAAGATGCATCAAACTAATTTGTGTGAGTCTATGTTCGAAATTATTACTACCTCCGTCATCTAATAATGTGCTCGCTTCTTACCTAACATTTTGTGTCCGAAACCGCAACGGCGGCAAACAGGTGACGCTATTCGCCGTGCACACTTCCGGATGCTTCTATTTTTGGCTCGCCGTGCATTATCGCACAGCGGACAACACATGGATCGGAGTACAAGTTCCGAATTTTCAGGAGAGGAGTGTGTGGTTAGGATACACATATTCGATGTATTGGGCGATCGTCACTCTGTCGACGACCGGATACGGCGACCTCCACGCCGAGAACACGGGGGAGAAGGTATTCTCCATTTTCTACATGCTTTTCAACATCGGCCTCACCGCCTATTTGATCGGAAACATGACCAATCTCATCGTCCACAGCTCGGTCCGGACATTCGCCATGGTAACTAACAACAACCTTACATCAATTTATGCTGCAGATCCTGTGCTGATCCGGTTAGGTCAGCGTGGTGCTGATTTAATCGGTTTAGCATTTTCTATATGGGTGACTAGTTTATACATATTTAAGTATATGTTGTGTTATAAGATAGCATATGCTGAGTTATAATATAATATACGTTTGTATTATATAAAAATATATGTTGGTCACTTCTATTATATAGCTGGATCAGCAGCTGATCCATGGCGACGACATTGTTGTCCTAACCATATGTTGTTGTCTTAAGAGGGATGCGATCAATGAGGTCCTAAGATATTCGAGCAAGAACCGGCTTCCCGAGAGCTTAAAGGAGCAAATGCTCGCGCACGTCACGCTGAAATTTAAGACCGCGGAACTTCAGCAAGAAGAAGTACTCGAAACTTTGCCTAAGGCCATACGATCAGGAATTTCACAACATTTGTTTCGCGCAACCGTAGACAATAGCTACCTCTTCAAAGGAGTCTCCGAAGACTTCATCGTCCAACTGGTAACGTTGTTGGTGCTCTTTTTACATTCTTACGCGATGCATCGTGGGAATTCATGTTGTAATAAACGCGATCGATGTGTAACTAAACGTAGGTACCCGAGATGCGGGCAGAGTACTTCCCACCGAAAGTAGACGTCGTAATACAAAATGAAATACCGACGGATTTCTACATCATAGTCTCCGGCGCTGTGGTATGATCAATACTCTACCTCGTTGTCTTTTAAAGTCCCTTCCGGCGCGCTCAAAATCCTTAATAGTTTTCGACAAAATGCAGGATGTTCTAACAAACAACA
The DNA here is from genome assembly GCF_009805555.1 of Andrographis paniculata. Lineage (NCBI taxonomy): Eukaryota > Viridiplantae > Streptophyta > Magnoliopsida > Lamiales > Acanthaceae > Andrographis > Andrographis paniculata. Next base: position 3,585,757 of record NW_026137589.1, read on the forward strand.
ATGGGATGGAGCAGGTAATAACTGATGAGTTGTAATAATTTGAATGAAAAATAGCGATTATTAACCGAGGAATCGATCGTAATTTTGCAGTACCTGTCGAAGCTAGCCTCGCCGGAAATGTTTGGCGAAATCGGCGTGATGCTCAACATTCCTCAGCCGTTCACAGTGAGGACTAAACGACTATCGCAGGTCATTCGGATTAGCCACAATCACTTCAAGCAGTTGGTGCAGCCGCTCAGCGATGACGGGAAGATCATTGTATCGAACTTTCTTCAGGTAAAAATCCCGAAAACTAAAAACACACATTCCATCAGTTGCATCGTAATGACATTCATGGTGTTGTTTCGGATTTCAGCACTTGAGAGACTTGAAAAAGGAGGAGCTAGAGGAGATCCCATCGGCCATCGACTTATTAGGCGAATCGAATGCTGAGGTAAAATTACGCTAATGTCGACGACTTTGGGGTTGTCTTTTTATTACATTGTCTCGTGGCCTTTCCTTTGTCGATTGACATCGCCTTATTTTCAGACAACAGTGCCTTCCGGCGAGCCTCAAGGATCAGAGGGACATAGCGACGAAATGCAGAGTAAGCTATAGCTTAGATACCTTCCATTTTCTAAACTCCTATATACATTTGCGTATCGATAAGTCATTGATCATACTCGATCTTAGAGAGTTATCTTGATTTCATCGAAAATCCTTATATTAAGTCGCGAATCGAACATCCTTAAATTTTAAGTCATGAATGCTCTAGTTTTCTTGATTTCCTCGAACATCCTTAAATTAAGCCGCAAATGCTCTAGTTTTCTTGATTTCATCGAACATCCTTAAATTAAGCCGCAAATGCTCTAGTTTCTTCATTTCATTGAACATCCTTAAATTAAGTCACTTACAAGGTTAGGACACATTGTGTATTTGTCTAGGCAATGTTCATGAGTAGTTTATGCGCAATGTCGCGCACTTGACATATCGATAAATACATGCACATGTTTTGAGTATTCGACTATTTACTCAGGAAACTCGACCGTTCGTGCCCCAGGCATGCTCCCTATACGGGTGGTGCTTCACGGACACCATCCCAATAGCCGAGACGATGAGGAAGATGGGGGAAAACTTGCTCATCTTCCTAACACAATCGACGAGCTTTTGTCATTAGCCGGTGAGGAAAAAAAAAATAAAATGTGTATATGATTATTTCGTATCGTTTATAATATTTTTTGTGGTATAATTTTTTATATATATTTCTTTTTATTGCCGAAAAAACAAAAAAAAATAGAGAAGAAGTTTGGGAGACGAGGAACGAGGATTCTTATGGCGGATGGTTCCGAGGTCGAAGATTTAAGGGCCTTGAGAGATGACGATCACTTGTACATATTTTGAACAAAGCAATCGAACAATGAAATTTGTATCTTGTCCTAATCCTTGTATTGTTTACTTATGTTTTTTATTATTTTTTATTATTATTATTTTTAACGGGAGAATTCGCTGTAACTACCTAAAAGTACTGTACTTAGTAAACTTTGGCCGAACCTAATATTCTGTAAATTATGCGGGAATTCGTAGTCGCTACCCGAAAGTGCGCACTGGGTAAACCCCTAGTCGAATATAATACCCTGCAAACCAGATCCAACAGTTCAGTCACACTAAGCGAACCATATGTGAAAGGTGACATGAGGCGTCGGAGGTTTGAGTGAAATGGTTTGGCGGTGTTAAAGTGAATTTGTGATCAAGAGGTCACAGATTCAAACTCCGGTGTCTCCAAGTTCTCCTGCTAGATAGGGTATTCGGCTCGGCTCCCACCCAAACTATATTTTTATTTTTAGTTTAGTACAGTGGGTATCAAATAAAAAAATACAATATAGAAATACTCATACTATATAAATATATATATATATATTATATAGTCTTATCATTTTATAAAAGTATTAACAAGTCGACTTCTTTGATGCATCAAAGAAGAATGAGCGTTGCATCAGCCTTTTTGAATTATTAATAATAATAATAATAATAATAATAATAATAATCTTATTTTAAAATTAAATAAATCTAGTGCATATATGAGGCAATTCGTATGATAATTAGTATTTATATCATACATAAATTCAAGGCCGTCTCGAACTTTTTTTTAGGCTATGAGCGAAAATAAATTATAGCCCTACAAATACATGATTAAAATGTATTTTTAATAATATTGTTGATTGACTTTGATTAGACAAGAGGTTGAATATAACCGTTTGGACAATGTCAATTTGAGAAAAAAAGATGAAAGACAATCTGTCTGAAAGTTCAAAAAGCAAAGACAGAAGGAGGGTGAAGAAAAAGATGAGGCAGGTTTGATCGAATTGCTAGGGCAAATGTAAGATAAAGAAGTATAACGATTATAAAGAAATAAAAAAATATATATATGATTAGAAATTAAAATTTAATTTTAAAATTAAATAGAATAATTACGAAGAAAAAAAATATATACATTAAAAGTTAAAATTTAATTTTAAAATTTAATAATAATAATAATAATAATAATAATAATAATAATAATAATAAATACTATTTAAAATATAGGTCTCTATTAATTTGGGCCATAAGCAGCTCACCCTGCCCCTGCTATGAACCGCCCAGCATAAACTTCATACATTTTCATAAAATATCAATTTTATGTGCGACTCTAAAAACAATTTTTTTTATTATTATTATCAAACACGTAAACATTTAATTAATTTATAAGAACATTCAATACAAACGTTTATTATAAATATATAATAATATAATATATAATATATTTAAGTAATTCTACCATAATTAATATTGTTTATTATTCAACAAACGTATTATAATTTTATAAAACTATAATTTAAAACCGAAGTTAGGTATTATGCATCCAAATATATATTTACTACTTAATTTATAATGTACTATTTTTAAAAAATGTTCTCTTCGTCCCGCCACAGATTACCCTATTTATTTTTTTGGTACGTCCACAAAAGATGATTCATTTTCATTTTTGACAAATTTATCAATCTTAAACATATTTAACAAATATAAATCTAGATCCACTCAAAACCTCTTTATTTCTATATTTCTCCACAATTAACAAATATTTTTATCTACCTTTAAAACTCCTCATTTTTTATAAAACTAATTTATGATAATGATAAATAAATAAATATATTCTTTTATTCTTTTGTATTATATAAAATTTTATTGTCTACAAAATGATATCCATATTGCATATATTTTATTGAGATATAATTGTAAAAATATTTAAAATATCAACAACACTACACATATAAAAAATAATAAAATATTATCTTAACTTATTATCAATAACTTAATAACCTATACTACCTAAAATACCATATCCCTAACAAAAAGCTTCATCTTTCGCGGGACGGAGGGAGTATATTATAACAATAACTTTTTATACTCCCTCCGTCCCATATCTATATATTTATTTGCTTTTTGCATTGTGTTTTAGAAATATCAGTGTTATATTGGGATAAAGTACAAATAAAAGTGAAAAGATTAAATTAACTCTATTAATATTGTATTATATAAATGTAATGATATTTTTGTAGTATATTGTAAATTGGAATGATATTTGTATTGTTAAATAGATAGTATAATTATTTAAAAAAAATGAATACTTTGTTATGGAATAGACGAAATGAAAAAATGAATAAATTATTTAGGAAACTGATCGAAATATAAAACAGTGTAGAACTGATTTAATTTAATTAATACAGTATTACACACGAAGGAGAATATTTCGTTACTTGTGAGAAGATTTTATTCGAATTATAAAATGTATTGTGGGCCCAAAATATATAAATAATTAAAGAAATTATAGTAATAAAAATATTTTGGCGTTGTAATATGTCAGTGTACTAATTGTCTGTCACAGGCGGAACAGAACAATTCAGGCTTTGTTCTATGCACAAAAATCCAACGCCTATAGATTTCTTTTTTGTCAATGCTTTCCCACTACTTTATCAATTAAATAAATACTTATAATTATTTAATGTATAACTCCATCTAAATACAAGTTTTTATAATTTTAAAATAATAAAATGTTAATATTGATTTAATTCAGTATTCAAAAAAAAAAAACTTTATTTAAAGTGATTTTTTTTTTAAATATCATTATTGATGGATAATATTGAAAAAAATTAATTTATATATAAATAGAACCTTTTTCTTTTTACTAGTTAATAATAATAAATATATAGTTTAATTTCAGCTCATGTTGGGCTCACTGGGTGTCATCTGGGCCTGTTTCAGCCCATTTATCTTTTTTTTTATAATAATAATAATAATAATAATAATAATAATTATTATTATTATTATTATTATTATTATGACAAATTGTCCATAACTCTCTTATGGTTTCGAAATTCAGCGTAAATTCCCCCTCTACTTTAAAAATTGTATGGTACCCCCTTATATTTTAAAAAATATTGCATGAAACCACTTTGTGGTTTCGAAACTCAGCATAAATTTTCATTTTACTTTAAAAAATTGCATGACGCTTAAATATTGCATAAAATCCTCCTGTCATGCAAAACATATAGATAGGAAATCATCTTCTTATCACATGAGGAAAGTTTCATAGTGGTGGAGTTTCATACAACGTTTTTTAAAGTATAAGGGGGTACCATGCAATTTTTAAAGTAGAGGAAGAATTTACACTGAGTTTCGTAATCACAAGGGAGTTATGGAAAATTTTGTCTTATTATTAAATTGGTTTACTTATATTTTCATATTAATTTCATTTTTAAGTATTCAAATTATTAATTTTACTGCATTTAATACCAACTTCTCATTAAAAAAATACAACATCGAAGCAATTATTTGACATAAAGATACGAAAACTTCAAAATAAATAAATAAAATAAAATCACACTAAACAAAAATGAGGAATTTCAAATACAATGAATTGAATTTTAACAGGCTGACATTGAAATATTTTGGGGTAAAAAAGAAATGATTTCTATTTTATTCTTTTGAAATATTCTTTACTTCATGTAAAACGTGTGCTCATTTGACTGAACACGAATTTTAATAAAAGTGAATAATAATTTTTATTTTTATTTTTTTATAGTAAAAAAAAATGCAAAAGTGTAATCATTTTTTACTTAAAAAAAAAAATATTTTTTTGATAACAACCCTAAAAGAAAAGTGAGTAGAGATTTGGATGACGGAGAGAGTAACAAATAATCTATTATGTTGTAATTGAACTATATTAATAAATATATTTCATATGTCCCATTGAAAGGTTACTATATTTCCCAAAATAAGGTTACCATTTCCTAATTTAGTAATTATACTACATACTTAACATAATAAATATCATTTCAACTTACAGTATATTACACAAATATCGTTACTTTTATATTACACCATATTAATAAGAGTATTTTTGTCTTTTTTACTACAATCAAATATAATACTAATATTTAAAAATTTACGTGAAAAAACAATGAAGAAAATAATATTTTTAAAATAATGAAATAGAAACTAAAATGATCGATATGAGAAATAAAAAATTAAATATATAAAAAGAACTCAACTATAATAATTGAAAATAATTTAGTCGATCAAAATGTTATTATTATTTAGTTATATTTTGAAAGTAATGTTTATATGAAATTATTTTTAAATTAATAAAAATAAATTTAAAATGTAATTTTTTTTTTTAAATAAAAAACAATACTATTAAACTAATACTTTAGGACATGTTTCTATTTTATTTTATTTTATTTTGTATTCTAATTATCACTAAAAAATAATAAAAATAAAATAAAAACCAAATGATTTTGAATGAGTGTGAGAAAACGACAAACTAAAGGACAGTGGCTAAAGCGGCGAATAGAATAAGACGCAAGTGTGAGCTATAATGATGCCTTAACCATAGTCAGCCTAACCCTAACCCTAACCATGGTCGAACTAAACCTTACCCAATCTGACGTGGCGTTCTCACGCGTCATCATGTGTAGGGATCAAATCAGAGCCGTTGATTTCAGGGCGTTGACCAGAGTCCATGATGCGAGAAATTATTATGTATGAAAAAAATAAAAACAGTCAAGAATATTAATTGCGGTACGGACATGCGTTTAATGAGTTGTAATTAAATTTGATGTGAAGTAAAAATTAATGTTGTCTACCCTTCAATAAATATTTTGTGGTTAAGCTTCAATTTTTTGACTCTATAATAGAACTAATAATAAATAATCATGTACTCACTTTGAACAATATTTTACCTCAATTATCATCGCTCTGTTATTTATTTATTTATTTACTTTACTGTAAAATTTATCAATTTCTTAAGGAAACTACACATATATATTTTTTAATATTTACTATAAAAATATACTTCCTCCGTCCCAAACACCCTGCAACATTTCATTTTTTATATGTCCCAAACACCATTCAACATTTTTAAAAATAGGAAATAATTAATTATATATAATCTCTAGCTCACACTTTATCCGCTCACATCATCCAAATAAAAAAATAAAATATATATTTTTCTCTTCATCACATCACATAATTTCTAAATTATCCTATTTAATACTATCCACCTAAAAACTCGTGTCAAAGGACTGAGGGAATAATATTTTATTTCATAATACCTTACATTCAACAACTTCTAATTTTCTTATTTTTTAAAAAATCTTGGTTTGTATTTTAATTTTAATTTTAATAGTTTTATGTTTTATTTTGTGAGAAAAAAAAATAAAAAATATTTATATATAAAAACATGATAATTATATAGTAAAAAACTGAAATTAAAATTTGATTATTTTTTATATTCGACTCCAAGTGTTGAATGAGTCAAATAGCACATAGCATGTTGTTGATTTAATTCAGTTAGCACAAATATACAAAGGAGACAATACATAAATGACAGTACACAATAATCTAATATGCAAGACATATTTTGATAGCACATAATAATACAACATACAATATAATATATTATTAATTTTTAGCATAATAAAAATATATATATTATACAATATAATTATACAGTATTATGTTGTCTATTTAGTAGTTCAAAAATTTTTAAAACTAGCGATATTTATTTGATCAAATCAATATATTGCATGCGCCTTAACTGCAACCTAAATACTACTCCTTATGTCCCAATATAATAGTCTTGTTTATTATTTTTGTCCGTCTCAAAACAATAGTCTTATTTCCATAAATAATCGTATCACTATATAACTACCTTTACTCTTTCATTATTATTACACAATTGTCACTACCTTTTATACTAATACACTCATAAGGGCAAAAATGTTTTTTACCTATACTTTTTACTCACTATCAATATAATATCAATATTTCTTAAATCTCGTGTCCATCACAACCAGGAGGATATAAAAAAAGGTTAGTTATTATGTGTCCAAAATATTAAGTTTAAGGTGTATTTTATTTGAATTTTAACTATTACCAAATTGATATAAAAAAAAAATAATATTAAAAAATATTTCCAAATTATATGTCAAACACAACCCAATTAATTAATTTAACTGTACAAAATATTTTCTAAATTATAATATAAATACGTAATATATATTCATTCAACAACATTATTTTATTTTATTTTGTAAAAATTTCGAGCGTGTTTGCTTGTGATTTTCATTACAACCTTTTACCATTTAATCTATTAAGTTTCATAAATATATAACATTCACATATAATTTTTTAAAATAATTAAAATACATAATAATAATTATGTATTTAATTTTAGTGGTTGGGTTTTATTGATTAAATTTATTATTATTATTATTATGATTATTATTGACAAAAGCATGTTAGAATCCATGCGAATGGTTTTCAAATAATAGTTAGTTCTAATTATAATAATACTTATAGTTAAACCATGAAGAATTATGCTTGAATTGAGGTGTGAAAAAAAGAGAGAGAGAGAGAGAGAGAAAATGATAAGTATATTTTTATTATAGTGAATATTAATTATTAATATTGATTTAACAATTTTTATTATGGTGAATGAATATGTAATGTAACGGCGAAACCCTCGACCTCTTGACCGTTATAAATTCTTTATAAATATTCACATAATTATATTGATCTTTATATAACAAAAATATAACACTTCATCTGTTATTTAAATTTATTTTTATTTTTCTTCTTTGGTTGTTATTCAAATTTATTCTAGTTTTTTTTTAGTAAAAAAATGTCATTTTTTTATATATAAAAAAAAATTCTATTTTTAAATATTTTTCTTAAAACTCGTGTCCGGTCAAATGAGCACATAATTGGATGGTGGAGGGAATATGAATTACATGTAATGCATCTCAAATTTCTATTTAATTCCTAACTATAAATTACTATTTTTAAATTGATTCCTTATTTAAAAATAAAAAATCTTGAAATGTACTAGCTATTTTATGTTAAGAAATAATAATATGTTTACTGTAAATCGTGTAAACTGAGTAATGTTGAAATATAGTATTTGAAATAATAACCAAACACACCCTTAGTTACCTATCCAAATATCATTACTTTTGAGATTTTTTATCATTCAATAATAATACTAATAATAATAGACAAGAGAGAAAATATATATATATATATATCAAACTTACTGTTATACTCTATTCATCCAACATAATTTGTTCATATTTTCTATTTTTATGATAATGCATTTCAAACTTACTACTCCCTCCGTCCCACAACAAAATATCAATTTTTCCATTTTAGTCCGTCCCATAACAAAGTATTCATTTCATTTTTTTAAGTAATTGTACTATCTACTTAACATTACAAATACCCTTACAACTTATAATATATTACACAAATGTCATTACCTTTATATCACACATACTAATAAAGTTATTTTAGTCATTTCTACTTTATTCCTACTACATACCAATATAATACTAATATTTCTAAAATTACGTATAAAAAGCAAATGAATATTTAGTTTCGGAACGGAAGGAATATTATTTCTCCATCTTTTTTTGGTAATATTTTTATGTCATTTATTGTCAAATTTAGATTTAAATGTATACGAAATATATTTGCAGCATCCTCGTTGTAGTTCGAAACTAAATCAATCAAATAATATGCTAAACGGGTTATAATAATTTTAGAAATAATCAATAATTTAAGTAATGCCATAGCACTAAAAAATGGAATAAATTAGCATAATATTAAAATAAAAATATTTAAAAAAATAACATAAATTAATTAAATAAAAATTCAATATTTTTAAATAATGATAAATTTAAAATATTAAACCATTTGAAATATATCTGCGCACATTCTTAATAATTTAAAATAATAGTAGTAGTTAAAAAGGAAAAAATAAAATAAAATCATCAGGCAGTTTTGATTATATTTGAATTTATATTACTCTCTCCATTTGTTTATCCTATAATAATAGTCTCACTTTCATAAATAACCAAATCACTATAAAATTATCCCTATTTTTTTATTATTATTACATAATTACCACTATTTTTTACACTAACATACTCATAAGGACGAAAAAATTATTCATATGTACATTTTATCCACCACCAATATAATATTAATATTCTTTCGATTCTTTTGGGACAGAGACTATGATTTTTGTTATTAATTTAAAATAACTGGAAAGTACTGAGAATGGGAGTCATTACATTTTATTACTCTCTTTGTTTTGTCGTTTTGTGATGAATCATCACCCCCAAAAGGGAGGCATCAAACAAATAAAATTAAATATAAAAGTTTAAATTGGATACCTTTTCAGAGACAGATAATAATTTATTACTATTACTTATTATTTTTAATATTTAGTGGAGTATTATATAATAATTTCACATTTATGTATTTCCATTGTCCGTATATAACAGCACGTGCGTATGAAAAATAATGTATAGGCGTCTGCTTGTATATTTTCTCTACGGTACCATTTTTTGTTTAATTCTACTGGATTAAATAATTAATAAGTAATTGATAAGTATATTAGTAAAAATAATTATAATTTATAAAAGTAATTATAAATTAAAATTAATATAATTAAATAATTTATTTAAAATTTAAAAAATTATTAATTATAAATTTTAAAATATGATTATATTGTATAATTATATTTTCAGAAAAACTATTAAAAATTCTATTTTCAAAATTTAGTTTTAATTTTGTTATTATAAATTATCTATAAAAATATACTTTTTCTATCTCGATATAGGTTAGTTTGTGTCCGACATATGATTTAAAATATAATAATATTCTATTAAAAATACGTATAAAATAATTGATGAAAGACTAAAATATTTTTATTTTAAAATTATTAAAACAAAAAGATTAAATAGGTTATTGCAAATAAAGGAAATACAAATAATTAATCAAAAATAAAAATTGACAACCCAAAATCATATAGTCTATTTGTTCATTAAAATTAGTTACTTGGGTTCGGCACAAAGTTAAAAAAAACAAATATTTTATTGAAAAATGAATAAAAATAAAAAAGATAATTGAGAATATTTTTGAAAATTTAGTTATAAATTAAAGTAAATAAAGAGAAAATATAATAAACGTAGTGATATTTGTAGTAAATAAGTATTGAATGTTGGGTAATAATTAAATGTTGATTTGTTAATTCTGTCAAAATTAGTAATGTGATAAATTCAACAGACAAAATAAAAAAGAAAGTGAAAATAAATTTAGCAAACGAAAAGAGTATTACTTATTTTTTTAGTTGTCATAAAAAATATTTCCATTTTTTTTTTAAAAAAAAACTATATTATTTTTTTGCATTTTTTTATTATAAATAGCAAAAAGTAACTGTCATTACTTATTTTTATTAAAATTCATTCCTAAATATTTGAGTATACGTAATTGGATGACGGAGGGAGAATTGTTTTTCCTCCAACAATGTGTAAGTAACCAAAGAAACACACAAATCCCACTATTTCATTCATTTTAAAGATGGACAACAGAAATTTAAGTAATGAACATCTCAATCTAATAGCTACTCCTTCCGTCCCATCGGAATTGAACCCTTTGATTAGGAATACGGTATTTAAGGTAAGAATATTTAATTAGTTAATAATAATTAGTTACGATATTATTATATTATTTTTTGTATAATTAATAATATTTATAGTTTTAAAATAAATTTAATATATATGATTAAAAAAATTAAATATATGTTTAAATATTTAAAAATTATATAGCAAATAAAAATTATATGCAATATGAATATCATTTTGTAGAGAATAAAATCTTCTATAATACAAGTAAATAAAAAAAATATTTTTGTTTATTTATAATTAACATAAATTAATTTTATTAAAGATATGTAGTTTTAAATATAAACAAAAATATTTATTTTTTTGAAGAGAAAGAGGTAGAAATAAAGGGGTTTTGAGTGGATCCTACTTCATTTATGATGTTGTATGTTATGTAGTTAATTAAGTTGATTTATATTTGTTAAATATGTTTTGGTTTAATAATTTTTACCAAAAATAGAAATGTGTCAATTATTAGGGGACAAACAAAAATGAAAATAGTATCAATTATGGTAGAACGGAGGGAGTATATTTTTGTGACAAAATTCATCAAATGGAAAGTCTCATCGTAACAAAATCAGCGAAGACAAGCAACAAAATATTTTTAACGAACTAGAAAACCGGCAATGGAAGATCAAAATAAGTGTCATTTGATGCAAACTGTTTACAAAATATTCATTGCAATAAAAGAGATACTTATAGAAGCATTGCCAAAGAATTAAAAGTAAGTAAAAACAATTAAACTAAGGTTAACCAAGAAGAGTAAAACTAGTCGGCTCAAATTCTGTTTCTAAGTATGAGAGATTCTAGAATATTCTAACATTATAAAGTACAAAAACATATTCAATATCGTACATATCGATGAGAAATGATTTAATTTATTTAAATAGAATTATATATACATCTATCATTTGACGAGGTTTAACCATATAAAATATATCAGAAAAAAAAGAAGTTATTATGAATGGTAATTTTTTTTAACCATATCAAACCCTTGCCTATTCATTTTCAATACTCAAATGTGTTATGTTTAAATTTTGGCAAAATTTTTGGATGTGTTTATTTGATAAAATTATTTAAAGAGATATTTTTTATATTTAAAATATAAAAAATTATGTATAAAATATAAAAATAATGACTGTAGTTGATATATTATTTTTTTTAAAAAATGTGTACTAACACATCCTTCAAAATTTGAGGAGTATATATAAAGAAAATTAAGTATTTATTTATACTTGTTATTATTTAATATACTTATGTTTTGTCAATTAAATAAATCTTTTCCTTACAAATTAAATACATGTGTTGATTTTTTTATAATTATTATAATTGATATTTTGCCAAATAAACTAATATATTTTTATTAAAAATTATAAAAATAAATAACACTATTAATTTTGATTTAAAATTATACAAACTTACTCTTATTTTCGAAATAAATAAATGAATAAACCTTACTTTTGACTTAGATTAGTTCTATTTTTGTATCTTCTTAAAAAAAATTTATATAATGGGATGCCACGTGTCAAAAAAAATCAAAATAGGTATGATAATAATTAAACAAAGTAACAAAAAAAATACAAAAAAGGAAGAAAAGTGAAGAGTATATGAGAAGCTCACTGCTTCTCTGATTTTCATGCCCAGAGAGAGAAATATACACACAAGAGAGAGAGAGAGAGAGAGGAGTACTGCGCAAGGTTTTCTCTCTCACACAGACACACACACTCTGAAGAGAAGGGAAAGAGAAAGAGTAGAGATAAAGACAGAAGGAGGAGGAGGAGGAGGAGGAGTAGGAGGGTGAGAAGGGCATCATCCATTTTTCCAGATTTCAGTTCTTTAATTTCTCAGAAACTACCGACGAAGACGAAGGTGGGTTTCCTTTCAATTTCTTCAATTAAGAAACCTATTGATTTATTGCACTGTTCTTCTGCATTTTTTTTTTTTTTAAAAATTTTTTTTACTGTTTTCAATCAATTCCTCATTTCGCCCATTTGCTTGTTCTTCATTTCTCTGATGCATTTCTCAGCAGCTATTCAATTTTGTTTACCCTATCAACAGTTAAATAAAAAAATAAAAAATAAAAGTAGAAGAAAAACCCTCAAGAATGAAATTTCAGGGGTTTCTCTCGAAATCTTCCTTACATGGTTTTTGCCTTTCAGATTCTTGCTCTGAAATCTTCATCAGAAATATATATATATAAAACTACTCTTCATTTTTTATTTTACGAATTTAAATAATCAATCAGTCAATCCCATTTTGAAACTCAATGTAGATTAATGCAAATAAAATCAAATCCCTCAGACATTTGTTTGATTTGTAAAATGTAGGGTTTTGGTGAAGATTCTTACATCCTCTGTTTCCTGTAAGAATGCTGAGGAAGAGAGCTCGATCTTACACCAAGAATCAAAGCCAATCCGGGACAACAATGCCGCCGATTTCCACCTCGGATTCATACTCCCAATCCGATGTTTCGATCCATAATTACAAAGGAACCTCTGTTCTAAAGGTCCCGGGATTGTTTGTAGGGATCCCCGGGAGCTCCGAATTCGACTCGGTTCGAAGCCCGACGTCGACGTTGGATTATCGAACATTTTCGGGGATCGGAATTCCGTTTAGGCTCGCAAGATCGTCCCAAAACGATCGACATTTAAAGCCGTGGGATTGTACTAAAGTGGGCTTAAGCATTGTCGATTCTCTCGACGATGAGGCGAAGGAGTTGGGAAATGTCACTCGATTGTTTCGTGACGGTAAAAATATCGTCTTTGAACGGAAAATGAGCATTAGGAGTCCGGTCGATTTTGTCGAGACGCCTAAGTCTCTTCCGGCGAACTTACCAGCGTTTCGTAATAGTAATCGCGGCGATGTCCGAAAGGGCAATCCCAATGTGGTGTTTGAAATCGGCGGTGGAACGGACGAGCCCGAGAAGTTTCATGCTCGTTCGTTGGATTCGGGAACGTGTGGCTCTCGTTTATCGAATTTTAAAAGAAGTTTTGTGGGTTCGATGCCGACGAGTGAAATTGAGCTTTCCGAGGATTATACTTGTGTTCGAATCCACGGCTCGAATCCGAAGGTCACTCATATCTTCGGCGACTGCATTTTAGAATGTCGCGACGATGAAGTATTCTCGATCGAACGTCGGGATGACGGGATCGGTAATAAGGAATCTGCGGATCGTTTTTTGGATCCCGTCGACGATTTCTTGAAATTTTGCCACTTTTGTCGCAAGAAATTAGACGGAGAGGATATATACATGTATAGGTTAGTTTATTTATATCAAGAATCGTCGCGATACGGTGCTCGACTTTTTCGTTAGACTAAAAATTCGCCGTTTCTTGCAGGGGCGAGAAATCGTTTTGCAGCTACGATTGCCGGTTGCGGGCGATCGAGATGGACGAGGAGATGGAACAGACGGCGAAGCGGGATTGTCCCGAGATTCACGACGACGGGTCGAGTAACGGCAGCAGCAGCTTGTTCATTGCGGGATAGGTACGTCGAGCACAATACCGATGACGGGTGAAGCTCGGGGATTGTCGATTGTCGTCGACGAGACGGGACAGAGAGCTGTGTTGTTTTTATCTGTCATGGTTTTGTAGTGTAATGAAGGGGGGTTTTGGTGTTGTCTAAAGGGTGTCTTGTCTTGTGGTTTTGTTTTTGTTATAGAAGAGTTTTTGATGATATGTACATTGTAGCTCCCCAAACAAGCTTTTATGTTTTTGTGGGGGTTAATGTTATGTATTCCTTGAACTGAATTTCTGAGCCATATATGTATGTAATGGTGAAGAGTATTTGAATGTAATGTTTTATCTGTCTATGTCTTTGTAGACTTTGTTGTTGTCGTTTGATTGATTATTTGGGTCCTCTCCATAGCCCATTTTATTGCATTTGATATAGGAAGAGAACTATAAAGATTGAATTTTTACTAGAGAAACGAACAACTTGGCAGAAAGTATTCTGTGGCGATAATTTGACACATAACCAATAAAAGCACATACATATATATATATATTTCAACATACTTATAATACAACATATATTATATTATAATTCAACATATGTTATTTTATATTGATCACTCATCAATGAACACAGGATCTTCAGCCTCTATCTATCTATCTATCTATCTACATACACATATATATATATTCCAACATATTTATAATACAACGTATATTATATTATAATTCAACATATGCTATTTTATACCGGTCACTCATCACGACTTGACCGATGAACACAGGATCTTCAGCCTATATATATATATATATATTTCAACATACTTATAATACAACATATATAATATTATAACTCAACATATGTTATATTATAACAACGCATATACTAAATATGTATAAACATATACTGTCACTTATCTCCATGCTGACTTGACCGATGAACACAAGATCCGCAGTTTATATATATATTTCAACATATTTATAATACAACATATATTATATTATAACTCAATATATGTTATTTTATAACAACACATATACTAAAAGAGGTCATTTATATCGCATATGTTGACCCAGTCAAATCAGCACCATGCATGCTGACTTGACTGATGAACACAGGATCTGCAGTTAGTTCATGTGATTGTATTTGTGTTATTAATTCATATTTATAAGTGTGCTGAATGACAGTACGCAATGTGCCGAAATCAACTATTGCTTGTGTTGCATAAGACTATAGCATGTGATGTTAATTTATATGTTGTATTTATATTTTATGAATACATACGACATACTGCCTATAGTAACACTGTGTGCTGTGTGATAGCATACCATGTGGTGCCGTGTATTGTCACCGTGGTGCTAGCGGCCGCCATATATAAAACAATCCTTTTGTATCTCAGATTTTACATGACACAATATCTGAAACACAACCATTATTCTTCATACAAAATATTAAGTTTAAAATTTAGGCAGCAATTAGGTGCTCTTATACAACACCATGCTAATGAACCCTAATGAGCATATAAATCATAAACCAACAAAATATAAAGTACATACCGACAACACATATTATCATACTATAGATATAATATATGAACTAATGATAATATTTCACGCAATACATATTTATCTGATCACAAGTCGTAAACTAAAACATCAAATAAGCATATAATAACAATCCACAAGTAAATTCAATTCATGTACTATCAGCTAGTTAGTAAGCACCCTAACTATTCCCAAATTTACGTTTCTACATTCACAAAACTGTATCCTCCAATTTGGGTGAAAGGTATTATACCATGTCAATGTGCCTTAGATGATAAACTCAGCCAAGACACGACGCAAAGGGCAGGGGCGACATCTCTACCACTGCGCTAATAGCCCATCAATATTTGTTACAACAAAAATAAATGATCGAGCACCCTAAAATGACATCTCACTCACATTAATCACACCATTTACGATGACAAGAAGCTATAAAAACACAATAGATCCAACTTATGCTACCTACGATCAAAAGAACCCGAACCACAATTTTTCACACATAGCTCTCATTTGCAACCAATATACTATCAACAATCGCAAGTAGCTATCACATAATTTTTCATAAATATTTTGCAACACAAGCAATCCAACAAAAGCATAATTTTCTAATTAAATGACTTATACTAAGTACGACTATGTGCATCCGCACACGTATAGTGTGCGTGCGCCTTTGTGCTTTCAATCTTATTTTTGTAGTATGCAGTGAATGATAAAATAGCTTCACTCTTGAATAACATCAAATCTTTCATCTATTTTCTATTCAAAATATTAGATCCGATACATTTTTTCTTTTAGCACGTCGCATCTTAAACTTATTTTCTACTTTAATTCAAATTCAAAATGCTCCAAAACATCTGAAACAGGCTCCAAAACACAAACACACTCAGTTTCATCCTTCACTATCTTATCCTAAATCTTTAGTTTTCTTACTAAACATGTAGAGAATTAGATGATTAAGAACATGTGATACTTAGACGGGAAAAAGTTATTAGTCATTCCCTTAAAAAGACATCACATATGATACAAGTTATCTGCACAAGACATTCAATCCAACCACTATTTTTATCATAAAACATCGAAATAAAAAAAAAAAAAACACAATAAAAATGAAAAACATAAAAAGAGCATACTCCAAAGGTTTTTTTACTTGCATTTTAATACTTGCAAACTCCCAATTTATCTACAAAAACATCATATTCAGCACCAATTTTCCGTTCACACTATCATATCCAACCATTACTTCACCAAGAAAATGACAAAGCAAAACAGATAGTAAAACACATGGACACAAACAAGTAAACAAACTCCTCATAGTATAATTGACTTGAAATACAAATCAAATTCTTAATATAACTAAACTACATTCCTAATAGGATAATACTAATGTAGTTGTGACCTTACATATTCATATTTGATGGGCAGCTATTCAGCGCTAATAGGATATTAGTCAGTATGATGCTGACAACATATAAAATATAACTTCACGGCATATGAAGTATAAATAGATAGCACATGTTATACGCTAATATAATATAAATACAACATATAAACTGATTATATAAACTGACAACACATTGTAAGAATCGACACAACACATAATCCATTCATTTAAGCCCTGTGTGGTGACCTATATTTTATGTCCTGACAGTACAATGCTGATTAATTTAAATCAACACCCTAACCAGGCTCTATTAGATGATACATACAACTTACTATATCTAACAATGACCTAAAATTACACTTTTAGTCTTATAAGTAAATCACTTATCATTTTAATCATTTGGCAACTAATTGTAAGATACCAACTACTATTTTGTCATTCAAATCTATAAGCACTTTTATTTTTGGATGTAATAAAAAATATTATAATTTCTCATTTTAATAAAAGATGATGCTAACTTTTGTACTTTTTAACTATAAAGGACAAAAAATACACACCCACATTAAAACTCGTGTGCCCCAAAGTTTGAGCACACATTGGGAGCATTTCAAATGCCTTGAGTTTAGTACTTAGTGATGAAAAGTATTGACATGGACTCATCATGTGCACGCATTTTGCCAATGTAGACATCATTGGAACACCAAAATCAGGCATTTGTAAATAGTTGATGTCCTAATATGAAATATCTTTCATAAAAATGACTAAAATAACAATAGAGCCCACTTACGGAACTAAATATGCAATTTTTGGCCTATATATACAAAATATGACAAATACACACATTCACACATTCCAATTTTTATGTTACTTCAAGTTATCTACCACAACGAAGGTTATCAAATATAGTTGAAAACATTCTTCATATTGCCGACATACCTTTGAGTACAAAAGTCATTTAATGAGAGAATTCAGCAGGGGAAAACACAGCTACATGAAATGACTTCACTTCACCAACACAAACAGCTTAGTACATCCTACCTGTGCATTCTGCAGAACCGCAGAAACATCTTTTTACCTTTATATTTCCATTAGCATCGCGGATCTGATCCACGGAGTAGTTGTAATGGTAGGTTAGCTCCTTCAATGGAGGAATATTTTCCATGGCAAAAAGCATTACATGTGGCATCTTCTTGTCATCGTGATCATAGATCACATTTTGGGCATAAAGGTTTGGGGAGCAGCTGTGATTAATAAACCTTCCGACATTTCCATACTGGGCTGCATCAATGGTATATCCACCTTCCATAAGTTCGACCAGTGCAGCTTTTTCGTGGGGCATGACAGAAGTATCACTGTAATTCTGCCCAATATCAAATAGATATTCATCGTTGCCAATTCTTTCTTCAGCTTCTTTATCCTCAAGAAGCTCTCCTGCATATTCACATATAAAACTTCCTGAAGGTATAGAAGTCAGGGCCCTCACTCCCCAGCCTCTCGACTCAGTCTTGAAAATCTCAAGCTGAAATTTGATGCCACGTTGGGTGACTCTATTATAGCAATTAGGAGGGCATCTGCAATGAGGACCACACTCGTACACAAGTGGTTTGGTTTCAACTATTGCCCCATTATGGTTGTATGGTATTTCACCTCCATTTTTTACTGCACATCGACATTTTTTTGAGCCAGAGCATCGGCCTGTACAATCACAGCCAGCTGGAGGATTTGGTTTGAACCATCCAGGATACATCATTTTACGAACGTATTTGAAAGGGGGAGGTTTCCCATCATCTATTGTGTTCACAGCAAAAATAGGAATTGTCTCTACTCCTCCTGCAATATCATTCACAACCATTCCAGGTCTGCTCTTGAACTTATTCGACTTCTTCAGTTGTTTCCAGGCAAGCTCTGGCTGGCCAGGCTGCCTCCGCAACTCAAACATAAATACCTGCTTACCGTGAGGCCCTTCTTTCTCCCAATAGCGTTTCACGGTGTATAGACCATCATAAACATATGTAGTGACCATTTTAGATTTTGGATCCAGAGGATCCATCACCCTTGCCTCTTTCCATCCCCTAATGACTCGAACTGGAGTCTTTGCAGATATGCTGTTCTTCAGGGCCAAATTGCCCCTTTCCAACTTTTGATCCTCAGGTTGCTTAGATTTTCCAACAACATTTCCTCCTTGTCCACAGTATATTAGTACATCGGCATTCTCCACATCATCATCGTATGCTCCTGAAGAAACAACACTAGTGGCAACTGGAACTCCATCGAGTTTTATCCAATCTATTCCAGCCTGGTACAGGCGGTGAATACCAATAACAGCAAGCTCCACTCTGTACTGAAACTCATCTCCCACTTCAACTCCAGGAACTTGTCCAAGGTACCGCTCTTCGGTGTTGACTTCTTTGCCTATCTCTTTAATCATCTTGGCACTAATCAGATCAATCCTCTTTCCCTTCTTAACGGTTAATTTCTCTTCAACCCCAAGCTGTGAGTTGGATTCTTCCTGTTGCAACAGCTTTCTACAGAAAGCATTAAACATCCGGAGAGTTTCTCTTACCCTGTTTCGCGCATCACCATTACCGGAACTCTTGGGGCCGAAAGGAGGCAAGCTAACTTCTATATCCATTACTTTATGCTTTCCATGAGACTTGGTAAGGAACTTGTCATCATCATGATCATAAGCTTCACCCTCTTTAAGTGCAAGGGCAGTGCTCTTATCTATATCATTGTGCCGCTTAGATGATGACCCTGCAAATTTTGATTTAGGTGTACTTTTTCTGGCAACAGCCTTTCCTTTCCGTCTCCAAGTTACTTCATGTTTTCCTTTTCTCACACTGCTCATTTTTTCACCAGGGTTGCATGGAACTCTTCGGCCTTTCGCTGATGGATGGTCAGATGTGGCATTGGAACCAATCAACTCCACATCTCTTGAGCCGGAAACACAATGTGGGTGCCTCATTTCATCACTTTTTCCGGGTGAATAAACAACAATTTCCTTCCCAGTAGGGACATCGGTATGGTCAATCACACCAGGGGTCATAGAAATAGGAGTGATTAAAGGTGCAGATTCATTAGAAGAATCGATATATTCCTCATCCATATAGGTACATGAACCAGGACTTCCATCTGGATAATAGGAACCATCAACTACATCTTTCTTCACAGATTGTCCCTGAGAAGGTTCTGCTTCATGATTACTTGTTGGATAAACAGCTTTGGATTTCTTCAGCCGAGACAGATTCTGCTTTCGACCCTTAGCTCCACTTCTCCCACTATCTGAATTATTTGGAGCTCCTCTTTTTTTTCTCTTTGGGCAATTTGATGCAGACATCAAGCCATGTGCAATCTCCCTACATGAGCCATCCCCTGTGCTAAAACTGCTTCGTGGGCTCCATACCTCATCATTTGTACCAGGTGTGCAAGCTACAGTCTCTACATCTGGAGGTTCTTCAGTGTCCTCAATTCCAGGGAGAGCTAGTTTGCTGCACCCTTCAGAATCCATAATCCCACCTTCATCGGTATCCTCTATTGTCCCTTTCAGTGGCCTTCCCCTATCATTCAATGTTTCAGTCACTTCAATTTTAACCAAACATTCTTTTTGAGAGTTCACCTTTATTTCATCCATTCCGACATCCTCTACAACATGCCTTGATATAGTTTCTGAGGATTCTGCTTCAATTTTTACATTCTTATCCACTTGAAAAGGAATATTCCTTCCACAATTTGGAGGGAAGTCGCGAATGGCGGATACTCTTCTTCGGCAGTATTTATCCTTCTGCGCCAACAAAGTTCCCTTCAAAGAATCCCTTTTAGATTCATTCAACTTATTAACACCAGCACATTCGCTCTCCATCATCAATTTCTCACCATCATTTAAGGACCCATCCATAGCTGTTGTCGTCACTTTTCCCACCAATGCATCCAATGATTCAACTCTTTCCACTTCAAGAGGATTGTTCAATACACCCTCTTCATGCAGCTGAATCCCAAGTGGTTGGAAATCCTGTGATTCATTCCGTTGCTGCTCAATCATGAATGCATCATCACTGTTTCTTCCTGCATTAGCACCATTTAGCTCTGGACTCGTATCCACGAGCACATTATCACGCCCACACCTAGGCGGGAAATCCCGGACAGCAGATACCTTTCTAGGCTTATATCTCGCAGCATAGCCATTCTCCAAAGGCAGCTTGTTTTCGTCATCATCGGATATAAAGCCATTAGAAAACATAACCATCAATAATGCCCACAAATCCTCTAAAAGCTACACCAATCCCACAGACAGCTCAGTAAAAACCTGAAAATGCACACCCTAAACAGTGAGAACATTAAAATAACCTGAAACCAAGTAAAAATACAGAAATGAAATCATGGGCATCAAATCATCGCACAGATCTATCCAACAAGTAAAAATAAATCAATAAACGCCAAGAATCATCCATAAAACAAAAAAGATAGATAAACTAAGGCACGATTGGAAACGCCAACAGCAAAAAACGGCAATAACTGTCAAATACAGAGCATATGCAAAATGCAGTCGGCCATATAAGTGTCTCAGCCAACACCAGCACAATATCTAAAAAAAATCAAAGCGGGCTTCACCAACCACATGCATTGACACACGACCCAAGATAGGGAGCTGCTAATCTCATCGAGTTATTGAAAAAAAAAGAAGAAGAAGAAAACGAAAAATAAAAGTATAACGAGGTCCATCACCAGAAAAGCTGACAACGGCCAGGTCACAATTTTTCTAAAATCGAAAGAAGATACAGGCGCAGTTACAGAGACGAAAAAATGCTCAAACTAGAAAACCAAATACAATAGAATTACCAAATTTGGGCACTACGATACCAATCTATAGGTTTCCACAATCATCGGAGCAAATCATACAGATACAAAGATATACATGATTGCATACAGGCATCCAGAAACGCAGCAGCGGTCGGTTATGTGAAATTGCTAACCGAAAAATAAAAATCGCGTACAAATCTGAAGCGAGCTGTGGAATCGTCGATGAACAACCGAAGAAATGAGGGAGAGGAAAGCGAGCGGCGCGATCGGGAGGTGTATTTACTGTTGTACCCCTGTCTCTTAAAGCTCTTGCTCATTATTTTTTTCTTAAATATTACTTCCTCCGTCCCGATAAAATTTTAGGGTTCACACCAGATAAAATATAATTAATAAATAATTAAAAAATATATTAATAAAAATAATTATAAATTATAATTAAAATTAAGATAACTAAATATTTTAATTAAAATTAAAAAATAATTAACAAAATTAAATTTAAATAAAGTGTATAATCATATGTATAAAAAAATAAATATCAAATTATGTGGAACAAATATAAAAAAAAGTGAACAATTTCTGTTAGATAAAAAAATATTATTTACTCCTATTTTCGAAAAAAACATATATGACCTGGTATAAATTGCATACACCAATTGATAACATATTGTTGAATGAAGTGATGAGTAATATCACGTCTAATAACAGTCAAATCAAAGAGAGAGCCACCACGAAGTGTAAGTCGAACTATATAGAGAAGTGGCGTAGAGGCTACTGACAATTTGTGAAACCAACTCGAGAAATAAAATCGAAAACATACTTAGCCTGAGACAGATAGAAAAAATCATAGGGAGAATCAGATACCTCAAGTCCCAAAAAGTAACGAAGGGGACCCGAGCTCTTCATCTCAAAATGCTTCCTAAGATATGTCTGTAAATCAGAAATACTAGACACATCATCTCCCGTGATGATCATATCAGCAATATAAAGTAAGAGGATAACTATTCCTGAAGAAGAGGAACAAAGAAATAATCTGAAATCGTAGGCACATGTGGTAAAACTAAACTCCAAGAGCACATAGCTAAGTGTGGCATACCAGGCCCGAGGGGTTTGTTTCAACCCATATAAAGCGTAGCGTAAGCGACAAACTTTTACAGAAAATGGAAAAACTTGGAAGAAAAGTCATATAAACTTCTTCAAAAAGAATGTAAAGTAAGAATGCATTCTTGACATTTAACTAAAGAAGAGACCAGTGACGAACAACAGTAATGGCAAAAAAGCAACGAACAATATTAAGATGAGCAACGGGAGTAAAAGTCTCTTCGTAGTCAACTTCATATTCCTGAGAATAACTCCTAGCCACCAGACGCGCCTTGTAGCGCTCAACGGAACCATCAGAATTAATCTTGATTACGGGAAGAAATTACGAGGAGAAATTACAGGGAGAAATTTTCAAAGACTATACCTCAAATAGTTGACTCACAACACCAATGACGCTAAAATATGATACTCGAAGTTTTGGCCTTAATGGATATTTACCGGATCAAAAGTCTCTTATAATAACATCAACTTAATAATAATATTTTATTGGTTAGTTAAGGTGTGAAAGATATTTTAACATTTTTGTTTGATTTATACATAAAGTATAATTGTATGTGTAATAATATATTTGTAATTAAAGAGAAAATTAAAAATATTTTGATATTAATATATGATTATTTTTAGTAAAATAGAAAAAATAGTAGTTTTAAGTGAGACAAACAAAATAGTAAAAAGAGTATTGTGAATTGGAACGGATATAAGAGTATTTTCATTATAGTGGACAGTTAAAAAAGTAGTGTAAAGATAATTTTGTTCTTATTTTTTTGTGTAAAGTAATAATGTAATGATAAAGTAAGAGTATTTGTAAAAAAATATAAAGTATTTTTAAATGGTTAGTTTATAATTGAATAACCCAAAATAGAAATATATATACTCTTTGAATAAACGGAGAAGTACAAATATAGGTACAAACATCATGCTCCCTCCGTCCTAATACAATAGTCTTGTCTACTATTTTTGTCCGTTCCAAAACAATAGTCTTATTTCCATAAATAATCATATCACCATCAAGCTACCCCTACTTTTTCATTTTTATTACACAATTGCCACAACTTTTTACACTAATACACTCAAAAGGGCAAAAAAGTCTTTTATTCATATTTTTTACCAACTACCTATATAATATCAATATTCCTTAAATATCATGTCCAATCCAATTAAGACTATAGTTTTAGGACGGAGGGAGTACCATTTAAAGATAGACAAGATACTGTAAAGACTATGACATACTACATATTATATAGTCTCACACAATACATTATATAAAAAATACAACGTACTATGAACCGAGCACATGATAAATATATCAATACAACACATATGCTTTTATTTAACAAGCTATATATTGTGTTGAATTAAAATATATATTATTTGAAAATTTTATATAATTATATGTAGTGAGCACGGTTTGTTCAAAGTTCATATGATTCTTTAAATAAAATTATACTATTTCTTTTTACTGTAATAATTATTTTATTTTGTTTGAGTATAGGACTAGTAAATAAATTTTTTTTTTAATTTTAATTAAATTATTTAATTATCTTAATTTTAATATAATTACATCTAACTCCTTGATCGTATTTAGAATTGTGCTTTGATTAGAAGCAATTAAGAATCATTTCTTAATTGTTTATACAACAAGAAAAAATCGAATCAGTAACTTTTTTATATTATAAATGATCCAATACAAGTTTCATTTCAAAATCATTCCTTAGAAATTAATTTTTTTCCCCTACTTTTAAATTTTATTGGACACAAAAAAAAACTTTTATCATTCAAATCCCGTGGAAATAATCTTTTTCATTGTATTATATTTATTTTATGATTGGTTACAATGAGAATTATTTGGTTAACTATGCAAGTGGTCAAAACATTAAGGGTGTGTTTGTTTGGGGGATCGGATTAAATTTTCACTGTTCATTCTATTTTTTTCTCAAAAAAACATCAAATCAAACACTTATTTTTTATTTTTTATATTATACTTAAAAATTAATTTTACATTCAAAACATCACATAACACCTATTTATATCACATCATACAACTATTCAAATTCAAAATTTTTACTATTTAAATCCCAACTTAAAATTCAGAGCCCCAAACAAACACACCCTAAGAGTGTTTGTTTAATGTTTATAAAGTACGAATCATTATTAAGGTATTTACTTAAAAAAATGATATTTTATACTAATCATGTTCGTGTTATTTATGACACTTTCTGTTGACAAGGAATGATATTTTAATATAAAAGTGATGTATGTAAAAAATAATGCTATTATAAAAAAATTTATTAAGAAGTTAGAAAAATAGTAATAAAATAATAATTATTTGTTAAAGTAAAAATAATAAAACTATCAATGAATAATTTTACTATAAATTGATTTAAAAAAAAGATATTTCTATTTCTCGATCTCAATTTTTCTATACTAAACACGAACACATTCTAAATACAAATTAAAGTAAAAAGAAATTAAATTAATTAGAAATAGTCGGTTTGTTTTGATACATAGGCAAAAAAATTATAATGTTCTAATATTAAAATAAAATATATATAAAAAGTAAAGGAGGGGTATTATAAAAATTTTAAGTCAAGAAAAAAAATTACACTATATCTTATTAAGTATGTATATTATATATATATTGTTAATATATATTATATTTTTTAATAATATTTATGGAAAATGGTACCATAAAAAAGAAAAAAACATGGTCAAACTATATCATATATTGTTGCTCCAAATTATAATTATACAACAAACATTTACAGCCACGGTTACTATGTTGATTGGATCAATAGCCACGGTTACTATGTTGATTGGATCAATAGACGTGATGCTGATATCATATATAATACTATTTTCGTTCGTCTCTGAGGATTACATTTACATTTTACGTCATTGTATTTAACACTAAAACTCTTAGAACTAGACGGAGATAGTATATGTATATAATTGTAAATAAAATGCGGATGCTACAGTACAGAATTTTAAAATTCACCATTGCGCTGACAACACACTGCAGTACATGGTGTGCTGTCTGACAGCACACAGTGTTACTACCGGCAGCACACCATCTGCATTCATATAATATAAATACAACACATGAACTAACATCACATAATCAATACTTGATTTCAGCACACTGTTATACAGTAGCACACTTGTAATTATGAACCAACAACACAAATACAACACATGAACTGACAGCATATACTATAGCCTTGTAGAACACAAATATTAATTGATTTCAGCACACTACATACTGTTATACAACACGCTATAATTATGAAACAACATAATATGTCATTATTATACACAGCATGTATTGTATATAATAAGACCGTGTGCTGTTTGTATATATTACGGGTGCTGATTTGAATGCTATTTTTTCCAATTAAGTAACCTAACCGTCCCCCGTAAACAAAAACAATAACAAAAGTTTCTATAATTTAATTACTGCTATAGGATCCATGCATGCACGCCTAAGATATAGAGTCATATATTATCGTGTTTGACGGGTATTGTAGGACTTACACTCCACACATTTCTGTGCAATTACGTGGTATTTAACTTCCGACTTGCTTCCACAGTCGTTGCAAAGAATCCAAACCTGCCAAATCATATAAAGAGTATCATCTGTGGATTTGAGGACATGTTTATGCAAATTTGGAGAGAGAGATACCGTCTTGTTTTCGAGGGATGGTGGCATCGGCGTGGCTGCGATTTCCAGATCAAACTTCTCCCACACTTTCGACATATCGCATACTGACTTGGAACATATTGGGCAAGAATACCTGTTCGTCAACAATCAATATATTCATTTTCTGATAATAATAATACTAACCGGCTCGCAAAAGATGTTCTTGTGCTCGTACAAAATTAATCAGTAGGTATTGACGCCATATGAATTATAATCTAGTAGCACAAAATATATATGAACTGACAACACATGATATGATAGTAGTTCATATAATATATACTATCACTGAACTCAAAACACATGATATATATAAAAATATAAAGACATAGTTTCAATTAATACAATATGTGCCGTTTTAACTAAAGTCATGTATTGTCTGTCTATTTTGTATGCGCTTATTAGAGCTGGTTAATTATTCCCATAGTTTGGGTACAATAATAAAATATAGTATTTACATTTAGGATATGTTTGGTTGGGGGATTTTTCCCAATTTTCACTATTTATAAAAAAATTTTCTCAAAAAAACATAAATCAAATATATATTTTTTATTTTCTATATTTTACTAAAAATTAATTTTAAATTCAAAATATCACATTAATACCTATCTACAATTATTTCAATTCAAAATTTTTACTATTCAAATATCAACTTAAAATCCAAATCCCAAAACAAACACACCCTTAAAATTACCCCGAAACACTCATCTTACCGATGGTGCTCCTGCATCTCTTCCAAGCACATCTTGTGGATAGTGTGCCCACACGCCAATGCAACAACATCATTTCTTGACTCAAACAGATACTGAACATTGAAACCATTTTGCTTCAGTTTTACATCAGATTCGAATGCATTCCAAATACGGAGGATATTAAGTAGGAAAGTATAATATGTTCTTGATTGTTAGCTATAGATATCTCTTTTGTATTATTAGGCCCGAGCCCACTAGTATTTATACTTTTGCATACTCTTATTTTCGTAATAATACAATTTTCACAATTTTTCCCAAATTGTAACATTGATGAGAGCATAAGAAATGGGATTTTATGTATACCTCAAAGCAAACAGGGCAGTCTTGGTGCATTGCTCTCTCCACACATGGATGGCTGTTTTTCAAGACAGATGAAAAGCAGCATCCTGCATCGAAAAATATAATTTGAGATGTGAGGATGAAAATTGACAGTTGCGAAACTGCGAAGAATGCTACCACATTTGTTGCAGTGAAAGAAATTCTTGGAGCCCCCGATCCTGCAATGGCGGCATATAAGCATAAGTAAACCCCAAAAGCCAAGTGATCTTTCGATGAACTATAACAAAGAGTCGTTCATTATTGAAAGAAAAATGAGAATAGAGGATTAAGTTGTCGAAGTAATCAATGTAACATAGTGTGTTTTCGCTACACATCTGTAATGTTTAGTGACCCAATATTATTTCTCCTAAGAAATTTTGCATTCAACATCTGATTTTTCATTTGAACATCATGTGTATAAAAACTATTTTGATTTTAGAACATTTAATCCAACCTAATTTTCCATTTGAAACATCACATCAAATATTTTTTTTTACTCTAAAAGATTTGGTCGATGACATTGTTGTTTATTGATATTGCTACTCTACCTGCAAATGCCACAACCATTGCAGTGATACTGCTCCTTAGATATCTGCAGAAATGAAATACATAAGAATTCATTCATGGTAACCAAAGAAATAGATCACAGCACAAATGGCGATAATTATCACTTACATCATCATCAAAAAGCTTGCAGACGCCACAGTAGTACTTCCCCATGCATATACCGCAATTGAAGCAGACTTGTCGAACCTGAGAGCAGTGCCAACAGGGAATAACATCTTAGCTCAGAAAGAGAAATATCGAAAACCAACTGAAAAACACAAGGTGTTCTGAAAGACTTCAGATCACCAAAATTTAATACTCTACTGCAGTTTGATGGAAATAACACAATTTGGAGCTTATTCAATAAACTAACAAACCTCTTGTTCAGTGTCACAGAAAGAGCATATAACCTGCAAAATAAATCGAAGAATCGATATATTAGTGATTACCAAGCTAAAGCAGAAAAAGAAAGAAGCCAGGCAAAAGCAGACCTTCTCAATTAAGTGGCGAGGGACATCGTGCCTGAGCTTTTGATCAGTTGAAATATCATTCTATTGATTGAAAGAAAGCAAGTCAAAAAATTTACTGTATGTGGTATCGTCAGGCATTCTCAAGAGAAAACAACAAGACAAGGAAATCCCCCTCCTAACTCTGCTAGTGCTACCGGTCAATAAAATGACTACTCGATGTTTCACTGCTACATGAATCAAATTTTACAATAAAAGCAAGAATAATTGCAAACATCAACATAAAAAACACACCCAAAATAATCTCAGGCATGCAGAAATTCCTTTATCAGAAACACTTACCTTTGCCTCATTATGACAGTGATGGCAATCAAATATCTCTTTGCAACATGGAGCTCTGATTCGGCACCTTCGACGATAATGAGAACACCTGAAAATTCAACTATGAATATGAGCAGAAATCACAAAGTGCAGAATCAAAAAATAAACAACTAAAGATAGAAGACCATACCCATACTCCAGGTAACCTTTATCTAGTGTTTCAGAGCCTGTATGTTTCTCATAACAAAACAATTCTTCTGCTGGAGTATGCTCTTCAATAGAAGGCTGCAATGGTGAATTGACAGTTGTGTTTCCATTTGCTATCTGAATCTCTTCATCGAATATATTTTGTGATATACTTGGCTCAACATTGCTACAGTGACCAACAGCCATAGGGGACAGTAGACTGTATGAAAAAAGGTTTCCACACACCGAGCTGCTTTGGAATGACTATAAAAGACCTGCATTCAGGAAGATAGTAAGGCAAATACCAAATATTCATGCATTTCTAATCTAGCAAATCCCTGATTGGCAGCATTGCTAGATCGAGAATCTTTTCTAACAATTTTGCAGTAACAACCTCCAACACAATATATCCCACTAAGCTTGAACAGCTCCACTCTTAAATCTCAAAGAACAAGACCCATCACACCAAGTGGATCTACAACCAAACCAATCAACAAATACAGAGCTTTGGAGCTATGGAACTTGCAAGCTTCAAGTACATAACAACCATTGCACAAACTTGATCCTAAAAATCTGAACTATTTAAAGAGGACATCAAATGAGATGCCAAACTAGGTCATCAGCAAAAATCAAGCAGGTGACAAAGGTCATCAGCAAATTGTCAAAGCTTGAGGATTGCAAGGATGGGTTCCAAATTCCAATACTTGTCCCAAATTTTGAGATCTACTGTAGTCTCGCATTCTGCATGATTTCTTTATGATCTCAAGATATGGCAGCACCTTCGCAAGAGCAATCAGTAGGAATATTTCTTGAGGAATATTTCATATCGTCACATCCAGTGATCTGCCTCAAGTTAGTTCTTAACATGTATAGAAGTTCATCACTGCTATTCAAACTATCTATCTACCATGAGGCTGGAAAATCAATGCTGCAATTTACACCCAAGTAAAAAAGTAGTAGCTTCTAACCTAAGATACGAGTTAGTATGCTATGTGTTCTGAAGTTTCAGACCAACCTCAATCAGGTGTACAGAATTAGACATGGTAATGCACCGCATGTTTGAGTTGAAGTTCTTTGATAGGAGCTGAATCCAATATATTAATGGAAAGAACACAACATATTCATATAAAACCTAAAACATTTCTAGATAATTGGATGGCAAAGAACATAGTACAGGAAAAATCGGTTTAACCAGATCGTGTGCACAACTTTTAGCTTCAAACTCAGACGGCAAGAATCCAGAGTGAGCTATGACTCATATAACCCAGATTCAATAAAGAAGACAAGACTCTGCAGCATACATATTCGATCACCAGTTCACCATAGTCACACGTACGTGCAGGAAATCTTTCAAACTACCGAAGATGGCAAAGTTAATAAATAAATCAAACAAACATACACATGAAACTAAAAAGACCGGAATCACACATTAAACTCGAAGCCAATAAAGAACGACTCAACAACATTCGAAACAACGAACTTTAAGGCCTTAGCTCGTCGCAGCAATCACTTCCTCCAATTCGTCGCAAACCGCCTCCCCTACCAAATCGGCAACCACGTACACATAAAAACAGAGCAAGAAACGCACAATCACGTCCTAGAATTACACAATGCAGCGAAAAAAGAACTGCTTCGTATAAATAGGAAATTTTCCAACTCTTATAACAACAGTTATGAAGCAAAAGATCGAAATACTTCGTATAAATAGGCAGAACTCGTTGAAAAAACCAAAAGCAAAACAAAAAAACGGAGCTGTAAATTAGATCAACATTCAAAAGTAAAGGTAGTGTTCCGATTTACTTCCATTGTTTTTCAGCCCAAAAGAATGGAAATTTCTGAAACGTGGGGCGACGATCGACGGTTTGAATCTTCGATTACGCGGAAGGCAGCTGGCTCTAGTGTGAATTTACAAGAATGCCCCCAGCACCGCCACAGGGAAAGCCTTTATCAATTTTTTTTTTTATTATTTTCCGCGAACCTCTTTAGAAAAATTCTATGGATTCCATAGCTGACTATATTACGAGCTTTTTAACACTAACTTTACCAAAAGTTTTTATTTTTTATTATCAGAATGATGTATTGTTTATATTTTATTTTTTTTATAAAATATTATATTTCATCCGTCCCAATATTATACTCTCTTCGGTTATCATTTTTTATTTCCCTCTTTCCCAAAATAAAGTTATTATTTTCTAATTTAATTTAGTAATTGTATTATCTATTTAACATAATAAATATTTTTTCAATTGCATAAAAATTATTACTTTTATATTATATCATATTAATATGGTATTTTTGTCTTTTTTTATTATAATTCAATATATTACTAATATTAAAAAATTTACGTGTAAACGCCGCCGGAGAGAGTATTAAATATTATTTATATTAAAAAAATAAAGATGATATTGCAGTACAAACTAATAAATAGAGAATATGAAATAATGCAATTAAATAAGCAATAATAGAGAAGGAGGGTGTAATCTAAGTAGGGAAACTTTCAATCTTTTTTACCTTTTTAAGGGATTTACTGTGCAAGTTTTTTATGACTTTCAATTTAAACACTCTTTTGATTCACTAGTTTTATAATTATTTCTTTCATAATTTACAAAAAGATATAGGTATAAAATTTACAAAAAATAATATATATATAATTAATTTTTATAAAATAAAATAATTATTTTTTATGAGAACTGCCTTATCAATTTGAATTTAAAATTCAATTTCAAATAGGCTCGTATTTTATATTTGAATTCAATTTGAATTTTAAAATAAATTTTAAAATTTGTTTCTTTAGATTAATAAATTTAGTTTGGGGTTTAGGAATTTTGATGGATATTGATTTAATATATTATAGATATATTGATATAAAAATATAATGTAATAAATTGAATTTTTTAAAAAATAATAAAAGAAAAAAAAAAGAAGGAGGTTAATGAAAAAAAATAATTATAAGTATGTTGTAGTGAATTTTTTGAACGGGACAACAACTCTCGACTATTTCTTTGAAGGTGACATTTAAATAACAATAATAAAAATAATAATAAATGATATGATAATAGGGGTGAGCATTCGGTTTGGTTCGAACATAATTGAACTTTGAATTTTGGTTAGTTTTTTATTTGTAAAATTTAAAATTAAAACCGAATCAAAATTTATAAAATTAAACTAAATCAAACTAAACTAATTTGGTTCGATTTAAAATAAATAAATCAAATTTTTTGAAATTTTTATAATGACACTCGAACTCATTAGTTTTTCTATTTTTTTATTTTATAATGATACTCAAACTCATTAGTTCAATTCATTTTTCATCGTCAATACATAATATCTCCAATACATGCTAAAGCAACTTACAAATAAATTAAATAGTGAAATATAAATATTTAAAGATCAAAATTATAATATATATAATATATATTTTATTTTATTTTAAAATTTGATTTTTTTTTATTTAAAATTTGAAAAACATAACAAATCGAAATCTAAATTTATAAATTTGATTTTAAATTGAACCGATCCAATTAATCAAATAGATTTGCCCGAAAAAGAAAAAAAAAAATATTCTTTTGGTTTCAACCGAGCAATGCTCACCTCGGACGATAATAATTAACGGCAAAAAAATTCTAATAAATCTTAAACATTGAAGGAGCAAATCCAAAATAAACAAATTCTAAGCCAGACAATTCTCATCCACACACTCCACATGGCGAGCTTCTGGTGCGGTGGTCCACGGACCCGCGAAATTCTACACCGCCGCGGTAAATTCTCCGATCCACCAGCAACTAAACCCTAAAAAATCTCATCATTCAACGAATCAGAAACTAAAACCCTTTTCTATATACGTACATTCTCACATATACCAATTCATCACCTGAATCATCGCCGCCGCCGCCGCAGCCGCCGCCGTCGTCATGCACACAACGGCGAGCCATTTCCATGGCAGCCGCCGGGGAAGTCTTCTAGCATCTACATTCCTTTTGTTCTTCACTTACTCGACAGCAATTCAGCAAATACAGAAGCCGTACAAGGGTGACACTATCGCAATTCCGCCATGGCTGAATTTCGAAAACCCTAGATTGAAGAACGCCTACATTGCTCTGCAAGCTTGGAAGGCGTCGATGCTCTCCGATCCGGAGAATTTCACCGGAAACTGGATCGGCTCCGACGTCTGTAACTACACCGGAGTTTTCTGCTCGCCGGCGCCGGATAATCCCCTCGAGCGTACAGTCGCCGTCATCGATTTGAACCACGCGAACATCGCCGGAACCCTAGCTCATGAATTGGGGCTTCTCCACGATCTCGCTCTGATTCACCTCAATTCGAATCGATTCTGTGGAGAAATTCCTCAGAGCATCGTCAATATGAAGCTCCTGCACGAATTGGATCTCAGCAACAACCATTTCCCCGGCGAGTTTCCGGCGACTCTGCTAGATCTGCCGGAGCTCAACTACCTCGACATCAGATTTAACGAATTCGAAGGACCGCTGCCGAGGAGACTCTTCGAGAAGGATCTAGATGCAATTTTCATCAATAACAATCAGTTCTCCTCCGCCTTGCCGGATAATATGGGAGATTCGCCGGCGTCGGTGATCGCGGCGGCGTTTAACAAGTTCGAAGGATGTATTCCGGCGAGTGTGGAGAAGATGCAGAATCTGGAGGAGCTGATACTTTCTGGCAACAAATTCTTCTCGTGTCTCCCCGACGAGATCGGGAATTTGAAGAATTTGACGGTGCTTGATGTCAGCCGGAACAAATTCGTCGGACCGTTGCCGGAGACGATCGCTGATATGGAGAATTTGGAGGAGCTGAAGGTGGAGCAGAACATGTTTTCCGGCGACGTCTCCGAGGAGATTTGCAGGCTTCCGAATCTGACGAATTTTCAGTACGATCGCAATTTCTTCTCCGGCGGGTCGCCGGCGTGTTCGCATCTGCCGATTTTCGACGACAGGATGAACTGTATCCGGGGCCGGCGGAAGCAGAGGTCCGCCGATCAGTGTGGGAGGTTTTTTTCGAAGAGAATTCACTGCAGCGCCTTTCGGTGTAATCTTCCTCCTCCTTCTCCTCCGGCTGAACCACAGCCGCCGCCTGCCGCCTGTTCTCCGCCGTCGCCGCCGCCGCCTCCTTGTTCCTCTCCTCCTCCGCCGCCAGTTCACAGACCTCCAAGTCCGCCGATTGCACCTCCTCCGCCGCCGCCGCCGCCACCAATTAACATTTCCCCTACCGCTCCTCCACCATCAAATTCGTCCCCGCCGCCTCCATGTGAATGTATAATTCCGGCGCCGCCGCCTGCCATTCCCTAAATCACCATAACTCGCCCTTCTTCAATCACTGGGATCGATCCATCGTTTTGTCCGTAGGTGATAGGCTTGTTCTTTTTCGGACAGCAGTCGTTCAGGTGTACATTTCCCGCCTTTAAATTTGTTTTATTATTATTTTTAATTCTTCTAAACACAAACAAGGAGGTAATATATATAATTACCTAAGTCCAAATCTCTCCATGGCTTGGCTATATCTCAAATCAACAGTAAGTAATTGTTTTTTTTATTTGGGATATGTTTTTTTATCCTAAATCACACAATTTTTTACTATTTGCTCTTTGTATTTTTGAATCACAAATATCCTATCAAATAGTATTATTTTAATAGCAATTTCGAACCAAATTTCTTTTCAAACAAATCAAAAGAAACACACTGATTTCAAAAAATTTAATTTGAATTTAATATTAAAATAATATTTAATGTAAAAAAAAAATTAAAGAGTAAGATTTTAAAAATTTAAGAAAAAAAATACATTTAATTCACAGATATTTTGAATATAATATATTATAATTTTAAAAAAATATATATCAATACAAAACATTTAAAGTCTTAATTTATTTATTTTTTCATTTAAATTTTTATAGACATAAAACCAAATGATGCTTTTCTTGCATAATATATTACTCCCTCCGTCCCACATACCATGTCTACGTTGATGTTTCTGTCCGTCCCACATACCATGTTATTATTTTTTTTTTTTAAAATGATTAACACTTTAATCTCATGTTAAACTTTTTAATTTTTTTTTAAATTTTAATTAAACTAATTAGTTATCTTAATCTTAATTTATAATTATTTATATTATCGGATAATTATTTTCACTAATAATTCTTAATTATCTACTAATTACATACATCCTAAAATATTATGTCTACAGTGTAATAGAGACGGTAGGTGAGACGGAAATAGTATTAAGAGTTTTCTAAATGGGTTATAAGATTTTTTTAGTCCGTGTTTAAAATTTTTAATATTAATATTATTTCTTCTAGAGAAAATTTTGGATGAATTCAATGTAAATACTTGTGACATATTGATAAATAAATGTAATATTAGTATAAATGGAAGATGATGTAAAAATTATTTGTTATAATTAGGAATTGCATATTTTTGTATTATTTTTTTATAAAATTTTAAATTCAAACATAAATCAAACAATTTTTTTTTTTTTGTTTCTTTAATGCAAATTTCAATATTTCTATTAAAGCATATCATTTTATTAACCAAATATTAATAGAAAATCATGATAAAAACTAGAAAAAAAAAAATGATAGTAATTATAGTGATATGTAGTACAATAAAAGCTCGATGGATCCGACATATATGAGATATTTTTATAAATCTAAAAAATTTAACTTAAAATTGGATTCGAACCTTAACTTAAAAATTTAAAAATATTTTATTCAAAAATATTATAATAAAATTATAATAGACAAATAAATTAAACTAAATATATATATTTTTAATATAACTATATTGTTAGAAAAAAAAAAAACTTAAATAGTATTCATATATTATTAATATATTTATAGAGTCTAATTTGAGTCCGGATTCGGGTAGAATCTACCCCTGACTAGACACTAGACCCAACCGATTAGGATACACAATATCCAACTCCTATTTGATTCGATATTAGAATAATTGAATCCGACTCCAAATAAATAAATTGAATTCGGATTGATTTTAGGTTTATCCAAACTCATTGTCATATTCGACCTGATATTCAAATAATTGAACATGATTCCAAATAAATAGTTTGAATTCGGGTCAGATCTCGGGTCTACCCGAGCCCATTGCCATCTCTAATATTCTCCATCTCCACATATTTTTACAAATTTCGTACATAAACTTTATAATTTCATGTGTGACTTGACACGAATTAATCCTCTCTCGAAGGCCGTTTAGGCCGGTTTTGCCCCGGCCCCAATGCAAATTGAGCGCATTTGAATTTTAAATTTAATGTTTGGAGCATATTATGAGTTTTAAGAATTTAATTTAAAATGATCCAGTTCGAGTTATGGATTTGCTAAAAAACCGATCCTAAACCCGATTAAATAAATAATTTTAAAAGTTACTACCTCCATCCCTTAAATAAAAATAAATATGTTTTTTTACAAGTTGAACTTTGAATATTAATATAATGTTCATACATAATATAAATCAAAAGAAAAAAAAATACTTTTGTTAATATTGTATAATACAAATATAAAAATATTTTAATATTAAGTACAATGACATCAAAAATAAATTGATACATTATTAAAGAAAGTATGGAGTATTATATATTTCTAACCCGGTTAAATGACCCATAAAAAGAATAAAATGTAGGAACATTTTATAAAATAAAACGGGTTTTTGGATTGGCTCCAAATCTAATAGGTTTAAGGTGGGGCAGGTAGGGCGGGTTCTCAAATCTAAGAATGACAATGGATCGGATCTAATTGAATTTGAGATCCGATCCGAAAACACATTGTTTGGCCCCAGATCCAAAGCGAACCTGGCTATACCCGAATCCCATTTTATTATGATATTATTTATTCTCTTTGTTTCAATTCATTAATTTTTTTATTATTTTTGTTTGTCTCATTCAAAAATATTTATTTTATTTTTTAATAAAACTAATCATATACTAATATTAATGTATCATTTAATTTTTACTTAAATTATAAAAGTACCATTATATATACAATTAATTTTTATATAAAATCAAAATCAAAAGACAAAATTGTCAAAATCTATCAGACACTTTCACTAAAAAAAAAAATACAAAATATTATATTTTATAATATACTATAAAACTCTAAATAAATCCTTTTTAAACAAGATGGAAATAGTATTATATTTAAAAAAAAATATGTTGAAATATTATATTAAAATATATTTCCTATTCAAAATATTGTTATTTTCTACCTAATTTCCTATGAAAATAGGGTGTGTTTGGTATTAATTGGAATTTGAATTTTTCATTTAAATTGTAATTTATTTTTATTAAAAATTATACAAATATAATAATATTTATTGGTATAGAGCCAAAACAAACAAACCAA
Source organism: Andrographis paniculata (assembly GCF_009805555.1). NCBI lineage: Eukaryota > Viridiplantae > Streptophyta > Magnoliopsida > Lamiales > Acanthaceae > Andrographis > Andrographis paniculata. The sequence goes on from NW_026137589.1 coordinate 3,623,700, forward strand.
AACTTTATTACTTCCTCCGTTCCATAACAAAGTATCCATTTTTCCATTTTAGTCCGTGTCATAACAAAGTATCCATTTTTTTTAATAACTGTACTTTCTGCCTAACATTACAAATATCCTTACAACTTACAATATATTACACAAATGTCATTACCTTTATATCACACATACTAATAAGGTTATTTTAGTCATTTCTACTTTATTTTTACTATATCTCAATATAATACTAATACTTCTAAAACTATGTGAAAAAAGCAAATTGATACTCAGTTTCGGAACGGAGAGAGTAATATAATTATTTACATGTAAAGGAAGGAATTAAAGCAAGGCATATGCTTTTATTCCCAATAAAATATTTGAAGTTTTATTGGTCAAAGAGTTGACAACTAAAACGTTCTCGATTCTATCCTAATTAGCTTTTATCGTATTGTGTTTTTATTAAATAAACTTTTCTATATACATAAATATCTTTGGATTGAATAAGATATGTTAGAAATTACATATATATTGTTTGTGATTTACATATTTTCTAAAATAAAAATAAGAGTAAAAATTATTTTTGGTATCATTTAATATTGTAATTATCAATTTTTTTTTATCAATTTTGGTCCCACTCAAATAAAAATTTATCAATTTTAGTCCCAAGATAGTTGACTGGGCTTGAACACGACCGTGTTGGAAGACTCAGAAGGAGACTAGGTGTCCCAGGCAACCAACACGGCCGTGTTGGTCTCAACACGGCCGTGTTCATACCCTTGTTCGGTCATGTTCTTGCTAGCCATGTTCTAGGTTATGTTACTGCTCATGTTCTCAACACACCCGTGTTCACGATCATGTTTTCAATATAATCATATTGTAGGTCATATTTATTATTATTTTCACTTTTTAATTAAAGTTATTTGATATAAATATATATATTTATAATTCAACAAAAATATATTTTACAACTATTTCATAATATAAAAAATAATCAATTTTTAATATTTTAAAAATATATAAAAATAATGTTATATTAATATATATTTTTAATAATCATTATATATATATTTAAAAAATTATAGTAAAAATTTTAAAATATTATTTTAAATTAACTATTTTTATAAATTATAAATTAAATTTATTATTCAAAATAATATTTTAAAATAATACTCCCTCCGTCCCATGTTAGATGTCTGGGTCACAATAGATACGATAATTGAATATAAGTATATTTAATAGATAATTAAAAATATATTAGTGAAAATAATTATCATATAATATAAATAATTATAAATTAAGATTAAGATAACTCATTAGTTTAATTAAAATTAAAAAAATAAATTAAATTTAAAAATCATGTGTAATTATTTTCCATAAAGGCAGTGACATGGGATTGTGTGACGGATAGAGGATATGGTAAGTGAGATGGAGGGAGTATTATTAAAAATATATATTAATATAAGTATTATTTTTACATATTTTAAAATATTAAAAATTAATTATTTTTTATATTATGAAATAATTATAAAAAATATTTTTGTTAAATTATAAATATATATATTTATATCAAACAATTTTAACCAAAAAATGAAAATAATGCTAAATATGACATACAATATGATTATATTGAAAATATGGTCGTGAACATGGCTTATAACATGATTGTGTTGAGAATATGGGCATAAACATGGCTTGGAACATAGTTGTGTTGTGTTGAGAACATGGACATGAACATGACTGTGTTCAGAACACCGGCAGGAACACGGCCGAGTTCAGAAGTGCAGAGTAATCAACACGGTAATGTTGAGACTAACACAGCCGTGGTGGCTGTTTGGGACGCCCAGTCACCTTCTGAGTCATCCAACACGGCCGTGTCCAAGCCAACTTGCGTGTTCAGTCCCAGTCAACCATCTTGAGACTAAAATTGATAAATTGTATATGTAACTGTATATTTATAATTTAAGTAAAAATTAAAAATATTTTGATATTAGTATATAGTTAATTTTTTAAAAATAAAAAAATAAATATTTTGAAGTAGGATAAACGAAAATAATAAAAATAATACAATATTTGTAATAAAGACGACCTAAGCACTTACATTTGAATAAATTAGATACAAATAAACTAGTATCCTCCGTACCACATACCATGTCTACTACACTGTAGACACGGTATTTTAGGAGGGGTGTAATTAGTAGATAATTAAGAATATATTAGTGAAAATAATTATTTGATAATATAAATAATTATAAATTAAGATTAAAATAACTAATTAGTTTAATTAAAATTTAAAAATAAAATAAAATTAATAAGTTTAAAATGAGATTAAAGTGTGTAATAGGACGAACAGAAACGACAGCGTGGACATAATATGTGGGACGGAGAGAGTATTATATTATATGCTCTATAGCATAATAAAAGTATGTGTTTTGGTTAATGTATTGATTCCAACAAATGCAACGTAGAGCTGTTTTGAACTTTTGACCCAATCAATATATTTATAATAATAATAGTATATATTAATATAATATTATATTTATAAAATTTACATAGTAAATATTAATACAATATATAATGTAACACATTATTCATGTAACATAACATATAATATATATTTCTATATAACATATGATATTTTATTTGTCTTATAATTAAATATTAATTACTTCAAATTTATAAGTTAACTTGGTCATATTATATATTTTATGATGAAATCTTAATTGCTAAAATATTTGCTTAAAAGAATAGATATTCAAATAATAATTAAATAATATTTTATCTACTCCATTTTAATTGTATTTTTTTTCAGTGGTGAAATTTATTAAATTTAAACCTACTTAATAAATATTAATAAATTTAATTAATTTTATAATATATAATATACTGTATAACTCATTTAAAAAAAATTTATTTATACCTACCTCCTCAATAAATAATTATAAATATTTATATTTAAAACTCCTTATTGTTTATAAAATTCATTTATTTTAGCTATAAATAAATAAATAAATATAATTTTTATTTTGTTTGTATTATTTAAAATTTTATAGTTCACAAAATGATTTTTATATTGCATATATTTTTATTAAGGTATAATAATTTAAATTTATGTAAATTATATATATTAATTTTTATTTTAAAATTATAATAATACTATTAGTATAAAAAATAATACTCCCTCTGTCTTAATACAATAGTCTTGTTTACCATTTTTGTCCGTTCAAAAATAATAGTCTCATTTTCATAAATAAATATATCACCATATAATTATATCTACTTTTTCATTATTATTACACAATTGCCACTATTTTTTACACTAATATGCTCACAAGGGCAAAAAATTTATTTATCGTTACTTTTTACCAACTTAAGTCCGTAGACAACATAATAAGACTATACTTTTGGGATGAAGGGAGTATTTTAGTGTAATATTATTAACTAATTAAATTATATTACTTTAAAGACCGTGCCACCATAAAAAATAGGACGAAGGGGATAGATAATACTGACTTTATCCGGCTCTAAAGTCTCATTTAGTTTTTGTTTATTGATATTTGAATATTAATTATTATATCAAAACCTATTACAAATTTAAAAAAAAATTGTAAAAATAGTTCAGTTACTATTTTATAATACTAATAGGAACATTTGTAAAATAAAAAAATTAATACTTTTAATGTTAAGGTAAATATGACCATAAAAAGCGTAATTCTAATACTCTCACAAACAAACACGTTGTGATAGATACACGCAATAACATACCTACCATGTATAGTTTCAGATGGGATGATTTGCAAATGGAATCAGCATATATATTGAAATTAATTTCTACCTCTAATATGATGGAGAATCTCCTTACATTTACCGGCGACCGCCTCTTCAAATTCCGTCGCCGTCCCTTCGCCAATCCCAGAGCCATATTCTATTTCTCACTCTTTTCACTTCTATAAATTCATTATCATCACTCCTCTCTCTCCTCAATCAAATTCCTTCAACCACAAAAATGGAAGAAACCGCGCCGCCGCCGCCGGCGAGTCGTAGCCGGAGCAGCCCGTTGGCGGCGGTGCAGAAAGCGAAGCAGAATCTGGCGCTCGGGTCCAAATGGGGGGAGCTAAACGGCGCCATGGGGGATCTCGGGACCTACATTCCGATCGTCCTCGCCATAACCCTAGCAAAGAACCTGGACCTCGGGACCACCCTCATATTCACCGGCGTCTACAATTTCGTCACCGGAGCAATCTACGGCGTCCCGATGCCGGTCCAGCCGATGAAGTCGATCGCCGCCGTCGCCATTTCGAACCCGGCCTTCGAGGTCCCGGAGGTCATGGCCGCCGGGATCTGCACCGGCGGGATACTCTTCGTCCTCGGCGCGACGGGGTTGATGCGCCTAGCCTACCGGCTGATTCCGATCGCCGTCGTCCGGGGGATCCAGCTGGCGCAGGGGCTGTCCTTCGCCATGACCGCCGTTAAGTATATTAGAGAACTGCAGAGCTTCGGCAAGTCCAAGGCCGCCGGAGAGCGGCCATGGCTGGGATTGGATGGCCTGATTCTGGCCCTGGTTTGCGCCGGTTTTATTATGATTGTGAACGGCGCCGGCGCCGGCGTCGAAAGCCCCGCCGGAGAGGGTGGGGGTGAGATTGACTGTGAAATGGACGGCGGGGATCGGACGGATGAGGCGGATAAGTGGGGGAGATGGAGGGCTGCGATTGCATCGCTTCCATCGGCGTTCATTGTGTTCTTGTTAGGTGTGGTATTGGCTTTTGTAAGGGGGCCGGGGGCCGTTAAGGGGTTCCGAATCGGGCCGTCGCCGATATCGGTAGTAAAGATTTCGAAGGATTCATGGAAGGAGGGGTTTATCAAGGGGACAATCCCTCAGCTTCCCCTGTCAATTTTGAACTCTGTTATAGCAGTTTGTAAGCTGTCGACCGATCTTTTTCCCGACAAGGATGTGTCGGCAACATCGGTTTCGATCACCGTGGGGCTGATGAACCTCATAGGGTGTTGGTTCGGGGCAATGCCGAGCTGCCACGGGGCGGGCGGGCTGGCAGGGCAGTACAAGTTTGGGGGGAGGACGGGAGGGTGTGTGGCGATGCTCGGGGTGGCGAAGTTAGTGTTGGGGTTGGTGTTAGGGAGCTCTTTGGTGAGGATATTGGATCAGTTTCCGGTTGGGGTTTTAGGAGTTCTGCTGCTGTTCGCCGGGATTGAGTTGGCGATGTGTTCCCGGGATATGAATTCGAAGGAGGAATCATTTGTGATGTTGATCTGCGCTGCGGTTTCGCTCGTGGGATCGAGCGCGGCGCTCGGGTTTCTATGTGGGATGGTTGTGTATTTGCTGGTGAGGATGAGGAGAGTTGGGAGAGGTCAATCTTGGTCATCTTTGTGGTTTAGTAGCAACACTTAGAGGGTGCAGAGTTTTATCAATTGTATGGTATGTGGCATAAAGAAGCTTTTAGCTTTTTGTTGATGTTAAAAAAACTCTTGTCGTTATAGAGCACAAAAGAGAATGCAAGAAAGAAATACATAAACATATAGAGATATACATACCCTGAATTTGCAATTAACAGCAACTGTTGGCTGTGTATTCATTCTTTCAAGACTTGCAGAGGTTGTTGCAACTGCCAAAGCATCTCTCCAGTCTTGCACCATCTGCAAATGACACAAAAAAAAAAAAACTAGTAAATCGATGATCACCGTCGACAGGAATCAAATTTCATCATATATATGTATGTATATATACACCATTGGCTGCCGGAGCGCAGAGCTCGAGCGAGCATCCAATCCGGCAGTAGTACTGGTAATCTGCAGGCGAGCGGGGGACGCATTTGTTGAGGCACTGGTAATAGCAAGATAACATCTCCGGTCGGGTTTTGTTGCTCCTCAGAAAGCAGTTATTGTAGCATCCTCCCCAGCAGGTGTATCTCTGTGCATTCACAGCCGCACAGTTTGACAGGATGATCGAAGCCACCAGAATCACCGCCACAGCGCCGCTGATCGGCGTCCTCCTCCTCCTCTCCATAGCCACAATGCCCTCTGCATAAATAGGCTTCAGTTATATAACAGATTTTAGATGAAAGGATGTGTAGTAATATCACAACTACTTTTGGGATCATTAATATCATATATTTATTGATTTGGTTAGCAAGTGTAGTAACTTTGTCCTGTGGGAAAGCAGCCTTCATTGCAACTTTCCAAGAGCATGACAGGAAAAACCGTGGTTAGTTTCAGTTTGCAGACACTACATGTAAGAAAGAAGATTGGCAGGATGTCAGCCACACGGCGGTTATTACTATGCTGAATTATAAATTTTAGCAGCCGACAGCACATGATATAAATATAAATAATATATGTTAACATAATACAATACAAATACAGCATATGAACTGATAACATCGTTATATCATTTACCGGAATACAAGAAATATATTCATACAACATACTTACAAATATGAATATCATCAGACCATGCTGAATCCTGCAATCATGGATTTAATCAGGCAGGCCTACAGATCATATCAGTTTTGTCCTGGCTGGTAAAGATTTTTTATGAATGAAACTAAGAAAATAAAACTGCAGGGGAATCAATCAGAGTTCAAATTCATCAATAGAAGACAACATCATAAATTTATGGGACATGATCTAGTTCTAGAAGGTCACAGTTCAATTCTTGTCCTCACTTGGTAGATGAAACATTTAATTCTAAATTGTTAAGATTAATGTACTAGGAAATAAGACTATTGTGAAGTGCGGAAGAGAAGCAGGACCGACAAATAAACAACGAAATAAGAGAGGGAGCAAGGGACATACTGAATTTTGACCTTCTGCAATCCCCTTTGTTGAGCATAGCAAAGGATATAATAAGGCTTAGCCATTAACCGAATGGATTTCCTCCTCGTGATGCCGAAGGATTGGGAGCAGCTGGAAAAGAGTTGGTTCCGGGCTGTTGTTGAAATGGGTTGAATGATGTAAACGCATGTTCTGATCTTCCAAAGTCGGCATTTCCTTGTGGCCTATGAGAAAAGTCTACAAATTTAAGAGCTGAAATAATGTAGAGAAAATACAAATATAGAGTACTCAAATATTCCCCGAAATACAAATATAGAAGTGAAAGATAGAAGAAAACATGATCAATGACAGCAATGCAACAAAAAGTAACCCAGCAAGAGACAAGGCAAGATTGATGTTAGTTTCCTCTTATTCCTGACTAGATTTTAGAGAAGCCGAAATTCAAGTCACCTGTTAGGCGGGATGTTATTGGGCAGCTGCGGCATGTAAGCACCGGGAACTGAATAGTTAGATAAGAGCATAGAAGAAACTATCATTAGCCGATAGAAATTCTGAAAATTGAAGCTGTGAGATATAAATCGAGCTCTTTTTTTCATACTTTGTGCTTTGTTAACTTTTTACCTTGGTGCATTGTCATCCCATATTGGGGTAAATAAGAAGAAAATGCTGTCGGATAAGGAGATGATGACTGAGAACCCAATGCTGTTTGCACATTTGGTAGAGCTCCTTGCAAATATGGCATCGAAGGAAACTGGAAAAATTACTAACAGAAATCAAAATGGGACTTCCAAATTTAAATGGAGTTTTATGAACCATGATTTAGAACTTATTCTTCTGTAGTCCCTAGTGTGTGATCCAAACATCATTTTCTGATCATATCATTTGATTGATATTTGTGTGTGTGTGCGCGTGTGCGCGTGCATCTTGTGAGGCATGCTTACAGTTGTTATCTCAAGGCATCCGTCATTGCTAACATCAAATGGATTTCTTGGTCTTGGGGGATTCACAAAAGCAGCTATAGGCTGTAACCAAAGAAGGAACCAAGTTAGATCGATGCCATTTCTTTGTTCTTCCATTTTCAGATTCATTAAGCAACAAGTTCCATTTTTAATGTTTCATACCATTGCAGGAGGTTGGAATTGCATTCCATATTGCCATCCACCAACTTCCGGAGTGAATGCATTCAGAGGAGACGTGAAAAGGTACTGCAAAACGTAGTACAACTACATGAAATAAAGTTGAGGATATAAATTCGAAGAATTTGGAGTGGTGAACTACCTGTGGAAGTTCATTTCTTCCGCTTGTTGTCGACCTTTCTCTTTCTGGCTCATCTTTGGAACTGAAAGCTTGTGGTGACCGGTCAAGTGGAACCAGTCTTCGATCACTTGATATGGATGAGTTGTTTGTCGACGGCATCTGAAAGAACCGTAAACAAACTAGCAATTTGTAAATGCGTGCAAAAGTTTATTATTTCTAACCACACCCTTTGATCATACTATCTATTTTGTTAGGAATCTTCATAAAAATTGTTGTGTAGAAAGCTTCACAAACTTTCTCACCCGATTGTTTGAAGCTTCAACGGATGTGCCACTTTGTGAAACATTGTGGTTAGCAGTCCCAGAAGAAGACGTAAAAGGCTGATTGCTGGAAGCTTCAACAGATAGATGCTGTCTCTCATTGATTTGAGCCATGGAATTTTCATTACTGCTATGCAACTGCTGCTCATTCTTTGTAACTGTATTAGCTTGAGGGCTATTAGAAGCTTCCAGTGCTTTTTCTGTTCCAATATCAGTAGCCTCCGAACTGTTCTGCTGAGCTGCCATTGCGTTTGCAGGTATTTGAGATGTAGTAACTGAAGATGCAACAGGATCTGACCAGTCCAAAAACAAAGATTCTATGGCAGTCATATATGAAGCATTGGCAGTTGTTTGAGCATTGAAAGGTGCAGCTGAGCTGCTCTCTTCGATATTTGAAGTTGTTACGCCTGATGAAAGTTCTAACTTCTTTGGGGCAGGCTCAGGTGTAGCATCAAAATCTATCGAGCTACCTGGATTAACGACCTTATTTTGCTCCTGTTTCGCACCTGGTGATGCCGAAGGAGCAACATCAGGTGTTTGCTGCAACAAAATTTGAAAAGGGGCATAAATTCTGTGACTTCAACAATAGAATATCATGCTTCAATCTTTGAATACTATCGAATATTTTAATTCATCTACTTCGTTATAATTAACTTTCCCTCTGAAACACTTCAAATGGCTTATGTTAATGAGCTTACCTGACCTCTAGCAGAGACATCAGCATCCTTACCATCACTGGCTTCTGGAGATTCACCAACTTTCAATGCTGGAGATTTATCCCCTAGAAGGTCTTTCATGGGGCGTATGGCAGGAAGGTTTCTTGGTGTGCCCCTAAGAGAACCAGGTGAGCTGCTCCCTGATCTTGATTCTCTACTTGAATGTTGTCTATCGTAGTGCTTCACGCTTCCATCTTCTCGAAACCTGTCATCGACTATCTCAAATCGAACACTACTACGACTCCTGTTGCTACCAGATTTTGGAGTTTCTTGAATGTTCCGGGGACTTCTTTCCTCAAACATATTCTTGATCTCCATTTCCATTTCTCGTCTGGTTAAAACAAATTCCTTTTCCCTGCCACTGCTACTTGTTCTATCAAAAGAAAACCTCTTCAGTAAGTCGCCCCTGGTACTCCTGCTCAACCGTTCATCGTAGTATTCCCTTGAATACTGTAATTGTTCATCATGAAAGTATCATGCTTAACAGAACCAGGTGGATGACTGAAGAGATTGAGGTCAAGCATAACCACATATATATATATATGAATTCATTGTCACGAGAAAGTAGTTCACCTCACTATTACCCATTGATCGACTGCGAAGATTGTTTGCGCCAGTATATCCCCGATCTATGTAGACACTTTTGATAAATTCCCGAAGTCTGAGAAGATTACTGAAACACCAAAGAGCTCATGTCAGAAAAGCTTTTTCCATTGCTAGGCAGCACTGTTAAGGTGCTTCAGGACCATTCACCTGTTTTCAGGGGGTGAATTCTTTTGTGGATCCCAAGCTTTGAAATAGATTTCCCTTGCTCTCTGAAGAAACATAATATATATATATATATATACAAACAGGTGAGGAATGGAGAATTTCGCCTATGTATTCCACACACACATATATACATATGAATTCAAAAGGATTATCATCTTGACCTCATTTCCCCCTGCTTGAAGAGCTGAAATTTCTTCGTCATTAAACTTCGCCATCGACACTGACTTTATGCGATGTGAGAATTCTCGACTGGTATTTAATCAGGGAACAAACAATTTTAGCTGCTTCTATTACTATTTGATTGATATTTACATAACATTAATACAAGAGTTGGTGTGTATTGGCTACGAGATGAACAAACTTACTGCACTCCGCTGCAATTTGTGCACACAAATGTCCAGAATGTCGTGCATACATACTGAGGCCCCTGATAACAGATAGACAATGTATTAACACACAATCTGGGGAATCTGTTACCCTAATTGTTTCAACAAAGTCTTAGAAGCTGTTTATCCATGAAGGGTTACCAATCCAAAGCTGGACTAGAACACATCCCGCCATTTTTCATTAACAATAAGAACAATTAAAAGGTTCGACTGCAAATTATACACGATGTTCTCTATGCAAGTAAATTTCGACATTGCGCTTCTTCCATTTCAGATCGAGAATCATACTAAAAGCATAACTTAATTATACATATCTTACTCAACATGGTAAGGAAGTGCGGAGTTGAAAACCTACCAAGCTGTTGCAGTTGATGCACCTCCGATTCTCCGGCTGCTTCAGAAGACCGCGGAGGATCGTTTCCGTTCTCTGCTCGTCATTAATCTTCCCTCGCGGCATTTTTCTTCCAGAAGAATCTGTTAACACGTCACGCAAAGATCAGATCAGGAAACAAGACATACAATCGCACGAAATCAAACTTCTCGTTCAAATCACATCGTTTCTATGCATACATTCCTTAATGTCTTATTTCAAATTCTGCAAGCGGAACGAAAGTCTCTCCAATGGTTTGCAGAGAGAGAGAGAGAGAAGGAGCGAGAGGCGTGTGAAAGGCTGAAGATTTGGGGATTGGCGGTATTTATAGTGAGGGCGAGGAGCTGAGGTGAGGAGAGATTTTTGGCGGTTTTGACGGTTGCTCTGTCTTTTGATTTATTTCTTTCTCTACTTTTACATTTTCAATAATCAAATGTGGAAATGACCGTTGCACTATTTTTTAGAAATTGGCTTATTAGATAAGTTTTTTTTAAGCTTTCTTTTTTTTTTCTTTTTAATGTGCAAATGTTTAATAAAAAATATAATAATTTTAAATATAAAAATATGACATTCAACTACAATTTCATTTAAAAATTTACAAAATTCTGAACTTGCAAAATATAAAAGGAATATTTATTGTTTTAATGTTTCGGTAAGTGTTATACATATGTAAATAAAATTTTGATGATATATTTATATGAAAAATGACCAGTGTGTTCCTTGATGCTATACTTTCTGAATTTTTAATTGGTATTTTATAAACTCTTACAATTGTATTATTTGAAAACTAACAATAAAATGTAAAACATGAATTTTTAATTGGTACTTTTATAGATTCTTAGATCATCTCCAACCTCCAACCCATGCAGTGGGTTGTACCAAAAATGGGGGGAGGAGCTCCAACTCACCCCCAAATCCCCCCCTCTTATTTTTGCAGGAATCCACAGTGTTACTTCACTCCAAAATGGAGTGGAGTTTTTGTGGTGTTTTTTATAATTTTGGTATTTTTTCTGTATATTATGTAATTTTAATTTTTTAGTAGATCATATATAATTTTATATTTTAAAAAGTTGTATGTAATTTTATTTTTTTTTTGAAAAAATAGTGTATAATTTTATTTTTTAAAAGTGATATAATTTTAATTTTTGGAAAATAATATATAATTTTATTTTTTAAATGTTAATTTTTATATATGTAATTTTTAAATAATTTATAAATTATATGTGTATGGATCTAATGTAAAAATAAATTAAAGTTAAGGTGTAATTTATAAATATAAAAAAATTATATAAAATAATATAAAAGATGAATATATAAAGAATATACCTTTTTAGAGTAAAAATTGAAATTTATGATTGTTGGGGTAAAATTACTGTAACAACTGCAAAAATGAAGTGGAGTGGAGGGTTGGAGATGGGCTTAGAATTGTATTATTTGAAAACTAACAACAAAAGATAAAGCATATTCCTTCCGAAATTTTTTTTTTTTTTAATGACAATCCAAAAATAAATAAATAAATAAACATAAATTTGAAATAATATATAAAAATATAGAGCACAGACATACTACATATTTCTATAAAACATTATCCACATTCAAACCCATATTGGAACCGGGTGAAATCCAATATGAATTTGGGTTCAGACTTGTCCACTCCGGATCCGGGTGTGGCAATTCAACTCCGGACCCAATCCGACCCATTCACGCCCCCAAATCCAAACGCTCAAAATTAAATACCCTCCAGGGCCTCATCCTGCAGTTCCTTGATTTTTATTACACATTAAATGAAAACAACAACAAAGAACTCAAAACACTGAATAATAAGTCCAGAATTATTTGAGCAATTGGCTACTTCAGTATTACCCTCTAGCATTAGCATCATTTCAGCTAACAATTTGACCCAGAACAATCACAAAACCAAAAAAAAAATGGCCTGAAAATTATTTACACACCGTTCCCGATGACGACGACGAAAAATTCGATGATCCGATCCTTGAGAAGATCATCGTCGCCAAGTTCGAATAAAAAGACGAAACATGAAGCTCGGGCGAAAGAGCGACGCCTGATGGTAGATTTGTCGACGAGAGTTGTAGGCCATCTTCTTCGATCGAGCCTTGGCTACTCGACTTTTGCGTTTTTCATTGCCTCCGCTGTCATCAGGGCAACGACGGCTTTGTGGACAGCTAAGTCTGCTCTGTGGAGCAATCTTTGAGCCCTCTCCCTCTTGAGCTTAGCCATGTTACGAGCGTGTCGAGCTGCGCTCGACGCATCGCGCAACCGGAAGTCGTCGAGATGGGAAGGATCCAATTGTGTCAGAATTTTAGGATATGGTCCCCGACGATGATATTGCAATGGTCTCCGAGGGGAGTAATCTGTAGAGCCCATGTTCGAATTCTGTTCGTTGTATATGTTTCCGAGGTTCTTCGACTTTCTCTTGTAGGTGTTCGAGCTAACCTTCCGATCGGAAATATTGGTGCTCCAAAAGAATCGACCCTCCCGTGGAGACAGTATCCTTCCGGTGCCGGCCAGGGGTGAAGATGGAAAAGAAGAGTTGAGAATTCCGGTAGCGTATAGGAATTTGTCATCTCTTAAAGGGTGTTCGATTGCTCGTCTGCTTCCTGCAAAACAGTCGAAGAGTGGTGGATTTAGAAACGTGTGGTAAAGATGGAGATAGTGAGAGGGTGGAGATTGAAAAATACCGAAAGGAAATAGACCGTAACGATCGCGCCGCGAAGCATGGCGATGACCTGAAACTTGGGATTTTTTATGAGACCGCTGTTTCGAGCTTTTGTTCGTGACGTCCATTCGACGGGGTCTTAGGCAGAATGCAAACATGGCCGGCTTTTCGGGTGGAGGGATCTTTTCTTGACTGCTAATGGTCGCGGCGTAACTCCTCTGCGCAACAGCGCGCTCCCACTCCTTCAGCTGCTGTTGATACCTTTGCCATAGAGGAGGCTGTGTAGAACACAGATATATATATATGTCACGCCGGGACAATGATTGCACATACATTGATTTAATGATGACAAAAAGCACAGATATAGCAATGATGAATAATGCATATTTCCAAGTACACAGTTTATACGATACACAATATTGTTCGAAATAAGCTACCAATCAATCGCAGAGTAAAATAAATGACTCAGTAGTATTACGCGACATGAAAATGATATTCCCTTAGACATACTGACAAACAGGTCATACAAAGTAATGTAAGCAAGAGTTCAATTCAGTTTCGATTATCGGCACATCACTATTAATATCATCAGCTTCATTTAGTGCATACAAGTGAGCATATATCCAAACGATTCATTTGCTCGAATCTAAAAAATTACGTATCAGCCAAACAGAAAATGCAGACAAACAGTAGCCTAATGGATACAAGTGAAAGGAAAGTGGCCCTAAGAGGTCTATAAGGCAGGTATGTCACAAGGCATCATATAAAGCATCTCAAATTTCATGGATGAACATCGATAATGGAGTTAATAGCATTTCCTATGGTCATATTATTTAAAACCAAAACAACCGAAGAATATTTAAATACAACAATAAAAGAACAATGCAGTCATCAGTCTCTTAAAAGAAAGAAACGAGTACCTGTAGAGGTCTTATCAATGGCATGCCTTTCTTTTCCCGCTTCAATCGCCAATATTCGTATACAATTTTACCAGCTTCTACCGGCCCTATCCCCTTCACATGTTTTTCGACTTCAGCATTTGTCAGATTGTCACAATGCTGAGTATACGATACTTTTTCAAACATATCCATTGCCCTTTCCAAAAATTCCTCAGATATCTCTTCATACTTATGTTGGTTTGTAATTTTTATTTCCGTCAACCACTGTTCGTCATCACTGTCAATGTCATACGAAATTCTTGAAGGATCCAGTGCCATTTCAGCATCAGTTTGAACCTGCTGGAAATACTTTGCTGGGCGAATAAAGGGCGTATCAGTTCCATATTCATTGCTCTCCTCAACCAGCCGGACCCCAGGAATGGGAATGTTCTTCACAGAAGCCGCACGAATATTCCTATTGTAACACTCCTCGTGCATATCCTTGAAAAGCATCCACTGGCTCCGGTCCGGAAATTCCAGCACCCAGTCCTTCCCTCCCTTCCACATCATAGCATTGGAGTAGCGGTTAGTCGATCCAGGTTGCAAAATATGTTTTACTTTGTATGAATATTTTGAAACCACGCCAAGTTTGACGCTCAACCTCCATTCCTTATGATCGGCAGCTTCCAAGACAATATTAACGCCAGATTCTCTCCATCCTTTGTCCCCATGAGTGACTAGAAGATTTGCAATACAAGTTGACAACTCCAAGTTTTTCTGGCTATTCCCAGAGCCATCCGGCATCTTCTTCACACTAGCTCGCCTAATACGTTTGCAGGGTGGAGAGACCAGGTTCGGCGTTTTTTGTTTCGCATTTGAATCGTAGCTTGAAAGGGGCATCATGTACTGAAAACGAGTGCGTGGCTTCTTTGGTCCATTACTGAATCCAGTGGACATGAAGTTTAACTTCACATTAGACTGTATCTGAGAGTGACGTCCAAGAATAGAAGAGCGTGAGCTGCTTCTACCATGTTTAGATGAACTTCTCGACCCACCAGGGTAGCAGTCGTGAACAGAGACATTCCTGGCATGCTGGTCCACATCAGAAGACAAATTAACATGTCCAAAAGTTGGAATGTCAACATGACTAGAACTTGACGTGGAGTCGCCTTGAATGGACATAGGTGACAATGGTAGATCCTGTTCATACACCTTCTTCTCGGACTCAAAATCCTCAGTTTGCCCATTTCCTTGAGGTGCAATTTTAATAGACTCCTTCAAACAAACAGAGTTGATGTTCCCAGTTGAATTGTTTGCCAAGCTGTCCTTCCTCAAATCTTCTTGGTAGCTTGAAACACCCTTGCACGTAGGAGCTTCCTTGTCGAATTTTCTGATGTTATGCTGAGCAGTGACATCTTCAGTCTCAACCATGCTGGGCTCAACATGAGCACATTCTGCAGCAGATTGACCTCTGTTTTCTAAATTTTCGGAGGAAGGCAATGCATCCTGGTGTTGGTGATTGACTGAAGCAAAGTTGCCTTTAACAAGTAAGTGGAGATGCAGAGTGAAAAAGAAAGTCGGTGCATCTGAAACAGAGAGAGTGACTTCTGGAACTTCTCGAGGGCTTGCAACCAGATTAAAAGAGCAATGGTATGTCCTTGAATTACAGGTTTCTCCGGAAATGCCCCTTGGCATTATATCCTGCACAAACTTCTCCTTGAAACACTAGCAATGGCAAGAGTGAAGATATTAATTTACGTCTAAACAAAAAACACCAAAACTGCTGAATTTACCAACCAGCTATGGCATGTCTTGTTAAAACACAAATTTCTAAAACCATCACCAAATACAAAATACTAGTGATCTCTGGGCATATTCAATTCCATCGACCTTTAAAAGGGAAAGCCAAACATTTAGTTTCTAACTGCATATATATGCCATATTTGTATTGAAAACAATAAATGAAACTCGGGTTCATGAATCTCACATTTTACTCAACATAAATATAAATATAGAGTTGATGGGAGCTATAAAAGCCAAAGGAGAACAGCATATCTTTACTGGGGATCTCAAAATTTACTTTTCAAAGTTCATTTCTAAAGATCAGGGATAAATCTTCAAAACAGTAAGTGTGTAAATAAAATGCTATATAGCTCATTTAATGAGGATTTTAAACCAAAACAAGATTTGCATAGATAATCCAATATTCAATTTCCCTTACATTGTCATACGTGCACTCTGAGGCCGGTATTTGCTTGACAAGACTGCAATGCTGCAGGATCTGCGAGTTCACATAAAGCCACTCTGAACTCTGTAATACGGCAAATTTGTGAACAGTAAATACATGCTTCCTCCGATTTAACAAACTAGAAAGTCTGAACCTCATTGAGGTCACTGGAAATCCCAAGTCACCATTCCAATTTTCGCCTAATTGACTGGACACAGAAAAGAGAAATACTAAGGCCTCTCTAAGAAAGCCTTCAAATAAGAAAACTCTCAACCCAAACTTACTATCAATGAAGAGAATCTCCAGACTTATGGCAGAAGAAGTAGGCACCAACATCCCATGTCGAAGAACAAACATCTCATTAAACATTTTAAAAACCACTGGCGGACGTAAATACTCCCGAAATGATGGTAAAAGTAGTGATATCTTAAATCTGAATTCTTTTGACTCCAGAAAAACATCATTTAATGACCGCGGTTTCGTTTTAGAGTCCACGCAACTGTGAGAAAACTCATCAGCCCATCCACATGCTTTGACATCTCTAGACACAAGGCCACTTCCTTCACATTTCTTGCGATACTTCTTTCTTAAATAAACCATTTGTATGTTACTTCTGGTGCTGCTGGTAGTTCGTGCCAGAGACCTATTAGCCCTTTCATGGACAATTAAATTATCGTCTGTTTGAGAATTACTATTGGGCTTGGTTCTAGTTTTATTTGAGCAGGCCATGTCGTGATTAGACTTGTCAGATTTCTCAGACAACAATAAGGAGGCCAAAGGCAGGTTTTGTTTCGAAATCTTTTGTTTTTTCAAGGATTTAGTCAAATTATTGGCATGTCGAGATTGGTTAGCCAACCATGATGCAATGGACTCAGAATCTTCTCCAACTCGCAGATCTTTGTCCTTGGCCAATCGTTTTCTAGATTTTGCTTTTCCAGGAACCTCACTAGGGAAAAGCAAAAGTTTGAAGTTCTCTTCTTGAAGATCAACCCATTCCTCATCTCGGTCATCATACTTTACATGGTGAAGTTTAGTTTCTGTTTGATAATCATTCACAAGGCCAGAGTACCAGCAGTCATCCAATGGCCAGAAGAGTTTGATTCTCCGGTTTAATACCCAGTGTGGGTCGAAATCTCGGGGAAGAATGTCATAAAAATGCCGGCGTTTTCTTGACACACCCCTAGATTTACCTTCTCTTCGGGGTCTAAGTACTCTGGTCTTATCATCATCAGATGCAGACTCCTCAGCACCCAATGAGTTAGCCGATCTTCTAGAATTCTGGCCAGATGAGACTTGGTGAGAAAATCCATTTTCTATTGGAGATGCTGAAGATTTTCTCTTAGATGAGAAACCAGTACAACTTGGATCAAATCGAGAAGATAGCATTCTTGCAGCATTCTGTTCGAGGTTTTCTTCATCCTCATCATCATCCTCTCGGACTTCATTGTAAGAGATATTGGAGTTTGAACTACCAACAGAAGGCTTGAGTTTTTTCGTAGAGGTACTATCTCCTTCAACTGCTAAACCCTTTTTCCACCTGCTGCTCTGCTGCTTTTTTGACGGCGTATCTCCACTATGTTTAATTAGACTATATTCATTCGCTGCTGATAGACCTTTTCTAGTTTTCTTGACATCATCATTCCTTGCTTTCTGCTTTAATTTTACATCAGAACTACTGAAGCTTGTGATAGATTCAGTGTCTGTTGTCCTTTTCAATTTTGCGTTTGAACCAATACCTTTTCCTGCATGTTTCAAATCTGAAACAGCCTTATTATCGACCGAATCAGTAGCTGACTGAACCATCTGATCATTGTCCCCAACGTCATCATTAAATTTAGTTACTCTCGCTTTAAATGCTTTAGCAGATTTGGAATTTTTCAGCTGCTTCAACGCTTGATCACTTTCCAACTTTTTATGCCCCATCGAGCCACGTGGCCGCTTTGGAACATTAAAAGCACTTTGATCATCTCCCAAATCTACCAAGATTCCATGCAATTCTCTACTCCCACCGGTAGATTTTTTCTTAAAACCTACTTCTGGTTTCGCACGTTTTACATCTTCCTTCCTCTTTTCCTTAGCATCAAACTCCAAAGTGCTCGACGAAACATCCTGCCTCCTCTTCCTCTTCTTCTCTGTCACACCTTCCTGATCATCCTCATCTAAAACTTTGCTCTTGCCCTTTCCCTTTCTAGTGATCCTAGATTCATTAAAGCTATTTACATCCAAAGAACGGTTTCTGCCAGGACTTTCGACACCGCCATACTTCTTTCTCCTAATTTCCATCAATAATTCCTCGTCCAATCACTCCAACACAAATCCCATTACTTTCATGCCCCATCCAGATCTGCCAACACAATTCCACATCAATAGCTCCATATCAATAGCACAATAGCATTAACAATTAAGAAACAAACACACCAAATAACCATCAATTCACAACGCAGACTAAATTGCTACCAAAACAAAATCGGATCAAACATGAACAATCAACACAACCGATAATAAAAACACATCCACACACACAAACAATTCCACATGCAAGTACGAGTCTTGGCCGCATAAACAAACGCACAAACCATACCTGCAGCAAGAATCATCAAGGAGACGTCGTTGAGGAAGTGGAGATCGACCACGAGAAGGCTGCAATCTGAGAGCAAATTTTCGAGAGAGGCAATCGGATCAATTCAGCCTAGATTTGAAGCCCTAATTTGATTCATTTTTCCCCTTTTACTTTCCTATTATTTTTGGAAATTTGTGATTTCAAGGTCGAAGTTTTTTATGCCACGTGCTGATCTTTGCACCGTTGGATCTATTCTCCTTGGACGGTTAGGATGGTTGATGCATCAGCAAAATCAATTTAAAAACAGATTAGTTCGACTTGAATCGGACGGCTACCGTACTTTAGTGGTTACAATGACGGTCAGATTTGAGGGCAATTTTCTGAACTATTCGATTACTAAACAATGGACATTGGATTAGGGTATTTATCTAACTTTTAAATCATGATTTTTTTTTACTTTATTTTTTTCTATTATAGTTGTTTTTTAACAGATTTTTTAATTAATAAAATATAATTGAATGCTCAAGGACGTATTTACTTAAATATCTTTTTAATTATGAAATTCTTATAATTTTAATAAAAATATAAGTTTTTTACAAATCATAATCAAAATATTACTCTATTTTCTATTTTGATTACTTCCATATGATCTGTTCTTTTTTTTTAAAAAAAAATAAGATTATACACTTTAATCATATTTTAAATTTTAAAGGGTGTATTCAATATAGATTTTGTAGAATTTTGTTGAATTTTCAAAATCCGGGTGTATTCCATCCAGACTTTTAAAAGTCTTTTAAAATCTAGAGGTTTTAAAAGTCTTTTAAAATTCCGAAGTATTCAACGTAGACTTTTAAAAGTCTTTTAAAATATTGAGATATTCAACCATTCATAAACTTTGAAACTTTGAAAGTCTATGGATTTTAGTAGATTTTTGTGAAAATTTTGTAAATGAAAGAATCTCTCTTGACTATCACAGATTGGATTCTTAAAATTATGATTATTGTTGTTGTTGTTGCTGTTGTATATGTGATCAATAATATGATAATATTTATTACTATTATTATAATTTTTAATAAAAATAATAATTTAAAACTAAAATATATTAGCAGATTATTATGATTTTTTTTAAAATATATATTTTTATATTATAAATATAATTTTAAAAAATATTATTATCACAATTAATATATATTATTGTCGTCTTTTCTTTTTAATTATCGAATACACTATATTATCATTACGATGAAATAGATATTTAAATATATATTTTTGTTGAACCGTTAATTTATATTTATTTATTTATTATAATATTTTTTTCAAAAATCATAAATTATTTATTTATTTATTTTAATATATCCTTTTTACCTAAAAAGTAAATCCGTATATATTATTTATTAATACTTATATATTATTTATTAGTATTAAATATTATTTTATTAATAATTATTTATTATATTTATAAAATTTGTTATTTGATATAAATTTATATAATTAATATATATTCACAAAAAAAATTATTTTACAATCCTACAAAGTCCATATAAATAATTCAATCAAATCCGTAGAAATCCATCTAAATCAATTATTAAAATCCATCAACGTAGACTCTGTAATTTTCTAAATCCACATAAATTTATAGACTTTTTAAAATCCAAAAAAATCCATTAAAATTCCAATTGAATACACCCCCTAAATTTTATAATTTTTGTAATCTTAATTAATTATTATTATTTTTACTATATAATAATTATTATTACTAATACATTTATTAATTACTTACTAATTATGTTTTAGATAAATTCTCCAATAATAAGGTTATGTTACATCTCATGAAGGGAGTATTAAAATAAAAAATTATAATCCAAAAAACAATCATTAAAGTAACTATATTATAAATGTTGCCAACAACTCTACAGCATTTGTCAAATTGTTTTAAACCCATGATTTTACAATAAGAAATTAATCTGTAATCGTAGTAATTTTTACAAAAATAGTTTCAAAATATTTAAATTCAATAAATACAAACACCATCCTAATTCATCACGAATATGAAATTAAATGCCATATATCCTAATTAACCAAGATAAAATCATATTTACAAAAAAAAATTGTATATTAACTGGCATGGAGTTTTCTAAATGGCAAAATAGCATAAAACCCATGTGTTTGCTGAAAATCCCATCTGATTGTAAAATGTCAAAAAACTTAATTGTGGTTTGTAAAACGTTGCTGAAAAACCCCTTACGTTAGGACTTAACCGAAAGTGTCTCTCACGCACTCCAAATGCAATTTTTGGTCTAGGAAGTGATAAATTTATCTATAAAGTTACTAAAATGATCCTCTGACTTTATTATATGCACTTTCTCTCGTTCTCCTCCTTCTTGCCCTTCCCTCTCTCATTCCTCTTTCTCTCATCTCTTCTTCCCCTTCTTTTATTTTTCCATTTCAGCTCACGTCAATTCACATAATAGAAGAAATTTGAGCAAAAATTTAAATTAAATTTAAAGCACATCACGAGACTCGAACAGTTGCAATCTAAATTCAACTTAAAAATCAAAAACTTCATACACAATAAAAACTTTATTCAGAATCGGGTAATGACATTATGTGTAAAAAAAAAATATAGAGGTGAAAAAGAATGGAGAAGAAGAAAGAAGAAAGAGAGTAGGTGAGCAAATGTGTGTGTTTGTGTATGTATCTATATCTATGTAAATGTGTGTACGTATATATGATAAATAAAATAAAATAAAACTTGGTCAAACTTATAATAAATGGTCAAAAATATCAAAGGATATAACGGTCAAACAATTAAAAAATTAACACCGTTAGTCAAATTTTGAAATAAAGGGCGAATGTGCAATATTTTGGAAATTTTAAGACGAATTTTCAGCAAATTCTGAAAACCACATAGGATTTTTTGCTATTTTGCCTTTTAGACTTAACTTTATGTCTTTTGTATCGGCCACAAATTTCAATAATTTTACATATGTAAGTTAATCCATTTTGTCCCATAAGGGGTGGCATCAGGATCCACCTACCATACATTGTTCACCTAATGTGACTTACCTTGTCGGACCTAATTTGCTCGATATTAAGTTTAACCGAGTGCGCCCTAATTGATTTGAGATTCTTACATTATCAAAATAATAAAATAACAAAATAAAATAAAAGCAAACCCTCAAACACCTCTCTATTTTGCATGACATACATATAGTAGTTTTGAACACTCTATGTATAATTATTTTTTATTTTATTACAAACACTCTTGTTATTCACTAACACAAATAAAACTCACAATAATATATTACCCAATTAGCAATCTAACCAAAACAAATAGCATGAATACCATATTAATATATTACCTATATTATATTTTTATATATTATTTGCTATATTTTCAAATACTATCTATAGTACTATTATATATTCATGGCAATAAGCATATTAGACTAAGAATATGGTAAAAAAATCAAATATGTAATCAAAATCAATATAATAATCCGTTCAGATCGACCATATAAAGGCTGAACTTAGAAGGAAAAAAAAAACAAAAAAACAAAAGGCCCCTATAAACCTAATTACAAACCTAAATCTATCAAGAAACACAACCTTGTTGAAATCTATCAAGAAACACAATCATTCCTCTAACATCCATCCATGTTAAATCCATCAAATTTTCATGAATATAAATGCATATACCTTTGAAAGTAATGCCAAAGCTAGGACTAATTTACAATCGATCACAACTAGTTCCCAGACGAGCAAAATTCATATAAATAAACTAGGGTAAAAAGAACATGCCACTTTAGCAAAAGTCATATAGATCAAAACGATGCTCATGGAAAAAACTGCAATTTTGTCTTCGAATGAAATCCCATAAGAAGAAAAACAGAACAGAGAACACAAGGTTTGATAAGGCTATCTCTCAAGCTCCAATGTTGGAAGCTTTGTTCAGAATAACACCTTCGTATTTAACTTGGAACCACTTCATTGCGTCGTCCTTTGTGACCCTGTGTTGGATTCCAACACGGGACTTGCACCTACGGCGGCGGCCAACACGATATCCAGGGCGCTCCAGAACGACATAAAAGTCCATACCATAGATACCGGTGGATGGGTCGTACCTATAAGATATCATCAAAATGTATATGTCAGAAAATACCATTTAATTGAACACTGTACAATTTGAGCAGTAGGCAATAATACAATGTGAAACCAAGGTGTAAAAACTCCCGGTTTTACTATTCTAACTTATGAGATTTTACTCTTTCATTTTACTATTCTAATTTTACATTCAAAACATCACATCAACACATATTTATATCGCATCAAACAACTATTTCAATTCAAAATTCTACTACTCAAAACCAAAATAAAAAATCATAACCTTACAAGTAAACACACCCTTTATAACTTACATAACAGACTTTTAAGCTGTAACAGGCAATATCCCCAATATAGATTTATTGTCCAAATGATCACAAAATAAAAAATATATACATATATATATTTAAAAAAGGTCTGTGATAGAAGGCAATACGATATACTCACTTTATGCCAAGATCAATGTGCTCCTGAATACCAAAGCCGAAGCACCCAGTATCACTGAAATTCCGCCTCAACAGCTCATATTCCTTGACCTTCAGGCCACTCTCAAGTAGTTGCATTGCCTTCTCGCCTCTCACAGTTACATAGCAAGCAATTTTTTCATTACGCCTGATCCCGAATGAACGAACAGTGTATCTTGCTGTATGCGGAGGTAACCAAATCAACTAGTCTCTACATTTTCATCTTACACAGTTACACTTGTACTAAAAAACTAGGAGATTGATATGTCAATTAAAAACAGCATAATTTGCTAGTACGAACCAGTATATAGGGAACAAAATTACAATGAAGTTTTTCACCACAAGTCTATCATTAAATACATTAACCCAAAATTCTGAAGAAGTATTAGTTTGTGGAAATTCCAAAAGCTAGTAAGGTTCCAACAAGTGCTAGGAATTTTGAACAGCAAACATTGTCAAAAACACATGGAGTAAAATAGAGTTTAGTCAACAAATCAATTCATCAACAAGCAATGCTTCAGCCATCAAGTAATAACTTCAGCTTCACAAATTTACACTATACGCCAGAGTAGCCAGAAAATCACAAAATCTGAATGCATAGAAAACTTTTTAACTGCTAATTTTATTTTATTTTGTTTTTCCCAAAAGACTGGAAGTCACATTCTTAACATTAAAAGCAACCAACTTCAGGATTAAAACTTAATAACTTCTCTTTTTAACAGAATCATACTGCAATTTTTACACATATATGCAAATATATATATATATATCTAACAAATTAGATCCAAAATCTTTACCCTTCGAGAAAACAGGTGTTTGGCCACTGAGTTGCTCCAACACCTAAGAAAACATAAGAAATATTCAATACATTTACATTCACATGAGAAAATAATTCCAACGGAGCGGAGAGTGACGCGGATGCGAAGTACCTTGGCGGCTCTGGTGAGGCGATCTCCACTCTCCCCGACTGAAATATTGAGAACCAGCTTCTGTACTTTGATCTCCCTCATTGGATTCGATAACTTCCTCTCCGCAGCCTGAATTTTCACACAAAATTCAACATCAGAAACAGCATTCCACGCGTGTGGAAATTGTAATGCAGAAACAAACAGACGCAGTAATCCGTGTATCGGAAAGCCATCGGAGGAACACTGACCATTTCGATAAGCGATGGGGTTGGAGACGGCGACGAGACGGCAGGGGTATTCGTAAGAGTGTCCAGCTGCGGCGGAAACCCTAATATAAATAGTCGATCTAGGGCTTTTGGTTCTGCACTCTTAAATGTCAATTTTGCCCCTGATACAATTGAGAAATTGTAAATAAAATTAATTTAGAATTAAAAGAAAATGCACTTTTAATTTAAATATGATTAGTGAAATAGTGATACAGAAAATAGATTTTTCAATTCATAACTCCTAATGGACAAAGAAAATACTCTTTTCAATTTAAACTATTCATTCTATCATTTTTGTTTGTTCACTTTAAAATATATTCAAAAATATTTTTTAATTTTTATTTAAATTAAAAATATATTATTAGACGTATAAATATTTTATGCATAAATAACAAAAATTGCAAAATTTCTTATACTTCTGTTGAGCAAGTACAAATATTTTTTAATATAGTACATTCATTGAAATGATGTGATATCAATTCTATTTAATAAATATATTTTATATATTAAATTAATAATAAAATATGTTATATGAACAATAATCAAATATGTTTTATTTATATTATGTTAAAATAAATAATACTATATTGATTGTTGTAGTATTATGTGTTATTATATAATGTCTTGTCAGCACTATATTGAATATTTTAATTCAGCACACTGAGGGTGTGTTTGTTTGGGAGTTTGAATTTTGAATTAGGATTTGAATAGTAAAAATTTTGAATTTGAATGGTTGTATGATGTGATATAAATACGTGTTGATGTGATGATTTGAATGTAAAATTGATTTTTAGTATAATATAAAAAATGAAAAAATAAGTATTTGATTTGATATTTTTGGGCCCAAACAAACACACCCTAAGTATATTCGTATCGGTTGGGTTAATATGGTAATTAAAATTGTGCTAGTTAACTTAATTTATTAAATTATCATATTAATCAAGGTCTTGATTTAATGGAGAAAAAAAAAGAGTAATTTAACTAAAAATTAATACTCCTATGATTTATATTATTTTAATTTTTAAATTTTCATATGGTTTCTTCTTCTTATTTATTTACTTATTGGTGTTTCTCCTCATGATTCTCTTCAAAATTTTGTTCCAAAAAAATTGATAATGATGACAAATAATGAAATTTATATATATATATATATATATATCTATATACTCCCTCCGTCCCATAACAAAGTATTTATTTTTTTCATTTTAGTCCGTTCCATAATAAAGTTTTCATTTTATTTTTTTTTAGTAAATGTACTATCTACCTAACATTACAAATATCCTTACAACTTACAATATATTACACAAATGTCATTACCTTTATATCACACGTATTAACAAGGTTATTTTAATCATTTCTACTTTATTCCTACTATATCCCAATATAATACTAATATTTCTAAAACTACGTGCAAAAAGCAAATTGATACTTCTTTTTTGGACGGAGGGAGTATTACTTTGCATTATATGTTGTTAATCCTGGTTTATTCCATAAATATTTTGAGTAATGCAATAAATAAGTACATTACTACTTCATTCATCACACGCTGTACATTCAAACGTAAACACAAAAATTTTAGGCTAAGTGTAAATAGTAAGTAATGAAAAAGTGTATTAATAAAAATAATTATTTGTATTATAACATTAATTATAAATTAATATTAAGATAATCAAATGCTATAATTAAGATTGAAAAATTATAGATTATAAAATTTAAAATATGATTAAAATATATAATTGTATTTGCTAAAAAAAACAAAACAAATAAAGTAAGACAAACTAAAATAGAAATAGTGAAAAAAATGATGGGACAGAAAGAATAATATTTAATCAGTAAAGCTAACAAAATAAATCATGCACAAATGTTACAAACTACTCCTTCACATTCATGTACTCCCTCTGTCACATAATAAAAAAGTATCTATTTGTTTTTTGCACATAGTTTTAGAAATATTAGTATTATATTGGGATATAATATGAATAAAGTAGAAATGACTAAAATAATCTTATTAGTACGATATAACATTTGTGTAATATATTGTAAATTGTAAGGGTATTTATAATCTTAGGTAAATAGTTAATTAATAATAAAATGAAAAAATGAATATTTTATTATGAGACGGAGAGAGTATTTCTTATTATCCCCGTATAAATGAGTTCCTAAACAAAGGTTCCAATATCATATTCTAAATGTAGTTATATATAATTATAAAGAATAATGTAAGATGTAATTAAAAAAAAAAGAAAAAAAGACCAACTATTAATGTGATTATCATCTCAATCGCTAAAAGAACAGTTACAATAGAATATATCACGGTGATCGATTCAAACCCCGACATCTCAGGATATTATTAGGTATTAGGTTTGGCTTCAGTGCGTATTTTAATTAACATATTACATATGTTATTAATATTTTTGTCCGTTTCAAAACTTCAAATATACTACACAATTTCCAAATATCGTTACTCTTATATCACAAATATATTTTTATCATTTTTATTATAAATCAATATAATACTAATTACTCAGGGTATGTTTCTCCAAAGGGGTTTGGCGCCCATTTTACTGCGCCAAAACCTCTGTTTTTGTTGTTGTTGTTTTTTTTTAAAAAAATTAAAATTTTATTTAATATTTATTATAATTAAATGAAAAATATATTCGAAAATAAAATTTTCTATAGTACAAATAAATAAAAATTTAAATATATATATTGGGTATAATATAAATCTAATCTCAATCAAACCAAAATACAAAAGAAATAACAAAATTCAAACTCATTCCAAAATTCAAATAAAAACCAAATTTATACCCAACCAGTACTCTCCCGAAGAAACAGATACAAATATACTTCCACACAAAAAGTAAAGAATATTTTGACAAGGAATTAAAAATATAATAAATAAATAAATAATTACTATTAATCATGGGTAGATTTACAGAGGAAGCGTATTAACGCGGAGCGATTTCGATCTTCTCTGAAAACTCTTTCATTGCTTCGCAAATCTAGGGTTTCCTAATTGTCTATTACTTACACGAATTTCAGAACAATTTCCCGGATTTCCTGTTTTCCGATATCTGATTTCTTCCGCAGCCAGGCAAATTTGTTGGTTTATTCCCGTATGTTGTGGCGGTGGTGAGAATTTGATCTGGAAATGTCGGTGAAAGGCGGGAATGCGTCGTTTAGGGATCGAACACAGGAGTTTTTACAAATAGCGGAGAGGATAAGGAAGTCGAATTCCCAGCAGAATGGGCCAAGCAGCAGCGGATCCAGGCGGGAGGAGCCGCCACGCTCGGCGATGGCGAGGCAATCAGAGTTCAATCGAAGGGCGTCGAAAATTGGATTTGGCATTCATCAGACATCGCAGAAGCTAGCCAAGCTTGCGAAACGTGAGTGATTTCATTTTAATTTTTCTTGTGCATTGAATTGCATTTCATTTGGCTGGGATATTTTGGGGTAATGAATTGTTTTGCTTGTTATTGTGCTAAGCGTTTATCATCAAAGAGACTTGATTGATTTGCCTGGGTCGGTTGTTTGACTGGTTCTTGCACCATAGCAGAAATTTAAACAAGGATCTAGGATTTTCCAGGTGTTAAATGAGCCAGCTAACAATAGTATGTTGGTTGAATTTTCAAGAATTGTGTTGTTCCTCAATCAATTGATTTGGGATTTAAGAGTCCTGAGAATTTATTTTTAGGAAAATGTAGACTCTTTGTTATTGGTAACATGAAGATGGTGCTTCAATTGTGAATTACATGTTATGCTATGGTCATCTTGAGTGCTATTTCTTTGGTTCAATAGTTGTATGACAGTTTATATCTCAATGATCATATTTACACTTGAATGTTTTCTTCTGCCTCGACAGTCATTCTCTTCCTGTTGGATAAATTTTAGTTTCAGAAGCTTTATGTTTTGAATTTTGAACTATAAGGATGGCAGAGCTGGTCATATTTTGTTGGTGTTTCTATCTGCTGGTTTTCCTTTTTGTTTATAGAGTTGCATAGTCAATCCATGATTCGATGATTTGTTTTGCAGTGGCGAAGAAGACATCAGTTTTTGAGGACTCCACAATGGAACTCCAGGAACTCACTGCAGTTATTAAGCAAGATATAACGGCTCTTAATTCTGCTGTTGTTGATCTTCAGGTTGTCTGTAATTCCTTTAATGAGAGTGGAAATGTTTCAAGTGACACGAGCAGTCATTCTACTACAGTTGTTGATGATTTGAAGAATCGTCTCATGAGTACTACAAAGGAGTTCAAAGAGGTTTTGACCATGAGAACAGAGGTGAATCCCTAGAGATCGGTGCCCAGTCATACATTTCATATGTACCATGTTTTGTATTTGTATGACTAATACAATAATTTTCTGGTTGTTTCCAACAGAACTTGAAGGTTAATGAGAACAGAAGAAAATTGTTTTCTTCTTCTGCTTCAAAAAATCCTTCTAATCCTTTTACCCGCCAGCGACCTTTGGCTGCAAAATCTTCTTCCGGTAATGCAGCAGCTGCTCCTCCCCTACCATGGGCTAGCAATTCCCTATCATCGCCATCATTCTCAAAGTAAGATGGTTCTCCATATAATCAGTTGCTTTATGGTTTATCCATGTCTTCTAAAAATTGTTCAAACTCTTTTCTTTATCTGCTTTTCCCTCTTAACATGAGCAATAATCTTAGCTTGACATTTGCAAGTTGTGGCTCAAAGAGTTAATTTAACTAGTTTCCGAAATGATTGCAATGCATTTTTATTTTTTATTTTTATAAATACAGTATAAAACATTTTCTGAGTCCACCTACTTCAATGATCGCAAATGTGATGATGTATTCAATATCAATTTTAATATTACGTATTGATGTAACCTAAGCGACAGGAACCAGGCAGATGGCGAGTCTCAGCCGTTGCTTCAGCAGCAAACAGATCAACAGCAGCAGCAATTAGTTCCAATGCAGGACAGCTATATGCAGAGTAGAGCCGAAGCACTTCAAAATGTGGAATCAACAATTCACGAGCTTAGCAACATCTTCAATCAGCTTGCTACATTGGTTTCCCAGCAAGGAGAGATTGCTATCAGGTTTGCATTCGTTTACTTATTTGTTACACCTTATTGTGAACATTATGGCAATCCAACTAGAATGGATTTTGTTTGATGGCCAATTAACTTGAAGGTAGATATTGTTAGAAAAATGAAATATTACTAATTAAAAAAATGATTCATTTTCCTATTAACTTAAGCTTCAAGTGTGTTGATCGTTTACAAAATATACATTGGATTATCCATTGCAGTGAATGTGGCCCGGATGAAGCATTGCTTTAAAATTTAAACCAATGCATCTCACAGTAATACAGAATGCAATAATTTGTCCCCGTTTTTTACCATCAACTTATCTATTATGTTTAAACCAATGCGGTGCTTCTGCTGTCCGATGGGCCTAAGGTCATAGGTGTTGTTTGGTTGTTTGTTTATTTTTTTTTGGAAAAACTTCATCCAATTTGGCTCTGTTTGCCTGTGAGGTTTGAGTTTTGGGTTTTGAATAGTTAGTTTTGAATTGAAATAAATTGTTTGATGTGATATAAATGGGTAATTAAATTTTACTGTAATATTAAAAAATAGGTATTTGATTTTGATATTTTGGTGGAATTTTTTTTTTTTTTTTTTAGTATTAATAATCGGGTGAAAAACCTACAAGCAAACACAGTAATGCCTCACCATTATCTATTCAACTCCCTATATGTTTATTTTGATCGGTTACAATATAAAGACTAGTTAATAGATTGAAGGAAAGGATCGGACTAGTTATCCAATCATGTAGTTGAAGCAGCTTGAAGGAAACTTGTATTACATTTGTATCCATTGAACAGTACCACAAATCTCGAACTGTGATCACTGTAGCAATACCTAAAATTTTATGAAATCCTGATTTTTCTACACGGAAATGATTCGTTTTGTGGACAGGATCGATGAGAACATGGATGATACGGTCGCAAATGTGGAGGGAGCTCAAGCGGCGCTGCTCAAGTACCTCAACAGCATCTCATCGAACCGGTGGCTGATGATCAAGATATTCTTTGTATTGGTTTTCTTTCTCATGATATTCCTCTTCTTTGTGGCCTAGTGAGAGAGCCTCGACAAATTTCATTCCGGATGATCGATGGAAAAAAAAGGGTAAAATTCGGAATTTGGTACTTGATGGAGGGCTTCTTTATACTCTCAAATTTTCCAGAATTTTGTTGTCTCACATATTGTACATTTGCAGGTTGTGGTTTATGTCATGAAATAAGGGGATGTTAATTTCAGTTTACATGAAGAATGTTATAGAAAAATGATCATTTTGGCTTCAGAGTTGGAATATTATTTATTTTCAAGCATATTTTATAATAAATGGTCGTTGGATAAAATTACATCAATAATTAATTAAACATTATTATAGTGAAATAATTATATTATTTATTAAAAATATAATATTGAATAGCATTGTATGATAATACTAATAGCTTGTATTGTATTAAGGGATGTTAATAATATCATTCAACACCCTAATAACAACCTTATAAATATGAGTTTGTTTGATTGTGTTTTATTTTGTTTTATTTTATCATGTCTATTTTTGTTATTAATTATTAATTTTATAATTATTTCCTGATTGCACCTCTCAAACCATTAAATCACATATTTAATTTTTGAAGGGGGATTAGATGTTGATCCAATTAAATCTATTTGATTGTATAACAAATCACATACTATCTTCGTCATATAATTTTTAGTACAAATGAATTTCTATTAGTCTTATAAGATACAAGTATAATTATAATTTTTTCTTAATTTGTATTCCATTTTAATATAATAATTAATATTTAAAATTAACCAAAAAAAAAAGAATAAAAAATAAATAAAATTTTTAAAGTCAAACCTAGATAGTATAGCATATAATTATATTTTTTTTAAAAAAAAATGACGTTATTGACGAAAATAGAAAAAGTAATATTTAGTTATAATATTTTGTGAAAAAAAATATTTTTATTAAAAAATTGTGATAATTTGTGTTTGAAACACAAAAAAAATACATTCATATCAAAGAGTAATTATTTCTATACCATCAAATAATTATTTAAAATTAAAAAAACTCAAACAACACACCCAAACAAACACACCCTATATTTGGACATTCTCCTAAATTAGTATAATTAGGAATTAATTTCTTAATATTA
The DNA here is from genome assembly GCF_009805555.1 of Andrographis paniculata. Classification (NCBI taxonomy): domain Eukaryota; kingdom Viridiplantae; phylum Streptophyta; class Magnoliopsida; order Lamiales; family Acanthaceae; genus Andrographis; species Andrographis paniculata. The sequence goes on from NW_026137589.1 coordinate 3,655,567, forward strand.
TTATAGTAATAATATTATAAAAATCCCCACTGCAAAAACGCTCCCTGTCTCTCTACGTATTAAATGGATGCATCCCTCCGCTGTTGCCATACACAATAGATAACCACATCTTCGACCTCGCATCGTCAAACCCTAATTGGGACCGCCCATCTTCCTTCCGATTTTCCCCCCTTAATCACTTCCCTTTCTTCAATTGAGTTGTCAGAGGGTGAGGTTTTATTGGGAACGTCGTGTCATCGTTGGCGATTGGAGATCCTCAGCGAACTCGGGATTTACTGGATTAAAAATTAGGGTTTTCAGTTCAAGTTTCGATCGACTTGGGGTTTTGAATTCGGAGTCCTATCTATCAGTTTTGAGCTTGAAGTAACAGCGATTTGTTGTACCTGGGCTTCGTATCTGAAAAAAATTCCGTTATCTCTTGTTGTTTTCCATAGATTTATCGATTTAACGACGGAAAATGGTCGGAGGAGCGAACAGGCGGGACGAGGGATCTTTTACGGTGGGCAGCACCAATGTTTTTGCAGCTTTGGATAGTTTGAGGAAGAAGAAGAAGAGTGACAAAGAGAAGGGGTCTAAAGCTGCGTCAGCGGCTAAATCTAAAGAGGCTGAGGAGAAGCAGGTGTATTGGGCTCCCGCGCCATTGACAACAAAGTCATGGGCTGATATCGATGACGAGGACGACGATGATTACTACGCCACCACTGCGCCACCCCAGGCCTTGTGGAGTGGTTCTCGTTTGGATAGAGCTGAAGAAGCTCAAGCCGTGGAGGTATAAATTAATAAAGCACGTTCATTGTGGTATGATTAGTAGTATTCTATTATGTAGATGACTGAGGAATTTGTGGTTATTGATTGTCAGTTGCAATGATGCTCTTTTCACCATTGATTTGTGTGGTTTTGCTGATTAATGAGTTTATATCTTGAAGTTCTTTGTTTTTGTTTGTTGTAAAACCAGTTTTTCGGATTGTTAGTGATTCTAGTATTCGATAGGCATTGCTGTCATATTTTTCAACCTAATACTATCTTTCAGTTGTTCATTCTATGCTTTTATAGCCCTTTCTGAAAATATGATCAATACTTATCAAAATTATGAATTTGTGACATCTTGAGTTCTTTTGGATTTGTTTCGTCACATTTGTGGTGCAACACTTGTGTTTTATAGTCTAAAGTTCTTATGATATGTAAGCCGTTTGCACCACATTTGCCAGTTTTTCTAAGTTTATTGAGGGTAGGTTTGTTCGTGGGTTTGGATTTTGGATTGGGATTTGAATAGTAAAAAGTTTGAATTAGAATAGTTGTATAATGTGATGTTTTGAATGTTAAATTGATTTTTAGTATAATAAAAAATAAAAAATAGGTGCTTTGACTTGATGTTTTTGGCGGAAAATTTTTGTGGGAATATTACAAATCACCCCAAAATTCTTCAAACAAACACAACCTGAAAGATCTTTTGTTAAACAATGGGTGAGTTAATATTAATCTTTTGTTATCTACAAAAGTGAAAAGATAAATCTCATACGGGCATGACAGTCGAGGAACCCACAGTATAAGAACTAGCTTCGCGATACATAGCACTATACCAGTTTCATTAGCCAGGGTACACTTACCCAAAGTACCTTTAAAAATTTCTAGTTGCTTTTTTGTTATACGCTAGTGAATCATATACTTTGGTGAGTTTTTGGAGTGTACAGTTTTGTAGCATGCTCTAGGCAACTGTTAATTTTGCATTATTTTTAAGATAAATTTTTTTTAATCACCTGATCAGACTGCTCTGGAGTTTTGTCATACACTATTAGACTTCTTTTATGGACATTTCGAAAGAGTTCATGGATCATTTTCAGTAAATGCTCTTTGATGTTCAGACATTGGATAATGAATTTACTGCTACATATGTTTAATTTGGGTGCTTGTATGCACGAGTGATTTGTTTTCTCTGATTTTGTTAGTCTGATATCGTCCATTCTGCTGTCATTGCACAATATAATGATTGATACATTAATGGATGCCGTAATATTAGAGAAATCCGAAACAGATGACAATTATGCTCCATCAAAACTTCAGTTGCCAACTTGCCATCACTTGCTTGTTCGGTTTCTGATTGCATCATATGTTATATATATATATATTTCCTTTCCTCCCCTACTTTTATTAGCACTGATCGTAAGACTAATACGTCATTGCTTGAATCTTGTGGCCATCCATCCTATTGGTAGGAGAGTGAAAGCGAAGATGATCTTCTTGATGAAGGTGATGATGGTGATGATGATGATGGGGACGAACTTGATCATGAAACCGAGCCCCAAGAACAGCCCGAGGCAGAGCTGGAAAAGCTTGCAGAAGTTTCCCCGGCACCTAAAGAAACAGAAAGACAACTCTCCAAGAAGGAGAGAAGGAAAAAAGAGCTCGCTGATCTGGAAGCAATGTTAGCTGATTTCGGACTTAACCCCAAATCTGAAGGTGACCCTTTGGGCAATCTGCTTCTAAATAAATCTTTTCACAGGAATTTTCTTTTTGTGTTAATTTTTCACAACCTGCCTGTAACTTTATAGAAGAAATCCATCTTTTGACTGGCTTTATTGGCTCGATTCGCCTGCAGGTTCTTCCAAAGACAAGAAAGAGGCACAACCGAATGGAAAAAACCCAGAGAACGACGACAGTGCCCCCACAGAACCGAAAAGCGCCAAAAAGAAGAAAAAGAAAGACAAGGCTTCGAAAGAAGCAAAGGAGTCACAAGATCAAACAGGCGGATCCGAACCTGCAGAGGAAGATACAGCAGCTGTCGATGTCAAAGAAAGGCTCAAAAAGCTGGCTTCGACCAAGAAAAAGAAATCCAACAAAGAAATGGACAGCTCCGCGAGAGCTGCTGCCGTGGAGGCCGCAACTAGGAGCGCCAAACTAGCTACGGCAAAAAAGAAAGAGAAGAATCATTACAACCAGCAGCCGATCCGGTGAGACATAACTACCTTGGTATCTTCTTTGTGTAATTGTGTTCTTGGTCCACAATAAATCCCGAGCTTCTTCTCCGGCTTATTTTCGACAAGGATTTTGATTTTGCTTATTTTAACATGGTGGTTGCATTTTCAACCCTTCTAGACTTTTTGTTGTTAGATCAGTGGTAACATATGATATCGGTACTCTCTGCCTTTGTATCAGTACATTTTGAACTCTTTTTAGACTTGTTGAGACACTGACACACCATTGTATATACATACATATATATGTGTATGTATGCTTTGGCCTGAGCTTTTATTTCAGCAGCAGACAATAGAGATGGACTGTTGATGCATAAATTTTCTTCCGTACAGAAGCTTCTTTTAAATATCATAATCAAAATAATTTTAAATTAAAATTAGAATATAATTTTTTTAGTATTATTAAAATTTTAAAAAAATTATAGTGAAATTAAAGTGTATAATATTTTGTGGAAAGAAGAGAGTATTAATTAAATAATATTTTTATTGATTTAAATTTTAAATTTTATTATTTTGAAATATATCAATTTTTTTGTTATTTTAAATATTATAATAAAAAATTATTTTTTATACAAAATATGATAATTGTTATTTTTTTTATAATAAAAAAATATATAAAAAACAAATGTCTTTTTCTTTCAAGAAAAAGATCATATATTATGAGGAAAGGAATATAAAATATATTTAAATATTTATTTTATTTAAAAAATACTCGTATATTTAGAATAAAATACTTTGAACTAAAATAAATTTTAATATAGTAATTTCTAATTTAAAAATGGAATACCTGTTCAAACAAAAATAATTTTTAATATAGTATTTTCTAATTTAAAAATGGAATACCTGTTCAAACCTACGAACAAACATATCCAAATATTTTTATTCCCTAATAATGTTCTTACTTCATACAAGTGAATTCCAGCAATATTCTTGACGGCTCTCCTTAATTTTGAGGCTGTAATCGTCACTGCGCACCAATCCTCCCCTTGCACTTCACTCAGTTCGATAGAAAGCGATCCATCTTCGTTGGCAATCAAACGGAAGCAAGTAGCGTTCGACAAGCAATCCCTCGCATCTTTCTTTCCTCGCAGCTCGGTCGCTATTTCTTCGCTGGATGCTGTATACGTTAAAAGCGTACAGGTTCGGACTCCTCCTTTTTCTTCTTCTTCTTCTTCTTCTTCTCACAGGTTTGGTGTTCAGACTTTGAGAACGAGCGGTTAATTTATGACCTATGCTTTCAGGGAGTATTTTTTGTGAAGTCCAGCATGGTTGGGATTAATTTAAATTGTACGAAGAATTTTAGGATTTGATTTCATGGGAAGTGCAAAATTGTTCCTACGTGAAGCTTAAGCTGGGGGTTTGAGTGTAGAATAGAATTGTAACGGCTCTGTTTGTGTTGAAATTGACGGAGGCTTTACACTATCAGAGATTCTTAATTAATTTTCAATTTGATTTTTCAGGTTTGAATTGCTGTTTTGGTGGCGTTTAATTGTAATTATTCCTTAAGAGTTTGGATTGGGCATGGGGACTGAGGGCTTGCTCTTGGTCCCCTGCAATTGAATTCCAAAGAATTTTGAGTTTCTTAGTTTGAGACAATGAGCATTGGACTTCATAACCCATTTCTTGGGGTTCCTCTTAAGTTCACTGATTTAGGAGTAAGAGATAAGGGAGGGTCCATTTACACTAGAGGAGTAAAGCTGAAATCCTCAAAAAGGGGTTCAAAATTTCTCTCATGTAAATGTGGTAAGAGACATGAATGGATCTCACATGGTAACAAACTTGTGCATTATTGTGGGGAAGGTGCTCAGCTTCTGTTGAAGAAGCTGGAATTGAAGAGGGGTTTGGTGATCAATTCTGTGAGCAAGTCCATTGTCCAAAGCAGAAGTTTGGTTAAGTTTGTTAACCCAATATGGGAAGAAGGGCTATTTCTATTCAGGTGTACTGTATTTTTCTCTGTGATATCTGGAGTGTGTTTATTGGTGTGGTATGGCAAGTCGAAAGCAAAGATTTATATTGAAACAAATGTATTGCCTTCTGTTTGTTGTCTACTGAGTGAGCGCATTCAGAGAGAACTTGATTTTGGCAAAGTTCAGAGAATTTCGCCTTTAAGCATTACTTTGGAGTCATGCTCATTTGGACCGCACAGTGAAGAATTTTCTTGTGGGGAGGCACCGGTTATCAAACTGCAGATTCGTCCATTTGCAAGTCTGAGAAGGGGAAAACTTGTAGTTGATGCTGTCTTGTCTAATCCTAAGTTATTGGTGGTTCAAAAGAAGGATTTCACTTGGTTGGGTATACCATACTCCGAAGGCATGGTCCCGAGGCACTTGTCTGCAGAAGAAGGAATTGATGTTCGTACTAGAACTAGGAGAATTGCAAGAGAGGAGGCTGCCAAGCGCTGGGAGAGGGAAAGAGATGAAGCGGCTGGAGTATCTGCAGAAAGGGGTTATGTCACTTCGGAGTGCAGTCGTGTTTCACCTGAAGAGGATAATTTGAAGAAGAGTGTGAGTCTGCCCCCAAGGTTAGGGGCTCGTGAACCATACCTATTTATGGACGATAAAATGAGGTGGAGAGATCATCATTGCATGGATGCTGGAGCAGAGTATGATTTGAAGCATGCTGATTTAGAGAGATCATTTGGTGAAAAAATTTCATCTCAGGGGACTAGCTTCTGGTCGAGAGTTATGCCAGCAGCTATGAGGCGCAAGTTAAAAAGGAAGGCTAATGGAAAAGATTTATCAATGTTAGATATTGCTTGTAAAAGAAGACTTCTAGAGCGAAGTTCATCTGCAGCTCGTTTATATTTCCAAGGACAATCACAAGGGATGTCCAGAAACTCTTCTATGGGATCAGCAGGTCATGAAGTTCTAAATATGGATATTTCTCCAACAGTAACTAATGCTGAAGCAGCTGCCTCAGATTCTACCATGGCTAATCCTGAAGGTACGGGATATAAATCTCTGGATCTGAAGGATGAGCATAATGTTGATAATAGAGTTGAAGTGATCAATGTCAATAATGAAAATCTGAGAATACAATCTGGAAACCATATGGATAATTCAGGCGATTCCATTTCTTGTCCTCTGGATGTGGTTAATAGATCTTCAAATTCAAATGAGAAAACATCATCAGTCAACAGTGTCAAAGAAATGACAGGCACTGACAGTTTGACAACTAAGAAGCATCTGGAAGGTGATGCTGGCATGAATATGGCTGTGAGAAAAGGAGTTCACAGGTTGGATATGGATTTCAAAGGTGATCAGGATATTTTAGATCATCAAGCCTCTTGTAGTTCCAGCCCTATAGAGGTTGAGCCTTCAAGCTCAGTGAACCATTTCGATCGCTCTTTTTATTGGAAGTCTCTATCTGGTTTATCCTTATTTAAAAATTTTAACGATACATGGTCCCATTCATTTGTCAATCCTTTGCAAAGGCTGAAGTCTGTAGTTGGTGTTGGAGTTGAGGATATATCCTCAGAACTAATTGATGAGATTGGTGAAGAAACTACTTCAAGTTTAGAGAAAATGGTTCCTGTTGTCCTTGATTCGGTACAATTTAAAGGTGGTACACTAATGCTGCTTGCATATGGTGATGCAGATCCTAGGTATTATCACTTATGCTATCGACAAATTCAAAATAAATCTTGTTATGCCAATTATTTCTTGTCTTAGATTCCAGGAGTTTCCTCACATGCTTTCCAAGTGCTTAATCTACTAGATTGTAATTTATATATAAGATGCTCTAACCGTCTAACAAATTATGTCAATATTTTTTTTTGGTTGGCTGCTAAACTTACGCAGCACAGTCTATTTATAGTAAAATATTTTATTTACCCACAATTTTATTAGCCTTACTTTAACAAATAATAATAAAAAAAATTAACTACTTCTTCTATTTATCCACAATTTGTTTTCTTTTTTCAATTCATTAATAAATTTTCAATAATACTCCAATTTTATTTTTTACTTACTCTACTATAAAGTATTAAAATACTATTATTTATTAGTCTGTGTCCAACTAAACCTACATAATTTTTTCGGACGGAGGGAGTATATTTTTCTCGGTTAATTTTGGTACTTTATTGAAGGTAACATAATCTTTTCTGGAATCTGTACTCTGTACTCTTTGGAAATTTTTGTGTGAAGTGGAAGCTTTCAATAATTTCAAGTTTATTTTGCATTTGTTCCTGAACTTGTATTATTTTTATTACTAATATTATTTAAAGAAGGGAATTCTAGCAATTTTGTATGTTATTTATTTATTTTTCTTTGCTCTGCTGTGATACCTATTGTTTGAATTCTCTCACCGATGCGGGATGCCTCTGCCTCACTTCTGTAGACAAATGGAAATTGCTAGTGGACATGTTAAGTTTCAAAACAACTATGGACGTGTGTATGTTCAACTTAGTGGGAACTGCAAGATGTGGAGATCTGATTTTAGCTCTGAGGATGGAGGGTGGTTGTCTACCGACGTTTATGTTGATGTTGTTGAGCAACAGTGGCATGCAAACTTGAAAATAGCTAATCTCTTTGTTCCGGTAAAGTACATGAGAGTGTCACCTTGTTGCATTACTCGAAAGTAAAGCCTTATATCCTGCATGTAGCTTAATTTGTATGAACTAAGTCCTCCCTCTTCTTGTGTAGCTATTTGAAAGGATTTTAGAGCTTCCAATTACATGGTCTAAAGGCCGAGCAAGTGGCGAGGTGCATCTTTGACTCTGTAATTCTTTTAGCAAATATATTCCCTTTTCATGATGTGGTGGTTCCCACCAGTGCACTTAGCGTATTGTGACTTTGCAAGTTGAAATTGATTTGATTCTGCTTTTACCCAATTGCCAATCCTTGAAGAATTGCCATGATTTAAATGTGTTTGTAGTTGTGTAAGATTCCTGTATATATATATATTTTTTTTTATTCAAATCCCTTATCAAGAAATTTGTGCCATACTGTGATGTTGGTTGATAACATTTTGATAGTTCTTCAAAGTGGCAAGACTTCAATGAGGGTAGTTCTAATTTTATGCCTTTATTTGTTAAATATTATAGGATCAGGACTAAGTGATTCTAGTGATTTTTCCATTTTAAGTACAATGTACTTAACCCTGGAAGTTGTTGGATGTGGTTTTTTATGTAAAGCTGGTTAAATTAACACACACACAATGCACTAATAATTTCAGATGCTCATCTAATTATAGGTTAAAATTTGGTTGAACTAAAGAAATTCGACACACAGCAGAACTCCAGTCACAGTGCAAAAAATTATTCTTCAACTGCACAAGCTTTTACTGAGAAAGGAGTTTCTAGAATTGTAGAGACTGCCTAAAAAGTGATGGTATTGATGCATAAAAGTAAGGATAACTATTTGCATCTGTAGCGCTTTTTATGAATTTGGAGTATTATGGCATAACCAAAGTTGATCTATTTAAGATTTTACCTTTATAAGGTGCTTGAATTGTTTTGCAGTAGTTTGAAAATACATTTTAACAATGGAATAGTAAATTTTATAGAATAATTATCTGGTTTAAAGTTGTGATGGTTGTTTGACAACAGTGTGGAGGTATTAACCCTCATTCTCCATTTTACACTTACTGTGCAAAAAGAAATGCCTTCTTTAGTTTTTTTAGCATGCGCTGAACATTTTTATTTCCTTTTTCTAGTATTCTTGGCCAAGTTGTGTAGGCAAGTTTTACAGTTACTTAGACGTCCATAATACATCCATTATTCTCTTTTTCTGGATGGACCTATAATGTTTATAACATGAGGATGTTAAGAACCCCTCAGCCCTCTGTCCTTTGTGGAAAAGTGCACAGAGTAGTTTCCGCCAGCTTATTCTAAACTTCATCTAAAAATCTGTTGGTTCACACTGTTTTCGCTGTGTTATGATCATTATTTTCTGTTATTCAACATTTACAGGATGCTGAATGTTCAATTTGTGCAGCTCTTCTTTAGTTTCCTTTTTCATTTCTTCTGATTGGCAATTAATCCTTTTCCCGAACAGCAAAGGATTCCCACCACATGTCTTTATGAAATTCAATGAATCATAATTATCATGAAATGCTTCTGGTAACAGGTTCACATATGTATGTCCAAAGGAGAAACGTTTCCAAATCTTCATGGGCAACTAGATGTAACAGGGCTGGCCTTTCACATATATGATGCTCCATCATGGTTTTCTGTATGTCTTTTGAACCATTATTAAATAATTATGGAAAGAACATACAATGCCCTCTGACCACATATGTTCAACCTCTTTTGCATGCAGGATATGTCTGGAACTCTGTTTCTTCGTGCCCAGCGAATATTTCTGCACAATGCCAGGGGATTTTTTGGTGATGTTCCTGTAGAAGCATCTGGAGATTTTGGCATCCATCCAGTGGAAGGAGAATATCACCTTATGTGTCAGGTGCCACCACAAGCACCATTCTCTGTGATGCATTTCCATCTGAAACCTAGGGCATTGTTACTTCTATTTTCGTTTTTCATATTATTAATATTCTATCTGCAGTGAGTTTCCATTCCTGAAAAAAGATGTTATCCAACACTTATTTACAGTTCTGATCATCACATCCAATATCCATTTTCACTTCAAACATTTCAAAACCCAAAACAAGAAAACAAAATCAAAATACTAGCAAACAAACCCCTGTTGTTATCTCTGAAGTTAATATCTTGATTATGAACATGGCAAGTGATTATTCTAGACCAACATTGTCCTTTCCTGCTGAGATCTCTATTGTTGCAGTGGGATTCCCCCTGAGACATTTGTATATAAATGGCATATTCTTGCGAACATGTAAATGTGTAGCAACTCTTTCCTATACATATGAATAGGCCATTTTTCTGTCAACTTTGCCAGACACTTATTGATCGTAGTTAGTGTAGGTTACAACTTTTCTACTATCTGAATATGGGGTCATTTCTAACAAAGAATATATATATATATATATTTATATATTTTCATATATCATGTTGTTTATTTTAAATATATCTCGAGCTTATAGTTAACTTCATTGTGTTTTACTTTCTAATGGATTGGATAAATCTGCTTTCCTCCCTGTCTATTCTTTATAAAGTTGCTAATATCCTAATGTTGGATTCGTTAGGTACCATCGGTGGAAGTTAATGCTTTGATGAAAACATTCAAAATGAAGCCTTTGTTGTTTCCGGTATGTGTATCCGTTTTTCTTTTATTCAATTGCATTTGAAGATTTATTTTATCTTTCTTCATTATGTATATTGGCATAAATTTTGCACAAAACGTAAATTATTCACTTCCTCCAATCGCTTTGTATTCCACAGAGTGTAACTAAGATGAGATTATTTGCATATGTAGCTGATTTTGTGATTTGCTTTACTGACTTTTAGTAATTGGGTCCTTACCTTGGACCAACCTTCTCTTATAAACTAATACTAATAATTATATTATTAAATAATATTAATTAAGAATTATAAATAATGCAATAACACTAGAATTATTAAAATAGATAGTTATAACTGGGCAAGGCAGGTCTGGTTGTGGGCCCACTGAGTGCTTGCAGCTGGGTTCTGTCTGGGGTCACACCCACCCTGTTGACATCCTATTAAGACTATGTATGCGCTTTCATGTTCTGTTAGTTTCCTGTGTTCTTGAATACCTTATCTCTTGATTGTGTTAGGTTACTTTTCCAATTTTATTTAAATTTATATTTTATAGATTTTGATGCAAAGCAGACATTTCCTGAATTTTTGTTTTTGTTTTTACTGTTATCACTTTCATGAGGTTGGCCTTTTTGTTCTTCACCTCAAACTGATGCGTATTTGTCATTCACTTCAGTTGGCAGGATCAATAACATCTGTCTTCAATTGTCAAGGTCCTTTAGATGCTCCTGTTTTTGTTGGTAGTGCATTGCTCTCAAGGAAACTCGTACATTTGCCTCCTGATAGTCCTCAATCTGCTGCATATGAGGCCATGATGAGCAGTAAAGAAGCTGGTGCGGTTGCAGCCATTGATCATGTTCCACTTTCATATGTTTCTGCGAACTTTACTTTTAACACTGATAATTGTGTGAGTAAATTTTGTAGAATAATTATAATTCACCATTACATGTGTTTTCATCCCATTTTCTTGTCCATTGCTCATTTTGCTCATGGCAGGTAGCTGATTTGTACGGAATTAGAGTTACACCTGTTGATGGTGGCGAAATTCGTGGAGCTGGCAATGCTTGGATTTGTCCTGAGGTTTAGCTTGGAAATCATTTAATTAACTCTGCATTCAAATATTCTGCATGAGTAATTCAATTGTTTCCTGCACGTTATTGAACTCTGGTTCCCGATTTTAATTGGTGATTTAGTTTTTTAATTTTAATTTTGTTTCTTTCATAAATTTATTGAGGGGCGGGGGTGGCCGTGTGGGGAACACTTAAAATGATTATATTTTATTCGTTAAACACAAATCCTTTCTTATTTAAAGCTAAATCTACATGTTCACATGCTACATGTAAAGAACAATGCTGAGTGCTACCGTTGAGTCTATTAAAGTTTTCGGGGAAAACTTGTTCTCAAAATGGATTTAGCTTTACATGAAGCGCATGAATTTTGAGTGGATAGATCTCTTTCTGTCAAAAGCGTCCACTCTGGGATTCTTTTTTCTACTACAACCTGACATTATTATTGATTATTGTAGGGGGAGGTTGATGAAACAGCTATGGATATTAACTTTTCTGGAAACTTATGCTTCGATAAAATTATGCATCGCTATATACCTGGTTATCTGCAAACAGTCCCATATCAATTTGGTGATCTGAATGGAGAAACAAAAGTTTCTGGCTCTTTGTTAAAGCCGTAAGATTTCTGTCTTTATGGATGTTGGTGGATCAGTGTTCTTCTTCACTTAATTGAGAATATTGTTCATGTGTTTCATCATGGGAATTTGAGTAGCAAATTTTGTGTAGGAGATTTGATATCAAATGGACTGCACCAAAAGCTGAGGGATCACTTTCTGATGCGCGTGGAGATGTCATAATTGCACATGATCACATGTCCATCAATTCCTCATCTGCTGCATTTGACTTGTACACAAAAATTTTAACGACTTATCATGATGGAAACTGGTTAGACTGGAAAGAGACTGGTAAAGTGGTAACCATGCCTTTCTCAGTGGAGGGAGTTGAATTGGATTTACGAATGCGCAACTTTGAATTTTTCAACGTTGTTTCTTCCTATGCATTTGATTCTCCAAGGCCTGTAAATTTGAAAGCAACGGGCAAAATTAAGTTTCAAGGGAAGGTTAACAAAAAGTCCTCCAGCATGGATGATCGAACTTTACAATCAGATGAGAATTTAGAATGCCCAGTGGAAGTAATTGAAGACGAAAAGTGTATATCCGGTGATATTTCCATCTCAGGTCTGAAACTCAATCAATTGATGCTGGCTCCTAACTTAGCTGGAGCATTGAGCATGACATCTAAGAGTATCAAGGTCGGTCTCTCTGCCCCTATCTCAATAACTAGTTGTATTGTGCTAAGAAAATGTGATATTTATTTGAACCGGTGGCTCATGTCCGAAATGTCATAGGCATCTAGGTATCGTTTATGTTCTCTATAATCAAGTTGCTTCAGGAAGCTAAAGTTTACATTCAAAATACCAATCAATTTTTTTGAAGTTTTTTTTTTTATTTTTTATAGAAGGCTGTATGTTCAGTACAAAACATCTAGAATGCTTTCAATCACTAGCATAATTGTCAAACAATATTATTAAAATAATAACTGTATTTTTGCTAAGCAAGCTGTTGAACACTTCTTTTTCTGATGATGCTGAAAATACCAGTATATTGTTCAAGCATCTCATTTGTTATATCTGGTGACATAGTTGCATGCTACTGGCCGGCCAGACGAAAGTCTTGAAATAGAATTTGTTGGACCGTTGCAATCAACTTCAGAAGAAAATCTATCTGGCAAATTACTGTCATTTGCCTTGCAGAAAGGTCACCTGAAAGCTAATGCAAGTTATCGACCACTACATTCAGCAAACTTGGAGGTATTTTTCACCTTTTCTTTGTTATTAATTTTTCTTGTTTACTTTCAGTTCATTCTTATAGTCATTAATCCTGCTATTAGTTGGTATTGATGCAAACTATGTTCTTTTATATGCAATCAGGTACGCCATTTGCCACTTGATGAACTCGAGCTAGCTTCACTACGTGGGGCAATTTCAAGGGTAATCAATCTTCTTATTAGACTAGTCAACCTCATTGTTGATACTCTTGGTTTGAGATTATTTTATTTTATTTTATGTTTTTGAATCCGAGATTCACTAAAGATTTCTTTTATTTTTATTTTTTATTTTATTTTTTAAAGTGGTTGTCACTTTGTTTCATTGTACTCTTCAATGTCCTAGTATCATGATTAGTGATTCGTCTATTTAGCTTGTTGTCTTGACTATTATATCTTAAAAGGTTAATAAATAACTAATCAAATGTAAGTAATGAGCATTAGATAGATGATTAGCTGTCTGCATGTTTGAGTGATTTAACCCATTATATTAATCTCACATTTGAGTTGTAAACAGCTGGTGAAAACTAATGCTTGTAACTGGGAGGTGTACTTGTCTTTGGAGAACATAATAAGTGTTAAAAAAAAGTACCTCAGTAATCAGTATTTTAATCAACTATCTTTGTCCACTTCGAAGAAAGGTGGTTTTATTCTGTTTTCATTTTTCAACTTTTGCAGGCAGAACTTCAGTTAAACTTTCAAAAAAGAAGGGGTCATGGTGTTCTATCTGTGCTCCGACCAAAATTTAGTGGTGTTTTGGGTGAAGCTCTAGATTTAGCTGCCAGATGGAGTGGGGATGTGGTGAGCACCTTTAATATGAACTAATATTCTATTAAGCTTAGGCGGTATTGGTCTTTTTATGAGGTTTGTTTTGATTAAGATAGGGAGTTTATGTAAATATTGAGGGTTTTGGTGCATTTATTGCATGTCCTATTTTAATATATACACACATATATTTACTTCCATTAAGAAATTTACTCAGCAGGATTTTATTTATATGGAACAGGACTCTGCTACATTTAATGAAGTTGATATATACTGACGTTGAGCTAGTGTTAAGCTCTAGTTCAATTATGTTGCATTTGGCTTACTTTGTCTCTCTATTGTAGTGTAGTTGAGTTCGGGTATTTCTTTATCCTATTAACATGAAATATGATCCTTAATGTTTCGACAATTTTCATTTCTTGTGGTTGACTTCCATGCCTAACGTTTTTGAAGTATTATGATCATGTTTGTTTTGGGTCCTTTAAATGAGATCAGTGGAAAATTGAAAACTACTCTTAAATGCAAAATAAATCATTGTTGTGCTGCTATCTTATAAACATTTAAACTATAATATAGGGAATAAGGCTTGCCAGTTAGAAATTATACTTTAGATAATTGCTTATGTTTATTACTGCTTAATCCTACTGCTTAAAAATCCTCTTCTATAGATCACGGTTGAAAGAGCAGTCTTGGAACAAAGCAATAGTAAATATGAATTGCAAGGGGAATATGTCTTACCGGGCTCCCGTGATCGAAGCACTATTGAAAAGGAAAAAGGCAGCTTATTTCAGAAAGTAATGACCGGTCATCTTGGGAGCATGATTTCTTCGATGGGTAGATGGAGAATGAGACTAGAGGTGCCTAATGCTGAGATTGCGGAGATGCTTCCACTTGCTAGGCTGCTTTCTCGAAGTTCTGATCCTGCTGTTCAATCAAGATCAAAGGTTGTTATCTGATTTATGAAATATTTGATATCTCCTCAATCGAAATAGTGTGCTATGATGTGTTGTCAGGAGCTTTGCTCCTTTTGTTTTGTGATAATAACATAGTTTTACTTTGCACGGAAGCCTTTGCATATGCACAAGCTTGTCCGACAGTTTTTTGCAACTGTCTATCACTTGAAATTATCATCCTAGGTTGAGTCTCCTTTAGTCTCTTTAGGGGCATAAGTGGGGTTTACTTGAATATCGATATTAAAAAAGCAGCATGCCACCATCCAAGGAACACAATCTTGCAGAGGTGTTTTTTTTTTTTTTTTTCTAAATCTCATCAAGGGCCTAAATTTAAGGCTGTTGCTTGCTCTAATGGTGTTTTAGTGAGCTTCAATTTTTTGAAATCGAAATTTCCTTGTTTGTATGGGTTTCACATAATTTGTCCTCATTGATTCTATGTATATATTCCTCTCTGGTACTGTCATAAAATTGATCTGGAGAATTCATGAATTGTCTAATTGCTTGCACATGCAACAAGTTTGTGTTTTCGTTCTGATTCATATAGTTTCTTTACTGACACGCAGGATCTTTTTGTGAGAAGTTTGCAGTCAGTTGGATTGTGTGCTGAAAACATCCAAAAACTTCTCGAGGTATGTTTCTATTGCGGAGATTTAAAAATGTCACAAAGTGGGATGTAGAGCCTTAAGGTGGACTCACTTGGCATCATATTCCCTCCCAATATTTAATTGTGTGAAATCTTGTAGGAAATTCGAGGCCATTGTCCCACATCAGAAGAAGTCGTTCTTGATGATTTTGATCTTCCAGGTTTGGCAGAACTTAAAGGTCATTGGCGTGGCTCTTTAGATGCAAGTGGAGGCGGCAATGGTGATACTACGGTAGACATCTTACCACACCTTATACAGCATTTTTTAACCAAGTTTTTCTTAACTGATACAATATTGTTTCTGGTTTGAATTTTAGCTGGTATTTAGTAAATGTTTACACAATTATTTTTATCAATGCTTTTTTGAGAATCTTAATCGCATCTATGATGATTCTGTGCGAAATTTCTTTGTTTTCTTTGACCTTTCTCTTTTTTTTGGCTTCAGTCGGTAATATCCTAATGCATTGATCCACAGAATAGAACTTATATCCTGTTGACCTCAGATGGAGAACTTCTATAGAACCTGTTGTATAATAAAAGAATTTCACATGAAATTATGACCAAATCGACTATCTTTTAAGTTAAATCCATTTAGCATGGCGGTCTTATTGGTTTGATTGTCTCGACTTTTGTTCACTGTAGGCAGAGTTCGACTTTCATGGAGAGGAATGGGAGTGGGGAACATATACAACCCAGCGAATTCTAGCAGCTGGTATGTACAGCAACACTGATGGTTTGCGTCTCGAGAAAATGTTCATCCAAAGGGATAATGCCACAATCCATGCAGACGGGACACTGCTAGGTCCAAAGACGAATTTGCATTTTGCTGTTCTAAATTTCCCTGTCAGTTTGGTTCCCACTCTGGTTCAGGTCATCGAAAACTCAGCCACTGAAGCTGTTCATTCTCTTCGGCAATTATTAGCTCCTATTAGAGGCATCCTGCACATGGAAGGCGATCTTAAAGGAAATCTAGCAAAACCAGAATGTGATGTTCAAGTAAGGCTTCTAGATGGCGCAATCGGAGGAATTGAACTTGGGAGGGCCGAAGTTGTTGCTTCTCTAACCCCTAACAGCCGTTTCTTATTTAATGCAAACTTTGAACCGATCGTGCAAAATGGCCATGTACATATTCAAGGAAGCATTCCCCTGATACTTGTACAGAACAGTAACTCGGAGGAAGAAAGCATCGAAAGGGATAGGAATGAATCTACATGGGTTCGGGGTTGGGATACAGAAAGAAATAAAGCATCTGTGGATGAGCATAACGATAAAAAGGGCCCCAGAGAAAAAAATCAAGAGGTTTGGGATACACAAATGGCCGAAAGCCTCAAGGGTTTGAACTGGAACATTTTAGATGCCGGAGATGTTCGAATTGACGCCGATATTAAAGATGGCGGCATGATGTTGCTAACAGCACTATCTCCATACGCTAACTGGCTCCATGGCAATGCCGAAATTCTGCTTCAGGTAGAGATACTCCCATTTAACGTAACTTTTTGTCTTATAATCAAATAATATATCGATAGAAGTTTTGGAAAATTGTGGGAATAGCAAAAAGTTGGGTATTTGATGTAATAGTTTTGTGAGAGAAAAAAGTTATTTGATTTCATATTTTGTGAAAAAATTACCGTTGATTAATAGTGATGGTCATTCTGAATCTGACATAGTATCAGAGCCTAGGCTAGGTTTTGAGTTCGAGTTCCACCACCCCCATTTGTGGGGTATGTGAAACTTGCACATACAAGTGCCCAAATGGGGGCGGTGGAACTCGAATTCGAGACCTAGTATGAGCTTTGTTACCATGTCAGATACAGAATGACTGTCTCACCTAGCCCGTTCAGATTTATGAGAGCCATGTTTTTACTTTTCTCTGAGTTCCATCTTTTGCAGGTAAGGGGTTCTGTTGAACAACCAGTTGTCGACGGATCGGCCCATTTTCACAGGGCAGCCGTGTCCTCGCCTGTACTCAGGACGCCAATAACCAATCTTGGAGGAACTGTTCTTGTAAATTCGAATCGATTGCGCATTGGCTCATTGGAGGGAAGAGTAAGCCGAAAGGGTAAACTATCGGTAAGAGGGAATCTCCCTCTCCGGGCCAGTGAAGCATCTCCCGGCGACAAACTCAACCTGAAATGTGAGGTTCTTGAAGTTCGAGCGAGGAATGTTTTGAGGTACAATTTATTTCCCATTCCAATATATTTATCGCCCCTGAATCTTCTTTTTGTCGAATATTAATGAAACCAACTACGCTTGTCGCAGTGGTCAGGTTGATACTCAATTGCAAATAACGGGATCTATTATGCAACCGAATATCTCCGGAAAAATAAAGATCAGCCAAGGGGAAGCTTACCTGCCTCACGACAAGGGCAGTGGAGCCGTCGCCTTTAATAAGGTGAGGACAGCTGAACAAAGATTGGCAGCTGGTGGTTATGGTCATATGGTTGCGTCGAAGTACGTTTCACGTTTTCTCAACCTTATCCCGGCCTCGTCGAATAGCTCGTTCAGCCAGTCATCCGGTACGTGTTTTGGACATTGCCACGGGTTTTAATTTTGGCATCTTTTTATCGTATTTCTTGAAAATGCAGATTTAGCATATCTTACGTTTCTTTTTACCCGATTGAGTGATTAGGCTCGGTCTAGATAAAAGTTTTGAAAGTTCGAAAAAATTTTAAAATAGTAAAAAAAAAAGGGTATTTACATTTAGACCTACCAATTTGTTGTCGAGTTTGATAGAGCCGTTGAGGCTGTCCGTTGATGCGTTCTTATTACAACTATATATTTCGTTTATGTCGACTGTTTGTTGATCTTGAAGTCGACATCTATTTACAGGTGATCGAAATGAAGCTAAGGAGATGGCGGTGGTAAGTAGTAATCCTCGTTTCGACATTCGCCTGACGGACTTGAGGATTGCACTTGGACCCGAACTCAGAATAGTTTATCCTTTGATACTAAATTTTGCCGTTAGCGGCGAGCTCGAATTGAATGGCCCCGCTCACCCGAAATGGATCAAACCTAAAGGTCTCTTGACGTTTGAAAATGGCGATGTAAATCTTGTCGCTACGCAGGTACCGACCGTTTCTATGACTCAGATTATTTTGCCCCTCGCATCATTCTTGTAATCTTCGATGTGGTTCTAACTCTCTCGACTTTCTACCTATTGCAGGTGAGGCTCAAAAGAGACCATCTTAATATAGCGAAATTTGAGCCCGACCATGGCCTTGATCCGACGTTAGATTTAGCTCTCGTAGGATCGGAGTGGCAATTCCGCATCCAAAGTCGAGCTAGCAAATGGCAGGAGAAATTGGTGGTTACGTCTACACGTTCAGTCGAACAAGACGTCCTTTCCACGACTGAGGTAATGTTTAACATTAAAAGTTATCGCATACCTTATGTGAATCTAGCCGCTACCCGAAAGTGCGCACTTGATAAACTCTCAGCCAAACCTAATACCCTGCAAACTAGGTCTGATAAGATAAGTCATACTACACTAGGCAAACCATATGTGGCAGGTGACCAAGAGACGTCGGGGTTTTGAATCCATGACCTTACGGTCATAAAACCACCCCCATACTACTAGACCATCCCTTACGGGACACCTTATCTTTATCTCTCAGAAGAATTCATCGTGATGTAGCTGATTATGGTTCTTGCAAAAAACAGGCTGCTCGAGTCTTCGAGAGTCAACTAGCCGAATCAATATTGGAAAACGATGGCCAGCTCGCATTCAAGAAGCTTGCCACTGCCACGCTCGAGACATTGATGCCGAGGATTGAAGGGAAGGGGGAATTCGGACAGGCTAGATGGAGGTTAGTCTATGCTCCACAAATCCCGAGCTTGCTCTCCGTAGATCCAACCGTCGATCCTCTCAAATCTCTTGCGAGTAACATATCGTTCGGGACAGAAGTCGAAGTGCAGCTGGGGAAGCGTCTTCAGGTGAAGCAAATCCTCCTATTCCTTACATATCCGCATCTTCGATATAAAAAATGTGCAATCCATTGACGATAACCCCTTTTCAGGCATCGGTTGTAAGGCAGATGAAGGATTCGGAAATGGCGATGCAATGGACATTAATCTACAAGCTGACGAGCCGTCTCCGGGTTCTCCTACAGTCGGCTCCATCGAAACGTCTCTTGTTCGAGTATTCTACCACTTCACAAGACTAGAATCTTTTGAAGTCCCTTCACCAACTGTAAAAAAAATATCAACACATTCACACAGTATGGTTTAGTATTGTTCTTAGGCATGCCTGGCTGGGATGAATAGGTCATTCAATTCTTGTACATAAAAATTTAATTAATTTTGATCCATTGAGGAAAAACCAGTTTGTTTAAAGACTTAAGCGGCACCATATTTCTAAACTTATGATGTTCTTACTAAAGCTTTTTAAATGGATGGCTGAAGAGGATCAAAAAAGTGTTTCAAATATGCAATTTCTTTAGATAAAGTTAGAGCCGTATTCTTGAAATAAGACAGAAAATTCTTGTCACCAAAATCTCCAGGGATCCTTGTAAGGAGGAACATAGTTCTCCGATGGCGGCAGAAGCCGGAACGATGCTGCGGTTTTCTTCAAGAATGGTCCCATCTGTGTAAGGCAACAAATCAACCATAAGAGTAAACAAATGTGGAGTCGGGTTTTGTGTAACAAAAATATCACTATTAGAAAGAAACAAAATCAATCTCCAAAAGACACAAACCTACCTTGAAGTATTCAACAAATTTACATTGTACTTCAATACAACAACTCAAGTTGTGCCAATATTTTATATGGTTCAATGTATTTTGTATTTTATTCGTTATTCAAATGTGTGCTCAAACTTTTGGACACAAATTTTAATGAGAATATTTTTTGTCACTTTTTTTTCTTTTATAATAAGAAAAAAGCAAACCAAAACATTTTCTTTATAACAGTCCAAAAAAAGAAAGTACACGTAAATTTAGATCATTAAGCATATTTTCATCGCTAAACAGTATAATTTTAAATATAAAGTCAGCACATGATCCCAACAAACTTTTCTTTAATTGATAAATAAACCGGTTTGCGGTGAGAAGAAATTGAACTTACTTTGTCCCATTGCTTGCTCAGAGTAGAAGCACTGAGCGTGTACAAATAACCTGCAATGAACAATTTTTCAGTAAGTTCACTCCCGAGAGAAGGATTGCTGAATAAGGGAAAATATAGAAGGCTTGGAAACAGGTAGCCATATTGTAATGAAACAATCATTAGCAGATGAAATGGTTGGGATGCATTTCTCGGACAAATCGCATAATTAGTTCTTTCGATGAGCAGAACATAACGAAGAGGGATTTGTATCAAACATCCATTACGGTATTGATATAATATTTTGAACAGGTTCATGCAGTGTAATAATATCCTACCATCGCGTTCAGCTGTTGATGCAGCAAAATGTCGGTAAAGGTTAGCCCCCAGGGCCTAAATCAATCAGCATGATAAGGGAAATAAGTAATCAATTGTCATTCATCAGGATTATATGCTAAAAAGTAATGAGACTAACAGTTTTGGTTGGTGATTTTCGAACCAAATATTCATAGTACCAATACGGTACACCATCAACCTACACGGGAGATATACAATGAGTCCAATTAGAGTCAAGTAAATTGCATTGGATCACTGTTTAGAGTATTTATTTTGCAATGCAGATCTTTTAAACATAAACAGAACTTACCGAAGAAGAATTTGTGTCAAGAATTGAACTTTCATCCAGACGCTGGCTAGAGGTAACTCGCTGTGAGAGACGGGAATATGCCGTTACAACACTTACATGAGATATCAATTAGACATGCATTACATTTAAGTGCATTGAAACAAGGACAAGCACAACCCTTTGAAGATGCAGAAAAGACCCGAATTGAACTGCCGACTATACTAAGAACAGAGTAGGGATACATGCAGATAAAAGAGATAGCTGTAAAGCCATAACCTATGAACACCGGGAACGGATATGCGCAGTTGGGGAGTGTGAAATCATTCATAATATTGAAACTATCAAACATGAGTTAAATTGTCAGCTTATACACTGAATTTTGCAGTGAAGGAACTACAACTGACACTGAAGCACCATTAATCCAATAGTATGTTTTGTTTATTTATCAGCAATCATTTAAAATGCACTATTGTTCCACAATCTGATCTTCATATCTAAAATCATATATGAGATTATAAAAAATGTTCTATTTTTTCATTATCGATAAGTTTTTGAGGTCAGTAGGAGCTATCTTAAATCATATATTTAATATGCGATGATGTCAGAATGATACTCCGGCATAACTAGAAGATATTTTTTTGTCAGGTGAGGTGATAGGGTAAATCATTTCACAGTG
This sequence comes from Andrographis paniculata, assembly GCF_009805555.1. Classification (NCBI taxonomy): domain Eukaryota; kingdom Viridiplantae; phylum Streptophyta; class Magnoliopsida; order Lamiales; family Acanthaceae; genus Andrographis; species Andrographis paniculata. Next base: position 3,677,265 of record NW_026137589.1, read on the forward strand.
AAGAAATGTGAACTAGTCAAAGAAGTAAGATGAAATGCCAAACAAGAGTCAAGTATAGCAAATTAACACATAGCAAGCAAAGATAAATTTGGTTAAAATCAGAAGGAGAACGAGCCAGAGTCAAGCACAGAGCATTCCTGGAATCGTTATTTATTTCTAGGCAAGATTGGTGGGGTGTTTAGCAAGAATCACTCAGCAAAGGCTCAAGAGGACAGAGAATAAGAGAGGTAAATACCAGAGCAGACTTGTCGGCTAAAACTGAATCAGCAACATTTTTAGCATTCCATGTGCTTTTCTCTTGAGGTTTCAGAAACAGTGAATTTGGTGGACCAATCTGAATAAGAAAAAAATAAAAATATATATATATATATATATAAATCATAATGGTAACTCATGTTTACTGTCAGTCTATTAAAAGACATGGTAGAATCAAATTACCGTTACAGAAATTATAAGGTTATCAAAAAAATCAACCCTCTCAGACACAATACGAAGGCGTGCATCAGCTGTATAGTAGTCAATAAAACCGTGAGTGAGCTCATAGTAAAAAGTAAATAATCATTTAAAAAAGTATAATACAGCTTAATTGCCAATAGAATAACAAAATAATTGGTAAAATTGAAGGTATTCGAAGACATAAACCTTGCTTATTGCCGTCGTTTAAATATATGAATATGGAGAAACTTACGTGACAATGGTGCAGCTGATGAATAACGTTCCGGCTTTCTAGATTCCACCCTTCAAATAGATGAAAAGAGTGAGGTTCCTACAATTTAAGGATACAAGAAAATGAAGCAGACAAAATTGCATCAATTCTAGAAAATCCATATAATTGAATTTGTGAAATACATTAAAGTTAAGATCCATTTTCAAGCCAAGAATGAAATTAAAAAAGACCAAATAAATCCATTATGAAAGTTAGAAAAATGATCATATTTATTGTTTAATTAGTTGAATCTATTGTGACACAACACTCATTTATTGACTTAACAAGCAGGCATCAAACAAGAAGCAATGACCACTCTATCAGGTATTCCTAACAAAGGGCATACTTTTCAACATCATTGGGTTTCAAATTGAATCTATTTCATGGTAAATTACTAAAATGCTAAGAGTGGAATCCTCCAATTCCCAAAATGAGACCAATTTCTTTAACCCGGAATAGTGGATAATGAAAAAAACTCTAGAAGGTTTGTTTACTTATATTATCATTATTTTTGCGCAAAAAAAAAAAAAAAACCCTCCTAAAAGACATCACATTCAACATAGATTTTTCACTATAAATATTACATAAAAAATATATTTTATATTCAAAACACAACATTCAATGGCTATTTACATCACATCAACACATATTTTCTAGTCAAATATTTACTATTCCTAAAACAGCCTGATACATCAAAACACTTCCAAAACACAACTAAACACTGCTGTATTTGGTTTTAACATCCCCTTCCCTTGGCTACATTACTTTTATATATCTTGAAAGACTTAAGAAATATAAGAATAGCATCCAAAATTATAATCACCAATCACCAATAATAAAGTGATAGAAATATGCATTTACCATTTGAAGACAAACTTTTTGGAAGGCAATTCAACCGGATACATATATGAATAAGCGTTTACATCATCTACTTGTAAATCCATTTTCAAATCTTCCTCAGCGCCAGAACCTGTAGGATCAGCAATTTTAACATCCCCAGATAAAAAGAAAAGAAGTGTTTGACCATGTAAAATGCAGCACATACTACATGACCATCAAAATTTCATGCATGAAGAACAAAGCATGCGTAGCATTGAAAGCTGGAAAATCAAATAACAAACTCGAAACACATAAAAACAAAGACCACGGTGAAGATAAACACACAAGATACTGAAACGGTTCTAAATGGGTAGACCATACACATTTAAGCACATACATTTTGTTTTAGATATGCACACAACCGATTTGAGTTCACCAATGAAATGAAGTAATGTTCTAACTAATTAACTGCTCCTAACATAACTAAAATGAAATCCAACAGCCATGGGAGTAATGCAGCTGATATTACTCATTGTAGTTACAAATTCACATCGAAGTAACACAAAATTTGAGTTCAAGAACATTCAGGATCAAAAGGAGGCACAAGAACAACGGCAGCAGCAACAGTAAATCACACAGGAGAGAGAAACAGAATATATCACAATAATTACTACCTAAAGTTGGGAAAATTAGACAGATTGAAGCAGAGAGCCCAATGAACATTAAATCTCTCCTCAAAACTCCATTTCTCGGACCGGTTCTCGAGCAAAAGCTTAAATTCTCAGCTACGTTGATCATTCTTCCACCAATTTCACGCCTCTTGGCGGTTGAAGCACTTTTACTATGAGCATTTGTCCTGCAAAGCAGCACAAAATGAAGCAAAAACAGCGAAAAATATAATTGAAGCAAGGAACGGATTCCAGGCATAGATGAAGCTAAATTATACCTACAGACGGAAAGATTTGGGATGAAAGAACTGTGGAATTTGATCGTTGGAAGCGTTGCCGCCATTTGGAGCACGTCTTCGCTTCACTGTGTCAGCTCATCCACTTCGGCTTCCAAGGATAACTGAAAATTCCTATTTTATTATAAATAAGATAGGGTCGGTCTTGATAATATTTTATTCTTTCGGGGTTAAATTAAAATATTTCGACAATATAAGCGAGGTGTGGTTGATTATCATCTCATTTTTTTTATATTTTATTTTAGATATAAATTGTTTTTGGTTTGAAAATGTCATGAAATAAATAAATAAATAAGATGATTTTTAGATGAGTTTTAAAATTATTATATTTAATTATAATAAAGAAAAAATTTAAAATAAATGTGATAGTGAAAAAGTATACATTTACAAAGTAAATAGTTAAAAATAATATAAAAATAATTTTATTTTTTATTTTTGTGATATAAAAATAATTATATGACAGTGAAATAAGAGTTTGTAAAAAAAAAAAATACTATATTTTTTAAAAAATTACTTTATAATTCGATCACTCAGAATAAAAATATGCATATACTTGTAAATAGACTGTTAATAACAAAAACCCATATTCAATACTTACATTTCAAATCAATTTCAAACTACAATCAAATAATTTTCAATTTAAATATTTATTATTTATATAAATATATATATATATATATAAAAATTATAAATATTTATATATATAAGGCAAGTATTATCATTACACAGATCACATATACTCATGAATTGAATATAAGGTGCAAAACATACACAAACAACAATATAACAAACATAAAAGAATCAAACACATCAAAACCACCTTTTGGTCACACAAACAAATTTACAAACAAACAACCACAGAACTTCCATGGAGATTCACAAGAGGGTGCCATTCCGAAGGCTAGCAGTTGCTTCAGCCAACGAGCTAAACACAGTATCGTCGCCGAGCTCGGCTTTGCAAAGCGGGCACGACCCGCTCATCCGCAGCCATTTATCGACGCAGTCCTTGTGAAAGAAGTGCGCGCACGGCAACTCTCTCAGCTCGTCGTTGTTCATGTACTTGGTCAAGCAGATGCAGCAAACCTGCACGCCGCAAATCTCGATTTATAAAATCCAAAGTTCTGTATATGTAAATATTTTTGAAATTTTCGACAAATGCCTAATTCCCTCTCACAAAATATCACATCAGATATCGAAACTTTTTACTATTTTAATAATTTTTCAAAACTCCACGAATCTCTATCTAAAAACAAAAGTTCGACATTTAAGGAATTAATTGAGGGAAGCTTACTGCATCTTCTCCGGATACTTCGCGTTCCTTGTCTGTTCCGGACGCCACAATACCGCCGTCGACCGCTGCAGACGGGACTTTCTCCTTGTCGTTGTTGTTCTTATTTTTCTTCAGTTTAAATTTATACGTTGGGAGCGTGTTGATTAAATTTTGCGTAGCTCCTTTAGTATGAGGAAGATCTTGTCGCAAGCCCATGACTGAAATAATACAAGGGAAGCAACAGCAGACGGCAGCGCACAGAATAAACGGCAAAGCGTATCCAATGCAGCTTAAGGTAAGAAATACGATACACAGCCTGAAAAAGAAGTGACGGGGAATTAATCGAGCCAGTTGCAAGAAGTACAAAGTCGACATTTTTGTTACCTGTAGATGTTTGGAGCTTCGGACGACGACGCGTGCCCTCCGAAAATCCACACATTGCCTACCACAAACCAAACAGCAAAGAAGCAGTCCAAAGCCATCTTGAAATTTTCAACAAATGCCTTAATTCTGCAATAGTAGAGTTTCTAGTATTCAAATCCCGACAATTGCATGTTATGCCTCAAAATATTCATAGGTTTTCGCCCCTTGGAGGCTCGATCAAGAAGATAAAATACAATTAATTGCTATGTTCGAAAAGTATAACTTTAATCAACTTCTACATTCAGTTGATTCTTTTCTGGTCGATCTTGAACATACAAGACAAAAAAGAACATATTAACATAAAATATATTCATAACATTGATTAATTTTCGAAACTTTGCTTAGTTCAAGAAGTATACGTAGGCTATTATCAAGCAAGGGCATCAAGTCTACCCGAAAGTTTTTCATTTTTTATTTTTGAATCTTCTTTCTTCAATCTACATAGAAAAGTAACACGAATGATTTAATTTCAAGGCAATATTAGTACCTTGGAGTGCTTCTAGTCGCTGCACCGGTCGTCCATCGACCTTCCTCATCTATGAATCTTCCGGTAAGTGGAACAGTGGAGATATTGCTCTGCGACGAATCCTGTTCAGCACTATAGTCGCGATATTTAAACCGCCAATACAAAGCGAGAAGAAATGCTAAACAACCAGATGAATATCCGACGATCCATGCCTTCAAAGGAGCATGAGGCTTCTCATTTCCCGACAAAGACAAAACAACAACAGCAGCAAAAATTTGGCTAGCTGTCAACACTAACTGGAAAGATATCCATAAGCCAGAGTCTAACAGTCTCCTCTGTCGGCCTCGATTGTTTCCTCTTCGTAATAGAGATGCATTCCTAGGGTTGGACACACTGGCTGAAAATTGTTGAGGCTGATAAACAGGACGGCTGGGTGTCCGATCTTCCAAGAATCCAGACAGCCGGTCATAGGATGAACTAGATGAGGAAGAATCACTACTACTTGTAATGTCTATCACATGTTCGTCATCTACGCCACTATTTGCTCTCTCCATTAACAAATGGACTCTGTTAAGCTGCGCTGAGCTTCCTATTAGCGGCAAAGATATACTGGTCCAACAAACGTGCACTCAAAACAGAAAACATGGTCCTGATTGCCGGAAAAGGAAAGGTAATATGATCGAAGATTCCTTAAAGTCCACTAAAAATGGCAGAAATGTGCCTAAATATTGATACCAATAAAACAAGGTGAAGATAACTAAAAAAAGAATCATAGTCAAGAAATCAATCATTCGAATAAACAAAATTAGATATAAAACAACACAAAAGTAATCTCATTAAACGAAATCGGATTCATTCTTACACAGCAGAATTCCTAGGCAATCAATAGGGAAAAATCAAACCCTAACATCAAGGCAACAAAAATCAATTGTTGAAGAACATGATCGTATCTCTTCAAACTTCAACGAAATCAGAGCAAACCCAACGCAATGCCGCAATATAGTAATCAATTTCTAAACAGCTCATCAGAACAAAGCTCAAAATCTTCAATTCCCCTAAATTAAAACGACGCCGTTTCACAAGCAGATAACTAATTTCTCAAACCCCCAAAATTCAATCCTTCGAACTATTTAGATCTAACATCTTCTTCGAAATAAAAACGCCCTAAACAGCACGAAAATTGAAACCAGAAGCTTACTAACCCTAGTGGAAGATGAAAGCTGTGCAAATAGCTAATCTTTTACAAGGAACTCGATCATTCCGCAGAAACGAGAAAGATTAAAAATATATATTAGAATGTTCACTGACCAGTGCACCGAAGCGAACAAAAATCAAGGCGCGATGAAAATGAGAAAGTATCAGAGGAGAATCGTTGCTCCGAAAATGTGATGGATTGATTCCTGGGCTGGATTAATCAATCATTCCGCCCGCTGCCGCTAATGGGTGTCCACTTGGGATGGGATGACGACGATGCTCGTTCTTGATATTTTATTACGGGTGTGTTTCTTACCTATATGATTCCTCTGTGTGATTTTATTATTATTAAAATTTAGGGTTTGTTTGTTTTGTGTTTTCATTTTAAAGAAAAAAAATATATATATTTCCTCCTTCCTATATAAAAAAACAAATAGCATTTCCTTTTTCACGTACATTTTTAATATTAATGTTATATTATATTGGAGTAAGAAAGACGAAAATAATCTTTGTGTAATATAAAGTAGCAGCATTTGTATAATATATGGTAAGTTGTAATGATATTTTTTATTATGTTAGGTAGATAATACAATTACTAAATTACAAAATAGTATTTTTGTTTTGGGACGGACGAAAATGGAAAACGGAGGGAGTATATACATTTACTATCTAGATCATACTTTGTCCGTCACTTATCTATCTATTTGTTTGTTTTTTGCACGGAATTAAAAGAATATTAGTATTATATTGGTTTGTGGTACTAATAAAGTAAAAAGACTAAAATAATATTATTAGTATTGTGTGATATAAAGATAATGACATTTGTGTAATATATTACAAGTTGTAAAAGTATTTTTAATGTTAGTAGAAAATACAGTTTCTAAAAAACGATATTTTGTTATAAGGCAAACCAAAATAGAAAGATAGATAATTGTTAATGATAAAAGAAATATAAAAATAATAAAAATATGTATTATATTAACTTTTTTTTCTTGTAAATATATGGAAAAAATTTTATAAAACAAACACACCTTGACATATTTAGTACTATAAATTTTATCACGCAAGATTATATTTTACATATTTATTGCAAATAATTCATTTAATATAATATTATAGTAAATACTTTAGTTGATATATTTATAAGAAAAAAATTAATTTTGATCTCAATGTTATTAAAATTAATTAATTTTAGTATCAATATAAAAAATTTATTAATTTTGATTATTCTCTCGTCTCTTCTTTTTTTTTTCCGTATCAAATGTCAATTATTTATGTAACAGATAAGATCTGAATCCGTCGAATTTGAACTTATCATACATTGTTCAACATGCATGGTATAGATCTAGAGTTGCCAAACAACATAGAATTTCTTTTTTTGGTTATCCCATAGAAACATTATTTAAAAAATTAATTATACACAATTACTAGAAAGATTGCTTGATCATTTGTTGGGATATATATTTTTTTATGATACTGATTTTTATAAAAAAAAAAAAAAACTTATATATATTACATACGTAACACACACGATGTGCTACGTAAGGTTTTTTGTTGTACTTTTTTTCCTTCACTATGATTTTTTCTCCCACAGAATTTTTTCATAGTAAGGTTTTAATGAGGCATATTCTTCGTATAAAAACATCCAATGGGGAGTATTGTACACGTAACACACACGATGTGCTACGTATCTGCTATGTATGCTTTCAATTACTTCGTTGTGGGGTACTCTCGTATATAAATACTGATGAAAAGAATGAAATCAAAACACATCTCATTTTTACTTTGTCTATATAATTGCTATTCCTCTTCTGCATTTCCTCACCCACTTTACATACATTATATAATATAATATATATATATATATACTAGCATACATATTACATATATATATATTATATTCACACACACACGGCTGCACACATACATCTATATATATACCCATTACATATATATATTATATAATACAAAATATAAAATAGTGGCTATCGGTAAAAGTAATTAATATTTCTATTGGTTAATCCTATAATAATATTAAAACACATTATCAACACGATTATATATTTTATTTTTTGCAATGTGATAATTTATATTTTATCTGTTTATTATGTCTAACCTTGCCAAATAGGAATTTCTCTCTCTCCTCGTTTTTGGCCAAAATTACATGGCATAGGCTCGCGATGTTAAAATGCATCTGACATCAATGGGCTTGGAAAATACCATTGCATGGGATAAAAACTCCCCGAGCCAAGATCTTGCAAAGGCCATGATCTTTTTGTGCCATCACATCGATGAGGCACTGAAAATGCAGTATGTCATGCTGGAATCCCCACTCGAATTGTAGGAGAGATTGAAAGAAAGATATGATCATTTGAGGCTGACATTGTTGCAAAGGGCACGAAGCGAATGGCAAAGCCTACGGCTTCATGAGTTTAAAACAGTCCAAGAATATAATTCTGCAATGTTTAAAATAACATCACAGCTGCGCCACTGTGTAGCGAAAATGTATCTGAACAAAATAACTTGTCTTTTGCTGGCCGAACAAAATAATGAATTGCTATTGAAAAATCACGAATCTCGGCCGACAGGTGCAAATCCATTTCTAGAGGCAAATGCAATACAACCGGCAAATCCGGTGCGTAGCCATGGGCAAGTCAGAAGTCAAAGAATTGATCGCGACCGAAATTAGAATCGCGGACGGGGTCGGGCAAACGCATACAGTCACAATAATTATCAAAACAGACCCCGATATGTGCTAAATCGGCGTTATAATGACAGAAGGCCGCACAGACCTCAATAGAGGTTCAACACCGGGAGAAACATAAATAATGACGAGGAATGCACCCGGTGTGGAATCAAAGGCCATTGGGCTCATGTTTGTCGCACAGACAGTCACTTGGCTGAACTTTATTACGTCTCAAAAGAAAGGCAGGGAAGAGTTGTTGCCGAAACAAACCACGCTGCCCACAATGACACATTTGACGATGTGATGAATGAAAATATCACACACCTGGATGTCGATGATCTGCTTGACATAGCTGATGATGTTAGATGATAAAATATTGTTATATCTCTTTTGTTATTTTGATGCTTTTTGCCCCACTTTTTGTATTACCTCTTATAATATAAATCTATTTTGATTATGTTACTAATACATGTCTTTTATTATTTTTACCTTCTTGCAAAGATATGGATGCCAAATATTTTGGAGCCGATGACAATATATGCCTTATCGACAGTGCTACGACTCACAACATTCTGAAAAACAAATGTTATTTCTCCCACCTTAATATGAGAAATACCACAATTGTTACTATCAGTGGTGTATCGAAAATGATTGAAGGCTCAGGAAAAGCTACTGTATTTATCCCAAAATGGAAAAAAATGGCAATTGAAAATGTCTTGTTCTCGAGCAAAGCTCGAAGGAATTTACTGAGCTTCAGTGATATTCAAAAAAATGGGTATCACGTTGAAACATTGAATGAGACAAAAAATGAGTATCTCTTGATAACTCAGATTGTGAATGGCAAAAGAATTGTGAAAAAAAATTCCATCATTTTCTTCCGGCTTATATTATTAAAAAATCAGTGTCATTGAAACATATCACCTAGTAGACCAACTGACTACTAGCAAATTTAAAACTTGGCACGATCGACTTGGGCATCCTGGCAATGCAATGCTGAGGCGAATTGTTGAAAATTCAAATGGCCACTCATTGAAAAAGAAAAATATTTTGAATCCGAAAGAATTTGCATGTGCTGCCTGTTCCCAAGGGAAGTTAATAATCAGGCCATCTCCAACAAAGGTTGGATTTGAATCCCCAGTTTTTCTAGAAAGAATTCAGGGTGATATTTGTGGACCAATAGATCCACCGTGTGGACCATTCAAGTACTTTATGGTACTAATTGACGCGTCAGCGCGATGGTAACACGTATGTTTGTTATCTACTCGCAATCTAGCTTTTGTTAGACTACTTGCACAAATAATTAAATTGCAAGCACAATTTCTAGATCACCCGATAAAGAAAATACGTCTAGATAATGCTGGAGAGTACTCATCACATACATTTGATGATTACTGCATGTCAACTGGGATTACTGTGGAACATCATGTTCCCCATGTACATACGCAAAATGGTCTGGCTGAATCATTATCAAAAGATTGCAATTAATTGCTAGACCATTATTGATGAGGTCTAAACTTCATGTATCATGTTGGGGACATGCTATATTGCATACAACAACCCTCGTGAAAATAAGACCGACAAGTTATCACTATTATTCCCCTACTCAATTGGTTTCTGAAAAAATACCAAATATATCTCACTGCGAATTTTTGGGTGTGCTGTTTATGTGCCAATTGTGCCACCTCAACGCATGGAAATGAGACCTCAAAGAAGGTTGGGTATATATGTCGGGTATGAATCACCCTCGATTGCAAAATATCTTGAACCAACAACGGGTGATTTATTTACTGCAAGGTTTGCAGACTGTCATTTTGATGAATCTCATTTCCCGACATTAGGGGGAGACAGTAATCAACTGAAAAAAGAAATTTCGTGGAAAACATAACTTGAATTTGATCATCGTACGAAACACAGTAAACTTGAAGTTCAAAAAATTGTGCATTTACAGGAAATTGCAAACCAATTGCTTGATGCTTTCAATGATGTTGCCCGAGTTACAAAATCATATATTGCAGCAGTAAATGCACCGGCTAAAATAAATATCCCAGAAGGGAATGTGCCGAGTGCTAATGAGCATACTGCCCGCGTAAAACGTGGCAGGCCGTTGGGTTCCAAGGATAAGAATCCACGAAGAAGAAAATTGTAAATACTGGTGAAGAGATCAATAATGATCAGATACCTGAAAAGGTCAGTACAACCCCTGAAGAGGTTGATACTAAAAATTCTGACGAAAGTGATGATGAATTTATTGAAACTTCTGTTAATTATACCACCAGTGGAAAATTTGGAACAGAAAGAAAACAAATATTGATAATGCATTTGCATATTCTGTAGCACTTGATATAATGAAAAAGATAACGAGGATTATGAACCAAAATCAGTTGATGAATGTCGGCAAAGAGATGATTGGGCAAAATGGAAAGACGCAATTAAATCTGAATTGGACTCATTGAAAAAACGGCAAGTATTCGGCCCTATTGTCCAAAACCTGTCGGCTACAGGTGGGTGTTTGTGAGAAAAAAAATAAAAATAATGATATCACAAGATATAAAGCAAGACTTGTAGCCCAGGGTTTTTCCTAGAGACCGGGTATTGATTTTGAATAAACATATTCTCCGGTCATAGATGGAATAACATTCAGGTATCTGGTGAGCCTGACAGTACACAATAATCTTGATATGCGATTAATGGATGTGGTTACTGCCTATCTTATAGCTCCTTAGACAGTGATGTCTACATGAAAATCCCATAAGGGTAATATATACCTGAATCATTCAAAGCAAAGCCAAAAGAGTCATTTATTCCATCAAATTACAAAAATCTTTGTACAGGCTCAAGCAATCAGGCCGAATGTGGTACAATCGTCTCAGCGAAAGCCTAACAAAAGAAGGTTACATAAATGACCCTATCTGTCCATGTGTTTTTATAAAGAAAATTGGGTCTGAATTTGTAATCATCGCTGTATATGTCGATGATCTCAATTTGATTGGAACTCCTGATGAAATCCAGAAAGCTATTGAATATCTGAAAAAAGAATTTGAGATCAAAGATTTTGGAACAAGTAAGTTTTGCCTTGGTTTGAAAATTGAGCATTTGGAGAGTGGAACCTTTATCCATCAATTAAATTATACCAAAAGGGTACTAAAACAATTCATGATGTAAGTCACATCTGCTAAGTACCTCAATGATCGTCAGGGCACTCGATCCAATAAAGGATCCATTTAGACCAAAAGAGGAAAATGAAGAAACGCTTGGCCCAAAAGTGCCATATATAAGTGCTATAGGTGCATTGATGTATCTTGCTAACAGCACCCGACCTGATATATCATTTGCTGTAAATTTATTGGCAAGATTCAGCTCATCGCCTACTCGATGACATTGGAATGCAATTAAACACATTTTTCGCTATCTCCAAGGAACAATTGATCTTGGGTTATCTTACTCGAAAGATTCTCGACATAAATTAATTGGATTTGCCGATGCAGGATATTTATCGGATCCTCATAAAGCCAAGTCACAAACTGGCTATATATTTACTTGTGGCGAAACTGTAATATCTTGGAGATCAATGAAACAAACTTTAACTGTCACTTCTTAAAATCATGCTGAAATATTGGCGATACATGAAGTTAGTTGAGAATGTGTTTGGTTGAGGTCAACGACTCAACATATTCTGAAAAATTGCAGGTTAATACATGACGATAAAATTCCCCCAACTATATTGTATGAAGATAATACGACTTGTATAGCCCAATTGAAAGGGGGTTTCATTAAAGGAGATAGAACGAAACATATTTCACCAAAATTCTTTTTTACTCATGATTTTTAGCAAAATGGTGAAATTGATGTGTAGCAAATCCAATCCGATAATAATTTAGTGGATATATTAACCAAGGCATTGTCGACGGCAATATTTGAAAAACTGGTGAAGAAAATTGGGATGCGTCAGTTAAGGGATCTCAAATAATGCTCAGATCAGGGGAGCGAATCAATATAAGAATATTGTACTCTTTTTCCTTCACTATGATTTTTTGTCCCACAGGATTTTTTCCTAGTAAGGTTTTAACGAGACATATTCTTCGTATAAAAGCATCCAATGGGGAGTATTGTACAGTAACACACACGATGTGCTACGTATATGCTATGTATGATTTCAATTACTTCGTTGTGGGGTGCTCTCGTGTATAAATACTGATGGAATGAATGAAATCAAAACACATCTCATTTTTACTTTGTCTATGTAATTGTTTTTTCTCCCCTGCATTTCCTCCCCCACTTTACATACATTATATAATATAATATATATATACGAGTATACATAGTATATATATATATTATATTCACACACACACGGCTACACACATACATCTATATATATACCTATTACATATATATATTATATAATACAAAATATAAAATGGTGGCTAGCAGTATAAGTAATTAATATTTCTATTGGCTAATCGTATAATAATATTACAACAATATGAATGATTGTGATTTTTTGTTTTTTTTAAAGAATATACATAGATATTTAATCGAATAATTCATAATAAAAAATGTGTATAAACTGATTTTTTTTTGGTATTATATGAATCAAGAGTCTTACTCTAAAATTCATATATTTAAATTTATTATATTACACTAAAATTTAATTTTACATTCAAAATATCACATCAATACATATTTATATCACATCAAACAATTATTTTAATCAAAATTTTATTATTTAAAATAAAAACCTAAAATTAAAATCCTACAAAGAACCACACCCTAATAACCAAACATTTATAACAATTTTTTTTTTCTTTTTTGTTTTCTAATCTATACAAGAACCAAAATAAATATTAAAATAATTTATTTAGGGTGTGTTTGTTTGGGGTATTGGATTTTTTTTTTACTATTCATCCAATTTTTTTCCCCAAAAAACATCAAATCAAACACCTATTTTTTATTTTTTATATTATACTAAAAATTAATTTTACATTCAAAAACATCACATCAATACCTATTTATATCACGTCATACAACTATTTAAATTCAAAATTTTTACTATTCAAATCTCAACTCAAAATTCAAACCCCCAAACATACACACCCTTAGAGTACATTGAAAGAGGTCATTAAAAAATTATATATATATATATTGAAGAGATTTTTTTTATTATTTTTTGGACCACATTACATCACAAAAGATGCTGCAACTTTTCACGAATAGAAATAAAAAAAGGAAAAATAGTAGTAGAAATTACTTGCAAATAAAATTGAAAAAGTTGCAATATAATACTCGATCTGTTTCGACTATCGTGTCTCGTAGATACGAGAAGTTAAAAGTGATATAATTAATAAATAATTAAAAAATATTAGTAAAAACAATTGTCGTATAATAAAAATAATTTTAGATTAAAATTAAAATAATTTATTAGTTTAATTAAAATTTAAATAATTATAAATTAAAAAATTTAATACGTGGTTAAAATGTATAATTTTTTTTAAAAAAAGAATATAACAAAATAAGAGGACATACAAAAATAAAAAAGATAAACACGATAAATGAGACAAAAATGAAATACATGTTTTTGCTAGCGACTAAGTACAAAATATTTTATAGTCAAAGGAATTAAATCTCCAATTAGCCCATAAATTAAAAATGACAGCACACAATGTGCTTTTAAAAGATAAATTAAGTATCTATTTGCTTTTTGCAGGTAGTTTTAAAAATATTAGTATTATATTAATATATAGTAGGAATAAAATAGAAATGACTAAAATAACCTTATTAGTATGTGTGATATAAAGGTAATGACATTTGTCGAGTTGTAAAGGTATTTGTAATGTTAGATAGAAAGTATAGTTACTAAAAATAGGAAATAGATACTTTATTATGTGACGGATTAAAGTGAAAAAAATGGATATTTTATTATGAAACGGAGGGAGTAATAAATTAATAATTTTATCTCGTATATGGTAAGTTCAATTTTCCACCGGTAAAATTTACACGAGAGTTATTATTATACTCAGAAAAGCAAGGGCAATAATTATTTGGTTTCGTTCCTTTTGGAATTTAATACCAATAAAATAAATTTCTCAAACTTTAATGTTGATTAAAAAAATATGTTAATCTACACTTTATTAATATCAATTTTATATTTTAAATATATATATTATACTTTTTTCAACATCACATTAATCATTCCAGCAAAAATAAATAAAAAATAAAAAATCACATTAATCACTGATTAAATAATAAAAAATTGAAGTAAAAATTAAACTAAAAGTGGACAGAGATATTTTATTATATATATATAATTTTATTCTAATTTTTGAAGTATGATTTTAAATTTTTTATAATACTTTCAATATAATTATTCACAAAAAAAATACTATATTCTTTATATAGATAATAGAGCCAACACTATTCATTTTAAAAATATCATATTCAAATTAACATTGAAATCCTTTTAAGATCAAAATAGAAAATCACATTTTAGTTTTCTAAAAATATCACAACAAAAAAAAACGTCATTTTATTTCGAAATATTTTACTTAATATTTAAATCTTTTTTATTCTGTTTATGTACATATATATATTTAAATTTCGACAATAGCAATATTTTCAAAAAATATGATTATATTAAATATCTAATTTTTTTATAAATTATTAAATAAAAATACTATTTAAATAAATATTTTATTTTAAATTAATTTTAAACATTAATCTGACAAATTATATTCTAGAATATGGTTATCTATTTATATATACATACATCCTCCCTCTCAACACAATAATTTTATTTTATCATTTTTCAATCGTCACTAATAGTCTTATTTTTATTTTTTTTTAACTACTTTTCTATATTTTTACAAAATTATATCCCATTTTTTACAATAATTACATAAAGTATATTTTGGTTTTTTAAAAAATACTTACATTCAGTATCTATGGATATAAATACTTCATCCGTCCCGATGCAAGGTTATTATTTACTTTTTGTACGTAAATTTTTGAATATTAGTATTACAATGAATTGTAGCGAAGAAAACGAAAATACCCCTATTAGTATTGTGTAATATAAAAGTAATGACATTTGTATAATATAGTATAAATTTGATATTTATTATGTTAGATAATTAGTACATTGCTAAATTAGGAAAGAAAAATAACAACCATTCAAAAGGGAGGGACGGAGCATTATTATTTATTAATTTTCATATTTATCCCAACAGTCTTTATTTTTTTTTCTAAAAAATAATAATACTATTTTTTTTTATTATTTAAAAGATTTTTTATAAGCAAAAAACGGAAAATAAAAATCCAAAAACACAGGCATTTATTACAAAAAATTCTGTTACATTAAATGCTGCCAACGGAGACATCGATGGCCGATTTTCCAGATTTTTGCATTTCTGAGAGATCCGACCTTTCGCTGATTCAGTGCCTCTCTCTCTCTAAAAAGTCTCAGTAGTGTTTCTCTACTCACAGTCTCTTCCTATTTGATTCTCTCTCTCTGCAGTTCAGTCCAGTCCAGTCCAGTCCGTCCGTACGCTCCATTGTTCTTCTTTGGAGCAAGCTCACCGCTCTCAATAAACACATACACAGTCCCTCACACTCACATGTACCACATGATTTTTGCCATTGTTTGTCTGCCTGATTGATATATTGATTTTTCGAATAATGGAGTTTACTGTGTGGTGGGGTTTTCTTTTCCATTTCTGCTTTTTGGCCGAGTAAGGCGGCGTGCTTTGGTGAATCAAAGCCTTTCCTTTCTCCATCTTTACTCATCTTTTCATTTCATTTCTTGCTTGCTGAGAATGAGGAAATCGTTTTGCTTTTGAGCAATGTTGTGCTGCTTCGATTCAGATCCCCAATTTTTTTTAGTTTGATTTTGCATCTCTGGATTGTATTGGATTGGATTGGCTTTTTCATCGCTGCTTTCGATCTTCACTCTGATTGCCTTTAATTCGAAAACCCTAGCTTATACTTTCTCCAATTCCTCTTCGTAATGTGGAAGCAGTTTCTCAGTAAGTTCCCGAAGAAATCTCAGAAATCGGATCAGGATAGGAACCCTAATTTCCGTCCTGTTCTATCCTCGCTCGGTTCGGGCCGGGCCAACGCCATTAGCCCTGCTAAAAGGCGTACTTCGGCTGCAGTGTTCCCAACCTCTGTAATTGCAGGAGTGGAGCCGTTGCTTGCATTCAAGGATGTTTCCAGTTCGGAGAGGATGAATCTCTTCATCAACAAGCTGAATCTCTGCTGCGTGGTGTTTGATTTCACGGATCCTGCGAAGAATGGTCATGAAAAGGAGCTTAAACGAGCCACATTGCTTGAGCTACTTGATTTTGTATCACAGAATCCTTCCCCTAAACTCACTGAGCCTGCCATATCGGCATCGTGCAAAATGTGCTCGATTAACCTGTTCCGAGACTTTCCTCCGAATGCCAATGGAAGTTCCGGCGAAAATGACAGTGATGATGAGCCGACTTTCGACCCGGCATGGTCTCATCTGCAGATAGTGTATGATTTCCTGCTCAAGTTAGTGAGTTCATCTTCATTAGAAGCAAAGGTTGCTAAGAAGTACGTGAACAATTCGTTTATCCTGCGAATAATCGACTTGTTTGATTCGGAGGATCCTAGGGAAAGGGACTGCATAAAGGCGATTCTTCATCGGATATACGGCAAGTTTATGGTGCACCGGCCCTTTATAAGGAATGCTATAAGCAATGTGTTCTATAGATTTGTTTTCGAGACCGAGAAGCACAGTGGAATATTGGAGTTGCTGGAGATGTTTGGGAGTGTGATCACGGGATTTTCGGTGCCTTTGAAAGAGGAGCACAAGATCTTTTTTTCGAGGGTTCTGATTCCTCTACACAAGCCAAAGTCGTTGGGGATTTACTTTCAGCAGCTGTTGTATTGTGTGAGCCAATTTATCGAGAAGGAGCCTAAGCTGGCGAGTGTCGCCATTAAGGGGCTGTTGAAATATTGGCCTTTGACAAATAGCCAGAAGGAGGTGATGTTTTTGGGGGAGCTGGAGGAGATACTGGAAGTAATCAACATGGCTGAGTTCCAAAAAGTGATGGTTCCGTTATTTTGGCGAATCCGAAAGTGTATTAATAGCTACCATTTTCAGGTAACATGTTTTTTCACATTTATTTTGAAAGTGTTATTTAATTCATAGTAGTGACAGATGGATCTGTTTCATGTGCCTAACGGTTGATTGACGAAGTATAATCCGTATTTATGGACTATAATTTAATGAACTGAATCATAATATAGGATGTTTGTACTTTCGATGAGGTTAATTTGCATACTTTCCATTGTAAGAATGCTTAATCAAACACGCTCTATAGTTACCTCATAAGTTCTCTATGTTTCACATGATTACTAGTTTGGATCTGACTATCTAAGTTGTTGACGTGGTTCGTTATTCTCTAATTACTTAAGGAGTTCATTTATGACATATCAACCCATTCGAATTCACTTAAGGAGCTCATTTATTACATATCAATCCATTTGTGACCTTGAAATGAAGATTATGATTCTGTAGATCTGTATATATTATGATGCTAACTCCAATAGAAATTTCTCAATGGATAACAATTTGTATGAAAAGATGATCTTGTGGTGATGCAATAAGAGATGAACTTAGAAAGTTACATTTCCTATTTTTTGGTCATAAGATCCAACTTCATTTGCAGAAGTATGTTTTATTTTATCTTTTCGTCTCCTCATAAAGTGAAATCTTTGTTAGGTCGAATGGGATTGAATGTCCAAATCATAGATGTTTTGTTTGGTTGAAGTCCTGTTTGTGGATTTGGACAAATAGATGTGATCTTTTATATAGTTAAGTTTTGTCTTTGGTAAATTGTAATGAGTTTTTGTTGCGTGTATTATTGTTATTATTTGAATTTTATGATAATTGGATGATTAATGATCCAAAAAAAACATATAGATGCTCTGTTAATTTATATATTGTATATTAAAGTCTATATCTGGCTGCGCCGGTTTGAATGTGTTTGCACCGATGGTAGTATTTCCAATTAGGCTAAGGACATTTGAGCTCTGAATTTTGCTTAGAAACAAGAAAATTATACACTTTGATATGTTGTATGTTTCTGAGTTTCAAAACTGATCTAAAGGTTGATTCGAGAGTGACAAAGCAGCCGCAGGATCGAACAATTTAATGATGTATAGTAGATTTTTCACTCATTGTCATAGGATGTAATGGTCCTTCCCTTCCAATCTGTTTTAGTTCTTAGCAATTGCCATCCTGTGTTGAAAATCGAACATTTGATGTGATCTTATCCCGATTATCCTTAAATTGTGTACGTGTTCTATTTAAAAGGCTTGCTTTTTTACCACATTTATTGCAGGTGGCTGAGAGGGCTCTGTTCATGTGGAATAATGACCGAATTATCAATCTAGTCGTGCACAACCGAACAATTATACTGCCAATAATATTCCCGGCTCTCGAAGCCAATGCCCAAAGCCACTGGAACCATGCCGTCCTCAGCTTAACTTTAGGCATGCGAAAGATGCTCGTGGAAATGGACGACGCCCTCGCCCTGACCTGCATCTCAAATTATCAAAAGGAGCAGGAACTGAAAGACACGGTCGATGAAAAACGAAGACAAGCTTGGAAACACTTGGAAGCCGCTGCTAGTCTCCAACCGATCGCCGAAAACACTCCTGTTCTAGTAAGCCATTGAGGGGTGTCGCCGATCATGTACAATGCTCGTTTTCAAACCCTTATCGTTCATCGTGTTTATCTACCTTGCTTGAACCTGAATCCGCAGCAAAAATATATCGACTAGGATGATGAAAATGTTTATTATCATTCAGTTGTATAATATTTTGTCTTTAATGTTCGTGTAACATCCCCGTAATCGGGTTTTTTTTTTTTTTTAAGCGCTTGCCACATCTTGTTTCGCAGCATTGTAGGTTATCGGAACCAAGAAAAGATCGTTCTTTCTCGGAGCTGCGAGTCCTCGAGCTTCATCCATGTCGATGGCGTCGGGAATCATTCCATCGGGTACTTCCCAGTCGAAATGGTAGAGTAGTTGCGCCAAAAGAAGCTCGACGTTCGCTAGTCCGAAGTTCATGCCCGGGCAAATCCTTCTTCCCGATCCGAATGGTATGTACTCGAAATTGTTCCCTAAGAAATCGATGGAACTGTCGATAAATCTTTCGGGTCGAAAAGCTTCAGGTTCGACCCAATACTCGGGATTCCTTCCGAGCGCCCATAGATTAACTATGATGTTCGATTTGAGCGGGATCGAGTATCCGTTCACCGTGCATTCTTCTCTGCAAGCTCTCGGCAACAACGGGAGCGGCGGGTGCAGTCGAAGAGTTTCTTTGACGACCGATTTCAAATATTTTAGCTCGTGGATGTCGTTATCTCCGATAGCTTTTTTTCCCTTGAATGCCCGTCGTACTTCTGCTTGCGCTTTGATCATTGCACGCCGATTCCTCATCAGTTCGGCCATGGCCCAAACGACCGTCGTCGACGATGTTTCGGTTCCACCGGTGAACATCACCTGTAGCATCAAGCAACGGTAACACGGTCATGTTCAATACGATCGATTAGATTATGTTATAAAATGTGCTTACGAAAATGATCGCTTTGATGTTGTCGTCGGTGATGGGAAGTTCGAGTTTGCCGTTCCGCTGAACCCGGAGAAGAACATCGACAATGTCTTCGTTACCGACTTCGCCTTGCGGCTTCGACTTATGTTCGTTGATGATGCCCTCGAGAATGGCGTCGAGCTTCCGGCGCAGCCGCAGCAGCTTGTACTTGTTCCAGCACAGGATTTTCAGCAACTTCGACGACGGGAAAAGATCGGCGAGCTGGAATCCGAGGGCGTTGCTGTGCGCGATCTTCGTCAACCGAATGAGCTCGTCGTAATCCCGTTGAACTTCACCAAATGCGGCTCTGCAGAAAACGGAAGCTGAAAGCGCAGCGAGCTTCTCCGTCAGGTTGGCGGAGTCTCCCGACGAGGCGCGGAACGATTCAACGAGGCGCGAAACCTCGTCGCGCCTAATGAACCCGAAAGACCGGACACTCCGGTTGCTCAAGAGCTCCAAAATGCATACCCGACGCATCTGTCTCCAATACTCGCCGTAAGGACTAAGGGCAATATCGGTATAATTGTACCACATGATCTCGGCCCCGATGCTCTTCGGTCGGTCCGCGCACGCGAGGTCGTTTGCTTGGAGCACGTCTCGAGCGCCCTCCCGCGACGAAATAACCACCGTCGAAACCTCGCCAAGCTGCAGATGCAAGATCGCACCGTACCGCTCCGCCAATTTCGCGAACATGCGATGCGGCAGCCCACCAAAGACATACTGGTAAACGTGGGTGACGATCGCGAGCGTCGGCGGGGTCGGAGGCAAGTTCGTGTAGCTCCTTCGCGATCGAGATTTTCTCCACGCCTCGATTATGAAGCAGAGGAAAAGAAAAAGAAGAGCTAGAGAAGCGCAGTTAACGAAAGGGAGCTCGATTGTCTCCATTCGACCCGATGAGCTTATTCGAATGAAAACTAAGTGTACTTATAGGCACCCGGCAGCGAGGAAAAGATGACCGTTAGGGGCCGCGCGACGGCGTTTTTCGCGGGGTTTCGGAGGATGTCGGAATCCACGTGGATTGTGAAACACACGTAGGTTGAAAATCGACGGGTGAAATGTATATCTAGAAGGTATTTAGGTTAGGGAATATGTGTAGAGTTGGGAGATGTTCAAAAGTATGTTGTGAATAATGTTAGAAGTCTCGAGTACTATATAGAGTGTCGTAAGGACGTATAACATAGGTTAAGTTGTCGTTGAGCAGCAACGAGAAGTCAAATAAAAGGGGATTTATTTTATTTTATTTTATTTTTTGAAAATTTCGGAAAAATCGGTATAATAATATATATATATATATTGATACTATGTCGAAATTTTAATACAGTATCGATATATCATTTCATACCCACGTACTAAAATTTAAAATAATAATTTTTGTATCAATATATTGAATTATTTATATATACCGAATATTAAAATACCGAAATTATTTTAATATATACTGAAAATATCAAATTATATATTATCTTACAAAAAAAATTCAATATGAAATTAACTCATATAAAAAAGTTTAATATACTGAACCTTTTGTAGGTTTTATAATTAAAAAAAATATAATTTAAAAATTATATGAATAATTGAGAGGTGGGTGGGCACTGTAATGTCATTTAATGTGTGAGTGGAAATTCTTCCGAAATTGTGAATCACGACATGGTCCCGTCAACATTCTTAATATTAATGCATTTCACGCAAATAGGCTAACCGGGGTTAGGGGTAGTAACTAGGGTGGGTTAACAAGTGTTTTTGTTTCCCTCGATCGAACTTAAAACCCTACAAATTAAACCTGATCGAATCTAAATTATTTACAAATTAAACTCGAATCACACTAGACGAATCATGTGTTGCAGATGAATTTAGAGGCATCAAAATTTGAATTCATGACCTTATACTCACAAGATCACCTGCAGAATACCGGACCATCATGGTGTCCCCAATTTTATTTATTTATTTACAGTGTTAGCACTCATTTTTTTAGTCTAAAAAAAGTTTATATATATAATTATGTTAAAACTTCTCCTTAATTATAAGTTTTTCAATCATATACCTTTTTTACATTTTTTTTCTTCTACACCTATTGTTGTTGGACCAAGAAAAATCGAAAAATTCGATGTCGGATCAATGAAAATGAATTGGCATTTAGCCTTTTAGAATTTGGAGGCTGGTTTCGCTACTAGTCTAATGTAATTTACTTTATTTGTGTAATTTATAAGTTATTGCGATTAGTAAAAATTTATTCAATACACTCAAAATAACTATTCAAATTTAAAATTTTTACTATTCAAAATTTAAACTCCAAGCAAACACATTTTCAAATGTTTATAGAGTTTTTTTTTTTTTTTTTTTTTTTTGGGACACAAGAAGAATGATGCCAAAAAAAAAAAAAACCTACTAAAAGTTGCAACAATTAATATTTACATCGTTGCAGAAGATTGCGACAATTACTATTTCATTGTTAAGCAAAGGCAAATATGTGACAATTAACAATTACATTGTTGCAAAAAAATGCGACAATGAATATTTTCATTATTGCAACTTTCAGTAATAATTCATCACAATCTTCTGCGACAGTCATAATAAGCACAAAAAAAATCCAGTATGGAATTACTTCTGCGACAATTCCGTAACAATTTATTAAAAGTGTGTTTGTTTGGGGATTTGGATTTTGAGTTGGGATTTAAATAGTAAAAATTTTGAATTTAAATAGTTGTATGATGTGATATAAATAGATGTTGATGTGATGTTTTGAATGTAAAATTGATTTTTAATATAATATAAAAAATAAAAAATAGGTGTTTGATTTGATGTTTTTGGAAAAAAAAATGAGATGAATACTGGAAATTAAATCCAATCCCCCAAACAAAAATATTGTCGCATAAGTAAATACATTCCCGCAACAATTTCAACATCGACAAGATGACATACATTTTTTCTAATAGTGTCATTTTGATCGAACATTTGACGTACAATATATATCTTTTCAATCATATGAAAAGTAAAATAATCTTATTTACTCGTATCTTCTTCTATTTCTTACTCATCGAAATTATCATTATTCAGTACATAAGAAATCAAATACTTAACTTCTCGAAACCTCATAGACTATGGGAACCAAGAAGAGGCCATTCTTCCTCGAGGCTACAAGTCCCGAAGTCTCGACCATGTCGATATCATCTCCGTCGGGAATCTTCCAGTCGAAATGATAGAGTAATAGCGCGAGTGGAAGCTCGACATTCGCTAATCCGAAATGAATTCCCGGGCAAATCCTTCTTCCCGATCCAAACGGTATGTACTCGAAGCAATTCCCCATGAAATTCACCGAACTCTCGGCAAATCTCTCCGGCAAAAAGGCTTCCGGCCGGTCCCAATAGTCGGGATTTCTTCCGAGGGACCATATATTGATTATAACACTAGTTTTCAGAGGAATTTTGTATCCATTTGCTCTGCATTCATCTCTACATGTTCTTGGAACTAATGGAATTGGTGGATGCAATCTTAGAGTTTCTTTGACCACTAGCTTTAAGTATTTTAGCTCGCCGATGTCATCGTCTTCTACCGTTTTCTTCCCTCGGCAGACTTTTCGTACTTCCGCCTGCGCTTTCGCCATTGCGCCGGGGTTCTTCATCAGCTCTGCCATCGCCCAATCGATCGTCGACGACGAAGTTTCGGTCCCGCCGGTAAACATGTCCTTTGGATTAAGCATTACGATAGGGTTACGGTTACGGTGCTGATTAATTATAATCAAAGAGATATTATTAGCGTACAAAAATAATACTCCCTCCATCTCATAACAAAGTATTCATTTTTTTTATTTAACATTACAAATACCCTTAAAACTTACAATATATTATACAAATGTCATTACTTTTATATCACAAGTACTAATAATATTATTTTAGTTATTTTTACTTTATTCCTATTATATCTTAATATCATACTAATATTTCTAAAACTACGTGGAAAAACACATGAATATTTATTTACGGGACGGAGAAAGTATAATTTTACGCTGAAATCAATTATATCCCTTACTACTATTAGCACGTGTTGATTAAACCTAATACATACCTTATTAATTAACCCTAATTAGCATGTGCGAAAGGAAATGATTTGATACTTACAAAAATGATGGCTTTAATGTTGTCATCTGTAATGGGAACTTTGAGTTCCCCACTTGTCTGAACTCTAAGCAAAGCATCGACTATATCTTCACCCCCAAACTCCCCTACCTGCTTCAGCTTATGCTTTTTTACGATGTCGTCGAGAACGGCGTCGAGCTTCCGTCGCATCCTCCGCAGCCTATACTTATTCCAGCAAAGGAAATTCATCATCTTCGACGACGGGAAAACGTCGGCCAAACTCAATCCAACCGCGTCGCTATGCGCCGCATTCATCAGCGCTATAAGCTCGTCAGAATCCATCCCCGTTTTACCGTATGCCACCCTACAAACGATCGAACCCAGCAGCTCCCGCAGCTTCTCCGAAAGATCGATCGACGCGCCGCGCGGCGAGGATCGAATGCGTTCGATGAGGCACGCGGCCTCGTCTCGCCGAATGTACCCGAACGATTTCACATTCTTGGCGCCTAATAGCTCGGCCGTGCAAATTTTTCGCATCTGTCTCCAGTAGTCGCCGTAAGGACTAAAGGCGATATCCGAGCAATCGTGGCGCATGATCTCGGCGTTGATGTTTGACGGTCGATCGGCGCAAGCTGGGTCGTGAACTTGGAGAACGTCTTTAGCGGCGTCCCGCGACGAGATGACTACCGTCGGAATTTCTCCGAGCTGGAGGTGGAAGACGGCACCGTATTTGTCGGCTAATTTTGCCATTACACGGTGAGGCGGCCCGCGGGCCAAGTGGTGGAGGTGGCCGAGTATCGGCAACGTCGGCGGGCTCGGAGGCGAGTTTTCGGGCGGGCTCGGAGGATTGTGGGCTTTCCTCCGTGGCTTGGTTAAGAGGAAGAGGAAGAAGAAGAAGAGAAAAATGAGAGTGGAGAGGTTAAAATGTTGCAAAATCTCCATTGTTGGATGGAATGGATCTTTTGACAAGCAATCGAACGTATGTTTTATAGTGGTTTTATAGTCTTTTGTCACATTTATTTTTTTATGTATTAGATTTTTTAATATTAATGATTATATGAAAACATAGAATTTAGAAAAAAATGTTAAAAATATTTCTATTAATGTAATATAATACTATTATAATGATATTTCTGCAAAAAATTATACAAATATAAAGATATTTTTAGTATTAAGTATAATGACGCAAAAGGTAAATGAGATCCTTAGAGCCGAACGGAGAAAGTATTTTTTTTTTTTTCAGGGTAAATTATTTTTTAGTCTTGTAACCTTTTTATTAATTTAGAATTTTAAATAGATTATGTTTGAAAATAGTTCCACAAGTAAATTTCTTTTTTGGCTAAAATAGTCATCCAATGTGGCATCGACGTAGCAATGACATGTCAGTCGCGTTTAGCAAAAAAATTCTACATACGAGACTATTTCCAGACATAATCTATTTAAAATCCTAAAATAATAAAATAATAAATAGATAACCTATTTTTCATAAAAGATCTTTTAATATTAATTATTATATCAAAATATAGTACAAATTAAAAAAAAATTGCAAAAATACTTTCATTGTCTTATAATGCTAATAGAAGGACATTTATACAAAAAAAAAAGAAAAAATTTATACAAATATAAAAATATTTTTAATGTTAAATATAATAACATAGAAAATAAATATGACTCTTAAAAATATGCATATAAAATATATATTATTAATTTAAAAAATTAATAAGTTAATACATTTTTATATTTTTTATATTACCGGTATATTTTTTCATACTTAAAAAGCTATTGCACCAAAACACACACAAATGAACACACTTATAATCTTTTTATTTTATACCTCTTCTAATAACTAAATATATTTATATATATTTAAAACTTATTTATAATAATTATATATATTTATTTGTATTATATATTATTATTTTTAAAAAGAGATATTCATATAGAATATATTTATTGAAGTATAATTATTAGAATACTTCGAAATTTAGATTTTATTTTAAATTAAATATATAATAGATTATAATTTAACCATCAATCAAACAATATTTTATTCAAAAAAATTTCCAACCACAATATTTTATACAAATTGCGCGTTTCTAACATGGGAACATTGCTCATTGATATTTAATTATGCAGTAGTACTTTTTGGCTCAATGGCCTATATTTTTGGTGCGACATAATATACTCCATTCTCTATATTTTTTTTTTTTTCGTGATTATATATAATTTTTTTTCTAAGGGTGTCTTTGTTTGAGGGTTTGGATTTTGAGTTGGGATTTGAACAGTAAAAAATTTGAATTTGAATAGTTGTATGATGTGATATAAATAGATGTTAATGTGATGTTTTGAATGTAAAATTGATTTTTAGTATAATATAAAAAATAAAAAATAGGTGTTTGATTTGATATTTTTGAGAGAAAAAAATTGGATGAATAGTGTAAATCTAATCCAATCCCCCAAACAAACACACCCTAGTATTTTGAAAAAATATATATTTGTTACCAAAAAAAATAAAAATAAAAATTAATCAAAGATATCATGTGCTTAGTATGTCAAATTTTTAGAATGATATGTAAGAGCAAATACAACAGCTTGATTATCTATGACAGACTCCCTTGTCATTTTAGTTCCGTAAGTGGAGTCTGTCGCAAACTAGTCCTATAAGTAAAATTTTTTTATTGTTTTAGTCCTCCGGTGCCGGAGACGCCCGCATGGATTTTATTTTATTTTTATTTTTTTATAATTTATTTTTAATTTTATTTTCCTTTTTAAATTTTTTTTTATTTGGTCCAATTTAAAAAAAATGAAAAAAATAAAATAAAATCCACGTGTCCGCCAGGTGTCGCTGACCTGGTGGATACAGTGGCCTCCGGCGAGCCACGCGGGCGTCTCCGGCGCCGGAGGATTAAAACAATAAAAATTTTCTACTTATGAGACTAATTTGTGATAGACTCCATTTACGGGATTTAAATGATAGAGATGTCCATTACGAAATTAAAAAAACAGTTTACCCTAAAATAAATAACGCATAAAAGATGAAAGCATGCTAGATAAATCCAGAATAGATGATAAATTCCATATTAAAAGAGTGTAGGATGCGGATTTAATTGACGGAAAACGTAAAGTTGAATCTCGATTTTAGAGCAGTAGTTAGAATGCTGATTGATCAAATTAGCACCGGATATTATATGATCAAGTAAGCACATTAACTTGAAATAATTAATATTTTTTCACAAGAAAGGTAAAATATTCTATATTATATATACAAATGTGTTTTTATATATTATATTGTGATGAAATCAATATATGTTGTGTTACATGAAACTATAAATATTTTGATTTTGTTAACAAAATGTTATGATTTTTTTTTATATCAAAATTAAAAGATTATCTAATTTGAAATTTTCGATAAATTTCAAAATTAGATATAACTAGAAAATAAATTAAATTCTCTACATTACTATAATTTATGAACCGGCGTGGCATCGCTTCACACCGTCAATAGATTAGAACAATGTAGTAGTTAGTAAAATACTCCCTTCTCCTCGGATATTTTGTCCGGTTAATTTTAAACACGAGAATTTAGGAAGGGTATAATTAGTTAATAATTAAAAATATATTAATGAAAATAATTATTGTATAATATAAATAATTATAAAGTAAGATTAAGATAACTTATCAGTATAATTAAAATTAAAAAAATTATAAATTAAATTTTTTAAAATAAAATTAAAATTTATAATTCTTTTCTAAAAAAAAAGTGACAAAATAAGTGGAACGGACGGAGTACTATTTAAATTTTATAAATAGGTTTGATGTAATCCTATCAAATTTAGATTAGCATCTTACATTATCATTCTACTGAAAATTTTGGTAACAATATTATAAAGGGTAAACTGTTTTTTTAGTCCCGTAACTGGACCCCTTATCATTTTAGTCCCGTAAGTGAAGCCTGTAGCAAACTAGTCTCATAAGTGAAAATTTTTCGCTGTTTTAGTCCTCCGGCGCCGGAGACGCCCGCGTGGCTCGCAGGAGGTGACGTGTCCGCCAGGTGTCGCGACCTGGCGGACACGTGGATTTATTATTATTTTTTTTCAATTTTTTTTAATTTTTTTAAAATTAAATCAAATTAAAAAATTTAAAATATATAAATAAAATTTAAAATAAATTAAAAATAATTTTTTAAAAAAATTTAAAAAATAAAAAATAAATTAAAAAATTCACGTGTCCGCCAGGTCAGCGACATGTGTCGCTGACCTGGCGGACACGTCACCTCCGACGAGCCACGTGGGCGTCTCCGGCGCCGAAGGACTAAAACAGCAAAAAATTTTCACTTATGGGACTAGTTTGCGATAGACTCCACTTACGGGACTAAAATGATAAAAGGGTTCAGTTACGGAACTAAAAAACAGTTTACCCTATTATAAATATATATGTCAGATTAGTTAAAAAGAATTACTTATTTATGAGTTTTTTTGCACGTGCTTATTAATTTATACAAAATTTAAGTTATGCCAAAGTTGTGATTTGACTAGGCATAAGGCACTTGGCCTTGAATCCAATAATTTTTTGGAGAAATAAATAGTGTTTAAAACATTTTTTAAAAGCATAAGTAAACATATATAACTAGTTTTTTTTTTTTTCTAAATTAGATGAAGTATTTATCGTCTCTAATTGGTTGAAAATAGCCGATTGCATTATTTATATTAATATAATATAAATACAATATATAAACTAACAATACATGACATATTTTTGTACAATAACAAACAACATATATCTTCAGAGCATACTCACATTTTCCCTTGACTAATAGTGGGTCCCGTTGTTCCTATATCACTGTATTTTCCGATTCTATATTTCACGTTCTACTGATTTGTCTTGGTCAGCACCTTAATTCATCTATTTTACACGGGATCATACGACTAGTTTGAAGAATTATAAATCATGGGAACTAACAACAAACCTCTTTTCTTCGATGCTACAATCCGTTCTCTCTCAGCATGTCTATGTCTTCTCCGCTCACTCCTCGAGCCATTTTCCAATCAAAGTGATAGAGCAATTGAGCCAACACAATCTCAACATTCGCCATCGCAAAACCAATCCAGAGCAAATCTTTTTTTCTTTTCCGGCCTCAAATGGAAGAAACTCAAAGCAATTCCCCAAGAAATCCATAGCGCTATTCTCAAACCTTTCGGGTAGAAACACTTCCGGTTGTTCCCAATACTCGGGATCCCTTCCCATCGACCAAACGTTGATCAAAACTTTGGATTTTGAAGGAATCGAATATACGACAACCTTTCATTTTTCTCTACAGCATACATTACGGTAAACAGTCGTAAGTACGGCGTCACAAAAAATATATTTTGCACGAAAAATAGGTTGTAGTTACGATTTTTCGGCCATAGTAGAAAACTGTTTTTTTGGTAGTATCTACATGCACAAAGTAGCAATGGGACCGGAGGGTGCAATCTCATGGTTTCCTTGATAACAAATTTTAAGTATTTTATCCCCGAAGATCACTCTCTTTGATCGTTTTTTTTTCCCCCTTGAAGTAGCTTCGCCATCAGCCAGGGTTTCTCATAAGTTCTGCCATCGCCCAATCTATAATTGTCGACGCCGTATTGCTTCCGGCAGCAAACATATTTTACATGTATATCCATTAACTATATTGATTTAAGTACATACTACAAATAAATAAATAAATAAATAAAACATTCATAAACTAAAAATTTTAGAGTGTGTTTGATTTACTTACCTTATGATCTACATATAATTTTTTATTTTTTATTGGAAAAACAGCAAAAAAAACCCTCCGTGGTTTACCAAATTTGCTGAAAATCCCCTGTAGTACTAAAACTCCAAAAAAAACTTACTTGTGGTTTGTAAAATATACTTGTAAGATATGTTTGTTGTTTTGCCTTTTTTATTTTTGTATCTTTTCAATGAATAAATATACTTTATATTTCAATTTTTTTGCTATATTATCTTTAGTTTCAAATGTCCTAAAATTTTGTAATAAGTTTATATAAATGGAGTGCAATTTGTTATTGTTATTATTTTATATTGCTATCATTTAAAGAACGTTTTTTAAAATACATTTAAAATAAAACAGTGTATAAGGATAAAATAGTTTTTTTTATTTAAATAATAATAATAATAATAATAATAAAAACCTTATAAAGTTATATAATATTTTAGATCAAAAGAAGTCCGTGGTTTCATTTTCTTGTCTCCGAGTAGATACAAAAATTTAAATAAATTATAATTAAAAAATAATAAATTACAATTAAGAAATATATTAGTAAAAATAATTATTATATAAAATAAATAATTATATTAAAATTTAGATAATCAATTAATTAAATTATAATTAAAAAAATTATTGATTATGAAATTTAAAATTTAATTAAACTATATAAATTTTTTTTTATAAAAAAAAAATAATAATAATAGTAATAACAATTTAAGTGTACCTACATCAACTTTATGTTCTACACATTATTCAATTAATAAAAATATACAGTCTTTTAAAGGATGCCGGTGCGGGCGAACATCTGATTGAAATTATTGATTCAAATTTATTAGTTTAAATTTTCGATACTTTCATATTTTGTCCGTTACATATGATTCGTTTGGTATAACTTGCCTTATCAGCTATCATTCAATTACAAATTATCACTTAATTAATATATATGATTCAAAATTAATTTCTAACAATTTCTTTTCAAATAAATATGATAAAGATAAGATCATCATATATAATATATATATAAAAGAGATAAGAGAGATGACAGAGATGCTCTTCTCAAGAAATCAATTTCATCTGCACCATATCTACATATAATATATATCATGTCTTTCTTAAGCTATTTTTAATCAATTTTTCTGAGTTTGTTCTTTCTATTCTTTTAATATATTTTTTAAAAAAAAATTAATACACAATATATATTCATTATTTTTATATTTTCTATATAATTTTTAAAAAATATACATAGAAAAGAACAAGATCTTAGAAAGATATTAGTTTTTTCTGCCAATTTTAAAAAAGATTTGGAATTTGATGTTGTAAATATTAGAATGAAACATTAAAAAACAAAAAGAAAAAAAAAGACAAATTAAATAAATAAAATGTATGAAATGAAAAAAAATATAAAATAAAATATAAAATATAAAAAGCAAAAAAAGACAATAGGAATGAATTATTTGTGTTGTGGCGGTGTCCCCTCATCCAAATCCTCCTCTACCTATTTTAAAATTTACAGTGTGTTTGTTTGGAAGTTTGAAGTTTGAGTTGGGATTTGAATAGTAAAAATTTTGAATTTGAATAGTTGTATGACGTGATATAAATAGATGTTGATTTATTGTTTTGAATGTAAAATTGATTTTTAGTATAATATAAAAAATAAAAAATGCGCGTTTGATTTGATGTTTTCGAAGGAAAAAAATTGGATGAATAGTATAAATCCAATCTAATTCCCCAAACAAAACATAAATTTGATTTAATTATTCTTGTGTTTGTTCACCAAATTAAAAATTTTCCATATACATATACATGTCCACTACAGAATTTAATAATTAAATATAAAATATTATTTTTTATATTATCCATATTTTTTTTTATATCTAACATAAATATAAAAAAAAAAAATCTTAAAATACAAACCAAACACACTTGTTTAAAAATAAATAAATAAATAAAAATGAAAACTC
This sequence comes from Andrographis paniculata, assembly GCF_009805555.1. NCBI lineage: Eukaryota > Viridiplantae > Streptophyta > Magnoliopsida > Lamiales > Acanthaceae > Andrographis > Andrographis paniculata. Next base: position 3,709,198 of record NW_026137589.1, read on the forward strand.
CAAATTTTAAAGTGATGCCTTCAAATTTATTTCCATAGTAAATCCATTCATTCGACTTCCTTTAATTCTTCTTTTTCTTATGTGGTTCATTTCAAATACTAGGCACAAAAGATTGATTTATTTCTACAAAAACACAAATATAAAAAAGATTTTTTTTTTTTTTTTTTTTTTAAAAAAAAGACATTAATAGATGCATAAATTGAAATTTAAGAGGACAATCTAATATATTAAAATATTTTGTTTTTTTATACCAAAAAGAACTAAAGATTAGGGGTGGAAAAGTTGGCCCCAAGCCCCTACGTACATCCGGCCCTGATAAGATTGGGGATTTCATCCCATTTTATTAAATTCAAATTTTTCGATACTGTTTTACTTTATTTGTCGAATAAAATTTGTTTAATATAACACGAATTAGTCAAAATGAATTATAAAAAAAATAAATAAATAAGAATTAGAGATGCTAATTACTAAAGAATTAAAGAGTGAAAATATGTTGAAAGACAATAAGGATGACTTATCTGTCAAATTGTTTCATATAATTTTCAAAAACCAAACTTTACCTAACCCAAATTGTAAGAGTACAATTAATCTCTTGATCTTAGATCACTAATAATAATAATAATAATAATAATAATAATAATAATAATAATAATATTTGTTATAATAATATCGATTTCCGGCATCTCCTCATCTAGAGTTGGCGATGGGGTCAATTCATGTCGGGTTTGTGTCGGTGGAATACTTTAAACGAGTTAAGTCACTCAATCGTAACCCAATACATTTATTATCGTGTAAGATTCATATTCACTCGTATACATAATTAAGTCGAAATCTTTCATTCAAATTAAATTATTATTTGTCTTGTGGTTTTATATTAGTTTATATTGTTTTAATTTAAGGTGTACAACAAATTATATTGAATTATTTACAATTTACTTTAATTTAAATTAATATATATAAACTAATTAATTATTAAAGTAGAATTCTTTTACATATATAATAAATATATTAATTAATGTTACGATTTATGGAATAAACTCAATTTTCGTTAAATCACAATTATGGTACAATATTATATTTATACAAGAGATATATTAGGTAGAATATATATATATATATAAATATATAAAATATATATACAATATATATATCAACATCCCCTCAAACTCAAGGTGAAACGGTGGAACCCAACTTGAGTTTGCTCAAAAATGACTGAAAACGCCGGGAAGGTGAGGTTTGGTGAATCCGTCGGCCGTCTGATCAGCAGAGGAAATAGGAGACAAGGAGATGCTTCCATGAGCAACGTGATGACGTACAAGGTGACAGTCGATCTCAATGTGCTTCGTACGCTCGTGGAAGACATCATTCGTCGAAATCTTCATGGCGCTCTGACTGTCGCAATGGATAATAGTGGCTGAGGGCTGAGGCACTCCGAGATCAGCCAGCAGTCAGCGAAGCCATAGAAGCTCGGCAGCGGTATCGGCAAGGGCTCTATATTCGGACTCTGCACTGGACCGGGAGACAACCGTCTGTTTCTTGCTGCGCCATGAAATAAGCGAGTCGCCAAGGAAGAAGCAAAACCCGGTGGTCGAGCGGCGATCAGAGGGATCTCCCGCCCAATCAGCGTCAGAATACCCGGTCAAAACTAAGGAGGAACGAGCGGAATAATGAAGCCCATGAAGAAGGGTACCTTTGACGTACCGGAGAATCCGTAGGACAGCAGAATGATGAGTCGTCCGAGGAACAGACATAAACTGACTGACGATATGGACGGCATAAGCAATATCCGGTCGAGTGACAGTCAGGTAGATCAGACTTCCCACCAGCTGACGATACAAAGTCGGATCATCAAGGAGAACGCCGTCCATCGGAGTAAGACGACAGTCAGAATCAAGAGGTGTAGGAGCAGTCTTGGAGGGAGTCAGTGAGACCGGCACTAGATAGGAGGTCGGAGGCATACTTGGCTTGAGAGAGATAATATCCGTCGGAGGTGTCGGAGATCTCAAGTCCTAGGAAGTACCGAAGAGGCCCTAAACTCTTCATCTCGAAGTGGCGGTGTAGATGAGCCTGCAACTCGGAGATACCTGATGCATCATCTCCCGTAATGATCATGTCATCCACATAAAGCAATAAAACAGTAATTCCAGCTGACCCACGTCGAAGGAAGAGAGCCGAATCATGATCGCTAGAAGTAAAGCTAAGCTGGAGTAGAGCAGAGCTAAATTCCGAAAACCAAGCTCGAGGTGCCTGTTTCAAACCATATAGGGCACGGCGAAGTTTGCATACCTTGGAAGAGGTAGGAAAACCAAGAGGAGGAGACATGTAGATGTCCTCGGATAAATCACCATGCAAGAACGCATTCTTGACATCAAGCTGATGCAGGGGTCACCGACGAGCGGCAGCAATGGCGATAAGACAGCGGACAGAGGTGAGACGAGCAACCGGGGCAAATGTCTCCTTATAGTCGATACCATACTGCTGGGTGTAGCCTTTGGCTATCAAACGCGCCTTGTAGCGCTCGATGGATCCATCAGAGTGAGTTTTGATTCTGAATACCCACTTGCAGCCAATAGGTTTCTTGTCAGGGGGAAGATAAACCATATCCCACGTATGGGTTTTCTCCAAAGCCTGCAACTCCTCAGACATAGCCTGCCGCCACAACGGATCCGCATACGCCTCACGAAAGGACCTTGGCTCATGATGGGACAAGTTAGTAGGAAGGTGACTAACCCGAGTGGAACGACGAGGGCCAGGATCAGGGGCTGAGATTGAAGTCGTGTCAGGCTCTGGTGGTGGTGATGTATCGGAGTCGAGAGTAGGAGTAGGCTCGGGGATGAGCGGCGGTTCAGGAGGCACAACCGAGACAGCGTCAGGAGCGGGAGACAGAGACGGAGCCGTGTCACCGGAGGGGAATAGAGGTGGAGAGGACAAGGCAAAGAACGGAGACGAACGATCAAAGGGGACTCGGAAGTGGGACAAGGAAGAGAATTTGGTATCCTCCCAAAATGTGACATGACGAGAAATACGTAGCCTATTGGAAATGGAATCCCAACAACGATAACCCTTATGCTCTAACCCGTATCCCAGGAAGCAACACAGACGCGCGCGAGGTTCTAATTTAGTGCGCTCATGAGGAGGGAGGAGGACAAAACTGACACAACCGAAAGGGCGGAGAAGACTATAAGGGGTACGATTATATAGTCTTTCAAAAGGACTGACATTACCCAGGACAGAGGAAGGGACACGATTTATAGTGTGGACAGCGGTGAGTGCGGCTTCCCCCCAAAAGCGATCCGGACAAGAGGCAGATAAGAGAAGGGTGCGGACTGTATCGAGGATGTCATAAGGCGTATATCAGAGGTCATATGATTACTGCAAGCAGAATCAAAATACCAAGGAGAGTTACCTGATGTGGTAGACATGGCGGTATTGGAAGATAGAACCTGTTTAAGAAGAGCTTCCAGGTCCTGAATCGTAGGAGGCGCAGGCGCAGGCGTGGCAGAGGCTGTGACAGATGAGGTACCAGACTGAGGTCCACGAGAATGCCGAGGCTTGTAGTTACTACTGCCAGAGCGAGACGGCCTAGTGGGGCAATATTGTATAGTATGACCTAAAACATGACAGTAGTGACACTCCACCTTTGGGCAATGACCAAAGTCATGATCAGAAGACTGACATCTTTTGCAACGATGACTCTGAGTAGGAGTTCGGGCAGTGACCGCAAGAGCAGAATCAAGCTGAGGAGCCTTAACTAGGTGGAGACGAGTTTTCTCAAACAGAATTTCCTGAATAGCTGCATCCAAGGTAGGAAGTGGATGCCGATGTAACAAAGAGGCACGAACTGCCTCATACTCTGGACACAAAGCCATCAAGACCTGAATAAGGCGAAGATGATCAGGACTGATCTCTACTTGATCCAACCGATGCCAAAGGGGTTGCACTTGGGCAAGGAAGTCGTTGATAGATTGTCCTGATTCTTGTTTTAGATCGTGTACAAATTTTTTGATATTGTTTTACTTTATTTGTCGAATAAAATTTGTTTAATATAACACGAATTAGTCAAAAATGAATTATAAAAAATAAATAAATAGAAATAAGAATTAGATATGCTAATTACTAAAGAATTGAACAAGAAGAGAGTGAAAATATGTTAGAAAGACAATAAGGATGCCTTACCTGTCAATTGGTTCATATAATTTTCAAAAACCAAACTTTACCTAACCCAAATTGTAAGAGTACAATTAATCTCTTGATCTTAGATCACTAATAATAATAATAATAATAATAATAATAATAATAATATTTTTTATAATAATATCAATTTTCGGTATCTCCTCATCTAGAGTTGGCAATGGGTCAATTCATGTCGGGTTTGTGTCGGTGGAATACTTTAAACGAGTTAAGTCACTCAATCGTAACCTAATACATTTATTATCGTGTAAGGTTCATATTCACTCGTATACATAATTAAATCGAAATCTTTCATTCAAATTAAATTATTATTTGTCTTGTGGTTTTATATTAGTTTATATTGTTTTAATTTAAGGTGTACAACAAATTATATTGATTATTTACAATTTACTTTAATTTAAATTAATATATATAAACTAATTAATTATTAAAGTAGAATTCTTTTACATATATAATAAATATATTATCGGTTGTTTTGACAGTCTAAACTCTAACTCAATTCGTTTATTATCGTATAGAATTCGTGTCAACTTGCATATAGAATTGGATGAAATTCTCGACCAAAATCCAATTATTTCGTATTAAATAATTTTATATATATGTGCAATAATTCACAGGAATCAATACTCAGATCAATCGATCGATCCTTCCATGGCGACGGAGCTGATCACTCTAAACTACCCCACTCTCCTTCTCCTCCTTTCACCTCTCATCCTCCTCTTCCTAATCATCAATCAACGGCGGCGCTGCCGCCGGAATCCCCAAAATCTACCTCCAGGGCCCCCAAAGCTGCCGGTGATCGGCCACCTGCACCACCTCCTCGGCGGGCTGCCCCACCAGGTTTTCGCCGGATTATCCCGCAAGTACGGCCGCGTCCTGCTTCTGCAGCTCGGACAGATTCCGGCGGTGGTGATTTCCTCGCCTGCGGCCGCCAAGCAGGTCCTCAAGGACCAGGACCCCGCCTGCGCAGACAGGCCCAAAACCATCGGATTCGAGATCATGTGGTACAATTACTCCGATCTCGCCTTCTCCCCTTACAACAACCACTGGCGACAAATGCGGAAAATTTGTGTTCTCGAACTTCTTAGTTCCAAAAACGTTAAATCTTTCGGGTAATATTCTAGAATGTCCTAATTCTAAGTTGTTATGATATTGTTCGCTAATTTGCTTTTAATCTTTTCAAAGAACAAAAATAAAATGTAGAGTTAAATCTTGACTTATGATCAATAATTTTATTTAAGCTGAATTTGTTTATAATTTTCTTATGATTTCGAAATTTCACTTAAATGTCTTGTGTGCTTTAAAAAATTATATGACGTCTTTTTATACTTTAAAAAATATATACTATTTTTTATAATTTTCTTTTTATAAAAATATGATTTTCTACCTATATTTTCGGATGACGAGAGGTTTCTTACAACAATTTTAAAAATATAAAAAGTGTCATTCAATTGTTAAAATATATAAAGAATTTATGCTGAATTTGAAAACTATAGAAAAATTATGAATAATTTTATATTTATTTACTTTTTTAGATACATTACGAAAGACCACTTTAAGGTCAAATTTGTAAATATTTTTTGAAATTTTTCGTTAAATGCTGACGAATGGTTAAGGATTTTTTTTTTTTTTTTTCTCAGCTACATTAGGGAAGATGAAGTTTCGCGTTTGATCTCAACCGTCCAATCCTTTGCGCTATCACAAGAGGCGATCAATCTAACGAAGAATCTTCTTCGATTTACGAGCTCCGTCATTTGTCGGGCGGCGCTCGGAAAGTATCAGGCGGCCGATCGAGATGCTTTGATTGAAATGATGAAGAAGGGGTTGTCGATGGCAACCGGATTCGAGCTCGCCGACCTGTTTCCATCGTCTAAATTGTTGAATTTGTTGTGCTTGAATAAGTATAGGCTGATGTGGATGCGCCGGAAAGTTGATCCCATTCTCGATGATATTGTGGAGGAGCATAAACTCCGGCGGGGCGGCGAATACGGCGGAGAAGATATAGTCGATGCTATGCTGAGGATTAATAGAAGTGACGATGGTCGAGATTCTATTTCCAAGGATACCATCAAGGCCATCATCTTTGTAAGTATCAAGTGTGTTCGGTTGTAGGATTTTATCAAAATCCTCTTATTCATCCAAAATTTTCCCCCCAAAAATATCAAATCAAACATCTATTTTTCATTTTTTATATTATACTAAAAATCAATTTTACATTCAAAACATCACATCAACACCTATTTATATCACATCATACAACTATTCAAATTCAAAATTTTTACTATTCAAATCTCAATCCAAAATTCAAACCCCCAAACAAACACACTATTTGATATAATATTTCATAAAAAAGATAAATATTTGACAGAATATCTAAAAAAATAATTTTTTTTTTATTCAAAGTATTTTTTTACCATTTTCATTTGTCTTACTCCAAAATATATTTTTTTCCTATTTTAGTAATAATAAGTATACACTAATATTAAATTTTCCTTAATATTTTTTTCAAAATTATAAATATATTTTTTACCGTACAATTACTTTACACATAAAATCAAATTACAAAATTGTCAAAACTTCGTACACAATTTCACTAACTTTCAAAACTTCTTACACAATTAAAATTTTCAAATAGCCCATTTGAAGTGGGACGGAATGAATATTAATAAATAGTGTCAAAATGATAAAAGTATCTAAGTAAATAGAACAAAACAATTATTCAACAACTAAAAATAGTTTTTTAATTCATAAAGGACGTGTAATTAAGGATATCAAATGGGGCGGGTTAGCCCCGGACCCACTCTTAATGGGACGGGTTCGGATCTAAATAATATGTTTCGGGGCGGATTGTGGATTTAAAATTTTAAATCCGGCCGGGTTCGGGGCGGGTTACGGGTTTTACTAAAAACCCGTCCCAACCCGGACCCGGACCCGGATATTTTTTAAAATTGTTATAACTAATATATATGTACATTTACGTAATAAAAATATATTATTTATTTACTTAAATAATTTTAAATATAAAATTCAATTAGTAGCATGTTCCAAATAATTTTTTAAAATTATTATATCTAATATATGTATATTTATATAATAAAAATATATTATTTATTTATTTATTTTATTTTTATGGATCAATATTTGATTGTTTTTAGATTTTTTTTTTTTGTATTTTTAATGCTATTTGTTTTAGTATTCGTATTTATTATTATATATTTTTTTAAAAAACCGGGTTTGCCGGGTTGATCCCGAACCCGGAGGATTCGGGGCGGGGCGGGTCTCGAAGCCTAATATTTTCTAGCGGCGCGGGTCTCGGGGCCTGCAGAACCCGTCTCGAACCCGCGTCGTTGACATCCTAGCTATAATGCATTGACATACTTTATTAAATATACATAAAATATTTTATATTTAGTTACTATATAAAAACAGCAATAGTAAAAGCATGAGGTAATATTATGATTTTCACAATATTTGTTTCTATCAGTTTAAATATATAGATACAAGATCTTAAATGATGTATTCTATGCAAACTTTATACTACGAATATCATGTAATTGAGTAATTATTATGTGCATTTTTAATAAAACGACAAGATTATATCATCTATTTACAGGACATGTTCACTGCCGGAACAGAGACAACTTCCACAACGATCGAATGGGCAATGGCAGAGCTAATGAGAAACCCGAGAGTGATGACCAAAGCACAAGCAGAGCTAAGAGAAGGTCTAAAAGGAAAAAAGACAATAAATAGCGGCGACATCGAAGGAATGAAGTATTTAAAACTGTTGATCAAAGAAACCCTACGATTACACCCTCCAGGAACGTTACTACCTAGAGCGTGTAGAGACGAATGCACGGTGGATGGATATTCGATCCCTCTTAAATCGAAGGTTTTGGTAAATGTTTGGGCTATTGGAAGGGATCCCGAGTACTGGGACGAGGCTGAAATGTTTAAACCGGAAAGGTTTGAGGATGGTTCGGAAAGGTTTGAGGATGGTTCGATAGATTTCTTTGGGCAAAACTTCGAATACTTACCATTTGGGACCGGGAAAAGGATGTGTCCCGGTATGAACTTTGGATTGGCAAACGTCGAGTTGCCTTTGGCTCGACTACTTTACCATTTCGACTGGAGAATGCCCGACGGAATGGAGGCGAATGAGATCGATATGGCCGAGAGATTGGGCATCTCGGTGTCCCGAAAGAATGACCTTTTCTTGGTTCCTTTGTTGTGCAATGTTCCATAGTTCACTTTATGCAAGTTATCTACATTATGCACATTTACCTTTTCGAATTTATATTTGAAATTTTAAATATGAATAAATGATGGACTTTTTGAAGTCGCAATAAAATAATTTGAAAATAATAAAAAAGTTATATTATGTGAAATAGAATATGTATTTGATAGAATATTTAATAAATATATTTATTGTTGATGAATTATATTAAAAGCTATAAAACTGTCTGTATAAATAGAACTAAATTTTATATTTTCTTATTTATTTTGCTATTTTAATTTGTCCAAAATTAATTTATCGTTTTTTTTAATTGCAATTCTAACTTAAATAAAAAAATAAAAATACTGCTTTATATATTTTACACAAATAATTGGTATATTCATCTTTTAGTTCCCTAATTAGACTAGTTTATTATTTTACTTCTGAAATTGAAAGTTGTCGTAAAATAATCGCATTACCCTATAACATTTCAATTTTATAAGATTTGAATTTGAATGGAGCTAAAATTATTGAATAGTTCGAACTTGAATATATATATATATATTCTTTTATTACGATTCTAATTTATTTTAAAAATAAAAAATCTAGCAAATTCAAATTTGCTTGCATAATTAGTGAAGTCTGAATATGTTTCTTTACACAATTTTTTTTAAATTTTACTATTTGGACTTTGTATTTTCAGAAAAAAAAATATATTTTTTCTCTCATAAAACATTCCATCAAATATTATTTTAATATCAAATTAAAACCAAATTTTTTCAAACTCAACCAAAAAAACACACTTGTCTCTAAACTTTTTTTAAATTTTGACAACAAAATATATATAAACTATTTAATATAATATTTTTGTAAAAATCAATATCTATACTTTCTCGTATGTATGTATGTGTATGTAAACAAATACTTTCACGTATATACCCAAAGAGCTACATAACAACAATCTAACAATCTACAGTACAAATTCGATTCCAGATCAGATCAAGCTATAGTCTAAAGCTACAACAAAATACCTCTATTTTCATATGACCGTTGCGAGTCAGTTAGTTACCGTTATCTTCAAAAGTTAACTCATTATGCAGCTTCATCGCCATTTCCAGCCTTCCGGCCTTCCGAAAACTATCGATCAGAACTCTGTAAACCGGAGCAAGCGGCGACGATGAACAATCTCTACCCATCTCCTCCATCAACTCGAGACTCGACAAAAATTCCACGCCGAACCCATCGAAAACCTTCCGAGAGTTCGACTTCGCCAACCGACGAGGCCAATGCGTCCGTTTCATCTCCTCGACGAGTCGATACGCGTCATCCAACCGCCCCCCGGTGCAGCAATGATTTATCAAAACCGTATACGTGATGTAATTCGGAGCGCAACCCTTCCCAATCATGTCGTCGAAGAGTTTCAAGCTTCGATCGACTTTCCCGGCTTTCCCTAACCCGTCGATCATCGCCGTATACGTCACGACGTTCGGTTTGCAACCCTTCTCCTCCATCATCACCATCAGCTTCTGCGCCTCGTCAGTTTTCCCGACTTTACACAGCCCGTCGACCATCGCCGTATACGTTACGACGTTAGGCGGGCAAGAGAATTCGAGCATTTTAGCGAGTAGCTCGACGGCGAGATCCATCCGTTTCTCTTTAAAGACCCGATCGATTAAAGTGCTGTAGGTATATACGTTCGGAGCGTATCCGCACTCTGACATTTTAGATAACACTTTTTGGGCGTCGTCGAGTTTCCCCGCCTTGCAAAATCCGTCGATAAGAGCGTCGTAAACGATATGATTTGGCTCGCAGCCCTCGTCGGTCATTGCGTTTAGAAGATCCCGAGCTTCTCTCACTCGATGCTTTTTGCACAATCCGTCGATTAAAGCTCCGTACGTAATCACATTCGGCGCTTCAAGATTTTCGCTCGACGTTTGGAAATACACATCGACGTCGTGTACGTTGGTACTCCCTCTCATTTTTTCATAAATAGCGCAAGCCGTATCCGTGTCCCCGGCTTTGCAAAACCCGTCGATCAGAGCTGAAAAAGTGACAACATTCGGAACGCATCCGTTCGACAGCATAGTCTCGAATATTTCATTCGCGTTCGATATCTTCCCCTCTTTAAGATAAGTGTGGATCATTGACGTGTACGTTACGACGGTAGGCGCGCATTCATTCTCCACCATTTCGTCGAACCAGCGTCGAGCCTGCTGAATCAATCCAACTTTGCAAAACCTATCGATCATAATCGAGTAAGTGAACACATTCGGAATAATACCTTTCCTTTTCATTTCTTGGAACAACGAAAGCGCTTTGTCCACTCTCGATCCATCGAATAGAAAACCGATAACTTGGTTGTACGTACCCGCATCCGCGACGAACCCCATTTTCGTCGTTTCACCGATCACGCTATACGCCTTATCATACTTCCCAAACTCGCAAAGACACCGAGCAAAATTGCTAACATTGACCCTATTCAACAACAATCCAGAATCGACCATTTCGTCGTACGCTTTCTCAGCCAATTCCATAACTTCGCGGCTCGGAGCCTTCTCGCTCCCGCAAACACTTCCGATGAAAATATTATACACAACATAACCGGGATCACACCCGCAATCCGACATTCTTTTAAACAACTTATACGCATACGAATAATCCCCCGACTTGCAATAAGCGTCGACAAGAGAACAAAATATCTTCGGACTCGGATAACAACCTTCTCCGATCATCATCACAAGAATTCTCTTACACCTACCGAGCTTTCCCTTATTCAAGCACCCGCAAAGCAATGCTCGATACGTTTTCACATTCGGGACACACGAATTCGATCTCATTCGATCGAGAAACTCCATGGCCTCGTCAAACAACGAGGCCTCACACAACCCTACAATCATTCTTGTGTAAATTACAGTATCTGGATGAACATTCTCCTTTTCGATCGAATTCAGAGCATCTCTCCATCTCCCAATTTTGCATAAGAAATGTAAGAAAGAACCTAAGACATGTTTATCCATCTTAAAACCTAAATGCAGCATTTCCCTATGAAGCAACAATGCACTGTCCATGTTTCCAGCAGTTAAGAAAGCATGCATCAATGTATTGTACGTTACCCTTGAAGGCTTGTACCCTAGATCCTTCAGCCTTCCCAGCTCCTCCAATGCCGAATTCCAGTTTCCGCCATGGCAGCGCTTTTGAATCAGGAAATTGAGCAGTTTACCCAAAGCTTCGCCGTCGTCGCTCCCTATCTCACGCAGGAATTGATCGTCGATTCTGTCGTCGTTGCCTCTTTCCAACAATTCAACCAACGCATCGTAAACCGCCGTAGAATGAGCATATCCAATCTGCCTTCCTGCCCAAATGAAAAACCTAACCCCTAATTCGACATTCCCCACGCTTCTCAGCACATTGGCCACTAATTCTCCGTCGAGCTTCTCCCGAAACCGCCGAAGGAATCTCTCCGATTTCTCCCCCAATCCGTCGTTGTAGCCTCTGATTGAACTTGCTATCGAAACAGCAAGTGAGGAACATTTGTTCAAATCAAATTCCCCGGGGCCAGAAATCGAATTTCTTATGAACGTCAAGTCTTCGGTTGAAAATTGTTGAGTCGGAGGAGTATCGTTGATTTCCTGGTCGGAAATCAAGCCTTCAAGAGTATCTCCGGTGCTGAGGAACCTCGTGGAGAGTTTGAATGAGCTCAGGCGAGGCGGAGGCGGCGGAAATGCTGCAGACTTGAGTAGACGTTTGCTCATTCTACGGCGGCGGATTTTTCCCTGGATGATCGGAGACGGCGGGTTGCCATTGCCAATACATTGTTGGGCCGAAAGAGTTATTACACTCTTTTGGGCTGGTTGAGTTATTGTTATGATTTTTTATTTTTTATTTTTTTATTGGGAGTTGTTTTTTTTAAAAAAAAAGTTAAATTAAATATATTTTTAAAAAATATTAATATATTAAATATTTTTATTATTTTTATATTTACTAAAAAAAGTTTCATACTTCACATCAAAAAATATTTATTCAAATTATCTCACGAAACAAACACTCGAATTTATTTGAAATTTTTTATACTAAAAATATAAAAATAAATGAAATTTTCTTTTTAGACAAATAAAAAGAAAAAAATAAAAATAACCATATTTTTAGGAGACGAATAGACTATAATTTACCGCTATAGTTCATAAATTTATATTTTTAATAATTTTGATTTTAAAATATATAAAATAATTGCTAATAATGAAAATATATAGTAGAAAAAAATATATATACAGTCAAGATGTATATCTTAAGAATTTGTTTTGATTGTGTTTTGAGTTTTAATTTTTTCTTTAATTAAAATTTTAATTTAATTAGTACTTTACTTTATAGTTTGTAGGAAAAATATTAATATGTTTTTGTTAAAAGTTGTATAAATTGAACTGAAAAATATTTATTTGTGTGTGTGTGTTCTTTCTATTTTTTTTTTCAAATAATTGTCAACGTAAATTGTCATCTTTATATTACTATTAAAAAATTGTGGCGATAGTATAATTAAAATATATTTCAATAAATTGTATTCATTGAGTTTTAAAATAATATTCTCGTTTTTATTTTTTTTAACAAGTTTTTATCTTTTTATAAAATTATTCATACTTTTTTATAATAATTACATAAACTATGAGCATTTTGATCTTTAAAAAATATTTTTATCCCCACTGTCAATGTAATACTATTATTCATAATTATCATCATTAAATCAGTTTAGGATTGAGCCATAAAAAATCAATTAGGGTGTATTTTGGATTTGACTCTTGATAAAAAAATTTATATTGAAATAATTGTACAATATTATTTTAAAATCAAATAAAAAATTTAAATCCAATTTGTTTTAGTTTAATTTATTTGTTTTTCTTATGCAACATTCTTTATAAAAATATATTTCCTTCGTCCCAATACAATAATCTTGTTTATCATTTTTTTTCGTCTCAAAACAATAGTCTCATTTTCATAAATAATCATATCACTATAAAACTATCCTTACTTTTTCATTATTATTACACAATTGTCACTACACTAATACACTTGCAAGGGCAAAAAAGTCTTTTACCCGTACTTTTTACGGAGGGAGGAATATTCACTATGTTCTTTCAATATTATTTTTTAATTATGACTTACTTTGTTGGGTCTACTTTGCATGGTATTAGGTTCGGCCGAGGATTTTCACATTATAAATATATATATAAGATATATATTTTAATTACTACTACCTCTTACTCCAAGGGTCATATTTATTTTTTTGCATTTTTAACTTTGAATATTAATTATTATATCAAAATGTAGTACAAATTAAAATTAAGAAAAATAAAAAAAAAATGCTTCTATTAGTGCCTTTTAATACGTCATTGTATTTAATCTTAAAATATTTTTATATTCGTATATTTTTATTTTTTTTTGTACAAATGTAGACTGAGGGAGTATTATAAATATATATATATAAGATTTGTATACGAGTATATTTTTAAACTTTTCAAATATTTACATCATAAGACGATTGTTACTACTGCAAAGTTAAAGGGTTTGTTTAGGGTGTGTTTGTTTGGGGGATTGGATTAAATTTCTACTATTCATTTCATTTTTTTCCCTCCAAAAATATTAAATCAAACACTTATTTTTTATTTTTTATATTATATTAAAAATTAATTTTACATTCAAAATATCACATCAATACCTATTTATATCACATCATACAACTATTCAAATTCAAACTTTTTACTATTCAAATCCCAACTCAAAATCCAAACCCCAGACAAACACACCCTTAGTTTGTGTTTTATTGGAATTTGGATTGTTTATTTGGATTTAAATTTAAATAATACTTCATCCGTCTCACATATCATGTCCACGTTGCCGTTTCTGTTCGTTCATATTTCATGTCATTTTTTTTTAAATGACTACACATTTTAATCTCATTTTAAATTTTTTAATTTATTTTTTTAATTTTAATTAAACTAATTAATTATTTTAATCTTAATTTATAATTATTTATATTATAGAATAATTATTTTCACTAATACATTCTTAATTATCTACTAATTACATTTCTCCTAAAATACCGTGTTTACAGTGTAACAGACACGGTATATGGGAGGGAGGGAGTAATTTATCTGGAACAACAATGTATTTATTCGAACTATATAGTAGAAAAAAAAATGGTTAGAAATGCAAATCAAACTAATCTTGAGGATTTGTTTTTTTTTTTTTAAGGCAAAATTGTCTATAACTCTCTTGTGGTTTCGAAACAGCATAAATTTCTCATTTACTTTAAAAATTGCATGGAGCCCCCTTATACTTTAAAAAACGTTGTATGAAATCTCTTTATGATTTTGAAACTCAGTGTAAATCTCCAATTTACTTAAAAAAATTTCATGACACCCTCTTATATTTTAAAAAATATTGCATGAAACCCCCGCCGTGCAAAATATATGGATAGAAAATCGTCTTTCCATCACACAACGGAGGTTTCATGGGGGTGGGGTTTCATGCAACGTTTTTGAAAGTACAGAGGAGTATCATGCAATTTTTAAAGTACATAGAGATTTTACGCATAATTTCAAAACCACAGGGAAGTTATGAGCAATTTTACCTTTTTTTTTTTTAAATCGAAACTAATATATTGTTTATTTTGCATAATTTTTAATAAAATACACTGTTTTTTCTTATAAAATATTATATCAAAATATTTTTTAAATAAAAATCTAAATCAATATTCCTTTTAAAATTAATTTAAAACCACAGTGAAACAAAACCTTAATGATAACATTATCATCAGCCCAATAATATTGATTGTTGCAATTATGTGTTGGTTAATAATCATAATCATATCATTATCATCCCACATGCAACGTAATAAATAAATCTTACTATTATTATTGATAATTAAATGTTTTTGCATCACCTTTATGTTACATCAAACAAATTTTATTTCAATATCATGTGCTTAACTTTCTATATATACATCTCTCTTCTCATGCTACGCAATCTCCAAAAATGACAAGCCAATTATTAATAATCCCAGCGTTATCCAATTGGATGCTCATTTGACTTGATTACGAATTTTTTAAAAAAAATAGGTAAAAGTTTTTTAAAAATTACTTTTTTGTAAACAAAAAGTCAAAAAAGTGATACTCCCACCGTTCCATATACTATGTTCACATTGTCATTTCTGTCTGTCCCATATTTTATGTCATTTTCTTTTGGAAAATGATTACACACTTTAATCTTATTTTAAATTTTTTAATTTATTTTTTAAAATTTTAATTAAACTAATTAGTTATCTTAATTTTAATTTATAATTATTTATATTATCAAATAATTATTTTCACTAATACATTCTTAATTATCTACTAATTACACCCCTTCTAAAATACCGTGTCTACAGTGTAACAGACACGGTATATAGGATAGAGGGAGTATTTTTTTACTAAAAATAAAAATAGATTTGGATGACAATAGGACTATAATTTTTAAAAATAATATTAATAGTATTACTGTATTTTTTCAACAAACAAAAAGTAAAATTCAAAGATATGAAAAATATATTTAAACTTGATTAATTAGTGCCTGAGATTAGGAATTTCTAAACACTGTACGATACATAAAGAAATTAACTGGAAAATAAAATGCTGGAAATTTAAAGTGGTGATCCCCAAATCTGACTTTGCTGAAGTTGATTGAAATGCCTTCTCAAGAAAAATCCAAATCCTTAAATACTTCCTGAGAAATTGTACTAGAAACCGTCGTCTGAACGGTTATAACGTCTCATTTTCAACCGTCTGCCAACCCTTCTACTACTGACACGTGTCCTCAGCAGACCACCATTATCACTCTATTCCAGTCTTAACAGCATCCGCCTCTTTGGACCGACCGCAGACCTTGACCTTCCGACCTAAAGACCATCCGACTTACTGGTCTAGTCGCAGACCATCCGACTTACTAGTCTAGTCGCAGACCTCCCGACTTAAAGACCATCCGACTTACTAGTCTAGTCGCAGACCTCCCGACTTAAAGACCATCCGACTTACTGGTCCAGTCGCAGACCTCCCGACCTGAGGACTTTCCGTCCTGACGACTTTCCGTCTTGAGGACCTCCCGACCTAAGGACCTCCCGACCTAAGGACCTTCCGACCTGCGGACCTCCCGACCTGAGGACCTTCCGACCTGCGGACTTTCCGTCCTGAGGACCTCCCGACCTGAGGACCTTCCGACCTGCGGACTTTCCGTCCTGAGGACTTTCCGACCTGAGGACCTCCCGACCTGACCTCCCGACCTGAAGACTTCCCGACTTGAGGATTTTCCGATCTGAAGACTTTCCGACCTGAGGACTTTCCGACCTGAAGACTTTCCGTCCTGCATTGTCCTTAGAAATTAACCTATTTTCCTTGAGTTCCCACAGTGTCCTTCAGCCAGTTCGATCAACTCTATTACCAGGCCCATTTTTTCTTTTACATTGAGCTTTTTAATCTAATTCTAAATTTCATACGTAACAATTACTAATACTTCATTTGTATCACATAACTTATTTATTTTTTCCTATTTGGGTCTATTTCATATTATTTGTCATTTCTTTTATTTAAAATATAATTATACATTCTAATCATATTTTAAAATTCATAATTTATAATTTCATTTTATTTTAATTAAATTATTTAGTCATCGTAATATTAATTTATAATTATTTTCACTATATCATAAATATTTTTATTAAAATATTTTTTAATTAGTTACTAATTACATAATACGTGAAACTTTATGCTCATTTAAAGTGGACAAATTAGTTGAAAGTAGGGGAGTGTTATTTTTGTTCTAATTGAATATATATATATATATTTTTATCATTTTCGTCTGTTTTACCAAAAAAAAATTTTATAAAATTATCAAAAATTATACTTCCTCTGTCCCAAAGTATAGTTTAGATTGTGTTTGACATGAAATTTTAAGAAATATTGATATTACATTGATAGTGGATAAAAAGTACGGATAAAATATTTTTTTGCCATTTTGAGTGTATTAGTATAGAAAGTAGTGGCAATTGTGCAATAATAATAAAAAAGTAAGAATAATTTTATAGTGATATGATTACTTATAAAAATAAGACTATTATTTTAGAACGGACAAAAATAATAAATAGAACTATTATTGAGACGAAAAGAGTATCAGATATTTCTATTAGCCAATAAAATAAATTACGAAAACCATGTGCGATAAGCAACACTTGTAAACGTCTTTTATGTTGTTCTTTGATTTTACTATACAACGTTTTCTTTTATACGGTATTGTTGTTTAAAATTTTGTTAGTGTATACGGATGTATTTGTTTTGCAAGATTTTTTAAAATTTTTTTTTTTAATATAAAAATATGAAAAATTGTATATAAAATATAAAAATAATAAATATGTGTAATGTATTAATTTATTTTTTTAAAAAAGAAATATGTGATTTTTTTTTTTTTTTTTTAAAAACAAAGCCTACGTGTGCGTAAGGTAGCCAACAAAATACTGTACGTATGCTAACATAGGCGCATATAGGCTGCAATAATGGGCCGCTGCACGGCGGCGGTCGTGTCAGACAATCCTCCATGAAGATGACGATCAAATCAATCCAATCCAATCCAATCATCCCTCCATTTCTCTAATTTTTTTGGTTATTGAATTCTGAGGTTAAGCAGCTGCTTCTTCATGATTCAATAATGGCCTTCCACTTCCAGAAAAGCAGCTGCACACTTCTGTCAGTTCAATCTCGCCCTCATCCTTCAACCACTCCATTAATGGCAGTTTCAAGCGCCTGCAGGATTCGTCACTCGTTTCCTTCAATTAATGCTCCCAATTTCGGGAATTTTCGGTCAGTCAACAGTGCTCAACTACTGATCGATTTTTATTTTTTATTTTCCACCCAAATGTCCAAATCCAGCAGCGTAATTTTCAAACCTACCTTTACCCACCGTTTCTTCCTGCCTCCCGCGCGTTTCGTTGGTGGTTGCTTCCTGCTGCCAACCATCTCATCGTTCCAGTACACTACATGTGCCAATTAGGGCACAGAAATTCGGGGAAAACGAAACAAACAAAGTTGGGGGAGGATTGACGAAGAAGCCAATTAATGCGAGCATTCAACAACCCCTCATCGTAGCCTCCAAGGTCGTTGCAGATTGACTCATCAAACGCCACACAAGATGGTTCGTCCTCACACAATAAGAACATGTAGCCTTTTTTTAACCTCTCCACAGGCTACTCCTTTTTATCCTGTGAATCTACTTTTTCCCTCACAATTTTGGTGTTGCCCTAGAGAACTATGTTCCCAAGGAAGGCGTTGAGTAATGGAGCTAGTAATGGCGACGAGGATGAAGAAGAGGGCGTTGTGTTGGCTGCTTTGCAGAAGTCTCCGACCTATGACAGGGCGGGGATGGCGCTTTTCAGGAATGGTGCCGGGGAGCTTTCGTTGGTTGATGTTCGGAGGATCAATGGGATAGAACAGAAGCAGGTCTTGGATAAGTTGGTTGGTTTGATTAACGAGGATATTGAGGGGTTCTTCGGCAGAGTTAGGGAGAGGTTTGATGCGTAAGTCTTTTAAGAATTCTTGGTTTGATTCAGTATGCATTCTCAGTTTCTGATAGATTTGTATTCAGCGTTTTATGTTTCAGTAATTGTGATGATTGCAGTGTTGGCTTGGAATTTCCGAAAGTCGAGGTTCGATTCGAGGATCTTAAGGTGGATGCACTAGTCCATGTTGGGAGCAGAGCTTTGCCGACCATTCCCAATTTTATTTTCGACATGACTGAGGTAGGCCATTAGAGCGCAAACGTTTGCCAGGGATGGTTCTTGAATTGCCCTGGCTGATGATGTCTGTGCAACCTGTGATGAACAACAGGCTTTCTTGAGGCAGCTTGGGATTTTCTCTGGAGGGAAAAAGAATTTTTCTATCCTGAAGAACATAAACGGCATTATCCGCCCTTCGAGGTTGGAGAATGGAGAGTGAACATCAATTCAATGGTGTATTATTACTGCATTCGGCGTGAGTTTTCAAATTTAATGATGACTGTGATTGTATAATGTTAGGCTGACCCTGCTTCTGGGTCCTCCTAGCTCTGGAAAGACGACGTTTCTTTTGGCACTTGCAGGTCGACTTGCATCCAGTTTAAAGGTAGTTGAACTTACTATTTATCAATGCTTCATGTATGGTTCTACTATTAGCACAATTAGTTGTAAGTTTGTTCTCATCTTGTTATAGATAGATTTGTTATTGATTCAGCCTCTTGTATCAAGAGGCACTTAATGTTTAAACTATGGAGAAGTCTAATCCCTTTTGAGATTGACTAGCTCATGGCTTAAATGTAATTAGATTTCTAGTCGGTCGACATTTCGACAAAAATCTGTGATTTAGATAATCTGGTCTTAATGGACGCATTCAGCTTCGCATCTAGATCATGAGCTCATTTTGTTCTTATCAAGTCAGTGAACCAACCTACTTTGAAGATGTCAGGGAAAATTACGTATAATGGTCATAATCTTGAGGAGTTCACTCCTCAGAGGACTTCAGCATATGCCAGCCAGCAGGATTGGCACATTGCTGAGATGACGGTGAGGGAGGTTCTTGAGTTTTCGGGGCGTTGCCAAGGAGCTGGATTCAAGAATGGTAATACTGAACTCTCATTTATTAAATGATGTTAAAGGAAAGGTTTTCTATACCGCTTCTTATTTGTTACCTTTTCCTGTAATCACGATGTGAAGACATGCTCATGGAACTTCTTAAAAGGGAGAAAGCTGCTGGAATAAAACCAGATCATGACCTGGATATCTTTATCAAGGTCTGTCTATCTAATTGGTGCTGCCTGTGATTAATTTGGCATCCTGTATGTAATTCTTTTGTTCACTGTATCACTTGTTTGCTGTACTGAAGTGCTTGTTTTCTCCTAGGCAGTAGTGTTGGGGCAGCAGACAAGTTTTCTTGTGGAGTATATCATGAAGGTGCACCGTAATTTCATACTTATGAGGAGAAAAGTGCTGTGTCGTATAATATACACCCATAACATTTACATGATTATTCAATTCTTTGATTCTGCTGCTTATATAGATATATATATTTTTGTGAAATGTATGTGAAGATTTTAGGGTTGGATATATGTGCTGATACCTTGGTAGGAGATGAAATGCTAAAAGGTATATCTGGTGGCCAAAAGAAGCGACTCACTACTGGTAATTATCCTCACCGAATTGATTGCACTCGAGCTGTTCTGAATATTGCTAAAATTACTAACATGCTAACATTGGCAGCTGAACTGCTTATGGGTGCTTCTAGGGTGCTTTTCTTGGATGAGATATCAACTGGATTGGATAGCTCGACAACACATCAAATTATCAAATATCTCCGGCACGCAACTCATGCTCTTGATTGTACAACACTTGTATCTCTCTTGCAGCCTGACCCTGAGACATATGAGATGTTTGATGATGTGATTCTTTTCAGTGAGGGGAAAATTGTGTATCAGGGGCCTCGTGAAGCAGCTGTAGATTTTTTTGCGTTCATGGGTTTCAGGTGTCCATCTAGAAAAAATGTTGCCGATTTTCTGCAGGAGGTACGCTTTTGGGGTGTGAACTTCAAACTATATTCCCTGATTGTTTCTTTAAATAAACCTGAACCATTCAATGCACATGTTTTTTCTCAGGTAATATCGGAGAAGGATCAAGAGCAGTATTGGTTTCTCAATAGTCAATATGAATATGTGCCCGTGGCAAAATTTGTGGAAGGTTTTCAGACCTTTCAAGTTGGCAATTCATTGGCACAGGAGTTGTCCATCCCATTCGATAAATGCTGTAATCATCCGGCTGCCCTCACATCCAAGACTTACGGTATATCCAGGGCTGAGCTTCTAAGTGTTAGTTTCTTGTGGCAAATGCTGCTAATGAAGCGGAATGGTCCTGTCTTTATTTTCAAGTTCATCCAGGTAAAAACAACTTTCAGTAAATCTTAAAACAATCCTTAGATGTTACTAACTCTTGTGGAGCATTTGGATTGAAATTCATCACAATCAGTACTTTTTTAGCCTAAGAAATGTATTTCATTTGCAGCTGCTCCTGATTATATTGATTATGATGAGTGTGTTCTTCCGGACAACAATGCACCGTAATTCACTTGATGATGGAGGCGTGTACCTTGGTGCTCTTTACTTTGCTATTGTCATGATTCTTTTTAATGGATTTATGGAGGTGCCGATGTTGATAGCTAAGCTACCTGTTATTTACAAGCACCGAGATTTACGTTTCTACCCCTGCTGGGCGTACACTCTTCCCTCTTGGCTCTTGAGTATTCCTCTCTCACTTATAGAATCCTTTTTATGGGTAGCTGTTACTTATTATGCCATTGGCTTTGATCCTCAAATCACTAGGTAGGTTACTGTCAGTTCCAGTCCTTTTCCTAAATTTTTGATAGTTAGCAAATGATATCAAATGACTTGTTCTTTTGCAGATGCCTGCTACAGTTCTTCCTATACTTTGCTTTACACCAGATGTCAATAGGGCTTTTCCGGGTGATGGCATCATTAGGACGAAACATGGTAGTTGCCAACACGTTTGGATCCTTCGCAATGCTGGTTGTCATGGTCCTTGGAGGATTTATTCTTTCTAGAGGTCATAGACAGTGCACTTTAGTTCCTTAATCAATTCTCCATACGACTTGAGCTGATTGCTTGACAATTCCACCTCTGTTTGATTTTCGTTTTAACTTTTTACACCGACAGATAGCATTCCAGTTTGGTGGATTTGGGGTTATTGGTTTTCCCCCATGATGTATGCTCAGAGCGCTGCTTCTGTAAATGAATTTCTCGGCCATTCTTGGGATAAGGTGATCATACCATGTTCTTATTCATACCGTTGACACATTATTCTAACTACTGATGCTTTAGTTCACCGTCTGCTGAAAATGTGTGCACTTGGTTGATAGCTATTTGTTGTCTGGATGACAGAAAGCTGGAGACGGCACTACTGTGTCTTTGGGAGAAATGTTGCTGAAGGTTCGCAATCTATTTCCAGAGGGCTATTGGTATTGGATTGGTGTAGGAGCATTATTTGGATATATGCTATTATTCAACGCCCTATTCACTTTGTTTCTGACGTACCTAAATCGTGAGTTTCGTACTTGAAATATCTTGGTTAGACTAATTTGCATGGAATGATGAAACCTTATATGCAGTACTACAATTTCTCTTCTACTTTTGTGCAGCATTGGGGAGTCAACAGGTTGTTATTCCCGGGGAGGATAATCATCGCATGAAAAACAAGCGGCAAAGGAGTGAATCTGCCATTATTTCTTTTGGAGAGTTTTTGCAACACTCTCACTCCTTCACTGGCTTCCAGAAGAAATCAGGATCATCTGTCATTTCTTTTGGAGAGTTTTTGCAACACTCACACTCATTCACCGGTTTGTTTCTGCTGAACCAATCTTGTCGTTGACTTCCCTTTCCTGGAACCATTGTCTTAAATTGTATATTCACACATGCTGGCAGGAAACAGCATCACGAAACATAAAGGAATGGTGCTTCCATTCCAACCTCTTTCAATGTCCTTTCGAGATATCAGCTATGTTGTCGACATCCCCATTGTATGTCAACTTACTTTATCTTGAGTTAATGATTGGAAAGAAAAGAAAATGGATTGATAATAAGCTATTGTATATTGCAGGAATTGAAAGGGCAGGGCATTCAAGTTGATCGGCTACAGCTACTGGCTAATATAACTGGAGCATTCCGTCCCGGTGTGCTTACAGCATTAATTGGTGTCAGTGGCGCCGGTAAAACCACTCTCATGGATGTTTTGGCTGGAAGAAAAACAGGTGGACATATTGAAGGCAGTATCTACATTTCCGGATATCCCAAGAATCAAGAAACATTCGCAAGGATTTCGGGCTACTGCGAACAGAATGATGTCCATTCTCCTTGCCTAACTGTGCACGAGTCACTCCTTTTTTCCTCTTGGCTCCGACTCTCTTCTCAGTGTGATTTTGCGACGCAAAGAGTAATTTCTCAGTTTCTTATCTGACCCTTTTCTTATTCGATTTTCTCTTGAATTCATGAGTTATCAATTTCAGGCATTTGTGGACGAGGTTATGGAACTAGTCGAGCTAACTCCACTGTCCAGACTGTTGGTCGGGGTTCCAGGGGTGAATGGCTTGTCCGTTGAGCAAAGGAAAAGACTGACAATTGCAGTCGAGCTCGTTGCCAATCCTTCTATTGTGTTCATGGATGAACCAACCTCGGGACTCGATGCCAGGGCCGCTGCAATCGTCATGAGAGCTGTGAGGAACATCGTTGACACTGGTCGGACAATCGTTTGCACCATCCACCAGCCAAGCATCGACATCTTTGAATCTTTCGATGAGGTTTTAACTTAGATAATATATTAGCATGCTTTTTATGCTATGGTTGAGTCAATATTTGATCTTTCATTCTCCCTCTTTGCAGCTGCTACTAATGAAACGAGGTGGACAGCTCATTTATGCAGGTCCGCTGGGGACCAAATCTGTCAAACTTATTCAGTATTTTGAGGTGAGCTCTTCTTTTCCTTCCTACTTTTAACTCGATGCAGAGGATGACATTGTACGTAATTTTCCGTAGGCTATTCCAGGAGTTCAAAGAATAAGGCCGGGATATAACCCTGCAGCGTGGATTCTTGAAGTTACTTCTTCTGCAGAGGAAAATCGTCTCGGTGTGGACTTCGCAGAAATTTATCGCCAATCTGATCTTTTTCGGTTAGTCTTTCATTTGCTTTAAGCGAAAACTGGCGCGTGGAGATTGCACCCTTTGCAAAATACGAATTCTCCCCTTTTGTTTCAGGGAAAATAACGATCTCGTTGAGAGATTAAGCAAACAAGAAAAGGATTCAAATGAGTTGAGCTTTCCGAGCAGATATTCGCTGTCATTTTTTGGGCAGTTTCTCGCGTGCCTTTGGAAGCAAAACTTGTCGTACTGGCGTAATCCACAATATACTGCCGTTCGATTCTTCTACACGGTTATCATCTCGCTTATGTTTGGAACAATATGCTGGAAATTTGGTGCCAAAAGGTGTTTTTTCTTTGCTATAATTCGATTCATACTTGAACCTTTCGCGTACTCGGATTACTAATGTTGATCTGTTCCAATGTCATTAACAGGGAATCACAGCAGGACATATTCAACGCCATGGGGTCGATGTACGCAGCTGTATTATTCATTGGAATCACAAACGCGACATCGGTTCAGCCTGTGGTTTACGTCGAACGATTTGTCTCGTTCAGGGAGAGAGCTGCAGGAATGTACTCCGCATTACCATTCGCCTTCGCCCAGGCATGTCTCGATTCCAAAACACTTGTATCATGATGTACCGCACTATGTTATAGACATATACATCCTGAAATTGAACTCAAAACACGATTTGGCAGGTTGCAGTTGAATTCCCGTATGTCCTCGTGCAGTCGCTCATCTACAGCACCATCTTCTACAGCATGGCATCATTCGAGTGGAACGTTTGGAAGTTCCTTTGGTACGTCTATTTCATGTACTTCACGTTGCTTTACTTCACCTTCTTCGGAATGATGACGACCTCCGTCACCCCCAACCACAACGTCGCTGCTATAGTCGCGGCCCCTTTCTACATGATGTGGAATCTCTTCAGCGGCTTCATGATCTCCCACATGGTAAGCCCTAAACGACTGCCCTCATTTACGATGATATTTCAGAAAAACCATAAAAGATTAGGCTTTGTTTTGAAATGGTTCTATATCTCATTAGTTGACTCGTCGCCCCAGTAGTCTTACGTGCATTATATGATAATTTGGTCGACAATTATTTCAATTTATGTGTTGTATTTATATTATATTAATGTACATAATATCTTGCCGTCAGAATTGTAAATTCAGCGATGATTGTATTTATTTGCAGAGGATTCCGATATGGTGGAGATGGTACTATTGGGCGAACCCGATAGCGTGGAGTCTATATGGGCTTCTAACATCCCAATACGGGGATGTAACCGACACGGTGAAGCTCGCCGATGGAGTTGAGGAAGTGAGAATAAAACAGCTGCTGAAGGATCAGTTCGGGTTCAGACACGACTTCCTCGGAGTCGCCGGAATCGTCGTCGTCGGCTTCTGTGTGCTGTTTGGAGTAACGTTTGCATTTGCCATCAGGTTCTTCAACTTCCAGAGGAGATAAAAATGAATCAAAATCATTCTTGGTTTTTTCTTGTCTTAATTTTTTGCATTTGTATTGATTATATATATATATATATATTCAGCATGGACGTGAGGTTGATTTTTTTTTTTTTTTTTGTATTACTATTATTTTGTGAGGAGGGAATTATTTGTAAGAAGGAATATATATATACTGTCGAAGCATTGGACTACAGTAAAGATGGGAATGTGTAATTAGCGTTTGTTCGTTTGTTCGTTTGAAGAATTTTATTAAAATTTTATTATTCATCCAAAATTTTTTCTTCAAAAATATCAAAAAAACACCTATTTTTTATTTTTTATATTATATTAAAAATTAATTTTATATTTAAAATATCACGTCAATATCTATTTATAGGACGAATTCCAACTCAAAGAGTCAGATTGGCATTTGAGACAGAATATAACCTCGTGATCTTTCAATCGCGCAGTGCGGGTCCCGCCAGCTCATGTAATGTCCATTTTTACTACACCGTACATTTTACTCAAAGATGTTCATGTAATGTAATATGTTATTTTTATATCACACCTAATATTATATTTTAATATAATATTAATATTTTTAAAATTTTATGTAAAAATCAAATAGGTAGCTAAAATATGAAGAAAATTTGAAATTTAAAATAATTATTAAAAAGGTTACTCTTTCTAAATGTATTCATTCCAATCGAAAGTATTTTTTAAAATATTTTTGTTTGTTTTATTTAAAAATATTTATTTTTTATTATAATAAAAATAATTACATATTAATATCAAATGCACTTTAATTTTTACATAAATTAAAAATATATTGTTACAAATACAATTAATTTATACATTTAAGTACAAATGATAAAAATATCAAAATCATTTTATACACTCACACTAATTAATAAAATATCATATTTTTTTTTATGTATTACTCCCTCCATCCCACATAATTTGTCTCTATTTTCTATTTTCGTCCGTCCCACATAACTTATCATTTTCTTTTTTGGAAATATAATTATACACTTTAATTACATTTTAAACTTTATATTTTATAATTTTTTTAATCTAAATTAAAGTATTTAGTTATCTTAATCTTAATCTATAATTATTTTTACTATACAACAATTATTTTTACTAATATATTTTTTAATTACTTACTAATCATACTTTACCTAAATTCTCGTGTCTACATTAACCGCCCAAATTATCTAGGATGAAGGGAGTATAAAAATTCAAAATGCTATTTTAGATTGGGATGAATGAAGTATTTTTAATCTACTAGTACTCCTTCCGTCCCATAATAAGGTATTCATTTACCTTTTGTATCATTGTACTTAACGTTAAAAATATCCTTATATTTGTATAATTTTTTATACAAATATCATTATATTAATATTATAAATATTTTTGCAATTTTTCCTTGATTTGTAATATGTTTTGATATAATAATTAATATCCAAAGATCAACACGCAAAAAGTAAATGAATACTTAGTTATGGGACGGATGAAGTATTATTTTTTAATTTAGAATTTTTTTATGTCTTTTTTGAACTATATTTGGGTAAATATTAAATATATATATATATATATATTTATATATATCTACAAATAATAACACTAGTGAAACCGATTCTAAATTTTATTGAGTTTGGGTTGATGCAAGTTAACTTGTTTGTTAACAATAAAACTAATGTTATGTATTACACCATAAAATATATATATATATATATAAATTGAAATTTAGATAACAGAAAAGAAAAAATAAAAAAATAAAAAAAAGGAAGAAATAAAAATTTAATCCTATAATTTACCCATATTTCGAAATAATAATAGATTCATACGTCCCAATTTTAATAATGTTTATATTTATATACTCCATTCGTATCATATCTATTTATTCATTTATTTTTTATAAGAAGTTTTAAAAATATTAGTATTATATTAAAATATAATATAAATAAAAGTTAAGAAGATTAAATTTAACCTTATTAGTATTGTATGATATAAATGTAATGATATTTGTGTAATATATTGTAAATTAGAAGGGTATTTGTAATGTTAGATAAATAATACAATTACTAAAAAAAATAATAATAATACTTTATCACTTGAGACATATAAAAATGAAAAAATAAATAGATTTTGTAGGAATTGAGAGAGCATGTGATACTCATATATAACTTACAAAAAATTAAATAAAATTTGTTTAATTTTTATTTGAAATTAGAGTGGTGATTTAAATTTTAATTTAAAGAGTATTTTAATGTGATATTTTATAATTAAAAATAATATTTTTTTCCGTCCCAAAACTATAGTCTGAGTTGTGTTTGACACGAATGGGTAAAAAGTAAGGATAAAATACTTTTTTGCCCTTACGAGTGTATTAGTGTAAAAAATAGTCGTAATTGTGTAATAATAATGAAAAAGTAGATGTAGTTTTATAGTGATACGATTATTTATGAAAATTAGACTATTATTTTGGGACGGACAAAAATAGTAAATAAAATTATTGTATTGGGACGGAGGGAGTAACTTTTTAAACACAACCTAAATTATAATCTATAAATTTAGGACTTTTGAAATGCAATCTAAACATAATCTATATAAAATATTAAAAAATAATAAATATCTCCAGATCATTGGAGTAATATATATATATATATATATAATAAATATAATGATTGGTCACAATAACAATGAAGGACCATATGACTTTTTGGATGGGCTAAGGATTTTATTACACTTATATATATATCATTATTGGGATGTCATTACTCATTATTGTTGGCCCCATTCTAAACTTTTTATTCAATGTACAAACATATTTGCATTTTTTGTAATCTATTTATATTTATATATTTATAAATTTTAGTACTATTTGATAATAATATAATTTTTTTAATAAAATATCAAATTAAATATTTATTTTTTTAACAAAATATTATATTATATTTTAGGAAAAAAATCAATTTTGATCTCAATATAATCAAATTTTATCAATTTTGGTCTCAATATAAAAACTCATCAATTTTGGTCTAATTATAAACAGTTTCAATCAATTTTGGTCTCATTATAAATAATTTCAATCAATTTTGGTCCCACCAAGAAAAAACTAACGAAAATTGCTGACCTATAAAGTACACGGCCATGTACAATTATACACAGTCATGTTGTTATACGACCGTGTATATTTCAGTATATAATTATACATTGGCATGTTGTTACACAGTCATATATAATTTTACACGGCCGTGTACATTTATGTTTTAGTCTAAAATTTTATTTTTTTGTTATATTTTTTTTAAAAAAAAAAGTTGAATTAAAATAATTGATATAGTTAAAATTGACAAAATCAATAGTAATCATAACATAATTAAAATTTATCAATTTTAATTCAAGTATAAAAATTTATAAGATATTTTTTTAAAAAAAATTTGTCTAAAATTCTATTATTCATAATAGAAATGTTCTCTTACAAACATTCAATTACACAACTATTTTGTAAATTTGTATATTATAGTAGTATTACAAATTAATTTATTATTTCAATACAATAATTGGATGTTTGTAAGAGAATTTTTTTTTTTTTATGGTAGATAGTAAATTTTTAGACAAAATATTTCAAAAGAACAAACTCGATAAATATTTATATTTGAACTAAAATTGATACATTTTAATTATATTATTATTATTATTATTATTTTCATTTTAACTATATCAACTATCCTAAATTTTAAAAACAAATTAAAAAAATAACAAAAAAATACCGAAACATAAAGGTACAGGACCGTGTAGAATTATACATGGCCGTGTAACAACATAGTCATGTATAATTATACACTGAAATATACATTGTCATGTAACAACTTGGCCGTGTATAATTGTACATGGCTTTGTAATTTCCATGTCAGTTGCCATGTCACTTCCGTTATGTCCACGTCAACAATTTTCGTTAATTTTTTAACGGTAGGACCAAAATTGATTGAAATTGTTTATAATGAGACCAAAATTGATTGAAAATATTTATATTTAGACCAAAATTGATAAATTTTAGTTATATTGAGACAAAAATTGATTTTTCCCTATATTTTATGATGTAAAAGGATAAATTATATTGAAAATTTAATACTCCCTATGTCTACTTCTAAGGATCACATTTACCTTTTGACGCTACTGTACTTAACATTAAAAATATCATTATATTTGTATATTATTTTGTATAAATGTCCTTCTATTAGTATTATAAGACACTGGTGAAAGTATTTATGTAATTTTTCCTTAATTTGTATTATATTTTAACATAATAATTAATATTTAAATATCAACACGCAAAAAGTAAATGAAACATTTAGAGTCGAACCGAAATAGTATATGATATTCAATTGAAAGATTTGCCTAACATTTTAAAATTTATATGATATTTCATAAATGGTACTCTATTTGTTCCCGAACAAAACTGTCTATCCGATTGGATGCGAAATTTAAAGAATAATGATATTATATTAATAGTTGGTAAAAAATATTAGTAAAATTACTTTTGTCCTTGTGAGTATTTTTGCATATAAAATAATGACATTTGTATAATAATAATGAAAAAAATAAATGTAATTTTAAGATAATAAAATTATTAATAAAAATAAAACTATTGTGTTACGATGGACACAAGTAACATAATATGACTATTGAATTGAGACGAATAAAATATATACTTTTTAATTTAATGATTATTTGATGTAATATAAATAGCTATTAATATAATATTTGCATGTAAATATATTTTTTAATATAATATAAAAAATATAAATATTTGATCTGATTATTTTATAAAAATTATAATAAAATAATAAGAAATCTTAAAAAATACAAAAAGAACACAAGCGCTATGGTAAATCTAACGAGTTCACCTGACACCACTGTACCATTACCCTTTATATATATATATATATATATGTAAATATAAATATATATTGTGATGTAATAATGTTGATATATGAATAGTGGATTTGGTCATGTATGAAATGATGACGGTTTACACCAACTATTTTACTCTATCTGTCCTAATACAATAATCATATTTATCATTTTTGTTCGTTCCAAAACAATAGTTTCATTTCTATAAATAATAATATCATTATAAAATTACCTTTATTTTTTCATTATTATTACACAATTGTCACTACTTTTTATACTAATACACTCACATGGGCAAAAAAAATTTTTACCTATACTTTTTATCCACTATCAATACAATATCAATATTCCTTAAATTTCGTTTCAAACACAATCCAAACTATAATTTTGGAACGGAGGAATATTACTCCCTCTGTCCCAAACACCGTGTCTGCTATACTGTAGACACGGTATTTTAGGAGCGGTGTAATTAATAGATAATTAAGAATATATTAGTGAAAATAATTATCCTATAATATAAATAATTATAAATTAAAATTAAGATAACTAATTAGTTTAATTAAAATTAAAAAATAAATTAAAAATTTTAAAATGAAATTAAAATGGGTAATCATTTTCCAGAAAAAGGAAGTGATATGGTATGTGGGACGGACAGAAACGATAACGTGGATATGGTATTTGGGACGGAGGGAGTATAAATAATGATAATAAATTATGGGTACAATTTCTGTATTAGTTATCAATATTTTATGAATAACACAATTATTTATTTATATTTTATTAAGTATATACTATTATCTATTTAACTTTTGCTTATTATCCAATCCATATAAAATTTTAAAAGACATGTAAAAAATATTTAAATGCCTAGGAATTAAAGAGAGTCGTTTTTACTGCTCCCTCCGTTCCACGTAATTTGTTCTTATTTTTTATTTTCGTATGTCCCATGTAATTTGTCCTTTCTTTTTTTGAAAAATTAATTATATATTTTAATCATATTTTAATATTTTAAAATTTAAAATTTAAATTTTTTAATCTTAATTAAATTATTTAGTTATTTTAATTTTAATCTATAATTATTTTTACTAAATAATAATTATTTTTACTGATATATTTCTTAATTATTTACCAATTATACTTTAATTAAATTTTTGTGTCTACAGTAATACACCCATATTACATGGGACGGAAACAGTAATATTGAAAATATAAAGTGAAGTCGACAGGACTATATATGCAATTGAAAAAAACAAAATAAGAGTTAATTTATTTTGTTTCAAATTATTAATGTGCCTTTATTTTGTAAAATTATTGAAAATTAGATTATTTTATGTTAAATATAAAGAATTGCATAGAAACTATAAAAATAATAATGAATGTATTGTATTAATTTTTTTTGAAAAAAATATGTAAAAAATACTAGTATTTATCAATTATATCATTTCCCAAAATACAAAAATCAGTAAATATTAATATATTTGTTAATAAAAGTTAATAAAATTATAATTATATTGGGACGAAGGAAATATAATGCATCCATGTTTAGATTTTGTGTTTGTTTGGAATTTGAATTATTATATTAGATTTTAATAAAATTAATTTAATTTTTTTTAAAAAAATAATTATTTGATTTAATATTTTTTTAAATTTTTTTTATAAATTTATCACTGCAATTTTATATATATATTAATTATATATGTATGCATAATAATAATAAAAGGAGTGGTGAGCAATGGCGTAATGGATGATGGAGGATTGATCGACACTTGAAAGATATTATATATATATATGTATTAAATATTTTAAAATATAAATATATATTTTTAAAAATTAATATTTCCTCTCTCCGAGCTTTTTATGTGTTATGTTGTTAGACAAAAAAAAAAAATTAATGAAAGTTACATTTTATTATATTAGTGAGATATAT
This sequence comes from Andrographis paniculata, assembly GCF_009805555.1. Taxonomy (NCBI): domain Eukaryota; kingdom Viridiplantae; phylum Streptophyta; class Magnoliopsida; order Lamiales; family Acanthaceae; genus Andrographis; species Andrographis paniculata. The sequence continues at coordinate 3,741,641 of NW_026137589.1, forward strand.
TAAAAAATAAAATAAATATATTATAAATAATTATTAAAAATAATAAAATATTTTGAGTTAATTGGAAAAAAAATATTCCTACCGTCCTATTAAAATTTTACTATTTTTTATTTTTATTTCAAAATAAAGTTATAATTTTCTAATTTAATTATTATATTACCTAATATAATAAATACAATTCTAATTTATAATATATTATACAAATACTATTATTTTTATATCACACAATACTAATAAAAATATTTTTATTTATTTTTTATTATAATTAAATATAATATTAATATTAAAAAATTTATGAAAAAAAATAAATAGTCATTTTTTAATAGGTGGAAGGGGAGTATACTATATTCACTCTAAAATTAATAATAATGTAGTAACCGAATGGTTGCAGTCAACATATGTACTCATACCCACACACTATGTGAGAGAGAACAAACAATTGCCCACATTTCTCTGGCAGGTCCCGGGATCTCAACTCTCAATAAGTCCAAATTATAATCCCACATCAGCTAACCATTGGGATCATCCAGGACCTCGACTCCTAGTAGCTCGAAATATTCAGATAAATACATACATAGCAAAATCCCCTCCTCACGTGCCACCCCCTCTCTTTTAATATTCAACTTTGTCACCTTTTTTTTTAAAAAAAAATAAAAATAAATAAATAAATAAAACATTCTCGTTAATTGCTTTTCTTTTACACAATCATAGCTCATCCCCATTGCATTATTGAACCCGATCCCATATCATAAGCCCCTCAAATGTTTTTAAATTTTTATTACTCTTTTCGTCTTAATACAATAATTTTATTTATTATTTTTGTTCGTTTTAAAATAATAGTATTATTTTCATAAATGATCATATTATTATAAAATTACCTTTACTCTTTCATCATTATTACACAATTGTCACTACTTTTTACACTAATACACCTACAAGGTCAAAAAGGTTTTTTATTTATATATTTTACCCACTATCAATATAATACCATTATTCCTTAAATCTCATGCCCAACACAAAAGGACTATAGTTCTAGGATAGAGGGAGTATATTTTTTTATAAAATTTTGAAATAATAATACTATCTATCTTTACAATTTACAATATATTATAAATGTCATTACCTTTGTATCACACTAGACTAATAAAATTATTTTAATTATTTTTAGTTTATTTCTATATTTTAATATAATATTAATATTTTTAAAATTTTGTATAAAAAATAAACGGATACATAATTATGAAACGAGGCGAATAAAGTAATTAAAAAAGTGAGTGTTGATTGGAGTGAAGTGAAAAAGCTACTGGCAAGAATATTAAAAAGAAGAAAGCACATTTGCATCTGTATGTATTGTCTTGTGCCTGAAAAAAAATACTTTTTTATTTTATTTATTTATTTAAGTGCCCATCTCTTCTTCCCACATAAAAACCACTACTTTGATTCCCTCTCTCTCTCTCTCTCTCTCTCTCTCTCTTTCTCTCTCTCCTTTTTTTTTTTTTTTTTTAATTTTACTGAAATTCGTGCTAGTTTTGGTCCTTCATTTCAAACCCCTTTTGATTTTTTGAAGCTTCAATTAATCCAATCGGTTCTTCAGTTATATTGGCTACCGCTCTTTGTATTGTTTAATTTTGATGAATTGTTGATTGAAACTCGAATAATTCCTGAATTAATTTTCGAAAAAACTTTTCTGATTAGAACAATCGATGTAAGAATTTCTTACAGCCATGGCGGCGAATGCTCAAAGCGGGAGTAAGATTGAGAAGCCGATTGTCGGTCCGAATGGGGGCGGAGATGGTGAAGGGAAGCCCGCCGCCACTTTCCATGACTTCCTCGGAAATAAAGGCGGCGGCGGCGGCGGCCAGGAGCCTATTCCGCCGCCGCCGGAGGTGTCGCCGTCGGCCACTTCTGATCTGGGCTCTGGTAAGAAGAAAGAACTGCCCCAAAACCATTCCCCTCCCCTTGGAGTTTTTAACCAATTTTTAGGATGATTTTGTTCAATTTTGCTAGCAATTGATGCAGTGGCCTTGATTATTACATCCTCGTTTAGATTTTTTAGTTATTACTATTAGCATTGTTTAGCCCTAATTTGTTGCTGTCCGCCATTGTTGTGAGCTTCTAAATGTGTGTTTGGTAGTTTAAGTTTGGTATTGGGAGTGGTTTCATTTGAGGTCATTTTGGAGTTGTTGCTTTATGCCTTTTTTGGCATTTGCTACCGAAGCTGCTGATTGTTTCGATTTAGTTTCGAATTCGGAGTTTCGGATTTCGGATATCTTGAATATTGATCATTAAGATAGATAGATATGTGTATGCCCAAATGAACCAATGTCTTAATTGAGGATAATGCTGTTGTTTTATCTTAAGGTAAATTATATAACATCCGCATCGTGTTTCAATAAAAATGCATGTGTTATTTATTGCATGAAACTTTCTTGTATTTATTCTAACTTATATTTGGTTGTAAATATGGACTTAAATTATGCAATTTTTACAAAATAAAATAAGTAAAATATATTAAAGTCTTTTTTGATTGAAATAAATACATGAATAATTGATCAATCTTTCGTTTTTATAGTTTTTTAAAATCACATAACAATTTATCTCCAAAAAAACTATAAAATGGAGTACTAATAGATATTTACTTATTTATTATATTAAAAAATGACTTTTATTTGTCATAATTAAGTTCATATTTATAATAAAATATCAATTTTGGACGAATTGGGTGTTCAGTGCAAATTTTACATTAACAGATATGAATTTCATCGCAGTAAATAAAATACAGAGTGTTTTGTACATTTTTACTAATATAAGGTGTTATTAATTTATCATTTTGTCTTTATGACATTTTCTGATGATATGTTAATCGGGTTGAATTCCGTCAGAAAGACTCGCCGGAAATCATTTGGAAGGGATAGCGTGCTACGCGTCGAGAGGCGACATTGCGGGGCGAGAGAGTAGCAATCGTTTCGCTCGAAACAAGAGGAGCAGCTCGGATTCATTTATAGACAAATTCCAGCCAGGACAATTGGATTCGCAAGACGGCGCAATTCTGACAAAGGTTCGATGTTCAGTTGCGACGTAATAATTCCACATATTCTTGCGATGTAATAACATTCGGAGCGTTTTCTTAACTCGTTTCTCAGCTGCTTCGATACTCCGGGGCAGAGCAGCCTAGACGGCTCCCCGACGAGGAACCGTCCTTTGTAATGAATCAAATGAGACCGATTTCGATCTCCACCAGATCCGACGCGAATCCTTCCAAATGGGATCGAACGGCTGCAATAAATCCCGGTCACATTTTGCAATATCCTCCGCGGACAGGACAGGTAATACCGTTGGGCTATCAAGCCGCGCCTAATAGGATTAAAGAGTCGAATGTGGGCCCGGCTCTCGTTGCGCAGACGGCGGCGGACGAAGGATCAAGGACAGGAATTAAAGGGTCCGGAATATTAAGCTCGATAAATGCGAGCGGCAGCGGAGGAGCAGTGGCGGCGAGGCAGCCGGCGGGTGTGCTAATTCGAAGCGGAAAACAGAAGTCCGGTGTCGGGATTTCCGAACCGGAGTCTTCTGCTGCTGCGGCATTCAGGTTAATTTTAATCTTAACCATGATTGAGTAGTCGGCGTCGATGAATTCTCGACGAATTTTAATTGAGCCGAATGAGCTGTGGTTTTTGTAAATTTTTGGTTAATCTTAACCATGATTGAGTAGTTGGCGTCGACGAATTTTAATTGAGTCTAAAGAGCTGTTTTGTTTGTAAATTCTTGGTTAAGATCGGTGTCGACGAATTTTCGACGAATTTTAATCGAGCCTAATGAGCTGTGGTTTTTGTAAATTTTTCGACAGCCACCGCGGAACAGAGTCGGTTGGTCGGCAAATGACCATATTTTACGGCGGCCAAGCTCATGTCTTCGACAATGTTCATCCTAATAAGGTTTGTTTTCTGTTTTATTTTCGACTACTTTGGATTTGTTCTTTTTCGTGTTTTTTTGTTGGTTTTTAGGTGAAATAATAGTTGGATAAGATGTTTTATATGAAAATTTAGGACGTTTTCATTGGGAGCAATGATATTGTATAGTAAAAAATGATGCAAAAAGCTAAAGAAGAATTTAAACTTTTAGGCATCGGAAAAATGCGATTTTTGTCGCGGTTATTGCATCTTAGTATGTGCCGTAACATGTTTTTATGTTAATTCAAATTTGCCGGACTTTGGCCTTGTTTAGGAGATAGTAATATTATTACCGGTGCATAGCTGCGACTAAAACGATATATGTTGCGCGGATTATAACTGGATGCTTTCAATTCATAATATGTACGATGTTGTATTAACATATGATATGTGCGTCATGTGTTATGAATAATGATTAGACAACACATTTCTTCTCTTTTTTGAACAAGATATCGATGAGAATGTTGCGCCTATTCGAAGAAATTGATTGGTTTCGGACATAGCATTCTTGCGGTTAACATCGTATGATCTTTGTCTGCTGTCGGGACAATCTTCGACTAAATATTTCGAAATTCTTTCTTGCTCGACAATAATCCTTAGTTTGTTGTCGAAATCAGGCAGATGTAATAATGGCTTTAGCTGGATTGAACGGCGGGTCTTGGTCGACGACATACAAACCTAATTCGGCGGGGAGGCAGCCGCCGTCTGCCGGAGAAAATCGCAATGCGGACTCCGCCGCCGGAATGTCGGTGCAGGGGAAGCCGTCTGAGAAAGGAGAGTCGCACTGAGGGGATCGAAGGTTTGTTCTAAAGTCGTGTTTTGGGATTGAATGGCTGCAATTTAATGTGATGTTCGATTATTACAAGAATGAATGAATGAATGATGAGAACTTTTGAATTGATGTACTTTTTGCTGTGGTTTTCTTGCCGGCGCGCCGTGCCTTGTCTTGTGGGAGCTATTTTATTTTAATATATATCGGTGGATTGAAGTTAATTTTTTTTTTGAAAATTTTCTTACTGATATCATTATATACTTTTTTTTTTTTTTTTTTTTTTTTTTTTGTGTTCAAACTAATTTGTCAAATTTAATCTAGGCACAGTCTTTAAGTTATTATATAATTATGAAATAATTAATAAATATATTAGTAAAAATAATTATGATTTAATAAAAATTATTATAAATTAAGATTAAAATAATTATATAGTTTAATTAAAATGAAAAAAAAATATAAATTATGAATTTTAAAATATAATTAAAATATAAAAAAAAATAACAAAATATGTCAAATGGACAAAATAGAAAAAATGTACAAATTAAGTGCACAGATAAAGTATAAAATATTATAGATTAACACATAATAGTATTTAATTGTAAGATGTTTTGATATTTTTGTTATAAAATAATTAATGTTTGTAATTTAAGTAAAAATTAAAAAATATTTTTATATTAGTGTATGATTATTTTTTCTAAAACACAAAATATGTATTTGTGAATAAAAGGGACGAAAATATTAAAAATAGTAGTTTGAATTGAGACGAAGAAGAGAGTAATATATATATCAATTTTTTTTTATGTTGAGAGGATTCTTCTTGACTTTACAATTTATCAATTATTTCGATAATATGTTACTCATCCGTCCCACTCCAAATAGATCATTTGGAGTTTTGTAATATATTAAAAATAATAATATTTTATTAATTAGTAAAAAAATATACTAAGATATTTTAATATTTTTGTTATTTGACTTTATGTATAAATTAAATGTATGTATATATATATTTGTAATTTAGATAAAAATAAAAAATATTTTGATGTTAATGTATAATTATTTTTACTAAAATATAAAAGTGATACTTTTTGAATAGAACGGACAAAAATAATAAAAAATACTTTTAAATTGAGACGGAGAGAGTATTATTATTATTATTTATTGATTTATTTATTATTATTATTATTTTTCACGATGTATTATTTCACATACCAAAAACACTAAGGTGAGGGAAAACAAACAAATCTGTAACATGACATAACAGTGACATAATTGTATTTGTGTCCAATACTGTTAATTTGTTTTTTTATTTTTTGTTTTTTTATTTTTTTATTTTTATTTTTGATCGGTCCTTCGACCTTTCTATCACTGTTTTTTTTATCTTTGTCTTATTATAATTTATACATTCATATATATTTTCACTTTTATTTCCACAGCTTTTTCGGACTTAATTTCACCTTCTTTTCTTTTTTTTTTTTTTTAACCACAGTAAATGAGTAATATTTAAAAAAATATACTTACCTCTATGTCCAACGCAATTATAGTTCTTCTTTCTTTGATTTCTTTTTATTGTATTCTCTCCGTCCTATAAGTAATATTCATTTGCTTTTTCACATAGTTTTAAAAATATTAATATTATATTGGGATATAGTATGAATAAAGTAGAAATGACTAAAATAACCTTATTAGTACGTGTGATACAAAGGTAATGACATTTGTGTAATATATTGTAAGTTTGAAGGGTATTTGTAATGTTAGTTAGATAGTACAATTATTAAAAAAAGAAATTGATACTTTGTTATGGAACGGACTAAAATAAAAAAATGAATACTTTGTTATGAGACAGAGGAGTGCAATTCTTTCGTGTTACTATTATAAACAAAAAAAAAACAATATTTCAAATATCACATTAAATAATGGTTGAAACCAAAATATAATGGTTCAAATATTTATTTTTTATTTTTAAATAGTTATAGTTAGAAATTTTGGGGGAAAATAATGAAATTGTCTTATTGTCATCAAAATAAGGGGTTATATATAGGCAATAATACTAAGTAATCTAATCTATAGATAAGACCAAATCTAAATATAATTATACTAAATTTAAAACCGAATATCTAAAATATCTCAACAGTTATATTAAAATTATACTGTTTTATTTAAAATATTGTAGTAAATATTTATTTATATTACATTAAATAATTATTTAAATTTTAATTTTGATTTAAATTATTTTAAAATATATACATACAGTTAAACACAACCAAACAAAAATTTGCAGCTTACAAATGAACCACCAGATCTTCGAGCTACCAGTCACTATTGTACCTTTTTTTTATTTTAAAAAATTAAATAAATTAATTGGTTTTAACTACTCAATTTGAAATGAATTGGCCTCATCTACGTATATAAATTTTGAAAGTTTTAGAAATAGTAAAAATTATATATTTAATTTGATATTTTATAATATATATATATATATATATAAAGGTTTGTTTAATTTTGGTCCAAAATTAAATCAACACTATGTAATAAGAAATACTCACCCCGATGTTTTTGAAAGGGTCAGTTAGATATTGTAATAGATTAAAAAATAATACTCCCTCCGTTCCAAAAGTATAGTTTTATTGTATTGAACACGAGATTTAAAAAATATTGATATTATATTGGTAGTTGGTAGATAGTAAAAGTTAAATGACTTTTTTTTTTTTTTTTCCTTTGTGAGTATATTAATGTAAAAAATAGTGACAATTGTGTAATAATAATGAAAAAGTAGGGATAATTTTATGATGATATGATTATTTATGGAAATGAGACTATTGTTTTGGAACATACAAAAATGGTAAACAAAACTATTGTATTGAGACGGAGGGAGTAGTATTTTATTATTTAATGAAAGTGAGTAAGGAAATTTGATATTTTTGTCATTTGCTTTTTGTAGAAAGTAATTATACGTGTAATGGTATATTTGTAATTTAAGTAAAAATTAAAAATATTTTAGTATTAATGCATGATTATTTTTTCTAAAATAGAAAAGAGATAATTTTAAATGAGATAAAAAAATAAAATAAAATTGAATTAAGACGGATGATATTACATTAAAATATTAATTAAATTAATGATTTTTTATTATCTTTTTGTTTTTATTTGAGTTTGGAGGTTTTGATTTTAAATTTGATTTAAATAATATTTTGATAATATATTTGGTAAAAAAAATAAAAATTATGTATTTCTATTTAGAACCATATACACTGAATGCTATCCATTTGTATATAAAATACAAATCAAACACACCCCCAATATTCAAATAAAGAACAAACCTTATGGTACAAAAATAAAATTAAAAAGAACACACTTTTTTTTTTTATCTTTTCTTATATACACATTAAATATATATTTTATTTATTAAAAAAAAAAAGTAATAATTTAACACAAAATATTATTTTTTATACTATCAATATAATTATGGTATGTATCTAATATTTAAAATACATACATAAAATGATAGTATACTAATATATTAAACTAAATATTAGTATAAATATTATTGATAATATTATTAATATCATACTAATAACAATATATTACTATCTTACAATGTAATTTTAATTTATTACTGTTTAGGGAATAATTTTTGACACACTTCTCGATTAATCTTAATAAAAAGATACAATATATATAATGCATATGTTATTCATTCACAATAAATTAATAATTCAATAAAAAAAAATATTCTCTTCCTCCAAACTAATTATGTAATTTTGTTTGGATAGAGAAATTAAAAAGTAATAATATTTTAATATAAAATAGGTAAAAAATAAAATGATGTATTATAGAAGGTTTATTGAAGAAACAAATTAATTTGTTAAAATAAGAGTAATGAAACTATAGGTGAATAAATGTATTTTATTATAAATTGATTGAATATAAATTTAACCAAAAAAAAATGTGACATAATTATACAGACGGATAAAGTATTATTTGTTTTATTAATGGCATTCCATACATAAAATAAAAATATTTCAAATTAAAAAACTAAACAAACACACTTATTCCATTTTTTTTCTAATATAATAGAAAAAAAAAAAAAAAAAACTCTTAAACCCATTACTTTTTATTGACATTAATCATGATATTGTATAAAGTGTAGTGATATTTATTTATTAAAGTAAATAGTACTTTTATTTTATTTTTAAAAAATAGAATACAATTGAGTTGGACAAATAAAATGACAAAAATTATACTATTTTCTGTCCCGATCTAAATGAGCTATTCGAGATTTTGTAGTAAATTAAGAAATAGTAATAATATTTTATTAGTGAATAAAAATGTGTAAGAGATTTTTGACAAATTTGTCATTTGACTTTATATAAAAAATAATTGAACGTATAATAATATGTTTGTACTTTAGGTAAAAGTTAAGGGTATTTGGTATTAGTGTACGATTACTTTTACTAAAATAGAAAAGAGATATTTTGAATTGAGACGGACGAAAATACTAAAAATGATGATTTGAGTTGGGACGGAAGAAATATATAATTCAGAGAAATAAAGTAATATATTTTAAATATTATATTGATGAATATTTATAAAATAAAATTATAACACGGATAAATATAACCTAAATTATTTATTTTAAAAAATAAACATAATACTTACATTACTATATACACACAATATTGTAATATTCTTCAATGCAGTAGTGTAATAAATTGTATAATGTATTTTAATAGAATAGACACTTCCTCGTATCTATTATAATAAAAATAAATAAAAGTAAAAATATTAAACAATCATGCATAATATTTTAAATAATATATATTTAATATTTTATTTGTTTGAGTTCAAGTTATTTATTTAATTTTTGCACGTTGATTTAGATATATATTAATATTTTATAAATATATAGTATAATAAGATAATGTAAAATTTTAAGACATTATTGAAATTTAAAGAATAATAAAAAGAAAGTAAATAGTATTTTAATATTTAATTAAAAGATAATTTAAGTAAAAAATAATACTTGAACACATGAAAGTACTCCCTTCGTCCCACATAATTTGTTCATATTTTCTATTTTCGTCCGTATCATATAATCTGTCCATTTCTTTTTTTGAAATATAATTATACACTTTAATCTCATTTTAAATTTTAAAATTTTTTTAATCTTAATTAAATTATTTAGTTATTTTAATCTTAATCCACAATTATTTTTATTATACGATAATTATTTTTATTAATACACTTTTTAATTATTTACTAATCACACTTTACCTAAATTCTCTAATATACAGTAATAGGCCCATAATACATGAGACGGAGGGAGTAATAAAATAAATATTTTGACTAGGACATATTGAGTATAATATATTTTTAAAATAAATAATGAATATTACCAAAAAAATAATTTTAAAATACGGATAAGCACTATCCAAACAATTTATTCCAAAAATAAACATAATATTACATAGATACACACAATATCGTAATATTCTCACAGTATAACATATTTTAATAGAAAAGACATTACTGTAGTCCTAATATAACGACTAAAATAATAATTTTATTACCATAACATAAAATAATATTTAATATTACAACAATAACATTTTCAAATTCAATTTTTTAATTCAATTCATTACCGAAAGCGGTCGTATTCTCCGCATATATATATACGGCCACTCCCAACCCAATAAATCACCAAATATCAGCAAATTAATTAATTAATTAATTTAAAAAAAATCCAGCTCAGCAATGGCAGCCGTCGCGCCGGAAAAAAACCCTCTCCGCCCCCTCGACTACACCGCCGCCGGCGACGTCCCCGACAGCCATGTCTGGTTCCCTTTCGACGAGTCCAAGCTTAACGACATCTCCGGCACGCCGGCGGACGTCGCCGTCCCGGTAATCGATTTGGCGGCGCCGCTGGCGGCGCAATTCGATAAGGTCAGAATCGCCTGTGAAAAAACCGGTATGTTTCAGGTGATCAACCACGGCGTCCCGCCGGCGGTCATCGCCGCCGCCGAGGAGCAGTGCCTCCGCCTCTTCAACCTGCCGGCGGAGCTTAAACAGGCGGCGCTCCGCCAGCCCGGCCCCGGCTCCGCCGGCTACGGCCACATTCCGATCCAGCCGTTTTTCGCGAAAAAAATGTGGCACGAAGGCTTCACCATCCACGGCTCCCCGGCCGACCTCGTCAAGAACTACTGGCCGGAGACTTACCTCGAGTTCTGGTAATTAATGCGCCATCATTAATGCTCTTTTGCTGTGCTGATCTAAATCTAATAAATTTAAAACTAAATATCAATCAACAGCGACGTGATGGACACGTACCAGAACGCGATGCACGAGCTAGCGAGGAAAACGGCGATCATGATTCTTGAGTCGATGGGCGCAGCCGTCGCCGGAAATATCGATTTGGCGGCGTATATGGGGACTCGGGCATTACAGCTGAATTATTACCCGGTTTGTCCGGACCCGACCCACGCGTTGGGGTTGGCGCCGCATACGGACACGACGGTGGTGACGGTGTTGCACCAGAACTACGAGGGGTTGCAGGTGTTCGAGGAGGGGGAGGGGTGGGTGGAGGTGAGCCCGGTGGCGGGGGGGCTGGTGATAAACATTGGGGATTTTTTGCACATGATGTCCAACGGTCGATTCGCGTCGGCGCTGCACCGCGTGATTCCGGACAAGATGAATGAGAGGATTTCGATGGCGTTTTTCACGATGCCGTTGCCGGAGCAGGTGGTGGCGCCGCTGATGCTGAAGTCGGTGCCGTTTCCGAAGTTCCGGTCGGTGGCGATGAAGGATTTTATGAAGGTTAAGTATGAGCAGCTCTACAAGGCTATTCCGATGATGAAGATTGCTTGAAATTAATATTATAATAATAATTATTATTATTATTATGAGTATTATGTATGAGGGAGGGAGAGTGAGGGATGAATAATTTAGATTGTGATGATGGTTGTATGAAAATTATTGACAAATTTAAGCTTTTGCTTAGATTTGTTGATGATATATATATATATATATATTTATATATGAGATGTTATTATGATATGTGTTGATCTTGTGTGATGTTTTGTGTTTTTCATTTTAGCTTAAAGTTTGTGTGTTTTTTTTTTTTTTTTTTTTTTTATAGATTTGGCGCAACGACTTCTCGCAAGATTTTATTTGCTATCGAAATATGCAAGAAACATTGAGACATTATGCGATTGAAATAATGGTCGACGAATCTTTGCCTCTAACATAGTCGTGATATAAAATTAGGGGAGAGCATTCAGAGATTTGATTCAGGTTTGACAAAATTCGAACCCATTTGAAAATTCAATTTTTTTAAAGAAAAAACAATCATATCCGAGTCTAAAGGTTCTAAATTCGAAATTTGAATTATATTCAAATCAAATTGAAAATTCAAAATTTGAGAACCTAAAAAATGAAAATTTCATAGTATATTTAAAAATTCAAGAAATTGATAATTAGAAAAAAGTATCATAGTTGTGGAAATTATGGCAAGTTTAAATTTTGTGATTTTGAAAGATTTAAGATAGCAATTTGGTGACCATATTCAAAACACAAATATATTTTTACTTAAAACATTTTATATTATACTATTATAAGGTGGATTTATAAGATGAGCATATCATTTTGAAGTTAATTATTTTTTAAGAAGGGTTGATATTTATTTTTTTGTTATTTATTTATTTATTTATTTTTTAGATGATTTGAGAATCCGGAGCAAATATTTTTGGGTAAGTGGTTAAAAATTAATTGTCAATTTTTTTAAGGAAAAAAAAAGGGGTAAGTGGTTAAAGATTAATTGTATTTAAAAAATTAAATCGGGTAAGTTGTTTGTAGGTTTTTAATTGCTTGTGCTATTTAGTTTTTTTCTCTCTTAAAATACTTAAATTGAAATTAATATATTAAATCAAATATTCCTTATATATATTATATTATGGGTGTGGTTATTTTAAAAGTGAATGTGTTTAATTTTATGTTAGATACCGTATTAATAATATAAAAATATAATATTTTATATTAACTTATTAATTTTAATTAATTATTTATTTATTACTATTTCTAAACACGAAACAGTGGCAAACAAACAAAACTTATGTCGCGTCATGAGCAGCAAGGCCAAAGAAACACATTTTCAGATTTGTCTTCAGCCTGCCAAACTATTGTTTTTCCCACAGGTCCACAAAAAATAAATAAATAAATAAATAAAATACACAGAATATAATATGTGTGACATTTTTATTTATTTATTATTATTTTTTTTTTATTATTCGATAGATTCTAATACTTGTGAAATCTTTTTAACATTTGAAACAACAACTTGTTTTTAACAAAAAATGAAAAAGGAGTATTTATTTTTTATACATAAAATTATGCAATTTTTATTTTTTTTTAAAAAAAAACACACACACCTCAATCTAACAATAATTAAATAAAAACCAACATTATTATTAGGCGAAAGTAAATGTTATAGATTTAGTTCTATTTCTCTATGGATCATATTTATTTTCTGCGTTTGATTTTTAAATATTAATTATTATATTAGAACATAGTACAAATTAAAAAAAAAATTACAAAAATATTTTCGATTAGTATCTTATAATAACATTTGTACAAAAAATTAGAAAAATATTTTTAATATTAAATGTAAATGTGACCTTAGAGGCGGATGGAATATTTTGTATTCATCTACCGTTACTTATTTTATACTCTCTATCCCACTTGAATAGTTTAAAAGCTTTTACATTATACTCCCTCCGTCCCAATACAATAGTTTTGTTTATCATTTTTGTCCGTCCTCTTGTTTCCACAAATAACCGTATCACTATAAAATTATCTTTACTTTTTTGTTATTATTACACAATTATCACTACTTTTTACACTAATACACTCATAAGGGAAAAAAAGTATTTTACCTGTACTTTTTACCCACTACCAATATAATATCAATATTCCTTAAATCGTGTCAAACTCAACCCAAACTATAGTTCTACACGGAGGGAGTATTAAAAAATAATATTATTATACTGATAAGTATATTACTTATTTTTTTTATATTAAACAATTATTTAAAATATAACCTACCAATTCAACATAAAATCCACGTGTAACCATGTTTTCAAGAAGCATAGCAAATAGTACTAATTTGTAACTTTATAATAGTTACGAATGCAAACAAGAAAAGATGAATGAAATCAAACAGTAGTGAGTGAGTATGAAACTATTTGTGATGTTAACCTATTTATTGTCATTATTATCTATATGTCTATCTATCTATCTATCTATCTATCGAATCGAGTGTGTTTTTTTAAGCAACAAAACCTCAGTTTTCTACTATTTAAACACTTTCACAAAGATAAAAAAAAAAAAACATTTTTTTCTCAAACAAAATATTCAATCATATATTATTATAATAACAAATCCAAACAAGAATTTATCAAACCAAATAAAAAGAAACACACCTGAGTTGGCTTGGCTGCATTAGGATCAAATGTTGTTACATTACACCACCAAACAGTTCGATTTCATCCGGGCCCGAAGGCTCTCGTTTCTTGAGCATTCTTCCTGCAAATATAACGATTCGAGCAATAATGTCGCAGCTCGACGATGATGCATGTGAATCTGGATACGTTACGACTAATATATTAAGGCTTAGTGTTTCCGTACCTGGAAATGTTTCAAGAGGGAAGAGCTCTTTCGCTGCTCGGATACTGCAGCTGCGTATTTCCCTTTGATGGTGTCGCAACCCTTCTGCTCTAAATCCGAGGACTGTTGAGCTTTCTCGAGTTTCTGTTGCATCGGGGTAGAAGAAAGGGGTTTACAAATGTGGATGAAACAGTCTTGAGTGATTAGAACATATAAGTTTGATCTAAACATGGTCGTATGAAAGTGAAACGATATATTCACCATGGGAGAAAATTATTCATTTCCGTAAATTACACCGTCTTGTTACTGTCATATATATATATATATATTCAGTCCGTAACACTTTTGTAACAATGTATCCAACACATGGTTATTGTTGAAATATGTGTCGTGCTTATCATTAGCATGTACTGTCACTTTTATATTATATGTTGTGTTGTGCTACGATATATTGAATGAACTATTGTCATATATTGTCCTACTATGTTGCACGTGATATATACTGATTTTTTAAAACAACACATGTCGACATTGTAATAAAGTTATGCGATGTTTGTTTATAATTACAGCGTGTGCTGTATCATGTGCTAAAATCAATTGTTGTATGTACTGTCTGAGTTTATATTATGTGTTGTTAATTCATATGTTGTGTTTGTATTATATTAATATAAATTACGTGTCGTCATTTGTAAGTTTATTGGATGCTATATTCAGCGCAGCTGCCGCCATATATATATATATATATTTAGTTGGTTAGGATCTATTTAGATTAGAAGATTTGTATATCAACATAATTGAAATGAAGGGATATAATCTGAGGTGAGAAAAGAGTACCTGCTGAGTTCCAGACAAGATTCCTTCGAGAGAATTAATGAGTTTTATCCTCCCGTCCGCGCTTGTAATGGCATTTTGGAACTGTAAGAAATGAATAAGCGCATTGGAAAACAGTTCATATCATTCATGCTTAAACAACGGTACATGCTTGAATTTGCACTACTGCACAAATGAATTGTCAAGTTGCCATATACAAAAACTGCAAAAAATTCCGTTTTTCGCTACCAAATCATAATTTCTGTATTAGTGTTACTACTTGAGTAAAAACAAATCTGATAGTTAACTCAATTGCTTGGTCCATTGGAACTATCCATGATGAATAACAAATAATCGTAATACTTCACCAGCTTCGCCTTGAGATTATGGATTAGGTTCAGTAAGGGATTTAGCAAGTAGAAGAAAAGTCGGCAGGGCAATAGCAAGAAATGTATGGAACAAAATTCAAAACAGTATTGCCTAAGCTAGTCATAACTTAATTTAATTCCCAAAAAAGGTAATGGTTGAAGAAGAATGAAATGGATTATTCATACCTGCGAACTTATAGAGTTCAATAATGATGCTTCCTTTAGCATGAGTTCTTTAATCTCCAACAAAGCATTATATGTATCATAATGTTTGAGGGTTTGTCGAAGCTTTTTCTGAAAACAAAAACAGCACAGTGCAGGTGCAATTAAACATGATATAACCTTTACAGTAGTGGACATATAAAGAATGAAGAAATTGATCATTTCTGAAGCATGTACCTGAATCTGAGTATTTAGTTCACTAAATCGGAGTTCATACCTGCAACATCAATAATTAGTTCAGATCTTTCTGGCAGAAACTCAAAAGGAGTTCATGATGTTTGAACGAGTACTGTATTAGTTCAGCCTGTGATGGCACTTCATCAATCATCCGTTTTAGTGCCACAATTGATCTTAATTTTGCAGCAAGTTCCTGCCATCAAAAGCGAGGAAACAAGCCACGATGCCGCATTAGAGGTATCAATCTCAAACTCATATGTTAATGATTGCAAGCAACAATTGAAAGAAACGAAGAGCACCATAAACATGATTCTAAACTCTGAAAGACCTAAATTTACGATTGTATCTTTCAATTTATGTTAGGGCCATCAATCAGTTAAGTTAAACAACAAATCCGTTTAAATATAAACACAAACAAAAACCAAATTATTCAGGTAAATAGATAAGGGTAGAACACCTGATACAAATACAGAGCACACCACAAGGAAATAAGATATTTTGAGCTTCCTGTAAAAATCTCTCAAATCCATTATTTTAGCAATTTTGAGCTTCACCACATTAATATTTTTTTCCTTCATATGAAATCAATTTCTTCTCAATATTCCATTGGGATTCAAAAAATAAACCATTCATAAGAACTACTCAGTTCACTAGCATATTAAGTGCAGATGGCCAGATGAAAAATTGTAAGTAAACTCTCTCCATGCAAATCACCTCAATAAGACTAGTTGGAGTTATCTCAAATTTATATTAGTTCCACGTGACTTTATTTTAAAGTGAAGTTTCAAAATCATGACATAACATGCATTAATGAAAACACAGAATACCTGTGACTGAAAATTAATTAACTGAAACAATCTGTGAAAGAGTACATTAAATCTAATGGATCAATGAGCAAAATACATACATTGACAAATGACATTTGCTTACTGCGGCAACTTGCAAGTTGAAGGCTACTTGTCAAATCAATCTAACCTTCTTAGCTGATTCAAGTTTTTCCTTAGCATCTTGGAAAGAAGGAAGAATCATATTACAACCTTCATCGCCATCATGCAACATTTTATCTAGTTCATCAATCTCCTTTTGCAATCTTGAGCAATCAGAAGAGTGCTGTGACTTTATATCAAATTCTTGCTTCTCAAGTGCCTGAAGGAACCCAAGAAATGTTATCAACAGATAATAATTGGCAGGAAAAAGGACGGCAGCAAAGAAGAGCATGAAACTACTCCAAGTATAGAATTCATAAATCGTTCATCATCTCTCCCCATATCATCCTCTTTAATAAAGGATTCTACGAGTGAAATATCTTTTAGCCTGTTGATGTAAGGAAAAACGTCAGAAACATCTGTTTTCGTTGTTATTTTATAACCATGCAATCTACAATGAAATATATTTTCCTACTAACTAAAAATCCAAAACAAAACTTTTTCTTATTTTCAAATCCAAAATATCAAAACACATCCAAAAACACACATAATTCATATTTTACACCATATTGAAGCTCAGTGCAGAACTATACAATAAACATAACTTCATACTTTTTACCAAAGAATACATAGACAAAATATAACATAATAAAAACCAAAGTTCATATAATTTTTGACTCACATGTTCATAATAAAAGCCATGGTGCTCAAGGTGCACACACCGTAAGTGCATTTCAGTGAAGCCAAGAATGGAGATTAAGTTTAGTGTCCTGATGTTTTTATAACATTTGCAATTTTCAAATATTATAAAAGATGTGTTGAACATTGAAGGTACTAACTCAACGAATTTATTTACAGAGAAAGCCATAAAAGATGGACAACCTTCAGTGTCTCTAAAAGGGGAACAACACTCTTCCCCATTGAATTAGGGCACTCATTGATTCGTTCGCGCAGAAGTTGCAGTTCACCCAAAGCTTCATCCTCCTGCTGGCTCTGAAGAATTAGCAGGACGCAACCAAAAGTGCATTAAAACCTCAAATCTAATGCCATTGCGGATAACATTTTTTACATCGTGGCTTCATATCTACTGAATCAACCTCACTAACTTGCTTAACGCATAAGAACAAACAATTTACTTCCAGAACCAAAGCAAATAAACATAAATAAGAGCATCAGCAATCTCAGTAACGCATCCAATCAACGATGGCAATTGTAAACATTCCCGTAAAATGCATAATTCTCCAAGAGGAATTTGAAAAATATTAACATAAATTAATACAACTGCAAGCGCACTAGCCTAACCACCAGTTCTTCAAGATTGCGAATCTCATTACCACTTCAAAATAAAATAAATAAATAAATTCTAATCCTCATCACACAGCCCTAATTTTTTCATATATAGATCAAATTTTTAATAAAGACTGGACGAAATTCATCGCCGTTTGCGCTTATGCAACTCGAGCGTACTCAATCGCTCGATTGTGATACGAACTTACCTTATCTTTGGCCATTTCTGCGCTGCAAATTCAATTTCTGAAGAGAAGCACTCTCAAGATTGCGAGTAAATATTTTTAGTTAAAAAAGTAATTACCAGCAGGTAATTGTGCTATTTAAGTTAAATATTATTTATCTAATCCAATCATGTATCTATTAATGTATCATTTATCTTTACATAAAAATTAAAAATAATAAATGAACGAAAGGGTGTGTTTGTTGGGAATTTGGATTTTGAATTGGGCTTGTAAAAATTTTGAATTTGAATAGTTGTATAATGTGATATAAATAGGTGTTAGATGTGATGTTTTGAATGTAAAATTGATTTTTAAGTATAATATAGAAAATAAAAAATAGACGTTTGATTTGATATTTTTGAGAAAAAACGTGTAAATTCAATCCAATGCCCCAAACAAACACACCATTGGAAGAATAAAAATATAAAATATATATATACATAATTAATACATTAGTTTTTTATTATTATTATTATTATTATTATTATTATTGATATGAAAACTGCAGTTGCTTTCCTATTATGTATGAAAGAAAATGTATATTGAAATTCAAAGTCATAATCTTAGTGTGTGTTTTTTTTTTTTGAATTTTGAGTTGGAATTTGAATAATAAAAATTTTAAATTTGAATAGTTGTATGACGTGATGTTTTGAATATAAAATTGATTTTTAGTATAATATAAAAAATAAAATAGGTATTTGATTTGGGGTGCGTTTGGCAATTAGTTGTTAGCTGATTTAATTAGCCGTTAGATATTAGCTGATTCAATTAGCTGGTTTGACTAGCTGATTCAATTAGTGGTTTGTATTAAAGTGTTTGGTAAAACAACTCTTTGACATTAGTTGTTTATACATAAAATGACTATAAGGACATTGATATGTTATTTTTTTAAATATTTAATTTTTTTCATTTTGGTTTGAAATTTATGAGAATTTTTGTTATTAATTATTAAAAATTATAAAAATATTATAAAATATTTATTTTTATTTTTATTTTTAGATCCGAAAAAATTATTTTTACTAAAAAATAATAATTTTTTATTGAAATGATGTAAAATATAAAATAATAAATCTTTCGTATATATTTTTATTTTGTTAATTATTATTTTAATATATATAAATAAATTAATAATATTTGTTTTTCTATCTGATTTAATTTTAAATTATATATTGTATAAATAAAATAATTTATACCTAATAATTAATACTAGTAATTATTTTAAATTTATAAAAATAAAAATATAATTTAATAAATTAAATATATTAAAAATAATTAATAAATACTGTTATAAAAATATATTTATATGTAAAAAATAAATAATTAAGTTTTAAGAGTAAATAAGGAATAACCAAAATTAAAATGAAAAAACTCTTTCAAAACGCTGGATAGATGAATTTTTCAGATATTAACTTTTTGAGTCCAAAAAGTTCTTTCAAAAACTTAATTTATCAAACAGCTAAAAAAAAGTTGTTCAATAAACTAAAAGCTCTTCAAAACGCTATTTCAATAACACCCTTGATGTTTTGAAAAAAAAAAAAAAAAAAATTGGGACCCAAACAAATATACAGTAGTCGATTATGAATTAAATAAAAAGTCATATAAAAATTAAAAATAAAAATAAAAATAAAAAATAATTGTCCATCCGTTGCTTTCGGGCCGGCTGCTTTACCTCAGTTGCCATAGTTGAATCAACCTCCCGTCACTTCTCTTTTTGTTGTCTTCAATAATTTGCTTTGTTTAGATAACCATTTTATTTTAAAATTTCAAAATATTATAAAATAATAAATATCCGGCAGTCACATGTTAATACATACTCCTCCGTTCCATGTAATATGGATGTATTAGAGTAGACACTGGAATTTAAGTAAAATATAATTAGTAAATAATTAAAAAAAATGTATTAGTAAAAATAATTATTATTTGGTAAAAATAATTATAAATTAAGATTAAGATAACTAAATAGTTTAATTAAGATTAAAAAAAATTAAATTTTAAATTTTAAAATATGATTAAAATGTATAATTAATTTTTCAAAAAGGGAAATGACAAATTATGTGGGACGGACGAAAATAGAAAATATGGACAAATTATGTGAGACGGAGGGAGTATATTTTAATAGAACATTATATAATTTCACATAAAACAATAAACAAATTACATATCACAACACAATATACAATTCATAATACTAAAATACTATAACTTTTTTAATTACAAATATATAATTATATATACAAATCTCTTGCACATTCTCATTATTCAATAAAATATTATTATTTTTTAATTTATTATAAAATTATGATTGTTTAAAAAAAAAAAAAAAGGACAAAAATACATTATATAACCAACACAACACATCCTTCTAATTATTAATAAAAAAAACTATTCATATTTTTCTAATAAAAATATATTGTACTTTTTATAAAAATATTTTTTCAAATACAAAAACAGTGGTCCAAAATACGTGAGGGGCAAGCATATAAAGAAATAATTATATTTTTAATTATTTTATTTTAATTATTTTATTTTATTGGCCTTTCTTTATATATATGGCTATGGCCTATGAGCGTTTGTATTGGCAAGTGAAAGCAAAGCATCAGTGTAGCTCATTCTTTACCTCTTTGGTAGAATTTTGGCCTTTTTTTTTTTTTACTAAAAAATAATTATTTGATATAATATTTTTATTTAATAAAAACAAAATAAATGTTTTCAATTTTGTTTTTTTTTTTTATTTATTTTTATTTTTATGATTGCAAGCCCGGGAACTATGATGAATTGAGTCATGTGGTTCGCTCGTCGTGCTTAATGGTCGGGTACATTACCGGCCTTGACGATATATATGACTTTGTCTGAGTTCTTACGAAGATATTAATTAATTTTCCGATTTCATTATTTTTGTTCCGAATGTCAATTTTTTTATTCTAATTTTATAAATTTTTTATTATTGGTGATGATAATTAGAACATTTGACTGAAATTTAATTAAATTACATATATGCCGACCTTAGATGAGTGTGATTTCGACAGTAACTACGTTAAAATGAGGGCTATTTTTTAAAATATAAAAATAATACAATTTATTTAATATTAAGCTAATTTTATTTTTCGAATTATCGTATTTTGAAAATATTGTAAAATAAGAAACTATAACAACAACTATATATTTTAATATATATTTTTGTATTATTTAAATTAATAAATAATATACTTTTTTATTAGAAAAAATACACTTAAAAAATTATATTTATTTTAAATATGGCGTTATTTTTATTTTTATTTTCTATATTATATGTATATACATAAGTCCAATGTATATGAGCACATGAAACACATCGAACTTCAATATCATAATATTTTACAGACGATAAAAAATAAAAAAAATAAAAAAAATTGTTTGAAACATATGCAATTTACCAATGTGCTCACAGAAATTTTGACGATCGATATGTTTTTAAATTTTAAGAGAGAGAAATTAAAACTTAAGAGTGTTAAATATAATATGTACGCTCTCTATTCGGAAGAATTATGCATTTTTGTTTAAACACGAAAATAAAAACAATAATATTATAATATAAAAAAATAAATAAATAAAGTAAAATGTGAATATTTTTAAAAATGTATTAAAAAATAATTAAAAAGATAATGATGTAATAGAAAAACTAATAAAAATCATAATTATTTATTAAAGTAATAATAATAAATTGTAAATAAATTAATATTTTTATTATAAATGAATTGCATATATATATATATGTGTGTTGAAGTAAATTTATTTTTAAAAAAAAAAAAAAAAAAGATGACAAAATAATTTTTTGGATAAAGAGAGTCGATCAGTCACAAGATCAACCTGTAATTGTCGAATACTTTTCAAACTTAAATGTATATATTTTAGATTTTTTTAAAATTTGAATTTCAATTATTATAAAATACTTTGGGAGTTATTGTATTTCCATTCCAATTGTTAAGCAATAAAATAGATAGATAAATAAAAAAGAAGAAGGCTGGGTACTATTTTAAAATTGTAATTGCCAAAAATAATACTTCCTCCCTAGCTACAAAATATAAATATTTCTATTTTGGAACGTCTAATTACAAAGTAATCATTTCATTAAATACTCTATTTTTTCCACAAATATTTTTAATTTACATCACACAATTACTTTTATACCAAAGAGTAATGTCAAAAATATTATTACACTATTTTTACCTACTCACTACAATTAAAATACTACTCCCTCCGATCCATTAAAATTAGTTCATTTGGGCCCGGCACCAGAATTAAAAAAAATGAATATTTTATTGAAAAAGTGATAGGTAGTTGAGGGTATTTTTGAAAATTTAGTTAAAAAGTAAAGTAAATAAAAAGAGAGAATGTAATAAAGTTAGTTGTATTTGTTGTAAATAAGTGTTGAATGGAGGGTAATAATTAAATGTTGATTTGTTAATTTTGCCAAAATTAGTAATTGGATAAATCTAGTGAACGGACTAAAAAGAAAAGTGAGAATAAATTTGGCGGACGGAGGGGATATTATTTCTTAAACTTCGCGTCAAAAGTAAATGTATACTTATTGTTTGGACGGATAGAGTAATAAATATAAAAGATTTTATACAAAAAAATATAAGAAAAAAGGTCAAATACTCGTTATGAAAAGTCAAAAGTTATTAAAAAAAATCAAATATTCAATTTAAAATAATATATTCCCTCCGTCCCATGGAAATGTTGTCATTTTCCATTTTCGTCCATCCCAAAATAAGGTTATCATTTTTTAATTTAATAATTGTATTATCTACCTAACATAATAAATACCCTTCAAACTTACACCATATTACACAAATATCGTTACTTTTATATTACACAATATTAATAGGGGTATTTTTGTCCTTTTCATTACAACCCATTATAATATTAATATTAAAAAACTTACATGCAAAAAGTAAACGACAATCTTGCACCGGGACGGACGGAGAATTTTATATTTTTGACATAATTCATACTCCAAAAATTATTTCATTTAAAAACGTTGGTAAACGGAGTCTTTGTTATATTTTTATTAATATAAGATTAAATTTATAATTTTTATATCAAAATAAAATAAAACTCCTTTCATCTGTTGTAAAGTATTGGTTTACTGTAAATACAAAAATTTAGTAAGATTATAATTAATAAATAATTGAGAAATATAAATAATTATGATATAATACAAATAATTACATATTAAAATAAATAATTCAATTAATATTAAAAAAATTATAAATTATAAAATTTAAAATATAAATAGAGTGTATAACTATTTTTTTTTAAAAAAAAATAACATATTATATAGAACGGATAAAAATAAAAACGCCGGACATTTTCTATGGAATGGAATGAGTATTCATTATAAAAAAATACTTGGTGGGCAAGCATATAAAGATTTTCACTACAAATATGCTCTTTTCTGTCCAAATGGTCATATAATACTCTTTCCATCCCATAACAAAGTATTTATTTTTTCATTTTAGTCTGTCCTATAACAAAGTATCTATTTTTACATTTTAGTCCGTCCCATAACAAACTATTTATTTCATTTTTTAGTAACTTTACTATTTACTTAATATTACAGATACCCTTACAACTTACAATATATTACATATCACACATACTAACAAGATTATTTTAGTCATTTATACTTTATTCCTACTATATCTCAATATAATACTAATGTTTCTAAAATTACGTGCAAAAAGCAAATGAATACTTCTTTTTGGGACGGATGGAGTAATATTTTATTAATCAGTAAAAATATATATAAATTTTTAATATTTTTGTAAGTAATTATAAACTAAAAATATTTTGATATTGATAATTTTTTTAATATAAAATTAATACTCCCTCCGTCTCATAACAAAATATCCATTTTTCCATTTTAGTCCGTCTCATAACAAAGTATCAATTTCTTTTTTTTAGTAACTGTACTATATACCTAACATTACAAATACCCTTACAACTTACAATATATTACACAAATGTCATTACCTTTATATCACACATACTAACAAAGTTATTTTAGTCATTTCTACTTTGTTCATATTATATTTCAATATAATACTAATATTTTTAAAATTATGTGAAAAAACAAATGAATTGAGACGGACGGAGTACTTTAAAATTAAACAGTAAAAAAAAATGAATTCGAATTGAGAAAAATTTTTAAAAAAAAGAACGTGAGGGTCAAGCATAGCAATAATTATATATATATTATTGATTTATTTATTTAAATAAATACATAAATTTGTGTGGAGGAAATGCCTGGTAGCAGCTTCTAATTGACTGATTTAATCTGTGTTGGCAAGTGGAAGCAAACCATCAAAATATACATACATACATATATATATATATATATTAAGTGTATGCATAATGCATATATAAATAAGCTCATCCTCCATTTGGTAGAGTAAGTATTATTCTTTTATAGTCTTTTTTTATTTTTTATTTAAATAGAATTTGAATTTACTTTATTATTTTATATGTATATAATATATAAGAATTGTGACGATGATTGATTTCATGTCTTCTGTTATTTTTATTTCTTTGTTATTGTTATTATTCGTTTGATTGCTATTTTTTATTTTTTATTTTTTTATAATGAAAATATGCCGTCGCTATTCTGAAATATCAGTAATTTTTATTTCTTTATTTTTTTTTTATAATAAAAATTCGCAGCCACTGTATGAAAATAGCGAGCATGCAGATGAATTCTGGTCAAATCTAATTTTGAATTTATAAGTTGTGTTTATTGCTATTTATTGTAATTTTATTTATTTATTGTTATTAGTATTATTATGATTCTTTGAATAATTAATTTATCTAAAAACATCGAATTTTAGTGAAGAATACATTCTTTATATTTTTCGAGTGTGGGAACAATGACGCAAATAATTTGGTTCACTTGTCGTTCTTAATGGCGGGTGCCTTGACGACGTTTACGACATCGCCTGAGTTCCTACTTAAATAATTGAGGTTTTTTTTTGTTTTATTTTTATTTTTTACTATTTAATTTTTATAATTTACTCCATCTCTTCATTTTTATTTTTTTTTCTTTTTACTTGTGATAATTGATATTTTAATTTTTATTATTCTTTTTTTTCTGTAGCTTTTTGTTTTGCCCATATAAACCTTTACAAATTTTAATTGAATGAAAAACTACAACAAAAATATATAAAGTAAAACAAATTTTAAATGTACAAATATTTAATATAAACTTCTTCAAAATGTATATCTTTATTAAAATTTCATAAATAATAAATAAAAAAAAAAAATCCCGTAAACATTAAAACCAATTTTGCTAGAATTATAAATGTTGGGAGTATTTTAAACAATTTTGATAATAACAACTGCCGGTAGTTCCATAAACCGTTACAAAAACCAATTTATAGTAAAATATTGTATAAATTTCGAAACTCGAGATAAATCCTTATTTTATTTTAAAAAATTACATAAAATCCCCTACTTTACAAAATATTATATAAAACTCTCATAGATATGAAATTATTTTCTGGTGATAAAGTTTCATGCAATATTTTTTAAAATACGAAAAAATCAATTTTTAAAATATGAAGAGATTTTACAATGAATTTCGAAATCAAAACAAGAGTCAATTTTACCTAATATAATAATAATAATAATAATAATAATAATAAAGAAAAAGAGAGATCAAAGCATATCGCAACATTTTGTTGATGCCGAAAAAGGTCAATCGACTACAAAATACACCATTTTCATTTCATTTTCATTTTCATTTCCAAATCTTAACAAACTTATCATGGCTAGCAGAGGCCACAAGCCCAGTCGCCGGCGACACCGCCAGCGCCGCCACCAGCCTCTCGTGCGCCGGCAACGCCACCGTCTTGTTCTCCACCATGTTCCACAGATGGATCGTCTGCAAAACGACATCCCCGTCACGTCAAATTTACACATCCAACCACCCGACTAACTCGTATGCGCGCAAACTAAAAGAGATCGAATACTTACCTGGTAACACCCAATCACGAGCAGCGACGAATACTTCGGGTGAAAAACACACGAATGGAATTTGACGCCGTTACGGCTGAGCTCGTGGACACACTCCCCTTCACTGCCGCCCGCCCGGAACGTCCAAACTCTGACCGAGTCCTCGCTTACGGATACCAGCAGCTCTCCCAACGCATCCCAGCACACCGACGTGATGGGTTTGGTGTGACCCTGTTCAAAAGTCGAGCGATTATACGTATCTTTTGTTTTTTTATATAATTTACCCGGAAATTGTTAAGGAGAATTGTTAGAAGGTTATGTAAAAAATGAACCTTTAGCGAGTGCCGACACATCTGGGTCTCCGAATCCAATATGGAGACGACATTCTCGGCAGCCGCGGCGAGATATCTTCCGAGTCGGGGTTGGAACCTCACTTGCGTCATCCCGCCCTAATCCAACCAACATTCCGATATATATATATAATTAGAGTTGACAGAAATTGACACGACAAGAACCCGACATGAAATAATTAAGTTTGGGCCAAGAATTTCGACCCGATTATGTATACGGGTTAACACGAACCCGACATAAAATAATTGGGGTTGAGTCAAGGATTTCAACCCAATTATGTATACGGGTTGACACGAACCCGACACAATAATAAACGAGTCAAATTAAAGTTGAAGTTCTCAACTCGAACTTGACAAGACAATCCTATAATAATATATTAATATTAATTAATATATTTATTATATATGTAATATAATTATAATTGAATAATTAGCACACATATAATTTAAAGTTCAATTTTAAATAATTCGCACCTAATACAAATTACACTAGAACCAACAAAAACTAATATAAAATTTTAAAAAAAAGAAAAAAAAAAAAAAAGAGAGAGTAACCTAACACAACAACAAATAATTGAATGTGAATAAAAAAAATTCAACTTAATTATATATACAAGTCAACACAAATCCAACACGATAATAACCGAGTTGAATTAAGGTTGAATTATTCAATCCGTTTAAAGTATTCATCCGACACGAATCGATCAATTTCCAACTCTATATATAACATGTATAGATACAAAGTACGCGAAAAAAATTAAAAACCTGAGAAAGCATCAGAATTTTAGTACCTTGAAAACCCTTGTGCAGCTTCCATTGTTGATGCTCCAATATCGTATCTCGCCGTCGCCGTCGCACGAGCAAATGAGGTCCTCTTTGTTGGGATGGAAGTCGACCGATGTTACGCCGGCGGAATGGCCAGTAAAAGTCCGAAGGGGATAGCCGGGCTGCAGTCAATCAGAAGTACCGTAAGGATATAAAAAAAAAAAACACATCTTTTAATGGCAAGAAGATGCGATATATTAAAGAGCAACGTACGGTATCCTTCTCCCAGACTCGGACGGTTTTGTCGAAGGATGACGTAGCTAGGCGAGCCGTGCTTGGACTAAAACGAACATCTGTAATAATCAACGAGTGTTCCTCGAGCGTCATCTTCGGTTTCAACGTGTCGGTGCACCACAAAACCACCTGCACATTCGAAAGGGAGTTTCGTAAAAACTCTCTTGTTAGCAAATTAAATTTAGCAATTGAACTGTTTCGCAAAGTTCGGAATATATCTTGTCTCTCTCAATTAAACCGGTACTTTTTTATCGTGACTGCCGCTCGCAAGGAGCTTCCCGTCTGATGAGAAGTCGCAGCACGACACTTTACTCGAACTCGCACAAACAGAACTGATGTCTGTAAATGTAAACCCTGAATAGCATCGGATTTCATGTTAAGAAAAACCACAAAAACACCACATATGTCAACATAGATTCGATACAAAGAAACATTGGTATTGCAAAACAACAAGAAATGATATAAATTCCAAAGTAGCATTCATGCGGTCGAAAACCAACAAAATAATCTCTGAGTCACTACTACATCAGAGGTCAACATACGTTCAAAAGCACTAATAACGAGCAATCTAAGATAGCACTAAACACCTTGCTAACCTTTGGTAACATCCATCCGACTAACTACATCTCGGGGGTCACCATCCTCATGTGACAGAAAAGAATCGACATTATCCTCGACGTCATCCACAAAGCGATCCATATCAGGTTGAACGAGATCTTTGTCATCCCACTGTAAACATGGATACGAACAAAACATCAGGATCGAACAAAAACTCTTTTTTGTAAAGACAAGCATGCTAGCAAATCTCACCAACTGATTTGACGGGGATGTTAGAGTGCCAGCACTATCGGCTCCGAACATCATCAGCTTTGAGGAATTCCCAGTGTGCGGCAAACCAGGCATGGACATAACATCTCCAGGCGTATGAGTTGAAGGAGTTGAGGGAGCTGAACTTGGAGATGGGCCGGCTGTGTTCGCTGTTCCCGAGCTGTTGGCAGGACCGGAAGAAGATACAGGCTGCTTTCTCTTT
Source organism: Andrographis paniculata (assembly GCF_009805555.1). NCBI lineage: Eukaryota > Viridiplantae > Streptophyta > Magnoliopsida > Lamiales > Acanthaceae > Andrographis > Andrographis paniculata. Next base: position 3,770,456 of record NW_026137589.1, read on the forward strand.
CTCCCAGCCTGGCTTTTAGAAGCCTTGAACCCAATCAAAAGTAAAAAGGTTAAAACCACATTTAGATTTCAAATTTCAGAACCATAAATTCTTTATTTATAGTATATGGACACAATAAAGCCTTATATTTCTCAGGTTGAACACCAATTCTCATTAAAACAGCATCAACTTGACGGGAAAAAGTTTATACAGGTATCTCCTACATCTACAAGGATTTGCGTGGTGTAATCATCGAACTGAAGATCAAGAAACTTATTGATAATCCTTCATTTAACCAAGCCAACCACCACCACACAAGTCATCTAAATTAACGACAGCATTAGCTACAAAAACTTCATCTAGAAACTATAACGACATACACATATCATCTAATACAGTTAGGAAGTATGAGAATTGGTTATTTGCAGTTACAGAAAAAATCAGCAAAGGCACTAAACTAGTATAAGAACAAAGAACTAGTGATACACCTGATCATTTCCTCTGAAGGAATTCGAGACGCTGCCGTCGCCAGTGACACTCCCAGTGCCCATGATTTTATCTTGCTGAAGATTGTGCATCGAAATCTGAGGTTGCTGCCCAGAGAGATTGTGCTGTTGAAGTTGCTGCGACTGTGTTTGATTGTTCTGCTGCTGTTGTTGCTGCTGCATATGGGCAAGTTTCAACTACACAAGAAACAGAACAAAAAGTCATTATAAACATTAAAATGAAAAGATGCAATCCAATTAGGTATAAGACCATGTGGAGAAACATTAAACACGAAATTCGATAAGGCACCTTCATCAGCATCTCTGGGTCTGCGCGCGGCAGAACTGCACAACCAGCTTGCAATGGGGATCCGAGATTAGAAACTAGATCTCCAACTGAATTAGATAGCCCATCTTTCCCCATGGACAAACTTCGATTGTTGAAAAGCATTCTAAGCCGTCTGCTATCCACATCATTGGCAGAACCTGAAGTCAAACTTTGCTGTGCAAGCATAATCTGCTGTTGGTGCTGGGGTGTTAGCATCTGCAGTTGATGAAACGGCTGAGGACCTTGCATAAATGATTTTGGCTGCTGAAGAAGCCCCGAGCGAAGCTGTTCAAGACCCTACCAAATAATACACAGGACAATTAAAAGAGAAGATGAAAACATGGAGAATAGTTTGGCTACACATGAATTTGAAAACAATAAAGTCATTTCATATCACCGAGGAACTAGTACTTCTCGGGTATCAAATTTTAAGAAGAGAATCTTTACTAAATGCCTACATTGATATGATATACATAAAGGCATTAAATCCATTAAATACTTACTGTTAGGGGCCATCCCTTCAGCATCAAATTGTTGCCTCCCTGATTAGACCCTAGACATATATATATATATATATGAGGAACATCAAATTAAACAGAAGCTAATAGCATATACTTACATCTTGTGTTTTCTTTTTCAAATTCTTAATAGCAGTCAATGCGGATATAAATTCAACAAAATAGATTACACTAGATCATGGAACCAACAGAAGTATCATACCAGGGATTCCAATCAGCGACCCATCTGGACCTGGAGCTCTTGGATTCAGGATAGGGTTTATCTCTTGTTTGATGTCCTGTTCACAAACACAGCAGACCAAACAAGCAAAGTCCAAATAAAATGCTTAAAACATTTACCAATAGTGAAAAATAAGGAACGAAAAGACCGACAGGTGCGGAGCCTGAAAATTGCTGGTTTCTTGCTTGAGCTTGCGGAGTGATTCCACCAGCAGTACCGTGAAGAACTTGCCTGAAAATGGATTTAGACATGGGAATGACAAGCACGAACGAAGAGGAAATACATGTTCCCCACAATGCAATAAATGCTAAACTAATAAAATATATTAGTCGATATCGTGTTAAGAATACCCAGACGCTTGGCTAGCGGCAGCTGCAGCAGATTTCAAGATAGAAGCATGATTTGGATCCATTAGCTGGCCGACATTATCACCGAATCTTTGCTGGAAGCAAATATTTATTATCAGCAACCACGATACCAAAAGCCCTGTGCGTTAGTAACTCTCTTTACATGAATCATGTACCTTCAAAGCCGCATCATCCAACGAATCCCTTTGAACAGGGAGCTTTAACTTCTCCTCGTACATCTTTGTGGCCATTGCATTGGCAGTACCAGGATTTTGTCTCGTAAGTGAATCACTACCAGCAACACCATTAGCTGCACCATTCATAATGTGACCACCCTCACGCCGCTGCTGCTGCTGCTGCTGTTGCTGATGCGCCTGCTGCCGTTGTTGTTGCTGTTGCTGTTGTTGTTGTTGTTGTTGTTGTTGTTGTTGTTGTTGCTGCTGTTGTTGCTGTTGTTGTTGTTGAGCCTGCCTCTGCAGTAAAAGTTGATGCATCTGAAGTTGCTGTTGCTGGGACTGTTGTGATTGAGGCGGTGGATGCTGCTGTTGCTGCTGCTGATGTGGATGTTGATGTTGATCCCTTGCTTTCATTAACTGAGACTGTCGTTTTCCAAGTAAGTAAACACACGACACGATTAGGCTTCAACACTTTTGGAAACTCAAAACAAGACTCGACAGAGCCATAAATGTACCTACTAGTCAGAAAAGTATATAACTTAAACATACTCAGTTAAAGAAAGTGTTCGCGATGATAAAGACAAAAGAAACACAGACATAGAGTCGTAATTCACCTCAATATAAGATGCGGCGACTTCAGAGTGCTTCTCATTCGTCCTAGCAATAAATATATCCCAAAATACAGACCACCACTCAAACAGAAAACCGCCGGGGGCATCAATTGCTGAACATTGCACACAAAAACAAAAAACTTAAAATAAATAAAGAATCAATATATTTAGGAGTTCATCACAAAGAATGATCTACATCCTCAATCATTGGACCATTCAAGCGCATACCAACAGGATCAGATGACACTTTTCCTTCGGCTTGAAATGCCTGAGCAGTGGCCTTCAAATCTCTCTTCACTAAGTAATCATGAATATACACATCCAACCTATAAACAGAAAGTCAAGAAATGATCATACCATTAGAGCCGACGATCAAATGCCTACCAAAGCAAATAAAAATCACAAGGCGGCATATTCACACCACTAACAAAGACAACAAAAACAAAATTCGAATCCATATATATACAGTAAACAAAACCCTTCGCAAACATTAGGAAAGAACCACGCAAGCTTTCAATAATTTTTAACCTAAAATTCACCCAAAAAAGTCGGAAACCTAAACAGGAAACATCAAACCATATACAAATAGAGAAAAATTAGATATCAAATATAGATACATAGGGCTCACATTTTGTCCGCTTCCCAGTTGGTCTGAGACATGTTTGCTTTATCCGCAGTCCAATATCAACGCTCAGCACAAATATCGGACACAATCTTCCCCAAGTATTCCCTCCCCTTTCAGCCTGTGGAAACACATTAATCGAATTAAACCGAAACACATTAATCGAATTAAACCAAACCGTAAGCAAAATCTCGAAAAATCGAACTATCCTCAAACACCAAGCAGAAAATAAAGCAACAACAGGCAATGCAGCAGAGTGTATACTCCACACCAGCAAGTCACGGAGAATCAGACCCTAAAAACATTACTACTAGTAAAACCCCCACAGAACAAACGCAATAAAGCAAAACAATTAAAGAAATAAGAAGTAACAACCGCGCAGCGCGCTGCTGGCCCTTCTGCAGAGAAATTCTCTCGTCGTTCCAGATCAGCTTCGTTGGTTGGATTGAAGGGAAGGTGTTGCAGAAGATATCATAATGGCTGCCAGAACGAAATTCACTCTTTAGTCCCTTATAATGAGTTAAATTGCTCGTTAAGGACACTACTGCGGCAGGCGAAGTTTCGAAATGACTAAAATAGTCCCACAGCTGGGTTTCCCTATGCGGGAGGGGTAGGGGTAGGAACGTCATTTAAGTAAAAATTGGGCTAAATCAGCAGGCTTTCAACGTGGGACTGGGATTAATATTGTAGGGTATTTATGATTGAGTCCTTCCGTTTTGGAAATATTGCACTCCTTGCTTTTCGATAACTTTCAGGTTCGGGGTTAATGACTTTTATGCCCTTCAGTGTAGTGGAATGACGGATTTAGCCCTGACCTTTTTGTTTGTATGAGTAATAAATAATTTGTTCATCATTAAATTATAACAATAATAATTAGCGTTATTATTATGGGAAGTTAATTATGGAAGCCTTCCACACAAGCAAGCAATTAATTAAATTGAAGGCTTGTGGGTGAATGGATAGCTGTTCACGACCTGAGGGAAATTTGAACTAAGCCTGTCTTCTTTTTTTTTTTCTTTTTTTTTTTAAAAAATAAAAACTCTGGACCCCTATTTATCCATTTACTTTTTGTACATAAATATATTAAACACTATTATATCTCTTAATATTTATGGTATTAAATAGTGTTATTTGATGCAATTTGTGTAATATTATATAAAATATGGGGTAATTTTATATTTTAGTTGAAGGTACATTTACTTAAAAAAAAATTGATACATTTGCGATGAATACACTAAAATAGCAAAATAAATAGATTAGAGATGAACTAAGGGAGTACAACTATATAAATGAATCGAACAAAAATATATGATTAATCGAAAAAAAAAAAAAAAAGAATTTTAACAAATAAAAATTCATAAAAAAAAAAATTGTGATTCTTGTTAAAAAGATATATAAATTATAAACGATATTTTATAATATTATATTTTAGTACACTTTTTTTAAAATAAGTAAAAATTAAATATTTGACTAATATATTAAATTCAATTTTTGTAAAATTGAAATAATATAATTTAAAATATATATAATTTAAATAGTACTAATACTATAATTACAACATGCAATTATATATAGTAACAAAATCCATATTAGCTGTTCCAAATTTTACAAAAAAAAATAATAATAATAATAAATAGGTCTAGTACTTACAAAAATAAAAAATAAAAATTTGGGCCAATAAATTGAATCTGATAGAAAGGCCTAAGCCACTTAACTGGGCCTTTTGTATCAATGATTTATTGGCCCAAACAAATTCAATAATTAATCTGATTATATATAGATCTGCTATTATAATTTAAATATTTGTAATGTTATTTAGGTGACCCTTTTTTTGTGTTTTTTTTTTACCAATGCCAAATTTCTCAGTTTAAATTTATTCAATTATGTTATAATAATTGAATATTGAGTGTATATATATACCTATCTTACTTTATAATTTTAACTGATTAATTCATTATGAAAATATATAATGCAAATAATATTTGGATAACTATGAATGATTTATAGCTCACATTCCAAATTTACTCCAAGGATAAGTAGTGGACCATTTATTTTAAATAGGGTATTATTGAACAATAAAAAATATTAGATGAATTATAAATACCGTTTGGTACAGAGAATGAAATCGCAGAGAAATGAGAGTAGAGAATAAAATTTGAGAGAAATGAAATTGAGCAGAGAATGAGAATTTAATTCTCTTGTTTTATAAAACAAGAGAATTCTTTGAGAAATCTAAAAAAAAATGCAGATATATAAATAATCAAACAAAAATAAATGATTAACCTGATAAAAAGAGAGTTTTAACGAATGGGAATTCATGAAAAATATTTTTCGTAATTTTTTTTAAAAAAATATATATAAATTATATACAATGTTTTTAAATATTATATTTTAGTAAAATTTCTTAAAATATCGTAAAAATTAAATATTTTAAAAATAAATTAAGTTTGTTTTTTATAAAATTAAAATAATATAATTTTTAAAAAAACTTATAAAAATTAAATAGTACAAACAAATTTTAAAAATAAAAAAAAACATATACTGCAACTTCATTTCTCTCTGCATATGAGAGATAAATGAAAACAGATAAATGGAAATGATTTATTTCTCAAATTCCATTTCTCTTACTGAAACAAACAAGAGAAATGATACCATTTTCATTTCTCTACCTTCATTTCTATGTACCAAACATAACCTTAAAGGTAGAATTACAGTAAAATAAAATAAAATTATTTAAAGTGAAAAAACTTTTCTAAAACAAAAAATTCAGTGTTCTAGTCGCAAAATAGAAAATTTTAGATATGTATTTAGAAATAAGATATTGCAAAAGATTACGTCTGAACAAAATAAAAAAAAAAAAAAAAAACCGAAATTTATATCTATTTTTGTAAAATTGTCATAAAAAATATATTTTTTTTTGTATTTTTTTATATATTTTTTTAAAAAAAATATTTTCCTCACAATATAAAGCTAAAGTTCCAATTATATTTCATTTATTATTATTATTATAATTATTGTTATTATAGGAGTTGTCTTGATCTGTATAGGATAGTAGATGGAGAGAGAGAGACAGCAAATACTCGAACGAAACAAACAAACAAAGTTTTGCTTTTATTTATTATTTTTTAAAAAAACAAAAGTTACATATTAAAAAGTTTTGTTGAGGTAAATTTTTTTAAATATTCTTATTCCAATTGTCCCGGATAATATGTCCATATATATATATAAATATATGAAAATTTAGGTAAAGTATAATTTATAAATAATTTTAATGTGTATTAGTAAATTTGTTATTATATAACAAAATAATTATAAATTTATTTAAGATTTTATTCATCATAAATTATAAAATTTAAAATATGATTAAAATATATAATTATATCTCCAAAAAAATGGCAACTTATATTGGACAAAGAAAGTATTATTTTAGGCCTAATTTACAGGATATTAGGTTCGACCGGGGGTTTACCAATGCGCATTTTTGGATAGCGATTGTAAAGTCTCACGTCATAAAAAAAATATATATATTATTTTAAGCATTATTTTTAAAAAAATAAATAAATTATTTTGATGAGGTGCGTGTTGGATATTAAATATGTGAGAGAGGAAGAGGAAGATGAAGGGACTTTGTCCTATATCAGAAACACAAAATAACTGAACATTTCCTAGTCATTCCGTCTCAAAACTATGGTTTTATTTAAGTTGAACACAAGATTTAAGAAATATTATATTATGTTGATAGTTGGTTAAAAAAATATAAATAAAAGATTTTTTTGCCCATTGTGAGTGTATTAATATAAAAAATAGTGATATTTGTGTAATAATAAAAAAATAAGAATAATTTTACGGTGATATGAGTATTTATGGAAATGAGACTATTGTTTTGGAACGGACAAAAATTGTAAACAAGACTATTGTATTGGGACGGATGAAGTATATTGTATTTGGTGACATAAATAATTCATAATCGCTACTCGAAAGTACGTATCAGATAAATTATTATGTTTTAAAGAATTAAGACGATGGGGTGTAAGAGCACGGTTCATTTTTGTGGGGATCATAATTACTAAAAATAATAATGAATATATATTATTTTGAGGGATTATTTATATATTTGGGTCCAATATACAAATGAAATTAAATAAAAAGTATATATATATATATATAAAAGTAGGGGTTGGCACGGTTCGGTTATTTGTAAATATGCAGGTATTTGATAACCGAATTGAATCGAATAAATACCCGAAATTGCGAACCGTATTCGAACCGAAATTTTCGGTTAACCGAAAATATTTGTAGTATTTGCAAATAACTCGAACCGAACCGAAATTAAGAAAAAATATATAAAAAAAAAATTAAAATTCTAATTAAATAAAAAATATTTGCAAATATTTCAAATATCCGAACCGAAACCGAACCGTATATAATTATTAATATAATTTTTAAAATATAATATTATAAATACATAAATATATTCGGTTCGGTTAATCGAACCGAAAAAAATATGAAAAACCGAAATCGAACCGAACCGAACAAATATCAAGTATGCAGTATTTGTATTCGAACCGAATTTATTCGATTAATCGAAAATCGGTTCAACGGTTCGACGATTCGGTTCCGTTTTTTTGTCGGCCCATATCTGTAAGTATTATGTTATACGCGTGAGTGAGAGAGTAGTACTAAACCCTAGCATTCCAATTAACCTACCTATCTCAGTACGACAAAATTACGCATGCGATGCACACCACCACCTTCTATTCTAGCTATTTCAAATATACTACTCTCTTTTTTATTTTCAAAACTTTTTACATAATTATTGCAAATTATTATTTTTTAATATAATCATTTTGTTCACTCAGCGATTTTACGTGAATTAATTTTTTACGTGTGATATAAAAAATTGTGCTCATAATATAAAAAATAATATTTTATATTGAATGATTAATTTTTTATAAATTATGATATATTATATTATTGTATGTATATATTTGTATTTTTAATAATATTTATGAATAATCATTCAATTAAAAAATACTGAATGAAGAAACTCATTATATTCAAATATTTGTATATATATATTATTTTTAATTATTGAGGAATTTATATATATATATTTACCCAAATAAATCACATTTTCAGCCGGCCCCTTCACGTCCGCTTCTAATATACTCCCTCCGTCTCACATAATTTGTCTTTATTTTCTATTTTCGTCTGTCCCACATACATAACTTATTCTTTCTATTTTTGGAAATATAATTATACACTTTAATCGCATTTTAAATTTTAAATTTTATAATTTTAATTAAACTATTTACTTATCTTAATGTTAATCTATAATTATTTTTCTAATACACTTCTTAATTATTTACTAATTATATTTTACCTAAATTCCCGTATCTACAGTAATAGTCTCATATTTCCTGGGACGGACGGAGTACTATGTATATATATAATATATATAAATACACATTAATATGTGTATATTTTGTATTTTTTAATAATATCTCATGGAATTCTTAGTATCAAAAATAAATTATATCACCATATTTACAAGTGTGTGTATATATATATATATTATATACTCCCTCCGTCTCAAACACAGTGCAATATTTTATTTTTTATTTGTCCAAAACTCACTGCAACATTTTCAAATTTAGAAATAATTAATAATATTTTTATTCATATATTAATATACACTTCACTTTGTCCCATCACATCACTCAAATAAAAAAAAAAACAAATAATTATTTCTCTCTCCAATCACATCACTTAATATCCAAATTATCTCAAATTACCATACTTAATACTCTCTACCTAAATTCTCGTGCCAAACACAAATGTTGCACGGTGTTTGGGACGGAGAGATTATATTATATTGGAATAGAGAGAGAATATGTTAATGGGATAGAAAATCGATCTAACACAATAGATATATACATATATATATATGACGTCTATATACATATAGGGTGTGTTTGTTTGGGGGTTTGGATTTTGAGTTGAGATTTGAATAGTAAAAATTTTGAATTTGAATAGTTGTATGATGTGATATAAATAGGTGTTGATGTGATGTTTTGAATGTAAAATTAATTTTTAATATAATATAAAAAATAAAAAATAGGTGTTTGATTTGATGTTTTTGGGGAGAAAAAATAAGATGAATAGTAGAAATCTTTACAAATCTTTCAAATAAATACACCCATAGTGTATATATATATATCACAAATGTGAGAGGGCGGGAAAGAGAATGGCGGGGATCCGGTGCCAATTTGTATGGATATCTATATTACCACCTCGGATAATTAATTACAAATACAGCCATACATACTCTATATCTATATCTATATCTATATATATGGTCAGCTAGGTAGCTCATCACTGCAGCGGCTGGTGCCGCTGTAAGTGATGATTACGTTTCATCACGCGTGTCTATATCGATGAATATATTTAAATATATATATATATTTGTTTTAGGCACAAATTTTTACATATGTAGTATTAAGTATGATAAACCTCCCACCTGGTGGTGTAGGGGTTGGACGTGTGACCGTGAGCTCATGGGTTCAACCTTCGACGCCTCAGGTCACTTGTCATACATGATTTATTCCTACTATATATTAATATACCTTAAACTATGTAGAAAAAAAAAACAAACGAATACTTATTTATGGGACGAAAAAAAAAATAAATTAACGAATATAAAAAATAAAATACACATGTCTTCTCGTTGCCGTCTCTGTCCCACGTACCATGTCACTTTCTTTTTTTGAAAAATGATAATTACTTTCACTAATGTGTCTACGGTGTATCAGACACGGTATATGGGACGGAGAGAGTATAAAATTAAATATTTATCTTTATATATTAAATCTTCATAATTAGATATAAATTAAATTAAAGGATGAGATTAATTGCAACTGTTAAATTATGTATTTCAACGTAGTATTCCTACGTTTATAGTATTTTGTTTTATATTAAAATAATGTATGCTAGATGTTTTATGAGGAAAAAAAAAATACTATTTTTATCTAACTGTAAGGGTCATATTTATTTTTTAAGTATTTATCTTTAAATATAAATTATTATATGAAAATATAGTATAAATTAAAAAAAAAATGACAAAATTGCTTCTACTAGTGTCTTATAATACTATTATAATGATAATTATGCAAAAATTTATACAAATATAAGAATATTTTTAATATTAAATATAATGACGCAAAAGGTAAATGAGACTCTTAAAATCGGACAGAAGAATTATATACTCCCTCAGTCTCAATACAATAGTTTTATTTCCATAAATAACCATATCACCATAAAATGACCCTACTTTTTCATTTTTATTACACAATTATCACTATTTTTTACACTAATACACTTAAAGGATAAAAAAAAAAAAAATTATCCATATTTATTATCAACTACCAATATATTTTTTAAATATTTTTTGAAAAAGGCATAGTTCAAATATTTGAAAATTTATTTCAAATATTCTTTACTATTTTGATTTTGATATTTTATTATTTTTAATTTCTTTTAAAAAAGAAAATTAGAAATAATAAAATCACTCTAAAAAAACCCTACACTTGTCTCTGCAACTGGATGGCTTTATAATTTTGTTCTCACTCTTGGACGTTTCTCCTTTCTCACTCTTGCCTGCACCACCCTATCCTTTTAGCCCATGCAATTTATATATAGAGAGAGAAAGAGATATGTGTATATATATATATATGCAGTGTAGGGAATTATATATATATGCAGCTGGAAGAGCCAAAATGTCGTGGTCGTCATCTTCTTAGGTATATATATACAGAGAGAGAGAGAGATTCTGACAGAGATTCGTCTTCAACCTTAAGTAGATTCGCATTTCATATTCTCTCTCTCTCTTCTTTATTTAATTCCTTCTTTACAATACTACTCCCTCCGGTCTCGTCTAATACGAGTCTATTACTGTAAACACAAAAATTTAGATAAAATATAATTAATAAATAATTAAAAAATATATTAGTAAAAATAATTATTATTTAATAAAAATAATTATAGATTAAAATTAAGATAAATAAATAGTTTAATTAAAATTAAAAATATTATAAAATTTTAAATTTTAAATTCAATTAAAGTGCATAATTATATTTCCGAAAATAAAAATGACAAGTTATGTAAGACGGACAAAAATGAATATTTTGTTGGGCGACAGAGAATATATAAAAATTAATTGAATTTACACCAGCACTTGATTGATGATTAATTACACAAAACACAATACAACTAAGAACCATACAACAACCAAAAAAAAGAAAATAAAAATCAATACATTTTTTCTTTTCTTAATTTAAGCAAATTAAATTAAATAAAACCATGTCTAGCCCACAAATTTATTTATTTATTTGACTACAAATATCTATTGCAATATTAGCAGCATCTGATGATGTCCCAAGAAGCCCTCTTCTTGTAAACCCTACAGCATACAAACCATTCCCACCTTTCCACCCATTTGGAAATGGCTTTTTTGGCATTCCATCTTCTGTAAATAAATCATTTCCCTGAAATTAAAAAAAAAAAAAAAAATTAATTTTATTTAAATAATTATTTTAAAGAATTAAAGAAAGTTTGTATATATATATATATGTATGAGGTTGATGACAGGTCAAAACTGCAGTAAGTAAATATTACTACAGCTTTCTTTAATGGCTGCCTTCTGAGACTACAGCTACATATGCAGTTTTAATTAATTACCCATTTTAGAGGGACTAAAAGAAAAGCAGTTGGGGTTTTATTTCCAATGAACTTACCCAAATTAATTTTCATAATAATAACAAAGAAAATAATATAAATATTTTATTATATACACAGTGAACGATGCATCTGTAAGAGATGTAGTAAATGAGATATATAAATAAAAAATAAAAAAATAAATTTATGATGCCTGCCTGCCTGCTTGCTTGCATGCGTCTAGAAATTATCAGAAAATAACAATTCGTAAACAAGGGGCAGAATGCAAAACGCAGGCTATATATAATACCTAATAAAAAAACAAAAAATTTAATTTCATGAAAGTAACACATCATATATATATATGTATAATCCAAATAAAATATTTATTTATTTTTTTATTGATTTTAACACTTGGGGAGGAATGATCCAAACAAATGCCGTCAGATTTTCTCTTTTCTGTATCAGTATAAGAAAACGTTTTGTAGCCCACTGCATGTGTAAGATGAAAGCGATTTATGATTGCGAAAAATTATATTTCAATTAATATTTATTAATTCCACTTTTACTAAAATAAAATAACAATAAAAATAAAATTTTATGCAAATCAATTCTTGGCCAGTCCCAGGACCCCAGAACCCGATGTCCCCGGAAAGACGGCAAGGTTCTACCTGGACCTGAAGTCCCGGATCTCGCAAGAAAAATAATAAATTTGTTTTTTTAATTTAATTTAATTTTAGATTTTATATATAGAATATATATACCTTGAGCCAAGAAGGGACATTGCTCTTGTAACCAGTTGCAAGAATTATAGAATCGAATTCCTTTTCTTGTCCGTTGACGAATTTGGCCCCAGTTTTTGTAATTTCTTTCACTGCTTCCATCACCTGCAGCATCATTGTCCAATCATTTATCATCACTGTAATCAAACTGACACATTTTCATATATACATTTAAATTAATTTAATTTAATTGCCTTAATTTTTCCTGCTTTGATTTGAGCCAACGCGCCGATGTCAAGAACCGGGCTTTTTCCGGTGACATTCTTCAGCTCGATCGGACCGGTCTTCGGCCGCCGGAGACCCAACCGGCCGGTGTCGCCGATGGTCAAATTGGCCGCCATTAGCAAAAGCTTATCCACCAATCGCAACGGCAGCCATTTCAGCAGCGCCATCGCCAACGAGAATGTCGCAACCCCAAACATCTCCCGAGGAAGAACATGAACCTGAAAATTCATCGTTTTCTAAGGTCGCTGGAAAATTTAAAAATTAGGAATAAAATTAGGGTTCCGGCGACCGGAAAAACTTACGGAGTTCCTAACAACCATGTACGGAATCGCATTATGCCGGCAAAGATCCAGGCTAACTTCCATGCCGGAATTCCCACATCCGACGACCAAAACCCGCCGGTTCTTAAACTCCGAGCCCGATTTATACCCACTGGTGTGCAGAACCGGTCCCCGGAATCTCTCAATTCCGACGATCTCCTCCCCGCCGACCGGTTCAGCATTCTCGCCGGTGGCCACAATCAGCCACCTCGACAAGTAGACCGAATCCTGCGTCCGTACGGTCCACATTCCGGCGGCCGGGTTAAACTCGGCCCGGGAAACGGTCTGATTGAACTTGGGCCGGATCGAGAAGGCGGCGGCGTAGGACTCCATGTAGGAGACGAACTGGTTCCGGGTCGGGTATTTGGGGAAGTCTTTGGGGAATTTAAGGAAAGGTAATTCGCAGAACTGTTTGGGGAGGTGGAGGCGGAGGCGATCGTAGGTCCGCCGCTGCCACAGGGCGGCGATGCAGTCGGAGCGTTCGAGGATTAGCGAAACGACGCCGTTTTTGTTTTTCAGGCAGGCGGCGGCCGCCAGCCCCGACGGCCCTGCGCCTACGATGATAGGCCCATGAATTAACTGCCACTTCTCCCCGTAAGAAAAACCCATTTTGAAAATTGAGCCCTAAAAAGAAATTAAAAAAATAAAATAAAATCGTAGCGAGAAAAGAGAAATCTAGGAGAGAGAAAAAGAATGATGAGTGAGAAAAGGGGCAATCTTAAAATGGATCAATTCACCTGAAATTTAAAGGGCTTTGTTTGTTTGTTTTTTTAAAAATAAAAATAAAAATGGGGTCTTGAAATTTACAATTGAGGCGTGAGGATTAAGGGAAGGATTTTGTGGTAATAATTCTGGGAGTGTTTTATCTCTCTGGGCTTTCTTTATCGAGAACTACATGCATTTGTGTGTAAATAAATAGGGGTGGGTGACTCGGATTGGGATTTTAAGGCCCACGCGCGGCGAGTTGGAGTGTGGTGCACGCGCGTCACCTATTGGCTGGCTGCGGGGTTTGGGTAATTTAGTACTTGTCGAAGGCTGGAATAATAATAATTAATTGGAAATGTGATAAAGACTATAGGGCTAATTGTAGCATTGATTGCTGTCTGATGGAGCTTACGTATGCATTATTAAGTTTGACGCAATGGATAGGGAAAGGTAAGGTTGACCATAGATATATAAATAAATAATAGTTTCTGAGAATAATTATATAATGTGTAGATTAGAATATTTATTATATTTAAGTGAAGAAGACAGATACTTATAGTACGCTCCGATTACAACACACTTTTATTTACGTGACATTATTTATTTAAAAATATATATATTTTATAAAATATTAAATCAAATACTAATTTTTTATTTTTTTAAAAATCTTCAAATAACTCCTATTTAACCAAGTCCAAAGTCTTTCAAATATTTTATTTTGAATTAATTTAATTTGGGTATGGAGTATTGTTTAGTGTGTCATTTTCGTATCACAATCTTGTCGTGATTAATATTGCGCTTCTTTTTATGTCTGGTCTTTTGATTCACTTTTGAAGACAATCTTGCGACCCTTTTATTACGTCATGCGTCTTTACGGCTTTAGTTACTTATATTAACGGGAGACCCTTTTTTTTAAAATAAAAAATAAAAAATAAAAAAATATGACATTGAAATTCACAATTTCTGTTACTCCCTCCCTCCCTCCTTCCCATATATCATGTCCACGTTGCCGTTTCCATCCGTCCCAAATACCATGTCACTTTCTTTTTTTTTGAAAATAATTACACACTTTAATTTCATTTTAAACTTTTTAATTTTATTTTTTTTAAAATTTTAATTAAACTAATTAGTTATCTTAATCTTAATTTATAATTATTTATATTATTGGATAATTATTTTTAATAATACATTCTTAATTATCTACTAATTACACATCTTCTAAAATACCGTTTCTACGGTGTAGCAGACACGGTATGTGGGACGAAGAGAATATTTGTATGCACTTCGACAGCCTTCAACTACACAAATGAACAATACGAAATTTCAAAATATTGAAAGTTTAAACTCATGCGTCATCACGGTCATCTCTTACGGAACATATTTTTTATTTATATGTATTTTCTACAAAAAAAAAAAAATCTATATAGAGAATATCTTATTAAGTTATATTTTTTAAAATTCATTTATAGTACATTTTTTAAAATGACATTAAATATTTATATCTACCATTTAAAGTTTTACATAAAATATATATATTCTTATTATTTAAAATCATATTAGGAGTTTTACATATTAGATTTGATTTTGTTATTTATATTTTAAAGTGAAACTATTGTTTGATATATATATATATGTAAGGGTTTGTTGGTTTGTCTTTGAGTTTTGATTTTGGTCTATTTATTCCATTTGTATACAAAGATTGTACTCATTTTATTACTTTATTTTGTTAATAATGTATATTTATTAGTCATTCTTATATTTTTTTGTACCATTTAATTTTAACGATTTCTTTTTTTTAAAAAAAAAACTATTATTCTAATCTCATAAACAAAATAGAAAATACATCATCCATTATAAATTAAGACCAGAGACATTGAAAACTTGAACTCACAATCTCACGATCATATGTCATTCTACACCACTAAATTGTATTTTACGAAATTAAGTTATAATTATTTTTATTATAATGAAAAAATAGATATTTAATCGGTGAAAATGTACTAATATTTAAAAAAAAAAAATCAAATAATATACTCCCTCCATCCGATTGAAATGTTATAATTTTCTATTTTCGTTCGTCCCAAAACAAGGTTACTATTTCATAATTTAGTAATTGTACTATATACATAATATAATAAATATCATTTCAACTTACATTATATTACACAAATACTGTTACTTTTATATTACACTATATTAATAGGGGTATTTTTGTCTTTTTCACGAATCCAATATAATATTAATATTAAAAAATTTACGTGCAAGAAATAAATATCATCATTCCAATGGGAGGAAGAGAGCATTGTAATCTAAATCAAACTAAACACAACAATTATAACTTGGGATGTCTCCAATGAATTTAATTATTCCAAAATATTAAGAAAATAAATAACACCAACTTTTAGATAATCACTCCTGAAAAGTTGGATGATGGGAAAGAATTAAGATCAATGTTGCAATGATTGTGTGGTTTTGTAATGATTAGGCAGTTATGGATAATCATTTAATTATTCACTAATTATTATTATTACAACAATATGATAAAGGTCACAACAAGGTCAATATTCGATTCTACTCCCTCCGTCCCAGATACCGTGTCTGTTATACTATAGACACGGTATTTTAGGAGATACGTAATTAGTAGATAATTAAAAATGTATTAGTAAAAATAATTATTCTATAATATAAATAATTATAAATTAAGATTAAGATAACTAATTAGTTTAATTAAAATTTAAAAAAAATAAAATTTAAAAATTTAAAATGAGATTAAAGTGTGTAATCATTTTCCAAAAAAGGAAAGTGACATAGTATGTGGGACGGACATAAACGGCAACGTGGACATAGTATCTGGGACGGAGAGAGGACTAACTTAAGAAGTTTCTATTACTTGGGGTGTGTTTAATTGGATTGAGTTTGATATGAAAATAATGTTTGATCGGATATTTTGTGAGAAAAAAAAAATATTTTCGAAAAATGCAAAGTCAAAATAGTAAAATCTGAAAAAACTCGACTAAAGAAACATACCTTTGATTTTTAATTTAAATTAATTTTTAATTATTATTAGTATTATTATTATTATTATTACCTTGATTGTTTTTCAATTTTTTAAGAGTTATATTCTTGTGATTTTATACTATTTTTCATCTCTTATAAATAAATAATTTTTTTGAAAAATTAGAGTGTTTGTTTTTCATTTTAATTACTACTTTGATCCCATAGAGCATTTTTTCACATCTATTTAGATATGAGTTTAAAAGTATCACAATTAATAGTATTATTATATTTATTAAAATTTATATATAGTTCAAAGAGACATATATTTGGTGTATAAATTATGAGAAAAATAATTCTCTTTCAGTCCAGTATGATTATGCCATATTTTATAGGTACATATATATTAAGAAATAATGATATTTTTAATATAATTAAGACAAATTAAAAATAAATTAATAATATTATATAAAACTTATTAAAATTTTGAGAGAAAAAATAATGTGATAAATTAAAAATAGTGACAAATTAATTATTATAGTCCTTTTGTCCCATAAATATAATCTTAATTGGGTTAGACACCAGATTTAAGAAATATTGATATTATATTGACAGTGGGTAACAAATATGGATAAAATTTTTTTTTGCCGTTGTGAGTGTATTAGTTTAAAAAATAGTGGCAACTGTGTAATAAAAAAAATATGGATAGTTTTATGGTGATATGATTATTTATGGAAATAAAACTATTGTTTTAGTACGGACAATAATGATAAACAAGACTATTATATTGAGACGGAAGGAGTATAATAAAATATAATTAATTAAACTGTAAATGAATAAAATTATTGACTTGAATTTTATATAAATTTTGTAGATAACTAATAATATACTCTCTTCGTTCCAATTCGAAGTATCGTTTTAATCATATTGGTGCCGACCACTACTCCAAACTCTTTATTTCTTACTTTAGTAAAAGTAATTATACATCAATATCAAAATACCCTTAACTTTTATCTAAATGACAAATATATCATTATATATACAATTACTTTTTACATAAAATCAAATGGTAAAAATATTAAAACCTCTTACACACGTTCAATAACTAATAAAATATTATTATTTCTTAATATACTACACAACTCCAAAGAAGTCTTTTGGATCAGGACGAAATGAGTATCTAATACTAGCGTACAGAAAAAATAGTACTCCCTCCGTCCTAGATACCGTGTCTGCTACACTGTAGACACGGTATTTTAGGAGGGGTGTAATTAGTAGATAATTAAGAATGTATTAGTAAAAATAATTATTTTATAATATAAATAATTATAAATTAAAATTAAGATAACTAATTAGTTTAATTAAAATTATAAAAAAAATAAATTTAAAAAATTTAAAATGAAATTAAAGTGTGTAATCATTTTCCAAAAAAAGAAAATGACATAGTACGTGAGACGGACAAAAACGGCAATATGGACATGGTATATGGGACGGAGGGAGTAATCCATTAAGAGAGTAAAATTATATTCTTTTATGAATTTTACTATAATTTTTATTACTCTTTTTTTTTTAAATATCAAATTAAATATTTTAAAAATTATATTATACTAAAAAATTTTATTTTAAATTTTAAATATTAAATCCATATATATTTATATAAAATTAAATAATTATTCAAATTTAATTTTGACTTTTTGAAAATACAAGCCCAAAAATCCAAATCCACACGGAAAAACACCCGGCTATGATAATGGATCAAATACGGAGGAAGAAGAAGAGGTAGGGAGGGTGTGGCGTCAGTTAAGTTGCGAAATTGATGTCACGTGACCTCATGCACCGTCATCACCTGCCACTCACGTGTCTCTGCTCTGCTCTGCTCTGATTATTTTGATTTTTGACCCTCCCTACCCTACCCTTCCCTCGCCTGCAACAACTTCACTTCACTGCACTCCTCTGCAATGCAATAAAACCCTAATCAATTAAATTAAACAAATTATAATAATATTATTAATTTCATTTAATTAAAATTAAATAATAAATTAATTGATCGATTGTGCAATTGTACGTGCACCCGTAGTTCCCTTCGTGCAAATGCATATGCCCTGAGGCAAATTACAAAACAGAAGCAATCCTACATATAGTTGAGTTGACAGTGGCTTGGAGTTTTGGTGAATCAGAAAGAATGGGACACGTGTCGGAAACCCTTTTGCCGGAGGAGTTTTGCCAGTTTTGGAAACTTACTGTGCGTGTCCAAATATGGGCATTTGGATTCGATGGATCCATCTATTCTATATAACTTCTTCATCAAGATCGAATCTCTCACCTCGATCCATTGTGTTTGTGTGTCCCTGCACACTTCTTCCTTATCTGTCCGTACGTCCATCCATCCACCAAACGGCTGCGCACTGCCACTCTCTCTCTCTAGATCTCTCTAACAAACACAAAGAAGAGAGAGAGGGGTGGGGGGGGGGGGGGGGTTGATTCAATTAATTGAAGTGACCAGAAAGAAATAAAGAAAGAAAAGTGGGAGTGTATAATTGATTGATTACGACAATCATGTATGTATATATATATGATATATAATTCGAAGTAGGGGGTGGGGGGTGGGGGGTGGGGGGGTGTGAATGGCAATCAGAAAGGTAATAAATATTTTTGGAGTTGGCAATGGCAATGGCGATGGCAGAAGGAGACTGTTGTTTACTTCTACTTTCCCTCTGCTTCAAGATTCCTCTGCAATATTAATTTTAGGGTTTGTTTATTAATTAATTAATTAATTCTCTGTTTCAATATTTACTGGAAATTTAAATAAAATAGTTTGATATTTTAAATTAAAATAAATATTACAACACACATATAAAATAGGACTAATAATAAATAAATAAACAATAAATTAATAAATTAAGCGACTTCTCAATGACTTTAAAAATGGTGTCACGTTTTTAACAACGAATTAAATAATTTAAATATACTTAATTGTAGTACCAAATATTTAAAATATCGATGCTTCATGTATTTATATTGTACGGCTAGAGTAACATGTATATATTCAATAAATTAATTTCATATCAAATTTAACATATCATATAATTAATTTGTTGAATATTTTGTTTGGTTGTGATCTAAAATTAATTTGGAATGATACGTTGATTTGAATTTTTTTATGTAAATACTATTTTGATGTGATATTTTGTGCGAATAAATAATTTTGATTTGAAATTAAAATGATAAAAAAAAAAAAAGCATAAAAGTATTAACACGAATAATAATAATGGAAATGTTTTCAACCATAACTGTAATTTCGGTATTATAGTTATATTATGTTGTAAGATAATTTTTTTAAAAAAAAATAATAAAATTTGATGGATTAAAATGTTATCGAAAGTATTTGTTTTTATTATTCTAAATACTTTATAATTTATTTTATATATATATATATATATTGCAAATTTTACTAAACAATATAATTCATGATATTTTATGTAGTACTTTTAATTAGTGTCAATACTAAATAGAATGGTCATTTATTAGAAACCTAAATTAAAACTCAAAATCAATTATAAATTTCACTAAAAAGAAAAAGAAAAAAAAGTATATTAACACAAGATATTAATTTTTATATTATCGATATAATTTTTCATTTATATAAAAAATATTTCAAATTAAAATATTAAACGAACAGCGGTAAATTGTGTTCGTTTGGCATATTTTTTTGGATTTCTACTATCTACTAATATTTTCATGAAAATATCAAATTAAATATCTATTTTTATATTATACTAAAAATTAATATTATATTCAAAATATTACAACACCACTTATTTATATAGCATCTTACAACTATTCCAATTTAAAAATTTTACTACTCCCTCCGTCCCATTGAAATATTATTATTTTTCATTTCCGTCAATCGCAAGATAATGTTACAATTTTATAATTTATTAATTGTACTACCTATCTAACATAATAAATACTCTTTCAACTTACAATATAATAAACAAATGTCAGTACTTTTATATTACACGATACTAATAGGGGTATTTTTATCTTTTTTATTACAACTCAACATAATACTAATATTAAAAAAATTACGTGTAAAAAAGGTAAACTACGACATTTCAATGAGACATAGATAGTATTTAAATTTCAATTGACAATCCAAACCCCAAACAAACACACCCCTAGACTATTATTTTTAAATGAATTGAAATTAGTTAATATTGGTCCGAAATACTCCATCAGTCATGCAAATATGTGTTCATTTAACCATATACGAATTTTAATAAAAGTGAGTAATAATAGTTACTTTTCTTTTTACTCACTTTAGTAAAAGTGAGTAATAATAGTAAAAAAAAGTAACAGATTTTTTACAAATAGTACAAAAATAATATTAAAATAAATAGTACAAAAATATAATTATTTTTTTACTAATAGTAACAGATTTGTAAAAAAACTTTTTCCTTTTTTTTTAAAAAAAATTGTACAAAAATATAATAATTTTTACTTAAAAAAAGTCGAAAATATTTTTCAATGAGAAAAAAAAAAAAAAAATGATCAAAAATTTGAACGATCAAGAGAGTAATAGATTGGGATGAAGCCTGCATTAAGACCAAATCTCAAACCTTGGGCTAACGGGCTTGACTGGCCCGGCCCATTAAAATATTTAATTAGATGTAACCATGAAACTTAGCCAATAATAATAATAATAATAATACACTATTTCCTTAAAAAAAAAAAAAAAAAAAAACATACACACTAGTACATAAATAGATATTAACACTGGTTTGATTTATATATATATATATGTTTTTATATAATATTACACTTAAAAATTACTGTTCAGAAATAAATCCAAAATTCTTTTTTCAGTAATTTTATATACATAATTTTAAAAGTTTTTAATACTATTCAATCAACGATATTACTTTTTAAAATAAATAAATATATATATAATAAATGTTTATTTCACTTTCCAAAATATTATTTAAAAACTTTTATTAGTATTATGTTTTTACTAATATTAAAAAATTTATTTCACTGAAATTTTAAAAACTATTTTCTTTAAAATTATTCATTACAATACTATTATATACTATTAAATACTACATTCGTCCCATAAAAAAAGTATTACGGATTTTTTTCGTAATGATATTTGAATATTAATTATTGTATTATAATATAAATTAAGAAAAAAAAGATAAAAATATATCTATTAGTCTCTTATAATACAAATACAATGATATTTGTAGAGTAAATTATATAAATATAATAATATTTTTAATATTAAAGTACAGTGACGCAAATGACAAATTGTGCTGATTTTATGGAATAAATATAGTAATAATAATTTTATTTTTTATTTTTTATTTTGACTAAGTATTTTATATGATATAAAAAATATTAATATACTCCCTCCGTCCAAGCAAGAAGTATACATCTACTTTTGACGTGGAATTTAAGAAATAATAACATTTTAATTATAATGTGTAGGTAAAAGTACTGTAATGATATTTTTGCCCTTACTTTTTGGTATAAAAGTAATGATGTGATGTAAAGTAAGGGTATTTGTGAAAGAAGTTGGGTATTTAATAAAATTGTTACTTTGTAATTAGACGTCCCAAAATAAAAATATGTATACGACGGAGAGAGTATAATCTTTCGAATTTAAATTAATTTTTAATATAATACTAAAAATTAAAACTAAAAATTTGATATAATATTTTTGAAAATAAGATGAATAGTAAAAAATCCCCAAAACCCTCCAACCAAACAAGTGTCAAGTGTGCTTGTTCACCCTGTACTTTTTGATAAATTATTTAAATAATATGAAATTTAATATTTTACTTTAAATATGATTTTTATAAAAAAAATATATATTATATATTATGTTAATATCCTATATTATATATTTTAACGATATTTATTAAATATTACGTCATCTAATAATTTTTTACTATTGTAAAAATACATAAAAATATATATATATATGTATTATGCTATTTGATAACATATTAAATACATGGGTGTGTTTCTTTTGAGGATTTGCTTAGATTTTTACTATTCATCCTATTTTTTTCCTAAAAAAACATCCAATCAAACAAACACTTTTTTTATATTTTTTTATATCATACTAAAAATTAATTTTACATTCAAAACATCACATCAACACTTATTTATATCACATCATACAATTATTCCAATTCAAAAATTTTACTATTCAAATCTCGATTCAAAATCCAAACCCCCAAACAAACACACCCATAATTGTTCTTACTATTTTAAAAATTTTCAAAATTTCAATATTCTAAAAAATCATTATCTAAATACTACTCCATCCATCCCAGATAAAATGGGCGCATTACTATAGATTCGGAAATTTAGGTAAAATATAATTAGTAAGTAATTAAAAAATGTATTAGTAAAAATAATTATTATTTAATAAAAATAATTATAAAATTAAGATTAAGATAACTAAATAGGTTAATTAAGATTAAAAAAATTTTAAAATTTAAAATTTAAAATATGATTAAAGTGTATAATCAATTTTACAAAAAAAAATGATAAATTATGTGGAACGAACGAAAATAAAAAATAAGAACAAATTATATAGGACGGATAGAGTATTAGTTTATAGATGTAAAATAAATTCATTAGAAAGGGTATTCAATTGTATGTTTGTTTTGTATTTTGATTTAAAATAATTCTTTTTTTTATATATATATAAAATATTCAAAGAATTGCATAAATAATATAAAAATAATAATGTACTTAATATATTAATTTTTTTTAAAAAAAAATTAAATTTTTTTGAATAAAAGATCAATAATGTTTCATATTTTTGGTCATTTTTCACATCAAAGAAATATTTGACTTAATATATATATATGAAATGAATCGTATTATATATTATACGAAATATTTTGATATATTGTTAATTTATATAATATGTTTATATTATGTTAATATCTCTATATATATATATATATACTCCCTCCGTCCATCTCTCTATATATATATATACTCCCTCTGTCCACACAATAAGTATACATTTATTTTTTTGGCGCGGAGTTTAATAAATAATAGTATTTTAATTATAGTGGATAGATAAAAGTAGTGTAATGACATTTTTGTCCTTATTTTTTGGTATAAAAATAATGATGTGATGTAAAATAAGAGTATTTGTGGAAAAAAGTGGGGTATTTAATGAAATATTTACTTTGTAATTGGACGTCCCAAAATAAAAATCTGTATACTTTGTAGCTGGACGGAGGGAGTATTTTTTATATATATATTACCAATTTTTCATTTATGTACCGTTAATAAAGTGATGTTTAATTTCTATACACATTATGGTTATAATCAAACTATATTTTTAAGAGTACATGTTTATTTTTGGAATTGAATTTATTATATATTTTTATTTACAATTTTATTAAAAATATATATTAATAACGCGAGAATTTACACCGTTATTATTGGAGTGCACTCTGGATAAATTTATGGCCATGTAAAAATTTATATATTTTAGAATATAAAGTTAAATATTTTATCCTTCTCAGCTAATTTGTCGGCATATAATTTTATGTATGATATAATTAGAAAGTAATTAAAAATTGTATTCATAAAAATAATTATGATATAATAAAATAATTATAGATTAAAATTAAATTATTTAAATTAAAATAAAAAATTATAATATAATTATATTTTCAAAATGAAAAATAACATTATATGAGATGAACAGAAATAAAAATAGTAGATAAATTAAATGGAACGAATAGAATAATAAAATACTCCCTCCGTCCCAGATACCATGTCCACGTTGCCGTTTCTGTCCGTCCAACATACCATGTTATTTTCCTTTTTTGAAAAATAATTACACACTTTAATCTCATTTTAAAATTTAAATTTTTTTTTTAATTTTAATTAAACTAATTAGTTATCTTAATCTTAATTTATAATTATTTATATTATAGGATAATTATTTTTACTAATACATTCTTAATTATCTACTAATTATATTTATCTTAAATTACTGTGTCTACGGTGACCCAGACATCCAATGTGGAACGAAGGGAGTACCTACTAATTATACTTTATCTAAATTCTCGTATCTAGTAGGACGAATAGAGTGATATATTATGGGTGTGTGATCGGGATTTGAGTTTTAAATTGATTTTTTAATAATAAAAATTTAAATCAAAATAATTATTTAATATGATATTTTAAATTTATTTTATTTTATTTTTTATTATATACAAAATTTAACTTGTTATTTTTAAAGAATTTATCTTTTTTGAACTATAATATAAATTCTTCAAAAAATCTCAATTAACACAAAATTTTTTCTTTTTAAAATATCTTGAAAATGACTAGTGTTGATGCCTACTTTTTATTAAAAAATATATATATTTTTATTTTTATTTAACTCATTTAAATATATATATCTAATGTGTTTACAGTGTAGCAGACACAGTGTCTGAGACGGAGGGAGTAATATAAAATGAACCAACAAATAAAAGAAAATAGAAGTATAGCATTGGGGTGGCTGCCCATGCATTGACTAAATCTTTACGGTCAAACATGTCAAATATTGACGGCTAATGGTTATGGTCAAATATATGGACCGGCAAAAGTTTTGAATTTACTATCGGGTTTGGTTTTGTTGCTGTTCTAAATTGATTTGAAATAAAGACTTGATTTAATTTTTTTTTATATAATATTCACTCTGTCCAATTTTTATTGTTATAAAGTATATTTATAAAAAATTTTTAAGATCTTTTTGTTATAAATTGACAAATTTGTCCTTGATTGTATAGTAGAGATAAAAAGTAATAAATAAACGAAATGTAAAAATGTAAAATTTGTGTTTAAAAAATGAAATAGGACAATAGTTGTTGGACGTCCCAAATAGAAAAATAGGACATTAGTTTGTGGACAGAGGGAGTATTTATTTATCTGCTTCCTACATTTCTTTTTTATGGTTGTTTAATTGTAAAATAATTATTTAAAAAATATTTTATTTTTTTATAAATATTTATACTTTAGCATCATATTATATATTTTTTTTATTTGTGTTTGAAAGTGTTTGTACTAAAATATAATTTTAAAAAATATCGTATATGTTTTATAATTTTTTAAAAAAAGTAATCACAACAAATATTTTTTATAAATTTTCATTCGTTAAAACTTTTTTTTTTTATCCGATTAATTATTATTCTTATTTCATCCATTCATATATCTATAATTTTTTTTTACCGAATAGAAGAATTTATTTTCATTCCTTGCTCAATTTTATTTTTCTCCATTCTATTTTTTATTCTCATTTCTTTGCAATTCCATTATCCATACCAAATGCCCCTTTAGAGTAGTAAATAGAAATATTCTCTGCTTCATATCCACATTTACTTTATCGTTTTTCTTTTCACATTTTATGTCTTTTTAAAAATAAAAAATAAAAATTACACACTTTAATTTTATTTTAAATTTTAGTTAGATTAATTAATTATTTTAATTTATAATTATTTGTATAATATATTTTTAATTATTTACTAACTATACTTAATTATATGTCAATGGCAACATGTACACCGTAAACGGGACGAATAAAGTAATAATATGCATGTGATATGATATTGTTGTAAAAAATCGCCACCGACGACTTTTTCGAGAAGACCCTATCGGAATTAATTTACTCGTAGGATTTTTCGGCCTCGTTTAAGATATGATCTGAATCTGATAATGTGGAATGATGCTAATATCATCTTGGATATTGTTATCCACTTTTTGAATAAAATTTTATATTTTAGATTCTATCAAACAAATTTTCCGCTCAATCTACAAATAATTTTATGTTTAACTATTTTACTACATCCACGAGCTGACCTCCTCCATGAGCTGCTACATGGGCCGGATCGGTCTTGATTGGGCCACATTATTGTTTGATTTGGGCTTATAACTGTAAGAAATAAGTCTGGTTCTTTCCTTTTTTATGAATTAGAAGTATAAATAAATAGTTGTATATAATATTTTAAATAATATAAAGAATTTTTTATATAATATTTTAAATAGAAAGATGTATTTCATAGTATTTTTTTTTTTTCAAGTCAAAACATGCCAAAATATTTTTGGAATTTTTTTGATTGTGTTTTGTGTCAATTTCTCCAATATATATATTTTTTGTTTATTTATAATAATTTTATATTACTTTGTAAAATTCATGGAAGTATTAAATATTTTTCATTCAACTTATTCAAATAATTATTAAATTTCAAGAGTTTTATATTTAAAAAACACAAAAAAAAAAAAAAACTTTTCACGATTTGTTTTATTGTATTTTTGAATATTATATACAATTGTATATTATGCAAAATATAATATTCAAGATTTATTTATTTTAAAATAATACAAACAAAATATGCATTAATACCAATTTATCGTACATTTTAAATTGCCAAGTTTTATTTGTATTTAAATATTTCATAGTTACTATTATTGTGGAGAGTTGACAATATACGTTATAACTAGATATGGGTTGATTCATCAAATTCAAACCCATGCTGACAGTTAGTTACAAAGTCAAAATTTTAAGGCTACAAGTTATGACTCACTCCTTTATACTCCTTCGGTCCTATTGAAAATGTGTCATTACGCATATTTTTTAATATTAATATTATATTTTCTTTATTCACAAAAAAAATATACAATTACTTTTGGCACGGTGTTTAAGAAATAATTATATTTTAATTATAGTGGGTAGTTAAAGGTAGTGTAATGACATTTTTGCCCTTGCTTTTTGGTATAAAAGTAATGATGTGATGTAAAGTAGGGGTATTTGTGAAAAAAAGTAAGGTATTTAATGAAATGTTTACTTTGTAATTGGACGTCCCAAAATAAAAACGTGTATACTTTCTAGCTGGACGGAGGGAATATTAAATTATAATAAAAAAAAATAAAAATATCTCTACTAGATCAGTGTAATATAAAAGTAACGATATTTATGTAATATAATGTAAGTTGAAAGAATATTTATTATACTATGTAGGTAGTACAATTATTAAATTAGGAAATGGTAACCTTGTTTTGAGACAGACAAAAATAGAAAATAATAACATTTCAATGGGACGGAGTGAATAATTCTTTTTCTTTTCAAGACTAAACACATTATTTGCTTTTTATTTTATTTTATGAAATTTAAGAAATTTTATGTAATAATAGTTCTATTTTATAGAAAAAAATAAATTTATTTGTAAGATTTTGATTTTGAATTTGAATTTGAATTTTTAATAGTAAAATTATTATAAAAATAGTTGTTTGATTTGATGTTAATATATATTGATGCGATATTTTTAATATAATTAAAATTTAATATAATATAATAAATAAAAATAATTATTTAATTTAATATTATAAATATGAATATAATAAAATCAAAATTAAAACCTAAATAGCAAAAACACACAAAACTTAATTTCTGACTTAGGTTGTTTTTTTTTTTTAAAAAAAATACTTATAATTGGATATTACAAATATATACTGTAAAAATATTGTAATAAAAAATTAGATAAAAATGAATATTGCGAGCATTAAAATTTTGAAAAATTTGATAATAGTTAAAGGTGTGTTTGTCCGTGGGTTTGAGATTTTGACTTTAGATTTTTAATAAATAGTTAAATTTGAATAATTATTTGGTACGATATAAATTGATATTGATGCGATATTGTGAATGTAAAATAAATTTGTAGTATAATATAAAAAAATAATAATAATTATTTGATACGATGTTTTTGGATATAAAAAAATCTCAATAGTAAAAACATGATAAAATTTAAAAAGATCGCAACTTTAGTATTTGATGTAATATTTTATACGAAAAATATTTGATATAATATTTTTTTGAAAATTAAAATAGTTCCGAACATCCAAATATGTTGTTGTCTAAACAAAAACTTATAACTTTGTTTAAATAACAAATTTTAAAAATTTCGACGTTATTTTTTTTTTAAAAAAATATCACATTAAATTTGAAAAAACATATATTTTGTGCTATAAATATAAATACAAATACCGAGATACCAAACCTTCAATCCAATCCAACAATGGCGACGACGATCGATATTCTATTTCTTCTTCCCCCTCTAACAATCCTCCTACTAACCATCATCACATTCACATTTCCACATCGCAGTCAAATTACCAAATTACCCCCAACCCCGCCGCGCCTGCCGCTGATCGGCCACATCCCCCACCTCGCCGGAAAACTCCCCCACCGCGCCCTCGCCGGCCTCGCCCGGAAGTACGGCCCCATCTTACACCTCCACCTCGGACAAGTCCCCGCCGTCCTAATCTCCTCCCCGCCGCTCGCCGGAGAGCTCCTCAAAGTCCAGGACCCGGCCTGCGCCGACCGGCCGGACAGCATCGGAATCCGAATCCTCTGCTACAACAACTCCGACATCGTCTCCAGCCCCTACGGCGGCTACTGGCGGCAGATGCGAAAAATCTGCATCATCGAAATGCTCAGCTCCAAGAACGTCCGATCGTTCTGTCGGATTCGGGAGGACGAGGTTGCCCGTTTCGTTGAATCTATTTTTGCCTCGTCCGCCGCCGGAGAATCGCCGGCGGTCGACGTGTCGGATAGGATTTTCCGGCTGACGAGCTCCGTCGTGAGCAGGGTGGCGTTCGGGCGCGCCGTCGGCGGCCGCGACGAGCTGCTGGGGATGATCGATACGGCGCTGACGATGGCGGTGGGGCTGGAGCTGCCGGATATTTTTCCGGCGTTGAGCGCGGCGGCGAGGGTCCTTAGCTGGAACGAGCGGCGGCTGAGGCGGCTGCAGGGGAAGATCGACGGCGTTCTTGATGGGATATTGGAGGAACACAGACGGCGGCGGAGTGGGGAGTTTGGTGGGGAAGACATCGTCGACGTTTTGGTTAGGGTTAAGGACTCCGGCGACCTGCAGTTTCCGATCACCGATGATCATATCAAAGCCGTTATTCTTGTAAGTCGTTTTCTTGATAATAATAATAATAATTTATTTATTTTTTATAAAAAATATATAATTATACATTATAATGACATTTTAAATTTTATAATTTATAATTTTTTTAATTTTAATTAAAATTATCTTAATTTTTATTTATAATTTCACGCGGAGTAATTTATTAATTACTTACTAATTATAATTTATCTAAATTCCAGTATCTATGTTCACAGAGACACTTTTAGTATGATAAATGGAGTAATATATAATGGGTGTGTGTTCGGGGTTTGAGTTTTAAATTGATTTTTTAATAAAAAAACTTTTGAATCAAACTAATTGTTTAATGTGATATTTTAAATTAATTTTATTTTATTTTTTATTATATACAAAATTTAATTTGTTATTTTTGAAGAATTTCTCTTTTTTGAACTATAATAAAAATTCTTCAAAAACTCCCAATTAACACGCAATTATATCTTTTCAAAATATCTTGAAAATGACTAGTGTTGATGCCTACTTTTCATTCAAAATTATATATATATATATATATATATTCTAAATGCGTTTTTACATTAATAATAAAATATTATTAATTTTTATACAAATTTATTATTTATTGCAAGCAATAAATATCAAATGCAAAACAACATAATTAATGTTTCCAAATGTGTAGGATATGTTTTCCGGTGGTACGGACACATCCTCGACAACTATCGATTGGGCCATGGCAGAGTTGATGAGAAATCCGTCGGCAATGGCAAAGGCCCAAGTAGAAGTTAGAGAAGCCTTCAAGGGAAAAAAGACAATACAAGAAAGCGATATTATCGGACTAAAATACTTGAAACTAATAATTAAGGAAACTTTAAGGTTGCATCCTCCGGTCCCAATAATATTCAGAGCAACCAGAAATGAGTGCGTAGTCGATGAATATATAATTCCCGAAAAATATAAGGTACTAATCAACGTATGGTCAATTGGAAGAGATCCGGCGTATTGGCAACATCCTGAAGCTTTCCAACCCGAAAGATTTGAAAATAGTTCGATAGATTTCTTTGGAAATAATTTTGAGTTTGTTCCATTCGGGAGTGGAAGAAGGATGTGTCCCGGGATTAATTTTGGATTGGCGAATATTGAATTTCCGTTGGCTCAATTATTGTTTCATTTCGACTGGAAAATGCCCGACGGAAAGACACCTGATGATATAGACATGACCGAGGGAAACGGAATTGTTGTGTCGAGGAAGAATGGTCTTTTCTTAATTCCGACACCTTATAATAGTTCTTGACATATAAGGCTCTATTCTTTTAGTCAATTTTCTTGTATTTTGTGTTTTAAATTTAATTTTTAATAAAATATACTCTCTCCGCCTGTATATTGTATCTGCTACATTGTATACAGTGTATTTTAGGAGGGTGTAATTAGTAGATAATTAAGAATGTATTAGTAAAAATAATTATCTTATGATATAAATAATTATAAATTAAGATTAAGATAATTAATTAGTTTAATTAAAATTAAAAAATAAATAAATTAAAAATTTTAAAATGAGATTAAAGTGTAATCATTTTTTAAAAAAGAAAGGTGACTTGGAATGTGAGACGGGCAGGAACGGCAACATGAACATGGTATGTGGAAGTATTATTTTTTCACGTAAAAATATTAAGTGAAATTATTTTATACACCTACATACAAAATATAAACCAAACAAACTACTCTCTCCGTTCTAATATAATAGTCTTGTTTACCATATTTGTCCGTACCAAAATAATAGTATCGTTTTCATAAATAATTATATCATTATAAAACTATCTCTATTTTTTTTATTATTATTATACAATTATTACTACTTTTTACCAAATATTTTTTAAATATCATGTTCAACACAGCAAGACCATAATTTTTGGAAGGAGAGAATATTATATATTGATCATGTTCTTTTGATGTTTGATTTGATTTTTTTAATATGGGAATTCAGGGCAGACATGTCGCCAAATGATGTCTTTTAGTTAACTGCAGGCTGCTTTTTTTTTTTTTTTATTTTTATTTTTTTTTATTTTTTTATTTTATATATATATATTTTTTATTTGTTAAAATTATAAATTGAAATTAAAATTTTTATAATAATTATAGTTTAATAAAATATATAAATATATACTTCCTCCATCCATCCCATTGAAAGGTTGTCATTTTCTATTTTCGTTTGTTCCAAAACAAGGTTACTATTTCCTAAGTTAGTCACTGTACTACATACCTAACATAATAAATACCCTTTCAACTTACATTATATTACACAAATGCCGTTACTTTTATTTACACAATACTAATAGGGGTATTTTCGTCATTTTCACTACAATCTATTATAATACTAATATTTATAATCTACTTGCAAAAAGCAAACGCCACCCTTATTACGAGATGGAGAGAATACGTGATTTCGTAGAGAATAAATTTTTTTATAATATAAATAAATAAAAATTTAAAATATATATGTAAATATAATATAAATTTATAATTAAATTATACAAATTAATACACATTTATATTATTATATTTATTACTTATCAAAACCCTCCAATCTAAACCAACATATATACAAAATAAATACAAAAATTCAAACATATCTAAATTTTTAAATAAAAATCAAATTCAAATCCAATTTTTTCCAAACAGACTAAAAAAACACATTCTCAGTTGTTATTATTTTTATTATTTTTAGTAAAAATTTATACATTTTAATCAAATATTGTATTAATATTATTTATATTAAAATACAAAATTCAAATAAAAATAAACTATTCATATTATATTTTAAAAAATGAAACTTCGTTTACTCAAAAAATGAAAATAAATAAATAAATAAATAATAAAAAATAATCTAATAAGAAATTTGAATATATATAATATTGATATATTCTATTCTCTTGTAAAATTCAACAAATTCAAAAAAAAAAAAATCAAATTAAAATAGTACAAACAAAAATTCAAATCATAATTTAATCTCAACTATTTATTAATATAAATATATATTGAACATTGAAAATATAAAAATAGGAAAATTATCGATTTTTTCATAACATAATTAATTAAATTTAAAAAAATCCAAAAAATTCAACACTTTCATTGATTTATTTGTTTTTATTTTTGTACTGCATGTACTGCATCTTGTACGTACGCATGTGTACTAATATTTTTATTATAAGTATTTTCATCGGGACGTAACATACATTATTCAATTTAGTCAATTACTTAAAATATCTTGAGTTAGATCATACAAACAATAAATCACTAATATTATTTTAATTAAAAATACTTCAAACTAAAAAGAAAATGAAAATATTTCCAAATCAAATCATTTAAAATATTTTACTATCACTGTTACTGTAATTAATATGTAGATTCATATTTTCAACTTATTCCTATATATATATATTTTTTAAACTTATTGGAAACGTTACAATATATTTATTAAAAATTTAAATTTTACTGTACATAACAAATCGACGTCGTTCCAATTTCATACTACAAATTGAAGCAACTTTTGGCCCCAAATCCCGCCGGCACCGGTGCAGGCAGCGGCGGCGCAGCCTGATGGAATCCGGTGGCCTCCCATCGCCGCCGCGCCGACGGCCGGGGGAGATTCTCAGGGACGATGGTCTCGAGCGAATTGGCCCGCCATGGCTGGCAACCCCGTCGGTCGCTCCACCTCTGCACTCTCACGATCCTCGCCGACTCCGACTGCAAATCAGTCGCCGCCGCGGCGCTTTCCTGAGCTCCGAAACTTCCAATTTCGAGACCGATTATCGCGCAGCAGGTCAGCCCTACTAAACACCCGCTCTTCCATTTCCCTTCCCAAATTTGAGAACTGTCACCCACCAAGTGTTCGACGAATTGTCACAATAAGAATCACTTCTATAAACTTAATTTTTTAAAATCAATTGCATGATCTGTAGAACCATTAATGATTACCTTGGTAGTTGTGACGATGTTGGAATTGGTGGTGTGGGATTGGAAGGAGAAGGAGGAGACGAAAGATTGAGGGAGCAATAGATTGTTGAAAACGCCATTCCTGTAAACAGACTAGAATCCTGAATCCCCTTCTTCTTCTTCTTGAAAATATTTAGATAGAATTAGAATTAGAATTAGAGACGTATATATACAGGAATAGGTAAAAAAGAAAGGGGCTTTGAGGTTTAAACAGACAAGAATTGAATTTGCTTGATGTCTTGTAAGTCGTCCTCTCCTCTGGTTTGATTGGAGTGGAAAGATGTACTTTCCTTTTTCTTTTTGTACATGGAGGAAGAAGAAGTTGCAGTACACGTTCCAATTTGGTTATTTTGTTTTCATTCGGATCCTGATATTTATTTATTTTATTTTTGTTTATTACTACTAAATATTATGCACACTAGAGGAGAAGAAGAAGAAGAAACTGAACAAGAAAGAAGAATGAGAAAGACAATTGGAACTGTTATATATTTTGGCCCGTGATAATTGGGCGGGTTGGTTGTGTGCATTCTAGGCCTCAATTATCACGGGCCAAAATATATAACAAATCTCCACCTTATTTTGGGCGTGGAAGATTGTTTTCTCGGGTGTCATCACGGTCCGAACTTTCATTGCTTCCTTATATTTTAGTTCATGTTAAAAAACAGTTCATTTTAGCCTATTGTTGAATTACTCTCCTGCACAAAGAAAATTGAAATCAAGTTAGGTTTAAGACAATATGAAAACCTAATATGATACATAATAAAACCTACAGCTACACACAAGTAGCACCGGCTAATCAAATGTATCAAAGCATACAATTTTCACACAAGATACAAACATATCAACTTTCCAAAGCATTGTATCTTCACCAATAGGATTATACTCAAATTCAACAATTAACAAAGCTACTAAACATTGTAATTGTGTCTTACAACAAGAACATGCATCACACAATATACAAACACGAAAAACAGCAAGCTTTCTAGAGCACATATCATTTACAATCAATGATAACAAATCACCACCAAAGCAATCATAATGTTTAGGAACTACATTCAAATTTTCATTCTTAAGTAATGAGTTCATATCTTCTTTTAAAGCTTCAAAACATTGACACTTATACCAAGAATTACTTGTCTCCCTAACAATCATAGGTTCATTCACATGTAAGTCATCAAACATACAACAAGCTAAAGAAGATAACTTCAAATTACCAAACATAGAGAACAATATAGGACTCTTCCTAACTCCATCTCTAACAAATAGGTAATTTTCAATCTCATCTTTCTCATTTAAATCAGTTCCAACATTGCTTTCAATTTCAGAAACTGAATTTTCAAAATTTTCCTTAATATGCTGCCCAGCAGCAACACCAATTTGAAAATCATCAACAAAGATTTCAGTTTCACTGTTTCTATCTAACTCCACCATATTTTGACCACAATTGTCAAAATCAGCAATAACAACAT
Organism: Andrographis paniculata; assembly: GCF_009805555.1. Taxonomy (NCBI): domain Eukaryota; kingdom Viridiplantae; phylum Streptophyta; class Magnoliopsida; order Lamiales; family Acanthaceae; genus Andrographis; species Andrographis paniculata. The sequence continues at coordinate 3,805,907 of NW_026137589.1, forward strand.
TTTCGTTTAAAGAATCAAAGTGTTGCTCAGCAGCAGTTTTCACACACAAAACAGAATCAGAAATCATATCAGCATTAACTAAAATGTCATAATGCACACAATCTGATTCACAACAAGTATTATCTACATGTATTTCACAAAACTGCACATATTTGTAATCAACAACAACTTTTTGACTTTCAAAAGACTTGCAAAGAAAATCAGTGTTATTCTTTTCAACCTCATAATCAAATTCAACATCAATTTGCACAGTATCAACAGATTTAGCACGAATTTCAGATTCAAGATCAATATTAAGAGGTTTATCATCACAAGAACATACTTCTTCACTTACAACATGCATTTCAGCAACAAATTGCACATTCAGTGCACATTCAGAATCAGTATCAGCATTATTTAAATCATCAAAATGCACATTTTCTGATTCACAATCAGTATCAACTGTATTTACATCACAAGACTGCATTTCTTCAAAATTAAATTCATGAATTACAGCAGGCTTAGCACAAAATACAGAAACATTTTTGTCCTCAACATCAACTTTTCTGTTTTTAAAAACAGTTTGTGTTTCAGCAGCAGAACAAACACAAGAATCAATTTCAGAATCCATATCAACAATTTTAGAATTATCAAATTGTATACTTTCAGATTCACTCCTAATCTGCTGTTTGACAGAACAAAAATTAGAATTAAAGTGTTCATTTTCTCCCTCTTCTATCTCAACTTTATCATGCTCCACCTTATTTCGAGTATTATAACAATCAGTGTTTATTTCACTAAAATCAGAAACAACATATTCAAATTCAGATTTTTCTACATTCAAACATGGCATTTCACATTCATTGAATGTCACATTATTTCTAAAAATAGTTTTAAATCCGGGTCTAGAACAAAGCCACAATCTATACCCCATAACACCATAACCTAAGAAAACACAATTTTCAGTTTTCAAATCAAAACCATCATTGCAAACATGTATTAAAGCAGAACACCCAAATACACGAACATTAGAAATGTCGACTCTTCTACCCAACCATTTACTTTCGGGACATACACCTTTAAGGGGGATAGAGGGTGATCTATTTATCAAATATGTTGCTGTAACTACAGCTTCACCCCAAAACATTTCGGGTAAGCCGGATGAAGTCAAAAGATTTCTAACCCTTTCCAAAAGGGTCCAGCTCATCCTCTCGGCCACCCCATTGAATTGGGGTGCCATGGGGACTGTTTTAATCATTTTAATACTATTTTGCACACAAAAGTTATCAAACCAGGTGTTACAAAAGTTTAAACTATTTTCAGTTTGAAGACATTTCATTTTTCTGCCCGTTTCAGTTTCAACTTGAATTTTCCAATTCTTAAAAAACCCAAAAACTTCAGATTTATTTTTCATTAAGAAAACCCAAGTTTTTCTTGAAAAATCATCAACAATGGTTAAAAAATATCTAGAACCACCAAAAGTGGACTCACAAGAGGGACCCCACAAATCACAATATATATATTCCAAGATATATTTAGAGCATTCACGTTTTTCAACATGGGGTAAGGAAAAATGGACTTTAGTTTGTTTATTATCAACACAATTTTCACAATATTGCACAGCTGAAAACATATCATTGCCAAAATATCCAGATTTTTGCAATATTTCTAAACCTCTATTGCTTAAATGACCTAACCTTTTATGCCACAAAAACATTTTATTTTCAGAAATAGAATTAATGGAACAAGCAGGCATAATCATAGGATCAGCTTGGGTCACATAGAAATTATTTTTCCTTTCAGCTTTAAAAACAACTAAAGATCCTTTTATAACTTTCATAAAATCAGGCCCCCATTTACCCTCAAGACCTAATTCGGCTAAGAATGCACAAGACAACATATTACTTGACAATTCTGGAACATGCCTCACATTATTTAATTTCAATACAAAACCAGAATTAAATTTCAAATTTATGCTACCAATTCCAAGCACATTGCACACATGATTATTAGCCATAACAACAGTGCAATTTTCTAACATTTTGTATTCACAGAAAATTGATCTTAATGGAGTCATGTGATAAGAACAAGCCGAATCAATCAACCATTCATTTTCTAACATAGGTAAACAATTAGACCTAACAGCAAATATATCCCCTAACTTTCCCTCAAGAACTGTCATATTGGCTAACACACTTACTTGCTAAATCAGCTTCGGAAAACAGTTTGTTTTGAAAGATTTTTGGAAAAACAGTTTGTTTAAAAAACAAACACAATCAAACCAAAAGCAAACAACCACAGAAAATTGCACACAATAGGCAAGGGATTTAGAATTTACCCTCGAAGCACAGCAACAATTTTTCCTACAAAAAACAACAAGGGAAAATACAGAAAACCTATTTCTCTTTCGAGATAAGGGATTAGCCAATGGGAAAAACAGACCACTTAATATACTCACGGGATATAAAGCACAAGAAAGAATGGTACAAGTACAAAGAGAAAATACAGCAACTCAACTTAACTGATTTTAATAAAAAACAGTTTTGATTTTAACAATTCTCAATCAAACCAGCTATGATTTTCTCAAATTTAACCAAAACAGTGGCGGTTCCAAACAATTTCAAAACCAAGAACAATGGTTGTTTTACAATTCTTAAAAGATTTTAACAAACTTTCAAAATAATTGAAAAATCTTTTAAATCTAAAACCGACCAAAGGCAATACAATCAGAAATAAGGCAAAGCATCAATTGTTCAACAATCTATTTTCACAACCAAGGCTTCACCAAAATAGATTTGACAATTAGGCAAGTAACACACAAATCAGTTACTGCACAACCCAAAAAGAGATAGCAAACAACACAAGTAGAACACAAAACAGTTACTACTTCAAAAATAGAGGGATAAGCTATTCGTTACCCACTCCTAGCTCCGCAACAGTTGTTTGACTGTCTATTAGAATCTTTTCCGATGTCAACCTGTTACATTCTTGGTTGATTAGGCTGTTGGTTAGTATAGTCCTGTATTGTGCCATCCAAACTATACTAATTTGTGTATTGAGTGCGCAGTTTAAAAGGAGATTTGTTATATATTTTGGCCCGTGATAATTGAGGCCTAGAATGCACACAACCAACCCGCCCAAATTGAAGCCCGGACCCGGCAACCCACTACCCGACCCAATCTTTTGAGAGACTCGTCGGTTCGCAAGCTGCCTGGCTTTGATCCGGGCTGGACCGGTTTGAACCGGTCTGGACCGCTGGTCTGTTCTGTCCTATATATATAGGCTGATCCATTGAACCGGTTCACACTTCATTCCAGAACATACGATACATAACAGAACCTTCTCGCGATTCTTCTCTCATGCCCTAGGCGATTCCTTCGTCATCGCGTCTGCCTTCTCCGGTGAATCTGTCCGGCGAGTTGGGAGTTCCTCTTCCCCGTTGATGCGCGCCTCTTCCCTCGGTGTTTCTACGGTTTGGTTTAATCGATTTGTGCCTTTATGTGTGTCTCGCGATGTATATGCTGTTCGCGGTGTGATAGGCTTGAAATCGATTGTGTTTCCGTAGATAAGGGTTCGGGTTTGTGTGTTTGTTGCGTTTCCGTGGCGTGTCGTTTGTAGTTGGGTCTTGGATGTGTGATTGATGTCGGTTGGTTTGATATTAGGGTAAACTGAGTTTGAACTGTTGCTTCCGTAATAAATCAAAGTTTTCTTTAAGTTTTCTTCGATGTTAATTTGATTTCGAGAGAATATAGCCTATTGGATCTTGGATTAGTAGTAACAGGAACACGCATGAAAGACTGACGAGGTACTGCTCTCGTGTCTTTTTCGTTTTAATTTTAATTTGTTTTTATTTTTTTATTTTATTTCTGTAAATTAATTATTGTTTATAAAATTATTCATAATTTTTATTTTTATTTATATTTTATAATTGATATTTTCAGTAAATTATAATTAAAGTTGTGGCACCCGACCTGCTCACCTCTAGCCCAAAACCCCACTAGACTGACAACCCACCGTGCAATCGGCCCGCTTCGCATTTCGGTGCCCACCTCCACTCTATGGGCCCAAATCTTAATTTTTAATTTTCATGGTTGTAAATAAATTATGGCCCATTTGGATTCACTTGTTTGTTTGGGGATTTGGATTTTGAGTTGCGATTTGAATAGTAAAAATTTTGAATTTGAATAGTTGTATGATGTGATATAAATAGATGTTGATGTGATGTTTTGAATGTAAAATTGATTTTTTAGTATAATATAAAAAATAAAAAATAGATGTTTGATTTGATGTTTTTGGAGGAAAAAATAGAATGAATAGTGGATTTAAAATCCAATCCCTAAACAAACACACGCTAAAATAAGCATATGCCAAAAATAGAAGAAGCAAAAAAAAAATAGAAGCAGATGATTTTGTGTGTGTGGATGAATATGTACAAAAGTAGCTATTATAAAAAATATTGTATAGATTTAATAGAGTTTGAAAGTATTTTTAAATTATTAAAATTATTCAAAAGAGTGCAATGTTAATATAATAATATATTTTTTTTATTCTCATGGCTCAACACTTATAAATAGAGATTATGGTTATAATTAAGTGGGAACTTTTTATCCCTTCTCCCACCTAATCTTTTTTGTTAATTTTCCAAACTCTTTGCAACTAAAACTCTTTTTTTTTTTTTAAATTTTTATTTATTTATTTATAATATGTAATTCGCCGCCTTTATTCTTTGAACGTGTCATAGGTAAATTTTTGGATGAATCAGATATTTTGATTGGTATATTTTATTTTAAAATTTATAAAGAGTATAATAAATACATACACTTTAAAAAAAAAAAGCCCTTGGAGACTGAACAATGTCTAAAGGTTTGAATGTTCAATATTCCTTTATTTTTTACAATACAAATAGTAATTGAGTCAAAGTATTGGATTTAAGTTTTGATTTAAGAGTTGCATATTTTAAAAATGAAAATGTAATATAAAGAGAAAAGACCCACGATAAATACTGAACATTAGTTATTTAATTTAAAATAAAATATAGGGTAAACTGTTTTTTTAGTCTCGTAAGTGGAGCATGTCGCAAACTAGTCCTATAAGTGAAAATTTTTCGCTGTTTTAGTCCTCCGGCGCCGGAGACGCTCGCGTGGCTCGCCGGAGGTGACGTGTCCGCCACGTGTCGCTGACCTGGCGGACACGTGGATTTTTTTTTTAAATTTTTTTTAAATTTATTTTTAATTTTATTTGTATTTTTAATTTTTTTATTTAGTCCAATTAAAAAGAAATAAAAATAAATAAAAAAATGAAAAAAAAAATCCACATGTCCGCCAGGTGTCGCTGACTTGGCAGGACACCTGGCGGACACGTCACCTCCGGCGAGCCACGTGGGCGTCTCCGGCGCCGCAGGATTAAAATAGCGAAAATTTTTCACTTATGGGACTAGTTTGCGACATGCTTCACTTACGGGACTAAAATGATAAAAGGTTCAGTTACGGGACTAAAAAAACAGTTTACCCTAAAATATATTAATAAAAATATCTATTTATCTGGCTAAAATGAGTATTTTGAAATTATGCTGATATTACAATTTATTAGAGCATATCTTGGGTATTATTATTATTATTATTATTATTATTATTATTATTAGGTGGAAAGATTTGGACTTTGTTCTTTCTATTATTATTATCTCCTACACATTAATATTCCTTACATCCGGTAATAGTAACAAATGATACATTTTTTTTTTTGTCCGTAAAGATTGACTTAGTTCTATTTTTAATAAATTTATTCATCTAAAATATATTTAATAAATATTAATTAATTTAATTTTTAATTTATTAGATATAGGAGCCATTCAAAACTTTTTTATTTCTATCTTTCCTTCAATAAATAAACATTTATATATATATTTATAACTTGTCATTGTTTATAAAATTAATTTTATGTTAATTATAAATAACTAAATATATATTTTTTATTTATTTGTATTATATAAAATTTATTTATACACAAAATGATATTCATATTGCATATATTTTATTGAGATATAATTCTAAATATTTAAACTACCAACAATACTATTCATATAAAAAATAATATAATAATATTATAACTTATTATTAATAACTTACTAATATATACTATCTAAAATATCGTATCCCTAGCAAAAAGGCTCATCTCTCGCGATACGGAGGAATTACATTACATATAATCATTATTTTTATATTTTTTACACAATTTCTTCTGCTTCACATAAAAATCTTTTCATTTCCAAATCTCACAGAACAAAAACAACCTTGGCTTCTTCTAGATATAAACTTTGGATTTAAAAAAAATAAAATTATAGGTGTGTTTCCTTAGGAAAAGTTTGAGAATATTTGGTTTAGATTTGAATTTTAAAAAAGTTTTGCAAAGTTGTATACTTTTAAGTCAGTAGGTTTGTTTAAATTTTAGAAGTTTTGATGTGTATTTATTGGGAATGATTATGGTGTTGATTTAAAAAATTAAGCAATGTGAGCATCCATAATATATACAAATAACACATTGTAATAAAGACATGTGTTATTTGTTTATAATTACTATATGTATACTGTAGAAGAATATATCATTCGTTAAAATCAACTGTTATTTGTATTGTATAAGATTATAGCATATGTTGTATGTACTATACTCCTTCCGTCCCAAAAGAGACATCTTGTTGGGAGTTGGCACGAGAATTAAGAAATAATACTTCCTTCGTCCCTGAACAATTTATATATTTTTCTATTTTGGTCCGTCCTTTAACAAAGTATCTATTTTTTTTATTAACGGCACTATCTACTAACATTACAAATATTATTTTAATTTACAATATATTACACAAATGTTATTACCTTTATATCATACAATACTAATAAGATTAGTTTAGTCTTTACCTTTATTTCTACTACATCTAAATATAATACTAATATTTATAAAACTCCGTAAAAAAGTTAAACAGATAGATAAATATGGGACTGAGGGAGTAATATTAATTGAAAGTGGATATAAAATAGAATGTAAAAGACTAAAATGCCCCTGTTTTTTTTAGAGATTTTAAAAAGTAAGTTAGAGTAATAATTAGGAATAGTTTGGAAAAGTAGAAATAAGTTTGTTATAAAATGGAGACCACAGTTAATAAATAAGTAAACAGAACAATTATTTTGGGACGGACAAAAATGAAAAAACAAGACAATTTTTTGGGACGGATGAAGTATTAACATATACAATGTATTGTCTGTAATAATATTGTGTGCTATCAGAAAGCACACTATGTTTTTTTGAACATCGTGCTGAATTTAAAATTCAACATTGTAGCCGTTGCTGTATTTATTTGATAGGTAATAAAAGTTAGGATATGAATATTTAATATAGTAAATAAAATAAAATTTAAATTAGAAGTACAAAATAAAAAGTAGCGTAAATTATATAGTTTTTCTTAATTAAAATAAAAACATATGAAGTAAAACGTCGGATGCATTGTGTAGTGATTTTTTTTTTTTTTCCCTTCACATCATAGCAACGTAACAATTTTGGAATTTAGCACGATTGCATGTCGATGGATAACCAAAAATAGAATCGGCGCAACAAACCGATTCAAAGCTATTAAAGAAAGTAGGAAACAATTCGATGAATGAATATATTGTAATAGAAACGTCATACGATAAGTTTAATATACAAAAAATAACACCGATCCAAGTATTAAATCTAGTACCAATTAATGTTTGTACTAGTATATTGCGTTATCCACTGTCATGCATGAATACATACAACCGAAAGACGTAATCAATATGATGAAGACGGATCTGGATCCAACACCCCAAAATGAACGCACAATGCGTCGACTCATGACTCAATCGGTTAGAGGTGACCATCAATGTGTGCTTACGTCTCAACAGTAGAACCGCTTAAAGTGACGAACAATCGTAGGTAAAATACTGCCAGTAAAATAATCAATTTGCTCAAATACTTTACGGTTGTGCAAATCGGGCTATAATTATATGTTTTGAAGTTGTCAATATCTACTCATTTAGCCTTTAAATTTTATTTCTTAGCGAAAAGTTCGACGCTCAATTTACTATTAACAATGGCGGCATAGTAAGTTCGGAAAATTTCTATCTACAAGAACACATTTTCTTAGGGTTTGTTTTCCCCAACAATATTTTAGATGTTATAATTCTCATTTATATTAATAATAAATTTTTTTATATTTCACGTAAAAAAAAAAATATTTTAAATTAATTCTCAATGTTAGATTTTTTTTCCTTTAATTTCATATCCAAATATATACTATTTTTAATAAATATAAGCTATTTTTTTACAAAAATATCATATTAAAATTTTAATTCAAATCATAACCAAATATTCCATTTGTCCCGAATAAAATAAGTATTTTGGAATTTTGTAGTAAATTAAGAAATAATAATATTTTATTAGTTAGCGAAAATATGTAAGTGTTATTGATATTTTTGCCTTTTGATTTTCTATATAAAATAATTGTATATGTAACGATATATTTGTAATTTAAGTAAAAATTAAGAGTATTTTGATTTTAATGTATGATTTCTTTTTTTTTTTAAATAGAAGAAAATAATTTGAAATAAAACAGATAAAAAAATGATATTTTTTGAATTAAGACGAATAGAGTAATTTTTTTAAATAATTATCATTAATAAATAAAGTAAAAAATTTTAAAGAATATAACATAGAAAGAAAGAAAATCTATTTTAGAATAAACATTCAAAATATAATATTAAATGTTTATACATTCCAATATGTAACTTTACAATCTCCACTAATTCCACAATATTACCTCAAATACTGTATTCTAAGTGTGTTTGTTTGGGGGGGTTTGTATTTTGGATTGAGATTTGAATAGTAAAAATTTTAAATTTGAATAGTTGTATGATGTGATATAAATAGGAGTTGATGTGAGGTTTTGAATATAAAATTAATTTTTAGTATAATATAAAAAATAAAAAATAGGTGTTTAATTTGATATTTTTTGAGAGAAAATTTTGGATGAATAATAGAATTTTGACAAAATCCTACAAATGAACACACCCTTATATAAACATTCATTTTAATTAGATGAATTTCATTATAATACAATTATTTCGTATTATAATTTTTATTATATTACCGATTTTGATCAATTTTATTTGTAATAAAAAAAACCCAACATATATATTATTTTCTATCCAAATTTTCCGGATTTCATTATAATATAACTATTTAACAATTTTTTTTACAAATATATCAAATCTAACATTCCTTTTTTAAATATTATATTAAAAATTAATTTTACATTCAAAATATGTTAGGCTACCTATTTATCTCATATCATTGAATTATTTTAATTTAAACTTTTTACTAACTTTTAGTAACAATAGCTCCTCTTACTAAAATTAGCCATTGATGTGGCCATTTTAGTAATATCGATTCTTCAAAGCTCCAGGACCCGAAGGTGCACAAAACCCGATCTGAGGCGATCACACACATAATGTTGTGGGTCCTACACAATAAATATGTCTGGCCTTGAGCTCCTGGGTCTCCGCAAAATTATATTCAAAACTCTAAATTCAAAAAATGACCTTAATAAGTACACATGTCCATCTCCAAAAACGACACCGTTACACGTCACACCGTTTTGAATTTTAAAAATAAAAATAAATAAATTTCTAAAAGATTTCTACGGCAGAGTTCCTCAGAACCGACTCGTAGAATTAATTTCCTCGATCTTAATTTTCCTTCCTTATAAAACCCTAATCCCCAAATCGGAACCCTACTTACCAAGATTCCTCAATTTTAAAGCCCTACTGGGGTGGATTGGTTTCATTGCAATTGTTTTCTTTTTTCTTGTTGTTCACTGTTTTCGAGGTTTGAATTCACAAGTCCCGAATCGATTGGAGTAATGATACAGATTTGTAATGGAGGGAGGCAGCGTTAGAATGAACAATGTGGAAGGTGACCGAGAAGATTGCAGCTCTGGCAATGGACGCCCGCCGATTCCGAACTCGCTGGGCGGCAGAGGGGACTGCCGACACTGCGTGACCTCTGACGGCACGCCGCCTTTGTCTACCAGAACCCTTGTTCGACACCCATCTTTGGTAATTAATTCTGATTTTACTCCTTCCTCGATTCTGGTCTACGTTGTTTAGAAGATGCGAGAATCGCATGTGTATGATGTTATTGTTGTTTGGGACTATAAATCTGAGCATTAGCTAGGTTTTAAAGGGCATTAACTTAGTATCGATGCAAGGGAGTTTGAAAGTGAGATTGAGTGCAAAACTTTAAATGCCAGATTTGTTATCACTTAAATTGTATGCAGAACTTTAAATGCTAGTTGGGCAACAAGATGGGGTTATAGTGTCAGAATATATTGTTAAAATAAAGCACTCTTAGTTAAAGCAACGAGTCATGGAATGTTTGACTCTGCAAGTGCTCAATCACTTTATATTTCTAAACTAAATATTTCATTCATTTATGACGGATTTTCTGCTCTGCCATTTTTAAGTAGTCACTTTTTTTTAGCATCGTTGCCTGAAAATGGTTGGCAGTTGGCAGGGAAAGAGATTTGTGGAGCCTTTATTTGTGAACTTTTCTTATAATTAATTGATAATTCTGTGCATGGGATACCTTTGCTTATTTTATTGTTAACAATGAAACCACAATATTTGATTTCTGGTTTCTATTGGTGTATATGTGTTCTTGATTTGTAAATTTTTTATGGGCCAGTTGGATTCCAATTTAACTCGAGTTTTGCAGGTGAAAGTGAGATCCGCAGATATCTCAACGGAACCAACATCGACTATTCGTGATGATGATGCTGAATACATGCCCCTGCTACGGTCAGGAGCTTGGGCAGACATTGGTTCTCGCTCGAGCATGGAGGATGTCCATGTTTATACAGACAACTTGATGGATGATTATGGATTTAATATTCCAACTGAAAGCCCTAGTGCATTCTATGGGGTAAATCTTCTCTTCAATCCATTTAACACCGCCATGATGTTTTATTTTCCTGCTTCCATGTACATGTTGTGACTGTTGTTTATAATCCCGACTCCTGACTGCATAATTATTTGAACTATAGATCTGGCCATAGTCTGGTATTTAATGTCTCTTTTTCTTCTGTAGTTTGCTTATAACTAGTATGAATACATCTAAATAAACCTGATGTCAGAACCACAGTGTTTGGATTTGATAGGGAATCTATGGGTTTCTACATTGTCTTGAAAACATTTTGTGCTGTATTCCTTGATTGCAGAGGCCTCTACTAAATAATTTAAAAATGAGTATTGAATAAAGAAATCAACTGTTCTTCAACTGGGAAATATTTTATATGCATACATAATGTTTTATAGTTTCTTGTTGCATTCTAAATTGGATTTTGATTGTGCATGGTTTTTCGTAGCTGTGTTTTTTAGCTGTGTTTTTTAATGTTTCAGATTCATTCATTTATTTGTCAGATAAATCTTATAACACTTCAGATAAAATTTGTCATGAGTAGCCATTATGTGTCTGTGTGTATATGTATGTCAGTAGATTCGAGTTTCATGCGTTTGAGAAGCTCAATGCTGCTAGTTAAATGGTCAAGTTAGTGTGTAAATTAATGTCAACAGAACTGAGAAAATTTTGGATGTTCCCTTGATGAATCTGTCAATTATTTTGCTAGACAATTAGCTACTCAATATATTGTGTTTCCCCCCTTAACTCAAATCTTTAATCCGGCTCAGGTGTTTGATGGACATGGAGGAAAGCATGCTGCAGACTTTGCAGGCTACCATTTACCAAGGTTCATTTTTGAGGGTGAAGGTTTCTCCCAGGATATTGAGCGAGTTATTGCATCAGCATTTTTACAGACAGATACTGCTTTTGCAGAAGCCTGCACCTTGGATGCAGATCTTGCTTCTGGTACTACTGCTTTGGCTGCTATTGTAATGGGAAGGTCAGTGCACTGTATTTGTCCAAGTTTTTTCTGTGGATTTCATAGTGCGAAGAAGTGTTGAAAACACAAATAAACAAAGCCTTAGGTTTTTGGTTTGTACAATTTTGCAATCCAAAGCTCTCTTGCTACTAATATCAGGAAATTAGACTCTTCCAAGAAAAAGTATTTCTCCCATGAGAGTTGGTTAATATAGTTTCTAATAATCTAATCTCTCTACACAGCTCACTGGTGGTGGCCAATGCTGGAGATTGCAGAGCCGTCCTTTCCCGTCGGGGCAAAGCAATTGAGATGTCAAGAGATCATAAACCTGTTTCGTTGAAGGAAAAGAGACGAATTGAAGCCTCTGGTGGTTACGTGTACGATGGTTATCTCAATGGACAGCTTAATGTAGCCCGTGCTTTAGGAGACTGGCATATGGAAGGATTGAAAGGTCCTGATGGCGGCCCCCTAACTGCAGACCCGGAAGTCATGAGCACAAGACTTACCAAAGATGACGAGTTCCTAATCCTTGGCTGTGATGGGCTATGGGATGTCTTCATGAGCCAAAATGCTGTGGACTTTGCTCGTAGGAGGCTGCAGGAGCACAATGATCCAGTGATGTGCAGCAAGGATCTCGTCAATGAGGCTTTGAAACGAAAGAGTGGGGACAACTTATCAGTTGTGGTTGTGTGCTTCCAGCCACATCCACCTCCCAACTTGGTCGCCCCACGAGGAAGAGTACACCGGAGCATTTCTGCTGAAGGGCTGAAGGAATTACAGAGCTTCTTGAATGACTTAAACAACTGAGATGGTGATGCGATGAAGGCTTGTAAACTCTTTTATCCTCTGTTTGTCATAGCTATCAATTTGTTACTAATTTTCCCAACCTTTATCTATCCATTCTTGCTTGTCATTGAGAGGAGATGTAGTTTCTAGTTGTAACATATGCGGCGCCACCACATTTTTTACTTTCTTCTTGTTCTTGTATTCTGCTAATTATGTCTCTGGTTAGGATTCCCTGTCTTTCGAACTTAGATGTTACTACTATTGACCAGCTTTAATTTGGGGTATATTTTGTGCTTGTATAACCTACATGTTATGATACAGCATTTTGCTAGGATGGTTGCTTTTATTGTATTGCTTTATGTAAAGTCTTGAGGATTGCTTGATGAGTGCCAAGAATGGCCTCAAATTCTGTTTTTCTATCTGGAACAGGCTTACAGAGGACAATAGTACTTGAAGGTCTTACTAACAATATATTATACAGTATACAATACTCTGTTTGTTAAGTGTGTGCAGGGCTCTTATCTTTTCTGGAAGTTAAACGTCCTGATAGAGAATCCAAAAGTGAAGGCAAACAGCACAGATATCCCGACATGGATTACTGCCACATATCCCACAAAGTCATGCCTGAACCCAAAGTACTGTCTTACAAATTCTCCCACTGTTTCATCGTCTTCTTCAAATTGAGTTTGTATGTCTCCAAACTGTGAGGCAACCAATCCATACAATGTCCAAGCAATGGGACAGACGTAATAGTACCATCTCCACCACACTGGGATTCTCTGCAAGAGAATGAACAGGTAAGCCACAATTCATGCCACTAATACACATTTGTTGTCATAAAAAAATATATATATATATATACATTTGTTGAAATTCTGCAGGGGGCTCACCGGTTTAGGGATGATGAATCCGGAGAAGAGGTTCCATATCGAATAGAATGCAGATGAGATGATGGCGGCTATGTTGTGGTTGGGTGTTACAGCCACAGTCATCATTCCGTACAGAGTGAAGTAGAGCAAGGTGAAGTACATGAAAAACAGGTACCAAAAGAACTTTGCGGCAGTCCATTCGAAACCAACCATTGCGTACACTATGATGCCGTATGTTAGTGTCTGAACTAGAAGGTTTGGTATTTCTACCAGGGCCTGGCAGAAGGTGATGATTTATTGATATCAGGCATTAGGTGTTCTCTTTTATAGTTTTATGGTTCGCATAGATTATGGAATTACCTGTCCGAAGGCGTAAGGCAATGCTGAATACATCCCTGCCGCTCTTTCTCTGTAAAACACTGTTCTCTCAATGGCGACAACTGGTTGGACAGATGTTGCATTTTGTACACCAAGAAATAGAACCGCAGCATACATGGAGCCCATTGCATTGAAAATATCTTGCTTCCTTTTCCTGCATTTTCGCATACAGTTATTGTCATGTTCTCTATCACTCTTAAAACATTTCTGACTGCTCCACAGGAAATGAATATGCAATTCTAACCTTTTGGAGCCAAGATCCCAAAATATAGTTCCAAACATCACAGCTATGAACACTGTAAATAGCAGCCTGACAGCTGTGTATGGAGGGTTTCTCCAGTATGACCAAGTCTGTTTCCATAGGCATGCCATGCACTGTGTCCAGAAGGATTGGGAATAGGGAGTTGAGAAGTATAGATCTTTTGTACCTGGAGCAGGTACGCTCAGCTCCTTGATCAGGGCCTTGTTTCTCCTGAATTATTTCCCAAGATTTATCCTATGTTGTTATTCCAACGCTTGCTTGTTTAGTAAATTATATTATTAGGACTATCAGCATACCTGTAAAGTTCCGAGTTTCTGTACAGCTGAGCAAAATCAATACCTAGAGCTGCTTCTTGTGCTGTTGAAGTTATTTCCAGCATCCATGTGGCTGGATTATATCCATCTTTAATTTTCTCGACTCCATCTATTCCCTGTCAAAAGAATGTTCAATATTTTGCATGGATTTGGGACTTTTCGAAAGAGCTTTGAAATGTTTACTAACCTCAAAGTATTTAATGAGCTGAAAAGAATGTCGACCTAAAGGACCAACATATATTTCTTCCCCTCCTCGTTTTAGCAGCAGCAGCTGCAGTTAGTTGTCATGCCTTATTTAGGTTTTTTGCAGGTGACAAGTTTGATGAAACTTTGAAGATGTAGGATACGTACCTCATCAAAGGCATCAAAGATATCGATGCTGGGTTGATGTATGGTGCAGACCACAGTTCGACCTGTATCAACTGTGTTCCTCACTGTTCTCATTACAATTGCAGCAGCTCTAGCATCCAGCCCAGATGTTGGCTCATCCATGAATATAATAGAAGGATTGGCCACAAGCTCAACTGCAATGGTCAATCGCTTTCGCTGCTCAGTTGAAAGACCATTCACACCAGGCAAGCCCACAAGTGCGTCTCTCAATGGTGTTAGCTCGACAAGATCCATGACCTCTTCAATGAACATCTGCAATTTAGTTTATTTGTTGACATTAGTTGACTTATGTATCAGTCACTTTTGTAATCGATTTGATGATGAGCAGGAAGCACCTTCCGAGTAGCAGTGTCAACTTCAGGAGGCAAGCGAAGCCATGCAGAAAACTTTACGGATTCAAAAACCGTGACATGAGGTGAGTGGATATCTGTTTGCTCACAGTATCCTGCTATGCGTGCAAATGTTTCTTGCTTCTTTGGGTATCCTGATATTGTTATTGTCCCATCAATATATCCACCTGTTTTTCTACCTGCCAATACGTCCATTAGAGTAGTCTTTCCAGCCCCGCTTATTCCCATCAGTGCTGTCAGAACTCCTGGCCTGAAAGCACCCGTTACACCTTTCAAAAGCTCTAGACGATCCTCTTGAACCCCTTGAGCTTTCATTTCCTGCAGGCAAGAACATGCTTTAAATAGTTTCAACTAACCATTACAAAAACAAAATGATTTTAGTATTTTACCTGTGGCATGTCAACTGAATAATGGATTTCATCAAATGTGATCGAAAGAGGCTCAAAGGGTAGTATCATTCCTCTTTTCTTATTTGGATTAGCAGTAGATGACATAGTTCTTGACGATAAGCTCCTGTGAGAATTGCTTTCTCTTCCTGTACATGCATCGATTTTAGTTAGTTCCCACTACTTCGATTAATGATTAGTCATAACCAGGGGCTTCATTACAGGATGATAACTTACTAGAAATCCCTCCTCTTGATGACATTTCAATAGCTTCTCTTTTGCTGGAAAGTCGCTCTGCTATAGCTTCTTTTGATAGAATAGTTTGAGGCTTCCCAAACGCTGCATATCATTAAACCAGCTTTTTCTTATTTTGTTCTTGAAGTGATCATTATACTGAATCATGCTAGTACAGTATAAGGCATACTCACGGTTGAGATAAGTTAAAGCCAGGGTCACTAGGTAATTGAATAGGAACGTATATCCGATGAGTGCCCCTACTCCTATCCAATACCATCGTGCTTCTGGGAAGATCCCTCGAGCTTTTAAAACTGACTTACCTAATGTTTCTGTTGAGCCAGGTGGAACCTGCAATGCATTGAGGTTAGTTTAGCTTAACTTAGTTGTGTCAAGAGTATATGTCAAATAGATTCTTACAAAGTTCCAACTCTTTCCAAGAAACTCATTTACTGCAATGGCGTTCTGTGCATACATCAAAGGTGAGAACCAATATCCCCAAATCCACCATGCTTTGACATCATCTGATAGACAAGTAGCCGTTGCTTATTGATTTATTTCATGACAAATAGCATAGCACTGCATGTGTTTAAGGTCTTTATATAGTTATTGCTATACCTCGTGATAAAATGAATCCACCCAAGACAAATATAGTGAGCATTGCACATGATCCAAATGTGTTTGCAACTATGACGTTTCTTCCTAGAGCTGCCACTAGACGAAACAGCCCGGATGACATTTGGTGGATACATATGAACAGGAGGAGTTGCCTGAAAAACCTGAAAGCCACAAATGAGAGATTATCTTAGGAGACAAAAGGAGTGGTGATTCTTGGACTTTTTGAGAATTAGAACATGCAATACCTTTCGGGATCTGAATCATATCCCGTGGTATAATAAGTTAACACCAACCAAACAATGACTTCCGCTAGTGTAACAGGAATCTTAAGGACCCATGAAGGCAATGAATACGCCCATGGAGGGAAGAAAAGAAGGTCCCGTTGCTTGTAAAAGACTGGAAGCTTCAAAATACTGAGAGCAAGCTCCGAGAAGCCGTTGAACATAACTATTAGAAGGGCAAAAAATAGAGCACCCATGTAAATCCCACCGTCTGCTTCAGTTCTCTTATGCATTTCTGTCCTTAGAAATACCGTCATGGATAGGCTAGCCATTAGGATTAGCTGAAAAAAGAAAGAAAAGAATAGCAGCTAGCTGAAACATGAATCTTGCATGACATTGTTAATTGAGGGTCTCAAATTCTTGTGTGAGCATCTTACTTGCATCATCTTGAATACGTAAACGAACGAGTTCCTCTTCATCAGCAGGAATTCTCTAGCTACGCAGGCTTTAAGGAGTTCTTTTTTGCTAACACCATATTTGTCTGTTGTCAGGGCATCAGGGTGACTCTTTTTCTTGTCGAAAGGAGCAGCAAGCTCATCTCCAAGCTTGCGTCCAACATGGAAAGATAAAAATGCTTCTGAGAATTCATTGACGGAAACATAGCTGTAAGGTTCATCTCTGTGCATCCAATATTGTTCTTGATCCTTCTTTGATGTTACCTGAATGGTTGCGGTTCATTTCATATTTGCTCTTTTAATGTTAACACATAAGAGGCAATTGGTGGGAAAGCATGTTGAGCTTACCTCTTGCAGAAAGTCTGCTACACCTTTCCTCTCAGGACATCTGAATCCCATGTGCTCGAAGAACTCCAGCACATTTTCACGGGGCCCTTGGTAGACTATCTGACCATCAGACAAAAGGACTATATCATCAAATAAGTCATATGTTTCTGGTGCAGGCTGCAGGAGGGAGATAATTGCTGTTCCTTGTAGAATGTGGATGGATTGCCTTATCGAATTTACTATCTGAAAAGTTGTCGAGCTGTCCAAACCAGTTGATATTTCATCCATAAACAATGCTCTAGCAGGTCCAACCATCATTTCCCCTGAATCACATTGAAATTATATCATATATTCTCACAAGTTCTCTAGTTCCATGCATGACCGATCACTAAGGCTTAAACATTATACCTGTTGTAAGTCTCTTCTTCTGACCACCAGAAATCCCGCGAACCATTTCATCACCAACCAAAGTATCCGCACATACCTCAAGCCCCAAGATCTGTCATGAAAGATACAGAGTGATTTGAATGTCCACATATGACAATGTCTATTGAGTAAGTCATTACCTTGAGTATATAATCTGTTACAACGCTTTCTTCCTGACCTTCGATTGATGATGCCTGCACACAGAATGAAGACAATGCATTGACTTGGCTAGGAACTGATGGAATATAAGATGAATTGTAAGATTGGCAGTCAGGTGGTCAGACGAACCTTCATGAACATATCAATATCGGGGTCAGGCTTAATGTTTGCTTCCTTTTCTCTCCTCGAAAGTTCAGCCAGCATTTCTGTACGTTTAAATGAACCAATGATTTTATGGTAATCTGATTAGCTATGGCTTTACTTCAACAGATTGAAAGAATGAAATTTTTACTAACCATATCGTGCCCCGACTCCTTGACATCTTGCTGAAAAGGCCAGTGTTTCTCTTACAGTCATCTCACCTATGTGCAGGTCATGCTGACTTATGTAAGCTGACGTCCTCTGGGGTACAAACTCGTGCATCTCGTGGCCGTTGTAAGTTACTCTCCCTGAAACCTGCCAGCAATTTCAGATATAGAAATGGTTGCTTATCTTTACTGTGACATTCTGATTGCCTGAGAAGGATCTCTTATAGATTTTTTTTACCTTTAACTCTGGATCGAGTTTTCCGGCCAAGGCTAACAGCAACGTTGTCTTTCCAGAGCTCGGTGGCCCCAAAAGCAGCGTCATTCTGAAAAAGATAGGGAAAGATTGATTCTTTGCTATTATCCATAAACATCATGTGTATCATGGATCAAAAGTTTTTTTTTTTTCAAGTTAGGACAACTAATTTCTGTGTGCTGCTAACCTGCCAGGCTTGATGATTCCACTGAGATCATGAAGGATTGGAAACGGCTTCTTCCGACTTGGAAGAATTCGAAGGTAACTCAGAAATCCCTGCTCGATTAATCAATAAGGTAAGAGAGACATTCCAATCCATAACATTTATGTTCAATTATCTTCCATTAATGTTTTTGTGTGTGGTGAATCACCTCAAGGATGTTCACTATGAAATTGAACACAGTTGGCAGAGCTCTTCCGCCAACGTAAGCTTCTGCATCGATGTTCAAGTGCTCGAACCTCACCTCGATCTTAGGAAGATCAAGTCCGACTCTGATGTTTACCAAAGGTTAGTCTCAACATCAATTAAACCACTCTCTATCAAATGCAGCATGTTTATATGTATCTATCTATGTACGTATATATTAGATAAACACCTCTGAATTCGTTCCTTGAGCTTTAGGAGGAACCTCTCATTGCCTTCCTCAGCAATCTTCATCAGCCTCTCCACAAGATTCCTCCTTTCCACCAATCCAAGGCTCCTTATATCCACCTCCCGCGGCTTCCCCTCTTCGCCGGTGAGTATACCTCTTGTAATGCGAAGATTGGTCGGGAGTTTCTCCAGTGCTGCCCACTTCAGCGCCTCTTCGTCATTGTCCTCCATAGATGACCTTGAAAACACTTCCATCCCTGTGTTCCTCCACACATTTGAACTGCTGAACCGTGTGCTCATACCTCCTCCAAAAATATCTCCACCCTCCATTTCTTTTTCTGCAGCCTAGCTACTTCATGAAACACAGAGCTTTGGATTATGGAATCAATGGAGGGTACTGCATTGGACGACAGGTATGTATCTTTAATTTTGTGCTGCCTGCCTGCCTCTGTTTTGGGACAATTTATATTTATACAGCAAGTCTGGAAATGAACATGAAATCTTATCTGTCGTTATGTGAGAGATGATTCCCAGAAGGATTTTGATTCCCTTTGCTGCAATATTATAACACTATACGCATGATAATATGAAATCACACACAAGGTCAAATTTTTATATGCTATTATTGTTTTATTTTATTTTATTGGAGTTAGTTTTTTATTTGGGTTTGAGCCTTTGAGGTCAGGTTTGATGTCATACAAATTCAAAGCCACTGAGAATATGCTCTTCTGCCTCAATAATCTCAAATTTCTTTAATGGTTCTGTTTTGATTTGCTTCTATGGGGACTTTAAAGTATAGACATTTCACCTAATTCTTTTCATTTATTGTTTTTGTTTTATTTAATTTTTATCCAATTATTGTTTGCATTTGAAAATGACACACACTTTGGTTATGTAGCTGCAATATTATCTTCCCTTTTGTTCATATGAAGCAATGTTTTGACCTCTTGACAAGGATTGAAGTGCCCTTTTCTGTTATTTTTACCTGCTTTTTACCTATTGGGAAGTGTGACAATGAATCAACTATGAATAAATTGCAAGTGGTTACATAGCTGTATCATATTTGGAGGGTGCAAATTTATTTACGTTTGAATTAAGGTAGAAGTACTTTGGGTGCATTATTACATTTTATTTTATTTTATTTTTTTTGAAGTATTTTGAAATTTTGAATTTGTTTAAAAAGTGGCAAGAAATTAGGGGTGTTTATATAACATTTTTAGAAGTTTGTGAGAATGTGACGTTATATTTTGTAAGAGAATATTTATTTGATGTAATAGTGTTAAAACTTTCTGCAAACGAGTTAGGTGTTTGACATGATATAAATTGATTTAGAGTGTAATAATTTAAATAAATTATGTATTTTGATGTGATTTTTTATTAAAGAAATTGTTGATAAATGGGATTTAAATTTGCTTTATATTGATAAGCAGTTGTAAAGATTTGTTGATTTTGTAGGGTGGAGTATTTGTTGGGGGAAGTAGCAAGCAGCACATGAATTTCTGGGATGATTCTTCGTTGGAGTTATTGTTGGCAATAATTTGTTACGAATTTGTAGGGATATGTTCAGTAAGGTAATCTCTATTTCCAGATTTTATATTTATATTTTATATTGTCTCTGCGTCACAACCTCACATGGTTTGCTTCTCCTTGGGTTTCTCTGTCTTGATTACAATTAAGGGCTTGTTTGGTTTAACTTATATTATATATATATATATATGTGTGTGTTTTTGGATTTTGATATTTTTTTCCTGAGTCTGGTTAGTGTATGCTTGTTAGTTCAAATGATAGCACATAAAAAATAATCCGACATCATACGATTTATGTTAACACAAGACATTTTGTATTAACTAATTCAATTGAAATTATGTGCTCAAAGTTTATGTTAGAACGAATATATGTTCGAATTCAATTGTAGCTAGAGCTGTTGAACAAACTGAGTAGCTTTCGAGTCAAACTCGATTCGGATAGTTAACAATTCGATTTCAGTTGTTTGTTTTTAGAGATAAATAAGTCTGAGTTCAAGTTCGAAAGTTATTATTTTCTATGAACGAGTTGAGCTCGAGTTCAATTTGCAAGTAGCTCAAATTATATTATTTTATATATGAATATATATATATAATTTTTTATATTAAAAATTGTATCTATTAGTAAAATTTGAATATTTTACCATCTCCGTCCGGTATTAAGGGTCTTATTTATTTTTGCGTGTTAATATTTGAAAATTAATTAGTATATCGAAATATAGTACAAATTAAAAAAAAAAATTGGGCACATACTTCAATTAGTGTCTTTTAATACTAATACGGTGTTTGTATAAAAAATTATAAAATTATAAAAATATTTTTAATACAATAACATCGTGAGCTTTTGTGCAGGACGGAGACAGAATATAATAAATTATAAATAAAATAAAATATATTTAATTTATATGTTAAAAAAAATATATCAAATATATATATAATTCGAACCAAACTCGAATTTGACTTTGAGCCTTATGAGTTGATCTCAATGTTGAATTTGAGCCTACGAGCTCGAGCCATTATTTTGAATTTTGAGGTGCCTGGAAATAATAGGTGCAGACGGAAATGTAATGATTTAAAATGAAAAATAAATGATACTTTCTCCGTTTCAAAAAAATTATCTTGTTTTTCTATTTTTGTTCGTCCCAAAATAATTGTTATGATTTTTTATTTTACAATAAAATTATTTCTACTTTTCAAATACTACTGATAATTATTATTCTAACTTATTTTTTAAAACTCTTCAAAAAAACAAAGATATTTTAGACATTTAAATTCTACTTTTTACTCTGCCACAACGACTCTTTTAGGACGAATGTAGTATATATTGTAATTTGATTGGTGAAGTATTCAAGGGATTGGAGTTGGGGATGGCAAGCCAAAAACTTAACTACCAAACTACGTTTTGATTATTGTTTTTATTTTAAAAATTAATTTTTTGTACGTAATTTTAGAAATATTAGTATTATATTGAAATATAGTAGGAATAAAGTAGAAATGACTAAAATAACCTTATTAGTATGTGTGATATAAATGTAATGATATTTGTGTAATATATTGTAAGTTTTAAGAGTATTCGTAACGTTAGGTAGATAGTACAATTACTAAAAAAAAATAAAATAGATATTTTGTTATGGTACAGACTAAAATAGAATAATAGATATTTTGTTACGGGATGGATGGAATATTAATTTTAAAATTTGATCGGATCGATGGTCCGACCTTTATGAACTCGGACACGGCCTGGTTCATTAGTGTGTCGGATTAAGCAAAGCCCGAAAGATTTTGAATATATATTTTTTTTAGGGCCAAACACGATTTTTTAATTAAAGGTTACTCTTTCTCTTTCCTAAATATAGATTATTGGCGGTGGAATTGATTGTTTATTATTATTATTATTATTATTATTATTATTATTTAATGATCAAAGTTTGCATTAATTATGCAAGTTGGGAATTAGAACCCTTTTTCAGTGGTGCTGCTGCTTTTAATTAAGTTGTAAGTATGACTTATATATATATATATATATTATAGAGTGACAAATGATTGAGAATTTGAGTCCTCTTTCCTAATTTTGTTCCTTAGTTGAAGAGAATCTTGTCAAGAAAAAACTAATTAGATGCTTAACAAAATATTATATAGTATAAAATAACTAGATTATTAAATAATACTTCTTCCGTTTCAATTTACTGTATTATTTTACTATTTTTATATGTCCAATTCAAAATTATCTATTTTAAATTATAATAAAAATAATTATATTTAAATATCAAAATATCTTTAATTTTTATAAAAATATTTATTTTATTTGTACTCTCAAAAGCAAAATTATAGAAATCAACTTACATATTTTTACTAATAATAAAATATTATTTTTTTAATTTATTATAAGAAAACAAAAGGTTAGTTGAGATGGAAGTTCATTTTATCTAAAATTATTAAAATTAAAAAGAATAAAACATTAGATAGTGATCTTTTAAAATCTAGTAAAAGTTAAAATTATTAGTGTCTTATACTTTTTTTCATATCAATATTTTTGTATTTATTTTTGGCTTTTTTTTTTTTTTTAAAAAAAAAGTTGTATATAATTTTAATTATTTTTATTTTGGCATCTGTCTTGTTCTTATGTGTTTATTTGAAATAATTTTTTTAAATTTTATTTAGATTAGTAAAAATAAAAATAAAATATATGAATGAAGGAAAATTTATAAAAATATTGGGACAAGTTAAAAAAAAAAAAAAAAAAAAAAAAAAACATGTCAATTCATTCTAGGTTCAAATTTTTTTACATTGATTTCTTTTTTTTTTTTTTAAATTTCACATCATCTTTACAATTTATTATATAAATATATCAAATCAAAATTCTAATCAAAGTAGCTTAGTGATTAAGTTCATATGGATTCAATCAAGAGACTTTTCTAGTTGTTATGAAACATATCAATGATTTAAGATCCCACAATTATGTAACAATAAGGTCTATTTGGTTCGAATTTGAATATTAGTTTAAATAATATTTATTATGATATTTTATAACAAAATAATAATAATATTTCTATTAAAAATCGTACGAATTAAATAGTACAAAATTTTGATCCGAGGAACAAACCAAACAAACGCTTGAATCTATGTGTAATACAACAACTTTGTTGAGCTTGACATCGCGTAGTTTCGTTACGTAACTATTTTAATTTTATTTATAAAATCATTCGATATGATGTTTTTTCTTTGATTATGCATGTTTGGCATATAAATGTAAAATGTGTTTGCAAATTCATCTTTTGCTCAATAAATATTATTCTTTTCATCCGTTATAATTATATCAGATTTTTTTTGGATGTTTGTTAAATGTATATACTCCCTCCGTCCACTCATAAAGTATACAATTATTTTTGGCACGGTGTTTAAAAAATAATAATATTTTAATTATAGTGGGTAGTTAAAAGTAGTGTAATGACATTTTTGCTCTTATATTTTTTTGGTGTAAAAGTAATGATGTGATGTAAAGTAAGAGTATTTGTGGAAAAAAGTAAGGTATTTAATGAAATATTTACTTTGTAATTGGACGTCCCAAAATAGAAATATGTATACTTTCTAACTGGACGGAGGGAGTACAATCTATACTTATATACAATCTATTTATAGTAAATAATTTTATTTATTCATTATTTTATTATCCTAATTTTAATAAATAATAATAATTTTTTCATTATTTTTTCTATCATATCATCTTTTTAATAATTCATTAATAACTTATCATATCATCTTTTTATCTACTCCACTTGTACATTATTACTCCCTCCGTCCCTTGACAATCTATTTATTTTTTCATTTTCGTCTGTCCTATAACAAAGTATCAATTTTCTTTTAGTAACTGTATTATCTACCTAACATTACAAATACCATTCCAATTTACAATATATTACACAAATGTCATTTTCTTTATATCATACAATACTAATAAGAGCAATTTAGTCTTTTTATCTTTACTTCTACTATATTCCAATATAATACTAATATTCATAAAATTCGGTGCAAAAAATAAATGAATATATAGATACAGAACGGATGGAGTATATTACTTTCTTCCTCTCATATAATAAGCAGCATTTTAGTTTTGACACAAGAATTTAAGGGTGTGTTTGTTTGGGAGATTGGATTTTAAATCCACTATTCATCCTATGTTTTTCCCAAAAAAACATCAAATCAAACACCTATTTTTTATTTTTTTTATATTATACTAAAAATCAATTTTACATTCAAAACATCACATCAACACTTATTCATATCACATCATACAACTATTCAAATTCAAATTTTTACTATTTAAATCCCAATTCAAAATCCAAACCCCCAAACAAACACATCCTAGTGGAATAAAGTGGAAATCAAGTAATGTAATTAGCGAGAAAAATTAATATATATATTAATATATATTTTTGTGTGGTATGATAGAATAAAGTGTTTTAATTATCTTTTACTTTGAAGATGCTGCAGAATATAGGAAATATACCAAAATAAAAAATATTACTCCCTCCGTCATGCAAATGTATGTTCATTTGATCGGACATGAGTTTTAATAAAAATGAGTAGTAATTGTTAATTTTTCTTTTTATAGTAAAAAAAAGTACAAAAATGTAATGATTTTTTACTTAAATAATTAAACGAGAATGTATTTCAATGAGCTAAAAAGAAAAATGAGCATAAATTTGAATGACATACGAAGTACATAATATGTGAAACAAAATAAGTACTATTTTTTAATTTTTGTATTCAAACAAAATGATGTATAATTAACCGGGACAAAAAAGTAGTTTATTTTTAAGATAAAAATACTCTAAATAACTAGAAATAATTAGATAGGAAATTACTTGCATTATTGTGTTTATCAAGAATTATTTCAAGATAGTGATATATAATAAGTACTTTTTATCATTTAAATTTACACTAATTTTTATTATTATCATTAAAAATAATCTCCTTTCTCTTATTATATATATTTATATATTTGTCATTTATATAATTTATTTTTCCTATAATTAAGCATGAGAAGGTAGTAAGAATTATTTAGTTTTTTCATAATTAATTTTTGTTATTGTTTATTCTCCATAACATACTTATATTCCTATCAAACATTATATTAAATACACATTTTATTAAAAAATAATATATAAATAATATTTTTATTCAATTGTCGAAATGCCTTAAAAAAAAAAAAAAACTCGAGTAAATAAATTTGTCGTAATTTTCAATCTAATCATTTAATTGATAATAATGGTTAATTTTAAATGTATTCTTCTGAAATTTGACTTTTATATTTTTAAATTTACACATTTATATATATATATATATATATATAAGAATATTATATCTTCATATAAAACAACATATTCAAACTACTTCCTAAACCAAAATAAAAATAAAAATCCAAAAAATCCAAAAAATATATCTTTTTATCACCATTATACATAAATACATATGTATTTTTATTCATATAAAATAAAGTAATAAAAAATAAAAATATTTTATAATTCAATTAAAAGTATCATGCACTCCATGTCTCAGATTCCTCTTAGGAAGTCAAGGTGTGCATGAACAATTCTTTCTTGATTTTTTTTTTTTTTTTTCAATTGTACTTGTAATTATATTTTAATATTTGATTTTATTTAAAATAACTATTAAATATAAATTAGGAGGAGACTTTTTATAAGTTTTATGTAAAAAAATAAATTAGGAAAAATTCTTATTTGTCATACCTCACTTTTTAATACTGCTCTCGTCCTATAATTAGGTATCCTTCACATAATTTTAGAAATATTAGTATTATATTAAGACGTAGTAGGAATAAAGTCGAATTGACTAAAATAATTTTATTAGTATGATGTGATATAAAGGTAATGATATTTGTGTAATATATTGTAAGTTGTAAGGGTATTTGTAATGTTAGGCAGATAATACAATTACTAAAAAAAAATAGATACTTTGTTATAGAATAGACTAAAATAGAAAAATTGATACTTTGTTATGGGACTGGGGAATTATATTCCAACACACTAAATAAAAAATTGGAGCGTTTGTTTGTATTTTCAAATTTACTTTCATAATTCATAATAAAATATTTTATATATATTTTTTACACACTTAGAAAACGCTAGACTAAATTTTATTTAAAATTGAATACATCGTGTATAAGACTTTTACAATTAAAAAGAAATTACATTAAAGCAAATACTCTCTCCGTCCCAGATATCGTGTCTGCTACACTGTAGATACGATATTTTAGGAGGGGTGTAATTAGTAGATAATTAAAGATGTATTAGTAAAAATAATTATCTAATAATATAAATAATTATAAATTAAGATTAAGATAACTAATTAGTTTAATTAAAATTAAAAAAAATTAAAAATTTAAAATGAGATTAAAGTGTGTAATTATTTTCCAAAAAAAAGAAAGTGACATAGTATGTGGGACGGACAGAAACGACAACGTGGACATGGTATCTGGGACGGAGGGAGTATAAAACATCCAAAAACACATCCAAACAAATTAATATGTTACTTCCTCCGTCCTATTGGAATGGTGACATTTGTTTTTTACACATAAATTTTTTAATATTAGTATTATATTGGATTATAGTAAAAATGACAAAAATACCCCTATTAGTATGGTGTAATATAAAAGTAATGACATTTGTGTAATATATTGTAAGTTGAAAGGATATTTATTATGTTAGGTAAGTAGTATAATTACTAAATTAGGAAATTATAACCTTGTTTTGGGACGAACGGAAATAGAAAATAGTACCTCTCAGGGACGGAGGGAGTATTTAAGTTTAATACAGTTGTTAAATATTAATTTTTTAAAAAGTGTAAAAATAATAAAAATGGGAAATAGAGCAAACAAGTTTGGTTGGGGTCTGAAATTGATTTGAAATGAAATATTAATTTGAATTTTTGTTTATATAATATTTCCTCCGTTCCACTTACCATGTCCACATTTTCGTTTCTG
This sequence comes from Andrographis paniculata, assembly GCF_009805555.1. Lineage (NCBI taxonomy): Eukaryota > Viridiplantae > Streptophyta > Magnoliopsida > Lamiales > Acanthaceae > Andrographis > Andrographis paniculata. The sequence continues at coordinate 3,833,681 of NW_026137589.1, forward strand.
TCCGTCCCATATTCTATGTCACTTTTCTTTTTTGGAAAATAATTATACATTTTAATCTCATTTTAAATTTTTTAATTTAATATTTTTAAATTTTAATTAAATTAATTAGTTATCTTAATTTTAATATATAATTATTTATGTTATAGGATAATTATTTTTACTAATACATTTTTAATTATCTACTAATTATACTTACTCTAAATTCTAGTGTCTACGTTGACCCAGACATCCAACGTGGTACGGAGGTAGTAGTATTTTGATGTGATATTTTGTGAGATGAAATATTGTATTTTTATTGAAAAAAATAAATAATGTTTATTTCAGTTTCAAATATATATATATATATATATATAATTAAGGGTTTGTTTGTTTGGTGGATTTCTCCGGATTTATACTATTGACCAATTTCCTCCAAAAAAAACATCAAATCAAATACTTATTTTTTATATTATACTAAAATATAATTTTACATTCAAAACATCACATCAATACCTATGTATATCACATCATATCACTTTTAATTTAAAATTTTTACTATTTTAATCTCAACTTCAAATTCGAATCCCAAAACAAATTGTTATTATTATTTTATCTTCTATCAAAGTCATGAAGTAAATTATTTTTATTTTTATTTATAAAGAATTATATTAAATTTTAAATTTTATTTAAAAATATACACTTTTTGTTATTAATTTAGAGTGTTCACACACAATAAACACATTATATTATTAGGTAATATAATTTTGAACCCATTCTACTAATAAAATATCTAATTATTTCACATAAAAATACCAATCTATTCATTTAAACACACCTTTTTTTATTATTATTATTAAATATGAATCTTTACAATTCAACGATTTTATTCTATAAACAATACTTAATCCTAAATTATTTAAAATTAGATATTGATTAGTTTTTATTTAAATAATAATTTGATGTAATGTTTTGTGAAATAAAATACTCTCGTCATTGCATTTAATATTAAAAATATCTTTAGATTTTTATAATTTTTTTGCACAAATGTCATTGTAATAGTATTATAAGACACTAATATAAGTATTTTTGTCAATTTTATTTGATTTGTATTACGTTTCATATAATAATTAATATTCAAATATCAACACGTAAAATATAAATGAGAACTCTAAAAGTAATATTATATTTTTATTAAAAATAATATAAAATGAATAATATCAAAAATAGTAAAATAATAAACTTTATTTTATTTTTTAGTAAATATATAAATAGTAATTATATCTATTTTTATACCCAAAATGAGTATCTATTTATTCTCTCTACCACAAAAAAAAAAAAAATTATTTTCATCTTTTATCTTTTATATGTTATAAAAAAAAATTAATTTTTTTTTTTAACAAAAAAATCATACGACTCTGTTGTCACTTTTCACTTTTTTTAATATAAAAGTTAAAAAATACGCATTATATTAAAACTCGTGTAAAAAAATAAATGAGACTAATGAAAAAATATTTATTATGAAAATTTTGTTTTAAAATTGTATTTTAAGTAATTAATTAATTATTTATTTATTTCTGATTTGTACTTTTATACTCCATTATCTTTTAAAAATGTGCTTATTAGTATCTTTTTATTTTTTATAAATATTTTTATTTTTTTATTTAGTAAAAAATTATACTTCCTCCTAAATAATTTAAAAATAACATTTTTACCACATTCATCTGTTCCACTTTTAAAGTATCTATTTTTTATTTTATAAATAATTATTATATACTAATATTAAAATATTTTTAATTTGTATTTATATTACAAATATATTATTACACATACAATTATTTTATATATAAAGGCAAATGACAAAAATATCAAAATTTTTACACATTATTATTAACTAATAAAATACGGAGTATTATTTTTTACTATTATAAAATCCCACAATACCCTATTGAATTAGGACGGAAAAAATATTATTTTTTTTACTATAAAAAATAACATAAAGTACTATCAATTAAACCTAGTATATCAAAATCAGTGTCTACAAATTTTGAGTATATTTTTGTGAGACGAAAAAGAAATATATTATGTTATATTGAGGTTTAATTTTAATAGTATTTTATTCTATTATTCTTACAATTGTTTTTAAAAATATTTATATATATATAGCATATTAAAATCAAATTAATTTTCTATTATTTCTTACATTGCTCAATAAACTCTTTAAACTATTTTAATATATATATATATATAATATTTAATATATTTATAGTATAATGTAATAAATCTTTTATATATATTTCTTTTGATAAGTTTGGTAAAATTTTGGTTTGAGTTTGACATTAAAATAATGTTTGATACAATATTTTGTGAGAAAAAAAATGTATTTTTTTCGAAAAACACAGAGTTCAATAGTAAAATTTGGAAAATTTTAAGTAAAAAAATAATATGGTTGGATAATAAGTTGTTTACCTTCATCAAATATTAAATTATTTTTAATAAAAATATATTATTTTTTATAAAATATTTAAAAAATATATTAAAAATAAATATTTTAATAATACTTCTACAATTTTTAATAAATAACAATAAAAATAGGAAAATTTACAACATTAATAAAAATAATACCAGCCGAACACATATTTCAATAATCATTATAAAAATAACCACTAGTCAACATGAAATTAACTAATGTCGGTGCCTACAAATAAATGTGCCATCTAATCTTATATTATTGCAAATTAAATATGATATTATTATATTTATGCTATTAATATATAATATATTTGTAATAAATAATTTTATTTATCTAAAATTTTGTTATTTATATTTTAAAAATTAGTAAATAATTTGTTATTATTTTTTAATATATTCCACCGTATATATATTCTTGATTTCATACAACATTTTTATTTAAACTTTTATCTATTATATTTTTATATTAATTTATTATTATTATTATTATTTAATTTCAGTATTCAATCAAAATGATAGAATTATCGTAAATAGAGATAATACTATTTTAAATTTTCAAAACAAAAATTTAATAAATGTAGACTAATAAAATATTATTATATTTCATCTCAAACTATAATCATATTATTATCTATCAATTGTATCTTGAAAATTATTATAATTAATATATTTATATATTATTGATCATGCATAAATTAGTAGCATTTTAAATTTTACATTAGGATAAAATTAGAGCAAAAATAAAAAATAGTCCAATTGAAATTCTAAATTTTCACTTTTAGTCTCATTAAAAAAAAAAAAAAAAATGATCAAAACTAGTCCTATTAAAATACTTATTCATCAATTTTGATCATGGACAGTTAATTCGGATCCAACATGGACAGTAGGTCTGGTATGAAGGAATAAAAACACGGTGTGTTCTACAGAATACGCCCATGTTGGATCCGAATTAACTGCCCAGGATCAAAATTGATAAATAAGTGTTTTAATGGGACTAGTTTTGATAAATTTTTTTTGAATGAGACTAAAAATGAAAAATTAAGATTTTAATGTGACTATTTTTTATTTTTGCCTTAAATTATATAGAGAATAGAGAGTATTGCTTCATCACTTGTGGGCTTTTCTTTTCTTTGGGTTAAAATAAATTTTATATTTTCAACATTGGGCCTTCAATTTTTGGTAATGTATTTAATGAGTCTGTTCGCTTTGTATTTTTAAATTGATATACTCTGTCCGTCCCACAATGGGTGTCTCGGTCACAGTGGATACGAGAATTTAGAATAAGTGTAATTAGTAGGTAATTAATAATAAATTAGTGAAAATAATTAACCTATAATATAAATCATTATAGATTAAAATTAAGATAACTAATTAATTTAATTAAAATTAAAAAAAATTAAATTAGAAAATTTAAAATAAGATTAAGATGCGTAATTATTTTTTTTTTTAAAAAAAATGAGATGAGATGTGGGACGTAAACGGAAATATGGACATGGTAAATGGAACGGATGGAGTATTTTTTATATTTGATATAAAAATTGTTTAATTTTGTGATTGGATAAATTATATACTCACTCCGTCCCATATCTATATATTTATTTGTTTTTTTTCACGAAGTTTTAAAAATATTAATATTATATTGGGATAAAGTAGAAATAAATATAAAAAAAATAAATTAACCTTATTAGTACAATATAATATAAAGTAACTACATTTGTGTAATATATTGTAAATTGAAAAGGTATTTGTAACATTAGGTAGATAGTACAATTACTAAAAAAAAAATAAAAAATGAATACTTTGTTACTAGGCGACCAAAATGAAAAAATGGATAAATAGTTAAAGGATTGATGAAGTATATTATATATATTGTGTTAATATGTATATATTATTTTTTTTAATATTGAAAAAAAAAATTACTAATAAGGTACCATATTAACCCTAAATTGATTTGCGTTACAATAATTTTTTATCTACAATAATAAATTATTGTCAATTATGTAATCCGGTCATTGCTTGGTCGTACATGGGTGTGTTTATTTTGTATTTTTTTTTTTATAAATACATATATATATATATTTATGTAAAGTTTAAAGATAATTTCAGTAAAAAAAATTTAATATTTTGTGTTAAATTATTAATTTTTATGAGTAAATAATATATATACAATATATTTTGATCGTATATGTATACATTTTTTATATATTCTAATCGTACTATCTACGAATATAAAGTTAATTAACAAATCATGAATTTGTATTGAATTTGATATAATTTAATTGTATAATTTTTATTTTTTTTTGTTATGGTTTAAAGTTTGAAACTAAAAATGTAATAATTCAAAAAAAAAAATAATGAATAAATAAAATTGATGTGATATGATAATTTAATATTGACGTGGTGTTTTTGTTTTTTAAAAAAAATTATTTGGTAAAAGTATAAGATTTGTATTTTTTTTTTCTTTCAAAAGTTTTCCAATATATCTCATGTCAATTTTTTATTTTTATTTCTTAAAAATTAAAATACAAAAAAAAAAAAAAAAACCACATGTGGATTAAGTGAAAAAAATATATAAATATATGTAAAGTTGATGGAAATTGACCGACATCTCACCTTGAAATTCAAATTTATTAATGTTTGTGTATTTGGTTTTAATTTAAATTTCAAATGTGATTAAAATAAAATTTTTATATTATATTTTGCTGTTACAATTATGTTAATTTTTTTTTCTTTTTTTTTTTTTTTGTCATTCTTAAATTTATAAATAATTTTTTATTTTTTTATTTACTATATTACTTTTTATTAATGATTTAATAATTCATTTCTATAATATTCCATTTTAGTTTTAAGTATCTTACCTTAATGCTTCATGAGTATGCTTAACTTTTTCCTTTTTTTTTTATTATCATAGAAAATGTTCTAGTTTCTTTTTCTAATCATAATATTTTTATACTTTCTTCATTATAAAGACAAAAAAGAAAATAATAATAATTATTTATTTTTTAAAATTCATGTACAATTATTTGAACACAATTAAAAAAACAAAGAAAGTATTAAAACATCATTTTTTTTACCAAGCCATAGCTACGTAGGCGTGTTTGTTTGGAGGATTGGATTAGATTTCCACAATTCATCTTATTTTTTTTTTCAAAAATATCAAATCAAATACCTATTTTTTATTTTTTATATTATACTAAAAATCAATTTTACATTCAAAATATCGCCTATTTATATCACATCATATAACTATTCAAATTCAAAATTTTTATATTCAAATTCCAACTCAAAATCCAAACCCCAAACAAACACACCAGTAGTTTACAGGAGGAATATAAATATAAGTTTGAAATAAAAATAAATTTCTCTTTTGAATTTTGAAACTTATTTTGATATTATTTGTTAATAACACAATAAAATATTACATACAAATTATTATTTATATAAGATTAGTTATCTTTAAAAAAAAAAAAAACTCTTTAAACATATTTAAACAAACCCCTAATGTTTGAAAATACAATCTCAAGAAGAAAATAAATTTACATATATTTTATTAATATTTTAATTTTTTCTGACCAATGCAATTGTCTTATTCCTTTTTTACGTAAAACTCTTCACCCCAATCCTCCGCCGCCGCCCTATTGTTCATCTCTGCCGCCGCTCTGGTCAATCTCCTCCGCGTCTCCCTAAATCATCTTCCTGTAAGTGTTTCTATGCCTCTACATTTCAATGGGTAATGCGTAATTGAGAGCGCGGCTTTTGTCGCCGTTCTGAATCGTTCGATTTTTATTTTCAAACATGCAGAAAAACAGTGATTGAAGGCGATTTCGTGGCTGTAATGGGGGCAGGAGGGAGGGAGATGTCGATTTCATTGGATGGTGTGCGGGACAAGAATTTGATGCAGCTGAAAAAGCTCAACACTGCCCTGTTTCCCGTTCGGTACAACGATAAGTATTACGCCGATGCTCTCGCCTCTGGCGAGTTTACGAAATTAGGTGTGTTTAATCTCCGAGGATTTTGCAGTTTTTTCGGTGTCGGATGCAAACGGGAGATTTTCTGTTGTTTTTCATATACTGATTTGAGTTCAAAATTATGATTTGGTTTCTTAATTTATTTTGGTTTGGGTTGGTTTGTTCTGTTCTTTTTTTAGGGTTTCAGGCGTGATTTGTGTTGAATTAGATAGAAAGTAACCAATGAATTATAATTTTTGTTGCTTCATAGAATTCATAAGAATTTTAGGCTTATGAGCTCATAGTAACTGGTGATTATTGATTGTGGGAATCCTGGTTTGAGCAAGGCCTTTACATTCTGATTGAATCCTTTTGGATCTTGTTTTCTCTTTAATGGTGACACTTGAATGTTTTCTGCTCTGTATATCTTCAGATTCAATACTTCCATTAAAGCTGAAACACTTTGATATTATAATGGGCAAACTAAGGAACAGGTGAAATGGTGACAGTTGAATGTTTCATTCTTTGTTTATCTTCAGATTCATTACTTCCATTCAAGCTTGAATACTGTGTTCATATAATGGGAAAACTAATTAACTAGTGCTGGAGTATTGTATGGTTTCATATAATGATGGAAACACAAATTAGAATTCTGTGCTTTCAAAATATTGAAGTTCTAGTTTTAGCATTAGATAGTATGTTCTAAAGAGCATAATGGAAGAAGATGATCATAAAAACCATGAGAAAATGCAGAAGAGTAAATTGAGAAAAGGTAAAAGGAAACTAATTGTTGGGGACATTAGGAAACTTGCTGTTCTGCCCGTTCTTGTTTGCCAAACCTCTGGAAGATTTAGCAGCCATCCATAATTTTGATAAGATTCTTGTGTGCAGCCTATTACAGTGACATCTGTGTTGGATCCATTGCATGCCGTCTTGAGAAGAAGGAAGGTGGAGGTGTTCGTGTATACATAATGACGTTGGGTGTTTTGGCGCCGTATCGTGGGTTAGGCATTGGTATGTGATCTACTTGTCTTCCTTTTTTGTCTGTGGTGTTCCTTCTGGTTAAATGCTGAAACATTTCATCTCACTAAATCAAATTCTTTAATAATTAACATTGTGGCTCTCATGATGCTTGGAAGAGACCACAATGAAAATGCTTGGGCTTTTGGTTCGACCAATTAGTAGTTAGAAATCATTAACCGGCGGTTCTGTGCCTCTTTGTAAATTGAACTTACACATAAACAAGCTTTTCCTTTCAATAGAAAAGTTCCCTCTACATCATTTTTCAGCATATCCCAGATAAAAAGAACTTATTTGTTTTCATTGTAACTCTTGAATTCGATACGTTTCAGCATAGATCATTGAAAATGGATATAGCAGCATGTCTACATTCCTGAGATCATTTTTTTCTTCTTTGACAGTGTGTTGACTAAATTCGTCGTATGATCTGTAGGTTCTAAGCTGTTGAATCATGTGCTTGATCTTTGCTTGAAGCAGAGCATTGGCGAGATCTACCTGCACGTACAGACAAACAATGAGGATGCAATCAAGTTCTACAAGAAATTTGAGTTCGAAATCACGGACACAATCCAAAATTACTACACAAACATCACTCCACCGGACTGCTACGTCGTCACCAAGTTCCTGAACCAACCCCAGCCCAAGAAGTAAAAGGTTTCAGCCTCTCAATGGAGCTACACTAGTACTCTCTGATAGACTATATATATAATCCAGTTTTGGGATCTCAACATTATTGGCGTGTCATTAATCAATTATTCATTGGGGTTTCTGCTAAAAGATCATCTAATGTCTGAAAACCAGTTTCTGCTGAGTACTATTAGTCGTTCGTTATACACTGCACATATATATATATATTGTTTTGTTAGGCAGGAATGCAGGGGCCATTTTGATCGTTATTTGGAGCTCCTCAATTGGGTGAGAAGCCAAAACACGATTTTAATGAGGTGGAGGTGGAATGAAATGCGATTCTTGTCGAATTTATTTACGATATATTGACGTTTGTTTATTTACTTGCTTGCATACATGTGCAGTGCAGCAGCAGCAGCAGCAGCACGTGGTGACTGGTGATGAAACGGTGTCGTTTTCCGCAAGGAGTGGCCAACTCAAATCCACTTTTCTCCTCGTCGTCCTCCTGCATTTGCGTACAGCTGTGGCACGTGGGTGAGCGCATCTGCCAGGTACATAAAATCCGATTTAATAAGCGTTATATTTTTTATTTTATTTTTGATTTCGAAAATGATATTGATGATTATATATTAAAATAAAAATAAAATAGATAGATGAATTTAGGAGGAATATAATTAATAAATAATTAAAAATATATTAGTAAAAATAATTATATATAAAAACAAAAGATATAAAATTTATGGTTGGAGAAGTTTCACGTGAAATGGTGTCCGCTGATAATTGTGGATTAGCGAACAGGAAGAAGGCCCAAAAATGGTCACGCTTCTTGTCACCATATTTGAATTTGACAGTTTGACTGATTCATCACTCTCCCCTTTTGTCGCCTATTCCTTCTCTTTCATACACACATTGCTTCCAAACTCGTGTTTTTTTTTTTTTTTTTTTTAAAAAATTTAAATAAAATAAAAAAGTCTTTAATTAGTTTTGTTATATTTATTATTTGAAAATATTATATTTAATATTTATTATTTTTTTTTATAAAAAAAACGTGTGCTACAATGATTGCTTGTATGTTTTTTGATTGATTAAGAAACACTATTAGGAATTGACATAAATAGGTTTTAAATATACTACTATAAATATTGATGAAAAATACTCCATTATTCACAAAAAAATAAAAATAAAATAAATTATATTTGTTTTATCGTTTTAATTTGTCCATAAAAAATATATTTATATTGTCATATGAAAGTTTCTATATTATACTTTATGAATATATTTATTATAATAAAATCAATAACAGTATATATTATCTGAGATAATGTCATATAATTCGGTTTATTATTTGTTATTAAAAATATTTATATGTTTAATAGTTATCTTATTAAAAATAAAATCCTGCCACCTCCTTACCAACAAGGGAATCCCTTTTCAATATTTCAATAAATGCTTGGTATTTATTATTTAGTATGTATAGGAATCGGTTATCTCTTGGTCTATGGTTTTATTTATTTATAATAAAGTCATTTCTATTGGCAAATAAATCCCAGAATGCATACATCACTCATATTCCATTATCAAGTGGAGAATATCTAAAAGGAGAAAATGTCACTTTTGCCTTTTTCAATGTCGTTTAAACCAATCTCTTCCTATTTTTTTTGGCCTGCTTAAATTTTTATAAACTAATCCTAATCATATTCGGTAATGCATTATTTGACAAATTGACAAATTCCCGTGCTACAATTCAATAATATAATATTAATTACAAATAAAAATATTTAATTTTATTTTTATTTTAATTATAAAAGAGACATATATATATATGATATTATTATATTTTAATTTTATGGAGATAAAATTCATTTTATACATTAGATTTTATAAATAATATATATATTTTTAAAAAGGTTTATATATAATTATATATATATATAATGTATATGGAAAGAACACTTCCAGCATGCATTCAAATTCGTCGTTTGGCGAGTATTATTGACCCCTCTTTCTCGCTCTACATTCCTCTCTTCCTCTCTCTAAGATACGCTCGTTGGAGGTTTTCTTGGGCGGAATCTTCACCGCAAACAAGGAAAGGTTAGCGTCTGACCGATCTGGCCTGGTGTGTAGGATCATCTTTGGAAATATTTTATTCCTTTTTCTCGATTTTGAGTTTGTTGGGCACGTGGATTGTGTTGTTGAGATTGGAATCTTCTGCCGTCGTCGTTGTTGTTTGTGTGGCGAATGTGTATGTGTATTTATGTAATAGTTGTTTTTCAGTTACCGATTTTGAGTTTTTTGAGCATGAATGAGTCCGGCGAAGCCGATTTCTGGTGATGAAGTAGGAATTATTCGACGTCATTTGTGCGTATGTTTATTTGTTTCGCAAATTGTCCTTTGATTTGCTCTGCGATTTGGACCTGCATTGCGATTGAGACTTTGAAGGTGCATTTTATCTCCTTTTTGTGTATCGATTCGATTTTAATTTGCGTTAATAATGATTGAATTAAATAACCGTAAACTTTTGGGGAATTTTCAAATGTAGATCCAGCAACTGTTTTTGAATCGTAGTTTAAAATCTTATATGAATCTGAACTACAAATGCTATTCTACACGGTTACATTAATTTTGAGATCTTTGTTCATCTAAATTTTCTGATCCACGAAGTTTGATATTTACAGCTGAGTCGAAGATTTGAGCACTGAAAAATGAGTGAGAAGAATTTAAACACGCCTCTAATGCAGCCATCTTCCTCTTCACAAAAGCTCCCCGATTTCAAACAGTCAGTTAAACTGAAGTATGTGAAGCTTGGATACCATTACTTGATTACCCATGGCATGTATCTATTTTTATCTCCCCTGGTGGTGGTGGTTGCAGCTCAATTGTCGACGTTCTCTCTGCAAGACCTTTCTGTTCTATGGAACCATCTTAGATTCAATCTTATATCAGTGATAGTTTGCTCGGCACTTCTGGTGTTCTTGTCGACAGTCTATTTCCTCACACGCCCCCGCCCTGTGTACCTTGTGAATTTTGCTTGTTATAAGCCCGAAGATGCTAGGAAATGCACTAGGCAGATTTTCATGGAGAGATCATCCTTGACGGGTACATTTACTCCCGAGAATCTTGAATTCCAGCGGAAGATTCTTGAGAGGTCCGGCCTTGGTGAATCGACTTATCTTCCTGAGGCAGTTTTGAGGGTACCGCCAAATCCGTGTATGGCTGAAGCAAGGAAAGAAGCTGAGACAGTAATGTTCGGCGCCATTGATGATCTGCTTGCCAAGACATCTTTGAAGCCTAAGGACATTGGCATTTTGATTGTGAATTGCAGTCTTTTTAATCCGACGCCTTCTTTGTCCGCCATGGTTGTTAACCATTACAAGCTCAGAGGAAACATTATCAGTTACAACCTCGGGGGTATGGGCTGTAGTGCCGGCTTGATATCCATCGATCTTGCTAAGGATCTTCTACAGGTGCACGCGAACACTTACGCTTTGGTGATCAGCATGGAGAACATTACACTGAATTGGTATTTTGGGAATGAGAGATCTATGCTCGTTTCAAACTGTCTCTTCCGTATGGGAGGCGCTGCAATCTTGCTGTCGAACAAAAGATCTGAGTACTGGAGAGCAAAGTACCGGTTGGTCCACACTGTCCGGACGCACAAAGGCTCCAACGATAAATGCTTCTCTTGTGTCACACAGACGGAGGATCCCATTGGCAAGATCGGTGTTTCTCTATCGAAAGACTTGATGGCTGTAGCTGGCGATGCCTTGAAGACAAACATCACAACTCTCGGCCCTCTCGTCCTTCCCATGTCCGAACAGCTCCTTTTCTTCGCAACCTTGGTTGGGAAAAAGCTATTTAAGATGAAGCTGAAGCCTTACATCCCGGACTTCAAATTGGCGTTCGAACATTTCTGCATCCATGCCGGCGGAAGGGCCGTGCTGGATGAGGTTGAGAAGAACCTTCAGCTGTCGGATTGGCACATGGAGCCTTCGAGGATGACATTGTATCGGTTCGGAAACACCTCGAGCAGCTCCCTCTGGTACGAATTGGCGTATTCGGAAGCCAAGGGAAGGATCAAGAGAGGCGACCGGACATGGCAGATCGCGTTTGGGTCCGGGTTCAAGTGCAACAGTGCAGTGTGGAAAGCTCTGAGGACTATAAACCCGTCGAAGGAGAAGAGCCCGTGGAGTAATGAAATTCATCAGTTTCCTGTAGAGGTTCCTAAGATCTCTTCGATTAATTCTTAGGTTTACCACATACAACAGCACAATGTGTAGCAGCAGCAGCTTCAACTGGACTGGGAATCTCTCACAGGTTAGTGTTGTTATGATTTTACGTCAGTATTTTTCAGTCATCGTATATGTGTTATATGTGCTGTCTGTACTGTGCTCGATCCTTCTTTAGTTGTGTACTCCCTGTGTCACTCCCCTGTTTAGGTTTTAGGGTAGAATCCAATCCCCATTGCTAATTTCAAACCTACTTGAATCTTTACTAGACCGATCTTTCGGTTAAATTATTGCATCGACATCCTGGTATTCTTGTGGGCTTTGCCGTAACAACTCGCATTCATTCGAATCCAATTAGAATCCTACTATGGACATTACACCGATAAATAGAATCCAATTACCATCGGTTTCCAGCTTTCATAGCTTGCCCCAAACAGACCGACTACAATGATAATAATCTAAAACTCGACAAATAGAGAGAACAATATTAAGGGTTTACTCCTTGGACGACTTGTTGATGAGGGACTTGTGTATGTGCGGAATTACCCCACCGCCAGCTATGGTTCCTTTGATGAGAGTGTCGAGCTCCTCGTCTCCACGGATGGCCAGCTGGAGGTGCCGTGGTGTGATACGCTTCACCTTCAAATCCTTGCTAGCGTTTCCGGCCAGCTCCAGCACTTCTGCAGTTAGGTATTCCAAAATGGCCGCAGAGTAGACGGCTGCAGTTGCGCCCACCCTTCCATGAGCAGTCACCCGTTCCTTCAGGAGCCGGTGGATACGCCCCACAGGGAACTGTGGAAATGTTACATTGCAGATTATGAACATCTACTTTTCAACGTAAGAAATATGTGCAATGTACAGCTTTCTAATTGTTTGTACTTGGAAAACGTAACGATCATGATACCTTTTAACCAAACTTACAAAAACATGGGGAAAAAAGTTCGAACATCTCATCCAAAGTTAAATTTGATTCGGGATACGTAATTAAGATTTAAAACATGTTTTTCTTTATGGGACTTTAGTTAATGTATTACTTGTGATGGTTCAACATGAAGAACATTATACCATTCATGGCAAATAATAATACAAAATAAGCTCAAATAATAATCAAAATACGCTAAATGTTGTTCAGTATTACTTATCAAAATTATAGGTAGCTATCCTCCCGGAACTTGTACTTAGTTGCTCAGTTATTTTAGTAAACCCAAACTTGATCAGCAACATATTCAAGCTCTTGGCCATGCAAAAATTTTCATATGTGCAAAAGTAGCCCAAAACATCAAGTTTCACGATAGAGCATTGTTAACAAACCATCAACAAATATGAAACAAAGAAAATTTATTGAATGAATAGCAATCAATAAACCTACGATAAAGATGTTATATAATGAAAATCACCGGAAACATTAATGCAAAAAGTAAGGTCTCTCATTATGAGTCAATGAAAAGGATTGGAAGGTTCTCAGAGGAGGTGGAATTGGAAAAACATGCAGAGTTCATGTTACTAGCACTCAGTTATTTGTACACTCGATACAAGTGTCTAGCTTGACCATTGTAACAGACTAATAGGTTTCCCAATCACAATCTTGAATCAAGCAAATATTAAATTTCTATTACAAGTTAGGATTATAGGCATACAGTATTGCTAAGACACACACACACACATATATATTTATATCTAATATGGCCGTACCCTTTTCCATCGACATGAAAAATGGAGCTCTTAAACATTATGCATTCATAAAACAACAATCCTCTGAATCCAGAGAAACGACTACACCCAATTTCAGCACAAGATAACATGAATGATCCACGACATGTCATAAAATCAAATTCATTCCACTGAACAAACAAAACTCTCTACCCCTCATTCCCCGTGATAATTTTTACTTTGTACCTCCGCAAACTACTTTTTTTACAAACATTAGTTATCAAAATCTATACCAGCTAGAAACTTGCAATTTCCTATACTGCTGCCTTCCGAAAACGAGACAGGTTGCTTGCAAGCACCGAAAAACCTAAATCTTTGTTACACATTCAGAAATCGAATACAATGTACCCAAGTTCCATTGCCTAGTACAGATGCTCACATATTTCGACACCCATTAAGAAGCAGCTATCTAAATTTGAACAACTTCAAGTTCTTAAACTTCAAAATTCAATTTTATCCTGTTGGAAGGATAGAGCTAACATGTGCTTATCTATCAAGCCATCAATCTTCTAAAAAAGAACCCACAAATTCAATCTCTTTACAAAACACTAATAAACATAATTCAGATAACGAAAGATAACTACTGAATAGAGTAATCAATCATCGCATTCTAACACAACATGCAATGAGGGAAATCAAAGCGTTACCCAAAACCCTAACTCTGCAAGAAATTAACCCAAAAAAATGGCAAAATCACAAAAACACATTACCGAAACGAATCAGCTAGCAGATTCCAAGCCTAGGATTTTAACTCGCATTCCACAGTCAGCGATAAATAAAATCACCATACGAATCCAACTTTGTTTCAACAAAAATTAACAGAGAAGCGAAAATTGCAGCCGTAGAAATTGAAACGATCGGGGAATTTAAAAAGAGAGAACGAAAACAAAAACCTGAAGACCAGCACGAGAAGAGCGAGAGGTCGGTTTCTTCTTGTCCTTATCTTTGTCCTTCGACGCCGGAGTCTTCCCCGTCAACAATCCTTTCGCGCCTTTCCCCGACATTCCAATTTCTTACCAGATCTACAGAACTATTGAAGAATTCACAAATTAACCAGACGCAGATCCGAAGCTTCGCAGAGGGAAAACAATGGCAGGAGATCGAAGATACTCCACCGACTCTCGCCTCCCCCGTCGATGCGGTGCCGCAGATTTCTATGGGAGTTTGGAAATTTGGTCATTATTAGGGCTTATGGGCTGAAAGTCAATACAGTATCTTATCCAATTGGCCCATGGGCCTTTTTGAATTTGGGCCTGATTATAGTGTAATTTCAAATATATTATTGGGCCGCAGGCTTTTTCCCATGGATTTGGGCCTATGATTTGAGGCCCACTTATAATTTTATTTAAATAGACCATGGGCTTTTCCCGTGGATTTGGGCTTATGGTTTAAGGCCCAATTATAATTTTATTTGTGTGTGTACGTATGATGTGCTTTAAACGATATAGAAAATAATTAAGGTAGTTAAATTTTCATAAGTGATATATTATTAATCATGTTTTCAAGCAACTTTGTGTTGGAAATTAATAAATCTAATGTTAGGTCAAAAGCATATATATATATATATATTTTAAAAATTTCAATCATTTTATTTATTTATTTTCGTATGCATTAATTTAAATATTATAAGTATTTTTAATAACAAGAGTACAACATCGTGTCAATATATTCGTGCTTGTAGCATTAAATTTAATACTATTTTCTTGTAGTACAAATTAAAACAAATTTTTGTAGAGTTTGATTTCAATTTTTTTTTTTACTATAAAATAATTGCCATTTCTTATTAAAAATAAAAATAAAAAAAAACCCTACTATTTACTCAAATAAAATATCATATTCAAATTAATATTCAAATAAAATAAATAAAGTAAACTATTTTTAAAAAAAAACACACACACACTATTTGTATTGGTTGGGTGATAATAAGATGAGTGTTCATACATATGATTGAGGCAAAATAAAATAAATAATAATAATAATAATAATAGTAGTAGTAGTAAAAATCTTATTATTAATTAATGTTATATTTCAAGTTAATTTTTTTTTTATTGCATCTCAAATTTCCATCTATATCTTCATAGATATGTATTTTTTAAAAAAAATAAAAATAAAAATCATATATGTATAGAAATATTACATAGATCAAAGGATGACATATGCTTGTCTATATAATATCATGTATATTAGTTCGTTTTAATTTTAATTGACTTTTAAAAGAATCCATTAAATATTTTTATTGCAATAAAAATACTTTCTCAAATTTAGGTCAGCTGTTCTAGAAAAACACTCGTGACTTGTGAAAATAAAATTAAATTAGAAAATAAAAATAAAAATGAAAATGTAAATGTAGTGACGGCCACCCACCATATAAGTTCTAACCTATATCACTAGGTCAATATTTTGACTATTCCTAAATAATAATAATTATATATATATATATATTTTTTTTGGGGGGTTCTATTATTATTAAAATAAATAAATAACTCAACATCTAATAATATTGCAATAAATAATTATTTAAATTCTTACTAATCAAAACTCTAATGCTACAAATTTTTATAAAATATAATAACAATAATAAAAGCAGAAGAAGAAATTTAAGCAACAAGTAAGCATTACACATTTCTTGGTACAAAAACACAATCAGTGCAAAATAATTAACAAAAATAATTTACCTTAATCACTCACCACCAAACAGATTAAATCCTGAAAGTAAAAATAAAAAAATAAAAATTATCATAATTATTTTTTTTTTATAAAAATTAGGTAGTTGGGCAAGTATCACACGTTTCATTCAGCACTGTCTTTTTTTGAAATTGTAACAGTAATTAATATTTAATTAACTTTCATGCAATATTTTTTTAAATAAAAAAAAGGTATTACAACTAAAATTCATAATTATTAATACTATTATTAAATATTGATAAAATCAATTTTAACTTTACAAAATTGGGTAGATGCGATTAATTTTAATTTATTTTACATTTACGTGCGATTTCTTTATTTTTTGGGGAATAAAATTAAAAAACGTGTTTTGAGAATAAAATTTAAAAACGTGTTTCCAAATTAATAAAGCGTGTGAAGGGGGAATGAATACTCACTGTTCAAATTCAATGTTCAAGTAAGGAACCGCAGGATCGGCGATTTTCTGGAAAGCCGTGTTGGATAAGACGAGGCTTGAACCGGGCCGGCTCGGCTGGGATACGGAGGTGGCCGCCCGGTCCACAATCTTAACCTCGACCGTCAACTCTCCGGCGACGCAGGCCGTCGGCGCGCCTCCGCTGATGCACCGGAGGGAGTACCGCCGCCCGCAGGCGGCGCCATTCTCCCAAATCCCCTCCCCCGCCGCCGCGAACAGGTTGCTCGTCGGAAACTGGCTGAAATCGCTGCCGTAGCACGCCGTCGCTGCAGATCAGAAATGAAAACGCAAAACTGAAATTGATTTGCCGTTCGATCTGAAGGAGAGATTTTGATTTTTACAATTGATTGATTTGAGTCGTCGTCTATCGGAAACTTACGAGTGTACGGAGGAACGTATTGGCTGGCGGTTCCAATGTCGGCGCCGGAAAATCGAATTTGCCGTCCGATGAAGAAGAAGAAGAGGAGGAGCCATAGGAATCGAATTTTCGGCTTCAACATCCTAAGGCTAATATTTATTTGAATTATTCTCTCAACTTTGATCACTATATATATATATATATATATATATACACGCATGTTACAGTGTGGAAAGGAGAATATATATAAATATACTATTTTTTTTAAAAAAAATATATTTAATTACTACTAATATTTTATAAACAAACAATATTTTGTTATTTCAAACAGAAATTAATATTATTATTTGTTCTCTACCGTTTTAATAAAAATAGAGAAAATTGCAAAAAAAAATATCTCATAATATACTCATTATAACTTTTGTTTTGTATTTATCTCGCTCACAAAATATATTTATAAATTTACAAAAATAACTATTTTTGTCATTTGACTGCGTGTGACGTTCACACCATCCGCGGTGACGCGGGATCACGAGCGGCTATGCGCGACTAAATGATATAAATACCGATTTTTTCAAACATGTGAATATATTTTACCAGCGGGATAAATATATGACAAAAGTCGAGGTATACATGTGAAATATTTTTTGAAAATTTCTCATTAAAATATATTTTTTCTTTTAACAAAATACTACATCAAAATAATATTTAAACAAAAATTCAAATAAAAAAATTTCAAACTAAACCGGAAAAAACTCTAAATTAAGATTTAAGAGTGTGTTGTTTTAATTTGGGAGAGTTTTTATTTAAATCTTTTACTTATGTTTAATGCGTTTTTAATAAATAAAATAAAATTGGAAAACTTTTTATGGTGGGTTTGTTTGTGAGATAATTGGAATGATTTTTTTTTATTTTTACATAAAGTATAAAAATTATATAATGAATATAAAAATAATAAATATGTGTTATATTAATATTTTTTAAGAAAGCGTATGCATATTTATATGTTAAAAGCATACTCTTAGAAATAAAAAATAAAAAATAAAAAATATTTAGAGGTCAACTGTATAATATAACTTTTTCTCCATCAAGTGTATAGATTCTCTTTAGGTATGTTTGCAAAATTAGTTTATTGCATATTATTCGCCAAATATATATATATATATATACAGAAATATTATGTTAAAATTTATGTAGTTTATTTATATCAAAATTATATTTTTACAATTTCTGAATCAATACAAAATATTTTCAAAATATATTTGAAATACAATTGTGTAAGAAATGATCAAATAATATGAACTCGTGATTATGGGGTAATGAATATGATGTCTTCAAATCTTGTTTGATACACAGTATATAATTTAATAAATATTTTAACATAGTGTTAAAGCTTAAGTCTCGAGTTTGAGTCTTCGTGGAAAACATGTTGGTTGATTTCTATTATAAATAAATATTATATTCGTCCTGCTTAATTTTTCAATTATTTATATTTTTGTATGTTTCAGGTAATTTGTCATTTTTTTTTAAAGTATAATTATACGTTTTAATCACATTTTAAAATTCATAATTTATAATTTTTTTATTTTAATTAAATTTTTTAGTCATCTTAATCTTAATTTATAATTATTTTTATTAAATCATACTATCTCCCTCCGTCTTTAAGAATCACATTTACCTTTTGCGTCATTGTACTTAACATTAAATATATCCTAAAATTTGTATAATTTTTTGTACAAATGTCATTCTATTAGTATTATAATACACTAATTGAAATATTTTTGTATTTTTTTCTTAATTTAAATTACGTTTTGATATAAGAATTAATATTCAAATATCAATATGTAAAAAGTAAATGAGACCTTAGAGCCGGATGGAGGTAATATTATTTTTATTAATATAGTCTTAATTACTTATTAATTACATAATATTTAAAATTTTGTGTCTAAACTAAGTATAACAAATTAGTTGAGACGGAAAAAGTAATAAAAATTTAAACTTTTAATTGAAATTGTAAATTAATTATATTTCCTAATCAGTGAGTATTTAAAATTTTTGAAGAGTATAGAGAGAAATTGAAACAACAAACTATAAGAGTATATTTGTTTAATATTATATTAAAGTGTGTTTGTTTCAGTGTTTGAATTTTGGATTGAAATTTGAATAGTAAAAAAATTGAATTTAAATAGTTGTATGATGTGATATAAATAAGAATTGATGTGATGTTTTAAATGTAAAATTGATTTTTAATATAATATAAAAAATTAAAAAATAAATATTTAATTTGATATTTTTTGAGAGAAAATTTTGTGAAAATAATACAAATTCCACAAAATCCCTCAAACGAACACACCCTTAGAGTGTGTTTGTTGGGGATTGGATTGGATTTACACTATTCATCCAATTTTTTTTCCCCTTAAAACATCACATCAAACAATTATTTTTTATTTTTTTATATTATACTAAAAATCAATTTTACATTCAAAACATCACATCAACACCTATTTATATCACATCATACAACTATTCAAATTCAAAATTTATACTATTCAAATCTCAATTCAAAATCCAAACCCCAAACAAACACACCCTTAATGTATTTTTGTGTGAAATGTATAAAGTAATTGTTATGAGAAAACGAGAAAGAAAGCAAATAAAGAACACAGAGGTTTTACGTGGTTCGGTGACGGTGTGTCAACCTACGTCCACGGGCAGGAACCGGAGAGATTTTATTATACTGATTCAGAGATTTACAATGTGTCATCCGACTAAGAACCATAGTTGTCTATTTATAAGCACCCCAAAACACCCTAAACCTTAAGCCTATTTGTTATTAATTAGGATAAGCCCAAAAGGAACCCTGCCAATTGAAACAGCTCTTTCGCTTTGGTTTAGGGTTGGGTAGACCGCTAAATCCAAGTCACGTTTCAACAATCTCCACCTTGACTTGGAGTTTCTCCAACCGCCAAAGGTTTGTCAGTATCTCTCAGTCGTCTCCTTCCTGCCAGATGCCCCGAGAGGGCTTTACCTCCTACGAATATTCACCAAGTTCAAGCAGTGCTCAAACTTCTCCGTCGGTAGCGCCTTTGTCAACATATCAGCTGGATTGTGCTCTGTAGCTATTTTCTGAATAGAAAACTTGTCTTCCTCCAGAACATCACGGATAAAATTCAACCTTACATCAATATGTTTGGTTCTCTCATGATACACTGGATTTTTAGCCAAACTCAAAGCACTTTGACTATCACAGAATAACACCGGTTTCTCCACCTTCAGACCCAAACTCTGCACCAGACCATGTAACCAGATACCCTCCTTAATACCTTCAGTCATTGACATGTATTCCGCCTCAGTCGTCGACAATGCAACCGTAGGTTGTAAAGTAGACTTCCAACTGACTGCACATCCAAACAAAGTGAAGATAAAACAAGTTAGTGATCTTCGTTTCACCAAGTCACCCCCGTAATCAGAGTCTGCATAGCCAACAAGACCATCACCATGGCCTTTATCATCATATACCAGACAAATATCAGACGCTCCTTTCAAATATCGCAAGATCCACTTTACAGCTCCCCAGTGAGCTTTACCCGGATTAGCCATAAACCTGCTCACCACACTAACCGCATAAGCGAGATCCGGTCTCGTACATACCATCGCATACATAAGACTTCCAACTGCACTTGAATATGGAACCGTCTTCATGTAACTAACCTCTTCATCTGTAGCCGGTATAGTGCTTCGATCAAGTTTAAAGTGTGCCGCCAAAGGGGTACTTACCGGTTTGGACTGATCAACAGAGAATGCCTGCAAAACTTTCTCAATATACTTTTCTTGAGAAACCCATAACCGTCTTGCTTCTCTATCACGCCAGATCTCCATACCAAGTATTTTCTTTGCCGCACCCAAATCCTTCATCTCAAACTCACCCTTTAGTAGAGCCTTCAAGTCATTAATTACAGCCATGTTTTTAGCTGCAATTAACATATCATCCACATACAACAGCAGATACACAAAGGAATCAGTAGAAACTTTCTTCGAGTAAACACAGTTATCAAACTGATTACGAGTATAACCATTAGACACCATGAATGAGTCAAATCTCTTGTACCATTGCCTCGGAGACTGCTTCAAGCCATACAGAGATTTCTTTAACAAGCATACCTGGTCCCCTTTAGAACTGTAGAACCCCTCCGGTTGAGACATGTAAATCTGTTCTTCTAGATTACCATGAAGGAATGCTGTTTTTACATCAAGCTGCTCCAGCTCCAGATCAAAAGCACCCACCATTGCCAAAAGAACCCGAATGGTTTTGTGTTTCACCACAGGAGAAAAGACTTCATGGTAATCGATTCCTTCCTTCTGTGAAAACCCTTTTGCCACCAGTCTCGCCTTGAACCTAGCAGGTTCAACACCAGGAATTCCCTCCTTTCTTTTAAAGACCCACTTGCATCCCACTGGCTTCACCCCTTTTGGTAGTGCAACAAGATCCCAAGTCTTGTTCTTTTCAAGAGACTGCATCTCTTCATTCATTGCCATAATCCAGGTTTCTGCATCTTTACTCGCCACAGCTTCTTTATATGTCTTTGGCTCATCAGAGCCAAGATCATCACCAACCGCTAGTGCATAAGCAACAGAATCCATGTCACACGTATTGACACATCCTGCAAACCTAGCTGGTTTCTGAATATTTCTCTTTCCCTTTCTTGCTGCTATGGAATCTTCAACCCCAGTACCAGCGTCATCAGCTTCCCCCTCAACCAGTTTCCCTTGAGGTTTTGACTGATCTGGTTGATCGGATTGATCAATAGTATTATCCTGCTGCTTTTCCTCTAACACAACTCTGTCAGGAGTCTCAAACTCCACCCTCTGGTTAGCACCACAATCTTTTGTACCTGCAATACTTTCACAACCTCTACTCTGATCAAGCATAGCAGATTCATCAAAGGTTACATCTCTGCTAATAAGAAATTTACCAGGATTTTTACCTTCTGTACACCACAGTCGATAACCTTTTACTCCTGTTGCATACCCTAGAAATATGCATTTTACCGCCCTCGGCTCCAGCTTACCATCATTCACATGAGCGTATGCAGGGCATCCAAATATTCTTAGATTAGAGTAATCAGAGGGTTTACCGGACCATACCTCTTGAGGAGTCTTTAAGTCAATTGCAGTTGATGGAGATCTATTAACCAGATAGCTAGCAGTGTTTACTGCTTCAGCCCAGAATTGCTTAGACAAGCCAGCAAATATGCGCATACACCTAGCACGCGCCATGAGGGTTTGATTCATTCGCTCTGCAACTCCATTTTGCTGTGGTGTGTGTCGTACAGTGCGGTGCCTCACTATACCTTCTTTCTTGCAGAAATCATCAAATGGAGCGTTGCAGAACTCCAACCCATTATCAGTTCTTAGAGTCTTGACCTGTTTACCCGTCCGTTTTTCAACCATGGTCTTCCACTCCTTGAACTTCCCAAACACCTCATCTTTAGTTTTCAGAAAGTACAACCAGACTTTTCTCGAATAATCATCTATGAAAGTGACAAAGTAAGAACACCCGCCCTGCGATTTCACCGGAGAGGGACCCCATAGATCTGAATGAACATACTCCAGAATTTGTTTTGAAGTGTGATGACCGGTACTAAACCTCACCCTGCGTTGCTTCCCTTTGACACAAGCCTCACAGAATTGAATTTTACCTATCACATCTCCACCAAATAAACCCTGCTTGCTCAACACAGACAACCCTAACTCACTCATGTGACCTAATCGCCGGTGCCACAAATTTGTCCTATCATCATGTTTATCCAAGGACTGAGATACCGCCGCCGTTCCCATCACTGAACTGCCCTGTAGAAAATAAATTCCATGCTGCAGTTTTCCCTTCATCATTACCAGCGCACCTTTCAGGACTTTCACCCACTCACCTTCACCATGATATTTTAAACCATTCTTGGCTAAGGTCCCAAGAGAAATCAAATTCTTTCTGAGTTCAGGAACATACCAACAGTCAAATTTCCTGACAGTACCGTCATGCAATTTTATCTGCACTACCCCGCTCCCTTTTATGGCTAGAACCCCATCATCACCTAACTTCACCGTTCCATTCCACTCCTTAAAAGAAGTGAGTAGATCACGAGAGAACGTCATATGGTGAGAAGCACCGGTATCCATAATCCAGGAATCAGCAGTACTAGCACTACACGCTGTCAGAACTTCACCAAAGTCCCCATCATCAGAACTGTCTTGTACCACAGCAGCACTGCTGCCACTGTTACTAGAATCAACTTTTGTATTTCCCTTCTTTTGTGGACAATCCCTTTTAACGTGCCCTTTCTCCTTGCAAAGATAACACTTAACTTTGCTAGAGGATTTTGATTTTGAACGCGACCTCCCATTCCCGTTACCCCTCTCATGTGGTCTTCCCCTACCTGCAAACAGACCTGAACCAGAACCCTCTTCCAGAGAAACCTTTCTTTTCAATTCTTTGGACATAAGGGCATCTTTCACATCATTAACAGAAATTGTAGTTCTACCATATAGCATAGTATCTACAAAATTCTCATATGAACCAGGTAGTGAACACAATAAAATTAGGGCTTGGTCTTCATCATCTACTTTAACCTCAACTCCTTGAAGATCAAGAATGATACGGTTAAAGGTATCAAGATGATCCTTTACCTGAGTACTTTCGGACATCCGGAGGGTGTAAAGACGTTGCTTCTGATATAGCCTGTTCGTGAGGGAGTTGTTTTGGTACTTCTCACACAGTTTATTCCATAACCCAAAAGCCGTTGTCTGATCTACAACCTCCCGTAACACCTCATCAGTAACTGACAGCAAGATCGCGGAATGAGCCCTTGCCAAAATCTCCTTATTTACCTCCTCCTTCGTGTCTTTAGGAAACTTGTCTTCTCCCTCCAACGCAGCCGCACATCCTTGTTGAACCAGAAGTGCCCTCATCTTGACCTTCCAGAGCGTGAAGTCATTCGACCCATTAAACTTCTCCAGATCAAATTTATACGAGGACATTTTCAATCAATGGGATATGGCTCTGATACCACTTGTTATGAGAAAACGAGAAAGAAAGCAAATAAAGAACACAGAGGTTTTACGTGGTTCGGTGACGGTGTGTCAACCTACGTCCACGGGCAGGAACCGGAGAGATTTTATTATACTGATTCAGAGATTTACAATGTGTCATCCGACTAAGAACCATAGTTGTCTATTTATAAGCACCCCAAAACACCCTAAACCTTAAGCCTATTTGTTATTAATTAGGATAAGCCCAAAAGGAACCCTGCCAATTGAAACAGCTCTTTCGCTTTGGTTTAGGGTTGGGTAGACCGCTAAATCCAAGTCACGTTTCAACAGTAATTTTTTATTGAAGTAATTTATTTTTATTTTAGGTGTGTTTGTTTGAGGGTTTGAATTTTGGGTTGGGATTTGAATAGTAAAAATTTTGAATTTGAAATAGTTGTATGATGTGATATAAATAAGAATTGATGTGATGTTTTGAATGTAAAATTGATTTTTAGTATAATATAAAAAATGAAAAATAAATATTTGATTTGATATTTTTGGAGGGAAAATTTTGTGGAAATAGTAGAAATCCCACAAAATCCCCCAAACAAACACACCCGAAGTTAAAAAGTCAAATAACGGCTTATGATTACAATAATGATTGATTCATTAAGGTGTGCCTTGTTTTTCCACTTTCAATGTTGTGTTCAATTAAGAATACTATTTTAAATTAAAACAAATGAATTGATGTATTGATTTTTAAATATAAAATATTTTATTTAAAAATTACATATTATATTGAAGAAATACTAGAAATACAAGCAAATGTGATATAAATTGACCATATAAATTTTTTTTAGGTGAAATAACGTTTTGTTTGTTTAGTGAAAAAAATACAAACATATTTTTTTAAAAAAATATTAATATATTATACATACTCATTATTTTTATATTATTTAGTACAATTTTTTATATTTTACAAAAAAATAAAAAATAAAAAATTATCCATTGAAACCAAAACACAAAATACAAACTTGACGCAATGTTATAAATAATAAAAAAAATGTTAAATGTAATATTTCAAGAAAAAATAATGAAAAATAAATAATAAAAAAATGAAAAATGTGAATGAATTTTGAACAAATATATATATATTTATATAAAAAAAAATACTAAATTGTATATATTGGAAATTGAAAAATAGAAAAAACTTCGGAAAAAGCTAATACTGCCTCTATGATATAAATTTATACTTTTTTAAATATTATAAAAAATATTATTGTTTATTATTAATATTATTATTATT
The DNA here is from genome assembly GCF_009805555.1 of Andrographis paniculata. Classification (NCBI taxonomy): domain Eukaryota; kingdom Viridiplantae; phylum Streptophyta; class Magnoliopsida; order Lamiales; family Acanthaceae; genus Andrographis; species Andrographis paniculata. The sequence goes on from NW_026137589.1 coordinate 3,859,485, forward strand.
TTACAAAAATGTCATATTTTTAAATAGTTTTTTTTTTTTTTTTCACTATAAAGATAAAAATGTAATAAAATTATTATTCACTCATGTTAAAATATAACCCTAAATGTTTAAGCATACATATATAAATTTTGACATATAGACAAACATTGTCGGGTTAGCAGCGGACTTATACACACGCTTACACATAAATCTAATTGGCATACAAATGTATTTATTCCGTTCATATCTATTGTTCTATATTTTATTATTTTTATCAATTTTAATAAGTAACCAATATTACCATAAGAGTATCATTTATTTATTTATTATTATTATTATACAAATTTATGTTACTATTTTAAATTTAAGTTGGTAAAAATGACTTTCACCCAATATTTTATGACCAATATCAATAAAATATCAATATTATTTAAATATAGTGTTCCAAAATTATGACTCAATCATTATGGGATAGATAGTATAATTTACTGTTCTTTTAATTGTTTGGTCGGTATATTTAAGGGTTCTCAGTTCGATCCACTTTTAGGTGTGTTTGTTTTGGGTTTGGATTTTGAGTTGAGATTTGAATGGTAAAAATTTTAAATTTGAATAATTGTATATGTGATATAAATAGATGTTGATGTGATGTTTTTGAATGTCAAATTGATTTTTAGTATAATATAAAAATAAAAAATAGGTGTTTGATTTGATGTTTTTGTGCGGCTAAAAAAGTTATATTTGGCTTTTATACAAATATTTTTATATTTAAATTTATTTTTTTTTACAAATATCATTATAAATTTGTATTATAAGACATTAATAATTTTTTTTTTAATTTATATTACGTTTTAATATAATAATTAATATTCAAATATCAACACGCAAAAAATAAATAAAATTTTATTTAGCCGGACGGAGGAAATATTATTATTATTTTTTACAAAATACCATGTTAATATTATTTAAATAAGTATTTAAAAAACTAAATTCAAATTAAAACCAATTTATTTTGTTTTGTTTACGTCTCTTCAAATTAAATAAATATTAAAAAAAAATCTCAAATTCATATTGTTGACCTATCTATTTATATATATATATATATTATTTTTTTTTTATAACGTGAGAATCTGAATATTCAGCCGAACTTAAATACAAAAATGGTGTATTTTTTTTGTTTTTAAGTTTTTTTAAAAAAAAATAGCTTAGATATAATATTATATAATATATATACAACTAAAGAAGACTCTTGTATAGATGCGTCTAATCAAGTTGAATATAAGGTTGAGACAGCATTGATGGCGCCATCACAAATGGTGGCCACAATTGCGGCGAATAATTGACTTCATATGGGTAAGTCAACGGAAAATATATATATATATATATTCAATTTATTACATATTAATAATTTTTTTAAATAAAATAAAAAAGATTTATTTTTATTAACTTGAAATTATTTTTTCTATATTACATATCACATTAAATATATATTTTTAAATTATATTAAAACTCTTATATAAATACAAAAAATATAGTAATATTTATATAAACTATAAAACAATATATTAAGATTATACTTTAATTTTTTTTAAAAGTTATACAGTCATTGTAATTTTATATAAATATATATATATATATTTCTATGCACTTGAAACATATAAATTTATTTTTGAAAAAAATGAGATATATATTGATATTGATATTTTTACAACTATTATAATTTGATAAGATTATTAAAATGAATTTAGATGAGAAATTAATTGAAATAAATATGTACAATCCAATCCACCTATGCGGGCCTAAATAAAAATGACCAGTCCACGAACTTCTTAATAAACGAACTTCTTAATAATGTTAAAATATTATTGAAACTATTATATTTAATTATTATTTATAATAAATGTAAATAATAATAAACAGTGTCTAAAAAAAAAATACTAATATACAAAACACTTCTATAGTAAAAGTGAATAAGACTTTATTCTTTTCAAATTTGATTTCAATTATTTTTTAAATATAATTATTGAATTTTTTTTATTAAAAATAATTTCTTAGAAATTAATAATCTCTTTTGTTCAAAGTCCAATAAAGAAAACACATCTAAATAACATTGATTACAAACACAGAGCTGGAAGAAGAAAAAAAATTTCAACTAATAATAATAAATTATAAAATAATTATATAGATAGAAATATTAATTAATTGTTTATATCATCAACCATTATTTTGTACAAAGACTTAACTACATAGTTTTAAATTATTGTTTTAAATAATATGAAAATTATATATATATATATATATATATATAGTTTTGTAGATTTGTCCCTCTAATTCAAGTTCAATACCTTATTGTGCCCTTTACTTTATTATTTCTTTTTCATCACACTATTATTACTTCAAAGAAAAATAAAAAATCGCAACATTAAATTGGTGAAAATAAACCATAAAATATTTACATATTTTTTTTTCACATAAAAATAAAATTAAACTGAATTCTCGATTCAAAAAAATTAATAAAAAAATATTAGAAGATTCACACTATTCACTTGATACAGTTTTTAATAAAAAAATTATAAAAAAATTCACATCAAAATATTACTTAAACAAAAATCTAAATGAACATTCAATTTTAAATTACAACCAAACAAATATTTTTTATAATATTTTTTTAGACATACTTGTTTGGAAAGCAAATTTAAAAAATTATGTATTTTATATGTAAAAAAAATAAGGTTGTTAGGAATAATAATATAAAAATATAAGTATAAAAAAGAACATGAAAATTGATTCATATAAAATAAAATAAAAACTATGTATGTGAGTGAAAAAAAAAAACCTCGATTATAAAAGAGTGATAGATCAGATAAAAAAATAAAATTAGATGATATATTTCACAGAACTTCGTTTGTTGATGTTGGTTTCAATCAATTACGATTTAGTTAAGAAAAACAACGAAGAGTCAAGTGTCGACTAAGGTACCAACCAGACAATCAACTTCGAATTGAATTTGAAAATTCAAATTCAATAATTTAGACAATATTTGAATATTCAAATTAAAAATGTTACTAAAAATTAAATAAAAAATAAAACATATATTAATTTTATAAAAACATAATATTTTGTCTCCCAAAATATCACCATCAACTTACTGTTCAAATAAAAAATAAAAATGAAACAAAAATTTAATCACAAACTAAACACCATACTAGAGACGATAATTAAAGCAAGTTTAACCAAGAATAATTAACCCTTTAGTGTACTGTAAAAAAAACGGAAATAAGATGACGATCGAGAAGAGGGCCAAAATGGAATACAAGAATACTCAATCTATTAAAATCAAGATACAAATTGAAGTAGATCTATATGTGTAGAATAAATGCTCTGTTAAAAAGATATGACTTTAAATACAATGACCAAAATATAAAATGTGTGTATGTACAAGATTCATCATTAGACAACTTTGAAAATGAATCTTAATTATCCTAAGTTAATAAATAATCATAGCAAAGCACTGGTTATGCATAACAAGACATCATCGGAAAAACATGTTCTATAAACAAAGTTTTTTGCATATGAGTTTATATATATTAAAGTGTGTTTGCTTATATATTTTAATTTTTTCTTCCTTTTCTTCTTTTGCTTTGGTGGCTCTAAAACTACCTTGATTGCACTTGATCTTTACAAATCGTGTGTTTTTTATGAAAAAAATTTGTCACATGTTGTGTCTTAACGCTGCATTCATTATAAGCTATTACTCTGATAGATTTTCTAAAGTCTTATATCTTTAAATTGCAAAATCAAATTTCATTTTGTTCTCTTAAGAGAAAGTTTGGAAATGATGCAACATATCGTACATTTCCTAATAATCATATTGTTAGCAATTTTACTATACAAAAAGTGGGTCACTTTTATTTATGTGTATTTTTTAAGATCACCAACAACATATTATTATATGTTACCAACTTACCATGATAAAGAAGGAGAGTGCCAGAAGAAAAATGATTTTATTTCTTTATGTTTTTAACTTTATTTTGACACACAAAAAAGAGAAAAGAAAAGGCGAACATCTCTTAAAGCTCGTTACATCCAACATCTATTTATTCAAAATTTACAACTTAGAGAACAATAAAAAACATCATAAGAGTTCTAAAATATAAATAAATGCACCAGCTTTGTAACAACATATCAAAAACATTATATCAAATACAAATACATATACATATCTCTTATTCCTTTTGTTGTTTGGTCATGTGAGCTAGATTTTAATTTAAGACATACAAAATTGTTGTGCTAATAACAAAAATGAATACTAAAAATGGCAAAGATTTAAGAACGTTGATTTGGATTTTCTCAAATTAGCATGTTGTCCAAACAATGTAATGACAAGAAGCAATCAATTGATCTAAAGAATATAATACTTTAATGCCTAAGTTATCCTTGCATTCATTTAACATATTAGGAATTTAAACAAACAAATGAAAAAAAAAAAAAAAAACTATTAATAATAGTAATATGTTGCATCAGAAAAGAAAAATAGATGATCAAAAATCTTACCAAATTTTGTTCCCACAGGAATGATCGGAACTCCAAGAACATAATGCCTCAATCCAGGATTCAAAAAGAATATTAAAAAAAATCTATCAGGCTCAACAATGACAAAGCTTTTGATGTATTTCCATTAAAGAAATGAATAAGAGGATTGTGGATTAAGTACAACATTAGAAAGTAGAAAAAAAATTAACAATTAGCAATTATAACGATTCATACATTAGCTGGTTTTCAGTAAATAATATAAGAATATAGTAATCACTTATGAATAACTTACATAATACAAATAATACATTCAATATTAGTAGAATATATTAAATCAAATATATATATTTTTTTATCAAAGATAAGAAAATAATGTTTATCAAGAGATAGAGATGGAAATCTACTATGGAAACGTAAAACTACCTTCTTAGATATGTTCTCATAACTGGCATTGCTTATAAGAGAGAATGCAAGTATAAAAACATCAGTCCCACGGTAGCTCAATGGTATCAATCGATTGTAATCCTCTTGACCTGAAAAATAAAGTAAGTTCACCGCCTAATCCCATAATTTGTTTAAAGACAATGTACACAAGTAAATTCTTAACAGTTTACCTGCACTATCACATAATTATAGATTAAAATTACTTTCATCCACTACAAAATTTTTACTAAAATTATCGAACACTATTGGGACATAATCTTGTTCATATAAATATCAACAACAGATCATATGTGGGAAAATATAAATTTTTGCTCAGAAGCAAACCCACAAATGTAGAGACAGTGAAATTGAATAGAATTAAGATGAAAACAAATATGAGAAATCAGAAAAAACAAAAAATGATATATATCATCTCTAAAAAAATCTTAACATTTCAAATTTGAATGAACCTGATTATAGTAGCCAATACAGATTCATTAACACATTCCAATTTGAGATATATGAATGAAATATAAATTAAGGGTTTGTATTTTCCCCAAATCCTTCTTCAATAATAATAAAAAAAAAACACTAATATTCATATAATTGTATAAAGCAGCAATTCCAAAATTGAAAGAATTCGTCAATTGAAAACGATTAAAAAACGAGGGAGAATGAACAGTTGAAACAAAACCAAAAAGGGGAGAAAACTAACAGTAGGGAATTGAATATACTGTAGAAATCGGTCAATAAGTATTGGAGACACCGGAGAGATCACACAATCGTGTGCAGATCATACAATCCTGAAGAAGAAGATGGATATTATAATTGATGGGTTGCTCCTAATTTTTTTTTTTAAAAATCTTCTATTTTTTAAAAATATCTTTTTGTATTATATTTTTTAGTTTTTCACTTATTTGTATTATAAAAAATTTATTTTCTATAAAATGATATATATTTATATACTTTTAAAATTTTAATTTAATTTTAAAATTTAAATTGTAATAATGTATAATATAAATATAAATTTGGAGAAAAATAAGGACAATCGGTCAAAGTCATTTTCCTAGAAAGAAAAAGAAAAATTATGGAAGAGCCACTCAAATCGGACAAAAACTTTCATATAGCAAAAAGTACATTTGCTCATCTAAATGACATGTTTAGACAACTATGAGATGAACATCACAAAAATGAAAATGAAGAAAACAAATTTTTCTATGAAGGGCGAAATGATCATTTTACGTAACAATTTTTTCATCTTGGCATATATAGATATTATGATATGATATGTATTAACCGGAGGTGTATATATAATAGTACATATATCATAGATACATATAATAAATATATAACACGCTATATATGATATATATATATAAATGTAATGATATATAGTATAGATTTGTATGAACATAGAATAATAAAAGATGGAATATGAAATGAATTTGATTTAATTGATATCATTTATGTTGTATATAAATACCTATATTTATAGTTAAATAACTATGAAGGGATACATGCATGTAACAAATAATTACATTTATATTATGTAAACGGCTACGTGTATATAGTGTGCTCTATGATTTATTTGGAAGAATTATATTACAACAAGTATAATTATTTTAATAAATTATATAATTATAAAATTAATTAATATGATATTTTACTTTATTTGATTAAATATAAAACAATATAAACTTTAATATAAATATGACTTGGCTAAAATAATTTTACCCATCTAGATAGGATTAATTATCCTTATATAATTAACGCATTGGTGTAGATGACTTTAATCAATATTAAATTTTAATTAATTATTATAAATATATGATTTAAATGAAATAAAATAATATTATTTATTCTAATTACTTAAAGTAAATACACTTACGTGTAACAAATAATAGTCTCGTGACGCCGGGGGTTTACCTGCACTTTCGGGTAGCGGCTTCGGGTTCTCACGTCATAAAAAAATAAAAAATAATCTCATGACTGTGAGGTAATGAGTTTAATCCCCTGACGCCTCCGAGTCTTGCGTGTCATACATGGTTTGCCTAGTGTGACTTGTCTTGTTAGACTACTACGGGCTACTAGATATGGTTGAAAGTTTACCACTCGAAGAGTAGCAGATGTGGATTTCCACTTTATAAAAAAATAAATAATAATAATAGTAATAATAAACTTGTCACAATATTCGAATTGAAATATAAATTTCAAACAACAAATCCATTATTTAGCAACTCAAATTGATGTAAAATTTGAACAACTTGATATATAAATTGCAAATAAAATAGATAAGCATATAACATTTGAAAATAAACAACAAAATCTTAAAAATGAATAAAATTTACAAATCCAATTAAATATCTTATGAAATGAAATAGGTTTGAAGAGAACCAAATAAGAATAGAAGTCGGATAAAGATGAAATCATCTAAAATAAACTAATTATCATCTAAAGATATAGAGTTGAAAAAAACGAAGACTACTAAAAATTGTAAAAGAATAACTTAGCTTAGGTGTTTTTGTACTTTGATTTTTATTTTTTCTTTATTATTTCATTTCTCAATTTTTTTGTAGATAATATTATATCTAATATATTTTTTTCATAAGAATTGTATTATAACAAACATTTTACTTTTAAAATATGAAATGAGTGAGAGACACATAAGTACATTAGATAATTTAAAATTATGTATAATATAATGAAATTTAAAACGCCCACATCATCAATCGAAGTGATGTTTATTTTTCATTTAAAATTATTTGCAAATTTTATTGTAGCGGGTATTTTTTTGTTTTGTCAAAACAATTAAAACATTACTAGAGAGATATTAACAAACACAACGATCTTCAAATTAGTCATCAATTACAATTTTTGTTGTAGTCAATTGAGAGAGCTATCATTTGTCTCGCTCACTTCCGATACCCCCGAAAGAAGATCTAATTTTAAAATTTTTAAATTTAGTTGTACACTGTCAAAGCTTCATCAGGATTTTCCTTTCCACAATGTGACCATATATAATGAAGATCTCCACATTTTTCAGGTGTTTAAGAGAAATATTCGATGCAAACTTCAGGCAATTCAAGGTGCGGTTCTTATCACTATCTATCATATGATTTTGCAAAAAGTTTCAATAGACTCCAAATTAGGAGAGCTTCCGAACAAGTTTAAAACACAAATGATGTTGTCTGTTATTGAAAAATCAATCTCATCGAGATTTAGAAAAGTGAGGCGATGACTCGGCTCTTTGTTCCCTCTCTTTCTTGTAACTGTCAAATCCGACACCCTGTAGATGAAAGTACTATATTATTGGACATTTAGAAAGTAATCTTTTCACTTCATCAAATTCCATTTCAAAATGCACAAGTTCAAGTTTGACAAGCAAACCAAATCCATTGAAAAAAATGCGGAAGTTTGATGTCAAAATTTTAGGTAAAATTGCTTATAACTCCCTTGTGGTTTCGAAACTCAACTTAAAGGTGGGTTTCATGCAGCATTTTTGAAAATATAAGGGAGTGCTATGCAATTTTTAAAGTATAATGAGATTTTACGCTAAATTTCGAAACCACAAGAGAGTTATGATCAGTACTACCAATTTTTCAAGAAAAAAATGTTTGAGGAAAATGAAAGCGAATACGTATGTAGATATCTCAGAACAAGAGTCATCACCGTAATAAAAACTAACTTCAAGATCCTCGATATGATGATTATGGTAACTCGACAAGAAGGAAAGCCATCGATAAATGGAAAAATGGTTCTTTTTATCATTAAACTTCACAGCGAACTTAGTTATTGATCCTATATGAGACAACAAGATTCGATCTATTGTTGATCCTGGATCATAATCTCTATTCAATGAGTCAAAGAAACTCTAGTCGAAAACAAATTGTGGAATAGCTACTCATTTATATTTTCACTCTTTAGACAATGAGCTTATTCTTAAAACATCTAATAGAGGCAAAATTTCAAGAATATTCTTTATTACACTCGAAGGAAGATTGGTATTCTATCGGTACTCCAATTCAATCTTATCATAATTCGAAATCCAATTTGTTCGCTATGAGACTACGGTAAAACTCTCTCATATGGCATTTTTGTTTCTTTGCCAAAAATCTTCCCAGAATTAATACTATAGAAGCAAGAAGGACCACGAAACTCAATGACCTATTTGTATGTTTTGCAGTGAAAGTTCACACTATGTTATTCTTTTCCTTTTCCCACTTCATGGGAAATCGGTTTTAAGGCCCTTTGACATCATTTCACCATATTTGTTCATCTTGAGAAAGCAGAGATGAAGGTGCCGGCGATTTTCGACCGTCTTTAAGTAAAGGTTTTCCTGTATGAGTGAACGGTGGGAGGACAAAGAAGAAGAAGATGGTGGAGGAAGGGGAGTGCTATAAAAATAATTTAGGGAGAAACTACAAACGAAAATAGTTCGAAGAAAAAAATAGTCAGGGAAAATGACAATAGCTGAAGTTGAAGAGATTTGTTGTAGATTTTTTTTTTTTTTTTCGAATTGTAGCAAGTACTTGCATGCACAATAGATTAGTCTCGAACAAAATCTCAAATTAAAGATGCGATATGTACGTTGTTACCATTTTTTTATTAATATGATAATATAAATAGAATGTAAATGTATGAGATAAATTTATTACCCCGTTCAATTTTAAAAACTTCTTTTATGGATACTAATTCATACTAAATTTTACTATTCATGGTAGTTTGAATTTGGAATCAAATAATGTTGGTGTTGTATTAATAGGTGATGATTTGAACACTAACAAAATGTAAGTTCTCTTCAAATTTCGACTCAAACTATCTCACGATCACTCAAGCAAAGACAACACAATTACCTACACAAACCTTGAATCTATTGGGCTATTTGGATTCTTTTCACGCTAAACAACTCCTCAATGTCACAACATCAGTATTTTCTTTAGTATCGTGTGATTTGATATTCAATATAGAGGTTCAGAATCATATATTCAATATCTATCAATTATACAACAAGTTTTCGATCCAAGAACAAACTTGAAACATACTTTAAATTTTATGTTTTTGAAGAACTCATATTGTGTCACTCACAATTTTCTCACTTAAGTAATTTTATATCTAATATGAACTTTTCTTTCACAGTACACTTAAATACACAGTAATTCACATTGAATTATAAAATTGAGAGTCGATTACATGTTTTTGAGAAGATTATTTTGTTTCCAACAATATCATATGAATATTGCAATATTTTCATAACTTTCTTCGTAATTATCTAGCTAGTGTAATGAATTCGATTTTAATTCAATTTGAATCTCAGACTTTTATTTGGTTTTTTATCACTTCAACGTCATTTCATAACCTATTAAAATGTGGGTCACATTAGCCCATAACTAACATATTTTCTAACAAAAATTATATTTATTCCATATCTTTTTTGTAATTTAAATATAATTCATATTTATTAAACTTTATTCGCAATTTAATTATAACAATGGTATGTTTGTTTTGTAAGATAATTTGAAGAGGTATTTTTTTTTTTTTTTACGTGAGATATGAAAAATTGTGTAGAAAATATAAAAATAACAAATACATGTGATATATTAATATTTTTGAAAAAACATGTGGCAAAAAAAGTTAGAAGAGAACAATCTTGTGTTTTTAGCCTTTGATGATTATTAGCGCTATTATTGTAGGTATAAATGTACAAGGCAATTAAAATTTTTATTATTCAATACATATTTATCATATTATATAACTAAGTTAAAATTTTTATTATTCAAATTTCAATTAAAAATTCAAACCCCCCAAACAAATACACACTCTTAAATGTCTTCACATGTTATTGTATGATCTTATTTTCTTAACAATATTGATACTCAATCGAAAATTCCACTGGCCGTAGCTAATATTACTAATATCTACTTAATTATCAAAATTAATTTTCTCATATTTATTTACTTATTTAGTGAAAGATCCATCGTCCAAGAGTAATAAGAATAAATATAAATATATCTCTCTGATAAAAAAATATATAAATACATCTCTTCAGTAAGATATATATTTTTCTATGTGGTTCATTCATTTAAATAGATATTATAATGATAAATATTATTGTTTTTATTACTTTGTTTTGGTATATATTTATATTGTGGTACTTTCCTATATTTTGGTAATAATAAAATTTAATTATAAATAATTATATAATATGATAGAAAATGAGTATGAACCAATTTATTACTATTGATATAATTCTTAATATATATGTATTGTTATTTTACAAAAATTAATATTGAATATGAAATATTACATTTTATATTATCGATACGATGTTTTATATCTCACGTGAAAAAATAATGCTTCAAATCAAAAGACTATACAAACATACCTTAAATGAAAAAATAATTGTAAATGCAATATATTAAATAAAAAATAAATATATAATTATATATATTTAAATTAAAAAAGATGAATGGTAAATAATTTTTTTAGTCCTTTAACTAGATTTCATCTAAAAATAATATTGCAAGTAAAAAAATTTCGCTAAAATTGTTTCCGCATTAGATCGTTGTTTCTGATGTGGCGTAGATGTTGCTGATAGATCAAACACCACACCAATGTCAGCCATACGAAAAAAAAAAAAAATACTATTTTTTTAATTTTTCTTTTAAAAAAAAATTATATGGTGGGTCCAACCACTTAAGATAATAGTAGTATATAATTAAATATCATTTGATTTTTCTTTAATTGATCAATATCTTTTTAACTACTATTTAATTTTTGTTGTTGTGGGTATTATATATAATTAAATTTCGTTTGATTTTTCTTTAATTCATCAAACTCTCTTTAAATATTCTTTAATTTTTTGGTGTAGGACCAATTTTTCATCTGATTTTTAATTATTATTTATTTATTTTGGTGTGAAACCAATTATTTAATTTAAATATAGGCCATATAACTAATTATATACTAGTATTGTACTTCTTTAGTCCAATAAAGTAGCGTAGGATTGTTTAGACAACAAGAGCTTAAGATATTTTAATATTAAAATAAGGTATGTAAAAAGTATAATGAGAATATTAAGATTAATTTATTTAAAATAATTGATAATAAATGAAGTCAGTAAAAAAAATAGTGAAAATTTGATTTAGAAAAATCTGCATATGATCCCACCTCAATAATATATTTATATATATATTTACTTTTATTTTATACAAATTTTGAGTTCTCTACAATATTTCTCACACTAACAAAATATATTTTCAAAATTTTAAGTCTTTTTTTTTTGTATTTTTGGGTCTATTTCATCATAGATTTTGTATTTTCAAATTTGTTTTGTGTTCGATTTGTTTTGATTATCGAGTGCTTGAATAAATTCAAATTGACTCAAAATAATTTGTATGTCATATTCGACTTAGCAAATTTTGTCTTATACCCAAAGGTTAGTCCAGTACGAACAAAATTCAATCGAATATACGAGAACTGACATCTTTAATTTATAATACATCAAATAATTATTTTAATTCAAATTTGTTATTATTCAAAATTCATAAGTTAAAATCTGCGTCAAACAAACAAACACGCCACGTACTAAAACACACAAAAAATACACCAAATTAAAATATTCTGGTATACCAAACTTTTTTTATTTTAGAATGGAGACCACAACTACTTATTATTATTATTATTATTATTATTATTAGTAGTAGATACGCACCTTAAGGTTTTGCCGCATATATAAAAGTTTTGTTTACCCATTTATTTTATTTTATATTATTAAAAAGGTAATTTCTTTTCGAAAAAAAAAAATATATATAAAACATCAATTTTTTTATTTAAGTTAACGCATAAAAAAAATTAATTCTATAAAAAATTAAAACAACCATTAGGGATCTCAACGAGGCGGATTCGGGACGGGTTCTGTAGGCCCGAGACCCGTCCCGCTAGAAAATATTAGGCTCCGAGACCCGCTCCACTCCGCTTCCATCCGCCTCCAGGACCCGCCGCGCCCCGAACCCTGGGTCAACCCGGCAAATTCATTTTTTTAAAAAATATAGAATAATAAATATTTTTTTAACAATCGAATACTAAAACAAATAGCATTAAAAGCACGAAAAAAAATCTAGAAACAATCAAATATTGATCCATAAAAATAAGATAAATAAATAAATAATATATTTTTATTATATAAATATACATATATTAGGTATAATAATTTTAAAAAATTATTTGGAGCAGACAACTAATTGAATTTTATATTTAAAATTATTTAAGTAAATAAATAATATATTTTTATTATATAAATGTACGTATATATTAGTTATAGTAATTTTAAAAAATATCAGAGTTCGGATCCGGATCCGAGTTGGGACAGGTTTTTAGTAAAATCCGTAATTCGCCCCGAACCCGACCGAGTTTAAAATTTTAAATCCATAACTCGTCCCGAAACATATTATTTAGACTCGAATCCGCCCCATTAAGAGCGGATCCGGGGCGAGTCCGGGGCTAATGCGCCCCATTTCACATTCCTTACAGCCATCCACGATCTCTTTATATTATAATCAACACCTATTTTATTTTAATTTTTTTTTTTTAAAAAAAAATCAGTATTAAAAAAAATAATAATAATAACATACCCCTAACAACTGTAATATCAAGTATCCTATGAATAGTTATCATAGCCTTTTTTAAAACTTTCCGGTACCTCTAAATTATATGTCTAGAAACAATTTTTATGAACTAAAAATAATTTTTCAAAATAATTATAGTATTAAATGAGAAATCAAAATCCTCGTCTTTTAAACACATCTTATGATGCTATAAGATATTTCATGTAAGAGAATGGATCGGGTTTGTTTGTTTTTTATTTAAACTTTTATTTTTTTTAACGCCGAGATATATTAAATTGTATAAATAATATAAAAAATTATTATTTTATATATATTAAAAATTATGCCGAAAAAAAATATCAAAAAAACAAAGTCAATAATATTTCCTCTGTTCCAAAAAATATATATATATTTACCTATTTTTATGTAGTTTTTTTTTTTAATCTTTTAAATTAAACTAGCAAATTAATTGAAATGGAATAATAAAAAGGGTTTGAGAATAATAAATTCAATTTAATGTTTTTATTTATTGGAGTTTCATCTTAAAATTTATTTATCCATCTCATCTTAATTGACATAATTTTTCATTTTTATTTGTCTTATAATAATTGATACATTTTTTATTTTGGGTAAATTTTATTAAATCAAAATAAATTTAATAAATATAAATCAACTTAATTAAGCATATAATATATATATTATTATATATCATATAGGGCCATTCAAAACCCATTTCTTTATATCTCTCTAGAAATATATATATTTTTATATATATTTAAAACTTTATTTTTTTTTATAAAATTAGTTTATATTAATCATAAATAAATAAATCGTATTTTTTATTCTGTATTATAGAAAAATTTATTTTTTATAAAATAATATATATTTATAGGGGTATAGTTTTTTATTACCATATAATTTTCAAAATATTTAAATAATATTTTAATTTTTAATTTTATATATATTAAAATTATTTTAAAATTATCAATATAATAACTATATAAAAAATAATAAAATAATATTATAATTTATTATTATTAATTAATTAATTATTATTATTTTAAATATTGTGTCATGATAAAAAGGAAGAAATATTTTTTATCAAATGTTTTATCATTTGTTTATATTTCAGATTTGATAATTAATGCATGGATAGGATTCTGTGTTGTGGTGGATGGACTGATTGACAAGTATCATTTATGTTTGCCTAGTATTTTTTCATTTGGAAATATTACAAATTTATTTTGAATTGAGCGTGCTTATTTTTAAAAAATAAAAAAATAAAATAAATTTAATTAAGATTATTTTTAATAAAATATATTATTTTATTTTTTTATGAAATTTTACATTAAAATACTTTTTAATTTATAATTTTAAAAAGAATTAATTTTGAATTGAAACCAAACAAGCTCTTTTGATACGATTAAAATAAGGTAAATATATTAAACTTTTATAATGGAATAACAATCGATGTAATGTTTTTTTTATTCTTAAAATAATAATCTTAAATACAACTTCTTCTGTCCCACATAATTTGTCCTTATTTTTTATTTTCGTCTGTCCCACATAATTTGTCTCTATTTTCTATTTTCGTTTTGTCCCGCATAATTTGTCCTTTCCCTTTTTAAAAAATTAATTATACACTTTAATCATATTTTAAAATTTAAAATTTAAATTTTTTTTAATCTTAATTAAACTATTTAGTTATCTTAATTTTAATCTATAATTATTTTTACTAAATAATAATTATTTTTACTAATATATTTCTTAATTACTTACTAATTATACTTTACCTAAATTATCGTGTCTACGGTAATACACCCATATTACATGGGACGGAGGGAGTAATAAATATATCAACGTAACAAAAACATATCAAACAACCAAAATACTTGAATAATATGGTTATATTAATTAAAGTATACAAAATATATTACTATCTCTGTCCGACTCTAATTGTCTCATTTATTTTTTACACGTTGATCTTTGAATATTAATTATTATAGCAAAATATAGTACAAATTAAAAAAAATTATAAAAATACTTTCATTGGTGTTTTATAATACTAATAGAATAATATTTGTGACAAAAATTATACAAATATAAAAATATTTTTAATGTTAAGTGCAATTATGCAAGAGGTAAATGTGACTATTAAAGACGGACGAAAAAATTATTAAATTATAACGTACATTTGTTGTAGGTTTATAATAAATAAACAAAAAATATGTGAGTTCGTGATAACGGTTAGATTGTTGATTGATTCAAATTAATACTTTTTTTGTTTCGGAACAAATGACCTATTTGTTCGCACGATTATTTAGGTAGTGTAAATTAGTAAGGCATTAATAATAAGTTGTAATATTATTTTATAATTTTTTATATAAGAAATATTTTTAATATTTTAAAAATATATATTAATATATAATTTTAAAAAATATAACATGTGTTTAAATATTTTTAACGTTATTTCTCAATAAAATATATATAATATAGACATTTACAAGATAATAAAATTTTATATATTAAAAATAAATAAAAATATTTATTTATTTATTTATAATTAACTTAAACTAGTTTTATAAAAAATAAAAAAAATTTAATATAAATAAAAATATTTGTTTAGTAAAAATGATTTTGGCCAAATTTATGGGTAAAAAAGTTAAAAATGTAATTAAATTATATTTATTAAATATATTTAATATAAATAAATTTATTAAAAATAAAAAAAAAATTATTTGTTATGAAACAATCATCTGTAACCCAACAAAAGGGTTCCATTTATAACCTAATCAACACAAAGATCAAGTCAGGTGATATACCGATTATTTCGATTTAAAATTTTATTATTCTAAAAATAAAAAAGTTAAAACATTAGCAAACAATTTTTTTTTGCAAATATTCTCCCCATCATATCTGGATTTTATTTATTTTCAATTAGAAAAAAAATAAATTATGCTTTGACAAATCTTTTCAACATATTTTTTCAAAAAATCACACACTAATTATTTTTAAATTATTTATACAAAATTTTATGCTTCATATAATTTTTTTTTTTTTTCAAAGTAAAACACAAGACAAACACACCCTACTATACTTTGATTTTATTTTAAGGAAATTGCCAAATTTACCTGATTGTAAGGTAGTCATTATTACCTCCCACAATAACAATATTTTAGTTTAAATATGACATAAATATGACAAATAAATATTCATCAAATCTTGAACATGATTACGGTGTTTATTATACTCTCTCAACCCCTAACAATTTATCCATTTTTTTTCATTTTGGTCCGTCCCATAATAAAGTATTCATTTTTTTTAATAATTGTAATATCTGCCTAACATTACAAATACTCTTCAAATTTACAATATATTACACAAATGTTATTACATTTATATCATACAGTACTAATAGAGTTAAATTTAGTCTTTTTACCTTTATTTCTATTTTATCCCAATATAATACTAATATTTCTAAAACTCCGTGCGAAGAGCAAATGGATATATAGATATAGAACAGAGGGAGTACAAATTTTTTCTTGTGTCAATACATATAAAACAAACAAATACAATACATTTTTATTTAAAATACTCATTCCGTCTCAGAAGTAAATATTCATTTGTTTTTTGCACGTAGTTTTAGAAATATTAGAAGATATATTGGGATATAGTAGGAATAAAATAGAAATGACTAAAATAACCTTATTAGTATGTGTGATATAAATGTAATTGCATTTGTGTAATATATTGTAAGCTGTAAGTGTATTTGTAATGTTGGGTACATAGTACAGTTACTAAAAAAAAAGAAATGAATACTTTGTTATGGGACGGACTAAAATGAAAAAAATGGATACTTTGTTACGAGACAGAGGGAGTAACATATTTTGTAATAAATAAAAAGATATAAGTGTATTGTATGAATATATTTCTTGTACTGAAATCAGTTGTAACATATGTTGTGGGATATCATATCATATGTTTGTTCATATATTATACTCGTACTGTATTATCATTATTTATGCAATTATATTATGTTAATATAATGTGTTGTTTGTGATCTATATAGGGTGTGTTCGTTTGATGAATTTTGACAAAATCCCACTGTTTATCCAAAATTTTCTCCCCAAAAACATCAAATCAAACACCTATTTTTTATTTATTATATTATACTAAAAATCAATTTTACATTCAAAACATCACATCATCACATATTTATATCACATCATACAACTATTCAAATTCAAAATTTTTACTATTCATATCCAAACTCAAAATCCAAACCCCAAACAAACACACCCAGTAGATTATTCTTATGTCGCATGTTGTATGTTCCTATGTTATGGACGGTTAATTTATCTATTGTTTTTGCATTAATGAAAATTCAAAAAGATGAAACACATTCAAAGTATGATATGATATAAACATATATTGATGTGATATATTTAGGGTGTGTTTGTTTAGGGGTTTGAATTTTGAGTTGAAATTTGAATAGTAAAAATTTTGAATTTGAATAGTTGTATGATGTGATATAAATAGGGGTTGATGTGATGTTTTGAATGTAAAATTAATTTTTAATATAATATAAAAAATGAAAAATAAGTGTTTGATTTGATGCTTTTTGGGAAAAAAAATTGGATGAATAGTAAGAATTTTGCAAAATCTTGCAAACGAACTAATGTAAAAATGATCATGTAATATAATATAGTAAATAAAAAATACATATTTGATTTAATAGATTTTTGATAGGATTAAAATTTAAAATTTTAATACTAAAATCAAATCTGACAACCAAACACACCCACAAAGAGTGTTTTCTTTTTATTACTCATAGTATTTTCGTTATTAGTTATGAAAATATTTATGTAAAATTGATAGGGAATGGTAATTTTAGTTATATATAATTGTTTACTTTTATAATAAACATGTAAAATTAATAGTTTATAAACAAATTAATCATATTTTATATATTAAAATAATCATCTCGAAAATAGTAGTTATCTAAAATAACAATATAATATACTACACACATTTATTTAATTAATTTCATTTTACTTTATAAAATCCTCATTATTTTTCGTCTTAGTTATGTTGACAAGTTCATCCAATATACATACATATATATGGCTCTTTCCTTTAATTTTAACTTATATTGTAATTTATGGTTAATAGCCATTATTTTTTTTCCTTCAAAATTTTAACTAAGAAAGAAAAAATAAAATCAAATCAAATCAAAACACAATAATTCACACCCAAATTTTATCCTGTAGTGCAATGGAATGGAATATTTTTATTGAATTAGTTCTCAAGTAAAAAAAAAAAAAAAAGTAAATTTCTCTACACAACACAGGACTCAACATTCAGAGACTTTCACCTAAAGGGTAAAAAGCAACAACCTATGTTTCTGTATTTTGTAAAAATAAGATTTGCAGATTCCCCAAAACTGTAGTAAAAAAACATAATAAAAAAAAAAGTTGCCACTGCCACGTTTTTTTGGTACACCAGATTCTCTATCTCCTCCCTACCCCCCCCCCCCCCCCTACCCACCCACCCTACTGCAATCCTTTTTTTTTTTTTACAGTGCCTGGATATATATGTAAACCTCATGCATTATTGATTGTGCTTCAATATTTCTTTCAATCTTTCTTCATGGCCAGGTTTGTTAGACTTTGGTTCTATGAATTATTTGAACAATTAATCAAGAAAATTTTCAAGAACACCAAATAAAGATCGAACTTTTATGTTTCTTGATTGCAGCAAATCATCATATGCCATGGAACACTTGAGGGATCCATTCAAGGGAGTTAAGAATGATCTTAGAGCAAGGCTAGCTTGCTACAAGAAAGATTGGCTCGACGCCCTCGAATCGGGATCGAGGCGCGTTCTTACAATTATTTTTTTTTTTTTAAAAAAAGATGCGATAATCTGAAGCTGATCTTGTCATTAATTGTCACTTACAAATGGATTGCTTGATTTTTTTTTATTTTTTTTTAGGATCATTGCCCCGACGACGTATATTTTCTTCGCCTCGGCGCTCCCCGTGATCGCCTTCGGCGAGCAATTAAGCCGTTCGACGCGTAAGCATTCGATTTGATCGAACACGATTACGTGTTGCATGCATGTTGTGATCGGCTTATTACGTTTTTTTCTTTTTTTAGATGGGATTTTGGGCACGTCCGAGACGCTTGCTTCGACTACGCTATGCGGGATTATCCACGCGATCTTCGGTGGCCAGCCGCTGCTGATTTTAGGGGTCGCGGAGCCGACGATTATAATGTACCGATACTTGTATGAATTCGCTGAGAAGGGCCTCGGCGAGGAGATGTTCTTACCGTGGACGGGATGGTAGTGGGAAATGATCTTTTTCATTTAGTAGTTTATTCGATGTTTATGACAATTGTCGTGTTTTTTATTGATCGATAAAACAGGGTATGTGTTTGGACAGCCCTGTTGCTGTTCCTTCTCGCCACATTCGGCGCTTGCGCCGTCATCACTCGATTCACGAGAGCTTCCGGCGAAGTCTTCGGCATGTTGATCACCATTCTTTTCATTCAAGAAGCGATCAAGGTAATGACAATTCGAACTCTTTCAACGCCTTATGCTCGTCGTTTTAGTATTTCGATTGATTTCTCGATTGATCGCAGGGCGTCGTAAGCGAATTCCGAGTTCCAGAAAGCGTCGATGCAGCCGAGGTGCGGATCGAATTCCAGTGGCTCTATGTCAATGGCCTTCTCGCGGTTATATTCTCTTTCGGGTTGCTTATAACCGCCCTGACTAGCCGGAAAGCTCGATCGTGGCACTATGGCGCAGGTTTGGTGCCGCGAATTTATCAAAGACATAAACTTTGCGCCGTGTTTCGCTATATGACTCGTTGAATTTTGCAAATTCAGGCTGGATCAGGAGTTTCGTCGCCGACTATGGTGTCGCTCTGATGATCGTGGTATGGACTGCGTTGTCCTACGCCGTTCCTGGAAAAGTTCCCGGCGGTGTTCCCAGACGCCTCGTCTATCCTCTTCCTTGGGAGCCGGCATCGTTGCGCCATTGGACCGTGATTAAGGTCTGGCGTCGTTGACGCTCGAAGTAGATCGATTAGACTGTTCAATTTTATGTTATCGTGTCGATGAAATTGCAGGACATGGGAAAGGTACCGGCGGGGTATG
The DNA here is from genome assembly GCF_009805555.1 of Andrographis paniculata. NCBI lineage: Eukaryota > Viridiplantae > Streptophyta > Magnoliopsida > Lamiales > Acanthaceae > Andrographis > Andrographis paniculata. Next base: position 3,880,180 of record NW_026137589.1, read on the forward strand.
TTTTTGGAGCGTTCGTTCCGGCGCTGATGATCGCCGGACTGTACTTTTTCGATCACAGCGTAGCGTCGCAGCTGGTGCAGAAGAAGGAGTTCAATCTCAAGAAACCGTCGTCGTATCACTACGACGTTTTTTTACTCGGGATTTTGGTACCGTTGTTGGGGAATTTAAGTTAAAACTTTATGAATCCAACAATCTGTTCTCATCTTCGACATTTTAACGTTTCAGACTTTGCTTTGCGGATTGCTCGGGCTTCCTCCGTCGAACGGTGTCCTTCCGCAGTCGCCAATGCATACGAAGAGCCTCGCCGCGCTCAAGAGGCAGGTTTGGAACCGTAGTCCCGAGGAAACTCCTCGCACCCGTCATGTATTCGAATGTTTTTGACAATTGTCGTCGTAATTATCTGCAGTCGATGCGGAGGAAAATGGCGGAGTGCGTGAAGGAGGGAACGAACGCGAATGCGACGCCGTCGGAGATCTACGAACGAATGCGGCGGGCATTTGTCAAGATCGACGACGATTCGAAAGACGAAGATTTTGAGGATTTGAAGGAAGCTATATCGGGCTACGGGAACGAAAATCACGCCGTGAGCGCAATCGATTATGAAAGATGCATCGACCTCTACTTGCCGGTCCGTGTGAGCGAACAACGCGTTACTAATTTGCTGCAGTCTTTGCTCGTCGGGCTTGCCATGGCGGCGATGCCGGTGATCAAGATGATTCCGAGCTCCGTTTTGTGGGGATACTTTGCGTACATGGCGATCGATAGCCTCCCGGGGAACCAGTTATGGGAGCGCGTTCGACTTCTTTTTGTTCCCGGAGATCTACGTCGAAAGTGAGCCTTACCCTCCCGATTCTTTGCCATCGACGACAACATTTTACGGTTTTATATGATATCGATTTCTTCTGCGATTTGATGATGTGCAGAGTCTTACACGGCTTCCACGCATCGTATGCGCGGTCCGTGCCATATAAACACATTGCGGGATTCACGATCGGGCAGGGTTTGTATCTCATGCTATGCTTCGGAGTTACGTGGATTCCGTATCTCGGGATATTGTTCCCGGTGTTGTTTTTTGTGCTGATCGTCGTAAGACTACACCTTCTCCCGAAGGTGTTCCCGGCTCGATATCTCCAAGAACTCGACCCGGCCGAGCATGTCTCGCACGTTATTTCGGAAAAATCTATCGGAGTTTTGTAATAAGCTAAAAATGTTGAATAGTAAGATAAATACTATTGAATCGAATCGAATATTTTTATAAAAATTTAAAAAACGAAAAGAGAAGCGCCCACCGTGGGGCTCGAACCCACGACCACAAGGTTAAGAGCCTTGCGCTCTACCGACTGAGCTAGACGGGCATTTTGTTTTGAAAGTTGTAAACATTTATAATTAAAGAAATATAAAAATCGAGGATCATTCTAGAAAGCATCCTGCTTTTATTCACATTTTGTTTTGTTTTATTTTTTTTTTACAAATTAATAAGTGGCTGCATCCGCCGCGTACACGTGAGGAACACGTGATGCCGTTCAGTTTAGAATCGGACGGCTGAGATTTTCGCGTCAGATTAAAGCTACATATTCAAAAAAGTCCCCAGCAGCAAATCCTACGCAACTCGTTTTAGGGCTTTTGAATCACACACACACTCACATATATATATAATACGCATCGCAGCTCTCTCCGCCGAAGCCTCGCAGTTTTTGCCTTCTGTAATCCTGTGTTTTCGTCTTCTCTGCATTGGAGGAGCGAAGATCTAATGGTAATTCTGCGATTCGTTTTTTTGCGGTGTTTGTTTCTGCTTGTTATTGTGTTGTTTTGGTTGATTTGTTTTTTGTTTTCACTTTTCTTGTTTTGGTTTGCTTTGGATCTTCAGGCGTTGCCGAATCAACAGACTGTGGATTACCCGAGCTTCAAGCTTGTACTTGTTGGCGATGGTGGCACTGGTATGTTTTTTTTGCGTGTGTATATTTAAAATCTAAGCTTATGGATTTGGTTTTTTGTTTATTTGATTGGTTAGGTCTTTTGCGGTTCTTTGCTTTCTGAATTGTCGTTCCACTTGTTTTGTTGCATTCTTCATTGTGATGGATGTTTTAATTTTGCGTTTATTTTGCGTCAGTGCATTTCGTTGTTCTTTTGTAATTTTTTTGGAGCTTTGATTTGGGATTAGAACTGGCGAGAGCGTTTTGTTGGTGGTTTATGCCGATTGTTTCTCATTTGATTATACTGGCTAGGAGTTCGAAATTTGTATATTATCTTGCATACTTTTGGATTCTGAAGATTTTTGTTTATCAAGACAATGATGCTCTTATTGATTCTATTGCTTCGAAATAATTGACTTAATCTATTTTTTTTCAATTTGTAGGAAAAACTACATTTGTTAAGAGACATCTCACTGGAGAATTCGAGAAGAAATATGAGCGTGAGACCATCTAAACCTTTTATGTTTTCATTGATATATATATTTCCTGTTCTATTGTTTAAATTCTTATGGTGTGATTTTGCAGCTACTATTGGTGTGGAGGTTCATCCTCTAGACTTCTTCACAAACTGTGGTAAAATCCGATTTTATTGCTGGGACACTGCTGGCCAGGAAAAATTTGGTGGCCTTAGGGATGGCTACTAGTAAGTAAATTAGAACTCACTTATTTTCAATTTCATTGTTTATGAAAACTGCAAAGACCATAAATCATAGTATGCATAACTTGCTAGAATTTTCCTAAACCTAATTTTCGCTCATTTGGATTGATCTATTTGTTATTTTGTCGATACTGATGTCAAACTATTGCAGTATCCATGGACAATGTGCAATCATCATGTTTGATGTGACGGCAAGGTTGACTTACAAGAATGTTCCGACATGGCATCGGGATCTTTGCCGGTAATAAATCAGTTTCTATTTTGGTGGCAGACATAAGCTGTTGTTAGTCGTGTAGTTCTAATATTATTCGTCTTTGTATTTCAGCGTCTGCGAAAATATCCCTATTGTCCTCTGCGGGAACAAGGTTGATGTCAAGAACAGGCAGGTGAAGGCGAAGCAGGTCACATTCCATAGGAAGAAGAACCTCCAGTACTACGAAATATCTGCCAAGAGCAACTACAACTTTGAGAAGCCGTTCCTGTACCTCGCCCGGAAACTTGCCGGGTATTTACAAACACTTTGATTATTATACTTTAAGAAGCATTACTGTCACCTCGATGAAGCTAATGTGTTCTTTTCTTATTAGGGATCCTAATCTGCACTTTGTCGAGTCTCCTGCTCTTGCCCCGCCAGAAGTGCAAATCGATTTGGCTGCGCAACAACAGTAAATCCCTCTCCCCTTTATATATGTAAATCATCAGCGCGCCATTAACTGGTGAATAACTTATCTGTTGTTGACTTTGCTTTGCAGACATGAGGCGGAGCTCGCTGCAGCTGCTAGTCAGCCACTCCCGGATGACGATGACGAGGTATTTGAGTGAAAATGGGAGGTTCTTTTTTAATGTTTTTCATATGATGGGTGTCCCGATTCTTCTTGCGTAGCTTAGGGTATTCTGAAGTTTGAGGGATGGTCTACTAGTCGTCATTTATATATATATATGTAGACACATCAATGGGATTGTGATTTTTATGTCTTTGGGCAAACAAGCGAATTATCTCTCTCTCCGTGTTCAGGTGGTTTTTGATTCACAGCTCTTTGTTTGTCGTTTTCTTCCTTTGATTAATGATGTACTTGGTGCTATCGATCATAAACATTTCCTTAATTTTATTTTTTAGAAAAATTAAATAAAATAAAGATGAAACGACGAAACGTAGCATTATTAATGGTAAGTTAGAGTTTTGATTTGGAGTGCTTATTTACACCTTTCTCCTGTGCTGTGGTATTCTTTATGGTCATAACAAAATTAACAAAAGCTGATTTAGCCATGCTGGTTTTTTTTTTTTTATCAGCACGTGTTATATATATACAAATAACGTACACTAGTATTACACACAACATATGTTGTGTATAATAAAGATATATACTGTTTTTTAATAATAATAAGTGGATTGTATACAAATATGTCTAAAATTAACTATTGCTTATGAGATTTGTATTATATGAATTGCTATATGTGTACAAACTTGTAATGAATGCTATTTTGTTGATGTGCTGTATTTGTATTATATTAATATAAGTATATACAATGTTTTCTGCCGCTATTTTTATACTAGCTGCATGACATCTAAGGCATGACATCTAAGGCATGACATCTAAGAAATATTGATATTATATTAATAGTGGATAAAAAGTAGGGATAAAAGATAATTGCCCTTGTGTTTGGGACGGACAAAAATTGTGAACAAGATAGGAAAGAAAGAAAATCTATATATATAAATAGCTTTAAAGTAAAAAAATTGGAAAGAAAAGTATAAGAAATATGAAAGTGTAGGGCGGCAAATAGAGGTTGGTAACCAGCAATGTATGTATGCGACACAATTGAGTCGGGCACATGTGTGTTAATAAAGCCCAATGCGTATTATTATGAATTGATAGTTTATGGTTATAATCTACATAATCCAATATATATATATATATGTATTAGGTGATTATATTGAATAATATTATTATTTCATTCAATTAAATAAATTTATTTATTTTAAAAGATTAAGATTTGGTATAATAATATACTAATTAAAAGTAAGTAATTTTATTTTGATGTGTGATTAGTTTGTTTCAAATAATATTTGTATTAAAATTTATATTATTTTATATTTAATTAAATACAATAAAAATATTATTCATTTTAATTTTATAATTGTATAATATATTATAGATAGGCTTTATTAACATTTTTTTAATGAAATGATTTTTTATAAATATTATTTAAAAATACAATATATATTTATCTATTTAAAAATAATAATAATAATTTATTAAAAACTATTATTTTTTATATTATTAATATAATTTTTTTCATATTTAACATTAAAAAAAAATACATTTCTATTTTATGTAAGCAAGTAAGCATATGAATTGATACTACATAATTATAAGTACACGGCATGTGTTATCTAGTACTCTTTTCATCTCATTTCTTATGATCACTTTTTCATTTTCGTCCGTCTAATTTATTTTGTCACTTTTTTTTCAGAAAAGAATTATAATTTAATTCATAATTTTTTTAATTTTAATTTTAATTATACTAAATCAGTTATCTTAATCTTAATATATAATTATTTTTATTATACGAGAATTATTTTCACTAATACATTTTTAATTATTTACTAATTATACCCCTCCTAAATTTCTGTATCTATAGTAAAGCGGACAAAATATCCGGGACAGAGAGAGTATATTATTTCATTTATCTAGAAATGCACGTAGATTTAATTGGATAAGAAAAAAAAAATATTAAAATAATATACTCCATCCGTCTCAATACAATAGTCTTGTTTATCAATTTTGTCCGTCTCAAAACAATAGTTTCATTTCCATAAATAACCATATCATCATAAAACTATCCCTACTTTTTCATTATTATTACACAATTGCCACTACTTTTTACACTAATATACTTACAAGGGCAAAAAAGTTATTTATCCTTACTTTTGACCAAATACCAATATATTATCAATATTTCTTAAATCTCGTGTCCAACATAAAATAAAAATATTATAAAAAATATACTATGAAGTTGATAAAAAGTAATATAGCAGATAAAAAATAGTTCGAATAAAAGCAATAAAATTGTGAGTAAATAAGATATTTTATTATAAATAGATTATATATGAATTTAATCATAAACAAAAAAAAAAAAAATACTCTTTCTATTCCTTAACAATCTATCTATTTTTCTATTTTGGTCCGTTCCATAACAAAATATTCATTTCTTTTCTTTTTTTTTTTCGTAATTGTACTGTCTACTTAACATTACAAATACCCTTCCAATTTACAATATATTACACAAATATCATTACCTTTATATCATATAATATTAATATGGTTAATTTAGTATTTTTACCTTTATTTTTATTTTATCCCTAAAACTCCGTGCAAAAAGCAAATAAATATATTACTGATTATTGTTAATAAGAAAAGGAAGTGGTTGCAAATTGCAATAAATAATTGACATTATTACAATTCTAGCCAATCTTGTTACACCACTCCAACTGGAATTGTGAGTAAGCAACCACTTAAAAACTGGTGTTGTGAATAAATTAATTATAATTGGGATTGCCAATTCATAATTTTTATGGGTTTACCTTTTTAAAATATTTTTTATTTAAATTAAATTCGTCGTGTATTTGCACTTTAATTTTATTTAAGACATTGTCTATTTTTTTAAAAAAAAAAATTAGAAAAGTTGTGTTTAGTTTGAACTTTGACATTCGTAATAGCCTTCTTAATAAAAATACTGTTTAACACTTTGTTTTTATTATTATTATTATTTTTTTTTTTGGGTATATTGTGTAATTTTATTATTTTTTTGGAGTATATTATTTTTTAGAAAGACCATATATAATTTTATATTTTAAAAATTTATATATAATTTTACTTTTTTAAAAAATAATGTATAATTTTAGTTTTTAAAAGTGATGTATAATTTTATTTTTTGGAAAATGATATAAAATTTTATTTTATTTTTTTAAAAAATAATGTATGATTTTATATCATATTTATCTTAGTAGCATTTAATTATTTTTTAAAATTATTTTATTTTTAATAGTTATTAATTATTTTAAATAAAATATAAATTATATGTATATGGATTATAATGTAAAATTAATTAAAGTTAGGATGTAATTTATAAATATAAAAATTTATATAAAATAATAGTCCTTCCCTCTCAATACAATAATCCTATTTATTATTTTTGTCCGTCCCATAACAATAGTCTTATTTCCGTAAATAACCATATCACTGTAAAAGTATCATTACTTTTACAGTATTATTACACAATTGTCACTATTTTTTACACTAATATACTCACAAGGGCAAAAAAAATTTTTATCTATATTTTTTTTATCCATTATCAATATAATATTAATATTTCTTAAATTCCGTATCCAATACCACCAAGACTATAGTTTCAGGACGACTCTGGAGTATAAAAGAAAAATATATTGAATGAATTGCAAAATAAACAATGTTAGAGATGGTCTTGTACCGAAAAATTAATTTTACTTTGCGCGCGTTTAATTCAAAGAGGCATTAGATAATTTTGAAATAAAATAGGAGTATTTTATATAAATAAAAATAAAAATAATTCTTTTTAGAAAAATAATCAAAATATCAAACAATATTTTGCATAAGAAGCTTATGTATACTCGTTGAAAATTGTTCATTTGTTTAATTAAAAAGAAAAAAAAACTAAAAAAATCAAAGAGCTTATGTCAGTGTTACGATATAACAAGATATTTTTTATTGCAAAATTAATTTTGAGCATGTAATATAAAAAAATAAATATTTCCACTATTCCATGTAATATGAGATTATTACAGTAGATACTAGAATTTAGGTAAAATATAATTATTAAGTAAATGTATTAGTAAAAATAATTATAGATTAAAATTAAGATTAAAAAATTTATAAAATTTAAAATTTAAAATGTAATTAAAGTGTATAATTATATTTCAAAAATTACGTTGGACGAACGAAAATAGAAAATAGGGACAAAGAATTATTTGATTTAATACTCTTGGGTGTGTTTATTTGGGGGTTTGGATTTTGAGTTGAAATTTGAATATTAAAAATATTGAATTTGAATAGTTGTATGATATGATATAAACAGGTGTTGATGTGATGTTTTCAACGTAAAATCAATATTAATATAATATAAAAAATAAAAAATAGGTGTTTTATTTGATGTTTTTGAAAAAAAAAAAAAGGATGAATAGTATATTTAAAATCCAATCCCGAACAAACACACCCTAAAGCAAAAAAAATCTGTCAAAATGTTAATTCCTACAAGCAAAGCAAAGTCTAAACTTTCCAAAAATGATCATCTTTCTCACCGAGCAAACGATCGAAAATGTTTCCGATCATTCTCCGATCTGAGGTGCCTCAGCTCCGCCATATGTTCGTCGTTCGATATGCCGAGAAAAATCCGAAGATCCGTCAACAACTTTTCCCGTTCCCAGCTCAACGGCCCCAAAGCATACAACGCTTCAAGCGTTCTACGATAAGCATCGATTTCTAACAAACGGACATTCACTTCCACGTCCTCCTTGAACCTAAACGATGCAATCGGATTGCTGCACGACTCCGTGTCGCTACAAGCGCCGTCGCTTTCTCGCCGAGCCTGGGGTGTAAATGGAACGTAAGAATTTTCTCGATTACGATCGGCGACACTACAGCTACCAACGGAGGCGCCATCGCTGTCTGAATTATCGCAAAAGATTTTTCTAGCTGTTCTCCGGTCGTCTTTCTCGATTGCTTGTAGCTTTTGGACATGTCGATTGCTCGCTTCGATGATCGACGAGCCGTAGGGAGACATCCACTTTAGCGATCTCGTGGAGACAATGAAACTCTACAGACACAATTATCGATTGCGATTGTAATAAAAACTCCGATACAAAAAGCAAAAACGACGAAAATCAAAATGCTACCTTTGCATTCGGAGTAATCCATTTTCCGTCGCGCCGAATACTTCTCATCCTAATTTGAGATCGATCAACGATTGCTTCGCGCATACGCGTGCATCCCGGGAGCCTTACCATCCATTGTCTTCTTTTCTTTTCGACAACTTTCAAAACTTTACCGGCCATCCAAATATCGTCGTAAAACACCTCCACGACATCTCCGGCGTTGAAATTCTCACCGCCTTGCCCCACCGGAGGGCACGGCCTGACAACCTTTGTCGACACCATCTCAACATGTCCGTTATCAGGGTTAGAACAACTGCAATATTGTATACGACACATACAGCTATTTCCCGAAAGAATTCGACCCGGACGCCACCAAAACGGTTCATCGGATTTTACCATAACCTCCACATTTTGCCCCTTTCTTAACACCATTTTTACTGTAATTTGTAAGCAATTGAATCTTCTTCAACACAAATACAGAAATAACACAAAGCCTGTGATTGTGAAAGGAAGCAGAGCATTACTATTACTATTCCATGGCAGAATCTGGTGATGAAATCATAACACTAAATTGAAACCAATTCTGATCTTACAGTTTTCATAATCAAATAAATACACTGAGCAATAACAAAATCTCGAACTGATTGTTAGTATTTTTGAAAATCTAAAGCATAAACAGATTTATAACATCAAAAAGAGCTGTTCAAGCTTGATTTGTAAATCCGATAGTAATTTGAAACCAAATTAAAACCTAAAAAAGGGGCAAAAAGGGCAACACAAGCTTTACTGCCAAAAACATCTAGCGCAACCGAAATTCAAGCAAAATAACATACGGATTCTGTTTCAGACGCATGGAAGACTCGAAGTTTAACAAAATACCCAAATTACAACAACTTAACGCTGGTCAATTGAAGATTCAAAACACCGAAAATAAAACCCTAAAAGGAAAATTCGACTCACCGTTTCTTCAAAATTGAAAGGATTTCAATCGTGATCAGTTGTAATTTAGGTTGTATTGATCCTTTAATCTCTCCCTCAACAGAACAGATCTTTGATTTTCACTTGATGTTCTATGAATTTTTTATTTGGCTAAAATAAATTTGGATAGAAAATTAATGTTAAATAAAAAAAATTATGAATATATCATGTATGTGTGGAAGAAGGGTATTATTGGAATAAACAAAAATTGAACCATATTCACTATCATTCATTTTATGCCCATTAGTTGTACGAAACCAACTAACAAAAAAATAGAAAAATTATTGAAATTAAAGAGGGTGAAGTGATTTTATTTTATTTTATTTTTTTTAAAAAATTTATAGATTTACATCGACTTAAAAAGTCCACATCGTTTGATGGATTTTATTAATTAATTTGAATAGATTCGATTTGATTTATTTTTACTAAATTTATTTGAATTTTGTAAAATTGTAAAATAATTTTTTAATTAATTTATATAATTATATAAACTCATGTAAACATAAATTTTTACATATATAATATATTTTTATAAAATATAGGTATATTTATAAATAATAGTAGTATATAATTATTAACAATATAGAATTATTGTAACATATATAATATTACTATATTGTATATTCATATTTTTAATTTTATAATTTTTATTATATTATTATTCAATATATCAATTTATTTATTTTTATTTTATTATTATTTACTTAATTATATATTTTTAAATTTTCATATCTATAGTAAAAAAGACACCGTAGTCTAAACGGAAGTGATAGTATAAATATATAGTGAATATATATAATGATTTATAAGTAATTGACATGATAATTTTCAAAAAATCATCCTATTAATAATTAGTGGCTAAAATACTCAAGAACATTAGCAAATTATAAGACTAAAGAGGAACCTTAATTTAAACCAAAAAAAAAAGAAAAAAAAAAGAGAAAATTCCCCATACAAATTATCATTATTCAATTACAAAACAAATCTTACACATAAATATATATATATAGGCAACAATAACGCTAATAAGTGTGAATTAATTTGGCATTATTAATTAATTAATTATTCTTCCTTGTAGGGTGTGGGCACTAATATCAGAGGATTCTTCTTCATCATCACCAGCCCCTCAACCTCAAGCAGATCCACGTCATCCAAACTCTTCCCCTCCGGCAACTTCCAGTCAAAATGATACAGCAGCTGCGACAATGGCAGAACAACGTTAGCCACTCCGAAGTTCATCCCAGGACAAAGCCTTCTCCCCGCCCCAAACGGTATCAGTTCCATGTCGTTCCCCAAAAAGTCGACCGAGTTATTCTCGAACCGCTCCGGTCTGAACTCGTCCGGCCGGTCCCAGTACTTCGGATCCCTCCCCATTGACCACGCGTTGACCACCACCTTCGCGTTCTTCGGAATCGTGTACCCCGCCGCCGTGCAGTCCTCCGTCCGGCAAGCCCTCGGTAATAACGGCACCGGCGGGTGTAGCCTTAGGGTTTCTTTTATTACACGGCTTAGGTATGGCAGACTCTGTAGGTACGAATCTTCCACCGTCGTCTTCCCTTTTAAGGATTCTCTTATCTCCGACTGTAACTTCGCCATTACACGTGGACTCCTCATTAGCTCCGTCATCGCCCAGTTCATCGTCGTCGACGATGTTTCTGTCCCCGCCGTAAACAAATCCTATACATAAATACAGTTATTAATTACCACAGTCGAAAACAGTTTAGTCTCCACCGCAGTCATAAATGTAAGTAATAAATGCCAGATGCTTACGAAGATGACGCCTTTAATGCCGTCGAGGGTGAGAATGTTCTGGAGACGAGGGTCGGTGGTTAGCCGGAGCAAGACGTCGACGGTGTCCTCGCCGCCGAACTCGCCGCTCCGGCCGAGCTTGTGCTCCTCTACGACGGCGTCGAGAACCTTGTCGAGCTTCCGGCGCATCCACATGAGTTTGTATTTGTTCAGACAGAGAATGTTTAGGAGCTTCGAGGAAGGAAATAAGTCGGCCAATTCGAATCCCGCCGCCATCGGATTCGCCGTTTTCATCAGCTCCACCAGGACGGCGCTGTTGTTCTTCGCCACCGTCCCCAGCGCCGCCCGACACGTCATCGCCGACGAGTAGGCGTACATCTTTTCCGTCAGGTCCATCGCCTCTCCCGCCGCCGTCCGTACCGTCGCCACCAGACGCGCCGCCTCCTCCTGGCGGATGTATTCGTACGATCTAACGTTTTTTATGCTCAGCATCTCCACCGTCGCGACTTTCTTCATCTGCCGCCAGAACTCGTTGTACTGACTGAATATGAAGTCGCCTTTCCACAGGATCTTGGTCCCGATGCTGTCGGGTCTGTCTGCGCAGGCTGGGTCCTGGACCTTCAGGACCTCCTTGGCTGCCTCCCGAGATGAAATCACCACCGTTGATATTTCTCCCAGCTTGAGATGGATCACCGGTCCGTACTGCCGGGCCATCCGAGTCAGCAGGCGGTGCGGCAGCTCGCCGACCATGTGGTGGAGGTGTCCGATCACCGGCAGCTTTGGAGGGCCTGGAGGTAATTTCACATTTTTCTGGCTCGATTTTGCGGATGATCTTTTCACCAGGAAGAAGATGAAGGCTAACGTGGCAAGGAGAAGAGGCAGAGAAGGGAATTCGAGGAGTTGAACAACTTTCTGGATCTCCTCCATTGTCGTAATGCTCTTCTTGTGTTTAATTTGATTTGTTTTGTTTAGGTTTTACGAATCAATTGATTTGCTGTTTTTATAGAGGGGGGAATAGTTTTTGTACTGTTGTTTTCTAATTATTATTATTATTATTATTATTTTAATATAATATTTTTAATGAATAATAGGAGTATATACGTAGACAAACAAGTCCAGCTATGTTGTCTTGATATATGTGCGTTAGAGATTATTCTTTTTTATCATTATTATTATTTTTAATATATTCTTAATTTATTCAAATATGCATATGTTGAGCGCCGTTTCTGACCTGCAATAAGTACAGCTGAAATCAACAAATGCGCTGCTTTCAATTTTCGATTTGGACATACGGCTGCGGAATAAAAAAAAAAAATATATATATATTTATATATATTGTTTACTTAATAGGAACATGTATTTATATCACTATATTTTAAATAATTTTCATAATATATTAAAATAAAAAATAAATTTATAATTCTACTGATCAAGAAAATTAATAACTTACAAAAAGATCCTCCACAAATAATCCTTTTATTGAATTAAAATTATACTCCTCATGTTCTATTTTATTTTTATATCTTTTCATATAAAAACAGTACAATTTCTCATTAAAAAAAAAACTCCATGCTTAAAATTCTTATTATTATTATCATGATTATTGTTATTTCTGTTTATTTATTTATTTTTTTGTAATATATAATAGATATATTAAAATAAATAAAAAATTGGCAAATAAAATAGGGATGGACTGGGGAAAGAAGGTGTGGTCTGCATACATCCCTCACCGAATATATTAAAGTGTACATATTTGACTACCTACTGTTGTCTGTTGTAGCCAAAGTGTATAACAATATTTTTTTCCAATATGATTGAATTTTTTAATTCTTTCGACTGACTGTTTTGACTTGAAAAGCATAACGTTTCAAATTGAATTATTGAAAACCTATGGGAATGTTTGTTCGTTGATTTTAATTTTTGGGTTAAAATTTTTTAACTGTATAAAATGAAATTTGAATAGTTATTTGATGTGATAAATATAAATTGATGTGATGTTTTAAACAAAATCGCCTCTTTGGGACTGAGCATAAGGGCAACCGTCCAAAGTCCAATCCAGGAGAGAACCCAAAATTCTAGGGCTTTTAGCGGATGTATACTATATTAAAGGAATATATATATAGAATAAAAAAAAAAAAAAAAAAATTGTGAGAGTTAGATATGAAAATAAGAATGAAAGTATAATACAATCTGACATAAAATAATTTAAAATTAATTATTTTCTAGTTAGTGTATAGATATGTTTATTGCATCATTTTACGGGAGATTTAAACAATTATATGTTAAAAGAAATTTCTTTAAGTTAATATTATTAAAAATTTATTTGAAGATAACTATGTTTAAAGAAAGATTGAATGATTTACGCATGCTATTTATTGAAAAGAAATGTTATAAACTGTGGTAGTTGACAATATTATTAACAATTTTGCATCTAGAAATGCTAGGTGGTAAATTTTATGTAATACATTATGTATTTTTATTTATATTTTGTAGGTATACGGAGGAAATAGTTCTTGTAATAAAGTTTAGCAATAAGGCCATCTCCAACTCATCAATTTCATTTATCCAGTTTTAACTTCAAATATGCAATTGCTACAGTAATTTTACTCTAACCATAACTCCATTTTTCACTATTATTCTTCAAATATTTAAATTTTCATATTATTTAAACAACTTTTTATTTTTATAATTTAAAATAAAATTTAAAAAAATTTAAAAAAATAAAATTTTAAATTTAAAAATCAAACTTATAATTTTAAAAGTTAAAAAAAAAAAGACAAACACACCATAAATGACGTTTGCTACCGTGCAAAGCAAACACAAAAAATAGTGTTGAAATTGGCGTTCGATTGGAGCATGGCCACGGCATAAATGCAGTTGAAACCTCAATTTTGAAGTGTGGTTGGAGATGTCCTAAAAGTGGTGATTAAGCTAAATATGAAAGAAATATATAAGTCCAATGAATTTGATGATATGATTTCAAATGTCAAGTTGATGAATTTTTTATAATTGGATTTTTTGTTTTTAAATTTTTTTGTTCCAAAACTGATAGAGAACTTTTAAACAAATACTTGTTAGGGCCATTATTTTAGGTTTTGCCCCGTCCCTCGAGATGTGAGGAACGAGTCTAGTTTTAAATATAAAATAAAATTACAGTATAATATAAAAATAATAATTATTTAATGTGATATTTTTAGAGAGAAAATAGAATCTAAATAGTAAAAATATGTTGTAAAATAAAAAAAATAAAAAAACACCCATAGTCTATATTATTATTTTGGGTTCAAAGTAACAATTTGCTGTTCCAATACAATTGAATAGTTTTACTATTATTTTTTAAAGTTTTCTTTTGATTAAGTTCATTTTATTTTTCTATTGAAATTTCAATTTCAGTTCTGATAAATTTTCTCTAATTAGATATATATTTCTATAAAAAGTTTAAATTTCTTGTTGAAAAGTAATTTTAACTTTTGATTATATATATTGATTTATAGTTTTACTTTTAATAAGGATTAATATACTTTGTTAGAAAATTTATACTATGATTTTGTCAAAAAAATCATAAAAGTTGCATAATAAGAAAAGAATATTAGAAGAGAACCTTTAAATTAAAATATAGTGTTTGTTTGATTTGTGTTGGAATTTTTGGAATAAAATAATGAGATTGTATTATTGATCATCAAAATAAAATAAGTAGTGACTCGATATACTCAAATTTAAATAATTAGGATAAAATCAAATATAAATATAAATTTATTTAATAAAATATTGTTGAAAAATTTATGAGCCTATTAGTAAAAATGTTGATTGAAAGTTGAAACAGACAAATCATACAAAGGTGACGGTCTTTTTTGGGATAGAGATAATATATTATTTGTGGTCTAATTTATTATAATTATTTTATCTCTAATGAAATCCAGTTGTGATTATTTATTTATTTTATTTATTCTTATTATTTTTTAAAAGTATTATCTCTATTAATTCTTATTATTAACTGAAGTTTAGAATTTTATTTGGTAAAATATATTATAATATATTTTGTGATCAATGATAATTATGTCCATATAGGAGAAAATAACACAATAAAATAAAATAATAATACCTTACATGTTCAACTTGCTGACTGTCAAAATATGACGAATATATATATATAAATATATGTTAGGACAAAAATAGATGCATGTATTTGTATCCAATTATTTTAGAATGAAGCTAATTAAACATTTGTTTGTTTGGCGTCCTTAGTTTAGTTTTGAATAATAAAATTATTTAATTTAATATAAATATATATTATATAATATTTTAAATATAATATTAAAATAAAAATAAAAATTTTATAATACTATTATTTATATATAAAAAAAAATCACAAATAAAAACTATTTTTACGGGTGTCTCACTGTCTGGTCTGCGAGTTGGGGGTCAAGGGGGCGAAGTCCCCCTTCCTAAGGTCCGGGAGCGCGGAGTGGCCCTCAACCCGACGGTATGCAGTATTGAGTTTTGAAGTTGGTATTTGGCTGAACTCGTTTGATGTATTCTCTTAGTTTATTTCAATAGATTTAGAGATACGAAATTTATAATATGTAACGTGGCCGTCCTCAATAAATATGTTCCGTTTCTGTCCGTGAATATAATAAACACGTTGTTGGTGAACCAAACAAATATACGTATTTTTTACATTTCTTTTTGTTAATCGATCATTAATCATAATTTATCACAACATTATGTTTACAATATACTGTCTTATTTTTTCCCCTTAGCACAGTAACACAACTTAATTCAAAACAACACGATTGGTTTTCTTTTCAATTCCACGTGATTTTTTTCCCATATATATTTGTAACGTTTCTTTATTCACATATAAGTCCTCCTTTTTTTTTTAAATACAATTTATAAAATTATCTTGAATTAAAAAATATTAAATTATACTATATTGTGACGAATGCAATAAATATAATAGCAAACGAAAAGAATCGATCGATAGATGTAGTTCACTAACGAGGAACGCCGGCTACATTTACAGAAAAATAATCTTATTAAATTTTTAAAATACGACACAGGTAGCGTTACATTATAATATGTATTTATAATATCTGAAATCGAATCTATGTAATTATAAAAATACACCAACAATCAAAATAAACTATGGAACTAGATTATACTTTACACTCAACAAAATGACAAGTAAATTTAAAAATAATGAATTTAAGGCATTGGAGCATATTATTAGATATGTTGGGCTAAAAAGTAAAAGTAAGTAACAAAATGGAATAGAGTTGGTATTAATTTCCACCAACCACGAAGGTCAATTCAGCTTAATTAATTTATTTCAAATGATAACTACACATTACCATTCTTGAAGTAGTTACACATTAATATAAAAATAGAAATAGCTTTAGGTTAATAAATTCCTTCTGTTATTAATAATTATAAAATTTTAAAAATAGATATTATTTAATATTTTATGTAAAAGATAATATATATTGTTTTAAAAAAACATTTAATAAAAATATGAATATATATTTCTTAAATTGAGAATAATGTAAATATGTTTGTTTGGGAGACTTTCTTAAACTTCCGCTATTTAAACAAATTTTTTCTCCAAAAAACATCAAATCAAACACCTATTTTTTTATTTTTTATATTATACTAAAAATCAATTTTACATTCAAAACATCACATCAACACCTACTTATATCACATCGTACAACTATTTAAATTCAAAATTTTTACTATTCAAATTCCAAGTCAAAATCCAAAACCCCAAACAAACACACCCGAGAAACTCTTTTAGAGTTGTCTAATAATGAATTGAAGCAATGGATTTGCTTGTTTAAGGTTTTATTTGTCATCCCACATTTCATTTTTTTATTATTTTATTTGGGGGAGGGGGGGATGAATTTGCTTGTTTAAGGTTTTATTTGGTCATCTGAGGGGGTGGGGGGAGGGGCTTGAAATAATTCAGAGGTATAAAATTTGATGTGATATTTTATACGATAAAAACATATATTTTTTTTAAGTAGTATAAATTGTGTATAGACAAAAAAATATTTGTTTGAGAAAAATGTTGTTTATTAAAAGATATATATTTACGTGAAGTATAAAAGTTAGGTAAGTAATATAAAAATAATAAATGTAGGATATTAATTTTTTTAAAGTAATATATCTTTGAGAAATTGCCTTTAACAAAAAGAACAAACCCCAATTTCTTCCGAATTTTGTTTCTATTTTTCTCAATACAGTCTCTATGTTTTTAATAGAAATATATTATTTTATCTGTCACTTAATAAATTATTTAATATTTTTTTAATTTTCATTTATTCCAAGATAAAATATTTATTTTTTCAATAATTTATTTATCTATTTAACATTAAAAATATTTCTATAACTTATAATATATTATACAATTATCATTATTTTTTAATTATAAAATCATTCATATAAGTATATTTTTTCATTTTATTTCTTGTAGTACTATTTCGAACCAAAGGGACGAATATTTTGTTCCGAAATGAAGAGAATATTTTGTTTTTTGAAATAATACAATTATTATTAAATGGAAATTAGTTTTTATATAATACTCCATCCGTTCCAGAACTATAGTCTTAATTGGGTTGGACATGAGATTTAAAGAATATTGATATTATATCGGTAGTTGATAAAAAATATGGATAAAAGATTTTTTTATCCTTGTGAGTGTATTAGTGTAAAAAGTAATGACAATTGTGTAATAAAAAGGAAAAAATATGGATAGTTTTACGATGAAATGATTATTTATGGAAATAAAACTATTGTTTTGAAACAAACAAAAATAATAAATAAAATTATTGTATTAGGATACTGAAAGATAAATATTGAATTTGTATTCTCTGTGGATAAAAATTAGAAAATAATAGAGTATGAGTCGAAACCTCAGACACAAATAAATATTGCAGTTAAAGAAAAAAAAAAGAAATCCACACACATGCGTTTGACAAGACTCTATGGTCAGTCATGGAGGCTTGGTCAAAAGCACATGGCACGATGAAACAAATAAATAAATATTTAAATAAGAGTACACTAATCTCTAAAAAAAAAAAAATATCACATTAAACATATATTTTTTATTTTTTATATTATTTCAACAATCAATTTTACATTTAAAACATCACATCAACACCTATTTATATCATATCATACAACTATTTAAATTCAAAATTTTTACTATTCAAATCCCAACTCAAAATTCAAACCCCAAACAAACACACCCAATAAGTTTCTTATTTAATAATTTAAACGAAAATAAATATTCTAAACTAATTTTTTAAGGAAAAAAATTCATTCATAACATATATGTATATATATATATATATTATGCATAAGTTATTAATACGAGATACTCCCTCTGTTATTGAAAGATTGTTATTTTTAATATTCGTTCGTCTTAAAACAAGGTTATAATTCTCTAGTAATTGTACTATTTATCTAATATAATAAATATCCTTTCAGCTTATACTATATTACACAAATTTCATTACTTTTATATTTACACAATACAAATAGAAGTATTTTCGTTTTTTTCACTACAATCTATTATAATACTAATATTAAAAAATTTATGTGTAAAAAGTAAACGATAACTTTGCACTGGGATGAAAGGAGTATATTATTTATTTTATAAAATATCATATCAAATTAATGTTATATAAACTCAAACCAAACAAACCTTAATAAAAATGATTGAACAACGTGAAATAATAATGATAATAATAATAATAATAATAATAATAATAAAAGTGTACATAAATTGTACCGAGTTCACGGTCAATTAAATATTGATAAGTATATGGGCATTGAAAATTAAGTGCGAAAAATCGATCACTTTTTAAGAAAATTTTAATTCTCCAAATTAATTGATCTATGATTGGTTCGATATATGTCATTTTGTGCTTTAATAAGATAATCAGTATTATTTCTCCATATTAATATATAAATATATAAATAAATATATATAGAGAGAGAATATCTTAGAATTGACTTATGATGGGAATTGGTCAATAAACATACGCTATCATTTTATACTACTTGTTTTGTTTTGTTTTGTTTTTTTTATAAATTTTATTATTTATAAAAATATATTATTATTATTATTATTATTATGAATTAAAATATGAAAATAAATAATACTAATAAAAAAGAATTACTAAAAGACGAAACCTAGGGCGTACATGTCAAATCAAAAATCCAAAACTATATCAAAATCAAACAAAGCCTTGCTAAACAAATCTAATATCTCTTACGGATACGGCTGCAGGTTCCCACGTCATAAAAAAAAAAAAAAAAAAAATACAATCTCTCTCGCAGTGTAGTTGTATCAATTTTTATGGACTGAATATGTTTATTTTTTTATTTCAAATAAAAAATTTACTATCATTTTGTATGATTTATGATAAAAATATATTAATTTCTTTTTTTAAAAAATATCACATTAAATATTATTTAAGTCAGTTCAAAATCACCACCTCAATTTCTAATAAAAACCAAACAAAAAACATTCTCTCAACAATTATTCGAGCATGTTTCTTTGTGTTTTTAATTCATCATCCATTATTTATTTTTATCATATTTATTAAAAATTATTGTATATCATATATATTGAGGTGCAAACCGAAGTTTCATGTCGGAAGTTATGAAGAAAATTTCACACTTTATAAGTCCCAAGTGAACTCCAGAGGCCTTTTGAAGAATATTCAAAAACAAATCTGTACGGACTCAACCCAAAGCATACAATATCATATTAGTGTTGAATTAACCAGTCGCAACAATATAATTATTTTTTATAATGTTTTTTTAGCAATAGTTGTCACCATTTTCTTACCGAATAATTTAAATAATATTAGATCAATATTAAAACTAAATATATTTAAATTAAACCACTCCATGTTTGTTGTGTCCACTGTTGCTTCCCGCTGGGAGTGACATGATTATGATGTGTTTACTTTTGATTGATTATTGTATAAAAGATAATTTATTTTATCTAAAGTATTTTTAATCATACGATAAAATTAATTGTAAGTTAGATATTAATAAAATAAAATATATAATCTTTTAACATTTATAATACTTTGGAATTATATAATATTTCATACAATAAAAGAATTAATAATCCTTAATTAAGATACTATTATATTGGATTTTATTTTATTTTGAATTATAATAATATATATTAAATACATATTTAATTATATAATATTACCCACTCTAATTATCCAAAAATAAAACATCTTCATAGACATACAGAGGAAGGAGAAACTGAGATGCATATAGTGAGGGACGACAAAAATAAATACCATCCGAAAGTTTGATCTGACCAGGCCAATGAATCGGGGCCGTGCTCGGGCTTATGAAGGTCGAACGGTGTTTGGTCCAATTCGATTTTAAAAAATAATATTTAAATTTATATATATAATCACTGTTAGAAAAAAAGTTGATAATTGTAGAAATTTGTCGCAAATTTTAATCCGTGATAATTAAAAGTCACATAAAGTAATTTTGTGATAAATTTATGTCACAATTTTTTTACTTTGACTATCCCGTAAGTAATATTTGCAAAAAAAGCTACAAACAACTTTCCGTGACTATTTAAAGTAATGACTTATGTAACGAAAATGTCAACGATATTTCTATTCTGTGTTTTTTGACTATTTCGTCACAAAAATTGTCACGAAATTTTTTCTTGACTATTTTAAGTTGAAGCAAAAATAACCAAAATATTTTCAACATTTTAAATTATTACCGATATTGTCATAATATAATTTTTATGACTTTTAAAAATCAAATGTCACAATATAAGTAACAAAAACAATTATAAATTTTTCTTATTATTGTTCGCAGCTATTCAAAGTAATAACAAAATAATAAAATCATATTCGATATCTTTATTCATTATCGTTCGTAGCTATTCAATATTTTGTTAAAAATTCATGATGATTTATTAAATAAATATGTATATATTTTTGAAAGATAAATTTTATAATCAATAATATTTATATAGTTAAAATATAATAACAAACAAAAAATAATACTTTAGAGTAGATAGCTAAGTTGGCATGACATATTTAATAACTATAAGGTCACTAGTTCGAAACCCGACTTGCAAATTAAATTAAAAAATAACTATAAGGTCATTGGTCGAAATATAGTGTGTATGCTTGCATTGAACAAAAATTATAATATAATTATATATTTTTGAATATATTTTTTTTCAAAAATATAAAATTACGGAATTGTTATAACTTTGGTTAATATAAAGTCATAGAGGTGAAAAATAGTGTAGTACGAAGTAATTCCGAAAAAATAATCGTGTGTGGTTGCATTGAACAAAAATTATAATATAATTATATATATTTTTTCAAAAATATAAAATTACGGAATTGTTACAACTTTCATTAATATAAAGTCACAGAGGTGTAATGGTATTATTTTGTAACTTATTGTCACGAAAATGTCACTATTATAAAATATTCACGAAATTTTGTTGCAACTTCTGTTGCTATATAAAGTCACGGACATGTTATAACTTATTGTCGCATAAATATCACCACTTAAAAAAAGTCACCAATAAAATTCAACGGAAATAGTTTCATATATTTTTCCGTTACTTTTTAGTAAAAAGTCACTAATTTATATTAAAAAGTCACCAATTTGTATTAAAACAATAACTTTTTTTACCGCAACTATAACTTAATTTTCTAGCAGTGAATTTTTCTAATAGAGACAAAAGTTAATCATGATTTGATGGTAAAGTTTTTGATTTGTAAATTTTTAATTGTGAGTTTTTAATTGTCCACTTACGGTGCTGGCCCAACATAGTTTGAAATTGGGTTGGGCCGGCCCGAATTGCTACTCTACGAATAGTTGTTGCCTCTTGAAAATCTAAAATTGAATCTCTATCTTATAATTGGAAATTGGGTTTTTATATTTCAGAAATTTGGACTGATCTCTGTCCCATGAAATTAGTCAATTTTTTTTGGGAAGCAGTTTAAAAAATTATTGTGTTAGATAGTTAATTAATTTGATTAATGGATATAACAAAGTGTTATATTAAATATTTTTTATTTGATAAAATGTTAAACTAAAAGTTAAAATATTTGTTTACTTTAATTTTAAAATATTGAATTTTTTTATTTACTGATATTATTTAAAAATAATAATTATTATTATATTTATTGTAAATCAATACATGCATTAAGATAAAAAAATATAATTTTAATAACTTAAATGTAATTTATACAATAAAAATGTAATAAAAAATTATATAAACAATACATAAAATTTTTTGAATTTGGTTGTTGTTAGAGATAGTTCGTTATGACATACTAAATTTAATACCACATCGCATACGTACAGTACAAAATTTTTGGTATGATATTTTACCGTACCGTACAAATATTTTGGTATACCGAATTTTCGAATAAAAAATACTGAATTATGAAAATAACATGCATACTCGTAAAAAAAATACAAAAAAAATTTCAAAATTTTGATACAATATGACTTTTTTTGTATGATAACGTATACAATAAGATATTTTCAGTGTATATAGATAATTTAAAAAATTGGGTTTTTGTATATACTGATTATTTGATACAATATCGATATATATTTTTTAATAAATTAAAAATTTTGGTACAATATACAATATATTTTGATATTTTCAATATTCTACCTCAAACCATCTCCAACTGAATTGTATACACGGTATTAGAATATAATATTTTATACCGAAATTAAAAATAAGTTTATAATTTTTCTTTATAAATAAGTTTTTTTTTTGAACAAAGAAAAAAAATCAATATCAAATTTCATTTTTAATTAATTTTTTAGCCATAAATTTTCAAATCAAACATCAAATTTTTATTATATATTACATTAAAATTTAATTTTAAAATTAAATGAATATTTATTTACATAATATTAAATATTTATTTTATTTTATTATTCAAAATTTTAGCCCAACTTCTAAACTTACAATTGACAAATAATAAAACTAAAGATAATAGTAAGTTAATAAAATATAATTAAGTTTTTTTAATTAAAAATATTAGTTATTAATTATTATTATGATAAGAAAGTGGACTAATTTCATGGGACGAAGGATATTATATAAGCATAATATTATTGAATTTTTTATTTTGGGCCTAACTAGGATTGTTTCTTATTTTATTTGGAAGTATATATGTGATATTTGGGCTGTCAATGGGTCCTGAATCTATGTCGTGTCTGGTGTAATATTCCTCCTTTTAATTTCTATGGTTCTAAAATATATTTGTACCATTTTTTAGGTGATTGTCTTTTTGTTATGAATTGACAAATTTTTCCATAATTGTATGGTAGAAATTAAAAGTAAAAAATGAATAAAGGGTAAAAATGTTAAATTTGTGTTTAAAAAAAAATAGGACAATAATTATTGGACGTCCAAATAGGAAAGTAGGACATTAATTTGTGGACGGAGGGGAGGGAGTATAATTTAAAATCGAGGTTGAACAGGACAACTTTATTAATCCTCCGTAGTAATAATAATAATAATAATAATAATAGTGTTTGAGTTTGAATTTTTAAATAGTAAAATATTCAATTTGAATAGTTATTTGATGTGATATAAATAGAGGTTGATATGATATTTTGAATGTAATAAATTTTTAGTATAATATAAAAAGAGAAAAATAATTATTTTATTTGATCATATTTTTTGAGGAAAAAAAAAATTTAAATAGTAAAAGTTTATGTAAAACTCACGAAAGAATACAATCTTTATATTTTATATAAAATGTTCATATTTGTATATACATATTTCTTGTGACAATATTTTCTATAATTATGATTAATATTTTTTATTTCTATTGACAACAATATATTTATGTGTTGTAAGAAACACGTAAAATATGGTTAATTGATTACTTTGTCTACTTACCTTAATATTTAAAAAGTTTTTTTTTTTCTTTTTAATGATCACATATAACCTAAATTCTATAAATCATGATAAGATTAATATACTTTATACATTTAATTTTTATATTGGTTTATTTCTGTGGATTTTAATTTATTCTTAAGGATATGCTAATTAATTAATTATTATGCGATTTTTACTGTTTATCGACTAAAATAAATATGTGCTTGATGTAAGTTTTCTAAAAAAATTATTATATGGAGTTAACAATAGTTATTATCATATTCTATATATATTACGATTGTTATACGTTGATTTTATAAATTCTATTGATATTTTTCGTGTGTAGTATTGTTAGACGAGAACAACGTCACATATTTTTCGTACGAATATAACAATAGTTAGTTGGATAATCGATTGGCTTGTGTCGCAGGTAGGGCTAGCAAACGGATCAGGTCGGGTCGGGTTCAGGTTCGGGTCAGCTTAAACGGGTTACAAAACCCTTGACCTGAACCTGACCCATTTAATTAAATGGGTTGATATTTGCAACCTTAACCTGACCTTTTATTATCCGGGTCAACCTGAATCTGACTCATATAACCCGTTTAAATCTAAAATTTTTAAATTTTAATTTAAAATTACAATTTATACTAACAAAATTTTTAAATTCATAATATATATATATTAAAGCAAAAAATTATTTATTCATATCATGAAACCGATATCCAAGAATTGAATTAACAAACGCTACATAATAGTACACAACACAATTCTTTATTTTTTATTGTTTATTTTTATAAAATTGGCCATAAATATTGAATTGTATTGATAAAATTTAAAAAAAATATATTTAAATTTAAAATAATATTAATTAACCAGGTTAGACGGGTTATTTCCAGGTCGAAAATGTAGACCTTACCCTGACCTATTTAATTAAATAGATTAAACGAGTTTGACCCAATTATTAATTGGGTCGAAAATCTCAACCCAAATCCAACTATTTCAGGTCAGGTTCGGGTCGGGTTAATTTTTGCCAACCCTAGGTACAGGATCCTTTGGAATTAGATTTGGTTATCTATAGCCTTAACGATATTTTTGGTCCACTTATTAGTCTGATCACTAGCTAGTGAGATCTATCGGTAGTTTAGGATTGCTAGGAGAAGTAGAGTTTTTAAGTTTCATTTGGTGATTTTTGGGTACATGAATTCAATTACTATATGTTAAATTTATAATAAAAGGCCTTTCTTCGTTACCAAGATGTTAGGATAGTTTGTAGTAAATGATGATGTATGTCGTTTACCCATTCAATAAATTCGATTAATTAGACAAATTGATTATCTGATTGTGCATGGATAATGGACATGCACGCCTTCCATTTATGATACTATCTCCGTCCGTCCGATTCTAAGGATTCTATTTACTTTTTGCGTGTTAATATTTGAATATTAATGCTTACATCAAAACGTAGTACAAATTAAGAAAAAAGTACAAAAATACTTTCATCAGTGTTTTATAATACTAATAGAATGACATTTGTACAAAAAAAAAAATAAAATTATACAAACATAAGGATATTTTAAATGTTAGTACAACGACGTAAAAAATAAATAAGACCCTTAGATTCGGACGGATGAAGTATTATTTTTTAGTGATGTGACTCGTTATTATGTTGAACTCGTCGTCGCTATTATTTTGTACATTAGGGTCAATATGAGTATAATATACTTGTATGAGCTATTAATATCATCATTATTACATTAATTTCATCTCTGACTGTTGATCTATATTTGAGTTGCTTGAATTTTTGAACAAACATAATAATAAAAAAAAATACTTCATTTGTCCACAAACTAATGTCCTACTTTCTTATTTGGGACGTCCAACAACTATTGTACTATTTTATTTTTTAAACATAAAATTTAAATTTTTACTCTTAATTCATTTATTACTTTTAATCTCTACTGTACACTTGGCAAATTTGTCCATTCATAGTAAAAAGACAATCACCTAAAAAATCGTGCAAATATATTTTAGGACAATAGAAATTAGACGGAGGAAGTAGTATTTTAGCTTTAACATCGTATTACCGGGACCCGATGATATTGATATGATCTCACTATGCGACATGGTGTTGACTTTTGGGATGAGCTGACTAGAGCATCACAATTTATCGTTAGTTTATTTGAAAAAAAAAATAAAAAAAAATAAAATTGATTGATGTAATCTGTAGGTCGGTTGAATGACAAAAACATAAATACCTCTTGAAATTATCGTAAGGACAAGTTTGTGTCGACATTATATTGACATAAAAAAATTGCTACAAAGTCAAACATCTGACAAGGTAACAATCGATACAATAATATGAAGATTTTGTTGTGGGGTTTAGGGTTTTGTGATTAAATTTGGATTGGAACATTAGATATAGAGTTTGTTTGTTAGTTAGACTAGAAATTGAAGTTACAAAAATTTAAATTTAAATAGTTATTCGATCTATTGTAAATAAGTTTTGAAGTGAAATTTTTAATATTAAATTATTTTTTGGTGTAGTATAAAAATAAAAATAGATCGTTTAGGGAGAAAAATTTGTGAATAATCGGATTGATATTTGAATTTTATTTCTTTCCCTAAAAGAATTGAATAAATGCAAGCTTGAGTTATAGATAATAAATTTTTTAAAGTGAAATAATTATTTAATATAATATAAATAATTGTTGATGTAATTTTTAAATATTAAATTAATTTTAAATAATATAAAAAATAAAACATAACTATTTGATTTGATATTTTCAGTAAAAAAAATTAATCAATAGTAAAATTTAAATTTGAATTTCATTTCTTCCCCCTATAACAAAAAATAAAGTAATTATCACTATCAATAACCACATCATATTCAATATCTTTTATTTATTTATTTATTTATTGTTTTTCATCTTCTTTATTTTGTTTGAAGTAGGGAGGAAAGTTCAAATAGTTTTACAGATAACTTCTTTGATGACTTTTATATAAACTATTGTTTAGATTAAATTTTTTTATAGTTATTACTGTTTTTATTGTTAAATGCGTTTGAATGATTAAAACTAGTTTAACTATTTTTGTTATCTAATTGCTCATATTAATTATAATCCATTCAATTTTTTTTTTTAAATAAAATTAATTTCAATACATACAACATTCAACATAAAAAAAAAGAACAAATATTAATTATTCCAACTTTCATTTTATTCATTATTCAATAAAAAAATAACCAAAACAACACTTTATTACAAAAATATTACACAAATTAAATTAAAGTAATCAACTACATAACCCATAACTCATCAAAACTGCATGCATGCATTAAAAAGAAACGAGACTAATCCGATGAAAGATGGTACTTCTTAAATTCCATCGTTGTAGATTGTTGGAACCAAGAAAAGAGAATTCTTCCTCGAGATCGATAGCCCGTCCACCTCGGTGACGTCTATGTCATCCGGGCTCATTCCTTCGGGCATGTGCCAGTCGAAATGATACATCATTTGAGACAATGGAACCACCAAATTGGCCATTCCAAAGTTCAGTCCAGGGCACTTTCTTCTTCCAGCTCCAAATGGAAGATACTCGAAGTTATTACCGAGGTAATCTAGGCTGCTGTTTTCGAACCTTTCGGGCATGAAGGTGTCGGGCTGGTCCCAATACTTTGGATCCCTTCCTAAAGACCATGCGTTGATGATCACTTTCGAATTCTTGGGAATTGTGTATCCATCGACTGTACAATTGTCTGATCTGCAAGATCTTGGGATCAATGAAGCTGGAGGATGCATTCTTAGGGTTTCTTTGATCACCCATTTTAGATATGTCAGTTTCTGAAGGTCGCCTTCTTCCACTGTCTCCTTCCCCTTTAGGGCTTCTCTTACTTCCTTCTGTACTCTTGCCATGGCGCGTGGACACCTCACCAGCTCCACTATTGCCCAGTCCATCGCCGCCGACCCCGCAGCTCCGGCGGTGAACAGATTCTGCACATATTGATTAATCAATTAATATAATAGTAATTGTTTTATTGTTAATTGAATGTTGATTTGATTTGTTAATTACGTAAAGGACGCCATTGACGTTGTCGTTGGAGATCGGGAACTGGAACTCGCCGGAGCTCTGAACCCTAAGCAAAACGTCGACCATGTCCTCGCCGCCGAACTCGCCTTTAGGGTTGGACCTGTGCTCGTCGACGATGACGCCGAGAATTGCGTCGACCTTGCGGCGCATTCTCATGAGTCTGTATTTGTTGAAGCAGAGGAGACTGAGCAGCTTCGACGACGGAAACAGGTCGGCCAATTCCAGGCCGCCGGAGATGGCGCTGGCCTTCTTCATCATATCGATAAGCACGACGCGGCGGTCCTCCGTCACGCTGCCGAACGCCGCCCGCCCCGTCGTGGTGGCGGTGTAGGCGATCGACTTCTCCGTCACGTCCACGGCTTCTCCGGCGAGCGCCGCCGCCCGGATCGACTGTAAGAGACGCGAAACCTCGTCCTGCCTCATCGACTCGAAGGATTTGACGTTCTTCGCGCTGAGCATCTCGACGATGCAAATCTTCCGCATTTGGCGCCAGTAATCGTTGTACGGACTGAACGCCATTCCCGCCTTCCACACGATGTTGGTCCCGATGCTCTCGGGCCTGTCTGCGCAGGCGGGGTCCTGGACCTTCAGGACCTCCTTCGCCGCCTCCCGGGATGAGATCACCACCGCCGATATTTCGCCGAGCTGGAGGCGCATGACGGGTCCGTACGTCTTCGCCATTTTCGCCATCATTTGGTGCGCCAGACCGCCGGAGAGGTGGTGGAGGTTTCCGATCACCGGCAGCCTCGGGGGGCACGGAGGTAATTTCACATTTTTTGCTGATCCTGATCCTGATCCTCTTCGAATTTTTAGCAGTAAGAAAATGAAGGATCCGAGGAGGAGAAGAAGAGCAGTGAAGTCGTTGAATGGAATGAGGCTGTGAATATTAATCGCCATTTTTGGATCGAATCGAACTCTTTGAAATCTTATCTGCTTTGATTTAGTTTGTGATGTGATGATCTCTGCCATTTTG
Organism: Andrographis paniculata; assembly: GCF_009805555.1. Classification (NCBI taxonomy): domain Eukaryota; kingdom Viridiplantae; phylum Streptophyta; class Magnoliopsida; order Lamiales; family Acanthaceae; genus Andrographis; species Andrographis paniculata. Next base: position 3,909,439 of record NW_026137589.1, read on the forward strand.
GCTCTATTTATAGTGGATGCTACTTTGTCTTCTAGTGAAAGGTTGTATTTTTTTATTTTATTTTATATATATATATATATATAAATTTTAAATCGGGTGTAATTCTTTTGAAGAGTTTTGGCGATTACTGTACAAACCAATTTGAAAACGAATCTTCTCCTACGTTGACCATTCTTCCATTCTACCAGGTAGGCCTGCAAAAAATACACTATTGAATTTATTTATTTATTTATTTTATTTTACGAAAAAAAATAAAAGATTATTATCTTCATTAAAAATCCATGCACCCATCCTTCACATTTTCGAACCCATCATCTGTTTTTTTAATGTTTGCGCGTTCGACGAAACACTATAAAAAAAATATATATATATATATTTGTAACATAATTTTTTCTCTAAAATTTACATAACTAACGATAATTTCATTTGTAAATCAGTTTCTAACGTCATTAGTAGGAAAAAAAAATAAATTTAGAAAGAAAAAAAAAATTTTGTTATAAAAATATATATATATATATTTTTAGACGCGGCAGACGATGGCAAGAGGGAGGACAACCGTACACGATCGAGAAGACATTAATATATTATTATTATTATGACTCAAATTGTTTTCTCATTCCACTAGTAATATTATAGTAGTTTCCGAAAAATATCACTACAAAATTCATATAATTTATTTATTAAAAAAATTAATAAAAAATACGAGTAAAATGTTTTTTTTGTCCTTTTGAATGTATTAGTGTAAAAACTACTGACAATTATATAATAATAATGAAAAAATAGAAATAACTTTATAGAAATAAAAATATTATTTTAAGACTAATGTAGGATGAAGGAATTATAAAATACTGTATAATCCAATTTTTATTCTTTAACAAATAAAATGCTACATTATTCATTTAAATTAACACAATCTTTATTTATTAAATTAATATACATCAAATCATCGAACTTAAATTAAATTTACAAAGCTAAACAACATATAAAAATTTAAACTTATTTTAAAATTTAAATACAATTCAAACTTATCTTTAAAAAAAAAAAAAAACGTGAATGAATATATATATATATATTTATATTCAAATCATGTTAGTACGTATCGATTTGACTCAAAGTCCTAATAAATACACCTAATTGGAAGACTATATACCGTCGCTATTATGCACGATCTACCAACATGGAGTATAATAATTATAGTATAGTATATTATTTTCTGATATAGAAATGTCACTATTAAAAATAAATATAACTAAATGCAAATTAATATATATATATATATATTTTCTTTAAAAATAATTGGCGTGCTTGGTTTGTGTTTTAAATTTGATTTTTAAGAAAATAAAATATATTAATAATGTTAAAATAATATTTTTATTTAATTTTTGATTTTTTTAAATGAATATATATTATTACCCTATTCTCTCCGCATATTTTATTTATTTTTTTTAAAAAAATAATTATATATTTTAATTGTATTTTAAATTTAAGCATTTCTATTTTCTTAATTTTTATTAAATTAATTAATTAGTTAGATTAGTTTTAATTTATAAATATTTGTATTATATAATAATTATTTTTAATATTTTATTAATTACACTCTTGCCTAAATCCTCATATCTATATTACCCATGCTATTCAATCACATGATGCTATTTAAACGCATCAATATATACTCCCTCCGTCCTAATACAATAGCATTTTTTACTATTTTTTTGTTCCAAACATTATTATTACACAATTGACACTACTTTTTACACTAATATACTCACAAGGGCAAAAAAGTTATTTATCCTTACTTTTTACCAACTACTAATATAATACTCCCTCCGTCCCAGATACCGTGTCTGCTACGCTGTAGACACGGTATTTTAGGAGGGGTGTAATTAGTAGATAATTAAGAATGTATTAGTGAAAATAATTATCCTATAATATAAATAATTATAAATTAAGATTAAGATAACTAATTAGTTTAAATAAAATTAAAAAAATAAAATTAAAAAATTTAAAATGAGATTAAAGTGTGTAATTATTTTCTAAAAAAAGAAAGTGACATGTTATGTGGGACGGACAGAAACGGCAACGTGGACATGGTATCTGGGATAGAGAGAGTATCAATATTCCTTAAATTTCGTACCCAATACAATAAGACTATACTTTTGAAATAGAGAAAGTATAATATATATAAACAATATATATTATATATATCGTAACATATTTATAATATAATATATGATATATATTATAACACAACATATTATCAAATAGCAGATGATATACTAAATAAAAATATATGTTATTTATCTTTACGCCAAGTGCTTATCCATCAATTCACCACACTAATTTATCGGATTAGCATAGAATCTGCACCTACTGTATTTCTATAATCGTATCTTAAAAACTTTCATTAAGTGAACAAACTTACTAACTTTTTTTAAAAAAAATATAAAAATATTTATACATCATAAGTTATTTAAATTTATGTTATTTTTAAAAATTATTATAAAAATGTTTTGTTTTTTATTATTTTTTTTTAACGTAAAGAAATATACTCCCTTCGTCCCATATTTATATATCTATTTGCTTTTTATACAGAGTTTTAGAAATATTAGTACTTCATCCGTTCTACGTAGTTTGTCCCTATTTTCTATTTTCGTCTGTCCCATGTAATTTGTCATTTTATTTTTTGGAAAATTGATTATACACTTTAATCATATTTTAAAATTTTTTTAATCTTAATTAAACTATTTAGTTATCTTAATCTATAATTATTTTTACTAAATAATAATTATTTTTGCTAATACACTTTTTAATTATTTACTAATTATACTTTATATAAATTCTCGTATCTACGGTAATACGTCCATCTTATCTAGGGAGTATTATATTGAGATAAAATAGAAATAAGGTAAAAAGACTAAATTAACCATATTAGTATTGTATGATATAAATGTAATGATATTTGTGCAATATATTGTAAATTGAAAGGATATTTGTAATGTTAGGTAGATAGTACAATTACTAAAAAAAGGAAATAAATACTTTGTAATGAGACGGATCAAAATGAAAAAATGGATAGATCGTTAGAGGAGCGATGGAGTATTATTTTTTGTACTGCAAAAAGTAATTCTCATTAGTCATTTTTATTAAAAAAAAAAAATTAAATATTCTTCTAGATGCAAACTTAAATATACTTATTTAGATCAGACATGTTTCTTAATTGACTCAAAGTCATAATTAAGACCTTTGTTTCGGATAAATTCTTCTTCTTTATTTATTCCTAAAAATGGGAAAAACAACATTAGAAAGTATTTACAAGAAATTTCTGAAAAATTGCAGTACGAAAAATTTAAATAAATATATTTAAATTGCTGTTAGAAGTCAAGAATGATGGCTACTATTGGGTTTATTTTATTATGGTGTATTAATTTATTACAAACATGGTACGTTATTATGTACACGACACGAGATTTATACTTTTATATTTTATTTTTTAACTGAAATAATTATTTTAAATGGAGAAATATTTTTATATAGAAAATTAATACAAATTTATAAAATGGTATGGCAAATAAAAAAATAAAAAATAAAACCAAGAAAAACTCAAGGGTGTGTTATTTTGGGGGATTTAGTCAGATTTTTACTATCCATCCAATTTTTTCTTTTCAAAAATATCAAATCAAACACTTATTTTTCATTTTTTATATTATACTAAAAAAACAATTTTACATTCAAAACATCACATCAACGTCTATTTATATCACATCATACAACTATTATAATTCAAAAATTTTACTATTTAAATCTCAATTCAAAATCGAAAGCCCCGACAAACACACAGAACCAAGTCTACAAAAGAACACTAATATAATAATTTCTTGTCATCCACGACATGTTGGTCATCGAGATGATAATATTAATAATAATAATAATTAAATAATTAACAAATCATATCAACACATGTGTCAAATCATGTTTGGTAAACAAAATGACAATAATAATAATAATAATAATAATAATAATAATAATAATAATAATAATTTGGAATAAACCAGCTCACCACGTATTATCCAATGATATTGACATATCTGGGAGTTATATATTAATTCCCTCTGTGGCGAAATAGTCAGTATTGTGTGATGAAGAAGTAAAATTTAGTCGTTTATAATATTATTTCATTATTTTTTATTTAAATAATATTGATGATAATTTTAGAATAATTCTTTATATATATAATTGAAAATTTATAATATATATTTAATTTTAAAAATTATATTTTAATACAATGAATAATATTTTATAAAATAGAATTTTATATAATACAAATAAATAAAAAATATATATCTATCATTAATATAAATTAATTTTATAAAAAATAAAAAAAATTAAATTTATATAAAAATATTTGTTTATATGAAATGATAAAAGTAAAAATATTTTGAAATTTTTTTACATGATGTATGATGTACTTCCACGTTGCATCAAATTTATTTTACACTTACTATTTTTTTCTGTCCTTTAACTGAAAATTTTGAAAAAAAAAAAATTCTAAAAAATTTAAATTATTATTTTTCATTCGATATTTATTTATTATGATTGTTACGGTCTTTATTATATTTTTTCTTCATCATCTTTAATTACTGCTATCTTCGTCCCACATAAAATATTCATATTTTTTTATTTTCATTCGTCCTATCTAATTTGTCTCTTTTTTTTTTAGAAATATTATTATACACTTTAATTATATTTTGAACATCATAAGATATAATTTTTTAAAATTTTATTTAAATTATTTAGTCTTCTTGATTTATAATTATTTTTATTAATATATTTCTTAATTATTTATTATTTATATTTTTCATAAATTCTCGTGGCTATAATAAAGTGGACAAATTTTCTGAAACGGATGGAGTAATTAAATTTGCGAAAATATATCTATCTTTTTACTTTTCTTATTTTTTCAATAAAATATTTATTTTTCTTAATATTTGTATCGAAACCAAATGAACTATCTATACCAAATGTAGTATATATTATTAAGTTAATTAAATTGATGTATATTTTTTGTTCCGGTAGAGTTTAGGCATTTGGCTAGTGATACAGTATTTAAGATAATAAAATTTAATAAATTAATAGTTGTAAATTATAATATTATTTTATTTTATTTTATTTTTTTTTACGTGAATGTGAATAGCGTTGTTATTTGGAAATAAGAATAAATATATATGATTAAAGGAAATTTATAATGTGTGTTTAAATATTTTTAACACTATATTTCAATAAAAATTACTTCCTCAATCCCGGATAAATTATCTATGTTACTATAGATACGAAAATTTAGGTAAAATATAAATAGTAAGTAATTAAAAAATATAATATTAAAAATAATTACTACCTCCGTCCATGTAAGAAGCATACATTTACTTTTAGCGCGGAGTTTAAGAAATAATAGTATTTTAGTTATAATGAGTAGGTAAAAGTAGTGTAATGACATTTTTGCCTATCAAAAAGTAAGGATACGACGTAAAGTAAAGGTATTTGTGGAAAAAAATGTACTATTTAATAAAATAGTTATTTTGTAATTAGATATCCCAAAGTAGAAACATGTATATTTTCTGGCCGGACGGAAATAGTATTTTATTATAATAAAAATAATTATAAATTAAAATTAAGATAACTAAATAGTATAATTAAGATTAAAAAATTATAAAATATGAAAATTAAAATATAATTAAAGTGTATAAGCATATTCCCAAAAGAGAAAATGACAAATTACGTGGGATGAATCAAAATGGAAAAGTTGTCATTTTATGTGAGATGGAGAGTATAAAATATGAATATCATTTTTTTTAAGAATAAAATTTTATATAATACAAATACATAAAAACTTTATTTATTTATAATTAATACTCTCTCCGCTTTAAAAGTTTACATTTATCTTTTGCGTCATTGTACTTAACATTAAAAATATTATTTTGTATAAATTTATACAAATATCATTATATTTGTATTATAAGACACCAGTAGAAATATTTTTGTCTTTTTTTTTCTAATTTTATTTGTACTATATTTTGATATAATGATTAATATTCAAATATCAACATATAAAAAGCAAATGGAAACATTTAAAATGGACGGAGAGAGTATAAATTAATTTTATAAAAATAAATTTTTTTAATATATATAAAATATTTATTTATTGAGGACACATAAAAATTAATTTATATTTATTAAATATATTTAAGATTGATAAATTTATTAAAACTAAAAACATGTTAATTGTTATGAGATAGGCTAAATAAAAAAAACATATCCACTATTTATTGGGTAGAAAAATATTTATTAAATATATTTTAAATAAGCAATAATCTACTAAAAATATTGAAACAAATCAACAAATTAACTCAAATGATATACATTAAAATAAAAAAAATATACTCCCTCCGTCCCACATAATTTGTCCTTATTTTCTATTTTCGTCCGTCTTACATAACTTGTCCTTTCTATTTTTGAAAATATGATTATGCACTTTAATCACATTTTAAATTTTAAAATTTTATAATTTTCTTAATTTTAATTAAACTATTTACTTATTTTAATCTTAATCTATAATTATTTTTACTAAATAATAATTATTTCTACTAATACACTTCTTAATTACTTACTAATTATACTTTACCTAAATTTCCGTGTCTACAGTAATACACCCATATTATATGGGACAGAGGGAGTATATCAGCTGTTGTAAAAAAAAAATATTAAGAATGTGTATGTTTTATGTTTTGGTTTGAGTGAATTTTCTTTTTTTATATAAAGTATATAATATATAACTAATATCAAAATAATGAATATATATAATATATTATTTTTAAAATAAATATATTAAAATTTTTTCATGAAACAAATCATAAATATTTTTGTATGGATATAAATTTTGACCATATACTATGCAGACCCTCTGTCCATGGATTGGGTTGGGAATGGACAAAACTGGGGGCTGGCAAAATTGTTATAATTATATTTCAATACTAATATTCTTTGCACTCATTTTGCTCTATCTCTATAGACTATATAAATGTATTATACATTTCATACATACATACACTGATTGCCCATGCTTTATAAGCAAAATTGAACATAAACTTTTTTATAGTTTCAAAATTCAGTGTAAGATTTTTATATATTTTAAAAATTTCATGGTTTTTATTTATATTTTAAAAAAATATTTCATTAAGTCCCCACGATACAAAAATATAGATAAAAAATTATTTTCTCATTACAGAAAAAATATAAAAAGAATTTTGATGCTAATGTTTTTTAAAGTATAAGAGAGCGCTATACAATTTTTAAGATATAAAAAAAAAATTAATAATATATATATTACAGAAGAGTAATGTGCAATTTTACCTACTTTATATATATATATATATCTTTACATAATAATATCTATATATTTTACCTACATATATACTCCATCAGTCACACATAAGTTGTCTCTATTTCATATATTTGTCCGTCCCACATAATTTTTTATTTTTATTTTTAGAAATATAATTATACACTTTAATCACATTTTAAATTTTAATTAAACTATTTAGTTATTTTAATTTTAATCTATAATTATTTTACAATAAAAATAATTATTTTTACTAATATACTTCTTTATTACCTATCAATTATGTATTACCTAAATTCTTATATTTACAGTAATACACCCCAAGTTACATGTAATGTAAGAGTATCAAATAATATTCAAATTCAACTTTTTACTATTCATATATAATAATAAGAAAAATTTCAATAGGCAAAAAAAAAATGATAAAAAAAAGATCGGTTGAATGTATTTTTAAAAAATTTAGACATTTAAATAGTTAGCATTTAACTATTATTATTTATTCAACAATTATTTATAAGAAGTGTAACTCATTTTATTATTCTCTTTTGATTCTCATTGATTACTAATTAATTTTTTAAAAATACAATTCAACCTATCTTTTTATTTTTATCATTTTTTAATAAAATATTAATTTATTTTTTTTTTTAAATTTATGATGAAAGAGGTACTATTATTTTTCTTTGTTTACAAAAAATTATATTAAAATACAATTTTAACTAAAAACAAAAAAAAAAAAAAAGAAAACACTTAATTTCAAATCAAAACGAAACATACCGATAACATGTAAGTACACATTGTGCGACTGTAGAGTGAGTCTGCTAATTACATCAAGTTGAATTCAAACATTGACAGAAAAAATTATGTACTCCATTTTCCTTTTTTTGCCAATTGAAATTACTATGCAAGAATATTTAGGCATTTAAATAGAGAGGAGCAGAATATATATATATATATATATATATCTATTATATTATACTTTCTCCGTCCCAAACAAGGTGCAATATTTGTTTTTGATAATTTAGAAATTAGGTGATGTGATGGAGAGAGAAATATAAATATATATTTTTTATTTGGATGATGTAAGGGGATAAAGTGTGGAGTAGAGATTAAGTATAATTAATTATTTTCTATTTTAGAAATGTTGTAGGGTGTTCGGGACATACCAAAAAGGAAATATTACAGGGTGTTTGGGACGGACGGAGTATAATATTATTAAAAAAAATTACAATCAATCGAAATTTCGATTTGTTTTTCATGTTTGATCTTTTTCGAACATTAATAATTTTTTTTTATTTTTTAAAATAAATATATTTAAACAATTAATACTCCCTCTGCCCCGTAAGTAAATATTCATTTGCTTTTTGCATGTAATTTTAGAAATATTAGTATTATATTGGAATATAGTAGGAATAAAATAGAAATGACTAAAATAACCTTATTAGCATGTGTGATATAAAGGTAATGACATTTGTGTAATATATTGTAAGTTGTAAAGGTATTTGTAATGTTAAGTGATAGTACAATTACTAAAAAAAGAAATGGATACTTTGTTATGAGACGGACTAAAATGGAAAAATGGATATTTTGTTATGAGACGGAGGAAGTAAAATATTTAAACTAATATATATCTTTTTATTAGATCAACAAAGTAATTGTTAGTCCCTCCGTCCCGCTGCAAGGTTGTTATTGGCATTTTTATGTTGATATTTCAATATTAATTATTATATTAATACATAGTAAAAATCATGAAAAAATGACAAAAGTATATTTATTAGTCTCTTATAATATAAATAAAATGGTCTTTGTAGAATAAATTATTTAAATATAAAAATGACGCAAAAATTAAATGATAATATATATTAAAATAATTAGTGGGCCCCGGTTGAGTCCCCACCCCCCCCCCCCCCCGGTATTATATAACAGACAGAATGCATGCATGCATGGTGACGCAACGTAAAGTAGCAAAGTAGGAATTTTAGTCGCATTGCAGTTGCACGTGAGTGGTGACTAAATTGGTGCAGCAGTACGGTCGTTATATATATTTGATGGTTCTAGAACAGAAATAAATTAAAGATCCCAATAAATATTTTATGTTTTTATAAAAAAAATGTTAATTATTTTTAAAATAATAATTAGATTAAATATTTTTAAGTTAAAAAATTTGATGCCTAAAAAAATATGATATTGATATGATTTTAAATACTTTAAAAGTTTTTAAGATTCAAATTTAGAAAAATATTATGACATCATAGGTAAATACTATAAAAAAAAATCATTAATAATTACATAACAATCTATATTTTTAATAAATTAAAATTTTAAATTGATGGTTTAAATCATTTTTATTCATATATATTATATAAGTGATAGAATGATTAAATATAATATTTTTGTCCATCCATGTTAAAAGTATACATTTATTTTTAGTAAAGAGTTAAAAAATAATAATATTTTAATTATAATAGATAGTTAAAAATAGTATAAGAATAATTTAACCCTTGTTTTTTTTTGTGTAAAAATAATAATCTGATGATAAAGTAAGGATATTGGTAGTAAAAATGAGTTCCATAGTTACTAAAAAAAATAATTACTTTATATTGGACATCTGAAATAAAAATATGTATATTTTATTGGTAGACAGATGAAGTATTCGTAGAACTTCATAAGCAAGAAATATTATTTTAACGGTCTACATGGCTTGAAAGGTCTCGAAAAACACATTCAAAGAAAAACGGTATACTTTAATAGCAATATTAATTTCACAAATTCAACATTTCAAATGAATAAACAATTGATTATGGCAGGAGCAGAGGGCGGATCTACGTTCTGTCCAGTGGTGCCACCAGTGATTTATTCTGACGAAGGAAATTTATTATGATTTATTAATAGTGCTATCAGTAAAAAAATTGCAGCGCTCCCATTAAAAATTTAAAATAAATTCGTTATCCAAAAAAACTAGATAAATTATTTAAAATTTAAAATATAAAATACCATCCGTATCAAATAATTAAAATTCAATCCAATAAAAATAATTAATTTATATTATATAAAAAAATAATACTATTATGTTATTTTTTCTATTATCAATAATAATTTTTAATGTTCCTGAAGCCGTAAATTGTTAGTATATTTTTTTTATTAATAAAATTAAAAAATTTATTTTATTTTATTTTAAAGTTGATATATTGTGCCACCAATGAATAATTTTTCTAGATCCGCAGCTGGGCAGGAGGATATAACATATATATATATATATCTCAACAAAATATTTTGGTTATACGAATCAAATAAATAACAATATCTAGAACTTTTTGAAATTTTGGTCATACGAATCAAATAAATAACAATATCCAGAACAACTTTCGCAACACTAAAATCATAGTATTATTGATAAATATTTATAAAATCTATATATCAATAATAATATAGATTGTTAAATTTAATTAAACAATCAATGTGTTAGTAGAACACAAAGCACTTAAACTTTTCATTCAACTACTAAAAACTTCCTAACATTTTCTCAAAAAAGTTGAGAAATATGAAAAGATTCGATAACAATCACTACAAGAAAAAATCAATTTTGTAACAAAATTTTTGTCTCTAAGTCTACTTTTTCCGTTACTAATGACATTAGAGACGGAATTAGGAATGAAATTACGTTAGCTACATGAACTTTAGGGACGGAATTCCGTTACAAATATATTATTTTTTTGTAGTGAATATTGAATTTGTTTATAATTGTAATTTAAAATTGATCTGAAATGATATTTTGATTTGAGTTTTTGTTTTAATAATATTTTTTGAAAAAAAATAATATATTTTTATTGAAAACTGTGTGAAACCAAATATTATTATAGAAACAATAGAAATCATATATATATATATTTGTTTTGTCATTGTATTGGATAAATTGTTGTTAATATTATCATTATTTTGTATTTTGCATTGATTTTAATAATGCCATGGTTACTCACAATTCCAGCATAACGATGACTCAAGATTCTTCAGCTTCCTGCCAGAATATGACTCAATTATTGCTGAAAAAAAAATAAAAATTATAAAAAATAATATAATATTTCTTACAACTCTGGTATAAGAATAATACTTACAAAAATTTTAATAAAAATTACACATTATATGATAATTTTATTTTATTTTTTATCTGAAGTATAATTTTTTATAATTAAAATAAAATATATATGAATTTATACATTAACAAAAACAAAAAAGTAGCACGACCCTGCCATGTTGGCCTATGCAACATGTGGCGAGTTGCACTAAATTTATAAAAAATAAATAAAAAATTGTATATTATTATTTTTTTTTCAACCATGATAAAATAATTGATTCCAGATTTGTTTATTGGATTTGGATCTTGTTGTTATTTGCATAAAATATATTTTTAAATCATTTATTTTTTTAACTGAATTTAGACGGTATAATTTTAATATATATTATTGTTTTGTTTTTAATTTTATTTGTAATAATTTATAAATTATATTGATAAAAAGTTAATCATTAAAAAAAAAAATCTGCAATTATTTTAGAAATTCTCAAAGTAAAAATAATAGCAAATAAATTAAAATGAAGATGCATAATATTATGCATTCAAATGAATACTTTTTCAAACATGGATGCAGTTTTTATTTCAATAAAGTTACTTTTTAAATATAAAGAATATTTAATTTAATTGAAATAATATATTAATTTATAATTTTCATTAATAAATATAAAAATAAATATAATTATAATATGTAATATAATTTATATTTTTCTTTTCTTTATCACATTATATCACGTTTGTGTAAGAACTCATAAAAGATTCAGTTAATTTTGTACTTATATTGTAAAATTCTGAATAAAAATTTTAAAAATACTTTATTTTACATATAAATTTATTATTTTATTTGATACAATTAATGTGTGCTCCCTGTCTCGAAAGTATAGTCTTGTAACTTTTGGACGTGAGATTTAAAAAATATTTGTCGAAAATTTTATGACTCAAACCCTAATTAATTCCTAACCAAACCCAATCCTACCATTAGGTGAGTTTGTTAGTTGTTTATGGTTAATTGAAAATTTAGTTTAAAGGGTTTTATTAGGCCCACTAGATTCAACTCACCTAATTTCTTTTCACCCCAACTCAAACCCTATTCAAATTCTAACAATCCCAAAGTTTGTTAGTTGGTTAGGGTTAATGGTTGTATTTAATTGAAAATTTAGTTTAGAGGGTTTTATTTTATTCTCGAAAGTACTACCGGATAAATCTACCCTGCAAATTAGACCCGACAAAACAAATCACACTAAATGAACCATACGTGACATGTGGACCTGAAAGCATCGGATAACCATGCTAGTTTCTTGTTGCTAAAACTCTACGAGTGACAATTTTGTAATAATAATGAAAGAGTAAGGGTAATGATATAGTGACATGGTTATTTATGGAAATAAGACTATTGTTTTGAGACGGACAAAAATAGTAAATAAAATTATTGTATTGGAACGGAGGGAGTATAACACAGTATATTATAATTTTAGTACAATAAGCAAATTATACAGTATAACACAATACAATATAAAATGTTAATCCAACATATAGTATATATAGCACATTATATAAATTTATATAGCATAATATATATTGATTTCAACACAATATATAACCCACGCAATACATATTTCTATATAATACATGATATGCTATCTATTTTGTGATGAAATACTAATTGCTTCAAATTAAAAGAGTAACTTGGCAAAATCACCAGTCTTAATTTGACCCGTAAACGTAACACCATAATCGCCGCCAATTTCGAACATATTAAATTTGGAAAATAATTAATTACTAACATTTTTATATTTTGAATTGAATAATCTTTTCAAATATAACATAATTATTAGATGCAATTAATTTTTTTATAAATTAAAATGGTATTTAAATAAAAATTTCAATTATCCAAACTATCCTGAATAATATCAACATCTATGATTAAGATTAAAATCAATCAAATGATTCATAGTCAATCAGCACCATATGGATTTAATATATTAGTTGTTTTTATTTATTAAAAAAAATATATGCATATATAATGTATACAAAATTTGAAATAAACGAAAATTGGAGTAATACAAATATCACATTTTCAATTTTTTTTTTTAATGAAATTTAGGTAAAATTGTCCATAACTCTCGTTTGGTTTCGAAACTTAGTAAACCCTCTTATACTTTAAAAATTACATGACTTCTACGGATCCCACGTCATAAAAAAAATAAAATAAATTACGTGACTTCTCGTTATATTTTTAAAAAATATTGCATGAAACCTTTTTTTTACCTTTTTTGTGCGATGTGAAGATTTTTCATTTATATATATATTTTTACCTTTTTTGTGTGACGTGAAAATTTTTCATCTATATTTTTTGCATGACGAGAGATTTTATGTAATATTTTTAAAAATATGAAAAAACGCTATGTAATTTTTAAAATACAAAAGAAATTTACATTAAATTTCGAAACTACAATAAAGTTATTGATAATATTACTTATTTTTTTTAATTCAAAAAAATGTATAAATAAATATTTATAGGAATATAAGCATTGATGTTACTGTATTTTTTTTTAAATAAAATATATTATTTTATAAATAAAAAATATTGTTCAATGTACAGTCTGATTATATTAGGTTGAATTCAAACAAAGCATGCATGCATGCATACGTGGCACAAAGTCGGAATTCTGGCAATGCTGTCCATATAAGACTGCCTACGTCAGCAAATAGAATGGGCGCATATACCAATACAATTATACAATTTGAAGGTAATTTACTATACAAAATAATCAAATAAAAATAATAACTATAACAGATATTTTTATATAAAAAATATAATTTAATTCAGAGATAAAAAATAATAATAAAATAAAAGTAATAATTAGAAACGGACAGTCTTATATATATTTTGAAGAAATGAAAAAAATATAATTTTAATTTCTATAGAATAATATAAATCTATATTAATTATACTTAGAGTTTGAGTTTTTTTTCTTTTTTTTTCTTTTTTATTTTTTGTTTTAGTTTTGATTTATATAGTAATTATAATATTTTGATATAATATTTTGTGAGAGAAAAAAATCCTCCGGTCTGTAATACTTACGTATATCATTTTGATTAGTCTGAAATAAACTTATTTGTTTTTTCTTTAATAATTGTGGTATCCATAAAAAAAATACAAAATCCTTCTTGCACATTTCAATTATTATTATAACAATGCTATAACTTATTCTCAAAGATAAAATTTTATTCATTCCTACTACATACATATATAAAATATTAATATTTTAAATTTTATCTTAAAAAAAAAGTAAATATATAGATTCAAGGGTTAATTCTCCTCAAATCTCCAATTTATAAATCATTTTTCTTATCAGTTTTTATTCATATAATTTTTCTATATAGTTCCATATTTATTCTACATCACTCTCTGTTTGTAATTATTACACATTTTTATCCATTTTACTTTCTAAATAACTTTTTATTTATAGTTTTATCCACCAAATATAACTCAAAATTCTTGGGTAAATAATATCTGATTATATTATTTGTTTATCTATAGAAGAAATTTATTTATTTTACATAAATAATTTTTTTTATATATAAAATCGACATATTTATGGCTCAATAATATTTGCAGGATTTGTTACAATACATTAATTTTTATAATAAGAAAATATTTTTTCAAATAAAAATTTATTATTTTCAGCTTGTTTATTATATTACTCATACTTATATTTAATTGAGATTAATATTGTTCTTATAAATATTTTATATAATTATAATGTAAGAGTTAATAGTACGTTTGTATTATATATTTATTATTATTATTTTTTCTTGTCATTTATATTTTTTGTTGTTGTAATCTTTTATTTAATGTTTAAATGAATAAAAAGTATAAATAAATTATAAAAATTAGTGCTTTGTAGTGTAGGTGAAAAAAAAAGGAGAATGATAAAAAAAATAAATAATGGTACTATAAGGTTTTTACCTGAATAGAGAATGAAAAAGAATAAATTTGTAAAAATAAAAAGTAAAGAAGATAAAATTAATGCATAGAGAGTAAATAAAAATATGAATATAAAATTAGGGAGTTACGTGGAAATTTCCCTAGATTCAAATGAATGTATTATGTTTATTGACAATTATTACACTACAAGAAATTATCAATTTTGTAACGAGATTTTTTTGTTTCTAAATTCACTTTTTTCGTTACTAATGATATTAGAGACGGAATTAGAGATGTAATTACGTTAGCTACGTGAACTTTATGAACAGAATTCCGTTACAAATATACTAATTTTTTTTTTTGGTAGTGTTATACAAACTGAATAATAATAATTTAGATTTCAAAACAAAATTAAATGCATCCTTTGGTCGAAGCAAATTTCAATTCCACTTGCTAATTAAAACTAATTTTTGTTGCTACGTACGTAAGCATACATTTATATTTTTATTTATTTTTTTTTAAAACTGCAACAGATATATATATATATATATAGTTCAATAACTTTTTTTTTCATTTTTTTTATTCATTTTGTTATTCTGATCTATTTACAATTAATTTATTCATTTTCTTTTTAATAATTGTATCACTTAATTAAATAAATAAAAAATAAAGACATTTCTATATTTTCTATAATATAATGAAGAATGTCAGAGAAAAAAAAAGGAATAAAACTTCTATTGAATTACTTATCTATGAAATATTAATATTTTCAAAGTTACATATATAAAATAAATGTATATATAAATAATAGACAAATTAAGATACTATAATTAATAATATTATTATGTGTCAATATATAAGACTTCATTTATATAGAGATTTGAAAATTTCTAAAAAATAGTAAAAAATTTGGCGCTTAATGCACTATTTTGTTAGAAATGAATAAATATTTAATATAATATAATATTTTTTTATTATTTTTTTTAAAAAAATACTATTAATAAATAGTATAATAACTATTTAAAATATATCTGTGTATGTACGTACGGAACTTAAATATTCATTGATTTACATGGTACAATTAATTTTTTTATTTTTTATTTTATTGATTTGGTCAGTCAATTGAGCGAAGTCATATTTAAATAACGAAGATTCATTCTTTAAATATTGTTCGTGCTAATAATCATTTTCATACATATGTTTATCTTCTCCTTTGACTATCGATCATTTTATATTAACTTATAATTTAATTTGATGCAGTCGTGGAGCCAAAATTATTCCGCTGAGGGCTGAAAAGTTAATTTGTTGAAATCGAAAAAATTAAATATTTTAATTATTTTGAACAGAATTGATAATAAATAAATGAATATTGGCATATTCAATCAACATGAAAACATATTTTTTTTTTTTAAAAAAAAAATGTTTAAATTCAACCAAACGAACAATGTATATAATCGATAATTTAATCGACACACACGACGGAGACGACGGCTCAGGGGGCTCAAGTTCTGTCGAGCCCCCATGTGGCTCTGCCACTATTCTCATGTAATGTCTTGAATCGATTAATAATTTATTTATTTTTATAAATTTAAGTTTTTAAATGAGCATTATTAATTAAATTTATGGCTCAATGTCCTCCTTTATAAAATTTTTATTTGTTACATAATATTTTTAATAAAAATATTTGTTTAATTTGATGTATTTTTTTTTAACTAACTAAGTTTAAGCTTTTATGGAGGTGGTGAACCCCAAGTGCAATATATTTCATCAAACTATATATGCATATTAATAAATTTAAATTATAATATATTAAAATACAATTCCAAGCTTTGACGTTAATTAACTATCAATCTATTAAATAGTTACAAATTATAACTTATTAATTCAAACTATGTGGAATTCAATCAAATACTATTTTCTTATGTGTGTTATGGTTAATAAATCATTTTAAATTGGAGAGGTCTTGCTTAATTATTGTATTTTAATGGTAAAAATAATATTTTCTGCTTAGTTAAACTTTTAAATTTAATACAAAATATTATATATGAGAAAATTGCAAAAAAATATCCTACATTATCACTTTTGAGAGTATTTATTTTGCTGATAAAATATATTCTACATGTTTGCAAAAGTCGTTATTTCTATCATTTGGCATCACGTACATGGTGTGAATATCACGCGCGGCAAAATGACAAAAATAGTGACTTTTGCAAACATGTGAGATATATTTTGCCAGCGAGATAAATATAGGGACAAAAATGATAATGGGTATACGTGTGAGATATTTTTTGCAATTTTTTCTAAATTACATCTTGCCAAGAATATTTTTACAAAGAATTGTGAAAATTATATAGTAAAAAGATGGAAAGAGGTCATCCTAATTTTTTTCTACTTTTAAAATGTAGGACAAAATAATAAATGGATAACAGGTCAGATCATATATATTATCTGGCCTATATTATCTACTATTTAATCTAAAATGTAAATCAATATTTTAATGAATATTTTGTGAAATAAAATATTATATTTTTATCTAAAATTATGCAAAATGAATAATGATGATTTGTGTTTGAACCGCAAACCAAATACACCCCAAATTCAAGCAAATACATTTTTTTTTTCTTTTTCATTTTATAAAATATGTAGCATTTTAAATATCATGCCAACAATTATTACACCAAAAAACTAAAATACATACTCACCCTATAGTAATTAATCATATTTGAATTTTGATTATTTTTTAATTATCTTATATAATTAAACTAACTTTAAATTGTGACCCATTTTTCTCCCATCACATTGAAAATATACGTGAGAAGTGGCAGAAAAATCGTGATGGACGGTTTCTCTTTTTTATTATAAATACTCTCACATACGTTTACTAAACCTACTCTCAGAAAATCAGAATACACCATCGCTATTTGAGAGCCAGGGTTTGGCAACATCATCCTAGGATTCCAGGGTTCCAAAGTTTGGCAACATCTTCACCGGGTTCCAAAGTTTGGCAACATCTTCACCGGGTTCCAAAGTTTGGCAACATCTCCCAACAACACCATCTTCCCACGGTTCCAATCTACCGTTTGCTTGAAAAAGAGAGTATTGAGAACAAATTTAATTTTTAGCAGTTGCTGGAGGTTTGTTTAAATTCCGCTTCCGCTAATATATTTGATTATACGCTTTATTTTCTAACAATACACACAATTATAAGCAATCTCACAAATAAATGTGATGATTTTAGTTTAGGACTAAAACTTGAACAAAATACTATAAGCAAATTGTGATTTGTTTATAAGTTTGATTAATTAAAATGTTGAATGATATATTCTAATGAAGTAAACTAATTCGATCACTTTCAACCACATCATAAAGTTAAATAACAAGGAAGCAACCAAGAGGTTGGTTGTGTTTAATTTATTTGATATTATATATAAATTATCTTTTTAATTAAAACTAAGTACTTACATGATATATATATATATATATAATTATTGTAGAAAAATAATAAAATTATGTTGAATTTGCGACTCAACATATCTTTATTGTATATGCAAGTTACATTTTATTTAAAAATAAATAAATAAATTAGGCAATAAAGAGATAAGCTTTATTTTTTGTATTTAAATATGTTGACTGCATATGTTCTTAATACTTTCCTTTCAATCTTCGATCTTTACCCTATTTCTATATAATAAATTGTCACAAAGTCTTCATTTTAATCCATAGTTTTTCTTATGATTTATAGAAAACAATGCAGTCATTATAGATCAAATTTAATCTGCTAATAAATAATTACTTGGGGTTTGTCTGAATGATTTTTTTTTTTTATTATTATTATTATTTTTCTGGGACTTTGGAGTGTCTTTTGCTTTGAAATTTTTTAATGAGATGAATGATATGGTGTTTAGATGAATTTTGGGATATAATTTAATATTACCCTCATTTTATATAGTGAAATATTTGATTTTCGATATGAAAATTTAAATAGATTATATTAATCAGATTAAAGAGAAATATATATACTCTTTTTTTTATATGAGCTTATTTTTTTTCAATATACCTCAAAATTAATATTTTAAAAGTATAATATATATTCTACTCGTACACAAAAAGTCATCATTTTTAATTAAAAACAAAAATACAAAATTATAATATATATTAAAATATTTTTTTGAATTATATCTCAATTTATATATAATGTACTCAATCTATGCATAAATCAATTTCATACCTACTAAATAAATTTTATAAGGAAATTTATTTATTTTTTTAATGTACATATATATATATATATATTTAAGAGAGCTAGAAATAAAATTGTAAATGAACCACCATATAAAATAATTTAGAAATATTTAAGATAATAAAATTTGAAATTATAATAGTATGACATATTAATAGAAAATTTTTGGAAAAAAAAATGGAATAAAAAATAAATATTAAATATGATATCTAACAAATATATTAATAAATAATACTAAAATTGGCAAAACATCCTTAATAATTAAAAGATGGATTACATATTGAAGTTATTAATTCAGCAAGTTAAATTTTATTTCTAACTCTTAATTTTAATCATAATATTTGATTTTAAGATCATTAATATAAAATTAAAAGTTAGATTTACATCATCAGCAGATATGCTGACTTGTAACAGATCCAAAGCCTTCTGATACCATTATGTTTCATGTATTAAAATATAGGAATATATGTACTTAAAATATTCCTGCAAACTTGGGGTTAGTTTCTAAGTGAAATAGTTTGAAAATATATAAATATATATATATATATTTTATGTAAAATATAAATAATTGTGTAAATAATATATAAATAATAAATATATAATACATTAATTTTTTTAAAAAAAAAATATGATTTTTGAAAAAAGACAAATTAAAGAGTATGTATCCTGTTTATAAACTATAGGCTATGTTATATACTGAAGTTTGGTTTTATATTTAAATTATGTAACTATTATAACTTATTTATAAAAATATATTAGTTTATATATAAAATCTTATAGTATTTAAATTTACTATTACAACAAGAAATAGAAACAGAAAATTAAATTAAAATTCAAAAGAATACACAAGTTTGTTCTTCTTCCGTTTGATTTTGATTTTGATTTTTGATTTTTTTTTGTTTCTTTAATCACTTTTTTTTAAAAAAATTATTATTTGAATTATGTGTTTCTCAAAAAAAAAATATATATACATTTTTATAAAATTTCCAATAAAATATTATTTTAATTTCAAAACCAAACTAATTTTTTTTCAAACACAACCAAAAGAAACATATATTTATTTTATATAGTGCCAACTCATTCTTACAAAAGTGTATTTATTTATTTATTTTTTTTGTCAAACATAAAGAAAATAGGTAAACTTTTATAAGGCCGAGGTAGTGGTTAATCAAATGTGTCTGATTTATATTTCAAAGTTATAACTTTGAAGTGTATTTTATACGTTAGGTATGTAAATATGTTAATAATATAAACATACACAAGGATCAGTTGCTCAGCTGCTGATTCGGTCAAATTAGTATGATTAATAATATATGATATATTATAAATATGTTGAAATATGTATAAAACATACTATTTTCGTCCTAAAATTATAGTCTGAGTTGGGTTTGACACGAGATTTAAGGAATATTGATATTATATTGGTAGTGGGTAAAAAGTACAAATAAAAACTTTTTTCTGCCCTTGTGAGTGTATTAGTGTAAAAAGTAGTGGCAATTGTGTAATAATAATGAAAAAGTAAGAGTAATTTTATAGTGATATGGTTATTTATAGAAATGAAACTATTGTTTTGGGACGGACAAAAATGATAAACAGAACTATTGTATTGAGACGGATGGAGTATAATATTCATTCCTATAGCATATAATCTGATCAAATCAGCATATCACAGTAACTGAAGCCTATACAAATATAGATTTAGTTGAATTGCTGGTTTTTTAGTAGATAGAGTATAATACTATAACATACTATACTTTATTTGAATATATGTATATATATATATTATATATTTATAATATTAATTGAAAAAATATGTCATAATTGGAAAAACACACCCTTGATAATTTATAGGAAAAATAATACTCTCTTTGTTGAATTACAAAGTAAACATTTATTTTTGGCACGAAGTTAAAGAAATAATAGTATTGTAATTGTAGTGGATAGTTAAAAGTAGTGTAATTTTTTTCCTTTTTTATGTAAAATTAATGATATGTAAAATAGAGTTATTTGTGAAAAAAAATAGAGAATTTAATAAAATTATTACTTTGTAATTAGATAATTCAAAATATAAATATTTATACTTATGACTAGATGAAGGGAGTATATTTTTAATAATATGTGATTACACAATAAAGTAATAACTAAAAAAAATTTAAAAAAAAAAAACAAAAATAGAAAGCTTTTGTAGTAAAAATTTAACTAATATTAATACTTATATTGGTGGTTGGTAAAAAAATATAAGTAAAATACTTTTTTATCTTTTTAAATGTATTAATGTAAAAAATATTGAAATTTATGTAATAATAATGCAAAAATATAAATAATTTTATAATGATATGATTATTTATGAAAATAAAATTATTATTTTAAGACAGACAAAAATGATAAAACAAAACTATTATATTCGAACCAGATGGAGTATTTTTTCATTTTATCAACACCCTTGTCATATTAAGATGAAAAATCCAATAAAATGTTTAGTTTGCATATATCTAGACTCATTTATTTTATTATAAAGATTATTTTTATTAATGTCATTTTGAGCTAATTTAGTTTTTTTTTTTTTTTTTTTTTGTGTGTCTGTCAATCTTTTATTCTATTTGATTATCAACATACTATTTTGAAACAAACACAAATTGATGTAAATTTTAACGAAAAAAATTCATATTATATTCATGTATTCGTTTTTAAATTCGTATATATATATATATATATATCTATTTTTTTTTTATAATTTTTATTTCAACTTACCCCAACACAAACACGACAAACTTAATTAAACCCCATGCAAAATAGCTCTCCTTTATGTCTATACTCACTAGCACGAAAATGTAAATGTTTAAATAACCACACAAGATGCACAAACTGTTTTATTAATCTTTATACACTATATTCTAAAAACAAAATTGCATCAAAAAAATAAATTATAGTAACACTTAATATGGAAAACACAAATGTATTTAAATAAATCGATAAATATTGAAATTCAATAATAGCTGTTTTTATTTGTGTCAAGTTTAATTACTTGACCAAGAATCGGACGTTATAATTTATTAATTAATTGGATGAAATACTGACCATGAATGTAATTAATTTTTCGATCATTATTATTATTATTATTATTGGTAGAAATGAATTACAATGGGTCGAATAATTCAAGTTAGGCAGACTATATTATATAAAGTCGATAAACACTACTCATTTATTTAATTTTAACACATCATCAAGCTATTTAAATATGATGCAAATTGTAAGTAATCTGCAAACGTTGTGTATTATAGTTACAAAATCACAATCGTTAGAGTGCCCCTCAATCTTGACTAATTATAAAATTTTCCACTTTTGTTAGGGTAATTAGTAAATATTATTTCTTCGGCCATCTAAAAATATGCTCATATTTTGGACAAAAGATAGATATATAATAGATATGCCTTTTTTTTTTTTTTTTTTACCGATTTAAGAGAATATGAACATTTTTTATGATAATTATAAATAAAAAGAAAAAGAAAAAGAAAAAAGAAAAGCTTCGAATAGTATAGTATCACAAATTTGGTGGTTGTTATTGTGCTGAAGTTCATAGAATTTAGTGTGGTGCTAATATATATTTTCTTACGTATTTTTTTTACTATTTTTTTAGTATAATAAATATATTAATATACTAATACCATAATCTCTTATATAAAGGTTGATATCACACGATATAAGAGCATTAATACACTATACAAGTTAACATAATACAAGTATAGCACATGAACGGATAGCAAATAAAAGAATTTCATCGGTATAGATCGGTTGATGATCGGATCAAATTTACTGATTTGACTGGATCAACATATGTTATAGAGGTGATCCACATATATTTATATATATTTCAGTATATTTATAATATATCATATAATATAGCATATATTATCTTATAGGGGATTGTTACAGTGTTGATTTTAAAAAATCAGTAAATCAGCATAATATTGATTTTTCACATCAGCACACCTCATATTTGCAGACAGCACACATTAGTATTACACACACAGAACATGCTATGTACAATAAAGATATGTGTTGTTTTTTAATAGTAACAAGTGTGTTGTATACAAGTATGTCATGTGCTAAAATCAACTGTAGTGTGTGTTGTATAAGACTATAGCAGTTCATGTTGTATATGTATTATATTAACATATACAATATGCTATCTGTGGTAATATTGTGTGTTGTTTGTAGTTATATTGTGTGATGTTGGGACTATAACATGTTTGTTTTGTTTATATGTTGTATTTGTATTATATTAACATATACAGTATTTTGTTTGTAGTAATATTATATGATGTCTAATAGCACACAACATGCTATTCAACACAATACTGAATTTTAAATTCAGCGCTGTAGCCGCCGCCTTTATATTTTTTATTTTATTTTATTTTTTTCTTATGACGTGGGAACCCGCAGCCGTTATTCGAAAGTGTCCACTGGATATATATATATATATATATTTGATCATATGTAATATGTTGATTCGCAGCCCTCATACATCATATAATATGTGCATATTTTAGTAACCATCCCCAAGTATCATGGTCCTCGTCAAATACCCAACTTTCCATAATTTAATAGTAGTTCGTAATTTTCTAAATATTTTATTTTTTTTCAAGATTTCCACTCCCGCCATTCTTAATTAAGACAACATAACATATCTGTTGATCCTTCCACTATAAATACAGCCAAAAATGGCAGACATTCAATCACAGACCAAAATTTCAAATCCAACGGTAACTTATCGATCAAAATGGCCGTTACTCATAACCTCCTTCCAGTAATTATCAACCAATTCACTGCTCTTCTTCTTCTCGGATCCTTCATTTTCTTACTGCTAAAAATTCGAAGAGGATCAGGATCAGGATCCGCCAAACCCTCCGATAAAAATGTGAAATTACCTCCGTGCCCCCCGAGGCTGCCGGTGATCGGACACCTCCACCACCTCTCCGGCGGCCTGGCGCACCAAATGATGGCGAAAATGGCGAAGAAGTACGGACCCGTCATGCGCCTCCAGCTGGGCCAAGTATCGGCGGTGGTGATCTCATCCCGGGAGGCGGCGAAGGAGGTCCTGAAGGTCCAGGACCCCGCCTGCGCAGACAGGCCGGAGAGCATCGGGACCAACATCGTGTGGAAGGCAGACATGGTGTTCAGTCCGTACAACGATTTCTGGCGCCAAATGCGGAAGATTTGCATCATGGAGCTGCTGAGCGCTAAGAACGTCAAATCCTTCGAGTCTGTGCGGCGGGACGAAGTCTCCCGTCTGTTGCAGTCGATTCGGGCGGCGGCGCTCGCCGGAGAAGCCGTGAACGTGACGGAGAAGGCCGTCGGGTACGCCTCGTCGATGACGTGTCGGGCGGCGTTCGGAACCGTCGGAGCAGATAAACGCGACGTGCTTATAGATATGATGAAGAGGGCGAGCACCATGGCCGGAGGGTTCGAATTGGCCGACCTGTTTCCTTCGTCGAAGCTGCTGAATATCCTGTGCTGGAACAAGTACAGACTGAATGGGATGCGGCGGAAGGTCGACGCCATTCTCGACGTCATCGTCGACGAGCACAGGTTGAAGAGGAAAGGCGAGTTCGGCGGGGAAGACACCGTCGACGTTTTGCTTAGGGTTCAGAGCTCCGGCGAATTTGAGTTCCCGATTTCTAATGACAACATCAAAGGCGTCATTTACGTAAGTAACACTAAAAGAAAATATATTGAAATTTAGCTATAAAAAAATTCATAACAAAGGTAATGATTTGTAGCAAAATATTTTTGCAGTGAAATGATTTAGTTACGTGTTAGTAGAAGTCTTTAGTGACAATTACGACTTTCATAAAAAAAATATATATAAAAATATAATTGTTTAGCTAAATTTTTTTGCTATAAAATTAAAATTTAAAAACAGTTTTAACAGTAAAATATATATGATTTTTTAAGCCGATTTTAGCTATGAAAATAGAATTTTTTTAGCAAAAAATTTTAGCGACAAAAGTAATTTTGTAGTACATAATTTATTATTAGCGATCGAATTAATTTTTATTTCTAAACGATGCATTTTAATTACAAAAATATTTTGTAGTTAAAAATATTATGGCTAATTAGATATTATTTTTTTTTTAGTGTAATTAGGGTTTAGGGCAACATTTAATTTATATAATCTTATTAATAATGCTTGACTGATTGATATCTATATATATATAGGATTTGTTCTCGGCGGGAACTGAAACCTCATCGACGGCGATGGACTGGGCGATGGTGGAGCTGATGAGGTGTCCGCGCGCCATGGCGAGGCTACAGGCGGAAGTAAGAGAAGCCCTAAAGGGGAAGGAGACAGTTGAAGAAGGCGACCTTCAGAAACTGACATATCTAAAATGGGTGATCAAAGAAACCCTAAGAATGCATCCTCCAGTTTCATTGATACCAAGAGCTTGCAGATCAGACAATTGTACAGTCGATGGATACACAATTCCCAAGAATTCGAAAGTGATCATCAACGCTTGGTCTTTAGGGAGGGATCCTAAGTATTGGGACCAGCCCGACACCTTCATGCCAGAAAGGTTCGAAAACAGCACTGTAGATTTTCTTGGGAATAGCTTGGAGTTCATTCCATTTGGGGCTGGAAGAAGAATATGTCCTGGGCTTAACTTTGGATTGGCCAATTTGGTGGTTCCTTTGTCTCAATTGATGTATCATTTCGACTGGCACATGCCTGAAGGAGTGAGTGCTGATGACATTGATCTCACTGAGGAAGATGGACTTTCGATCTCGAGGAAGAACCCTCTTTTCTTGGTTCCTACACTCTACAATGATGGTGTTTAAGAAGTAAGAAATAAGTTGTCGTAAGATAATAAGTTTTTATAGGCTCAAGTTATTTCATGTGTTTTTTGCTTTTGCCTTAATAACAAGGGATGATCGATTCGATCTTTCCCGAAATAGAGTAGATATTATAAGTTTTGTGAAATATATATATATATATATATATGTTCACTTTGTATTCCATGGTCTTAATTTATGCATTCCAATGTTTGCTTAGTTGTTTAAAGATAAAGGATATATGTTTTTCTTTGGTGTTATGTTTTAGTTTTTTAATATTCCATTTCTGCGTTTGTCAATAAATAATATATATAAATATATATATATATAATATAATATCAAATTATTATTAATTTAAATCAAAGTCAAACCTCCAAAAAAAAAAAATTCTAAAGAAACACACCCAAAATGTTGGTAGTTAGTTCATTCTCTTGAAAACCCTAAATTTAACCCTTACTCCCTCATTACATATTTAATTCAACATATATATATATATATTGTATATCGTTGACAATGCTAATTTTCTGACTAATTTAAGACCTTCATCAACCAACCAGCAATGGCTTAAATCCAGACAAGAATAAACTATATATATAATAGAATATTTAATATAGACATTGATTCAAACTCTCATTGTAACAACTACTATAATAAAATATAAAATCAACTGGAATATCTAAATTAAAATATTTTATTATTTTATAACCTCTTTCTATTGTATATTAGGGTTCCTATTATTTTTAACTATTTATTCATGCTATGATTATATATTAAGTTTTGTTGGATATAAGTTTACTTTTTAACATATTTGAACACATGCCTAAATGGTTACAATTATTAATTTATCAAAATCCTAGGAACAATTATTAGGTGGATATTGTAATATCTCCAGAACTTCCTTGATGTTGTACAATTTCACTTCTCTTTTCTTTGAATCTTTGACTTTGATCTGCCAATATTTATGAGAAATATGGAGTACAAAATTAAATTAAATTTTGTAGCACTAATTTTCAACATTTGAATAATATTATTCCCAAAGGTAGAGTCTAATTTGATTCCACCTTATAAATTATATGACTCTGCAATCAAACAAAGGCCATTCTTTCTGGACACAACCAACCCATCAACTTCAGACATGTCGACATCTTCAGGCAGGATGCCGTCGGGGAGTTTCCAGTCGAAGTGATAGAGGAGCTGAGCCAAAACATACTCAACATTGGCTACACCAAACGCCATTCCGGGACATATGCGTCGACCCGACCCGAACGGGAGATACTCGAAATGATTCCCAAGAAAATCGATACCATTCGACTCGAACCTCTCCGGCTCAAAGCTCTCCGGATTCTTCCAATGCCGCGGATCTCTCCCTATCGCCCAAACGTTGACGACCACGTTGGTGTTCGTAGGAATTTTATATCCGTCGATCTCGAATTCTTCCCGGGATAATCGTGGGATGATCGAGGCCGGAGGGTGTAGCCTCAGCGTTTCGAATATAACCAATTTGAGGTACTTCAACGTGCGAATTTCTGACCCGTCGATTGTCTGTTTCCGTCGAAGGCGCGCCTTATTTCAGCCTGCACTTTCGCCATTACTCGAGGGTTTTTCATCAGCTCGGACATGACCCAGTCCACAGTTGTCGACGCAGTTTCTGTGCCACCGGCAAACATATCCTGAAAAGTTAATTCAAATTAGAACCCGAAACGAAATACGAAATTGTTTTTACAAAGAACTTACAAAAATAACCGATTTTATGTTTTCGTTGGTTATTGGGATGTCGAGCTCGCCATTCTCCTTCAATCTCAGTAGAACGTCGACTAAATCCTCGGCACCCGACTCACTATTGCTGTCTCTCGCCTGAGAACGCTTCTGTTGGTGTTTATCGAGTATGTCATTGAGTATCCCGTCTAGCTTCTTCCGTAGCCTCAACATCGCAAACTTATTCCAACTAATATAACCGAATATTTTCATCGAGGGGAACAGATCAGCCAAATCGAAGTGCCCGGCTTTACCGATCGCTTTCTTCATCAATTTAATTGCTGCGTCTTTGTCGACCAAAACATTGCCAAACGCAGCTCTGCACGTCATAGAATTCATGAACCAGGAGATTCTGTCGGTAAGGTTGAATGATTCTCCACGAGTCGACTTAATGACGTCGATAAGAACCGAAGCCTCGTCCCTCCTGATGTCCTCAAATGATCGAACACTTTTACCACTCAGGAGTTCCAATATGCAGACTCTCCGCATCTGCCTCCAATAATCACCGTACGAACTAAACACGATGTCAGAGGAGCTATACCACAGTATATCTGTAGCAATGGTCGTAGGCCTGTCAGCGCAAGACAGATCGTGAGTTTTCAGGACCTCTTTTGCGAGATCTGCCGAAGATACAATGATTGCATTAACCTCACCAAATTTGAGATGCATCAATGGCCCATACTTCTCGGCTAAATCTCGTAGAGGATAGTGATGCGGGAGTGAGCTTATGATGTGGTGCAAATGCCCAATTATCGGTAATTTGGGCGGCCCTGGAGGCAACTTTGTCTGCCTACCTGGACTGCTCAGTTCCTTCCATCCTTTGCTCATCAAGGAGAAGAAGGAAAGGGAGAGAAGTATACTGACGAAGTCGAAAGGAAATGAAAATTCCATCTGGGGCAAGCAAGGGGGCAGGGAAAATATCAGCTTGTTGCCAAACCTGTTTCTGTTTCCTCTATAACCTTTCTCGCTATCAAAACCTGAAGTTTCTTCCAACAAAGGATTCTCACACCTCCGGTTTCGGGCTACCCCCTCTATCTGTACATTCTTATTCGGCTCAGGACTGGACCAGGGGCAGCAACAGATGATGTTTCTTCTCTGTTTACGGTAAATTCCAGTAAAGTTTGATGTTGAAAACAAGGATGGTGCCTGGATCAATATGGAGGAATGAGACATGGCAAGACAAAGCAGGAAGGTTGCATCAAAATAATTAAAATTAGCTGAATCTGACTGGTATCGAATAGAAATGCTGTAGTATTAATGAAATAATTAGGTAGAACCATCAGTAGTGAAATGAGCATCATAATTACCTCCAAATAATTATGATAGCGTGCATCGGTTGACCTGATCACAAAACCACAATCGTCATGACAAAGCCTATCTTTGAGAACTAATTCGACATAATTGATAATAATAATAACAGAATTAAACCCAGAGACTTTTGTAATCCTTTGACTAATAAGGTCAGATATAGGCGTAGGAATTTTGCAAGCTATATCTTTTGGAAAAAGGGTGTTGAAGGCACACAATATATCATAAAAAATATTTTTTCCGAAGCATCAAGTAAATCTGAAAACAAAAAAGTATGTGGGAAAGGCAACAACTTTTTACCTAGAAATCAATTGGGAAACAATCAATCCAGAAACATTCGGTGTAAGGATCATGCCAAAATCAATCAAGAAAATTCATGTAAAAAAAGCAAGCAAGCCATCTTCTCCCAAAACTACCATCTGAGAAAGTGCAGCTGAAAGAATACTTACCCAGGGGAAGAATAAAACACCTGAAGATGCATTCTTCCTCATCCTTGGGGTTTGACTTTTTTCTCATTTAAAGGCTTTATTTGGGCTTTCATGGGCCATGGCATGGACCAAATCCAAGCTTAATAAGTATTAAGCCTCTAATTGCTACCAATGGGTGCTGATAATTGACATCCAAGAAGTATTAGGCAAAAAGTCCACAACAGAGAAGCAAATAAATTTGTTGGATTACCCTTGGTTCTGATTCTTGATAACTTGGAATTTTCCCTACAGCAAAAATTATTGAAAGTCTAGGTGAGGACATGTAATATATATTCTAAAAAAGAAGGTAAATGTAGATATGAATCACATGGTTAGTTCAAGCTAGAACACGAAGATGATAAATTTACCTTCGGAGGATATAATCTACAAAGGAAATTTCGCCCTTGGGACAGTAAGAATGGGTATGACAACACCGTGGACCGTATGATTAAGCTCCCGGTGGAGAATTGCTCTATTTCAAGCCCCCACTTACTAGAACATCATATGTTGAATCATCGGGTACAAGACCTCTATCAAGCATTTCATCATGCAACCGAAAAGCCTCTTGCAAATTACCTACCTTGAAATATCCAGCGATAAGTGTATTATAAATAACTTCATTTGGAGAAACACTTCTTTTGTGCATCTCCTCGAGGATACTGCAGGCACTGTCCATTAGTCCTTTGTCGCACATACCACGTATTAAAACAGAGTATGTAACAATATCTGGCAATATATCCTTGGAAAGCATCTCCTGGTACAAATCTGATGCAAGCTGTGAATACCCCATCTTTAGAAGCCCATCAATCAAAGTTGTGTAAGTAGCTAAATCACACTGAATCCCCTCCTTTTTCATTCTTTTAAATACGCCAAGTGCAGCTTCTATGTTATACAGGTCTCTGAAACCACTAATCATGGTGTTGTATACAGCTGTAGTTGGTGTTAGACCAACTTCTAGCATTTCGTCAAAGAATTCACATGCACTCCTCATATCCCTTCTTTTGCAAAAGGCATCAATAAGAGCATTATACATAGCCAAATCCATTTCAATACCTTTAGAATGCATCCCACGATGCACCTTCAAAGCAAGCTCGATATTTTCGCTTTTACAAAGCCCATCAACCAAGATGGTGCAAGTAACAGTGTTGGGGGTGTGTCCAGCTTTACACATCTCCTTATAAATAGCCAAAGCAGAGTCAATTTTTCCTTCCTTAATAAAGCCACCAATAATGCTATTGTAAGTCATACATGCAGGACTGAAACCCATTGCTACAAACTTATCCATTTTATCTCTTGCTATGATGGTTTGCCCGACTTTGCACAACCCACTGATGACTGTATTGAAAGCGTAATCATTGGGGACGACTCCTATTCCCAACATATGGTCAAATAAACCCATGGCTTTTTCAGTTTCACCTTTCTTGAAATGTCCATCAATTAAAATGCTATATGTGACAACATTTGCAGCCAAACTCTTTGATTGCATTTCAGAAAGTAAGTCCAGTGCAGCATCCATATTCCCTATTCTGCAGTTTCCCAGAATAAAAATATTATAGGAAACCTTAGATGGCTCGACTCCCTTATAAAACATTTTATCCCAAATCCTGTAAGCACCCTCCAATTTACCTCTGTCACAGAAATAGGATATCAGATTATTGTAGGTGAAAACATTGGCAATTCCATCATTAACAGCTTCATCAAATAACTCCATTGCCTGATCCATCGAATGAAACTTTAAATACCCTCTAATTAAAGAATTTACAATGAACACGGTTGGTTGGATACCCGCAGATTTCATCTGTAGGTGCAATGTCCTCGCCTTCTCCATATACCCATTTTCACAGCACCCTTCTATGAGGACTGCATAAGTTACCTTGTTTGGGACAAGCCCATCCTCTACAACCTTATCAAATAAAGCCAAAGAGCTTTGCAGATTACCCTGCTGATAATAACCCTTCATCAAGCTAGTTGCAACAATCAAATTCATTCGGTGCCCGCTGTTAATCATCTCATCCTTCAACACTAAAGCCTTCATCATATTCCTCTGCTTCACACAATGACAAATTACAACTGTATATATTCCCTCAGAAGGAACCCAACCCCTCCCCTTCATTTCACTTAACAATCCTGAAGCCACATCGGTTTCCAGCTTCAAACAAGCTCCCCGAATTGCAGTGCAATAAACACGGGGCCCAAGCTCGACTCCACCTTGCTTTGCCTCCTTAAAGTACTTGTCAGCTTCTTGCAGCTTTCCTTCTCTGAGACTCGCCCGCATCATCATTTCGACAGTAGAACCATCATAACTAATTTTCTTTGCGACAACATCTGTAAATATTCTATGCGCAACATCTATCATATTTGCCATAACCAATGAACTCAAGAAATTATTGACAATCCGGACTGAATTCATGATGCCACGAGAAACCAATGCATAGAAACAATCTTCTGCATCTTTATAACGCCTAGATATAACATATTCACTCAATAGATAACTAAGAGTCCGTGGCCTAAGCCCAAAACCATACCTCTCCGAACAATCAATCAAACGATCGTGCAGCGCAACACCTGATAAGGCAAAATCACCGGACAAGAAATTATTAATCAAATTCCTAAATGCAGCATAATGAGTTGACGAACTCCCAAGAATGTTAAGCAGAACGAAGAACGAGTCCCCAATTTCCAGCACGAAACCACGCTGTTTCTCTAGCCATTTGAAGTACTCAAGAGCTGCCTGAGGATCGTTTCTGTGGGACAACAGGTTATTCACAATAAAAACATGACTCAATTGCGTCGTTTCTGAAGCCAGGGGCCGAAAATTTGGGAATTTGTTTCCACTTGGACACTCTGAACTCGGACTTGCGTCAACAAATTCAGAGGTTGGACTGGATGCGCTTGTAGCTCTATCGATCAGAGAAAGAGATGAATAATGATATACCATTGAAGATTTGGCATGGACGAATGAAAAGAGCAACCTTGAAGAAGAAGAAGGAGACTGCAGTGACGATCTCATCGTCACGGGATTTACCTCCGAAGAAGATGGAGATTCCTGTAAACCCTAACTAAACCCTTTCTGCATTTGACGATTATAATTTCTGTTCATATATATATTTTGTTTCATAATTTAGATTAGGTTTTATTAAATTTCTATTAAATTTTAAATGATATCAGAGTCAAAGTTCTAAAATGTAAAATTGACAACAACGGCTACCATTGTATATCCTTTTTCCGATTACTTGAAAGATCCTGGACTTGCAGCACCAAACGAGCCAAACAATTAATTGGGCGTTGTGGTCCAAGGCGCTCCCAAGGATAGACGAAGTGCTGTTGCCCTACTCTGTACAGTTGTTCTGGACTCCAGTTCCAAATAGATTAGCACCGTCGAAATAATCAATTTAAGGGTGAGGTTCGATCTGGTGTCCAAGTCCTGGGAGTCCAAACAAACGTCGCCGGTCTGATAATCCAATGCTCCAAACTTCGTCTTCTTCCTGAAACCTCGACGCTATCGCCATGGCCGTCTGCTCCCCACCCTCTCTGCATATTATATCGTTAGAACAAACAACAAGTCTTCGTCTTCGATCACCACAACGATTAAGGGAGATCGACAATCATGGCTAGTCGGGTTCACGAAACGATCCTGGAATGCATCAACGAAGCCCAATCGTCAGTCTCCATTGAAGACAAGAAGCAAGCGCTGCAAACTCTGGTAACCGTCACCAAAGTCAGCCCCCAAAACCGCAACCTGGTGGCGCAGACCGACGCCGCCGTGGCTACCCTCCTTGACCTCTCCAAATCTCCCGATTCGCTGCCGCAGATTCAGACCCTCTCGCTTTCAGTGCTCTTCAATCTCTCGTTAAACCCTAATTTGAAGCTCTCCCTCGCCCGATTGGACACCATCCTCCTCCTCAATGATCTCGTTCTTCTCTCCAGCTCCGACGAGCCTCGCCGCCTCGCCGCCTCCTTGCTTTGTAGCCTCGCCATGCTTGACAAGAATAAAGCCAAATTCGGCGTCGCCGGCACCGTTCAGGTCCGTTCTAACAACATTCTAATGCACATAGACCTGTTAAAGCGAATCAAGATCTCGTTTCTTTTAACGTAAACGAGTTCGAATATCAACTAACTAATATAAATATTTAAAATTAGAGAAAATTGTAAAAAATATTATATACTCTATTATCATTTTTACGCTCAAGTAGCTATTTATGTCATTTTGCAAAAAAATATCATCCTATATTTATTTTACTGACAATATATATTTGTCTCGTTTATGTCGTTTGGCTGCGAGACCGACTGTTCACACCACCCACACGCACACGCGGCTAAATAATAGAAATAATAATTTTTGTAAATATATAGGATATATAAAAAGTAATAATAGAATATACATATAGTATATCTTTTACAATTTTATCTGTAAAATTACGTTCAGCTTGTTAGCATCTCTAAATGCACTTAGGTATGTATTTTCCTTCAATCTTCTTCAGGTTCTGTTGAAGGCAATTTCGGGGCCCCGGAGCACAGCGGCGCACCATCTTCTCAGCTCGCTGGCGGAGCTAGTGCAGTTCCATGGAAACTGCACGGTGGCAGTCCGGGCAGGGGCTGTGCCGGTGCTAATAGCTGTGGCAGAGAGCACGAACGGGGAGGATCTTTCGGGAACTGCCTTGTCGATTCTCGGGCTTCTAGCAAGATTCGAGGAAGGGCTGAACGAGCTGCGAGAAGCCGAGAGCGTGGTGGCGCGATTGGTCGGAATATTGAAGAGAGGCTGCATGTTAAGCAAGGAGGGCGCCTGCGAGATTCTTCTCCGCTTGTTCGAGGAGAGCCAAGACTGCCTGAGAGAGGCTGTGGAGCTGCCGGAGTTCTCGACAGTTCTCGCAGATGTCTCTGTCAGGGGTTCCGGCCGGGTCCGGGAGAAGGCCGCAATGCTGATGAAGAAAATCATGGATGCTGATCTGTTCTAAGATTCTTGAATTTATATGTAGAATCGCAAGCTATTAGGTTTGATCGAAAATTATCAGTTGTATAGGCTGCAGGTTCTGATGTTACTAAAAAATGAGATGAATTTAACCAAAAAAATATAAAGATTAAGAAAATAAAAAATACTGCTGTTCAGATCCAAAGTAATGTAGAATAGCAAGTAATGATGATCCATAAATGATGAAAATTTGTATCTATAGAAAGCAATCTAATGGGGTCTCCTTCCTGAATGGATGTTCTTCTCCAAATGAAATTAGAAAGAATAATTGACCAAGAATTCCCTATACCATGTAGTCTTGTAGTAATAAATTGGACAGGTTCTCTATCTTGTATTGTGTCTCTCTCATGAAAATCGAATCATCATCCCTTTTCCCCATATTCTCTATCTACAAGCAAAGAACCAATAAAAGATAAATTGTAAGATTGAAAAGGGATTAGGACTAGAAGAAGTTTTAGAGGCCAATGATGTCATTTCATTAGTCTAGAAACATGATACAGACCAACTCCAATCCCCCATCATTGTGCTCTTGCAAATGTATATACATATGTACATATGAATACATACATATATATATATATATATATTATACGACCCTCGAAGTGAAAAGCATCTTTGTACCTGGCACGTGAGATCTCATGGTTGATCAGCAGCAATTTTGGGGAAGGAAGCATCTAGCATGTTCTGGAATCTGACAAATAATATTTGCATTTGAGAATACAATTGATAATATCGCAAGATATATATATATATATATATATATAGCAACTCCACACTGAATTACCTCATTTGTTTTGGTGCTGAGTGTTCTGAGGATCGTTGATCTTCAAAGGCACAATGCTTTTAGAATCAGTGCACGGGGAAAGAGGTGGGAAGGATGGAACAGACTTCAAGATAAACCTTCTGACACCAATCGATGAACTCGAGCCAAACTCTTGCTGGCGATGAGGAGGAGAAACACGCTTCTTGTTAGGAGAGGTGACTTTGACAGCACTGATAGGGGTCGGATTGTCCTTCAATATATCCGGTGTATCATCCTCGGAGACGTTTGATAATTCACCATTGCGCTCAATCATTTTCCGATATTTAGAGCCACTTATCTGAACCACGGAAACAGGGGTGTTAGGAGAACCCCGGCATTTAAGGGGCCTAATTCTTGAATAATTTGATGACTCCAAAGGATTTGGCAGGGCAGAAAGATTCTGCATTTTCTGAGGCTTGTGCCTAATTGTTGAGACTTCATGCATAGGCTCTGGTTTATCAGAAAATATGTGGTGACGGGAAGGTACCAGATCCATCATTCCCGGTGCAACTTCTGAGGTCATGTCATCATTATAAGGAATTCTGGGAGACCCTGGAGACATCATATCCTGAGGTAGAAGGGCGAGACTTGATTCCGGCGACTGGAAGTAATTTCTGGAATGGGACCACAACTCGGATCCTTCCTTGATGTGCCTAATGAGTTGAGATGCACAATTAATTTGAAACAACACGAGATATTAGATTCATTAGCATCATGCTTAAAGCTATTTAGGATTCTGGTAGAAACTAATCTTACTTGGACTGAGGTGCTGGTGTAAGAGGAGTCAAATTGTGAGGATCGGATGCTAAATTAACAGATAAAGCCTTTCCAGATGCCACAGCCTTCTCGACAGGTGATTGTTCCATTGTATCACGAGCACCTTCTTCACATACAGTGTTCCTGACTGTGATATATGCTGCGAGAAACAGGAGAATCTATATCAGACATGTCAATAGACATCCAAAATGTGCAGAACTTCAACGAGTTGGTGACAAAGGAAATTTCATTCATGTTCATGCTAATTGTTAGTTTCCAAAGAAACGTGCAAAAAGCTAAAGCAGCTAAACTTGATACAAAGATAATTCACTAAATTAGTTAGCATAAGCCACAGTATAAATATATACCATCAATCATCAACAAGATGAGGCTGTTGTAATCAGAAACAAATCCACTAACTCCAAGAATACTTGGAGAAACACATCACTCTGTAGTTTGGAAGATTTTGACTACTTGTACAAATAGTCTCTTATCGCAATAAAAAGAGCACAAACAGAATCAACATATAGTCGACGTTACTCAAACAGTAATGCCTTCTCTATGTTTTCCATATTGTGCATATTACTACACTCTGGCAGTTGATTGTTGTTATTCAACCATAGTAATTTTAAAGTCTAAAAGTTTAGAATCCAATTTTAGTAATTCAAAGTTAATCCAATAGTAATGCTTCCTCTATGTTTTCCAAAGCACGACATGTCGAAGAATAACACAAAAGGATGTGAATCTCCAAAGGGAGCTTTAGTGGGCTTTATGGCTTTAATTTCACATGGTATTCATGGGAAGCAGACATAAATAATACATTTAAGACATGCCTGCCTGGAATTTGGTAAGTTTGAATGATACTGTAAATATAGTGAAAATAAAACTCTCAACAAACCAATCTAGATGGAATTCTAAGCATCCACACTCTTGATATGAATAACACAGGTTCTTAATAAATACTATAAAGACAAGCCAAACCGGCATTTATCCATTGGTAATGAAGTAGAACATAAAAAAATATGATTAAACCTCTGGGAAGCGAAATGAAGCAATTATTGCTGCATTAGGTTTCTTAACTGAAGTAAAACTTAAAGATTGTGGTAGTCATGGTGCCAAGAGAAAGCCTTTACTCACTACTCAGATATATAACCTAATGCTGGGTCAAATAAACGATATCTCACTAAGAAAGCTAACCATGACATTTTGATGCATGACCAAAAGAGAAGAATAAAAACAATCAACTGATCAGAGTGTATTAATATGCATATTTGTAAAATCTTGAGTGGTTATTACAAAGCTTAATACTAGAACATAGTTCCAACATTAATCATCAAAATGATTCATTAGAAAGTTTTGACAGAAAACATGCTAGTAATGACATGAAGCAGCCACTCATAATAGCGTTGTAGTTGACTCATACCTTCCTTCTGGCCGAAAACATTTTGGCATCCTTCACAACGACAGCCACTTGAACAACCAACATTTGCCTTTCCCACACAGAAGATACCCATTCAAAATGAATCATTTAAATAAACAAAAGTATGATTTAGGAAAGAGAAAGAAAAAAAATACATATATACATATATTACAATTTGGAGACCAGCCAACGCTTACCTGGAAGCACTCACAGTACTTTTTGAGACACAAGGATTTTTTGCAATTGCACCCTCTTTTGTGCCTTGATGATGATGGTGTAAAATGGTTTCCTTTGTCCTGCAAAAATAGAAAGTCAATATCATCTCACAAGCACATTTCAGGTATAATTTCTTTAGGCATGATACACCATAAGCGCTTGCAACACCTCATTGATCACAACTTTAGGAGCAAATGCAAGAGGATTCCGAGATTCAATTTGCTTCCGTGTCTCAAGAACTGTAAACTCTTGTTCAGGTCGATTACAGCAACCTTGGCAAGCACAAGGACCTGCACAATATATCCCCGCTGCAAAGCAATCGCAATAACTGCAACAAAACAGGTAATTTATAGGTGAAATGGTTTGCCGCAAAACATAACTGATAACACTCTGCAGAACTTACAGCTTCAAGCAGCGACTCTTTTTACAATTGCACCGTTTGCAACCATCACCGTCACCGGAATCTGACAATTTCTTCCTAAGAAATCACAAAAAGATTAACCTTTGCACAACAAAGCAAACATAAATCTGAAGAAAACAGAATATGATTCATATGCCTGCCTTTTTTGGGGGGAACTAGACATAAACTCGTCAGAACCACCATCTATGTCGCTGTAGTTTCTCTTACTACCTAAAGTTGAGTGATCCTCCATTGGATTCAAAATATCAGAAGGTCTGACAATCAAAGCAGTACCAGAACTAGCTGCCATTGAGGAATGGATTTCATGCTGATTGTTATCAGTGCTTGCTGGAGCATGCTGTGCTTGATGAGATACTGAAGAGCTATTCGAATTATCAGATAAACTAGGGTTGGTTGAAGATATGAACTTCTTTCCCCTTACACAAAGGTTAACCTGCTGAGCTGATCGCACCCGTACAACTGCATCAGATCCAGCATTCACAATACTGTTTAGGTGCAACCCAATACCTGATGGTTTGGGAGGATTTTTGCCAGATCTAATATTTTTGGGATACAGTTCAGCACGCCTCTCATTGTGGGTACTCAATGGAACTTCCAGGAATAATGATTCCGGGACTCCAATGTCTGAAGGATTTTGAGCAAGCTGATTTGACAGTGCTTTTTGCTGGGTGTCTTCAAACTGAAGACAACGCCTACGGCGGTATAGAAAAGCCTGAATATTTGCAAAACATTAAAGGTAGAAAATAGTAAAAAAAGAAGAAAGAATTTGAAGATTTCACTAATTTAAATAGAATGTAATACAGCAAAAGTGGAAAGAAAAAACATTAATTTTTGTACATTTCCTTTCTTGCTCATTTTTAAACAGAGCTCGGAGAAAAATTTACAATTTGTAGCAGTTAAGACAATCAACAAAGTCGATTAGAAAATCTATTTCTCTTTCCAGTTAATCAAATAAATCATGAAACAGAATTTGCATCCAAAAAATGCCAAAGAAATATACAGTCCAATGTAAAATAGCTACTTGAGGAAGTAATACAATCATTATGCCTAGCAGGGTCTAGGAAAATGTTTTATTTACTCAAAATCCCATTTCAGACCTTAACCCTAAATCAAACAATCCCAGAT
Organism: Andrographis paniculata; assembly: GCF_009805555.1. NCBI lineage: Eukaryota > Viridiplantae > Streptophyta > Magnoliopsida > Lamiales > Acanthaceae > Andrographis > Andrographis paniculata. The sequence continues at coordinate 3,949,136 of NW_026137589.1, forward strand.
CTTAAATAAAATAAAAATAAAAGCCTCATTTAAGAAAAGTAGCAGCAACTTCCCATGGAACATGAAATAGATGCCACAAAGGCAACATATTCCACAGGAGCCATTGTTACTCATCAGGTCTTCATAAAGAAAAGAGAATTTGCATTTAGCACATGCAAATAAATGACAAGACTATGATGCACACACGAAGAAGTTGAAGTTGCAGCAGCACTATGGAAATATATATGAGATTCAGTGATGAATAATAAAATATACATATATAATATAATAATAATAAGATGATCTATTCATTTGATCGGAACTCTCAAGCATACATACAGGTTTAAACTCATTCAAGTATCAATACTCAACACAAAGGAAGGGAGTATGGAAGTGTAAGTTGAATATGATGTTATGCACAATTCTTCTAGTAGAGCTTTATTTCATCTCTACTCAAATAAAGATTTATATAAGGCATTCACTTGATTAACACTTGGCATCCCATCATGAATATCTAAAATATTTATTCAAGAGTGTTACCTTTTGACTTTGTTGCGATAGATTGGTAACGCATTTAATGCATTATAGAAGTAGTAAAAATTATCTACTATCAATATAAGGATGTGTAAAAAGCCCTTAGCATTGAACATGAAACAATTTTTTTACACACAGAAAGTAGAGAAGGTTAAATGAGAAACTCATAAATCTACACACATAATATGAGATATATATGCATCAGTCAGGAAAAAAATAAAGACAGAAATTTGAAAAACTAAGGACAGTAATGAACAAGACACTGGAAGAAGAAAGCAAAGAATGGCTAATTAATATAAGGTTTGGGATAGTTTCTTTGGGTTCTTAAAATTCTGATTCGCAATCAGATATGATTAATGGGCTTGCATGTATAATAGGCATAGCCAAATAGAATTTATTATAATATGTTTGGTTTTGGATATATTATTGATGCTTCAGAAAAGGCAAGAAAGACCAACGATCCAAATGGACAGAAAACTTATTTTTCCTCCCTCACACTTCTCATGTACATTAACAAATATTCTAAAGCTAATTATTACTTCTCTGCAATTCTAAATATACCTTTCTACAAATATATACTCATCGCCATATGTTTATGGCTTCAAAACTAGCAATTAACCTTGTAAACTATCTCATCCTCCACTGTCACATAACTAAAGTAAACAAATTAAACAAGTGATTGCACCATTCATATACTGTTCAGATCAAGAATTCAAATTCAACCCTCAGAAAATCAACCCAAAATAGGAAACTACCTATGATAACATATAAATCATTCCACAAAAAATAATTGTTAAAACCTCATTATGTGGCCCCGATTCAGTGTATTCAACATAGTTTACATTATCTTTCTTAGTTTCCACTGATCCTGAGAGCAAATTTGAGGATTGATCCAAGGCACCAATCTGCATCACTTCTAAGCACTGAAATATCAAATAAAACAGGTTGAACGATTACTTGACGATAAAAAAGTATATATATATATATATATCAAATAAAGCGGGCCGATAAATGAATATGCAGTTTTGATATCGTACTAAATGCAATTGCTTTAGGGTATCACTGACCCGAGTTTTGGCTTTATAGTCATGATTTATCCGAACATGATCAACAGGTAACTTAGAGTTCATCTTGAGATGCGGGGCAAGTGAAGTCTCATCATCTTCCTGCTTTATATCACTCTCTATCATACTCGTATCTGTTGCTGTATTGATTATAGATAGCTCCTTTATTTCCTTAACTGTGCCCGAAGGCCCAACAGCTGTCTCACTAATTCTTTTATTGTTTTGGTTCCTGCATTTTACATCAGATTCATTCAATGCTGTTACAGCAAGTGGTGGTAGGTCAGCATTCCCGGGTTCTTTAACAGATGAATCCATCATAATGGTTGGATCAGTAGGACACGTGTCCCCATCATCGCACGTGAACAGATCAGTACATGCTTCAGGACTTCCGGTATGATCATCCATGGAGGCATGGCTATGTGAGTATTTTTCATCACAAGTAACTTCCGCAGTGGCCAACGGAACACTTTGATTTTCAGCTGCATTACTAGAAATGACATTATCCTTGCTACGCAAATCATAATCTGGAGGACGTGCCCTGAATTAAATACACCGTCAAGAAAATTTCTTAGAACACAACCCCAATTACTTGCAGGTGAAGAAAATACAGTTCCTTCAAAATGCAAAACAACTTCAACATAGTAAAACCTTTTAATAGATGTTAGCTTGTAGCGGTAACTGAGCCGGGGTGACGTGAACACAAGAGGCGGAGAATTGAGTCCCGGGAAACCTTGTGTAACTGGCGATGCCTTGACTGGCTGTATGGGAGAAAGGTTGCTAATGAAATTGAAAACAGGAGAGTCCTGACAATCAACAGAAGGAAAATGTCAGGAGCAGAAAAACAAAATCATACATCTAAGATTATAAATTACAAAATCCCACAGCCACATCTGTAAAGATTTTTCTCACAACCAACACAGTCAAATTCTCAAATGCCCAATCCATAAATGCACCATAAATTAAAACAATCAAAACGCACAACACTCGAATTGTGTAACTGAAACCCCAGCACGGCGAAAATACATCAAACCTACGCCGAATTCCCACCACAACAAACACAAGAACCGGTTAGGCAGTGTCTGCCCACGACGAAGAAAGCATAACATTTCAACATATTAAAGAATCAATCCAAGATCCGAGCCCTAGTTTACCAGAAATTCCACACAAAAATAGCAGGACCAGAAACGAACAAGCAAAACCAAAAATAAGCTTAATCCTGAGTTTCAACAACACAAATACAGACGCTATACAAACAAGCACATCGACAAGCCTCGAAAGCAAGCGAACAATCAAACAAATAAATGAGAACCGAGTGTACTTGAACAGGGGCAGCTTCAGCAGAGGTTGTCGCGGCAATTTTGCAAGATTTAGGAGTATCCATGTTCTTGAAACCCTAATGGTTCCCTCCCAGCCTGCTCAGCAGCAGCCACTGCATATATGTATGTGTTTGGTTTTTTAATCCCTCCATAAATGCGGTTTTACTTGCTGGAGGCGAGTGGAGTGTGTCTCCAATCAATGTTGTGACTTGTGACGATGATATTCATATCGCATTTCCTTACGTGTAATTTATCAAATAATAATAATAATAATACACTGTGGATTTTATTTTTATTTAATATTTTAATTTAAAATGTTTTTTTAATGTAAATTATAAAAAATTTTATAGTAACGTATACTCCTTCGTAACGGATACTTATACTAAACTTATACATAATATATATATATAATATTTTATTTATTGATAATTTTATTCTCTTATTTTAACAAATAATATAAAATTTATCATTATATTTTATACTCACCTACTACTTTTTTTATTAATTTTTGAATAAATTTTTTATAACGCTCAACCATTCCTTTTACCCACTTTATTTTTACATATTTGACAAATTTAAGGGTATTGTAAAAAAATTTTAAAATTAATTTTAAAAAATGGATAACTAAAAATACAGTTTCAAATCAATTATAATTTATTAAAGTAAAATTAATAAATTATAAATAGATAAAAATTATTTTAAAATATTCCATAAATATATATCTGTATCATGTAAAATAATTGTTTCAATTAAAAATTTGAATATTTAAACCTCAAACTCTAAATTAAAATTTCACGAACATATACAAATAGCATATATGTAAAGAATTTGCAACCCGACCAACCAAAGTCTATGTTTTAATTTTATACTAGTATTTGCAAAATATATATATATATATATATTTGGTCTATTTGGTTTGAGATTTTAAATTTTGATTAGTTTTTTATTTGTAAAAATTGAAATTGGAATCAAATAAAATTAAAAAATTTTCAAAACAAAATTAGTTTGATTACGTCAAACAAATGCTCAAAATTATAATATTATTTATTAATATATAATTTTTATTTTTTTTAATTTGATATTTTTTATTAATCAAAATTAAAAAATTAAAAATCATAATCTAACTGAAATTAAAATTTATAAATTCGATTTTAAACTAAATCAAATCAATTAATCTAGCTGTCCGAACTTTTTTTTTTTGATTTATTATTTAAATTTAATATTAAAGGAATGTATAAATGAAAGTGCTTCTTAATTCTCCTTCCAAAATATTATTGTAAAATAAAATTTTAAATAAATGAAATTTAAATATGTTAAAAGTGAATTGAATAAAAAATGAACAATGGGAAAATGGATGCGTAGGGTACTTTGGGTAGGGTTTTACAGAAGAAAAAATACGAAAAAGAAAAAAGATATTCGGTCTTCCACCCGGCGCAGCATCGAAGACGAAGATGAAGCTGAAGGTGTTGGAAAGCCATCTTGGATCACTGCAGCAATTCGGAAATGCAAAGGTCTCTCTTTCCTTTCCTTCGAGCATTTCTTTTGTTGGAATTTCCTTTTTGTTTTCTGCATAGTTATTTATGTGCTGTGGAATCCTCTTCAGATTGAATTGGAACAATATCCAACGGGGCCGCATATCGCATCTCGGATGCTTTACACTGTAAAATTTCTATATTCCGTTGCTTCTTTTTTCAATTGTACCATCTTCTCGTCTGTTGCTGCTGCTGTGTGAGTTGTGTGTGTGTGTGTGTCTGCACTTTTTGAATGACGCGAATGCTTCTCTATACGGGTGCTAAAAGGCTGTTATTATCAGGCGGAAAATTCTTTTGGGGATGTGAGCGGTAAGGTAGTGGCTGATTTTGGGTGTGGTTGTGGAACTCTTGGGTTGGCTGCTGGACTTTTGGATGGAGGGTGAGTAGGTGTGGTTCTCTCCGGTCTGATTCTTGTTTGGGTTATGGAATTTTGTTCTATCAAATGTGGCGTTGTTGATGATGCTAGTATTGTTTGATCAGCCATGTTATTGGATTTGATATCGATGCAGAGTCGATCGAAATTGCATCCTCTAATGCAGATGAACTAGAGGTACTTTTTGTTTGCATTTGCATTGAAAGGGTTTATGTGAAAATGTTCTGAGAATTTTACATTTAAAGCTGGAAACTGGAGAAAAGAACATTTTGTGCTTAAATTTCTCAGTTTAATTGATTTTTTTTTTTTTTTGGATTTGGTCGTGGATATCATGATGTGACTTGATTCCATTTGGTGTTCGAGATTATGAAATGTTGTTTGATTATTGTCTACTATGTGATGAATTCCTGTTTGCAGATAGACATGGATTTTGTTCAATGTGATATCCGGAATTTAAAATTATCAGGTAATATGTCTTCTTTGTCACGCTAGATGTATCTTCAGAATGCAAGGTGATATGATGGACTCCTACAGAATATTATGAGATTTCATAAAGTCAACAAGCTCCTAAAATGTCTAATCATAAATATGTCCTTATTTCCTGTTATATGTGCACATTTCGGTTTCGTGGCAAAGTTAAATGTTGACTGCTTCTTTCACTTTTGAAGATCAAACTATTGACACCGTTGTAATGAATCCTCCATTTGGAACAAGAAAGAAAGGGGCTGACATGGAGTTTCTCTCTATGGCTTTGAAGGTACTGCAAGAGCTACAGTGTAGTTTGTGCTGTTTTAATGAATGTATAACGTGTTATTTCCCTTGTTGAATTGTTTTTTATTCATCTTGTAATTAATTGATGTGGCAGGTTGCTTCTCAAGCTGTTTATTCACTGCACAAGACTACAACAAGAGAGGTAACTTGGGATCTTATACAGCGTTTATTACTTTTGGCTTTGAATGTCCCTTATGTATTCTATTAATTGAAAATATCATTTTAATTGATAAGTTGTCTAATTGGTGTGATGTTTTGGTTTGTGTTTTGATGTTTTTGAGGTAAAATATATGTTTGATATGATGTTTTGTATGAAAAAATGAGTGTTGGATATGATATTCTTTTTAGGGAACTTGAAACCTTAGATAGTGAAAAAAAAAGACACCAAATGGAAAATGAGTGTTGTATGTTATACAGCGCGTATTACTTTTTGTTTTTAGCATCCCTTTATAGATTCTATTAACTGTAAATATGGTTTTAATTGATAGGTTGCCTAATTGGTGTGATGTTTTAGTTGTGTTCTTAATGTTTTTGAGGTAAAAATATAATTGTTGAACATGATGTTTTGTATGAAAAATGAGTGTTGGGCGTGAATGTGATATTTGTTTAGGGAATTGGAAGATTGAATAGTGAAAAAAATAAGAAATAAAAAGAAACACCAAAAATGAATCCTTCCAGTATCTTTCCTCCACTTATGTTGACATATTTTAAATATGTTTTTATCATCATAAATGATAGTCTTTCTTTCTCTAAATCAAATCAAAATTACCTTTTCCCATTTTATAATTTTTGTGGATATTACCTTATGTCGGTCTCTTGTGATTCTCTTTTTGAGGCTAATGGTAGTTTTCTTCTCACGAAAATATTTAATATTTCCCTCAACATCATCTAAGTTACCGATTGAGGGATTGGGAGGAGGAATAATTCACATTGTTCTTTATGCTTACATGAAATGACACTTATTTTTTTCCTTTTAAATATTTAATTGATCTTTATTTTCTACTCATCCAGATCAAGCATTATCGAACGATATAACTGTGGAGGAATATTTTTATTTTTTCCCTATTCTTATCTCATTCCTTTCCATGGAATAAGGCATAAAACTTTTTACCTAAACCAAAATCTTCCAAGGGATCTTTAGCAACTACATTCCTTGAAAGAAAAACAAACATAACTATATGAAGTTATTTGTTATAGAATTCGATCTTTTTTAGGACTTTTCAACTGCTAAAAGTGAAAATTACAGTGGAACTACCGAAGATATGCATAAAGATTACACATTGCATATTGTGATCTTCTATGGCAATCAGTGCAAGATGTCAATGCTATTTTCATACTGTAAATTTATTACTGCAGCACATCAAAAGAACTGCCCTGAGAGACTATAATGCTAGCAGCGCCGATGTTCTCTGTGAGGTACGCGAACTTGGTTTTATATTTCAATGGGCATTTCAAAGCATCAATATTTTATTTTAATTTATTCATGACTGTAGCTTCGGTTCGATGTACCCCAACTCTACAAATTTCACAAGAAAAAGGAGGTTGATATCGCTGTGGACCTTTGGAGATTTGTCCCGAAAAGCCGTCCAGGTATGCATTCATAGCATTACAGTTTGAGATAGAGACTGGAAATCCTATGACCTACATTTGTGTTTGATTTGTATTTGCTTTTATGGTTTTGGAAAAATATTGGTTCATGAAGGGAGAAAACATGGAAATCAATTTGACATATTAAAAAAAATAAATAAATAAAAGAACAAAGAATGAGTAATTAATTGATAGATAGATGCAAGGACAAAAAATGTTTTTAAGTTAGATGTATATATGAGTATTATGTTTCAGTTAGATGTATTATTAGTTTATATTTGTATTATATTAAAATATTACATTTTTATAAGATAATGGAAGGTATATTATGGACAGACCTATGTATCAGACAAACACGGCCGTGTTTTTCGCCGGTATATGGCCATGTTTGTAATGGGTTAAGTTTTTTTAAAACTCAAATCGGTCGAACATTAAAGCGGCTGCGGACGACAACGGAAAATGTTTGAGAGAGAGAAGAATAATGGGAAAGAAAAAGTAGTTATTCCAATACCCGTCGATACAAAAGCCTGAATACTTAGGGTGTGTTTGTTCGGGGGTTTGGAGTTGGAATTAGGATTTGAACAGTAAATAAAAAATAGAGATGAATATTGTATTTAAAATTCAATCTCCAAACAAACACACTATAGTCAATTTTTTTCAAAACAAAATAAAAAGCCCTTCGAGTCCATCCATAAGGCCATCGAAAAATGAGCCAGTATGTGCTCTAAACACATCCAATATTGGTGAGTGAGTAACTCACTATTTGGCCCATTAAGAGTTGTTTGTTTTGAAATTTGATTGTAAATTAAAATTTTAAATTAAATGATTGACGAAACATAAATATATATTAATATAAAATTAATTTTTAATATAATATAAAGTTATAAAAAAATATTAATTTTGATAAATTTTTTTAATTTTTTTATAAATAGTAAAAATCTTATAAAAAATAAAAAATAAAAAAAAACAAGCAAACTTTAGTCTTTATTTTTTTCATCGGCCAAAGAGGTACGCAAAAAATATATCTTGTTTTACTTTTTTTTTACATATATTGTGTTTTAATTTGAAGTCGATATCTTGATCTACATTATTTCATTTAAACTTGTTTTCTTAAGAATAATCTTTAAATGTAGATAAATAGTACTTAGCTATTCTCTTGTGGATGTGATTTCTTTTAATTTATATATTAAATATATATATTAAAGAATAATTTTTAATAATACAAATTATGTTTTTAGTTTAATTAATTAATTAATTAATTATTTTATTATAATATTTTTAATAAAATATATAAATTTTAATATATGCCGAATCCAGTTTCGAGTCCAATTTTAAGTTAAATTTTAAAAATTGTAAAATATTTTTCGGATCTGTGGGACCCATCGAGCCTTCGTGGGTATTGGCCGGATCGAGTTGGGTCCGTGTATAATCGGGTCCGATTCGGATCTATTCGGGTCGGGTCCAGCGGAATCCGACCCATACACGACCCATTGAAAAATGATTCCGGGTCATTCGACCCGGTTCATACTAAGAGTTCCACCCTATGTCCTAAACTTGTCGGGTTTTGCCCGACCCAATTCCTACCTTATTTAATATTTGTACAGTTGCGTCGGGGAATTACTTGTAAGATGCAACACTTTAATGATATATATAATTACTATGTAACAAATAAAAATTTAAAAATAAAAACACGAAAAAATTAACGTATGTATCGATCTCTTAGCTTGTTCTTCCTTATCCTTTTGCTTTTTTCACACTGATATATGACAGATGCCCTCTCTTTACCCCTCCCCAAGACAACATATTTGATAGTATGTCTTAAAAATTTATTTGTAAGTAATGGATTATATATATATATATATATTTGCCTTTTTCCATTTTTTTTTTTTTGTTTTTTTTTTAAGTTTTTATGAATGTGTGTGTTTCTAGAGGAATGGATTGAGATGGATTCATTGAATGATGGGTTTATGAGGAAATTAATTAGAAACGAGATATGTAGATTAATCATACATGAAAATAAAAAAATTAAAAAAAATGACAGCAAAAAAGGGGCATAGGAGAAAAAGAAAAGAAAAGAAAATTTAAAATAAATAAAAATGAAAATAAAAAGAGGTATGGTCAAAATAGGCCTCGAAGACTACTACTCATTGTCTTCGATCCTTACTTCATCTTCTTCATCGAAACCTCCTGTCGTTGTCACTTTTGAACACCTAATTCTTGAATATATATATATATATATATATATGTTCGAATATCCAAAACCCTATTTAATTAATCTTACCCCAAAAGAAGAATCTTTCTGATAATGTTTTAATTAATTAATTCTGTGTACTTAGATTTTGATATAGAGGACAAAACGTCGTTGTACTTAAGTCTTGGAAATAATACTACAAATATTTAATTATTATTATAGATATTGTCGAAATCTGACACACACGAGTGGTCACCTGCACTAATCATTGCAAGAAATACGTACATATTTTATGTATATATATATATATATCTTAGGATTGATTATTAATTTATTAATTATTTAATAATAGCTTAATTAGAATTAATTGTTAGCAATTAGTAGTGTTGGAAAAACGACAAATTAGTCGACAATGGTTTAAAGTGGTTTGAGCACTTTTGTCTTGTTCTTCATTTGCCCTTTTTATTTATTATTATTATTATTATTATTATTAATTAGCTCAATCCTATTCCTCTGCTAAGTACAAATTAAAGCAAGGAATATTCAAAAGTGAAAAATAAAAAAATAAAATTGATTTTGGATTAGTTTGAATAGTAGTTCTTGAGAATAATTAAATTAAACCCCAGAATTTCTTGGGAAGTGTAGCCATGAAACTGACTGACTGACTGACTGAGTGACTGACATCAAAAGAGCAGCTGCTGCAGATTTACATATTTGATGACTTAACTTTATCAAATTTCACAAATTTATTCCTTCTTTTACTGATTCGTAGTTCGAAGTAAACAATAAGACAAAATAAATTTTATTTTTGGAAAAAGAACCCTCCTCGAAGACTGCCTCGATTTTTGCATTCTTGATTTTCATATATATATATATTGAAACCCCAGTTCTTGCAATGTGCCATCAGCTCTACTCTACCTTAATTAAACGTAAATGTAAGAACTTATTTGTGCAATTGTTGTGTATACATATATATATATATATTGATTTGATTTTGATTTTGATTTTGATTGATTGATTTTGATTTTGATTTTGTAGAAAATATATAAATATTTGGATCGAGAAAAGATGAACAGGCCAGGAGATTGGAACTGCAGGGCTTGCCACCACCTGAATTTCCAGCGGAGGGAGTCGTGCCAGCGCTGCGGGGACCCACGGCCGCCGGCCGGCGACTTCTACGGCGGCAGGGGGATCGCCGGCGCATCGGCGTTCCCGTTCACCGGACCCGACGTCCGCCCCGGAGACTGGTACTGCGCACTGCCCAACTGCGGCGCCCATAACTTCGCCAGCCGCTCCAGCTGCTTCAAATGCGGCGTCGCCAAGGATGAACTCGCCGCCGCCGGCGACGCCGAGGCGTCGCGCCACCGTGGACTCAGATTCGGAGGCGGAGGCAGCCGCTCTGGTTGGAAATCCGGCGACTGGATTTGCTCGAGGTAAACTTTTTTTTTTTAAGAAAAATATTATATTTTATTAAAAAATCTATGCTAAATTCCACAAATTCTACACAAGATTCGACGAAATTGGCCACAAATTTCTCGTGTTTAAAATTGCGTCAAACGACTTCACAAACTCCGCTTTTAACCCATCCGCTGTTTTTATTTAAAAATATTTGACCTAAATGCTAATTTCAATTTCTAAATCTCTAAAATTATAAATATACTTATTTTTCTTATATTTAGCCTTAAAAAAATAGTAAAAATAAACTGTTGTAATAAAAGTAACTAATTTTTTTAGTATATTTACTACTCCCTCCGTCCCACTTACCATATCTGCTATACTGTAGACATTGTATTTTAGGAGGGATGTAATTAGTAGATAATTAAGAATATATTAGTGAAAATAATTATCTTATAATATAAATAATTATAAATTAAGATAAAAATTACTAATTAGTTTAATTAAAATTTAAAAAAATAAATTAAAAAATTTAAAATGAGATAAAAATGTGTAATAATTTTTCAAAAAGGAAAGTGATATGGTATGTGAGACGGACAGAAACGGCAACGGGGACATGGTATGTGGGACGGAGGGAGTATTTTTTAGAAGTATAGAAAATTTGGCGCAATTTTATAAAATTACGTGTAAATTTTGTGCAATTTAACCCAAAATCTATTCTTTATATGAATTTTAAATTTTTATTAATAAAAATTTAAAATTTTGAATGTGAAATTTATTCACGAAAAGCGAACTAAAAGTACAACAAATGTACCTCACATTATATTAAGAAGAAATTTTGATATATATAAAATTTTATTTCAATTAATTAGATTAGATTATTGAATTATGTATATAGGACTTAATTTAATTAAATGTAATGTTACAGGAAGGAGTGTAACGAGCACAATTTCGCGAGCCGGACTGAGTGCTTTAAGTGCAGTGCACCGAAGGAGCCCACCAACCAATCGCCATTTTAATGGAAATTTCTATATTTTTTGGTAACCAAATTAATTTATTAAATTTTATTTAAATGATCTATTATTATTATTTATTTATTTTTTTTTTCTCTAATTGTTAATTAATTAATTAGTTAATTAATTTGTTCAGGTCTGGGCGATGGGGAAGGTGAAGGCTGAGGAAGAGGGAATGGGAATTGGGAGAACGATGGATGTGTTCTTCTTTTAATTTCATCTGCAACTTTAATTTCTCAATTTTATTTTTATTTTATTGAATGTTTTTGTGACATGGAACTGAAATCTTTGGGCTTTATTTTGGTGGTATGAATTATTATGAGGAGCTACTATTATATTCATTTGTGTCCATTTAATTTTTATTTCATCTTCCTGGGATTTAAATTAACTTTTATATAGTATATATTATTTGCATTTTTGTGATTTTAAATATATATGTATGAATACATTATGTCACATAAATATTGAACAATTATAGCACAATAATCGTACGCTGTCCACATTTTATCAAATTCATTATTAAATAAATGTTATGAAACATAAGTTTTTGAAAAATAAAAAATTAATATATTTTCTAAACAGAAGTAAGGATTTTAAATTAAACAGTAGAAAAGTTACTGTGAAGTACTGTGATAGGCACTTGTTATCAATTCCTTTGATAGCTTTTTTTAAAATAGAAAACATCGATTAGTGGGCCAGTCTGTCTGCTTGGGCCCAATTCTGTAAATTGGAAGCCCAATTTTACAAGTAAGCCCACGGGCCCATTTAATATATAATCAAGGAAAAGTTTGACAGCAGCAATAATTAATTAACTAAGCTAGTAGAGTGTAGTGCAGTAATGGTGATTGATTAAATTAGGGTTTTCAATTTGGGGATTTTGATTAAATCAAGTACGCAGTAGTGGGTATTGGTGATGGTGGGGAGAAGATCAAATCAGAACCTTTCCTGCAGATTAGGCTGCATTGGCTGGACACGGAAGGCGAAAGGCATCTGAGCTTCATAGTCTGCAACTCCGGCGGCAGCCACGGCGGCGTTGTGATCATGATGATGATGATGATGATCGTACACTCCTTGCCCAGTTTCCAAAACGTTCTCATCCATCCCGTCCAGATGCAGCTGACGCTGTTCATAATTTCATTTTCACCTCAATCAACAATCAATGTAATGATATGAAATTCTAAATGTGATGAATTAGTGAAGTGTGATTACCAGCTTGAATTGGAGGTTCTGATTCTCCTCTACAATCATTTCATTCTGAAAATAAAATTCATTTGCAAGAATTGTTATTTTACATTTTTCAAGTGTATAAAATATATATATATATAAATGTATTTACATGTTTTCTGATCATTCGGACAAACTCCATCTGTCAAAGTTCAAAACAAGAAAACAATTACCAATTATCAGTTATGTTCTTCATTATCCCATTATATCAGGAAAAATAAAATAAGATCGAATGTATCGGGACCTGCTTCGACTTGAGAACCGACATGCCATTTTCGAGAGCTTCCTCTAATACCATAAGCTCTTTGTGATTAAGAGTTGAGATGTCTTCACCTTTCAGATGCCTAAAATCAAAAAAGATGATTTAAACTAAGACTAACTAATAGCAGTCAATAATAAGAAGATCAAAAGAAATATTACTAGTGTTTTGAAATAAAAGACCATAACCTGAGCTCAATCTGCATGCTGTCATTCTCTTTCTTGATTCTGTGAATTTCATTGTCCAGATGCTGTAACATCATCAGACAAATCAAAAGTACATAAAATTAAAGGTAATAATTCCAAGTATAGCTAGTAGTATTTTAAATGATATTTTTATATTATTATTGTTATTGTTACTATTATTAACCAATAGGTTAAGAAGCTCAACAAGTCATTTCTGTACAAAGGGATGACTCCAAGTCTCCAACAAATTCTTTTTTTTTCTTTTTTTTTTTTGGGAAGATGAAACTTCTTTCATTAATTTTTGCAACCAAAGGAAAGTGAGAGAAGACAATTTTTTACCAGATCTATAAAATCCCTTGACACTTTGTGTGAGTGTTATCATGAGAAAAGACTTGAGGTTATTTATTTACTTAAAAAAAAAAAAAAAAAACTTAGGAACAGGGAAAAAGGGAAGAGTGAAGCCTCATAGATCTAGAGAGAGAAGCACACATACTATATAGAGATCTCCATAGAATTCACTCTTTCAGCCATTTTAGCATACTTTAAGCAAAACCATGTTGACCTTAAGAGGTTGTGTCTTCAGACCGGTTAACACAGTAAAAGGAAATTCTTGAATATGCTAGGGCTAAATATTCAGAGATCTAGAGAGAGAGAGAGAGAGAGAGAGAGAGAGAGAAAGAACCTCATGCTTTGCATCCCAAAGTCTCTTCCCAGACAGCTTGTGGTACTGATCCAACATATCTACCAATCTTTATCCATGAAAACCCAAAACAAAAAATTAAATAATTAAAAATACAAGAACCATGGAAACCCTAGTTCTTGTACAAGGTTGAAATAAAGGTAGATCTAATCATCATCATCATCATCATCATCATCATATATATATATACATACGTGGTAGAAGGAGTGCAGAATTCATGCATCTTGCCAGAACTAGCAAAGATGATGACAGAAACTTGGGCATCGCAGAGAACACTAATCTCCTTGGCCTTCTTCATGATCCCATTTCTTCTTTTTGAGTATGTTACCTGTCTATTGCTTGAGTTCTCTATTCTCTTGATCTCTATCTTCCCTCTCCCCATCTTCTTCTTCTTCTTCTTCTTCTTCTTCTTCTCTCTCTCTCTACTTTTCCCCCAAAGAGATGTATCTAAAAACTGGGATAAGAACGAGTGGTTGAGTGTTTGAAATGATATTTTCTATTGTGGGAATGAGGACCAAGAAACTTTCGGAAGCCCCAACCAAAGATGTACATATACAGATGGAATACTATACACACATATACATACACACATATACATACATATATATACATATGTATTTATATGATAGTAATTAATAATATGAATTACTGATGTTTAATTTGGAGTTCCCATTTTGTGACCTTTTGGTTTCTCTACAATCTTTAGGCATAGCTTAATTATTCACTTCTGCAGATTTTTTTTTATGCATGGTAGGTTTGGGGTGAAATCTTTAAATTAGGGTTTGCAGATTTTGGGGGAAAGTTAGGCATTTTTGGGTTCTAAAGATTTTGTCATTCTTGTTTGTTTCTTGTGTTCGAATCTAAACCATCAAATCAAGAATCCTTCCTGCATTAAGGGTATCGATGGATTGATGGAAATGAAAGACGAGATGGGACAGAAAATTGAATAAAGTCCGATGCTTTCAATTGTTAGTTTACTCAGAAATGTCAACTCCTGATCTGATCCGTATGTTGTTATAACCAAATAATCATCCCAAAGTCAAGTTGTCGTTTTTGCTGGACCCGGTCAGGTCGGTCGGTCGGTCGGGTCGAACGTAACCAAGGGAATGCTTATTTGTGATTATTGAAAGGAAAAAAAAAAAATCATTTTTATTTTCTGGAAACTACAATAATAAATTTTTTTGATTAATAATTCAAAATGAAATTAATCGATTTTAAACAAACAATCATTTTCTCTCTTATAATATTAATTTATAGAATCATTCTTTTTAGTTCTATTAATTATTTCAAATGAGAATCATATATTTCACTAGTAATTCTTCTTCCAAACTCCACAACCTAAAATATTCAATTACTTCTTAGGCAATCCATCCAATTCAAGTAAAATCTCAAAAAGTGTAGAACACTCTGTCAAGTTCAACAAACAACATGAGTTCTAAAATAACAGCTTCAATAGGTAACAAAATCCACACATGAAAATATACATCAAACTATATCTAATTAGCTGGATCAAACTATGTCATAACACATCCGGCTTCGAAAAGGGAGACCAAGTAGAGTAGCAGTTGATGATCAAGCATGGAAACACTGTCTGATCTTGCTACTGAAAATGAATAGAAGAATTCAACACCATGCTAAAGGAATGGCACTCCAAGAAATACGGCACGAAGAGAAAGGAAGATGATGTTGAGCCAATTTACCGGCTATTGGAGCTTTTTTGAGTTGGAAACCTTTTTGGCAGCATCAGACTTCAATTTGCAGCACGCTGTGATAACTTTTCGCACAAGATTATCGATCTCTTTCTCTTTTTTATCATACACAACAAAAGAAACGAATGCGAATGGTACTCCTGCATGTCCAGATAAAAATTCGAAAGGGTAACTGAGATGAGAGATAGACAAGTAGGGTGATATGGTCACTAGTACTTTTAGCGACTCTCATAGCACAACGGCATGCCTAATATATAAATGAGTACGCCAACCATACCTATCACAAAGGCATTATTTAGTGAAACCAATCCGAGTAGGCTGAGAAACAATAGCGAGAGAGCAACCTGTTTCATAGTAGATAAAATTAGACCTGTTAGAAGATATGCCAAGGCAGAAATGTCGAATAAAACTAGACCTATTAAATTTATGAGAAAGCCAACAATGTTTTCACCTTGAGAAAGAGGATAGAGTCGTTCCCTCTACAAATCGATTTCAAATTACGAGCAGCAGTGTTCCATGTGGATGCCACTGCAAGGGCAGCCTGGCGAGATGTAGCCTCTGAGATATGGAATTTTGACTCGGGAATTTTTTGAATTTTAAATCCCAATCTGCACCAACATATAGCCAGCAGTGAGATTACTGATTATATTTGATTAGTATCATTACTAGTTTTTATTATTCCTGTATTCCAGGCAGAAATTTTCATTGAAGGCAACAATCAGGTATATAATGAAATGATAAGCAACAAAAGGTCAGGATGCATACATTTTCTGGGGTAGTCTTCCATGAATGAAAAGGAAGATGACTGAAGCTAACAAAAGCTTGGAAATTGCAGTAATGATTGTGCACCCAGTAGCTATAAAACTGAAGTAAATTGTAGCCAAGACCAACATTACTGTAAGTGTATGCTTTTTATCCCTCCAGAGTAGTGTCTCGGCCACTGCAAGTATGTAAATCCTCATAGCTTAGAAATAATGAAATTATACAAGGTGCAAGTCATATTGGATATATCGTCCATTGACTAGGTTAAAGTAGTAAAATCGATTTCAACAGGCTCATCTGCATATATGTGATTCCAGGAATCACTACACAGAAAAGGATAAATTCACAGCCCATAAGAACAACGAAAACACTGAATCAGCAAGATTATGATAACCATAAAAAAATGATATTCTAATGATACTCTATTTTTCCCTTCTTTTTGTAGTAAACAAAAAATCTATGGCATTGTGAATTGCAGACAGATCATGATCTCAATTCAACAACTAGGAATAGTTGATACAGTCGTCATCCCTATTATGACAACTATTTATCCGAACCAAATCACTAACTGCACGCTCATCCATTTATACTTTCTTATGCTCATAAATGACATCTGCAATATTGATAATAGAACTTGATTCTGCAGACACATTTTTGAGTAACTACAATCCGCATTCCTACAGTTAGACTATATGAATCTAGTAAAGAAAGATGTTTTGAATAAACGAACACATAAAACAAGTGCAATGTTCCACTGAGGAAGAAACAGATTTATAGTAGATAGAAAGATTCAGACCTCTTCCACCACCGAGAAGTATTTCTGTTTTGGATGGATCTCGTTTAATTTTGACATCAGACCTTAAGTGAGGATATGATTCGATTGTTCGTCTAAGGCCCTCCTGCACACAACCCATGAGAGAAATACTCAAAAGATATAACTACAATTACAATCTCAAACATTGTGTGAAACCGCAGATCAAGTCTCAAGCATTTGAATAGAGGAAATAAGAACAAGTTTATTTTTACAATTGATAAAAAAAATATATAAATAAAAACAAAAAAATCAAAGTTCTATAATGAGCACAACATTTGATGACAGCCTATGTGGAGTAGGAAAAACAAAAAACAAAAAAACAGAGCATTAGCATAACTTTCAAACAGGGGTATGAAGTAAATAACACATGAATGTAGCCAAACATAGAATTATCAAAGTTATTTTCTTGTTTCCAATTTCATTTCTTATTTAATAAAATTGGATACAATTAACTCAAGTGGAGTATATGTGGACCTGGAGAGGCACGATAGGAGTGTAGCCAATGAGATCGTTTGCTTTGGAACAATCAAAGGTTCTGCTGCGTGATAGAAGCCGAATTCTTGAAGGTGTCAACTGTGGCACCTTCATACCATAAGGGGCCAAAAGCTTATATATAAACTCGACAATATGGGCAATAGGCATCATGACAATGGCAGGAATCTTAATTTTTGGCCTGCAAACTATGTAAGATCAGGAATAAAGATAATTATATTGTTTGGCATATATGTGACAACAAAATCACTTGTAAAGAAAGATAATGCATTTAGGAAACACACTAAAATAATAAACAGCACAATAACAGTCTTGAATCTTTACATCCAGCCTATTCTCTCAAAACCATTGCTTTTAAATAAGTTGATTGCTGAAGAGCAATATAAAGCAACAAGAAACACAATGAGAAAATTAATTACAAAGTCATTAATAAGCCAGTAGTGATACTGTGAAATTCTAGCTCTGGATTCAACATCAGCTAATACCTTCAATTCAAGTTTGAAAAAAAAATATGAAAGAGTGCCAAAAAGAATCCCAAGTTTGATAGGTCATAATAAAAATACTGATAAATATGTATCCTCTTTATGCATGATGAGTTCCGGGTTGCAACAAAATGAAATACCTTTCATAGCCAAGACCTTCAAGAATGAGAGACATAAACTCCCAAAATTTAATTGGTTCCATATTGGTAATGAAGTATGCCTGCATATGCAATTTGTGAGTGAAATGTTAATGTGCCTTTCATTTAAAGCAGGGTTAAAAATCAATGTAAGACAAATGCGACCGTATGTTAAAATCTAATAAGAGATTCCATATAAAATACAGAAGAAACAGATAAAAGCATGTCAATGTAGATTTGTCCCAATCTCAATCCAATGCATAAACAGCTAGATACAATTTTGATATCACTGAACACACTGGTAAAAAACATAGAGTGACAAGAATTATATACCAAGATCAAGGGGGCAGTGGCAACAAGGAATATAAGGAAACTTGCTCTGAAGAGATGACAATTTTTTTTTTTAATTTTTTATGAACTGAAATTGGCTGATTCCAAGACTTACCTATAAGCCAGCTTTTTAAGTAGTGTTTTCATATCCAAACAAATCAATTAATAGTGCAGCACAAAATTCCTATTTCCAAACAGTAGTAGAAGCCAGAAGATGATATACAACACAGGAAGAACACATTGAAACCCAATTAATGAGCAAATCCGACTACTGTGTTTTTTAAGATCACCCGAAAGATCGACACATTTGAGAGCCAAAAGCTTCACTTGGTACAGAATCAGGTCTTGCATATTGCATAAACTTTAAGACTATAGCCATTTAATCTAGATTAAATCTGAAATTGTATATGGACACCACATTGCAGTAAGAGGATGACAAAACCTGTCCAGAAGCTTTTTCTGATACTTTCCCTCCAGATGCTAAAGCTCGCTCAGCACATACATGAGCATGTGCAACATTCTCAACATAAGTGAAATCGTACATGTTGTTGCCTTTTCCAATGATGAACTATACATTTGCAAAGTGACATGTCAGAATACAAGTCCACAAATCTTAGAATCTAAAGCAATTGGAGATGTATAGAGAATAATCCATTTGAAGACAAACATTCCAATTCATTACTACCTTTGATTTCCCTGCCCTTGCTGCATCAACTAATGATGGAACGAGCAACTTATCACCAGGGCCAAATATGCTGCTAGGTCTAATGCAGCATGTAAGAAGACCATTTGCACCATTTGATTGCATAACTAGGGCTTCTCCTTTGGCTTTTGTGGCTGAATATGAATCATTGTGCTGTAAAAGAAAAAAAAAAGGATCTAAGTATTTAATTGAAGTGGTTGGACACAGTTAAAGAAAGATGCATTTGAGACTTTGAATTTCATTCAAGCAGAATTTCTACACAAACACTAGGTCTTGCTTATGAACCACAGAAATATCTAAAATAAAGTGGAATATAATCAAATTACTATAATGAGACATACAGAGAATTTCAAATGAGAAACGTTACTAAACAAGCTGCACAACTACAGTAACAGCTACCTAACATTCAATACCTTAGCAGGATAAGGCAATGATTCATTTCCATTTAATATTTCATGAACTCCATCAAATACCACACTTGGTGAGCTGGTATATACTAGTCGTTTCACTTTCAACTCAGTGCATGCATCGATGATGTTCTGGGTGCCTGTACGCCATAGACATGGCATCATCAACAAAATGAAGGATATTACCGTTGCTAAGGCAAAGAAAGATAGGTAAAAAGTTCAGGAACACAAAAACAAGATCACATGTGTTTTACTCAGTCTCAGAATGCCCAAACCTAACCTTGTACATTGACAGAATGGTGCAGATGATAGTTATTTATGGAGGAATCAGGGGCAGCCATATGAAACACAACCTCAGCCCCTTGGCATGCTGCAACAATAAAAGATAAAACCTTACATGTTAACAACGTACTGATCAATCAACATCCATTAATAAGTCAATCAACTCTCTAAACCCAGTGAGCTTCTATTCTAGAATTAAAATGAAGTAGTGGAAGAGATAAACATGTTCAGCAGATAATAAAGCAGTATCCTAAAGTGCACTAAAGGGCTTCTCTAAGGCACAAAGATAGCTTTATTGATTTAAGTATAAACCAGTTAGGTTAAGTTCTTAGAATCAACAACGGATATGAAGAAACAAAAATATACAAATCATCCATGAACAAAATCACAATCAACTTTCAACAGGAAGCAATCCAAACTAGATTCTACAGCGCCATTGGCTATGCACTACTGATTTGCTCCCCCAACAAACAATTGATGTACGAAAATGAAAAGGAAGCAATTTCAACTACTGTTGCAGTGTTCTACACCTCAAGCCATTAAATATAACAAAGACAAGACCTTTCAGCACTTGCGATTTGTCACGAAGATCTGTAGACACGTATTCTGCTCGGCCAGATATTAGAGCTTCTCCAAGAACTCCATTCTCCTCTCCAGCTTCAAGCTTAATCGTGGAGCCCAAATCAGCGATACGCACCGAATACATGCCGTATTTGATTAGCATTACCACCAGATGCCGCGCCGCGAAACCTCTGCCGCCGGTCACCACGCACCACCGCTCCTCCCCGCCCATTCCTCAAATGTATTAAACACTTCCGGCAATGTGCCACAATATCAGCGGAAAAAGCGCACGAACTGTATCTGTGAATGAAAATTAAAACCCGCGAATCAACGGATGAGCGCCCACTCGAATCACGATTGCTGATTAGCGAGCTAATAAAATAGCATTGCAGAAATTGTTGGAAATGTTTATCGCAGATCTTGGACTGGATGGGGAAGAAAGATGAATTAGATTGGTGTGATTATGGAACAGAGTAAAGTCATAAAAATGAAATACACATGCTACTGATCACTCTACTTCTTAGAACCCTAGTATTACTATTGAAAATTAATTTCATGTTTGTTTAGGAATTTGGTGTGTTTTTCTCAAACAAAAATTTTCAATTTTTACTATCTAGATTTTTGTTTTTTGAAATTTTTTTTTTTTTAAATAAAAATATTTAATCAAATATTATTTTAATATTAAATTTATATGATAAACAAATGACACTTAGAAAGTATAATTTGAAAAAATAGAAATAATTTTATTATAAAGTAAAAACTATATTATATGACAATTGTTACAGAGTGAGGACTAAGAGTGTGTTTGTTTGGGATTTTCTCTAAAATTTACTGTTAATCTCATTTTATTATAAAATATTAAATTAAATACTTATTTTATAATTTTTATATTATATAAAAAAAATAAATTTATATTCAAAATATAACATTTTATACAACTATTTCAATTCAAAACTTTGATTAATCAAATTTCAATTCAAAATTCAAATATTTGAACAAACACACCCTAAATTGAAATTATTTAAAATTAATTTAAATTTTTATTTAAATAATATTTTAAAATAACAAAAAAAAATCTTATATTTTTATTAAAATTATATACTAATAATATATTTTATTTGAAATAAGTATGAATTAAACGATAACTGATGCTCCCTCCCTGAGTCCGCCTTAAAGTATTGTACTTAACATTAATACTATGTGTAAATTTATACACAAATGTGTATTATAAAACAAAGTATTTTTTTAATTTTTTTTTAATTTAAAATCAATAATATTTTTTATTTGAAATTAATAATTATAAAACACTGATGAATTGAACAATAATGTTATTTTATTTGAAATCAAAAGTAACACACCCTTTAGTGTCGACCATAGTAATGCAACAATTAATAAATTTCGGCCAACAATTAATGACTAATAATTCTATTTTGCTGACATTAATGCCTGAATTATTTTGGTTTTACCATCGTATATGAATTATTTAAAAAATTGTAATTGGGCCCAAATTTTTGTGAGACTTTTTCCCTCCATTATTTATTCAAAAAAAGAAAAGTTGCTGAGAGTCGTACCTTCGGATCGAAGCTCCTTGCAATGGCGTCTAATCGCCTGTCAAAATCCAAGATCAACCCCTGCTCTTCGTCTTCTTCACTGAATATCGGCGCAACCTTTGCCGGAATCGATGATGCTGATGATTTTCAAGATTTTCCTTCGTCCTGCTTCTCCTCTTCTTGCAGAACCATCCCGCTTCCAACGCCGCTCAAGCCGCATAAATCAAGCACTGTTCGTCCATCCAAGAAGCTGAAAAAGGGAAAGCCTGTTAATCCGGGGAAGGAAAACTGCTACTTTGATGTGGCAGAGGCAGATTCGAGGGTTTGTGGGTTGGATTCAATCGAGCCAACGCTCGTTTTGTTGTATACGGAGAGGCTTAGTGATGATTTACTCAGTGATAATTCCGAAGGTTTGAAATTATTGAATTCCTCCCGAGAGGCGGAGGAGAACGTCTGTGATGAAGAATTTTATGAGGAGGGAAGCACGGAGCTTGACGAGCTGCTCAAGCTGTGTGCTGAAGTGGATGAGCCGAGCAATGGTAATTCCAAACCTGATACCGAAGGGAAATTTGCGGTTATGGTTTCTTGTCCTCTTTGTGGAGCTGATATTTCGGGGCTGAGTGATGATATGCGGCAAATTCACACTAATGAGTGCCTTGACAAAGGGGAGGACCGGAAGGATGTAAGAACTTAGAACTTTTCTTATCTATTAATTTAGGGTATTTGATTTACAGTGTGCTGATATATATACATATATATATATATTGTTAAATTTGATGAAACTTATGTGTGCCATTGCATATTTGCTTTGTGGATTCATTGCTTACCTTTGGGAACTACCTGTAATAAATTGACTGTCTAGCCTTTGCCGGAAGCATATTTCCATCTGGACTCTTAATGGTCTCTATTCTCAATCCATTAAATTATGTAGCTTAAGATCACTCACAATTTATTTTCAGGGTAATGCTGGTGATGATAGAACAGCTCCATATCAATGCCCTGGGCAGGTGGTTGATGGTTCTCCTGTTAAATCTAATCTTGAAGTTGCTACTGTATCTCCTTTGGTAGAATGGCTCAAGAAATTGGGCCTTGCAAAATATGAAGAGATCTTTGTAAGGGAAGAGATTGATTGGGAAGCACTCCAGTGTCTGACAGAAGAGGTATGGATCATCTATTTTGTGATGCCTACTTCCGGTTTTTGAGTTTGTGGTCCATTTATATATAAGCTCTTATATGGTTCTTTCTCTGCAATTTATAAGTGATTTTATTGTTTTTATAAAATGTTCAATTCGATTTTCAATTCTGCATGTTGATATTGTTATACTAAATATAGATATGACTCCCCACTCCTCAATATAAACCTATGAACTTATTCGATAGGGATTTTATTAAGTCAAAAGAATGTGTGTTTAGCTCCTCAGCCTCACATATTTTGGTCTGAAAGAGTTCACTGCAGATTGGAACTTGTACAATCCTAGTAGGTGATGCTATATATTGAGGAATTTATTCATTCTTTGCTCCGAGTTGATTCCAAATATAGTGACAAATTTTTTTACAGAATGTTTGTGTAGCTGATTGCAATCTGCAAATCTACTGAAGTTCACTTATTTGGTAAGATTATGGTTAATTTCTTACAGGATCTATATAACATTGGCATTACAGCACTTGGTCCACGAAAAAAGATTCTTCATGCTCTCAAGGAGCTAGAAAACAGCACCACCATGATTGTTGAACCTAAGACAGAAGGCTCCAAAGGCTCAGCTGATAACTCTAGAGTAGGAGCAAACAAGTTGATAACTGATTACTTCTCAGATCCCACTTCTCGAAGAAAACGAGATGGCAATACTACCAGCATACAAAATAATGTGACGAATAAACCAATTTCTACAGCTAAGAAAGTTGAAAGGAAAGATGTCAGGAAGGGGAAACAGAAAAATGTTCCTGTGTGGTGTTGCATACCAGGAACTCCTTTTCGTGTGGTAATTTTGTTTAACCGAGTTCAACACTACAGCAATATTATTTTCTAAGTTGCTAACTCCTATCATGTGATCTTATAATAGTTCGAGTCATTATATAAATTGCAGTGGAAGTGAAGTCTAATTCCTTTTTAACCATATATCATATATTTTCTGATAAGATATTTGATTAAACAGCATAAATATTCTGTGTAATAGATGTTCTCATCATCTAGTATGACACCATTTCTGTTTTTTTTTTTTTTTTTTTTTTATGCAAAGTGATTTTTCAACTGTACTAATTCTTTTCCTTGTTACAAGAACAATGCATTGTTGTTGTGTTATCTCTTATGCTCAAATGCTTTCCTCTGTTTAAATTTGTTGAATAAGAGATATTTCAAGCTTGACTCTATTTTATTTAGTATGCTAGGAATGTTATTGCATCTCATGGAGTATACAAAATTCTGATATTTTTTGTTCAACACTTTTATTTAAGCCAATATTAGTTCTTTATGCTCAAATATAGAAAAGTTGTTCTAATATCCAACTTTTCTTTCTGCAGGATGCATTTAAATATCTAAGAAGAGATTGCTCTCATTGGTTTCTTACTCACTTCCATTTAGATCGTAAGTCATTTGCACGATGCTTGAGTAATGTATAACAATTTAGTATAGAAAGGGCATGGTTTCTCTACATTTTCCACTATATATAACAATGTGCTATTCTGGCATTTTCTGAAACAAATCACCATAGCTTTTCTCTTGTATAGAACAAGTCCTTTTGTTATTCAAAAATCAACATTATGCAATTGTCTTTGTAATACAGGCATACAATGGAAACATGTCATTTTTAAATTTCATAAGCCTGCAAAGATGTTTGGGATAATATGGTGCATTGCTGAGTGTGTACTAAAAACATGGATTATTCACCTGTATTGCATCTTGATATCACTTGGAAGCATAACATGAGTGGCTAAACATTTACAATTCTCTGCAGATTATCAAGGACTTACCAGGTCCTTTTGTCATGGGATGATTTATTGTTCCGCAATTACTGCAAAGTTAGTTAATCTGAAGATAGGAATTCCAAGGGACAAAATTCAAGTTTTGCCTCTCAACCAGAAGATAAATATTGCAGGAATAGATGTGACATGCTTCGATGCAAATCATTGTCCCGGCGCAATCATTATCCTGTTTGAACTACCCAGTGGTAAGGTGCGTACTAAATTCAATTCACCATAACACTCTTTACTGGTTATGTGTTATAGTTGTTAATTTTGAAGATTAAATTTTCTTACATGCTCAGCATGTTTTGCACACTGGAGACTTTCGGTTTTGCAAGGAAATGAAGAATCTGTCTATGCTGCAAACTCATCCAATCCACACTCTAATTCTCGACACAACCTACTGTAATCCACAGGTAATAGATAATAAAAGAAAGGTTAATAACCAAAATCCAAAACCTTGCATGGTTTTGAGCTGACATTTCGCATCTACATATTTCTTGATTTGGGGCTTTTCTGATTGTTTGCCATTTCATTGCAGTTATCTTTTTGAGTTTTTCTTTTTTCAAACATCAAGATCATTTAGCTTGATCAAACATCTAGAGACATGTGTATTGATTAAGATTTGGCACTTAATTCAAAACATGTATATCTTTAAAAAAAACATGTCTCAGGAAATGATCTTACTTTGCTCTGCAGGACTATAACTTGTACTTTTGGTTGTTCAATGGTTTTCACGGGTCAATTTTGAAACGAAAACATACATGCAGATATTCGTTAGTTCATTTTCTTATTTCGAGTGCTGTTAATGATTATTTATTATCCTCTCTTAATCTTGCAGTATGATTTCCCTGAACAAGATTCAGTTATCCAATTTGTGATCGATGCAATCCAAGCTGAAGCATTTAATCCGAAAACTTTGTTTCTAATTGGCAGCTACACCATTGGTAAACTCTGTTCTATCTATCCATTAACTTGATGCATGCGCCTGATACGAACAACCTTACACGCCCTCGAAAACTTCTTGCATTATCTTTTCTTCAATGGCAGGAAAAGAAAGGCTGTTTGTAGAGGTTGCTACAGCTCTCCGCAAGAAAATCTATGTAACGGCAGCAAAGCTGCGCATTCTTGAATGTCTAGGCTTGCCTCAAGAACACATGCAGTGGTTTACATTAAACGAACAGGAAAGCCACATTCATGTTGTTCCCATGTGGAGCATTGCTAATTTCAAACGACTGAAGCACATGTCGAACCATTACATGGTAATTTTACTTGATTAATACATGAATTGTATTGCACTTTCCACTCACCTGACCAATCAATCTCCTCAATATTGTCATCCAGGGACGATTCAATCTGATAGTTGCTTTCTCACCCACCGGCTGGTCGATGGGAAAGGGAAAGAAGTCCACTGGAAGAGGAAGACGGTGGCAACAGGGCACCATTATAAGGTATGATCATCTTTTTACACCCTCTCACAATATATTCTCCTATGTAGTTAGTAAATAAATCTACCAGTTTGTCGAAATGCACTTGATTGAAATTTCCAGCTTTTAACTCAAGAGTTCTTTCCAAGTGGGCTTTCGAAAATAAATATGTTCATTATTAACATAAATAGTCTACTCAATAAATCTACCAGTTTGTCACAATACACTTGACTGATATATTCTTGTTTTTCAGTTCGAATTCTTGCTACTCTACATTCATTCACTGAATCTATATTGAGCAGTAATGGCTTTCACTTGGTTCAGATACGAAGTGCCGTATAGCGAGCACAGCAGTTTCACGGAGCTGAAGGAGTTCGTTAAATTCATTTCTCCGGTTAACATCATACCGAGCGTAAATAATCACGGCCCGGATGCTCACCAGTCAATGGTTTCCCAACTCTTGGCTTAGCTGAGGTTATAGGTACATATAAAGATTTAAAAACATCTGAAGTTTTGGCCTTGTGCTAAATCTATTGTATGTGACATTATATTATCTCCATTTTTGCAATGTCGGTTTTCTGAGCTATTGAATTAAGAAGTTTATTGCTGGATATGAATAAAGTTAGAATTAAAATTTTGATACAGCTGTGGCAACAATGAATACTCAAAGAATGCAAGCTTAAAGTTTTGTTCTATTATGTGTATATACAGAAAACAACCACTAATAATAATAATAATAATAATAATAATAAGTTAGGGATGGTCTGATGGTGCAGTGTGTACTTGTGATCATTATCCAAGAAATATTTGTATAATATTTTATATAAATATATTTGTATTATATAACAAATTATTTTTTTTTTCTTGCAAAAAAACATATGACTATTCAGTTGTGAGGGGGAGATCCTATAAATTTTGTTAATTTATGTTAAAAATAAAATAAAATCCGTTGAACATGTATACATTCATTTTATTTTTACTTTCTCGCAAAATTACATCTACAATTTTACTTTTCAATGGTCCAATTAAATTATATATATATATATATATATGCGCGTATGTATTTACTAATATAGTGCAATTCTTGGAGTTGATCAGTGCATTGACTCGGAAATTAATGGAGAGTGAAGTAAAAAAAAAAACACAATTATTACCATGTGTTATATAAATATCATATATTGTATTAACTTAATTAATGCGCCTATATGTAATGTTGGATTAGCATTAATCATGGCAGTGCACATTCATTAATCCTAACCAGTCCCAAAATGGAAATAATGTGTGACCCGTCAACGCTGACTAGTCACTGTAGGACAATACTAGAATACGCGGCGGCGGCGGCGCACGTTAACTATTATTAATAATGTTATACTAATTTACGTCAAAATGTGAGATCCATGACTCATCACACACCCCCTTTGATTCATAACTAACAAACTAACTAATTTATTAATTGCTTAATTAATGCAATCACACTAATCAGAACAAAATCTGTCGGGATTTATCCAGCATTTTTAAGAACTTACGTACCCTAAATATAAATTTAAATAAAAAATTATAATAATTAATTTCCAACTCAAAACATCCATAGTGATTGACCATCACCGCCGTCATCGTCGTCGTCGTCGCCGGCGACGTCATTACCAATGTAATGCGGCAAAATGCAGAGGTCATCATCGAATGGTTCGTGGAAATAATGATCGATTCCGGCGAACATGTCGGAATTAATTTCCCCGCCGGAATCCAGCGCGTCGAGAAACGACCAATCGTTCAGGTCGACCGCCGCCGACGGCGATTCCGACCGATCTTCCTCCTCCTCCTCCGGCGGCTGATTATCACTCCCCGCCTCCGGGAACCCTTCCGCGTACGCCTGCGCCGCCGCCCGAATCTCGGGCGGCGCGAGCCCCTGCCCGCCGGCGATGTTGGGCGGGTCGCCGGGGAAATTGAACTTGGCCTCGGCGCCGCGGAGGCAGTACAATGCGGCGTCGAACGCACGCGCCGCCTGCTCAGCCGTGGCGTAGGAGCCGAGCCATATACGGTCGCGGCTGTTGGGGAGCCGAATCTCCGACACGTATTTCCCCCATTTCCGCAACCTGACACCCTTGTACTTGATGACGTCACTCACAGTCCCCGCCGGCGCTGTCTTAACCATTCTTATGGCGACACGTGTCGTGCTTTTTGTGGATAAACTGTTTTTTTTTTTTTTTTTTCGTTTGCAGAAAAACGCCTGTGTCTGATCCGAGGAATGAACGTGTCAGATATATATATATATATGTATGTACGTATAGGTAGATAGTGTATTAAATTAAATTAAATTAATTCTGAGAGAGGATCTATCTGGAATCTGATGATGGAACGCGTTGAATCAATGGAAAGGAGAATATTGTTCAAATAAGCGTAAGTTTTGTGTACAAAATTCCGTGGGAACGTATAGCTGGAAATATATATATATATATGTAACGATTTTGGTGGAAAATACCAACTTCTTCATTTTGTATTTTATTATTTTATTTTATTTGTTTTCATGGACGGTAGCCATGGAAATCACAATAATTTATTTTTTTTTACTTGATTTGATTTAGGATTTGTAAAATCTTCAGACAATATATCTATGAACCCTAATTTGTAACACTTGGGGTGTCCAATTGGCAATGATTATAGGTTTATTACTATTGTTCAATTATTCGCCACTGCTATTTTTCGAGTATGTATTAACTAAATTTTCAGATCAAGTGGAAAAGTCACATTAGGTAAGCCATTCGAGAAATGCTCGGTCGATCGACAAAGGCAGAACAAGCCACAAATTAATGACCTAAAATCTTTTGGTGCAAGGGTTTGTTTACTTGATTAATTATTATTATTATTTTTTTAAGTTTAGATTTATGTTTTTAAAAAAATAATAAATTGAATGTAATATATATGAGATCATGTAATTTTTTGTTTGGGGTTTGGATTTTGAGTTGAGATTTGAATAGTAAAAATTTTGAATTTGAATAGTTGTACGATGTGATATAAATAGGTGTTGATCTGATGTTTTGTTTTGAATGTAAAATTGATTTTTAGTATAATATAAAAAATGAAAAATAGATATTTGATTTAATATTTTTGAAAGAAAAAAATTGAATAAACAATGTAAATCCAATCCGATCTCCCAAACAAACACACCCTAAAAAATAGTAACAACTCCATAGTGAAGGGTTTTTAAAAAATAATAATAATTTGATAAACCCAACTACCTAGTACATATCATGATCTGGCCCATGGAGCCCATTAGCCTATTGCATTGAATTTAAATGTACAATTGTGTCCATTTGTTGCTTGTCTGAAAATCCCTTTAGCCTCATCCTTTCCATTATTGGGCCCTTTTTAGTGTAAGTTTGATTTTATTTTATTTTTATTATATAATTTTTTAAATTAATTTTTTTCAAAAGACATATTAGTTTATTTTATAAAATATTATATATCTTGAAAATAGTTAAATCAAACCGGCAATCATTTTGAGGCTAAAATTTATTGTCTGGGCCATTAATTTTTGGACCTAACATTAATATCTGCTAGTGGTTAAGGTGTGCTTATCAATTTTCATTCAGCCTCTCAGAGGAATTGATTTTTTCTGTGTGATACAAAAAATTGTATTAGTAATATAAAAAATAATATTTTGTATTAAATAATTTACTTTTTATAAATAAATGATAATCTCTCCGTCCCATAAGTAAATATCCATTTGCTTTTTGCACGTAGTTTTAGAAATATCAGTGTTATATTGAAATATAATAAGAATAAAGTAGAAATAAATAAAATAATCTTATTAGTACAGTGTGATATAAAAGTAATAATATTGTAAATTGTAAGAGTATTTATAATATTAGGTAGATAGTACAATTACTAAATATATATATATATATTAATTACGGAATATCAAATAGTTTACTATTTTTAATTAAAATTTCAAAACATAGAAAATTTATATTGAAATAGAGCCTTATAACTTTTAGAGACAAGAAGGTAGCTGAGGATGATTTATTATGCCAGCTTATATATTAATGTTTTCTGGTATTTCTTCTGTCACTTCACATGATCCCATCCCATGTGTTATTGTTTCATTCTAACTGTATTATATATATATATATATTTATTTATATTTTGTTTGTTTTAAATAATATATATTGATCTGTTATTTAAATATACTAATTGTTTCTTTTAATTAATTCCAATTGCTACAATCGCTTTGTAGAATTAGAATTTCGAGATATGGAGTTGAGGGCAATTATCATTAAAGAATATATATACAATCTAATACTCCAATCCGTCCCAGATATCGTGGCTACTACACTGTAGACATGGTATTTTAGGAGGGGTATAATTAGCAATAATTAAGAATGTATTAGTGAAAATAATTATCCTATAATATAAATAATTATAAATTAAGATTAAATAACTAATTAGTTTAATTAAAATTAAAAAAAAAATTAAATTAAAAAATTTTAAATAAGATTAAAGTGTGTAATCATTTTCAAAAAATAAAAGTGATATAATATGTGGAACGAATAGAACCGGCAATGTGGACATAGTATTTGGGACGGGGAGAGAGTATATTATGAGCTGTGCTGTGTGGAGCATTTAATTGGGAAAGTGCCACGTGTCCATCTCTTTGGCTCATATCCGCGTAGTATTTATGTCTACGTGGCTATTTATTTCCTAACTACAATGCATGCATGTTACAGAATTATGAGATTTATTTTAAATTTATAATATTTGAATTTTTAGTATCTAATTATTAAATTGTTTAGAAATTATTATGTTTGGATTGCGTGATTAAATTCTTTGACTAATTTTGTGACAATGATCAATGTACGAAGACATCACTTACAAGGCTAAATTTTGTAAGCACGGTGTTAAACAATATGTAATATACTGTTAAACAGTCAAGTAATATTATTATTGATAATATATTATTTATATTAATATAATATAAATAAAATACATAAATTAGCAGCATATAATATAATCTCACATAACATATACAATAGTTAATTTTCACACATGATATACTTTTATATAATACGCTATAATAATTATAAATAAACATCACATGTCTTTATTACATACAATATGTATTATTTATAATAAAAAAATATATGCCATTTTTATATTTTACATGGAACATGTAACATGCATGTATAAATCTACTTGTTTAGCATTCACCTTAATACTCTTTCCGTCCCACATAATTTGTCTCTATTTTCTATTTTCGTCCGTCCCACATAATTTGTTCTTTTTATTTTTGGAACTATAATTATGCACTTTAATCGCATTTTAAATTTTAAATTTTATAATTTTCTTAATTTTAATTAAACTATTTACTTATCTTAATATTAATCTATAATTATTTTTACTAATACATTTCTTAATTACTTACTAATTATACTTTACCTAAATTTCCGTGTCTAGTAATACACCCATATTACATGAGACGAAGGGAGTATTACAGTGCAGTTGATCAAATTTTACTTTTTTTTTTCTTTTTTTTTTTTGTTTCTTTTTTGTGATTGGACAGTTGATCAATTATTTAATTCTATAAACCAGTGTGCATTCATTCTACAAGTTGGCTATGTAATACAATAATTTCATAAAATTAATAAGTAGAATATTTAGAAATTTTAAAATGAATCAGTAAAAATATATACTTTGTCCATCTAACCTTATATGTCTGAGTTTCTTATAAATAAGAAAATTTATATTTATTAAATAATTAAGAAATGTATCAGTAAAATTAATTATTATATAATATAAATAATTATTTTTAAATCAGATTGTGATATTGTGTTTTTTAATGAATCTATTCTTCCCTTATATATGAAAAATTATATGGTAATAAAAATATTTTGTATTGAATTGTTGACTTTTTTGAATGAATAAAGTATATATATTATATATATTGTGTTAATATTTATTTATATTGTATTTTTTTTAAAAATAATATATTTAGAAAATCGTGACATCTATTTTGAATAGTAAAAATTTTAAATTTAAATAATTATGTATATAATGTAATATAAATAAGTATTGATATAATAATTTGAATATAAAATTAATTTTTAATATAATATAAAAAACAAAATAAAAATTTTATTTAATATTATTTAAATTTTTTTTTTTTATGAATCGTAAAAATCCTTAAAACACCCTATATATTTTACTGAAATAAATAAAACTAAAGGGTGAATATATACACCGTCTGAAGAAGCCTTAGGGAAAACGACCAATTACTGAAAAAAAAAAAAAAGAAAAAAAAGTGATTGAGAAATTATTTATATAATAATAATAATTAATATTATTATTATTTGAGAAGTTTAAAAATGTTTCCCATGATTGAGACGTTATCATATATAATAAAAATATAATATATTTTTATATAACACAATATATATTATATTATAATAAAAATATATATATTTTGCTATAAAATATGCTATAGCATGTGTAATATATGTTGAGTCAGCCGAGGATCTACTGTCATTTTTAAATTATTATGAGAGCATAAAAAATAAAAATAAAAATAAAATGATAAGTACTATATGAAATTATACACAATTTATTGTTGTATAATACTCCATCCGTTTCAAAAAGAAGTATTCATTTATTTTTTGTACGTAGTTTTAAAAATATTAGTATTATATTGGGATATAGTAGGAATAAAGTGGAAATGATTAAAATAATCTTATTAGTATCGTGTGATATAAAGGTAATGGTATTTGTGTAATATATTGTAAGTTGTAAGGTTATTTGTAATGTTAGGTAGATAGTAAAGTTACTTAAAAAAAAGAAATTGATACTTTGTTATGGGACGGACTAAAATAGAAAAATGAATATTTTGTTATGGGACGAAGGGATTATTATAATTTGTTGTTTTGTAATTTAAAATTAAAATTAATATTACATTATTTTTAATAAAAATATATTATTATTTTTTATATAAATATTACATCAAAATAGTATTTAAACAAACAAAACCTATGTGCAAAATAATTTGGATTGAGGTCCGGCAAGGGATGACTTGGTGGTGTAGGGGTTGGACTTGTAATCGTGAGGTCATGAGTTTAAACTCCCGACGATGCCTCAGATCACCCAGTGCAGATTTTCGGATAGCAGCGGCTAGTTCCTCGTCATCGAGAAAAAATAATAATAATAATAATTAAAACTTAATTATTTGCTATTCTTATTACGTGTACCAATTATCTCTAAACTCGTATATATTATATTTAAATATAAAGTGAGCAAAACATTTTAATTTAATTTAATTTAATTTAATTAATTGAAGTAGTATAGACATCAATCTCATTTTCAAAACATCGAATTCATATTTCCCCAACAATTTTAAAAAGAAAGGATTTGAAATATCTTAATCGAAATATACAGTTAGAACGAACTTATTTTGTAGCATTAAATAAACATGTGAACATGAGGCGGCTAGCTATGATAAATTTAATTTAATTTAATTTAATGAATTAGGAAAAAAAAAAAAAAGAACAATAGATATAACATCAGTCAACAAAGTCACACATAGTTACAAAAATTTAAAAAATATATAAATTGTTTTTTTTTTTTTTTTTTTAAAAAAAATACATTTAGAACTGTCGATAAAATAGAATTGCAAATGATAATAGAAAGAGAGAAGTACATTTCATGGTACGGTTTATAACGCTAATCGGGTCGGATCCAAATCTAGATCAAGTAAAATTAATTGAAATTTAATTTGAATACCCGACCCTATCCATATCGATCG
This sequence comes from Andrographis paniculata, assembly GCF_009805555.1. Taxonomy (NCBI): domain Eukaryota; kingdom Viridiplantae; phylum Streptophyta; class Magnoliopsida; order Lamiales; family Acanthaceae; genus Andrographis; species Andrographis paniculata. Next base: position 3,983,659 of record NW_026137589.1, read on the forward strand.
CCGTCCCTAATTCTGAAATTCAGAAACCCTAATTTTGGAAATTAACCTCAACACAAATCATAAAGATATATACAGAAGTGTCCCTGCAAGCAAGTTGATGAAGGTCGAACTACTTGCCATTAATGCCGGAATTTATGAGAGTGTGGAGGCCACCCAACTGCACAGCACAGCTGCACCTTCTCCATTAATTCTTCCTCACCACAATCCTCCCAACCCTAGCTAGCAGCTAATCCCATTTCCCCCAATAAATTCTCCTCGATCCCATCCGTTTCCATCTCCAATCGAGATTGATTCATTTCTACAGCCATGGCGGCCGAGCAAGATCTGCTCTCCACCGAAATCGTTAACCGTGGCCCCATGACTTTCTCCGTCAGGGTGCGCCGGAGGCTGCCGGACTTCGTGCAGTCGGTCAATTTGAAGTACGTTAAGTTGGGGTACCATTACCTGATCAACCATGGCGTCTATCTCGCCACAATCCCCGTCATTCTTCTCGTTTTTGGGGCGGAGGTCGGCAGCTTCAGCCGGGAGGAGGTCTGGCGGAGGATCTGGGAGAGCACCGCCGCCTACGATCTCGCCACCGTCGTCGCCTTCCTTGCGCTGCTTGTTTTCACCGTTGCCGTTTACTTGATGTCCCGCCCGCCGTCGATCTATCTTCTTGACTTCGCTTGCTACAAACCGGGTGACGATCTGAAAGTATATATATATATATATATACAAATATATACATATCTATCTTCAATTTTAATTTGTTAGCTCGATTTGATCATTTTATGCGGCGGCCGGCCGGCTGATCTGATGTATGCAGGTAACGAAAGAGCAGTTCATTGAGCTTGCCCGGAATTCCGGCAAGTTCGACGAAGAAAGCCTGGAATTCCAGCGCCGGATTCTGCAAACCTCCGGCATCGGAGACGAAGCCTACGTCCCCAAATCAATTGCGTCGCCGGAGAACACGGCGACGATGAAAGAAGGTCGGGCGGAAGCTTCGACGGTGATCTTCGGCGCGCTGGACGAGCTCTTCGAGGTGTCTCGAGTCCGGCCGAAGGACATCGGAGTGCTCGTCGTGAATTGCAGCCTGTTCAATCCGACGCCGTCGTTGTCGGCGATGGTGATCAACCGGTACAAGATGAGGGGGAACATTCTGAGCTTCAATTTGGGGGGGATGGGGTGCAGCGCCGGTGTAATCGCCCTCGATTTAGCGCGGGACATGTTGCAGGGAAACCCTAACAGCTACGCCGTCGTGGTGAGCACGGAGATGGTCGGCTACAATTGGTACCCGGGGAAGGACCGTTCGATGCTCATCACCAATTGCTACTTCCGGATGGGCTGCTCCGCCGTGCTGCTCTCCAACCGCCGCCGCGACTACCGCCGTGCAAAGTACAGGCTCGAGCATATCGTCCGGACCCACAAAGGCGCTGACGACCGGAGTTTCAGGTATTCTTCATCACAATTCACATCTCGTCTTCTTTAAATAAGCAAGCATGATAGAAATTGAGATTAACTTAAATAATAATGAATTAATCTAATAATTTAATAGATATATATCCCAATATAATATAAATTAATCAAACCTAATCTAAACTAATTAGGAAGTTACCATTCTAAATTTAAAATTTAGGCACAGTGAAATAACAAATGATGCTACTATAAGAAATACACCATTTATTAGGTTAATATAATTCAAATTTTTGTGGTTAATGTACTGATCGGATCTAATCAATAACAACAACAAATCAACACATAAAGTTGAGCTGCTATTGTATTATTATATATTATTTCGGATTCTATGCTGATCTGGTCACATCAGCACCGTACTTATTTAATTGGATCAGGTGTCACAAAGATAAATAGTAATACAATATATGATGTGTGATAAGATATAATATACTCAATTATATTATAACATATGTTGTATTATAAATATGATATGATATATTACCTTCTTACAGCTCTAAGAGCCTCGAAAAAAATTGCAAAAATAGGGTGTCTTATAATACTAATAGAAGAAAATTTGTACAAAACAATTATATAAATATTTTTAATATTAAATATAATAACGCAAAAAGTAAATATGATCTTTAAAAACAGACGAACGAAATATACAATATACGATGTTTACATATATCATATATATGCTTATTTGGTCATAGTGGTGTGACCGTACCAACGTAGCATAGACATGTGAATATGTGATATACTCCTATACAATAAATATCATATTTCTACCTTACAGACATTTTAAATATAAATAGATAGTACATGCTCTATTTGCACTTTGGACAATTGGTATTTGGACTTTTGATCATTGTTATTTTAAAAAAAATCAGTATCAATTTCTCCAAATCAATATCATATATATAACCAATACACATAACTAAATTTAATCTCAATATCTTAAATACATCAACAATCCCTTCAATATGTTTAAAATTTCTTGAACAGGAGCATATATCAGGAAGAAGACAACGAGAAGTTAAAGGGAATCAAAATCAGCAAAGATCTGTTCGAAATCGGTGGGGATGCGATCAAGACCAACATCATCACACTAGGCCCCCTCGTCCTCCCCTTTTCCGAGCAGCTCATCTTCTTCGCCGCCCTGGTCTGGAAGATCCTCCGCCGCGGCGGCAGCAAATCATCGCAGCCGGAGAAGCCATACATTCCGGACTACAAGCTCGCCTTCGAGCATTTCTGCGTTCACGCGGCGAGCAAGACGGTCCTGGACGAGCTGCAGAGGAACCTGAAGCTGAGCGACGAGAACCTGGAAGCCTCACGCGCCGCCCTCCACCGGTTCGGCAACACCTCCAGCAGCAGCATCTGGTACGAGCTGGCGTATCTGGAAGCCAAGGAGAAGATCCACCGCGGAGACCGGGTCTGGCAGCTGGCATTCGGGTCGGGTTTCAAGTGCAACAGTGTCGTCTGGAAGTCCACGGGCAAGATCCGGAAACCCGCCCGGAACCCGTGGCTTGACTGCATCGATAGGTACCCTGTTGCTGATCATCGTTTTCAGGCTTAATTGAGGTTTTGGGGATCATCGTATTTATGTTACTGGCTGTTTGGATTTCAATTAATTTCTATCCCCATTTGATTAAGTATCCAGATTATATACTGTTGTTACTTACAGGACCATTAAAATTAAATTGCACTGTTCGCCATTGATGAATCCACAAAGCTCTCACAAAACAAACAATCAAAATCTTCAAGAAAATACAAACAGAGAGAGGGCTCTGATCTAATGGATCAAATCTTTGATTTCTTCAACCTAATTAATTCTTACTATTATCGTTATTGCCCCAAACAGAGGCTTCAATTCTGGGCTCAAACGGAACCCCACAAACAAAATCCCTAATTTTACCATCACAAGAAAATTCTTCCAATTCTGTCCAATCATTTGTCTCCAAATTGCACATTACATAGCTGCAAACCTCGCCGGAATTCAAGCAAACAAGCATCTCCCCGGCGGCGGCGCCGCCGCAATTTATGTCGGCTTTCTTGCCGTGCAGCTTGTGGGACATCCATGGCGGCATCGCCGCCACCTGACGCCAGAACCCGACGCCGTCGTCCCAACGCCACACCCGAAGGCTGGAGCTCTCCAGAAACTCCGACAGCAAGACGACGTACATTTCGCCGCCGGACTCGACCAGGTCGATCGAATATTCCGAGAAGACCGGGAGCAGCCGCGGGTGCTCGGAGAAGGATTTGTGGTTCAGATTGCAGGAGATGATCGTGCCGGAGGAGCTGATGAAGGAGAGAATCTCGTCGCCGTCTTTGACGGTGAGGACCGACGAGTACTGCTTGGCGGCGCTTCTCTGGATATCGGCGGAGACGACGTTGCCGGATTTTGTCAGGAAGTACTGTGTCTGTGTGCACTCGTCGCTTGCTTCGCCGGCGGCGGAGCTCTTCTGTGTGAGGGCGGTTTCCGGCGCCCATTCATCCCTCTCCGAATTGTACCGCCGGAATTTCAGATTCGGAAGCTCGCCGGAGACTGTGACGAGCTCGAAGCCCTCGGATTGCGTAACCATGGCGATGGCCCGAACCGGAGATTCGGGAAAAGGATAACCGATTCGCCGCGAGGCGGCGGCGGCGTCGACGGGATTGGCGACGAGGAAATCGCCGTCGGCGGCGCGGAAGCAAATCAGGCCGCCGGAAGCTGCGACGGGGATGAAATCTCCGGCGTCGGGTTTCCGATTCTCGCACCCCTGCCGGAGCAGGGGCGCGAGATCGATCGTCTTCCATCCATTCTCCGACGAGTCAAACACCGCCGATCGCCGGAAATCCATATCCGACCGAGCATCCACCATCAGAAACCACGGATCCCGGCGGGGCACCTGCGAGCAGGCCCGGCGGAAAGCGGCGGAATCCGCAGCCGATTTCCATCTCTTGCAGACAGATTTGAGGCGCGAAAACGCCGCCGTGGGCAGCCAGGCAAGAACCCTTTCAAGAAGGTCCTGATTCAGGTCGTCGAGCGGGAATCGACACGTCTCCATCATTTGACAAGCTCTCCTCTTGCGGCCATTGTTACCTGCAACCTGAACCTCCATTGGTAAGAAATCAAGAATCAAGAAAGTAATGAAATCGAAAATCCCCAAGAGGCAATTAAGAAAATATTAAAGACCGATGAGAAGCTAGGTAAGAATTTAAGGATTATTTATAGAGATAGAATGGAAGACATGAATTAGCAGGTAGCTAGGGTTGACGAAGATTGAGTAAAGCAAAAGGTTGGGCATTGACAAAGAAAATGATTAAGAATGTGTCACGGGTGGACGACGAGAAAAAAGCAAAAGCCGAAAAGGCAACCGTAGTAGGAGCTGAGCTGAGCTGAAGAGAGAGAGAGAGGGTCTTCTCTCTTTCTCTCTTTCTCTCTCTATATCTATATATGTGTATATATAGATCACGGCGCAATGCTGACTTTTACGACAAAAAGGGTTAGAGTAGAGGGACCCTATGTTTACTTTTCTCGGTTTCCCATTACAACTTTTGATTTAATTAATGTGCCAAGAAATTACTACAACGATAGGATTATTTACATGACATTAGATTATAGTATTACAGATTACATTAGATCAGCACAGTTGAGATCGATTTCTTAACGAAGAAAAACTCAGGCAGGAAGGAATATATAGAGGGATCAAAGTGAAAGGCAAGAATTCCCCAATTGAGATTGAGGAATAAAATCTAATCTATAAGCTAATAGTATAACTTAGGCTGAGAAAGTCAATGTTGAGAATCCAATGCAAGCTGGCTATATATATATATATATGTATGTATAGGCTGACTTTTGTTGACACAAAAATGGGCTTTGGATGCTGTTTAGTGGGTGGTGATAAAAATTAGTAAAAAAGAGGAAAAGCCACCAATTACGGTCTTTTCTTGTACTATCATTATTATTTATCGATCAAATCATCCTCCTTGTACCCATACAAAAGTGGGTTTTGGCTCTTCATGCAGTTACAAATGAAGTTGATTTTTATCTATAATTTATTATTTAATTAACTAATTTAATACATCCATCACGTCACGTGTGGCTCTGCTCTTTTCCTTTATTGGGTTTTTTCTTTCTTTTTTTTATTAGTATTATATACTACTACAATTCTTTTTATATAATTTAATCGATATGAGCTTAGTTTATTCAAAAAATATAAATTGGGTCTGGACTGGACTGGGCTAAATTTTGAAGATAAATCTATGGGCCTTGATTTTGTGATGTCCACTTAACAAGACAATTGGGACAAAATCCATATGCATAGTTTACAAATTTAGGCCTATCTATACTAGGAGTATTTTGAGCTATCTTCTTTACTAAATACATACATATTTAATGTAATATTTTTTAAACAATTATTATTAATTGATGAATAGTACAAATAACTTCCAAAAGTGCTTTGAACTCAAAAAAATTAACAAAAGAAAAAGGAAAATTCAAATGAGTATTCGAATTTGGAACTTCTGACTTGATGGATGATTTTCAAGGATCAAATGACATTACAAAAATGAAATATATTAAGGCATAAATTAAAGTAGTGATTTATAATTTTGATGTTGTTAGATGATATAAATAGTCTTACTCAAACTTAAGACCTAAAGCTCTAATATACTCGAAATTATTCTTTTAGCACTAATTTATACCGATTTTTTTATTCAGGGCAAAATATTATAATTTATCAGTATATATGTAAATAGGAGGGGATCCCGTCCAGCCCGACCCTGCCCCTCCCGCATAAATACATATATACACATATATATATATGTATATATATACTATACATACATTATACACTATATGCATAGTATACATTCACTTTGTCTTAATTCAAAATATTTTTTATCATTTTCGTACGTCTCATTTTAAAGTATTTTTTTTTTTACTTTAGAAAAAAAATAATCATAAACTAATACCAAAAATATCATTAATTTTTACTTAAATTACAAATATACAATTACTTTATACATAAATCAAAGGGCAAAAATATCAAAAAAAAAAATTCAAATACTATTATTTTTTAATCTATTATAAAATTTTAGAGGCTCCTTTGATTAAGGAATGAGGGAGTACATACTATATATGTATATATATACTATATCCGAGGGGGCCGGTGATCCCCTTCCGTAAATAGAGTATATTCCGATAAGGTCATGTTTTTGAATTTTTGGTTTGTATTTTTAAATACAATATATATAATATATATATATGTATTTATTTATTTAACCGATCAAATCTGGTGTCAGCATCTGGATTACCTCATAACCCACGGGTCCATCACATATGTAAAAGATTTATAATGTACTAATGTTGTTGGTGTAACAAATAAAAGACACTTGTAATGAAGTGCATGCATATTCCATGAAATACAAATAGTATTTCTATTCAATTTAATATACTTTACATGACTCGGATTTATGTCAGCTTCGTGTAATTCCACGTTTGCATTTTCAGGGTGACAAAGTCCATATTTATTTATACAGTTACATATATTTACTAGACCATTTAATTAATTAATTAATTTGTGTTAGTGGTGACCCACGTACTGCCTTACGTGTCATCCCTTCTATTTTAATACACAAATGTATATGCAGATAATATAATTTATTAATTTACACCAACATTGCGTTAGAATGTTGCAATATTGCTGACAAGATCAAATTCCAATTCAGATTATTTTATGTATTTACGAATCCAATAGCTTAAAATTAATTTGTTATAAATAATGGCATATTGGTAAGAACTGATTCAGACGAACTCAAAGATCAGCCATGGCGGAGAAGAAGAAGATCGTGTTCGGGAAATACGAAATGGGGAGGCTTCTGGGTAAAGGAACCTTCGCGAAGGTTTTCCATGGCCGACACCTGGTAACCAACGAATTCGTGGCGATTAAGGTTATCAAGAAGGCCGAGGTTATCCAGAGCGAGAGGATGATGGAGCAGATCAAGCGCGAGATCTCTGTAATGCGCCTCGTCCGCCATCCCAACGTCGTCGAGCTCAAGGAAGTCATGGCCACAAAATTCAAGATCTTCTTCGTCATGGAATACGTCCGCGGCGGCGAGCTCTTCGCCGCCGTCGAGCGCGGCCGCCTGAAAGAGGACGCCGCCCGCCGCTACTTCCAGCAGCTGATCAGCGCCGTCGATTTCTGCCATAGCCGCGGCGTCTTCCACCGCGACCTCAAGCCGGAGAATCTCCTCCTCGACGAAGACGGGAATCTCAAAGTCTCCGATTTCGGACTCTCCGCCCTCCGCGACGGCGCCGGCGGCGCCGGAGCAGAACGACTTCTCCATACACAGTGCGGTACGCCGGCTTACATCCCGCCGGAGGTTCTGAAAATGAGAGGCGGCTACGATGGAGCCAAGGCGGACATCTGGTCGTGCGGCGTCGTTTTGTACGTCCTCCTCGCCGGATTCCTCCCCTTCCAGGACGGAAACCTCCTCGCCATGTATAAAAAGATCTACAAAGCCGACTATCGGTTTCCGCCGTGGTTTTCCGGCGAGGCCCGCCGCCTGATCTCGAAGCTTCTGGTACCGGATCCAGGCAAACGGATCTCCATACCCGGTATAATGCGGGTCGGGTGGTTCCGGAAAGGGTTCAAAAGCCCGAACGCGTTTTCGTTACAGGAATCCCTTTTTGATAAGTTCGACGAGGACGATAAACTCGCCGGCGCCGGCGAAACCAACTTCCGGAAGTCGCCGTCGTCGCCGGCGTTTCTGAACGCTTTCCAGTTCATCTCCTCCGTGTCGACGGGGTTCGACCTTTCCAGCATGTTCGAGGACTCCGGCGACCGCCGCGTCAAGGCGGCGGCGTCGACCTTCACGTCGAGGTGCTCGGCGAGGGTGATCATGGCGAAGATGGAAATGGCGGGAAGGAAATTAGGGTTTAGGGTTGCGAAGGTGAAGGATTTCAAGCTGCGGATGTTGGGCTCGTCGGAGGGGCGGAAGGGGCGGCTGTCGGTGACGGCGGAGGTTTTCAAGGTGGCGCCGGAGGTGACGGTGGTGGAGTTCTCGAAATTTTCCGGCGACACGCTGGAGTACGTCAAGTTTCGGGAGGAGGAGATGAGACCTTCTTTGAGGGATGTGGTGTGGACTTGGCAAGGGGAAAGTCCACTTCGACAAAGTCAAAGTCAAATGAGTTGACTTTTGTGTGTAATCGTTATGTACTACACTTACTATTTTTTTACTGTAAATTTTTTACTAGTAATTTTTATTGGGTTTATACTCATTTGTTTGTGGGTATTTTTATTTTTATTATTATTATCATTATTATTATGTATACTTAATATTTTGTGGTGAAATGTGAATTTGATTGAATATGAGAATGGATATGGTCAGGGCTGGCCCTAGACTAGGCTAAGAGGGCACCCCGACCCAATACTATAATAGGGTCACTATATATTTTTGAAATATATTTATGTATGGTTTCTAAAAATATAATCTATTTGATATCTATATAAATAAATAAATAAATATATATATATATATATTTATATAATTGTATAGATTGACTAACGGTGATTTTGATTTAAAATGTAAACCAAATGAACCATAATGTTTTAATCTTGTATGAGTATCTTGTTCTAAATTGAATTGTATTCTTATCTTTTAGAATTTTATCATTTCGTTTTATTGTAATAAATTATATATATTTTTTAGTTATTTTCAACTTTCATTATTTGTGTTAAGTTTATATATATCATTATTTTATAGTCATTAATTAGAAATATTGTTATTTTAATTTGAATAAATTATTTATGGTTATTTTATCTACTGTGTATGCTGTATATTGTATATTGCACTGTTATTTCAGTAAAAAAAAAAAAATGTTATATTAATAAAAATATTAGTTAAGAGAGTTGGTTGAGAAGATTCTGGAAGCAAGACAAGAGATGTGAAATGTATATTTGCAATTTTGTAAGCACGATCTTAAATTAAAATGCGACCCGAACTCGACACGAAAAAATTGTATTTGAACCTCTAAAAATAGGTCCAAATTTTTTCGAGGTGTGTCTTGCCCGGCCCGCCAAAACATTGGACCGTGTCCAGACCTATGAAGATCGGACCGTGCCTAGCCCGGTTCGATTATTTAAAATTAATATTTAATATGTTTATATATATTAACTAATGAAATATTATAAAAAAAAAAAAAATAGATATAGTTTAATGGTGAAGTCTTTTAAATTGTTTATCTGATCGGTTCGAAATCGGGCCAACCCTGTATGATCCACTTCGAAATCGGGTCGGACCGATCCAAATTGCTACCCCTAATTTATGTGTGTTGATGGTCTTATCTTTATGTTTGAATGATCTGTCTGGATAAATTTTTTGTATTGTTATTTGTTTGTTGTTCGATTAAATGAGTCTTAAACCAACAATATTATTTAATAAATGAGCTTTTATATGATTCAAAATGTTCTTCATATAAGTAGTTTTTTTTTTTTTTTGTATTACATGTAACAATACTGTTGGAATCAATATCATATAACCATCATTAAATTGAAATTTTAGTTTTTTAATAATTGAATTTGAGTTTAGCAAATAGCAATGTGTTAAACCTTTCTTTGTATCAAATTTTATTCTCAAACTCCTTGATTTGAAATTAAGGCATTATAATTGTATTTTTATCGAAAATCATACAAATTAAATAATAATAATTTTTATTAGATAAATATTTAATGAATTGTGAGTTTTGTATTGAACAATTCTATTCAAATATTACATATATATTAACCCATCATCACAAAATTTGCTAAAATAAAATTGTGTGTACCTACGAATATTTTAAGCTTTATTTAGGTAAGAATGTGAAGTTTTAGGTGATTTAAAACTTTAAAAATTAAAATAGATATTGATGTAATATAAATAATAGTTGGATATAAGATTTTGTATTAAAATTATTTTTTTAATATAATATTTTAAATGAATAGTAAATACATAGAGCCTTAAACACGCAAAATTAAATACTTATTCGCTCTTTTATAAATAAACTATCAATTTTTTTATTTTATTCCGTTTTTTGAAGCATTCAGGTGTGTTTGTTTTGTGTTTATATTTTTAATATAAAATTTATTTATTATATTAAAATTAGAATATATTATTTTTAAAGTTTCGTAATCCTCATCTCATAATATTCAAATTATGTCTCGCATATAACAACCACGATCATACTACAGATTCATCGTTTATTCATTATTTTTCATCTATTTTTTGCATAAAAATTTTAGTACATTAATATTTCATTGAAGTGTAGTATAAAAAGAATATATAAAGACAATTTTGTCTTTATTTTTCTTTTCTTTTTTTTTTATATAAAAGTAATAATGTAATTATAAAGTAAAAATACTCTTATATTTATGTGAAATATAATTTTATTTAAAAATAATAAGATAATTTGAGTGAACAGATTAAAATAGAAAAATAATCTAAAATAGATATCTAAAAAATATGTGGGTAAGAAAAAGTAAAATTTGAGCATATATTAAAAGTCATGGAAGAAAACACAAAAATATAAATACAAAAAATTATATAAATATATGATATTCTAAATTAAAAATAAACAAATTTTATGATAGAAACAATACTATTCCTTCGTCATTCAAATCTATTCTTACTTTTCTTTTTTGTTGTTATCCAAATTTATTTCCGTTTCCTTTTTTAGTAAAAAAAATACCACATTTTTTTACCAAAAAAAAAATAAATTCTATTCTTACATATTTTTCTTAGACAATTGGATGACGGAGGGAGTATATATATTTAAACTTATTGCGGGTTAATTCAAAATTCAAAGCATCTTTTGTATTTATCGATTTTCATTCAACTTTCCCCACACGCACACTTCATTCTATTTAAGCATTGTGATATTAAATTTGTTTACTTTTTATTATGTTTGTTCCCATATTTTTAGGAATTTTTACTACTCAATTAAACCAAAAAAATATATATATATATTTAAAAATAACAAATTAAATTTTTATTTTTTATATAGTATTCAAAATATTACATTAATATTTATTAATATGTTATCAAATAATAATCTAAAAATTCAAAATTTTACTACTAAAAAATTCAAAACCTGAAAAAAACACCCTTTAATTTTTTGAATAATCTTGTATAAATTATACATCAGTGTTGTTATGGTACTGAATTATTTTATTCAATATTGTATTAATTGAAATCAAGTAAGGTCATTTTATATATATTTGTGTGCTTTGTTAGTCCAAATGTATGCAATTATTTTTCCACGGTCGACATATATTCCAAGATTATTTATTGGACTTTTGGACACAAATATATTGTTTAAAAACAATTACAAAAATGACTTGTGAGAGAAAAGGACAATTGTTTTTGTGTTTCTAACAAAATAGCTCATCTGTTCACATTGAAAATTACAATTTTTTATTTTCGTTCGTCCTAAAATAAAGTTACAATTTTCTAATTTATTAATTATACAATCCATCTAATATAATAAATATTCTTTCAACTTACAATATTACACAAATTTAATATAATACTAATATTAAAAAATATTTATGTAAAAAAAATAAATTGAATGGGACGGAGAGAGTATATATCCTAAACCTAAGACAGGTGGGAGTGTGAACTTATTGACACACAAATTGATTAATGGTGACAGGAGAGGAGATTAATTTCCACAAAGTGTACATCATGTCGTGACGTCACACACTACTACGTCATGTAGTGACGTCACTTTACCAAAAGATCAATCATCTCCGACCTTATCTAATTTGGAATGATTCCCTCAAATAATGATTCTTACTTATTCTTTTGTATTTCTGGAATAAATAACAAGGACAATATTGTTTTTTTTTTTTTTTTTTTTTTTTTGTGATATTGTAATTAATTTTAAAAATATTTTTATATTTTGTATAATTTATTTAACAAATACTCTCTTTGTTCGATAGTAATTTTTTTATTTGATTTTTGCATGCAGATTAAAAAAAATATATATTTTATAGAATATGTAATATTAAAAGTAATGTAATATCTATTATATTTTTAAAAAATAATGTGAAAAATAAAAAGTAAATAGAATTATTTTGGTATTTAGCTAAAAATTATTTTTTCTAAAAAAAAGAATTGATAAGTTTTTATTTGGACATACTAAAATAGAAAATGAGAAGTTTAGTAGTAGACGGAAAAAGTATTATTGTATTTGTATTTTAAGAGACTAATAAATGTATTTTTTTGTTATTTTCTTTTGAATTATACTACGTATTAATATAATAATTAATATTTAAAGATTTAAAAAAATAAAATCCAATAATACTTCTCTTTTGGGATGTAAGTAGTAATATTTTCTTAATAAATAAAAATATGTAAAATAATTTTGATATTTTAGTATCTTATATTTTATGTAAAAATTATTGATTTATTGTATATGTATTGATATTTTGTATTTTATGTAAAAATTAAAAGTATTTTGTATTAGTATGTAATTACTTTTATTATAATATATTATTTTCGTCAACTCACAAATTATAGTACTTATTTTTATTTTGAATTTTTTAATTATAAAATAATCATTTAAAAATATCTAAATATTTTTCTACAAAATCGATACTTTTGAAAATAAACATCACACTTTTTGCATGCCTATTAACAAATATTAGTATTTAATAATAGTCTAGATATAATAGGGTAAATATCAATTTCTTTTTTTACTTTTAAATATAATTATATAATAAAGTGGATATAAGATGATAAATAAGTATAAAAAAATATTAATAATTAGTTGTTGTAATTTAAATATAAAATTATTGAAGTAAATGAAAGTGGCTTGACTAAAAGTCAAGCAGCCACGATTATCATTCTGTCATTCCTTGTTCACTAATTTTTCGATCCATTATAATATATTTTGGCCCACCATAGATATTTGAAGTTTAGAAAATGATAAAAATATTGATTATTTGATATGATATATTTTTTTTGAATGTTATTTTTGTTGTTTTCTATATAGAAATTTATATTTAATAAAAACAATGAAAATATATAAGTAAATAAAAATTGAAAAATATAATGAGAACAATCATTAAAATATATGACTATACTCAGATTTAGTCCACTTAAAAAATAAAAAGAATAAATACTTGGTAATTAAAATTATATACTCTTGGCACAACAAAAAATGTGCAAAATAACATAGGGTGTGTTTCTTAGTTGGATCTGATTTTCGATTTTATTATTTTTAATTATTTTTTTCTATAAAAAAATTAAATTAAATATCTATTTTTATTTATTATATTGCACTAAAATTAATTTTTACATTCAAAGCATCACATCAATATATATATATTTATATGAAATCAAACAACTATTTCAATTCAAAATTTTACTGTTCAAAATCAAAATTCAAAATCAAAATCTTACAAATAAACCTACCCATATTAATTATATATAAACATATTATATATTTCTATGTATTATGTATTTGGACGCATTTGAAGGTGTAAATGAGAGAAGACTTTGTTGAAAGACATTCAATCGTCTCTGTGAAACTTTCTTACATAATTTAATTATTGTATTGTATTCATTGGCAATTGGTTATCAAATTCAATCCCATATTTTCTTTCTTTTTCGTCCACTCTCTATAAAAATATCCCTAAATTATAAACCCTTTCTCCATCTCCTTTAAAAAGAAAAAAAAAAAAAGAAAAAAAAAAAAAGAATATAATCAATCAATCTGAAGCCAAGATTGATGAATGGAGAAAACATTAGACATCGATCTCAACTCTAAGCCCACATCAAACACAACCCAAACTCCAGTAAGTATATACAACAGTGTCCTAATTATTAATTTTATATAATTGTTCATCACTGGTTGCTTTGATTCTTCTTGATTATCGAAATTGGGATCTGATCTGATCTGGTTCGGACAGGGATATGATGAGCTGATTGAGGAAGTGAAGAGGATGAAATCCGAGAATCAGAACCTCACTGATCTCCTCGAAATTCTCTGCAAGAAATACGACGACCTGATAAAACAGAGACACTACTCCGGCCATCGGAAAATGAAACACACTGCAGCCGGCGATACGGACAATTCCGGGCACAGTTCGATCCTCCATTGTTGTAGCTGTAGTGACGAATGCTCACCAGGCAGGCCCAGGGAGATCAAATCCAACGTTTCCAGAGTTCATGTCCGAATCGACCCATCCGAGACCACCTTGGTAAATCAAAATTTCTGTTGTGTGATTGGTAGTTATTAATTATATATCCGCAAATGAGACTCAATATTTATCATCTATGATAATAATAATAATGATAATAAATATTTTGTATAGGTGGTAAGAGATGGGTACACCTGGAGAAAGTATGGACAGAAGGTAACGAGGGATAACCCGTCGCCAAGGGCTTATTACAAATGCTCCCTCGCTCCGACATGCCCTGTTAAGAAGAAGGTTATTTAATAAGTTTCTACTAATTAATTAAATTAGTTATATATCTAAATATTTATTTATTTGATTATTTATTTATTTATTGTTTGTGTAGGTTCAGAGAAGTGCGGATGATCCGTCGCTTTTGGTGGCGACGTACGAAGGGCAGCACAACCACAACCACACCCACCGGAATTGCGGCGGGCAGTCGTCTCCGGCGGCGGCGGGTGAAGAAGATGATCGGGTAGGGAAAACACAGAAGGTGTTTGTGGAGCAGATGGCTTCTTCACTGACCAGAAACCACAGCTTCACCAACGCTCTCGCGGCGGCCATTACAGGGAGGATATTATCGGAAACTGCTGACAACGTCAATCACGACCAATTATTCCAAATCGAAGACGACGATAATTATGCTCTCTAATCAATTCAATACTTATTTGGCTATTTACATATATACATACACATACATACATATCAATTTAGAACTTGATTGGGAATGCTGTGGCATTGTTGGTGGGTTACAAAATAGACAACAGGGATGACAAAAAATAATACTCCCTCCGTCCACACACAAAGTATACATGTTTTAGAAATAATAGTATTTTAATTATAATGATTAGTTAAAAATAATGTAACGATATTTTTGTCCTTGCCTTTTTGGTATAAAAATAATAATGTGATGTAAAGTATATTTGTCAAAAAAGTGAAATATTTAATAAAATATTTACTTTCTAATTTAACGTCCCAAAATAGAAAAACGGAGGGCCTAATAAATAGGCTAAATTAGACAAAATTAACGTGTGGTTTAAACTGTCGGGTGGTTTTATAAACTCTCATTCTAATCATTCGTCAATTTTTATTTAACAGTATTGACTTAAATGCCCCAACTGTCAATAAATTTTAAAATCTTAATTCTAAATCCCTAAAATTACAAATATACTTAATTTTTTTTATATTTAGCCTATAAAAATATAAGAAAAATAAATATATTTGTAATTTTAGAAATTTAGAAATTAAGATTCTAAATTTTATTTGCAATTTGGAGGCAATTTCATAAAATCATAAATAGATTTTTGTTTTGCTCAATTTAGACTAATAAATAAAAATATTTTTGGGGAAGTTTTTGGACATGAGATTTGAAATAGTAAATATATATTTATTAACATTTGAAAATAATTGTAAATAAAATAAAGTTGGAATCCAAAAGTAATAAACAAACAGAGCCTCAATTAAACAACGCCCTGGTTTTGCATGATCAACCGCAATAAATTCCGACAAGCTAAATAAAGCTCTTCTCTTCCCCCTGTCCGAATTGAATTGAAGTAACTTCTCTTCCATGGCGATTATGACTACCGCCTTCATCCCGTGACCCTTTCCTAATTCTCCCCTCCATTAATGGATCCTGCTGTGCTCTCTGTCTCCTCACTATTTCTATTTCACCAACCCAACTCATATAAAGAAAAGGCTTCCGCTTCGCTTCCATCTCCACACCAAATTAGCTCAAAGCTATGAATTACGACGATGGCTACTGCAGCGACACCGCCGTCGGAGCTATCGGCCGGAGAAGACGAGGAGATGCCTGCCAGAATTTCACGTGTATGTCGCCGTGGCACATCGTCCGCCGTTGGATCACCGGACCGAAATCCAACGGATCCTCCTCGGGAAGAAATTGGGGAAAAAGGAACTCGAATCCGAAGACGAAATTAGGGTTTCTGAACAGACTGGACGTCGACAACGATGAGCCTCCATCGTCTTCTACCGTGGATCGTGTTTCAGGTGAGCAATTACAGATTTCCATGACTTTCATAAACCCTAATTAATTTCATGAAATTTTTTAACAGATATCGGCAGAGAAGCTTCGTTTAATTTAGGAGTTGGATTCGGTTTGATCTATCTCATCGCTGCAAGCAGAAATGAGCTCAGCAAAATGGTTGAGTTGCAGAGACAGATCGAAGCTCTGCTTCGGAATCTCAATCAGGACAACCCTAAACCGCCATTGTCCCTACCTCCAAAATCCCCAAATTCATCTTCTTCCTCAATTATCACCGAAATCCAAGCAGAGAAAACTCCTATAACGAATCAACCTGATACCCAATCCGAAGTTCAGATGAGATCAGAAGAATGCGCGCCGGAGCCGGCGCCGGCGCCGGAGTATTACAGCGTGCCGGCGAGAGAGCTGGAGAGGAAACTCCACGAGCTTCTAGAAGCAAGACAGCAGGAGAGAATAACAGAACTGGAGACAACATTGGATCGTGCAATGCTGAAGCTTGGGGAGAAGGAAAGAGAGGTCGCGTGGTGGAAAGACACGGCCCGCCTCATCGCCGGCAACCTTCCGCCGATTCCAAACCCGCCGGCGAGCAAGGTCAAGCTTCAGAGCATCAATGGCGGACGCGAGATCACAGTCCGGGAAATAACCACAAGTATGGTTATGAATTCTCTGTTCGAAACTAAGTACGAAACTGTATAAAAATTGTCTTTCACATAACAAACCGAGGTTAATTTGTACTAAAACACACATTACCAAATTTCATCGACCCTAATCAAAATCCAAAGCTTCCTTGCAACGCTCTAACCGCCACCGCATACGGCGACTCCCAATCGGCATCGAAGATCGCCCGAAGCTGCGCCACAATGCTCGGATTCGACGTCCCGAAGCTCACTCCATTCGTCGTGTAAAAGTAATCCCACACGAGATTGCTCGTCCCGATGTGCGCCCTCACGTCGCTCACCGCATATTTCCCGTGGTTCACCCTCGTGTAGCCGGGATAAGAATTTCCGTCCCCGGCCGGTCCCGTCGAGTTGAACCCCGGCACCCGGTAATACTTGATCTCCACATTTCCGCGACAATTGTTGTACTTAGACGACGAGCAAAGGTTGTTCGTGTAGAGTAGCGACTTCAGGTACTCATCCGTGTTTGTAATAAAATGTGCCCAATACGCGACGAGCAGCTTCACCTTGGCTTGCTTGGCGAAGACAACCTCGGATATGGCCGAAGACAGCGACGACCAGTACACAGTCTCAGACATGTACTGCGATTGCCCGAGCCAGTCCATCGTACTAATTCTAACCGTCGCGCCGTGGCTAACCGATTTGATCGTATCCACCCAACCCTGCTCGTCCGTCTGATGTTTTCCGAACAGCAGCTGGTCGAAAAAATCGCAGAGAACCTGTCATCATACTATGTTGTCCAATGTAATAACATTGCGACATAATCGAAAAAATGTAATAAAACCTCCGGCGGAGCAAACGATAGGTAGCTTGAATCGCTTCGTGACGTTGAAATGTTTCCTCCTGGAGTTTTAATCCGGACATGAAATTTAGAAGGGCTCGAGAGGGCTGGATAGCCATTGACGCGCTCGACCTCAACGTATTTAGACAACAGCGATCTTCGCAACATGTAAGAACCGAGCAGCAGGAGTTAAGGTAGCAGCGATCCGATAAAATAGCAACAATACGGTAGCTAATCCTTGTACCTGCATCGATTCTTCGGTGCAAGAAAATGCGACCAACAGGGGACCTTACGATCGATCTGCCATTGCGCGTCGTGCACTGTTTTAGTATACGCCGAAGCGTTGAGGCGTGCGAGTGTCCACAAATTGTTGTAGTAAATCTCAACCTCGTTCGCGATCTTAGGACATCCAACGAGGTAAATCCCGAGTTCCTTAACCTGAGTTAAGGATTTCCAGTCATTGTTCGCGGATCCAATGTACAAATCTCGGCCATCGGATATCCAAACCTTGGCGTGGATGATCCCCGAGCCCCACCAGTCTTTCAGCAGCAACGTGATGCTTCTTACATTCG
The DNA here is from genome assembly GCF_009805555.1 of Andrographis paniculata. NCBI lineage: Eukaryota > Viridiplantae > Streptophyta > Magnoliopsida > Lamiales > Acanthaceae > Andrographis > Andrographis paniculata. The sequence continues at coordinate 4,002,327 of NW_026137589.1, forward strand.
ATTTCCCCGCTGCGAGCGCGGATGGCTCGTCCGTGTAATCGGGATACACTCCCGAGTGCTGTAAGAACCTGTGGTAGAACAACTTATTACATGCTGTAACAACAATGTAAGGCTAAAACATAGAATGTTCGAGTGAAATCGCACGCACCGGACACTAATATTGCGATCGATGGCTTTCGCTAGAGCATTGTGAACCTTATATCCTTCTCCCGCGCCGAATCTTCGCATGTCAGCTTTCGAGTATCTGTAGTCCCCCGAACGGGGATCCTCCGGATGCGCGATCAACTGCCAGTACTGCGCCATTACGTCGAGGCTTTTCGACGAATTTCCAGCCAGCCATTGGAAGACATCAGCTGGTAGAGTAAATGTGTCTCATACATAGTAATGTGGCAGTGAAAAATTGCTTCTAACAGATACTGTGTTAAACAGTGCATTGTAAATGTTAATATAATCTTCTAACACATACGTGCACTTTTTTTCACCCTAACCATCCCCGATAGTAAAATATTAAATCAAAAGGTGAAAATTTGATTTGACCTATCTTCCAAGAATCATCCGCAGTAAAGCTAAAACATAATAATCTATCAATTCCAAATCTTTTTCTCGTCCCAAAACTTTTACAACTTTTCTTAACAAAATCAAAATTATATATATATATATGACGATAGTAATAATTTTTTTACCGGTGGAAAGAACGCCGGGAACGAGGGAGAGTTGAGGCATGTCTGTGGGGATCGACTGAACCACCCATGCTTTGCAATCTCCATTATTGTTATTACTGCTCTTAGTCGGTTCTGCAAAAGGATAGAAACAGGTTAAGAGAAGAAGAAGAAGAAGATTGGGGTTCAGGCGAGAAGGAAGTCTGAAAGAAATCATATTTTTCGAAAATCTTCAGCAGTTTTCGGAGATTCCAATGGGCCGGAAATATATATAATCGGATAGGGCAGCAGAGTTTGAATAGAGACAACGCTAATTTCGTTCCCATACGATATATAGTTGACTATTTTGGAGATATGCCGACTTGCCAATTATAACTACAATAATAATATATTTCTATATAATAATCTAACCGTCTTTGATGGCATATAATCCTCAAGATCCTTCAAATTCCATTTTTTAAATCACTTCCTCCAATAAATTTAAAAATATTATTATATTCCCTCCGTCCGTTCCATTTTTTGCACCGAATTTTATAAATATTAATATTATATTAAGATATAATTTAAATAAAGTAAATAAGATTTTTATTAGTATTATGTGATATAAAGATAACGACATTTATGTAATATTATATTGTAAGTTAGAAATTGGAATGATATTTGTAACGATGTTATAGGACGGACCAAATTATAAAAATTAATAGATTATTAAGGACAAAGAGAGTATAATAATAGGGTAAACTGATGATTTTGTAGTTTTGTAATCAAATTTCTTTTATATTTTAGTTTTGTAATTGAAATATACTGCAAATTAGTTTTATAAAAGAAATTTTTTTGTAATTTTAATCTTTCAATGCCGAAAATGCTTACGTGACACCCATATGATTTGCTAAAAAAACACGTGTTTGTCAAATCAGCAATATATAGCGGACACAAGTCCTCAGACAAGTCATGCAGATGTCATATTGGAATCTCCGCCTATAAAACTAAAAGTGCAAAAATTTTCCACTAATTTACGACGGACTCTAATTAGATTAAAAAATCAATTTACCCTTAAATATATATTGAGAGTAACATAATAACGATATTTAACCATGAAATCATGAGTTCAAACCTAAACCCAATTCTCCAAATCCGAAATCCTAAGCTACACTAAGAAATGGAATGCCTCCTATTTCTTGAAGATGAAGCAGCCATCATCTTCCCTTCCCCTCGTATCGTCGACACAGGGCTCTGCGAGCTCCCGCTACCCGACGTCTCCGAGCTCTTGCTCTTGTTCTCGGCGCTCCCGAACCCTTTCCACAGCTTGTCGAAGATCCTCTTCGACCGCGATGGCAGAAGCTGCGCGCTCGATCCTCTTTTCGCAACTTTTCCATTCTTCACCGCCTCTTCTTTCACCTTCAGCTCATCCATTTGCTTTCTCAGCGATTTTCCGGCGCTGTCCGCAGCCATTCTCCTCCGGTTCTCGTCGGGGCTGACGTTCGACGCTCGACCCGATACCACCGCCTTCACCTGCTCGAAAAACAGGACTTGCACGACGGTTCGGAGCGGGAGTTGCTCGTTTTGGGCCGCATGCATCGACATTTCGGTAGTTAGTTTTTTAACGTCGATCAGAACGCAGAGCGTTTTCTTCTCCGATTTCGTTATGTTCTTGTGTTCCTGCAGAGTATGGAGTATCAGTTTTGTCGAACATTCGGGTTAATGAGAATGTAATGAAATTAAACGGGGGTTAACCTTTAAATACGCGTCGATTGCGCCGTACAATCCGTCGTGGATTGGCCTAGCCGCGTCGGGGATCGAATCAGACAATGCGACGAAATCGGAGACGGTAAGGTTCGGATCATGCGCCACCGACGCAAGATACACGTCGATGAGTTTCCCGACCTTTAGCCATGAGCCGTGTCCTAAAACGAAATCATTAGCCGCAACGATTTTCGAATCGCGGCTGCTCGTTTCGCTCTCGACGAATTGGCGCACGAGGCGTCGAACGAGTTCGATGTCGTAGAGAGTCGCTTGAGTCGGCTGCGACGGGATCAAAAGATCGTTTACGGAAGCCTCGTCCAATTTCGAACCAATGCTCCTTGTTAAATCTTCCCTCGACGAATCCTCGGCTCCGATAAGAATCGCGACCTTGAGCAACTTGAGCAAGAAGCTACACGAACAGCCGGCGCCCTTGTCCGAAGGCAGCAAGCGAATTATAGTTTCGACCAAACATTTGTGTCGAACAACGTTCGCATCCGAAACCAACGCATCGACCGAATTCGGGATCCATCGAATAGCGTAAGTCCTCAACGCCTCCCCGATCGCGCCTCCATTCATTCGACCTTTCGATTTGATCGCAATCATAACTCTCTTGAACAAATCGACGTCAAGTTCACATATGTCGTCGATCCACCAATCGTCGGGGACGTGTTCAATTTTCTCCGATGATCGTATCTCCGACGATGACGACGATGCTTTTCGATTGTACGTATATGACCAATTGACCATCGAAGGATCCACTGACGTTTTCGATGCGATCGAATCAATGCACCTCCCGACTATCCTTAAATCCTCGGACCATGGAAGAAGCGACCTCGTCGATTGTAGTACTATGATCGAATCTTTCCAACTTCTTAGGATGCTCGAATTGAGAAAAATCTCGACTTTTAGGACCAAATTTCCTCTATCGACATCCTCTATCATTTCGAGATACTCTGCGGCGCAACGCGCAGCCGCTACATTGTATGCATTGAGCGTCACGGCAATGCCGTAGCAGAATTTCGCGCAGATTTCGAATGCTTTCGCTCCGCCGGGGAATTCAGACAGCTGAATTTCGACATCAGAAGCTTCGTCGGACACGAGCTTCTTCAACCTTAAGCTCTTCGACAACAGAGGAAACTGCAAATTAAACACAATCCAATGTAAGCCCAGTTCAATTCAATCCGATGAACTATTGAAATGTTTGGATATATCTGTCAGACCTTATGCAGATGAAACCTGACGCCGGCGACGTTTACAACAACATCGGTGGCCAATTCCGACAGGGCATATCTACAAAGTAACACAAACATGTAAGAATGTCTGAATCTTGCTAAATTGCAGTGTAAAGATCAAATATTATCTTAAGATTCAAAGAGTTATGAAAAGGGGCTTTTTTCTTTTCTTTTTTTTTTAATGGAAGAACACAAAGGGACCACAAGAATAGGAATGATCTAGTATATAAACAAATCCACCATGAAAGTGGGATACATAAAACCCTAAACTTTACAGCGGTCCATCAATCATGTAAAGTGTGCACAAATGGCAGATGGAATAATTAATACTAAGGTGTCGTTCGTTGTAATCAAGAATGATAGAAGAGATTATTACCTCACGGAGCTTCCTTCGGATTGAAAAGAATCACGCTTTGAACCTAACTTCATGAACTTCATCTTTTTCTGTGTATGTGTTCTTGAAAAGGAAAAGAAAAGAAAAGAACAGAAATGAAATCTCAGTGGTGAACGAAGAAGAAGGTGAGAAGAAGAAGAAGAAGAAGAATGGGGAAAGTGGAACACATTCTCTGGTCTGTAAAGAGACAAACGCATCAATCTTCTTTATCGATCCATTCCCGTCGCGTCACTGTGTTTTCCTCAGCAGAAATCGAAGCGGGAAGACAGGAATATATTGGCCCCAAAACAGTAAATCCAAGCACAACCAAACAAACAAGAAAAGGGGGGTTCGAAGAAAAATGAAAATGCCTCCTCCTCCTTCTCCTCGAATCCTGAGCCGAGAGAATTAAAGAAACGAAAATGGAGAATCTCTTTCTCTCTCTCTCTCTCCCTATGTGTCACAGTTTCTCTCTCTTTCTCTATCTCAGTGCTCGGCCTCATCCGCCATGCCTTGTGGTTACTTGCTGTCGTTGCTTTTTCCCTACATTATATCAATGTGATGTAATGCCAATTAATATTAGCAGAGAGAGAGAGAGAGAGAAGTGAGAGAGAGTACCGGACAGCGGTAGCCAGCTGGTCAGGTCCTTAAATTGCCAGCCGCCATTGCCATTACTGCTTCTGATCTTCTTCTCCTTATTTCTTCTTTCTTTCTTTATTCTTCTTCTTCTCCAACCCACCTCGCCTGCAAATCTTCAAGATTTCAATTCCTAATAATAAATAAACGCGGATAAATGGAGGATGGGGTTGTGGTGTGGATATGTATCGTCTTTATGGGGGGTGGGGGGGGGGGTTAGGGAAGATGGACAGTACTGTAGTGAATGAGCTGATGCAGTTGTCGTGCTGCTTTTCCAGGATTCTTGCAGAGGGAGACAAGAATACGTGTAGTGCGTTCGTGTGTGGGTTGTTTTGGGCGAAGTGGAGAGGACTGTGCTCTGCACTGCAACAATGGAGGGACAGAGAGGATCAGAGATCTCTCTCTCTCTCTTTCTTCTCTCTTCTTTCTTCTCTCTTCTCTCTCTCTCTTCTGCTACTGGTTCTGCTCTGCTTGGAAGCTTTATGCCATTAATGCACGCCTATTTTATCTATTGACGTTTTTGCCCCTGCTCTTTTCTCCTTATTCTAATATGTTTTTTCCTAATTAAATAATTTGACCAATAATGGTATCTATCTTAGTTCGATGTATGAATTATTGAAATACTAACAAATAGTCAGTTCCAATTTTTGAGTGATGATTTTGTCTACATATGTAATGTAAGTTTTATGATGACGTTGTTAATTTTGAAACTCGTAACAAGATTCATGTATATTATTAATAAATAAATTTATTTCTCTTTCTTTTTTTAAAAAGATAATAATAAAGAATTTATTTTTATTTGATCTTGATTCGTATTTTATAGCTCTTCCTCTTCTTTTAATTTGTGAGGATTTTATTCCACCACGTGAATCCCAATAATACGTCCATAGTACTAAAGTTCATTTAAATACTAAAATTTAATTGGACATTTCCAATTAAGCTAGACAATTCTAAGTGGTAGCAATCGGATCTTGTTTCTTCGTGTTACATTTTTATCAATTCAAAATATTACAGAAACTATTATAGCTAAATAAAAATAAATAAATAAATCTATGGCTTTGTTTGCATACATGGGTTTTCCAATCGATCCTTTTTTGCACTGTTTATGAATTCATTATTTAAAAAAAAAAAAAAAAATTCGTATCAAATATTTATTTTATAAAAATATATATATTATATCAAATATTTAAAACAAAACCCAAATAGAGATGAATTTTTCCTTTAATGTATATCAAATATATAGACATGAATTTTAGTAACATTTTTTGTTTAATTCATTCCAAGTACCAAAGCAATTCCCATTAGTCAAACATACGTACTGATACATATAACTGCTCCGGTTGAACTTGTATGCATCATGTTATTATTATTATTATTATATGTATTAAAAAAATTAAGGCAATGTGGTTTGTAGAATGCTTATATTAAACAAAAATAAATAAATAATTGGTAAATCTACTATTCAGTGTTATAATTATAAATTATATTTTTGCAAATTAATGTTGAAAGAAAAAACTAGAGCATTTTCCTAAACTGTGTTCGTTCCTAGGATTTTGTCAAAATTCTACTATTCATCCAAAAAATTTTCCCAAAAAATATCAAATCAAACACTTATTTTTCATTTTTTATATTATACTAAAAATCAATTTTACATTCAAAACATCACATCATATAACTATTCAAATTCAAAATTTTTACTATTCAAATCTCAATCCAAAATCCAAAATCCAAACCCCCAAACAATAATACTCCCTCCGTCCATATTAAAAATCTTTTGTAAAAAATAATACTCTCTCCGTCCCATATATTATGGGCGTATCACTATAGATACGATAATTTAGGTCAAGTGTGATTAGTAAGTAATTAAGAAGTGTATTAGTAAAAATAATTATTGTATAATAAAAATAATTGTGGATTAAAATTAAGATAACTAAATAGTTTAATTAAGATTAAAAAAATTATAAAATTTAAAATGATATTAAAATGTATAATTATATTTCTAAAAAAGGAATAGACAAATTACGTAGGACGGACGAAAATAGAAAATAAGAACAAATTATGTAGAATGGATGGAGTACTTCTTTGTCCTTTAATAATATTTTTTCATTAATTTTTACATCATTAATATTAATAGAGATATTTTTTTAATTTATACATATAATATTAATATTCAAGTTGAACATATAAAAAATGATTAAATAAATACATAGTTAAATGACTAAAGGAATGTAATTTTATTAAAGAGTATTTAGATTAAATAGTGTCTTGAATAGTTTGCCAGAGCTGAAAAAGGACAGAGATATATTTATAATAAAATAAATAATTATTTTAATATTTCAAGTAAAAATATATAAACTATTAGTGAGTATCATTTTTTTTAAACCTTTTTCATTTCATATAATTTTTTTTTTAATTTGTCTCGTATAATTTTTTTGCGTATTAATTTTTTAATATTAATTATTATATAAAAATATAATACAATGATACAAAAGATAAATGTAAATTTATTAACTGAACGGAGATATATAAATTATATACTTTAACCATTTTTTAAATTTTTAATTTGAATTTTTTTTATTTTAATTAAATTATTTAATTATTTTAATTTTAATAAAATTATTTTTATTATACAATAATTATTTTTACTAATATATTTTTAATTATTCTGCAACTCAAGGAGTAATATTAAGAAGTGATTGATCAATATGTTATAATAGTGAAATAATTAAATAGTAGAGGTGATATATATATATATATGATGGTGACAGTGATACCTTTCCATATGTAAATAATTGGGGAATTGTGACTGCTAATAATATTTTATTTGACTTAGCCATGTAAGTAATAAATATACATGTGCATTACACTGTCCATACATTTTAGCTTGTTTATACCAGAATTTTAATATTATTCAATTTTTTAAAAATATTATATAATTTCTACGTCCCATAATTATGTATTCGTTTGTTTTTTCTATGTAATTTTAAAAATATTAATATTATATTAGAATATAGTATGAATAAAATAGAAAAATAAATAAAATAATTTTATTAGTATAGTGTGATACAAAGGTAACAACATTTGTGTAATATATTGTAAATTATAAGAGAATTTTTGTAATGTTAGGTAGATAGTACACTTACTAAGAAAGAAAATGAATACTTTGTTATGAGACGGATTAAAATAAAAAATAAATACTTTGTTATAGGATGAATAGAGTAATATATATTATAAAATATCATAAACTTTATTATTCTCAAGATTTCTGAATTTTCAAATATCTCTTATTTAATAAAATTATTTTACCCTTTTCCATCTAAATAAATTATTACATTTTTAGATAAAAATACAACATAAAAATATCAAAATTATCTTATATATTTCTACAAATCAATATATTATTGTTATTTTTTAATTTATTATAAAAATCTAAATGCATAATTCCGTCCCGGACATAGGAATATTATTTATTTAACTATCAATTATATATATGGCTGGAGTCTCTATTCTTTTAAGTTTTGTTTTAAACTTTTAGTTAGGAAAATTTTTTATAAATTAATTTTTAATATAATATAAAAAATAAAAAATAAATATTTAATTTAATATTTTTTTAATGAATAATAAAATTTAGGAAGAATTTAAAAGATGGTCCTCAAAAGTGGGCATTGGCTGTGGCTATGGCCTATGGCTACCCATGTGTGTGGTCACATTTGGTGTACCTGTAGGGGACCAATTAATTAATTATTTAATTCAATTTCTGGCTACACATTCCAATTTATTTTGACTTTTACGACCTAATTAATTACCTAAGTATTACTAATTCATAAAATAATAATAATAATAATAATAATAATAATTAGGCAATTGCACTCATGATCAATAAAGAGATGAAAATAAACAAGAGATCCATCCCTCATGTGATGTGAGGTTTATATAATCCCCCGTTCCACATAATTTGTCCCTATTTTTTATTTTTGTTCATTTCATCACCACGTAACTTATCCTTTCTATTTTTGGAAATATAATTATGCATTTTAATCGCATTTTAAATTTTAAATTTTCTTAATTTTAATTAAACTATTTATTTATCTTAATCTTAATCTATAATTATTTTTACTAATACACTTTTTAATTACTTACTAATTATATTTTACCTAAATTCTTGTATCTCCAGTAATACACTCATATTACATGGGACAGAGGGAGTATATTTATATATATATATATATATAACATATATATGTGACATTTAATTTAATTACTATTAGTAGAGTTAGGGTGCAAGTGCAACGTGTTGAGTGGGAATGTCCTTGTCAAAAATCCATGCACAATTAAATGATTCCCCATATAAATTTAATAGTCCCTCCGGTCCTTCCTACATAATATGAGCTATTACTGGATATACGAAAATTTATGTAAAATATAATAAACAAGTAATTAAAAAATATATTAGTAATAATAATTATTATATAATAAAATAATTATATATTAAAATTAAGATAATAAATAGTTTAATTAAGATTAAAAAATTAAAATTTTAAAATATAATTAAAGTGTATAATTAATTTTTCAAAAAATAAAAGAATAAATTACGTGAAAAAGACGAAAATAAAGAATAAGAAAAATTATGTGGGAGGGAGTAATAATCTCAATATCCTTTGAGACTACAATGCATAATAAGATGAGATGAGATGAGATGGATGGGCTATTTATTTCTTTATTAAATACTCCCTCCGTCCTATATACTGTGTATGCTACACTGTAGACACGGTATTTTAAAAAATATGTAATTAGTAGATAATTAAAAATGTATTAGTAAAAATAATTATTCTATAATATAAATAATTATAAATTAAGATTAAAATAACTAATTAGTTTAATTAAAATTAAAAAAAATAAAAATTTAAATTGAGATTAAAGTGTGTAATTATTTTTTTAAAAAAGAAAGTGATATGGTATGTAGAACGGACAAAAACGATAATGTGGACATGATATCTGGGACGGATGAAGTAATAATAATAATAATTTTTGAAAAGAAAGCCAAAATAAAAGGAAAGAAATTAAAGGGTGGGGTGGGGTAGGAGGTAGGGTTGGTTTGGACTTTGGATGGAATAATTTTGTAAGATAGGCGTGGCCTTAAGTCATCATATTGGCCATAAGCCATCATAGATTAATGATCATCCACACCACTTCAGTGGCCCCCACCCCCACCCCCACCCTCACCCCTTCTATTCAATCTTTATTTTATTTGGTTTAGATATTTTTTAATATAGTCTTTTTTTACTTATTTTATTTTATTTTCTGTGTTATTTAATGTAAAACTATAGGAATACTAAATTGTCCAAGTTAGTAGAGATATGATAAAGTTATGTAAAGTTTAATTACTAAGTAATTAAAAAATATATTAGAAAAATAATTGTCGTATAATAAAGAAATTATAAATTAAGATTAAAATAATTTAAAAAATTTAATTAAAATTAAAAATATGTATAAATTTTAAATTTTAAAATATGATTAAAGTATATAATCATGTTCCCTTCATTCAAGACTAAACATTCTATTATCTTTTTGTATTTTGATATTTAAATATTAATTATTATATCATAATATAGTACAAGATAAGGGAAAATGACAAAAATACATTTATGGTGTGTTTGTTTGGGGGTTTGGATTTGGAGTTGAGATTTGAATAGTAAAAATTTTGAATTTGAATAATTGTATGATGTGATATAAATGTGTTGATGTGATATAAATAGGTGTTGATGTGATGTTTTGAATGTAAAATTGATTTTTAGTATAATATAAAAATTGAAAAATAAGTGTTTAATTTGATTTTTTTGGGGAAAAAATTGGATGAATAATGTAAATTCAATCCAATTCCCCAAACAAACACACCCTTAGTATCTTATAATACTAATATAATGACATTTATAAAAAAAAAAAAATTATACATAAAAATATTTTTAATGTTAAAAATAATGACGTCAAATATAAATAGGAAGTTTAGTCTTGAACAGTAGTATTTTTTTTTATAAAAAAAAGACAGTATGTGGAATGAAATGAGCATTATTTAATTTTATAAGAACATTCGTGCTTTTTCTATTACTTTTATGATTATATATTTCTTTTTTTTTTTATAACAAGATCTATTACCTCTATTAGGGGTGGGTATTCGGATTTTCGATTTGAATTTTTGCCAAATTCGGATCGATCCAAAAATTCAAATTTTTTGAAAACATAAATCCGAATCGAACTGAAATCCGAAATCCAAACTAAAAAATTCGAACCAAACCGAAAAATTCGAAATTCTAAATATTTTTATTATTATTTTTTTAATTTTATTATTATTTTACAATATTAAATATATATAATATATGAAAATTAAATATATTAAAATATAATTAATAAATTTGAGTTTTTTATATTAAAATATAATATTTTTAATTAAATATTAAATATGTATAATAAAAAATATATTAAAATGTTATATTTTGAATTTCAGATTGGTTCGAATTTGAAGTATACCAATCCGATCCGAAAATCCAAAATTTGTTAAAAATTCAATCCGATCCAATACGAAAATCCGAACCAAATTTTAAATTTCGGTTTGGTTCAGATTGAATTTTCGGATTTCGGATATTTTGCTCACCCCTAACCTCTGTTAGTAATATACAATTATCATTGCAGGCTATTAAGTTTGATCGAAATTTACCCAAAATACACCGAAAGACAGCGGCTACAAGTTCTCGTGTTATCAAAAAAAAAAATAAAAAATATATATATATATATACAGTTATCATTTACATATTTAACTTTTTTAATAATCAATTATTTTTAATAATAATAACAAAAACTTAATGAATTAATTAATACTCAAAATTGAAAGTTACTAGTTATTATAAAAATTTTAAATTGATAAAAGTAATAAGTTGGTGGTAATAAATTACAACTTTGTTAAAAGAAATAATTTGAATGTTAATGTCAATAAAATACTCACTACAAAAAAATACTCCCCCCGGCTCACATACCATGTCAACATTGTCGTTTCTGTCCGTCCCACATGCTATGTCACTTTTTTTTGAAAATTATTACACTTTAATCTCATTTTAAAATTTTAATTAAACTAATTAATTATCTTAATCTTAATTTATAATTATTTTCACTAATACATTCTTAATTGTCTACTAATTACCACCCTTCTAAAATACCGTGTCTACAGTGTAACAGACACAGTATGTGGGACGGAGGTAGTACTATATTTGTAACGGAATTCCGCCCCTTAAGTTCAAGTAGCTAATGTAATTTTATCCTTAATTCCATCTCTAATGTCATTAGTAACGGAAAACGTAAATTTATGAAGAAAAAAAATCTCAAAGTGATATTTTCTTATAATAACTATTATTTCTTAATTATCATGTCCAATGAACTCGACATAAAGGACCCGAACGAACGAAGGAAGTATAATTTTAGATCTTATATTAAATTTGTTTGATTGTAGTTTTAAAATAATATTTTAATTTTAATTTGAATTTAAATTATATTTTAATATAATATTTTATCAAAAAAAAATTATAGTATATTTTTATTAATCTAATTGTATAGTGAAAATAATACTAATTTTAATTTTAAATTGAAATCGAGAGTTGAACCTTATAATTCATTAATTGGCCCATATTATTTATGGGCTAAGCCCAAAACATGGCAATTAGAAGTATTGGAGACTTTTATTTGTATTTTTCATAATGTTTTAGGAAGTAGTATTATTTTATTTTAAATATGTGAATATAACAATTGCTTATTAAATAAAAAAATAATAATATGTTGATTGATTTTGAAAGGATGAAAATAACAAAATTGATAGATTAATTTCCGACTATGAGAATAGTATTGTTTCACCATGTTGAAGTTTAGTTCAATAACCCTAACCCTAAACCTAACCCTAACCCTAACCCTAACCCTAAAAAATTATTGCCATTATATATATCATTTCTCCCTTGATTTAATTTTGTATTATCTAATTTTACCAAAAATTAAATTAAATCAAATCAACAACAACATACAAGAAAATCTTAAGAATCCAATAATGAATCAATACACACAATTTTATATAATACAACAATATCCTATCAAGAAATTGAACAGACAATAATATCTATACACACAAATGACTAGTATATAATCTCACAATCTATCTTCAACATACCAATCAACAAATGAAGATCAATAATTTTCCAATATGATTAATCAATAAACACCCAATATGAATAATCTATTTAATCGATTAATCGAATCCAGTTAGCTTCCCTGCAAATTCGACCTCCGAAGCTTCTGTTCATCCGACAGCAAAACTGCAAATCTGTTCATCGAAAAACAAAATCAGCCAATTCAACATTTTATATCAAAAAGCTTCAAAAATGAAAGTCTTAAAAAGCTTACTTCCTTAAAGCTTCCTGGTTCGTTCCGCCATCGACGATGGGCTCATAATTTCCATTTTGCAGATTAATTCTGCTCACCGGAGCTTTTAGCAGTTCTTCGCCGATCCTCACAAGATCATTAAGATTCTCCTTCGTCGAGACATCCACCGATGAGTTCACTCCCGACAGCGCGTCGTACTGCTTGCAATTTTCATCAAGAAAAATGTTTCGACAATATCAATGGCTGAATGAACAAGGGGGTTTGTTCGAATTGCATATGTTTGGAATTGGATTTGGACCTGAATACGAAGATAGTTGTCCTGAGAATGGAGGGCCTGGAAAACGACAGACAGGAAATAATCGACCATGTCTTTGCTGGCCTGATTGAAGACATCCAATATTGGGGTAGAGTTGCCCTGGATCACCCACCCGAACAGCCCCCACTTCGCCGCCGCCGCCGCCGTGTACTTCTGCTCCTGCTTGTCGGAGCCTGTCCCCAGAGATATCACCAGATACCTCCCGTAGTCCGTCGGCTGAATCGGGAAGAAATCTGGGTCGTTTCTGTACACTTGTTTCACCACTTCTCGTATCGCCACCAATGTCTGTTTCAGGTAATCAATGAATTAATAATAACAATCCACATTTAGGGTTTAGGGTTTAGGGTTAGGGTTTCAGATCGATGGAAAATCGAAATCGGGGGAAAAAGATTAAATTGAAGGGTAATTGGAATGTGAATTGATTAATTAATTGATTACCGGGTTGTTGGCGGCGACGCCGCCGTCGATTAGATTGAAGTCCCAGGACTTGCCGGCGGCGTCGGCGTTGGTGAACTGGTGGGGAGGGAGGAACGTTGGGGCTGCTGACGTGGCAATGCATATGTCCGATAATAGGGCGTCCATGTAACCCATGCTTTTTATCTGCGGGTAATTAATTAACTGGTTTTTATTTTTTTTCCTATAAAGATTTATAATTTTATTTTATAAAATACTAGTACTACTTATTTAAAGCACTATTCAAATTTCAAACAAAACTTTAAAAACTAAAATACTTTTTTTGGGTAATTTAATAAAATGATTGTAACTTTTAAAATTCGGGGGTGAATTGAATTATGCAATAAGAACAGTTAGTGGCTTGCAGGTGGGCTATATTTTATTAAAACTATACATCATAATTTAAACTTGATCAGATCTGCTAAATTATTTTTTGATCAAACAAAATTACACAACTATGTAAAATATCAATTCCAGATCAAGATATATATATATATATATATGTAATCCCTTCAATTTTATTTCAGAGAATTCATCATGTAATTAAAAACCCTAAAATGTCAACCCTATTACACACACATATAAGTGTATATATATATATATATAGAGAGAGAGAGAGAGAGAGAGACCTCGTAGGAGGAGAAAATAGTGGGCTGCATATTCTTGATATCAAAAGTTGGGATGACAAGACTGGTTAAAGCTTGACTGAGCCGAGTTTGTCCTAAGTTATCCCTTAGTATTTTGTGCAAGAATTTTCCATCGTATTTTGGCCCTCGTAGCTGAGTAATCGTATTTTCAGCAGATCCTATCAAGCCCCTGTATGACATATACATACACACATATATATATATATATTCAGACAGGACAAATACTAATATATATATATATATATTTATTGATTTGAGATAATAATAGTAGTTGTTACCCTTTGTATGGAAATATTTGAGGTCCATTCTTGACATAAAACGGTGCAATATCTTTAGCATCATACAAGGGGCGGTTGTCGGCGTCCGGCGCCGTCAGCATGGCCGCCACAAGGCCGCCGGTGCTCGTCCCTGCCACCACATCGAAGTAATCTGCTATTCGAACATCCGGCCCATCCAATTTCTAGACATCCACTCATAATTAAAGTCTACTACTTACATATATATCCATATATATATATATATACAAGATCGAAAAATTTTAGGGTTTAATGTGAGTATGTGTGTTTGCGCGCTTTTACCTGAAGCTCGGATTCAAGGGCTTCGAGGATCTTGGCGGGGATGATACCCCGAATTCCACCTCCGTCGATACTTAGTATTGTGATGAGATTACCATTGACAGAAGGGAGGATTTTATTGAAGGAAGGAGATGATGAAATTGATGCCATTTAATTTAATTGACTTATTAGGGATATTTGTGATCTAAGGATATGTAATAATTTGTAGTGAAATATATATATATATATGTGTGTGTGTGTTTGTGTGTTTGTTTTGAAATATTTTTGTGATAAAATGATGGAATGGGGTTGAAGGTAAGTATTTAGAGGGAATTTATAAGGATGTAAGAAGAAATGTAATTAATAAATTAGGTTAGATTACTATACTTGCTAAGCACACATGATCATGGCCACCACTCCATATTTGAAAATTTCATCTGCCTAATTACTTGGAATTGAATAGGACTAATTAATTAATTAGTCTTAGAAAGTGTTGAAATTTGAATCGAGACCAAAACTTCATTTTTGCCATATTTTCATAGACATTAGTCGATTTTTTTAGTAACATATTATATCTTTAAATTTTTATTAGCCTTATAAATGCATGTTCTTCATGGGTAATTTGGTTTTGGCCCTTTGAACCAACCATATTTTAATTTTTGGTTTCACTATTTTTTTATTTTTATTTTTTCAAATTAACAAGATTCTTGTTCACATTTTTATTCAATTGTCATCTTAGTATAGCATATTAAATTAGTTATTCACTAAATAATAATTAAAATAAATAAATAAATAAAGTGGTTCACTTCTTTCGTTCCATCCCATCCATTACTCATTGGAAGAAAATGAGAGATCAACACTAGTAATTCGACATTGTTTTCAATAAGAATATACCATTTCTTTTAATAAAACATAACATCAAAATACTATTTAAACAAAATCTCAAATTAATATTTTATTTCAAATCAATTTTAACCCATAAAAGAACAAAATCATTAAGATTGAAAATAAAATGAAACCAACAAGAAGACATCTAAAATTGGTTTTTAATTTATATATTTAGTTATATATATATATATATATTATTGTGCAGGTTCAAATTTTGACCAAATATTTTTCAAATATTAGCATCTTAATATGGGGTTTTACAAAAATTAGCATTATCCATTCAAATTCTTTTCCACACGTTACTTCTTCTGATAAATTAGTTAATATATATATATATATATATATTATATAAAATTGATCAAGTCGTTTAAGTTGGACTATAATAATTTGATCTTATTGCCAAATCATTCCACGTATATTGCAAATATAGCAAAAGAATAAATTAAATATATATATATATTTTTTTATTACATCAGTTAATTAATTAAGTTTGTTAAGTAAGATTTATTAATTCGACATTAAATATAGTCATCTCATTATTTTGGTAGTATCAACACCCCATCACGTAATACAATTAATTATTAATTTATATAGAGACTTAGTATAATATCATGACTTTTTTATAAGTAAATAAACTTATAAGTTTTCGATCTTCAATTAATGTATTTTATTCAAATGTATACAATATATATAAATATTAATAATATAAAAAAGAAAGATCAATAGAGACAAATACTGATAGACAGTGACAGGGAATGAAAACTAACAAAAATTAATCAAAACCTTAACCTTTCAACATTATAAATATATTTGTGTATTAATTTTAATTTACTTTAATTAATTATATATGTTTGCACAAATCTGTATAGATTATATTAATATGACTAATGACTTATTCAGAATTTTAATGATATAATATTAATTAATTAATTAATTAATTAGCTTGAAAACTGACTGTATGATGTACACGCCTCCAAGAGTTGACCTAATAATAATAATAATAATAATAATAAAAAATAATATAATTCGTCCAAACACACTTGTGATAAGCATTAATAATTAATTAATTTATTTATTTATTTATATGGCCAAACCATTTTTGCCGCCACTCAACAAAAAGGTCATTATTATGAACTTTGCTAAACTTTGTAGTAATCTTCTCAATTCCAACCCAATAATTCAAAAAATCTCAAATGTCATAGTACCTTGCAACTACACTTAAAAAAAAAAATAATATATTTGTAACAGAATTCCGTTCCTAAAATTCACGCAACTAACGTAATTTTATTCATATTTCTGTCTCTAATGTCATTAGTAACGGAAAAAATAGATTTAGAGACAAAAAAATTTTGTTACAAAAATAATTTTTTCTTGTAGTGCTATATATATATATATATGCGCAACATGCATGTGTGTTGTTCAAAATTAAAATTTTTTTAAGTCAAATGTGGTCCTAAAGCTAGAAGTTACAGGGGTTTGGTACAAAGAATGAAATTGCATAGAAATAAGAGTAAAAAATGGATTGAAGAGAAAAATAATGCAATGAATAGTGAGAATTAATTCTCTTTTTTGGTAAAACAGATTATTTGAGAAATGAAAAAAACAATGCAGCTATTTGGATGAATTGATTAAGAATAAAAATTTTAACCAGTGAGAATTCACTAAGAAATATTTTTGGTGATTTTTTTAAATACTAATAAATTAGATACGATATTTTATAAAATCAAATTTCGTGTAATTCTTTAAAAAATAGTAAAAAATAAATATTCGAATAATAAATTAAATATAATATTTTATAAAATTAAAATAAAATTAAATAATACCAAAAAAAGAAAAGAAAAATAAACTGTATTAATCAACTCAAATTAAATGAAGACTTGGACAATATCTACGTACCATTTAAGAACATGTTGAACTATTCTTAAGGTTCCTTGTGTTTTAATTAATGACATTGTACAAGTAAAATGACATTATTGTACTATTCTTACGCATAATTTTGAAATAAATTTAGAAGATGATTCAAATTCAATATTATACTCCCTCCGTTTCTTCCGTCCCAGAAAAATATCTTGTTCGGAGTTGGCACGAGAATGAAAGAATAATAGTATTTAATTGAAAGTGGGTATAAATTAGGATGTAAAACACTATAATGCTCTTGCTTCTTGAAGGATTTTAAAAAATAGATTAGAGTAATAATTATGGGTAGTTTGGAAAAGTAGGAATAATTTTGTTATAAAGTGGGAACCACAGTTACTAAATAAGAAAACAAGACAGTTGTTTTAGGACAGACGAAAATGAAAAAACAAGATAACTCTTTTGGTACGGAGGGAGTATAAAATTGAGATAGGTTGGTTTAGTACTTTATGAATTATGAAATATTGCTTCATCAAAATCTAATTACTACAAAAAAATAATAATAAATAAAAATTAAACAAACCGAACCCTATCACAATCACATTTGATTAATTTTAGTCTCTTAATAGAACTCAATAAAAAGTAATCTCATTATAATCTAAATTCACCAAAAATGTTAAATTTGGTCCCATCCTTAATATAATACGATTACTTACGAATACAAATTTATGATTGACTCAATTCAATAAAGATGATTATATTGGTAACCCATTTTTTATTTTTATTTTTTCTCTAAATATAGTTATAAATTATTCGGCCCAATTAGGGTTGCTTAAAATGGGCTAACATTAAAAACCACAAAGGCCCAATTTCCATAAAAGGAATTAAATATTTTAATTTATCATAAATTAATTTTATCTATATACAATTATCTTTTAAAGAAAAAATAAAAAACTTAGTTATATAATTATATTATCAATTTTAATTTCTAATTTGAAAATATTTAAAAAATGCCGTTTTCCAACGTTTCTCACGAACGTTAGAAAAAGCAATAAATAACACAGCTAATAGCACACTTCCCGAAAACCCCTCCAACGGCTAGTTTCTGCCCCTATATATATACCGGCGGGCAGAACCCTCTCCGCCATATCCGCCGCCGTCCGCCGTAGCTTAAATCTCTTAAACATCAATTCCTGCTCCAATCAACCGCCGCCGCGCGAAAAATGGCCGCTCTCGCAAGAATCGAAGCTGCTGCAATTCCGATCATCGTTTTACTGACGCTGTTGAGCTCGTCGGAAGGCAGAGACCACCTGGTCGGCGGCAAGTCCGACGCCTGGAATATTCCGGCGGCATCTTCTAACCCGGATGCTCTAAACCGATGGGCCTCCAGGTCCCGCTTCCTCATCGGAGATTCTTTAGGTAATCAACACAAAATCACACAACCAATCTCATTGCCAAAAAGATTCGACTAAATCGTAATGAATCTGAATTTGAATTTGCAGTTTGGAAGTACGACGGCTCGAAAGACTCAGTCTTGCAAGTGAGCAAGAGGGACTACGTCACGTGCAACACCTCGAGTCCGATCGAAAAGCATGTCGACGGCGACACAAAAGTGACATTGCCGCGATCGGGGCCGTACTATTTCATAAGCGGCGCCGAAGGGCATTGCCGGAAGGGGCAGAAGTTGATCGTGGTGGTGTTGTCGGAGAGGCACAGCCGAAGAATCTCTGTCTCACCGGCGCCTTCACCTGCGGAGATTGAAGGTCCGGCGACTGCTCCGGCACCGGCTAGCGGGGCCGGGGCTCTGCGGGTCGGGGCGGTGGTGGCGGCGATGGTGGTGGGAGGAATTTTGGCTGTTGTGTGATGGCTTGCAAAATTGGTTTATTCTTTTTAGCAGATAGGGGATTGAAATATTTTCATGTATTCCTTCCTGTCTTGCTATAGTTATTATGATTAATTTGATTGATTATTTTTCATTTGAATTTGGGAAGTTTATCTATTTATTGAAAAAAAAAAAAAAAACAAGAATGGAATTGGGATGAACAAAAACCCTCTGTTGAAATACAACAAAACAAAATTCATCAGCTAAAAGATCTGTTCTTTTTCTTTTTCTATCTGCAATTCTGAGAAGTTCTTTCTTCTAATGCCAATTTGCCAGAAGGAAAATTCAGTTTGGAAGCTGGCGGGCAGAGAGGGGCAAAACAAAACAACAAAACTCACCTGCAAAACAACAAAAACACTATTACAAAAATCGTCGTAGACATCATAATTTCAGCACCGCGCCAAACAACATACGAATTACCATCATATGAATTAATCCAGAATTATGACATCATCATCCGAATCCTCTTCAGGTGGTTGTAAAGGGCCTTTAACACCATTCTTATTATCGCCAAGAAGTTCGCGGGATGCTTTCTCTAGGAATTCCTGTGCGGCGGAACTAACAGATTGCTTATCAGAGGATTGAAACTTTCTCTTCTTTTGGAGATTTCTATCCAAATATTTGATTCTTGAGCCCTCTCCACGGCTAATTTCCCGCATGCTTTGCTTCTGCTCTGCAGAACAAAGTAATCTCCCATTCAAAATAGAAAAATTAAAACGAAAGTTTAGTCCTGCTACAAACTGAAAGGACTGTACCATGGGAGAGATCAGGCAATGAGTGCCCAATAACACGGGCTGCTGCACGGGGATTAATTGTTGTTGAAGGTCGAAGAGGTGCTACAAAACACAACAACAAAATAAAGATCAGAAGAAACCTTCATTAAATCATCATTCTAAGAAGACAGCTACTTCCCATCTCAGATTAGATATGGCGCCAAAATATAATAAGCTTTCGAGCTACCAAATAATATATTATACTTTATACTTCCGAAACTTTATACTTCAGCAGATAGATTTTTATGGAAAAACTTATCATCACAGCGAACAGATAACTTTTAAGATTCACTCAATCTACTGATTCCTCGTGGAAATGAGAGGAAGATGACATTTACCTTTGCTCAAGTCCATGCACTTTTGCAACTTTTCTTGGTACAAGCTCAACCTTTCCTGCATACATTAACACATAAGAAAAAAGTACATGAGTGGTATGAGATGACAACTTTAAAGTTGCACCAACATTACGAAATTAACATAAACATTACATTAGACTTTTAAGTAAATTCCAAAATATGCAACCAAGAATGGCCACCGAATTGAAATATCAAAGATAGACAGTATATAGATTAAGAAATCATTAATTACCAAAAATTTCTAAAGTCTACATGTTCAAGTTATTATAAGGTCTTCGAAGTTCATAGTTTTTGAAATTTTCTCAACAAGCATTCCATCAAATAATAAAAGTTAATCCACCTTCAAGTTAGAAAAGATTACCAAAAAGAAGAAAAATGATAACCAATTCAATAAATCATAGAGATAGCACACAAAACTATCAAGTAAAAAATAATTAAACATAACAACCAAGACAGCAAAGAAAAACTTAATATAAACCAAATCCGAAGCCAAAACCAAAAACTTGGCTACTACAAAAATCATTAAATCAAACATTAAATCTTCAAGTAATAGATTAAACTGCCAAAAAACTTCACGTGTTTTCAAGATCTCATAAACTTACCGTATTTGCACTATGCAAACTCATGTTTTCTACAGCCTCTACGCACTATGCCATCTAATCCAAAAACATTTTACACACCTAAACTCTATACAAAACATCATCTCATCCACTATCTTCCAATCCAAACTATTCAATCCAAAACACCAGACATTCCAAAACACAGGTACTCTAATCCCACCCTACGTAATGCAGAACCAGCGATGTCAATGGTTTACAGTATCCATATCAGGAAAAGAGAAGATGCAATGCTGTAAGGAGGGAGACACTTACCAGCTCTTTTTTGACAGGATGTTCATCGGGGTCAATACCTTTGCATCTTAACCGCACTGCACAAATTCACCAGAAACCAATCCCTCAAACACAAACGAAAACCATAAATGCACTTCAAATCCAATATCAGCTATAATTAATAGATAGCGAAAATTTCTAGGGCATTTAGTAAAGGATGCATGTGATGTGAACTCTAGAGCAAAACTCGTCTAATAACAGTGGAAATTAACACAAGAACATATACATACGAGCAAAGAGAACGGTTGTGGCTCTGGCAATCAAGAAGAGGGCTTGTGCCCTTTCAAGCGGCTCCATTTTGGAAAGCGTTTCGGTGCTACAGTAAGACAAGAACTCCGCCAAATTGGCATTCACTTCGTCGATGTTTTTAGCTGTTCTATTCACCGCCTCCATCGCTGATTCTGGAATCGCTTTACTGCTACAACCACTTTCGCCGTCGACTTCCATAGCTGCTCACCTTACCTCCTCTTCCAAATTTGATATCAGCTGTCTTGCTCGGAATCTCACGCTGGGGTTTTGTAAATTAGACAATGTAAAAGTTTCTTGATTTAGGGCATTTCATAGGATTGATGAATGGTGATCGTCGAATTAAGAGTTATGAAAAACGACCCCGAAATTTACGAGTAATTATGTCAATGGCCTCAAAGAAATAAATATCTCATTGTGACCCCAATAATATTTTAATTTATTTATATTATATAAAATATAATTTTATACCTATTTTATTGAATTATAATATATAAATATCTATATTAAAATTTTAAATTATATAATACTGACTCTGTTTTCCTCGTTTCATTTTTTTATTTCGTCATTTCATCTTTCCATTTTGATCGATCCATTTTTCTAAAAATAATTACAGTAGTCGGGATTGATGGAGTAATTTTTTTAAAAAACAATAACAATAACACACTTATAAAAAATAATACTATTAATAACATAATAATGCCGTAATCTACTCTTATTAGTTACTAAATTCAATTGCTCGAAGTATATTTTTATAAAAAAAAAAAAAAAAATTAAATGATAAAAAATGTAAAAGAAAAAACAAAAATAAATCTTGAAAACCTCCTTTGGATTAAAATGGTAAAGATCATCATCCAAACAATTTAAACTAGACATTTATACACAATAGTAGTATTAATTTTAGAAGAAAAAAAAATTACAAAAAAAAAAAAAAAAGCTAATGATTTTATAAAAATAAACAAAACCAAATAAATGCAGATATCTATAAATAACTGTCTAGTAGTAAATCGATCAAATTAGCCAACTACTAAAAAGTTCAAACCTGTAGTTAAAATAATCATCTGTACAAACTCTCTTCCAATGATTTGGGCAATGCAATGAAATCCATGGAAGAAGAAAAAGTCGAAGAAGAAGAACCAACATCAAAAGCCAAATGAACACCATCTGTAAGTTAATTCAGCCCCAACAAAATTATGGACATTTACATATTCAAAGCTCAGAAGACTCAGGGGGTTCCGGGGGGGCTAGTCGGAATCGGAGTTGCCGCCGATCACTACAATTCCTTGACATCAGCTGGTTTTGACTCCGCCGGAGGCAGCTCCTCAGAGATCGAGGATTGCTCGCCGGAAGATGTACCCGTCTCCGACAGTTCCTTGAACTGCACCAAGATCATAGTCATGTTGTCGCACCCCTCGCCTCCAGCAGTCGACGGCGCCAAGCATCTGTCGAGCACTTTTTCGCAGACGGCAGAAAGCTTGCTTTCCTGCCGGACATTGAAAATCATGAGAATTATTATTTTTCCGGCAAAGCCGTGGGAAGGTGAAATAACAGCATGAAAAGATACTTAACAGATGTCAGCTGCTCGCGTATGAAATCGACAAGCTGCTGGCTTGACATGCAGTCCCAGATGCCGTCACAGGCGAGCACGATGAACTCGTCGTCATTGCAAAGTTCGACCTGAAGCGAAATTGAACAAATCAGCAATTTGATCGCATAAAAATAGACAAGAATGATCATGAATTGAGGCGTACAATGTTTACATCCGGACTGGCAGTGACAATTTGTCTGTCGGGAGGTAAAAACTTGTTCTGCTTGAACTCCATGTCACCTGCAATAAACTCGCAATCGATCATCATCAAAATTCATCGCCGGCATAATTGCACAGAGACGGTAATTTGGGTGGAACCTATAGCCCTTGCGAGATTCAGACTGCCGTTGACGCGGCCGGCGTGGATAAAGCCACCGGCTTTTAGGATTCGGTCCTTTTCAACTTCAAGATCAGGCTTGTGGTCTCTCGAAAGATTGTACGCCTAAGATTTGGGATCGAAGCGCAGACCAATTATATTAAAGCACTAGAACAATATTCGAAGCTCAGACAAACAGACAGGAAATTCTTATGGTAGAATCAAAAAACACACCTGGCCTTTCCTAGAAATTACGCAGCGCGAATCGCCAGCATTCGCAACAACGAGCTGGTTTTCTCTAACAATAGCAACACAAGCTGTACAACCAGAAGTTGGCCCCGAGAAATCAGAATGAGGTCCCTGTTAGAAAACGTCGTGCAATTAATATCCAGGGTTCAACTCTCGAGTTTCTTATATTTGTTTTGGCTAAAAACACACAGATGAACTAAAAGGTAACATTTATCGTCATCCATAAAGAGAAACCAGAAACTTCAATTTGTAGTTCTCAACCAATTAATAGAATGTTGCTATTGTGTATCAAATATCATGTTTCCCCAAATACATCTTAATTGTGTATTCACATTAGAATCTTCGACTTCTGTCAAAGGTAGAAATGTATAACTACAGTAAAAATAACCCCTACCTCTAAATCATATATATACATACTCCTTACTGGTGAACTATCTTCGATAAAGGAAGCTCTTATTAGACTTTAGTTTCATTTTTAATTTATTGTAATCAAATATATAGATTAGTAAAATTACCTCACTATCACAAAGCATACAATGTTCGACAGAAGCAATTCTAGGGGATGACATTCCGGAAAGGGAAAAGAACACTAAACAACCAATTCATTGTGAACAAATTGTTAAAAGTGTTGCAGTTGAATCCTTAAATATCTATTCTAAGCTTTCTTATTCACATACGAAAATAATTTGAAAAACCTTTCAGAAAACCAATGCCAAGCTTCACAGGAAAATGCAATTGAATGAGAACATCATTATTGGCGTTCCATAAAAGATTCATTAATGTTTCATGCAAAATACCTCCTCAAATGCCCAATCATCAACTTGGTTATTTTTATCTCCACTTCTCGGAGACCAAATCAAACCCTCTATCATACCAGTAAACTTGTTCATTTTATCCCCTAATATAGCCAACTCCCTCCAACCTCTCTGCCCTCGCATCATCTCATCCATCCTGCATAAACCAAAAAGTCATGTATATAACATTTCTGCCTTTAGTGGTAAGAAGTGCCCTTAATCATGTCCGATTATAATAAATAATCGTCTGAAACTCCTTCCAACACACACAAGAATATATAACATCTGGCCTTCGATTAAATACAGTTTGCCATTATTATAGTATATGTACTTAGTGTAAATTGGAATTTGGTGCCAATTAAGTGATAGTTCACATTAGAAAATGTTCAAATGAATCCAGCATGGGAACAAAATGGATAGGGGTTTAAGATCATCAGCAATTTTCATACAAGTCAACATCTTAAGGTTGCAAATGACCTGAAAAAGGCTTTTTGAACTGCAGTCCCAACATCACCAGTCGAATATGCTTCATTCTTTAGAACTTGCTGATGAAGGTACTTGGCACAGAATTTGGCAACCACCTTACCTAAAATTACAAGCCATCATCAATAAACTCGAAGTTAATATCGAGATAAGCTCTGAGTATTGATATCACAAGACATTCTTGGAAAGAAGGACCGTCTAAAATAAGTCTTTTTTAAAAACTTCAAATGGATAAACTACTAAACAATAATGATTAAATTTATAATCACATCAAGTAAAATGCAAAATCAACAATAGATTAAACCATTGGATGACTATAAAGATCAAGAAGATGCTATGAGACAAGTTCACTTTTTCACCCTATTAAATGAACGTAATTAAAGGATAAACCAGTCAATGAAATTCCATGACATAACCCTTTTATTAGTGCAATGAAATGAGAGAAAGATAACATGACCGACACACAATTAGATCAAATATATTTTCTAGAATACATCGTTCAAACATTGCTTTACCGTGTTAACTACAAGCAATGAAATCATATAAGCTTACCTCCATGACCATCATAAACACCAAAGAATGCTGTGGAAGAATCCAAATCGGGAAGTGCTGCATGCTGGAGGGAACAATACAAATCAACAACAAAATGAAGATACATGTCTCGAAAAAATATAATTTCAACAATCCACAAAGTTACAACTTATATCGCCCTCTTTACCAATCCTAAATATCATATACACCAGTTAACAGCTGGACAAGAGCTTTTTACATAATTTGGTGAGGAACTACGAGGGATCCTTGCTCACCAGATTTTTTTTCTTCCGAAATGTTTTTGTTTCCATAGGTAAAGAAATATACCATCTGAAAAAAATAAACTTCTACACCCTCTGAAGTTGATCACCCAATATAATTTTGCAACCCAATCTAAGTTCAGATGCAAGCATCTCAGACTAGGGTATGAGCACCATCGGAGTAACCTAAATACATTCATCAGATATTGTAAGCATGTGTTCATTATCACAGAATTCAACTCAATTTCGTGCGCAGGCTTTCTAATAGGCGATAAAACAAAACTATCAATGGTGAATTTCATTTCCCACATTATCAAAACATCACAAATATCCAATTAACAATCTTATCTCTACTTCCCCACAGTCATCCTTAAAACTATTACTCAGTTGAGCATAAATAACACATCGGCAAACAATTGCATACTCCATAAATGCATTCAATTGTCAAGATAAAGATCTTGATCAACAACTTACAGCATCTTCCATTGTGGCACGCCATCCCTGCATCGAAGACAAGCCAAACCTAAGCCTACTGTTCTCTCCATCTTCGGAAAACTTCTCCGTTTTAGGTGAACTCAGATATATACCCATCGGAAACTGACATCAAACACAGACAGCATCAAAAACATTTAAACAACTAATTCATAAAAACACCTCATAACTTACACAAAGCAATTCCAAATCAATACCCTAACGAAACTTCAAAGCACACAAACAAAACTCAACAATCCAAATACAAGTCAAAGTATAATCAAACTTATCTAAAAGATTTCATTCGTACGACACACAATCAATCGATTCACTGATAAAGATTTTTTTTCCCAATCCTTTTCCGAGGAAACCTAATTAGGCATTCAAATTTACAAATACGTAACAAAATCCAAATCACACAAAACCAAAAAACTAAACAATTACAAGAAATCAAGGAATTAGACTAAGAAATAAGATAGGGCTCCAGAAACTGATAATTCCAAGCAAAAATGGAATAAATCAAAATCAATAACAATGCAAATCGCAAAATCTCCCCATCCAATAGCTAGACAATGGATTAATTAGGAAGAAAGAAAGGAATTTATTGCAAAATTTTAGCTACGCGACTACGAAGATTCTCATTTACATGCCCAACCGATTGCTGAATCCCAACCCGAAATTCGGTGAATAAACTCAAAATCCCGAATCTAAATTAAACCGCAAGAATCAAGTGATGCGAGTCCAGATTAGATGCAGCAGATGCGACGAAGGGATCGCAAACCGAACCCAAGATGAGTGTATTCTCAGAGATAGAGATACAGACAGAGATAGAAAGAGATAGAGAGAGAGAGAGTGGGGCAAAAAGTGGGGAGTTTTTGTAAAGGGCAAGACTTTTCTTGATTACAGTGAAATTTGTGCGCTGTGCTGTTACTTACTGATGGGATCAAAATTCTCTTGAGCATCCTTGGAAGATCTATCTGCTTTCTTTAGCCTCTGTTAAAAACCTCATCTTTTTCGGCACGATGACGCATTTTTGCCTAACGGGCGATTATCTGTTTGGTCTTTAAACCTTATCCACCAATACTATCCATTTGATTATGACCTTAATACCGCCATTAATACCACTTTTCACCCACCCAGTGAATTTTCCACAGCTCGGGTAAATAATATTCACCGTATAATTTCAAAAATATATTCTTATTTATTTCTTACCAGTGACGCACCGTGCACACGCTTATTTATTTCCATCGCAGATGAAACTGGTACTATAAATATATAAGCATGAATTTTAGAAATATAGATGCATAACTATGATTTAAAAAAAAAAAAAAAAAAAAAAACCCTCTAAAAATACATAACTATTATTTTTATATAGATGACAGTTAATGTGTCAAACTACTAATGTGCCAATCCACTGACAATATAGGGTAAGAATATTCATATCACATGTTATGAATAGTGTGACATAAAATTATATGTTATTATAATACCAAAAAAAAAAAAAAACAATACATAATAATCTATTACAATATAAAGTGTATGTATTAATTATTTTTTATTTTAAAAATATTATAAATAAGTGAAACAGATCAAAATATAAAACATTGCAGATGTATGTAGGAATTGATGAAATATTGTTTATTAGTATTTGTCTATCGTTACAAATATCTATTATTATTTTTATATCATACGATACTAATAAAATTAGTTTAATTTTTTTACTTGTATTTCTATTATATCTCAATACACTGATAATCCTAAAAAAGTAAATAGATAAATAAATATGAGACAAAAAAATATTATTTTATAAAAATAAATTTATTTTTAAATTAAAATTAGTACTATTTATTTTATACAAATTTTTAATAAAAATATATTATTTTTTAAGGCAAACAAACTCAATGTAAAGTCATCTATAGATCCAAGGAAAGGTGAAAAGATGGAGGGGTTGAATAAGAATTAGGAGATAAAAGAAGGGGTGGCGTGCAAACAAATTCATATCGGCGAGAACATGTCTGAAATGAATAGAAATCATATCCAAGCGAATCATTATCTCAATAAATATTTAATTAAAAAATAAAGTAGGATCAGAATTCAATCATTTACCATTGACTAGACACGCACACACCTCACACTATTTTATTTATTTATTTATTTTATATACATTGATAGATTGAAAACAAAACAAAAAGTTTGTTTTTACTATTTGAAATTGAGTTTTTTTTTTTTTTTTTATGTAATTTAAATATTATTTTTTTTGTGATTTTTATAAACAAAATAGTGGGTTGCTTGAATATTATTGATTTATATTAAAAATAAAAGAAAATTGATTTGAAATTTAATTTAAATAGTATTTATACGTGATATTATCTCTGTATATTTATAAAATTTATATTTGTTTTTTAGTGTTAATTTTTAAATATTTGTTATTATATCAAAAAATACAGTACAAGTAAAAAGACAAAAGTCTTGTAATACAAATATAATACTATTTGTATAAAAAATTATACAAAAATAAAATAATATTTTCAATGTTAAGTACAATGATTCAAAAAGTAAAAAATAAATGTAAACTTATTCGGTGGACGAGAGAGTATTTTATAGAAAAAATAATATATTTTTATATGTACTTCAGCCACAATAACTATTTTTTCCTTTTCGTCCATTTCACAATAGATGAACTTTTTTTTTTATATATATTTGGTAAATTTATTAATTTTAAACACACTTAGGGTGTGTTTGTTTGGGGATTTGGATTTTGAATTGGGATTTAAATAGTAAAAATTTTGAATTTGAATAGTTGATGATGTAATATAAATAGGTATTGATGTGATGTTTTGAATGTAAAATTAATTTTTAGTATAATATAAAAAATAAAAAATAAGTGTTTGATTTGATATTTTAGAGGGGGAGGAAATTTTGAATAAATAGTGAAAATTTAATCCAATCTCCCAAACAAACACACCCTTAATAAATACAAATAAATTTAATTAAATTTTTAATATTTTATGCATAGAACTTATTTAATTTTTTTTATTTCTATTTTTTACATAGTTAACAAATATTTTTATCTAAACTTCAAAACTTCTCATTTTTTTTAATAAAACTAATTTATAGTAACGATAAATAAATAAATATATTTTTTATTAAATTTTATTACTGTATAAAATTTTATTGAAATATAACATTAATTTTTTTAAAATAATATCAAAAATACTATTCATATAAAAAAATAATATTATAATTTATTACTTATAACTTACTAATTTATGATGCCTAAAATATTGTATTTTTAACTAAATGGATTATCTGATCAAATACTGTATCCTTAACAAAATGGATTATTTGATCCGGAATAGAGAGAATATTATTTATTTGTATTCCAAAAAAAAAAAAAAAAAAAACACTAAAACAAAGCAAATAGATTAAAGATGTGTCTCTTTATATCCAAATTTTAAATTTATATTATTTGAAATCTATATTTCTAAAAAAATATACATTTTTTTTTTCATAACACATCATATTATATATTGTTTTAATACTTTCCGTCCCAAAAGTATAGTAAAAAGTAAAGATAAATGATTTTTTTTTGCCCTTGTGAGTATATTAGTTTAAAAAGTAGTGGTAATTGTGTAATAATAATGAAAAAGTAATGAATAATTTTACGGTGATA
Organism: Andrographis paniculata; assembly: GCF_009805555.1. Classification (NCBI taxonomy): domain Eukaryota; kingdom Viridiplantae; phylum Streptophyta; class Magnoliopsida; order Lamiales; family Acanthaceae; genus Andrographis; species Andrographis paniculata. The sequence continues at coordinate 4,032,609 of NW_026137589.1, forward strand.
TAGTTATTTATGAAAATGAGACTATTATTTTGGAACAGACAAAAATAGTAAATAAGACTATTGTACTAAGACTGAGTCAGTATTACATTTAAACAAAAAAATTTCAAACATACTAAAAAAACAAAATACAAGGAATATTTCGTACAACTAATAAATACTCCCTCCGTCCCACATACAAGCCGTTTCTGTCTGTCTCACATACTATGTCACTTTTTTTTTTTAAATGATTATACACTTTAATCTCATTTTAAACTTTTTAATTTTATTTTTTTAAAAATTTTAATTAAACTAATTAGTTATCTTAATTTTAATTTATAATTATTTATATTATAAGATAATTATTTTTACTAATACATTTTTAATTATCTACTAATTACATCTCTCCTAAAATACTACTGTATAGCAGATATGGTATGTGAGACGGAGATAGTATTATTTAATAATTTACACAAATTTTAAGAAAAAAATATATAAATATTTATTTTTTGGTAAAAGATAATATTCTTTTATTTAGAAAACAAAAATAAATTTAAATAATAGTAAAAAAAATAAATAAATTTAGATGAGCCGGAGTAATACTTTTATAAGTACTTGGTTATAAGACCATATATATAATTGTAATTTTAATCTTTATGTTGTGTATATCTCATCCGAATTGTCCCCCAACGAAATTATAATAGATAAAAAAAAAAAATAAATAAATAAATAATATTATATAATTATATTAGTAGGCGGGTTTAATTAAAACTGAAAGGTTTAAAATACTATTGAATTTCGTATATTAGAATAAAATAATAATGATTTAAATGTGATTTTATTTTTTATATAGTAATGATTTGTAATACTGAATGTAAAAATTATATATCAAATAAACAAAACTCATTTTCATTTTCTTATAATTTTATAGAAAACTAGTGTAACTTTTTCGTCGGGCCTGTTTGCAGGGTATTAGGTTCGATCGTAGATTTACCGAATAGGCATTTTGAGTAGCTGCTGAGTTCCTACATCATAAAAAAAAATACAAATTAGTACTTATTATTATTCGGATCATATAATTTTTTAATAATATAGATATATATTTATAAAATATCACATCAAATTATTATTTTATTATTTAAATGAATAAAGTAAATATATACATATTTTTAAATAAATTTGACTAGTTATTTAATTATCACGTAGATAAATAAATATTATTTCTTTCGTCTATTTTTTATTGTCATGAAGTATATTTATACGGTTTTTTAGGTAATTATCTTAATGAACAAATTTGCCTTTAAGTATATGATAGAAATTAAAAGTAATAAATAAATAATATATTTGAAAAAAAATAGACAATAGTTATTGGACGTTTCAAATAAAAAAGCAAGAGTACTAATTTTTTTTTAGTAACATATGATAATAATAATCAGATATAAACATATGCTTCCAAGCTAAGGTTGGGCTGTCGGTTTTTCCTCTTTCTCGCGCCGCCGCTGAAGAAAGTCTCTGCCCCTTGTCCAGGGTTTTCCGGTCGTCGATTGCTCCGTGAGAATGGTATCGATCTTGTTCTTAATCCATGTTTAACTCTTTCCGTTTATATTGTAATATCGCATTGAATTTACTACCTGTCGTCCCCAGTGATTGTTAGGTTAACTTTGTGGTTTCCTGAATTTTTCGAAAAATTTATGCTCTCTTTTCAATGAAGGCATTTTATTCTGCTTCTGCTTGTTATTTCGATTTTTAAAATAATCGATTAGAGTTTCAGTTACTTTCTGATTTTGCTGGAAGTGTATTGCGTTTTGTCGATGGCGTGTTGTTGGATTGGAGCTTTCGATTAATAGATTCTGTGTTACTCTGTGCATATATAAATGTATATATGTTGAACAAGAAAGGACCAACAATAGTTCTTAGGTTTCTAGGTTTCAGATTATAGTTATTATTTGGTAGGAAAAAATCTGAAGTCTGATATAAGAGGAAGACTCTCAGGACGACACAATCACATTAGATTGAAACAGAAAATAATCAAAGAATAAGAACACCCCAAATTTTCACAAGGCAGCGTCCCAAAATCAAGTATCAAAAAGAGATTACAAGTACAATCAACATTTTAATCTACCCAATTCATATTGATATCACACCAAATAGAGTGCTTCGGGTAATGGCACAGAATCTGTCTAAGATTAATATATGTTTTAAGAATCCCACCTTCAGCGTGGTGTATCTGGGCAAATGGCACCATGTCTTGGACGTTATTTCAACGCCTTTGTTATAAGAATTTAGTTAAGTCTTTATATCTGTCTTGCTATAACAACTGTTGTCACAAGTGATCTTGTTCACGGTTACATTCTTGGCCGTTATTGTGGAAGATGATTTTGGTAGTAGTTCAAGGTTGCATGCTTCGCCACTGTTGCGCCGGATGGTAGTTTTCAGCTCTGCTGTTGGCAACTTCCAATCATTTTGTGAACTTTGTTGAGTGATTTTCTGTGATTGATTTCCTTTTGGCTTGCAGTTTGCTTCTCTTGTTAGGTGTTGTCTCATAAAGCCTTGGATATGTATTACATCTTGATGTTAGTGTGTCCCAATGTATTAGAGCATAATCTAAAGCAATAAGGAATTAATGCAGAGTCTTTTAAATTCTTAGAGATTCTTTTCAGTTACAGGTATTTGATGCCGGTTTCCAGTTTATCATATTGTTTTTTGGTTGCTATGAATATTGTTTTTCTATTATGTAGAATGTACGTAACATTGAACAGCTTGAATTGTGGCAAGGCTTCTGGCTACTATTCAGTTGTGTCCTCTTTCGGTTTCTTATCAGATAATATGGTGCTATGCAGTCTAACAGGCACACTATTATTCTTATGCAAACCTCTCCACACAGAGCAACTCGTACATTCATGGATTATGATTCAATCAGTCAAGCAATGGATGGTTTGTATATGGTTTTTTCTTCTTTTTTTCTTGAATTTTAACATATAGAACTGAAGTTAACTTATGGGGCTTTTCTGCCATAATTTTCACAATCTTCTTATGGTTTTGTTATGATAACTGCTTCTACAATCATTTATCACTTGTAATTTAATAATACCAAACTCTTGTGCTCGCCATTTATTAAAACACGATTTTTTCCTTCATTAGGCCATTATCATTTGGTAGTTGGATTATAATGACACAATTACATATTATTTTTGTTAAGAGGTCAGAAGAACTTTAGAGGGGACAAATATTCTGGCTATTGCATTTAATTAAAAAAAAAAATAACAAAATTCAGAAACAATAGAACTTATGTGTTCTTTCACCCATCTTATCTGATCTATTTCTAATAATAATCTTGCAGGAATTTGTGGACTCTACGAAAGGAAACTGAGAGACATAAATCCTACCATAAGAAACATAACCTACGATATTTCGGATCTCTACAATTTTATAGATGGGCTTGCTGATTTGAGTGCATTAGTGTAATCTCCCTCTCTCTCTTTACATATATAGATATGTATATATAACTGGAGTAATGTGATGTTCTGGCTCAAAATGTTTACACACGTGATAATGCTTTTGCAGCTATGACCACTCGATTCAAGCCTACCTGCCTTATGATCGGCAATGGATCAAACAGAAGACTCTGCAACACTTAAAGAGACTGGCTCAATGAAATCCATCAGCTGCAGACGATCTACAACTGTGTGTTTTAGTGAAACCTAAAGTGCGCATATGGCACTACCTAGCTCAGCGCCAGCTGTTCTAAATTCTGATGTTCGGTATGTATCTCATCTCTTCGCTACTCTGCATACAATGGTAATGCTGTAACAAACTCGCCTTCAGAGAGTTGTATAAAAATTCTATTCTATTGCTGGATTGGTACACTATCTAGTTCCATGCTCTTCTCTGCGGCCCCGTTGATGTTTTCGATATGCTAGCTATTGCCTAAGAAATTCCGGATTGCTTAAGAAATTCTGCTCTATTGATGTCCGAGGGGAGCTTGTGTTGTTTTCCTATGTTGTTTTATTTGGTTCAATTTATTGAATTTATGCATAAGAAATTATGTGTTATTTAGTGAGATTTTGGAGTTTTGGGAAAAAAATTTGATAATAGTAAAAGATGGGTATTGATTAGTCTTATTTTATGTTTATGTTTGGAGTAAAAGTTAATGAATACAATTGCATCCTTAAAATCTCAAAAACATTTCATCTTTCATCAAGAATCCGCAAAGTTCTAACATAAAACCTATCTCCCATCCATGCTGTCTACAAGAGCAACAAGCTCGATGTTCTCCGGCGCTGCCGTCGCTTCTCCGGCATCCAAAACTTCCTCCGAAACCGGAAGGATCGAAGAATTCGGATCAGCTCTCGGCACCAAAAACAGCAGAAACAAGGGGCTTATCCTCAACACATTCCTAACAAAAACCGCGAGCCACATTTTATCAAACTCCGTCCGCGTAACGCTCAACACATGAAGCAACAACCCCCCGAGCCACGACGACGTAAGAAGCCCCACGTTATCAATCGACATCAACAACGCGAAGAACGTCCCCTCCACCCCGGCGGGGCATAGCTTCGAGCTCAGAACAAGAAGCGGCATCCATTTCAATCTCCCGATCATCTGCGACACGCTGGAATCGATCACAACAAAGAAGTAATCGGGTATCCCGACCTTCAAGTTCCACCGCAGCACGAGCACCAAATCCAGCATTCCCGACAGGCAAAACAACGCCTGCGCCCAGAAAAGAATGTCGCGAAACGGATAGTCCTTCAAACCGTATTGATACAATATCGCGCCGAGAAGAGACCCGACTGACCCTATCGCCATAATATACCCGATAGCTTCCTTCGAAAACGACGGACCCGCCTCAGCATCCGTCGCCCAGTAGAACATCCCCTCGGAGATGTTCAAGCTCAACGAGAACGATAAATACATATACAAACACGGCTTCCACACCTCGGGACATTTCAACGTCCGCCACATCGCTTTACCAGCATCGACGAAGCTCCGACTGATCTGATTCAGTTAATGCAAATTACACTCCCGTCGACGACACATAACATTGCAGTCGAACACACAACGTTACCTGCTCGACGGCGAATCCGTCGATCGCCCGTGGCTCCCGTAACAGAACACCAACTGACAGTACGAGCAAAAACGGCGTCGCCAACAAGCCGAATACGCCCTACAGATCAAATCCCCGAAAATCGTAAACAATCAACGATCAAAACTACCGGTGGCGAATGAACGAACACGAACGAACCAACCTGCGGACCGATCAAGTGAACAAAGACACCGCTCAACGAGAATCCAATGAGCGATCCGATCGACGAGCTCAATGCGCATAAGCTCTGCATATCGGCGGCGAGGGAGGGGTGGCTGCCGCTGTTCTGCGCCACGCAGGCGTCCACCGTGACGTCGGCGATCGCCGCGCTAGCGCTCGAAGCCGTCAACGAAAGCAATGCCAACACTATATGCAGCTTAGAGTGCAGTGACAAGAACAGCATTGCTACCATTCCCAGCATACCTTCAACAATTAAAGATCAATCCTTTATTACGTACATCGATCATCCAAGCACAAACTCAGACAAGAACAAAATAAGCAAAGCAATCCATGAAGACCAAAAATTGAATCCATTATTACCTGCAAAAACAAAATAAGGCCGCCTTTGAAATCCCCAAATTGGGACAACATCAGTGAGAAGTCCCCAAAGTGGTTTAACAATCCATGGAATGGATGTGATTCCAGAGTAGACCTGAGCTTCAGAAGGCTGCACTTTCTGCACATCCTTCATGTAATATTCTGTGCCAACTCGAGTGAGAGATCCCCCCAGGCCCTGATTCACACCATAGACAATTATTACCCCAAACACGAAGCTCCAATGCAATTCCTTCGACAGCATTTCCAGCCAATAAATTGGGGCATACACACACCCTCGGATCCCATTCTTTCCCTTCTCTTCTTGCTCCATTTCATCCCCACTGTTTGGGAGCTTTTCTTCCTCCCCCATCAAGAAGAAGGTTTGGAAGATTCTGCCCAGATTCGTGGGAGCCTTAAAAAAAGTCAACTTTGGGATCTGGATTTGGATTAGATTTCTATTAATACCAGAAGTGGATCAGACAATGGGATGATGAATGAAAACTTGCTTCTCGTTATTCAATTTTCGGTTGAATGGTCTCCATAGTTTTTCTAGGTGATATTGTTGACTTCTGGGGAAGTTTTTTCTTTCTCACAGCTGCAAAGAATATGGCCCAAGTGGTTGTTAATTGGTCGTTTTCTTCAAGACACTTCAAATTAATAAATATGAGCCTTTGCCTATAGATTTCTTGATATTTACCATTAAGGGTTTGATCAAGAACAAAGTTAACCAGTGTTAAACCATAGTTCATTGAATTAGGCACATATTGTTCAACTAATTCTAAGAAACGCGACTTTGAAAATCCCTTGAGAAGTCGTGTTTTAGTTTGCTGTAGCGACTTTAACATAAATCTGACGATTTTAATTTCTTGCCATTCCCTAACCCTCTCCAGCGGATCACATCATCACCGCAGCCGCCGTCGAGGGCCGCCGGAAGAGATCTTCTGAAATGGAGGAGAAGCCGTCAACGCTAAGTTCGTCGCCTACGTCCAGCAATTACACCACCAAAACCACACAAGAACTCGCCGTCGAAGGCCAGAAGCATCTGGAAGAAACGATTGAGTCCGCTTTCTTAATCCTCTCCGCCATGAACGATGAGCTTTGCAATCCCTCGCTCTGGTCCAATACTGCTTCGGCTAATCCTCCGAACGCTGCAACTGCGGCGACCGCTGGCAATGTTGGCGGCGGACACACTAGCATGAGCAATGGCCACAACAACGGCGACGTTTTATCTGATTCGTCCTCGTCGGCGTCTTCGTCTGCCTCGGCTTCGGCGTCGCAGTCTCACCCCCACCACCACAATAGCTCTGACGTCGGCGGCGGCGCCCTCGATGAGGCTAGACTTCAGTACAAGTCGTCTGTTGCTGCCCTACGGTCTGTACTAATTGCAATCTCCAGTTCCCAGAAGGTATACTTTTGTTTGTACGTTGTGCTTTCGTTCTTGTACCTGACGATTTGAACTTCTTGATTCTGCTTCTGTAGGTCGGTTATTTGTTTTACATTTGAACCGTTTTATATGAGGAATTGAATGTGTTTCTGAAATTTTGATTTCTTCCTGAACTTTCATAGCATTCCTGTGTTTCTAAATTGTTGTGGTTTGTTTTTGGATGGCTTTAATTGAACTTGCTACAAACTTATGCTAAATTTTTGTGGGAATTTGAGGTATTGAATGGGTTATATGAACTTTCTCAGCTTTCAGTGTTCATAAAACCTTGTGGTTTATTTTGGTTGTGCTTCCAGTGTAAGATGAACATTGCTTGTTTTTTTCATGGATTGTTCAACTTTTAACAATAGGTTTCTAATGTTTATCTTTTCAATTCAAACCTCTTGGCTTGAGATATTGAATTAATTATTCGAACACTTGGGGTGTTTTGGTTTTTGTTTTGTGTCTAAATAGTAGTTTGATGTGATTTTTTTGGTGAAAATTGTATTTTAAAGAAATTGAAAAATCAGATAAAGAGCATAGCCATGGAGTTTTTCTGATTTATTTCTAACATTTCCAGGTTTTTTTTTGTTTTTTGTTTTTTATCCTTGCATGAATGGCATTCCTCAATTGTTTTGTTTTGTTTTTTTATCCTTGCATGAATGGCATTCCTCGATTGTTTTGTTTTGATACCTGAACATTTGAAGTTAGTTATTTTGTTTCGAAGCATTCTCCCTTTCTTTGTGTTCCCTTCCATTGGGGCATCATCAGTTTCGCTTGAGCTGTTGAACTTGTTCAGATGCCTTTTCTAATGTTATTGTTGTTGATCCTCGAAGTGTTTGCTCTCTGACATCTTTGGACTTTGTTTATGTAATGTCTTTTAAGCTTATATTGGCTTTACATATTGGTCAAGTGTGGGACTCATTGATTGGATGAGCTTGTGTTGTTTGGAGAATCGAAACAAACAGCCTCGATGCTAATTCTCTATAAACTGGTTTCAGTGCTGCTTTGTTCACTTTGAACTTGAGCTTATTAACATATTCTTTCTTGGAATTTGATTTATCTGCATGGATGCGGGTTGCGCTGATTTTTTGAAAAAAGAGTTTGATAATTTCATCTGCTTGATTGACGAATTCCTCTATTAATGTAGGCTAAAACATCTGAAGCAGTACCAGCAGGTAGTTCCACGCCTCCGGCAGATCAAACAGAAATTGAGAAACTTGAAGAACAGGCCGCTACTTTAAGAAAGGTATAAATCAGTTTACTTAATTGTACTATAATCCAATTCCGATATTTAGAAAGATAGGAGCTAATTTTATCTATTGGCACCCTTTTCTCCTATTTCATTTTTCGCAATCGTAATAGAGATTAGAATTTGAAAATCTCTGCCTACACATTATTTCTTGAGCTGCGAGCCTGCAATGGCTATACAATGTTTGCTTACAAGTTCCTTATACCAAAATTTTTGTTCCACTTTTGGCAGCCAGATTCAGCTACGATCTTTGGTTACTTCACTCATTGACAGAAACGATTGTTTTTTGTTCAAACATCTGTATGATAGAGTAGCTAATTTTTTTTTATCGGCATATCCCTAATTGTCCGAAATGTCTGGACCAGGAAGTTGCAGACAAGAACAAAAACCTGAAGCTTCTGATAGACCAGCTCCGCAATCTTTTAGCCGATATTTCCACATGGCAAAGTCCTTGTTCTGTATAATTTGTATTCAGATTCTGAAACCACCAGGTATTATTCGATCACTCGACACCCTTCCTCGTCATCATTAATTTCTTTTCCTCAGAAGTCTAAAGCGGTATTTATGTTGTCGAAACAAGTTCTCCATTGAGTAAAGCAGCTTCCGAGGCATCTGACATTGCCCGACTGCTGATCTTCATCGATGTCTGCACAATGTAGGTACGCTGCATTTTTCTGTAAGATTACTATGTTAGTTTCACCCTTTTTTTTTTTTTTTTTTTTTTTTTTTTAATGAAAGTGAATATATTTGAAAATATTGATGACCAGATTTTCTCATTGTTGCTGTTAAATTAGTACCTTCGTGTTATTAAATCTAATTATTCCATACAATTTTTTACATGGTAGGGTTTGTTAGAATACCATATTGAAGGTAAATGTGCACATATATATTGCATTGGGGATTGTTTGAATCCAAAACTACGTTATTCAATCTATATTTTATAAAATAGGCTAGATTGCATAAAAATTCATCAGGGATTTCACGAAATTGCGGCAATACTCAGTCTCTTTATGGTTTCATAAATTATGCGGCTAACTCTCGTCTGTCCTTATCTATTTATTCAACGATGTTTGAGCTGCATGTGTTCAAACTGCGAATAAATTTCAAATAGCCTTCAACCACCTGTTCCATAAGGCGTCTATTTTTTGTTAAGATGCTTTTGAATTTATGTCCAACAGAACTAAATATATAATATGATGTTTTATAAATATAAAAGATTAGTATACTAATAATAGCTAATAGAAAACACAACCAAACATGTTGTTACAAATTATGTAATTATTTATTATGCATACTAATATTAGTAATTTTAAACTATATCTTATATTAAGAAAAAAACTATATCTTATATTCAAAATTTTTATAAAAATTTAATACATTTTCCAATTAATCTAAACTTATTGGATATATTAATATAAGTATAAATATTAAATAGTTAATAGTAACAACATATGATAATTATTCACATAGTATATTTTACCGTATATATATATTATATTTTAGACTAAAGATTATGTGCTAATTTAGCCAAGTCAACATGGCGTTGATTTGATTAGAACAACGTATATTTATACATAGTACTAAGGTAAGTTATAATATAACATATAATAAGATATGTATAAATATATGTTGATTACTGTATAGCCTAGATTGATTCGGTCAAATTAGTGCTATGCTGATATTTTAACATAGTACAATATATAATACTTCATTCGTACGAAATAATAGTCTGAGTTGAGTCCGGTGTGAAATTTAAAAAATAATATCACATTACAAGTGCGTATAAAGTAGATAATAAAACAGTCTAACAAGTGTATTTATATAAAGAAATAGTGATATTTATTTAATAATAATAAAATAATAGTGATAATTTTATGATGATAATATAATTTATAAAAATGAAATCATAGTTTTGAAACAAACAAAAATAAAAAAACAAAAACAAATTTTAAAAAAACGGAGGGAGGAGCATAAATCAATTGTTAATTTGATATATTATACTGGTGATCTATTTCAATATATTTAAAATAATATATATTATATATAAAATTTATGCCCATTTATACGTATTTCAATATATTTAAAATAATATATATTATATATAAAATATTCATTGATTGTCCATATAACATATGTTATAGGCTGATCAGGACAACTAGAGAATCCGCTCTAAGATTCGCAGCGGAGAGGGAGAGAGTATTAAACATACGGCAATAGTACACTAATATTTTAATCTAACTATATACTGTGCGTATTTATTATTATAATCCACGTCTTAATCATTCGGTTTATGTAAATAGTAGTTAAATTATATAAATATCACTCATAAAAATTATTTGAATTCATCAAATATAAAAATTGTGTATTCATCGGTATCTACTGCCTGTCCAGTATCCTATCGTATCATATATATTATTTGTTCATTTATTTATTTTTCTTTTTAATTTTTTTTAATGTGGATGGACTCTACTTGTAATAGTTTTTAGTTTTTGATGTGAACCCCACCTTTAATAATAATAATAATAATAATAATAGTAGCTGGTGACTTTTTCGTCAGATCTGGTTTACAGGGTATTAGGTTCGACCGGGGGTTTACCCAGTGTGCACTTTCGGGTAGCGGCTGCGGGTTCCCACGTTATTAAAATAATAATAATAATAATATACTGACGTACTCCTTCCGTCTCATAACAAAGTATCAATTTACCTTTTGCGTCATTGTATAAAAATATCCTTATATTTGTATAATTTTTTATACAAATGTTATTATATTAGTTTTATAAGACATTAATAGAAATATTTTTGCAATTTTTTCTTGATTTGTAATACGTTTTGATATAATAATTAATATTCAAAGATCAACACGCAAAAAGTAAATGAATACTTAGTTATGGGACGAAGAGAGTATTATTTTTGTTTTTGGTGTGTGGTGTGGTGGGTGTATTTATGATCTAGTCATGGGTTCAAACTCCGACGCCGTGCGTCATTAGAAAATAAGAGTAATAAAAAAATAAAATAATAAAAATAATAATATTCCGATCAATATATATGGGAAGTGAACTTGCGACCCTGAAGTTATGGGTTCAAACTTCGACTTTTTTAGGTTTATTTGTCTTGTCGGATCTAGTTTGCAAGGTTACTAGGTTTGACACGGGTTTACCCAGTGCAAAATTGCGGATAGCAACGGCGGATTCTCACATAATTAAAATAATAATAATAATAATAATAATAATAATAATAATAATAATAATAATATGCATTATTTTAAGTATTTATAGTTGCTATTAAATTATCTTTTTTCTTAAAAATGATAAATATAAATTGATAAAATAATTTTTAAAAACAAAAATTTAATTATTAAAAATAAAATATTTAATTAAATAAATAAATTAAAAATTATAGAGTTTGCAATTATTAAAAAATAAATAATTAAAATTTATTATATTTTGATTTATAAGAGAATAATTAAATTTATTTGATTTTGATTTAAAATTAATTTTTTAAATAGAAATTTAATTTGATATACTATTTCTTTTATAAATGCTTTAAGGGTACATTTGATATAGAGAATCGATAGAAAATAAATATTTTCGTTCATTCATATAGCTGTATTTTTTATTTTTTATTTTTTACATTTTTTAACTGAACTTTTTATCTTACAAATAAGAAAATTAATTTACATTCCCTAATTCATTTTTATTTGCAATTCTACTTCCTACCATTGTTTCTCTGCTATTCAATTCTTTGTACCAATCATCTCCTATGTTTGTTTGGTTGTAGTTTGAAAATTAATTTAAAATAAAAAATTTTGATTTAACTTTTTATTTAAATAGTATTTTGATATTATATTTTAGAAGAAAAAATAATATATTTTTATTAAAAACTATACATAATAATAATATTAATTTTGATTTAAAATGTTAAAATAACAAACCTATAATAGCTGTGCATGAAGAATGTCACTCATTCTTTAGAACATTGTTACAATTAGGGATGAAAATAGGCCAGCTGGCCCGTTAGGGCTACAGTCTGCCTGCATAAGCCTGGTTTGTTTACTAATAAAGTTAAATTCAGATATATTTTTTAATTTTTTAAATAAATAGAATAGACTTAGGCTTTACGAAAAGCCTTTTTGGCTTATCAGGCCGACCTGTTTATATATTTATATAGTATATATATATATATTTTTTATTTAAAATGTATAAATATTATGTTTTAATTGTTTATAATTTATAAAAAATTATATTTGGTGACAATAAAAACTAAAAAATTAATTTATTTTAACTGATTTATTATATATAATAAATAATTGTATATATTTTTCTAAAAATATTAAATTTAAAAAATAAAAAATATTATATAGACTTTTAAATAGGCTCGTAGACCCAGTCAAACTTTAAAGTAGGCCAAACCTAGACCTTAGATATATATTTTAATAGGCCGATATGCCAGACTCAAGTTTTAATTTTATGAAATAGGCCTGGCTTATTTAGCCAAAGCGTAGCCTACCTATTTCCACCTCTTGTTACAATTACTTTTTTCATTATCTCTTATTACCTAATCAATTTTTATTATAAGAAGATTTGTTACATTTGTTAAGAAATACAGTTAACACTTATATACTCCCTCCCTCTCCCTCTGTTCTAATACAATAGTCTTTATTTATTATTTTTGTCTATTTCAAAATAATAATCTTATTTCCATAAATAACCATATCGATATATAACTACACTTACTATTTCATTATTATTACACAATTGCCACTACTTTTTACACTAATACACTCACAAGGACAAAAATGTCTTACCTATACTTTTTACCCACTATTAATATAATATCAATATTCCTTGAATCTCGTGTCCAACACAACCAAGATTATAATTCCGGGATGGAGGGAGTATTATATATCTTTACAAAGAAATCTTATTCTACAAAAATAATAAATAAATAATTATTTAATTAACTATAACCCAAAATCTAAAAATTTAAATTTATCAATAATTTATCTATACAAATACAATCTTAAATTTATTTAAAAAAGATCACGTCATCTACATATTTTTTAATATTCAACATTTATTATTTTTTTTTTTAAAAAAATTATATTCAATCTCTATCCAACTACCTCTTTAAAAAACTATGGAAAATAAAAAATTATTCGGGCAATGTATTAATTCAATTTATTTCGATCATTCAAATTTTCAAATGTCACTAATTTCACACATTCGAATAATTTTAATATTTTATAATACTTCAACAAATTATTCATTTTTTCATTTTGGTATATCCCATAACAAAGTATTAATTTCATTTTTTTTTAGTAACGATAATGTCTACTAACATTACAATACCCTTACACTTACAATATGTTACAAAAATATCATTACTTTTATATTGCACAATAATAATAAAATTATTTTAGTTACTTCTAAATTATTTCTATTACATATCATTATAATACTAATATATTTTAAACTACGTTAAAAAAGGAAACCTATACCTACTTTAGAGGCAGAGGGAGTAATATTTATTTTACACACTCATAAAAAATCAGCAATTTAATACAAAAGATTATTATTGTTTATTTTACCGTTACACTTTCACATATCTAACATATAAACACTTGAAACTAAAAAAATAAACAAATACATCCTAAATAGATTAATTTTAATTAATTAGAATTTTATTGTTATTAGATTTGTTAATTTTTGTTTTGTTTTGTTTTATTTTTTATTTTTTGTGTTTTTTTATTTTTTTTTAGTTGAATGAGACAATATAAAAAATTGACAAAATTGGGTGAAACAAATGAAGCGTTATACTAGATCGGTCCAATTTTAACGTTATATTTACTTTTTACGTGTTGATATTTAAATAAAAATTATTACATCAAAATTTAGTATAATTTAAGAAAAATAACAAAAATATTGTTATTAATATCTTATAATACTAATATAATATTTTTTTGTATGAAACATGTAACTCTCATAAATGTGCAAAGGGAATACAATTTACCTTAATTCTTTAATATGCTAGATACATATGCAAAATGGACGATGTGGTTGTTGGTATAATATAATCTTTGTTCAATTGACAATTATTATTATTTTTTACTATATAATTATTGAGTCCTTTTTTTTAATATCTAAAAATATAATTAATTAAAAATATTATTTTTATTATTTTTGTTTGTTATGATTAAAAGTATTTATTTTATATTACAATAATTAAAATAACAGGCCGCCGATGCTGATTTGATCGGGTCAGTATATTATATAAAAACGATCAACATATATTATATACTATCATAGCATATTTATAATACAATATATGTTATTTTATAACTCAGTATACAATACTGAGTTATATACTCCATCCGTACCATAAATATAATCTTAATTGAGTTGGGTACGAGATTTAAGAAATATTGATATTATATTGGTAGTTGGTAAAAAGTATGGATAAATAATATTTTTGCCCTTGTGAGTGTATTAGTGTAAAAAGTAGTGACAATTGTGTAATAAAAATGAAAAGGTATGAGCAATTTTATAGTGATATGGTTATTTATGGAAATAAGACTATTGTTTTGAAACAGATAAAAATAATAAACAAGACTATTGTATTGGGACGGAGGAAGTATAACACAACATATATTGTGTTATATAAAAATATATATTGTTATTTGATGTTATATGTTGACCGATCAAATCAGCACCTGATCCGCGCCCCTCTATCGGTACCCCGCCCCTCTATCGGTACCCCTCTATATATATATATATGTATGTATCTATGACCAAACCCATTAAGAGTATTATTTCGATCAAAATGGGTTTTGGGGCAACTCTGAAGCTAAACTCTAAGTATATTTCTCCACCATATCTTTTACCCAATTCCACAAGTCTTCGTCGTTCTCCATCTTTCTACTGTAAGTAATATTATTCGAAACATTTTGTATAGTTATAAAATTTTAATAAAATTATATATATATATATATTTTTCAATTAATTAAATTTAATTTCAAGTGGGGTGGTGGGGTGCAGGTGGATCATCATATTCATGGTTGAGCAGTAGACAAAATGCAGCACTGAAATCTCATCAAAACCCTAAACCATATAACCTAATTCTGAGTCGAGGTAACAACCAACCATCATTTAATTTAATCTTAATTAATTTATTGATATATATATATAAATAATGTATGTATGTATTGTTACTGTGACTGATCATTCATTACTTCAATTCTTGGGATAATTAATTCATTATTTTAATTTCCAGCTACGAGCTTCGATGTTTCTGATGAATTGATATATTCCTCAGAAGCCCTTCAACTGGTAAAATTTTTACTCCCTCTGCATCAATATTTTCCATTTTACTTTTGTCATAATTTCTTGCCATTTGGTTTGAAAGATATATATTTTTTGAAATTGTATTTAAAAACATAAGAGATAAAAACGGGTAAAACATCTCAAGTTAGAAATAATAATAAAATTTAGAAAGGCTCCATGCATAGCATATTTCATTATTGACTATTTGGGGAATTTGTGAATTTTTTAATAATAAAATTTTGAGTTGATATAGTTATTTGATACGATATAAATAAGTAGTGATATGGTATTTTAAAATAAAATTAAATAAAAAATATACTCTTGATTTGCTATTTTTTAGAAACAAAATTTTTTAGAAAGAAAAAAATTTGATAAAAAAATATATAACATCATGATAGTGACAAAAGAACCAAAAAAGAAATATAGAAGTTCCACTCTCTAGAAGTCAAAGCAAAATTGTTGGTCGAGATTACAATTTGGTAATTTTATAATAAGTAATTTTAGGGTGTGATTTGTTGGGGGTTTGAATTTTGAATTAAGATTCGAATAGTAAACATTTTGAATTTGAATAGTTGTATTATGTGATATAAATAGGTATTGATGTGACGTTTTGAATGTGAAATTGATTTTTTAGTATAATATAAAAAATAAAAAATATGTATTTGATTTAATATTTTTCGGAAAAAAAAGGATGAATAGTGTATTTAAAATCCTATAGCCAGACAAACACAACTAGGACTCAAATAAGTAAGCAGGTTTGTTCCTTTGATGTTGATTTTAGCTTTATATTATTACTTATAAAACTAAAATTAAACACATCATTTTCATTTAATATATCACAAAAAAATTAGGTTCCATTTAAATAAGACATTTTAGAATTATTTAAAAATAGAGTATTTAATGTGATATGTTTTTTTAAAAAGAAAATATCTATTGATAAATAATATTAAAATTTTTAAAAATATGTATATAAATAAAATCTTAAATTTTCATTTAAAATATAACATAAAATATTTATTTTGATAAAATCAAATATGATTTCAATTTAGTTATTTTACCGAGAATTTCAAATCCAACCATAGGTTTTAAAGAAATACACTCTAGAGAATAAATATAAAATTAGTGGATGGAGATTCTAGGGTTCTTAGCACAAGTTTTGTTGTAATAGATTAATTTGTACATTGATTTATTTTGCAAATTTAGAGTGTTATTTTGCGATTTATTTTATTTTATTTTAATATTATTATCATTCAAAATATCAAATAATATTTAATTATATTATATTAATTTTTTAAAGCTATTACCTTACCAACCAGCTACTCAAATGCAAGTTTTTCAAACACAAATTCAAATTTTAAATATTTCACTTTCTTAATCATAATCTCCCTTTTTTCGATCAATGTATAGAAGATTGATGTTGGAATTAAGGATGGCGTCGAAAACATAAGAACATTGTTAAGGACAATGGACGATGGACGAATAAGTGTGTCGCCTTACGACACCGCATGGGTGGCTCTCATCAAAGATGCCGAGGGACGTGCCCAATTTCCCTCGGCTCTCGACTGGATCGCGCAAAATCAACTCCCCGACGGCTCGTGGGGCGACAAGCAATATTGTGTATCCGATCGCCTAGTAAATACGCTAGCATGCGTAGTCGCATTGAGATCGTGGAATATTCATTCAATCAAAAGCCAACAAGGTTCCGAAAAACATCTGTAGTTTGAAAATTTTGCATATTTCCCCCTCATAATTTAAAAACTGCATAAAACTGCTTTAAGAAATGGTGCACAAAAGTAATTTTTAGGAAGTTTTGTTCGATGTTTTCGAAAAACACAAGAGATCGTAAAAAAATTTAGGCAAAATTGTCCATAACTTCCTTCTGATTTCGAAACTCAATGTAAATTCTCATATACTTTAAAAATTATATAACGTTTCCTTACTATCTTAAGAAACGTTGCATAAATTTATATTTTTTGAATGATGGAGAGATTTCATAAAATATTTTTGAATATATAAGGAGGGGACGTCAATCGCCATATAATTCTTAAAGTACATGGAGATTTACGTTGAATTTCTAAAAATATGGAAGTTATAGACAATTTTGCCAAAAATTTATGTGTAATATTTTCTAAAATACGAGGCTTAATGTAGTTTTTAAATCACATTGGAGCCTTCTGCATAAATTTTAAACTACAAGTGAATTATAAGTATTTTTTTCTTATACAATAAAAGGTATACAAGTTTTTGATCGAATGTTCGACATGTTCACACATCTTAGGAATTTCTTACATCAAAGAAAACGTGTACAAACTTGAGAATGCCGATGCGGAGCACATGATGTGCGGATTCGAAATAGTATTTCCCGCCATTCTTCAACGAGCCCGGGAGCTAGGCATCGAAGGCCTTCCTTACGATGCTCCGGTCATCGCAAAGATTCACAATGCAAGAACACGAAAAATGGAAAGGTAACACATAAATTTAGGACAATATTGTACAACGTTGTCCTGACTGCGACCTCGAACATTCTTGGCAGGATACCGAAGGCGCTGATGCACGAAATCCGAACATCTTTGTTGTATAGCTTGGAAGGACTCGATGATTTGGACTGGAAAAAACTCCTGAAGCTGCAATCTGGCAACGGATCGTTCCTTACATCTCCATCCTCGACTGCGTTCGCTTTCATGGAGACCGGCGACGAAAATTGTCTGAGATTCATCAGTAACACTGTCCAAAAATTCAATGGAGGAGGTGTCCCAACATCTTATCCGGTCGACATCTATGCAAGGCTTTGGGCAGTCGATAGATTACAACGCCTGGGAGTTTCACACCACTTTGAGCCCGAGATTAAGGATATGTTGAGCTATGTCTCGAGGTAAAACGATGCATATTTTTGTAAGAAGATTAAAGAATCTCCGATCATCAGACAACAATTTTTGAGCTGCAGATTTTGGAGTAATAAGGGAGTTTTCAGCTGTCGGGATCTAGAATTTTGCGACATAGACGACACTTCGATGGGATTTCGGCTTCTACGAATGCACGGCTACGATGTCGATCCAAGTATTCATCTGTATATGTCAATTTTCTTGTTTAAGGTTTCGAACAGTGGATTTCATTGTATCGTAAGTCTAAAACCGGAATGTCGATTTTTTCGCAGAAGTTTTCGACAACTTCAGGAGTGGTAATAAGTTTTCTTGCATTGGAGGAGAAGTAAACGAGTCTTCATCTGCAATGTACAATCTTTACAGAGCTTCTCAGCTTCAGTTTCTGGGGGAGAACATTCTAGAAGCTGCTAGAAGCTTCGCCTACAACTTCTTACAAGAAAAGCTCGAGAAAAACCAGATTCTAGATAAATGGATTATATCCAAACACTTACCAGATGAGGTTATTACAACAATCCATAACTACTCTTTTATTCTTCTTTTTTCCCTAATCATAGTGAGAATTGCATAGTAAAAAAGTCGAATTTGTGGTTGTACCTTGATGACGAAAACAGATACGAGCCGGGCTCGAAATGCCGTGGTACGGCACGATGCCTCGGGTGGAGACAAGATACTATCTGCAGCATTACGCTGGTGGGGACGAAGTGTGGCTTGCCAAGACACTCTACAGGTTTATTGCATCAACGTCAAGAAATGTTCATGACTTGCCTACAAATTGATCGGTGTTTGTTATGATCTGTATAGGATGGAAGAA
Source organism: Andrographis paniculata (assembly GCF_009805555.1). NCBI lineage: Eukaryota > Viridiplantae > Streptophyta > Magnoliopsida > Lamiales > Acanthaceae > Andrographis > Andrographis paniculata. The sequence goes on from NW_026137589.1 coordinate 4,051,892, forward strand.
ATCAGCAACGACGCGTACCTGGAGCTCGCGAGATTAGATTTCAAGCGATGCCAAGAACAACATCAGATCGAGTGGAGTTCTATGAAGAAGTATGCTCGAGTTCATCATTGATTGATACAACCTTAATCTCTCAAAAGTCAAGACACCAATGACTTGCATATGTTGTCTTGTTTTGACACAGATGGTACGAGAACTCGAATGTCGATGAATTCGGGATAACTAGGAAGGACCTCCTCGTCGCTTACTTCCTAGCAGCCGCGAGCATATTTGAACCCGAGAGGCTGAAGGAAAGAGTCGCGTGGGCCAAATCTCGAATCCTTACGCAGATGGTCTCATCCCTTTCTGGCAAAGAAATCGCATCGTTAGAACAAAAGAATTCATTCATTAACGAATTCGAAAACAGCAATGGTCGACAAAAATTCGAAAGGTACTCACTCTTCACTCGCCTTGATCCTCATACAGTCGCAAATTCATTCGTACTTCTTTTCCATTGCTGATAGCCAAGAAGGACGCGGACATGTTCTTCTGGCAACACTTCATCAATTTCTCGACGAATTCAATGGATGCAGCCACAAGAACCTCAAAAATTATGTATGTATAAGGCCAAATATCAATCTAGTTTCTCAATATGTGCATATAAAATATTTTGTTCATAAAAATGCAATGTGCAGTGGGGTGAATGGCTGATGAAACTACAGCGAGGAGAGGTCGATTTCTGCGACGCCTCGCTCCTTGCGACAACTCTAAACATCTGCGCAAGCCGAATTGGTTTTAAGGAGGATATACTGTCCCACAGTGACTACACATCCCTCGCCAACCTAACAAATAAAATTTGTCGCGAACTTTCTCGCATACAAAGCATGAAGGTGACATAAGCAGATTTTTAATCTTTTTCTGCAGTTTCTTTGCCTAATAAAGAAAATCACATACCATATTTGGACTGCGCACAGGCATCGGATATTGAAGCCTGGAGAATGACCAAATGTAGCATGAAGAGTATGGAAATAGAGCAAGACATGCAAGCATTAGTGAAATTAGTCCTCGAAGAAAGCGGCATTGACAGAAATGTCAAGCAAGCATTTCTGTCCGTTGCCAAGACATATTACTATGGTGCCTATACTGCTGCAGAAACCACCGACAGCCACATATTCAAGGTACTCTTCGAGCCTATTGTATGATTGATGGATTTAAACTTTATGCTACAAAAATGTATGTCTTGTTGTTGTAAGCAAGATAACAAACAAGCTAGCTAATGAGCACCGGAGATTAAAGTTTCTGAGTTGCTTGCAGAAGTCTTCATGTGTTATCTGTAGTTACTAGTTGATGGTAATTTTGCAATACACACTTCCATCCGCAAAAAACAAAAAGAACATAACAATATATTTATTAAAGTACTCTTTACCAAGCTATTTTTGCTCATTGAAATCATCGAAGTTCAAGTGGCCAAATCATGACAGGTATCTGGAACCAAAACCGAAATCAACAGCTTGAACCAATTGAGTAGAAACCGAAATCTACGATTCAAACCATTCAGACAAATTCTAATCACGCTCTTAGAAATAATAGCAGGCACGTATGCTTTTCTGAGGCCATAATGCATTAAACAAAACTATTGAAAATGAAGGGCTTACATTTTCCGAATTGTACAAATGAAAAAATTCTAGACCAGAACATAACTTAAAGTATGTATTCGAATAATTCTTGCCAGCTATAAAAGGACTGAAACATGTAAAACATCAGACAGCAAACTAATTACTCATCTTTCATACGTTTGCTTGAATTTGGCTGCTCTAACTGTCTGAACAGAGGGCAGTAAACATGGCTTCGAATGGCATTCATAATAACAACGGTATTGGCTGCCAAGAATACTAAGCTTGCTATCCAAAGTTGCAAGAATGCATTCTTACCCCGAAATTCGAGCAGGTAACCCCACATCAACCAATGGGTCTGAGCACCGATCCAAAAGAGGATACAAGCAAGGCCTTTCCACTTGAGCTTCATATTGCTCCACGGCAATATTAGAGGTAGCAGGCAGAAAAACCACACAAAGTATTGTGCAGTTATTACCTGCAGAAGAATTAAAAAACATTACATAATGATAACATTGCACATTGCTGAAATTGGATGTAGTGTAGTTGTAACTAACCTTGTTAAATGCTACAAATGCCAATGTCTGCAGGAAGAAACAGAATGGTAAGTCATAGGCGAACCGGAAAATGAGAACTAGCTGGACAGTTAACTGGGGGAGGAAGGATACAAGCTTTTCCAGCATTGAAAACTTGTGTTCGTAATGGAGATATATGTGGTAGAAATATATAGAGAAATTGTGGCGTGGGTCTGTTCGGGTTAGATGGTATAGCAGGGCCTCGTGCAAGAATTCCCATCCATAAAAATAGTAACTTAGTCCGGTTAATATGAAGAAAGTAGATCCGGAGATAATCCCAAACATGACTCTTCTCCAAGTAAATAGGCGTTTGAAGAAGTTCCAGATATACTGGGAATCCGTGATTTTTGAGCTAATTGAGTCCAAGGACGATGACTTTGATCTTCTCCAACCCCAGGTCGCGAGTGTGGGTTTCTCACCAGGTGGGAAATGTAGAGGGTCGAGTAATAAGATGATGGGAAGTGCATATATTATTGGGTATATTCTCATGTGAACGACAAGCCCATACCAAAATGCCGCTTGCAAGGGATTATCTGTGGTACACAATGAGAGAAGACAAATTAAACCTTGAGTTTTAACAACAGTTTTTAGATACAGCTAAACAATGTCAGCATATCAATTAAGTCTTAAGTGCATGCAGGAAGAGAAGTAGGAGAATCCTTAAATAACTTAGTGGTTAGAAATAAGGTATAAGTACTCTCGACTATTTTCAATAATATTAAGACATAACATAAATGAACTTGAATCCATCAAGTCCATTTATCTCCATCACTGACTGTATCGAGCAGCAATTCCTTAAGTCAATTTATATGATATCCGTAATAATAAATCACATGTATGCTCATATACTCATTGCAGGAGTTCCCGTCACCAACATACCTCAAGAATCAAAATAAGAATGATTATTGGATATATTCTACAAGAAAAAAATACGAGCAAACTCCTTCTTGATGGTTTTCCTTTTTTACCACATCATAAACAAAATAATATGCATGCCAAGCAGCCTAAGTAAATATTCTTGAAATCGTAGAAAAGGGAAAAAAAAATTTAATTATTATTCAGAAGTGTACAAGCTATACCATTCATCAAACATAGTATGATCCATAAGATAATTGAGCAGACAATTGGCTCACAGTTCCCTCGTGTTCCGATGGTGAAGGTGAATGGATTAAAAAGCCATACCATTGTGGAATAGGTGCATAGTTTCTTGGAAACCCCACGTAGCTTCAAAATTTTGTGAATAAGCAACCCCACTAGTAGATCTGTCACATGAATTTTCATGTATGAAAAGCAAAGTTGTATATCATACAAAATCTTGTATGAATCATTCGATAAAAATACATTATACACCTAATGCACAATAATATGATTCAATGCATCCACCAACTAACTATTGCTCAACGAAATCCTACAAGAGTGCCTGGCTCATTCATTTTTGGTGCTCTTCTAGAAAACAGAGTGCTTTACCAAGAGTTGTCCAGTAAAGATTTCGGACACTTCAAATTAAGCATCACATAAAAGTATTCATAAAAAGCACAGAACGTTAGTTACAGGCTGGAGTTAAAACCATCAACTATATCAAGCCAATTAAGTCAAGAGATGCTTTGTTCATGTTTAATCCCAATATGCCTCATAAATTATGAATAATAACGTACTTGATCAACAGTAAACAGGAAGAAACATTTCCAGATGTTAATGTAAACAAAAAACTTAATGCTTAACAACATAGTACTAAATTAAATTATTTCTCTTTGATAACAGGCAGTTCAAAATTAAAATAAACAAAGATATATGCATTACTGATTATAAATTCTTGGATGAATGTATACCTGCAGTTGAAAACAGAAATTTTCCCCATGAGTGATGGAGGAATGAATTTGGCATCAAAAGAAACGCTATCAATGGCGAATACCGATAAGTCGACCTTTCATAAGGAGATCGTCCAGATGCCATTAATGCAGCAGCATCAGAAAAGACAAAGTAGTCTATATCTGTGTATCTAACTTCCATATGAGCATCTTGCCACTCCCCATATAATATCAGAAAGAGGCGAAAGAGCGCTGAGAAAAGAAATAGATACTCGAAACTTATTGCTGGCATTGCAAACTTTTCTGTTCAGCACCTCGAATCATGCCGTGTTCTCCATCTATCTACTCAACTGATAACCTATGCATTCCAATGCAGCAGCACAAGAGAAGGACCAAATAACAAACACCACTGTCAACAACATTTTCATTAATGCCAAAAGATATGCAAAAGAAGTAAACAACTAGCCGGTTTTTCGCATAAAACTTGGATAGTGATAATGTAAAACCATGAATCACAGCCAGAGATTAGTTTATAACATAGAAGAAAGAATTGGCTTTGGTAGACATCAAAGCAAGAAACTATTCACTTAAAAAGATCCCCAAAATGCAAAACCAAATTAGTATATTCCACATTCCACAATTCCAATTCATTATTTTAAACGAGATTTTGGTTTAAACACAGATAAACTCTGACAGGACCCGGAAATCATAAATTAGGAAAAATAACAATGAACTGAACCATTTCCATGAGATCTAAAATTCTAAGCTCCCACAAACCAACAGGATAACCGCGGGATCCATTCAAAGAAAACAACGATTAATACCACACATAGATCGAGCAGAAATTACCAAACAGCTGTAGCTTGTAGGATACGAGGCCAACCAGCAACGAACCGCAACGAAGTGGAGAAGACGAGTGGGAGGAAGCCGATATAGTTTACGGGTCAGGTCTTCATAAAAGTGATCCGACCCATGAAGCAAAATTACCCGAAACCCGATCGATAAAATGGGTCGGGTCACTTGGGGGAATACCGCCGCCCTTGTTTGAAACTGCCGTCTGGTTCTTGTTTTGTTAACTAATTAGAAAATTAATTAATAAATTAATTACCATATTATAAAACGGAAATGGCGGAAGGGGAAAGCATTTTTCTGTCGACGTAGTCATGTCAGGTTCTCTGCAGCTCTCCCTAGAGATAGGAATCAGCAAGAACGATTGGCGGAGCAAGCGTTTGCGGGTAAAGTGTTTGTCTCCTGTTTCACCTATTTTAATTTCTCTGAGCTTTATGTAATTAGCGTTTTATTCCAATTTTTCTTTTGACTAATCTAGCAGCTGCATAATTCGAAAACAAGCGGCAAGCTATGCCTCTTGAGAAATAATCTGCCGTCAATTTCACTGGTATGCTTCTGGATTAATCGAATTTCCCATTTTTTTTTGAAACCCTAGGTCAGATAACTGTTCTTTAAAATGGAAAATTTCAGTTTGTCGTTTGCATTGATTTTTTCTTGAACTTTATTATTATTACTTTTCTCGAAGTTTCTTTATCGCTACGCTTCGTTCTAGGGGGTTTTGAAGTTGTATAATTCACGGGATTTTCTGATAATTGTGTGGTTGGAGGTTTACTTAGAATTTGATACTGCTATTTTCTTGACATTCATGCTTGTTTGTATACTAGAAATCGGTATATTCAACTTTAATATTATTGCTTTTCTCGAAGTTTCTTTATCGCCATGCTTGGGTTTTGAAGTTGTATAATTCACGGGATTTTCTGATAGTTTGTGTGGTTGGAGGTTTACTTAGAATTTGATACTGCTATTTTCTTGGCATTCATGCTTGTTTGTATACTAGAAATCGGTATATTCATTGAATGATTATCATAAGTTTGATTAAAACACTGCATGTGTGTTTTCTTACCATTTCTCTTATTGGGAGTTGTAGGCTTCGCTTTTCTTGACGTATCTCATCACTTTTTCTTAAATACGTTTTCAGAAACAGTATTCTTGGAGTTCAGGTTTTCCAAAGAGAATATGGCACAGGACAAGCACCAGTGTTTGTAAAAACCATCAGTTTAGATGTCATTGTTTTTTACAACCAGGCCCGGTTTTGGATCCTAACTATATAAAGAATACAGCTCAAACTTTAGCAAGGTAGTTACTCCTCTTTACTGGTTTGTGTTTGATTATTTTGACATGGCAGACTTTGAATACTTGTAACTGTTCCATACATGACTGATTAATAATGCAGCTGATCAATAATAGTTCTTAGCAATATGGCAAAGCATATGCTAATACATTCAGTATATAACTGTCAGGAGACTCGGTGCTTCTTAAAAGAACCCTTTTTTCTACAAAGGATTTGTTAAAAAAACATTTAGGTCTACCATTTCGTCACCAAGAAGCTTGTGAATTTATAATAAAATAACTTTTGTTGCATTGCCTTTAGTTTCTGCATTTGGTGATTTTCTTTATGATGAGTTTGGACTTTGCAGATCTTTTAATTCAATTCAAGGGAATCCTGTTGTAATAAAATTGGCTTCAGCACTTGGCATTGTTATCTTTGCAATTTGGGGACTTGGTCCTGTTGTGAAGATAAGCAGGAATATTCTTTTGCAAGTATGTGCACTGTACCATTCTAATGGTCTTCCTACTTAAGTCCTTCGGGAATTATGTTGTCAATTCATTATTTCCAAAGGGACTATCTGAAATCAACGAAAGGTCTTTCAGTCGCATTCTAATTTGAGGTACTCCATAATTAACACCTTGCAGAAGAATGATGGGAACTGGAAAAGAAGTTGCGCATATCTGGTAGCAACATCCTATATTCAACCTTTACTACTGTGGATGGGTGCAATCATTATCTGCAGGTTAGTCATGTATGATTGAATGAATGGGAAATCACATAATTCTTAAAATTTACTGAAAGTAAGTGTCTTACAGAACGTTGGACCCAATGTCCCTTCCCACAGAAGGTGGTCAAATTGTTAAACAAAGGCTCCTAACTTTTGTGAGATCATTGTCGACACTGCTGGCATTCGCATATTGTTTGTTAAGGTAAGTATACTTGTCTCTTTATTGGTGTAACCACGTAAGGTTTTCATTTGCATTATGTTAATACTAGCATGAGGTTAGTTTGATATATTTATTTCCAGAAAGCAGCTGGCATCTGGATCTATCCCAATTAGTTATTTTATATTTTAATGTTCTCCCTTATTTTTTTCTTCTTCTTTTTCCGTGCTGGAAGATGCATCATTTGAGAGTTCCATCTAGTGATACCCATTTGTTTGCTACCTTAAGGTGCATCTTTGGAGTTATCCATCATATGCTATCATAATGTGTTGTCACTTATTCGGAGAAGGTAATCTGGCTGGCTGCATTATCTTGAATAGCTGCCAGGCTGATGGCTAATAAACCCATGATTTTGTGTAATTTGATGAATGTAGTTAGTAAATGATGTTAGCTCCTTTGTTTCGTTTTCTTGTTAAGAACCATCTAAATTGATCTTCATGACACATCAAGGTTCTATATACCCAGCAACTGCATGTCTTGTTTCATGCATTGCCATATTCTCCAACCAGAAGTAGATGTTATGTATGCTATACTGATGTAAACTTATATAGCATATCTGGATTAACAAAGTTTTCTTGATTTTTATGCAGTGTCATACAACAACTGCAAACACACTTGATGGTGACTTATGGATCCAGTGATGCTAGAAATGTATGTTCCAACACTTTGTTTCCTTAAGCTGATGTTAGATATAAAATCTAGTTAGTGAAGTATTTTGACTATGACCTTGAATATTGTGCCAGATTTTGCCTCCCAACTACTAAATCACCATGCATCCTAGTGACTGCCATGTAAATAGGTCTAATATCTGAGTTTATATAACTCATAAAATTATTAATGGCTTGAAGGTTGTGATTCAAAGCCTAGAACAAACTTGGAGAAAACATGCAAAACACAAGAAAGGAAACTATTGACTATCATCTGTTTAGAATACTGAGCTTGTTCCGTCAAATATTGTTGACGCAACTATAAATAGCACTCAGTGTCTTTTATGGCTTTTTAACAGATGGGTTTTCAATTTGCTACGAAAGGTGTGTACACAGTTGTGTGGATTGCAGCTGTATCATTGTTTATGGAGCTTTTAGGTTTCTCAACCCAAAGATGGCTCACTGCTGGAGGGCTTGGAACAGTCTTGCTCACACTAGCTGGACGTGAGGTGTAAATAAAATATATAATGCCAACATCTAAATATTTTTCTATATTTTACATTTTTTCCACCTTTCTTAAGAATCATTTACTGCTGATTTTAACTCCTTATAATCCTTTTTGTTATTATTTTCAGATTTTCACAAATTTCCTGTCAAGTGCAATGATTCATGCCACCCGCCCTTTTATTATTAACGAGTGGATTCAAACCAAGATTGAAGGGTATGAAGTGTCTGGGACTGTTGAGGTTCGTATCGGGTCTCTTTCAACTTTAACTACTAAACTGGTAGCTAGTAATGGGCACTGTCGAAACAGTTCGGAAAAGTAGGTTGCAGGTATGCGTACTTAGTATTGCTAAGCGATCAGGATCATAATTTAGGTCTTGCTGACTCTTTTCACTGTGAATTAGTTCTGAATTGTGTATGCATCTATGTTTTTATCAGCATTTGCTCTTATTAGTGTTCGCCCATCATTTGCAGTCTGTAGGATGGTGGGGACCGGCAATAATAAGAGGTGAAGACCGTGAAGCTGTTCATATTCCAAGCCACAAGTTCACTATGAATGTTGTTAGGAATCTCAGTCAGAAAACACATTGGCGAATAAAAAGCTACATAGCCATCAATCACTTAGATGTTCGCAAAATTAACGTGCGTCTCACTAATATACTACTTAAAGAAGTTGGAATTAAGTAAACCAGTTTTTTCTTACACAATTCTTCATATATTTTTGCTGCTCCTCTGTGCAGAACATTGTTGCTGACATGCGCAAAGTCCTGGCAAAGAATCCTCAGGTGGAACACAAGAAGTTGCATAGAAGAGTGTTCTTCGAGAGTATTAATCCCGAAAATCAGGCCCTCACGGTAAGACTTGCAAAATATGTTCATATCAAGATTAAATCTAGTTTTGAATGACACTTTTACTTTTACCTTTTATACTATGTCAGATTACCTTTGTATGTCGTTTTTAATATGATATCAATTTGGCATATGGAAATGTTATACAAGAAGTTTTTAGTGAGTGAAGTTATAGATTATATGTTTTCTTGCACACCAATAAAGGTGAGACTAAGAATGCACATGTTATATGCACACCAATCTAGTTTTCTTGCACATGTTATACTAAAAAGGCCCTTCTTATTTACAAACCTAATGATCAAGGTGAAATTGTCATTGTAATCCTGCTGTATGTAATATAATACCCCACTCGCTCAATGGACGGAATGTGAGTTATTTTGTAGTATGTTTTTTGTAGAGAAGCTATCCTGTCTTCTGAATGTGATTTTTTTTTGCAAGGTTTGATTTGAAATTTATTACTTGAGACTGATATTCCATGATTGCCTCAATTTATAGATATCCAATGCTGAAATTATATGTTATTTTTATTTAATTTTATGTAATCTGTTTCAATTTATGCAGATATTGATTTCCTGCTTCGTGAAGACCTCGCACATGGAAGAATATTTGTGTGTAAAGGTAAGCGCTCCATTTTGGTACTAATTCTCTCTTTAAATTAACAACACATTCAATGAGCAAATTCACACCAAGAAATTTAGACAAGGTAAAAAAACATGTAGCAATGATGCTAATCAGTTCAACGAGAATCTTCCAAGAATTTTTACACATTATTTTTTCATTCGAACATTTTTCTGCTTCTACAGATTTTACTTATCGATTTGCTGCGTACCATTTATACTCTCGCTACATACTTCATGCTTGTTTCTATGTACTGCAAATTGTATCATCCTTTTTTGCTTCAAGAATTCTATCGTTTGTGTTTTTATTGTTGTTTGGAGAACAGGAAGCAATTTTGCTTGATCTTCTCAGAGTTGTTAAGCATCACCAAGCCCGACTAGCCACTCCTATCCGAACAGTTCAGAAAATATTAAATGACACAGAGGTGGACAATGTGCCATTTTCAGATTCTATGTATGACCAGGGGGCGGCGTCGAGCCGTCCTCTTCTACTGATGGAGCCAATCGCTGTTAAAGCCAATGGAGAAGAGAAAACCAAAAGTCAAAGCCGACCGGTGCGTGCAGCTGGTGAAGAAGACAACAAGACTCCCACAAAGTCACCACCACCAGATAATACAGTGAAGGAGATCCAAACACCAGATGCCAAAGTGGAATCCGAGAAAACGGGGGTGTCCAAAATCAAGACAGTGGAGGATTATAAGGTAGCTGCTAAATCTTCTTCATCTCCCGCTCAGTTGTCCAAAATCAAGACAGTGGAGGATTATATAGTAGCTGCTGAATCTTCTTCATCTCCCGCTCAGTTGTCCAAAATCAAGACAGTGGAGGATTATATAGTAGCTGCTGAATTTTCATCATCTACCGAGCTCGGCAACAGCCCCAAAACAGTTGAAAAGGTCGAAGTAGAGTCCATCGAAGAATCATGTTCGAATGTCGGCGTTGCTTCTGGCCCAACCCAGAGTCCTTTCGACAGCAAGAATTCACAAAAGGCTGTCGAAGAAACTGCTACCCAAACAGCTGCATCCTCACCCGACTCAGCAGTCAGAAGATCTACTAACACCTCTTCTGCTTCTTCTCACCCCAAACAGGACGGAAAACAATCAACGGCGATGGGAAGCAAACCTTCTCTTGAAGAGAATATAGTTCTTGGTGTCGCTTTGGAGGGATCAAAGCGAACTCTACCTATCGACGACGAAGAGACCACACTAGCCATCAAGGAAGAAATCGAAGAAGACGGCCACATTGCGAAGCAGCAGTAGTAGCAACAGCCAAGCAGTGGCCAGAAAGGAAAAGGGGAAAAAGTGACGGTAAGAGGTCGTCGAATAGGAGCTTCTTGACTTAGCTATTAGAACAAAGTTGAAGGCATTGTTGAAGATGATTGTGTGCAGATGTAGATATGATTCATTCATGTGTAATTGAAGGAAAAGGTATGTTCTTCACGATCCTTTCTACATACATATTCAGAATTGTTTACGTGATTTTGTTGCATTACACAGCTTGCTTGATGAGGACTTTGTTTGGTCACATGATCATCGATTTGCTGGTTCGTGTAATAAAATGTTTTACCAGCTTGCTGGAAAATGTCTCCTTTAGCTATGCTGTTGGATGAGTCCTGCAGAAATTGCTGCATCCCTTGTCAGACACAAAGGTTTTGTTCTTTTTAGCAGCTCCAATTTTTTATAAATATTATTAAAAAAATATAATATATATATATATTAATAATTCAATACAATATACTCCCTTCATCTCCATCACGTTTTAAGGCTTATTTAGAGAGTTGATTTTTAAATATTAATTATTATATAAAAAATAGTATAATGTATGAAAAAATTATAAAAATACTTTCAATTAATGTCTTGTAATATTAATAGAAGAAAATTTGTACAAAAAATTATACAAATATAAAGATATTTTTCTCAAATACAATGAAGCAAAAAGTTGAAGTAAATATTATTTTTTATATTACTAACATATTTTTTAATATTAATATAAAAAAATACATAATAACACAAAGTGAACATCTCATATAGCTGAAATTTTCCTCGTGTGGAAGATGATTTATTATCTATATTTTGTCTATATAATATATACACTTCGGGTGTGTTTGTTTGGGGGACTGGATTTAATTTTCACTATTTATTCCAATTTTTTTCCCTAAAAAACGTCAAATCAAAAATTTATTTTTCATTTTTTATATCATACTAAAAATCAATTTTCATTCAAAATATCACATCAACATCTATTTATATTACATCGTACAACTATTTAAATTCAAAATTTTTACTATTCAAATCTCATCTCAAAATTCAAATCCCCGATTAAACACACCCGAATTCATCAAGTGAATGGAGACATAACTATTCACATTTAAATTATAAGTGTGTGGAATGGATTTATTGTGTACGGTAAAACAAAATAAAATGATTATAAATATTCAATGAAGTTACATAAATTAGGTTGTAGAGTATTTATTTTGTGGACGGTAAAACAAAATAAATGATTGAAGTTACATAAATTAGCTTGTAGACTCTATTATATATTAATTCATGTATGTAGAGTACCTTAAGATTTGTTTACTTTTGGTTTTCAAATAAAAATTTACACTATTCATTCCACGTGATTTCAATAATAATTTATTATTATTATTATTATTATTATTATTATTATTATTATTATTTTATAAAATATCACGTTAAAAGGGCTATTAAATCAAATTTAAATTAAAAATTGAATTTCAAACCTAAAATAAATGTACCCTTGCATTTTAACTTAATTTTACTTGTGATTTGATTTATATATATATATATATATATATTGTTAGAGAAAGCATTGGGGTATGTATTTGGTTGTGATTTCAAATCTAATATTAATTTTATATTTTTATTTACTTTATATGATTTTTAATATAAAAAAATTAGTAAAATATCACATCAAAATATTATTTTAAACAAAAATTTAAATCAACACATCATTTCTAATCAATTTCAAACTATAGCAAATTCTTTTTTTATAAGAAATTACATGGTTTTTTGGTTACTTTTAAATATATATTTTTTCATTGCTAATTTATAAGATATTTTTTCCTATAAAACACCATCTAAAATATTTATTCTTTATTTTTTTATAGTATTGCATTTAAAATAAATTTTCATTCAAATATTAAATTAAACACCTATTTATATCATATTAAATAAAGTGTTTTGTACTTTATTATTTCTTTGAATTTGAATTAAATAATATTTTGATATGATATTAATATTATTTTTTTAATAAAAACTTGTAAATAATTAATTATTAAAAATTTGAGATAAAATACAAAATAATCACACCTTAACTATATTTTCAAAATATTAAAACATAACCACACAATAATTATATAACAAAAAATACTAAAATCAAAATCCAAGTAGTATCCAATTATAGGGATGGCATACGGTACCGTACCGAAAATACCGGTCAACACCGATATCGTATCGATTTCGGTATAACTAAAATACATACCGGTACCGTACCAAAAGTTTCAATATACTGAATTTCGGTATACCAAAATTTTCGGTACGGTAACGGTATATATCGATTATACCGAAAATATAATTGTAAATTTCAAAATAATTAAAAAAATTAATAAATATCACTATTCTCCACCACAAAAATATTATGAAAAAACCAATAAATTTTCAATAGTTTACATATTTTTTTGTTATAATAAAATATTAATAATTATTATTTATATTAATAATTAAATTGTTTAATAAAAATAATATCAGTACGGTATCATACCGAAATACCGAACTTTTTGAAAATATATACCGATACCGTACCGAAAACTTCGGTACGATATCCATATTGTACCGAAACTTTCGGTATACTGAATTTTTCGATATTTTCGACACATAAGTCGGTATTTCGATATGTTCGATAAATTTATCCTATCCCTATCCAAGTACTTGTGAAATACAATTCTAACACAATTATCAACTAGCCAAAAGTTTGCCCAATAAAAATATCACATTTGCCCATGCTACAATGCATCCATATGCATTATATATAGTGTAGAAACAAATTTGTTACTTCTTTTTTTGTTAATTCTTGTATTTTTATTATTTATTAGATAATCTAAATATAATGTTTTGTATAAAAATAATATATAGTTTATATATATATATATATATCAAGAGAAACGAAATTACATAAATACATTTAAAAACTTATTTTTGTTGAAATAGTCATTCAGAGTATCTGAATTCTTTCCTTAGAATATCTGATGAAAATATTATTTAAAGGTTGTTTAGACAATATACAAAGTTTGTGTATGTATTTTGGGAAAAAAAAAATTATAAATAATTTGAAATCAGACTATTGTTAATTTTGATTTTTTTTAAAAAAATGTTACAAACTCTTTAAAAATGGAAACTATAATGCAAAACATAAACACAAAAAACACTTCCAATAATCCCTTCCGATGCGTTCTTTTGAGGGTTTGGATTTTGTGTTTAAAATTTGAATAAAAAAAATTTTAAATTAAAATAATTATATAATGTACTATAAATAACTATTGATGTAACGTTTTCAATATAAAATTAATTTATAATATAATATAAAAAATGTTTGATTTATATCTTTAGAAAAAAAAGGGGTAAATAGTATTCCTTTCATTCCACTTCCTTAATCTCATTTAATTTTTTTTTTAATTTTTAATTAAGTTAATAAATTATTTTTATCTTAATTTATAATAATTTATATTATAAAATAATAATTTTCATGTGTCTACGGTAATAAAAAAATGCAATGTGAGACGAAATCCTAAGAAAAAAAAGTACGTAATAGTAAGTTAGCAAAATTAATGTGATATGACTTTAGGTTAAAAGTATTTAATAAACTTAATGTGATATGACTTTGGGTAGAAATATTTAATAAAGTTAATGTGATATAATTTTTTTAGGTTCAAGATATTTTTTGGGGTCTGTTGTAAGAGTTATATTTTTTTTTTTTACTGTATTGATTTTTAATATTAATTATTATATCAAAATATATAAATTAAAAAAAATGACTAAAATATTTATATTAATGTTTTATAATATTAATATAATAATATTTGTATAAAAAATATATAAATATAAAAATATTTTTAATATTATAAATATAACTTTTAAAGGTGAACAAATATAATATTTAATAATATTAATGTGATACTCCCTCTGTCCACAAACTAATGTCCTACTTTTCTATTTGGAACGTTCAACAACTATTGTCATATTTTCTTTTTTAAACATAAATTTTATATTTTTACCCTTTATTCATTTATTATTTTTAATTTCTACCATACAATTAAGGGCAAATTTATCAATTTATAAAAAAAAACAATTACCTAAAAAAACAGTGCAAATATACTTTACGATAATAGAAATTGGACAGAGAAAGTATGACTTTTTAGCTTAAAACTACTTAAATAGTATAAAATTATAAATGTATAAAGCATCTATTTTCTTTATAATGGTTGCGATAACTTAATATTTAAAATTTTTTCACAATTTATAATATAAGAAATCCTTATTTTTAAGAACATTTACATGAAAAAAAAAAAAATAAAAAAAAATAGAATTATCATATTGTTCGTTCGTGGTTATATCGAATTCGTGTCGGTGATATTTGTGACGGCGCCGCCTCTCGCTGACCAAATTTGGACATTTGCTCACCTAACATTTTTGTCGTTTTCGAGAATGAGGGGATAAATTTAAATTTCAAATATATATTTATACACTATTGATGCTAAAAGAAAGAAGGGTATATGGAGATAAATACTCTGTCCACTCACAATATTTATATTTACTTCTCACAATATTTATATTTACTTTTGGCACGATATTTAAAAAATAATAGTATTTTAATTATAATAAATAATTAAAAGTAGTATAATGATATTTTTGTCTTTTTTTTTATGTAAAAGTAATGATGTGATGTAAAGTAACAGTATTTGTAATATTGACTTTGTAATTGGACATTCCAAAATAAAAATATGTAAATATTGTAAGTGGACAAATGAAGTATTATTTTTATATTTTTTATATAATTTTTTATATTTAACATAAAAATATTTTATTTTCAACTATTTCACTAAAATAAATACGCTTATGCATAGAAAGGGTGACTAGGAATTAATTTTTGTTTGTGTTTTATTGTTTCCAAAAAGTATCTTAGGAATAATTTACATTTTAATTAAGAAAAATTATTAGGCATAATATTCTAAGTTAGTTATTTTTAATAAAAACAATGCTCCTCATGTTATAAGAATTTTATTTTTTATTTCTCTCTCATTAAAAAATTAAATATTTGTTCTTTTAAGTAAAATATTATACTCTACTACTTTTTAATATTTTTAATTCGTATTTTTATATTTATTAAAAAAACCAAAAATATACACCATGTTAAAATATTAGTCCAAATCAAATAGTTTTATTTTTATGTGAAATATTAGCATTATATTGGGATATAGTAGGAATAAACTAGAAATAACTAAAATAACCTTATTAGTATGTGTGATACAAAGGTAATGATATTTGTGTAATATATTGTAAGTTGTAAGGGTATTTGTAATAATAGATAGATAGTACAATTACTAAAAAAGAAAATGAATACTTTGTTATGGGACGGACTACAGTGAAAAATGAATACTTTGTTATGGGTAGGAAAAAGTATAAAAAAAAATATTTTTTTTATAAAAAAAAAAAGTATACATATTATATATAAAATTCTATTTATATAATGATTATTATAATAGATTTTATATAATAAATTAAATAATTTTAAAATTATGGTTAAATAATATAATATCCATCCAAATAATACACCAAATTAACAAAGAAGAATTCCATTGCATGGTGATATGCCCTTAAAAGTCATCCCACAAAACATATTTCCTTATTTTGGGTTTCTTTTTTTTTTTTTTTGGTAATTTTAAACTGAAATTAAGACTATTTATTATTCACAATTTTTAATAAAAATATATTATTTTATCTTGTAAAATATCATATTAAAACATTAATTGAACAAAAAATTTAAATCAATCTTTCATTTTTAAATAATTTTAAATTACAATCAAACAAATTTTTTTTTTATTCGAAAAATTTCAAATATATTCTTGAAATTTAACGTTGTTTTAACCAACAAAAGAACACATTGGTTTATACACATTGTTCAATTTTGGAAAACACATCTTCCAAATAGATACAGATTCCTTAAAAAAACTTAATATATTACGTACATTTATTTTTTTATATTACTTATACAATTGTTTATATCTCATATAAAAAAAAAAATCTCGTCAAATCAAAATTGATAAAAAAGATATATATAAAGTTATACTATTTTTAAATCAAAGTTACCTTCTTTTTTTTATATATAAAATATAATATTCAATAATTTCTTATTTCAAAAATATTAAAAAAATCCAAACATAAATACAAAACAAAATAATAGAATAATTTTTTATTTTTATTTTTTAATTGAACTCCTTATTTTCCTAATAAAGACAAAAGCCTCAAAAGCATAAAAACCCTAAATTATCACATTCTTAAACTTGATCATATCAATTACACGGGAATGATTGTTGTGTTCGGAGAAAATGTAACGTATGTAGATAAATCACGAAGACAATATATATTGTGTGAAATAAAATGATGTGTTTTTTCTTATTTATACTTGTAGGTATATTATTTATAAGTGTATTATATTTTAAACTCAGTATGCACAATGTGAGACTATGTCATATATTATTAATTTATTTAATGTATTTGTATTATATTAATATAAATAATGTGTGATCTGTAATAATATTACGTAATATCTACTAATATACAATATATAGTCAATATTATACTGAATTTTAAAATTCAACACAATAACAATCGTTCAATTATACGCATTACATTTCTAATAAAAATGTATTGTGTTAAATCAAAATTATATATTGACAATTTGACTTGTACGAACAATTGTCACCTAGTCTCAATTCATATTATATTATACTTCTTTCGTCCACCTCTACTGATCACATTTACATTATATTAATATTAAAAATATTATTATATTTTTATAATTTTTTTTTTACAAATATCCTTTTATTAATATTACAAGATACTATAATAGAAGTATTTTTGTAATTTTCTTTTTAAAATTTGTATTATTTTAATATAATAATTAATATTCAAATATCAAAACACAAAAAGTAAACGAGACCTCAAAACCGGACAAAGGCAGTATTATAGCTAATCGTGTATTGTCTGTCGGTATATTGTGTACTTCATAACTAATGTGCTTATAAATTGAGCCAAGAACCATTGCAGAAGCTGAAGAAAAAACCTCCATGGAAATCCAATGGCTACTCCTTTGCCAATCTCTCTTTTATTTCTTCATCCTCTACTTCTTGTTCAGACAGTTCTGGACATCTGATCATCACAACCTCCCTCCAGGTCCCCGGAAACTTCCCCTCATCGGAAACCTGCACCACCTCTCCGGCGCCCTGCCGCACCACGCCCTCCGAGCCCTCGCCCGCAAACATGGACCCCTCATGTCCCTAAAGCTCGGCGAGCTCCGTACAGTCGTCGTCTCGTCTTCCCAATTAGCCGAGCAGATCACACGAACCAATGACGCCGCGTTCGCCGGCCGCGTCGAGCTCATGCTGCCGAGAATCGTTCTGTACAACTCGTCGGACATGGCGTCGGCGCAGTACGGCGAGTACTGGAGGACAATGCGGAAGCTCTGCATTTTGGAGTTTTTGAATCACCGGAAAATTCGAGGGTTCTTCGGACTTATGCAGACCGAAGTGCTCCGCATGGTGGATCGATTGAACGCCGAGTCGTCGGCGGGGGACCCGGTTAATGTCACCGAGAAGATTTTGTCCGTCGAATGCGGGATCATCTGCCGAGCCACGGTGGGGCGGGTTTGGACGAAGGATCAAGAAACGTCATTGATTCGGATTATTAAAGAAGCCGTGGCGATCGCTGGCGTTTTCAATTTTGTCGACGTGTTCCCGTCGATGAAGCTTCTCCATTTCGTGTCGGTGGGTTCGAGACGGAAGCTGGAGAGGATGCACGAGAGGATTGACGCCGTTCTTGAAGAAATTATCGAACATCACCGAGATAAGAAAATGTGCGTCAATGGCGACGACGTAGAGGAAGACATGATCGACATTTTCTTGCGGGCGAGGGCGAGCAAGCGTCTTCGCATCCCGATAACTCGGGACAACATCAAAGCCAACATCTTTGTAAGGATTTCCATATTAAATGACCATCTCACCTAAAAGTCTAATTATGTTCCTTGTCGTAAACTCACAGGAAATGTTCATAGCCGGGATCGAGACATCGTCGCTGGTGATCGAATGGGGAATGTCCGAAATGATAAAGAACCCGCGAGTTCTGCGTAAGGCGCAACAAGAAGTCAGGCGAGTTCTCGACGGGAAGGAAATATTCGAACAAATGGACATCGAAAAGCTTAGTTACCTGAAAACGGTGATCAAAGAGACGCTTCGATTGCATCCTCCCGGTCCGCTCCTCTGCCCTAGACGTTGCCGGGAGCAATCGAGGATCGACGGATACGACATCCCGGTGAACACGATAGTCATGATCAATGTTTGGGCTATAGGAAGGGATCCCGACATTTGGCTCGACCCGGAGAAATTCATACCCGAAAGATTCGAGCACGCTGACATCGACTACAAAGGGAATCATTTCGAGCTTATACCGTTCGGCGCCGGGAGAAGAATTTGTCCCGGAATATCATTCGGCATCGCCGGCGTCGAGCTAAGCCTCGCCCATTTGTTGTACCACTTCGATTGGGGAGTTCCCGACGACGCCCCCCCGGAGGATTTGGACATGACGGAGAACTTCGGGGCGTCAGCGGGACGGAAGAACAATCTGTGCCTGATTGCTACTCGCCGAGGCGAATCCATTCGATGATTTGGTTCAAATAATGGTTATCGATTATCGAACTTAAATCCCAAACAATGTAGAGCATATTATACAATATACGGTTCGATACAAAACTACCTACGCGTAAAATTCGACGAATCTTCATCTGTTCTTGCGAGAAAACCTGTCGGAGAGATTGGCAAGAATGAATCCTGCAAAGACCTGAAGAACATCGAAAGTTATCGAACGATCCAACGGAAAAACTTACTCGAAAAAAGAAGAATCGAGAGAGACGGCACCTGAACGCAGCCGAGGATGTAAATTGCGGAGTAATGACGACCGTGGACGAACATGTCTGCGACCATTGCTAGGGGGATCGTTAGCGACATCCCGAGCGTAGCGACCAACGGAGTTGTCCATACGACGGACATCGCCCTGTCAGAACAAGCGCGTCGTGTTACACCATGAGTCAACTGATTCGATTCCGTGACCTCAATATGCAGACATTAAACATTTCTTACCAGACGTAATCCGAAAGAACGCTTCCAACGAAGCCATTGAGCAGAACAACTTCGGTAACAGACGATGAACTTGGAAGCTTGAATGAAGGCTCAATCCCGACGGCATTTAGAGGCCATGCTAAAACAAAAAATACATCACAAAAATAAAATCCGATTCACGACATTGTCGAATCGTACGGAGTAAAATACAGCAAGCAAATGATTACTTACCGAGCCACCAGAGACCGAGTAATGTAAAGAGTCCAATATATCCGAAAAACTTCTGCACGTCGACCTTGTCTCCTTCTGATCCGGCCGATCGTTTGAGAAGAACTGCCGGATTACAACAACGATCAAAAATCGAATCTTCGGGTAAAGTAACAGAGCATCTCCATTGATTTCACAGAAGAATACCTGTGAATAAGCCGTAAAATACGGCAGAAAGCAGCCCAAAGACGTCTCCGATGATGGAATGGCTTCTCGTCCTTCACAACACGATGGATATCGAAGAATCGAGTTATATTATGGCATATAAATGAGATGATAAAATTATGCGGTGGACTTACTCGGAGGCGCTAAGAACTTCATCGGGAGCCCATGTTTTTCCAACGGTAGTCAATGCTACGCCGGCCATGCTGATCAAAACAGCTGCGATCTTTGCAGCATTCACCGTCTCCCGTCCGATTAGGGCTCCGAAAATCAGCGTGAACAGCCCCGAAGTTGAAGTCAGGACAGTCGTGCTCGCCACGCTCGTGTATGCCAGAGCAGAGTTCGATAAATACTGCACAAGTAGAAGATCTACGTATCATCGCAAAGCCCAAATTCATCGGCATATTCATTGCGCAAGATTGAATCTTGTTATGACGGATTAGATTTAATGATCGAATAACAAACAGCAAATGTAAAGACGACATAAATTTACGTGGTTCACCAAAAACGCGTTGACTACATCCACGGACAAGAACGGAGAACAGATTTTATTCACCAATACTGCATACCGTCAGCCGGGGCTTGACCCGACCGGGCAGCAAGATGCCCGTGAAAACTCAACGGAGTGGTAAACTAGATTCAAAGCATATCAACAAATCTTTATGTGCAATTTACTTACAAAGGCGCCTAAATACGAAGAAACTAGAAGCTCCTATCTACCTCGGTTAAAAACCATATTACCATATCATCGGAAATCCCAAAGTCATCGACATATTGATCGCGCAAGATTGAATCTTTAAGTGCAATTTACTTACAAATGCCTCTAAATACGAAGAAAATAGAAGCTCCTCGCTACCTTGGTTAAAAACCATATTACCATATCATTCGTCGACATATTGTAAGCACATTATCCACAAAGATGTCCAAACACGAAAAACACTAGAGTCGTCATAGTACCTCGGTGATAAACCATATCGGGGCAAGATAAAGGCTACATTTGATCACTTCGGATGTGCTGTCCCGACATTCATCTTCAACAATCATGAACTCGTCTCCGGGGCTCAACAATGGCACCCCGGCTTCGGTTTCACTTAAACTTACATCTGTCATAAAATAGTTCTTGAGTGCCACTTCCGGATCCTCCCCGGCCCCGGCGACTTTCCGGCGAAAATCTAGCCGGCCTAATGGCCATGAAACTACACCATTGCTACCATGAATCCTTTTAATCCAACTACTGTCCCAAAGCTTATACAACAAATCTCTACAAAATGCTATCGGGATATAAACTACCATTAGAGATATCCACAAATATGTAAGAGCAAAAGGCTGCCTGTATTCCGTGAAAATTTTCTGCACAAATCAAACTTTGTCAATTTTCTTGCAGAGATCACATCCCTTGTAATAATAAAACCCTAATTTTGCCCTAAATCGAAAATCAAACGTTGCAGAAATCGAAGAACTAACCTGTGTGACCTCTGCAGCTGTGACCCATATCAAGACAAAAGCCCCGATCATCCCCAGCCCTGCTCTGTACCTCCAACCCATCATCCAAGAAATCGATCAAAATCCAGCCAAGAACAAGATTTTTTTTTTAGAAGAAGAAAGAAAGGATTAGAGGCCTGCGATAAGAAAGAATATTATTCAACACCCGATCGACGTTCTGGAAGGGGCGTTGAATTTTGGCTCGTTTCCATCGAAAGTTGATTGTTTTTTGCGCAAGTTGCATTTCCAAGAAATGTGAAAGTATCGCTTGAGTTGAATGTTTCTTCATCTTTCTTTTTGCAAAACGAACACGTGCGAGTTAAAAAAACAAAAAACAAGAAAACTATATGCCTTTTAGTTCTAATTCTGTAAGAAGATTACGACTAGAATTCCGTTGACTGCGTAAGAATGTTAGATAAGTAGTCTTAAAATAATTATTATTATTATACTTTTTTACTTAAAATAATCATCGTTGCAGCTGCTGTGACGATGATTCCTAGTTTCCTACGGCTGTATATCAGGGTGTTTTAATTGTCGACGGTTTTTGGTATTTCGGATTTGAAAAAACAAAAAGAGCTAAAATTATTTATTATTTATTATTTTAATTTAATATAAAAACTAAAATTTTAGATTAATTTAATTTTTTAAAAATTTATCGTGTTCGAGTCTAGAGTTTCGGATCTTCAAGTCAAATTTCAGATTCGAGTGACCTAAAACTAATTTTGTGTTACCCATTGCTCGTTGCACGACCCAACACGAACACAGCCTAAAAGCACAGTTGATACCCATATAAAATTTTCAAGAAATTGGAAAGTAAATTATAGTTGTCTGTGGGGGGCACAAAATAAATTGGTTCAAAATTTATTGTCAGTCTTCTAAAACCATCAATCTATCAAAATGAATCATCTTCGAGGATGGCTTAACACGAGGAGTTATGGCAAAAACCTCATACTTTCCCAAGGTATTCCCAGAAAGAACATTCTCTCAACTCTCAAGATAATTTACAGTTTTGATCAAGCCGGGCAATACTGAGGTACGAGGTTTCGTTGTCGCTGCCGGACCAATTCGTCAAGGTCGTGGACAATCTTGAACACGGCGTCGGGTCTGGCCAGCCGCAGCGCGTTCTGGGACATTGCGATCAGCTCGTGTTGCTTCGGGCCAAACCATTCGGAAACAATGTTCGCTATCTCTTTCGGGGACTTTGAGAACTTCCCGCATCCATTTTTTACGACGTATGGGACATTCCCAGCTTCCTAAGAATTCGAAACAACAGAATTGCTGTCTGAACTGGAAATGTATTTTGCTTACAGGCAAAATATATGCAAGGAAATTCGGATACGGTGATTACCTGTCCGGCAATGTAATCGTTTAGGATTATGGGTAGCCCTCGAATCATAGCCTCTGCAATTGTTCCGGGTCCAGCCTGCAGAAACACATAATTATCGAATGTGAGACGGTGATGATTGGTTATTTCCACAACTTACGACAGAAAGATTTAAAAATAACTCTACCTTAGTGATTACACAATCGCAAGCGCCCATCGCATCCTCCATTTTGGTGACGAAACCCTTCACCTATAATTCAAGAACGGGAAAAAATGAATTTTAAAGTTTAATATCGACTTCACCAACCGTAGCTTTTTTCAGAAAAAATCACATCAAATACCCAAATTTAAATGGAGTCTTGGAAATATTACCTCGACAGGGATTTTCCAGTCGACCAACTTCAATTTGTTGACTAGCTTTTTATTTCGGCCACATATCACAAGAATCTGACCGATTGGCTCTCCATGAATTTCATCATAAAGCGCGCCTGCAAGTGCTCTAGCAGTGGCCTCGATTGGGCCCATGCCTTCGCCACCACCCATTAACAAGACGGCAGGCAAGAGTTCATCCATTCCGAGTTCCTTCCTCAATACATCCTACAATATTCAAGAATTGCAGCTCGATATCAACATCCGTGTCTCATTCAAAATGTCTCAAAATGATCAAAAATATGGATTCGAAAAAATCTCCGAATGATAAATATAGACAACACGACAGTCATGTTTGTGAATCAGATCCTCTGGCATACGAAATAGTACTTCACTTCTATCCTCTATCACAAGTCAAGCGCAACAATCTATTTATATTACTTCAATATTTCGAGACAAGTATTAAACTAGTAAGCAAGACCATGAATCCTTTGATAATGGAAGCTCATAATATCTATCGAGTTTTCTGCCATCACTTGTAGCATTCATGCTATTTTCTAGTTAAGCAATTGTGAGATCAAACAAAGCTATCCTTCATGAAAGTGCACAAACACTTGACAATGAACATATGTAATAAAATAAATAAAAAAAAAAGAAAAAAAAACCTTGGGGCGAACGGGCTTCACAAATGATGGCCTCACGGGAAGGCCAAAGACTTTAATCTGAGAACGCTGAAGACCAGCTCTCAGCGCTCGTTTCGACACCTCTTCCGATGGGCAGTAACATCTTGTCACGAGTTTGTGAAACCTACCACGTGACAACAAGCCAATAAATCAACTTTGTATCTATTTCATAGCACACTTAAATTAAACAAAATCGCCGCTACTCATACCATGTTGGATGACAAGTGGACAGGTCGGTAATTACTGTCGTGAAAACAATCTTCTTCAGTAGACCTTTGGACCTCAAAATACGAAGCGGAACATGCTGCATCAGAGGGTGTACACTGATGATAATATCTGGCTGGTATTTCATCAATCCTTTAGCAACCTCACTGAAGAACAAGAGGAAGATTTACACAAGAATCCTAAATCGAAACAGATTAAAATACTACGAGTGCAACACACCATACACAAAAAGAAAAAATAACAGAACTTTTAACCATCTAGAGCTCAGACACCATAAATTACATCCACATACTAGTTACACTAAATCTACAGATTTCGACCTAATTGCCATCCATTACAGGAAAAGTTACTAATTATTGAAGCAGGATGGCGACAATAGCTTTATCAGAGTTGCAAGGAATGACAATCTAAACCAGCTGATATTCGAAACTAAGCTACATTCTCCCACTAAAACTGCAAAGTTTCCCTTAGATAAGTTCGAGACCGACTCACCGAGCAATAAAAGTTGAAGTGGCAGCAAAATTAGTTCCGTGAACGACGCGAGGGGCCGAAGCATAATAAGTCATTTTCCATAGAGTGCCATGTTTCACAAGGAAATTATAGCTCTTTGGTAGTTGATTAAATGGCCAGGGAGTATGATCTGTCCACAAATCAGTGATAAAAACCTGTAAAAGAAACTCTCTACTGCTGAGAACAAATTCAACAATCACACTAAATTTTGCACAAATCCTGATCCAACAAAACTTTGCAATTATGCAACACATAGCCCTAATTCACCATAAAACTTCATTATCGAATCAATATATATATATATATATATACCTGGTAATCATCTCCAAATTCTTCACTGAAAGCTGCTTTAATGGCTTCTGCAGAAGCTCTGTGACCGCCCCCAGTATCACTCATCAGAATCAAAACTTTTTTGGGGGTATCAGAGACAATCCCATTGGTGGGGGCTCCTTTCGATTCCTCCAAAACCCCATTCTCATTACCGCACCCATTGTTCTCGCCAGGATCGACCCCAACAGAAGCGAAACCTAGAGGAATACGCTCGCAGTGGAATCGAATCGCCTGATTGAGTTGATTAAATGCGGTTCTAATGCGAAAGGCTGCGCCCTTTGTGCTGAGGCTCAATGAGGCAACGGTCTTCGGCTTCTTCTTGACGTCCAAGTAGAAAGTGTTCGACGAAAGTATGGAGTTCACATCGGGATTGCGCCTCGAATAGTTCACCACAAAAGAACCCAAGCGGGACACAATCCCTAAAGGGTTTGCGGGTTCTTGACTCACAGTCGACGGCTGCATATTCCAATCGGTCTCTTCCTCTACCGGATGTGACTGACGGCGAAATTAATTGCGCATCGACAAGTTTGGGGTTTTTCGAAAAAGATTGGTCCCAGAAAAAAATAAAAACGAACTAACAATGGCGGAATTGTGGCTGTGGGAGAGGAGAGAGGATTTGTGGCCACAAGTATAGGATTTAATGACCCAATTGTATATATATAATTTATACACAAATATTATCGAAAAACAACACAAGAACACACACTCTCTATCTCTCACAGAGGCTTGTGAATATTCGCAGGGATTTTGAGTAAATCCTCTTTGAGGGAAGCAGCTAAAAAAGGGGTTTAAGAAAATTACCAATTCAGGCAGCAATTTCCATGGAAATTTTAAAGCAAGAATGGAGGTGTTGCAGGGAGTAAATCCCCTTTGCCCCTTTGATGAATTTATAGTTTGTGTATAAAGCTACTATGAGTGTTGAATTGGCGAGTGGACGGTAGAGGAGCGGTGGACGGTGAAAGGTTCGTGGAGGAAGGCGGACGGTGGCCGGTGGTCAGCGGTCAGTGGCGCACGGTGGTGGTTAGCCAATCCACGCATTTTGAGTAGTGGGCTTAGCCCACAACAAATTCTTGATCTCGAACAGGATTATGATCAATTGGGTAAGAAAATGAGTTAAGATTGTTGATCGAGTTCAATGGAGCATTCAATGTAGAGTTAATGGGTTTACACTAATTAGGGTGTATTTGTTTGAGGGAATTGAATTTTTTTTCACTGTTCATCTATTTTTTTTTCAAAAAATATCAAATGAAACACTTATTTTTTATTTTTTATATTATATTAAAAATTAATTTTATATTAAAAACATCACATCAATATCTATTTATATCACGATCATACAACTATTCAAATTCAAAATTTTTACTATTCAAATCCCAACTCAAAATCCAAACCTCCAAATAAACACACCCTAAAATTGAATCTTGTGAACCTTAGTTAATTAGGCAATGTATTTTATTATTTATTTGTACTATACTCTCTTTGTTCATCTTTAAAACAATCAATTCAATGGACACCTCAATCAACTAGAAATTATGGCACAATCTTTTGGGTCGCGTTATGTTTTATTATAGTTAAAACTTGAATTGTTTAACCTTATTTTTGCCCTTGTCCATCTGAATTTGAGCGTTCACGTTTGTTTAGAGAAATTTTCGATCAAATTGACTTTGGTAATATCTTCGTATTTAATCTTATGTTGCTTTCGATTGTCTTCCTCTGTCATAAAATCTTTAAGCTCAATTTGCTTTAGCTCATTATTCAGCTCATATTTGAAATTGCTCCAACTTGGGGTTAATTTTTTTATTATCACACTCGTGATGAATTTTTCGGGCAACGGCATCTTCTTGTCAATAACGGAATGGACTATTTGTTGAATTTTCTTTACTTGTTCAACGATAGACTTGTCGTATACCATTTTATAGTCCATAAATCGGACCACAACAAATAGTTAAATTCAATATTCTCTACATTACATTTTTTTTTTCAAATACATCCCATAATCCTTTGGCAGTCTTTATCTTACAGTATATATAATAGAGAGAATTTGAAAGACTACCTAAGACGATGTTCCTTGCCATGTAGTCAAGTAGGCTCAAAAAGCAAAGTTGGCATGGGTTTGGTAGTCAACAATAGGCTCCGGCGCAGTTGGGCCATCTAGTAGTACAAACATGGCGAACCCAATTGAGGTAAATATCAAACTTTTATAGGTCAAACAATGAGACATCTCTCGTTTGAGAGTCGGATCCCAAATTCGATCTTGGGTGGGTGCGTATGTGCATGTTTAAAACAAAAAAAAAAATTGCATAAAATAATTTGTGTAGAAGATTAACAAGATCTATATCCAATATATATATATAAGTTATAAAGTAATTCAGTTCAAATCCAACACCCATCTTAAATTTGAACATGTAACCAAACGGTAGCTAAATTGTTTTTTATTTTAAATTCAATTCTAAGTACAATTAGTTAGCAAACTAAAGTATAGATTAATTATCTAATAAAATAAATAAATTAAAACTCCTTATTTCGAGAAGTCAAAGGAAACAGAGCCAATAGAACCGGCGGTTCAGCTTTCGCCGGCGACATATGCAAATAAAACCCATTCTCCGCAATGGCCCTCTCCTCCTCAGACGCCGGCGACTCATTCCTTATTACCGCCGACTCACACCCAATCGGCGTCCCCGGCCCGTCCACCGGAGAGTCGGAAAGCTGCCCAATTGTCCGAGCCGGCGAGCAATTTCCGGCCGATATTATCTCGAGATCGCGGACGGAATGCTTCCTCCTGTCTCGAAGCTTGAAGGGCGACTTCCGATGGAGGGCGGCCTTTGGCCGCAGCTTGTGCGGTGATCCGCCGGTGAGTTTCTGAACCAGGTCTTTGAAGGTGGCGACGTCCGCCTGTATGTACGTCATCTGCGTCGGCGGCGCGGCTTGCTTCTCCATGATCAAAAGCTGCCCGGTAAGTGTTTGTGAAAATGCCTGAACGGTTTCCCGACAATATATTACTGATTCTTGACTGCGACTTACATTCCAAACCGTGTGAGATGTTCTTGCGAAGTTATAAAGAATTCGTCGTTTGAAAATGACTTAGAGAGTTGCTGGTGGAAAGAATTTTACGCAGTCAAAGCTTAATGATTCCAAATTAATAGCACTATTATTAGGAATATGTTTCAAGAACATTTCAATAATCATTCAAATGTAAATCAGGATTAGGATTGGGAATAGGTAAGAATGCCCACAAATAGAACTTGACAAAAGGCCTAATTAACCTTTTCCGAATGACTAAGCCAATGCCAAAACTCGACAAAAATTGCACATTTTTGCTTGACTTAGCCTTCCAAGACCAGATCTTGAATAAAATGGGTAGGGTTCGGGTCGACCCAATACAAGATCCGGGTCGGATCCGTTTGGTTGATAAATGAACGCCTTGTCTTGTTCGCGAAGCCGACGGAAGTTTCAGTGCAACAGTTTTCGCCAAGGAGCTTCTGCGTTCTACGACGAGGGACACGGTGAGTGATTTCGTATCAATAGGCCGGAAATCGTCGAAACTTTTTTTCTTTTTTCTTATGAGAAGTTGTGATTTCTATTGTAGCTCGAAGAAAGCATCGGTAAGGATTTCTGATAATGTCGTCCACCTCTTGTTTTGGTGGCGGGATCGTGAGGTTGAATCCTTTCAAAGTGAAATTGACGGCGCCGAGGAGGATTAGTGTGAGAGCTTCGACGGTGGAGTCGTTCGAGAGCTCCGATTTCGCGCAACGCATCGAGCGTGCGTGGTTGATTTCACAGGTTCGTTCCTTGCGTCCTCTCTTTTACCTCATTTTTGGTTCTTCACTAGCTAGTTTCTGAATTATTCCGATGATGATTAGCAGTGGTTGTAGGGCAAAATTGTTCCTGTGAATGATTAAGGATGCTGATTAAATGTGTTCATCAATTTGTATTGTCGATGAAAGCCCTAAAACTATACATTTTAGACATCCAAAATTCTCAACAAACGCTGTTGGAGAATTTGGAGAAATCTGTTGATGCGAGAATCAGAACAGAAACTTCAAGATTTAGATCAGGATTCAGGCTGAGCTAATTAACATTTCCAGGATCCTTATCCATCCAATAACCAATATTTGATAGATTTAGTTACGTTGAATATGCAATATGTTGCAATTACTCTGTATAATCTTCAACCTCTCAAAGGTTCATTAGGGAAAAATCGAGTAGAGGGGAGAGAATTAGTTCAAGAAACTTGCTATACCTATCTCAAACAATCAGTAATAAATTGAATCGAAGCATTATAATTCTTCCGACCTTATTTTCCACTCGAATGCAGCAACCGAGGCCAGTTGCTTGTAGTTCATGCGACTCGAAGGGGCACGTCGAATGCCAATGGTGCAGGGGGACTGGTTTCTTCATTCTCGGTGATAATATGTTGTGCCAAGTTCCTTCTAGAAACAGTACTTGTGTTATATGCAGTGGAAAGGTAAATTTTCGAATTTGAAAGTTGGAACTCATCCAACTGTGGCTATTTGCTTCTGTGATCTGAAATGAATCTTAAGCATGAGTTTCTTGACATATAGAGGGTTTAATTTTAGGGTTCGACGTTCTGTTCTAATTGCAAAGGAACTGGCTATCGGGCAAAGTGGCTGGGCGAGCCACCCCCGACTAAGTAGGAGATCGATCTAACAGAGGTACGCCCATTTTGTTCATGTCCTGAATTTGATTGTCCTAGTTTTCGCAAGTGTGTACAGCTCTTAGAATTATTTTGTGAACTTGATTGTGTCGTATTCTTTATTGCAATGCAATAGTTTGTTGTTACAATCTTAGAATGAGTATGCATTGCTCTCTGGTCGACGATGGCAGAGCCACATAGGGGCTCGGCCGCGTACACCAATTATATTTTTTTACTATATAGATTGTCCATTCAGTAGGATTCGGATAAGTCTGATATTTTTATATTGATTGAATACATCAATATTTATTTTGTTACTATCAATTTTACTAAAAATGATACAAATATTTAAATTTTCAACCTCAACAAAACCGTTTAGCCCTTTCGGCAGCTGTTCAGCCCCTCGGCGGGGTAAGTCTAGCTCCGCTGTTGAAGGTGATCACTCACACAGGAAACCATTTAGGATTACTAAATGGTAATTTTATATCACTCTTGTTAAAAATCAGAACAATAATACTCTATTCTTCATTCAAATCTATGTTCATTTTTTATTGGATCATCATTGACAAATATTCTCGTTTTGTTTTCAAGTAAAAAATTATACATTTTTGTACTTTTTCTTTTACTATAAAAGAAAAAAATAATTATTATTACTTACTTTTATTAATTATTTTCTAAAATTATCAATTTAATCGGATTTAGAACGAGATTTTTGAGCAAATTCGTTATCTGCTCTGAATCTCCTGGCCCATTAACACGGGGACAAAGATCACCCCAATAGTGGTTTCTAAAAGCATATACAACAAAAAAATTGGTTGTAGAATCAATGCTCTTTTTTTTTTTTTTTTTTTAAATAAAGATATGAGAATTTGAAGACGCTATTTGAAGATGTAATCTTCGATCGAACATAATATTTGCAAACTAGACTCGATGAGACAAGTTTGTGGATCGCTGAACTCAATAAGTTAGAAACAAGACATACATGTGGAAATGTATTATTTGATGGTTGCCGACTTGAACTAGTGCTTGCCCCACACGTCTCTCCAAACAAAATTACTACTAGTCAAAAAAAAAAACAAAAAAGTTTACTACTAATCACTCAATCACATATAACAGAAAGTATAAAAGTAGCTATTCCTAATATAACAAACACTACTCAAATTACTAATGAAACTACAAAATAAATTTAACAAATAATAAAGTAAAAACAAGAAATAAAAACCACGAAGTGTGTACGTGTATGCATCTGGGCCACAATATGTACTTCATCTGAAACTAAAACTCCTTCCAGACAGCCTCAAGACCCATCCATGGCGATCGCACAACTACAGCCATTTCTGGCCGATCTGTCCCTCCCAAAGGCTCCCACTTTCTCACAATTCCAAAACCCCCAGAGAAAACCCAAATCCCAACATCCTATCCGAACATCGAACCAAAATAATCTTCGAAAGTTAAGGGCAATTACAGAAGATTTTAGGGCTGCAGGAGGAGAGGATAAGATTGTAATCGAAGAAGACGAGTCCGTACAGAATGACGTGGCGAGCTACGATTGGACCGAAGAGTGGTATCCACTCTACCTGACCGAGAACGTGCCCGACGATGCCCCGCTCGGCCTCACCGTTTTCGACAAACAGATCGTGCTGTACAGAGATGGCTCTGGCGAGCTTAGGTGTCACGAAGATCGATGCCCCCACAGGTCAGATTCTTAATTTCTTCGATATCGTGGGTTTTCTCGAAATCCCAATTCTTGAAATGGATTTTCTTGATTTCAGGCTTGCGAAGCTTTCTGAGGGCCAATTGTTCGAAGGAAGATTAGAATGTTTGTACCACGGCTGGCAATTCGAGGGATCTGGAAAATGTGTAAAAATCCCACAGGTTTGTTCTTTCGATACGTACGAGTAGAGCTGTTAACTTAGTAGAGCCGAATTTTAACTGTTCATATTCGTTCATTAACATTCGCTTTATCGCCACGCTTTTGAGCTCGTTAGTAGCGTACGAGGGTTCGAGTTTGGTTAGCAAAGAATTTTTAATTGTTTGAGTGAGTATTCAGCTAGTTATTCGTTCGATTTCGTTTTTTCTCACGTTTTTTTTAAATTTATATATAATTAAAAAGAAAATTTTAAATTATTTTATGTATTTATTATAAATTTATAAATTTATATATATAATATTTATACTAAATACTCACATCATCCGGCTCTAAATGTTATATTTACTTTTTGCGTCAGCATAGTTAATATTAAAATATTTTTATATTTGTGTAACTTTTTAAAGAAATGTCATTATAATGATATTATATTTGTATTACGTTTTTATATAATAATTAATGCTCCCTCTGTCCCATAAAGAAATATCCATTTATTTTTTGCACGTAATTTTAAAAATATTAGTATTATATTGAGATATAGTATGAATAAAATAGAAATGACTAAAATAATCTTATTAATATGTGTGATATATAATATATTGTAAGTGGTAAGAGTATTTGTAATATTAAGTAGACAGTACAGTTACTAAAAAAAAATGAAATGAATATTTTGTTATGAGACGGACTAAAATGAAAAAATGGATACTTTGTTATGGGACGGAGGAAGTATTTAAATATCTAATAGTCAAAAAGTAAATGAGATGTTAGAGTCGGACGAATGTAGTATATTATTTTAACGAATGTTCGAGCCTGTTTATACTATTTAGCTCGATTCGTTAACATTTGCAAATGAGTTTTAACCGAACCGAATTGATTCGAATCCAACCGAGTCGAGTTCACGAACGACTCTATTCGTTTAAGAGCTCAAAACACGAGTTTTAGTTGTACTAAGATTCTCTAAGATTCCTTAACTTACGCTAACTAAAATCCCACAGCTTCCGACAGGTGCGAAGATCCCAAAATCAGCTTGTCTAAAAACATACGAGATTCGAGAATCTCAAGGGGTAGTTTGGATTTGGATGTCTCACAAAACCCCTCCAAATCTCGACAAACTTCCATGGTTCGAAAACTTGGATCGACCAGGCTGTCGAGACGTTTCTACAATCCACGAACTCCCCTACGACCATTCCATCCTTTTAGAAAACCTCATGGATCCCGCCCACGTCCCGATTTCGCATGATCGAACCGATTTCACGGCAAAAAGAGAAGAAGCCGGCGCTCTGTTCTTCGAAGTTACCGAAAGAACTAACCGCGGCTTCGCCGGCATTTGGGGCCGCGAAAAAGACAAGTCGACGCCGAACTATTCCCCTAACTTTTTACGTTTCGAAGCGCCATGCATTCTCCAAAACAATCGCGAAATTGTCGACAAAAATTATGAGAAAAACTATTTTTCCGGATTGTTCCTTTGCCGCCCCTCCGGACAGGGGAAGTCGATGCTCATCGTAAGGTTCGCGTCTACGGCAAAGCCACCGTTGATTGTGAAGATGCTCCCGAATTGGTTCTTGCACCAGAATTCAAGCAAAGTTTTCGAGCAAGACATGGGGTTCCTATCTTCGCAAAACGAGATTTTGATTAAGGAAAAAATGGCGACGAAAAGGCTTTACATTAATCTTAGTTCGTCGGACGTTTGGGTCGCCGAGTATCGGAAATGGATGGACAAAGTTGGGCACGGAATGCCGTACCATTTCGGGCACGCCACGGTTTCTCCGCCGCTAATTCCGGCGGTTTTCGAGCACGCTCCCGCCGGGTTCGTCGCCAGCCTGGCTGCTTCGCAGCCGGCTAAGGGCGGGAGCGGCGCAATGCACGTGCCGAATCCGGCGAATAGATACTTCCGGCACGTGATCCATTGTAAGGAATGTTCGCGAGTTGTGAAAGGTTTTGGGGTTTGGAGAAATGCTCTCTCCGCCGCCGCTGTTATCTCGACGGCGGTGGCAATTCTAATCGCCGGTAGGCAGTGGAAGAGCCTATTCCTCCTTACAACCGCCGTATGCTCCGCCGGAATATTCCTTTGCTCGACTGCCATTGCTATGAACACTACGAACTTCATCAGGACACATCGAAGGTTGTAATTATACATATATATATATATATATAAATATATGTATAATGTATCTATAGCATTAAATCTGCTATATTTCTGCAGTCAAATTAATTAAATTTGTGTGTTAGATCTTGATGAATTTATGATGTCCAACTCCCACCCACCACAATTCTTGCAGTTCGATTCTTTACCAAATATTAAAACTTTTGTGAAGCTGCCAAAAATAAATGCAGATTTGCAGAATCTATACATTACATTGCTAAGATCGATCGATTATCACATCCATTCCTGCCAACATCATAAATGGGATTCTTGAGGTTCCATGTCCTGTTTCTCCTCGTATTCTTCGAATCTTTTCTTCCGTTGTTTTCCTCTTCCTCCCTTCTTTCTTTCGGGTTTTATTCAGACACTTGCCCGGCTGCGGAGACAATGGTGAAAGAAACGGTAAGATCAGCTGCGGCCTTGGATCCAACCGTTCCCGGGAAGCTCCTCCGCTTGCTTTTCCACGACTGCTTTGTCGAGGTTGTCGTCTTTTTCAAGTTTCTTGTAATGATTTTGATCCTCGTTTACCTCTGATCATGTAATGTCGACAGGGCTGCGATGCTTCGATACTATTACAAGGGAATGGAACAGAACGTGGCGATCCGGCGAATAAGTCGCTGGGAGGATTTTCAGTGATCGACTCGGCTAAAAGACTGCTCGAAATCTTCTGCCCGAGGACAGTCTCTTGCGCGGACATTCTTGCATTGGCTGCAAGAGATGCAGTCGAATTCGTAATTAAAAATTCTTACACACCATTGTCGTCTTCATTAATTAGTTCGATTGTTGTCTTTGTAACGAACTCATTTATTAGTTGTTCGTCATTGCAGTCGGGAGGGCCGAATGTTCAGATTCCGACAGGAAGGAGAGACGGCAATATTTCGTTGGCGGCGAATGTCCGGCCCAACATTGTCGACACGAGCTTCACATTGGAGGAGATGGTGAAGATCTTCTCTTCCAAGGGGTTATCCATGGAGGATCTTGTTACACTCTCAGGTTCGAATTTTTGATTTCTTGTTTGGTCTGAGAATCGAAAGATCGATGAAGGAGTAAATGTGCTACCTAGTTCAACATCTTTAGTCGCCCTTTAGATTGCAGCATTTAAGACATCAACGACCTCTTTGTGTGAGTAATCAAGGATGTCATAAAATCAATTAATAAGATATGTGTACTCCCACTCTTGATTGATTTTATTATCTTTTAATTTAATAAATCATAATTTTATTATTTTTATTTATCTTACTATTTCTTTTTTAAAATAATTCTAATTTTTCATAATATGCTAACTTTTTTTAAAAAAACTTTATTAATGTCTCCCATTCTTGATTTTATTATCTTTTAATTTAATAAATAATAATCTTTTTTATTTTTATATTTATCTTACTATTTCTTTTTTTTTTAATAATTCTAATTTTTCATAATATGCTATTTTTTTAATTTTTTTTAACTTTATTAATGTATCTCGAACAGATATAGTATTATACTTTCTCCGTCCACCGCCAATCTATCCATTTTATCATTTTAGTATATCCATCGCAAATGTATCTATTTTTTATTTTAATAAATGTATCTCCCACTAAAATATAAAATTACCTCACCATTTATATAATAGTACACAAATGTCATCAAATAACACCACTTAATACCATACCATAAATGTTAAGGGATATAATAGTCTTTATGTATATCAATTGTACAACATATTAATATAATACTAAGTGAGTATAATACTTCCTCCGTTCTCGTCTAACGGTCACATTTATTTTTTTGCTTCATTGTACATAACATTAAAAATATTCTTATATTTATATAATTTTGTTCAAATGTCCTATTAGTATTATAAGATGAAGTATTTTTACATTTTTTTTAAAAATTTATACTGCGTTTTAATATAATTATTAATATTTAAATATCAATATGAAATCGTTAGAGTCGCGCGAAAGTAGTACTATTTTGTGGTAACATATAGTATCTGCAGAGATTAAAGTAGTACTATAAGTTCATATGCTATAAATTTATAATTTTAACACATTTTGTGTGCTATCTATTTATTTGTTATGTATTATCCGTACGCATGCAATGTGCTATAAATAGGGTGTCAATTAGCATTGTAATAGCCGTCGATCTCTAATCCAATGCTTTTAAATAAAAAATTGAATACTTAATTAATTTCATAATTTAAAAAATGTATATATATATGGTGCTAGGGATATAATATTATTCGTATTAAAAAATATATATTTGATTTGATAATTTAAAAAAAATATATATATAGAGTGCAAGACAAAAACCAGACCTTAAAATAAACAAATCCTTTTGGTTCCGCAGGAGCTCACACGATCGGCACGGCTCATTGCAGCGCATTCGACGCAAGGTTCAAAGTCGACTCGAACGGAAGCCTTATGTTCATCGATTCATCTTTGGATCGACAATATGCAGCCTATCTAACAAAAATGTGCCCTCCGAGTGCTGCTATCGGCGATTCGATGACTGTTAGTAATGACCCCGCCACGCCATTTCTATTCGACAATCAGTACTATAAAGCTTTGCTGGATCACAAGGGGCTGTTCCAGTCCGACTCTGCTCTGCTGAACGACGCCCGGATGAAGAATCGGGTGCTCGAATTTGCCGGGAATCCTGACAGGTTCTTTGAGAGCTGGGCTGTGTCCTTTACAAGACTTACCAGCATTGGCGTAAAGACCGACAATCACGGCGAAATTCGACAATTTTGTACCACGACTAATGACTGAGACTTAGAGTTGGGATGAATTAATCTTGTTTAACTTAGGATTAGGGTGTGTTTCTTTTGATGAATTTGAAAAAAAATTGGTTTGAATTTGGTATGAAAATAATGTTTAATGAGATGTTTTGTGAGTTAAAATTGAAGAAAATTCGACTAAAGAATTGCACTGTTAAGTACTAATAGAAAAAATATTTTTTTATAGTATTATTTGAAGGATATGTAAAATTGAGTTTTTAGAATAAGCTAAAAAATAATTCAACCAATTTGGCAATTTTTGCTATTTTTGCCAAACATAAAAAGTACTCTACTTGGAGTCTTAAAGGGCCGGGCCGGGCCGAGATACAAAATAGAATACTTGTGTCGTTTGATTCGCTTCGTCCTCTGATTTTACTTCGGCGAAGCTGTCGATCGCCGATCGCCGTTCCGCCTATAGTTGTTGGCGGAGTTATTGTTAACGTCGCCAATTAGTGTTTCCGATTGAAGGACTAAGGTTGTCGGCTACAAGTTGTTGCTTCCCGCCGTCGTGCCCTAATCTCGCGGTAATTATTTCCTTGGATCCTGGCTTCTTTTATTAGTTGTAATTCACCAATTCTGGTTTAGTGTCCTAATTAGTAGTAAAATTACAAGTTTTGGTGGTGGATTGAAATTCCAGTCCTGAATGATTGACTGCTTAGATTAATAAGTGTTAAAATTGAACTCGCTGCGTATGAGTTATGAAAAACCTGCCGGTAATTTATTGAAAATTAATCTCTTGGAAGTCGGAAATGGATTCAGCGTTGCTTCAAGTCTCATTAGCACAAATTAATCGCTGCGTATGACTGTGGATTTGCTTTCACCTTTTGGGATGTGGTTTTTGCAGTTTTATTCAATATGATATGAATCTTGTGCACGAGTTTCAGATTGTAAGTTCTGATATTCTGGAAGAAAATCGCCTTTAATAGTAATAATATAAGATTTTGATGATTAAGAATTCCATGGTTGTTTGATTCTGTGATTCATGATACTGCAGGTTTGTCTTTTAAGTTTGGATTCGAAGCAAATGTAGTGAAATGTTTGACATTTAAGAGTTTCTTTATGATCTTATTCATTCTTGTTCTTACATTTAGAGCATATTTTCTTCCAATGATTTGATATGGAGAAGCATTACTTTTTGTTACAGATTTGAAAATGGCAGACCCCAATCAGAAAGAGCAGACTATTGAGGCAAAGTTGGAGGACAAGTATGAAGCTCCAATGCCGAGTGAAACAAGATCAGGTAAGAGAACAAGTCTGAAGATGGATGCAAATTTATTATTTTACATTTGATTTTGTGCATTTACTTGTGTTTAAACAAATTTTAAATTGTGTAAATAGTTGTGTACTGTTTATAAATCTCGGAAATTATATTTCGAATCACTAGGACAATGCATGCATCACTTGTCAAGCAATTTTTGATTTTTTAGGTGAAAAATTATGACTATATCTCTATGGATCAACTAAAAAAATTAGGAGAAACAATATCTTATAAACCTTGTGTACAGAGCACAAATTGTTGTTTCTTTTTTATATATACGGATGTATATATATATATATATATATTACTCGCCACAGAAAGTTTTGCTACAAAGTTAGCTACGGGAAAAGATCTGTGTCGATTCTTTGTGGCAAATTATGTGATAAGAAAGCTTACAGTGCTATGCTACTTATTATTCTTGTTGGATGAATATAAATATATTTCTCCATTTTAGTCGAATTATTTTATGAATTATGATGGCCGTGCATATATATATATATATATTGATTCATCGTTTTTCATATTATGAACGGTTAGCAGAAGCTGAGAAAAGCCAAGCTTCTACAGAGAGGCTTCATATGCAGACCTTTGATATAAGCTCTCTCCAGCCGATCAGCCATGAGATCTTGGCTCGTGACAAGGCCAGGGTCCATTACATCCAAGAGAAGTCCAAACTCGAATCCATTACCAAGAAAATACCGGACATGAATGAAGGAGATGGTCAAGGGGGTAGCAACACACAGTAGAGGAAGACCTTGGAGGAGGTGTATGACTATGCTTGAGCAAATGTGGGAGGCGGTCGATGATTTTAGTATCTACCGGATCAGGACAACAGCACCCGCGCCTCCCCGGTCGAGCCCGGCGACCTCTTTGTGTGCACTATGTTGTCTGATTCTTGAACAATGCAATGAGGTACTTTTGTGACTTATGGATTATGGTTGTTGTGTTCAATAATTGTGTGTGCATAAATTTTATCTCCATTTTCACCCTTTTAAGTTTTTTGAGTTTTGGAATTTTGAAAACTTAAATATAAGGAAATGATGAGTATTTGATACTCCTTTTCTTCATTTTAAAAACAATATGAATTTAGAAAGAATATAATTAGTAAATAATTAAAAAATTATATATTAATAAGAATAATTATTGTAAAATTGAAAATTTATAAGGTATGAAAATAATTAATTGATTTAGTACTTTTGAATCTATAATTTTATAGTCATGAGTATCCACTAAATTATTTCTGCCACTAAATTATTTCTAGTAGCCACTCTTTTGAGTGGCTATTCTTTTGTACATTTTTTTGAACTTTTATAGTTGTATAATAAAATATACAAATGTTTTTAAAATTTTTTTGATTTATTTGCGAAAAAAAATTTCAAAAATCTCATAATGTAATTGTAATTAACCAATCATGGCACAACAATTGAATAAATGGCAAAAGTTCCTTTAATACTTATTATTTTTTTTTTTCAGAATTTATGAATATTATATTTTAATAATAGTTAGGTGTGTATTTTTATAATAAACACTGTTAATATGTAAATTAATACTCCTCTCTCTCTTAACAATCTATTTATTTTTTTCATTTTCGTCTTTTTTAGTAACTGTAGTATCAATTAACATTTCAAATGCCTTTTCAATTTACAATATATTATACAAATGTCATTACTTTTATATCATACAATACTAATAAAGGCAATTTAATCTTTTTATTTTTATTTCTACTTTATCCAAATATAATACTAATATTTTTAAAATTCCATACAAAAAGTAAATAGATATATAAATATGTGACGGAGGGAGTATAATGAATATTAAAATCTTTATCATATTTAGAAAAAAAAACACACCCTTTGTCTTGGACATATTATCCTTGCCAAAAGCCAGTCTTGCCTGCAAAGAACGGCGTTATGGTTGTATAATATGGTCAACTAAGTCAACATCTGTTAAGGTCCCACAAATATATTGAAGAATCGAATTGTGTATTGAGCTCGATTAAACTTATTAATTCATTTCTGTTACTATGTAAATTTAATAATATGTTAAAAATAAAACAAAATTGTTAAACCATAATATAAACATATATTAATCATTCATCTGTCTATCACGAAAATATAAAATACATAAAATGACTAATATTCGTGTGTATATACATATATATATATATATAAATTCCGCTCTACCAGTATTTTTAAATAAATTAATCTTTATCTTAACAAATACTTATGTTCATTCGTCCACAACCACAAAGTAAACATTTATTTTTGACACAGTATTTAGGAAATAATAATATTTTAATTATAATAGACGGTTAAATGTAATTTAGTGATATTTTTGCTTTTACTTTTTTGGTGTAAAAGTAATGATGTCATGTAAAATAAAAATATTTGTGAAAAAAATTAAGTATTTAATGAAATATTTAGTTTATTGAACGTTCCAAAATAGTATACTTTCTGACCGGACGGAAAGAGTATATTGGATGAATTTTCGGGCCCGGAATGCTACCCCTTGCCCTAATGTAAATCCACTCATAGTTGTCTATAATGTAGGTATTGAATAGACACGAGTCCAAATCATCTAACTTTTGAAGTATTGAGTTAACACCACCCTCTTATCGAGTTGTGGTGTAAGGTCTTTCTTTCAAACCCAAGATGGCGACGGTCAACGACGACTCAAAACTCTCTCCATATCTATATCTATAACAATGATATCATGAAAAGATTGCCAAAACACAAACCCCTGTATTCAGATTTTGAGTAGTGATGAACATGGCGAGTTCCAAAGTGTTGTTCATCATCAAATCCAAGTCCAAACTCCAATTCCAATTCCTAATCCTTCATTCTTGCCTCTTATTATCACTATCATACACCACCAACAATGGCTTCCACTCCATAGATCTCGAATCTCTCTCTCACTCCTCCTCCTGCAACCACCACCCCTCCACCGGAAAACCATCAAAACCACCCACACCATCCACCATCCAAGTCTACACCCCCTGCCCTCCCCTCCCCCTTACCGCCGACGACGCCCGCGTCCGCTCGATCCAAGCCAAGGTCCGCCGTGCCACCACCTCCGACGCCTTCAACGACGTCAAAGCCACCCTCCCCGCCCACCTCGGCATCGGCAATTACGCCGTCACCGTCAGCCTGGGGACACCCCCCAAGTCCCTATCCCTCAATTTCGACACCGGCAGCGACCTCACATGGACGCAATGCCAGCCCTGTTCCGGATCATGCTACCCGCAAGACGATCCGATATTCGACCCCTCCTCCTCGACTACATATTCCAAAATACAATGCGCCGCGCCGCAATGCTCCACACTCCGATTATCCCCCGGCGTTTTTGCGACGTGCGCCGTCACCGACTGCAACTATAGGCTGCAGTACGGCGACCGGTCCACCTCGGCCGGGGAGTTCAGTAAAGACACACTCACTCTGACACCAGATGATACCGTCCCCGACTTCCTGTTCGGGTGCGGCCAAGAAAACCGCGGCTTGTTTGTCAAGAGCGCCGGATTGTTAGGCCTCGGTCGAGATGCTATCTCGATCGTGTCCCAAACGGAGAAGAAATACGGCAAATACTTCTCGTACTGCCTTCCGTCGACGCCATCCTCAACCGGGCACTTGACCTTCGGGAAAACGGGTTCGCCGTCGTCCGGTGTGGCATTCGCCCCTTTCGCTAACTCACGCGGGACATCGTTCTACTTCCTCGACATCACCGGGATTAGCGTAGCAGGGCAGGAACTATCGATCGACCGGACAATCTTCACGACTGCCGGAAATTTGATAGATTCCGGCACGGTGATCACGCGCCTCCCTGCTACAGCTTACGGCGCGCTGAGTCAAGCATTCCAGGAGGGGATGACAAGTTATCCGCGCGCACCGCCTACAACTTTACTGGACACTTGCTACGACTTGAGCAATTTTACAACGGTCACACTTCCTCGGATAGCCTTCACCTTTGCAGGCAATCTGAAGGTAAATTTAGATTTCTACCAGATGCTATCTATCCATAGTATACAGCAGGTGTGCCTTGCTTTCGCAGCGAATCAAAACGACCAAGACGTGGGGATCTTCGGCAACATCCAGCAGAGGGGGTTGGAGGTGGTGTACGATGTTGCCGGAGGGAATATCGGGTTAGGCCCGGGAGGATGCTAGGCGATCAATGTGTCTAAGACACACCGGACCGGAGAATCTAATGTTCGAATTTGAGGTTGCAAAGAAACAAGAACGGAGATATGTCTAACTATTGCAATGATCAAAGTATGAATGAATTACTGAGTCACATCCCAACTTCAAGTTCATCTATATTCGCACAAACATAAAGATAAACATCAAAATGCGCAGCCCAAAAAGTTCATTTGAAAGATTCAAGAATACATACAAAACACACTTGATGTGAATATAATACAAGCAAATTGATGTTATAATAGGTTTAAAAATAAAACAATCCAAGGAAAAATGATAACAATCAAAAGAGGACAACTAAAAATCCTATTCCAGATCAACCCAAAGAGCTGAAAATCAGAAATTTGCAAAAATGGGTAACAACATATGGTTTTCAATCATTCATCATGTACATAATGGATTACAGTTCAGATATAGATATACTATTGTTCTTTCTCTTCGAGCCACATTCCAAGAACTCTATTCCAAGAACAAGACACTTGAGTACATGTCCGTACAATCACTAAAGAATCGAAAAACCTAATTAGGGGTGGTGTGGAAAAAAAGAAATCTTAATCAATCCAACGCTAAAATCCATAAAAGCAATCAATTATATATATCCCTTTGTGCAGTCTCTACTCACAAGTCACAACCAAACACCAATAACAAACAAATTTGCTCACGATTCAAGAAAATAAACGATCCCCACATACATACAGCTTTAAATTTTAATTTACAGGAAGCCCATCACTGTGATAAATGCATGCAAATGTTGACTCTCCTTTCCACTTACAATCTCCCATCAAGAAATGACATCCACCTTTTACATAGTAAAATGTACCCTTAGTACTAACCATTGAATAATCCAAAGTTAGGCACTGATAAAGTATGTTGGAAATTAGATGGTGCAAAACAAAACCAAACCGACATAATTGTCTAGAGTGACATCATCAAGAAGACAAATTTGAATGCCAAAACAGAGGATCAAGAAATAAATTTACAGATCAAAGAGGAATTAGTAGAGAGAGCATCATAATGTCTATTT
Source organism: Andrographis paniculata (assembly GCF_009805555.1). NCBI lineage: Eukaryota > Viridiplantae > Streptophyta > Magnoliopsida > Lamiales > Acanthaceae > Andrographis > Andrographis paniculata. The sequence goes on from NW_026137589.1 coordinate 4,095,185, forward strand.
TCAGCAGCAAGTGGATCCTGAAAATGGCAGAATTGAATGCCCAATCGTAGAGGGCCATAACGTCTACTGACAATTCTACAGTCTAACATCAACAATATCTTGTCGTTTGGAGCAACACAACATCAATTTTCATGGCTAGTTAAACTAACATAGAAGTTTAGCAAAGGGTTGTCCTGATCTTGAATTTTGTAAGAACTTGATTACAATCACCATTTATATATTTGAAAATATATATAGATTTATCATATGCATTGAGAATTGACAACTGATATAATCTACAAACATCACATACTCATTCGATAGAGGAATTCATTGTTATGAAATTAACCACAGTAATGAAAATTGAAAATATGTAAATACCTTGAAGCGCCATTAATCTTCCTCTGTTTCTGTATCGCCGCCGCTGCTCATCGGTAAAACTTTACTCGTCGGAGTGGCGCTGTCAACAAACGTCGCCGAACTCATCTCCATTTGGCAAATCCTAACAGCACCGAATATCTTTTCCGGTAACTCTTCCTCCTTCTGCGCCTCCACCAGAAACCCCATGTCAACCGTCACGGCGGTTACAGAACCTAAAGCCAGCCGCAAAATCGCGCTGGCTATAGCCGAGCTACCGATATCGACATCAATTTCCAAATAATTTGGCCCCCGATGGTAGTAGCAATTCAGCGCCTTCCCTAACAAACACGCGGAGTAATTCCCCACCGCAGTTCTCAAAATCCACGGTCCTTTAACGATTTTGCTCACGATTTTGAATCGACTGCTGCGGAAAGCATCCGAATCATTGATGAACTCATGGAGCAAAGGATTTGAGTTAATCGGTTGGTCGATTTTGCTAGAGAAGTAGAATACCGCCGAATAATGGTCGCGTCCGGGAACTTGAAGATTCACAGCAACAATAAAAGTTTTCGACGACTTCTCACGATTCTCCGAGGCACGTAATGCGTTCATAACACGATTATCAGGTCGCGCGAGAACGTGATCGAGCTTAGCGTTGGATCTAAGCCAATCAACTCCAGCAGGATTCAATAACCACTCACCGGCAGGGTTTTTCACTTTTCTGGAGAAGTAATTCGGTCCGCGGAGGAGGAACAATTCACCAGGCGGCGACGCCCAACCATTGGATCCTGTATGGAGGTCCACTTGCTTCAATGATCCACCGTTAATTGCCTCCTCTCGCCAGTCTTCCGCCGAGTTCGTGCGGTTGTTACAGTTCTGATGGAGGTGACTCTTTTTGTGCTTCGTCGGGCACATTTCCGGCGGCGGTGGAAACTCTCTCGAGAAGGAAGCTCCGCCGTGAGATGACACGCCGGCAAAACTGGACACTGCCAAAAAATTATTCAACTTTGGGGTCAAAATTTGAAGGACAGTTGGGCGTGGGCAGACTCTGAAATTACCTGAAAACCCTCATAGTTTCGTAAATTAATATTGAACCATTTATGCATTTAATTCCTCCTCAATCCTCATCGATAATTAATTACAACGTGCGGGTGGTAATTAGCATTTATTGAGAAAGTTCAACATATTAGCAAGGTAAATGTATATTTACCTAAATAAATCAATAAATAAATTATATCATATAGTAATTTCTTTAACGTATTGATGGCAAGTATATTTAAGTAGGGTTACTTTAGTAATTTCAGAAAATCACACTGCCCATCCTACCTGCTATTTTTATTCATTGACCAATGCCACGTTGCACACATTTCTTGCCTTTCACATCGATGGATTTATTTTACTCCTCCTCACGTTCGCAATTTTTCATTTTCGTCTTATTCGAAACAAGGTTACTATTTCCTAATTTAATAATTCACTATCTACCTAATGTAATAAATATCCTTTCAACTTACACTATATTACACAAATATTATTATTTTTATATTATACAATACTAATAGGGGTATTTTTATTTTTTTCACTACAATCCATTATAATACTAATATTCAAAAATTTACGCGCAAAAAGCAAATACCACCCTTATTCCGGGACAGAGGGAGTATTTTATTTTTTTTTATATATTGTATGAAAAATTGGATTAGTAATATAAAAAGTATTACCTCCGTCCCACATATCGTGTCTGCTACACTGTAGACACGGTACTTTAGGAGGAATTTAACTAGTAGATAACTAAGAATGTATTAGTGAAAATAATTATTCTAAATATAAATAATTATAAATTAAAATTGAGATAACTAATTAGTTTAATTAAAATTTTAAAAAAATTAAAAAGTTTATAATGAGATTAAAGTGTGTAATATTTTTTTTAAAAAAAATGACATGGTATATGAAACGGATAGAAACAATAACGTGGATATAGTACGTGAGACGGAGGGAGTAATAATATATATATAACTCGTTAAATTTTTTTTTAAGCATGTATATATATATATACTATTGTGTAGGCTCTTAGAGGTGACAATTTGGGTTCACTTTTTTTGGAACCGAACTAGCCTGGTCCATTTCAAATTTGAGTAGGCCTGAAAACACAGGTTGCAGTTCAAACCATACTGGGCCAGCTCACTTCATTTTTTTTTTTAATTAATAATTAAGAAATTAAATCTTAAATATATAATTAATTTTTATTTTGTTATATATTTATCAATATACTTAAAAATTATTTAAACGTAATTTATTTATTTTGTATTCTATATGATAATCCTTTTACTATCTAAATAGAATCTGAAACCTTTTCCTATTTGTATAAAAAAGAGAAGAAATAGGATCAGTGCCTCATAATTTTTTCATTAGTTGATACGGGGCAAAGATATTTGTACAGTTTGTGAGCTCTTGAAAAGCCGCTAAAACAGAAACACGCTTTCCTCATTTTGAGAAATGCGATTTTTCCATTGAGTCACATGACGCGGGTACAATGTTCAACAAGATCATTTGGCATCAATGGCAGGTTAATTGATCAATCAAAAGGAAGAAACAAGCAATGCAATGAAATCTGTTAGAAAAAACTAAAACGACACAACAGCCAATTATCATGTAATAAATCATAAAAAAAATAAAATAATGTACACAAGAATTCGATGAAGATTGGGAGAGTTCATCTACCTGCAAAGAGTCGAACAATAGCTCTCCAGCCACGACGACGCAGATTTCAGAACACGAAGCTCGCCGCTAAGGAGATCTCGGGCTAATCGTCTCCTTAAAAGGTAGGGAGGAGCATCCATCAGAGGTTCGACGTATTTGCTATGCACTTCGATCAATCGTTGTATTTCCGACAGCAAAAATTGATGCGCGGAAACCTCCCGGTTCTTGTCCCCTAAAGGATGCCGAGCCAATCGACCATCACATTTTGCAGCTTGTCGCGCTAAAACAATCAATTCTTCCTCTGAATCACAAGTCATCACCCGAGCAAATGCTCGCAGTGATTGCGGGATTCCCTTCCCCTTTTTACTTCCACGTCGCACTTCCTTGATCGTGAAAGAATTCAATAAACCCGAAAACTCATTGACATCGTTAGGAGTACGCGTACGATGATTATCAAGAAGTTCCAACTTCTGCGCATACAATGCATCATGCTCGGGTATGGTAAGCTCGAGCCGGGCCTGATCATACTTGTTGCAGGAAACCGTAAAACCAAAATCGAGCAGTAGAGTAGCGTTGGAGAATTTCCCGTATCTTATCATGACCTCGTCGCCACGAGCAATTTCTTGATCAGCTATAACCTCCGAATGCAGTTTGCTTTCATTACTCAAAACATAAGCCTCTGAATCACCATCGTGATTAAGAAAATCCGCAAACGGGATCAGCGACACACCCTTAGAGCTTTCCCACGCACGCGACGTAACTAAACCGTATGCGTAGCTGAACTCCTCAATCGTCATGGTTTTAAACAGATCAGGGACCTGATCAACAGCCTGCTTTACATTCTTGAAATTATTTTCGATTTCAGCCTTTTGCCGGAGAGTTTCTTTGTACAGAGCACTCGGTCGAATCATCTCCAGTTCATCGTCACTCCAGAATATTGTGCTGTGCAGATCATTGCGACGAGGAAGACGACTTATGTAAGGTGCCCATTCGGAACTTCGCCCCAACCTTTTTTCCTGCAGAATTAGTATAGCAACTTTTGCTACATTGCCGATTTCATCTCCTAACAAAGATGCCACTTCGGATCGGAGATTTTCGGGGCTTAGCTGCACAGTATAGGGCACCTTCAACAAGCATTCTCCTGGTTGTATTTGCTTGGAAGCATGTAATGTCCTTCCATGGCAGGATTTTCCAATTGAGAGTACAGAGGAAATTTCTGACCCAGCCTTGTGCTCCAGCCATGGGAGAAAATCTATGCAATCTTCATCCAAGGATTTGAGCGAAGAAACTGAATTGAGCTGGTCAGATGATACAGACGAACAATAGAACAAAGCAGAGAGAATTGGCTTTCGAATCGGCGCCCACCATCTGTTCGCTGAAATGCCAGAGTGAAGAAGCATATCTCCCCTTCCCTGCACGACGAAAAATCATGGATACAAGCAAAGCGTAGAGCGATTCAAGGTTATTGTGGAATGAAATGATGAATCGACAGCTTGGAAAAATGGCAGAATCGAACAATTTATAGGTAAGGATTGTGGAAACTCTTCGATCCGTTTTTACCTCTTTTTTAGGGTTTTTTTTGTTTCGTCTCTCTGCTACTGCTTCTTCGTCCTCAGAGGATTCTTCTCAGTTGCTAATCTGTAAATCAAGTAACCCTAGCAGAAGAACAGAAATCAAAATCGCATTCAAACAGAGATCCAAATTCGGGCAAACGAAAGGCGTATGTATTCGCGACTGACCAGAGCGACGACGTGGGCGACGATGAGAATGACGACCCAGAGAGGCATCAGCTCAATAACCCACTGCAGAATCGACGCAGGTGGAGAAATCGCCATGGCTGTCTTCCTCCCAAGCTCGAAATCATATAACTGTTCGACGGTTTTCAGATTTGTTCAGTTCCCCACTCTGCCCTTTTACCCCAATTTTATTTACAATCCAGCCCCCCAATCTCTCAATATTTTCATTTCAGTCCAATCCATTAAAACCCTAACTCCATGGCCATCTTCTTCAACAACGTTTAATTCTGAATCACAGAGCGCTTTGGGGATTTCCTTGAATTGAACAAATACAGAAAATGAAAACTAAAGGCGATCAAACACAGATAAAAAAATTTAACGTTGAGGTAAAAGGTAAAATCAGTAATGGCGATTCTTAGTGGGCTCCATTGACGTCGACAAAAGAAGGTGGAAGGTGGACCCCGAAACAATCAATGGTAGTTCCGAGGTCCAGGACCTCGATCCAGAGCTGCAGCTCCAGCTGCAGCTGCATTCCCGAGGACTGTAAAGTGTAGTGGTGAAAGAAGACCAATTTCAGTTTCAGACAATCGATCATGATGCAGAATTCAGATTCAACCTGGAAGTCCCATGGGGAACTGAAATCCATTGTCAGCCATTTTTGAAGAGCAGCAGCAGCAGCAGCAGTAGTCGTGTCGCCGCGATGCGATGCCTTTTTCTTACATGGGATCCGATGTTCAGTGCTTCACACGTAGATGTTCAACCACTGCTACCCACCAATCGTCTTCCCCCACCTTCCTCCCCATTACTGAACTCCATTTGCGTTACGTCACCCCTCTCTCTCTGTCTCTATCTCATTCATGATTCAGACTTCCATTGCCAGATATGCATCATCAGGTGAAAATTCGCAGTCTTGAAGCTTATCAGAAATTATCAAATTAATGTGTTTTCAGACATTATTTTCCGGCCGGTGACTGCTTCTCCGGCGGATCGGAAATTTACGAAGATTTGCATATCTGTGATAATACTAATTAATTAATCACGAAGAACATATGCTTTCATCATTTTCTTTACTTTGTTCTCTCCAAAAAGCCATTTTAGTGCTTTGTGACGATAGGGTTCTTTATTTTATTGTGATTTTTTTTTTTTTGGGAAATAATTAGTCACAATTTCAAGAATTGTTTTTTTTTTTTTTTTTTGGTCTGAAACTAAAATGCATGGAGTCTAAAAGCTATTCGATATTTCGATTTATCTCAGAAGCAAATTTACATTATCCCGGATCACAAAATTGGACAAAATCATATATCAAAACCGACCAAAATTTATGCTGCAAATTGGAGTTCTTCTTCTTCTTTCAATGGATTTATTTAATTGGTTTATTGAGCAGGAGATTCCTCATTATCCGACGTCGTTTCGTCTCTCTTCTTCAGGGTTTCTTCCTTGTCGTCTGTAATTTTTTCACTACTTTCCTTTTCTTCATTAAAAGAAGAGTTTTTGCTCGTCATCGGGGTAGCTAAGAAAGTAGGCTTCACTTCACCTGCCATGATCACCAGAATCTTCTCCTCGAACACCGGCGTCGCCTTGGCGTCTCCGCCGCTCTCCCCTTTCTCCGCCGCGCCGCTCTCCATATCGCTTCTCCGATCGTCGTCGTCTCCGCCGCCGCCGACGGAGCGCCTCCAGTACGAGCAGGCGAGGACGAGGAGAGCGAATGCTATTAACCCCAGCATCGCCGCCAGGCCGCCGAACAGGTACGGCACCGGCGAGTGCCACGGCGAGCGGTGGACCGCCGCCGCAGCCGGCGGCGCGAACGTCGCTTTTGCGACGGTGGTGGCTCCGACAGCAGTCATTCTCGACACGGAATTGATCGACGATCTCGGGCCGGTTCTCATTTGATCAAAATTAGGGTTTGATTGCAATTCAGGAATTGGAAAAATTTGGAAATGGTGATTTGGGAATCGAGCTGTGAAGAACTAAGGAAGATATCGAACTCTGAAGAATCTGTAAATGGAAGTGCTGAATAGCGCAGAAGAGTGTCGACGAACATTTATAGACGAAACGACGTCCGTTTGGGCCCACCCACCAATGTTCTTTTAACATGCACCCAGATGCATCCACACCGTTTATCCGCACGATGAACGGTGTAGATCGATCTGGTTTCGGGAGTCCCGGGATCTCGACATTTTTACGATTAAAAAAATGGAAATTTGAGTAATCCCAAAATTAAACTGGCACTAATAGCTAATATTAGTTTTTGTGGGGGGTAAAAAACAAAACCAAAAAAGAAGAAAAAAAAGCTTTGCCTGCCACTATCCATAAACAAATTCTTTTATTATTATTATCAATAATAATTTAAATCCAAACTTTGAAGTTTGTAATCTTTTATTTATTTATTTTTACAGACATAATTAAGGTAATTGGAATTGAAACTTCAAGGAAAAAACTACTTATTAAAATATTATTACAATGTTAAACGTGATGGATTAAAGATCATTATTAATAATTAAATAAACAAAAATTCGAAGAGAAGATGGGATTGTCAAATACTATGATAATCATTGAATTTTAATATATGATTCAAATTATTCAAATTTCACACTACACGAATCGTGACATCCCTTACTTGGATCGACTATTAAAATTACGACTATTGTTTATATAAAATATTATATTTATTTATATAAAAAATAGTCGTAATTTTAATAGTAGTTTGAACCCATGGCCTCATGGTTATGATTCTAACCCCTACACCACCACGCCATCTTTTACGGGACCAATATATCGATATATTCTTCTGATACATAAAATGTCACAAGCAAATGACCATTTCATTATTTAGTACACACTCTTTCCATCCCTTAACAATCTATCCATTTTTTTTATTTTGATCCGTCCTATAACAAATATTCATTTTCTTTTTTAGTAATTGTATTGTCTACTTAACGTTAGAAATACCCTTCTAATTTATAATATATTACACAAATGTCATTACCTTTATATTATACAATACTAACAGGGTTAATTTAGTCTTTTTACCTTTATTACTACTTTATCCCAATATAATACTAATATTTTTAAAATTTTATGCAAAAAAGCAAATTGATATATAGATATGAGACGGAAGGAATATAGGCTATAATATTAATAAAATATTCAAAGAAATAAAGAGTTTTGAGTGGTCCTATCTGATATACTATGTTAGATAGAGAATTTTAGAGAATTTTGGAATTTTAGAAGTTTGAAAAAAAAATGAAAAAATTAGTATTTGATTTGATATTTTATGAAAGAAAAAATATGTTTGATGTAATATTTTTTTAAAAAAATGAGTAGTATCAAATAAATAAAATTAAGTTGTGTAAACAGAGCCATTGTGTTATATAATTAATCAAGTTGATTTATATTTATTAAGTATATTTTGATTTAGTAAATTTTATTCGAAATAAAAAAAATAATTATCGTGAGACAAACAACAATAGAAAATGTATCAATTAAGATGAGACATAATAAATATTTATTTTTCTATTTTAAAAATATTATATTAAAAATAATTATACAAAAATCATACTAAATAATTACTCTCTCCGTCTCAGCTAAATTGTCCTATTTAGCTTAGATATAGAATTTTAGGTATTATGTAATTAATAAATAATTAAAAAGTATATTAGTGAAGATAATTATAATTTAATAAAAATAATTATAAATTAAGATTAAAATGACTAAATAATTTAATTAAAATGAAAAAATAATAAAATGTGAATTTTAAAATATGATTAAAACGTGTAATTATATTTTTTTTAAAAAAAAAAAGAACAAATTTTGCAAAACAAGATAAAAATGAAAGTAGGAGACAAATTAAATAAAATGAAATATATATATATATTTTTATTTTATTTATAAAAATTACTTACAAAATCTATTTATATACTGGAATGGGTCCATTACATTTTAGTTACAGACACATTAATTTGAGTGGATAATATTTGTGCACATACGTATGTATGATTTGATCTGATTTTAGGTACGTACGTGGGGCTGAAAGTGACGTGTCAATGCCAATGCCATATCATATATAGTTACTATTTTGTAAGAATAAGAATATATATTGAGATGTCTTTTTTATTTTTTATTTTCAAATATTATTTGCATGAAATGAAATTGAAGAATCCCATAAATATATACATATTCAGCTCAGCTCAGCTTTGCATTTTCAAAAAGTCAGCCAATTATCCCGTAAGGATAGACTACTAAGGATGTCTCACCGCTTGATCTACAAGGGCTTGCTGAGTTTTAGAAATATTAATATTATATTGGAATTTTATATGAATAAAGTAGAAATTACTAAAATAACCTTATTAGTATTGTGTGGTATAAATATAATGATATTTGTGTAATATATTGTAAGTTGTAAGAATATTTGTAACGTTAGGTAGATACTTCACTTACTAAAAAAATGAAATGAATAAAATATTTTAGTTTGAAATTTTTTTATTTTTTTTATTTTTTATATAAGATATGTAAAATTACGTAATTAATATAAAAAAATAATATTTTATTTTGAATGGACGAGAGAATAAAATAAAATAAAATATATATTTTGCGTTGAAAGGAGAAAGCCTTAATTTAATTATATATGTTGGTATATAATATTATCAATAATGTAAAATTTTAAAATATATATTAATTTGAAGTTAGTGAGTGAGCCACTTGAAAATTGATATTGAATGGTCACATCAGTAAATGTTTTTCAGCCTCAGCAGCGCATTAAGATTATTGGCATGTTTATTATATATATATATTCTTATCCCTCTCTCTCAACTTCAACTTTGGATATTATTTTTCACCAAACAGAGAATGCTGATGTAATTAAAATATATATATATAATAGTATTAAGGTTATGTGTGTTTTTTTGATTTGGATGGAGAATATTTGGGTTAGATTTTATATTAAAGTAATATTTTATGTAATATTTTATGAGAATAAAAAAATATATTTTTTAAACAAATAAAATTTAAGAAGAAAAAATCAAAGAGACAAATTCTAGTTGTATAAATATTTTAATTATAATTAAAAAAATAATAATAAATCACTAGTAAGTAAAAATATCCTTATTATTTTGTTAAGATTTTATTTAACTATATTATTCCTCTAATAAGTATGGAATATGTTAATCAAGAGTAGTCATATATCTATATATATATAACTTTTAAATTTTTATTAAAGTACAACAACAAGAATAACAACAACAATAATAATAATACTCTCTCCGTCCCATAACAAAATATTTATTTTTCTATTTTAGTATGTGCCATAACAAAATATCTATTTTCATTTTTAGTAATTGTACTATCTACCTAACATTACAAATACTCTTAAAACTTACAATATATTACACAAATGTCATTACCTTTATATCACACATACTAATAAGGTTATTTTAATCATTTCTACTTTATTCCTACTATATCCCAATATAATACAAATATTTTTAAAACTACGTGCAAAAAACAAATGGATATTTAATTCCGGGACGGAGGGAGTAATAATAATAATAATAATAATAATAATAATAATAATAATAATTGGTATTTGTTCCAATGAAATGGATATGGAATCACACATATATGTTTTCATGTTAATTAAAGGGACCCCATTTTCTACTTCTTCCCTTGGCCCCCAAGCAAAATTGGAATAATATATATATATATATATATATATTTGATGGAGTGAGTTTGGATAACATGGAATTTACTTTAAAATTGTGTATAATAAATTATTCCCTTCTCATGCTACTTTGTATAGATATGAAAACTAAAAGAAAATACTTCTGGACCAGTAATTTCATTACAGTTATATCTAGATTTAAAAAATAATGTTATTAAATTGAAAGTTAATATAAAATAGATAGTAGTAATATACTAAAATGTCTTTGTGTAAAAAAATAATAACATTTATATAATAACGAAAAAAAATAAAGATAATTTTAAAATAATATAGTGAGACAAATAAAAAACTTAATTTAAAATATTACCAATCATACACACACATACTGTTAAATTGTTGAATTATTATGACTTTATTAATATCATATAATATATCTACGGTATGTGTTGTGAGCTATATTATAGATATATTAATTAAATAGGTACGAATTTTAATAAAAGTGAGTAATAATTGTTACTTTTTCCTTTTATAGTAAAAAAAGTACAAAAGTGTAATAATTTTTTACTTAAAAATGAAACAAAAATATTTTTTTTATGACAACCCAAAAAAGAAAATAAACATAGATTTGAACGACGGGGGAAGGGAAGTATAAGTTTGTTGATTAAACAACAAAAATAATTATGTTGAACATCACATATAAATAGTGTGTGTTAGATATCAAAATACTTTAGAATTTTATTGGATCTGTAGATGGATTCAAAAACTTAGACCCGCAGACAAACCCAAAAAGGGGTGGGCTTCCCACATATCAATTAAGGGAATCAATCAACCAGTCGGTAGGTAGTCTGTCTGGTCGGCTGGTCGATTGGTGGCATCAGTAAAAACCGTTGTAACCGCAAGACGGTTCTTCAGGGCAGTTGCAATCGACTAATAATCCGGCGCACACGATCCAATAACCAACTTGGAAGATATATAACGGGCATCTCGCACCTGACAAAAGGTATCTTCAATCAGCACCAATTTTAGAGAAATTCTCAGTGTGTTGTTTTGTGTTTTGATTTAAATGAATTTTTATATTAATTTTTTTTTTGAAAAAATATGTAAAAACAAATTTACAAAAACACAAACCCTTAGGACTGCATAAATAATAATAATAATAATAATAATAATAATTTTTTATTATTTTTATTATTATTATTTTTTATAATGTGTTAGAGTTTGATCAATATAATTAAAATGCGGAAAAAAATTTGTAAAACTATATATAGAAACAAATGTTCCCTGTTCTTTGGATATTGATTTTTATCACTCTTTCAATCTCATGACTAAATATTCATTTGTTTTTTGCACGTAGTTTTATAAATATAGTAAGAATAAAATAGAATTGACTAAAATAACTTTATTAGTATGGTGTGGTATTTGTAATGTTAGGTAGATAGTATAGTTACTAAAAAAAATAAAATGAATACTTTGTTATGGGACAGACTAAAATGAATCCTTTATTATGGGATATTATTATTTATGCTCTTAATCGATAGCATTCCCAAACTGATGATTTATTAGAAATTTTTGGAAGACTTGTGTATGTCATCTTGGGACTCATTCGTGACATTTGACATTCTGCAACAAATAAAGATGATTCATTAACATTTAGTATAACTTAACTTTTAATTAAATTATCTTAAATTTAATTGGCTAAAAATTGTTTGATCACAAACTTGTTAAAATTTAGAAATAATTACTTTCTGGTAAGATGATTGTTGTCACAAAATTCAACACACACAATATATATATATATATATATAACATTAAAATTTATGCCCACAAAATAAAGAATAAAATGAAAAAGAATATACATGGAATTCGTGCATATAAATCAAATTGGCCGTACATCAACTGAAAGGACAGCCACTGAGATACATATATGTTATGCCCTTTAAATAATATATATTAATATTGGGGTTATATTTATTTTTTGCATTATTATTTTTAATATTTAAAATATTTTTATATTTATGTATTTTTTTTATCATTCTATCAGACATTATTAATTGAAATTTTTTTATAAATTTTTTTAATTTATACTGTTTTTAATATAATAATTAATATTAAAAAATTAAATAAATAAGGTATTTAAAATTGAACGAATATAATATAATATTTTATTAATAAAAAAATGCATTTTGGTGTATAATAATAATAATAATAATAATAAAATTGGTGTAAAATATATGTAACCTGAGTGGATGAGGCAATTGTGCATTATAATATAATATAATATAATATAACAGGGGAATAGTGGTTAATGTGTATTATAATATAATATAATATAATATAACAGGGGAATAGTGGTTAATGTGTAACTGAGAAACGATGAAAATTAATAAATAGTTAGCGTGCAAATTAATCAAATCAAAATGATTTCTCTAAATGATGCTTAGAATCTCATATCATCAAATATGTCAATTCTCACAAATCATAATAATATACTCCATCCCTTCTATTTATTATTTTTGTCCGTCTTGTCATAAATAATTATATAATTATAAATTTATTATTATTTTTTCATTATTATTACTCAATTGTCACTACTTTTTATACTAAGTACACTCACAAATATTTTTTTACATATTATCAATATAATATCAATATTTTTTAAATTTCGTAACAAATATAGCTCAAACTATAATTCTGGATGAAAAGAGTATATAATTAAAGAATGTGGAGCATTAACATTTTATTTTGTTCCCCAAATAGGCTGCATGCATCTGTCACACCAACTATTATTATTATTATTATTATTATTGTTTTCTTATGTCAGCTTATGAGCATCTGTATATATTGGGTGTGTTTGTTTGGAGGTTTGAATTTTGAGTTGGGATTTGAATAGTAAAAATTTTGAATTTGAATAGTTGTATGATGTGATATAAATAGGGTTTGATGTGATGTTTTGAATGTAAAATTGATTTTTAGTATAATATAAAAAATGAAAAATAGGTGTTTGATTTAATGTTTTTGGGGGAAAAAATTGGATGAACAGTGGAAATCCACCAAAATCCTTCAAACAAACACACCAATATATTATTATTCCCTTTCCTTCTAGATAAGATTTATGCACTAAAAGTTTAAAACCATATAGTCTCTCTGTTCCTAATTATATATTCGTTTGTTTTTCATGAAATTTTAAAAATATTAATATTATATTAAAATATAATAGAAATAAAGTAAAAATTAATTAAAATAATTTTATTAATATTATGTGATATAAATATAATGACATTTATATAATATATTATAAATTATAAGGTATTTGTAATTAGGTAGATAGTACAATTTATTAAAAAAAGAAAATAAATACTTTGTTACGAGACAAACTAAAATAAAAAAAATGAATAATTTGTTATGAGATGAAGGGAGTATTATATTAATCATTTCCTTTTTTTTTTTTTTAGAATAATCATAAAGATATATTTAGAAATATTTCTTTGTTGATCAAAGCTAATTAGCAGTGTATTTATTAATCTCAATAAACGTAGTATTGAGTTTGTTTAGCTGTGGTTTGAAATTGATCGAAATTTTTATTTAAATTATATATTGATATGATGTAATATTTTGTAAAATATATATATTTTTATTGAAAACTATTTCAAGCAAATAATATTTATTTTAATTTAAAATATTAAAAGAAAAAACTCATAAACAAATAGATAACATAAGGTCTAATCCCACGCTTGTGTCGTATGCAAACTTAGTGGGCCGTCGTAAACTGTAATTATGTTCCGTGGGTGATGGGCTTAAGTAATGTAATTATGCAAACTTAGTGGGCCGTCGTAAACTGTAAGCCTTACAATTATTTTGGCTCTAAATGGCCCAAATTGTTAGTATGTCAGACTTGGGCCCCCAACCATTTTCTAAAGATTAAAAAAAATTCAAAATAGTAACAATCTATAGAACACCACCTTTGTTTTCTTGAAAAAAACTATACAATATCCATAAATTTTCGAATCCTTCACTAAACTTAGAGCTGGCAAATATTGACCCAACACGACAATTCGATACGAAATAATTAGATTTGGGTCAAAAATTTCAATCCGATTATATATACGGATTTATACGAACCCGACACGATAATAAACGAGTCGGATTAGGATTGAAACTCTCAACTCGAACTCGACACGACAATCCGATTTTAATATATTAATATTAAATAATATATTTATTATATATGTAAAAAAATCATAAATTTATTAATTTTCTCATAAATTAATTTTAACTAAGTTCAATTTTAAATAATTCAACATAATTTTTTGTTCAAACCAATAAAAAGTAACATACAACCCAACAAAAAATTATTTAATTTGAATTAAAAAATTCGACTTAATTATGTATACGGATCAACAGGAGTCAACCCGAACCCGAAACGATAATAAACGGGTCAATACAAATCCGACACGACACGATAACAAACGGGTTAAGATAGGGTTGAATAATTTAACCCATCTAAAGTATTCAACTCCACGCCAACCTAACACGAATTGAGAACTCTAACTAAACCATACAAAGCATCATTTCTGAGTCGTTGTAAATCCTCATTCATTTCAAATCGCAGCCCCCAAAATATCATCACATATATATATATATACATACATATAGAGTGAGAGTAGAGTGAGAGAGTCAGAAGAAGAAGAAGAAGAAGAAGAAGAAAACGAGAAAGAACAACTGAGAAGAAAAATTGCAGAGAAAGAAAGAAGCTGAAAATCCATAGCTGCCATGGGGCAGATTATGCCCAAACCAGAATCTGAATCAGAACCAGAATCAGAACTCGAACTCAAACGACAGTCACACGATCAATCAGATTCCACATCGACCGACGATCAGTATCACACGCCTCCATCTACAGACCAAGAATCACAACCCCAACAAGATCCAAAACCACAACCACCCTCGACTTCAAGAAACCAAGACCCACCAACACCACCCACAGCCACGACCACCATTGTCAATCCCCAAGGTAAAGAATTAAAATAAATAAATTAATTTCAAGAAATTCAAGAATCACATTCTGAAAAAACCCCTCTTTCTACAGCGAATTTCTACAGAGACATCGCAGGTTACAGAATCGACCCATCAATCTCGGGCCCCATAGCTTTCTCCTACAATCAGCTCGCAAGAGCCACCAACAATTTCGATCCTATATCCATTCTTGGCGAAGGTGGATTTGGCCGTGTCTACAAGGGGGTGCTCGAATCTGGACAGGCCAGTTCATCTCCTTAATTTCCTCAAACCCTAATTCAATCCCTCAAAAACCCTAATTCAATCCAACAATTTATTAATCAATTAAATTCTGTGATGTTGCAGACAGTCGCAATCAAGCACATGGCGAGCTACAGCTACCAAGGCCCTCGAGAATTCCTAACAGAAGTTCTAACCCTTTCGTTCCTACGTCATCCCAACGTCATCACCATGATCGGCTACTGTTACGACATTCGAACCAGCCATCATTACATTGTCTACGAATTCATGCCGTCGGGCGATTTGAAGCGCTATTTCCACAAGTCTGATCGGAAAGATCGGCTTGTGGATTGGAACACGAGGATGCAGATTGCGATCGGGGTTGCCAAGGGGATGAATTATCTTCACGTCGAAGCTGCGCCGACTGTGATTTTCAGGGACTTGAAGCTGTCGAATATCTTGTTGTCTAAAGATCTCAATCCGAAGATTTCGGATTTCGGGATTTCACTCCTTTGCCAGAATCTGAGGAACCAGGTGTACTTCGACATGGTGGCTGTCGGAACTGATGGATACTGCTCGCCGGAATATGCTCGCTCCGGTCGGGCTTCGACCGCCTCCGATGTGTTTAGCTTCGGCGTCGTGTTGCTCGAGCTCATCACCGGCCGGAGGGCGATGTACAATGTTCCCGGTGACGGCGAAGGCCGGACACTTGTGAGTTGGGTACGTATCCATGTATGTATAATTTGATTTGAATTATAACAATTAAATTATAATTCAAGATTTTATTTTATATGAAATAGGACAAACGCTGGTTTTGGGTTTTTGAATTTGGATTTTTAATAGTAAAAAATTGAATTTAAATAATTGTTTGATAGGATATATACACTCAAAAAATATATGATTTATTTTTTTTTGGAACATGTGATATATGGAGACATAAATAGACGTACAAAGAAAAAGAAAAGTAGTTGTATCGTTTGATATTTTTTTTTTAAAAAAAAAGTCAAACTACTAAAAATCTGTAGTAAAATTAAAAAAAAAATACAATATTTACAAATTATTATCAATTAGAATCGATAAACTAATATTATTCATCGCATTGTTGCATCAATGGATGAAATTGGTCGATATTGTTGTTGTTGTATAGGTTATGGCTAGACTTAGTGACGGGTGCCGGGAGCATATGCTGGAAGCCGGGCTGCGAGGCGAAGTCCCGGTGCAGGCGATCCACACGGCGTTGGATATAGCAGTCCAATGCGTCGCCGACAATCCGGAAAACCGGCCTAATATGACCAATGTGACAAAAGTATTGGAAGACTGTTTAATAGCGTTGGCGCCAGAGGCGCCAATGCCACCGAGGAAGAAGAAGAAAGAAGATAAAAAGGAAAAAGGTGTGTTAACTACAGTTGAGGAGGTCGGCAAGGTAAGTACCTTGCCGACATTATTGACGTCGAAACAAATAAAGAAAGGGCTGTCCGGGTTCGAGGAAGGCGAAAGTAGTAGGGCCGCGGCAAAAAGAAAGCTCCGGAGAAACGACGAAAGTGAAGATGAATGTACTAGTTGCGACGATAGTAGTGTGTTTTCTTGGTGCGACGACGATGCTAGTTTCCACTAGCCATCAGCCCGAAGATATTACAAAGATATAAAATCATACTAATTGTGTATGAAGATGCCAAAGATTGAGTTTTTCCTAGCTCCATTGCCAAATATTCATGGATGAAGATGACATTGCAATATAAAATCATACTAATTGTTAAGAAAAGATTAGGGGGGCAATGAAGCATGAAGAATTACAGTAATGATTTAAAAAGACATCACTGTATTCACACTTTGCCATTGTTAAACACCAATTTGCTCATTGTTGATTTATCTCTGCATAGCCTGGTGAACTCTGATATGATCCACCATGTTGATCATCAGCCCTTTCCAGATCTGGTGATTGAATCTGATCATGATAAACTAAATCGGTTGCGAAATCAGCAGGGCTTGAAGGGTAGGTAGTGTATCTGGAAGTTGGAATTTGGCAGTTAGGACATAAAGAATCACAGCCATAGACACAAGCTCTGTCTTCTTTCATGGTGGTTTTCTTGGAAGCATGACTGTTGCTGTAATCTTCTTCCTTGAAGATCTGTAGCAATTCCGCCATCTTGCTCCGTTTACTCGATGTTTTTTCGATGACATGCCAATTTTTCCAGAGAAACTGAATGACATAGATGATCAAGGTCACCATTCCAGCTACTGCAACAATTAAGAAAAGTCCCCAAAAGCTTTCTAGCCCAAGATTTCTTTGTGGAGATGATAAACTGGTGGATTCTTGTTTGGTGATATCAGACAGCCACTTCTTCTCAATTTCGACTAGTTTCTGTGCTTCGGTGACATGTAAAATTGCTCTAGAAACATCCGGCGCTAAAGGCGAACCTTTTGGAAACACCTGCATAGTTTGTCGACAGAATTTAAAAGGAATATAATTAGTCGTTATTCATAAACAAAAATGTTTTTACTTACAAAGCCAAAACCTTCAGTTTTGTAAATAGGTCCAACTCTCGCGTACTTCGAACCATATTTGCTCAAGAAAATCTTAATATATGGGTCCTCGTGAAAAGCTGCAGCTATGCCGCCATTTCTAGTCCCTTTCGAGAGAAGTTCATCCATTTCCTCGGCTGTTCGGTATGGCATTAGCCGGGATTCATCGAAGTTCATCTTTCTTAGAAGTTCATAAACAAATGATCCATCTGCGTAGCCCACCATTTGCTTACTTCTGATAAGGTCATTAACATCTTCGACAATGGGAGTCAGCTTCTTCACTGTTAGCATCGATGCAAGACTTGCAGTGTAGCTTTGAGTGAGTATAAGTACCACCAAGAACCATAGTATCAACACAAACCTTGTTAAGTTGCTCATAACCCTTTCCTCTGTAAAAGAAAAAAGAATCGAAAAAGGTTAGGAAACTTAATCTTCCATGTCCGATTGTATGATTACAAATTTACAATGATATATAGATGTCTTACTGTGAGCAAAAACCATTGTTGAGAAGGCAAACCAGAAGATCATTCCAACTTGATGCCAAAATGATCCCCTGAATTCCTCATTTATTCGATGTTCGAATATCCAAATCAAGAACCCGATGAAGATGATCGTGCAATAGCTTGTCAGCCATAGCTCCCAAGTCAGGGGCTCAAGAAACACCCACGCTGTTTCGCTCCTGTCGTCTTTATAAGGAACAACCATCGAAACTCCAGACTGTGCATAATGTAGAGTGAAGTCGACGCATTCTGATCTGTTAGCCGTTAGTGTTACATCTCCGGCAACAGCATCATAGATCTGTTCATACACAAATTCAAGATTTTCAAAATTTTCAGCAAAGATGAACATACTTATAACTTATACTTACCCCAATATAAACTTGATAAGTCAAGTCATTGTAGCTTCCAGCCATCGTGCGCTCGGGTGTTGCGAAAGGGATGTATTCGTAGGCCACACCGTATGGAAGTGCATTCATCGCTGCATCAAAAAGATCGATACTGTAACCTTCCACATTTGTAGAATTGTCGGGATTCCAAGTTACGCGCACAAAGTTAGTGAAGCCAGGCCTTACAGGGACTCCCACTTTCAGCTTCTTACCATTTGTGGGAATCACCCAACCTTTAGGTATATGTGATGTATCACCAGGCCATATAATGGTTCCGAATTCTGTTTCTTGACTACTTAAGTTTAGTTCCTTGACAATTTGATTCTCTTTCGTCCAGTATCCGATGGCACGAGCACTTTGTCCAACCATGTTGATTATCTGAAAAGGAGGTGCTTGTAGCTGGCCAGAAACTAAGTGGAAATCACCAGCAAGGCCTGTGAATCTCGTCGATAATAATTCATCCTTAAGCTTTAGTCCATGTTCTGATACTCCAATGGCTTCAAGATCTGTAGAATGCCGAGTATTGTTTGGTTTATTATACTGTGGATTTGTTAGATTTGCTTTCTCTGCAGCCATGGCTAGTGCAACAACTGCGTCGTGCGCCATTAGAAAGAATTCGCCGACAATAGCTTCTGGATTTTCCTGCCGAGCCTTTTTCCTCAATCGACTAGAAAAGTCATCCACCTCTTTCGTGTGTTGAACATGAGGCTTTACTCCTATGACTCCCAGCATCGACTCTTTTGTCTTTCGATCCATTGTCTCGAATTCATATCCAATGCTGTCTGTAACTAGCCATGCATACTCCTTACTCATCATTCCTACTTCTTTCGCTTTGTCGAACAGTTTAGACGAGAGCGGGTTCAGCATGTGGACGACAAACACTCTGCTCTGCATAGTCATCAGCTTGAAAAGCTCTGCGGCAATTTCACTATCCGACGCTTGTTGCGACACGACACTTCTGTAAGGGACACGAGCATTCACCTTTTCTAAAGCGTCGGTCATGTAAGGTACGAATGCTTCTCCAAAGTCACTGTCCTCGTAGATGATCACAACTTCTCGCCATCCGAATGCTTTGACAATTGCAGCTACGGCAGTTACTTGTGAGGAGTCGCTTACTGTCGCTTGAATGAAATACGGCTTACCTATCGATGAAAGTGACGGCCTTGAGGCTGAAAATGTTATGATCGGGACATGAGCTTCGTTTCCGAGATGAATCATGAAGTTGGCTTGATATGAGTACATTGGACCGATGATCGCTTGCACTCGAACGTTCTTTATCAGGTCCAAGGCTGGATGTATATCAAATGTAAGAAAAAAAATCAGTTCTTGCAAGTTTAGATATATATCGATCACTAGCTAATATATATGTATATATATATATATATACCTGCTGCAGCTGCTCCGACAGCGGAATTTTTGGAATCCCTGTTAATGAGAGTAAGCCTTGTCTTGTACTGGACATTTCTAGAGTAGAAATCGGACAGAGCAATCGATAAGCTGTTCATTGCTGCTTTGCCGAAGTCATCCATGTCGAGCACTACCCCGACTTTTATTGAGACAACCTGTGCAGAGGCCATTGATTCTGTGTTGAAGATGAAGTATATGAGGGGGTAGAACATCAAAGCTGTGTTCTTCTTCATGTTGATATTTACTTAGATCGAGCAATACCAAATTAACATATATATATATGGAAGGGAAGGCTCGAATTCAATAGAAATCTGAGGATTTTGTGAGTTGAAAAGGTCTTTCGTTGAACTTGTCATTTATGTTCTAGACTTTCCATGGCAATGACTTTCACTAACCTAGCATACATTGTGTTCTTGTTGTAGTGCAAATGCAATTTCCTGAAATCTGGTTGTTTTATCTGATGATAGCAACTCTCCTGTCTGATGTAAGATTTTTCTACAAGAATCGAATTTCGGCGAAGGAACTCAAAGGGATAGTAGATCAAGGCTTCTATGCCAGCTAATCCTACAGTTAAGAAAAGTCCACAAAGGTTTGGTAGCCTTAAATGGTTAGCTGTTGATTCCACTTGATTTTAATTTATCGACTTTTTGTCTTATGTGAGACAATGGGATCAAGAACCGACATTCTTTATAAGGTTCAAAGATAGATCTTCCCTGCAATCATGTTTTATTAAATGACCCTTGCTTTGTAACACCTCTTTTGGGACGGATTAGGGTTAAGGATCGAATAACAAACAAAAAAATTTAAAGATGACACAGATTTACGTGGTTCACTAACAACGTGTTGGCTACTTCCACGGGCACGAACTGAAAACACAGATTTCGAATTCCTCAGTCTATTTAAATAAATTAAGAGAATATATCAGACGGGTTCAACCCAATACCAATTTCAAAGTCCAATACTGTATACAGTCGGCCGGAGACCACTCAGCAAAATCCCGTGAAAATTCAGCGAAGTGATAAATTAGATTCAAAGACATAATCAACAGACTGTTTGTAGACTAGAAATCCAGTAGAACCATTAATAAAATTCATTTATTGTGCAAAAATGTTAAGTAGTTTATTAAAAAGGTGTACAAAAATAAAATCTTTATGCTACTTTCCACTTTTTCAGAATACATATATATTTATAAAATTGTCTACAAAAATCATACAAAATTTTTTAAATAAGACAAATATCATAAATATAATCAGGGCCGTCTCGAACTTTTTTGGGGCATGAGAAAAATAAATTATAGGCCCTTATAAACGCATAATTCAAATATATTTTCAAAATAATATCACTTATTGGCGTCGATTAGACAAAAGGTTGAACATGACAGTCTGGACAATATCAATTTGAGAAAAGAAAATACAAAATGATCTGTCCGAAAGTTCGAAAAATGAGAAAGACTGAAGGAAAAACGAAAGAGATAAAATAGAATGTGAGACGAGTATGGTATAAGTTGGTGAGCGAAATGCAACAGGACATGAGTAAAGAAATATAGAAAAAAATTAAATTTGAAAAGATAAAACAAGACATAGTTAAAAAAAAAAAAAAAAAAAAAAAAAAAGATAAAAAAATATATAATTAAAGTTTAAAATTTAAATTTAAAAATTAAATTAGATAATTATGAATATATATATAAACTAAAAAGTTAAAATTTTAAAATTTAATAATATAAATTTATTACTTGTAAATATATTTTAATATATATATATATATATTTATATATATATGCGCGCAGGGCCTTCAGGTCGAAGAGTGAGAGTCTGACAATGACCGTTAGTGATTTCATTTGAACCTCATAATTTAGTCATGCTTGCTCTGCTCTGGGAAGAAAACAAAGAAGAACGCGGAAGTAAGAGGCATTGAACTTTACATCAACTTTAATTGTAATATACTATTAATTCTATATAATTACTTCCACCTTTCCACGTTTAATAAAAAAAATTTATTATTTTATAAAATTAATTATATAGTAATATTAAAATAATATTAAAAAGGATCGGAAATTTCAACCATGACATTGGTATCATGAATTCACTGGACCATCCTTTATATACAAAGTAAGTCATGACAGTTTTTTTATAATAAGTTTCCAATTATTCAACGTCTTTTTCTCATATAAAATTATTATTTTCTTTTAATATTTATTTTTTATTTTATAAATTAAGTGGTTTATTAAAAACATGTCATTAAGGTATATTTGTTGTATGAAATTTAAATTTAAAGTTTAAAATAATAATATTATTATTATTTCATTGTAGTTTTATTTATTTTTAAGTTTTTTTCCATCCTTTATAGCTTCCGGCGAATCTGTATGCGGAAGCAACTCGAGAATTTTCTATGGATGCACCAAAGAATGTACGACCAGCCAGACGGAAGAAGTCTGTTCGATGGTCGCCTGAAAGGCAGATAATTGGTAAGCTGAAATTCAGTTTCGCCCATTCGTCTATTTTTGTTGTTTAGCGGAATTCGCGTTGTTAGAACTATTCTGATTCCGAATTGATTCGCGACTTCAATTCGTCAATTTTGTTTTCTTGCGTCGATTGCTGTGATGATGTAATCGTTCCGCGACTCGGTCTCTGTAGAACCCTAGACCTCCATACGGTGTCGTATTACATTACATCGTAGTTTGACTGATAGCATTTTCTTCATTAGATGTATACATTTCAAATATGGATGATGCAATTGTGATTAGGGTTTTGTGATTAGGGTTACGGATGACACAATCAAAATCTGAAGCTTTTAATTGGACGATAGTTTCAATTCTTAACAAACTGCAAACTGTTCTAGAGCTGAAATCCAGCTTAAACAATGTTTGATTAGAACAAGGAAATATGAACTTTAGGAAAAGAAAAGTAAGGATAATCAAGCAAGAACACACCAACTAAACTTTTTCTTTCTCTGAATTAACACTCTCTGAATCCCATTGTTCAGGTTCTGTTTAACAGTCAAATTACAAAGCTCTATCCCTCTGAGGGCAATTTACTCTGTTTGCTGATTCGTAGGATGTTTAGGTGATATCAGTTCATCATCGTTAGTCCCTCGGGGGCTTGAGAAACCAGGACTTGGGAAAGTGCTAGCATATCTAGACGTTGGTGTTAATTGAACTTGGCAAGATGGACATGAAGCTCTTTCTTTCCTGATTGTATAACTGTACGGATCTTCTTTGTCGAAAATTCGTAGCAACTCTATGAACTTGTCCCGGACAGAGGCATTTTCTTCAATGGCATGCCAATGTTCGTGTAGAAACATAGCAACATAGCTTACAAAAGCTATTAATCCGGCTATTCCGACGATCAAGAACAGCCCCCAAAAGCTTCCTAGTCCTAGATTTCTTGGCGCAGTCGATAAGGTGTTGCAGTCCGGACGTTTTGTAGGATCGCCTAACCATTTTCTCTCAATGTCCGCCATTCTTGGACCTTCGGTGACATTTAGAATCGCTCTAGAAACATCGGGTACTAGAGGCGAACCTTTTGGGAATACGAAGCCAAATCCATCAGCCTTGTAAAGGGGTCCGACCATAGTGTACTTCGAACCATATTTCGTTAGGAAAACCTTTAGGTAAGGATCCTCGTGAAAAGCTGCTGCTACACCTCCGTTATCCGGTCCCTTTGAGAGAAGTTCGTCCATTTCTTCAGGAGTTAGGAATGGCTTAAGCCGGGATTCATCGAAATTCATCTTTCTAAGAAGCCCGTACACGAATGATCCGTATTTGTAGCCTACTGGCTCCTTACTTCTAATAAGATCGTTAACATCTTCGACTGAGGGAGTCAGCTTTTGAACTGTTAGCATCGACGCAAGACTGGCCGTGTAGCTTTGAGTTAGTATAAGTACCACCAAGAACCATATGATCATCACGAACCTCGCTAAGTTGCTTATCACCCTTTCCTCTGATAAGAAAGAACGTATCGTCACGATTTATATAATTCGTCGTATTTTACTAGAAAGAACGTAAGATTATAGTTGGCTTACTGTGAGCAAAGACCATTGTTGAGAAAGCAAACCAGAAAATCATCCCCACTTGGTACCAAAAAGGTCCTCTGAAATCGTCGTTGATTCGATGTTCAAGGATCCAAATCAAAAACCCGATGAACACGAACGAGCAAAAGCTTGCCAGCCATAGCTCCCAAGTCAGGGGTTTTAGAAACACCCATGCAGTTGAAATCTTGTCGTCTTTGAAAGGTACGACCATCGAAACACCGGATTGTGTATAAGGCAGTGTGAAGTCGACGAACTGTGCTCTGTCTGCTATAATTGTTACGTCTCCGGCCACAGCGTCGTATTTCTGTTCATTCAGCACACAAAGGTTAGGATCGATTTTATGTTTTTCGAATTCCTAGCAGTGATGTAGATGCTTACTCCTAGATATACTTGATACGTCAACTCATTGTAACTTCCAGCCATCTTGTGGTTGGGCGTTGCAAACGGGATGTACTCGTATGGCACGCCGTATGGAAGTGCTGCCATCACTGCGTCGAAAACTTCTATACTGAATCCTTCGACTACTGTAGAGTTGTCGGGATTCCAAGTTACGCGCACAAAGTCCGTGAATCCCGACTTCACAGGCACTCCCACGCGCAGTTTCTTTCCGTTTGTAGGAATCACCCAACCTTTCGGGGGAGATGAGCTATCCCCGGGCCAGATAATCGTCCCAAAATTGGATTGGAGAGTCGAGTTCGTGTCTTTCATCGGATTATTGTTGTTTAGTTCCTTAACGATTCCGTCTTCGTTTGTCCAGTATCCTACGCCTCGAGCGCCTGGACCGACGATGTTAATTATCTGAAACGGAGGCGCTTGGAGCTGGCCATCGACTAAGTTGAAATCTCCGGCGAGGCCTTTGAACGTCGTGGTCGATAGAGCCTGGATGAGTTTCGGTCCGGCGTCTGAAACCCCCAATGCTTCCAGGTCAGTGAAATTTCTCGAACTGTTCGTCTCAATGAATTTTGGAGTCGTTAACTTTGCTTGCTCTGCTGCCATGGCGAGCGCGATGACTGAGTCGTAAGCCCATAAGATGAAATGATCAAGCTGCGGCTCGGTGTTCGTCGGATTGTTCTGCCGAACTTTTGTCTTAAACCGAACTTCGAAGTCATCCAACTCGGGCGTACTCGGGATGTAAGGCCTTACGCCTATCACTCCCAGCATTGAATTTACGACCTTCGGGTCCATCGCGTTTATACCGTACGTAATCCCATCTGTGACGATCCACACGTAGTCCCGGCTCATCATGTCCATTTCTTTCGCTTTGGTGAACAGTCGAGACGCGACGGGATCCAACATGTGGACGACGAAAACTCTCGTCTGCATCGTCATCAGCTTGTAGAGCTCCGCGACGATTTGATCGTCCGTCGCGAGCGTCGAAATGACGCTTCTGTAAGGTACTCGCGCGTTTACACGTTCCAATGCGTCGGTTAGATACGGTACGATCCCTTCCCCAAAACCGGTGTCCTCGTAGATCGGCACAACCTCTCGCCATCCGAAGGCCTTAACGATCGCCCCGATTGCGTCGACTTGGGAAGAGTCGTTTAGCGTAGCGCGCACAAAATAGGGAGTCGGCGACGACGAAAGATACGGCGCCGTCGCCGAGAAAGTTACGACGGGGACATGAGCTACGTCGGCGAGAGATATAAGGAAGCTCGCCTGTGATGAGTAGACCGGGCCGATGATGGCTTGGACTTCGACGTTCTTTATCAGATCAATAGCTGAATGTGTGTAAAAATATTGATCTTCAGTTCTTGAAAAAACATCAAATTGTATAGTATATTGTGTTATGTGTAATATATCATGATTATGTGTGTGAATCATGATATATTTTGTGTTTTATTCCTACAAGATTTATTTCTAAAAAAAAAATTCAAAAAATATATACATATAAAAATAAATATCAATAAATTAAACAAAAGCATTATTACCACTAGTACTCTTATGATTTGTCATTGTAACAAAAATATTTAAAACTATAAACACTATAACAACCTTTTTCTAAAATTATTATTCTTGATACTTATATATAAGAAAAATATTATAATCAACTAGTAGAGTATTTATCACATATACATGTAGGGGTGATCATTCGGATTTTCGGTCCGATCCGAAAATTCGAAATTTTTTAAAAAATTAATCCGAACCGAACCGAAATAACCGAAATTTGAACTAAAAAATTCGAACCAAACCAAAAAATCCGAAATCTTAATATTTTTATTATTATTTTTTAATTTTTAAATTTCTTTTATATTTTATTATTATTTTATAATATTAAATATATATATATATATAATATATAAAAATTAAATATATTAAAATATAATTAATAAATTTGAGTTTTTATATTAAAATATAATATTTTCTAATAAAATATTAAATATGTATAATAAAAAAATATATTAAAATATTATATTTCGAATTTCGAATTGAATTGGATTTTAATTTTTGTTAAAAATTCAATTCGATCAAATCCGAAAATCTGAAAAATCCGAACCAAATCTTAAATTTCGGATTGGATTTTCGGATTTCGAATATTTTGCTCACCCTGTATACATGTACATTTAACACATACATACAAATCAGTACACCGAAACACAAGTAAACAATTATCATGCTTTAGTTTGTAGTATAGTCTGTTCTTTTCAGGCTTTTAAGTAACATTTGCAATATTTGGTGATTTTTTAAAAATTGTTTGAATATTATAGAAAATCATGAGAGTTGAATAATAATAAAAAAATAATAATGATAATAATAATTGCTAAATAAACAAAGTTGTGATTTTTTATTTTTAGATCGAAATATGGTCATGCAAAATTGTAACAATGATCGTATGTATATATAACTCAAATCATATAAAATCATTTTATTGTTAAATTAAATAAAAAGCTAAATTATACACAATATATTATGGTTACTCAATGATTTAAATCAGTCTTCTGATATCAAACATTTGTAAATTGTAATTTTTTTTTTGATCCCTCAAACTTTTATTTATATATATATTTTTTCCTAACTTTCAAGTTTTGTATTTCGACAAAACTTATAATGAGTATTATTTGTAATCTTATATATAATTATCATTTCTGTTATTTAATGTTGTAATATAGTATTTTAATCTCATATTAATTACATAAAATATAAGATAATAAATTAAATATATTGGATATAGTTATATAGTCTATAACAGTAACATAATATGAATTTTTACAGAAGAAAATTCAAAATAAACAATTTTTATTAGTGTTTTCAATTTTATTTTCATATTATTTATAAAACAATTATCTAGAAAATATCGCATTCATCAATACGTATATTCTTTATTTAAAAATTGCATATGCAATATTGAATTTTTAACTATTCAAAAAGTTAAATTGATTCCATGCATGCAATGTTGTTTTCCTATACATACTTTACTTTTCATTGTTCAATCTATAATTTTAATTATTAAACAAAATTATATTACATCTGTCATATTATAATGACATTTATGCAAAAAAAAAAAAAAATTATACAAATATAAGGATATTTTTAATGTTAAGTACAATGACGCAAACGATAAATGAAACTCTTAGAATCGAACAGAGGGAATATTACAGGTTCATTTATTTTAATTCAAAATACTACAATTAAGCCAATTTCATAAATATATATATATATGCACAAAACAAAAATAAAAAATTCAAATCTTCGCGCATGCGTACATTTCTAATTAAAACTCGATGAAATAAAATAAAATAATAATAATAATAATAATAATAACACGCGGATTTACCTGCAGCTGCTGCCCCAACGACGGTCCCTTTAGAATTCCTATTTATAAGAGTAAGCCTCGTCGTGTAATATGCATGTGTAGCGTAGAAATCCGAGACCGCCATGGATAAGGCCGTGAGGACCTTCTCCCCATAGTCATCGATCATGTCCACCACAACCCCAACTTTTATCGGGATTTCCTGCGCGCCGCTCGCCGGAAATTCGATAAAAATCCTCAGCAAGATTAAGCACAGAATGAGAGTCTTCTTCCCCATTCTTAAACACACTTCTTGCATAGATCACACAACAATGGTTATTATTAAGTAGTAATATTTTTAGGATATATATATATATATATATTGTTAAGAGGCCAGTGATTATTTGTTAAATTAATTAGACTTTTTCAAGTCAATGTAGTGTCACATACAACACTAATTTTAACATTGCAACTTGGATTGGACAGGACAGGCAGAAATTAATTAAAATTAAATGAGATGAAGTATTATTATTATTATTATTATTATTATTGTATTATATATTTTATCACTAAGGGTGTGTCCAGTATGTATTTGCATTTTATATTTAAATAATGATACGACGAACTCACTCTGTCCCGAATATTTTGTGCGTATTAGACACGAGAATTTAGGAAAAGTATATTTAGTAAATAATTAAAAATATATTAGTGAAAATAATTATCGTATAATAAAAATAATTATAGATTAAGATTAAGATAATTGATTAGTATAATTAAAATTTTAAAAAAAAATTATAAATTAAATTTTTAAAAATAAGATTAAAGTGTATAATTATTTTTTTAAAAAAAAGTGATAAAATAAGTGGGAGTGACGGAAATAGAAAAGTGGACATGAGAAACGGGACGGAGGGAGCAGTATTTTGTAAAATAAAATAAAATTTTCTTTATCTACTAAATATATGCATATTTTTTTTATTTATTATTTATCTAAAAAAATATGCAATTTATATTTATAGAAAAAATATTCTTTAATATTATATTTATTTACAAATACACCACAATTATTTATATATTCAATTTATTTAAAATTTTCTCTTGTTTTATTAATTTAATTATTTACTTCACAAAAAATTCATATTTTATGTAACAATAAACTAATATCTAAGCCAAATTTCTAATACTATAATAGTATTATATTCATCAAAATTATGTTCAACTTATATGAGCATAAATTTTGTGGACATATGAAAGTAAATTTTTATTGAGAATTTCGAGAATATATTGCATGATAAAAAAATTAAAAAATAAAAATATAATTGGCTAGAGCATAAAGATCAATAACAAATCATTTATAGAAGGTTATATATATATATATATAATTAAGATAATATCTGTACGTATTTTATTTCATAATTCATTCTCAGATTAGAAAATTGTGTGCTCTGATTTGTACTAAAATTTTATGTACAAATATAAATGTTTATTCATAGTTTGATTAGTATAAAGACTTTGTTTGGTTGTGTTTTGAAATTGATTTAAGTTTTTTTTTTTTAATTTTCTTATAAAATATGCATTTTTTTATAGTAAATAATTTTTAGGTTTTTTAAAATTTATATAATTCAATATTATACTTATTATTATAACTACACAAACGTTTAATTTATCAAAGGGTAAATTATTTTTTTAGTCTCGTAACTGAACCTTCTTATCATTTTAGTCCCATAAGTTGACCCTGTCGCAAACTAGTCTCGTAAGTGCAAATTTTTCGCTGTTTTAGTCCTCCGGCGCCGGAGACGCCCGCGTGGCTCGCCGGAGGCTACGTGACCTGGCGGACACGTAGATTTTATTATTTTTTTCATTTTTATTATTTTTTTCATTTTTTAAATTTTATTTGCCTTTTTTAATTTTTTTTATTTGATCCAATAAAAAAATAAAATAATAAAATAAAATCTACGTGTCCGTCAGGTGTCGCTGACCTGGCGGGACACCTAGCGGACACGTGGCTTCCGGCGACCCACGTGGGCGTCTCCGGCGCCGGAGGACTAAAACAACGAACACTAAAATGATAAGGGAGTCCAATTACGGGACTTAAAAAAAACAGTTTAGGGTTTATCAAAAGTTTTATTTGATATATTATTAATTCATTCATATGTTTTTTAAAATATTTTTATTTGATATTATAATTAACCAATAAAATAACATATTCAATAAAGTTTGTACCCAATTCAAAACCGAGAGAATACATGATTTTATTTGTTTATATTTGAAGTCAGATCCATCATCATTGGCACTGATACATACAGCTAGATTATTTATTTATTTATTTATTTCAATTTTAGAATTTTTGACCCCTTCAATAGATTATATAATTAATATATTTATGTGTTGGTTTTGAAAAAATATTTTAAGAAGTAAACTTGATAATGTTGAAAATAGGGAGTGTATGTAATGTAAGTGTGACTTTGTTATTTTAATTGTAGCTACTTGATACTTGTTTATACTTATTTCCTTTTTCTTTTTTGATTCTCTTTTTATTATAATTTGATGAAAATACATACATATATATATATATATATACAACTTCATCTCCCGATAGACGGTTAAGATCGATTTGATCCAATGGCTACAATTGGCTTCGGAATATTCTAAGTATGTACAAGTTGTAATTTTATCCATAAGTTTCCGAAGTGTTCTCCAAAGTTCCGGAGAATTCTTTTAGTCGTCGGGTTTTGACACATTCTTCCGGTCACAAACTTATTTCAAGACATTGTATATGTCGAATATTGTTGCAAGCAAATGAAGTAATGCTTACCACCACACAGTTGACATCAAGAGTCAAACTTCGATATAGTTGACATCAAGAAGTCAGTCGTTTAATTTCATGCCTTAATTCTTCCTATCCTGTTTGATACAATCGTTTGAAATAATCCTTACGGAGAAGGTAAATTACATTTGTATTATCCGTATTTTTACGTAATTATAAAAATAGTGTAAATTTTATTATATTTATTATTTATGATCGTATTATTTGCAAGAGTGGACGATAATGATAAGGAGTTTGAAACTCATTATTCCTTGGGACAATTTACACTAACAATTTGAATAAACGCAAACTAGATGTCCATTTCATTTCTTTCGAAAATAAATCTTTGATGTGATATTTATGAAAAAATATATATATATATATTCAAATAGTTTTTTAAAAAATTTACTATTTATGGACAGTAGTATGAAACTTCCAGGGTCTCTTTCTTTGGTTTGGTTTGAAAATATTTAATTTAGATTTGATATTTAAATATTATTTTATGAGATATTTTGTAAAAAAAATATATTAGAAAATACAGAATTCAAATAGTAAAATTTCGAAAAATTTTATCAAAGAAATACATCGTAGATTTCCTTGAAACTTCAACTTTTAATTACTATACGCGAGTGAAATTTTATTAGAAAAATTTTAAGATTTTGTGTACACAACGAACGACCTTTCGAGTGTTACAATAATAAGAAATTCGATGGTTGTGATATGACTATCATTTATGATATATGCTATAGTATATGATAAAAAAAAATAATAATAATATATATTTTATTTATCTATAATATTTTGTAACAAGTAGACTTCGTTTTTTCAAGATTATAATTATTTATAAAAATTCCGACGTTATTTACTTACAATCTATAATATGATTTGACATTTATGATATATATGTCGTAGTATATTATAATAATATTACATTTTTTTATATCGAGATCATACGTAATAAATGGACATCGCTTTTTTGGATAATAAAAATAATAATATTAATTACTTACGAAATATACGAAACTCATCGACTATAAAAAGGGCACCATCCGGTCGATTGTTGTCTTGTATTAGAATTAAAATAGAGTTTCATTTGCCAACCTATCGATAAAGATTAATTGTATTCTTTTATTTGATTTATCGAGTATCAAAATATTTTGTTGAGTTTTGTATTAGCAAATTGCAACGGTGTGACTCAATAATCATCGGTGAGTTTTAATAATATTTGTAAGTTTTTAAATTTTCTATTATTTCTTTATCATTTATGATATTTTGATCTATTCTAAAGTTCATTGTGATATATAAAATTATTATTATAATTTGTTTATACAATACATATATTATTTGATTATGATTCATTATTATTATATATGATTAAAAATACAAAATTATGTTAATAGGTTATCATGAAAAAAAAAAAAAAGTGAAAAAAATGAGGAGAGGAGGAGAAGGAAAAAGTATATATGTTTGTTAATTATATATATTGTCAATATAATATAATAATCTAAATTTAAATTTTCAATTTTTCAATATATTTAATTTTATATATGTTTGAAATTGTAAATTGTAAACTTGTTTTTTTTTTTTTTAAAGAAGGGTTTGTTTGGTTTTGATTTAAAATTTTTATATGAATTTTAGTTTAAATAATAGTATTTTAATATGATATATAAAAAAATAATATATTTTTATTAGAAATTATGTTAAATATTGTTAGCTTTTTTTAAGTTAAAACCAAACAAACCCTTAAGTTTTATTACAAGTATATTTTATTTTAAAGTTCATTTCTTTTATTTCTTAGTGAGGATATCTACAATATTCTATTCTATTTATTTTAAGCCAAAATTAAACAAATTTTAGGTTGTGTTCCTTTGTGGGTTTTAGCTCAGTTTTTATTATTCAAATTCTTTTTTTTCTCTAAAAATATTACATCAAACAATTATTTTTTTTATATTATACTACAAAATTATTTTACATTTAAAATATTACATCAATATCTATTTATATTACATAGAACAACTATCCAGATTCAATTTTTTTACTATTAAAAAATTCAAATAAAAAAACTAAAATCCACAAACAAACACACCTTTAATTTCATTACAAGTATATTTTATTTTCAAGTTCAGTTTTTCTTTTTTTTTTTTTCTTGGTGAGGCTATCTACAATATTCTATGCTATTTACTTTAATTCACTAAAAATAAATCAGTGTATTTGTTTTAATTTTATCAATCTGGCTTACTATATAAGAAGATAATTTGTAATATGCTACTAATTTTTTTAAGTTTAGAAAATTTATTCTAAGATTTTGTAAAATAATTATTGCAATATTTCATTAATATCAATCAATATTATACTTAAAAATGATAAGTGAGAAAATAAGAGTTAGATATAGATAATTATTTTTTAATTTAAATAATTTTATTATAAGATTTCGTACAACAATATATTGCAATATGTCATTAATAATTGCAATATTTCGTCAATATCAATTAAAGTTTCCTTACTTATTTACTTGCATTGCAAAAAAATATTTACTTTTTATAGCCATTATTTTTTTTTCATTTTCCTATAAATTGGGGTGAAAATTCAATCCAAATCATCAACCAAACAATTATACAATTCCTTATACCAAAATATCCCTATTTAAGTCTGTCGAAATGACATTTGTTTAAAAGCAAGTGAAGCCGCCACTCTCTGTATAATCGACATTGGCATGATTTCTTATGCAAATTACCCTCGCTCGTGTTCTTATTCGTGCATGAAATCTGTGGTAAAATATGTTGAGTACTCTAACCAACCAATATTGGAAATCGGTGGTAGAGTACTACAAGTATTTTTAACCACGATATTGCGACTATGCACGATTCACCACTTTTACTCCTACACCTATTCGTGCATGAAATCTGTGGTAAAATACGTCGAGTACTCAGACCAGCCAATATTGGAAATCGGTGGTAGAGTACTACACGTATTTTTAACCACTATTGTGCGAGTATGTATGAGTCACCGCTCTTACTCCTATCTCTATTCGTACATGAAATATGTGGTAAAACACGTTGAGTACTCAGACCAACTGATATTAGAAATCGGTGGTAGAGTACTTCGAGTATTTTTAACCACTGTTTCGCAATCATGCACGATTCACCACTCTTGCTCCTATCTCTATTCGTGCATGGAATATGTGGTAAACTACGATGAATATTCTAACCACCCAATGTTAGAAATCGGTGGTAGAGTATTCTCGAAGTTTGTAATACACAATCTCTTTCTAAAATGTACCTACTACCGAGCGACCACGCATGATTCACCAATGCCGGACTCATATCTATGTTCGTGCATGAAATCTGTGGTAAAATACGATGAGTACTCTGACCAACCAATATTAGAAATCGGTGGTAGAGTACTACAAGTATTAAAACCACTAGCTACTAATGCACGATCTAGCTACCAATGCATTGCTCGTGTGATCATATGGTATGAAATCGGTGGTAGAGTATAACTACAACGATTCTCGCCAATCAGTGGAATGAAATTGGTGGTAGAGTATAACTACAAAGATTCTCGCCAATCAATGGAATGAAATCGGTGGTAGAGTATTACAAGATCGAATTTTAATTACTATTGAGCATTTGTATACTATTCACGAATATATATTGTATCGATATTTAAAATAGCTTGCTCCACTTTGTATTAACAGATGTATTATTGTAATGGCTCAATCTTCATCCATGAATTTTGAGTACATCTCTTATTAATGAAAGAAATTTTTTTTTTTTGCCTTTGTCTCATCTTTTATATTATAGATCTGATCAATATAATAGTTTGTGTTTGATACATTACTTAAAAATATGTGTAGTTTGATTGTGGAAATAAAAGAATTGTTTACTGTATATATATATATATTCTTAATGATTTTAATATATTGATTTCATTAAAATTTTGGATGTAATAATTATTTCACCTAAAATTTTCTATTACTATTTATCTATTTTTTTAAATTAAAAAATCAATCAATTTGTTTTTATGTTTGTTAATTTGTGAATTTATGTTACTAATTATTGGAGACTGAGAATTATAATATCTTCAATCATAAACTAACTATGAGATGTCCCCAATAATAATTGATATACTAAAATTGAAGTCACAATCTTGCTATGACTAACTAATTCGCCATAAGTTTTAAGTAATTTTGTTAGTTTTTTTATATTTTTTCGAATGATTTAAAGAACATATAGCATTTTAACTAGAGAATTATTAATAATTAAAATTTTATAATCACGACACAAATATAAAGTGGTGGAAACGCATATTAAAATAAAGCAAATATAATATATGAATTGACAACACATATGATAATAGTTTATACAATACATGCTACAATTGATTTCAACACAAAATGTATATTAACATAATACATATCTGTTACATAAACTTACAACACAAAATATAACAATCTATATAACACATGATATTTTAATTCAAACCACGCTAAGAAATAGTCACACAGAGATCATTAGTCCCGACCAAATCTAATAAAAATCAAGAGTATTTGCATTCTTTCCCACAAGTCCCGCTATCAAAACCCTAACCCACCATCGAGCGATCATGCATGATTTGTAGATGCCCTAGGGGACAAATCAATAGCCTTACCGATAAACTATTCGAACTTGATAAGGCGACATGAGAATCGAGAGAATATATAATTGGACGAAATCCACAAAGATAAATCTAAGAAATTGGCGGGAAGAATGAAATCCCGCATTGAAAATCTAAGCTCGGAGGACGTCCAAGAGTGGATAGAATGGTTCGAGACCTTTCTAGCCATAGCCTTTGCCCGACAACGTGATTTTTGAAATGGCAAGTCGAGAGCTTCAATGTTACAAGGGATCATTGTTCGAAATGACCCTAATATGCCAAAAAAAATTACTATTTATTTCGTACTTTTTATTAAAATTACATAATACTTTTTTCTCACAAAATATCATATCAAAATATATATTATATAAACTAAAAATCATATATTATATATATAATTAAAACCAAACAAACCCTTGAATTTGAGAATTTGAGATCATTTACTTAGTAGGCCTTAAATATTTCATTGTATTCTATAATTGGGCAATTAAAATTATTCAACTTTCTCAATTTTGGACTTTGGCTTACCAAAATTTTGTGAAAATAAGAAAGGAATGTTATTAATTTATATATTATTAATGATTTTAGTTAATTTATTTATATTTAAAGTGTTCCCTAATATGTGAAATTAATTCACCTACTATTTAATCTATTATACTTTTTTTATCAGTCAAATTTATTACTAATTTTGATAAAATCAAAAAAATAAATATTTAATTATTATTTTCATTCAGCAAATATCACTAACTTTATAGATTATTTCTTCATTTACTTTAATTTTAACTAATTTTTCAAAAATATTCTCAAATACCTATCACTTATTCAATAAAATTTTTTTTTTTTTACTGTCTGTGTCGAATCCAAGTTGGCTAATTTTAATAGACGGGATGGAGTATTTATTTGTTTTAAAATTCAAAAAAAAAAATCTATTTATTGAACCTTATCAATTTATGACGTTAGGTTACTAATTTTTATAAAGTAAAATTCTATATGTAATTTTAATTGTAGAAAAAGAAGAAAATATTATAATATATTAAATATTGTAATATATTTATTTGCATTCAAAGTATCCCTTAAAAAAAAGATATTATAAATTTTTTATTACTTACGAGAAAATCACAAATTGTTATTATTTTGAGTGTGCACTGAATAAACTACGATTAAGTCAAATATTTTGGAGATTACACTCGCAAAGGAAGTCACGTTTTAATATTATATTCTATTTATTCTATACTATTTACTTAATTTTCAATTTAAATAATAAAAATAAAAATATTGTACCATATGTTAGTGTTATTTTGTTCCTGTGTTATTATATTTAATTAATAAATCATATTTGACTCAATAAACATCTTTATATATTCATGCTAAAAGAAAGTGAAGATTGTTCTATAACTATAGCTATTATTGGTAATAAAATAATTTATTTGAAACTTAAGAAAGGTAGTATAATAAGCCAATAAGAATGCCATGGAAGGAATATATCTCAATTGTGAAGTATAAGACACCCAAAAAAAATTATTCAAATACAATCGTTGTCACAAAACAATAAAGCCCAAAATTATTTGGGCCCATATTTGATGGGCCACTTATGATCCAATTCTAAAAATCGTAACTACTAATCCTAAATCCATATTTATTTTTATGGATTTTTCGCTACAAAATTGATCTCACTGATACTGACTCACAACCTGTTCGACAAAATGCCCAAACCAAATTAATTCTGAAGCAGAGCTACAACCAACGACGCCACAGCAGCGGCGCCGGAAACCACCTGTTTCGCGGCGGAGCTACCTTGATCGGCCGGAGAATCATTACCGGAAGGAGCATCAGCGGCGCCTGGACCATCGGCCGGCGACGGTGCCGGAGCCGAGCCCGGAGCCGCCGCCGCTGCCGGGGATTTGGCGGCGGGGCTAGCAGCCGGCGCCGGCGCGGCTGCACCACTGTCGGAAGCGGCGGGAGCATCGGAGACGGTTTTTCCAGTGCTTGGCGCCGGCGATTTGGCGGCGGGAGCGGGAGGCGCCGCCGTCCAGTTGCCGTCGATTCCGTTGGCCATAATCGGGTGAGAAATGTGGAGTACGGAAATGTTGTACGGCTGCGCTGCTACGACGCCCAACAATTTGGCGTCGACCGGAGAGCCGGCGGCGGCGGAGCCGAATGCGACGGCGCCGGTGGCGTCGTGGCCGACGGTGATGAAACCCTGCCGGTTCTGGGCGGCGCCGGTGGTCTGGAACAGCGTTGTGATCACCGTGCCGTTATCTTTGATCCCGTTCAGCTTCATCGCGTCGAAGTAATCGAGCGCCACGTGCGTGCTGAGAATCCTCTTCTGAACCTCCGCCGCCTTCGACGAGATCTCGCCGGCGGCGTCGTTGCCGACGGCGAGGACGGTGATCGTCTGCCGGCTGTTGATTTCGCCGGCGACGCCAGTTTTGGATAGCAGATCGTTGAATTGACTGTATTCCGGGTGCTGCCCAAGGATCTGAGTGACATTGAACGCGGCGGCGGATGAAGAAAGAACAGCCCAGAGAATCACGGCGGCGGCGGCGGTGCTGCTGGCAGGAACCATCTTCGCCAAAATTGAAGAAAATCGACAATGGCGGATTGAAGAGCGCCAACACAAAACGACGTCGCTTGGCACTGAGTTTCAGTTGAGTGAGTTTGTACAGTCCCGCCGCTCGTATTTATACGCCGGCAGCGTTGCTGAAACTGCGGAGCGAAGAATTCTCGCCACCGCTACCATTGCAGGGTGACCCAACCTTGCAGGTGAACACGTGGCATCATATAATAGGCCAGTTCTCAAATGGGCCGACAATGTAGTAACCATAAAGCCCATATTATATTTTGGGTTTTAAATTTCTTACAAGGCCCAATTTCAGCCAGTTATAAGTTTCTCTCACGAAGATGTAGGAACAAAAATAGATTTTTATTTGTACGACAAAAATTTGTAGTAATAAAATCGAATGTACTAATTGAGAGACAATAGTGTATTGCATCTAAAAAGAAGACAGCTAAGTTGTGTTATTTAATTTCAATTCCACTTTACAAATAAATAAATTAATAAATAGATAAATATTATAAGGCACTCAGCATATGCCATTATGGCGGTAGGGAAGAAGAAAAAAAAGATACTCTCCCTTGAACCACTGTCGGTGCATCGCTATTTATTATTATTATTATTATTATATTATTTTCACATTGCCAAAATTCAATAAATCTCCGATTTCAATATAAATAATAGTAATTGATTAATTAATTAAACAAAGTACCAAAAATTATATATATATCTTAAATTATTTTTTTAAAAAAATAAATAAATAAATAATAGTGATTTGCCCCATTTCACGTGCAAGCTATTAATTCACAACTCATCAAGGCCAAAACTAAAAATCTTATGTACATATAATTTATTTATTTGTTTTGTATATATATTGCACAAAAAGATGGAGAAACAAAATAAATAAATAAATAACTTGATTAGAGGTGGTGTAAAGTTTGCATCTTTGATGTCACTAATAAATGCTTAGTTAATTAATTAAATTAAACCAACAAAATGGCTCATAAAAGTGTGACAATTGTTAAGTGGTCCTTACACACAAACAATAAATAATCAAAACAAAGTTAGTTTTAGTAAAGAACAACTAACATGCGGCAGTGAATTTGTGACCGTACTCGAAAAATAAATTTTTTATATATTAAAGATTTAAAATTAAATTAGTTTAAATGTAATTCAACAAATTATTTGAGTATGCTTAAAAAATTATCCTTATTCCGTATATATAATTTTATTATATTTTTTACAAAATATTAAATCAAATCGAACCTTTAATTTCAAATCAAAAGTAGACAAATCAGCATCTAGTTTAATTGCACCAACAAACAACAAAAAAGTTATGCCTTTATATTTCTTGTAATAACAAATTCAATTATAAATATATATATATGTATGTGACGTTGCTTTATTTTTATTATTATTATTATTAATATTAAAAACAAGAATCGTTGGTTAATCCCCTCAAGCAAATTATAGTTATTATATAATTATATAAAGTAAACAAGGTGGGAATGTGTACATATAATGATTGATTTACAACCGTTGGATCGTTTGGCATGTCAATGACACTTCAACTTCTCATTGACTCTTCCAATATTACACAATATTTTTAGAATTTTACAACTCCCTCCGTCCCAAATACTATGCAATATTTCTTTTTTCGAATGTCTCAAATACGCTGCAATATTTTCAAAATAGAAAATAATTAATTATACTTAATTTCTACCCCACATTTTATCCCCTCACATAATCCAAATAAAAAAATAAAATATATATTTCTCTCTCCATCGTATCACCTAATTTCTAAATTATCCTACTTAATACTACCCACACCTGCCAAAAATAAATATTATATCTTGTTTGGAACGGATGGAGTACTATTTAATTTTTTAAGAAATATCACATAAAATTTATTTCATTTTTTTATAATTGTGAATTCCAATTTTCTTCATAAAATATTATTATTATTATTATTATTATGAGCTTGCTTGTTTGTGGTTATTATACTATGTAAATCTTGGATAAAAACACAAATAAATGAACTTATATATTTCATAGTAGTTACTATTTATTATTTGGTGGTAGAAATTTTTAAATAGTAATTTTCTTATTCAATTAAAAGGCTTAACTACTCTTTTTTTATTTATTAATATTTTTAACCATAATCATTCACTATATACATATAAGAAATTGATCTATTGTGGTTTTCATTATTGCCAACTTTTACTGCAAAGACATACATAAAATGATTCCCAAAATAGCTTCTCATGCCTTGATCTCTCATTTCATATATATTATAAGTAAAATTTATTTTCACATTTTTTTTAATTCTGCTAATTAAATTTATTAATTTTTTAATAAAATATTACATCTGTTGGACTATAATGATTTTATTTACTTCTTGAATATTAATATTTGAATATTAATTATTATATAAAAATATAATACAAATTAAAAAAAATTATAAAAAAAAATATTTTCAATGCTAAATACACTAACATAAAAAAAAAATAATAATAATAAATGTGACTAGCTGGAATATTTATTTTTTATTAATTTTCTTGCCAAATCAATTTGTGCTAAACACTCAACAGTAAGCATAGCATTTGGATTCACAGGCTTTCCTTTTCTGGGCTGCCCCTTTCCGACTCCATTATTGATTTCGTAATTTCTTCACCAAAATTTCACCATGAACAAAAACTCACAGCCAAAGTGATTCTTTTAATGGCAGAAAGGTCGTTTCTTTATTAGAGAATAAACTTCTTTTCCCCATTGAGAGGTTTTCATTCATATGGATCATCGCCATCCGCACTTCACTGTAAATGTTCCCAGCTAAAAAACAAAATGTATTTAATTCTGGTCGTGAAATTGAGGGATCAACTACTGCAATTTTTTTAGAGTTTTTTTGTTTGTTTGTTTCATCTCCATTTTTACTGGTTCAGTAAAGCTTGAGCTGTATGTATATAATATTTGTAAGAGGAAGGAAGTTTTGTTTATGGCATATACCTTTCTCTTTCCCTGTAATGGTGCTTTGCTTGCAATGCTTCCTCCGGTAGCGTTTGAGATTGCGCAAAGAATATTGTAAAAGGATTTTTTTATGTAAATTTTCTTTCTTAATTCTTCCCCTTTTTCAATTTTGTTCTTCTGCTGTTTGCTGGAGCTCATCCATGGCGGAACTAGGAGCTATTTAACCATTTTTGTTCAGCAATGTTGAGATCTAAGGCGTAGAAATTTAGGGGAAAAGGATTTAATTTAGGGTTGCAGGAAAATGGCTTCAAGATTGAATCTGTTCAATTGGTGGGGGAGAGACGGCGGGCCGAAGGGGACGCCGGTGATTGTGAAAATGGAAAACCCTAATTTCTCGATCGTGGAAATCGACGGTCCAGATTCAGCGTTCAAGCCGGTGGAAAAGAGCCGGCTCAGGAACGCCAAGCAAGTGCGGTGGATTCTGCAGCTCAAGGCGAACCGCGCCGTCGGCTGTCTGGCTTGGCTCGGCGCCATTCTCTGGGCTCTCCTCCGGAGCATCAAGCGGCGGCTAATTCTCCGGCAAGGCGTCGCCGTCGCCAGCGAGCGGCTCGGCAACGGCCGGCTAATGCTGAAGCTCATCAAAGCCCTGCTGGCGGCTTCTTTAGCAGTGCTGGCTTTCGAAACGGCGGCGTACGTCAAAGGGCTGCATTACTTCGACGGCGCTGCCGCCGACGTCCGGGGACTCTTCCACTCCGCCTACGCTGCCTGGGTGGCGCTCCGCCGCCACCACATCGCGCCGGCGGTTCAGTCTTTATCCACCTTCTGTGTAGCTCTGTTTATAATCCAGTCTTTGGACCGGCTCGCGCTTTGCCTCGGCTGCGCCTACATCAAGCTGAAGAAAATCAAGCCGGAAATCAACGGCGGAGATCCATTCCAGCCGGAGGATCCCGAACAAGGACAGCCGTACGATTTCCCCATGGTTCTTGTACAAATTCCCATGTGTAATGAGCGCGAGGTATCATCGTCTTCACCTAAACTCCGACCAAATTCCGGCAATGTATCTGATTATTTCGATTTTCTCAGGTCTACGAGCTTTCGATCTCCGCCGTCTGTCAGCTCGACTGGCCGAAGGACCGCCTGCTGATCCAAATCCTCGACGATTCCGACGACGACAGCATCCAGTGTCTGATCAAGACAGAGGTCTCGAAATGGAGCCAAAAGGGAGTTAACATAATCTACCGCCACCGGAAAGTTCGAACCGGCTACAAAGCCGGCAATCTCAAATCGGCGATGAGCTGCGGCTACGTCAAGAATTACGAATTCGTCGCCATATTCGATGCAGATTTCCAGCCGACGCCGGATTTCCTCAAGAAAACCGTGCCATACTTCAAGGTATACACGGATACTTCAATGTTGTCTGATATGGTCGTCATCATCGGCGTTTTGTTGTCTCCGGCAGGACAATCCGGAGCTCGGACTGGTTCAGACACGGTGGTCGTTCGTGAACAAGGACGAAAACTTGCTCACCCGACTCCAAAACATCAACTTATGCTTTCACTTCGAGGTCGAACAGCAGGTCAATGGCGCGTTCCTCAACTTCTTTGGCTTCAACGGCACCGCTGGCGTTTGGAGGATCAAAGCGTTGGAAGATTCCGGCGGATGGCTCGAACGAACAACCGTCGAAGACATGGACATCGCCGTGCGCGCACATCTCAAGGGCTGGAAGTTCGTGTTCCTAAACAAC
Organism: Andrographis paniculata; assembly: GCF_009805555.1. Taxonomy (NCBI): domain Eukaryota; kingdom Viridiplantae; phylum Streptophyta; class Magnoliopsida; order Lamiales; family Acanthaceae; genus Andrographis; species Andrographis paniculata. The sequence continues at coordinate 4,138,117 of NW_026137589.1, forward strand.
GTCAAGGTAAAAGGCGCTGCCGTCGCAATTCATATCTTACATGCAAGATTCGTATGTGACGTAAATTCACCTCAGAGAGCTGGTTGGTTGACTATATGATAATTAATGTTGCATATCCTTTTAAGCTTAAACTTTTAGGTGGGATGATTGGTTAACAATTTCGTCCTGATTTCTACGACAGGTCGTATGCGAAGTTCCTGAGTCGTTCGAAGCTTACCGGAAGCAGCAGCACCGGTGGCATTCGGGCCCAATGCAGCTCTTCCGGCTATGCCTACCCGCCGTAATCGCGTCAAAGGTACACCTGACGTCCACGCAAACGCTTTATCGATACAAAAATTATTCATTACGCTGATATTCAACTATTTGTCGCTTTTCAGATATCGATATGGAAAAAGGCGAACTTGATCTTCCTCTTCTTCCTACTACGAAAACTCATCCTCCCCTTCTATTCATTCACATTGTTCTGCGTCGTTCTTCCGCTAACGATGTTCATCCCCGAAGTCGAGCTCCCGATGTGGGTTCTCTGCTACATTCCGGCATTCATGACGCTCCTAAATATCCTCCCGGCGCCAAAATCGATCCCCTTCGTTGCGCCGTATCTTCTCTTCGAAAACACAATGTCCGTCACCAAATTCAACGCGATGGTCTCGGGGCTTTTCCAGCTCGGCAGCTCGTACGAATGGATCGTCACGAAGAAATCCGGGAGATCGTCCGAATCCGACCTGATATCCGCGGCCGAGAGTGACATTACGCCGTTGAACCAACACGTCGTCCGCGGAGCCTCCGAAAACGATCTTCCCGACGTCGTTCAATCGAAGGATCAAAAGCGTCGAGTTCCCGCCGAGAAAAAATCAAACAAGATTTATCGAAAGGAGCTCGCCCTCGCCTTCCTGCTGCTAACGGCGTCGATTCGAAGCCTTCTGTCGGCGCACGGGTTGCACTTCTACTTCCTCCTGTTTCAAGGCGTCACATTCGTCCTTGTCGGTCTCGACTTGATTGGCGAGCAAATTATCGAATGATCCGAGACGAAACGACAAATGCCGTCGAACAAATCACGCGAGGCAGCCGGCGCCATTTTTGTCGCCATCGCCGTCATTTTTCCGATCGAATAAGACCACCCGTCTCCTCCTCCCGCCGCCGCCGTCGTCGCCGCTGCCGATTTTCCGGCGCCGGTAGGATTAGCAGTGAAAATAGAGTCTCCATTTTTACTGAATAGCACAGTACAGAGATAGAGGAAAATCTGAATTCCAGAATTCCTCCAAAGCTTTTTTTAAGTTTTTGTGTGTGTATTTGTGATTGATTGTTGTATAGATTGTTCCAGTGGTTATGATTTTTAATTTTAAAGATTAATTTATTTTTTTTTATTTCAATTAGTTCTCTATGTAAATTTTATGATTTTCTATAAAAATAAAATTCAAAAGTTTGTTATAAGTGTCGGCAGGAAGATGGAACATGATTAGTGGGAAATAACAAAGAGGTTTGGTTGAACCAATGAACAGAAAATGGAAGGGTCCACAAAATATTTCGTGGCCTTTACACCGATTTTTTAATTTATTTTTATTAAAGGTGTATTTATGTAATAAAAAAATTCGATTCATATTATAAAGAAAATACTCCCAAAGTATTTCTATTTTAATCTGTTTCATAATAAAGTATCTATTTCTTTTTTTTTTTTTTTTAAGTAACTGTACTATTTATCTAACGTTACAAATATCCTTACAACTTACAATATATTACAGAAATGTCATTACTTTATATCACACATATATTTTCAGTTAATTCTACTTTATTCCTACTATATTCTAATATAATAATAATATTTTTAAAACTACGTAAAAAAAACAAATGGATACTTACTTTTGAGACGGAGGGAGTATAATATATATAAAGTAGAAATCTGCCGTCGCCGTTATCCGAAAGTACGTCCTTCAATTGGGTAATTATTTTTTGCAAAAGAATAATTCAATTTGTTCACACAGTATTTTTCAATAGAACAATTTTTTATAAATATTATTTAAAAATACAATATAAACACATTAATATATAATATATATTATCTGTTCATAAAAGTCAACCAACACAAAATATTACTTTTTATTTTACCAAGACAATTTTATAGTACAACAAACAAAAACTTCATTCATCTAAACGCTGAGTGAATTGATTAATTCATATTTTTTTATAAAACATTATATTAAAACAATATTAAAAAAAAAAAAAAAAACTAAATTCCAAGACAACATACATAATTGTTATATTTAATTAATGTATCTATTTTGTTATTTTGAGTTCTTTATGATTATTTTTCAATTTAATAAAATCTGATCTTATACAATAATAAGATATTTTTATATTTCACTTAAATTATTTTACTTTATAATTTCTCAATTGTATTATAAAGATGCTTTATACTATTATGTGTATCCATTATACATAAAATATTTGTAATAATTTTTAAAAAATTTATCATAACAAAAATAAATAAATAAATAAATATATTGATAATGGGTGGATATAGTATATATAGCAAAGTGTTTATTGTTTAGGACCAAGTTGTAGGCTTTTGTCTTCCTATTGATTGACCACTTTCAATTAGTTTGGACTTTGTTTTCTTTATATTCTTTTAACATTTCTTTTTATTATTTAATTTTTATTTCTAATATATATATATATATACATATAAAGTATTAAATTTAATAACTATGTCATCTAGAAAATGAAAGGAAAAAAAATTTTAAAAAAAAATAGCAAACCCTTGATTTCAACTCATTTTTGTGTGGGCTATAGTTTGCCATCAAATATTTATTTATAATACAAACTATTTTTATTTTTTATTTTTTATTTTTCAAAAGCTTATTACAAACTCTCGACAAAATGTAAGAAAGAAAAAAATGTTGGAGGGAACAAAATATATATATATATGTAAATAATTATCAATTAAACATTTTGTAAATTAAAACTTATTTATAATAATTTATTATTATTATTATTATTATTATTATTTATATTAAAAATGATCCAACAAACAAAAATGACGAGCAACTGTCACTGGATTTAGACAGACCACCTGTATATTTATTTATTTATGGGGTTTTTATTACTTCCTCCCTCCGTCTCACATACCATCTTCACGTTGTCATTTCTGTCCGTTCTACATACATATCACTTTTTTTTTTTGGAAAATGATTACACACTTTAATCTAATTTTAAATTTTTAAATTTTTTTTAATTTTAATTAAACTAATTAGTTATTTTAATCTTAATATATAATTATTTATATTATAAGATAATTATTTTTATTAATATATTTTTAATTATCTACTAATTATATCCCTCCTAAAATATTGTATTTACAGTATAATAGACACGGTATGTGGGACGGAGGGAGTAATAAAAACATTGAAAAATATAAATGTTAGTATTGGAAGAAAAATCATTTTCAAAGAGTTGGCACACACACGTGTACGGACGGGCTTCATTGTTTGGTTGATGTCAATTTGGACAAGTGGATCCAATCCAATCCCATTCTATATCTCGCACATGGTTTATGATGCATTTCCTTGTATTTATATTATTTTATTATACTTACACCGTCCAATTTCTATTATTCTAAAATATATTTATACGGTTTTTTAGTTGATTGTCTTTTTATTATAAATGGACAAATTTATCCTTAAGTGTATGGTAGAGATTAAAATTAATAAATGAATGAAGGGTAAAAATGTAAAAAATTTGTGTAAAAAAGAAAATAGGACAATAGTTATTGGACGTCTCAAATAAAAAAAGAAGACATTAGTTTGTGGACGGGGGAGTAATAGATATATTTATTATTTAGGATATTCACAAATAATATACTATTTGTTTCATTTAATTTTTACTTGTTATTTTTTAATATTAGTTATTATATCAAAACATAATACAAATTAACAAAAAATTGCTTAGTGTCATATAATACTAATAGAAAGACATTTGTACAAATATAAGGATATTTTTAATGTTAAGTACAATGATGCAAAATGTATATGTGACCCTTCGAGGCTGACGGATGGAATATATATTAGTAAATATAGGGTGGGTTTATTTTGTAAAATAATTTGAAGAATTTTTTTTTTATATGAAATACGAAAAAATTGTGTATTAAATATAAAAATAATAAATGTGTGATATATTAATATTTTTTTAAAAAAAAAAAACACATTCATAGACTTAAAATAAGATATTTTAAAAAATATGTGAATAAATTAATAATGTGAAAAAAAAAAAGATAAATTAAATATAAAAATAATTATGACATTTTAATAAATAAGTACAATATTGAATATTATAAATCAATAAATATGTAAGACCTTTTTTTGCTATAAATAAAAAGTATATAGATTTTGGGGAAAATATATATAGAGAGAGAATTAGCAGACCGATGAGTATTAAAATATTAAAATATTATGACAACATGCACTCATTATTTGTTGAGAAATTTTACTGTTCAAAAATATTTTACCTTTTACGTATTAAAAATTTTATCAATAAAATATAAAATACTATTTTCTTTGTCCCAAAGTTATAGTTTTGGCTGTGTTTGGTACGAAATTTAAGAAATATTGATATTATATTAATAGTGGATAAAAATTACGGATAAAATACTTATTTTTCCTTATGAGTGTATTAGTGTAAAAAAATAATGACAATTGTGTAATAATAAAAAAAATTTCCTTATGAGTGTATTAGTGTAAAAAATAATGACAATTGTGTAATAATAAAAAAAAATAAGAGTAGTTTTATAGTGATATGGTTATTTATGAAAATGAGATTATTGTTTTGGGACGGACAAAAATAGTAAACAAGATTAAGATTATTGTATTATGAGGTACAATGTATTTTCTTAATCTGATATGCAGACAACAAAATATATTCATATCCTAATTCAGAAATACACAGATGGAGTATATAAATCATTTTATCTCTTTGAAATGGTAGTTGGTAAATATATATCACACACTAATAAAAATAATATAATATTTTATCATAAAAAGTTAATGAATGCATACATTTGGAACCGATAAACATAATTTTATATAAATGAAAAATAAAAAATAAAAATAAAAATTAATTGATTTGCTTGTTTTAATTTAAATTTAACCTAAACTTATATAGTGTATTGATACAAAATTGTAAGAAGAAAACAAATGCAAAAAAACAAATGTTTGAGTTTGAAATAAAACAAACAAACAAAACAAATGTTTTTTGAGGTAAAATTCTACAAAATAAAATACTAAATATATTATTTTCAGAATAAAAAATAAATTGGAATAATAAACAAATTAGAAAAAACATGCAAAAATAAACTACAAATTGGATAATACTCTGTTCGTCTCATAACAAAGTATTCATTTTTTTTTTTTTTAGTAACTATACTATCTATCTAACGTTACAAATACTCTTACAACTTACAATATATTACACAAATGTCATTACTTTTATATCACACATACTAATAAGATTATTTTAGACATTTCTATTTTATTTTTACTATATCCCAATATAATACTAATATTTTTAAAACTAAGTGCAAAAAGTAAATGAATATCTAGGACGGAAAAATATAAAATAAAATAAAATAAAATTTAATATGACCATGGAATGGAATTTGGTGGTTAGTGAATGAGTCAATAATTAGTAGAGAGAAATTCCAAGAATTAGGGACAAACTATTTCTATTTTTTGGTTAATGGAAGAATCTTTCACAACATTCAACATAATTTTTCTTTTTTTTTTTAATTTCTTCATTAATTTTTGTCATTTCATTCTAATTGTTTGTTGGTTTAATTATTAATTAATTTATGAATAGAACAAAAATCCCATTTAAGTTGACATATAAATTTAATTTGCAATAGAAGCATTATCTATCAAGCTATATATCTATCAATTAGTGTGAATGTGACTATTTGATGGCACTAAATTTATTTACAATTAATTTATAATAAATAATTTTATTATTCATATTTTTTAATGAATAATATTTAATTTACTATTAATTTTTCTACTTATCATAGTATACTATATATTGTTTTAATACGTATATATTATCTTTTCTAATTCTCTCGGTCATCTAATTGTATATTCATTAGATTAAACACAAGTTTTTTAAAAAAATAGAATAAATTTAAATAACATAGAAAGTAATGTTTACAATAATTCGTATAGGAGGTTCATAGCAATCAACCTCTATTTTTGCATGAAAAAATAATCAAAAATAAAAATAAAAATTATATTGATATGCATAAATATAATATAAATAATATAATATCCTCTGTTCCAAGTTTATATAACGTCCCAACAATCAGTCGCTCAATAGTAAATAAAGTTCGATCCTTTTTAACTTAAGGTTGTAATTATCCAACAAAAAGCTTAGGACAAGAAACATAAAAATGGAATAGAGGAGAGGAAACGAGAGGATCAAACCTGTCTTCTTCCTATCTACCTTCTCGATTTTAATTTCGATTTCGATTTCGATTTCGATTTCGATCGTGAAGCGCTAGTCGTTGTCGGGATCAGCCGAGAAGTCCGGCTCTTCGGGCTTCTGCAGCTTCGGAAGCTTCACATTCTTACTCCTCCGCGCGCCTTTCCTCGTATTAGCGGCGAATCTCGACGCCAGGACCGTAACTCCCAACCCCTGCCTCGCCCGGGTTCTCGACTCCTCGTCGTCGTTGCATTCGACGAGCTCCTCGCTGTTATACGAGTTGAACGATTCCATCATACTCAAGCTTTTCGACATCATCCTCTTCTTGTGCCTCCGCCACGCCGCCTGAATAAATGTCGCCGCCCACGTCCGCCAATGGTGCGAGTAGTACCGGAAAGTGTGCTGCAGTTTCTTGCTGTGCAGCCGCCGGAATTGGTTTGCGACGTATTTCAGGTCCTCGGCGGTGAGCGCGAACGCTTCGACTTCGCTGAGGGCTTTCACCGTTCTCGTCGACGACGGCAAATTGAGCGTCGATTTCGGAAGCAAGGCCCAGGCGAGAAGCTCCTCGCCGCAGAAATCGCCAGGTCTCAACGCCGTTAAATTGAAGAATCCGGCCCGGCCTCCGTTCGTCGTCGAGCTGTCCAAAGTCCCTCGAATGATAAATAGCATCTCGGTGACGGGATCGCCCTCGCGGACGATGTAAGTCCCCTCGGTGCTCAACGAGGAGACAAGGCGCGCGCATATTGCGTCAAGGAGTTGGTCGTCCATCTGAGAGAAAAACGGAACCTGACGAAAAGAAACGAAAGCCATCCGTCACCAATCGATTTAATCGTTCGCTAATCTTGGTTCGAGTCGAAAAAACTTACGCGGCGAACAAGATCTAAACAGAGGTGTCGCTGAATGTCGCGACTTAGATCGCCGGGCAAGGCGCGCAGGATGATTTCTTCGTTGACGCCTCGAGTCGTTAGCCATTTGTACTGCGTAAAACGTCTAACTCGTTGCTGCAAAGCTTCCGGAAGCTGTCGATGCCTCATCCATTCTTCGGTGTCGCGTTGCTTCAGGCGCCACTCCTCGAGCCTCACCGTAAGGGATTGCAGATACGTCTGCCTTGACATTACAAACACCGTCAAACTTGAAAAATCGAACGAAATGTAAACCTAATTCAAATTGATCTTTAACGAACGAAAAATGAATCGAAAAGAACGCGACAAAAAAAAGGATGCTCGGGCTACCTGCATATTCCCAATCAAATGCGCGAACAGGATGAGCCCCAAAATCGCGATGAGTATCGCGAACAAAGTCTCGCCAATAAACGTGCTAGTCGACAACGTCTGGCCATAAGAACTGTTGCATCGAATCAACTACGTATTTCATAAGCATAACCACGACAATCTCGGCAACATAAACTACAACCGCATCGATCGATTCGGATGATCATACCTTAAGTTTTGCAAGCCCCACCACAAGCAGTAGAAGAACTTCTCCAGGAACTTAGACGAGACGACGTTGTTCGCAACAGCATTTCCGAATATCCCATAATTGAAAAACGTTGTATTATCAGGTCTGCACCTAGCGAAAACAAGTGTATTCTTTATCCATTCTGTTCGATCCTGGCGAGATAACGCACCACAATCCATAAAACTAGGGGAGCATCGAGTCGAATTAAATTCAGTCCTGCAAGCCGATTTCCAACAAGTTGCGTGTCTTTCAATCGATAATAAGTACCACGAAGCCCCCAACACCTAACAAGATACAACTTTAGCATTTCGCGACAAGAACAATTGAATTAAACGAAACAGTCGACGCGATTAGATTGAAATATTTACATACGTGGCTCGCTAACATGTAAAGTAGCAAATTGTACGCCGCACCAGCCCAGGCGGTCTTAGTGACGACTCCGGTAGCTTTAATGATCCGACTACTCAGAGGGAAAATAAGATACAACCTCGGGATATACTGCAACAAAATGACAAGTAAAAGCGCGCTGTTGGTATGATCCGAGCTGGAGCTTCTAATCGCCGGCAATATTGACCATATAACAATCTGCGGGGCGCAAAGCAAATATAACTCAATAATTTCTCAAACAGAGATGCAAAATGAATCTAATCATCGAAAAAAAAAGTTGAGATCACCTGAGGAAGAGGCAGCATTGCAATGAAATCAATGAAGAATTCGGATTTCAAATACTGCGCCGCGATCATATCTAAATCAACAACAAGTTCTCCTTTGCCGAATACTCTCGAGCTAGGAGATACATAAGCAGTCCTGAACTTTATGATCACATGAAACAGGTAGAAAACATCGGCAACCGTGCGAAAAAAGGTGACGACGATCGCTAAATTCAAATCGACACGCATACAAGAAGCATTGCCATGATTCCTCACCGAAGGCAGGTAGAAAAAAAGAGGATCCACAAAGAGTGCAACCAAACAAGAGAACATAAACATTCGATTCCATTTCAGGACAGTCTCACTTCCAGGATCCAGCACTGTTTTTTTCCCAGGCTCTTGGCCTTCGGGGAATACCTTAGACCTACCAATTTTGGAAATCTTGTCGGCAATATATCCACCTTCCGAATTCCTCAGAATGGCTGGGGATTTATATAGAGGCAGTTTCTTTTCGTGGCGTCGTTCATCGGTCTCGCAAAAATCCTCAAAATTTTGTGTCGCCTCCTGAAACCTGATTTTTCAGTCAGTACTTTCGTCGAACATCTTGCGAGTGCAAAACGGCGACAATAAAAACAAAAGCAAAAGTTAATAATTGCTTACCTGACTTGCCTCGGCATCTCCTTCTTGAACTCCATAACCTATTCCTGGAACGATTTACCGAAATGCATTCGATCAATGGTCAAGATTGGATGCCAAATTGAATAAGTGCATTTAGGGGAGAAACAAATCAACAATGGAAGCCGGAAGCCGGAAGACGACAAAGATGAATATGCCCGTCGAATAAAATACAGACACGGACACGCTGCAGCATTAACGAGCGAGAAAAACTTCCTGGAATCAAAACTGTGCCCAGATTTCAACTCAGCATTAAATTAATTCTTTTGTAACAGTTGGTGTTAGTGGGAGATTAGGGTTTGTTTATTAGAGTTAATCAGTGAAGAATACAGTTGGACACTCACATGATGATGATTCGCCATTGGAATGCTCGTATCATAATTGATTATGCGAGTCTCCTCTCTCTCGGATTCTCTCAGCTTCAGAAGAATCCGTAAATCAACTTTTAGTTTTGGGATTCCATTATGTATTTCTTTTGCTGTATTATCCTATTTGTAAATTTGAGTTTATACAAAATGTGCTGAAAACCACAATATGAAGCCCGATTTTTTTTAATTATTATTATTATTTAATGTTTTCCTTTTAAATAAAATATATCAATTTTATACACAAAACTTAACCATATCATATAAATTATATTTTTTCATATCACAAAATATCACACTAAATACTTATTATTTATTATTTTTAAAACTTTTATAATTCCAAAATTCATATTTAACCAATATATATTATATAAATATTATCCCCCAACAACTATCTTATCTAAGAAACAGACAAAATAAAAAAATCAAACCACAAAAATAACAATATCTCATATGTAACTAAAAAAAAATTCAACAATATAATATAATTTGAAATCATTATTAAATAATTTTTTAATATACACAATAATTTTAAAATAATAGTAATAAATAATAATAATAATAATAATAATAATAATAATAATAATAATAAGAATCTGGTAGGTTTCCAATAATATTATTGAAGAAAATTAACATTATTGCAGAAGCAAGTTGGGCATAGGATTGGTTTCGTTAGCCTCTCTTATTGGCTTGCCCAGCCCTACAAATCTTTCTCCACAATTATGTTGGTGCCATATCAAAATTTACAACAATAACCACCAATAATTCACATAATAACAAGCCAACCTAACCTAACCGAACCTAACACATCATTTTCATTGGATATATATAACAGCAAAATCACAATACATGAACTCATCACTTCATTTGCTATCAACATGAATAATTTTATTCTACATCTTCGTTCATTAAAATATTAGTGGGCACATACACTCCTCTAACAGTACCCAGTACACAAACTAAAATGTGATGCAGGGATCCAAGACTTGTAGTTTTTTTCTTAATCAATAAATAATACATAGATACCTTAAGCACAAGAGGTATGGAATACATACATATCATAAAAACTGCTAAGATGTTGGCGCCAAAACCGCGCCTTTCACATTCACACAACGTGACAAGTAATTCATTTTGCATAAAATAAACGATAAACAACAACACATATTGCAGATCCCAAGAGCCACTCTAAAATAACAATTCCATTTTCACCAATACACCCAAAAAAAATTTAAAAAAAATAAAAAATCCAATGAATGAATCCAAACACAAAGTATAAAGTTGGAGGGTGGGGTGGGGTAGGGGGGGTAAAGAAGGTGTGCTAAGTTATAGGGCAAATCTTGGCATTTTCATGTTTGTGCAAGGGTGTGGTTTTTGCCACTCTAAACCTGCCTCTAGTTCAGAATAGATAGCCGGGAAAGATCCGATTTTTTTTTTTAAGAAAAACATGACAACCTAAAAGGGTGAGTTAATCAATGGCTGCAAGCAAGCACAGGCGGAGACTATATGCCGGCGAGAAGTGTGCAAAGCATTTATCTCTTCATCTTTAGTCCTAATCGAAAAACTCAATTTGAAGAGAGCAGAGCAGAGCACGCAACAAACATGGCATCTAGCAGTGTAGCCAGCTGGGATCCACAATCTATCGAATTGAAGATCCCACGCACAAGTGCAGACAGATGCAGAAAACCAATGAAGCAGTGCCGTGCAGAGACCTCCACACAAAAACAAAATAAGTGAGGTTTAGAAGAAAACGGATTAAGATCCATATCATATGCAGCACGACTGTAAGGTTTAATGCATTTTACTTCTATGAAGAAAAAAAGCGCGGACAGATAAGGTAAGGATAGAGTGTGACAACCTCAGAACTGAAGTAGAGTAAAGACAAGCAAATCCCGAGTTGAAGCTGAGGGCGTGGCCCTGCTTACATAGGGCTAGTTAAGTCCAAGCACAGTAAACACACAGTTCAAAGAACCCTCTGTATAGATTCGAAACTACTAATAAATTTTCAAAGTTCAGCTTCTGCTCCGGCTCCTGGTTCTGCGCCTTTCCCTAACATCGTCTCTGCATAGTAGAAACAAATGGAAACATAAATGGAGTGCTAATAACATAATCATGGATGCATCAAATATAATGACAGTTCAGAACAAAGCTACTGATTTTTATGCAACTCCAGATTGAAGTCCATTACATACAGGTACATGTGCTAATATTACACAATTAAAAAATCAGTATTCGAACCATCCCTTAATATTCAAGAATAAAAATTAGTAAATGCTTGAACATTTTATCCGATCATCATCACTTGCAACTTAATCCCGTGAACGACAATCTATATGGATCACACCCATTGCATTCAAACAAAACATGTTCATCAAGATGACAAAGTTATCACCAAAGAAAAAGTATAAAAGGGATGAAAGAAGACTTAACCCATTGGCATATGGCACTTCATCTCGTCCACGATAAGGAGGGGACCTGCTATAGGCAGGACCTCTGGGAGATAAACTGCGGCGTCGAGGAGAACGATCACGAGGACTGTAACTCCTGAGTCAAAAGACCAGCAATCAAGACAAGTGTACATAGAACCTACCTAGTCAGAGCTAAATACAGTCCATAGTAAACTTTTTATATCATTTTAAAATCTCAAACTGCTGCCATGGTATTCAATTAAGAGGATTTGCCAGTATCAATATTTTGACTGATTTAAATTAATTACCTCCGACCATAACTTGGGCTACGGCGATATCTAGGGGGGGTGCGACTCCTGCGCCTTCCAGAACCACCCCTATTTCGGCACTCACGAGCAAAATGGCCAGGCTCACCACATTCATAGCATTTGGAATCAGAACCAGAACGCCCACGACCCCCACCTCGACCACCACCGCCTCCACCTCTGGAGTTGTGGGAAAGCTCCACTCTCCAACCATTTTTACCTATTCCAAAACAAAAAATGTATAGCTTCCTTATACTGTTCAAAGCCAGAATCAAGACTAACAAACAAGATCAATCAAATCATGATGTAATGAAAGCAAATGTGAAATCATTCAATAATAATTCCATAGCCAAATTCAAACAGGAAATCTGAATAGAGATAAACTGAAGTAAAACAAGTGGTAAAAGATGACAACTAGCACCAGAAGAATTCAATATCTTGAATTTGATGGAATTATATAGCATGACTACGAAAACAAATACCATGGCTCACCATCAACTTCCCTTATGGCATCTTGCGCATCCCTTGGATCATCAAAATCAATGAAAGCATAACCAGGAGGTCTTCTGGCAACCCAGACACTGCACGAGAGATTCCATAAGAAGACAAATACTCCCAACCAAGTAGAAAAACATGTCTAACCCGTGGAGGATGATAATTTACTAGTTCTACTAAAAGATTATAAACAAAACCTAAATTCAATTTGAATAAACAAACACAAAACAGCAAATAACCATATTCTGGTCGCACAAGTATTAAAATATCACGAACCAAAACTCATCCTCGAAATTGTACCTTCTTATAACCCCAAAAACGCGAAACTCGTCCTCGAGATCGCGTTCAGATACCCGTGGATCCAGATTTCCAATATACACCCGAGACATCTCCAATCAAAGTTTCGAATAAATTACCTGAAGCGTTGATACAATTTCACATCACACAAAAAAAAAAAAAAAAATTCCAATCACGCGCCTTAATTCGTCGCAAACCAAACCCCAAAAAATAAAAAATGGTTCAACAAAAACGGGCAAACAACTACCGGACCAAAAAACACATAAATAAGGAGCGGTAACTTTACATAATTTACAGATCCATAGAAAACTAGAACAATAGAGCAAAGCAGCAAGTAGTCGAGCAAAAACCTGGAAACCCTGCGGAGATTTTGGGTTAAAAAAACCCTAGGAACTGGCGAGAAGAGACGATTCTGCCGTTTCCTTTTTATTCTAAATAAACAGTCCAACACGCATTTCATCCTACTGGTGGGCTTATTGGGCCTAATTGGGCCCATGATGATGGCTCATAATATTTTATTGGGCCTAAAACTAATTTTGATTCTAAGCTTGTGGGCCATATATGTTGTAATAGCAAGCCCAATAAGGTAATTATGATCAACCATACAGGAGACTTCTATGCCCATTTATAAGTTTATTTTAAATTTTAGATTTATTTGTCCACAAATTTTTTTTTCTGATACAATTATCAATATATTGTATATATATTTTATTCTTGTACAAATAAATAAATAAATAGTCAAAACACTAAATAAACAAATCCTTTTATTTGCCCAATTTATTTTTTTTTTACTTTTAAAATATATTTTATTATTTTATAAAAATAAATATTCTAAAATATTATTTTTTATATTATAATTCTCTATAACCCACGTTAATATATAAAATATTTTGAATAAGATAAAAACATGATTCACGTTGATGACACATCTCCACATATGCATCGCGGAGATAATATCTAATAAATACTAATGGAAAATGCAAAAAAGGACAAAATAACAGTATTAAATTTTTTTATTATAACAAAAATAATAATATATTAATACTAAAAAAATTAATTTTGATATAAATTACAAACAAGCTAATATAGATATAATTAGTTTATATCTAAAATACAAAAAAAATAATAATAAAATAAAATTAAAATCTATCATAAATATTTTTATTTAATTAATAAAATATTATTATAATTTTGTTGGATTGAGACAAAGAGAGTATATCATAAAATTCTTTTATAATAGACTAATAAAAATAATATTATCTCCGTTCACCACCAATTTATCCATTTGCATTTGGCGTCATTATTTTTAACATTAAAAATATCCTTATATTTGTATAATTTTTTGTACAAATTATATTTCATTAGTATTATAAAACAGCAATAAAAATATTTGTCGTTTTTCTTTAATTTGTACTATATTTAGATATAATAATTAATATTTAAAGATCAACATGCAAAAAATAAATGAATAGATTGACAGTGGACGAAAGTAGTACTCATTTTGTCTATTTGGTAAATATATAGTTTGTCATTTTTTTCATACTCTAAACACAGTATTATATATGGATCTCACTGCAAAATTACAAATATATTTACATTTATACTTATTTATATTTATATTTTCACATTAATTTTACACTTTATAAGAATAAAATACTTCCTCTGTCCCATATACTATGTCTACATTGCTGTTTCTGTCCGTCCTCCGTACCATGTCACTTTACTTTTTTGGAAAATGATTATATACTTTAATCTTATTTTAAACTTTTTGCTTTTATTTTTTAAAATTTTAATTAAACTAATTAGTTATTTTTTTCTTAATTTATAATTATTTATATTATAAGATAATTATTTTCACTAATACATTCTTAATTATCTACTAATTACACCCCTCCTAAAATATCGTGTCTACAGTGTACGGACGGAGGGAGTAGTAAATATACTAAAAAAATTAGTTACTTTTATCGGGTTGTAAGAGTTTATTTTTACTATTTTTTTAGGCTAAATATAAGAAAAATAAGTATATTTGTAATTTTAGGGATTTAGAAATTGAAATTAACATTTAGGTCAAATATTTTTAAATAAAAACAGCCGATGGATTAAAAGCAGAATTTATGAAAGTTTGATGCAATTTTAAATAAGAGAAATTTGTGGCGCAATTTCGTAAAATGCGTAGAATTTGTGGAGTTTAGCATAGATATTTTAATAAAATATAATATTTTTCTAAAATATTATAGATCCTTCTAAAATATCGTGTCTACAGTATAGCAGACACGGTATGGGGGACGGAGGGAGTAATATTTACCGTACCAAAATTATCATCAATCATCGTGATTTCTTAAATACATTATGGGTGTGTTTGTTTGGGGGATTGGATTTTAAATCCACTATTCATTCTATTTTTTCTCCTAAAAAATATCAAATCAAACACCTATTATTAATATTTAATGTGCTATTCTTTTATTTAAAAATATATAAAAAAAACATCCGAGAAAAAATAAAAAATAAAAAATAAAAAAAAACTCTATTTAGTTCTATATTGGAATCCAACTCATTATATAATATACATGTATATTTTTTATAATAAAGATGTCATAAGATAATATTTAATTAAATATGTATAAAATGGCCGACCATGCAATAATAAGGGTGTCTTTGTTCATATTCCTTCTTGTCTTTCTATTACTATATATTATTTTAATTTATCAAGATATCTTTAAATAATAATAATAATAATAATAATATTATTATTATTATTATTATTATTATTTACGTAAATATATTTTAAAATGTAAAAATGTCATTTTGTATGTATATAGTATAACTTTTACGTTCTCACTAAAAAAATTTATCGTTGCAATTATATTAAAAGTAATCGTATTTAAATACAAAAATACTTTTAATTTTTATAAAATATTTATTTCTTTTGTATTTCAAGGAAAATATATCAAAATTATCTTTAATATTTTTACTCATTAATAAAATAATATTATTTTTTAGATAATTAAATATATATATTGAATTAGACGGTAAAATATTTACAAATTATCTTTGTTCTTACATACTCTTATATTTTTCGAGATTTTAGTAATTATAAACAATTTTTTTTAAAAAAAAATAAAATAAAATCACATTAAATATTTATTATTTTTTATTAAATATTATTTTTTATTCTAAATCTTAAAGGCAATTAAAAATATTTTACCCAACAAAGACACGTTGGTGATGTGATGGGAGTGAAATAAATTAATTAACGAAGTACAGAATATAATAATGCATTCAGATCTGTTTGATTAAATTGTGTACTTTTGTAAGTGTTTAGGCTTCTTTTATGATTTCAAACTTCACTTCACATAAATATAGTGTTAATTGGATTGAACACGGTATTTAAAAAATATTGATATTATATTGATAATTGTTAAAATGTATAGGTAAAAGATTTTTTTGTCTTGCAGGTGTATTAGTGTAAAAAATAGTAATAATTATATAATAAAAATAAAAAAGTAGATGTAGTTTTATGGTGATATGATTATTTATGAAACAAGATTATTGTTTTAGGACGGACAAAAATGGTAAACAAGACTATTGTATTGGATCGGAAGGAGTAGTATTTGCATTGTTTATTTTGCATCATTTTTAATAAAATACAGTACTATCTCCGTCCGGCTCTAAGCTCTCATTTACTTTCTGTGTATTGATTTTTTAATATTAATTATTATATAAAAATATAGTACAAATCAAAACTACTTCTATTAATGTCTTATAATATTATTATAATGATATTTTTGCAAAAAAATTATGCAAATATAAAGACATGATTGAGAGAGTATTATTTGTTTTATATAATATTATATTAAAAATACTATTTAAATAAAATCTTAAATCGATATAAAAAAAACATCCTTAATACTATAGTAATAAGTTTTCAAAAAAAAAAATATATAAGAAACATGTACGATTTGTTCTTTTGCGATTCCAAATCAAAATTAACATTATTTATTTAACACGATTTCTAATAAAAATATACTATTTTTTATCACAAAACATCACATTTAAAATTTAAATAAATTTTCAAATCGTTTTTTCATTTTAAATCAATTTTAAATTATAAAAAAACAACGTCATATAAAAATATAATTTTGTTTGCCCACAAATTTATTTGTGACATAATTCTCAATATATATATATATATTATCATCTCACAAAAATCAACATTCAACATAATATTTTTTATTACTTTTTTATATTATCAACAACCTCGCAGCAAAATGATTATTCAAATCAAAACAATAAACAAACAAACTCAATATTGATAGCACATTTATTGCTTAATATATAACACACAATATTACTACAGATAACACGTCATATATATTAATAGATTATAAATACAATATATAATATAATTTCACTTATAATAGATATAATAGTTGATTTTAGCTCACACCCTTATATTAAATTTTACTCCCTCTGTTCAATTTCTATTGTCCTAAAGTATATTTGCACGGTTTTTTTATGTGATTGTCTTTTTGTTATGAATTGACAAATTTATCCTTAATTGTATGGTAGAGATTAAAAATAATAAATGAACGAAGGATAAAAATATAAAATTTGTGTTTAAAAAAAATATAAGACAATAGTTGTTAGACATTTCAAATAAAAAAATAGAACATTAGTTTGTGGACGGAGGTGAGTATTCTTTTTTTATTACTTTTAAAATTTTATGATCTTAAGAAAGTACATCTAATCAAAGACTTTCAGGTCAAGACAGAATTTTTTTAATTTTTTTAAGTGATAAAAAAAACTAATATTTGATATTATATTTTATAAAAAAATATATATATTTAATGTAATATTTAATAATAATAATAAAAAAAGTACCCCAAATGAAACAAAACCAAAAGTTTTAAAATATTAGGTTTATTTGTTTTTTATTTGAATTAGAGTTTTCTATTTAAAATATAATTTAAATAATTTGTTAATATATTTTTATTAAAAATTATAATAATAAATACTGCATAATTTACAATGGAAACTAACCAAACAAATAATTAGAATAAACGTTTATTTAAGTGCATCCATAACGTAGTGGAAGTGGATCTGTTGATATGCTTTTCTATATTTTAATTTAATAATTAAGCTATAATTTTTTAAATACTTTTTCGGAAGTTTATATTTTATAGTAATATTCATTAATTTGATTTCTAAATTTATAAATAAAAAATATGAGTATACGTATTCATTTTGGGCTGTGGCTGTCTATTCAATTTTAGTAATATACTCCAAATTCTATATTACTAAAATTAAAAATTAAAAATAAAAAAAAATAAATTTAAAAGTGCACATGACTTACCACACACCAGATCGAACCCCCACCATTCAATTTTCCCTCACCCCCTCATCTCCTTCCTCGCCGCCGCCGATGGCTAATTCCGGCCAAAAGTTCGACGTAATTGTCGTCGGAGCAGGCGTCATGGGAAGCGCCATCGCTTACCAGACCTCCAAGCGCGGCCTCAAAACCCTCCTCCTCGAACAATTCGACTTCCTCCACCACCGCGGCTCCTCCCACGGCGAGTCCCGGACCATCCGCGCCACCTACCCGGAGGACTACTACCCCGCCATGGCTCTAGAAGCTTCCCGCCTCTGGGAGGAAGCCGAAGCCGAAGCCGGTTACAAAGTCTACTTCAGAACCAAGCACCTGGACTTCGGTCCCAACGACAACAAAGCTCTCCTCGCCGTCGTCGACAGCTGCACCAAAAATTCAATTCCTTACCGTCTCCTGAATCCGGCGGAGGTCCTCCAGGAGTTCGCCGGACTCTTCCGCCTGCCGGAGGATTGGATCGGCGTCGTCACCGACGAAGGCGGAGTAATCAAGCCGACCAAAGCCGTCGCAATGCTCCAAACCTTAGCTCTCCAAAACGGCGCCGTTTTGAGGGATAATGCAGAAGTAATTGAAATCAATAGAGACGGAGGAACAAACGAGATCGTCGTTTCCACGGCGGCCGGCGGGGAATTCCGCGCCGGAAAATGCGCAATCTCGGCGGGGCCGTGGACGCGCCGCCTCGTTAAAAAAGTGAAAGGATTGGTCCTCCCAATCCAGCCATTAGAGACTTCCGTCCATTACTGGAAGATCTCTAAAGGCCACGAATTCAAATTCACAATCGCCGCCGGTTTCCCAACGTTCGCCTGCTACGGCGTGCCGTACATCTACGGCACACCGTCGCTCGAGTTCCCGGGGCTGATCAAGGTGCCATTGCACGCCGGCCGCCTCTGCGAGCCGGAGGACCGGACATGGGCGGCATCGCCTGCGGCGACTGCCGCCCTCCGCGACTGGATTGCGGCGCGGTTCGGGGATGCAATCGACGCCGCCGCCGGAAGCCCGGCGATCACGCAATCTTGCATGTACTCGATGACTCCCGACGAGGATTACGTGATCGATTTCCTCGGCGGCGAGTTCAGGGAGGATGTTGTGGTGTGCGGCGGATTCTCCGGCCACGGGTTCAAAATGGCGCCAGCGGTGGGGCGAATTGTGGCGGACATGGTGGGAGGAGGAGGTGGCGGCGATCGGACGGAGGACGATTTCTGGCTGGCGCGCTTCCGCGCCGGAAGATTCCACGGCGAGTGTAAGGGAAACGAGAAGCTTTTCGAGGAACAAGTGAAGAATTCAAATTGAAGCAGAATTGCAGCCATTGAAGTCCCTGTCGTCTTCAAGATCAAGAATTGCCAATTCAATAAATAAATCAGTCAATAATAATATTTGGGAATTTCTACTACCCATTTTCAAAAAACAAAAGAAGTAGAGAGATATAGAGAATTGCTTGTCTTGCAACAAACTAGGGCTATATTTCTACAGCTTAAATTTCTACTGTATTGTGTGTGTATATACTTAAACTATTTGACAAATCTTGTTCCTCTTATTGGACAAACACCAAGCAATCTGTGATTTGTCGTATAAAAAATATAGAGGAAATCACAGTTTTCCTGGTTACATGAATAACAAATGAATAAACCAAACCAAATCGAATCGAACTTCCTAAGTGTGAGATGCTGCTGAAGCCAGTCTGTATAATCTATCTTCATGTAAAACTGTGATCTCTAGCCCAGATCATCGAAAACCTGCAGAACTGCAAAAAGATTTTACAGTAGAAATATGAATGTGGAATCGAATACACAAGGGAAGACTGCGACGGCATTGTATCTTAAAACGGATTAAGGAAATGCAAAAAATCAAATAAGTATGCGGCGCATCAAATTTTGAAATAAATATGCCGACCTTGAATCACTAGTGAATGAAAAAATATATACACACGCATCTGCAGCGCAAACGGAAGGGGCGAATCTAACCAGATCTCAGACTACAAAAGTTGCGAGGAGTGCATGGAGCACGGCCCAATACAGCATTACAGTGAGTCGCAGAGCAGGCTGTCGCATTAGTGCTCGATCACAGGACACCCTATCAGATACATAAATAAAGATAAGTTCTTGACGATATAAAAATATAGATAAACCGGCATAGTGCAGTTGATATATGCATACCACAGGCCGTCGACTAGGTCTGACACAGGTCTTGTAAATCTTGGGACAAACTTGGATGTCGTGAGTGATTTGAACCCGTGAGCTGAAATTTGGGCGGGGTAGAAACAATGTTTTTAATACTATTGCTTTGAATTCGAACCGTAACTATAGGAAACTAAAATGTTTTGTTCTATAAGCAGATTACCTTTATCATCATCATCCTCCAACTGGGTATTACTTTGATCCACATCTATTGCGATTGCAACTTGATCATTATTTGTTTTCCGCAGACTACGAACTTGTGGTGCAATGGTTCCTGAGGAAGCCCATTTGTTTGGCTGCATAAAGGCAAAAATGAAGTACCAAAGCAAATCACCAGGAGGAAAATAAACATGAAAAAAGATGAAAAAAAGAGGACAAGAAATTAATGAACACAGTTGCGATAATAACGACATAATATCCACATAGTCAGCAATATTCCATGCAAATGCATTTTTATGTATTCCCTAAATTACAGGTATCCACGAATATTAGCAGGTAATCTCCCTTTTAATTCTTGATAAATTAGAAAACAATACCAGAACCATCAACAACGGTAGTTTCAAAAGCATCGTTACAGCATGCAAAATCTATATAGTGAGTATCATTGTTAACTAAGGTGTCAAACAGTAACTCAAAATGCATATAATGCTTCCATCACTAGATGTTCTCAATTTTCTGAGGAAATTATTACCAAATCTACAAAAACAATATATTGAATATTAACACATGGCCGAGACCAAAGAAGTTTAAAGTAACCTATTATGGGAAAGTGTTATTCTTTGACCTTCAATAATGACAAAAACAATATATGTAGTGTATGAAATTAGGGACAAACATCAAGAATTATGATAAGTAAGCAACATACCTTGGCATCAACCTCCACAATCTCTGAAGGAGACTTTGTAGATTTTGAAGAATCTCCGGTTTCTTTAAGCTTTACTAGTTGAGATTCTTTCTCATCTAGAGAATTTATAAGATACTGTTCCTTTTGAGTTAAATCTTCCACTTTACTTCTCTCCTTTTGCAATAGAATATCACTTTTCTGGGCATCCAAGCGAAGATTTTCTAATTCAGATATCAAGTCCAGAATCTTTTTCTCCAATGCCGCCTTATATTCAACAACTGGAAAACGTTTTGGATCATCAGCAATAATATCCTGCATCTGTCCCTTAGACATCGTAGAATCTAACCAAGACAGCAAGTTACGAATCTCATCTGAACTACTCTTCTGCAGCTCAGTAATAGTCAATGCGTCATTTGTGCACCTAGTAACCTCTTGCCTGAGGAAAGAAACTTCTGAATCTCGCTCTTGTAGTTGGGATTGGAGTTTCTCAACTTCTGATAGAAGACTTTCAGAGAAATGATGAAGCTCATCAAACTTGCCTACAGTAACAGAAAGCTTCTTCAATGCCTTGGCACGTGAAGTTTCAAGATTCTCCAGGTCTTTGTTCTTTTGTTGCAGTTCATTCTCCAGACCCGCAACCTTGTCTGTAAGGTCCTCCATTTCTGCCTCCTGTGCGTCAAGGGCTTGCATCAAAGCCTCATTCTCTGAAAAAAAAAAAAAATGTAAGATGAATTTATATAAGAATTAGAATAGCCTCTCCAGCAAAGACAACAAATAGTCTGGGATGAATCTTAAAAATAGCATACAACTGACCTTGCACTTTTGCAGCTAATGCCTCCGTCAGTGAGTTAACTTTCTGCCGCAGATCATTGGAATCAGTTTCCTGATCCTTTAGTTCTTTAATTGTCTGATCCAAAACTTTATGCTCCTCTTCCATTGCATTCAATTTTCTCTGTGCATCATGCAGCTGCATTTTTACTTGCTGCAGTTCGTGCAAATGGTTCTTTGCATTAGTTTCAGCTTCCTTTATCTGATTAACAAGCTCAGTACAAACCCTGTCTCTTTGGATGTCTTTCTCCTGTAGCTCTTTCTGTAGATTCGATATGGTACGCTTCATCTCATCCTGGCCAGATTCCACAAGGTCATTTTGCATGTGTATGATGTCCCTTACCACCAATAACAGGTTGTCTCGTATGCTCCTGATGCCTTCCTCATTGATGATGGGAATGCCATTTGCGGAGTTATTCAATCCTTCACCAGGTATTTGAGACTTACTCCTTGCTGGAGATCTTGAAGCCATTGCATTTCCGGCCACATGCTTCAAATTTTCAATTTCAGAAATTGCACTCCCACAAGTTTCATAAAGCAATGAAATGTTCCCTTGCAAAATATGTAGTTCAGACTCCTTCTCTTTCACGATTGATTCCAGCTTCTGAACATCTTTCTTCATAGATTCACATATCCCTTTATGAGAATTATATCCTCTATGAACATTCTCCACCACTTCAAATAATTGGGAAGCCTCTTGTTGCAATGAATGTGAATGGTTGTAAATTAGCTCCCTTAGGGAATCAATTTCATTCATAAAAACCTGTGGAAAACAAGACATTATATTCGATACAATAAGAACAAATTCCACAGCAACAAGGCCCATATGATTCGCCATCTAACTCTAGAGTATCAAGCCTACAACACACAGACTACTTGCCAAAAAAAATGAAGGGTTATAATCAGTCAAAATCAAAATGGACATAAGATCGTATGAATGTGCATACCAGCATAGCCAAAGCCAATATAATTCTTTTGAAATCAAGTCTTTCTTAAGGCTATACCACACAGCTAAAAAGTTGAATTGCATATCATTTTGTGATATTCAAATTGGTAAAATCCCGCTAACGATCGGATGATGAAATATTCTTCGGTTGTGTTTGTTAGGGGGATTGGATTTAAAATACACTATTCATCCCATTTTTTCCCCAAAAAACATCAAATCAAACACCTATTTTTCATTTTTTATATTATACTAAAAATCAATTTTACATTCAAAACATCACATCAATACCTATTTATATTACATCATACAACTATTCAAATTCAAAATTTTACTATTCAAATCCCAACTCAAAATCCAAACCCCCAAACAAACACACCCTTCAAGTATTGAAAAAATAACACTGAAAATTACTTTTACCTTATTTTCTGATTTCCTTGGCATGGCTCCATGGTGGAAGCTACCAGAAAATAGAGTGTCAAAGTCAGAGGTAACACCTGATTCAAACAATGATTTCAACACAGCCTTCAAGTTCTGCAGAACTTCAAAATCGCTGAAGAGTACCCCATTCAGCTCTCTTTCAATGGAGGATATGTCCTCTCTCAAGCTGTCCACACTAGATCTCAACACCATAGTTTCAGACAAATGTCTGTCCTTCTCCTCAGAATGTGAGAGATAAAGATTCTCAATCTTTGCAAAAGCTTCTCTTTTAGCTTTTTCTGCTAAATCTTTTTCCCTAGAAAGTTCTGAAAACTCATAACCTGCTTTCGCTAGCTCGTCTTGAAGGTTATCATTTCTTTCTTGAACTTCATTCAACTCCGTGAGTAGTAATTCAGCTGCTCTTTTCGATTTTCTTGTTTCTTGCTCAAGGGAATCCATGCGAGTATGTAGATCAGTCAAATGTGCTCCTACATACTTTATCTTCTCATAAGGATTTCCAGAATTTAGTTCATTACCAAGATCAATATGTTCCAGAGCATCCACAATACTGTTCCATCTATAATCTTTTTCCTGCAAACTGCGCTCAAATTCTTCCACACGAGACCTAAGAACAGCTGTTTCAGATTCCATAACTCGTAACCTTTCCTGGGCAGTTAGCAAGTTCTTGGTCTGTTCTTCGTACTCGGAAACAGATTTTGCGCTATGCTGAGACTCTGATCTGAGGCGCTCAAGTTCAGCATTTTGCTCTTCCATTACTTGGTTCATTCTATCTCGTTGCTGCACCAAAGACTTCCCCTTCCGAACAGCTACATTTAACTTCTCTCTCAAAGAACTTGATTTCTGTTCCTCCTGATTAAGTAGCTCCTGCAATTCTTTCCTCTTCACTTCCAGTTCTTCAACTGTACGGACTAAGGTCTGATTGTTCTGGACAAGATTCTCTTTCTCGCCTTTCAGAAGTATCAGTTCGCCCATAGAGTCTTGCACAGTTTGCAGGGTCTCCTGCAATTCTTTCTTTTTCAGTTCCAGTTCTTCAACTGTACGGACTAAGGCCTGATTGTTCTGGACAAGATTCTCTTTCTCGCCTTTCAGATTCATCAGATCACCCATAGAGTCTTGCACGTTTTGCAGGGTCTCTGCCAAAGAAGCCGATTTCCTTTCCTCCTGATTGAGTAGCTCTTGCAATTCTTTACTTCTCATTTCCAGTTCTTCGACTTCATGCAGTAAGGATTGATTGATTTGCACAAGACTCTCTTTCTCCTCCTTCAGAATCATTACTACACTTGTAGTATCTTGCACCTTTTGGCTCACAGTAGCTGATTTCAATTCCTCCTGGCTCAGTAACTCTTGCAATTCTCTCTTTTCCAATCCCAATGCTTCAACTTCATGCTGTAGGGTTTGATTGGATAGCATATATTTGTCCTTCCCCTCCTTCAAAATTGTCAATTCGCCAATATAATCTTCCAGCTTTTTGGTCAGGGTCTCTCTCAAAGAAACAGAGTTCAGTTCCTCCTTGCTAAGTAGTTCTTGCAAGGAAGACGACTTCAGCTTCTCTTGATGAAGTAGATCTTCCAACTCTTTTCTTTTCATTTCCAATTCTTGGACTTCATGGAGGAAGGATTGATTGTTTATAACATATCTATCTCTCTCCTCCTTCAAAACAGATAATTCACCCATAGAATCTTCAAGCTTCTTGTTCAGGGTATCCCTCAGAGATGCTGATCTCAGTTCCTCCTGGTTAAGTAGCTCTTTCAAATCTTTGCTTTTCATTTCCAGATCTTCAATTTGACAAAGCAATGATTGATTGCTGATTTCATCTCTCTCTTTCTCCTCTTTCAAAATCCTCAATTCATTTTCACAACTTTCCAGTTTTTTGCTCAGGTTCTCTGTCAAAGAAGCTGATTTCAATTCCTCCTGGTTGAGTAGTTCATGCAATTCTTTCTTTTTGATTTCCAATTCTTCAACTTCATGGAGCAAAGACTGATTTTTCAGCATGTATCCATCTCTCTCCTCCTTCAATATCATATATTCAGCGGCGGAATCTTCCAACTCTTTTCTGAGGGACTCTACATCCTGCTCGTCAAATGCCCTTGAAGTGTAAGACATTTCTTCCTTTTCAGCAGCATGCACGTCGATAGGTTCATTACTAACAGGATTCCAAGTGGATGTATTATATTTTTCTACAAGTTTCCTCAACATTTCCTCTAAACAAATAACACCTTCCCGACCGTGTAATGTGCCTTCTGTACAAGGCTCCTGAAGAGCATCACATACTAATTCACTCACTCTTCTAATTGCATCATTGGTGTGATGAGCATCTTCTGCAAGCCGAATCTTGTCTTCTTGAAACATACTCACTTCATACTGAAGATTCTCATTTCTAACTTCCAAATTAGCAATCTTCTTTGAGATCTCCTCATTTTCATGACTCAGGATCTCCAAGTCCAGTAATGTGATTTCTTTCTCTACACAGACCAGCTGAAATGCTGCAACAAGCTCAGATGTTCTCCTTTGAGAATCTTCCGCATCTACAGCTAGTGATTCACAAAAACTCTCCAAGCCATGAACCCTCTTCTGCAGAGAATAACAATGGTTCTGGGCTGCTGAAAACGCATTTTCCAACCATTGAATTTTATCTTCAGGCTCCATGGACCGCAATTGAGAAGGCATATCAACTCTGTCCAAAATTCCTTCCCACTGATGTAAAAGGTTGTTCATATCTATTAATGATTGTTCAAGCATCTCATTCTGCTCAGCTATCCCATAATATTTGTTTTCCAACTCATCATATCTTCTCCTCAAGTCATCAATGGAATCAAGGTTCGGCTGCATGGAGTCCTTCAAGGCTTCTGCACCAACAAGTCCAGTATCGGAATATGAAGCTCCCCCCATCGAACTTCTTTGTTCCCAGTCACCTATTGGTTGAGAATTTCCTCCAGTAGATTTAGCAAGCCATTCGACCTTCTCGATTGTACTTTTCAAATGGAAATGCTCCGGCAGCTCTATATCTTCTAGAATCTCTTCTATTCTCTGCAGGACAGAGTCTTTCAGCAGAAATGATTCTCGTAAAGCAGTGGCTGAGTTGCGGATGTATGAAAGCTCAGATTCCAAAGCTTCCATGCGCTCACCTGCCTCAGAGTAGACTCTTAACTTTGTTTCAAGTTCATGGAGCTTAGCATCTTTAGATGATAGCTCCTGCGTGCATTTATCCAATTCTTTGGATGTCTCAGCCAAAGACTGCTCGAGACTATCGCGCTTTGAAATAAGACCTTTCCCCTTTGTAACAGCTCTGCTCAGCTTCTCTCTAACGGACAAAACCCGTTGCTCTGACTGTTCAAGTTCAGCAATTTTTTCCTTTAGTTTAGTATTAAGATCAACAATATCCATCCCAGTACTCTTCAAACTGTCCTTCAAAACAAGATTTTCATTTTCATATTGAACAAGAACAAGATGCAATTGATCCACTTGTCCCTGAAGACCACTAAATTGCATTTCCAGAGATTTTGATAAGCTCAGATGCTTATCAGCTTCTTTATACTTCTGTGCAAGCAAAAGGATCAGAGTCTCCAGGCGTGAGAAAGGATCGTCTGTGTTAGTCCCTGTCACTCCAAGCATAACTGAATGCTCAATCTCTTCAACCAACTTCATGATAGTATCTGATTTAAGACATCTTTTATCCAGATCATCAATTTGTCCTAACTTGGCAACCAACTCTGCATTGAGTCGGTGATTTTCAGACTCAAGCTGCAATCTCTCGCCTAAAAGTTCCTTTAACTGATTCAAGATCATACTGGAAACATTGTCATGTAAAAGATCTGGCACGTTGTCTGCCACCAAACTCTGTGTTTTATCTTGGTGGGTTCTGAATGTTATCACAAGTTCACTGAGTTCATCGTATAAGTTATGCAATGCATTTAAGGTCATATTACTTCTATCCAAGATCTCTTTTCGGTCACTGAGAGCAGATTCAAGTTGTCCACGCAGATCTTCAATCATTTTGCAGGCACCACGAACAGAAGCAGCAACATAGCCCACAATATCATTGCTACCATCTCCAGGAGCGAGCGTGTTGGAAACTGTCTCAACAGTAGAATATAGCTCACCAACTCTATCGATAACCTGAGCAGAAACTGATCTCCATTGTTCTTCAAGAATCAATTCCCTGTGAGCCACCTCTGCCTTAAGAGTTTGCATTTCATCAGAGATAGAGGCAACCTTCTCGTCTGCATCTCTGCTCACTAGATCCAACTGACTCTGCAGCTCATGAATTTTGATTTCAAATTCCTCCACCTTCTCTCTAAGTTGATTTTTCTCAGATGCCAGAGTAAGCTCTTGCTTCTGCAGGGCATTGCATAAACTGAGAAGTTCATTCTCTCTTTCCGCAGCATCACATCCATGTAGTCTCATAACTTCAGACAGAACCATAAGCTCTATATTTGCTCTTTCAACCTGATCGGTGTCCTCTCTCAGTGTAGTATACTTGCTCCTGTCCAAGTTAGTAGCCTCAGTACATAGTGTATTCTGAATTAATCTACAGACTTCACTCGCATTCTCTGCATCATCTACCAACTCCTCCAGTAAAACTCTCAGGTTATCTGTGAACATTTTGGCCCTCAAGTATAGATCTTCAGTGGATTGGTTTTCGAATGACGAATTTTTTTCTGGATCTTGCTCATCCACATGGTTTTTCGTCTCAAAAGCATGAATCAACCTCGATACCTTAGGAGAAGAAACTTTAGTAGCTGCCTTACTCAGTGAATACGAACGCAAGTGCATTCCTTCAATTGCATTCTCAAGTTTCCGCATCATCATTTCTGCATTTCCCAAGTTTCTTTTTAAAGCAAAAAATCCAAAGGCATCATCATAAGCCTTAGCTTTCAGCTGCTCCAGAGATGACCAGTCAGCTTCATCAATGTCATTTCCAGCCCCTTTACTTCCAACTGTGGCAAACCTCTTTTGATTAAGATCATCGAGTTTGCCCTTGAGAAACTCTAAATCAGCATTGAGAGCATCTTTCTCTTTGGTTAATTGATCAATGCAAATTGTTGCTTCTTTTAAGTCATCCAGGGCTTTATTGTGTTCTGCTTGCAAACGTTCCGATTCCACAGAGACATTGGACTGAGCTAGTTCTCCTGACAATTTTTCTTTTTCAAGCGAAATAAATCTATTCTCCTCTAAAAGCTTCTCCTTCTCTTCAGCCATCCGTTTTAAACTCCCATTTAAGTTTTCATTTTCTGTCTGCAAGTATCCCACCAAACTTCTGCAGTCAAGAAGCTCAGAGGATAGGCTAGAGATTTCCCCCTGTGCCATTTCGAGTTTATTTTGCAATTCATTCACTTTAGCAGTAAGATCCTCAACACCAGTTTTTGAAAAGTTATGCTGCTTCTGAAGCTCTTCCCTCTCTAAAGCAACCTCTTGAAGTTCCCTCCTACACGTGGTAATATCTTCATTAAATGCCTCATTCTTCTCCTGACCTTCAATCTGTGAAGCATTGGCTGCACAAAGTTTATCAACCAACTTTTGCTGTTCACAAAGCTGTAACTGCATTGCATCTTTCGAAAAGCTTGTAACATATAACTGTTCTTGGAGCCTCTCAAATGTGTCATGAAAAACAGATGCATTGACTTTAATCTCAGGGTTATCCCTATATTTTTCCAATGATGACGCAAACAAGAACCTGAATTCATCTTCATCAAGTACTTGCAAAATTTTGGAAAGCTGAGAAAGTTGGATCGTACTTCCATGTAAAACTGGTGACAGATCTACCTTCCTATATCCAAAAGATTCTGCAGTGTTAGTAGTTTTGACATCAGAACTTTCTGCATCCGGGAACTCGCCTTCAGTGCGAATGTTAACATGACTGCCTGATGTATTGAGCGCTTCAGTATTCTTGCCATTTGGAGAATCGCCCAATCTCCTTTCAGCTTGCTGAAAGTCAACATCAGAACTTTCAGAAGGATCAATGAGGACCAAAAGCCCTTGCCTCTTCTGACTTTTTCTGAGATCCTTGGCATAATCACCAGTCGATAAAGTGCTATCAGAACTAGTAGAATGTGCAGCAACATTGATTTCCTCCTCTTTGGGAACAGTGCCTGAATCAGGGTTCCCACTGAAACCACTTGAAGGAAGAGTACCGCCTTCTTCGAAATTCTTCACCGTGCCTTTATCACTTTGGCTCCCACCGGTACGTTCAACATCCTGCATTGCCCCTATCCACAAACATATTATCACATCAAACTCCAGCTAGGATCGAGACAGGAGAGGGGAAAAAAATATGCAGGAAGAAAGAGTCATGAGTGGAAGGCACAAACCTACATCTGTTACCTGCTCTCCCCCATCCTGCCTGTCAGATGAAAACTCAACAGGTAAAGCTGTACCCGAATCCGGTAGCTGTTCATTTAGACTTGTCGGATCTGAATTGCTTTTCTTGCTGTCTTTGGTGTCCTCGGGTGCCAAAGCAGATGATCTTCCATCCATGGGGACCCCAGAATCAACATCTTGTCCATCTTTTCCACTTTGATTCAATTTAGCCTGATCTATTCCAGAACCCTCTGATGGAAATCCAGGAGCCGCTGCATCCCCAATACCTCCCTTTGCTGAAATTTCATCACCGGCGGCAGCAACATCAGTTGCCATTGAATCCACTGTGTCGGTAGACTCTGAAATTGCAACAGCAGTTTCCACCTCATTCTTGGATGTTTCTCCGTCTCCAGCTTGCGGCTGTGCGTCATGCCCAGATTTACCAGCTTTACCTGAAGATTTACTGTTACTTCCTTTATTATCCTTCTTTTGCCTGAACTGTTGAAGCTGATGGAAGACGAACCATTTCAGCATAAATACATTTGAAGATGGCTTACAAATGATAAAATCTCCTAACACATTAATCGTCAGACTATAAAATTTAGCACTCAAATCAAATTTTATTACTCAACATATGTTCAAATCCCTCTCTGAACTCCATGCTAATCTGAGTTAGAATGTATCTCCATTGTGTTTATTTCTGTACAATAAAGAATCCATAACTGGAAAAAATTCATCATTATCCTTTATCTCAATTTTATTTATTTCTGAGCATAACCATTGTGTTATTAAAGCGGTGGCATATTCGATCTCCATCATTCAAATACAAATCCTTCAAAAAACATGTTCATATCAAACCTTAACAACTAAAACCTTAACATTCACAAGGAATCATTTCTGTCATTTAGGTCATTTACACACACAAAGTACTTATAAAATGGAAATCGCAAATAAGAATCGCATCAAAATCGAAACTAAAAATACAAACTTCGCCACAAACAAAACAAACTCATACAGCGCACAAATGGACGCCAACACTTCACAAACCAATACCTTTTTCCGGCCAGCCGCAAGCAGATCGGTACGGTTCTTGTTTTTGTCCATTCAATTCGATCCAATCCACCGACGACAGCTCTATACAACCATTAGGTCCAACAGATCGCGGCTCTAAATCCCCCAAAATTTAAAAAGGAATAAGACGAAAAGCAAATAACCGACGATAACAAACTGCAGCAAACCAAAATTATCAGGTCCCGAGGAAATCGAGCGCCAAAATTATCCCAAGAACAAAATCGAAAGGAGAGAATCGACACCTGATTGGAGGGTAACTAAGATTGGTATTGTAGCGGGAGTGGAATCGACGACACGACGATTGTCTCTCCTAGATCTAAAGCAACGTCTTGGTCCCTTGTAGTTGTTCTTCTTCTTCTTCTTCTTCTTTCCGTTCGGTTCTTGGCCCACCCTGCATTTCTCATACCTACATTTTCTTTTTTAATTAATAATTAATAAATTAAACTAACGTGTTAATTGAAATGTTATTTACCTTTTTTTTTTTCAAATTTTTATTATTTAATTCCGCTATTTTTAACAAAATTATAGGAATATTATTTTATACTATTAATAAACAAATTATATTAATATAATATTAAATTTAAATTTAAATTTAAATTCAAAATAAACACACTATAAATTTTTTTGTATTAAAAAGAAGAATTATTATAATATTTCTAAAAAAAAAAATGTTTGTTTAGTGAGATAATTTAAAAGAATATTTTTTTAAAATAAAATATAAAAAATTAGATAAAAAAATATAAGAATAATGAATTGTGTGATATATTAATTTAAAAAAAAATTATATGTAAAAAAAGTATAAAAAAAACACACGTAATTGAAAAAAAATTAATTAATTAAATGTTGCCTTAAAAAAATATTCCATCCGTTCCTTACTAATTTATTCAATTTTTTCATTTTGATCGGTAATAATTGTATTATGTACTTAATATTACAAATTTCCTTCTAATTTATAATATATTACACAACATTTATATCATAAGATTAATTTACTCTTTTTACCTTTATTTATACCCAATATAATCTTAATATTTTTAAAACTTTATGTAAAAAACAAATTGATATATAGATATGAGACGTAGGAAATATTGCTTAAAAAAAAAAATTAATTAATAGGGTTCAATTATAGTCGTGTTAAGCCTGTGGATAGATTATGTCGGCTCGGTTTTCGGCTGGGCTAAACTTAAATGAGTTTGTTTGATTTGTATTATAAATAATATCTTAATTTAATACTATTATTTAGAGAAAATAGGTATCTTTATGGTAATAGTATTAATTTGGAACAAAAATCAAATAAATAATAATGTATAAAAATATATAAATATAAAATATAATATAATATAAAAAACGAGTTTGATTGATTCCAAATTGAAATAAACTATAAGCCGTTCTTAATAGATGGGCCCAGACAGTCTGAGCGTAGTTATTTGGGCCTTTGGCAATATTCAAAATGGTAATTTTAGAGCTTTCATTTGAATGGTTACATTTGAAAGGCTTTATTTTCAATGGTATATTAAATTTTGACCAAAAATTATTTTTGGTCTCATTCAATATTAAAATTATCAATTTTGGTCTCATTAAAAAAAATTATCAATTTTAGTCTCATTCAAATAAAAATTTATCAATTTTAGTCCCAAAATGGTTGAATGGGACTGAACACGGTTGTATTGGATGATTCAGAAGGTGACTGGGCGTTCCAGTCAGCCAACACAGCCTTGTTGGTCTCAACACGGCCGTGTTGATTACCCTGCACTTTTGAACACTGCCGTGTTCCTGCCCGTGTTCTGAACATTCCTGCTCATGTTTTCAATATAGCCATGTTCTAGGTCATGCCTGCCAATGTTCTCAACACAGCCATGTTGTAGGTCATGTTCACGATCATGTTTTCAATACAATCATACTGTAGATCATATTTATTATTTTTTTTCACTTTTTGGTTAAAATTATTTGATATATATTTATAATTTAATAAAAATATTTTTTACTATTATTTTATAATATAAAAAATAATCAATTTTTAATATTTTTAAAATATATACAAATAATAATATTTTAAAATAATACTCCCCCGTCCCACGTTGGATATCTGGGTCACTGTAGACACGAGAATTTAGGATAAATATAATTAATAGATAATTAAGAATGTATTAGTAAAAATAATTATCATATAATATAAATAATTATAAATTAAGATTAAAATAACTCATTAGTTTAATTAAAATTAAAATTAAATTAAAAAATAATTTGTAATTTTTTTCCAAAAAAAGAAAAGTGACATGAGATGTGAGACATATATAAACGGCAATGTGGACATGGTAAGTGGGACGGAGGGAGTATTATTAAAAAATATATTAATATATTATTATTTTTATATATTTTAAAAATATTAAAAATTGATTATCTTCTATATTATAAAATAATTGTAAAAAATATTTTTGTTAAATTATAAATATATATATATCAAATAATTTTAACCAAAAAGTAAAAATAATAATAAATATGATCTACAATATGATTATATTGAAAACATGGTCGTGAACATAGCCTAGAATATGATTGTGTTGAGAACATGGGCAAGAACATGGTTGTGTTCAGAACACGAGTAGGAACACGGCCGTGTTCAGAAGTACAGGGTAGTCAACACGGCAGTGTTGAGACCAACACGGCCGTGTTGGCTGCCTAGGACGTCCAGTCACCTTATGAGTCATCCAACACGGTCGTGTTCAAGACAACACGGTCGTGTTCAGTCCCAATCAACCATTTTGGGACTAAAATTGATCATTTTTTTTAATATGACCAAAATTGATAATTTTGATATTGAATGAGACAAAAAAAATAATTTTTACTCTTAAATTTTGGAAAAGTAATCATATATTTATAATAAAATACAATTTTATTGTTATATAAATTACAAATTTACGATTATACTTACAATTAATTTATATGAAATTCATTTTGCACATTTCAATTAATTAATAAAATGTTATTTTCTTCGTTCTATGTCAAAGTATCATACTCAATTTTTTTTATATATCTTTTTATTTTTTATCTTTTTTATATTTCAAGTATAGTTCATTCACTGTACATTTAGATAAAAATATCTCATATGTAGTGGATTTAAAATTGATGTAAATGTTGGATTCGGTGTGAGATAGAAGAAATAATTCCTTAATATAAAATATTATTTTTTATATTATCAATAATTTTTTTATATTTAATATAAAAAAATGTCTTATATTAAAACACAAAATCAATATAAAATGAAATGTTAATAATTGATAATTTTTTTAAAAAAAAATTGTAAATCGCTAGTAAACTAACGTAATTAACACGTTGGTAATTGCATATGGTAGCGTTAGTTGACTTCCCAACCCAATTCCAAATTTAAAAAAAAAAATAAAAGAAAAAAAAAGTCAAATCAACATTAATTTCTCGTGTAAAATAACCGTGTTGTTTACTTCAACTATGTTTCTTACATTATTCCTCGGATTTTGGATTTTAAATTTAAATAATTTTATAATATAGTCGATTCGTTTTAAAATAATATGAACATTTAAAATTGATACGAGAATTAAAAAATAACAATATTATATTGAAAGTAGGTGTAAAAATATTTCTAAAAAATAAAAATATCCCTATTTTATGTAATTATTGTGAAAAAATAAGGATAATTTTGTAAAAAAAAATTGAGAACTTATTACAAAAATAAAAATAAAACTATTTTTTTGGGACGAACGAAAATGACAAAATAAGACTATTGTTTTGATTAAATAATAAAAATTTGATAAAAAAAAACACCCCCTTATATATGTTCGGGAATAAAATTTTTTCAAAAATAATAAAAAAAAAATGCTACTTCCTTCGTTCGAAATATGATGTCCTAATTACAGTAAACAAAAAAAAATTTATAAAAAATTATATAATTATTAAATAATTACAAATATATTACTAGAAGTAATTACATTAGAATACAAATAATTATAAATAAAAAAATTAATTAGTATACTTGAAATAAATAATAATAATAATAATAATAATAATAATAATAATAATAATTAATGTGTAATCATTTAAACCAAAAACATGATATAATTTAAATTTATATATCATACATATAATATAAATATAAAATAATTGAATTCACATGTAACGACGTCAAGGTTGATTTGAATCAAATTAATTATCTGAGTAGAAATAGGATGGACTTTAAAAATAATTATTTTGTTTTATATATTTTCCAATATAACACTTGATCAGGATGCAGTAGATGTGTACGGTTGACTTTTTTTAATTTAAGTTTATATTATCTTTTTTTATTTTTTATTCTAAATATATTTTTAAAAAATAAAATAAAATCTACTATAATCTTCTTAAATAAATAAATATATATTCAAAATCTATAAATTTCAATAATATATTACTTGTGTTAATTATGTACTCTAAATCTATATTATTACTTTTTAATTGTAATAAAAAATAATCTTATATATCTTTTTAAAGGACATATGAGGTATATATTATTTTTACTATTATTTATAAAATAATATACATGCTTAATATATTTTATTAAAATATAAATTTAATATCTTGGATTTATAAATTAAACAACATCCCAAAATTTCAATTCGATCAAATTTAAAACTATAATATCATTGCATATAATCTCTCCGTCCCGTAACAAAGTATTCATTTTTTCATTTTAGTCCGTCCCATAACAAAGTATTCATTTTTCCATTTTAGTATGTATCTAACATTACAAATACCCTTACAACGTACTAATAAGATTATTTTAGTCATTTCTATATTATTCTACTATATCTTAATATAATATTAATATTTTTAAAATTACGTGGAAAAAGCAAATGAATACATAGTTTCGGGACGAAGTGAGTATTAATGTGTAAAACTGACCGGGTCTTGACTCAGTTAGTCAACTTACAAAAAAATTACGTTCCACGTGGCAACATATCACAGGCGATTCCGACAAAGTCATCGTCAACCCTCTCAAGGAAATCGTGACCGTCGATGAAGGCCAGGATGATCATGCGGCTGAAAATGAATACCGGCTACCGAAGGTTTTGTAGGTAAAAATAATCAAGAGTTGGTCAACCGTTTCCCATGTGATACGTGTCCCCAGTTTACATAGTCAGCTTTCTTTAATATTTCGACTTTTTATTTATTTATTTATTTATTTTATATTATTTATATATATATATATATATATTTTGTGGTTGAATTTTGAAAGTTGAAAAAATGCAAATCACTTGTATATTATTCAAAAATAGGTCATTCCGTCATTGCACCAATACTTTTGTCAAATTACTTATACTAACTTTCTTAATTTCCATTTGGCACCCCTCAAATTATAGAAATGATACTATGGTATGATGTCCAAATATATTTTACATTTGATTTATAGTTGAAATTTTAATTGTAGATAATTGCTAAAAATATTTATAGATGAAGTCAAGACTTGTTAAAAATAAAAATAAAATTTTCATATTGAATAATATAAATTTTAAAGGAAATAAACTATATTTAGTAGTGCTAGTAGTTTATGTATATAAAAAATGTTTTCTAAATTAATATAAATAACATTTCTTTAAAAAATACATGAAGACCCCATTCAACTGAAAATTGATTTTACAATGTACATATCAATATATTTTGTTATAATTTTATTACTTTATCTGTCACTTAAATCTATGGTCACTTTCCTTTTTTTTGTCGTCATCGAAAAATATTCTCGTTTTCCTTTTAAGTAAAATATTATTATATTTTTGTTTTTTTTACTATAAAAAAGTAACAATTATTACTCACTTTTATTAATTCTCGTCCCCAATCAAATGAGCACAGATTTGCATTACAGAGGGAGTATTTACAATGTATCTAGTCTATAGTTATATGTATTTTAATACTTCATCCGTCCCATAACAAAGTATCCATTTTTTCATTTTAGTATGTCCATAACAAAGTATCTATTTCATTTTTTAGTAACTGTACTATCTACCTAACATTACAAATACCCTTACAATTTACAATATATTATACAAATATCATTACGTTTATATCACACATACTAACAATGTTATTTTAGTCATTTCTACTTTATTCATACTATATCCCAATATAATATTAATATTTTTAAAATTACGTGCAAAAAGCAAATGGATAATTCTTTTTGTACTGATGGAGTATTTATGATGTATCTAAGTATACAACTATATATTGCCATATTTTGTCCATATATTTTGCAATATTTTATATTTTGATCAGTTCATATATTTTTCAATATTTTTAATAAAATAATTAACAACACTTCGTATTATTAAATCACTCAATAAAACAATAAATATATATATTTTTCTTTCATTTCATTACTTTAATTTCATTGTGTAAAAGATCGAATATTTGACGATATTGGGATGGAGAGTGTATATTTTTTTATAGTGATTTTGGATTATAGCACATTTGTCTTTAGTTCTTTAATACTTGATTCATTTAATTGAGATTATATCTAATTATTTGAGTTAATAATTTCTATTAAAGACGAGTGTGTTTGATTAGATTTAAATTTGAAATTTGTTTTCATATTTGATTTAAATAGTACTCCCTCCGTCCCACATACCGTGTCTGCTATACTGTAGACACGGTATTTTATGAGGGGTGTAATTAATAGATAATTAAGAATGTATTAGTGAAAATAATTATCCGATAATATAAATAATTATAAATTAAGATTAAGATAACTAATTAGTTTAATTAAAATAAAATTAAAAAGTTAAAAATGAGATTAAAGTGTGTAATTATTTTCCAAAAGAGGAAAGTGATATGGGATGTGGGACGGACAGCAACGTGGACATGGTATGTGGGACGGAGAGACTATTCTGATATTCCCTCATTCCAATTAAATTGTCATATTTAACTTATATACAGAGTTTAGGTATTGTATAATTTAGTAAGTAATTAAGAAATATATTAGTGAAAATAATTATGATTTAATAAAAATAATTGTAGATTAAAATTAATATGACTACAAAATTTAATTAATATAAAAAATTATAAATTATAAATTTAAAAATATGATTAAAATGTATAATTATATTTCCAAAAAATGAAATAACAAATTATGTGGGACGGAAAAAAATATAAATATTTGACAAATTAAGTGGGACGGAAGAAATATAATATTTTGTGAGATTAAATAATATTTTCTCCAACACGATTCAAAGTATTAATTTGTTTTGTTTTGTCTTTCTATAGTAGATTAAAAAATAATTTTATTTTTTTATTTTATATAACGTGGAAATTCGCAATCACTATTTGACGAGTGCGTACCAGGTGAACACGAGGTTAAATAGTACGCTACAAACTAAGTATGACAAGACAAATCATACTTGGCGAATTATATATGGCAAAACCTGTAGACATCGAGGGTTTGAACCCATGACCTTATGGTCACAAGTTACCCGGTCATCTCTTACGAGGTTATTTTTTTATTAATAGAAATGTTTACGATTATTTTGATAATTTTTTCATCACTAAGTACAAATGAAATTAATATTCTTGCAAAGTTATAAGTGTTGATAATTTTATATGACTAGCTTTTGCTATAATAGAAAATAAATATTTTTAAGATATATACAAAAATAATAAAAATAAATAAATTGAACTACGACGAATATAATATTATATCCGTCTTTTGACAAAGTATACATATTTATATTTTAAATTTTTTAACTACAAATTAAGTATTTCATTAAATATTTTATTTTTTTTACAAATATCTTTATTTTATTATTACATAACAATTTTCATACAAAAAGCAAAGATAAAATTATTTTCCTACTAATTTTAATTATTCAAAACATTTTAAATACTGTTACTATAGATGAAAGTTCAATACATTTTAAATACTACTTCCTCCGTTCCACAACTATAGTCTAAGTTGTGTTTGGCACGACATTTAAGAAATATTGATATTATATTAATAGTGGGTAAAAAGTACGAATAAAATATTTTTTTGCCCTTGTGAGTGTATTAGTGTAAAAAGTAGTGACAATCGTGTAATAATAATGAAAAAGTAAGGGTAGTTTTATAATGATATAATTATTTATGGAAATGAGACTATTATTTTGGGATGGACAAAAATGGTAAACATGACTATTGTATTGGGATAGATGAAGTATTACTTTAGACTAAATGAGTATATTTTTATTGAAAATTATGAATAAAAAAATTAATTTAAAATTTCACTATTAAAAAATTAAAATTTAAAATCTAAGTTTCGAACCTACGCACAAATGAAAAGTATGAAGTTATTCTTTTTTTTCTCAAAATATATATTTTGTATATATAATACTCCCTCCGTCCTATAACAAAGTATTCATTTTTTTTTAGCAACTGTACTATCTATCTAACATTATAAATACTGTTACAACTTACAATATATTACACAAATGTCATTACTTTTATATCATACA
Organism: Andrographis paniculata; assembly: GCF_009805555.1. NCBI lineage: Eukaryota > Viridiplantae > Streptophyta > Magnoliopsida > Lamiales > Acanthaceae > Andrographis > Andrographis paniculata. Next base: position 4,177,687 of record NW_026137589.1, read on the forward strand.
TACTAACAAGGTTATTTTAGTCATTTCTATTTTATTCATACTATATTCTAATATAATACTAATATTTTTAAAACTATATGCAAAAAGTAGATGAATACTTCTTTTTGGGACGGAGGAAATACTTCGGAGATAATAGAAAAATAAAATGTAATCAATGTAAGGATAGATATATGCTAAATATATATATATATATATTTAAAAAAATACATTATATTTTGATATAATCGTGACTAATCTATAATTTATGACAAGGGATAAATATAGATAATAATTTATTTATTTCACATTCATCTTGTAGATAATAAACATTAATAATTCAAAATAACTTTTCACCTACCTTTTCATACAAATGTATTTTAAAATATACCAGGGTGTGTATGTTTGGGGATTGGATTTTGAGTTGGAATTTTAATAGTAACATTTTTTAATTTGAATAGTTGTATGATGTGATATAAATAGGTGTTGATGTGATGTTTTGATTGTAAAATTGATTTTTGGTATAATATACTATTTCCGTCTCAAAAGAAAGAAGTGTCTTATTGAAAGTTGGCACGAGATATAAAGTAGAATGTAAATGACTAAAATGTCCTTACTTTTTTAAGTATTTTAAAGAGTACGTTAGAGTAATAATTAAGGGTAGTATGAAAAAGTAGGAATAATTTTGTTATAAAGTGGGGACCACGGCTATTAAATAAGGAAACAAGACGATTGTTTTGGGACGGACGAAAATGGAAAAATAAGACAAATCTTTTGGGACGGAAGGAGTAAAAAAAAAAATATTTGATTTGATGTTTTTTGTGAAAAAAAAAAGATTGAATAATATATTTAAAATTCAATCCAAGCAATAAATTCATTATTAATATGGGATGTGGTCTTTTATAATTATTTTTTAAAATTTATATTATTCAATTTTCACATATTAGGAAAGCATTTGTATTATTGAACAACCAAATCATTTCATTAATAATTTAAACCCATTAATTTCACTTTCTTATATATCAACAAAATATTTCAAAATTCAAATATTTACTTAAACCCTAGCCTATTTTAAATTTAAATTTTTATAAATATAATATAAGTACAAATTAGTATATCAAAACGATTAATTTATTTTTTTTTTAATTATAGGAGTAATATTTATAAGCAAATTTATATAGTAACTAAAATAATGTATTATGCAATAAATTCATACCAAAGTCTCGCGTCATAAATTCACCTTAATCCCAACCACTTAATAAATAAAATAAAAACTTTGTTCCGCAACATTTTTAAATAAATTGATTTTTTGGTGTGTGATATAAAATGCGTGTCAAAAAATATAAAATATATTTTCTCCACTCTTTTTGAAATGGGTAATTTGCAGTGTATAATTACTTTATTTTTTTTTAAAAAAATATACTTTAAAATGAAACGAAGATAAATAGTAAAAATAATATTTTAAAATAAGATGGAAGAAATATTATTTTTAGTAGAATATTTAATATTTTAAATTTTTTGTAACAAATATTTAATTTAATTTTTTTTATTTTTAAAAATTTTATGACATTTTGTGTATTATTTATTATTATTATTTGGAAATTGCAATTTAAGAATTTTGTTGAAAGAACAAAATAAAAATAAAACCTTCTAATTTAATTAAAATAAAAATAATTAAATTAAATGACCAGCCAGGACTCACCTGTCGTTTTCTCACCAGCACTCCTGTCTTCAACGCTTATTTAATCATTACAAACTATCCGTAAACCGCAAACCCGCCCCAAAAGAATCTTTATTTGCAAAACCACCCCACACGCCTTTCGCGTGAAATCCACACCAAGACTTGTACATACTGCATGAACAGTTGTACGCATGTTCTGGAAGAAGCAAAAATCAACCTGGAAATATCAAAATTTTTCAACCGAGGCAGGGCCCACGATAATTTTTCCCTCCACTTGAAAAATCAGGGCCTTTATTTTGTCGCTTTGTTAATCGCATTGAGATTTTCAACGACGAAATCTCAGCCGTTGGATCTTTTTTTCGTCAGCCGTTGGATTGAAATCTCGAGTTTGACTCGGGGGGTCGTCTCCCACCCTCAATATATTCCCCTCATCTCTCGTTTCCCCAGTTCACCCTAAATCCCTCGAACGGATGAATTTGCTCTGAAGATTGGGAAATCTCGATTTCTGCAGGTTTAGCAGTTTCTATTTCGCCGGAGAAATGGCCGTGGAGATGCTCGGCTACGGGAATATGAACGAGCAATTGGCGATTCATGAAGAGGCTTCCGCAGGATTGAAATCCATGGAGCATTTGATCCGAGCGGTTTCTCACCACCAACAACAGCCGCAGCAGCAGATTGATTGCAGAGAAATCACAGATTTCACGGTTTCGAAGTTTAGGAAGGTGATTTCTATTCTGAATCGGACTGGACACGCTCGGTTCAGGCGCGCTCCGATTCAGCCTTCGCCGGAGTCGTCGGCTTTGGTTCGGATTCCTCCGCCGCAGAGTTTTGCTTCTGAAGAGTATCACCGTGAGCCTCTTCCTCTGTTCTCTGTTTCTCCGGCTGCGCCTCAGCAGTTGACGCTCGATTTCTCGAAGCCTGGAGCGTCTCTAGGAAAGGATGGGGGCGGAACGATGGGGAAGGAGGGGATTAGTTTGTCGGCGACGCTGTCGTCGTCTGGAAACTCCTCGTCGACGTTTCTGTCGTCGATTACCGGCGAAGGAAGCGTCTCGAACGGAAAAGGCGGTTCGATGTCTATGTTCTTAACGCCGCCTGCTCCTGCTGTGTCCGCCGGTAAACCTCCGCTCTCCGGGAAGAGGTGTCGCGAGCACGACCACTCTGACAACATCTCCGGCAAAACATCGAGCTCTAGCCGCTGCCACTGCAAAAAGCGGTATGTTACATAAAACCTAATCTCACTTTCGTGGAGCTTCAATCGTTTTTAGTGAAGATTAATCACAATCTACAGATGCATTTACTTCAAAATCAAACGATTCCACAATGCTTTAATAGCAAAGATAGAGCTAAATCCGCGCTTCACAATTGTTTCGGAATGAATTCCACCATTGTTTTGAGCTTCCGTTCCTTATTGAATCCTGAACAACAATGAATTGAATCTGCAGGAAATCTAAGGTGCGAACAACCGTCAGAGTACCGGCGATTAGCTCGCGGATCGCCGATATCCCGCCGGACGAGTATTCATGGAGGAAGTACGGCCAGAAGCCAATCAAAGGTTCCCCATACCCACGGTAACCGCCATTAATCATCTCTAGCAATCGATTCTCAAATCTACCGTCATTTATCACCGACTAACAGTCTCGATTTCTCCTCAACCAGGGGCTACTACAAATGCAGCACCGTAAGGGGTTGTCCGGCGAGGAAGCACGTGGAGAGGGCCAACGACGAACCGTCGATGCTTATCGTAACCTACGAGGGCGAGCACCGCCACTCTCCGGCGTCTTCTACGGCTGCCGGAGCTCCGTCGCGGTTGGTGGTGTTCGAATCGTCGTGATAGGTTTGCGAAAACGAAGGCCGTGTTTTGTAATTTCTGAAAGTTAGAGGGGCCGGTTCGGAAGAGTTTAGGAAATAGAATTTGGGGTGTTTGTGTAAATTTGGTAGGAAAGAAGGGACAGGTGAGCAAAAACATTGGGAACAATATTTGTTAGTTTTTTTTTTAATCAATGGAGCGATGACTTTGAGTTTTTTCTTTTTTTATTAAATTATAATTTCGTGCTTTGGATTCCTTCATTATTTATTGCGTTTGATTAATAAGGGATTATAATATCTGATTATTTATTTAAATAAAAAATAGTTGGTGTCGAAAGTCAAAAAGATTGTGCCTTTAAAAAAAGGGTTGGAGTTTGGTAACAGCTGCACGTCGTCACGTTGGACTTTTGTGCCAATAATTTCTTTGCTATATTTGACCATCATTTATTATTTTATGTTTTTAAACTTAATATTTATTTTATTATTTGAGTGGTATTGTTAGACTGTGTGTGTTTTTTTTTTTTATATTTATAATTAAATTTGGTATAACACAAGTAAATTAAAAATATATTTTTATATATAATTAATATAAATAAAAATATTTATTTATTAAGAGAAAAATAAAAAAAATTAAATGATAATTAAATTAATTTATATTTATTAAATATATTTTATTTTAATAAATTATATAAAAAATATAAATGATTATGAAATATATATATATATATATAATCGATTAAGATAGAATAGAGTGAGTAATGTATATATATATATTTCGTTGTCATACCAGTTTGACCTTTCTAATTTGTACCCATTCGCTGGCCAGCGGCAGCGACTGACCAGATATTTCGGTGTGTGAATTAATTATTCTTTAAATATTAGTATAATAGTATTATTTTAATTTAATTATTTTTAGACTGAAATAATTACTGTAATAAAAAAAATTATTACGTCCAAACATGGTATAACAATCAGGAAAGGGGATTTCTTCTACCTATTGAGTTGCTTACCTTACCTTTCGTGGATAATTTGGTGGTTTAGAGAACATGAAAGTACTAAGTTTAAATGGTTTGTTTGTTTGAAATATTTTACCAAAATTCTACTATTTATCCAAATTTTTTCTCACAAAAATATCAAATCAAACACCTATTTTTTATTTTTTATATTATACTAAAAAATAATTTTACATTCAAAACGTCACATCAACACCTATTTATATCACATTATACAACTATTTAAATTCAAAATTTTTACTATTCAAATTCCAACTCAGAATCCAAACCTCCAAACAAACACACCCATGTCTCTTGATTTTGCTTGTCATAAATAATTTGTCTAGTTTTTTCATTCAACTAGAGTGAATTATTTAGTTGATGTAAAAAAAAATATATAACGCCTGTGTCATGTAAATATTTAGTTTTGGGACAGTGTTTAAAAAATAATAATATTTTAATTATAACGAAGAGTTAAAAATAATTAATGATATTTTTGTTCTTATTTATTTTTATTATTATTTTTTTTTTGTAAAAGTAAGGATGTTATCTAAAGTAGGGGATATTTGTGAAAAAATTAAAGTATTTAATAAAATATTTACTTGTAATTGGACCTCCCAAAATAGAAATATGTATATTTTCAACGACGAATTAAGTAATATTCTATCCATCTGATATAGTAATTTGTAATTTTATTTTTTAAAAATATGATTATATATTTTAATTATATTTTAAAATTTAAAATTTTTAATTAAATTATCTAGTTAATTTAATTTTAATTTATAATTAATTTTATTATATAATAATTATTTACTAATATATATAATTTTTTAATGAAGGAATAAAATATACTCTTATTATACAAACACATCCAATAATTAGAATATGTAATTAAAACGGTAATAATGGTAACTGTTTGGGTAATATAATACGGAAAAAAGAAAGTAATAATTACATACAGATCTATCTTTAATAAGATAAATTAATGAAAGCTAAGTTAGTGCCGAAAGCAGCAGCAGCAGCAGCTTCAACAATGCACAGCAAAATCGAAACCAAGCTACGCACCGTCAGCCACGCCGGCCTACTCATCGGAACACCGATTTAGGGTTCTTCTCTCGCATTTCGATCAGATCCAATTAGTTTCGGTAACTTCCTCACCACTGATTTACTCGAAGGAAAACGTGAGGTATTTTTGATTTCGTCATTGATTCTAGGTGTAAACTTGATGATTCGATGGTCAGTAACTTTAAATTTGAGTAATTAATAAGTAGAGTATTGATTTTACGAATTGCGATGGATGAAGGCAGTCAAAAATTGATTTCCGTAAGGGAACTGTTGAAAGCCAATGTAGAGGAATCCATGGCTTTAGGATTGTCTCTGCAAAAGTCTGAGATTAGGTTAACCGAAATTAGGCAAAGGCTGCCTTCATTGGAGGTGTCCGTACAGCCAATTCGTTGTGAGCGTGACGCTCTCGATGCAGTCGGAGGTCACATCGATCGAGCAGTTGTTCCATCGACTGCTGTTCTGAAGGTTTTCGATGCAATCCATGGGCTTGAGAAGTCGTTGCCCGATCCAGAGAATGATCTCCAGGGGTACCTCGGCGTGCTGCAACGCCTTCAAGAGGCAATTAGGTTTTTGGGGGAGAATTGTGGAATGGCAATCCAATGGTTGGGAGACATCGTGGAGTATTTGGAGGATCATAACGTCGCCGACGAGTCGTTTATCTTCGGATTAAAGGATTCGTTGAGTAGTCTTGTTGACGTCGAGGGGGGCGAGGAGAGAGGCTGCCTTGATGGAGGACTACTCGAGGCTGCGCTCGATCAGTTAGAAAATGAGTTTAAGCGTCTGCTAATGGCGAACACGGTGCCATTGCCGATGTCATCTCCGGCCAAACAAGCTTGCATCGCGCCGTCTCCATTGCCGGTAGCTGTTGTTCATAAGTTGCAGGCGATATTAGGAAGATTGATTGCACACGGTCGTCTCGAAAAGTGTGTGTCGGTTTATATCGAGGTTAGGAGCTCGAATGTTCGGGCAAGTCTGCAGGCGCTTGGATTGGACTATCTTGAAATATCTGCGTCCGAATTCGATGATGTCGGTAGCATCGAAGGCTACATATCGCAGTGGGGAAGGCATTTGGAGTTTGCGGTGAAGCATCTTTTCGAAGCGGAGTATAAACTCTGCAACGAAGTGTTTGAACGGATAGGAACGGATGTTTGGAAGAGCTATTTCGCGAAAATTGCTGCGCAGGCGGGAATTCTCGCGTTTCTAAATTTCGGTAAAACGGTTACCGAGAGTAAGAAGGATCCGATCAAGCTGCTGAAACTCCTCGACATTTTTGCTTCATTAAGCAACCTGAGATTAGACTTTAACCGTCTCTTTGGGGGCGGGACCTGCACCGAGATCCAAAACTTGACTCGGGATTTAATTAAAAGGGTGATCGAAGGCGCCTGCGAGATTTTTTGGGAGCTTTTGGTTCAAGTCGAGTTGCAAAGACACACGCCGCCGCCTTCCGACTGCAGCGTACCTCGAGTGGTGGCTTTTATTACGGATTACTGCAATAAGCTTCTCGGAGACAACTACAAGCCGATACTTACGCAAATTTTGGTCATCGAAAGAAGTTGGAAGAACGAAAAGTTCCAAGAGAGGATTCTTCTAACCGAGCTTCTCAAATTAGTTTCGGCAATTGGAGTGAACTTGGACATGTGGGCTAACGTTTACGACGAAGCTGCAAAGTCCTATCTGTTCTTGATGAACAATCATTGGCACTTGTACAAGCATCTGAAAGGCACTAAGCTAGGCGGTCTTGTTGGCGATTCTTCGATGAGGGAGCATGAGCAATACGCAGGGTATTACTTCAGCATGTTTTTACACGAGAGTTGGGGAAAACTTCCTGCTCTTTTAAGCCGGGAAGGACTGATCATGTGTTCTAGTGGACGTGCGACTGCTCGTAATTTGGTGAAACAACGGTTGAAATGTTTCAATGAAGCGGTTGATGACATGTTAAGGAAGCACACAAGCTTGACCGTTGCTGATAAAGATTTGCGGGAGAAGACTTGCCAGGCTGTAATTCAGACGATTGTGCCTGTTTACCGGAGCTACATGCAGAATTATGGACCATTAGTCGAACAGGACCAGAGTGCGAGCAAATACATGAAGTATTCTGCGTTGTCTTTGGAGCAGAAATTGGGCTGTCTTTTCTATCCGAGGCCGGCGAAGTGTAACAGTTTAAAGGCGAGGCATCCGAGTGGGAAACTCAACAATGGTGTCATGGAGTAATGGCAAACCTCGCCAATGGTTTAAGCGAAATATATTTGAAAGGTTTACAGCCGGTGTGTATATATTGGCGAAATACTTTTCTGGGACAATGTGGCGTATTTTTCGACAACGAGGTTTTTTCCATCCTTTTATACAATCAAATTTATTGGCAATATTTGAGTTAGTTTCATGTTCTTATTTTTTCGCAATGGTAATAAATCTTCTTTCGTTTAATGAACACACAAATTGTGTAGTTGTTAGTTACTTGAGATTACGTTGGTTCTGAGGCTCGATTAGCAGTTCAATTTCATTAGGTAACGGTATTATGGGAATTTGGTAGCTGTAAAACTTGTAAATGTAAGAATTGTCGAAGGAAATCATTGTTACAATAGAAATGCATTCCTTGTTCATGTTCGATATCTCTGCTGATTCTCTTTCTGTATTCGTGTTTTAACTTGGCTATCTCTGATGTGTAATTGATTTCTGTAAATGGATAGTATGAATCTTGAATGTTGCCTAATGTCGAATTTAGTTGCAACTAGTAGTGATTAGTTTGAGGATTTCTTGTCCTCAAACTGCGATCTAAAGTAGTTAATGGTTATAATGCCGCAACTTTAATTTACATCTTTCTCTAGAGACTACTTATCTGCCATAAATGCCGCAGTATGAATCCTTAAATGATGCTATAAGATCAAAGACTTAGCTAGCTAAATCGAGAGGTAACGGTTGTATTTTTGTTGCTTTATTTTCGAAATCAGCGTTAGTGCCGAAGTAAATAGAATGCATCTTAGTTAGGTAGACCGTTCGCCATCACACACTACACACACGACACGGTGTCTTGCATTCTCACCAATGCATGCGATCGAAGCTCCACCTGTTGAAATTCCACGCCATGCGCAATCAATCCGCGCCACGCCATCGAGGCAAGCGTCGCTCGTCGATTGACCGCATGCAAGAAATTCGACACCTGTTGCTCCATCTCCGCCTATAAAAGACGCGCCCCCCCTCTCGGGGATTCACAACCACACTTATTCACAATCCAATCAATTCCGACGGTGTTTAAGTCTCTCGTGCCGCAACAATGATTCCCGGAGGAGATCCCTACAGGTTTGCCGATACTTTCATTCTTTCATTCACATTTCTCGATTCTAATATTACCTAAAAATCTGTCTGCAGTTCACCAGGCGACCGCCGGATTTTCCTAATCCGGCATCCTCCCATGATGAAGATGAACATACTCCAATCGAGGAGGATTATATATACTCACACACCAGGCAGTCGAATTCCCGGCTGCCTTGGGTCTGCCTGGTGTGTCTGAACCACTCCCGCCTGTAACGTTAGTTGTTTTTCAACATTATTCTCTCCGAGCATAGAACACTTGCATGTAACGACGCATACATAGATATATATATATATATATATGATCTTGCAGGCGAGGCCTATCCAGATATTACAACGAGGATGATGCATGGACGGCGAGGAGAAAGAGCGGGTGCCTCTTCTTCTTGGGCCTCCATATCTGGGAGGGCCTCGCTTTTGACGGGAGTAATGAATGCAGTGGCAGAAGAAGCAGCTGCTGCAGATCAAAGCTGTCCCTGTCTCCGCCATGGCAGGAGAGGAATACAGACCTCTCCCTGCAACTTCCATGGCCGGCACCGGCGGAAGAGTTCTATGCTCAGATTCAGACTCGTGTTGCTGTTACAGAACTCTTTTCTGTTTGTTTGTTTGATTTTGTTCATTGAGTTTGTATGAAAGTTGGTTAGTTGATTCATTGGTTGTAATGTTTTGAGATATTTTTTATGTAGTTTTTAAATGAATTATATTTGATTTTAATAATATATAATAATAATTTAATCAAAATATATATATATATATATATATATAGTGGGGAGGGGGTGAGCGGTTACACTTACAGAAGTAAACACAGCTCGATTAGTGCGATACCATTCCGATCGGAGCGACGGCTTGACGGAAAGCAGCCTGTACTGGTCGGTGGCGCCGCGCCGGTGGAGTTGTGACGGAGTTTGGGAACTCGACGTCTGGTGATTTAGTGTTTGCTATGCTGCACTGAAGTTTTAACTTAATCTAATATCCGTACCTTTTCGATTTTATGCTCCGATACTGCGTTTTGCAGTGATTTTTCTGTTTTTGGTATCGAGCTGGTAATGTTTTCAGTTTTCGATCTGTATGTTTGATTGAGAGATGTTTTGCTGGATGAGATTTTGGTCTCGATCCAGAGCCCACTCGAGTGAAACAATTTTAGTGAGGTTATCAAAAATTTGCAGAGAATTTGGCTTTGAAATCTGATGGAATGATAGTGCAAGTAAAGGTCATGGTATTGTATTGATTTCTAAGTCCTAAAAAATTGATCTCATAGCTGTGGACTGTGATGTGCTCTTTAATATCCAAACAAATTAAGATAACATCTGTGTTATATTATCGTAGGGACTGTAGATTTTCCTTTTGCAATTTCCTTGAATAATTATCTGGGAACAGTCGTATTTAGAATCCTTAAATGATGTCTAAGTTCATCTCATAATGTCCCTGGGTGCCATCACTGCATAATTTGATTCTTGAACAATATTTCATGTCAATTGCTGGAACTATAATTGGTTTAGATTTTGATTATTGAACACCAATTGGACAATACCTCGGCTGATAATTGTTATGGTTGATCGTGCCTCAAGGTCTGTCTGTAGGTTGTATGTGAGGGATGAAGGAACTTGAATTCTTCGTTTTAATGTGGTTCAAATTTGATTGGCAATCCAAAGGTTTTGCTTTTGTGACGGTGCTTTTTATCTTGACGAATAAGACGAGTGTGTTCGAGTTGTATGAATATAAGCTATAGGGAACGGAATTCTGGATCCTGAGTGGAGTTGAAATTAGTTTTAAAACTTTCATCACAGAGGATGAGAGGAGCCTAGGATATATTAATTTGATGTTATTAATTTGCTCAAGATGTAGGAGTGGTCTGGAGGAACTTGAGCTCTTTATATTAATGTGGTTCGAATTTCATCTGCAATTCAAAGGTTTTTACTTTGTTAGTGCTTTTTCTCCTGTAGATTAAGAAGAGTTTGTTCTATTGGTATGAATATAAACTATAGCATACGACTTTTGGATCCTGAGTGTTGGAGTTGAAACTTGAAATTACTTTTTCTATTATAAAACTTTTGAAACAGAGGAGCCTGTGATATACTCTCTCCGCCCGGAATAATTACACTATTGGATAGGTACATAGACTAAGAAATAATGATATTTTAATATTAAAGTGAGATAGGTAAAAAGTAAGCGGCAGGTATTACAGAAAATTTACTAAAAAGTTGATAAAAAAGTAGTGAGATAAGTAGAAAAATAATGACAATAGTTATTATTTGTTAAACTAGGAGTAATAAATTTATAGGTGAACAAAGTTGTTTACTATAAATATACTACACATAAGTTTAGGGACAACCAAAAAAGAAAGATTGGCATAATTATTCCGGACGTAGAGATTATTAATTTAATGTTATTAATTTGATTGAGATGTAGGAGTTGTATAGAGGAACTTGAATTCATTTTGTTAATGCGGTTCAAAATTTCATCTGCAATCCAAAGGTTTTTACTTTTGTCACAGTGCTTTTTATCCTGTAGAACAAGAAGAATGTGTTAGAATTGTATGAATATAAAGGGAATTTTGGATCCTGAGTGTTGGAGTTGAATTAGTTTCTGTATTAAAATTTTCAAAACAGAGGAGCCTAGGATATATTAATTTGATGTTACTAATTTTCTCGAGATGTAGGAGTGGTAGCCGAGATTAATCTAGTTGCTTGGCTTGTCAATGAACAGGGGGATGTGCATTTACTCGAGCCTTTTTACCGTTCTAATTTGCTTTCCTTCTGAAAGTGTGTATGCCTATTAGAAACACAATTAATTTGCAGATTGATAGGCTTTTGAATTTTGGCTTCTTCCGCTCATTCATCTTCCCCTTCCCGCCTATGCGCTTTACTGTCTTTATTTTGAATTTCCAATGCCGTTAAATGTCATTTTCAATTCATGATACGTGTTGCATTTCGATACTGCATGCTGTTGATGCTCCAAGTGTCAAAATTTTGGTCCATGCACAACCTATACGCGCCACGCATCGATGTACGTGTCGCATATTTGCGCGCTGCATGTGAGAAATTCAACACGTGTCCGCCCTCCTTTGCTTATAAATAACATCTCAAGCGTTCGAGCTGTATGCTTGAGTCAATCCAGATGCAATTTCAGTCTCTTGTTCTCTTTCGATGATGTTTGGAGGAGAAGCAATAGGTATGAAATAAAAACTCATCTGAGTTTCTGTGTTTTTCATTCTTTTCTTACATATATGCTGATAGCCCTTGATTTGAAATCATTAAGTTCCCTAATTTTTGTGCCGACTTGTTCCTTTTCGCAGTATACGCTGCAGCACTTGCAGTAATCAATGTGCGATGGAAAGTGGCCATAGTCGCATTACTGCACCACCTCCTGGAAATGTCGATTGGTAGTATTAATGTTTATGTATATTCTGCGTCTTCTATCTTTTGTTTTATTCTTTCTTATGGTAGCGATTAGTATGTGCCGGATTTTGGAAGAAATTTGGTGGGATTAATTGATACTCGGTTTTGATGTTCTTGATTTGGTAGCGTATGCCTCTGCATCGATGACCTGAATAGATATCGCTCAATACTACCGTTTTTGTGATATATTTTGAGTAGATCCACACAGATTTTTAGCATAATATGCCGGCAGCCGAGTTTTTCCTCTTTGTTCTTAAATTATTACCATCTATAAAATCTTTCTAAAAATCAGAGGTCTTTTTTCTGTCTGTGCTCTCAGAATTCTGCCGTTATGCGTAAGAATTGTGTGTAAAGTGGTTCTTTGGTTGTATACTTTGAATGCCCGATAAATATAGAAGAGTTTGAAGTTTCAGATCAAAATACCCATTGGAACTTTTCTTGCTGAGTATTTCTTTCTCGGTCCTTAATTGTTGTCGATGATTGTCGTGATTGTCTATGCTTTCAATGTTCTATTTCAGACGATGATGTAATTTTTTGTTAGAAGTTTCCGATGGGGGGTTATATCAACTACTAACACGAATATTTTGCTCTTGCATTGCAGTTTCCATGGATCGGATGCTATCGAATCATTACGACTTAAAAGTTTACGTTCGGCGAGTGGCTCAAGAACGGCACATGGGTGTCGATGAGCCAATGTCCTCTCAGTCCAAATCGGACACAAACAAGAGACCTTCTTCACTAGGCGTTATGAACTCGTGGAGAAGGGTCAAGGGAGGGATATAAGCTCGGCCGATTGCCAGCTCCCCAGCTCGGAAATAAAGAGCTATCTGAGAAGTTCCAGCGCCAAAGAACTCGACCTGGTGGAGCCTCTACAATGAGGATGATGGCTTCTCTGGCCTCATTCGCCATCACTGTAGCTCCGCAGCTGGGGCTATGCTGGCATGGATAAAGAGTCGAACCCGACGTTCGACCAGATGAAACCCATTGCCGAAAGGTATATCGAGCTCCCTCTCCGAAGATGCTCTGGGTTTCGTGGGATCTCCGAAGCCGTATCCCCGTGTCTCGAACCGGATCTCTCGCATCCAGTTCGAGACACTTCGGAAATTCACTTGTCATAGGAATGGGGACGGAAACAACGATTTCGCTACGGAATCTAGTGAAGTTCCAATGCAATAAGATAACGTCGGTATTCAGTTCGAGGCACCTTGAAATCCCGCTCGTCGAGGAACCGTTTCAATGGTCTCGCTACAGAATCTAGTGAAGTTCCAATGCAGTAAGATAACGTCGGTATTCAGTTCGAGACACATTGAAAGCCCGTGTGTCGCGGAACCATTTCGATGATCTCGGACAATCAAAAAAGTTACGTTCAAAATATCACATCAAATACTTCCCTCGGCCGCAAGTGCGGCCACGAACTCCTCAATGCTCGTATCTGAGCTCCCCCCTTCATCCATGGCTTCCCGCGCCAATTCCTTCCATTTCGTCGCGTTCCTCTTCATCTCCTCGCTCTCTGTTGCCTCCTTAACGCACTCGGCAACAGTGTTGCGCCCCACCACCCCGTTTTCCCCGGCCACGACCCTAACTCCTGTTCCCCACATATCTTTTATGTACTTGGCATTCGTCGGCTGATCCGTCCACTGTGGCATTGCCACCACTGGCACGCCGAGGCTCAGCGCCTCCAGCGTCGAGTTCCATCCACAGTGCGTGATAAAGCAGGCGGTTGCCACGTGGCCTAATATATCTAGCTGTGGGCCCCACGGGACAACCAACCCATTCTCCGATTGGGTGAACCCCTCTGGCAGCTTCGACTGCTCCGCCAGCCGGACCACCCATAAAAAGTGGCGGCCGCTGAGTTTCAGGCCCCACGCCAGCTCCTCCATCTGGTCGGGGCCTAATTGAGCCAGACTCCCGAAAGACACGTACACGACGGAGTTAGGGTCACGGCGGCTTAGCCAGTCGAGGCAGGTGGCGGTGGCTGGAGCGTACATGTTCAGGCCGTAGTCACGGTCGCCGGAGAGGCGCTTGTCCAAGTGCATTGAGGGTATTGCCGGACCGATCGCCTTTACCGGCAATGAAAGCTTCTCCATGTAATCAATTACCTGAAAATTGTTATTATATGAATAAATTTCCATTATTGTTCTGATTTTATTTTTTCGATATATTATTGATTTTGTTCCTTTACTGTCTACATTGTTTCCAGTGAAAAAAAAATAAAATTATATTTTTCTGTGAAAATATATTTTACTTAAATAAAATTATAATTTTTCAAAATATTTTCATAATTTATAATTTTAATAATAAAAATTTCAAATACTAAAAGAAGAAATTCATAATATGCAATGAACATCTAAAAAAAGGCTAAAATATTCAATAATAATAATAAACTCAAATACAAAGAACATATATTTTTTTTCTCTTAAAAAAATTCAATTAAATATCTCTTTTTTTTTTAATTAAAATTTGAAATTTCTATCTAAATCAAGCATATGTACTTGTAATTTCTTAATGTTTAATAAAAAAAAAATATATTTTTTTCAATATTATAAAATATAGAGTTTATATTTAACTATGAGTTTATTTTAAAATTAATAATACAAATCAAAATTTACAAAACAAATGGGCTCGACCTTATTCTCCAATTGGTAGAATGTGTTGAAGAACAGCCACTGGGCCTTCCCCACGGCCTGAAACTGGTCCACCAACATCTCAAATATGGGCGGGTACTGCCCATACCCGGACCCACACACGAACGACGGCAAGTCCGCCGGCGTCAGCGCCGGAAGTCCAGGAATCAGAATCTCCTCCTCGTCGCCGGAGAACGGAACTCCGACATTCCCCAGGTACACTTCATGGAAGATCTGGTCGACGGCGCAGGACTGAGTGAAGAACGCCGCCGCGGCGATGCCGAGATCTGCCGCGACGTCCAGCGCCGCCGTCAGAATGGAATCGTAGACGACGCAGGCCACCGGCGGGCCGGAGGAGCCGACCACCGTCTGTACGGATTCCTTCAAATTGGGGGGCACGGTTTCGAGGAATCGATGGATGAGTTCGTTGACGCTGACTCCCGGCGGGGGGCCGTCGTCGAATCCGTCGGAGTAGGTGGCGGCGGAGATGCCGGCGTCGGAGGAGAGGGGGGCGATTTTGGCGACGAATTTGGAGAGGAGGAAAGTGACGCGGACGGACTTGTGGCGGAGGCGCTTGGCGAATTGGAGCATAGGGTTTATGTGGCCGATGAGAGGGTAGGGTATGAATATGCAGTGTGCTCTGTACGGCTCCTCTTCATTTGCTCCGGCGGCGGCTGCGGCCATGGACGGCGGCGATAATGGAGGTGCGGATCTTATCTTTGGTTAGAAAGGGATGTGTTAGTATATGCGTTTCGTTAATTTATAACTGAATTTTGCGGCTTCACTTCATTTATTATTATTGTTATTGTTATTATTATTAATTACTATTTGTTAAATTTGATAACATTAAAAAATTTTACTACGTTTTTATATATAATTATTTTTTTTAGTACTTCCTCCGTCCACAAATTAATCTCTTATTTTTTTATTTGGACGTTCAACAACTATTGTCCTATTTTCTCTTTTAAACACAAATTTTATATTTTTACCCTTCGTTCATTTATTACTTTTAATCTCTACTATACAATTAAGAGCAAATTTGCCAATTTATAACAAAAAAAAAAAACAATCACTGAAAAACCGTACAAATATACATACTTAGGACAATATAAATTAGACGGAGGGAATATTATTTATTAATAATAATTTTTTAAAATATTATAATATAAAAAATATATACACTCTCTCCGTCCCACATAAAATATTTATAATTTTTTATTTTAATCTGTTTTATATAATTTATTATTTTTTTCATTTAATGATATTTAAAAATTTATAATTATAATTTTTTAAATTTTAATTAAATTATTTAGTTATTAATTAATTTTAATTTATTATTATTTTATTATATAATAATTATTTTTACGGATATATTTTTTTAATTATGTATTAATAATAGTATAGTGTATATATATTTAAATTTTTATAATAATTAAACAAATTTTAATTTAAAAATTCTTATCTATACAAGTCTTGTCAAACTTATTATTATAGTCTATTTTTAAAAATAATTTATGGCAAGTGTATTGAATCCTTAAAACTTTTAAAGTGAATTATTATACTTTATTAAATATTTAAATAATTACCTGAATAAATTTTGTAAGCATTAATCACATGCTTAAAACTTTAAAACCTAACACTATAAATTTATAGCTGATGTCAGTCATTAGGCAATCAACAGAGCTCAAGCTCGAGCAACAATGGCGGACTGCAGAGAGGATGAAAGGATCCCCCATTGTTTAGTGCTCACATTCTCCCTTCAAGGTCTCGTAAATCTTATGCTCCAATTCGCCAGGCGTCTTAAAGCCAAAGGACTTCGAATCACCTTCGTCGTCTACAAATCATTCCTCAAAACCCTAATCGATTCCACCGCCGCCTCTTCCTTCGAATTTCCGGTGGAGTCAATCACCGACGGCATCGATAGAGAAATTCTTACCAAGGAGATCTTCGAACGCGCCTGGAAAACCTCGTCGGAGTCGCTGGAGAACCTGCTGAAGAACCTCCGGAGCTCCGGCGCCGGCGCCGTCTGCATCATCTACGACTCTTTGTTGGTAAATTTGACGTGGTTGAAACGCCAAATTGTGCGTCATTTTTTTATGTTGGTATTGCTTCTTTTTTTCTTTTTTTTTTTTCTTTCAATTTTAAAATTTATTTTTTTCTAGTTTTTAAAATAAATTATTTTAAATTATCAAAATAAAAGATTGTTTAAATTAATAGGAAAAATTAAATATTGAAAAATAATAGTGAAAAATGAAATTATGATTGAAATAAAATGACTATAACAACTGCATATTCGAAGTTAAAACTTGATAAATGAAATTGATAAATTGAAAATGACCTAAAATGCTAAGCTACTAAACATTGTTTTATTTGTTTACCCAAAATTTTTTAATGTACTTTTAAAAAAAAATTAACATACTTTATATATTTATTATTTTTTATATTATTTATATAATATTTATACATTACATAATTTTTTTTTTATCATTTTAGTTCTGTAAGTGGAGCATCTGGCAAACTAGTTCCACAAGTGAAAAATTTTCGCTGTTTTAGTCCTCCGGAAGGTGTCGCTGACCTTGTGGGACACCTGATGGACACGTCACCTCCGGCGAGCCACACGGACATCTCCGGCGCCGGAGGACTAAAACAGCGAAAATTTTTCACTTATGGGACTAGTTTGCGACATGGTCCACTTACGGGACTAAAATGATGGAGTCCAGTTATGGGACTAAAAAAACAGTTTACCTTTTTTTTTTTTTTTGAACTATAACATAAAACAAATTCACGTTAAAAGAAAATAATTGGCAGCACTCCGGACGCCTCAGGTCGCCTGTAATATATGGTTTGTTTAGTGTGACTTTTTCGTTGAATTTGATTTGCAGAGTATTAGATTTAGTTAGGAATTTACTTAGCGTGCATTTTTGGATAAAAAAAAAAAAAAAACACAATCGACAGCACGATTTAATGCCCTCATGTATTTCCTACCTGAAACTAATCACCATTTATATTTCTATTGTTTTTCTTTCTATTTTTCAAAGTTTACTTTTGCTATATTTTCAGTCCCGAATTTATTGCATTTTAAGTTATCAATCGCAATACAATAAAAATTTATTGTTAAAATCGTACTATTTACCAGAAAATATTCTACTTTTGGAAGAGAAATTTTTAATACTATAATATAAAAAAATAAAAAATAGTTGTGTAAGTAAATAATTTTAATTTTAATTTTTTTTTGCTAAATAGTATAATTTTAACAAAATTTTTCAAAAAAACATACTATATAAATTTTTATATTTAAATTAAAATTGATAAAATATTCTACTATTATTATTACTATTAATTTTATCTATTTTAACTATATTTGCCTACTTTAAATTCAAAATATATTTTTTTAAAAGAAATAACAAAAAAATAAAATTTTAGATCAAAACAGAGAGGTACATAGCATGATCATATATAATTGTATATGATCGAGTAATTTTCGGATCAACTGCCATGTTACATTCATGTCCACGTTAATAATTTTCGTTAATTTTTTAACAAATTGAACCAAAATTAATGAAATTATTTATAATTAGACCAAACTTGTTTGAAATGATTTATAATGTAATTAAAATTAATAAATTTTTTATATTAAAACTAAAATTTATTTTTTTGCAATTAATTATTTAATAAACGGAGTCCCCCCCGCAAACGTGGCAAATTATGCAAACATATGGCATGAGTAATAATTAATTTATGGACCCATTAATGAGTGCAGCTACAAATTCTTGAATGTTCTTATCGGAACTCCCGCCGTCGTCCACCGCCTCCCTCGCCGCCTTCCGCCATTTCTGCGACCTCCTTCTGATCTCCGCCGCCGCCGCCCCTTCCATCACATGCTTAATGCACCGAAAAATTTCTTCTTCTCCGACGAGTCCTCCCCCGTCCGCCGCCGCTCTGACCCCCGTCCCCCACACATCCGCCACCAATTTGGCGTTCGTGAACTGGTCGCTCCACTGCGGCAGCGCCACCGCCGGCACGCCGGAGCAGATCGCCTCCAGCGTCGAGTTCCAGCCGCAGTGCGTCACGAAGCACCCCACCGCCGCGTGTGACAGAACCTCCAGCTGATTGCACCACCGCACGATGAGACCTTTCTCCGACGTCTCCTCTCTGTAACTCCGGGGAAGCTTCGATTCCTCCGACGCCCTAACCACCCACAGGAATCTTGCCGGAATTCGCTTCAGTGCGGCGGCGATTTCTCCGATTTGCTCCGATTCCGGCCGCGCGAAGCTCCCAAACGACACGTATACAACCGATCCGACGTCGTTTTGGTCCAGCCAGTCCGTACACTCGTCGGTAACCGCCTTAAATGCGCTCAGACCGTACTCCCTGTCGCCGGAGATTCTCCCGTCGGTGTACGCCGACGGTACCGTCGGCCCGATCGGCCTCGTTGGCGTCATCTTCCCCATCCAATCACTGACCTCGCGCTCCAATTCGTAGAACGTATTGACGAACATCCAGTCGACCATATCGACATTGGAGAATTGCTTTGTCATGATCTCGAGCTTCAACGGTTCCGATGGATAATTTTGTACGAACGACGGCAGATCCGCCGGCGTCATCACCGGCAGTCCGCCGGAAATTCGAATCTCTTGATCGGAGATCGGGAGCTTCAGCTCGCGATTGTGAGCACTGAAATAAATTGCGTTTACCGAATTAGACTGCGTGAAAAACGCCGCCGCCGTGACGGCGGCGGCCTTCGCGACGTAGGGCACCCAATAGCAGAAGGAGTCGTAGATGACACAGTCGGCGCCGGCGCCGGAGCTCCGAAGCTTCTTCAGCAGGTGCTCCAGCGACTCCGACGAGGTTTTCCAGGCGTGTTCGGCGATCTCCTTGGAAACACTTTTGTAGTCCACGCCGTCGTCGAATCCGTCGGTGATTGGCTCCACCGGAAATTCGAAGGAAGAGGCGGCGGCGGAATCGTGTAGGGTTTTGAGGAATGATTTGTAGACGACGAAGGTGATTCGAAGTCCTTTGGATCTGAGACGCCTGGAGAATTGGAGCATAGGATTGACGTGACCTTGAAGGGAGAATGGGAGCACTAAACAGTGGGGGATCCTTTCTTCCTCTCCACAGTCCGCCATTGTTGCTCGAGCTTGTGCTCTGTTCATTTTCTATGGACTTTATATAAATTAAATAGTTTTAGATTTGATTTTTTATTTGTTATTATTATTATTATTTTATAATTAAAGAAATTAAAACGCTTTCTTTAATTATTTTATTTAATTTTTTGTCTTTATTTTTTATTTTGGTCCGTCAACATAACTAGTCTTTTGTATAAAAATATAATTATTTATTTTAATCGCATTTTAAAAAATTTATTTATTTTATTTTAATATATAATTATTTTTACTAATATATTTTTTAATTATTTATTAATTATATTTCACGTAATTATCATACATTCTAGTAATAAGCCCATAATATCTGAAACTGAGAGAATAATATTTTTGTTTTAAATAATTATAAATATTTATTATACTTTCTCTTCATCCATATATATGACATTTAATGAATTTGTAATAAAAAGTAATATAATGAGGCGGACGAATAAGGCGGCCGATGCGGAGGTTGGACAAAGAAATGTTGGACGAAGAAAGATAAGGCGACCGATGCGGAGGTCGAACAAATGAAAGACGAGCTAAGGGAGAAGAAGCAATGGATGCGCAGGTAGGATGAAAAGCGGTTTCAAAGCGGTTGGAAGAAATTACAAATGACAATCGGATACGAATGCACGATCTGATAACTACATTTGGGCGGTTGACATGGGGTTTTAAATAGGTATTTTCATAACCTAAAAAATGGATCTTCAATCGACATGTGAATTTCTTTACTTTTACCGTCTGTAGTATTTTTTTAAAATTTTTATTTTGTATAGAAATTCTTAATCTCATATATTTATTTAATCAAATTTGAAAAAATAATTTTTATTTTCAAATTTTACTTTTTATTGTTAAAAATTTGTATCAACAAAATTAAAATTAAAATAATTAAATAATTTTATTAAAATAAAAAAAAATTAAATTTTATAATATAATTAGAATATATAATTATATTTCAAATAAATAACAAATTGTATTGAATGAATCAAAATATAAAAAGTCCATAAATGACGTAGAACGTAAAGGATATTTTAGAAAATAATAATAATAATAATAAATATTATTTAATAAAAATTTTAAATTTAAATCAATACCAAACAAATCTTGAAAGTCTAAATTGGGATACGTTGCACGCAAGTAATTGAATTAATGCACCAGTTAAAGCTTGACTTGACTTGAGTTGCTTTAGAAATGCGTTATTTTATTACGTAATACTCCCTCCTCCGTCCTGTAAACGCGTGCTCATTTGATCGGATATAAATTTTAATAAAAATAATTATTAATTATTAATTTTTTTATAATAAAAAATAGTATAAAAATAAAATAATCTTTTACTTAAAAAAAAATAAAAATATATTTCGATGACAATAAACAAAATAAATATAAATTTAAATGACAGAGAAAATAATAATTTTTATTTCATTTTTTTTAGTATATAAATTTCTATTATTAGTTTTAAAAATTATATTAAATAGTTATAGATATAAACATATAGTACAATTTATATTAATATTTTTTTTATCTATAATATTTTTAAAAATTATAACAATAATAAAAGAACAGTGTGTAAATCTTTATTTCCATCATATAGGAATCATTATAATATAATATTCTATATAAAAAGATAATCATGTAGTATAATGATATAAATTCAATTTTTTATTTTATTTTATTTTAATTAAATTATATTTAATTTTAGATTATGTGATGAGAAAAAAAATGTATTCTTTTATAGTAAAAACTTGAAAAATTCACAAAAATATTACTCCCCTTATGTTCCAATACAAAAAATTTACTCCATCCGTCCCACATACCATGACCACGTTGACGTTTCTATCCGTCTCACATTCCATGTCACTTTCTTTTTTTTGAAAATGATTACACACTTTAATCTCATTTTAAACTTTTTAATTTATTTTTTTAATTTTAATTAAACTAATTAGTTATCTTAATCTTAATTTATAATTATTTGTATTATAGAATAATTATTCTCTCACTAATTATATTCTTAATTATTGACTAATTACACCCCTTCTAAAATATTGCATCTACAGTATACAAGACAAGACACTGTATATGGGACGGAAGAAGTATTTGTTTCTACAAATGGATATAAAGTAAAGAATTAAAAATAATTTTACTAAAATTATAGTAATATTGTATAAATATAATAGAAATGTGAAGATATTTGTTGTAAAGTGGGGACTACAAATCACAATGACTATTTTTAGAAACAAAATTATTGTTTCCAAATTTGATAGAAATATTAAAGTATGTTCAACCATAAAAAAAAACTAACTCAGATACACGATAATTGAATTTGAGTTTAAATTTTTAATTTAATTATGTATACAAATCAACACGAACTTTATAGATTAATAAATGAGTTTGTGGAGTTATTTTTGACTAATGACAAGTGAGGCCGATAATGCACAAACCCGCACAATCCGAAATCCGGATCCTGTAACCCGAACTAGATCCGGTCTTCTGTGAAACCGGCGGTCCACAGCTGAACCGAACCCGATCCGGTTCAGTGGCTTATATATAAAGGGGCAGGGGGGCCCGGTTTTAGAGATATACCCAGACTCTCACTCACTTTTGCATATTCTCTCTCCCCGACTCTCAAATCTTCTCTCTAGAAGCCCTAATCGCGACGACGGTTTCCTGCGATCTTCCTTGAGTCCTCTCCGGTGATCTGTCCGGTGATTCGACTGGTTTGACTGAGCTCCTTGATAAGCAGCCTGTGCTGAGGTTGTTCCTCGGTTCGATTTACGATTTCGAGCATTCATTTACAGTGTATTGATTAGATTGTCTGTTGTGAAGGGTTAAGCTTAAATCGTTTGTGTTTTCATTAGATCGTGGTCTGGTTCGCATGTTTGTTGCGTTTCCGTGAATGTCGGTTGTGTTTGGGTTGTTATTGTGCATTACAGTGTGTGTTAGGATTGATTTTATATTGGGTAACCTAAGTCCGAGCATTTGCTTTCGTTTAATAAAAGATTCTTTATGTTCTTTGGTTTAATTCGTGTGTTTCTTGTATATATATATGACATATTGATCTTGAATATGTAACAACAGAGTTGAATAATGGTTGATGTTCTCAACTCGAATGAGACGACAATCCGATTATAATAAATTAGTATTAATTCAAGCTAATTCACTATATTTATATTACACTATAATAGACAAAACTAATATAAGATGAAAAAATATACATCCAACACAAAATAATTGAATTTGTGTAAAAATTTCTAACTTATATTGAATTAATACGAATCCGACGTAATAATAAACATATCGAATTAAAGTTGAGTGATTTGTCGTTAAAACAATCATAGTGTATTACTCATTCTGTCCCACTTAATTTGTCTATTTTTTTCATATCCGTTCGTTTCACATAAACTGTCGTTTTTTCTTTTTTGAAAATATAATTATATATTTTAATCGTATTTTAAAATTTAAATTTATAATTTTTTAAATTAAAATATTTATTTATAATTATTTATATTATATTATAATTATTTTTATTGATACAAATTTTAATTATTTATTAATTATATAATATTTAAAACTCCGTATTTCAATTAAAATAAATAAATAATTAACTAGACCGAAAGGAGTAAAAGCGTGGAATTGTTGTTTTATTTCAAGCGATTCTAGAAAGATACGACTATTATTTTTAATTATAAATATATATATCTAAATATATATATTTATGACATTAATGATGAGATTTGGCACATGAAATTGGATGTGTTTGTTTGGGGTTTGGATTTTGGATTTTGGATTTTGGAGTGAGATTTGAATAGTAAAAATTTTGAATTTGAATAGTTATATGTTGTTATATAAATAGGTATTGATGTGATGTTTTGAATGTAAAATTGATTTTTAGTATAATATAAAAAATAAAAAATAGATGTTTAATTTGATATTTTTGAAAATTTTTTTTGAATAAATAGTAAAATTTTGACAAAATCCTACCAACGAACACACCCTAATGATTAGCTGAGTCAGCATAACGTTTATTCATCTAATTAAACAATATGTTAAAAACCTGAAGCAATAAACTTTTAATTCAGAAAAACAATTGGGTTTGTTTAGAAAGATGTTTTTGAAAATTTGAAAAAAATAAAAATTAATATTTTATTTGATATTTTGTGAAAAAAAATATTTGATTTAATATATTTTAAAAAATAAATAGTGTCAAATAAATAAAATAACGAATGAATCTCAAACAAAATGTTTCAATTGTTATTCTAAAAAATAATAATAAATTATAAATTTTTTTTTATAAAAGTTAAAAAGTCAATAAACTTTGTATTCTTATTTCTAAAAAAAGTTAATATTTAATTTAATTATATTTTATATTATTGACATAAATATTTAAGAACAAATTAAATTGTGTAAACAAGAAAATTCTACTATTAAATAATAATAATAATAAAATCGTTGTTAATGATTAAAAAAAATAAAATAAAAGGTGACAGTCTGTCGGCCAACAATGAATTGACAAATACCAAATTAATATGGTCCACATTATATGATCATATACTCATATACTCCCTCTGTTGAAAGTTTTAGTTTCCGGGCAAGCTTGTGGATTACTTTTGCATATAAATTTTTAAATATTAGTATTATAATAAGTTGTAATGAAAAAGATAAAATTGTTTCTATTAGTATTGTGTAATATAAAAATAATGATATTTGTGTAATATAATATATAATATATATATTAATTACTTCCACCGTCCCATTGAAAGGTTACAATTTTCTATTTTCGTCCGTCCTAAAACAAGGTTATCCTTTCCTAATTTAGTAATTGTATTACCTACTTAACATAATAAATAATCATTCAACTTACAATATATTACACAAATGCCATTACTTTTATATTACACCATACTAATAAGGATATTTTCGTTTTTTTTTACTACAATCCAATATAATAATAATATTAAAAAATCTATATACAAAAAACAAACACCACCCTTCCAACAGAAAGGAGGACATATTACTTCAAATTATTAAGAATTAAAACACTCATATAAAATATAATATATAATATCATAATTCATCATTATTAATTAATTTCATTTTATTTATCTTTAATATGGTATCATAATTAAATAAGTCATTTGCTCTCTTTCTATATATATAATATCTAGTTACTCTTTTTATTTTTTTAAAGAAATCTTTTTCATAACACGTCTAATTTTAATTCCTTCAATTATATATAAATAAAAGCAGCGTGCAGGTAACCTAGGTTTATCTTTTCTTTAAATATGTAAACTTTGTTCATTAATTAATTTTTATTTTTTTTTTATGATATTTATATTTTATAGTATTACACAAAATATTTTTAAATCAAATGACACAAGTTTTCACACGTCGCCAAAAAAAAAAATAATAATAATAATAAAAAAAATCAAATTTAAATATTAAACAAACAAACCTATATATATATATTGTAAACGTAATGTCTACATATACATTATGTAGTACACACGTCAAGGATATGTGGATGCTGTTGTACCATTCTTGTGGCAGACCTACGCCTATAAATATATGTACATGTGCGAGGAATCGATGAATTAATTCTCATGTTCTCTTACTCATTCTCTCTCTTAGCATTTATCTTCCAACATCATACATATATATATATATATTATAATATATATAATTACTTATTAATAATATAATACTTATACCTTGTATAAATATATACAATTATATATATCATCATATCAGTGTGATTAGCGGTAGAAATAATTAATATTCTATTGGTTAATTTTATATTAATATTACAACAATATATATATATATAAATATTATATTTTCTCAATGTCAATTCTATTGATATAATTTTTTTGGTCACCTCACTTTACTTGATACTCACTCTATCCCACCACAATTAACACTATTTTTATTTTTGTTTGTCCCATAATAATTGATACTTTTCTATTTTGGTAAAAATTATTAAACCAAAATATATTTCACAAATATAAATCAACTTAATTGACTACATAACATACAACATCGTAAATGACGTAGACCCACTCAAAATCTCTTTATTTCTAATTCTCTCATACAATTTTTTTTATCTATATTTAAAATTACATATCTTTTATCAAATTGATTTATGTTAATTATAAATAAATAATTTTTTTTTTATTTACTTGTATTATAGAAGATTTTATTCTCTACAAAATGATATCCATATTACATATATTTTTTAATTGCTATATAATTTTTAAATATTTAAATATATATTTTAAATTTTTAATTATATATATTAAATTTACTTTAAAACTATAAATATTATTAATTATACAAAAAATGATATAATAAAATCAAAATTAATTATTATTAACTAATTAAACATTTTTACCTTAAATACAACATCCCTAATCAAAGGGTTCAATTCTATAGAACGGAGGGAATACATTTTTAGTAAATTTATTTGACATATTTAATAAATATAAAACTTAATTAAAATTATAAAATCTTACATGCAGAGCCTACACAAAATTTCATTATTTTTTATATATCTCTTAAATTAATTTAATTAAATTTTTAATATCGAATTTATTCAAAAGAAATTTATTCTTTTCTTCTTCAATGAAGAATTATTTTTATTTCCACTTAAAACTTTCTATATAACTTTTTTAAAGAAATATTGTATATTAATTATAAATAAATAACCTTTTCTATTTAATTGTATTATATAATTTTTTTTCCTTAAAAAATAGTATCCATATTTTATAATTTTACTGAAATATAAAATTTATAATATATATTCTATTTTTTAATCGTATATATTAATTTTATTTTAAAAATATCAACACTACTATTCAAATAAAAAATAAATAAATTAATATTCTAACATATATCTAATTCAATTATAAAAATAAATACACTAATATTATAAAATATATCTAATAAATATAATATTATAATACTCATATAATATAAAAATTAATTAAATATTATTATTTTTTAAATTTATATATTATTACTTGAAAACTTAAAATTATAATTAAGATATTAAATTT
The DNA here is from genome assembly GCF_009805555.1 of Andrographis paniculata. NCBI lineage: Eukaryota > Viridiplantae > Streptophyta > Magnoliopsida > Lamiales > Acanthaceae > Andrographis > Andrographis paniculata. Next base: position 4,204,731 of record NW_026137589.1, read on the forward strand.
AAAAATTTAATTTTTAATTATACTAAATTATTAAATAAAATTTAATATTAAATAATTTTATTTTTAATTTATATATTACTTTTAAATAAAAAAATTAAAATATAAATAATGAATGTTAAAAATATATTTTCTATACAATAATTTTGAAGCTTAAAAAGAAATTAAAAAAATTTTATAAAAAAATACTATTATATTAATAATATTTTATTTTAAATAAGTATTTTAATTACAGCAAAAAGAAAGCAGTCCAATGACATTTTTATATTTATTTTTATTTTTTTATAAAAATAATAATATAATATAAAGTAAATATATTTATAAAAAAATAGAATATTTAATAAAATAATTAATTTGTAATTTTACATCCCAAACTAGAAATATTGTAGAAGGGAGTATTATATGCTGCTGTTATTAAAAATTTATCCAAAATTTTGACTTATTATTTAGTCTTTCTTTTTAATTAATCACTGAAATTAGAAAATTTAAAAATTAGAATCAAGTCGCCTTACCAGTATTATCATTTATCTCCTCATTCCGGCGAAGGGAGTAGCCGGCGCCGGTGGATACCGTGCTTCCGATGATGCTGCGATTTTGTTCCGTAAAATATAATTCCGGCACTCCCTATTTGCACAGAGCGCTCCTTCTGGTCTCTAATCCGATTGCTGTTTCGCTGACATTCGATTTATTCGGTTTCTGCATTTGAACTCCAGTGCTGTTTTTATACGAATTCATGTGCGTGCAGTTTCTTGTTTTTGATTTTCTAATAGCTAAAGAAATTCCTCGTAGCTATGGAATTTCGCTGGGCATAATTGCTCCTCACCTTTCCAACTAACGGATTCACTGGTGATTCGACCAGGGCACGAAGGTATAATGAAATCAATTCTCTCTTTGTTTGTTTGGTTAGTTTAACATGTTTTGTAGTGATTCCTTGTGTGGTGATGGAGAAACCCATATTTTTGAACCCTTTCCATGAATCAATTTTCAGGAGCTTTTATAAATTTTGAAGTGACACAGGTTCACCTTCAATGTTGAGCACTGTTACACCTTATTGGTTTTTGCTGTTTATGTTTTCACAGGGATAGACTCATTTGGTGATTGGGTATATGGTACCTTGTAAGTAGTATCATTGTGTTATATATAAATGTATGTATATATTAGTTCTTCTTTGTGTGTATGATTAATATAACTTGATTCTTTCATATAAATGTTAAAAATTATAGTATGGGCTCATTGAGGATGAATTTGGGTGCATGTTTTGGTTGTTTTGAGGGCCAAATCACATCACATTGCTGTCAGTTACATTTCCAGACACATGAGAACATGTAGACACATTTTTTGGCTATGGTATTGAGTATGAGAGTGCAATCTCGAAACAGTTTTATTAAACTGAACCCTGCTTTTCCTGTAGTTAAGTTTTAGTTTGAAGGATTGAGAGTGCATTGGTAGATACTTTGTTAACTAAATTACTTGGTTGCTTAATTTTACCATATAAACTAATAAAACACAACTATGATGTTTAGAATTAGAGTTCCGTATGGCCTTATTTTTTAAGAATTAGGCTCCGCTTCACTAGCAAATATGATCTCATTTTTTATTAGTTTCAAGTATTGAAAAGATAATAATAATCTAGAACGTAATTTGACACATATGGCAGTAAATGATATCCCGGATTTACTCTAAAATCATCAGCCATTTTCTAGGCTACTGATGATTGTGAGCGGCTGTCTTTTGTGACTTATTTTATTAAATGAGTAATGTGCTTATGAATGCATTCTTGCCGTGAAGATGCTTTATATTATCAATGGAAGTGTTAAGGTGTTATATTACATAAAATTAATTATAATGTGTAAATTTTATAGTTACTCTGTACTGGTTTTACCTCATACTTGCATGTGCTGCCCTAGACCTTCTATTCACAAAGAAGATATTTTAAACATTGTGATCTTTCTGTGATATATCAATTTATTTTATTTTTCTGTAGGGAGAAACAATTGTAATGTCAGTACTTTCATACTGTTGATGAAGCATTGGAGGTTAGAGGGAGAGGGCGCCGATTGAATGAAGCGAAGCCTATTATGAACCAAATATGGAGAACATTTTTGTCCTATGCATTCATTGCATATATTTCTCTTTGGCAAGCTTTTCTAACAATATCCACAGTGTTTGATAACATCCGGTTAGTTTTGTTAAGTTTTTCTATTATTTCTTGCCCCTAACTATGCGTGTAATCTTAAGAAATCGTATTCAGGAGCTTGAAAGTGTGGGACTTCGGACATGAGATGTTTTAGCCCATATTTTTATTCACAGTTGACAATTTGAGCACCTTGTATGGCGATATGAAAAATTGTTCACTTGCTAAATTTGGACATCATTTATGACCCAGATGAACTACCTCCGCCCAAGGATTCGCTCAGGAATGCAAACGGAGGTGAAGAAAGAATGTCATAGGAAGACAGAAGATTACAACAGTTAATCAACTCAAGCCAGGCAAAGCCACATTGTGAGTTTCTAAACTATGACTCGAAAAATGATCTATTTCGGAAGTGAACTTTAATTGCCTAAAATAGTTTTTGTGGTTTGGGTCCAGACTTGTTAACCAGAGTAATTGTTACCGCATGACCATAAATTGCTCTAAGATTTTATTCTAGTTAATCACCAACTAACGGGTCGCATTGTTATGGTGTAGCGTAGTCCCACATCGGATTTTCAACAAAGTCTATTTCCTTTAATGGATATAAATACGGAGGTGGTGCTTAGTCCCACATCGGATTCTTAACAAATGCTCTTTTCCTTAATTGGCTATAAATATAGCAGGTGTTGATAAGTTTAAGCACACAAAACAGAAGAGCTTTCGTCGTCTGTATGCGTTTTTGGGCAATTCTAAAGGTACTTTCTTCCTTAATTATGTACTTTTTTGTGCATTTTCTTTCTTTCTTTCATTATTTTTATACTGTTTGTCCTTGCATTGTTATTTTGTTCTAAATACGCTTTATACTCTAGGATTATATATTTTCTATACATAGTGGCTTATATTCGTTAGTTTATCTGGATTGTAGTTTTTAATGTTTATTTTTATCTTAGTATAGTTTTTGGATAATGTTTTTGCTCCTTTGCTTGTTTTGGTTTCATTCGAGGCTTTCCCTCTTTGCAAAAATGTTTTTAGCAAAAACTTATATTTTTGCTCTTAACTATTTCTATTATGTTTTATTATTGTATCTATTTCAAGCTTAACCTGATATCTAACAACTTGATTATTTTTGTATAATCGTATAATTCTAATGCTATTTTCTTATTTTGTTTATGCATAGGATGCACTATGATGTTCTTTGTATGCGCAATGAGAGAGCGCTCGGACGACATAAAACTTCGGAGATAATTGATGACGTTGTGCACATAAAATTGACACTAATTATGCCTTTTGAAAAAAACAATAATTCTCGAGAGTGCATTGATTTTAGTTGTCTTATGTGCATTTTACGCGTGCTCATATCTTTGGCAAGCTTTTCTAATTTGAGTCCCAGGTGTCATGCGGACGGCTCTATCTTTGGCAAGCCTTTCTAACATGGATTCCTTGGCGTGCCTAGATGTAAGTTCACAAATATTGCAATATATTCAAGGACATTCGAGATTTTATTCGAAGCCATTTATTTAACGACTAATATAATTATTTTGTATTGCAGGAAGATGTCCGCATGACTGTGGCGATGCCTTCACACCTGCGCGACCATTATAAGGGTGTTTGTAGCTGCTGTAGCGGCACCAACATCCCCCAAGAGAGCGGTAAGAATGTTCAAAATGGCTGATATATTTGAACTCGTATATTGGAGGTGGAGTAGCCTCATCTAAAGTTGCTTCACTAACTGATCGAGCTCGATTAAGATTTCTTTTGGGTATTTGGTGTGTTTGGTTATGTATGAAGTAGCCTTGAGACTTTTTGGTCGATATTAAGTTATAATAAAATTCCCGGCATTTGTGCGGGACCTTTCCACGTTATTTCTTTTGTTTGTTATTTTTTGGCTTATCATCTTTCTCTGTTATTCAACATGTATTCTTTTTTATCGGATTTGTTACTTCAGAAATTGAGCTCGACATGATATATGATATTCATATGGTATCTATTTGAATGAAAAATAAATAAAAATTGAAGAATTTAATTGTGAGCTAATTCAAAGGTTTCTTGCTAACTAAAAATATTAATTGATACTTTCTAAAATCTACTGTTTCACAACAACATACGTAACAAATACTATAAATTAATTAATTGCGTGCACTGAAAATCCTTTAATTTATATTTTTATCCTTAATAAATAAATATTTTTATTTATCTTTAAAATTTATTTTATTTTATAAAACTAATTTATATTAAGCATAAATAAATATATATTTTGTGTTATATAAAATTTTATTAAGATATAATTTTTAAAATATTTAAATATATATTTTATTTTTTTAAATCATATTTATTGATTTTTAATTTAAAACCAAAAACAACAATATTCATATATAAAAATAATTATTAATAAAATAATAATAGTATTAATATTATTAACTAATCAAATTTTATTATTTTAAATATCCTATAGTCATTTGTTTCGAGACCATGGGAGTATTTTATCTTTTGAAAAAGAAAGAATAAAAATTAAAGAATTTTAATTATATCATCTTTGATTTAAATTTGAAATTGAATCTTTAATTTATTTTTTTTAATTTAAATAATATTTTAATTTAATAAAAATATTTTCATAAAAATTCATATAAAAATAAATAGTGAAAATTTAATTTTAAATCAAAATCAAATAAACACAAATTCCAATTTAAAGAAAGAACGAAAAAAAATACTATTTCCATCCGCTTTTAATATATATATACAAACTTTTAGCACGCTAAATTTAAAATATTAATATTTAGTTAAAGATAAATATATATTTTAGTAAAAATAATAGGAAAATTTAAATTAAATAAAAAATAAAAATATTTGTAATTGGTTATAAAATTAATAATTACTTATATATATATAAATGAAAATATGTATATTAATGCTCGAGTATTTTCTCTATATATAAAAAAAATAGAATTATGGGCTGCAAAATTGTAAAGTAGCCCAATGATTTCTTAACCCAATTGCTACCGCGCCCAGATGAAACCCTAATTAGGGAGGCACGTTCTCCGCCGCGCTTCCAATCTTGATTCTGTGCGCCCGCTGACTGGTGGCTAACTCTCATCTCTATTTCGCCTCTTCGGTCTTCTCCAATTCTGGCGATTCTGAATTTTAGGGTTTTTTCAATTGAGGATTTATGTGTAGGTAATTCCTCTTCAATTTTGTTTTATGTAAATTGGTAAAAGAAGGAATTGCTACAAAGAATATGAAATGAAATTATGAAATTAGTATTACTCTGTTTGGCGTAGCGTAAGAAATTGTAATGATTGTTTGAATATTGATGGAGATTGGAACTATAGAAGGGCTCTCATATAATAACAGCTAATATATATGGATGGATTAAATGACGTTTTGATCATTGATTTTCTATTATCAGAAAACACCATTTTAGTGGTAACACTGCAGATTCTATCAGACAAATAAGTTAATTCAACAAGTTTGATATATTATAAATTCTAGTTGATGATGAGCATATACATAGGTTGCTCAAACATGAGCTCGTTTGTATCAAGCAAGGCTTACTGACTCCTTGATTGGATCTATGTTAGAACCTTTTGGCTTTAATGAATGTGTACATAGACAATGACATTCAAACACAACTATCATGTTTTAGTATTAAATTTTTGTATGGCCTTATTTTGGAAGAATTAGGCTTGCTTCACTAGCACATATGATCTCAGTTTTTATTCATTACGAGTATTGAAAGGGTAAATTTGGCATACATGGCAGTAAATACCGAATAAATGTGTGACATAGAGATAGATACTTCCAATTATTTTTGCCGTATGTACACGTCACAGTCAAGGTTGTTATGCCACCTTGCATTGAGTTAGGTTCTTGTTTTAATCATTCTCATTCAACGCAACACATATAGATCGATACGATTGAGGTATGCCCATAGATCTGAATGCCTATAAATATGCCTCTAATTTCATTATTAATATATCTAAAAAATTTCTCTTAGAATTTTTACAGCAACTATCCCAGTTCTACTCTCAAGTCATCGGCTATTATCTAGGCTACTGATGATTGTGAGCGGCTGTCTTCATAGGATTGTGACTTATTTTATAAAATGAGTATGTAATGTGCTTATGAATGCATTATTGCCGTAAAGATGCTTTTATATTATCTATGGATGTGTAAAGGTTTTGTCTAAATTACATAAAGGTAATTACATAATTTATGTAAAATTTTTTATAGTTACTCATTACTAGTTTTTATCTTAGGCTTGCATTTGTTTAAACTCAATCGTTATTGTGAAATATAATCAATCAGTACAGAAATTATAAGGCCAATACTTGCACTTATTACCCTAGATCTTCCAATGCAAACGCATATGCAAAGAAGAAATAACTGAATAATAGGTTTTTTTTTTTAATCGGAAACTGGATAATAGCGTTTATTCTTGGTTTCTATTGACGAAGAGAAAATGTTAAACATTGTGATCTTTTTGTGATATATCTATTCATTTTATAGGTGGAAACGATTGGAATGTTCATACGCTCATGCTATTGATGAAACATCGGAGATTGGGGGAGAGGGCATGGATCGAATGCATAGGTTCTATTATGAACCAAATATGGACATTATATATGTTCTAAGCATTCATTACATAGATTTGTCTTTGGCAAACTTTTCTAACAATATTCCCAGTTCACGACAACATCCGGTAAGTTTATTTCTTTTGTATTTTCTTGCCCCCTAACTATGCTTGCAATCTCAAGAAATAAAATATATGGAGGTATACAAGTGTATTGTTCGATAATTTGTTAACACAACTAACTTGATTTCCAAAATTTTACCACGTATGGTATGTAACATTGAATGATCATATGACATCGTTCTTGATGATAATAAATGAGAGACAACCTGACGTCCTGAAAAAACTTAGTAGCCAAACATACAAAAAAATTTCAATTACGTGAATCGCATTTTGATGTAAGTCCTTTTTTGCTTAGGTGTATCTTAGAGGATTGTTAATTCCCAAGGCATTGTTACCACATGACAATGGAAGTTTGCCCTAAGAATTCGTTTTAGTTAGTCATCAACTAATGAGTTCACATTGTTATGTTGTGGCTTAGTCCCACATCGGATTTGCAACAAATTCTTTTTCCTTTAGTTGGATATAAATGCGGAGGTGGCATCGTCCCACATCGACTTCTTAACAAATGTGTTTCTCTTTAGTTGGATATAAATGTGGAGGTAGCATCGTCCCACATCGACTTTTTAACAAATGTGTTTCTCCTTAGTTGGCTATAAATACGGTAGGTGCTGATAAACTTAAGCATACAAAATCCAGAGAGCTTTAGTGGACTGGATGCGCGTTTGGGCAATTCTAAAGGTATTTTTCTTTCTTAATTATCTACTTTTTGCGTATCTTCTTTCTTTCTTTTTTCATTATGTTTTAACCTTTTGTGCTTGCATTTTTGTTTTGTTGTAAATACTCTCTAGATTTTAGAATTATATATCTTTAATTCATAGTGGTTTATCTTTGTTTGTTTCTTTGGATTGTAGTCTTTAATGGTTATTTGTATTATAGTATTGTCTTTGGATAATGTTTTTGATCCTTGTGTGTTCCGGGTTGCATTATCTTTCATCGGACACTTTCCCTCTTCGGAAAACTTATATTTGTGCTTGAATTACATCTGTTATGTTGTATTATTATATCTAATTTTTTTGTCTTTTTTTAAATAGTTCATAATTTTCTTGAAGATAGTAGATATTCTCAAGTTTAAGATGATATCTAACAACTTGATTATTTCTTATTAATACCAATGCTATTTTTTTATTTTCTTTATGCATAGGATGCACTATGATGTTCTTTATATGCGCAATGAGAGAGCAGTCGGAGAACATAAGATTTCGGAGGTTATGGATGATGCAGTGCACATTAATTTGATATTAATCATGTCTCTTGAAAAAAAAGTAATTTGATATCTTTGGCAAGTTTTTCTAAACACAACCCTGGACAACAGCACAGGATCGCCTCTATCTTTGGCAAGCCTTTCTAACAAGGGTTTCTTGGCGTGCCAAAGTGTCGTAAGTTAGCAAATGTTGCAATCTTTTAAAGGAAATTCAGGATTTTTTTAAAATCCATTCATTTAAATTTTAAATGACTAATGTGATTCTTTTGTACTGTAGACAAACTTGATTCCAAACAGCTTGTATGGTCATAGTATGACCATTGCTCTGCTGTTGGCTGTTTCGTCTGGGCCACCATTAGAGAGTGTTTGTAGCAGTAATGCCGCAACAGCGTTGCGAGAATGTATATGGCCAAGATGCGCAAGCGACGCAACAGAGGCGGAGACGGAGGACATCATCTAAGTTGCCACTCCAATATATATTAAGGTTTATTAAAAATTGGTGATTTTGGGTGTAGATAAACTCACCCTGAGTTCGTAAAAACAAATGTTACGAGAATTATGAATGTATGTTTGGTCGATGTAATTCAAATTTTACTTATAATAAAATCTCCGGCATTTGCATGGGAACTTTCCACGTTAATTCTTTCTCTTGTTGTTTGTTTGCTTTTGGTTCTTCTGTGGTTATTATTATTATTTTTATGTAAAATTTATTTTAAGATTCATGGAGGGTTACCAACTTCTCGATCAAAATTTTACCGATATTTTTTGGATCGAGTTTGTCACCCAAAGTCACCAAGTGTGGGTGGCTTTTGCAGCTATTGCTTTTGTAACTTGAGGTTACCATTTTAAATTTATCACATGTGAGTATCATATTATTTATTTATTTATTTATTTATTTTTGCATATTATTATGTTCGTTTGAAATTTATCCATACTTACTAAGAGAAAGAAAAAATACTAATAATCCAGGCCAATCCTCACTTTGGAGGAGCCAGGGGCAACACAAAAACATGGGCTTTTGAATATATATAAATAATATTTTTTTATTTATAATAAAAATTTAAATAATTAAATAAAAATATTATTTTTTAATATTTTTAGATGAAAAAATAGTATTAAATTAAAATCTATGACCTCTTCGTTACAAACTAACCTCTCATTTATATTGGACCCTGGACGGGCGCCCTCTCCCCGGCCTTGAGTTGATCCAAATTCGTGCAAAACTAAAAAAGTTAATTTCCCACTCTATTTTGTATAATATATATTATCTTAAATATATTATACATTAGTTTAGTTGAGAAAAACAAATGGCAAAATTGGTTATTATTGGCCAACAAAAAAGGAAAAGTTAAGGGTGTGTTTTTTAGGGGGGTTTGGAGAAATTTGAGATTGAGTTTGGTTTTTATTTGAATTTTAAAGTGAGTTTTAATTTATGTGTTCAGAGTCTGGGTTGGGTTTGGAGAGTTATGATGTGTATTGATTTGATGGTAATGCATATAATAATATAAATGTATATTAATTTGTATAATTCTATATAAATTTATTTTTATTTGTATTGATTTGATGGTAATGTGTATTTTTATATCTACATATATATTTATAATTTTTTTATTTATTTGTATTATAAAATTTTTTATTTTAAATAAAATGACATATAACAACCCAAAACAATCCAAGTTTGGGTAATTTCACTGGGCTGAAAGAAACACGCCCTAAATAATAATAATAATAATAATAATAATCCACGCCCAGATGAACCCTAATTAGGGAGGGACGTTCTCTGCTGCTGCTGTCAATCTTGATTCCGTGCGGTGAGTAGTGGCTAACCCTAATCCCTGTCGCCTTTTCTACCTTCTCCAATTTTGGTGATTCTGAGGTCTAGGGTTTTTCTAATTGTGGATTTATGTCTAGGCAATTCGTCTTCAATTTTGTTGTGTAATTTGGCGAGGAAAAGAATTGCTGCTAAGAACATGAAATTATGAAATCAGCACTACCTTGTTCGGCATAGCTTAAGAAATTGCAATGAATCACTTAGACTTGCATGCATTTGTCTAAACTCAATCTTTATTATGCCAGATAATCAATCAGTACTGAACACATAGGCCAATACTTGCAGGTTCCCATGTTATTACTGGTTTTTATTGACAGGGAGAAAATATTTAACATTGTGATCTTTCCGTGATATATCTATTCATTTTATTTCTCTGTAGGCGGGAATGATTCGAATGTTAATATCGATGAAACATTGGAGATCGGGGGAAGAGGGCATGGATCGAATGCATCGGTTCCATCACAAACCAAACATTATATATGTTCTAAGCATTCATTGCATATATTTGTCTTTGGCAAGCTTTTCTAACAATATTCTCAGTTTACGACAACATCCAGTAAGTTTATTTTATTTTTTGGTTTTTCTTGCCACTAACTATGCTTGCAATCTCAAGAAATAAAATATATGGAGGTATACAAGTGTGTGTATAAATACATGATAATACATTTCTGTGAATGTTGTGAATGAAAAAAAATGCAGCCACCGAGTAGATGTGAGCGGACTACCTTTGTTTTTATAATTCTTTTTGGGTTTCATGTGATTGTGGAGCGTACTGTTCGATAATTTGTTAACACAACTAACTTGATTTCCAAAATTTTACCATGTATGGTATGTAACATTGAATGATCATATGGCATCGTTCTTGATGATAATAAGTGAGAGACAACCCGACATCCTGAAAAATCTTAGTAGCTAAACATACAGGATTTTCAATTACGTAAAACGCATTTTGGTAAAAGTCCTTCTTTGGCCAGTGTATCTTAAGAGGATTGTTAATTCCCAAGGAAATTTTACTACATGACAACGGAAGTTTGCTCTAAGAATTCATTTTAGTTAGTCATCAACTAACGAGTTCACATTGTTATGGTGTGAGTTAGTCCCACATCGGATTTGAAACAAATTCTTTTTCCTTTGGTTGAGTTTAAATGCAGAGGTGGCATGGTCCCACATCGGATTTGCAACAAATTCTTTTTCCTTTAGTTGGATATAAATGCGGAGGTGGCATGTTCCACATCGACTTCTTAACAAATGTGTTTCTCCTTAGTTGGCTATATATACGGCAGGTGCCGATAAACTTAAGCATACAAGATCAAGAGAGCTTTCGTGGGCTGGATGCGCATTTGGGCGATTATAGAGGTACTTTTCTTTTTTAATTATGTACTTTTTGCATATTTTCTTTCTTTCATTATTTTTTAACCTTTTGTGCTTGCATTATTGTTTTGTTCTAAATACTCTCTAGAATTTAGAATTATATATCTTCCATTCATAGTGGCTTATCTTTGTTTACTTTTCTGGATTGTAGTTTTTAATGCTTATTTGTATCATAGTATGGTTTTAGTATAGTTTTTGGATAATGTTTTTGATCGGAGGTTTTCCCTTTTGGCAAAACTTACATTTGTAATGTTTTATTCTTAGATCTAATTTTTTTAAATGTATCGTAATTTTCTTAAGAGGACAATAGTTATTCTCAAGCTTGAGATGATATCTAAAAACTTGATTTTTTTTTTTTTTTTTTTTTTTTCGTATTAATGCCAATGCTATTTTCTAATTTTCTTTATACAGAGGATGCACTATGATGTTCTCTATATGCGCAATGAGAGAGCTTTCGGAGAACATAAAATTTCGGAGATTATGGATGACGCCGTGCACATTAATTTGACATTAATTATGCCTCTTGAAAATAAAGTTATTCTCAAGAGTGCATCGATTATAGATCTATTATGTGCATTTTACGCGTATTCATATCTTTGGCAAGCTTTTCTAAACACAATCCTGGACGACAGCAAGTGGCCGGCTCTATCTTTGGCAAGCCTTTCTAACAAGGGTTTCTTGGCCTGCCAAAGTGTGGTAAGTTCACAAATGTTTCATTTGAGATTTTATTTAAATTATTCATTTAAATGACTAATGTGATTCTTTTGCACTGCAGACCGTAGATCGACCCATTTCGAAAGTACTTGTATGATCTTAGTACGACCACTGCTCTGCTGCTGGCTGTTTCGTCCGGGCAGGCCACCATAAGAGAGTGTTTGTAGCAGTTATGCTGCGACACAGTTGCCAGATTGAGACTGGCAACGATGTTAAAATGACGGAGGTGGAGACATCATCTAAGTTGCCGCTCCAATATATGGTTGGCTATATATATATATTTATATTTATTAAGGTTTATCGGAAATTGGCGATTTGGGTGTAGATAAACTCACCCTGAGTTTGTAAACACAAGTTTCTTTAGAATTATGGATGTATGTATGGTCGATGTAATTCTATTTTACTTTTAATAAAATCCCCGGCATTTGCACGGGAAATTTCCACGTTAATTTTTTCTTTTGTTGTTTGTTGGCTTCTGGTTCTTTCTCGGTTATTCGGTTTTTTTTTTTTATGTAAAATTTATTTTAAGATACAAGATTTATCCAGTTGGGTTTAGGGTCTGGCCAATGGCATCTTGTTTGAACCTACCAATGGTTTGTAACTTTTGCCACATTATAAAAAAATTAAAAATTAAAGTAAGGTTTATCAAATTTACATGTAACGGGTGTCAAGTTGGTATGTTACTTGTAAAGGTAAGTTAACCATTTCGAATTTGTCACAGTGAGTATTTTTTTTTGCATACTATTATGGTTCACCCAGGATTTATCCCACACTTACTCAAAGAAAAGGAAGAATTGAAGAAATTTTTAAATTCCTACATAAAAAAAAGTTAATCACTTCTTATATGTTGTAAAAAATATTCTAATTTTACGATCTTAGGCTATTTGTCAAAAGTGTGCTACTATTATATATTCCCTCGGTCCAAAGGTCGTATTTGTATTGTAATTTAAGTATGTGTAATGATATATTTGTAATTTAAGTTAAAGTTTTGGTATTAATTTATAATTTCTTTTTACTAAGAAAAGTGATACTTTTGAATAAGATATACGAAAATGGTAAAAATAATATTTGGAATTGTAACGGAACAAGTATTTACTAAAAAAATCTTTATTTAAAATCTATTCTTACTATTTATTTATGTAAGTGTTAAAAACGAACTCAATATATATATTTTACTTTAATAAAAAAATTACATTATCAATTCTATAAAAAATTCAATGATATAGTTATAAAAAGTACAAAAATAATATCAAAATACTAAATATATATATATTTTGAGAACTCATTTATAAGACAGGAGAAATACTGCACAACAACAAAGAAAATATATATATATTTTTTTTATCCACTCGGGATCGAAATCGAAACCGTCACCCCTCTTAATTTACAAGGGTTTGATTTTTTTTTTTTTTTAAAAAAAACTTAAATAATAATCCATGCCCAGATGGAAACCTAATTAGGGATGGACGTTCTCCGCCGCACTACTGTTACGCTTCTTCCAATCTTGATTCATTCTGTGGTGGCAAACCCTAGTCGTTGTTTCGCCTTCTGAGTCTTCTCCAATTGTGGCGATTATGAGTTTTAGGGTTTTTCTAATTGGGGATTTATGTGTAGGTAATTCCTCTTCAATTTTGTTTGTTGTATAAATTGGTAAGAAAATGAATTGCTGCGAAGAGCATGAGATCATAAAATCAGCATTACCTTGTTTGGCGTAGCCATCACAAATTGCAATGAATCTCTTTAAGGGTGTTTGTTTGGGGTTTAGATTTTGAGTTGGAATCTGAATCGTAAAAATTTTGAATTGAAATAGTTTTATAACGTGATATAAATAAATATTGATATTGAATGTAAAATTGATTTTTAATATAATATAAAAAATAAAATTTGATTTGATATTTTTAAGGGTAAAATTTTTAGTGAACAGTAGAGATCCTAAAATATTTGTCAAAGTGACACACCCTTAGACTTGCATTTGTCTAAACTCAATCTTTTTATTCTGAAAAATTAATCAATAAGTACAATGTTAAACATTGTGATATTTAATTTATGTGATATATCTATTTATTTATTTTTCTGTAGGTGAACACGTATTCTCATGCTGTAGATGAAACATTAGAGGGCAGAGGGAGAGGGCATGGATCGAATGCAACAGTTCTATTATGAACCAAATATGGACATTATATATGTTCTAAGCATTCGTTGTATATATTTGTCTTTGGCAAGTTTTTCTAACAAAATTCCGAGTTTACGACAACATCCGGTAAGTTTTTTTTGTTTAAGTTTTTCTAGCCCCCTAACTTGCGGGGAATTGCAAGAAATAAAATATTTGAAGGTATACAAGTGTGTGTATACATACATGATAATACATTTATGTGAATGTCAAGAATGAAAAAAATGCAGCCACCGAGTAGATGTGAGCGGACTACCTTTGTTTTTATAATTGTTTTTGGTTTTCATATAATTGTGGAGTGCTTTGGTCGATAATTTGTTAACACAACAAACTTGATTTCCAAAAATTTATCTTGTATGGTATGTAACATTAAATGATCACGTGACATTGTTCTTGATGATAATAAGTAAGAGACAACCTAACTTTCTAAAAAATCTTAGTAGCGGAACATATAGGATTTCAATTACTTGTATTGCTTTTTGATAAAATTTTTTTTTTTGCTTAGATGTATCTTTGTTAATTCCCTAGGCATTGTTACCACGGGACCAAAGAGTGTATTTGCTTGTAGAATCACTCTAGTGAGTCATCAACTAATGAGTTCACATTGTTATGGTGTGGCTTAGTCACATATCGATTTTGCAACAGATTCTATTTCCTTTAGATGGATATAAATGCGGAGATGGCGTAGTTCCATGTCGACTTCTTACCAAAAGCTTTTATCCTTAGTTGGCTATAAATACGGTAGGTGTTGATAAACTTCAGCATACAAAATCAAGAGAGCTTTAGTGGTCTGTATGCGCGTTTGGACAATTCTAAAGGTACTTTTCTTTCTTAATTATGTAGTTGTATGTCCTAATTGTGTTTTTTTTTTTTTTTTTCTTTTTTATGTTTCTTTACTGTTTGTACTTGCATTATTATTAAACATGTATGATATAGTTTACCGACGAGATAAATAAATGACAAAAGTGATAATGGATATGGGATATCTTTTGCAATGTTCTCGCTGAATACAATTGTAGTAATATCTGTTTTAGGAATTAATATTCCATCTGCCTGCTAAATTTATTTTCAAATGTCGTTTTAGTATGTCCAGTCAATTTACTTATTATTAATTACTTTTTAAATAAAATATTAATATTTTCAATCTTTGTGCTGAATTCAAGTGTGCTAATTTTACTGGAGGGAAGGATCATTAGATTAAAAAGGAAAGACTAGTTGTTAAGTTTAAGTTAAATCAAATTCACACGGAAGGAGGCTCGACGCGTAACTGAGGTATGTGTCGCGCTCTGGTTTCATACTTGAAATAGATCAACCAATGCTCGACACATAGGGGGGTACGTGTCGTGCTTGGGTTTTATGCATGAAAAAGATTGAGCACTGCTCGACACTAGTGGGGTATGTGTCGCGCTCTGATTTTATGCATGAAAAAGATCGATCACTGCTCGACACGTAGTGAGGTACGTGTCGCGCTCTGATTTTATGCATGAAAAAGATTGACCACTGCTCGACACGTAGTGGGGTACGTCTCGCGCTCTGATTGTATGCATGAAAAAGATCGACCACTGCTCGACACGTAGTGGGGTACGTGTTGAGCTCTGGTTTCGTGTATGAAACGGATCGAAGAGTGTCCAGCGTTGGCTCTCAATAAATAGACCCCCGATACTCCCTTTCTTGCAGACACACACACAAATTGTATTCGGGAGCAGCGAGAAGATTTATATTCTCTTTTTTCAGGAGCAACTTTCTCGGTTTTTGATGATGTTTCGCAAGAGTCTTTTCAGGTTCGGCATCTAAGTTATTTACAGCTTTCCTTTTTGTCTATGCTTCCCTCTAGTTATTATCACCATTGAAAACATTATATATTTGTGCGATATTTTAGGATACTAAGCCATTAGATCTTCTTGTTTGCAGAACATTGGTGGGCGAGAGAGCGTGGATTCAACGTAGTGAATCCTATTATGAACTGAACATGGAGTTACATAAATGGAAGTTGAGCAAGAACCATGGATTTGATCCATCTGTCTTTGGCAAGCTTTTCTAATGAAGATTTTCGCGTTTGGTGGCATCCTGTGAGTTTTTGTAAATTTATTTCTCTTTACCCCTCCCCTCCCCCTCCCAACAAATTTTTGTTGTTTTCATTTGCGGTTACTCACAATCGACGATATAATCATGTTGCAGGTGGATGCTATCGAACTATTACGATGTGGAATAGTCTGAAGGGCTTAATGAGGAGGCATGAGGCTTAAAGATGTTACTCCATCAGTATAAACCCGAACCAGACTTTCTACTCGAATGTATCTCCAAAATTTGCTTAAACTCCATCACTAGGATTGTTTTGGTGGTTCAAGATCGATTGAAAATATATTTGTTGATGTGATATTCTGAATGTAATTGTGAATTTTGGATGCGAATGTCATATGAATAATGTGAAATAAATTTGAGTTACGGAGACGCACTCTTATTTTCTCGCCAACATTGTTGAATGGCAATTGCAATCGTCAAGTGGTTTTGTTTATGTTAATTTATCGTTTAGAATAATTTTTAAGTGCTTCCTTGAATGATTAGATTTATCGGTAGATTTAACATTAAATGATCATATTTCATGATGTATAATTGAAATGTAAGAGTGAGATAAATGCTTCGGAAATCCGAAACCCAAAGAAAGTGGTCTCGAAAATTCCGAGACAAGTAGGAACTAATAATAACCTATGATGCCTGCAGCTTTGGATTTGGTCTCGAAAATTTTGAGACCACTGAAAAGGCGACGTCGAATTTTACTCTTCGGACACCATTCGGAGGCAAATTCTGAAGCTTTAAGTCGCACTCAAATTTCATGCATGATATAGATTAACCATGTGTCAATTTATAATTTGTGCGATCCTTTGGGATACTAAGCCATATCATTCAACTCATATAGTTTCTCATAAAACTATATTATTTTTTTTTCTTACAAAATATTAATTAAATTAAAATTAGACAAACCAATACACATGTATGTATATTTAACCTACAAAGATATTTTATTCTAACTCTATAAATTGTCTCTTACTTTTGCTATGTTTTTTTTTAACACCACACACACTCATTCAGGGTTGAACTCGACCTAGCCTATAAGCGAAGGATGCCTCGGCACTTGAATTTATTAATAAAAAGCATTTTTTTTCCTTTTCTTTGAATTTATTATAATATAATTTAAAGCATAAATATTTTTGTTGCAGAAATAATTGCGTAACAATTTTATTTTATACTTTATTTTGTGTCATTTGGTTTTTATTACGAAAAACTTAAGGTAACAGATAAAATGGTCAACTTTAAGTGTCGTGAATTTTTACTACAATTCCGTAACTAATATTAGTATTTGTTACCAACATATTGTTACTAGTTAATGTTCATGGCGAAAGCCAGATTTTTTGGTAGTGGATGGTGTGGTTTCGATTTGAAATCAAAACCAAAACACCCATATATTAGGCATAAAAATAGGCACTTTTTTTGGTCGATGGTACACTCTCGTATCATGTTCTTTTTGATAAATAGTGTGTGACAATATTATCCAAGCAATTTTGTTTTACATGTAAAATTACTTTTTAGATTTATATATGTATATATATACATTAGGCATAAAATAGGTGTTTTTGTAGTTGGTATACTTATATTTTAGTGCATTGTGTTAATAAATAGTGTGTGACAATACTATCTAATTACTTTTCTTTATTTACAGAAATAAGAGAATTATATATGTAATATAAAAAATAATGAATATGTATTAGTATATTAATTTTTGGAAAAAAATGTGTTGGTTATTATTTACAGAAAGAACACACAAGTACTTTTCTTTATTTACATTTATTTTCTTTCTTTTACAATTTTATATATTAAAAAAATTATAAACTAAAGAAAAGGTAAAATAAACCAAAAGTCATCTAAATTATAATTTGTAAAAGTTTGGAGACACGAGTATTACTTCATATTTCTTTATAACTTAATAACTTTTAACCCCTAAAAAAAATAAAAAAACTAAAGTTAAAATATTATATTTAATAATTATTAAAAATACATCATTTTTTTTTTATTTTTTTAATTAAAAAAACAAACACATTTTGGGGGCTGGGTCGGGTGTCCCCCTAACCCCATGTAGTTTCGTCCATGGTGTAGATGGATGCTATTGAACTATTATGACAAGGCAATGGTGGAGACTATATGCCTTTTTGATGTGGCATGTAAAAGTATGCTGGCGCCGGAGTGTAACCTTATATCTCGATCCACTTACCGATGTCTCATGGCAGAGTATAGTTATATCAAAATGTGCCATCTAACACGGCGCACCTTACAAAAGTCCGATTTTGTCATAAAGATTTTAACTCTTAAGATGATGTAAATTAAAATGAGGACGAGCATCATGCTTTCTTGTAATTAAAATAATTTTTTTTTTTTTTGAGTTTATTTTAATTTTTAGTGATGTTTTATAAGAAGAAATATTATATTTTTTTGTATAGTAAAAAAGTTAAATCAATTTTCAAAATCACACACCAAAATAGTGTTGTTTTTCGGCTGTAATGATTTGCAGGCTACTAAGCGTTTGATATAATATTTCAATAAAAATATAATATAAAAAAATAAATATTTAATTTGATAGTTTTTAAGGAAGAAAAAAGATTAAATAGTGAAAGCTTGGCCCCAAACTTATATCCAAACACACCCTATAACACTTAAAATCATTTCTTCAATAGTTTGGCAATACTTTGTGCTCATCCTCAAATATTTTTGAAGACATAAAATTCATTTTGTCAAATAGTTGAAGCAATAAAAGTTGAATTGTTAAGAAAATTGTAAAAAATATTTCATATATACCTCATTATCACTTTTGTCCTGTATTTATCTCGGTGGCAAAATATATCCTACATGTGTGCAAAAGTCGTTATTTATATCCTTTGGCAATGACATAAACAGTGACTTTTTCAAACACGTAGGATATATTTTGTCAGCTAAGTAATATAGGACAAAAGTGATTATTGGGTATCTATGTAGAATATTTTTTTGCAATTTTCCCTTGAATTGTTTCTACAGTTATTCTCAAGTTTACGTGAACACTTCGTAGCTCTTTGTATTGTTGAGATTGTCGAAAACTTGCAACTGAACAACAGTAATTTTTTGGGGATTTCTAGGAGCGCATCCCACGAGGATTACGGGTGAATTATGCAGAATCTAGCATTGTAGACCACGTGATTGGTTGTTAGGTTTAGAGTTAATCAAAGTCAGGCCGAAGCAGCGCTCAACACGTGATTGGAACGGATCGACCTCATTTCCATTTGCTCTCAATAAATAGGCCCCATCCTGCCTTTCTTGTCAACACACACACACACACACACAAAAAAAAATTGTATTCGGCAGCAGCGCGAAGATTTATGTTCTTCTTTTTTTTTCATGAGCAACTTTCTCGGTTATTGATGATGTTTGACAACAACCTTTTCAGGTTCGGCATCTAAGTTATTTACAACTCTCTTTTTTGTCTATGCTTCCCTCTAGTTATTATCGCCATTGAAAACATTATTTATTTGTTCGATCTTTTTGGATACTAAGCCATTAGATCTTCCTATTTGCAGAACATTGGTGGGCGAGAGAGCGTGGATTCAACGTAGTGAATCCTATTATGAGCTGAACATGGAGTTACATAAATGGAAGTTGAGCAAGAACCATGGGTTTGATCTATCTGTCTTTGGCAAGCATTTCTAATGAAGTTGGCATGATGTGAGCTTTTCTAACTTTCTCTTTACCTCTGTAAATAGAATATAACAAACTAGAAAATTTTAAATGCATTTTTTGACAACTTTGTTGTTTTCATTTGCACCGTTACTCACAATCAACGCTATAATCTCGTTGCAGGTGGATGCCAAAGAACCATTACCATTTGAAATAGTCTGAAGGGCTTAAAGAGGAGGCGCGAGGATTAACGATGTTACTCCATCAGCTCACTCCCGAACCAGACTGTTTAACCGAACTTATCTCGAAAATTGCCTTAACTCCATCGATTGACCGGAAGTGTTTTTGGTGGGCCAAGGCGATATATTTTTTGAAATTTTGAATTGAAATATGTATTTAGATGTGATATTTTGAATAAAATGTAAACTATGGATGCAGCTTGTACAATGAATAATGTGAAAATAAATTTGAATTACAACAAGCACTCTTAATTCTCTTCTTAATTCTCTTTTATGTTATTTTATCGCTTCCCGTAACTTCCAATCGCATTCTCGGACTGTTTTTATCCATAGATTTAACTTTAAATTTTCATATTTTGGATGTATAATTTGAAATGTACATCTTTGGCGCCAGGGGACAAAAAAAAAATTCACTTACGGAACTATTTTTATACAAGCTTAGTTACGGACTAAAAAATAATTATTCCAAAAAATTGGCGTGTTTCCGCCGCGGAGGACCAAATGTGCCAAAAAAATTTACTTGCGAGACTATTTTAATAGAGGCTCCGGATACGGTACTAAAAAATAATTTATCTATTTAAATAATATTTTATGAGAAAAAAGATGATGTATTTTGAAAAAACTGTATGAGTTGAATGATGGTGGTTTCTATTTGAAATCAAACCAAACACACCCATTTATTAGGTATAAAATAGGCTCTCTATTTTTGTCGATGGTACACTCTTGTTTCGTGCCCTATGTTGATTAATAGTGTGTGGCAATATTATCCAAACAATTTTGTTTTTATATGTAAAACATATTTACTTTTTAGGTTATGAAATATAGGATGAAATACGTTTTTGGTCCCATTTTTTTACATTTGTGTCAATTTTAGTTCTTATATTATTTAAATGATGGTTTTGATCTATTTTATTCATATTTAGGTTTAATTTTAGTCCGTTAATTTTTAAAAGGACAATTTTGATCGATTAATATAGTTCATATTTATTCATTCATTATCGTTTTTTCAAAAATTTAATAGATATACTAATTATATGCATTGTCATACAAATAGACTTGTCTTTAAAAAATTGTTTCACATAAATTATTCTTTTTATAGTATCTATTTATAAAAGATGTATATGTCACTATATTTAATATCGTGCTCTTATCCACACACAAAAAAAAAGAAAAAAAAATTACTTCATTTTCTTATGCCAATAATTTAATTAAGATAAGCAATTAGCTAGCACCTATGTTCTTTTAGATCGGATGGTTTTAAAATTGGGTGTTTAAGTTTGTTTTGGAATGACTTGTTTGAAGAAAATATCTGCCAGGAGATATTTGAAAAAATAATAATATAAAATGATGTAAATAATAGATGAGAATGATTATTTTGGATAAAAATTATACACTATTTCTGTCATAAAAAAAAAAAAAAAATAGGCTCGGAACTTTTGAGGATGAATTTTAATGTGATGTGTACCTTTTTTTTTTTACTTACTCTTTTTTATTAAAAATAAAAATTTCATATTTTTATGTGAAACATGTAGTAATAATTATATTAGTAATTTTTAGGTAGAATAATTATTAAGGACTAAAATTGAACTAATTTAATGAATAAATTACTAAAATTGTCATTTTTTAATAAAATAAGAAGACTAAAATTGACATATTAATGAATAAAAGAGACCAAAAATATTTTTTACCCTAATATATATATATACATATTAAGCATAAAATAGATATTTTGTAGTTGGTGCACTCTAATTCTCGTGCACTATGTTGATAAATAATGCGTGGCAATATTATCTAACTAATTTTGTTTTTACATGCAAAATATATTTACTTTTACAGACAAATTGTATTTAAAAAGTAGTGTTAAAAGCAAAACAAAAACGAAAAAAAAAGAACCTGATTTGGAATAAAATATGAGTCTTTTAAAGTTTAAATGATATAAATTGTGCATAAAATAAGCTTGTTTTGTACTTAGTATACTCATTTTCTCGTGCTCTGTATTGATAAATAGTGTGTGGTAATATTATTTAGCTATTTTTGTTTTTACATGCAAAATATATTTACTTTTACAGACAAATTGCATTTAAAAAGACGTGCTAAAAGCAAAACAAGCGGAAAAAAAGGAACGGATTTGAAATAATATATGAGTCTTTTTAACTTTAAAAGATATATATTATGCATAAAATGAGCTTTTTTTATAGTTAGTACACTCATTTTCCCGTGTCCCGTGTTGATAAATAGTGTGTGGCAATATTATCTAACTATTTTTGTTTTTACATTCAAAATATATTTACTTTTATAGACAAATTTTATTTAAAAAGTTGTGCAAACAACAAAACAAGCGCTAAAAAAGGAACAAAGTTGAAATAAAATTTGAGTCTTTTTAGGTTTAAAAGATATATATTATGCATAAAATAAGCCGTGTATCCTGCGTTGATAAATAGTATGAGGCAATATTATCTAACTATTTTTGTTTTTACATGCAAAATATATTTACTTTTATAGACAAATTGCATTTAAAAAGTCGTGCTAAAAGCAAAACAAGCGGAAAAAAAAGGAATGGATTTGGAATAAATATGAGTCTTTTTAGGTTTAATAGTGTCCCATGTTGATAAATAGTGTTAGCGATATTATCCAAGTAATTTTGTTTTTACACGTAAAATATATTATTTTTATTTTTAAATAGTTGAAGTTTGGTGACTTGCTATTTTTTGTTTCAATTTATTTGTTGTACTATTACTACCATTCTTTATAAAAATATACAATTATCTATCACATTAAAATATTATTTAAATTTAAAATTCAAAACAAAATACATAAAGCGCCATCCGAATTAAGAAAAGAAAATAAAAAGAACCCTCATTTTAGTATATACTAAATATAATTCACTAAATTAAATTTGAAAATTTTGTACTAACAAAATAAATGTATATTAAATTAAGAGTTAAATTTGAAAACACTTACTAATAATATAATAAATACCAACATCAAGATTAATATTGAAAATTGATTTTCAAACCATATATATATATAATACATATTGGTTATAATATTTGGATCCAAATAAATTTAAATTAATGTTGCAACAACATTCAGATCGGCATTTGACATGTATGTCACACTTAAATTTCATGAAATACACTAACCACGTGTCCATTTTTCAACAATAAATTTCACGCCATCAAGCATTCTAATTAACGGAAGCTACTTAAATATATTCAAATATGGCAGAAACATGTTAAACCAGCACTCGACATGTATTAGGGTACGTGTCACACTCAAATTTCATGCATGAAATACACTAACCACGTGTCCATTTTTCAACAATAAATTTCACGCCGTCGAGCATTGTAATTAACGGAAGCTACTTAAGTATATTCAAATATGGTAGAAACATGCCAAACCAACACTCGACACGTATTAGGATACGTGTCACACTCAAATTCCATGCATGAAAAGAAAAAGAAAAAAAAAATTAGTCACGTGTTCATCAATATTTTCTAACAATAAATTCCATATCATCGAGCATTGTAATTAACGAAATCCAGTTGAATATTTTCAAAATATGGCAGTAACATGCGCAACCAACACTTGACACGTTTAGGCTACGTGTCGCACTCAAACTTCACGCATGAACCACGTGGCCACCTTCCTCTGTCGATAAATACCACGCCATCACATCTCTCGTTCTCACACCAAAATGAAATTGTAGCTTAGAGCTTCTGTTAGAAATCGCGTTCTCTTGTTTCATCGGCAAAGATCCTCGCTATTGATGATGTTTGGAATACGTTTCCTACGTTCTCATAGATACTATATTGGATTGGAATCATATTACAAATCAATCCATAGATTGCCCGCATTGTTTCTTTAAAGGTACGATTTCTAAATTATTACCATCTTCTTTGCCGTATACACTACATTGACTATGTTTACGCTCAATCTCCTTGTAGGAATTTTTTTCTTTTTCTTTTCATATGGGTCGTGGATCCATACGAACTATATTCCATCTATCGCAAGTGCTTACAAAATCAATTTTTTTCATTTATCAAACTTACTGACGTAAATTTTCTACGCCGTAGATGGATGCTACTGAACTATTACGAAAAGGCTTGGCGACGAAGCTGATGCACTCCTCGGATGCACCCGAGGAGAACACATGTCACCAGGTCGTATGGAATCTTCCCCTTCTCAGCCACCGTCTCTATCACGATTATAGACAATGGCAGAGTTTGGGATATCGGCCTGGGGTTGCCGTCGGGCTTACCGCCGCCGGTATATGTAAGGCCACTTCTCAGGCCATTACATTGCTTAGGCGGCTGTTCACGAACATCTCGACTCAGCTTCAAAATCTTTGTGAAATAATTGTTTGATGTGATATTTTGAAATAAAGTTGAAGTTAAGATGAGTTTTATTGAATGGAAAGATAATACCTAATGTAATGTAATCATAGTTTTGATTAGAGTGCTGATTAGAAATTTATCTGTACCATTGTCCAATTAATACATATATGTAATTGTTAGTTCTATTTTATAGTAATTTATATTTGTAGTGTGTTTGTTTGGGGTTTTGGATTTGTATTTGTGATTTGAATAGTAAAAAAATTAAATTTGAATAATTGTACGATGTGAAATAAATATATATTGATGTGATATTTTGAATGAAAATAATTTTTAGTATAATATAAAATAAAAAATAATTGTTTAATTTAATATTTAATAAAAATTTGAAAAATTTTATTGAAGAACACAGCTAATAGATTGTCAGATTTTGGGAAATGTTTGCCCAAACAGAGCTTTAAAATTGGAACAATGGTTGTAGTATAAATTGTAAGTAACGGCTGTCAATGGCGGCTCCATCGCTCGTGCCTCGCTGCGGGCTGATAAAACCACCACAATTAGGGACGCGATTTGCGGGAATCACATTTGGCACCGCCGTATCCCTGCGCGTCGCTGCTAGAATGGAATCGACAGCCGCCGATACGGCGGCTAGGGTTACGGAGAGCTCGGCGGAGGCGGCGGACACGGTGGTTCAGTACGTGGTGCTGCGTAGGGATTTAATTGATACCTGGCCGTTGGGAAGCGTGGTCACACAAGGATGCCATGCCTCCGTCGCTGCGATATGGCTCCATAAGAATGATCCCGACACTCTCCGCTACTGCGCCGATTCGAATCTCGATTCTATGCACAAGGTGATTTGTGCGTAACCCTAATCGTTGTTTCGAACCCTCTGTGTTCACCAATTTAGTCGAATTTGAATTCAAGGTTTTCTCTTTTACGGATTCATATGTAATGTGTCCAATCTATTATTTAATTTGTTTGTGGATAAATTTAGTGGAAATTTCTCCTGGACCGGAAGTATTCCAATTGAGATTTGGTGTAGATTTGCAGTTCTTAGTGATTGCTTGATTAGGGTTAAGGAGAATGTTTAGTTCACAGATGAGGTTTTTGAAGTTTGGGTCCTTTTTTGTTGTCAGATACATTGTTTAAGGAACTTAGATTCTCTGGTTGGATTTGGCTATGAAATACGTCAAATTGATGTGGGGTGTTGTGAGTTCTTGGATCCATGTCAAGTAGCTATAGCATATATCAGTTCTTATCTAGCTTTACATTTGTTTTGCTTGATCAGATCTATTTGAAACCCTAATTGTAATAGGGAATGTTTTTAGCTACAATATGTGAACCTGAAACTGGAAATGCATCCCGATAATCTCAAGAAATTTGTTGTCTGGGTTTCAAGAAATGGTACAATGTGAATCAGAGGCTTATTCGATAGAATTTTTTGTCGAATATTGAGAACCAAATAATTGCTCTGCTCTTTTACATTTCTCTGCTCCTCTAGCATGATCATCGAGCAATGAAACGAGTTTCCGCTGTCATAACTTCGTTATTTTGAGTAATCCAGGTTACTCTTGAAGTGAAAGGTGAAGCCCAGTTAGTAAACCTTTCGGAGAAGCTAAAAGCCGGTGGCATTGCTCATAAGCTATGGATCGAACAGCCGGAGAACATTCCCACATGCCTTGCCTCCAAACCCTACCCGAAGTCGATTGTATCGCCATTTTTCAAGAAGCTTAAGCTCTGTAAGTGATAGAATTTTGATATGTTCCAACACTACACACCAACATTGTTTCATCTTCTTGATCTCCCCTCAAAGTTGTATCTGTCAAATTTCTTTTACCCCCATTTTCATATGTACTCTTGACCTCAAACATGGAAACGTTAATGGTTATGGCGATTTATTTCTTAAACCTAAGTGCAATTGCCCAAGAAAAATGGTTCTTGGGGGCTCCCGGGAGCTCAGCTCCCGGCAGCCATGGATGAACTCAAGCAGAATTAGGGTTTGCAGGAAATAAAATCAAACAGAAGAGATCGATCGTACATATCCAAATCAATCAGAGTGGTCGATTCAGCTTCAAAAGGTTAGTTTAATTACATCGTAATTTGTCTTACAGAGTTCTTAGCACTAAAAGTTACTCGAAACGCAGGAACAGAATTTCTACAGCACACGATAGTACGATACGATGCCGTCTATGTCTACTGGACGACGAGTCGCCTGGAGCAGATTGTGCAGTAGAATCTGCGCTTTGTCTTGAAATATAAAGGCACGAAGCACAGCCTCCACTCGCTCTGCACGTCCATCGCCTGCACCATCCCGCCGCAGTACGGACACGCCCCCGGCGCCGGCTGCCTTCCGACGACTCTCTCGTCCTCGTCGCACACGAACACCAGACACATCTCGATTTCTCGCAGGTAATCTTCAATTCCTCCTCGATTGTTGTTTATTTCTTCCGAATCGAAATTTAGGTATTCACGAGTTTATATAAAAGAGGAATCCTGGATCTCGTAAAAGCTAGAAAAGTGAGGAAATACTTACCGGAGTTGAAGATTCCACCATGGATTTATTTATTGCAGCGTAGATTATCTTCTTCACGCGGCGTTTACTCCGCGTAGGGATTTTGACAAATATCTCGAGAAGAAAATGATATCTTATTCGTTAAGTACCGAATCAGGTTCTAGAAAGTTCTCATCTTTGATTTGTCTGTTCAAAATAGATACATGGATAGATACATATATATATATATATGAATATGAATATGTTACTGTTCTTTAGAAGAATTAAACATGGTGGAATGAATGATCATGGCTTGGATTCCTGCAGGGAGATGACGGTTTCAAAGGCTCCTGCAAGGGCTCTAACTCTGTTCTTCCTCTGTTCTTGGAGCTTGCTGGCAGTCTCTTCGATCACGTCGTTCGATACCGCACTCTGTCTCGCCGCCGGCTGCGTTCTTGCCGGAGCTGCCGCGGGCTTCTCTTCTTTCGGTATTGGCGCTTCCGCCAGCTTCTCTTCTTTCGTTCTTGTTTCGGTATTTGACGCCATTGTTGTTTCTCCTTCTTCTTCCTTCGGTTGAACCTCTTTTGCGCTGTCGGTGCCTGATTCGCGCGCCATCTGTTCTTTCGAGGCCTCCTGATTGCTCGTTGTAATGTCTCCAGCTTGTGGTTTATTTTTTGTCGCCTGTGTTTGAGCGTCGGGAGAGATTTCTTCGTGTTCGGTTGAAATGTTGAGGTTGTCTTGCTGTTCTGAATCGATCGATGGTTCCGAGGCTGCTGCGGTGTAGCCGGTGGCAGTGGAAGTAGCGTCATCTTTAGGCTCGGATAATGCGGGAGGCGCGTCGACAGCTGCGATCGCAACCTCTTTAGGGTTGGAAAGGGTCGGAGTCGAGTCGACAGCTGCAATCGCTTTGTCTTTGGCGTCATCTTTAGGCTCAGATAATGTCGGAGGAGAGTCGACAGCTGCTGTCGACTCGACGGCAACATCTTTGCCTTCATCTTTAGAATCCGATGACGTGAGAGGCGAGTCGTCAGCCGAAATTGTGACATCTTCGGGAGATTCTACACTTTCGATCTTCGATTCCTCATCCTTGTTGTCGTTGTTGTCTCTGTTGTGAGTCTGCTGAACATCGACAATTTCTTGATCGATCTCAATCTTCTCTGTTTCTACCCTTTCCTGTTTCGATTCGTCAATGGCGGATAACTGATCCAGGCCATCGTTAACGGGAATGTCTTCGACTTTCTCCCGAGGGCTGATCCCGACATGTTCCTTGCCTGTCGAAGAGCCTCTTCGAGCCTCGGGCTTCTTTATGCCGCTCGAAGCGCTCTTCACCGTATTGACAGGCATCCCGTTGCGCGCCACGTGCTGCTTACCCGCGTTCCGAACCGGAGCTTTCGAATTCCCATCCGCAGCTGGTCTTCCCGTAACCCGAGGAGTCGGGATCAGCGATCCCCGCAGCTGCTGCATAGATCTCCCCGGAGACGAGGATGAAGATGAAGACGACGACAATGATGACCGCGGGGTCGGACTCAACGAGCCACGCGGCTTACGTGCGCCGGAAGGCGGTGCCGTTGGCTTGTCGAACGACCTTCTCCTGACGACCGTCGGCTTGTTAGCTGTGTCGGTGGCGGAAACGGGCTTCTTGCCCGGCTGTGGCCTGGAAGCGTCCGGCGTAGGCTTAACACGGTTTGGGGGACATTTGGTAGATGATGAACCGGAGGCTGCGGCAGGCGCCGGAGAACCCATTGGGGTTTTCCGGCGGGGGCCGGTCGCCGCCGGCGCCGGCAGCTTTGAAGATGTTGGCCTCTTGTCTTTAGGTACAGTGTCTCTACCCCTTGTTGCCATCTTTATTGATTCTATATATATATATAATAATTTCTTACCTGCAAGAACAAGAAAATGATCAAAGAGACATTCTTGAGATAATCGAAAGGGCAAAATTTTCTTGTTCTAATAATAATTATGAATATTATTTTTATGAAGACAAGAAATTAATCTTGTTTGTACCAATAATGAGTGCAAAAACAAGGGTGAGGGGGGATTGGTATGTGTATGTATTGTAGGCTACAAACACAACCAACAATGAGGGGTCTTTGTGGTGAAGATTTATGTAGGAAAATTAGATGAATTAGAAAAAAAAAGAATAAATATGATTGTTGGAAATGAAAATAATAATAGTAATAACAGATGGGTGATGGAAATTTTGGTTGGTTTTGTTGAAAATCATTGCGTAAATTGTGTTTTGCCCAACATGCACAAATACAATACACATTTGCTATTTATTTATTTCATGGGGATGGATCTTATGCTAAATTTAGGATTTTGTGTTTTTCTTTTAAATTCGTGTTCGTTGATTTAAAATCAGAATGTGTTTGAATTTATATTACAATTAAAAGGTTTGAAAAATAAAAAATGATGGAGGAGAAATAGATAATAAATCGAAAAAAGTAAATATATATATATATGAGAATGGTTACGGTGCTGATTTGACCATGCTAGCATGTTCTTATTACGTACAACAATGTGTTATGTGTAATAAAAGTATGTGATGTTTGTTAATAATTACATGTGAGTTATATAATAGTATGTGATGTGCTAAAATTTGTGTGTTGTACGTGACTATAGCATTTGTTGTTAGTTCATGTATTATATAAATATATATAATATGTTGTTTGTAATAATATTGTATGATGTCAGATAATACGATGATATGTAGCACTGTGTATATATATATATATATATCTGTAATGACTTATACAAAAGGGGAAATAATAGAATAAAAACTAAAAGTGACATCTATAGTAAAAAATTCAGTTCAAAGTTAGGTAGAATTTGTGTAATGAGTATATAATTAGTTAATCATTTGAGTAAACAATACCAATAATTTAAACTTCAATCAAATTAAAATTAGCTGTGTTTATTTGATGTATTGAAGATAACATTTTTAAAATTTTAAAAGCATTAAAAATTATATAATATGAAAACATATTTAAAAGATAAAATAAACACAATCCCCAAATATCCTCTCACAATATGACATAATCTTATTTATTGCATTATATTAAATCACGCAATCATATTAAAGCTTTACCAACAAAAATAAAATAAATGCTAATTAGGGGACCCTCACCCTACCCACAAAACATGATGCACCATTCATTGAAAATTATTCAATATTATTATTATTATTATTCAAATATAATCTATTTATTTATTAAAATTTTATTATTATTTTATTCTATTGGCTCAATTTATTGGAAATTCCTCAACAAATGAAATGAAAAAATAGGTAGAGATAATGACATATAATAATCACAGCAAAGAAAGCAATTAGGATTGGCAAATAAACTTTGGATGGGTTTGGAAGTGGACAAGTGTTGCATACAAACCACATCCATTTTAGTGGTGGGGTTTTCTTTCATATTATCACTTTTTTTAAATAAATAAATAAATCATTTTCATAAAAATATTTTTAAAAAATAAAAATAAATTGTATATTCGTGTGTGTGTTTAAAATTCCAAATAAATATAATGTTAGGGGGTGTGGGACAGTGGGTGGGTTGGTTGATTGTCCCCACAAAGAGACAATAACCTAAATACCAAATACCAAATATTCATATCAAATAACAATAACACCTAAAGAAGAAAGTCAATTTTTACTTTCAAATAAATATTATTTATTTTTCTAAAAAATAATATACCACTTTTAATAAATTGAGAATAAAAAAAAAATTATTGTTGTGTTTAGATGTGTCTATTCTTTATATTATGCATAAAAAAAAACTATATTCATTAATATAAAAAATATATTTTTTGTCCATCGAAAAGAATTATACTATTTACTTTTGAATGTCCATTTACAAAAGTCATATTTCTTTATTTAATAATATCAATTCTAATATCCATTTCAAATATCATTTCGATCATATTTATTTATATAAATATTATTTCATCAAATAAACCAATAAGGTAAAATTGTCATTTAATATAAAATACAATCATTTGTGATTAAATATTATATATTTTATTCACTAGTAAATTTTTTATTTGAATTTTGCACGTAAATTAAAATAAATTAATATTTTCAAATTTTAATTTAAATAAACTAAAATAACAAATGAAAAATTTATTGAATTATGGATGAACAAAATATATGTATTTATATATTTTTAACAAAGGATATATATAAGTCAACCTATATTTATTTAGTAACTTACATTGCATATTTTTCTCCATCTTTACTTAACTTTCTAAGGGTTTACTTTTTCAGTAACTTTTAAATGGTAATAAAACAGAAATAAAAAAAATGAAAAATAAAATAAAATAATTAATTTGTAACATTCATTTTTGACTTAGTTGACAACCCTAGCACTACTAACCAAATCTCTATATCTATGCATATATATATATATATATATGGTGGGACAGCCCTCAATCGCTGACCGTCGATTCCCGATGGGGAAGATCGGACGGCCGAAAGTCGCTCACGAGATACAAAAGGCAGGACGGCAATTTAGCAGACGTCTGTTGAGGATTTGTTATATGCTTTAATGGCTGTCTCGTCTTCTGCCTGCAATTCATCGCTCTTTTTCTAAAATTCTGTATAGGATCTTCTTCGACGTATCTGGGTGTGCGTGCCTGTGTTCGTGCGTCTGTCTACGTAGGAAAGAAATATTTGCGGGATATGCGTGCAGAATTGCAGACATACATGGCGCTCGCTGCATAGTTCGTGCTGTGGAAGGACGACACGGAGGCTTCTAGCGTATCGGGAACTGTGATTGGAATTGGAATTGGAATTGGAATTGAAATTGAGGAAGGAATAAAGAAATTGAAATACGTAAACGAGTGTTGAGGCGAACAAGGTACTGTGGCAATTGGACTGCGATTCGATTGGTTTGTGTTTATTTTTATTTTTTTTCGGTTTTCAGATTAATTTCTCGATTCTGATTGGAATATGGTTGCGTGAATTGAATTTCTTCGGCTGCGTGGTTTTCCGAGTGACGAGGTTGATTCGTCTGCCTTATTGGTGGATTTTGATTTGTGATTCTTCTGGTTTGCGAATTCCTTGTTCGATTACTACTCGTTTGTGTTGTGTGCGTTGGTGTGGAGTTAAGGTTGGTGAAGCTTCATGATCCTTCGCTGAGCAGTCACTTTGTTGTGGTTTTATAGGTGTCTGATTGATTGCGTATATCTTTTTATTTAGGTTTGTTTAATTTCCTCTTCTGTTTACTTCAATTTTGAGGAATTTCTTCTTCCATGTGGTGTTTATACTCAAAACTTTTATACACAGACGCCATGGGGATTGTTTGAGGTTGAAGAAAATTTTCAGAAAAGTCATTTTTGCTTGAATTTTGTGGTCACTTTGATTCTGGTAAAGTGTTTCTTTAAGCAATCGAATAAGATAAGTGTAAATATACAGAGTTGCAGAATGAAGAAGGAATTGAAGCCTCTTAAAAACAGCTTTGAAATATGACAAGATCACTTTGACTGTATGAACAGCTTGTCTTTTTCACAAATTGTAATTCTTGATTGTTTTTAACCTTGTGGGACTTCAGTTTGCTATGTTTTTTGGGTGTTGACTTGCTTGCTGTTGTTGTTTCTTCCATGGAAATGCAAGTAATTATTATTAGGATACTTTCATTGATGCTTTGGGGAAACTGGATTTTGTATTTTGTGCTTAACTAACATGTTTTGTTGGCTGCTTGTCGATTGAAATGTGTTGTATTTATTAACTTATTGAAATCTTGGATGTATTCGCGCGACGTATCGATTTGATAGTAGCCTTTATCCATTGAATGAAATGAGTTTCATTAAATAAGTAGTTTCAATTTTAGGATGTTGTTGTTGTTGCTTATGATCATCTAAAGGATTGAATTTGTTCGACTGTTATCCGTTATCGTGGTTAAGATTATCTTCAAGATTAGATTAGGAAATTGAATTAGAGATGGAAGGCTATATTTATAACATATTTCTTATTCGTTCAATGAAATGGGTTTCATTAAATAAGTAGTGGCTCGATTTCGATCCGCTGTTATTGTTATTATGATCGTTCTTGCTTATATTCATGTAGAGGCTCGATTTCGATCCGCTGTTATCTGTTATCATGGTTAAGATTATCTTCAAGATTAGATTAGGAAATTGAATTAGAGATTGAAGGCTACATATATAGCATATTTGCTATCCGTTTGACGATAAAATGAGTTTCATAACTTTCATTAATTAAGTTTATCGTCTTTGGGCCTTTTGTTGTTATTGTTACTATGATTGTTCTTGCTTTAATTCATGTAAAGACTCGAATTCGATTCACTGCTATACATTTTCATGGTTAAGATTATCTTCAAGATTAGATTAGGAAAATTGAATTCGAGATGGAGGCTAATAACCTTCAATTCTTTGTCTATTACTGCAGAAATAGAGGATCGCAAGAACTGATATGGATCGATACTCTAGTAAAAAGGTTGCAGGCGGACTTGTGATGCGCAGAAAAGGATGCGCGTCTTTTAAGGATGCAGCTACACATGAAAATGATCGAGGTGCTCAATTTTGCAACAGAATTGGATGCCATGGAAGAATTAAGTACTGTCAGAATGCTAAAACTGGAGGCTCTGATAAGGCCAAACTATCGAAATCTTCTTCTCGAAGTTCAAATGGAAATGAAGTAGTCAGGAAATCCACTTCAAGTTGTTCTACGATACCCGGTGCAAAAAAATCGAATCTTGATTCCAAGAGGAAGTTGTCTTCTCCGCCAAATATCGATTCTACTGAAAGTAGTGTATCCAGCGAGTCTGAAGCTTCCGACTTATCTCAAGCATCGAAGTCGGGAGAGGTTACAGTTGCCGACTCCGGGAGCTCCAAGACGACATCAAATATCAGAAGAAAATTTCATCCTAAATCGAGGGTAAACCAAAATACTCTCCCATCATTACCCCTCCCGCCGGCTTCTAGAAGCTCTTGCAGTTCGAGGAATGTCAAATGTAATTCAGTGTCCGGAAATCCAGCACGATGCTCGTCTCTAGAGCCCGAGCCTGCTGCTAAAAATAGGATGAAGAAGAGAAGTTCAGATGGAGAAAACAGCTTGTCCCGTAATGTCGGCAAGACTAATGCTGCCTCTGTATTACCTCAGATGTCGAAAAATGGAAACACGAGACTGTTTTCTCGACAAAATGGAAGAAACGGTTTGTCTGCTCGACAGCCGGCTGATAAAGGAACAACTTTTAACAACGGCTGCAGCTCGACGAATTTGAAACGAAGCATTTTCATGGGGGAGGGAAGCGGCGGCCCAGCCTCGGGTAGAACCCGAAGAACTATGAACGGTAATACTTCCCGACTAAATGGAGGGACTAATAGTTTGTCGATTCGACAACCCGACGCCCGGGTCCCGCAAGCTTCGTGGCTAGAAAATTCAGTACAGTCGTTTCCCGGAGGCGATTCGAGATCTTATATCGTTTCCGGCAATAATGGCAATAATCCATCTGCTGCGTTACCTCACGACTATCTGTACCGTTACAACAACGAGGGAGTTTCCGAGGTATCGATCGATATATTATTCCTTTTTTCGTATAAAGAATGAAAGAAGAAAATGACGGCGCGTTTTTTTGGTATCTGTTGCAGTTGTTATTAGCTCTCGACAGAGTCGATCAACACCAACTTACACATGAGGTACACAATAATTTTTGCATTTCGGCGTATTCTCGATTCTCGACTATATTTACGATTCTATACGTAATGTCGTCGACGTTGAACAGCAAATACTTGCTTTGGAAACAACTTTGTTCCACGACAGCTACAACTCCAACGACCACCACGGGAGCTACAACGCCTACGACCGGCACCATGGCATGAGGATGGATATCGATAACATGTCGTACGAGGTCAATATTTAATTTCTCGATTTTAATTACGATTAATTAAGGTCATTCATACGTAAATACATACGCTTCGACGTCGATCAGGAACTATTAGAGCTAGGCGAGCGAATGGGCACGGTGAGCACGGCGCTCTCGGAGGAAGCGTTGTCGAACTGCCTTAAGAAAAGCGCGTACCAGCCGACGCCGTCGAAATCGAAACCTTGCGGGGATTGCGACGGAGGTGGCGAAAACGACGACGACGACGCCAAATGCAGCATTTGCCAGGTTACGTCCTACCCGCATTCTCTCGATTAGTTCCTTTCGGTCGATTCGAATCATCGTAATGACGACGCAACGTCCGGGTGCTTCTTTTTTGCAGGAGGAATACGTAACTGGCGATGAGATCGGGAGGTTAGTCGAATGCTGCCATGGATACCACGCGACGTGCATAAACCAGTGGCTGAGGATGAAGAACTGGTGCCCGATTTGCAAGGCGGCGGCGGCACCTGCGGCGGCAGCACCGTCGCCGGCGAGATGGACGCCGAGATGGACGTAGATATGAAAGTACTCACTGCCATGTTCTTGTATGGTAATATTGACTGTGAATAATTTACTTATGAATTCTGATGATGTCTCTCATTTGAACAGAACCGATCAATCTTAATAATGGTAATGTCATGTTATTGTGTGGATGGTTCTACATTGTTCTTAATTTAATTTAAATAGAGTAAGAGAAAACTTATAATATGATATATATTATATATATAT
Source organism: Andrographis paniculata (assembly GCF_009805555.1). Taxonomy (NCBI): domain Eukaryota; kingdom Viridiplantae; phylum Streptophyta; class Magnoliopsida; order Lamiales; family Acanthaceae; genus Andrographis; species Andrographis paniculata. The sequence goes on from NW_026137589.1 coordinate 4,240,212, forward strand.
ATTCAATTATAATTTGAACTTCTTTGAGTTGTTACTATACGTATATAGCTAATTGTCTTGTATGAACACGTTATTATGCTTCTTTATTTATGACAAAAATAAATATGAAGGGTGGATTTTTTCTAACAAAAAAAATATATTTATATATCATTATATTTATTATTTTTATATTTTTTACACAAATTTTCATAGTTGACTATAAAAAAATATTTTTTCCAATTATCACACAAAACCAACACACCTTAAAATTTTACTATTACACAAAAGTAATAAATTTTTATTATGCTTCTTTTTTTGTGAATCAAAATTGAAACCAACATTAGGATCTTATTTACCATACATATATTCTTTTCTACACATGTTTTGTGAAAATATATATATTTTTAAAAAATATATGAAAAAAAAAAGAAGATTTGAAAAAAAATATATATAAAATATCTTACTACACATAACAAAAAAATTACACCCTTATATTTTAAAATATTTAATTCATTATGTTTTATTTTTTTTTAAAAAAAAGATTATTATATCCAAATACTTATTTTTCGTTTAAAATATAATATAACATCCAAAAAAGTATTTTCCCTTAAAAATATTAAAATAAAAATGCAAGCCCATAGTTCTCCCGTGTTTTTTTTTTTATTAATTAAAAATATCTCCAAACGCGCCTTCATCTCAAACCCCAATACCTCCCCACCGAACCGGACCCGTTACAACCGGTTCGGTCAAAAAACCCGCACCGCATACGATTGCGCTTGCGCAAGCACTAAACGACGCCGTCTTTATCCGTCCCTATAAATACACAAATACGTTGAAATTTCCATTCTTTAGACACAAATAAAAAGCTCAATTCCCATTATTCAAATCTACGTAGGGCAACAGGGTTGAGTAAAACCCTCGTCGGATTTCCCCTTCTTCACCAAGTCTACAAATCGGCAGCAGCAGCAGCAGCGATGCCAGGATTGGCGTGCAACGCGTGCAACAAGGAATTTGCAGACGAGGTCGAGCAGAAGCTCCATTACAAATCAGAATGGCATCGCTACAATCTCAAGCGGAAGGTATACTATTCGCCTTTTGTTTTGTATTTTGATCGCTGTGGTAGGGTTTTTTGCGTCCTCGTTTCCATGGCGGCTGTTAGAATTTAGATAGAGGTGCTTTTCGATTCTGGAATTTATGTGGTTCTCGATAGGTTTAATTTTTAATGTTCTCGTTCGCGGTGCTTCTATTATTGTCGACATATATAGAGTAAATTTATCTGAGTAAAAATTGATTTATTAGAAGTTGCAGTTAGGGTAGAATGAAAAGTTAGCTCTAATGTTGGTTGAACAAGGAGTAATTCCAATTAGGTTTTCGGAGTAATCCAAAGAAAAGTTTGTGGAGTTCTGTTGTCTAGAGTTAATATTAATGGTGGTTTTATTCTCATTCTATGTACTATTTGTTTAGTACAGGTTGCCGGTGTCCCCGGCGTCACCGAAGCACTCTTCCTAGCTAGACAATCAGCCATGGCTGAAGAGAAACGAAAACTAGATGAAAGTCCTATGTTGTATAGCTGTGTAATTTGTGGTAAGGAATATAGAAGCTCGAAAGCCCACGAACAGCACCTGAATTCTAAAACTCATCTACTGCGAGTTTCTGGAGCAACTAGTAGCAGCAACGAGGGAAGCACCGTAATAAAGCCTCTCCCACGCCGTGCTCCTAAAGAAAATGTGCGTCGTGTGGTGCAAGAAGATGAAGAAAGTGAAGAGAGTGAGTGGGAAGAAGTTGATCCGGACGAAGAAGTGTTGGGAGAAGCTGGTGATTCGTTGGGAAAGCTTAAGGTAGATGAGAATGAGAACAGTGACATGGACGAGGATGAAAATGATGACGATGAATACGAATATTTGGATCCATCTTGTTGCTTTATGTGTGATTTAGAGCACGATACAATTGAAAGCTGTATGGTACACATGCACAAGCAGCACGGGTTCTTCATTCCTGATATCGAGTATCTGAAGGATCCCAGAGGTCTTCTGACCTACCTCGGCCTCAAGGTAATGACAAGGATTTATATCTTTTATTTTTATGTCAAGATTGTGTTTTTCGAAGGATAATACCTTATAAACTTTCTGTTGTCTTTTATATGATTCTGACTTTGAATTACTTTAGGTTAAAAGGGATCACTTGTGTTTATACTGCAACGAAAGATGCCATCCTTTCACTAGTTTGGAGGCAGTTCGGAAGCATATGGAGGCCAAAAGCCACTGCAAAGTGCACTACGGAGATGGCACTGAAGAAGAAGAGGCAGAATTAGAAGAGTTCTACGATTACAGCAGCAGGTATACAATTTTCATCTAGTTTTGTTCTAATTAGAATGATTGCTGAATTGTCGATTACCATATTGCCATTAGACATTACAAAAGAACCTTTAATTCGTCACTCATTACTCGATCCTTTTTTTTTTTTCCGGTGTAAAGTTATGTGGATGCTGAAGGGAAGCAGCTTGTGACGGTTGGGGACACACAGAACACTGTTGAACTTGGCAGTGGTGGATCGGAACTAATTATTACTAGAACAAGCGATAGGTCAACAGTGACCAAAATGCTCGGTTCTAGGGAATTTTTGAAATACTACCGGCAGAAACCACGCCCGACACCTGCAAATGGTGCCATAACCGCTGCCCTAGCCTCAAGGTAACAATAGAGGAAACATTAACCGAAAAGAAACCCTATGATCTTATACTTGTTTTGTTGTTGAGATGCAAAACAAGACAAGAATAGTATACAAATCCCTACCCCCATATGTTGAAGTAGAAGATAACATTCTGGAATGTGTTTTTTTTTTTTTTTTTTTTTGTCGCAGGTATAAGAGCATGGGACTGGCAACTGTGCAGTCGAAAGAAAATGTGGTTCGGATGAAAGTAATGAAAGCAATGAACAGAAGTGGTGTAGAAGCGATGCGCACTAAAATTGGTATGAAGAGTAATGTTATTCGCAACCTCCCCAAGAATGTCCCATATTAATTCTTGTCGCTCTTTTGGTTGCTTCGTTTTACTATCGAATTCTATGCTCGAGAACTCGAGTATAGCTTCATATCTTGGGCTTAAGACTTTTATGACTAAAATGTTATGTTGATTAGAGACTAGTTTGATGCCAATGTGTTCAAAGTTTGATAATGTTTTGGTATAATTTAAATGTTTTTGAATCTCATGAGTTTGGAACATTTATACCATTAAAGTTTGATCATCTTGTACTACTCTTTAAGACTATATGAAGAGATTTTGAAGTTTATTTGCATGATCATAAACTTCAATATTTTATTATTATTATTATTATTATTATTATTATTATTATTAAAGAGTGAAAATTATGTTGATATTATTGTTTGATTCCAGTATCATTATTCATTGTTCATAAAATTATTTTTACTATTTAAAGTTTGGTGCGATTCACCACTAAGAAATGGTGGTTATGATTTATTCCATATACAGTTCTTTGTTCCATATTGTTTCCAACTTTAAAATGAGCTTACTAGATTGAGATAAGTCCAATTCATTTATTTATTTTTTTCTTCTTAAAATAACAAAATAATCATAGAATGTTGCCCCAACGAGTCTACACTCAACCCATCACAAAAGGCTTTTAAACATCAATTTTATAGTGATATTCATTCTAAATTAGTTATGATTGGGATCATGTTTACCATGAAGTTTATGTCTAAAAATATTACCATAAATGATAGTAAGAAATTGTTAATACAAAATGGTAAAAAATTAATAAGGGTTTATTTTTTTGTAATTTTAGATTAAAAGTAATACTATTTACTTCGCAATGATATAAAAAAGGGGTTGTCTGGATAAGAGATCATATGTGAATGTTTTAAAGGAAAATAAAATTAAAAAAAAAAAAAAGAAAGGACAAATCCAACCAAACAGATATTCAAGGGGAAAAAAAAAAAAGTACAAATCCAACGAAACATCATATTCATAAATTCAATTATGAAAATCATATCGAGACGAACACTCCTATAGAAATTGAAATAAACGTGACAAACCGTACCCCACTTGATAATTATCATTCCAATAAAAATTGAAATAAACATGACAAACCGTACCCCACTTGATAATTATTCACCAATAGACCAAAAATAAATAAAAATAAAAACCTAAAAAAAAAACAATAGGCCAAAGAACTCTATACCAAGCAACATACAATTTTTTATTTTATTTTTCTTTTAAAGTTGGATGTTGAAATAAACTATTATCAGATTCGAAAGTCCTAGTCAGCTTATCCAAATTTGCCCACACACAACAATATAATAACGTGGCCACTTTTAGACTTCGTCAGCAAGATGAACATGATCAATTGTTCAATTACTATCCAAATTTATGTTTTTTTTTTTTTTTAAGTTTTCCAATAAAATACTACTCTCTCCGTCTCAAACACCCTTCTAAAATAGAAAATAATTAATAATATTTAATCTCTACCTCCGCACTTTATCCTTTCACATTATCCAAATAAAAAAATAAAATATACATTTCTCTCCGTTACATCACCTAATTTCTAAATTATCGTACTTAATACTACCACCCTAAAAGTCCGTGCCAAAAATAAATGTTGTACCTTGTTTGGGACGGATGGAGTATTATATTATTTTTTAAAGTAATAAAAAAAATAAAAAATTGCACTATTTGTTACTACAAAAATGCTAAAACATATGTCCATATGTTAACATATATGAGCACAAAATTAAACAATGAAGAGAGTAGAATAAATGACATCCACAAAACCCCAAAAGCACAGAAAGCAACTGAAAGAGACCCTCTAATTCTAAAGCCTAAAATTCCTGAGAGTTCCCCACTTGTCATCATTCATAATGGAATATTATGCCTAAAAATTCCAATCCCTTTCTTGTCACAATGCCATTATTTAATTCATCACCAAGTTTAGCTAACAGCTGTAGAATCCATGGCCAGATATTGCTTACTGTCTATGAAATATAAAAATAAAATAAAACTTGCAAAAAGCAATTCTTGCACTCCAAAAATTCTCCAATTAAATTATATCATTTCTTGCACTTCTACCTGTTCGTTCTTATGTCATTCTTGCTTCAAACTTTTAATTTTCTTTTCTTTGTATTTCCCTAATGTCTCTTATGGCAATGCAATATTCAGTAATGAGATGTGACAAGATGAGATAAAGAAATAACCACAATTTAATTCTGAAAGAAATAACTACTGATAAAGATAAGATAAGAGAGTCACATAGGAATTTATGTAGAAAGTACTGAAGAGGAAAGGGCAACCTGATGAATTGTGTTTTCAAGGAGTTTCCCTCTTTCTACTTATACGACAGCTACGACGGCGGCTGCTAATCTGTTGTAGAATTAACGGAAATTTGGTGAAGTGCATCGACAAATGTAAATGAGGTTGCTATAGGAAGATAGATGGAAATGTCTCAATAGATAATGTATAGAGGTAGCGTGTGTTCAGTTTACCTAGTTGTCATAAAAGCGCGAGCGCCGCCAATGAGAGCTGCAACACCAGGTCGGTATTTGTAAGAAACAAAATATAAAGTGAGAAATTCAGTTTCTGACAAACCTAATTTTATGATCAAAACCATTATAACTGTAGCCTTATTGTTACCATAGAGGGATCGATATTTGCGACACATAACATGCATAAATGTAATATTAAAGACGATATCTATACCTTTTTTCTGTATTTGACCTCACATTAGTATTCACCATAGTTTTTAAGAAACCATTGATTGCGTATAAAGCAATATTGCTCCAATATAATTCCAAGCTTGTCCACGGCTAATAATGAGCTATAAGTTCTAGTCTCCGGTCTTGAGCTATTCTCGCCAGAACGAAATTCTTAATTTCATTATTACAAGGCCTATCAGGATGTTCTATTCCACAAAGCATTAATAGATTTGTTAATACCCAACAAATGTATATGACGAAGAATTTACTAACCAATCGATTGTACATGATGAATTTCAATGTGGAAACTGGAACTATTAGGCATAGATAAACTTTTGCTATTTCTCTGTTCTGTTACTCAGGAGATAATGAAGGCGAATAGTAGTTATAGTGTTATACAAAGTCGCTTCACTAACCTCTGTCGAGCAGCTCTTCCCCGAGGCAGTGACCTTGCATTCACAAACTCATCATCAGCCTCATCAACCCTATAATCCGCATACTCCACAGATGATACAGAACCCTCATCGGAGTTTGAAGTATCAAAACTCAACCGGTTGTTTCCTCTTCCCGAATCGCTCACTCTTGACCGTCTTCGGTTTCTTGAAGTCCTAAAGTTATCAAACACCTGATATAGTATACAGGATGTCCACCAGTTTCCCTCATCCCCCGGGAAATCATCGAATTCATCCCCAGAGTTATCATCCCCATATTCGATCACATAATCCCCCAGAACCACCCCACGTGGAACCTCCGAATGGATAGTGCTTAAAACATCTATGATTTGAGAAGACTGCTGGAAGTTATCCCAGTCAAGCTGACGTGCTGGATCGATTCTTGAGGGGCAAGAATGAGGGTGTTCTGCGAGCGCATGAGTTTGAAGCTCCAAAAAGGTGCCTGTGAACGCACATTTTTCCTCTTCACAACATCGAATCTTCTTATCCAAATGCATACGAGCCTTTTCCACAACAATCCATCCAGTTACTTCACCTCTGCACAAGGGGCACTGCGGCTTGCTATCAGATCCCGGATCCAGAAATTGCAGATTTTCAGCAGAACTCGGTGATTGAGAACCAGAGGACACCTGATTTGCCTGTTTGAAACGGTCCAGACAATTGGAAAGCAGATGGTCTGTATCACAAACAAAAGATCGGCATCCCTTTTCAAATGACGAGCATTGGAGGAGAACAGCATTGTGGGGAAAGTTTAAGCATATCGGACAGGAGATATCTTCCCAGTTGGTATACAACTGAATCTCCTCCACCTCAGTTATACTTTGTTTCGAGTTGTCTTCCATCATATGTTTTGCAGAAAGATGCTGAAACATCGAGAGACAAAAATTAATGCTTTCATAAATATATATAAAAAATGATCCCTATGTGTTCACAAATCAGAATCGAACCCTTAAATCATAGGATCACTGTGGCATTCAAGTAACATTTACTCTCCTTATCTCAAAAATGTCTCTTCTACTAAAAATATTCGAAAAATAACCAAAAACCAGTCGCGACATCAAAACACTCTCCTCTAAGACAAACAAAGAACAATTTTATCTCTTGCTTTTCCACATGTTTACAGAAGAAAGTAGACTCGCATCATCATCCACCACTTTTCAAATAGTTAACATTTCCATAACCAGCAGACAGCCATAAAAGCCCCAACACCTCACATCATTGGCATTTATGCATAATCCAAGCCATTAAAAATCATATATTAACATCTTTCGATCTTAATCAGATTCCTACACTAAACATCCAGAGTTCTCCAAAATCAGTCAACCTTTTCAAAGCAACAACAAGCACCACAAACTAAGGCGTATTCTTTTAACCAATAATTTGCATCAAAAAAAAAAAAAAACAGAATATTCCAACTCACGATGAGTCAATTTTCGCCTCTAAAAAAATCCACACGCACTACTCAAAACCAGAAGCTGCCACACACAATTATCACAAACAATTCAAAACACATCAAACGCATACATAACAGCATCGCGAAAAATATAAATAAATGAACAAAAAAGTAAGCTCAAACAAGTCAAGGTCAATGTTACCCAGCAGTCAGTAAACGAGCTGAGCTACCGTGGACGATAATTGGAGATCAAATTGGGTGAGGTTGTGCACGCAGGAATGGCGATAGGCAGACGAACATGGTCAATTGAAATTTGGAGAAGAAGAAAAGCTGAAGGAAAGGAGAGTTTGGGGAACGGAGAAAGTGAAAACGATGGAATGGGCTTCTGTTTTATAAAGGCGGTTGAAAATAGATTGCTGTTATGAGGGCATTTCAGTCATTTCAGTTGGTGTCAGTCATTTGTCACAGGCTTGTCGATTGAATTAAATTTTAATTCGGTCAAGCGTGGTGCTTTTATCGATTAGTGCCTCCCCCATCCACGAAATTTACAAATGTTTTTTTCGTTTGTCTGAAAAAAAAAAATAAAATATATATATATATATATACATGTATTTTTTTACTTATAATTTTATTTACCTTTTAATCTTATTACTATTTATTTAAAAGAAAAAACTTACATATTTTATTTATTTCTAATATTTTCAGTCAATGCGTGTTAATAGCTTTGTTTTTCTATTTTTTATTTTTATTTTTCTAAAAATATTAATATTCTACAGGTATTCAGTATTTATCTTACATAAATTTTTTTTTAATATTCTTACAAAAACAAACGCAGCCAATAAATAAATAAATACGTACGGAATAGCATTTATATATTTATTTATATTAAGTTTTTTATTATTTAACATTTAAAGTTCTATTCAAATTCTACAATCAAACACACCTTATAAATTATAAAATGTTTTAATTATAATAAAAAGAATGACAATTCGGACCACACAGGTTATAAAGTAATAGCCTATGGTCCGGTTTGAAACCAAGCCTGAATATTTAGGCCCGAGCGTGATCCGGTTGAAACAAAACCGTGTCAGGCCCGTCAAGTTACTCATAATTTCATTGAATATGTTCCCTGTTGTTAGGCTATCTCCAACCATGTTTCATATCTGACATTTCAATACCATTTTTGCCGCCGAGCTGCTCTAATCCAGTGCCATTTTCAGCATCAGATTTAGAGTTTGCTACAGTGCAACACCATTTTTTTGTGTTGCACTGTAGCAAATGCCATTTTTTTTTATTTTTTAAAATTATAAATTTAATTTTTATTTTTTAAAATTTTTTTAAAATTTATTTTAAATTATAAAAATAAAAAGTTGTTTAAAATAATAAAAAAATAGAATATTTGAAGAACAATAGTAAAAAATTGACTTATGGTTGAAGTAAAATTACTTAGCAACTGTATATTTGGAGTTAAAACTAGATAAATAGAGATGATGGGTTGGAGATGGCCTTATACAATTTAGGTTATAATTGATTTGTTGAAGTTTTAACTTAGAAATTAAAGAGAACAGAGAAATAATGTAATAAAGTAAGTATATTTATTGTAAATAAATATTGAACTAAAAATTAAGTAAATCTAAGGAATAGACAAAAATAATAATAATAAAAATGACGGACTTATGTTTTGGATTTTTGTTGTGTAAATTTTGTTCTAGACCATATGGTACATTCATAGCTTGGAATGTGCTTTACTTATTATAAACACAATTGAATTCTTTAAGATGTGCTTATGGCCTTATTTTTATTACGAAATGGATGTATTTATATATTATCAATTGATAGAAAAATTAATGTAATTTTGTATAGGTCGCGGATGATTATATTAATTTTGAAAACCTCGCTGCCAGATCATAAATTTAAATTCTGATAGTGATAGTGCGGGGAGTAATCTCGCACGTGAGATTATGAATTTAAATTTAGACTATTTCAGGTCCATCTGATATGTCGTCGTAATAAAAATATTTTAAATGTATTCATCCACTCCCAATCTAAATAGCTGTAAAAATATCTTAGATGTAAAAAAATACCATTGTCCATATTTATTCACTACCTAAATCAAAGGGTAATCAATCTAACGATCAGCTGCGTCCTAATCGGCACTAAAAATATTTAATAGTACTATTTTTAGTATTTTACTAAAAGAAGTAAAAAGAAAAATTAAATTAAAAAAATCCAAAAAGAGACCCAGAACGACGAAGTCCGTACGTATAAAATGAAGTAATAGAAGAGAACAGCGCACATAAAAGAAGAGAACTATCTGATAAATAAACGAATTTTCATTAATACCATTTCAAATTTCCTTCCCCAATCTTCCCCCAAATTCAAAATGCCGTCTTCTCGATCCGGCGCCGGCGGAAAAATCGTCACTAACCGCCGCAAGCAGCGCCTCGCGGCCACGCCGTACGACCGTCCACCTCCGCTCGCTGCTCCGCATCCTCCGCCAAAAAACCCTAATTGGTTTACCGGAAAGATTGTTCACTCCGCCCGCGCTATCTTTTCTGGCGCCGGGAGAATAATATCTTCCATCCTGTCGGATTCGGAATCGTCGTCTTCTGAAGACGAGGACTCGGCTTCAGGCACGCATTTTTTTCTCTACACTTTTCCATTTTTGGCTTCTGTTTTTACATACCTTTTGCTTTTATTGCTGGCCTCTTTGAAGTTTGGAGTGTTGTTGATTTCGAATTACACTGCGTGTGTGTGGAATTTACGCACGTGATTTGCTATTTTGTTGCATATCCTCACAGTAGGAAGTTCGTTAGTATTGAAGTGAAGTTTATGTACCTTTCGCACTAGGTGGATGTAGCTTAAGTCAATATGAAGGAGACAGTGGCATGGGAAAGATAGAAATTCAGAAATTAAGGATTCACTTCATTGAAATGTGTTGCCTACATTGTTATGTTATATAGGGCTTGTCCTAGCTCGAGACTGATTCATAAAATCGTTGTTACTGGATTTTGTGTGCCCAGTCATATTACAGTCTAGACGCCCCTTCAAATAGAAGAAAATATGAACATTGTTGATTAGTTGACAAAACTGGAAGTTGTATTACTATATTTAGCTTCTATTTTCCAACTTAACCGATTGCATTAGAAAATTGTTCAAGATTCCTTCATTAGGTTTGAAGTTTGTAAATTGCATTTTCCAATTTATGTCTTAAGTACCTCATACAAGATGTTATTAATTCATTCCCATGGCCTGGTTCCACATTTCATTTCTAAATGTATTATATGTTGCCTACATGTTGATTATACTCAATGTGTACACATCAGTTTATGAGTAGCATCTTTTAATATTTTTATTTTTTCACCCATCTCCCACTTTGTATGCGTCTCAACTTATCAGTCTTTTTTGTGTTGTAGAGGATGCTGTTGACAACGATAATCAGTACGGAGATGTAATTGGAAGATCGGACAAGGTGCATATATAAAAGTCATTATTAGAAATCTGTACTGGGTACCTTTGGATTTGATATCATGTTTCTTATAGCATGTGTGCTGTGCCTACAAATTGAGTTATGCATTCTCTTTTGTTGGAAGATACCAATAGTGTTCTTAGATATTCTTCTTTTCCTCAGTTTTGTATTTATGCTGTGTGTATTCTAAACAACAATACATTTTCTTTTCAATTGTTGTTTTTTAGTATTATTCTAACTATACATTCATTGTGCCTGTATTGAGTTGGGCTTTTCCCAGTAACGTAATTCTGAAACCCATGTAAATTTTAGAGAAAGAGGTTAGTATTTTCAGGAGGAAAATCATATTTAGAGTCATTTGTTTTTTTGGAGATTTTTCATGGATTTGATGTTAATTGTTGAGGAGATGAACTGAGCAAAACCTATGAAAATTGTACAGTTAGTTTTGAAATGTTTCCCTGTCATAAAATCTTGCATGGTGATAGCTGTGTGCGCTTTTGTCTCTGGGTTTGCAGTCTTATTTGGGCTTATATGGTATAAATTCTGTATCACTCGAAACATTCCAGATCTTTGAAAGGTTTGGGGTGTGTTTGGATGTGATTGTGGTGTTTTCTATTTGAGATGTTTTTAAATAAAAATAGGTTTTTGATCATTTTGTAGGAAAAAGATATCGAACTGTAGATTACAGTTTGTTAGGTGAAAGAAACCGCTGAACACACTCTTAACTGTTAGTCTGTTGAGTTTGAAAATTTTCTTACATACCAACATTGTTGTGTTGTGGAGGGTGAAAGGTATTGTTTAACAGAGGAGAACACTGTTCTATTCACTTTTTATATGACATCTTTGATGATGAAAGGAAAATGAATATTAATATTCTTGGCTTGGTTGGTATTCTAAAAGAAATTTGTTGCAGAAGAAGCTCTTCTTCATCGCTAGTTATTTGGCCAATATTTTTGTTAGCAAATGGTTGGCTTCCCCTCCCTTCTCTCTCTCTCCCCCTGTTACAAAAATATGATTTCATCAGAAATGGTGCATTATGGACAGGAACCTCAATTAACTGTGCGGCATGCTGAAACGAAAAGGTTGATCAAACAACTTATAATGCAGGAGATTTTTTCAAGGTAATGATAGGAAAATTTTGGTATATGATCCCTGCTTGGTAAGCTAGGTAGTTTTTATCCCTTAATTTCTTTTACCATACTACTCTAGATGGTTTTCCAGGTTTTCTTCGTTGATAAATGATGGTTTCTGAATAGAATTGTGACTTATAGTGATTTTGGTTTCTGCAATATTTTATATAATATATTAATTTTGACTTCATCTGTTAACAGACAAACAGTATTTGAGAACTTGTGAAATTCATCAGAGAATTCTTGACAATTTCCTTAAATACTACCCTGTAAACCAACTGTTTATAATATTGTAGAATGTAGACAATTCCTCAAAACCTCGAAATTGCTTTTGCATCATATAGTTCTTCATCATTTCCATTTTGTTCTGGAGTTTATATCAATTATTTTTTCTGCGCGCATACTTGATGCTCTCTATTCTGTTATCAACTTTGATCAAATATTCTCAGGTTACCTGAATTTAACAAATGAGCGGATGAATCGTTAGTATAAGTGTCTTTATGAGTGAAATCCATTAGTCATATTCTAATGCTATTTTGCACTATTTTTAGACTAGAGTATTTCAATTATGGAAGTAGTTTATTTCTCCTGCAAGTCTATTCCATTTGTCAATTTTATCCTTAATCTTCATTATTTGTAATCAGGGAAGAATGCGACGAGTTGATACGAGCCCTTAATTCACGAGTTTTGGGCTGCTCTACCGACGGAAAAGAGCAAAGTTCACTTGGGGCTCCGATTGGCAATGGTATTGCTTCTTAAGAAATTTGTCAATTTTTTCCATTTTGTGTTTTTTCCATTAATTGATGCATTTTTAAATCTCATGAGCAGAAGATGCGGATATATTTAATAAAGCTGTTGAGGAAGCTAAAAAATGGTTTCAAGAAAAGAAAGTGGGTTCAAGTTCAGCAACCCAGTTTACAAATGAAACTTCCAGACTTAGATCGGATGTGCTTGAATGGGTTCTGTCTTTCTCTTCTTCTTGAGTTTCACATCTAAAGATTTACAAATAGATGTGGATTTGAGAGTGATGCGAACCTTCTATGGTTTTCTATATGCAGGTGGACAGTGGAGGAGGTTCTCCCGTGGATGTGGCAAGGTCATATATGAAGGAGAGGCCACCATGGGCGTCTCCCACAAGAAATTTTGAATTGAGTACTCCTCTAACATCAACAATGAAGCTTTTTAATGAAAGAATGTTGTATTCCACTGGACCTGATTCTTTGTCTTCATCAAAGGTTAATATCTTATTATTGTGTTTTTTTAGCTGGTTCTGAGTCAGCAAAGTGGGTCTTCTTTTCAGTTTCTATCAGTGTTGCCTGCAAACTGGCATTTTATTTTTTTAACCTCTCCATGCTAGTATTCCATAGTCTATCTGTTCCTCAGTATTCGTACTTATTTGCATCTGCTATGTTTGCCTTTTATGTTGGTGAGTTGGTTGTATTTCTCTTGTTTGTCCTTTAGCTTATTTTATTTCTGTAATATATTCTCAAATTAATATTTTTCATTGCCATTTAATTTCTATATATATGGATTTTGTAGAAAAGGAATTCCCTTGCCTCTGGATCATGGAATATCCAGGAAGAACTACGAAGAGTGCGGTCGAAGGCAACTGATGATTTGTTGCGTACCCCATCCTCAAAAATTGATCCATCATTGTTTGCAGTTCCTCAGAGGAAGGAGGAACCAGTAGGAGCACTGGGAGAGCAAATGAAGGAGCCAGAGTCGTTATGGAAAACTGTAGCAATAGATGAATTGGTTGATGCTGGAGTGAGCTATGATCCTGACCTCACAGGTTGATTATCCTTGTTTTTAATCTCTCTTGCTAGCTTATGCAACTTGTGCTGAATATAAAAAATCATATGTGGATAAAATATCTTTTCTCATCAAGTGTGATTGTTTACATTTAAAATCTAAATTATGTTGTGCTGCATTTCTTGGCCTGTCAGCTTTGGGTTCAAGACAGGATGATAAGGGTAGTGAAGCACTATCATCCAGGCCAGCTATTTCTCTTGATGGAAATAATGAGGTACTTGATTAGAAAGAAGTTTTGCCTGTTAATTTCTATCCAAGTATGGTTCTATAGTATTTGGCCTTGGAAATGGTATCAAGATACATGGCATAAAGTTCTCTCTCTCTCTCTCTCTCTCTCACACACACACACACACACACACACATATATATATTATCTTACATTTACTCCACTGTTTGTAAAGGATCCAGAAGCTGTTAAGGGCCTTAGGGTAGATGGTGAATGTGCTGCGTCTAAACCCTCCCAACCTTTGAACCCCCAGCATACTGAGGAACACCAAACTGGTGAGTGGGCTTTCATACAAACTGTCTCTATATATTTACAATGTTGTGGATTGTGTTTCAAGTACTTGATGCTTTATGAAGCTGAATATGCTATGGGATAGTGGTACTACACATATAGCCCGGAAAATGGTTGTAAGATGCATGGTTTCAGTCTACTTGTGAATTCAGATGAATTAATTCTTGTAGTGTTAGTTTATTATTGTCCTTGCTCCTGACCTTAGATTGCTTGTTTCTGCACATGGAACCAATCACACATACAAGAGGTACTGATAGTACCTGACTACCTGTCTTGCATGAGTGTGCAAATAATCTTCTTTCCGTATGGTGGTCTTGGGTCTTGATATCTTCTTTCACTGCTACTAGTTATTTTCTTTGTTTCCCATTGGTTATTGATAGAAGCCTAGGATAAGTGTCAATATCTTTTGGAACAATATCAAGGCTTCTGTGATTGCCACAACGATCTTTTTATTCACTGTCAGATATTCAACGATGGGGGAAATTTGGCAGAGAGATGGAGGCTAGGTTAAAGCAAGGACGTGAACTTAAGAGACTTGAAAGCTCTGTAAACTATGATGGGAGAAAGAACTCAAATATTTTGAATTTTGAAAATAAGAACACACCAGTTTGGTAGCATTTAGATGTTTGCCTTTTAACTGTAGTATAGCTCTGTAGGCTGGGACTGGGATTGGTCATTGTGTTAAATTCCTTCAGTCTGCTAAACTTCAATAATTGACATTTGCAAAGACGTAAACATTGTTCTTTTAGTTCTCAATACCAGCTGCAAGGTTATATGTGACAGTGCATTGTATTCTTATTTTCCCCTAAGCTGTTTTGGTTACTTGACCTTTATCACTGCTGCCCGTTAAATGCCAGTAGTGATACACATGCAACCACATATATCACACTATTTTCATTCCTACTATAGAGTTTCTACTGCAAAGTCATTTGGCCCATTCATCTTTGTTTTTGTTTCACAGATTCCGGTTTGAATAAAACTAATGGACCTCCAACAGCAGAGACGACTGAAACTGGTGTGAAACAGACTGTAAATGGTCTCTCATCATCACATGCCAGGTGAAACCCTAACCAATGCTTTTTGCTTTCTATCATCACTGAGTTTGCATGCACATTAGCTACTATCCCTTCCGATTAAACATTCTTCTGTTCTCCAGTGTGCCTGGAGCAGCAGCTACCGCTGACCCACATACAGGGCAAAATTATGAGCACCACAATGTGGCAAACCACAATGCAGACACCATAAATGAGAAGAAATCTGTCAACTCAAACCAACTGGAAGATAACTGCGAGCTTTTGAGTGAAGCATACATGGATGTCCCCATTGTAACCGACCAATTCCCTAGCGATTCCCAGCATAGCTTTGGTGTTACCCAGCATGATGAAACACCTTCAGATCTGCCTCAGCCATCTCCAGAAGAAAAAGCCAATATTGGACCTGGGAAGCAACAAGGAAGAAAATTAGGTAAGTACAATCAGCGGAAGCCGAGGAAGAGATAAATTAGTGATGAGATACAAAATTGGCAGGGTAGGTGCATTTCTGCGGCTTCTGCAGCAGCATATATTATTGTGTTGTACACTATTTAGGAAGAGCCTCAAGGTTGCCTGGTTTAGGAGGATGATTGTACTTTAGGACATCACATTAGTGAGTATCTTGCGCTACAGATGACTCCCATCCCACGTATACTTCGTTTTGTTGATCTGACTGTCTTTGTTTAATCAGAAATTGTGTGGATTTGGATTTGAATTGTTTAATAGGGTGTTTTAGCATTCAGTTGTAGTTTCCCTGTCACCTCTACAATGGATCACTTTCAATGGTAGCGGAGCTGAGAGCCGGAGACAGCATGGCTGATACAGCGAACTATGGACTTTAGTAAGAGTGGTTTCCCTTGTTACCATAATCAAACAATCCAGTTTCAGGAGGTACGCTTAATTTCATTGAGAATAAATTTCTTTCAATTTTTATTTCACTTATATATGTTAAAGCTTATATGAAATTTTCTGCCATTATCCTTCACAACAACACAAAATATACAAATATGCTGCCACATGCTCTTGTTGTGGGATTCACTTTTGGTGGTTCTACCTGGCCTTTACTTCAGTGGAGGATCAGAAGTCCCTGTCAACAACAGTCGATTCTTATGCCCATTAGCAAACGGACTGGACCATCCACAAACTCTAAAAGGTACTGACGTGTCTTTAACCACATGGAACAGTATCTACTGCAGGAATAGCTTAGAGGGTTGAAAGTAATGATACATGGTAGATGGAACAACCATAGATAATAGGGACCAATAACTAGTCAATTCACAAAGTGACTTATTCCTTCATTATTGCCTGATCATTCCTTCTAGAAAGAATATATGCTCCCGCTTTTGTCACTTGAGATCCTGTCTTATATAAGCTAGTGTACCCTGTTTTGATTTATTTACTCTTTTTTGATAATCTGTGAAGCATTTTACCAAACTGACAGCCTGCTTGATTTAGGAATTCATAGTTGAGTATAGAGCTGTTTGTAAATTCAGCAGCTAGGTTTGGGCCATTCACAATTGATAAAAGCTCATTTGAAAGTTTATTGAGTCAAGCTTGAACATGAATTTTAGTTTGTTATTTACAAATGCACTTGAGATTTGTTTGTTTATTTTTGATAGTGTTTGCTAAGAAGATAAGTTGATGTTTTTACTTTGAGTTGTATTTATTTTGCAATATTGAAATGAAATTCCATCATCATTTAAGCCTATTAAATAAAGAAAATGGAATAATAAAAAATGACTGGAGTTTGAATGATAGTATTTTCAACTTGTTTTTCTAATCACGAGTGGAGCTCGAGTAGTGAATAAACTGATCTAAACTATGAAAAGTTCAACTTAGTTTCACTCATTATCAATGCTAGTCGATTATTATAGAGAACTTTGGAAGGATAGAAATGCCTATTTAGCCGTTGATTAGATATGAGCCAATGCTTTTTGGGTGATGATTGCTGCCGCACTTGTTGCTTTCAGTCCCATAATAGAAATGTTCCTAAAAACATGCAATCTGGCTTTCAGAAAGGGTACACTTTTTTGCATGCTCTTTGGTGGTAATTGTCTAATTGACTTGTTGACAAGCATGAATGTGTGACAGACAAGACAATAAGATTTGTGATTTCTATCTCAAGATTGTGGAGCTTTCATCTTACCTATTTTGAATCTCTATCATTAGCTAAAAATATATTTTGCATTTATTTCTTCGCAAAAATGTGAGACGTAATTGATCCTATGAAAAAGGGTTTAAAAGTTAGACGCAAAGATGTGTTAGATATGATATTATGTTTTGAATGAAAGATAGAAATTTCGATGTGGTTTCCTTGGAAGGAAAAAAATATTTTTCTATAGAATGAATAGTGGGCCAAAACAATTAGGGATTGTTTGGTCTGTGTCTGAATTTAAATAGTATTTTGATGTAATATTTCTATTGAAAGCCGTGTGCCTTGACTGAATATTAAAAAAGTTACCCATTGTGAAAAGGTAAATAAAAACAATTCCCAAACTTATTGGTTCTTAATTAAATTCTATGAATCTTTAATTTATAAATCTTGTACTATTTAAACATCTCATTGTCTTTGCAGGATAGGGATTCATCAAGGACAAAAAAAAAAAAAAAAGGGGCTAATCTTTTTCAGGTAAGCAAATCTGAAAATCAAATAAATTGTATTTGAAAATTATTATTTACTTATTTATTTATTAGTTAAATGAAGAAAAGGGAAGTAGTGAGTCACAGATACATATAGATATGTTCACATGATGATGGATGGTATGGTAAGATGCATGTGAGAATTCATCCAAAAAGCCTTCATTTAATTTTCGTCATCCATAAAGATTAGTCCCTCCATGCCCCTCTCATGAACATGACCTCATCTTCTACTCTATTTTCATTTTTTATTTTTTATTTTTTTAAAATTTCAACCCAAACAAGAAATGGTAATGATGATTGTGTTTTGCGATCTTGTTTTTTTCGGGTTGTTTTGGATTTGCTTTTTTTTTTTTTTTGAATAAAAAGTTTTGAACGTGAAGAAAATTATGCATTAGATATGATGTTTAGAGATATTTTACATTTTAGATTTAATGCTTGGGATATGAAGGTTACTTTTTATTATTTTATTTTGCTTCATATTGTATATTGCGAAAGTAAAATTGAATATGTCGACTTTTGAGGTGTGTTTCCAAATGATTCTTGAAAACCATCGATGTGTTCTTATGGAGTAACTTACTCGGAATTTTGAAGTATTTTAGATAATTTTTTCGAAACATCGTTGTTGGATGATGAAAAGCGATAACTTTAGCGAAGATGTTGCATGCGAAAAATCTAGTCCATGGCCAAATGTGTCAAGAAAAACTTGTGATTTCCTTTGGAACTTTGATGGAGATGGATGAAATTGATGTATACTTATTAATTATAAATCAAATTAACTGTAAATACGACAGCAATTATGGTGTTGATTATATACTAAATATATAGTAACCAATCTCAATGCAAGATTGTATGTTAACATAATAGTCCTCATTGTGCAAATTAGTGTCGATCCCAATGAGTTGAATAATGTTTTCCAATTAATTTTCTTTACAACCGATCGAACAAAGATCAAAACACTTTTGTTTTAGTTAACTAAAAGAAACCTGAAAAGAAAGCAAAATGTAGTCCAGTAAGAGATGGTCTGGTGGTGTGGGGTTGGATGTGTAACTGTGAGGCCGCTGGGGGTTTAATCGGTGCATACTTTCGGTAGCGATCGCGAATTCTCAGGTTATAAAAAAAAAAAAAAAAAATGTATCTTAATTAATTATTACTCCCCACCCGCCCCATGCCATGCATTTTGATGAGGCCAGTAAAAAAGCTTATTTTGGCTTTCCTATTGCATCACGGTGGATATTAGCCATCCATTTCCCTTTAATCCATTGCCAACCATCTATATATACAAATACATACACTTTATTTATTTATTTTTTCAAGTTGCCTAATTATTATTTCATATTTAGGTGGAATGTTTTCCATAATTATTTCAACTTATTCATACCTAGCTATGATGTGATTGTTTTTCATATACTATCCATATGTATTATATATATATGAGTTTTTTTGTTTTTTTTTAAATTCTATTTTTTCTCATGTCTACAGTAAAAATTGAATTCGAAGGTGGGTCCCACGTGACATTGGCATATATATATATATATATATATACATAACAATGAATGTTGTGTTGTGTGATTGTATTATTTATTGAGAGGTTCTCTTTTGTTTAGAAAATTGATAAGAAGAAGATGGGCAGCAACGCCAAGAGCATCACTCTGGAGGAAATCAAGAATGAAGCTGTTGATTTGGTTCGTACACTCACACCCAAACCCATCTTTATATTTTCTCTATTTTTCTCAAGTTTTATTTCAATTTTTTTTCATGCAATGATCGCAACACTTTATAAAAGTATGTTAATATTGTCATAAAATATCATATTAGTTTCAAGTTCATAATTCTTACAAAGTCATTTAAGCAAATGATTTAGTGTTTTTTCTTTTATAATTTCAAACTGAACTAAGTACTATTCACTATATACGATTTCTTGTAAAAATATACAATTTTCTCAAACAAAACATAATGGTAAAATATTATATAAATAAAAATACAAATTAACATGGTATTCAAATTAATTTCAAATAACAACCAATCAAACCTTTAATTTTGTTAATAATCATTAATCTAGACAAACTTTAGGGGATTTTAATTGCCATAGAACCCATCACTATATATATATATATATATATATATTTACATATTAGCTCTTTTAGTATAATTCATGTTGTTCTGAAACCCCAAGTTTCATACATCTATTTTATTTAATTTATTTATTATTAATTATTGTATTATTATTATTATTATTATTATTATTGTGGAAAAAGCAATTGTTGCTTAAGTTATCTTAATACAGATTAAAAAAGCTTTAATGCTAATAACTAACTAACAGCATTAGCAACAAAGATTGCATGATAGAGTTTCTTCAATATTGCCACTTCAGCAAAATATACATAAGTATTTTTATCAAACTAAATTTGAAATTTAACACAAACATATCTTACAAGTAAATCTTTTTTTTTAAAAAAAAAAAATTAAAATAAATTTAATTACTATGAATGTGCATAATATTTGTTATGTGTAGTCTTGAATATTTCTGTGGAGGAAGAAATCCCTGATAGAGAATTTTGCCCATTGTAAGTTACTTAACCATAAAAGGGTTTCGTAGTTTAATTAATAACCTTATGAATGCCTAAAAAATTGCAATAAAAAAGGGAACATTAAAAGGTAGAGTTTAGTTACATCTTTAATTCGCAAGTAAACTTACTCACATGTCCATGTCTATTTTCCATCACTTTTTGTCTTTTGTCCTTTTTAAAACAGTTGGGTGAAATTAAGGATAAGGGTGTGCTATTTTGCACTTTGATTTTATTTTATATAGTATTTTAAATGTAAAATTTTATTAAAAAAAATTATATATATATTTATTTTTTTAATTATTATTATTATTTTTTATAGAGTGTAACAGTAATTGCTTAGTAAAAAAATTATAATCAATCTTCAAAAGAATTTTAGTTTCTGCATTTTACTATTTTTGAATATATATATATTAGTTTGAATTTATTTGAAAATACATGTATATATACGAAAATAATTTTGATTACTCCCCCCTTATCTAAAATTATATTTACTTTCTTTTTGGATTGTTATAATATATACTTTTTTTTTTTTTTTTTAACATACTACTTTTTTATGTTTTTTACTATTAAAAACAAATTTTTTTTAACGATATTTGTTACGATTCGTATCAAATCATATTGAATTTAATTTTTTATGAACAAAAGAAGTATAATATATATTTTAATTTTTTTTGTTTTGTTTTTACTATAATTATCTTTTAAACATGAGTAACTTGTCAAGAATATATATATATATATTTTTTGGGTAAGTCTTGACATTAGCAAATATAATATCAACTAATCCCATAAAGATGACTAGGTAGTGTGATGATGAAAATGGAAGAGTGAGATCATAGGTTTCCATGGTTCTTGTCTGCCACACATAATTCGCCTAATGTAACTTATTCTGTCGAACTTAGTTTGCAGACTATTAAATTCGACCGAAAGTTTTTATAACAGCTATGACGCATATTTACATTTTCGATTCGACAGGAAAGGATCCCGATAGAGGAAGTTTTCGAGCAGCTAAAATGCACGAGAGCTGGCCTAACCTCCGAGGAAGGCGAGAACCGGCTCCACATATTCGGCCCGAACAAGTTGGAAGAGAAAAAGGTTAGAATCATCGACGGTTTTCTTGAACCTTATCTCAACACTCTGTTTCATTTCATTTCATAATCGAAACAAATTCATTGCAATAATACGTCGAGATGCAACAGGAAAGCAAGATTCTCAAGTTCTTAGGGTTCATGTGGAACCCGTTGTCGTGGGTCATGGAGGCCGCGGCCTTGATGGCCATAGTCCTCGCCAATGGGGGCGGGAGGCCCCCTGACTGGCAAGACTTCGTCGGGATCGTGTGTCTATTGGTTATCAACTCGACGATCAGCTTCGTCGAGGAAAACAACGCCGGAAATGCGGCTGCGGCTCTTATGGCCGGGCTTGCTCCCAAGACGAAGGTTTGCAACAGATTCGCTACGTCGATAGAACGAACATGTCCGTCAACCTTTTTTCGACTAAAATTTTGTTCGTTCATCGCGCGATTGTAGGTTTTGAGAGACGGGCGATGGACCGAGCAAGACGCATCGATCCTCGTCCCGGGGGACATCATTAGCATAAAGCTCGGGGATATCATCCCCGCCGACGCCCGTCTTCTCGACGGTGATCCGTTGAAGGTCGATCAATCCGCGTTGACGGGGGAGTCACTACCCGTCACGAAGAACCCCTCCGACGAGGTTTTCTCCGGCTCGACGTGCAAGCAGGGGGAGATCGAAGCCGTCGTGATAGCAACCGGCGTGCACACGTTCTTCGGCAAGGCTGCCCATTTGGTCGATAGCACGAACCAGGTCGGGCATTTCCAGAAGGTTCTCACAGCGATCGGGAACTTCTGCATCTGCTCGATACTCGGCGGGATAATCATCGAGATAATCGTCATGTACCCGATTCAGCACAGGAAGTACCGAGACGGGATCGACAACCTGCTCGTTCTCCTCATCGGAGGGATTCCCATCGCCATGCCAACGGTTTTGTCCGTCACGATGGCCATCGGTTCCCACCGACTCTCGCAGCAGGGCGCGATCACGAAGCGGATGACGGCGATAGAGGAGATGGCGGGGATGGATGTCCTCTGCAGCGACAAGACAGGAACGCTGACGTTGAATAAACTGACCGTCGACCGTAGCCTCGTCGAGGTTTTCGTCAAGGGGATGGATAAGGAGGAGGTGATCCTCATCGCGGCGAGGGCGTCGCGGACGGAGAATCAGGACGCCATCGACGCAGCCATTGTCGGCATGCTTGCCGATCCCCGAGAGGTACGACTCGATGCATTCCGCTATTTGGTTTCGACCGTCAACTCAGAGAATTTTCTTTGATCGGTTGACAGGCGAGAGCCGGAATACGGGAGGTTCATTTTCTGCCTTTCAATCCCGTCGACAAGAGGACAGCCTTAACCTACGTCGACGGAAACGGAAACTGGCATCGTGCCAGCAAAGGCGCCCCCGAGCAGGTCTCCTCCGTTTCAAAATTCTCGAAACTACGCTCATCGACGACAACTTATACCTTGTTTCTTGCAACAGATACTCGTGCTGTGTAATAGCAAGGAAGATGTCCGGAAGAAGGTCCATTCGTTCATCGATAAGTTTGCAGAACGGGGACTTCGCTCGTTAGCTGTAGCCCGACAGGTCTTCGCGCCTTCTCGATTTTATGCTTCTCCCTAATTTTCTTCATAAACTAATCCTCATGTCTTCTTGTCACAGGACGTTCCCGAGCGAACGAAAGAGAGCCCGGGTGGGCCGTGGCAACTCGTCGGTTTATTGCCGTTGTTTGATCCACCGAGGCACGACAGCGCTGAAACTATCAAGAGAGCACTGTACTTAGGAGTCAATGTAAAGATGATCACCGGTAATGAAATCTAACCTTAAAATTCCTCCGGTAGCGACGAAGCATGACTTGATCCGACTTCTTTTCCTCGCTCAGGCGACCAGCTCGCCATTGCCAAGGAAACAGGGAGGAGGCTTGGAATGGGCACAAACATGTACCCGTCTTCTTCGTTGCTCGGCCAAGACAAAGACGAGTCTATAGCCGGACTTCCTGTAGACGAGCTGATCGAGAAGGCTGATGGCTTCGCTGGAGTATTTCCTGGTCAGCAAGAATTCTATACGACCGAAACTTGCATATGAGTGTCGCGCCTAATCGCATCTTTGCTGTGACTTTAGAGCACAAGTACGAAATCGTGAAGAGGCTGCAAGAAAGGAAGCACATATGTGGTATGACTGGCGACGGCGTCAATGATGCTCCGGCTCTAAAGAAGGCCGACATTGGGATAGCCGTTGCAGATGCAACCGACGCTGCCAGAAGCGCGTCCGACATTGTCTTAACCGAACCAGGCCTCAGCGTCATAATCAGCGCAGTTCTTACCAGCCGGGCTATCTTCCAGAGAATGAAAAACTACACGGTGAGTGAACTGAACCATACTTTTTTATCAACTTAAATCTGAAAGCCTCGAAGATCATCTAGAATTTTCCATTGTCTTTGCAGATATACGCCGTCTCCATCACAATCCGTATCGTGGTAAGATTTCTGTAGAATCCATTGCTCACTTCGATCTGCTCACTCGATCAATGAATAATTCCTTCCTATGCATCGAACACAGCTCGGCTTCATGCTTATCGCATTGATATGGAGATTCGACTTCGCACCATTCTTGATTCTGATCATCGCTATACTAAACGACGGTAAGATCAGTTTTCATCAGCAATCCTCATTTGTAGAATCATACTCTGACCAGTATCATACCCTTGCTCGACTTTCCGGGATGCCTGCAGGGACCATCATGACAATTTCGAAAGATAGAGTACTGCCGTCGCCAATGCCAGACAGCTGGAAACTAAGGGAGATCTTTGCCACTGGAATAGTCTTAGGAGCATACTTGGCTATAGGGACAGTGTTCTTCTTTTGGACAGTGAAAGAGACTGATTTCTTCCCGGTAGGCCGCCTGTCTTACAAATTTTCCACGAATCAACCCGGATTTATCTCTTCATCCCTCAAAACCAGCAGGGATCTCTTTTGAACTCATAACACCATCTGCAGGACAAATTTGGCGTACGCTCGTTAAGGAACAGTTCAGGGGAGATCATGGCAGCATTGTACCTTCAAGTTAGCATAATTAGCCAAGCTCTCATTTTTGTGACGCGCTCCCGGGGTTGGTCCTACTCCGAACGCCCGGGACTGCTGTTGCTCTGTGCCTTCATCATAGCTCAGCTGGTAAGTGCTCATAGAAAGAGAACTTCTCGACGCATATGGTGCCCCTAAATTGATCAATGATACGATAAAGCTACCTTATTCGTTCCTTTGGTGATAGGTTGCAACCCTCATTGCTGTTTACGCCAACTGGGCTTTCGCAAAGATACAAGGTTGCGGTTGGGGATGGGCTGGCATCATCTGGCTTTACAGCATTGTAACCTACATCCCTCTCGACATCCTCAAGTTCGGCATTCGCTATGTCCTGAGTGGGAAAGCATGGGACAACCTTTTAGAGAACAAGGTACAGTGCTTTTCCAAGCATATCTTACTGTAAAAAAAACTCCTCTATCCAGATCATTACCTAAAGATGGGTAAAACGTCATTTTTTTGTATGAAGACTGCTTTCACGACAAAATCCAACTACGGGAAAGAGGAGAGGGAAGCACAGTGGGCAGCCGCGCAGAGGACATTGCATGGGCTGCAGCCACCCGAAACTGCTAGCCTCTTCCCAGAAAAGAGCAGTTACAGGGAGCTGTCTGAGATTGCCGAGCAAGCTAAACGGCGTGCTGAGGTTGCAAGGTATGTCGACTCCATTGAGCCTATTAAGTTCACTCAATATATACATATGCATAAATGTAAATGTGCACCTCATTGAACTGTGATGCAGACTGAGGGAGCTGAATACACTGAAGGGCCACGTCGAATCAGTTGTGAAGCTGAAGGGATTGGACATCGACACAATTCAACAGCACTACACTGTGTGAGAAAGGAGATGAGATGTAACACCATTACAAGTGGTATATTTGTATGTTTACTAGAAGATTTCTGCATCTATGTATTCATATGCAAGATAAAGATGGTTTTAGAAGCAGTACTATGCTAATTGCGATGGCGAAACAGTTTAATGAGTGTAGGGAATATCACATGCTAAACAAGCAAACAAATTCGGCAGTGCCCGACTCTAACTGTTACTCTTAGATCAGCAACCAATAAATTGGAAGATAATTGTGTCAATTCAAGTCGAAACAATAGATGGATTATAAGTAATCATGGAAGTTCAAGTTAACATACACACAATTAGTGCATCCATTTTTGTACAAGAATGGTATTTAATTAGTGAGGAGGCAACAAATACCAAACTGAAGTGAACAATGGTCGTCAACCAGGCCCGACTTTAGGGATATCGTAGTGCTCGCTCAAATTAGCCAAGTATAGGTTGAACTCTTGAACACGATCGCGGTGAGATTTCTTAGCAGCTTTGGCAATTCTTTGGAGCTCGATTTTCTGGCACTGCTCCAGATAGCGTCTCTCTGCTGGGGTGAGGCGTGTGTCTTCCTCATCTTTCTGCACCTCAGTTCCGTTCGCGTCCAAATTAGCAAGAGCTTCTGCTACTGCATTGTTTGCATCTGTAAAATGAATCAAGAAAATGGGCTCAGGAATAAGGGGAAAATGAATCCTCGAATCTGTATGTGAATCTAACCCGCAAATTCATCATCTCGACCTGCAGCAGATGACAGGAGATTAAGTCCCTTCTTTTTCTTCTTCTGGACATTACCATGTTGAACCTTCAAAGGTTTTCCCTTCAACCTCAGCTTCCCAGCAACTACATTCTCGTAGGCTGACATTCCCTGATGCCACAACAGCTGTGACAGCATTTCAGAAGCTTCTTAAATCCACATTACCTAAATATAGAAAATATTGACTATACAAAAACTAAACATCATAGCGCAACATTACTTTCTTGTTCCATGGAATATACTTGTGTATCAAACATCACAGTGGATAAAATTTTCACACTCGGAGAACTTATCATCTGATGTGTACTCCTAATAGCCAATCTGTGTAAAGATATATATATATATATGTATATTCAGCTGAGTCTTTCACAGGACTCGGGCATATACTGAGACTTTTTTTTCTATGAGAGAATAAACATAGCTAGATGGATAAACCTTTTGATGAAACATCTAAAGAAAAACAGGATACCAATGCAGAAGAACATCTAACGAAGCCATCACGACAAAAACATTAACCAACACATCAGCGACGAAAAGGCTAGGAAAATTACTGACACTTCAAAGGGTCAGTTTTGAAGCTCAGTAGAGCATACCAACATTTCCAACATGCCAAGATACCTCTTACGTGGATATTTTCGTTCATGTGTGTAGACTGGTTACAAGATTTAGAACCATCAGTGAAATCACCTACGATTCAGAGTTTTTTACTATAAGGAGTAGGATGAGATTATATAAAATTTGTATGTAGATTAATAAAAAAATATCATAAAATCGCATCCTATCAAGCATAGTAAACACACCCATAAAGTACTATATTATGCATTTCTAGGTAATTTGCACTTTTCTTTTTTCATGGGTGACTTTTGAAGAGTTTCTGCAAACTTTGGATTTCACTTCTCTGTACATCACTTTATCTACTTCTTCTATCTTCAATCTGTCAACACAGAAACAACTCAACATCTGCTTGCAAAATTGTACACATAGAACAACAAGCACCGCCACTTGTAGTCCATTCATTATCCAAAAATGATTATTCTAAATCATAAACATGAACAAAAAGCAGGAAAAGAATACAATAAAAAGGTACACATTCTCAAACCAAAGGCAGAAATTGGTTAGATGTCTTCCCCAAGTTTCTCACTACATACAGATTCAATAATATCATTCACCTTTCAGACATACTAGCACCCGTTCTGTTCAAGATTATAATACTATAAATTGTGGACAAAACGAAGTCTTCTCCAATATAGCAAACACAAGATGTTCATTTCAGCATCCTTCTATCCTCCATTCAAAGTATAATACAAAAAATAATGCCAGAATGTTCAGCAAAAGGTGTTATTTCGCTCAGACTCGAAACAGAATCAATCAATCCCATAATCATCGACGAGAGAGGAGAAAAACACAACTACCTACCTGAATCTTCGGATCAGACGAATCGTCGATTAGCTATCGCACAATCTGCAGGCACTCGGAGAAAAGATTCGGTGAAAATTTACAGGCAGCTTCTCTCCGGAACGGCAATCCCGACGTTTCTGGAAGCTACTAGCTGTCGCACGCATCAAGCACGTGACCCAGGGAAGTCCTTAAATGTATGGGGCTTCGAGTATTCTAGGCCCAATTATTTCGTCCAGGCCCACATATAAAAGATTTTCAGCGGATCCAGGATCATGGATCATTGGTCCTTGGGGCAAACCTCTCCTTCCATGGGAGCACATCTCCTCGCCAGTAGCAGTTGCAGAGCGACCTACGTTCCTGCTCCAGGTTAACCTCTTTCGCCGATTTCCGATCTTACTATTAGCGGTGAATCTAATCGGTATCGTTTGGCATTTATCATTCATCAATCAGGGAAACAGTGCAAGCACGCTGGGCAATCGGTGGTGAAAACTTCGAATTTGACTCCATCGTCGATATTGTTTTTTTGTAACCTTATTATTATTTTTTAGTCCGAAGCGTTTGTGTTTGCAGAGACCGCTGCCAATTCGGATTCTAACTGTGGGGAAGAAGAGGTCGGCGGGGGTTCAGCTCATAGTTGACGAGTATATTGAGAAGCTTAAGCATTATTGCCCCGTCGTGGATGTTCGAGTGAAGTCTAACCCTAGAAATGCTCGGTGAGCTGTCAATTGCTTTCTGTGTAGATTATCTGAATATTGTAAAATCAAATGCATTATTGATTAGTCATCTTGGTATGCTACATATGATTAGTGGATAAAGAGAAGATTTAATAGACATGGATAAGTGCTGTGGTTTTTAGTTTAGTTTTTCTTAGGTTTGATCCCAAATTACTTTTTCAAGTCCATTTGCTAGTGAGGTGAGAAGCCATGGTTAATTCTACAAAATTTCTTCATAAGAGCCTTTCATTTGCTAATCTTCCATGGACATTTGATTCCCCAGGACACACGGAGGATCGATTCTAACGCAGTCTAGTATTTGTTCATGTTTGTTAGTCATCCACGATTCGTTACATGGACAGGCCTGCTCCCCTCTCTGGCTATGGATATAAATGAAAACACAAACCTGTTGGTGGAAAATGATTTTCGAATAATCCTCAAGTCTGTCTGTGTATTTTTCGAAAGAATGTTTACAGTGTTGCTTGTTTTATTATGTTTACAGTGATGTGAGGGCTCAGATTGATCATGAAGATATGGCTGTAATGGATCTTATCAAATCCAGTGAATGGGTAAGTCTTGATTAATGTGTATTCCGATCATGTGGTTTCCAATATGTGATCATTTACATTCTGAGTAACATACGTTTTGCTGTGCTTTTGTATAGTAATTCTTGACTTCCCGCGGGCAAGTTGTCTATGTATAATATATAACATCAGACTAGAATTAAGTAAGACATCAGAAAACAAATTGAATCACACAATTATTTACTTTTTAAGCTTGGTGTTCTATTAAGGCATCCGACTTTTAAATTCAGGTTGTGATGTTGGATGAGCGCGGACTTGACGTGGGTTCGGAGCAAATAGCTTCCATAATCGCGGATGCTGGAAATTCAGTAATGATTTGAGTATATTTGCATTATCTTCTTCTGGGAACTCCTACCAAATTCTTGAATTATGATGAAAGTGTTTAGGTCTTCAGTTACCTTACTCTAATTCTTGTCTTGGATAAACTTCTTGTTCTCGACAGGGAGCATTGAGCATCACGTTCTGCATTGGTGGACCTTACGGTCACGGAAGACAGCTAAGAGAACGGGCCAATGCATCAATCAAGTTGTCGTCTTTGGTGTTGAACCATGAAATCGCTCTGGTTGTACTAGCCGAGCAGCTGTACCGGTAAGAATTGCACCACTCAACTCATCTCCTTATATTAGCAAAAGTTAGAGTGCTTTCTACTACCCTTAATAGCATATGATTACAGGGCTTGGACCATTCTCAAAGGCCAGAAGTATCATCATAATTAGATATCAATGACACTAATGGTCATAGAAATCGAAATTCGAAAGAACCAAAACTACTAGAAGCCTAGAACTACCGGTCTTAGAACCAATTATTCTTAGATATAAACCTGTGTTTGTTCATATTGATTCTTGTGAAACTCCATTAAAATTATTATGTTGTATTAGAATTTAGAACCATACAAGTCTCCGGACTGTATGAAAATATCTTTAAAGAATGTGTCAAATATCATATCCTCCATTGCCAATGGTGTTACAACAATATCCTCAAAGGGGCTATCCCCAACTTTGACTTTCTCAACTTTCATCAACAACTTTGTCAAAATATAGAGAGAGGGAAAAAAAACAATTAGTCAAAATCAGCAGCAACTTTTGTTAGAGCATACCTTCATCATCATACCCAAATCTTCTTCTATTAGTGCAAGTTAGATCCATGGAACCTTCATCAAGCTAAAGCCTTGACTTTGAGGGGTGACAAATTTGACTTAAGGGGGACATAAGAAGCGCCAAGCAACTTCTTCTCCTTAGGAGAGTCGCCTTTTGTCATTCCAAGAACCTTCCGAACCTCATTCGCAAGCTCGATAACATAGTCATCTTCATGACCTGAATCACACAATCAGTCATTTCCCAATTTCAATAACATTGTCAATTGATGAACATCGTAAATTTCTTAGTGGTAATGCAATAAGCCATTTTACCTATATCGAACATGGCCTTCTCCAACAGGAAAAGATAGTCCCTGTTGTTCCCGCAAGGACCGTAGGCTGTCGCGATTTGCCAGGCCATGTCTTCCAGTGGCGCAGGCCCTAAGTAGTATTTGTTCGATATCTTGTCCTGGGTCGATGTGAACCTAAAGTTTCAAACAAGAAGCTATTAGAAACATTATCCCTAAAGGCCAATTCGGGTAATAAATCGACCCGAATGAAAAACACATGGAAAATACTTACACTATCACATCAGCCAAGAAGGGCACATCAGAATCACCCTCCTGCATAACAAAAAAACAGAGAACCACACAAGTGTGAACGCCATGTTTACAATAATCAGAAAACAATACGTCGCCTGTGCTCGACTTACTCTATAAAACTTTACCAATGTCTTCTTGTCATACTCGCATTCCCTTCTTTCCAGATACTAATAAACACAAAAAGAACCACCATAAGTTCATAAAGTTGTTTTTTTTTTTTTACTAGCAAGAGGCTAATAGGTAGCCTGTTTCGATGATGATCGAATGTTATGCAGTAGTAGTACCTCCATGGCTTCCTTCTCTCTTTCTTCCCCGCCACGCACACAATAAGCAGCACCCCACTGAAAAATAAGAACTCCAATAATTACACAAAAAATTCATCCTCTGAAATGATATTTGCTTGCATCTTGCAAGCAAATTAGGCTAATAAACTCACACAGATAGCTCCTTCACATTTCTCCAGGGTGCAGGTCCTGGCAGGGTGGTCTGGCGTGCCCCTATGATCAATGCACGCTGAAATCACAAACAACAACCGCCATAAATAACGTAATCATTTTTCCCCAAATATTAGGGTTTAGTTGTAAACAATCAATCATGGAACACAAACAAGCAGATTCAAACATAAATCTCCTCCAAACAATCATGAAAACTTCCATACCTAGATCAAATACACGCCTGTAATCCTTGATAAACCCTACAACCTTCTCATCCACTTCAAATCCAGGGTTCCACACCAACGATCCGTATCCAAAAACCCAGAACACCATCTTAGCTTCCTCTCTCCTCAAATCCTGGCCAAAAACCAACCAATTAGACCTAAATCCACAATAATCAATCAAAAACACAATAATACAGAAGAAAAAAACCTAAAAAAACAATAAACTCACAAATTCAGATCAATCGAAATGAATTCTCCGCCGGATTACCCAAGGCAGAATGAGATATCCGGCAAGCAGTTAGCTCAGAGAGAGAGAGAGATTTGAGAGGTTGAATCGGATTGAATATCTCCCCAATTCCCCCTTCCGAATCTGCAATTTCGTCGCGGACCAATTCGGTGGTTTCCGTTGGAGCGAATCGTGGTATTTATAGGAAGGAGGAAACTGAAAAACCGCGTGTACGGGAGAATTGGATTGCGTTAGTTCACACCTTTATTTATTTTATTTTATTTTTATTTTATAGATTATTGTAATGTTTATTGAACTAATCTACACCTAATAATTACAGAACAGAGCGCGGGGGTTAATTAATGCTAGCAATGGACCATTAATTACGTTGCGTCCTCAAGTTACACGCACATGGCAGTTTGAAATTCACCCATGTGCGGGTTCATTGAATCTGGACGTGTTTGTGTGCGTTTATTGTATGTGGTCGTAAACCCGTCTAGGGGGGGACTGGACTGGACCGGGTTTTTAAAGCTTGCGGGCGTTGGCGGCAACTGCCGTTGGATATTGGGGGACCGTTTTAAGTAAGAATTATACAGTTGGGGAGTTGGTTTATTCTTATTGGTGACATTTTATGGGAAATTTAAGGATGTGTTTGTTTGTGCTTTTTAATGTGTTTAGGAAATTTTAGGTTTTATTTTATTTTTAAATGTGAATTGTATTTTGTATGTATTGTTTTAAATGATAATTTTGTATTTTGCATAAAAAGTACTAATTTTTTAAAAATTGTATAGATCTATGTTACTATTATTTCAAAAATTAGATAGATCTATGTCAATGCATTTAATTCACTTATTTAACAATAATGGGTAGGCACAGACAGAGAGAGTTGGCAAATGCATCGAATAGTTGGTCAAATTTTAGGGCCATAGACCATACAACAAAATAATTTATTTCTACCGCTGTCTGGCTGGAATTACGTTGAATTCCTTTTTTCACATTAAAATTTTTCAAAAGTCAATTAATTACATTATTTTAGATTTTTCAAAAAAAAAAAATCGCTACAAATTTCAAAATCATAATAATAATAACAATAATAAATAGTCATATTTCCGGTATCTTGAATTATTTTTTATGTTTACGGTTTTCCTTTGGGGTTGATGTTTATTTAATTTTGATTTTACATTTGATATAATTATGAATAAAATTATACTATTTTTTTTTATAAATATTAAATCAAAATAATATTTAAAGTAAATTAAAATTAAATTAATTTCAAACTTAAACCAAACACAAATCAAATATTTTACTACAATTTCCATAATATATATATATATATATAAAAGTATAATAATAAGACTCCACTTATACAGAAGTTTTATTATTTTTAAAAAAAGTTACAATAGCAAAAAAATAAGTATTTCATGAAATGCTTTATTATAAGTGAAAAGTATATTTATATTTATTGTGATTTTTGCTTTTTTCTTTTTTCTTAAAACAAAAATACTAATAATTAAGTGGCAAAATGTAAAAATATCTATATAAACTGATTCATAATACACCTAATTACATCATCAAACTATCGAGCTTATCTAACCTCTACATGGTGCAAAAACACACACCAAGAACCTCCCAAAGCACGCACAGCTGCGGCGGCGCCACCGTCGACATGCCGGAAAAACAAAAAGGCTCCGAGCCCGGCCCGATTCTCCGTATACAAACATGATGGAACTCATTGTCTCAGCATCTATAACTGCATTCATGCTACGGTTGCTCGTACATCAGCCACCGGTGCTCGATTGCGCCGATGGCGGGTAACTCAACTCCCCCTACACAAGTAGACATTTCGAATAAAATGCAGCGCCGGAAAACTCAAGAAACAAAACGTCCGAGAACGAACGCACTGCATAAAAACACTATTGTCGACAAAATATAATTGTCGACGATCATTTTGGTCCTTTGGGTGAAAGAATAGTAGCATAATCATCTCGTAGCATATACTATGTTACGCTGTAGTCCATGTTCCTATGGTTTTTCTTACTAAATTTTCGAGTGACAACCTATGATAAATAACCATCTTATCTAAAAGTTTAAACTAGTAACAATACAAATTTAAAGCCACGTATAAATCTTACACGTAGACCTGTTAACTAGTTGAACCGAACAAAATTTTAAATGTTCGTCAACATTCGCAAACAAAATTCGTGTTCGTTTGTTATGCTTTCGAGCTCAGCTCATTAAAATTTTTTGTTGTTTGAGCTCGTGTTTGGCTCGTTCGAGCTCGTTTGTCTCATTTTTTTTAAAATTTATATATACATTAAAAAGAAAATTTAAAATTATATTATTTATATATTTTAAATTAATATTTTATTTATTTATAAATTATAATTTTATATGTATATATAATATTTATAATAAATATATTATTTAAACGAACATTCGCAAACAAAGCTCGGGCTCGTTAGTTAACCAAACGAGCCTGTTTATGTTATTCAGCTCGGCTTGTTAACGTTTGCGAACGAGCTTTAACCGAGCCGAGTTCACGACAATTTTTACGATGAGAGGCCGAATACGGCCACAGAAATCCCCCTCTGATATTATATATTATATGATTATCTCACCTAAAAGTATAAACTAGTAAGATCGAATAACTAACCTTAGGAACGAAAGCATCGAACAACATAAAGCATTAAATGAAGACGGTTCGACTTACTTTCGACATAGAGACTTGAGTCGCGCCGGGAGAGGCAGTCGTGAAGCCATTCGCAGGTTCATACACGTTGTCGTCAGCCATTTCCCTAAGCTTGTTTAAGTACGGAAGCACGACTTTCCCAAGATCCGGCCTGTCTTTCCGTCTAAGCTCGGAGCATTTAAGCGCCAATTTAGCCAAGCCTAAGGCCTCTTCTTCGGGCCAATCGGGAACATAAGGATCCAGAATTTTGGTGAAGTTCCCTTGCTCGATTGCTCTCGCGACAACATGGCTTATGCCCATCGGCGGCTTAGCCGTAAGAATCTGCAAGAATATGATCCCTAAGGAATAAACATCGGATTTCACGCCGAGCATCCCGGTCTGTTGATACTCCGGATCGATGTAGCAGAAAGTTCCAGCTGTCGCCGTCAGTAGGTATTGAGTGACATTATCGGCTACGGACGGAGGAACAAGCCTGGCCAAGCCGACATCGCTGATTTTGCTGACGAAGTTCCGGTCGAGCAGAATATTCGCAGGCTTTAAGTCGCGGTGAACCAGTGGCTCGGGTTTGTTCTGATGGAGGAAATGTAGGCCGACGCTAATCTCGGCTGCAATTCGAAACCTGTGCCGCCACGACAGCGGCGGAGTCTTCCCGCGCTGGAATAGACGATCTTCCAAGCTTCCGTTTGATAAATACTCGTAAACTAGGCAACCGTATTCAGGACAGGCTCCTAGAAGTAGAACCATGTTCGGATGCCGCATGCAGCTTAGAATTTCGACCTGCCGTTGAAAAAAGAATATAGCGTAAAATCACCATGAAAGTGGTTATCGAGCTAAGAAATGTATCGTATTGTATACCTCTTGCTGAAATTGCGCCCGACCATGAGTAGCATCAGGCCGGAGGATCTTGACGGCGGCAGGAGTATGGTCCAAATAACACTTGAATACGGGCCCGTAGCCTCCTTCTCCGATCTTTCTAGACGGCGCAAAGTATTCCGTGGCGACTTCAATCTCCTCGATTGTGTATTTCCGGTACCTGATATCCGTCTGCGTTAGAGAGCTTAGCATCGTATTATTCTCTTCGGCTTCTCGTAAGGCTTTCTTCTCTGCATTTATTCTCTTTTCGGCTTCCAGAGCTGCCAGCCGTTGAGCTGCTTCGGCGTGCTGGAGTGCAGCCTCAGTCGTCGCCATTTTTTTTCCTGGCACAGCCATGGCTGCTTCTTCTGCTAATTGAGCTTCTTCTACCTTCCTTTCTTCTTCGATCTTCCATTTCTGGAGCGCCGTTGCCTGTAACATCCGAAAAAAGGTCATGAAAAGGCACATAGATTTGATGTTCGAGCAAGGTGAAGTTTCTCCTGCCTTGTCCCTGGCCGAGAGCTCTTCCATGCACGCAGTACTGTACATATCCATTGTTTGCTTTAGTTCCTGTTTTAGTCTTCTCATTTCTGCTTCGACTTCGTCCTGCAATCGAAAGAATACTGTTAATATGCATGGTAATGGTACTAAAGGGTTTTGATGTATGCGGCCTTAATGCAACAGTCCTGACCGTTGTTGATCCCAACAAGGTATGATCATTCTCGAGAGAAACAGAGAGTTCGACTGGGAATCCTGCGTCTATAGATTTCTGCCCTACCTCCTCAGATTTGTGACCATTCTGCCATGAATCCATGCTTTGGTAATCCATATCAGAGATTCCAGAAAGCCGAGGAGGAGTAACACCGCTCTCGAAACTCTCATATGCTGAATACATCTCAACGCTTCTCCTCCCCGTGTTGGCAAAGGATCCTTCTGTTTCTTGTTCCGAGATTTCATATGGTCTTTCATTAGGGAACCTTTGGTCAGCAAGTGGGGACCTGTTTATTTTGGTAGAAGGTGAGGGCAGTTGAACGACATCGAATAGTCTTATTCTTCGTACTAAAAAGTGTGATGCTTTGCTGCTTCATAGAACTTACTTGTTGTAGCCTGCATCGCTATTTCCCGAGAGTGGCGATAACTCTGATCCCGGCCTAAAATTTCCTGAGAATGAACCTGCGTATAATCATCGAAGATGGTCTTGTAATTAGGGGACTTGGAAAATTTACAAAGAAGATATAGAACAGCAACTGACTTTTGGAATTAGTGCTGCACGGCATTGCTGGATCGGGTCCGTTGACTCTATTGTTGGCTAGACTCATGAGCTTGCCGCGAAGTGGGCTAATGATGGATGGAGCAGGACGACAAGCAGACCGTGTAGATGAGATCTTTCCTTTGTGGATGAGATATACGGTGCAATAATCGGGTAAACCTTTTAACACAGTCCCGGGAATGTCTTTAACTCTAAATCTGTTTATATGAATGCTAACTTAATTTAAATGTTGTGATAAAATAACTTTTAGCTAATCCAAAATGCAGCATTAGATGAGAAACTCCGCTGGAAGCGACGTGCAAGATAAGAACGCAAAGGAAATAACATTATAGGTTACCTGAAGAAGCTGGCTTTTGATGCAGCACCAACAACCATTACTTCAATGGAAGACTGTTTTGCGAATTCAATGAGAGCTCTTGCTACATCCGTCTCATCGAGAACAATTTCGTGGCATTGTATCTAAGGAAACAAAAATAAGGAGTGAGTTAAGGCATTGACAGTGCTGCAGTGTTTCATTTTCATTCCACACCAAAGATAAGAGTTCTCGAGCATTTCTAGTGTATATGATGATTACGGAATAATATATGAATCTCTTGATACCCACCTCTTTGCGTGTACAGAAGACACGGAAAGGCCGGAAGAGATCCTTCAAATCCGCATCATTTTGAATTTGCTCATCGGGAACTTGGTGAAACCCTGTGTGAAGGAACAAAATCAAATACATTGTTAGCTGAGTAAAGTTTAGGGGATTGGCTACTTAGTTCAAGCTAATGAAGACAGCCATCAATTCTACAAACTAAATTCATTAATCGAAATTATACGGCGTCAAACACTAGATGGAGCAACAGAAAAGCATGTTATACGATTATTTCATATGCACCACGGAACAGGAAGGGAAAACATTCCAAATTGTGTCAATTATCTAGGGGAGGCCAAGTTATTCCATGGAAAATAGGGCAGAAATCAGGAAATGTAGCATTCGAAAATTCGCAAAAAAGAATTGGGATAGATTAATACTGTGGGAATGGTTTGATGGCTTCATTCGAACATGTACCAAAACAATTGTCTGGCCCCTGCCAAGAACATTATCAACAGCCCATTTGAGGGCACCTTGGCAGCCCTTATCCCTGTCTATTGCCACAGCAACCAATTTCTGCATCGATTGCATCCCATTTGTAGGCCACATTCCTCCTCTTTTCAACTCCCTCTATAAATAAATAATTAAATCAATAAATAACTTCAACAATCCTGCTCCTTTCTTGATGATCTAGAAGTTCTTGAGGGATTGGAACCATTTGGTCTGGGACAAAAACCTCTAGATGCTTTCACCTAACAATAATTGTATATTCTTTCCGAATTCACATGAAAATAAAATTCTAGATAATTCAAGGAATCTCTCTTCCCCCTTTTTTTTTTTTTTTTTCTGCACATAGATGAGGAAAAAGGGATTCATCTTTGGCCCTCCCAGTTTTGTAGGTAGAGATTTTCCTGGTCATTGCTGCCTGCCATTAAGACAAATGTCAACAATAGTAAGGTATCAATCAAGACAAATGGATGGTGATTTAGATTTCAGCATCCAATACTTTTCATAATTATGACAATATTTTACACTTCAAGATTCTTTCCCATATTTAGGATCCTATGGAAGAATTTGTCCACATTTCTAATCCTTTTCAAATCGATGAATTAGATCAAACCACATTATTGATCTAAATAAGAAGGTTGAACAATTCACCTAAAATCTTGTCTATCACAGAGGACAATCTTTCCACCCTATCCACATTTCTAATCCTTTTTCAAATAAATAAATTAGATCAAACCACATTCTAAATCTGAAATAAGAACAAGGTTAAACAATTCACCTAAAATCTTGTTGATCACAGAGCACAATCTTTCCACCCTTCTGGCACAGCCCCTGTTCTCCTACATCATCCACCATTTTCCCATAGCTATACTTCAATGGCATCTTCCCCAATACCCTATGAAACTCTCTGATACATTGCCCTCTCCTCTTCCTGTGTTCTCCATATCTACTGCTCAAACCTGCCTCCTTCACTCCCTCCGACGATACGCCGTCGTTTCTAGCATCGCCGTAATCCCTAACTCCGCCGCCGCCCTTCACTCCTACCATCAATGGTCCTGATTGTGTTTCCTCCGCCACAATGAAATTCATCAGAATATCTTCGCAATTTTTCGCGTCGTCCACGATTTTCCTCGCCATGGAGTACTGCTCGTCGCACGAGTAGTTCACGAGGTACTTCCTGTTTAGAATCATGAACTTGGTGAGGATGATGGAATACTTCTGCTTCTCCATGGTGTAAATCCAGGTTTTCGATGCGATGTCGTACGCGTGCGACCTCGCGAAGAATCCGATTACCCGATCCGGATCGGATCTCCAGAGAGTGAAGGCGAAGGAGACGGAGCTCGGGTCGGGTTCGATGTCGTCGTCGCAAATGAGAACTGCTTTAGTCCGGATAGTATTCCAGGGGTAAAACCTGTGATTCAAGCTGGCCGACGGCGCGCGGAGGACGGCGGCGGAGAGGTTCTTTGTGAGGTCGGAGAGCACTTGGTGTGACGTGGAAGGGTTGCACCAGAGGAGGATCACCGCGGAAACTGACGGTGAAGTCGAATACGCGGCGGCGATGGAGTGAATCAGCGGGATCCGGTGCTCCGAGTAGCCGCTGATTATCACCGTCATCTGGTCGGAGCGGAGGGTCGTCGGCGCCGGCTGGCTCCGGCATGCCTTGCCGGCGACTACTCTGGATGAACTGACGACAAGAACCGTACGGAACATAAAGAGAAGAGCTACGATGAGGGCATAACACGCCATTTTCGTCGATTCAGCCATGAACACTACGCATCACGTCGATTGCTGCAGAATTTGTGGAAGACGACGGATCGTCAAAGCTCTTTCAACGATGAACTGGTTTGATGGGCCAGCCTATGGAAAAAAATTAAGGCCCAATTATTTTCGATTTTAGCCCAACTAAAATTTTATAGTGAGAAATAATGGAATATATTAATATAAAAAAATAAAAAATAAAATAACAAATACATCAATATTTAATTAGAATTTTTGTTTATATAATATTTTCATACGATATTTTATGAAAAAATATAATATATTATTATTGAAAAATAATATTTATTTTAATTTGAAATACTAAAAATACAAATACATAATAGTTGAACAATAAAAAAGCAAAGAGATATCTCATTGTCAAACCGATAAAACAAGTATGATTATTGTTTTGATATTTCGATATTCAATATACTAATATAAAAATAATAATAATATTTTGTATTTAATTATTAATTTTCTATAAATACATAAATTAGGTATTATTTATAATTATATGTATATGTTTTACTTTTAGGGTCTTTCTTTGTAAGATTTTGCAAAAAAATCTTATTATTCATCCTATTTTTTTTTCCTAAAAATATCAAATCGAACACCTATTTTTCATTTTTTATATTATACTAAAAATCAATTTTACATTCAAAACATCACATCAGCACCTATTTATATCACATCATACAACTATTCAAATTCAAAATTTTTACTATTTAAATCCCAACTCAAAATCCAAACCCCCAAACAAACACACCCTAAGGTATGTTATTGATGTTCTGGATTTTCTAACACTGTTTTCATCTTTCTTTACCATTTAAGTATCGTCTTGGTCTTTTTACAATCCTGATTTCAATCTCCTCCCTCCGGAGCCGAAAATGGCAATTGAGGATTTTCATTGCCGCCATAGCACCAACTCTGTTAGCTTGTTGAAATATTTAGCCTAAAAATTTGTTTAATTTATTTCCGAACGAAATTTGTTGAA
Organism: Andrographis paniculata; assembly: GCF_009805555.1. Lineage (NCBI taxonomy): Eukaryota > Viridiplantae > Streptophyta > Magnoliopsida > Lamiales > Acanthaceae > Andrographis > Andrographis paniculata. Next base: position 4,280,540 of record NW_026137589.1, read on the forward strand.
TTTAACTTCATCGTCTTACCGATTAAATTCGCAACAAAAACATTACACGATAGACAAATAACATAACAAACACATTCAAACATGAGGTAAATACATAAAGGATCAAACTACGGCCAAATATCCGAGACATCGCCAACTCCGTCGATGACATTGTTCACATTTCCAAGTCCGTAAGCCGGATCAGAGATATCTCCACGCGTAGACACGGCGCCGATGGCGTTCATTTCGTGATTCATGTACGTTTGGGGAGCGTTTGGATAGTTCTGAATAAGATGGCTTAAACCGGAGGTGAACGAGCCGCGGATAACCATATCTTCGGCTAGTTTCACCTAAAATTTATGAAGCTGTTAGTACAATTTGAACTGCAGCTGCTGTGCTGAATTTAAAATTTAAGTAGAATATTGACAATATAATATATAACAAAAGATGACACATTATCAATATTAATACTCCCTCCCTCCGTCCCATTGAAAGATTGTCAATTTTTCATTTTCGTTCGTTCCAAAAACAAAATTATCATTTCTTAATTCAGTAATTGTACTACTTACCTAACATAATAAATATTTTTCAAACATACACTATATTACACAAATGTCATTATTTATATATTACACAATACTAATAGAAGTATTTTTGTCTTTTTACACTGCAGCTCAATATAATACTAATATTAAAAGATCTACGTAAAAAAGATAAACTGTAACCTTTCTACGGCATCGAGGGAGTAAAATATAAATGAAGCAAATATGGCTTAGGTTACCTTAGCTCTTAGCGCTTCCACGTCTGATTTAAGTACTCGATGATTGGTCGTCGCCTCTTTGAACTGATGAGATGCGTCGCCAAGTTGTTTAAACAACGACGCGTTCTCTCCTCGTAGTTGCTCGACCTAAACTCATAATGTAGGTATATCGTTAATCGAATTTAATCAAATCATCGAATCATTCGAATTCGATGTCTAGCAACATCCATACCTGATGTTCGAGTTCCTCCAAATGCGCTTGCTTCCGTTTTCTCGAGCGCCGAGCAGACTCCCGGTTAGAAGACATCCTAAAAAACCACGCATACACACGATGTCACTCTTCGAGACCTCGAAAATCATTACAAGTGATATACACAAACCTTTTAGCGCGCTTTGTCTCGATCGGATTAGAGCTTTCCTCATCCGACTGCTCGCTGCTACCGCCGCCTCCTTTCTCTTTCTTCGTCGGATTCTTGCCCGAATCAGAGCTGTCGACTAGAAAACAGAGGAACACGACAAGCGTAAAAGAATCGAACTAAAAGATCAGCAAGAACTACATCTTCGAAACATAGACTCACCGCAAATCAAAGATTGCGAGTCGAAAGATGCTGAAACCTTCGAGTAATTTGAGTCGAGATTCGGCGACCAAAACGCCGCGTTCTCGTCTGAGAAAATACTACTCGAAAAGTCATTCAAAACCTGCAATTCCACAGCAAAGAATAAGCCAAGTTCACTTATATATATATATATATATATTTGTTCTTGATTTCTACATCTCTTCGAAAACTCGTCGCCTACTCGAATGGATAAAAGAGTCGATACACATCCGTTCGATTGTACTCGATTCGAATCGATCTATGGTTCTTTTCAATTGTGAGAATCTGATGTGTTCTGCAACTTTCTGTGGTGTAGATTTCTTGCTTTTCCAATTGCAATAAAGCTAAGTCTTTTTTTTCGTCGATTAAAAAGAGAACGTTTACATACATATATATATATATACACTTAGGGAATATTCGAATATCCTCTTATCCATCTTGCATGGATGGATAACAAATTTTTTCCAACGATATTCGATCAAGTTGCGCGGAAACCATCGATATCACAATTGAACTAATACACACTTCGAAACACAAAATCGCGCGAAATTTACCGTAGTTTTGGAGGCAAAATGCGCATTTTTGTTAGCCGCAAAGATTTGATCGTCGGGTTTTTGAAGAAGTCTTTTATCGTCGTCTTCCTCGGGGGCGAAGAGCTCATCCATTGCTAACTGTGAGAAGCTTTTCTTCATGTCTCTGCAACCAAAGAGAGATTTGTTCTTGAAAGTTAGCTTCTTGTCATCCATTTTTTTTTTTTTTTTTTCACTTATCTTCTTCCTTAGCTATGAAGAATGTAGAGAGAGAGAGAGGGGGAGAGAGAGAGGAGGAAATGGAGATGATTATATAATGAGAAGCCGACGTAAAAAGACTTGATTTTTGGGTGAATTCCATTGAAGAATCCAAAGTAGCTTTTCTCATGAAAGCAAAGGAAAAAAAAAAAAAAAAGGGTATGAACCACTGCATGAAGGTTCCTGGCGTGGTGAAATTACTGTTTTGTCCTTTTTATCTCAAGTTTAATTCTTTGTCAGGATAATCATTTTCAAAAGCTATTTTAGTAGATGATCAAAGACAAGTTCTTGGGATCTTTCTACAGAGATTGTTAATTAACCTTAAAGAAACCTGTAAGTAGAGCTGCAAATAAAGTTGGTGATTCAACTTACTAGGAATACATAAATACACGTCGATCAAATCCTGCTTGAAAAAGACACTCTGCTTGTCCTAGCTATGACAAATCTTCTCGCCTTTTCTATGGCGTCTAAGGCGGCCATAAAGCCGAACAAGTTTGAGTATTTATTGTTCGAACTCGACTCGATTTGTTTAAAATTTGAATTAAAATGATAATTTGAGTTCGATTTGTTAGATTCGTATTCAAGTTCGAGTTCAGCTTTCCCAAAGTTTGAACTTGGGCTTAAGTTCAAACTTCACATATATTATATACTCCATCCGTCTCAAACATCATACAACATATGAATTCGATACGAGAATTTAGGTAGGTACTATTAAGTAGAATAATTTAAAATAGTTTGAAGATTAGATGATATGATTGGAAAGAAAAATGTATATATATATTTTTTTCATTTGAGTGATACGATAAGATAAAGTAAACTATATATTTATATATTTATGAAAACATAATTAATTATTTTTAAATTTGAAAATATTGCAATGAGTTTGAGATAAATAAAAAAGAAATATTGCATGGTGTTTGGAACCGAAGGAGTACAATTTTTAGTATTCTCGTCGTCCCTTGAGTAGATATCCGTTTGTCTTTTGTAGACAGTTTAAAATATATTAGTATTATATTGATGTATAAGTATAAATACAGTAGAAATGATTGAAATAATTTTGTATTATATGATATAAAGCTAATGACATTTTGTATGATATATCGTAAGCTGTAATGATACTTAACAATTAGGGTTTATGTAGATAGTATATTTACTTAAAAATAAATAAATAAATACTTTGTTACCAAACGTACCTATGAAATGGATCAAAATAAAAAAATGTATAATTTGTTAAGGGACAAATAGAGTATATAAATTTATTCACAATAAAGCTGTTAAATGAGTCAAAAGTTTTTAAAAATAATTTAATGTAAAAATTATTTTGCTTAAAATTTTGAATTTATTTAATTATAATTTAAAATAATAAATTTATGAAAAATAATATTTCCCCGTCTTCCTTTAATTTTAATTTATATATTTTTTCATTTTCATCATTCCTATCTTAATATATGTATACTTGTTAATATATATATATATTTTATTATAACACTATTTTACATATCTCTACTTACTAGTATTAATTACTATTATTTTTTTATAAAAAAATAAAGATAAAAATTTTCTTATACTATTTTAACTATCAATTTTAATTAAAATGCCAAAATAAATGAATATTTTAAGAACAACTAAAGAAGTATATTTTTATTTAAAATGGACCTGAGTATTAATATTTTTATTTGAATTATGGAGTAAAACATTTCTTAATTAGTCCAATTCCGTTCCCGAGACGAGTTCTTTATCCAACGAGGGTCAAAATCAGTGCCATAAGGTGGGGCCAAGACCAAATCTTTATCCGAAAAAGGTCAATTCACTCTTACAAGAAAAGAGCATGGAGAGTCGAAGGATGGCCGAATTCCGGAAGCAGATAGGAATCCCAAGGCGGAATAAAGCAAACGATCGGGAGCAGATTCTCTGGACGTTCCTCGAATAAAGTCATTATCAGTACTCCTCCATTCGCAATAATCGCCTCAATCCTCTCGATTTTCGTTCCCGAGCTGCAATTGGAAGAAGCGATGGGAACTGAGGTGCCGATCGAGCGACCTTTGGTGTTTGCGTATTACGTCACAGGCCATGGCTTCGGCCACGCCACTCGCGTTGTTGAGGTCAGTTCTCTGCTCCGAATACTGTTCTACGGACTTTTATTTGTCGAATTTGTCTCGATTGTTGTGATGATTGACCTAATTGAATTCCATTGGCGGCGGTTAGGTCGCCAGGCATCTCATTCTCGCCGGACACGATGTCCACGTCGTCACCGGCGCGCCGGATTATGTCTTCACCTCTGAAATAAAGTCTCCTCGGCTTTTTCTCCGGAAAGTGCTGTTGGATTGCGGAGCAGTTCAGGCAGACGCCTTGACTGTCGATCGTCTTGCTTCACTGGAGAAGGTAACCTGCTATACATACATACATATATATATATATGTGTGTGTGTAGGAGAGCTGAATTTCTGTATTTCTGTTCTATGATTGTTCAGTATTCTGAAACGGCGGTTGCTCCTCGGGACACCATTTTGAAGACTGAAGTGGAATGGTTGAAGTCCATCAATGCAGACTTAGTGGTAAAAATTACTCTACTTTGTCAAGCTGATGCCAAAATTCTTGAACAGTTATGTAATTAGCTATGTTTGTATATAAATATATAGATATGGATATGTTAAAAGAGGTGTTAAAATGGTGTGGAACAAGGAGAGAATAGCTTAATCGAATACGTCGTCCAATAGTATGCATCTTTCTTTAATGATCTCTAGTCTTCTTGTTATTCGGAAATTTTGTTGAACTATAGGTATCAGATGTGGTTCCGGTGGCTTGTCGAGCAGCAGCCGATGCTGGGATACGCTCTGTTTGTGTCACCAATTTTAGGTGCTCTCTATAGCTCTTGGTTGTGTGTTTGTGTTTTGTATGTCACTGCATTTCCAGCAATTTTTTCTTTCCTGGTGTATGTTTTTAGTATTAATACAAGTTTATCACTGTTTCGAATTCTATGGCAGTTGGGACTTCATCTATGCAGAATATGTAATGGCTGCTGGCCACCATCATCGATCCATAGTTTGGCAGGTTGTTGCAGCAAAATTGGTTGCAATTGAATTATGGGCTATAAATGTTCGAAAAGCAAATTTCAATTGCGATAATGCTTAACTATGATTTACTAATTAACCTTTCCTCTATTCTTGGATGGTGCAGATTGCCGAGGATTATTCGCACTGTGAATTTCTTATCCGCCTCCCAGGATACTGCCCGAGTAAACGATCAATAAACGCAGCAATTTTATGTTCTTTGTTCTACCAAATGAACGTTGAATGGCATTAGCTTTTTCGTGATGCATTTTTAACCATTTGTGCTGCTGCAGTGCCTGCATTCCGTGATGCAATTGACGTGCCGTTGGTGGTTAGGAGATTGCATATGTCGCGTGAAGAGGTACATGGACAATGGCGAGACTCACTTTCCACGTTTCGATGATATTATTATTGGTGGATTTTTACCATTTCACTGGAGTCGTTAACTTTCTTGCTAATTACATTCCAGGTGAGAAGAGAGCTAGGAATTGGGGAGGATGTCAAAATTGTTATCCTCAACTTCGGCGGACAGGTAAATAACTTTTCGAAAATATGTTTCATGGTTTGAGGATAAGATTTTGCTACAGATTCATTTTTGGCTGAAAAATCAGACTTTGATTGGGCTTGCAGTCCTTTCTTTACAATTCTGATATTTGCTGCTCCGGGATTTAGTTTGATTTCGATTGTGTTGACAAATTTAACATGAAATATTTTATTGACAGCCTTCCGGCTGGACTTTAAAGAAGGAGTACCTGCCAGATGGTTGGCTTTGTTTGGTAAGTTATCCGAACTATTGTTGTTTCATATTTAGGCGTTTCTTGAAGTAAATATGTACCTTGCAAGGGTTTAAAATGGCAATCGAATATGGTTTTAGGTTTGTGGTGCATCAGAAAGTATGGATGTTCCTACAAATTTCGTAAAACTGGCAAAGGATACGTACACTCCTGATGTCATAGCTGCATCCGACTGCATGCTAGGTTAGTCGTAACTCTTTTGGATAGATTATGTGTTCTTGCCATATGAAGCATAATGGATGCCTTCAATTCTTTTGAAATCTCAGGAAAAATTGGGTATGGAACTGTTAGCGAGGCCTTGGCATTCAAGATACCGTTTGTTTTTGTTCGAAGGGACTACTTCAATGAAGAACCTTTTTTGAGGAATATGCTTGAGGTGAACTTTAATTGCGATATCAAATATCAAAATATTCTGTTTGGGTAAAAGGAGTTGATGAAATTGATTTCACGTTTTCAGTCTTATCAAGCTGGTGTTGAGATGATACGAAGAGATTTACTTACCGGACACTGGAAACCATACCTGGAACGTGCAATTAGCTTAAAACCGTGCTATGAAGGTGGCATAAATGGTGGAGAGGTATGCTTATCTTTGATTTATACGTTTGAATGTATTGTTGTATATGTGTCCGATTAGTTGTTTTTGATTCATTGTGCACTTGCAGGTTGCTGCTCGTATATTGCAGGATACCGCCTTTGGGAAAAATTGCACGTCTGATAAGGTGAGACTAAGTAACGATGACAATAGTTAAGGAATTCGGAGCATCACTAATCAGAACTACAGAGTGAAAAGTGATCGGTTTTTTAGACCATCTAAGTTTTTTTTAAGTGTTTATTTCTTGTAATGCAGCATAGTGGCGCTAGGAGATTGCGTGATGCTATTGTTCTTGGGTACGAATTGCAAAGGGTTCCGGGAAGAGATCTCAGCATCCCCGACTGGTATGCGAATGCAGAAAATGAACTTGGTCTCCGTACGGGATCTCCAACTGCTGAAATGAATTGTGTTAGCTTCTTCATGGATGCGTGAGTGAATTCTTTCAATCATGTTCTTCACTATCGACTACCAAGTGATTGTCGAATGCTTTTTAAACTTACCACTACCATATGCAATATTCAATAGATTGCCGGAGGACTTTGAAATTCTTCATGGAGACCTTTTAGGTCTTCCGGATACCATTAATTTCTTGAAGAGCCTTTCAGAACTTGGCGCTGCTCTTAATTCTGAAAATAGCAGTGAGAAGCGCCGAATGAGGGAGCAAAAGGCTGCAGCTAGTCTGTTTAACTGGGAGGTGTGTTTTTCTATTCTTTTGTACGTTGTTTAATCGTATTGTTGATCTAATATGATTAAAGCTTTGTTTTTTCAATCGTGAGCAATGAATTACTATTTATTGTTTTTGATGCCCTCACTGCATTTCGAAAATATAGCCTGTGCAATAAGAACAGATAGAGTTTAGCAAGCTTTTCTTTTGTTTAATGGTGGAAAACTTTTGTAGGAAGACATATTTGTTGCAAGAGCGCCTGGACGATTGGATGTCATGGGTGGAATTGCCGATTACTCTGGAAGCCTTGTGCTGCAGGTAATGCGCACGCATTTGAACTTTCGAAAACTACGCCCCTTTCCGAATTCATTCATTCTCTGTAATGATTTTTTAGCATATGGATTCGATATTTTCTTATAGCATTGTTATAAAAATATGTACAGTTGCCTACGAGAGAAGCTTGCCATGTCGCGGTGCAAAAGATCCATCCGTCGAAACAGAGACTGTGGAAGCACGCACAGGCTCGGCTAAATGCTAAAGGACAAGGACAAACACCTGTTCTGCAAATTGTATGTGATCGTTTCTAGTTAAACAGTTTTGCCGAAAAAGCGCACAGCTTAGATCCCTTTGGCTTATATATTCTTTCAGGTATCTTATGGATCCGAATTAAGCAATCGAGGGCCAACCTTCGATATGAATCTTTCCGATTTCTTGGATGGAGATCAGCCAATGTCTTATGAAAATGCTAGGAGTTACTTCGCTCGGGATCCATCGCAAAAGTTTGAGCTCCTTTTTTTCTTTTTTTGGCTTCTAAATAATCTTTTCTATCGGACACTAATTTGATTCTTGTCGTAGATGGGCAGCGTACGTTGCAGGAACCATTCTAGTCCTGATGAAAGAACTCGGCATTCGCTTCAATCACAGTATTAGTGTGCTGGTACAAGTCTTCGATTCTTAATGAATACTGTTTTTCGTGAAGATTCTATGTCTCTTAGTTTTCCTTATCCTGAAAAATCTGTAGGTTTCGTCAGCCGTCCCTGAAGGCAAAGGCGTCTCGTCTTCTGCCGCTGTGGAAGTTGCTACCATGTCTGGCATTGCTGCTGCTCACGGTGCGTGCGCGCTTTTTTTTTTAAAATATTTTGATTTCATAGTTTCTTGTTAGAGCGCTGTGTAGTGTAACTTTGCTCGGTATGTCCTTTTCAGGATTAAATATCAATCCTCGAGATCTTGCGCTGCTGTGTCAAATGGTAGCCATATGAACATTTTTGCGCGCTTCTTCTTTCTTTCTTTTGTTATGCTTGATCGAATTGCCATTTCTTTAAGGTGGAGAATCATGTAGTCGGAGCTCCATGTGGCGTCATGGATCAGATGACTTCTGCGTGCGGCGAAGCTAACAAACTTCTTGCGATGATCTGCCAGGTAATTCACTCGAGTAATGAAATGTACATGCAAATTTCTCAACCGTAAACTGTTTTCATACCGGTTTGTTGTTCCACATAGCCTGCTGAGGTATTAGGCCTCGTCGATATTCCAAATCACATTAGAGTTTGGGGAATCGACTCTGGAATCCGTCACAGGTAAAAAATAAAATCATGTCCTGTGGTAACGCCATTTCTACCTGCTCGATGAGAAAAAACTTGTACTAAAACAATAGATCGCCTCACAGTATAGGTGGAGCTGATTACGGATCTGTAAGGATCGGGGCATTCATGGGTCGAAAAGTCATAAAGTCTATAGCTTCAGCATTGCTATCGCAGTCTTCGGACGATCTTGAAGAGGACGGAGTCGAACTTCTTGAGAACGAGGCTAATTTAGACTATCTATGCAATTTGTCGCCGCACAGGTAATCCGTTATTTGTCATTCGATCTCTTTGATCCGCTATTCTAAACCTCTTCGGTGATTCTTTCGATCTTTTGATGTCAGATACGAAGCTCTCTATGTTAAGCAGCTTCCGGAAACTGCGCTCGGCGAGGCATTCTTGGAGAAATACTCGGACCACAACGATTCGGTCACTGTCATAGATAAGAAGAGGAAGTATGCGCTAAGAGCAGCCACCGGACATCCGATATACGAGAATTTTCGAGTCAAGGTCAGGAACATCATAATTGTATGAATTTGTCTTACCGAAGTTTTCGCTGAATGACCCGTGATTTTTCTAGGCTTTCAAAGCGCTGCTGACATCTGCATCGTCGGATTATCAGTTAACCGCCCTCGGAGAGTTGATGTACCAGGTATTCGCAATGTGCTATTTCTCATAGACAATCGAATTCGGCACAATACATTATTGTGGTGATTATAAATTAAGCACAATACGGATATCACACGAAATAAGGACAAATTACACACGACATAAAGATATATTCTATAAGCATGTTTTATATGTGCTGACTGGATCAAATCGACGATATTGATTTGTCTCAATCAACATTGTAATAATCTTCTTTCTCTAAATATTCGAGCTCTTCTTGCAGTGTCACTACAGTTACGGCGCCTGTGGGCTCGGCTCAGACGGAACGGACAGGCTCGTCCAGCTCGTACAAGAAATGCAGCACAATAAGTTGTCGAGGGCCTCCGAAGGAACTCTGTATGGCGCAAAGATCACCGGCGGAGGATCCGGTGGAACTGTCTGCGTCATTGGCCGGAACTGCTTGCGTAGCAGCGAGCAAATTCTTCAGGTAACGGAATAATTTGCGCGGTTCAACTGTAATTCAGATTCGACTGTGTCGGGAATTAACTTGACGCCATACTGAATATTTCCCTGCAGATTCAGCAACGGTACCGAGCAGCCACCGGCTACCTCCCGATCATTTTCGAGGGATCGTCTCCCGGCGCCGGCAAGTTTGGCTATCTCCGAATCCGACGACTAGCTAAGAACTTGAATTGAGCTAAACATTCAATATTTAAAGTCGAGATGTTTAAGATTAAAATCTCGATCGATGTTCGTTCGTTAAAAGTTACAAATCGAAAATGTTATTTGATGGTATTGTAAGGAACCCAACTCAACAAATTTACTGTGTAGCTTTCGTAAGCATATAAATAATTTTTTTTTACTACTTGGACTATTAAAAAAAAGAAAAAAAATTCACAAATTATCTCATTATTCATTATTTTAATATTAAAATCAGAATTTTTTCAAAATTATAAAAAGACAAACAGATTATTTTTGGCATTATTTATTAATAATAATTTTTATTTATTTACAAAAATTTCAATTTGAAAACAATAAATACTCATTTAATAATTATAAAAGAAGCTACCAAAAAGCGCTTTACAGCTCAACGGCCACCAGTCCACCACGTAGCATACCTATTCATACGCCACGTGTCAAAATCCCAACTGTTCATAACGACCTACTGAACTTTCCTCAACGCCATTGTAAGAAAATCAAAAGCCATGCTAATAAATTTCACGTCGGCTTCTCGTCCCGTAGTAAATCCTCTCTTCTCCGCAGCCCGTCTCGAATCTTCTATCTGCTTCAAAATGCAATTCTCCAACGCCGCCAGAGCGTCGCAGACAGTGCAGCACGTGCCGAGCTTGTCGGCGCCGGAAATGGAGCGTGTCTGGCAGCAGACAGCCGCGCGATACTCTCTCGGGCAATCCCCTCACCGCCGCGGCAAAGGATCCTCCATCGTCTGGTTCAGAAACGACCTTAGGGTTTTCGACAACGAGGTTTTGTTCAAGGCGTGGGTTTCCTCCGAGGCTGTCCTTCCCGTCTACTGCATCGATCCGAGAATGTTCGGAACCACTCATTATTTCGGCTTCCCCAAAACCGGTGGTGAGCAATTCCTTACAACAATGTGTTCTAAATTTAGGAATCGATTTTAATTTTGATTTTCCCCCAATTTTTGGCAGGTCTAAGAGCACAATTTGTGATGGAATGTTTAGCGGATTTAAAATTAGGGCTAACGAAGAAAGGTCTGAATCTTCTAATTCGTCAAGGGAATCCCGAGGATGTTCTTCCAGCTCTCGCAAAAGAGTTCGGAGCCCACACTGTTAGAACAATTTTCGATTTCGATTCTTGCCAGAATCAGACAAGTAATTAACTGAAAGTCGTCGTGTTTGCATGTCAGGTTTACGCGCAGAAAGAAACCTGCAGCGAGGAGGTCAAAGTCGAGAGATTAGTTTCTAGAAACTTGCAGAAGCTTCCTAACGATGGCGGAAAATTGAAATTGGAGTTGATTTGGGGATGTAGTCTTTACCATATCGATGATCTTCCATTCAGCTGTCAATCCTTACCCGATGTCTACACTCAGTTCCGGAAGGTCCTCTGTTCTTCCTTCATCGTATCTATTCATAACAAGCTTTCCTTAATCTCTTCAGACACACACATATATATATAGACACACTGCTTCTAATGATTAGAACAACAGTCTGTCGAGTCGAAGGCTGCAATAAGGAGTTGCATCAAGCTCCCAGAATCGCTCGGCCCTGCTCCAAATGTTCGAGACTGGGGAAACATTCCGGAGGTTTCCGCGCTGGGGCTTTCACCGCAGAAGGCAACGCTCTTATTTGTATCTAATCGTAAGTATAATCGAGCGTGCCGCGCATTAATTAAACGCGACTTTTTGTGCATCTACGCAGGTCGAAAAAGGAATGGCATTCGTCGGGGGCGAAACCGGAGCTCTAAGTCGCGTGCACGAGTATTTCTGGAAAAAGGCGAGCGAGGCATTTTATGTGGTTCGATTGATCTTCGAATGAGCTTAATTTCAATCTATTTTTTTTTTTAGGATCTCTTGAGGAAATACAAATTAACCCGGAACGGAATGTTGGGACCCGATTATTCGACCAAGTTTTCGCCTTGGCTCGCGTCGGGAAGCCTTTCGCCGCGCTTTATTTACGAAGAGGTTCGGATTTATATAGCCGCGGTTTTCTTGATTGCTTATGATTTCATCGATTACGTAGTTTATCGTAAATCGACATGTTCAGATTAAGAGATACGAAAAACAGAGAGAAGCGAACGACTCTACTTATTGGTATTTCGAGCAATGCTTTGTTAGAACACAACTTATCCGATGAAAAACAAGAATGTATGTTGTAATCCGATAGCGTTTTTTTTCGCATCGCAGGGTGTTGTTCGAACTTATTTGGCGAGACTACTTTCGATTCTTGTCGATCAAGGAAGGGAACTCGATTTTTCATCCCGGTAAGAGACGTTAGAAAGCTATTTTACATACTGCTAGATTGAATACTACAACACTACAAGAAAATAGTATTTTTGTAATAAAAAATTTTCGTCATAAATTAACTTTTTCCGTTACTAGTGACATTAGAGACGGAATTATAGATGAAATTACGTTAGTTACATTAATTTTCGAGACAGAATTCTATTACAAATTTTGTAATAATAAAACCGTTTATATACATATCAATATAGGTGGTCCGCGAAAGGTACGCGCAAATTGGAGCCAAGACGAGGCGCTTTTCGACGCGTGGCGAAATGGGGAGACGGGGTAAGGAAAATCGAGGTTTTGGTTTCGTATGTGTTTCTTGTCCGAGCGAAGAAATCGATGATTTTTTTTTTGTTGTCCCGCTCTTAGGTATCCTCTTATCGACGCGAATATGAAAGAGTTGTCGACTACCGGATTCATGTCCAATCGCGGACGACAGGTTAGTTTCCGTCGAATTCTAGAAGCTCATTTTCGTCATAAATCAAAGGTTCACTCTGTTTTTTTAGTCGATTTTTCGACAGATTGTGTGTTCGTTCCTCGTCCGGGACATGGGCATCGACTGGCGGATGGGCGCTGAATGGTTCGAGACGAGTCTTTTGGACTACGATCCGTGTTCGAATTACGGGAATTGGACATACGGCGCAGGTACAAGTATTAATTACATACTCCCTCCGACCCTTTACAAACTATTCATTTTTTTTTTTATTTTGGTCTGTTCCATAACAAAGTATCAGTTTTTTTTAGTAACGGTATTATTTACTTAACATTACAAATACCCTTCAATTTATAATATATTATACAAATCTCGTTACATTTATATCATACAATACTACTAAGGTTAGTTTAGTATTTTTATTTTTATTTCTACTATATTTTAATATAATAATAATATTTCTAAAAATTCGTAAAAAAAAAGAAACGAATAGATAAATATGAGATGGAGAAACTGTTATAGTCTTTCAATATTTCTATTTATGGTGGATATGTCAATAAGCTTCTTTTTTTTTTTTTTTTTTTTTTCTAATGGCAGGTGTAGGGAACGACTCTAGAGAGGACCGTTACTTTAGTATTCCGAAACAAGTATGTAAGAAAGTTGATGTAGTGTAAGATTTTCAAATCAAAATGTCTCACAGTGTTACGTCTAAAGGCCTAATAAGTGTGTATAAATCTAGGCTCAAAACTACGATCCGGACGGCGATTTTGTGGCTTTCTGGTTGCCTCGGCTAAGACCGCTGCCTAAAGAGAAGCGACACCGTCCCGGAATGTCGTATTTGAAGCCGATCGTAGCTCTTAAGTTTGCGAATACGGCGCCGCAAATGAATGCCGGAAAAAAGAATGGGAAAAGTGTGCCATAGCTGAACTTGGATCATTCATCTTTAGGGACGATGGAAATAACTTGTTATGTAAAGAGTAAAAGTATGTCGATTTAATCGAGTGTTGCCCCAAAATTCAGTTCAGTTAGGGTGCTAGCCCATTCAACATATAAAAATATTATAGACAGGAAATAAATATAGAATAGACATTACAGGCCGTATAGAGTATTCGTGTCTACTGTCAATTTTATTATATATATATATATATATATATATTGTGTTAGTAGACTATGTAGTGAAATAAATTGAAGTATATGTTGTATGAACTACTATAATTATTTGTTAGTTTATATGTTGCATTTATATTATACTCCCTCCGTCCCAGATACCATGTCCAAGTTGTCGTTTCTGTCTGTCTTACATGCCATGTCACTTTCCTTTTTTTTAAAATGATTACACACTTTAATCTCATTTTAAATTTTTTAATTTTATTTTTTTTAACTTTAATTAAACTAATTAGTTATCTTAATCTTAATTTACAATTATTTATATTATAGGATAATTATTTTCACTAATACATTCTTAATTATCTACTAATTATACTCCTCCTAAAATACTGTGTAGCAGACACTGTATCTGGAACGGATGGAGTATATAAATATATTCCTTATCTTGTTGGTTTATAAATAATGTATTGTCCGTATATATTAATTTGTGTTGTCAATACTTTATAAATTGTACGTCTAATTAAAATTTAAAAAATAAAAAATAAATAAAATAAAATTAAAGTGTATAATTTTTTAAAATATGGACCGATAAAAATTGAAATATGAACATAATAAGTAGGACCAACGAGGAATGGAGTAATGTGGAAGTTGTCCATTATAAAGGCAACCTTAGTACATCCTTTTTCCTGCCAAATAAAGAGCTTAACTTCTTCAACTAATTAAGACAACAAATCAAAGTTTCCAAAAGTCCCAAAACCAAAAAAGAAACCTTACTTATTGCATCTCCAATGGTTGTCTCCTTCCTACAACCCCTCGACAACACCAAATCCATACACAATACTATATTTTTGCCCACAAATTAAATTTCACCATACATTCATCAGTAAGAAGGCCAGTAGTTCTCCAAATCCTCATCATCTTCGTCTATGCGCATATCTCCGGCGTACCCTCCGGCAGCCTCGTGATTGCCGCCGCCGCCGCCGCTCATCACATGATCTTGGAGGCTCATCCCCGGAACTATCACCTGAGGAGGAGCAATGCCGCCGCCCACATTCAAGTTCAAGCCGGAGACCGTGAAACTTCCGCCGATTCCGGCGGTGCTGGCGAGGTTGTAGCCCATCACCGGAAAGTTCATCATGGCGGCAGCGGCGGCGGCATAGGTGGTGGTGTTTCTTAGAGGGTGGATTACTGAGGTTTGGATGTGGTTTTGGGACATGTCTTGGAAAGAATTTGGAGGCCTTGAATGGTACCTTTTGGCTCCGGCGGTCTTTTGAAACACTCGACACACCACCCACCCGTCCTGTAATAAAAATAAAATAAAATCAATTTAAAATATAGCAATCGCAAATTTTCATATTATAAAATAAAATTTAAGAAAAAAAATTAAATATAGCTTCTATATAGTTTAGGTCTTGCAGAAAAATTTTTTACGTGGACAATCTCTGCGAAGCCACGTATATATTTTTACTGTCGAAAGAATATGGACAACAAATACAAAACTATTTTTATTCATGATAAAAAAAAAAAAAGGATAAAATGGTAACTATTGTGTTTTTCTACCCATAGAAAAAATATGGCGACCCATATACATTTTTATTTTCTGAAAAATTTATAAAATAAGACATAGGATTTTTTTTCACTTTTTATTTTTATTTTTGGATGAATGTATTTTCTAGATTGAGAATTGTATAATATAAAAATAATAATATTTTGTGTTTAATTATTGAATGTTTTAGAATATATAATTTATAAAGGGTGTGTTTGTTTGGGGGTTTGGATTTTGAGTTGGATTTGGATAGTAAAAAATTTGAATTTGAATAGTAGTATGATGTGATATAAATAGGCGTTGGATACGATGTTTTGAATGTAAAATTAATTTTTAGTATAATATAAAAAATGAAAAATAGGTGTTTGGTGATTAGGATTGTAATTATTTATGAGTATGTGACGTGTGGATTATTATTAGTTCATACTATATATATATATTTGTATTATATTAATATATATTTTGTGTTGAAATCAATTATGACATATTACTATATATATATATATATTATCGGTTGATGTATATAAATCGATGCATAGTTACCTTGGTGGATTTGAAAGGAGATTTGGAATGAATTCGATACTCATGCATGACCCAATTGGACTTCTCTCCTCTTGGAGCTCTTCCTTTGTAGAAGACCAATGTCTTCTTCATTCCCACGAGCTCTGTCGACGCGTTGCTGTTGTATATCTCTTTGTCCTTTCCCGTCGTCTTCCAATATCCGGTGTTTGTCGCGCGATTTGTCCTCACTCCCGTCGGATATTTCCTGTCCCGAAGGCTGAAGAAGTACCACTCTTTCACTCCCATTTTTGCCTTTGCTATATATTAATGTGTCATAACAAATTAAATGAAATAATATTAGGTTATCAAAAATAATAATATTTGTCATTAAAGATTATATATAGTAATTTTAGTAATTAATAAAAAATTGGTAGCTACTTATTTATAATAGAGTATCATATAGTGAGTAGTACTGGTGCAACTTTTTTTTTTTTCTTTTATTTTTCTCAAGAACAATATAATTATCATTTTATAGATTTTTCTTAACCATGACAATCATTGGGTTTAATTTTATCTTTTTTGACAAATAATAATCCAATATAATAATAAATTGAATCATTTCCCAAAGAAAAAGTAAAGGTGTGCTTAATTTCAATTTTTTTCAATTCTTTGCTTACAATTCTCAATGAAAATATGATAATTTTTTTCTTGAAACTTTTTTAAAAAGTAATAAAAGTAAATATATTAATAATAATCTCACAATTTTTAATATACAATAACAATAATGTCAAAATTTTCTAAACACTAAAACAACACAACCTAAAATTCAAAGGAAAATAAAAAGTATTAATATTCAAGAAACCCTAATTTTGTTACTTGATCTGTGATTTGTGTGTGTATATATATATATATATATTGTCACTTAATGTAAGTAAATTATAATGAAAAAAATAATATATTTTCATTGAAAATAATAAAATTTACATAGTAAAAGAAAAAATGAAATTTTCTTTGAACAAAAATAAGTTCTCATTTAGGGCTTCAAAAACCCTAATTTTAGCTGTATTCAAACCCTAATTAAGACTGTAGCAAAGGTTGCAATCATCCAACTTATCGATGTAAAAACCAAAAAAAAAACCAAATCACCAGGAAGATCCCACGGCTCGGATTTGTTGAGATCGACGTCTCCAATAGCTCGTGCAGTGAAATTCTGGTCGGCGATCTTGTTGATCAGATAGTATGTGATGAGTTCTTCGTCTGTCGGGTGGAACCTAAACCCTGGCGGCAACGATGGTGGTTCTTCCTTGGCTGCCGGCTGAGCTTGCTTACCTCCTCCTTCCATGGCTAACTATACTTTTTTAATTTTATTTGGCTTTTTGTTAAAGCTTTTCTCTAGCTGACTCAAGAAAGAGCTATGAAAATTAAAAGTTATCTTGTTATGTAATAATCAAATTAAACCCTAGTTAGGTATATGGTCACTCTTGCAAGAAATCGAATAATTTTTATTTTTTTATTTATCATATATATGTATATTATATGTGTGCATACATGCATATATTATAATGAAGACATATTTCTTGTAAATTGAATTTTCATACAAGAAATTGGAATAGTGGCTTACTTGAACAATATTCTAGGGGTAATATATATGTAATATGTAAACAATATTAAATATTATTTCATCAGCTATTTAAATTTATGTTTATATTTTTCATAAAAAAATTTATTTCCCTTTTTTAGTTTTGCATTTTTTTTTACAAGACAAAAAACTTAATAATAATTACTATTTTTATTAAAAACTCGTACTTGATCATTTAAGTACAAATTTACATTAGGGATTTACGCAATATATTATAAGATATATATCAAACAAAATTGTATTATCATAACAATAAAAAATTTCAATATTATAAAAATAAATATTATGTGCTTTGTTTTTGTAATTAAATTCAAAATATAAAATAAAATATTTCTAATATTTAGGATAAATTTTAACACGACACTAACATAATTTTTGCACTATATTTAATGTATAACATACTTAACAATTATAATATTAAATTTTTTTTACCAAAATCATTGTTCCGTCTATAATTAACGAAGCGTTCAACCCTTACGGAGTTTATGCATGAGTACATACACTAAAAAAATTATAAGAAAACATAAATATTCTTATAAGTACGAGTAATATATTTAAAATAAATAATTTTTCATTGTAATAATAAAAAAATTATCATAAATAATGCAAAAGCTTCTAATAACTATGCCCCATATAGGGTAGCTATTATGAATTTTCTCATTAAAAAAAAAATAATAATCTGAGAATAACTAATAAATAATCAATTTTTTCTTACCTAAAATAATAAAACTTTTTGTTTTCTATTATTGTAAATAATGGTGATAATATATCATTTAATACATATATTGGTAATGACACCTACTAATGGCTATTATTCAAAACTAATGCCTTTAGGTAACAACAAAAGAAAATGTTTCTACTTTCTAGTTCATTTAGTACAAAAATATACATTTCGTTCTTGCAACATATTTTTCATTTGAAAAATAGAAAAAAAGGCTAATATATATATATATATATAATTTGTTTCCGTAGTTATATATCATCTGTTATGCAGCAACATTAGTAAATAATAATTACTCGAAAATACTCGATCCCAAAATTCAAACATAAATTTCCAAACCCGACAAATGTCTAATTTTTTTTAGTTTTTCCGCTAGCCCGATACTAAATAACCGATCTCTAATCTAACGAGTTCTTCGCGCAGCTCCGAGGATGTCCTGTCCTGTCCTGTCGTCGGCTGAAACTCCAATAAACTCATCGGGAGCTATACCTCAAAACTGGGACAAGTTTTTCGAAGAACAGTGAACTGATCTTGTCTCGACATTACCTGCCGGGCACTTGTCAACTAGTCTATCGACTCGTTTCAGTGGGCCCCGGATTGATGAGATGCCTACGCCTCCTCGACTCTCGACCCGACTCAAATACAGCTTATGCTTATCCTGAGAAATGAACATAAACAGACAATTCCTCATTTTTTGCTTCCATCACCATCAAATCTACAGTTTGGCAGCCTACTTGTGATGCACTTCAATTTAGTTTAATCCAAACTTGTAACACTAACATATAATGAATGATTCATGTCGAAAGCGATACTTTTTCGAGAAGCTTTTAATATTACAAGTTCAATTTCATAAGAAAACACCACAAAATAATCATAAATCATCATCCTTGTCCCCAAAAATCGAAATATAATCTCAACTAAAATTCAAAATCACAATCGCTATTGCTATACTATCAACAGTAACAAACTTTGAGAAATAATTCATATATTGATTAAAAAAAAAATTCTTTCCTTAATGAAAATCCGAAACCATTGGCGAAATTAGGCAATGAATTGAGATTTTTAAGGCCGGGGGATGGGAAAACTGACCTTATTCTCATCGTGAATTTATTACCAAGTTGGCTGGGATCGATCACAGAAGATCTTCGTCATCACCGCTGCTGAAAGATTCAAGAACCTCACTGTCGTTGTCCTCGTCGTCTTCCTCGCCTTCGGTAACAATCTCCAGAATATGATCGGCATCGAAATCCTCCATTGTGAAGTCCCCATCATCCTCTTCATCAAACTCGCCCAAACTGTCATCAGCATCGCTATCGCCATCATCGTCTAGATCAGCTTCCAGAATGGAATCATCGTCCCCTTCGTCGTCTTCGTCGTCTTCATCTTCGCTTTCCGCATCATCGGGGTCAGAGTCATCGTCTGTCGGTTTGCGCCTTCCGATTTCGTACACCCTAGCAGAAGCATACATCTCATCTTGGTCATCCATTGTAACTAGCCCCACAAAAGAATCAGTCGGTTCGGTTGCAAAGTCGAGCACACAGCGGTCCACGGGAATTGTTGCAATATCCGAATAGTTGACAGCATCCACAGTTCGAAAAGCAGAAAAGAGAGGGTGCTTCACACGGCGCGTGTTGAACGCTGAAGTGACTTCCTCTAGATTTCGCCTCAGGATCGCATATATAACATCGCCACTGGCATTAAATGTTATCACCGTCTGATCTAATGATGGCACACTTCGGAGAAGCCTAAAGTTCCGGAGATCCCACACCTCTGAGTTTATGATTACCTATTTCCAAGTAAATGAAAAACAATCGAACTTAAGCATAAGCTAATATCTACAATCTTTATTCAAATCGAAGTTAGAATTTAAATTTTTAAAAACATATTATAATTAAACATTACAAATAATACCTCATTCCCAGCAGGATGGAAGCCCCCACCACCATAGTCAGTAAATTGATCAAATCGATGAATCGGCCCAGAGCCCCTGCGGTCCCACAAAACTCCATTCCAAAGCAGCATTGAGTCGGAGGGATTAAAGTGAACATAAGAATATGCATGGCCACGTCCAGACGGATTATTGGAAGTATCAGTCAGTGTTAGATCCAATTGACAGGACTGGATATCATATACAAGGATCTCACGCCGTGATGAATCTGGTCGCAGCGCTGCAAACATGGTACCTGAATTAGAGAATCGTGCAGCTTTGATTGCATCGAAGGAATGCTTGGGGCCAGCACAGATTGAAGATGCATCCCATAGGCGAACATCAGCCCCAGATGACGAAAGAGCGAGTGTAGTTTGCCCAGAAAAGTGCGACTGCAGCATCGTAACCGGTGATTGATGACTAGTGCAACTCTCCAATACATTGTTGCTGTTAGTATCGAACACTCTCAGTTCCCCAGTGTGGCCACCAGTAGCAATCCGAGAAGAGTCTCCGAGGAAAGATATGCAAGTCAACAGGGAGCTAAACTCATCTCGGCATGTTCTCCAAGGTCTGAATCTGCTATAAACAAATTGCCGATCCTTGCGACGCCCATGGGTTCCCCCATACATACTTCTAAACTCACGTGTGCTGAGGCGGGATGTCACATTTGATGGAGCATCAAGTGTTCTTCTTGGCTCAGGGCAGACATGAGGATGCAAGAGCGAAAAAGGAGGCAGTGTCGTAATAGGAGCCGGGCACTGACGATGCTGGTGCTTTAAATACTGAACAACGATGGAATCTAAAGTGAGCCGCTCAGGACCAGAAGGCTGTGGATCATTCACAAACCCATGTTGAGGGGTATATGTCGGACTGGTTAGCAAACTGTCATCAGAGGCCGGAACATTAGGCAGCGAGCGGTTGTGATGATCCTTTGGAGTGAAGCTT
Source organism: Andrographis paniculata (assembly GCF_009805555.1). Classification (NCBI taxonomy): domain Eukaryota; kingdom Viridiplantae; phylum Streptophyta; class Magnoliopsida; order Lamiales; family Acanthaceae; genus Andrographis; species Andrographis paniculata. Next base: position 4,301,750 of record NW_026137589.1, read on the forward strand.
GGTGTGCATAACAAGTTCGGATCCACCTGCAGGCCACTTCTACGAGCAGTATTAGGTGTTGAAAAACCAGGTGATCTGAGGGTATGTTCACCAGTGTTGAGCCTTTTCACCGAGGATCCAAACCCACTTTCCTTCACATCTGTTAATTTCCTTTTCATTGGCAACACTATTGGAGTTCTAATTTGATTGTCTGGATCGCCACTTGATTTCCCCGTAGACACTGATGGTGTTCCTGAAACATCTCCACCTACAGAAACATTCGGCGATCCAAAGCTTGCTTTGTTGTTCATGGGCACCGGGCTGTCCAGATTTTTTGAGGAACTACGAGCAGCAGAGAATGACCATGGTTTCTTCTTTGAGGACAAGCTTCCAGGCTCATTTCTCAAGCTGGAATCATTAACATTTGGTTTATCCGACAAGAATCCACAAGCTGCTCGTCCAGATGGCCATTGCATTTGTACTGATGACAATTCCTGCCCAGATGTATGTTGTGCTAAAGATGATGGAGCAGCCAAGGATGGCAATGGTGATAACTTAGACTCTTTGAGAAGCAAAGATGCAGTGTCAGCTAATCCAGATGCTTGAAGGTGCTCATGGATAAGGAGTAACAGTTCCCTGAAGTATGGATAAGGTGATGTCGATCAGAAGAAAATTAAAAGAAAAACCATGATCCATACATCTAGGCAAGATGATTATCAAATACCTAGAATGATAAGAAACTGGAGTAGCAGCAGCAATGGCTGCTCTTTCAATGCGTCTCAAAGTGGGAGTCGCTGCATCACTAGCTGCTAAAGTACTTGCACGTCCAGAATTAGTTACAACCTTCAAATTCAAAACAGCAGTATCAGCATAATGAAACAAAATATAATTTCAAAAAGAGCAAGTGCAAATCTGACAAGACTAAGATCAGGTCTGAACATTATGCTTGTATTATCCAATTTTATGACTTGTATTTTCAGATTAGATCACAATATATATAATCAATAGATAGCCCAGAGGTTATTCAGCCAAATATATATATATATATATTTATATATCAAGTGTAAGGCTTGTCCGGAGTAATACTAGCTAAAGTCTGCACATGTTTAGGCAAAGTTTCCTCTTGAAATCTAATGATAACACGAAGAAATTAGAACGCACCCCAATAAGCTCAATAGTCACTTGAGTCAATTCGGCCTGCCACCTATTTTGGTCACCACTGGCAGTTTGGCTCCCAGAATCTCGGATGAGTTCTGATAATTTTTTCCCAACCTAAAAAAACATAAATAATAAAATAATATTAGAAAGCTTAAGGCGATGGTGTGCATTTGCCATTTCACAATTTGAAAAAGAAAATTAGTTCATTCCCTATTCAATACTATGATTGATTGATAAACCAAAACCACAGCAGTACCAAGCTACACCAACCTGAAGTTTCGTCAATATATGTGCAATAGCATCATCTCTTGCTAAACCTAAAAGTACTCGGCATGTAAGAGCACGAAGACAATCAAGAGCTGCAGGGGATGTCACCATTCGAGGTTGGAGAAGCTGAAGAAGAACCTTTATACCATTGTTTGCACGAACAGCTTCCCTAGCTTGACGATATCCTTGTTCAAGCTGAGCAGCAAGCCCAGCACAACCTGCTCCAGCACCTAAAGAAATCCTGCGATCTCCAACTAAACCAGAAGAACCTAACGAAGCAGATGCCTGTGATGATGAAGTGTTACCAACAGATGATGACATAGGTACTGTTGAACCACCTCTATCCACAGAAGTCAGTTCTCCAGTTCGGTCCCTTGATTCATTCTGATTCGGAATGCTGGCACCACGCTCCGGGACATTCCTCTCTGAATTTCTGTCCCTAGAGTCTATAGCAGATTGATTTCCAGCTTGGGTAGAAGAACCTTGCTGACCTTGCATGAGACTTGGTTTATTGCTTATTGATGGAGGAGGGCAGACGAGGTTTATTAACAGATTCAGTGCAGGTTCAACAATCTACACAATGAAAATTTTCAAAGTTAATTGAGGCACAAATAACTGTAAAAAATACCATACAGCTGATGCACAAACATTACCTCAGGTTCAACATAACCAGCACCATTTGCAGCGTCCAAAATGACGGCTATACCAACCCGATCATTGGACAATGTGGCATTCACAATAGGTTTGCGACTATAAGGAACCAAAGTTACAATGTGCAATACACCAAGTGCATATTGAAGTAAATCATGCAAATAGCGCTCGACCGGAGGAGCCTACAATACATACAAATAGATTACTACTACTGTAGAGACAGACGGCATATGTGCAAAATAATAATAATAATAATAATAATAATAATAACAACAATAACAACATCAACAATAATAATAATAATAATATAAAATGCAATGTCACACCTGGCACAGCTCCAACATAGTTATATGACCATTTGAAGATAAAAATTTGTCAACAACAGGCCAACGAGCGCGGGCGAGAGCAGGACCAAGCTTCCGATCCTTCTGTATTTGGCGAAATACAGCATCTATTGCCTCATTACTTATGTCAAGTGGCTTGTAGGCTGCCCTTGAAGCATTGCGGGGTGCACTGCGAACGTTCTTGTTAGGTCGAATAGAATCCACAAGCAAGAGGAGATGCGCCCTGAAATATTGTCGCAGCGCCACACAAGTATGATAAGCTATCTGTTTCTCCGAAGAGGTCAGTACATCCGCGACAGATCGATCATTTCGAAGTGATCCTGGGTTATTTGATGGCCCAGGAGGAACACCAGATCTCACAGAGGCTGCATCATGCAACAAAGAAAGCAATTTCTGTAAGCCATCCTGTGCATCAAATGCATCAATGACCGCTCTGAAGACAAAAGCAGCAGCAAAAAATAAATCAGCGTTCTTTCTGGCTTGGTCCTGGGGGCATTCAAGAAGTTGAAGAGCCAACTCAACAATCTGATGGACAATATTTGGCGGAAGAGAACAAACACGCTCCATTATCACCTGCAATAGTATAGAGTGAATAAAAAACTATCCTCAACAAATGGTACAAAGCTGCAAGAAAATAAAGAGTAAACAAACAAATTATAGCAAGTTGTGTCTAGTGCGAGTGGAAACAACTTGAGATATGGGCAAGACAAACTACCTGAATTGACCCGATAGTAAATAAGCAGGAAGAAAGACCCACATACGTATGGGCATTTCTTGGAGTCGCAAGGAGTCTCTGCATGCCCCCACGATCAACAAACAATGCAGAAAACTTTCTATGAGCAGCCAATGCACATATTAGCTTCAAAATATCATTCATAAGGAATTTAGTGTAGGGTGTTTCTTTGAGCTTAAGACTTCGCTGCAATAATGCAAGGCATACATCTACTCCCTTCTCATGGAGTACAGGACCAAGAACTTCAACATACTCCCCAAGAAACACAAGACACTGGATACAGAATTTTTCTCTCAACTTCGCAAGGGTATGACCATCTGGAATAGAAAATTCAGCAAACTCATCGTTACTCTCTGGTTCCATAGGCTTTGAATTCTCCAAATCATCATTAGTATTGCTTGAACTCCTACAAGTATCAACATATCAAATGAAAACATAGATATATGGTGTAAATAACTATGTCTCAAACACAAAATGATAAAAACATATCGGAAAGTGTCATCAGTACGAGAAGCATAGGACCACCAACCTTGCAAGAGCAACTGCACTAGCAGCATCCATAACAGTGGATGCAGCTCTGGATGCAGCAACCACAGCAGCTTCTTCATCATTCGTCTTCTTGTATTCCTGCAGTAAATAAATGCGCAGATATGTTCATGAGAAACAAGCATTCAACAATAACCTAGAGAGGTGAGAGAACTTGCTCACCTCTAATGCGGCTGTCTTGACGACCTCAGCGGCATCATCACCCGCAGCCTTAATGGCACAGGCAGGTGCATGGGCTGTTCTTGCTTCTGCCTCAGCAGCTCTGACTGCTTTCTTAACCAACTCAGTAATGTCTTTGGAGCCAACCTTGCATCCTTGGAAGCAATCATCAGTATCATCTCTTTCAAGGATGAAAGAATCACCATTGTTTCTACTTAAACCTTTTTTAGCATCAAAAGTTTTTCTCGGTTCTTGACTTCTCATCAGACTCTTTTCCTTCCCAATCCGTCCCACTCCAGACCTAGCGGCAGAACCTGGAGAGGTGAGAACTTGCTCATTCTCAGAAACTCCTTCATTGGACCTACCTCTTGATCGCGATCTCGATAGTCCGCGATTTGCCCTTCGTCTGGAAGATTCATCTCTCACATTTTCATCAAAGTCATCTTCCCTAAGAGACTTTCCACCAGGTTTAGCTTTTGACTGGCGGAGATCCCTAATACTGCCCTTCTCGTCACTATCTGCTTCAGCATCATATGCATCAACCTCAGGAGCTACACTATCAAGATGTTCCTCATCACCCCAGTAAGCATCCCCATATGTTTGCCTAGTGCCACCCCTCTCATCATCTCTATCAAGGTTGTCCATAGATGTGGGATCTTTATCACGTTCCCTCTCAGTAGGATGGGCTTTGAAAGTCTCTGCATCTATGTGAGAACTCTCTGTCACTTGCTTTGTCCTACCCCTGCCATCCTCTTTCACTTTTAGAGCCGTGCTGGACACACTTTTGTTGTCAAACAATACATTAGAATCCTTTTGGTTTGTGATTGTGTCGCCCAAAACCCGTACTCGTAGATATCGCATTAGTTTAGATGATAAACCAGATGTCAACACATCTTCCACTAGCTGACCACCACTGAAATAGCAACATTCAAAAGGAAATTATGAGAGGGCAAGGAAAAAGTAAAAAAAAGAAAAGAAAAAAGCAGTAGTAGAGTGTAAAAAACAATTCCGGAATATACTTCTCCAAGCATGCAGCCAGCAGGCCAGTAGCATAGGTGCGCAACATTTCAGTATCCGACGCCTTTCTTTTCCCAGAATCATGCTTCCAATACCGATCATCACCATCCATTACCCAGCTTCTTATGTTAGTTAGAACATCATCTTCAAACACATGTTGATACTACATTACAAACAGCATTCAGTATAATAAGCAGGGTGATAATACATTGAAACAGGAATACAAGTAATGGTATATGCAGCAGTGGCAGCATGACAGATACAATCATCATAACAATACAGTCTACTTTTACTTCTGAAATTAAGTTGCATAAGAAAGTTATTTCTGTACCACATAAGTTAACGAACAACTGTACATAAGCCTTGCAGTTGCTGCTTGCACTGATGTTGAATATCTACTTTCAGTTAGAAATTTTGAAGATATCAATTCGAAAAATTCTTCGTTCTCCTGCAGAAAGAGAAATTGAGGGTAAAAGTTAGCTCTTCTTACAAAGAATAAATGCATAGCAGCTAGTTTGGCAGAGGGTAAAACCCCACTCTACAACCAACTGGATACAATCCCACCCTAAATTTCAGATATATATATATATATATATAGAGAGAGAGAGAGAGACATATAATCTAGGTGCAAAAAACCAGTCAAAATATGCAAGAATGGAACTAAAAAATGCAGCAAAATACCCGAATAAGGTTACCAAGCCGTCCCACGTTATGAGAAGACCTGGTGTTATTTGTTGAAGAGTGATCTGCATCTTCCAAATATCTGTGGATGAGAGAGGGGTAAATAAAATTATTGATATGCGAGCACAGACTTGAGAGTTAAAATAATTAATCATTGTAGTATTGTCTTTTAATAAAAATTAATGTGACAACCTTTTTGTGCCATCTCAACTCAACTACACTTCAAGGAGTTTCTAAATGGTGAAATTGCTGTCTCAAACAAAACGGCCTGGACTATTTTTTGGCGGAATCACTTCCCAAGCACTAGGTAACTAATATACAAACAAACAAACCTCATCCAATAAACATAAATCATCATTGTCCGCGTTGTCCCGAGCTAGATATTTGCATACCTTTTAACTTTTAAACAGATCGACATGTTTCAAATCCTCACATTTGTAGTTGCTTAATGTAAATGCTTAACTACAATGTTTGATCAAGCAATGCACATAATCCTAAATATATAACCCTTAACATTACAATTCATTTCGACTGTAATGAGAAAACCTCGGGGAGCATGTCCAATAATTTATAGATCTCCATCGCCATCCACATGAGTTCAATATCTCATAATGAAAGTACTCAAATTCCATGCTCTGGCATGACAAATCAACTTCATGACTAAACAAAGTGTATGATCAAGTAAAGCAAAAGCTACAGGAAGCCATAATATTAATTGTAACAAGAAACAAACAAACAAATAAATAAACTGTATTCCATCAATACAGGGATAGGAGATTTAATATTCTAAAACTAGACAAACCTACGATTTGAAAATGGATAAAATCCTCCAGTTACCATTGTTACCATACTGCATTAACTATGGATATACCCAAATTTTCACTCATAAGTTCCAATAACAACATATCCATTTCTAAGAACCACATTCACTAACAATCATCCCAAAATCTCGGACCAATTTACATTAAACAAAGCCTTCATGGTTCAAATAAGCCTATTCCAATCCCTCCCACTCCCAGGCGGCAGCAGCAGCACCAACGGCCTTAATAATTTTCTACTTTTTCTACCCCATCAAATTCTCTTTATGTCTTTAAGACTACTAACAGATCAAACGGAAATATATATATATATTAAACGAAAAACATAAACGTAAACAGAACGAACAAGAATATATAATTTTGAAACACAATAAACATGACACTCCCACCCAGAGTGTACCAAAAAATGACCCATATACGTAAAAAAAAAATATAAAATGCTGCTAAAGTTAACGCCGCGCAGAAGAAATTCAACCTGGACTCTTGGGCCTCAAGAATAGTGGCGAGAGCATGTAATACATTAGGGTTAGGGTTGTCAGGGTTCGCTGTGATCTTATCCATCAAGGATTGCGCTTTCGCTATCAAAACATCATTCTCAGCCTCCTCCTGCTGTTCTTGCCGCTCCTGCTGTCCTTCGGCGGCCTCCGCCTCCGCGGTCTGTGCCCGCGGCTCGGAGTCCCCAGGCATCTCCATAAGCGAAATACAACGAATACGACCAAATTTTCACGAACACGCTGAAAACCTCGAATCGTAATTAATTTTCGGTCCCAAAGTTCCAGCAGCTGGCGGAGGAATTTGAATCCCCGAAGCGAGTTCCGATTGTATTTATAGTGTTTCACGGGAAGGCGAAAGACGGAGAGGGTGAATAGGTACAGCTATTGAAGCGCGGGGTACTGCATTCCAAGGGTTTCTTTTTATTTCATTCCTCTCGAATCATCCCGATCACCCGGACCCGATTATCGACCCGATTACCCGTTATTGAACTCAGTAAAATAATCCGGGTAACCATAAACACATTTTTGTCTGGATATATAAAAATTAATGTAATCATATTAAGATAAATAAAAAGTTAAATTTTAAGAAAATCTATAATAGAAATAAAAATAAAAAATAAAAAATCTGTAAGAAAATAAATATATATATATATATATGTGGTGGTAATGATGCTGATTTAGCATATTGATTTCTATCATCAAGATCCATCAAAATTTCAAAAGGTACATAAGAGTCCATATAACATATATTGCCTTAATATATGAACACTCTACTTTTTAAATAAAATTATGTTAATATTTTTTTATTTATAAAAAATATGTTACTATTAAATTAAGTAAAAAAAAATTGAATAACGTGAGAACCCGTAGCCGCTACTCGAAGATGCGCACTAGGTAAACTCTCGTCCGAACCTAATATCCTACAAACTAGGCCCGACAAAAAAGTTACGGTGAGGCGAACCGTGGCAGGTGACCTGAGTCAAACCATATGCTGAATTATTAAATTCAAAATGTATGCTGATGCTTACAAAATTAATTTAACTAATTGCATTAATTAATAGTGTAAATTAAATTATTAGATTTATAAGCATTCACCATACATATACGAATTTTTAGCATATGATCCATAACTTTTTTTTTTTCACATCATTTTATTTTGATTCAAATTTACATTATTATTTCTATAAAGTTTTACTAATGTCATTACAAAAAAAATATAAAATTAATGTTAAAATATTATAGTACTCCTTTTCAAAAAAAAACATCATAATTAAAAAAAAAAATTGAACATAATTTTACAACACTAAAAAGAATATTTAATTTTGTATATTTTTAAAAAAATTATAAATTATAAGTACTTACAAAAATATCATCTAAACAATGAAATCAAATACCCTAAATAGTAAGTACATACATACATATATATATATATATATCAAACATCGATCACAATCAACATACACGATCAATGCATCGATCAGGTCACACTCTACACAACAACAAAATGGCCGATACAAACACCGGCAGCAGCCGACCCAGGAAGCCGAATGGCCTCGACAATAACCCGCCGCTGCCGCCGCTCCCCTGTTTCGGCGCATCGATCATAACCGGAAACCTACACGGCCCGACCGACGGATCCTGCGTCGTGATCGAGCCGAGGTTCCCGAACCGGCATGCAATGTCGAGTTGGTTGTTTATCTGAAAATAGCTATTAAATGCGTACGATATATTTTGCTGCGCGTTCAAGTTCGCACACGACGTCCCGTAGCCGAGGCTCGTGCAATCGGCCCGGCCGCACGCGTAGCTCACGCTCGCCGCAACTTGCGGGTCCTGAAGATTTGCCGACGACGACAACACGCACCAACGTCTCGGGAGATATCGAACGTCCCTCGCCGCGACTAGCGACCCGCCGCCGCCGAGGCTGAGATTGTACTTCGGCGTCCCGTCGTAATTAAATATCCCCCAATGCCGCTCGAAGTTCCCCGGCTGGATGCTTTTCGCATCCTCGTCGATGAGGCTAAATAGATACGCCGAGATCGGACCCGGCCTCATCGGAGTTCCTTTATTCATGTGCGAGACGAAGCCTTGATTGAACCGTTGCGCGTACCCTAAATTCGCGCTGCGATCGCCGTCGGTCGGCCATCCGATCTCTCCGACGAGGATCGTCATGTTGCCGAATCCCGACTTTTGCAGAGCCCAAATTAGGGTGTCGTAATTGGCGTCGAATGTGTTGGCGTATATCCGGCCGTTGTCGTCGATCGGCGACGAGTAGCCGTCGAAGAAGGCGTAGTCGACCGGAAAGTTGGGGTCGTTGTATAGGCTGATGAAAGGGTAGATGTTGACGGTGAACGGGCCGCCGTTTTGGCTGAGGAAGCCGACGATTTGCAGCATTGCATCGCGGATGTCCGGCCGGAAGTCGCCGGAGGACGGCTGCTGAGTCGGGCTCTGGTAGACGTCAGCGTTGAGCGGGACGGTGACGCGGACGCGGGAGCCGAGGCCGGCTTTGATCAGCGCTGCCTGAATGTTCTGCACCGCCGGCAGCGTCGTGCTCAGGTATGTCCCATTGTACGTCGACAGGAACGGCTCGTTCCCGACGGCGACGTATCTGAACAGCAAAGATCGAAGAATATATAAATTAATTTGTTAGATGATATAAATGATCGTTTACGTTACTCAGATGCATAGGGGGTAAATGTGGACAACAATAAACCGGAGACTGACCTAAAAAATTTAAATAGAGAATGAGAATTGAATCTCTTATTTAGTAAAATAGAGAATTTAGCTGATAAGTGTAAATGAAATGCAGCTATTCCAATCGAACAAGAATAAATAATTACAAAAACTAGTAAAAATTCATAAAAGAAAATAAATTATAGGGTGTGTTTGTTCGGGGGTTTGGATTTTGGATTGGGATTTGAATAGTAAAAATTTTGAATTTGAATAGTTGTATGATGTGATATAAATAGGGTTTGATGTGATGTTTTGAATGTAAAATTGATTTTTAGTATAATATAAAAAATGAAAAATAGGTGTTTGATTTGATGTTTTTGGGGGGAAAAAATTGGATGAATAGTGGAAATCCTCCAAAATCCTTCAAACAAACACACCCATACTGTCTCCGTCCCATTGTAGAGTTATCATCTTTTTACTTTTGTCTTATGTTATCATTTTCTAATTTAGTAATGGTATTACATAACTAACTGACATAATAAATACTTTCCAACTTACATTATATTACATAAATGTCATTATTCAAAAATCTATCTAAAAAAAATAAACAGTAATCTTTCTACGAGAGGAAAGAGGGACAGGGGAGAGAGTATACAATGTTATGTAAAATGATATTTTAGTAATATAATTTAAAAAAAATCATAAAACTAAAAAACTGAATAATAAATTAAATATAATTTTTATAAAATATAAATATTATCATTTCTTTACTATCGATTTTCTGGGACAAACACCCCCAAAATATCATATTAAATTAAGTAAAATGGCTCTAAAAATGATTAAGAAAAGCATCATTTATTTATTTATTTATTTATCTATTGATCATAATAATTGAATTAGGATTGGGGAAGTGATTTTGACCTAATGTCGACGCTGTTGGAGGAGACGTGGGCGGAGACGTTCTTCTCCACCCATTTCTCGGCGGCGGCGACGCTGTTGGCGATGGCGGCCAACATTTCGTTAGGGATTCCGACCATGACTTCGATGCCGGAGCCACTTAGGGCATTCAAAACCCTAGATTCTGCATCGAACAATTTCACCTGCTGAATTCCATTATCTTTCAGGAGCTTGACGACGGTGGAAGGCGGCAGAGGATGGGTCGCCTGAGTGCCCCAATTAGCCCCAATACACTCCGCCGTTTCCGCCATGGAAAGCACCAGAAAAGCTGCAACTCCCAGCCTGTATCTTCTTCCCCAAATCCAATCCATAAGAACAGCAAAAAATTCAAATAAACAAAAAGGATCGAGAAAGATAAGCCCTTATTTTTCAGCAGCTAATGAAATTGAAGAAGGAGATGATAAATTGAGAAGGCAGGGAAGCTCTGAGCAGACAAAAATGGCGGAAATGGCGACGATAGGTTAAGATTTGCAGAGACGATCTTGTAGCTCAAGCTTTCAATTTTTAGACATTAGAAACAGTGGGAGTGAGATTGAGACGAGTTTCGATCTTCCCCAGAAAAATATGATTCGATTGTGTACATGTGGAGAAGTGGCGTTAGAGGGGAAAGGAGAGTGCTTTATTTGCTGTCGCGATGGCGGTGGTCCGTTGAAGAAAGGAATCGGACAAAGTGGTGGCTTGCTTTTGGAATGGAAGATGGTGACACGTGTGCTCTCCAGGTTGGGACACGTGTGCCATTCCATTCTCCCTTAATTTTCTATTGAATGAATGTAAACTATTGAACATACTGCTCCCTCCGTCAAGTGGCTAGTATCAAGTATGACAATTTTAAAATTAAAAGTGATGTAATTGAAGAAAAATTGATCTGTATTTTTTTATTTAATTAATCTGATAGGATAAAATAAAATATATTAATATATATATATAAATATAATTATTTATTTTTAAATTTAAAAATATTATTATTTATTTAAAATAAATAAAAAATAATATTACCGATGTTTGAGACGGAGAAAATACGTAATAAAATGAATAGATCATATCACGTGGCTATTATTAGTATTATAAATTTTGTTGTTGTAATAATTCGATTCGGTTTGGGGGGAAGTTATTGCTCTTCAAGTAATATATATTAAAAAAAATATACTGTATTAGTAATAAGGTTAATAATTAAATATAAAATATAATTTTAGATTTAATATAAAAATATATATTTGTTGATATAATTTTTCAACAAAAATAAAGTAAAATTCAAAGATATAGAAAATATCCTTAAACTTGATTAATTAGTGTCTGAGATTAGGAATATCTAAACACTGTATGGTACAGAAAATAAACTGGAAAATAAAAGACTGAAATTTAAAGTGGTGATCCCCAAATCTGACTTTGCTTTGTTGAAGTTGATTGAAGATGCCTTTTCAGAATAAATCTGAATCCTTAAATAACCTTTGAAGAAAACGGTTTGAACCGCCGTCTGGTCGGTTACAGCAACCGCTGTCAACCGACCATCAAATTCTCCTCAATTGACACGTGTTACAACTTCCTTCAACCTCCCCAAACCTCTCACGCCTTAAACCGTCCCAGAAATGCCATTCGCCCGACCTAAGTGCTACCCGACCAATCCAGAGACTAACTGGTCGCCGGACTGAACGATTTATTGGTCGCCCCATCAAGCGACCAACATCTGATTTCCCCATACGATTCAATGGTCGCCCCAACCAGGCGACCGCCATCGAGTCTCTTGCCCGACCACGTATCGTCCGTCTCATTCTTCTTCGCCCGACATCATTTGGGCCGACCTCCGCATCAGCCGCCCTCCGTCTTTGACCGACTTTAATTGGTCCGACCATGGACCAACCAAATGTGGTCCCGACCACGGACCAACCGACCGGCTCTATTTGTCTTATCTCTTTAGAAGGACAGACTGTCCTCTGGACAGACCTCCGCATCTGTCCGTACCTCTTCCTTGCCCGACCTTTCTCTTGACCAACCTTCGCCTCTGCCTGACTTCGTCTTTCACCCGATCTACGGTTTACCCGACTTGGGTACACCTTTTTTTTTAGACTCCGCCCGACCTTTCTTCCTTTCCGATCCTTGCATCTGTCCGATTGCACCCGACTTCTGGGTCATTTAACTTATATCCAGACCCGTCCAGAATCCCACTGCCATTATTTATTATTATTATTATTTTTGTGCGTAACAATATTAATTAAAAAAAATGAACACCAACTGTGTTGATTAGAAATCCTTTTCGTACTTGCTGTATGAATATATTTATTTTATTAAAATCAATAATAATAATAATAATAATAATAATAATAATAATAATAATAATAATAATAGTAATAATAATAATAATAATAATATATCACTATGTGTCATCACTGTGCCCAAATTAGATAATTGTGTGAAATGATAAGGGTGTATTTGTTTGTGATTTGAATTTTAAAATTAAATAGTTGTTATATTTTTTTAAAAAAACATTAAATACTAATTTTGGTTATTTTAAAAATTGTATATTTAGCCTAAATAAAGAACCCACAACTATTAATAAATAAATAAATTAAAATCAAGAATTTGTTGGATAAATCCCCTTGGCCTAACATTGACAATAATTTGTTCTTCAAGAATTTGTTCTTCAAGGATTTTATCAATTTGGGTTGCTTTTTTGAGTGGAGATAAATTAGTATGATTATGTTTTGTACGACTCAATTTTTTCCATATAATAATATCGACACCTAGCAGCAGTGGCGGAACCAAAACTCGATTAAAAAAGAATTAATATTTAAAATTTACAAAATAATACAATCTAATTTTTAAAATATACAAAATAATTCACACCCACCTCTGGCTACACTTTAAAATGCGTATTGGATAAACCTCGATCAAACGAAACACATGCAAATTTCTTTAGTTAGTCTCGAAAACTATTTTAAGCAAATTGTGGGCCACAAGTTTAACTAAAGTTTCGAATAGATGATCTGGCGGTCACCGGCCAAACATCATATCAATTCGATCATCGAATTTTTTTGCCTTTATTCACTTTTGGTTTGTGAGATAGTGACTAATATTTTTTTGTTCGTTAATCCATAATTGTTGTACGTATTTTGTAATGACCACTAAATATAAAAGAAACATTTATTTATTTTTTCTACCGAAACAGCTAATTTAAATATTCGGTCAATAATTATCAAACAAATGAGGATTTAATCAATCATCACTCAAAAATGGATTCAATTTAATTTATGATCAAATCATTAAGATAAGTCATGAATTCAAATGCATATGATTTGGGATTAATAATTTCTTGATGATCGAGTCTTAGTCTTATAATTGGACTCAAATATGTAATTTCAGCATATTAATAATGGAAAAAAAAAAAAGATGAATGAATAAATAAATCCACTATTTTCTTAAAAATAGAAGGGAATTGAATAGTAAATAAAATATAAATAAAACATAGATTAAAAAAAAAAAAAAAAAAAAACTATAGTATAAAAATTATTTTCTTTAAATGGGAGATGAAAACTAATGGCAGAAATGCATGCAGAGAATAACCACTCCTCCAGCAATCCCCAATTCGAGTAAAAGATTTGCAGAAAACCCTAATTTTGAAAGATCTCATGAATTCACCCCCAAAACATATCCTAATCGATCCCCACTCAACCTCTTTCAATTCTGAAATCTTCTAGAATGAATCAAATTACCCAAAACAAAGTTTAATTCAATTAATTATTTTTTTTAAAAAAATTATTATCCAACCATGTTTGTCATCGCCTTCATTCCCTCCCCCTGAAAACCCTAGAAATTTCCAGGTTAATTGGCATCACATGCCCAGCTTTTGATTTTGATCACTTGCAATGTACAATCTGATCATTTTTTTCTTTTTTGCAGATAGATTCCCCAATTCAATTATATATACATTGATTTGTGTGTGGTATTTTATTTGGCAGGGAAAATGGGAGGCTTGAAGCTTCTTGAAATCATTGATACATAACAATGGCGTTAACCATTACACAGTTTGGATTGATTGTGGCTTCCCTTGGCTGTGTCTCCTTCCTGTCGGGAATTTTCGCCGAATTGAAGAAGGTATATATATATATATAGATATTACAGACACCATGAAAAAGCAATACTATTTAATTCATATGGTTTAATACAACATGCTATGATAATTTCAATGATCAATTCACACATCCGACGTTGTTCTCATATTATTTGTTGGTGAAAAAATTTAATATGTGCACATAAGAAAAGAATGAAATAATATCGAAAACCCTTGTAGACGACAAGAATTTTATAATAAAAACAATTGAAATTTATGATTTAAGACGACGCACATATATATATATATAGGAAAAATCGTAATTTTGATCTTATAAAAAACATTTATTGTCATTTTGGTTCTTTAAGTCAAAATGTAAGAAAATTGTTATATATTTTGCTCATCATACTTTTTAAATACTCAAGCAAAGTTTGGTAAAATGATTCGTGGAAAGTTCAAAGGATTACACGGGAGAATGTCACAAAAAATAAACGGTGTGTTTCTTTTGATGAGTTTGGAAAAAGTTTGGTTTGGATTCGATATGAAAATAATGTTTAATAGGATATTTTGTGAGAGAAAAAAATGTATTTTTTTCGAAAAATACACAGTCCAAATAGTAAAATTTGAAAAAATTATACTAAAGAAACATACCCAAAGTTATCAGAACGACAATAAATCAGATATAAGATTATTTTCATACACAGCCCGCCTGAATTAATAAAATGAGTAAGAATTTCATTCACATAACCAAATTATTTATAGCCCGCGACGGGCCAAGTGATTCAAGGAGAAGGAGTAATCACATGCCGGTATTCATCTGACCCATCGACGTATTTGGGGTTCATCTCAATTGCATTTCTAGTGGCGTCCTCCATTGCCGGATACCTATCCTTGATATATCCGTACAACGGCAAATCCATCCCTCGTATTGCCATCTTCGCCATCACTTGTTCGAGCTCCTACTTCTATGTCTCATCGTAAGTACATAAGATATATATATATACATACAATATATACACATATTTCATATAATTTGTGTATTTGATTTAGGACTACCACAATTTTTGCTGCGATACTGTTGCTGTGGCCAACGCTTCAAGGAATATTTCACCATATCAATAATGTACATAACGATCTTGACTATTTATGTCCTACTGCAAAAACGGGGCTTTTTGGAGGCGGAGCTTTTATGGCGCTCAATGCATGTCTTTTTTGGCTAGTGAACCTTATGCTAGTGAAAAATGCTCAGGAGGACTACTTCCGCGAGGAACACATTGATGATTATATATGCTATCATCCAAATGTCACCGCAAAATTAATTAGTTAATTAATATTTAGAAAAAAAAAAAAAAAAGAGAGACGATATGAAACAAAATTAACAATTGTAACAGCTAAAATATTGTGATCTTTCCGTCCATCTGCATAGGTTATATTTACGTTTTTTGTATTTTGATATTTGAATATTAATTATTATATCAAAATATAGTATAAATCAAGAAAAAATAATTTTATTAGTATTTTTAATATTAATCACAATGATACACAAAATATAAAAGGTATCTCTTGCAAAACCACGGAAAGAGTATAAAATATGTATAGAATTACAACAAACTATGAATTATGTACATATTTTTTACTAAAAAGAATGAATTATGAAATATAATATATAATAATTATATATTAATATTAAAGATAAAGTACTAAAATATATACTTTTTCTATCATTTAAATTCATACTTATCTATTTATTATCATTATTTTGACTTCACAAAAATATTATTATTTCTTTTTTAATTTTAAAATATTATTTTTATAATTTCTTATTGAAGAAAAAAAAAAATACATTCACATAAAATTTGCATCTAAGATATAAATACGGACAGACAGACCTAGTATTTTATACCAAATAATAATATTGGGCTAGACCATTGCATTTTATTCAATCTTGTGAATCAATTAGGTTTGTTATTGGGCCAATTAGTGTGCTTACACAAGGCCCAAATTATAATATATCGTGATTTCTAAATAATATTTTAAATAAGAAAAAATTACCTATAATGTTTTTTAATTGGAGAATTTACTTATTTTTCATAAACTAGTAGAAATTATTTACACTCGGTTTATATGTATAATTTTTTAATTTTTTTTTAATGTTCTTATAGTGTTAATTTATAATAATTTTTAAAAATTTATATCAAACATTTATTTATTTCTCTTACAGAATATTAAATATTCAATCACCAAAATGTTCAAATCTCTGAAAATTGAAATCTTAATAAGATTTACAAATAATCAAATAAGATAATTAAAATAGGTAATAAAATAAATTAAACCTGTCCGAAAATAGTGAATAAAGCCAGGATGGCGTCCCGGTGCATCCGGTGCAGGCACATCCAGCGCTGCTATGGAAAGTCCGAAAAGAATCAATAGGAATCTCTTTTCCCACTGTGCCGTTACTGGAAGTATATATAAGTACAGATTCTACGCTACCTCATCACTTCCTTTTGATTTGCTGCCTCTAGTCTTCTTCTCTCTCTATCTCTCTCTTCATCTTTTACAGATTCGGATCTCACCTCACGGTTGACCTAATTTCGTTTTCAATTTATTGTTTACCCGACCGCAGGTATGATGTAATTCCTTTCGATTTTATTCCGATTCTTCGTTGGTGATGTTTTTGGGGAATCTAGAACATTGATTGTCCTTGATTTGCAGTTTTAGACTGAATTTGGTGTGTTTTTGGGAGCGATGGCGTTAACTGTGAAGCAATCTGGGTTGGCTGTGGCTGTTCTAGGGTTGATGTCGTTTGTATTTGGGGTTATTGCGGAGAATAAGAAGGTAAGTAAAATTATTGTTGGTTTTAGGTTGAAGTTGTGGATGATAATGAATTGAGATTGTGTGTTTTTGTGATTTGATTTGATTTTGTTGATTGGGGTTTTAGATTGGAATTTGGGGTTGGAATTAAAGTGATTTGGAGTTTGGCAACAATTATAGACATGTAAGATTGGAATTTTTAGGTGAATTTTGTGATTTGTGTTTTTAAGTGATACAATCGTTGCATGCACAAAATTGCTTGTTTTTAATGAGATAGCCCTAAAATGTGTTCTTTTGGAATTTTGAAATTTTTTTAGAATTAATAAAAATTATTTAAATATTTTGTAAGAAAAAAAAGTTATACTAACGATCTTTTTAGAAGGAAATAGTGCTAAAATTTTAAAAAGTTATACATCTTTAACGTTGTATGTCATCTTTGCCGGATTTTGCAGCCTGCGGCGGGAACCTCCGTGCCGGGAAAGGGCGTCGTGATCTGCCGATATCCGTCCGACCCGACCGTCGCCTACGGATACCTCTCCGTCGCATTCCTCATCGCCTGCACCGTCGCCGGCTGGTTCTCTCTGTTCTACCCCTACAAAGGCAAGTCAATCCCGCAGGGCGTGCTGTTCCAAAGCCGAACCTTCGCTACCTTCTTCGCCATCGCCGTGTAAGCGCTCGATTTTTATCTTCATTCGTTCGAGTTCGAGTAATTTGTCGCGTCGTTTATCTAGTTTGCATTGATTTTTATCTGAGGATTGGTTTTTTTTTTTTTGTGTCGCGACTGTGAAGGGGCACGACGGGGCTTGCGTTGGCGTTCTTGCTGTGGCCGACGGTGACGGAGCAGCTCCACCACATGAACAACGTCCACCACGACTTGGAGACGGATTGCCCGACAGCGAAAACCGGCGTTTTGGGGGGCGGGGCGTTTGTGTCGCTCGATTCTTGCCTGTTCTGGCTCGTCGCGCTGATGCTCGCCAACAATGCCCGCGAGGATTACTTTGGCGAAACTGGCGACGGGAAGGACAGGGTCGAGGCTTATGGCATTGTCGCTTGATCGAATGATTGATCGCTCGGTGAAATTGTCTTGTTGGGACAAGGTTAAGCTCCTTCGACATAAATATATACAATTTATGCACTGGAATAATGAATGTAAACTATATACTTATGTCAAAAACCGAAAACATCCATAGCTTCATAAATACAATAATTGGAGTCCTACTTTAAAAGTTGCCGGATGAACCTTGCGACGGTAGTCGGATAACTCAGTCGAGAAGTTGGCTTTGCTGTTGGATCCATTCCTCGTAATCTTGTAGCAGCTGTTGTACGAGTAACGGCACCAGCTGATCGAGAAGAGCCTGCATCACTCTGTACGCGATAATTAAAAAGTTAATTTCCGAGAAGCACGCGAATGACGTGTCAAGAAATGCTTTAATTCTATGAAAAATACATCGGGAATCGAAGTTCTTACATGTTTCCTGGACCCTCGACAGCTGATACCGGCAGCAAAGCAAACGGCATTGTGTAGATCTACATGAAGCAAAAATGCAATAATATATCAAGAATCGGAAGCATCGGATAAAGTCTTCAATTCCATTCGGTGTAATAACAACCTCAAGGACGACGTTTAACTTCACATCAAGATCCAAGAATTGCTCAGCTTCAGTGCATTCCCATTTTATACGATTTCTCATAAAAGCTGCAGTGATATCCGCAAACAAATTACGAGCCCAGTCAGTATATTGTAGCATATTAGATTATTCCGCAGAAGAGGAAAAAATAGGTATTGTTACAAAACGAATCAAAGTTATAACCAGACATACCCGAAAAGTATTTATTCTGCTGCTCGACAACTTCAGAGCCCTCAAACTGCAAAAATGCAAATTTCATTGAAAACAAAGATAAGCACGCAGTATCATAAATCTTATACCGAGCAAACAGGTGTAACACAAGATACAGAGCAATATAAAAGATTCGAATTAAGAACGCTTGGGATATACCACAATGGTGTATTGTTTCAATAGAATCTACGATTTCGTTTAGTTTCAACAGAAAGAAATTCGCTTGAGAAGGCAAGAAAAATCAAGATAACGTCGGAAAATGCACTGTTAATTCCACAAGCAGCAGACAATTGAAGCCAACTGATGTAAATGTAAATAACTATACAGCTCTGTTTACATACAAACTTCTAAAAATTTTAACCTTATTCACCCCTAAATTTTTAAATTTTTTAAAAAATATCACATCAAATACCAACATTTTGCTATTTCTAAAATTTTTCGAAACTCCAAAAACCCGTCTAAACTGAGCCTAGGTAATCCTATCCTAGCTTTTTTACTACTTCTAAAATTTTTCCGAAACTCCAAAAATCTGTCTAGACAGATTTTGCAAGGTAATCATCCTATGGAGTTGGCTTAATTACCTTCATACAAGCTTAATTTGCAATGACAAGTGTTTGTTTGTGTTTTCGATCATATTTTCAATATAAAACATATAAACAATGCATCACAATTCAATATCTATTTTCGATTAACATTTTTTCATCTGGCATAGTCTCATTCTTGCAATCTTTACCTTGCAAGACAACATCTCAACCGTGCAATCTTCACTGGTCGGAATCACTTGCAAGTCCATCACCGGCGCAACCCGAAAATTAAGAAGCTGAACCTGCGGCAAAACACATCTGTATGGATCTCACAATCAGTTGCAGACAACAATCAATTACTGGAGAATCAATCAATACAATTACAAATTCAACAATGATAATTATGGTTTGCAAGACTCCAATCTTCATACTCTAATTGCTTTCAGTAATTTCATCGAACACCTGAACTGCAGTGCAAAATTTCAAAAGCAGGACAATAAATCGGAAGAGCAAATCTACCTGTACAAATTGGAATCAACACATCGACAGCTCTGCAACGCTCTCGTATTCAAAATTGCTTCAATCCCCGAAGGATGGCTAAGAAACTCACTGAAATTGAAACTTCCATTTCCGGCGACGCCATAGTTGGAAAGCTTCACCCTCTCCTTCTTGCCGGCGGAGAGCTTCGCCTTCTTCTTCCCATTCGGCTCCGACGAATTCGTTGATCTCAAATTCACTCGAATGCATCCATTTCCATTCCTTCACAACAAAATTTTCCCCCAAATTTCACCAAATCTGACGAACATTTTTACCTACTCGCGGAAAGAGGAAAAAAAAAGAAGCAAAGTACCCGAGTCTGGAGCTCAAGATTTGATCGATGTGTCCGTGAAATGTGGACCCTGAAAATATATAGTTAGGCTTAGCTACGGCCATCGGCTCCACATGCTCTACTAAACTAAACTTTTTGTGAAGAAAGTGAACAGTTAAGGAGCAGAGAAGAGACAGAACTGGAGAAAATGGAGACAGGTGTCGACAATGGTGAACTCCATTTGGCGTTTCGGACATCACCCGTTTCAGGATCCCTTCAGCACCATTATCATTTTTTATTATTTTTTAATAATGAATTGAAATATATAATGCCTCCATACGAGAAAATATAGATCGCAGTGTTTACTTGTGAGGATTTATATTATTTTATTATTTTAATTTTTTTTAAAAAAAATTAAATTAAATAATTAATTTTTATTTATTTTATTACATTAAAATTTAATTTTATATTTAAAATATTATATCAACAAATATTTATATTACATTAAATAATTATTTTAATTCAAAATTTTATTATTTAAAATCAAAATTCAAAACTAAAACCTAACAAATTTAAGCAACACATTTTTATTGATTTGGTATTATTTACTTTTAAAAAAATCTCCTTAAATACATTTTATTTTTTACAAAAACATTAAATCAAAATTTCCAAAACTTCTATCAAAACAAAGTCTATATATTACTCCCACTATTAAAAAATATCCCTTCAATTTTAGTAAAAAATAATTTATATTTTTTTTAAAAAAAAATCAAATATTTATTAATTAAAAAATTAAATATTCAATTTAAAATAATATATTTTATATTTTTAAATAATTATATAAATCACATATTAAAAATCAATTTATCCAAAACTGAGCAAAGGATATTTGATCTCAACCAAAAGCAAAACTACCAATCCAGCCAAAGACTCACTCTTAACACTCTTCATCCGATTCATACTCCTCAAGCAAATCACAATCACTCTCCGTTTCCGATTCACACACTCGCCGCCGGCGACCTCGGTCGAAAGCTGCGGTGGCGACGGCGACATTCGTCGCGCTATCCTCGCCCGCAACCCTCGATTTCTTATACAATCCTCTACTTCGATCCAAATACCCCTCCTTCATCGCAATTGCATACTTCGCCCTCACATCGATCAACGGATGCTTCTCGACGAGCTTCCCGTGATCGTACGCCTCCCTAAGAACGACCGTCTGCACGCCCCCCTTCTTCGATATGTAAAAAATCCCGGGATGCCTTTCGAACAATTTAGTGAACTTCTGAGGCATCGACAACGGCGTGCGCATGTTGCTCACATTTTTTCGTTCCATTTTCCGGAGGATCGTTAGGTGAAGAAGCTCGTGAAACACCCCGACGATCCTCTTCTCTGAGACGTCCGTTCTTCGATCCAAATGAGATGCGTCGACGTAAGGACTAGTGTACGGTAACTTTTGCCACTCGTTTAACCATTCGACGCACTTCCTTTTCAAACCGAATCCCCGCGGAAACCCAACCGGAAACTCCAATGCGCCGTCTTTTTGTGCGAGATTCGAATTTCTCGACGCTAAACACGATACCGCCAACGAATCATCCCAAGCTAATAGCTTGACACCTCGACGTCCGTCCGGGAGGTCGACAAAATCGAAGAGATCCGAATGGTTTGCGACGATCTTTCTTTCGTAGTCGTACGGTAGCCCCAAATCCCACCTCAGCTGATCAATCGTTTGCAGGGGAAGTAATCGATCTTTCGTTAGCATGAGCAACTTTTGCAGCCGGCGCAAAATGTCGCCGTAACAATCGTCGTAAACGGCGATCGTTTCTTGGCGATACAAATCCGATGCTTCCAGCGTCAATTTATACCACGGAAGAGGAGTGCCGCCGGAATCTGGGCTGTAAAACTCATGAAAGATACTCGGGTACTGGCGAATGAATGTCGTGAGTTTGAGGTCGCCGGGGAGGCCGAGCTGCCGGCGATATTTCGAAAGACGATGAATGGGAAGAGCACGATCATGGCGGGAACCAATGAGTGAAACCAGAGTGCAAGTAGCTTTGAGGCCTATATCGGCGGACACGGCGGAATCAAGAACAGAATCCTTTACCCACTTGAGCTTCACATTGACGAGATTGCGATTCTGGATTTGAATGATTGGATGCAATAATTTCGACGGCGGAATAACGCCGGCGAAACTCCGGCGCCGCTGTAGGGAGATCATTTTCTTTCAGGCATTTCGTCGAACACCTTCCGTGTGCACATAAAATCCGAATTGCTACTGCTTGATTCTTTAGATTTGGGATTTGGATTGAGGAATCGGGTCGTATCTCTGGTCCTCCGTTGATTTTCTGGAGATTAAGTGGGAGAATTTTATAGATTGAGCCTGCAAATAGTTGATGAAGATTGATTTTCTCCGGCGATTGAATCTTCGCTCGGTGTCTTTGAACAGGGCTTCAAACACGGTGGTGCTGATTGTGATTCAAAAGTTGTTGTTGTTCTTCTTCTTCTTCTTCACTGACTTCAAGATTTGTTTTTTCTCAATTCTCGTTGATCTTCTTCTCCGTCGAAGCCATTGTGAATTTATGTCTAATCGAATCGAGATAAAGATTAATCATTTGATGTTTTCTGAATATATGAGATAAACATTTTTTTTTTTTTTTGTTTTTTGTTATTTGTTTGTTTGTTTCTCTTCTTCTTCTTCATTTCATTCGATCCAAATGTGTCTTTTACAGTAAATTAAAAAATAATAGTACAATTAATTTTATATTTGTAATTTAGTTAAAAGTTAATAGTATTTTGGTATTTGTGTATAATTATTTTTACTAAAATATAAAATTAATACTTTGGAATGAGACGGACGGAAATGGTAAAAATAATACTATGAGTTGACACGAATGAAGTAATATTTTATTAATTAGTGAAAGTGTGCAAAAAGTTTGATATTTTTGCTTATGTTTGTAATTTAGGTAAAAATTAAAAATACTTTAGTATTAATATACTAAAAATTTTAATAAAATAAAAAAAATAGATACTTTTGCGTGTCACGAACAAAAATAAAAAAAGTATATATATTTTTTTAATTGAGACCAACGGTGTACTTTTATGATTGAAGATGATCTAATAGACTTGACTGCAATAATTAAATTTTAAATCGATTAATCTATCATAACCACAAAGTATAAACATTATTTACACTTAAAACCAAGTACATATATTGGAAAACATGTAGATTCAACTACTTTATTCTATAAGAATACAAGCAATATATATAGAAAAACAAGTGTATACTATAAATTATTATTATAATAATCGATTCAAACTTGTTCTTCACCTAGTCCAGCATTCCCTCTTCCTTCTTCATCATCATCGTCATCATCATCTTCTTCTTCTTCTTCTTCGAGGAAGTCATTTTGGGCGGTGACGAATAAGTTAATTTCCGGGATAGTATTTTGAACCCAATGAACAAAATCCCACAGCTTCTTAGATAAAGATTTGTAGAATAGAACAAGTAACAAAAGGGTAGGGTAGAGATACCAAAATAGAATTTGTGGGACAAAGATCGAAGCCAAGAAAAAAACCATGTGGGGGATAGAGAATCTTTTAACTTGGAGATGCAAGAATCTTGTAGGGTTCGAAGATACCAAGGAAAATAAGGGAACCTTAATCGAGACAAAGGAGAATATGGATAAGGCCAAAACAAGAAACCAAAACTTGACCCAAGTGAGATCACTTGCCACACCAAATGCATCCCACTCCCATGCCATTGCTCTATGTGATTTCATTATGTTGATTATCACAACTGAAATGTATCTCAAATCCAAATCCAACATTTTTGGGAGAAATTTTCTGTCTTTCTAGTTTCCCAAAATGGTCTATATATATAGCCCAACCCCGTCACAATAATAACAAAAAGAAAAAGGCCGAAAAAAGCTTAGTAGATCTCCACTAAGGTTGGGGTGGAAATAATGGGAAAAGTAAAAGGTACCACCATTGATGAATAAAATGATAGATGAAGAAAATGTTGCATGTAAAGTTTAGTTTCTTTTTATATCATCCTCCAATCTTAAGTTGATCGCTTTGTGCTGCTCCTCATGTTGCTTTTTCAAGAAGAATTAACAAAAAAATGACGTTTGATCGGTATAAATAAATCGGCGTTCTTCCCTCAAAAGATCGAAACTTAGTTCCATCACGTCATACAAGATAACAATATATATATCTCATTACGTACATTACGATGAATCTACGTGTGTGTGTATATATATATATATATATAGAGAGAGAGAGAGAGAGATTTCGAAGACGACATTGAATATTAAATGAGGTATATATATATATTAAATGTTAAATGTCGTATTTGATTTGATGTTTTGTGAGAAAAAAAAATGTATTTGACGTGATGTTTTTTTAAAAATAAATAGTATCAAATGAATGAAAGCGTGTTGGGTAAACAAAACTGATATTCATCATATGTTGGTAGACTAAATATTTTCAAAACATTAAATATTTTAGGATGTACTACTTCCGTCCGGCTCTAAGGGTCATGTGTTGATATTTGAATATTAATTATTATACAAAAACGTAATACAAATTAAAAAAAAAATGACAGAAATATCTTGTAATACTATTATAATGACATTTGTGCAAAAAAAAATTATATAAATATAAAAATATCTTTAATATTAAATATAATAACGCAAAACGAAAATAAAATCTTATAGTGGGACGGATGAAGTATTTTTTTGAGAGTTTGGTTTTAAATTTTTTTTTTTTAAAAAAACTATGTAACCACTATAATTTCCTAACAAAATACAATATATTTATTCTCGTAACATAACATTACATTTAAATTATTATTAAAAAAATCCTACGTGCATCAGCCTTAAAATTAAAAATTGTAAGGGTGTGTTTGTATGTCGGGTGGCTTTTTGGGTTTGGATTTATAAATAGTAAAAAATTGAATTTGAATAGTTATTTCATGTGATATAAATAGATATTTGATATAATATTTTGAATATAAAATAAATTTATAATATAATATAAATAAAAAAATTAATTATTTGAATTAATATTTTTTAAGAAAAAGAATCTTAATAAAAAAAACTTAAACCCACAAATATTCCTTGGGTGAAAGAACTTATTTTGATTTTGAATAATAAAATTACGAAGTGAAATAACTATTTAATATAATGTAAATATGTATTTGATATGATATTTTAAATATAAAATTAAATTTTAATATAATATAATAAATAAAAATAAATTTTTGAATTGATATTTTTAAAGAAAAAAATTAAAATAATAAAATTAAATGTAAAATCTTACTATTAAACACATGCAGTTGTTCCTAAGACCATACTGTCCATACACATATTTATTTGAGAAGGTCAAAAAAGTACCACCTTCGATTCACTCTTTTTGTGGTAGTGATTGATGAATATATATATATATATATATTTATAGAGAGAGGAGATAATTTAATTTAATTATAAAGCTAATCATGGATTCTATGAAAATGATGGTTTTAAGTCATAAAATAATTATTTAAAAATTTTCCAAAACAACACAAATTTCTCTATTTGTATATTTTTATAACAATCATATTTGATTTTCATATTTTGTATTATATAAAATTTTATTAACATAAATATTAATTAATATGTTTGTATTTACACTCAAAAGTAAAATTTAATATATATATATATATATATATTTTTAATGTTTCCCCAACCCTCCTTAATGCATGGACATGTGGGACCGTGGGAGAAAAAGATAAAGTACATGGTAGACAGAGTTGCCAAGAAAGCCTCAGATAATTTCATCCGCGTGGACTAAAAAGTACGCGAGTGATTCAGCAGCAGGGGTTTAATTCATTCCATTTTATACTCATAAAATATACGTGTATATATATATTTTTTCATTTCTACATCATTATTTACATATATATTATATATATATATATATGAGAAAAAATCGATTTTGGTTCCAATATAAAAAACTCATCAATTTTAGTTCAAATATAATCAAAATTTATCAATTTTGATCCCAATATGACTGTGTATAATTGTACATGACCGTGTAACAACACGACCATATATAATTATACAATGAAATATACATGACCCTGTAACAACATGGCCGTGTAACAACATGGTCATTATAATTATACACTGAAATATACATAGCCATGTAACAACATGGCCGTATATAATTGTACATAGCCGTGTACTTTCCAGGTCAACTACCACGTCACCTCCGTAATGTCCACGTCAGCAATTTCCGTTAGTTTTTTAACGGTGGGACCAAAATTGATTAAAATTGTTTATAATGTGACTAAAATTGATTGAAATTGTTTATATTGAGACTAAAATTGATGAGTTTTTTTATATTTGGACCAAAATTGATAAATTTTGGTTATATTGGGACCAAAATTGATGAGTTTTTTTATATTGAGACCAAAATTAATAAACTTTTGTTATATTGGAACCAAAATTAATTTTTTTCTTATATATATTACTTTTTTTTTTAACACTTTTTATATATATACTATAAAAAATATTTATTACAAAAGTAAAATATTACATATTAACACAATATATAAAATATACAGTTTCATCAGTCTCATTTAATTTGTCCATTTTAATTTAAACACGAAATTTTAGTAAGATAACTAAATAATTTAATTAAAATAAAAATTTATAAATTATAATTTTAAAATATGATTAAAATATATACTAATATTTAAAAAAAAGAAGATGTGGAACATATTGTTAAATAGAACGAGGAAATAATATTTTATTATTTTCAAAATTTTTATTGAAATAAAATATATATTTTAAAAAATTGTTTAAATTTAATAATTTTAGATAGAACAATTTTCACTAATATTATTAAAAAAATATAATATATACATGATAACATAATATATATACATATAATATACAGTATATTTTATTCACTCAACGATAAATAAATAAATACAAAATATTATTTTTTATATTATAACGTAATTCATCCTATCTAATATATATAAACCTTGTATTAATTCAAACAAACTAAAAAATATTTTTGGTATGGATTTCAAATCCAATTTCTTTTTTAATAATAAAAATAGATTATTTTTTATAACAAAAATTTTAATTAAAACAACAAACTCAAAAGTTCAAAAGCTTTATATAATAATCCCAAAAGTAGTTAGAAAAAGCAGATCCAAAACAACACACAACAATTTCTTTGGGCAAATAAGTTCATATCCGCCCAATGTTCGATCATCATCATCACCGAAATTCTAATGCAATTCAACCAAGCTAAGGTGGTGATCTGAAGGAACAACTAATAAATAATATACAAGGAAATTATTGATGGTTGAACGGAACATATTCGGAAGAGGTCTTACAGAGCCATGAATGCATCCACACAACCATTTTCATTTTCAGAGGATCCAAGAACATGAACATGAGAGGATATATAAATGTCCGAAATATAAGAAACTAAGAGAAGATGGTTTGATCAGGAAGATCAAGATGTAGTGTTTTTTTTTTTCTGTTACCTCGTCGGTTACAGCAGCTCGATGTCTTTCGACCAATTCGGTTAAAACTTCGATGAGCCGTTTCTTTACGTCGCCAGTGAGCATCCGGCCTGCGCCATATTCCTGTGTAGATTGTCGGGTTGAAGTTAAATTAGTATTCGGCGTTAAAGCTCAAAACAGAATATAAACAGGCACTAACCGTTCTAATGTGTTCGAGTTCGGCCTCATCCTCCAAGTCGACCTGAAAAAAATCCGAGAGGATGAGAAAGAAACAAGACAATATTATCACCATCTGCAGATTCTAACTTCATGTAAAAAATCGAATGAACAGTTAGAACACTTGAAGAAAACAGATTCAGCAATTAAAAATCAATTCATCCAAAAATGAGCTAACGCCATTTGATCTCAACCAAAAGCAAAACTACCAATCCAGCCAAAGACTCACTCTTAACACTCTTCATCCGATTCATACTCCTCAAGCAAATCACAATCACTCTCCGTTTCCGATTCACACACTCGCCGCCGCCGACATTCGGCGCGCTATCCTCGATTTCTTATACAATCCTCCACTTCGATCCAAATACCCCTCCTTCATCGCAATCGCATACTTCGCCCTCACGTCGACCAACGGATGCTTCTCAACGAGCTTCCCGTGATCGTACGCCTCCCTAAGAACAACCGTCTGCACGCCCCCCTTCTTCAATACGTAAAAAATCCCGGGATGCCTTTCGAATAATTTAATGAACTTCTGAGGCATCGAAAACGGCGTACGTGCACCTGTTACTCACATTTTTCCGCTCCGTTTTCCGGAGGATCGTAAGGTGAAGAAGCTCGCGAAACACCCCGACGATTCTCTTCTCCGAGACATCCGTTCTTCGATCCAAATGAGACGCGTCAACGTAAGGACTAGTGTACGGTAACTTTTGCCATTCGTTTAACCATTCGACGCACTTCCTTTTCAGACCGAATGCCCTCGGAAACCTGACCAGAAACTCCAATGCGTCGTCTTTTCGTGCAAGATTCGAATTTCTCGACGCTAAACACGATACTGCCAAAGAATCATCCCAAGGTAATAGTTTGACGCCTCGACGCCCTTCTGGGAGGTCGAAAAAATCGAAGAGATCCGAATGGTTCGGACGATCGTTCTTTCGTAGTCGTACGGTAGCCCCAAATCCCACCTCAGCTGATCAATAGTTTGCAGGGGAAGTAATCGATCTTTCGCTAGCATGAGCAACTTTTGCAGCCGGCACAAAATGTCACCGATACAATCTCGTAAACGGCGATCGTTTCTTGGCGATACAAATCCGATGCTTCCGGCGTCAATTTATACCATGGAACAGGAGTGCCGCCGGAATCTGGGCTGTAAAACTCGTGAAAGATATTCGGGTGCCGGCGAATGAATGTCGTGAGTTTGAGGTCGCCGGGGAGGCCGAGCTGCCGGCGATATTTCGAAATACTATGAATCGGAAGAGCACGATCATGGCGGGAACCGATTAGTGAAACCAGAGTGCAAGTAGCTTTGAGGCCTATATCGGCGGACACGGCGGAATCAAGAACAGAATTCTTTATCCACTTGAGCCTCACATTGACGAGATTGCGACTCTGGTTTCGATTGATTGGAAGCAATAATTTCGCCGGAGGAATAACGCCGGCGAAACTCCGGCGCCGCTGTAGGGAGATCATTTTCTTTCAAGCATTTCGTCGAACACCTTCCGTGTGCACATAAAATCCGAATTGCTACTGCTTGATTCGTTAGATTTGGGATTTGGATTGAGGAATCGGGTCGTATCTCTGGCCCTCCGTTGATTTTTTGTAGATTAAGTGGGAGAATTTTATAGATTGAGCCTGCAAATAGTTGGCGAAGATTGATTTTCTCCGGCGACTGAATCTTAGGTCGGTGTTTTTGAACAGGGCTTCAAACACGGTGGTGCTGATTGTGATTCAAAAGTTGTTCTTCTTCTTCTTCACTGACTTCAAGATTTGTTGTTTCACAATTCTCGTTGATCTTCTTCTCCCTCGAAGCCATTCTGAATTTATATCTAATCGAATCGAAGTAAAAATTAATCATTTGATGTTTTCTGAATATATGTGATTTGAGTGTAGGTGTTCTCCACTAAAAGAAGAAGTTCAAAAATAATATTCCATTTTCTTTCCATAGAATTTTATAGTAAATTAAAAAATAATATTACGTATAATTGTATATTTATAATTTAAATAAAAATCAAGAATATTTTGATGTTAATATACTATTATTTTTTTATTAAAATATAAAATAAATACTTTGAACGGATAAAAATTATAAAAGTAATAATTTGAATTGCAACGAATTAAAATTTTAAAATACTTAGAGTATTAATGTATGAATATTTTTAATAAAATAAAAAATAAATATTTTTGTGTGTGACTAATGAAAATAATAATAATAATAATAATAATAATAATAATAAAAATATATTTTTAAATTGAATATGATTGAAGATGATCTAATAGCCTTTACTGCTATAATTAAATTTTAAATTGTTTAATCTATTATAGCCACAACATATAAACATTGTTACACTTAAAACCAAGTACATATATTGAAAAACATGTAGGATTCAACTATTCTATACCAACACAAGATGTATATAACCAAAAACAAGTGTACAATATAAACTATTATTACAGCAATCGATCCAAACTTGTTCTTCACCTAAGCATTCCCTCTTCCTTCTTGATCATCATCACCATCATCATCTTCTTCTTCTTCTTCTTCTTCAAGGAAGCTATTTTGGGCGGTGACGAATAAGTTAATTTCCGGGATAGTATTTTGAACCCAATGAACAAAATCCCACAATTTCTTAGACAAAGATTTGTAGAATAGAACAAGTAACAAAAGGGTAGGGTAGAGATACCAAAATAGAATTTGTGGGACAAAGATCGAAGCCAAGAAAAAAACCATGTGGGGGATAGAGAATCTTTTAACTTGGAGATGCAAGAATCTTGTGGGGTTCGAAGATACTAAGGAAAATAAGGGAACCTTAATCGAGACAAAGGAGAATATGGATAAGGCCAAAACAAGAAACCAAAACTTGACCCAAGTGAGATCACTTGCCACACCAAATGCATCCCACTCCCATGCCATTGCTTCATGTGATTTCATTATGTTGATTATAACAACTGAAATGTATCTCAAATCCAAATCCAACATTTTTTTTTTTTTTTTTTCTAAATATTCTTTCTTTCTGTCTTTTTTCTGAAAATGGTCATTCTATTTATAACCTCACCCCCAAAAAACTATTACAAGCGGCTTCTTCTCTCTTTTTCATTTTATTTTTTATTTTTTATTTTTTTATTTCTTTTTAGATGAGGTAGAAAAAGTTAAAAAGTATGGCCGACTACTTAAATATAATCATATCTTTCATTCGATTACGTGATCAATACATATTTAAAAATACACACATGCAGGCCTCTATTTATTTTAGTGGTAATTGTTTCTTTTTGCATTATTTTATTGAAAGACAATATCGTAGAGTTGCGAAGAAACTCCTAAGAAAATTTATTTAATGGCTGTTTGATTTTAGTGTGCGTGGACTAAAAAGTAATTACACCACCTTTATTTCCTGACCTAACTCGAATTCAGATTCTGTCATTTTCTAGGGCTAATAAGATTACGTTAGACCCTCGCTTTTTGCACGTATTTTTAAAAATATTAGTATTATATTAAAATATAATAGAAATGACTAAAATAAATTTATTAGTACGTGTAATATAAATGTAATGATATTTATGTAATATATTATAAGTTGTAAGGGTATTTGTAATGTTAGGTAGATAGTACAGTTGCTAAAAAGGAAATAGATACTTTGTTATGGGACGAACTAAAATGGAAAAATGGATAGTTTGTTATAGGACGGAGGGAGTAATAAAATCAAAATTTTCATTTATCAAAACTCAAAACTCCCGTACATTAATTTTATACTCCCTTCCTCCTTTTAAAAAGTGATATGAGATTTTGTAGTAAATTAAAAAATAGTAATATTTAATTTATTAATGAAATTGTATAAGAGATTTTGACATTTTTATATAAAGTAATTGTATGTCTAAGTAAAAATTGATAGTAGTATTTTTGTATTAATGTATGGTTACTTTTTCTAAAATAGAAAATTGATACTTTGAAATACAACATACGATAATAGTAAAAATGGTAATTTGAATTAGGATGACGAGAGTAATTAATAGTAAATAGATTAGTAATTTTCGCTATATCTTAATTGACATATTTTTTATTTTTATTTATTTTATAACAATTGATATCTTTCTTATTTTTTGGGTAAAATTTATTAAATAAAAACATACTTAACAAATATAAACTAATTTAATTAATTTCATAACATATACCATCATACATCATGTAAAATTCATTCAAAACACTTTTTATTTATATCTCTCTTAGAAGAATAAATATACTCTCTTATATATATATATATATATATCTCTCTCTTAGGAAAATAAAAATTTAAAAACAAATACATTATAATTTTATAATTTTTGTATGTCAAACTTAAAATACCAAAGTAATTATATTAATACCAAAATATTTTTAAAATAAATTATAAATATATTATTATTTGTACATTAATTTTTATATATAATATAAATAAATAAAAATATTAAAATTATCTTACTCATTTTTATTATTCAATAAAATATTATTATTTATCCATATAAATATAAAACTCCAAAACAATCCCTTTGGAGTGGGAGTATATATTATATGTTCCAATTAATTGGATTATGTGGCATAAAATGGGATGATACTTATTTATCTCCTTATTTTTGCTTTTTTGATCTCATATTTTTCGACAGCAAAATTATTATATAAAATATTCTTTCTTTTTCTTTTATTTCTCACAAAAATATTACTGTCATCCAAATTTATTTTTATTTTTTTAATAAAATAATACCACTTATTCTACTTTTTTTTTTATCCAAAACAATAAAAATTTCTATTTTTTGTTTATTTTTTTTAAAATTTGTACTCGATCAAATAAACACACAATTGAACGACCAAAAAAAGAATATATTACATTATTAATATTTTAGTATTTTTCTAAATTTCTATCTAATCGAAACATAGGGATATCGGAGAGAGTATATTATATTATTAATATTTTAATATTTTTCTAGATTTCTATCTAATAGAAACATATATTTTTAAAAATTATATTGACAAAAATAAATATTCCCTGTGCATTAATTCAAACGAAAAATAAAAGATGCGTCCAGCTTGAATTTCAAATTCAAATAATTTTCTATAAAAATAAATTATTTTTTTAAAAAAAAAAACATCGAAATAATATTAAAATTTAAATCAAAGCCAAAAACTTTATAGTTACGAAAGCACATCCAAGAAAAAAAGACAACAATTTCTTTGGGCGAATAAGCTTACAATCCTTTCCGTGTTCGATTCGTCGTAGGAAATGCCTCTTCGGACATCCTCCCAAAATAATAGATAATTGAAATTTATGGTTCATAGGATCAACTGAACATATTGGGAAGAGGCCTTACAGCCATGAACGCATCGACCATCTGCATCGGCACGACACACATTCTTTATTAAACAAAGATCGAAGAAAATCAGACAGGATATATAAATGTTACCTCGTCGGTTACAGCAGCTCGAGCTCTGCGATGTCTTTCAACCAATTCGGTTAAAACTTCGATAAGCCGTTTCTTTACTTCACCAGTTAGCATACGGCCTGTGCCGTATTCCTGTGTGGAGACAGTAGAGAGATAAGGGTTGTGGATTGTCGGGTTGAATATTTAAATTATGTATTCGCCATTACAGCTCAAAACAGAATATAAACAGCACTAACCGTTCTGATGTGTTCGAGTTCCGCATCATCCTCCAAGAAGAAACCAAGATATTTAACCGGGATGTCGACCTGATAAACAGTTAGAGCTCTTGAAAAAACGAAGATTATGCAATTAAACCTACAAATAAAAATAAGAATGGAGCATGCGCGAAACGGGTTATTTGGATATATAGGGCGTGCTCTTTTTCACAGTTAGATTACAATGTCGAAGCAGAAGAACAGTTCTCAGATTTTGTAATAACGAAAAATTCTATCGCCGGCGCACTCAGATTAAGTCCGATATGCAAATAAAATCAGCACAGATGAAAGTCTTATACCTCGAGGTTTGCTCCAAACTTCCTGTGATTTTCTATTGAATCTTGCCCACCAGAGAATGCATACCGATTTACCTGCACCGTAGTTTGAATAAAATATGGAACCGGATTTCCCGACCATTTAATTTGGAACATTTACAGAAGATTTAGAAAAATAAAAAAATAAAATCTTTAGACAACCTTGTTCTTAATGTCCTTGGCAGTGTCAGTCACATATATAGCAGAATTCGGATCACTCGCGGACATTTTCCCTGTCTCTCCCTGCAGATATAAATTGCATAAAGGTACAGACGAAAGATTTGTAAGCATAGGAAGACATCAAATTAAAAAGTGATTGTCAAGAAAATCGAAAGATTGAAACCTGAAGTGCAGGAAAAAATGATGATTCAATCAAGGCAGGCTTGTGATAACCAATCCGAGGTGCAACATCCCGTGTCATTCGAAAGTAAGGATCCTGCAAAAAGCCATCAAAATTAAAGTTCACTCAGTCGCTCAAACACACAGAAGTTAAAAAGAACAAAAGCATACGATATAAAGTACACTAGATTAAGTCATCATTTCAATTTTCAGATGCATTAGAAAACCGACACTCTATAAGCCAATTCATCGCCACATTCAATCTGCAAGTTTACATTCACCAATGACAACCTTATCCTACCGGTCACATATATTAAACAAAGTATACCGTGAAAATATTTTCCATTGAAGTCGAGCCATCTCATTTTGTGTTGTTCTATTTACAACCAAAATTCTAAAAGCAAATATATAATTAAGAAAATATGGAAAGAACAAATAAGGTGCAGTAAGAGAAATGAAAGAGGACCTGGTCAATCGCACAAGGAATCAAACACCGAAGATTATCTTTACCGGAGAACAGGTGTGGAAATGAACTGGGGAAGGAAGGAGCCGCCTGACAGTATGCATGTTAAATGAACTATTAATTTCAGCAATGATAAAGCTTCCATTTGCGTTGGTATAACTCATGTTATCTACTAAATACTGCATATAATTTCATAATGGTAAAAATATATATATATATCACAAATTTAATGACGGTATGAAGGAATTTATTCTGAATTCTGTAGCTCTTAATGTAAGGGTTAAAAAGTCTCATACCTGAACAGGCGGAAAGCTCACTTTACCAATGTGATCTTCGCCAGTAAAACCAAAAATACCAACCACCTACAACCTCAATTAGGCATCATATTTCGGTTTGATTTAGTAACGTGTAGAAAGATGATCCGCAATAATTCTAAACAAGTTGTTTCTTAAATTACTACGCACCTTATTGTATGTGACACACTTAGCAATCTTGACCATATTCTTGTAGAAGGAACTGCACAAGATCCGAGAAAATACTTATGAGGAAAAACAAGAAGATTGTTGACTTAAACTAATTATACTGCACCAAAAAGATTCGACACATCCTTTATGAGGTGAAGGGTATTCTTATGCTTGTACAGATATGCAAGATAATATCGAATCAAGAAATAATTCAACACAATTCTGGAAGCTCTCTTCACATAATTGAATGTAACAGAAGCATCAATGAACCAATGAGTTCTTATGGCAGTGCCGACTAGAATGCATAGAAAATCTTGTAGAATAAGCATGGGTTTTCCATTCTGGCATAATCCCCGTGAATCTATAAATTAGTAGCTAAATCTAAATTACAATTTCAAAAAGTACCAATCTCTTGGATTCTCTTTATTCCTTAACATGACATAGAAAGTAAGAATTCAACCAACCTTCGCTCCTTAATCAATTTACTATTTCATAATATGGCCTCCGGACAGCAATCAGAACAACATAAATTAGCAGCACTACTAATCCGGCGGCATCAAGTAGAAACAGATCATACTACCAAGAACAATATTCTTTTTTAATGATTAATCAAAAATGTGGCAGGGATAAAACATGGAAATTCAATGAATATCACCCACCCTCCAATATAATCAAAATCGGAGAAAATAAATGTCCTCGAAACGTCGAATCCACAAGCAATAATATCTTTAGCATTTTCTCTTGCAAGTCTCTGGCTTTCTTCCACTGTCAAATTCTTCCACATGCATTTCTCATCATCTGTCAACTGAATCACTAGAGGCACCTTGAATGCATCTTGCAGATATCTATCACCACAACAGAATTTCAAAAACCTTTCAAGATAAATCTTTTCATGGAAATAAAAAAACGAGCCCGACAGTAATTTACAAAATCAAACCCCAAAACGTTCAATCTTGAGGCAAATTAGACAAGAAATATACAAAATAGCAGAAACTCGGAATTTTAATTACTTGGTGAACATGAAAGGCACGAGATGCCCCAAATGCAATGCTTCGGACGACGGACCACGACCAGTGTACAGATAAAACTTCTCCCCTTTCTCATAAGCGTCGAGAATATCACTGAAGTCTCGGTGGGCGAAGAACACGCCGCGACGGAGGAAGACATGCGGCGGGCGACCCGTGAGACGAGCCACACGGTCGATGAGGGACTGATCGAGGCGCTGGCAGCCAAATTTGTCGATTAGCTTATCATAGTCGATTTTGCCGCCCTTATCAGCAGCCACTTCCCATGGAGTCACGATTTGATCTTCTTCCTCCTGGTTGTTCTTGTCCATTGCTGTCTGCAGTCTACAGAGATAGATTGATTGAGAATGGAGGAAATTAGGGTTTTGGGTTTGCAAGGACAAATTGGGTATTTTAAAATAATTGGAATAAATTAAAATAAAATAAAAATACTATCTTTATTATTCTTTACCGTATTATAGTCTTCTTTTAAAATAGATTTTCTTTACATAGACCTCTGCACAAACGCGCATCTCTCGGTCTGTCGAATTCCCGAAACCCTAATTAGGTTTTCTCATTTCCGGTGATTCGACGGAACATCGTATCTGGAAGATTGTCGCGTGTCTTACTTCTCCACAATCGTCGGTTTCAAGGGGCAGGATGAGTTTATCGTTTTCAATTAACGCGAAATCGCAATCGAATCGCCTCAAAAAGCCGACGGCATCCTTCGCCGACGCCGCGGCGGCGCCGTCCGATTCATCTGCCCGGAACTACGTGACAGAGTTTTCCGCAAAAGCTCCGCCGCCGCCGGAGTCCAAGATCAAGCCAATTGAGCCGAACACTTGGCCGCCAAATAAGAAACTCAAAAACCTCCCGGACCTTTCCCAACCAAACGATTCGGTCCTGCAATTCGAGGTGGATACCGGCGGCAAGCCTGAGGCCGGCTCCGACACTTCCATGGGTTACGGGCTCAATATCCGCCAACGGTCGGCCGAGGATCCAACTCGAGGTCACGAAACAATTGCGGAAATGGAGTTGCGGAGATTGAGGGAAGATTTGGAGAAGCTTTCGGAGGAGCCTGGAATGGATGACTACGATGATGTCCCTGTCGAATCGTTTGCCTTAGCAGTGCTTTCCAGGCAGGGATGGAAGGAGGGAAGAGGAATAGGGCGAAATGCCAAAGAGGATGTGAAAGTCTATGAGATCAAAAGGAAGGCAGGCAAAGGAGGGTTAGGGTTCACCGGAGAATTACCGGAAAATCGACTGGATAACAATGGGAAGAAAGTCGAGAATGGGGAAGTTGAGAGGAAGAGAAGTGAAGATCAGAAGGAGAAGAAAGGGTTTGATGTGGGCAAAGAGGTGAGAGTTGTGCACGGAAAGGAGTTCGGAACAGTTGGGAAGATCGTCGAAGTGAGGCATGGGGGAGACACATTGGTGTTGAGGATATCAAGAAGCAATGAGAAGGTGAAAGTGCAATCCCGGGCTGTAGCAATGGTGGGCTCGGCCGAGGAGGAGAAGTGTGTGAGGATGATGAAGGAGCTGAAAACCAAGGAGAAAGATGATATAAACGGCGAAAAGGGTAAAAAGCAGTCGAGGAAGAGAGGGCATGACGAGAAGTCGACGACGGATAGGGTGAATTGGTTGAGGAACAATATTAGGGTGAGGGTAGTGAGTGAAGAATTGAAAAATGGGAGATTGTTTTTGAGCAAGGGAATGGTCGTGGACGTAGTCGGGCCGGGAGTATGTGATATTTCGATGGATGGGAGTCGGGAATTGGTACAAGGGGTCGATCAAGATTTATTGGAGACTGCACTGCCAAAGCGCGGGGGGCCTGTGATCGTGTTGTATGGTAGACACAAAGGCGTGTATGGGAGTTTGCTCGAACGGGACTCGGATAAGGAGACGGGGGTAGTTCAGGATGCCGATACTCGGGAGATACACACAGTGAGGCTCGAGCAGATTGCGGAGTACACAGGCGATCCGAGTGATATTGGCTACTAGGTAACAACGTTATGGTTTGAGCTTTAAACATTTTACGGTATCTATATGAAAATTATATGTGATATTGAATGCATTGATGGAGTTTATATTGTAGTTGATGTTTTTGCAAGAAATTTGTGCCTTAGCTGTAGTTTATACCCAACTATAGATGTCGAAAATGGTAATAGATAACAAGTAAACAAACCATAAAACATTGATTTAGGAATAGCTTTAGACAGAATTTCAGGGTGAATCACAAACCAGAAAAAGCCATAGACATACAAAAAGTTACACATGAAAAATAAACATTAGATTTAGGTTTAGCAAGCTCAATCACCACAAGAAATTAAAGAAGGCCAACAGTAAGTTATCATTGAAGTATCGTATAGCTAGCTGACAATCAACTCAAAAGCACGCCAGAGAAACCACACAACCGGTCGAATGGAATAAAGTAGTCGATCCCAAATAAGTCCATAGCAATCCATCCCCCATTACGAATCTGCAGCTTTGTACTGAACTTCTGGTGTATGCAATAATCGAACGGATCTTTAAATCAAATCAGCGACGTTCATTGGCATTTCGTCAATCTGTGTACTGTAGTACTGCTCGATGTCTCTTAGAATTTTGATGTCATCGCTCTTCACGAAATTGATAGCAACACCCTGCAACGAATGCAAACAGAGCATTTCAAATCTTATATCTCAAAATCCCACCCTGAATTTATAACAAAATTTTAACATCATGGAAGAAACATAGAGAACTTACCTTTCTACCAAACCGACCAGATCGCCCTATGCGATGAATGTAAAGCTCTCGATTGTTGGGCAGATCATAATTGATCACTAGAGAAACCTACAAAAAAATCAGTTATAAACCAGCATTACTCCTTAATATAATATCCATTCACCGAATGTACAGGCAAGACTGACTGATAAGATTAAAAATTTTAAAAGTTTGTTTATTCCAAGTGCTTCATACTTTGCACCTCATCTCAGCTGGTCAAATTTTGCCAATCATTGGACAAGAAAGTAGATGGGAAATTACGATGATATCTAGGACAAATTTTGTGTAGCGTTAAGGGTAGACATTCATGAAAAGTAGAGTAAGAGTACCTGCTGAACATCCAATCCTCTGGCCCAAACATCTGTGGTGATAAGAACTC
This sequence comes from Andrographis paniculata, assembly GCF_009805555.1. Lineage (NCBI taxonomy): Eukaryota > Viridiplantae > Streptophyta > Magnoliopsida > Lamiales > Acanthaceae > Andrographis > Andrographis paniculata. The sequence continues at coordinate 4,341,371 of NW_026137589.1, forward strand.
GGGTCTGGCCAGATCGAAATTCATTCATAATTGCATCTCGCTCCTTTTGAGGCATATCTCCATGCATGGATGAGACGGTGAAGTTATTCTCCCGCATTTTTGCAGTAAGCCAATCAACCTGAAACGAACACAAGAAGAGCATAAATATACTGGCCTAACATATTCTCTCGACTCATAATTATTGTGTACCATTAAGAACATCACTTCATATGACTACCCTTTAGTTGACAGTTCCAACATGAGAATGCAGACTTAGCAAAAGAAATTACCTTTCGTTTCGTATTGCAGAAGATCACAGCCTGGGTAATTGTAAGGGTATCATATAAATCACAAAGAGTGTCGAACTTCCATTCTTCTCTTTCTACTGCAACAAAGAACTGCTTAATGCCCTGTCACAGAAAAATACTACAGAAATCAGAAAATGCAAAAACTACATCGTTTACACATCAGAACAGCCCAACAGTGTTCCACATGAATGAAGGTGTTCGAAACTTGCGCACAAAGAAAAGGTAATTGTACACAAAGAAAAGGCGTACAGAAATATTAAATACTTAGAATTGAAAGTAAATGTGCAAAACTATACCTCAAGAGTCAACTCATCACGCTTCACAAGGATCCGAACAGGATCAGTCATAAACTTGCTTGTCATCTCCAATATTTCATTTGGAAGAGTGGCAGATATCAAGACAACCTACGAGAATAATTACACCTAATAAGCATTATTCAGGGAATGTGCAGAGCATAAATTATGTAAACGTATATGAAAGTATGAAACACTGAAAAAGTTAAAAACACAAAACAAAAGTAAATTTGTCAAATTGGCATATTATCAGGAAAATTGCACAGATCACTTCAAAGATGACTGTCAGAGACGTTTAAACTAAATACATTGTTATTGAAGTTAACACTTATAAGTGCCCTTTTTAATGATTTTACTATGAGCATTGCTCTAAAATTCTTTAAGAAAATAAAGGCCAGGGCAGGAGTTTCACTATTCACATTTACACGAGGAGTCGTGATTCCCAAAAGGCCACCAAATATGTTTTCTACATCACTTAGCACTATCTTCTAATTCTTAAATTAAAATGGCAACATCTGAAGCAACACAGCAATTATATTTCTTAATTAGAATTGTACAGTGGGATTGAATTTCTAACCAGTTCTCTAGTGTATATATTTCAACAAATCTCAAATTTATTCACCAAAAATAGGAGAAGATAACTAGATACACCAAAAATAACAATTTTATTCATGCTGCACATGTGGACACACACCCGCCGAGAGCAAGAGAGATTACCTGCAGTTCTGGAGGTAGATATCTGTAAACATCATAAATCTGGTCCTTGAATCCTCTGCTCAACATTTCATCAGATTCATCCTAGCAAGGGTATAGCACACTTAAATATATATATTTCTTAGCAAAATCAGAAAGTCATAAATAGCTATATCGAGAAAATAAAACTCACCAAGATTAATATTTTGATTGCCCTAGTTCGTAATGTCTTCCTCTTAATCATGTCACAAACTCGTCCAGGAGTACCAGAAACCACATGAACTCCATGCTCCAGTTTTCTTATGTCCTCACCGACGCTTTTGCCTCCAACGCAAGCATGCGCGTGTACATTTATGTAGTCACCGATTGCCAGTATTACTTTCTCTGTCTGGGAAGCCAACTCCCTTGTTGGTGACAATATCAAGGCTTGGACTCTTTAAGGAATAAATATGAACAAAAGATTTCTCAGAATGGATATTTTCCAATCAAGGAGTTAAATAAATAATGGAACTATATGTCTCAAAAGAACATTCAGTAAGATATAGGCAGAACAAAAACACAAGAGTTCAAGTTTCTCCGCAAATAATTAAAAAGATAATCTAAATAGGAAGGATGAATGTAGGGCTAAAAAGATCCAAGATGTTTCCTTTCGAAAATGAAGTTCAAAATAGTTGAGGCTGTCAAATCTCTGAATCACTGTTGAGTTCCGTAGTTAACGGGCAAAAGACTATTATTTCCATGAAAACATACAAGTGATGAATAAATTTGAGAACAATTAGGCATGGGAGCAAATAACATATTCAGCGAATTTGTTTGATTACAAAGCTTCCATGATAGGGTCTCTCGAGAAAGCAACATCCCTACACTGTTATTCAGATACAGCATCCCCACAAATAAGATAAGAACACTAAAAGACATCATGCCTTCTGAGAAAGAACCTTTTCAAGAACCTCAAACACAAGTAAATGGATAAGCTGTATATCAGCATAGACACAAGCTGCCTTGAGCATGAAAAGTTCCATCAGAGCCACAACGGAACCTATTTTCACTTCTTATAAAGATCAGAGGTTACATAATTGAAAAGGGAAAACAAAAAAATTGAATAATTCCTAAACCCTAATTTTGTTAAAGCTTCCCAAGCTTCTAGGTCTAAGCTGTGAACCGAAAACGATGCTAATTACTAGAAAATCAGAAAGCTCACTAGTTCAAAACCCTAAAGAACACAAATTACCCACAGTCTAACCTAAGGTAATTACCATTGAGCAAGAAAACAAAATCGAGCATATATGCAAACAGAAGAAACAAAGATCGAACGTAAAACACAAATTACAGAGAAGAGAGACGAAAACCCATACTCTGAAGACTTGGTATCCACAATCTGGCAAACAGTTAGGGCAATCATGGAAGTCTTGCCCGTACCAGACTGGGCCTGAGCGATGACGTCACGTCCGGAGATAATCGGAAGCACGGCACGCTGCTGGATGGCGGAAGGCTTCTCGAAGCCATAGTTATAGATTCCTCTGAGGAGATCGTCCTTTATTCCCATCTCGTCGAAACTCATGATTGGCTGGACGCCTTTTGAAGTCTCGAAAACAAGCTTCTCGTCCCCCTCCATGGCTCGCCGTGCGCCACCTCCTCTCTGAATCCCTGCCGCCATGGTAGCGTCGCCGGAAAGAGGCTGTGTTGTGGAAAGCTACTACCCTCACGAAAACGGGAATGAAGCAAGCAAGCCCTAATTCCCCTTTTGAGTTGTCGAATGCCGTCAGACGTGCAAGGCGTCGCCTTTTATTTAAACCGCTGTTTATATAATAGCATATGGTGTATTTATTTTGGGAGATAGATTATAACTGAAAAATTATTTTAATGAATTATATAATTATTTTTAAAAATAATAGTATTCTTTATTTTAATAGATTATTATATAAAATTTTAATTTTTTAAGAATATATTTAGTTATTAATAATATTAATATTAAATTAATTATTGATAAAAAAAAAGCAAAATAATTCTTTTAATATCCTATCTAGAATAAGAGAAAATTAATCATTTATAACTGTAGTTCTGCTAAGTTTTACTTAATTACAAATTATAATAATAGATAATAAACTTAAGAGTAAGATCCATTTAATTTTTTTGTCGTGTTCATATTTGAATATTAATTATTATATAAAAATATAATATAAAAGATAAAAAATATTTATTTTTACTGTATTGATATTTTTAATGTTAAGTATTATATACATATCTTCCACAAAATAGCTGGAATTGAGTACTATCCAATTATTATTATTATTATTACTATTATTATTATTGTTTTTATTTTTTTATTTTCTAACATTTTATTGGTAGGGTACGTTTTTATTATTATTATTATTTATTTATTTTTGAATTTTAGTTTAGAGAAAAGTTAGTGTAAAAATTGAAATTTAAGTATGTTTAGTTGAAGTTTGAATTTTGAATAAAAAATGTCTCATTCATTTTTTCTTTTAAACGTGAATAATAAAACTTAGGCTAAATCTTTTAACTAAATTTGAATAAATAATTATTTGATATGGTATGTAAATAAGAGATGATGTTGATGTTGTATTTAAAGCTAAATTTTAATTTAACACTATACAAAAATAAAAATAAGTATTTAATTATATATTTTTATTAACAAACTAAACGTATGTAAAAAACCTTACTTAATACTCAAGTGTGACTAGATATTAAATTCGATCGGAGATTTACCTAGCATTTTCGGGTAACCGTTGCGGATTTCTACGTCAACAAAAAAAATATATATATATATATATAAATGATTTTGAATAATATTACTTTATCCAAATACCTAATCACATGTTTTTTTAAACAATCTAAAATTTCGTACCCTTTTGTGTTTGAATGTTTTTTACTTGAATAATGTTAATTTGAATTTAAAATTTAAATCATCCTACAGTCCAATGTGGTGTGTTCATTTGAGTTTTATCCCTAATTTTGTATATCCAATTTATCATTGAATCTATAAAAATATTACTAGTTAAATTTAAGTAAGCTAATTAGTTATTTTAATTTTAATTAATAATTTTACTAATATATTCTTAATTATCTACTAATTATATTTATCCTAAATTATTAGACCCTACGCCCAAACCAATTAGGGTACATCGTACCCGACCCGAATAATTAGATTGGACCCAAAATAAATGGGTCATATTTGGGTCGAGTTCGGGTATATTACCAACATAATATGTAGCAATTCATCAAAAAACAAACAAACAGATATATAGAGAAGCCATCATATATCACAATAACCATCACAAGATAATCATTCACCAACATATATATATATATATATATATATTCAGAATGTCTTCTCTAGTACGAAACGATCGACGGATAGACGAAGAAGAAGAACAAAGACACATAGATTTGACAGGCAGAAACCAGAGAGGCTGTGTAGGCATATAAAAGATACCAACGAACTCAATCAGATGATTAATAATCATGTAAAAGTATTGAATCGTCATTGCGCGCACCGTATAGAGAGAGCGAGGCTCAGTTGTCGGAGACAGAGGATGCCTCGCTAGACGAGCTTTCCAGCTGCAAGCGTTTCATTTCTTCGTAAGCCCATTCGAGTCCGGGACAGTAGTGGACGGGAGGGTTGAACCTCGTGTCGTTGATGTCATCCGGCAAAAATGCGCCGTTCATCACCAGAAATTTGATTGCTTTCTTCTTTTTCTCCTTGGCTGCGTGGTGAAGTGGTGTCCCTGGATCGATTTAAAAGAAATTTGTTAGATAAGGAGAGGAGCTTGTTGATGCTTTGTAGGAATTGTACGTACAGCCGCCACAGGCACCCTTGGTTCGCGCATCTATGTCAGCGCCGCGCTCGAGCAATTCATCCATGACTTTGAGATGCCCACCTTTGGCAGCAAGATGGAGTGGTGTTACGCCGTGTGATTTGGGGCCCCAAGCAACAACGTTAACGTCCATTCCTTCGTTAAGTAGCCGCTTTACCTGCAAAAATATAATGGAACGCTTGATGAAAGGCAATTCGATAATAAAAAAAGATTTTAAAAGTGCTTTAGTCTTTTCACAACATATGAAGAAGAGGATCAAGATTGTTTTTGGGAGATTTTTGAAATTTCTACAATTCCTCCAAAAGTTTCCACCTGAAAACATCGGGTCAAACACCTTTTTTTTTTAATATTAAAAATTAATCTTACAACATTAAACAACTATTCTAATTCAAAATTTTACTATTCAAAACTCAAACTCAAAGCCAAACCCCCAAACAAAAAACACTCGTAGTATCTTAGAAAACTTCAGCAAAACTCAATACAACTCTTTTTCTGCTAAGTGAAAAGTAATGATGATTCAATCCCTTCACCCCTTCCCAAGATGGAAGGCAACTGTTCTCTTTGTAGTTTATATTTGAACTTCTTTTGATTTAAAACAATATATATATATATACACACACACACACATGGTGTATAGCTCAATAGCAACTAATATAGCCGAGACAACTTAGAGAAATAGCTACAAATCTGATAAAGATTTGTAAATTGAATCATTCACAACTATCTACCTTACGAACTCAATTTCAGCACTGTCGATTCTTCTATTCAAAATGTACCAATATTAATGGAGCAATTAACTAACAAGATCAAACTAAATTAAAACCATAATTTATCTACTGATTAGTTAGGTTCAACAATGTAAACTACTGTGCAGATACTATAGTGGATATTCATCAATTTCCTACCTCTTTGAGGTCACCTTTCCTAGCATGGATATGGAGCATAGTCCAGCCACGATCATCCCTATCCTCTCCAGACACAAGCAGCTTTCGCTTCCTCCGAATATATTCCCCCTCGATGCTCAGCATTGTGTTAATTCTTATGCTCTTTTGATCACACAAACAGCTATATTGAACCCCAGAGACTTGAAAACCAAACTTCTCAGATACTCCAAGTAAATAGTCAGAACTTGCACACAAAACGAAACTCTCGATAGAGAACAGAACCAAAGATGCGCATATATGCGCTCAGATCAGGAATTCCAATACTTCCCCTAAACAAAGCTCTACTCTTCGTATTTCAGGATATAAATCGAAACGAAGCTAATAAATCCACAGACAAAACACCTGAAATCTCAGATCTTATTCCCAGCTCCCACAGAAAGAAATGTTTTACATAATCTTCGAACACAAATCGAAAGCGACGGTAAAAAAATTTAGCGAGAGGAATGATTGGCCATGTTGTAGGGGGCAAAAGGATTCAAACCAGGACCGAATGCTCTCAGATTGTTCAAGACCTTCACGTTCATCGAAGCCGCGAACCGAAACTTACCAGATATGTTCATAATGAGAAAATCCCTTATCCTGAAACCAATGAACGAGACAGAAAATTTACGCGAACTACGGGAAATTTATCTGAGAATTATCAAGTACTCGACTCCGATCGGCGGTTGCATATATGTATATTTTGATAATATCTCTGCAGAGGCAACGAGGGGGAGGAAGGGAGCAATGGCGAACGCAAACCCTAATTCGGGAAGATGGGATAACGAAGAAGACGACGCCGAAATGAAGAGAGAGACAAATATAAATCTGACACTAAAGTCGTGTTTGTTTTTCTAATGCTTAAAAAACGCGACTTTCCCGACATAAGTGAGGATTATGCGGTGGCTGTTCTGTATATATTTTTTTTTATTATTATTGTTTTTTAATAATAAAAAGATAAGGTTTTATATACACTTCTTTTTAAATTTATTTAATTATTTATAATTTATATTACATGCATAGAACGGCTGCGAATTCACATATTCTATAAAAAATAAATAAATAAATAAAAATACAATTCCAGAATAATCTTGATTAATAGTACAAAACAAAAGTTGAAGGCTAACTTGTTACAACTTATTGATGATCAGTTGTTCCCACATGCTTTGGTTTTACATTCTTATGGCCACAGGGATAAAAAGGAAATAATTTTTTTCATTACATCCGGGCTTTTAAGAGTTACTATTTACAAGATCTGAGGTGTCGGGATAAGAAAAACCTTGAGTAAAAGCCGTCATTCTGAGTTGCTCGGAGGCTTTTCCTTTGGATGCTTCGAGCTGTAATGATCGGTGAGCTGATTAGGATTAGCGAGCTGAACCTGAAAGCCAAGGTTTCGAAAGGGATCAGACAACCTCAACTGAATTATAAATGAACACAAGATAAGGAAAACATCGAAAGCACATGCTAACATAATTCAGGTCAATTAAGTCGAGAGTAGAAAGATTAGGGGATCGGACACTTACCTAACATTCATGGATTGCCTGTAAGAAAAGAAAAACTCGAATGTGCCATGGGATCCATTAATCTCAATAAATCACTTATCAGAATCATAAACAAGAAAATAACATACAATAGTTCCGAAAGAAGTTTATATCCAATAGTTCCATAAACCTTCAATGGCTTCTTAATTTTATATCCCATAACACATACATTTAATTCATCTGTGCTATTTAGCTTTTGGTTGCCCAATATTTATTCATTTGCTATTTTGGATCGAAGGCCTCAAGAGGATAAAAAGAAGTTTATTGTAAGAAGACACTTTCACTCAAGTAGTTTGAAATGAAGCGGCCTAAATTTACAAAATCAAACTACAAAAATAACATTTGAGGAAGCTCGATGTATAGTGGGGCACAAGTATAAAAATAATCCACAAGAATCAACACTACACGAAACAAAACAAAAGATTTAAGCTCGACTATAGTTATCTCACAATTCAAATTATTCACTTCTCACTTCTCTCTCGAACAAAATCTTGAAGCAGCCCATGAAGTAAATTGGCATTTCAACGGGAAGAAAGTTACTTTAGAAACAAAAAGGAAATGGAAATGTCTAGAAAAAGAAATATCAATACAACCTTAATCGACACTCAAGATAATAACTTAGAAGGATGCCCTGACATTTTGAGAACAAGTTTCTTGTGGGCCAAGTATGCTTTGCTCGAAAAGGTTGATTCTTTGAATCCCTTTTTTTTAATCATTTCTACCCTGCTGTTTTTGTTGCAAGTTTTACCCGTACCAATACGAAAAACATATTAACGTCAAGATCATGCAATCTAATATGAGTATACAGTCGAAAAACCAGTGCCGGTATACTATCAGTCTTCAAAGAACCTAAGAGGGCGACATGTCTTTTAAGGGATTGCTGCATGACTATGAGCAATCAAAGTGATCTTCATTAGGAAACCTTCGCCATAAAGGCCAGGCATTACGTAATGGCTATATAACTCATAAATGAAGAATTGCTAACATGATGAAGCCGACGAAAAATGATATGCTTTAAAAACACTTATTGAATGCCTACCAACAACACTGAATCAATCAATTGCAGATATATTGATTGATCTATCAATCGGGTATACAAAGGTAACTAACCACAAGCATTTATCAAGATTCTACAGAATTAGTTGAAGCTGCTATATCTCAATCTCATATTAAGAAGTTCATCTCTCCCATGGTGATTTTAGATTTTGCAGAACACATAAACTGTAAGTAGATAATAATCATTTGAGGAAACTGAGTTTCCAGATCTGATCAGAAGCACAACAATATTGCTTACCAAAGCAGCAATCATTGAACAGTGTAGGGCTAGCGATTTACCTTATTGATCAATATGAATGGTCAAAACACAAACAGTGTACAGAGAAATTTGCTCATAGAATCAATCCAGTCAACATGAAATCTTCGTAATATTCCAAGCGCACGTATGGATTCGAACGGCTTACCTTACATATGGAACAGACGACTTTGAGACCGACGGCACGCGCCTGGAGTTGCGATCCCTTGGCCTTCTGATTCTTCTCCGCATTCTTCCTCTGCGCCTCGATCTTCTGCTTTCCTCTCGTCATCGCCAATTTCTCCTCTCGCCTCCTAAAAATCCGGATTTCTTCGACACCAAAATGGCGAAAAACAAGCGAGGATGACGCGCGTCAATTCGAGGTCGCCGCCATTGATGACGAAGCGGTGAATCGTCGTACACAACGGTGAGGTTTCACCCCCCCCCCCCCCCCCCCCCTTTCTTTCAGTAATTTCAATCTGGTCCTAACACTCTCTCAACCTTCCAATCCAGCCTCCGGATTTTATACTGTGAAATTGCAATTCAGTCCCTAATCCGTAACGCAAATCCACGCAATATGACCGTTGCAATAATCGAGTCGGTTCGGGTCGGGTCGGGTCGAGCGAGGGCAATATAAGATCCGAATAAAAGGGGTCTATTAGTCAATTCACACAAACCAGAGTAGAGAAATCTATCCTCGCCATTTTGCGTCGGTCGCACGTGAGGAGTGTCGCGTTCGCACGTGCCGCCACAGTCCTTTCATTGGCTCATCCTCTTCCGTAGTCCACAATGCACTTCTAGCATCCACACTCTCTCTCTCTCTCACTGCAAGTCTGAAATCTGTCACTCTGCTCCATTCCATTCTTTTAATTCCGGTGTATAATTGTGGGTGTTAATGTATGTGTATATATATCTATATATATATATATAAATAAAAGGTAGATATTGCATATACGGTGTATAATTTTAGAGAGAGAAAGGGTGGGCGATGGGGGGATCGTTGATTTTTGTTGCTATTGCATAACTTTACAGCTCAACTCACAATTTCCCTGTCTCTCTTTATCTTGCTTGCTTTCTCTCTCTTAATTGAGCTCAAATTGCATAGATCGAATCTGCTGCTGCTTCGTCAAGGTATGGCAATAATGTGATTGTGGTGGAATTTTTTTTGTTAAAGTTGTGAATTTGGGCACATTTTGGATTCAGAATATGAGGGCGAATTTTTTGTCGCATTCTGAAATTTTGACGAAGAGCGTTGGTTTTTGTTTTTAGGGATTATCATGTTTGGCTGTTGTTTGGAGGGGCGTTACGAAGTTTTTCAATTGATTGTGCGTTGTGCTTCTTTCTTAAAGTTGTGTGTGTTGATGTAATTGTTGTTGAATTTTGGGAAATTTTTGTGAAATTTCGATTTATGGTGGGAGTATCGTTTCGGATATGCATGGTCGACATAGATTGGGCTGTTAAAGATTTGGGGCTTTGATCGCATGCAATTTGCACTTGATGAAAAGCCCTACGTTCATTATATGCCTTACTCCATTGATGTATGGGAAAGTTTAGTTTACCTATTTGGAAGTGATGATTCATTGCTGCTCATAATTTTGGTTGAATGGAGTGTAAAAAACTTAGAGCAATGTGTGGAGATGAGAGTGCTCATTTCTGCTGGGCTTTGTTTATTTTCATTACTAATTTGGAACTGCTTAAATTTGTTTTGCAGGAGATTATTGCTTATGGTTGCTGAAGCGGCCATACTACAGCATGGTCAACTCAGTTGCCGCATGCTTTCGTGCTGTGATGTTTCAGACATCTGATGATTTGTATTGACCTTATTATGCTTTCAGTGGACTGCAATGAACTGCTTCACTGTGAAGTTTCTGCAGTGGCTTCTATGCATCATATTGCTTTACAATTTAGGAAAAGAAACTGAAGCTCTTAGTCCTGATGGTATGCTGGATAACTTTGGATTTTTATTATTATTACTAACTTGAATTGGCTAACATCCCATTGATGAGACATTCGATCTGTTAATGATAAGGGTTTGAAAAAACTGTACAATCGTATGAGGATTTAACTGATGATGGGCTGTGTTACAATTTATCGGTTATGCTTTTGTTTTGTCAATACATTTTTATCATCTTAAAATATGGGCTTGTCATTGCTTTTGTTTGAGTATGTTTGATTGTATTATCTTTGCAAAGGATTGGATGTGTTTTAGATTCCTATGCTATTCATTAGAATCTTTGTATGCAGCAATAGAAAAAAAATGGAAGTACCTAACTTTAGGTTTATGGTCTATCCAACTAGTATTTTCCTTCAAAGCGGAATCTTATATATATATTTTTGTATATATATTGTTTTATTTGTAGGTCAAGCTCTAGTCAACTTCAGGACAGCCATAGCTAGTTCAGATGGTGTGTTGCTTCAGTGGAGGCCTGAGGATGCAGATCCATGCGGTTGGAAAGGAGTAAAATGTGACTTAAAGTCAAAAAGAGTTACAGCCTTGTAAGTTTCTTTACTTCAGGATCTCCCAATTTAGAGTTTCGGGTATCATCCTTATAGACTAATGCCTAAGTAAGATGCTACAGTAATAAGTCCTTTTAAAAAGTGTTCACCATGGCTTCGTAAACTTTAATTCATATTTTCTTTGTCCAAATGATAAATGTATTTCCAATGATCCAGGAGCCTCCCTAACCACAAGTTGAGTGGATCCATATCACCAGACCTTGGAAAGCTAGAAAGCCTACAGTTTATGTATGCATCTTAGAATTATTAGTTTGCCAAATTCTACTTCATCCAGTTGATGCTAATACCTGTTGAATAATTTGCTTGCAGAGCTCTTCATGATAACAATTTGTATGGAGCAATCCCTCCTGAAATGGGGAACTGCACGCAGTTACAGTCATTGTAAGTAGAGATACTTTTCAATGAGGTTATATCATTCTTATAGCCTCATTTCAGTGACGTAGGAGTCATTTAAAAATTGAAGTGTTGAAAGTGATCCTAAATCAAATTCTTTCAGATACCTACTTGTCAGACAAGTTTTTTAGCAGAATTTCCCTGTATAAGCTGTTTGCTTGGGTGGATATGGACTTTTCCCCATTTTTAGCATGAGAGTATAAATAGTTAATCAGATAACACCCCAAAATGTATTTTTGAATTTTCCAGCTTGCACCCTGATGTGTTGTCTGTGATTACCTTTAACATAAAGATCTGTATGTGGCGAAACAAACTTTAAAGTTTTGAAGGATGACAACAAAGCGAGTGTTTGCTATTGTAGTTCTGTTTGATGCAACTTATTTTTATATTTTGTAAATAACGAGTGATGGATGTACAAGCGAAACAGCTGATTGACTCCTGCATTTCTTTTACTGCTACTGTGTTCTTAACAAGTCTGCTAAGATCTTGTCCTGTTCTGGTGAAGTGTGAATTCTTGCTTCCAATGTTATACAGATACCTTCAAGGAAACTACTTAAGTGGATCAATCCCAAGTGAACTGGAAAAACTTTCTTTGCTGGAAAATCTGTGAGTAGTACTCTCAAGTTTAGAATTTGTGAACATTTTAATGTTCTATTTGTTTTATTACTGATTCCTGTTACTAATCGACATCCTTTGTGAGGCAAACAATTATCAAACACAGAGCTGGGACAAAAGCTTTTCTTAATAAGTTGGTAAAATCTTCTCCTAATATTCTAAACTGAAGAAATCAATCCTCTATTTAGCCATAAGCCCATAAAGACACTCATTCACTATATTCCCCATGCTGATAGAAAGATCTCACGATTTACCATAAATCATAGAACCAACTCTACTAATATGGTTAATAAGCTTTTGGACCCGAACAATTGTATATCCAGTTAGTAACAAGGTTTAATATGCTTTGCGAAAATTGTATCTCTTGATAAACACTATGTTGGGATCAGTTGAGGACGGCTTCTCAGCATTTTGACTCTCTGTTCATGCATGGTAGCTTAATTGTAGGGTTTTGTTTCTATTTTGTTTATTTCCATGCTCATTCAATCTGGGAAGTGAACTTCCTTCTAAGACTGTTTTTCTTGTCAGGGATCTTTCAAGTAACTCTCTCAGTGGTAGTATTCCATCTTCACTTGGAAAGCTAGGCAAGCTCTCACTTTTGTGAGTGATGTATTCATTTGCAAAGTTCCATAGTTATCTACTTTTATAAGTTCTAACTAAGTACGCTATGTCCGTGTTTGCAGCAATGTCTCAACAAATTTTCTCGTAGGGCCTATCCCCTCCGATGGAGTTCTTGCAAAATTTCAAAATGATTCGTAAGTATAGTTTTCGTGCTACTGTTGTCTAATCTCTTGCTATTTTTGTATTTTTAAAATTTCTTTTAGAGTGAAACATTTCCAGTTCCTTTCATCATGTTTTCTCCCCTTCCTTTTGTAATTGATTGGCCACTTCTTTTTTACCAACCAAACCTTATTTTACCTTCTTTTCGCATATGACAATAGAATAGTAGAGATCACAATATTTTATTATGTTAGAAGCTACCTCTTGAACTTCTTCTGCAACCCGAAGGGAGGAAAAGAAGTCCAATCTTACCCCATTATACTTTCCAATCATGCTATGTTTGAAGCAAGTTACATATACATAAGTGCAAGTTGTTGAAAGTAATGGCAGACCATGAAATAACTGGTTAGCTTGTTATGCTCCTTGGCCTGCTTTTTTTCCCCTCATGATGTCCAGATTGAGATCATAATTTATGATTCTGCCAGCCTTCTTTCTTTCTTTTTTTTTCCTTTTCTTTCTTTAGCTCTTTTGTTTACTGAAAACTGCTACTTTGCATTTGTATATGATGCTTTCTTTTCAGCTTTGTTGGCAATCGTGAGTTGTGTGGAAAACAGGTCAAGATTTGCAAGGACAATGATGGTTCTTCGGGATCTTCCGACCCTGATGGCTCAGGTAAGATGTTTTGAATTGTGTAATTTTCAGTTGGTGCTGTCATAGCTATCAAGAAAATTGAGAATTGGACATTATCCAACCTGAATATGATCTGTTATGCTCCATATAGATTTCCCTCCCCCAATTTATCTCATCCTTCTGCAAAACCAGATTTGTAGGGTCAAATTTGGTATTATCTTTTTGATAAGTGTCAGCCTACCAGAGCTTTGTTACACTTAAAATCCTTGACCCCTTGTTTAGAATATTGAGAAATTAAAAAACATATATTGATAGCGAACAAGCATGATGCTTTCCAACTTCCTTGACTTGAAAAGGCTAATGTTTGTAGAAACATAGGGAGAATTTTAATATTCTCAGAGTATGTAGGCTCTGTCATCCCTTTCGATTTCTGTAAGCATGGTTACTTTACATTAATAAAATGCTATTGTTTTCATCAATTTGAATGTATGCCATGTAATACCTCTTGCTCTTACCAAGTAATCTGTCAAAGTTTGAACATGAATTGTTAGTCAGCCTGAAATCAACAGCTGATATTTTAACCGAACCATGAGATATTTATGGAATGAACACTAAGGCAACAACTTAGCCATTTTTTCATCTCGTTTGCAGATAATTTGTAACCATAGAATGTTATTTGTATATGTCGTGTTTGTAGCACACCAATCCAAGAAGAAATATTCAGAAAGGCTTCTTGTGAGTTCAATCGCCACGGTAGGCGCACTGCTGCTGGTTGCGCTTATGTGCTTCTGGGGTTGTTACCTGTACAAGAGGCTTGGTAAAAATGACAGCAAAGGTTTTGCAGTTGATGTCAGTGGAGGTAAGAACACGGCATTCGTCTCTCTATGAAAATTTAAAATTTCTTTTTCTTGGGAAAGCCTATGTGTTTTCTATGCCATATCCCTCTCAAATATATGCCTGATTTTTCATCCTCTTGCTGAAGGGGCCTCGATTGTAATGTTCCATGGAGATCTACCCTACTCTTCGAAGGATATCATAAGAAAACTGGAGACTTTAAACGAAGAACATGTGATTGGCGTGGGAGGCTTTGGAACAGTGTACAAGCTCGCAATGGACGATGGCAATATATTTGCATTGAAAAGAATTGTGAAGGTAAACGAGGGCTTTGACCGATTTTTCGAAAGGGAGCTCGCAATTCTTGGAAGCATCAAACACAGATACCTGGTGAACCTTAGAGGATACTGCAATTCCCCGACGTCCAAATTGTTAATATACGATTTCCTATCGGGTGGAAGCCTGGATGAATCTCTTCACGGTTTGTGACTCGTATAATGTTTATTTCAATATTTAATCGTACGTCATCTTAGAATATCTATCTATACTCGATGCAGAGAGAGGAGAGCAGCTGGATTGGGAGGCGCGTATAAACATCGTCATGGGAGCCGCAAAAGGTATCGCCTATCTGCATCACGACTGCTCCCCTCGAATCATTCACCGGGACATAAAATCGAGCAACATTTTACTTGACGGGAATCTCGATGCCCGAGTCTCCGACTTCGGATTGGCTAAGCTGTTGGAAGATGAGGAATCTCATATTACAACAATCGTCGCCGGCACATTTGGATATCTAGCTCCCGGTACAAAAAGTACTCTCGTCATTTTTCTTTGACATGAGGATCATACGCTAATATTTAGATATTCGCAGAGTATATGCAGAGCGGACGCGCTACTGAGAAAACAGACGTCTACAGTTTCGGAGTTCTCGTGCTGGAAATCGTGAGCAGAAAGCGCCCGACTGACGCATCCTTCATCGAGAAAGGCCTAAACATCGTCGGATGGGTACTGTGTAACCAACTGTATCAATTCTCTTCGATCCCAAAATATACGCGACAACCTTATCCTTATCCAACCCTTTGTTTTTTTTTTTTTTTTTCTTTTTGTCAACAGCTGAACTATTTAGTTTCGGAAAACAGGCAGCGCGAAATAGTCGACTCTCAGTGCGAAGGAGTCCAGACAGAAAGCCTCGATGCCCTCCTATCCATAGCCATCCAATGCGTCTCCTCAGCTCCCGAGGATCGCCCCACCATGCACAAGGTGGTTCAAATACTCGAATCCGAGGTGACTACTCCTTGTGTCAGCGACTTTTACGACTCCAACTCCGACTGAGCGTAAGTCGTGAAGCAGAAAAAAAGAAAAAACACAGGAAAGAAGACAGCGTACTTAATTTATTCATTCTTTCTGCAAAAAAAATGTGGCCCGATTCGATTTGCTGCTTGGACGATCCCCAGGAAACTCGAGCCGAGCAGTCAGACGCCTCGGCCGCGTCGACGACCGGGAGCTCAGCTGCTTTCAGGTTTGTTGTCATTATGTTCTTGCAAGAATCGACACTTTGTTTAAATGCAGTAGAAGGCTATTTCTTGTCGATGTTAATTTTTGTTTTGTTTTTCTTTTGGTAATACACTTTGAATCGTTTTGTATATGAAATTGTTGGATCCATCGTTTTTTTATCTTTCATTTTTGTATCAGATTGCAGGTTAACTGCATAAGCTTTTCCATTCATGAATTTGTTTTGTATTTTTACTGTACTGTGAACATATTTAAGTATTTTGTTACATTTTGTTTAGGAATTTATTTGGGCTTGGTTATTTTTGATAATTTTTTTCTAGTTTTTATGTATATATATTCACAAAAATATTACGTCTAAATCACTATTAATATTTACTTTTTTAAAAAAAAACAAAAAATGATCATGTGACCATAGTCCATAATTCTTTGTTCAAATTTACACCGGAGAAGTTTTCGTATGCGAGTGTTACACACGCACTGGATAAACTTTGGGGTATTTTTTAGATAATAAATCATATTTAACTGAAATTATTTATCTCAAAATAAATTTTAATAGTAATATGCCTTAATAGGCTATGGCAAGTCAATGAATACGATTCAATATTATTTAAAGAGTAGGTATACCAATTTATTTAAAGAACGAATGACCAAAATCTATTTCTATTAATGCCAAAATAAAATAGTAATAAATTCAATACCTTCCATTTCCATACCGATATTATTTAAGTGGTTGGTAAAATTCAATTAGAGACCGAATCGCCAATATTTATTTACATTAATGTCAATTACCTAAAAAGAAAATTCAACAGCCAACGGTGTGTTTGTTTTTTATTTCAAAAAAAAAAAAAAAAAAAAACTAAACTATACTATTCAATCCGATTTTTAATAAAAAATATATATTATTTTCTTTCACATAATATCACATCAAAATATAATTTAAAATAAAAAGTAAATAAAAAAAACTCAATTTCAAATCAAAACCAAACAAACTTCATTCAAAAACCCGATAATTAATTAGTACACGTCATATACACGCAAAATCCGACACTAATTAATTAGTACACGATATTTACACGCAAAACCCGACACGATAATTAATTAGTACGCGTTATATACACGCAAAACCCAACACGATAATTAATTAGTACACGCGTCATAAAATACGAATAAAATTTTCGATGAATAGAAATATCTCGAACTCCTATATAAAGGTCTTCCGACCAAAACATACAACACACCCCCAAATGCGATTCTTCTGCAAAGCATAGTAGGAATAGTTCTATACAAGTAGTGATTTCTCGATACAAATCGCTACAATTCGATCGTGTTCATTGCATCTCGTCGCCATTTGAGATCTAGCGCGATGATATGCAATGAACAATGATCGATTTGTAAGGATTTTCTATTTTTATTTCCCCTTGTGAGTTGATTGAGGCGATTTGCTACAATCCGGTCGTGTTCATTGCATGTCGTCACCTCCCGATCTAGTGTGTGATGATATGCAATGAACAATGATCAGATTGTAGAGATTTATCTACTAAAAAGGTACGATAGATTAGTAATGACCCAATATAATTCGCTATAATCCAATCGTGTTCATTGCATTTTCAGATCTAGCGCAAAGAACGCCGATGGGATCAGACATTTATATTTTTCAATAGATTGATGGTGAGACATGTCACTTTACTCTTGTTCTTAAAATCAATTTCTATATAAAAACTCAGCATTCTTATTTCTTAAATCATTCCAAAACATCGACACAACGTATAGTCATCAAAAACCGTATAATCTGAGCATGCTAATGTACAAATACAGAAATAATAGGAAACTTACAGATACACAGTATTGTAGTCATACTTACAGGGAAGAATCGTCCCGGGCCACATGCCTTGTTGGAACTTTGTCGATCTTCTCGACATATGCTGAAGGAAACCATCCGGCCTTTCCTTTGCATTCTCCCTCCGACCATCCACCCGAGCCCACCTGCCAAAATCGATGACAATTCTTCGCAAAATAGTATATTTGGTCCCATCATAAAATATATATCTATTCTTACAAGAACTCCAAAGGGGTTTTTTTTTTCTATATTGTGCACTTTCCACGGTTCTCTATAAAAAAATATATAACTTCCTCTCGGAAATATCACATCAAAGTTCAAACCACTGATTATACACAAAACACAAACCAAACACAACTTTCCTCGAGATTTTCACTATTCATCAATTTTTCTTTTTTACAAAAACATCAAATCAAACTATCATTTTTATATTATACTAAAATTTTTAGATTAAAAAAACTGTGTCAATACATATTTATATCGCATCAAATAATTATTCAAATTTAAAATTTTTATTGTTCAAAACACAAACCCAAAATCTAAACAATCAAACACATTCAACACTACTTTTTTCATATAAAACATCGCATTCAACATCTATATTCATTCAATCTTTCCGGTCTTCAAATCTAATGTGCATTTTCATTTTCCCCGGAAGAAAAGCAACACACATCCCATCCACTTAGGGAAACTTCAATTTTAACACATATTTGTAACAATTTAAATCATACAAGATTTCCGACAGTTAATTAGACACCAAAATTTACAAAATCAACACAATTTCACCTTTTAACTATATATGCATTTTATCCCATAACTTTATCATGTTACTGAAAATATTGAATCTAATACGTAAACTTCATTATAGTTAGAGGCATTTGATGCAATGTTTTATAAAACAACAGAATATTGTGCAGCAAAGAACATATTATGCAATAAATTTGATGTTTTTAAGTTATTTCAATGTAACGCAGAGAGGTTCTTTAACATGTCCCCTATTTCATTGTTACCTGTCTAACTACAACATAGTCATCAAGTTCAAGATTTAGCTCGCCATCCCCTTGAGCATCAAATGAGTGAATGACCTGACAACAATAATACATTCTGAATGAACATGAGTGTACAACATTAACCACGATTCAACGGATTTTAGCAGTATTGTGTGACCGGTAAAGAAGATAACTTTTCCATCCATACAAAGAAAAATAAAGTTACCTTTGCAATGAAGTAGGCGTTGCATTTACCCTCATCATCCCTGGTTTTAGATCCATTCAGAACAATCTTGTTACTATCTATAACTTCAGAGCTGTTTGGAGCATCGTCATTTTCAGGGGTGGTAGTGTTCCTATTGGTAAGCAAAGTTTCCGAAGGCAATGAAGGGTCTTCCTCTGATTGAACCTCCAAAATAATCTAAATGGCAACATGTTGGCGTATGTTGTAACCAAGAAAAGATGACAAGAACAGACTAAAATAAAAAAACTGTGAACTATTTTTTTGTCCTTCATGCGACCATATATCACTTTCGGACCATAAATAAACATGGTATACCATTAGACTCACAAATTCAAAATTGCGGCAAAATAAATTATGCGGCGCCGGATTTGAATATGTGGCAAGGACATGGAACAGCAAAGCTGACTTGTGATGACACACAAGCAGTTCCAGCCCCATAGGATTTTTTTGAAAAAATAAATCAATAAATAATAGGTACGTCACAGCTGAGTTGTGATCACATCTAAGCAGTTCCGGCCACATAGGAATTTTTTGGACTGTCATAAAAAAAATATATTATTGTTTTTTAATTAAAAAATCATTTCTACTTTTATGAAAGGAATACCCATCATTACCCATTCTCATTAATCTAAATCTATTTTTCTATTTCAATAAAAAGGCAAAAAGTACCGACTCTTACCCATCCTCAATGAAACATATGTTTAAACATTTGAGTATACCATACAATTAGATATCATGAGTATTTAATAATCCGAAAATATATATATATATATTTAGAAGCTTTCGCAAGGATTTTTGAAGGAATTTTTTTTCAGATTTTAAAGTATTATTTATTTCAAAAAGAAATCCACCGGAACCATTTATGTGTCATCAAACTGTCAGCTCTGGCATTCCATGTCCATGTCATGCGTACAAATTTGGCGCCGGAGAACTAATTATGCCACTAATACTAAAACAGTTTACCCAAAAATAGAATGAAAGAAACAAAGTGCAAATCCTAAAGTCCAACCTCAGAATGCAGCTTCTCCAAAATAGCAACAACATTACGGTGGTAAGATCTCTCAGCCTCGACCTGTAAGAAAAGGTTTCGCGAGATCACGAATGGCCAACGATTATGATTAAGTCAATGTTTGTTCTGGTGTTCATACCATGGCAAGAAGCTTCTGGAAAGTTACGTCCTGTTGCTGATCCTCCACTGACAACATAGCAGCCGTCGCTTCTCTCCCGAGTGCCAACATCGACGTCTTAATGTCAGTAAGCTTCTTTTCAGCATTTTTAAGCTTCGCAGCACTCTCGGAAGAGGTGTCCCGTGACTTGGAGTGCCTTCTTATTACTTGAGCTGCCTAAAGAGGAGCTTTTAAGAGTCAACAGTAGCTCGATGGGAAGATCATTGAATGATGAAGATGAAAAAGTACAACCTGAAATTCAAACTCTTGACGCATTCTATCATAACGGTGAGTTAGATGGCGCGCATCTTCCAGAGGAGCTCCATTTATCAACGCGCGAAGCGGATCCGAAACCTACAAGGCTAAAATAAATCAAAATGCAGACAGCAATCGAAAATAAGTCGTAGATGATGAGATGATCTGATTACCTGAAAACCAAGAACTCTTATCAATGTTTCTCTCTGATCTTCGATGGAGGCGTGGGAGGTTCCGAAATCCGCAGCGACCTTTGCAAGAGGGGAATCGGAATCTTGATTCTCAATACCATACTTGCAGCAATCTTCAGCCAATTTTTTCGCTACAAAGTAGAAACAAAAGATGGAATTCGAGCTCAATTCAAGACAGATTTGCGAGAGACCACGCACCTATGTCCATTTGCTTCTTGCTAGTCGAAATGTATCCATCTAAGCCGCGAACGATATCCCTCTGGAAATGCTGTGCAACAAAAAGCTCCTTAAGTGTGATAGCTGGAGTTATATAAGAAAATCCATTAGATTCGAAAGAATCATTTCGGACAACATCCCTAGTCGAAAGGCGCCCCTCCTACTCAGATTAACTACCTTCGCAGTCCTTGTTGATCGATACAAATTCTGCAGCTGCTGATGTAGCTGAACATCTCCTTCATCGATCATAATCCCGCCATGGCCTAACTGCCCGAGCTGTCTTAAAATCGTCTGCGAAAACACAGTGAATTCGACACCATAACTTATACAAAAACAGGGGAATCCCTAATCAGTTCTATCAATTCATTCCCCTACTTTGTTCCCCAAATTAACAGACATCCTTTGCTAAATAGTAAATGCTCAAAGCTCAATCAATCTCTTCAATTAACAAAAAAAGAAAACAGAAACCCTAGCATCAATCCATTGATGCAATCGAACTCATAGCAAAATACCTAATGAAATCACTGGTTTCAGCTATGTCAAGAGCATATTTCAATTTTGAGCAAGATCAAACACAAGAACCCTAATCAAGCTCAGTAACACGACTCACATCTCTAGAACACACAGTTTTTCAATCACAAAAGTGAATACAGGACAATACAAGAGAAGAAATTCATGCGCAAACCTGCTGCTGTCTAGCGACTTGCTCTCTCAGTTTACTCGCCTGCTTCTTTATCGCTTCCATATTTACGACCTCAGCATCAACCACAACCCCCAAAATTTCCGCCTCGAGTCAAAACCTACTTGATGAAAAAAAAAAAAAAAAAAGAAAGTCGAAACGCAGAGAGACAAAAATTCCCAAAAGGAGGAGATGGATTGATCAATAATGGAAGATTGGTGCGAATGATGGAATTATTCTGGAGCAGGGCAAAAAAAGGTAAAGCTGGGGCGGGTCAGTGTCGGTGAAAGTGATAGTAGAAATTCAACACCCAACACAGCCCCACAAATGCCAACGCAATCGAAGTGGACACGCAGGAAGGAATTTTGGAACAAAGGAGCAGAATTTATGTAGTCGAAAAAGTTGCTGCCTTTTATGGCTCCGTAAAGACGTAAAGTTCCTTCCGTTCTCACTTCTCTCTCCCTCGCTCATGTTTTCTTCGCAAATTACAGTTGCTGCCATGGCTGCTGTGCTAATTAGAAATTTAGAACTGACTGTTGGGTCTTTGATTAATGGGCTGGTAGAGTAAATTGGGCTTTATGTATTCTATATCAGTGGGCCCAATTTCAATTTATAATTATATATACCAAAATATTAAAATTTATTTCAATAAATTATGAATAGAGACATTTGTGTGTATTTGATTCGATCATGGCGATTTGCTACAGTCCGTCTTCTTGAAGCTGACCTTCCGAGCTGTGAGATCGTACCCAACCTGGTAATTAATTTGTTGAAGGTTTCCGAAAATGGCGATGGGCAAGGATGGAGGGGACGGCACGAATGTAGAGCAGAAGACGCCTTTCTCTACCTCCACGAAGATCGACTCCTGCGGCAATGGCAGATCGGCGCCTTTGAAATGTGCAGTCACCGGCGGTACGGTCAGATCGGAGCTAGCTTCGTAGCAGAGGTCGAATCCCGACGGCCCCTCCGTCGGCCGGCCGCCTCTCACGGCTTTCTTCAGGGCGGCCTTTACGCCGGCGTACATTTCTTCCGACAGGATTGTTAGAGTCGTGCCGGAGTCGATGATGATGTTGCCTTCTTCCTCCTCCTGCTGCGGATTTCCGCCGCCGGCGATGGTCGCCGGAACTTTCTCGCCGCCGACGGTGAAGGATTCGAGGGTGAGATAGTAGTAAGTTTCGGGGGCTTTGTCGGCCACTATCGGAGTGGACACAACGCCGGAGCCGGAGACAACGGCGCCGGCGCCGAAGGTGATGGTGCTGGTGCCGTTCCCGGCGCCGTCGGGGGAGGCGAGGCAGTAAGAGAATTTTCCGGCGGCGGATTTGTCAAGTTGCTGGACGATCGAGGCGGCGCCGCCGCCGAGCCCGATGATCCCGGCGGTTTTCCGGTCGAATGTTCCTGCGTTGTCGCGGCCACACCCGAAAACGACGTTCTGGAATTTTCCGGCAGCGGCGGCGCGGCCGCCCTTCGACGATTGGAATGTGAAGACCTCTGTCGCCAGGGGTCCCCGGCTGTAAGACCTGTCCCCGTAACTAACCTCGTATTGGCAGACATTGTCGCCGCCGCAGGAGCCTCCCCGGCGGGTGAACGTCTGGCATTGCTCCGACGAACAGTCGATCGGTTTATACGTCGACGATTCGTCGGAGCTGTAGAGCGGGTCATCGTGGCGGAAGCAATTCTCGCAGGGCTCGCATTGAGTCCACGCCAGATCGCTGCCGGTGTCGGCGACGGCCCAGACCTTCGTCGCCGGAGTTCCGATGCCGACGCGCATCAGGTATCCGCCGCCGCTCTGTGTGACCGGAGCTTGGAAGTCCTGTGGCGAGACGCCGCCGGAAAGTATGGAGTTCAGGTGAGCGTGCCGCGCCAGAGATCCGATCAGAGCTTTTTTTGCACGATCGAAACGCGTCTCCGATGGATTGTACAGTGGGGACTGTGGGGAGTCAGCGCGGATCAATTCCACCGTCACGCCGCCGTCGCTTCCGCCGGCGCCAATTTTCCGGTGAGCTTCAATTGCAGTAATGGCGCAGGTGAGGAAGAAGAAAGCTAATAAGGGTTTGTAGGAATCCATAATTTTACTGTTGTACGGATTCTTGATTTTTTTTATTGTGTACGTGCGCATAATTTATAGGATAAATTGGATTTTATTTAGGGCAAGTGTTTTAATAATAATAAATAATACCTAATAATTAATTAACAATATCGATAGTAATTATTAAATTACTCTATAATGAAATCCAGAATTAATGGAATGTTATCGGCAAACATGGAAATTAATTTTCATTTAGTATTTCTAAAATTACTTTTGGTAATGAATCTTGGGATTTATTTAGGATGTATTTGATTTATTTTTTTTAAAAAAATAATAATAAGTATTGTAATGTATTTTTGTAAAAATGAAATTATAAGGAAACGTTGAAAATACAGATTGATGAGATAATATATAGTTTTAATAATTTGCTATTAGTATTCCTGGAATGAATTTGTTGAATTATAATGTATATTTATTTATTGAACAAATTTATGTATATTATTTGCTGAATTTATTTTTAATTAGTGAGCTTTTTTAAAAACAAGTGAGTTATTGGACCTCCTCCGGCTTGGGCGTCATCGTACAGCCCGTGTTTAAACATACCGTCGTCGAATGGGAGGCGATCCGGCACGCCCTCATCGACCGCGCCGACCCCCGAGCCGGAAGTCGGCAACGCCCCGTGGTGCGCCAGCCCGATGCCCGGACGGGCATCAAGCTCGTTGCACGGTGTATGCCCTCACGCGGCTCGGCGCCAAAAAGGAAGATAAATAAATTAATATAACAGTTTTGGTATGTAGTTCGTTCTATTTTTGTAAAAGAACAAAATCAATTTGGTATTAAAACAAGCATATATAAAGGAACTATAAGACCATTAGCAGGTACTGATTTTATTTCTATTGTTTACTTTTTAATAATAAATAGATTGTTTATACTTCCTCCCGCTTTAAATCCAAATAAAAGTCTTTTTGAGAATTTATAATAAATTAGAAAATAATATTACAAATAATTGTATATATATATACACGTAATGTTATATTTTTAACATAATAGTATAAAAGTTAAAAAATATTGTAGTATTATTGTATTATTACTTTTACTAAAATAAAAAATATATATATTTGAATTAAATTTATAAAATAGTAAAAATAATACTTTAAGTTAGAACTAATAGAGTATTAATTAGAGGGAAAAATTGTAAAAAATATCTTACACGTATACCTCATTATTACTTTTGTCTTGTATTTATTTCGCGACCAAAATATATGGAGGAAAAAAAATAAAATGAATAGTATATTTAAAATCCAATAAAATAAAAAAAAACACACTAATTTATTTCAATTAACAATAGTGAGATAAATGACAATACATGATAAAATATTTTCTCATAATTAACAATAGTTTTTGTTTATTTTCATATGTAATTTAAATTAATAATTCCATTATATATTAAACTATTAGCTATTAATCATGTACATATTATAGGTTGAAAAATATCAAATAATATAATTTTTATTTAAATTTAAAAATGTTTTTATACAATATATAAAAATATTGAATTTTGTATTTAATCGCATTAAATGTCGCGTTGAATAATATTAATATAGTATAAAATAATCATGTAAATGCTAAAATCAATAAAATAAAATAATTTTAATATTTTAATACAATAATGAAAGCTAATACATATTGCTGAAATGCTAAATTGAAGTAAAAGAAAAGAAAAAAAAAAAAAAATTGAAGTAAAAGAGATGCTTATGGCTTAACAATATTTTAACTTTGTAATAAATATTAATAAGTTCAAAGTATGTCACTTTATATATTCCAGTACAAATTATCCGAAAGTAATGGATAAATCTTCGGTCGAATCTAATATCTTACAAATTATACCTGATAAAACAAGTCATGCTAGTTCAGAAAAATATATTTTTTTTAAAAGTATCTTCACAGTTATTTTTATTTTCATATATCATAAATTTTCAATTTTTATTATTATTATTTTTTAAATAAATTTTAACAGAATAAAATTTACCATTAAATTGTCACAACCATTACACTTCTTCCTCATCACGTTCATCATGTCTTTCTCCAACAATCCTTTCTACGCATTTCTTCCCTCTTTTTACGTCGCCGGAATTTGTCTCACCGAAGCAGACGCTGCCGGCGGCGGCGGAGTGGCCGTCGACTTAATCCACGCGACTCCCAACAGTCCCCTCTCTACAACCCGTCGGAGACACATTTCAATCGGATAAGAAAGGCTGCAAAACGGTCCTTCGATCGTCACAATTATCTGCAACGGCAATTAACCAATTCGCCGGCGCCGGAGGTAATTCAGGCGCCGTTGAAGCAGGACGGCGGCGAGTACATTATGAACGCCGGCAGCGATCTGACGTGGACACAATTCTTCGACTTACCGGACGGTTCCTGCGCCGCC
This sequence comes from Andrographis paniculata, assembly GCF_009805555.1. Classification (NCBI taxonomy): domain Eukaryota; kingdom Viridiplantae; phylum Streptophyta; class Magnoliopsida; order Lamiales; family Acanthaceae; genus Andrographis; species Andrographis paniculata. The sequence continues at coordinate 4,367,493 of NW_026137589.1, forward strand.
GCGGATTGCCGGAATTACGCCGGAGTATCCTCCGGCTGCGACGGCGCCGCCGCGCCGGACGTCCTGAAAACTCCGATAACGAAAAACCGCCGGCGGAATACTACTTTCTGACTCTAGAAGGCGTCACCGTCTGGCAATCGAAGTGTGAATAACAAATCCGCCATTGCTTCCGATCAGGCGGCGGAAGACGGCGGCAACATCATAATCGACTCCGGCACGACGCTGACGTCCCTTCCCGGTGATCTGTACGACGCGGTGGAGTTGGAATTGGTGAAATGGCAATAAAGGGGCGGCGCGTGAAGGATGCGAAGGGGACATTCACGCTGTGTGACGAAGTGCCAACTGGCGACCGGCTGAGGGTTCCGCCGGTGACGGCGATTTCAAAGGGGCGACGGTGGCGCTGTCGGCGGAGAGCCTGTTTGTGAAGGTGGAGGCGGGAGTGGCGTGCTCGAGCCTGGTGGCGTTTCCGGGATCGACTTTGGGGATTTTTGGGAATCTGAATCAAATTGATTATCTGGTTGGGTTTGATCTCAGAGATCAGGCAGTTACATTTCAGAAAACCGATTGCAGCAAGTCGCCATGAAAGCGAAAGCTGTCGATTCTAATTAATGCTTTAATTTGGATAATTAATTAGTCTGTTCCATTTAGTTTGTACAATTTCTTTTATTTAGCTCTTTCTCATATAATTTTCTTCTTTTATTTTTTGAAATTTAATTATATACTGAGATTTAAAAATTAATAATTTACAATTTTTTATTTTAATTAAATTCTAATCTTATTCTATAACTATTTTTATTAAATTATAATTATTTTTACTAATACGTTTTTAATTACTTATTCATTAACCTAAAACTCCTAATTTAGCTGCTAAAGGAGAGAATAGTTAATTGTCTTCTTTAAATTATTACTCAGAAAATAATAGAGTACAAAATGGAATATAACAAATTACCATAAATATATAATGTCTATCATACTTAATTTGTCTATTTTTTTTAAATTTATAATTTATAATTTTGTTATTTTAATTAAACTAATTAGTTATTTTAATATTAATCTATAATTATTTTTAATACCACACTTCTTAATTACTTAACTTATTGGACAATACTTAAAACTTTGTGGTTAAGCTAAATAAGTTAAGAGTTGGAAAGAAATATATATATATATTCATAAATCACTTAATCCAATTTAACTATATATTAACAGGGTGCTGCTAAATGGGCAGATTCCGCCCCGAGTAGAATAATTATTAATTATGTATTAATATAATAAAAGATTATTATACCGATATTAATTTATTATCAACTTATTAAATATAAAAGTTATATTTTTACTTTTCATATTAATAAATTTTATTTTTTATTGAAAATATAAAAAATGTTTTCTAATTAATTGTAACAGTTATATTTTTATTTAATAAAGTATTTTATATTTTTTAATTGTAATTAACAATTAATTATGTAGTTTTTTATTTGTTCAATTTAAACTAATACTTGATTCTCCATTTCTAACATATCAATACAGATATTAATATAGTAAATGTTGTATACGATTTATTTGGTAGTGATTTAGAAGAAAATGATCAACATGAAGATTTTCAAGCGGATAACATCGTGAAAGAAGATATTCAAACGCAAGCTCTGGTTGACCTAAATCCCGAATTTAATGTGAAAAAATTAAAGATATATAAAAAATATTATTGATAATTAGATATTTTCTCTTCTTATTTTATTTTTCCAAATACATATATAAATATTATATTAAAATAAATAAGAACATAAAATAAAAAATATCATAAAAATTTTGTCAAAAAATAATTAAAAACATGTTTTACATTCAATTGTTAGATTTTTTTGTCAATTTGAATTCTGATAAATTCAATTTAAATATAAACCTAAAATAATAGGTTATATCTCAAAATAAATAATATTAAATGATAAACATATAGATATTAATAAACTATATAGGCATATAATATAATATTAATAAATAATACAATTAATATACTTTCATATTAATAATTATATCTCGTATTTATAACTAATTATTATTGATAAAATATATGACTGATTGTCCAATTAGTATAACTAAAATTTCTAATGAAAAATATAAAGGTATAAGAATTTTTCACTAATATAAAGTATAATATTTATTGTTTCTGACTAAGCAGAATTTGTCCACCCAAAATTAGCTATTAAAAAATTACTCCATCGGTCTCATGTAATATGAGTGTATTACTGTAGATACGAAAATTTAGGTAAAGTACAATTAGTGAGTAATTAAAAAGTGTATTAATAAAAATAATTATTATTTAGTAAAAATAATTATAGATTAAAATTAAGATTAAATAGTTTAATTAAAATTAAGAAAATTATAAAATTTAAAATTTAAAATGAAATTAAAGTACATTATTATATTTTCAAAAATAGAAATGACAAGTTATGTGGGATCGATGAAAATAAAAAATAGGGACAAATTATGTGGGACGAGGGAGTAACAAGTAGAAATTAAAACCGAAAGACGAACCAATTCAACTTCGAGGCATTATGTCACATTAAATCACACTCCACAATCCACATTTAAATCAAAATTAATTATATATAATAATTATGCATTTAATTAAATTCATCCATCATCAATGATCATTACAAATTCATGTAAGTGAAGAATTAACGTATGCGTTTTCATTAAAAGACTTGACTTTTCATTACCCCAAACTCCATTTTTAATTCCTCTATAAATTAATAATTTCTTAAGCAATATCGATCAAGCTCACTCCTGATCTCAGCAATGGCGTTTTACAGTCAATCCTTGTTCCTCGTACTTCTGTCTTCATTTGCAATTGTCTTCAGCTCAATTGATGAAATTGGCGGCGGCCGTGGCGGCGTAACGGTCGATTTGATCCACCGGGATTCGCCGCTCTCCCCTTTCTATAATCCCTCCGAATCCAATTTCCAACGTCTCAGAAATTCCGTCGCACGTTCCTTTTTGCGGCGTTCGATTTTGAAGAAGCTGCCGGAAAAGGATTTAACGGCGCCCGTCGCGTCCAACAACGGAGAGTATTTAATGAAAATTGGCATCGGAACCCCGCCGGTGCAAATTCCGGCGATCGCCGACACCGGCAGCGATCTGACGTGGATTCAGTGCCAGCCCTGCACTAATTGCTACAACCAAACGGCGCCGTTTTTCGACCCCAGTAAAACCTCGACTTACCGGAGCGTGCCCTGCACGTCGCCGAAATGCCAGCTGGCGGCGAATGGCGGCGGCGGAGGGAATTGTGATAATGTCAACTCCTGTTTATACCAAGTCAGCTACGGTGATAATTCCTACAGCAACGGTAATTTAGCCGTTGAAACGTTGACTTTTACTCCGGCTAGTTCCGACGCCGGCGGCGGCGGCGCTGTGGCGTTTTCCGGCGTGGTTTTCGGATGCGGACATGATAATCAGGGCACTTTTGATGCGAAAGGCACCGGAATAATCGGCCTCGGAGGAGGCGCGGTGTCGATCGTCCGGCAGCTGAATTCGTCGATCGGCGGGAAATTCTCGTACTGTTTAACGTCGGTGAACTCGAACGCCACCAGCAAAATCAAATTCGGCGGCGCCGCCGCCGCCAATTCCGGCGGCGCTAACGTCTCCTCGACGCCGTTAGTGAGGAAATCGGTGGACACATTTTATTACCTGACGTTGGTCGGCGTCAGCGTGGGGGCCAACAGGTTTCCGGCGAAGGTGGTCCCGAAGCAGCCCGGAGGCGGCGACGGGAACATAATAATCGATTCCGGCACGACGGTGACGTTTCTTCCCGGCGACGTGTACGGCGGGTTGGAGACGGCGATGGTTAACGCCGTTAAGGGGAAGCGCGTGGCGGATCCACAGGGGATGTTCCAGCTGTGCTACGAGGTCGCCGGAAATGGGGGGCTGAGGTATCCTCCGGTGACGGTGCATTTCGACGGAGCTGACGTGGCGGTGGCGCCGGAAAGTGTGTTTATGGAGGTGGAGAAAGGGGTGGCGTGCCTGACGTTTGTGCCGGCGTCGGAAAGTGTGGGGATGGCTATTTTTGGAAATTTACATCAGATAAATAATTTGATTGGGTATGATCTGGAGGAGATGAAGCTTAGCTTTAAGCCCATGGATTGCACTGCTATGCCAATTTAATTTACTGAAAAATAAAATATATTTAAAATGTATGAGGATGGGTTTTTATAAATATATACATACATGAAAATATATTATCTATGAAAATAAATTAAAAATGTATTATGGATTATGGTTTATATTTGATTTGTGTGCCATGTAATTATACAATTTTGTGGTTATAGTAGTGATATAAGTAAAACCCTAACCCTAAACCTAACCCAAAAAAGGTTTTTTTTTTTTCAAATATAACACATTTTTATTAATATATCTCAATATATATATTTTGTGATATTTTAAATATAAAATTAATTTTTAGTATAATATAAAAATAAAAAAAAATTATTTTATTTAATAATATTTTTTAGAAAAATAAAAATTGTGAATAGTAAAATAAAATAAAAACATCCAAACAAACAGACCGATAGATTATTCTCTTCTCACATATCCTTGAATAGGTTTGACCTTGTAAAAGAATATTTTGGTAATAATATTAATTTATACAAGGCATATAATATATAAAACATTAAATATGATAAAGAAAACAAAATATAATTAGGATGCAAAATATTGAAGGATGGAAGTTACACTTACCTCTGTGTTTTTCCTAATTTTTGTTTTGATGTATATATATATATATATATATATATTTGATGAAATTATTAGATAAATTTTTTAATATAAGAGTTATTTAAATGGTTAAATAATAATAATAATAAAAAAAAAGTGAAAAAACACTTACAGACAGAAAATTATTAATTTTATTGATTGATTATCTATTTTGTTGTCAAGGCAAAAAATATTAATTATGCCCACCATAATATTATTTTATTGTAAAGTATGTTTGATAAAAAATAAAAATAAAATAAAATAAAAATTGTGTATATATTATTTTTATTAATTGATATTACAAATTCTAGTGTATAATGTAATAAAATCCAATGCAGGATTTTCTGTTTCTCACCATTTAATCCATTTTTCCAAACTGTTTTTTCAACAATAGTAATTCTTTTTTTATTATAATTATTTTTTTTTAAATAACAACAATAACAAAATGAGACAGCTGTGAATACCAAAATTTTATTTGCATAATCTGAGTGTCACTTTAATTTCATGCATAAATACAAACAAATGTGTATATATATATATATATGTATAACCTGTCTTTTTATTTCATATTTTTAGGGGTTTTATTGACAAAACCAAAGTTTGTAAGAAAAAATAATTTTCTTGAAAAATGGTTGATTATTTTCCATCATATTTGAGGACAAGCTGTAGCTCTTTGTGGCGAAGAATTCGTCGTAAGAAGACCGATCAAGACATCAACAGGCAATGTCGAATCGATTCAAGAATTCATTGATTCATTAAATTCATACATTAATCTTCGATTTTCTTTCTTTTCTCTTCTTTTCTTTCTTTTTTCTTTTTTTAATAAAGTTCGATTTATATATAATTTTTTTGATCCATCCATGTTATTGCAGGTATGGGCACGACAAGAAAGAGACATTGTCCGAGAAGAAAATTGACGGCTTCTACTACGGCGACTATGGAATGGATGAGGATATATTCGGCGAAAATGAATTTCTAACTATCGAAGAGCAAGAAAAAATGATGAAGAATCAAGAAAGAGCGACGGCACATATTGTCAAAACCCGAGGATGGTTTAGATTTTCGATTAAGGGGCGAAGGAATTGAGTAATTGGTTAAATGTTTTATTACAGGTCAAAGAAATTAAATGAGTTATTATAATAAATATTTTATTCTTATTTCTATCTTTTACATTTTCTCCTGATTACTATTCTCGTAATTTTGAAGAATAAATATTTTTTAGAGAATAATTTACGAGTTCATTTCAATTATTTGGGATTGTTCTACATTGCGCCGTAGAAATGATTATAAGATTTTGATTATTACAAATTAGATTGTAAATTGCATAGGATAATCGATAAAATATTTTGGTCGATTGCGCCTAATTTAATTTATTGTCCGGTGAACTATGGTAACAAGGTCAATGCACGCGGTTTCAAAAGTAATTGGTAGTCCGAAATTTCTGGATTTCAGATCTAATTTAAAATTTTGTTCGATCTCAATAAATTTTATTTCCCATTAGATTGATTTAGTGTACTTGATTTGATTTGATAAATAATAATAATCCTAATTTTGTAAATTTAAAATACATCTCATTTTTTCAGTAGAGTATAATCAAAGTATTATAAATATATATAATATTATGTATTAATAGAAAATGATACTTAAGAAATAATCGAAGTTTCTTATATGAATAAGAGACAAATCATGTTTTCAATTAAAAATAAAATATAAATATATATATCTTATAAAAATTACATCAAAATTTTATTTAAAGTCAAACTCAAATTAAAACCAAACACACCCCATAATATCATATCGAATAAGTGAAATAAAATAATATATTATAATTAGATATTATAATATCATTTCCTCTTTTTCAATATTCTTATGTAATACATGTAGGTTTTAGTTTTGGGTTTTGATTTTAAATAGTAAAATTTTGAATTGAAATAGTTGTTTGACATGATATAAATATGTGTTGATGTGATATTTTGAATGTAAAATTAAATTTTAGTGTAATAAAATAAATAAAAATTGGATGTTTGATTTGATACGTGGAGGAGAAAAAAAAATAAATAGTAAAATCAGTATAAAACCTGACAAGTAAACACACCACGTTATTTTGAGAGCTATATTTATCAAAATATTATCCTTCTAAATAATTTTTGCCTTTGGTTTTAATTTGTTTTTATTCTGATTTTTTTTTCTTTTTTGTTAATATTTTGAGATAAAATAGTTTATTATCATATGAAATCACAAATGACTATAAAATAAAATAAAAATAAAAATTACAACCAAACTCAAAAATAAATAAATAAATAACACTCTTAAAAAAAACCCAAATTTACATTATTCAATTTTCAGTAAAAATATATATCTAAATATTATTTAAAAATATATATCTAAATATTATTTAAATCAAATATCAAATTCAAATAAGAAACAAACACACATTTCTTTTTGTATCCTCAATTTATTGTCTTCAATATTTTATCAATATAGTCAATTTATATTGTGGAAATCATATATTATTTGACCAGACTAACACAGTTATTATTTAATCATATTATTATTGTAACTGTGTTACAATATATACAAATCCATGCAACACTGGGATTATATTATATTATATTTCATATTTCATACAATAATATATAGATATTTATATATATTATATCGGATTTTGTTCATTATATATATATATATCCTTGTAAGAATATATAGTTAACTTTTATATTATTATTGTAATAATAATTCTATTTTTATGATATATTTTAACGTTATTATGTTGAGTGTTATTCCAGATATTATTTGCTGAACTTATTTGTGTATATATGTATATATAAAGTTAATTGGACTATTAGAGTAAAGAAAGCCCAGCCCATTTATACATAAATATGTACTACAAGAAGGGAGTGTTTGTTTGTTAGTAATTTTTTATTTGAATATAAACTTAGAGTTTTAATACTCTCTGTCCCAAAAGAAAAGTACTTCCTCCCTCCAATTTCTATTGTCCTAAAATATATTTACACGGTTTTTAAAGTGATTGTCTTTTTGTTATGATTTGACAAATTTGCCATTAATTGTATGATAGAAATTAAAAGTAATAAATAAATAAAGGGTAAAAATATAAAATTTGTGTTTAAAAAAAAAAAAGAAATAGGACAATAGTTGTTGGATGTTACAAATAGGAAAGTAGAACATTAGTTTATGGATGATTGTAATATAGATACAATAAAATTTATGAAAAATTTAGTATTAAATACAATAACATAAAAATCAAATGATACTAGTATAATATAAAAAATAAAAAATAATTGTTTGCTTTTATATTTTTGAGAAAATATTAAACAATATTTATATAAACACATCATGCTAAATATATATATATATATATTCTTTCATAAAATATCATATTCAATAACAAGCTTAGTTTATTTAATATTTCAGCTGAGTTTATTTAATATTTCACAAATCTGTATTATTTAGTCTACAGTATTATTTTTATTCATATCATTCATTTCAAGCTGCAATTTGTTTTTATTTTAATTTTTGTTAGCAATGAGTAAGCTAAAAATTTAAATCATTTTTCTCTGATATCATTTTTTAATTATATTTCTATCTTAATATATATATATTTCTATCCACAAAATATATATATATATATATTCTGGATATCTATATATGAAATAACAAAAAAAAATAAATAAATAAATAAAAAGAAAATTAGAGGATTGGAGAAATGGTAGTTATGGTGGAGCAGGAAATTCTGGCATTATTAGCGTCACTAATGGCCTAATTTATTTCCAACAACTCCCAGAACCATTTTTGCAACTACACTAAAACTTCACAAGCCAAAAATGATGATGCATACAAAAAAATAATTATTCTAAATTAAAATTTTATTTTACATGCAGAACCTTGGAGATAAAAGATTCTCTATATAATATATATATATATATATAATTTGCTTAAATCAAGGGATATGCACATACTAATTTCTTGAATAAAATTTGGAATGCATTTCAAGCAAAGAAGATATTGTTCCTTGGGATTAAAGTAGACATGAAACAGGCCAAGAAATTAAACTATACTTTATACACATTAGTAACCACAGCATCAATAAAGATTAGACCAAAAATTAATCAATTATATATACAATAAACATATATATCTATCAGAACATCCCTATGTTAGTAGAGTGGTTGGAGCAGTTAAGGAAACTGTGTCTTAATCTCTTCACAACTTGTGTCTCTCTCTAAACCATTTTCTTGCAATTTGCAGAAATCCACACACACACACACAGAGACACATAGCAACAAAATTAGTCCTAAACAGATTAATTAAAAGATTAATCATTTAGATTAATAGCTAATTAAAGCAAGCCCTCAAATGTTAGATATATGAGCACACACCCTCCTCAGATTCTCACACCATAACCCCCTCTCTCTCAACTTCACACTCCAATGAAAGATCCTAAGATCAAGAAACACCACCACCAGCAGCCATGGCGGCCGATAACAGCAAGCTACTGCTGCTCATCAGAAGATCGAGTGATATTCAAGAGCCTGAGCAGCTGCAGGCCCTCAAAGTCAGAGCTGTCCAAGAACATAGGGGTGCCAATGCCATCATTCAGGAAGATGTCCTTCTCGGACGTGAGCCTGAATGGATCCTCCTCTGCGAGGATCAATGAGGATCTTGCACAGTCCTTTGCAGGGGAGCTGTACAACTTTGAGCTTAGCGAGCTACGTGGGATAACACAAAATTTCTCCAGCAATTTCTTGCTTGGGGAAGGAGGTTTTGGGAGGGTGCATAAAGGGTATGTGGATGACAAGCTCAGGCCAGGGTTGAAGGCTCAGCCTGTTGCTGTTAAGCTTCTTGATATCGAAGGCCTCCAGGGCCACCGCGAATGGCTTGTAAGATTACTACTACATATTTCTTGTCATTGTGCCTTTTAAGGTTCTAAAGTTCGATAGAACAATAGCTTATGCTTCAAAGAAACACTACTGTTACATCCATAAAAAAGCTTTACTTTACTAACATATAGTAGAACAGACCAAATTAATTCTAGGATTTTTTTCTTGATCCAATCCCAAATATTAGCGCATAGGCATAAAGGGAATGACTTTTTAAATTCACTATATATTTTTTTTGCTATGTGATGCCTAATTTTTGCTACTACTTCATTATTGACCCTAAATACAGTGATGTGGTGTTATTGGGAAGAATAAATATATAGAAAGCTAATTTGTGGCTGGTTGTGTGTTGAAGGCTGAAGTGATCTTTTTAGGACAGCTAAGGCACCAAAATCTGGTTAAGTTAATAGGGTATTGTTGTGAAGATGAAGAGAGGGTTCTTGTCTATGAGTTCATGGCACGAGGTAGCTTGGAGAATCATTTGTTCAAGAGTAAGAACCACATGAATATATATATATAGGCAGATAAGGATGTGTTATGTTCTGGTTTTTAAACTAGGATTTGTTATGCACAGGGATGTCAATTTCATTGCCATGGGGAACAAGACTGAAGATTTCCATAGGAGCAGCAAAGGGACTAGCTTTCTTGCACGGTGCTGAAAAACCAGTAATCTACCGTGACTTCAAGACATCTAACATTTTGCTAGATTCGGTATTTACTACTTTAAAATATGTACTACGTATCTATGGTTTTCTTATGTAATAGCACCTTAAGCATAGAAGCATACAACATACAAGAATTGATCATGCTCCTTTCTTGGGTAGGATTTCAATGCAAAACTATCAGATTTTGGATTAGCAAAAATGGGACCAGAAGGGTCAAATACTCATGTCACGACACGTGTGATGGGAACTTATGGCTATGCTGCTCCTGAATACATCAGCACAGGTATGTGTAAGTGTGTGTGTGTGTGTGTGTGTGTGTGTGTGTGTGTGTGTGTGTGCGTGCACGTGTATTATCATCAAAACCTTAAAACAGAGTATATCTTTCTCATGTATTTCCTACACAAATAGTAACATGAAATTTAATGTAATGCAGGTCACCTGACTACAAAAAGCGATGTCTATAGCTTTGGGGTGGTTCTGCTAGAACTCTTAACAGGCAGAAGAGCAGTGGACAAGACAAGGCCTAAAACTGAACAAAACCTAGTGGATTGGGCGAGGCCATATTTGGGAAGCAGCCGAAGACTGCGCTGCATAATGGACCCAAGGCTAGCTGGACAGTATTCAGTTAAGGGGGCCAAGGAAATGGGTCTGCTGGCTCAGCAATGTGTGAGCTTGAACCCAAAGGATAGGCCAAAGATGCCGATCATTATTGAAACCCTTGAAAGCCTGCAAGGTTTAAGGGATATGGCCATCACCTATGGGCAGTGGCCAACTTCTGCTAAGACAGGCCATAATACTTTGGTTAAAGGAAGAAGGGAGGTCGGGTTTGGGTGTAAAAGTGCTGCAGTTGTTGCTGCCAGCCCAAGAAGCAAATAATTGTGTACTATGATGGTATGCTAAGAGAAAGATATGTATAATTAATTGTCAATGTAGTTAACTATGTGAATATGAATGCAAATGTTACAACAACATATAAATAATATTGACCTTCTACATATCTCTGGCCTTCCTATTCTTTGATCAATTGCTTAAAAAATATGCACAATTCCTTGTAAAAAAAATTCTACAACCTAGCAAATGCCAATTACCAAGAAAAAGAATGAAAATCATTAAATTTAAAAACACCAAATGACAATGTGAATTGGGGAAGAATCCAAAATCATGGAGGAGAAAGTTATTTGTCAAGTAGTCCTATTTGCAAAGATTAGCCATGGGTTAACAGTAGTTATAAAAATTGTCTAGCAAAACTTCCTCTTAGATCATACATATTTTCCTTTTGGGAAACATTTGTTTATGAAACTGAACCCAACACAAGCTCTTTGGTCTTTTACATGGTATACCTGTGGGTACCGAGACAATCCCATCAGTTACCTTCATATTTCGGGTCAGCCATCACATAATGATATGCGATCACCAACATAAATATCAAGACGCCAAGGAAGTTGGCAAAGAAGCCCAGGCCCTGATCATCAATCATCTGTTGCAGAAATAAGGAAAAACTATCAGTCCACAAGACGTCAGAAGTAACACAAGAGAATCTTTTAACAATGAAATCTTGCAGAAGTAGCACAGAACACCATCAACAAGGCCACAAACAGCAGCAAATGAATGAGTCATTACAAATTCATTTATACCCTAAATTATAAGCTGTTTACACTTTACAAAACAAACTTCTCTTACTTCCATTGTTAACTGTATGCAATAAATTGTACAGAACAAGTTTCTTTGATAGTTTTTACCTTGCCATTAAACAATCTGTCTTTATAGATGTAAAATTTTCTAAGCGAACTTAGAATTCTGCGAGGGAGGGGTATTTACTAGCACCAATTCATCCACCTAATATAATGCTATGAGTTAGCTTAGTTCAACCTGTGTTTCGCAAAGGTAAAATCCATGATTTTTTTTTCAGCCACAATCAGTCGCAAAATAAGTTACAAAATCACATCTACTGATCTACATTAACCAATCCAAATAGCAAATTCAATAAACAGTGCATGCTCCAGATTGAACCGTGAGTCAATGCCATTTTACAGATGAAGTTATCAATTCTCACAGAAGCCAAACCGGAAAACAATCGAAAACTCAAATGGAAAATCGCAACAAATTCAAAATGCAATCAATCAAGGTCGAGAATTCGAGGATTTTACTTCAGTAAAAGATGACAGATAATTGACCCGCCGGCGAATGCTCAGATCTGGAGACGCGAAGGCCGCTGCCGCTGCCGCTGCAATCCAATTCCTCGTTATTCTGACTCGACGCCGAAGTCTAATGCACGTACGATCGTTGACCCCGAACGGTGTCGTTCAACGCCACACCAAAACGCTGTCGTTTTCTCCGAGCAATTGTGGGCCATTGCAGCACATCGTCGGCCCACTAACAAAAATACTAATGGGCCTGGTAACCAGTGACAAAATGGCCCGAGCAATTAATTTTACAAAAGAAACAGTAATTTTGTACGTTTTGCAATATAAATACAGTGTTGATTATTTAATTTTTTATTTTTTATTTTTTTTTTAATTTTATGAGAATTTGCGGTATAACCTTGTATATTATAATTTTCATATTTCAATACATTTGAAGCATATATACAACAAAAATTTGTTTTTACTATGACATCATATACCTCCCAATCCATTTACTACATATAATTGGCTTAGTATTACTTGATTGACTTGCTTTATCGACGAGTAGCGTTAGTTCTATTGATCATACACATCTATACGACATTATTGAAAACATTTCTCAACATTCTAAGGAAAATCATTCAAAAAATTTTTTAACCTTTTTGAAATTATTAAATTAATAAATATATAGACGAAATATACCAAGTCATATTGCAAGGATAAACATATGGTATCATATTTTCTCAGCTGATACAGAAGCTGTTGCATATAACAATATGTATATATACACATACCAGGCAGAGGTAGACAAGATTATTTCCAATGTCAAGGAGAATTCTGGGCAGATGCACTCCGGCAAGCCTCCCGGCCGATACACCACACCCGGCTCCGACTTGGCGTCGCCGTCGCCGAGCTGATCCTCGCTTCGTCGCGGTCGTCGGGAGTGTCTGAGTTGCTGCTCGTCTTTCCATCAACAACGTTCAGCTGATGGATAAGGGAGTGTCGAACACGATCCAGCACGGGGCTATCCGATATCCCGGGAATTCTGGCACCAACGAGGCGCGACATGGCGACAGGCGAATTCGGATTGCTCATCACATCTTCCTGTAGGATGTCGCCGATCCGGGAGAGGATGCTGTACGCCAAGTTGGATAGCACGCGGGAATAGGCTTCGAGAATCGCTCGCCCGACGTCCTGCCGAAAGAAAACATAAGACTTTCTTACATCCCTGTCCTCTCGACAAACATACGTTGTTGTGTGTGTACAAAACATTCTATCGCTGACCTTGCTGTACTGGATCTTGGTGACGTCGAGGAATGTCTGAGGGAGATTCGGGTACTTGATCTTGATCTGCTGCAAGAGTACTTCGGCTTTGTTCGCCAACACTTGAGCCTTATCGACCTCGGACATATGATCTTTGATGAACGACCACGATGTCCGAACAGGAGATTTAACGTTCTCGTGCTCGGTGATCTTCTCCTTCCACACGAGCACAGCCGCTTCCAGTCGATTAATGGCGTCTAGAGCGCCATGCTCCGATTTCAGATTCAGACAGTTGATCATTTCCTCGGCGGGGACAGATTCTGCCACCAGAACTTTGTACAGCTCCTCCCCGAGGCTTGCCTTTCCTGACTAGAAAACAAACAAACAAACAAACAAAAACAATTCAATTCCTAAGTCATTCCTTGAAAAATTGATTGCCGACTAAAAATACCTTACGAAGAGCGTCCTTGATCGCGTTAGGCACCGGCATTTCGACCAAGACACTTCCGTTGATGGCTTTGGCAGCTTTGAATACTTGATAGATCACTTTCCCCTGATGGAGCAATCGTTTCCTCTCGACGTCGGAGAGTCCGACGTTTGGCACCCGAGGAGAAGGCAGCCACCACCGCCTGCTCTGTCGCCCCTCTGCTCGGCTACTTCCCAATTCCGTGTACCAAAACTCAGTTCCAACCATCGAATCAAGCGTTTCCTTCATAAAAGTGTAGGTTAGTTCGAACGTTTGAGATTGAAACAGTCGAAACTATTTTAAAAGAGTGGTGAGGTACACTTACAATAAGCATGGAATCCAACTTTCGCAGGGCCGGGAGATTCAAGTGGATATCGGATCGAGCTTTTGGTGTCATTATCTGCGCCAAATTGTAGGTAAGACTACGAGTTACAACGCTATATTCTTTGGCAGATAGAAGGATCGAATCATACCTCTAACGTCCGTCCATTGGTACCATTTTGCTTGGCGGGAACCAATTCAACCATATAGTTAGTCGGGGAGAGCAACCAGTCCATTTCCTTTCGCCATTTTCTTTTCCTTTCTTCTTGCAACGGCTCTAATTTCCAAAGCTCGCCAAATACAGTGGCAGCTAAGTTGGCAATGGCGTTGGACAAAGCCAATGCGGTGGAAATCCCTTTCATGCCTCCTGTGATGTCCTCACCTAGCAACAGCTTTGCGAACTTCTCTTTCATTGTCTCGATGTCCGAAAACTTATGATTCTTTTCTGTATCATTGGGCGTCATAGAGAAGCTCCACTCTTCGACGCAGGCATCGTCTCTCTTCATTATTGTCCAGAGAGACGAGAACGATCCAGACGCATTGTTGCTGGAAGAACAGCTGGAGTCGTCCTCGTCCAAGGAATCAGTGATGCTGACGCCACATCCGTCGCCTCTGCTAGTTCCACTATCGTTGTCGAAAGAATGGCTGTTGAGAATGCACCTCTCCAGGCCATTATATGTCATGATTCCTGAAAACATTTTCGCCGTTAGTTTCTCGGCGAGGGCCGAAACCAGGCAACACTTGCAAGCTTGCATTACAAGAGAATTATTACAAAGCATGCATTTTTCACAATTAATTGATACATTATTGCAGCATAGTTTCTGTGTCATCTTTTAATAAGCCAAAGATAGTCCAGAATTGGAATCCAACTTTTTCCAGGAACAGAGTTTGAATAATGAACAAGACAATCAAGAGAACAAAATAAGAAAAAGTTTAATCTTAGACTGAATTCCACGCGGAAGAAAGAGACGAACATATGATCCCAGAACATCTTTGTCAGGATTCCAGTAAATGCTAATATATCCACATGTAGATGACACTGCTGTTGCCTAAGTATCGACTAATCATGTCACGGGCAGCCAAGTTGCATGAAACACGTAACGTCTCAATTATGCAAATGGACACAACTAGCATGCACACTATATCTTAGAACATAGACGACGATTTGTCTTGCATTAAAATATGTAGAAAGAAATAGGGAAAAAGTAGTCGATAACAACCAACAGCAGGGAAAAATACATATACTTTAATTAAAAGTACAGAGTAAACAATTGAAGGGATCTAACTAAACGACCATATTTAATCAGAGCTGCAAAAATTGGGAGGAGACAGAACAAGAGAACGTGGAGTGGATATTTCTACAGAAGATTCAGATCCAGATTGAAAAAGAAGACCACACAAAATTTTGGAAAGGGAAATGTCAGAAGACAGTGACCTGATTGTCCACATTAAGATATTCCACTACTAGCCATAAAATGAGTGGTGCCTTAAATCTAAAGTAGTACGTGGAGAGAAAGCTCCATCCATCACATTACAACCAGGGTCCATACGAACTCCACTATGAATATCTCTCCATCACTTGATACTGATATATATATATATATGTTCATACATAAGAAGACAAGAAAGTTTCCACAAGGCTCCCTCCCTCCATTTTTCAAGCCCGGAAATTTTAAAATAATGTGGGGCTAAAAAAATGACTAGAAATTGCAGTGGAAGAAAAAGTAGGGTGTGTGTGTGTCGGAGAAAGAAAGAGGGGTCCTTTTTCTTTCAGTGAATTCCAATCATAGTGTGAGAAGGGAGGCAAGAAACTACTAGTTGCAGAGTGATATGAATGTGAATAAATGAGGGGAGAGGTGGGGGGGGGGGGGGGGGGGGGGGGGGGGGCGGCACCCCACCTGGTCAAATGTTTCATAGGATGCTGAGTGGTAGGTTTGTGTTTATTGCCATAAAAACAAGAGGGCCCTTCTCTTTTGCATGTGTTGTGTGGGCAAACAATGGAAAAAAGGCAACTAATGCTACCAAAAGGAAATATAAAGAAAGATCTTGAAATGTCTGACCATTTTGGAAGCCATGTGGAAGGTAATAAATTAGGTACGCTCCCGAAGAACATATTATAGCAGGTGAGCAGTTCTTGACTTTTGAACATCACACACATGACACTTACATCTTTGAAAAAATAAAATAAAATATTTGTTAAGGGAAATGTTAAAAAGATTACGGATCATCATTTCAAGGTTAAAGACTAGCCCTTTTAGAGATTAAAAAAACAACCGAAACTTACCCTCTACAGGATGTAATGCCTCAGCTTTCCCACACAAGAATTCAAGTTGATAGAGAATTACTATAGGAAGCACTAATTAATTATATCCCAATCCCAAATAATTTCTTCTTTTAATGGAGAACAGAGCAATTGAGCAAGCATATAAAAGTGACAGAGATTCATATCATTTATTACTACTACATGAAATTAAAGGGGGGAAAGAATTTACTTTCTTGCTCGTCAAAGTCCATACTAATTTCCCTCATGTCTCTAGCACAGCAAGCCAATCTCCTCCTCATTATCATCTTTATTGCTGATGTTCGGTTGGTGATGATATTATCAATGACGTTTGGTAGCACACCAATTTCTAACAATAAATGAAATTACAAATGAGAGCAATGTTCGAGAATTAAGCAAGAAAGCCATAGCCAATCTTGGAGAAACAAAAGTGGACTAATCAGTGGTTCTCAAGAATGAAGTGCAATAAAAAATGTGAAAATGCAGGAAAATTTGTGTGCAATAGAAAAATAGTTGTTGAGTTTTCAAGTCAGCAAAGAAAAACTACATTGTGGAAACAGCAGAATTTGCGGAGGATTGTTCCCTTAAGACTGACTTTAACGTCTCTATATAGGTTCAAATTTCAAAACCAATGCTTCAGAAGAGGTAATTTAATGAGTTAAAAATTGAATCTAGTAGTCTAATAGCATAGTTATTAAATTAATACTAAAAAAGGATGATGGCCAATCCAAACCTAAACATTAAACAACACACTCGCCGAGTTGACTCAGAGGTCTCAAAGAACTCAAAGAAAGAGTTGGAGAGTCTGAAGGGTTAAACAAAAGTGGGTTGAAAGAAAAAGAAGCTATTGACGTAATGATGCAGAGCTTTTTGGTTTTCTTTGTTCAGTTTTTTTATGAGCTAAAAAAAGACACTTGGTTTCAATATCAAAATGGCCTAAAAGAAAAGCAAGAAACAAAGAAACACAGGAGCATGCCCCCACTTTTATATTCCCAGAAGTAAAAAACAAAAAAAAAGGAAAAAGACGGGGTTGAAATTAGTGGGTAGAGTTAAAAAGAAGGGAATACGAAAATGGAGATATTAACTTTAAGTTATGGTGGAAGAAAAAGGAAAAGAAGTGGAACCACAAGAGCCAACACAGAGACAGGGATTGATCTCATTCCTAGATAGAAACCACATAAAGATTTGACCTTATACAATAATCTTGATTTTCCATCCTCCAGACAATCTTGATTTGATCTCAAACTGCATAAAATGAAATAATAAACGGAAGATGAAGTAGTAGAGCAGCATACCTTAGTGATGGCAATCAGAGCAGCAACGAAACGCCCTTGTATAAAAGAAGCAGGGAGATGGAGGGAGGGAAAGAGGAGGAGAAGATTTCAATTATTATTGCTTCAAGAGAAAGCTACTGTTTCCACTCCGGTGGTACAGTCCACGCAGATTAAATGCAGCGAGAACAGAGGCAAAACTAAAATCAAAATGAAATCAGAAGCATTGAAGTGAAATGTCGAATTAAAGGCAATCAAATAGTTAAATAAACAAGTAGATGAAGCACATTAATAACAGCAATGTGGGGAGCGTCAGAGAGGTTGCAGACAAGAAGGGGAAGAGAATGGAATGTGAACGCAGGGAGGGGCGGGGTGGTGTGGGGTGGGGGTTATGGTTGCTGGCTGAAGAGTGATTGGGTGAAGACTGAGAAGAAGCAAGCAGTAAAAAGGGTATGTATTAAATAATACTGGTGGCATCAAAAGACTCAAACCAGATACTCCATCTTAATTGCAGTTATTACTACAATCTATACTGTATTTCTAAAAGCTACTTGTGTTTAAATTTTTTCATGGGCATAATTGAATGTTTTATGTTCTGTCCTCCTGAAAAAATTTCACCGCTAACATATTTAAATTAAGCCAATCAGAGCTGCTTCAAATCTTCACTTGTTTAAAAATGTAAATTATCTCATTGTCTAAGATCTATAATTGGTGAAATTTTGAGTGGAGCAATTAGTTTAGTTTTCTTGGAACTTCTCAATGCAGCTTTTCATTTTCAGCTTTTGGGCTAAAAGCTGTTGCACCAACTTTTGTCTCTTTTATTCTATTTGAAAAATGGAAGCTTTACATTGTAATTAGTTTCTATTATGAAATGACAACAGATCCTATTCAAGAACACTGTATGATTCCTTCCTAATGAGCAATGAAATCGTCCTGTCCCCACGTGACAGTAGGAACATAAAGTTAATTAATCACACAAATAGTCATTACTTCCTAAATGAAGGGATTGCATAATAGCTATTAACATAACTAGGTTTGCATAATTGAAGCAAATAGAATGGGCTAGGTGTCCCTACTAGTGTATTGGGCTTTCATTTTCTGGGCTGGGATAGCTTTGTCATGGTGCCAAAATGATATAATTCATTTAAACCAAATTCATGAAAGTCAGATGAATATTTCCATAGACATGTGCTAGTTAACTAACACAGAATTATCAATTGCTGCACATGAGGGAACCATACCAGCATTTTATACATCAAACGCCACCACATGAATTCACTAAACTCACTAGACAGACAAGCTCACTGGTGTCCAATTTCAAGAAGCCTGGTTTATGTCCCACACCATTAAATATCACAAATTTGTGCCGAAAAGATTTAAATTGTTTGGAACCACCCGAAAAATTACGCATACTACTAGTCAAACCAAAATTTGTCTATAAAGTTGCAAGCATATTGGTAGAAGAATCGACACCTGGGGTGTGATATGGGGCAAATGATGACTATGTTGCATGCCTCAATTTACAGAGACATTTTTGTCATTGGGAATGTCAATACAACGACATTGCCTCCTATATTTGATGGTTTGCTGTGTACCTAGATCAAAGCACCTCAAAGAAAAAAAATTGTTAGTGTTAGACAATATACCAAGAAGTATGTGCACTATCTGAAGTTCTAATCCAAGGCAATGACAGATAAATAATGTAAGTCAATTATCAAGGTATCGGTGCTGGCCAAGTGGAAATAGACAGAAGTTGAAGAAATAAGTCTACACAATGGATACACAGACATGTATGCGACACTGTAGGCGACAGAGAGTTTCCTGAGATTTTTGTAGGACCAAGATTTAGCTAGAGCAAAATTTAACAGGTGGATATCAATAAAAACTCTAGCCTCAGCTGTGAACAAAAAGACACAGACTTGAATTCCCTAATGACTATGAATCCAAACAAATTACTACGGGCTTATAAAGCCATCCAAGCTCCAAAAGTTAGTATAGCTTGAATTCAAGTATGATATGATATTCACAACCCTAAATCGTTCCGACGTTCATCTGGAGCGGCAATAGTGAAACTTATCAGTAGCTGAAACACTTATTCCATGATCCAAGCATTTTGCGAATAAGAATAAATAGAAGCATAGAGTAATTATGTTATAGAATCCCAAAGTAATTTGTTAGTGCCTTTGAATAGAAAATTCCAAATATTACTAAAAATGAAACAAGAATATCGGCTAGTTCACACATGGGCTGCATATTCATTTGAATATGACCAACTCGCGGTCATGTGATCAAAACTTCATGCTCATTACATTCTACCCAAATAGCTTCACACACAAAAAATAAAAAAAGATACTAATACTCATGCGAAGTGTATGTAGTTCGGTAAGTCACGACAAAGGTCATCCACAAGATCAACAGATATTTTGAAATAAGTAAATAAAAGGCCCTTGATCCATCTCAACCACTACATCCAGGAACATGTCAAACGAAACGGTATGCACGCAATAATCAGGGCTACTACATCCAGCATGACATCGGCAAATCAGCATCCAAAGGAAAACGAAATTATACAAAGAGCCAGGATTTTACCATTTTCTTTCAATACCTAAGAAAGAATATCAACTTTCCATTTGTTGACAACTGACCACTGCTACTTTAAATCACCAATGCTTTTAAAACTGCCAGAAAACAACTACCTATATATCAATCATATCAAGATATAACTCTGTATAAACAAACCCTAAGATAAACTGCTCCAAAAATAAAATCGCCAACATTGTAGCATACACCGATCCCAGATTAGCCATAAGGTAAAGTGACTGAAGAATAAGGAAGCAACTAAAGATAACGACCGATGCGACATATCTATATTTCCATTTTTCAGCAGACGTAAAGGTCCTTACTAAGATACAGGCAATTAACCATGTTCCAGAAATTAATACGACGACAGCAAGTACTCGATACATTAAGCCTCTGTCAATGAGGAAAACAGGATCTATCATCCATCTATCTACCAATCCGGGTAAAGCTGAATCATATTCTGATCCAGATATATTCCACAAAGCAACAACAACAAATCAATCTCAGATTCACGCTAGGTTATTCCCGTCATCAGATCCATCAGAATCGCAAAGCTCAACCTCTTCAAAACCACAATCACTGCGGTCTCCGATTCAGTTGATGCAAGGCGGGAACCGTACTTTTGCCAAAAACAGCGACATCAAAGCAAACACCAGCACACATACTCGTGTGCATATTCGTACTACGTACGATATGAGAGTATGCTTGCTCAATTCAACGCCGTCGGCAAACCAAGTTCCCGACCTGCACCAAGCGAATTAGAGGCCGCCGCAATAACATACCGACCCAGCACTTGCAGGCGCCGGATTTCTTCCCTCCGTCGCGCACAAACCGCCATCAGATCTGACAGAGAGAGAGATAAGCAGCGTGAGAAAATGAGAGTGTGAGCTTTTGCGGCGAGACAGCCAGGCGGGTGCTATTTATAGAAGAAATGGACGCACCAGATGCAGCCACGTCAGCATCTTAGCGACGGCCGGTGCGACGTTGCAAAAGCTGGAGATAGAAAACGCGTGAGCACTTTCAGAATTACCCCTGGAACTTTTTATAATTACGTAAATACCATAAACTCTGCGATTTTTAACTCACGTGCTGTTACAGTGGAAGGCACGTGCGCATGGTACAACTACAATCAGTTTTATTTATTTATTAATTTTTTTATAAAACATATAATTGTTGATTAAAAAATTGTTATTTATCAGAGGACACTTTATTAATAGTATCAACTGTAAGTATTTATTTAAATAAAATATTTACACAATATAATTTGTAATTTCAACAAAATCAATGGTTTTTCAAAAGCCACTTTTTTTATGTTATTTTTTTATTTTGGACAAAGGCATGACAGGATTGCGTGTGTTACACGTTTCTTCAATATTTATTAGCCATTTATCAGTGAGTTGGTTTTGTTGGGTTAAATCAAAGAAAAATTCAATATAATTTTAAATATTACTCAATTGAATTAGTAAAAAAAAATCGAACTATTTATATTAAAGGTTTTTTTTTTAAAGAAATTTATTTCTCAAATTTTACTATTTTGAATTTACATATTTAAAATAAACATTTATTTTTCCATAAAACATTATGGGTGTGTTTCTTTGTGTGATTTTACTAAATTTTACTATTTTAATTTTGTTTTCTTCCAAAAATCTCAAATCAAACATCCAATTTTTATTTATTTCATTACACTAAAATTTTATTTTATATTCAAAATATCAAATCAAACATATATTTATATCAGTTCAAACAACTATTTCAATTCAAAATTTTATTATTCAAAATCAAATCAAATCAAATGAAAACTCAAAATTAAAATTTCACAAGTAAATTGATATTAAATATTATTTAAATACAAAATTAAAACTAAATCTTAAAAAGAAAACCAAAAAAAAAAAAAAAAACACACCTTTCTCGAACTTAATACGAATATTGATATCTTGTACTTTATATTATTTTTTACAATAAATAAGTAGTACAAAAAAAAAACGTTTAAAAAAAAATAAAAATAAAATAACCTCTTTTGAAAGAACACATATTTAATGAGTCCTAGAGAAAGCTCATGAGTTGCACGTGAGCTAAGATTGCAGGGCTAATAAATTTAAATTAATATACGTGTCCCTTAAATTTTTATAATATTTTCTATTATATACTCACTCGAATTTATAAGTAAATATTTATTTTTGATATAAAATTTAGATAAATAGGTAAAAATGATATAAAATAATTATGTTTTTGTTTTTAATATAAAAATAATAATTTCATAGTAAATTAGGAATATTTGTGAAAATATATATTTAATAAAATAATTACTTTATAATTTGACAATTCAAAATAAATATATATATACTTTGAATTCGTACACATAAAAACTTTTTTACCTGATTTTTAATATATATTTTATCTTTTCTCACAAAAACCAATATTTATTATAAAATATTATTTTTTATTTCTCAATACCTCACATCAAAATAAAAATTTCAAATTAAAACATTAAACAAACATGAATATTTTAAAATATGAAATTAAATTACATATTAATCATAATAATTTTATATAAAAATAAATATCACTTACATATAATAAAAATATAGGATTGTTTACTATGTTATTAATTTACCTTTCTTACTCAAATCATAAATTTTACATTTTTTTATATAAAATATTCAAACAAAATAATAGTCGTTTTTTTGTTGTTATTCAAATTTATTTTCGTTTTTATTTTTAGTAAAAAAAATACCATTTTTCTTTACAAAAAAATAAAAATTTATATTTTTACATATTTTTCTTAAAATTTATGCCCGATCAAATAAACACACAATTGGACAAGAAAAGAAAAGTGACCATAGAAAGTCCTCGGCCCCCTGGAGTTCCTAACCGAGGGAGGTGCTTTGAAGATCGGAAAGATAAGAAGCATCTGACTCATAAGCTACTAAGGCCCGAAAGCCTTGTACTAAAAAAACACCAAATACATGACCTTGAAGGCATGGGAATGGGATGGGCATAGGAATATTTAATTATAATAATTATTATAATAATAATATAAAAAGCATTTCTCAATTAGTCAAAAAAAGGACCAAACGATTTGTTGCATTACTCACCCGCTCCCTTTTCACATATTTTTTATTATTATTAGGCGGAAGAACGTGTCAGGGAACAGTACCACAAATGAAATTCCAGTATCTTCTTTAATTACTTTAAAATTATTTAAATAATTCATAATTTTTTACAAAATAGTATTATATTTAATTACTAGTTAAATGAAAATTTAAACCATAAAACACTATTAATTATTTTTAGTTTATCAATAATTAAATAATATTCCATATTATTAAACAATATAAAAGGTGTGTTACATCGCATTCAAAATATATTAAAATATTTATTTGTTGAATATCCTCCAAATCCACGAGTTCCACTTAAATAATTGTGGGAGACCTATCATGTATATTAGGAATTTTGCCAGAGAAAACATCTCAGCAAAATATATTTTAAGTCAAGATAATTTAATTGAATAAATTTATTGAAAATTGAAATGTAAATGAATATTAAAATACATATATATATGAAGCAATACTTTAAAATAATAATAATAATAAATATAAACAAAAAAAATTTATAACATAAGGTTTCCAAGTATGTAATATTGTGTTACGTAAGTTTTCTATTTAAAAATAAAAAATAAAAAAAATCTAATAAATTCAGTATAAAACGTAGAGTATTTTCTAAGGAAAATACAAAATATACGTAAACTAATTGTCACACCCATGTTAATTTTTAAGGAAATAAAATAACTTCTTGGGCTGCTTTATATGATTGAATCTTCGGCCCATTACCATTTTAGCAACAGGCCCAGGTTTACCGACCGGCTCGTGTATCTGTTAGTTCAACATACATTTTATTTAAATAATATTTTAATTTTAGTAAAACAAATCAAGTAGTTAAAAACATTTAGACTATACCACAAATGTTTGCAAAGCTATCAATTTATATAATTTTTTTTAAATGTAACTTTTTGCAATAAAAATAAAATTTAACATAATATCTCAAAAAAAAAAAAAAGGTTAAAAACAGAAGTGACTCCATATCTCTATTATCATCACAAAATTGGAAATGACTTTAAAATAATCTAACAAAATCTGAATCAGCAACTACTTGTACTGTGCAATTAATCAAGCATGTACTGAAACGTACTTTTGACAAGTAATTTGCAGTACAGCTCCCTCTTCATTTTCTTGGGAAAACAAAAAATGAAGTACGCAGGCAGGGGAGTTGAGTTGTACTCTAAATTGCACAGCACAGCACAAACTGTACGTACGTAAAAACAGATCATCAGCACCCACAAATTTTCATCATCTTCTCCAACTATAAATCAATTCACAGGTTAAGCTTCAGAGAGTGGCAACAATGGTGAGGATATCCAACAGGGGCAACATGAGAACATATTTGGGGATAAACGATAATGCCAGAATGTTTTCCCTTCAACATGTTCTCAGGTCGCCCCTGCTGGATCTTCTTCACCCACCCCCTCAACAAAGAGTTTATTTTAATCATTTTTTTAAAAAAATAAATAGAATCGATCATATATATATATATATATATATAGCATTTTGGAATCAAACAGTACAGTTCAAATATAAATGAGTAACTTACACAGAGAAGATGAGTTGCAGCTCTTGAAATGCTCCCCTTCAATGGCGTTTTGCAGCTTCCTTTGTCTGTAAACAATCGATAAAATGAGTGGTAAGATTGCTGTTATATAAGTAATCTTACAGCCGATGTAAGGGCAAGTAGCTCGTCTTCTCCGACATTCCTCCACACCCCATCGATCATCATTCGACCATTAATAGCATCTGCGTCTGCGTTGTCGTTACGATTAGGCTGCGTCGAGGAGTCTGTTTCGATCGTTTTTATTTTCTTGACAGGCGAGGTGTCCATTTCCTCGGTTCCAATCTCAGCTTCCCGTTTACAGCATCGAGCATTATCTTCGTAAAATAGAACAGTCGCGCTCTCGCTGCATTGATCGATACAGTCCAAGCCGGGGAGCCGGCCGGAGAAGCCAATAGTATCAGGCAGCATGCCAATGGGACATGGATTCCATTGTTTCGCAACAGGCCATCTGCATTTACGCCCCGGCTCCGATTGCTTCAGCTTATCTTCATTCTTCTGCTGCGACCGGAGCTTTTTCAAAATCTGGAGCTTCTCTTCAGCATCGCGTAGAGAATCTTCGTTCTGTAAAAGAAGAGCGTCGTCGCAAGATACAACAGAACTGCCTTCATCATCAGGATTCCATACATGGAGGGAAGCAAGCTTCTTGAGCTTATGTAACAGCGAGGCGTCTCCCGTCATCTGTGCAAGCGCGACAGTCGACGACAGTAAATGCTTGTTTCCGAAACGAGACAGCAAAAGGCATCTCCGGAGTAATCCGAGTAAAGTTGGCTTGGATAGAGGCTTCCCCGTCTTCGAACCCTTGGCTTCTGCAAATTCCTTTTGACGCATTTTTAGGTTGCCGATAAGATGGTCGAACAGACATGGGAGTAATTCAGTATGGCGAGATTTGGCAGCGCCGTCCGAGGGCTGGAGACCTACCGAAGAAGATTCATAACGAAAAAGACATTAATTCTCAGATGAACTATAGGGATTTATATATCAGTAAAACAGAATTGATAGAATTTTACCGGTAGTAAAATTGGTAATCTCTTCGGTCTCCAGCTTTTCAAGAACTGCCTGAGTGAGTACTAGAAGGAATTCTGGTTCTTTATTCGATAGTTTTGAGACAACTGATTTCCAATGATCAAATGCGGTTTGTTCGGTTCCATTACTGTTGACAAACACTGTGTTCTCTAATCTTTCCGACGACTTGGACCGGTGTAATGCAATCAGCAAATATTCGGTAAGAACATACACTACTTCCGGGGAAGCCAAAGCGTATAATCTATGTATATTCCTCAATGATTTGGAGAGTTGCTTCTTAAGGCCTGAAGTATAAAAGTAAGGTCAACAAGTATCATGAAATGATTCTGAGTATCATATGGAACACAGCAGAAAAAGCAAAACATGGGATTGAAAAAGACTCACTGGCAGTGCTCGAATGTGACGACTTCCCAGCAACTAGGAATAGAAACTTTCGGGCATATAAAGTTTCAGTTTGTCTAACGCCTGCCATGATGAGAGAAAAAGAAAATGAAATAAATCCTTGAAAAGAAGCAGTTAGTTTTAAGCAAAATACGTTCTCTGCCCACCAGTACGGGATTAAAGAAAGTTTTAGAGACACGAAGTTGATATCTACCGATGCAACAAAAATTGTGATTTCCATAAAATGTAACATGAATTAAACTTACGTCTGCCCTTGGCATGTGAAGAATTGGATTTATCCGCTTGCTTTGCTTTTAGACAAAGAGAAACCTCGTTAAATCCTCTCCTGATTTCTTTCCGGAGCTTGGCAGTTTGTTCAGTTTGCACAGGTATTATCCGTTCTTGAGGTTCCCAATAATATGACACCAACCATTCAAGAGCCTGCACATTCAAAAGCAACAAATCCACTCTAAGTCTCTAATAGATATTCCGAAAGAACAATGATAGCATAGAACAAAAAGTCCAGATGCAACCTAAAATATACTTAACAGTGATGTCCGCTGAAATTCTTGTAATCCGATAAAAACAAATACAAGAAATACTAAAAAAATCTCACTACCCGATCTCCTGGGCTGCCATTCCTATAAGATATTTTGGCACCATCAGATTAAAAGAATTGGTTTTGTCAAGAAAATAGAGCACCAATGGAAAAGCACATGTTTGGAGAAAGCAAGGCCAAGGAACATGATGGCATTATAATGAGATAGAAAAGATCTATCTGAGGCCCGAAACTTAATGTGGCAATAATGTATCAAAAGAAACAACATACAAGGTTGCACATATGTTTTTATCATAGACTTATAGCACTTAGAGCACTTACTACCTATTTAAAAACTCATGTCACTAGTGACGTAAATTAATATGATACTTAACCCTACAAGCCAAAGTAATATAAACCACAAATCAGTACCGTAGTTGATGCACGACGAAGCAATCGAACTGATGGGAGATCACGATGAGAACCCTCTGCAAGTATTCAGAGGCATCTTAGAGGTAATCTTATCTTTAGGATTCAAAAAAAAAAAAGTTGCATAAAAAATTAGAGGTTGAGTCTCACCATGTCGAATATCAATAAGCATTCTCGGAATCCCAATGCCATCTGCTGCTTCCCCAATTGAGATTTCATTTTTTCTACGAGTCTTCTCAATAACACCATTAACAAGCCTTTACAAAGCAAAGATGAAAATTCAGAAAGAAGGGGAAATCTCATGACAACATACATACAATACAAAAAATTGATTTGAAAGTTACAAAAAAAGAACAATCACCTCATGATTGCCATACTATATAGCATAGCCAGCATTTCCTCTGAAGTTGAACTGCTTTCATTCAAGTCATTCCTACAGTTAGTACAAGAACATAAAAATAAAGTTCCAACCGAACCAATGGTGAATTGAAACAGTGAATTCCCAAACATCGCAGACATAAGATAACAAGATAATTATCAAGAAGAAACCTGAAGAAAGGATCCTTTTGCTGAATTTCAACAAGGGAAGCAGTAACATCAATCGCCACGGGAATGCACCCTCTGCTCCTCCAGGTAACTACCTACAACGAGCCACGAAACGAGAAAGAGTTGCTATAAACGCCAAGAAATCCTAGAAATTCATAGAAATCCGCATTCAGGTTCATATTCATCCCCTTACTCGCCGCAGGGCAAAGGCAACGCGATCAGGAAAGGATGAGAACAACGACTGCCTTACGGACTTCCACTCATCCCAACCCATCCATGGCACCAACTTGAAGCTGCTCGACTTCCCCTCCAAGACTTCGTCTGATACAGCCTCCTTAAACCCTAGCAAGTACTCCATCTCCTACGTAAACTATGTCTTCTTCTACAACTAGGATTTAACATCCAATGACGTATGATTAGAGGTGTAGGAACCGCTGGAGCAGGTAGAAAAACGGTTATGGCAAACAATACAAGTCTTAAGTATTTTTAACAAAGATACATATGTGATTAAAATAAATAATTACTAACACCGAATAACTCAAACCCTAAATTCCCATAGCGAGAAGCTGAAGCAGGCATTGAAGTGTATTTAAATAAATAATTCAAACTTCAGTGTAAGGATTCAACTTACATAGAAGACGCAAAGATGACGACTCCAACCAAGCAGAATACGACGGCAGAGGCCTCGTCGCCGGCTCGTCGATGCCACCGGAAGAAACGAGTGTCGGAAGTCGCGGTTCGCGGTCGACTTGGAATTTGGTGACGGAGAGTGAAATTTTTAAAAAATTAAAAAATTTAAACCTTATTAGGATTAGGGTTTGGGCCGTTTCTGAAGGCCGATCCACATAGGCCGTATTGCTCGTTTAGGCCCAGTTTTTAGTGGATTTTTTTAAAATTTATATAGAGGTAGTATGTCAAAATATATATATATATATATAAATTAAATATTAATACAATACTCATTTTAGCTGATGGATGAAATCGTAAACAACAATTTTGGAAAAAACAGGCTCGGTTTAGACTACATTAAAATATTCTTTTATCATTCATCATCACTTCCTAGTTATTACAACTTCCATTTCTCTACTACATTAAGCCTATCAGTAGTTTTTGGACATTTTTTGAAATTTTAAAAAAAATTTAAAAGTAAAAAAAAGAAAATATTTGCTGGGGACTAGCCGAAGCTAGGGGTAGACACGGTTCGATTATTTGCAAATATGCAGGTATTTGATAATCGAATCGAATCGAATCGAACAAATACCCGAAATCGCGAACCGTATTAGAATCGAAAATTTCGGTTAACCGAAAATATTTGTAATATTTGCAAATAACTCGAATCGAACCGAAATTAAGAAAAAATATATTAAAAAAATTAAAATTCTAATTAAATCAAAAAAATTGCAAATATTTCAAATATTCGAACCGAAACCGAACAGTATATAATTATTAATATAAATTTTAAAATATAATAATATAAATACATAAATATATTCGGTTCGGTTAACTGAATCGAAAAAATATGAAAAATCGAAACCGAATCGAACCGAACAAATATCAAATATGCAGTATTTGTATTCGAACCGAATTTGCTCGATTAACCAAAAATTCGATTCGATTCAGTTCGGTTCAACGATTTGACAATACGGTTCGTTTTTTTTATATCCCTACCCGAAGCTGTTGCCCAGTCCCGAAGCTATGGCTCAAACGACAAACGATAATGTGGGTGCCCAGGCGGATGGGAATCAAATCTCAAGGGGTTGAGAATTTCCCCACTTAGTTTTCTGTTCGGCTCTGCCTCTATGGTTTAATTTATTTTTTTATATTGATATTTGAATATTAATTAATATATTTAGTATAAATTAAGAAAAAATGCGAAGTACTCTTATCAATATTTTATAATACTAATAAAATAAGATGATAAAAAAAATTATATAATATTTTTAATATTAAATACAATGAACTAGAGATAAATAAAAATAAATAAAAATGTGCGGGAAGATAAACAAAGCTAGTGCACTACATCATATCACATGCATTTCCATTACACAAAAACATGTTCAAATACTCCCCACAGTTAAAAACAGAGCTACACAAACTTCCTACATTAGAGCCATATTCTACAAAAATACTCTACTCAACTCAGATCGACTTATCCTTCCAAAAAAAACTTGATTTATAAAACACTTTGGCTCGGCTCAGCTCGGCTGGCTTGGCTCATTAAAGAAAACTAGCTAGGTACATTCTCGAACGCGTAAAGCTACAAACCAGACAATCCTCGGCAACATCGGATACGCCAAAGTTCCGACGAGAAACCAATTGAAGCTCAAGAGGACTGCGGCGTCGAGCGCAGGTTTATGCTCGAACGCCGAGAAAAATCGGACGGCGCTCATCAAAGACATTGCGACGACGGAGAAAAGCGCAGCCATGAGAGGGATGCAAGGTTCTTGAGATTGCCACATAACTGCTCCCACGCCGAGCCATAAAGTTAAACTAAAAAGGCTCCGGGAGAGAGCCTCCGCTCTATGCCTTGCCACGGCGCCATCGCCGGAGATTGTATCTCCGGCAGTGTTCCGGCGAGGCTCTTTGTCATTATCGCCGGGAAGTTGTGGCGCTGTGGAGAGGCGCTTTAATCTCTCGATTTCTTCCTTCAATTCCTCGATCTATATCGAAATTAGTAAACACCTTATAAAAACAATTGTAATGTTAATAAGGAAGTGTAATTTGAGATGCAGAAATTTGGAATACCTGTTGAAGGAGAAGCTCGATTTGGAGAATTGCCTCGTCGTGCTCGGCGTCGAGTTCGACGAGCATCATCTCCGCCGTTTTACGGCGGTGGAGAGCGCGGTCGAGCTGTTCCTTGAGATCCTTCCGGTCCCATAGGGAGGCTTCCAGCGCTTTCTTCAACCTCTGCACTTGCATCTCCATCTACAAATCATCTTAGAAATGAAAAATTAGGTTGAAATTACAGGAGAGGATTGCAATTACAGAATCTAGAAATCGAAAGTTCAAATTAGGTTAGGGATTACGAGGCGTTGGCGATGGAGTGCAGCTAGGGCACGAATGGGGAGGGAGAGGAGAGCGAGGGGCATGAGTGCGATTCTCCAGAGGACGATGAAGTGGAGGAAGAGCAAGGTTGTGGCGAAGTCGATGGCTCCATTGATGAGGCGGAAGGGGCGGAGGAGGAAATTGAGCCATTGCGCCATACTAACACCTCGCCTGCTGCTGCTGCATCTATGAAATTGCTATGCTCTGTAGAAAGTGAAGTAAGCATTGTGTATGTATATATGTGTGTGTATATATATTAGGGTTATTTATTAGGGTTGAAGGGCGGCGACACGTCGGCGGTGCGGGGTGCTGACACGTTTGCTGACAGTGACAGTGCAACCGTGGGGAGAATGGAAAATGAGTGAAGTGGAGGAGTTGGAGGATAGTTTCTAGTTAGAGATGAGATGATGAGAATGAGATGAGGATCAAAAATAATAATAATAATAATAATAATAATAATAGTAATAATAATATACTCCCTCGTCTCACACACTGTGTCTTGCTGTATAGTAGATACTATTTTAGAAGGAATATAATTAATTTAATTAAAATTAAAAAAAATAAATTAAAAAAATTTAAATAAAATTAAAATATATAATTATTTTTTCATGAAATGTGGGACAAACGTAAACATAATAAGTAGGACGGATGGAGTATTTATTATTTTTTTTTGATCTTTCAATGTGTGCCTATACGTAATACGATGAGCAGAGTGAAAACACGAGAAAGCAACAATTTTTGGGCCGCCGCGGAGTCGAGGGGTAGGGTAATTAAATTAAGTAATACTCATTCTATCCTAATTCAAATGTATTACTTAAAAATATTTATTTTTAATAATAATAAAAATAAATATTTTTATTTAATTTTTATTGTACTTTCAAAATAAAAATATTAAAATTAAATATAAATATATACATATATAAATATATATATTTTGGTAAGAATACTGTATCTAGTCAAACCCACAACCTCGACCGATGCGCTTTTATCATCTTCCATTTTCCAATGCCGCCACAGACAACTTATTATAAGATTGTATTGTATAAGCATATGTTTCATATTTAAAATCAAGCATTATATTAACATAATTTCATTACCACTATCTATTTTTAATTCTTCTGCAACATATTATTGAATAATCTCATTCAAAGCCGTAACCACAACCCTTAAACATCACTTTCTTTTTCTACCTTTTTTCCCCCCAATTTCCTCTTGCTTTGGCTGGCTTGGTTATAGGCGTTTTATTCAAAATCTGTTAAAAAAGGGTACTACTTTTAAACTACAGATTTTGAGGCAATTAGGATTGCCCCAAGATCTCCCAAAAATAGATTAAAAAAAAAAATAAATTTTGACGAAACCAGAGGAGATTAAAGCAGCAGCAGCAGCAGCAGCAGCCTTATTTGGCCCTGGAGCTACAATTTGGGTACACAGCAGACCCATCAAGGGGCAGCTGCAGCCGGCAATTAACCCGAACCACGAACTTAAATGAGTGGACAAACCCGAATTGCCATCGAGTCCGAGAGGTCCCGGTGAGGTCGAAATTCATCACACCCCGTCTCATCGACAGGCTCACAACATCAGCCTCTTCGGGGGATAACGGTATGGCGCCGGACTGAGGCATGTAGCTCAGCTCCAAGGACTTGTTCGGGGCAAGGTTGAACGTGCCCGCGTGCAAGTAGGCGATCTTCTGGCCGCCGCCGAGGCTGAGGGAGAACCTCGTGTTGTAAAAAGTTGCACGGGCCCTGGTGTTGTCGTTCTCAGCCTTGATCACGACGGTGACCTGCAATGTGAGCAAGCTGGACTGGTCAAAGTATATGGTGTCGAGCTGGGCGGTGGCGACGCTGATGTCCGGGATCTTGGGCTTGATGGTGAGGTAGCCGACGAAGAGGACAATGCCGGAGATGATCACCACCACGGCGATGATGGCGCAGAGGATGCCAGCACACCAGATGAAGGCGTTGGTGTGGTTATGTGGCTTTGGCATTGGAATGGTGGGGTTGAGGGGGTAGGCATTAGGAACACAGCAAGTTCCAATTTAGGGGTGGTTTTTGGTGAGAGAAATATAAGGGGGGGAGGAGAGAGGGGGGTGCGGGGGTGTTGAAGGGTTCTTGGGTGTAATGGGTGGGGAAGGTTTTGGTATATCTACCTTTCCTAGGAATAAAGCCATCTTCTGTCTATATTCTTGATGTCTTCCTTAACTTTGGTGACTGTCACTTGAAGTTTCTCTGGGGCTTTTAAATTTCACCTGCAGAAAGATCTATTAATTCTGTAACCGGTAAATAATCACTAATCAATGTACGCGTGCCTGCACAAAATCACAGCGTATATATATGCGTATGTATATGTATATATACAGAAGTGATCGAGCATAAAAGTATAATTGAAACTGAGCAGTAACTGCAGCACAACTTACAACATTGATCAGGATGCTCATTCTCCATCTAAGCTGCGACTGCAGAGCCTGAAATCATCTGATGACGACTATTGAAATGAATGCACGGTTTCATAATACTAGTTTAATAGGAACTCCTTGTATATGAAAGGATGAATCTGTGAAATGAAAATGAACAATGCATTATTCAGTATCAAAGAGAAACCCTGCAGAAATATACGACATGTTCTGATTTGATTGTGTATTTGAGTAAATGAAGCAAACATCAATGCGTAGTAATAAAACAGCAAGGCGTATGGTAAGTGATAGATAACTCACGGACATGGAATAAAGTGGGGTGCTACTTAATCTGGCCAACATTGTTTCTCAGGTTTCCGCTAGCCGGGTTGCAGATATTGAGATAAAACAAAACAAATAAGTGCAACAGCAGAGCTAACTTAAGCTAAACTTTGCTTAAGAATCTCCACCAGCAAACTATAAATTTATTTAGCCAGCCATAAATAAGCAAGATACCCGTTTAAAAAGTATGAATTCATTCCAGCCAAAAAAAACCAATTAACTCACAGATGCGACCGTTCACTTGGATCTGCCATCAGCCGTTGTTGATCACATCGCAAAATATACAGGTGGTGCCTCACTTCCAACTATGAGCTAGAGAGAGAGAACAACAATAGTAAAGCAAAATTAAACATTAGAACATCAAAAGTGTAGAATTCTATTTTTGGCTAACCAATTGGCACTTCAGTTAAACTACTTGCTTTTACTCTTGATGGCACTACATCCTCCCCCACAATGTATAAATAAAAAAATTATCAACCACCTACCTTCAGAACCAAAACATAAAAGGAAAGAACAAACATGATAAAGATGGATGCTAGAAAAATAATAATAATGAAAAGAAAAAAACACAGAAAAACCAGAATAAAAGAGGAAAAGAAGTACACTGAAAAAGAAAATTACTCAGTGCTCGTCAAATAGAAGAGAGCAAAATATTCATTGCTCAAAGACAGAAAAACATAATCTATTCAGAGCTTTTTCTGATCATAAAGGCAATATCAAGCATTATGGAGCTATAGAGAAAAGGTGACTAAGTCTTAAGATATGCAGATTTCCACTTGCTCGAAATGTGGTCATAAGTTTCACGTCCACTTCTTCCCTCCTTCAAGAAAGCATTCCTCACCTTAGTCATTGTTGATTCACATATTATGATTCCTTCATCAATCATCTTCTCGGCAAACCTTCTTAAATCTGTCAGTCTTACTAAATTACATAATCCAAGAAGCACAGCATTAGCGCTATCGTCACGGGGAGATATATTGTTTTTAGACATATATTTCCACATCTCAACTGCCATCTCTGGATCATCTCCACTAAACATCATCTTGATGGCATCAGTGAAATTTTGTGGGGTAGGTGGCCACTCATTCTTGATCATCTCATTGTAGAACATTACCACTTCACGGACCTTCTTATTTCTGATTAAGCACTCAAAAATCATATTATATGTCAAGGAGTCGGGAAAAGCACCATCGTATGCCATGCTATCAAGGAGGCGAAAGGCACCGTCAATATCATTATTTCTGGTTAGCAAACCAATCATGGTATTGTAAATCATCAGATTAGGCAATACCCCGCCACCCGTCATTACATCCCACATTGCAACTGCATGAGCCAAATCATTCTGCTTCACAAAAATATCTAGTGCATTGGAGAAGAATCTCAAACCTGGCAAGCATTTCTTCCCCTTCATAATGTGCAAGAACTTGATTGCTTCATCGGCATTTGATCCGCGCACAAGCGTATTCAAAAATGCATCATAAGCAAACATATATTGCGGGCTCCAACCCACACAAATCACCATCTCCTCAAAAGTACATTTTGCTTTGGCCACATTTCCCTCCTTTTCCCACCCTTCCAACAAGATTGCAAATGAGTCCGCATCTGGAGGTATTTTTGCTTTTATTCTCTCAAAGAACTCGAGTGCTTTCACTGTTTGGTTTTCTTCTCTACACATGGCACTCAATAGAGAATTTACTGCAACGGTATCAGGTTGGACATCATACCTGCACACTAAATCACCTGAACGCTCAATGAAGTATCAAAAAATGGAAGAAATAACAGATCAAATCATTACAAGATAAAGCATTAATACAGAGCAGCTCTAACTGATGGTGGTGAAACTACAAGATCCTAACTTCTCTACTGAATGGCTCAACTTGTTACCATAAACAACAAAATATAGACTGTGTTTACTCGTGTTACGTTTCCATTTCCTTATGTTAATATTTTCCACCAAAAAAGGCATAGAGTGCTCAAAAATAACAAAATCCAAATAATAGCAAACAAATGTTCACTGATGCAAACAAATAGCCAAAGTAATATTCTGAATTGAAGTAGAAAAATACAAAACGGAGTTCATACCCTTCCATGACTTCAAAAGTCATAACCGCCTCATCAAACCGCCCTGTGACGCAGTAATTCTCGAAGACGGAAACGAAAGTCGTCAAGGAGAGCAGGCCCTCCTTCTTCATAGAATGAATTGCCTCCCACATAGGTTCAAAAAGCTGATTCTTCCCGAGTAAATCCACCATCAGATTCCACGAATATCCTGTGTGCTGCAGTGCTAGCCCCGACCACCGGAAGAACTTGGCGGCAGTCGACGGATTGTTGTACGACAATTTCAGGACTCGCGGGATAATCTCAGGCGTCAACTGAATTTGGGCAGCGGCTAGACGAGCCTCGACTTCGTGAACCGGAGTGGTGGCAAGAATCTCGCAGATGATTCGAGCTTGAGGGGGGAGGTCCGAGGCGGTGTGATAGGTCGGGAAGCGAGGTGCGGCTACTGGAGTAAAGGGCCTCGATTTCTCTGCCGCCATTACAGAGTTCAATCCGTGCTTTTTCCTTTCAAGCCCTCGTCAGCGGAAATTCAGCGTCCACCCATCAATTTGGGTTTCCACCCGAGCAGAAGATTTCGATTTTTCGCTGCCCCGGAGGAGCTTTCACGGTTCACCCCTGATCCTGGCGATTCTTGAAATCTTGGTATACAAAATTGGGCCAAGAGTGAAAGTCGAAGGACAATCGGACGACAACCCGGATCCGAATACCCACGACCCTAATAGTTTCTACCTTTCCAATTTGTATTGCCTTTCTACTCATAGACACGTGACATGTGATATTTACACCGTATTTTCACGGTTATTTCCTTTCTGATAAACACTTCCATGGCTGCACGGTAATATCTCATCACTTACGTGGGTTGCCTGGAGCCGTTGCGGGACAACTGCGGGAAAGCGACAATCTTGAATCAAAGATTGGGATCAACGTGGCCAAGGGAATATCCTTCGATTTTGTCTGTGGCTGAAGCGCTTTCACTCAAATTTCCAACTATGTATCTCTCATCTTGTTTATTAAAACCTCGCTTTTCTAGATCGTTTAACCAAACCTCTGCGCGTTGGTTCACATCGCCATGAACCCCACCAAAACCTTCCCCAGAATCCCGACGCCCGTATTTTGCGTCAAGGCGAGGGAATTGTCTCCAAATATCAAATCATGCAATTTCCGCGCAAAGATTCCTCTTTTCTTCCACGCCAAAGCCAGGCACGCTGCTCGACCAGGAGTCGCTGATTCAGTACCTGCAGTGGCATCAGATGTTAGTTCCGGCGTGTCGCGTTATCCAGAACAAGATAAATTGGAGAAAGTAGAAGAGAATATAGAGAAGGTGATGATTTGGGTAACATAAAGCGCCTGAAGCTAGTAACATTAATTATGGATTCTGTAACTGTAGCATTCTTGTGTTCTTTTGGCGTAGGTCATCTATGGATGCAGGTTCTTTGCCATTCTTGGAGTTTGGGGGTCGTTGATTGGATCTTTCCTCTGCTTCTTCAAGGTGAATACATTCATTGATTTGCTTTGAAGGAGAATAAGTCCTTCATAGTGTTTTGCTTTCAGTATGGTAACATTATGGACATTGAAGCACAATTATATTACCCTTTTTTATCCTCGTAGAGTTCCATGCTTCTCTTCCACATTGTTGTGTGCTCACTACTTGAACATATCACTTAGCTGTAGGAAACCTGAGCACTCTGCAGACAACATAAAACAATACAATCACTAGAAAGTAGCAATTTTTCATCAGGTCTTATCTTACTCTAACAGTAACTGACACTGCAAGATCAATATGCTATATGGATACTTAATGTAGGGAACTTGATGTAGTCTTGATCCCAAACACTAAAAATTGGGGTCGACTGCCCAATCTAGATAAGTTTATGAGAATTCTTGACCATAATCATAGTTGCTTCAGCATTAGCTTCTGGAAGCACACTTATTCATAACTTGAGCTCAACTTGCAATAGTGATCAAGCTATTCATGACCTCAAATATAGCACTTTGTGACTAAAATCTTAGTTAAATTTACCATTTGCTTTTACTATTTGGATGTAACACTTAACACTGTGAAGAAATTCTATGGAGATCCCTTTAGCATTTTGAGATCAAGATTCAAGTAAGTATTCCTTTGCAGCATATAGCCATTTTGTGCACATGCCGACTGCATGTGTAGGCAGTTCTATAAATATCGGGAACAATAACTTCATGAATGGCATTCAGTAATCTCATCGCCCCACAGTCCTGTGAAAGTAAGTTTAGTTCTTTTACTAGGGGATGCATTATTATTGATGCATGCCTTGCCTATTTTATGATTTCATTGCCTATACCTTTTATTTTGGGCTTATTCGAATGTTGAATAGAGTTGTGCAGATATCTAACAATGGATTCCGTCATATGTAGGGCTGTGTCTACGTTGTAACTTCATTTCATGATTATTTCATAGATCGAGGGAAAGTGATTACTTCACTAGTCGAGGCCACTGGTACGTGCTGTGCTTATTATCTATCCCAACTGTCAGAAATTGCCATGAATATGTAAAAAGCCAGAAATGAGATACACACTCTTCCTATAGTTATAGCATCTTAAAAGGGCCTCAATTGATCCTTAAGTACTATAATTCTATACATGATTTTTTATGAAATGTTCAACTCAAATAATATATCTGTGGTCCTCATGCTACTCTGCTTAGTATGTTCAAGAGTAAACTGCAGAAAATATAGTTTAGTTGGGTCTTTTAAGGAAACAATTATCACATGTTGGCATGCACTGACAAACCTTTTAGCTGATCCTAACTTACGTTAATTGACATAGATGTGTACCTGCTTGGGACTGTGATGTTGGTCTTTGGGATGGGCCTTTATGAGCTCTTTATCAGCAATCTCGACAAGGCAAAATCCATGTCTGATGGGAGGTCAAATTTGTTTGGTTTGTTTACCCTCAAGGTCTGACTTATTTGCCATTCCAAATATATGTTCTTCTAACTCAGGTTACCTACGCATCCATGTTGTTACTAATCTGATGTCTTGGGTTTGCAATCTAATTAGGAACGACCTCGATGGCTGGAAATCAAAACAGTGAACGAGCTCAAAACCAAGCTTGGCCATGTCATAGTGATGCTTCTCCTCATTGGATTGTTCGACAAGAGCAAGAAAGCAGCCATAAATAACCCGCTGGACCTCCTCTGCTTCTCTGCATCAGTGCTCCTCTCCTCCGGCTGCCTCTTCTTGCTGTCTAAGCTACAAGAATGAACACAACATCAATGTCTTCTGCCATCAGTTTACCTCCGCAGTGCAGCATTTCTGAAGGATTATAGCCCAGTTGATAGATCCTTTTCTGTATATCAAACCATGTAGCCTGATAAGTTGGAAAGAGTGTTCCGAGATGACTTAAGAGCCTTTCTGCATCTGTAATGGGTCATGAAAAGTAAATATAATAATATCTCCTTACAGTTGTCCCAACCACTCCATTGATACAGTCTGGAGATGTTCCGTCCCCACATGGTATTCACCAAGAAAGATGATATAAACTTCAGAATTGTGACTCTTCTCCAAATTCCACTGGTGTCTACACTGGGATATTTCTTCAAAACGAGAAGCCCAAATAAAGCAACAGTTTCAAATGCAGTGTTCTTCCCTTTGAGTAAACTCCAAGCCGCCTTCCTTTCTACATTCCTTTCGCCGCCTCTAATTATTCCACTTCCTTTTCCATTGCAAGCAATCAGATCAGATGCCATCTACATGGAAAGAAGAAGCCAATACGGTTATGCTCTGTTCTTCGCAGCCATCACCACCTCCGCCATCCTCTCCTCCGCCTTCTGCGTCGCCTCAGAATTCAAGAAATCGAAGGTAGGTTTAACAATCTAATTCGCACCATAATTCAACAGGTTCCGCCGAATCTCAGGTTCTGCTCGTGCTCTTCTCTTTCAGAAAAATGATCTCAAATTCGATGGAAAGCTGTGTTACTTGCCCGGAAGCCATGCCTTTGAATTAGGAATCGCTGCCTTAATCTGCCTCTCGATCAGCCAAGTAATCGGAAGTTCATTCATCTGCGGACGTTTCCGATCAAGAGCGCGCGGCCGCCGTTGTAGGGTCGTCAATTCTACAGTTCCATGCGGTTTGGCCGTTCTGTCGTGGTCAGTGATTTTTATATTCTATAGAAAACATTATTCTATTCTCCCAAAACAAATATTGGCATATTAAATCAAATAAAATAAAACATCACATGGACAGACAGCTAAGTACCATTTGAATTAAATAGCAAAAGCAATCGATAATGCCATGCTAGCAACTTGAGTTTATTTGAATCATCCTAGGTTTATCTTCATCAAAAAACATGGTAAAAAAAAATCAATACTTTATATGAATTTTAGTAATAAATTTATATTTCAACATCAAATTTGATGGGAGCAAAGAAAAGTAAATGATATCACAGGGTCAAAAACAATCGACAATGCCATGCTAGCAACTTGAATTTATTTGAATCATTCTAGGTTCATTTGCATCTAAAATCACGGTAAAAATCAATGCTGTATATGAATTTTAGTAATAAATTTAATTTTTCAACATCAAATTTGATGGGAGCAAAGAAAAATAAATGATGTCACAGGATCACCTTCGCAGTCGCCACAGTCTTAATAAGCTGCGCCACCAGCATGAGCCGAAGCCAAGCTTACGGAGAAGGATGGCTAGACGGCGAGTGCTACCTGGTTAAAGATGGAGTCTACATTGGCTCCGCGGTGCTTTCTTTGCTAGCTATGTTCTCAACTGTTGGCTCTGCCGTCATTGTGCTAAGGAAAAGGAAAGCCGAAGATCAGAAAAAGGTCAACAATAATAACAATAAAAATTCAGATACCGGCGTGGAAGAACATGTAATGAGAGAGAGATTATAGTATATAAATGAGTCTCTCCCAACATTCATATACTTCTGATATGGCAATAGATACAAGTGTATAATAGCTTTACAGCATTAAGTGTGATGTAACTGATGTTTCCCCAAAAAGCTTAAGCTATTAGGGATTAATATCATTTATTTATTTATCGGGAGTCAACCAATACCATCAAAATGATATAAGAATTTATGTATCAATAAAAATTGGCCATTTCTCTAAGGGTGTGATTATCTCATGTGTAGAATAATACCGACTAAAAATAGTAAAAAGATTTGCTGCCTGATTAGTGAACACCATGAAACTGGTCATTATATATAGAAAATTACTTTATTATTATATAAGCAAAATAAATGGAAAAAACAAAAAAGGATGATACTTATGCTGCCTGGACACATCGATTCATATGAACCTGCCCATAAATCCCATAAATCATTGCTCGGGCGATTCCTAAAAGATCCAGCAATGGCTGATAAGCTATCCTTTCAGGTTCAGCTTTATAAAGCATATATGTGTATATATATATATATATATAGAACCTGTGACAACTATGTGTCTCTGGCGATGACTCCCACAGCCTCTATGATAGTTATACTGCCATCCCGAAGTGTATTGTCCATGATACTCACGCTGTTCAGCTCTGTGCCTGCCAAAACCTGATTGAGTTCTTCGTTGAACATCGCCAAATGTCTGAGTTTGTGCATGAAAGAAAGGGAAACTGTCTTTTTACGTCAAGGAAAGATTCATGGAATGAAATAGTTTGTCACCCAAAAAACAGAAACGTTTCTTTGTGGAGTACCAACAAACCTTATGGTTCAATTTCTGTCTCTTGGAAGATCAATTCTTACCGCTCTTAGCTCCACGGGTGATGGAATTTCGAGATGTGGTGTCAAAGAAGTCATCTTTGTTATAGGAAGGCTGCAGGCAGAGGAAAATGTTAGATCAAAATATGGAAATGCATTCTGTAAGTCAGGAGCATCTCAGGGGCACGGCTATATGTGCTAATTTGGTGTACGCCCTCCACTTTATCTCTGTAACTTTCTTTCCCAAAATCTTCCCAAATCTTGTGTTTATAGAACTTCTTGTTCATTGCTTGGAAGTCAAATTCTTAAGTAAACTTCGAAGGAAGCTGCAAGGAAATGTTCAGTAAGAAACTAATGCTACAGTAAGAACTTTCATTGCTACCACTTGAATTTCAGTGGGCATTTTAAGAAGATAAAAGAATAACTCCCGCCGATAAATTTACAATAAAACTAATAGAGAACAATACTCAAAAACAGTACAGGAATCCATTTTTATAGCAAATGTCCAATAATTGTCATAACTGAACTTCTGTGTTAATCTTGGATACCGATTCAGAGTATCATTCCAAGATACCTGACTGCATGCTCCACTTTCCTGTATACCCTCCACCTTATTGTGCCGGTATGCTTTCCCAAGATCCCCCCAAACCTCATCCTTCTTAGATTTACCACGCATTGCTTCCTTATCAAACTCATCATTAAAGTGGGATAGGCATTGACTCTGCAAATCTAGTTAGAAAACAAAGCAGATTGCTCAATGATCAAACAAAAATATGCAACAAGCAGAACAAAACATCTACGGATCCAAGCTTGCAAATCCCATCAAATCATGAGCCTAGACAAGAGTTTGGGATTTGATATCCAACACTGAAATTAGAATAATCTAAAGTCAGTTTGGTTGCAGAGGCAGGAGCTTAGTCCATGGAATAGGATTAACAAATAACATTAGACAATCCGTAATTCATCTGATCTAAACAAAAGGAACAATAATATTAAAGAAATAAATCAAGCACATTAACCTTTTGTGAACTTGGTGGCAGAGGCAAATGATTCAGTTGAAATGCAGGGGAAGCTGAAGATGAGATATTCAACGATGTTGAACATAAACCAGCCACATCCATTTGAGCAGGGTACATATTTCTTGCTGAAGAATGTTCAGATAAGTTGGTTTCTGCCAAGTTCAGTGTCTGCAATGCTTGCTGTTCCCTTACTAAGGATTCTGATATTGGAGCAGGAACGCATGATGTTGAATATGGTAGGGACTGCACCGGAACTGATGATGCAGGATGAAAAAATGCTTGATTAGCAACTTGATCTTCTAGATTAATCAAGCTTGGGTGGTTTACTGAAAAAGGCATAGTCAATAGATTAGACTTTGTTAATGCCGAACGATGAAAGGAAGAGATGGTTGTAGCTTTTCCCTCATCATCATTTGAGGAGTAGGATTCAGCAAGGGATATGACCCTGTAGCTAATGGTGAAGAGTGCTGATTAACACCGGTAAACCTGCCTGGGGTTTCACTATAACCCTGCCACATTGTCGGGCCTTTTGGCATGCCATGGGTTGATGAAACAGTATGCTCTTATAACGAAGAACTCGGCACTCCCAGCTCTCTCTCAAAATGGTGTGCAGGAATTGTGCTTGGGTAGGATCCTGGATTCAGTGCAGAATATTCCCTGCACACATTTAATTTAGTTGATGAATCGCCTGCAACTGGGAAAGACTTTATTGGACTCGAAGACTCCATATGGTTGTTGGACTGAAAAATAAAAAATTATATACATATTATATCGTTTTCAGGGAATACTAATGATCACAATCTTGATGACCACTTGAATAATAGCAGGATCCTGAAAGTGTAGCATTAACAAAAAAAAAAAAAAAAGAAAAAAGCGCACGAAACTGAAGATTTCACTATGGTTAATCGATAAATAGGGTAGTGAGTAACAGGTAGAGTGCAGTCACAAAATAATAAACAGGCCGACAACGTTGTCTCTAATGTAACAAAATGAGCAGATGACATGATGTTTAGCAATTATCAACTCATGTAATCTATGAAACACACAAAATGAGCATTATACAAGACTTGTGCAATCTGTTTTTTAGCAGTTGCATAATAACTTACTTTAATGTCACTGCCACGAATCATAATGTAGTTATACACCTTGTCACTCCGCTGAACTTGAGGTC
Source organism: Andrographis paniculata (assembly GCF_009805555.1). NCBI lineage: Eukaryota > Viridiplantae > Streptophyta > Magnoliopsida > Lamiales > Acanthaceae > Andrographis > Andrographis paniculata. The sequence goes on from NW_026137589.1 coordinate 4,411,386, forward strand.
CATTTTTCACTAAAACGCTAAGGTTTTCTCATATTGGCAACGCCACTCTCTATTCGCGGAAAATAACTTCAGCGAAACATGCATAAAGCAAATCAGATACAAACGAAAATTCATACTAATCCTCGATTGAACATCATAAATCATACAAACAAATGCAGACAGTATCACAGAGTGCGAAGATGGTCAAGGTTTTACCATCCCTTAGGATTGATGTAGTAGATAAATCCCTCGTAACGAATATCTGACTTCGACGTCACGCTGATGAGCATCCGATGTATGAATCCGGCGTCGGCGACGTCGTATTCTTGCTTGTACTAGAAGGCTCCTTCTCCATTGATACACACGGATCACCTTCAGATAACATGCAAATAGTATGTGAATAAATGAAAAAGAAACAGAACAGGAATGGATTCAAGAATTCAGTGTCGGTGCGCCAAAATGGGAATCGGCAGAGCCTCGACTCCCGCTCTGCAATTTTCAACGGTTACAGAAATTCCGAAGGTGGGGAAATTGAAACATCTCTGATTCTGTTTATTTCCTTTAATATTTCAAACATTTTGTTATTTCCTTTAGTATCTCCTTCTTTTTTTTTCAATAAATATTAATTAATTTGATTAATTATTTGAATAAATAAATTTATTTATTTATTTATTTAAATTTGTATATAATTATATATATTATTTTTTATTTTAAAATGACAATAATATGATTTTGCTTTGAACTTTTAGAGTGTGTTTGTTCGGGAGTTTAGATTTTGAGTTGCGATTTGAATAGTAAAAATTTTGAATTTGAATAGTTGTATGATGTGATATAAATAAGTGTTGATGTGATGTTTTGAATATAAAATTTAATTTTAGTATAATATAAAAAATAAAAAATAGGTATTTGATTTTGATATTTTTTGGAAAAAAAAAATAGATGAATAGTTTATTTAAAATTCAATCCCCAAATAAAGACACCTATGATATTTTATTAAAAAATACATACTTATATTAAAATTATGCAAAATGAACCGTGTGGATTTCAATTTAGAATTTACCAAGTGATCGTTTGGTATAGATAATTGAATTACAGCGAAATCATAATAGAAATTGAATAGATAATTAAAATAAATTTCCTATTCGGTAAAAATAAAATTTAGCTGAAAAAAGGTAAAAAAAAAAAAAACATACTATAGTTAGATTGATCAACCTAAATAAATGATTAATCGGGGCAACATATAAGTTTATCGGGTGAACATACAAACCAAAAAAATATTTATGGTTAACTTTTTCGTTTAAATAATTAATTAATGAATTAGATAAAGAGTAAAATTAAATTTTAGTGTAGATTTTTTTTTTTAATGATAAAATTTAAATTCTTAAATAAACAATTAAATATGATATTTTGTAAAATTAAAATAATATAATTTAAAAATACGTATATAAATTAAATAGTATAAAAATTAAAAAAAATAATAATAAATAAAATATTCAATTTTTTGTATTTTTTGCACTTGACAAATAAATAAAACTAGAGAATGAGAAATAATTTATTTCTTAATCGTTCCATTATCTGACTCAATCAAATAAAGAAAAATGAGGTCATTTTATTTTTATAGCTTCATTTTTCTGTATTAAACACATCATAAGTTTTTTGATTAGTTTAGTTGTTTTTTTAATAAATAATCAGATATAATATTTTGTAAAAAAATAATATATTTTTATTTAAAATTGTCCATAATGAATAATATCAATTTTAGTTTAATATAATAATAAATAATAAATAAATTCTTTAATTTCTCAAAAAAATAGAAAAGTATATGTTTTAGTGTTTAATAGTATAATACTTAGCAAGGAAAATATATGGAGTTTGTTATTTTTTATTTGATACAATTTTTAATATATATTTAAAAATATTGATATTTAAATGTTAAAGTGAGTATTTAAAAAATAAGATAAAATTTAGTAAATTGTTAATAAAAAAAAGTTGGAAAAGTTAAAAATTAGATATTACTTGTTAAAATTAAAATATTAGAATTGTGGATATATAAAATTATTAATTATAAATTAAATGTACATAAATTTCACATAAAAAAAAAAAGTGATATAATTTGACGAAATATATATCATATAGTATATCATATAATCTCGTAAAAAATTAACGTTAAATGTAAATATTATTTTATATTACCGACTTAGTTTTCATAACTCCCATAAAAAATATCTAAACTAAAACACAAATGGTGTGTTTGTTTGGGAGATTGGATTAGATTTCTACTCTTCAATCTCATTTTTTTCCAAAAAAAAACATCAAATCAAACAACTATTTTTTATTTTTTATATTATACTAAAAATAATTTTTACATTCAAAACATCACATCAACACATATTTATATCACATCATACAACTATTCAAATTCAAAATTTTTACTATTCAAATCTCAATTCAAAATTCGAATCTCCAAACAAACACGGTGTGTTTGGTACATAGAAATGAGGCAAGAGAAATATAAATGACTTCATTTATTTTGTTTGTTTGAGTCAGATAAATAAAATTTAAGAAATAAATCATTTATATTTCTCTATTTATATCTCATATGAAGAGATAGAGATAAATGACGTTGCAATATATATTTTAATTTTTTAATTTTTTTACTATTTAATTTTTATATTTTTTTAAAAGTATATTATTTTAATTTTACAAAAAATAAATTAAATTTATTGTTAAAATATTTAATTTTAAAGATTTTTTAAGAAACTGTACTAAAACTTAATCTTAAAAAACTTACCAAAAATATTTTTCATGAATTTTTATTAATTAAAACTAATTTTTTATTCGATTAATCATTTATTCTCAATTGATCAATTTTTATATTTGCATTTTTTTTATATTTCTCAACTGAATTGTATGATTTACAGAATTAATTCTACTTAATTTTATTTATCTCCAATTTTATTATCTACTCTAATTTATCTGAAATTCAATTATCTATACCAAATGCCACCTAATAGAAAAAAAAACTCATATATTCTTTCCGTCACATAACAAAGTATCAATTTTTCCATTTTATTCCGTCATATAACAAAATATCAAATTTTTTTTTTTTAGTAATTGTACCACTAACATTATAAATACTCTTACAACATATAATATATTACACAAATGTCATTACCTTTATATAACACGTACTAATAACGTTATTTTAGTCATTTATACTTTATTTTTACTATATCCCAATATAATATTAATATTTCTAAAACTAGGTTGACAAACAAATGAACACTTACTTTTGAGACAGATGGAGTATTATTTTTAAAAACAAATGAACACTTACTTTTTCGCCGAGCTCATTCCCTTCGCTTCCTGGGCCCAAAGCAGCCTCCCTCAAAACAACCCCAGGGAGCAAGCAAGGAGAAGATAGCTGTCTTTGCAGCCTTAGTTCAGTTGTTTATCGGAGGAAGCTCGTGAATGCGGACGGATCCCTTTCTTTAAACAGCTGTCCCTGCCTAAAGAGAGAAAGGGCAATCGTAGACGAGGTTGGGTTTGTGTTCCGTAAATTCTCATTCTTCCCCCTAGATCCCCTAGATCCCCACGCACTAGGTTTCTTTCTCGACTATACTGGATCTGCAAAAAAAAGATGACTACCAATTTCTTTCTCATAGGAAGAAAAGATGAAGTATTATTTTTAAAATATTGATTATTAAATTCATGAGTTTATTTATACACTGGTTCTTACCGGTGAAATATACTTTTGATATAAAAAATAGAATTATAGATAAATGGTAGTAGGATATTATTTTATTTAGTAAGATGATAATCTATATAGAGAAATGTAAGATAAATTAACTCAAAAATTTAACAATAATATAAAATATTTTAATTATAATTTTTAATACCTAACATCAGAATATTTCCATAGAAAATACAAAATCACTTCTGTTTTTATTAATGGCGAATAGATCAACAAAAGAAACCACATACTAGGCAGAAAGCGGTGAATGCAACTTAGAAATACATATAATTGAAGGGATCAAAGTGCAATTAAAAACAATGAAAGCGACGCAATAGTGCAGAATTATCTGCAGTACTCTCTGCAGCATTACTTGTACCCTAAAGTGTCGTCTTCCTCCCCTTCTGTATTTCTGGACCTAAAATAATTTTTATACAAATTTTTTTCCTTCAATGCGTGCACAATTAACACGCAGATCGATTTCACATAATATCAATCCTTCTCCTCCCCACGCCGTCAGTTTCCGTGCAGATTTCTTGATTTTTTCCGAAACCCAGAACCCGAATTTCTCATTAGCGGTGCGAGTTTGGATCAATTTGGTCCGGGATTGATCCAAGTTTCTTGAATTGCAAACCAATTCAAAGCTGGAGCAGTTGAAGACGATCGGTCGGGAGCTCGCAATGAGCTCCCAAGTAGGATTTGGGCAGTCCAAGGAGTTCCTCGATCTCATCAAGTCAATCGGCGAGGCTCGATCCAAATCGGAGGAAGACCGCATTGTCTTGCGCGAAATCGAGACGCTTAAGTCTCGGCTGTCGAACCCTAATAACCCTAAGTTCAAGCTCAAGGAGTACATAATCCGCCTCATCTATGTCGAGATGCTGGGGCACGATGCTTCGTTTGGATACATTCATGCCGTCAAGATGACGCACGACGAGAATTTGGTGCTGAAAAGAACAGGATACTTGGCAGTTACTTTGTTTCTGAACGAAGATCACGATTTGATTATCTTGATTGTGAACACGATACAGAAGGACCTGAAGAGCGATAATTATTTGGTGGTTTGCGCTGCGTTGAATGCAGTGTGTAGGTTGATTAATGAGGAGACGATCCCTGCAGTTTTGCCACAGGTAGTGGAGTTATTGGGGCACTCGAAGGAAGCTGTGAGGAAGAAAGCAGTGATGGCGCTCCACAGATTTTATCAGAAGGCTCCGGGGTCCGTTTCCCATCTCATTTCCAATTTCCGCAAGGTGCAAACTTTCTATTACTCGATAATACCACTGTTCTATGCATTTTTATATATAGATATGTATATATATCCCTTTTTATTTCAAACAGTGTGATAGTAAGTGCAGATGTGGTTTGTTGGTATTCTGATATAGTCTTGAGTATCTAGAAGAAAATGAAAAACCAGTTATTAGCTATATGTTCTTAACCTATATGTTCTAAATTTCTATAATCTATTTGTGAATTTGGTGCATGGAGTGATAAGCCTTGTTCTTTCTACCTTGTTAATGAACTGAGAGTATCTGGGGTGTTTATGTAGATTTTGTAATTATGTTTGTGAGCCATTAAATTTGCTGCTCTTATGTGCTATTGAAAATTTACTTGTTTCCAGAACTAATTGATTCTATTCTTACAACAACTAAATTTTGCTTGCAGAGGCTTTGTGATAATGATCCTGGTGTTATGGGTGCAGCACTTTGCCCACTTTATGATCTTATTGTGGCTGATTGTGATGCATATAGAGATCTGGTGGTTAGCTTTGTTAATATTCTTAAGCAAATATCTGAACGCAAGCTACCAAAGAGTTATGACTACCATCAGATGCCTGCTCCATTCATTCAGGCAAGCACGGTTTTTCTGTTTTTTGTTTTTTCATTAAGTTTTTATGTAGTTTATGGAAATTTTGTACGAGATTTTCATTCTAAGATACAAGAAGAGTAAGTGTTACAACCATGCCTTGTCCATTATTTTTGTACTTTCTAGAGCATGCTTTTCAAATTATAATGCAGTTGCTTATTTTCATGTGCGGGTTTGACTAATGCTTTCTTGATTGAGTAGTTGATTTCTACACCCCTAATCCCCTCTGTATTTTCTGCATGACAATATAGTCCTAAGATATAAACAAATGCTGCATGATATTGGTGAGATAAGTGATACACATTTGCTCCATCCATTCAACTGAGCCAGATAATTTGGGTGCTTCACAGATATCGGCCTTTAGAAGAATGAATTGTTTCCTCAATATATATTCTTATTTTGTATATTTTCAATGTTATTAAGATAGTTTATTCTCTTGTTTTAATAGAGCAAATTGTTGAAAATTCTTGCCATTTGCTAACCATCCATTCAACTGAGCCAGATAATTTGGGTGCTTCACAGATACCGGCCTTTAGAAGAATGGATTGTTTCCTCAATATATATTCTTATTTTGTATCTTTTCAATGTTATTAAGATAGTTTATTCTCTTGTTTTAATAGATCAAATTGTTGAAAATTCTTGCCCTACTGGGAAGTGGCGAGAAACGTGCAAGCGAACAAATGTACACAATTTTGGGCGACATTATGAGAAGATCTGATTCAACAACCAATATTGGGAATGCCATCCTTTATGAATGCATCTGCTGTGTTTCCTCGTTACACCCCAACCCGAAGTTGCTTGAAGCTGCTGCTGATGGCATAGCAAAATTTCTGAAAGTTGGTATTGTGTAATTTGCTGTTATCTTTTCAGCATTCCTTTTTATGATGCATTATTTTAATGTTAATTTACTCTATTGGACAGAGTGATAGCCACAACCTGAAATATCTTGGTATCGATGCACTTAGTCGGCTGATAAAAATAAGCCCAGAGGTTGCTGAACAGCATCAGCTGGCTGTTATTGATTGCCTAGAGGTGAGAAATATGGTATTTTGATTTATGGTATAAACTTTAAACCAGTAGACAGTAGGTTTTGACATGCTGTTACTACCATTGATATGGAAAACAAAGGAAAACTAGTTTCTTGTGTAACATTGGAGTTAATGGAAGGAGAAGGACATGATGTTGAATGCTGGAGTCGAAGCAGGATTTGAAACTATAAACAGACTTGGGCTTAAGAGATGTTTTTCATATTGTTACATTTTAAGAAATCATTTATAGTTTGAGGGTAATGGCATGCTTGATTGTTGTTTTCTTTCACTTGGATGTCATTGTATGACTTACTTTATTATTCAGGACCCAGATGATACCCTAAAACGAAAGACATTTGAACTCCTGTATAAGATGACCAAGTCTTCAAATGTGGAAGTAATTGTTGATCGTATGATTGACTACATGATAAGCATCAATGATAGTCATTACAAAACTGAAATTGCATCTAGATGTGTTGAGCTTGCGGAACAATTTGCTCCTAGCAACCAATGGTTCATACAGGTGAGCTCACTGGTTTATACTTTTCAACGATTTATCCTTTTAAATGATTTCTTGTCATATTGAGTGAATATTTGAGGGGTTTCTACTTACTTGTTTTCCTATCTTTTGTTTGTCAGACCATGAACAAAGTATTTGAGCATGCAGGGGACCTTGTTAATGCTAAAGTTGCGCATAATTTAATGCGGTTGATTGCTGAAGGATTTGGGGAGGATGATGATACTGCAGACAGCCAGCTTAGATCATCTGCTGTATGTATTTCTATTTTAGTTCTAAGTTTGGTTCTGATCCATATATTTGCCTTTTGAATTGTTTGGTATCATTTATATTCTGAGTTCATTCTTGGCCTTTGAAATGTTTGCATTTATGCCTTTGCGATACCATTTTCAATTTTTAAGTGCATTGTGTATTATGTTGTTACATTGCTCGCAATTTGGGGGATGTTTAAGGTTCATCTACAATCATTACTTTGCTACCTATTTCCATTCTATTAAGAATGGTATTCCGTTTGGAAGTTGCATTGTGTGTTTGTTTTTTGTTATAATATATGGTCAAATGCATACATTTGGTTTGTCAAAAGAGTCATTTCTCCTTTAGAGCATAGGTGATTGCACTCTGGGCAGGAGAGCAACACATTTACATGATTTATAAGTGCCTGGCTGTGGTTGTTGAATTTTATATTAGCAGTAATATATTAAACCATTTAGCTGGTCATCAATTTTCATTTCAACATTGTGTGTCAGAGTATTGAATTAATGATTGAAAGAGTAAGGTAGTCTTTTTTTCTTTTTCTCACTGATTAGACCTTGGTTAGTTCTTGTCTTCTTTTTGTTTTTTTTTTTTTTTTTAATTTACTCTGTTGTCACTAGAATCTTGAAAAAAACTTGAATATCAGTTTTTGCTTGAGTAGGGATGGAATTCTTACCCATCACTGCTGAAAAGTTGCAGTATTACTTAATGCCTTGGGGAATGAGAAAAGTATCACGGGATATCCAAGAGTAGATGTTATGCTTGATGAGTAACTACAGGACGTATGATTCAATGCATACTCTCTGTTCTTGGGGTTAAAATGGTTGTAGTGAGGATAGGTCAAGAGAAAGAATGCGACGATGAGATATTGAAACCCCTTGTGTTTTCTTCAAGTTGATTGTGAGTTTGTGATTTAATAATGTGCTGCTGAAGCAAGTGTTTTGAATTTTTTGGCTGATTTGGAAGTTGTTTTAGTTCAATTTTAAGGGCATCAATGCCGGCCTGAAGGCATGCCCTCTCCACACGATGACAAATATGTCCTTTCGGTTCTGGAGAGAACTTTTACTATCCTGACTTAGTAGTGACCCTTGTTTTCCTTTGATTTCTCAAATTTTGTTACCTCTTTTCTTCGATTATGTATTTTATAAAAATTAGTTTGCACATGTTCCTAATTTCGTGTTGTGGTATATATGTTAATAACAAATCTAAACAACATTATCTATATTAACATCGTGCTTGCTACTTGGTATAGATATGATGGATCAAAATTTGTGATAGTTTTTTTATCTATTGAATGCAGGTGGAGTCATATCTTCGGATTATGGGCGAGCCAAAGCTTCCATCAGCCTTTCTTCAAGTATGTGCATGAAGTCTTGGTTGTGTTGTCACACCACTTCTTCTTCTTCTTTATATATATATATATATATACATACATATTATGTTCTGCCTGTACTAGATGTAGACACATTTTCAATTTTCTGTTATATGGCCTCACACTGTGTTTTCTTTACCTGTTTTATGCCATAGGTTATCTGTTGGGTCCTTGGGGAATATGGGACTGCAGATGGGAAGTATTCTGCCTCATATATTACTGGGAAGTTGTGTGATGTGGCCGAGGGACATCCGGAGGACAACACAGTGAAAGTGGGTATCTAGTTTATGAATGCAGATGATTTTTATGGTGCAATTATATTCGGCATGGCAATTTCACTAATTCTTGTTGTGAAATTTGGCTTATTGATATTTGGAAAGCTTTGTCCTTGTTGCACTAAAGTTTTGGGAATCTGAAAATGGGTTGTTTGTTAGTGATTTATATATCTTTATGTTTTTGGTAGAGCACTTAAAAACAATATTCTCTTATTATTCTTGACTCCCTTTTCGTGCTTGTGTTTGAAGGCATATGCAGTGTCAGCGCTAATGAAGATATATTGTTTCGAAATTGCGGCCGGGAAAACAGTGGACATGCTGCCTGAGGTAAATGTTTATTATATATGTATAGAGTAGATTCTGACCATCTGTTTACACTTCATAGTTCATACTTTCCTGCTTGAGTATGTCCATCCTCTATTGCCCATATCAGTTGATCTGTACATGAGCTGTTGTATAAATGTTGTGTTTCTTTACTTGTGCTTTGGGAGAGTTCTGGTGTCTTTTGTTGTTTTGACTTTTGAGAGTAGTAAAAAGTTAGATGGTGAAAATAGATATTTGATGTGATATTTTTAAATATATATATTTTTTTAATAATTAATAAATAATATGAGAACAAAAATGCAAACACAAGTAAAGAGTCATTATTTTCCTTGATAACATCACTCACCTTTATGAGCTGAATATGTGCAAAATTGTGTTCAGCTGTCTGTAATCAATATATCTCTTTCAATACTATTCAATCCATCTGCTTTCCCTTCTAATTTTGTCCATCTTGCTGTGAAGGAATATTGAACAGTTTGAATGAATCCTGCAAAGATGTCATGTATGAGATAAATTACATCAACAAACTCTCATATGTATCGATTGTGATCTGTATGTTGAGACTTGAGTAAATTTTTTGCATTGAATGCCTTAATGTTTCCAACTGATGATTTGGTCCGATTCTCAAACAATTCTAGAGTTATGGGCATACTGGTCGTTATTTGTTAATTGTGAAAATTGAAATATCTAAAAGGTTGTGGAGCACTAAATATGATTGTGATACCAGCTATGTAGTTTTGGCAGGTTTCTATATAGTTGTGATTCAAAATACATTAATAAGCTAAACTGTTTCTTCAGTGGTGTGATAGGACTTCATTGCTACTTACTCAACTGTGTTTTTTCAAGTATAAGACATCAAAATTTTGATAGATTTGCTTGAGATTTTTATCGATTTGTCTAGGTATATATTTATGTTGTCTTGGAAGTTCTGTCCTAAGCTACTTTCAAGTAAAAATGGTTTTCATACTGCTAACAACTTGTCTTTTCTACAGTGTCAATCCCTGATTGATGAACTGTTAGCATCTCACTCAACAGACCTTCAGCAACGGGCCTACGAGCTTCAGTCAATCCTCTCCTTAAACGCTGAAGCTGCCAAACAAGTGATGCCAGTGAATGCTACTTGCGAGGATATTGAGGTAATAATTTCATCGTAACAATATTTGTTTATCACTAATTGCTGGCTCGATATACAATGGGTTTATTTTGATCCTTCCATGAGACTATTCTTAGCTTTTAAATTTAAAGTCTAATTGGATTTGAAATGTGATGCATTCGGCACACTAATGGATGAACTTTGCATCCTTACTGATATCGGTTCATATTGGAAAATGTTCAAGTGTGAGCCTTTTTTGAACCTTATGGGGTTATTCTTATAATGTATGCAGTCTGCGTTGTTTGTATAACCGTATATTCAAATTAATCTCGCCTGTCGACTGCTGTTTTCCTTTGGTTGCTTCTTCTAATACAATCATTAACCGTTTCGTAATTCTTTCCCCTCAGATTGACAGAGACCTTCCATTTCTTGATGGCTATGTCCAACGAGCTCTGGAAAATGGCGCGCAGCCGTACATACCTGAGAGCCAACGCTCGGGAACATCAAGCATTAGCAATTTCAAGAATCACGATGATCACGAACCATCCACACATGCTCTTAGGTTTGAGGCATATGAGCTGCCGAAAGCCCCGGTGGCTGCAACTGTTCCACCGCTGCTGTCATCCGCAAACGAACTTGTTCCGGTCCCAGACATATCATCATATGCCGCAGATACGTTCCACCCTCCGACATCTGCTCCATCCACCTCAAACACTGGCCCCTCAGAACTCAAGCTCCGACTCGACGGCGTTCAAAAGAAGTGGGGACGGCCGACTTTCTCCCCTCCAACACAGACGACACCGACCTCTGATTCTATAAAGACTCCGAGTGACACAACTCAGCGTGACTCAGCAAGCAATTCCGCCTCGAAAGCGCAAGACGTATCGTATAGTTCAAGAAAACAGCAGGCGGAGATTGCGCCGGAAAAGCAGAAACTGGCTGCTTCACTCTTCGGGGGCATATCGAAATCGGACGGAAGAACGCCGTCTAGGCAGCGGGCTTTGTCGTCTCAGAACCTGTCTTCCGACAAGCCTCATCTCGCCAAGACGTCGTCCGACACTGCTGCGGTTAAGACATCCCAACCGCCTCCGGATCTGCTCGACTTGGGCGAACCATCATCCGTCAACATGGCACCTTCAGTCGATCCGTTCAAGCAATTAGAAGGCCTTCTCGATCTCGCGCAGGACATGCCTCCTGCAAATCCCGGCGCCTCTGACATTCCATCTATTTTTGCAGACATGTCCTTAAACCTCCCCGGCGATGGTAACGCCAATCAAGGATCAAATCTGCTCGACACAAACGGCGTGGGAGCTAGTGCAGCGGAACACTCGATCCAGCACTTGAACAAAGGGCCGAATTTGAAGGAGTCGTTGGAGAAGGATGCGCTCGTTCGACAAATGGGCTTCACTCCATCCGGTCAGAACCCGAACTTGTTCAAAGACTTGCTCGGCTAATGCTATTGCGCGTACTTTTTATTACAGATCATTCGGATGGATTTCTCGATGATCTCTGGACTTGTGTCTTTGCCTGAACTACAGCGTGCCCGGGAAGACAGGTATGTCGGTCGAAACTGGTGCGTAATTTGTGATGGTTGTTTAAGATTGATACTATATGGTTGTGTAGAAATATAAAGACAATGTAGGTTCTTGAACCTATGGCCTATAGAGCTGTTTTTAATTGTGCATGTTTTGAACGCCCAATTTTTGGAACATTCTGGAGTATTTATACTTTCGCTCTTCCAACCTTGTTTCTGTATAATTCTCACTTTTTGCAATAATTTTTTGGGTTCTTATTCTCTGCTTCAGTTCTGTTATCTCTCTGTTATGGAGCGATATGCGTTTATATATTTACACGTTTTTTTTTTTTTGCAGTTTGAAATTTGTTGGAAACATATGCATAATTAGGCTGTGAAGGTTGAGGTTGTGTATGTTTAGGATATCCTCCCTCCTTCCTATGTCTATATATTTTCACAAGAAAGTTTTAAAAATATTAGTATTATATTGGGATAAAGTATAAATAAACAATAAAATGACTAAATTAACTCTATTAATATTCCATTACAAAGGTAACGATATTTGTATAATTATTAAAAAAGAAAAATGTAATATTTTATAAAAAATGAATAATATATTTTGTTAAAATTTTATAAAAATTGCAAAAAAAAGTTTAATTTTTTTTTTTCTAAATGACGTGGGAACGCCAGCTGCGCATTGGGTAAACCCCGGCCGAACCTAATACCCTTGTATATATAATATTTGTATTCAGTATATTTTTATTATAGATGGTAAAAATTGCATAATAAACTACGACTTTGTTTAGTCCATTAATTTTTTTTTATACATTTTTCGATTAATATTATAAAATATATAATATATACATCTATGAAATAATACATACATAACAAACACACGCCTGAAAACGCAACCATACCCCTAGCTATTTTGTATAAAAGGGCATGTAGTCAATTATGATCGTGGGCCTAGAAAGAACATTAATAGGCCTTTAGGCCCAATAAATAAAATAATGTGGCTTTTTCGGCCCAATTTTTTCAGGCTCCCGCCTTTTCTTCAATGGTGCATTTTCAACCTCGGTTTCAAACGCATTTTATTCACCGTTTGGCTTGGGGAGAAAGGAGACGAAAATGGAGGGCGCGCCATCAATTCCAAGCTCTAGGGAACTGAATTTGAAGAAATCCTTCAACCGCGGCTTGCGTTCCTTGCTTACTGCATGCTCCGATGAGGTAAGGGTTTTTGTTTTACGATGAGTTGAAGGAATTTTGGTTCGTACTAATAGCTACCTCTTCGATTTTATTTTATTTTTTAAATTTTGGTTTCTATTGAAATCAGGAATTTCGTAAAGCTTTCCCGAGTTTCTCTGCAGCTGAGCAGGACCGCCTCCACGGACTCTTCATTCAGGTAATTTGCGAGTTTGTTTTTAAAATTGTTATTCATCCTTGTTTTCTCGGTTCAAATTTCGGAATGCATATTAATATTAGCTTTTAATATTCAGTAAGGAAATCTATGTTGTTTAGTTGTATTATGTATTGTTGATTTTCCACGGAAAATGTTTTATCGGATCGGTGCTATGAATATGAGTGGTTTTTTTTTTTTTTTTTTTTAACAATATTACTTAGTAATATCTGAGATGGTAGATGAACATAAATTTTAAGAACTAAGAGTGGCACTGTGCTCTCTTAATATTGGTAAATATAAAATTATTTACTGTCATAGATCTAGTCCTGGAATCTTGAATGTGTATTAAAAACTTAAAGAGGGCATATAGTTATGATCGTGCCTTGATTGTAAGGGTTGAAACCCTAAACCCTCCCATAGAAACCAATGTTTTACTTATTGGAAACTCGCTTGAGTGAGAAATCCTGTTTGCTAATACTATATACATGCTGGGAACCTAGGTTTATGCTCTACTCTGGTAAAGATCCGCCCGACTTCGATTTGCACATATAGGACAAATCTTCTCATTACTTGTTAGCCAGATTAGTTAACATTTCTATGTTTTGGTGCAACAACAAGATGTTATAGAGGAATAAATGAACCTTTAAATGGTAATGCTTAATTTCCATTGATATGAAAATTCTTACAATTTTCTTTGTTATTGTCATTACGCATCCGGCGTGTCTTTTCTTCTTTTTTTTTGGGTGGTGGGGGGGAGGGGTTTCTAGACCGTACTCATAGGATTTGGAACACATCTTTCAGTATCTGTTATGAAGCTCTGATATTAAACATGTTCCATGTCCCTATCCATACACTTCAATCGTTTCACTCAGCATTATGGTTTTACAACTTTCAGGTTATCACCTCTTTGCATGAAGATATAGAGGTATGCAATCTGTTTTGTTTGTTGATTACATTCGTGTTGAATGGTTAAAGTTTGGTGGATTTATGAGTTTTTGATATAGCATGTTTGTTTGTAACATATTACCTTCAAACATTTTACCGCTTATGTTCTTATAATCTATTAGTACCGTCATATCGCCCTCAAGGGAAGCCTAATATGTAATCCTCAAAAAATTGTTTTGGACTTTGGTCAATTTCATTATTTCTATGTACTGCTGATATTTGAAATCTTGTGGCTCAGACTACTCTGCAGTGTGCAGCGTCCTCATATTTGTAGACTATTTTTCTCTTAAATGAGAAATTTTTGTTTGTTAAATTGCAAATGTTCGGTAACAGTGATGCAACACTTTTTGAACATTTGCAGGAAGAATTTGAGTCCATAGTTCTGGAAACAAAGGTATATATCGGATCTTACTGTTAAATCTGGAGCATAAGACTGCTTGGTCATTTTCTTCAGTACCACAGCAACTAAAGATACCACATTCTTTCAATTTCATATACTATTTTATATGATTTATTATTTCCATTTGGTTATTCTTCTAAGTTGTAATGTATATACTATATATGAAGTACATATTCGTTAATTCGGTGTTCACATCAATTAGTTTCATTACTTTGCAGGCAGGAACAGTTCTTGACAAAGTAGAGGAGCTGGTGGAAGAGCATAATCTAGATCCGCTCCTTTCAACAAAGTATACTTGCTTCTGTCCAAGAATTGTCTTTGTATTGTAGAATCTCTTCTCTGGAATTAATTAGGTGTTTAGATGTCATATAAGGTCGTCTTTTAATGCAATAATAAAAGCTTAACAATAGAACTTTTCTTATGTGTATTTATATATGCAACTTTGATAGTGCCAAAATCGTTATAGAAGTACATGTTACTGCTAGATTTTCAAATTCTACCTATAATTCCTACCTACGTGTCAACAATTGCTTGCAGGAGTAATGTAGGTGAAACAGCTCAAAATTTGTCTCAAGCAAAGAAAAATGAGCTTAAGCATTTGACGGCACTCCTGGAAAAGGTAAGCTCACTATGGTAAAATCTACAAGCCAAATTATAATTTAATCTCGTTTGATAGGTGCTGCAAGTATGTTGTGCACATGGTACTTATTTGTATGTTTACAGAAAATCAGAAATATTTAAAATTATTTGTAATTGTTAACTTGCTGTTGTAAATTGCAATTGAATATAAAGGTTGTTGAAGATTTTGTATAGTGTGGAGTTACTGATACATGAAAGGCTAGAATCACAACAGTAATGATTTTGTCACAAGAAGTACTCATAGTTCCACTATTATTCATCAACATTAGTTTATTAACATTTGTAAAAGCGGATGTACTGATTAGTTCCACTTTGAACTTTAGGGCATGTGTGCTTTACCTCCTACGTCTTCTGCATAAATTTTCAAGGCAAACATATTATGGGTTTTTCCCCATCCAACTTGTCTCCATGTGTTAGTTCCTCTGTTGTTTTTATTCTTGAGTTAAAGATAACCTTTTCAATTTGTTTATTTATTATCTTATTCATACATTTATTAGGCAGAGGAACATAACAAAAGAACCAAAGCACACATCGAACTCCTCAAGAAAGAGAAACAAGACTTCACTGGAGGAGCAAATATTGTTCCCGAGGTCAGGAATATTTTCTGAATCTTTGAGAAGATTTATCTTGAAAGCCTTGTAAATGGGTTTGATCCTTTAAATTCCAAAACCGTCAAATACTGGGATATCCTACTATGAGACCGGCTACCAATCAAGTCAGGTTAATCTGTAATCCTTCAACATGGTTTGAAGGTTGTATTCTACTTAAACTGAAGCTTTGGACCAAAACTCACATAATTAGAGATCTACTAGGCATGAATTGATTCTGGAGCATGTAATTTTCATATCATTCCCTTGAAGCTTTGAGATTACTTGGAATGAAGAAGGTGTCAGATCTGTGGATTCTTATTCTCTAGATGCTTTTTCCATTAGTCGGAATTCCTGTTAATTTTGTACTAGCTTTTTATCCTGACCTATAACTTTTCAATACTGTGTTATAGGCTTACAGTCAGCCAAGATCTCTTGCAATTTCTTAATTTTGAAAACAGCTCAAAAGTTCTGTAAGGTTTTGATCAGTTTGCTGCATTTTCTATTTCCTCTGGTTATTTTTCAGCAATATTTGTACAAATTGCTAAATTATTCTAATGCAGTTGACAAGAGAAACAGCACTCTTAGTGCATTACACCTCACCATGATGACATCTAAAAACAGCTTGGCTGAGTCACATAGGTGTCACCCGAAGAAGTGCATTCAGTTACATTTAATTATGCCAGAAAATGAATACTTTCTTATGTTCTTGGACCTGTTCTAGCATCCAGTAGAATTGTTATGATGTGCTTATTAATCACTGCTCATAATTAATGCATCATTGGTTTTTTTTTTTTTAGATTGAATTTGTTATCATGTATCATTGCTATTCTTTATATTAAGTTTCGGATCATGTCTGTTAGTGAACATCTTTCCATCTCATAGTTAAGTACATGATGAGATTCTAGTTGTAGGCGTGTAACGCGTATCTACTGTGCACGTAGCATTATTAGAAAATAATATTTGAAATATTATGATTGCTGAGCATCTCAGGAGTTTCTTTATTGTTTTTTTATTATATTATATTATGATTTAGATTCAAGCAGCCCATTATTGTTCCACTATATCTACCCACATCGTACTTCAGGAATTGGTGCAATGTTTCACGTTTTCCAAATATGATTTTTAATTTTAGAGGTCAGAGCTGACCTTAACTCTCAATCTGTAGCCTCTGATGAACAGATATGAATTGTGAAAGCCTGGCAGCTGGTGGCACCGAGACAACTGTGGTCAGTGACAGGTTTTACATTTTTGTTCATCACATTATTTTAGACTTTTCAGAATTTATTGTGGGTTGACTTTTTGGAATAACCAGTTGAGTGACGTAATTTGATTTAATACACAAGCTTAGGATGATGTGATGAACTCTTACTGAGTCTCTCTGCCTGGTTCATAGTGTCATTTTTTGAGTTCTTGGATAAAATAGCAATGAGATTTATTATTCTATTTGTTCTGATAAAGTATAATGGTTGATGGGAATGAATTATTTGTGTCATAACCTGTATCAAATCTCTAAGGTTTGTTATGGTATTTAAATATGTTTTTCTGAAATATAAATTGCGTCTGATTTTTGTGTTTTAGACAAGTGTATATCTGTTTCGAATTTGAGTATAGCTTTGAGGATTTTGAGAATACCTTTTGATATCTATCAGGAAGTTTTTGAAACATCATCTTATAATGGAATTGCGTGTGTGGAGTGTGTGCATATATATATATATGTGTGATGTGTGTAATATTTTGATAACACACATTACTATTACTTAATAGACAATACAAGCATATCATATTGTATTATTTTATTTGTTATGTCAAAGTTCACTTTCATTTACACCTAATTTGGGAGTTGTTTTATATATAAAACAAAAAAATATATACTCGAAGTAGCTTGAGATTTCATGACCACTGATAAAATTAGTAATTTTAATGTTTACTAATTTTAATGTTTGGAAGATAATGAAATATATAAATAAAAGAAAAAAAAAGCTAATTTGTTTTGTATATGTGTCTATTTTTGTATGTAAGGTTTTAACAAATGAAAGAATATATATATTACTTTGTAAGTCAATTTTACGGGCACCCGTTTAGGCAATCTATTGTAACTAGGACTTGATCCAAATGAATCTTACCATGTTAGGGAATTTGAAGTTTCAGCAAATATTTACATTTGAATTATCAGTACTTGTCCTTGTGAACTAGGATAGACTTGCTACTAGTAAACCGATGATCTGTTGGAGATAACTGTATTCCACAAAAGCTGACTTTTACTCTTTGTGGCTGATCATTGAGGTCATGAGACAGTGTGCTGACGTTTCTTAAATTGTTTAACATTTTTTCATATGCTTACACTTGCGCTAAAAACAGAGAAATCATACCTCATGAATAGCCATTTGATTGATACTCCACAAGTTGACAAAATTAACATTCCTAATTCGTGCTTCACAATATTGGCAAGTCATTACGCAACCTGTACGCATTAACTATATGTGACATCTACCTACTCTGAAAGTCGGTCGATTTTCTTATATTATTCCTTGCCTTGCGGACTTTTTTACATGTTAGATTAAGTACCAAAATAACCGAAGCGAGGAAAAAAGAACATATAGGACAAAAAGAATATTGCCTAGTTACATGCTAGCTTAATTGTTATCCTTTAATCCTTGAGTTTCTCATCCAATAAAGAAAATGAATATGTGGGCTATACTCTTTTCTCAGGCAATTCTTCGAACTTATGTACAATTGGCTTTCCCTTGCTGTTGTAAACCAGAAATCTTCTTCTGGTGCTTGTGTGGGGGGGGGGGGGGGGGGGGTGGGGGGGGTGTCTTCTGAATTTCCCCATTACTTTGGATGTTTCATTTTCCATCGTTCTTTATGAAAAGAAAATGAACAATTGTTTCTTGGATAGTACTCTGTACTATAGTTGGAAACTTGGGTTAGGCTCGGAAACATGAATTGGGATATTATTTCTTGCTGTAGATTTTGATGGGCAATCCATTCTGGGGAAGAGGAAAGGGTCCATACTGGATCCCATTTTGTGGGGTCATCATAGACCACCTGCATTATGGAATGGAACAGAAACTGATCAGGGGAAGAACAAGTGGGAGCTATTTTTAGGAACTGGCAAAAATAAAATAATAATAATATACATTGATAAAGGAAATATTTTAGTCTTTTTAAATTCACTTACTTGTATTTTGTGGTTAGATGGTGTAATAGAACCAAAATCTCCAGCTTGGCCAGTTCATTCCCTGGGCACGAGTGTATCCCATTGCCAAATGGCATGAATGTATTGGGCTTTGGTGCAGCCTCAAATCTTGAAGGATCAAACTTCTCTGGCTCTGGGAAATTGTCGGGGCTGTGGTGAATGTTTCTGAACAGAGGTAAAACTTTCCACCCTTTTGGAATTAGATATCCTGTTAAATATCATAAAACAAATCAGAAACAACATCTTTGGAAGGAAAACGGCAATTCTTTCTTTCTGTTTTTTTTTTTTTAGTATATTAAGTTTTGACTTTTTCAACTCACCATTAAACTCGACATCTTCAACAGCTTCCCTGAAGGTAAAGGACAAGATTGAGGCAACCCTGAGAGTTTCTTTGATAACCCTCGTGGTAATCGGCATCTTCTTTGCGTCTGCCCAATTCAGACCTTTCTCCTCACCTCGCTGTTCTTTGTCCTTTATTATTGCCTCTTGCTCTTCCTGTGTGTGAGGGTTCAGCCGGTCAGAATTTGCACTTTTGAGTAGAAAGAGGTTGAGATTTTAAATTTATTAGATTTTCGAAACTTACAGTGACTGTTTGCAGAATACTTGGATTTTCAGCTAGGTACTTGAGAATCCAAGTTAAGATACTGGCTGTGGTGTCGCGGGCAGCGAAAATCACACCAATAATGTTGTCTGCAATTTGCTCATCGGTTAGACCTTCTGCATCACCCATGAATGAGCCCAGCAAGTCGTTGTGGTCTTGCTTTGTTTCTCTTCTAAGTGACAAGATTTTGGCCAAGATTTGTGCTAATTCCTTCCTCGCCTTCATGGCCTTGTGGAAGAGTGTCCCGGGAAGGTTGATCGGCATCGAATTGTACCCCTTTTCAAGAATGTAATAGCACCTCTTTAAGTCCTCCCTGTACAGAACTTCATCCTTTCCTAGTATGGAAAGTAATGCCACATTGAAGGCATACTGCAGGCACAGTCCAAAATGAAGCTAATTAGTGTCAATATCAAAAAACAGGGGTGCTCTGTTTGCCCTGTTTCTGAGCAATAGAAGGTAAACTTACTGTTTTCATTTCTTGGTAAGTGGTGATCAATTTGCCTTCCCAGGATTGTAGCGAGTTAACAGCTATTGATTCGATGTCGGACACGATACTCTTGATTGAGTCCGGCATGAATGCTCTGAGCACGAGCTTCCTAAGCTTGGCATGGTATTCACCTTGGTGGAAGAATATGGCCTGTTTGCCTAACATCCTTTCTTTGCTAGCAGGGAATGTAGGCTTGAAGAGATGGGCTTTGGACACCAGGACAAGTCTTGCTGCTTCGGGGCTGGAAATCATCACACAACGGCATCCCAATATGTGAGTCTTGAATATCGAACCATACCTGTTAGAATTGAGACAAGAAGCCCCTTTTGTTAGGTAAAGGAAAAGGAAAGGAGAGATCATATCATCATATATTTATTGAATTTGTTTGATTGCTTATAAGTTATAACTAACTTTTACCTTTTGACTTTGGAGGCAAAGAAAGTGTTGGGATTTTGCGAGTAGAGTTGGAAGGTTTCTCCAATGTAAGGCCATCCCATGGTGCCTGGTGGGAGTGGCAATTTCACTTGTTTGAAGGAGAGATATTTGAGCAGAAAGAATGTGGGAATTGTGATGATGGCTGATAACAAGAAACACAGGGAGATGAATGCCATGATGGATGGGATGATTGATTCTGTGTAGTTGGTTAGTGACAAGATGTAGCTTTTCCGTGGTTGAAGAAGTGAAGTGGTGTTGAAGGGGTATATATAGGTATGATATGTGGTGGGGTGGGGGCGGGAGCGGGGTGGTGGTAGGGTGGGTAGGGTACCCCCCCTCCCTCCCAAATACAGCTTGAATTCCACACACAGAATCAACATTCCAGCTCATGGGTTGAGAACAGAAGACAGGAAGAGGTTTTGAATACATATACATACATATATATGTATGTATGTACTCCCTCAAGTGTTGTGGGGTTTGTGATCGTGACAAGGACAAGTAAAAGTTTGATGAGTCGAGCATTAGGAAAACAGGGAGAAGTCTTGGAGGGTCCTTAAACCATAAAACCACCAGCTGATCCACACCGTTCATTTGTAGGACCCCCAGAAATAAAGGGTGTGGATCTACCCGGCACTGGGGTCCATGGTGCCCCCTAGAATCACCCAGAAATGGGCAAGGCGTGTGGGGAGGTTTGGGTTGACCGTTACTGATCTAGTTGAGTCATGAAGGTAACAGTCCTTATTTCATTCCTTCTTGGGGGGTCCTGGACTTGAGCTCCCAGTTCAATCAACTCCGTTTGTGTCATGAGCCCACACCGTGTACGGTGTTGATTATGTGAGGGAGTTGGACTCCATGGAGTTCCAAGAATTAGGGACCATTTTGGTCAAGGCAAGAACAAAGGAAAAAGGGTTGGAAAGAGGCACAAGAGGGGATGAATTTTGCCTTCCGTACATCTGATGGGACTTACTTTATTTGTGGGTTCTCATGATATTTTGCCAACTTGCAAGAAAATATAAATATTATACTTTGGGAGGACAGAATGGGTAAGTTCCTTATTGGTTTGTGTGAATGTGATGGATTAAATATTATTAGGGAAAAATAAAATAAAATAAAATAAAGCAGTAGTAATGATAATAATAATTAAATATTGCATGGACTTGATAGTGTCAAAGTGATTATTAAGATCATAAATAAATTTGGGTGGAAGATATATCTGAGAAAAATGTCAATTTTTCGACAGGGTTCCGAATTTAGAGCTTTTCTTGATTTGAATGTTTTGACATGTTCCTTAAGGCTACCTTTTCAACTAAGAATTCTAAATTTGAATCTGAAAATGAAATGATACAATCCATGGATTGATTTTGATCCCTTTACTATATATAACTCGTTGCTATTTTATATATTTGTATTTATTTAAGAAGGAAGTCATTGTTATTTTTAATAATTTCATAAGTCAAATGTATTATTTTTATATTTTCCATATACTGTGTTCAGCTATGTAACATCAAGAATTAAACTAATTTTGAAAATGGATAATGTTTTGATACTTGGTTGGGAATGTTCAGTGTCAATATAGGTTGGCTATGGATTCATTATCAACTTATGCTTTAATGAGTGTAGGGTAGGGTACGTCTTTATTGGTCACTCACAGCTTCCTTAGCCGCACACGGTTTTTCAATTTTATTTAATTATTTTCTATAAACGAGTTTGATCATTTTTTCTATTTTAACTTTTCATTATTTTGTCATGATTGATAGAAAAAGTGATTATATGTGAAAATTTACTGGATTACTTTTTCTGAATTAAATTTATCTATACATTCTGAAATTCAAATTTGTAAAAAAGGAAAATTGTTTGAGGTTGTATCTGAAGCTTGTGTTAATCAGATATAAGTCAAATTAAACACTTGATTATTGAATTGGTCAACAATAGTTTAATACATTCAACAGTTGAGTGTGTCTGATATGACAAAAAGGCAGTTGAGTAGAAGCAATGTGTATTATTTGGAAATAAATAATAGATTAATTATTAATAATGGAGCTGTTGTTATTTTGTGTTTGTAGTTGTAAGTTTTAATAATCAAGAGAACCCATACTTGGTTACAGCTATATTACCTACTAATGAGGTGTAGGGATGGAATAGCAGGGAATAGAATATATATTGGAAATTGCAACCCTCATTCCTAATTTTTATTTTTTTATTTATTTATTTATTTTCTGAGAATTGATTTTCATATGTAAGAACCAATTTTGGATATTTTGGCCCATTCACCAGTTCCCAATATTTTTGGATCTTCTTTCTTTTTTTTTTTCTACTTGTTTTGTTCTTATTGAAACAAACATATACATGCACCACCAATTACCAAATATCCTTTTTTAGTATTTATTTTAAGGCAAAATACTTTATATAAAGTATGTGTTGATTGGAAGTAATATTGATCAGCTAAGCTTACATCCAAAAAGTGTAGTGCTGGAAACTACTGGCCAGTGCCCATGCCATTTCTCACATACAGTGTGCACACACACACATATATATATATATATATATTATACTTCAATTTAAGTAAGAATTAATAACACTACTAGTGCATCCCAAATTAAAACAAATATTTATATATATGTACATGCACGTCTGTGTGGTTTGTGAATTCTGTTCTGCAGTGCAGATACATAATTGATGTGACATGCACAGCAGTATGGCTTTTTATAATATTACTATTATTATTATTATTCATATATTTAAGGCAGGCACATCACATCACAATATATATATATATATACATACTTAAAAAGATTATTATATAAAATAGCCAATAAATCCAAATCCACCAACACTATTACTATGTGCCAGGCAAAACCACCATCACCACCACCACCACTTTTTAATCAATCCATTTAATAATATATATATATATATACTCACATATGCATACATTGGCTTATTAATTTTCAATGTCGAGTATGGGCCTGATCGACTAGTGTCACAACCACAATAATTGATATATATATATGTCACACACACTCATATATATATATATAATAAAATAAAATAAAATAAATTTAATTTGGAATGAGACAGAACAGACGACGGCAAAGGCTTTTAATTCAATCAAACCTTTATGCAATTAAACCGAAAAGGCAAGTGTGTTTCTGCATATATAAAATAATAAAAAAATTAAAATGCAAGTTGGGTAATGTGTGGGGTGGATGTCACTCCCAACTTCTCATTTTTCCTCGCTTTCATACTCTCTTGATATTTTCCGTCGTCCAAATATAAAATATACTTATATTTTTTAATCATCGTAAATCATTTACACATTACAAATACCTTCAAAATTTATAAATATTTATATAAACGTACGATATAATGACAAAAAAATAAATTTACATACAAAATTTAGTCTTATAATATTATATTTATTAAACTTTGTGTAAAAAGTAAACGAGAAACAATATTTTATTATAATCTACAGAAAGAATGTACAAATAAATACACATATTTATTTATATATATATTGTACTGTTGAGTATAAAATAGATTATCTAGTTATTAATATAAAACTCATAAAATTTTAAAATGCATTAGAAGAGATTTTTAGGAATTTTTGAACTTTGAAAATTTGAAAATATTCAAAAGTTACTATTTGATATCATATTTTTATAGGAAATAAAAATTAATATAATATCTTTTTAAAAAAAGTGTCAAAATTCCAAAATATGTTATGTAAACAAAGTTTTTGTTTGCTTAACAACTTCTTTTACTATTCAACCTTCAATTTTTATTTTCGTTATTAAAATATAAATTTTATCTCACAAAATATTACATAAACTACTATTTAAATAAATAAAAAAAAATATTACTAACAAATATCAACCAAACACACATCCCTAATATCATTGAACTATATATATATATACATATGTCTTCGTGACACGTATAATTCATATTATATATATTGATCAAATCCAATTGCTACTCTTAATATATATATATATATATATTATTTAATTAAATTTTATAAAAATGGACTTGTTACGAGGAGAGGGCCCTTCGTGTCTACACATACTTGGAAATAATACAATTCATTAAAATAATAAAGTAAAATTATGACTTTGATTCAAAGTGATTATTGCTCTACTTTACAGATAATGTGTTGCTGTGTTTTCAATTTTCATGTATTACGTGTCCCATGCTACTCTAAACCTACCCTACACATCTAAATTAAATAATTAATTTATTAAAACAATTGGTTTGCAGTGCAATTAAATAATCTTATCAAGTTAAATTAAATTATTACGTCATTCCCAGCCTCATCTGCCAATATTCTTAATTTTTTAAAAAATAAAATAATATATACTGTATTTAATCTTTATTGCATGCGGGTTCCATGCAATCAGCTGCGGACACGTACGTGCCTATTATTTTAAGGTACGGGTTCATGCATGTAAGTACGTACATAGTACGTACATTTATACGATGTTTCCTCCCACATGCTGACGTGGAAACTTTTATTTATTTATTTATTTTATTTAATCCAATTTTTAAAAATTAATTTGGCAACAGAGTCGCCAGTTGGCCATCTTTTGTAGTAATTGCATGATTAGATATCTACTTTAATATTCATTTTGACTTTTAATTAAAGACAGTGGCTTTTAATTCCTTCTTTTTTTTAAAAAAAAAATAATAATAATAATAATTAATTTAAAAATATGTTGTTCAAGAGTTTGAGCTCAAATTATTTACTTCAATGGTCCACCCAAAATATTCACATTTACTTTTAGTATAATATTAAAAAATATTGTGTTTAAATTATAATTAATTGAGAAGGTACTTTTTTGTATTTAATAAAATATTATGAATGTAAGGGTATTGCGAACTTATATACTTAATTTAAAATTATGTTTCTGTTTACATATATATTTTTAAAAATTTTGATATTATTCATCAATATTATTTTGTGCAAAATATCATATTAAATATCAAATTATTATTATTATTAATATTTTTAATTTTTCAAAATTACAGAACTTAAATAACCTCAGTGTAAACAGCACATATTGATATCCTAATTAAATTGAATATAAATTTATTTTTGTTAATGAACAACGTTAGATTGCAGAAGAGGCAACCATTAGCACTGCCAGGGGTCGTTCTTAGATTAAATAAATTATTATTAAAATATATATTTGGTCAAACATGCATGACGTGGCTCATTCATTAATTACATTGGTCAAAATTAATTAAAAAATGCTTTAATCAGTTCAGATTATTGATGAATGACCAATGAAAGTCAAATAAGCACACATGATTTTGGTTAACTAATTCTGTCTTCACTGTGATCCCAAATTAAAGATCAAGATTCCTGGTTGTCCTCTTGACCTACATATTATTATTATTATTCAATTAAATAATAGTAAAAAATAGAGATTTAGTATGATGGGCCTGATAATAAATTACATGGAATGGGCTGACACAGCAATGGCCCATAAATGTATAAAGGGCATAATTTGGGCTTCCAGCCCACTGTAAAACCTGTAAGTATAAGTGTGTGGGCTTTCGAAAAAATATGTGTGTGTTAATTTGAGGTTTTTTTACAAAACAAAATAGAAAGTCTAGAACATTCTGCCTATCCCATATTTATCTATCCATTTGTTTTTTTCACGGAAGTTTTAAAAATATTAGTATTACATTGAGATGCAGTATAAATAAAAGTAAAAAAACTAAAGTAATCTTATTAGTATCGTATGATATAAATGTAATTATTAGTATTGTATAATATAAATGTAATGATATTTTTGTAATATATTGTAAATAGAAATGTATTTGTAATATTAAGTAAATAATACCGTTACTAAAAAAGAAAATAAATGATTTGTTATGAGATGAACCGAAATGAAAAAATGAGTAGTTAGTTAACGAACGAAGGAACAATTATTCAATTTCGGGTTGAAATTTTTAAAGGGGTGAAATCTGAACCCATTTATTATCGAGTTGGTTTCCCGAAGATGCTTCAATTATTTCATATAGAATTTTGTCTAATTGTCTTGTTTCTGAGATAATTTTGACATGTACAGTATTAGCATCATATTTTTTTCGAAAACACGACTTTTCTATATACAAGAAAGAATCGCTATACAGGAAAACGCGACATCTACATATATACATACACATATGTGTATACAATTTTAAACAGGGAGCTCTGGTTGAAGACGACAATGGCGACGGCCAGGATCAGTTTCCAGGCACTGGGAAATTCTATAAGCAATCTCCGCCATATCAGGCCTGGCCTCAGAATCCGAAAGCAAAGCCAAATTCGCGACGTCGACCAAAACCCTAAGCTGCTCCAAATCCACGTCGCCGTCGAGATTCGGATCCACCATTCCGGCGACGACGCCGACGTCGGCGCTTTTCCGGCGGTCCTCCGTCCACTCCGGCAGGGTAAACGACCCCTGAAGGGACCTCAGTCCCGTGACGAGCTCCAGGAGCAGAACTCCAAAGCTGTAGACATCGCTCTTGGTGGAGACGATCCCCGTGTTTAGATAATTAATGTCGACGTAGCCGAGCGAGCCCTTGACGGCGATCGGAGTCGGCGCGGACTTGTCGCCCGAGGCGGCGCCGCCGAGCTTGCAGAAGCCGAAGTCGGCGAGCTTGGCGCGGCCGTCGTGGGTGAGGAGGACGTTCGACGACTTGATGTCGCGGTGGATGATCGGCGGGTCCGCCACCGAGTGGAGGTAGTCGACGGCGTAGGCGATGTCGAGGGCCACGCGGAGGCGCTCCGCCCACGAAAGGCGGCCGCCGCCGGCGGCGGACCGGGTGTGCAGCCGGTCGAAGAGGGTTTTGTTCGGGACGTATTCTAGAAGCAGGAGCTGTTCACCTGTTGTAAAAAATAAATTCAAAGTCTTACATTATATGAAAAAAAAATAATACTCTCTCCGTCCCATTTATCATATCCTTACTATTTTTGTCCGTTTCACATACATGTTATTTTTCTTTTTTGGAAAATGATTACATATTTTAATCTCATTTTAAATTTTTTTTAATTTATTTTTTATTTTAATTAAACTAATTAGTTATCTTAATCTTAATTTATAATTATTTATATTATAAAATAATTATTTTCACTAATATATTTTTAATTATCTTCTAATTACACTTCTCCTAAAATAATGTATCTAATGTAGCAGACAAGATACGTGGGATGCAGACAGTAATAAATTGCATGACAGTGTTATATAGTACAACTAATTAGCATAGAGATCAAACAAACATACTCTATTATATAGACAAACAAAATATAAATTACATTAATATTACAATACAATTACAATATACCATAAATAAAAACAAACAAGACATAAATTATATTAACATAATAGAAAATTAGAAAATAAAGTCACATTACATAATATAAGATCACAAATCACAATTAATTTCAGTTTAAGAAACATATCAATATGTCTATATAGTTTTATTTAACTCAAATATATATTATACTTCCATTTTGAAAGATAAATTTGTTTTTTTTTTTTTTTATTGTGATATTTAAATATTAATTATTATATTAAAATGTAATATAAATTTAAAAAATGATAATTAATATTTTATAATACATATATAATAACCAAAGTATAAAAATGTATAAAAAAATAAATATATTTTTAATATTAAATACAATAATATAAAAGATAAAATGTAAACTTATTAAATGGACTGAGGAAATATTAAATAAAATATACTTCCTCCTTCCCCTAGTAAATTTTTTATTTGATTTTTGCATCAAAATTAAAATAACTTAGTATTTTATACATACGTAGACTATAGTATAATAAAAAAGTAACGCAATATTTATTTTACCTTTGAAAATTAATGTAAAAAATTGAATTATTTTGATATTTAATTGAAAGTTATTATTATTCTTTTATAAAATAAATGAAAAATTTTAATTTGGACATAACAAATAAAAAGTTTAACATAGGACGAAAGAAAGTATATTATTTTCTTTATCTAAACATATGTTCAGATTTTTGGACAATTTTAGGCTCTGTTTAGACATGATTTTTTATTTTTAATTTTAAAAAAATAAAAAAAATAGTATTTGGTATAATATTATTTATAAAATAAATAAATATCAAATGAATATAATTTTGTTGAGCAAGAAAAGCTTAACTCGGAGTGTACATTGAATATTTTCTACTTTTTCTAGTAAAAAAAAAATAAAAGAAGATGTATAATTTCATTAGAAAAGAAAATTGAAACTTTTGTTGCTATTAAGGAGCTACACTAATTATAAATAGCGATCGAGATCACCTTTATCCAGGCAGAATCCGAGCAAGGCGACAACGTTGGAATGTGATATCCTTAATAGCACCGAAACCTCGTCCAGGAATATCTTCTGCGTGCCGCCACGCGCCTCCATAACGCGTTTCACGGCGCCCCTTCTGCCGCCGCCCAGCTCCGCCAGGTACACGTACGACGTCGCCCCGACGCCAATCCGTACACTGAAATCCGCCGTCACTATTTTCAGCTCCTCCAGAGAATATGTCCGAATTGCACATCCTCCGGCGGCGGCGGTGTCTGCCGGCTGCGGTGGCGCGTCGGGTTTCTTCTGTTTATTTAAATGAAGAGCCCATTTTCTTAAACAGATGGTGAGGATAATGAGGAACGCGATGGCCCCTATGATAATGTATGTCCTCGTACTTGACGTGGACAAATTACCTATGAGCCACATTAATGATTATTAATTACTATTAATTATTGATATTAATTGTTCTTCTTGTTCTTGTGAGATCGGTGGTGATTGATATGATGAGAAATGATATGACCCCTCCATGGATCGATAATAATGATATGGATCATCAAGATTCATTGATTTGGAGGTTTTCGATGTGTCTGTTTAAATTCCATTTTGTAGGGTTTTTATGTGTGTAATGAATTAAGGGTCTTAGTTCTGTCCTTTTCTTGCCAAATTATGATTATTGTGTTTTTTTTTTAAAAAAAAATAAAAAATAAAAAATAAAATTGGATTATGGAATTTGTCGTGACTGATGGGTGATGTGTCATTAGGTTGATGCTTAGCGTTCCCTTACATACACGGTTTGAAATTAATTATATATATATATTAACACAATATAAAGTAATGATATTATAAGACCTCGTTATACTTAATTTTAAAAATATTTTTATATTTATATAATTTTTTTTACAAATATTCTTATATTAATATTATAAAAAACGTTGATAAAAATCCTTTAATTTATACTATATTTTGATATAATAATTAATATTCAAATATAGTACTTAAAAAAAAATAAATGTGACTGGGATAGAAGTAGCATTAATAACTCTTCGATTAATTTTTTTTATAAGTCATATTTAAAGAGAAAGAACAAAAATTAAGTATACAGAAAAGTTATAAAAAGTTTAAAAATATTTAAAATTACTATAATAATAAAAGATTTGAGACGAAGATTGTACCTCTTTGTTACATGATTTGGGCCCATTCCAATTTGAGCCATGTTGGGCTAAAGAAAAGTATATCTATGGAAATTATTATTATTATTATTCTTATGTGGAATGGAATATGTAACTCATTTTGTCAACTTCTTAATTGATATCTAAATCTTGCCACTTGGAATTATTTTTTATTAATTAAGACTTTATGGGTAAGGATTGGACTTGCAAATTTAAATTAGGCCTAACTTCTTTAGCCAGCGTTTAAATGAAATTATTCAACTTTACACTCGTAACTTTAATTAATTGTCCTTTTCAACGTACCACAAATAAATTGTTGCATTTAATTTTATTTTTTTTAAAAAAAAAACAAATAAAGGGGGATAATACATAGTATAATATTTTGAATCAAAATAATTAATTATTTTTTATAAAAAATATTGTATGCAATATAAACACAATAAATAAAACACGAACAAACATACCCTATATTTCTAAAGGCTTATTTATTGACTTATTACAAAGATTGATTGACTAAAATCATTAATTTAAAATCTCACCAATCAAATTGAAATAAATTTGCAATTAGTAAATAAATAGTAAATTATTACCTGCTCTGCAAAATTAAAAATAAAAAATAAAAAATAAAATGGCTACCCACTCTCAGTGCATTATTTCTTCCGGCAATAAAATAATGTAATAAAATTAATTAATTAAGTGGAAACTTTTAATTGACAGCTAAGAGAGAGTTGACTTTTCAAATGGGCCTGAAATTGGGCTTTTAGCCCACAGTACGGCCCATATCAGATTTTGATGTGCTGTACTTTTTGGACAATTTTAACCTTTGGGAGGTATGAAGGTACAATGGCATATGCATAAGGGTGGATTTGATGTAGTATTAAAAAGAGGAATATTCATTTAATCTGTCATGGAGTCCAACAACTGCTGCTAATCTAGACATCAACTACTCTGTTTCTGGATGTGTATTATGATCCTGCTTTGAGTTGCCACCGGATTTCATGGGGCTGTTGAGAGAGGTAGCCGCCATGAGCTCGAGGAGGAGGATTTTCAATTAGGATTTGTTCATGTTCGTAAATTAATTGACGTTGCGGCTGTGTGTTTGTGTGTATATATATTGTGTGGGTAGTTGGAGGATTTGGATTGTTTAGGAAGAAATGGCTTGGAGTAATTCGTTGAAGGAGGCGGCGAATTCCAGGCCATTGTTCGTGACCATCTACGCCACTGTGATTATCGGGATTTTGGTGTCTTCGTTTTACGTATTTTCCGCGGTTTTCTCCAGTTCGAATTTTTTGTCTTCTCCGTGGTCTTCGGTGACATTTGCCTCCGGAGATGGCCGTAAAGGTGAGTGAAGTTCTTCATTCTTCAATTTAGTGCACTGTGTTTGTTGTGGAATCGGTTCTTCTGTTTTTACTGTGAAAGTAAGTATACTTCTTTTCAGTACTTGCTGAATGTGAGATTTGGTTATATGTAAAGTGGTTGGCACATCGATTTGAGGCTTTTAAATTTGGTGTAATGTTTGAAGCTCGCATTAGAATCTCGATCATATCACTTTCCGCATTTCGGTTTCTTTTGTTGCATGTTTTGTGTTTATTCATTAGTTAGATTTCAATTGCCAGTACTATCCCTTTTTTTAAAAAACTGTTTTTGTGCATTTCAGAGCTATGAATGATCGCATTTTATGCCATGAATCTTGTGTTTACTCTATGATTTTAATTTATTTTGTTTTATTTAATGTATATGGTAGAACTAAGTTCGCCAACAATCAGCCGAACATCTAATTATAGCCAGCAAGTAGTGAGGGGTGGAGTGCCAGATCCGTCGACTGAATTGGAAAGAAAGGTTCTGGATCCTATTTGGAAGGCACCTTCTGGATCAAAACTGCCTCCTTTGGAGAACTTTCGATTGACAAAAGAACTGGTTCAGCAAAGAGTGAAGGACAATGTCATAATTGTGACATTTGGTAACTTTGCTTTCATGGATTTCATACTGACTTGGGTTAAACACTTGACGGATATGAGTGTTGATAATCTTCTTGTTGGTGAGTTCTCAGCTTATGTGAAAAGGATTTTTTCTATGGAACTGTTTTGTTTTCTAATAAGTGAGTTTTGTTCACAGGTGCAATGGACACAAAATTGTTGGAGGCTCTCTACTGGAAAGGTATTCCAGTTTTTGACATGGGTAGTCATATGAGCACTATAGACGTTGGTTGGGGCTCGCCAACATTTCACAAGATGGGCAGAGAGAAAGTTATCTTGATAGATTCTTTCTTACCTTTTGGGTTTGAATTGCTGATGTGCGACACCGACATGGTCTGGTTGAAGGTATTCTTCATTTGTGAACTCTTAGTTGCTATGATTCTCTAACACATTATCCCCATGGTTGATTCTACATGTCCAGTCTGTTTGTATTTCCACTTTGAAATACATATTCGTTGTAGTAAATATTGGCTCTCTGTGAAAACAAATGAGATTGTGTTTGCTGGAGTTTACAGTAATAGATTCTTTTGAACCTTTAGGTTTTGACTCGGTGATGTGGGTTAATGCTTAGACATTTGGTTGCTCTGAACTCTCATACGTAGAATGCACTGTGTTGATTCTCAAGCTGTGTGAAATATTGGGGTTCGTAAAAATATAACCTGATATTGGTGTTTTCAAGCTGCATTTAGTTTACTTATATTTGTCAGAATGAAAGCAAGGGCACATATTCCGTTGCTTGCATGAGCTACAACCATGAATTTTGTGTTCTTGGCATTCACATCAAAATTTGAATTTGAAGTTTTCACTTGGTAGTATGTGCTGTGGCATGTGTAAAATTCTTGGCCATAATGATGTGTTTTGGAATTACAATTGCTTGCTGGAGACTATATATATTTTCACTTGCGGCAGTGAACATTGGCACAAGCTGCTGTTGCTGTGTTTTTTAACTCTCATGTTTGACTCATCATTTTAAAAAACCAAAACGAAAATCACCATGAGCAGACATACTAATTCCTAATTCTCCTCTTGCAACATAGTAAAGAAGTAGGCCCAGGTTTGTTGCTGCTGAATTTATAACGTTGTGCAACTACTCTTGCACAGAACCCCCTTCCTTATCTTGCTCGCTTTCCTGAAGCTGATGTGTTGACTTCCACTGATCAAGTTTCACCAACTGTAGTTGATGACCGATTGGATGACTGGAGACAAGGTAAAACATCCTCAGAAAATATTTGGTTCTGTAGATCTCCTTTTTCCCTTTTCAAATTTAAAGAAAACTGTCCTGCAAATCTTTGTTGGGGTTTCCAATAATTGAAAAGTCGTAATGTCTTGCATCAGTTGACAATAAACCCAAGTAGTGGTCCTAATAGCATTCAGCATAGAATTTTTTACATGGATGAGTTTGGGTTGGAAGGAAGTGTGTTTAGAGATTGATTTCTGCCATTGTTGACATTCATTAATTGTTTCCTATTATTGATTTTTCTGAACATATGTATTTAATAAACAATAGGAGACAATAGTGCTATACACATATGCCACTTAATACTTTAGTCAAGATAACATTTTTAAAAATACATTACCCTATACGACATTTTGATTTTAGCCGTATTAAACTAATATAAGGTGCTTATATATGTTGATGATGTAATCGCGCATATGTTGACTTATATATATTCATGTGGTTTGTATTGGAAATATATAAATTCCCTTCTGTTCATACAGATTATTCTTCCTTTCAGTTCTCAATCAAAGAGATTAACATGTTAATGAACATAGACATATCCAACAAAGAATCTAATACACTTTCTTAATTCACTTGTTCTCCCTGTGTTTGATAAGATGCCTTAACTACAGTCAAATACCAATCTTCCCACTATAATTTTTAGGTTTGTATATTTGCCTTCATTAGTGTGTCAGCCCCTGTTTTTTGCCACTTTGAACAGCTGGTGCTGCTTACAACATTGGAATTTTTCACTGGCGGCCAACTGAGGCCTCGATGAAATTAGCAAAAGAATGGAAGAAAATGCTTCTGGATGATGATAAGATATGGGATCAAAATGGTTTCAATGAGCTTGTTCACAGGCAGCTGGGCCCACCTGTTGATGAAGACAGTGGACTTGTGTATGCCTATGATGGAACTCTTAAAATTGGCCTTCTTCCAGCAAGCATTTTTTGCAGTGGACACACCTACTTTGTGCAGGTTTCTTTTGTCTCCTTATTTTTGTGTCTGTCGTATGCCCTGGTTCAATATTAAATCTTTTTAAGAGTCAGATTTGCTAGTTTAGTTATACAGCCTTGTTCTTGACCGAAACAAGTTTTGTAATTCTGCAAAGGAAAGCTTATTAACTAAACCTACATAGGTATTTGATAAGAATTCTTTTTGCCAGGCCATGTACCAACAGCTTAGACTGGAGCCCTATGCTGTGCATACCACATTTCAGTATGCTGGTACTGACGGAAAAAGACATCGGTTGCGTGAGGCTATGGTTTTCTTTGATCCACCAGAATATTATGATCCAGAAGGTCTCTCCTTTTTTTCTTTTTCATCTCCACTTCATGTCTTTAATAACTAAGAGAATGTTTCTTATAATCTCTCTGATTTGTTGTTGTTATTATTATTATTATTATTATTTATTTCTTTAACTGATTGCCTCTGTTTCTGCTTATCAAGATAACTAATTGATTTCTGATTGTGGTTGACAATCTTTTTGCAGGAGGATTTCTGACATTTAAACCTAATATTCCAAAGAGATTATTATTAGATGGAACGCATAATGTGGAATCACACTTTGCTGCTATGAATTACCAAGTATGTGGTTGTGCATATATATTTTTGTCATGTGATTTTTCATCATACATGTATTTGCTAACTACAAACCATGGTATTCAGATTAAACAGATACGAACTGCATTTGCCATTGCTTCATTGCTGAATCGTACATTGGTAAGGATCATTTCTACCTTAACCTTGTACTGTTCTTCGATATCTTAATCTTAAGTGAGTAATTTTCAAGTCGCCGATCACAATTCCAATTCAAATTACTGAATAAATGTAATTTCATTGCTACGATTTGCATTTATGCATGGATGATGATATTTATATTTCTAACTACTCCTGGTGGATAATAGTCACTTTGTCACCACATATAAGTTTCTATTGTTAAATGAGATCTTTTGTACAGGAGCTTTGATGTATTTTCAAAAAAATTGATACCCTTATCGAGCTCATCTAGTCTCTTACATCTGTTTGTTTGGAGTTCATGTTGTGATCTTTGTTTGTGATTTTAGGTAATGCCTCCACTATGGTGCAGGTTGGATAGACTGTGGTTCGGACATCCTGGGGTTTTGCAGGGGTCTTTGACCAGGCAGCCTTTCATATGCCCTTTGGATCATGTTTTTGAGGTAACATCAGCTGTCATAGAACTGCACTGATATCAAATCAATATAACAAAGATTTTAAAAAAGAGGGTAATATTTGGATCCATTTATTTGGTGGCACAAAATTAAGCAAAGTCACAAAATTGTGTTTACATCATTTTCTGTTCTTGGGTCGCGACAAACTTGTATCCAACCAAGTTATGTATTACCAGACACCAGCAATAAGTGATCCTTATTTGTGTTAAGATAGGGAGTTGTCTTTCCTAATATTGGTATTTCTTGATTTATTTCAAGAAAGATTCGGTAGACTAGTTGCAATAAGCGATGCTCAGTTTTTATTTGTTTTTGGTTTTTAGGACTGACTATATATCGTCAAATGCACACAATGCAGATCAATGTGATGCTGAAAAAGTTACCAGAGGAGGAATTCGGTCCCGGAATCAGGTTTAGGGAATATTCTCTGTTTGACAATCCACGCATGCCCGGGAAGGTTTGTATCTCACTCTAAATGGAACCAAAATTGCATAATTCTTTTAACCCCTAGCTTAAATTGTTCTATTTACTTCAGGTGAAGGATTCTTGGCTTGACGTCCATCTCTGTCGCGAAGGCTCGCCTGGTTGTGAAGTTTCAAACATCACAAACCAAGTGAAAAGCCTGAAGTTTCCTAAACGGAGTACAGAAGAAACGGTAATGTAATCTTTTTTCAAAAGTCATTTACTCGTTGCATTTTATCAGAAGTTACAGCTTAATAGTTAATACATTGAGCCTATAGTTGTGATTTGGTCATTCATTCTATATTTTTGTTGTTTTTTTTTATAGGTGAAATAGAAGTTGAACATAATGTTTTATTTTTTATTTTAATGGAAAATGAGTATATTTCTATTAGAAACGATAGAACTATATAGTAAAAAAATCTAAATAAACTCAAAAGTAATACTCCCTCGTCCAAACTTATTCGTAATTTTTTTTTTTTTTTTTTTTCTTCAGGTTGTCATCCAAACTTATTATTGTTTTTATTTCTAGTAAAAAATATTATTTTTTATACTTTTTTTATCATAAATTTTTTTTTTTTATTTTTACCTATTTTTCTTAAAATCCATGTCCGGTCAAATAGACATACTTTTACATGAGAGAGTATATATATATGCAAGATTTAGGACATACTTATTGATCGATTTCGTCGTTTCCAAACAGTTGAAGACCACATTCTCATCCTTCAAGGATGTCAAAGTCATCCAATTCTCCTCAATGCAAGATGCATTCTTAGGATTCTCCGAAAAGGTAAGCTGCCTTTTCTCGACCCTTTCGACTTCACATACATGTTTTCGACTTTTTCTTCTCAAAACTACATATGCAATGTCTAGACTAGAGAAGAAAGATTTAGGAGACGCGTAAAGCACTACACGGGAATATGGTGTTGCGTCGAAACAGCTACTCCGGGACACATATATTACGACATATATTGGGACGAAAAACCGGGTTGGAAGCCAATGCCACCCCGGAACCAATCGGAGGACCATCCCCCGCTGTAAGCACGGATTTTAAACATTAAGAGGCGAAGACGTAGAGCGATCAACACGGATTCAATTCAATTGGAGTAGAGGTATAATTTGTTTATAGATATTTGCAGTCACTGAGTTTGTTTGTATACAGACCGATGAGATGATGCAGACAGTAATCTAATTTTCTTTCATTTTGGCTCTCTCTCTCTCTCTCTCATACGTGATGTGCTTTTGTACCCTCAAGAACTTGTCAAATTTGAATCCAACAAATCCTCCAAAATCGAGTCACAAGGCTGTGTTTATTTTCAGTGTCGATATAATTTTTTTATTATTTGGATGTATTTCTTAATAATATATATATATATATATATTTTTCTTACTTACTTATTTAAATAACAAAATCAAGTAAAATAAATAAATTATTCGTGAATTTAGTTGAGTTCAATTCATTTGAAAACTCACTAAAAGCTCGCTTGATTTAACTTACTATGTATTTGTTAAAAAAATAAATCAACAGTTTTAAATTTAATAAACACACATATATATATATATTATATTTTTATATTTAATTCCAATTTTTAGACAAATTAATTAAATACATAATGATGAGCTCAAACCAAACTTTCCGCTAGTATATTCTAGCAAACAAAGATGAGTAGAGAGATCAAACATAAAAATTTCAATTCGCTCAGTTCATTAGCAGTTCTAAACCATAAATAGAATTTTTTTAAAAAAAATTACTAAAATGAAAATTTATACGTAAACTAAAATAAAAACTAAGGGAATATTATTCGAGAAAAAAATTCAACACATTATCCACCCAAGTTTAATGTTCATAGGACGAAAAATATAGTGTGTCTCAAAACATCTTAAACATATCCATCCGGGTTGGCATTTTACACGAGCTGTAGTCCTCAATTCACAAAATCAAATCAAAACAAAACCAATACTTCAGTCGGAAAAGTTAACAAAACTTTAAACCGGGGACAACTATATCCCGAGAAGCCAAATCCTGTGTGTAATAAATTACTCATCATATAAAAACAGCCAAAACAGGCCGAGAAAAGAACACGAAAGAACTCACCGGAAAGCTTACCAATAATAGGCGACAAATGTCCACACGCCGTCCCGTAAAAAACCCACCTCCGGTGCATGACTTAACCCTCGACTTCCACGTCAACTACGACAAACATTTTCGCTATCCATCAACATCCACGAGCTGATATGAAGAAGAGAGGGTCGAACAGTTTTCCGACATTTTTAACACTCGTTAGTCGTCCAAATAATAATACGATCCCGCGGTCTTCTGCTCGCGATCCTTGGTCGAATCCAGTTTGTTGATTCGGGGGCGGTAATTAGTTGGGTCCCGTCTGAATGTTATATCGAGGTGCTGCGTCGACATCAAAGGACTGCATTAGTAACACGGGCAAAATACAAACATTGTGTAAGAACTAAGGGATTGGAAGCTTACGGATAAGAAAAGGTTCATTCCGGTTAGTAACGATTGAGGTGAATTGGCAATGCAATCTATGGACGGCTGCCCTTCGTACACAATCACTCTGTCAGCGAGATATGTTGCCATGATGAAATCGTGCTCGACAACAAATGCCGTCTTCTTTGCGTGGAGGATAAATCTCTTTATAACCTTTGAAGCGACGATACGTTGCTCGGAGTCGAGGTATGCACTTGGTTCGTCTATTAAATATATGTCGGCCGGCTGCAAGACACCAATACAGTGAAAATCGATATTAGTAGATAATAAATATACTATTAGCGCATCCATACATATATCAATCGTTTATCATTCATTTTCTTTAGAATATTCTAATGATCGGACAAGATCATGTTATTACTCAGCAACACCGATTTGTAAAAGGGAGGAATTGACAAGAATATTTATACGAAGATAAAAGTTAACCTTTCCAAGACAGAGAGTCAGGGCGACCCTTTGCAATTCTCCACCAGAAAGATTCACAACCTCTTGATCCATCAGTTGTTCGATTAAGAGAGGTTTCATGACATCTGAGACAAACTGAGGATGCATGTAGGAATCGCGGATTTTTTGATGTAACAGCATTCTAACAGTAGACTGAAATTTCGGGCTGATCTTCTGCGGCTTGTAAGAGACATTGAACTCAGGGACTTCGACATCAGATCCTTCGACTGAATCAGGTTTCAAAAGGCCAGCCTACCATTAAGACGGGTATTAGCAATTTTAAAACAAACTGATTATCAAGCATATATATATATAGAGAGAGATATAAAACATATACCAGCATTCTGATAAACGTAGTCTTCCCCGTCCCATTTTCACCAAGCATCACAATTATTTGAGAGTCGGTGAATTCACCCTCCATGACCTTAAGCTTGAAGTTTCCCTGGGTTTTCGTCATGGTCGGATACTTATACCTTGCATATGTCTCGATTTCTTCAGCACTTTCTTGGGGAGTCTCAGCAACCTGGAAAAGGAAGCTAGTTATTCTCAAAATCTCAATCAGCTGGTTCTTTCCACCGAATGCAATAAATAATAGAATTTGGGTTTACCTTAAATGTAAGTGATTCATCCCGAAATCTTAGATTCTCAGTCGGGACAAATCCAGCAAGAAATATATTAATTCCTTCTCTAACAGAGAAAGGAAGGGTTACCACCCCATACACACCAGGTTTCCCATAAAGGCAGCAGATGAAGTCAGACAAATAATCGAGCACACTAAGGTCATGCTCCACGACTATCACATAGCTGAAAATGCCAACAAAGAACATGTAAGACCAGATTCAGATGGTGCTGAAGCTTCAAAAGTTATAATCAGGAACTTAGGGATGTCACAAACCTATTAGGCCGGAGCAATGATCTTACAACTTGGGCAGCTTTAAGCCTCTGCTTCACATCGAGATAACTGGATGGCTCATCAAACATATATATCTCTGCATTCTGGATAGCGACAACAGCTATTGCAAATCTCTGAAGCTCTCCACCAGATAAATCTCCCACATTCCGGTCCATAACTTGATTCAGCTCAAGATCAACAGCAAGTTCTTCTTTTACCTCTCTCTCATCTTTCTGTGAAAGGACTTGACCAACATTGCCTTGAACAGCTTTCGGGATATGGTCAACATACTGTGGCTTGATGATTGCCTATGTGATATAACAGAATAGGTAACAAAGAAACTACAATAAGCAGTAGTCTATGCAAAGTATAAATTTTATGTTAGAAGGCAGAGGGAGATTATAAAAGATTAATTTGAACTTGAATATAAGCTAAAAGAACAAATTTTATTTTTTTTCAGCTCACATTGTTCTACTCCGTTTCACTTTAACATATTACAGACAACGATGGTTGCAATATACAAGAGGAACCACCAAGCTAATCTCAGTTTTATTAGCTAAACAACCAAACTAAACATATCGAAAAAAATTTTCTAGATAGCGACTGTCTTTATCAAATAAAGCACCAAATGCTTGAATGAAACAAAATATAAATATGATCGAGGGATTCTGACTCAACATTTTTATCGAAAATTACCTTCAAATTATCTTCAAGGATACGAGTGAAGTAGTTTTGCAGCTCAGATCCTCGAAAGTATGTCAAAATCTCTTGCCAATCAGGAGGATTCTGGAGAAGATGAATATTCAGAATAAGTTCAGGATTCAGCAATAGGTTCCATCTAAAAATATTGTATGGACTTTACTAGGTCAAGGAAATTACATTGAAGCGTCCCAAGTTCGGTTTCAACTTTCCAGCCAACACTTTGAGTGCAGTTGATTTTCCAATGCCATTTGTTCCAACCAAGCCAAGAACTTGCCCAGGTCTCGGAACAGGTAACCTGATAAGAAATACGTATGGCAATCCAATAACTAAGCAGCCAAACAACAATCAATAAGGAAAACTGCAGTTTGATCCAACCTGTGCAATTTAAAGGTGTTTGGACCATATCGATGGGTAGTGTCCTTATCCAAGTCTTTGGGTAGATTGATAATCTGAATTGCTTCAAATGGGCATTTCTGGAAAACCAAAGATCCATCTCGAAAATGTCAGTTAACATCATATCTAGATGAGTTCGAATAATATGTTCTTAATGAATGTTTGGATTCAATCGTACCTTGACACAGATACCACATCCAATGCACAATTCCTCTGAGATGAAAGCAATCTTCGCTGCAGGAGTCACCTCAATGCAAAGTTTACCTGGAAACATACAGCAGTACAGCTAAAAAGAATAGGAAAGGAATTGATTAACTTCATAGCACTAAGTAACAGATATTTTCATCTGCAGCAATCCATAAGGTCAATACAAACTAGTTTCTAACTTGAATCATCAATTCAACCAAAAATATCCTTTCTACACCTTCCTCAATTGGAAGGTGCAACCGAAGACAGTGTGCAATCACATCATGAAGGCAGTGCAATAATTTATTCGACCAATAAGAATTAACATAGACTTTACTCCACAAAATCAATCGATTACGCGACAACAAAGAGACAGGAAACAAAATCGCGCAGCGAAA
Organism: Andrographis paniculata; assembly: GCF_009805555.1. Taxonomy (NCBI): domain Eukaryota; kingdom Viridiplantae; phylum Streptophyta; class Magnoliopsida; order Lamiales; family Acanthaceae; genus Andrographis; species Andrographis paniculata. The sequence goes on from NW_026137589.1 coordinate 4,452,859, forward strand.
CCGCCGACAAAGATTCGCAGATTGGGAAGTTTACCTGTTTTGACGACAGGGCAGCTCTTTTTGCACTCCTGACGACATTTTTTGGGCTTGCACTTGTCGGAGCTCACAATTGCAATACGAGTCAACTTCTGATCCGACATCGCTCCCAATTCAAGTGATATCGATGAAAATCAAAGCCCTAACCCTAAGATTTGATATCAGGAAGAGGCGTGCAGAAGAGGGAAAGGAGATGTGATGCGAGTAATCCAGAGAGAGAGAAAGAGAATGGGCGTGAAGACGGCAACGGTGGTGGCCACACGCCCAACTGGGTCTTGATTCTTGCCTAGGGTTACAACTTACAAATTCCAACTCTCTCTCCTTGCAAATTCCTGCTATTTCTCTCTTTGTATATATATATATTTAAATATAATTTTTTTATAAATAATATTATTCAAAAAATTCATCATAATATTAATAAAAAAATATTGGGCACGAAAGGTGGGTGTAAAAGTGTCTAAAAATCAAATTACTCTATTTTATATAATTATTGCAAAAAGCAAAGGATAATTTAATAAAAAAATAAAAAATTAATTAAAAAAAATAAAAATAAAATTATTATTTTGAGATAGACGAAATAATATTTTTTGGAAGAGAGTATAAACTTATACATATTTTAGATAATAAAATATTTTATTTCGATTAATCTTAAATAAATTATTTTTATAAAAAATAATTATATATTATAATTATATTTTAAATGTTTTATTTTATTTTATTTTAAGTAATTATTTACTTTCAAATAGTAGTAATAATAATGGTAAGAAAATTCAGTAAAGCTGCCACCAGCCAAGCCCAACATCATACAAATTTCCGTAATTCAATTCATTTCCAAACTTATTAGCCTAATAATATTCTCAAATGTAAAAAGTTTTGTAATATTTTAACAATATTATTTATAATAAAAAAAAATATTTATTATAAATTGTCTAATAGCATAGAAGCAAGATCGATATCACAAACAAGCACAACATGATGGAAGTCCTAAATACACCGAATAATGCTATAAAACTTATAACGGCGAATGACTTACATGTATGCATATATTCTACCTTCGTATTCATATTCCCAGAATGGTCCGGATCTGATCGGGAGGATGCCGGGCCAGGGTCCGGGGATCTGGGTACCCGTTTTCCGGATCCATGATCGCCTTGTGAATGACTTCATAAGCTTCGGCCAGAGACTTAGCCAGCTGAAGGCACGCTTCCGATCGCAGGCTCGGCACCTGCATCTGTTCAAACTCCGGCAGGGAACTTTCACTCCCCAAAACGAGGCCAAAGAAAGCCTTGAGACACTCCGAGAGAGCTGCCGGGGACATGCCCTCCGTCTCAGCCAGTGGTTTCCGGTCGCCATCCTTGAATGAGCCATAGAAGTGAGGCATCTTGGTTGATAGCCCGCATTTTCGTAGGATTGCGTCGACTTCCTTCTCGACAAGACCGCGGATGTGGGTTTCGATCATGGACCCGAGTTTCTTCACGTAGTCGGAGGCAACCTCGTGGCCTAGCAATGGTTGTCGGATGGCGCAGAGGCAGTTGATCAGAAAGATTCTCGAAGGTGTTTCCCGGATCTGTGGGGAAAGAAGCAAATGCATGGTTGAATAGCTTGAGAGTGTAGGAAAATCGAACATGGATATATACATATACATATATATATACCTGAGTCGAAAGGGCAGACGAGCCATTATCTAAGATGGCGTCTATAGACGATCTGCGTAGTTGAGATGCGTCGGGGCTTGGTTTAATTCTTCTCGGCGATGGAGTTATGCCTTTGGATTTGTGTGCTTCTGCTGCTTGTTCACACATCTGAACACAAGGAACAGTAAATCAATCGATGAGTGCCGAACAAAGTTAGATATCGATGTTAATTACGCAGATTCTTCACTATCGAATCAATCAGACAACAGATAGGCAATCTTCAAAGATCGGAAGATAATCTATCGGAGCTCAGCAGCTGGGAAAGCCATTCAAAAAGCGATACTTAAAACACACCTGAATAATAGGATCCAGCAAAGCAGATATAACGGGTTCAAAGGCAGGCTTCTTCCCGGACACAGGAACCATCATACTGTCGTAATTTTCGATTATTTCAAGGAGCACTGAAACACCTTCCCTTAGTGCTGGAGGTGGAGAAAGATCGACAGCAACTAGTGGTGGATATCGAAGAAGCTTCTCTCCACGGGCTTTTAGTATGTCGAAAAATGTTTTTTGAGCAGCATCCTTGAGAGCCCAGAGTGTATCGCTGAGAGCAGTTTCCCTTCCTAGCAAGTCTGATATCTGCAGGCAACGGGTTAAGGTCGGAGAATAAGAAAAACAACAGTTACAATAGCATGAACTGTTTAGGCATGAATCGAGTAAACTCACTGTGTGGCTGTAAAATTCCAGAGTGCTGCTAAGCTTGTACGAAATTATAAGGTTTGGTTGTGATTGCAAAACTTGTTCAACTCTCACTTTAAATGGCCGACAAACTCCTTCAAAGATACGGTCTAGAACAAACGTCAAGTCTGGTTCTGTCTTTCCCAAATCATTCTCTGAGATTTTCAAGAACCTTTGAGCAATTGGTCCGGTATCTGCCACTGAATCAGGATCGAGCAGAGCTAAGACAAGTTCTCTTTCAGATGCCAAGGCCTGTGTAAGCCAAAGAAATGGGAAAAAATAACCAAGCGTAAAATACCAAATTTGGAAAATGAATACAGCTACTAAATGGCTAATAAATTACATAAACCTACCTGATGCAGCCATCCTAGCATGTCGCCGACATATCTTAAAGGGTCATGAGCATGAACTTCAATTGGCCTAGGTAATCCACCAGGTCCTCCACGAGTAAGGGCACTGATGAATCTTCTGAAGAGTGCATTGTGTCTCATATTTGCGACCTCTTCTGCGCAGTATTTGAAAAGTACTGGTCTTGCTTTGAGGCATCGCACAGCAGTTCTTAGGAGTTCACTAACTTCAGGATTATCAATATCCCCAAGTCTCCTACATTCAGCTTGGACCCACCTAGATACGAGGAAAAGAAGAATCGAAAGGTATTAACACAAGTATAAATGAAGCAATGCTTATTATAGTCAAAGATTATATCACATGGTTATGCTTGGGCAATTTTTAACACATTAGTTTATTTGCTCAAAGTCTAGAAAGATGTTCTAGAAACAATTCCAATTATTATCTAACAATGCCTTTTCAATATCATGTTTGCTAATGCTAATTCTCATGCATGCTTACAGACTAAACTATACATATAGTGACACCATACTGGTCATCCATTACTATTGGAGAAAAGGTTGATGCTTAATTTTTTGCCATGAAAAGGGGATATATGTCGTGAAATCAGAAGAAAGAAGAAAATTAGCAGAAGCTAAATCAGGGGCAAGGGTAGGGCACTTCCAAGGCCAAAAGGATTCCAAGTGGATAGATGGAGAAGTTTAATGTAAAAGGTGGGATAGAGTCACAGATTCATAAACTTCAATAAATAAATAAATCTTTTAAATTTCATTTGTTTACTTGATTTATCGTGTTATTACTAAATACTACTATGAATTCAATTGCCTTCTGAGTGCAAAAATGATGGACAATTATCATAGTATTAGAAGACAAAATTATGAAAGCAATAGCATTAAAACAGGCAAGTAATAAAATGCAGCATTTAGTTTATTGCCAATTTTATACTTTTTTAAAAGAAGGAAAAACAGGGCATATGATGTTCATGCATGCACCCAGAACCACATAAGCAGAATATAATGTTATTGTAAGGATATAGTAATAAATATAAACACACTTATTATTACAAGAAGTGTCTGTGTGTTTCAAGCCACCCAGCAACTGCAAGGTTTACCTGCATAGTCGTTCATAAGCGCCTTCTTGGTAGACAGCCATCATATCCATAAGCTCCAAACCTGCTCGCTGTAAAGAGTCTTAAAATGAATTTCATTTTATGCTGAAATTATTATTTAGAAAGCAACACATCAAAGAATACATCAAATTTTGGGGACCTCATAAGTATAAGGCAAGAAAGCCATTAAAAACAAATTACTCCCATTTGTAGACTTCCATCTCTGCAATGGCCCATAATATTCATAATTTAAAATCTTACAATTACTTCCATCTTACTTTAAGTACACTGGTAGTGGACATCAACAACTTTAACCTCATGCTATCAAAACTTCCAACATTTCAATTGCCATATAAAATCAGCACGATATTTAATGGACCCACAATAATGTGATTGTGATGATATATGTCACAATGAAAATTCAGGTCTGCAATGACTTATGAGCGCTAATGACTCGAATTGTTTTTATTTTATTTTGTTTTGTTTTATTTTTTGGTGGTAATGAATGGAGTGTGGACCCAATATACATCCATATGGTCTTCATTCTCATAGGCATTAAGTCCTCTGCAGGATGTTATTGCAAAATTAATGTCCAAAAATTTTATATTTAAAGATTCATATAATAAGAGAATATATGCATGTGTTCGTGTGTACTTAATTAGGAGTCATCATATCGACATCATTGAAAACAAATTGGCAACTAATAGAAGTATCTTCTTTTCGGAAAGTCAAGGAATAGAATTCTCTGTGAGTATATATGCGTGAGTATGTGCAAGAATATAAATCAAAGAAAGAGGGGTAATGATGACAAACCTGGTGGTGTGTCCTAAGCAATACTTTGCAATTTGCGTGTATTTCATGAACATGAGCCAGTGCCTTGAAAAAGTCTTCGCTCAATTCTTCCTCTCGCAATGCATTTATCTAACAAGAATAGTTACAAGAAAGAATATTTGAATATAATCAATTTAATTGAACTCAAATTTTGGATTTAGGTCAAAGAGCATTGGCCAATACTTCATCATTAGAAAGCTGATAGTCACGAAGAAAGCATGATGCTATCTCTTGCCTCTGCATAGTAGTTTCAAGTTCCTGTTTAAGCCTCTCAGTGGTACTGATAATATCACCAGTAGTAGCATTACAATTGCTTAAAGCTTTTGCAATCCTAGAATAGAAAGTAAAAAGTCAGGCGACGAACTGATGAACCTGTTATCTGTTCTTAGTATATAAACTTTTTTCTTCATGTGCAATGCATGTGAAATGCTCAAGGGCAATAATACTTATTAGAATAAGTGGCTAGAATTAAAGAACATTTTGCGGAATGTAGATGAAGCCAAAGGATAAAATAAACCCACTTCAAGGAGAAACAACACAAGGCTCAAAGGCTTAAAGCTTTCAAAATAATTGACATATTTATAACCTAGACTGTTTACTTAATAATTATGTACCTCTGCCAAACCTAACTTCATTATCTACACATCAGCAATCTTCTAGCACAGATATTTCAATTACTAGTTCTCACCATTCAAGAACATGAGCAAAATTATGGACCTGGACCTGGACCTGGTTAGCTCACCTCAGAGAACACTATAGATGGCAAAAATAAGATAAAAATATGCATTTCAGAAAAATTACGAGAATGAAATCCATACTTATCACAACATTCAGCCAGGGAGTTGACCTCTTCCTCAACACAGTCCAAAGCCTAAAAAGAACAAGCAAAATGCAATAAGATTGCTTTCCAACCAAAATAAACAAATAAATAACAGGAGAAAAAGATAACTAGCCACTGCCTACAGTGACCAATAAAATTATATCATCTGATGAATGATCAAACTACAGAAGTAGATGGCACCTACTCACTAGGAGTATTGATATACAAGTTCTCTTCATATACATAATTTTCGGGGAAGAAAAACAATAAAAAAATGATACTGACGGGCAACCATGTAATTGATGCAACTGTGACGAATGTAAAACATAAGTTCCATTCATAATACTCTAATCCAAGGATCACTTAATCTAATTAACAATAAGGAGCAAAAAATTTCAGGGATTTACTTCAATTAGTAGGTGGTTGTGGCTTGAAGTGGTGACACGCTTGACTGTTGTACAGAGGCAAATTTGGATCAAGAAAATCTTTGTTTATTTTACTTAGTGACATTTTGTGTATATAAATAAAGGAAGAACTATACACTAGGCTCCTAATACTTAGTTCAATTATCTCCCAGATGCTCTGAAATCACTAACAAACCAAATATAACCAGCTCTAAATAAACATTTTGATACATCAGCTTACCTACTACAACAAGGTACCAGCAGCAGTGCAATTACTATTGTAGCAGATCATACAAGTCCTCGTTTGATAATGCAGTTACAATAAAAACTTACACTAGATCAACAGACGCTTCAAAGAAGCATAAAGGCAGCTGTAAACTGTTTCAGCACGCACCTGTTGTGCGGAGGCAGAGGCGGCAAGGAACTCCTCATTGATGGAGAGACCACGCTTCTCGATTGTGGATCGGAGATTCCTGCGGCCATGAGCAGTGTTCTCGGAATAAAATTCGGAGAGAGTGTTGAGCGACGTGAGCAGATCGGGGGCGTCCGTGCGAGTCTCCAACACCTTCTTCAGCTTCCGCGACAGCCCCGGCGCTAATGCGGTTGCCGTCCCCATTTCCTCCCCTCCTCTCCAAATTCCGGCAACCTACAGACGCACACCTACACGTATATCGTCCGCCGATTCCCAAAACCTTCCCTGGATTCGGTTCCCAGCTAAGATCTGCGGATCAGTTTGGCATTCAACGGCGACGGAAAACGGTAATTCAGCGGTCAGTCCGAATAGAAGTACAACCTTCAGAAGCTAACCCAAATTTTTCTATAGGCCCACATTACATAACCCGACCCGGAAAATGCTTTTGGGTCTCGCTTCCGTACACATGCTTGGGTAAATATTTCAGATATCCAATGGGCTAGTTGATCCGGTCCATTTAAATCCAGCCCAGAATTAGACCGTTTAAAATAAGCGTATGCCTGGGCTCTTCCGGCTTTGTTTATTAATTTTGATAAAAAAAAAATTATACTATTTAATTATTATTCTTTATTCAATATTTATTTAATACAATTATTTATATTATTTATTTTTATTATTTTTAATTACTCATTAAATTTTCAAAAATTCTTTCAATTATCTTTTTGTTTTTTTATTTTACTTTTCCAATACATATTATTTTTTTAATCCACATTACACCGAACATTAACAACACATAAAGTATTCAATAAAATTATATAATTTATTATATGAATATATTACATTTGCTCAAATTAATTATAGATTATACTGTTTTTTACTATGAACTTGAGTAAAAATTTGTGATCAACCTCGTTTAATAATGTAATCCGACTATTATTTTTACACGGAATTCATGCTGATTACATGAATTTGTTTTTAATATTATGAATTACTATAATTGAATTATATCTTTAAATTTTTCTAAAATTATTTCTAGTTATATATTGTTTTATAATATTTCTAGTGATGTTCAGAAATTTGTGCATGTCCTCACATTGCATGCACATTTTCAGGTCACCAAATTTATTATCACTCATATACATACACATACACATACATATATATATATATATTCTTGGTTCAAAGTCAAAATCGAGATATACTACGCACTTATACAAAATGGGAGGTGGAGAGGATGGAAAATCCGACAAAAACATGATCCCTTATTCCGGCGGCCACCAAGGCCCTCCGCCACCGTACGGCGGCGGCGGTGGCTACCCGCCGCCTGGTGGCTATCCTCCGGAAGGGTACCCACCACCAGGCTATCCAGGCTATCCTCATCAGGGTGGGTATCCTCATCAGTATCCACAACCCGGGGGTTACCCACCTCATGGTTATCCACCCAACCATGGTTACCCACCTCATGGGTACCCTCCCACAGGGTACCCACAGGGATACCCTCCAAATGCAGGCTACCCAGCCCCAGGCTACCATGCTGGCTCCTCTAATCCACATAAAGGTATTTATTTTACTTTAATTAGAAATAAATAAAATATTTTGTACACCCCGTCCGCTGCAATTATACCGTATTTTTTTTTAATTGTTTATTGTTTGTTAATTTTATATAATTTATTTATAATAAATAATTCTATCACTCGTAATTTTATTATTTTTATTTTAACAAATAATAATAAATTATCACTATTTTTTCTACTAATCACATTATCTTTTATTAATATTTTAATAAATTTCTTATACTCTCTTCTTTCCACTTAATTTCACTATTTCTATTTTATTTGTCTCATTTAATTTGTCTTTTTTTAAAAAAAAAAAATTCCACTTTAATCATATTTTAAAATTCATAATTTATAATTTATTTATTTTAATTAAACTATTTAGTCATTTTAATCTTAATTAAATATTATTTTTATTAAATTATAATTATTTTTATTAATACACTTCTTAATTACTCACTAATTACATAATATTCAAAACTCCGTTTCTAATATAAATGGAACAAATTAGCTGGGACGGAGGAAGTAATATTTTATACTCCTTTCGTTCGCCTCTAGGAGTCACATTTACCTTTTGCGTCAACGTGATTACTATTAAAAATATTTTTATATTTATATTATATTTTTTAGAAATCTCATTCTATTAGTATTATAATACATTAATTGAAGTATTTTTACAATTTTTTTTTAATTTATTACGTTTTGATATAATAATTAATATTCAAATATCAACACGTACAAAGTAAATGAGACTTTAAAGCCAAACGGAGGTAGCAGTCTACTTTTTACCAAACTTATTTTATATCAAAATATCATTATTTTTATTTTGACATTTGAGAATATAAATTTACTTTTAATTCAGTTTTTTGAGTTTTCTACATAAATTGGGCATTGGTAGCAGGGTTTGGAGGAATACTTGCCGGCGGTGCGGCGGCAGCGGCGGCGGCGGCGCTGGCCCACGGCGGTCACCATGGACATCATGGGCCCTATGGACACTATGGGCATATGGGAATGGGAGGGCATTTTGGAGGGAAATTCAAGAAGCATGGTAAGTTCAAGCACGGTAAATTTGGGAAACATATGGGAAAATTCAGAAAATGGAAATGATATATATAATATATAATATGTATATATATGCACACTGTGAGTGTATTTATTGTCCAATTTTAGTTAAGATACATTATTTTTTCATTTTTATATTGTACAGAAGTAGTAATTACTTTGAAAGTAATTTGTTTTTACTTAATTTAGATTTTTTGTCGGATTGAATTTTGATTTTAATTAAATATATTTTTTTATTACTTTTTTTTAGATTTTGCTTAAATAGTATTGTAATATTATATTTGGTGAGAATAAATATTATATTTTTGTTAAAAATGATTCAAAATAAATATTATTATTTCAATATAAAATCGCAAAAGAATATACCCTTATCATGCCAAGTAACCAAACAAATATTCAAAGTGAAGAAACATATGTTACATAAATCTGAAAAAAATCTTACCTTAGCCTACTATTTAAGTAATAATCCATATGTTACATAAATCTGAAAATAAATAAATAAATAAATAGTACGAACATAAACTGAAGAACAGTTAAACACATGTTAAACCACATGAGCCGTACTATAAATACAACATAAACACAGACATTAATTGCATATTTAGACACACATCTAAGCACGAAAAATGATGTACGTAGTTTCTTCCTCTTCTTCATCCCCTCCAATCAGTTTTCCGCCATTGCCGAAACCTAGAAACCCTCAGATTCCAACTAATTTAACTGCTCAGACATCCTCGTCTTCTTCCTACCAATCAAACATCAATGGCGCCGCCATTGATGCTACTGCTGCTGCTGTCATAAGAACCTCTACCGCTCTGACAAAGCACTCTCTGCTCACCACAATCTTCAAATCCATGGACGACCTTATCTGCACCTTCATGGACGCCTCGCCGCTGCCGCCGTCGATCGACCCCCGCCGCGTCCTGTCGGGGAATTTTGCGCCGGTCGGAGAGCTTCCGCCGACGCCGTGCCGAGTGGCGGACGGCGGCGCTCTACCGGCGGCTCTCGACGGCGCGTACATCCGCAACGGGCCGAATCCTCAGTTCGTTCCGGCGACCGGACCGTACCATTTGTTCGACGGCGACGGGATGCTTCACTGCGTCAGAATTTCCGACGGAACGGCGACGTTTTGTAGCCGTTATGTACGGACGCATAAATTCGTGGTGGAGATGGAGCTAGGGCACCCTATATTGCCGAGCCCGTTCTCGTCTTTCAACGGGCTTTGGGCCTCCTTGGCCCGATCCGCGATGGCGGTGGCCCGAGCCGCCGCCGGTTTTTTCGATCCGCGGCGAACCGGGTTCGGTACGGCGAACACGAGCTTGGCTTTGATTGGCGGGAGGCTTTTCGCGCTGTGTGAGACGGACCTTCCGTACGCCGTGAAAGTGACGCCGGCTGGGGATATTGTCACCGGCGGCCGGCAGGGTTTCGATTCCGGCGCCGGAGATCCGCCGTTGAGGATGACCGCCCACCCGAAGACGGATCCGGCGACGAGAGAGACTTTCGCCTTCAGCTGCGACATATTTCCGCCGTTTCTGACATTTTTCAAAATCGATTCGCGGCGGAGTAAGCTCGCCGTCGCCGCCGGCGGCGGCTGCGGCGTGGCGATTTCCACGGCGGGGCCGTCGTTCGTGCACGATTTCGCGGTGACGGAAAGGTTTATCGTGTTCGAGGATATTCAGGTGGTGGTGAGGGCGGCGGAGATCGTGAGGGGGAGGTCGCCGGTGGTGTACGACGGCGGGAAGAGGCCGCGCGTCGGAATTCTGCCGCGGCGGGCGGAGGACGAGAGGGAGCTGGTGTGGGTGGAGGCGCCGGGATTCAATATGATGCACGTGATAAACGCGTGGGACGAGGATTCCGGCGGGAGAGTAGTGGTGGTGGCGCCGAACGTTTTGTCGATCGAGGACGGTCTGGAGAGGATAAGTTCGTTCCGGTCGGTGGTGGAAAGAGTCGCCATTGATGTACGGACAAAGGAGGTTGTGGGAAGACAGGCGTTGTGTCCGAAGATGAATTTGGAGTTTGGAGTCATCAATCCGGCTTACGCCGGAAAGCAAAATCGGTATAAATTATTAACAGGCATGCTCAAACAATTAGTCAATTACGCTATTCATCAGCAATTAATATATATATATATATATATATTTATTAAATATATAAGAGTTTTAAATTGTTTATCTAAAGGAGCCTTATATAACCTCTATTTATGGTTTTTGGAACTTTTAGAAATTTTGATATTTTGAAAATTAATGTGTTCGTTTGATGGATTTGCACGAGATTTCACTATTTATCCAAAAATTTTCTCCCAAAAACATCAAATCAAACACTTATTTTTCATTTTTTATATTATACTAAAAATCAATTTTACATTCAAAATATCACATCATCACATATTTATATCACATCATACAACTATTCAAATTCAAAATTTTTACTATTCAAATCCCAAATCAAAATCCAAACCCCCAAACAAACACACCCATAATATTTAAGGCAATGTTTCATACACCCTGCGTTCTAGATAATAAATATAATTAATAAGTAATTAAAAAATGTATTAATAAAAATAATTATTATTTAATAAAAATAATTATAAATTAAGATTAAGATATATAAATAGTTTAATTAAGATTAAAAAATTAAATTTTAAATTTTAAAATATGATTAAAGTGTATAATCAATTTTTTTTAGAAAAAAAAGATAAATTATGTAGAAGAGAAAAAAATAAAAATAAAAACAAATTATGCGGAACGGAAAGAATAATAAATATAAATATTTAAGGTTATCTTTTTTAAGTTATAATGCAGATGAATAATAAAGTATATATATACATAAATTCACACAATATATAATTTATATATTCACAAAAAGTAATAATTTTCAATAAAAAATATTTTATTTTTTTTATTAACAATCTAATACTACAACTAACATAAATTAAAATATATATTTCGTTCCATTTAATTTGTCCATTCTTTCTCTTTTCGTCCGTCACAGGTAATTTTTTTAAAAAAATATAATTATGCATTTTTAAATTCATACTTTATAATTTTTTTTATTTTAATTAAACTATTTAATCATTTTAATTAATTGTAATCTATAATTATTTTTATTAATACATTTCTTAATTACTTATCAATTTTTCAATACCTAAAACTCCGTACCTAATCTAAAATATTTAAGTGAAACATTGAGAATATATAGCCAATGCATATCCTTATTAATTATGGATCCAAATATTTTTTACAGATACGTATACGCTGCAATAATAGAAGAAATGCCAAAGGCAGCTGGAATAGTGAAGCTCGATTTGCAGTCCCCGACGACGTGGCCGGACTGCACGGTGGCTAGCCGGGTGTACGGTCCAGGGTGCTATGGGGGCGAGCCCCAATTCGTGGCGAGGGATCCTGAAACTCCGGGAGCGGCGGAGGACGACGGGTACTTAGTGACATATATGCACGATGAACACCGGGAAGAGTCGTGGTTGTTAATAATGGACGCAAAAAGTGAGGATTTAGACATTGTTGCTAAGGTAAGGTTGCCCGGAAGAGTGCCTTATGGCTTCCATGGATTGTTTGTTAAGGAAAGTTATCTAATTAATTAATTAATTATTTGAGTTTGATATTAAAATAATATTTGATGAAATATTATGTAAAAGAAAAAATATATATAATTATGAGAAATACAAAGTCCCGTAGAGTACTAAAAATAAAATTTGAAAAAAATTGGTTAAAAAAACAAATCTTTAATAAGTTTGTTTGTGAATTTATATATTGTAGGTGGAATGATGATGTGTATTGTTTGGGGAAATGACTTTTGTTGTACTTGTATATATTGATAAATTTTCAATAATTTTTTTTTTTTTTTTTTTTTTATGACATGGGATTTCGCATCCACTATCCGATAGAAAAAACACACTATATGAATCATGTGTGACAGGTGACCGCGTCAGGGATTTGAACCCATAACCTTACGATAGTTGTACTTGTGTATATTGATTTTTCTTGTCACATTTACTTTTTCATACTTTATTCTACTTTTTAACGTTCATTAAAATTAGATATGCTTACTTCATATTTGTATGTTTTTTTCTCTCTTCCAAATTAAATGTTTATTTAAATGTATTAATTCATTTATAAACAACAAAATACTTTTAATGTCTATAAAATTATTAATTTGATTTATAATATAAAAGTAGAATATTAAAATTATATTACATATTTTTACTCATTAATAAAATATTATTATTTTTAATTTTATTATTAAAAATAAATAAATATATTATGACAAAGACATAAAAATGAAAAAGAGCATATTTTTATGTAACATATGGAGTATTATTTATGAGTGGGTGATGGAGTATTTTGCTCGTTTATAATTTTGAAGATTATTTTCCTTGTATAGTAAAGCTTTGCACTTTCATTTTATTTTATTTTTACAATTTCTTTATTATACAATTAATATTATTATTCTTTAAAGAAATTATATATATATATATTAGATTCAACTAAATAGAAACGAGAACATGCCCTAATTTTTCAATTTGTTCTTTCGGACATATTTTTTTAAAACTGTTGATATTCAATTTTTACGATTCTCTATAAAAATATATTATTTATTCTTACAAAACATTCACATATTCCAAACGATCATTCAAAACTAAAATTCAAAAGAAAAAATAAAAAATAAAAAAATACCAACCAAACATGTTTAATGATTGAGTCAGTAGTGATTAATAGTTTAGACAAACTATTGCAAACCAGGCCTGATCGGAAAGTCAGGCTAGGCAAATCATGTGTGGCAGGTGACCTGAGGCGTTTGGATTTTGAACCCATGATCTCATAATCACAAGCCCAATCCTTACACCATTAGGTCATCCCTTACGGGACTAAACTATTGCTAATGTTATTTTATCCTTTGGAGTGCACATTTTATTGAAAGATCCTTTCGATTTCAAGTTGGATATGACATGATACATGTGTAACGTAAATTTGTGGCTCATTTATTCAATTACTATTTAAATTTATTTTTTTATAAAATATTATACACTATTTATCAGGTAAAATCATATAAATTTAATTGGATACGAAGATTAAAAATAAGATATTTTAATATTAAATTAAAGTATGTTACAAAGTATAACGAGAGTATTATATGAAATTTATTAATGGATTAATAGAAAAATATATAAATAGAAAAAAATAATGACATATTTGGTTATTTGTTAAAATAAGAGTAATAAAATTATGAATATATAAATTTATTTTAGTGAAAAAAAAAAAAAAAAAGTATATAATTGTATAATCAATAGTGTTTTGAAAATTAAGTTCATATCTTAATGGAGCTTACATTTGTTTAATAACATTGTAGGCTCATACAATCTTTTGTTGGAGATTCTCTATGGGTGTGTTTGTTTGGGGGATTTAATAAGATTTCTACTATTCATTCAATTTTTTCCCCCAAAAATATCAAATCAAACACCTATTTTTCATTTTTTATATTATACTAAAAATCAATTTTACATTCAAAACATCATATCAACACCTATTTATATCACATCATACAACTATTCAAATTCAAAATTTTTACTATTCAAATCCCAACTCAAAATCCAAACCCCCGAACATACACATAGTATATTAATATTTGAAAATTTAGGCATCCAAATCCTAAATCCAGGACGTAATTATGAACTTAGAGCTCTACCAACTTCTAGCTTTATCCATTTGTAGCAAGTGGAACGTGAATCAAGTTAAAATACATTTAGCCGTGTTTGTTTGAGAGATTTGTGAAGATATTTATTATTTATCCAAATTTTTCTTTTTAAAATATCAAATCAAATACTTAATTTTTTATTTTTTATACTCATTCTTTTTAAAAATATAGTCATATTGTGTCGGACACAAAATATAAAAAATATTAATATTATATTAATAGTTGGTAAAATATAAGGACTTTATGAATATATTAGTGTAAAAAATAGTAGCAATTGTGTAATAATAATGAAAAAGTATGGATAATTTTATGATAATATGATTATTTATGGATATGAGACTATTGTTTTGGGACGAACAAAAGTCGTAAACAAGACTATTGTATTGAAACGGAGGAAATATTATACTAAAAATTAATTTTATATTCAAAATATCATATTACTATTCTAATCAAAATTTACTATTCAAATCTTAACTAAAAATCCAAACCCAAACAAACACACCCATATTATCAAAGTATCAATCAACCCATAAGGGATGAGTTTGTTTGCGTAGGGGTTGGATTTGTCACCGTGAGGTTATGCATTCAACCCCGACGCCTCCAATTCCATTTGCTACACATGGTTCGCCTAGTGTGACTTATCTTGTCGGGTTTAGTTTACAGGGTATTAGATTCGGTCGGGAGTTTACTCAGAGCGCATTTTTGGATAGTGATTGCTATGCTTATGTGTATTGAAATTTTAAATAATAATGAATTATGATATTATTTTGTGTAATTAATAATATTGACAGTTTTAAAATAAATTTATAATTAACATAAATGAATTTTATAAAAAATATATACTTTTAAATGTAGCTAAAAATATTTATTTTTTGAGAAAAGAGATAAAAATAAAAAAGTTTCGAATAAGTCATATGATATTATATGGTAAATAGTTTATTAAATTGAAATATATTAATTGTTATGGCACATACCAAAATAGAAATGACTTGTTCATATGAAAATAAAATAATATTGTGATGGGATAGAAAATATTATAAAAAATTTCAATTTTTTATAAATATATAACAAAATATATATATATATATATATATAAGAATATATAAATAAATATGTACGTGTGTTTCATTCCACCCATTCAAAACTTTATTACAAAGTAAGGCTATTTATAGCCAATTCATAACATGATTACTCATCGTATGTGATGTCTTGATAACCTAATTAAATGACACGTACAAAATATGAATGAGTCATAACACAATTTTGAAAGTTTTAAAGCTTTTGGCTAAACAATGCGTTATCCTATGTCTCATGAAAAGTATAAATAAAAAGAGAAGATAATGATAATATAATATTCAATTTATGTATATATATATATATATATTTTCACCAATGAATTACACTGCATTTTTATTTTTATTTTTATTTTTTAAAGTAAAGATATGCTATCAAGAGTATTTCATTGTAAATATAAAAATACTATTATCTAAAAATTATTTATATAGATATTTGAAAAAAAGAAATTAATACCAGTAGTTATCAATGATATTCTATTATTTTTTGAAAAGTATTATATAAAATACTTATATTTTTATAAAAATATTAAACATACAAATTTCTACTATTATTATTATTTTTTTATTATTCTAAAAAAAGTTATATGAACAGAACATAAATTTTTTTTACAACGCCTTTTTTTTTATTTGATAAGTATATTTTTGTTTCTATTTAAGAAAATAATACAAGAATAAGTTGAAATCAATCATAGATAAACTAACCCAAATTCATTCCTATTTTTTTCTTATTATGGCCCTAACCAACATGTAACAAATAAAGGGGCAATATTTCTATGTTGTGTTGGTTATAAGAATATAATGACAATTAAAATTTATAAATTGGACGAATATATTTGATATCAATAATAACATGTATCGAATGAACTATTTTTCTTTTTTATTTTATTAATTAATTTATTATATTCGTATTATATTATTATAAATTATGTATTATATTATTATAAATTATATGCTTCTAACTTATAATGTGTTGATTACAGTTACACTTAAAAATTCTAATGGTTAAGAAACGCACCGTTTCGAGACTTAACATCGCAGCCATTAATTATATACACACATACACAAACCCAAATCCCAATACATTATACATACAAATAGTAGCAATTGTACCTTGTAATTTACATATAGACTATAGTAAGTAGTAACTACCTTGAGTTCATTAAAAGAGGCAGCTTTAGGACAACCTTATGTTCGATGTTTGAAAGATTTGGTCTTAATTCTAACATCCTCACGACATCGGCTATACTCCGGCGCCGGATCCCGCGACCCGGTCGGAAGCACCGTGACAACATTGTCCGACTTCAGACACTCATCGAATACAACATTCGATTCGCATTCTACCGATCGACTCCGCAAAACTCTCCGCCCCCACAAACGGATCTCAATTCGGTGACCACAGACTCGACCGGCGAGAAGCCCGCCGACGTCATTTCATAAAGAACTCTAATGGCCTCGACACAAAACCCGTGTCGCACGTAATTCGCAAGCATCGCATTGCAACACGCAACGCTCCTCGTTTCTCTACCGGCTTCAAACACTCTCCTCGCATCGTCTACGTAGCCACAGTTACCGTACAAATTCACTAATGCACATTGCACAAACGTATTCGATTCGAGCCCTAGCTTTGTCGCGCTAGCGTGTATCTGACGACCGAATGTTATGTTCCTCGACCTCCCGCATGCCTTGAGAACCGTCGAGAACGTGTAGCCGTTTGTTCTAACTCCTTCCCTCGCCATCGCCTTAAAGACGCCGATCGCTCCGTCGTAGTCGTTGTCGAGGATGAAATTCACGATCGACGATGTCCACACGGCCGTGTTTCGATCGTCGCCGTGGTCAAAAACACTTTGAGCATTGTCAAAGCACTTGAGCTTCCCGTAGAAACTAATCAAGAAACTATTTAATACTACGCTTCTCGAATACCCCATTTTCGATATCCATCCGTGCAATTGGAAGCCGAATTCGACGTCGGGAGCATATAAACAAGCTTTGAGAACACAGACGAGTATTCCGGCGGCCGGAAAGTCATTCCGGCGATCGGCGAAGCTTTCGACGTTTAATTCGATCAGCATTCTTAGGAACAGATTAAGAGCTTCTCTGTGCTCTCCATTCTCGACACAGGCGGCGATCACGACCGCCCATGAGTTGAAATCTCTCAGAAACATTTGGTCGAACAGTTGGCGGGCACGATTAAAGCACCCGCAGGAGACGAACATCAACAGCATCCGGTTGAGCGCCGGCAAGTCCAACCGGAGGCCGCTCCTTCCGATGTGGTGGTGAAGCTCGACGGCTTTCACAGGGTCGCCTAATTCGGTGCACTCTTTGATGAGGGAAGTGTAGACGTCCATGGATATCGGCAACTTGAGGCTGTCGAACAAGCGCAGGACGTCGGAGGAGGTCGTGATTGGCTTCGGCAGCCGTCGATTGGGCGGCGCGTTGATCCTCGCCGGCTTCGGAGGTTTGTATTCGGGTTTATGGAGGGGGAAATTGATTCCAACTCTGGGGTTTGTTGCGCCATGGCTAAGGTATTTGTAGGAAATTTGGGGATTTGGCGCGGGGATCTCCATCACTGTACAACCTTTAATGCGTAATGAACAAGGAGCATCCATTTATCGACATGGATCAAAATGGGTCGGGTTTGAGGTGATCCAGACCCGCCAAGCCCAAATTATATTCCTTCAATGGGCTCCGAAACAATGTCACGTATTTGACCCAGTAAATTGGGCCTCAAAAACTTGTGCTGCCCATCATTTGTTTACAGTAAAAAAGAAATATTCAATTATCATTTAATTAGTGTTATTATTTAAATTTTGAAAATTTATGCAGGCATGAATAGTAATCATCGAATGGTTTGTGGTTAGTGCATTCCATGAGCTGTTCATTATCAACAATGTTGCTTATTATAGTTAGGCATGAGTTGTAAATATATAGAAATATTTGGTATCGAATATAACTAAACAAATATTTAAAATTGTAAACTACTCCATTATTTGCAAATAATTTGAATCAAATCAAGTTTAAGAAATAATACATTTAATAAATAACCAAAATTTCTGATTTTAATCAATTATATTTACAAACATTCCAAATTGAAACAAATTATAAGGGTAAACATATTTAACTGTATAAATATATTAAACAAATATTACTAATATTTAATGTATATATTATAACTAATAAAGAAAATTTTAAAAAATATAATAATATAAACAAATTCAATTTAATTCGATTAACCAAAAAAATTGTTAATAAACAAACAAATATCAAATATATAATAGTATTTGTATTCAAATATAAATTTCTCACAAAATTCAGTTTAATTAAGTTCCACTGAGCAATTCTTCCGACCCCTATCCCTAAAATAGTAAACTTTTTTAGTGTAATATTTTGGAAGAGAGAGAATATATTTGACATACAAAAAAAAAATATCATTGCGTAAGCAGAACCTAGCTAAATATTGACTTGGAACAAACTCAATTGTCAATGGCGTATTTATTTGCGTCACCATATTTTGAAATTCGAAAATGTAAACTAAAAAACACAGTAAATATTTAAATACTACATCTTTTAAATAAAATATAATTACTGAATACAACTACTTATTTAAAAACATCTGATTATATATCGATGACTATAATGAGAAGGACTGAATATTCCAAGATTCTTTCCTGGGGACAAAACCAAGAGATTCTCCAAAATATCCTTAGTTTGACTTACTATATTCCTCAACAGCAAAAATATCCTCACTCTCTACTATTCCCATCCCCTTCTCTTCCCCAACTGTCATGTCTTCTTCAGTCTGCCCACCGTTGGGATTCTCCGGCAGGTATTACCGCCAGGACAGCGGCAGCGGCTGTCTCCGGCAAACCAGTTTCTTCGGTGGGAAACCGGTGCTCAATCAGGGGGTAGGATATTCGGTAATTCTAGGATTCGGGGCATTCTTTGCTGTCTTCACTTCTCTCTTGGTAAGTAAGTAAGTTTGATGAATGATGATGCTGTGTTTACTAATTTTCTATGTATAACTACAAACTTAATGGATTAGGTGTGGCTGGAGAAGAGATATGTCGGCTCCCGGCACACGTCCGAATGGTTCAATACAGCAGGTAGGAATGTTAAGACAGGCCTCATCGCCAGTGTCATCGTATCCCAGGTAACTTTCTAAGTATCCATCTATATATATCTACGCTAAAGATTAAAGGGACATAATTTATGTGATTCGAAACAAATATGTAGTTTGAAATAAATCTCTACGTCACTATCAGAAGGAGATTCCAAATAAAATAGGTAGCCTAAGAGATTCCGAATAGCGAAACAAATTGACTAACATACATTTCAATTGTCTCCTATACGAGAGACTGCTACAAATTAATCATCAACGCAATACTCACTAAAATAACTGAGAACACCGCAACAAGAATAAACAAAATCCACCAAACAAATCGTTCAACGGCCTTCAATGTTTCTTTTTTTTTTTTTTCTTTTATAAACCTTCATTGAACTTTAGATTTAATCTTTGGACTGGACTTGGCTCAATTTCAAGCTACAAAACAGCACGTCTCTATGTATATATAGACAGACTAGGATGAGGATCGTTATCTATTTTTGGTGTAGTGGACATGGGCTGCTACGATCTTACAGAGCTCGAATGTAGCATGGGAATATGGGATCAGCGGCCCTTTCTGGTACGCCAGTGGGGCGACCATTCAGGCATGTCCTAACATCAATTGCTATATATATTCGATTCAATTTGACTTGACTAGCTAGTTTGGATGGTGACATCCGTGTAATTAAATAGGTGCTCTTATTTGGTGTAATGGCAATTGAGATCAAAAGAAAGGCTCCTCATGCTCATACTGTGTGTGAGATTGTCAAAGCAAGGTTAGTTCATCTACTAACTTAACTAACTCACATTTCAGATGTTTTCAAGGTCTTTTATCGTTTTTCTCCTAACTACAGATGGGGAACTGCTGCACATGTTGTCTTTCTAACATTCTGTTTCCTCACAAATATTATTGTCACCGCAATGCTTCTTCTCGGAGGATCAGCTGTGGTGAATGCCCTCACCGGGGTGAATATCTATGCCGCGAGTTTCCTCATTCCTCTCGGCGTCATAGTGTACACACTCGCCGGAGGGCTAAAAGCCACATTCCTCGCAAGTTACATTCACTCTGTAATAGGTTGGACAACAACGCAACGGGGTTTCTTACAATCTAAGTCGATGAAAGACAGAAAAAAATCTTGCTGACTTTCCACCATGTTTCCTTTCTTGTTTCTCTAAATTGCAGTGCACATAGTGCTCCTCATATTCACATATCTAGTCTACGTTGCTAGCAGCGAACTAGGCAGCCCCAGTGTCGTGTACAATCGATTACTCAAGGTCGAAAGTAGCAAAAGAATCTGTACAGAACCAGTTTCTCATCCCGGGCAATCCTGTGGTCCAGTTAATGGGAACTACCAAGGGTCTTACATTACAATGCTGAGTTCCGGAGGTTTGGTCTTCGGCATTATCAACATTGTTGGAAATTTCGGGACAGTGTTCGTAGACAATGTATGTGTCTGAATATAAAGCTCTCCACTTCTTGTTAGCTTGTCAAAATACTAACATAACAATAACTACAGGGATATTGGGTAAGTGCTATTGCAGCAAGGCCATCATCAACACATAAAGGCTACCTATTGGGAGGACTGGTGTGGTTTGCCGTGCCATTCTCTTTGGCAACGTCGCTCGGTCTAGGAGCACTAGCGCTCGATCTACCAATAACTGCAGGCGAGGCAAGCCATGGCCTCGTCCCACCTGCAACAGCAATTGCTTTGATGGGACGAGGAGGCTCAGTTCTCCTGCTCACCATGCTTTTCATGTAATACTTAATTTACCTACAAGAAAATAACATGGCCTAACTACTTTCATTTCCATCGTTTTTTTTTTTCCTACCAGTGCTTTAACTGATGGTTTATTGATGGTGTTCAGGGCTGTGACATCGGCTGGTTCTTCTGAGTTAATAGCCGTGTCTTCATTGTGCACATATGACATCTACCGGACATACATCAATCCAGAAGCAAATGGAAAACAGATACTAAGAGTGTCGAGGACTATTGTTCTAGTGTTTGGATGCTTAATGGGAATTCTAGCGGTGATATTGAACAAAGCTAATGTTTCTCTGGGTTGGATGTATTTGGCAATGGGAGTGTTTATTGGATCCGCTGTTGTTCCTATAGCTTTTTTGCTTCTATGGAGAAAAGCTAATGCGATGGGTGCAATACTCGGTACGATTACAGGATGTGTGCTAGGGGTTATATCATGGTTGACAGTGACTAAAGTGGAGTATGGAAGGGTGAACCTCGACACAACTGGAAGAAATGCACCTATGCTCACAGGCAACCTAGTTTCTATACTAGTTGGTGGTGGTATTCATGCTTTGTGTAGTTTTATGTGGCCACAAAACTATGACTGGGAGACGACTAAACAGATCACTGTGGTTGAGAAGGAGAAGAGCGAGGTATCTCTCGATGAGCTAAAAGAGGAAAAACTAATTAGAGCAAAGAGATGGATTGTCAAATGGGGTGTTGGATTCACTCTAGTCATAGCTGTCTTGTGGCCTATTCTTACACTACCAGCGGGTGAACCTAGCTTACATATAATATATATATATATATGTATAGACTGTATCTAATGAATTTTTTCAACTGTGTAGGGCAATTCAACAAGGGATACTTCACATTTTGGTCAGTTATAGCTATAGCTTGGGGAACAATTGCCTCAGCAGTGATCATTGCTTTACCACTAATCGAAAGCTGGGAAACAATTCAGAATGTCTTACTCGGCATGTTCACAAATGACAGATTAATGGATAAAATTGAAGAGATGAACACAAAGCTGCAAACTATCATATTATTAATGCCAGACGCAGAAAGAGCTTACTTACTTGAGAAGGAGAAGGCCAAGAAGAATGAATCATCAGAGATTGAAGTTCAGATGCCATACGAATAAGACCACAGTTTGTTGCATTGTAGTTGAACCACAAACCGATACACTGATGTGTGGCATTGTGAAATTGACCTGTATCTGAAAGAGTGAAGAAGATTAAAGATATGCAATGAATGAAAATATAACAAAGAAAGAACAGATGAAAATTTACACAGGAAATTATCACAAATTTAACTTTATTGTAGAAATCAAATCAACAAACTCAAGAAATAAACAATAGATTATGTAAAATACTTGCAGAAGTTCTGTACATATCATATCTAACTTTAAAAATCAATGTTTAACCATTTGGAGTAATACATGCAAGTACTTGGGGAGAGAACCCCATCTGGTGTACACAAACGAATCCGGGGACAAGAAACACAAGGGATCAAAGCAAATGCAGCCATCTTTGGACCTTTCACAGACCCGGCACCACTTCCAATTCTATAACAAGTTTTACCAATGGGAATTGAGTGATAATCTCCCAACCCTGTGCTCTTGACCTCTATGATATCATTGTCTAAAACCATCAAATTCAGTATCTCATCAACTTCGCTGCTAGAAATCTCAGATTCCAGTGCTGGATGATTCTTCAGGTCAGTGTGGACTTTCTCTAGAGTGGCAACCTCCTGATCACGCAAGTACAAGAAGCACAGCTGTTTAAGTTTCTCATTGACTTTCCGCCCAACTCCGCTGATTTCCTTAGAAGGTTCAAACTCAACAGCCATATAGTGTTTCTTTCGTTTATTTTGAATGTTGACTACCTCTTTAATCAATTTCTTCGTCATCAATGACTTGAGAAATTTGTTAACAACAGGGTCAGGAAGTTTTGTCTCTTGTTTGATGTCTCTTGCCCATATCCCAAGATCCTTCTTAGTCTTGATCAAATACAGGATTGTTCGCTCAGCTTCTACCAGACCTTGTGGTTCAGTTTCAGGTCTTTTCCGCTTCAAGGCGGAGGAGCTTGTGTTTTGGCAACTCATTCCTGTCTGAAATTATTATTATTATTGTTAAGAGGATTTATTATGAGAAAAGAAAAAAGGTTCATCGTCAGAAGCCAAGTGAAGGAGAAAGAGGCATCCTATTTCTACAAAATCCATAAGAAAACTAATACACTACAATACCCGAGAGCATTCCAATTCATATAATTATTCTACAAAAACCACCAGAATATGAAAGGTTACGATATAATATCACCAAAACTCAATGTTGAGTTGCAATTGTTGCATCCACAATCCATTCAAATGGCATCAAGACTTCTTCAATTTTATATCAAAGTTGGAATCTAGTCTCAATAGTACTCAGTTAACAAAGGTCTTTTAAGAAATGCGAACTAACCAATGACAGGTATTGAATGCATCAGAAGAAGCCATTAAATCAATTTTCAATCATACGGTAATAAATATGTTTTTGATTCCATTAATTTTAGGTAATAATTTACTAACCAAACTAACTTGATTTTAGCACCAAGCATGTTTTTCTTGGTTACAGGTATACATTGGGTAGATGTGCACATTATAAACATTAGATCCATTCAATTTGCAAGATAAGTCAAAAAAGGAAAATGTTGAAACAGGAACCAGAACAGCCAACTCACATGTTAAAAAACCTTTTTAAAATTCTCAATACTTCTCGTACATTATATTTCAAATATCGATAACAGTGATACATAACGTCCACCCAAAATAGTTTTGAAAACAATTGCATCATAAAGTTCAAAGTTTTTTTTCTTTCCAAACACACAAAATTCCACATTAATTCATAAAATTTAAGCAGCATAATCCTCAAATTTTATTTACCATCCCCATACCAATAATTTGATTTAAATTATTTAGATGCCATATACCCCCCCCCCCACCCCACCCCACCCCCGGCCGCCTTCTCAAATCTGCAAATAATTAAAAGGTGCTTCTATAAAAAAAAAAAAAAATTGGCGTAACTTGGAATGATAACGGCTCCATGTAACTCGAAAGTCAAAACAACAAGAAGCACATCAAGGGTAGCCTAACACATACAGCAAATAGTTAGAAACAAGACAGTTTTGCCAAATCAGCAACAGGATATCTTTCAACTTGAAATTTAAATAGAAGCAAAGACATCTATATCGCGCATAAATCAGTGTAACTACGCAATATTAATTGGAATTTAAATAATACATAAACAGACACTCGAGGAAACTCAAAATTAATATGAATAGAATTTACATAACAACAAACACTTAGAATTTCCTGGGAATTCAAATTGAAATAGTATGACACCATATACAAACAATCCGCCATACCATGATATATATTGTAAACGAAATAACAAGTTACGTAACAGAAAACACATTCAAAATGAGTGCAATTATTGAACTTACAAAGCCTCCGACGAAGCCAAAGAAGAAGACGAAGGCGGCAGACGGCGGTGCAGCGGTTGGAGACGAAGCAGAAGGAACAGAGTGGATCGAGGCCGAGAGACGGGAGAAGAGGGGGGAATGTAATTGGATTTGGACCCGCGGGCCGACCCATTTGTTAACGGGCTGAAATTTTAACCCCAACCCAACCCAATAAAATAAAATAACATTTAAATATTTTAAGTAAACCATATACTTATAAATAATTATGGTAAATTAATTGATGAAATATATTTAAAAAAATAAATTATGAAGAATGGTAAGGTATTTATTTACTTGTAAATTGACAAATCCTAAAAAAACGAACATGAATCACAATCACACGTGAAGTCGTTGTGATCAAGGTATGATCATGTCCGAATATTAGCCCCAATATCGGGAAGTTCAGAACTCACCCAAAACTTTATCCATCTCTTCTTCTCAGCATGCTTCATACACGGCTGCAATATCAGCCCCACCACCACCGCCCCTAAGCTCACCAGCGCCACCTTCGCCGACGACAGCGCCAACACCGCACACATCAGCACCGTCGGCGGCACACACATCGCCGCCACCCCTGCCGTCCCCATCGGAATCTTATACGGCCGCGCCGCCGCCGGCGCAATCACCCTCAGCCGCACAAACGCTACGAATTCGAGCATCATCCCGAAACAATACAAGAAGTTCTCGGCGGCGACGATCTCGTTGAAGCTCAGCCACGACAGGAGCACGACGCCGGAGGCGGAGAACAGAATCCCAACGAGCGGCGTCCCGTGCCGCGACCGTTTCGCGAAAACCTTCGGCAGCATCCCGCGCTCCGCCATCCCGAGCAGCTGGAACGAGTCGCTGCTCATCTCCGCCATGAACAGCCCCAAGTTCGACATCGCCGCCGCCGCCTGGACCCACCAGCCGAGCCACGCGCCGCCGATGATCTTCGCCACGTTGGAGAAGTACCCGTCCTCCCACGCCGCGCGATTCAGGGGGATCGCGCCAATCCCGAACAACAACGGGAGAAAATACCCGAGCACGACGAGGATCATCGCCGAAAACAGCGCCTTCGGCAGCGTTTTCTTCGGGTTTTCGACTTCTCCGGCGAGAGTACTAATCGAATCCCAATAGTTCAAGTTCCAGAACAGAGTGTTGAGGTACAAACTCCAGTCGACGTTACGAACATCCGCCGCCAGCCATCGTTTCGGCCGGAGCTTCGGGATCGAAACGAACCCCATCGCGACGAACGGAAGAAACGAGAAGATCCCGAGCGCCACCGCAACCCATCCGACAATCGTCATGCCTCTGTAGTTCATGTAAGTAAGAACAACCGTCAGTGCCAACACTGCGACGACTCTAGGCCATCCTCCGGCCAATGCCGGGATATCCGATTTCAAATAGTCGAGGAAAAGCACCGGATAAAGGGCGTTGTCGATGACGCCACTAAGCCATTTCAACCACCCTTGCTGAAAGCCACAAAACGGCCCCAAAGCCGACGACACCCAAACAACATAGCCACCGTTTTCAGGGAACATCGTCCCCAACTCTGCGGTTATCAGAGCTTCCGGAATGCTCCAGAAGAACGGGAAGACGAGAATCCCGACCAGCGTGAGCAGAGGACCGGCTGCGCCGACGCTGTCTTCGATCCCAAACGGTCCTCCCGAAACCTCATAGAATATGAGGAAAACGAGAGGGAGGATCGATATTTTCTTACCATGAGTTAATCTAGAAGAAGGAACTTCTGTGTTAGTACCTCCATTGTTGTTGTTGTTGTTTTCGTCGCTGCCGGCGATGTTTACTGCAACCGCCATGGATGTTTCGACATTGTGTGATGATGCATTAAGCTGTTTCTGCAATCACAAGCTCAGATTCAAGCAATCTTCCAATAAATTTAGGCAATCCAAATCAGGATCATCTTGCCAATGTATATTACAGTTTATGAGAATTTAAACTCGATCAATCAACGACAGGATCATCAATTTATTGAGCAGCCAATGGAAGGTTTAGAGCAACAAAGACATGTATGAAATTTGGAAACAGATTAAGAAGAGGACAGTGGACAATACTGGACATACTAAACTAAGCAGAAAAAAAGGTGAGAGACAACTGCAACAGTGAAAGCTTCGAATAATCATTATCGCATAAAGGAGACACTGCAGAAAGCTTTACTTTCGAATATTAATAGTTTAATCACAGCGTATCAATGCAGATTCAACTCACTTTGAACAAAAAGTAGTACTCGTTTCATAAATCAACTGGATAATAACTTTTATCTACGAACCGTCCCCACAAATAAATAATTTTGGCGGAGTGGACTTGCAGACTTCCATTTATTCATTATTCATTATTCATCCACCATATCAACACCACATCTTTACCATATTTGACCTTCTAATTTTCGTTTTTGTTTTTTTAATAAAATAATAATAATAACAATAAAAGTAGAAATTGATGCATCAGAAAACTGAATCCCAAACAATATGGCGGTTTTTAAGCATACTTGTAGTGCGTGTACTCTTACCTGGTCTTGTAGATTTCGACAGATCTGACTTTCTCTATCAGAAGCTTCTGCTGATTGAACTGTTCCATCGCCGGCGGGAACCTCTCCGCAGACGTGTAGCTGATGCTCTGAACCGCGGCTATCGGACGCCATTAACAGAGTGCTCGAAAATAAATACTTTGTGAACGAGTGCAGCAGCAGGAGTCAGGATTAACACTAATCCATGGAATTTACATCTGTCGGCGGAAGTCAGGTAGTAGAAGAATGCAGATGAACAGGAGGAAGAAGACGGAGGTGGGGCGCGGATGTAATTTTCAAAAGATTTGGGCAGCCGGACCAAATTTGGCTGCATTACTTTACGCTACATATATATAGATACATTAGATGCCCTTAAAAGTAATTTCACTCTCCGAATAGAAAATTGCCATCATAGTAGCGATACTTTGACCTAAATAAATGAATTATACATATATATATATATATATATTGCAATTTGAGTAACAAAATGGATCATTACATGAATTTATAATTTATCCAATTAAGTAAGTTTATTTAAATTTTCTGTAACCATTCCGTAAAATAATTACAATTATAGGATACTAATTAATTAATTTTGGCACGTAAAATTAACCATGCAACTATTTATAATATATCATTATGTATAGATTAGATGGATTGCGTTTGTTTATTTTTATTTATTTGTAATCGAGTTATATATTTTTAATATATATCAATATAATTTTGTTTAGATAGTTACTTTATTCATTCCTATGTTATAGCAAATTTATTGTTAATATATATATATATATTGTTTGGATTAATTAGTTTATTCGTTCCTATTTTTTGTAATTTTATTACTAATATATCACTGAAAAATAGTCCTAAAATTATGTAGTATATATTCCCTTCGTCTCAAATAAGGTGTAACATTTGTTTTTGGCATCGGTTTTTAGGTGGGTAGTATCAAATAAGTGTGGGGTTAATTATTTCTTATTTTGGAAATGTTGTATGGTGTTTGAGACATACCAAAAAAGAAATGTTGCAGGGTTTTTGGGACGGAGAAAGTATTGTTTATTCGTGTTGAAGGCTTGTTTTGTGTCTCTAGTTGATTAATCGTGCAATTAATCATTTTTGTTAGATATAAATACTTTTAGGTAGAGTATAACCAGCAAGTATTACAACAATAAACAATGATGTTAGGATTAACTTTTATGTATATATATAAAATACCCCAAATTTAGTTAAAGTATAATTAATAAGTAATTAAAAAAATATATTAATAAAAATAATTATTATACAATAAAAATAATTACATATTAAGATAATTAAATAATTTCATTAAGATTACAAAATTATAAATTACGAAATTTAAAATATGATTAATATATATAATTATATTTTTTTTAAAAAAAAATGATACTCCCTCCGTCCCATAACTAAGTATCTATTTACTTTTTGTGTGTTGATCTTTGGATATTAATTATTATATCAAAACGTACTACAAATTAAGGAAAAATTTCAAAAATATTTCTATTAGTGTCTTATAATACTAATATAATGACATTTGTATAAAAAAAATTATACAAATATAAAGATATTTTTAACGTTAAGTACAATGACGCATAAGGTAAATAGATACCTTGATATGGGACGAAGGGAGAGTATATTATATGATATATACAGAAATAGAAAATATAAACAATTTATATGGAAAGTAAAAAATAGTATATATATAGAGTAACAAACTATACAATAATCTGACAGAAAGAAAATGGATAATTTATAGTCGTCCCAACATAGTTGACATATTTAATTAGAGACACAATATCTAAGAAAAACGATGATTGATTAATAATAATGAGTTATGATATTATTTTATTATTTTTATATAATTAATAATATTAATACCTTTAAAATAAATTTAATATACCTGATTAAAAAAATAAAATAGGTTTTAAAATAATTTAAAATTTATATTGCAATAAAAAAAAATATGTGCAATACGGATATAGTTTTATAGAGAATAATTTTTTCTATAATACAAGTAATAAAAAAATATTTTTATTAATAATAATTAATGTAAATTAATTTTATAAAATATGTTGAGTTTTAAATATAGATAAAAATACTTATTTATATGAGGAGAAAGATAAAAATAAAATACTTTTAAAAGAAATTAATGATTATGATATTATATGTTATTTAGTTAATTAAATAGATTTACATTTATTAAGTATAAATTTTAATCTAATAAATGTTACCAAAAATATAAATAGGTCAGTATTGTTTATAAAACACAATCTAAATGTAATATTTTTTTTTTAAAAAAAAAAAAACAAATAAATAATAAAATACAAGAAATATTAAGAAAATGAAAAATAGCGTAAACAAATCTATATATTCCTTCAGTCCCATTGAAAGATTATCATTTTCGATTTTTGTCCATCTCAAAATAAGATTATCATATTGTACAACCTACCTAACATAATCAATACCATTTCCAACTTACATTATATTACATAAATGTCATTACTTTTATATTATACAAATATTATTACTTTTATATTACACAATACTAATAAAAGTATTTTTATTTTTTATTAAAAATTATTATAATAGTAATATTAAAAAATTTACTCGTATAAAAATAACAAAAATCTTGCACAGGGGAGGGAATACATAATTTTGCCCAGGGTGGACTGTTAGAAAAACAATTTTTATGTCCCGGAATCAAAGTAAAACACCTTTTCCATGATACTCTATGGATTTGTTTCATTTTGATCCAAATAAAAAACAATACTATTATATATCCTAATTAAAAAGATATATTATTTTAACTAAGAGCATCTATTATAATTATTATTTTTATTTTTATTTTTTTTATATTTCATATTCACATTATTTTCATCTCATCCTTTAATTATTATTTTTTTTTTATCACCAGTTAATAATAAATCATTTTTAATTTATTATTTTACTATTTTATAGTATCACAATAATTTATTTATTTTTATATATTTTGTTATATAATAATATAGTAATAATTTATTTATATTTATATATTTTTATTATCCAATAATACTTTTATATAATATCATAATTTACCTTTAAATGTTAATCTATATAAATTTAATAATTTAAAGAATTTAAATTACTATTTTAAAAATTGAATATAGAAAGTTACAACATTAAAAATAAATTTAAATATGATGAATAAAACGTAATAATTTATTAATATAAATATATTTATAGATATGTTTTGTTGAATTTAGAATTTAAAATTTTAAGATTTTTTTTAAAATTTGAATAATATTTATTTATTTATTTTTTGTTAAAAGTAATCTAATATAATAAATTTACCATAACTGTATTTTTTATTATAAGGAATAACTATACGTGCTGGGAAGTAAAATTCTTTCAATTATTGTTATATTATTATTTTAAATGGTGATGATGCGACAAAGGATAAGTGAGAGATAATTTACAAAGACATCCAAAATTGAAGGTGAAGTTAAATGCACAATATCCAAGAAATAAAATTAAGGGTTGGTTTGCTTTGCTTTGGATTTTTTGGGATTTGAAAAGTCAAATTTTTGGTTTGTAATAATTATATAAGGTGATTTAAATAAATATTAATATAATATTTTTAATATAAAATTAATATGTATTATAATGAAAAATAAAAAATAATAGTGTAATTTGATATTACGATGTAAATTTTTTTTTTTTAATAAATTATAGAAGTTTGCCAAAATCTCATAATTAAAACGAAACCTAAATATTTTAATACCAGCTTAGCTTCAACGATGCAATTGAAGACATGGATCTGAAATATTAATAACAAATTTAACAGCAAATCATTGAAGATATAGTCCAATATTATTATTTATTTTATTATAATCGTAACGAAAATGGTAACTATGCTGATTGATTTGTCTCGTACATATAAAATAAAAAATGAATACATATTTTCATTTAATATATATGTATTGTGTGTCAATATTTTATGAACATATTGTAGGGGACCATTTCATGTATTGTTAATTAATCTTTGATCATATTCCCTTTAAATCCCAAATTAAAGTCTTCTCCCAAGCTTTCCAAACCTCCATCAATGGGAGAAAACAGAAACCCTAATTCTACACAGGTCAACGAATTTTCTTCACCACCAATCCGCGGCCAGAAGCTCTCCCTCCTCCCCTTCGTCTTCCTCATCTTCTACGGCGTCTCCGGCGGCCCTTTTGGCGTCGAAGACGCCGTCGGCGCCGCCGGACCGCTCCTCGCCATGGCTGGGTTTCTCGTATTTCCATTCATATGGAGCATCCCGGAGGCCTTGGTCACGGCGGAGATGGCCACCATGTTCCCGGAAAACGGCGGCTACGTCGTCTGGGCGACGGCGGCGTTCGGACCCTTCTGGGGGTTCCAGCTCGGCTGGGCCAAGTGGCTCGCCGGAGTTATCGACAATGCACTCTACCCTGTACTGTTTCTCGACTATCTGAAGTCGACAATCCCCGCCGTCGGCGGCGGCCCGCCGCGAGCCGCGGCGGTGCTGGCCCTGACGATAACGGCTACTTATTTGAACTACAGAGGGCTTTCGATCGTCGGATGGATCGCGGTGGCGCTCGGGGCATTTACCGTCCTCCCCTTCGTCGCAATGTGGTTCATTTCGATGCCGAAGCTGCGGCCGCGGCGGTGGTTCGTCGTGGACGCCGGAAATGTCAATTGGAGCTTGTATATGAATACTCTGTTTTGGAATCTTAACTATTGGGACGGGGCGAGTACGGTCGCCGGAGAGATCGAGAACCCCCGGAGGACATTTCCGAAGGCGTTGTTCTACGCGGTGATCCTCGTCGTTGTTGCGTACTTCTTCCCGATCCTGAGCGGGACGGGAGCGATCCCGTTCCAACAGGAGCGGTGGTCGGACGGGTACTTCGCCGAAGTGGCGGAGGTGATCGGCGGCCCGTGGCTGAGATGGTGGGTGCAGGCGGCGGCAGCCGCTTCGAACATGGGGATGTTCTTGGCTGAAATGGGCGGCGACTCTTTCCAGCTGCTCGGGATGGCTGAGCGGGGGATGCTGCCGGAGTTCTTCGCGAGAAGATCTCAGTACGGGACGCCACTCGCCGGAATCCTATTCTCGGCCACCGGAGTGGTCCTTCTGTCGTGGCTGAGCTTCGCCGAGATAGTAGCGGCGGCCAACTTTCTGTACAGCTTGGGGATGATACTCGAATTCGCGGCATTCGTGCGCCTTCGAGTTATAGCACCGTTTGCAACTCGACCGTACCGAATACCGGTGGGGACAGTCGGCGCGGCGCTTATGTGTATCCCGCCAACTCTGTTTATCTGCGTCGTTCTGGCTTTGTCGTCGATCAAAGTTGCGACGGTTGGCCTAGTCGTGATTTTACTCGGGCTGATACTACGACCGTGCATCAAGCTCGTTGAAAGGAAACGATGGGTTAAGTTCTCGGCGAGTTCGGGGCTTCCCGACATTCGTAGCGTCACTCATGAGAGCGAAACTTTAATCGACTGATGTCCAGCCGGGATCGAACAAGTTATTTCTACAAAAGACTTTCGACAAATCTGAGAATCATTAGTAGATAGCTCTTTGAAATGAAATGTCTGAAAGATTACCATTCAAGAAACAAATATCTTATGTCCTTTTCGATCTACCACAGTTGCTACAAAACTTAAGCAAAATCTATATGTTACCTGTGAATTATTCTCAAGTGAAAGATCAATAACACCGTCGAAACTGACCTCGGACAATCTGCCTCAATCCCCATCCTCATCGAACGCACATCGGCTAGAAGAAGATGATCATATGCGGCGTCTCTTTGGGAGACGGCACCCATTGTGTGGTTTACGGGTCGTGTCTTCAATGTAAATGACAGGATTCACATTCGGCTGTGAGTTTGAGTAGCCATCTTTAAAGCTGAGAATCGCATCCTTCTTCTTCCTGAAAAATGTCAATCCGTTCACTTTCACGACGACTGATTTTGTCCTCATTTGTCTTACTTTACGGCCTATCTCTTCCGCAGCTGCATCCCCATAGTATCGGGTGAGTTTGCCTCCTTTTCCAGCCAATTTCCCAGCAGAGGTTCCGATCTTTTTATTTCCTTTAGAATCTGTCAAGGTGACAAAGGCATTGTTGCGCATCAGCTTTATGTGGACAACATCAGCATTTGATTCGACTAGAGGCTGATGAAGTGGTCGAGGAAGATCATTCATATCGATCCTTCTGTCCTGCAATAAGCCCTGGATGTAGTCCATAGAGCCAGATGCCGTTCCTGCCCTATCCACCCCATCTGCAGCCTCAGGTTGCTTTCCATATTGTATGAAACTGCTAAAATACCGGGAGTACGGTAAAGTGGCATTCTCTGTAGCTCCTCCCAAACCTAGTTTCATGCCTGTATTCTTCAAAACTGGATTCACAATAATATTCGATAATGAATTTGTTAACTGAAGCTGCAAACAATGTTTTGAAAAGGAGCAATTAAGAATGCAAAATGTCACATTTAGCTCGAAACCAAGCATAAAAACTGCTGATTCATTCATAATCATTCCCAAATTTGAATTTCTAGGTGAAGCTGCAAAAATTGATATGGAAAAGTACAATTAAGCACACAAAATGGCACATAGTAGCCTGAAAGATAGATTCCACATATTACGCTACAAGTTTCAAAGTTGCAAAGCAATGCTCATAAACTGTAACTATCCTGAGCTATGATCAGATATAATTGAAGATAATTGGCAAGAAACCTCTTTTATACAAACATGAGAATCATCGTAGTAACTGCAGCACTCGGTTATTATATAAAGTTAACCTTCACTCAATGAACTAATCCCTGAATTCTCTCTCAACAGATCCGCGACTCAAATACGTTCTCGCTGTAAATGTACAACGAACTACCATCTATCTACTCACTTCTTGTTCATTTGAACTACTCTATATGTTCTTCAGATAATACGAATCAGAGACCAACGACAAGGCTTACACAAGTGAAATAATTACAATCTCCATACATATCGATCGCAGCATTTCACCACATACGGCAAAATTAGAAACGATGACAAAATACTAGCAGCGGACAAAGTAAACTTTGCAGATCAATAGAAGAATAAATAGTACAAATGATTGAAAAAACGGAATACCGTAAACCAACCTGAACAGATATTTGCATTTCGCGGAATTTGAGATAACCCATGGATAGGTCGAGAGGATGAAGGTCCATGGAGCCGAGAAGCTTGCATATTGACCCCCGCTCGAACAGCCGCTCCCAAAAGAGATCTTTGGAGCATCATTCCAGGGAATTTTCACAGATTCCAGTTGCAGTAGAGAGCTCCGGAAGAGAAAACGCTTCTAGGGTTCTCAGATTTTGGGAATTTGCTAATTGCAGAGACTCCACCGTATAATCAATATTTTCCGCAAAAATAAATTATTTATTTATTTATTTATTTTAATTATTGGCCAGTCCCGCCATACAGCTCACTGATTGGTTGAACTTATCTTGGCGTATGTAAGGTGCACGTAGACGATAATAACCCTAACATGAACTAGCCATTTGAGGGGATTTCGAAGCCATCGCTCCTCTTCATGGCGGCCATTAAAACCCAATTCCCGTTGTTTGCGCCGCCGCCGCTCCGGCCGGAAACTCACCGCCCCATAACTGAAATCCGCTTCTCGCGGTGGAACAACGCTAACGCCAGGAAATTCGTCGTCCCCAAGCGCCTTCAGAAAGAGTACGAGGACCAAATCCGCACGGAGAAGCGCTACGATTCCGCCCTATCCATCGCGCACAATTACAACCCCGCTCCACCCAATCCGACCACATTCAAATCCACCGGAACTCCTTCTGCGCCTTCCGCCCCCTCCATCCCCGGAAAATCGTCCAAGTACTCGAAACCCCCTGAGCCCGAAAAAACGCACCCGGCGTTCGAGCCGCTCATGAAGCCCCAAAAATTACCCGTGGATGAAGATAGGAGCCCAATTTCTTCGTCGCCTAATTTTAGAATAGATGAAAATGGCGTTTCGTACGAAATGGCGGACGCACCGTTTTTGTATCAGTATAGTTACACGGAGACACCTAAGGTTAAGCCCGTGAAGTTGCGGGAACCACTGGTGTCTCCATTTGGACCTACAACAATGGCGAAGCCGTGGCTCGGACGGAAACCGTTCCCTCCCAGCAAGAAGAAGCTGCCGGAATTCGATTCATTTCAGCTGCCACCGCCGCATAAAAAGGGTGTGAAACCGGTGCAGGCGCCGGGGCCATTCTTACCTGGCTCGGGGCCCAAGTATGTGAGGTCCAGGGAGGAAATCCTTGGAGCGCCATTGAGTAAGGAGGAGATCGAGGAACTGATTAATGGGGTTAAGAAATCCAGCCGCCAATTGAACATAGGTATACTGATGTTTTAGATTGGATTATGGTAGTTTTTTTGGTCTTAGATTTGTAATTGCTTGTTGTTTGAGGTTTTATGTTTTCGATGATGTGCTTCCTGCTATGTTAGTTGATTGTTATTGGGAAGCTTTCAAGGATAATGTAGTTGTAAGAAGATAAGAAATCTTGGGAGCTTAAGAGATCATTTTTTTAGTTGATTGGTTTTCTGAAAGATTTTAAGGATAATGTAGTTGTAAGAAGATAAGAGTCTCGATAGCTTAAGAGAGATCAGTTTTGCTTTTGGAAATTATTATTTGATCTGGTAATTTGAATAGTTGTTTGAGTACTCAACTGCTTAATTAAACTTTAATGACAATGACCGTGTGGATTATCGACAAAATGAAGGGCTTGCCTTCTTAGTTGCTATGGAAGTTCATAAGTTTGTTACACTTGTGGTAATTTGAGAAAATTCTGTTCCGTTGCATCTAAATTTTGGAGCAATTTTGTGATGAAACATCTAAGTATATATATAGTTGATTGAGATTAGTGATGCTGGGACTTAAAATCAAACTGAGCTTTCTGACTATTCTATTTAGTTTTACCTATTAAGTCTGATTATTCAATTTGAATGGTAAATGTTGCTCTTTGTTATAAGAGGTTGCCACTTGGCGGAGAACAACTTAATTCTATGTGTTAATTTGACCATGTATTCTGAATTTTTTTCTCATGATTCCACCGTTACTTTCAGGAAGAGATGGCCTAACGCATAACATGTTGGACAATATTCATGATCTCTGGAAGCGGCGGAGGGTGTGCAAGATAAAGTGCAAAGGAGTATGCACAGTAGACATGAATAATGTGTGCCAACAATTGGAGGTTAGTATGTCTACTTGCTCTTCTTTAAGGAGTATTTGATATCCTTTTGTTTTTGTTGGGTTTTCTTGGAAAAGCAGTTAAAACCTTAGTGAGCAGATACTTATGCATATTCAGATTGATTATATGAACTCAATTTTGACATTTGCATGTTGAGCTAGATTTCTGTCAATTTGTTAACTAGGAAAGTACTTTCTTATAGTCTGGCTTTGAAATTTCTTATTTTGCTAAAGTTCTGAGTATTTGCCATGAAAAACCATGGAAAATTTTTAAAATTAGTATGAAAAGATGTCTTGAGTACTAATTGATTTTGTTCGCACATACCAGCAGTTTTGACGAAATATTTTACAAAAATATGGAACAGGAAAGAAGTGGAGGGAAGATAATATTCAATAGAGGTGGTGTCATATACCTGTTTCGGGGAAGAAACTATAACTACAAAAATAGGCCTCGCTTTCCTCTCATGTTATGGAAACCTATCTCGCCAGTATATCCGAGGTTGATCAAAAAGGTCCCAGAAGGTTTGACTCTAGAAGAAGTGACGGAGATGCGAAAAAAGGCGCGAGACCTGAAACCAATATGCAAGCTTGGTATGTTGGCAATTTCCATGATATGGATAAGGGTACTTATTTATATCAAAACTTTCTGATATATGCATCGGTTCCTGCAGGCAAAAATGGTGTTTATTGTGATCTTGTTAAACATGTAAGGGAGGCATTTGAAGCCTGTGAATTAGTGAGAATCAATTGCCAAGGATTGCATACAAGTGACTACAAAAAAATCGGTGCAAAATTAAAGGTATGGAATCGAAGATACATTCACATGATCTTATCAAATCTGTAGAGGAATCTGATATTCCTAATTCTTCACTGCAGGATCTTGTCCCTTGTGTATTGTTGTCGTTTGAACTTGAGCACATACTCGTATGGAGGGGACGAGACTGGAAGTCCTCTGTAATGGAACCAAATGAGAGTTCCAATGGCTCGGTGGAAGCTGTTGTTGATGATAAGGAGCTAGTACTATCATCTCCATTACCAAATTCTCAAAGCTTGCCAATGGTGGAGCCAAATTGTGTCGATCAAGAAACAAACTCATCTTCTAATGGATGCTGTACTGAGGAATCTCCGGGAAGAAATGAATTGATTGAACTTGGGGCAGATGATTTGTCTGAAGCTGATGATGCAGACGGCAATAGCTTTGATGAATCTCCTGTTTTCCCTGACTCCAGCCTTAATCTTGAAGCTCATGTGTCATCCATGGAGGAGTTGCCTAATGGAGTGAATGACGAACAACAAATGAAGATCCCGGCGCAGGAAATTCTGCTTCTCAGAAACCAAGCCATAGAATCTGGAATGGCACTCGCCCTGGACAATACTCTTGATTCAGACGCGGTCTTCAAAGAGGCAGCAACATTTGCAAAGACAGCTCCAACCGGCCCCGTCTTCCCACCCCGTCCTAAAAAACCAGCAGCTGAGGAAAAGAAAAAACGAGGAAGTGCTGATTCAAGGCCTAAAGAAGAAGCTCCAACAGGTTTACCGTTACCGTTAGAAATCACCATCCCTACCCGAAGAGACGATCAAAAAACTCCCCGAATCAACCGACAGAAAGATATTCAAGCAGACCATCTCAACATTGCCTCAAAGGGAACTCTGAGAGTAGATGAACTTGCTAAGTTACTAGCATAATGAGATGTGCCTTTGATGTATATTATCTTGTAAATCACGTTTAACCTCAAATCTTGTCCACTAACAACCATAGCTATCACCATTGCCTTCAGGATCTATGCTTCATCACTTTTGCCTTATTTCAGAAACAATGAAGAAGAATACTTAATTTCCATAACCAAAAAAATAGTATACTTATCTTCTAAGCTCTTCTTCATCCCCACTCCAATTGTTCTTCATCTTGGGCCCAGTCGGCCCTTCCTCCCGGAGAATTTCACTCGGCAGCTCTCCGATCAGTTCCACAAATTTAGATTTCAATTTTCCCGGCAAAAGTTTCTTTACCTTTTCAATTTCATCGCCAATTTCATAAGTCTGGTTCGGTCCCCACTCCCTGTTGTAGTTCAACCACGGCGGCGCCGCCGCCGTGGTCCCATCCGCCGCCACTATTAAAAACCTCGCCGCCGTATCCCATACGAGGTTGCTCCGGTCAGTGTCGTCCCTTATCCCAAACCCTTTGCCCCCCAGCAATACAAGCCCCGGCTGGTAATAACTGGCGTGGCTGTTCAGCGCCGAATAGCCGACGACTTTATTGGAGCCGTTTTGGAATTCGATGTGGGACGAATCCACCCACTGCCCCTTGCTGTGCTGCCCGAAGAAAACACTGTACAGCATCCCGTCAAAATTGCTGATTCTGAGGGTCACGTGCTCCCAGTCCCCCACGTGCTGCCCGATCTTCCCCAACGGGAACCGTTTGATTAACTGCAGCTTAGCCGTCGCGTGGCCGTTGAATGGATAGAACATCCACGATTGAATGTCTGTAAATGTTCGACCAAGCACTGGCTTCACATGGAGGTACGTCTCTGCACTCTGTAGATTCCCTTTTTTTAAATTGTCCTGAACATCTTTGTCCTGTGGCAGGTCGATCCAGTACAGCCCGTCGTTGTCCCCTCCCTGCGGAAGATTTGCCCCGTTTGGATCGATTCCACTGCGATTGAATTCTTTGCCTTTCTTGTACAGCAATGCTCCATTGGTGAAAAACCAGTTCACTGATGATGGAAGAAAAGTTTCGTCGGGGTGAAGATACATCTGCGGGGAATATGTCCTAAACATTGCCTCGATTTGGCTGAGGTTCGGTAACATTGTCGAATTTTTCGAATTCTTGTTCTTCAGACATGATATGGATATGTCCGAGCTCGAATTAGATGTTACATAAAATGCACCTACACTAACACCCTCTGCATTTTCTCCTCTCGTTTTAGGCCTTAATGAGTACACGTTTGCGCCGTCGCCGGGGCCCCAAATCCACGATTCGATCTCCGGCTCGTCGGTGAAGTCGTCGCGGACGCACCGGATGCTGTCGAGGCTCGGCTTGTCGGGAGAAGCGGTGACGATGTATCCAACGGGTTTGAAGCCGGGCGGCGGCGCCGGCCGCCAGAAGTAGGCCGGAGAGTCGCCCGGCGATTGGTAAGCTAGCGTGTAATCCGTCGGCTGTTTGAGAATTGCGCCGGATTCATCGCCGGCGTTGGATTTTCCCGCCAACACCCACCCGAAGAGTTGGCGGGAATTCGGCTGACCGTAGGCGGCGAGCATGGAGAAGCCGGCAGGGATCGGAGCAGGCTCGAAGAATGAAGCGCCTTTATCGTCGAGTCCGCCTTTGTAGCCGGTCCAGATTCGCCGGAATGCCGACACCTGCCGGACTTGCAGCCCGCCGAGATCGATCTCGCCGGCGGCGAAGCCTCCGCCTGAAAAAAAAAGAAAAAGAAAAAACAAGAGGTAAGAAAGTTGGAAATGCAATGAAGAATGGTGGGTGTGGGGATGATGATTAGACCTGGCGGCCATTTGGGTAGCGGCGCCGGAAGCTTGAAGGCGGCGTCGACGGGCAATGCGGCGGGGGAGAGATTTCCGGCGTGGATGAAGTAGGCGAGTGTCAATAAAGGTATGAGCTTGGCGGCGGTCGTCACCATTATTGTAAGAGGGGGGAATGTGTGAATGTGGTTTTTTGTGGTGTATGTTGTGATGTGGTCTATTATTGTGATGTAATAAATCGGGTCGGGTCGGGTGTCGTCGGCCGACCCGTGACTGATTTTGTATTTGTATTTGTAGGGCGCTGTAATAAAGAGGACAGACAGC
The DNA here is from genome assembly GCF_009805555.1 of Andrographis paniculata. NCBI lineage: Eukaryota > Viridiplantae > Streptophyta > Magnoliopsida > Lamiales > Acanthaceae > Andrographis > Andrographis paniculata. The sequence continues at coordinate 4,493,455 of NW_026137589.1, forward strand.
ACTAAATTCCCAACCAATTGAGGGAATCGTGTGTGTTTGTGGTGGTTGACGACGACTTTTTTATCACTTGGTAAGTCAATTTGGTGGGAGGCAGGTAAGTTGGTCAGGTTGATTTAATGTTTATTTCCTATCTGGTTATTTTACAATTATTGCTATATTTAGTGCCACGTGAACTTTCCCTTTTATTGACTTATTATTTTCATACTATGGACTTTTTTGAAGTTTTGCATAAATTATATAATAATAATTTTTTATTGGTTAAATCAAAATATATAAGAAATTTTGATATTTTTTATTTTATATATAAAATAATTATATATATTATATATTTGTAATTTATGTAAAAATTAAATATATTTTTTTATTAATGTATAATTAATTTTATTAAAAATATAAAAAAGATAAATGAATAGACGAAAATAATAAAAATGATATTTTAGGTTTAACTGATGGAGTAATGGTTATTTTTCATGGCTCAATCATATATAAAATATAATCTAAATCTGAAATAAATTAATGAGCTGTTTATATAGATTTGCTAGAGATTTTGTTGGATTGTGATGTAAATATATAGAATATGAGCACTTTTATGATGATTTAGATATATTTATCCATCGATTTGTTAAAATGTGTTTGTGTATTCTCTTTTTCTTTTCTTTTTTAATAGTGATATAATAAAATTTTGTGTGCACATTCAAAGCAAATTGTGCAATAAAATGGTTATATATATATATATATATAATACGTATACATAAGCAAATTACCATAATATCAAATTATTATTTGTAATATTTTAAAGATATATACATATTCCAATTCTTTCATTCTAAATTAGTAAAATTTAGTGATAGGATTGGAAATATATGTACTATTTGACTTATTTAATACTCGTTTCGTCCCTTAACAATTTATCCATTTTTTTCATTTTAGTCAATCCCATTACAAAATATCTATTTCATTTTTAGTAATTGTACTATCTATCTAACATTATAAATACTATTTCAATTTACAATATATTACACAAACCTTTATATCATACAATACTAATAGGGTCTTTTTACATTTATTTTTACTTTATCTCAATATAATACTAATATTTATAAAACTTCGTGCAAAAAAAAATGAATATATAGATATGAAACGAAGATAGTACATCAATAGAATCTTTTTTATATATTACTATATTCTAAAATTTGGAGAACATTCGTACCTATGATATCACGGTCAGTTCATTCTCACACTATCAGATCATTTTTTACTAAGACTTATTCCTTCCAAATTATTGCTTGATTATAATTCTGCTTTATATTTTTTATTTGTATTTTTATCTTAAATCTAAAAAAAAAAAAAAAAAACAAATCAAGTCTCAAAAAAATAAAAAAAATCCTTGAATGGATAATCTCAGTCATAATTTTACTTTCTTCACGGGAAATAATTTGGAGAGTTACTTAAATGTTGAGTGTCGAATCATTTTAGTTGCCTTTGATATATGCCATATTTAATAGCAAATACTAAACATTTATTACATACTCAATTACCAATAATATTCTATTCTTAATCAATGTCTAACTATATTTGCATTAATATATACTCCTGCCCTCCAACAAATATTATAAAGTTGTTTGCAGGGTATTAGGTTCGGCCGAAAATTTATCCATTGCGCACTTTCGGGTAGCGAGAATTTCCATGTCATAAATATATATATATATAAAGTTGTTCGTTATAAACAAAACTTAAAAAAAAAACTATAAAATTATTTTTTTATACTTAACATTAAAAATATTTTTATATTTTTATATTAATAATAATTTATTTAACAAATATCATCCTATTTGTATTATAAAAGAATAATAGAAGTATTTTTATTATTTTCTCTTGATTGTAGTGTATTTTGATATTATAATTAATATTGAAAGATCAACCCGAAAAAACAATCGTATATTTTATATCCGTACGGATGTAATATAATTAAACTTGAACACTAATTTACTTACTATAGTTGAGTACTTTTTTATATGGTACTACTTCCTTCGTCCTAATACAATGGTTTTATTTATCATTTTTATCTGTCCTAAAACAATAGTTTTATTTTCATAAATAACTATATCATCGTAAAACTACTTCTACTTTTTCATTTTTATAACACAATTATCACTAATTTTTACGCTAATAAACTCATAAGGGCAAAAAAATCTCTTATTTATATTTTTTTTACCAATTACTAATATAATATTAATATTTTTTAAATTTTATATCCAACCTAATTAAGACTATAATTTTGAATGGAAAGGAGTATAATTTAATAAAAATGTTTATTCGTTATCATTTATGGGCATGTAATAGGACAACAAATTCATGTGCCAGCAATTATTACAATGACCAAAGCTTTCAACAGAATTAATCATAGCAACAATAATTCACGTGGTATATGTTGGAGAGAAAATTTTTTAATAGTTCCAAAAATTATTTATTATTATTTTACACAGTTTTTTAATATAAAAATATAATATTTTTTTAATAACAAAATATCATATTAAAATATTATTTAAATCAAATATATTTAATATAAAATATTAATTTTGTAACACAATTGTAAATTTTCATACTTAACAACAAAAACACACAGCATTATAAAAATCAACTAAATCCACAATCCATTTCAGTTACCAAGAGCTAACGAATTGCATTTATTAAGGGCATACTTTTAAGATGAATAAAGTTTGTTGTATATAGTACGTATATGTATACATGATTCGGTTTAGATAGATACTTTTATAATTTTAAAATAAATTAGATGAATTGAGCTCAAATAGCTTTATTTTTTCATTATTTTTAATTATAATATTTTTCAATAAAAATATATTATTTTATTATATTTTATATTATTTTATTATAAATATATTATTTGATCTAGTATTAGAAACAAAAATATATATTTATTGTGGTATTTTATAAAAAATAAAAAATAAAAAATTGTTTATCAATATGTAAATAAAGTTTAAATATTTAATAGTGGCTCTGTTTACACAACGTTTTTAGATAAATTGATTTTTGATATGTTACAGACAATTGTATGAAAAATATAAAATATATTATATATTTATAATTTATATAGTTGATAGTATTTTAATATTATTAATATGTTATTAATTTTATTATAGTAAAAAATTTATACTTTTAATTTAAAAATAAAATATAAAGTACTCCCTCCGTCCCAACTAAATTGTCTCATCTAGTACGGAGTTTTAGGTATTGTATAATAAATAATTAAGAAATGTATTACCGAAAATAATTATCATTTAATAAAACTAATTATAAATTAAAATTAAAATGACTAAATAATTTAATTATAATAAAAAAATATAAATTATAACTTTTAAAATATAATTAAAATGTATAATTATATTTCATAAAAAAAAATTACAAATTAAGTGGGAGGAAAAAATTACTTTTTAGTTGGGTGAACAAAGAAAAAATAGAAGAACATTTTAATTAACAATAAATAAAAATACAGTTGGAAGAGCAAATGGTAAGGGTCGGCCCAATAAGTAGAATTAAAATTTTAATGGGCTTTTCGAATAGGCCATATTGCCATAAGCCCAAGTTGTCGTTGTATTAATCCCGGCCCAATTGAGCTGGTGTATGTAAGCCGCGGGTAGAAAATAATTACCAAAATTCTCCATTGGCGCTCTTTCTTCCATTTCCATTTCGCACCTAGGGTTTTCGAAACTCCTCCACTCCCATTTTTGGCGCTCCCACTCTCCAAATCGTGTCTGTTTCTTGGTAGATCCTCCGGATTCCAGCCTCAGATTCGGAGTTATGCCTCCGGTTACCTTGACGGAAGGGGCGATTGCGATCCTCTCGAGCGGCGATACACAGCCTACCGATGTGAAGCCGGTGCTGCAGGTCGTCGATATTCGGCTTGTCAACACTCAGAGTCAGAATAACAGTGAGAGGTATCGGATCCTGCTTTCCGACGGCTCGTTCACTCAGCAGGGTATGCTCGCAACCCAGCGGAACGAGTTGGTCCGCTCCCAGAAGGTGCAGAAGGGATCTATTGTTCAGTTGACGCAGTTCGTCTGTAACGTTATTCAGAACCGAATGTGAGTGTTAGATTTTTGTTTGCGGTGTTGAAAATCGAATATGTTAGCCTTTTTTGTTTTTAATGTTCTTGGCGTGATTCGAGGGTTTGGTGTTTAATTAGATTGTCTTTGTAGTGCTTTGTTTGCAGATTTGTGCCGTATTATGGTTTGGTTATTCTTCATGCTTTCGTTGATTTTTATTTCTTGAATGGGTACTTTGTTCTTCTTGGTTTCTCGAACTTTCAATTCTTCAGCTATTGCTATTAGTGTTCAAAATTTCAAAATCGATTTGGATGATCTGTTTCTATCCGTCTTGTCTCGATTTTTAAAATCTTCTGCATTTGATTGTATATTTGTTTAGATAGTCCCTTCTTGAAAACTAGTGGTGTTGAATTTTCAAGTCTCTAACTTTTTTCTTGAAGCATTTAGTCGTTAGATTGGTTGTATCAGATTCAATGAAGCTACATAATTGATTTGTTTCTGTTTCTGTACTCTCTCTAAAGAGTGAGTTTCCCTGCACTTGATCATCATCTTTGCCTCTTTGGTAGAAATATGAATATTACATGATGAACAAATTGATGTATTTAGGCTTTGCTGCTGCTCACTATTAATTGCACCTTATATTTTAATACGTTTCCTAATGTACATTCTGCAGGATTGTCATCATCATTGATCTGAATGTGATTATGGAAACATGCGAACCCATAGGCGAACCAAAGCCATTTCCACACAAGATTGATGGGAATCCCCCTAGAGCACCTGCGCAAGGTCCGCCATTGAATCAGACATCCGCCGGAATTAACAATCCTTCACCATCTTATAGTAGTTCAGTTGCAAGCTGTAGAGTTCCTAGGCCCATGGATGGTGGAACTCATGTGCCTCAATTCGGGGATGACCCAACTGTGGCTTCACGATCTTATGGTGGTGGCTCTTATGGCAGCACTTTGGACTCAGGAAGATACACCCCTTCTAGCACAATGCCGGTGTATCCAAAATCAGAAACTGGCTCTAGTCTTCCACGGCCCTCTGTTAATAATTTTGCCCCACCGCCTCATTCATCCTATGTTCAACCACCGCCAATGTATGCCAATAGAGGCCCAGTGGCGAAAAATGAAGCTCCTCCAAGAATCTTGCCTATTGCAGCATTGAATCCATATCAAGGGAGGTGGACAATTAAGGCCAGAGTGACGTCAAAGGGAGAGATCAGACACTACAATAATCCTCGAGGTGATGGCAAAGTATTCTCCTTTGATCTTCTTGACTCGGATGGTGGAGAGATAAGGGTGACTTGCTTCAATGCTGTGGCGGATCAGTTTTACCATCAAATCGAGCCTGGTAGAGTGTATTTGATTTCCAAAGGAACACTCAAACCCGCACAGAAGGCTTTCAATCACTTGCGCAACGATCATGAAATTATGCTGGACAACACTTCGACTGTTCAAATTTGCTATGAGGATGATAAATCTATTCCGCAGCTGCAATTTCATTTTCGCCCCATCAGTGATATCGAGAGCTTGGAGAACAACAGTGTTATAGATGTGATTGGAGTTGTTTCTTCAATCAGCCCGTCAAGCTCCATTATGAGAAAAAATGGTACTGAAACTCAGAAACGTACTATGCAGCTGAAGGACATGTCTGGGCGAAGTGTCGAGCTTACTTTCTGGGGAAATTTCTGCAATGCTGAAGGTCTAAACTTGCAGAACTTTTGCGATTCTGGGGTAAATCCTGTTTTGGCAGTGAAATCTGCTAGAGTGAATGATTTTAACGGGAAATCAATTGGAACAATATCCAGTAGCCAGCTGTTTATAGAGCCTGATTTTCCTGAGGCCCGAAATCTCAAGGAATGGTTTCTTAAGGAAGGAAAGAACACTCCTACTGTATCTATATCAAGGGAAACCAACATTGTTCGGGCAGATATACGCAAGGCTATAACTCAGATCAAAGACGAGAAGCTAGGGACCTCCGAGAAGCCAGATTGGATTACAGTTTCTGCAACTCTAACATTTGTCAAAGGCGAAAATTTCTGCTATACGGCATGCCCTATCATGATTGGGGACCGGCAATGCAACAAAAAGGTTACAAATAATGGTGATGGTAAATGGCGATGCGAGAGGTGCGATCAGGTTGTCGATGAATGCGATTATCGGTACATCCTCCAGATGCAAATCCAGGATCACACTGGCTTAACCTGGGTCACTGCATTTCAGGAGACTGGAGAGGAGATTATGGGAATATCGGCGAAGGACTTGTATTACATGAAGTATGAAGAACAAGACGACGAGAAATTCTCCGAGCTGGTGAGAGGGGTCCTTTTTACCAAGTTTTTGTTCAAGTTGAAAGTTAAGGAAGAGATTTTTAGCGATGAGCAGAGGGTGAAATCGACAGTGGTGAAAGCAGAGAAGATAAATTTCCAGACCGAGACCCGGTATCTTCTCGATTCTATAGGTAAATTCAAAGGCGAGGACTCGGGATCTATACCTTCAAAACCTGAAAATGTCATGTCAACGCCTGGAATTAGCATTGGTGGGAGACAATCCACTTTGTTGGGTACAAATTACGGCGGAGTTTCTACTATGACCAATACTTCTAATGGTCTCCCGATGAGTCAGATGAATTCCTACGGCAAAGCTTCGACTATGACCATTACTTCCAGCGGTATCCCGGCGAGTCAGATGAATTCCTACGGAAATCAATATGGTGGCTCAAGATACCCTCCGATTGGCTCTGGATACACTAGTTGCAGTAGCTGTGGTGGTACTGGGCATAGCCCCGGAAACTGCCCGAGCCTTATGGCTAGTCCAGGAAAGGCATATGTGAGTAATCGCCAAGGAGCGAGCGCTGGCAATGGTGCATCTTCCGAGTGCTACAAATGCCATCAATTCGGGCACTGGGCTAGGGACTGTCCTGGGACGGGGAATCTCAGCGAGTCGACTCCAGGAGCAGCTGCTGGCGGGGGCGGCGGATCGGGTGAGTGCTTCAAATGCCATCAATTCGGGCACTGGGCAAGGGACTGTCCCGGGACGGGCAGCGGCGGCGGCGCTCCGGCCGGGAGGTATGGCATGGCAGCAAAGCAACATGTTGGGGGATTTTAAGCATGATGAGAGGTATTATTTGCAAATATGACTTGAATTTTTGTGAAAAAAAAGGAAGAAGAAAATGGAGGCAGTATTGGTAGAGCCAAGTTTTGATTATGAATAGTTATGCAATTTGTGGTTTTTGTACAGCTAGTTTCTGGTATGTTATCCACAATGGCTCTCTGGTTTAGTAGTTAATTTTTATGTGGTGTTATGTGTTAGAATAAATGGGAACTTCTAGGATTTTACTTTTTGTGTAAATTATTGTTGCTATTAAAATAGTTTTAAATCTTGGTTTCTTGATGATCATTCAGATTAACATATTATTAGGAAGCTAGTAAGTCCATATTTAAAACAGGAGGTGAAGTTACTTGCAGTGCTATATGAAAGCAATAAGAGCCTATCTAATACCCAACAAACAGACAGAAAGCAATGAAACAAAAGAGATCAAATAAACAGGAAATTTAGAACAACTGTAAGCACATATATATATATGTTCTCTGAGTTTCAACATAAACAGGACAAATGGCTGGTTACATACACATCACTACAATTCATCACAAAACATCAAATTACACATTACACATATCCTGTCTCGAACCTTGATCAAGACTTTATTTCTTCAAGAACATGCTTCGACTGACTGACCTTGTTACGCGCTTCGCTTTCGACTTCAGTAACACACGCTAGCTGGCGAAGACGAAGATTTCGCCATCTTCGTTGGGGGTAGAGGGTCCCACATCATCCCCTGCTTCCCGCAATGACCACCAGTTATGCAGTCTGCCGGGGTTGAGCTAGCTTCCAGAACCATTGCAGTGGGCGTCGCCTGTGCCGTGAGGTTTGCTCTCTCAGTCTTGGCTTTAAGACGGAGGCGCTCGGCTCTTGACCCAATCATCTGCCCGAGTATGGAGCCTGCAATGGTTAGTGCCATGGCAGTTTTGGGCATCACCACAGATTTTCTTAGCATGGCTATGAACGGGACTGCGGCATGAACTGCAGTGAACCAGGGGAGTGAGAATTTTCTTGTGTGCTCTCTCCAAACACCTAATGGAATGTTGGCTGCGATTCCTAAAACACCGATCACAAGAACTTTTGCAGGCAATGGCTGTGGGCGCACGGATTTGACAAAGGCTGTCTTGGCTAGGGCAGCTCTGGCGGCCACTACTGCAGGCGGGCATTTGAGCTTGATTCCAGGTGGTGGTCGGAGAGCTGAGGCGACGAGTGGAAGGACATTGCTTACGGCTCGGTAGGACTTGGCAATTGGACAGTTCCCTGTTTCCAACCACTCATTTCCGAGTGCCTCGTGCTTTGATGATGAATCACTCTGAAACCCCAAAAAACATTGGTTATGATGAAGAATAGTTTATCACTAACGAATTGATCTCAACTTGCAGAAAGAATCCACATAAAAGAGAGAAAGATTATTCACATCTTTCGAACCACAACATTTCAATCCAGAAGTCCAAATTTTTTAGATATATATAGGTATTATATATACCTTAGAAGAATGCTCTTTCTTTCTCGAAGACTCAGACTTCTTATTTGGTGTGTTTCCGAAGAAGGAATTAAAGCCGAAAGGTCCTCCTGGTCCAAATGCTGATAGACTTATAGTTGCAGCTTTTGATGCTAGAGGATTGAATTGTGGGACAACCTCACTCTCTATTTTGTCAGGTGAAAACTCAGAATTTCTCCTGAGAGGAACAACCCCATCTTGCCCATGGAAAAGTTTGAAGGCCAAGTCGAAGTTGGGACCATCCTCAAAAATTGGGCCTTTCGCTCCCCTGGACTGAGAATCAAACTGGCAAAGGAGATCTATTAGAATGACAAACTAGAAGTATGAGAAAATAAGGAAAGGGGCAACTAAAATGCAGGAGAATAATGCAGCTAGGATTAGAGTGACTAAAGCCATGGTGTAGAAATGTGAAGATTAATACTTACAGGATTGGGAAGATTCAGGCAACCGAAAGATAAATTAGTTGGCTTGTTAATATTCCTCAAGAATGGACATTTCCGAATATCTTGCTCGTCCATAGAGCAATCAGATGTCTCCTGGTTCAGTGGCTTGAACAATGAATCCATTGCCTTTGTTTTTCTTCTCAGGAATTATGCACCTGCCATAGAGGATAAGTATAATTTAGTGCTTAAAAGATTTAAAACTCCTTGTCATGAGTCATCGAAAATGAAAATTTTGATGCTGAAATCAGTCAGTAGTTAGCTCACCAAAATTAACAAACTCCCAAGAAATGCCTCATGAAGACACCCAACAAGAGGAGACAGTAAAAAATAACTGTTCCTTTCACTTGCAATATCTATATATTTCAAGGGAGTAAAAGAGAACCAAATGTCTACCAAAAAAACCAACAGGAGCATCTAATACCAAGCGTTAGAGTGGTGAGAACATAACTTTGCTTAATAGGAAAGAATGTAACTTCGACAATCATATGGTTATAGTTTTAATGAGTTCCAACTCTTAGGTCATACACCATAAATCAAAAAACATGGCCAACAATTGAGTCCATTGCGTTCTCACACATGAAACACCGAATTATAAATTGTCAGATTAAACCTAAATTGGAAAGCGCGCACATAATCAAGCAACGAAATAACACGGCGTCAGCTCCGACAGCGTAAGGATCATAGAGTAAATTAACAACCAATCAAATCCCCCATGCTGATCAAAAGAACCAACACCGAATACACAACAACCACAAATCGATAAATCCAAGCAATAAAATCGAAGGAGAAGCAATTATACCGAAAATTCTAAGCAAAGAATCGGAATCGAACAAAAAAAAAGCCACACGAATAATGCTAGAAAATCGATTATAGCTTCACCTTAGGACGACGGCAGCGGCAGCGGCGTAGCTAAGCCAGTAGGAGAGACGCGTGGGGAGCACAAACGCAGAACACCACGAATCGAGAGAGAATTATTGCGTTGGATTTTTTCTGGTTGAATAGCTGTGAGCGCTCCACACGTCGCACGTGGTAATGACCTGATCAGAAGGTCAAATTTGGCGCCTTACCTGCTATCGCCGGTCATCTTGGGTTGTTGGCCTAACCTAAACTCCTGAACCAAACCCACCTAATTATTATAATGGGCCCATTAGGTCGGCCCATCATATGGCATAATAATGGGCCCATTTAGCCCATTGACCGTTAATGACCCAACTCTTGTTTTATAACATGGTACAATAAATTAATTTATTTGAGTTAATGATATATAACACATATATATATATATATAATTTACTAGTCGGCCCAATATAAGTAAGGAAATTGGACTTTGATGAAGTCAACGGGTATTTAAATATATGTATGGCTAAAGAATAGTTACAGTGTTAGATTTAGAAAATTTAATATCTAACACTTATAATATATATAAATAATACATATTTTTATTATATACAAAATATGTTATGTCATGTATTAAAATCAATTGTTATATTTCATGTGATTATAACATTTGCTGTCAATTTATGTATTATATTTATTATATTAATATATATAATATGTTATCTGTAATACTTATAAACACAGATTAGCTAGCAAACGTATTGTTGACGAATAAGGATGTAATTAGGAAGGAATTTAAGGATTATTTGGTAATTAAGGATATTATATAGTGTCGGTTAATAATGAAATAATAAATGTGGAGTGGCGCAGGCGGAGGAGTGCAGAGGTAAGGGGCAATTGCGGACGCTAATAATTAGCCAATTGTCGCGTTCTCACATGGAAGAAACGCGTTTTTGGTCTCAGCAATTATTAATAAACGAATAATCGTGTTTGTTCTTTTCCAATTGAAATTTGTTAGCATTAGTAGTTAGAGCATTTATTGGCCCCCAAAACCCCAAATGGAGTTGATATCTCTATCGCTATATATATTGTACTGTTTAACTAATCATGTGATCACATTCAACTCTTCCTTAACATTTTTAAAATAAAATAAAATTATTAATTATGCTCAATTATAATATTGTTCTTCCATCTTAATCACAATAAATTAAAATGTTCTTATTATTATTTTGTTGGTACAATACAATTTACTCTTAATAGAAAAAAACAGTGAGATGCAACGAATCCATAGCCTTAATAAATTGTATGTATGGTTGAAAAAGGAAATAGCAGATTAGTGGGGGACTCAAAAGCAAATAAAAGGAAAACAAAAAGGACAAAAGAAATTGCGTCTAATTCTCGTTTGAATGATATTTCGTATTTATGTATCTTAGTCATTACTAGGATTTAATTAAATTAATTAATTAATTAAAAATAGAGGCCACGTAGATTGAGCTGTTCGTGTATGCAAATGCAATGCACGTAGTCGGTAGGAAACTATGAATCAGGCACGTGTGCCGTACGTATATGTATACATGTACGTATTTATGTATGTCTGTGTAGAAAGTAGAAACAGTCAGAGGAACTTTACAAAACCAATATTAGCATATTAAATTAATAGTCAATTAAAAAAAAATAATAATTATCAATTAAATAAAAAAAAGTATAATATTAATATACATATATGTGTATGTATCTATAGGTGGCTTTAGCAATAAATTAAAGTACGACAGCGGACAAGCAACGAATAAAGCAGCAGGTGGTTCGGACTAGAGGAATATGTATGTATAATGTATGTATATATGTCGGTGATCCCACTTCTCTTTTTTTCTTTATTCATAATAACATCACTCTCACCCATGTGCATTATTAAATTCGATACATATATATATATATATTGTAAATGAATTTTATTTTTTTTTAATTGATTAAATTGCTCTACAAGTTGGGTTTAATAATTTTAATCACTGTATAAATTCATTGTGATATTTTATATTATTAAAAAATAATAATTTATTTTTTTTATTAATAAAAAATTGGTGGGGCCCATGCTTTTGTGCCTAATGACGTGATGTACCGCGACATGGAACATGACTTTCTTTTGCCTCCATAATTATAATTATTGCTCTCCATTATTAAGGCTTCGTTCATATGGGAAAACCTTAGATAGTTTTAAAATAGAGAAAATTTTAGTGTTCTAGAGACGACAAATTTGATGTCTTGTATAGAAAGTATATTTTGAATATATTATTTTAAATAAAAAATAAATATTAAAGGGGATTTAAAAAAAAAAAAAAATTAAAAATTGTTCATTGGATATTATTACCAACACTTAAAACAAGATATAAATATATATGATCGTTTCTTGTTGGTGGATTTCAATTTGTAAATAAATAAATAAATAATGTGTATTCCTAGTAATTTAAATTTTTAAATGAGACGATCATTTATATTATACTCCATCGGTTCACGGATAAAGTATACATTTACTTTTGGCGCGAAGTTTAAAAAATAATAGTATTTTAATTATGGTGGGTAGGTAAAAGTAGTGTAATGATATTTTTGCCATTGCTTTTTGATATAAAATTAATGATGTGATGTAAAATAAGGGTATTTGTGGAAAAAAAAAAAGGTATTTAATAAAATGGTTACTTTGTAATTGGACATCCCAAAATAGAAATATGTATACTTTGTAGCTGGACGAGTAGTTCATTTATGGTGTGTTTGTTTGGGAATTTGGATTTTGAGTTGAGATTTAAATAGTAAAAGTTTTGAACTTGAATAGTTATATAATGTAACATAAATAGGTATTGATGTGATCTTTTAAATTTGAAATTGATATTTAGTATAATATAAAAAATGAAAAATAAGTGTTTGATTTAATATTTTTTTTTAAAAAAAAATAAGATAAATAGTACATTTAAAATCCAATCCCCAAACAAACACACCTTGTTACTATGCATTCATGTGGTGGACAGTTCATGGTGATGGGGCAACGCTAACACATGCAAAAATATAGCTATTCTAAATTTGCATGTTCCATTTTATTTATTTATTTATTTCTCAACAATCAAACACACATATATATTAAATATGATATGACAAGTTTATCATTGCATTTATATATGTACAGAACAAGATATATGTGAGCGACACACAAATAGTAACATTATTAAATCAGTTTGTTAATTTTCTTCTCAATTAAATATTATATTTATTCATTTTATTAAAAATCAATAAATATAATATATAAATTACACAATGAAAGAAATTTATTAATTATTTAATAATATAAAATTAAAAGTATTTAGACTTCCCTGAGACACGCATGACCGATTAGTAGTACGACTAATGTTGAAGCAAACAATATATAAAATGGTTTATTTATTAAATAATTAATCAGTAATAATTAAAAAGCTCTGGCAAGAATTGTGTCCTCTTCATTTATTATTGCGGTCAAAACACGCATTTTTTGTCCTTTCTAATTATTCTTAATTCCTCACGCATTAATTACCTAGTAAAATTAACGTGAGTAAAGTTTGTTTTGCATTAATTACTTCGCCACGATTCACTACCAATATAATAATAATAATAATAATAATAATAATAAGGGTAGTACATGCTTTTTAATAAAATGTTACTATTTCTTCATATGGTTAAAAAAATTATTACAAAATATGTAATTTTCTTATTGTAAGGGTCATAATCCACTTCTATACATAAATTTTATTTATACAAAATCAATATTAATTTTATTTTTTTTTATTTTTCTGTGTTTGTTTTATTTCACATCAAACTACGTAAATCCCTAATAATATTTTTATTATACACTCTCTCATTATTATTCTTGTGTCATTGCTTTGATTGACCCATGGCTTATATATTTCATATCTTTAAAAATAAAATAAAATAATCTAATAGATGAATATCCTTATTCTTCTTTTTTATTTTTTATTATTTTTTTTTGTCTTGACATTTATTTTTCAGATTGAACATAATTAAATAATATTAGCCGACAGAAAATCAATGAAAACATATGTAAAAATAAGGGGTTTCCATTTACTCGTAAAATATTTATCGACAAAATTTTCTCATTTACTTATCAGTATTCTTAATTAATTGCAATAAATTAAATAATGTCAGTTGGCACCGTCACAAGATTAGTTACATTATCAATTTCCGTGACGCCATAAAATTTAACAAATTCGTCTTTTCCACAAATTAATAATTTCATTACTATGATTATTTTATTCATTAAGAATAGATTTGGATCCTTTTATTAAAAAAATAAATTCCTGTCATTTATTTAAAAAAAAAATAAGATAATGAAAATAATTAAAATATAAGTAATCAGAATTGCAGGCCAACCGGTGAAGATAGATAACGACGTGAACGTCACTAACAAAATTATGCAATTAAATTACATTAATTTTGAATCATTACATATGCTACAATCATTAGGGTTGCTTTCCATTATCAATCACGACTACTCCAAATACCCCGTAATTCATTAAATAAACAAATAAATACTTTGAATTGCATATCGTACTATTTTATTTTATTTTTCAATAAAACCATTAGTCCAGTCAACAAAATAATTATTTTGATATGTCGGGCCTGATTTGCAGGGTGTTAGATTCGGTTGGAAGTTTACTCAATGCGCATTTTCAGTAGCGATAGCTAGTTTTCACGTCATAAAAAAAATAAAATAATAATTATACTCATTTTCTTATTTGATTTTTTTTATGTAAAAATAAGTGGTTGTTTTATGTTTTATGTTTTATTTTTTTGTTTAATATTAAACATAAAAGACGTATTAATAACATAAAAATAATATTTTTGTTACATTTAAAAATTCAATAAAATAAAATAAAATTCGAACAGTAAACTCGAACTTGTTCTTTTAGCTTAAATGTACTATATTTGGTAAACACACCCATATTTTGCACAATAAGTATTTTAATTTTAAGATATATTTTGCATAAGTATTTTAATTTAAGATATATATATCTTTTAATGTAAAATATTAAAAATTATATTAATAATATAAAAATAATATTTATATAATATATTAATTTTTTTAATGAAAAAATATAATATAGTATATTATATATATTAAAAATTGTGTTAAAGAAAAATTTTCGTTGGGCAAACAAACACATTATACTCCCTAAAATAAAAAAAACAAAAAATTTATACCCACTAACCAATCAACCCCTACAAAAATAAAGTCAAATTAATCACAAATTCAAAACAACCCTACAAAAAAAAAAAAAAAAAAAGTCAAAATAATCACAAAAACAACATATCCATACCATACCTGGTGAAGCCGTCAACACTTTTGACCTTTATGCCCTTTTTACCCAATACACGGTAGCATAGGATTCACCCCAGATCAAATTAATTAAAAAAAAAAAATCAAATATATATTTATATATATTTATCTAGAGAGAGAGGGGGAGAGAGAGAGAGAGAGAGAGAGAGAGAGGTGTCCCTGAAGATGACAGACAGGAAAAGAAAAAACCAAACCAGAAAGAATACAGCTAGCAATCCACACGGTATTATGAAAGAACAGATTCCCAGAGCAGATTTAAAACCTTCAGTTAAAAAACTCAAAATAATTCACAGACATTGCCTGCAATTGCTATATATGTATGTGGGTGAGCCCAAATCACATCTTCTTCTTTACTCACCTCCCTATCCATCCCCCCTTCTGCAACTATACATATAAATACATACACCATTGAAGGGGAATCCATTCCCCTAAAATCTTTCTTTCTCTATTCTTCAAACAATACATTGGTCGAGTTCTTCAATT
Organism: Andrographis paniculata; assembly: GCF_009805555.1. Taxonomy (NCBI): domain Eukaryota; kingdom Viridiplantae; phylum Streptophyta; class Magnoliopsida; order Lamiales; family Acanthaceae; genus Andrographis; species Andrographis paniculata. The sequence continues at coordinate 4,509,261 of NW_026137589.1, forward strand.
TTGATTTGGTTATTACTTGCAATCAATTCCCCAACTGTGTATATCTTCACAAGGTACTTTACATTACATTCCTTAATCTTTTAACAAATCTATCTCTTCTTCAATCTTGTTCAGTGACTGCTGTGTCTTGTCAGATCTTGATTTTGGGGTTTGGGGATTTCTGCCCTAATTTTTGAAGTAGCAGATCTGAAAATTTTCTTGGAAACATTTTGGCTGCATTTCTATGCGTTGGAAAAAGCTTCGTTTGTTGAAATAGTGGCTGTATCTTTTAGGGCTTCTTGTTTTCTTTTGCATGGCCTCAATTAGGTGGGATTGATGGCATTGATTTCCAACTTCTTCTCTCATCTTTTTCCTGAATCAGTGGTGCTGGATGGGGACCCCCCCCCCCTCCCCATCATGTGAAAACTAGAAACTTTGGTCATTATATATATAAATGTGTATATATAGTGGGATAGAAAAGTTTCCTTGTCCAGTAGTTATCAGAGATCAGATCTTACAGTTTCTTGATGTCTTGGAAGTGATCAGTTCATTGCAGCTTTGTCTTGATTACCAGATCTATATAATTCTCTAGCTCATATTTATCACTGAAACTGTTTGATCTGCTGCTGTTATACATACATACACACACACACATATATATATATATGTGTAGTTTATGAGTTTCTTCAATTGTGTATTTCTTCTTTGCAGGTGAGATCATGATTCATGAACTCTGTTCTGCTCATTTTCGTCGAATTAGTCGAATTAACATTGCTGAATTTGTCAAATTTAGACTCATTTTGTGTTATCTGTTTGCAGTGTTTAGTTGATTCGATTCTTTAAAGTTTCCATCATGAAGCATAAAGATGGGAAGCCGATTCCTCAGCCGGATAAAAGCTCTCGAACTGTTCCAATGGCGATCATGTTCTTTGTGCTGTGTGGATTTTCATTCTACCTCGGGGGAATCTTCTGCTCCGAAAAGAACCGATACATAATCCCGGAGACGAGCAAAGCTGTCAAAACTACGAAGGAAACATCGACTAAAGGGCAGGGGAAGCTTCAGATCAAAGCTGTGAACTTTCCCGACTGTGGCCTTGATTTTCAGGATTACACTCCTTGCACTGATCCGAGGGTACTCTTTTGATATCCTTACATTGTTCGACGATTTTGTTTTGTTCGTTGTTGTAAGAATTCAACAAATGCAGAGGTGGCGGAAGTACAGCCTTCACCGGCTCTCGTTTATGGAGCGCCATTGCCCTCCGGTGTTCGAAAGGAAGGAGTGTTTGGTTCCTCCTCCCGACGGCTATAAATTGCCTATCAGATGGCCGAAGAGCAAAGATGAATGCTGGTACAGGTATACAGAAGAATTCTTTAAATGATTATCTCACTTAAAAGGTTAATTTTTTTATAACAAGATGAATATGTTGTAATAGAAATTTTACACGATCTTGTTAGAAATGTACCGTACGATTGGATCAACAAGCAGAAATCGAACCAGCATTGGCTCAAGAAAGAAGGCGAGAAGTTCTTATTCCCCGGAGGCGGCACCATGTTCCCGAACGGCGTTAGTCACTACGTCGATCTGATGCAGGACTTGATCCCGGGAATGAAAGACGGGACTATTCGAACTGCCATCGACACCGGATGCGGGGTGAGTTCGAATACAAGGATGTAACGAATTCGAGTTTTCTTACAATGATTTAGACTTCTTATTCGTCACTTGATTGTTAAGGTTGCGAGCTGGGGAGGCGATCTGATCGACCGGGGAATACTCACGGTTTCTCTCGCTCCGCGAGACAATCACGAGGCTCAAGTTCAGTTCGCGCTCGAGCGCGGAATTCCTGCGATTCTCGGGATCATCTCGACGCAGCGACTCCCGTTTCCGTCGAACTCTTTCGACATGGCTCATTGCTCAAGATGCCTTATTCCTTGGACCGAATTCGGTAACAGCTACGCTCTTTTAAGAAGTTTTCGACGTGTTTTTTCGATCTCTTGTCGTGAAAAAAAAAACATCGTTTTTCTTCACAGGAGGGATTTACCTATTAGAAGTGCACCGTATTCTTCGACCCGGCGGGTTCTGGGTTCTCTCTGGTCCACCGGTGAACTACGAGCACCGGTGGAAGGGATGGAACACGACGATCGAAGAGCAGAAATCGGACTATGATAAGCTCCAAGAACTTCTAACGTCGATGTGTTTCAAGCTGTACAACAAGAAAGACGACATCGCCGTTTGGCAGAAGCTCTCAGACAATGCCTGCTACAAGAAGCTCGACGCTCCCGATACTTATCCTCCGAGGTGTGACGACGGGACCGAGCCTGATTCTGCGTGGTACACTCCTATCCGAGCGTGTGTCGTTTCTCCCGATTCGAAGTACAAAAAGATTGCGTTGAAGGCCCTTCCGAAGTGGCCCGAACGGCTGCACGCTGCTCCCGAGCGCGTCGCTGACGTTCGTGGTGGTAGCGACGGCGCATTCAAGCACGACGACGGAAAATGGAAGACGCGTGTTAAGCACTACAAGAAGCTGTTGCCGGCGATAGGATCGGAGAAAGTGAGAAATGTTATGGATATGAACACTCTCTACGGAGGCTTCGCCGCAGCTCTCGTCGACTACCCTCTCTGGGTGATGAACGTCGTCTCGTCCTACTCCCCGAACACGCTCGCCGTCGTGTATGATAGAGGCCTCGTCGGGACCTATCACGATTGGTACGTAACGATAAGCATTCGTAAAATTCGTACATCTTGAATTTCTTTAGCTGACGAGTACTTGCAATCGATGTCGAACAGGTGCGAGGCATTTTCGACATATCCTCGAACGTACGATCTTCTCCATTTAGACGGGCTGTTCTCCGCCGAAAGCCATAGGTGTGAAATGACGTATGTTCTGCTCGAAATGGATCGAATTCTCAGGCCTAACGGGCATGCGATCATCCGGGAATCGAGTCACTTTGTCGACGCGGTAGCTACGATAGCGACAGGAATGAAATGGAGCTGTCGGAAAGAAGACACCGAGTACGGCGTCGAAACGGAGAAGCTGCTGATCTGCCAGAAGAAGCTGTGGTACTCGAAGCAAAGCTCGCGATGATACGAACCGAAGAATTTGTCGTCGTCCACGTCGCCGTTTATAGGTAGAGGTGATCGGATCAGATCAGCAGCAGCAGCCATAGCTGAAGAGAAAAGGCTTTCATTATACTATCAACAGAGAAAAGAGGAATTATTATTTATTCTACACAAGTTTGAAGAGCAGATGAGATTAATGAATCTTCGACAATAACCAGAGTCAGATTAAGGTATCAATTAATCAACATAGTTTTTTACAGTATTGTTATTAATTCTTTGCAAGGTTGGAAATATATATGTTTATGTATGGTTCCTTGTTGGATTGTTTTTTGGTGTTCTTTGTTTTCCCTTGGCACCCTTTTTTTCAATCTGTCAAAATGTATTAAGTCAAAGGGTGCTGCTGTAAGTCACAGCTGTTTTTATCAAAACTTATATATATACACGTCTGGCAATTTACTCAAATTCAATAAGTGCTTGTTGATTTCAATCTAGACTTTGTTCATATGGTTAGAACTGGTCAATTTATGTTTACTTTTTTTCAATCTTCTTTAACATTTTTTTAAAATTCATTTCTTTTTTTGTTTTTATAAAGAAAATCAGTTCGAAGTCTTGTTTGGTGTATTTTTTAAATAAAAATACAAATAAACCATTTTGGATCTAATATTAATTAAATAAATTATTTTCAAATTAAAACTAACACAAAACCAAACAATCTCTAAACTAATGGAATTTCGGTTCTGGTTTAATGGCGATTTTTGGATCAAACCAAAACCGTTGGTTTGATCCAAACTGGATGGGCAACTAGATTCAATCATTGCTTTATTTGTTCTTGACTTTCATTATATATATATATATATATATATATATTTTTAGGGGATTTGTGAAGATTTGTATTATTCATTCAATTTTTTTCTACAGAAAACATCAAATCAAATTCCTATTTTTTTATTTTTTTATATTATACTAAAAATCAATTTTATATTCAAAATATCACATCAACACTTATTTATATTACATCGTACAACTATTCAAATTCAAAATTTTCACTATTCAAATCCCAACTCAAAATCCAAACCCCCAATCAAACACACCCTAAGTTCAACTTGTTTAGCCACATTTTCCTAACACAATTTTTCTTTCCAAACAATAATAATAAATAATACATAAAATATTTTACAAAAATAAAAACAAGTAAAATCTAAATCAAATAATTATTAAAAAATAAAAAATATTCAATTTAAAATAATATATTTTATATTTTTTATACAATTTTCGTAGTACAAAGAAAATCAATCCATCTGGGAGCCATTTTTACAACGTTTTTCATATACTCCATTATACTAAGAATCCAATGCAAGAAAAATGGAACTTCAATTTGGGTGGGGTTCGACTGGGAACATGACAAGAAAGATGGAATAATACAGATATTTGTTTTCTTTATATACACATCTATTTAGAAGCCACTGGATATTATAATATTTTTTTTTCTTTTTTTTTTCAAAAAAAAAAATGATAAATAGTAAAAATTAAAAAAAAAAAAAAAAATACAGATACAAATATAACAGTCAAAATTATTTTGCATAATTATTACTACATATAACCATTTTGATATTACAGTTGCACGTACCTAATTATCCAACGTATATGCTTTAGTCTGCACCAATTTAGAATTTCTTTTAAATATTCGATTAAGATCCCATAGCAACAACACGATTCACACCTCTATCTCTATTCTTTATAGATAGGATTCCCTCTTAATAATTATTTCCAAGATAATTAATTTTATTCAAAATTTTAATATCCAATTATTTTATAATTTAGTCTATTTTATTATTATCATTATTGTTAAAAGTAATATTAATTCAGGTATAATCTATTCAAAATTGTTGACTATACATATATATATTTATTTCCAGATTCACCTTTATGCATTGAATTTTCGTTACTATATTATTTTATTCGATTCTAAGTGGATATAATTTCGATTTGTTTAATATACGCATTAATTAATATTGGTAGTTAGAAAAATCCTATTATTGGTCGTTTTATTCAAGGATTTGTTAATAGTTCATTAAAATTAGATAAAAATATCCCGTATATGTTGACGACTTTTTTAACATATTTTCTGCAAGGGAAATTCCTATTCTACCCCTAGGTGTTTTTATGTGGTTATGTCCACATACGCCACCATCATCTAGCATATATAAATCCATGTCCTGTGGCCAAAATATCATAGAATTATTCAAAGGGAGTTTGGGAGAATTTCGAAGACTGGTAGTTCTGCCCTGGCTTTCGTCTGCGTTGGTTATGCCGTTTACTCTACCGGTAATCCTCTGTTTTTCTTATCTCGTGTTTCTCCTTTTTGTTTCTCCCTGCGTGTTTATAATTTTGTTTTGTTTTGTTTTGTTTTGTTTTGTTTTTTTTTTTATCTGATTTGATGTATCTGTGTGTAATATGTAAATTATATGTATATTACATGATAATTGGTATGTGTTTGGTTTAGTTGTTGTGTGTTTGTTTTGATCAGTTTTTCCTATGCGAAAAGTTTAGCAGTTGATTTGTATTGATTTAGGATTTGTGTTCGGGGATGTGTTTTGTTGTTTAGTTTGGGGAAAACATTCATCGACGTGTGTTGAGTATCGATTTCTTTGCTTCATCATGATCATGATATGATGGTTACGCGCGATATTTCGTATTTTATTTGTTTATAGTTTTGGTGATGGAATATATATACTTTTGGAAGGATCAAAAGCATATGGATTTTGATTAGGGTTTGTCCTTCGAATTTTTGTTGAACTTTTTTGTATTTGTTTTTAGATGAACTTTTTGGAGTTATATAGGAATAAATTTTTTTGCAGGCATATACAAATACACAATTGTTTAGGTGTGGCTGGATTTTGGTGTTCTGTTGCTAATGAATCTGTTTTGTTGTCTTTGTACGGTGTTGTACATCTTATTATTATGTTGTTTTGAGCATATCGCATCTGAGGCCATTATCATTATGCAGTTCCTTATATGTTTCTGCGTTTGAATTATAGTATGAGATCTACATCTTTGCCATTGTCATTCTTCCGTTATGTAGATTTTGTTGGATCAGAATGAATTATCCTGTTTTTTTGTTCTTTAAGGGATGCGATTGCTGAGGAATTTTTCTTTCAAAATTTATTACAAATGACAATATACTGCATATTGGTAGTGAGTTTTTGCTTGATGCAGATGATGCGATTTTTTTGTTTTTGTGTGTGTGGAAGAATGTTAAATAAAATATATCACGTGAAAGAGGCTGGAAGATAGAGTTCCTATTATGATCTATTTATTTGTATTTTGTTGCATATTTTACATTTGATAATCATGTCTATCATGATCTGATGGTTTTCTGTTTGAAGCTAGATTGTTATTGTTTTTGTTTTGTTTTTTTACCTGTTTAATGTTGTCTGACACTCTTGTTTTGGTTTTTCTTTCTCTCTATATTATCAGGTTGCTTTAGCATCTGATTTGAAAAAAATAGCACTATTTAGATCATGGAGCAGGTTTCTTTCTGGTCAAATTGTTACGAACCTCAGATTTTATCATTCCAAGAAGTTCTCGACTGGCGATTTTTCAGTTCAGAAGATTTTCTTGTTTCCTTTATCAATTGCACCTAGTGGGAGGTTTTTGGTAAGTGATCACTTCAGGAGGTTGAATTCATATTTTTACTTGCATAAATGTTAAGCCTGTGGTGGACCTTACATCTAAGTTGCACATAATGTCATTTTCTGTATGCTGTCTAGTTTGGGATATAAAATTTTACTCTTCTTTGCAATTTTTATTGTTTATAGTGTATGGTTGATGACACATCTGTTTTGAGATACTCTGAAGAGGAAATTGTGAGGTACTTAATATTATTTATGCTCAGTATATTATTGTTATTATTTCATTAATGATCAGAGTGTCATCTAAATTTGTTACCAGGACTGAAGCCTGCGTCAATTCAGAGAAGTTTTACCACATCTCTGGGTTTTGGAAGTATTGAACATACTAGCACCGTTTGTTCAGACTTCAGACTTTTGTAACATCCATCATATTTTCTCACTACAAATCTCTATTCAGAGTGATGAGATTTCCTAAGGGTTGCATCAGATTACACATATTTGATTGCATAATAATGTCTGGAGCTTTTGGATGACATTGTCTTGGCTCTGACAACGTCTTTCTCTTGATCAGTATCAAGATACTCTGCACTCTGCAGTTCCACTTGCTTGCTACCTTCTCATCGTGTGATGTTTCTTTGATTAACTGTCGTAGTGTACCTTAGAATAAGGCTGTGACTGCCATCCATCACGATCTCAGTGGTTTGCTTGCTTTGAAGGACAGTGCACTGGAAGAATTAAAGATGGATTTGGTCAAATCAGCCATATCTATTACTAGCTATTGAATGCCATAATTTAGACAAGTATAGCAATTTGAGTTTCTTTCTTCCTTTCTTTTCTGTTTTGCAATAAGTGTTGTTGACGCAGCTGTTGAAGTACAAGAATGGAAAGGTGATAGCTTGCAACTTAGTGAATTTACAACCACGATTAGTTTCCTCTCTGTTTATTCGGCTATTATAATGGCAAACTGCAGGTACACGGTCATTAAGGAAGTTGGTAATGGCACTTTTGGAAATGTTTGGCGTGCACTAAGCAAGCAATCTGGTGAAGTGGTATGTATATGATCACTTGAATACCTACCTTGATTTGAATGAAATTCATTTCAAACAATCTGGTTCTTGGAGATTTGATATAATAAAATTTATCTAGTCTAATGAATTATTATTTACAGGTTGCAATAAAAAAAATGAAGGAAAAATTTTATTCATGGGAAGAATGTATAAGCCTTAGAGAAGTGAAGGTAATAAGTACTTTCTTTTCCTTTCCATATTGATTCTATTAGCTGACCTTTTTCAGAGACAAATAACGGACTTCTTTTTTGCAGTCACTCAAAAAAATGAATCATTCAAATGTAATCAAGCTGAAAGAAGTTATTCGAGAAAATGATGAATTATATTTTGTGTTTGAGTACATGGTATTCATTGCTTCCCATAATGCTAATTTTCTTTCTAATAGTTTCATGACATTTCTTATTTATTAATGATGTGCTATGATTGCTCTAGGAATGTGATCTATACCAGCTTATGGAAGACAGGAGAACTTACTTTTCGGAAGATGAAGTTAGAAATTGGTGCTTCCAAGTGTTTAAAGGTCTTGCACACATCCATCAACGTGGATACTTTCATCGTGACCTCAAGCCAGGTTATTTTAAAATTGAATGCCAACTTTATATATGATTACTGTGCATCTTATTTCACACCATGAGTATTTGTAGTATGGAAAAAAACTTCTTTTTGTTCTTTCCAAATTTACCCCTTATAGATTGGATGTTTCGCCTAATGCCTTAGAAACTGGATTTACCTTGAAATTGAATTATGCAATTTTCGATTTTAAATATATGCGGAATTTTTATGGGAACTAACTTACCATTCTACTGTCTTTAGAAGTGCATGAATATACCTGTTGTAACAAACACATTACTGGATTCTAATGTTGCTTTCTCTACAATGTATGATTGTGATCAAATTGATTGGAGATCATTCTGCTTTACTTCTCATTTATAACCATGAATGCGTGCTTATTTATTTTTTGCCTGCTACTTTTTCTGCATATAATCACAGCTTGTGTCTTTTGTTGTTGATGCTTGTAACAGAGAACTTGTTGATATCCAAGGATACCGTTAAAATTGCTGATTTTGGTCTTGCGCGCGAGATTCACTCTCAACCACCTTTCACTGAATATGTCTCAACCCGCTGGTTGGTGATTTTCTCTTTACCACATTATGTTTCACACTTCACTTGCTTCCTATGTTATTTTGTGACTACATATTCATGAATTATGATCTTACTATCAGGTATCGGTCTCCTGAAGTTCTACTCCAATCACAAGCATATGGTCCTCCAGTTGGTGAGGAGATAATAAAGTTACTTACAAACTATTTTCAGGATAATTTTTTGATATGTTCTTTTCTTTTAGATATGTGGGCAATGGGTGCAATAATGGCTGAGTTGTTCACACTGCGCCCTTTATTTCCGGGTAACAGGTATAATCGTCATAGTTAGGTCCTTGTTTAATTTTTGCTTCTTAATTTTGAGGTTGACGAGTAATATATCTGGTCTTGATTAATGTGTAAAATCTATCGAGTTCACATAATAGTCAGTTTCTTAAGATACTGCTTTCAATTCTTCTATTTGTATAGCATTTTGAAAGGTTTTTGAAGTAGCATTTTTATTTTGTGGGTGTAGCGAGCCTGACGAAATTTACAAGATATGCTGTGTAATAGGCAGTCCAAAAAACTGGGAATGGCCTGAAGGACATAAACTTGCGCGTGCAATGAATTATGTGTTTCCAGAAGTGAGTCCATCACTCCATTATTTGCGTGCTATATTAATTTCGATTATTTGTTTTGGATAACACCTTTCCTAATCTATTATCATATATTATGATTTATTTTATCTACTATGTGATGGTATGGTAGGTTGCTGGAGTCCCTCTGTCTGGGCTGATGCCAGGTGTTAGTAAGGATGCAATCAATCTTATCAAGGTAAGCAATTATAAGAACTAATGCTTTTAATCGTATCTGATTTTCTCATTCTGACTCAATAACGAACGGAATCTTATGAACTGCGCTTTCTTTGTGTGCTTAATTTAGTCCCTTTGTTCATGGAATCCGTGCAAGAGGCCAACAGCCTCGGAGGTGCTTCAACATCCATTCTTCCAGGTGAATAATTTTATTAACTATGTTACAACATTCGATGAAATATAGTGAATCAACGTTAGCTGTAATGAAGAATGTATCAGATGACAATTTTTTGTTTTAATTATATTTTATGAAAATGGTGCAGAGCTGCTTTTATGGTTCATCACTGCACAATAGGCCTGCTCTTGCAAGAGCTCCTCCTCTTGGTAAGTTTTGCGACCTGCTCTTTATGTTTTGCCTTCGCTAAGTAATTGTTGATTATTTTACTGTTTTGAGTTCTTGCAGCTGGAACACACGGAGTTTTCAAGCAAAACAACAGTGGGAGGTTCCCAGCTGGTAATTTATCTCTTATGCATTCAAAATTTCAAAGTAGCGTTTAGATATAATGTTTTTGGAAAATATTGAGAATAGTAAAAATTTATGTATTTAGGATATGTTAGTTTACAAGATTTTCTTCAAAATCTACTATTCTATCAAATCAAATACCTATATTTTATATTATATTAAAATCAATTTTATATTTAAAATATTACATCAACACCTGTTATATAGAGCTGACAATGGATCAATTCGTGTCGGGTTGAATACAACGGGTTAAATTACTCAACCCTAATCCGACCTGTTTATTATCGTGTCGGGTTCGTGTTAACTCGTTTATTATCGTGTCCGGTTCGGATTGACTCGTGTTGACTTGTATACATAATTAAGTCGAATTTCTTGATTCAAATTAAATTGAACTTAGTTTAAATTAATTTATGAGAAAATTATTAAATTATGATTATTTTACATATATAATAAATATATTAATTATTATTAATATATTATAATCGGGTTGTCGTGTCGGGTTCGAGTTGAGAGCCTCAACCCTAACCTGATCCGTTTACTATCGTGTTGGGTTCGTGTCAACCCGTATATATAATCGGGTTGAAATATTTGACCAAAATCCAATTATTTCGTATCAGGTCAGTTTTTGCCAGCTCTACTATTATATTACATCATACAATTATTCCAATTCAAAATTCAAATCCCCAAACAAACACACCCTTATGTTTTAAGAGATGAAGAAGATATTTGATTTGATTACCATTAATGAATAGTGATTCATACATATATTTACTTGTTGTGCCTGCTCGGGACTATCACAAGCATCATATAATTTTACTTTTTTTTTATTCAACGCAGGTGCACAAAAGCTGGATATGAACAATCAAGTAAGCTACTTTACGTACTCTAGCTAATTTGGGTTGCGTTTTTTGCAACAATATGGAAAGTCTACTAGTTAAGATAACGAATATTTTCTCATATATCCTACTAATGTTGCTCCTCGTTCAACTATTTGGGACAGGCTGCTACTAATAGTGACAAAAACATGATGCATCAGCAACCAAGATATAGGCCACCTGGAATGAGGCCACCAAGTAAGTTTCCTGCTGGATTTTCCGCAGGTTCAATTATCTTGGTTACAATCATGGTGGTGTTGATGCATTGAATCCTGCAGCTAATCGTATTGTTTTGGCTATCAAACAGATGGTTATATGGAGAATGTCTACCGAGCATCCGATGCTGCTGATAAGCTGGCAAACATGACTGTTGGCACTGATAGGCCAATGGTTAAGAAGCCTTCTGTTCCTGCCCCAACTATGAAGGCGGGAGGCTGGCGTGGGCAATCGGGTATGTTCCATGAACGATCCCGACAACACTTTCCCGGGAGAACTCACACCGGGAAATTTGGTGGTTAAAGAAATACTGTTTCACGTTCACAAGTAAGTTTCCTCTGTTCTTTTTGCCTGCTTCATACCTGTCTGAACGTCATTTGTTGTTTTTGTCTTGTCGATCTGTTGGGATAGCTACAAACTTCTACAGCATGCTGTGTGAGATGATACATACATAAATATGTGTGTGTGTGTGTATATATTTATATAGATATCATTTGCTGCATCTTTAGCTTTTGCTTAGTCGGATTTTGTTCTTGGTCAAACAATTTGTGTCTTAATGAAACAAAAAATCGTGAGAAATCGCAATCCTGTAGTGTGAGGACACATTTTGTTCTCTCCACTGTGTTAGCTAAGGTATTGATTCTGTATTCTGTCTCTGTTAGTTTCCCACCAGTGCTTCGCGTGCACCTCCCCGAACTTCTCCCGGCTGCATCATTGCCACATAGTTTAACACTTAAGTACGAGTTTCCCAACCAATTTAAGTTATAGATTCCGTACTACATTACCTGAACCTGACACGCCGTAGTTCTCTAGTACCATCGACGAGTTGTCTGATGGTAATATACACACCTGGTTCATCTTCTTCAATCCACTCTGCCTCGATCTCACTAGCATTGCTTATAGAAACTGATGATGAGGTTGTCATCCTCGATGATTCCATATATGATGCTTCCCCCCTTTGGCCTCCATATTGGGAAACTGATTCTCTGTTTGATGCCGAAGTCATCCGAGGGCTCTCTCGGGCAGACTCGAGTCTTGAGTATGCCGAGTCTCGCTGCATACGGACCAATAATTTACATGTTCTTAGTTCTTGAAAGGATATGCCCCTAATAGAGAGAATGTAATGTAATTAGTTGAAAGAAAACATACTCCGTCCTCAGATCTGCCTGGAGTGTTGGCGACTTGCTGGTTGAATTTTTGGACATTGTAGAGCTCCATGATCCTATCGAAATTCTCGCCCCACCACCTCTGCGCTTGCCATTTGTCGAAGATCTCCCGGCTTAAGCAGCATATTAGATTTTCGACATAGTTATAGATTAATACATAGCCTAGGCTCAAGAATCCGAGAGATATGACTATTGTAACGGATATATATGTATACATACCTGAAACGAATTCGTTTAAGATCATTCCCTCCACTGGGAAGGGATGCGAAGGTAATTTGAACACCGGGTTCTACTTGTGCTGTCCATTCTTTGTGATCTTCTTCATCCAGCACCACGTCATCGGGGCCGAGTCCGCTGTCTCTCCTGTCGAATTGTGAGCTCGGTCGAGTAGTGTGGTGGCTCCTATTTGTAAAATCCCAGGCCGGCGTAGAGCTTGAGCTTCCGGGCTGCATCACTCCCGACAGCGTTTCAAAATGGGGGTACGACTTTTGACCCTTCTTGTAGCTTCCTGGAGTTCTTGGAGGCTTTCCATGGCTACTTCCTGAGGCCTTCAATGCCATGTCCTTCATCTGCATATAAACAAAACGAATGACATAATCAATTTTAAAAATTTGAAAATAGATTATCGAATCACATTATGAACTCATCTGAGAGTTTAAATTGACTGAGAGAGTGCACAAAATTGTAACGTTGATCAGATATTCAGATATAAGAAAGACATTATCATTACACCTGCTGAACTGTCCCTTTCCCAATATAGAAATGGTTATGATTCTTTTTTATTTTTACATAAATTTCTTGAAATGATGAATGACAGACACATCATATGGCAAAGTGTGAAAGGAAGATAGGAAACTAAAGGAGTCAGACTCAGGACCAAACATGTTGGGACAAAGGTTTCGACACATGATCCAAAGCCTGGCATGCCCTTGTCTCCCTTCAATTTAAAGTCCTTTGTCTTTGCTCCCTCCACAATATCTTCCCTCAAAAACCCTCCCTAATGTAATGTTTAGGCAGCAGATACGGTGTCGTTTCACCCTCCTACACACACAAACCTAACTATAAAATCTCATTTCCCAACCAATAATTGAAAACCCTAATTGCCTAAAATGTTTTAATCCCTTCCTATCAATTTCCCCACCCCTCCATCTTACCAAACAGAAGACATGAAAAGCACAAGACCAACCTCAAAGACAACCAGTCAAACACCATAATTATGATTAATATTCATTCAAAATAAAAGAAAGGCCTGAGTGTGGATCCCAGCCCATTGGATATGGGAAAAGCAAAGAAAGGATTGTGAGTGAATATAGGACACTTTGTTGGCAAGGATAAAAAGAAAACCCTGACAGTGAAAAAGAGCAAAGATAAATCACCACTCTACTGCCTGCCACAGTGCCAGGTGATACAACATGCTTTATAGAGGAGAGGACTGACTATTAGATGCATTATTAGCAAATTAAAAAGGTTGGCATAAATGTATATACGTACACACACATATATGTACATATATATTATCATATATATATATATATATATATGGAACCTGTGTAGTGAGGCTTTTGACAGGGTCTTTTTTACGTGGGGCATCCTCTCCGTCATCTTCGTCATCTTCCATTTTTTGCTTTGAGCATGTGATACACGTCAACATTTTTACCTTCTTCTGTTATCTGGCACTTTCTGGCTTTTTTTGGGTTATCTGCAAAGGAAATCAGAATTGAATATCTATGTATATATGTGGGATAATGATTGTGTCATGGATTACATCTATCAGAGTTACACATTTGAATTCTTGATATTTGAACTAAAATATGAAACATATTCCGACATTTATAAAAGCAATTCAATTAGCAATCCGCGTTTCAAGGTAGGAGGAACAAAAGTTCATTATTAAAAAGCTAATCAAAAATGGCAAATTGACGACAAACATAAAAACATAAGGAAAACCACTATTGGTGGCATTCTTATATATATATATATATATATATATATATTATACACAAACATAACCTGAATAAGTCATAATGAATTTGGATAAGACGAGCACTAAAATATTCCTGAATGTATTTAATATCAGCAAATGCCAAAAAATTACACATTTCTCCCTCCTAGCAATCCCTATAAACGGAAGCAAAGCCGAAACCAATCATATATAAAGAACAAAAAGTAAAGAAAGAAGAACTGTAGCCTGTAGGTCGATCCTTTTTATCTTAATATATATAATATGAATGGTCAATAATTGAATGCAGAAATCCTTCAGAGTGGCCTGCAATGCTCCCCTCTTTGGTGTACATAAAAATAAAGATACAGGGATTTCCTGCCGAATTTTCTGACAGGAATTTTAATATCATCAGCCACCACAAACCCAAAGCATTAATTTATATATCACCTCCTTTTCTTCTTTTCACAGCACAATAATTCCTTTCCATGTTTTTTAAAAAAGAATTATTTTCAAAGCCAGGTTACTTATTTATTTTATAGCAGAAAAACATGCGCAAACACATAACAAATAAGCGAGACATTCACCACGAATGTTGAAACAGACATATGAATTTCAAATAGTCAGTACTATTCGTAAAACTTGTTTCGAGTTTTGACTTGCCTATGGCTATGGCTATGCTCTCCTTCGTTACCTACACTTCCTTCTCTCTCCAATCTCAACACTGTATCTAGAAATTGAGAAAGCGCTAAAGAACTTAATCGGAAACTTGAAACCCTAATTTTATCTACATTAAAGGAAATGGACGATAGTTAGGGCACAAATAACGCATATCAGTGATAAAAGCACGCGATTCATATTTCTCAACCGAATTGTTTTGTAATTTTACCTCGAGGATGAATCTTCAACAAAATACGTCGCCGGACTTGAGAGAATAATTATAATTCCGAAATGATCTCCAAATCCTCAATTCATACTCCTCTTCTCTTCATGCAGATTGAAGCTACAAAAACCTCAAGAGAATACGCTCCGGCGAGTCGCCGACGCACTTCTATTTCTCTTCAAAATGAAAACCTCCGACGACTCCTTTCTCCAGATTTCGCGCCTACACGTCATAAGCAGAAGAATCCAAACCACATGAAAAATCGAAAAACGCGTGCACTCTCTCTATCGTCATGAATGAAAACAGAAACGAAGAATAGAGACAAAGGAGTGTGAAGAAACACTACTTCTGAGATTCTGCTGCGCCCATTTATAGAACAGCTTGACGCCGTCACCTCACGTCGTTATCTAACAGAACATTGGTGCATGGTTGGTTGTACGTCGCGCTTTATGTGTTGTACGCCGAGGAGCATCGTGGATATGTGAAGGCATCCACCGTCTGGGGTTGATATTTGGGCGGGGGATGGTGGTGGTGACAAAGCGGGCCCACGTGTCTGGTTCGTAGTGGGAGAACACGTGGCGTTTGGCTATTGGACGAGAATCAACGTGGTGGATCAAATCGTAATGATATTCTTCTGATCAATTTAAGTTTTTTAAGTATTTTGTTTCGTTTGCTTATTATTGTGTGCCGAATAAGCAACTGATCTGAAATACGTGACCAATCAAATCACGAAGTAATGGGTTATGTACAATTAAATAATTTGAATTGTTATTATTATTACAAACAGTATTATTTTGTGATTTTGTATAAAGCTGTTAGATTTCTTGACGTGACATATAACTATTAGATTTACGAATTATTACATTGGCATCATCTGTGTGTGACAGGAGGCATCCCGTCAAATTAACAGTCCTAGTCCTAGAGTCTATTGCAAAAAGCAAACCAGGTTAGGGTTTGTACGGACCTACCCATAAGTGCTAGTAGTAAAAATTTTAAATTAAAAGTAACTCGTCTTGGAATCACATATAATTATGATTTGTTTAGTTGCAAGGTCTCCTAAGTTAGCACTTTACTTACATTTTTTAAAATATTTTAATATATATTTTTAACTACAATACACCTGAGATCTTTTATTATATATATATATATATACTTAAATTTTTTATTTATTTTTATAAATTACTCTCTCTGTAGATATAATCTCACATATAAACATATAAGATAGGAGAATAATTAATAAATAATTAAAATTGTATTATTAAAATTTATTATAATATAATAAAAGTAATTATAAACTAAAACTAAATTAACTAATTAATTTCATAAAAAATTTATAAATTATAAATTTTAAAATGTAGTTCCTCCATCTCCCTCCCTCCCGCAACAACAAATGACCTATTTTTCTTTTTTGTCCGTCCCATTAGAGATGATCTCTTTTTATTTTTAATAAATTTATTTATTTTAAATATATTTAACAAATTTAAATCAATTTAATTAAATTTCTAACCTCTTACATAAGACCTACTTAAAAACCTTTTATTTCTATATCTCTCCTTAATAAATAAATATTTTTATCTATATTTAAAATTTCTTATTTTTAATAAAATTAGTTTTAAGTTAATTATAAATAAATAATTTTTTTTTTGTATTATATAAAATTTTATTCTTTACAAAATGATATTCATATTGTATATATTTTATTGATATATAATGCTAAAAATATTTAAAATGCCAACAACACTACTTGTATAAAAATAATAAGATAATATCATAATTTATTATTAATAACTTACTAATCTACACTACCTAAAATACCGTATTCTTAAGCAAAAGGGTCATCTTGACCAGGATGGAGGGAGTATAATTTTAAAAAAATAACATAAGATGTAAGAAAAAAAATAAAAATAATGATATTAACATGTGAAACAAATGAAACATTTTATATTAACTATATATAAATACATATAATTTTTATTTATTTGTATTATATAAAGTTTATTCGAAAAAATCACACTAGGCGAACCATATGTGACATGTGACAAATTCAACCCATACATCATCACCAGACTGTCCCTTACCGGACATTAAAGTTATCTTTTTGTTTTATCTTTTGTTGCCCACTCACATCACAAGTTTAACTATATTTAAAGAAAATTAAATATCTACACACTACACATTACAAATATCCTTCAAATTATATTTATTTTTAATATCATTTCATAATAAAAATTCATAAAGATAAAATAGTCATTCAACATAACATAATACTATCACCAAAATACTACATTATTATCCGCACAAAAATAATTACTATTACTCTATCAAATAAACATAGAGAAGATATTTTATTGAATTATATTTTCTAAATCATTCAAAATATGGTTTTACTCAAATATATACTCCTTCTGTTCACTATCAATCTATCTATTTTGCTATTTTAGTCTGTCTATTGCAAATGTATCAATTTTCTTTTTTTAGTAAATGTACCTTTCACTAAAATATAAAATTACCCCACACTTTATATAATATTACACAAATGTCATCAAATAACACCACTTAATACCATAAATATTAAAGGGTATACTAGTCTTTATGTATATCAATTATACCCAATATCAATATAATACTAATATACTAAAATTTAAGTGAAAAAAAGTAAATTGATAGATAGAGGTGAAGGGATGGAGTATTAAATTAGAATTAGCTTACAACTACACATTTCATTGTCAGTAGAACTTTCAGCACAAATTCCCAACTTGCTTGCAACTAGATACAGCTTGTTCCTTTATGTCTTTATTTATTATTATTTTTTTAACATAAAATATTATATTTAAAACTTTCAACACAGCACATAAAATGTTATAGTCAAACTACTTTTTCATTCTAAAATTTTAAATTAATCCAAAATTACAAAAAATATAATCACATAATTGGTTAACTTGGCGGTGCTTATTATCTTTAGTAGCTTTAATCTTTGTTTTGGATGCTTTGTTCTTTGATATGTTGCTTTACTCCATAGTTGGAGACGCCTAGTGGTGATTGCTAATAACCTCTCTTTAAGCAAAGATAGGTTTGCTTGGAATAATTAGTAACAACTAAATTCCATTTCAAGATATGAAAGGGCGTTTTAGATGATCTTACTTACTATATACCATTTTTAAAATTAAATATTTACGACACTCCAAAAGAAGAGTAAATATTAATTATTATATTAATATATAGTACAAATAAAGAGAAAAATACAAAAACAAATGGTAAATACAAATAGTTTCTTATAATACAAATTCAATGACATTTGTAGAAAATTATACAAATATAAAAATATCTTTAATGTTAAATACAATGACATAACAAACAAAAAATAATCTTATTATGAGACGGAAATAATATTATATTTATATATATTTTTTAATTCTAAATATCTCATCAATTGTTTAGATATATTAGTATAAAAAACTTTCAAACATGTTTCAGCAAATCCCTTGCACATATTTAAAAATTACTTTTAATACTATTTATATATCCATTTCAAAGAATATTTTCCTTTCACAAAACATTACACAATTTATTATTACTCAATGTTTTCAAAATTCCACATTTTATTATTTTAACTTTTGGTTTCAATGTTTCAAATATGCAACAATTACTTCTTAGAAAATTAATATATCATATTTAATCTATCATTTAAAGAATTCAAAGTTAAAAAACATAATCAAACTAAAAAAAACACACAGTTCGATGTCTAAAGTGAGACTTGCTTTCTTCATTTGTTTCTTATGCAGATTTGGCAGAATCACTGTAACTCTGTAACAAGTTGGTGGTTCTTTTATAAGATTTCATTCAAATTTTATTATTTATTAATTTTTTTTCTAAAAAAATAAAATAAATTAGACATTTATTTTTTTATATTATATTAAAAATTATTTTTATATTCAAAATATAACATATTTAAAATTTTTAAAATCTAAACACAAACACACAAAGGAAACGGGGGTAATATGGGGCCTTTATGCTGTCATGACTATAAGCAGCTTTAATTTATTAAAAAAAATAATGGTTTCAAAAATATTTTAAAAATACTTAATTGTAATATTTGTAAAAAAAATAAAAAATGATATTTTGAAAAAAAAAAAATTAATGTGTAAAAAATTTAAAATTATTATCTAAACAAAGCCTGACCGTTAACATTTTTATTTAACCTCAACTTTCTTTCAAGCATTAGGAGTGTATTAATAAGGACTATATAATTTGATCGTTATCTTCTACGTAATCATATTTAAATTTATTTTTATGAACAAATAATATCCACTACTTAGATTTAAAGTATTAGATTCAAAATTTAAATATTATATAAAAATTTGAAGTTCAAAACATAAATCATATAGTAATAATAACACAAAACTAAAAAAAAAAAAGAAACAAGTACACCTACCTCTTCTTAACCATTGTAAGTGGACGAGCATCACCATATATCACCTACCTATTAGCACTAATGAAGAAAGCAAACAAATTAACCGTTTTCTTCTAATGCTAGACTTATGTGTAAGATAATACTCTCTAGAGACACATTCGGTATCAACTTATGTGCAATAATAGATATTTTTAGCATCTTTGTAACGAGAGTAAACTATTTTTTTAGTTCCGTAACTGGACCTTCTTATCATTTCAGTTCCGTAAGTGGAGCATGTCGCAAACTAGCACCATAAGTGAAAAATTTTCGTTGTTTTAGTCCTTCGGCGCCGGAGACGCCCGCGTGGCTCGTCGGAGGTGACGTATCCGCCAGGTGTCGCTGACCGGGCGGACACGTGGATTTTTTTAAAAAAAAATTATTTTTAATTGATTTTAATTTTTATTTGTATTTTTTTATTTGCTCAAATTAAAAAAAAAATTTAAAAAAATAAAAAAAAAGAAAAAAAAAAGTAAATCCACGTGTCCGTCGGATGTCGCTGACTTGGCGGGACACCTGGAGGACACGTCACCTCCGGCGAGCCACGCGGACATCTCCGGCGCCGAAGGACTAAAACAACGAAAAACTTTCACTTATGGGACTAGTTTGCGACAGGCTTCACTTACGGGACTAAAATGATAAAAGAAAAAAAACAGTTTACCCTTGTAACAAAATATAAAATTTCAATACTATATTTTAAACATAATAACATGGAGCTATAAAAAAGGCAAGAACAAAAATACCATTTATATTCGAAAGCCATTAAATTAAACTATATCCAACTTCAATCCATGCCAAATCAAACATCAAATCTGGTAAATGAAAAACACAGCCCAACATCTGGTGTTGCACTATGCAATTCACAATCAATTTGATGGATTAGAGACTAGAGTTCTAATTTGTTATTTTTCTTATGTATTACACTCTATACTATTGAATTTCTCTGTCAACCACAAGATTTTGCTTATCTCAACTAGAAGTTCAATATCCATGTTCTGCTCAAATGGGCAAATATAAGCAGTAGAATACAGAAACCATTGAAGAGCAAAGAAGTAGAATATGATAACAGAAACTAGAGGCAAAATCAAGGGTTGTCGAAAGATAGATAGATAGATCCTACTTCTTCTTGGATCCTCCCCCACCCCAGAATGACTGCCAGAAAACAGGCCAATTCTTCTGAGCTTCATTCCAACCCAAGAACGAGCCTTCCCTTAAAGGATCCCAACTGGCTGACACAATTCCATAACTCACTCCCAAAAGGGCTGTCCCGAAGAAGATAAACGATACGATGACGGGCAGCCAACTGGGCACATCAATTTTGAGACCAACTTTCAGATAATAAAAGAAAGGGAAGAACAGAAGCCCTATGAAAAGTGGGGTTCCTACAGAAACTGCCATTCTGCTCATCATACGGTTAGTCACAATCTCTGGGATAACACCTTCTTCTCTGGTATCTTCTTCCTCACCCTCGTCCTCATCTTCTTCTCCACTGTCATAGTTCTTTCTGGGTTTCTTGGACTTTTTGGTGTTCTTTGGGGTAGGTCCAAATCCTTTGGGGGAATTCAGCGTGGCTGAAACTGGTTTAGGGAGGATTAAATGGGATTGGGTATTGGAGAGTGTTGGTGAAAGGATTGGGAATTGGGTTCTTTGTTTGGTGGAGGGTAATGAAGGTGGAAGTGGTAATGGATGTGCTCTTACATAGGTGTAGATTCCCATGATTTGTCCTAACAGGGTTTAGAAGGTTTCCATGTATTCTGAAATGGTTGGCACTTGGCAGAAGTGAGTCCTTAGAATTGGTGGCATAAAGATGGCCTATCTGGTTCGTATCAGGGTACATTTACCAAACTAACCCTAAAAAATGTCTACTCTTTGATTTATGAATTCCGAATCCCTAAACTTAGCAGGCTTCGTATATTCCAATCACTTGTTCCATACTAAATGATCTAGAAAGGTTTTCTTTCCAACGAAAGATATAGGGAAAACTGTGATTCTGTCTACACTAAATAAGACTCTTAAATGGGGTCTCTACACAACTTCCCCAACCTATGGATTACAATTCTATGAAGATAATTGTACTAGTTTAAGATAATGTAGTTAGCACACAATTTAATGTTATATGGCTAGGTTTAAGCAGAAACTCATAACATGGACATCTATATCCATTTATATCGGTCCATTTAATAACTACATTACTGATGAATTAACCATGAAAGCTCTTTGCCAATCACATGATCCCTACCAAGCTCAAAGTTACTCTGAAATAAAAGCAGTTTGCATGCCAATATAGAATTTTCCCGTCTAATTAAGTATCAAAAACCATAGAAAAGAAGGCTTCAGAGATTATTTACCTTAGGAGCTTCCAGCAAGTATTAAATCAAGGTGCAGTCGATGAGATCCCAAACCGACTCCGAAGTGACTCGATACCTTTTTCAGAAGTTGTTGCAAGCTCAGGAATGATTACTTTGCCAACTGAAATGCTCGCGCAGTCACAATGGAAGAAAGATGAATGGAATTAGTTAGCTTAAGGATGGAGAAATTCTATCAGGCAATGTCAAGAATAGAATGTGCTTGGTAAGGTCATGGTATACCAGGATAAAGATTTACTCCATACATGACAAATTGCTAGGGATAGATAAATGGTGCACAAAAGAAATGGGGGCAAGTTATGGCTGGACTTCAGGTGTCAATGCTTACATAACATGGTTAAATTATGGTCAGCATATTTTCTTATGAAGGAGTAGGACTTACGACGAGATGCATTGTGCTGAGCATCTGCTATAAACTCGGCAAATGAAGCCTGGAAAAAATTACAATATTAGATGGATGGAAAGATAGAAGAGGATATATGATGTAAACTGCAGTTGTTAATGGTTGGAAGTCACGATTCTAGCAACCTAATTAATCAACTTACCTTCATTGCTTTTCGTCCTTCATTAATTTGTTCAGACATGTTCTTGTACTCTTTCTCGGCTTCATCCATTACTTGTTGACAAGCTTGAGTTTGAATCTGTTTCAGAGATGGAAAATAGTCAATTCCTCCTATTACAGAACATCATGTTTGAAATCTGGTATTGGCAGGTAGTGTCCTGTAATGAATTTAGAAAAATATAGAATTCTAGGTTTAGGTTAAATAGAAAGATAAAATAAAATGATTTCTATGGTTCCTTCACAGTTCAACACCATAGCGAATCTAAGTCCAGATCAACCAACATCCAGAAAGCATGCTTGTGGTGAACTTTAGTTATATGCTTTTGCAATAAAGAATGAAATCAACTCAAAGTGATTCCCATACATTGCAAATAAGTGAATAGGTCCTATGAGTGTCCTGATCTGTAAAGCAGATTATGGTTTCTTATGATACATCAAACTTTTTGCCATACAGATTGTTCATGTGACGTCCACTCACAGGCATAGAAAACAATAAATTAAATGCAGCAAACGTTTGGTGTTTATACGTGGTACTTGGACTACATTTAAAACTAAACAGTAAATCCAAAAATAGGATTCGAAAATCATAAATGATTTACAAAAATGAGTTAATGATAGTCATATATTAATCACAACCAAATATTAGAAATAGACAACTAAGAACGACTCGAAGAACAAAGGAATTGCTATATACAGAATCAATATTACAGATATCTACCAGTTATATCAACAGCAAGACAAGTCATACAACAACCTTGAAGCGTTTCTGAAGGCGACAGTGCGATGCCTCAATATCCTTCAAAATCTCGGAATGCGATCTTTCCAGTCGGCGCTTGAGCGAGTCCACATTAGTTGAGACCATTTCCTTCAGATCTGAGATCGTGTTTACACTCTTCAGAGATGGAGACAATCCAGTTGGTTGCATCCGCTTAATTCCCGATGTACCTGCACTGCTATTTTTGTTGCTTCTCTTCAAGGCTTCCGCAATATCGCGCAATCCGCTGAAATTTAAAGCGAATTGTGATGCAGGAGATTCAGCCGGCGATAGCGTCGGACTTTCTGCCGCCGCCGCCGCCGCCGCCGCCGCTTCAGCTGGCGTCTCAGGCCGACGTGATGCTAGAAACGCTGCCTCTGCTGCTAATTTCCTCGTCGCTCGCCTCCTCATCTCTCGATCTCAGAGCTTCCCCCTTCCTATTTGATTTCAAATAGAGCCTGAAATTTAGGTATATATAGACGCGCCAAATTTTTTAAATATAAAAAAAATGTTTTAGAAAAGTACTCATTGTCGTCTCATATCCCACAGTTTATGTGGGACTTGCATTCTATTCAACTATTCAATCTGATTACGTACCTTAATTTCATTTTAAATATTTTAATTTATTTTTTTTAATTTTAATTAAACTAATTAGTTATTTTAAATTTAATTTATTAATTATTCATATTATAAAATAATTATTTTCAATAATTATATTCCTCATAAAATATAAATACAGTGTATAGTATTATTCTGCATGCAATACTTCTTAATACAAATAATTACATAATGCAACAGATCCAAAAAAACCAGTAAATTGTTGAAGAGCAAATGGAGAATAAATTACCAACAGATAATCAATTATGCTCTCCATAAAGAACTGAAGAAGTTCTCTCGTAGACTTTGCTGGGAATCAGCCTCAGCTTCGAAAGCTCAACTCTATTGTTTGAATATATAATAGCAATGAGTTCCTCCGACATATGATTCAGCTGGAGCTTCTCCAGATTTCTAAGATATTCGATTCCCGGAGGAACACGCCTCAGCCGTTTGCACTTATTCAAAGTCATCCGCATAAGCTTTGGCATCGTTCCCTCGTGGATCACAATCTCAACCAATTCCGGAAAACGGCTGATATACAAGTCCTCCAATCTCAGGAACCCTGTCTCGAAGCATAGTTCTTTAATTTCGTCGCTGCAGGCATTGATCAATGTAAGGCGTTCCAGGACGGGCAACTTGCTTAAGCATGGAATCGGATCCATCGTCAGCTGGCTCCAGTGCAAGTGCAAATACATCACATTGCGAAGCGAACTAAGCCAATGGGGGATGTCGCGTAATCGCCCTGCTAGAGTGAGTTTCCTGAGAACCAAAGGAGTCGACGATAGTCCTCCGATTTGGAGGTACTCGTTTTCATCTTTCGCTACGAGGAGGAGGTGATGGAGATCCTTCATTTTCTCAATGGACGCGCACAGTGCGGTTCCATCATCTTCTTTAAGATTTGTCAGCTCAAGTCGCCGGAGCTGTGTCAGCTCCCCGATCCTTTGCACAAGGTCGGAATTTGCTTCGAGGCAATTCACAACCTGTAAGTCCTTTAACTCTACGATAGTGTTCGGACCCTTCATTCCACTTACGTAGTAGAATACTTCTTCGTCGGATCCTGTGTAAACGAGTAGATGCCTCAGCTTGCGCAGCTTTCCGATTTCTTTGGGGAGCTCCTTTATCAGTGTTCTTCTGATGTCGAGTGTCTGAAGATTCCGAAGCCTGCTAATAGACACCGGGAGCTCGCTGATCTTAGTGTGCTTCAGCCCCAAGTATCGAAGATTGAATAGCTTACCCAAAGTTTTCGGCAAGCTATCAATTGGCGCGCCGATCAGTTCCAGTACTCGTAACAGTCTAAAATTTGACAAAACACCGTCTAGTGGGAAGCCCTCCCGATCTTTAACATTGAAGGCACAGAAAGTGCGAAGATACCGCATGTCCTGCCCTGGACGATACGATGACCAATCAGAAACATGAAGGGATATTCGTCGCGCTTTGATCTCAACTTCCAGATCTTGCGGAATACAGATTGACAAGAAGTTCTCCCTCTCGGAGATGAAATGTGCGATCTCCCACATCAGATCGTGCAGTTTGCAGAGCTTAGGCCTCATCAGACTGTTGTGCTTCTCAACTTGAAGAATGTTCCGATGGATCAATTCTCTCAAGTAGATCTTCCCTACATCTTCGAGGGACAGCCCTTTCCTTTCTTCCAGAAACCCTTCGGCCATCCACATTCTGATCAGCCGGCCTGCGCCAACCCATTGCTCGATCGGAAAACAGCAACAATACATAAAGCAGTTCTTCAGAAAATACGGTAACTCCTTGATGCTAAGGAACAAGATTGTTTTCACTTCATCCAGCAATGGATTCTCAGTTATATGCCAGTTTAGGCTGTTGTATACCTCCCTCCATTTTAGCTCGGTTCGATCCTTGGGAGCCATTAGGCCACCTAATGCAAGGATTGCAAGAGGCAGACCATCGCATTTGTCGAGCAATTTCGAGGCTATGTCCTGAAGCTCCAGAGGACAAGGCTCACCGCAGAAGGCCTTGTTGCAGAAGAGTTTCCATGCTTCTTCCTTTAACAATGGCTTGCAATGGAGGACATGGCTGCCTGCACCGTAAGGGTAAGATGCTATGTCCTCCATACGAGTTGTGATTATTACTCTGCTTCCATTGTTGTGATCTGGAAGAGCAGCGTTCACCTGCTTCCACAGAATACTGCTCCATACATCGTCGAGAACAATTAGGTATCTCTTACCTTCAAACAGGTTGACGATGGTCTCCACCAGCTGTTTGTAGTTCGTCGCGAAATCAGGGGAAGCCGATTTCGAACTTGATAAGGCTTTGATTATCTCCTTGAGAAGCTCCTCGATCATGTACTTCTGGGAAACCGACACCCACACGAAGCAATCGAAGGATTTCTTCACGGCGAGGGAGTTGTAGGCGTGAGCAGCTAGGGTTGTTTTGCCGGAACCGCCCATACCGACAATGGATGTGACAGTGCGCTGCTTCTCCCCGTCGATCAACCATTCCAAAAGCTGATGGCTTTCTTCGTCGATTCCAATGATGGCGGTGTTCTCCACGAAGAAGGAGGTTTCCCCAATGTTTTGGGCATAATTGAGGGAGTGATGGTGGTTAGGGATTTTTTCTCTGTTACTGAGATCGTACCTCTTGCTTCTCTTCGCGATGTCCTTAATTTCACGTTTGAATTCCTTCAACCGATTCACCGTCCGGCAACGGTTCCACATCTCCTTGGGGAAGACGACGGCTCTGCGGAGGAACCCTAGGAATCCGCCGTGCTTGACGCTGTACAGGTGGTAGAGAAATTCGTCCAGAACATCTTCAGCCTTCAACGCTGCATCCCTCACTTGCGTCGCCCAACAGGAGAGGCCGTCGTGCCCGTCCTTGTACCTCTCAGCATCTCGCAGGAACGACTGCATGCTCTCCAGTTCCAGCTTGATCTTCGACACTTCGGGGCGGATTCCTTCGAAGTCGAATCCTGGTGAGTAAAGGATGAGATCGATCGTCAGTTTCAGGACCTCTACAGCAGCCTCCGCCATTGATGAACTCGATTTTCGCTTCCTAGATTTAATCAGCAATGACGAATTCTCTGTGCTGCGGCAGAAATGATTGATGGTGGGGAACTACTATAATGCCCATTCGCCGGGACCTACTTGGTGGACCTTTCCACGTATGTTCCCGGAGGCTCTGCTGCCCTTGATGGCCATCTCCTCACAAACACACACAAACTTTTTATCGTTTGGTACAGAGATGCAGAGCGCACTAATGAAAAATGTCAACCGTTGGATCAAATTCACAATGTACGGTTCCGATGATCAAGCCCTTTACATTTTCGTCTGGTAGTTCGTTTGAATGGTCTTGCGAAAAATATCAGTACTATTTTTTTATTTTTTATTTTTATTGAGTATGTGTTTCTTTTCATAATATTTATTAAAAACTAATAATTATTATCCACAAATTTATACACAATAATCATTTCACATTCAATTATCATCACGACACAAATTATGATTCAATTATCATGAACAACAGAGACTACGACAAGCACAAACCCAGAAAAAAGAAACAAACGACAGAAATTTGCTCCAAAATTGAAACTAAGTTATCAACGCATCACTATTACACTAATAGTGTCTCCGATCTTGATTTGGTCTCACAGTACTCAATTTTTATTCAACACTTGGATCGATTTTACATCGATCGAAAACAGTCCATGGCTCTTTACAACACAAAGAGTTCATTCGCCTAACCGCAGCATCGATGACATAAAACTAAGCGTCGATACACCCGATCGGGTTTCCGGCAATCGCTCATATCTCTCACTTCATGCATCTGCATTATCATCTACCAGTAAGTATTTCATATCAATCATGCGTAAGATGGACAAAAAATCATCTCGGCTTACCGTTTGGCGAAAAAGCACTTCCGGAGGAAAAATTCGACGACGCCCTCGGGATTGAGATGGAGAGCTGAGTAGAGGAGAACACGTTGGCGTTGGATCGGTTGTTGTCGTCGTCGAGAGCGGACCATGACTCTCTAGTGGTGGGCCATTCGCTGAAGAAAGGGTGGATGGGATGCTGCTGTTCTTGCTTTATGGGATCTGATGGACCGCCGGGATTGCTCCCCAAAAAGCAGTGCTGATGCATCTGCTGTTTCGACACGGCACTGCCGATAGCATCGAATGTGCAGGTCGTGCTTGCGGTGGGGCCCATCATGTGGGGTTCGGCTTTGTGTTTTAGCATCGAGGTTGAATTGACTTGAGATGGGATGAGTCGCCAGGTACCGGAGCTGGAGCCTAAACCGAGATTCCCGGCACTTCCGGAAGCTTCCGGAGAGAAACGGTGTTCGCTGTTGTCCGGAGTTTGTCCGTGGACGTACCTGCAGAATCGAGTTGATTATGATATCAAGATCGAGAAAGAACCTGCTGTAAGATAGCTGTAATTTGCTTTACGGACAATATTGAAAAATCGATGACTAGATGCATAAACAAAAGGAAGTTCCACAAATTATTACATGCTTTGAAGCGAGGCTAACGACCGATGACTAGATGCATAGACAAAGAGAAGTCCCCACAAATTATTACATGCGTGTAGGGTCGTAAGATCATGGGCTAGACTAAAGTCTACTTGTTCACATCAGATTACGTCATTAAGTCATCTACTAAAATGAAAATTGTGAAACACATTGCTATAAGACAACTTTGATTTTGTGAGGGGTTGATTTGTATGTCTACATGTAAGAAACAGAAAGTAGAAGCTATTCATCATATTATAGCAGTATTTGTTCGATACTACGAAGCACCTCTAAGGATATATGCATACAAAAATATAAAGATCACATTAGTGACAAATATAGTCAGTTCATATACATGCACTCAAATATTTTTCCTATTTTCAGGACATTCTGAAGAAATCGTATTGTCGCCACATGTTCATAATTCCCCAAGTGCATTTAGATGCATTGTTGCTTTTCATGTTCTACTAGATTTGAAAATATTTCATAAAAAGTTATAAAAAGGGAACACGTGTCGAACATTTTGATCATTCTCTATTACCTAACATCGTAAGGATATGTTCATTTTCCTTACAAGCTATGCTTTTTCTATAACGCTTACTGGTATATACGACAAACATTCCATCTAGATTACGACACTTAGTCCTAGCGTAAGTCAAAGGAATAGCGTCTAGCAATAAATTATCTTGTCTAGTAACAATAAACATATTCTCACGACTTCTAAACCATTGAAAAATTGACTAATCTTTAAAAAAGGAGCACCTGAATTCCTTGTTGTCAATCCCATAAGAGATGGGCTCCACTTGCAGCTTCGTCGCATTGCTCCCAAACGACGATCCTTCCGAGCCAACATTCATATACAATGGCATGTTCTGGAAGCTTCCAGAACCACCACCTTGGAAGTTTCCAACATTACTCGCACATCCAGTAGACATCTGCGACTTCGCAGCCGGCAAAGGCTGCGAAGTAGGTTGGGATTCCACAGGCTTTCTTGAACGGTTGCGACCGCGGTGCATGTGCCGCTCGCAATATTTGGAGTCGGGATGCGCATCTTTGGAGCACCTCCACTTCTTCCCATCAGTCCTACGACATCTCCCCGGCTCAGGATCAAATTTCTTCCCGTAGTATGAACAATATCCCACTGCATCAACAACCAAATTTAATACATACAATCATTAAACATCATTCTTGATTGTCGACAATAATGATCAATCACATTTTAAAGGCTTCTAAACATCTATAACTTTCGAAAGCCGGAACTACAATGCAAAAAAATCAATTTTCAAACAAACTAATCCACAAGAAATATGCCATTTCTACTTAATATTGCATTTATGTACAAATATACCACAACCATTTACACATTAAATTTGTCAAAACTTTTGTATACTTTATAAAATACCCTACTTTATGTCACCATCCACTAATATAATACTATATTATTAAACTCAGCTCAAATCCGCATATATTTCGCGAACAGAAGGAGTAATTCATATTAGTGTTTCTAAAATACTCTACTTTACGATCAAAATCAATTGTGCATTCATAAAATCTCAGACGGAGAGAGTAATTCACTGCGAATCCTTGTCAATCAAGAACACCAAATTTGGGGCATTAAAGCTCATACTTATGCAACAATTAAGATGATCAAATGCATCACATGACATGATTACATGAAGGATGATGGAAGTATCGGGAAGATATGGCCTCAAAGCTGCGGCGAATAGGCACCACCAGGTCCGGCGGCACCGGCACGCCGGCGACGAGGTACTTGTATATCATGGCTTGATGCTCAAGCTCCTGCCATTGCACTGCAGTGAAGGGGGGCTTATACATCCCATACCCCACCTCCACCCCACTCCCCGCCCCCATCCCCACCCCTACAGTCACTGATGTTGATGCAGTTCCACTCATCTTCCCTTCTCACAGCTCACTAACTTTTGTTCTACAAATACAGACCTGAATTCTTTGCAGCTATTACGTACTCTACCTTCTTCACTTCCCACGGAACCTGCAGCCATAGCCAACATGAATTTCAGTGAGCAAATAACAAAATAGGAACAAAGATATGCACACATGCAAAGAGGGCAAATATTCAAGGGTTTCAAGATGCGATTTTTATTTTATTAATTTTGGGGAAACGTAAGTAATAAAGGAGTAGTAAAGAAAAAGAAAACAAGAACAAACATCGGCGGAACAGCCCATGTTACGCATATAGATGAAGTGCTTGTTGAAAAAAGCTGCAGCCAGAAAAAAATAAATAAAAAATTCAAGAACACGTAACCCAAAGGTGAAAAAAAAAATAAGGAAAGAAAAAAGACATTCGACTACACCAAACACGGAGACAATTTCAGAGCAAGTCAGAGCATTTCTTCACCTAGTAAGAAGCAGATCTAGGGTTCACCCAAACATGGAAGGATAGACAGACGGAACGACCTTAGACAAGAGAGAAAATATTCGATTTAGATAAAGAAAAACACACACAGATAGAGAAAAAAAAAAAAAAAATTCCAACTTTTTTCTTCAAGTACACTGATGAAAACACTGCGACAATCTGAAAGACTGAAAACCCAAACTTTAGTCTATTGCTGCTCGCCTAAAAGTACGATTACGGGGCATTTTTTTTGTTTTGTTTTTGTGGGGGTTCTTGTTGGGAGGGTTTTGCTTGAGCTTCGAGAATGAATAAATGGTGGGTTTATTGTGTGCTGAGAGTCGAGGGGGCAGGAGGGGCGGTGGGAGGCAACATGGTATGAGGTGGGTCTGGGGATTGATTGATTGTGTGGGTGGGGTTTGATGGAGAGCTTAAAAGTGTGTGTGTTTGGGGGTGGGGGGTGGGGGTAGGGTGTAAATGTTCTAATGCTTGTGAGTGCTGTACAGTGGTGGGTGGTCCAATGATGTTACACCTCCTCACGTGATTGAATGATGACCACAGTATGCAACCTTTGTCCTTAAGTTTTCGTCAGATTCCATTCCAAAACATCAACAAGACTCGACTTTGCGATAAGAAACTATGGATCGAATGGGAGAGTTGTCCCGCCAAGAAGGGCATTATCATATTTAACAAAGTTCAGATTTTTGTTCAGGCTTTGGTGAATCAGAAGGGATGAAGGGACTGTTCGAAACAAAATACAGTGCACAAATTTGTGGGCTTTTGTGGTACTGTATGGGTTGGCCCAAATTTATTTCGAATTTTTGGGATGATCCACACCCTTCATTCTTGCAAGAATGGACGGCCAGGATTCATCTAGTGCTCTGGTCAGAGAGTTTCAAGAATCACCTTGTTTGTTTACGCTGAAGAAGGCAAGTATGTCAGAATCATTGATGAAGAATTGAAGAGCCAGCCAGGCAGAGTCAACTCGATTGCAAGAGAATTAAGGAATTTATATATATATATATATAATATTCACCGATTATTCCACAATCTCAGAACCCAACCTGGCGGTGTTGTATTTATCATTGGACGGGGTGCCAGTCGACAGTCGACAGTCAGTGGTGCTCCACAGGCACAGCTTTTTCTTGGTCGACACTTACGACATTAATATTTAAGCCCACAAGTCTTTATACCATATTCCTTGTAAATAGTCCCCCGCCTTTACACCGTTCGACGCTCCCATGAGTCTCTTCGGCCTCGGCAGGTAATTTTCGTAACGGGATCTTTCAATTATTGCAGTTAATTGCTCTGTGGTTGCTTTAATCAGATCTATGGTTTCGTATTGGGCATCTTGTTTTTGTTTTTGTATCTGCTGCTCTTTTGATTGATGATTACAGTTACTGTATGCTGCTAATGGAGGAAGGGCATAAAGTGATTGATTATCTTTAAGTTAATTGAATTAGATGTGTTCAACGGTCAGTGGTGATATTAGTGACCTTTTGTATATTATATCTGCATCTTTGGTAATTCAAAACATGAATGTTTGTGATGTCTCAAGTTCCTTTATATGAGGTGGTGATTCAGTTTTCTTGGAACTGGTTCTTTCATGGCTTCATTTGTTTTGTTATCTTAGTACCTAACTGTAAGAAGTTTCCAAGGAGCAGAATGGTAACTTTAGGTTTCTTCAGTTTCATCCAGTTATGTGTTCATTCTAATTTGCATCTTATTTGAAATTTTGAACAGGAATCAAAAAACTTTCCGCCCCAAAAAAAGTGCTCCATCAGGGAGTAAGGTAGCCATCTTTGCCGCATCAATATATATATATGGTTCTCTGTTAGTTCTCGATCTTATTTTTCACAAATTTTCTTTGTTCTGTTAAGTTATACTAATCAGTCTTGTAGACGAGTTAGTAAAGTTGGTTCATTGCCTTATCTGCCGTGATTCATTTATATATGGATTAGGGATCAGAGTTGTTACTTTTTATTTTTGTTTTCCATATTAGCTATCAGATTGTTTTGTGACAACTGTAATGTGAATCTTAAAATCTTTAATGCATGTTTGCTGCAGGGAGCACAACTAAGAAAACATATCGATGCCACTCTAGGTAGTGGAAATTTGAGAGAAGCTGTAAGGCTACCTCCCGGGGAAGATATTAATGAATGGCTTGCTGTCAATAGTACTCTCTCTCTCTCTCTAAATCTCTCTGTGTTGTCTGCGCATCGTAAATATCAAGAAAAAGACTTTGAGAGGATTCCCTTCTCCGATCCATCTTGGAATCAAAATTGTAAACTCTGTGATTTTTATTTTTCAGCTGTTGATTTCTTCAACCAGGTGAATCTTCTCTATGGCACCCTCACCGAGTTTTGTACTGCAGACAACTGCCCGACAATGTCTGCTGGACCTAAGTATGCCATGGATCATATTCTTGCTAGCAATTATGTTATGTGTTAATTATAAGTGTTCAAACTGTTCTCACCTGAACACAAGTTTTCTGCAGGTATGAATATAGATGGGCAGACGGCGTACAAATAAAAAAACCAATTGAAGTGTCAGCTCCTAAATATGTCGAATATTTAATGGAGTGGATTGAAGCACAGTTGGATGACGAGTCGATATTTCCTCAAAAGCTCGGTAATAATGGCCTCTAATTCTGGTTGTTTACTTTCTGTTGTTTGATGTAAAATTCTGATGAAAACATGCAAATTTGTAGGTGCCCCGTTTCCTCCTAACTTCAGGGAAGTTGTGAAGACAATATTTAAACGGCTGTTCCGCGTGTATGCACATATTTATCACTCCCATTTTCAAAAAATTGTCAGCCTTAAGGAGGAAGCTCATCTAAATACCTGCTTCAAGCATTTTATTCTATTTACATGTGTAAGTCATTTTAATTTCTTGAATTTTGGCATTAGGGTATTCTACAATCCCGTCTTCGAACATATGAATTATTTGACTAATCTTTCAATATATTTTCTACGGCATTGTTCTGCAGGAATTCAATCTGATTGACAGGAAAGAACTCGCCCCGCTCCAAGAGCTCATAGAATCCATTGTCCCTTACTGAACAACATGATTGCCTATTTACTCATTTCATGCCGAAATTAAAATAAGTGTTTGCTTAAATTCCGCAGCATTATTAAAGATTGGTGTGCAGCTATTGTGAGAGATTGAGGTTCAAAAAATACTGTTGCTTCTGTATTGTACTTTTTGTCCTTCTTGCTCTGTATATTAAACTCTTCAAAAACTTTTTTTACTAATCAAAGTGTATTTTAGTACTTTGTTTTGAGTTCAATAGAACACTTGTGGTTTAATTAGCAAATGCTTACATAATTGTCCAAAGGAATGTTACTTCTATTTCAGCTGGACAAGCAGCTTCACCTTGAAACATTAAATTTGAGGAATCTAGCAGGGATTTGATCATCAAGTTCCCTTCATTGAAGAAACTTGGATTTCTTCAAGGATCAAGCAGGCGAGGTACTCGCGAATCTTTTTGGGATATCTCAAAATAGAAATTATAGCAAACAAATTTCGCCTGATGGAGAAGTAAATTTTTTGTAGTGATGGGTGTGTCTACATAGTGCATTTGCTAAAAGTTTTTAATGTAAAATGCGCATTCAAGCTTCAACTTGAGTCATTTAATTGCGTACTTTTTATCATTTTTGCGGAAAAGTAATCATACACAGCTATTATTATTATTTTTGTTCATTTTTCACTACAAATCCCTCCCATTACTATTATTTTTCTTTTAAAAAAAATCATACGTAAATTCGACAGGATCCACACTACAACTTGTGAAGGGGGATAGAATTATTTTGATCAGACACCCTCGTTTATGGGTTCTTGCTTTTATTCCAAGTTTAGGATAGGCGAACAAATGCAATTACCATGGCAATGAGAGGGAAAAGAATACGATGCCATGACCCAATGGAACCTTAACTTTAACTTTTTAATTTTCTTCGACCACTGTTCTCTCCTCTGCATCTTCATCCATTCATTCACTATTCATCTTTCATTCTTCTCACCTACAACCTGCATTCCTTTGTGTTTTGGCTGATTTCTGATTTGATTCAATCACTATGGCCGACGCACTGCTCAGTGTTGTGTTAGAGAATCTAAGCTCCTTGATCAAAGGCGAGATTGGATTGATTGTCGGGGTGGATGATGAAATGAAGAAGCTCGCCAGCAACTTCACCGCCATCCAAGCAGTGCTGGAAGATGCTGAAAAGCAGCAACTGGAAAGCCAAGCAATACGCGACTGGCTAATCAAGCTCACTGATCTCACTTATGAGATTGATGATGTACTGGATGAATGTGCTACTCAAGTTTCGAAACAGAAATTAAAAACGGCTGGATGGAAATGGAATCCTCTTCCTGGCTTGAAAAATATTCTGTTTCGAGACCGAATGGGAAGAAGGATGAAGCAACTTGCTGAAAGGTTGGATCAAGTTGCAGCGGAGCGTGACAAATTTCATCTGCGCAACATGGAGGTTACGAGGCCGAGCTATACTGTCCATGCTGAGCGTGAGACGGGTGCTGTTCTAAACAATCCTGATAATGTTTACGGCAGGGAAGCTGAAACGGAGAAGATCGTGCATATCTTGGTGAATGATGTGAAGGACAATCAAGAATTATCCATCCTTCCAATAGTAGGTCTTGGAGGCCTCGGAAAAACTACCATTGCTCAATTAGTCTTCCAAGATCCTCGAGTGGTTGAGCATTTTGACAAAAAGCTTTGGGTTTGTGTCTCTGATGACTTTGATCAAAAGACCTTGTTGAAGGCCATGATCGAATATGCAACTGGAAGCAGCATGGCTTCAGATTTGATGCACTTGGGATCTTTGGAAGGCCGAATCTTCGAGTTGTTGAGCAAGAGAAGGTATTTGCTTGTGCTTGATGATGTTTGGAATGATGATCAGGAGAAGTGGTTCAAATTAAAAAATGTTCTGACGTGTGGTTCACCTGGATCCGCCATTATTGTAACCACACGACAAAAGAAGGTTGCTGAAATAATGGGAACACTTCCGGAACACAACTTGAAAGAGTTGTCTGAAGATCACTGTTGGTTGTTGTTCAAGCAGAGGGCTTTCCGACAAGGAGAGGAAATACAATTTCCAGAACTTGAAGCTATCGGGAAGCAAATAGTGAAGAAGTGTTGTGGTTTGCCGCTGGCTGCCAAGGTGTTGGGAGGTCTTCTACGATTCAAGAGGACTGAAAATGAATGGCTTCATGTGAAAGAAAGTGAGCTGTGGGATTTGCCAGAAGAAGAAACTTCGATCTTGCCTTCTTTGAGATTAAGCTATCATCATCTTCCTTTGGCGTTGAGACAGTGTTTCGCTTATTGTTCAATCTTTCCCAAGGATTCTAAGATTTATAAACAAGACTTGATACTCCTTTGGATGGCTCATGGTTATATTTCATCAAAAGGAGATTTGGAAGTGGAAGATGTTGGTGAGCAAATATGGAACGAGTTAATCCTGAGATCACTTTTTCAAAATCCCATTGATGACGAAGGAAACCCATCGATAGATTCTGTCACATTACACGATATTGTCCATGATCTTGCGCAATCAATCATGGAAAACAAAGTTTCAAGAACACACTTGGGAAGTTCATCAAATAGCAAAATCCGCGAGGTGAACTTGTCAAAGCATCAAGTAGCATTTCCTAAAAGAAAGCAACTTGAAATGGACATATGTTTTGTCTTGGCAAACTATAGACGTTTGAGGGTGTTAGATGCAAGTTTTGAAGTTATAGAGAAGTTTCCATCCAATATAGGTAAGTTGAAGCATTTACGATCTTTGGATTTATCTGGATCTGATATTTATGGTCTGCCTGACTCATTCTGTAGTCTTTGGCATTTGAAGATTTTGGTTCTGAAGTATTGCCAAAATCTTGTAAGGCTTCCTAAGAAGATGAGAAACTTAAAAAATCTCCGACATCTTTTTTTGGAGGGATGCCACTCATTGAGGGAGACACCCATTAGGATTGGAGAGTTAACCCGCCTTAGGACATTGGAAATATTCATTGTGGGTTGTAATAAGGGCAATCATCTTGAGGAATTGGAGTTCTTGAATTTGGGTGGCGAACTTGAAATTCGGCATCTTGAAAGAGTGGAGAACCCCTTAGATGCCATGAAAGCAAATCTTGCTGAAAAACACAATCTTTCTCATTTGTTTTTGAAGTGGGAGATCGACAATGCATCCAAATTGGGGGGAGATCATAAAGATGAAAATGTGCTAGAAGCACTTCAACCTTCCCCAAATATCGAAAAATTTGGTATAAGTGGCTTCCGTGGTAGACATTTTCCGAATTGGATGACCAACTTGAAGATGGATAAACTAGTTACACTTGTGATAAGGAATTGCCAAAATTTGCTGGACCTATTTCAAATGGTGGAGATGCCTCACCTTAAATCCTTATATTTAGAGAATCTATCGAAGGTTGAGTACATTGTTTCAGCTGGGAATGCAACAAAGATAATATTCCCATCATTAGAAGATCTTGAATTCGATAATGTCCAAAATCTAAAAGGATTCTTTAAGGAGGAAGTAGAAGAGAGTTGCCCGAATCTTCAAACACTTATTGTTTGCAGGTGCCCTTCATTGGTCTTGCCGGAGCTTTCGCAATTAAAAAAGTTGAAGAAATTGGCATGCGACAGTAGTTTAAGTTTGGCTTCATTTTCTAAGCTGGAAAATCTCAATCATCTTTCTGTTAGGATTGCTGAGGATATGAAGTTTATTCCCCATGAGTTGCTGGAATGCTTCCCTAATCTGGAGAATTTGGGTATTTGGAATGCCGATGAACATTGTATCTCCATGGAAGTGCTGCAAGGTTTAAACTCCCTCAAGTTTTTGGGTATATATTCGAGTGAGAAGTTGACATGTTTGCCCGGGATATGGTTCTCCCACGCCACGACTCTTGAACATTTGTATGTAGAATCTTGTGCTAATTTGGTAGACCTGCCGATGGAAATCAAATATGTTGACACCATTAGGGAAGTCACTCTTAGCAACCTTCCAAAAATGGTGTGCATACCCGAAGCCATCAGACACCTCTCCTCACTGCAAAATCTAAATCTGGGGGACCTTCAAGAGCTTACCTCTCTGCCAGAATGGTTGGGTGACTTGACAACTCTTCGTCATCTGTTTATCCTTTCATGTCCAAAGCTTGCATCACTTCCTTCATGTATCCAAAGAATGACAAATATCCAGTCTCTTTATGTGATATTCTGCCCGAAGATACACAGGAGATGCAAGGAGGGGATAGGAGAGGATTGGCACAAGATAGCCCATATTCCTAATCTGGACATTAAATAGGTATGTAAAGTTCCATTAATATAATGTTTGTTTACATTAAAAAGTATTTATGTATCTTATTAAGGAAAAAAAAAAACTCATATTTGATGCCATCAGATACCTCTGCTCATTCTTCTGTGCTAATTGCCTTCATCGCCCCTGCTGCCGCCATTACTGCCTCTTGCTGTTACCTCCAGCTGCAGTAGAGTTGCTGCTGTGGTCATCTTCCAGTCACTGTCTTCTAATTTGCTGCAGCCTGTTCCTCTGGTAATCAGTTTGATTTGTGTTTCTCTCATATGTTGGGGTGTAATTATTCGATTATTGCTAATTGATCTGGTTTGATTTGGACAGTTCAGATTTACTCGATTTGAAAGTTTTAGTTCCCACAAAACAGTCTCTGTCTAATTGTGTTGTTCTGGGTCGGTTGAAGTTTAAATAAGCTAACTTATGTAAGTGAAGACATTGTCTTCCTTTAATACACTTGCTCCATTTAAAATCATTCGATGTTTTACCATATCGAGGAATAATTTTGATTAGGGTACTAATTTTTTTTTTTTTTATTTATGACGTGGGAATCGCCCGCCGCAGCTACTCTTCGAGTGCGCTTTGTGTAAACTCTGGCCGAACAATACTAATTTGGATATATATGATAAAATGTAGGTTAGTTTGCCCAATCAAAATTTTCCTAACACAATTCCTAATATATAATATTCCATTTTCTCACATAACGTCAACATTCCAATGGTGCCTATGATCTTATGGTAAGATATTAAGGTTCCAAAGCATTCTGTACTTTCTTCCTCAATGCATCAAGACGTTGGACTTCTCCAAACACTTTGTTCAATGTTACAGTTCACATAATCCTTTGTTCAATGTTACAATAACGCAATATTAGATTTACTTCGAACTATTTTGCCTGCAAAGTATACACTCCAATGAAGTTGCAATTATTGGCAATAATCTTTAACGACATAAGTAAATCGATTCTATCTATTCGTTTCTTTCGCGCTTGGGCTTAGGCTGTTCAATGTTGTTTGTATTTCTAACATGCGACCCTGTAGATGTCCTTGCAGTGACCATGAAAGCCTTTTCATTTTGCTATATATTTAATTTACAATTTTGATATGAATTTATCTAATGTTGTTTCATTTCAATGTTTCCCTTTTATTTGGTAATGACTGCTACAATTGCCTCGTGTTTTAACAGTATATAAGTATGTTCTTAGAATCTTCTGCTTTTGTTTCGAACATATATATACTACTTGCTTCAAATGTTGCAAGAATATTACGTGGAAGGGAAAAATCACTTTTTTGTTTAGCTATGAAGTAAGATTGCTTACATTTGGTCTCATTTTAATTTTTTAATCATATTTGGCGTGTTCAAAATAAAATAATTCACATTAGGTGTCATTGTTAACTTCTCAATACTGAATATTGACATGTTCGTATTTGACCTGGCAATACCCGACGTGGACATAACACGGACATGTTTTAAGCATAGATTCCACATGGAATCTTTTTTGTCATAGTGACAGCACATATGAAATTAATATGAACTTACGCATTTAAAGGATATCTAAAAGGACCAAATCAAACACTGACGACACGGCAACTCTCTGCATATTCTTCAACTGATTCTTCTTTCTTCTTTCATTATTCTCACCTAATTCCTTCCTTCATTCCTTCATTCTCTTGTCCTTTGATTAACTTCGATTTGATCCATTCACACCATGGCTGAAGCATTCCTGACCGCCGTGTTAAAGAATCTAAGCTCCTTGATCATAGACGAGACTGGATTGATTATGGGTGTGGATGATGAAATGAGGAATCTGGCCAGCAATCTCACCACCATCCAAGCTGTGCTGGAAGATGCCGAAAAGCAGCAACTGGAAAGCGCGGCAATACGCAACTGGTTAATCAAGCTCAATGATCTCACTTACGAGATTGATGATGTATTGGATGAATGTGCTACTCATGTTTCCATATGGAAATTTAAAAAGACTGGATGGAATCCTATTCGTGGCTCGAAGAATATCATGTTCAAAAGTCGAATTGGAAGAAGGATGAAGCAAGTTTCTGAAAGGTTGAATCAAGTTGGGCAGAGCGTACAAATTTTCATCTGTGCCACATGGAGGTTGCGAGGCCAAGAAATATTGTTGCTGCTGCACGCGAGACGGGTGCTGTTCTGAATGACAATGATCATGTTTATGGCAGGGAAGCTGAAAAGGAGAAGATTGTCGATATCTTGGTGCATGCTGCCAAGGACAATCAAGAACTATCCATCCTACCAATTGTAGGACTTGGAGGCCTTGGAAAAACTACTGTAGCTCAATTAGTCTTCCAAGATCCTCGAGTAGATGAGCATTTTGATAAAAAGCTTTGGGTTTGTGTCTCTGATGACTTTGATCAAAAGACCTTGTTGAAGGCCATGATCGAATATGCAACTGGAAGCAGCATGGCTTCAGATTTGATGCACTTGGGATCTTTGGAAGGCCGAATCTTCGAGTTGTTGAGCAAGAGAAGGTATTTGCTTGTGCTTGATGATGTTTGGAATGATAATCAGGAGAAGTGGTTCAAATTAAAAAATGTTCTGACGTGTGGTTCACCTGGATCCGCCATTATTGTAACCACACGACAAAAGAAGGTTGCTGAAATAATGGGAACACTTCCGGAACACGACTTGAAAGAGTTGTCTGAAGATCACTGTTGGTTGTTGTTCAAGCAGAGGGCTTTCCGACAAGGAGAGGAAATACAATTTCCAGAACTTGAAGCTATCGGGAAGCAAATAGTGAAGAAGTGTGGTGGTTTGCCGCTAGCTGCCAAGGTGTTAGGAGGTCTTCTACGATTCCAGAGGACCGAAAATGAATGGCTTCATGTGAAAGAAAGTGAGCTGTGGGATTTGCCACAAGAAGAAACTTCGATATTGCCCTCTTTGAGATTAAGCTATCATCATCTTCCTTTGGCTTTCAGACAGTGTTTCACTTACTGTTCCATCTTTCCCAAGAGCAGGTCAATCTACAGAGAAGAATTGATACTCCTTTGGATGGCACATGGTTATATATCATCAGACGGAATATTGGAAGCAGAGGATGTTGGCAAGCAAATATGGGATGAGTTAATCCTGAGATCACTTTTCCAAAATGTCATTGATAACAAAGGAGAACCAAGGATGGATGTTGTCACACTGCACGATCTTGTTCATGATCTCGCACAATCAATCATGGAAAACAAAGTTTCAGAAACAAACTTGGGAAGGATTTCAACAAAAACATCAAATAGCAAAATCCGCGAGGTGAACTTGCCAGTATGCCATGTAGCATTTCCTAAAAGAACAC
This sequence comes from Andrographis paniculata, assembly GCF_009805555.1. NCBI lineage: Eukaryota > Viridiplantae > Streptophyta > Magnoliopsida > Lamiales > Acanthaceae > Andrographis > Andrographis paniculata. The sequence continues at coordinate 4,550,686 of NW_026137589.1, forward strand.
AACTTGAAATGGATATTTCTTTCGTCTTGGCAAACTATAGATGTTTGAGAGTGTTGGATGCAAGAGATATAGCAGAGGTATCGAGGATAGGCAAGCTGAAGCATTTGCGATCTTTGGATTTATCCTGGTCTTATATTGATAGTCTGCCCAACTCATTATGTAGTCTTTGGAATTTGAAGGTTTTGAATCTAAGTTATTGCCAAAATCTTGCAAGATTACCTAAGAAGATGAGAAACTTAAAAAATCTCCGCCATCTCTTTTTGAAGGGATGCAACTCATTAAGGGAGACACCCTTTAGAATTGGAGAGTTAACCAGCCTTATGACTTTGGAAAAATTCATTGTGGGCTGCAATAAGGGAAATCAACTTGAGGAATTGCAGAGCTTAAACCTCGGTGGCGTACTTGAAATTGAGCATCTAGAGAGAGTTGAGAATCCCTTAGATGCCATGAAAGCAAATCTTGCTGGAAAACAAAATCTTTGTCATTTGATTTTGAAATGGGATGTCGACAGTGCATCCAAATTGAGGGGAGAAAAAGATGAAAAGGAGCTGGAAGCACTTCAACCTCACAGAAATATTGAAGAATTCAGTATAAGTGGCTTCAGTGGTAGACATTTTCCGAACTGGATGATCAACTTGAAGATGGATAAACTAGTTAAGCTTTCGATCAATAAATGCAAGAATTTGCTGGACCTATTTCAAGTGGCAGAGCTGCCTCACCTTGAAACCTTATCTTTAAGTGATCTAGAGGAGGTTGAGTACATTGTTTCAAGTGGGAATGCAGCAAACATAATATTCCCATTATTGAAAACACTATGTCTATATAATCTCCAAAATCTAAAAGGATTCTTTAAGGAGGAACCAGGACAGAGATGGCCGAATCTTCAAACACTTCGTGTTTCACGGTGCCCTTCAATGGTGTTTTCAGAGTTTTCACAATTTCAAAAGTTGGAGGAACTGGATTGTAACAGTAGTTTATGCTTGACTTCATTTCCAAAGCTGCAAAATCTTAAGAAACTTGTAGTATGGATTGGTGAGAATATGAAGTGTATTCCCTGTGATTCGCTGGAACGTTTAACTAATCTGGAAATATTGAAGATTTTTTATGCCAACGAACAATGTGTCCCAATGGGAGGGCTGCAAGGATTACGCGCTCTCAAAATTTTGAAGATAAATCTCAGTGAGAAGTTGACATGTTTGCCGGGGGGATGGTTCTCCCACCTCACAACTCTTGAACATTTGTCTGTAAGCTTCTGTACCAATTTGGTAGACCTGCCGATGGAAATCAAATATGTTGACACCATTAGGGAAGTCACTCTTAGCGGCCTTCCAAAGATGGTGTGCATACCCGAAGCCATCAGACACCTCTCCTCACTGCAAAATCTAAATCTGGAGAACCTTATAAAGCTTACCTCTCTGCCAGAATGGTTAGGTGACTTGGCAACTCTTCGTCATCTGACTATCCATTTTTGTTCAAATCTTGCATCACTTCCTTCATGTATCCAAGGAATGACAAATCTCCAATCCCTCGATGTTTTGGAATGCCGAAATATAAAACAGAGATGCAAGGAGGGAACTGGGGAGGATTGGCACAAAATAGCCCATATTCCTAAACTCACCATTGATTAGGTAATTAAAGTTCCATTCGTTTGTGTTTGTTTAGTGTCTTTTTATGCTTGCTATGGAAAATTGCTCGTCGATAATATAAATAATAATATTTGTGTTGGATTATTAACTTTGATAGATTGATATAATATTTATGATGCAGATGAGCAATGTATTGTGTCCTATTTGAAGTGTTTCGACACATATAAGTCTCACCAATACGCGGACTTGTTTCCTCGACAAATGGCTGTCTCATAATACAGCTCTAGAGGTATTTTGCATACATACATTCGTGTAGCTAGTTCATGTTGGAGAAAAAATATTCCCAAAGATTAGATATTTATTAGTCCAGTAAGGGATGACATAGTGGTTTGTATTCTGCGAGTATTGTTTTGAATTATCTTTTGTGTGACGCTCTATCTTGAGTGTCTACTTTTATTCGTATTCCTATCAAACAGGTCGGCGAGCGAATTAAATCCCATTTGACAAATTCAATTTATTGAAATGAATACACATGAGTGTGTTCCAAAGTTCACTGCTAGAAAAATGTCATCTTGTCGCAGTTGAAATTATTGTGGAATATATCTATTTTTGCGACAATTTTAATAAATCAGATGCATATAGAAATGCCCTACAAATTGAACAATTACAGGTAGCGTTTCAAATAATCATCCATTCGAATGTAATCCACTTCCGGATAAAGCTTGGAAGCTTCCTCGTCGTCTCCGACCTCAAAGTTCGTCAGACATCCCTCGTAGAATATGTGGTAGAAATGGCCGATCCCAACTTGAACAGCATATGGCGCCCCTTTTTAATTTCAAATTTCGATATTGATTACATTAATTATGATCGGATTAAAAACATCCAATCAATGGAAAAATGAATCAATTATATACCTTCAAGACGAGCTAGAAAATCCTCTTCAGAAATGGTGATCTTCTCCAATGGCTTCCCTGTCAACCTCTCCCATATTCCGACCAACTCCCGTTGGCTCAGAATGTTCTCCGGTGGCCGGAGATACACTGTCTTGTTCGCCGCACGAGGGTCGTCGATTGTCTTGATTGTGTACTTCGCGACGTCATCTTCGTCCATGAACACAACTGTAAGCAGTTTAAGACATTAATTATACTAGTTGACTCCATAATATATAAATCGCGTACAAAATTTACATGTGATTTCACAAAGTTGCATAAAATTCACACGTTGATTTCACAAAATTGCAGAAAACTCTCCCTACTTTTAAAATCGCATCAAATCCGATTTCATAAATTTTGCTGTCTAACCCTTCGGCCGTTCTCTGTTGCTCAAAATGTAAATGAATTTCAGAGTACTAAAATTACAAATATATTCATTTATTATATAAAACCACGGCAGTTTTCAAAGTGTGTGGATTTGCACAATTTTGTAAAACTACAAATGAATTTTGTACAATTTAACCTATATAAATAAATAAATAAATAAATAATACGTATTATTAAATTTAATTATTTTTAAGTGAAATGGTCATTTAATCCTACCTTTGGCATTGCCGTCGCCGTAGATGAAGAGCTTATCCTTGGGAGGAAGCAGGGTTTCCATTTGAGAAAGGTTTCCGACGAAGTAGCCGGCGAAGCAGTTGGCGGAGATGTAAGTGTAAGGGATTTGAGCTTCTTCGATGGCTTTCCTCACCGTCATCTTCTCGTCGAAGGTCACTCTTCCCGGCTCTAGTGAATGAAGCATTCTCGCCGGATCGGAGCCAAACTCCGATGGTAAGAATCGCTGAAATAAAATAATCGATTATTTAGTGTTCACTCAAAGAATAGCCTCTAGGTTGAAACCCACTCCAGGTTCACATGTTACACATGGTTGGCCTGACTTGCCTTGTCAGACCTATTTTATAGTATTAGATTCTGTGTCCACTTTCGAATAACGGCTGCAGATTCCAAATTATAGAAAAACAAAAAAAAAAAAAATAGCCTAAGAAAATAGTAGCAGCTAATTTTGATTATGAACCCTTTTTTTTCATTTTTTAATACTGAAACAAATTTTTTTTTTTGAAAATACAAGTTCATATATTTTCAAATCATTTTTCCGATATTTATCGATAAATATCTATGTCTATGAAAGCGTATTATATATATATAATATTTATTTATATTATATTATATATATATTTTTTGGTTTATTATTTATTGTTTTTAAAATTTTGTGAAACATATCTAGACACAACTATAGTATCTAAAATGTTTTTATTCATAAAATATCAAAATATCAACTCAATTATTGTTCCTACTTAGAAATATTTGAAAACAAGCCGTACACAACAAAAATTAAATTAAATTTATATTTAAAATATAATATCAATATTTATTTATATTAAATTAAATAATATTCACAATCAAAATTTTACTACTCCCGCAGTCTAGTAACAAGGATGACATTTGCTTTTTGCACATAGATTTTTGAATATTAATATTATATTGGATTGCAGTTAAAAAGACAAAAATACCCCTATTAGTACGATGTAATATAAAAGTAACGACATTTATATAATATATTGTAAATTGAAAGGGTATTTATTATGTTAGGTAGGTAGGTAGTACAATTACTAGATTACTAAATGATAACCTTGTTTTGAAACAGACAAAAATAGAAAATGGTAACCTTTCAATACCACGGGGAGTATTAAAAATTCCAAACTCTCAAAAGAACAAACTCTTACGTGACAATGACTATGTATACACATAAATTCGCATTAATCCGTCAATTTAAAATTCAATTCAATTTTTCACTAAAAAGTATCGATAAAAAAGAATTAAAATAGAATAAGTTCGATTCATATATCAAAAAAAAAAATCTTTAATAACTTTGTAACTATCCGAAAAAGGTCAAAACCTCGACACAAACCTTTACATTTCCGGCTTCTTTAATAGCGTCGACCAACTTGAGCTGCATCATCAAATTATGGCTCCGGAAGTGAACTCCCGACATAGCGGAAATCACAACGTCGACTTGCTTCACGGCGTCCACCAAACTCTGATGATCGGAAAATGACCCTTCAATCAGATGCGCGCCGCGACGCTTTAGCTCAAACAGAATTTGCAACTTGTCCATGTCGAGCCCGATCTCTCGCCGGAGAAGAATGTAAGTAGGGTGGCCGGCGGCCAGGCTCGCCGCCGCCAGCCGCTTTCCGATGTAGCCGGTGCCGCCGACGACAAGAACCTTACTTTTAGCCATAAATAAAAATTTTGAGCTCTTAGTATGTTCATTCATCAGGACATGACAATTGTGTTTATATAGAGGAATTTTATTTTATTTTATTTCATTTTGTGGAATTTCTTTAAATGGAAGTTTTGATTTCCACGTGACGTGCACTTCAAATAATATATGGTGACAGAATTAAATTTATATTTTTAACATATATAGAGATGTGGATCGGATTTTGCTATAATTAATTTTAATTACTTTTTTTTTTGTTTTCCTTTTTTATTGTTGTGTTTTTTGTATTTTGTATTTCAATAATAATTAAATATAATGTTTTTATAGAAAACAGGAAAATTATATAGTAAGTTGATTAAAAAAATCAAAGAAAATGAAGTCTGTAGTAAGTCAATTATGTGTATTGATTAGGGTGTGTTTGTTTGAAGGATTTTGGTGGATTTCCACTATTCATCCAATTTTTTCCCCCAAAAACATCAAATTAAATACCTATTTTTCATTTCTTATATTATACTAAAAATCAATTTTACATTCAAAACATCACATCAAACCCTATTTATATCACATCATACAACTATTCAAATTCAAAATTTTTACTATTCAAATCCCAACTCAAAATCCAAACCCCCAAACAAACACACCCAGAAACTAACTAATTATAATGAAAGTGAAATTATGATAAGGGTGGGTTACCTACTCCTATTTGACAATATAAAATGCTATACCTAACATCACTTCCTGTGCCCTTTTAATTTTTTATTTTATTTTTATTATTATTGCCTTTTAATTGTTATTATTATTAAACCTTAATTGCGTGACAGACTGATGACGCGAGTTGGAATATCATCTCATCGATCTTTGGTTTGTTTGTTGTCATTGGAGGTATTAAACCTGAAATTGTTCCTCAACTAAAAATATTGTCAAAATAACAATATTAATAAAAATAAATAAAAAAAAAAATTGGCTTATTTATGGAGTATTTTTTAATAGTAATATATCATTTCTTCACAAAAATGTTTTAAAATAATAAAAATAAATATTTTTTCAATGTTTTTTATGATTTTTTATAGTGGTGATAATTTTGGGTCAGCCCAGCCAAGTTTTATGTCGGGCCTGGGAGCCCAGGTTGAGCCGGACCAGCCCAAATTTTAATTTTCTAATTTTTAAAATTATTTTAAAATAATTTAATAAAATTATTCAAAATAAATGTAAGAATTGAATACTAACTTACCAACCTATACTTTTATTTTCTACATATATTTATTTGGTAATATGTCTATAATATATTTTGTCAAATGATAATCAACTACATTATAAATTATGTAAATAAAAGCATATACAAACATACTAATTAAGGGTATATAATTATCTAGGGTGTATTATTTTTGTGAAAATTCTCTCTAACTTATTTTTCAAAAGAATAATATATTATATATAATTATTTGTATATTGCCTATGCAATTTTCTATACCTTAAAAATAACCAAAACACAAAAAACAAACACACCCTTTAGTGTTTTGGTTTAAAGTATTTTTTATACTAGTAATTAAAAATTATATCGGTAATATGAAAAAGTAATGTTATATATTGAATTTATGAATTCATTTATATTGTATGACAATCTATGCTTGACAAAACTTAATAAGTTATTTTTTGCGTCTGTCAAACTTATATTATTATTTTTATTATTATTATTTTCTTATTTATGTACAATCCATATAGTAAACAATTTTATCTTGTCTACAATTAAATTGCATTTAATTTAACAAATAATAATTAATTTTTTATTATTTTTTATATTTATTCTACTATTTTTATGAATTCCTTGATAATTTTCTTAGGGTGTGTTTGTTTGGGGGTTTAGATTTTGAGTTGGGATTTGAATAGTAAAAATTTTGAATTTGAATAGTTGTATGATGTGATATAAATAGGGTTTGATGTGATGTTTTGAATGTAAAATTGATTTTTAGTATAATATAAAAAATGAAAAATAGGTGTTTGATTTGATGTTTTTTTAGGGAAAAAATTGAATGAATAGTGGAAATCCACCAAAATCCTTCAAACAAACACACCCTTATAAATTTAGTAAGGGAACACTTCAATTCAATAGTATTGCGGGAAATACACGTAGGGTGTGTTGTTTCAAATATTTTCCCAAAAATCAACTATTAGTTTTTTTTTTTTTTTTTTCAATTTATCAAATCAAACATTTCTTTTACATTTTTTTATTATATTAGAAACTAATTTTACATTCAAAATATCGTATCAAATTTTTTTACTATTTAAATTTTAATTTAAAATTCAACCCTCTAATAAACACAACCATTATGTAATTAGGCCGGCAACACTGAAGACTCGAGATTTTTGGGCGCTTTCGGGCTCTCTCTTTACTAACACTATATGCTATAGTAGCTATTATTTTATTAAAAATAATTAGTATTATTATAAAAAAAAAATCGAAAAGATAATCATAAATATAATGAAAAAAAAATAACTATAACTAATGAGCTAATATATATATATATTATAAATATATGTATAATTTGAAAATGTTTATATTGACATCATTTTTCGTACTTAATATTTTTTTCGTGTTTTATTTTTTAATATATTGCATAAATATAATTACTTTTTTATTACACAATATTAATAGAAGTAATTTTGTCTTTTTCACCACAATCTAATATAATACTAATATAAAAAAATTTATGTACAAAAAACAAATGTTACTCTTTCGTTGGGACGGAGGTACTATTAAAAAATAACATCCATATATGTGACATCTAATTTTGATACAAATAATATTTCTTCCGTGTCCCGAGCAAAAGTACTAATTTGAATTTTTATAGTAAATTAAAAATTAATAATATCTTATTTGTTAATGAAAGTACTTAAGATGATTTTAATATTTTTGTCCATTGTATTTTATGTATATGTAATGATATGTTTGTAATTTATTTAAAAATTAATGATATTTTGAAATTAGTACGTGATTATTTTTACTATAATAGAGAATAAATATTTTTAAACGAACATACATAAATGATAAAAAAAAATATATGTGTAATTGAGATAAAAAGAGTATAAATTATAATACATGTACATACACATTCTTGTTAGATGTACCTTTAACACGTAACATATTACTCTCCTTGTTTCATATTTTTCGTTCATAATTTATATTTTCGTCTGTTTCACTTTATTTTTCTTTTTTATTTTTAGGAAATATAGTTATACACTTTAATCACATTTTAAATTTCATAATTTATAATTTTTAATCTTAATTATACTATTTCGTTATCTAAATTTTAATTTATAATATAGTTTTATTATACAAAAATTATTTTTAATAATACACTTCATAATTACTTACTAATTATATTTTACCTAAATTTTTGTATATCCAGTAAAACGGATAGGATGAAACGGAGGAATATTTATTAATAATAGATATATATTTTTGAAAATCAAGGGCTTGTTTATTCAACTAGAATTTTTGGATACATTTTCAATTAATGTTATTAAAAATATAATATGTACATATATTTATACAAAACATATAGTAATGCATACATATAAAAAAATAATATTTTATATTAAATATTGAGTTTTGTGAAAAGATAATATTATATATATATTAAAAATTGTATTGAAGAAAAAAATTAGATAAACAAACCCATACTTTATTTACTAAAAAAATTTAAAATTCAATATTATTATTTTTTATTTTATTGTTATTTTTTTATATAAATAATATGAAAAATAGATAAAACGCAACGATGAATACCCATTCACAAAATCAATACATGATTAATTGCATGGAATTTTAAGGGGATACTTAAGTGTGTGTTTGTTTGGAAGATTGAATTTTAAATACAATATTCATCTTATATTTTTTCAAAAAAATCAAATTAAACGTCTATTTTTTATTTTTTATATTATACTAAAAATTAATTTTACATTCAAAACATTACCACAACGTCTATTTATATCACATTATACAACTATTCAAATTTAAAATTTTTACTATTCAAATTCCAATTCAAAATTCAAACCCCAAACAAACACACCGTAGTAAAATTATACACAAATAATCATACGTGTCTAGTCACTTCATAATAGTTATTGTTTTGTTTAGACATATATTTTTGAAAACTTTAATATTGTATGAAATATATATATATATAATTGATATATTTTTTTTAAAAAAAATTAAAAAGTACAAAACTTAGAAAGCATTTTTGAAATAAAACTCAAATCTAAAATAACATCCATCCCCCGCCATCTTCATATCAATAATGCATCAACGCACTAAATAAATAATAGATAAAATATATTTAAAAAAGTAAAAGACAAATAATAATAATAATAATAATAATAATAATAATAATAATAATAATAATTTTATTCGTTTATTAATTTAAAATAATTTATAAAATATACTTAACGAAGATATCTAACGTCACACAAATCCCGGACATGCAGTGATAAGATATGATCCAATTTTCTTATCAAATCTCAATATATCGGCGAGATACTCTCACTATATATATATACATGCTCTACAATCGATAATGTACGTATTGCCCGTTGCAGCTCTTTCCATCCACAATCTATCTGCTGCCATGAGGAGCTTTCTGATCATCTGCTTCATCTGCGTTCTTCACTTTTTCGGGGTTGCCAATGGATCCACTGATATGCCCGAGGAATCCTTTCCTCCGCCTCCCGGATTCAACGCTCCCGAGCAGGTAACCTAATTACTTTGCTGCACTGAATTCATTCACTCAATTAGTAATTTCTGTATTGCGGTTGTTTTTTTTTTTGGGGGATTTTGCAGGTGCACATAACGCAAGGCGATCACGATGGGCGGAGCATGATAATTTCGTGGGTGACGCCGGTGCATCCAAGCCCTAACGCCGTCACGTATTGGGAGGCGGAGGGCGGCCACAGGCATAAGTCTCACAAGTCTAACGCCGTTACGACGACGTATCGGTATTATAACTACACTTCGGGTTTTATTCATCACGCCACCACTAGGAAACTCAAGGTGCGACGATTGTTGGTTGATTATGGCTTTGTCATTCGTTTTTGTAATTTTTCCAATTCATCGATAGGGAAAATCTGATGGTTAATTTTTTGTGAACTGTGTGTAGTATGATACCAAGTATATTTATGAAATTGGGCACCAAAACGCATCCAGGAGGTTCTCATTCACAACTCCTCCTCAACCAGGACCTAATGCTCCTTACACTTTTGGAGTAATTGGTGAGCATTTGCACAAAGCTAGTTTGTAGAATCAATGTGTTTCATGGACTTATTTTTGGGAAACAAGTGTGGATTATGTGTATGTGGTTGTATGTATGCAGGGGACTTAGGGCAAACATACGATTCAAATCGAACTTTGGAGCATTATATGTCTCATAGCAATGCCCAAACAATGCTGTATGTTGGAGATCTATCGTATGCAGACAATCATCCTTTCCATGACAACACCAGGTGGGATATTTGGTCACGGTTCGTTGAGAAGAGTGCTGCAAATCAGCCCTGGATTTGGACTGCCGGCAACCATGAAATCGACATGGCCCCTGAAATCGTAAGAAAAATATTAGCTCTCATCTACTGGCATCAATTTTTACATTGGAGTGATACGTTTGTATGGTTTTTGCAGGATGAGAATACACCATTCAAGCCATTTATGCATCGATTTCATACTCCTTACATGGCCTCGGGTAGCATCTCTCCTTTGTTTTACTCGATCAAGCGTGGACCGGCCTACATTATTGTGTTGTCGTCCTACTCGAGTTTTGGTAAGAATCAGCTCTTGTTTGCTATCATTAATGTATTACTAAACAACTGTGTGTAACAAGTTTTGTTGCGTATTTGTTCTTCAGCCGTTTACACCCCTCAATACCAGTGGTTTCACGATGAGCTACCTAAGGTGAACCGATCCGAGACTCCATGGCTGATTGTGTTGGTCCATGCACCGCTGTACAACAGCAACGAGCATCACTACATGGAAGGCGAAGGGATGAGGGTTATGTTCGAGGATGCGCTTGTGAAGTACAAAGTCGACATTGTCTTTTCCGGACATGTCCATGCCTACGAGCGCTCGGTAAGCATCCATCCCAATATGCTTCGATTTCTATGCTCTGTTTTACCCATGCTATAACTGTCTTGATCCTTCATTTATGCAGCACCGGATATCGAATGTGCAATATAACATCACAAATGGACTAAGCACGCCGATTAGAGATCCCTCTGCTCCTGTGTATATTACAATTGGCGATGGCGGAAACATCGAAGGCCTCGCCAACGAGTGAGACTCTTACATTGGTGTTGTTTGCTCGCATCTAGTTTAATCTACGATGATAAATTGATATATGTTTTTGATCAATGTAGGTACACATCTCCACAGCCCGCTTACTCGGCCTACCGGGAGGCAAGTTTCGGCCATGGATTACTCGAGATCAAGAACAGCACCCACGCCTTCTTCACATGGCATCGAAACCAGGACAGTGAACGTACTGTGACCGACTGCTCGTGGTTCTACAACAGACATTGGCTCCCACACGAAGAGCCTACTTGTGATCCAAAAACGGTTTAGAGGTTTGGGATTCTTGAAGCAATTTAGGCGATTAATTCGGTCCCTATAGATTTCATTAACATAGTTATTTTTTTTTTTTAAAAAATTTAGTTACATTAGTTTTGAGCCTAATTTAGGCTGAATTTTGCTGTGAAGACTTACAATTCTTGATTTATTGAAATGAATATAAACTTCACTCTGGTTTTGAATTTTGATCACTGTTTATTATGGTTTACTTACTCAGTAAAGGCTATATATACAGCTTGTGATGTTCAATCCTCGTATGATATAAAGATCACATTAAATTGAACAATGATGTGGCCCCGAGTCTAGATGCTTCTGAGGGCAAATGTGTCTTTACACACAAACGCCCAACGGTCAAAATTAGAAAGAAGCCAATAGTTGAGAGTAATGATTGTATAAACCCTAGCTACTTAATCTATTACTACTGACATGAGAGCAGAGTCTCTGCTTATAGTTGTCGTGTATGGCAATAATAATGGTGGTGGATAAAGCTATTCCATTCAAAATTAAAGTAATTGATTTCCTAGACTTTGCACTCAAGAAAGTTGGGATAAAAAAACTCAACTGAACATAATCAAATCCATGAAGTCATTATGCTTTGATGGCTAGTGATATTAAAAAAAACAAAAGAAACATATGGTATGAGTGGAGGTTTTCAAGGAAAACCTCTGGCTTTACCAAGCTGTCTTGTCCCTACTCATACCTCTTAGTCTTGATTCCTTTTATCAAAAGGGAGATTTTTATATTTAAATTTTTTGCAGCAAAGATGCAGGGAGGAATCCGAGATGAAAAGGGCCTATCTTTGCCCATCCTCTTCTCCTGTGGAGAAATCAAGAAATGGTGTTTGATTAGTTTATGTAATGATGCTTAGATTAGCAAAATATGGGTGTCTTAGTAAAGGTGACTACTTTAATGCATTAAAAACAATCTGAGTACAACTTTTGCTTGTGCAGCCAGCCCTCTTGGAAATCTCACAGCCAGCTGTAACTTTTCTCTCTCTCTCTCTCTCTCTCTTTCCCCCCCTCTCTCTAACCCATTCTCTGTGTCTGTCCCAAGAAGCCCTAAAGTTTCTCTGTGTTTTCTTTTTCCTCTCTGTGGCGTGCATTGTATCTGACTCTTTTTTGCCCTGCGAGTTAATGGCTGATATCGGCCCTCAGATTCAGGAGAAGCAGCCGAAAGAGGTCGTGGTGATGGAGACTGAGAGGGGTGCACCGGACGTTCATGGCGAGTCGAGGAAAATGCAGAGGGATTTAGAGAATTGCAGAGCAGTTTACGGAGGGATTGAAGACAACAAGCCTACACAGTGTGAAATTCTGATGTGGTATTTGTATGGCTTGTGCTCATATTTTGTGCACACTGTGCTTATTCCCATCGTCTTCCCGCTCATCATCAGCCAGACGGTGGCTCATCCGCCGGAGCCGCCGCAGGGGTGGCTGGTGAGCCACAAGGGCCTCAAGTGCAGGCACAGTGCAATGCAACTGTAAGTTGAACACATTTCTGAATTTTGAAATTTCAGTTCATTATCTTGTTAGTTTAATTTCCTTCCTTTAACCTAGGAAAGATGGTTTGTTAGTAGTACTTTAATGGCTGCTGCTTTTCTTGAAGAAACATGTCTATGTTGTCACTCATTTCAAATTCTTCTTTGAATTCTTGATTTTTGGGCCATTTACTTTTTAGGGTTTTTAGTAAGAAACAACACTTTGTAGAAGAAGCTCGACTCTTAGTAGAGTAAGAAAGTAAGAAACAGTTTGTCAATTCGATTGTTGGATTACGTATCGACGTAATTCTTAACCTGTAGTTTGTCTTTTTTGGTATATTTGTTCAGATCGAGCTGTGCCTTTTTGTGCTTTAGTAGCCTAGTTTTAATGGAAAGAATTGTGTAGTAAAATTCCTTTGTCTTTTCTTGTTTTTCCTTTACAAAACATTCATTAGCCAACGTTGTCATTATTGTAATTGCAAAATTGAATTTACAGATACGAAGGATTAGCACATGGATCGATCAAACTCGGCCATAAGAGCTTCTCCCCGCTAGAATGGACATCAATTTCTTGGATGTTAGGGCTAATTCTATCGGCCCCGTTGCTCGGCTATCTTTCGATCCTGATCGATTACGGCCACCATCAGCAGCTCATCGCCGGCTTAGCCACAGGCATCGGCGCCCTTTTCTGCCTCCCGGCCGGCTTTGTCAGGAAGCCGTGGATCTTCCCTCTCTACATCGCCGTCATTGTCGCTGCAAACACGATCACTCGAGCTGCCCATGCCCGTCTCCTTGGCCTAATGACCCGAGCCTTTGCAGGCGCAAAGATCCCGAGACACCAGTTCCGCAACCGAAGCTCGTTCGCCAGCTCGCTGTCGCTGTATTCGACAGCAGCCGGATGTTTAGGCGCTGCCGTCATGTCTACCTTCACGTACCGTATGCTCAGCCACTCGGACCACTTCACCTCGCTGTGGGTTGTCTCGATCTTCAGCGGATTGATATGGGGATTAGGGCTGATCCACATTTTCAGCGCGGTTCGTTCCACCGTAAGCTTCGCCGATCTTCAGTCGAATTCAGCTCCCCTGACGCACGTCATCTCGATATTCAAATACCCTCATGCCGCCGCGAGCCTTGCCGGAATATTCCTTTCGTCTTTCGCGTCGATGTGTATATTCGCCGCCACGATACTCTACGCCATCGGATCTCTTTGCGTTAAGTCGGATATCATACTCTTTGCCTGGCTGCTCTACTTTTTGATCCCGTTGGCGTCTCTCCCCCTCGCACACCCCCTGCAGCTACTCTCGAAAATGGACGCCGCAAAAATGCAGCTTCTCGGGTTTACTCTAACAGTTCTGACATCGGGTTTCGGATTCTACTATAAAGGAAGGGTTTGGGACAAAAGCCATCTTCTGCTATTCGCTGCGATCCAAGGCACGGCCACCGGATTATTACATGCTTATGGAAGGGTTCTTTGGGTCGACTGCTCCCCAGCCGGGAAAGAAGGCGCGTTTTCTATGTGGTTCTCGTGGGCTCGGGCAGTCGGCGCCTGCGCCGGATTTGCTGTGGCGACGTCGATTCCCGGCAACGTCGGTCGGGCTTTCGGAGCAGCATTCTGTGGAGGGGTTGTCGGAATGGTGGTTCTGATATTTGGGAACGTTAGCAGCTTCAGAGGTGCGAAAGCAGCTGGACATGTCTCCAAAAGTGATCGAGAATTGGACAATGAATCGTCGTAGTGGTCGTGATTTGTAGTCATAAGAGGGAATTTGATTGTGTTTATTTTTACTTACTGATGTATGGGTTGTTTGTTATTTGATTAGGGGTTTCTTTAATTTAATCATCTTTTCTTAAGGAATAGCTTCAGGATTTGATTTTGGTCAACAGAATTCGACCGTTGCGTGAGACAATGATTTATTGAAAATAACATTGAATTATGTATATTTATTTATATTTAATTTGAAGTATTAATGGTGTGGCGTGGTTGTATTATCTGTATCTGAGCATTTAAGGAAAGCTTAAAATAATATTTATTAATTTTCTAACTATGCCTAAATTTGAATGCTGCCTATTTTCCCACTGAATTTGGTATAAAATCTGAAGGCCCTTCGGAACTGCCGAAGTTCATTAAATCTGCCCAATTAAGCTCTCCGCCACCGCCGCCGCCGCCGTCGAGGGATGAAGAAGCAACGGAAGCCGGAGCGTGGGTCTCCTTCAGAGTGTTCGCCGCCGAGGCTTTCGGCTGCTTCTTCTTCAGCTCGTATTTCAGAACATTCGAAGTCAGGAATTGGATCCCGGTCAGAAGATGCGTGGGCGTTGTCATTGGAAGTGGCGGAGCCGCAGCCGCTTCAAATTCGTCATCCATCTGATGATGAAGATAATCCCTTGCCCAGATCGTCGCCAAGATTGAGTTATGACAAGTTCACGTCTCCGATTCCAAAGAGCAACCGCAGACAGACGGCGGTTACAGCATTGACGCCATCTCAATTGAGGAGGTCTCCAAGATTGTCTTCGATTTCTTTATCGCCGGCGGCGTTGACTCCAAGAGTTGAAAGGAATGCGGTTTCCTGCGATAAGGAATCGACGAAACGGCGCCGTTCTTTAGAAGATAAGGATTCTAGGGCACCGAAGGTTGTGAAGAAGGCTAAAGTGGATTCTGAATGTCGGGTTCTAAGGAGCTCTTTGAGGCTGTCTGGGGGTAAGATCGATGATTCAAATCTTCAATTAGTTGCGTTGCTGAATTCGGGTTCTAAGCATCAATGTAGAGGTAGTTTGAGGGAGAAGTGCTTGAGATCAAGAACTGTGTTAGTTTTTGTGGGAGAAGATGAGAAAAATCACAGCAAGAAAAATGGTGGTGGTTCTTTGAATGAATCCGTGGGGAAGAAAGCTTTGAAAAGTGCTCCCGGCAGGGTACATTCGAAGAGAGAAAGTGATTCAAGTTATCTGAAATTTTATGTGAGTAAAAAGAAACAGAAGGCAGAGAAAAGTGCCTCCACAGAAGGGGATAATGATCTCGAAAACAATGGGAGGAATTCGATTTCTCAAGAAAAGGAAGTTCCTTTGATAGATTATCATCCTGAAGCTTCTGCGTCGAAGAATGATGGAAATGGTGTAAAATCAATGGAGAAATGTTCGGATACTCCCAAAAAAAAGTCTACTTTGAAGGAAAGGAATAACCTTTCTGAGAGAAAGGAGGGTAAAAAGTGTGATTTGGAGTTGACAAACGTGAAGTGCTTAAGGTCTAAGAAAATTCAAGTGAAAGGAAATGTGGAGGGAGTTGCCAAGAAAAAGAAGGATTCAGTTGAAGGCTCGAATGGTTCTGTGGATGGATCCAATTCAAAGAATCGTGTAAAGTCACCGAAACAAGAGGAGAACATTATATGTTGTTTTGTAGGCGAGCCAGTTCCGGAAGAAGTAGCCCATAACAGGTGGCAGTGGCGGTATGAGCTGAAGGTAATTGATTCTTGATCTAATAAGATCTATCTCTTTAATAATCGATTATGTGTTATTTGTTATCGAAAAATTTCTATTTTTGCGTGGTCAGAACTCAGAAGCTATAGACAACTGTTAGTTTAATGAATGCATTTTGGTTCAAGTTGCATCCTTCTGTTTATATATTTATTTACTTTTTATCCCTTATCCAATTTAATGTTGTGTGCTAAGTGTTCGTCGAATAAATGCGAATTGATTACCAATTCAAGCTACGTTATAATGGTCGTAATGAATATAGATATCTATACAAGAAATAAATGTTTTCGATACTCAGATTGGCTTATTTAATGCTCCTTCGCCATGGTTGGAATGGAATCTTATGAATTCAACTTGCTCCGATCATAAATTAGATACCACTTTAGCGATATCTTCTGTGACTAATCCATGTGTTGACAATCTAACAGTCCTTTATGACAAGTGTCGTTTTTGTTCTATACTCTGAAAAGCCATTTCTTTTTATTTAACACACGAGAAATATTAGGAGCTAAGGGGATAGTTGGAAACACAATAAATGATGTACCTTTCATTTTGAGTAACATTCAAGAGAAGTCGGCATCTTTTATAGTCCCTTGTCAATATTGTGTCTTTTTAAAAAATGCTTCCTATTTCATGCTACTAGGTTATGCCATGTACCGAGAAGCTATTACAACTAGAAACTAATGATGGATAGAATTGAGACAATTAAGGTCTTGCTTTAGATATTTTTCATTCTTCTCTTGTTATGGGTCAGCGGACTGTCGCAGCTGCCCTTCGCCATAGCAGGGGCGTATCTTTATAGTTACTATTCCCATGGAAGAGTTTCGGTTTTCTTATACCTGTTGTTGATGACACTGATTGATTTTGTACGCTGCAGAGCAAAAATGAAGGTCAAAGATGGAAAATAAAGTGAGTGAATCCTATGAACGTATAGTTCTTGGGTAACATATTGTAGCCATAATTCCTTGTGTTTCAAATTAACTAGTGACTCTGCATTCTTATGGATTGTATTTCCATTCTTACAGTGCTGATGAAGAAGATGAAATCATTTTGAATGTGAAATGCCATTACAGTCGAGCCAAAGTTGGGAACTGTCTTCTGGATATTGGAGATTGTGTGTTTGTGAAGGTAATTAACCTTTGCAATTAATAATACTATTACTTTTATCGCTCTTCTTTTGCTTCTTTAATCCTTGAAATCAATGTTGTGATTCTGCATTGATATCTTTAATTTAATCGACTGGTTTGAATTATTATCATCTCATTCTTTCAAGGACCAAGCTATCTAATACCACTTAACTTTGAATATCAGAAAAAATTTGCGGCAGCAAGTAGTTCAAATATCACATTGTATATTCAGATCATTTGCTTTATGAGCATAAACGAATATACTATAACAATAATCAGTGTTGATTTTCTTATCATTTTCATGTGTCTTCTTATGGTTTCATCTCGCTGGTTACGTGCTCCTATCACGGACCGTGTATATTTTTCATTTTTTATGGTACTTTTTGGCTGCCTAATTTTTTTTTTTTTGTTTCGTAAATTACCATATGTTTCTGAATATGGTGCTGTTTGAAATCTAATGATCTATTCTGAAGAATGGTTGCCATAGTAGTTCCAATTGGCGACAGCTTTCTTCCTTGGCTTGATTGCTATACACATTAATTTCTAGCTATTCCAAAATTGACGTTGTACACAATTCTGCAGGGCGAGGGAACAAAGCAGCATGTTGGAAGGATTTTGGAATTTTTCAAAACAACAGATGAAGAAGATTACTTTAGGATTCAATGGTTTTTCCGGGCTGAAGATACGGTTTGCGTTTTGTTTTCAAAACCCGCTTTCTTGGTTAAATAGTACTGTTATCTTCTATTGTCTTCTATCAATGCCTTTGTACACTTACCAGGTTTTAAAAGACGTCGCTTCATGCCAAGATAATAAACGTTTATTCTACTCCACCATAATGAATGACAACCCATTAGATTGCATCATCTCAAAAGTCACCATCGAAAGAGTACCTCCTAAGGTATGTTGCTAAAAAATGTTTAAACGTTCCAGATTGACGATCTAGCTGATCAATTGGTTTGTTTTGCACAAACTGTAGCTATGTATGGATTCAGAACTTAGTCCGTCCGATTCTTTTTACTATGACATGGAGTATTGTGTCGACTACTCAACATTCCGGACCTTGAAACCTGGTTAGTAATGTTACAGTAGACCATCTGTTTCTTTGCGATTTCATTAATTATTCGCTGAATCTTTGCTCTTGAGAATTTAATTTAATTTTCCATTGTCGATCTCCATTTCAGAAACTTCTTCAGAGAGCGACCCTCATTCGTTGAGTTCAAAGCATCCTGATGAGAAACCACTTACTATGACTCCCCTGGCAGCAAATTTACAGAGTAACAACGAATCTTCGAAACCAGAATTAGCATTACTTGACATATACTCTGGCTGCGGAGGAATGTCTACCGGATTATGTGCAGGCGCAAAACTTTCAGGAATAAATCTTGTGACGGTAATGCTGAAGTTTTTGACTTCCATTGTATCTCTCATCCTAAATCGAATACTATCTGTATTGATCGCTGTAACTCATTTCTCCATTATTGTCAGAAATGGGCGGTCGATTATAGCAGCTCTGCCTGCGACAGCTTGAAACTGAACCACCCCGAAACCCAAGTGCGCGCTTCTTCTTACTAATGCGTCGTTTTATTCCAACTCTATTCAATTTGTGCGATGGTATGCTAAATTTCGATGCATACTTCTCTTCTACAGGTGAGGAATGTAACTGCTGATGATTTTCTAGACTTGTTAAGGGAATGGGAGAAATTGTGTAAGCAACATGTACACGATCCGGATTCTGCTTCTGATTCAAAAACAGCATTTGAAGGCGAATCCGAGTGCCAGCTCGAAGAGGAAAGCTGTACGACTAAATCGGATACAGAGGATAGTGATGAAGAGTATGAGGTCTCCCATTTCCTCGATATTTGCTATGGCGATCCGACTGAAAGTGGAACGCGCGGGCTACATTTCAAGGTACTAATAGCCGGTCTCATTTCATTTCAACGTCGATCATGAGCCTATTTTGTTAGACCAATCTTTCGATCCTCAATATTTCTGAAGGTACGTTGGAAGGGATACGACTCGGATGAAGATTCGTGGGAACCAGTTGAAGGATTGGGGTGAGAATTCGACACTCTTCATTCTTGCATTACTTTAATTCACGTCTAGATGACACTGTTCTTCGTTTTATACTTTTTTCAGTAACTGCGAAGAGCGAATCGAGGAGTTTGTTAGGAAAGGATTCGAATCAAAGATCCTCCCGCTGCCAGTGAGTTCATATTTTAACACTGCTCATTCTCTCGAGCTTTCTCGACTAACCATTTTAACATTGCAGGGAGATGTTGACGTTATCTGCGGTGGCCCTCCGTGTCAAGGAATCAGCGGCTACAATCGTCACAGGAACTTCGTGTCGCCATTAACGGATGAAAGAAATCGTCAGATTATAGTCTTCATGAACATAGTCGAGTTCTTGAAACCAAAGTACGTTCTGATGGAAAACGTGGTGGATATCATAAGGTTCGACAAAGGCTCCCTCGGGCGATACGCGTTAAGCCGTCTGGTGCACATGAAATATCAAGCTCGCCTCGGCACCATGGCTTCCGGCTGCTACGGTCTCCCTCAGTTTCGCCTCCGAGTCTTCATCTGGGGCGCTCATCCTGCCGAAATGCTGCCACAGTACCCTCTTCCGACGCACGACGTCATCGTCAGGTACTGGCCGCCGCTTGAGTTCGAACGAAACGTCGTGGCGTACGAAGAAGGCCAGCCGCGGAACCTCCACGAAGCTGTGATTCTCCGCGACTCGATCTCCGATCTCCCGGCCGTTGCCAACGATCAACAGCTCGAGGAAACGGCCTACACCGACCCTCCGAAAACCGAGTTCCAAGCCAGCATAAGGTCCCCGAAAGACGACGAAACGGCGGCGTTAACCGTCCTCTACGACCACCGGCCGCTGGAGCTGTCGAAGCACGACTACCTCCGCGTCTGCCATGTCCCGCACCGCAAGGGCGCCAATTTCCGCGACTTCCCCGGCGTGATCGTCGGCGGAAACAACATTGTCCGCCCCGACCCGGCAATGACGCCGGTGATGCTGCCGACGGGACGGCCCCTCGTGCCGGACTCCGTGTATACGTTCGAGGGAGGTAAGTCGAAACGACCGTATGCTCGAGTCTGGTGGGACGAGACGGTGTCAACCGTCGTCACGTACCCGCATATTCGAGCTCAGGCATGGCTGCACCCCGAGCAGGACCGGTGCTTAACCATTAGAGAATGTGCAAGGTTGCAAGGATTTCCAGATTATTACAGGTTCTGTGGAAGTGTTAAAGACAGGTATTGTCAGGTTGGAAATGCTGTATCGATCCCTGTTGCTCGAGCTTTGGGGTATGCTCTGGGAATGGCTTTCCAGAGAGTCATCGGAGACGAACCTCTCATGATTCTGCCGCCGGAATATTCTTCCCGGCCGCCGCCGCCGCCGGCAGAAGCTGAGTGATGGTGGTGGTAGTGTTGTTTTTCTGAATTTACATTCTTTGATCAATACTACATTGGATTGGGGGATTCTGTTCTATTTGGGATTTATTTATTTTAATTTATAAAATAAAACTCTTGATTAGTTTTTATTGTTATTGTTGTTGTGAGAAATAAATAAATAAATTGACGGAATTCAGCCGTCCTCTGTCTGAAAGACGTGGCACGTGAGTGTGGTTCAGGAATATTCGTGTCCCCTCAACTGCAGCCGAATATTCCGGTCATCCGTACACGTGTCGCCGATCGAATCTGCACCGTTCGATCAGGCTTTCAAATTTCTAACACCAGATTCCTCGCCGAGTTATTATTATTATCACGCCAACATGGATGTCTGCTGTCAAGTGTGTGTACATACAATTTATATCTGTATATATATATATATATATATATAGAGAGAGAGAGAGAGAGAGAGAGAGAGAGAGAGAGACAGGCTGGGATGAGTTGTGGCTCGTGGATGGGAGGTTCGATCTCATCTTTTTACTTTCTCCTCGTACACTAACTAACTTACGAACATGATTAGTAGTGATAGATTCTCTTGTTCAACATTCATGCACTCCCAACTTGCAATAATTTCTATATATTTCCTTACACACACATATATATATATACACACACATGTCTGTATGTATCTTCAGTCTATATATTATCCATCAGTTTGTTGTTTCTGCCCCTCCAGAGTTTGGATTTTGAATAAAGACAGATTAGGGGCTCCGTGGGATACATCTTCAACTCTCTTGATTTCGATTATATATTCATAATCGTCTATCTATATCTATATCCATATATATATACATGTGGTGGTGGCACTGGGTATGGAGAGAGCTTACGGCGGCGCCGGCGGCGGAGCGATGATGACGAGAGATCCAAAGCCTCGCCTGAGATGGACTGCCGATTTGCACGATCGGTTCGTCGATGCTGTAACTAAGCTTGGAGGCCCTAACAGTCAGTAATTTTTCACTTTGTTTCTGCAAATGATGTCTCTCTCTGTGTGTCTGTGATCTACAAAATTGGGAGATCCTTAATTTTGATGGGATTAGGGTTTATGATTGAGGATCTGAATTATGCACAGACAACATTTGATTTTCAGACACCATTAATGCGGAATTGGATTTATGTTGTTGATGATGATGATGATCGATTTCTTGAATTTGCAGAGGCTACTCCGAAATCAGTTCTGAGACTAATGGGATTGAAGGGCTTAACATTGTATCATCTCAAGAGCCATTTACAGGTGTCAAGAGATTTTCTATAATTTGTTAAGATTATTCAAATTGGGTCGTTATTATTTGTTTATATTCACTCAATTTGAATTTATAGATCGTTGATTTCTCAGCTTATGTTGTTTGCAGAAGTACAGACTCGGACAGCAGCAGACGAAGAAACAGAATGCTGTCGAAGGAAACAAAGACTGTGAGTGACTAAATCGAACAAACATGTACATATATTTATATATATGAGTCGAAATTCTAAGAAATGGTAAGTGTTTAATGTTGCAGTAAACTCGTACGGTCACCACAACTTGCACGACTCGAGCACGAGCACGAGCACTAATTCATGGAGCGCGAACAGCGAGCACCGGTAGCTCTCTTTATTACATTCATCTACTCTGTCTTAGGATTCAATGCGTAGTCGAGTAATGAAACTAATTCGATAACCAATTAAAAAAAATGGCTGAAAACAGAGATATCCCTGTAGCTGAAGCAGTCAAGACTCAGATTGAAGCGCAGAAAAGGCTACAAGAACAGCTCGAGGTCAGTCTGTCCGGCAGTCGACATGTTTAGTAAAATGTTAATTGTCCTAGTTCTTACAGCATATCCGATTTCGCGTACCAGGTACAAAAGAAGCTTCAGATAAGGATTGAAGCACAAGGCAAGTATCTTCAGGCGATACTCGAAAATGCTCAGCGCAGCCTTTCAGCCGGCACGAATCAGTCCGAAAGCCTCGAATCAACGAAAGCTCGGTTATCAGATTTTAACTTGGCGCTGTCGAGTTTTATGCAGACTATTAATGGAGATGGCCGGAATGGCTCGGAACTTGAGAGTGGAAAGGCGCTGGAGTCGAGTTACAATGTGGAGACACGTGTCGTCAAGCTTGAAGGGCGTTCTGTAGAATTCGACTTGAACTCGAGAAGTAGCTACGACTTGAAGTAGCTACGACTTTATTGGCATCGATGGATCGGTGTTTGAAGCCAAACCTCTTGAAAATAGATGAAACTTTGGTGTAAATTAAACTTGAATTTGAGTTATAATATATGTTGTGTATGTTTCTTGCATTGATCGATGAATTACTCATTTAAAAACTTAAGTTTACAAGAAGCAAATGTTACTCGGAACAAAATATCAAGAAATATATTACTATAGAGTGATGTCACGTCATAAGAACACAACGAACACAATTAAATTTGGGTATTATATGGTTTTGGATTTGAATAAAAAGTGTTGAATGTGAAGCATACAATACAACAAAAGAAAATTTTTATAAAATAAATGCTCTACATCATTAGTCATTGTTCATTTCAACTTCTGTTTCACAACAATTTTCGATAAATATTACTACTAAAATATATTTTCTCCAAACAAATATATAAATCAATTCAGAATCTCAAGCAAAACATGAACTTGCAATTTTAGTTCATGTTCAGAAGAAATCATTTTGATGTATGCAAGAAATGGTATAAGGTCATCTTCCTCCTACCTCAGACAGGGTGACTTCATTGATCGACGACGTCGTATCCATCGTGCTCTTCTTGACTTCTCCGAACACATTGTTTCTCGCTACGAATGACGGATTCTTGGGAATAGGCAAATTCGTCATTTCGCTCTTCAACATCATGACTACATCTTCAGAAGTAGGTCGATCTGCTACTCGATTTTCGACACATAGAAGTGCAATATGAATGCATCTTTGAAGTTGGTTGGTAACACAAGAATCCTTCAAAACTGGATCCATGAGTTCTAGTGCACAATCTTTTCTCCAAAGCTCCCAGGCCTAATCAATTACACAGGTTTTGCGTAATAATCGAGAATGGGTATATGCAAAAATTGGAACGGATATTACAATCATAAGAACTTACATATTCGACGAGGCTTAGGGGGCCTTCGATTTGGTGGAAGCTATTGTTTTTCCGGCCACTCACAATTTCAAGTACCAACACTCCGAAGCTGTATACGTCAGATTTGACGGAGAATATGCCCTGCATCGCATACTCAGGAGCCATATAACCACTGTGGACAAGAAAACAGTCGTAGACGTGTGAGATCGAGAATTAAATTCAACCATATGCAAGAAGTTGTTACTTACAATGTCCCGACGCGCCTATTTGTATTAGCTTCATCTATGTTTTGTTCAAAGACTCTTGCCAGCCCAAAATCAGAAATCTTGGCGTTCATCTTTTCATCGAGCAATACGTTGCTTGCTTTCAAGTCTCGGTGGATAATCCTAAGGCGGGAGTATTTGTGAAGGTAGAGCAGCCCTTGAGCGATGCCCTCGATGATGCTGAACCTTTGTTGCCAGCTTAATTGTTCCCTCATTGTAGAACCTGTAATTCGATGCAGAAGAAGAACTTCACATTTAAATCAAAGCTTGAGTACGAAACTTCATTTTATAAGTCAGAGTGCTAAGGTAAACTACACTCACTGAAGAGAAAGAAATCGAGACTTCTGTTGGGCATGTAATCGTAAATGATCATTTTGTTGTTTCCATGTATGCACAATCCATGTAACTTAACCAGGTTCACATGCTGCAGTTTGGAAATGAGTATCAGCTCGGTTTTAAACTCGAGCAATCCTTGCCCCGATTGTTGCGAGAGAAGCTTTACTGCTATGTCTTGGCCTGATGAAGTTATTCCCTGTAACATTACAAAGTTTGGTAAAGTAACAAATCAAGATGCGGCTCCGGTCATCATTTTAGAAATTAACTATAGAATTTGCACTCGTGATAATGCTATAAATTGTAATCGAAATCACTAATTATCAAGACCAGTCTACCTTATAGACAGATCCAAAACCTCCCTCTCCCAATTTATTTTCCATGGAAAAACTATTAGTAGCAGAGAGGATGGATTCGTAAGTAAAAAATCTAAGATCTTGATTCTTGGCTTCCCTTTCTTCATAACCTTCTAACGTCAGAAGTTCGCGTAATTGTTTATCCCTTCTTACTGTGGTATAATCATCCAAATTGCAATCATTAGAAAGACAACAACAATCACATAATCGACAAGACAATCTACAAAGAAACTAGGGCCTTTAGAATCAAACCTTGTTTAATTTTCCGCACAATGATCAGTACAATGACGAGCACGATCAGCACAACTGAGAATACCACAACGAGGATGATTATTGTATACCTTTTCATTCCTGCAATTTTCCATATAAAGAATCTGACATTCACATATAGAATCCATTTGCATTAATGTTTCGAATGCATAACACAAATCGACCAAAATAACCATTACCTGGAGATGGAGGTGAAGATCCCGGGGTCGAAAATGGAGGAGAAGATCCTGGGGTTGGAGGCAGTCTACTCTTATGAGTTCCCATCAAAAAACATGAAATCAATCAGTGAATACACACACTTCTGTTCAAATCCAATTTAAGAAGTGTAAACTTACTTGGGACTTCCTGAAGGGCAGAATGTTATGTTATAATTAGCCCCTGTACACGAATACGTAGTATTGTCGGAATCGAAGGTGTAGCTGTAAGCTTGCGGACACTCCCTCTTGAACACCTGCGAGTATTCTGTGGGCTTGCATTCACTCGGAGAAGATGTACGGCAGCAGTACTGCTCCTCCAGGAACGCCTGGCAGGCGCTCTTACAGGCGATTGCTTCGCCATTGCTTCCGGTCACTCGCATCTCCACCGGACAAGCTCTGTTAACATCGCGCACGCACTCCGTGGTTCTACAATCGGCGCCGGAGCCGGCGAGCGGCGCCACCAGTATCGGGAGGTTATACCCGAAGACAAGACTGACGTCGTAGGAATCCATTCCGTTGATTCCGGCGAGACCGAATTCCGCAAGCGTAACAGTGGGGACGTTGCGATTGCCGGCGCATTCCATCTTCCCCGTGCCGCAATCGCCGGTGACGCAGTGGAAACTTCCATTTGAGTCCTCGCTGCAGCCTGTTCTTCCCCAAATTCGACCTGCCCACGACCCAAACGCGCTGACGATCTCCGATTCACCGCTCTGCAGAGTGAATCCAGTCGATTGAATCCCCGTTACGTTATCGGATCGAGAAGTCGTTAATATCCCCGGCCAGACAGTGAAGTCGCACCTGTTTGCGAATGTGAAATTCGCCGATGAATGAACTCCTGCAAGGTAAGCTGAACAGTAAATCCCTAAAACCAAATTAGGGCTTATAGCAATGCTATCGAATTGACTTGATTACCTGTTATAGAGCAACTAGAGAAGATTAAAGTCAAAAGCACGAAAACAGACATCTCCATTAATGCTCTTCTTCTTCCCCAGCGGATGATCTGAATAATTAATAACTGATTTAAAAAATAATGGGAATGACAAAAATTCAACAAAAATTGTTAAATCTGCACTTCCAGATTCCCCGCCGGCATTTTCTTGCCATTGATGTGACAGTTGATGTTCCAGGGAACCTTCTCACCGTATTCATCATATGGTCCAAGACTGCCAGCAGCTATGATTTGAAATTTCAAACATGGCGTCATCTTCTTGAATAGGCTACTTTATATAATATATGAAAATATACAAATGAATACGAACACAAGAAATTAAAAAGCATGAAGAGCTATGGAAATTCTGTCTTCCAGGCTTCAACATAGCTTTTCTTTATTACTCATTAATTTAATTTTTGCAGTAGTTAAGGAATGAGAATCCTAAAGCTTGGAAGTTAACAAGCTCCTTAATTCCTTTCTGAGGATTTTTCCAGATGCTGATCTTGGTATCGACCCACAAAAGTACATCTTTCTCACCTTCTTGTAAGGTGCAACCTGCAATCAAACGATACACGTATATACATATATATATATATATATTATGTATCCATGTTTGTATGCATCCACCAAGCTCAGAAGTCAAAACACTGACCTGCTTAGCTACGTAGTTCATAAGATCTGATTCAGAAACTGAGCTCCCCTGTTTCAGAACAACAAAGGCCACAGGGATCTCCCCTGCATCTTCATCCCTTTGTCTATACAATTCGAAAAATGGTGAGCAAATTCCAATTAGCAAAATTTCCATACATAGGGTAGAAATAAAATGGTTCATTCAATACCCGGCTACTGCAACATCGAGAACATCGGGATGGGACATCAATGCAGCCTCTAAATCAGCAGGAGCAATCTGAACAGAAAAAAAATTGGGAAATGTTGGAATCAATAATCTTAATTTGTAGTAGATGGAGATGGAGCTTAATTACCTGGAAGCCCTTGTATTTGATCATCTCCTTTAATCGATCGACTATTTGTAAGTATCCTTCTTGATCGAAATATACGATGTCGCCAGTATGCAGCCAACCATCTTTGTCGATTGCAGCCTCGGTAGCCTCTCTATTATTCAAGTACCCTACGGCAAAGATGAATGAATAGTCAATCTCCAAATATCACAATAAATTCAGTGAATTAAATAATACATCAGGCAAGATACAAGAATTCAATCAAATTTTCAATCGCAAGAAAAGGAAATGCCAAGATATTTTGGTACAACTGTACATCCAATGTGGAATGGTAAATTGCCACCCAAATTTGATATTCTTGTTGTTATATCTTCTCTATCGAAATTGATTTTTTGTTTCAATGAAGTCTTATATTAAGCCTATTTATATGCATTTTGAGACAAACATGGTAGGGCTAATCAAACTGATTTTTACCTTTCATGTTCCCTGGTGATTGCAACCAAAGCTCACCATTAGATCCCGGAGGCAAACAAGAGCCACTGATCCAATCCACAACTTTAGCACGTACATTTGGTGATAATAGCCCCGATGACGAATATTTACAACTATTCGTGGAATTGTAACCTCGAGCTCCTATCGCAGTCGATTCTGTCATGCCATAGCCCTGCAAGGAATCCATAGTTTACATTCATCGAAAATTCACATTGAGACAAACTTTTCAAAGGTTAGAACAAAGCACACCTGAATGAAATCTACAGGAGGGAGTGTCTCAAGGAATTCGTTTATTCGTCTTTCACTTACTAACGCAGCTCCAGAAGAAACCTGTTTCAGACTCCTAAGGCCATTGCAGCCAAGCTTCTTCGCTTTGTTCGTCAACTCCGTCACAATAGGAGGCACGCAGTGAAGATGCGTAACACCATATCGATCAATAGCTTTAATCATCTCATCCCCATTGAACCTTTTCATCGTAACAATGGTACTACCCAATGAAAACAATCCCATGACAAAGAGCGAAAGCCCATAAACATGGAACATCGGGACAACAGCCAAATAGACATTCATTGTGCTCGGAAAATCATACAACGAAGCTTCGAATCTCACAAAAAGCTCAATCATAGCTATGAAGTTCCCATGTGTTAGCACAACTCCTTTGGCCCTTCCTGTAGTCCCTGATGAATAAAGAATTGCAGCAGCATCTTGCTGCCTAATTTTCGGCCATGGAGCCGGACTCGAATCAATGGAATAAATCGAAAATAGCTTATGAAAAGCAGATTCATCACTAGGCAAGGAATCAAAATCAATAACGTCAGGAACCCCAATTACAGAGCATCCTTCTAATGTGCTAACCAAAAGCTCAATTCTATCAACAACAGAAAACACTAAACTCGCATTTGTGTCCAAAACCTGCCTTTCGATCTCCGACACACCACTCAAAGGATTCATAGTTGTTGCAATTGCACCAATGCTCAAAACGCCCAAAAATATGATAGGAAAGCAAATTGAATTCGGCAACAACAGCAAAACGACGTCGCCTTGCTTCACACCCATGCGTTGGAGCCCTACCGCCATGGATTTCACCAACAGGGAGAGCTTCGAGTAAGAAACTGACAGACCAGTAGAAGAATCAACTAGTGCAGTACCACCATTGTGCTTATGAGAGAAAATAAACGAAACAACATCGATAAAATGATCAGAAGGCAGATCAATCGACGTAAACTTGCTGCTGTAAATTCCTGTTTCGGGAGAATACCACCAAGGAGTAACCGATTTCGTTCCTCCTCCTCCATTTCCTCTGGATTTCAGAATGGCTGTCGAATATCCTCCTGCCATGATCACGCGAGAACAGAGATCGGAACAAAATTGTAATGATTCAGTCGCACCTCATGCTTCGTAAACAAGCAGCATGAAAATGCTGCAACACACACCATATATAAAATTCGATCGTTCCGAAAAACCATACCTAAAATGTCAGTATATCAAAATTTCAAGTATGCCCCTACCAAAAAATGCAAATATGCACAAGATCAAATTGTTCCCCCCTAGGCCCTACCAAATATGCAAAAATGAACAAGAGCAAATTGCGGACGAAATCAGTAAGAATAAAAGTATTGGCGGAAAATTCCAAAGGGAGAATGAAAGCAATGGCGGCCCAGAAGTTGTCTAGGTGCCGTGCTTGAAGGCTTCCAAAATCTGATAAGAAGCGTCGAATGTACGGATGTAGGGTTAGGGTGATGCTTAGACTTAATTGTCACCATGTTGGACACAGAGGCATACGTTTTTAATTAATATATAATGTGTCAGTTGAAGGCACGTACTTTGTCGGATATACGTTACTCCCGTCTCAAATATCCTACAACATTTTTTTTTATATATCCTAAATACTTTTGCAATATTTTTAAAATAGAAAATAATTAATCATACTTAATCTCTATCCCACACTTTATCCCCTCACATCATCCAAATAAAAAAATAAAATATACATTTCCTTCTCCATCACATCACTTAATTTCTAAATTATCATACTTAATACTACCCACCTAAAAACTCGTGCCAAAAGTAAATGTTGCACTTGTTTTGGACGGAGGGAGTATAATAATAGGTGCCTATAAGTAAACAAGAAAAATACGATTTGCTGACCGATCATCTAAATATATATATATATAATTTATTTTATATATAATATGAAAATTCGTAGT
Organism: Andrographis paniculata; assembly: GCF_009805555.1. NCBI lineage: Eukaryota > Viridiplantae > Streptophyta > Magnoliopsida > Lamiales > Acanthaceae > Andrographis > Andrographis paniculata. The sequence continues at coordinate 4,580,674 of NW_026137589.1, forward strand.
CTCGATCATATATATATATAATTTTTTTATATACAATATGAAAATTTGTAGTGACTATCCGAAAGTGCTGGTTAAATTGCGATGGAACCTATATCCTGTAAATTAGGTGCAACAAGACAAATTATACTAGGCAAATTATGTATGACATATGAACCCAATAATCTATATATATTGTATATTTGCTCTTGTTACATCGGGTCACCAAATATCTATAAAAAAAAAATATTAAATATTAATATAATACTATTCCATTTTACTTTATTATTTATATTTACGTTCGTCACATCTTATTTGTTTTTTAAAAATATAATTATTTATTTTAATTATATTTTAAAATTTATAATTTATAATTTTTTTAATTTTAATTATACTATTTAGTTATATTTTACATAAAATACTAGTATTATTTTAAGATAATATATTATGTTATCTGTTTTTATGACAAATTACTAAGTATTTCATGTTGATTCATTAACTTGATCAAATTAACACCTTAACCGCAAGGATTGTGTAGATTATTTTGTGTTAGTTTAGTTGATATATATGGATTATATTACATGGAAGTATATTATATTGTGTAGATTATAATAAAAATAATTATATATTAATATTAAAATATTTTTAATTTTTAGTAGATGAAATTTTTTATACTCCCTCCGTCTCATAACAAAGTATCTATTTTTTTTTATTTTAGTCCGTTCCATAACAAAGTATCCATTTCTTTTTTTTAGTAATTGTACTATCTACCTAATATTACAAATACCCTTACAACTTACAATATATTACACAAATGCCATTACTTTTATATCACACATACTAATAAGGTTATTTTAGTCATTTCTACTTTTATTTCTAGTATATCCCAATATAATACTAATATTTCTAAAATTACTTGCAAAAAGCAAATGAATATTTACGGGAGTATTAATGACTTTGTTTTTTAAATTAATGTAATGTTATTAATATGAATACATATAAATGTGATGTATCTAAAATATATAGTAACATTCATAATTACTATAAATAAATAAATACTAAAGGATATGTTTGTTTTGTATTTTGATTTAAAAAAATATAATAAATTGTATAAATAATATAAAAATAATAAATATATATAGTATATTAATTTTTTTTTTGAAGAAAATATATTGAGAAATATTAGTAAAAGAACCAAGCCTTTGCATTAGTAGCAAAATGAATACCATTAAAATGGACTAAGAGGGTTTTTTTTTTCAACAATTAGGATGCAAATTAAACCAATAAACATATGAAGTATAATTTATAACACATAACTACATGTAATAATTAACACACATATATCACATAACTACATGTTAATATACCACAAATGTAGAAGTGGCAACATTATAATAGTCCACACTCACACCCTATGTATTACGATACCTTACAAATTTAAAATACATTCTAACAATTTACAAAATACATGATTTAATACAAATAATACATAGAAATAATTGTTTATATATTGTTGGGATTAATTAACATCTTAATCGTATAATATGCAAAATAAGTTCGACAAAACAAATTACACTAAGCGAATAATATATAACAGACAAAATTCATAAGTATTGAAAGTTTGAACGCATAACCTTATGATTACGAGTTCAGTCCAAATCACCAAACTATTTCTTACTCTTTCCGGACGTTGAAAGCTTCGTAACTTTATCGGTGTCGAAAGTCGTGCTTTTGACTCTAATTAGAGAGATATGTTTTTTTACCACATGTTGAAAGTTCTGCTTATGGTTCCAATTATGCTGAAAACTTCTTTTGAATTTTTGAAAATTTTTAAAAATTTAAAAGTTTGAAAAAAAGTAACAGTCTTTGGTAAATTTACCAAGGGCTAGGTTGCAATTAAAGATAAATTCACGAGAAAGCAGTATTTCTGGATTTAAACAAAATCATAAATCAAATAGGTAGGAGCGTAAACTGACACATTCTGGAGCTATCTGTAATTCTTCGATTCCTCGAGGTCGACTTGACTAGACTTAACAATAAAATAGTTGGAAGAGTGTACAGACGCAAATTAATATTTGATTTGATGTTTTGTGAGAAAAAATATATATTTGATGTGATAGCTTTTAAAAAATAAATAGTGCAAAATGAATGAAAGTGGGTGCCACCGAACATTTTCAAATTTTGTTTCTGTTCAGATTGCTCCAAATTTTGTTTCTGTTCAGATCGCTCCTGCTGATTCAGAGGCTGCATTGCTGTCCCATCCTGATGTTTTCGATGTTTCAGTTAGCGGGTATTGAATTGACTTTAGTTCTGCCCTACATGCTTGTTCTTGATCAATTTTGCTAATTGGAATTTGCTCACAAATTTCCGAATTGAATTGACAAAGGGATGAAGTCTGGAAGACAGATAATTCCCGTAGCTCTTCATGCTTTTCTTTCTTGAGGATCGCGTGATGTTTGAAATTTCAAATGATAGATGCTGGCAATCGTGGACCATAGAAAAACTAACGTGTTTGTTTGTTTGGATTAACTGAGAAGGTTCGCTGAAATATCATCAGCTGTCGCGACAATGGCAATGGTGAAGGCAAGAAACAGAATGCTGTCGAAGGAAACAAAGACAGCAGCTGTGAGTGACTAAATCGAACAAATATATACATATACATATATATATATATATATATGAGTCGAAATTCTAAGGAATGGTAAGTGTTTAATGTTGTAGTAAACTCGTACGGTCACCACAACTTGCACGACACGAGCACTAATTCATGGAGCGCGAACAGCGAGCACCGGTAGCTCTCTTTACTACATTCATCTACTCTGTCTTAGGATTCAATGCGTAGTCGAGTAATGAAACTAATTTAATAACCAATTCAAAAAAATATGGCTGAAAACAGAGATATACCTGTAGCTGAAGCAGTCAAGACTCAGATCGAAGCGCAGAAAAGGCTACAAGAACAGCTCGAGGTCAGTCTGTCCGGCAGTCGACATGTTTAGTAATCTGTTAATTGTCCAAGTTCTTACAGCATATCCGATTTCTCGTACCAGGTACAAAAGAAGCTTCAAATAAGGACTGAAGCGCAAGGCAAGTATCTTCAGGCGATACTCGAAAATGCTCAGTGCAGCCTTTCAGCCGGCGGGAATCAGTCTGAAAGCCTCGAATCGACGAAAGCTCGGTTATCGGACTTCAACTTGGCGCTGTCAAGTTTTATGCAGACCATTAATGGAGATGGCCGGAATGGCTCGGAACTTGAGAGTGGAAAGGCGCCGGAGTCGAGTTACAATGTGGAGGCACGAGAAATGAATGTCGTCAAGCTTGAAGGGCGTTCTGTAGAATTCGACTTGAACACGAGAAGTAGCTACGACTTTATTGGCATCGATGGATCGGTGTTTGAAGCCAAACCTCTTGAAAATAGATGAAACTTTGGTGTAAATTAAACTTGAATTTGAGTTATAATATATGTTGTGTATGTTTCTTGCATTGATCGATGAATTACTCATTTAAAAACTTAAGTTTACAAGAAGCAAATGTTACTCGGAACAAAATATCAAGAAATATATTACTATAGAGTGATGTCACGTCATAAGAACACAACGAACACAATTAAATTTGGGTATTATATGGTTTTGGATTTGAATAAAAAGTGTTGAATGTGAAGCATACAATACAACAAAAGAAAATTTTTATAAAATAAATGCTCTACATCATTAGTCATTGTTCATTTCAACTTCTGTTTCACAACAATTTTCGATAAATATTACTACTAAAATATATTTTCTCCAAACAAATATATAAATCAATTCAGAATCTCAAGCAAAACATGAACTTGCAATTTTAGTTCATGTTCAGAAGAAATCATTTTGATGTATGCAAGAAATGGTATAAGGTCATCTTCCTCCTACCTCAGACAGGGTGACTTCATTGATCGACGACGTCGTATCCGTCGTGCTCTTCTTGACTTCTCCGAACACATTGTTTCTCGCTACGAATGACGGATTCTTTGGAATAGGCAAATTCGTCGTTTCGCTCTTCAACATCATGACTACATCTTCAGAAGTAGGTCGATCTGCTACTCGATTTTCGACACATAGAAGTGCAATATGAATGCATCTTTGAAGTTGGTTGGTAACACAAGAATCCTTCAAAACTGGATCCATGAGTTCTAGTGCACAATCTTTTCTCCAAACCTCCCAGGCCTAATCAATTACACAGGTTTTGCGTAATAATCGAGAATGGGTATATGCGAAAATTGGAACGGATATTACAATTATAAGAACTTACATATTCGACGAGGCTTAGGGGGCCTTCGATTTGGTGGAAGCTATTGTTTTTCCGGCCACTCACAATTTCAAGTACCAACACTCCGAAGCTGTATACGTCAGATTTGACGGAGATTATGCCCTGCATCGCATACTCAGGAGCCATATAACCACTGTGGACAAGAAAACAGTCGTAGACGTGTGAGTTCGAGAATTAAATTCAACCATATGCAAGAAGTTGTTACTTACTATGTCCCGACGCGCCTATTTGTATTAGCTTCATCTATGTTTTGTTCAAAGACTCTTGCCAGCCCAAAATCAGAAATCTTGGCGTTCATCTTTTCATCGAGCAATACGTTGCTTGCTTTCAAGTCTCGGTGGATAATCCTAAGGCGGGAGTATTTGTGAAGGTAGAGCAGCCCCTGAGCGATGCCCTCGACGATGCTGAACCTTTGTTGCCAGCTTAATTGTTCGCTCATTGTAGAACCTGTAATTCGATGCAGAAGAACTTCACATTTAAATCAAAGCTTGAGTACGAAACTTCATTTTATAAGTCAGAGTGCTAAGGTAAACTACACTCACTGAAGAGAAAGAAATCGAGACTTCTGTTGGGCATGTAATCGTAAATGATCATTTTGTTGTTTCCATGTATGCACAATCCATGTAACTTAACCAGGTTCACATGCTGCAGTTTGGAAATGAGTATCAGCTCGGTTTTAAACTCGAGCAATCCTTGCCCCGATTGTTGCGAGAGAAGCTTTACTGCTATGTCTTGGCCTGATGAAGTTATTCCCTGTAACATTACAAAGTTTGGTAAAGTAAGAAATCAAGATGCAGCTCCGGTCATCTTTTTAGAAATTAACTATAGAATTTGCACTCGTGATAATGCTATAAATTGTAATCGAAATCACTAATTATCAAGACCAGTCTACCTTATAGACAGATCCAAAACCTCCCTCTCCCAATTTATTTTCCATGGAAAAACTATTAGTAGCAGAGAGGATAGATTCGTAAGTAAAAAATCTAAGATCTTGATTCTTGGCTTCCCTTTCTTCATAACCTTCTAGCGTCAGAAGTTCGCGTAATTGTTTATCCCTTCTTACTGTGGTATAATCATCCAAATTGCAATCATTAGAAAGACAACAACATCACATAATCGACAAGACAATCTACAAAGAAACTAGGGCCTTTAGAATTAAACCTTGTTTAATTTTCCGCACAATGATCAGTACAATGACGAACACGATCAGCACAACTGAGAATACCACAACAAGGATGATTATTGCATCCCTTTTCATTCCTGCAATTTTCCATATAAAGAATCTGACATTCACATATAGAATCCATTTGTATTAATGTTTCGAATGCATAACACAAATCGACCAACTAACCTTTACCTGAAGATGGAGGTGAAGATCCCGGGGTAAAAAATGGAGGAGAAGATCCTGGGGTTAGAGGCAGTCTACTCTTATGAGTTCCCATCAAAAAACATGAAATCAATCAGTGAATACACACACTTCTGTTCAAATCCAATTCAAGAAGTGTAAACTTACTTGGGACTTCCTGAAGGGCAGAATGTTATGTTATAATTAGCCCCTGTACACGTATACGTAGGATAGTCGGAATCGAAGACGTAGCTGTAAGCTTGCGGACACTCCCTCTTGAACACCCGCGAGTATTCTGTGGGCTTGCATTCACTCGGAGAAGATAAATTGCAGCAGTACTGCTCCACCAGGAACGCCTGGCAGGCGCTCTTACAGGCGATTGCTTCGCCATTGCTTCCGGTCACTCGCATCTCCACCGGACAAGCTCTGTTAACATCGCGCACGCACTCCGTGGTTCTACAATCGGCGCCGGAGCCGGCGAGCGGCGCCACCAGTATCGGGAGGTTGTACCCGAAGACAAGACTGACGTCGTACAAATCCATTCCGTTGATTGCGTTGAGATTGAATTCCGCAAGGGTAACGGTGGGGACGTTGCGATTCCCGGCGCATTCCATCTTCCCCGTTCCGCAATCGCCGGTGACGCAGTGGAAACTTCCATTTGAGTCCTCCCTGCAGCCTGTTCTTCCCCAAATTCGACCTGCCCACGACCCAAACGCGCTGACGATCTCCGATTCACCGCTCTGCAGAGTGAATCCAGTCGAATGAATCCCCGTTCGGTTATCGGATCGCTTAGTCGTTAATATCCCCGGCCAGACGGTGAAGTCGCACCTGTTTGCGAATGTGAAATTCGCCGATGAATGAACTCCTGAAAGGTAAGCTGAAAAGTAAATCCCTAAGACCATAAAATTAGGGCTTATAGCAATGCTATCGAATTGACTTGATTACCTGTTATAGAGCAACTAGAGAAGATTAAAGTCAAAAGCACGAAAACAGACATCTCCATTAATGCTCTTCTTCTTCCCCAGCGGATGATCTTAATCGTATAATATGTAAGATAAATTCGACAAAATAAATTACAATAAGCGAATAATATATAACAGACAAAATTTATAAGTATTGAAAATTCGAACATATAACGTTATGATTACGAGTTCAGTCTAAATCACATAACTATCTCTTACTCTTTCCGGACGTTGAAAGCTTCGTAACTTTATCGGCGTTGAATGTCGTGCTTTTGACTCTAATTAGAGACATATTTTTTTACCACGTGTTGAAAGTTTTACTGTCGTGCTTTTGACTCTAATTAGAGACATATTTTTTTACCACGTGTTGAAAGTTTTACTGTCGTGCTTTTGACTCTAATTAGAGACATATTTTTTTACCACGTGTTGAAAATTTTACTTATGGTTCCAATTATGCTGAAAACCTCTTTAGAATTTTTGGAAATTTTTGAAAATTTAAAAATTTGAAAAAAATAAAAATTTAATATTTAATTTGATATTTTATGAGAAAAAAATATATTTGATACCATAGTTTTTAAAAAAATAAATAATACAAAATAAATGAAAGTGTATTGCTTAAACATAGCCACGCAACATTTTAAAATTTTGTTTCTGTTCAGATCAAATTTTGTTTCTGTTCATATTGCTCCTGCTGATTCAGAGGCTGCATTGCTGTCCAATCCTGATGTTTTCGATGTTTCAGTTAGCGGGTATTGAATTGACTATTTTAGTTCTGCCCTACATGCTTGTTCTTGATCAATTTTGCTAATTGGAATTTGCTCACAAATTTCCGAATTGAATTGGCAAAGGGATGAAGTCTGGAAGACAGATAATTCCCGTAGCTCTTCATACTTTTCTTTCTTGAGGATCACGTGACGTTTGAAATTTCAAATGATAGATGCTGGCAATCGTGGACCATAGAAAAACTAACGTGTTTGTTTGTTTGGGTTAACCGAGAAGGTTCGCTGAAATATCATCAGTTGTCGCGACAATGGCAATGGTGAAGGCAAGAAAATGCCGACGGGAAATCCTGAAGTGCAGAATTATCCGCTGTTGGGGAAGAAGAAGCGCTTTTAATGGAGGTGTCTGGTTTCGTGCTCTTTACTTTAATCCTCTCTAGTTGCTCTACAACAGGTAATCAAGCCAATTCGATAGCATTGCTATAAGCCCTAAATTTATGGTTTTAGGGATTTACTGTTCAGTTCGCCTTGCAGGAGTTCATTCATCGGCGAATTTCACCTTCGCAAACAGGTGCGACTTCACCGTCTGGCCGGCGATATTCACGACTTCCGGAGCCGACAACGGAACGGGGATTCAATCGAGTGGATTCACTCTGCGGAGCGGTGAATCGGAGATCGTCAGGGCGTTTGGGGCGTGGGTAGGTCGTGTTTGGGGAAGAACGGGCTGCAGCGAGGACTCAAATGGAAGTTTCAACTGCGTCACCGGCGATTGCGGCACGGGGAAGATGGAATGCGCCGGCCACCGCAACGTCCCCACCGCTACTACGGCGGCGGTATTCGTTCTCGCCGGAAACAACGAGATGGATTCCTACTACGTCAACCTTATCTTCGGGTACAACCTCCCGATACTGGTGGAGCCGCACGGCGGCTCCGGCGCCGATTGTAGAACCACGGAGTGCGTAGGCGATCTTAACAGAGTTTGTCCGGTGGAGTTGCGAGTGACCGGAAGCAACGGCGAAGCAATCGCCTGTAAGAGCGCCTGCCAGTCGTTCTTGGAGGAGCAGTACTGCTGCCGTTCATCTTCTCCGAATCAGTGCAAACCCTCAGAATACTCGCAGGTGTTCAAGAGGGAGTGTCCGCAAGCGTACACCTACCGCCATGACGAGAAATATATGTATTACTGTAAAGAGGCCAATTACAGCATAACATTCTGCCCTTCAGGAACTCCCAAGTAAGTTTACACTTCTCTAATTGGATTTGAACAAAGATGTGTGTATTCACTGATTGATTTCAATGCTTTTTTGATGGGGAATTCGTAAGAGTAGACGGACTGCATTTTCAACCCCGAGATCTTCACCTCCATCTTCAGGTAAAGTTTAGTTGGTCGATTTATGTAATGCATTTGAAACATTGATACAAATGAATTCAATATGGAAATGTCAGATTGTTTTCATGGCAAATTGCAGGAATGAAAAGGAATACAATGATCATCCTTGTTGTGGTATTCTCTGTTGTGTTGATCATGTTGGTCATTGTACTGATCATTGTGAGGAAAATTAAACAAGGTTTAATTCTAAAGGCCGTAGTTTCTTTGTAGATTCTCTTTTCGATTATGCGATTGTTGTTTTCTTTCTAATGGTCGTAATTTGGATGATCATACTACAGTAAGAAGGGATAAACAATTACGCGAACTTCTGACGCTAGAAGGTTATGAAGAAAGGGAAGCCAAGAATCAAGATCTTAGATTTTTTACTTATGAATCAATCCTCTCTGCTACTAATAGTTTTTCCTTGGAAAATAAATTGGGAGAGGGAGGTTTTGGATCTGTCTATAAGGTAGATTGGTCTTGATAATTAGCGATTTCGATTACAAGTTATTGCATTATTACAAGTGCAAATCCTATAGTTATTTCCTAAAAAGACGACCAGAGCCGGATCTTGATTTCTTATGTTACCAAACTTTGTAATGTTACAGGGAATAACTTCATCAGGCCAAGATATAGCAGTAAAGCTTCTCTCGCAACGATCGGGGCAAGGATTGCTCGAGTTTAAAACCGAGCTGATACTCATTTCCAAACTGCAGCATGTGAACCTGGTTAAGTTACTAGGGTTGTGCATACATGGAAACGACAAAATGATAATTTACGATTACATGCCCAACAGAAGTCTCGATTTCTTTCTCTTCGGTGAGTGTAGTTTACGTTTAAGCAGTTTGATTTATAGAATGAAGTTTAGTACTCTAGCATTGATTTAAATGTGAAGTTCTTCTTCTGCATCGAATTACAGGTTCTACGATGAGGGAACAGTTAAGCTGGCAACAAAGGTTCAGCATCATCGAGGGAATCGTTCAAGGGCTGCTCTACCTTCACAAATACTCCCGACTTAGGATTATCCACCGAGACTTGAAAGCAAGCAACATATTGCTCGATGAAAAGATGAACGCCAAGATTTCTGATTTTGGACTGGCAAGAGTTTTCGAACAAAACATAGATGAAGCTAATACAAATAGGCGCGTCGGGACATAGTAAGTAACAGCTTATTGCATATGGTTGAATTTAATTCTCGATCTCACACGTCTAGGACTGTTTTCTTGTCTGATCGACAGTGGTTATATGGCTCCTGAGTATGCAATGCAGGGCATATTCTCCGTCAAATCTGACGTATACAGCTTCGGAGTGTTGGTACTTGAAATTGTGAGTGGCCAGAAAAACAATAGCTTCGACCACATCGAAGGCCCTCTAAGCCTCGTCGAATATGTAAGTTCTTATATTTGTAATATCCGTTTCAATTTCGCATATACCCATTCTCGATTATTACACAGAACCTGTGAAATTTATTAGGCCTGGGAGCTTTGGAGAAAAGATTGTGCACTTGAACTCATGGATCCAGTTTTGAAGGATTCTTGTGTTCCCGACCAACTTCAAAGATGCGTTCATATTGCACTTCTATGTGTCGAAAATCGAGTAGCGGATCGACCTGGTTCAGAAAATGTAGTCATGATGTTGAAGAGCGAAACGGCGAATTTGCCTCATCCAAAGAATCCGTCATTCGTATCAAGAAATAATGTGATCGGAGAAGTGAAGAGGAGCTCAACGGATTCGACATTATCGATCAATGAAGTCACCCTTTCCGAGGTAGTAGGAAGATGACCTTTTACCAATTCTGTTACAGGCTTAAGGTGGAGACAGACATTCATATCTTCTTGCATACATCAAAAGTGATCTCTTCTGGACATGAACTAAAACTGCAAGTTCGACGACATTTGGAGAAGATATGCGATTATATATATATATATATGTATATGCATTGTCTTCGACGGCATTCGTACGAGCAACAAGTTGAAGGTTTCTGATCCTTTTCTTGCTCGCGTTACTGTGGAAGCAATGGCGTAAGTTTCTTACTTTGACAATTTTGTTTTCTTGATACTTTCGAACTTTAGTTCCTGGCATTATTCTATATATATATATATATGTATATTTCGTATTCGAATTTGAAATTATATGTAGTCCTTTAAGAAATAAATTTCTTTTCTCATCGAAGTTTTTTTGGCAGGTCTCTATGGGAAGTCACTGTTCGAACATTTTTGGGTTGTTTTAAGTATCAGGTTGTTTATTTTATTACCCTCTGATATTACACATATTTTTGTGTATGTTAATGTATGTGTTTATACATGCACACAAATTATTAGTTTTGTATGTGTATTAAGTTTCTTAACTGGTTGTCTTAAAATAGTCTGAATTTTTTTTTTTTTCACTTTTAGTCCTTCCGATACTAGAGATATCTCGCTAGCATGGCATGCCGGATGAATCGTGTCTTGCAAACTAATTTCTATTTTTGTTGACTTTCCTAAAGTTCCTATTCCCATTTTATACCTACAACATTTATATCTCTACCAATATTTTCCCTCATTATTTCAAGATTGAATGTTACCTCTGCTCATGTTTCTCTATAACTGGAAAGTCTTTTCTTTTAAAAACAATAAATACATTCATACATACATTCATACATACGTGCATTCATACATTTCCGCCGCTGCTCCGGCGACCGGAAGTTGCGATTCTCAGGCCTTGGAAGCTTCCAACGGCGCCGAAACCTTGTTGGAGATGATCTGCTCATAGAGGTCCCGAATCTTCAACCCGACGATGGTTTGGAACAGGCCCGTCCCGTTGTTGCTGCCAGGGAAATCGGCGTGCTTCAGCATTTGTTGCGTGACTTCGCCGTAAAATTTGGTCGAAATGTTGCTAAGATGGCTCTCAACATATATCAGCTCGTCTAGCCGGTCGAATTGCCCGTCCATTTCCAACACCGATACCTACGAGTACAAGAAGAAACAAGTTCATACATTTTTCTCACTAACATCAAAATATGTAAGCTTTGATCATAAATTCTGGTAAATGACTATTTCACTTAAAAATTTAAAGTTTTTAGATAAAACGATCATTTAACATGATATCAGAAGTAGGATGTCTCCGTATTCGAGTTCCACTGTTTTCTATTTCACCTGAAAATTTAAAATTTTTAGGTAAAACAGTCATTTAACCTGACATCAGAAGTGGGATGTCTCCGTATTCAAGTTCCACTGTTTTCTATTCGTTATTTTGTTTACGTGCAAGATTTGTATGTGACAAAAATTAATTTTGCACGTGAACGAACATGTTGGTTGACTTCATGATATGTTTTAAATCTTTAGGTGAAATGATCATATTATTTAACAAGTTCGTTTTAAGGTTTTGGTTAACCTCGTGGCCGAAGTAGGTGTCGGGGCCGTAGGTGAATTTGATGCCAGGATACGAGCACGTTAGCTTTCTCCCGCAAGGGATCCACGAGATCGTTGAGCCTTCGTCGAAGAGGTACACCGGGTTGAAGTACTTTACGCCTTCTTTCATTATAAGCCTCACTCTCAAAACCTTCCCCTCGTCGTCCGGGATGAGCTGAGTCGGGAGCACCTCTATCACGGCGTCAGCGTATTGCTTCTGAGGATCTGCAACAAGAACAACGATAAAGTTTATAAGAACATATATAAAGAACACGAGAAATGATCCGCGGCTAATGTATTTCTAAATTATGAGGAGAATTGCGACCAATGTAAGCGTCGAAATCTGGTTTCCGGGCTTCAATGCTCGCCTTAATGCTTTCGAGGCTATGCCCTCTTTCGGCCATATCCCTCTGCATTAGACCATCCAAATTATAATCAGCATAATAACAACAGTCATATATAATTCTACCTCAATCATATACTTGATAGAAGGACATTTAAAAAAAAAAAAATTATAAAAATTTAAGAATATTTTTAATGTTAAGTAGAATAACTACAAAATATAAATATGACATTTAGAGGAGGACAAATGCAGTATATAATTAATGAACTATTTTTTATTAGCTTAAATTTTTAGATGAGAGAGTCATTAAATTAATTATAGGCCGTAGACTTAGGAGTAACAATAAAGTCGAGGAGCTAACTAACCTGTATTTTCCACGCGAACTTAACTTCGTTGCTGATGTCTAGATATATACTGAAATCCAATAGATCTCTAACCCGAGCATCGTACCTTGCAACGACACGAAAAAGATTGTCCTAAGCCATCAAGAAACCATTTTTTATTTTTCACAAAAGAAGATCAAGAAGCAACTTCAAAATGTAAATAATATCTACAGATTGATCAAATTCAAGAAACTAAATTCACAACACTGTTTAATGAAATACTTTTCATATCATAATACAACCAAAATTAATCGACAGGGATAAGGGATTGTGTGGCCAGAGTTTACATCAAAAGATAAGGTTTCGAACAATCTTCATTCCTCACCATACAAATTAAAAGATAACTCCAATCTCTTACATGTAACATAATTTACATAAAATCAAAATAAAAACAGATACCCTAAAACCAATTCATCGAATTTAAGAGACGACCAAGCAAGATATTTTCAATATTTAGACTTTAAAAGACATTACACACTCCCATACCAATTAATCAAAAATAAACTAAAAGATGATCCTACAAATTCAAAGAATTAAGGCACAGAAAATTGGGTCTTACATTGGATGAAGACCTTCAATGACAAAAATCTTGGGGGGTTTAATGAGCTCAGGAGGGTCAAGCAAACCAGTGACATGATTATAAATAGGTTTTTCGACAGGAATCCCTTCTTTGATGGCTTTAACCTGTTCATACATGAGATCGAAATTGTTGGCCCTGGGATCAAGAGCAGTCACACCTTTCTCCTTTCTACCAGTTCTGTCGAGGGAGTGATAATCATCTAAGCAGATGACAGTGGTGGTGTCACTTATGAGGGTGTTGGAATCGGGGTTGCCGCCCTTGGGGGGCTCGGCGGCGCCGCCGAAGACGCTGGTGAGGCGGCGCATGAAGGTGCTCTTGCCGCAGCCGGAGTCGGCGGCGAGGCCAATGACGACGGTCTTGTGATCGGCTGAGCAGGAGATGGTGGTGGAGGTGGAGGTGTCAGAGGGGGGCCTTTTGGGGGTGGATTTTTTGGGGGTGGTGAAGAGGAGGAGGTGTTTTTGGGTGAATCCGAGGTGGGGTTTTGATGGGATTGAGCAGGAGGAGTTGAGGGATTGGACTGTGTACATGGTGGAAACCGCCATTGCTAATTAGCTTCAGCTTTGGGGAGCCACTTGTTGAATTTCCTCTCCCTATCTATCTGTATAGAGTTGTGGTGAGAGGAAGAGGAAGAGGAAGGTGGTAATAGAGATACAAGTGTGTATGTATATGTGGGGGTGGGGTGGGAGATTCTGTGACTACCCCTACCCCTGGTTTCGGACAAATTTGGAGGGGATTTTGAGGTGGGAGAGGAGGGAAGCGAGGACTTCATGGGGATTTGTCATTTCTCTAAGAGGATGATATGATTTTATTTTATTTTTGTTGAGGAAAAATGAATTTTGGCCATTGATATTTTTGTTTGTTTGTTTGAAGTGAAAAAGAGGAGAGGGGGAAGGAAGTGTAGTTAGAGATGAGATAAGAGAAGGCATGGAGGAGGGAAATGGATATGATATTTGGGTGACACGTGGCGTGTGGATAGTAAGTGTGAGAGGATGAGGTGAGAGTAAGGATCTTTCTAACACACACCACACCACACCACACCACATACATGCATATGTATATATATATATGCAACAACATGTTTGTATCTATAATTTTACTTTTGTGTAAATTTGAGATCTTTCGACAGTGTATTGGCTAGTTTTATTGCATGGAAGTGATCACGTATGTGCTTTAGTTTGTTAGAGAGGAATGTCAGATGATAACTGAACTTTGGGATGTGTGTGTGTGTGTCTATTTATTGTAAAATAGAAACTACCTAAGCTGTATTTATGAATATGAATGATGATTTATGTATTAAAAATTCATTTAGCAGTAGGTGCAAGAAAAATGTGGGCCATAAAATAGGCATATAGAAAACATGAGTAATTATGTAAGTATGTCAATCCAAACAAGAGCATGTAACAATATCTGAATCTGAATCTGAATCTGAATCTCAAAAAGCTCTTCTCAAAATGGACATAAACAAATAGGAATATGATGAAGAGATAGATAGTCACAAATCTATATATACTTTACTTTCAAGGAAAACGGCTGCCTCGTCCGACTTCTACATCCACTTCCAAATCTCATTTGTTTCCCCTGAAAAATGTATATACTTTCTGCAAAAGGAGGGGTATATGTAAGCAAGTAATATCGATATATATTAGTCGCAAGAGTTAAAAATTTTACGGTAGATGAGGATAAGTAACATCAGGCAGGCGTCGATCTTTTAGAGTTGCTTCAATGGTGAGAAGATAACTTTACCGAACTACTTAAACGGGAATAGCTTTATATATGTTACGGGACTATTTTACAGAATTGAAACTGTATGGTGTAAATGATTTCCCATAGAGCAAATGTAGCAGAAAGTATTGTAGAATTGCAATTATCGGTCGTCTAACCTGTAGTACCCATAAGCTTAGAAGTGACTCCAAGCAGAACAAACCAAAACCGATGAGGTAAAAGATCTGCATTAAAACAAGGCATCACAATCATGTACTTGAACAATATTAAAAAGCAGCGCAGATAATAAGAGAGAGGACTCACTCCAACCAAAACACTGTCAGAGAAGACATCAATAGCCGCAAGGATTCCACTGATATCAGAAGAGGAAAGAAATATGTTAGTTCATATAATCTAAGACACCACATACCTAAAGTATAGTCCGCACCCACTATTTTAGTAGTACACTACGGTATATAATTACTTCCTCAAGGTACATTTTGGTAGGATATCGTAATTTAAAAGTAGAAGCAGAATTATTTGTGTAGAAACCCTTACGTGAATGATTTTCCATGGAAGACAATTGGTGGTGCAATAGCGGCAAAAATACAAAATCCAATATGGAGCTGCAAGATATCAAATAAGTCAAAATAAATCAACTCCCAAAAACCAGTTAAATCACCAATAATTGTCGAGTATTAAGCCTACCATATAGAGCAAGAAAAACCAGCCAAACCTCAAGGCACTATCAGTCCTGTTGATTAAAATCAGAAGCAGAATATAACAATTATTTCCAGAATTTAGAGTGGCCAAAATAGGCAACAAGGATGATAGATATACCTCATCGCACGATACAGTGGCCTGTACCATAGCACATATGAGAGTGGGCACCCCATTAGGGCATATATAATTGCAAGGAAGAAGATCTTGACTCCTACAAATAGTAATCAGTATTTTTGTTTCAAAACACTAGCATGTCCATTGAAATGCATCATAACCTACAGGTACAAGAATGAAAGAAAAAAAAACTTACCACCGCCTTTTATCCAGCAAACAGTGATTGCAACAACATTGAACACAAGGCAAAGTACAATACCTGTACAGGAACACTCAGCTAAGATTGATAATAACTATTGTATTAATCAAAACCATGACTCAGGAATAAAAGTTAGACCAAAAAGTACAATTTTTCCACAGCATGGCTGCCACTGAATAAGCATAGCAACAATTGACTAATTCACTCTCAAAACAAGGAAGATAATTTGTTTGAGAAGCTTCAAAAAGATGCACACTTAATTGATACGCACCTAACCAACTTGCAAACGCAAGATACTGCAACCTTTGAGCATGAACAGGTATTTCATTTGCTATATCATGATGGATGATCGGGAAAAATGGAGGCCAATTTCTATTGTCGACGGGAATATTAGCTGAATTGAAGAATCATTAGGTAAATTAGAAGCAGAGAAAAATAAAAACAAGGGAACTGCAAACAACATTCCTAGCCATGAAACTGTCTTACCACCAGCAACAGTATCTTCTCTCCGTTTAATCTCCTGCACAAGCCAAAATTACTCATGTATAGAACTTGAAGCCAAGATAATTACGTAACATACTAAAATGTACACAATTACACATAACATATTTGAACTATTTGGTTGAGTTGTATGGTTACAATAAATTATTATCACAAAGATTTTGGCATCTTCACAGGAATATATCTGTAGCAACTGAACCCTAACAAAAAAACTGACCCTTTCTCTCCTGTTTAAGTCTGCTTCCCAGGAAGCTAGTTCTTTCTCCTTTTTCTTGGGATCCTGTGAAGTTTAAATAACATGAACAATTCAGAATTGAAGACTTTCCTGTTGGTACAGCAGAAGCTCGTACAATAGCACTAGTGGACTCATTACATTCATGTTGTCTAAAGGTATATCCATATTAGCATCATGTTTCTGCCCAAAGCCGAATGTATTAGAAACCACTTTAGGAATGCGTGACTTCGACCCAGCACCATTCTGCAATAATCCCCCAACATTGGGAAATCAGACAATAAAAATAAGTAGAAGATGGCCAATAGCATCAATCAACATTCAAAAGCACAACAAAACAAAAATTAGTTATTCGAACCTAATGAAATTTAGCACTTCCATCAATACAGGTAAATATTGTGTGCTGATTGAACTCTTTAAAATGTATTGGATTTTAAGGAGCTACAAGCTGTGCCAGATCACTAAATCAACAAGTCAAAAATTTCACCAAATGCCATGCATTGCATATGATTACTTCGTTCAAAAGTAGATGGGTCATGGGTGTAGGCAGCTTTCAAGCTAACAATCTAGTCACTCAACTTGTGATAATTATCAGCACTCAGGCATGTCTTAAACTTCATGCCATCTAACCTTGCTTCTTATAAGCTCAACTTGAAATTGAGTGGACCAGACAGTGAGATGAGCTAGGGCAGTTTATAAACTAGCACAATTTATGCTGCATTGAATTGACAATAGCCAACGCAGCTAACTGAGTTACTGGGTATTGCATCAAGCCGATAATCACAACCGGGCGGCCCTCCATTGAATAGGAGAGAGAATCTTTTAGTAGAACATAAATTAGTTTAAGTAGAAACCTACAAAAATCTCAAACCTAATGCATCCTTCAATTTTCCGATATAAAATTTCACCAGTCTGATTAACCATTAATTTTAACAAAAATCACAACTACAACAACAGACAAACTAAGATACGAGGACAATATATATATATATTTCATACTACACGCTCTCCGTATCACTCCTAGAAATGCTCCTCCGCAAAGTTGGAGCTGCTCGTGGCAAACAACCGTAATGCTATCAACAATTCCCATCATATGCACATTATTTAGAATTCCAAATTTATTTTCCCTTCTACTACTAGGAAATTATCCTTCCGCGTCGCTTCTCAATCCTAAATTTCCGAATCCGTATCCGCACCTCAATTCACCCGTAAATCCAGCTCAGTTAAATATATACATACATACATATATATATATAGCCACAAGCTTCGGATCTGAATCAAATAATCACTAATTCACCACAAAAACCGAGAGGAATCAACCATAGATATACACCAACAACAAGCCACCACAAATGGTCTAAAAATAGGCAGATCTAACAAAAATATTTCAAAAAAATACAGTATCCAGTACCGAAAATGGATTGACTTCAGGCTCCTCCTCGAACGGATTACGATCGTTGCCGCGACTCATTGCAACCAGATTCTCCTCAAGCAAAAACCTCGTTACCAAGGAGGTTAATGCGGCGGTTATATATATATATATATGTATATAGGTAACAGCGTACGAATAATAAACACGATAGAGAGAGAAAATAGAGATATAGGGAGAGTTCGAAACAGCACTGACAGTCTGGGTGTATTGCTTTATTTGCCGTTTTATTACGAAATAAGAACATCCAATTTCCGCATTTGCCCTCCAAACTCCATAAAATTACGATATGGCCCTTCTCTGGCGGTGGGTTACGATTCGGTGTGGAAAACCTCATGGATTGCCCACTTCAGCGTCTATTCATAATGCGCCACGTAGACAAGGAATGACGTGGAGACCATTGCTGCTTCGTCCTCTTTTTTTCTAGTCTTTTAATAAATAATTTTATAAATTTATAAACAAACAGGCCCTACATTTGTCTTTCGCCAGTTTGGCAGACCTTACCTAAAGTGATTAATTTAATTCATAATTAAATGTATTAACCATAGGTTATAACGTTCTCATTAGACAGCAGATTCCTCAAAACAAATAAATTACCACCAATTCAATATTAATAAAAATAAAATAAAATAACCCGACCCAGTTAAATCTATTTTATTAAGATCAAAATGGGTAGAAAGAACAATTTTTAAATAAATTCAACACATACTCAAAGCTTGTATGTGCTTGACCCTCAATACAAGATGCAGCAAAATTGCCAAAATGGACTTACACATGATTGTGGCCAATTGTAGTCCAAAAATAGCTGCAGGAATTAATCAACCTGGAAATCTACATAGAAAACAGCCTCCTGAGGGAAGGATCTCAAAGCTTTTTGGCATGTTTACCTATGGCAGAAACCACAAGGATAAAGTGAGAGGTGAGGGAGGGAGAGAAAGGACTAAAGGAGTGTAGAGAAGGCGAAACTTACCGGGGGTAAATGGCGGCTAAATACATACAGGATGGGTGGTTGATTGGCTGTGGAATGATGCTCGATGGACTCGGTTTGATCATGATATGTTGTCTCCCAAGAATGCAAAAACTCTCTTCTTGAAGACCCAAGCCAAGTCCACGAGCTCGTATTCCCTAGTTTGCTTTCTTGTGATTTCGTCCTGCCAGGATATCTTGCTTTTTTGGGTCAATCTGTGGGCTATGTCCACGGTCATGCTCGCCATTTCTCTTGTGTTTGTTAATGCTTGTAAGACTGGGACGGAGTACTGAGGATGTGATACGAGCCGGTTCAGAAAAATAAGCGCCTCCCGAATGAGCAGCCACCTGCAAACAGAGAATGGAGTGGAAATGGTAAATTAGAAGATGGATAAGTATATACACAAAATTGAAATGTATAGTCTGAAGTAATTTTTTAACTTATGAATTTTGAACTGGATCATGCATCGTGAACTTACTGTTCATGGAGGACTGGTCTTGGCGTAGGCTTTGATGCCTGGAGATCCAAATCTGATGTTAAGCTTTGCAAAATGATTTGAAGGAAATGTGTGCCCTTTGGGAGCTGAAAATGTAGCAAAATTTCAAATCCAGATCTTCCGGACGATCCTAAAAAAGCTAGAAAAATAATGGCATTTCTTCGTAGCACCATCTCCTGAAAGTTGAGCGAGGATATAAAATTAGGATAAACTAAATCAAGTGAGTCCAGGTGATAGGAAAAGAAGTTAACAGAGTACAGATTGCACTACCACTAGTTTTCAGCTATGTCGAAAATCAGGATTACCTCTGCAGTTGAACTTCCATAGCAAGCCAAGCAGTCAGCGAAGCCAGTTAAGATATTGTTCAATTCTTGGAAAGTAGAATAATTATTCTCATCGATATCCTTGGAGCTTGAAAGATCTCTATCTTCTTTAGAACCAGAGGAAAGCATAGCTATAACTTTAGGACCTTTGCAGAATACAGCGAGAAACAATCACCGATTAAAATTTTCAACCTCCACCTGAAGTATCTAATAATCAGGAAATAGATATAGAAGCGCAATTGCTAGAAAGAAGTTAACACTGCAAGTCTGCAATCACACAGTAATCCAGCTACAAAAATGTTTAGTTTTTAAAATAAAATATTATTTATTTTTTATTCCGTTTCATTTACTAAACCCACTCACCCTATAGTTTCTCAAAATATTAAGCTATAACAAGTTCCACACCCCAAATCTGCCCCCAAAAGGGCATTCTGCATCACAATCAATGATTCTTATTTAAAACCAACTAAAGAAAATACCGAGCAAATGTAATGGGTTGGATCACAATTTGCTTTTCAGGAACACAGACAAACTCACAGTTGCATAGCAGATGAACTGCATGAACAGCTTGGATTTGCACAGAAACTCCAGCTTCTCTCCTCAATAATTGGGATAAACTTTGAAATACTAATTCCCTAGCAAACCTGTGTCAAAGCTGCCATTTAGAACACGATAATACTAACAGAAAGAAAAGCTACAATGAAAAAAAAAAAAAATGCACTTACTTGTCTCTTTCCATATAGCCATTCTGTCTCATCAAAATCAAATTCACGATCAAAAGCACCTCATGCCGTATTTGTTCTTTATTGTTGCTAACAGCAATTTGACACATGCGCTCAACTAAAGAAACCCAAAAAGTGACAGACATAGATGTGCTGAAACTATGATCAAACAAACCACGGCCAGGATTTTCATTGTTCAAGAAATTCACTCCATCAGGAATCTGGCCCTTCTTAAATATTTGTGCTAGATTTTTGATATATTGGTTTTTGTTTTCCAAATTTCCACATCCATTCACATCGACTACAGTGTCTCCAGCGGAAGATTCTTCAAACAAAACATTTTCCCTGGTATAGCACACTAAAAATTTCAAGTTAAAGCTCCTAACTAGATTGCAGCTGAACTACAAATTCATTAATTTTGTTTTTCCTCCTCCAAGGATGTAGAAAGAAGAAAAACAAACTTGAAACCCAAAGAAAGGAACAACTTTAATCACGAAGTTTAAAGCTTAATAGAATGTTGTATCGAATAACAATAATAAAATATCCAAATCAAATTAATAAACAACATTAGTAGCCCCAATTATGATATTAAAAAATTATTAATACTAAGGTAGGATATTGGAAAAATGAGTTTATACCTTTGACCAAACTCTTTTTTCATAGTGAAGAAATTGCTCAAAGTCGTCCGCAGGACACAGAGAGATCTTTGAATGATAACCACCTGCAATAGAGCTTAGTTGCTTTAGAAAAATATATAGAGAAGAAAGGTCATTTCAGGTCTACATACATAGCAAGATACTGTTATATGGAGTATTGTTTTTCCACTAACTTATACTACCACTGCTTAATTGATATACTCCAGATAAACAACTTACTGAGGGTTTAGGTAGAAGAATATAAAAATAACATCTAAAAAAGAAAACAAAATATCTAAATAAAAACTAACTTATATGATCACAATAAGTCAACAAGGCATGGTTTAATTAGGCAGAGACTTGAGACTCACATTCTGCAGATTGCAAAGATCTACTAAAGCTTCTAACAAATTCTCCAATCTTGAGGCACCATTACTTATCTGCAACCAAAACAGTAAATTACAACCATGTGTATAGACCAAGCTCGATAGATTGCAATACATATAGCCAAACAATTGCGTCAGGTAATATCCACTGACAAAGGCTTTAGTATGAACTGACAGAATGATTAGTTGCAATATAGAAGGTAACAGAATAATTCTACTCTGGAAATAATTCATATTTAATCAATAATTATTTGATGAAAAATGCTCGTGATGAAGCTGAATCAAAGTAAATTTTTTTTTTTTTTTTCAAAAGAGTTGATCAAAAGAAATTTATGGAGTAAGAAGGATTTATTGCAACCAAAATAAAGAGCTATATTGTAGCTCATATTGTGAACTGTTCTTAGGCACAATATGAAATCATGCAAAGGTATTCAGAGCCATACCAAGGACAATACAGAGTATAAATGTGATACTTTTGCAGCTTCTATGGATTGAGCAGGAGATTGTTTAATTGCCAGCACCATGTCAGAATTATTTGGAGGAGAGTTTAAGTATCCAAACAGCACTTGAAAATCTGCTTCGCAAGTTGCAAACAACTTTGTAACCAATACTTTTCCCAGTTCTCGGTCGTGTGAGTTCCACAGATTGATCAACTTTTCAGATACACAATAGCCATTTTGCCCAGTTGAGCTGCTCTCTTCAGTGGCTTTATCGGAATGTATCCCCACTGCATCATGGCCTATTGTATCATTATAAAAGAGAGAGCAAAGGGATAAAGCACATGGCTGGGTAGTTACAGAAGAAGACATAGCTTCATCCTATAACACTTTGATAGTGAGCTCACCTACATTTTGTCCTTGATTGTTTGATAAATTAGCATTCTGGCACGCTGCAGAACTCCCAGGAGCCATCAAGCGGTCCCTGTAACCATTGAAGCGCACACACACACAGACAAAAGAAATCAGGCCATTGAAGAAGTCAGGGAAGATCATTAACATTGCCTAAATCCATATCAAGCATGCGCTGTTAGATATGTAATGTACAGTATTTGCAGCTCCAGGATGCAAATTATATTGAGTTTCCCTCCTCTAGTATACACTGATATGCTATTCTATTACTGGAGTTGTGTTTGCATAAATATTTTCTCAAGAGTTGAAATGTATAACTAACTGCATGAGATGAGAAAGTATTAAAGTTTCATGATGACTTCTGCTATTTAATTCTGCAGGACTAGGATATAGCAGACATTCAAACAAGCTCAAGAACAAAAAGATACTACAAAAACTAGTTGGAAAGATGTAAGGACAAAATGTATATATTTACGCAAAATAAATCTGTTTGATATGCATGAATGGATAGTTAAGCAGTTTCATTACGTCGATGTGCTTTCTGTGTGATGAAACTCAGCATCTTTCGCTTCAGCTTCGATCCGTGAATGTATAACTTTTAGCTGCTCCTCCTTTTCATCCCTTGCCCGTTTAACTTCTGAGCATTCCTGCTCCTGAAGTCAAAAAGCTCCTCACCTCAATCAGGGAAAAGTTTAAATTCAGAATTTTTCTGATACAAAATGCAGCCGTTGTTGGATGAAAAGTACATATTCAGAGGTTGAAATTGTTGCAAACAAAAGAGAGTGCTAAAATGGTTCATCAGGTTATGTGCTAAAAACTAACTTCAACCAGATTTCTAGTTAGAATGAGCTACAGCATAATGAATCCAACTACCAATAGTGCTTCCTAGTTTCAAGCGAAATTTATTTGCCATTTCCATAAATAGGTATCCATTGCTAGTAGTGGTAAACACATTGAGCTAGTAATGGTATCAATTGCTAGTCTGCATTCCCAGGGAAGGGAAACACATTGAGCTACGTACCAGATCATTGAGCTGCTTAGAAACGCGATCGAGCTCCTTCTGCGATGACAACAAACAAAAGCAAAACAGGAAAAATGTTAGCCCAATTCCACAGAACCATCATTCTAACTATCCAATAAAAACCAAATTATGTACCTTGAGCCTATCAATCTCCTGCTGCTTGGCAGAGTTGGTCTCGCGAGGCGCAAAAGCATCAAAAGAATCAATACCTCCCCCCGCACAGGGGACTTCCGGGACTCGCTGAGAGAGCTCTCGAGGAGGCGAATAGCTGACGTCACACACCGGCGGCCGCGGCGGTTCCGGCGGCACACATGGATACTGCTGCTGGAGAGAAGCCTGAGTTGACAACGCTAGTTCCTCCGCCTGCACGAGCTGGTCCAGGAAGTCAGCGTCCCACTCCTCCACGTCGAAACCCTCGCTCTCCATTGACGTACCGTACAGTCGCTCAAAACGGCAATTCCGCCACACCCCGGGACTCGAACGCCCTTTTATAGTCCCATTCGCCGCTCATTATTTGCACTCCGCCCCTCTATCTCTTCCCCCAGTTCATCCAAACCCTAAAAGCTTCGCAAATTGTATAACAACCGCAGATTATTCCTTCCTTACCCACGAATTCAGAATCATCACTTTAATCTCAAAGCAAACCAAACGTTCATAAACAAAATACCAAATTCTGACCAAACAAATCAATAATAATGATCATACCAATTACAAGTTAACAACCCAGACCTTAAAAATAATTTTTTTTAAATAAAAAATAAAATAAAAAAAGTCTTCTTGCACAGAAACACAGCACATGGCACCTCAGTCTCCAAGTCCCATCTTGTTTTAAAATCCTTTTTGCCCAAAGAAGACATTTTTAAGCAAATATCATAATCTAACGCCGCCCCTACGAATTTTTAGTATTTGATTTTTCGCATTCAGTTGAACCCAAGTTTGGTATTTTAATCGACGAAACCAAACTACAACCCAACGAGTTTCAGACTTATCGGCTTCCACAGTCCCTCTCTCTCTCTCTCTCTATAAATAGAGTGAGAATCTGAAGCGTGTTTTTTGTGTGGGTTTGAGGTTGTAAAAATCAAATCTTTCCCTGAAACTATGGTTGGGATTTTCTCCAGATTTAGTGTCAGAGGCAGCCATCGTCGAACTCAAAGTGCCCTTGTGAGTAACCTCTCTTCGATTAGAGTGTTTTGTATCTTCTTCTGGTGTTTTGGGGGTTTTGATTTGACTTTATTGTTCTTTGAATCTGTTCTTTGTCAAGAATTTATTGTTCGTTAGATTGAAGTTTGTAACGTGAATTTGACGGCAGGATGAAAGGGATGGATTGCCGGCTGTGTCGGAGGCGGCAGCGGCCGGCGGTTCTGTGGTTTCAGGTAATTCATCTGCAGCCACTCATGGTATAGAAATTGCGGTCGAGTTTAAACCGGTCGAACGCCCGGTCGAGCCGCTCGACAATGACCAGCCCATCCAGTGTCCGTTGCCGGAGCCTTCAATCCTCAATGTAAGATTCGATTAAACTAATTTTGCACTTAAATGAAAGCATCTGTTTTTACTCTTCACTAAGGTTGTTTTTTTGTACCATTTGTTTGTCTGCTATTTATGTTTTGATATAATTGTGCTTATGTGCTGTACGGGCAAAGTTACGCGCTGATAAAATACAAAAATCGTACAAATCTTTGTTAAAAATAGCAGGGTACTGTTTATAACAGGGTTATTTGTTTATAATTATATGCGTTGAAATGAACTGCTAGCATGTCCAGTATGATGAAACTATTTTAATATAAATTATATGTTGTCCCTAACATTATCGTATTTCCTAGCTATGAATCTGCAGACGCCGTCTTGTTGTATTTGTATCATGTTAACGGAATTGTTCAATTAAATTGGTGTCTTGAAATCAAGAATCTGAGGTTGTAATTGGTCTGACATTGATCCTAGAATCTGCGTTCATGATTCCTCTTCAGGATGGAAGAATATGGAAGGAGAGAGTCTCCTCCGGCGTACAAAGAAAGACTGCAGATTCTCCGGCGCTGCCGGAGCAGCAAACTCCGGCAGAGTCCGAGAATCTTGTAAGAAAACCACCCCGGCCCCCCTCCAATCGTGTCATCCTCCCATCAGCCAGCGCCCCCGAGCACAGCATCCTTAAACTACTCGAAGAATGTAATACATCGGAGATGTAATCAAGCTCGTCTGGGGCCTGTCGCCGGATTCTCCTCCATATATATTTATATATATATATACATATAGTTCTGTAGGCCTGTAAGAAAAACTCAAAAACCACATATGCTTTGATAATATACTGTGATCTTTCCTTGTTATATGAACATGTCGAAAATGTACAATCTTTCATTCAGATTTCAGGCATTTGCAGAGTTCTTCAAGACATGAATTTTACACAAAACATCGTTTAAATTCACTTGTCTTGACGGATTCTCCCACTGCACAAGTTCTTGAATTCCTGTCTCTATCTCCTTCTCCTCCTTCCCTAATCCTTCGATGCAATAAAGCGTCGCACTCAAGCTCAAAAGGTAACAAGAATCGACGCTTTGAATCACCACGTCGACGCCGCCGTCGAGATCCCCCATTCCCAGCCGTTGGATTGCCTCCATCTTCCCAGATTTCCCCTTCTCAAGATCATCACTCTTCTCCCACTCTTTTTCCAGGTTTTCAAGTGAATTTACCAAACTAACCTCCTGGAAAAGCTTCAGCCTGGAACAGATTCCTTCCTTGAACTGATCAACATCATTTTGTAATTTCTCCATACCCTCTTTCCAATCTTTAATCTCCATTTTCTTCAGTTCTTGATCCATCAATCTGACAAAATCCCTCAAGAAATTCAAGAAATCCGCCATTGTTGACAATGAAGCTCTCAGCTTTTTATAACAAACACCATTGAATGGCAAGAACCAGAAATTAGGCTCAGCTTCAGCTTCTTCAATCAACTTCCCAAATCCACAGACCTTAGACTTCACCTTCTCCACCTTCAAACCCATCTCCGACGACGCGGCGTCGAGGCTGATCGACGCGACGGCGTCATGCATCGCGTTGAGACATTCCGACAGCTCGACTTTAGCCAAAACAGCAGCTCTTGTCGGCTGCAACAACACATCCACCATTATTGCACAAGACAAGCCTATGAAGGTCTCGACAATCCTTGCTATTGCGAAATCGCTCGGCTCGCCGAAGTTCTTCCGGCCGAGAATCAGAACTGCGCCGATCGCCGCCGAAACTCCGCCGGCCTGTCCGTACATCCTGCTCTGCCTCAAAAAACTGCAGAGGATGAACCAGGGGAGCAGAGAAACAAACCTTATTCGGACATAGTTTTTGAAGACGAAGCAGGCTAGCACGCCGTACACGGTCCCGAGAACCGTCCCTTGCGCCTTGATGTTTGCGACTTTGAACGTTGCCTCCCTCGCCGGAGCCAGGCTTATGGCCACCGGCAGACCCGACCAGTATCCGTCGGGCTTGCTGTAAATCAATCCGAACAGAATGGCGAATCCGATCGAAAGTGAGCATTTCAGGGCAGGCATTAGTCTCTTCTTGTTGATCATGAAATTCAGATTCATCCATGAAAAGGACTCATTTTTCGATCCGTTTTTCGTGGTAGAAACGACGTTGGATGGCTCGGTGCAGAGGAGATTCAGGCAGGAGATGAAGAACAGCGATGGCAGGTCTTTGAAGGTTGAAGATTGAAGCGTTTTGGGGAACTTGTTGGTTTCGTCAGAATTAGTTGGGACAAATTTTGTGTTCTTCACTGCCATGGATTTTAATTTATTCAGAATTTTGTTTTGGAGAGAGATTAGATCGTTTTTCAGGTCAGAATTCATGATCCCGACAGGGAAATTTGAGCAATTTTTGAGGGCATTTTCCATTCCTCGGAGGATTGTCTCAAGAGCTTCCATGGCAGCTCCTGGATTTGTGCTGTGAGATCTTTTCAGGAATTTGATTGGGATTCTTTCCCACTCCATGCTTTCCTGCACAAAAAAGTATACAATATTTTTATCAATATCGACTCTTTTTGTATATATATATATATATATATATATATGCATTTCCATACTTGGTTGGATTTGATAGCTTGGAGAAGTTTATTTGCAGAGGAGTTTAGTGAGTGAGCCTGAGAGATGAATCCTTTTGCTGATGTGTTGTCTTCTGCTGAAAATGCCTTCACATACAGTGTTACTCTTTCACATGCATTCTCAATATACCTTTCACAGTTTTCTCTAACCTGCAATGAAGTGTCACAAAATTCAATAAATTATAAATACACATATAAGAAAAAATAAATAAATAAATAAAGGTAGAGATATGGGGTTTCATTTGCATGCAAGTTTAATGATTCATCAATTTTTTCAAAAATATTACCTAAAAAGTACAACAAAACACCTAAAAAAAATCAAAATATTACATAATAATTATTATTCTCTATATTCATTTAAATTGCAGTTTTAAAAAAAAAAATATTACACAAAATGTTGGCTATGTTTAAATATGGTTTTTGGAAAATTTTACTAGTTTTAGAAGTAAAATTGAGTATTTGCTTATATATTGTGAGGGAAAATAAATATTTTTAAAATGTTACTGTATATATATATATTTTTTCATGTAAACATAGCCCTATTTTCTAGACAAAGTTTATTTCTGTCACATTAATTACATTATTTTTTTTTATCTAATTTTTACTGAAAAAAACATTCAAACATATATAAATATATCCTTAGTTATTTAACATATTTATACTATACTATGATTCGACATATTTTTATCCACAAATTGGCATATGATCATTAAACCCTTAATTTAGAAACATTTATATATATACACAAAATGGATATAAAATTATATATATGTATATGTGAAAGTGGGTTATGATTATTAACCTCAGAAGTGGCGGTGGTAGGGTACGGCACCACCGTGGCAACGACGCAGGCGGCGGCGCCGAGGGCGGTGCTGGCGGCGAGGCTGAGGGGGTGCATAACGGGGTCGGTGGCGCCGCCATTAATGAACCCTATAACATACACAAGCACAATCTGCCCCAAGGCCACCCGTTTCGCGATCACGTGCTCATTTTCCGGCCACGCCACCACGAACGCGTTCGCCGCCGCCACCGCCGCCGTGGTGGTGTTGTTCAGCCGCGCCGGCCCGATCAGCCACAGCACAAGTATGGCCGGCAACACCCCCTGCACGGTGGCGCGCGCCGCCAGCCAGCAGCCGCGCACGGCGTCGCCGGCCGTCGCGTCAGTCACCACCAGAATCACCGTCACGTACGAAAACGCCGGAAAACCCACCCGGCGGCGGACCCACGCCGGGCCGAAGAGTGTCGCCGCCGCCACCACCGCGCACGCCGTCGCCGTCCGGAATGCAGCCTCCAGGCTCCGCCGCCACATGGCGCGTGCTCGGGAATCGCCGGCGGGGGCAAACGCTAACGCCATTATAATTAGTAATGCCGATTATTATTATTATTACAAATATCTCTAAGATACATAAAAATTGAAAATATTTATTTCTAAATGAAATTAACTTTGTCGAGATCGGAGTTGCATGGAAATTTATTTTTGGGATAAATTTGGACAGATGTTAGGGTTTTTGTAATGGAGATTTTAGTGGGGTGATCTTTGGAGACGACAAAGGGTCATTTCGTAAAAAAATATACTTGACGAGGCGAAAATTCAAATAATAAATAATAATAATAATAATAATAATAATAATAATAATAGGGTTTAAAAATCAATATGCATGCCTATGCATATTTCTTGGAAGGTCCCGGGAGTTCCCGTCGGTGGAGGGATCTCCAACGTCGGTGGTGAGAATGGGCGGTGGAGATTTATTCTGGTTCTTGTCGGGGATGCGGGACCTGGCCTGCCTAGATGGCCATGCACAAGAATGTGTTACACGGATTTTTTTTACTAGTGATTGTTACTTTGATTTTTTTTTAAAAAAAATATAATAGAATTATTTTCTATGCAATTTTTAGCTTTATTTTAAAACATACTACTATATACTCTTACATATTATCACATTCAATTTACTATTTAAATAATAATTATAATCAAATGATGATAAATTTATTTAATGGTTTATAGGTGAAGGATAAATGATTGTTCAATCTTATATACAGTAGATAGATATTGATCCATATATGATCAATATGTGTGTATATATAAATAAGTAAATTAAATAAATGTACGTGTGAATCCATCATTACAGATGTACTTGAGTAGACATCCTCAAAGGTTTATATATATATATATATATATTGAATTTATTTATTAATTATTAATTATAAATAAATAAATAAATATTGCAATAAATTGGGAGGAGGGCATGCATAAATTAAAGTGGAGAAACGAATATATTATAGTATCTATGGTCTGATGAATTCTCCAATCTAAAACTTCTTTCTGATTTTTTAAGAAATTAAATTAATTATATTATAACAGTGGTTTTATTTTCATTTGTGCTGGCTGGTTGTTTTGGACACTATTAAATTAAATTAAATTAAATGAAGAAATAAAACAACCAATCTGTATGTATTAATGTGACCACCAATCACTCACTGGTTTAGTGCATGCTTTGATATCTTATCAATCAATTAATTAGCTATAATATATATATATATTAATATGAAATTTATAAATATATAGAATTTATTTGATTTTAATTTAAAAATTATTTTTGATATGATATTTTATAGAAAAATAATAATATTGTATTTTTATTAACAACGTACAAACATAATAATAATAATAATAATTTTAATTTTAATTAAGGACTAAAATCAAATAAATCCATAAAAACATATCATAGGTAGTTGAAGTTTTTATTGTTACTTTTATTATAAATAATTACAATTTTTTAATTTTATTAAAAAAAATAAAAATATTATTATTGATGAATCCACACTTATCTTAGTTTGGAGTAGTTTATGTAAGGAATGATAAGTGAGGTTGTTCATATAAAAAAATAATATTTTTATTGAATTTCGATTTTTTACTGGAGAATATAATATATATGTAAATATTAAAAATGGTATTGATGAAAAATTGATTAGGTAAACAAACTCATGTATATGTATATAGATGACTTGAAATAATATAACACAATTAAGGTTTAATTAATTTTATTTGTATATAGATGACTTGAAATAATATAACACAATTAAGGTTTAATTAATTTTATTTGTCAATTAATTTGAAATCGATATAATAAATTCTACAAATATATATTAAAATATAAAAGTTTAATTTATATTTTCATCGAAAACTTCAAATTAATCTCCACAAAGCAAATACATACTCATTTCGTTAAGCTACAAAGTATTCATATTTCTGTTTTAAATGTTGACTTCAACGAATTTTCGAGACCAAATTAGGTATATTTCACTTCAACCCAACTTTTTTTTTTCTTAATTATTATAATGTAATAACTAATTATTTTACTCAATATATTTATTTATATTAGTTGTGTAACATTAATTACGATAATAATTACCAATAACTACTAAAAAGTTAATTTATTAAGTATATAGGAAAATAAACAAAGAGAAAAGATATTGTGGTTGGCGACAGAGATCTCCTAGACATATAGACAATAAAAGATTAATAAATTTTATTTATGAAATCATTTAAATTTGATATAATAATAGATTAAGTAAATATATATATTTTAAATATAAAAGGTAGGTTATTTTTCATTGATTCTATAAAATAGGTACATACATAGTAGAACATGTGTATAAAAATATAATAAATCATATAAAACTTATACTCCCTCCGTCCCGTAACAAAGTATCAATTTTTTCATTTTAGTCCGTCTTATAATAAAGTATTCATTTTTTTATTTTTTTTAAGTAATTGTACTATCTACTAACATTACAAATACCCTTACAACTTACAATATATTACACAAATATCATTACCTTTATATCACACAGGATTATTTTAGTCATTTCTACTTTATTTCTACTATATTCCAATATAATAGTAATATTTCTAAAATTACATGAAAAAAAATAAATGGATATTTACTCGTGGGACGGAGAGACTATTAAAAGCATGGGTACTTGCAAGGAAATAATTTGTGAATAAATATTATGCATAATAATTAAAGGCTATCAATCAATAATACTATAAAAGAAACAAAAGATCAAATCACATAAAATGTACATGAATGAATCAATGAGAAATAAATAACTACATTTAATAAAAATTCAATCACATTTCAATGTAGAGCAATACTAAAAACTCATTTGAATAGAAGCGTAAGTGAAAAGCTTTGGATATGTTCTTTTTCATTGATTTGAGTATGCAATTTTCACGACTTCTTATAAAAAGAGCCGTAATATACTAATATTGTTATTGTTCGAAAATACAAAACAATATCTAAGTTTTGCACATCAAACATCGTTGTCGCGACCTAATCATCTTCATAGTCTTTATCGTATTTTCTAATCTACATAGGTCTTGATTTATTCTCCCCGTCCCATATGATAAGCAATTCTACCTCTACCCGGAATTCTCTATAAGCCAAATTATACAAAACAAAGAGGTATGTTCCTTAAAAGCAATAAAAATTCAAACTAGATAATGATTTGTAGCTTAGGGAAAAGAAAGAAACCAAGAAATAAATCTCAAACTGAAATTTCCACAAAAATTGCATCATTACAATCCATACTATGTCAAATAATGCAATCTGAGTAAGGAAAGCTACTTTTAGCATAAACATAGGCAACAGGGAATTCCATCACACAAACTGTTCTAATGTACAGAATGAAATAAACACATTGCATCAAAAAGAATTATTTCTTGAAGCTGATGTAAGATCATCTTTATGTGTTCAGATCACTGAAAGGGCACACCCCATTTTATCATAGCAACAAAATATCAGTACAGTCCCATTAAAAAAACAAACATGAAATAAAGTGCTTGGGGCCTCCACTTCTCTGATGTCATAATCCATTTTCATTGCCATGCAAAACAAAAATATGGTTTTCTGTTTCAAGAATGATACAGCGTGTTTGTTTAGTATTTATAATTTTAAATGTTTGTGTTGTTAAGTATAAGAAATTGTGAAAGTATTACAGAGAATGATGTTTAGTATGTTTTTGCTAACTTTAATTGTTAGGTGTATACATATTGTATATTATATGTTGTATTTTAAAAATAATATTTAAAAAAAAAATCGTGTATCTATAAAACACTTGGTGAATAGAATGGATGTGTGCAACTTAGGGTGATGGTGTCCCAAATGTGGTGAAACTTTGATCATCACTACACAATACCTAACTTTGATGTGGAATCCAACTAAAACTAAAGGATAGAGAAATGCAATTTATAATGTCCCCCAAGAATATGTGATGTGAGGTCATAGAGAAATGTCACTAGGTTCCTTTTGGATGATTATGTCATCTCAGGTATTTGTTCAGGTCCTCAAAGGTCAGAAAAAAAGGCTATGCAGTTGTCTTCTTCCTCCTAGGGAAGAAATCTCAGTGGAGCCATTAGAATATTCATTTAAAGACAAGTTAGATCCCAAAAACGGGTGTGACTAGTTTTATTTATTTAAGCACTAGGCTCCCACCAGAATTTCTTGGAAGCCACAAGTAATTTGCCACCAGGATTTGTTTAAAATCACAAGTTTTTTTAGAGTGGAATCTGATTCATATTCTGCATTCTAAGTGTGGGGCCATTGTAATTTCTAATCACATAATGCAAATCTAGAGGGAAGAAGAATATCTAACTAATTAGTCCTTCAAAAATCTTGCTTCAATTTCATTGGTTTTCCTAAGAAATCAATTAATGGATAAAAATTTATTATTCACCTACCCCTCCTCCATCCCTAACCTTTCTATGCCCGCTAGCTATGCTGCAAGAGATAGGTGCATGTGTTTAAACAATAATCCAAATGTTGAAGCTTGAAATCAACCAAGTATGAAGAAGTTGAAGTTGAGCTTAAAAACTAAGGGTATGTTCCTTTAAGGTTTGGATAAAGTTGTTTACTATTTTGACTCTACGACCGCGAAGCACCCTCTATCCACAAAACTTATGTCACTATTGATTTTTTGTTGTCCATTAAATTTATGCATAATTCAGTTATAATAAACAATTTTATCCGTCCATAATTTTATTACTCTTACTTTAAAATTTTTCATTACTTTTCTACTTATTCCGCTACTTTTTTTTTATCAATTTTTAATAAATTTCACATGATACCATACTTTACTTTTACTTAAACTAATTTTATATTAATATATCATTATTTCTAAATGTTCAAACCCACATAAGTTTCTTGGGCAGAGACAAGTACATTACTTCCTAACAAAATATCTATCAAACATTATTGAAATAAACTCAAAACTCAAAACTCAATCCAAATCGGAAGGACAAAATTAAATTGATCTCAACTCAGCCCTAGAAAATTACTATGCATAAATCATACATAACATTGTCTCAACCAAAATAACTTAATTATCCTTGCTCAAGCCTGAGTCTTTTTTTGTTCAGGGGTAGGAAGTAGCATTACAAGATCGATAAGTCACCATGAGGCGTAAAATAGGTTTACTCCTAAATTTATCTCAAAGATTTCCAACTAGAGTGCATGTCAAGCAAACTTAACTGTAGTGAACATACTTGGGTTCATTAGCATCAAAATCTCCTATGCCTGTATTAGCCATTAGGACATTAAACTCTATATTCCAGAAATACAATCCATCAGCTTCACAATTTAACAAACTAAAATATATATGCTACGACTGAATGTTCCACAGGAAAAGAATTGTAGTTGTAGGACCATTACCTGCACTAAATCTCTCCTGAGAAAAAGATCCGGAGACAAAAGGAGGTTTGTTGGCCCGTGTAAGCAATCATAGCTGAGATAATGAGAACGCCTGTGTGCTAAGTCATCAATTAGTGCTCATTCGCCATCACGACAGCCTGCTAATATGTCCACTGTTTAGTGCAGTAGCAGTCGAGGATAGTGCCGTTCTGTTGGCTACAGTTAATGTAATTTTGAGGACACTCACAGCATCTACCATTTCAATTCTCATTTTCTCCTGCACACAAGGGAAAAGAATTCAACCCATCATGGAAAGATGGATGAAATATATCAGGTCAATTAAAAACTCAGAAGTTCAAACAGAAAAATGGCTTATACAGTAACAGAATGAAGAGCACAATCCATGTTACAATGCAACAGACCAGAACAAGATTGTTATCGAAAAGAAATTTCAGGTGAAGTAGGTCTAAGACTTGAAAATCAATACCCAACATCCAAAAAGTTCATACATGTAGATTCGACCTTCAATAACAGCATTCCTAGAATGCAAAATCATATATTGTTCTTGTTACCTATTATACACATTATTCGCCAAAATTCATAAACAGAGGATCTTGATTTCAGGCAATGCTTTCAAATCAAAGTTATCCACAGTTCCACAGCAGCAAAGTCATGCAATCTATTGGCAATGGTCAGGTTTTATCGTAATTCAGACAAAAAAAAAACACATGAGAGTATTTCACAGAACATGCCGACCTAATAGTTACAAATACAACAAGTATTCTGCAAACAGTAAAACAAAAACAGCACGAAGAAAGCAATATGCTAACCCAAAGGGATGCAATAAGAATAAATCCTCAGTCACCATAACTAATCGCTGATCGTACTACTCACTGATAATCAAACTTGAGTGGCATTAACACTACAAGCAACCATATCGGTATTCTAGCCACATGCCATCTAGACATTCAAGACTTTTCGCAGCCATTATTGCAACACTGACTGGTTTTTCCCCGAACACGAACATTCTTCTTCGAGTAACAAGAATTCCAATCTCCTCCATCCTGTGCATAATAATCCATAGGATAATCCACACCTTCCCCCACATTCTCATTTCCGCAACATTCTTCATCAGAATTGCCATTACACCTTAACTTCCTCTCCCACCATCCATTCAAATCCCCAAGCGCTATTTCTGCCTCGAACGGCGTTAACAACGGTTTCTTAAACGCATCCCCCCAATCAATCGACAATCTAGGGCAAGCAATCTGAATCCAAGCATCCACTGCATCACCAAAAAGCTCAATTTTTTGCGGTGACAATTCCGATACCAAAACCACCATGTAATCCAAAGCTTTGTCCCTCATCTTCCTCTCCAATCTCTCCAACACCCTCGGATTTCCTTGCCTTCCTAAAGTACCCAATACGATCCCCCAACTTTTCGCCCCGACTGCCCTCTCTATTGCCCTCTTCCTATCCTCCTTCATTCCATCATGATCATACTCTTCCAGGAACAATTTCCCCAAATATGGATCATATCTGAAGGCCTTAATCGTAGGATTAGCTATCATAAATGCCTCCAGATGAAACCTACCATCTGCCACAAAGATAATCACATCATTTTTTCCATTATTACCCTGTAATTTCACGCTCGGAGCAGTGCACCCAAGAACTTCCCCTGCTGACAATGGCTTTGCCTGAGGAATCAAAACCCTAAACCCTAATTTCTCCAGCTCCGCCTTCACTGCACGAATCGCGTTGGAAAACTGAATCGTACCCGCCATGATGAAACTGCTCTCGTCCGGATTGAAATTGTATTTCAACTCCTCAAGTAGCTTCCGCGCGTTGATTGCAATTTCGACGAAGATGTAGAGCACGGGGATCGTGGTGGAATCAATCGGAACGAGGCAGCTATGGCCGAAGTGCACGAGAAGATGAGCATCGAGCGCACGCGCAGAGAGGTCGTCGACGCAGCACGCGCCGTAGGTGACGTCGCCGAGGACGAAGCAGTGAGTAACGCCGGCGAAGGTAGTGAGTATGTCGGAGATGACGAGAGAGTACATCAGCAAACCCTCGGGGAACTGAAGCGCGACTCGCGTCGCATTCGTGGATCGGGCGCGCCACACGATCTTGTGGATCTCGAAGTTATAGTTCGCCGGAAGCAGAGATATGGCGGCGTTCAAGGCGGCGTCGTTTAGGATCGAATCCGGAATTTGGTTCTTCACGAACCGCTTCGGCGGCGGCCTCGCCGGCTGCCGCACGACAATTTCAGCTGGACTTCCGTCCGATTTCGCCTCCGCCATAGCAAACCTTTGAAAAATCAATACCGTATGATGCAAAACATATTAAAATCAAAACCCAAAATTAGGGTTTTGGGCTTTTCCCCTTCAGCCCATCAACGTTAGAAAAATCGACCATCATTCTGAATTCTAAATTAGGGGCACAATGAAATCCGCCGTTATTACCACCAGTTTCTTCTCCATATTAGGGCACAATGAAATCCCAAAATTACTTTCATATGCTGAATGAAGAAATCATATTTGCTGATTTCCCCAGTCACCACGGTTACCGGTAGGTAAATCAAGATTCATCCTCCACATAATTCGTATCTATAACATGAATTTTGCTACAGAATTCATATCTTCCACGCAGCTCCATCCTCCATTACAACAAAATCAAGCATCTTTACACACATAACCAACTACAATCATCAAAATGCACTTCCCATTCATTATTGCGCTGCAACGAACGGCGTCGAGCTCACATCCGTCGTGCTGTAAAATGAATCCTCAGCACCACCGCCGTAGTAATTATCCGCCTTCTCATCGTCCCATCTCACCACTTCTCTTATGAACTTGAAAGCCTCGTCGACCGTCGGGCGGTCCCTCGCCTTGGCTTGCCACACGAACAGCTTTCTCCCCGTCATAGAAGCGTACAGATCCTTGAACTTCATGGCTACGTAGAAGTACGCCTGGTGCGCCAGGGACTGGTTGCTGTTGTGCGGCCGGACGGGGCTGAAGTCAGTGAACCATTCGCAGGTGCTGAGCGGGATTCGATTGATCTTCTCCTCGAAGAGATCGTATTTGTTCAGGATCAGCACGAACGGCGTGTCTTTGAAACATGGATGCCTGATCATCGATTCGAACATCTCCCTGCTTTTGATCATCTTGTTTTGCAGCAATGTACCATTGCCGTTGCACTCCCGAGCTACCCACGAGTGTGCGTAGTCGTTCAGGGCGACGCAGAAGACGACTACACGAACGTCCTCGAACATTTCGACCCACTTGCATCCGTTGGCGATTCCCTTGGCGTTTACTCGAATAAGTTGGTACCTGGAAGATGATCAAGGATTGAATCGAGATATTAAATGATCATCTCACCTAAAAGTTTAATTATAAAACTAATCAACAATCGACATTGTTGGGTAAGGTGAAAATTTAGATGAAAGCAAGAAAGTACTTTGTCAGAGGTGCTGGCGCAGCTTCCAGATTGTCGACATAGGCTTCCGACATGGGGCTATGGTCGTCGAAGGAGAACTCCATTACAGCCAAGCCATTTCCCTGAGTTACGCCTTCGGCGTACAGGATATCACGGTCTGTAGGCTCGTATTCGTTGCTTGATATCTCAACGGCCTGCGTAGTGAATTTGAATATTTTCGAATGCCATGTCCAGGAAGCTATAAGGCAAAAGTGTCAGAAACATTTAATGAGAATGAAGTTACCCGATTTAAGAAGTACTCGGCTACATCAGGAAGATAGTGAAGCTCGTTCTTTCTTCGGTATGTCTCCTGTATGGCAGGAGCTCTCCACACTTCGTCGACAAGTGGGGCGTACTCTCGGGTTGCAGCAGGAAAGAACGCATCCAAATCTCCAGTAGCGATGATGTCGAGAAGCCAGTCGGAAAAATCCTTCAACCTCGGAGTGAGAGAATATACACAATGATTATTGCCGCTGGAGTCGATATCTTCGCCTGTGTTAAAACCAAAACAATTTCAGCAATGAAACAATTTGATAATCCAAAACTTACCAAGAATGCCATTCATGTTTTTGAAACTACCTCCTTAACAATTACCTGACTCGGGTTCTTCTTGATCTGAAGTATGCCCTTTCGTTCTGGATAGAGCCTCCTCAAACCGTTCTCGAGCATCGAGCAGAATGCTCAGATAGCTGTACATGTTACTTTGGATCATAAGCTTGATATCCTGCAGTTCTTCGGGGCCAAACTTCTTTCCATACAAAAACTTAGCCTATTCAGAGAGAAGTGAAGACAAGAAGAGTAAATACGACGTTGCCACAAGAATTAAGAGTGCAATCGAGACGCCCGTGAGCGTACGATATATAAATCTCTTGCTACAAACTTATGGCATTACCTGCTTGAATATAGTGCTGGTTCCAGAACCCGGGAGTCCAAGTAGAAGAAGCTTCTGAGTCCTCTTCTTCTCGATATAATTTGGTACTACAGCATAGTTGCTGGGCTCATTCCCGTTAGGCTGACCTTGGGGTACAGGCAAAGAGAACAACGAGCAGACGAACCGTGTCGATGCCTAGCAAAATCAGAGATCCGGAGAATCAATCATACATTCGACTAAACTCCATTCATGGTAATAATCTTCCAAGGTACCTTCTCCCATATGTTTCCTCGAATATTATTTTGCCCTTCCTCCTCGTAGCGACCGTCATCATAAACCCAAAAATGAGTATCGCGAGGGCATTGCACGTTGGCAATCTGGATCATGCACCACAAGTAATGCGTAAGAACTCATTTGCGCACAAAAATCATGTTTCTATGCGACTATAAATTCCTTAAGTATATGATCATCGATGCAAAGGGATCTACAAATCGAACCTTGAGTACTCTTAGCTCAAGTTTCGTAATCTCCCGACCATTCATGTATACTTCGGTGTTCCCATTGCTAGCATGAGGACTAAGCTTCCCGGTGAAATTTAAATTCGAACTGATAATTCTGTCCGGCTTTTCTCCCTCCTGTTACAACAACATCGAAAATTCAGTACAAAGCTATATAAAATTGTCGAAAGCAAGATTGCAAAATGAATACCTTCCCCCAAAGGCCGGATTCTTTGTCGTACCAATACAGGCCGGGCTTAAGTTTCCGGGGAGGTAAAGGGCAGCCAAAAAGCTCAGCCATTTCCTCCGGTTTTAAGGCGTAACCATTCACGATCAGCTGCTCGGGTCGGAGCTGATTAGCCGCGCATTCTTTTTCTGCTTTCATTATATGTTTGACTTCTAAAGGACTGAGTAAACGTGACAACACCCTCGAATGCTTTCCCAGTTTCGACCTGTTCGACTCATCAATAGGTTCCCCGATGCACGGCACGCACTTGCGCCCTTCCGGCATCGATCCCATTGCGCGGAGCACGCAATTGCCGCAGTACTTTGCACCGCAAACTAAACACGACTCTTTCGCCTCCCACTTCCCCTTCCCACAACGATAACATACTCTCGTCTTCTTCCTTTTCTTCTTTTCCTTATCGACGAAGAATTCGGGATATACTTGCTTCTCCGTATCCGCAGCTTTCCTTTCCGACTTATCGAGGGTATTGAACGTAACAGTAGCTCTCCTCCCTTCATTTGCAAGCTCCTTCGGAGCTTGATCATGGCTGCGCACTGAACCAGGAGACGCCGATACAGAAGGCGACGAAAAATCAGGATTCTGTAGAACAGAAACTACAGATTCCGAACTCCCTGACAACCTAGAACTCCGAGGAGGCGGATTCGTGATACTTGCTATTCGAGACATCCTTAAAGGGATCGGCTCCGCAGTTGGAATTGATTCGGAATTCATATCAAGAGGCTCTGCCCTCGGAATCTCATACGAAATCGGAGGACCGTTGTACTCCATAGCTATCGAATAATCCATATTATCCTCGTCGGGAATCGACGCCCCCAGCGGAAGCATTTTCCTCACCGTCTCCCTCCAATCCTCAGCTCCATTTTCATCCATCTTAGCTCACTGAATCTGCTTAACACCAATCCTCTATAACAAAGCCACAAATTCTGAAAATTAAATGGATTTTCCTCAAGATCTAATTCACCAACAACATCAGCTTTCACGAATTCTACGAAGAACAACAAATGGAGCGTTGGATAACCTTGAAAAATTCAAAAATTAAGAGTCAAAAGCCATGAATTCAGTAGCCAAGAAAAAACAATGAAGTTCTTCTCAGGCAAAACGTCGAACACCTTACCTGCAGAGATGGCCGGCTGCCAGAAAACTCCAAATTGCTCAAGATCTCATTACAGATATCGAATCCAAGCAAAAGAATTTTCAAACTTCAAACAACTAACCAACGCACAGAAATGGAAAAGCTTAATATAATCCAACGAAAATTCAACGCGTAGCAGTCAGCTTGAGAGGGAAGGGTTCCATTATTTTTTCTGTTTATCCAAAGTTGAAAATTCCAAAGTCATACAAACTTCCAATTAAAAATACCAAATCCCTAACCCTAACCCCCAAACCAACTCCATTACAACACGGGCGGCCCCATCAGTAAATTGGAGCAGAATCCACCAAAATTGTACAAGCCATTGGCTAATAAATCTAATTAAGCTCAGAAAGCAACGGTGGAAAGGATCGAAAAAGGGGGTATTGGAGCCTGCGAGGAAAAAGGACAAAAGCTACAAAGGCAATTTGAATCGAATTAATAGTTGGGGGAAGAGATGCTTGCTGCTTCACAAAAGGCTGCCCCCTTTTCTAGGCTTTGAAGCTCAGAAAAGAGATCGATTTACAGAGGTGAAAATCATGTCCGGCCATGGAATCTACCCTTTAGATAAATTAGCAAAGAATCTACGCCCTTTTTGTGCAAAAAGGAACATGAGAAATCAAATCGTGGAGGCGTGCGTGCGTAATTGGAGATTTACTGAGACATGGACATGATCCGCTGAATTGCGGATGGGGACGATCAGATTGTGGGGCCCTTCTGAGTCCGCCATTAATGAAAAGATATCTTTTTGGAGACGATGCACCGCACTCACTGCAACTGTAACTCTTAACTCCAACTAATAATAATAATAATACTAATAATTTAAATTTACACTTTTATTTTAGAAATATTATTTTTTGAAACCTCAAAATTTATTGTTATTAAGTTAAAGTATTTTACAAATTCTGTATTTTTTTTTTATTTTTTTTTTCAATTTTAAGATGATTATTTGTTTTTGTTAATTACAATTAATTGTCATAATTACTGCCTCCACTATGTCACTGAATGGGTCATTGCCCAATTAAGATAGTTTGACTATCTAGAAATTTTCAATTTATTCCTTTTTTTATTTATTTAATTTAAGCTTTTTGTATAATAATCATTAGTCAAACCAATTAAAAAGCTAGTGGCTGTAAATTGAAATAAGATATAAATCATATAATTTTGACTGTAATTCATTGTGTTTTTATAACAAGATTTCTGGTATAAGTTGATAGTAATTTTTATTAATTGAATAGACTTATACAATTCTTCCATCATTTTGTTTCGGGGGGGGGGGGTATTTTGTACAAATTAAAAATCTACATTTAGGGTGTGTTTGTTTGGGGGTTTGGATTTTGAGTTGGGATTTAAATAGTAAAAATTTTGAATTTGAATAGTTGTATAATGTGATATAAATAGGAGTTGATGTGATGTTTTGAATGTAAAATTGATTTTTTAGTATAATATAAAAAATAAAAATAGGTGTTTGATTTGATGTTTTGGGGGGAAAATTTTGGAATGAATAGTAAAATTTTGATAAAATTCTTCAAATGAACAAACCCTTACTTTATTTTTTTAAATTTTTTGGTGAAATTTGTCAAATAGTAAGAAAAATTTCCAAAATCCTTAACAAATACACCTATAAATCATTATTAATGAATGAGACTATTTTTTTTTTTTTAAAGTAGTAGTTCTATTATAGTGTGTTTGTTTGGGGAATCCGGATTTTAAATTGATATTTGAATAGTAAAAAATTTAAACTAAATCCACACAAATTATTCAAACAAATACACCATAAGAAATAACAGTACATGTGTTTTTCCTAATATTGTACTCCATCCGTCCCATGTATTATGGGCCTATTACGTTAGATATGAGAATTTAGGTAAAGTGTGATTAGTAAGTAATTAAGAAATGTATAGTAATTATCGTATAATAAAAATAATTGTAGATTAAAATTAAGATAACTAAATAATTTAATTAAGATTAAAAAAATTATAAAATTTAAAATTTAAAATGAGATTAAAATATATAATTATATTAAAAAAAAGGAATAAACAAATTATGTAGGACAGACCAAAATAGAAAATAGGGACAAATTATGTGGGACGGAGGAAGTAATTTAATACTTCCTATGTCATCTAACAATCTATCCGTTTTTCCATTTTGGTCCACTTGTATATATTATACAATACTGATAGGTTAATTGAGTCTTTTTACCTTTATTATATATTATATAATACTATAATTTCTAAAAAAAAAAAAAAACAGCAAATGCATATATATATATATATATATGGGGCAGAAGAAGTATATTTATACATATTATATATATATTGAAAATCATATTTAAAAAAATTATAAAAACACCTAATATTTTAATAGTAATTGATAATAATTTTGTATAATTTTCTTTTTTGAATTCTTATAGAATTTTAATTTAATATAATAATATGAATATACATCCATTATTATAAACAATATAATTAAATTTATTTATTTTTAAAATACGTCGATAGATGAAAATGAAAAAAATATACCAAGGCAGTATGTACATAAACACAAACCTTGATATGGAGCCCACGTACATGTCGTTACGTTATCCTATCCACAAGTAGAATCCCCAATGAGCCACTCTTCTGGCTGAAATTCCATCTCCAAATCTCCTCCACCAAGATCACATTTTCCCCCAAAATTATTCCAACCCAAACCTGCAATAATCATCAAAAACCAAAATCAAATCGATCCATCCATCATCGTTTCTTTCATAGTTTTGATCGAAACTTTTCGAAGTCTCCGATGATGATGATCCGATGAGAAGAACAAGACTATGGTCGTAGCTTCCATAATCACACCTCCCCACCATTTCTTCATCCCCAACGACAATCCCCTCGACCCAGATTTCACCCACAGGGATCAAGAATGCATCTCCTTGATCAAAGGATGTCGAAACATCGACGAATTCCGACAACTCCATGGCCACATTCTCAAGCTCGGATACTTCTCGAATCCCCGCTGCGTCGGGAGCCTTGTCGCCGAATGCGCGCTCTCCGCATGGGGCAGCATGGAGTACGCGCAGTCGATTTTCCGGCAGATTGACGATCCGGGATCGTTCGAATTCAATGCCATGATCAGAGGATACGTCAAAGATATGAATTCGAAGCGGGCTCTCGCAACGTACCTCGACATGGTTAAGACAGGCGTCGCGCCGGATAATTACACCTACCCGGTTGTCCTAAAGGCGTGCGCCTCCGGAGAGGGGAATACGATTCACGGCCAGATCGTTAAGCTCGGATTTTCCGAGGATGTCTTCGTCGAGAACAGTTTGATCGCCGCGTATGGAAGGTGTGGCCGTGTTGGCGATTCTTGTGCCGTCTTCGACCGGATGGATCTCCGCAAGACGGTGGCGTCGTGGAGCGCGGTTATCGCAGCTCACGCCGGGAATGGAATGTGGACCGAGTGTCTCGATTTGTTCCGTCAAATGAGTTTCGAAACGTCTTCGAGAGCCGAGGAGAGTATAGTAGTGAATGTATTGTCCGCCTGCAGCCATCTCGGAGCCGTCGAGTGGGGAAGGATCGCGCACGCCTACGTGTTACGGAACCTGTTGGGACACAACGCCGCAGTCGAAACTCTCCTAATCTATATGTACATAAGATGCGGGAGACTAGAGAAAGGGATGCGACTATTTCGAGAGATGGGGAGGCGAAGGAACGTAGAGACTTACAGCGTGGCAATCTCGGGGCAGGCGAGCTACGGCGGAGGCGTCGAAGCGCTGGAAACGTTCGACGAGATGCTTCGGAGTGGGCTCGAGCCGGACGATGTTGTTTACGTGGGGGTGTTGAATGGGTGTAGTCGGGCAGGGTTGGTCGACGAGGGCCTAAGGTATTTCGACCGGATG
This sequence comes from Andrographis paniculata, assembly GCF_009805555.1. Classification (NCBI taxonomy): domain Eukaryota; kingdom Viridiplantae; phylum Streptophyta; class Magnoliopsida; order Lamiales; family Acanthaceae; genus Andrographis; species Andrographis paniculata. The sequence goes on from NW_026137589.1 coordinate 4,625,204, forward strand.
AGAATCGAGCATGGGATAGAGCCGACGATCCAGCATTACGGGTGCATGGTTGATCTCTTGGGCAGGGCCGGGAGGATTCGCGAAGCGTTTGATCTCGTCGAGACGATGCCCATGAAGCCTAACAACGTTATTTGGCGTAGCCTTTTGAGTTCCTGCAAGCTGCATCGAGAAGTAGCGTTAGGGGAGGTTGCGGCGAGGAATTTATTTCGACTAAATACGAAGAATGCAAGCGATTACCTGATGCTAGCGAGTATATACGCACAAGCAGAAAGATGGATGGATGTGTCGAAAACTCGGGTCAAAATGGCGAGCATGCGTATAGGCCAAGTTCCCGGATCGAGCTGGGTCGAAGTGAACAAGAAAGTTCAAAGATTCGTGTCGAATGACATGTCTCATCCGCAGAGACATGAAATATATGAAACGCTTCACCAAATGGAGTGGCAGCTGAGATTCGAGGGGTATCGACCCGATACGTCGCAGGTGTTACTCCTCGTCGAAGAAGACGAGAAGAAACAGAGACTGAGATCACATAGTCAGAAACTAGCAATTGCATTCTCACTGATAAACACATTGCAAGGGAGCCCTATAAGAATAGCAAGGAATGTTAGGATGTGCAGTGATTGTCATAAGTATACAAAACTCATATCGGTGATTTACGAACGAGAAATCGTCGTTCGTGATAGGAACATCTTCCACCATTTCAGAGATGGAAGCTGCTCTTGTAAAGATTATTGGTGAGTATGTGTTTATTTGTCAAGATTACAACAAATATTCGAATGTGGGAGGATAAAAGTTCTGTACCTCAACCTTCAATGAATGTGAATCGAAGAAACAGCACCTGTGATTTCTGTTGCCCGCGGATCACTGGTCTCTAAGCAAACCCCGCGAGGATCTTCTCTCACAAGCAACGCGAGAACGTTTCGTGCTCTCCAAAGTTTAATTAAATGGCTGCTTGCATCACCCAAAGAAATGGCGAAGACAGCATCAAATCCGCCTGCACCAGGAACCCCGGCCAAGAGGACTCCTTCGGTGGCCATTGTGGCATCCAGCAGTTGAGTTTGCGACTCAGGTTCGATCTGAAAATGTATGTATGTGTGCAATGTCTAAAGGGTTAAAGAGATCGAAGGAGAATCAAAATGAGAAATCAGTCGAGAAGAAATCAGTCGAGAATTTAACAGAAGAGAACTTACAGGAATACCGGCAGCTTCCCCCATCTTCTGCATGTTACGTCTGATTTCGAGCATGGCATCTCTGGCTCCTAATAGCGCCGAACCTATTTCAGTCTGGTTTGGTTCGCCGGTTCCTTCCCTCCACTGTAAGACATTAGTGAGCAATAAGAAAAAGAAAAGAAAGAATTAATTCATTAGTCATACGTCATGTTTGCACGGGCACATGTTATGATTGAACAAACAAAATGAAATGCAAATGAACACCTTATCTGATGTTAGTTTGCTGCAGGTATCGATGGCCCTTATATACGCATTGTAGTTACTCTTCGCCAAATTGCTTAAGGTTTTGAGGTAAGACTCGAGCGCCGAGTTTGCTTGTGACAACTTCTTCCATGTTTCCCCAGAGTTTTGAGGGTCATCCTTTTGCCACTTTTTCACTGCACCAACCATTGACGGTGTCGATGAGCCACCTGTCCCTGGTTCTCCGAGTAACTGCATGTAAGTTAATTTTAGCAAGGAACTTGGGAAAGAAACAAGTAACTAAATATTATTAGATTTCAAGTCACATATGGAGATGTTAAGGATGTAAGAACTTGAATATTAAAAAATTCGAAAGAATGAATTTTATTGGACTTACTAGAGTCATCATTGGAGGTAATGAAAAGCTAGTCCTTTCATGATCCCAATTCGCCGTTAGCACACCGCCTATGGTCTCCTCTATAGGCAATAGTCGACCAGCGCCCTGAAAACAGACAGTGTGTTAATTTGCCAAAACAACACAAGCTGATAAAACAATCATTTCAAGCCATTTTGTTAAGAAGATAGATGAATAACATGGCGGCAAAAACTTGCAACTTTGGCATCATATTCCATGTTTTATTGTCAATTGTTACCTCCTTCAGATATTCATATTAATGCATATTAGAAGTTAGAACTACTTGAAAAGTTCAGTTGACAAAATATTCAATGCTTCACAACCACTAATCCTCTAGAATCGAATCAAGATACTATCAAACCACTCGGAACATGCTAAGTCTTTTTCAGTTCACAATAAATCAGAATGCTTTTATGAAATTCAATGAAGAGAAATGTGTACCTGGGCAGCAGAAAGTACTCCCGGAGAAAATCTAACATATCTCTGGCTACCGTAAACAGCAGAACTAACATCAAAACCGCTGCCTACTTTACCCTGTGCAATGCAGTGAGCAGTTTGGGCTATGATATGAACAACATCCAGTTCCCTAGCACATTCATTTCCTTGACGATGATGATTGGAAGAGGGTACATTAACTACTCCAAGGTAATGAAGTAAAGCAGCTACAACAGCTGTAGTCATGGCTGCTGATGAGCCCAGTCCAGTTTTCGCAACCTCCGGCTTGCAATTTTGGCCAGACGACTCTTCTGCATTGAAAGTAATGGAAGTAAAAGGTGGAAGGGAAGCCAATGATTCAGGCGTCAAGGGAAGTCCTCGTGCTTCAATCTGCAAAAATTTGTAGTTTGAACATCATGATATGTGGGGCATAGGAAACTGAGTTATTCCTAGCAACACTTGCTGATTGATGTCTCAAAAATAAGAACTTCAACTACTATATTCAATTCAAGGAAGAACAGAAAACTTTGCTCATAAAAGTCCCGCGTAAGAAATCAGACTGGAGATAGATCACCTGATTTCTATACGAATAAAATTCATTGCAACCTAATATTGTAATGTCGAGACCTGCATTAAAAATCACGAGAAAGAATTAGATTTCTTTTCAGTTTACTTATCTTAAAAAGAAAGATTAGGAGCACGGAATTAGGAATGACCTAACAACAAAAGCTTCCGTAACTCAACCTTCTTCTCTTGATCAAACGTGGCATAAGCTGCTGCAATTACATACTGCAGAGCATTTTCTACAAATGGGTTCCTCGAGTCACTGAAGTTTAACAAAGAGCATAAAATACTGAGTAAGACCAAACCGAACAAATCCAATGAAATGTGGCTACTTTGACTGTATCTTCTGAAGAATATATAAAAGTTTATGTTACAGTTTATTGTAAAAAAATTTGGTTCACAAGCTCACGCATGATTCACTCACATTTATTTCCGATGAAAACATCACAATATATGATGCGTACCTTCCAGAGATGGGCTGAAGCAGAATATGCTTAAGCGACAGTTTATACATAGTTTCCCTTCCCATCTGAGGAGATGTCAATTTTACATCCGTCCATGCCTAACATAAATGCATAGTTCTGTAAGAAATCCAACTACAAAAACTATTTTCCAGCAAACAAAGAGTATTATATCTAGCACTTCATAAAGTTTGAAGTTTGATTCACATAATTAAAAATATAAAATAAAAAAAGCCAACAACACAACAAAACTAATGCTCATGTTCACAGAAAGTCCACATATGCGTCGGTTTTAGGTTCAGGTTCATAGTAATTCTCTTAAAACAGGTAAAACTTGAACTTGTTTCATAAAAGAAGACTGCCAGGAAACAGTCAGAGAAATAACATGAAAAACTCATCATCTGAGTAATGATCTCAGGATCTTGCTTGAAAATAAGTTTATCAGGCAATATTCGTCCCAGCAATATCCTTGAACACTTCTACTTCAATCACCAGCAAACTAAGATTAACATAAACAGAGCTAGAGTATAAAGATTCATTATGTCAGCTGAACTTTAGATTCCTAAGCAGTTTCACCATACACATAGCAATGCATAATAGCATTCTAACTGAGTTAGCCATACCCATGCCCAACTTTCAGGTTTAACTTCCTCATAAAGTGGTTTCACAATAGCATAAAATCGAGCATTTGTACTCAGCACAATCCCAGCATTAGGCCTGTCCAAAATTAGGTATCCACCTGTCATCAAAACCTTCCCAGGAGCAGAAGCAACCCTGCATTCATCAATTAGGCGATCAACATCAAGAACACAACTTGTTACGACAAAATGTTCCAGAAGACAGCTCTGATTAGCTAAGAAACACACTCACACGGCCATTGCTGTTCCAATTATCAATCCCAATGACCTTCGTTTTTCGTTCACAGCTCTGCACAATTCACAAAATAAATTCAGCAAACCAAAATGATCAATTAAAATTGTATGCAAAAGGATTACGAAGAAATAAAAAGGGGGAATTTGAGAGATTGATCCGACTAATCGAATCAAACTAGAATGACTGATTGGGAAAAACCCAACCAAATTCAACGGAAATGAAGAATCCAGACGATCTAAACCACAATCAAATGTATTGAGCTAGGGATTGATAGATCATGGAGATCATTACCACTTACGCTAGCTGAGGAGTCAAGATGGAGACGACAACTTCGGAGTCCAATCACTAGTCCAACCAAGCTCCTTTTTTTTTAAAAAAAATATTTAATTATCATTTTTTTTAAAAAAAAACATTATTATATTTATTTTTATATTAAGAGGCCCTTGAGCCCAACAGGTTGAGCAGGCCCAGATCCATTCGACCGACCCATTAAAAACCTGACCCTACCCGACCCAGGAACTATGTACGTTTCCCAATCCCACACGACACTGAAGCAAATCGGATGTGGTGACGTTACTAAATCTCAGCCGTCGGTTGGGCCACGATCCACATCCAATCACCAAACACTTCAACTCCACGGTGGACACCACATCGGCACTCTCTCTCTCCCCCCTCTCTCTCTCTCATCGCTTTCTCTCTCTTCTGCAGATCCCTGAGGCCGTGCCCTCGGCCGAGTCGCCGATCTCACGGAGGAAAGCCCTAATTTTGGCTAGGTTAAGCCTCCGCAATTTTGTTCTACAATCAGGTGTTGGCTGTGGAATATATATATTTTTTTTCCCCGGGAAATTGAGCCTTTTTGCCCTTACCAGTTCGAGGGTAAATCTTCGATTGCTCGAAATCTCGTTGATAGTTGAGAAGCGGGTTGCTTGGAGGTTTTTTGTACCTGGATTGGATTGGTAATTCAGATTTGTGGTACTCGGATTCGTTTTATTTGCTGTATTGCTTGAATTGAAATCTCGAAGTGTTGTTGGTGTTTCTGTCGTGCGCTAACTGATTGAAATGTGAATTTTCAACAAATTTAAGTATTTTATTTGTTATTCATAGTAAGTATTGGAATTTTGCGTGTAATTTGAAGCTCAAACATTCAATCTTGAGCTGGGGATTTAGTGTATGACAATTGAGAGAATAATCTGGCTTAAAGGTTTTACTATATTTACTATATCATTTCCAAGAAAATTTGAGGATTGCCTGTTGTTTTTCTTACTCTCGGCATCTGCGTGATTATGTGTTGCAGTGTTCTTATGTGGAAGCTGATTTTATGCATTTCCTTAGCCTGTATAATCAGATTTATGCACGCACATCTGTGACAGGATGATTAGAGTGGTATAGGAGGAAAGGTTTTTGGTTACATCATGGGGAGTAGTGAAGTGGATAAGTCCTCCAGGGAGGGGAAAGAATCGAAAGAGCCAAAAACACCTACAGCACAGGTGATAACATTTTGGATTATATGGATATATATATATATATGTGTGTGCGTGTATTGTATTGTTACATATCACATAGTGTCAAAATTGATTATTTTTGGGATGTTCAGGAGCAAACTTCAGCTGCTACTGGTGCCATGGCTCCTGATTGGTCTGGATTTCAGGTTAATATTTTGTGAAAGATATCCTATTGGTTGGCCGCGTTGACATTGGCTCTTGTAGATCTTACATAGTTTCCTTTGCAGGCATATTCTCCTATGCCGCCACCTGGATTCATGGCATCAAGTCCACAGACGCATCCTTATATGTGGGGGGTAATACGAACATTTTTTCTGTTAAGTTATGAGTAGAATCGCAATCTGATAGTTAAGCTTGAAATGATAGGCTGGAATGGTTATATAGAAGCAAGTCGTGGTTTGGCTCATCTTTAGTGACTATTACGAACATATCTTACTATATATGGCTCATTTCTGATAATATGAATCATTACAAAATGTAGTGCATAGGATCTGTTCCATGTTCATTGTTTTCTTCTCTCTGTTGTCTTTTCCTTCTTGCTTTTGTCTGATATTTCTTATCTATATGGTTTCTGTACGAGGAAATAGAGATGTTATAAATATGCTATGAAGACAGTGACATATAATAACACAATATGCCAAGTTGCAGCAAGTCCAGTAGTTATCTTGTCAGAATCTTATTGATAAATTGTTTGAGACAACGCCGACATATTTATGAGTTTTGAAGCAAACAGTATATTTGGGGAAAAAATTAGCAAAGGTATCACTCGAGTATTGGAGCCAGAATGGCATGTATGGTGAATTGAACCGCTATGGTTGGAGCCATTTCATCTGCCAAACTTTTCAAATAAGTAAAATTCATCTATACATACTACACAGCCCATTCATCCAGCTACTTTCATTTATGGCTCATTTTACAAATTCTCTGGACCGTCTTATTGATTTTTCTTGTTGCAGCAATTTATTCCTCCCTATGGCACACCACCACCACATCCATATGTTGCAATGTATCCCCATGGGGTATATGCGCATCCATCAATGGTATCAGTGTTTTCACTAAATTTATATTGTTTCACTCATCAGAGCTCATTAGACACGTCTTTCAGTAAATTCTGACTTTTTGCTATATACATATGAATATTTTTAGGGTTCTTATCCTTTCAGCCCTTTTGCCATGCCTTCTCCTTCTAGTGGTATTGCTGAAGCATCGGTGAGTCATTGTAGCCATATGCCTTATTTTCGACTTAGATATCGTTCATCCCAAGTTCGTGTAACTAATTAGAATTCACTCAAATGTATATGATTAAGAGTAACACTCCTGGTGTGGATTTGGATGGCAAGCCATCGGAGGCAAAGGGAAAACTGCCAATTAAACGATCCAGGGGAAGTTTGGGCAGTTTAAATATGATTACCGGGAAGAATAATGAACCTGGCAAAACATCAGACACCACTGCAAACGGTGTGCATTCTAAAAGGTATTTAATGCATGCGAAATAAATCAAGTGATGGGTAGATGTGGTCATGTAGTTTAGACTTATTCCGGTAATTTTAAGTATGAAAACACAAATTTTGTATGGTTATTCTTGTTCTGTTGATAATTGGGACAAGTTCCTGGAAATTGTCATTGACGTCAATCATCTGCCTCCACTTAGATTCGGCTATGTTCAAGTTCTTGCAAGCAGTTGTGTTGCATCATGTTCTGTTCATTTATAATGTTCATTTTTCTGGTATTTTTATCATTCTGTTATTTTACAAATATGCGATTGTGTCAAACTTTCCACTGCTACAATCAATTAGATACACATTTTGATGTGATTGGTTTTATTTTCCGTTGCTTCTGCTGTCCCAACTATATATGCAGTGCTGGGAGTGGGAGTGAAGGCTCAAGCGAAGGAAGTGATACGAATTCTCAAACTGTAAGTTTGGCGGACTCTAATAATACTTTTGCATCCTAGTAAATGAGTCCTCATGCTTGTACTTTTATGCAATTATTTTCTTGCAACAAATGGCAACAATAAAGAATCAATAATTTAAAAAACTAAATAAACAGTACATAAATTTTGTAGTTTTCGTTTTTTTTGGAAAAAGTACTCTATTGTGCTACGAGGCAAAGGAAACAATCTTTTGAAATTCATATGAAGAAAGTTGATCATTTTATGATAACACTATTATTAGCCGTACGATATTGTTATATTCTGACCTAAGATTCGAATATTCAGAATTTCATACTTTTTTATTCTATTCTTTAGCCTTACCACAACTGTTTACAGGAATCCCAAGGAAAGACTGGTGGCCAGCATGATTCAGGTGCGGTTTTTGTACTTGCATTGCAATGTCAATAGGTTTCTACATTCTATTTATACGCACGCATAATTTTGTCCTACAGAAGAACCAGCTCAGAATGGCAGCACTGCTCATAGTGCTCAAAGTGGTGCACCGAATACTCCTAATGTCGTAGCAGGTCAAACTATGACTGTTATGCCGATGCCAGCAGTGGGTGCAATGAGTGGTCCTCCTGGTCCCACTACTAACTTAAATATCGGAATGGATTATTGGAGTGCTGCTGCACCTTCTCCTGCCATCCCTACAATGCGGGGAAAGGTGCAGCAACCTGCCGCAGTTGCTGGAGGAGTTGTTGCTACTACTGGTTCACGAGACAGCGCGCAGCCACAACACTGGATTCAGGTTTGTCTTTATTGCCCTTGCGTAGCAACGTTTACTTCCATTTCTCTCTCCCAACTCGACAGAATTGGCAGTTTGCTTGCCATCTCGCTCTACCTAGTGATAAAGTTTTAATCGTGATTAAAATAAATGGTTACTATGTATTTAGCGTTGTGTTTTCCATTTCCCATTTATTCAGGATGAAAGGGAGCTGAAAAGACAGCGGAGAAAGCAATCAAACCGGGAATCTGCTCGCCGGTCCAGATTGCGCAAGCAGGTGGACATCACTTCCCCTTAAATTCTTTGCTATTTACAAAAGATTTAATCTTTTTTAATACAATTTTCTTCGTGTAACGTATTTGGAGCTTAGGCTGAGTGCGATGAACTGGCTAAACGCGCTGATACTCTGAAAGAGGAAAATGCATCTCTCAGGGCAGAATTGGAACGTGCAAAGAGTGAATACGAACAACTTCGCGCTGAGCACGCATCTTTGCAGGTTTAAATTCAAATCATTTGGCTATCCTGAGCACAATATTACATATATATTCAATTTTTCGTAATATTTTTTCCATACATAAGCAGGAGAAACTCGGAGAACACAATGGTCAAGAAGATCCGAGATCCAATGGGGATGAACAAGCTGATAGCAGGAAGAGCGCACAGTGAATCTGCGGCGTTCTTGTCACAAGACGGAATTACATTGCTCAACCTAACTTGTAGTGACAGGAAAACTCAGACATTTTATATACTACTACTACTATATGTGTAGCTAAAATTGAAATTTATCGACACTGACCGTCTTGTCTTAGTCTCAGGACATGAATGCCATCCGTTGTTCTCTCTTCGACCAGTCTTTTGTGGTGTGAGAATGTGGATGGAGTGAGTTAGAGGTAGTCAGCCGAAGCCGTATGTGCTTTGCCCCGTCTTGATGATTCTTGTGAAACAATCTGTTTTTTTTTTTTTTTTTTTTTTTTATGTGTAACAAAATATACTTTAGGGTGAGTTTGATGATGGATAATGTGGAGAGTTTAACAACCTTGTATTGTTATTTGTAATACAGATCCCCTGTTCGAAAACGGATTTTATTTGATGTCTTTTAGCAAACTAACAATTTACTTGAAGATGATGTTTGAGCTCGATGGATATGGTAGCTAGTGTAGGATTCTGAGACATCGAAAAGATCAAAGGTTATCTTTTGAAGACGTTTTATAATCGTAATTGTTCGATATGATATTTTTAAGTTCGATTTTATAAGTAAAAGATCATATTTATAACAAGTCAGGCTACAAGTCAAATAAAATTTACAAAGTCTAGTCATAGCATTATATTTCTCTGTTTGTTCAGGAATTTTGATTCGAATAATTATTCGATATAATATAAATTGAAATTGATTTGAATAGTTATATGATTTCTTTGTTAAAATTATTTTTATTATGTGTTTTATTATTTTACTATGCTTTTCAATAGGAAACTTTCAAAGTTATTTTACTATGATTTATGTGTTTAATTGATAGTTTTTTTTTTTTTTTTTTTATGAATAGTAGACATGATGATTTGTAACAATATATTTTTATAAAAGTTGAGAAAAATCAAATATAGAAACTGTCAAATGAACATTACCAACACTTTTATGTGGTTAGTCCTTTAAACCACATACATTATTAGAAGTACCAAATCCAAAATAATTATAATGTGTTCCCAGTTTTAACTACCACCAACCAGAAAAAATAAATAAAAAAAAAAGTTCCAGCTCCCAAACATAACTATATATATATATATATAATTATATAAAAAATTATTGTAAGTAAAATTTATATATAATTTATTTATAGTAAACTATTTGATCACCTACAGTTTTATCATTCTACTTTAAAAAATAATAATCTATTTTTATTTTTTTTCTACTTATTAAATTAAATTTTTATTTTTATCTAACTCACATTAATAATAAACTAAATTTATTTTAAAATCTTTATATCCAAATATTATGACACAATTAGCCCTAGAATATATATATATATATACCAATAACTATAAATAAATAAACAATGGAACAGAAAATATAGAAGAAATGATGATAGAATCAAAATAATTGTTGCCACCTTTTCTGGTACAATAAAGTTTTGGTTTCTGCCACCTTTAAATCCCACCTTTTATTATTACGTGACTGTCAGACCTGACCAGACCCTCTCCATTTGCAATTTGTTTCCTTCTTCTATTGCTAAAAAGAAAAATTATTTTGCTTCTGACCATTTTCAGAAAATAAAAAAATTTATTCATTTTTATCCTCATTTACTTCCCCCACAAATTGCTTCATCCCCACATGCAATATTAACTGTTCTTGCAGTTTCAACTTTAGCCCTACAAATAATTTTCTTGATATATCAGATCACAAATATTGGATCTTTAAATCACAGATCAATGCAATTAAGAAAAGCCCTTTTCATAAAAATACAAAAGATTGCAATTAAAATTGACAAAAAGATTGAATCATTAGAAGTAGTAGATGGTATTAACTGTTCTTGCAGTTTCAACTTAACCCTACAAATAATTTTCTTGAATTTATAAGATCATAAATATTGGATCTTTAAATCACAGATCAATGCAATCAAGAAAAGCCCTTTTCATAAAAATACACATTCACCAAAATTGCAATTAAAAATGACAAAAAAGATTGAGTCAGTAGAAGTAGTAGATGTGTATTAACTGTTCTTGCAGTTTCAACTTAACCCTACAAATAATTTTCTTGAATTTATCAGATCATAAATATTGGATCTTCAAATCACAGATCAATGCAATCAAGAAAAGCCCTTTTCATAAAAATACACATTCACCAAAAGATTGCAAGTAAAATTGACAAAAAGATTGAATCAGTAGAACTAGTAGATGTGCACTTACGGTTCTTGCAGTTTCAACCTAACCCAACAAATAATTTTCTTGAATACATCATATCACAAAAATTGGATCTTTAAATCATAGATCAATGCAATCAAGAAACGCCCTTCTCATAAAAATACACATTCACCAAATTTGCAATTAAAAATGACAAAAAAGATTGAATCAGTAGTAGTAGTGTTTCAACTCAACACAAAAATTAAAAGTATTTACAAGTACTGCATTTCATAAGATTGAACAGAACCACAAACACACCCTAACATATTTACACAAATCTTACCCTTCACTTCACTAGTTTTTGCTCTCCTCCATCACCCAGTCTTGTTAGTAGTACCCGAAAAAGACGTCGACGGCAACTCCTCGTTGCATCGCCAATGCTAGTCGATGAACCGTTGCTCGATTAATCAGCCTACTCAGTTTCATGTAACGCAGGTAAACAAAACCGGTCCAGTTCGGTGGGGAAAGAAAGACGAGCGAAGTGAAAACAGTCGAAGCAATCAAACGATCGAAACACGACGCTAATCCATGACGCTTTCCAAGTTCAAGCTATCGTTGTCCGTCGCAGGCATCGGGATCTTTGTTCCTTTCATCTTCTTTACGTCTTGGCTCGAACATATAAAGATCCTTCGAACCATGTTGCAAAATTCTCTGCGTAAAGATTTTGAATTTGAATAATTAGCCGAAGCAAAGTTGTCGATTAAGAGTAGGAAAAACGAACACTTACGGCCATGGATCATCGCCGACTAGCATCATGTCCCCTTCATCGTCCGTGAAAACAATCTCCCATTTGTTTCGTGGGCGAAGCTCACCCTTGATTTCGAACATTTCCTCCAGCTCGGTTACGAGATCGTCGTATCCCTTCAATGTGGTCAAGTCTACCGCCCGCCCGACTGCGACGCCTTGCATTTGTACCTTCTCGAACAAATTTAATGTCAAATGCTAACTATGATACAAATTACGTTTCTTCGATTAGTAAAAGGTTCTTTACGAAGATTGGGATTACCTTCGTGCGACTTCTCGAGGAATGGCTCTGTCTGCTTTGAACTTCTTTCGCCGGCACTTGCAATTGGTCTTGTTTGACGTCTTTGAAGCTCTTCGAAACGCCCGATTTCTGCTCGGAATCGCCCGAAGACTGTGCGCTGGGAACGAATACTTCTCCCGACGTGTCATTGGGTGCGTCGGTCGATTTCGGAGAATGCTCGCAAAAGGTCACTACCGAAGGACTATTCAAATCAATCCCAAATAATCGGCACGACGCAACGCCGTCGGGTTTTCCCGTGTTTGGAGTGGTGAGATTTGACGCTAGAGACCACGCAGAAGCACATCGACTCTCTTCGGTTTCTTCGGTGATCATATTCTTGGAGGCGTTCACAACCGGAGATTGTCGCACCCCGTCAATACGAGCGGTTAATATCGTGTTCGCTGGAATTGGTACCGCAGCATCCGTTTTGGCGTGTGCACTAGCGATGTAATTCGTCATTTGATGCATCTCGTGAGCTCGATTCCAGGCAGGTTCTACAATATCGTACGCAAATAAGCTACATCATAACTTGCGGATCGAGGAATTACGAAAGAAAAATATTTGACGCATGCGAACGAACCTGAAACCGGGATTTCGACATGCGGACGGAACCTTTTATGCTTAAATGCCGGAGGCTGAGAAAAGGCGGCGGGAGTCGAAGCGACGAACGGTTCAATTTCCCACGGCGAAACCCGATCGGGTCGTGGAATGGACGCAGGCTCGTCCCACTGGACCTGCGATAGTTAGATACAAACGATCGATATCGTTTATTCGAGAATCAAGTGCTGAGACAAATTGAAGATTCGGTAAAAAAAAAAAAAACGAACCTTTAACGTCCTCCATTTTGAGTCTTCCCACTGAGGAGAAATATCTTCGACTCCGATAATCGTACCCGAAAACCTGATAGCCCAGCAAAGAAAACGCAATGATAAACGACTCGAACAACGAAATACGATTAAAATTAGGATCATAAAGTAACGAACCGACGCTCGGGAGAATCCTCTCCCTCGAAACGCATTTTGAATCTCATCCCAACTCCGAAATCGTGGTTCATAGCATCTAAGTATTTGTTCAATCCAACAATGAACTGACTTGTTCTAGAACAAGAAACAGGCAGACATGGTCGACACCGTTATACGATGAAAAACGCGATGAATCAATCGCACGGTTGCAAGAGCAAAGAAAGTTAAAGAATTTATATTAAACCTCGGCTTGTAATAGACGACGAATAAGGTATGTGTAAGGACGGCATGAGAAGCAGTCGCAAGAACTCCCAAGTGCATACTGTGGCTCGAAATCACCGACGACGGCATCGTTGCTTGTTGACGAGCGTGGCGTTTAACGCCGACGCGCAATTCCCCTGTTTCTCCCCTGAAAACAATTGTACAACGACAAACTGTAAGAAACTCGGAAATTCGATTATCTTAATAAATCGCGCAAATTTATTACCTCAGAAACACGAAGGAATCTCCGGCGACTAATCTCTTCGACGTAACAAACGAACTCCATCCCGTCGTCAGTAGATGCCTCCGAGGTTGACCTGCTCATAAACAAACCTTAATAACTAAAGAATTCCGAAATATAACACCACAAGCAACCTAAATTATAACATCGATAAAACGAATCCTAGACAATGATACCTCTAAATATATGCTTAAATTGCCACTCCATTCCATGAAGATCTTTCGCTATAAGTTCCTGCGTCGGCGTCTGCTGGCTCATATCCTATTCGATACCGAATGTAAGAAAATCGAATCCAATTCAATACCCAATGCAAGAAAATCGACACAACAAACAAAAATTAACATCTTGGAAAGAAATGAAATGCTACCAATGGAGGAAGGCACTCATTAGCATGCTTTCGAAGCACCGAGAACCCGCCGTGCGTGCTCGTATCCGACGCCGTCAAAACTTTACAAAATGAATGAACAAGAGGCCTAGAAGGTTCTTCAGGGGAATCATCAGGGCTCTCTGGCTCAGTTTGCTACCAAAAATTGAATCCATTTTTGCAAATTCAGCAGTGTTTGTTTATTATTACATTACCAATGAATCCAAATTCAAGAAATCGAAAATTAGCAAGAATTGGATTAGCTCTTACATCAGGCTCAGGCATCAAAGTAATCTGAGCATAAACTTCATCAGTGTCTGGCTCAGCCTAATGAACAAAAATTATCAACAAATATCTCATCATTCTACAATCTAATCATCAACAAATTAGGTCATCTTGTAAGAACAAATTGAGAATTAAAGGTGTACCAAGAGTTTAATGTTGACAACACGACAGAGGATCTTAGAGGGTAGACTGAACTTATGTATCCTTTGATTTACTTCCTGATTAGTCGATGCCTCCAACTAGAACACCAAATTCAAAGAAAGGAAAAAAAAAATCATTAAAAAGCTTCGATTTTCATCATCCATGGAGGGTCTTTACAATTACAGCCTCAATCACAACATTCGATACAAAGATCTGAAGTTTGTAGAGAGAGAAAACAGAAACTCACTTGCTCCATATGACCTTGTGGGAAATAGTAAACCCTTTCTCCAACCTTGGGGACGTCCACCAAAGGACCTGCACAGGCCCGCCATAGCTCCTCATACAATGCATCTTTCACTGCAACACCTAAAAGAAATTCACAATCAGCCTCCAAGAACTCAAGTTTTTGAGGAAGAAGAAACGAATTTGAAGAATTGGAGATGAGTTTTCTTGACCTTGAGCTGAGAAATTGGTGTGGTGCTGAGAAAAGGAAGCTCCCCTGTTTGCCATGATTGTGTTTGTGTCAATACAACAAAGCTCCCTCCTTTCAGACAAAAGAAAACCCCAATCGAAAAATCTTCGACTCAGGAAAAGGTGAATACAAATAATTTTACCCTAAATCAAATCAAAATCAAAATCAAATCGAATCCCTCAAGATTGATAGCAGAAACTCCCGGCGCCGTAAAAAGCCCTCTTCTTGAGGAAATGAAAAGACGGGAAAGATTTTTTCACGCAGTAAATGAAAATGGAAGATGGGAAATGACAGAAACGGCGTCACAGAGCCCCAAGAAACAGCTTAATATACGCCTTGAATTGAATCTTTGGTCGTGAATATTAATTAATCTAATTTTAATAATTTTGGTTGTGAATTGAATTGATGCACAGTGAGTCGAGAGCTGTTGTGTTTGCTTTTGATGAGTAAATATTTTGTTGGGTTTAACATAACGTGGGGTTTGGTTGGTTGTCTGCTTTTTCACTGGCTGTCCCTCTTCTTCTCTTCTCTGTACGTGTGGTTACCAATGGCAGCGACTAACTAACCATGGTTAAATGCCCCCCTCCAACCAGGGTTGGACGGTTTCGATGACGACACTTCTGGCCTGAATTTTTGGTGGGTCCCATCCTCCATTCTTATTATTATGGGAGATCTTCAATGTGGGTGGTGGTGTCTGCGCTCTGCTCACCTCTGTTGCTGAAGGAAAACGAAGACGACGACCGTCACCGTCCGTCGTTTTATACTTACCCGGACGGACAATTTTGCCTGCCGGCCTAAACCTTTTATCTCACGAGGTCCTGGGACCTCGACTCCCGCACCGTGCGTACCTTGGATCGACGGTTTTAGTTCTTCGGGAGTTTAAGTCCATGGAGTTGATAAAAATTGGTCTTGAGTTCATCCATCCATCCACTTGGAAGCTAAAGATATGTTATTTATTTATTTATTATTATTATTGGGAATTAATAAATGTATGAAGAGAATTATGATTGTGGGGAGGGTAAAAGAGTCATTTCGCAGATTGGCTGTCTGGTCCGGGACAGGCAACAGCGTTGGCTCCACTTCACCCCGGCAGAGAATTTCCAATTAATTAATTAATGAGTGGAAAGCCATTTGACCCGGAGATTCGGACTATTTACGAAGACTGCCACCACATGGGTGGGGGAATGTTCCTGTGAGGCACTGTGCAGTGGTCCTCGAATCATCAGTTGCATCGATGGCTTACACGTGTCCACCTTTTGTGGGGCCCATTTCAATCCGACTCGGACCACTACTGTCGTTCGTACGAGGTCACGCACGTGACTTCACTTACCCACACTCTCCCTTTTTTTTTTTTTTTTTTTTTTTTTTCATTTTTAAATTTTTTAAAAATAAGTAATTATAATAAAGGATATCTTCTCTTTACTTATTACTATTATCATTATTATTTGTATTTATAATATATATTTCTTTTCTTCCGCTTATAAGAGTGAAATTTATATTTTGTGTTATTATATTTAATATTAAAAATATTTTTATTTTTTCTATACATGTTATTCTATTAGTAGTAATAAAAGTATTTTTGTAATTTTTTTTTTAAATTTGTATTGTATTTTGATATAATAATTAATATTCAAATATCAATATGCAAAATGTTAATGAATTTTTTTTAGAATCGGAGGAAGGTAGTATAAGAAAAAAATAGTAGGTAAAATGTATGTTAAAAAGATTTATTTATTTGTTGTAGAATGTTTTGGACTATTTCATATTTAAAATTCTTGAATAAAACTAATATTGTAAATAAAAATTACCTAATAAATATTATAGTAATTTTTAAGAAATACAATATTTTATTATAAAATTATATTTCACGAATTGAATACAAAACTAACCAAAAAGACTACTTTATAATAATAGTTGTATAGTTGATCATTATATATTAAACTTTTCATCCAAAAAATAAATAAAAACAATACAAGATAAAATGAATGCGAATATATATATATTATTAGCAATGTATAAATATCATATAAATTTGGGAAAATTACAATATAAGAGAACTAAATGTTGTATTATTTGAAAATTGTTAAAATAATATAATATAATATAATATTTTATTTTTTGTTTTAGAAGCAATTTAATATAATATTATTATTGAAAATTAAAGCACTTAGCTTGATATATTTTTCTTGACTTTTTTTTTTTTTTTCATGTGTTTTTGTGGTTGTCTTCACAACTGTATTGTAAAGACTGGTGAGAGTCTAACATGGTAATAATGCAAGTCCTCTATTTATATATTGAAAAGTGAACTCAAATTCCTATAGAAGAATCTCTCTTCAAATAACTTCTAGAAAATAATTCACCTATGAAGTAGTCTACACAAAGAAACTTCCCATCATTATAAAATTTGAATAAATATAAATTCAAACCCAACAAATATATATATATATATGTATAAAAGATTCAATGAAATTTTAGGAGCCTTTAGAGTCCATAATTGCTTAAAGTAACACAAACTAAATAATAATAATAATAATAATAATAATAATAATAATGGAGACAAGTTTGCATCTTTTGCTTAGTGAAGCAACCCATTGTCCCCTTTTAAGGATATAATATAACAACAAAAAAAAAGTCCCCTAATATTCCCCAACACAAACAACACTTTTTATCAATATTTACAAGTAATGATCATCCCTTCATTTCATTTTGATTGATTATCTTTCTTGCAAGAACAAAAGGGTTTGTGGGGTGGGTGGGTGGGTTGGTGGTTTCATGTTATAAGTGCATATATATATATATATATGTATAATTGATGATGACTCCCTAATGTCCCAATTCTTGTTTGTTTATTTATTTCCATACTACTTACTATTCCCACTTCACAAATTTGACTTCGAAATATAAGACCAAATGGGGTAATAGCTAAACAATAGAGTGAGTCATTAAAGACCCACAAAAGAGGAAAAATAAATACAATGACTTGTCCAAATTTAACCCTTTTTCTTTCTCACTTTCCCTACATACAATCATCTAAGAGTTTTATTGATTCCATGCAAGCAAAGATTCATGTTTTCTAAGGACAAGTAAAATCATGATTCCACACACACATATGTATGTGTGTGTGTATGTATATATATATATATATATATTAATTAAGTAGTGTAAGAATACATAATTAAGCTAATTAGGATCCTATACAATAAGCAATAACCTTTAATAGGGTATGAGTGGAGAAAGAAAAAGAAAAGAAAAGAAAATTTTTAAAGAAAAGAGTGAGATGGAGAAGAAGCCAATTGAATTGTGGTTATGTGAATGTTTGTCTGTCTAATTAGGCCAAACACCTATTTTTATTACACTAATTCACAATTTTAGTGTATGAAAGAAATAATTATTTGATCCCCTTTATGATGTGACCCTTGCATCACTTCAAGGGTTGTATGTGTATTCTTATGTTAATATTTAAAAATGGTAAAATAAGAGAAAATAAATTTTTTTGTGATTACTAATGTGTGTTCTTGATTTTTTTGGACAAGTTTTAGGTCAAATGATAGAGTTTGTAGTTCATGAATTTTTTGAGATCATTTGTATTGAATTCGAAATGATTGAATCCGATTCGAGATATAATAGTTGCATTATATTATAATTTTGTACGCGAAAGTTTCAATGGGATCGGCAAAGAATGCCCGTGTGATCAAGATTCGAATAATAAAGTTAAACATATATCAATACTTAAATAGAACTTGATTATATATTAATGCAAGTTTCGATAAGAATCATTTTCTATATAGTGATGTTAATTATACATCCAATCTCAATAAATTTATGCAAAAATGATGTAATGAAAAGCCCAAAAAAATTTATATAGTTATTATGATATTTTATTAATAAATAAATTTAAAGTTTAGAAGTTATAGTTTGTGAGAGGATAAGTTTGTAAAAAAGATTAGGAAATAATTAACAATATTGATAAATAAAAGGAGTAGTAATAAATAAATGCCACCCCATGTGGTGGCCGAATTGAACGAGTTTAAAAGTTGGGGGGTTTTTTGAATGCCATTTAATTTAATAACAAGATTAAGGTTAAACTAATTGTGATTAGTACAATGACCCCACTAATTTTTAACCCCTTTATTTGGTTAGATACCTTCACTACAATATTTTAAAAAATAAATAAATAAAAGAAACAGCTAATTTGGTACTAATCCATGTGATGACAATCATGGGTCCAACACAAAGTCATTTTACTTGGTAAAAAAATGGTAATTGTAATTAGTAAGAAATATTACACTTTCATGAAAGCTAATTACTTTGGTCACAATGAGATCAATTTAATTGATTTGAATAAGAATTAAACTACATAGTTTAAGATCAGTGCTTCCAAGTGGATCAATTTAAAATTAATATACAAGAAAATTAATAACAATAGTGATGAAAAAGAGTGATCAAAATGGCATCATTATCATTGAATTGAATTAAATTAAATTAAAATTAAGAAAAACACTATTTGATTCCACAAAGCATATTCCTTTGTCAAATCATGTTTTCTCACTCGTAATGAATTTCCAACATTGGAGGGCCCTAAATAAAGACCCATAAATTTATTGTTATTAATTTTTTAAGAAAGATGATAATTACAATCCATATTGATTAATCTCAATAAAGTCATGTGTGATTACTCTTAATCACCCATTCTTGGGAACTCCTGGGACGCGAGGTCCAGGTGAATCTGAGCCACTACATGAACCACGTAGTAGTAGGTTCCTGGGCTTTGGGGTCCTGGACTCCCCAAGAAGTATGTCAATTTTATTTTTTTATATAAATATTGTAAATTTATATCTAATCTAATGTACTATATGATGTATATATATTGCTGATTATATTTAATCAGTACTGTAATCGCTACCCAATATATATTTTTATCATATAATGTTATTCATATTTTTAGAAGTAAATTGTATGAACATATTATTTGTATTGAGATTAACGATAATACGTGTTGCGTGAACTATTGTTATTCATAATGTAACGTTATTCAGTGTTGTAACGACGATCATAATCGATATACATTGATTGGTTTATATATGATATATATATATATTTTGTTTTAACAATTTTCCTATATATATATATATATATTTTTTTTATTGTACACTTGTTACGACTTCATATAAAAAATGCATCATTTCATTTAACAAAACGTCATATTCAACTCATCACTACGTACTACGAATAATAATAATAATAATAAAAATCTCAAAGAAATTAAGTAAAAGTAGTGTTTTTGTATATTTGTGTAACTAAGATATGAAGTCATCAGGTATTGGATAGTATCAATATATTATTCCTTTCATTATAAAACTTTTACTAAACCATTGTTTATAAGATTATTTTATATTATTAAATACTATGTCAATACACTACTAATGAATAAATAAATTATAAATTTACATTAAAAAATACTCATATATATATATATATTAATTACTCAAGCTTAAAGATATACCAAATACACTCACAATTATATAAAATGCTAACTTCAAGTATTAAAGATATTGAATATTGTACTTATATCTTTTCCCACACACAAATATAATATATATATATATATATACATAGGCATATAGGCAGTAGGGTGATAAAGGAAAGGGAAACTAATTAGCTGTGGAATTAGCTTTGTACATTAAATAAAACTTAAACCAAAGTGTCTTGAATAATAAGCATCATCAAAGATCCAATTATTTAATTTATTCATCCAAAAAGCCTCACCAACTTGGTTGGATGCTAGCTATGCATCCCATATATATATATAATTATAAAACTTGTGTCTCACAAGCATATTTGGAACTTACAATTCATCATCTACCCAAAAACCCAAAAAAAAATCATCAAGATAACAACCAAACAACATACCCTATTTGTATTATCCACATTTTGTGAACTCTATACTCCCAAATATAAATATGGACATTTTGCATCTTCATTTTCTATTGCAATGTATGAATTGAATTGAATCAACATTTTGTCATGAGTTATATGAACTACTGTCATGTATTGTCGGTTTATACTTTTCACTTGTATTGTGTTATATATTGTGTGAATTGTTTCCGTGTATTGTAAAATTCCAAAGCTTTTAATGCTTCCACAAAGTCTAATTCAAATGTGTAAGCACATAGCAATGAAACAAAATTAATGCCGAGAAAAAAAATATACCGAAAATGTACCGGTCTTGAGGCTGGACTAGAACAAGAACTTGTGTTGGATTCAACGAGGATCGAATGGCGCAAAAACGACGACAGAATTGTGCCCACCAAATCCAAATGAGTTAGATATGGCTGCAAGGTTTTGGAAGTTATCAATTAGCAAGAATTAGCATATGGAATGACAAAAAATTGTTCTAAAAATACAATATTTTCGAAATGTATTTTCTTGGTTTATAGGTTCATTGGATGCCAGAATTTGCACGACACAATGATAGAGTATGATGCATCATGGATCTTCTGTCAGGAACCGAATCAGATAATGCAAACATTTTTGCATTTAGAATCGAAGTATTCTATTTCTATGGACCACATAAAAAATTTAAGGCAAGACAAAGGATAAGATAAGCAGATAGATACATACCTACATTTACTTCATGTTGTTTCTTCACATTTGGGACTGTGTCGATCGTGACCTCAGGTTCCAACTCCTGCACAATAATGGAAAGAATTACGACTCCACATTAGTCATTAGTACAACTTTTAATTAATTGATGCAAGAACTTGGTGATAATCGTTGTCTTGTTCCGTACAACTTGGTTGATCGTAGGATGTAACCATCCTGTCTTGATTGCTTTAATGGTTGCTATGGCTTCCAGCCCTCCGGATGCCCCCAGCGCGTGCCCAATTATCGACTAAATCAAATAAGTTCGACATAAACTTAAAATGTTCGATATGTAGGAATGTAGGATACACATAAGTAAAAAGATGTGTAATTTGTTTTAGAGAAGAGTTTTCACCTTAGTAGCATTCATTTTCATCTGAGAGGTGTTTTTGAAGACCTTGTTGATGGCATTCACCTCGGCTAAATCTCCCGTTGGCGTAGATGTCGCGTGAGCATTGATATAATTAACCTGTTGGTTGAAAATGGTTCGAATTCTTCAAATAACAATGTTATTTATCGAAAATTGTACTCCCTCCGTCCACAAAACTTACGAACTTTTGCTTAGGCATGAAACTAAGAAATAACGATATTTTAATATGAAAGTAGAATAGATGAAATGTAAAGTGAAATAATATCAAAATTTATTACCTCTTCTGGTGAAACTCCTGCGTCGTACAGACTCTTAATTATGCAGGCCGAAACGCCGAGCCCATCTGGCCGGGGATCGGTTATGTGATAAGCATCACATGTGACGGCGCCCCCTAAGTACTCGGCAATAATATTGGCTTCTCTTCTCAAGGCATGTTCTAAGCTTTCCATAACCTGTCTTAGCTCGATTTTTCAAGAATATAATTTCAGCGACGCTTATTGAATGACATTAATGTTTTAATGAATCATACCAATATGCCGGCGCCTTCGCCTATGACAAAACCATCGCGCATTTTGTCCCACGGTCGCGACGCCTTCTGTGGATCGTTGTTTCTTTGAGACAAGGCTCTGCAAGCTATGAAACCTCCGACTGCAGCAGGGTTAATGGCAGCTTCAACCCCCCCGGCTACCATAACATCTGCATCACCTCTTTTAATATGATTGGCTGCATTGAAGACACAGTGGTTTGCTGTGGCGCAAGCAGTCGAAATTGAATAATTAGGACCCATACAGCCGGTGTCGATAGCCAACAATGCCGAGCCCATGTTTGTCGTCGCATAAGGGATGAAAAAGGGACTCATTTTCTTGTGACCTTTCTGTACCAATGTCTCGACTCCGGCGCTGTAAGTAGACATCCCTCCAATCCCCGATCCCACCAGAACTCCGATCCTCGACTTGTCCTCCATCTGCAATGAGCTAAAGGATCAAATTTCTTTAATGAAAGAATGGTGAAGAAGGTTGAAATGATTACAGTTTCGAGCATATTTTTTCCAAGGTTTGCGTCGTCGAGTGCCTTTTTGCCGGCAACCAAGCAATATCTCCAGCAATCATCTAGCCGGCGATCATTCTTGCCGTCAATGTAGCCATTTGAGGAGAAACCGGAGACCTGCCCGGCGAACCTGACCGAGTATTCTGAAGCATCGAATCGATCTATTGGAACTATTCCACTCGCGCCTTCGAGCAGTTTGTTGTAGAACGTATCGACATCGCTGCCAAAAGCCGAAACTAGGCCCATTCCTGTTATGACAATCCTTTTCTTCGGATCGGTTTCTCTCCGAGGTGCAGAAATGGCTGGAGATGCCATTGCTCGGATTCTTCGGTACTTTGATGCTTGGAAAACACAACAAATTCATTCAAGAACGATACATAAAATCGAATTCTATATGAAATGGATTAATCTTTCATGAACAGCAAGATGGATTAGTTGCATGATCAACAGTTTGGACATTTCAGGGCAAGGTGGATTCAAGTGTTAACAATTTAGTCACTAATTAAGCACAAATTCATATATGAAGATTAAGTGTAAATAACAAAAATTAAATAACATCGGCATTTCATCGAACAGATTGTGAATTTGTGATCATAATCATCAAACAAGCGATTACATAAAGGTGGAAAGCTCAATCCATTCCAGAAAACTGTGTTAATGAAATTTACAATTCCAATCGACATTAAAGAGGATAATCACAAGCAAGATTTACCAGCATGTCCAGCCGACGATCCTTTCCTCCTACCGATGATCAAACCACAATAAGGCGCACAAATTACACCAGCCATTCCCCCAAATTTCCAAATTCAGCTCAATTTATAACAGCAAAAAGCGCAGAAGAAATCGAAGGACTCAACAGGGGAATTCGCCGAGCTGTTGGACCATCCGCCGCGGATACCGAAATCAAATTCATCGGGCAATTCATGTGACAATGAATGCCTGACTGCAGGGGCGGTGAGGCTAATTGTAGTATCATTACTTTGCGAAAACTCGTAATCAAACGCCTACAACTTCTACGTGGTTTAAACTGCAGCTGTGGATCGATCAATGCTGTGCCGGCAGCATTAATTTGGGGCAAATTCTGTTGAATAAAGGTACAGCTTTTGTTCAATAAATGCAGCAGTGTGAGTGAGTGACCACTTTGCCTCCATGAATGATGAATTCAGTCGAACTTTGCCTACGTGCGTTCGTATCAATCCCGATTCATGCTGAAGTACACGAAGGATGTGTTTGTTAGAGATTGGATTTAATTTTTAATATTATTCTTAAAATCAATTTTACATTCAAAATATATTTATATCACATCATACAATTATTCAAATTTAAAATTTTTATTATTCAAATCTCAACTCAAAATTCAAACCCCCAAACAATTACGCCCGAAGTTTATTATGGTATTTTTTTATATTATTATTATTTTTAAATACAAACAGATGATTTAATATATTTATATTTTCATGAAACAATTTGAAAAATGCAAACAGACATATTCTTACCAAGACTTGTTGAATAGATTTTGTACAAACTGGAACTATATATTATTTAATTAAATTTTCATTTAATTAAAAATATAACCCTTTTTTTTTTTTTAAAAAAAAAGAAAAATGTGAATAATTTTGAATGATAAAAAATAAGTCTATTTTATGATAATAATAATAATAATAATAACTTGGGTCAATTGGGCCTAAATACGATTCTGCCCTAGATTATAATAATATTGGGCTTTGACCATTGTTGAAGACTTATGGCCCAATTTGTCCAAAAGGTTAATATAAAAATTCCCATTGCGTTTGTCTGTGTTTGCAATTTATTTTGGTGTGTTGTATTTCTATGTGTGTGTGTGTGTTTTTTTTTTTTTTTTTTTTTAAATAATTGTTTAATTTAATATTTTTATTAAAAAATAAAAGAATAAAAAGTTAAAATAAAAATGAAAAGATACACTTTTTTAAATATATATATATATATCAAGTGTTATGTAAATGGAGTAATATAATTATTAATATTTGACAAATTTATTTCTTGGACAGAATTAATAAATGCTTACAGTGGCGGTCAAAGAGATGCAGAAAACAGCCAAACGCATAAGATTTCGACACGTATCTAATCTTAATCCATAAGTAAAATCTTAATCAAATGGGAACATTCCTCCTTCCTTAAAACTTACCACACAAAACTCACCTTCCAGAAAGCTTCACCAAACGGATATACATACACACTAAGGGTGTGTTTGTTTGGATTTTTTTATTTTAAATTGAAATTTAAATAATAAAAATTTTGAATTAACATAATTGTATTACGTGATGTACATACCTATTACATAGGTATTGATGTGATATTTTAAAATAATTGTATATGTGATATAAATAGAAGTTGATGTACCATTTAAAATTGATTTTTAATATTCCTTTTTGTTCATTGTACTTAACATTAAAAATATCTTTATATTTGTATATTTTTTTTTACAAATGTTATTAATAAATATTTTTATAATTTTTTCTTAATTTGTACTACATTTTGATATCATAATTAATATTTAAAAATCAAGCCAAAAGTAAATGAGACTCGTTGAATTGGAAGAAAGTCAGTCATATACCTAAAAAAGTAAAAAAAAAATATTTAATTTGATATTTTAAAAAAAAAATTTGATGAATAATGAATTGGGAGAAAAATCCTCAAACCAAACACACTGTACTATAAGAGTGTGTTTGTTTGGGAGTTTGGATTTTTAGTCGGGATTTTGAATAGTAAAAATTTTCACTTAGAATAGTTGTATGATGTGCTATAAATAAGTATTGATGTGATGTTTTAAATGTAAAATTAATTTTTGATATAATATAAAAAATAAAAAATAAATATTTGATTTGATATTTTTTGAAAAAAAAAAATTTAAGAGTGTGTTAGTTTGGGGATTAGATTTTAAATACACTATTCATCCAATTCTTTTTCCCCAAAAAACATCAAATCAAACACCTATTTTTCATTTTTTATATTATACTCAAAATTAATTTTATATTCAAAACATCAAAGTCAACACCTATTTATATCACATCATACAACTATTCAAATTCAAAATTTTTACTATTTAAATCCCAACTCAAAATCCAAACCCCAAACAAACACACCCTATATATATATTTCCAAATAATTCACTTACTTTAACTATCTGGCCAATCCATTTTGCTAATTGATATGGATAAAGATAATATTAATAATAATAGTAATAAAATTTGGGGAAAGATAGCGTCACCAGTAGTTCACTGTCGACTGTCACAGTCACACTCATTTAAATGCCGCGTGGTTTGCCGTCACCGCTGCTCAGTCACCTCTTTAAAAGCCATTACTTAGTATGATCAACTATGGTTTTTCCACACAGCCATTGACAAATACACACGCTATTGTCTCTTTCGACGAAGTTTCCTGCTCGTGGTTTCGCCATACTTAAATTCAGCGTTATTGTTCAAAGTGTTTGTCTGTAAATTTGTTGTGTTTTCGGAGCAGTGATTTTACTTTTGGTTGTGTAACTTTTTGGTTTTTGATTCAACTATGGAGAGCAACAATCAGACTTTCTGGCAATTCAGCGATGATCTTCGTCTCCAAACTGGTAATTTATCCAATTTATCGCTCAACGATTCCATCTGGAGCAGTAATTATGTGTCGAAGAAGCCGGCGGAGCGACGCAACTTCGATTTCAGAAACGGTGGAGGAGCTGAAATCGGATCGGCTTTCGGCGGTGGATCGGTTAACGAGCTGAAATCGAATTGGAATTTAGGTTTTAACAACAGTGATTGGAAATCTCCTGTCCTCGATAACCCTAGCCCTAATTTTAACTACTCTGGATTCAACAATGGAGGTTTCAACAAGGCGCCAGGATTGAACGGAGGTTTCAACAAGGCGCCGGGATTGAACGGCGGTTTTAACAAGGGGATTTATTCGAATCCTAATCTGAATTTCGACGACTACATCAAAGGTAAAGGTTTGGCAAACGTGGCTGTGAATAGTGGAAAAATAAACAAAGGCTTTAAGAACGAAGAGGTTGGGAAGAAGAAGAACAGAGGGAATAAGGAGAGCACTAAGGATAACAACAGCAGCAATGGCGATAAGACCGGCGTGGACAAGCGGTTCAAAACTCTGCCGCCGGCGGAAGCTCTGCCGAGAAACGAGACCATCGGAGGGTATATCTTTGTCTGCAATAATGATACCATGGCTGAGAATCTTAAGAGACAACTCTTCGGTATGTAAATTCATCATCTTCTTCAATTTTCATACTCATATATATATATATTTCTCTGACCGAATCTGGTGTTCTTCAGGTTTGCCTTCTCGTTACAGAGACTCTGTTAGGGCAATAACTCCAGGATTACCATTGTTTCTCTATAACTACTCAACTCATCAGCTTCATGGAGTCTTTGAGGTTTGTCTTATATATATATATATGTATAGCTTTGAATTTTTTATATATTTAAATGTATGCTATTTTTCAAAAGAATTATTGACATTTACTGAGGAACAAACATAGTTGAACAAATTTGAACACATAATAATAGAATAAACCAGAATATTTTGGTGTTATGTGTTTAAAAAATGTTTTAGCAATAATAATGTTTGTTTAACAATTGTTTTGTAGATACTTATAGATCATTTGAGTCACCATATTTAACAAGCTATTTATTTCAACTTATAGTAATTGTAAGTTTTTATTCAAAGAAATCAAATGACAAGTTTCAAGTCTTGTAGTAACATATTTAATCAAGAGGTTAAACTACAGAAATTTGGATACATAGAATTATAGATCATCCCAACTTCGGATTGGGACAATCTTGGATGGAATCAAAGGTTGTAGTAGCTAATGTATACCGGTTCTTCTTTCAGGCTTCTAGCTTTGGCGGCGCAAACATCGATCCGACAGCTTGGGAGGACAAAAAGAATCCCGGGGAATCGCGATTCCCGGCTCAAGTTCGTGTCATGACGAGGAAGTTATGCGAGCCATTGGAAGAGGACTCTTTCAGGCCGATCCTCCATCACTATGATGGCCCCAAATTCCGCCTCGAATTGAACATCCCCGAGGTGAATTTATAACCTTAAAATGGTTTTAGTACTAACATATGTTCTTGTCATTATTGGTGTGGCTTGATGTAACGAAACTACGATGTTTGATCATGGTAGGCGCTCTCCCTCTTGGACATTTTCGAAGAGAACAATCCGGACAACCAGCACATTACAATCAACCCTAACGAATTATAAAGATAGGATTGGTGTTATAATAAGCGACTGCAGATTTTCTTCGACACATGTGTTTGTTTGCAGAAGGGCGCGACTATATATGTAAGCTGAGGTATTTTTTTGGAGGTGGAGTTATGGAACACCGGACTTACTTACCTCGCCAGTTGTCTGTTTATTGCTGGGATAGTACCGACGATCACCGTATACAAGTTATGTCTGAATATCGAATATATATGTATGTGTATATATATGTGTATGTATAACCAGTTAAATCAGCCTTGTGTTGTGTGTTTTATTGTTTAGTATGATAATGAATATTGGTTCTTTGAAGAATCCTCTCCTATTTCCTCTTGGGATTCTGAGGGTAGGATGTCAACGGGCGGGTTCGACGGGTTCGACAGGAGTTCTTCAAGTCCTGGGATCAGGAGTTCTTCAAGTCCCCGGATCCGCTGTGTTAGAAAATATTAGCCCTATGATCTGATTCGTCCCACGAGCCTCGGAAAATCTTTTTTCTTTTTTTTTTTAATTATATATAAAATTTATTTTATTAAGTTAATATTGAAAAAGTAGGATTCAAGGACAAAAGAAAATAGTTTAAAAAGCAGGAATAATCAAATATTGATGGTGGTCTATCGATCTGCTGCAGATTAAGCAAAAATTTAGTTTAAACAATAAGAATAATTAAATAAAATTGACGGTGGCCCGCAATAATAACAGTCAGTAACAAGCAATGGTGGTACTCTTGATTGTAAAGACTCGGCGGCTAACCCGTTCCATTTGAGGATGATGAGTAATATTGCCGGAGTAGTTTTTGTATTTTGAGGTTTTTCCTTTTTGAAACAAAAAAAAAAAAAAAAAAAAATCACTATCTTATACTTTAATTCGAATGCTTATAAAAAGTAGTGTTTGTTGGGACAAGGTGGAATAATATAAACCAAATTCCCAATGCTTTTTGGTGAATCGGTTGCATACCTTTTGGAGTTTACTAAACTTTAGTCCGTTTATTGCATAACAAGTCATGTGTAAAACAGGCAACAGGGGGGTGACACGTTTCGAACAGTGACTCTAATATTTCAAATTAATACTTATTTATTTTAATTTAAATATTATAAATTTTTTATTTCAAAATTGCATTATAAATTTTTTATTTTGCTTCAACTAAATCTTTCATATAAAAAAATATAACACTTCAATCTACAAACAAGCATAATTTCAAACTTTGCTGATATCTTTTTTTAATCTAATTTGTCACATACCACTTAAATATAATTTATCTAGTGTAGTTTGTAGGTTATATACTCAAAAAATAATTTCAATTTACATTAAAAATAAAAATAAAATTGAGAAAGGCAATTGGAGTGATAATCAAAGTAAATTTCATGATCTGTTCATCAATACCCCTTTCATCAAACAGAGGTATGCATGAAGGCAAACTTACACTTCCTTATATTAAATTTTCATACCAATCATTACATTCAATAGCTATTTCACTAAAAATCACTAAGTGAACATATTCATGATTTTGTCGAAAAACATAATAATTTTTATTTCATGGAATTTTGTCTATTAGTATGATCTAAATACACACTAATATGAGTCAACATCGAACCAAAGATTATTGAGGGGTTGATCTTGTCAACCTTCTCATTTCAGGACTCACAAGGGGTTCCTTGTCTCTTTCTTTCTCTTGCTTGTGCAAATATATATATATATATATATTCCAAGGAATTTTATTATATGGTCTAAAGTTAATTTGTCCAATCATACATAATTGTGGTAGGTTAGACAATCTTTGTTATGAAAATGATCAAAACTTGGACAGCCAATCAAAGTGACACAATAGGGCACCTAACAATACGACATTGATTATTATTAATCCAAGACTTGGGGCCTAACAGGATCATGTGTACACAATTAGGTGCATACAAGTTCGACTTTCGAATAAAATAACACACCAATAATTCAACAACTTATGTCAAATAATAAGGCAATCATTAATATTCAACAACTTAGTTCTACTCTATCCTTAGTTATCAAACCTATGCAATTTCGACCGTAAAAAATATTTAAGAGTGAATGTTAGGTGAGATAAATTAAGAAACAAGAGAGTGGAAATGTCATCCTACAAAGAGACCAAGATAAACTATGTTGGAACAAAGATAAAGTTTGATTTTTTCAGAGTTGGCTAAATGTCAAGAAAAAAGACTTAGAAAATGTACAAAAATTGAATCAGAAAGAGTCCAGACAGTGTCACTTTCAACATGAGAGAGTTTCTCACAATCTAGATAAATGCTAGGCCCTCTTTTTTTTATTGTCAAATTGTAAATTATTTTTCATCTATTGGCATAATGTATTAATTAACAGCTAACACAACAAAAGAGCCAGGTAAATATACATCAAACACTACATTCATATTTGTGCCAATTAGCCGAAATTCGGATTCAAGTTGGGACAAAAGCATGAGGCACAGAATAACTTTGACATATAGTTTCATCGATAAAACAAACAGTGCAGAATGGCTACAATATATATACTACTGTCTGAAGAAACTAACAGTTCTTGAAGCATTTACCGAATGTTTTGTTGTTTTCAAGGTCAAGAACCCTCCTTTGGTTTTTTTCACCTAGATTCCATTTTCTTGATAGCCTTCTCTATTGCAGGAATGCTCTTACTGAAGGATGACCACTGTTCGGGGGTCAAGCTTATCCCTATC
The DNA here is from genome assembly GCF_009805555.1 of Andrographis paniculata. Classification (NCBI taxonomy): domain Eukaryota; kingdom Viridiplantae; phylum Streptophyta; class Magnoliopsida; order Lamiales; family Acanthaceae; genus Andrographis; species Andrographis paniculata. Next base: position 4,656,157 of record NW_026137589.1, read on the forward strand.
CGGGGAACAAACAATTAGTTTAAAGAAACTACAACTACTACAAGTGAACTTCAAAAGGGACTGATGACAAACCAAAGATTAGAATTCATCTTCATTTATAAACATGATCATGTAACAATTAAAAGATGCACTGTCAGATTGTAACATATTTGTGGATTTTAGTTGACGCCAATTATCCTTATTACTACCAAATATATCATCGAAAACAACATGTTGCTGGTAGTACATTTCTAGCTTCTCTGTTGGGAGCAGTTCCACTTAAATAGTAACTGAAATTCCCAAACTAATTCCAAAACAAGTTAAAGATACTAAAAAATTGATGCCTAGAAATTCAGAATACCAACTCCTTGAACCTTTTTGTAATTTTTTACGACAGACTCCTCACTCATACAGCATCGATATGAAGCTATGTCTTTACCTTCAGTTCCACGCAATACTAATTCTTTTAGCGAACCATTTATAATCAAGCCTAAACCATTATCCAACATTGTCATACTGAAAGACGACACACATGAGCAGGCAACTAGTGAACCTACGGTGCCATATTGGCAGACATCACACCAACATTTTTAAACAGAGCAATTTACAATGTAGCGAAAAATGTCATTACCTTTAGATGTTGGAAGCTCTTTTCCGTCTCTTTGGTAGTACTCCCTAATCGAAACCAAAGTCTTCCCTCTAAATTCAGACAATGTCACCCTTCTCTTATTCGATAACTAACATCAAAATCAAAAGCATATCAATTAGCCTAACAGGTGATATAAGTTCAATCCAAGTTTCATATTCATTCAGGCATTTCCATGAACAAACACACAAACATCCTTTAGAGGAACAATGATAAATTAAATTCTTCGAATGTGATAGACCTCTACATTTTTAGTATGCAAAAACTCGAACTTAAACAGAACCTGATAATTGTGCCATGGATTGTGCTCAGAATACATAAAATTATGAACCAACCAACCAATCAAATATCATTATCCCTACAAATTATTATTTAACAGAAAAAAATTTCACTCAATTGAACATCAGCATCCAAGGAATTCATAACGAGTGATCAAACGAACAGTTACTCCTAAAACAAACTGCAAAAGTAACAAAGATATTTCAAAATAAAAGGCATTACGAACTCACGCGGCAAATAATGAGGCCACCTTCGTCGTCATACTCTTTTCCGTCTCCTTTCCTATTGTCATCCTCCTCTTCCTCCTCCTCCTCCTCCTCCCCCACTTCCTCTTCTGCTTTCTGATCCTCCTCGGCTTCATTCTGCTTTGCCGCGAGATACGACTCGACAACCTGCTTCACAAACTTCTTCCGACTCGGTTCCGAAAGGTCCATCCCCAGCTTCTCGGACGCCGACTTCCGGATCTTAAACTCCGTCGCTTCGTCCATATTTGCGTTCTTGAGGATTTCCAAAACTGTGTCTTCGATTTTGTTACGGGTTTCCACGTCCATTTCTCTTCTTCTTCGATTCTTTCACTGATTATTCCTTATCCAAAGATGAAAACCAAATCCCCTCGAAGGATTTGAGTTTTTAGGGTTTATGGAAAATTCGAGAGCAGAAGCAGAATTGCGAACCGTCGGGCCAAAAGGGAAACCCGACAGTGGAGAAAGCGACTGTGGAGCAATCACAGCGTACGGTAGGGAACACCAGTAGAATTTTACACCCTCGTCCGTTCTTCCGACACGTGTGTCTCTCTCGAAATTATTATTTTTATTATTTTTTAAATTCTGCTTTTATTCCAATAAATAAATAAAATAATCAATAATTAGTCACGATTTATTTCTACATCAAATATATATTTTTTTTAAAAAGATAAAATTAAATATTAATCTTTTATTATTATTATTATTATTATTATTATTTTTCCACAAAACATTAGATCAATAATATTTTTGGTATTATGGTAACATAATTACCATATGCTATCCGAATATACTACATGCTTGTTGGTATTATGTATATCATTCATGTGTTTTCATTGTTATACTACGTTAGTCGGTCGAGTTCTAAGAGTTTTATTTATGTTTTGCATATTAATTTTTAAATATTAATTATTATATTAAAACGTAATACAAATTAAGAAAAACTTGCAAAAATAATTTCATTAGTGTCTTATAATACTAATATAATACTAATAAAAGAATATTTGTAAAAAAAATTTTATACAAATATAAAAATATTTTTAATGTTAAATATAATGACGGTAAATGTGAACTTAGAAGTTGAAGCAGAAAGTATTATTTAACATTATTTTTATAATTTAAAAGATGAGTCCGAAATATTTATCTACCCACACTTCGTTATTATTAGGGTATATATATATATTTTGTTGTTGAATAATACTACATCCGTTCCAGCTAATTTGTCCACTTTTAGCTGGGCACTTACTTTTATATATTATGTAATTAGTAAATAATTTAAAAATGAATTAGTAAAAATAATTATGATTTAATAAAAATAATTATAAATTAAGATTAAAAAGATTAAATAGTTACTTAAAAAAAATTACTCCATAAATTATAAAATTTAAAATATAATTAAAGTTTATAATTATATTTTTAAAAAAAAAGAAAAGACAAATTATTTGGGATAAACAAAAATATAAAGAATGAATAAATTATGTAGGACAAAAGTATAATAATAACAACAACAATAATGATCGTGGAAATTTCGAATGTGCCGTATCCACAAGGCAATGCATGCGTTTACTCTAAGTCAAAAAAGAAATTTTCATTGACCCATCATTTTCATATCATGTACAAATGAAAATTGTCTTTACCTTGTGGAAATATCATGCATATGCCTATTTCATTTCAAGTAATTTAATGTCTTATGTAAATAATCTTTATTTGAATTTCATATCAAATGTTAATTGACAGTTAAGTGATTTTGTATAGTTCAATGGTATTATTATTATTCAAGCAGAGAATTTGAGAATTACTTTAACTAATCAATTTGATTTCGATTAACCAATATTATAAACATGTTAATACACCACTAGATCATCGATACAGTGGTAATAGTTACTTATTAGCCATTAATCAATACTTGATGGTTCATGACTTCACATAGTAAAAAAGTTAAATATTTAGGATTTAATTAGTTATTAATAATTAATCCTTTTCTTTTTTTCTTCGTGTTTGATGGTTCATGTAGTAGAAATGCCAGACTTTTAGGCTTTGTTTAGATATATGTCCATGAAAATATTTATATTATTTAGAATATAAATAATATTTGAATTAAAGTTGGATGTTAAAAATGTTATTTAAGGGTTAGGAAAAGAATTATAAAGAAATAATTTAAAAAAAACAATAGGCACTACAATTTTGGATATAACTTTTTTTTTGTTTGATATTTTAAATAAATTTAAAATAACTATTGAATGTAATATTTTAATTACAAAACGATATTTTGTAAGAAGAGAATTTTGATAAAAATGGATGAGTCCTTGTGGAAAGACTTGGATGAGTCATTGTGCAAATAACTATTGATAAAGATATGTATAATATCGACAAAAGAATATAATTTCTCCAGTATTGAATGAGTCCTTATGGAAAAAATTGGATGTGAAAGAATTTGAAGAAAATACGTGCATACATACAGAGATACATGGTACATGGTGCCACTCTATAAGTAGTCTTTGAATCTTTGTTCATCATGCATCTACAGCTATATGGTCTAAAATCTCATTAAAACCATTTGAATCTTGTTTGAGTTTCTGTGTTGCAATGGAGAAGATATCTGCTTCTTCTCTTCTTCTTCTTATGTTAATGTTTGTTTTGGAGTTGGAGATTAATTTGTGTGTCGCCATAAATGCATCTTCTGGTTGTGTTGCTGCAGAGAGGAAAGCTCTCCTCAAGTTCAAAGCAAGTCTTGTCAATCCTACGAACAGATTGTCCTCGTGGAGGGACCTGAACTGTTGCACGTGGGAAGGTGTCACTTGCGACCAGGTTACCGGGCATGTTATCAAACTTGATCTCAGGGGCAATGTTAGTTTCGACGGTTACATGAAGAAGGCTATTTTCGATGACAGGTTAGTGGGTAAAAGTCTTGATCCTTCTTTAAGGGAATTGAAGTATCTCAATTATTTGGACTTGAGTCAGAATAAGTTTCAAGGAAGTAGAATTCCTGAATTTTTAGGATCAATGACTGAGTTGCAGTATCTTAACCTCTCTTGGTGTTTTCTTGATGGTGTTGTCCCAGACCATCTTGGCAATCTGTCAAAGTTGCGCAGCCTAGATCTCCATAATAATTATGGCGGCCTTGTATCCAACGATATCACATGGGTTTCCAACTTTTCATCGTTGGAATATCTTGATTTGAGTAGGGTTAACCTTTCCCAAACTAATGATTTAGTTAAGGTACTCAACGTGCTACCTTCTTTGTCTGTGCTGCGCTTGTCATGGAGTTCACTTAACAACAATCACTTATCCCATGCTTGCATAAATTCTTCATTTCTTTCACATGTCTATCGCTTGGATCTTAGGGGGAACTCATTTCACGGAGAAGTTCCTTGCTTTCTCTCCAATATGACTTCTCTGAGGATTCTTGATCTTTCGTACAATGGATACAACACTTCACACTTGCAATTTTTAAAAGTAAGAAACCTTGTTCATCTCAACCTTGATGGGAACCAATTTGAATATGAGTCAGATTGGATCTCCGAACTCTTGCGTGATAATTGCCGCTTGGAATCATTGTCTCTGTCTGGTAATAACTTTCATGGGGAGATCTCATCAGTTTTCAATAATATTTCTGGATGTTGGAGTCAAAATTTGAAGAGCCTAGAATTGTCAGGAAACAACTTCAAAGGTGATTTACCAAACGATTTGGACAAAGTCAAACGATTAACATTTCTTCGTCTTTCTTTTTCCAATATAAGTGGTGAAATTCCTGAATCTCTTGGAAACTTGTCGGGTTTGGAAGTGGTTGATATCTCTAATACCAAGTTAGTGGGTCTCATTCCATCATCCTTTAGAAAGTTGAAAGCATTGAGATGGTTGGGTCTCTCTTCGAATCAATTAAGTGGTGAAATTCCTGAATCTCTTGGAAACTTGTCGGGTTTGGAAGAGTTGGATATCTCTTATAACAAGTTAGTGGGTCTCATTCCATCATCCTTTAGAAAGTTGAAAGCATTGAGATTGTTGAGTCTCTCTTATAATCAATTAAGTGGTGAAATTCCAATATTTTTGGGGCAACTATCAAATTTGGAGGACCTGGGCATTTCAGGCAACTTGTTCAATGGAACAATTTCTGAGGTTCACTTTGACAAGCTCTCGAAATTAAAAGCGCTTTCTGTATCCTCCAACTTGATCACTTTTAAGTTTAGACATGGCTGGGTGCCCTCTTTTCAATTAAATTTTCTTTTCATGGGATCTTCCGATATTGGAGGTCAGTTTCCATCATGGCTTCAATCCCAGAAGACACTAGTTTACCTTAATTTATCCAATTGCGGCATTTCAGGAACTCTACCGAGCGACATTGGTTACATGTTACCTCTTCTGAAATATTTATTAATGAGCCGAAACTCCATTAATGGCTCACTACCCGATTCATTCTGCAATATGATAGATTTGTTGGTTATAGATCTCTCCAGCAATAATTTATCTGGTAGTATGTTGGAATGTTGGCAAAAGTTTCAAGGCTTAAGGTTTTTGTCATTGTCATCCAATGAGCTTTCAGGCACCATTCCTAAATCCATTGGAGGTGCTGGCGGATTGCAATGGCTTTTGTTGAACAACAACATGCTTTCAGGACCAATTCCCTCCACTTTACAAAACTGTACTTATTTAGAAGCTTTAGACGTTGGAGAAAATATGTTGTCCGGTAAAATACCTGCATGGATCGGAAATAAGCAACTTTCATTGTTTATTCTTAAGTTGAGGAATAATCAATTTCATGGGGAAATTCCTCGGGCACTCTGTGAAGCTTCTCAACTTCAAGTGCTAGACCTCGGGAATAACAAGTTGAGCGGATACATCCCGCACTGCATTGGAAATCTCTCAGGCATGATTGAAATTAAGACTCCAGGTCTAATCTCGTATTTTCATAGCTTACATCAAGTGTTCAAAGGAGTAGTGATGGAGTATTCTATGAATATAATATATCTTGTTAATTTGGATCTTTCATGCAATAATCTTACTGGGAAAATTCCTTTAGAGATGACGAACCTTCGCAACTTGTATGGCCTCAATTTGTCACATAATTCATTGGATGGAGAAATTCCAGCAAAGATTGGAGATATGACGGCTTTGGAATCTCTTGATCTTTCGAGCAACAATTTGTTTGGAAGAATCCCAAATAGTCTATCAAATCTCTATTTTCTGAGCCACTTGAACGTATCCAACAATAATTTATCCGGACAGATTCCCACAGGAAAGCAACTGCAAACTCTCGGAGACCATGCAAGTTATGATGGCAATCCTCAACTCTGTGGAGCTCCTCTGCAAAAGAGATGTCCAGGAGACAATTCGCCGAATGCTTCAAATGTCAAAAATCATGTTGAACAAGATGGAGACTCAATGGATAAAATATGGTTCTGTGCATTTGTGGTGGGAGGATTCGGCACTGGATTTTGGGGTTTCGTTGGATTGTTGGTATTCAAAAGGAGCTTCAGACAAGCTTACTTTGGCTTCACAGATGAGCTGGGGAACAAGATTCTGCTTGCCACGGCATTACTCCGTCGGAGAATTTCAGGTAAGTGATATATAATATACATATGTAATAATGTTTTTAATTTACGTAGTTTTCAGTTGGTGTTTTGTTCAATAAAAGTTGTCGCTGATGTTTTAATTCTGCTGTCAGGCGTGGCTTTTAGTTACAAGTACTCGAGACAAACATTGGCTTGTTTGTAATAGATGAAAGTTGTATATTTGTCTTGAACTGAAGTTTTATGTACAATCAATCACTAGTGAAGTATGCAAGTATTTTCACTGCAACAAGCATTCCTTTTTACCCTGCGAAAATTGTGAAGAAGAGAAGCCGAGAGACACTTGAAAATGCGGTCAATGATAAAAACTTTCTCAGTTTGGCGGCGGAAACGGAAGTGGCAATGAGCTTCCAAAGGATCGAACATCTTGGCAAGAGTGATGCAGTTCGATCCATTTACTGAGCGACAGAGCAATTTGTTGTTACGTCTAAATGATTATTTATGGTTGGGGCTATCTCTATGTAGAGGAGATTTCCTTAGGATTCTTTAGATTCGTGTTTTTATATAATTCTTGATGGATTAATAGTCTTTATTTAAATCTACGTTTAGCAAGTTAGCTTGATTGTTTTTATTAATATTGTACAACCTTGAGGCCCAGTTACCATGAGTCATTTCCATTTGGGTTGAGTTGAAATCCTCATCCCAATCAGATGTTAATTAAAGGAAAAGGAAGATAGAATATTATATTAATAGTGTGGTTTAGAAATGTGAATGTCGGAAAGCCACATACTCGGGCGAGCCAGGAAGCATCGGCGAGGTAACTGACTGATGCTTTTGAGGTATTCCTCCCGAAAATGACTTCTTTCTGCAGCTCTGTGGCCGAGCAATACCTTTGTAGAATAAAATGTGGTTGCCATAAGAAAATTAGATGTACGACAGTTTCGGTTAATTGAGTGAAATAAAATAATATTCCTCTGTCATTCGTCAATCTATCTATTTTGTGATTTTGATCCATCCACAATCGATCTATCCATTTTTTTTAAAAAAAAATTAGTAATTGAACTTTCTACTTAAATAAAAAAACTGCATTACAAAGAAGGCCATAAATAAACAAATAAATTTAGCCCTAGAGAAGTCTTTTGTTTATCTTTCTATCATACAATTTACCTATAAAATACTAATATTCATGTAGAAAGAAAAAACAAACGGATAGATAGACAATCGATTGAAGGAGTACTTTTGCTCCGACTATAAGGCCTTACGTAAAATTGACGACGCAATCATTCTTGACTAGTAAGAAGAAAAGGCAGGCCTGGAAAAAGTGGAATCAAATTGAAATTTTGATATCAATTGTGTGACACAAATTAGACTCATTGAAGTCGGTTCATAGTTGAAGAGTGTTAGATGATCTGAATGACCTTTTTATTTAAAAGTTTAAGCTATAAAACTACAATTTACATCAAACACATTATTCTATTCAATGGATGAAAGCATTTAGAAGAAGATTATAATAAATCTTATCAATTCTATATCCAGCTCCTCACACAATATGTCAACCCCATTCCATAACGAGAAGTAACTCGTATGTATTTCTAAGCAAAAATTAGTTTTTGTTCCATTGCATATTGTAATAATTAAATTTTATCTCACTTTTAATTTTCAATGGCTAGGTAAGGATATGAGTAAGTTAATAAAATAAGAGAAAGTTTTAGGTAGTTTATATATATTTTTTTCTTTGTAATTATTCAATTTAATTTTAATTTTAAAAGTAAATTTTAAATTCTAATCATATATTATTATTATTATTATTATTATTCTAACTACACCACACTCCATCTTCTTAAATCCAATAACACATACACCTTCAGTCCCTCTCGCTCTTCAAACCTCCAGACACTACTGTAAAACGCCCGTTTGTCCGTCTTCCATCTTCTTCTCCCAAATCGACACGGTCAGACAGCAGCCTTTAACCTCTTGTCCCGCTCAGCCAACGGTCGGTAATATTATTTTGAAAATACATTTGATAATATATTTATAGGGTCTATAAATTTATTTTTGCTCAGAGTTCTAAAAAAAGTCCGAAACCACGTATACTTTTAATTATAATCCTAAAAAGGAATTTAAATATAATTTAGATAGACACGGTGAGATAAGAATAAACCAACTCTAATAGAGCTCTAACATACTTTATTTCTTATTTATTTTATTAATTTTTGCACACTCTTGTTGTGTGGGTCTATGAATGAATGGTTTGATTGTGGTGGGTATCAATTAATGAATGAATGCTTGTGGTGTTTAATGGTTACCTCAGTCATCACTTTATCTGCGCATGGAATTCTTTTAAGTTGTTTCCACCAATTGACAAAATGAAAGACTTGACTGACAAAGCAAAGGCAAAGGCAAAGGCAAAGGTAGAGGTAAAAGCAAGTGTGTTTGCTTGTCTACTCACATCAAGAAGAAATTTGCCCTCATATCTCATTTTGTGTATAATTAAATGAGAGAATTTTTGTTTGAGCAATTTGATTTGTTTTCTACTATTCATAAACTTTTTTTTCTTAAAATATTAAATAAAATACTTATTTTTTTTATATTATATTTTTGTTTGGCAAAATATCTTATTGTTAGAAATACAAAACATATTCAAATTTAAATAATCTAATATATTGATAAGACCAAATAATATAGCATAACAGAAACCAACTTAGGTTTATAACAAAGTTGAATACAATGCAAGAAAACGCAAATAAAAATAACAATTGACCCTCTACCGGAGCCGAAAATGACGTGACTTTCCACCGGAAGGGAAAACGACATGACTCTCCACCGGAGCCGAAAACGACATGACTCTAGAAGCATCGAATTCGATCATACCTTGACAGTCTTAAGCAAAGGTGCATTGTGCTACCTGAGCAGGGCGACTGTTTTTCCGTGCATTTCGTGCATCAGTTGTCTTCAAGTTTGAAGTTGATCGGGGGGTAGTCGCCGCAAAGAGAGCCTTCAAAGTCGATTCTTGCATGGAGGAGGTTCGCGGTGGACCGTCATTGGCTCATCTATGTTCCATCTGCGACCAGAGATTACACCAAATTAATTGAAAATGAGTAAAATTAATTAGTTGTATTTGTGTAATACTAATAAAAAATAAGTATAATTTTTGAGTGACGTGGGAAGTAATTATATATATAGAATGAATATTTAGTGTTTGGATATATAAAAAATAAAAATTAGTTACACTTTGTATGAATCAAGTGAGTATGTTATGATAAATAAATAGCAAAAATGAAATGTGAAAATATAATTAAACAAATCATATATTTTTAACACTTTTTTATTTGTTCCTATTAGTTGATTATATATATATTTTTTCAAAAATATTCATCTTCTAAATTCTATAATAACTTTAAAAACAATAAAAATACTGTTATTGTTCATGAAAAATTTCAATTACAATTAAAGAAACGAGAAAAATATATTAAAAGTTTGAGTCGTAAATATTTATCTACCCACATTTTTATTAGGGCAAGGCAATGCATGCGTTTACTCTTAGTCAAAAAAATATTTTCATTGAAGAGGTTAGCTATACGAAGACACCGGATCTCGGCGGTAGTGTCGTGAGCAAGTTTATGGCTAATTCGGGTAAAGCTTCATTGGGTAGCTATAAAGTGGATGTTGCCATATTTGAAAGAAGCTTGAGATAAAGGCCGGTGATGGTCTGGTTGGCTATGCAGACTCTGGGTGACTAGGTAAAACAAAGATAGTTGTTTGCTTTATCTTCACTCTGTTTAGATGTGCAGTCGGTTAAAAGTCTACTTTACAACTTTACAACGTACGGTATTGGAGGGTACCTGATTACATGGTCTGGTGTAAGTTTGGGTCTGAAGTTGGAGAAACTGGTGTTATTATAGTCAGAGTGCTTTGAGTTTGGCTAAAAATTCGGTGTATCGATGTTCCAGAGGAAGACGGATTTTTTATTACAATCCTGTGTATGTATGTTTATATGTATGCACACATTTTATTTTAAGTTCTTTCACATCCAATTATTCGAGTGCTGCTTGAACTTGGTGAATATTCGCAAGAGGTAAAGTCCCCTGAGGGTATCCAGCAGGAAAGAGACGACTGAGATACTGAGGAACCTTTAGCTGTCGGAGAAACTCCAAGTCAAGGTGGAGACTGTTGAAACTCGACTTATTTAGCTTAGCTGTCTATCTGACCTGGAACCAAAGCAAAAAGACTGTTTCAATTGGCAGAGTTTCTTTCGGATTTAGGATGTTTTGAGAGTGCTTACAAATAGATAGCTAGCTATGGTTTATGACTATGATTATAACTCTCTGAATTGTTATAATATAATATCTCCGGTTCTCCCAGTGAATGTTGACACACCGTCACTGAACCACGCAAATCTCTGTGTTCTTTATTTGTTTTCTTTCTCGTTTTCTCGTAACAATATGGATGAGTCGTTGAAATAAATATTGAAAACGATATGTAGAATATCGACATAATAATTTTCTGCAGTATTGACTGAGTCCTCGCTAGAAAAATTGGATGTGAAAGAACTTAAAATAAAATGTGTGCATACATATAAACATACATACATAAATACATACAGGATACATGGTGCCATTCTATAAGTACTCTTTGAATCTTGGTTCATCATGCATCTACAGCTATATGACCTAAAATCTCATTAAAGCCATTTGAATCTTGTTTGAGTTTCATTGTTGCAATGGAGAAGATATCTACTTCTTCTCTTCTTCTTTTTATGTTAATGCTTGTTTTGGAGTTTGGGATTAATTTATGTGTTGCCATAAATTCATCTTCTGGTTGTGTTGCTGCAGAGAGGAAAGCTCTCCTCAAGTTCAAAGCAAGTGTTGTCGATCCTACGAACAGATTGTCCTCGTGGAGGGAGCTGAATTGTTGCACGTGGGAAGGTGTTACTTGCGACGAGATTACCGGGCATGTTATCGAACTTGATATCAAGGGAAATGTTAGTTTTGACTATTACTTGCCTAATATTAATTTCGATGACAGGTTAGAGGGTAAAAGTCTTGATCCTTCTTTAAGGGAATTAAAGTATCTCAATTATTTGGACATGAGTCAGAATAAGTTTCAAGGAAGTAGAATTCCTGAATTTTTAGGATCAATGACTGAGCTGCAGTATCTTAACCTCTCTGGGTGTTTTCTTGATGGTGTTGTCCCAGACCATCTTGGCAATCTGTCAAAGTTGCGTAGGCTTGATCTCAACTATAATGATGGCCTTATATCCAATGATATCAGATGGGTTTCCAACTTTTCATCGTTGGAATATCTTGATTTGAGTTGGGTTAACCTTTCCCAAACTAATGATTTAGTTAAGGTACTCAACGTGCTACCTTCTTTGTCTGTGCTGCGCTTGTCACGGAGTTCACTTAACAATCACTTATCCCATTCTTGTTTAAATTCTTCATTTCTTTCACATGTCTATCGCTTGGATCTTAGTTCGAACGGATTTCACGGAGAAGTTCCTTGCTTTCTCTCGAATATGACTTCTCTGAGGATTTCTGATCTTTCAAACAATGTATACAACACTTCACACTTGCAATTTTTAAAATTAAGAAACCTTGTTCATCTCAACCTTGGTGGGAACCAATTTGAATATGAGTCAGATTGGATCTCCCAACTCTTAGGTGATAATTGCCGCTTGGAATCATTGTCTCTGCATTATAATAACTTTCATGGGGAGATCTCAGCGGTTTTCAACAATATTTCTGGATGTTGGAGTCAAAATTTGAAGAGCCTAGAATTGTCAGGAAACAACTTCATAAGTGGTTTACCGAATGATTTCGACAAAGTCAAACGATTAACATTTCTTTATCTTTCTGATTCAAATATAAGTGGTGAAATTCCTGAATCTCTTGGAAACTTGTCGGGTTTGGAAGAGTTGGATATCTCTTATAACAAGTTAGTGGGTCTCATTCCATCATCCTTTAGAAAGTTGAAAGCATTGAGATGGTTGGGTCTCTCGTCGAATCAATTAATCGGGGAAATCCCAATATTAATGGGCCAACTATCAAATCTGGAGAACCTGGATGTTGCAGACAACCTGTTCAACGGAACGATTTCTGAGGTTCACTTTGACATGCTCTCGAAATTAAGAGAGCTATATGTATCCTCCAACTTAATCAATTTTAAATTTGAATATGGCTGGGTGCCCTCTTTTCAATTGAAATACCTCGACATGGGATCTTCAGACATTGCAGGTCAGTTTCCAGCATGGCTACAATCCCAGAAGGCATTAATTGCCCTTAATTTATCCAATTGCGGCATTTCAAGAACTCTACCGAGCGACATTGGTTACATGTTACCTCTTCTGAAATACTTATTAATGAGCCGAAACTCCATTAATGGCTCACTACCAGATTCACTCTGCAATATGAAAGATTTGTCGGTTATAGATATCTCCAGCAATAACTTATCTGGTAGTATGTTGGAATGTTGGCAAAACTTTCAAGGCTTAAGGTTTTTGTCATTGTCATCCAATGAGCTTTCAGGCATCATTCCTAAATCCATTGGAGGTGCTGGCGGATTGCAATGGCTTTTGTTGAACAACAACAAGCTTTCAGGACCGATTCCCTCCACTTTACAAAACTGTACTTATTTAGAAGCTTTAGACGTTGGAGAAAATATGTTGTCCGGTAAAATACCTGCATGGATCGGAAATAAGCAACTTTTATTGTTTATTCTTAAGTTGAGGGATAATCAATTTCATGGGGAGATTCCTCGGGCACTCTGTGAAACTTCTGAACTTGAAATGCTAGACCTCGGAAATAACAAGTCGACTGGAAAAATCCCGCATTGCTTTGGAAATCTCTCGGGCATGATTGAATATAAGTCTCCAAGTCTATTGTATAATAATGTGTATAGCTTTCTTCAAGTGTTCCAAGGAGCAGTGATGGAGTACTCTCGGAATATAAGATATCTTATTAATTTGGATCTTTCATGCAATAATCTTACTAAGAAAATTCCTTTAGAGATGACAAACCTTGGCAACTTGTATGGCCTCAATTTGTTACATAATTCATTGGATGGAGAAATTCCAGCAAAGATTGGAGATTTGACGGCTTTGGAATCTCTTGATCTTTCGAGCAACAATTTGTTTGGAGGAATCCCCAATAGTCTATCAAATCTCTATTTTCTGAGCCACTTGAACGTATCCAACAATAATTTATCAGGACATATTCCCACAGGAAAGCAACTGCAAATTCTCGAAGACCATGCAAGTTATGATGGCAATCCTCAACTCTGTGGAGCTCCTCTGCCGAAGACATGTCTTGGAAACAATTCTCCGAATGCTTCAAATGCTAAAAATTATGCTGAATGAGATGGAGACTCAATGGATAAAATATGGTTTTGGGGATTTGTGGTGGGAGGATTTGCCACTGGATTTTGGGGTTTCGTTGGATTGTTGATCTTCAAACGGAGCTTCAGACAAGCTTACTTTGGCTTTACAGATGAGATGGGGAACAAGGTTCTGCTTGTCACGGCATTACTCCGTCGGAGAATTTCAGGTAAGTGATATATAATATACATATATAATAATGTTTTTAATTTACTTAGTTTTCAGTTGGTGTTTTGTTCAATAAAAGTTGTCGCTGATATTTTAATTTTTCTGTCAGGCGTTGCTTTTAGTTAGAAGTACTCGAGACGAACATTGGCTTGTTTGTAATATATAAACGTTTTATATTTGTCTTGAACTGAAGTTTTATGTACAATCAATCACTAGTAAAGTTTTGTGTTTTTATATAATTCTTGATGGATTAATAGTCTTTATTTAAATCTACGTTTAGCAAGTTAGTTTGATTGTTTTTATTAATATTGTACAACCTTGAGGCGCGGTTACCATGAGTCGTTTCCATCTGGGTTGAGTTGAAATCCTCTTCCCAATCAGCTGTTAATTAAAGGAAAAGGAAGATGGAATCTTATATTAATAGTGTGGTTTAGAAATGTGAATGTCGGAAGGCCACATACTCGGGCGAGCCAGGAACTGATGGATGCTTTCGAGGTATTCCTCCCGAAAATGACTTCTTTCAGCAGCTCTGTCGCCAAGCAATACCTTTGTAGAATAAAATGTGGTTGCCATAAGAAAATTTGATGTACAACAGTTTCGGTTAATTGGGTGAAATAAAATAATACTCCTCAGTCTACCGTCAATCTATCCATTTTAATTTCGTCATTTTGATTCGCTCTCAATCAATGAATCATCCATGTCTGATTGAGGAATAGCAGAATGTCCTTTCCCGACTGCCACAAGAGCTGCCTCATGGAGAAGGAGAAGTTGCGCCAGCTTTGCACCCCTGACTGTCTTGATTCGTAATTAATATTCTTTCATGATAACAAAAATAACAGAAGAAATTAAAATGGCTCTTGCAAGCTTTTAGGGAATTTCAAAACTGTTCCTACCCAAGACTGCAAGAAATTACAACGTAGTAAGACCCCGTTTAAAGCAGAAACACACTCCAGCTTAATTTCATATGCACATGAAGATTGAAATACTGTTGGTTATTTTGTTGTTATTGAATTTATTTGAAAATAAGAAATTTGTATCGAGCTATTCTCGGGAAGGATCCCGTGGGGTGCACGCTTGAGAGTAGGTATACGATATTGAACGAAGTGTTTAATAATTACATGAATTTGTAATTGGCAACTTTTTGGATTTAAATCTGAAAGGTGCATCTTTTATTTTTGAATAGATACTTCAATGTTTATTAAATAAAACTTTATCTTGTCAAATTCTGACAGAACAAAAATTATGCAGATTCTTGTCTGCAGAATTAATATGCCATAGCAAATAAGCTCCTAATATTCTACTTGTTCGATTTTTCGTCTAAAGTTCGAGTGTTGCGTGTATTTCCAAGATCATATATACGGTGCGATTTTTTATTTTCATTCAATCCAGATTATTTTTCAACAAATACTCACGTACACAAATGTATCAGTTAGACTACAATTTACACTTTATATATATAGAATGAATATTTAGTGTTTGGACATATGAAAATAAAAAATAATTATATTTTCGTATGAATTTAATAAGTATGTTATTGTAAAAAAAATAGTGAAAATAAAGTGTGCAAATACAATTAAACAAATCATATATTTTTAGCATTTTTTTATGTGGTCTTATTAGTCATTATAACTTCTTCTTTTTCATAATATTTATTTCTGTAAATTTTATAATAACATTGAAAACAATAAAAATAATGTTATTGTCTTTGAAAAATCTCAACTACAATTGAAGAAACAAGAAAAGAAAACATTTTAAAAAATAATAGGATTGTCATTATTAGGGTATATTCCTTTTTCTTAAACAATGATAACAACAACAACAACGGCCGTGGAAATTTCGAATGTGCCGTATCCACAAGGCAATGCATGCGTTTACTCTAAGTCAAAAAAGAAATTTTCATTGACCCATCATTTTCATATCATGTACAAATGAAAATTGTCTTTACCTTGTGGAAATATCATGCATATGCCTATTTCATTTCAAGTAATTTAATGTCTTATGTAAATAATCTTTATTTGAATTTCATATCAAATGTTAATTGACAGTTAAGTGATTTTGTATAGTTCAATGGTATTATTATTATTATTCAAGCAGAAAATTTGAGAATTACTTTAACTAATCAATTTGATTTCGATTAACCAATATTATAAACATGTTAATACACCACTGGATCATCGATACAGTGGTAATAGTTACTTATTAGCCATTAATCAATACTTGATGGTTCATGACTTCACATAGAAAAAAAATTAAATATTTAGGATTTAATTAGTTATTAATAATTAATCCTTTTCTTTTTTTCTTCGTGTTTGATGGTTCATGTAGTAGAAATGCCAGACTTCTAGGCTTTGTTTAGATATATGTCCATGAAAATATTTATATTATTTAGAATATAAAAAATATTTGAATTAAAGTTTGATGTTAAAAATGTTATTTAAGGGTTAGGAAAAGAATTATAAAGAAATAATTTTAAAAAAACAATAGGCACTACAATTTTGGATATAACTTTTTTTTTGTTTGATATTTTAAATAAATTTAAAATAACTATTGAATGTAATATTTTAATTACAAAACGATATTTTGTAAGAAGAGAATTTTGATAAAAATGGATGAGTCCTTGTAGAAAGACTTGGATGAGTCATTGTGCAAATAACTATTGATAAAGATATGTATAATATCGACAAAAGAATATAATTTCTCCAGTATTGAATGAGTCCTTATGGAAAAAATTGGATGTGAAAGAATTTGAAGAAAATACGTGCATACATACAGAGATACATGGTACATGGTGCCACTCTATAAGTAGTCTTCGAATCTTTGTTCATCATGCATCTACAGCTATATGGTCTAAAATCTCATTAAAACCATTTGAATCTTGTTTGAGTTTCTGTGTTGCAATGGAGAAGATATCTGCTTCTTCTCTTCTTCTTCTTATGTTAATGTTTGTTTTGGAGTTGGAGATTAATTTGTGTGTCGCCATAAATGCATCTTCTGGTTGTGTTGCTGCAGAGAGGAAAGCTCTCCTCAAGTTCAAAGCAAGTCTTGTCGATCCTACGAACAGATTGTCCTCGTGGAGGGACCTGAACTGTTGCACGTGGGAAGGTGTCACTTGCGACCAGATTACGGGGCATGTTATCGAACTTGATCTCAGGGGCAATGTTAGTTTCGACGATGACATGACAATGACTAAGGCTATTTTCGATGACAGGTTAGTGGGTAAAAGTCTTGATCCTTCTTTAAGGGAATTGAAGTATCTCAATTATTTGGACTTGAGTCGAAATAAGTTTCAAGGAAGTAGAATTCCTGAATTTTTAGGATCAATGACTGAGTTGCAGTATCTTAACCTCTCTGCGTGTTTTCTTGATGGTGTTGTCCCAGACCATCTTGGCAATCTGTCAAAGTTGCGTAGGCTTGATCTCAACTATAATGATGGCCTTATATCCAATGATATCAGATGGGTTTCCAACTTTTCATCGTTGGAATATCTTGATTTGAGTTGGGTTAACCTTTCCCAAACTAATGATTTAGTTAAGGTACTCAACGTGCTACCTTCTTTGTCTGTGCTGCGCTTGTCACGGAGTTCACTTAACAATCACTTATCCCATTCTTGTTTAAATTCTTCATTTCTTTCACATGTCTATCGCTTGGATCTTAGTTTGAACGGATTTCACGGAGAAGTTCCTTGCTTTCTCTCGAATATGACTTCTCTGAGGATTCTTGATCTTTCAAACAATGTATACAACACTTCACACTTGCAATTTTTAAAATTAAGAAACCTTGTTCATCTCAACCTTTATGAGAACCAATTTGAATATGAGTCAGATTGGATCTCCAAACTCTTGGGTGATAATTGCCGCTTGGAATCATTGTCTCTGTCTTATAATCACTTTCATGGGGAGATCTCATCAGTTTTCAACAATATTTCTGGATGTTGGAGTCAAAATTTGAAGAGCCTAGAATTGTCAGGAAACAACTTCAAAGGTGGTTTACCGAATGATTTGGACAAAGTCAAACGATTAACATCTCTTGATCTTTCTGGTTCAAATATAAGTGGTCAAATTCCTGAATCTCTTGGAAACTTGTCGGGTTTGGAAGAGTTGGATATCTCTTATAACAAGTTAGTGGGTCTCATTCCATCATCCTTTAGAAAGTTGAAAGCATTGAGATGGTTGCGTCTCTCTTCTAATCAATTAAGTGGAGAAATTCCAATATTTTTGGGGCAACAATCAAATTTGGAGATGCTGGGCATTTCAGACAACTTGTTCAATGGAACAATTTCTGAGGTTCACTTTGACAAGCTCTCGAAATTAAAAGCGCTTTTTGTATCCTCCAACTTGATCACTTTTAAGTTTGGACATGGCTGGGTGCCCTCTTTTCAATTGAGATATCTCGACATGGGATCATCCAACATTGGAGGTCAGTTTCCTGCATGGCTTCAATCCCAGAAGACACTAGTTTACCTTAATTTATTCAATTGCGGCATTTCAGGAACTCTACCGAGCGACATTGGTTACATGTTACCTCTTCTAGAATTTTTATTATTGGGCCAAAACTCTATTAAAGGCTCACTACCTGATTCATTCTGCAATATGAGAGCTTTGTCGATTATAGATCTCTCCATGAATCATTTATCCGGGAATATGTTGGAGTGTTGGCAAAGCTTTCAAGTGCTAACTTATTTGTCATTGTCATCGAATGAGCTTTCAGGCATCATTCCTCAATCCATTGGAGGTGCTTACTTATTGGAACGGCTTTTGTTGAACGACAACAAGCTTTCAGGACCGATTCCCTCCACTTTACAGAATTGTACTCTTTTAGAAGCTTTAGATGTTGGAGAAAATATGTTGTCTGGTAATATACCTGAATGGATCGGAAATAAGCTGCCGTTTTTTAAAATCCTTAGGCTGAGGGATAATCAATTTCATGGGGAGATTCCTCAAGCACTTTGTGAGGCTTTTCAACTTCAAATTTTAGATGTTGGAAACAATAAGCTTACCGGATACATCCCACATTGCTTCGGAAATATCTCTGGCATGATTGAAAAACATTCATTGTATCCAATTAAATTTATTCAAGAGAGATTACATCAAGTGTTGAAAGGAGTAGAGATGGAGTACTCTAAGAATCTATCAGAAGTTGTTAATTTGGATCTTTCATGCAACAATCTTATTGGAGAAATTCCTTCAGAGCTGACAGGCCTTCGCAACTTGCGTGGTCTCAATTTGTCACATAATTCCTTGAATGGAGAAATTCCAGCGAAGATTGGAGAATTGACGTCTTTGGAATCTCTTGATCTTTCGAACAACAATTTGCTTGGAAAAATCCCCTATAGTCTATCAAACCTATATTTTCTGAGCCATCTAAACTTGTCCAACAATAATCTGTCAGGACCGATTCCCACAGGAAATCAATTGCAAACTCTCGAAGACCCTTCAAGTTATGATGGCAATCCTCAACTTTGTGGGGCTCCCCTGCCAAAAAGATGTCCGGGTCAAAAACCACAGAATCCTTCAAATGCTAAGAATCATAATGAAGGAGATGGAGACTCAATGGATAGAATATGGTTTTGTGCATTTGTGGTAGGTGGATTTGGAACTGGATTTTGGGGTTTTGTTGGACTGTTGGTATTCAAAAGAAGCTTCAGGCAAGCTTACTTTGGTTTTACAGATGAGATTGGCAACAAGATTCTGCTTGCTGTGGCATTACTCTGTCGGAGATTCTCAGGTAAGTGATATATTATATACATATATATATATTGTTTTTAGTTAAGGCTGTTTTTAGTTGGTTTTGTGTTCGAATAAAAGCCACTTTTGATGTTTTAATTCCGCTTTGTTATTTGTGGCTTTTAGCTAGAAGTACTCGAAAAGATCAGTGGCTTGCTTGTAATAAAAGTTTTATGCGTGTCTTGAACTGTTGTTTTACGTATAAATCACTAGTGAAGTGTGCAAGGATTTTCATTGTAATAAGCAATCATTTTTCCGATCGATGGAGGGTCTGGATGCAATCCTTGAAATGACAATTTTGTAGTTTGATCCCTGTGCCTATTTTAAGATATGAATTATTATGTACTGAGCCACAGAACAATTTAGAGGTGCTGATTATTACTCTGTTGTGTATTCTTACGGATTAAATAGAATAATTAGTTGAGCGCATTTTGGTGCGATAAATAGTATTTACTTAGAGCTTACTATGGACGAATAGTATTATAAGACAATGAAAAAAATTATTAGCTAGTTAAATGTATAATTAAGGAGGGTACTGTGAGTGTTAACTCAACCATAAAAATGTATATTACAGTATAGGTCTGTTTCTTTTGACTCAAACCTTTAATTTTTTACTATTTGGACTTTACTTTTTCGAAAAAAAATACATTCTTTCTCTCACAAAATATTCCATCAAACATTATTTTAAATAGAATTTGAGTTTGAAATCCAAATCAAACCAATTCAAGTGAAACAAAACCTTCTATATCTATATATAAAGATGAGTTCTTAGCTTCATTTACAAGGTTAGAAGAGGATGATTGTAATCCTTGAAGGATTTGTTTACATCCATCTACACTTCAGTTTCTCTAACAAATTACAGTGCTGTACATTCACATTATTTGAAGAACTATCAAACTATTTTCGTCGCATTCTGCAAACATTATCCCCAGCGAAGTATCTCTTAAAAAAGATATTCCGAACCCATGTAAATAATGAACCTCTATTACTTATTCATGTATCAATCTTTCTTAAATAGAATTCTATTCGGTACTAACGATAGAGGTCTAACATACTTTATGTTTTTGTTTTTGTTTTTTTGCATACTCTTGTTGTGTGGATCTATGAATGAATGTTGATTGTGGTGGCTATCACTTCATGAATGGATGCTTTTAGTGTTTAATGGTTAGCTCAGTCATCACATATCTTGCACATGGAATTCTTTTAAGTTGTTTTCCATCAACTGACAAAATGAAAGACTTGACTGACAAAGCAAAAGCAAAGGCAAAGGCAAAGGTAGAGGTCAAAGCAAGTGTGTTTGCTCGTCTACTCACATCAAGAAGAAATTTGCTCTGACACATCATTTTCATATTTCATTTTGTGCATAATTAAATGAGAGAATTTTTGTTTGGGTGATTTGATTTGTTTTCTACTAATCATAAACTTTTTTTTCCTAAAAATATCAAATAAAGTACTTATTTTTTTTATATTATATATGACTTTCCATGGAGGAACACGACATGACTCTAGAAGCATTTCAATCATACCTTGACAATCTTAAGCAAAGGTGCATTGTGCTGCCTGAGCAGGGCGACTATTTTTCCGTGCATTTCGTTCATCAGTCGTCTTCAAGTTCGAAGTTGATCGGGGGCTCAATCAGATGGTAGTCGTCGCAAAGAGAGCCTTCGAAGTTGATTCTTGCATGGACCTACAAATTTAGGGCGCTTTATCCATGGAGGAGGTTCGCCGTGGACTGTCATTGGGTCATCTATGTTCAATATGCGACGAGAGATTACACCAAATTAATTGAAAATGAGTCGGGATAAAATTAATTAGTTATATTTGCGTAATACTAATGGAGAAGTTCGAGCACTGGTTGAACTGAGCGCTGCTTCAACTTGGTGAATATTCGCAGGAGGTAAAGTCCGTTCGGGGCATCCAGCAGGAAGGAGACGACCGAGAGAGATACTGAGGAACCATTGGCTGTTGGATAAACTCCAAGTCAAGGTGGAGATTGTTGAAACTTGACTTATTTAGCTGTCTACCCGACCCGGAACCAAAGCAAAAAGACTATTTCAATTGATAGGGTTCCTTTTGGGCTTTGGGTGTTTTGAGGGTGCTTATAAATAGATAGCTATGGTTTATGACTATGATTATAACTCTCTGAATCGGTATAATAAAATCTCTTCGGTTCCTCCCTGTAAATGTTGACACACTGTAAATATTTGTGTTCTTTATTTGCTTTCTTTCTCGTTTTTTCATAAAAATATGGATGAATTGTTGTGGAAGTAAATATTGACAAAGATATGTACAATATGGACATAATAATTTTCTGCAGTATTTGAATGAGTCCTCGTGGGAAAAATTGGATGTGAAAGAACTTAAAAGAAACTATGTGCATACAACAAACATACATACGTACAGGATACATGGTGCCATTCTATAAGTACTCTTTGAATCTTGGTTCACCACAGCTATATATATGATCTAAAATCTCATTAAAACCATTTGAATCTTGTTTGAGTTTCATGGTTGCAATGGAGAAGATATCTGCTTCTTCTCTTCTTCTTTTTATGTTAATGTTTGTTTTGGAGTTGGAGATTAATTTATGTTTGGCCATAAATGCATCTTCTGGTTGTGTTGCTGCAGAGAGGAAAGCTCTCCTCAAGTTCAAAGCAAGCCTTGCTGATCCTACAAATAGATTGTCCTCGTGGAGGGAGCTGAATTGTTGCACGTGGGAAGGTGTTAGTTGCGACCAGATTACCGGGCATGTTATCGAACTTGATCTCAGGGGCAATGCTAGTTTGGACTATTACACGGGTAATATTATTTTGGATAAGAGTTTAGAGGGTAAAAGTCTTGATCCTTCTTTAATGGAATTAAAGTATCTCAATTATTTGGACTTGAGTCAGAATAAGTTTCAAGGAAGTAGAATTCCTGAATTTTTAGGATCAATGACTGAGTTGCAGTATCTTAACCTCTCTGGGTGTTCTCTTGATGGTGTTGTCCCAGACCATCTTGGCAATCTGTCAAAGTTGCGTAGGCTTGATCTCAACTATAATGATGGCCTTATATCCAATGATATCAGATGGGTTTCCAACTTTTCATCGTTGGAATATCTTGATTTGAGTTTGGTTAACCTTTCCCAAACTAATGATTTAGTTAAGGTACTCAACGTGCTACCTTCTTTATCAGTGCTGCGTTTCTCACATAGTTCACTTAGCAACAATCACTTATCCCATTCTTGTTTAAATTCTTCATTTCTTTCACAAGTCTATAGCTTGGATCTTAGTTGGAACTCATTTGAAGGAGAAGTCCCTTGCTTTCTCTCCAATATGACTTCTCTGAGGATTCTTGATCTTTCGTACAATGGATACAACACTTCACACTTGCAATTTTTAAAAGTAAGAAACCTTGTTCATCTCAACCTTGGTTGGAACCAATTTGAATATGAGTCAGATTGGATCTCCCAACTCTTAGGTGATAATTGCCGCTTGGAATCATTGTCTCTGTCTTATAATCACTTTCATGGGGAGATCTCATCAGTTTTCAACAATATTTCTGGATGTTGGAGTCAAAATTTGAAGAGCCTAGAATTGTCAGGAAACAACTTCAAAGGTGGTTTACCGAATGATTTGGACAAAGTCAAACGATTAACATCTCTTGATCTTTCTGGTTCAAATATAAGTGGTCAAATTCCTGAATCTCTTGGAAACTTGTCGGGTTTGGAAGTGTTGGATATCTCTTATAACAAGTTAGTGGGTCTCATTCCATCATCCTTTAGAAAGTTGAAAGCATTGAGATGGTTGCGTCTCTCTTCTAATCAATTAAGTGGAGAAATTCCAATATTTTTGGGGTAACTATCAAATTTGGAGAAGTTGGGCATTTCAGACAACTTGTTCAATGGAATAATTTCTGAAATCCACTTTGACAAGCTCTCAAAATTAAAAAGACTTCTTGTATCCTCCAACTCGATCAATTTTAAGTTTGAACATGGCTGGATGCCCTCTTTTCAATTGACATATCTCGACATGGGATCATCCAACATTGGAGGTCAGTTTCCTGCATGGCTACAATCCCAGAAGGCACTAATTGCCCTTAATTTATCCAATTGCGGCATTTCAGGAACTCTACCGAGCGACATTGGTTACATGTTACCTCTTCTGAAATATTTATTAATGAGCCGAAACTCCATTAATGGCTCACTACCAGATTCATTCTGCAATATGAAAGATTTGTCGGTTATAGATATCTCCAGCAATAACTTATCTGGTAGTATGTTGGAATGTTGGCAAAACTTTCAAGGCTTAGAGTTTTTGTCATTGTCATCCAATGAGCTTTCAGGCATCATTCCTAAATCCATTGGAGGTGCTGGCGGATTGCAATGGCTTTTGTTGAACAACAACAAGCTTTCAGGACCGATTCCCTCCACTTTACAAAACTGTACTTATTTAGAAGCTTTAGACGTTGGAGAAAATATGTTGTCCAGTAAAATACCTGCATGGATCGGAAATAAGCAACTTTTATTGTTTATTCTTAAGTTGAGGAATAATCAATTTCATGGGGAAATTCCTCAGGCACTCTGTGAAGCTTCTCAACTTCAAATGCTAGACCTCGGGAATAACAAGTTGAGCGGATACATCCGGCACTGCTTTGGAAATCTCTCAGGCATGATTGAAATTAAGTCTCCAAGTCTGACCTCGTATTTTCATAGCTTACATCGAGTGTTCAAAGGATCAGTGATGGAGTACTCTAGGAATATAAGATATCTTATTAATTTGGATCTTTCATGCAATAATCTTACAGGGAAAATTCCTTTAGAGATGATGGACCTTCGCAACTTGCATGGCCTCAATTTGTCACATAATTCATTGGATGGAGAAATCCCAGCAAAGATTGGAGATTTGACGGCTTCGGAATCTCTTGATCTTTCGAGCAACAATTTGTTTGGAAGAATCCCAAATAGTCTATCAAATCTCTATTTTCTGAGCTACTTGAACGTATCCAACAATAATTTATCCGGACAGATTCCCACAGGAAATCAACTTCAAATTCTCGGAGACCATGCAAGTTATGATGGCAATCCTCAACTCTGTGGAGCTCCTCTGCAAAAGAGATGTCCCAGAAACAATTCTCCGAATGCTCCAAATGCCAAAAATCATGCTGAAGGAGATGCAGACTCAATGGATAAAATATGGTTTTGGGCATTTGTGGTGGGAGGATTCGGCACTGGATTTTGGGGTTTCGTTGGATTGTTGGTATTCAAAAGGAGCTTCATACAAGCTTACTTTGGCTTTACAGATGAGATGGGGAACAAGATTCAGCTTGCCACGGCATTACTCCGTCGGAGAATTTAGAAATGTGAATGTCGGAAGGCCACATACTCGGGCGAGCCAGGAAGCATCGGCGAGGTAACTGACGGATGCTTTCGAGGTATTCCTCCCGAAAATGACTTCTTTCAGCAGCTCTGTCGCCAAGCAATACCTTTGTAGAATAAAATGTGGTTGCCATAAGAAAATTTGATGTACAACAGTTTCGGTTAATTGGGTGAAATAAAAGAATACTCCTCAGTCTACCGTCAATCTATCCATTTTAATTTCGTCATTTTGATTCGCTCTCAATCAATGAATCATCCATGTCTGATTGAGGAATAGCAGAATGTCCTTTCCCGACTGCCACAAGAGCTGCCTCATGGAGAAGGAGAAGTTGCGCCAGCTTTGCACCCCTGACTGTCTTGATTCGTAATTAATATTCTTTCATGATAACAAAAATAACAGAAGAAATTAAAATGGCTCTTGCAAGCTTTTAGGGAATTTCAAAACTGTTCCTACCCAGGACTGCTAGAAATTACAACGTAGTAAGACCCCGTTTAAAGCAGAAACACACTCCAGCTTAATTTCATATGCACATGAAGATTGAAATACTGTTGGTTATTTTGTTGTTATTGAATTTATTTGAAAATAAGAAATTCGTATCGAGCTATTCTCGGGAAGGATCCCGTGGGGTGCACGCTTGAGAGTAGGTATACGATATTGAACGAAGTGTTTAATAATTACATGAATTTGTAATTGGCAACTTTTTGGATTTAAATTTGAAAGGTGCATCTTTTATTTTTGAATAGATACTTCAATGTTTATTAAATAAAACTTTATCTTGTCAAATTCTGACAGAACAAAAATTATGCAGATTCTTGTCTGCAGAATTAATATGCCATAGCAAATAAGCTCCTAATATTCTACTTGTTCGATTTTTCGCCTAAAATTCGAGTGTTGCGTGTATTTCCAAGATCATATATACGGTGCGATTTTTTATTTTCATTCAATCCAGATTATTTTTCAACAAATACTCACGTACACAAATGTATCAGTTAGACTACAATTTACACTTTATATATATAGAATGAATATTTAGTGTTTGGACATATGAAAATAAAAAATAATTATATTTTCGTATGAATTTAGTAAGTATGTTATTGTAAAAAAATAGTGAAAATAAAGTGTGCAAATACAATTAAACAAATCATATATTTTTAGCATTTTTTTATGTGGTCTTATTAGTCATTATAACTTCTTTTTTTTCATAATATTTATTTCTGTAAATTTTATAATAACATTGAAAACAATAAAAATAATGTTATTGTCTTTGAAAAATCTCAACTATAATTGAAGAAACAAGAAAAGAAAACATTTTAAAAAATAATAGGATTGTCATTATTAGGGTATATTCCTTTTTCTTAAACAATGATAACAACAACAACAACGGGGCCGTGGAAATTTCGAATGTGTCGTATCCACAAGGCAATGCATGCGTTTACTCTAAGTCAAAAAAGAAATTTTCATTGACCCATCATTTTCATATCATGTACAAATGAAAATTGTCTTTACCTTGTGGAAATATCATGCATATGCCTATTTCATTTCAAGTAATTTAATGTCTTATGTAAATAATCTTTATTTGAATTTCATATCAAATGTTAATTGACAGTTAAGTGATTTTGTATAGTTCAATGGTATTATTATTATTATTCAAGCAGAAAATTTGAGAATTACTTTAACTAATCAATTTGATTTCGATTAACCAATATTACAAACATGTTTATACACCATTGGATCATCGATCCAGTGGTAATAGTTACTTATTAGCCATTAATCAATACTTGATGGTTCATGACTTCACATAGTAAAAAAGTTAAATATTTAGGATTTAATTAGTTATTAATAATTAATCCTTTTCTTTTTTTCTTCGTGTTTGATGGTTCATGTAGTAGAAATGCCAGACTTTGAGGCTTTGTTTAGATATATGTCCATGAAAATATTTATATTATTTAGAATATAAAAAAAATATTTGAATTACAAGTTAGATGTTAAAAATGTTATTTAAGGGTTAGGAAAAGAATTATAAAGAAATAATTTTAAAAAAACAATAGGCACTACAATTTTGGATATAACTTTTTTTTTGTTTGATATTTTAAATAAATTTAAAATAACTATTGAATGTAATATTTTAATTACAAAACGATATTTTGTAAGAAGAGAATTTTGATAAAAATGGATGAGTCCTTGTGGAAAGACTTGGATGAGTCATTGTGCAAATAACTATTGATAAAGATATGTATAATATCGACAAAAGAATATAATTTCTCCAGTATTGAATGAGTCCTTATGGAAAAAATTGGATGTGAAAGAATTTGAAGAAAATACGTGCATACATACAGAGATACATGGTACATGGTGCCACTCTATAAGTAGTCTTTGAATCTTTGTTCATCATGCATCTACAGCTATATGGTCTAAAATCTCATTAAAACCATTTGAATCTTGTTTGAGTTTCTGTGTTGCAATGGAGAAGATATCTGCTTCACGTCTTCTTCTTCTTCTTATGTTAATGTTTGTTTTGGAGTTGGAGATTAATTTGTGTGTCGCCATAAATGCATCTTCTGGTTGTGTTGCTGCAGAGAGGAAAGCTCTCCTCAAGTTCAAAGCAAGTCTTGTCGATCCTACGAACAGATTGTCCTCGTGGAGGGACCTGAACTGTTGCACGTGGGAAGGTGTCACTTGCGACCAGATTACGGGGCATGTTATCGAACTTGATCTCAGGGGCAATGTTAGTTTCGACGATGACATGACTAAGGCTATTTTCGATGACAGGTTAGTGGGTAAAAGTCTTGATCCTTCTTTAAGGGAATTGAAGTATCTCAATTATTTGGACTTGAGTCGGAATAAGTTTCAAGGAAGTAGAATTCCTGAATTTTTAGGATCAATGACTGAGCTGCAGTATCTTAACCTCTCTGGGTGTTTTCTTGATGGTGTTGTCCCAGACCATCTTGGCAATCTGTCAAAGTTGCGTAGGCTTGATCTCAACTATAATGATGGCCTTATATCCAATGATATCAGATGGGTTTCCAACTTTTCATCGTTGGAATATCTTGATTTGAGTTGGGTTAACCTTTCCCAAACTAATGATTTAGTTAAGGTACTCAACGTGCTACCTTCTTTATCAGTGCTGCGTTTCTCACATAGTTCACTTAGCAACAATCACTTATCCCATTCTTGTTTAAATTCTTCATTTCTTTCACAAGTCTATAGCTTGGATCTTAGTTGGAACTCATTTGAAGGAGAAGTCCCTTGCTTTCTCTCGAATATGACTTCTCTGAGGATTCTTGATCTTTCAAACAATGTATACAACACTTCACACTTGCAATTTTTAAAATTAAGAAACCTTGTTCAGCTCAACCTTGGTGGGAACCAATTTGAATATGAGTCAGATTGGATCTCCCAACTCTTAGGTGATATTTGCCGCTTGGAATCATTGTCTCTGTCTTATAATAACTTTCATGGGGAGATCTCAGCAGTTTTCAACAATATTTCTGGATGTTGGAGTCAAAATTTGAAGAGCCTAGAATTGTCAGAAAACAACTTCAAAGGTGGTTTACCGAATGATTTGGACAAAGTCAAACGATTAACATCTCTTGATCTTTCTTTTTCCAATATAAGTGGTCAAATTCCTGAATCGCTTGGAAACTTGTCGGGTTTGGAAAAGTTGATTATTCCTGGTAACAAGTTAGTGGGTCCCATTCCATCATCCTTTCGAAAGTTGAAAGCATTGAGATGGTTGCTTCTCTTTTCTAATCAATTAAGTGGTCAAATTCCTGAATCTCTTGGAAACTTGTCGGGTTTGGAAGAGTTGGATATCTCTTATAACAAGTTAGTGGGTCTCATTCCATCATCCTTTAGAAAGTTGAAAGCATTGAGATTGTTGAGTCTCTCTTTTAATCAATTAAGTGGTGAAATTCCAATATTTTTGGGGCAACTATCAAATTTGGAGAAGTTGGGCATTTTAGACAACTTGTTCAATGGAACAATTTCTGAGGTTCACTTTGACAAGCTCTCGAAATTAAAACTGCTTTCTGTATCCTCCAACTTGATCACTTTTAAGTTTGGACATGGCTGGGTGCCCTCTTTTCAATTAAATTATCTTCTCATGGGATCTTCCAATATTGGAGGTCAGTTTCCATCATGGCTTCAATCCCAGAAGACACTAGTTTACCTTAATTTATCCAATTGCGGCATTTCAGGAACTCTACCGAGCGACATTGGTTACATGTTACCTCTTCTAGAAAATTTATTAATGAGCCGAAACTCTATTAATGGCTCACTGCCTGATTCATTGTGCAATATGAGATCTTTGCAGGTTATAGATCTCTCCAATAATAATTTATCTGGTAATATGTCGGAATGTTGGCAAAACTTTCAAGGCTTAATGTTTTTGTCATTGTCATCCAATGAGCTTTCAGGCACCATTCCTAAATCCATTGGAGGTGCTGGCGGATTGCAATGGCTTTTGTTGAACAACAACATGCTTTCAGGACCAATTCCCTCCACTTTACAAAACTGTACTTATTTAGAAGCTTTAGACGTTGGAGAAAATATGTTGTCCGGTAAAATACCTGCATGGATCGGAAATAAGCAACTTTCATTGTTTATTCTTAAGTTGAGGAATAATCAATTTCATGGGGAAATTTCTCGGGCACTCTGTGAAGCTTCTCAACTTCAAGTGCTAGACCTCGGGAATAACAAGTTGAGCGGATACATCCCGCACTGCTTTGGAAATCTCTCAGGCATGATTGAAATTAATTCTCCACTTCCAACCTTGTATTTTCATAGCTTATATCAAGTGTTCAAAGGATCAGTGATGGAGTACACTACGAATATAAGATATCTTGTTAATTTGGATCTTTCATGCAACAATCTTATTGGAGAAATTCCTTCAGAGCTGACAGGCCTTCGCAACTTGTATGGCCTCAATTTGTCACATAATTCATTGGATGGAGAAATTCCAGCAAAGATTGGAGATATGACGGCTTTGGAATCTCTTGATCTTTCGAGCAACAATTTGTTTGGAAGAATCCCAAATAGTCTATCAAATCTCTATTTTCTGAGCCACTTGAACGTATCCAACAATAATTTATCCGGACAGATTCCCACAGGAAAGCAACTGCAAACTCTCGGAGACCATGCAAGTTATGATGGCAATCCTCAACTCTGTGGAGCTCCTCTGCAAAAGAGATGTCCGGGAGACAATTCGCCGAATGCTTCAAATGTCAAAAATCATGTTGAACAAGATGGAGACTCAATGGATAAAATATGGTTCTGTGCATTTGTGGTGGGAGGATTCGGCATTGGATTTTGGGGTTTCGTTGGATTGTTGGTATTCAAAAGGAGCTTCAGACAAGCTTACTTTGGCTTCACAGATGAGTTGGGGAACAAGATTCTGCTTGCCACGGCATTGCTCCGTCGGAGAATTTCAGGTAAGTGATATATAATATATATATAATGTTTTTAATTTTCGTAGTTTTCAGTTAGTGTTTTCCTTGAATGAAAGTCGTCGTTGATGTTTTAATTCTGCTTTCAGGCGTGGCTTTTAGTTACAAGTACTCGAGACAAACATTGGCTTGTTTGTAATAGATGAAAGTTGTATATTTGTCTTGAACTGAAGTTTTATGTACAATCAATCACTAGTGAAGTATGCAAGTATTTTCACTGCAACAAGCATTCCTTTTTACCCTACGAAAATTGTGAAGAAGAGAAGCCGAGAGACACTTGAAAATGCGGTCAATGATAAAAACTTTCTCAGTTTGGCGGCGGAAACGGAAGTGGCAATGAGCTTCCAAAGGATCGAACATCTTGGCAAGAGTGATGCAGTTCGATCCATTTACTGAGCGACAGAGCAATTTGTTGTTACGTCTAAATGATTATTTATGGTTGGGGCTATCTCTATGTTGAGGAGATTTCGTGATTGAATCTTAGGATTCTTTAGATTTGTGTTTTTGTATAATTCTTGATGGATTAATAGTCTTTATTTAAATCTACGTTTAGCAAGTCAGTTTGATTGTTTTTATTAACATTGTACTTTGAGATAACTCTGTCATATTTTATACCTTATATTTCTTTATTTAATTATTTGTTTATGTCTAATTTTGATATTATTTATATTAATTTATTCTAAAATAATTGTATTCATGAATTCATGTTGTTTGTATAATATTAAATTATTAGTTTTTAAGTGTAATTTATAATTATTTTGGTGTATAAATTAAATTAATTGATGTGTTTCTTGAATTATATTTTTTTGGCATTATTTATATGTATTTAATTTTAACTAAATTAATTTTATTTAATAAGTATTATTTATTTAAATAAATATTTATAAAATGTTCATTTATATAGGTGAAATAATGCATATGAAAGTCCAAAATTGGCCTTAAAAACTGAAAAAAGGGCTTCAGAACCGAAAAAAAGTGAAAGTCAACAAAAGTCAACAATCAACGTCAGAAAGTCAACGCGCGAAAGTCAAAGTCAACCAAGCGCGGAATACAAGCTACGGCCACGCGGAAGGCAACAGTTGGCGCGGAAGACAAGCGATGGCTGACGCGGAAGGCAAGCGAGCGCGGAAAGCGAGCGGCGGCTGTATTTATGAGCGCGGAAGGCAAGCGACGGCTGGCGCGGAAGACAAGCGACGGCTGATGCGGAAGGCAAGCGAGCGCGGAAAGCGAACGGCAGCTGTATTTATGAGCGCGGAAGACAAGCGACGGCTGCGCGGACTCCATGAGCGGCAGCTGCATTAATTCTCGCTGCAATAATTGTCTGTATTTACTGCTCTGCACCCCCAACTCCTCCTCCCTTTATTCCAGCCCTGCATTTATTTCTGCGCTCTCACGGCTCCTATATTAAATTCCTGCATTACTTTTTAGCAAATTTTTAGCTATTTTTTGTAATTTTTATTCTAGAACTTTTTAGAAAATAAGTAGTTATTAGTAGTTATATTAGTAGGTATTTTTTGAGTTAGTTATTTATAGTTATTTTTAGAAGTAAGTAGTAGTTATTTTTAGAAGTATTATTTATTGGCGTCGTAACCGCCAAGCTTCTAGAAACTTTTTCCCCTATAAATATCCCCTCTAATTGTACCATATATATATATATATATACACACCATGTATTCACAATAATATACATTCCATACACTCCATTTTCTCCATTTTTTCTTCCATATATTTATATAGTTTAATAATACAAGATCTTCGATTTTGTGTCTCGAGCAAACTGATTTTCTCCCTTTTTTTTTTTTTCTTTTAATTCCTGCATATTAATTTAGCTAGTAAAATCCTATCATATTTCTCCGCCTCACTTTCACCCAAAATTTCCATGTTCTATTTGAATTGTTCAAGTTGGATTTCGACAAGGTTGCGGAAGGGCGGTAGAAGAATCGACTATTTCAGCCCTGTTTCGTGCCAAAAGCAGATTCCGGGTAGTTCAACGTAGCTAAGTACGCGGGAGCCTTGTTGACCTGCTTAGTTGTTGTTTTGAATTCGATTCCGATTAAAGAGAGGTATCAGAGGGGTTGAGAACAGTTGGAAGAATATTCTTGGGGCATAGGCGGTGGTCTATTGGGTCACAGAAATATCTAGTAAAGTTTTTTGGTTATAATGTTCTTCGCCGGGTTTCGCTGAAGCCTCGTTGTAAATCCCCTAAGGTCAAGTACCAACCGAGTCGAGAATCGGCTTAAACGAGCAAATGCGATCACACTCATTTCTCCGTGCCGCCCCGCAATTATACATATATTTTTCGCTATCACGCCATCGTCATCCCGCTCATTTCATCCATGGAAATCTAGCCATATCAAGGAACGCAAAAGTCAGACACAAATGCCTCGCTTCACTCTTTTCGAGATACGTATATTTTATAGCTTTTTAGTTAGATTTAATTTTTGCAATTTATGTTTTCAGCTTCTTCGATTGCATTAACTCATTGCACTTTTTCTAATTAAATATAGGATATTCGCATATTCCCTGAGTTCGACCCGTACACTCACATGTTAAAGAGATTTTTTTATTTTTGACGAAGAATTTTGGAGTTACTACACGAACAAGCACGACACTATTTTCATTTTATACATATATTTTTTTTTTGTATCTTAAAAGATATTTTAAAAAAATCTCCAAAAATATTGGATCAGCTCTAAAGGTCCATTTTTTTTTAGTACAATATAATTTTTTGCATAAATATTATAAGACATTAATAAAGTATTCTTGTCATTTTTCTTTAATTTCTACTAAGTTTTTATATAATAATTAATATTCAAAGATCTTTAAAAAAAAATAAAAACGGGACCCTTGGATATTGAGACAGTAAGATAAGAATAAGTTCTAACATACTTTATTTTATTTATTTATTTTATTAATTTTTGCATACTCTTGTTGTGTGGGTCTATGAATGAATGGTTTGATTGTGGTGGGTATCAATTAATGAATGAATGCTTGTGGTGTTTAATGGTTCGCTCAGTCATCACTTTATATTGCGCATGGAATTCTTTTGTGTTGTTTTCCATTAACTGACAAAACGAAAGACTTGACTCACAAAGCAAAAGCAAGTGTTTTTGCTAATCGTCTACTCACATCAAGAACAAATTTGCACTGACACATCATTTTCATATTTCATTTTGTGCATAATTAAAAGAGAGAATTTTGGTTTGGGCAATTTGATTTGATGTTTACTATTCTTAAATTGTTTTCCTCTACAAATATCAAATCAACTATTTATTTTTTTTATTTTTCTAATATTATATTTAAAATCAATTTTATCTTCATAATATTAAATCAATTTATATTTATATTTCATCGAACAATTATCCAAAATCCAAGGATGCGTTTCTTTTAGTACAAATTTTACTATTTGAATTTTAAGTCTCAAAACCAAAGAAACAGACCATAGACGCTCATGAATAAATATATGCACTTACAAATTACATCACTTACTAAAAGCAAATTGTATCTTGTTTCAGTTTAGTGTCTTTATGGAGAAGATATCTGCTTCACGTCTTCTTCTTCTTCTTCTTATGTTAATGTTTGTTTTGGAGTTGGAGATTAATTTGTGTGTCGCCATAAATGCATCTTCTGGTTGTGTTGCTGCAGAGAGGAAAGCTCTCCTCAAGTTCAAAGCAAGTCTTGTCGATCCTACGAACAGATTGTCCTCGTGGAGGGACCTGAACTGTTGCACGTGGGAAGGTGTCACTTGCGACCAGATTACGGGGCATGTTATCGAACTTGATCTCAGGGGCAATGTTAGTTTCGACGATGACATGACTAAGGCTATTTTCGATGACAGGTTAGTGGGTAAAAGTCTTGATCCTTCTTTAAGGGAATTGAAGTATCTCAATTATTTGGACATGAGTCGGAATAAGTTTCAAGGAAGTAGAATTCCTGAATTTTTAGGATCAATGACTGAGTTGCAGTATCTTAACCTCTCTAGCTGTTTTCTTGATGGTGTTGTCCCGGACCATCTCGGAAATCTCTCAAACATGCGCAGCCTAGATCTCCATAATAATAATGACCTTGTATCCCATGATATCGGATGGGTTTCCAACTTTTCATCGTTGGAATATCTTGATTTGAGTTGGGTTAACCTTTCCCAAACTAATGATTTAGTTAAGGTACTCAACGTGCTACCTTCTTTATCAGTGCTGCGTTTGTCAGACAGTGCACTTAACAACAATCACTTATCCCATGCTTGCATAAATTCTTCATTTCTTTCACATGTCTATCGCTTGGATCTTAGTGAGAACTCATTTGACGGAGAAGTTCCTTGCTTTCTCTCCAATATGACTTCTCTGGGGTTTCTTGATCTTTCATACAATCAATACAACACTTCACACTTGCAATTTTTAAAATTAAGAAACCTTGTTCATCTCAACCTTGGTGGGAACCAATTTGAATATGAGTCAGATTGGATCTCCCAACTCTTAGGTGATAATTGCCGCTTGGAATCATTGTCTCTGCATTATAATAACTTTCATGGGGAGATTTCAGCGGTTTTCAACAATATTTCTGGATGTTGGAGTCAAAATTTGAAGAGCCTAGAATTGTCAAGAAACAACTTCAAAGGTGGTTTACCGAATGATTTGGACAAGGTCAAACGATTAACATCTCTTGATCTTTCTGGTTCAAATATAAGTGGTCAAATTCCTGAATCTCTTGGAAACTTGTCGGGTTTGGAAGTGTTGGATATCTCTTATAACAAGATAGTGGGTCTCATTCCATCATCCTTTAGAAAGTTGAAAGCATTGAGATGGTTGCGTCTCTCTTCTAATCAATTAAGTGGAGAAATTCCAATATTTTTGGGGCAACTATCAAATTTGGAGAAGTTGGGCATTTCAGACAACTTGTTCAATGGAATAATTTCTGAAATCCACTTTGACAAGCTCTCAAAATTAAAAAGACTTCTTGTATCCTCCAACTCGATCAATTTTAAGTTTGAACATGGCTGGATGCCCTCTTTTCAATTGACATATCTCGACATGGGATCATCCAACATTGGAGGTCAGTTTCCTGCATGGCTTCAATCCCAGAAGACACTAGTTTACCTTGATTTATCCAATTGCGGCATTTCAGGAACTCTACCGAGCGACATTGGTTACATGTTACCTCTTCTAGAAAATTTATTAATGAGCCGAAACTCTATTAATGGCTCACTGCCTGATTCATTGTGCAATATGAGATCTTTGCAGGTTATAGATCTCTCCAATAATAATTTATCTGGTAATATGTCGGAATGTTGGCAAAACTTTCAAAGCTTAATGTTTTTGTCATTGTCATCCAATGAGCTTTCAGGCACCATTCCTAAATCCATTGGAGGTGCTGGCGGATTGCATTGGCTTTTGTTGAACAACAACATGCTCTCAGGACCAATTCCCTCCACTTTACAATACTGTACTTATTTAGAAGCTTTAGACGTTGGAGAAAATATGTTGTCCGGTAAAATACCTGCATGGATCGGAAATAAGCAACTTTTATTGTTTATTCTTAAGTTGAGGAATAATCAATTTCATGGGGAAATTCCTCGGGCACTCTGTGAAGCTTCTCGACTTCAAATGCTAGACCTCGGGAATAACAAGTTGAGCGGATACATCCCGCACTGCTTTGGAAATCTCTCAGGCATGATTGAAATTAAGACTCCAGGTCTAACCTCGTATTTTCATAGCTTACATCAAGTGTTCAAAGGAGTAGTGATGGAGTATTCTATGAATATAAGATATCTTGTTAATTTGGATCTTTCATGCAATAATCTTTCCGGGAAAATTCCTTTAGAGATGATGGACCTTCGCAACTTGCATGGCCTCAATTTGTCACATAATTCATTGGATGGAGAAATTCCAGCAAAGATTGGAGATTTGACGGCTTTGGAGTCTCTTGATCTTTCGAGCAACAATTTGTTTGGAAGAATCCCAAATAGTCTATCAAATCTCTATTTTCTGAGCTACTTGAACGTATCCAACAATAATTTATCCGGGCAGATTCCCACAGGAAAGCAACTGGAAACTCTCAGAGACCATGCAAGTTATGATGGCAATCCTCAACTCTGTGGAGCTCCTCTGCCAAAGACATGTCATGGAGACAATTCTCCGAATGCTTCAAATGCTAAAAATCATGCTGAAGGAGATGTAGACTCAATTGATAAAATATGGTTTTGGGCATTTGTGGTGGGAGGATTTGCCACTGGATTTTGGGGCTTCATTGGATTGTTGGTATTCAAAAGGAGATTCAGACAGGCTTACTTTGGCTTGACAGATGAGATGGGCAACAAGATTCTGCTTGCCACGGCATTACTCCGTCGGAGAATTTCAGGTAAGTGATATATAATATACATATATAATAATGTTTTTAACTACTCTGGATTCAACAATGGAGGTTTCAACAAGGCGCCGGGATTGAACGGCGGTTTTAACAAGGGGATTTATTCGAATCCTAATCTGAATTTCGACGACTACATCAAAGGTAAAGGTTTGGCAAACGTGGCTGTGAATAGTGGAAAAATAAACAAAGGCTTTAAGAACGAAGAGGTTGGGAAGAAGAAGAACAGAGGGAATAAGGAGAGCACTAAGGATAACAACAGCAGCAATGGCGATAAGACCGGCGTGGACAAGCGGTTCAAAACTCTGCCGCCGGCGGAAGCTCTGCCGAGAAACGAGACCATCGGAGGGTACATCTTTGTCTGCAATAATGATACCATGGCTGAGAATCTCAAGAGACAACTCTTCGGTATGTAAATTCATCATCTTCAATTTTCATACTCATATATATATACACACACATATATATCTCTGACCTAATCTGGTGTTCTTCAGGTTTGCCTTCTCGTTACAGAGACTCTGTTAGGGCAATAACTCCAGGATTACCATTGTTTCTCTATAACTACTCAACTCATCAGCTTCATGGAGTCTTTGAGGTTTGTCTTATATATATATATATATGTATAGCTTTGAATTTTTTATATATTTAAATTTATGCTATTTTTCAAAAGAATTATTGACATTTACTGAGGAACAAACATAGTTGAACAAATTTGAACACATAATAATAGAATAAACCAGAATATTTTGGTGTTATGTGTTTAAAAAATGTTTTAGCAATAATAATGTTTGTTTAACAATTGTTTTGTAGATACTTATAGATCATTTGAGTCACCATATTTAACAAGCTATTGATTTCAACTTAATAGTAATTGTAAGTTTTTATTCAAAGAAATCAAATGAAAAGTTTCAAGTCTTGTAGTAACATATTTAATCAAGAGGTTAAACTACAGAAATTTGGATACATAGAATTATAGATCATCCCAACTTCGGATTGGGACAATCTTGGATGGAATCAAAGGTTGTAGTAACTAATGTATACCGGTTCTTCTTTCAGGCTTCTAGCTTTGGCGGCGCAAACATCGATCCGACAGCTTGGGAGGACAAAAAGAATCCCGGGGAATCGCGATTCCCGGCTCAAGTTCGTGTCATGACGAGGAAGTTATGCGAGCCATTGGAAGAGGACTCTTTCAGGCCGATCCTCCATCACTACGATGGCCCCAAATTCCGCCTCGAATTGAACATCCCCGAGGTGAATTTATAACCTTAAAATGGTTTTAGTACTAACATATGTTCTTGTCATTATTGGTGTGGCTTGATGTAATGAAACTACGATGTTTGATCATGGTAGGCGCTCTCCCTCTTGGACATTTTCGAAGAGAACAATCCGGACAACCAGCACATTACAATCAACCCTAACGAATTATAAAGATAGGATTGGTGTTATAATAAGCGACTGCAGATTTTCTTCGACACATATGTTTGTTTGCAGAAGGGCGCGACTATATATGTAAGGCTGAGGTATTTTTTTGGAGGTGGAGTTATGGAACACCGGACTTACTTACCTCGCCAGTTGTCTGTTTATTGCTGGGATAGTACCGACGATCACCGTATACAAGTTATGTCTGAATATCGAATATATATGTATGTGTATATATATGTGTATGTATAACCAGTTAAATCAGCCTTGTGTTGTGTGTTTTATTGTTTAGTATGATAATGAATATTGGTTCTTTGAAGAATCCTCTCCTATTTCCTCTTGGGATTCTGAGGGTAGGATGTCAACGGGCGGGTTCGACGGGTTCGACAGGAGTTCTTCAAGTCCTGGGATCAGGAGTTCTTCAAGTCCCCGGATCCGCTGTGTTAGAAAATATTAGCCCTATGATCTGATTCGTCCCACGAGCCTCGGAAAATCTTTTTTCTTTTTTTTTTTTAATTATATATAAAATTTATTTTATTAAGTTAATATTGAAAAAGTAGGATTCAAGGACAAAAGAAAATAGTTTAAAAAGCAGGAATAATCAAATATTGATGGTGGTCTATCGATCTGCTGCAGATTAAGCAAAAATTTAGTTTAAACAATAAGAATAATTAAA
The DNA here is from genome assembly GCF_009805555.1 of Andrographis paniculata. Classification (NCBI taxonomy): domain Eukaryota; kingdom Viridiplantae; phylum Streptophyta; class Magnoliopsida; order Lamiales; family Acanthaceae; genus Andrographis; species Andrographis paniculata. Next base: position 4,695,329 of record NW_026137589.1, read on the forward strand.
TAAAATTGACGGTGGCCCGCAATAATAACAGTCAGTAACAAGCAATGGTGGTACTCTTGATTGTAAAGACTCGGCGGCTAACCCGTTCCATTTGAGGATGATGAGTAATATTGCCGGAGTAGTTTTTGTATTTTGAGGTTTTTCCTTTTTGAAACAAAAAAAAAAAAAAAAAAAAATCACTATCTTATACTTTAATTCGAATGCTTATAAAAAGTAGTGTTTGTTGGGACAAGGTGGAATAATATAAACCAAATTCCCAATGCTTTTTGGTGAATCGGTTGCATACCTTTTGGAGTTTACTAAACTTTAGTCCGTTTATTGCATAACAAGTCATGTGTAAAACAGGCAACAGGGGGGTGACACGTTTCGAACAGTGACTCTAATATTTCAAATTAATACTTATTTATTTTAATTTAAATATTATAAATTTTTTATTTCAAAATTGCATTATAAATTTTTTATTTTGCTTCAACTAAATCTTTCATATAAAAAAATATAACACTTCAATCTACAAACAAGCATAATTTCAAACTTTGCTGATATCTTTTTTTAATCTAATTTGTCACATACCACTTAAATATAATTTATCTAGTGTAGTTTGTAGGTTATATACTCAAAAAATAATTTCAATTTACATTAAAAATAAAAATAAAATTGAGAAAGGCAATTGGAGTGATAATCAAAGTAAATTTCATGATCTGTTCATCAATACCCCTTTCATCAAACAGAGGTATGCATGAAGGCAAACTTACACTTCCTTATATTAAATTTTCATACCAATCATTACATTCAATAGCTATTTCACTAAAAATCACTAAGTGAACATATTCATGATTTTGTCGAAAAACATAATAATTTTTATTTCATGGAATTTTGTCTATTAGTATGATCTAAATACACACTAATATGAGTCAACATCGAACCAAAGATTATTGAGGGGTTGATCTTGTCAACCTTCTCATTTCAGGACTCACAAGGGGTTCCTTGTCTCTTTCTTTCTCTTGCTTGTGCAAATATATATATATATATATATTCCAAGGAATTTTATTATATGGTCTAAAGTTAATTTGTCCAATCATACATAATTGTGGTAGGTTAGACAATCTTTGTTATGAAAATGATCAAAACTTGGACAGCCAATCAAAGTGACACAATAGGGCACCTAACAATACGACATTGATTATTATTAATCCAAGACTTGGGGCCTAACAGGATCATGTGTACACAATTAGGTGCATACAAGTTCGACTTTCGAATAAAATAACACACCAATAATTCAACAACTTATGTCAAATAATAAGGCAATCATTAATATTCAACAACTTAGTTCTACTCTATCCTTAGTTATCAAACCTATGCAATTTCGACCGTAAAAAATATTTAAGAGTGAATGTTAGGTGAGATAAATTAAGAAACAAGAGAGTGGAAATGTCATCCTACAAAGAGACCAAGATAAACTATGTTGGAACAAAGATAAAGTTTGATTTTTTCAGAGTTGGCTAAATGTCAAGAAAAAAGACTTAGAAAATGTACAAAAATTGAATCAGAAAGAGTCCAGACAGTGTCACTTTCAACATGAGAGAGTTTCTCACAATCTAGATAAATGCTAGGCCCTCTTTTTTTTATTGTCAAATTGTAAATTATTTTTCATCTATTGGCATAATGTATTAATTAACAGCTAACACAACAAAAGAGCCAGGTAAATATACATCAAACACTACATTCATATTTGTGCCAATTAGCCGAAATTCGGATTCAAGTTGGGACAAAAGCATGAGGCACAGAATAACTTTGACATATAGTTTCATCGATAAAACAAACAGTGCAGAATGGCTACAATATATATACTACTGTCTGAAGAAACTAACAGTTCTTGAAGCATTTACCGAATGTTTTGTTGTTTTCAAGGTCAAGAACCCTCCTTTGGTTTTTTTCACCTAGATTCCATTTTCTTGATAGCCTTCTCTATTGCAGGAATGCTCTTACTGAAGGATGACCACTGTTCGGGGGTCAAGCTTATCCCTATCCGGGGAACAAACAATTAGTTTAAAGAAACTACAACTACTACAAGTGAACTTCAAAAGGGACTGATGACAAACCAAAGATTAGAATTCATCTTCATTTATAAACATGATCATGTAACAATTAAAAGATGCACTGTCAGATTGTAACATATTTGTGGATTTTAGTTGACGCCAATTATCCTTATTACTACCAAATATATCATCGAAAACAACATGTTGCTGGTAGTACATTTCTAGCTTCTCTGTTGGGAGCAGTTCCACTTAAATAGTAACTGAAATTCCCAAACTAATTCCAAAACAAGTTAAAGATACTAAAAAATTGATGCCTAGAAATTCAGAATACCAACTCCTTGAACCTTTTTGTAATTTTTTACGACAGACTCCTCACTCATACAGCATCGATATGAAGCTATGTCTTTACCTTCAGTTCCACGCAATACTAATTCTTTTAGCGAACCATTTATAATCAAGCCTAAACCATTATCCAACATTGTCATACTGAAAGACGACACACATGAGCAGGCAACTAGTGAACCTACGGTGCCATATTGGCAGACATCACACCAACATTTTTAAACAGAGCAATTTACAATGTAGCGAAAAATGTCATTACCTTTAGATGTTGGAAGCTCTTTTCCGTCTCTTTGGTAGTACTCCCTAATCGAAACCAAAGTCTTCCCTCTAAATTCAGACAATGTCACCCTTCTCTTATTCGATAACTAACATCAAAATCAAAAGCATATCAATTAGCCTAACAGGTGATATAAGTTCAATCCAAGTTTCATATTCATTCAGGCATTTCCATGAACAAACACACAAACATCCTTTAGAGGAACAATGATAAATTAAATTCTTCGAATGTGATAGACCTCTACATTTTTAGTATGCAAAAACTCGAACTTAAACAGAACCTGATAATTGTGCCATGGATTGTGCTCAGAATACATAAAATTATGAACCAACCAACCAATCAAATATCATTATCCCTACAAATTATTATTTAACAGAAAAAAATTTCACTCAATTGAACATCAGCATCCAAGGAATTCATAACGAGTGATCAAACGAACAGTTACTCCTAAAACAAACTGCAAAAGTAACAAAGATATTTCAAAATAAAAGGCATTACGAACTCACGCGGCAAATAATGAGGCCACCTTCGTCGTCATACTCTTTTCCGTCTCCTTTCCTATTGTCATCCTCCTCTTCCTCCTCCTCCTCCTCCTCCCCCACTTCCTCTTCTGCTTTCTGATCCTCCTCGGCTTCATTCTGCTTTGCCGCGAGATACGACTCGACAACCTGCTTCACAAACTTCTTCCGACTCGGTTCCGAAAGGTCCATCCCCAGCTTCTCGGACGCCGACTTCCGGATCTTAAACTCCGTCGCTTCGTCCATATTTGCGTTCTTCAGGATTTCCAAAACTGTGTCTTCGATTTTGTTACGGGTTTCCACGTCCATTTCTCTTCTTCTTCGATTCTTTCACTGATTATTCCTTATCCAAAGATGAAAACCAAATCCCCTCGAAGGATTTGAGTTTTTAGGGTTTATGGAAAATTCGAGAGCAGAAGCAGAATTGCGAACCGTCGGGCCAAAAGGGAAACCCGACAGTGGAGAAAGCGACTGTGGAGCAATCACAGCGTACGGTAGGGAACACCAGTAGAATTTTACACCCTCGTCCGTTCTTCCGACACGTGTGTCTCTCTCGAAATTATTATTTTTATTATTTTTTAAATTCTGCTTTTATTCCAATAAATAAATAAAATAATCAATAATTAGTCACGATTTATTTCTACATCAAATATATATTTTTTTTAAAAGATAAAATTAAATATTAATCTTTTATTATTATTATTATTATTATTATTATTTTTCCACAAAACATTAGATCAATAATATTTTTGGTATTATGGTAACATAATTACCATATGCTATCCGAATATACTACATGCTTGTTGGTATTATGTATATCATTCATGTGTTTTCATTGTTATACTACGTTAGTCGGTCGAGTTCTAAGAGTTTTATTTATGTTTTGCATATTAATTTTTAAATATTAATTATTATATTAAAACGTAATACAAATTAAGAAAAACTTGCAAAAATAATTTCATTAGTGTCTTATAATACTAATATAATACTAATAAAAGAATATTTGTAAAAAAAAATTTATACAAATATAAAAATATTTTTAATGTTAAATATAATGACGGTAAATGTGAACTTAGAAGTTGAGGCAGAAAGTATTATTTAACATTATTTTTATAATTTAAAAGATGAGTCCGAAATATTTATCTACCCACACTTCGTTATTATTAGGGTATATATATATATTTTGTTGTTGAATAATACTACATCCGTTCCAGCTAATTTGTCCACTTTTAGCTGGGCACTTACTTTTATATATTATGTAATTAGTAAATAATTTAAAAATGAATTAGTAAAAATAATTATGATTTAATAAAAATAATTATAAATTAAGATTAAAAAGATTAAATAGTTACTTAAAAAAAATTACTCCATAAATTATAAAATTTAAAATATAATTAAAGTTTATAATTATATTTTTAAAAAAAAAGAAAAGACAAATTATTTGGGATAAACAAAAATATAAAGAATGAATAAATTATGTAGGACAAAAGTATAATAATAACAACAACAATAATGATCGTGGAAATTTCGAATGTGCCGTATCCACAAGGCAATGCATGCGTTTACTCTAAGTCAAAAAAGAAATTTTCATTGACCCATCATTTTCATATCATGTACAAATGAAAATTGTCTTTACCTTGTGGAAATATCATGCATATGCCTATTTCATTTCAAGTAATTTAATGTCTTATGTAAATAATCTTTATTTGAATTTCATATCAAATGTTAATTGACAGTTAAGTGATTTTGTATAGTTCAATGGTATTATTATTATTCAAGCAGAGAATTTGAGAATTACTTTAACTAATCAATTTGATTTCGATTAACCAATATTATAAACATGTTAATACACCACTGGATCATCGATACAGTGGTAATAGTTACTTATTAGCTATTAATCAATACTTGATGGTTCATGACTTCACATAGTAAAAAAGTTAAATATTTAGGATTTAATTAGTTATTAATAATTAATCTTTTTCTTTTTTTCTTCGTGTTTGATGGTTCATGTAGTAGAAATGCCAGACTTTTAGGCTTTGTTTAGATATATGTCCATGAAAATATTTATATTATTTAGAATATAAAAAAAATATTTGAATTACAAGTTAGATGTTAAAAATGTTATTTAAGGGTTAGGAAAAGAATTATAAAGAAATAATTTAAAAAAAACAATAGGCACTACAATTTTGGATATAACTTTTTTTTTGTTTGATATTTTAAATAAATTTAAAATAACTATTGAATGTAATATTTTAATTACAAAACGATATTTTGTAAGAAGAGAATTTTGATAAAAATGGATGAGTCCTTGTGGAAAGACTTGGATGAGTCATTGTGCAAATAACTATTGATAAAGATATGTATAATATCGACAAAAGAATATAATTTCTCCAGTATTGAATGAGTCCTTATGGAAAAAATTGGATGTGAAAGAATTTGAAGAAAATACGTGCATACATACAGAGATACATGGTACATGGTGCCACTCTATAAGTAGTCTTTGAATCTTTGTTCATCATGCATCTACAGCTATATGGTCTAAAATCTCATTAAAACCATTTGAATCTTGTTTGAGTTTCTGTGTTGCAATGGAGAAGATATCTGCTTCACGTCTTCTTCTTCTTCTTATGTTAATGTTTGTTTTGGAGTTGGAGATTAATTTGTGTGTCGCCATAAATGCATCTTCTGGTTGTGTTGCTGCAGAGAGGAAAGCTCTCCTCAAGTTCAAAGCAAGTCTTGTCGATCCTACGAACAGATTGTCCTCGTGGAGGGACCTGAACTGTTGCACGTGGGAAGGTGTCACTTGCGACCAGGTTACCGGGCATGTTATCAAACTTGATCTCAGGGGCAATGTTAGTTTCGACGATTACACGAATAAGGCTATTTTCGATGACAGGTTAGTGGGTAAAAGTCTTGATCCTTCTTTAAGGGAATTGAAGTATCTCAATTATTTGGACTTGAGTCAGAATAAGTTTCAAGGAAGTAGAATTCCTGAATTTTTAGGATCAATGACTGAGTTGCAGTATCTTAACCTCTCTGGGTGTTCTCTTGATGGTGTTGTCCCAGACCATCTTGGCAATCTGTCAAAGTTGCGTAGGCTTGATCTCAACTATAATGATGGCCTTATATCCAATGATATCGGATGGGTTTCCAACTTTTCATCGTTGGAATATCTTGATTTGAGTTGGGTTAACCTTTCCCAAACTAATGATTTAGTTAAGGTACTCAACGTGCTACCTTCTTTGTCTGTGCTGCGCTTGTCACGGAGTTCACTTAACAATCACTTATCCCATTCTTGTTTAAATTCTTCATTTCTTTCACATGTCTATCGCTTGGATCTTAGTTCGAACAGATTTCACGGAGAAGTTCCTTGCTTTATCTCGAATATGACTTCTCTGAGGATTCTTGGTCTTTCAAACAATGTATACAACACTTCACACTTGCAATTTTTAAAATTAAGAAACCTTGTTCATCTCAACCTTGGTTGGAACCAATTTGAATATGAGTCAGATTGGATCTCCCAACTCTTAGGTGATAATTGCCGCTTGGAATCATTGTCTCTGTCTTATAATCACTTTCATGGGGAGATCTCATCAGTTTTCAACAATATTTCTGGGTGTTGGAGTCAAAATTTGAAGAGCCTAGAATTGTCAGGAAACAACTTCAAAGGTGGTTTACCGAATGATTTGGACAAAGTCAAACGATTAACATTTCTTCGTTTTTCTTTTTCCAATATAAGTGGTGAAATTCCTGAATCTCTTGGAAACTTGTCGGGTTTGGAAGAGTTGGATATCTCTTTTAACAAGTTAGTGGGTCTCATTCCATCATCCTTTAGAAAGTTGAAAGCATTGAGATGGTTGAGTCTCTTTTCTAATCAATTAAGTGGTGAAATTCCTGAATCTCTTGGAAACTTGTCGGGTTTGGAAGAGTTGGATATCTCTTTTAACAAGTTAGTGGGTCTCATTCCATCATCCTTTAGAAAGTTGAAAGCATTGAGATGGTTGCGTCTCTCTTCTAATCAATTAAGTGGTCAAATTCCTGAATCTCTTGGAAACTTGTCGGGTTTGGAAGTGTTGGATATCTCTTTTAACAAGTTAGTGGGTCTCATTCCATCATCCTTTAGAAAGTTGAAAGCATTGAGATGGTTGAGTCTCTCTTCTAATCAATTAAGTGGTGAAATTCCAATATTTTTGGGGCAACTATCAAATTTGGAGAGGCTGGGCATTTCAGACAACTTGTTCAATGGAACGATTTCTGAGGTCCACTTCGACAAGCTCTCAAAATTAAAATACTTTGATGTATCCTCCAACTCGATCAATTTTAAGTTTGGACATGGCTGGGTGCCCTCTTTTCAATTAAATTTTCTTTTCATGGGATCTTCCGATATTGGAGGTCAGTTTCCATCATGGCTTCAATCCCAGAAGACACTAGTTTACCTTAATTTATCCAATTGCGGCATTTCAGGAACTCTACCGAGCGACATTGGTTACATGTTACCTCTTCTAAACACTTTATTAATGAGCCGAAACTCTATTAATGGCTCACTGCCTGATTCATTGTGCAATATGAGATCTTTGCAGGTTATAGATCTCTCCAATAATAATTTATCTGGTAATATGTCGGAATGTTGGCAAAAGTTTCAAGGCTTAAAGTTTTTGTCATTGTCATCCAATGAGCTTTCAGGCACCATTCCTAAATCCATTGGAGGTGCTGGCGGATTGCAATGGCTTTTGTTGAACAACAACATGCTTTCAGGACCGATTCCCTCCACTTTACAAAACTGTACTTATTTAGAAGCTTTAGACGTTGGAGAAAATATGTTGTCCGGTAAAATACCTGCATGGATCGGAAATATGCAACTTTCATTGTTTATTCTTAAGTTGAGGAATAATCAATTTCATGGGGAAATTCCTCGGGCACTCTGTGAAGCTTCTCAACTTCAAGTGCTAGACCTCGGGAATAACAAGTTGAGCGGATACATCCCGCACTGCTTTGGAAATCTCTCAGGCATGATTGAAATTAAGTATCCACTTCTAACCATGTATTTTCATAGCTTATATCAAGTGTTCAAAGGATCAGTGATGGAGTACTCTAGGAATATAGGATATCTTGTTAATTTGGATCTTTCATGCAATAATCTTTCCGGGAAAATTCCTTTAGAGATGATGAACCTTCGCAACTTGTATGGCCTCAATTTGTCACATAATTCATTGGATGGAGAAATTCCAGCAAAGATTGGAGATATGACGGCTTTGGAATCTCTTGATCTTTCGAGCAACAATTTGTTTGGAAGAATCCCAAATAGTCTATCAAATCTCTATTTTCTGAGCCACTTGAACGTATCCAACAATAATTTATCCGGACAGATTCCCACAGGAAAGCAACTGCAAACTCTCGGAGACCATGCAAGTTATGATGGCAATCCTCAACTCTGTGGAGCTCCTCTGCAAAAGAGATGTCCGGGAGAAAATTCGCCGAATGCTTCAAATGTCAAAAATCATGTTGAACAAGATGGAGACTCAATGGATAAAATATGGTTCTGTGCATTTGTGGTGGGAGGATTCGGCACTGGATTTTGGGGCTTCGTTGGATTGTTGGTATTCAAAAGGAGCTTCAGACAAGCTTACTTTGGCTTTACAGATGAGCTGGGGAACAAGATTCTGCTTGCCACGGCATTACTCCGTCGGAGAATTTCAGGTAAGTGATATATAATATACATATATAATAATGTTTTTAATTTACGTAGTTTTCAGTTGGTGTTTTGTTCAATAAAAGTTGTCGCTGATGTTTTAATTCTGCTGTCAGGCGTGGCTTTTAGTTACAAGTACTCGAGACAAACATTGGCTTGTTTGTAATAGATGAAAGTTGTATATTTGTCTTGAACTGAAGTTTTATGTACAATCAATCACTAGTGAAGTATGCAAGTATTTTCACTGCAACAAGCATTCCTTTTTACCCTACGAAAATTGTGAAGAAGAGAAGCCGAGAGACACTTGAAAATGCGGTCAATGATAAAAACTTTCTCAGTTTGGCGGCGGAAACGGAAGTGGCAATGAGCTTCCAAAGGATCGAACATCTTGGCAAGAGTGATGCAGTTCGATCCATTTACTGAGCGACAGAGCAATTTGTTGTTACGTCTAAATGATTATTTATGGTTGGGGCTATCTCTATGTTGAGGAGATTTCCTTAGGATTCTTTAGATTTGTGTTTTTGTATAATTCTTGATGGATTAATAGTCTTTATTTAAATCTACGTTTAGCAAGTCAGTTTGATTGTTTTTATTAACATTGTACAACCTTGAGATAATTCTTGATTTTGTCATATTTTATACCTTATATTTCTTTATTTAATTATTTGTTTATGTTTTTGATATTATTTATATTAATTTATTCTAATAATTGTATTCATGAACTCATGTTGTTTGTATAATATTAAATTATTAGTTTTTAAGTGTAATTTATAATTATTTTGGTGTATAAATTAAATTAATTGATGTGTTCCTTAAATTATATTTTTTTGGCATTATTTATGTGTATTTAATTTTAACTAAATTAATTTTATTTAATAAGTATTATTTATTTAAATAAATATTTATAAAATGTTCATTTATACAGGTGAAATAATGCATATGAAAGTCCAAAATTGGCCTTAAAAGTGAAAAATGGCTTCAGAAGCGAAAAAAAAAAAAACAAAAAAAATTGAAAGTCAACAAAAGTCAACCATCAACGTCAGAAAGTCAACACGCGAGAGTCAAAGTCAACCAAGCGCGGTAGACAAGCTACGGCCGCGCGGAAGGCAACAGCTGGCGCGGAACACAAGCGACAGCTGACGCGGAAGGCAAGCAAGCGCGGAAGGCAAGCAAGCGCGGAAAGCGAGCGGCGGCTGTATTTATGAGCGCGGAAGGCAAGCGACGGCTAGCGCAGAAGGCAAGCGAGCGCGGAAAGCGAGCGGCGGCTGTATTTATGAGCGCGGAAGACAAGCGACGGCTGCGCGGACACCATGAGCAGCGACTGCATTAATTCTCGCTGCAATCATTGTCTGTATTTACACCCCCAACTCCTGCCTTTATTCCAGCCCTGCATTTATTTCTGCACTCTCCCAGCTCTTATATTAAATTCCTGCACTACTTTTTAGCAAATTTTTTGCTTTTTTCTGTAATTTTTATTCTAGAACTTTCTAGAAAATAAGTAGTTATTAGTAGTTATATTAGTAGGCATTTTTAGAGTTAGTTATTTATGGTTATTTTTAGAGGTAATTAGTAGTTATTTTTAGAAGTAGTTATTTATTGGCCGTTGTAACCGCCAAGCTTCCAGAAGCTTTTTCTCCTCTAAATATCCTCTCTAATTGTACCATATATATATATATACATACCATATATTCACAATAGTATACATTCAGTATATTCCATTTTCTCCATTTTTTTTCTTCAGTATTTTTATATAGTTTAATAATACAAGATCTTCGATTTTGTGTCTCGAGCAAACTGATTTTATCCCTTTTTTTTCTTTTAATTCCTGCAATTTAGATAGTAAAATCCTATCATATTTCTCCGCGTCACTTTCACCCAAAAATTCCATGTTCGATTTGAATTGTTCAAGTTGGATTTCGACAAGGTTGCGGAAGGGCGGTAGAAGAATCGACTATTTCAACCATGTTTCGTGCCAAAAGCAGATTCCGGGTAGTTCAACGTAGCTAAGTACGCGGGAGCCTTGTTGACCTGCTTAGTTGTTGTTTTGAATTCGATTCCGATTAAAGAGAGGTATCAGAGGGGTAGAACCACTAGCGGAACAGTTGGAAGAATATTCATGGGGCATAGCCGGTGGTTTATTGGGTCACAGAAATATCTAGTGACAGTAAAGTTTTTTGCTTATAATGTTCTTCGCCGGGTGTCGCTGAAGCCTCGTTGTAAATCCCCTAAGGTCAAGTACCAACCGAGTCGAGAATCGGCTTAAACGAGCAAACGCGATCACACTCATTTCTCCGTGCCGCTCCGCAATTATACATATATTTTTCGCTATCACGCTATCGTCATCCCGCTCATTTCATCCATGGAAATCTAGCCATCAAGGAACGCAAAAGTCAGACACAAATGCCTCACTTCATTCTTTTCGAAATACGTATATTTGATTGCTTTTTAGTTAGATTTAATTTTTGCAATTTATGTTTTCAACTTCTTCGATTGCATTAACTCATTGCACTTTTTCTAATTAAATATAGGATATTCGCATATTCCCTGAGTTCGACCCGGACACTCACATGTTAAAGAGATTTTTTTATTTTTGACGAAGAATTTTGGAGTTATTACACGAACAAACACGACACTATTTTCATTTTATACATATATTTTTATTTTTTATTTTTTATCTTAAAAGATATTTTAAAAATATCTCCAAAAATCTTGGATCAGCTCTAAAGGACCATATTTTTTAGTACAATATAATTTTTTGCATAAATATTATAAGACACTAATAAAATATTCTTGTCATTTTTCTTTAATTTCTACTACGTTTTTATATAATAATTAATATTTAAAGATCTTTTAAAAAAAAAAAAAAATGGGACCCTTGGATATTGAGACAGTAAGATAAGAATAAGTTCTAACATACTTTATTTTATTTATTTATTTTATTAATTTTTGCATACTCTTGTTGTGTGGGTCTATGAATGAATGGTTTGATTGTGGTGGGTATCAATTAATGAATGAATGCTTGTGGTGTTTAATGGTTACCTCAGTCATCACTTTATCTGCGCATGGAATTCTTTTAAGTTGTTTCCATCAATTGACAAAATGAAAGACTTGACTGACAAAGCAAAGGCAAAGGCAAAGGTAGAGGTAAAAGCAAGTGTGTTTGCTTGTCTACTCACATCAAGAAGAAATTTGCCCTCATATCTCATTTTGTGTATAATTAAATGAGAGAATTTTTGTTTGAGCAATTTGATTTGTTTTCTACTATTCATAAACTTTTTTTTCTTAAAATATTAAATAAAATACTTATTTTTTTTATATTATATTTTTGTTTGGCAAAATATCTTATTGTTAGAAATACAAAACATATTCAAATTTAAATAATCTAATATATTGATAAGACCAAATAATATAGCATAACAGAAACCAACTTAGGTTTATAACAAAGTTGAATACAATGCAAGAAAACGCAAATAAAAATAACAATTGACCCTCTACCGGAGCCGAAAATGACGTGACTTTCCACCGGAAGGGAAAACGAAATGACTCTCCACCGGAGCCGAAAACGACATGACTCTAGAAGCATCGAATTCGATCATACCTTGACAGTCTTAAGCAAAGGTGCATTGTGCTACCTGAGCAGGGCGACTGTTTTTCCGTGCATTTCGTGCATCAGTTGTCTTCAAGTTTGAAGTTGATCGGGGGGTAGTCGCCGCAAAGAGAGCCTTCAAAGTCGATTCTTGCATGGAGGAGGTTCGCGGTGGACCGTCATTGGCTCATCTATGTTCCATCTGCGACCAGAGATTACACCAAATTAATTGAAAATGAGTAAAATTAATTAGTTGTATTTGTGAAATACTAATAAAAAATAAGTATAATTTTTGAGTGACGTGGGAAGTAATTATATATATAGAATGAATATTTAGTGTTTGGATATATAAAAAATAAAAATTAGTTACACTTTGTATGAATCAAGTGAGTATGTTATGATAAATAAATAGCAAAAATGAAATGTGAAAATATAATTAAACAAATCATATATTTTTAACACTTTTTTATTTGTTCCTATTAATTGATTATATATATATTTTTTCAAAAATATTCATCTTCTAAATTCTATAATAACTTTAAAAACAATAAAAATACTGTTATTGTTCATGAAAAATTTCAATTACAATTAAAGAAACGAGAAAAATATATTAAAAGTGAGAAAAATATATTAAAAGTTTGAGTCGTAAATATTTATCTACCCACATTTTTATTAGGGCAAGGCAATGCATGCGTTTACTCTTAGTCAAAAAAATATTTTCATTGAAGAGGTTAGCTATACGAAGACACCGGATCTCGGCGGTAGTGTCGTGAGCAAGTTTATGGCTAATTCGGGTAAAGCTTCATTGGGTAGCTATAAAGTGGATGTTGCCATATTTGAAAGAAGCTTGAGATAAACGCCGGTGATGGTCTGGTTGGCTATGCAGACTCTGGGTGACTAGGTAAAACAAAGATAGTTGTTTGCTTTATCTTCACTCTGTTTAGATGTGCAGTCGGTTAAAAGTCTACTTTACAACTTTACAACGTACGGTATTGGAGGGTACCTGATTACATGGTCTGGTGTAAGTTTGGGTCTGAAGTTGGAGAAACTGGTGTTATTATAGTCAGAGTGCTTTGAATTTGGCTAAAAATTCGGTGTATCGATGTTCCAGAGGAAGACGGATTTTTTATTACAATCCTGTGTATGTATGTTTATATGTATGCACACATTTTATTTTAAGTTCTTTCACATCCAATTATTCGAGTGCTGCTTGAACTTGGTGAATATTCGCAAGAGGTAAAGTCCCCTGAGGGTATCCAGCAGGAAAGAGACGACTGAGATACTGAGGAACCTTTAGCTGTCGGAGAAACTCCAAGTCAAGGTGGAGACTGTTGAAACTCGACTTATTTAGCTTAGCTGTCTATCTGACCTGGAACCAAAGCAAAAAGACTGTTTCAATTGGCAGAGTTCCTTTTGGATTTAGGATGTTTTGAGAGTGCTTAGAAATAGATAGCTAGCTATGGTTTATGACTATGATTATAACTCTCTGAATTGTTATAATATAATATCTCCGGTTCTCCCAGTGAATGTTGACACACCGTCACTGAACCACGCAAATCTCTGTGTTCTTTATTTGTTTTCTTTCTCGTTTTCTCGTAACAATATGGATGAGTCGTTGAAATAAATATTGAAAGCGATATGTAGAATATCGACATAATAATTTTCTGCAGTATTGACTGAGTCCTCGCTAGAAAAATTGGATGTGAAAGAACTTAAAATAAAATGTGTGCATACATATAAACATACATACATAAATACATACAGGATACATGGTGCCATTCTATAAGTACTCTTTGAATCTTGGTTCATCATGCATCTACAGCTATATGACCTAAAATCTCATTAAAGCCATTTGAATCTTGTTTGAGTTTCATTGTTGCAATGGAGAAGATATCTACTTCTTCTCTTCTTCTTTTTATGTTAATGCTTGTTTTGGAGTTTGGGATTAATTTATGTGTTGCCATAAATGCATCTTCTGGTTGTGTTGCTGCAGAGAGGAAAGCTCTCCTCAAGTTCAAAGCAAGTCTTGTCGATCCTACGAACAGATTGTCCTCGTGGAGGGACCTGAATTGTTGCACGTGGGAAGGTGTCACTTGCGACGAGATTACCGGCCATGTTATCGAACTTGATCTCAGGGGAAATGTTAGTTTTGACTATTACATGCCTAATATTAATTTCGATGACAGGTTAGAGGGTAAAAGTCTTGATCCTTCTTTAAGGGAATTAAAGTATCTCAATTATTTGGACATGAGTCAGAATAAGTTTCAAGGAAGTAGAATTCCTGAATTTTTAGGATCAATGACTGAGCTGCAGTATCTTAACCTCTCTGGGTGTTTTCTTGATGGTGTTGTCCCAGACCATCTTGGCAATCTGTAAAGTTGCGTAGGCTTGATCTCAACTATAATGATGGCCTTATATCCAATGATATCAGATGGGTTTCCAACTTTTCATCGTTGGAATATCTTGATTTGAGTTGGGTTAACCTTTCCCAAACTAATGATTTAGTTAAGGTACTCAACGTGCTACCTTCTTTGTCTGTGCTGCGCTTGTCACGGAGTTCACTTAACAATCACTTATCCCATTCTTGTTTAAATTCTTCATTTCTTTCACATGTCTATCGCTTGGATCTTAGTTCGAACGGATTTCACGGAGAAGTTCCTTGCTTTCTCTCGAATATGACTTCTCTGAGGATTCTTGATCTTTCAAACAATGTATACAACACTTCACACTTGCAATTTTTAAAATTAAGAAACCTTGTTCATCTCAACCTTGATGAGAACCAATTTGAATATGAGTAAGATTGGATCTCCAAACTCTTGGGTGATAATTGCCGCTTGGAATCATTGTCTCTGTCTTATAATCACTTTCATGGGAGATCTCATCAGTTTTCAACAATATTTCTGGATGTTGGAGTCAAAATTTGAAGAGCCTAGAATTGTCAGGAAACAACTTCAAAGGTGGTTTACCGAATGATTTGGACAAAGTCAAACGATTAACATTTCTTGATCTTTCTGACTCAAATATAAGTGGTGAAATTCCTGAATCTCTTGGAAACTTGTCGGGTTTGGAAGTGTTGATTGTTGCTGGTAACAAGTTAGTGGGTTCCATTCCATCATCCTTCAGAAAGTTGAAAGCATTGAGAGTTTTGTCTCTCTCTTTGAATCAATTAATCGGGGAAATCCCAATATTTATGGGCCAACTATCAAATCTGGAGAGCCTGGATGTTGCAGACAACTTGTTCAATGGAACGATTTCTGAGGTTCACTTTGACATGCGCTCAAAATTAAAGAGCTTTATGTATCCTCCAACTTGATCAATTTTGAATTTGAATATGGTTGGGTGCCCTCTTTTCAATTGAAATATCTCGACATGGGATCTTCCAACATTGGAGGTCAGTTCCAACATGGCTACAATCCCAGAAGGCATTAATTGGCTTAACTTATCCAATTGCGGCATTTCAGGAACTCTACCGAGCGGCATTGGTTACATGTTACCTCTTCTGAAATATTTATTAATGAGCCGAAACTCCATTAATGGCTCACTACCCGATTCATTGTGCAATATGATAGATTTGATGGTTATAGATCTCTCCAACAATAATTTATCTGGTAGTATGTTAGAATCTTGGCAAAACTTTCAAGGCTTAAGGTTTTTGTCATTGTCATCCAATGAGCTTTCAGGCATCATTCCTAAATCCATTGGAGGTGCTGGCGGATTGCAATGGCTTTTGTTGAACAACAACAAGCTTTCAGGACCGATTCCCTCCACTTTACAGGATTGTACCAACTTAAGAGTTTTAGATATTGGAGAAAATATGTTGTCCGGTAGATTACCTGAATGGGTCGGAAATAAGCAACAGTTTTTGGTTCTTAAGTTGAGGGATAATCAATTTCATGGGGAGATTCCTCGGGCACTCTGTGAAACTTCTGAACTTCAAATGCTAGACCTCGGAAATAACAAGTCGACTGGAAAAATCTCGCATTGCTTTGGAAATCTCTCGGGCATGATTGAATATAAGTCTCCAAGTCTATTGTATAATAATGTGTATAGCTTTCTTCAAGTGTTCCAAGGAGCAGTGATGGAGTACTCTCGGAATATAAGATATCTTATTAATTTGGATCTTTCATGCAATAATCTTACTAAGAAAATTCCTTTAGAGATGACAAACCTTCGCAACTTGTATGGCCTCAATTTGTTACATAATTCATTGGATGGAGAAATTCCAGCAAAGATTGGAGATTTGACGGCTTTGGAATCTCTTGATCTTTCGAGCAACAATTTGTTTGGAGGAATCCCCAATAGTCTATCAAATCTCTATTTTCTGAGCCACTTGAACGTATCCAACAATAATTTATCAGGACATATTCCCACAGGAAAGCAACTGCAAATTCTCGAAGACCATGCAAGTTATGATGGCAATCCTCAACTCTGTGGAGCTCCTCTGCCGAAGACATGTCTTGGAAACAATTCTCCGAATGCTTCAAATGCTAAAAATTATGCTGAATGAGATGGAGACTCAATGGATAAAATATGGTTTTGGGGATTTGTGGTGGGAGGATTTGCCACTGGATTTTGGGGTTTCGTTGGATTGTTGATCTTCAAACGGAGCTTCAGACAAGCTTACTTTGGCTTTACAGATGAGATGGGGAACAAGGTTCTGCTTGTCACGGCATTACTCCCTCGGAGAATTTCAGGTAAGTGATATATAATATACATATATAATAATGTTTTTAATTTACTTAGTTTTCAGTTGGTGTTTTGTTCAATAAAAGTTGTCGCTGATATTTTAATTTTTCTGTCAGGCGTTGCTTTTAGTTAGAAGTACTCGAGACGAACATTGGCTTGTTTGTAATATATAAACGTTTTATATTTGTCTTGAACTGAAGTTTTATGTACAATCAATCACTAGTAAAGTTTTGTGTTTTTATATAATTCTTGATGGATTAATAGTCTTTATATAAATCTAAGTTTAGCAAGTTAGTTTGATTGTTTTTATTAATATTGTACAACCTTGAGGCGCGGTTACCATGAGTCGTTTCCATTTGGGTTGAGTTGAAATCCTCATCCCAATCAGCTGTTAATTAAAGGAAAAGGAAGATGGAATCTTATATTAATAGTGTGGTTTAGAAATGTGGATGTCGGAAGGCCACATACTCGGGCGAGCCAGGAAGCATCGGCGAGGTAACTGATGGATGCTTTCGAGGTATTCCTCCCGAAAATGACTTCTTTCAGCAGCTCTGTCGCCAGGCAATACCTTTGTAGAATAAAATGTGGTTGCCATAAGAAAATTTGATGTACAACAGTTTCGGTTAATTGGGTGAAATAAAAGAATACTCCTCAGTCTACCGTCAATCTATCCATTTTAATTTCGTCATTTTGATTCGCTCTCAATCAATGAATCATCCATGTCTGATTGAGGAATAGCATAATGTCCTTTCCCGACTGCCACAAGAGCTGCCTCATGGAGAAGGAGAAGTTGCGCCAGCTTTGCACCCCTGACTGTCTTGATTCGTAATTAATATTCTTTCATGATAACAAAAATAACAGAAGAAATTAAAATGGCTCTTGCAAGCTTTTAGGGAATTTCAAAACTGTTCCTACCCAAGACTGCAAGAAATTACAACGTAGTAAGACCCCGTTTAAAGCAGAAACACACTCCAGCTTAATTTCATATGCACATGAAGATTGAAATACTGTTGGTTATTTTGTTGTTATTGAATTTATTTGAAAATAAGAAATTTGTATCGAGCTATTCTCGGGAAGGATCCCGTGGGGTGCACGCTTGAGAGTAGGTATACGATATTGAACGAAGTGTTTAATAATTACATGAATTTGTAATTGGCAACTTTTTGGATTTAAATCTGAAAGGTGCATCTTTTATTTTTGAATAGACACTTCAATGTTTATTAAATAAAACTTTATCTTGTCAAATTCTGACAGAACAAAAATTATGCAGATTCTTGTCTGCAGAATTAATATGCCATAGCAAATAAGCTCCTAATATTCTACTTGTTCGATTTTTCGCCTAAAATTCGAGTGTTGCGTGTATTTCCAAGATCATATATATATATGGTGCGATTTTTTATTTTCATTCAATCCAGATTATTTTTCAGCAAATACTCACGTACACAAATGTATCAGTTAGACTACAATTTACACTTTATATATATAGAATGAATATTTAGTGTTTGGACATATGAAAATAAAAAATAATTATATTTTCGTATGAATTTAGTACGTATGTTATTGTAAAAAAATAGTGAAAATAAAGTGTGCAAATACAATTAAACAAATCATATATTTTTAGCATTTTTTTATGTGGTCTTATTAGTCATTATAATTTCTTTTTTTTCATAATATTTATTTCTGTAAATTTTATAATAACATTGAAAACAATAAAAATAATGTTATTGTCTTTGAAAAATCTCAACTACAATTGAAGAAACAAGAAAAGAAAACATTTTAAAAGATAATAGGATTGTCATTATTAGGGTATATTCCTTTTTCTTAAACAATGATAACAACAACAACAACGGCCGTGGAAATTTCGAATGTGCCGTGTCCACAAGGCAATGCATGCGTTTACTCTAAGTCAAAAAAGAAATTTTCATTGACCCATCATTTTCATATCATGTACAAATGAAAATTGTCTTTACCTTGTGGAAATATCATGCATATGCCTATTTCATTTCAAGTAATTTAATGTCTTATGTAAATAATCTTTATTTGAATTTCATATCAAATGTTAATTGATAGTTAAGTGATTTTGTATAGTTCAATGGTATTATTATTATTATTCAAGCAGAAAATTTGAGAATTACTTTAACTAATCAATTTGATTTCGATTAATCATCAATACAGTGGTAATAGTTACTTATTAGCCATTAATCAATACTTGATGGTTCATGACTTCACATAGTAAAAAAGTTAAATATTTAGGATTTAATTAGTTATTAATAATTAATCCTTTTCTTTTTTTCTTCGTGTTTGATGGTTCATGTAGTAGAAATGCCAGACTTTTAGGCTTTGTTTAGATATATGTCCATGAAAATATTTATATTATTTAGAATATAAATAATATTTGAATTAAAGTTGGATGTTAAAAATGTTATTTAAGGGTTAGGAAAAGAATTATAAAGAAATAATTTAAAAAAACAATAGGCACTACAATTTTGGATATAACTTTTTTTTTGTTTGATATTTTAAATAAATTTAAAATAACTATTGAATGTAATATTTTAATTACAAAACGATATTTTGTAAGAAGAGAATTTTGATAAAAATGGATGAGTCCTTGTGGAAAGACTTGGATGAGTCATTGTGCAAATAACTATTGATAAAGATATGTATAATATCGACAAAAGAATATAATTTCTCCAGTATTGAATGAGTCCTTATGGAAAAAATTGGATGTGAAAGAATTTGAAGAAAATACGTGCATACATACAGAGATACATGGTACATGGTGCCACTCTATAAGTAGTCTTTGAATCTTTGTTCATCATGCATCTACAGCTATATGGTCTAAAATCTCATTAAAACCATTTGAATCTTGTTTGAGTTTCTGTGTTGCAATGGAGAAGATATCTGCTTCTTCTCTTCTTCTTCTTATGTTAATGTTTGTTTTGGAGTTGGAGATTAATTTGTGTGTCGCCATAAATGCATCTTCTGGTTGTGTTGCTGCAGAGAGGAAAGCTCTCCTCAAGTTCAAAGCAAGTCTTGTCAATCCTACGAACAGATTGTCCTCGTGGAGGGACCTGAACTGTTGCACGTGGGAAGGTGTCACTTGCGACCAGGTTACCGGGCATGTTATCAAACTTGATCTCAGGGGCAATGTTAGTTTCGACGGTTACATGAAGAAGGCTATTTTCGATGACAGGTTAGTGGGTAAAAGTCTTGATCCTTCTTTAAGGGAATTGAAGTATCTCAATTATTTGGACTTGAGTCAGAATAAGTTTCAAGGAAGTAGAATTCCTGAATTTTTAGGATCAATGACTGAGTTGCAGTATCTTAACCTCTCTTGGTGTTTTCTTGATGGTGTTGTCCCAGACCATCTTGGCAATCTGTCAAAGTTGCGCAGCCTAGATCTCCATAATAATTATGGCGGCCTTGTATCCAACGATATCACATGGGTTTCCAACTTTTCATCGTTGGAATATCTTGATTTGAGTAGGGTTAACCTTTCCCAAACTAATGATTTAGTTAAGGTACTCAACGTGCTACCTTCTTTGTCTGTGCTGCGCTTGTCATGGAGTTCACTTAACAACAATCACTTATCCCATGCTTGCATAAATTCTTCATTTCTTTCACATGTCTATCGCTTGGATCTTAGGGGGAACTCATTTCACGGAGAAGTTCCTTGCTTTCTCTCCAATATGACTTCTCTGAGGATTCTTGATCTTTCGTACAATGGATACAACACTTCACACTTGCAATTTTTAAAAGTAAGAAACCTTGTTCATCTCAACCTTGATGGGAACCAATTTGAATATGAGTCAGATTGGATCTCCGAACTCTTGCGTGATAATTGCCGCTTGGAATCATTGTCTCTGTCTGGTAATAACTTTCATGGGGAGATCTCATCAGTTTTCAATAATATTTCTGGATGTTGGAGTCAAAATTTGAAGAGCCTAGAATTGTCAGGAAACAACTTCAAAGGTGATTTACCAAACGATTTGGACAAAGTCAAACGATTAACATTTCTTCGTCTTTCTTTTTCCAATATAAGTGGTGAAATTCCTGAATCTCTTGGAAACTTGTCGGGTTTGGAAGTGGTTGATATCTCTAATACCAAGTTAGTGGGTCTCATTCCATCATCCTTTAGAAAGTTGAAAGCATTGAGATGGTTGGGTCTCTCTTCGAATCAATTAAGTGGTGAAATTCCTGAATCTCTTGGAAACTTGTCGGGTTTGGAAGAGTTGGATATCTCTTATAACAAGTTAGTGGGTCTCATTCCATCATCCTTTAGAAAGTTGAAAGCATTGAGATTGTTGAGTCTCTCTTATAATCAATTAAGTGGTGAAATTCCAATATTTTTGGGGCAACTATCAAATTTGGAGGACCTGGGCATTTCAGGCAACTTGTTCAATGGAACAATTTCTGAGGTTCACTTTGACAAGCTCTCGAAATTAAAAGCGCTTTCTGTATCCTCCAACTTGATCACTTTTAAGTTTAGACATGGCTGGGTGCCCTCTTTTCAATTAAATTTTCTTTTCATGGGATCTTCCGATATTGGAGGTCAGTTTCCATCATGGCTTCAATCCCAGAAGACACTAGTTTACCTTAATTTATCCAATTGCGGCATTTCAGGAACTCTACCGAGCGACATTGGTTACATGTTACCTCTTCTGAAATATTTATTAATGAGCCGAAACTCCATTAATGGCTCACTACCCGATTCATTCTGCAATATGATAGATTTGTTGGTTATAGATCTCTCCAGCAATAATTTATCTGGTAGTATGTTGGAATGTTGGCAAAAGTTTCAAGGCTTAAGGTTTTTGTCATTGTCATCCAATGAGCTTTCAGGCACCATTCCTAAATCCATTGGAGGTGCTGGCGGATTGCAATGGCTTTTGTTGAACAACAACATGCTTTCAGGACCAATTCCCTCCACTTTACAAAACTGTACTTATTTAGAAGCTTTAGACGTTGGAGAAAATATGTTGTCCGGTAAAATACCTGCATGGATCGGAAATAAGCAACTTTCATTGTTTATTCTTAAGTTGAGGAATAATCAATTTCATGGGGAAATTCCTCGGGCACTCTGTGAAGCTTCTCAACTTCAAGTGCTAGACCTCGGGAATAACAAGTTGAGCGGATACATCCCGCACTGCATTGGAAATCTCTCAGGCATGATTGAAATTAAGACTCCAGGTCTAATCTCGTATTTTCATAGCTTACATCAAGTGTTCAAAGGAGTAGTGATGGAGTATTCTATGAATATAATATATCTTGTTAATTTGGATCTTTCATGCAATAATCTTACTGGGAAAATTCCTTTAGAGATGACGAACCTTCGCAACTTGTATGGCCTCAATTTGTCACATAATTCATTGGATGGAGAAATTCCAGCAAAGATTGGAGATATGACGGCTTTGGAATCTCTTGATCTTTCGAGCAACAATTTGTTTGGAAGAATCCCAAATAGTCTATCAAATCTCTATTTTCTGAGCCACTTGAACGTATCCAACAATCATTTATCCGGACAGATTCCCACAGGAAAGCAACTGCAAACTCTCGGAGACCATGCAAGTTATGATGGCAATCCTCAACTCTGTGGAGCTCCTCTGCAAAAGAGAAGTCCCAGAAACAATTCTCCGAATGCTCCAAATGCCAAAAATCATGCTGAAGGAGATGCAGACTCAATGGATAAAATATGGTTCTGTGCATTTGTGGTGGGAGGATTCGGCACTGGATTTTGGGGTTTCGTTGGATTGTTGGTATTCAAAAGGAGCTTCAGACAGGCTTACTTTGGCTTTACAGATGAGATGGGCAACAAGATTCTGCTCGCTGTGGCGTTATTATGTCAAAGAATCTCAGGTAAGTGATATATAATATATATATAATGTTTTTAATTTTCGTAGTTTTCAGTTAGTGTTTTCCTTGAATGAAATTCGTCGTTGATGTTTTAATTCTGCTGTCAGGTGTGGGTTTTAGTTAGAAGTACTCGAGACGATCATTGGCTTGTTTGCAATATATAAAAGTTTTATATTTGTCTTGAGCTGAAGTTTTATGTATAATGAAATACTTGTGAAGTATGCAAGTATTTTCACTGCAACAAGCATTCCTTTTTACCCTAAGAAAATTGTGCGTAAGAGAAGCCGAGAGACCCTTGAAAATGCGGTCAATGATAAAAACTTTCTCAGTTTGGCGGCGGAAACGGAAGTGGCAATGAGCTTCCAAACGATCGAACATCTTGGCAAGAGTGATGCAGTTCGATCCATTTACTGAGCGACAGAGCAATTTGTTGTTACGTCTAATTATTCAATTTAATTTTAATTTTAAAAGTAAATTTTAAATTCTAATCATATATATATTATTATTATTATTATTATTATTATTATTATTATTCTAACTACACCACACTCCATCTTCTTAAATCCGATAACACATACACCTTCAGTCCCTCTCGCTCTTCAAACCTTCAGACACTACTGTAAAACGCCCGTTTGTCCGTCTTCCATCTTCTTCTCCCAAATCGACACGGTCAGACAGCAGCCTTTAACCTCTTGTCCCGCTTAGCCAACGGTCGGTAATATTATTTTGAAAATACATTTGATAATATATTTATAGGGTCTATAAATTTATTTTTGCTCAGAGTTCTAAAAAAAAGTCCGAAACCACGTATACTTTTAATTATAATCCTAAAAAGGAATTTAAATATAATTTAGATAGACACGGTGAGATAAGAATAAACCAACTCTAATAGAGCTCTAACATACTTTATTTCTTATTTATTTTATTAATTTTTGCATACTCTTGTTGTGTGGGTCTATGAATGAATGGTTCGATTGTGGTGGGTATCAATTAATGAATGAATGCTTGTGGTGTTTAATGGTTACCTCAGTCATCACTTTATCTGCGCATGGAATTCTTTTAAGTTGTTTCCATCAATTGACAAAATGAAAGACTTGACTGACAAAGCAAAGGCAAAGGCAAAGGCAAAGGTAGAGGTAAAAGCAAGTGTGTTTGCTTGTCTACTCACATCAAGAAGAAATTTGCCCTCATATCTCATTTTGTGTATAATTAAATGAGAGAATTTTTGTTTGAGCAATTTGATTTGTTTTCTACTATTCATAAACTTTTTTTTCTTAAAATATTAAATAAAATACTTATTTTTTTTATATTATATTTTTGTTTGGCAAAATATCTTATTGTTAGAAATACAAAACATATTCAAATTTAAATAATCTAATATATTGATAAGACCAAATAATATAGCATAACAGAAACCAACTTAGGTTTATAACAAAGTTGAATACAATGCAAGAAAACGCAAATAAAAATAACAATTGACCCTCTACCGGAGCCGAAAATGACGTGACTTTCCACCGGAAGGGAAAACGAAATGACTCTCCACCGGAGCCGAAAACGACATGACTCTAGAAGCATCGAATTCGATCATACCTTGACAGTCTTAAGCAAAGGTGCATTGTGCTACCTGAGCAGGGCGACTGTTTTTCCGTGCATTTCGTGCATCAGTTGTCTTCAAGTTTGAAGTTGATCGGGGGGTAGTCGCCGCAAAGAGAGCCTTCAAAGTCGATTCTTGCATGGAGGAGGTTCGCGGTATTGGCTCATCTATGTTCCATCTGCGACCAGAGATTACACCAAATTAATTGAAAATGAGTAAAATTAATTAGTTGTATTTGTGTAATACTAATAAAAAATAAGTATAATTTTTGAGTGACGTGGGAAGTAATTATATATATAGAATGAATATTTAGTGTTTGGATATATAAAAAATAAAAATTAGTTACACTTTGTATGAATCAAGTGAGTATGTTATGATAAATAAATAGCAAAAATGAAATGTGAAAATATAATTAAACAAATCATATATTTTTAACACTTTTTTATTTGTTCCTATTAGTTGATTATATATATATTTTTTCAAAAATATTCATCTTCTAAATTCTATAATAACTTTAAAAACAATAAAAATACTGTTATTGTTCATGAAAAATTTCAATTACAATTAAAGAAACGAGAAAAATATATTAAAAGTGAGAAAAATATATTAAAAGTTTGAGTCGTAAATATTTATCTACCCACATTTTTATTAGGGCAAGGCAATGCATGCGTTTACTCTTAGTCAAAAAAATATTTTCATTGAAGAGGTTAGCTATACGAAGACACCGGATCTCGGCGGTAGTGTCGTGAGCAAGTTTATGGCTAATTCGGGTAAAGCTTCATTGGGTAGCTATAAAGTGGATGTTGCCATATTTGAAAGAAGCTTGAGATAAAGGCCGGTGATGGTCTGGTTGGCTATGCAGACTCTGGGTGACTAGGTAAAACAAAGATAGTTGTTTGCTTTATCTTCACTCTGTTTAGATGTGCAGTCGGTTAAAAGTCTACTTTACAACTTTACAACGTACGGTATTGGAGGGTACCTGATTACATGGTCTGGTGTAAGTTTGGGTCTGAAGTTGGAGAAACTGGTGTTATTATAGTCAGAGTGCTTTGAATTTGGCTAAAAATTCGGTGTATCGATGTTCCAGAGGAAGACGGATTTTTTATTACAATCCTGTGTATGTATGTTTATATGTATGCACACATTTTATTTTAAGTTCTTTCACATCCAATTATTCGAGTGCTGCTTGAACTTGGTGAATATTCGCAAGAGGTAAAGTCCCCTGAGGGTATCCAGCAGGAAAGAGACGACTGAGATACTGAGGAACCTTTAGCTGTCGGAGAAACTCCAAGTCAAGGTGGAGACTGTTGAAACTCGACTTATTTAGCTTAGCTGTCTATCTGACCTGGAACCAAAGCAAAAAGACTGTTTCAATTGGCAGAGTTCCTTTTGGATTTAGGATGTTTTGAGAGTGCTTAGAAATAGATAGCTAGCTATGGTTTATGACTATGATTATAACTCTCTGAATTGTTATAATATAATATCTCCGGTTCTCCCAGTGAATGTTGACACACCGTCACTGAACCACGCAAATCTCTGTGTTCTTTATTTGTTTTCTTTCTCGTTTTCTCGTAACAATATGGATGAGTCGTTGAAATAAATATTGAAAGCGATATGTAGAATATCGACATAATAATTTTCTGCAGTATTGACTGAGTCCTCGCTAGAAAAATTGGATGTGAAAGAACTTAAAATAAAATGTGTGCATACATATAAACATACATACATAAATACATACAGGATACATGGTGCCATTCTATAAGTACTCTTTGAATCTTGGTTCATCATGCATCTACAGCTATATGACCTAAAATCTCATTAAAGCCATTTGAATCTTGTTTGAGTTTCATTGTTGCAATGGAGAAGATATCTACTTCTTCTCTTCTTCTTTTTATGTTAATGCTTGTTTTGGAGTTTGGGATTAATTTATGTGTTGCCATAAATGCATCTTCTGGTTGTGTTGCTGCAGAGAGGAAAGCTCTCCTCAAGTTCAAAGCAAGTCTTGTCGATCCTACGAACAGATTGTCCTCGTGGAGGGACCTGAATTGTTGCACGTGGGAAGGTGTCACTTGCGACGAGATTACCGGCCATGTTATCGAACTTGATCTCAGGGGAAATGTTAGTTTTGACTATTACATGCCTAATATTAATTTCGATGACAGGTTAGAGGGTAAAAGTCTTGATCCTTCTTTAAGGGAATTAAAGTATCTCAATTATTTGGACTTGAGTCAGAATAAGTTTCAAGGAAGTAGAATTCCTGAATTTTTAGGATCAATGACTGAGCTGCAGTATCTTAACCTCTCTGGGTGTTTTCTTGATGGTGTTGTCCCAGACCATCTTGGCAATCTGTCAAAGTTGCGTAGGCTTGATCTCAACTATAATGATGGCCTTATATCCAATGATATCAGATGGGTTTCCAACTTTTCATCGTTGGAATATCTTGATTTGAGTTGGGTTAACCTTTCCCAAACTAATGATTTAGTTAAGGTACTCAACGTGCTACCTTCTTTGTCTGTGCTGCGCTTGTCACGGAGTTCACTTAACAATCACTTATCCCATTCTTGTTTAAATTCTTCATTTCTTTCACATGTCTATCGCTTGGACCTTAGTTCGAACGGATGTCACGGAGAAGTTCCTTGCTTTCTCTCGAATATGACTTCTCTGAGGATTCTTGATCTTTCAAACAATGTATACAACACTTCACACTTGCAATTTTTAAAATTAAGAAACCTTGTTCATCTCAACCTTTATGAGAACCAATTTGAATATGAGTCAGATTGGATCTCCAAACTCTTGGGTGATAATTGCCGCTTGGAATCATTGTCTCTGTCTTATAATCACTTTCATGGGGAGATCTCATCAGTTTTCAACAATATTTCTGGATGTTGGAGTCAAAATTTGAAGAGCCTAGAATTGTCAGGAAACAACTTCAAAGGTGGTTTACCGAATGATTTGGACAAAGTCAAACGATTAACATTTCTTGATCTTTCTGACTCAAATATAAGTGGTGAAATTCCTGAATCTCTTGGAAACTTGTCGGGTTTGGAAGTGTTGATTGTTGCTGGTAACAAGTTAGTGGGTTCCATTCCATCATCCTTCAGAAAGTTGAAAGCATTGAGAGTTTTGTCTCTCTCTTTGAATCAATTAATCGGGGAAATCCCAATATTTATGGGCCAACTATCAAATCTGGAGAGCCTGGATGTTGCAGACAACTTGTTCAATGGAACGATTTCTGAGGTTCACTTTGACATGCTCTCAAAATTAAAGAGCTTTATGTATCCTCCAACTTGATCAATTTTGAATTTGAATATGGTTGGGTGTCCTCTTTTCAATTGAAATATCTCGACATGGGATCTTCCAACATTGGAGGTCAGTTCCAACATGGCTACAATCCCAGAAGGCATTAATTGGCTTAATTTATCCAATTGCGGCATTTCAGGAACTCTACCGAGCGGCATTGGTTACATGTTACCTCTTCTGAAATATTTATTAATGAGCCGAAACTCCATTAATGGCTCACTACCCGATTCATTGTGCAATATGATAGATTTGATGGTTATAGATCTCTCCAACAATAATTTATCTGGTAGTATGTTAGAATCTTGGCAAAACTTTCAAGGCTTAAGGTTTTTGTCATTGTCATCCAATGAGCTTTCAGGCATCATTCCTAAATCCATTGGAGGTGCTGGCGGATTGCAATGGCTTTTGTTGAACAACAACAAGCTTTCAGGACCGATTCCCTCCACTTTACAGGATTGTACCAACTTAAGAGTTTTAGATATTGGAGAAAATATGTTGTCCAGTAGATTACCTGAATGGGTCGGAAATAAGCAACAGTTTTTGGTTCTTAAGTTGAGGGATAATCAATTTCATGGGGAGATTCCTCGGGCACTCTGTGAAACTTCTGAACTTCAAATGCTAGACCTCGGAAATAACAAGTCGACTGGAAAAATCCCGCATTGCTTTGGAAATCTCTCGGGCATGATTGAATATAAGTCTCCAAGTCTATTGTATAATAATGTGTATAGCTTTCTTCAAGTGTTCCAAGGAGCAGTGATGGAGTACTCTCGGAATATAAGATATCTTATTAATTTGGATCTTTCATGCAATAATCTTACTAAGAAAATTCCTTTAGAGATGACAAACCTTCGCAACTTGTATGGCCTCAATTTGTTACATAATTTATTGGATGGAGAAATTCCAGCAAAGATTGGAGATTTGACGGCTTTGGAATCTCTTGATCTTTCGAGCAACAATTTGTTTGGAGGAATCCCCAATAGTCTATCAAATCTCTATTTTCTGAGCCACTTGAACGTATCCAACAATAATTTATCAGGACATATTCCCACAGGAAAGCAACTGCAAATTCTCGAAGACCATGCAAGTTATGATGGCAATCCTCAACTCTGTGGAGCTCCTCTGCCGAAGACATGTCTTGGAAACAATTCTCCGAATGCTTCAAATGCTAAAAATTATGCTGAATGAGATGGAGACTCAATGGATAAAATATGGTTTTGGGGATTTGTGGTGGGAGGATTTGCCACTGGATTTTGGGGTTTCGTTGGATTGTTGATCTTCAAACGGAGCTTCAGACAAGCTTACTTTGGCTTTACAGATGAGATGGGGAACAAGGTTCTGCTTGTCACGGCATTACTCCGTCGGAGAATTTCAGGTAAGTGATATATAATATACATATATAATAATGTTTTTAATTTACTTAGTTTTCAGTTGGTGTTTTGTTCAATAAAAGTTGTCGCTGATATTTTAATTTTTCTGTCAGGCGTTGCTTTTAGTTAGAAGTACTCGAGACGAACATTGGCTTGTTTGTAATATATAAACGTTTTATATTTGTCTTGAACTGAAGTTTTATGTACAATCAATCACTAGTAAAGTTTTGTGTTTTTATATAATTCTTGATGGATTAATAGTCTTTATTTAAATCTACGTTTAGCAAGTTAGTTTGATTGTTTTTATTAATATTGTACAACCTTGAGGCGCGGTTACCATGAGTCGTTTCCATCTGGGTTGAGTTGAAATCCTCTTCCCAATCAGCTGTTAATTAAAGGAAAAGGAAGATGGAATCTTATATTAATAGTGTGGTTTAGAAATGTGAATGTCGGAAGGCCACATACTCGGGCGAGCCAGGAACTGATGGATGCTTTCGAGGTATTCCTCCCGAAAATGACTTCTTTCAGCAGCTCTGTCGCCAAGCAATACCTTTGTAGAATAAAATGTGGTTGCCATAAGAAAATTTGATGTACAACAGTTTCGGTTAATTGGGTGAAATAAAAGAATACTCCTCAGTCTACCGTCAATCTATCCATTTTAATTTCGTCATTTTGATTCGCTCTCAATCAATGAATCATCCATGTCTGATTGAGGAATAGCAGAATGTCCTTTCCCGACTGCCACAAGAGCTGCCTCATGGAGAAGGAGAAGTTGCGCCAGCTTTGCACCCCTGACTGTCTTGATTCGTAATTAATATTCTTTCATGATAACAAAAATAACAGAAGAAATTAAAATGGCTCTTGCAAGCTTTTAGGGAATTTCAAAACTGTTCCTACCCAAGACTGCAAGAAATTACAACGTAGTAAGACCCCGTTTAAAGCAGAAACACACTCCAGCTTAATTTCATATGCACATGAAGATTGAAATACTGTTGGTTATTTTATTGTTATTGAATTTATTTGAAAATAAGAAATTCGTATCGAGCTATTCTCGGGAAGGATCCCGTGGGGTGCACGCTTGAGAGTAGATATACGATATTGAACGAAGTGTTTAATAATTACATGAATTTGTAATTGGCAACTTTTTGGATTTAAATCTGAAAGGTGCATCTTTTATTTTTGAATAGACACTTCAATGTTTATTAAATAAAGCTTTATCTTGTCAAATTCTGACAGAACAAAAATTATGCAGATTCTTGTCTGCAGAATTAATATGCCATAGCAAATAAGCTCCTAATATTCTACTTGTTTGATTTTTCGCCTAAAATTCGAGTGTTGCGTGTATTTCCAAGATCATATATATGCTGCGATTTTTTATTTTCATTCAATCCAGATTATTTTTCAACAAATACTCACGTACACAAATGTATCAGTTAGACTACAATTTACACTTTATATATATAGAATGAATATTTAGTGTTTGGACATATGAAAATAAAAAATAATTATATTTTTGTATGAATTTAGCAAGTATGTTATTGTAAAAAAATAGTGAAAATAAAGTGTGCAAATACAATTAAACAAATCATATATTTTTAGCATTTTTTTATGTGGTCTTATTAGTCATTATAACTTCTTTTTTTTCATAATATTTATTTCTGTAAATTTTATAATAACATTGAAAACAATAAAAATAATGTTATTGTCTTTGAAAAATCTCAACTACAATTGAAGAAACAAGAAAAGAAAACATTTTAAAAGATAATAGGATTGTCATTATTAGGGTATATTCCTTTTTCTTAAACAATGATAACAACAACAACAACGGCCGTGGAAATTTCGAATGTGCCGTATCCACAAGGCAATGCATGAGTTTACTCTAAGTCAAAAAAGAAATTTTCATTGACCCATCATTTTCATATCATGTACAAATGAAAATTGTCTTTACCTTGTGGAAATATTATGCATATGCCTATTTCATTTCAAGTAATTTAATGTCTTATGTAAATAATCTTTATTTGAATTTCATATCAAATGTTAATTGACAGTTAAGTGATTTTGTATAGTTCAATGGTATTATTATTATTCAAGCAGAAAATTTGAGAATTACTTTAACTAATCAATTTGATTTCGATTAACCAATATTATAAACATGTTAATAGACCATTGGATCATCGATACAGTGGTAATAGTTACTTATTAGCCATTAATCAATACTTGATGGTTCATGACTTCACATAGTAAAAAACTTAAATATTTAGGATTTAATTAGTTATTAATAATTAATCCTTTTCTTTTTTTCTTCGTGTTTGATGGTTCATGTAGTAGAAATGCCAGACTTTTAGGCTTTGTTTAGATATATGTCCATGAAAATATTTATATTATTTAGAATATAAAAAATATTTGAATTACAAGTTAGATGTTAAAAATGTTATTTAAGGGTTAGGAAAAGAATTATAAAGAAATAATTTAAAAAAAACAATAGGCACTACAATTTTGGATATAACTTTTTTTTTGTTTTTCTGGTTTGATATTTTAAATAAATTTAAAATAACTATTGAATGTAATATTTTAATTACAAAACGATATTTTGTAAGAAGAGAATTTTGATAAAAATGGATGAGTCCTTGTGGAAAGACTTGGATGAGTCATTGTGCAAATAACTATTGATAAAGATATGTATAATATCGACAAAAGAATATAATTTCTCCAGTATTGAATGAGTCCTTATGGAAAAAATTGGATGTGAAAGAATTTGAAGAAAATACGTGCATACATACAGAGATACATGGTACATGGTGCCACTCTATAAGTAGTCTTTGAATCTTTGTTCATCATGCATCTACAGCTATATGGTCTAAAATCTCATTAAAACCATTTGAATCTTGTTTGAGTTTCTGTGTTGCAATGGAGAAGATATCTGCTTCTTCTCTTCTTCTTTTTATGTTAATGTTTGTTTTGGAGTTGGAGATTTATTTGTTTGTCGCCATAAATGCATCTTCTGGTTGTGTTGCTGCAGAGAGGAAAGCTCTCCTCAAGTTCAAAGCAAGTCTTGTCGATCCTACGAACAGATTGTCCTCGTGGAGGGACCTGAACTGTTGCACGTGGGAAGGTGTCACTTGCGACCAGATTACGGGGCATGTTATCGAACTTGATCTCAGGGGCAATGTTAGTTTCGACGATGACATGACTAAGGCTATTTTCGATGACAGGTTAGTGGGTAAAAGCCTTGATCCTTCTTTAAGGGAATTGAAGTATCTCAATTATTTGGACTTGAGTCAGAATAAGTTTCTAGGAAGTAGAATTCCTGAATTTTTAGGATCAATGACTGAGTTGCAGTATCTTAACCTCTCTGAGTGTTTTCTTGATGGTGTTGTCCCAGACCATCTTGGCAATCTGTCAAAGTTGCGTAGGCTTGATCTCAACTATAATGATGGCCTTATATCCCATGATATCGGATGGGTTTCCAACTTTTCATCGTTGGAATATCTTGATTTGAGTAGGGTTAACCTTTCCCAAACTAATGATTTAGTTAAGGTACTCAACGTGCTACCTTCTTTGTCTGTGATGCGCTTGTCATGGAGTTCACTTAACAACAATCACTTATCCCATTCTTGTTTAAATTCTTCATTTCTTTCACATGTCTATCGCTTGGATCTTAGTGAGAACTCATTTCACGGAGAAGTTCCTTGCTTTCTCTCCAATATGACTTCTCTGAGGATTCTTGATCTTTCGGACAATGGATACAACACTTCACACTTGCAATTTTTAAAAGTAAGAAACCTTGTTCATCTCAACCTTGATGAGAACCAATTTGAATATGAGTCAGATTGGATCTCCGAACTCTTGCGTGATAATTGCCGCTTGGAATCATTGTCTCTGTCTGTTAATAACTTTCATGGGGAGATCTCATCAGTTTTCAATAATATTTCTGGATGTTGGAGTCAAAATTTGAAGAGCCTAGAATTGTCAGGAAACAACTTCAAAGGTGATTTACCAAACGATTTGGACAAAGTCAAACGATTAACATTTCTTCGTCTTTCTTTTTCCAATATAAGTGGTGAAATTCCTGAATCTCTTGGAAACCTTTCGGGTTTAGAAAAGTTGGATATCTCTTTTAACAAGTTAGTGGGTCTCATTCCATCATCCTTTAGAAAGTTGAAAGCATTGAGATGGTTGCGTCTCATTTCTAATCAATTAGGTGGTGAAATTCCTGAATCTCTTGGAAACTTGTCGGGTTTGGAAGTGTTGGATATCTCTTATAACAAGTTAGTGGGTCTCATTCCATCATCCTTTAGAAAGTTGAAAGCATTGAGATGGTTGAGTCTCTCTTCTAATCAATTAAGTGGTGAAATTCCAATATTTTTGGGGCAACTATCAAATTTG
Organism: Andrographis paniculata; assembly: GCF_009805555.1. Classification (NCBI taxonomy): domain Eukaryota; kingdom Viridiplantae; phylum Streptophyta; class Magnoliopsida; order Lamiales; family Acanthaceae; genus Andrographis; species Andrographis paniculata. The sequence goes on from NW_026137589.1 coordinate 4,728,963, forward strand.
GAGATGCTGCGCATTCAAAACAACTTGTTCAATGGAACAATTTCTGAGGTTCACTTTGACAAGCTCTCGAAATTAAAAGACTTTGATGTATCCTCCAACTCGATCAATTTTAAGTTTGGACATGGCTGGGTGCCCTCTTTTCAATTAAATTATCTTCTCATGGGATCTTCCGATATTGGAGGTCAGTTTCCATCATGGCTTCAATCCCAGAAGACACTAGTTTACCTTAATTTATCCAATTGCGGCATTTCAGGAACTCTACCGAGCGACATTGGTTACATGTTACCTCTTCTGAAATATTTATTAATGAGCCGAAACTCCATTAATGGCTCACTACCAGATTCACTCTGCAATATGAAAGATTTGTCGGTTATAGATATCTCCAGCAATAACTTATCTGGTAGTATGTTGGAATGTTGGCAAAACTTTCAAGGCTTAAAGTTTTTGTCATTGTCATCCAATGAGCTTTCAGGCACCATTCCTAAATCCATTGGAGGTGCTGGCGGATTGCATTGGCTTTTTTTGAACAACAACATGCTTTCAGGACCAATTCCCTCCACTTTACAAAACTGTACTTATTTAGAAGCTTTAGACGTTGGAGAAAATATGTTGTCCGGTAAAATACCTGCATGGATCGGAAAAAAGCAACTTTTATTGTTTATTCTTAAGTTGAGGAATAATCAATTTCATGGGGAAATTCCTCGGGCACTCTGTGAAGCTTCTCAACTTCAAATGCTAGACCTCGGGAATAACAAGTTGAGCGGATACATCCCGCACTGCTTTGGAAATCTCTCAGGCATGATTGAAATTAAGACTCCAGGTCTAACCTCGTATTTTCATAGCTTACATCAAGTGTTCAAAGGAGTAGTGATGGAGTATTCTATGAATATAAGATATCTTGTTAATTTGGATCTTTCATGCAATAATCTTACTGGGAAAATTCCTTTAGAGATGACGAACCTTCGCAACTTGTATGGCCTCAATTTGTCACATAATTCATTGGATGGAGAAATTCCAGCAAAGATTGGAGATATGACGGCTTTGGAATCTCTTGATCTTTCTAGCAACAATTTGTTTGGAAGAATCCCAAATAGTCTATCAAATCTCTATTTTCTGACCCACTTGAACATATCCAATAATCATTTATCCGGACAGATTCCCACAGGAAATCAACTCCAAATTCTCGGAGACCATGCAAGTTATGATGGCAATCCTCAACTCTGTGGAGCTCCTCTGCAAAAGAGATGTCCAGGAGACAATTCGCCGAATGCTTCAAATGTCAAAAATCATGTTGAACAAGATGGAGACTCAATGGATAAAATATGGTTCTGTGCATTTGTGGTGGGAGGATTCGGCACTGGATTTTGGGGTTTCGTTGGATTGTTGGTATTCAAAAGGAGCTTCAGACAAGCTTACTTTGGCTTCACAGATGAGTTGGGGAACAAGATTCTGCTTGCCACGGCATTACTCCGTCGGAGAATTTCAGGTAAGTGATATATAATATACATATATAATAATGTTTTTAATTTACGTAGTTTTCAGTTGGTGTTTTGTTCAATAAAAGTTGTCGCTGATGTTTTAATTCTGCTGTCAGGCGTGGCTTTTAGTTACAAGTACTCGAGACAAACATTGGCTTGTTTGTAATAGATGAAAGTTGTATATTTGTCTTGAACTGAAGTTTTATGTACAATCAATCACTAGTGAAGTATGCAAGTATTTTCACTGCAACAAGCATTCCTTTTTACCCTACGAAAATTGTGAAGAAGAGAAGCCGAGAGACACTTGAAAATGCGGTCAATGATAAAAACTTTCTCAGTTTGGCGGCGGAAACGGAAGTGGCAATGAGCTTCCAAAGGATCGAACATCTTGGCAAGAGTGATGCAGTTCGATCCATTTACTGAGCGACAGAGCAATTTGTTGTTACGTCTAAATGATTATTTATGGTTGGGGCTATCTCTATGTTGAGGAGATTTCCTTAGGATTCTTTAGATTCGTGTTTTTATATAATTCTTGATGGATTAATAGTCTTTATTTAAATCTACGTTTAGCAAGTTAGTTTGATTGCTTTTATTAATATTGTACAACCTTGAGATAACTCTTGATTTTGTCATATTTTATACCTTATATTTATTTATTTAATTATTTGTTTATGTCTAATTTTGATAATAATTGTATTCATTTCATCTCGTTTGTATAATATTAAATTATTAGTTTTTAAGTATAATTTATAATTATTTTGGTGTATAAATTAAATTAATTGATGTGTTCTTTGAATTATATTTTTTTTGGCATTATTTATGTGTATTTAATTTTAACTAAATTAATTTTATTTAATAAGTATTATTTATTTAAATAAATATTTATAAAATGTTCATTTATACAGGTGAAATAATGCATATGAAAGTCCAAAATTGGCCTTAAAAGTGAAAAATGGCTTCAGAAGCGAAAAAAAGTGAAAGTCAACGAAAGTCAACCATCAACGTCAGAAAGTCAACACGCGAAAGTCAAAGTCAACCAAGCGCGGTAGACAAGCTACGGCCGCGCGGAAGGCAACAGCTGGCGCGGAACACAAGCGATGGCTGACGCGGAAGGCAAGCAAGCGCGGAAAGCGAGCGGCGTATTTACACCCCAACTCCTGCCTTTATTCCAGCCCTGCATTTATTTCTGCACTCTCCCAGCTCTTATATTAAATTCGTGCACTACTTTTTAGCAAATTTTTTGCTTTTTTGTGTAATTTTTATTCTAGAACTTTCTAGAAAATAAGTAGTTATTAGTAGTTATATTAGTAGGTATTTTTAGAGTTAGTTATTTATGGTTATTTTTAGAGGTAATTAGTAGTTATTTTTAGAAGTAGTTATTTATTGGCCGTTGTAACCGCCGAGCTTCTAGAAACTTTTTCCTTGTAAATATCCCCTCTAATTGTACCATATATATATATATACACCATATATTCACAATAATATACATTCCATACACTCCATTTTCTCCATTTTTTTCTTCCATATTTTTATATAGTGTAATAATACAAGATCTTCGATTTTGTGTCTCGAGCAAACTTATTTTCTCCCTTTTTTTTTTCTTTTAATTCCTGCATATTAATTTAGCTAGTAAAATCTTATCATATTTCTCCGCCTCACTTTCACCCAAAACTTCCATGTTCGATTTGAATTGTTCAAGTTGGATTTCGACAAGGTTGCGGAAGGGCGGTAGAAGAATCGACTATTTCAGCCCTGTTTCGTGCCAAAAGCAAATTCCGGGTAGTTCAACGTAGCTAAGTACGCGGGAGCCTTGTTGACCTGCTTAGTTGTTGTTTTGAATTCGATTCCGATTAAAGAGAGGTATCAGAGGGTAGAACCACTAGCGGAACAGTTGGAAGAATATTCATGGGGCATAGGCGGTGGTCTATGGGTCACAGAAATATCTAGTGACAGTAAAGTTTTTTGCTTATAATGTTCTTCGCCGGGTGTCGCTGAAGCCTCGTTGTAAATCCCCTAAGGCCAAGTACCAACCTAGTCGAGAATCGGCTTAAACGAGCAAATGCGATCACACTCATTTCTCCGTGCCGCCCCGCAATTATACATATATTTTTCGCTATCACACCATCGTCATCCCGCTCATTTCATCCATGGAAATCTAGCCATCAAGGAACGCAAAAGTCAGACACAAATGCCTCGCTTCACTCTTTTCGAGATACGTATATTTTATCGCTTTTTAGTTAGATTTAATTTTTGCAATTTATCTTTTCAGCTTCTTCGATTGCATTAACTCATTGTACTTTTTCTAATTAAATATAGGATATTCGCATATTCTCTGAGTTCGACCCGGACACTCACCGGATAAAGAGATTTTTTTATTTTTGACGAAGAATTTTGGAGTTACTACACGAACAAGCACGGCACTATTTTCATTTTATACATATATCTTTTTTTTTATCTTAAAAGATATTTTAAAAATATCTCCAAAAATCTTCGATCATCTCTAAAGGTCCATTTTTTTGCGTACAATATAATTTTTTGCATAAATATTATAAGACACTAATAAAGTATTTTTGTCATTTTTCTTTAATTTCTACTACGTTTTTATATAATAATTAATATTCAAAAATCTTTAAAAAAAAAAAAATGGGACCCTTGGATATTGAGACAGTAAGATAAGAATAAGTTCTAACATACTTTATTTTATTTATTTATTTTATTAATTTTTGCATACTCTTGTTGTGTGGGTCTATGAATGAATGGTTTGATTGTGGTGGGTATCAATTAATGAATGAATGCTTGTGGTGTTTAATGGTTCGCTCAGTCATCACTTTATATTGCGCATGGAATTCTTTTGTGTTGTTTTCCATTAACTGACAAAACGAAAGACTTGACTCACAAAGCAAAAGCAAGTGTTTTTGCTAATCGTCTACTCACATCAAGAACAAATTTGCACTGACACATCATTTTCATATTCATAATTAAAAGAGAGAATTTTGGTTTGGGCAATTTGATTTGATGTTTACTATTCTTAAATTGTTTTCCTCTACAAATATCAAATCAACTATTTATTTTTTTTATTTTTCTAATATTATATTTAAAATCAATTTTATCTTCATAATATTAAATCAATTTATATTTATATTTCATCGAACAATTATCCAAAATCCAAGGATGCGTTTCTTTTAGTACAAATTTTACTATTTGAATTTTAAGTCTCAAAACCAAAGAAACAGACCATAGACGCTCATGAATAAATATATGCACTTACAAATTACATCACTTACTAAAAGCAAATTGTATCTTGTTTCAGTTTAGTGTCTTTATGGAGAAGATATCTGCTTCACGTCTTCTTCTTCTTCTTCTTATGTTAATGTTTGTTTTGGAGTTGGAGATTAATTTGTGTGTCGCCATAAATGCATCTTCTGGTTGTGTTGCTGCAGAGAGGAAAGCTCTCCTCAAGTTCAAAGCAAGTCTTGTCGATCCTACGAACAGATTGTCCTCGTGGAGGGACCTGAACTGTTGCACGTGGGAAGGTGTCACTTGCGACCAGATTACGGGGCATGTTATCGAACTTGATCTCAGGGGCAATGTTAGTTTCGACGATGACATGACTAAGGCTATTTTCGATGACAGGTTAGTGGGTAAAAGTCTTGATCCTTCTTTAAGGGAATTGAAGTATCTCAATTATTTGGACATGAGTCGGAATAAGTTTCAAGGAAGTAGAATTCCTGAATTTTTAGGATCAATGACTGAGTTGCAGTATCTTAACCTCTCTAGCTGTTTTCTTGATGGTGTTGTCCCGGACCATCTCGGAAATCTCTCAAACATGCGCAGCCTAGATCTCCATAATAATAATGACCTTGTATCCCATGATATCGGATGGGTTTCCAACTTTTCATCGTTGGAATATCTTGATATGAGTTGGGTTAACCTTTCCCAAACTAATGATTTAGTTAAGGTACTCAACGTGCTACCTTCTTTATCAGTGCTGCGTTTGTCAGACAGTGCACTTAACAACAATCACTTATCCCATGCTTGCATAAATTCTTCATTTCTTTCACATGTCTATCGCTTGGATCTTAGTGAGAACTCATTTGACGGAGAAGTTCCTTGCTTTCTCTCCAATATGACTTCTCTGGGGTTTCTTGATCTTTCATACAATCAATACAACACTTCACACTTGCAATTTTTAAAATTAAGAAACCTTGTTCATCTCAACCTTGGTGGGAACCAATTTGAATATGAGTCAGATTGGATCTCCAAACTCTTGGGTGATAATTGCCGCTTGGAATCATTGTCTCTGTCTTATAATCACTTTCATGGGGAGATTTCAGCGGTTTTCAACAATATTTCTGGATGTTGGAGTCAAAATTTGAAGAGCCTAGAATTGTCAAGAAACAACTTCAAAGGTGGTTTACCGAATGATTTGGACAAGGTCAAACGATTAACATCTCTTGATCTTTCTGGTTCAAATATAAGTGGTCAAATTCCTGAATCTCTTGGAAACTTGTCGGGTTTGGAAGTGTTGGATATCTCTTATAACAAGATAGTGGGTCTCATTCCATCATCCTTTAGAAAGTTGAAAGCATTGAGATGGTTGCGTCTCTCTTCTAATCAATTAAGTGGAGAAATTCCAATATTTTTGGGGCAACTATCAAATTTGGAGAAGTTGGGCATTTCAGACAACTTGTTCAATGGAATAATTTCTGAAATCCACTTTGACAAGCTCTCAAAATTAAAAAGACTTCTTGTATCCTCCAACTCGATCAATTTTAAGTTTGAACATGGCTGGATGCCCTCTTTTCAATTGACATATCTCGACATGGGATCATCCAACATTGGAGGTCAGTTTCCTGCATGGCTACAATCCCAGAAGGCACTAATTGCCCTTAATTTATCCAATTGCGGCATTTCAGGAACTCTACCGAGCGACATTGGTTACATGTTACCTCTTCTGAAATATTTATTAATGAGCCGAAACTCTATTAATGGCTCACTGCCTGATTCATTGTGCAATATGATAGATTTGATGGTTATAGATCTCTCCGGCAATAACTTATCTGGTACTATGTTGGAATGTTGGCAAAAGTTTCAAGGCTTAAAGTTTTTGTCATTGTCATCCAATGAGCTTTCAGGCACCATTCCTAAATCCATTGGAGGTGCTGGCGGATTGCAATGGCTTTTGTTGAACAACAACATGCTTTCAGGACCAATTCCCTCCACTTTACAAAACTGTACTTATTTAGAAGCTTTAGACGTTGGAGAAAATATGTTGTCCGGTAAAATACCTGCATGGATCGGAAATAAGCAACTTTTATTGTTTATTCTTAAGTTGAGGAATAATCAATTTCATGGGGAAATTCCTCGGGCACTCTGTGAAGCTTCTCAACTTCAAATGCTAGACCTCGGGAATAACAAGTTGAGCGGATACATCCCTCACTGCTTTGGAAATCTCTCAGGCATGATTGAAATTAAGTCTCCAAGTCTAACCATGTATTTTCAGAGCTTACATCAAGTGTTCAAAGGAGCAGTGATGGAGTACTCTAGTAATATAGGATATCTTGTTAATTTGGATCTTTCATGCAATAATCTTTCCGGGAAAATTCCTTTAGAGATGATGGACCTTCGCAACTTGCATGGCCTCAATTTGTCACATAATTCATTGGATGGAGAAATTCCAGCAAAGATTGGAGATATGACGGCTTTGGAATCTCTTGATCTTTCGAGCAACAATTTGTTTGGAAGAATCCCAAATAGTCTCTCAAATTTATACTTTCTGAGCCACTTGAACGTATCCAACAATAATTTATCCGGGCAGATTCCCACAGGAAAGCAACTGCAAACTCTCGGAGACCATGCAAGTTATGGTGGCAATCCTCAACTCTGTGGAGCTCCTCTGCCAAAGACATGTCATGGAGACAATTCTCCGAATGCTTCAAATGCTAAAAATCATGCTGAAGGAGATGTAGACTCAATGGATAAAATATGGTTTTGGGCATTTGTGGTGGGAGGATTTGCCACTGGATTTTGGGGCTTCGTTGGATTGTTGGTATTCAAAAGGAGCTTCAGACAGGCTTACTTTGGCTTTACAGATGAGATGGGCAACAAGATTCTGCTCGCTGTGGCGTTATTATGTCGAAGAATCTCAGGTAAGTGAAATATAATATATATATAGAATGTTTTTAATTTTCGTAGTTTTCAGTTAGTGTTTTCCTTGAATGAAAGTCGCCGTTGATGTTTTAATTCTGCTGTCAGGTGTGGGTTTTAGTTAGAAGTACTCGAGACGATCATTGGCTTGTTTGTAATATATAAAAGTTTTATATTTGTCTTGAGCTGAAGTTTTATGTATAATGAATCACTTGTGAAGTATGCAAGTATTTTCATTGTAATAAGCAATCCTTTTCACCTTACGGAAATTGTGCGTAAGAGAAGCCGAGAGACACTTGGAGTTGTCGTCAATGACAGAAACTTTTCTCAGTTCGGCGGATTTGATTTTCTGCTAGCCCGACGCTAACTCTTCGGAAACAGAAATGGCAATGAGCTTCGGATCGATCCAACATCTTGGCAAGACTGATGCAGTTTGCAAGGCTGCTTTCTTTCGACTTCCATTTTGACATATGATTGATTTATGTTTTGTATTGTTAGGTCCATCTCTTTGTTGAGAAGATTCAGGGTGTTTCTTTAGCCTCGGATACCCAATTTTTTACTCTTTTATTTTTGCGTTTTTTAAAAAAATATATATATATTTTTCTTACAAAATATCCCATCAATATTAGTTTAATACCAAATATTTTTCCAAACTAATCAAAAAAACACACGATAAGTGATTAAATGTATGTTAATTCTTGATTGATTGATTAATATTGTATTTATTTAAAAAGCTACATTTAACAAGTCAATTGTTTTAACCATTGAATCTGGCCTGCTTGAATATGGACACCCATAATTATTGTCGTTTTTAGTGTTGAAGTGATAAATAATGTGTCTTGTCTTGTAAAGGGATGAAATAGAATCATTACTAATTGAAAGTATTTAGGTTTGACATATTATTTATTTATTTATTTTGTAACGTGGGAATCTGCAGCCGTTATCTTTCGAATACGCTATGGGTAAAACTCCGATTAAATCCGACAATGCAAATCACGCTAGAGAATGCAGATGTCGAACTCCTTTATTTTTCAACTGAAAGAAAAGCCTCATGCAAAATAACGTCAATAAAAGTTTCAATTTTCTATTTCAAGCTATAGTTTTGGTACATACAAATGAACACTTTGTACCTTGTATTACATGTCGATATCCTTTTAGTCTTGAATAAATTGCAATCACATTGAAATTAATAACAATGATCTCAAATGGGTTATGGCCATTTTTATGTCAACTGTGTGTGTGTTTTTTTCCTTCGTGCATTCTTATGTAATACTAGGCCTTGTTTAGACATAGGTTTTTTTTGGAGGTTTTTGGAATTTTAGAAGTTTGAAAAAAATAAAAAATTAGTATTTGATTCGATATTTTGTAAGAAAAAATATATATATATATATATTTGATGTGATATTTTTTAAAAAATGAATAGCTTCAACAGTACCTTGTGTAAAAAAAGTCTGAACCAATTTTATTTTGTTTTAGGAAAAAAAGACTGTTATTCTACATTACACACATCTTCTCGTTTAGATTAAAAAATTTGATGTAGCCCTTTATTCTAGAATTTCACTAAGAAAAATATGATAAAATAGAACTGTATTTTATCAATAAAACATTTTACTAATTTTTATTAGTATTCAAACTGAAAATTAAATAATAATATCCACAATCAATAAATTAATTTGACTTTTCACTAACCAAATTTTAATCACACATCACGTCCAATATATTTTTGAATCCTAACAGTAATGGCTAATGACATCCATAGATCTCATCTTTGTAGCTTCGACAGCTCCACAATTAATTAATTAATTAATTAATTAATTAATAATATTCAATAAAGTAGGAATTATCAAAGTCAACAAAATAGGTTTGCATTGGTGGACTTGGAAAACGCGCGACACGTCCGCACTTTAAATCATAATTATAAAATCATAAACATGATTAATTAGTATTATTATCATCTTTGTGGGGTCGATAATTGATTAATTAAGTAATTAGTAATTATTTAATGCATAACATGTATAAAGTGCAATATTAAATAGTGCCTTAATAGATTTATTTAATTAAATATATATATATTGCCTAATTCTTTATGCATAAAGACTTGAAAACGACACTACTTTTTAAAAAATCAATCTGTGACACGATGCAGCTGAAACGTTCAAATGGATTCAATTCGAAATAAATTATGGGTGTGTTTGTTTGGAGGTTTGGATTTTGATGTTGGGATTTGAATAGTAAAAATTTTGAATTGTAATAGTAGTATGATGTGATATAAATAGGTGTTGATGTGATGTTTTGAATGAAAAATTAACTTATACTATAATATAAAAAAAAATAAAAAAATAAGTATTTGATTTGATTTTTTTTTTAGGGGGGAGTGGGGGAGAAATTTAATGAATAGTAAGATTTTGCAAAAATCTTACAAACGAACACACCCCATGTGTTTGTTTGGGGGTTTGGATTTTGAGTTAGGATTTAAATAATAAAATTTGAATAGTTGTATGACGTGATATAAATAGGTGTTGATGTGATGTTTTGAATGTAAAATTGATTTTTAGTATAATATAAAAAATGAAAAATAGGTGTTTGATTCCATGTTTTTGGAAAAAAAAAAATTGGATTAACAGTGTAAATCCAATCAAATCCCCCACAGACAAACACACCCTATTAAATTGAAAATCAACAAATCTTGGATAATCAAATAGTGATCAAAGAATTGGTTGGGTAGATAATTAGAAGTGTGTATGTTTGGATTTTAGATTTTCGTGCTATATAATTTATAGTAATATATATATATATTTAATTGAAATATGTTTCTTTTGATAAGTTTGGTAAAATTTTGGTTTGAGTTTGGTATTAAAATAATGTTTGATGGAATATTTTGTGAGAAAAAATATATATTTTGTTTTCGAAAAACGCAGAATTCAAATAGTAAAATTTGAAAAATTTGGTGCAAAGAAACATACCCTATATTGTTTGGAAATCTATTTATTTTGTATTGATGTTCTGAGTTTCGAAAAGTTTCAAATAAAAATATATTATCTTATGTAATACTCTCTCCGTCTCATAACTATAGTCTGGGTTATGTTTGGCACGGGAGTTAAGGAATATTGATATTATATTGGGTAAAAAGCACGGATAAAACACTTTTTTGTCCGAGTTTATTAGTGTAAAAAGTAGTTGCAATTGTGTAATAATAATGAAAAAGTAAGGATAAATTTACAGTGATATGATTATTTATGGAAATGAAACTATTGTTTTGGAATGGACAAAAATGGTAAACAACGGACGAAGTATGTTAGTTGAAAATTAAAAGTACACCTAAATAAAATGGTGCAAGATAAACTTGAAAATAGAGAATAATTAGCAAATATAAAACTCGTACTATAATTAAGAAAATAAATTCTAAATATTAAAGAGGTGGATATATATTTAATTTGTTTATTTTTTAATGGAACAATTTCTCATAAATATTATTTTAAAAAATACAAATATACATACATATTAATATAATATATATCATCAACTAACGTGAACTATTCAATATAAAATATTATTTTTTATATTATCTACACAGTTTTCAATTATCATATAAAAAAAATCAATTCATCTACCCATTCAATATTTAGGATTTTTTTTTAATTTCTTAACAGTAATTTGAACATTATATTTTATTAAAATATACTCCCCCGTCCCACATTGGGTATCTTGATTACCGTAAACACGAGAATTTAGGTACAATTAGTAGATAATTAAGAATGTATTAGTAAAAATAATTAACCTATAATATAAATCACCATTATAGATTAAGATTAAAATGACTAATTATTTTAATTAAAATTAAAAAAAATTAATTAGAAAAATTAAAATGAGACTAAGATGGTTAAATATTTTTCAGAAAATGAAAATACATGAGATGTGTGAAGAACAGAAACAGCACAATATAGTAGGTGGGACGGAAGGAGTAATATATTTTTAGGGTGAATTAATGTAGTAAAAATGTTAAAACTAAAGAAAAAATAAAATTAAGTATGCGTTTATGGTAAAAATTAAAAAATACAAATAAAATAAAATGTCAACTCATGTCTCCAACACAAATAGAATAAAAATAAAATTGGTAGTTTCTTGTTAGGCCAACCACATGGCCATTAATGACTTGCAAATTGCCTCCGTTGAAACAATAATTTCATTATGACCCAAATCTAATATCGAGAATATCTTATTCTGTATTAAAGGGTGTTTGGGATTCCTACAATTTCAGATTTTTGAAATTTTATTTTTGATTTTTTTTACAGTTTTTAAAGTCTATATTAAGTATAGTTGCAGTGTTTTTACTTTGTTAGAGAATTTATTCTTTTATAGTAATTTTTAAATTTTTAATAAATTTATTTTTAATTAACAATATTTTATAATTAAACTTTTGTCTTCTACTTTAAACAAAAATATTTTAAATAATTATTATTTACGTTTCAGTTATAAATCTTAGTATTTATAAATATCCAAAATTATGTCTAATATAAAGTTTCTTCAAATAATAGTTTTAAAAAAAATAAATAAACATGTTCAATTTTTATTATACAATTATTTTTATATGGTTTTTTTTATTCCTTATTTTAGGTGTTAGTGTGTATATACATTTTTAACTTGATAATTTTACAGTATAATTTAAATAAATTTTTGTAAAAAATTAGTTTTTATACGGTTTTCTTTTAGATTTGCTTTTCTTTCACACATTTTTATAATTATTTTGCATATTCTTCTTACAGAGTTGTTTGAGTATTTCTCTCTAACCTGTAGATTTCTTTTTCACATTTATTTTCTATATTCTTCTTGTGAATCAATCTTACATCTATTTGAGTATTTTTCTTTAATCTTTGGATTTCATTTTTTTTTTCTATTGACTAAATTATTTTCGTTTGGCTGTTTTTGCATACACCTGAAAAATGTGAAATCACCATTGTTTGAGGAGACTGCCTCCGTCAGGATGCTCAAAGATTTTATTATTATCGACTGAAGTTATCTTAAAGTTGAGTATTGTTAATCAATAAAATAAATTGAAAATCTGTATTCGATTTCTCCTCGCAAAATATTTTATTTGTTTAATGCTTTGTTTGTTAGATATTCTTATTTTTAGATTATCTTATAGCATTTTATTGTAATTTTATTCATAAACTCTGTGTCTTAACTCTCTCTACTGTCCTTATTTAAATGTAATTGCGAATAAATTTTAGAATCTTAATTTCATTTAGTCTAAAATTTTTAAAATTTATTCACGAGAGAGTTTGTGAAGTATAGGGGATTTGGTGCACAAGGTTTTGTGCAATTTAGCCTTTTAATTTATTTCTTATTTTGGTCTAACATTGTTTATTTTTTTAGTTTTATTTTATTTTCAGTGTCTAATTTGTTTTGTTTTTTGTTTTTGTTTATAAGGTAATATTAATTTATAGTCTGGACGTTTTAATCATACAATATTTCAGATAAGTTATTTAGAAAATTTTATTTATATCATTTTAATTATTCTAAATAGTTTTAGTAGGTTTTAAATTTTAAAATATTTTTTTAATTTAAAAAATTTATAATAATTTTATATATAATTTAATTTTTATATTTAATTTCAAATAAAGAATTTTGATAATTGTTGCTAACATTTTCCATTGTAAACTTAAATACAAATTTAATAAGATGCTTTTATTTTATTTACTAAATATTTTTATTAATTATATTTGTATATTATAATTAATTTATTGTTATATATTAGAAATTATTTATAAGTTAATTTTTAAAATTAAAAACTATAATTTTTTTATAGTGAGTGTCAGTGAGTCATATAGCTAAAATATTATTTGAATAAATGTTTATAATATAGCTTCCATGTACATAAATAAAAATTTTAATAAAAAAAAATATAAATAACAATTTATAGAAGAAATATAATATTAAGATGATAAAGTATTTGTTTATATATTTTTTTAATTGAATATATATATTATTTCTTTTAAATATTTTTAAAATTAGATAAAAATAATATAAAAGCACGAGAAAGATATATTTCTATATGTATAACTAGAGTTACTAGTATCTTCGCACAATTAATCTCAATATATATCACACATTAACACTATATTGGATATATATAAGAATCTTTTTTTTTTAGAACTAATTTGGTATAGATAGACTAAAGATAACCATTTTTTTTTTCTTTTTTTTTTTTTCGATCGCTTTTATGATTTTAACAAAATATATTTTAATTTCATTACTAAATTGATCATATAATATTTAGCACATTATATAATATAATATATTATATTTATTAATGATAATTTGTTAATGGTTTAAAATTAATGTGCTAGTGATTTATTTTTGTCCTTAATTTTATTACAGGCGAGGATGTAGCCATTAATGGTGAAAGAAGTTGCAATCAACAGTTAGTCGGATTGGCAGTTATAAAATATATATATATATATATCTTCGCCAGCAAGGAATACACCAAAAAAGTAAAAATGGGCGGTTAATGCAGAACCATATAGATATGGAATATTGAATAATCAATTCAAAGTTCGAGTCTTTGCCATCTATAAAGCGGCGAGCGAGGAAGGGGCTATAGTCGAAGCATTGCACAGGCTAACACCTCCCCCAGATCCACCGGAATTTCACAAGGTGAGTTCGTTCCCTCCCTCTCCTGTTCTTTTCCACGCCGTTGACGCGGCCGAGACTCTCAGTTTCGATTTCATTGCGTCGTCATGGCAACGCGTGTCGATGAATTGGCTGGATTGATTGCATGCTTTTTAAATTTTTCTGTCGATTGAATGATTTGATGGCTTTTCGTGGTGGAGTTGAATCATTGCTGCTGTAAAGTTGGAAGTTAAACAGTGGAATGTAGGGGTTTCGAGTGCCTTTTCAGACATTTTGTTCTTTTTTTGGGTCCTACCTTTTGAAAAGCAGCACGATGGTGAGGGAACGTGTTGGTAGTTCCGTTAAGTTTATTTCCCCCAAATTTTTGAGTAGTTGACTCGAATGATTCGATAGTTACTGCAGTGTAGAGTGATTTAGCCCTAGGAGATGTGGATCAGTTGCTGTTTTTTGGAATATCAAATGATGATTATTATGATGAATTTCTGTGTTGAAATCACGATGTTATTACTGCAGTAATAAACTTAGCTTGCTTTATTCTTCTGCATTTTCTCCATTTTGATCTATGAAATGGCAATTTTCTTAAGGTGTTTGATTTAAAATAAGGAGAAATCTTAAGAACCTTTACTTTATTTAATTCAATCACTATTGCATATTGTATGGTATAATATGCAATCTATGTGAACGTGATTGGGGATTGGGATTGACTTACAAAATCCTTCCAAAAAGGGGGAAAAAGGATGGTTGATCTGTTTTCTCAAAATTTTGGAAGATCTGAGCCTAAGAAAATTTCTGTCGTTTTCATGTTTAAAGATGCATCATTACTTTCACTGTTTATCTTTGAATTTGCTGATAGCTGTTCGAATATATTTGATGCATGTTCTTAATGTTTTCATCTGCAGTTTTCATTTGTAAGCCCTTGATCGGATCATGAAGTCACTAACCAGCTGCTTTTGCCTATCGAAAGCGAAAACTTCGCTTGGGTTTGAAGAGCATGCCATTCTTGCCTCTGAGACAACTTGTGAGTCGAACATTGGAGATGAGAAATCAGATTCTTTGTTCTGGAAATATCATTAAATTGGATTCTCAAACTCTCTGTTCCTGCAGTTAATGTCAATGAAGTAGAGGCGCTACATATCCTGTTCGAACAATTGAGCAATTCAGTGATCAATGACGGTCGGATTCACAAGGTACTTTTTATTTTTTTCCTTAATGTGGAATGTTCAAGTTCCGTCCTGAAACCTAGTCAGGACAGGGATGGGACAGGGCTGTACTGTTCCGACTGCTAGTTTAGTCTTAGGACAATATAACATGCTGCTGCATCATTTTTAGAATAATAGCTTACCATATTAAAGCGGCAAATGTATTGCACATATCACATTAAAACGCTTGTTTCTTGCTACTAATGTTGTTCAAAGAAAACTTGAATTTATTGAGTCATTAATTGAAGTGTGCAAAATCTGATAGCAACCAACTGATTCTTCTGAGAAGAGATCCTATACTGTTCGACAGCATATAATATCATGTTAAATATCTGGTTATGTCAGCATCACACCCAATATTGTAGGTGCACAAGAAAATTGCCAGACTCCTCCAACCATTCCTTTAATTGTGCCGTAAATCATTCACAAGATTTGCTTAATTAGTGAATTGTCTTTTGCATTTCTTGTGTGTTTGGGTACTTATCTGATATTGTTTGGCTGTAGGAAGAATTCTTGAATGCGCTTTTTAACTGCAGCAGCAGGAATCTGCTTGCGGAAAGGGTCTGATTTTATATGATTCATATCACTTTGCTGAATTATGGATATGAATTTACTACAATTCTTGAAAACTTACATAGAACTACATCTAATGCACCTGCAGTTGTTTGAGCTATTTGATCCTCAGCACACTGGGGTAATTGAATTTGGAGAATTTGTTCGGGCATTGAGCATCTTCCATCCGGACACTCCAGAGTCAGATAAGATAGAGTGTAAGCAACATAAGGTTTCTTAGTCAGTCATTAAATACATTCGGGAGAAAATTCTACAGTCAAAATGGATATGATTTTCTTTTACTGATACATCATGTAATTTTGTTGCAGTTGCATTCAAGTTGTATGATCTCAACTGCACCGGCTACATAGAACGAGAAGAGGTTAATATTTCATTTATAATTTTGTTTCTCATAGTTATTCAAGATATATATATATATATATATATATTCATTGTCTCTTTTTTGGAAATCATTAGCTGAAGGATATGGTGATGGCTACACTCAGTGAATCGGAGTTGTCGCTTTCAGATGATGATGTCGAAGCAATTGTAGACAAGGTATAATATGAAAATAAATCGAACCTTTCTTTTTAAGCATTTCTTGACATAGCACTGTAACATTTTTAGTACCAATCTTCCAACAGGCGTTCTGGGAGGCAGACTTGAAAAAAGATGGAAAAATAGATCCAGAAGAATGGAAACAATTGGTTGCCAAGTATCCTTCTCTTACAAAGAACATGACTCTTCCATATTTGAGGTCGTCTTCGCTTTCCATATATATATATATATATACATGACTCTTCGATGAATTCATAACTCACCAAACTCTGTCATTTTCCAGGGAGATCACTCTTGCTTTTCCCAACTTCATCATGGAGACCGAAGTTCCAGATTCAGAACTGATTTGTTGAAGTTACAAGCGAAATTGGAAGAAGCTGTTCGATTTCGATACAATTAAGGTTGTTAACACTTCAGATAAAACCATTGATGGTAAATAAAGTTACATAATTTATTTTCCAAAACCTCAGTGAATCAGTTACATAGTATAGCTTATAGGCCCAAAATCTCGGTGAAAATTTATATTTACAATTTCATATTCGCCATGTTATGAGGAAAAATCAAAAAAGAAAAACTGTATATTTAGTTCTCTGAACTGATAACAACATCAGGGGCTAATTTCTGTATGCTGACTGAAAAATGTATGAAATGCGAGAGCTTCTTTCCGAACATCGACTTGTATGCTCAGATCGAATGCATAAAGTTTCTATGAAATGTTTACATATTTACGTGTCACTAAAGAATAGCTGAAAGAATTCCATATCTACATGAAATTATCGTTGCATCTGTGCTTTCGCGCTTCATTGTTTTCCATTCCGAGATATCATGTCTTTCAAATTCATCGGAGAACACATGCTCGTGTGTTGTCCAGACCACACGTTGTCTGCGAGTATTTCGTTAACTGCTGCAGTGGGATGGAACTGATCCCACCAAATATGATTAGTAGCGTTGCTGCAAGCCATATTAGTCGCAATGCACATTATCCATCCCCTATACTTCCCTAAGCCACAGCAGGCGTCGGTTGTAACATCGAACCCTGAAAGCGCGCGCGAACAGAAGGGGATATTAAACATCTCGGGAGTTCATCATAGAGGTAAACATAGCTTGGAAATCGAGATTTTTACCATAATAATCGTGATTCTTTATTATGTCCATCGATCCTTCAAATGCGTCGCAGAAAACTATGTTGGCGTCCGGGAGTACGTGGTTGAGCTCCTCCACCATGTACTTCATAGCAAAGTTGAACTCGAGTATCATGTTGTTTATAACTTCGATACATTCGCCATTTGCGCTGCTGTATAGCCAGAGGTAATACGGCGCGCACCCCAATGGCGCCAGCCCCATTAGGACGACATTTCTTACATTGGCATTGTACAAGTTCTGCAAGATCAAGCATTTTTAGGACAATTTGAATAGGAATAATACGAAGCAGCGATGGAGGGAAAGGAATCGTCACCTCGATCTCCTGCTTCATCGTCTGAGCTAAGAATTGGTTGAAATTCCAGGGGAGATACAAGGATTGCACGTTGGACACGTTACGGAGGTAGTAATGTATGTAGTCGTTGCTCCCGATTGAAATGTAGAATATGGAGCTCGAGATTAGATCGTAGGCGGCGTTTTCTCCCATGCTGAGGATGAACTGCTGGAATGTGTCCATCACCTGCTGGATTTGCTGCGTCAGTGAGATGTGCTGCCCCTGTTCGAAAATGTTCGACATTGTTATGTATCAAGAATTCGATTTATATATATATACATATAATTGTTCATCTGCAAATGAGTAGAAGTTCTTGATGAATAGGGAATTACTCTACCAATTCAGAGCCACTGGAGAAGATGATCCCTGCGCCTGCTGAAGCATAATTCACGCCACGAACCATGTCGTTTACCGATCCTGTCTGGCCGAGGTAGCTCGGCACAAATGGCAATCCAAGTCGAAGTGCTAATCAAGATTCAGACCAAGAATTATAAACACAAATCAAGATAAAAACGAGAGAAAAAATAAATCAGGGCTGTAGGAGTACCAAGAAAATCGACAGGGATTCTGCCATTGCAGAACCGCCCTGTCGCCTGATGAGTGTCAAAGTCTCTGCCGTACGGCGGCCTGTCTGCGCGAGCAAACGTCCCGAGAAAATTGTTGGTGCCGCAGTCGACGGAGGAGTCTCCAATGACGAAGAGTGCAGGCGTCAGAGGAGATGGATTTTCGTTGGATGGAGATTGGGCAGGGCTGTACGGAGCTGAAATTGGGGATTGGGCAGCGTTGGTGAATTCAGGGAGGATTTCATTGACGAGCTCGTGAGGAAATTCAAGCGCTGTAGATGAATCAAGAAACAAGATTGCAGTAAGGATTGTTAAGAAGGGCTGGATTGCAGAGAGGCCCATGACTCTCATTCTCAGAGGGAGCGAATGAATAATCAATTTATGCTTCAATGGTGAAATGGGAGCAATTTATATGTGTATGTGGAAAATGGGAAACACTGAAACAGAGTACTGTGAATTGACAGTCACTTTGAGAAGACAGAAGCTGGTGCAACAACTCTTTGGCGGTCCCGGGACTCCAGCGCCAGATATTATTACTCTTTATAGCAACGACGGCAACAGTCAAAGTCTACGCTGCAAGGAGTCACGGCGACAATGGGCAACAGTTCGAATCTCTAGAAGTGGAAAAGGAGGCATTTTTCGGGTGCGAGAATGCGAGGCTTGTGGTCCGAACACTTCCCACCGGCGGAGAAATCGCCGCCGCCGCCGTCGACGCCGCCACGGCCACCGCCGCGTGATGGGTACGAGCGCTGCTTGCTATGTCCTTTTTGTAGCTCGCGTTGCCGAATTTTCACCTCATCTACTGAAAAAAACCCAAATCGGAATTTCTACACTTGCCAATCGAAGGAGGTGGGTTCCTCTGCTACTAATCTTTGCTGTCCGTTGTCCATTTCTTTCGATTTTTTTTTGTCTTTGATTTTGGTTGCTATAAATCAGCACAAGTTCTTCAAGTGGGCTGACGATGTGAGTGCTAACGAGTTCATCGACGTCCCCTCCTGCGGGGGCTGCAACGCCGGCGTTTGCCGGGTCAGCAGGGAGAAGTCCGGGAAAAATGCGGGTCGGATCCTGTTCATGTGCAGAATAAAAGAGGTACAGAGAATTTGAAATCAGTTCCATAGTTAATCTGTGTCGATTTCCTCTTTTTCTGAATCAGTACATTCTCTATTGTGAATTATGCATCAAACTGTAATTATAGACTTGACGAAATTGAGTTTGATTCTTGAATCTGTTGAGGTTCTTGTTGGCATTGAAGAAACTGCATTTTGTCTGGGGTTGTAGTGTTTGATCTTATGCTTTGGCATGTTAGGATGGTGTTTGTTTGTTTGAATTATGTACAGGGTGAAGGATCTTGCGGCTACAGAGTTTGGCAAGACGAGCTAGAGCGAGAATCCAATGAAAGGACGAGTTCATCTCCTACAGCTGCGACAAGCAGTGGCGGCCGGAACTCGATAAATGTTAACTTCGTCGACCAAAGACCACAAAGTAATGAGAAAGCGGATAAGAAGTCACCCGCAAACGACAACAAGAGCTCAATAAATGTTAACTTCGTCGACCAAAGACCACAAAGTAATGAGAAAGCGGATAAGAAGTCACCCGCGAACGACAACAAGAGCTCAATAAATGTTAACTTCGTCGACCAAAGACCACAAAGCAATGACAAAACGAATAAGAAGTCACCCGCAAACGACAACAAGAGCTCAATAAATGTTAACTTTGTCGACAAAAGAACAGAAAGTGATGAGAGAGCAGATAAGAAGTCACCCGTGAACGACAGCAAGAACTCAATAAATGTTAACTTCGTCGACAAAAGAACAGAAAGAGATGAGACAGCGGATAAGAAGTCACCCGTGAACGAAAGCAGGAACTCAATAAATGTTAACTTTGTCGACACAAGAACACGAAATGATGAGACAGCTGATAAGAAGTCACCTGAGAACGACAGCTTGAACTCAATAAATGTTAACTTCGTCGACAAAAGAACACGAAACGATGAGACAGCTGATAAGAAGTCACCGGAGAACGACAGGAGGAACTCAATAAATGTTAACTTCGTCGACAAAAGAACACGAAATGATGAGACAGCTGATAAGAAGTCACCCAAGAAAGACAGTTTGAACTCAATGAATGTTAACTTTGTCGACAAAAGAACACAAAATGATGAGACAGCTGATAAGAAGTCGCCCGTGAACGACGGCTCACAGCGTGTCCAGTATGTTGGGGCTGTACCCAGAAAGATCAGAAAGTTTAAACATCAGGATGAGAAATCCCATGAATCTTCAAGGAGATCTCCCAAAAGTTCTCATGGAGATTTTAAAGGTGAAGTGCCTAACCATTTAGCTCTCTGGTTTTGTTTCTGCTGAAAATGTAAAATCAATTTAGTTAAAAAAGTATCCTAGTTTTCGTGTGGTTATTGGAGTGGCGAAATTGTGCTGTTGTTACATTTATTATCATAGTTAGATTTTCGGCTGTTGTATTGCTAAATGGAATTTCATTTCTTATCTCCAGGTTCTTTAACTTGTGATCGCCCTCACACAGTGCACTTGGTTGAGAAATCTGCTTCAATTCAACATTCTTGGATGGCAGCTGCAATTAGTCAAAATTTAAGCGACGAGCTTCAGGGTTGGTGGGGAAGACTCGCTTTCCATCCGATGCCCTCTATGGGTATACATGCATCTACCGGTAAGTATAAACTTGGCAATATATATATGTATTGTGATTAGAAGTGTCGAATACTTTGACATATTTGTTATCCTCTGTTTACAAGATGTTTCATCTACGGCTACGGTTGATCCTAGTGAGATGCATTCAAATGCTTTGTCTACGGAAACTGAAAGCTCTCAAGAAGTTCGAAGATCTAGTGACCCTTCGGTTCACAATGCTGAGCTCGTAGCAGACACTAGCCCTTCACTGGTTGCTCAAGATTTACCGGCAACAAGACGTAACAATTATATGTCAGATGCCGTCTCAAAGAAATTTAGTCAGGCTGCCATGGCTCTTGTGAATGACTTTCTTACTTTATTGGCGACAATGGATGCCGAGCACCATGAAGCAATTAGTCGAGAAGCAGATGTTACATTTGCTGCTCTGGATTGCCTAAAGGTTGATCATCAAGATTTCAAGGAGCGTGTAAAGGAACTCATTCACTCTGCAAAGACATTGTCCGATATCGAGCAATCAATGTCAAGTAACGATTCTTATCAGAAATTACTCGATAGTGAGAGAAGTAGACTGGATGAGATCAATCACAATCATGCTGAGTTAGTCAAGACCATCGCGAGCATGAAAAGTCATCTGAAAAATTCTCAAGAAAAAATTTCTTCAGTGAGAACTAGGCTCCTCGAGATGGAGTCAGAAGTTTCATCATATGAAGACGAGATTCAAAACATGGAGCAAACATTGGATGAAATAAATGAAAGCAGGGAAAATCTAGAGGAAAAGTATGGCTCTGCAGCTAAGGTAGTGAAGGAGTTGCAGGCACTTTGCGCGCGTAAAAAATCCGAACATGATGCTGCTAAGGTCGCATATGCCACAGCAAGGTCATTGCTTTATGGACATAAATCTGCTGCCGAGTAGCGTGCAGTTGCCTCTATGCATTGTATATTTGGATTGCTCCTTGTGCAGTAATTAAATAAATCTTACGACAAGGAGATTGGCTACAGCCATTGGCTCTCAGGTTCAATTTTTCGCTTATTGCTAAATCTCTGTTACCTTTTGCTCAAGTAAGTCATATGTATATTATTTACTTGGATTTCTGTATTATTGCGGTGAAGTTTGCTACTGGATATCGCATAAATTCTCAAAAGCTGTACGAACACAGCATTATATAATCTCTGTATTATTACAAATCAATCAGTGATTCTCGTGTTTCATGGGGGATTAGACACCTTTAATGTAATGTATGAAAGTGTACTTTACTGTGTTTCTTTTGCCCTGTTTCATTTTTTTGTAATATCTTTTGCAACACTTGACCCACAACACAAAGTGCTTTCGGAAATTGGTATATGGATTGGGAACTTTATTGTCTGTGTGTGTGCGTGTGATTGCCACTCTATAAATACTGGTGAATCATTCTTTGTTCATCATCTGCACCTACATCTACTTTCGCAATAAACATTTTGTATTCTGTTTATGTTTGTTTGTCGATATGAAGATGATATCTGCTTGTTTTCTTCTATTTTATATCATATGTCTTTCTTCGGAGTTGTGGTTTTTATGTGTTGCTAAAAATGCATCAATCGGTTGCGTTGCAGCCGAGAGGAAAGCTCTTCTCAAGTTCAAGTCAAGCCTTCTTTATTCTTCATACATACTGCCTTCATGGAGGAGTATCGATTGCTGCACATGGGAAGGTATTACTTGTGATGAGACTACAGGGTAAGTTATTGAACTTCATCTCAGATGCAATGGTATGTCAAGTAATAAGATACGTAGTAAAAGACTAGATCCTTCTCTACTTGAATTGAAGTATTTGAATTATTTGGACTTGAGTGGGAACGACTTTCAATACAGCATGATTCCTGAGTCTTTAGGATCAATGAAGCAACTGAATTATCTAAATCTCTCTTATGCTGGCTTTGGAGGCACTGTCCCACAGTATCTTGGCAATCTCTCAAACCTGCACACCCTTGATCTCAGCTATAATCACTTGAGCTCCATTGATAACACGACTTTGCAATCTGTCATCATTGGAGCATCTTGATTTGAGTTGGATCAACCTTGGTCAAAATAACAATTTTGTTAAGGTACTCAACATGCTTCCTTCTTTATCAGTGTTGCGTTTGTCATCGTGTGCACTTAACAACGTTTTCTTTGCCCAATTCCTGCATAAATTCAACATTCCTTCCACATGTCCAGTACTTGGATCTTAGTTCGAACATCACTTTTGGAGAAACTCCTTGCTTTCTCCAAAATATGACTTCACTAAGGTTTGTTGATCTTTCATGGAATCATTATGAGTCTTCGCCCTTACATTTTCTTAGATTAAGCAATCTTGTTGATCTCAACCTTGCAGCAAACAATCTTGACCATCCTTCTGTTTGGATTTCCAAATTCATGTCCGGTAAATGCCGCTTAGAATCATTGAATCTCCTGGGTAATCACTTTCACAGGGATATCTCAGAAGCTTTCAAAAACATTTCAGGATGTCTGAGTCAAAACTTACAGATTCTAAATTTGGGCTACAACAAATTTAGTGGTGAGTTACCTAAAGAGTTGGACAAAGTAAAGAAAATAACATACTTTGATGTTAGCGGATCAAATATTAGCGGTCAAATTCCTGAATCTCTTGGGAATTTGTCATGCTTGAGAGATATGTATATGTTACGGAACAAGTTAGTTGGCCCCATCCCATCATCCTTTGAAAATTTGAAGGCATTGAGAGTGTTGGATCTTTCTATCAATCAATTAAGGGGCGAAATTCCAAATATTTTGGGACAACTATCGAATCTTGAGAGGTTGGACATTTCATACAACTTGTTCAACGGACCAATTTCTGAGGTTCACTTTGCCAAACTCTCGAAATTAGAAGAGCTCGGTCTATCCAACAACTTAATCAATTTTAAGTTTGGATACGACTGGGTGCCCCCTTTTCAATTGAAGTCTCTCAGAATGTTTTCCTACATTGGAGGTCAGATTCCACCATCGCTTCAATACCAGAAAGCATTGAGTCAGCTAGATTTATCCAGCTGCAGCATTTCAGGATATCTACCCAAGTGGCTTGGCAACATGAATTTGGTGTGGTTGGACCTATCTAAGAACCAGATAAATGGAACTATCCCAAAGTGGCTTGGCAACATGGATTTGGTGGGGTTGGACCTATCAAAGAACCATATTTATGGAACAATTCCGAAGCTTCCTTCCAGATTGAACAGCTTACTTCTTTCAGAGAACATAATAAATCACCTTCCGAGCGACATTGATCACCGACTACCTTCTCTAGTAAATTTGTTCTTGGCCCGTAACTCCATCAATGGCTCACTGCCTGATTCATTGTGCAATATGAGCCGTTTGTGTGTTTTAGATCTCTCCAAGAATGGTCTTTCTGGAAATGTGGCAGATTGTTGGCAACATAGTTATTTATCATTTTTAGATTTGTCATCCAATGAGCTTTCAGGCATAATTCCGGAATCCATTGGAGCTGCTCACTCCTTGACATGGCTGCGCTTGAACAACAACAGTTTCATAGGACAGATTCCCTCCACTTTGCAGAACTGTACCTTTTTAGAAGCGCTGGATGTTGGAGAAAATATGTTGTAGGTAAAATACCTGAATGGATTGGAAACAAGCTGCCTGTTCTCGAAATTCTTAGACTAAGGGGTAATCTATTCCAGGGGGTGATACCTGATGCACTTTGTCAAGCCACTCGTCTTCAAATCCTAGACCATGGAAACAACAACTTGACTGGGTTTATCCCGCATTGTGTTGGAAATTTCTCAGGCATGATTGAAAAGCGTGTTCTACTTTCTTTCTATGGAGATCCCTTGCATCAAGTGTTGAAAGGAATAGAGATGGAATACTCCCAAGGATTTATCGGATGTTGTTAATTTTGATCTTTCTTGCAACAATCTTGTCGGAGAAATTCCTTCAGAGTTGATGGTCCTTCGCAACTTACGTGGTCTCAATTTGTCACATAATTCCTTAGGTAGAGAAATTCCATCAAAGATTGGAGACTTGACTTCTCTGGAATCTCTTGATCTTTCAAACAACAATTTGGTCAGGAGAATCCCCAACAGTCCATCAAATTTATATTGTTTGAGCCACCTGAACTTGTTCAACAATAATCTGTCGGGACCAATTCCCACTGGAAGTCAACTGCAAACTCTCGAAGAACCTTCAAGTTACGAGGGCAATCCCCAACTCTGTGGAGCTCCCCTGCCGAAGAGATGTCCCAGCCATGAACCACCAAAGGACTCCAATACTGAAGATGATGCTGCAGATGATGGGGATTCAATGGATAAACTATGGTTTTGTGTATTTGTTGTTGGTGGATTTGGCATAGGATTTTGGGGGTTTGTTGGATTTTTGGTCTTCAAAAGGAGTTTCAGACAGGCTTACTTTCATTGTACAGATGAGATGGGCAGCAAGATACTTCTTGCTGGGGCATTATTTGCTCAGAGATTCTCAGGTAACTGATTAACACATATATGTATATATATTATTTTCCTTTATTGTGGCTTGCAGTTTGTTTTTTCTTTAACATTATAGTATTTTGATGTTTTAGTTTCGCATTGTGGCGCGTGGGCTCTAGCTTGAAGAACGCGAGACTATCAATGTTATTTGTAATAAAATTTGTACATTAATCTTGAACAGAGATTCGATGGATATTCATTAGTGCTGTTAAGGTATGCCTTTCTTAGCATAGCAAAATATTTTCATTTAGCTCAACGCAAAGCGTTATATAATGCTTCGAGCATGGCCAAGTATGGTGGGGAAATTCTTCAGGCAAAGAACATAGATAAATCAATTTGCTCCGACTACTTGTCTAATGTCTGCACGGGATAGGAATTAATAAGTCTTTTGGTTTCATCATTTGCAGTGACACAAGAATGAGAAGCCAGTCATATGCAAGTTGAATGAGTGAGTACTAAACACATCAGAAAATGCTACATGACACAAGGTGATGGGCATACCACATTGCTGGCTGCTTCAGCTCCAGCAACATCAAAGTCCAATTCAATTTCAATCTCAATCATCGAAGATATCTGGAATTATTACGGATAAGAAAATAATAATGTACTCTAGCGTAGCTTTATTAAGAATTATTACTCGAGCATAGCTTATCATGAGTTCAATTCCATTCTTGAGTCCAGTCCTTGGCAAACAATTTTTGACTCGGCTTCTTCTAACACTATACGAAAAGTTACATAAAACAAACAACTTAGGAAGGTTGGAACAGCTCTTAATTGAGTAACTTGCCATAAAGTTGAATCATACCGATGTGAAGGTTCACTAACAGAATCTTTAAGTGGCAGATGCGAGCAAGCATCCGAACCTGTAAATAAAAAACATGTTGGTTAATTATCATATGATGAGATGCACTCATTTAGATATCAATATGAACAAACTCATAAACGGAAACACAAAAGGGGAAAGTCTATCATCGCATTCATTGTCAAAAATCCAAATACATCCTTGGATAGTAGACCACTTTATGCACTCTATTGCAATATTCTACTGATGCAGATCAAGAAAATAAATCATTTACCCAATCAATCATGCAGAAAGATACCATTCATAACTCTCATACCGATTAGTCTTTCCTTTGTGTAAATTGTAATGGAGCGGTGATGGATTTGTAAACAGAGGTATTTCGTCGTGTTAGACTCCAAAACATATGATGCCCATCCTTCATCCAAACCAAGTGTTTGATGAGTCGTTCCAATGACATAATGGAGAAAAAGTTTTCTGACTGATCCTCGGCTTAGAGATCTACCTACAATTGGAAATATGGCATCAGCTACACTGCATTCTTGTTTTCGCCTACTTGATTATTTTACATCTCACAAAATAGAATAAATTCAGAGGTACTTAATTCACTAAAGGTTCCACTGATTAATTGTATACTATTTTGAGCTATTGACATCAAATGTTTTCGACCTCGTGGGACTCAATCTAAATCGATGAAGTCTCTTACTTCATTTGAACTTTTTTCCACTATCAGATACTCTTTGCCTTAAAATCTCCATCTATTAATGCATACAGTTCACTTCTTAAAGTTTGTTCTTAATGATTGTTTCTTATATTGTCAGCCTTCTCTAAGCTTGGTCTACTTAAAGTTTCTTTACTATGCAACCCTCATTACATATAAAAATATATTATGTTTTCTTATAAAATGTTACATTACACACAGTAATACTGAACCGTTATGCATTCCATTTGGACCCACTTTAGTCGATATTATATACTACTAAAATACTGATATCAATATATAATGCTACACAATAGTACTTCAAGACCTTATTCATTGGTAAACTCATTCTTGTAGGGTACCTTTAATTCTTTTGGACCTTTAGCCACCTGGCTCCTTTAGAAATTTTTTATAATTTGCATTGAAAAGTTGGGACATAGCCTTTGTTGTTCAATTACTTTATAAAGCTCAAATTCTTTTTCAAACCTCTACTTTCATTTAGAGTTTTAATCCGACGTCCCCTTTTCTCATAATTCTCAGCTGGTCACTATTGGTGAAGTGGACAACTCCAAAGTCCCTGAAAATGTGTATTCCATAAATATTGAATTATTATAACAGTGAAATTATGAGATTCCAAAGTCTATAACACATGCCTCAGTCTCATTAATGTGTTCAAACTTAAAATAGGGAGTGTAGAAAATTGCACTGTCCCATTAATTTTATGAAAAACAAATAAATAAGATATCATTGTCGGTTGGTCATCACGTGGAAGTGCCAAGGAAAATGTCCATCTTATTATATTACATTTAGTTGTATATTAGTATTATTGAATGTTTTGAAGTTAAATTTTTGAAATAAAAATGTATTTGATGTGATATTCTACAAGTAAGTTAAATGATGAAAGTGTGTCAACAACATTGTCTTATGTGTGCGAACTTATAGATGTCTTCCATATTAACTTAATATAGATGTTGTTGTACTTATTTGTTTAAATGTTATTCAATCTTGAATGGCGATTATAAAATATTGAAGTCTTTTTTCTTGTTATCTCAATTTAATCAAAAGTATCTAATGGTAATGGTAGAAGGATCAGATATTATTGATGGAATAAATGCATGTTGAATTTTTTTGGTGTTCCAAGTGGCCAGGCTTTTTTTACTCAGTATGTCCTATTAAATGCACTAAATTGGTGGGCGTGTGGAAAGTTCTCAATGAAGAAACATTGGATGTGAAAGAACTTAATTTGAATACTGATGAATCTTTCTTTGTTCATTACCTACTTTCACTATAAACATTTTGTATACTGTTTATGTTTATGTGTCGACATGAAGAAGATATTTGCTTTCTTTCTTCTCTTTTCTATTATATTGTTTGTTTCAGAGTTGTGGAGTTCATGTGTTGCTAAAAATACATCAATTGGTTGCATTGCAGTAGAGAGGAAAGCTCTTCTCAAGTTCAAATCAAGCCTTGATGATCCTTCGAATATTACACTCCCTTCATGGCGGGGCATCGATTGCTGCACATGGGAAGGTATTACTTGTGATGAGATTACAGGGTATGTTATCCAACTTAATCTCAGATATAATGGTATGTTGTTGAGTAATATCTTAAGTAGTGAAAGACTAGATCCTTCTCTAGTTGAATTAAAGTATCTGAATTCTTTGGACTTGAGTGGGAATGACTTTCGATCCAAAATGATTCCTGAATATTTAGGATCGATGAAGCAACTGCATTATCTTAATCTCTCTTCTGCTGCCTTTGAAGGAACTGTCCCACAGCATCTTGGCAATCTCTCAAACCTGCACACACTTGATCTCAGCTATAATAAACTCATGGCTTTGCAATCTGTCTTCATTGGAGCGTCTTGATTTGAGTGGGATCGACCTTGGTACAAATAGAAATTTCATCAATGTACTCAACAGGCTTCCTTTTTTATCAATGTTGCGTTTGTCCCGCTGTTCATTTAACAACATTTCTTTGCCCAATTCCTGCATAAATTCAACATTCCTTTCACATGTCGAATACTCGGATCTTAGTTCGAACTTCATTTCTGGAGAAACTCCTTGCATTTCATGGAATCATTATCACTCTTCCCCCTTACATTTTTTTAGATTAAGGAAATTTGTTGATCTCAACCTTGAATCGAACAATCTTGACCATGCATCGGATTGGATTTCAGAATTCTTGTCTGGTAAATGCCACTTGGAATCATTGAGTCTCCAGAATAATTCCTTTCATGGGAAGATCTCAAGAGTTTTCAAGAACATTTCAGGATGTTCGAGTCAAAACTTACTGAATCTAAATATGGGCTACAACAATTTTGATGGTGACTTACCTAGTGAGTTGGATAAAGTCAAAAAAATAACAAACCTGGATCTTAGTAGATCAAATATTAGCGGTCAAATTCCAGAATCTCTTGGAAATTTGTCATTCTTAAGAGGTTTGATTATGAGAGATAACAAGTTAGTTGGCCCCATCCCATCATCCATTGGAAAACTGAAGGTACTTTGGGTGTTGGATCTTTCTTCAAATCGATTAAGTGGCGAAATTCCAATTTCTTTTGGGCAACTATCAAATCTCGAGAGCTTGGACATTTCACACAACTCATTCAATGGAACAATTTCTGAGGTTCACTTTGTCAATCTCTCAAAATTAGAAAAGCTCTATCTATCCAACAACTTAATCAATTTTAAGTTTGGATGTAGTTGGGTACCGTCTTTTCAATTGACAGAACTCAACATGGCATCTTCCAACGTTGGAGGTCAGATTCCACGATGGCTTCAATCCCAGATGGCGCTGAGTCAGCTAGATTTATCCAATTGCAACATTTCAGAAACTCTCCCAAAGTGGCTTGGCAACATGAATTTGGTGGAGTTGGACCTATCAAAGAACCACATCTATGGAACAATTCCAAACCTTTCTTCTAGCTTGACGAGCTTAGATCTTTCAGATAACATAATAAATCACCTTCCGAGCAACATTGATCTTCTGCTACCTTATCTTGAATATTTATTATTGGCCCGGAACTCCATCAATGGTTCACTGCCTGATTCATTGTGCAATATGAGTGATTTGACTCTTTTAGTTTTGTCCATGAATGGTTTCTCTGGATATTTGCCAGATTGTTGGCAAGACAGTTATTTATCGTATTTGGATTTGTCGTCCAATGAACTTTCAGGCATAATTCCAGAATCCATTGGAGCTGCTCGTTACTTGTCATGGCTGCACTTGAACAACAACACTTTTACAGGACAGATTCCCTCCACTTTGCAGAACTCTACTTATTTAGAAGTGTTGGATGTTGGAGAAAATATGTTGTCTGGTAGAATACCTGAATGGATTCGACACAATATGCTTGATCTGAAAATTCTTCGACTAAGGAGTAATCAATTTCAAGGAGTGATACCTCATACACTCTGTCAAGCTTCTCAGCTTCAAGTTCTAGACATCGGAAACAACAATTTGACTGGGTACATCCCGCGCTGTGTTGGAAATTTCTCAGGCATGATTGAAAAGAATCATCTACGTACTAGGTATGGAGAAGCCATACAACAAGTACTAAAAGGAATAGAGATGGCATACGCTAAGGATCTATCAGATGTTAATTTTGATCTTTCTTGCAACAAACTTGTTGGAGAGATTCCTTCAGAGTTGTGTTCCTTCGCAACTTACGTGGTCTCAATTTGTCACATAATTTCTTGGATAGAGAAATTCCATCTAAGATTGGAGAGTTGACCTCTCTGGAATCTCTTGATCTTTCCAACAACAATTTGGTCGGGCGAATCCCAAACAGTCTATCGAATCTATATCTTTTGAGCCGTTTGAACTTGTCCAACAATAATTTGTCTGGAGCGATTCCCACCGGAAATCAACTGCAAACTCTCGATGACCCCTCAATTTATGACGGCAATCCCCAACTCTGTGGAGCTCCCCTGCTAAAGAGATGTCCTGGCAATAAACCAACTAAGGACTTCAATCCTGAAAATGATGCTGCAGATGATGGAGATTCACGGGATAAAATATTGTTTAGTGCATTTGTTGTAGGTGGATTTGGCACAGGATTTTGGGGGTTTGTTGGATTGTTGGTCTTCAAAAGGAGTTTCAGGCAGGCTTACTATCGTTTTGTGGAAGAGATGGGCAGCAAGATACTTCTTGCCGCTGCTTTATTTGCTCGGAGATTCTCAGGTAACTGATGCACTCCATATATGTATATTGTTTTCCCTCTATTGTGGCTATCAGTTTGGTTTCTTCCTTACCAATAAAGTACTTTAATGTTTTAATTTTGCATTGTGGTGTGTGGCCTTGAAAGTGAGACGAATAATTAATTGTCTTCTTTTGTAATAAAATTTGTACATTTATCTTGAAAGAGTTTCTATGTATTCATGAATGCTTGGAGCATGGCCAAGTATTGACGAGGAATTTCTTATTTCTGCAATTTGTACATGAAAAAAAGGAAAAAAGCATACATACATCAGAACTATGATATGACACAAAGAGATGGATAATATTGCATTGCTGGCTGCTCAGGTGCAGCAACATCCAAGTCCAATTCAACTTCAATCTCAATCATCGAAGATATCTGGAATTATTACGGATTAAGAAATAGTAATGTATTCTAGCATAGCTTTGAATCAAAGAAACAAATATATTTTTATATGTTCAGTAGTGTTTGTCGATCATGTACTCTGGCATAGCCTTTCATGAGTTCAATCCAATTCTTGAGTGAATTCTTCAGTCCTTGGCCTACCATTTTGACTCTGCTTCTTATATATAGCACTATACGAAAGGGTATATACAGTGAAAAACTTAAGAAGGTGGAACAGCTATTATTGAGAAAATTGCCATAAAGTTGATTGCGTACCAATATGAAGTTTCACCAACAGCATAAATTTTGATCTCCAACTGACACATGCGAGCAAGCATCCAAAGCTGTAGCTGATAATCAAATTGACCTCATTTTCGCCAGCCTTCTTCAACTCCTTGATTTAAATTGTTTATAACCTGACTACAATCGATGAATTTTTTCAAGAGGACCTATTTAGTTTTTTTTTTTTTTTTTTTTTCGATTTTGTATTTAAATAAAACCATTATTTATTTATTTTCTTTATTCTCATATTTCATTATCACATTCTTTTATTTTCATCTGTGGGCACAGAGAGACTCAACTTGAGTTGACCCCAGAGGTGTCAATTGGTATTTTGTGATTATGTTCATGTCTGATTGAACACAACACAAATTTTTTCAAGTCGGAGCTCAGATCAATTTGATTTAGTTTCATGTCATCCGAAATCCCAAACAAACCTGACACGAAATCCCAAACAAACCTGACACGAAACAGACTCGTAAACTTAAAAAAAAAAAAAAATACCTGAAAGATCTTCAAAATCAAAATTCACAAGTTGATGTTAACTTTTTTTTTTTATATAATTTACAAGAGATTTTGTGAAATTTATTTACGAATGTATTTTTTTCTGATTTTTCTATATATCTAAAGTATTAATATTTTATATCTTTATTACTACAGATTTTTTATTATTATTATTATACTTGTTGCATTTATTTAAACTTACATAATATTTTTATACACAAAATATTAATTATACATGCAATTGTGCTATACACTGTTTACAGGCTAGTACTAAAAATAATTAAATAGGATATTTGTACATGTTCAATATACTCGATACCATATGTTGCTAATCAATCCCTCAATGCTTGTGGTGTTTAATGGTTCGGTTGATTAGCCATGGAATGATCAATGGCGTGTGTTGACCCACAACACAAAAGGTTTCGTGGTTTAGTTTGTTTGCTCAACTCATGATTCAACAATTCAACATCAATCAATTAATCTTTTTGTATCTTAGTTAATGTATTCA
Source organism: Andrographis paniculata (assembly GCF_009805555.1). NCBI lineage: Eukaryota > Viridiplantae > Streptophyta > Magnoliopsida > Lamiales > Acanthaceae > Andrographis > Andrographis paniculata. The sequence continues at coordinate 4,762,063 of NW_026137589.1, forward strand.
AAGTGTAAAATCAGGAGTACAGAAATTTATGTGTGATTTTTTAACAGTAAATTATATACTAGAAGTATTGTTTTAAATGAAATATGATGTATTATATGAGGGGTCTACTTTTCTTATGTGTGCCTGCCACTGTATAAATACTGGTGAATCTTTCTTTGTTCATCATCTACTTTTCACTGTAAACATTTTGTATTCTGTTTAGTTTTATGTGTCTATATGAAGAAGATATCTTCTTGCTTTCTTCCCATTTATATTATATTGCTTGTTTCTGAGTTGTTTATTCTATGTGTTGCCAAAAATACATCAATTGGTTGTGTTGCAGCAGAGAGGAAAGCTCTTCTCAAGTTCAAATCAAGCCTTGATGATCCTTCGAATATTACACTCCCTTCATGGAGAGGCATTGATTGCTGCACATGGGAAGGTATTACTTGTGATGAGACTACAGGGTATGTTATCGAACTTCGTCTCAGTAATATGTTGAGTGCTGAAAGTGTTGATCCTTCTCTTCTTGGATTAAAGTATCTGAATTATTTGGACTTGAGTGGAAACGACTTCGGATCCAGAATTCCTGAGTTTTTAGGATCACTGAAGCAACTGCATTATCTTAATCTCTCGGAATCGGGCTTTGAAGGCACTGTCCCACGGCATCTTGGCAATCTCTCAAACCTGCACACCCTCGATCTCAGCGGTAATGATGGCTTGAGCTCCATTGATAACTCATGGCTTTGCAATCTGTCATCATTGGAGCGACTTGATTTGAGTCAAGTCGACCTTGGTACAAATAGAAATTTTGTCAAGGTACTCGACATGCTTCCTTCGTTATCAATATTGCGTTTGTCAGGCTGTTCGATGAACAACATTTCTTTGCCGAATTCCTGCATGAATTCGACATTCCTTTCACATGTCCAGTATTTGGATCTTAGTAGGAACTACATTTATGGAGAAACTCCTTGCTTTCTCCAAAATATGTCTTCGCTAAGGTTTCTTGATCTTTCATGGAATCATTATCATTCTTCGCCCATACATTTTGTTAGATTAAGGAACCTTGTTGATCTTAACCTTGCAAGAAACAATCTTGGCCATGCATCGGTTTGGATTTCCAAATTCATGTCTGGTAAATGCCACTTGGAATCACTGAATCTCGAAAATAATTACTTTTACGGGGAGATCTCAGGAGCTTTCAGTAACATTTCAGGATGTTCTAGTCAAAACTTACGGAATCTAAATTTGGCAATCAACAAACTCAGTGGTCAAATTCCAGAATCTCTTGGGAATTTGTCACGCTTAAGAGATTTGAATATGGTGCTAAACAAGTTAGTTGGCCCCATTCCATCATCCTTCGAAAATTTGAAGTCATTGAGAGTGTTGATTCTTTCTGGTAATCAATTAAGTGGTGAAATTCCAATTTCTTTGGGGCAACTATCAAATCTCGAGACCTTGGTCATTTCAAACAATTCATTCAATGGAACAATTTCTGAGGTTCACTTTGACAAGCTCTCGAAATTAAAAGAGCTTTATGTATCCTCAAACTTGATCGATTTTAAGTTTGGACAAGACTGGGTGCCCTCTTTTCAATTAAAGTATCTCGACATGGGATCTTCCAACATTGGAGGTCAGATTCCACCATGGATTCAATCCCAGAAAGCTCTGACTCAGCTAGATTTATCCAATTGCAGCATCTCAGGAACTCTCCCACAGTGGCTTGGCAACATGAATTTGACGTCGTTGGACCTATCTAAGAACCATATATATGGAACAATTCCAATGCTTTCTTCTAGTTTGAGGTCCTTGGATCTTTCAGATAACATAATTATTCATCTTCCAAGCAACATTGATCATAGACTACCTTCTTTAAACATTTTATTATTGGGCCGTAACTCCATCAATGGTTCATTGCCTGAATCATTGTGCAATATGAGGTATTTGATTGTTTTAGAGCTCTCCAGAAATGGTTTCTCGGGCAATGTGGCAGATTGTTGGCAAAACAGTTCTTTAGGGATTTTGGATTTGTCATCCAATGAGCTTTCAGGCATAATCCCGAAATCTATTGGAGTTGGTGGCTCCTTGTCATGGCTGCGCTTGAGCAACAACAGCTTTACAGGACAGATTCCCTCCACTTTGCAGAATTGTACTGGTTTACAAGGGCTAGATGTTGGAGAAAATATGTTATCGGGTAAAATACCTGAATGGATTGGAAACAACTTGCTTGATCTGACAATTCTTAGACTAAGGAATAATCAATTTCAAGGGGTGATACCTCATGCGCTTTGTCATGCTTCTCGGCTTCAAATTCTAGACATTGGAAACAACAACTTGACTGGGTACATCCCGCATTGTGTTGGAAATTTCTCAGGCATGATACATGTACAGATTCTAGATTATCCTTTTAGAGATGTCATACATCAAGTGTTGAAAGGATTAGAGATGGAGTACTACATTAATGGTCTGTCAGCTGTTGTTAATTTTGATCTTTCTTGCAACAATCTTGTTGGGCAAATTCCTTCAGAGCTGATGGGCCTTCGCAGCTTACGTGGTCTCAATTTGTCACATAATTCCTTGGGTAGAGAAATTCCATCAAATATTGGAGACTTCACATTTCTAGAATCTCTTGATCTTTCCAACAACAATTTGGTCGGAAGAATTCCCAGCAATCTATCGAATCTATATTTTTTGAGTCGCCTGAACTTGTCCAATAATAATCTGTCTGGACCAATTCCCACCGGAAATCAACTGCAAACTCTCAATGACCCCTCAATTTATGATGGAAATCCCCAACTCTGTGGAGCTCCCCTGCTGAAGGCATGTCCTGGCGCTGAAACACCAAAGGACTCCAAAAGTGAAAATGATGCTGCAGATGATGGAGATTCAGTGGATAAAATATGGTTTAGTGCATTTGTTGTAGGTGGATTTGGCACTGGATTTTGGGGGTTCGTTGGATTGTTGGTCTTCAAAAGGAGTTTCAGACAGGCTTATTTTCGTTTTACAGAAGAGATGGGCAGCAAGATACTTCTTGCTGCAGCCTTTTTTGTTCGGAGATTCTAAGGTAAGTGACATATATATATAATGTTTTTTCTTTATTGTGGTTTCTTTTTTGTTTTTTTCCTTAACATTTAAGTAATTTGATGTTTTAATTTTGCATTGTGTTGTGTTGGCTTTAGCTCGAAGAACCTGAGACAAACAAGAAAAAAAAAAGTATACACACATCAACTTGCCCCGACTACTTGTCTTAATATCTGCACAGAATCAGAATTGAGAAGTCTTTCAGCTTCATCATTTGGCTCGGCTTGCAATCTCACTCTGCAGTGACACAAGAACGAGAGTCAATCATATGTAAGCCGAATGAGTTAGTGATAGAATTAAGGAGAAGGTAGATGTAATATGCCTCTTCGAGATTCTCAATTTCCATTATTTGCTCGATTTGTTCTGCAACATTTTCCTGCAAGAATTATTAAGCACATCAGAACCATACTACATGACACAATGAGATGGAGTGTACGGCATTGCTTGCTGCTTCAGCTGCGGCAACATCCAAGTCCAGTTCAACTTCAATCTCAATTATCGAGGATATCTGGGAATCGTTCTGGAGTAAGTAAATAAATCATAATGTATTCAAGCATAGCTTTAAATCGAAGAAACTGATATGTTTTTATATTTTCAATTAGCGTTTGTCGATTATGTACTCTGGCATAGCTTTCGATAACTTCAATTTGATTCTTGAGTGGATTATCCAGTCCTTGGCGTACAATTTTGACTCTGCTTCTTCTAGCACTATACAAAAAGTTATATAAAGCAAACAACTTAGGAAGGCTGGAACAGCTCTTATTGAGTTACTTAGCCATAAAATTGAATGCATACCGATATGAAGATTCACCACACATAAATTTTGATCGATCTCTGACTGACACGTGCAAGCAAGCATCCAAACCTGTAGTTAATAAACAAATAGAACATATTTCGGCTTCTTCAACTCCTTGATATGAGTCTGAAGAACAAAAAATCATGTTAATTAAATAGCTTCATTCAGGAAACTTTTAATACCCGAAATAAACCATTCATAACTCTCATACTTATTAGTGTTTCCTTTGTGTATATTGTAATGGAGCGCTGAAGGATTTGTAAACAGTGTTCTTTAGTCATGTTAGACTCCAAAAAACCATTCTCAGGACTTCATCAGCTCATTTACTGAATAGCATCTGCCTTCTCGGGCAGGGGATATACGAATAAAATATGATCTTCACGAATAGTTGTCATAAGGAAATGAGTTTTCTTGCCATGAATCTTTTGTCTTCGATCAAGGCCAGAAGAAAAATAACAGCACATGATGCCCATCCATGATCAAAACAAGAGTTTTGTGAGTCCTTACAATGTCATAGTGGAGCAAAAATCTTCTGATTGATCCATGGTATAGAGATCTACCCAAGTCTCCATCGATTACCGCTTGCAATATAATTCTTAAAGTTTGTCCTAAATGATTGTTTGTTATATTAACTAATTAATATAGATGTTAGTGTACTTATATGTGAAAAATATTTTTCAATCTTGAATGGAGATTATAAAATCTTGAAGCCTTTATTTTCCTTTTTATCTCAATTTAATGAAAAGTATCAAGTGGTAATGGTAGAAGGATCAGATATTGTTGATGAATTGAATGCTTGTTGAATTTTTATGGTGTTCCAAGTTGTCAGGCTTTGTTTACTCAATCTGTCCTATTAAATGAATTAAAATGGGTGGCATGTTGAAAGTTTGCAATGAAGAAACATTGGATGTGAAAGAACTTCATTGAAGTTATGTGCCACTCCATATATAAAGATTAGTCTTTCCTTGTTCATCACCATGTTTTAAGTCTATGTGTCGATATGAAGAAGATATCTGCTTGCTTTCTTGATCTCTTTTCTATTGTATTGCCTTTTTTTCGGAGTTGTGGATTTTATGTGTTGCTAAAAATACATCAATTGGTTGCGTTGCAGCAGAGAGGAAAGCTCTTCTCAAGTTCAAGTCAAGCCTTGTTGATCCTTCAAATAAACTCTCTTCGTGGAGGGGCATCGATTGCTGCACATGGGAAGGTATTACATGTGATGAGATTACAGGGTATGTTGTCAAACTTCATATCAGATGTGTGTTGTTTAGCCATTGCTTAACTAGTGAAAGCTTAGATCCTTCTCTACTTGATTTAAAGTATCTGAATTCTTTGGACTTGAGTGGGAACAACTTCCAATCCAGTATGATTCCTGAGTTTTTAGGATCGATGAAGCAACTGCATTATCGCCGACTTTAAAGGTGTTGTCCCACAGCATCTTGGCGATCTCTCAAACCTGCACACACTTGATCTCAGCGATAATGACGGCTTGAGCTCCACTGATAACACATGGCTTTGCAATCTCTCATCATTGGAGCATCTTGATTTGAGTCAGATCAACCTTAGTACAAATATAAATTTTGTCAACGTACTCAGCATGCTTCCTTCGTTATCGATGTTGAGTTTGTCCAGCTGTTCACTTGACAACATTTCTTTGCCCAATTCCTGCATAAATTCAACATTCCTTTCACATGACGAATACTTGGATCTTAGTTGGAACTCGATTTATGGAGAAACTCCTTGCTTTCTGCAAAACATGACATCTCTAAGGTTTCTTGATCTCTCACATAATCAATATAGTTCTTGGTCCACACATGTTATTAGATTGAGGCACCTTGTTGATCTCAACCTTGAAATGAACAATTTTGACCATGCATCCTATTGGATTTCCAAATTCATGTCTAGTTATTGCCACTTGGAGTCATTGGATCTTGGGAGTAATCACTTCCACGGAGAAATCTCGGGAGCTTTCAAGAACATTTCAAGGTGTTCGACTCAAAACTTAAAGTATCTAAACTTGGCTGGTAACCATTTTAATGGTGAATTACCTAAAGAGTTGGACAAAGTGAAAAGAATAAGATACCTTGGCCTTGGCAATTCAAATATAAGCGGTCGAATTCCAGAATCTCTTGGAAAATTGTCATGCTTAAGATATTTATTTATGGGACGAAACATGTTAGTTGGCCCCATCCCATCATCCTTCGAAAATTTGAAGAAATTGAGAGTGTTGGATCTTTCTGGTAATGGATTAAGTGGAAATGTTCCATTTATTTTAGGACAACTATCAAATCTCAAGAGTTTTGACATTTCATACAACTTTTTCAATGGAACAATTTCTGAGGTTCACTTTGCAAAGCTCTCGAAATTAGAAAGCCTCCATGTATCCAACAACTTGATCAATTTTAAGTTTGGATACAGCTGGGTGCCCCCTTTTCAGTTGCAGTCTCTCAAAATATTTTCCAACAATGGAGGTCAGATTCCGCCATGGCGTCAATACCAGAAGGTGTTGGATGCCGTTGATTTAAACAGCTGCGGCATTTCAGGAACTCTCCCAAAGTGGCTTGGCAACATGAATTTGGAGCTGTTGGATCTATCTAACAACCATATATATGGAACAATTCCAAAGCTTTCTTCCAACTTGACATCCTTAGATCTTTCGGATAACATACTAAATCACCTTCCGAGCAACATTGATCGTCTGGTACCTTCCCTAGAAAGTTTATACTTGACACGTAACTCCATCAATGGTTCACTGCCTGATTCATTGTGCAATATGAGGTATTTGAGTGTTTTATCTCTCTCCAAGAATGGTTTTCTCTGGAAATGTGGCAGATTGTTGGCAAAAAATGGATCGTTTACAACTTTTGGATTTGGCATCCAATGAGTTTTCAAGCGTAATTCCAGAGTCTATTGGAGTTGCTCGCTCCTTGTTATGGCTGCGCTTGAACAACAATAGTTTTACAGGACGAATTCCTTCCACTTTGCAGAATTGTACTAATTTACATGTTTGGATGTCGGACAAAATACGTTGTCTGGAAAAATACCCGAATGGATTGGAAACGATCTGCAGTATCTGAAAATTCTTAGGCTAAGGGATAACCATTTTCAAGGAGCTATACCTCCTGCACTTTGTCGAGCTTCTCAGATTCAAATTCTAGACCTGGGAAAAAACAACTTGACTGGGTACATCCCACATTGTGTCGGAAATTTCTCAGGCATAACTAAAGAGGATGCAGAGGTTCTAGAATATTTCCCGAAAGATGTCATAGATCAAGTATTGAAAGGAACAGATATGGAGTACTACACTGACCGTGGACTAGAAGTTGTCAATTTTTATCTTTCTTACAACAATCTTGTTGGGGAAATTCCTTCAGAGTTGACGGGCCTTGACAACTTACTTGGTCTCAACTTGTCACATAATTCTTTGGATAGAGAGATTCCATCGATGATTGGAAACTTGACATCGCTAGAATCTCTTGATCTTTCCAACAACAATTTGGTCAGGAGAATCCCCAGCAGTCTATCGAATCTACATTTTTTGAGCCGCATGAACTTGTCCAACAATAATCTGTCTGGACCGATCCCCACTGGAAATCAACTGCAAACTCTGGATGAACCTTCAATTTATGACTGCAATCCCCAACTATGTGGAGATCCCCTGCTGAAGAGATGTCCTGCAAAGAACCACCAAAGGACTTCAATCCTGAAAATGATGATGGAGATTCACGGGATAAAATATGGTTTAGTGCATTTGTTGTAGGTGGATTTGGCACTGGATTTTGGGGTTTCGTTGGATTGTTGATCTTCAAAAGGAGTTTCAGGCAGGCTTACTATCGTTTTGTGGAAGAGATGGGCAGCAGGATACTTCTTGCCGGGGCCTTATTTGCTCGGAGATTCTCAGGTAAGTGACACAGACACACACACACATATATATATAATGTATTTCCCTTTAGCTTAACGCAAAGGGTTACGGAATGCTTGGAGCATGGCCATGTATTGTATGGGAAATTCTGCTAGCAAAAAACATAGATACATCGACTAGACCCGACTACTTGTCTAATATCTGCACAGGCTCGGAGTTGAGAAGTCTCTCGGCTTCATCATTTGCCTCGGCTTGCAATCTCCATCGCTGCAGTGACACAAAAATGAGAAGTCAGAAATATATGTAAGTTTAATGAGCAAGTGAATGAATGGGATTATAGATGTAATGATATGCCTCTTCGAGATTCTCGATTTCCATTATTTGCTCGATTTGTTCTGCAATATTTTCCTGCAAGAATTATTACAGAGGAGGGGTGTATAAAATTTAAGCACATTAGATCCATGCTAAATGACACAATGAGATGGAGCTTACAGCATTGCTGGCTGCTTCAGCTGCGGCAACATCCAAGTCCAATTCAACTTCAATCTCAATCATCGAAGATATCTGAGAATCATTACGGATAACTAAATAATAATGTATTATAGCATAGCTTTAAATCAAAGAAACTAATATATTTTTATATTTTCAAGTAGTGTTTGTCGATTATGTACTCTGGCATAGCTTTCCATGAGTTCGATTCGATTCTTGAGTGAATTCTCCAGTCCTTGACGTACCATTTTGACTCTACTTCTTCTCGCACTGTACAAAAAGCTTATTAAAGTTAAAAGGTAACGAAGGTTGAAACAGCTCTTATTGAGTTGCTATAAAGTTGAATGCAGACCGATATGAAGGTTCACCAACAGCATAAATTTTGTTCTCCAACTGACACATGCGAGCAAGCATCCAAACCTGTAGATAACAAATTAAACTTTTAATCATTTGGTATGACAACGCGGTTAAGAATCATGGACTCAAATAGAACCATAAACAAAGAACTGAAAAACAATTATGCCAAAATCAAAATTTCTAACAAAGAACTTCAGTGATGGAACAATTTATACTGACAAAGTGCTTAGGTGTGTTAACCAAAAATGAGCAGATATACTGTTGCCTTAACAGTTGTAAAAGCTTGCAGTGAATTCCTACAAATTCTACGAGCATTGGAAAGTGAAAGGTGAAAGGAGGATGAGATAGTGTGTTAAGTCACTCGGAACTTTAAAAGGAAGAACAACAAACCAAAGTAATGTAATTTAATGGTAAATGGTGCTAAAAATATGACCATCTCAGGAAAAGACCTCATTTTCGGCAGCCTTCTTCAACTCCTTGATACGAGTCTGAAGTACATCATACTGAGACAAGAGCTGCTGCCTTATGGATGTTATATCGACTGATCTCTGAGGAAGCTGCTTTTCAAACAACCAAGATTCAACACATTTATAAAAATAAGAACTGTATGAAATTAAAAGGATAATCAATTTATAGCATAGACTATATAAGTAAGAAACCTGCCTTGTTGAGTTGAGGGAGAATAATACTGTTAAAAGTAACACCAAGAGCAAGTGAAGAAACTGATGTAAGTGCAATTAACTGGGGCAGGCTAGGATCGAGCAATCCGGAGGCAGCATCACCAGTCGCAAACAGTAAAAGAACAGGTAATAAGACAGACGGACTCAACATGGTTTTGCCGGCCTCTTTAGAGGGAGCTCTTAGTAATCGAGACTCTCGGCCATCCTTATGATTTGTCAGGGACATGGGCTCCCCGGGATAGAAATTGGGAGTTCTAGGACTCAACTTTAAAGGTCCGACCTCCTTCTGTACACTTGATGGAGCTGCTGCAGCAACAGTCACTCTTTCTCCTTCCTGGGCAGGGAGATCAACTGTTTCAGTGGCAAACCTGTGAGTTCTTGCCATGCCAGATGGAGTTTCCACCTACAAAGACGAAGACCAGTTGATATATAATTACAATGAAAAGAGATGCAGAAAAACCAATAAAAAATATGAACCAATCTCTCTCATACAGCAGAGAGAGATTAACATTATGGATACATGTCACACAATTGCGCAACCCAACTTAAAAGAACGCTTCAAATTTTTTAAATTGGCTGATCCAGGTAATCCTCCTTAAAGGATGATTTGATCTCAAAAAAATGAAAATAAAAATTAAGAGTTAGCATTCAATCTCCCAGAAGTATAAACAATATTAAATAATTTAAAGAATTCATGCATAAATGTAGAAGTGCATACCACAATAGAGTGAACTGCAGCTGGAATGTTTTGTTTCATTATTTGCAAGAGTTGTAGCCCTCTTTTCCATGCAGGAACATCCATGCTGCGTTCGGCAGGAGGAAATCCTTAGCACAAGTGAGTATCCCAGATCAATTTCACTTGTACTCTTTTTTAAATCAAACTAAAATTATAATTATAAAGAGAAAGCATTTTTTTGTACAAAAGCTGGGAAGTAACATACCTGATTTCTTCTGATTCTATGGAATAGATATTGCCTGAGACTAGTTCATACTGGTAGCGGCACCTTGAGCATGATACAAGCTGCTTAAATCATTTCCCATGTTCATAAATAAAGTAAAAATCACGACGACAACTTGAATCGGTAAATGATTGCTTCTTGTTAGAAATAATAAATACAATGATGTTTTGAAGCAGCCAATAACATAGAGCTCTTTAGAGTGAGATAAATACAGAATTTAACAACCCTAACCATCATCTACAAACCATATACTTGAAACAGAGGCAGGGACCAGAAATTCCTTTTAACATACTAAAAGACTATAGAAACGATGGATAAGGGTATGTATACAAATGTATTAGAAACCCATAGTAACAGTTACGGCTAAAGAACTTTGTAGATGCATCTAGAAGGTCAAAGATACCTCAAAAAAACAGTACATGTGTGTCATATATATGAATACTGACTAGAAGATTTGGGTTGAAAGCACGTGCCTGAATGCCTTGATGTGGTTGGGCAACTGCAATAGCAATCATACAACTCGGACATCTCACAACCTTACCAAAAGGAACCTGCAAACTGATCTTTATCATTTATGGCTTAAATAACCAAGCTTTAAGGCATGAAAATGAAATATATACCTACTCAAAAAAACAACGTACAGATCTTTAAATGGGTGAACAGAGATGTATTATATGTTTGAACAAAATTGATGAGATACCTGAAGTCCTGAACAAATAATCATGTTAACTATCATCTGATGAAATGCACTCCTTAAGATATCAATATGAACAAACTTATCTAAAACTCAACTTAAAAGATATTAGTGCAAAAGGAAAAAAATAATTAATAATGTGTAAGTCATTCATATCATCATCTTTGGATAGCATAAGTTGCATGCAATAATATAGTGAGGACTATGTAGATCATCACATTATCAAATCAAAATAATAGCTTGTATGGGATTAAAACACCTCATTTCATTCCTGCAACAACGCTAGAAAGACACAAATAACAAGATCTAATGCCACACTACATTCAAGCATCTCCACTGGATTCCATTTGAATTCTAAAAAGATGATTTTAAGTTATTAAGCCATCAAACTAAATTGAATGGTTAGAAAATATAACTAAATCACATATACCTCTTCACCAGGAGACACTCCCACTCGGCAAACACAGTCAATCATTCTAAGGGCATCTGAAACCCTTAAAGAGGCTGCAAGATCCCTGACAAGTAACGTATATGTATCCACATCTGGCCTTGACCACTTCCATCTCTCAATTGATGTAGAATTCTCAATCGAACCTGGATCATAAGTGAAGGTTTCAAAACCATATAGCAAGCAATTTAAGAGAGCAAAAAACAATATATCAATAACCAAATGTCCATGTAGCTAAACCTAAAAACAAAAACCATTCATCGTTGTAGAAGCAGTCATTTGTCACCATAAAAATATTCATTATATTATCAGAACCCTTTTGGAATATTCTACCATTACATGCATTGTCAAAAATCCAAATAAGAAGCATTGGATAGACCAACTTATTAAATGTAATGCAGATCAAAAACTTAATAATTTACCGAACCGTTCATGCAATAGAACATTGCAAAGAATCATAAACAACTTAAATCCAATAAGTTAAGCATTGTTTGTAACATCTCATATTCCATCTAACACATGATAAACAAGAGCAAACAATACTAATATTCTCAAATTGTATACCAGAGTCGAAGCTTGAGCGCATGGCGGAGAATACCGAGAGAGCCAACTCAGCATTGCCACGATAAAGCGCAGCCGAGATAATCAAACGGCAATCCGAAGCACTCACCACTCCGCCACTCCTCCCGCGCTCCCGGCCAATCAAATCCAACACCTCTGACGCATCTTTGGCCGCGGAAATCAGAGAGATAAGCTCTTCATCCAAAAGCTCTGAAGGCAACTTCCTCTCCTCAGACGACGACGACACCTGATTATTCGCGGCCGACACAAAATTCCTCGAAATCGGAAAACCTGACGACGTGGATTGATGGCTTCTCTCATAAGAAAGGAAGAAGCAATAAAAATTACGCCGGGAACGGCAGCAAAGGGGGAGACGGAGCGCAGGTAAAGAGGCGGCAGAGCAGCAGCACAATTGAAGATTCATGTATATAAAATAAACTCAATGGAATATGCAGAAGCATGAATGGCGGGACGTTACAGTGGCGGAGAGTGATCGGCAATGGCAGTGGTGAACCCAAAGTAGGATGAGGAACGAGAGGCCGCGGAGAAGACAAGACTGCCCATCATCATAAAAATCACAACTTTCAAAAAAATTAAAAAAATAAAAGAAATTGGAGGTGGAGGTGCGGGGAATCGAACCCCGTGCCTCTCGCATGCGAAGCGAGCGCTCTACCATATGAGCTACACCCCCTTGTTTGTTTTTTATTTTAAATTATTAATTAAATAATTTATAATGATATTATCAATTAATACTGCTTCACTTAGATCATAGAAAATGTGGCAAACTATACCTAGACAGCCTAAGACTGAAAATTAAGATTGAAATGGGAACAAAACTGCTAAATTATCAAATAAATGGTTTTGGGCCTTAATAAACCAAGCATTAAAATGAACTTTTCAATGTAGCAAACAAAGCAAAGGGAAACTCACTCTAGAAAAGATTCAAACCACGATAATCTTCTGTACAATGCATTTCTGAAACAAACTATCATCATTGCAGAAGAAAATTAAGAACCTGCCGAGTGACGGGGCAGGATCGCAATCGACTAATACAAGCACATTAGATCGGCAGCAGAAGTGGGAAATAGAATTATATCTGATGACGATGATTTCTTGCCCATGGTAATCTCGGCTGGCCGCCCACGTTTCGTCTGGATCCTGTGTTCTGTTGAGAGATGGCAGCCTTCATTCTTTGCTCCTTCATGTTGGCGAAGAGGGCGTCTAAAGTTTGAGGCTTCTGCTTCGGCATTGAATTGGCTTGTTGAAATGGTTTCTGCACAATAGAACATTGAAGCATTTGAATACAGCAAGATAGTACAATTGCCATATAAGGTTCGAAAACAAACAAAATTGCTACGCCCTTTCTCATGTCCAATGTCCAAAATGAAATATAGATTGAATGCATATAGAGAAATCAGTTCAATCATCAATTAAATCATTACTAAACAAAAAGAATGCTACCTTCAAGGTTGAGCCACCTCCATTTGCAACGAACTTCTGCACAACTGGGCCACCAACCCTGCAAGAATGTAACAAATAGAAATTGTAGATACAGATTTGAATTGTTAATCAAAACATTGCTGACCCAAGGCACCAAAAGTTGGAATAATGATATTGCTGGCGCAAGCACCCTGTGTGTCATACAGCTCCAATCTCACCATCTCTCCTATTCAATCTTGCAGTGGGCAGTTGAAGGCAAATAAAAACATACCAGAACCAAAGTCGTATCACATTATTGAGTTATGTAGAGGAACACCGGAACAACAATTAGAGGAACACCCTCCATTAAGAAGTGCATAAGTCATCCTTATCCTACAACTGAACGTACATACTGGAACTATTTAACTCTGGATAAGTAAATCACTCGAACTCATGCCAGACTTTGATTACAGGAGAAATGGCCTCTGCTATCAGATCGGTCTCAAGAAAAAAAACTAAGCATGCTAGCAAGCAAGGTGGATCAGTAAAGAAGCTGACATTTACTCCCTTCAATCACTACAATGCCATCCTTTTCATGATTCCAAAGCTCAGAGAGCACTACATTCATGTCGACCATAAACGACCACATCAAACATAAATGTTAATCCAAGAACCACAACAGCAATCCAAATGATCCACCCTTCAACACACCCCAAATAGGAAACAGGATGAACAAGATTAACACAAAAGTAGTTGGTCAGATGCTGAAGATGAAAATCTTCCCCTAGGGTCTTCATCATCTTCATCTTCATCTTGCCAAAGTTATTATGTGGCAGAAGAAATAATTGGCACAACCAGAAGAAGCAACTATCAGAAAGTCCATCCAATAGATTATTACACCTTCACATAAGGTATTTTTCAAGAAAATTGCAATTAGCAAAGATCTTCCATTTTAACACTTCATAACTTTTGAAATGATGCATCAGAAAATAGCACTGCATATAATACTTGAGATCTATTTTCCTTGGACCAACAAACAGCACAATGCACCAACACAACCAGTAACATCAGCATGGAATACTTGGGCTTCACTTCCTCGGAACCATAAACCAAACTGATGTACCACTACAGCTAGTATAAGTTGCCTTAGCCATCTTGGTTCACTGTTTTAACTCCCAAAACTTAAGCTCCACTCATTGAGTAGAAAAAAATTATCTTGGCGTGAACAAAACTCAACTGTAATTCCGAACTTCCTACATGCATGCATCGGATATGAAAGCCCAGGAGGAGAGAAGGAATATCCTTTTAACCTCAGAAGCACCTCCACATTCCCTCCCCCACAACTAAATGTTACTGAACAACCATATGCTTGTAGAAATAGACAAGCAGAGGCACATGTCAAAGTGTACAAAAGACCACTTAATTACCTGCACAAAAACAGAGTAACTTACATTCAATACCATCTTGAAAGCAAGATACTAATATTGACTAAATTTCACCACCAGAAATAGTTTCAGGATCAAATGAAATAATAGTAACAAAAAAATGACATTAAGCACCTTGGTTTATTTGGATTGAATGCTTTATTTCTGCTAAAAGCTCTGTTGCGAAGAGGAGCAACAGCTGCCTTTCTAGCAGCTTCAGTTGCCACAGGAAACTGATTTCCCTGAAAGTTAGACCTTCTTTGTGCAAGAGCTCCCTGACAAAAGATCCTAAATAAATCATACCAAAGAAGGTGATGAAAACAGAACTTCCATACATAATTCAAGATTTCTGCAGTATACCTGTCTAAGAGATGATCTGGTGTCCATAAACCTTCGAGCTTTAGAAAATTTATCTTGAGCAACATTGTTCCCAAATTTCTGACCCCGATTCTGCAAAGATACATTTCAAGTTATTATTGTAAAGATGTTCTAAAATGGATATCAAGAGCTCGAATCAGAAGAGGGCATCTTACAGAAACTCTTTGATTCTTAGGCTTCTTGGTGTCTTTAGTCTTTGACATTTTAATGATGTCATCTGCAAAAGGAAAACAGCATATTTATCATAAAGAAGTGCTCTGGTATTAAGGGAAATAAGTACAGCGTTTTTAAGAGGCATACCTAAAGTCATGTCCATCTTCTTCTCAGTTAGAGCAATTGCTTCAGTTGTCAAAGGTTTAGCTGCCATCTGTAAGAGAAGAAAGCAAATCTATTGATGATATCCAAAGTAATTCCTTTAAAAACTTGAAACCAAAAAATTTATAGTCAAACGAACAAACAAGTTCCCATAGGAAAGGAGGCAACAGAGATATTTTTTTCAAAGACATTACTTAATTTATCCTTCCATGGCTATATTTGTCACTAGAAATTATTGGAAAGCACCCCAAAAAGGCATACGACTAATTCATGGCTTACAGGAAATAACAAAAAGAAAAAAGAAGTTGTTAGAAGCGATCTTGATGCTCCTAAATATCAAACGAAGAGAAAACGTTCGTAAAAAACACAAGGAATCAATTTCTTTTCCAACTTCGGAAAGCAACGAGATTGTACGAGATGAACCTAATGTTACGATTTCCCAAAAAAATAAAAACTCAAATCCTTGCAATCACCAGAAAAACAGCAACGACACAACTTCCTATTCAAAAAATCCATTCCTTATCCGACAACAATAAAAAAATTACAGAACTCAAAAGCTCCACTCCACATCTATCATCCAAACCCTAAACATAATACGCTAAGCACAGAAATCGCAACTAATAACCGCGATAGAATATGATATCCAAGATCCAAATTAACTCCAACATCCACAAAGCATCCAGAACACAAAACGTACCTCCTTACCGAATGATCGAAGAAGATGCTGAGCCTCGGAAGGAAACGATGGGAAAACCCTAGGGTTAGGGTTTGCAGAGAGATCCAACAGAAACTACCCCGCGGAGCGAAAAAAAATATCTCCAATATTGAACTGCAGAAAGAGGCGAGAGAGGCGGTGGGAAATTAATACTGGGGAAAGACTAATATTTACATATATATATAGCGATTGGCGGACGCGTTTCGTAAATTACAAATAAGTCGCATTTCTTACTAATGCGATTTTAATTTGCGTGTGTATTTTCAAACACCAAATTGTGGCGTAGAGCCGCCGAAGCCCAGGCTGACATATCAAGAAATTTGACTTGAAATACTGGGCACAACTAATTATTCAAATTATATTTTTTACTATATATATTAAAAGAATATTATAATTTTATCTATCCTGCATATATATGGATAGTCCAGATTGAGCAAAATTCAGAAACAAATGGCAAAACATTCCAAGCCAAAAAAGGAACAAAAATGGTTGCAGAATTGATGATGAATATGTGAAAATTTGCATAAATATGAAGATTTGGTAACACATTATTGCAGTAGCAATGGAAGAACAGCTCATCTAAAGGAAGCAAATTATTGTTTGGATCATTTTATTTTGCTTCAAATAATTTTAAGAGATGCATATGAGTTGCAGGCATTTGTTGAGTGGGAGCGTCGTTAGTTGATGCCGTAGATCCACTTCTCGCCGTTGCTTGTGTAGCTAACGAGCTCTTCCGGTTTGAACCATAGGTTGATTTCGTCCTTGGCAGTTTCGGGGCCATCGCTGCCATGAATTATATTTCTGCAACAGAGAAGATAGGTTGGTGACACTGGGATAGTGACAAACACTTGATCATATCTTGGCTATCTAATAATTGAAATTAAATTAACCCCTTCAGGTAATCGTATTATCATTGCTCAATGTTGATGGATTTATTCGTATATTTGACACGTGGATGGATTTTATTTGCTGTAGCAATTAGCAAATGAGTAAACATTTACCTCCCAACAACAACAGCAAGATCTCCCCTGATGGTTCCGGGTTCTGATTTTTGGGGGTCCGTAGCTCCAATGAGCTTACGGCCATACTTGATCACACCTTCACCTTCCCAAACCTGGAATATGTAGAGATGCCATTAACTGATCGATTATGGTTGTGTATGTAAAGCGGGAGGAGATGATGTCTTACCATGGCAACTACTGGTCCAGAGCTAAGGAAGTCGCAGAGCCCATCAAAGAAAGGTCTTTCCTTGAGGTCATGATAATGCTTCTTGGCAAAGTCCTTTGAAGGAACTACAACCTTGATTGCCACAAGCTTGTAACCTTTCCGCTCAAACCGGGATAAAATTTCTGAAATCTGCAATCATTTGAATTAAGTACAAGATTAGTTGCTTGCTGTAGACAATACAAGAAGGAAAGCATCTCATTTTATTTTTCCTGGATTTGATTGCAAATCATGGAAAACTGATCATACAGGGCAGTTTAGAGTATAAGAAACCAAGCAATATGCAATATATAACAAGAATTACAACTTGTGAAGCTTTGTTTGTATAATGGTAAAAATAAATCACAGTAGAAAGGCATGGCAGTCAATACCAATCCTCTTTGCACTCCATCAGGCTTGATGGCAATGAAAGTTCGCTCCAGCTTTAAATAAAACAGAAAAGTGCAGTGTCAGTAGGAGAAATGATAATACAATAGGTAACAATTCAAGAAAATTTTGGTATAAGTACCTGGGCAGCATGTGCCTCTTGTTCCTGAAGCATGAAAGCTGTAGGATGAAAGAAGAGGAGACAGGTCAATGAAATCTGACAGTGACAAGAACTAGGATTTGCAACACGAACAACTTTGAAGGATAAGGCAGCTTTCCTAATTTCATTAGCACTGATTTAGCATTCAGTAATTGACAGAAGTAATGTATCAGCTATGTCACACTGTCACTCGTTAACCTAACTTACAATACTATATGTGATGTGATGTGCCCTTTTGTGTGCATAAATACAATCAACAAGCACAAATGAGAAACTAGGTGATTTGTCGAAACCTGCTGCGGGAAGGATCAGAGCGCTAGAAATCCACCCACTGTATGCATTTCCTGACTCAGATGCACCAATTGAAGCTAGGGATGACACTCTACCTCTGCATGAAACGGCAGCCGCAGCAACTGCAGATCGTCCCGCTGAATTACAATGTTTTATTAGAAGAAATTTTGGGGTTTGATATCATATACAATCATAATTGGAACATAAAAACCAATTTGTTTCATAACCACGTGTAAAGAATAAACGCTTCAACAATCCATTCTCAGAAAGCAACTACTTTCCATCGATTCCAGACATTCTTAATTTGATATGCGTAGATCCAAAACTCAAAATGTTTCAGAATCTCCTTTAAAAACTATTCTGTAAACCATAACCATAATCACTCTCCACCAACATCATCCCAACCCGCCGACACTGTATCGCCGAACTCCATGACAAACGTACACAAATAACACAATTATACATTTAATTCAAGAATTAAACAGATTTTTCCTTTAATTCAACAATCTACCTACAGCGATAGGATATAAATCCAAACATAAAATCATGAATACTATACATAATATTTCCGATTAAATCCTGTAAAAAAATAAAAATAAATCAAATACAACTGAATTGACAGAAACGCACTCGAAAACGAACGAGAAGATTGCTTCGAAGCAGCAGACAAGAAGGACCTCGCGGATCTGCAAATCTGAGACCTCATATTCGCAGAATAACCACCCTCACGGTTTCAGATTTTTGCGAGAAATAGCTCGAAATGGTGCCTCAGTGATGGAGCTTGCCTCTGTATTACTTTATATATATACGGACCCACGGGGTGGATTAAGGTTGGCCTTTCTACTAAAAGCCTGTTAGGTACAAATTTCAATGCATACGGTCCAAAAAGTTAGAGCAGCCATTCCGGATAACCAATTTCTCCAGGGTCAAATCTGTAATTTCACTCATCTTAATTGTTGATTTACAATTTTACTTCTTCCTGTGCCTTCACTCCAGACCGTTGCTGACGGCGTGAAAAGCGGAGTTTTTTTGTTGTTCATTGCGCTATAGTTTTTGTACGTACCCTGACGTCGAATTTGGATTCACGGTTAGGATTTCTAGAATTGGATTGGTTGGAAAAAGAAACCCTAGCCAATTGACGGGCCGCAAAAGGTCCAATAAAGATGATCAACAAATTGCAAAATGGTCCTCTAACTATATTAAATTATAACCAGGGCTATATACTTTTACTGAAAAGGGGACAGAAGAAAAAGGAAGGTAAAAATAATATATGTACATGATCCAACAGTCAGGGAATAAAGATAAAGTTAAAAGTGGCAACTTTATAGTTAATGTACAAATGTTATTATGTGCATACGAAGTGTTATGAACAATGGAGTAATAAAATATTTATGCTTGGCTGCTGTTGTCTTCTGAATCTGAAGAAAGCTTGCATTGCTTCTTTAGCACTGCCAACCACGAATCGACCTGACAAACGCGTGCACGAGAAATGGCTATAAAGGCAGTGCAAGATATGCATTAGGAATAACAGGAAAGTTATAAGGTAGAACTAAAATGATGTCTGATGCAATCTTTAGATGTCAAGAAATGAATATAAGAATGTTTATTTCATTCTTTTTCTCTGTAACACTTGATATGCCTATTGTGTTTTTCGATTGGTAAATGGAGAGCAGTCGAATATTGAAATGAATTTAGCAAAAAGGGATTGCTACGACAAACTGTGCACCATTTGATCTATTGGGAGAAACTTAAATAATGAGGGAAATGAAAAGTAAATGAACCTGGATCTCGGATGTGCTCGAGCACTCATATCGCAGCCCGTGGGATGTTAAGATGTAAAAGCAAAATCGAGTTTCCTCATTTTCGCGTGCTAGGCAAGGGAGAGGACCAACTTCGACAACATCAGGCAGGAGGGTTGTGTCCAAAGGACTTAAGTCTGCAAGGTGAAATCCAGAAACAACAAGACAGGTGAATCAATAAAATAACCAACACTACGATAAAAACTAAGATATATAGAACAACATGGAGATAATAAAACACATGGACCAAATTTGAATTACAATTGAGCTAGTAGGGCACGGTTTTGTGTGTATGAAAGATGTCAATAATTACGGTCCATAAACGATGTGACTACTGTGTCTTTTGCACATAGATAGCATAATACGATGTTGTAAAATATATAGCAAATAATTACATGGTGACTTGAGCTTGTCAACAATAGTTTTACTTCATATATTCGGCAGAAGGGGAAGAAGAGTGGTGACTATACATGATCAGTGCCAAAAGTAGTCGCCTGAGGTTTGTCAAAGAAGGCTTAAAGAATCTGAAAATGCAGTAATTCACAATTGGTAAAGGTTCGACTGGACTTGTCCATACAAGGTTCTTTTATCCATAGAAGATCTCATTGAATAAATTTTGTTATCCAGTCAAAAGGGATCTCAAAGCATACTTTTCAAACCTAGAACAAATATAATACCTAGCAAATACACTGGCAGAAATCAGAAACCAAAGGTACAGATCAACTACCTGTAGCAACCATATATATGTAGATGCCGGATCCTTGCAGGACAACAAAGCGTGGAAGCCAATCATCAACTTCAGTGTCATCGATGGGAGGTTCTCCTGGTAATGCTGCCCATCTCTATGAAAAATGTCAACATATGAAATAGATAAAAATCTAAATGCCATGAAAGTAAACTCAAGAAAGGTCAACATTACCGTTCTTAAGAATAGATATCCAGATAGGGAAGCAGATCTCAGTATTTCATCAATATGCTCAAGCCTGCATACAGCCACAGAAATATAAATACCAGGCTACAAAATTTCAAACATTACAAGATAAGGTAAGCCATAGAATTGAGAGATAAAGTCAAAACAATATAATTCATTAGTTTCAAAACCTTAAAAGCCTTAAAGCAGGTGATGATAAAATATCTTTAGTAGCTAATGTATTCAATATGAAGCAGTTCTTACTGAGCTTTATAGTGCGCTTCTCTTTCTTCCAAGGCAGCTATTTCTGAACGAAATGATTCCAACTCGACAGCACTTAATACAACCTGAAAGTTATAAGATTATGACTCATCAGGGAGCTGGAAACAAAATATTCAATGGATTGCATCTGAAAACAGTAATGCATACCTTATCCTGACCATTTAGACCCAATTTCTTTGGTAGTCCCTTAAGATTGAACAAGTTCATCATGGTTACTGTTTGTTCTAATCTTCTCTGAGCCCACGTGTAAGTATTCGATCTAATTCAGTTTTCATTCAATGCAAATGAACACAGAAACATCAGTGTAAAGCTATGCCAATGTGAGTTCAAAATCAGAGCTCTCAGAAGAGCAAACACCTCAAATCTGTGATTGGGGAGGCCAAATGTGGATTTACTAAATCAGAAGTTGATTCTGCTAAATGATCAGGAAGCCTCTTGTGTTCCTCGAAGACCATCTCCCATGAAGCTCAAATGGTCAACCTCACTTATGAAGCCTGTACAAAAGTTATCGATACTAAAAACAGTAAATTAAACAATACAATAATTAACTCCAAACACATACACAGACCACCAACCCCAGCAGAGGCAGCCATGATCTGCCTCTGGCATGTATCAATGGCCAAAAATCGCACCAATAAACATCAAAATGTCTCAGTTAGACATCTAAACCCCAACATACATAAACAATCATCTACAATTACAGCTCACCAACACAAAATTAATTACTGAAAATAACCCTTGCCGAAGGTACATACACAAACCAACATAGCTTTTCACGCAGCTCATTCTTTCTCAACAAAAATTACCAAAATATAACAACCGAAACCATGTAAACCATACTCGTGATATTTCTCAAACAGCTCTGATGCTTTTGCACTTAACAAATATAAAACAAACAGAATACCTCAATCCCCCGCCAAATCAATAGGATACAGCAATCAGTTTGAACAAGATAACAAAATTAGGATACCTGGACTTGCAGATGACGGATGCGGAAGAAGAAGGAGATAACAAGTTCGTCGTCGTCTTGCTGTAGTTGACAGGCAGAAGGAAATCGCTTGAACGATTCACGTGGTGGAGGTGGGTGGTTCTGTGGAATGACATAATTGCCCTCCTAATTTTATTCTACTGCGGATGCTGTCTAGCGATTTTGGTACACATTGCAGAGTCGTTGAAACTGTGACCTTTACGGCGCCTTTTTACAAACCACGACTTTAATTCATATACACAAGGAAATGCAGCTCGATTACATAATTTAGTTAAATTTAATACTAATCTATAACATGTTTTTATCCACCAATTTTTTTAACACGATTTCTAATTAATATTACTCGTTCTGCCATTACTACGTTTTTTTAACAATTTATTTATAATAAATAATGTTATTTACTAATAATTTTATTATTTATTGTAATATATAATAATCAATTTTTACTATTTTATTATTAATATTTTAATAATTTTTTAATAATATTTTACTTTAACATTAAGTTATTATTATTTGTCAGTTTATGTGCTCCACCAAAACTTCATATAAAACGGACAGTATAAAAATATCCAATAATTTTTCTTGAACACGTTTTCAACGTTAATGTTATAGAAAATTATCACATATATATATATATATATATATAAATACCTACACAAAATAAGTCATACATATCATTTCTATTCAAAGAAATAATATTTTTACTGCAATATATTATTTTTATATTATTTATATTTTTTTGAACATAATTTCAAAAAGTAATGATCATAATTATAATTTTACTTTTTCCACCG
The DNA here is from genome assembly GCF_009805555.1 of Andrographis paniculata. Classification (NCBI taxonomy): domain Eukaryota; kingdom Viridiplantae; phylum Streptophyta; class Magnoliopsida; order Lamiales; family Acanthaceae; genus Andrographis; species Andrographis paniculata. The sequence goes on from NW_026137589.1 coordinate 4,785,034, forward strand.
TAGGAAAAAATTATATTGTTATATTGTTGATCATATTTGTAATTATACTTATTTCGTAAAATTAGAATATTTAAATATGACACGAAGATTTATTTTATTGAAAAATTAATTAAAAAAAATTGAAAATATTTTTTAAAATGTAATCGGTAATTAATACTTGTTTAATGAAAATAACAATTAACTGTTAAAATTTTAATTTGCTATAATTAGTAATGTACTAAATTTTAATGGACTGACAAAAAATTATATAAATTTGACAAACAAAACAAGTAATTAATAAGCAACACAAATTTTTTAAAAAATTGAAAACATATACTTACAATAGAAATGCATGTTACATTACAATACATCACGGGTGTCTGAAAAATATTTTTTTGGAGACCTTTTAATAAAGAACGCAAATTGCAGTAAACGTGTTTGTTTGGGAGTTTGGATTTTAAATTGGAATTTGAATAGTAAAAATTTTGAATTTGAATAAATACGTATTGATGTGATGTTTTTAATGTAAAATTGATTTTTAGTATAATATAAAAAAATAAAAAATAGGTGTTTGATTTGATATTTTCGGTAGAAAAAGATTGGATGAATAGTATAAATTTAATCCAATCCCCCAAACAATCACACCCGTATTTGTTACCTTCTTCGTTCGGCTCCGTGCATAACATGGCCAAAAACGCTTCGAGCTAGTGTCATTCAATAGTTAACATGAAAACTACATTTAGTCAAATACTTTAAACAAATGTGCTTTTGGAGGACAACCTGTTTTAACTTTAGTTGTTTTACTTTAAACATAACCTATTTGATTATTATATTATAAAATATTGTATTTAATTTATTATTTAAATATTTATTTTTATTATTTTTAAAAAAAGCATAGTTACATTTTTATACATTTCTTAATTAGATTCTATATTTTATAAAAAATAAAATAAAAATTCATTTTTTACTAAATTACTGTCATTCTATTCTTTACTTTCAAAGGCTCCCTAAAAACTTTCACCTAAATGCATTTTTTAGGTTTTATTTTGATTTAAAAAATAAAAAGAAAAACCAACAAAAATATAGACCGCGGCGTATGCCTGGATAGATTCACTATTCCTATTCCTGTCCCGCCGCCGCAAACGAGCGATCCATCCGCGAGGCTGTCAAAGTCTTCGCATGCCGGAGGTCAGTTTCCGACATCGGCGTTTTCGTGTTCCGATTGGGTGTTGCCGCAGTTCGGAATTGGTTTGCTTCGTAAGTTTTTGTTTCGGGGAAGGTTTGAATTAGGGTTTCGTTAGGGTTAGCCATTTCTTAATTAGATTTAAGGTAATACGTTTGGGTTATTTTAGTGGCATTTTGCTGGCACTGAAAATCGTGTTGCTTTTTTGTTTTGCAGCTAAGGATTTGGTGTTTCGTTTGCTGAGTTGCAGCTATGCCGAGAAGTTCGAGGCACAAATCGCACAAACACAGCAAACACTCGTCGAGGGATTATTCTGAATCTGACGAGGAAGTGATAAAGTCGGAGAAAAGAAGCAAAGACGAGAGTTCGACTAAGGTCCATCGGGATTCGGCATCTGGTGAGAAGCGAAAGGGTTCATCGCAGGTTCGGGAAGGCAAGGATAGAGATCTGGTTGGCCACGGGAACGGCGAAGCCTTGGAGGATTATGCTTTGTCGAAACGGCGAAAGGAGAAAGTTGATGTTATTGGTGACGATAGATGGTGTGGAGATGGTGACAATGACGGGGAGAAAGAAATGCACAAGGGGAGGAGCTCGAGAGGTGACAATAAGTTGAAGGAGTATAGCAATAAGGGCGATGACATGGAAATTGATTGGAATAATAAGAGTAAACGCCATGAGAGTGGAATTTCTGGGGAGAGAAAAGAGGATAGCATTGCGGCAGGGAAAGAGGAGGGTAAGGTTAAAGGGGAGTCAAAGAGGAGGTCTGAGAGGGATTCTTCCACACGAAAAGAAGTGAGGGAGTTAAAGGAGAAAGACCACAGATCAGACAAGGAGAAGAATGGTGGATATGAGGGTAAGGGAGGTGACTCTGAGTTGAAATTGATGGATGGGGAAGTAGGGAAGAAGCAAGCTGCACAGGTGGGGGATAGTAGCAAGGAGAGACAAAGTAAACGCTTCCGTGAAAATGCTGGTAATTCGTCCTTTATTGATAATATTGATATTGGAGTTTGCTGTTTATGGATGTGCTAACTAATCATTTCTGTGTTTTTCTGTAAGCTTATGTATGTGTGTGTTTTGTGAGCTTTGGATGCATATTAGTAAGATTTTTAGGCAACCGCTTTGTTGTTCCCTGTCTTTCTGATATGCCCTGTATCTTAATGTGCTTAGCCTCTGCTTGTGTATGAGAAATTGTTTTCTTGACATGGAAGTCTATCTATTTGACTGTTCTGTAAGATTTCTTTACAAGATACTAAAAGAGTGAAATTATAATCGAGTATAAAGTGTTTGTTATGGATGTAGGATCATTGATTATGGTGGTCTGTGTAATAACATTGAGTCGTGCAACCTTGATATATATGATTGCTGTTGTGAAAGAAATTGTATGAATATTTAATTAAGTGGAAAAGAAGTTTCTCCTCTGATGTAAGTTACTGGTGAATCTGATTGCATTGCACTTTTCAATTCTGCATGCAGGTATTCTTGTGTTGTCATTCTTATGGGAAGTGCAAAAGTTGTTTATGACTAGAATGTGAATTAACTTGAAAAAACATGAATAGAACAGTGTGGATTAATTGCTTGGAAGCAATATGCTATTTATGATATCTTCTCTTACTGGAATATAAATCTTTATCTTGTTTTCCCCAAGCACTATTTATCCTTGACAATTCTTATGAGAACTACATATGATCAATTTTATAAGTCTCGTGTAGTCATATAATTATTGACTTTGGTGTCTGATTGTTACTGCATTCTAAATGGTTTAGAATTGATTGTGTTGTTATTGGGGATGTGCACCACTAAATGCATTTTGTGCATGGAGTTCTTTTCTTTTTTTGTTCTTTTTCTCCTTTCATGATTTTCCAAGATCATACCTCTGACTTCCTGAATCTATTTGCTAGTGTAGGAATAATGATAATGCAGCCAAAGGGCTGGTTAAGTGGACAATTTCATTGGCAATAATTTGCTTCTGAAAATCTAATTTTTACTTTTTAAGTAGATTAGCTGGTCTATTATTGTTTTCAGGGTTTCTAGGACCCTTCTGGCACGGCTAATTTGTAGAATATTTTAATTTATGAATTGAATTTCCACCTGCAGATCAAACAGACGAGCTGCGGAATGCTGATTCTGAAAAGGAAGTTGAGAAAAAAACACGCAAGAAGAGAGACGGTTCTAGTGAAAGAGATAAACATCACACTGATTCAAAAGAAGGTGATGAGAGACGATTGTCCTCAAGAGGTGACCGAGGAAAGGATGCCAAATATAGAGACACCAAACACAAGGATTCAAGTTATGCAGATAAATACCAGGAAGATGGCCACAAAGATGAAAGGCGAAGGGATGAAAAGCATCGGGATGAAGCTGACAAGGAAAGTAAGTATCTAGATGATAAGTATAGAGAAGATGGTGATAAAGATGGCAGACGTAGAGGTGATAGGCATCGTCAAGATGGTGAGAGAGAAAGACGAAAGGATGAAAAACATCGTGAAGATAGAGAACGAGATAGCATGAGGAAGGATGATAAGTATTGGGAAGGCACTGAAAGAGAAGCTCGTCGAGATGAGAAGTATTATGAAGATGTTGATAGGGATAAAAAACATAAGGATGGGCGGTATGCTGATAAAGATGTTAAGCGTGGGGATGAAAACTACTTGGAGGATGAAAACACGGACGACAGGCACAGGGACACTCATAGAGATGATGGTAATAGAAATAATAGGCACAGGGAAGATAAGTATCGTAAAGATACTGAAAGGCATAAGATAAGTAAGGAAGGGGATGGGAACGACAAAGACAAGAGGTTGAAAGACAGCAAATATTGGGAAGAACCAACCTCAAGAGACCGCTCTAGTCACAGGTCTGATTCCAAACGATCTAGGGATGATGATTATGCTGCTGATCATTATTCTAGAAAATCAGGTGCATATGATGATAGTCCCACCCATGATGACCGATCAGCTAGGTATCGGGATGATCAACGTAGAAGAAGAGCTGATGAGAAGGAAGATTTTAGTGATACTAGATCTCAACCAACCAAGGACAGAAGATCAGATGCTGAAAAGAAAAGTACTGGCAGTGAAAGAATGGATCCTACTAATGATAGAGTAAGGCCTACTTCTAGAACTGCTGATACGGAACTCACTGCTAGCCACAGTAGAAGGCGGAATTCACCTCTGACTACTCATGCCACAAGGGATGACTACAGGTATGCATTCAATACGATAATTAGATATTATGGATCTGACAATAATTGTGTATTAGTGTGAAGCCTTGTGATCTTGAACCTTGTTGGGTCATGGAAACATACCACTCGAGCATCATAAGGATTGTTTACTATTTTGTATTTGATGCTTGTACCTTGGAGGATTTGTTCTCATCTTGTTTGACACAGTATTTTTGTGGTTGTTTGGTCTGTTTAGATAGTGTTTATCTGCATTTGTTTACTCATTTTCCATCACAAGCATTCTATGTAATTTGAATCGACTAGCTGTTGTATTGTCTAAGGATGTCTGCGCATCACATATGCACTCAGCAGATTATTCACACTGTTCAATGTTTTCCCCCCCAGGGCTGGTAAGCATGATGAGTCGAAGTATAGAGACTATAACTATGATGAGAGATCTCGGCACAGCACGTCATCTCGGGATTATGCTGGTGCTTCAGGAGGATCTGACAAGACTTCATCTCGTCCATTAGAGAAACTTGGTCAAAAAGATGGTAATTTACCAGAGATGTCTGCTGAAAGGCATGTGAAGTCTGATATCCACACATCGCCTTTGGAACATCAGGATAAATCTCTACCGTCAAGTACTGATCGGAGGCAATTTAATAGGTCTGATGTACGACGGGGTGTAGATACTGAAGAATCAACACCAAGGAGTGGTGGTTCCCGGGATTGGAAAGAATATTCTGTCAAGGAAGGTAGGGGAGGCCGGGAGTCGGCCATGGATGTACCTCCTGGAGAGGAGTTTTTACAAGCCGATGCAGACACTTTATCTGTTTCTTCACCTTATATGAGAAACAGCCATGTTTCTAACAGTTCTAAGACATTGCCAGCTACCCTTCTCAGGACAGGTGTGGATAGCCCCTCACCATTAGGCTCGGGTGAAGACGAGGGTAGAGGTAAGTCAAACATCCGCCATAGGAGGATTAGCGATTCTAATATGGGAAGGATTCAAGGAAATTCTTGGAGAGGCACACCAAGCTGGCCTTCACCTGTTGCAAATGGCTTCTTGCCTTTTCCACCTCCTGTTGGTTTTCATTCAGTTATCCATCCATTTCCTGCTGCACCTATGTTTGGTGTCCGTCCATCGATGGACTTAGACCATCCTTCCCCTTACCATGTGCCTGATGCCGACAGGTATTCTGGCCCAGGGTACCCAATGGGATGGCGCCCTCAGATTGATAACGCTGGTCGTCCATTACACGCCTGGGATGCCAGTAATTCTGTCTTTGCGGAAGGGTCTAACTTTTATGGGAGGTCTGATTGGGACCATGCTGGGAACATGCCCAGAGGTCAGGACTGGGAGACAAATGAGGACTTGTTGAGAGGTCCGAATAGAACTGCAAGCACAGAAATGACGTTTTCCAACAAGGATAATAGCTCAATGCAAGGTGGAGAGGAATCTTTAGCTGGTCAGTCCCTTCACCCAGCTCAAAATGAACAAAGTGGATCTGATCAACAGGCAGAAAGCACAGATGCTAGTCATCTGACCAAGAACTTAATTAAACGTGAGGCTGAGGATCCTCTTATCAGTCTTGAGGACTCAAGTACCGTTGACAAAATATCAACGAAAAATAAAATTAGCCTTTGCCATGTTTACTTTTCCAAACTTGACATATCTGCAGATCTTGCTGAACCTGAACTTTTTAATGAGTTCATGGGCTTGCTTGATGTAGATCAGAGCATATTCTCTGATGTGGATTCTTCTAAAATTCTATATATGGAGGTAATTTTACAGCTTATTTGAGTCTTTGCATTCATTCACCAATGAACTTGGCATTCGAAAGATTAGCTAATAATATATCTCCTTTTTCACATGACAGGATGAAGAAGCTAAAATGGCATCTCTTAAGGTTCTGAATCATTCCCTGTTTGCATCCACTGATGATTCTGTTTTCCAGGTATTGCATTGAACATCACATACAATCTTGTTCTCTCTCATATGAAAGATAAATTGTTGCCATCTTGTCTGCTTCCATCAATGACTGTGCATCTTATGTGCTCTACTGAATATTGATACTGTGCAAATAGCGAAATTTTGCAGTTTTGCTTGTGTTCATTACTGTTAACTGAAGAAATGATACCCTTTAATAATCCGTGCACATTGTTGCAGGCTTTCTAGAACTCTTCCATTCTTGTCGTGTATCAAATTGCTCTTGTGTGTGTTTTTTACTCTGTGCAAGTGTTACTATTTCTCACAGAAGAATGAAAACGTGGTAGCAATTTGCTTGATACATTTTTATATAGCTTGGAAGCCTTTTGAAAACGTTGCTGGTTTTTATCCCAATTATATACGTGTGATTGTGAAGCCATTTGCTTCCCTATGGCATATCCTGTTTGCCCTAGTCTCTCTGAGTCTCGGTGTTTTCTCTCTCCCCCCATCAGCAATATATTCATGACCCTATTAATTTTAGTTTCTCTTTGAAAGATCCTGTGGTATGAATTCCCAATTATTGTGTTTGATATGAAAGATTCAAAAAATAATTTAACATGTGGATGGATTTCTTTAATATAGTGTGCTGTCATCTTTGGATGCAGAAATCGTTGTCCCTTTATCAGAAGCAAAAAGTGAACGTGAAGGCCCAAGGTGGCGAAAAACTCAATTCTCTAAATAACTCCATGCCAAATTCTGATTTGGAGGATCAGAAAGTGGATGATGTTAAGATCAAGGAGCACCCAGAAGACAAAATACAGGTCGAGGATACACTTCAAAACATTGATACTTGTGTTGATACCAAGAATTGCTTGGAGGAAGAGGATATAGCTACAAAATCTGAGGAGCCAGTTTCTGCCTCAGATGCCAACACGCTGAACTTGGAACTTGACCTGCAGCAACCGAACCATGATGTTGATGAGGAGCCATTGCCGGCTGTAGTCATTGAGGGGCCTGAGCCTGAAACTCCTACACTATCTAATCCCGAAAATGGAGCCATGGAGCCTGTGTGTAAGAGTGAGGAACTGAAGTCGCTAGACGAGTCCAAGTGTTGTTCTGATATGCCCACTGAGGCATCTGAGGATACCATGCAAGAATTGGTTGTGTCTGGGTCAGTTAATTTGAGTCGAATACATCATTCTCCTGAGAATACACATTGAGACAATTTATATTTTCGTGAACATTTTGAAATGCCTTTGGTGGTATTATTCTCATTATCACTTTTGGCTGCTGCTTATCTGCTCATAGTGTTGTATCAAATCTCTAGAGTCTTTTCACTTTGTAGATGCAAAATTGGGCCTTCTTTCTAACTGGAAATCGAAGCTTCGGCTGAGGAAGTCGGTGGAAATTTTGCCCTGTGAATGAATAAGAGCTTTGGACCATCAGGTACTTCCACTTCTTGCTCTGTTAATGATTTTGGAACATTGATGATCACTCTTAGAAGGGCTGGATCTTGTCTCTTGTCTTTTTTATTTATGCATTCATTGCCTTTGATCCTCGAGTCTTTTCAAAGTTTTTAATACCCTGCAAACTAGGTCCGACAAGCAAGTCACACTAGACGAACCATGTGTAGTAGGTGATTTGAGGCGTCGGGGCTTGAACGCATGACTTCACGGTCATACGTGTGAGGTCATGGGTTCAAACCCCCACATTAGAGACCATACTTACGGGACTAAAGTAGCAATTGTGGATCCTATGTTAATTAAAAAAAAAAAAAAAGAATTGGAAAAATAAGTAAATGAATAATTTGCTTCCCTTTTTTTATGATTGGGTTTATCTTTTTATTTTAATAATAATTTAATAGTTTTAATAATATCTTTATAGTTTTGATTTGATGTTTTTTATGTTAAAAAAGTTAAATGAATAGTGAGTTTTTTGAAAATCCACATAAGAACACTAAGGCATTTTTATTCCCTACTATTACGTAATTATCATTAATAATATGCATATTCCTAGAGACTTCACTTTATTTTATTTTTTTTACGATTTTTTTTAAAATTTTCATTATATATATTTTATTATTGTGCAATCATCACTGTAAAATCACATTATAAAAAACTAAAACTTAACTTAGAAAAATAAAAAATAAAAAGTCGGAATATCAGTACATATCACTTTGCCAATATCAGATTTTGACGAGACAAATATATTGCAATTCAGTAAGCAGAAAACCAGTGGTCATGTGCATATACCATTACAATATATGCTGTTATTATTACCAAAATCTCAAGAAATCCAAATTACCAAAATCATAGTTTCAGCACAATCATTCTCCAGCTAAAGCTCAACCAAAATTAAGCATTCAGCCACGATTCTCCAATTGTCTCAAAAATCAAACCAAAACATTAACTAGCTAACATAGTGTGAAAAAAAATTAGATGTTCTTGAAATGAAGCACTTAGTCGAGAGAAGGATCGTCGTAAAACAAAGTCAGACTGTTTGATCTTGATTGGGTTTAGTCATCTCTTCCCAAGGTCAGATACAGCCCCCCAACTGTAACATCAAAACATCAACTAAGATACATAATCTCGAAAGAAAATAGCTCTTAGTTACGAGAAATGTACCCGATGTTCCACTAAAAACAATGAGATCAAAGCATTCTCTACTTACCATAACAGCCTCAATCTCCTCTTGGGTCACTGGAGTTCTTTTCGGCTGATCAGTAGCCTTTCCTCCTACAGACGTGTTTGTTGCAGCCCTTGAGAAGAATTTCTTAACAAGATCATCGTTCGACAGAGCATCATCCGTCACTGATTCTTGAACCTGGCTGCCTGAAAAACATAACTTCTTTGCTATTTAACATAGAAAAACAAGTAGAACTAGCTTTGCAATGCACCGAAATTTTTCACCAATTAGAGACATTAACAAAATCGATCTTGGGCACTTCTTGCTACAATCACAGGCATCGCATACAATAGAAACATTTATAATGTGTTTGTTTGGGGTGAAAAATCCCTCAAATACACTGTTCATCCCATTTTATCCCTCAAATCAAACACCTATATTTCATTTTTTATATTATATTAAAAATCAATTTTACATTCAAAACATCATATCACACCTATTTATATCACATCATACAACTGTTCATATTCAAAATTTTTACTATTCAAATCCCAATTTAAAATTCAAACCCCCAAACGAACACACTTAGAATAAATACTTGCTTGTTGATAGAACATGCTAAGATGATACAACAATCGAAATAGGCTATTTTCTTGAATCTTGAATGCAAACAAGAATTCACAGCTTCTCTTTCACAAAACCTTTGGATGTAGACCACATTCTTGGACTCGAACACCACAACACAGATTATTTGTAATAGGGCCTTTAGCAGTTTCTAAGTGCCTAAGCAACTACTCATGCCAATTTCTTCGATAATGAGTATACATTTATACAGCTTGCATTGGTAATTTAACCATAATTTGAATCTTATATCGGTTTGATCTTTCTCAAGCATTGTAGGATTAATCCCCAAACGTGAATAGATATACCCGTAGGCTAAATCCAGCATCAATTTATTGTTTACAGATCAAAATCGAAGTAAAAGATTTCATCACATGTGAACGATTCATGTGAACCAAAACTTTTGCCATATGAAGCTTTCCGTTTCGTTTCAAATCATTGTAACTAATTACGGTTGATTCTGTTTGAACCGATTACGCAATGCAGGTCGAAAGCACCAAAACTTTTTCCCCAAAAATTAGGGCAATCGATCATCTAGACTCAACAATCGTTCCTCAACAATCAGATCACGACACGGAACACGGTTGCCGGGTGAATCGTAATCCAAAAAAATTTCCAGGCAAACACAACGAATATCGAACAGCAGAGAGATTCGGGGAACGTGGCGAACACATACCGGATACATTGGGACGCCTCTGAGGGAATTTGATGCGTGGGATTCTCTTCATCGCCTGCGCCGCCCCCATTGTTGCTTCTGCTTATCTCTAGAATTGTCTTTACCCAAACACGCGGACAATATTATATATATATATATATATTTTATATAATATATATGTATAACAAATTACCCTATTCATAAGTAAAATTTAAAAATAAAATCTTGAACCCTAAATTATCCAATTTACTCTGGCAAGATCTTGGATCAACAGCAGATATGGATTTGATTAAAGTTCATTGCTTGGAATTTGTGTTACATTTCTTGACTTATTCTGTCATTCATTCAATTTGCCACTTCTTCCTCTCAAGACCTTAGCGCGGAGGATTTCCACGCAAAAAAAATACTCAAAAAATTCCGATTCTTCTTGATCATCTCCATTTCAAATCACATCAATTTTTTTATTTTTTATTTAGTAAAGTATATTATTTTATAAATATATATATATATTTAATGTAATTTTTTTATAAGTTACTAAGATAAACAGTGTCAATGTATCAATTTAAACATAATTTTGATTGACTCTAGAATTAAATTCCCCTAATTCTCATAGTCCTTGAAACTATGTTGTGGAAAGTAACCCAAGGATCCGGCCTAAAGAGAAGAGATGGAACTCTCCACATGATGAAAGACGTGGGGAGTAGTGACCGATTTATGAGCAATCTTAGAAGACAGCCTAAGGTGATGACGTTAGATGAATTGATGTTGTGTTTAACCTCAATTGGCCTCGATGAGTGAAGAAGGAGGCTTGGTGTCGTTGCCGATGAAGTAAAATGTTGTTGTGAAAGATGTAATGTATTCTCACTTTAACGTAAATGTGTATTCTGTCTTGACAGCGCCACAGACATAGATTATTCCGATAGAACCAAATTTTTGTGTTCTTGTGATTTGTTGAAATTTTAGTAACATTATTTACTGTTCAAGATTTACTTTTTTTTTTTTTTTTTTTTTTTTTTTTTTTTTTTTTATAAGACTATTCAAGACTCTTACAAGCATTTCATCTTCATATTTCTCTTTAAATGTCTATTGCTCCATATTGCTGCCCTTATTACTCTCCATAAGCATTTCATCTTCATCACACACCCCACATGCAACGCAGCTAGATCTAGAAAAAAGGTTTACTAGTGTAACAATATACTATAAATTTAAAAAACTCAATTTATTAAAAATATATAGTATAATAATATTATTATTTACTTATATTTTTAAAATATAATTATTTTAAGTGAATTTTAATTATTTAAAAATTGACAGCATTTTAAAATTTCAATAATCAACTTAGATTTTTTAGATAATAATACAGTTTCAAATTTCAAGTATAAGATATTATGATTTTTTTTTAATGGCAACACAATTATTATATTATATATAAAAAAAATTGATAAAATCATCAATAATATATGTTACTACTCTTCAAAACGTAAATCTGTCCCTGCTTACATGTATGTATGTATATATATATTGATCTTTGTTTTTTACAATAGTCATTGCCTTTTCGTTCATTCATATCATATCAAGATTTTTTTTTTTTTCTTCAATCTTTACTACAAAATGTTATGGGCATATAAGGCTCACTCAAATGCTATACCAATGGCGAAAAGAAGGTGCATTTTGAAGAACCATAGCTTCAAATCGATGAAAGAATTAACGATTATCATATTGAGACATCGGTTTCGATAGAGATTGTAGTGACTAAGGAGGAGACGGAGCGAATGTTGTCCAAGCGTAACGATAGAGGGCAGCTTGAGCTCGCGGATGTGGCCAATGACCAAGGCCGGCTCTGGGTAAGGGCGAGAGGAGCGTCCGTTAAAGGTCCACGGTAAACATGGAGTTCATTATATATTTATGTTATATATGTATAATTTACATATATATATATAATTTATTTGATATATATAAATAAAAAAAATTGTAATTTGGTGGTATATAAATTAACTTTTAATATTACAGTTTTAAGTTCAAATTCTATATATTTCAAACATTTATAAATATTTTTTTATCTATTTTTAATCTAAAAATGCTAGAAAATTATTTTATTTAATTATTTATATTTTATTATAAATAAAAATTTATTATTTATATATATTTAGGGTCCATTTTTTCTAGAATTCTTCCAAAATCAGGACCGGCCATGCCAATGACCTAACTCAGATTCCTTACGATTGAGTTTGCGTAGTTGTATGTAAGTAATCACACACATATATTTAAGATGATGAAAGAAGATTGCATGTAGATTTTGTAGTGTTTGATCTTAGGACGTAAACATGCATAATATGTTGTTGCTTCTTAGTTTGTGTAATAAGATTTTTAGTACTTTTCTTCTTTGTAAAAGTCATGAGCCAAATATGACCTTAAAAGTGAACCACCTAGTTAAAGATCCATTAGTCGTGAAAATATTGTCTTAAAAAAATATTGTGGATTTATTTTGTTGTAATTTGAAATGAGATATTAAATTTGAATTTTTGTTTAAATATTACTCCCTTCTTTTCATATCTATATATTTGTTTACTTTTTGCACGAAATTTTAGAAATATTAGTATTATATCGAGATGCAGTAGGAATAAAGTAGAAATAACTAAGGATGTGTTTGTTTGGGGGATTGGATTTCCAATCCACTATTCATCTTATTTTTTTCCCCAAAAAACATCAAATCAAACACCTATTTTTTATATTATACTAAAAATTAATTTTACATTCAAAACATCACATCAACATCTATTTATATCATATCATACAACTATTCAAATTCAATTTTTTTACTATTTAAATCTCAACTCAAAATCCAAACCCCCAAACAAACCTACTCTAAAATAATCTTATTAGTATTGTGAGATACAAAGGAAATGAATAACATTTGTGTAATATATTGTAAATTTGTAAGAATATTTTTAATGTTAGGTAGATAGTACAATTATTAAAAAAAATAAATAGATACTTTGTTAAGGACAATGATGTATTTTAATATGATATTTTGTGGAAAAAAAAATAGTTTATTTTTATTTAAAAGTGTATCAAATGAATATTCTTGATTTTGATATAAAATATTAAAAGAATATATACACTACAAATATTGACATACACTACATAATATATAAATTAATAATATTAAATTTGTGTTAGTATAATATAAATAGTATATACATCACATATTATTATTAAAGTAAGCACATAATGTTGATTAGCCTTATAAACATATCAACGTGTTACATATATATATTGTTATTGTCAAAATAATTTAAAATATTGTAATACTTTTAAATTATAACTGAACAATATCGAGAACAAAAGTTAATTAATGAGATCAAAAGTACGATTTACTTAATATTGTCATTAAATAAATTAATGTTTGTTTTAATCGCAGGTTATTTGTTAAACACTACTCTATAGTAGAGAGGGGATACAACTAATTAATGCCGCTAATACTTTTTTAAAAATATATATATATATAATATAAAAAATAAAAAACTAAATTTGATGTTTTTAGAATATAAAATTAAAACTAAATATAACAAATTAGGATTCATTTGGAAATATTTATATATATAAAAAAAAATTGTATTTAAATAATATTTAGTTTAATAATTTATTAAAGGAGAATAGTAAATTGAATAATGCTTATTAGAAAACAAAATAAAATGAAATTTTAAAGTATTTTAATTAAAAATTATACTTAAATATCTTTTTCTAAAAAAAATATATATTATCTAATAATAAAAACAAAAATCCACCGCTTTTAGCTGGGGGAACAACTTTACGTTCGTTGGTATTACTTATTATTTTACTATTATTATAATAATATTGATATATTATTATTATTATTATTATTATTATTATTATTATTTTATTATTAGGTTCGCGGAAAATATAAAAGCAGGCTGAAGTTTTCACGTGGCCCATCTTCACCCCTCATTTAATTGAGAGTGAACTCTCTGCAAATCTCCGTCGCCACACTCGGTTTCTCGTTGGCCATTCAGAGACTGCTACGCCGCTCGCTTCATTTACTGGTATGCTCAATGACTTCTGCTATTAATTTTGGCGGCGAGGAGCCGCGATCGTTTGATACAGATATGTACATTTGTTGCAGGAAGGAATCGAGGAGTCTGGAGATGTCGAAACAGAGGTTTATCGTGGAGGTGGAGCCTTCCAGGCCTGCCAGTGATGGAAAGCCGTCGATCGGACCGGTTTATAGGAGTGTGTTTGCTAAGGATGGTTTTCCTGAGCCGATTCCGGGGCTGGACAGTTGTTGGGATATTTTCCGGTATCGTATGATTTGTTTGTTTCTGTTTGGCTTGGGATGAGCAATTGAGATTGTTTGTGCTAATGCTTTAATTTACAGGTGTTTTGTTTTGTAATGTTCATTTGGAATTAGGTGTTTCGTGGAGTGAACTTGATGCATGTGTTTTAAATTTGTGAATTATGATCTTGTCTATGACGTTGTGTTTGATTTGACTGCAGAAGTCAACGTTTATGTTTGTCGTTAAGTTTGGATTTAGGAGTTGATTTGACAGCTGCGAGATGGTTACTTTGTTTTTGTTCTTATGATGATATGGAACCGTCTTCCTCTCGAGAGTTGACGATTTTTTTGTTTTATTATTTTAAAAGTAGGATTATTATTTGTAATTTAGTCTCAGCTGCGTTTGGTATATGGTTGGAAACTATGAGTAGCTCCACACGCTTGAGTATTGAGTATTTTCTTTAAAAATTAAAATTTAATTTGTTGGCTTAAATATGGGGTATATGTATCCCTTTCATTATTATTATTATTATTATTATTATTATTATTATTATTTTCTTTCCTTGTTTTTCTTAATACACGTTATCAATCATTTTCAAGTTTTTGGCAGGCTTTTTGCGCTTATTCCATTATATGATTGTTTATGAATAAAGTGATACCTTCATGCCTCTTAACAGAAAATTCATAGTCCCGAGCAAGTAGATGAGTTGTGAGGGATTGGGGAAGGCTGAGTCCTTTTCTGTATTATCATGGAATTAGATAATTTTTTTACCCTATGCTATACATATGAATACTTTTAAAACCCATTGCTCTAACCATACAATCCAATTTTTTCAGGCAAAAGTTAAAATCTATGGCACAACACCATGTTTATTAACTTATTTTAATATTCCATTGTATGGATGTGAAGAGACTGGAATAGTAAGCATAATAATTCCTATAACTGATGAAATTTTCAAGTAAGTACAGGATTCATAATAACAGTGGCAAACTTTTATCTTGCTTGTGATGAAATAATGATCTATAAAGGAGTAGTGGTATCTGAACTGGTCCATTAAAGCCTTGTACTGTTTTTTATTTTTTATCTAATAAACAAGGAATTAGCTCCTGGAGTTTGTACATGCTTCCGTGGATTTAAGATTTTATATTTAAAAAGTGGACTTCGTTTCTTTTACCATTTTAATTATTATATGCTGAATATTTAGTCTAAATGTTTTTTTTGTTGTACAGTTTATCTGTAGAGAAATATCCTGATAACCGCATGCTTGGTCGTCGTGAGATTGTCAATGGGAAGGTATACACTGAACATGTTTTGCTTACCTGTTCAAGATCAGTTATTTCCTCTTTTAACTTTTCTCCTACTAACCTTTGGTCAATTATCATGGCAATCTCCTCCACCAGCCTGGAAAATACATATGGATGACTTACAAAGAAGTCCATGATGTAGTGCTGAAAGTTGGTAATTCAATCCGCAGTTGTGGCGTTGATGAAGTAAGAATCAGTGGACTTGCTTTGGATTATATATTTGCTAGATAAATATTTCTTGAATGCTAATATGATAACAAGTTAGTTTCTATTTTCTTGCAAATTTGTTTAATGACAAGATGCTTGCAATTCACCTGATTTCTCAATATGTTTCTTAATTATATTTTGCTACTATTTCTGATAATATCTGCATGAGGTAGCAAAAACTAGATTTCATGGTTCTCAAGTTTGACTGAGCTACTCAACTGCTCTGTAGTCACCCTGTTGCTTTTTTCATACTGATGATCTCTCTCTTTCTCTCATCTTATATACATCTCATTGTTATTGTATCCTAATGTCTTTTCTTCTGGTAGTAACTGATTGACGATTTCAGGGTGGAAGATGTGGAATTTATGGGGCTAATTCTTCTGAGTGGATTATGAGCATGGAGGTATTCATATATATCTAAATGTGTATATATGTATATTTCTTTTATGTCCACTGTCCTGTGTACATCTTTCGCATATGTTTATTAATATGCATGCTATTGCTTATATTCTTCTAATCTCCTTGTTAGTTTGCTGCTAATCCAAAGTAAGTAGAGTTAATAATAATGCCATAAATATTGTAACAGTTCCTGAATTTTATGGTCATCTCCATGTCACATATTTAATGTGCTTCTCGTGCTAAGTAAAGTTAATCTTGTATTGGTGATTAGTTAGTAATATTTTAATTTTTTTTTTTTTTTTTTTGCCTATCATGATGAGGTGTTACATTGTTTTGCATCCTTGTCATTCTTCATTTTCTTTATCTGCTATCTCGTTACTTATTAAACCTCTCATCTTCATCTTAGTCTTATTATTATGATATTGCTCTAGGCAATGCATCTAGATGAGAGAAGTATATTGCTGAGATAAGGATTAGAAGAACATTTGCAATCATTTCTTGACTTGTTTATTCTCAACCTAAATTCTTTGGTCTCTTTCTAGTTATCTTGATCACCATTAGTTAGATTTTTTCTCATAAAGGTGATTCAATTTAAACCAAGAATATACCTGCCATGTTTGGAATTTCTTTTTGAAGTTAAACTGGATACAAGCATAAAGCTATCTTTTATTATTGTTCAATCATTGCAGGCATGCAACGCTCATGGACTATATTGTGTTCCCTTATATGACACGTTAGGTATGTATTATCTATCTTTAGGTTTTTGTATACTGTTAAGTTTATTCCCTCTGGTAAAAGATATTTTATAAGCTTACAGACTTATGTAATGTGCTGAATACATTTATGAAACAAGTATTCTGTGAAACTGTGATTTTTCATCCTGGTTGGTTCAGGTGCTGGAGCTGTTGAATACATTATATGCCATGCAGAAGTTTCCATTGCTTTTGTTGAAGAAAAAAAGATTCCAGAGGTATAAATGCTGAATAATAGGAAATGGAACTCCTTTTGGATTATTCTTTTTATATGAATCTCTAACCTTAGCAATTTTGTAAATGTGGCTAAGACTGTATATTGTTCGATCTTATCATGTTTCCATCTGTGTATTTTGGGTTGCTTTTGCTGACATTTGCTTTCTGTATTGTCAGCTGTTAAAAACATTTCCTAATGCAGCCAAGTACTTGAAAAGTGAGTCTTTCATGAAATATGCTTTCTCAACATAAATATTACTTGATGCGAATGAAAAAATGAATATGCTGTTTGAATTTCAGCAATTGTAAGCTTTGGAGAAGTTACTCCCCAACAGAAGGAAGAACTAGAAAAGTTTGGTGTGGCAGTTTACTCTTGGGTTGAATTCTTGTCCTTGGTAAGACTGTTAATTAACGTGTTTCATTCTTGCATCTCTAGAGATTGGATCCTTAAACTTGCATTTGACAAGAAAAGTATCCTCCTATCTGAAGCCTTAGCAGATTTCATTATCCCTGTTAAGTGGATTCGTTTCTCTGTTTGAACCTCAATTTCTTTTGATATCTTTCTGATGTTTTGCTTGGAGACATCAAGGTTTCAACACTAAAAAAGGCCTTGTTCTTTTGATGCATCAATATTTATTGTTTGTTGACTATCGTGGCTTTAAGAGTGTGGCAGAAGAAACGCTATGCCATCTCAATGTGGGCTACCTTGTATTCAAAGCTTCTAACTCTGTGGGAGGAAAAATATTGCTTTTTCATCAGGAGCACCTGTGTGTTTTATGATAAATCCATCTACTATTGTTGTGTATATTACAATCTGATGTCCTATTTATGTAGCTTGCCTGTGCATCACTGGTTGATATCATATTTGCTCTGGTCATCCTGATGCACTATTTTGAAGTTAATTGATAAAGAATGATTTATGTATCTTTGCAGGGTGAAAATAAACACTACGACCTTCCTGTTAAAAGGAAGACTGACATTTGTACAATTATGTATACTAGTGGAACTACTGGAGACCCCAAAGGAGTAATGATTTCTAACAACAGCATTGTTACTCTGATTGCTGGAGTAAAGTGTCTGCTAGGGAGTGTTAATGAATCAGTGAGTACTGGATTATCTCTATGATTCATGCAAGAGATAATGTTAAAAACTCAAAACATTATGATGTCTCAGGGCTATGTGGTTCTTTGTCAAAAAATGTTGCCAATGAATCTATTCAATAAATTGTGATATAAGGTGCAACCTCTCTGTTTTGCAGTTGACGGAAAATGATGTTTATTTGTCGTATCTTCCTCTGGCGCACATCTTTGATCGTGTCATTGAGGAGTGTATAATTAATCATGGAGCTTCAATTGGATTTTGGCGCGGGGTAAGAGGGTGCTGTGTGTGTAGCGTATGTATCATTGAAGTTATATCACATATGATATTATGTTATTTCATATGTGCAGGATGTTAAGTTATTGGTTGAAGATATTGGAGAACTGAAACCATCAGTCTTTGTTGCTGTTCCTCGAGTATTAGATCGAATTTATTCAGGTCGTGATTTTTCAATACTTCATTATTTATAATTATGATGAAGTGTAGCATTATTGAACTCTTAAGATTATGCATCTGTCTACTGACCATGTATATGTCCAGTAAGGGGTTATATTAATAATAACATAATTATTAATATGTCCCTTAAGGTAAAAATGCTAAACTATATATTTTAAAATATGTTATATATTTGGTAAGGGGTTCTGTAACATTGTTGCTTCTAGTGAAGTGATCTATATCCAGCCAATGCAATTGTAAAGTTACTGGAAAAGCTTCTAATTTAGAAATTGTCTCCTGATGTCTTTATTGTAAACAATCTCTTATAATCTACCCGTAATACTTGGTGAGGAGGTTAGGTTTTTTATAAGGGAACTCAATGATATTCAGACAATATCTGATGTTCTTATTGTTATTCATCTGTTCATATATCAGGTTTGCAGCAGAAGATTTCTACCGGAGGTTTTATTAAGCACACAATGTTCAACTTTGCCTATTCTTTGTAAGTTCATGTCAATATTTATTCATTCTAGAAAAAAAATTGTTATGGCAGCTCACTGCATTTTGAAACATGGGTTTTATTATTGAGATTTCTGCCTATTCTTAGTTTCATTTGAAGCCTGAGAAATGAGCTCTTTGAACTTTCCTTCTTTTTGACAAAAAAGATCCTATATATTAAGAAGTTATAGTTCCAAATATGATAAATCTATAAATTATATGGTTTTATTTTTTTTTCATATGCTATCAATTTGTGATCAGTGCCATTGGTTTCCAAATTTTGTCAGATTTTCTTTTTAGCTTGTATGCTAAACTTATACACAATCATTTTATTATAAAAAAGTTTATCCACCCATAATTTATTACCCCTACTTAGCAAATAATAAATGATGTCTCAATATTTTTTCTACTTTTAACTCCCTACCTTTTTATCCATTTTTTAATAAATTTCTCATAATACACCTATTTTATTTTTCACCTAATCAACTTTTATAGTATTAAAATATTATTCTTAGTTTCTATGTCCAAACAAAGATGCATAAATATCCCGAATTGAGTGAGTATTTATTAAGCTTAATGCTGTATTTTAACTTTTAATTCATGTCAGAAAACTACGGAACATGAGGAAAGGCATTAAACAATCAGAGGCAGCTCCAGTTGGTAACAAAGTTGTTTTCAGTAAGGTAAGTTCCGTTTATCTTCTGTTTTTCTGCTACCTTATTTGCGATGGTCAAAGTTTAACTGAAGTGTAATATTCACTCTGATGTCGCTTTCCAGATTAAAGAAGGTTTAGGGGGCAATGTGAGGCTCATTTTATCTGGGGCAGCACCCCTGGCTTCTCATGTAGAAGAATTTCTAAGAGTTGTAACATGTTCCTATGTGCTCCAGGGATACGGTATCCTTTCTTCATCCAATTACATATTTGTCATTGCTGAAAATTCTACATATTTTCTAGTGTAATCTACACAGTAGTTGTAGTTCGGTCACTTTCAAGAGGCTCGAACTAACAACTCACACCCTTTTTACACTTTTCTGTGTAGTTGTCTGCCTATGTCCTCGTCACACTTTTATCTTCAAAAAATTCAGTCATGATGGAAATGCATAATCTGACACTTGGGCTTGATGTTGTTATGAATTTATTTATACTTAACCTGCCTTTGTATAGTTTTTAACTTCTGAGGTTTGAGTTTTTGGTTAGTTGAAATTCATTTCCAACCAATATTTAAATCACCGATTTAAATTTACTATTGATGATTGAGTATTGCATGTCTGTTCTTGCTGGTGGCATCTAATGACTTCTCCCTCCTTATCTATGAAGGCTTGACTGAAACCTGTGCTGGTACATTTGTTTCACTACCCGACGAAATGGGTATGCTCGGCACTGTTGGCCCGCCAGTGCCTAATGTGGATGTTTGTCTTGAATCTGTTCCTGAGATGGGATACGATGCCCTTTCTTCTACGCCACGCGGAGAAGTATGTGTGAAGGGTGACACTTTATTTTCCGGCTACCACAAACGCGACGACCTTACTAAGGAAGTATTCATTGATGGCTGGTTTCACACAGGTTACCTTCTCCTTCACTTGTGATTGAGTTCGAGTCTTTGGATGCACGTGTTTTGTTCATAATCCTTAACCCTACGCATTTGTTAATAGATGAATTACTCAGAACCAGATTTCAAATCCCTTTTTACAATCATTCGTGTTCCAATCATTTTCTTGAACCTATTTCACAGGGGATATTGGTGAATGGCAACCCAATGGAAGCTTGAAAATCATAGATCGTAAGAAGAACATTTTCAAACTCTCGCAAGGAGAATATGTTGCAGTGGAAAACTTGGAAAATATCTACGGTCAAGTTTCTGACATCGACGCTGTAAGTTCGATCAGATTCTTGTTAATGTTTATTTAAAATTTTGAATCGTGATTGAGTTTGGTTGGTGTCTATGAACTTCTGAGGTTTGGAAATTGCGACTCATCCGGTGATCTTCGTTTTTATTAATTTCACAACTCTTAACATTTCTGGTACAGATATGGATATACGGTAACAGCTTCGAGTCCTATCTCGTTGCTGTTGTTAACCCGAGCCAACGAGCCGTGGAGCGATGGGCTGAAGAGAATGGCATTTCTGGAGACTTCAAGACCCTCTGTGAAAATTCCTCAGTGAAAGACTACATTCTCGCGGAGCTAACAAAAATTGGAAAAGAAAAGAAGGTTCTCTCTATCCCCAATGCTTATTTATATTTGTTTATCAGATCATTTACATGCCCTAAATTTCAGCTTTAAGTTACAGAACTCATTTTGATATCTTTTGAAACTGGATTATTTATATCTTCATTGTTTTTTTTTGTTGAACAGTTGAAGGGATTTGAATTCATCAAAGCCGTGCATCTTGATCCCGTCCCGTTCGACATGGAACGGGACATGATCACGCCGACATACAAGAAGAAAAGACCGCAGTTGCTCAAATATTACCAGGTCATGATACTCTGTTGTTGATCACAAACAACACTTTTCGACACAATTAAAATTGCCATGCTTAGGCGCGCTAACACCAATTTTCTTTCCTCGACAGAGCGTGATCGACAGCATGTACAAGAGCGGGAAATAAACAGATGAAACATAACAATGCATTATCAGGTTTAGTAACATATTTCACTACAGCATCAAACTCATTCATGCGCTTACATTTTGGTTGGTCGATTATTTATCAGACTGAGGAAGAATTAGATTATATTGTCACACTACTACTACTGATTTTATTATTTTTACATGCTTAATCGTTAATTTAAATTAAGTTACCGTTAAATGTGTGTTCACACTTCAAATTCGAAGTATTTTAAATTCGTTCATTTTAAATCCATTTTCACCAAACCAAACATCCTAAAAATCTTACATAATAGCACAATTTGCAACATACCTAAAATGTTTGGCAGCAGGAAGAGTTGCACACTGCCGTTACAAAATAGAAATTATAATTCCGGTGGCTGTGCCGCCTTACGATTGAAAATTGACGGCTTGACTGGCGGATGTCGAAATTGCTGTAACCGATGGTTGCAAAGCCAGTAATTCTTCTCTGCTATATTTCAACCTCTGATCTGTTTGAGAGTGTTCAGTATCGTCAAATCATCAACTGCCAAAATAGAAGATGGGATCAAATTAGGCTTATCTTACCCAGAATAATCTCACTGGATTGAACAGGAATCACCAGCATCTTGCCGGGCGAGTGCTTACGTTGAGAAGACAACTGTTTGGTGCTGTGCATTTCATTCGGGTCGAACAGCTCATGCCTCAGTTCAATTCGAGGATGTTTGTAACTGAACTGCACAAGAGCATCCTTCGTCAGCAGCCAGCAGTCGTCCAGATCGAGGACTTCAAGAGTCCGCGGAGGAACGAATTGGCTGAGGCCAAAATCAGTCAGCACAGCGCCGCAAATGCCGAGATGCTTCAAGTTTGGCGCAGATGATAAGTGATATAAAGTTTCGTCTGTGAGATGGACGCTTCGGAGGGACAAATGGTTCAATGTGACCAAAGTTGTTAGCGCGGGCACTGCTGTATCTAAGAGGCGTAGTCCCTCCAACTGCAACTTCTCCAAATGGATAAGCTTTTGCAGCGCGTAAAATGACGGGAGTTCTTCGGGATCATTGCCTTTCTGGTAAATCAAACCTGCTTCAAAATAAACACTTAAGAACAATTGAACAAGAAAACGAAAAACCGAAATGGAGTAAAGAAAATGTTCAGACGGCACCTCTAACATAAGTATTGCTTAGGTTGAGGGCTTTAAGGGATTTCAGCATACTAATATATGCAATAGCCCTATCGCCAATGGAGGTCCGAACCAACACTAGAGTCTCGAGGATAGGAAACTTTCCCCGTAGCGCCGCGACACCTTCAATAGTTACTTTCGTACCGCTGAGATCCAAATACTTTATATTTGCTCCGACATACCCAATATGTTTGATTGAATCATCAGTTACGGCACTACCACTCAGGTTCAAATGGGTAAGCGCGTTGACACAGTGCAAAAGGCTGAATGACTCGAGGGTAGAGTAGGATAGATCCAAAAAAGTGAGCCAAGCCGTATCAATACACTCGAAGACTTTAGACTCATCAGTGATCCTCGCTTCAGCTAGGATGAGTTTCTTTAGACAGGGTTTGAGATCTTCTCCATCGGACAGAGAATGTACGGTGCAGTTGCTCATATTTAGTTGCGTAAGAGCAGGCAAATACGGCAACCTGGTTACTCTCGTCCAAGCCACGTTTAAGTTACTCAAGTTTGGAAACAATGTGAGGATAATGACTCCTTCATTAGATACCTCACTTCCCCAGATATCCAAATGTTCCAAGTTCTTCAAAGCCTAAAAATTTCAGAAAAGGAGTAAGAAATGATACAATCAAATTATACCTTCCTTCCGAATTTGAAGCCACAACTTGATTGCAATAGCAAAGACAAATTTAAAAAGATCATGTTGCGACGAAATTTCCATCACTAATTTAATGAAGCATAATAGCTGTTCCGTTAAATACTTTGCACCCCATCACTTCTTTGGAAGATTTTATTCTTTGACGTGAGTCTGAGAACAAATTAACAAAATATAAAAAGCCTATTTTCCACTAACTACTATTTGAACTGAAATTATCTGATGGGGCATAATAAGTTTTACCTTAATAAATAAGAAATGTGAATGGAGCAAAGCATAAATGATAGATCAACTAATAGCAATAATCATCTTGAAAGAGATATGTGAAACAATCAAATAACATACTCAAACACGCGGAAAACAGGAAGGACGTAATATGCAAATTTTCTACCTGCAGAGAGCTCAGAGCAGAATTGGTCACAGGTAAACCGCCTAAATCCAACACCATTAACTTAGAAAGTGAGGCAAGATCCTTGACGCCATCTGCAGTAACCCCCGTTTCCGATAGGTAAAGCTTCTCAAGGGTTGAAACTGATACTAGATGCTTAACGCCAGCATTTGTTATTTTGGGGATTCTTGAAAGGTTTAACTCCGTTAAACACTTCATGCCTGCGAAAGCAACCAAAGAAAAAAAATAGAAGTTTCGATTATATAAAATACAATTGCCCAAAACTTCCATCTTGATTGCATCATTCAAGTGTTAGCTAATAGAGTTGAACTTGCTATTCATATGGTAATCACAAATATAAAAATAGAAAGATAGGAGCAGTAACATTATGAAACCTGCCATAAACATTAGATTTATTCAATCGTGGCTTTGCAAATAAGCGAAAACAGCAACATATTTACACCTGTTGTACTCCAAATGGCTGCATTGTTGATTTTGTGGCAGTCAGCCAGATTCATTGAATGCAAGTATCGAAACCCACCCAAATACGCCATCCATTCTTCATCTACGGATTTATCACCCCTCAAATCGACTTCTTCTACAATGTACTTGAAAACTCTGAAGGGTGACATGAGTAAAGATATGAATCACAATGTAAAGTACAGAAGAACTAATACAGTCAATATGAATGAAAAGCCAATCAGTAACTGCAAAGCACAAGCTGACAATAATTTAACTTCAAATGCTTAAATTCGATTAGTTGAAACAGAAATTCAGATCCAGGTAGAGGAACGTCATCCATCAATCGATACACACTAAGACCATCTATACCAAACTCAAGTGTGCTATCAGCTTAACGTAAAATTAACTTTTAATCGAGATGAAGCAGCGAGATGGACATAATGCATTGAGCAATGGCTATTATGTGTATTTTGAGGTTCACGGTGATATTCTGACTTGATTCAGGCTCAATATGCTATTTTAGAAGTTGAGTTCAATGAAGCTCAAGAAAACGACAAATACTAGAATTTAACTATATGACGCTATCAACTTAACCTAAAACTAATCTTAATCAAGCTGAAGCAACAAGATAGCCATAATGCATTGAGCAATGGCTATTAAGTGTATTTTGAAAGTTCATGGTGATATTATCACTTGATTCGCAATCAATATGCTATTTTATGAGTTGAATTTAATGAAGCTCAAGAAAACGACAAATACTTTAATTTAACTAGGCTGCTGCTTGATGTAGGCTGAGCTTACCAAATCCAAACGAACAGAATAATAGCATACAATCGGTACAATGTCAATGCAATCTCACACGTGCATTTAAAGTAACTTGTAGTCACAGATTTGAACAAAATTAGATGCAGATGCCAGCTTGCGCCGACATAGATCAACACTCACTATAGAAAATTCATGAATACAAATTCCGAAATGAACTAATAAGCGACAAAAGGGCATGTTTGTTAGTGTTTTGTGTTTTCAACCTTGTTTTACCTCCATCCCCGAAAAAAACACCAAATCCACCATTTATCTTCATATAGAAACATCAAAATCATAACCTATTCTTCATTCTAAGCATATGTCCAATACCTTAGAAGTACATCATACAACAGCTATTTAAAGCTCAAATACTTTCAAAATAAACCATCAAAACATCAAAGCATGTCCAAAACACAACCAAACCACCGAATTGCCTTAATTATTACCTCTCATCTGAAAAAAAAAAGTAAAAATGAAGGCATAAACACTAGCGGTTTATAGCTCTTGGCCACAAGTTTGTATACATCAATGACAAAATCAAACTATATCCTATTTATGTTGCTAATACTGGCAACAATGGTGAGAACTTAACAAATAATGAAGCAATAATTAGCTCCCTCGCAGAAATCTCACAATCGGTCTCAAGTTTACCTAGTCGAGCAAGCATATTCTTAAATCTCAGAATTCTGGTGACTCTCCACAAGCTAGCATTCTCTGCTCAACAAATACTAAGCACAGAAACACAAATGAAAATCAAAGCCTAATCAAGGCGACTTACTCGAGAAGTGAAGGATAAAGCAAGCGACGGCGATGGAGACGTTGGAGGAGAGCCTCAGCAAGATGCGACGGCATGCGCTCAAGTGTCCGCCGCTGCCTCCGCCACTTCTCGATGGCGGCGGGGCTGTCGGTCGCCACCTCGATACACTTGCGCACCAACAAACTCTCCATTGATTCAAACTCGCCCCTGCGATTGAGAAATTTTGCGACCGAGTTGAAAATGAAGGCTCAGAAATAAATAATAAATAAATATATAAAGCACAAAGCCCGCAGTTTGCATTACGTGCCGACCAAGCGGCCTGCCAAATTTTTGTCATTACAAATTTTTTATATAAAATATAATTACCAAAATATTTCTTTTTCAATAAAATAGAAGTTTGAATGTTGAGAAGGGGGGGAGCCCGTAGATAGCCCAGAAAAAAGCCCATAAATTTTATTGGACCATAAGTATTTGCATTTGTTCACTTCATTTTATTTTTATTTTCAAATTTGTATTTGTCTTGAATTTTGAGCTTAAATTTTGATTTTTTTAAAAAAAATATATATTTATTAAAATATATAAAATAAAATTAAAAAAAAACCTCAAACAAAACATATTTATAGATATAAGAATTTAAAAAAAATATAATTAATAAATAATTAAAAATATAAGAATAAAAATAATTTTAAACTATAATGCAAACTATATATATATATTTAGTTGATAAAGAAAACAGAAATGTTGCAAAGACTACAACATAAATTAGCAAATGAGCAGCAAAGAACCACAACCCCTTCTGCTTTGCTCTGCTCTTCTCTCTCTCTCTCTCTCTCTCTCTCTCTCTCTCACACACACACTCCATAACCATATTTTCACTCTCTGTAAAAACCTTACAATACATTACATTACCTTCCAATTTCCATGGCGAACAACATATATATATATATATATATAATCTTGGAGAAGAAAGAGGATGAGCACTCTGCACGTGTTTACTTACACCGTCTCGTCGCTCCTTTCGTCCTCCGCCGCCTGCCGTCCACCTTATTCTCCACCGCCGCAGTCGATATTTAAAAACTCCGATTAACTTTCAATAGGGATAACATTTTTTTTAAGTGTGTAGCTGCACAGCATTCGCCGTCGATCAATCCACGACTAATCGAGCTTGTAGCTCGACACCGCGACCTCCGCTTGCGAGGCCGAGTGAATGTACACGAACTCGATGCTTTTCCCCGCCGCCATCGAGTCGATCCACGACGGGAACGAGTAAGAATCGCCCGACTTCGTCAGACCCCACAGAGGCCCGTAAAGCTTCGATACATATAGCTTCAAGTTCCTCACGTTCTTCCCCGATTTGTTCGTCACTATCGCCGAGTATCTGTAGTAAGTCTTCCCATCCAAAACCCACGAGCTCGTCGCCTTTTGTGTCACCACAATCGGGCTCGCGCCGGGAGCTGCATTGCCGCTGGAATCAGTATCTGTCGAGATATTTTACATATTCAGTTTTAAATTTAATAATTTAGATTTTTATTTAGATCTGAGTCTATCGAGTCTGAATATTATGCGCAGTATCGAAACATTTATTGACAAAAACAAATATCGAAAGTACATACCGGGAGATGGATTTTTTGCGGGTTTTGGGATATGAGCAGCTGAATTAAGATCGGGAAGCTCGACGGGGAGGAGCTGATTGTAGCCACTGTGGCCGCCGTGGAGTCTCGCCAATATTCCGAGCATCGGGGCGTTGTTGTAAGTGGCGGGCTCTGTTTGTTCGTAATTGTCTCGTTGATCGGCGAAGTTGTCGTAAGCATCGGGACCGCCGACGAGTGCGCCGGTAAGGAGATTCGGGTCGCTTCCTTTTCGACTGAACCATGTCGCGTAGCCTCCCCTGCAGCTGACGAAGTTTCGGTCGATTTTATAGGACACAATGGAGGATGCCCTGTGGTGCACTTGTCTCGGGTAGTTGTTACCGTACCCGACCATGTAGCTCGTCGCCCGGGGATTGTCGCCAAGAATGTAATCCACCTGATTGTTCAATCGAAGACATAGTCAATCGTAGTTTTCAAGCAAATTTAGATGCCATTGTATGAAATGCAGAGAGAATCAATGATAATCTTCGATGAAATTCAGACTCCATTGTAAGAGATTCAGTCCATAAAATGAACATTGAGTTCAGACAAGCTTAGTTATAATCTTCCACCAAATTCAGACACAATTGTAAGAGATTCAATTCATATAATGAACATTGAGTTGGGACAAGCTTAGTTATAATCTTCAACTAAATTCAGACACAATTGTAAGAGATTCAATTCATATAATGAACATTGAATTAAGACAAGTTCAATTATGATCTTCAACCAAATTCAGACACCATTATAAGAGATTCAATCCAATATAATAATCACTGAGTTTAGACAAGTTCAATTATAATCTTCGAATTACCTGAGATTTAGCGAAGGAGAGTAGCTCAGCAGGGGAAACGGCGCCGTTCGAACACCGGAGGGATTTTCTGGCGGACGTGAGGTAATCGGAGTAGACTGTGGCGAGGAACGAAGCCCCGGTGACAAATTGCATGTTGTTCCATCTCTGTCGGAAGATTAGACCGCCGGGAGTCTTCTGAGCATTGCGGTTGCCCTTGCCTAGACACGAACACATGAAGAACTCTGCCTTCTGCTGGTACTTCTCGAACACCGGCGCATGTCTTCCCCCTTTCCCTGCCATCAGAAACTACACAGACCACCATTATCGGTCAAAACCACCGCTATTGTAATGTCATTACATCAAAACACTTTCCATTACATATATATAAAAATACCTTTGCAACTATTGTCTGAACGCCGGCATACTTGACATCCCAGCCAAACTCAGTCATTGCCCAACCAGTTCCTCCGAGGGAGTCGCCATTTTTGCCGAGGTAGTCCAAATAGTACTGATTGTTTGTCGCCTTGTAGAGCCATGCTGCTGCCCACAGCAGTTCGTCCTGAAGCAAAATCCCAATTATTAAATAAATAAATAAAATAAAATAAAATATTTTTATTTATTTTAAATTAAATTAAATTAATATTTCAACAACGTACTGCGTATCCGCTAACAGATCGGTAGTACTTCTGCGCTATAGTGATGCTATTGTCGTATTTGCCCCTGTATTTGTCCGCAAAGTCGAAGAGCTGAAAACATAACAAACACCTGTGAGCTATAGAAGGGTAGTTACGTAATTACGCACCGACAAGAAGGGGTAGGTTCGACATATCACGACAGTACAATTAATACGCGGGAAAGTTACGGCGACACCGACGCCAATACGTGGCAAAGTCGAGATCTTTAGAAGATTTTCATGATTGACGGTCCAGATTCGATCTTGTACGGGCTTCGGAACACTTCCCGTGATCTGCGGTAACAGGTGGACCCCACCATGTGGTTCCACTTTAGGCGCCGAAATATAATATCGAGGCGGATATTAATTTCGTGCCGTGATTTGAAATATATCTGACGGACCAGAATTTTCCATAATTTTTTTTTTAAAAAAAGAATTTTATGTTACATTTATTTGAAGATATTAAACTATTTTATTCTGTGGCCCCAAATTTAAGTAAATAGATCTCAGAACCTGCATAGAGAAAACATTAATAACTACTAGCAATTTAATATCATGACCATGTTCCTTAATAAATGCAATAAAATATTAAAAATATATATATGGGGTGGGGTGGGGGTACTCATACGGTCATACCCCTGCTAGAGTGCACCGACACCAACACTGACAAAAAAGCTGAACGTAACGTAACTGCCTAATAACTGCGGCCGTTCCGCTAACATACGCACCCCGCCGCATACTAAAATGCGCACATCGAGAACAGACATGCTTCTGCATCAAACAAGCTGGGAAAATAGAGCAAAAAATGGAAGAATAGTTCACCTGGTGAGCGTGTTTGAGGAGCTCCGCCGAGTAGGAAGGGTTGTAGCGGCGGAAAACGATGGATGCGGCGGCCATGGCGGCGGCGGTCTCGCCGGCGAGGTCGGAACCTGGATGGCTTGGATCGAGTCTGTAAGCAGCTCTCGAAGTGGTCATGTCCTCCGGCCGCTGCCAGCAGTAGTGGTCTGTGTTCCCATCTCCAACCTGAAATTCGCATTTGATTTTAATTAATTAACCAAAACCGTTGAAAAGTTAGTGATTAATTAAGTATAGTTTCTGCTAATAGTGGATTTAGGCACTTTAATCGTCATCATTAGTGTTTTTTCTAGCCCTAAAAGGACGCCAATTATTGCTGAAAAGGACAATCAGAATGAGGTCATAACTAAGAATATGTAGATAATTGCACATTTTGCACCATAAGTTAGTAAATCAATCTTGCTGAGTGATTAGAACAGTAGAAATTCCTATCAAATTGTTAGTTAAACATTCTCCCTAGATTTTGGCATCTAATTGAACGGAAATCTATGATTACCTCTCCGTAGAGGACATAAGGCTGTGGGTGGGCTTTGATGAAATAATCAGTGCCCCACTTAACAGCATCAATGGCGTGACCAAGTTCACCACCCATTTGATTTCCATATTCGATGATGCTCCAAGACATCATAGTGATGGTGAATGCCATAGGGAGCCCAAATTTGACATTGTCCCCTGCATCATAGTATCCACCCACAAGATCCACCTGAAATTTTGCAATAGTTTACACCACTTTAGAGTTTAAAAATTAGCAGACCAAGTGTTCGACGTAAGTTCTCTGAAGTGCAACCAAACTTACCCCACTAACTTTACCATCACTGAGGCCAGAATTACCCCTCCATTGGACCCTTTGGTTGCTTGGCAAGTAACCAGATCTCTGAGCTTCGAAAAACAGAATGCTCTTACTCAGAGCTTGGCCATAGTCATGGCCGGCCAAAGCCGTCGGAAGAACAATACCAACAGCCAAAAGCAGGGTTGCTATTGAAAATTTAAGCCCAAAAGATTTCTCCATCTAGAAATTATAATCCCAACCCAGAATGATGAAAAAAATCAAATGGGTTGCAAGAAAACAAGACAATGTGAAGTATACAGATATTTCCTGCTGCTATATTTATGTGTGTGTGTGTATTCTGTGCAAAGTGTATATGACTGAAAACTTAATGTGGCCTTTGGTTTATCAGCTAAAATCTCTGATAAACTCAAAGAGAGCAGAATGCTCTTTAAGATAATGGAGAAAAAAAAGTGGAAAAGGGGAGAGGGGTTTTGGGATTGTGAGGATGGGAAGAGCTCCAGAGGCTGTATATATGGAGGAAAGAAGAAGAAGGTGACAACGGTAGAGAGAAGGTGCTGAGATTAATTAATGCCTCTGTTTTATTTTCTTCTTTTTGTATTTACTATTTTTATCAAAAATAAAAAATACTTCTCTGCATTACTATATTCTTTATGAGGGAAGATGAAAATAGGCAGAGGCATGTGCTTTTGTTCTGTGCTTTTGCTAGGAAGGCCGACTCTATTTATATAATCTACATTTTAATTGAGGTGTCAAATTGTCGAAGTATTCATGTGCAACAGAGTTGTCAGAAGAATGGAGATTAATTAGTTTAATTGATTTATGGTGCTTAGTACAAGTTCTATTTTTTTGAATTATTTTAATCTTTTGGACATGGGACACAGCCTACAAGATTTCTGGTAAGTTTTTTTGGAGTTACCAAAAGCAGTAATTAGTAATTTAGGTTTGGAAACAGAGGAAGAGTCAAAAAGTTTCTTCAGGGCCTGTCTTTGTTCTGTCCCCATTATCTGAATTGTCTATGATAGTCTTGAACTTCTGAGTATCATCTTCCTGGAAGGTCCATGGACTGTAACACCCATAACCATTGGATCAATCAATCAATGGTGTGGATCCATCTAGTGCTGGGATCCCAGGATCTCCCAAGAACCACTCCTATACATTGAATGGCACGTGGCTTGGTGGGTTAAGAATTCATTACCCCTGCATGAGTTAGTTGTAAAGACACACAAAATCATTGAATTATCATGCTGTCAAAAGTTGCTAAACACTCTTGTATAAGCGACTAATTTATTACAGGGCAGACATATGTCTCTGTAATGGATATGTCTTTCACAATTCTTAGCAGAAAGAAACACTAGTGAGCTGACACCATAGGTGAAATAAATACTTATATCACTCACTGCACATATTCACACAAACTTCCAATTTGTTCCCACCAGTGGCACTTGCCTTTACTTGATACTTAGCTTGATATTTACTCATCAGCTACTTGTGGTAAATTCAGAAGAAAAGATACTAAACAGATAAGCTTGACATGTATTAGCTACTAGACAGCATCATTTCCACTTCTGATGAACCTTTATTCTTTATAGAATGTTTAATCAATTTGAATTTCCTAATCAGGCCCCAGCACTCTTGCATTGGAACTGTGAACTTGCATCAACAATTAGTATATACATACATATTGGAAAATTTTGCAGTGTAGAGGACTGATTGATTTGTTTGATGAAATAATGTTGTTATGTGTCTATATATGTATGTATATATGGTTATGTGCTTTGGGGCTTGCATTAGTATATCTTTATTTGGAGCCTTTTTAACACTTTGAGTTGTTATTGTACATGGTTGGAAATCATTTTGCTATGTGGGCTAGTTTTCTTTCTGGAGTATCTGCCAAGATTTTGCAGATTTTGACACCACACACCAAAACTACGTCGTATTGAACCAGAGTTGTAGTGGAAAACGAACAAATTTGTTTTTTGATCCTCTTGCCTCATTATTTTATTGCAAAAATACTCCCTTCATCTCATTGTTGGTTTATTTTACAGCCATTATTAATTTTATTTCGTAAATTATTTAAAACAGCTATTATTGTTGTTATTGTTTATATTTTTTCTTTTTAATACTGTGCTATTACAATTTAGGTTTTATGAGCGCGGCTAAAAGTGGAGGGGCTTACACGTGCCTACGGTGACACGTGGTGTAAGACTATTGGACAATCCGTGAGACAATACAAAATCTCTCCACCGCTTCGAATTGTTCTACATTTTTTATTCTGCCATTCAGATTAAAAAATGGCCACCGACAGCATTCGGTTAAAAAAAAATTAACCGGTTGCAGCCGGTCAAAACGGAGCGGGGCACCCCACACTATTTTGTCCTGTCTTTTGTTCTCTTCTCTCCTTTTTAAATCACATATCCTGTATAATCTTTTTCGTAAATATTAAATTTTTATTTTATTTTTTTATAAAGACAACCAGATTGAAACATGAATTTCGGTGCTTGAGTATGTCAGAGAATATGATTCTCTATAAAATTCATAAAAAAATTAAAATTAAAAAAAAAAAAGTAAAAAGGCAAAGAACACAAACTTCCAAAATAGAAGCAGCTAAGTAGTCTAGGGTAATGCTAAACACACTTTATTCTCAACCGCAATCAACGGCCAAAAAAGAATCTTATAATCCCACAAAATCGCGTGCGCGCTTTTTGGAAAAAAAGCGCTCTCGAAAGTACGTTTATTCATTCAATAGTTTTTTTTTTTTTTTTTTTCCCGCATAGGCCAAAAAGAGCAGGTCTCCGCGATTACCGGCTGCGCCGGTTCCGTCACGGCGACCGTATCAGAGTAGGTGACCGGTGCTTTGGGAGCACCGTCGTCAGCCATTTTACCGGAAGAAATAAACCTGCTTTGTTACCCTTCGCAGTCCCTGCCCTTTGTGGTCCTGATTATATAGATAGCGTTTTTTTAAGTGGTCTAAAACTTGTTATGGTAATGTGGGAGTCCCTCGTATTTTTATTTATTTTTTATTATAAAATTCACTTATGATTTTAGTCGATTTATTTATATGTAAATAAAAATATGAAATAGTATATACTGATATTTAAATTTTGGGGGAACATAGGGCACTTACTACAGAGTGGCATGTCTTGTAGGAAGTGCATTAATTAGGTTTGTGGAGTAAGTTCTTTTTCATTGTCTGAACAATGTAATAAATGCAGATTTATTATTGATTTAATTAATTAATTTAATGCATTCAATGCGGAATTAGTATTAACCACCATAGTGACTATAGTCCCTCAGAAATGCCGTTGGGGTCCACGAGAGAGTAGGATAAGACGGGTGGTCGCGACCGTAGAGGATTACTGCCCCCACCACCTCGTTCACACGTGCGGTTACGTTGGGTCTTTTGCTCCTTGTAATATTAGGATAAATTTTCATTTTGACAATTTTTTTTTTTGTTTGTTAGGATTTATTAAATATTTTTGGGAATTAAAATAAACACTGTATGTACTGGTTTTAGAAGGAGAAAAATTGTAATTATATCCTAGAATTTTGAGGAAAATTATGAATTTTTAATAAATGGCCATTAGAATTTGAAATAAAATTGTAGGAAAAAAAAAATAGGTATACATTTCTTTGTCTGTTGTCCTATTAATATTTAATTTATTCTACTATATGTATTGAAAAAAAATGAAGACTAAAATGATTGGATAGCAATGAAATAGATCAAATTGGAAATAAATAAAGTAAAAGAAACTAGAGCTAAAAAAAGGAATTTTTATCGTAATGTTATGTTGTTTTTTCAATAATTTTTACCTAAATCAAATATTACAGATTTCATGCATATGTTTTATATTTTGTCATTTAATCAAATCGAATTTCTCAATCATAACGAGTGGATGATGCAAATGCATGTGATTAAAAATAAAAAAAATAAAATCTAATGAAAAATCAGTGGATGTATGAACAAAAAATAAATAAAGTTGACAAGATGTGTAAGCACAAATTATTAGTGAAATAATTAAAAGCAAATAATTTGACAGTAGACTGGCGATGCAATGGTAGAGCATGTTAGATGATGGGTATAAACACAACAGGCTCCACGTGGCAGCCGTAATTTCAATAAAATATATTAGTTTTTAATAAAATATTAAATTAAAATAACACTTAAATAACAAAAAAAATTAAGAACCAAACTAAATACAACACAACCCAATCTTATAATACTCATGTTTCTATGTAAAAAAAACCATTGACTTATTTATGTTTTTTAATTTTCTAAATTTAATGGATAATTTAATATAGGGTAAACTATTTTTTTAGTCCCGTAACTGGACCCTCTTATCATTTTAGTCTCGTAAGTGGTGCATGTCGCAAACTAGTCCCATAAGTGCAAAATTTTCATTGTTTTAGTCCTTCGGCGCCGGAGATGCCCGTGTGGCTCGCCGGAGGTGACGTGTCCGCCAGGTGTCGCTGACCTGGCAGACACGTGGATTAATTTTTGTTTTTTCATTTTTTTAAAACTTATTTTTAATTTTATTTGTATTTTTTTATTTGGTCCAATTAAAAAAAATTAAGAAAATAAAAAATAATGAAAATAAATAAATAAATTCGCGTGTCTGCTATGAGTCGCTGACCTGGCGGACACGTCATCTCCGGCGAGCCACGTGGGAGTCTCCGGCGCCAGAGGACTAAAACAGCGAAAATTTTCACTTATTGGACTAGTTTGCGACAGGTTCCACTTACGGGACTAAATGATAAAGGGGTCCAGTTACGGAACTAAAAAAATAGTTTACCCTTTAATATAATATTTTATGATTGAATATGGAGATATCGAGAGTTTAAACTTATGATTTCACGATCACGGGTCTACCCACACACTATCAAACTATCCTTACGGGACTAAGAAATTCATATACTCCCTCCGTCCCCCAAGAAGGTTGCCATTGGCTTTTTGTGTGTTTATCTTTTAATATTAATTATCATATCAATACGTAGTACAAATCATGAAAAAAAAACAAAAATATGTTTATTAGTCTCTTATAATACATATACAATGACATTTGTCGAGTATATTTTTAATATTAAAGTAAAATGACGCAAAAACTAAAGACAATATTTGTTTTATATATGAATGATTTAACCATTGAATGTGTTAAGAATTTTAAGGCCATTTAACAGACTGTTTTAGAATTGTTCATATGTGCAGTGATTTGATTGGACATTTTAATTTTCTATAGTTTTAATAAGTATATAATTTTTGTTTATTTAATTATAATATATGTAAATAAAATAAATATATTATCCATCCAACTCCTAGTTTGATAGTTAGTACGTGCATTAATTGCAGTGCACTTTTTTCATGAGAATGTCACACATTATAACAAAATTTAGGTATAAAATAAATCAACATGTTGAGGTACATATGTCACCCCCATAGTTTTTTTTTTTTTTTTTTAATGTTATTTTTTCTTATAAATTAAAATATTTTATCAATTTAAATAAATTAAAATTAAAATTTATACATCATTTCAAATCAATTTCAAACCACAGCTAAACAAACACTTAACTTTCACCTTATTTAATTCTTGAATTTTGATGCTTCATTTTGTTTTATTATTTTTTTTGTCGGTATTTTTTTTAGTGTATAGGCATGCAATATACTTATAAAATGATTCG
Organism: Andrographis paniculata; assembly: GCF_009805555.1. Taxonomy (NCBI): domain Eukaryota; kingdom Viridiplantae; phylum Streptophyta; class Magnoliopsida; order Lamiales; family Acanthaceae; genus Andrographis; species Andrographis paniculata. Next base: position 4,821,635 of record NW_026137589.1, read on the forward strand.
ACAAGATCACTTGTATTATAGTTCAAATATTTTATTATACCTTGCTAATATCCAATGCCATTCAACAATAATAATTAGTGTTTTATTTTTTTATAGTAAAAAAATGGATATAATTATTTATTAAAAAAAAAAAGAAATGTGAATATTTTTTACTGACATTATATATATAAATTTATATGATATAAATAAAGAAATTTTATTGTACATTCAACACTAAAATTATTAGGTAAAATTTATTAAAAATATAATTCACTTTCACTATATCTCAATCATTTATATTGTGTGACGATAAATATATATATATATATATATAGATGCATAAATATTTGTAGGTATAGTCATTGTGTTTATTACTATTAATATTATAATTTTGCCAATTTTGAAATTTAAAATGTGAAGTGACAATGAAATATAGACCCAACAAAATTTGTTTGGGGAATAATGAAATTGAAAGCCAAACGCATAACGACGCTCATTACATTAATTAATGATATAATTATATTTTTAATACCAAACTATATATATATATATATTTATATATGATTTTACTGTGAGATTTAAATTTAAATTTAAATGGAAGAAACAGTTATGGTATCTGACAACATTAGTTATTCAGTCACTGTCCCAGTCCATTCACATTAATCACATTCTATACTCAATATCTATATATGCACACACATTAAAAAATTAAATATAAATAAATAAAAGTATAGAATTCGTTAAATAGAAATAATAGTAAAATAATTAATTACAAAAAAAAAAAACACCAATGAATATATAATTGTATTTTCGAAGAATTATATATCTGGCAAATATGATTATGCAAATTATTATTATTATTTTTTTTTGTGTTTATATATATATATGTGTGTGTGTGTAGAGAGAGAGAGAGAATGAATGAACGAAGGCCTGCAATATTTTCAAGAATAAATCAATCAAAGACAAATGTGGTACCACAAAATTAATTAAAATCTGTGACACAAAATATCATTTTTGGGGGACAATTAAATACATATATTAAATAGATGGGTTCATACTGATACTTATTGAAAAGAAAAATCTAAAAGCAAGTGGTACTATTAGACAATTAATTGAAAAAAATAAAAATAAAAATAGTAAATAATAATAATATTATTATTATAGAAAGAAAGAAATGGGCCAAGAAATGAAATCGGGATGGGATTAAAAGCCGACACCAGAATCCCAAAAGATAACACTAACTAACTGCATTGGATCTTTGGGTCCCACTTATTTTAAATTATTTTGAATTAAAAGTTTTTGAAAATTTTAAAATAAAATTTTAGATATTATTTTATTTTTTGGATTTATAAGAAAATCAAACAGAAATCTATATAGAAATTTGTTTTGGTTGCAGATCACTAAGTTCAATAAGAAGTTCCCAAGTTTGGTCATCTAATTCTTCTTTATGACTTGTTTTGAATTGGCCTAAAAATGTACCTTCTCAAGAGATAATTATATAGATACTTATTATTTATTTAAAATATTATATTCAAAATTCACTTTTTATTCGACATTATATTTTACTTCAATTTTTTTTTTTTTTTTTTAACTCATATATTACCTCAAATCACATCCAAACAAATATATGTTTTTTTGGCAGGAATAGTTCATAAATTTGGACTAATGGTCAAAATGTTGTAATGGAGCATTTAATTGTGTATGGAAATATTTTTTGGATATTAAATAATTTTATAAACAAATAAATATATATATATAAAAATTAGCAGAAAGAATATTTAACTAAAAATGATGATATAATTATAAAAACTGCAGATGAAAAACCAAATAAACATAACCTTAATCTGATGCTGAAATTTGATTGACTAGAAAATATAGTAAGATTAAGACAGGGTTGCTTTACAAAAATATATATATCATCTTTGAGTACATAATTTTTATATAAAATATAATTATTCAACATAAAAATATAATAGTACTTAAATAAACCATATAATATGTATTGCATTAAAATTTTATTTGAATCAAATAGCATTTTATTGTTTATTATTTTTTTAACGTAAATATCCACCAGCCGACGCAAGAAGTGCTTTGATACGAGGAGGTGCACGGTAAGTACGATGGAGACGAATGAATCCAAGCCGTCCACAACAATATAATCAACGGTGGTTATGGCCCCGTTCGCGATCGATGGTGGTTTTGACTGCATTAATTCAGGAGCACGTGCACCGCCGAGATCTTTAACGGTGGACTCCACCACGTGCCAGCGCACATGCCTCCCTACTTATTTAAATTTGAGTTTTGGGTATATTACATGGGAATTTCCAATTACACTTCCAATAATAATAATAATATTAATATTATCATGTAAATACAAAAAATATAACTGTGTGTAAATTCATTTTGATTTTTGAGACACGAAGAGTCAGTTATCTGTTACTCCACAGGTAAGGTATCTGCCAAAATAAAAATAAATAAATATATAAAGAAAAAGACGTATTTGTTTCGATTATACTGAACGCAGAATCAAAGAAAATCAGAGTTTGTACCGTAAAGACACTGAACATGAATAATGTGGCCAAAAATAATGTAATTTGTAGCATGTGTAGAGGACAAATGATTATGCAACGGTCACATGAGTTTGTTGTTTCCATAATATTTTAACAAAATTATTTATTTTTTCTGCTTTATGGGAGACATATATATATATATATCACATATATTTACTTTATATTTTTACTGTATATTGTTACACATAAATTATTTACATATTTACGCATAGAAATATAAAATATACAAAGTAAGTTCAAATGGGCCAGTATTGAGGCCCAAATCCACCACAAGATTCATTGGGCTAAAGCCCAATATATAACATTTAGTAGTTTTTTCTGGATCAGCCAATGAATGATTGGGCTTTCAATGGGTCTAAATTAGATTAAAGCCCATAAGCCCAATACAGATGTAGATAGAGAAAATGAGTGAAATGCCCAAAATAACCCTGCTTAAGACATCATTTCAGCAACAATTAATCTATAATGATCACGAATGAAACTATTCACCTGTAGAACATCAGATCACGGTTACATATTGATCTACTGGCATATCGAATGTTTCTATGATACCCTGAATCTCAAAATTTATCAAGACGAAGAGTACAGCAGTGTGAACTCACCAGAAAACCCGGGATGTCCCGCGATGGCGTAAATTTCTGCAGCTAGTCATTCCAGGCGTCCTTATTGAACTTTCTTGAAGCTATGCCTTTGGAAGAAAGGCTTGGAGTGATCGGCATTGATGGAGTCAGTGGTGCTTCCTCGTCGTCCCAATTGTCTCCCCAGCTGTCATCCCATCCCTCGATGCCGCCGGCCTCAAGCTTGCTGCCATGTGAGACGGGGAGCTCTGCGTCTAGCTTTTGGTATTTAGGACCTTTTCCGGTAAAATACCTTGAGCCGAATCTGGTGTAGATGAAAAATGATGCAGCAGCTACGATTGCCACTCCAAGAATTAGGAATCCTGTGGATAAAGTTCGGTTAAAGATAGAAGAGTGTGGATCCTTGGGGATATGGTCAGCTTTCTTCAGGGCCAAATATTGTTCAGAAAAATTGAGTCTGCATACGCCTTGCCCGGCAGAGAGTTCAATGGTGTCGCCACTTTCTAAGCCATCAATTGTAACCTTGACCTGTAAGTCGGAAGCATCCATTGGAATTTAGTGCATTAAAAGATAACGAAGGAAAGAAGTGGATACTTTGGGATAAAAGTCTGGATTTTCAGGGAGAGATACGCCACAATGAAATCATACAGAAGTTAATGCCATGGATAGAAATCTGAAACAAATCCCAAAAGCTAAAACACATATATCTCTCATCAAATATAACAATGGTCACCAGATATTGAGAATCCGTGTAATCTCCGAATAGTGTTATTGGGAAAGAACAGTGCCAAAGAAAAACCAGTCACAGAGTATACAAACACATTCTAACTTCAGAACGTCATATTTTTAATATAGAAATTAACATTTTAATCCAAGATTTCTAAAGCAAGGACGTAACCTTTCAGTTGAAAAGGGAGGAGGAATATCGATTCCACTCTACTCTCCTCACGGAAGTTGCAAAACAATGACCAGGACACGAGACACCAAGAAAGATTTCCAATGATCAGCAAGTGTAGCACAAACACTCACGGTTTTATCAAGTCAATTAAATAATAATAATTTCTCAAAAATACATGTGAAGCCTGGTTGCTACTGTATCACCAAAATAAAATTTTATAGTTGCAATATGATTTTAGGGAAAGTGAAATTCCTACTGTATCAACATGTTACATTCGAAACGAAAGCCAGGCTGATAAATTGAAGAAACAGTTGAATGCATGTAATGCCAAATATCATAAGCTTCCAATAAGATATAAGCAACAATGCTTTATCAATTAATTATAGTAATGGATTGAACTATATAGCATATACCTCATCATCTTTGTTCTCTTGAAGCTTAATATTGCCTTTATCCAGCTTAACTAAGTTGGGTGCTGAAATTGTAATAGTTCGGGATCCTTTTCCTTTGTTTTGAATCAAGAGAGATAGAGCTGGAGAATCTGGGAACCACAGCATTTCTTTTTCAAGCCCAGTTAAAAATTTTGGAAATTTAAAGGCTGCAACCTACTAGATATAACTAACAGCAATATCTAATATCCAAACAAACATTCCTAATAAGAATTTCAGTTATTCAAGTAAAGATTCAGATGGCCAGGATTTGGCAAGCAGATAGTGTATATTTGCTCACATCCTCCATATAAAGGCCAAAATGATCAATACTTGCTTTAGTTTCTTAATCATAATCCTCACTGTTGTTTACACTTCAGATGGCCTTCCTAAAAGTAGAAGTAACAGTTTCACATAAATTTAAGCTACATTCAATTGAAAAGCATTTAGTATTTTGCTATAATAGCCACATTCCATTCCAAGAAGAAAATGAATTGCTCTACAGTAAAATTACTGTGCAATGGTTTTTATTAATAAAGTACAATCTTATTTACTACAGTGAGAATATGTAATAGAAAAGGGAAACTACAAGTAACAGATCAGTTCAATAGCCCATTTAAACAAGCAAATTCATGGCATTATCAACCATTCAATCTACGAAAAGTTAAACTCACATACCATTCCCAGGAACTCTCAAACAAGCAACCAACATGTTATCATCAGCTGTGCAACTATTTGAAGAAGAATCACATTTTTCGCTTGGTGGCCGAAACCTATCCTCCTCTGTCTCTCCCTTCGACTTAGCATCTAATCCCTTATTCTCCTTCTCATCTTTCTGATCATTATCCTTACCGTTCTTTTGCTCACGATCCCCTCCTTTGGGCTCGACAAGCACATTCGGATCAGTTGTAACTGATTCACCTGCCTTGCCCTTCTTTGCAGCATCATTTGGATTCACTCCCCTGTCATTACCATCGTGATTTTTGGTATCCTCAGAATCCTAACAATACGGATTCCAAAATTAAAATCAGCACCGGAATCATCCCAATCAACACCAAATTACCAAAACCTAACACTCCGTGTTATTACCTTCGGTTCTGCTGTCACATGACAACATATGATGGAGAATATAATTACAACCGCCAGCAATCTACAATTTATCCTCATCTCCCCGCAGATTCACCTAATTTTAATTACACTCGATCAAATAACGAGACCAGGCAAACACACAAGCAAATGATACAGTATTTTTCAAAAGTGTACAGTTATTCGACTCAATGCGGAAAGTAGCATGCCAAGTGCAAGGATTATCAACTACTTACCTTCAAAAAACGCGATCCTGATGCATCTACTTCCGGATTAAATTCCTGCAATTAATTTTCCAGAACATACAATAGACAAGTGGAAATAAATAAACTCCGGAGTGAAAATCTAGGGTTCGCCGGTTTCGAAGCTCTCTTCAGAAGGCAGAAATGATTCAAAGTCATCGCTGGCGAGTCAACTCATTTGACCAAATAAACTTCGCAGAAATATTCCAACTTCGTATAAGGGTTTATATATGGGCTGATAACGGGCCTACTGTTTGGCCCAATAAATTAATATTACCCTTTAGCCCAATTGACAGGAATAGGGTAATACTGTGGCGTATGATATTTAATATCACACGTGGTAAATTATATACTACTTATTTTAAGGGAAAAAAAAGGATATATCTATTTAGGTTGTATTTAAATATGTTTTGAATGTGTTTTAGAGTTTTTGAAAATAATAAATATATAAATACGAAATAAGTATTTAATCTCATTTATGTATTTGATGTATTATTTTTGTGTATATATTTTAGATGTAATCTTTTAATTGCAAATTAAAGTATTATTTTATGTGATATATATTTTTAATTTTTTTATTGATAGTGTGAAAAGTAATTTTAAAATACATAAAATGAAACATTAATACATAAAACTCTTATTGATTGTTTAGTGATGTTGAAGATTTGTAACTAGTCAAGAGGAATGATTGTAATAGGATATATTGTTTTAAAACCAAAATATTCATTCATTCATTTAATGGTCAAAATTATTTAAAAAAATATATTATTTCTTTTAACAAAACATCACATTAAAATACTATTTAAACAAAAATTTAAATCAACATCACATTTCAAATCAATTTTAAACTACAATCAAACAAACCCAAAGTGTATAAGAATTTTTTTTTAACAATAAATGAAAAGATATATTTTTTGTGAACATATATTTTTATTTTTTTTTTAAAAAAACAAACATATATATTGATTTTGTGAACAAATGGAGTATATAGATATGAAAATTGAAGGGTGTGTCTCTTGTTTGGTTTTCTACTTTATTTTTGAATTTATTGTTTGAAGAGTAGATTAAATATAATGTTTTATTAGATAAGATATTTATTGTTATAGGAAATATATATTAAAAAAAAAAATTGAAACCAAATAAATAAATAAAATACATAGAAAATTATATATAGGGTGGGGGTGGCCGTGGCACCTTATCAGTCAAATTACCTTAAAATTAGGGTTTACCAAGATCATGTTGGGCACTTGGACAGTGACAAGTGTTGGACCAAATTACATTTGCAGCAGCAGCCACATTTAATTCCAATTCAATAATTTAGTAAGCCAGAGGTGTGAATAATTATTGTTCTACTTATTAAATTAATTCCAGCCATTACGCCTTCATTCAATTCAAAAAGGTCCTATATTTATTTATTTAATTAATTAATTAATTAATTAATTAATTATGACAAGTTTTGTCAAACCGACTCATCGGAAAATAGTTCTTTTCATTTTATGGGATTCTTGAAAGGTTAAAAGCTATATAGCATTCATGTGTCGATGTTCCATTTAAAAGAGAGAGACCCTACAACAACATTTTCGACAAGGACACGAATGTAAGAAAATAATTAGGCAACCTCAAGTTCATTCTTGATAATTGTCGTCGCGTTGTGGTCGATCGAAATATTATCCGTTGATTATCGCTTATTGTAAGATTGTAAGCCGGAATTGTGGTGAAATCGTAGCCCGGAACATCGATCACTAGTTGAATGGATAATAATAAATTTATGGTTGTCATTGTATATCAAATAGAATTAGGAAAATTATATATCAAACATGCACAAAAATTGTTCATTTTGTTTTTCAAGAACAAAAAATTATGATAAGGATAAAGGGCAGTGCTAAAAAAGCAAAATATATAAATAATAAATTAAATAAAAAATTATTGGATTGAAAAATGGGAAAGAGGTAAAGGGCAGTGAGTATATAAAACTACTCTGTATTTTTTATTAATTGCAATATCTTACGAAAAAATTAATTTAAATAATTTGTTCTAAATTGTACGATAAAAATGTTTATGTCAATGTAAAACCTAAGACTTACAAACAAAAAAAATTTGTGTAGTAGAGTTTGTTTGGGGAGTTGATGCAATTCGCATGTCATGGTGACGTCACTGAAAAACGGCGTCGTCTGAAGAAGCTGTAAATGTACACTTTTGAGGTGTCTTGTTAAATAAAGGACACGTCACTGTGCAGTTGGGCAGTGACGTGTCGCTTTCACGGGACGCCGGGACCACCGCTGTGACCGAAAGTCCTGCTAAACGCCAAAACACAACTTTTTGCAATAATGCTAGTTTTCCCATATGTATATCTACCTTTACGTGTATTTACAATTTTGTCCTTCCAACTTGACATTACACCATCAAGATCACCTATGAGAATATTCAAACACTTAAATATAGATTGTAAGCAATTCTTTTCAAATAAAAATAAAATATGGGTTGCATATGTACAAATTTGGTAAATTTAGAACAACACTAATTTTTAAATAATTTCTTCAAATAAGGTTTAAGATTTTCATATGAAAAATATACTTAAAAATGAATTGGAAGTACCTATCTTTATCAATATGCACATGTCATGTTAAATCGCCCGGATGAATAAATATGACAGCGAACTATAAACACGCTTTAAAAAGTATAAAAAGAACGGTATTACCAAAAAAGGAAAATTTAAACTTTGTCATGTTTGATTTATATCTTTTTTTCAATTTTCTTTTTATATTACAATCCATATGTTTTTGCAAAAATACACTCTTTTTTTTTTCCTGTTAGAAAATATTTAAATCCAAACGGATGCTGCATTTCCTTTAACAACAAACTCTTTGGAATAAATTATCAAAATTACTATTAGATCTTTTATATTCCGAATCTTTTTTTTTTTTTTTTTTTTTTTTTTTAACATTAAGAAATGTTCCAATAATAATAATAATAAGGGACAAGAATGGGGTGGGACGTGGGATTTGACTTTGGGAGGGAGAAGTCACATGCGAATACGAAAAACAACTTTTTCATGTAATAATGGACCCAACTATCACGAGCCTTGTCTACTAAAGCTTATCATCACATTCACATACCCTTTACACATTTAATGCAATCAACTACACCAATCTATCTATCTATCTATCTATCTATCTTCGATTTTAAATTTTATTTTAATTTAATTAATGGGTCTTTCAACTTGTTCTTCTTTGTGACCTCATTACATTCCCATGTAATTACCTAATTGCATCTCCCTAGCTGCCACATCAATCACTCATCTATATAATTTGGTCCGAATCTTGTTGCAATACTTCTCACATCCATTTGGGATAAAAATTGGTGTGCTTTTCATAACGTGGAAAAATTGACATTTTGTATCAAGGGTTTTATTTTTGTGACACCAAAAAATCCTTAGAATTGAAATAAAAAAAATAAAAAAGGGAAAAAAAATATCAACCAGAAAATAACGCGTGGCAGTAGTGCAATCAATTGAAGGCTGTTGAGGTCATAAAAGGCTGACTTTTGTAATAAATTCAAAAAGTAAGATTTTTAATTTGTGTCAGACGTACGGTCCACCACAAGTTGGTCCACACGGGGGAAGATTTTGGGATGAACTGAGTCAAAATATTATACTTTCTAAGCAAGGTACAATGTTTATACGCCGATTTAGAAATTAGATGATGCGATTGAGAGAAAAATAAATATTTTATTTTTTTATTTTGATGATGTGGAGTAGAGATTAAGTATAATTAATTATTTTTTATTTTAAAAATATTGCAGAATATTTGAGACATAGTAAAAAAAATATTGTAGGGTATTTGGGACGGAGAAGGGAGTAATAGATTTCAAGAAAACTCATCATATGACGACACTAGTGCCAATAAAATCTTGGTGTATATCTGTGGTGAGGGTATTCTTGTCATATCGTGTTAAGGCAGGACATAAATGTGAATACTGTATGTGAACTCCAACTTGGGCAGCATAAAGGGACGACCTTTCGCACTATAAATGCTTGCGATAAGATTTGGGAGTTCTTCAAACTCCACGATCTCCTTTCTTCCTCAATTCTATCAAACTCATCTCTGTCGATCCTTAAAGTTTTTTTTGTCTTGGATCATCACTCAGCTCTGATTCTGATTCTTCCCACAATTTGTGTTCTTTTATTTTCTTCTTCTTCTTCCTTGAATTCGTCAAAAAAGGGGCGATTTTTTGCAGTCCCTGTTTTGAGTCCCCTGTTTTGGTTTTCGGTTTTTTTCTTGATCTAAAAATGGAAGGAATTGACGGAAACGCCCTCCCGTTCGCCGCCGGGAGCAATTCTCCGATCGGCGTTTCGCTGTCGGAATTAATTTTGAGCAGCAATTTGTCGACCATAGATTCGATTTTCTCCCAATCGGAGCAGAGTTCGGCGATCAACACTGTGTCGGAGCCTCTGGGATCTTCGGTGTACCTGCGACACAGAGAATTGCTGCAGAAATTCTCCGACGAGAACCGGGCGGTCCACTCGGTTTCGACGGCGGCGAACCCGGTCCGGAAGCCGGGGCATTTCCCGGCGTATCTTCTGGCGAGCAAGAAGAAGCTGTACCGCGGCGTACGGCAGCGGCAGTGGGGCAAGTGGGTGGCGGAGATTCGGCTGCCGCAGAACCGGACGCGCGTGTGGCTAGGAACCTACGACTCCGCCGAGGCAGCCGCCTACGCCTACGACAGGGCGGCGTACAAGCTCCGGGGAGAATACGCCCGCCTGAATTTCCCGAACCTCCGAGACCCGACCCGGATTGGGCTCGGGGACGGGTCGCGGGTCGAGACGCTGAAGAATGCTGTGGACGCGAAGATCCAGGCGATATGCCAGAAGGTCCGGCGGGAGAAGCAAGCCCGACGCGCCGCCAGGAAGGCGGCGGCGGCGGATATGAAAGAAAATACGAGTTCCGACGCGGCGGCGACGGTGGAGAAGAACAGTACGACCGATTCGTGCGAATCGAGCCGGAGCGCGAGCGACGACGGGTTTTGGTGGGGCGGAGAGTCGCCGGGATCGGTGTCGTACGAGTGGAGCTCGACGGCGGCGCCGCTGGGGGAGGTGGGAATAGAGGAGTGTTCTCTGGCGCGGCTGCCGTCGTTCGACCCGGAATTGATTTGGGAAGTTCTTGCTAACTGAGTCGGGTCTAATTTAGGGATTAAGCAAGACTAGACAGACATGTTTTGGATAATTAGCTGTCGTTTCGTGTGTAAAAATTCTTGGTTTCCAGATAATTAATGAACTTTTAATTGTGGTTTGATTTTCGTCTTTATCTATATATCTATATATATATTTTTTATTTTTTATTTTTTTCTTGCAAATTGAATGAGTTTGGACACTCAGAATGGGCTTTGGACTTAATAGAAATGCAAATTTTTGATGGGCCATTTCATTATATTCTACTACTGCCCCAACAAGTATAAGTCCACTATAAAACTTATAGGGCCATCTTTGCCTATATGGTCATCTAATTTAGGGATCTAATATAAATTTGCATTTAATAATGAAAATATCTTGTCAAAGTTTTGATTTTTTTCATTCATATATATATATATATATATTTTTAATAATACAATTTTCAGCATATAATATATATATTCTAATTATTTTTTAAAAATTCAATATTCAACAAAAATTATGCTTTTCATCCGACAAATTTATGTAAATTTGTTTGGAAATAAGTAATAGTAATTTGATGTTGAAAAGTGGTCAGTAAAAAGTAAATTAGAAGTATTATAAAATTTTATTAAAAAATTAGTAAAAATTTAATATAGGAAATAAAAAAAATGATAAATTAATTATTATTAGTTAGACTAACGATAATAAAATTGAGAATGTATAAAATTGTTTAATATAAATAATAAACATAAAATTAACGGACAAAAAAATAGTAACATAACACGCTAAAGTTGTACTCAATTACGTTCATTTGGTTTAATTTATCGATTCTAAATTTAATAAATTAAAATAAAAATAATTTAATAAATTGTGCTACTCAATTATATGGGACATCCCATTGGCTTGGCTTGGCATGCTCATCCTAGAATACAGTTGATGTTACGTCAACGCCATGTGACCACTTTACTTGCATTGCATATTCTAATTCTACTAAAATGATCAAATTAAATAAAAAATTAAAATTACACAAACAAACAGATAAACACGCAGGCAAAACTACTGACGACGAATTGGATGGAGTCACCATCATCTTAAGGATAACTCTAGAATTTAAATTCCTCTTTTGCCCCTCCCTGAATTGACGGGAACAGAAACTTCCGGCGGATGGAAATGTAATTTCGCAGTCCCTCTTGTCCTTTCCCAGCAGCTCAACCAACCTTCTAAATGTCGAAAAGTAGGTTTCTAATTTTAGACCAATTAAAATTTAGAAAGCACTTGGTGGGACCCATTTAAACTCTTTTTTTAAAAATAAAAATAAAAAGAAAAAAGGGAAAATGAAAATAGTATTATTCCCCCACTAATTGGTTTTTTATTTTAATATATATAAAAATGGCTCCTTTTCCCATTGAGAGAAGAAACATGTAGAAGCTATTTTGGACCATTCTGTGCAAGTTGCAGGTGCTGCCATTCGCGGTGTGATTTGGAGGTTTTTGTGGATTTCTTAGGCCTGTCTGCGTCTTTGATTTGGCTTCTCATTCGCTTCGGATCCCCTGATCAGATCGAATATCCGGTCGATTTCACGGAGGTTATTTTTCCCCCAATTTCTGCTGATTTCATAATGGTTGGCCCGATGAACGACGGCGGAACGGAGGGGGATTTCATAAGGAGGTACCATAAGCACGATGTTAGGGAAAATCAGTGCAGTTCGTCGTTGGTGAAGCACATCAAAGCTCCGCTGCCTCTCGTGAGTTGTGGATGATTTCAGTTGCTTTAATTTTGTTTGTTGAATTTTTTCGTTAGATCTGCAATATTTGATTGGATGAGTTGACGCGATTTAGATTCGATTCGTTTTAGGTATGGTCGTTGGTTAGGAGATTCGATCAGCCGCAGAGGTACAAGCCTTTTGTGAGTAGATGTATAGTTGAAGGAGACTTGCGGATTGGAACTGTTCGCGAGGTGAACGTTAAATCTGGCCTTCCGGCGACGACGAGCAAGGAGCGGCTGGAGCTGTTGGACGACGAGGAGCACATTTTCAGCATGCGGATTGTCGGCGGCGATCACCGCCTCAAGGTAATCCCCACCTTTAAGCCTCCGATTTGAGTTCTTCAATTTCCTTCATCGAAATTGCGACGATTGGATTAAGTTTGATGAGCTAGTCCACGAGAAACAACCGTAGATTTTCAACATGGTTATAATATATCCATAGAGAACGAAGAATCGGATTCTGATTAGGATTTTGACAAGGTTTATCTTCTCCTACATTCATGGGAATCGAATCAAAATGATTCAAATCCGATCCAATCAATTTACAATTTGCAACAATTCAATTTTCTGCTTGCAGGACTACTCTTCCATCATCACAGTTCATCCTGAGATCATAGATGGAAGACCAGGGACAATGGTGATCGAATCATTCGTGGTGGATGTGCCCGACGGCAACACCACAGACGAGACGTGCTACTTCGTGGAGGCCTTGATCAAGTGCAATCTCAAGTCCCTAGCCGATGTTTCGGAGCGCCTCGCCGTGCAGGGCCGAACAGAGCCAATCGACAGGATCTGATCAAAGAGTATGTATCCATCCAATTCCATTTATCACACTCATCTTTGCAGAAAGAACATCCCATGATGATTCTCGAGAGGTTGCCATTTTTCACATCTCTGGATTTTTTGTTGCCTTAAATTAGTTGAATTGCATTTCTTCCCATCATCACACCATTTCTAGTTTCAGTCTAAACTATATATATATATATATATATATATGAACTGCTGAGATGGTGTTTGAGATTGGAATTTGGATTGTAAATATCTCTAGTTTAGGACATAAAACCTTTCCTCTCTTCTGTTTGTTGCATTCCGTACTGTCATCGAAGTCGCATTTTCAATTCCAATAATTACAAAGCACGCTTCTTTCTGCTTTTCACGCTGTTATTTTTACTTATTCAGAGCCAATAATATGTTTAGGGAACATGTATTTTTATGTAACAAGTCTATAAATAGAATAAAGCCTTCAGATTCTTACCCCCATCATCATTTTACCAATTTAAGAAATGTATAAGAAGCAAGAATAATTAACTTTTTGCCACCATCAATTATTGGTAAATTAAACACATGATTAAATTCATTTACAATCTTTGTCTTTTTCAGATATTATTCCAGTAGGAATTTCGAACAACAAAACATTTCTAGTTTTTGCAAATTCACAAGCGTGTTGAACTCTGCCATCATCACACATTCATGCCCTAAACATCTACCCCAATTTCATCAAATATTTCATGGCTATAATTTGTTCCACTTTCCCAATCATATGATTTAACAGTTTCAGCCAATTTTCAATTATTTAATTATTTCACTATTTGTTGTGTAGCAGACCTTTTTTTATTTTTTAAAAAATGTTAATTTGTGACAATTAATTATGGGAATTGAGAAGACAGAGTGTTGAGGTAAGGTTGTCGATGAACTGGCAAGAGTTTAATGGGACAATGTGGGTGCACATGCCTTTGCTTATTCTGTCTCTGTGGTCTGAACTTATACTCAATTATTATTATTATTATTATTATTATTAATTAATTAATTAAATTAAATTTACATGTTGTCTTGTGTGCATACAAAAGCAGCCATGTTTGTGTGTAGTGGATTTAATTTGGATAAATTAAGGCCACCTGTTTTTGCATAATTCTTTGGACATGACGAGAGGATTCCAATTTTTGTTTTTTCATTTGTTTCTTTGACTGATTGTAATTTTATTTATTATGGGTTCTCGATACTTTAGTATCAATGCATGTTATTCTAATTATTATTTATATTTTATAAATTATAGTTTACCATTAATTAAATTGCACAAATATTACCTCAACAGTCAACACTCAACTCATACCCAACCTTGCTATTTTTAAGAAGAGTTCAGTTCCTGTTTTAGAAAATAACAAACTTAGCACTGAACGTTGTTCGAAATTATTTTTATGTGATTTAGTAAATTTTGTCGTTGATGCTCAACAAATCTACTTCTTATGTATGCAATAGAGGCTGTGTTTTGTTGTGATTTAAAATTTAAATCAACATTATTTATTTTTAAGAAGTTTCAATACTTTTTAAATCAAAAATTTAAGTAAACATACCATTTCAAATCATTTTTAAACAACCAAACAAACTCAAAATTTTTAATTATTCAACAAAATATTTTTAAGCTATACTTATTATTTAATTACTATTCTTGTTTATACAATTTTTTATTAAAAAAAAAAAAAAAAAACTTCACGTCAATGTATTGGCTCTTTTTACATAACCAATTTTTAAGCCATTTGGCACTTTTCATTTTCTTAAAAATATCATATTAAATATATATATATTTATAAAACATTAAATCGAATATTAATTTTTTATTTTTGCAAAACTTTTAAATTTTCAAAAGTTTGAGTTATTATTATTATTATTTTTTTAAATATCATATTAATTAATATCATTATTATTATTATTATTATTATTATTATTATTATTATTATCTTAAATTTTAAAATTTTTATCTAAATCGAATGCATCACTGATTTTTTATTTTCCTCAAATTACAAATTTATATACATTTCTCATTTTATTTTATATAATTCCACCAAAAAAAATAATCGAAAGAAAAGTCACGAGAGCAGTGGAGGGCAGGCGTCAGGCTTAAATAGACTATCCGTTATTTTTTAATTCGTTCATTCCCTCAACAGTACAATATGTATATATAATAATTTATTATTATTTCTTTGACGAAATTATAATTGTGTTCCATACTGTCTCACACCATACACGCTCTTCTATGCTTGGTTAGATATTCTCTCTCCACACGAGCTCTTTTTGCTGCTTCTGCTGCTCGTGGTGGTTTCCATCGATCGCCATAGCTGCTTCTTCGGCTCGACGACAATCGCTTGTTGACAAACGTGAGCTCTTGTTTCTCGCTTCAGGTAGTAGTCTTATGGATGAATTTTCTATTCGAGCGATTGTGTTGCTTTAATTTGTATGCTGAGGGTTAATTTATTGCTCAATGTTTTTGTTGCTTGCTGTTGGCTCGAGTGCAGCAGGTTCGGCTTTACTCAACCGCCATTGTCGAAGATTGCTTGCGTTTGGAATTTTCTGGTTGGATCGTTTCCAGATCTCGCGGTTTATTTTATTCAGCGTTGGTTAGTGGTTTCTCTCGGAGGTTTTCGCTTCTTCTACTGAAGTGGTGTTTAATAGATTTCGTATTTTGTACTCATTTCCTTGGACGTGATTGCGAAATGCTTTTGATGTCTTTTGCAGGTATTGTTCTCTGTTAACTACATACTTTCCACTTCGATACTTTTTGTGGTCTTCTGTATCTTTCCCCCAATTTATTAATTTCTATCGCCATGAACCGCCGCGATTATTATTCAATTTGGCTCTGCTTTGGGGCTGTTACGATACTTTCGATGCATTTTGCGTCATTTGCAAGCGCTGAGTGGCCAACGTGCTCTGGTATGGTCCCTGTGAACTATCGTAACGACAAGATATCCATAACTGATTATGGAGGTGTTGGTGATGGAGTAACTCTCAACACAAAAGCATTCAGAGCAGCAATATACAGAATCGAGCATTTGAAGAGGAGGGGTGGTACTCTGCTGTATATACCTCCTGGAGAGTATTTAACTGGCCCCTTCAATTTGACCAGTAGAATGACTCTTTACTTGGCTAGAGGAGCTGTTATCAAAGCCACAATGGTATTGGAACTTTTTCCCTTTGTCTTCTCTACAAATCCGTTTTTCTTGATCATAGTTTTTCATTCCTGTTTGATATTTATCTGCTCATTGATTGGTCATGAAATTTCGAAATTAGGTCCTACATGTGATGTTGAAAGTTGCGGTTGGATTATGTTGAAAACTTGAAATTGGCATGAAAACAGATATAGTATTAAATTATGTACTGGGAGGGCTTAGAGTAGAGAGTGTAGAGTGTTAGCCTGTAAGGAATATGGGCTGTGTTTTGGGAACACATTAAAGTATGTTGTGGGCCGAGAAGATAGTTGGGAGGCACCATGGCATGTGCAAGTCATTTTAGCAGTCAACAATTAATATGTCCTTCCCTGCCAGCAATACACCACTTAAAAATGAGCACACCATGAAATAGTTATGGAGGTCCCCCAAATAGTATGAGATCATGTCCTTTTTGAATCGTTTTAGTACACCCTGGATAGAATATTGTATTTGTACCTTAGTTTAATTGTTTTTCTTCACTTAATGCTTCAGGACAGTCGACACTGGCCAGTAGTACCTCCATTGCCTTCATATGGAAGAGGGAGGGAACGACCTGGCGGGAGGTATATGAGCTTCATACATGGTGATGGGCTGCATGATGTGATCATTACAGGTCAGTTACATGACATAAATCTGAGAATTTCACCAAAGAAAAGCTCTGTAAAATTGTTTTTCATTATTTACCATCTCTCTAGGTGAAAATGGAACCATTGATGGCCAAGGCGGCATATGGTGGAACATGTGGAGGCTGGGAACTCTTTTGTTTACCAGACCAAACCTAATTGAACTGATGAATTCCAGAGATATATTGATTTCCAATGTAGTATTCAAGAACTCGCCCTTTTGGAACATACACCCTGTCTACTGCAGGTAATTGCTATTACGAGCTTCGTCGAATGTTTTTCTGATATTAAGAATATAGAATCACCTTTGATTTAATTCTAATATTTCCCTCTTTCCCAGTAATGTTGTGATTCGATATGTCACCATACTAGCTCCTTCAAACTCGCCAAACACCGATGGAATTGATCCAGGTATTACACACTTCGATGTTTCTTATTACACAATCATTCGATTTGAATCTTTGCTCTTGTCCATTTCTTGACACAGATTCAAGCTCCCATGTTTGCATAGAGGACTCCCACATAACAACAGGTGATGATCTAGTAGCAGTCAAGAGTGGCTGGGATGAATACGGAATTGCATACGGTCGTCCCAGCCACGATATTACCATACGACGGATCACCGGGTCATCCCCGTTCGCCGGAATCGCAATCGGAAGTGAAACCTCAGGCGGCATCCAGAACATTGTCGCCGAGCACATAAACCTATTCAACGTCGGCATCGGGATCCATCTCAAGACCAACATCGGTAGAGGAGGAGTCATCCGTAACATAACATTCTCAAATATTTACATGCAAAACGCCCGCAAAGGCGTCAAAATATCCGGTGATGTCGGAGACCACCCGGATGAGTATTACAACACGAATGCTCTACCAATCGTTAAGGATGTTACCGTCAAGAATGTCTGGGGCGACAATGTACAGCAACCCGGGCTGATCCACGGTCTGAGGAATGCGCCGTTCACCGGAATTTGCCTCTCGAACATTCACCTCCGAGGTGGACAACGGGTCAGGAACTCGGGTTGGCAGTGCTCCGACGTCAGCGGCGGCGCCGTTCAAGTTAGCCCCTGGCCTTGTTCTCAACTAACAAGCAGCCAACAATGGGGTGCGTGCTCTTCTTCATTCTAAATATTTTGTGAAATTTTTTCCAGTGAGATTTATTCATATGTTGTATCTTTGTGTGTGTAGCTGAAATTATTTGCTTTGAATATATGATTATGAAGTATAATATATGTTATATTCACATCACCATAGCATTCATGAACAGAGCAAATGCTGCATGATCAAATACATTGTTGATTAGAGATCATACTCCAGAAAAGCATAATATATATTTGATCATATTCTAATCTTCTAGAAGTAATGATCCATGAATTTGTGCAGACGCTCCATGAATCCTAACTTCTTACCTTCCTCGTCGGTCCACTTCCTGAAATTCATATTCAGTTTCTTCTGTTTATTGACTCTGTCGTGGTCGTAGTGTCTAATCCTGATCCTTGTTATTTTACCTTGATCCTCATCACCGCCGTCCCTGCTCCGATCGCGGCGGTGCAACCTCAGCAACTGACCGGAAATCCGCCGCGGTCCGCCGCGAAATTTGGTGTATTCGATCATACCGTTTCCGATTGCATTCGATTTCACAGGGAAGCGGCGGTTGATCGGCCGGAAATTGAATTTGATAAACCGCTCGGCGGTTACGACTGCGGCAGCGTTAGCGTCGGTTTCTGGAAGGTCGGCGGAATCCTTGTCGGCGATGACGTGTTCCGGCGAGGTCCGGGCGAATGCGAGCGTGAGGAAGAACAAAAGTGCGATGATCGTGAAGCAGTACTTCGCCATCGGTAAATTTTAGGGTTTAGTTTTAGGTCGAGATTGGGAAAGTTTTTATCTGTTAGGATTATTTAGGGCGGTGATAAAAGTGGCATGACAACTGGCAATCGTGGACCGTCCACGTGTCTAAACGGATTTGTATGTTCACGGCTCAGATTCTCTGCGACTGTTGAGCCAATAATAGAAGGCACGCTCGGACCGGTTCCGAGGCTGTGCTCTAGGCTGTTGTCGGTACCTTCATATAATTTTCTTTTAAATTCTAATTCCATTTACGAATGTACATTAATTACTACTACTTCAAAAAAATACTCCTAGGATAAGTGCACAAATCTCGAGGCATATGGTACAGTATGTGTGTACTCACAGTCATACCTCATTTCATAACTTGCAGTGGGACGAATTTTCTCTATTTATTTATTTTATTTATCAATAAATTCGAACTCATAGGACTGGTCACTCACACGTGTGGAACAAGTTGTGGAGGGACTATGGGTTCTTGCGCCGTGATCAATGATTGAGAAAGGATAACTATAACAAGAAGATGTAATATTAATCGAATTTAAGAAGACCAATACCAAACATTTGTTTAAACTGATGAGTGAAAGAATGTATAAATAATAAAAAAAATTTATCTTAACTCCATCTTCTTAAGAAGTCATTTATTTACAGCTCTTCTCAATAACTTTGTTAAGTAAATTGAGCAATAAAATTGTGTATTAGCACGTGAGGTGAGGAAGACTATCTATCATACAATGATGATCAGGACGGACAGCTAGGACTGAGCAATAAATGGCTGACAAGTGTCAGCAGCATCCACGTGCAATCTGTTATGTACGGTTGTTACCCCCTTTCACCAACTGACTAGCTGACACGTGTCGAGCTCGTATAATTTCTCAACCAAAATTACCAAATTAGGGTTTTGTTTAGGGTGCGTTTGATTTTGATTTAAATTTAATATTTTAAAATTTACTTAATATTTTAATATATATTTTACAAACGTAAGATACTATATTATTATTAAAAATTGTACCGTATAAATAATGTAAATATTGATTTGAAATCATAAGCAAGCAAAGGAGTTGTATTTGAAAATTTTGAAATATTGAAAAAATTAATAAAAATATAGTATATTTATCGTAATTTTTGTAAAAAAATAGTGTTTAATTTAATACATATATATTTTAAAATATTATTAATAACTTGGAATTTAAAAAAATGATGTAAATAAAGAAAGCATCCGTTTTCCAGTTTTAAATGATCCCAATTATAATTTGGACGTAGTAGGTACGTAGGTAAGGCATCATTTGTCAAATGTGAATGGACACTTTAGCCCCCGCCCCAAAAATCAAACATGTACCACTAGTAGTGCACGACATACATACAAATTAAAACATTAGTATATCGTAACAACCCGTAATAAACTACAATTAGTGTTGACTTTATTATGATTTTAAATTAATTACTTTACTAAACCCTAGGGTAAGAATCATCATCATCATGCTACTTTGTCAAAAATTAATCTCTATGGATCCAATCAGATCATTGCATTCTCGTTATTAAGTTAGATATATATATATATATATATAAAAAAAAACAATAATATATTACCCAGAATTGTCAAAAGAAAACTTAAATTAATTCTTTTATGTCGAATTAAAAAATAAAATAATGGATTTTTTTTTATTTTTTTATTTTTACGAATAATAGAGGTCATGTGAATGTGCATAAATAGTCAGATATCCTGCAGGCAGTTTTCCGCCATTCACCTTTCCCTTAGGTTTTCAACTTCTTACAAAACATTATACAGACATACACATATATATATATATATAGAGAGAGAGAGAGGGTGAAAACTATAAGGTTTGATGATGGAAGTAACAAAATCAGAGCTACATTTTGTTTTCATGAACTACGATCCTGAATACGAGCGCCTCCGATCTAACAAGTACTACTTTGTTTCTCTGTCTTTTTTTGTTTTTTTATTATTATTTATTTTTAAGATTACTGTGTCTGTGTGTGTTTTGCAGAACGAAGAGAGGGGCACAGGAGCTGGATATGTATCTGAGTAGGAAGCACGATGAAGTATTGGCGAAGAATCTGCAGCCAGGAACTTACAATAAGACACTTTCTCTCGTAATCGTCGATGGATTTGCTGTCGAAATCTCCGAGGATCAGGTATGTCAGGATTTGTGATGGTAATAAGGCTGAATTGAAACTGTATATATATAATTCTAGGATTTGAGAAATGTTGATGAATTGAAGTATAATTATTAGGCGAAGGTGCTTAGATCTCTGGAGGAAGTGAGGATTGTCGAGAAGAATCAGGAACTTGCTTGACCATTGCATCCTCGTATTAATTACATACATATTTGGAGATCTATATATATATATATATATATATATAAGCATTCTTCATCGACTGCCTGTAATCAGGACATTCAGCGTACGCGGTGTATGAATGTAAGTCATTAGTGTAATTGGGGAATCGAAATTAAGAGGAAGACGAAGAAGGAGAATGGGGAAATGGAGGAGTGTTGGAAAAGTAATTAATTAATCATTATATTAATTATGTAGTAATAATCTGTTTGTTTGTTTGTTGTTCTTTTGCTCTCTTCTAACTCATCTCTTTCTCTTCATTTAGATGTTGGTGTTTATGTGATGTAAGTATACTTAGGAATATATCCAACCACTACAGAAATGATTTTTTGGTCTGAAAATGAAGACAAATAATGGCTGTCTGTCACTCTCTGTGCAAGAAATGAAATGAAGATTCCTCTGTCTGTATGTCTGTAACCATAGAGAAAAAGAAAAAGAAAATATTGATGTGATATGGTTGAGTAATTCCACTTTATCTTGTTAAGGTTAAGTTGTGTAGTGTAGAGAGTTGCCATTTTCCCTCAAACTTCCATCAAACAAACAAAACATCATATTAAAGCCTGCAACTGCAACTGCAACTGCTACTGAAGCACTCACATGCATTGCTATTGCTAATATTGCTGTTGCACACATATATTTATTTACCTATTATATCTCTATCCCGCTCTAAAAGGTCTCATTTTTTTAAAATTTTTTTTTTTTTTTTTTTTATGTATTTTGATATTTGAATATTAATTATTATACGATAAAAATACTTCTATTAGTATTTTATAATACTATTATAATGATATTTGTGCAAAAAATTATATAAATATAAAGTCGGAAGGAGGGTGTATTATTTTAGGTATAATTCATAAGTCATTATTGGTTATTTATTTATTTATTTGGCTTTTGTTTTCTGCTCAGTTTCATCATTATAATTCATTCTCCACATTGTATGGCTCTCTTGCTCCCCCCCCACCCTCTCTCTCTCTCTCTCTCTCTATATATATATATATATATATATTGAATTCCAGCAATGCAATGGATCTGGTCGTGGTCATGTTAAATTTAAAGGTGGGGTTGAGTCGTTTCGTCTGGTAGTAAAGTAGTAGGGGTGTTGACTTTAATTAACCATTGACAAAACTGCCACACGTGTGTAGTAGTAGTAACTAGTAAGTAGTAGGGTGGGTGGGTAGGTTCGCACTTTGAAATTACAGGGAAATTCTTGCACGTACATATTTAATTAATAATAATTACTCGTGTGCCTGCCTGCCTGTCATGGATCCGACAAACCTTAATTTATATCATCCTCGCCCCCATTCTTCACCCCACTATCCATAATCTATCTATATAGATGCTGTTACAATAGTAAATAATTAAATATTTTAGCATTGTGTTAATAACACACTCAATAATACATAATGTATAAATAGATTGGCAGTAAAAATATATATGTTAATATAACTTATAGTATACAAATTGACAACGTGAATGACAATAATACATACAATGCGTATCTAAACAGTAGACATAAATAGAGTTAATCAGCACTTGCATTGCATTGCATGCACTCATGAATCATCCACCAATAATATTATTTTCAAATTTCTTTAAGTATGGGCCGCAGAGTTTTCGGAAAATTATGTTTACATTTTAAACCGGGCCAATACTTGAGCCCAATTTAAATTATTCCGGCCCAGTAAGAAAATACCGATGGGCCTTATAATACGTACATATTTACTAATACTCTATTATCAGCTGAAGTGGGATTTTGTCATCTGCCACCATTGCATACTTTATATTATCCTCTCTTTTTTCCCATGCAAGAATATATTCTAAATTTTCCATCCAGGATTTTTTTTTTCTTTTTTCTCAGTATTTTTGGTGTAGACTTACGTGCATATGAAACAAGTGTTGAACAACTGGCATTCATAATTGCTGGGGGAATATATGTCGTTTGAAAATTGCTATAAAATTCACTGAAGAAGGAAAATGCAAGAAAAGATAAAATTGTAGTTCTTCCCTTTGTTACTAATCAGCTATTTAAGTGAAAGATTATATAAACATATATTTTCCCAATAAGCATGTAAAACATACAAATAACACACCTTTTTTTAAGAATTATTATATAAATATATAAAATTAATGATGACACATATTAGGTAAAAGTATACCACTGTTATCCTGTCGACACTATGTTGAAAGTATATTATGTTGAATTAACATAAGGTGACCACAGAATCCCCCTACCCCCAACCTCTGTATAAAATACCTTGACCATGTCCAGTTCTGCAAAGAAACATCCCAACAATCTTTGTTCTGAAAAGCTTTCAACAGCCATGGCCTCTGCCCAGTGCCACAAGCCCTCAGGGCAAACCAACAACCATGTCCAACACACAGCCTACTATGAACAATCCACCACAACTGAGGTCACATACCAGCAAAAGAACAAGCCCCGCCCGGCGAACAACGATCACCACTCCTTGACAGACAAGGTGAAGGAGATGGCGAATTCAGCCAAGAAAATGTTCCATCATGACGAGCACCATGGGTCTCATGGTCCTCGTAATGAACACAACAACACTCCAACCGAGGGGAAGAAGAAGAAGAAGAAGAAGGTGAACAACACGGAAGGGAATTGCTTGCCAAAGATGCACATAAAGGTGCACAAGAAGAAGCACAGTGGTAATAACAGTAGCAGTGACAGTGGTGGAAGCAGCAGCGAGAGTGAGAAAGAGTCGCGCAAGAAGGTAAAACTAAGGTGATTTTTCATAATTCTAATGATAATATGAACATATTATTAACTTGGCCTTTGTGATCTATAATTGCAGCAGCACTGAGCGACGACAAACCTTAAAAGTATGGAAATGAAACTATTATCCTGGTATACATAACAATAGCCTTTCCGTAAAATGGGACAAAGCATGAAAATAAGAATAATCTCAATATGTATGTGTGTGCAGAAAACACTAAACCTTAAAGATTATAAACAGGTAATGTAATGCTACAGATTGCCTGAAGAAACTATTGTGTATCTGGTTGAAACATCACATGATTTATAAGAAATAAACATGAGTTATGAACAAAGCATTTCTAGTTTTGGTTGAACGTATTGGATCATTAGGAATGAACTTGTAATTTTTATATCATTTGTGTGCACCAGGCAGGCATGAATGTAGTGTTCCAACATCCCAAACTTATAAACCCGACAGGTCATTAAAATCATCAAGTGAAAACTAAACATATTCCCCAAAACTTTGCATCACTCATAAGCAAGAAGTGAAAACCAATGAAGTAAGAAATCCAGAATCACCAGAGACAGTAATCAACTCACCTGTGGCACCGACAAAGGCAAGCAAGAAGTGAAAACTGGAAACGGTGAGCTTTCCGGATTTGATGATGAAATATGAGAAACAGTCACTCTGGAGTTGTTCCAGCCGTCTTCTTCCTTAAATAACCACCGTAAGATTGGGCAATACATAAATAAGAGATTCCTGAGTAAGTGTAGTCACTTTCTCGCCCGGAAAATGGAGTTGATGTGTTCCAAAGTGGATGATTAGAAGCCATACACAGATTCATGCACACTTTAATTATTGACGAGATGATGATTGCCCTTTTATGTCAACAGTAAGAATTATGTAAAATTGAGTTCAATTACAAAATCAACATAACAAAAGAGGACAAAAGGGCACAATGGCATACCTGTGTGTGTGTGTGTGTGTGCAAAAATTGAAAACTATAGATTAATGCACAAAGGTATAACATAACAAAACATGACAATAGTGTTGAATTCCTGTTCGAAGAACTATTAATATGCAAGTAGTTCAAACATATATAAAATTATATATGCAAATACTTTACATACATTTAAGAAGGGCCTCTAAAAATGCTAACAAAACAGTGAGGAATTATGTACAAAACCTGATTAAGAGAAAAGCCATTGTCAACACGTGGAGGGTGAAAAGAAACCTGCAAAAATTGGAGAAGAATGTACACAACGAGAGAACCTAAATGGAGACCTCCTGCTTTGTCTAATAAGGGGAATCAAAATCTATAACTGAAGTTACGTACAAACTAAGAGACAACCAAGGCACCGAAAAGTGTACCATTTGCTACCTAAACAGATGACTTCTCCTTGTCTTCGACACCTGGGGTTGAGTCTGAAGTGCTTTCATCTCTGTCTTCACCTTTTCTAAGAGCTTCCCTAAGACCTAAGACGATGAATATGTTGGTGAGAGTGAGCATAGACTCAGCTCCACCATGCAGCCAATCGACGTTCGACAAGGATGTTCCGTAGTGAACCTTTGCTGTTTGGTGTGTGCACATTGATAAATTACACAAGAATTAAGATTCAAGCCATTTAACAAATTAGCAAGAGCTATTCTGCAGGAAAGACTCACCATATATTCCAGCAGGTACTGCAACAAAGCAAAAGATTATGAATGATTGTTAGTATTTGAAGTTCCATGGATTGAAATTCGAAAGGGACATGTTAACCATATATATCAATGATTACTTATCCCCTTGTTGTAAATTCAATTAATTTGCCAACAATTTAGCCAAAACAAGCACAAAACCCATCAATGTAGTAGTAATTCGACATCCTAAAATTTAGAATTAACTCAGCCAATTCGAATCTTCAAGTGAAAAATAAAATGTATTAACTATAAGCATCTACTGTTATAACGACCAAAAAGCCCTAATTCAAAGTTCGTTAAGAGCAAAAGAAACTTACTTGTGGCGCCAACGAAGGCAAGCAAGAAGTAGAATCCAAAAAGGGTGAGTTTTGGGGCAGATTTTGATTTGGTGATGAAATACAAGAAACCCAGATAAGGAAACAGGGAGAAAGCAAAGAGCTGCGAAGCTATGCTCTCTGAATCGACTGTAGGCGCCCATGGATCCACTGGAAACAAAGATCCGTTGCAAACAATTCCATTTCCCTTCCTATATGTCATTCTTCTTCCATTTTCAGTTGGAGCCGAGTGTCTGAATTTGATTCGCTTCTTAGGAGTGAGAAGGGTCTCTCTGCTATTGCTCCATGGCCTCTTCATTAAACAATCATCTCTGCACAAGATTGAACAGCTCATTAATGAAGGATTCTTGAGAAAGGGTTGAATTTGCACGAAACCAGTCATTCTTTCCCTCCCCTAAAACGATTCACTTGTTCGAAGGTGTATGATTCACATCATATCCATTCCGGGTGGCAGTCAGAGACCGAGAGTCCAGACATTGCTTGTCGATACCTACATCGTGGGCTCGAAGATGGCCCTACAGTCTAGAGATAACACAGAAAATGTTAGCCCATTTAATTGAAATACCACGAGACTATGTAAAGAAAATCAGAAGTATTTCTGCAACAAAAAAGGCTATTTGGTTTTGATTGATCACTTTTCTCTCTTGATTAGGTTAAGAAATTAAAGCCCCATAACTGTATGTTCTTAAATTTCTTGATTTGAAATTTTTTAATTTTATCTGGACAAACCTAACCCCCTCACTAATGCCGTACCTGCATACTTTGAGCAGATTTCCAGCAAATGCACAGATCAATGACCGCGGTAAATGCAGTAATTAATTTTTATTCACATATCTTATGTGAGTCTTTCTGCTCATAGCGCACACTGCAAAGAACTTCGATATAAACGATCTTCCACCTAATCAGTTAACATCCATCTGCAACAAATTGCTTCAAGAAACGATGGCAACAAATGTAGCAGGTTTCAGTTGGCCGTTAATCTTGTTAAACAGAGAGAATAAATCCTGTTACCCTGGTTTCAATTGCCCAAAAATCCCTTGCAAATTGTGGACAATTTCCAAAGTGGGAAGAGCTTGTTCATCTTCCACATCAGGTTTAGCTCCAAAAAATCTTGAAGTTAAAGAATTAAAGCTTCTCTGGGATGACGGCTATGGAACTCAGACAGTGAAAGATTATCTAGAAGCAGCAAGAGATATGACTAACCATGATGATGCTGGACCTCCCCGGTGGTTCTGCCCAATAGAATCTGGCCCTCCCCTGAAGAACTCACCTGTCCTCTTCTATTTACCTGGTACTGTTGCATCGAATTTTGGCGCCAAGTGTAATGTTTTTCATATTGTTTTTCACTTGTGCAGGACTGGATGGTGTTGGCATGGGCATGATCTTGCATCACAAGCCACTTGGCAAGGTTTTCGAACTCCGATGTATGCACATTCCTGTTCGGGACAGAACTCCATACCAACAGCTGGTGCGATTTGTTGAAACTGCTGTGAGGATCGAGTACGCCTCTCATCCAAATAGGCCGATATATTTGGTTGGAGACTCTTTTGGAGGATGCCTAGCCCTTTCTGTTGCAGCTGCCAATCCTACAATAGATTTAGTACTGATATTAGTCAATCCAGGTACATACATGATCTTGATCTGTTCTTTTTACTTCCATGAGCAACTAATACTTCTTTTCTGGAATGTTCTGCAGCAACATCATTTAACATGTCGCAGCTGCAGCCATTGATCCCCCTTTTGGAGGCCGTACCTGAAGAATTATACAAATTTCTTCCTTACCTGTTCACCACAACTTTCGGAAATCCAATCAAGATGTCCAACATGGTAAACATCACGAATCCATCAAGTTCTCCAGCAAAAAAACTCGAGAAGCTTATCCTCCAGGCTTCTGTTTTGCTCGATAAAATCGTAAGTGTTCCTGATATATTATTGCCCAAGCAAACCTTGATCTGGAAGATAGAACTGCTCAAGACTGCTGCTGCACATTCGAATTCCCGTCTCCACACTTTTCGTGGCGAAGTACTTATTCTTGCTAGCGGTAAAGATTCTGTACTTCCTAGCAAATCCGAGGCCGGAAGACTCACAGATACACTAAAGAATTGCAGGGTCAGGTTCTTCAAGGACAATGGCCACCTACTTCTGATGGAAGAAGGGATTAATCTATTGAGTTTACTGAAAGGCCTTGGCATGTTCCGTCGTTCTAAAAAACACCATGACATCTCCGATTTTCTTCCTCCAAGCAAGGCAGAATTCCAAACTCTATTCGATCGAGATTTTCGATTCTATCGCATTGCCACTAGTCCAGTCATGCTATCAACTCTACCAGATGGAAAGATGGTTAAAGGCCTCGCCGGAATTCCTCAGCAAGGCCCTGTTTTGCTTGTCGGCAATCACATGCTTCTTGGAGTTGACCTCATTTCCATTGCCGAAGGCTTTCTAAGAGAAAGAAATATATTGATTCGTGGCCTGGCACATCCAGCAGTATTCACCAAGGATATGGATAAACATTTGCAAGAAGTATCGTTATTTGATTCTTTCAGAGTTTTTGGTGCAGTACCTGCGACGCCAACAAACTTCTTCAAACTATTGTCAAAGAAATCCCACGTGCTTCTTTATCCAGGCGGGGTTCGGGAAGCCCTGCATGGTAAAGGAGAACTACACAAACTATTCTGGCTAGATGAACCTGAATTTGTAAGGATGGCAATAAAATACAGAGCAACAATTGTACCTTTTGGAGCTGTTGGTGAAGATGATCTATTTGAGATGTTCCTTGACTATGAAGATCTGGCAGGAATACCTGTTTTGAAGAATAAAATTGAGGGCATTCGCATTGATAGGAATGTTGCTACGTTAAAGAGAGGAAATCAAAGAGAAGAAGAAACCAACAAGCCAGATTATTTCATACCTGGGCTCTACCCCAAAGTGCCTGGTCGGTTATACTTTCTATTTGGAAAGCCAATAGAGACAAAAGGTAAGGAAGAGCTATTGAAAGACAATATCAAGGTGAAAGAACTTTACCTTGAGATAAAATCTGGTGTTGAACAGAATATAGCATATTTATTAGAGAAGCGGGAGGAGGATCCATACCGTCAGCTCTCTGAGAGGTTGTTCTACCGTGCGATTTCATCGCCTGCTCATCAAATCCCATCTTTTGATCCATGAAGTCACTTCTATTAGCAAACACACACACACATATATCTATATATATATATATATGCCCAAGACACATTCTCAAGACAATACACACAGCACAGAAATTAAGACACTTCATACGATATTCGATATCTTGCTCACGTTCTGATGAATGAAAATTCAGGATCTGACTCATAATATAGCCCCAATTGCTCAATCAACATCAGCAAGATAACAAGTTTAGTAAAGCATTTTGAAAAGAATGCCACTTCCTTACAAAGATAATGTCATAGGAAGAAACAAAAATAAGAACCAAATCTATCATTAATGTCACTCAAGTAATTTTCTTGCAAATAAAAGCGCAATGCGAATATTACCTAAAATCCAACTTAAGAAGAAACAAAGAAAAGAATCGCACACCGCTAGGTCATCCCTTATAGTACCCTAAAAATACAACTTTGATTTCATTCAAATATTACTCTACCAAATGCTTTATAGTCTGAAGAACCTGCAGAGATCTCCATTGTCTCTAGAGATCTATATCGATATGTTCAGCTATAGCTGTGTTCATCATATACATATATGTTTGGTCACGGGGATAATGAAATATGAAAAGCAGTTGACAAATCGGATTTCCGCAAGACTAGGTCTAGAATCTAGTGATTGCTCAATTGAGCCAATTCATTAGATACACAAACCATGGATGTGCACACAACTGTACACAATCAACCTAATATCCTCATAAACAGATAATCCAAATTCCAAAAACAAATATATTTCCCACCTCATTCAGATCTATTTATTGTATGTCCAATCATCAAGTTGGAACATCTCTAAGCATATTAAAAAGTACAGCGCTGGTAAATGTCCATGATAATTTTCCCATAAATTACATATACACATTAACTTATAAAAACACAAATTTCTGTTACTTTTAGGGTGATCGAGGAATATGATGTCAAGATGTATATATTAAAAGTTAAAGGCATACAAAGTCCATGCTCATATGAGTTACAATTCAAGGGAGGATGTACGTAGTCCATGCTCATATAAACTGAAACGAGATCAAACAACAAAATTTACAGGTCAAGGGGATTGCATCCTTTTGCAGAGTAAAACATTTAAGAATAATTGCAAATCACTATATTTTAAATAAATATTCGTGACCATCCACCGAAGATAAGCAACAAACAAATTCTTGATGCAATTTTGTCATTGGATTATTCCAAAATTAAAGCTGTATTTACCAAAAATAGGAATGAATTAATAACTTTTGAACAGTGTTTGTAAATAATCCCATCCAAATTATCGAAAATCCAAGATTGAAAAAGAAACATTCAAGATTGGACTTCCTTCTCGTCCCCGGTAGCCATGGGAGCTTCCTTCGCCGCAATCCCGTTTTTCAACGCCTTCATGGCCGCCTCAAGATTTTCAAGGTCTTCAAACTCTAAGTTCTCTATCATCTTACCCCAGGCTGGTCGTTCATCCGCCATGGCCTTAGAAATTATATTACAAATCTTTTCTGGCAGTTTCTCCTCCTTCTCGACCCGAGACGTGCCAAACTGTTCCGCACTTCCCGTAGCCATGCCAGAAGCATGATCAGCCTGTAGATAACACTCGACCACTTGATCTACCAGAGTATTACTGTAGGCGAACAGGTTTCCAGCGTTGGAGAAAACAATAACCGCGACCTCGCCGCCGCATAAGTCGCAGAGATTTTCCGCTTTCCTGCAAAGGCCATTCCTCCGCTTCGTGAAAGCAGTGTTCCGCTTCGCTTTATCCTCTATTGGCTTGATTTCCAACCTTTTCTTCCCCATGTATGAACGAATTTCAGGATCGATCACTAGGATTTCATTATTCCGACCGAATTCACTATGGTTTCGTTATTCATACTTCACTAGGGTTTCTTTATTCCCAATCTCAGCAGAATTACAAATTGATTGCTTGCGGCTCAAGGCCATTGCATCTTTCAGTTTTCTTTGGAAAGAGCCCAACGGGCCCACTTCTTTTTCTTTTTTAATTAAACTTTTCTTTTTTATTAATTTAAATAATAATTACATTGTACCAATTTTCTCCATTGGCTTCCATTTCTCAGCAGCAGTGACAAGTGCTTTAATGGCGGACCCATCTTCCCCGAGAGCTCCACGCGCCGCCTCCCGGAGATCCTTCGTCCGGCGCCGCACCTCCGCTCCTTCTTCCCCTTCCATCAACTCTCTCACCACCCTCGCAATCTCCTCGCCATCCACTGCGCCGTCATCGTCCTCGTCCTCCCTAACCCTAAATCGCAGCGCCACTTTCAGCTCTCGGCACAACAGGTCGGCGTTCATTTCCTGCTCGCCGAAGAGCGGCCACGCGATCAAAGGAACTCCATGAACGATGCTCTCCAACGTTGAATTCCATCCGCAGTGCGTCAGAAATCCGCCAACCGCCGGGTGCCTCAGGATCTCAATTTGAGGAGCCCACCGTCGCAGCACGAAGCCGTTTCCCGCCGTCCTCGCAATAAAACCCGCCGGAAAGTACTCGACAGGTTCCGGCGCATCACGTTCGCCGCCGCCGGTAAAATATTGGGCATGGCGGAGCCTATCGTTCGGTTTTCCGGCGACGAGAATAAATCTCCGGCCACTCATTTCCAATCCCCTCGCCAATTCTTTCAACTGTACGGTCGACAAGGTTCCCCCGCTGCCAAACGCCACGTACACAACCGACCCGTCGTCCTGCTTGTCTAGCCACTCCAAACACTCCCTGTCGTCGTCTCCACCATTTCCCGAGCCCGCACGGACCAACGGGCCGACAGGGTAAACCGGTGGAACAGGACCCGAACCGCCGGGTTCCGCAAAAAACCGGAAAGCATCCGGCTCCATATCGGGGAAGGAATTGACCAAAATGCCCTCGGCTAGTCTGAACTTCCTACACATCGCCACGATCACTTGAAAATTCTGAGCTTCTCCGTCCAGGCCCGTATCCAGAGCCCGGCCCGACAGGTCCAGCGGCTCCGGCTCCGGCTCCAGCTCAGGTGGAAAGTATAAGAAAGCACAAGATAACGCCTTGGCTCCACTAGAGTAGAACAGGTACGCCGGAATGCCTAACTCCTTCACCGCCGGTAATGTAAATGCGCCGAAGAGGTCAGCCACGTAAGCCGAGAGCCGAGCCGACTGGTGCAGCTCGCGCAGCAATTGCAGGAGACCTGGAATAAATCGGAGGACAGTGATCACTACCCTGGTTTCGATCAGTGCGTTTTCAGGGAAGTCGTGGGGGGCGCAGACAGGCGGGAGAAAGACTGGAATTATGCCTGGATCCGTCGGGAAGAGGTTTTTTAACGATTGGGATCCGGCGTCGGCGACGGCGACGGTGATAGTGAAGCCGTGGAGGCGTCGGAGCTTGCGAGCTAACTCAATAATGGGAATTAGATGGCCTTTCCCGGCGGTGGAGAACATTGCAATGTGAGGCTGTGGATGAGTTAACATGGCGGATTATTGTTTCGGGAGTATCGATTCGATATGGTCCGTCTGTCTGTGTGTCTGTCTGTCTGTACTGAAACGATTGACGAGGATGATGATGAAATAGGAGAGTTGAGAGTGGAGGGAGCTGTCGTGTGGTAGCAATTACTGGGCACAGAAAGTGAGGGTTGCTATTAATGGCGTGCAGTGGCAAATAGTCAGATCAGTCAGTGCCCAGTGGAGGTGTCGCCCACTGCTGTTCAAATTATTGTAAACAACAAAACATTATTTGATTCGACCACTTATCCCAAAAGTGAGAAATTATTTGCATTGCTTCAATCTCGTCCTTGGAAAATATATCGTCACACCTTTTTATATTGTATATTTGTGCCTTGTCTCGGGTATTAAGGGTGTGTTTGTTTGGGGGTTTGAATTTTGAGTTGGGATTTGAATAGTAAAATTTTTGAATTTGAATAGTTGTATGATGTGATATAAATAGGTGATGATGTGATGTTTTGAATGTAAAATTGATTTTTAGTATAATATAAAAAATAAAAAATAGGTGTTTGATTTGATGTTTTTGGGAAGAAAATTTTGGATGAACAGTGGAATTTAATCCAAATCCATCAAACGAACACACCCTTAAATGAATATTGGATTCTAGTACTGATAAGAACAGCTCATGCTACGTATCTCCTCAGCAAATATATTCTCCCACGTGTCGTTGTTCGTTGTCATTTCTGTCAGATCTTTATACCATATCATTTTTTTTTTTTCGGAAAGGAGATAGTATTTTACTAGCGTGTACGATCCAATGGGATTGTTACTAGCGTGTTTTTTTTCATCAAACTTTCTATGTTTAATTTATTTTTTCTAAAAAATATAAATATATTATATTTTTTTACAAACCAAAGTTTTTTTCGAATCGATAAAAAGAAAAAGCACACCAGTACAAGCAGAAACCCTTAAAAAGGAAAAAGAACGTTCAATTGATCAAAAATAGTTGTATTATTTAAATCACTCCAATTTTTTGCGCCAAATTAGCAACAGCTTTACTGGTCTCTCCCATGGCAGCGCCGGCGGCTTCCTTGAGTTCTCTCGCCCTCCGCCCCTTCCATCACTTTCCTCACCAGCTTCGCTATCTGATCGCCGTCCACAACGCCGTTCTCGTTCTCCATCACCCTCACCGCCACGCGCAGCCCTTATTGAGCGTTACTAAACGACAAGATTGTCGGCCGAGTGGGGTATACTTGAGAAGGTGGGTTAATAAGGGGCCTAGAAGACTCGAGAGGCAAGGGCTTTTACTATTATTATTAATATTATTATTATTTAGACAATAATTTGTAAGCAAAATTATGAAGTACATGAATGCCCAATGCTATATTCTATAAAGTTTGTATACTACCTCGGTCCCCAAAAAAAAAAAAAAAAAAAAAAGTAATATTCATTTTTTACATTTATGTAAAAGTAATATTTAATAATATTTTGTATGATATAAAAGTAATGATATTTATGTAATATATTGGAGTATTAATTATGTTAGGTATATATTGTATCTTTGTTTTAGAACGAATAAAAATAAAAAATTGTATTTTTTTTATAAGACGGAGGGAGTATTATACTTGAAATATTTATTTCAGAACATCGTTTCTGTATATTTCCCTTTAGTTAGTAATCACCTTAGATTTACTGCAAAGAAAGACCATCTCTAACATTCAAGTGAAATATAATTATTAGATTATTGATATGACGGGCTATTACAAATGTTTTATTTGCAAAATTCATAGGGTGTGTTTACCTGCCCGTTAAAATTTTGAAATGAAATAATTGTTTGATATAATATAAATATATATTGATGTGATATTTTGAATATAAAATTAGATTTTAGTTTAATAAAATAAATAAAAATTGAATATTTGATTTGATGTTTTCAGAGGAAAAAGAAAATTAGAATAGTAAAATCAGAGATAAAATCTTACAAGTAAACACACCCGTAATGATTTAGGCCCTACTTATATAAATATATCGCTCTGATTTTCATACTGATTACAAACTCTCATCATGATCCAAATCACATTCCGTGAATCGAAAGGGTAAGTCTACTCATCTATTCACTAATCTTGTATGCCGGAGCAATTTTACAAGACGGCTAAGCATAGTTCACTTCCATTGATCAATCAAGAAACTTGCCGTCACTTCTTTTTCTACTATATTATGATTTTTTGTAATATTTATAAGAAAGCGTATTAATTTAATTTTTTTTTTTTTTTTCGCGGTTAACACATCAATATCTCAACTGCGCTATGTCTTCAAGAATGTAACACTTAATTTATATCCAAATCTTATTGGAGGTAGTATTATAAAAGTAATACGGGTTCCATTGTTTTGTGAAATGGTTTGAAGGTGTATTTTTTTTATATAAGATATAGAATAATGAAATATGTGTAATATATTAATTTTTATTTTAAAGAAAACGTGTATTTTTATTTATTTCAAAAAGAACACAGTCTAAATTATTTGTATATTTGGTTCAATTCAATTTGTTCAATTCACGAACTCGAACTTTGGTAGTAACCATTAAATAGTATTCATTAGAAATTTAAAATTAAGATTTTTAAAATGATAATAATATACTTATATATTTATACAAAATTTATTAATAAAATTAATAACAATAGTTTGTTTTTAATCTATTGGGTAGAAATAGAAAAGCGATTAATAGAAACATATCCTTCCGCTTGAGGCGTGTATAACTCACTTATGCAAAATTAATATATTTGAATGCTAAGTGGATCTATGTATATATTAATAATTATGTAATTGGATTATTTTTTTACCAATGGCGTGCAGTAGCAATGTTCAGTGTCCGGTGAGCGAGCAAAATATCAAAAATTCGATTTTGAATTTTCGACTGAGTTCGAACTGAAAATTTTATAAAAGATTAATTTTTAGATCTATATAATAATAGAAAGCATAAATATATCCGAAATAATATTTTAATATATTTTAATATTATATAGATTAAATAAACTCAAAATTATTAATTATATTTTAGTATACTTTTTTTTATTTAAATTTTATAAAATAATTATAAAAATACAAAATAAAATTAAAATTATAAAAATAAATAAATTCTGGATTAATTCGAATTTTCCAATTTGATTCAAACTATAAATAAAATATTGGATTCTTTGTAGCAGTGAATAGGCTAGAACAGCACGTGCTACATATCTCCATTGGGCGAAACAATTAGATAGAAGCATCATATTACGTCACAGTTACATTCTCTCCATTCAATTCATCACTAAAGTAAAAATACCATATTACGTCACAGTTACTTTCTCTGTCACTCCAATTCTTTTCGCCAAATCAGCAACAGCTTTATTGCACGACCCGTCTTCTCCCATGGCCGCGCCGGCAGCTTCCTTGAGTTCTCTCGCCCTCCGCCGCAGCTCCGCGCCCTCCGCCCCTTCCATTACTTTACTCACCAGCTTCGCTATCTGATCGCCGTCCACAACGCCGTTCTCGTCCTCCCTCACCCTCACAGCCACGCGCAGCCCTTCGCTCAGCAGCGCCGCGTTCATCTTCTGATCCCCAAACAGCGGCCACGCGATCAGCGGCACGCCGCCGTAGACCAGGCTCTCCAGCGTCGAATTCCACCCACAGTGCGTCAGAAACCCTCCCACCGCCGCGTGCCGAAGCACCTCCACCTGAGGAACCCAGTTCGCCACCACGAACCCCTTCCCGGACTTCACCCTCTCCATGAAAGACGCCGGAAAATATTCGCCGGGATCCATTTTCCCCTCGCCGGAGAAATACGCTCCGGTCCGAACAAGATCGTCGGGCCTTCTCGCCACCAGAAGAAATCTCTGCCCGCTCCCTTCCAGGCCGGCGGCCAATTCCTTCATCTGCAAACTGGAGAGCGTCCCCCCGCTCCCAAACGACACAAATAACACCATTAAAAATATATTAATATATTATTATTTTTATATATTTTTAAAATATTAAAAGTTGATTATTTTTTATATTATGAAATAATTGTAAAAAATATTTTTGTTGAATTATAAATATATATCAAATAATTTTAATTAAAAAGTGAAAATAACAATAAATATGACCTACAATATGATTATATTGAAAACATGGTCGTGAACATGACCTAGAACATAGTTGTATTGAGAACATGGGCAAGAATATGACCTAGAACATGGCTGTGTTGAGAACATGGAGAAGAACATGGTTGTGTTCAGAACACGGGCAGCAACACGGCCGTGTTCAGAAGTGCAGGGATTACAATACGGCCGTGTTCCCTGCCTGGGACGCCCAGTCACCTTCTGAGTCATCCACCACGGCCGTGTTCAAGCCAACACGGCCATGTTCAGTCCCAATCGACCATCTTGGGACTAAAATTGATAAATTTTCATTTGAGTGAGACCAAAATTGATAATTTTTTTTTTAATATGACTAAAATTGATAATTATGATATTAAATGAGACCAAAATGATTTTTATTCATATTAGTATTATATTAGTTTGTAGTAAGACGAAAATGCCCCTATTAGTATGGTATGTCATAAAAGTGATGACATTTGTGTAATAAATTGTAAGTTGTAAGGGTATTTTATTATGTTAGGTAGATAGTAAAATTACTAAATTACTAAATTAAGAAATAATATCCTTCTATTGGGATAAATAAAAATAAAAAATAGTATCATTCTTATTAGACGGATGGAGTAATATATATTAAATTTAGTTTAACACTATCAATATAACGAAGTACATAATAAAATATTATTATTACTCACTATTATTAACTAATTGAATATAATTATTTTAAATAATATTATAAATTAAAATTAAAATAACTAAATAATATAATCCCTCCGTCTCGTTGGAAGGGTGACGTTTGCTTTTTGCACGTAGATTTTTTAATATTAGTATTATATTATATTGTAGTAAAAAAAGACGAGAATACCCTTATTAGTATGGTGTAATATAAAAGTAATGACATTTGTGTAATATATTGTAAGTTAAAAAGGTATTTATTATATTATGTAAGTAGTACAATTACTAAATTAGGAAATGATAATCTTGTTTTGGGACGGACGAAAATAAAAAATGATAACCTTCTAATAGGACGGAGGGAGTAAATAAGATTAAAAATTATAAATTATAAAATTTTAAATGAAATTAAAATATATAATTATATTTGTTAAAAAAAAAAAAAAAAACCAAATAAAATTAAAAGGCAAGAATATTACTTATCCAATCTCTTTAAAAAAAAAAAAACATCTGATCAATCAATTCCACTAAACAAACAAACACATTGTACATTCCTCAACCACATAATCTACCTACCAGTTCTCACTGATGACTAGGGAAGGACTTCTATGAAATGGTTTCATGGAGTACTCCCTCTTCCCAATCTTATTGACACATTTCTTTTTTTTGTTTGTTACAAAAAATTGATTTTTACTCTAAATCTTAAATACTAATCTTCATCCCAAATATCCTATAATATTTCTTTTTTGTTATGTCCCAAACATCATGCAATATTTTTAAAATAGAAAATAATTAATTATATTTAATCTCTACCTCACATTTATCCCCTCACATCATCCAAATAAAAAAATAAATATATATTTATCTCTCTATCACATCACCTAATTTATGAATTATCCTACTTAATACTACTCACCTAAAAATCTGTGTCAAAGGTAAATATTGCACCTTATTTGGAATGGATGTAGTATTTTTCTATACATTCACAACAGTCTGTCAATTGGACCCACATCCGGATCCGGAATCTCATATGCATAATGGATACCGGATTATATATGGATTCAAATTTTGTAGTTCCTCGGTCCCACGTAATTTTACCTTATTTTCTATTTTCGTTCGTCCCACATAATTTGTCCATTCCTTTTTTGACAATATAATTATACACTCTAATCTTATTTTAAATTTTAAATTTTATAATTTTTTTTAATCTTAATTAAACTATTTAGTTATCTTAATCTTAATCCACAATTATTTTTATTATACAATAATTATTTTTACTAATATACTTCTTAATTACTTACTAGTCATACTTTACCTAAATTCTCGTATCTACAGTAATAGATCCATAATACATGGAACGAAAAGAGTATTTTTAATTCCGATTCGAAGTTCCAGATGTTTATATATATATATATATTTATTATTAATTAGTATATTGTATAACAATATATTATTTAACTTATCTTTGCCATCATGACGTTATTAATTTTTGCAAATATTGATAAATTTTATGTAATTGATTCAAACCAATATTCAAACATTATTTGTTGGACACTCCCTCTATCTCATGTAATATACTGTAGATACGTGAATTTAGGTAAAGTATAATTAGTAAGTAATTAAGAAGTGTATCAGTAAAAATAATTATTATTTAATAAAAATATTTATAGATTAAGATTAAGATAAGTAAATAGTTTAATTAAGATTAAGAAAATTATAAAATTTAAAATTTAAAATACGATTAAAGTGCATAATTATATTTCCAAAAATGGAATGGACAAATTAGGTGGGACGGACGAAAATAAAAAATAGGGACAAATTATGTGGGACGGAGGGAGTATTAGATTTAGAATCGGATCCGAATCGAACCAAATCTGATTGGACCGGATTCGGTAAGCATTTTTTAGTTTTGGATTCGAAAACCGTAATTAGAGGTCGCATCCGGATCTGGAACACCACAATTCAAACCAGATCCGACCCATTGAAATGCCTATGATCACACTTCTTACATTTGTTTTACTTTAATTCAAAATTTATATTATTATCATTATAAAAATTTTAATTATATTTTTATAAAAAAATATTAAAATATTGTTTTTTTAATTATTATCTCAAAAATTTGAGCACACTTTTACAAAACAGGATAGAATATTATTTTATTTAATTAATAAGTTTTGTATAAAATTCTTAAGTTGAGTATAGCATTATCATTTTTAATAATATAAAATTAAGTTCAAATAAATTGAATTGCGAATTTACAATCTTCCTTCACTGGATAAGTTTATATTTATCTCTCACCTCGTTACTTTTAATATTAAAAATATTATGTAATATATTTGTAATATAAAATATTTTAAAAAAAATATTTTTGTCCTTTTTTATTTATACTATATTTTAATACCCCTTCGCTCATTTTCTATTTTTGTCCGTCCTATAAAACAAGGTTATCATTTTCTAATTTAGTAATTGTACTATCTCCCTAACATAATAAATACACTTCCAACTTACACTATATTAAACAAATGTCATTATTTTTTTATTACATAATACTAATAAGGGTATTTTCGTTTTTTTCACTACAATCAATTAGAATACTAATATTAACAAATCTACGTGCAAAAAGTAATCGACAACCTTTCATCGACAACCTTTCATCGATACGATATTTTTATATTTTTATGATTAGTTTTTACAAATGGCTACCGTGATTACTAGGGTCATTCAAAATAGGGAAACTTTTCATGGGTTTATTTTTATTTTTTTTACAAATATTCATAATTATTTTTTACACACACATTAAATGTCTTAATTTTTTTTTTTTTCATTTCATATTTTAATAAATGTTTAAAAATATATGTATACTTTCATATTTTCTTTTTACAATATGTAATAAAAATAGAACAATTAGGTTTTTTATCAAGACAAATAATTAAATAAAAAAATCATTTTTAAATGTCGCACTCAAATTAATAATAATACTAATAAGAATTTTGTTGTTTAGTAACGCTAGATTCGGCGGATAACATAACGTGTTTTTGTATGTACCTGTCTTTTTCTTTGATCTCAGAAAATTTAAGATATTTATTATTTGGATATGCATTTTCCACAAAAAAAGACATATCATATATTTCTGATTGTTTAAATTTTATGATATATTATTTTAATATTAAATTTAAATTAAAAATTTTCAAATTTCATTCAAAGAAATACTGTGTATTTTTAATGCTGATTGTTTAAATTTTATGATATATTATTTTAATATTAAATTTAAATTACAAATTTTCAAACTTCATTCAAAGAAATACTGTGTGTTTTTAATGCTGATTGTTTAAATTTTATGATATATTATTTTTGTCCCAATTAAGTTGTCATCTTTAACTTAAATACAGAGTTTTATATATTGTCTAATTACTAAGTACTTAAAAAGTATTAATAAAAATAATTACAATTTAATTAAAATAATTATATATTAATATTAAAATAACTAATTTGATAGGATAAAATATAAATAAATTTAAAATAATTATAAGTTTTATTTGAGTTATGATTTACTTACTCAATATTATTTGTTTGTTTTTATTTTTGTTACTATATATATTATTTAGTATGTTGTTTGAACATTATTCATTATTCACCACTGAAAGCAAACAACCATATATAAATGACGACAAATTTCTTTTAAATTTATTTTGATCTTTAATTTAAAGATGATTATGAATAATTATTTTTTATTTCTATTATGTTTGAATTTAAATTGTAATATATATTAATGAATTTTTGATTCGCTTACTTAATATTCTTTTATTTTGTTTAGTTACCGTATTTTTTATTTATAATTTATTTTTTATATAAATTACTTTTAGCTATATTTATACAAAATTTTATTATCAAAATAAAATTTATTATTTAAAATATAAAAATTAAATTAATATTACAATTTCTATAACACTGGTAATAGGCTAGTTTATAATATTTATACAGTAAACTAAAACTTTCTATAACATGAAATAGTATTTATCTTTTTATTAGAAGAATGAAAATAAAATACTGCTAATACTAATAAAAAAACTGGAACCAAAGTTTGAAATTGATTATTTAATTTTAAAATAAAATATATTATTTCAAACAATAATTTTAAAAATATAAAAAAATATTTATCGTAATTTTTTGAATAAACAAATTTATCAGTTCTAATATTTACTGTCAAAACACATGGGATAAATAAAAAATAGTTTCCTCCATCACTCGTCCACTTTTACACGTCTTCTCCAAGGCGACAGGAAATAAAAAAAGCGTACACTATGAATATAAATTAAATGTTTATATAATAAAATTAAATAAAATAAGTATTTATTTATTTATAATTAATAAAATTAATTTTATAAATTTTGAGTATATATATATATAATACTCTATTAAAGAAAGAAATTTTAAGTAAACTAAATATGATAGTAATATTAAAAAATAAAAAAATAGAATATAATGTTAATTTGACTGCAACCAAACTTTACCCTTAATTTGAGTATATATTTGCGTTAAACAGGTGAATATATGCTTTGGGAACGAATCAAGAAAATATAATAAATAATGGAATCAAATCACAAGTTAGGTTTGAATTTAATTTTAAATTTTAAAATAATAAATTTTGAATCAAATAAAGTAAATTTGGCCCTCAAACGTTCATACTATGCGTGTGTTTGTTTGAGATTTTATATTTTGAATCG
This sequence comes from Andrographis paniculata, assembly GCF_009805555.1. Classification (NCBI taxonomy): domain Eukaryota; kingdom Viridiplantae; phylum Streptophyta; class Magnoliopsida; order Lamiales; family Acanthaceae; genus Andrographis; species Andrographis paniculata. The sequence continues at coordinate 4,863,947 of NW_026137589.1, forward strand.
AGATTTAAATAATAAAATTTTTGAGCTGATTGTAATATAAATAAATTGATATTTTAAATTTAAAAATATTTTTAATATAATAAAATAATAAAAAATAAATATTTGATTTTAAGTTTTTTTTAAAGAAGAAATTCATAAATACTGTAGTTTTGGAAGAGGATTCTACAACCGAACACACATAGGTATATTCTGCGTTTTCGAAAATAATATATATATATATATTTCTTTACAAATTATTTTAGTTTTTTAATATTAAATTTAAATTAAATTTTTTTGGAAGGCATCAAAAGAACCGTATCCTTAGCTTTGTTCACATAGAATTTTGTTCCAATTTCAATATATAAAACATTAAACAAATAAATCTATCTAATTGTATAAATAAATACGGATTATTTTTTATTATAATATTTTAAATAAAAAATTTGATTATTACTCATGAAACACGCCTAAATATATAAGAGAGCTTCCTCCTTCATCAATCATCCACCCACACCTTCTCCGAATGAATTACTCCGCCACCGCCATGGAAGCAGTAGCACAGCCACAGCCCCATGTTGCGATGTTCGCGGCCACAGGGAAGGGCCACCTCTTCCCGCTCATCGAGCTAGCCCGCAAGCTCCTCCGATGCCAAAGCTTCGCCGTCACCGTCATCATCCCCGACGACGGCTCCTCCCTGGAACCCCAGAAGGACCTCCTCCGTACAGTTCCAGGCACCAATCTCGCCCTGCTACCTCCCGTCAGCCTCGACGACATTCCTCCCACTGCACCCATCGAAATCCCCATCATCCTCAGCGTCACCCGCTCCATTCCCGCCCTCCGCCGCGTCCTCGCCGACCTCCAGTCGTCGGTGCACCTCACGGCGTTTATCGCCGACGTCTTCGGAGTCCATGCCTTTCCGATGGTAAAGGAATTGGGAATTCAGATCTACCTGTTCCAGCCCAGCCCTGCAATGATGATGTCCCTGGTTCTGCACTTGCCCCAGCTCGACCAGTCGTGCACGTGTCAGTTCAGGGACCTTCCCGAGCCGGTGAAGCTGCCGGGGTGCGTGCCCGTTAACGGGTCGGACTTATTTGACCCGATTCAGGATAGGCAGAGCGAGGTCTACAAATCGGTGCTTGAGATGTTCGGCCATTTCAAGGAAGCCGATGGGGTTTTGATCAACAGCTTTCCGGCCATGGAAGAGGATACTTTCAAGGCATTGGAGGAAGCTTGTGAATCCGGCGGTTTTCCGCCGGTTTACCCGATCGGACCGGTGATCCGGTCAGGTTCGGAGAATTGTAATAGCAAGGAGGAATGCCTGAAATGGCTGGATGAACAGCCCGACAGGTCGGTGTTATTTGTGTCGTTTGGGAGCGGGGGGACGCTGTCGAGTTTGCAGATGAAGGAACTGGCCGCCGGACTGGAGGGGAGCGGGCAGAGATTTCTTCTGGTGGCGAGAAGGCCCAACGATCTTGTTCGGACCGGAGCGTATTTCTCCGGCAAGGGGGAAATGGATCCCGGCGTATATTTTCCGGCGTCTTTCATGGAGAAGGTGAAGGCCGGGAAGGGGTTCGTGGTGACGAATTGGGTTCCTCAGGTGGAGGTGCTCCGGCACGCGGCGGTGGGAGGGTTTCTGACGCACTGTGGGTGGAACTCGGCGCTGGAGAGCGTGGTGCACGGCGGCGTGCCGCTGATTGCGTGGCCGCTGTTTGCGGAGCAGAAGATGAACGCGGTGCTGCTGAGCGAAGGGCTGCGCGTGGCGGTGAGGGTGAGGGAGGGCGAGGACGGCGTTGTGGACGGCGATCAGATAGCGAAGCTGGTGAGAAAAGTGGTGGAAGGGGCGGAGGGCGCGGAGCTGCGGCGGAGGGCGAGAGAACTCAAGGAAGCTGCCGGCGCGGCCATGGGAGAAGACGGGTCGTGCAATAAAGCTGTTGCTGATTTGGCTCGAAAAGTTAGTGGGAAAAAGTAATTGTCACGTAATGCTGCTATACTTACTATTTTTAAATTAATGGAGTAATAAATTGGCCAGTGTTCCTTCCTTCAAAATTTGGACATACTTTTTAATTATGTTGAGGCAGACACGAAAAGAAAACAGCCATTGCAAAACATGACAACAAAAAAGAAGCCATTATCGATCAGCAGTTAGTTAGTCCAGTCCAGTCCAGTCCAGTTCAATCATCAAAAAACAACTAATTTGCTAAGTTCGTTCAACAAGACATGTCTAAGTTGAACACCTCCCCTTCTAGTCTGTCTGTCTGTCTGTTCTATTCACTCCTACTACTCCTGCTCTGCTTCTGCTAATTTGTTAGTGTAGCTTTCCAACTCTTTCTTGTATGCTTCCATTGCCTTAGCAGCCTTATCATTCCAAACTCGCTTCTCCTCTTCACTCAGTTCCTTCCACTTGACCGAAATCAGAGCATTCAGGGTCGAGTTGCTGATCCCGGGACGCTCCTCTGCTAAATTCTTCCTTGCATCTTTGCTGCAGAAACAACAAATATGTTATATTACTTGCATACACAACAGCATTATGTTCGAATAATCGAATCAAATTGAATTGAATTTAATCACACCTGAAGAGGAGGAATGAAGAAGCAGGCTTCTTTGGTTTATTTGGATCAACAATCTTGTCTCCCCCCTTCTTCTCTTTCTTCTTCTTCTCTTTGGTTTTCTGCAAACCACCATTAATACACATTTTAGTTCTCGGAGAATCGGAGAAATGCAAAATTATGGGCAAAAAAGGCGCAAACTTTGATGAGCGTTTCGGTTTTCTCCTTCTTCTTTAGCAGTTGCAGGGCTTCTTGCTTCTGAAGCTTTTGAAGCTCTTCTTCTTCTCTTTTAAGGTTGGAGGCTTCTTCCTCTTTCTTCTTCTTGTACACTTCCATCTCTTCCATGTACTGCTCCTTGTTCTTCATTGCCATCTGCAAAATTAATCAACCCAAATCATATAAATCCAAACTTCTGTAGTTCAATAATCATACAGACAAATGATAATGGCATTCCAACTAATGTATGAACCTGTTCATAAGGTGCTCTTTGTTCCTCAGTCATGCTTTTCCACTCCTCCCCAGTGGCCTTCGCAACCTGTTTTTCGACAATTCAAATATATGTCTAATGCAGCAGCTCCAAACAAACAACCCACTTCAAAAATGTAGAGATTGGGAATCAAGCAAGCCACAATTTTACCTCCAAGATGTTCTTGTTCTTCGCAAGCAGTGTAGTTCGACGCTCGTTCGAGTAGATGAAGTAGGCTGACATAGGTTGTTTCGGCTTCAATGGATCCTTTGTTTTCCTGTCAATGTAAAAGAACCACATAAAATTATTACCGAACAAACTTTAATGAGACTTGGTAAAAGTAAATAAATCGATGGCTGCCTACTTTGTTTTCTTGTTTTCTTTCTCAGATTCTTGTTTGAACTGAAGATATTGTTCGAGCAACTCCATAGCTGTCTTCTGTTTCTGCTCTTCCTCCAACAGCTTCATTGCTTCTTGCTCGCGCTTCTCGTTTCCGACTACCTTCAAATAGGCTTCCTTCTCAGCTTGATACCTCTCCTCATATGGCTTCTTCTCTTCGGCACTAACTGACTTCCATTTTGCCCCCAACAGGTTCGACATCTCCTTGAAATCTGCTTCTGGATTAGCTTTCTTCACCTGATTAATTTCATTATATTAGATCAGATCAGATTTCCAATCTCAGAAACACTTCGACAATTAGGATTCAAAAAATTATAATTCTAACCTCATTCCACAGATCTTTGAACCACAGAATATATGGTGGGGATGGCCTCTTTGTCGCATTCTTCTTCTTATCTTTCTTATCCTGTTCGTGATCTTTGACTGATAATCCAAAGGGTAGAGTCTGAAAAACAAAATTAAATCGGATATAACCAATTCTTGTCAAGATCTGGACAAGAAAAGAGAATAAAATCAAATTAATTAAGGCTAACCATGGTGGGCTTGAATTCCTTTATCTTTTGCAACTTCTTGAGTTCAATCTTGAGTTTCTCTTGTTCCTTGTCCTTTGTTTCGAGTTCTTCCTCCTTCTTCTTCAAAATCTCATCCGTCTGCTCCTTCTCAAGTTTCAATTTCTGGAGCTGCTCTTGCATTTTTTGCAGCTCCTCCTCCAGGGACGACTGCGCCTCCGATTGTTGCTGCTGTTGCTTTTTCCCCTTCGCAGCAGCCCCCTTTTTGGTTTTCTTCTGAACCAGGCTTTCCTGGTTCTCTTTCCCGGCAGAGATTTCCGGCGCCGTCGGAGGAGCAACGACGACAGGGGAAGGCACGGAGACGGTTCCAGCGGCAATGTTGGCCTCACTTGAGGAAGTAGTCTTCGATTTTAGGGGCTTCCTTGTTCTCCCCTTCTTGGTCGGCGCAGGATCGACAACGTTGGGAGTTTCCGCCACGGCTGCCATTGTTAGGGTTTCACGAGAGACTGAAGAGACGGAGAGAGAGTGATGAATGGTTGTGTGAGGAGCGGAGGAGAAAAGAAAAGCCTTTTAATGAAGGGCAAATCTAACGGTCGGGTATTTTCAAATTTGAAATTTTATAACCGTTGTGTAAATATAATATCTATATTTTGCGTTCTTTTTAAAATGTCAATAGATGATAGAGTTACCATACATAAATTATAACCGTTGTGTAAACATAATCCCTTTTGCGTTCTTTTTAAAATGTCAGTAGATAGAGTTACCATATAATAATCAACAAGCAAATTTTAAAAATAGTGTATATAATTATTGATTAAAAAATAGGGAATATAGATTATTTAATCGAAACGATATTACAATTAAAAATGACATATCATAAATTTTATAAATTAAAAAAAAAACACAAAAGAATATGGTCAATGATTTTTTTTTTATGTTCATTTTTCAAAATTTAACAATTGATCAATAATGTCAAAAATTCTAAAAATATATATATTTTTAAATAATTTATTATTATTTTTTTTTTAAAAAAAAAAGTATGTTAAAACATGTTCAATGGTAAAGAATTTGTTGAGGACTCCCGTTTGCGGGATATGTAACTAATGTCTTAGTTTCCCTAATAAGTTTGAGCTTTTAGGTTCGAGTCCCGCCCGTCCCCATTTGTGGCATATGCATGTGCAAGTTTCGCAGACCCACTTGCACCTGAGGGGGCGTTGTTCGAGCTTTTAGGTGAGACGGTTATTAGCCTTAATGCATCGTGATCAAGTGTACTAACTTTGTAACACTCAGAGAATTAAAAATAGTACAAAAATTAAGGATAAAACGCTTTTAGCTCCTGAATCAGCTTATTCATCAGCATGAGACAAGGCATGTGCTGCCAGGTAAGGACGCACGTGACAAGCAGAGTTTGGGCGCCACCCCCATACCCGTCACCGATTTTCTTCTTTAAGTAAATCATAAAAAATATTTGGATACTCTATCAGGTTGCTTATTATTAAAACAAAATAAATTTGTCAATTTCATACGGCCCATATTGTTTTAAGTATTCTTGTGACTAACAAAATTGTGCGAAATTACAATTAATTGAACGGACCATTAAATACTTCTTACAATTAAAACTTATTAGCTCAAATGTTTATTTTTTTTAATTTTTACTCAAAACATATATACTAATTTTTAAATAGATGCAATCTAAATATATATCATATTACCGTCCCGTTTAGAGAAAGACTTTTAAAGTTTTACATTTTAAATAAAATTTAAAATAGTAACAAAATTGTATTTGATGTAATATTTTATATGCGAAATAAATACACTCCCTAGGTCCTGTCTTAATATATACATTAACTTTAATTTTATCACAAGTTTTAAAAAATAATAATAATAATAATATTTTTTTATGTACACTGGATCATGCTTTAATATTTCCTTGAAAATTATAAAATGGTTAGTGGTGCAAACGAGACAATTGTTGGTTTTAAAATATTTATTCCAAAATATTAAAGGGAGGGAGCGCCGGCAGGTCCGGTAGCCGGTCGCCCGAAAAAGCCATGGGAATAAATAACGGCAAACAAACATGCGTATGCATTTGCAGAGCGCATAGCAGAGGGGAGGCGACCCCATACCCCATTCATTCATCCCTACCGCACCGCTCCGCACCGCATCACTTGCTGTTTTCGCAAGTGGCCTCTGCGGCGTTCTTCTCTCTTTGCCAAACGGCCAAACAACCTCTTACCTAATCGCTTGCTTGCTTGCGGAGAGAGAATGGCGGCAGTGGATAACAAGTTGCTTTCGCTCCGGATGTTTACCGCATTTCTTTTTGCTTTCGCGATCTTCGTGCCAGCCGTGCACGCTCAGGGAACCGACGCTTTGGCCCCCGCTCCGCCCCCGATGAGTGACGGTTAGTGCCAATTTTGGGTTGTTGTTGCGGGGCATTTTGATTTAGGGTTTAATTTCTTCCGGATTTTGAAATGCTCTTCAAGTTTTGCTCGGAATTTTGGGTTAATTATTTGATTCGAATTGAAAATTGCTGAAAATTGCTGGAATTTGGTTGCTTGGTTTGTATATTTTGAGAAATGTGAATTAATTTGGGGAAAATGTGGCATATGGATCGAGCCTGTGGGCTATTGGATGCACTTGAAATGTTCATTTGAATGGGTAATTTCTGGTTGATTATTTGATCCAGAGCAGTTTATTATGTTTATGAGTTCGACATTGTCAACATTGGAGCAGGAAAATTATGGAACAGAGTTCTTATGTTGTGCTCTGAAACAAATTAAAGAGAAGTTCTCTTATTTGCGATATTTTGTGTATAGAGAGACCAGAGATTAGTGGAAAACATTCTTCTTGCAGATATTTTGGGAGATGTCAATAAATGCAGTCACAATAATAGATTTTATGTCTCCATTGAGTGGCTATAGCCATAGAATTTACGGGAATTTTGGGACAATGTTAGGTGGATGGATGGATATGTGTTTCATCAATGAAGTTCTCTAAAAAGTTGTAGTAACTTTTACTGATTTTAAGAACAAAATGCTGTTGGGAATTAGTTGCTGGTTTAGTTTTGCAGATTTGATAGCTGTAGGAAGACATTGCCATTAAATGAAATTCTGAACATGTGTCTTTGCTGTTATTTTCTTGATAAGTTTGGTAGAACTATAAGCATTTCTCGTTAAGTAAATAAATTGTAAATTTGGCACAGGGACAGCCATTGACCAGGGAATTGCATATGTGTTGATGGTGTTGGCTTTGGTGCTGACTTATCTCATCCACACCTTTGAAACTCCATTGATGAACTAATTAAGTTCTTGCCATGGCTGTTGGATTGGGCAGTTGCTGCTGTATCATTATTTTATTTTGTGGTTTGATTTTGGACATTGTCGTACCTCGATTTTATTGAATGTTTGTGGTAAGGATCTTTAACTTTAATGTGCCTGTAGATCTTTCAGTTTGAAGAATTGCTTTATTTAAGGGTATGGACTTTGGAGTTGTCATGTGATGACATGTTTGGTCCCATTTTATCTCTCTAAATAAAATTGTGAGTTTTTTTATTTTATCCTCTTTCTAGGCTGTACTTTCGGTTTGGGTTGTAAATATAATGAATTTTAAATAATTTATTTTGTTGTTTTTTGCCCTCAAAATTTATATTCGAAAATAACAAAAATCCGCCGTACCACCAATAAAGCTCGAAGAACAAACCCTTGTACGCTCACAGGCGGCGCAAGTTAGGCAGTGGCAGGCTTTTGCTGCCAGCGCAGTATCAAGTGGACCAGTAGTGGTTCAGCCCATTAGAATTTAGAAGTGGATTGTGGGCCCTAGGGGACCACGGCCCAATTCTATGGTCCATTTGGAGCAAAACACCTGGTAAACCATCATCAGCCGATTTGTTGAATTATTTTAATAATAATAATAATAAATAACTTGTATAAAGCATCGAGAATTGTTGAATTATTTTGTTCAATAAATTTAGCTTATGTTTTAGCATATCTTTTGTACAGTTTTAATAGTTATAAGAAATTATTTTAAATTAGAGTATTATGTAATTACTATAGTGTCAAAATAATAATTAAATCATTTCCAATACTTGATGATATTTTTGGAAATTACTATTCGATCCACTCTCTTTATGAAATATACTAAATCCTACAATATTTTAGTCATCAAGAAAATGATCACCCAAATAAGTAAAAAAGTAAACCAATGCCCTTTTCACCTTTTTTACAAAGTGAGTAATATATTTAACCAATTTATGTTTCATTACTATCATGTCAGGTCCCCTATATTAAACATCTGTAACAACTATATCAAAATGTCCTGAAAATTAAATAAATCAAGCAAAATATAATAATAACAATAACAAGCACGCTTAACTTTCTTTCGTTTTTCCATAATTTTTTATTATTTAATATTAGTTTTTTTCCTTCAAATTATCATATTCAACATTCTAGTAACTATAATAAATGTCTACTTACACTTCTTATTTAATTTCATAATAAAGAAATGTTTAGATAAGATTGTAAATATAAATAATGGGAAATTACACTGCACTGCACTGCATTGCATATATTTCACCAAAAAATAATAATCACACTGACAAAGATTGCTACAAAACTAATTAATTTAAGCAGCAATATGGGTCAAAAGGAAATGATTTATTACATCTATGTTGGGTAACGTACGAGGTAAAATGATAATAACACTGTCACAAGAACTGCCAATTTTTTATTTTATTTTATTTAATTTTTCTTCTGAGAAAAAATACAGTGTATAACAGATTTGGAAATGTTTTATTGAAAGGATATTTGTTTGTCCAAATCAATGTCATCATTTCAACTCAACTGTCGGACCACTTACAATTAGAAACAAACTGTCATCAAAATTCAAACTTCTTGTTATACGAGCCTTCACAAATATATATATATATATACATATATAAATAATTTTGTCAATTTATTTTTTCAAAATTAAGAGTATTACAATGACACCCATGTTTCAGTTTTAGTTTATAAGTCGTTTATATATTTTTAAATATTCAAGAAATTTAAAACGGAAGAGATATAGATGAGCTAATTAAAGAATTCGTTTTAAGTTCAACTCAAGTTGCAATTTTGGTTACTATATTGCGAAAAAAGACAAATGCACGAGAGATCGATCGAGGACTAATTTCATTTTCCGTTATTAATTGATTGTGTATTTCCGAAGAAAAATGTTGTCGATACATTGCAACAAACGAAATTAATTAGATGAAAAAAAAAAAAGGAAAAAAAAAAACTCAACTAATGTTCATACTTCATATAAATGGATCTTTCTTGAGCTGTCTATTTATAGATTTGATTACACGTAGTATTATCTATTTTTAGTGGACTAAAAGATAGATGACGATTTAAATATAAAATACCCTTTTTAAAAGATAATAATATAAATTGTATCTACAAAAATAAAAAAATAAAATAAAAATAATTTGGCCTATTTTAAAGGAGGGAGGGATAGAAAATATGGGAAGGGGCAAGGAAATCTGTGTTTCATTAATTAAGCACGTGCTGGTTTAATTCTTACTGTATCTGTGGTGGTGTTCATTCCATTTCATTCTTTTACCTAATTAAAATGCAAGGCCGCTCACGTGACTCTCACGTGCTCTTCAACTGACAAAGGTAACATGTATCGCCACGAATCTCGACCGTCGGTCGCCCTGCCGGCCGGACACCGCCTTCGTTAATAATCACGCTACTTACCATTATTAATTATTTATTATTTAATGTCGGTAAGTAATTATTTACTAACGATAAAAATGAAACAATAATTAAAATAGATAACGACAAAAACTCAAAATAAAAAAAGAAGATAAATTAATATTAAATTTAAGGCTCAAAACTGGTGAAATCTCAGCAAATTGCTTGCTGATTTTTCTAATTACAATGTTCTTATCCCTTAAGGCTGCACTCATATGGAAATGAGAGGGTCCGACCCGAATATGTCCCCCAAGTCTTGGAAGTAATCATCGTCCACGGGCGGGGCGGGGGACCCGAATCTTAAATCCGTATTCGATCCGATAAGCATCTCATTGCTGCAGTAGTCCAAATCAATCCCGAATATGTTATCGGGTAGACCCGCTTGGCTGAACAAATCGGGTAGGGGCTCCGGGTTTTCGAAGCCGGCGAAGAGGTCATCGGCGAACATGGAGAACCGCGAGAAGTTCTCGTCGTCGGCATCTTTTGTCGGAGGTAATTTATTGGAGGGGGAGAATATGGAAGACGTCTCGACGTCGGGTTCGGGTTCGGGCTCGGGTTCAGGGTCGGGCTGGGAATCGGCGGCGGAGATGCAGCGGAGGACGGACTTGGGAGACTTATGGGACTCCTCGCCGGAGAAGTAACCGGAGCTTTCTTTGTTGCTATCGGCCGGCGGCGGTGAGAAGTTTGTGAGCGCGTCGGGGCCACGGAGCTGGATGGCGGCGTGGTCGTACACCATGGCGGCCTCCTCCGCCGTGTCGTAGGTGCCGAGCCAAAGCCGCACCCGCCGGAGGGGGTCCCGGATCTCCGCCGCCCATTTCCCCCAGGGCCGCTGACGCACGCCGCGGAACTTTCGAACATCCCCTGACTTCGCGGCTCGCCCGGCGGCGCTCTTCTTCCTTATCCGGCGGTTACAGGCACCTAACACGTCAGCATTCCGGCCACCGTTCCGACAACAATAGGGCTGAATTTTAACCTCGTTGATAAATTTTCTGACCCGCCGTCGCTTGGAATGAAACCCGTCGTTCTCGTCCCCGGAGGAATCGGTGGCGTCGGCGTCCGTGACGCAGAACCGTACGGTTCGGGCCGCCATGGGAGGGGAGGTGATGGTACTGTAGATTGTAGTTTGGGTGATTTGTTGGGTGTATTTGAGCAGCGGTGAATCGGACAACATGATTTTTTGAGAAGAGAGAGATATTTAGTGCTTTTCAGATTCGCATTGAAAGCGAAAGGGGATTTGATTAATGGCGTGAAGAGATAAAGGAAGAAGATGAGGTAAGAGAAGAGAAGAGAAGAGAAGACAGATTCTGTAAGAATAAAGAGAGGAAGGCAACGTTAAAGCGAAGGCATAGTGACACAGAAAAGAGGAAACAAACCCTCGGATTAGTGAGAAAGTTTGTAGGAAAGTGAAGCTCAAAAGAAGAGATGTTTGTGTGAATCAAAGAGAAAGAAAGCTTCTTTATTCATCTTTCCCAGAAGATAACAGAAGAAGAAGAAGAAGAAGAAGAAGAAGAAGAAGATTAAGACAACACACAGTAAACAAATTAAACGCACACTTCTGTTGTGAACATGGCACAGAAAGAAAATGAAGAGAGACCAAGGAGGAGGAGCAATAACGAATGGGTGTACTGTATGTATGACTAATTAGGGTAGGTTAGAAATTGAATTCCAGTAAAAACCCAGATGGAAGCTCCGATTCGTTTCCCTGCTGCTTAATTTCTTCTCCAACCTTTCCTCCACAGACACTGCACTGCACTCGATACCTAAAAAAAGGCTTCGGATTCAGACCAGAGCCCAGTAAAGAAGACAAGTGTGTGTATATTTTTATATAATATTCTTTTCCAAAGAGATAGCAATGCGTAGCTTTGGATACAGAGACTCAACCCAATGCGTCCTTCTCCAGTTGCTCTCTAGGCAGCCTTATATATATACATACATACGTACATATGTATTTTTTCAAAGTATATCATGATAAGAGGGTAATCAAGACTATGACCGAATCGAAAGGCGGGAGGAGGCGTTTATTACCGTAGGAGGCGAAAACGTCGTCGTTTTAAACGAGCCGCCGCATCTAACTCTTCTTAGGCTTTCGACACGTGTCCAGTCGGGGGTAAATCTGAGGATTAACTGAGGTAGTTACTATTTATTATTCGATTTTTTTTTTTTTAATTTTAAATTCAACTCCCCGTTATTCTTGAGACCTGTGTGCCTCTGAGGCGTCTGCTCGTCACGTGACTAACGGACTCCGTTACTTCGGCCGGTCAAAATGACCGAACGATACACGTCAGTCTATCTTTGACTCAAAGCCAGGGGCGTTTCCGTCATTTCGGATCACTTATAACAGAAATTACAGATCTTTAAATAAATACAGTTTCGATTTTTGGTATCGATAATTATGACACGAGTTAATGGATAGGTGCTGATAATTAATACTCCATTAAGTATGCAGCAAAGATTTTTGGTGTCCTCACCAGCCATTATTCCAATTGGGGCCAATAATTATTCCACCCCTAATTATGACTCAAAAATCCTGTCCTATTAAATTCAATTTTGTCATATTAAATTATCAATTGCAAATTTTATTTTATTTTATTTTTGCAATTATTTTACACTCATTTATAATAACTACTATACTGCTTGCTGCAATGAATCAAACCGTTGGGCAGTTGGCACGCGCATTAACACGTGCGACAAATAAAGGCTGGAACAAACCAGTCAATTATTTTTCCTACTGTATGATTAAATTAAATTCCCCCAAGTATCATCTAATTAAGCACTTCTATAAAATTTCTTACGTACTTTAGTTCTTATACTTAAAAAATAATAATTCAATTATCATATTTGAACTATTGAATTAAACACAAATTCAATTACTAGAACTATTCTAATGGTTCAAAGTGTTAATACACACATTTCAATGATGCCGATTAAATTACACTATTGTCCTCCCATCGGAATTACTATTACACAAAAACTTCTATCTAACTAATTGATAAATAATTATTCATCAAATTAGAAAAATATATATATATATATGTATATGTAAATTAAAGAGCATAGTAGATAAGTGAAAAAAATAAAATAAATTATTTCCCGCTAATTAATTAATTAAAACATGTTTCGAATTTGGGAACAAGGCAAGAAAATCCAAGTACAGGGGCATAATGGTAATTGAGGTAACTGACAGGAAAAGAACCGGGCCGGCCCAAGTGTATTGGGTCAATCCAGTGCCTATAAGTCCAAATATTTATTACCAAAGCATCAAACAAAACAAGCCGACCCGATTCCAGCTCTTAGATATCTACAAAATGAATTAATTAATTAAAATAATAATAATAACCACCTGTTCAGACTGCTTCATAAAAAAAATTCCCTTACTACAATTAGCAACAAAATTTTGTCTGGATATAAGTGAAAGCGTGGAACCACAAAATTAGTACACGATTAATTAGCTGTAATTAATTAAAATAATTATATTTCAGAATGAAAACTAATTCGTCTCGACTTGGGAAATTAAAATATAATGTAAGAGAAATGGCTCAATCATTTGCCGATTTGTAGTTTGATTAATTTGGACTATATTCCATCACTTTGTGTTTAGGCAATTCTCTTCTTCCTTGTCCGTACTTAAATAAATTTATATAATCTTGCAAAGTAGAGTTTTGTCCCGACTATGCATGATTGGTTGCCATCTATTTTTTTAATATAAATAAATTAAATAAAAAAAATCAGATCTTCCTCCTACCTCCTTAGCTGGTCGAAAGGATTTACTTTAATATCACTATTAAAAAATAATAGTAATAAAAAAAAAAAATCATAAAGGTTGATATGTGTATATATATATATATTATATATTAATTCTTTGTAAATATAATTACTACGCGTAAGGGTTAATTAATTATTAGCATGCATGCATGGGAATATTTTTACGTAAGAAAAGACTGCAGTGAAGTTTTGCGTTAATTAATTCATTTTCTCTCACTAAGCATTAAACGCTCAAAACAAACACATAATTTCAATCAATGGTCAAATATGATTTAATTAACAAACTTGTATGTAAAATCGAGATATGGTGTTACAAAAATAATACAAAAACAAAAGATAATTAATATGAAACTCAAGTTAATATATGTATGTAGTTCGATCCAATTTTTACTTTTTATTTTATGATGTGGAAACCTGCAGCCGCTATTCGAAAGTTACGTGGTGCTATAAAACCACAAATCCTATTAAGTTATTTGACTTAAGAATTTGGATGTGCTTTGAGGTTTGAATTTTTTATTTAAATAATATTTAATATGATGTTTTTGTGAGATACATATATATATATATTCTTAAATGAGAAATTCAAATTTTTAAAAAATGGAAACAAACCTAAAAAAAAATGTAACACAACTTAGGCGATTAAGAATGTGTGTTTTTTCCAGAAAATGCAGAGTCCATATATTTATATTGATATACATATATACATACATAAATTTTAATCTAGGGACGCGTTGAAATGGGAGCGGGTCATAAGATGTAATTAAATAATTTTAATATATGAAAATTACAAAAATATGTATATATATGAAAATTTGCTAGCTAGCTTTGAATTTGGAAAATGATTTATTTGTGAAATTTAAATAAAAAGGTACAAAGTTGTAAATAAACGTGTGCATATGAGGACAAGAAGCCAAAACACAATAGATTGGACAAAAAACTCGAGGGATTTTTGGTTTTTAGTGCAACTAATTAAATTGGTTATTTAAATTAATTAATTATTGTGTTTGTTTGTTTGAATTAATGATCGATCAATCACCAACATTAATCATTCCAATAATTTCCAACATTGTTTATTTTGCAACTTGTACTGATGCTCGCTATTTTATTACTGTATTTGTTTATTTATTTATTTATTATTATTATTATTAATTAATAAAACTATTAATTAATTTAGATATTTAGGCCACCTACAATGAAGTACAAGACAAATAACGTACGTACAAACATCAACCCCAAGATAGCAATTTTTACTGCTACTTTGAGCCACACAAAATATAGAAAACCACACATATCTCAAATCTCAAAATTGTACTTCCATTATTTAATTTTAAATAAATAATTGTGTCGATGATTTTGTATTAAAAAAAAAAATACAAACTATTTGAAATTTTAAGATCAAATTCGGAGGAAAAGGTAATTTACATAAATTTGACAAAAAAATATACTTTGAATATATATATGTATTAAAATAATTCTAAAGTTAAACAGATATATTTTATTATATCACACTCTTATTTTTATCGATGAGAGTGATGTCAAATATGTATGAGTTGGAACCTTATGTGAGAATTAAATTAATATAGAAAATCAGCTGTCATAAATTTCTTTAACCCTAAATTAATAATATATGTATATACTTTATTATAAGGTATCTGATGCTCTTTGTCATCACGTTCTTGTGTTGATTCCTTTATTCAAATCTCTTCACTAAATTGATTATGATGTTTCTCTATTTTGTTTTAATTAAAATTTCTGACCAAAAACATATTCCATTATGTGTGTTTTGTATATTAGTACATATATATATATACACTTAAAAAAAATAAATAAAGAAAAAGATGGCAAATTTATTTGGCACGTGCTTAATAAATCTTGAAAATAATGAAAAGTATTAAATGAAGTCCATCGTAAATAATAGTAGTAGATTATTGATTTGTTAGAACATAACTGCTTTACGTGTGAAATGACAGCAATTAAAGTTGCTGTCTGATTTGATTCTGTCCCGTGGGTGTGTTTCTTAACATTAAATTTAAACAAGAAAAGATTAGTAGCTACTCTTTTAAGGGAGGGACAAACATTTTAATTAATTAATTTTATGTTGGATTTTATTATTATTACTATTATGTTTCGACTTCACTTTACTGCCTGAAAGTCAAATTGTCGGACTCAAATAATTCTTACTTAATGCAAGTTAAATTTAGTACTACAACGCAATTGTTGTACACCAACTCCCAGCCCAATATGAATGTTACTGGGCCTTCAATAATTCTACTTAAAGCCCGTATACAGTAATGCCCCAATCGAAATATTACTGGGCTTAAAATAGTTATATTAAAAGCCAATAATAGTAATGGCCCAATTTTACAGTACTTATACTAAAAGCCAATAAATACTAATTGGCCATTGTGACCTGGGCCTACAAGTGGTAGGCCGATACTTGGTCCCGCTAATTATTTTTATTAATATACTTTTTAATTAATTATTAAATTAATAAATATTTTATTGAAAAAATGACAAAAATTAAAAGATAATTGATAATATTTTTAAAAAATTAATTCAAAATTAAAGTAAATGAAAAACTAAAATGTAATAAGAGGGTACTCATACTATTTGTTAAATAAGAGTGGAAAGAAAGACAATAATCTAAGAAAGTAATGATTAACCGAGGAATATAATAAAAATAATTATGTCATGACAAATTTCTGTCTGCACCAAATACATACAGAAAAGAAGAAACGAAACCCATACAAACGTAAAAACAACTCCAAAAACACACAAAAACATTAATGAAAAATCTCAGCCCAACCCACTTTCCGACAACCATAATCCATCCGTCCACCAAGTCAGTGAACTAAAACCACTCCCAAACCTGCCGGAAACCGGCGCTCCGCCGCCTCCCTCAAACCCCGGGCGACGCCGGCGTCGAATCCTCCGTAAAACCTCCGGCCCGGACATTCTCGACCATCTTCGCGACCTCCGCCATCTTCGGCCTCTGCTCCGGCATCCTTGCCACGCACGCCATCGCAATCTGCAGCATCTCCACCAGCTCCTCCTCGATGTTCGGATGCCTCAGCAGCTCCGTATCGAACACCTCAGCCGTCCACTCCTCGCGCACCACCGAGTGCACCCACCGCACCAAATGGACAACCTCGTCCCCGTTCATTGTATGGATTGCCGTCTTCCCGCTGAGCAGCTCCAGCAGTATCACCCCGAAGCTGTAAACATCCGACGCCTGCGTCGTTTTGCGGGTGTCCGTCACCTCGGGCCCACGGTACCCCGCCGCGCGCGCGATCGGGGGAGCCAATCCGCTCATTATCGCCGACAAACCAAAATCCGAGACGCACCCGAGCTTCTGATCGTTGAGGAATATATTCGACGATTTGACGTTCCCATGCACAAGCTTCCCGCCGTTTTCGCCGTGGATATGCGCTATCCCCCTCGCTGCACCTACAGCGATCCTCAGCCGCGTCTCCCAATCCACGGGATTCTTGTATTCTCCTCGTTTCCCTGCGAAAAAAGCGCGCGATTATCGAGCATTGAACCAACCCTCTTCGATGTCGAAGATTTTCTTACATTCTGTAACAATTATAGTGTGTAATAAGGCTAATTGTCAAGGAGATTCCTCTACCCTACAAAGATGCTTCGACAGCTTGAATCGTCCAAAAGCCATTCTTCTATGAACACAACACTTTTGTTTCTATGGATGCATCCAAAAAGGAATGAATTCAATTCAATTCATCGGGCCCATAATTCGCTCGATCGAGCCGATAACAACAAGCTTAAGGAATGCCGACATTTGCAGCATTCGTTCAAGTTGATTAAGCATAGCACGAATTTAAATCAACTCACCATGAAGCATCGAGGCGAGGCTGCCGTGATTGTAATAATCGTGGACGATGAGCTTCTCGTCTTTGGAGTAATAGTACGCCCTCAATTCGATCACATTTTCGTGCTTGATCCTCCCGATTATATCCATCTGTTGCTCGAATTCTCTCTTCCCAGCCGCGACTCCCTTTAGCCGTTTCACGACCACCATTGTCGCGTCCTCTAGTATCGCTTTATAGGCCGTGCCAAATGTGCCTTTCCCCAAGACCTCGGCGGAAGCTCTCAACAGATCCTCCAAGTCAAAAGCGAAGTTACAGCCCTCGAAGAACACGAGCTTATTGCTCGCGTCCTGGCTGCGGGAGATTGCTTTTTCCGGCGACATGTCGCCCTTTTCCAATGCGCCGGGGAATCCGTCGGGGACATTCCGGCGAAGTATGCAGACAAGGAATAGAAAACTGAAGCCGACGAGCACGAGGACGGCGCCGGCGATGATGATTCCGAGCAAGGCTTTTTCACTTATTCTTCGACCAACGTTCTTATCCCTAACATGAGGAGCTAACACAATTGGGGAATCGGTGACTGTGTAATTCAGCAGGGATTCATTGTTTCCCCAAAACGAAGATTTGGGGAACCTCCGGAGTGATTCAGGGACGATGCCGGTAAGTCTGTTGTGGGACAGATTGAGCATCTGCAAATTGGGGGAATGCAGGTCGGGAATGGCGCCGGAAAGAGAGTTTCCGGCGAGATTCAAAGCTACGAGATGATTCAGCCCGGAAATGGAAGAAGGAACGCTGCCATTAAAGGAGTTGTGCGAGAGGTTAACAATGGTGAGATTCTTCCACAGGGAGAAGTCCGGAGGCAAAGGGCCTGAGAAATTGTTGTGCTGAAGATAAAGAAAGGCTAGATTTTTAAGGTTACCGAAATCCAGGGGGAATGAACCAGTGATCCTGTTGGATCTGAGGCTCAAGATCTGCAGACCTGATAAACGGCTCAATGTGTTCTCTGGAATGGGGCCATGAAACCCTAATCCTGGCAGCCTCACGGCGACCACTCTGCTTTCGTCTTCATTACACCCAATTCCTGTCCAGTTCTTACAGACTGGGGAGCTTTCGTCCCAGTTCAGGGCTCGGACATGATTAAGCTTGCTAGCAAACTCCATTAAAGCTTGCTTGTCGCTTTCAAGAAGAGCTCCGTACAGCACATTGGAGAAGAGAGTCAAAATCCCCAAAACCATAGGCAAAGCTGGAGGAACTAGGAGCTTGCTCTCCATTTCGACAATGGGCTTGATTGAACCTTCGAATTATTTTTTTTCAAAATAAAGAACCCATTTTTTATTTTAATTTTGGAATTGAATTAAAAGGTGAGCGACAAATATATACATGTGAGAAGAGGGTAAAAGGGGAGGCGAAGTCCAAGAATGGTGTCTGGTAAAAGCAGAGTAAGAACCTGGAAATGAGCTTTAAAAAAATGGAGCTATCAGAGTTTGAAATTGGTGGGTTCGAGTCAAAAAGGGTGTTGGTTTTGCAGAAGAGAAGCAGAAGGTTTCTACTTTTTGTTCGCTACCCTTTGGATTTAGGGTTGTGTGCCCACCATTGATGTAAGAAAATTTCTTCCTCACACAGAGTTAAAAACCAGCAAGAAATTGCAGATAGGGTTTTCAAAATCATGGAAAGATCCAAGATAAAGCTTTAAAGGTATGGTGGCAATTCTTTACCCTCAACACTTTTTTATTTTTTCTTTATTTTAAATTCAAATTAGTTTCATTTGTCACAGAACAAAGGGATTATCAATTACCCGTGGTAAGATTCTTACAACCAATGTAGAAACTCAATCATAATAAAAGCAAATTGGATTCACTCGGTAGGTGTCTTTTTTTGTCCTTGATTGAAAATGATGATGGCCATAAAAACCACATATTAGCTCATAATTAGGAGGTTTGACACAAAGCCCCATTTGCAATCATGGAGCAGATACATATCACCAAAAAGAATATTAATGTGTTTGTTTGAAGGATTTTGAATGATTTCCACTGTTTATCCAATTTTTTTCCCCCAAAAATATCAAATTAAACACCTATTTTTCATTTTTTATATTATACTAAAAATCAATTTTACATTCAAAACATCACATCAAACCCTATTTATATCACATCATACAACTATTCAAATTCAAAATTTTTACTATTCAAATCCCAATCCAAAATCCAAACCCCCGAACAAACACAGCAGTGCAATAAGCCCTAATATGCTGCTGTAAAAATTCCATTTACTGAGCAGGGATTGTATTGTTATTCTTTTTAACCCCAGTAAAGAAAATCAAATTAAATAAAATAAAACTGAAATTGGCGTTTTACTTGTATATAAGTCAACGAGTTGAAATAAAATAAATGAATGCCAAATTGACCCCAAATAAAGAGCTTTTGCTGGATAGGGTTGAGATAATTGCAGAAAAATTGGGACCATAGGTTATTTAATTATTTATGCTACAAAAATCCATTGGGCACTTACATCAAAATTTATTGATGCATTAGGTATAGTGGGATTTTTGCTAGTGTTGAGAATAATTAAAAAGAATATAATAAAAATACGTATGTGTGTGTATTATTATGTATTAATATTTATGTCAATTTTGGGAGGGTCTCTATTCATTAAATTTTATTGTAAAGACAAGAATTGAGTGGTGGGGATTGGGACTTTAGGCAAACATGTCTGGATATCAATCTTAATTCTTGCAACTACCCTTTTGCTAAGTCTATTTATCTCAACACATTGTATGAATAAAATAGTTGTGTTTGATTTGGTATTTCTCTATTTTGTGTGTTTGTAAAATACAAATTAGGGTTCTTGCACTTACACTGCTCAAATTCAGCATATGGATTGTCCACGTTTCCGTACAACATGACAAGAAAGTGGCTCAACCATATAGGTTTGGTTCATCTAAGATGGAATTTTATCTTTTCATCATCATCATTCTTATTATTATTATTATTTATTTGGTCAGATAATGAAATTGTTATTTGTCACATTCCTATAGCTATTTTCTCAACTCCTCTACTTTTCAACAAGATTATTAAATACAGTGTATCACAAAAAATAATTGAAAAGAAAAGAACTTTTGGGTATGTTTTCTTGTAATTTGGATTATTTTGATATGATCTTTTTTTAAAAAAAATATATATATTCATCAATTTCAGTTATTGATTATGAATTTGAGGTTTAAAGTGCCAACGGGCCCAACTCTATCCAAGCCCGTTTCAGCCCACGGACCGGATAGTTAACATGGCCTCTATCCGACCCGGCTGGAGCCCATTATATATTTAAAATTAGAATAATATAAATTATATATATAAATTTATGATAAACTTACAACAAATCAAAGTGGCGCAGCGGAAGCGTGGTGGGCCCATAACCCACAGGTCCCAGGATCGAAACCTGGCTTTGATAATTACATTTTTTTTTTTTTTTATTTCCTTTTCTATCAAAACTTGACTATTTCTCCGAGCAATCACAACTTCACCTTCACGAAACACTTATAAAAAATATCAAAAACCATTGACAAAAAGAATTGCAGCAATCACACAAACAAACATTAGACAATAAAAATTGAAACCATCAAACTAGCAGTAAGTACTTCACAAGAAGCCATTTCCACAAAATACACAGAAATAGCCTCTGCGATTATTATTATTATTATAATTATTATTGGCTTTCTGCTGACCACGTATTTGATCATTTGTGGCGACTCTGAAATAAAGGTCGCCATCGACGGTCAATCAGCAAAATAGGTTAGTTGTATCAGCTCCGGCGCCGGCAGCAGCTTTACTGTATCGACGGCATCACCGAAATCTCGACTCGGCCGGTCCATTCCTCCCCCGGCTTCAACGTTATCGGCTTCTCGATAGCAGCAGCGTCGACGCAGAGCATTTGCTTGTACTCGTCGTCTCCGAAATCGGGCATTGCCCTTGCTTTCTTCTCCCATGGATTCCAAACTACTGCAGTTTTCCAAATTAGATTAGATCAAGATTTGCAAATTCGGACATTGTCGTTTTTATAGGACTTTTAAGGTTGCTTACCGACGTCGGGAAGCCCTTCCTTTGCGATTACGAATGTGCGCTTCTTCTCGTGGTCGAATACCGCGACTGCGTCCGTTGAGCTGAGGTAGACTCGGTCGACCTGCGAAGGAATAATGTTAATTAACAGTTTGGTTGAATTAAGGTTAGGACATGACCCGAGAGGATCGAGTGTTACCTCGGACTCAAAGGTCAGGGCATCGCCTTGCTCGGTGAATCGTTCCTTGTTGTTCAGGTTGTCGAGGTAGTCGAGTGTCTCCAATCCCTCCACTCTTACCTCGCTGCCGATCAATCAAAACTATCGATTAAGTTCAATGCCAAATATTAAGTCCTGGCGTATTGATTAAGGTTGTACCTGATGTCCGAAACGGATAAATACGTGTGATAGGCGAAGGTGAAACTAAATGGCTTGCAGTTGACGTTCCGGACTCGCGATATCATCCCGAGATGTCCATCGGCGGACAGAATTACACGAAGCCGGAGCTCGAAACTACAGAAATAATGAAGTAAATCGAATCAAAACTAAACTCCATTGAGACAACAATGGAACAGTTTTATGAGTAACATAATTAGTCTGATCCCGATATATTCATACCCATGGGGCCATATCTTGAGATCATCATCGGACGATTTCAGGACCAAGTCGACGAACGCTTTGCTGCCGGAATCCGCAGGCGGCGGCGCTTCGTCCACGGCCCACAACCTGTTCCTGGCAAATCCATGCTGCTCCAGTGATCCACGATTCCCAAACTTGATCATAATTAACAGTAGGAACACATTCAATAACCCAATTAACATTCAGACAACCATTGAATTTAAATTTAATTGGATTGGACTGGATAAGATTAGATTAGAAACCTGCGGGAAACAAATGGGAATTCCTCCTCGAACAGAAGCCGGCGGCTTCGAAATCGACTGTTACGAAGGTTATCCATTCGTGTTCATATCACTTTCTGATTTCGTAAGTGCAAATCGAAAACTGGTAAAAAATTAATTGAGGGGTTGGTGTTCGTTTACCTTTGCGCTGGTGAACAGCAATTCTTCGCCCCTGTCGGTTTTCCAGGAACGAATCTGTCCTCCATGAAGACTCACCTGATAGGATGAAGAATATTCAGATTTTTTCGAGAATTAGGAAATATACTGTAATGATAAAAAACCACAAGATCCACTGAAATTCTGACCTTTGCCGAAGCTCCCTTCAATGTCCGAAGCAACACCTGTGAAATTCCATTCTCGTCCTTGGTGATTTCAACTGCTGCAGGATGATCCATATCGAGGGTTTATTCATCAAAGGGCAAAAAAGGAACCGAAAGAATGCTCCAGCAATCGTCTTCAAATCCTTACAATCTCAGACAAAACAAAACCCTAATCCAAGTAATAATTTTTTGACGAAATTGTAACCACCCAAACCCCCAAATCAAGAACCCTAATCTGTAGTGATAAATTCCCTGTGTGGGCAAAATCGACACAGCCCCGAAATCAGTTCTTATTGTCCGAAAACAACACTTGGGGCAGAGTATATACGTCAAAAGAAGGACAACAAAGCATTTGGCTTCGTTAGGCAAAAACAAGAAACTGTGGGATTAAAAAGGGTTTCCCTTTTGCTGTTCTAAACAAGGTAAGGTAAAAAACGAAACACAAGAAGAACTTAAATAAACATGCCTGCCTGCCTGCAATTTTGAAGAAGACTAGAAGAGCCCCTTTATTACAGAAGTTAGTCCATATTTTGGTATTGACTCTGTCCCCTTTCTTGGTTCTTGAAAACTTAAATAAGCAATATGGAAAGGTCAGATCTTGAACAGATACCCTTTGTTACAATTCATAGGATGTGGAAATGGATTATCCTACTGTGTGAGATTTAAGTCAATTTTGATACTCAATTTTGAAATTTATTATTTTAATCTCACATACAGCAAATGGTCATTAACCTAACTACCTGAATTAACTGTAGGAAATTATTATTTAAAAAAAAAAAAAAAGATTATGAGAAAGGACATTATGGGAGCTCAAATATTTAAAGCTTGTGTCTTGGAAAGTCTTCTATTAAGAAATTGGGGGTAAGAAAGGTTCATTTAATTTCCAATATTATTCAACCTTTATCAATTTCTTTTTACAAAAATCATTTTCAAATTCCATAATTAGCACAAGAAAATGGGTTTTATTGTTGGTTTTATTTCACACTATACATATTTTTTTTTTTTGAAATATTTATTATTATTTTAAAAATAATAATAAAAAAAATAGATTCAAGACAAATAAGAGATAAGGTGTACTTTTTACTTTTCATCTCTAGAATTCAGTTGGGGAATTATACTTCAAGAATCAAAATGCAAACAGTTCAATCACATTAATGAACAAGTTGGGCAATTTTTATTTTTATTTATTTTTAATAAATGGGACATGTATAACTAATAATAAATCTGGTGAGGGTTGGTCCATAATTTAAAAAGCTGTAAAGCTGCAAATACATGGTCCACTTTGAATGAACATAATTTGTCTTATATCTTTCCCATTCTGATAATTTATTTCACTATTATTTCTCTTGACATTATTACATGTTAAAGTTAATATAACATGGAAACCAGATTGAGTGAATTTTGAGAAATTATTTACATTCCCATTATTGCTTCATTTTTTTTCTTAGAATCGTTCATTTCTCCCTTTGACTTATAATTGTGAAAAAAAAAAAGGCGAAGAAGAAAATTCAATAATTACTTGTGTTGAAATTTTCTTTTCAAGATTGATGATCAATAAAAGGTGACGTGGAAAGTAGCTGAATATGAAAAAGGAATATAAGAATAGAAAATATTAAACACATACTTGGGCTTCACTTCTTGGGCTTTTAAACTAAAAGCTCAATATAGTTGGGCCTAAATTTTACTCTTAATTGGGCCTCTGAACAACATTTGACTCTCTGTCGCCTAAAATTAAGGACATTAATTTGGAAGAACATAATTTAGGGGTTAGGTTTTTTGCTCGCAATTTACTCTAAATTGCAAACGTCTGACGATGATGAATTGGGGTTTAGGGTCAATTCGCAATTTGCCATAAAATCCCTGAAAATTTCCGATTTGAGGATGTTTGACTTTCCAACGGTGTTCAACTACTTGCCCTGTTACAACACACTGCGTTTCTTGGCCGTGGAATTCCAACAAGAATTCGATAATCGGCAGTTCATCATTATCTTCTCTTGACGGCTTTCGTCTTCTTCTTTACGAAGGTATAGAAACTCGATGTTTTCTTGGTCCTTACAGATGAACTGTGTCATAGGTTTAATCACTTTATTTCCTCTCTTCTTCGTTCTGCTAACTTAATTTTATCCATTCGGTGAACCCTTTTTCTGATTAAGGCATATGCTTTTCTGGAGGAACAAATAACTGATTTGTAGGAAACGGGCTTTTGTAAGAACCATGGATCTTGCGAACTCTGTCGGTCCCGGTTCCACACAATACGACGTCGTTCCGGAGGTAATTCCCAATTGTTTATTGTTTTGGTATCTGTTTTGGGATTGCCCGTGATCTATAGAATGATTATCTTGATTTTGGTATCTGTTTTAAGGGTTGATTGAATTTGTGATTGAATGTCTTATTAATGGATGTATCGAATTGTGATGCGATGATCCCTTTAAGTTAACACACTTGTTTAAGTTATCCGAATTCGATTTTTCGATTCATGTTGTAATGCAGGAGGATAGTTATTCGGACAACGTTAATGTTGGTCTGGAGACGAACTGTTGGGGATGTGGGCTTCGTGTTCTTGTTGCTTCATATGCACGTGTCTTTAAATGTGGTTGGTGTGGAGCTTTAACGAGGAAAAACGATATAAAGATCGGCAACAACGATCTCCGGTGGAGACGCTTGCGCGATCGATGTTTTGTCTTCATTGTGATTCTATTCATGTTGTTCTTTATATGTAAGCATTTCTTCGGTCCTAATCAACCGCCGTTTTTGTCAAGAGTTTCAATGTCTTGCAGCGTTTTGAATTTGTAAAGGTTCGTGCAGGTGGCGGCGTCTGGGCTGTGTATCCTGTCATGTTCTCGATAAGTTACTTATGCGGCATTTTCCACTCTGTCCTAACAGCAATGCTGTCTGTATCCACGTTGTCTTCATTTTCCCTCGCGGCATTCCGGCCAGCTGGCGCTTCCCCGGCGATAAGTTGGGGCAGCTATCCGACGGTGGAGAAAGACGGACTGCAGAACTACACGTTCTGTCAGTACTGTCTGAAGCCGAAATCGCCGAGAACGCACCACTGCCGTTCATGCGGGACTTGCGTATTGGACATGGATCATCACTGCCCATTCGTAAGTTCCGGAAGCTTCTATCACCTTCTCGTTTTTTGAACAATTTGACATGTGCGAATTCTGTGCAGATCGGGAACTGCGTTGGCGCGGCGAATCACCGCTGGTTTGTCCTATTTCTGACATCTACGGTGTGCAGTACGGTGTATGTCGCCGTAATGACGTCGTATTCGGCGAGCTACGTCTGGCCGCCGTTGGACATTCGAGCACGATGGTTCGTCGAATCAGGCTGGGTGGGTCTGGGAATTGTGAGGGAGATCGTTCTTTCGATCTTGAGATCGGCAGTGTTCCTTCCGATTCGGGGGCTCGTCCTCGTCTACTTGTTCGTCGCGAGCGTATCGGTCGGGATCGGTCTGAGCGTTCTCCTGTGGCAGCAACTCAGCTACATATATGCTGGGAAGACATATTTGGATCATCTGAGTTCTGTGGACAGTGAAGAAATGGCTGAAAGGGACTGTCGAAACCTCGTCAGGTTCTTTGGGTGTTCTTGCCATGGTCCAACGTTGTACTTGCCAAGTTATTGGAAATCAAGGAAAAGGCATAAGACATGATCAGGCCTTCGATTGGTACGATGATGGCTTGGATTGGTTTGGTTTGATTATGTTTTATACTGTGGATTGTTGAAGTTTTGATTTTGAAATTTGGGCATGTGACTGGCACGTGATGTGGGGTTTGGTTGATTTGGGCTGTGGCCCAAGATGGGATTTTTCTGAATGTGGGGGGTTTTGGGCCGAAGCCCATGAAATGTTGTCTTTGTTGTGTAAAAGCCCATGAGAAAAGAGATGGTAATATTCTTTTGCTTAGATTTAGTTCTTGAAAAGAGATGCTGTCATATATTTTTAATGATTATATTTTGATTGGTATGAAATCATGGAATTTAATTAAAAGTTTTAAATTTGATTACTAAAAATAATTAAAATCCCAACCGAAAAACTTAAAAGATATTGAGGAAAGATGAATACACACTATAACTAAACTTCTCTTTATATAGAGATTTTTTTAGTTTTGAAATTTTATAAAATTTTTAAAAGAGTAAAAGTTGAGTATTTTTTTTGTGATGCATAGTGAGAAAAAAAAAAAAGAAAAAAAAAAAGAAGAAATTAAATTGAGTGTGATTTTCTTATTGATAAATAATTCTAAAAGTTGAATGATGAAGTGACATTCACAAAAATTGTGATAATATTTCTTCTAACTTTGAATAGTATCTAACCTAAGCTCTTCTTTGTTTATTTATTTATTATTATTTTTGTAGATAGCTTTGCATCTCATCTAAGCTGCTTAAGTTGTGTTCATATTCTTCTTCGTGTATTTTATATTATTGATTCTTAAACAGTCAAAAGTTGAGTGATGTCCCTTCATATGCTTTAATTTGGAATGAAATTAAATAAATTCACTGCAAACTTTTTTAATGCCAAAATTTCCGACATGAAGAATTTTATGCTGGCATTATATAAATGAACTTTGTAGCATTATACCTACATGATGGAGGCTGGATTTGGATTTGGATTTGGATTTAGGTATATCTCTTAAATGACCACTATCATTTCTATTACTATATAAACCATCAAAGAAATTATCTTCAAAACATTTCCAGAATCTTATATATGCAGATTGATTTTAATATTGTTGCTTTTGAATGAAGATATTTGATTAATTAATAGTATGCATATTGTCATTGCAAGCAACCTAAATTAGAAAATTCGAGAAAAAAAAAATAATAAGTATTTGTTATGATGTTTTGTTGAGAATATTTTTATTTTCCTGATTTGATATTTTATTAAAAAAATATTATTAGTGAATAGTAATCAAACTTTCAAAAGCATCAATGTTTTTTCTTTGAACTAATTGAAAAGTAAAAAATTAAAAAACTACACCTTTAATCAAGTATACATCCTGAACAAAATATCAAATTATCACTAGTTTTTCATAATTAAAAAAAAAAGGGAAAAAGCTAACATATAGTAAGAAATTTGCTAAAATTGTTACTAAAATCATTTTATTTTTTTTTATGTTAGTATATATATATTATATATATTTATATGTATTGTTGTTATTGAATCATAGATTAATACTTACGTATCAATTGATAATATACAACAATACTCCACAAAATATACACTATCATTAATTTTAAAATATATAAAATATATTTATGCAAAATACCTACAATATCTAGTGTCTCCATCCTAACCATCTTCATTTATATAAATAATTAAACAAAAGGGTTTGTTCTTTTCATAATTTTCTTTCAAAAAATTCTCCCAAAAAAATTAATACACTGTAGAAATTCATTATATTTATATTTCTCATACATTTTATTTGTTTTTGTTATGACAACAGTTGTTATATGAGTAGATCTATATCTATATATTAAAATATATTATGCATATTATTATTTTTGATTTGAAGGGCTATTGATGCTAAACAAAATTCGTATCTATATATGTGACAATTTCTCAAATGCTATCAGGAAAATTTTGCAAAGAGACAAAACTCAATGGAATTTTCTACATACATCAAATGGGACGTGCACAGATGTGCAGCCCATCATGCAGCAGGTGACTTAAATATTTCAATTATTTCTCACTAGACAATAAATAAAATAAAATAAAATAAAATAAAATACAAATTGAATGATGTATAAATATTCCAATTCTGTCAACTTTTTTATTGAATAATCAAACCATTGTTTTTTCCTTAAATACTTTAGAGCATTATTGTGTATGAGCCATGTATGTATACGTTACTAGTTAACTAGTACATATCTTAATTTTATTCCTTGTAATTTAAGAATTCCTTAATTAGGTTAAAATGTTTTAATTCCTGTTAAAAAGTGAAACAAATTGGGGTTTTTGAGTAGGGTTTCCGTGTAATAGTTGAAAAGATCTAAAGAAGAAATGGATAAAGCTGGAGAAGATACATCTGTGAAATGTCACAACAGCGGCAGATGAAGGGTCAGGATTTAGTTTCAATTTTTCACCAGGTGTAAAAAAAAAAAAAAAACTTTGAGTTGGAGTGATGGTTGAGAGAAGGGAAGTGTAAAAAAGTGTGACGATGACAAGTGATGATCAAAAACTGATCCTTCAGAATCAGAATCAGAATCCCATCACAGGAAGAACCTCCAGGTAAAAGGGGAATGCAACAATGGCTGCCCGAATTGAATTGAATTTAATTGAATCGATGAATAGTACAAATGAAATTAATTAATGGCTGCTTAATTAAGACATAAATACAGCTGGTCTGAATATCATTTCATGGGACAACCCCATTTGTCCAATGACTCATACATCTCTGAAGTCTGATCTGATCTTCGGTCTGTGAGGTTCCATTGGTACTTGTGCTGTCCCTTGAGTTCTGCCCCCGTCTTCAAAGGGACCTTCTCTCTCTCTCATCTTTCTCACTCTAATTTTTTTTTTATGATGATTAATAGTTTCAAGAAATCGATATGCACAGCAAAGAGTTCTTCTACCATATCTTCTCAGGCTCAGTCCCTAAGAAAATTCAATATTTCATGAAAGACTGCTAAACATGGAAGGGAGCTTTTTTATTAAATTGAATAAAGCTGTAAAGTGACAAACACCAACACCATTCTGCACTAATATGTAAATCAAACCGAAAGTATATATATACATAAAAAAAAACACACACACACACACACAAGAAAATGTAACAAATTTAAAATAAAAGATTCAGCTTTGTGCAACACATGGCTCCACAGGTTTACAGGCGACATTGCATTTGTTTTGAAGAAAATGTGTCCCAACACAACATAATTGATGTTTTCACTTATTAAATAAACAATTAGGAATTAATTTATTAATTCAATTAATATATGGAGAAAAGATGTATCATATTGATGCATAGATTGGATGTGATGGATGGATGGATGGATACAAAGCAGTGAAAAGGATGTGATTGGACAAATATTTCTGCCTAAAAAAACACTGTTGATTATTTCTACATTGATGGATCAGAAGGTAAAGTAAAGTAAAGATTTAAGTATACATCCATTTAGTTGTACATATTTGAGAGGTAGGGCAAGACAGCCTTTTTAGATTGACAAGACATCCATTTTTTATTTTTATTTTTATATATTTTTCATCATCATCTTCCCTATATATTCCCTTCTTCATTTTTTTCAAAGATAATAGATTCATAAACACTAAACTTAGTTACTACTTGGGAGATCACCAATTAATTAATTTTAGTGCTTTTTTTGGATTACCTTTTAGATGCTTCAGAATAATCACATCACTTATGCATTAATCAGTTTTTAAACATTACTATTAGTATTTTGATTCTTTAACTCTTTACTTTGATTTTAATTCCCTTATGTCAGATAATATATAACTTTTTTTATTTTAACATAAAATCTTTTCAAATGTAAATCCAACTTTGATTGATATGCATGGGTTCTTAGAGATAAGGTTAATTTCTTTAATTTATCTTGTTTTATTTGTTTATTGATTTATTGTATACGGTGTCCAAGTCCAACAACTCCCATGTAGTTCCAATTACAAAGTGGTGCATGAATCAGTAGTTCCAAGGGTAAGTACATGTAGATATATATTTTTATGCATGGACTGTTCCCAAAGCTCCTGGCAATGTGAATAAAAAAATGAACAGCCCCAAAATGTGATGTTCTTATGTCTAAAGAGGTTCATTCCAAATATGGAAACTGATCTACGTTACAGCACACAAACCCTTGTTTCGACTATTTAATAACATTCTTACATACATACCCATGTACTTAGTTTATTGGTTTGATACAATGTAATTGAAATCTGTACTTAACTGATGTTCTGTCTCTCTCTCTCTCTCTCTCTCTCTCTCTATATATATATATAATTAATATACTTATATACTAACCCTCGTGATGATCTGACATGTTTGGAAAGCACGTTTATAATTATATTCAGTTTAGATAGATACTTTTCGAATTTTTAAAATTATAAAAATTTACTCTGATATTTTATAAAAAAAAATAATGAATATTTGATGTGATATTTTTAAAATATTAAATAATGTTCAAATATTCAAAATTTTTGCCTAAGCATGATTAACCTAACTTTTCTATTAAACCCTTTATATATATATATATAGTGGTAGTGGAATGATCCTCAAACTAGGGTTTGAAGTGAGATTGGGGTTTTCAATTCAAACCCTAAGCGAACAGATTGATTTTGCATATATACACGAAGTGAAAATAGGTGTGGTGTGGATTCTGTGGAGAACTTTTGAGGTGGAGGGTTTGGAGCATGGGAACAGAATCTTGAATTTATATTACATTTAATGAGCTCTCGAAGATGCACAATTTCCTGGATGGGTAATATTAAAGTAATCGAAGAAAATTGTAGTGGAGATTTATTGGGCTACACTAAGGAAAAGGATGCTTAATTTGATTAAAAAATTTAACAGCATAAGTTCTTTTGAAGGCCCTTTGGCAGCCCATTTGTGTTTAAAAAACACATTTTGCTTTTTCATTTTAGATGTCATTAATTAGAAGCAGCTCGAGTTTTACATTCTTTTTTTTTTAAAAAAAAACTCCAAAGTTGTGCAACTTGTGACCAATCTCTCTCTCTCCCCTTCTCTCTCTCTAAGTTTGTTTTGTTATTATTTAATTAAAACTGTATCTGCAGACTATAATGGTGTGCGAGGAGTAATTATCCATCCACTCCTTCCCCTTGCTATAAAAAGGCAGTCATTCTTAGGACAAACATGCCATTCTTGTTTAGTTCTTCCCTATTTCCCTCTGTATTTTCAAAGGTTTAATGGATGACTTTATGCAAGTTGTTCTAATTTAAAGAAAAAAAAAAAAAAAAAAAGAATCTAAATGAGTTCCTCAAGGGTTTGGGATTTCCTTAAAATATTATAAGCAGTTTTTTTTATGCTGTTCCTTTCCTTACATTCTGGTTATGTTTAATGATGTCTGAATTGAATTGCTTCAAGTAATGCTTCTTTTCTTCGATGATCTGCAGGCAGAAATAGAGAGAGAGAGCTTTTCTTCAGTCCAAATATAGGGAGAGGTACGATTCAATTTGCTGCTAAATCATTCATCCAAATGCTGAGCTGTTAATGGATCGATCGATTGCTCAGTGACTGAGTGAATGGCGTGGGAGTCAACTTGAATCTTAAACTTCCTGTTCTTGGACTGAAGGGAGCTCCCTATCATTTTTCCCTCTTCGAATCTTCCTGTTCTTGTTGTATTTAGGGTTTAGGAATTTTTATCTGCAGTACAGGTTCTATTACATCAGTTTTTCATTTTATATGTTAACAAGGTTTGATCTTAGATGTTTTAATTAAGAATCTCTTGGGGAAGATCTTTGTTGGGTTCTCTGATGTGATAATTATTATTTAATTGGATTTGTTTGCAGAAATATGTTGAGCAACGTGCAGGTGCAAATGCAATCAGAGAGAGAAAGATACAGCTGCAGAAATTAGGGTTTGCAGAAAGAAAAAACAGCCTCTATTAATTCGGCCATAATATTAATGGTTTCTTGGGCTTTGCTAACTGCTGAGGTGTGCAACAAGTTCCCAGATTTGACTTTTTTTATGTTTTACTTTTGCATTTGTATTGCAAATTTGCAATTATCCAAGTGAAATTAAAAGTGCTTCCTTTAAAATTATAAAATACACACCTACAAATGTGTGTGTAATTTTATTTTATATGAATCTTTGAACTTGAATTTGAATTATTAAATACATTGTTCTTGAAAGATTCCTTCATTTAGATTTATAAATTTGTAATTTGTTCAACATTGTTATATTTCTTTTGTTGATCATTCAATTAAATTACAGCGACTATAATTTATTGAACTAACTAATTTAAAGGGAATAAAGTTGAAGCGTTGATGATAAACATAAAAATAAAGACAGGAAATTAATATATTACTCTTTACAAATTTATTTGGTAATAAATTAAACGTAAGGGAACATATCGAATAAGTTGATAGAACGTCAGTTCTATCATTTACTACCCTTTTACACAGATATTATTATTAACATATCAAAAGGTCACACACATCACTTCAATCTCAGATTTTCAGAATCTTTGAACGAAACCCTAAAAATTATTTGGACAGAAAAAAGTTTGCAATGATGGAAAGGATTGGGAAGCTGCTAGAGTGGTCTTTCGTTTAATTAATGGATCATAAAATAACCCTACCCATCATTTTCCAAAAGATCCCTAAAAAAAAAAAAAAAAAAAAAAAAAAAAAAAGGGTATTTTAGAACTTGAGAAATATATTTGAAGTAATTTTTTGGGAAGTAGAAATTTAGGGTAAAAGAAAAGCATTTATCATCTAATATAGGGTCTCAATAAGTTAATAGTATAAACTCAACATGGTGTGTAATTTCGTTTGGTAATATTTTGAGAAAAAAAAAAGTACAATTGAAATGAAATGGTTGATCAATGTAAATATTTTGAATGAAAGTTAAAATAGGTTTATCTATAAAAGAATGATATGGACTTTTAAAAATAGAACCAAATATTAAGGATAATTAATTTAGATCTGTTATAATATTAGGGTACACATGATCTTTTTTTATTCAATAAAGTTGTCCATCTAGAATGATTTATAAGAAAAAATATTTAGTATGATAAAAGAAAGATTATGTATTAGTATTTTTGCACTAGAATGCAATGCAACAATATTAAGAAAATAAAACTAATACTTGAATAAAGTCAAATTACTATGAATTGGGTACATAATTATTAGTGTTGGCAACTAATAAGCCTGGAATTCTTGAATATTTGTTTCCATGTTCTGTCTTCTTCTTGCAATAATTAAGTTGGAATTATTGATGCTGACTTTGGATCAACTTGAGGGATCGCCACACTTTTAAACTCAATCAATTTTAGATAATTAATTAATTCATTTATTTTTATACAGAGAGAAATTGAGAAAATTAAATTTGTAGGAATAAAAAATATATACTAGTTATTTTCAATATATTTTATGCTGTACTAAAATTTATTTTTGATACTATATTCTTTTGTCAAGTTTTCTCTTTCGTCTTCAACACCGTTGTTTTCATCACACCCTTCGTTGCGATTTGAGAGCTCTCCAAATTAGTAATAAAAATAAATATAATAATTGATTATCTATAATATTCTTCTCTTTTTGTGCAATTGAATTCTTTTATTTTTTTATATTAAAAGTAACTTCAGTTCAAAGCACTATTATTATTTTTTTTACCACATATAAGGAAACAACTCTTATTCGTTTGTATTGTAAGATGTTCATAATTATTATTGTTGGGAGATATGTAATATTAATTAAAAATACACAATAAAAAATATATAATAAGTTGTGTTGGCAATCTAAGCCCAATACACAAAAAACAAATTTGGCCCATATTAGAAAACTGGCCCAACATAACCTTTAAGACATAAATATGTATATATATATCTTAATTGTTACTCCTTTATGTATAAATATGTATATTGACCTGACACACACACACACACATATATATATATATATATTTTTAAACAAAAGTAAAAATGATTTTTTTTTTATATTAAAAAACAATAAAAAGTAGTATTTTCTAATTTAAAAAAAGAAATAAATATTTTTTATGAAAATTAGAAAAAAAAAAAAACATAAGTTTAAATGATCGAAAATATTTTTATTATTATTGTTATTATTCTTCCCCCTCAATTTTAACTGCAACTATTTATTCAGACAGGCAAGAAATTTGTCGAAATTGTTATAGGAAGACCCTCCAGCCTCCACGCTGTCTGCACACATTTTCTTGAGTTTGATTGCATTCTCCCTCAATCTCAGTCCGCCATTAGAGAACACCTCATCAATCTTGTATCTGATTTCATGCCTGCTTCTGACCCCATTCTTGTCGGCTTCAATCCTCAACCCCACCCCCCATTTATCGCAGACATAATTCTGGTTATGAGCCTGGTCGGCAAAGTACGGCCAGCACAGAAACGGCACGCCGGCGATCAAACCTTCCATCGTCGAATTCCATCCGCAGTGCGACAAGAAACAGGCCGTCGATGGATGCGAAAGCACCCTTTCTTGATCTGTCCATCCCACAATCTTCCCGACACCCTTAATCCTCTCCAAAAACCCCTCAGGATACACAACCGGCGACCCGTTTGCCAGGTCGGGCCGGGCCACCCACAGAAAAGCCCTCCCGGAAAGCTCGAGCCCGATCGCGAGCTCGTCGAGCTGCTCCAGCGAGAACACCGCCAGACTGCCGAATGAAACGTAGATCACTGATCCAGGCGGTTTCGTGTCCAGCCACGACAGACAGACCTCGTCCGCTGGATGGAAATTGGCTGAAGATTTGATCCTGTCGGAATCTAGCAACGGCCCGATCGGAAGCACGTTCGGACACAGGTCGCAGGCCGACGGCTCGATTTCGTAGCACGTGTTGGTTAGCAGCCACTTGGCTTCCCTGGCAGCTTTCTCCGCTCTTACAGAGCATTCGAAGAAGATTCTTTGGGTTTTCAGGTCCACCGGAGCGCTCCAGGGCAGGTCGTTTTGTTTCCAGGCGAGTATGTCTTCCGACAGCGTGATGACTTCGCCTGCCTTCAGGGTTCCTTAAATGCAAGAAAACAGACATCTCATCAGTTCATTGAATTAGGGCTTCTGTGCTGTAAATAATTAGACATTTTAAATTGATTATTGTAGTACTTTAATAATGATATACCAGTGCATATATTACCATTGGAATCCAGCTTCCCTTGTTCGAGGAGTGTCGGAATTTGCAGAATGGGGATCAGGGACGCCGCCGACGGCGGCGAGAAGATAACCGCCTCAGCCCCAAACTTCCGGCCGGTGTCCAGAATCCAGCCAATTGTAATATCAGCAATGACACAGGTAACATTATTATTATTATTTGAATTAGTGTTGATTCGGTGAATCAAATCAGCGACGGAAGCGGGCATGGAGGACCTGAGACTTTCCAGAAGGCTACAAATGTCATTTTGATCTTCGCCAGGCCTCCCGCCATCTGGGATGGAGGTCAGTACGATGTTGTCGTCTTCCTTCTCAGCCGCCTGAGAACTGCTGGCAATGATTCTGGAATGTATGGATTCGATGTTGACGAAGGTTACCTTAATTCCTCCTCTTGATCGCCTCACTATCTGTCTGCACAGTTTCAGGAGAGGCTTCACGTGGCCCTGAGCAGGGAACGGCACCGCCACGATATGACCAGCTGCACCACCACCTTCACCTTCAGACACACCCATGGATAATAATTTATTAATTAATTAGATATTCTGATTCTATATGTACATATTCTGTGCTAGATTAGGGGTATTTATAGATCTCCTGAATT
The DNA here is from genome assembly GCF_009805555.1 of Andrographis paniculata. Lineage (NCBI taxonomy): Eukaryota > Viridiplantae > Streptophyta > Magnoliopsida > Lamiales > Acanthaceae > Andrographis > Andrographis paniculata. The sequence continues at coordinate 4,899,830 of NW_026137589.1, forward strand.
TTGTTTTTGTTTTTGTTTTTGTTTTTTTTATCGGAAAAGGGTAAAATTTCCATCGAATCTAATAATCTTCAATTTAGATTCGATAAGGCAATACATACTAGACGAAATTATGTGTGACAAACAATACCTGAAGGTGTCGAGTTTGAACCTATGATCTCATGGCACAAGTTCATCTCGACATCACCGGGCCATCCTTATAGAACCAATAACATGCGATGACGGTTAAATCCAACCGAATTTTAGGTATGATAGTTTAGCATTGCTAATTTTGTCGTGTTGGAAATAATTTCGATTTCGAAACTTATATATCTCAATTTCATTCGTAGAAGTCACATGGAATTGAATTATTAGTTTAATTTTTGTAAGAAGAATTTATTGACACATTCAATGCTACAAACGAGAGTTGGACACATCAAAGAGAGCCCCACCAATCGGTTAATTTGTTTGTAGCTTTGAAACTTGGTGAAACATGCTTCACAAGTTCTTGCCAAAAATAAAATAAAATAAAATAAAAATTTATTAGATATAATCGACATATGTTTGACAGACTCGTTGAGGTACTGGATTTAGATTCCCATAAATGTTGTTCGAGTTTGGGATCATCGACCTTTTTGTCTTTGTCCAATTGTCTTGTTTAAAGCATCCAAACTAATATTTACAAAAATTAGAGCCAAGAATTTTGAAAAAGCCAAAATGTCTTTTTAACTTTTTGAGTTAAACATATAGAGAATATCACTTGTGAATGAAGCTGCTTCATAAAACCAGACATGTTTTGTTTGCCTTATCTGAATTTTTTTAACTGAAAGACATTTGCTGTTTTTACCATAATTTTTTTAGTTACCGTGCTTATGTACAACATATTTACATGAAAATGTATGAAAAGACGATAAAAATGAAAGAAAGTTCGAATAATTTAGATGAGGTTCTATAAATGAAGAAGAACATGGAAATTATTCATGGCAGCTCAAGATCTTATTCTTCTTCACTTGTGCTACATAACTTGGTTGAAAGAGCATTCCGAGTCATGGGTTTCAATTGAAAATTCGAGCAAAGAAACTTCAGCTACCTAATGTTTCCAACACGATCATTACAGTCTCATTCAGCAAGGAGATTCTGTATGTCTTTCTGCAAGAATAAGCACACATAATCATATAAATAAATTTCAGAAAATCCAGTACAGCATTATTTGCATTTCGATACAACACTTGCAATGACAATGTGATTATATGAGGAAGAATTCAAGAGCATGTCCTACCTCAATCGAATTTGGAGATGTATATGGACCATATCTTGCCACGACTTTCCCTGATCTGCTTATCAGAAACTTTGTGAAGTTCCATTTGATAGCATTGAGCAACAGACCGGCTTTTTGTGACTTCAAGAACTTGTACAACGGCGACGCATTCTTTCCATTGACATCAACCTAAAAACACAATTCATCCCCAAACAACACTGTCACAATTCAAGAGTTGGAGGCGTAAAAAGCACCATAAACATCAACAAACAGAGCAAGTGATACAATTAGCATTTCATTTATCGACAACCATGGCAGGAAGGGGAACATAATGGATCAACACAATGAGACAATAAGAAAGGAATACCTTGTCGAAAATTGGGAATTCAGCTTTAAACCTAGTGCATACAGTCTCCTTAATTTCTTCATTCGTCCCCCGTTCTTGCAAAAACTGATTGCAAGGAAAGGCTAGTATTTCAAAACCTGAGGCCCCAACACAACACGCATTGACACAGGAGGCATTTCAACGAAAAATAGTATTTAATTGTGGCTTGTTGATGAAACACAAACCTTGATCTTTGTACTGGTCATACAAACTATTCAACTCTTTGTAATTTGATTGTGTCAAACCGCTAAAGACGAAGAAGAAAGCAGAACATAAGGATCATAATCATATCATACTTGTGAGTCACAATGAAAATAGCAACATGAAGGCCTAAGCATTTCATATCATTGATACACTATAGAGGAACGGTTACGGTACCATTTAGAGGCAACATTAACAATCAGAAGAACCTTCCCAGCATAATTGTTCAAGGGCACATCATTTCCATGGATGTCCTGATTCAAAGCTTAATTCATCACAACACATTAAACGAAAACGCAGCAATACATTCGAGAAACGATGAAAGCAATCAACGGTTTCTAACGAGGCTGATCTCAAATTTGGAGCATATATTAACCAAAAACGATAACAAAATTGCCAATCGCAAATCCACTACGAACTCTATACAATACCTTCACGGTGAGCTCGTAAATCGAATTAGACGCTTCTGCAGCCATATCCTCGACGCCACGGCGACCGTAATACACCCAAACGGCCAGAACGAGGACTAGAATAGATACCCACTGTACCGGTCTTAATAGAAACGCCGTTCTCTTCATGGATTACAGGAAAAGGATCTCGCCTCTCAGACGCCATGGAAGACACTATAGTGATCTATAACGGTCCGTACTTGCCAAATACGGTGATAAATGGGTAACGGCGTTTTAAATGCCAAAGCCCAATGGGCCTACAATTGGGCCGTTTGGAAATAACTCATATAACCCAATATTCATGCATCGCAATTTGATTGCTTGATTGCAGGTGAGCAAAAAATGCTAAATTTGAATTTGGAACATATTTGAATACGCCCACCCAGCTAGGAATCGTATGCTCATATTATACTTTAATTCAACTTTGCTGATTCTCATTATTAAATGGATAAAATTATATTTTTAACTTTCTACCAAGTAATACTAAATAAGATTAACGGTCGTGATTAACTTCAGCCGTGCTGATTTTTACAATTTCAGCATGATATCCGTGTTGTACCCACCCACCCATAGTTTGATTTTATCACCTAATTTGGTGCCTATTTCATTACAAGCAAGAATCTAAAACAAGTGGATTCGATTTTGACTAAAGGGGTAAGGAGTGTGTATATGTACCATATATAGATACATAATTTGGTAAAGGGGTGTGGCCATCTATGGCCAGACAGGATGTACAGAGCCCACAAATGGTTGTTTTTAATGATTTTGATTAGGTATAATATTTTCTTGTTGAAGAAGATAACCTAAACCCACAACCCACTTCTCCAATCCTTCTTGAAGTTTTCACTCACTAACTCCCTAAATGCCTTCAAAGTCAAGAATTATTAGGACAAACTTTCTTATCCAATAAGGGTAAAAGCTTTCGATAATGGTGAAACCATTCTTGCCGGCTCCCGGGACTGCCCAACTCCCGGATGTAGCCACACCGGACGGGAGCTAAGATCCCGGGACCTTCCAAAATAACCCACCAAGTCCAACGTCCACTATATATACAACCCATGTAAGTATTGCTAACGCCGGGACGACATCATAGTTTTCATCACATCATTTTTTCGCTCAAAGGTTTTGATTTGCAACCGCCATGGCTGCCGCCGTCGCCGCCGTATTAATCGGCGTTCTTCTTATTATCGGGTCCTCGGCCGCCGCGGAGGCGGCGCCTCGGCGGCGGCGGCCTTGCAAGAGGATGGTGTTCTATTTCCACGACATACTGTACAACGGGAAGAACGCCGGCAACGCGACGGCGGCTATCGTGGCGGCGCCGGCGTGGGGGAACACGACGATCCTGTCGGGGCAGAACCATTTCGGGGACGTGGTGGTTTTCGACGACCCGATCACGAGGGACAACAATCTGCACTCGCCGGCGGTGGGGAGGGCGCAGGGAATGTATTTGTACGACAAGAAGGAAATTTTCACGGCGTGGCTAGGGTTCTCCTTCGTCTTCAATTCGACGGAGCTGAAAGGGTCGCTGACGTTCGCCGGCGCCGATCCGCTGATGAACAAGACGAGGGACGTGTCGGTGATCGGCGGCACCGGCGACTTCTTCATGGCCAGAGGAATCGCCACGCTCTCCACCGACGCCTTTGAAGGAGAGGTTTATTTCAGGCTCTGTACGGACATCAAGCTCTACGAGTGTTGGTAATGAATAATTCAAAAATTAAATGTATACAATATATAGATATATATATGTAATGTTGTTAATGGTGTATTTCGTTTGCATCTTCAAAATGTGTAATCTTCGATTTTTTATTTTTATTTTTAATAGTTATTATCTTCAATCATTGTTTTTCACGTGATTATTTGTATGACAAAATGTATTGATCCACTTGGTTCAACATGTTCAAGCACTCATTCAACAAGAAGCAGTATTTTTATTTGCATTTTACTAAAAATTTATGTTTGTTAATTATTATTGATAATGGCATTGTGCTTATGAGGCTAATAAAAATAATTAAGAATAGTGTGTTTTCAATGATTATGATTGAATACAACGTTGAATTTAAAAATCTTAATATTAATTCCCATGTCATTTATTTACAAAGTGTGCATAAGATATAATTTTATAACTTCTCTTGTGTTTTTTTTTTCTTTATTACTCATTTCGTCCAAAAAGTACAGTATCTTTGTGTTGGACACAAAATTTTTAAAATATTAATATTATATTAATAGTTGATAAAAAGTAAAGATAAATAATTTTTTTTCTCTATTAATATATCAGTGTAAAAAGGAATGACAATGATGTAATAATAATTAAAATATAATATGATAGTTTTATGATGATATGATTATTTATAAAAATAAAAATATTATTTTAGAACGAACAAAAATTATAAACAATAATACTGTACTGAGATGGTGAGAGTATTTGAAAGCTCGCAATTTCTATCAAATTTTCATTTATGCATAGAGTGTAGTTGAATGTTTATTTAATTTTAAATAAACAATATATTGTAATGATTTTTAGATAAAAAAGCTCTCATAATAAACTTATAAATTATACATTAAAAAAAAAAAAAAGAACACACATTCCGTCTGCTTAGGAATATTCCTGGAGGTGAAGGTATATTCTATATTGGCTGACGTCATGTCGTTGCATTGCACATACGTGGCTACAGTGTAACCCATAAAATTTTACTTATTCATTATTGTTGGCTATAATCATTTTACACGTCATAAAATAGATTTTTTTGTATATAATTTTCTGCTTCGTACAATATCAGCCTATTATTTTATTTACTCAGAAAAATTAACAAAACTGAATTATATAAAATTGTAAATTATAAAAAAATTTAATTGAGACACCGCGCCTGTGACCTGTTTTAGTACAGGCGTGCGATGAGGATCTACAACCCGACCCGATCATTGGACCCGCTCCAAATTACAGCTTGTCGGCAATATGTACATATATATTTAAAGAAAAATTGTATTTTGACCCTGTATAAAAGTTTTCAGCAAAATAATTATAATAGAAATGAATATGCTATCAAATCAGTTCAAATAAGGGTTCATAAATTTTAATTTAATATGTATAAAATACTTGTATATTGTTAAAAATGTTTATTATTAGTACAGTTTTTTTTTTAGTAAAGATATTGTTGCAAACTTGGCTTTCGCGATAAACAAACGACGTCGTTTCTCCACAAATTCCAACCCCACACGAAACCCTATCAAATCTTTAATTGGAAATTTTAAATTAAATTTCTTATAATTTATTGCGAGTAAGATGAGATTATACTTTATTATATATATATATGTAACAAATTTGATTTGAAGGATTTCATTATTATAGTAAGTTTTATTACTTATTAATTATTTATATTATATAAATATATAAAAAATCTAATAAAAAATAAGACTAAAACAAAAACACCCCTTGGCAATTAGGGGAAAACCATGTGCAGATGTGAATATTCTTGTACTAAAAAGCCATATCAATTTCAACAGGTCATTTTGTTGTACTAAAATATTAAAAATTCTATTTTATTTTTCAATAAAAACAAGTTAAGCAGGTGTACTCTACATTAAAAGGGAAAAAAAAAAAAAAAAAAAAGACAGACCATAAAAGTGAAACTAATAATTTAGACAGTAACTAAAATAATGCTTATTATGAGAACTTTATTGGGTTTTTACTATTCTCTTTAAATAAATTAATTAATTTTAAAAAAAATTATAATTACTATTTAAAGAATACAAACCTCCGCCGCTAGACAATTTTCCAAATTCTTACGCTGGTCATATGCACGCACATATATACATATATATATATAATATTTTAATAAAACAATATAGATAGAGACGCTCGTGGTTTGAGAAAACCGAACGCACCTCTGCCCTTTCGCACTATCGCCGGCGCGCTCAAAAGGCCCTTTTTCTGTTTACTTGGTTGAGTAATCTATCGGGTTGTTGGTTCAATTATCGATCGGATCGAAGAGGTGAGGATTTATCTATCTGTTTCGTCAATTGGAGTTCGGTTCTTGATTTTGCTATCGAAATTGCTGTGGTTTGATGTGTTCTTGAATTAACTTTTTTGGTAAATTAGGTTAAGATTTAACATCGTATGCGTTTTTCTTTTTAACCTTGAATCTTGATGAATTCTACTGCCTAAATTCGAATTTTGGTGATACGACTAATGTGTTCTGTAGTTTCTCAGGAAGTTAAGAGTCTAGATGTTTCCAGTCTGAAGTAAAATAAAAGCTTCATGCTTGCTTGATGCTGATTGGTTTTTTTTCGTTTTTTCTAGGGCAAAGAATGAACTTTTCTAGTAGTGAGCATCTGTTTAAATTGACAAGTCTTTAGGTTTTACACGTATTAACTGCTGGTGACCCTTAATTTGGTGTTGAAAGATGTTGTTTTGTGGATGGGAAGTGGTAATGTTTCATTGGAAGACACAAATCATGGATATCTGGAATAACTATCCAAGAGGTATTCAGAAATTTAAAAAGTGAGAACAACTTTCAAACAAAAGTTCAACAATTGGGATCCCTCAAACAATCTCCCTACAACTACTTTTGAAGTTCTATTTCGTTTGGTCCTTAAACAAATAGCTTTGTGATTTCTGTCTGTCTTAGTTTCTTCTATAGCATTAAGCTTGACCTTGATAGCAAAGAGCTTGTGCGTACTTTTTAGTTACAATCATTGTCATTTCTAGTGCTCCTTCATATCCTCTTCAAATTCCCAGATCATTTTCTCATCCTTTTCTGTAACCAAGAAGTCATCTATGAAAACCAAAAGCTTATAAATTGCCCTCTTCTTCATATGGAGTAGCCTTAATTTCGCTTATGAAACATCCATATTTAACTATAAAAAAATTGATACTGAGTTCTTGGAGCTTGTTTAAGGCCATAATGCATTGAGCAGTTTGTAGACCTGATTACTATTGGGTCTATAGTTCTCTTATGGTTAGATGAAAATATCGTTGATGAAAGCTGAATGTAATGCACTTCCGTTGTTATGCTGCCGACAACGTCAGGATTAACCCTATGGTATCATGCCAATTTGCAGAAGAAACTCTACTGATAATCATATATATATATATAATTATTACATTCTTACAGATTTTGGAAAGGGAATACCAATCTTATTATTATAGATATATTTTTGAAGTCTTCTTGTCTGTCAACTTATGTTCATGCTCTCATTTTTGTCATATATAGTTCCTCTAACCTTTTTCTACCCCTCATTCTTTATGGCTCTTTCAGTCGAAATTGTTTTAAAAGTTTGATATCTGCATTGCTCCTTCACGGTGCCTTGTTCAATTTGTAATTTGTAATTATTAAACAAGGTAAGATTGGTAGAATCAAGACTTCATTCCCTTTTCGTATATGCAACCTGGACATTTGGTATGTGAATGCCCAGCTGAGAAAATAGCAATAAATAGCATCACTTAAATCATGGGCGTATGACATGTGGATGACCTGGATAGGAGCTATAGAGAACTTTTTTCATGTTGGAATTATGTATCTGTTACGCCTTCTTCCACTTGAGATTTATTCATGTATGCTGAGAACTTATCATCATTTGTCTCTAGTGATATATACTTTTTGTTGATCTTGTATTAGTTCAGTTGTAAATCATGTTGAGAAGGAAAGCAGCATCTTGTACCAATGTTGTAATTTGATGATTAGATCTTTAAAAAGCATATAAATTTTATTGGAAATCTGGTCTTATACTTGATTCTAATAATATGGCTGATTGTTGATTTCATTCTTTTAGAACAACATGACCAGCAGCCATGTATTGAGGGGCAGCAAACTCGTTTGACGCGACAAGTACTTTCTCTTCAGTTCGAGAAGCTTTGGGTTTCCTTACAAGCAACAATGGATCGCCGTGACACATCAGGATTTGTTAGTGGGGGTGGATTGTACTTTTTTCGAGACAGCTAATACTAGTTTTGTAGATAGTATCTATATACCCGGAAGTCAGGCAGACTGTTCATTAGCAACTGAGTAGTTTTGTGCAAAGATATTCTGTCATGGATGCCAGATTCAACAACCTTGGTTTTGCTGCTAACCCACCACCATATGCATTCAAGTATTTGGGCAATGCCATCCATATTGGAGGAGCCGGAGATAAATCTGTATTCCGTGCTGATACAACCTTACGACTTGATTCACAAGGGTTTGAAGTTCCTTTCCCGTCAGCTCCAAAGGGTGTGAAACGTAAGTGGAGCTTTATAGATGGTGCTGTACCTCAGCAAGTTGAAAATCTGCTAGATCTTCGCCTTGGGAACTCATCAAGTTCTTCAGACAGTAAGGGGAGTACGGCAACTGTATGCTCATCAATGTCTTCAGCCAAGGAATCAGAAGAGGAATCTCCAATGGATCTGGAACTGGACTTTAGTCTCCATCTTGGCGGCGATAAATTATCAGGGACAGACAAATCAACTAGCTCTAATATGAAATTGCTGAATGTGTGCCCTGAGGTTGATCTACAATTGAGCCTTTCCAGTGGCCCCGCTCATTCTGATATCACATCTATCCACCCAAGAGCTGATGCACCTAAAAGTTGCACCAAGTTGGTCGGTGACTCTGGAGGTTACACTGATGAAGCATCCACAAGAATTGCCTCAATAGAGTTTCAAACTACTCAGAGCTTGGGAAACCAGAATTTCGTCGATCAAACTGTGGGACAAAAGAAGACAACATCTCCATCTCTCTCCTCAAGCCTTATAACAACACCGAAAAGCTCAGTCACCTGCACTTCCGGGGTAACACAGTCACAACAGCAGCATCGTACTAGCAGTACTAAACAGTGTCAATTTCAGGGATGTTTGAAGGGTGCAAGAGGGGCCTCTGGTCTTTGTATTGCTCATGGGGGTGGTCGCAGGTGCCAGCGTACTGGCTGCCACAAAGGAGCAGAGGGTCGAACTGCATTTTGTAAGGCTCATGGTGGTGGTCGCCGGTGTGAATTTTTGGGCTGTACAAAGAGCGCTGAAGGCCGCACAGATTTCTGTATTGCTCATGGTGGTGGCCGGCGATGCAGTCATGAAGGATGCACTCGGGCTGCCAGAGGAAAATCTGGTTTGTGCATTCGGCATGGTGGTGGGAAGAGATGCCAGATGGAAAACTGCACAAAAAGCGCTGAAGGCCTCTCTGGTCTCTGCATCTCTCATGGAGGTGGTCGCCGTTGTCAATATCCTGAATGCACCAAGGGGGCTCAAGGAAGCACGATGTTTTGCAAGGCCCATGGCGGCGGAAAACGGTGCACGTATCCAGGTTGTAACAAGGGTGCAGAAGGAAGCACCCCCTTCTGCAAAGGCCATGGAGGTGGAAAACGATGCTCATTCCAAGGCGGTGGGATTTGCCCCAAGAGTGTGCATGGGGGCACCCTTTACTGTGTAGCTCATGGTGGTGGAAAGAGGTGTGCTGTTCCTGAGTGTACAAAGAGTGCTAGGGGACGTACTGACTTTTGTGTTCGTCATGGCGGAGGCAAGCGATGCAGATTTGAAGGGTGTGGGAAAAGTGCTCAGGGAAGCACTGATTTCTGCAAGGCTCATGGTGGAGGCAAGAGGTGCTCCTGGGGCCACCCCGGTTCTGAATTTGGTTGCAGTGATGTTCCTTGCAGCACATTTGCTCGTGGTAGAATGGGGCTTTGTGCATCTCATAGTTCTCTTGTTCTGGATAAAAGGGTTCATGGTGGCGCTACTGTGGGAATTGTTGCCGAGGATTCCAAATCTGATCAATCTGCTATGGCAAATCCAAAAATTTCTGATGAAGACATGAATGTTGACATTGCTAAGACAGGGGATAGTTCGAACTGCTATGGAAGCAAACCATCGTCAGAAAACATACCAGAAGGAAGAGTTCATGGAGGTAATCTGATGGCCATGCTCGCACACAGTCGGGGATTCAATTATTCAAATAACTAATGTACTATGCTGGCCCCTTGGAGCCTGGGAAGTGTTTCGCAACGTTGCAGACCTGGACGAAAGGTAGAATCTGTTGCCTGCCTGCCTATTTATCTCTGCCAATCTTCGAATTTACATTTAAAGAACCATGATTAGGCTTGTATTATTGTTATTATCTGTTGTTCTGTGAGATGGTGTGTCAGTTGTTTCAATGTGAAACACACTCTTGTTTTTATTTGTTTGGCATTTGTCACAATTGCAACTCAGGCAAATGTGTGGTGATGATAATAAAGGGTAATTGGAACTTGTGTGTGTTGGTTTTGTACTTGTGTTTTTATGCAAATGGTAATGTATGTTTGGTATTGTTCTACTTTTTGTATCAGCATATGTTTTTTTATGCCACAATTGACTTCTGCCATATGCCTTTTGTGAGATACTGTCTTTGCCGATAGCGTCTTACTTCCTGTCGATTATATTTTCAATTTTATTAATGTATTCGTATTTGGAATGCAACAAGCGCTTGTAGTCCAACGGTTAGGATAATTGCCTTCCAAGCAATAGACCCGGGTTCGACTCCCGGCAAACGCATGCTTTTCCACTTTCTTTTTTGGGATTTTTAATCTCGTGTCCAATATCGTTTTTTTCTGCAGATTTTTTGGTGGAGTAGGTAGTAATGATGTTTACACTGCGTTTTCGTCGCCGGTGTAAATCATGTGAAAAGAGGGTTGAAAGCTTTAACGCCATCCACAGTCGGGAGCTCTGATGTGATGCTTGCCCAAACCCTTACATTCCTTCCTCGTCAAGATCAGTCAACGTCGCCGTAGCCGACAAAAATCCGTACTGAAACCGCCGGACACTTTCTTCAATCTCGATTCTTGATCAGCACTGGAATTGGATGCCCTCACCAGCAATTAATCCTTCACTATGGGTAACAATAGCAGCGGTTCGACCCCTCAAAACAGAAGCCTTTTTCAGCCAAACGCCGCCGCGGCGCCTCCCGTCCCCACCGGCCGCGTCCTCGGAAATCCTATTTCCGACATCAATTCCGTTTATATTTTCAGCAGGGAGCTTGGGCACGGCCAATTCGGCGTGACCCGCCTCGTCATCCACCGGGCTACGATGGAGACCTTCGCCTGCAAATCAATTGCGACGCGGAAGCTCGTCAAGCCTAGCGACCTCGCTGCCGTCCGCCGCGAGGTGCAGATTATGCACCATCTGACCGGCCACCGGAACATCGTGGAGTTGAAAGAGGTTTTCGAGGATCGACTCCATGTACATTTGGTGATGGAGCTCTGCGCCGGCGGGGAGCTCTTCGACCGGATTATCGCCAAGGGGCATTACTCCGAGCGCGAGGCGGCGGCGCTCTGCCGGCAGATTGTCACGGTGGTGCACGCCTGCCATTCCATGGGGGTTATGCATAGGGATTTGAAGCCCGAGAATTTCTTGTTCTTGGAATCCGATGATGATTCCCCTCTCAAGGCTACAGATTTTGGGCTCTCTGTTTTCACAAAGCCTGGTAAATTTCTCTGTCCTAAATTTGGTATCCTTCTTGTCCGAACAATCTCTGCCCTGTCCATATGTGTGTTCGTCTGATTGCAGGTGACATATTCAAAGATCTTGTTGGCAGTGCTTACTACGTTGCTCCTGAAGTATTGCGTAGAAGTTATGGGACTGAAGCCGACATTTGGAGTGCTGGAGTGATCCTATATGTTTTACTAAGTGGGATTCCCCCCTTCTGGGGACGTGAGTTTTTTGATCTTCTTCACTTGTTTAATCGAAGATGGCCGTGATTAAATTTGTGTCTTTTAATTTCAGCAAACGATAGGTGCATTTTCGATGCTATTCTGCGAGGACATCTGGATTTCAGCTTCGATGTTTGGCAATCAGTGTCGACTAGTGCCAAAGATCTTGTAATGAAGATGCTGGAAGCGGACCCGAAAAAACGAGCCACTGCTGTGGAAGTTTTAAGTGTGTGCTGCGTCTTTGCAACTTCATGTTTTAATGTTTTGATGACTCTGAGGTTTTGATTGCCTGAATTTCGATTGTGCAGGCCATCCGTGGATAAGGGAAGACAGCGATGTCTCCGACGAGCCTCTTGATATTGCTGTCTTGTCTAGATTGAAGCAATTTCATGCTACCAATAAGCTCAAGAAAGTTGCTCTTAAGGTTGTCTTGTATCCGTTGTAGCACGTTCTTGCATTCGATTCGATGAATTGTAAATGTTGGCATTGTTAGTAGGTGGTTGCTGAAAATTTGTCTGGAGAAGAGATAGCGGGATTGATGGAGCTGTTCAAATCGATGGACATGGATAACAGTGGAACGATCACTCTTGAAGAGTTGAAAAATGGTTTGTCGAATTTGGGTTCAAAGGTTTCCGAATCGGAAGTCAGGAAGTTAATGGAAGCGGTAACCTCATAATCTTACATTGTCTTCATATGATTGTCTGTTTATAACATTCCCTATTTGTCTTGGTGCACATTTGTAATGACGTCGAAATGGATTGTTTTCACTCAGGCTGATGTGGATGGAAATGGGATGATTGACTACATTGAATTCGTTACATCGACAATGCATATGAATCGAATGGAGAGGGAAAACCGACTCTACAAAGCGTTCGAGTATTTTGACAAGGACAAGAGCGGGTAGACTGCGATTTTCTTGCAAGCATTTATAGACGTTCCAATGCATATATGGTGATTCTTTTATTACAATTCAGGTACATCACTGTCGAAGAATTAGAGCACGCTTTGAAGGAGTACCACATCAGCGCTAGAGCAATTACCGACATTCTTGTAGAAGTCGACACTGACCGGGTAACGCTGTCTCGGAAAACATACCTTTAGCGTTGGAGATGCTAGTGAATTAAACTAAACTAACTCATGGCTTGGTTGTGCAGGATGGGAAGATAAACTATGATGAGTTTGTTGTAATGATGAGGAAAGGCTATCCTGACTTGTAAACAAATGATCAAAGAATTACAGACAGACAACATTGTATACATTTACAAGACAACGTTGTATTTGTTGATTATGAATGAAGAGGAGTGTCTTTCATCTTTTTATTGTTCTGTTCTGCTGTCTTTATCTTTACTGCAGTTCTAATCAGGAAAACAATTAAAACGTGGTTTACTGTTTGGGGTTGGGGAGAATTTTTTTTATTGGAAGCAGTGAACTTTGGGCAAGGAATGGTTAATTATTTGACCAAATCATGTAATAAGATAAGATAATGGGACAAACATGACAGGAATGATTTGTTTGGTAGATGGAAGAAGCAGCTGATGAAAGTTCCTGTCCTCTTTCCCCTGCCATTAAAGAACAGAAAGCAACCCAATAAATTTTCTTTCTTTTCTTACATTCTCCATCGTCAAATTTACTACTTGTATTATTATTTTTTTTTTATCTTCTTGGCTATTTATAGGTTAATATAATAAGGTGAGGAAAAATCTGGAGCAATTTCGGTCGAGTTAGGGTTCTTTGTGCTCTACAAAAATGCGTGACAACCCGATTTTTGTCCAATCACTTCCTCCGCCAATTTAGGGCTTTGATGCACCATCCCAGTGCTAATCTGATGCTGAGCTTCAATTGCGTTCATTCGCTACCTCTTCGCCCCCGCCGCTACACCTCCACTCCTTGGGTTTGGGTTCCCAAATTCACAGCCAAATCGCCATTTTCGTCTAGCTCGAGCTTTCGGGGTGTGGATGCTCGTCAGAGGTTATCGACCAAGGTATGTGATTGATGTTATGGGTAGTTCGTTGGCTACGGTGATTGATCGATTTCTGTGGTCAAGCGGGTGTGAAGATGTGTGGTGGGTCTTTGTCTGCGATTTGATTGTGCTTGTTTATGTGTAGAAATAATTTCTTCATTCGCGTGTTTATGCATCTGTGCTTTTAATGGCTGAAATGGTTTCCAGTATTGAATCAATATATCTTTGTAACAGTCAGATTCTTGCTAATCTTATAGAGTTCATCTGTGTGTTCTTACTAAGTCTAGTGAATTCATTTAGGAGCCATTAGTTTGTCTACTACTGGAAAACGATTCAGGATCTTGGAGTGATTCACAGACGTGCAAAGTGTGTTTGCGTAAGTTATTTGTGTTCATGTGTTTCAGAAGTGGAGAATCTCTTGCTTTAGGCATGACGAAATACCGCCTGCCAATCTGAATCAAGAGTCTTCAGAGGAGCTTCTTCATGACTCAGAGAAGCCCGGGAGTAATAAATTCAGTGGCAGAAGAAGCTGGGTGTCCAAGGTTGTAGAGGTGATATTTTTTTTGATGATATGTTGTTGTTTGTTTAATCGATACTAATTGTTGGCATCACAAATTGTAAGCCTCGTGCGTATTATTCTGCATAAATTTAGTCTGTTTTCTCTTTGTGAAGGATTAGTTAATGGATATTACTGTGATGCACGACCAAGATACTCTTTTAGCTTCTGTGTTTAGAACAAGACTCTTATGGTTAAATGGTTGGAATTTGAGATGATATTTGTCCTGACTCAAGGAAATAGTGTAAAACGATTTTGATGATGAAAGGGAACTAGGCTGTAAGGTTGGATATCAGGAACTTGCTGCTTTTTATTTACATTTTAGGTGTTGTTACTTATTGTGTATGTCGGTTTTTGTGGGGTGATTTAAGATGATTGAGTTCAAATGTTATAACGAAATGAATTTGCACAAATCGAATAAGAATGCGTTTCTACAACACGTCATGCTATGTTCTTGTTTTTATTATAATGTAGGAGATATTGTGATGATATAATAATGTAGGAGATATTGTGATGATTGCATATGATAGGAACATCAAAAAACACTAATAAAGGGATAATTTTACTTTCGTTTTCAAATTACAAATGCACTTTTTAGTGTAATTGGTTTATTACAAAGTAGGTGACAGTTGCGGCAGGATTTTCAAAGGCATAATATGCACATTTTTTTCTTACACTATTGTTTTCCGGATTACGTTGGCACTTTTTAGAGTTCTTGTTTTTTATTACAAAGTAGATGAAGTTGCGATGATTTCATATTCTATGAACTTCAAAAACATAATAATCATGTTTATTACTTTCGTTTTCCAGATTACAAAATCACTTTTCAGTGTGAGTGTGAAGCCATGGACTGTGCCATGGACTGCAGAGACTATCCTAAAGGCAAAAAGTTACAATAAATTTTTCAGTTTCTATCGCATCATTAACAAATTCAGTATATTACCATTTGGAATTCAAAATGTTTGCAATAAAATGGATGAAACTCGATTAAACTCCTCACTTTGTCAATTTCATCGCAATGTAGGTGACGCTCCTCTGGATTGTATCTTTCTGGTTCGTGGGGTCGTGGATGATCCCGTTCGGAGCTCATATCGTCGGTTTCAACAAGGAATTGCTCACATTTAGAGGACAGGCTTTGTTCAGCCTTCTGACGGACGTAACTGAAGGCCTCGCCGGAATTCTAATTCTCCATCGCTGCTTGTCTCAGTTCCGGCCCCTTCCGCCCGACTGGTTCAAATTTAGCCTAAGAGGGAACTGGATGATCGACGTATTGATCGGCTGCTTCATGTTCCCTTTGGTCAATTATCTCTCTCAATTCAACCTCAATTTATTGCCCATCCTGCCTTCGACTCCCGTGACGCTTTCGAGCGTCGAGCAGTCGATAATGGCGCGTGACCCTATTGCGATGGCGCTGTATGCGTTAGTTCTCGTCGTGTGCGCGCCCCTTTGGGAGGAAATTGTGTTCCGAGGCTTCCTTCTGCCGTCGCTGACTAAATACATGCCGGTTTGGTGCTCAATTTTGGTCAGCTCGTTCGCGTTTGCGCTGGCGCATTTCAATGTTCAGAGGATGCTGCCGCTGATTTTCCTTGGGGTTGTGATGGGCGGAAGCTATGCCCGGTCGAGGAACCTGTTGCCGTCGATGCTATTACACAGCCTGTGGAATGGATTCGTGTTCTTGGACTTGATGAAGTGAAAAATGCTCGTCGGCGGGCTCTGATTCTGATTCGTCGCCGGTGTAGACAATGTAGGAAGGCTATGTCTTAAGAGTAGCAGTTTATCCATGCTCTAATGTTATTATTCAAAGGTGTAAATGTCAGGAATAATAGCCATCGAATTCTTATTGCCTAAATTATTTTGTAAGAAAGTTTGAAAAATAAAATTTTTGTCAGAAGTGGGATTTGAACCCACGCCCTCTTACGAAGACCAGAACTTGAGTCTGGCGCCTTAGACCACTCGGCCATCCTGACTTTTATTTTTAAATGATATAAAGAATTTTATTAATTGAAGAAATGTTTGGACAGCTGCATCGAAAGAAGTTGCTGCTGGAGTCACGTGGGCTGCACGAGGTTTCCAAAAATAGAAAGCTCTTATCTCTAGAAGATAAGGTTGGTGGACTGGAGTGCCGACAAAGACAGCAGCCATATGATAGTTAAAGATTTGGATCTTTTTTGGCTGATTGGGTGTCCGTCTCGGCGCGCCATGCTGCACTTGGTGCCCTATTTTTGTATTTTGTTGGGTTGAAATGGATTGATGGAGGCCCATGTATCGCAATTGCGACTGGACTCCACGTGTGATGCGCATTCCTTCCGAGTAACCGCCGGAGAAAGCGGGAGAGCAACCGTCTCTTTAGAGAAGAAGAAATGAAATGGAGAGAAACAAACTAACCACCGTACGACCGTCAACCAATCCTTGAGAGATATTTATTTTCGAATCCATTGCGCCAAATTGGTTTTCGGTTTGATTGATTGTATGTATGGACGACGACGGCGCCGGAGTCGTTTCAAGTTTCGTCGGTTTCGAATTTTGAATCACAACAACGATAATCGTTATACCTCAACAACGCTCGGCGCTCGTTTGAGTATAGATAATAATTACGGATTGGATTGAATTGAATTTATTGGTCGAGAAGAAATGGAATCGAAGCAAGTGTTGATGTCGGCGTTGGGGGTGGGGATAGGAGTCGGCGTCGGGCTCGGTTTGGGATCGCAAGCCGTCGGAAAATGGACAGGCGGGGACTCGCCGTCTTCCGGCGTTACACCGGAGATTATGGAGAGGGAGATGCTTAATCTCCTCTCTAATGGCAGGGATAGCAAGGTTACCTTCGATAAATTTCCTTACTATCTAAGGTAAATTTTCCGGTAATCTTCTTCCTCTTAACTTCTTCGTTTAGATTTTGTTGCTTTCATTCGTAAGTTAAAACTGCAATATGGACGTCTCTTTCTTCTCAAATCATTCGAAATGTAGAGGAACAGTTAAGAAATAGCATATCCTTGTCCTTGTTAATAATTTGAAGTTGAAACTTCTTGGATTTTGATGGCCAAAATGCTAATTCGGTGAATGGTTTTTATTCCTTTCTTACAGTGAACAAACAAGAGTCTTGCTAACGAGCGCAGCAGTTGTTCATTTGCAAAAAACGGATTTCGCAAGGCATACGAGGAACCTCTCTCCTGCAAGTCAAACAATTTTGCTATCTGGACCGGCTGGTAGGTTTCGAAGATGTTTGTTTGATTGGATTACATTTTTGTGTTTCTTGTAATAGGCTGTGTTTCAATTTCCTTGTTTCAGAGATGTATCAGCAGATGCTTGCTAAGGCATTGGCTCATTATTTTGAGGCGAAGTTGTTGCTGTTAGATGTAACCGATTTTTCGCTTAAGGTGAATGGACTGTATGGATTGTGTTTGAATTGATCATTTTTGGATAATCATGTTCTTCTTCTAATGTTTGAATGGATTCTTTGGCAGATTCAAAGCAAGTATGGGAGTTCTAGTAAGGATTCTGTGAGTTTATAAAGATGAAAACTTTTCGATCATCCTTAATATCTCATATTGACATAATATGAGAATGTAAGTTGTGACTTGTTTCTTGTTTTCTGTTTTTCCTCTGTATGGAACTTCTCTGGTGCAGTCTCTTCCAAGGTCTGTATCTTCAACAACGTTGAGCCGAGTGTCTGAATTATTTGGATCTCTTTCCTTACTTAAACCAAAAGAGGGCGTCCCTGGTATGAATTGATGCATGTTTTTGGATTTGTCTTTGTCAATTAGAGGACTTCAATTGTTCATTATCTAACCATGGCTACCTGAACTGAGTTTAGGAAAGTTTAGGTTTCTTCAAGGGTGTTATGTTCTACGTATGATTTCGTCATCCATGGGAGTAGTGGCAAGTTTCATGCTTTGATATTAGTTGGTTTAGCAAGTCCCTGTATTATGTTCAATTTGCACAAGAAAATTCTTGCTTTTATTTTATTAGAGCCATACGAAAAAGGTTTAATGTAACTTATCAGCACAGGATATCATTCAGATTATACTTTTTAGTTTGATGGATACGCTTTGGTTAGTTGAAATCAAATCGATGTGTTCATATTTCTCTATATTAACATGTGCTGTTGATGGTGAATCCAAGTAGAAATATACCTATTACATTTATCTTCTCTGCGACTTTTCTATTGCATGTATAGTGTTTTCTGCGCCATTTTCACAGCAGCAAGGTAATGTGTTTGTTGCAGGTACGTTGCGAAGGCAAAGCAGCGGGGTTGATCTTGGATCAATGTCCGTATTTGAATCTTTGTAATATTCATTAATTTTTTCATATCTCTTCTCTTTTTTTAATTGCAGCATGCTTGTGCATGTGTGCAGGGGCCAGGAAAGCACTAAACCTGGAAAGCTTCGTAGAAATGCATCCTCGGCAAGCATCAGTAACATGGGTTCAGCCACTGCACTATCAGGTTTTGAATCAAACCAATTCTGAGAGTAATTTAGTTGGAAAAACCCTTAGAAAGATACCTATACTTACAAATGGACAATGCCACAGGCCTTTTAGGTTTTGATTTTGTGTTGTGAATTCACTCCAAGTCGTTGAATCTCAAACATAGATTAAGTAAACATCAAAATTGATGTTAATAAATAATTAATGTTGTAGCAGACATTTATCAACATGTTCATCTTTCTCTGTTCATTGCTGTTTTTTAATCGTTCTGCTTTTGAATGATCGAGTAACAGTCAATCATTATCTGCTCTTCAGATACTCGCAGCAGCAGTTGGTGTTTTGATGATAAGCTTTTTATTCAAACACTTTACAGGGTATGAATATGTTTCCGGAAAGCTATTATGCGTCTTTAGAGAAGAACTGTTCAAATACTGAACTTACACAATTAATCTTATGATTACCAATCTGCATTACTTCATGCAGGCCCTTATGAAAATATCGAAAATGAGTCCTTTAGTCGTCTATCTTAGGGATGTTGAGAAGCTTCTTTGCAAGTCACAGACGATGTATATCTTGTTCCAGAAAATGCTGAAGAAATTGTCTGGACCCATATTGATCCTTGGTTCAAAGATTATTAATCCAGAAAGTGATTATAGAGTAGTTGATGAAAAAGTTTCTTCCATATTCCCTTATAATATCGAAATAAGGCCGCCTGATGATGAAAATCATCTTGTGAGCTGGAAGGCTCAGCTGGAGGAGGATATGAAAATGATTCAGTACCAGGACAATAAAAATCACATAATGGAGGTACTTGCCTCGAACGATCTTGATTGTGATGATCTGGGTTCTATCTGTTTGGCGGACACCATGATTCTTAGCGAATACATAGAAGAAATCGTCGTATCTGCCATCTCTTACCATCTGATGAATACAAAGGAACCTGAATACAGAAATGGGAAACTTGTTATGTCATCCACAAGGTGAACTTGCCCATCTTACACATGCTTGTTTATATATATATATATGTCCTAACATTGTATTGGCCTTGTTAGTTTGTCCCATGGATTGGGTATATTTCAAGAAGGTAAATCTGTAAAGCTAGAATCACAAGCTGAAATGCCTAAGGTTGGTTGTCCTGAATTTGTGGGAGATGCTAGAATATGTAAATAGAACATGTTCATATATCGTTTTTTCAATAATTAGGCTGCAGGTGCTAAGGATGCAGAACCGGTGAAGCCAGCCGCAGTTGAAACAAAGCCGGAAGCCTCCGCTGCAGAACCCAAGAATGAAGATCCACCTGTTTCAAAAGCACCAGTAAGGCAAATAATCCATTTCTCAGAGCATCACAAAATTTATCTGTCCTTTGACGATGCAGTTAGCCTTCGAATGTTCTATGAAGCTTGGTGCTGCGTAATTGTTATGTGGTTCAGTACTTGCATTCATTGTTTTTCCTCTTTATTCTGTAAATGTTGCAGGAAGTCCCTCCTGATAATGAATTTGAAAAGCGCATTAGGCCGGAAGTCATTCCAGCAAATCAGATCGGTGTGACATTTGCAGATATAGGAGCATTGGATGAGGTTAAAGATTCACTTCAGGAGTTAGTCATGTTGCCTCTTAGAAGACCCGACCTTTTTGAAGGCGGCCTACTGAAGCCGTGCCGAGGAATACTGCTCTTTGGGCCTCCTGGCACAGGGAAGACCATGCTGGCCAAGGCCATAGCTAATGAAGCTGGAGCAAGCTTCATTAATGCTTCAATGTCTGCAATTACTTCGAAGTGGTTTGGTGAAGACGAAAAGAATGTTAGAGCCTTGTTCACTCTTGCAGCCAAGGTCTCGCCTACTATTATATTTGTAGATGAGGTTGACAGCATGCTCGGGCAGCGGAACAGAGCTGGGGAGCACGAGGCAATGAGGAAGATAAAGAATGAGTTCATGACACAATGGGATGGACTTTTGACAAAACCCGGCGAAAGAATCTTAGTACTTGCTGCAACCAATAGACCATTTGATCTCGATGAAGCAATCATTAGACGCTTTGAGAGAAGGTAATGATACACATTCGAAGTTTTTTTTTTGAATGAATGGATGGTAACTGATGCCAATTCTTTTGTGAATGGCAGAATAATGGTCGGCTTACCGTGTGTGGAGAACAGAGAGAAGATCCTAAGGACATTGCTATCTAAAGAGAAAGTTGATCCAAGTATGAACTTTGAGGAGCTTGCAAGAATGACTGAAGGATTCTCCGGGAGCGATCTAAAGGTTTCTCTCCGACTTCTTTCGACATTGATTTTTATTTACATGTGAATCCTTAGAAAGTTATTTGTGAAACAGAATTTATGTGTTACTGCTGCCTATCGACCGGTTCGAGAGCTAATACAGCAAGAGAGGCGACGAGATCAGGCAAGTGTAAATCTTATACCAACTAAGTTGTAAAGGCTGAATTTTGTTTGTTTTTTTAGCATAGTCTGGCATGATTAATTTGGCTTCTGGTCATTCCCTTTGTACCAGGAAAAGAAGCGTAAGGCAGACAACAAAGAACAATCTTGTAAAGATGATAACACAGAGAGAAAAATCACTATCAGGCCATTAACTATGGTAGATCTCAAGGAGGCTAAAAATCAGGTCAAAAAACAATCTTTACAATTTCTCTGATTGCTGCTAGAAAAGATCGGTACATGCATTTACATATATGGGTTCTTTTAAAGTGACTGGATGTATGTATGCATGTAGGTGGCTGCTAGCTTTGCTTCTGAAGGCTCCATAATGGCAGAGCTGAAGCAATGGAACGACCTCTACGGCGAAGGCGGGTCGAGGAAGAAGGAACAGCTGTCTTACTTCTTGTAAGATTAATATATATTTACTATATATGTGTTTCTGGACGACAGTTTTATGGCTTGGAACTATTAGGGTTCTTAATTTAGGATTTTTTTTTTTTTAATAGCATATATATAGCAAGTAGTATTAGTGCTGGCTATGGTGCTATGAATAGAAATACCAACAAATATTATACGTAGATTTTATAATTTACCTGTTGCATCTATTCATGTGTTTACTTTACACACCCATAATATACATTGCAAAATTAAATTAGGAGGAAGCTGCCGTTTTGAAGCAGGAGAAATCCTGCAAAGAATGAGTTGTTGGATTCACTTTCATGGTGCAGTTCATCTTCACGACGACATGACTTCTTTTAATGATATTTTTAATGCTAATTTTCCCCATCATTGTGGTACGACTACTCAGTACGGGTAGATTCCCTCCCGCCGTTATAACGTCCTCCGCCACCGGCACGTTGATCTTCACCGAAATCGTTTTTCCGGCGAGGATTTCCCCCGCCGGCGTCGACGCCTCGCCGGCCGGCGACCCGTTACAGTACACAGACGTCGTCGTATTGTAGAACTTGAATGACGCCACGTTAGGATTTTTTACGGAGACGTTCGCCGTCAGTGTCAGCTTGATTGTGCCGTTAGCGTTTCCGTTTCCGTTGCCGGCGGCCGCATCCCAGCCGTTGATCTCGACGGAGTTCATCTTGATTTTGGGATTCTTGATTCGGAAAACGGTGAGGACCAGCGCGAGCGCGATCACCGCCAGAACGAGCATCACGGCGGCGGCGCAGCCGCAGCACTTGACGCAGCATGATTTCCGCCGCCGGTGAGATGAATAATTGAACTCCGGCGAGAACGCGAACGCGCCGTCGTCGCTGGGGCTGGAGAACGGCGCCACGGCGGCGGGGGCCAGCGGCTTCACCTGGTCTTTATTGTCAGCCATGGCAGACGACGTCGTCGTACAAAGCTCTAAGCTTATACGAAATTGAGCAATTGAAGGGAGTAGTAATTAATAATAAGAATATTACATTAATTAATCTATTATATAAATAAGGTTACGTAAATTGAATTAATATAATAGTGTCCTAAAAGTTATAAGCGCGTTTGCTAGACTTTGACTGCTGACTTGACGGACGGAGTGCATTTATGATGGAATTTGGGAAGACCATGTCATTAATTAATGATGACGTGCCAATTATGTGAAGAAGATAAAATTTTCTGCACTGTTTGTTGTCCATATCTGTGTAGGAGTTGTGTTGACGACGTAACGAGGAATAAATTAATAATAAGCAAACAAAATTTCAGACAAAAGACTAGGAAGGTTCGTTGGCCGAATGATGAGAAACAGACAAATAGGATAAATTTGAGGGATCGGAAGGGAAGGAAATAGTATCATATAATAATAAGTCAACTGTGTGTGTGTGTGTGTGTATTCATTCTTTCAGTGGCAAATTTGCTGTATAGGTTCTTGTAGTCCACTTATAACCACAAGATTTGAATTTGATTCACATTCGAGCGAGTTTGAATGAGAAGCCATTTTTCAAGAAGAATAGCATGGTTGTGTTATGTAAGTCAATGAAATGTGCATGTATAATTGATTTGGTTATGAAAATAATTATACTTGGGGATGACTAGTCAGTTATGGGGGAGAGTTTATCCCAATTTTTTTGATCTAATAGTATTTTGTGGACAAGTTGATGATGTATGTATTTTATGATTGGATTTTGATAAGCCCAAAGGAAAAGTGTGAAAATCGAGAGAGAGAGAGACGAGAGTGATGCACCAATTAAGTCATGATGGACCCCATTCTTCATTATATTCTATTTCTATTTTCAAGCAAAATTTAACTGCATCATGTGTGTATATATATATATATATATATATTTATTTATTATTACAAACAAAAAAAAAAAGGAAAAGACGTAAATAGGTGAGATAAATTTGGAAATGGTTAGCAGTTAGCCGCATTTGCCGTTACCTAGAAGAAATAAACAAACAAACAAACATCAATTCTAACATCTTAATACTAACCGAATCATTGATCACATCAATTCTATGCTTAGCTTCTTACACCACACCCTCTAACAAACTAACTAAACATATATAAACATCAATTCTACCATACAGAAAAAAAAAAAAAAAAACTAAACTCAAGCAAGATCCAATAAGGAATAAATAATATCATTTATTCTTTATTCTTTCCTCCACTCACCCTGATATAAATAAATATAAGTACTTAGCAAACCCCATTATAATCAATCGAAAAAACATTCTACCAAGTAACCAATTAATTAATCAATCCCAAGAAGATGCATATGATGATCATTCATGATAAATGGCGAGTGTGTATTATATTTTAGAGATCCATTATTATAATTATTATAGATGTAACAAATAAATGATTTATTTAATTTTATTGACACGACAAATCCTGAATCTGCCGGGAAGTGACGTTCAAACCCATACTGCAATTCAACACAGCACTTCTCCGGCGTCCAACAATCTTCACCACACGCACTTCACCTTTCAATTTTCCAAAGCTTTTCATCTCAATCAAATCCAATTCTTTATCCAATTTCACTTTCACTTTCATCGTCACGTTAAACTCTCTGCTCTCCCGCCGGCCAACGCCTCCGCCGCCGATGCTCGCCGCCCCAATAATTCCGCCTCCCGATCCATCCCGGAAAGTGGCGTTTCCGGCCCGGAAATTGAAGCGGCCGAAGTTGGGGTTGTGAAGGCGGAGGTGCGCGAGGAGAGTGGCGTTTGTGCGGCGGAGGTCCCCCACGTGGACGTCGGATAGCCGGAGAGTTGGTGGCTGGATGCGGAGGACGACGGCGGCGAAGATCAGGAGGAAGATGCTGAAGACGACGATGATCAGGAGAGTGTACACGAAGCATTTACTGCTGCCTTGTTGGGGTTTAATTATATTCGAATTCATTGATTGGAATGGGAATCGGGAATCTTCTTGATCGTTTTGGTTGCCTAATCTTGATCTTGATCTTGATCTGTTGTTGGTATTCGTGTGTTCTGATTGTGAATTCAGATATCGTTCTTCTTCCTCCTCCATTTCTGATTGGAGATTTTGATGGTGATGATTGTGGTTGGGTTTTTGAATTCAGTTTGGGTGCAAATTAAAGGGTTCTTTCTGCTTCTACGCATCTACTACGCACATGCATATATCTATCTATCTATGCATGTACAATTGACGTGGAGTTGCCGTAGGATTCTTGGGAGCTCCGGGGACCACGGAAGCCAGATGGCACGCCCATAACGTTGATTGTGAGGTCCTGGGAGTTATTAGTTTCTTAGAAAGAAATTAAATGATAATAATAGTAATGTACATGGATATATTAAATTAAATGCTAAGTTCACAGCGCACATCAGGTTCTAAACGTTTAGGAATGAATGTGTGATTGAATGATATAAATATTTTAGAATTATATGCAAAATTTGTTTACTGAAATTTATACAAAATCTATTTAATGATATTATTATGTTGAATATTAATAGTATTACGGTCTGAATGAAATGTCCACAATTTTTGAATTCGAGTGCCAATTCATAACTTTATAATTGATTAATATTTGACATATGTATTGCTTATAAATTCGATTTTAATACTTGATGCGTAATTTTCTACACCAATTGATGATATATATAAAATAAATAATTCCTTTCATTGGCTAATAATGGGCTGACTCGAAAACATGTAAAATACCACACCAAAACATAATAGATAGATCATACATGAGATAAAAAACCTGTGACTCAATATGGATCCAATCCACATCACCATTCACCACTTTTAATATACTAAACTTGTATTTATTTACATTTACATTTTAGTTACGCGCGTATCCTTGCTTACAACATTCCATGAATGTAATAAATAAGACAAGGGCTTCAAGCAGCGCCGGATTTCCAGAATGGAAAATTGTACAACTACAAGCCTACCTTTTACTTTTACTTTTAGCACATCCAAAAAAAGTCCAATATTAATAATTGCAAGAATTGAAACAAAAACCTGCTCCATAAACCTACAAATTTCCCCAATCCACTATACCATCATAGATCAATCCTTTCTGCTGTAATCCACGCTTTCATCTTCAATGTCATCCAACGCCCTGAAATCTGCCACGTGGCAGATAACTATGCATCTCACCGATCACTTTCTGGGCTCGTCTTGCCAGCAGCTCATCACAATATACCTTAGCATATATATATATATATATATATATATTTTCCTACAAAGTAGTATATCAGTATTATTTCTATTTTACCATTTCTTTTGTGGGCAGATTCAGCCAGCATAGAATTGTGGAAAGGGAGAGTTGATTGCAAGGGAAAAAATTGGTAGTGGAATGAAGCAAGTGGCTGATTTGATTTGGTTTTAGAAATGCTCCTTGTGGAATTCAAATTTGGTGGTGCCTTTCTGATTGTACTCATAGCATAGCTGTTTGAGTTCTTTTGCAAGTACTGGTGCTCCACAGTAGAACACTCCTGCATTTGCACAATTTCATCACTTTCTCTCAATGTTATATATGCATTAGCTAATGGACAGGAATTTTGGAATGGTAAGACTCACCTATTCTGGCATTGGCATGCTTTGTGCCAATTTTGGACAGAACTTTCTTCCAATTTGGCCTTGCAAAGTGTGTTCTGACCTGTTAGAATCAGTAGTGTAGTTATACACTCAAAGAAAGTGATGATATGGCTGTCGCTTATAACTGTGTTAGGACCTTACCCTTGTGCCAGAAACAATGTCGACTCCATTTTTGGCATGGTTAAGTGCCTGGACCATGGTGATGAGTGCTGAACGAGCATCTCCTTCTTCGTATACGCTGGTTAAATAATTGTGCATCTCAATGACCCCCTGTAATGGAGCCAGAGATTTTAGTATACATATGGTTAATTAAGTAGATAAAAATATGGATGTAATTAATGCTGATGAATGATGCATTACTACATTACCCTTTGATCAAGTTCAGCAACCTCATTCATGACCCCCTTGAACCAATCGAATGATCCTTGCTCTCTCGTGACCCAATAGAAGTAAGCATTAGTTGTCCTCAGAGGTTTCTTCTGTTTAGGAGAAGACTTGTTGAGTTGTGCGGAGTTGAAAGAGCTCATACACTGGTCCGAGAACCTGGTGAAATCCGAAATTGAATCCTGGAAAAAACAGTGAACAGATTGTCTCTTTTAAATTTCGGTTATAACTGTAATTCAGACTTTCATATTCTGATTAGTGATGCTTACAGCCAACTCTTCCATTTTGACAATGTTGTTGAGTAAATCTTTAAGGATGCTGATGAAAGGTGTTGCTCCAATGCCAAGACCAACGAGTAAGAGAACGTCGTACTTCCTGTAGCCTTGGGCTGGAGCGCCGTAAGGTCCATCTATTAGCAGCTTTGGTAAGCTGAATTTAGAGGTTGCATTTCAGATTTTATCCAAGAAAATGAAATTGGCAAACCATGACTATTGAGATTGATAGGGATGATTGCATGCATACCTTTTCCTTGTAGTTTCATCAGCTCTGAGTAATCCGCTCTTTCCAATGGCAGGAGGTTCACATGCCTCAGAGAATACCCTCTTAAGATCATGTGTCCAGTCGCCTAATTGCCGTATGTGAATGCTAAGGTAATCATCATCGGGCGCTGAGGTTATTGAAAATGGATGCCTGTTCATTTGCAACATGGCAATAAACTTAGATGGAGAAACTTTTTTGCATTCTTCATTGTATATTAGAAGATCTTACCACTCAAATGGAGAAACAGCTGGGCATTGAACAAACATGTATTGTCCGCTTCGATACTTGAACTGTGGAGGCTTTGACATTTGTAGCGTCAGGACATTTCCA
Source organism: Andrographis paniculata (assembly GCF_009805555.1). Taxonomy (NCBI): domain Eukaryota; kingdom Viridiplantae; phylum Streptophyta; class Magnoliopsida; order Lamiales; family Acanthaceae; genus Andrographis; species Andrographis paniculata. The sequence continues at coordinate 4,927,363 of NW_026137589.1, forward strand.
GGATAAATGGCAGCCTGAAAAAATGTAAGTTAGTTAAACCTTAAGACATTTCAATCATTAAGTGCTCTGAGTTTGAACAACAATCATCACTCTTACACCCACCTTTAGAATTCGGACACTATAGAAGCCTGATCGGAAGAATCTAAGAGTCCTTTCACCAGCATACAATAGAACAGGGACTGCAAGATACATCCATGTCTGCAAACAAACTAAAATATCTTAATCAATGACAAGAAACTAGACCACTATGATCTTAACTGTTGAGCAAAATTTTCTTAGTTTGTTCAAAACTTCAAGATCACTTATAGCTTACCGTCTTTTTATACCAGTGATGATCAAGATAAAGGAAGGTGCCATGGAGGATAAGCAAGATGTAGACAAGAATGAGCAGATGATGTGAATACCAAAAGGCATTGTAACCTGTGAGCCTGTCTAATGGTTTAGGCAATTTAATGAGACTCCTTCTGAACCACCTTGTTGCCAATATAAAAGCAATTAGCATGAAAATCACCATCAGAATTCCGGTTACACCCTCGATTCCTTTGATAAGATCTAAGTACTTGGGCTTGCGATTGCCAAAGTCATTGATTAAATAAAGTTCATATATGGCATCAGGTTCATTCACAAGCCTTGGGAAGTCACAGGCAAGATGGTTACCAGCATGGAGTATGACACCAACTACAATGGCTGCTGCAATTGTCTGCTTGTATCAAATATTTAACAAGAAAAAACAGAGTTAGCAGCTTATAGATAAAAATAATTCAGCAGTGATTCATATAATGATGTAATTTAGTAATTAGAACTCAAATGGCATGATGGGAATAAGACACAATTTCATAGATAGGAGCTTTTTTGGATAACGTTTGCTTTGTGATTGAATTGGGTTACTGTAATTACATTATGGGCAGATAGTGCTGCAAATAACTATGACCACTGGAATTGCTTTTAGAGGGTATGCTCTTATCTTAAATTAACTTTAATCTAAAACTAGGCTGACCTTCTAAAATTCAGTTTCATCATTCAGACAGAGAATCAAATTATCACCAGTAACTTTTCTACAAGTCAAGCAAGTGGGGTCCAAGACAACGAAGGCATTAAAGAAAAGTGATAAAAAGGAGTAGATGATGTCCACGGAATATCTTGTTTGTTAGCTTATTTTACTTATCATGCTTTTATTACTATATGGTTTCTTAGCTGTCACACGATCATAAAAGTCGTTAGGGCAGTATTACCTTATGGAAGTTGATGTTGTCATCAAACGGCACAAAGTGTCCCATCCTGGAAGTTCTCAGCCAAGTAATGGTGTTCCTGCACACAGGCAATAGTATGATTGCCATATTGAATTTCAGAGTCTCTGCAGCACCTTTAGCCGTGGGGAGACAATAGCCCATGACCTTGAATGCATTCTTGTGTTTGTACAGATAGAATTTCCAAGTGAAAAGTCCAATCATTATCATTATCCAGAGTGTTAGAACCCATATTCTCCTCCAATTTTCTTGCAGAAAATATAGCAACTTAGTGCTCATTCTCTGGAATCGGCTTCTGTATCTGAGTCCATGAAGGTTTTGGCTCAGGGCTTGGCTCGTGTAGCTCAGGGCTTGACTGTAATTCAAGTACGTGTCCTTTTGCAGCAGTAGTGTTTCCAGCTGCCATAGCTGCATCATAACATGACGAGAAAAGTTAGATCATGCGGATTTGTCCTTATAGGAGCAATAGAATAATGTTGGACGGGGACCATGTAGTGTTTCTATTACATGTGTTCAGTCATCAGTGCTAAAGACACGCTTTTCTGGTCTGGAAAGCACTACATTGTCCACATGGGATGGATTTTTACAATCTAATTGAAACGTCACCGTCATACATAGAGATATAGAGAATGGTGGAAGAATTATAGGCCCCCTTTTTTGGGTAAGCTAGTTTACAAAAATGTAATTCTCCTTCAATCATTAATCTCTTAATAATTTTCATAATAACGCACTTTATTATACACATATATAACGCCACACCTTTTCTATTAAGCGTTACTTATTTTTCAGTTAATTACTTAATTATATATTCACCTAAGTGACAAACTGACAATTCATGAATATCAGCCTGAAAAATACTATATTTTTTTATTTATACAATAATCTACAATATTTTGGGGATAAATTGAACGCAAATATTAGAAGCAAGTTGATATTCTAAAACTTTATTGTTAAATTTTTGCACCTATTTAAGGATAGCCAGGTTTACCTAGGTAGAGTAAAAGAATAGTATTTTTTTTTCTTAAAAAAAATTAAATACAAAATGTTATTATTCAATCGAATCATTTTCAATAAAAATATGCTCCCTCCGTCTCGCAAGAAGGTTGTCATGGTCTTTTTGCTGTTAATCTTTAAATATTAATTATTATATCAATAAGTGGTAGAAATCAAGAGAAAAAGACAAAAATAAGTTTATCAGTCTCTTATAATACAAATACAATATATTTTTCGAATAAATTATTCAAATATAAGGATATTTTTAATATTAAGTACAATGATGAAAAAATTAAATGACAACCTTCTTCCGGGACTGAGGGAGTATATATTTTTATAAAATCATATCAAAATACTATTTAAATAAAAATTCAAATTAATTTAAATCAAACAAACATGCTTGTCTATATATATATATATAGGGAAATGGAAGGGAAAACATGAAAAACAAAATAAAGGAGAAATATATAGATTAAAGAAGAAAAATAAAAAAGGATTAAAAGGATAAATAAATAAATGAAGCCCTATGTCCCTAATTTCGAATAAAGCACATAGATATATAGCAACTAAATCTTGATAAAATTTATTTCTGTGGCTTATATTTAAGATGAAAAATAAATACACAGGCTCAAAAGTTTGAATATTTATAATACCATAAAAAATTACCATAAAACTGTAACTAAATGTTTAGTGGCCTTAAACTAATGAGTAGACGTAAGAAAAAGTAGTAGCTGAAAGGTTTGTATGGGTTGAGGAATAGTCTATCTAACAAAGCAAGTCAACAACATTATTGATTAAGAAGGTTTTCTTGAACTCTATTGCACATTTTATTATCAATTTCAGTTTATTTCATGAACTTGATCTTCTCTGGCTCATCTACCAGGGAATACCGTAACCAGTTATATATTTGAAACGTTATCCAAATGGCTATCCCTGAACTGACTCAGCAATCATTCAACCACATATTTCTGACATCACAAAATTTCTTAATCCAGTTTAGTAGAGCTAAAAGCCAATAAACCATCGTTTTTAAACTGAGAAAAACAAACTTAAAAAAAAAAGAAAAAAAAAAAAAAGAACTAGTTATACCTAAGTCAATTTTGAGGGTTGTTCACCTATCAGTATGGGCTTGTATTGCATTCACAAAAGAATATATAGGCCTGACTCGCCCAACAGCATTTCCATTTTGACTGAAACAAATTGGAGATGGTAAACAGTCTCTATTAAAGGCTGGATATTCAATTAAGTAGATGCTTATAAATGTATTATTTGCATATTTATATATGTAAGGTTGAGCATACGGTATTTTATTCAACGTGTATAGGTGAACAACACGCGTTAACCCTAGAGTAATCATATCTAGTCAGTCATTTGTTTGTCGTCTAACTAATGACTTTTTTTAGAAACTCCAAAGTCCAACATCATGATTTTAGTTGCAACCAATTTTCATTCTATGGTTAGCTAAGTGCTGTGGTTGGTCTATTCGCAATCAACTACTACTAAAAGCATGTATAATCTGTGGGTGTAAGGCAGGAATTTAACACATCTCTGATCCCTTGAAAATAAGTTCAAATTATTCGTGTGTGGGTTAAATAAAAGAGATTAATTAATCTTATTTAAATACCTCAATGTAGCCAAGTCTTTCGGGGTCCAATTCTTCCATGATCAGAGCTGCGTATTCTTCAGCCTGCTCTTTTAATCTCGACAATTTATTTGCAGAGGCACTCACCATGATAATCTACATGACGAAATAATTAAGAACATTAATTCAAATGAGTGTTAATTATTACATATATCATACAAAGTCAATATATGTTTGTACACAATTACAAAGCTACCCCTACCAACCCCGCGAAGACAAATTAAGTCACAGGAGAAGTTGGTGGTATTTGGAGAGTTCGGTACGCGATATACTCATACAATATCAAACTAACTACGATCACAAGTCACAACAATATGTTAATCGACCCATTAGACTTTACGCGACTTTATGTATAATAAAAGTATACGGCTTTTGAATTGATGTATATAACAAGAATGATTGATTATAAATATATGAACACTCATATATATATATATATTTATTGGAGTTGTTGGATAAATTTTTTCTAACAAAACCCGTCATGCCTAACTTTGGACCTACGTAAAACCCCACTCTCAAAAGAAAAAAAATAAAAAACCTTTTACTAAAATTGAACAAGAAAATAAACAATACAATATTGATTTCCTTCTCAATAATACCTATCGTGCCACAAGAAAATGTCAGCTCCACTATTATATTCATGCCACTGGAATCTGACAGTCTGTGCTTTGCCTCATAATCAGAGGTTTGCTAATATTAAATATATCAGCTTAATCAGATATTGATTGCTTTAATTAATTAATTAAGATTTAAAGCAAAAAGAAACAAATCCGTGTTACCTCTTTAACTTCTTCTTCCGTGATCCGACCATCTTCGTTTTTGTCCACCCTGCAGTGCACCACTGTAATTGATTAGCTTAAGCTATGGATAATCAATCTTTGTACGAATTCTTCTTTTTGAAGCAAACTGCAGCAATTTGGACTTTCTTCATACTCTTCCAATTTTTTACTGTAGCACGATTTAGTGATTAACTTGTGGTTTTTGATAACTTACATGTCGAAGAAAATCTGGAGCCTGGAATCGAAACTCTGATCGGTAATTTGTGACCAGAATTCGTAGAGCTCGTCTCTGCTGATCTTCTCGACCTTCAGTCGTCTCCTTCTGCTTAATGCGTCAAATAATTCCAATGCGAATTCCTTCGAATCTCTCATTCCTGTTTTCAAAATTAGAATGGCGTGTATAATTGAGATTAGGAGGATGATATGATTACTGAAGAGTGAATTTGCTTATTGAGATTGGATTAACCTATGCATTGCGCAAAATCGGCACGATAAAGGTAACCGTCTTTGGCGAGCTTCTCGAAATTGCTCTGGACTTCGTTCCAAGCTTCGATGCGGTTATTTTTAATGTTACTGATGAATTTAAGCCCTCGGAGAGCCTTTCGAGCTCCGGAACGGGTACGATCCAGCTGCGCTCGTTGCCGGCGCATCGCTCTGGCCGCCAGAGCGGAGTCCAAGCCGCTGTTACCTGCGCCGGAGAGTATCCGAGACGCATGTCCGTGGCTCCACGAAAACCGCCTCAGTTCCTGCGAGAACTGCTTCGCTTTCGCCAGCGCCTCCGCCTTCAACTCCTGAGAAAACTGAAGCAGTTTATTGGAAGCACTCCGGCGCATGGTCGGAGATCTGGAAGTCGACGCCGACGCCGACGCCGACGCCGGAGTTGAAGTTTCAACCCCTGTGATTCCAGAAATAACCTCATTGCCATCGATGCTGATCAACGTCGCCGGCTCGACGCTCCGCAATATAATAGTGTCATCGTCTTGCAGATCAAGCGTGACCTCAACGAACTCCTCCTCCTCCGCGTTGCTCGCCGAAGCTCCGGAATACTCAGTTCCAGGCGAGGACAGCTCCGTATCAAAATTTCCATCCGGTAAGTTCTCCGACGACCCCCAGCGGCGGTCGCGCTTCCCAATCCCCCTCATTTATCCACCGCCAGATTCAACTCAGTCGGTATCAACATAAACGAAGAAATGAAGGATGATTCAAGGCTGACGCAAGCCAGATCGATTGAGCAGGTTCAGAAACGCAACAACCTGAGCCAATGAATTGAACCACTCCAATTAAACAAAGCAACATATATAATAAAATGCAGGCACAACAGATACTGAGATATATATAAAGAATAAAATGCAAAGAGAATTGCAGTGTAGAATGAAGGCAAAAGGAGGAGACGCCACGAAAGAAAGAAGGTGGAGGCGTCGACAGGGACAAGCTTCAGTGCATACTCCACACTGCAGATCACATCACCCCACACAGTCCTTCCGGGGAGGGGACCAAACAAATTTTACTTACACATCTAAACACTCACTAATTAATACTGGAGGGAGGATTCCTATGCAATCATTCATTTATTTTTTTTGTTAATTAAAATTTAAATATTAATTATTATATTAAAATATAGTATAAATTAAAAAGAAATTGCAAAAGTATTTCAACAGTGTCTTATAATATTAATAAAATGACATTTATAAAAAAAATAAAATTATACAAATATAAAAATATATTTAATATTAAGTATAACGACACAAAAAAAATAAATATGACCTTAAAAGGCGGAGTATAATATAAAATGTAGAATTATTCTACTACAAAATATGTTAAATTATATTTTTCTCATCCCCACTTAAATATAAATAAAAAGTGTGAATTTTATTATTTTGTAAAATATAGTCTAATGGTGTGAGGTGTAGTGACAATAGTTTAAACTCAAGCATATTTGGTGAAGGGTGAGGTGAATTGGACCAGCTTTGTCTAAGCCCGGCCCAATATGGCCCAATCAGATTAACAAGCAACAAAAATAATGCAGGTGAGCTAATATATAAAAATAGTTCGAAACTAGCTCCAATCACTAAAGAAATACTATAAAGATATCAGTGCAGAATATTCCAGAAATTAAAATTTGAAAAAATTACATATGAAAGTAGTTCAAAAAATCAAAATCAAAGTCATGAATTGAATTGTTGATTTTATTTTTGAAATAGTTAGTATGATTATTTTCTACGAGAAGAACGTATCCCACAAGTTAATCTTTAAAAGTAGGTTCAGTTTGTTGATTCTTCCTATCTTTCAACCACTTTTTTTTTTTTTTTATTTACTGTTTCTTTCAATTTCATATTAATTAGAGAATAACATATATATATATATATCTATGAATGTTTTGTAAGTTTACTATAGTATTTTAAAAAATATTTTAATGTTTGGAAAGCACTTATTAGTGTGGCCTTTTAGTGGTCAATAATTTATGTTACTATTATTATCCTTAAAGGGATAGTATATAAATAAATTACAAAAATCACATCAAATATGTAAATGGTGTTGTGCTGAGTAGGTGGAATGGGCTTCTAGAAGATCTAAAGAGAGGTCCCACCAATTTAGTGGGCCTTACCTCGGAAGCTTCTAAATCCAGGATCCCACCAACTCTTGATATCAGAAAATCAAATATAAAATTTACTTATTTAAATTCTCGTTTTCAATATTTATCATACATATATATTTTATTCTATAATATTTATTTATAATTTTATACTAATTATATTTAGACCTGTTTTATGAACTTGATTCGATTCGATGATTCTATTTAAATTCATTCGTTATGTTAATAAATATGTTTAGGCCTTGTTACACATACTATTTATAGTAAGATATTTTATCCACTTACAATTTTATTATATTTGTTTTAATAAATAATATTCCCTCCGTCCACAAAGTAACGTCTTATTTTTTTATTTGGAATGTTCAATTATTATTGTTCTCTTTCTATTTTTATACACAAAATTTACTCTTTTAACCTTATTTTGTTTACTCTTTCATTTTCTATACACAAGATTAAGAGCAAATTTGTTATTTTATTATAAAAACCCTAATCGCCTAAAAATACGTATAAATATGAAATAGGAGATTAGAAAATGGACGGAGGGAGTAATAATTTTTACTATATTTCTACTTATCATTACTTTTTTATCAACCACTTAATATATTTTTTATAATACCTCTAATTTATTTTTTTAGTTACTCTATTCCAACTTTAATTTTCCAATAATAATAATAATAATAATAATGTAAGCCTATATTTGTTTTGATGAGCCTAAAGAGTATGAAAAAATCCACAAATAAATGCAATCCAATTTGTTATCGACCATCATATTTAATTTTTTTCAAATTTATATGCCAATAATTTCCATGTGAAACGTAACACATACCAACCCCACCACTCACAAATATATATTATACACACATAATATTATCTATTAAATAAAGTAGCCTTTTTGATAAATTAAATTATATAGTACTAAAAGGCACATTGACACAAAAGTCAATGCGTCACGACTACAAATTACCACTACATTATCACAAAATTTGGTTAAATTATAGCCAGAAAAAAGTGTTAAGATTCAGTATTATACAAATGATTGACAATATTAGATTTTGTTCAGATATGCGTTTCAAAATTTTGAAAAATATTTGATAAAAAAATTAAATATTTAATTTGATACAATTTATTTTATTTTATTTTTGAAAAAGTGAGATTAATATTGTATGATATATTTTTTGTTCCAACTGAAAATATTATCTTTATCATCTTTGTCCGTTTAATTTACAAGTATATTTTTTATTATAGTAAAAAAATTTATAAACTAATACCAAAATACTGTTTAATTTTTTTTTTACATACATTACAATTATACTATGTTGCATACAATTAATTTATAAATAAAATATCAATAAAAAATATTAAAAAATATTTTATAAATTTCTATTAATTAATAAATATTATTATTTTTTAATTTATTAAAAAAAATTAATAGTACTATAATTATAGTAAAAACAAAAGGCAAAAAAACACATCTCATTCTCAGTTGTCAAAGTCGAGGCATGAATCTTAAATGTATTATAACTTAGAAAAAAGATTACCGGACAAACTATGAAGCAGAAATGGATGACACGTGGCAGAAGGTTTGAATGGCAGACAGCTGAATGATTGGACCATAATAAATAGGGACAGGCACAAACAATCATCTTATTTTTAATTTAAAGATGATTAATTTAAGTTAGAGATAATATTTTTTTATTTATTTATTTTATCAAACTTAGTTTATATAGTATTATATTCAATTGAAAATTTATCAAAACTCACTCACTCAGAGAGTCTTGATCTATTTTCCACTTAAAATATAAATAAATTGTAATAATGAAATAATAAAAATAAAATCAAAACATGCTAACTAATTTGATAAGCCCATTAAACATAGAGCCGAACGGGCCCGTTCTTAGGATGAAACTTTACTCTTATTGGGCTTTAGTATATTTAACTTAAATGGACACTTAGAAAAGTTCAAGGAAAAAAAAAAAAAAAAAGAAAAAAGAAAGAATTGAATCAAATAGAGAAATTATGTTTTATCGATCACAAGATTTATCAGAACTTGATAAGAATAAAAATAAATTAATTTCGAATACACATCAATTATATCCAAATCAACGTCGACTCTATATTATAAAGTTTATGTACCTTTTATCGAAATAAATCACTTAACCGAGAAGTATATATACACATAATCGAAAATTGAAGGGTCATAAAGTTTTCGTCTATAAAAAATTATATACATAATAATGAAAAGGAATAAATATTCAAATAGTTTTATATCGGCTCGGCAATATCAATTCATCCATCCGACTTTCACACAAGCAAACATGATCCGCCGCCAAGCTAGAATTATCCCGCCAAGGGGCTAAATGGTTTTGTTGAAGTTGAAGATATTTTTATCATTTTTTGAGTTAAATTAATGATAAAAACATAAGATTTGATGTATTCAATAAATATAAAAATATTGACATGATAAGAATTATATAGCCAAATCCGACCGAATGGACAATCTATATTGTCAAAAATATAATTGGGGCCCCAACCATAATTATAGTAAATGGCTTCCATTTATTCATTTCATGAATTTTAGAGTGTACATATATAGTCGCCGGCTACTGTACTTATTTTTAAAATTTAACATAATATTGACAATGCATTACGTGCTCACCGACAATACACAATATTATCATAAACAATATATTATTTATATTAATATATTACAAATACAATATTCGTACTAACAATATATATAATAATTGATTTTAACATATTATGTACTCTTATACACATACGTTATAAATATGAGTAGACATCAAATATCTTTATTTCACATAGTATATATTTATATATATATAATATCAATGTAATTACATCGCTACAAAGTACATTAAGGATATCCTATGTATATATATATTTATGTAACAATACAAATATGTATACATACGCATTATTGAATGCATATGTATACGTGTGTGTATATATATACAATTACTGTACATAGTCGATCGGACATTCATTGTCAGACAATCGAAGAGGTTAATTTCGTGCAAGAAATTCGAATATATGTATGGTCAGAATCTGGAGAGGAACTGAAGCTGTTTGAGAAGTGGGCTTAGGGTTTCCATGAGCTTCTCACATGGATGATTGTGGATTCCTTCGTAGGTTGTCACGACGATGCTCGTATCCTTCGATAGCCGTTGGATTTGCTTCTTAACATTGCATGTATGATGAGTGCAACGATAATAGCTCCTTGCAAGAACAAATTAGTCCAGCCATAACATATGTAATTTCAATTTAAATAAAACGATCATTTTATTTAATTTTTATCTTAATACAAAATAACATAACAAATCGCTTACATAAAATGGAGACCTTGATCAAAAGACGTGACATACCAAATAATATGTTGCTTTATATTATAACCTCTCTCTCTCTCTCTCTCTCTCTCTCTCTCTCTCTCTCTCTCTCTCTCTCTCTATATAATTTATATATGAATGTATCATAATTATAATAATTAAAGTGTACATGATGTCATATTGTAAATCAAGAAAGATTGAGCATTTTATAAAAGTGAAGGAAATTGCATGGATAAGGAGTGATTGGAGAAATTTAATTATTTAAAGTAAATAGAAAAAAAAAAGGTTAAAGGACATAAATATAAACCAAGATGTAATTGAAGAAATAATGTAAGAAACCTACATAATAAAAAAAATAATTTAAAAATCCACTACCTTTAATTTAATTAGCATGCCCTTAATTATTTTTTCCTTTAAAAAATGATCAACTTACACCAAGAATACTTCATGCGTAACAATCTTGCACAATCAATCAATTCATATATATGTAAATGAGAAATGAATTTGAAAGATGATAGATGATTATATATATATACCTGGGATGGGCACTGTTCTTGACAGATTTCTGGCCATATTTCCTCCATTTATAACCATCATCAAGAATGTCTTCTTCACACCTCGTATGGAACGCCACTCTTGCCGGGACACTTTTTTTCCTCTTATTCCCAATTCTCATTCCCTTACTGTTACTGCTGCTACTATTCATCATATTCATATCGATCATATTCACATTCACATTCCTATTATTACTGTTAATGTTACTACCACCTGCGCCATCATTAAAGCTGTCGAAAATTTGCTGCTGTTGCTGTTGCTGTTGATGAAGAAGATTGGCGAGCAGCTGGTGTTGATGATCATCGGACTGATCTAAAACTACATTGCCCGACTGCCCTAAAAAGTAGTTGGGGAAGATGGGCTGATCTCCGCCGTCCATTCATGCAATACTAATTGTCAATTATTGTTGTGATCGATCGATTGATCGAGGAGCTAGAGGAAGACTGTTTAATTCTCTGCAACGTTAACCTAACTATTTCTTCACGACAGATTTATAGAGGGTTTGGTGGGAAAAAGCTTGATCGAGAATTCTTGTCATAAATTTATAAAATGGGCAAGAACAAGATCTGGGGTGGGTTCAAGAAAGTAGAGTGAGAAAGAGAGATAGAGAAGAGAGAGAGAGGTTCCTTGTGGAAATGGGGTTGAAGGGTTTTTATAATAAGATTAAATTTAGAGAGAGTTTAGTGAGAATTAAGAAAGCCAACAAGAATTCACCTAATTAAATTGATCTGTTCAACGGCTTTCTTTTCTCTCTCTCTCTTGATCTTCTTGGATTAGGGTAGACGTGCCAATATACACAATGCTTTTGCAGACTTGTGTCCTCCTTTCTCTCTCATCTCTCACTCATCAAATTAAGAGGAAAGTGGGATTTTGAAGTATTTGTTAGAAAATGCAACTACCCTAAAGATGGATCAGTTACAATACATAACATATAAACTAACATACCCATTGATTTGATTAATTTGCTGTTAGGGGTTGTTTGGAAACTTCTTCTTTAGACAAACTATACTTTCTAATAAATAGTAATTTATTTACCCACAGCAATTACAAGCATTCATTGTTTTAATTCTTTCTCTTATTACATGTATATATACATATAGTTGCATGTTTGTATTATATTATATATGCTCCTTTTAACGTGACCCTTTTTTTGGGCTTGTCATCTATTGACATTATTAGTTTATTTTTTTTATCACGATATTAGGGAAGGGGAAAAATAAACATTGGTTGATTAAATTTTAGTATACCATTCATTTTGATATTTTTTCATGTTTTCATAATTTTTAGTAAGAATATATTATTCTACTTTTAGTTATATATATATATTATACTTTTACAATATAAATAAATGGAGAAATAATCGCTTCAAGTGTGTTTTGCTTATAGTTTTTAGTTTTAGTTGTTTCTTTGCGTTAGATAAGTATAAAGAATGATATCTATATAAGTGTTGAATTTTTTGTTTTTATTTATGGTTCAATTATCAATTTTAATTTTGTCTTGTGTGTATATATTTTATTAATAAATATAATATTATTCAGAAAGCGTATCTAGATTTATTAATATGTGAATGGAACCACTTTAAGATTATGTAGCATATTTCATTTAAAATTATATTATTATTTGTTATGGAAATTTCAGTAAATCAAGAAGACACAAACAATGACACAAAGAATTTGATAACTCAATTCGATCACGATTATTTATATCTTGGAACGCTGCCAAATGAAAATTTTTACTATAAAGTACGCATACATGGATATTTATAGGTCAAACCTATGCCAATAAATCATATCCAAATGATATCACTATATTTTAGAATATAATCAGGCTTCGTAGCCCAACATTATTATTATTATTATTATTATTATTATTATTATTATTATTATTATTGTTTTGGTTTACAAATTTACAACAACAAAAAAAAAAGAAAAGAAAAAAAACCCTACTACAAGAGATGTAGACAATTAAATTTTGATGGAGTTGCTAGTTATTTATATTTAAGGAACTGAGTACTTAATTAATTTAATCACAAGGTAATTAAATAATTGGACTTAGGTACGTATATGAAGAACACCTAAACATGCCCATAAAATTAACCCATCTGATGAATTTGATGTGGGTAGTTAACCTAAAATATACCACATTCAATATCTATATATATCTGATTTCTTGTGAGTCCCAAGTCAACCTAAGCTAGCTACACGTAATAATAATTAGCCATTCTTCATATATATGCATGCGTTACGCTTCATAATTAATTTTCTTTTTATTTAATTTCTTAATTAATTTCTCAATGTTACAAAATTTATCATGATGCTCTTTTAATTAATTTTTTATGATTGATTAGGGCTAGGATTAATTGATGGCATTATGTATGATATGTAGGATTCTTAGTATAATTTTAAGTTAATTCCATGTCTTCTTTTTTTTTCATAAAAAAAAAAAGAAAAAAACGAGGCACCCAATGTGTGTATATATATATATATATATATATATATAGCTAAGATTAGTTAAAGGGCATGGCAAAATGCATAAATTAATATAAATTTCAATTACCTAACCAGAGACAAACATGCACACGTAGTTTATGAATTCATTGAACATGATCGAAAATCCATTACATTATTGAGTAAACATATGTATCTATACAAATATATATGAATATGATTATTTACAACATGTGGGTAATTGAATGACGTGATACATCAGTATGGGCTGATAAAATTATATATATATATATCCCCGTCTATATATAAACAATTATTTTATACATGCAATATGCTTGAGATATATATAATATATATATAGATTAATACTTGTTAAATAAAGTTAAATGATTATTTGACCTAAAAATTAATTAATTTATTTATATATATACGAGGGAGTCAATCAATTAACATACTTCCTCACGTCCCGTGAATATATGCCACTTATGAATCTTGTATGTCGACGATGATGAATAAAAGGCGATGAAATTTAAATAGGAGATTTTTAACTTTGATATCATATTAAATAAAGTTAAATGACCGTCTCATACGAAAAATTGAAATTAATCCACATACATATAATTTATTTATTTATTTATATAGAAACTCATAATTAATTAAATGTGCATTGAGAATTAAACTCCTGAATAATATTGTGGATAAATTTGTGCAATTAGTATATAGTAATCAACAAAGACACAATAATTCAAATATAGAAACACTCATTGTCCATGACCTTTTTTTTCCAGCACAATAATATATATTTTCTATTCTTTTACAAAAGTCAACATTCAATATAAAAATTGTCTTTTTATATTATCAACATGATTCTTTATAATAAAATAAAATAAAATCAAAACACTAAACAAACAACCTCTCAAATTTGAGACCAAAAAAAAAAAAAACACACACAATAAATTCACATATAGAATTAGAAACACTCAAATTTGAGACAATAATAATAATAATAATAATAATAATAATAATAATAATAATAATAAAATCGTAAACTTATTTATATCATGATAGCCGTCGAAATGGATTAAACGGTGGGGTTTCTACCCTTTAAAATACAAGAGTAAATAAACCAATTCACATACAAGTTACGAGTTGAAAAACAACGTTATAGGATAATATACATATAATATACGGATAAATAACACATCTTATATATATTATTATAGCAAATTATATAGTGGACCTACTACAATGTAAATTATGAATTTCTAACTTTTTTTTTCTTTTTTTTTTTTCTCAATTTTTGATTGGGGTGTGTTCGTTATAGGATTTTATTAAAACTTTACTATTCATTCAAAATTTTTCCTTAAAAAACATTAAATTAAATACCTATTTTTTATTTTTTATATTATAATAAAAATTAATTTTACATTCAAAACATTACATCAATATCTATTTAAATCACATCATACAACTATTTCAATTCAAAATTTTTACTATTCAAATTCCAATTTAAAATCCAAACACACCCCAAATAAATAAATTAAGATTGTTTAATTTATATTTTATGCATAAAAATGTACTATAAGATTTATAATACATTTTTATTTTATGATTATTATTTAATATGACGATAATTTATTTTAATTATTTTTGTAAGCATTTAATTTTCCATTATTATTATACATATGTAAACATAAATTAATATGAAGTTCTCTTTATTAATTAAATATTATTTATTTAAAAATTTATTTTTAAAAGTTGAGGATATCAATAAATTTGTATATATATGTTATCTTTTTAAAATTTTTATATATTTTTTTATCTCTTTTTTTTTTATTATTGTAAAGATAAATATGTTTATAAATATAGAGTAAAATGTGGTAGATAAATTTGTGTTTAGATTGGCTAAATCATAGTTATTATAGTCAAAGTGTAATTAAAATAGTTAGTGTTAATTGTCTGAATACCATTTTATGTTTTTGGATGTTACTATGAAAACAATACTAAATAAAAATAAAAAATTTCTATTATAAATAAAGAATGTGAAAGATCTCTGCAAATAACTAATTTGATAACATATATCTAGAAATAATCATTAAGATCTTCATCAAATCCAATTAAGAAATAGAATTTGTTTTGTAAAATCTTTATAAATGTGTTAAATTTAATTTAAAAAATTATTCATTACAATACTCATTTTAGCACTGTAATTTTCAGAAAATAATGAAACAAATTTTGAAAAATATCCATACCATAGAATGGGCTGAAGGAAGAATATATATATATATATATATATATAACTAGTTGTTCTGGATCTTAACCCATTTACAAATAAAACAGCATATCTTTTAATTCAAGATCCTTAAATTAATAAAATAAAAAAATAAAAATGTCATTATGTTACTATTGAAATAATATTATATTAACAAAAAAAAAAAAAAAAAAAACCATTTTGGCAGTTACTATTATGTTTAAAAAAAAAAAAAATGTAAAAAAATCGCATGAAGTTAGTTGAAGTGGTAAACGTCAGTTTTGGAATAATCACATGAATTGTTTTCTTATCTCATTCTTCAAATTCGGTAGATTTGATCTCTACTATTTGTTTTTAAAAATTACTTGACATAAATTAGAAATTTGATTAATTGAATTCTATTTAAAGAATATTGAGATAGATAGGACTGTAAATATCTAATTAATTTTCAAATAATGCGTCAGTGTATGTAATATTAAAAATGGTCCTTGTAATATTTACGATATAAAATTATATTTCGATAACATTGCTCGTAACTCCAATTTAGTTTCGAAATTTAACATAAATGCCACATGTATTTTAAAATTTGCAGGACATATTGTTTTGTATGTCTATATTTTTATTTCTTATTTTTGCATGACAGAGATTTTATACAATATTTTTAAAATTATAAGAAACCCATACAATATTGTTTAAAAAAATTTATACTAAATTTCGAAATAACATCAGAATTATTGGTAATTTTGCGATATATTTCTATGATTGGTAAAAATTATGGTTGTAACGAATTCAAACAGTACAAGATAAGGTCCTACTCAAACCCAAAAAAGAGTCAATTATTGATTCCCAAATTACCATTAAAATTCAATAACAGGACATTCATTCCGATCAGACACATTACCACGCCATACTCCAAATGTACCCATGACGTTACCTATTATATATTTAATTAAATAAATAGAATAATGACCAATTATTATTATGATACGATATTTGTATCTGCCCAATTTTAATTGCGTTACGGTCTTGTATAAATCATGGGCAGATATCCGAATTTACCATTTTTTAATAAATGGCTTCCCACATTAGATTTGAGTAGTCAATTTTACAAGTAAGATATCTCCCTAAATAGTTAAAACATTTATTGAGAATTAAACCAAATTAAATTTTGGACAAATATAAATACAAGGAATAGTTGTTGTATTCTACAATATAATACATTAATACGTACATACATACATACATAACTATGGCGGCTTCAAATGTTCTTACAATACTGGTCGGCTCATGTCTTCTTACTACATTGTTGTGCATTTGGATAACTCCGGCGGCTTCTGCGCCGGCCGGCGGCGATTACCGGGAGGCTTTAGGCAAAGCCATTCTGTTCTTTGAAGGGCAACGGGCAGGGAAGCTGCCGGCGAACCAGAGGGCTAAGTGGAGAGGCGACTCGGCGCTCTCCGACGGCTCGCCGGAAAAGGTATAGTATTTTGTGAAAAAAAAAATAATATATATTTAATTTTTAAATGATATTTGTAGTCTATTTTTGATCGATTTTTTTATGAAGGTTAATCTGGCCGGAGGTTACTATGACGCCGGCGACAATGTCAAGTTCGGTTGGCCAATGGCGTTTACGACGAGCCTGTTGAGTTGGGCCGCCGTTGAGTATGGCGCCGGCGTGCAGGCCGCCGGCGAAATGGAAAATCTCCGGGCGGCGATCCAGTGGGGGACGGATTTCTTGATCAATGCTCATGCTTCTCCGACGACACTCTACACTCAGGTCTTTTAATTTGATTTTGTCTCAATTTTTATCTGTCGTCGGAATCTGTACGGATTTGATCCTATTATTTGCATATATATATATATATGTATGTATGTATAGGTTGGTGATGGGAATAAAGATCACGAGTGTTGGGAGAGGCCGGAGGATATGGACACGGACCGGACGCTGTACAAGGTGACGGAGGCGTCGCCGGGGAGTGAACCGGCGGCGGACGCCGCCGCCGCACTTGCAGCGGCGTCAATGGTTTTTAAACAGGGTGATGCAAAGTACTCCCAGACCCTGCTGAGCCACGCAAAACAGGCAAAATAAAAAAATCCCTAAATATATTCATGCATGCATTAATTAATTTTTTATTCAATATATATATATTAATATTCTCGTGATTTTTGTTGTGGCAGCTTTTTGAATTTGCAGACAAGCATCAAGGATCTTACAAGTCATCCTGCCCATTCTATTGCTCCTACTCTGGTTTTCAGGTAATAAATTACTAAACCTAAATTGTAATTGTCCGTACAAATCAAGAATGTAGAATCTGACCTGTGTGAATGTTTTGTGAAGGATGAGTTGCTTTGGGCAGCTGCTTGGCTTTACAAGGCTACTGGAGACAACACTTATCTGAACTATTTATCGACCAATCAGGGGTGGTCTCAATCTGTTTCTGAATTCAGTTGGGACAACAAATTTGCAGGAGCTCAAGCCTTGCTAGCAAAGGCAAATCAAGAAACATCTTTTAATTAAAAAATCAGACATTTTTCTTGGTTGTAAGAGACTGACTGATGAAACCATGTTTTTTATTTTCCAGGAATTTCTTGCAGGAAAGCAAAGCCTGTCGAAGTACAAGCAAGGTGCAGATTCATTTGTCTGCTCGTTGATTCCTGGGAGTGGTTCTGCTAGTTTCAAGACAACCCCTGGTGAGCCTCGGATTTTGGTTTTTTTTTTACGATGTAACTAATTAAACTCAGATTTATGATGTAATAATGACGCAATCATTTCCAGGTGGGCTTCTATTCTTCAGGGACGCCAGCAACCTGCAATACACTGCATCTGCTTCCATGGTCCTTCTTTCCTACGCTAATACCCTCGCCGCCGCACGCGCCGACGGCGTTCAGTGTGGATCCACGAAATTCCCCGCCGACAAGATCAGATCCTTTGCCCAATCCCAGGTTAATTAAAGAAACAACCATATCTATATATACAGACATCGATTAACGTTATAATTCAATCATCGTTAATTAAACATTACAAAACTGTATCCAGGTCGACTACATTCTGGGAAACAATCCGATGAAAATGTCGTACATGGTCGGATTTGGGAACAAATTTCCTACCCAGTTACATCACAGAGGCTCGTCGATTCCTTCGATCCGGTCCAATCCAAACAAAATCGGCTGCAACGACGGAAAATCCTGGTTTTCTTCCCAAAAGCCGAATCCGAACATTCACGTCGGCGCCATTGTCGGAGGGCCCGATTCCAACGACCGTTACCCAGATTCGAGATCCGATTACGCGCACGCGGAACCCACGACTTATATAAACGCAGCTTTTGTCGGCTCCGTCGCGGCGCTGCTCGGACAAAGTAAACCTGCGGGTTTACACATGGGACCGTTTGGTGGTGCTGATTATGACCGGTCCGACATGATCGACTACTGATCTCGCCGGAATATTCCATAGCTAGTTTGTACGTGGTAAATAAGGCCGGAGTATTGTTACATCGTGTGGTTTTAACTTAGAACAAGAAAACAATCTATACACACACACACATATATGTAATGGGATTGATTAATTACCAGATATGATCTATATGTAATAACAAAGGCTGTATTATTATATATGTCCTAAACTTGTCTGTCAGCTGTAAGATCTTAAGGGAAGTTGCTGTGACTGCAGCCCGAACACGAAATCATCGAATTCTTCCAGGCCCGAGAAGAAATCTTCATTCAGTACAAAACCAGGGATGGTGAAATCGTGATTGTCATAGTAGGTTAGATCATCTGATCCACGCAGGTTGTCTTCCTGATCGAATTTAGTGGTCTCGTCGTTGACTGAAGGAGGTTTAGGGGAGGATGGAGATTGCTTAATTGTTATTTCTTGTTTGGGTTTTGAAGATGGGAATTTCTGCCTGACAGTTCCTGCCAAGGAATTCCTCCTGGTGGGCTGACTGTGGCTGTGCTCTGCTGTGTATGTGATCACGTACATTCCTGGATCCGTACAGCTTTGCTCCACTTGCTTTCTTGCCAAACAACCTTTGGAGCTGCTGCAACGATAATAGCTCCTGTTCGAACACAATTCATACATTAATTTAATTAATTTATAATCGAATCAAATCTGATCGGATTACCTTGGGTAAGGAGAGCCCTTGATGGGTTTCTGGCCATACTTACGCCAAGCCCACATGTCTGAAGCTAATCCCTCAGCCGACACGTGAATCACTTCCCTTTTATGCTGATTCTTCCTGCAAAACTCCATTTTTCTTTCATTACCTTAATCTACACGAAGCAGGAGCATTAATTTCGTATGTCCGTACGTACGTACCTTCTCTTGTATTTTGGCACACAAGCAGCAGCAGCAGCAGCAGCAGTCTCTGATGACCGATCGGATTTCCCGTCGTGGCCGACGTTCTGTTGCTGAAACTCACCGGCGGCTTCCGCCGGAAGAGAATCCGCGGAAGCTGCCGGATAAAACGGCTTGTAAAAATCTTGCAACTCGTCGGGAAAACTGAGCAGAAATTCTCCATCAAATCCGTGACGACAGTGGATTGAGTCCGATACGACGTCGTCTGAAAAGGGCACTTTCTGATTCTCAGACATCTTCGATAGATCGCCACTTGGCCCTCTGACTATTGCCTGCAAACTCCAATCCTCCATTCCTGCTGCAGCCATAACAATGGCGGCCCTATTCCAATACTGTAAATTAATTATTTGCAGAGACGATTACAACGAAGATGATGAAGGAAGAGGAAAGTAAACTTAATTTGCGGCGATTTGACTGCGCCGAACGTTTTCTAGAAAGAAGAATTTTTTAAGCATGGAAGTGTAAGGAAATCTATGGAAGTTTTTATAGTAGTGATGGTGGATCTCTTTGGGGAAGCCGAGATTAGGGTTTTGTCTTCTTATGCAATTTGTGGTATGGGTTTGACTTTTTTTTAGTTGGGTGTCAATTGTCAAAACCGCCACTGTGTCGCACGCGCTTTTCAGCCGTCCGATTTAAGTTCTCATTTACACACGTGTGTATATATTGGACCAAGCAAACCCTATCGACTTCTCATTTATATATATATCATATATGCTTTAAATATTGGTTGACAAATAATATTAAAAATATTATAATAAATACATATTTAATGTATCTCACAAAATACGATATGAAATAATTTTTTTTATTATATTTAAAATTTCAAAATTTTAAAAATCATTATCTAAACGAACATGTGTAAATGAATATTTTGAATAATTTAGTTTCAAAGCTTACATAATATGCTCATGTTACATCAAATACGTATTGCATTTAGATAATTGCTACATGTAACGCATAACAAGTCGTTGAAAGTATTAGAAAAAGCCTATAGTTTGTAATAGGACCAAAAGTATTATTGCATGGTTTGTTGATATATATGACCAACTTTGCTGCTTTTTGTCTTAATTAAAATATTTACAAGAAATTAGTGACAAGTCGAGTCTGTCTATTCAACCATTAATTAATATATAAACCCACGAATAACCATCAAAAGTAAAATATGGTTTAGGTAAATCACTCATATATAATTATATATATATATAAGTTTATGCCCCAAAAATGGTTCATAACCATGAGAAATACATTAATTAATAGAACATTATTGAACTCATCAAATTAATTTGCCCCATTTGGGAGGAAATTAAGCACTAATTTTGTCGTTATAATTAATACAGTTTGATTTTAAGTGGGTGTAACACTTAATTTTTGTACGACATTATTAATTGACTAATAATTTTTTTTAAAAAATTTTCAATTACGTAGGAATATGCAGCCGCTATTCGAAAGTGCACACTGAGAACTCTCGACCGAACCTAATATCCTGCAAACTAGACTTGACAAGAAAAATCACACTAGATGAACCATATTTGACAAGTAAACTGGAGCGTCGGGATTTAAACACATGACTAATAAGTTTTTGTTTGATCACTTAAATGCATATAGGTATCATAATATAATGTGTAAATTTAAATATTAATTTTATATGTAGCTACGTCACGTTTGGCCTAACGCTAAAACTCCAAACCTAAAGTAATTCAATAAATATAGACATAGGGAAATATATATATATATATTCAATAATGCTAGCAATGAATTAGCTCTTGGACACCTAATGGCTTTTTTTTAAAAAAAAAAAATCAAAATTACTTATTACTATTTAGTTTTCATAACAATTTTTTTTTTTTTTTTAACTTGTTTTTTTTCCTACAAACTATCAAATAAAAATACTATTTAGACAAGTTACTCAAAACTTGAATTAAAACCAAACAACATGGAGACAATGGATTCAGAAATTTTGATGTTCAATTTATACAGATGTTTAATTTTAGCATTAATTGGATAATTTTAAAGTTAATAAACGTTCAAGCCAATATAAATTGTATTTAAAACCATGTCAATAATGTCACAATTATGGTTCCTTTCTTTAATTATTATTCTCAAGCAGGTTGATTTTCCTTTTTAGCAATATTACTAGTGTTATTTTATTAGTTTCTAAATTTTAAAAGAAAATAAATTTGATCGAACCTAATAACCTACAAATTAAGTTCAGCCAAATAAGTCACACTTAGCGAATATGTGTAGCAAGCCAAATCTGGAGGATCTCACGATTACGACTTCATCCCACGCCGTGAGATAAACCTTTATGGGACTTCTAAATTTCAATTTTGTTTAATTAAGAGTGTTATCAATTATTCGGGATGGATGTCATGCTAAACTAGAAAATTCAATACAACTAAATTTAATCTACACCCTTAATTATTAGATTTTTTATTTAATCAAAATACTTAAATTTAAAATTAATGGTTAAGATTGAATAACATATAGTAAATTCATATGATCTAATCCCTCAATTATTTGGTTATTTGAAAGTACAAATGTTAGCTGCATTATACCTATGTATTTGCGCACAATGCATAATTTCATTTTATGCCAATATAATACTCCCTCCGTCCCACATACATACAGTGTCTGCTACAGTGTAGACACGATATTTTAGGAGGAGTAATTAGTAGATAATTAAGAATGTATTCGTGAAAATAATTATCCGATAATATAAATAATTATAAATTAAGATTAAGATAACTAATTAGTTTAATTAAAATAAAAAAATAATATTTAAAAATTTAAAATAAGATTAAAGTGTGTAATCATTTTCCAAAAAAAGAAAGTGATATGGCATGTGGGACGAACAGAAACGGGAACGTGGACATGGTACGTGGGACGGGGGAGTATTAGATAAAATTGCTACTATACAATAAATTTGATTTAATTTACTGTTTTTTTTTTTTTTTTTCCTCTTGAATTGATATTTGAATTTATTATCAATTTATTGACCGAAGTAAAAACTGCCAAAAATAATAATACACTTTACTTGTAGGATATTTCATCTATTTGAATTAACATGTATGCATTATAAAAAAAAAATATATAATTGATCATATTCTTTTTAGAAAAATCTTCAACGAGAATCACTTTTTTCTTGAACATTTATGCAGGAACATAACTTTGCATTCATCCCCCATCGGTCTTGTCGTCTTCTTGCAACTTGCATAGTAAAACAAGATACACCCCACACGTATATCGTAGTATAAGGCCTATTCTAAACACTTATTACAAGTCGCAATTTCAACAATATATATATATATATAATCAAAGACCCTAATTTAGTTTTATAAAATAAGTGTTCATTTAAATACTTATTTTTCATTTATTTTAAACAAAATCAAATTTAAATTGCATAGAAATATATAAAAACACTTCAAAACTCTAAAAATTACACCCTTAATAACTCCCCCCCAACGTGTGCTCTAGGGTTTACAAATATGGACACTCTAGGACCACTTAATTATCCCCACCTAGCAATTCACCTCTAAATAAAAAAAAAAACCCATATATTATTCTTAAGTCGATGTTATCTTTAGATGTAATAATACTACACGACACACGTATACATCAAAATACCATAGGTAGCTAAGATCATTGTATTGATGACTTAAGTTTATAGACTTCACGACTTTGGGATTGCTTAGACTCGGTATTTTTCCAAGATGGTACCGTGGATGAGCTATGCATGGTGATGGCCCTCTTAATGAATTAGCTATAATATAACTACAACAAGTTTTATACTCTTTAATGAAGGCATACTTGGGTATTTTATGTATACAAAGGTGAATCTTTAATTTTCTCAATATTGAATAATTATGTATATATATAGGGTGGTAGGCTGCAGCAATATCTTATAAATTAGGCCATCTGCCCAACCTTTGTATAAGACTGAAATTTTATACTACTATAAGATATTAAATTTAAATAATTATTATTTTTTTTAATAAAGAATATATATTTGAAATGATAAATTGAAAAATAAAATTGTACTGTAGAGATGCGTAGTTCGTAGGATGGGGTAACGCGCAAAAAGACTTGGCGACCTTTGAGCGTGCGGAGTGGATATGCATAAGCATAAATCATAATGCAATGCATTGGAAGTCGCTTTTTATCGAAAGCAAAAGCGTCAACATCCGTCACTAGCGACTTCTGTTTTCAACATTTTACGCTGGAAGTCGCTAACGCTTTCGTCAGGGAATGATTGTACTACTATTTTTTATTTTTTATTTTATTTTCGGTTTAATAAATAAATCAAGTGGGCCGTGCCCATTACGACGATCTTCTGGGGTCAGGAATCTGGTCAATTTATGTGGCCAAATTTTCTTTTCGTTTATTTTCAATTTCTAGTATATCAAAATTTCAAAAATACATATTTATTTATTTATAAAATTTTGTCAAATATTATTTAAATAAAAATTTTAAAATATAACTAGCCTTTTTTATTTTAATATATTATGTAGCCTGCAATTGCAGGCCGAAATATTGGAGGGCCATGAAAAGCCCAAGCCCAAACAACGGCTGATATATATAGTGCCGCGTTACTGGTGTGTGTTTCTTTTGAAAGGTTTAGGAAAGCCCGCGAAGGATGCGCCCCGCGGAAATGGGAGAGCTATTGAAGAACTCGATCTTCTCTTCAGATCAATACCTTTGCTACGCTGATATTCTACCTCCTCTTCAGGTTTTGATGTTTTGTTCAGGACGGTAGAATATGTTTTAAGTTAAGCTTTGTGACTCGAATTGCTCTAGTTGTTTTTTCGTAAAATTCAGGTTCGAGCTCGGATTGAAGTTGCAGTCCTTAATTTCCTGAAGAATCTGAACTCCTCGGTTCCATCAGTATCGGATCTGCCTCTGGTTCGATGGAATTTTTTTGCAATTTTACGTGCATTGGAGTAGTTGATCAAAAACCTAGTAAAATAAAAATAAAAAACGAAAAACAGACAAAAAAATGTCAAGGTAAGTATTTGTTTCATAGATTTGATAATCGTAAATTTGAAACAGATTAGCAGGAAAATGAGCAATAGCAGAGTCAGGCGTGGATTGCTAACTGAAAGCGCGAATATATTTCTTTCGCATTCGTTTTGCATAAAATCATTGATGAATGAGAGCACGGGCAATTCATTTATTAGAGGTATTAAATTGCTTCAGTCTAGTATTTGATGCATCATTCATTACTTCCATTATCATGTTCATTGATTCGTTGATTTGAAACCTCCTTACTGCTTACAAAGTGTGGAAGGTGATGGAAATGTGTTATCAAATCCTAGCTCAAGAAAAGAGGGTAACTCAAAGGGAGCTATTCTACAAACTGCTATGTGGTTCATCAAAATATTTTACTTCTCAAGCACAGGTCAACCGGAGCATACAAGGTCTCCCCTGTTTTCTTTAGGGAATTATTCTTTCAGTAGATTGCCTTTGTTGTGTTTGATTCTTATCAAATGGAGAAGTAGATAACATAACAATTTTATAGAGTACTTGATGACAAATTGTAGATATCTCAATTTTGCCAGCAAGAAAAGGCCTAGGTTCTTATTAATGTTTATATGAATGCAAGCCAGATTTGGTGGCATTGCTAATGTGCAGCCGATATAGCCTTGGAATCATGGCGTCCAGCAGAGGAGCAGTAGTGGGTCGCCTGTTGCTGCAGGCATGCATAAAAACTTCATCGTATGCTTTACTAGTGTTTAAACAACAAAATAAACTAAGGTTATGGACATTCACATCAATACATGAATATGCAGTCTGCAACTAGTTATGAAAAGACAGTTATACCTGATTCTGTTTCATTTTAATTTGTTGAAAGGAACCAAACCAAGATGTTGTGGACTGTTCTGCTTGTGGATCTTCTGGTTACCCCATTTCTGGAGACCTTAATTTGCTTGAAAACTTGGTCATGAAAAGTGACGCTAGATACATCATTGTGGTGGAGAAGGTAAATATTAGCAATTCACATTCACTTTTTGTGAGGCATATAAGAAGGATTTCGGCCCCTGTTATGATAAGGAAGTGAATGAATGCTATCACAGCATGCAATATTTCAGCGGCTGGCTGAGGATTGTGTGTTCAATCAAATTCCCTCCATTCTCATCACAGCCAAAGGGTATCCAGATATTGGAACCAGGTATTTCTAACATTGCAAAAGTTTATATATCTTAATGAGTACTGATATGCCAATGCAACAACAAAGTCATATGATGTTGGAAAATGCCAAACAGGCTTCTTCTTCATCGAATGAGTCGAGAGTTCCCTGAACTCCCAATCCTAGGCCTGGTTGATTGGTATGATTCACCCTTGACCACCATTGATCTCTATCACAGTTCTTGATCAGATTAGTTACCCTGCACGAATGAGCTCAATTATGTAGGAACCCTGCTGGACTTGCAATATTGTGCACCTTTAAGCATGGAAGTATAACAATGGGCCTGGAAGCATACAGATACGGTGCTACTCCCTTTTCCACCCTTTCGCATCCTCTCATATTAGAATCATCGTCGAAGCTCACTTTTTCCCTGTAATTCAGCTTGCAACATCAAGTGGCTTGGATTGCGTAAGGATGACATTGAGCAGCTCATACCTGAAGAATCTTTAATTCCATTGACGCCAAAAGACCATCAAATCGCCAAAAGCTTGGCTTCCTCAGAGATCCTCCAGGTAAATTTTACATTGCTTTCAGTTATGCACCTTTGTCCCTCTAGATAAGATTATGCCATTTTTCTAGGACAACTATAAGGAAGAGCTTGCCTTCATGATTGAAAGAGGTAGAGCAGAAATTGAAGCTCTTTACATTCATGGATATGATTATTTAACCAAGTACATAGGAAAGAAAATCGTACAAGCCAATTACATATGATTTAGGATGTGAAGGTATTGCTGGCTTGCAAGGTCTTAGAGAATTTGATTTTGATTAATCTTGTGGTTAGTCAATGAAGCATTAGATTCTACATAGTGGAGTTTCTGGATGATGTAGATATAAGAAAAATCGAATTTGAGGAAAACCATAATAAGTTAAACGAAGTTTACTCGCGTGGATCGAGGAAGATTCAAAAAGTCAATCTGAACATGCTTTTAAGTGTGGAATAAATGATGTTCTTACTTAGTTCGACGCTTCCTGTCAATTATACCTCCATTTAAATGTTTATGATATGTAAAATATGATGACTTTGATTTGATTTGACTTATTTTAATTTCATTAAAACGCTAAGGACTTCTAGGAAATAACCTACTAACATTCTTGCCACTTAGCATGAGGCTAGTCTCGACATTGGATTAGGCAGTTGTACCAAAAATAAAAAAGTTGAAGTGTTTTTTATTTTTATCTTTTGTTTTCAAAGTTGTATTCAAATGATTATATATATATATTTGTATCAACCTTCAAGCAATAGGGTAAGTTTTGAGCCCATCAACAATTATAATCTCAGGGTGTAGTAATATTTGCATGTATTTACTTTTCGGTAAAAAACTGCTTGCACGTGAATAATTATCAAGGCACATTAATTCACATAAAACGAAACACATAGAGATATTTATATGGATAGATGAGGACGAAAATAAAATTATTAATTACGTTGAGTCAACGCGGTTGACGATAATTTTGAGTCTAAATGTACGTACAACTATAAAGTATATTAATTATTAGCGGAATGCGAAAGGTGCATAATTCAATGTACCACGAGGGCCAATAAATTGGCACACAGCCACACATAGTTTATTTTATATATTCATTTACTTTAGTCTCAAGTAATTTGTCTGAATTATGATATAATAAAAATAAGTATCATTCTATCAATTAATTAAATTGAATAATCTAAGAAAAATCACGTAACAAATTTAAATAATTTTAAACATTAGGATAATTTTTTACTAATAAGTAACAAACTAGACCACATTCATTGAGGTTTCTGGCAAATAAAAAAAATATCTGAGTTTGAGACTAACACCCTAACATTACTTCCATATTATTTAACCTCATATGTTTCTTTTCATAACAGATTTTTGTACCCCATCAATCCCTAAGTTCTGGAAAATTGTTAATGTATTCTTCACTGAATTTGTCTGCATTACATGTGCAATGCCTGCGACATATATAGGCATGGTGATTACAACATCATGCTAAGTGAAGTGTCCTAATTGTCGTTTAAATCCATATATTAATTAATTTGAAAGCCTCTTAGTTTTAATTGTTAAGGAGTAGATGCATAATAATCTTACCAAATAGATCTTCACTTGTGTAGTGTGTTGATCTTGCTCCTAGCAGAAATAGAAATCATAGACTGTAAAAAAATAAATTAAAAAAAAAAAATCAATGGAAAATATAATTGAAACTAAAATCTAAAGTTTAGAAATATGTTGAAGAAACAATTAATAGATAAAAATATTTTTTTTAAATCTAAAAAAAAAAAGATAATTGGAGCAAAAATACAAATAAAGGGGTAATAATTGGTGTAGGTTCCAGGGACCACGAGACGGATGAATGGTGTAGATTAATCTGGTGTTGGGGACCAGGGACCTTCCATAGAAACTATTATGGCAACATTCTAACTTCTTACACCAAACCCTTGTTTAATTGATGAATTAATTAGGAGATTTATATAGATCTAAAAACAACAAGTGTTGAAGATCTTTCCTCGTCACCTCAGTCTCAGTTATTTGAAAAAATACCTTACCTAATTATATATAATATGGATCCATTTCCATCCACCCATCCAATAAATAAATAAATAAATAATTGTTACAATTAATTAAGAACTGGAGTGAAAGAAGGGCTAATTACAGCCATTCCCTTAAATGAAAAATGGAATGTTTCACGAATGAGGAAAGGATCAGAATTGGAATCAACAGACAATGCAAGAACCAAAATACGGCAATGCTCCTGATTTTATTTCTTCATTTTATCACGACAACTCCCACCGCGTGATCGTAATCCTAATCTAATCGATTTTCTGCTAAATAATTGGAATTAAATTAAGAACACCATTTTTATTTTTA
Source organism: Andrographis paniculata (assembly GCF_009805555.1). Classification (NCBI taxonomy): domain Eukaryota; kingdom Viridiplantae; phylum Streptophyta; class Magnoliopsida; order Lamiales; family Acanthaceae; genus Andrographis; species Andrographis paniculata. Next base: position 4,956,595 of record NW_026137589.1, read on the forward strand.
TTTTTATTTTTATTTTTACATTTACATGGGAATGAATTATTAGGCAAACAAACATTGCATTGGCGACACCAATTAATTCCACACCCATATACGAGCTGTTGGAACACTCGAGAATTTCAACATTTATTATTACTATTATAAGTTTGGTGCATCATCGTATTCCCCTTAAATCTTTTGGTACAAACCATTTTGATGTTAAAGATTGTGTTGTTGGGATTTATAATTACTGAATGAATGGCAATCTAGCTAGGTAAGAAATTTTACCGTGTTTTTCTTCACCTCTTAGTTATAAATTCATCATATATACATACACCACAATAATAATAATAATAATAATAATAATAATAATAATAAATAGTTAGACTAATATAGACCGTGTTATTTACGTTAATATTTAAAATATTATCAGTATAGTAGTGAATAATGTTATTAGGAAAAACTACCTCCTACAAAAATTAACCTTAACCCTTATTTAATAGCACTATATATTTAATCCTTTTAATAAAGCCATGAGGGATAAAATATAATTGTGGTTTACTGGTTTAGGACACTCATAATCGCTGAAATAAAAAGCCGCCTGTCAAACTGACTCCAACATTCAAAGTTCATTCATGTCGTTAATCAATTTTTATTTTAATTTCTTCTAAAAAAAATAAATTTGTAAATACGTGTCTGCCATTCATGGAAGCTTCACAAACAATTCCATTGTCCTCGCTGCTACAAAATCCTACAACCATATATAACTATAAATACATAACCAAATTACTCATCTAAAACATTATCGATCCTCTTCACAATTACATACATACATACATTTGTATTTCTTGTCTTCACTTTACTTACTGCTCTCCAACGTTAATTCTCAATCTGTTAGGACAATGGAGCTCGTGTTGAGGAACCAAGAACAAGTCTTGTCGAAGATTGCCACGAGCGACGGCCATGGTGAGAACTCGGCGTACTTTGATGGCTGGAAGGCCTACGACAGCGATCCTTACAACCCTGTCAATAATCCCGATGGCGTCATTCAGATGGGGTTGTCCGAAAATCAGGTACAACATTGACATCTATCGATACCACCATCGTCATCAACTATGTTTCGCTATAGTTTTCCTGTCCTAACTAACTTTTTGTCGATCAGCTTTCATTTGATTTAGTTCAAGAATGGGTTCTGAGCCACCCGGAGGCGTCCCTCTGCACGCCGGAAGGCGCGCGCGAGTTTAAGGATATCGCCATCTTTCAGGACTACCATGGATTGCAAGAATTCAGAAATGTACTTACAACTTAGTAACTTACACCACTCTTTCGATGATATATATATGTTGTTTTGTTTTTAAGGTTCTTTCTTCATTTTCGATAGGCTGTCGCTAGATTCATGGAGAGAGTCCGAGGGAACAGAGCTGTGTTCGATCCAGACCGGATAGTTATGAGTGGCGGCGCAACTGGCGCTCAGGAAACGCTAACTTTCTGCTTGGCTGATCCGGGAGACGCGATCTTGGTCCCGACTCCGTATTACCCGGGGTATGTCCTAATTCGACCATCCTATTGTTAATTGTCCTAATATAGTATTCTAAGTTTTTAGGTGAAACAGTCATTTAACAGTTGTAATGAATTTAAATTTTAGAAATGATAGAGATTTGACATGGCGAACCCGGGTGTGCCTCTTCCCCGTCATCTGCGACAGCTCCAACGGCTTCAAGATCACCCGAGAAGGCGTCGAAAGCGCGTACTACAAAGCACAAGATTCAAATCTCCGGGTGAAGGGATTGCTCATCAACAATCCGTCAAACCCGTTGGGCACGGTTTTGGATCGAGAGACGTTAACCGAGTGTTTGCGCTTCACTCAGGACAAGAACATACACTTGATCTGCGACGAGATCTACTCGGCGACTGTCTTCAGACAGCCCGGATTCGTCAGCATTGCCGAGATCATGCAAGAAAATCTATCGCGGTGCGATCCCAACCTTGTCCACATCGTCTACAGCCTGTCCAAGGACCTCGGATTCCCGGGCTTCCGAGTCGGGATCCTATACTCTTACAACGACGCGGTCGTGACCACCGCACGCAAGATGTCGAGCTTTGGGCTCGTCTCGACGCAGACGCAACGCCTCATCGCGTCGATGCTGTCGGACGAGAGTTTCGTCGAGATGTTCTTGCAAGAAAGCACGCGGCGGCTCGGGACTCGCCACCGCATGATGTCAAAGGCTCTGGCACAAGTCGGGATCGGGAGCCTCCGGGGCAATGCCGGGCTCTATGGCTGGATGGACTTACGACGGTTGCTGAAGGCGCCGACGTTCGAGGCCGAGATGGAGCTGTGGCACGTGATCATCGACGACGTCAAAATCAACGTGTCGCCGGGGGCATCGTTCCATTGCTCGGAGCCGGGATGGTTCCGGGTTTGCTTCGCGAACATGGACGAGGAGACGATGGTCGTCGCGCTTTATCGGATTTGTAAATTCGTCGTGCATAACAAGGAGTCGCCGGAAAATGTCGACCGGCGGAAGCCTTGCCAGCGCCGGAGCAAGCTCGAGATCAGTGTGTCTTTCCGGCGGTTGAAGGATGAGCTGTTGATGACCCCTCGCTCGGCTATGGTTCAAGTGAAGGAGTAGTAAACTAACTTGAGTTAAGTTAACTTGAGTTAAGTTAAGTTAAGCGTTATTTATATCTGCTGAAAGTTAAATAAAGTCAGAATAAGGATTGAGGAGATGTGTGATAAGAATTTTCACATTTTGCATTTGAGTCATACGTTACATATGTTGTGTAAGACGAAAGTTAATGTGAGAAAGAGTTTGTTATTAAATCAAAAAATTTGGGCTTTGTAGTGGTGGGCCTCCATTTTTAAGAAGTCCAACCATTTGGGCCCAACTATAATCCATCAATTTTATTAAAAAATTAAAATAAAATAAGATTAGAGGAACAACCTAGATTCAATTTGAGTAAATCAGTAAATTAAATATTTTAAATTCCGATTATTTAATTGGTAAATTTCAGTTAGAGGGTTGCAATACTGCTGAGAAAGTGACCAGTCTTATTATAGGTATCCTCTAATATTCATTAAATAATCCTAAATTTTATAATCATATCTGACTCACACCAAAAAATTTATATTACTGAAAACGAAAATTGGTTGAGAATTGGTAAAGATGGCAGCAAAAATGGACACATACAAATAAATAAATATATATACATATTAAATTCACAAAATTAATTATATATTTTTTTGATCAAATGTTTGCTTGTGGCCACCATACATCATTAGGTTTGTTCAAATTACGTATGCAATTTAATTTTAATTTAACCAAAGATTAATAGTCTTTTTGCATCATGCAAATGGTTCATTGATGGACACTTTATTGTCGTATATATTAAACATTTTTTAATAATTCTGATGACACAATGGATGGTTGCACACATACCACACAATTATCTTAAATTTAATTTAATTGGGATTAATTAATATTCAATAAATTTAACAGCCAAATTAAGCAATGGAATAAACAATATGCTGGCGTCACCTTCCATGTCACATAAATTTTAATAATCCACAAGTCTCTGTCATATGTCACTCTCAATATAAATCATGTTTTTCTTTTTTCAATTAAATCTCTCGTCCAATCGCGTATAATTATTGCTTTAATTAATCATATAGATTTTTTTCTTTTTTAGTATTGGATAGGAGTGATGGTAGCAAAGTTTGCTACTTTTTGAACAATAAAATAATATTTTATATCATTGATTAAAGCTCAAAAGAGTTTGTTTTCAACTCCAGAAAAGAATTTGGATTGGAATAACTTTATCACACGATCTAAATAATTGTTTAATACTATTTCAAAAATATATATATTTAATTCAAAAATTTTCAACCAAAAAAAAAAAATGTATATAATACATAATGCATTATCGTATTCAAATATTCAAATAAAATAATATTGATCGCTCTATCGACGTAAGCTCACTCAATTAAATAAGTAGAAAATTTTCGACCTTGAATTCGACTTGTTATTATAATTAGTGAGATGTAGCGGGACTCCGATGACATATCTATTTAATTAATTTTTATACCAATTTTGAAAGGGTACATAAATAAATTGGTCTTATTGATTTTGGCTTTTGACTAAGTAAAAGGTTTTTGGCATATGCTCTCGAGCAGATAGCAACCCGTGAATTTAATTATTATAAATTACAAGTTGAGTTATAAATAAAAATAAAATAGTTTTTTTTTTTTTTTAATAAAAATAAAACAGTTGACATCCCTTTTGTGGACTTTCAACTTTATATATATATATATATATATTGATTAGAAAACTATAAATTGATAAAAGTAGTAAACTCTAAGTTGTTGAACTGATATATCTGACAGGATTAGGACTACATTAGTTGAATCAAAATTTGTTGTTAAACTCTATGGGGGTGATCATTAGATCCCAAATTGAATTTTTATAATTTGGGCAGCCAAATTTATTCATTTTGTGATGGATATATAATATACTTAATTATATATATGTATTGGGCAACTTGTGTACTAAGTTATATTAAATATAAAATGACGTGGTGACACCTCACTTGGATTAAGATGTCTGATTTATTCTTGTAATCTATTTTATATTTCAATTTTATCATAGAATTTAGATATCACATAGTGTATTTCTTTCCTGACCAATTTTTACTATTTACATTTTACATTCCTAGAAAAAAATATATAGATTTTTTGTTTTCTCTAAAGATTTATATATATCAAATCAGATACTCCCTCCGTCCATCCATTTAGAAGGTTGACATTTGTTTTTTGCATGTTGATATTTAAATATTAATTATCATATCAAAATGTAGTACAAATCAAGATAAAATGACAAAAATACATTTATTAGTGTCTTATAATAAAAATATAATGACATTTGTATAAAAAACTATACAAATATAAATATATTTTTAATGTTAAATACAAAAGGTAAATGTAAACTGATTAAGTGGACAAAGAAAGTATTATTTAAAGAAAAAAAAAATCAACTTTCAATTTCAATGTAAATTGAAAAGAAATACACCGGTTGTACTAAAAAGAAAAACCATGGGTGTGTTTGTTTGTGGGTTTTAGCGTTTGGGTTTAGATTTTTGAACATAAAAAAGTTGAATTTGAATAGTTGTTTGATAAATAGAAGTTAATGTAATATTTTGAATATGAAATAAATTTGTAGTATTATATATAAAAAAAAAAAAAGTAAATCTTTGATATGATATTTTTTTGAGAGAAAAAAGAATTTAAATAATAAAAACCTGTACTAAAAACCACAAAAGAACACAATTTATAATATTCAATAACTCAGAAGAACAGACAAATATTACAAAGTAGAAGTGATAGTCGACAATATACAAATAATATGTAGTGTTTGCTTTTGTATTTAATCTTCAAACAGTTGTTTAATATAACTTTTTTTTGGGATATTTAAACTTAATAGAAAATTGTAATAATTATACAACTAAAAAAAATTAAACATTAAAAAGAACATATATAGTGCTATAACGACTAAAATTACAATTTTTTCCCATCCCAACTCTGAGCCAAACGATTCAAACTAAACCCTCTAGAAAGTGGATTTTTCCAATTCCACAAGAACAAATTAATTAACAATATCACAAATTTGAATTGAACAATGTATTTTTATTTTATTTTTTAAAAAAAAAAAAAAAAAGAGATAGAAAGAGAGAAAGAAAATTTAGAAACTTACGTGCATTCATAGTTTAAACCACACTGAAGAAAAATATGCACAAGAAAATATATGCATAATCGAGATCAACAAATGCAATAAGCTAACCATAATTATATATATATATATATATATCATATTAATAATCCTCGATCCACATCAAAATTCCACAAAATTAAAAGGGTTTCATATATACTTCTTCCGGAACCCATTCAGCAGATTAATTAAGTAAAAACACAGTGTGCAGTACAGACACACAAATACATATATATATGAATTAGGAAATAACACAACCTGAATTAGGATCCTTCGTCTCCTCCCCAGTAGTGTAATAATCACTACCATTGTGATTATTATGATTGTAGTGGTACTGTGTGTAATAAGCCTGCTGTTGCTGCTGGTGGTAACGGTGCTGCAGCAGCTGCTGTTGATGGTAGTAGTAATTGTTTGGGTAGTCATAATTATTAGGGTTGTAATAATTTCTGGACATTCTGTTGAAGAGCTCTGCAAGCTGCTCTCTTTCTTTCTTCAGCCTCTCTTCTTCTTCTAATTTGTTTTTGTCGACCACCTCTGTGGCTTTCTTGTCCCCTCCTCCTCCTGCTGAATCCTTTTTGTCGTCTCCTTCTTTCTTCTTCGGAGGATCGGACTCCTTGACGGAGTCCACTGTGAGAATTTTTGTGTTCGGGAACTTCCTCAATTTTTTGACCACAGTTATTGCGTCAACATTTCCGATCACCGACAGCTTCTTCTCTTTCAGGTCCATGGCTAGGAATTCTATGCCTGCAGTTAATTAAATTATTAGTTGTAAGAACTGGATACATACATATATGTATGTAATGTATAGGGAGGACCTGGGAGGGTGGAGACTGCCTTCAAAGCCTTCTGCTTTTCTTTGTTGTCGTAAATTTCCACTGTCAGAACCACTTTCTGGACATACACAAGAAAATTCAATTCGATTTTGATAATTGGAAGGGGGAAAAAAAACACCTAAAAATTGATAAATGATGTAGGGATTATGAATTCTGACCTTACTCGTGGACATGGTTGATGAGCTCCGGAAAGTTGAGATTGCAGGAAGGAACAAAACTTTAAGCAGATAGAGAGAGTGCTAAGACGAAGACGAAGACGATGATGATGAAGAAAAAGAAGAAGATAATGATTTTATTTATATTTCTCTACTCCAAAAAAAGCAAATGGTGAGGGGCAGTTGAGTTGAGCTGCTTTTTATAGTCAGCTCTCCAATTAGACACGCGGTGGAACCCTTCTGAAAAATTCACCCCTCCACCCCACCCCCCATCTAAGATATATATATATATATTTGTATATATGTATATATGAATCTGTGGGTGTATATGTATATATATGTATATCTGTGTGTGTGTTTTTAGTTGAGGTTGTGAAAATGGGTAAGATTGAGAATAGGGTAACTAATGAATTAAGGTTCAATTAAACCAATTATGTTTTTTCATCGTTAGGACTTTATCTATACACTAGTGCTTAGTTAGTACAAAGATATTTATTTATATGAAAATTGAAATTTAACCACTAGATTTCATCGACGAGTTCTAAATTTTCATTAAATTAATTTTAATGTTGTATAAAATTTTATTTTCTAATATATATAACATGATTACATTTTATTGAAAGTCACCCTAAATTACTACCATGCCCTTCCATTGTTGCCTCGCATAAACTTAATTTATATACAAAGATATTACATTTAATTTTTGCAATTAATACTTTCACTTTCTTCCACCAAACTTCTTTTTTACCCTCTGATTTTTTTTCCCTTATTTTTCCCATCATTTAATATAGATATATATATATATCCTTTTTACAACTGAAAATTATCAATCAAAATAATTATATATATTCTTCTTAAATCAATTGTAGAACCATAGCGAACATGATCGAATTCACAGGACTGTAACTTAGGTGTGAGCATGCATAGGAAGAAGGCAAAATTTGAAATTTTTTACCCAAATTTTACTTTCCTTTTTTTTTTTTCTAGTGTTACGATTTATAGAAAAAATTCTATTTTCGTTAAATCACAATTAGGGTATAATATTATATTTATACAAGAGATATATTAGGTAGGATATATATATAAATATATAAAATATATATACAATATATATATCAACATCCCCTCAAACTCAAGGTGGAACGGTGGAACCCAACTTGAGTTTGCTCAAAAATGACTGAAAACGGCCGGGAAGGTGAGGTTTGGTGAATCCGTCGGCCGTCTGATCAGCAGAGGAAATAGGAGAGAAGGAGATGCTTCCATGAGCAACGTGATGACGTACAAGGTGACAGTCGATCTCAATGTGCTTCGTACGCTCGTGGAAGACATCATTCGTCGAAATCTTCATGGCGCTCTGACTGTCGCAATGGATAATAGTGGCAGAGGGCTGAGGCACTTCGAGATCAGCCAGCAGCCAGCGAAGCCATAGAAGCTCGGCAGCGGTATCGGCAAGGGCTCCATATTCGGACTCTGCACTGGACCGGGAGACAACCGTCTGTTTCTTGCTGCGCCATGAAATAAGCGAGTCGCCAAGGAAGAAGCAAAACCCGGTGGTCGAGCGGCGATCAGAGGGATCTCCCGCCCAATCAGCGTCAGAATACCCAGTCAAAACTAAGGAGGAACGAGCGGAATAATGAAGCCCATGAAGAAGGGTACCTTTGACGTACCGGAGAATCTGTAGGACAGCAGAATGATGAGTCGTCCGAGGAGCAGACATAAACTGACTGACGATATGGACGGCATAAGCAATATCCGGTCGAGTGACAGTCAGGTAGATCAGACTTCCCACCAGCTGATGATACAAAGTCGGATCATCAAGGGGAACGCCGTCCATCGGAGTAAGACGACAGTCAGAATCAAGAGGTGTAGGAGCAGTCTTGGAGTCAGTGAGACCGGCACTAGATAGGAGGTCGGAGGCATACTTGGCTTGAGAGAGATAATATCCGTCGGAGGTGTCGGAGATCTCAAGTCCTAGGAAATACCGAAGAGGCCCCATCAACTACTTCCTTGCCCAAGTGCAACCCCTTTGGCATTGGTTGGATCAAGCAGAGATCAGTCCTGATCATCTTCGCCTCATTCAGGTCTTGATGGCTTTGTGTCCAGAGTATGAGGCAGTTCGTGCCTCTTTGTTACATCGGCATCCACTTCCTACCTTGGATGCAGCTATTCATGAGATTCTATTTGTGGTCACTCGTCTCCACCTAGCTAAGGCTCCTCAGCTTGATTCTGCTCTTGCGGTCACTGCCCGAACTCCTACTCAGAGTCGTTCTCATCGTTGCAAAAGATGTCAGTCTTCTAATCATGACTTCGGTCATTGCCCAAAGGTGGAGTGTCACTACTGTCATGTTTTAGGCCATACTATACAGTATTGCCCCACTAGGCCGTCTCACTCTGGCAGTAGTAACTACAAGCCCCGGCATTCTCGTGGACCTCAGTCTGGTACCTCCTCTATCACAGCCTCTGCCACGCCTGCGCCTGCGCCTGCGCCTCCTACGATTCAGGACCTGGAAGCTTTTCTTAAACAGGTTCTATCTTCCAATACCGTTATGTCTACCACATCAAGTAACTCTCCTTGGTATTTTGATTCTGCTTGCAGTAATCATATGACCTCTGATACACGCCTTATGACCTCCACATCCACCGCACCATCCTTACCTCCTATCCTTACTGTCAATGGTACCCATATGCGCATCACCCACACCGGACATACATCCACCTCATCCTTATCCCTCCCCGACACATACTGTATCCCTCAATTAACCTTAAATCTGATTTCCGTTGGTCAATTAGTTGATCAAGGTCTCACCGTGATATTTTTTTCTACTGGTGTGCAGGTTCAGGACGCGCAAACCGGGCGGACTCTTGGGAAGGGCCGGAAGACGGGCCGCTTATTTGAACTTACGTTACTCCCGGTCCCTCGTCCCTCTATCTCGGCTGCCACCACCTCTACAACATCCTGCCTTCAGTGGCATCATCGTCTCAGTCATGCGTCTTCCAATAAAGTCAGGTCTTTGATTAGTCAGGGCAGTTTGGGTTCTGTTAAGTTTGAGTCTTTTCATTGTGTGGATTGTTCGTTGGGAAAACAACCTGCCTTGTCATTTCCTCATACTACTTCCATTGCGGATACACCGTTTTCCTTAGTTCACTCGGATATTTGGGGACCTTCGCCCGCTGTGTCTATGAATGATTCTCGTTATTTTGTGATTTTTATTGATGACTATTCTCGTTTTACATGGATTTACTTTCTGCGGCATCGTTCTGAACTTCCATCTATTTATATGACCTTTGCTAAAATGATACATACCCAATTTTCCTCTATCATAAAAACTCTCCGCACAGATAGTGCTCTTGAGTATACTGATTCATTATTTCTTAGTTTCTTATCTGATCAAGGTACTGCTGTCCAACGCTCCTGCCCATACACCTCTCCACAAAATGGTCGCGTCGAACGTAAACACCGACATATCCTCGATACAGTCCACACCCTTCTCTTATCTGCCTCTTGTCCGGATCGCTTTTGGGGGGAAGCTGCACTCACCGCTGTCCACACTATAAATCGAGTCCCCTTTGATCGTTCGTCTCCGTTCTTTGCCTTGTCCTCTCCACCTCTATTCCCTTCTAGTGACACGGCTCCGTCTCCGTCTCCCGCTCCTGACGCTGTCCCGGTTGCGCCTCCTGAACCGCCGCTGATCCCCGAGCCTACTCCTACTCTCGACTCCGATACATCAACACCACCAGAGCCTGACACGACTTCGATCTCAGCCCCTGATCTTGGCCCTCGTCGTTCCACTCGGGTTAGTCACCTTCCTACTCACTTACTTGATTATCACTGCTTCTCTGCCACCTTGTCCCATCATGAGCCCAGGTCCTTTCGTGAGGCGTTTGCAGATCCGTTGTGGCGGCAGGCTATGTCTGAGGAGTTGCAGGCTTTGGAGAAAACCCATACGTGGGATATGGTTGATCTTCCCCCTGGCAAGAAATCTATTGGCTGCAAGTGGGTATTCAGAATCAAAACTCACTCTGATGGATCCATCGAGCGCTACAAGGCGCGTTTGGTAACCAAAGGCTACACCCAGCAGTATGGTATCGACTATGAGGAGACATTTGCCCCAGTTGCTCGTCTCACCTCTATCCGCTGTCTTATCGCCATCGCTGCCGCTCGTCGGTGGCCCCTGCATCAGCTTGATGTCAAGAATGCGTTCTTGCATGGTGATTTATCCGAGGACATCTACATGTCTCCTCCTCCTGGTTTTCCTACCTCTTCCAAGGTATGCAAACTTCGCCGTGCCCTATATGGTTTGAAACAGGCACCTCGAGCTTGGTTTTCGAAATTTAGCTCTGATACCATGTTACGATTTATGGAATAAACTCTATTTTCGTTAAATCACAATTAGGGTACAATATTATATTTATATAAGAGATATATTAGGTAGAATATATATATATATAAATATATAAAATATATATACACAATATATATATATATCAACATCTAGCACAAATTAAATCAACAAAAAATAAATAAATAAAAACTATATAAATTATGATGGAAAAAAAAAAAAAAGATCACTTAGAACTTATTTTTCATCAATTTTCTTTTCTTTAGTGCAGTTAAAAGTAGCCCTCCATGTTTGGTGTCTTTTCAAAATTGGCATTTGCAACATTTTTAAAAAGAATGTTGTGACATTTTTGGATTCTTTCTACTCGTTTCATTTTATAATTCATGCAAAGCAATGATGATAAATAATAATTCCCATTATATATTATTTTAGAATATATATATATATACATATACTTATCTACAATTTTCAGCATTGCATTTAATTTTGAGGGAAGAAAATAATGGCATAATATAGACAAAAGTGTCATCATATATATATATATATAACAACTCAAAAGTGGACCTCATATTTTGTACATTTATGCAATCCTGCACTCTCAAATTTTGAGATTTTTTGGGTTTTTTTTATTTTAATTTTTTTACGGTTTTACAGAATTATGCAGAATTATATAGAATTACAGTTTTTATTATTTGATATAAGTGATAGAGAGGTGACGGTTAAAAAAAATGGACAAAGGTAGTGGGATGTTATTTGATATAAGTGATAGAGGGGTGACGGTTAAAAAAAATGGACAGAGGTAGTGGGATGATACAGTTTTCATTGCTCATTATTAATATATATATATATATATAACATGAAGAAGAAGATGGGATAAAGAGGAGCAGATACAAAAATGATATGCAGATGACAATGGAAGAAATAAGAATATTAATTACTTCATTTTTTTTTTCTTTTAGTTTTAAATGTGTGTTGTTTTTTTCATACTTTAACAATATTGATACTTTTCTATTTTTTTTTTTTTTTAGCATGAAGAAGAATATGTCATTTTTTTCTTAAATAAGAATATTATGTGTACTTAAACAAGAATATTATGTGTACTTAATTTTTTTTTCTTTTAATTTTAAATGTGTGTTATTTTTTTTCATAGTTTAACAATACTGATACTTTTCTACTTTTTTTTTATTATTATTTTTTTGCATGAAGAAGAAGATGTCATAAAGAGGAGCAGATGCAAAAGATGATATGCAGAAAATGGCAATGGAAGAAGAAATAAGAATATTACGTATACTTAATTTTTTTTTTTTTCTTTTAGTTTTAAATGTGCGTTTATTTTACCATTTTTAACTTTATATCAATAAAATTACTATTTTTATTATACATAATATTTTTATAATTTTTGTTACTAAAATTTTACTTATTTATTGAATTACTTTAATATATTTTTATTATATTTATGTTTTTTTATTTAGATTTTTTTTTTTACGATTTTTCACTTTATATTTTTGTATTTTACGATTTTTTACTTTATATTTTTGTTATATTTATTTTTTTTAATTTAAATTTTTTTTTACGGTTTTTTACTTTTGATTTTTATTATATTTAATTTTTTGGATTTAAATTTTTTATTTTTTTTGAGATTATTCACTCAAATTTTATTTTTACTATTTTTCACTTTATATTTTATTATATTTAACTTTCTTTATTTAGATTTTTTTTTTACAATTTTTCACTTTATATTTTTTTTATATTTATTTATTTATTATTTAAATTTTCTTTTTTTCTTTTTAATGTAAAGACACAGTTTATTATTATTTTCACAAATTAGTTTTATAATTAACTATTTTTATGATATATAATTAATTTTTTAAATTTAAATTTTGTTACTACAATTTTATTTATTTATTTACGAAATTAAAATTAAATATATTTATTTATGTATGAATTTGTATATCTATTTTAATAGTATATTTAATTTTTATAAATGAGGTAATTTGACCATTTTCTTAAAATATGGTTTTAAGTGAGTTTTTAATTGAGTTTTAGTGAGAAAAACTAATTTTTAAATATTTTTTTAAATATGCTGAGTAATCATATTTTTTTTAATTTTCTTTCTATTTTAAAATAATTTTTTTTTTCATATTTTTTCTTAATTTTTTAAAATTATTCTGATACTTTTTTTTTACTCATTATAGTTTCTTATATATATAGTATAAATTTTTTAGATTTTTCTTTTTTTGTGTGTGTGTTTTTATTTTATTTTGTATTTAATTTGTTCTCATAGTGATTTGCAATTTTGTATTTACTGTGTTCTCACAGTAAATAGGTGTTTAATTCAAATTTTTATTCGCAATTGATTATAATTTATATTAAGTTATACATTATTTTTATTATATTACAATTTTGTTATCAAAGTATTGTAATTAAACTATCATATTGTTGGAAAATTGGTTTTATGATTAAGTTGTAAAAGCAAAAATTCTTATTATGTATATATATAATTAATATTTTGATTTTCATATTACATTTTATTATAGAAAATTTTGAGTTTTTTATTTTTTATTTTTTTATGGATATTTAATTTATTGATATGTATTGTATTTTAATTTTATGTAAAAAAGTATCAATGTTTTTATTTAAGCAAACATCAAACAAACTAATGTTACATAAACAATATTTTTGATTTAAAAATAAAAATATATCAACTTACTATTTATTATAATCAATAAGTTCTAAACACATCCAAAATATATGTATAATTTTTATGTACTTTTTTAATTGATTCATAATAAACTAAATTGTTACTTTAACATTATATTAGTTTGGTTATATTACATATTTTATTCCAAATAAAGGTAAAAATTTGTTATTTATTTAATTACTACTATTTCTATAAACAATTTATTATTCTTAAATTTATTAAAATATTTAAAAATAAACATCAAATTAATATAAATTTCTATAATAATAGTGTATTTTGAAATGATAACAAACTTTCGTTGTAGCACGGCCTTCCTGCTAGTTTTAATAATATGGGTGGATGAGCAATAATACCCTCAAATTCATAGGGCTGACGTTTATATAGTTCAACTAAAAGCAAAAAGGCTAATTAGTCTTTATTTTCGGCTTCTCAGGAAATTTAAATTTGTAATTTTGTTCCAATTGTTGAAGTTAGCTTTCCTTCTCCAACACAAATTAGAATAATAAAATATTTAATTTCTTGTTTATATTAGATTTTGTTTGATGAAAAGCCCACTACTAATAGGCTTGGGCCTACCGTAATTGAGGCCCACTTTCCAGCAACTGGCCTACATCATTTCTATCCATCGATTTATCTGAAAAACGAAAGAAGAAAAGCTTCAGGAAATGATTAAAAAATGTTCCCAGAATACATACAGACGTTGGCAGATTCCATACATCAGGCAAAATTGTACAGCCATATATCTCAGACGGAAGAAATGTCCAACTTTGGATTAAAAGGACACCGGCGCCGGCGCTGAAATCTTCGTAATTTGGTCGACGACGTCGAGAATCTCCGATCTGCTCCGGACAATCCGATGGAAAACTTCCCTGACCTGCTGCTGCAACGGCGCCAGCCCCTCCTCCATTCTCCGGCAAATCTCCTCCATCTCCGCCACCTGCGCCTCCACCTCCGCCGCCTTCTCGTTGTCCAACGGCGAACCGAACGAGCACGTGAATTCGGCTAGACTGTTCGCCACTTTCTCCATCTTCTGCAGCTCCTCCAACAACCCTAATGTCCCCTTCTTCTCCTTCTTCTTCCAGTCTTCCCCAATTTTATCTTGCAGGGAGATTATGGGCTGGGCCCAGCCCAATTGCCGTGGGGTCTGAAAATGGGTCGAAAGCCCATTACGCTCTTGGCACGGAATGGCCGCCACTAAGGCCCACATTACAAATACGAGTATTGTATTCATTATGTAGACCGGCACGGCCGGCCCGGAGGCGTCTGCGCCACGTGGCGCGACGAGATTGGTTGTCATGTTCTGTATCTGTTTCGCGGCCGACCAGGACTTCGCGACGGACCACGAGAATGACCGGAAGTTGTTGCCGGAGCTCCGGTCCTTGCCGTGCAATGCGGCGGCGCCGCTGAAGCGGCGGCCGAAGGAGCGCGTGCGGTCGGTCCATTTTAAATGGAAATTGGCGTTGGTGTTCTCCTTGTCGTCGAAGAACATCGACGTCAGCAGCGTCGTCAGCGCCTTCTGCGCGCGGCGGATTTGGCCCTCGCCGACCGGCGACTGGCGGAGCGCCGTCACGACGATTTGGGCGAGCTTCTGCCAGTGCTGAATAAGATCAATTCCGTGGGTAATTGCGTTGCAGACGTCCAGCGCTTTCACGGAACGTTCTAGAAGGTCCGGGATCAGCCGGTCGAGCGGCGGCTTGGAGAATTGCGATGGATCCCGGCCGGCGATGAGGACGGTTTTGAACTCAGCCTCGCAGGATAAGAACAAGTCGAGGAGGTTGCGCAGCCAGGCGATGGATTGCAGGCCCGGCCGGACAGATTTCTCCTCCGCCGGAGAATCGTCGTTGGTTGTAAGAAGCTCGGAGAACCGATCGGCGACGTGTTTCTGCAGGAGTTCGAGGTCTTCCAGCTCCTGGTCATTGACGGCCTCGACGACGGAGAACTGATTCCGGCGGATGCTGATGCGGTTGAGGAAGGAGCCCTGATTGTCGGCCGGCGGCATGATTGATAAAACACAGAGCTCTGATCAAGATTGAGAATTGATGAAGATGAAGAAGGAATCGGCAGTTGGGCAGTTAGTTTTATGTAATGAAATCAAGGAATTGATGATGGTGAAGTCTTGTCGGAATGCTGACCGTTTCTCTAGTTTCTGTCGTGGAGGCTGAAATTCTATTTCTGCCCTTTCCGTTTTGAAGTGGTTCCGGAATCCTGCGAGGGTAGAATCGTCTTTTTGGGTTGAAAATGGGACAAAAGAATCCAGCAAATATACATAGAATCACGGAATGCGAGGCGTTGAACGCGTCTCTTTTACCTTCTCATGGCAGCGCGTGAGCTCACGCTATCTCCCATCCCTGAGGAGAAAACGCCAAAAAAAAGTCAGTTAGTTGATGAAGAACAAATCCGATGGTGCTCCCGGGACTTCGACACCAAATTATACATCTTCATTATGAACTGACCGACCGTATTATACTACTTGAAATAAAAATACTGCAGTGCTGTTTGAATTAATTTTAAGATTGTAATAATTATGTTTTAGTTATAATTAAAATAAAATAAAATGTATGTATACTAATTGAAGTTCAAGCCATCGATATATATATATATCTGGTGTTGTGCTCCAGGGTCTTCTAACCCTAAAAGTTGAAGGAATAATTCAAGACATGAGTAATTAGAGGCTTTTATTAAAAATTGACTTAGCCAAATTGGTCGAGGAATGGAAGCCATGTCGTCTCCAATCTCCATAACATATTTATCATTTTTAATTTCTTACATGTGGTGGGAGAGGCCAAGTTGATCAATTTTCAATATCATTATTTTACGAGGTATGTTTGCTTGTTTTTGTTTTTGTTTTTATGTTATAATTTAATTATAATAATATATACTGTACTATTTAATTTAAATTGTTATATCGAAAGGTTTGATTTTTCAATTAGTACATATATACTATTCAAGATTTATGTAATATTTATAATATAGTACTTGTTACATCTTTTTTTATATATATATTTAATATTTTATTGTTTGTTAAGATGAAATTATAATTGGACAAATAGAATTAATATTATTTATATAATAAAAAAAATGGATAAAAATACATGTAAATGAATCTATAATGTTTAAAAAGAATTTTTATTTAAAGAATCAAATAAAAATGTCTAAAGATAATAGATATATTCTTTCGGTCCACTAAAATGATGCTTTTTCCTTTTGTAAATTAGGGTATAGAATTAAACTTGAAAATTAATTAAGACCGAAAAAATCGGAATTTAAACCCATAATTTTAAGATCGGATCATCTCTAATGGAAGCACCCTAGAAAATCTTTCATTTCAAAGACTTTGTTGAAGAAAAATGAATTGATTTTAAAATTTTAATATCGAATACCCACTTTCAACAGAATTAGTTTTTCATATTTAAATTTGACATTTGTATTTTCTTTATGCATATGTTCTCAAAAAAATTCAAAGTCTATAATCTCATTGCACTTATCCATTGATTGCTTATGTATATGGTGGGTTGCATGTGCCAATTACAGATCTGTCACTTACCAAAAGAAAAGAATAACCCTTGTTAAAATAATTATATATCGTTCAATTGTCATTTATTTCATTTTATTATTATTTATTCATTGTTGATTTTATAATCATGCTGTCACGAAATTGGATTTGAAAGGATGAAAAATAATTGAAATAATTCTAATATGAAAATTAAAAATATAAATTAATTGAAACCCGTTTAATTTACACAAAAAGAACAAGTGGATTCGATGACAAATTATCGATGCCCACCAAATTCTCAGCCTTCCGACCATCATTCCGGTCGCCGGATAAGTGGTCATCAGCAGTGAGATTTCTTGGAAAAGTGAGCAGCTGAGGAAGAAGACGAAACGACATTGAGAAGTGAATGAAACGCTTTAGCTGCAATCCTGATTTTGATCTGCCCTCTCTGTGGGATCGTAACTGCACCGTCGGATCTCTTCTTCTTCATCTTTTGCAAATTATAATTATGATTGCTGTTGCTCAAAACACAGTCAACACTCCCCTTGGTCCTCATCTTCTTCAATGAATTGAAATTAATTGCTCTTTGATTGATCGAGTTGCAGATATGGAAGAACTTCAATCAATGGGAAGTTTATATAGGATGAAGATGCTGGCAATTTGCATGACAGATGCTGAATTTAATTAACTAAAAAATATATACATACCCGACATAGAATATCACTGTGCTGTAGAATTAGGGTTAGGGTTTCGTTCTTGTCGACAGTTTCGTGTTCTTGATTGGAATATATATATATATATCATGTGTGTATAATCAGGTAATCAATTTCATGTGTGCATTTTAAAGGGTTTTTAGTTTAATTAATTGTTGCAACTATATATATGTGTAGCTGTCGAGAATCAATCAAGATCTTGGGTCGTCTTCATTGCACGTGTATTCATGTTTCATGTTTCATGTTTCTTTTTCTTCGATCAATTAACATATATTATATTTTATGTATATATATATATATATATATTCAATTATAATCATAGTTGAATTTTGCATTATTCGTTATGATCAATGAGCTGGCTTGCCACCCAACAGCCCACTATTGCAACCTTGAATAATACTAACTACTAAAATTATTTTCATCTTGTTCATCTCTGCTACCAAAATTCAGCCAAGGAAAATATTTAAATGGATTTACTATGCTTTTCTTTAAGTTTTTGTTTTTGTTTTAAATATTATTATTATTCAACACTGGCCCATATATAGGCAGTAAGAATAAATTATATTATCTTGAAAATTATCATATCTAATCATCGTGTAAACCAAAGTCGAAACACAAAACTACATACAAAAAGGGCAAACACAATCAAATTAATAAGTAAATTAAATGTTTTGTGTACTTTTTGGGCTATGAAATTGAAATTTTTTAAACTAAAATTTGTTTTTTATAAGACTTTTTAAATGAACTTGTTTAGTGAGCCTAATGTTTTGAAGAAAATATAATTAAATCTTATATATATAACTTATTTAAATATAAAATTTGTTATTTAATTTTTCTCCAAAATATGGTTATCCATTTAGAGTCGGTCAAAGATTAAGAAAAATAATAAAAGTATCAAAATAGTTATATAAGTATTTATAGAAATTTAAAGAGAAATGCAATATATATATATATATATAATGGTAGTAATTAATGTTGAAAAAACGATAACAGATAAATGTTAAGTATTGTATTTGAAAATATTTAATAAATAAATTAAATTTAATAGATAGATAAAAATAAATAAATAAATCAATATAACGGATAAATGATCATATTTCTTTTAATTTTACTTTAAAATAAATCTTTTACATTAAATAAGCCCAATAATATATCCGATTGGGCCACTAGGCCATATCACATGAATTCATTATTGGGCCGGCCTATAATGTATATTTTAATATTCGGCCATTAGGTACAGCCGTACACATTATCCATCCCTATGACCCTATCCACATATCAACAATTATTCAAAATAAAATTCATAATAATAATAATAATAAAACTGTGTTTACTTATATTATTGTCACATTAAATTTTTTATTATCCACAAACTAATATGAAACATTCTTTTTTGAACACACCATTTTCTACAAGGATAGAAAAGCTTATGTGAGTTTTTTAAATGAAACATATCATGTGAAAATACACATTAGGATTTAGTATATCAATTCATGTGTGCAATTGACAAAAAATAGTTTTAGAAGTTTCCATGGATCCATGGATTGTATTTATCAATAAACACTTTAGATAATTCAATAATGATGGTTTAAAATTTTGATTAGAAAATTTCATTTTTCCCTTTAATTAATTGTGGTTAGCAATTTTTTAAAATAATGGATTTAAATAATATATAATAAATAGCCTAATTAGTTAGAGTAGATACATCATCTAAAAAAATGGTACTATTTAATAGGTAGATTATTTTTCCACATATTTGATCATAAATTTATTAGAGTTTTTGGCAATTGGGTAAGGCTTATATTCACAATTACCAACATTTAATCATTTGCAAAATTATGTATTAAAAACATGACAATTTAGGCAATAGTCTATATATTTACAAGTTAGGAAAAATTATTATTCCATTCCCATGAATAGGGTTCCTTATTATTTCTAACTTTCATTTCGAATACTTTGGGTGTATTTATTGAGGTTTTGATTTTGTTTTTTTACAATGTTATTCATAAGAAATCGTTAGAATTTCATACATACAAAATTGAAATGTAACTCCAAATTAAATCAGTACTATAATTAACTTGATATTAAAATACATTTTCATATTAAATATATATATATATATATATCAAAACAGCTAACACAAGCACCTATAAATTATTGAACTTACAAGGCCATTTAAAATAAATAAATAGTCAAGAACCCACTAGAAGAACAGTAGTTTGTCGGAAGTTTACCAATAAAACATATACAAAATCTGAAATAGACTAATTTATAACAGAAATTTAAAAATAAAATAAAAATTATTGGTAAAATGGGGTCAGGCAAAAATGGGCAGAAAATTAAATCACTGTGGAAAAATGTGGGCTCCCTTTACTGTACTTGTCTTTGTTTTTATTTAATTTTTATAAAATAAAAAATATGTTAGCTCGCCGACACAATTTTTCAATATATTATTTCAAAAATTGAGTCAAGTGAAATCGAGGAGACAAATTAAAGTTAGTAGTACAATAATTTGTAATAAAAATACACACATATAGGCACCATACACTGGACCACTTTATACATATATGTGTATATATATGAACAAACCGACAAAAAACAAGATAAGAATTTGAAATTGTGTGACCCCAAATAAGTGATGAATAAATTGAAGTATGTTTATTACCAATTTTCATATATTAAGAATGCAATAAAACATATATAAACAATACAGCTAATTTATTAACTGATAAATCTTATAACTAGATCTGTAATGTCTTTACGTGCGATATCAGCAATGTGCACCTATTCATTAGCATTATTAATGCCCTTTATTTTATTTATTTGTTACAACTAAGATTCCGAGTCGGTTGACGTTGACCGTCCATAAATAAATTTCACCTGTAATGGATTAAATTAATAACTAACATTTACATTTTTTTTTTATTATATTTATTTTTTTAACTACCATTATGTTTTAGCCCATTGTGCCATGAAATGATTCCGTCATCGTATTTTTTTTAAAAAAAAAAAATTAATAGAAGTCATGAAAGAGCATCGTTGACTGTGGTCAAGCAAATCATTGTGTGACAACTATTTATTTCCCCCTAATTGAATAATAATTCAACGATATTGACTTTAATATATTTGTTTATTTATTTTCAACAAAAACCTATCTAATTTGCACCAAATTCGTTCAAATTCGGTATCATTGTCGCTATTTATAGAAATTTTAATAAATAATAAATAAAATAGGCGCAAATACTGTATCCGTATATATTAATCTGTTATGTATACTTATCTGATAAAAAATATAGTATTATTTTATTAATTTGATGAAATATTTTTTTAAAAAAATAAATAAATAAATCTTGTGAATTTATAATTTGATAACTAATTACTCTATTGCAAAAAAAATAGATATATTTGGGCTAATAAATGCTATAGGCAAATCATGTGATTATAATTAATCACTATAATGAAATACAATTTGGGAAATAATATCTGCAAAGTCTCTACTAATATTATATTTTTGCCTTTTGCATTTCACCTTAATTTTTCCCAAATTTAACCCCAAGCCTCATTTCGACTCTAAATATATTATTATTGTTTTTCTAAAAATACCAACATAATATTTACATTATTAAACAACTACCTTAACTTTCATTACTATTTATATTTCATTACATTTTATTTCAAAGAGAAATAATATTATGGATTTGTTGTGCAATATTTCAGTATTATTTCTTAGAAGGAATTTTTTTTTTTTTTTGGAATAATACAGCAAAAGGCGTACGTGCAAACACACTCCAAGCAACGTAACTGCTCCCCTTTTTATTTTATTTTATTTAATCTTTTAGTTATATTATTAAAATCAAAATCCATAATTTATAGATAAATGATAAGCATTTGATTTCAAATTGCATGTTATTTAAACCATACCAAATTTTACATAAATCAAATTACAGATTATTTCAATTTTTGTAAGGACTCATATTTTCAATTGCTTGATCGTATGTCCTCGTATTTTCAATACCATTCCACTAACATAACTGAAATTAATATTATAACTAAATATATTTATATAAAAGAATATCAAAATAAACAAATTGCATTTTCATTATCCATTACTTCAAGGAAGCAAAATGACACATTTATACAAAATACAAAGATTAAATAAGTATAATTGTTACACTCAAATTACCAAAATTTCAAGGATATTTTATATAGTATTATTTGTGTTTGAGTTTGATTTTTCTTTTAATTAAAATCAATTCAATTATATAATTGTTACGTACGAAATTTAGAATTAGGTTAAAAGCCCAAGGTAAAAAGAAGAATGGGCCTGACAATAGGGTTGATTGAACTGGCTGAAGGACACCGTGAGGAAATCAAGGAAAATAAATTTATTTATTTATTTCTAAGGAAAATACAGGACGGAAGGACCTCAGGTCGGTAGGTCCTCAAGACGGAAAGACCTCAAGTCGGAAGGTCTTCAGGTCGGGAGGTCCGCAAGACGGAAAGACCTCAAGTCGGAAGGTCTTCAGGTCGAGAGGTCCGCAAGACGGGAAGACCTCAAGTCGGGAGGTCTTCAGGTCGGGAGGCCCTCAAGATGAAAGACCTCAAGTCGGACGGTCTTCAGGTCGGGAGATCCGCAAGACGGAAAGACCTCAAGTCGGAAGGTCTTCCGGTCGGGAGGTCCGCAAGACGGAAAGACCTCAAGTCGGAAGGTTTTCAAGTCAGGAGATCCTCGAGACAGAAAGTCGTTGAGATGGGATATCCGCAGGTCGGGTAAACTGTAGGTCGGATAGAAGGAGGAGTCGGACAAACACGGAGGCCTTTGATCAAATATAGGGGGCGGTTGATATGGAGGTCGGCCCAAGTGGGGTCGGGCGAAGAAGTAGGTCGGACGAAGGACGAAGTCGGGCCAAAAGAGCGGAAGGTCTGTAGTTGGCTCAAGGAGTGAAATATAGGGATTTTTGGTCTGCTGGGGACACGTGTCAGCATAAGAAAGGTTGGAAGACGGTTGAGAAGGAGACGTTGTAACCGTTCGGGTGACGGTTTTCAGTACGGTTTCCCAGGGAATATTTAAGGATTTGGATCATCATTTGGCAAGGCATCTTCAATCAACTTCAACAAAGCAAAGTCAGATTTGGGGATCACCACTTTAAATTTCAGTATTTTATTTTCCAGTTTAGTTTCTGTACGTTACAGTGTTTAGAGATTCCTAATCTCAGGCACTAATTAATCAAGTTTAAGGATATTTTCTATGTCTTTGAATTTTACTTTATTTTTGTTGAAAAAATACATCAACAAATTGGCGACCACAGTGGGAGCAAGACAAAATTGCTCATCCCAATTCCGGCGATAATTTCATACGTCTTAGATCCGGCCGAATCATCGGAAGGGTTATGGCAGGGTCACAACCGCAAGCATCTTCGACACCGGTGGGAGAATCCGTTCCACCACCCATTGTGCCAAATGCCGGGGAAATCCCACAACCACCAACTGATTGGTGGTCTTATGTTCAACAAATGAACAACCAGCATACCTTGGTTATGCAGAATATGTTGCGTGAGCAACAAACGAACATGTTGCGTGAGCAACAGAGTCAGTTGCAGAACATGATAGATCAAGCATTGTCAAGGGTTAGTCTTCAACCCACTCAAACGCCACCAGGAGTGTCACCGTCCGGACCACAGGCAAATTTCGCAGGGCCATCATTCGTGGATAGTACATTCCCAAGTGCCACAAATCCCAACCGAATGGATCGGGGAAAAACTCCTTTGACTTTTCCCAACAATGTTCCACTGGGACCAAGGGTTACCAGTTCGCAGCCGAACAATACAAGGGAGGACAGGCCTGAAGGATATTTACATGATCCGATTCATATTCCTGTGCAGGATCCGTTCCAGGTTCCTGATCATCAACGCTTTCATGTAGATCCTGATGAGATTGCACATATATTAAGGGATCAGTATGGATTAACTCCTCAGATGGCTAACCGCCCTGCATATCAAAGACCTTTCCCAGAAAGGATCATTCATGAACACCCTCTCCCAAGGAATTTTCGACCACCCGACTTTCATGCATTCTCAGGGGAGGACGGATCTTCCACCATAGAACATGTTGGTCGGTTCACAGCACAATTAGGAGAAGTTGGCAATAACCCTTTTTATAAGTTACAGCTGTTTGGTTTGTCCCTTACCAGAACGGCGTTTTCATGGTTTGTAAGCCTACCTCCTGGACAAATTCAGACATGGGAAGGACTGGAGATGGCATTTCACGCTAGATTCTTCAATCCTTTACCAGTTGTGTCTTTAACTGATTTACTTGAATTGAGACAGTATCCAGAAGAAACTGCTTCACAGTTTATAGAAAGGGTACGATTGATGAAGGGACGATGTCCTACGGTAATCAGTGAGAAAGAGATGACCAATTTAGTGGTCCGGAATATGCATAATCGTTTAAGAAAGGCACTCACTGCCCTGGATGTTGAGGATTTGGCAAGTCTTGCATCCAAGGCAGGACGTCTAGAGTCTTTGTTCAGAGAGGAAGATCAGCATAACAGGCGTAATAGAGGCCAACATATGGCGAGTATGGGAACAGAAACATGCGACTTTGATTTTAATCAGTCAGAAGAGATGGCAGCCGAAATCCTTTCTGGAAAACCGTATGTATGTCCTAAATTGAAGCCAATACCAGGATCTGAAGGAAAGGAGCAGCCGACCTTTGATAGTTCGAAAGCTGATGAAATCTTTGATATTCTACTGACTGACGGGCAGATCCGTATTCCAAAGGGCCAAAGACTTGCCACTAAAGAAGAAATCAAAGGGAGACCATATTGTAAGTGGCATAATTCTTTCACACACACTACAAGTCAGTGTACTCATTTTAGGAAGGAAATTCAAAAGGCCATCAAGACAGGTCGGCTCAAATACATCACTTTAGGTGTAGACCAGCAACCATTTCCGAAAGTAACAACGGCAATGGTTGACATCCAACCAAGTTCGGAAACAGGGAAAAGTTCGGTCAATAGTGGACAAACAGGGGAGCAAACTCAGGCAAGTCCCAGAAAAAAGAAAGGGAATCAGCCAAACAGCAGCCGAACGGAAGAACGACTCAAAGTTGTTGAAAGGCCAGTCGCTGAAAAATGGGACCGTCCAGACGGTTCTTTTAATGTGGAAGTGAAGGAAAAGGTTTTAGTGCGAGACCACCCGACCAGAAAAACGGGTTCAGTCGGGAACGATTGGGCTCGAAATAAAAAGCCTTTACCCGTTGATATAGATCCTCGTTTCCCAGGTATGAATCGTACACAGATTCGCAATGCCAAACGCAGGTATGCTGCAAAGTATGGGAAACGAGTTCCTGCAGTACAACAAAGAACCGACGAACAAAATGCAGCCGACCACTTGACAGGAGATCAGTTCATTAGAGTCTTTGCAGAACAAACGACCGACGAGCAGGGAGCGGCCATTCAGTCTCCAATAAGTCGGTCCAGTCGGGTCTGGTCAGGAAAGCAACCGAAGGACGGATTAGGAGCTTCCGACTATACCAAAAGAAGTTCGTCGGGACAGGGGGAAGGTAAAGGAATGGCAGATGAAATAATTAAAGGTTTTAGATGCCAACATTGTGAACGGATCAACATCAATCCATCTCTGGAAGAATTTCGTATTGAATCCTTGACGGTTCAATCTCGAAATGAGACGAAGGAAGAAGTGGTGCCTACAGAGGAAAATTCAAGATCTGTTAAATCTCGTCTGGGACCACGAATCCCTTGTCGAATGACAGAGATTAACCAGATGAGTGATGAACCGACGTGGGCGAGTCTGGTAGATGATACTATGGACGAACCTTTATGGGCATTCTTGGCAGATGACGAATTAGAGGAAACAGAGTTGGCAAAGATTACAGATTCTGAGCCTCAGTCGGAAGCACCTTCAATTGTCTTTCCTCCTATTCCAGAGGGTGCGAACTCCCATTTGAAACCGCTGTATGTTAATGCTCACATTTGTGGGAAACCAATCACAAAGGTGTTCGTGGATAATGGAGCAGTCTTTAATGTTATGCCATTGAAGACTCTCAAGAAGCTAGGGAAAGGAATTCATGATCTGTCCCCTGTGGAATTCGAAATGACAAGTTTTACAGGGCAGCCGACCAAGCCTGAAGGTATGATGGTTGCCACAATTGAGGTCGGACCAAAGAAAATTTCCACTGTTTTCTTTATTGTGGACGCAGATACTACATACTCTCTTTTGCTGGGACGAGATTGGATTCATGCCTCTCAATGTGTGCCATCAACCTTGCACCAACAGTTAATGTTCTGGGAGGGAAATCAAGTCTTCAAAATGGAAGCGAATGACAACCCATTCGATGTAACCGAACAAGTTGAAGAGTCAGTGTTTTATTCCAGTCAGGTGGCTCCGATGTCTCAGTTGTACATGGCCAGGGAATACCCAATCAAGGGTTATAAAGTCACTGGCCAGAACTCGATGTTCTATTAAAAGAACACCTTTATTGTATGGCTCATGATAAAGCCACACCCATTCCCGTATAATTTGTTTGTAATGGAAGATACAAGCTTAGAAGTATGTAGTTCTCTTATTAATAAGTTCTATTTAAAGCAGTTATTATATAAAGCAGAAAATAGTAAAGAGATTCTGGATGTTCACCTCCAAGAAGATGAACAATTTCGCTGGCCCGACTTATTAGAAAAAACAGAACCAACAGCTTCATCACAAGACCCATTATTGGAGTTTAATTTAGGAACCGAATTGGTTCCAAAAGTGATCAGGTTAAGTGGTTATTTGTCTAAAGAGCAACAAACAATGATGCTCGAAGTTATTAGAAACAACATTGATTGTTTAGCATGGGATTATTCAGAGATGCCTGGTTTGACAAGAAGTCTAATAGAGCATCGATTGCCCATCAAAGAAGGTTGTAAACCTTACAAACAACCTCCAAGGCGAATGAGTCCAGATCTGATGCCTCAAATCAAGGAAGAAATCCAAAAACTTCTCAAAGTGGGTTTCATTCAACCTTGCCGTTATGCGGAGTGGCTGGCTAATATTGTGCCAGTGGTCAAGAAAAATGGTAAGATAAGGATATGCATCGACTTCAGGGATTTGAATCTAGCTACCCCTAAGGACGAATATGTGATGCCTATGGCCGACATGCTGATAGATGCAGCAGCAGGGCATAAAATCCTTAGTCTGATGGATGGTTATGCAGGTTACAACCAAATATTCTTGGCAGAAGAAGACATTCCTAAGACAGCATTCAGATGCCCAGGGGCTTTGGGTATTTATGAATGGACAGTCATGCCATTCGGGTTAAAGAATGCAGGGGCAACTTACCAAAGAGCCATGAATTCAATCTTTCATGATTTAATTGGCAGATCTATGGAAGTGTATATTGATGATGTTATAGTTAAATCTGCCAGTTTTGACGAACATTTGAGGGATCTTGAAGAGGCATTTGAAAGAATGAAGAAGTACAAGTTGAAGATGAATCCAACCAAATGTGCTTTTGGAATATCAGCCGGGAGCTTTCTAGGATTCTTAGTTCATGAGAGAGGAATTGAAATTGATGCCAACAAGGCTAAAGCCATTCTTGATAGTCGGTCACCCAAGACGGTTACAGAAATCCAGAGTCTGTTGGGTAAGGTGAATTATTTGAGGCGTTTCATTTCTAATGCTGCTGGCAAGGTCAGACCTATTACTAAATTGTTGAAAGCTGGAAAGATTGCCTTTGAATGGGGGCCCGACCAACAAACGGCTTTAGATGCTATCAAGCAGGCATTGGTTCACCCTCCAGTCTTGATGCCTCCCAAACAAGGTCGGCCACTCAAACTTTATTTGGCAAATACATATGAAGTGGTTAGTTGTTTATTGGCGCAGGATGGTGATGACGGGAAGGAAAGGGCAATTTACTATCTCAGTAAAACCCTTACAGGACCAGAATTGAATTACACTATGCCAGAAAAAATGTGTTATTCATTGGTCTTCGCTTGCACTAAACTCGAGCATTATTTGCTGCCCAGAAGAGTTGAGGTCATATCAAAGGTGGATCTCATCAAATTGATTTTACAGAGACCTACTATGAAGGGCAGACTCATGAAATGGGCCATCAAATTGGCTCCTTTCGATCTTCAACATTCCCCGCTGAGGGCAATTAAGGGACAAGCAGTAGCCGACTTCTTGGCAGAATTCTCACAAGTCGGGTATTCTCTTTGTGATAGTGTCCGACCATTTAGTTGCTCATCATATCTGGATAATCTACAGGTCGGATGTGTGCCATATATAAGTACCAGAACATGGTTGATGTTCTTTGATGGTTCTACCTCTGGAAACAAATCAGGGGCAGGGGTCTTTTTGCAAGGACCTGATGGTCAAAAGATCAACTTACAATTACGATTGGAAGCCATGACCCATAATTCGGCAGAATATGAGGCTTTAATTTTGGGTCTGGAGGCTTTAATAGCCAGGAAGGTCCAGTCTGTAATCATAAGAGGGGATTCTCAACTAGTAATCAACCAGGTAAACAACCAATATGTTTGTAATTACCCTCATCTCCGTAGATACAGGGACATTGTGGGTCGGTTACTGACGAAAATCTCAGAAGTAATAATTGAGTTCATTCCGAGGAAAGAAAACCAACGTGCCGATGAGTTGGCTCAAAGGGCTTGTAAAGGAATTCTGGAGGATATGTGGTCGGAGATCAAGTCGGGCATAGAAGAAAAGACAGACCCAATATATGACCAAACGGTCGGGCAAGAGGCTATTGGACAGGATCCCGACTGCGAAGTTCTGGTCGAGCAGGAGACTGTCGGACAGGAGCCCGACTGCGAAACAGTGCCCGATTGGAGAACAGAGCTTATCCTGTATTTACAGAATCCTGGTGCGAGTGTTTCAATTGCGACACGATTGAAGGCTTTACGTTTTCAATTGATAAATGGAATTTTGTATAAGAGATCATTTGAAGGTTTACTTTTGAAATGCTTGGGATCTAAAGAAGCTCTAGAAGTGATGACAGAAGTACATGGTGGGATATGTGGAGCTCATCGGGCAGGTCTCAATATGAGATGGGCCATTCATCGCTTGGGGTTTTTCTGGCCAAAGATTTTTGAAGACTGCATACAATTTGCCAAAGGCTGCCAGGAATGTCAGAGACATGGAAACTTAAACCATTTGCCAGTAACCGAATTGCAATTCTTGGCAAAACCATGGCCTTTTAAATCATGGGCTATGGATATTATTGGTAAGATACATCCTGCTTCATCGAAACATCATTGTTTCATATTGGTCGCGACTGATTACTTTACCAAATGGGTAGAAGCAGTTGCTTTGAAAAATGTGGATCAGAAAGAAGTGATAGACTTCGTTTTGAACCAAATTATTTACAGATATGGTATTCCTCAGTCTATAACAACCGACCAAGGCTTGGTCTTTACAGGGGAAAAGTTCTCTAATTTCTTGGCAGAATTCGGTGTTCGGTTACATCATTCTTCACCTTATTATCCCCAAGCCAATGGACAGGCGGAAGCAGCAAATAAGATTATCATTGGGATTATAAAGAAGATGATTGAAGGGAACCCAAGAAAGTGGCATTTGTTATTGTCTCAGGCTTTATGGGCACATAGAAATACCAGAAATACGGCCACAGGGTTCTCGCCGTACCAACTTACGTTTGGCCAAGATGCTGTTTTACCAGCCGAAATTCGGGCATCATCCGGCCGAACAGAATTTACTGATAGTGATCTTACAAAGGAATACCAACAACTTATGTTGCAGCAGTTAGAAGATTTGGATGTTAACCGTCTCCATGCAATAGATCGAAGTGTGAAACAGAGTGAAATCAGAGCAAGGAGTTACGGAAAGAAAGTTCTTCACAGGACATTCCAAAAAGGAGACCTAGTCTGGAAGACCATTCTTCCTACATATAAGAAAACTGATCAATTGGGAAAGTGGTCACCGAATTGGGAAGGACCATACATTGTTCAAAAAGATATTGGAAATGGCGCGTTCATTATTGTAAATCATGAAGGTAGAAGAGTACATGATTGTATTAATGCTAAATATCTGAAGAGGTATTATCCTGCCTTTTCAGATAACAAAACTGCCTGAAACCACATATTATTCAGAACCCATTTATGGGGTTTCGAACCTACTGGAAGGTTCATTTCTGTTAGTCATCGTGTGGTTGTGAGAACTTTTCTGTCTCTGAATCAGACTTTTCATCCCAGTGAGTGGATATTAGCTCTGGTTCTTCTTCAATAAGATCTTCCAAGTCTGGTCGGTACCTTTCCCATTGGCTTTGCATGTCATCTAGATCTTGGTGGGTACGTGCTTGCATGTCTGTTAGGGCTTGATGTTCACGATCAACGATGGTCCGCAATCTTGAAAAGACTTTTCGTTGGTTGGAAAATAGGTTATCCCAACCAAGATCTGGAAGTATGTTTGCTGCGTGATTTTCGATCATTTCCATGTGATGATGGAGATCAGGGATTCGGCTGAGGATGTCATGAAGAGGTTCATACCCCTCAATGACTTTTTCCATCAGGCGGATGACGCGATGAATAGTTCTTCTACCTCGTTGGGAGAATCGGAATTTGAAGTCTAGTTGCTTGAGTATATGTAACAAGTCTTCTGCATGGCCTCCAATAGGGTGATTACCTACAAAGAAGGGTTGAAGAACACCCTCCCAGTTGCTTGATGGAACATGAGGTCGGTCATTCGCCATGTTTGTTAACACTTTCAGTGTGCCTGGGAATGTGTTTCTTGAAATGTGAGAAACAATGTTCTTTTAAAGAAGGAGTTTGGTTCGTTTCCTATAAAGCTGGGAATTGAAAGGTGATCCTTGTTTTGAGAGAAGAAAGAAAAAATGGATTACTAAGTCAGTTGTTGTTACAAAGGGGGAAATATTACAATAGTGCCCCTAGGGCAGTTTTTATCTGTGTCCATTTGTTTTCATCCCTGGATAGCCTTCTGGTATTGGCAGCCGTCTGATATCTTCTGATGAATTGGGATCGGGCTTGGGTTTTCAGCTCTTGATCCAATTCAGCCTCATTTTTGGTATACTTCTCAAGCAGATGCTGTTCATTGGTAATTTGCTTATCCAGGGTAGACTGTTCTTTCCTCAGCTCCCGCAATTCTGCCTCCTTTTTCTGAATGGCATCATCAACCAGAGCTTTCGTGCTAAGGAGACCACCCAGTCTTCCAGTAGTTTGCTGAAGGGATTCTCGAGTCTTGGTCAAAGAATTCTCCAGCGTTGTTTGATCGAAGTCGGGCTGGGGGGTTTCGGCTGACAGAAGGCCAATGACTACCACTTCAGTCTTGAGCTCTGTAAGTCTTTCCATCAGCCGATGCAGAATGGGGACGGCTGGTGATTCCGTTGGAGTGTAAAAAAGAAGGCCACCAACCGTCTGAATGAGTTTGTCCAATAAGTCGGACCTTAGTTCGGACAGGGGACGGTTAATGGCCTCAGTGAACACAGTCTGGGCCTCCGCTGGAACCGGAACAGTCGATAGGACAGCTAAGTCCGAAGGCCCCTGCAAGTCCTACAATGTCAATACATATTCCAAGGGAGTTGCAAATTTGTTCGGAGAAAATATGTGGTACCTCTGGGCGGACTGCTGTCAGTGAGGGGGGCAGCAATGAGGTCGGTCGAGTTGGGCAGACAGCTGGTATAATAGCAGCCGACTCGTCGGCTGCTGCGAATGGTCGCTGAGGTGCCGACCTGGGTCCCTATAGAAAGTAGTATTGGAAACAGTTAGTGTTTTTCGAAAGAAAAGTTATGACCTGGATTGGTTTAATCTTACCAAATTCACAGAAGTCTCCGAATCGGATGAAGACATTTCTCCCATTTCTGGAGGTTGGGCTGCCACGGGTGGTTCTTCTGCCTGCCATTCGATGGCTAGAGGGAGTGCCGCTGCTGGTAGGGCGGCTGCAGGTTGGACGGCTACCTCTAGAGCCACTGCAGCCAGGATCTCTGGGGCACCTTCGATTTCGGGATCAGCAGCATCAGGGATGTCGTTTTGAAGGTCAGTTTCGGCGAGGGCGGCTGGTTCTTCCTTTGATATAGATGAGTCTGATGCCATGTATGGCGGCCGACCCATCTGGGAAGTAGTCCCCTCGCTGTCAGAAGAGACCCCTGCTGCTGATGGGATGGGTGAAGGTGTCTGTGGAAAAATCATGAAGATGTTTGTTGTTAACTATATCAAGGTTGATCATTAGAATACTAAGGAGTGCTGGTGAGAGAACTTACTGGTTCTGTAGGTACTGCTGGTAAAGATTGTCTCCTGGTCGGGGGCCTGGCCCGACCACTCCTCGGTGCGGGAGGAAGAGTTTGCCTCCGCGTCGGGTCCTCCGCCCGATTGCTCATTGGCAAATTGGTCTGGACCAAAGGCCCGATTGAATGGTCGGTTGGTGCTGGCGTCGGTTGCTTGGTCGGTGTCACCAAGGTCGGTTCTGGGGAATGAAATGAGTAGAATCAAAGTTACGATTTAGTGAATTGGTTCACGGTGTTAAGAAACATTACCAATTCGGGGTCGGGTCCTTGCTGACGTCCTATTTATTCCAAGGTCTGCTAGTGTTTGTTGGTCGGTCTCCGAGGTCGGGGGTGTTTGCAATTGGGAAGTTTTTCTTTTGCGCGTGGGACCACCAGATCCGATTCCCGGGGCGGTTGTATGTTTTTGGGTGCTAGTATGTATCGCCGTCCCTAGAACCAGTCCTTGGGGAGGGAGGAGGACGTTCAGCAACCGACTCTCATCAGGGGATATCAGGGACCATACGACCGACCACCATTCATTGAAAGTATCTACGATCTCAGGGTTGGAGCGGAAAGGAATATAAGAATTGGAAATTATATACGTGGTGAGCTGGGAGATATAAGAAGGGATTGAATTAGGAAGGACTCGTCGGTCGGGGCTTTGAAAAATTATTTGGGGACACGCGACGGGTCCAGGGATACCTTGGCAACAGCCGAACTGGCGCGCCATGAATTGAGGTTCATAGTTAAAAGTGTAAAAAGTTTTCTGCCCTTTTTTATCAAGTTTCTTGCTACTAAAAAGAGACCTGGGTTTGAGGGCGACGTCCCAGGCGAAAGGATAGGTGGGATGAGTACAAGGCTCAGGAGTCGGAAGTGGGTTTGGTACTGGAAAGGGCCAAAAATGGTCGGGAGCATAACCCGCATATTTTTTATACATAGAAAATCGAGAGTTACTGCGGGTATCTGTTAAAATGGCAGTTATTATTGGGTCGGATGATTGGAGTTTATTGCGTCCTGAGCAGAGTCGGTTGAGGACTAATCCTAAATGTTTTTCAGACGTTGGCATAGTGGGCGGAGATCCTAAGTTAAACGCGTTGGGAAAGTAAAGACGGGACCAAAGTTCTAAAAACCAAAAAGGACCCGACGCGGCAGTGTCTAATTTCCTATTATCGTTATCTGTTAAACGAAGGCTAACCCTGGTGAGTCCTTCGAACAGATTGGCTAAAAATAGAGTACCAAGGGAGAAGAACCGACCTGACGCAATATGAATGGCCAGGTCGAGGTGGGAAGGAAGAACACTTTTGGAAGGAGAAACAATGATGTACCTACAAAGCCAGAACAGAATAAAGGCAGTATGCTCCCGGTCGGTTACAGGAGTCCCTGGAGCCCCTTGCTGGTCGGTTGCGAACTTTGTCCAACCCCATTCCTTCACACTTTGTAAGGACCATCCCGGATGGTCTTCTGATGGCTCCTGCCCATCTAGGGCTCCCATTACAGGGTCTTCACCCACGATTGGGAGATGTGCGATCATGGCCACGTCCATAAGAGTTGGGCCAAAGGGGCCTGATGGGAAGAGGAAAGTCCCATTTTCCGCATTCCAGAAGGCAGACATGGCCAACAACACCTTCTCATGCAGGTTGATAGGCATGGTGGACAGCAATATTGCTTGGTCGATTTTTTGGGAACGCCATTGGGTCTGGAAGTGTTCTGCTACTCGTCGATACCAAGCGCGATACAGATCTTTTGGGTCTGTGAGATGGGTCTTGATGCTGTCCCGGATGCGAACTGCTTGGTAGTTGGGATTGTTGATAGCCAAGGGGTTGCGAGATTCCAAAACTTCCCTCATCCGATTTGAATCTTCAGGAGTAGTGCAATATGGACGGATCGTCGGAGTTAGTACTTTCGAAGCTGAAAATGGACCTTCTGGAAGGGTTCCGTCGAAAGGAAGGGCAGGCATGTATTGATTCGCCATAGTTAGAATGTTTTGGGATTGTGATTCACACAGGCTTGTATTGCGAAGAAGGAAGTTTATCAGGAGTGTTGCAGTAACTGGTGCAGTTGCTAAGGGAGTTTTTCAAGAGGGTAGTGATTTATGAACTTCCAAACATTGATTGCTAAATGGCGTTTGAAAGTCCCTTGGCGGCGGGCAAGTTGTTACGTACGAAATTTAGAATTAGGTTAAAAGCCCAAGGTAAAAAGAAGAATGGGCCTGACAATAGGGTTGATTGAACTGGCTGAAGGACACCGTGAGGAAATCAAGGAAAATAAATTTATTTATTTATTTCTAAGGAAAATACAGGACGGAAGGACCTCAGGTCGGTAGGTCCTCAAGACGGAAAGACCTCAAGTCGGAAGGTCTTCAGGTCGGGAGGTCCGCAAGACGGAAAGACCTCAAGTCGGAAGGTCTTCAGGTCGAGAGGTCCGCAAGACGGGAAGACCTCAAGTCGGGAGGTCTTCAGGTCGGGAGGCCCTCAAGATGAAAGACCTCAAGTCGGACGGTCTTCAGGTCGGGAGATCCGCAAGACGGAAAGACCTCAAGTCGGAAG
Source organism: Andrographis paniculata (assembly GCF_009805555.1). Classification (NCBI taxonomy): domain Eukaryota; kingdom Viridiplantae; phylum Streptophyta; class Magnoliopsida; order Lamiales; family Acanthaceae; genus Andrographis; species Andrographis paniculata. The sequence continues at coordinate 4,991,358 of NW_026137589.1, forward strand.
GTCTTCCGGTCGGGAGGTCCGCAAGACGGAAAGACCTCAAGTCGGAAGGTTTTCAAGTCAGGAGATCCTCGAGACAGAAAGTCGTTGAGATGGGATATCCGCAGGTCGGGTAAACTGTAGGTCGGATAGAAGGAGGAGTCGGACAAACACGGAGGCCTTTGATCAAATATAGGGGGCGGTTGATATGGAGGTCGGCCCAAGTGGGGTCGGGCGAAGAAGTAGGTCGGACGAAGGACGAAGTCGGGCCAAAAGAGCGGAAGGTCTGTAGTTGGCTCAAGGAGTGAAATATAGGGATTTTTGGTCTGCTGGGGACACGTGTCAGCATAAGAAAGGTTGGAAGACGGTTGAGAAGGAGACGTTGTAACCGTTCGGGTGACGGTTTTCAGTACGGTTTCCCAGGGAATATTTAAGGATTTGGATCATCATTTGGCAAGGCATCTTCAATCAACTTCAACAAAGCAAAGTCAGATTTGGGGATCACCACTTTAAATTTCAGTATTTTATTTTCCAGTTTAGTTTCTGTACGTTACAGTGTTTAGAGATTCCTAATCTCAGGCACTAATTAATCAAGTTTAAGGATATTTTCTATGTCTTTGAATTTTACTTTATTTTTGTTGAAAAAATACATCAACAATAATAAAAACAATTGATTTATAATACAAATTGGACAAGCTATAAGTTGTGAATATATATGCTGAATATAAAATTCTATACGCGTTGAACCACTAGATTCGAGTTGAGCTAATATTCAGGCCGACGTGGCAATAGTTCATTTGATAGGGCTATATTTTTGTGTTTATAATTATAGTAAAAAATTAAATTAAAATAAATATTTACCAGTATAATATTTTCTTATATTAAATAAATAATCGTATTATATAAAAAATAAAGATAATATATTTTCTTAAAAAATAATAAAAAAATACAGCCAAACAAACTCAAATTATTTTTAAAAATAAATAGCATTGGAAAGCCCAAAATTAAAAACGAAGAAAAACCCTTTTGTCTCCACTGTGATTCTGTTTCATACTCAGCCGAAGAATTCGAGAGGCTTACTCGTACGTCTCCAGTCTCCTCCAACTCGGAGCCTCATCGGTGGGAGATTTGTTCGTGTATTCGTATCCCAACAGATCTCCGAGTCCGAGCCCAGCCCGTCGATAGATACATACAATCACATATATATATTAGATACAGAGTCCCTGTATGTATCGACGTCTACCCACAGAAGCCACATTAAATTTGTAATTAATAAAAGCCTGCCTACGCCCTACAGCCAAAAATAAAGATTGGGTTTTTTGCATTGGGGCCGGAGAAGGAGCAGGAAGACAATAGACTCTGCAGTCTGCGCTTCACTGTGCATGCTCTTCTTCCCCCTTTGTTATTTTTCATCTCTAGGTTTTGTTTAGATCTGTGTTTATCTTTTTTGGCCGGCGGCCGGAGGTGGAAGGGTTAGGGAATTGAATAAAGAGGCTGCATTGTGGAATTCGATTTTTGTTAGGGTTGGGGGTTTTGGGGATTTTGTTTCAATTCTGGAGATTTGGGGTTTTGGATAGATTTTGGGGAGTAGGATGAAAGCCGGCCAGAATAATACGGATAAGTTCATCTGGGAATCGATGAGGTCGTCGGCGGTGGCGCCGGTGGCGGCGGCGCACGGCAAAGCCTTGCCGAAGCTTATGGTGTGGCTGATTTTATTCGTGTCGGCTACTTACGCCCTTTACACATTGAAGCTCGTATCGTCGTCTTCACACGCCTCCTGCGACGAAGGCGTATTCTCGAAGCGCCACACAGTCGTTCATCTCGCCGAATCGGTGAACGCCACCTCCGCGGCGGCGGCGATGGAGCCTCAATTGAACGATTTACCGGCGAGGGAATCGAACAAAACAGGGCTGGAGCACATATTCTTCGGCATTGGAGCATCGGCGAAGCTCTGGGGGAAGAGAAAGGAGTATATAAAGCTGTGGTGGAAGCCGGAGATGCGAGGAATCGTGTGGCTCGAAAGCCGGGTCAAGACTTTAAAGAACGAGGCCGGAAACCTACCGGAGCTGCGGATTTCCGGCGACACGTCGCGATTTCCTTACAAGAACAAGCAGGGGCACCGATCGGCGATTCGGATTTCAAGAATCGTGTCGGAGACGATCCGGCTGGGAGGAATGGACAATGTGCGGTGGTTCGTGATGGGGGACGACGACACAGTGTTCGTGACGGACAATTTGGTGAGGATCCTGAACAAATACGACCACAACCAATTTTACTACATCGGGAGCTCCAGCGAGAGCCACTTGCAGAACATATATTTTTCTTACAGTATGGCTTACGGCGGCGGCGGCTTTGCAATAAGCTATCCTCTGGCCAAAGCTCTGGAGAAGATGCAAGATCGATGCATCAAAAGGTACCCCCGACTGTACGGCTCCGACGACAGAATGCAGGCCTGTATGGCCGAGCTCGGCATTCCACTCACCAAAGAATGGGGCTTTCACCAGGTAAGAATTAATCAAATCCAATCTAGTCCAATTTAATCAATCCTGATCTTCTTACATTCGATTTGGATTTTGTTTTTTCTTCTACACTTTCACTTTCTGGGATCTATTTTCATTTGCCCGTTATGGATTTGTTGGGTGTGAGTGATTACTGATTGATTATATATGGTATCTTGTCGATGTGATCAATTCTACTTATGAAAACAAGAAGAGGAGAATGTAGTGATCTCACAGTTTCATTCTTGGAACGAAACAGAAAGCTATTCTTGTTGTTACTTTTAAATGGCAATTTTGAAGCTTTTGATTTGCTTGGGCAAGGTAACTCGAGGGAGACGAAGTAGTAATAAAATTGGGCAAGGTCACGGGTTTCATTACATTGGGTTTCTAAAATTTGGTAGACCTTTTTTATTTTTATTTTTTTACCTTAGTGTTCTGCAAGAAAACAAGAATCCGATGTGGTGTGGTTGGACTTGAAAAGTTCTTTGCCATGTTGGTTGAATCATTGCCTTCGAATGTGGGGTCATGTGTTGTTCGATCTTTGGTACGTTTTATCATTATCTTCCCACAAAATTTATCTTTGTTTGAGGGTTTTTTGTGTAGTGGATTATGGTTGGTGTTAAGGTTGATTTTGTCGAAAGTTTGATTCTAACATTTCTGATGTTTCTTGCAACGTATGATGCAGTACGATGTTTACGGGAACTTATTCGGGCTGCTAGCGGCGCACCCGGTGACGCCGTTGGTCTCGTTGCACCACCTCGACGTGGTGGAACCGATCTTCCCGAACGTCACTCAGGTCGAGGCTCTACGACGCCTGTCGATCCCGACGAAGCTCGATTCGGCGGGGCTGATGCAGCAGTCGATTTGTTATGACAAGGCGAACAGCTGGACGATCTCGGTCTCTTGGGGGTTCGCTGTCCAAATATTCCGGGGCGTGCTGTCCCCGCGCGAGATGGAAATGCCGTCGAGGACGTTCTTGAACTGGTACAGGAGAGCTGACTACACGGCGTATGCGTTCAACACGCGCCCCTTCATGAGGAACCCGTGCCAAAAGCCTTACGTTTTCTATTTCGAAAAGGCGAGCTCGGATTCGGACGGGGGACAGATATTGACGGAGTACGCGCACAATCGCACTCCGCATCCTCTTTGCAAGTGGAAGATCGCCGACCCGGTGTCGCTCGACACCGTCGTGGTTTTCAAGAAGCCGGATCCTCGACTATGGGATCGGGTAAGCGAATTCGAACAACTCGGGTCTCTTGTCATTGTCCTAAATTAGTTCATCATCGAAGTAATATTGTGTGTATTCATTTGTTGACAGTCTCCGAGAAGAAACTGCTGCCGGGTGATGAACACTGAGGGGAATGTAATGGCGATCGACGTTGGGGTTTGTGAGGACGATGAGGTAAGTGAAGTATGATGCCATGGAAGAAAGAACAGCTTCTTACTGTTATTATTATTATTATTAGAAGTATTCCTTTATTTGTTCTTGTATCAATTCCCTTATTATTATTATTATTGTTATTAGTTTTCTAGCTTTGAGTTTTTACTTTATTATTAATTTTTTTCTTGATTATATATATATATATGTATTTATGTGGGGCTGAGGATGCTGACATGTGCCCTAGTTTTGTTTTTGTGTAAAGAATTTGAATAAATTGTGAAGATGGTGATGAATTTTGTTGTGAAGATGTTTTGAAGTGAATTTTTTAAAATTAATAAAATATAAATAGTAAAGTAGATTTTTACTTTTTTATGGGTAAATGGGGTCAAATTGGTTGGTGGTTTCAGGGGACTGTTGTCTGGAGTGATATAAAATATTATTAAAAAAATAAATGGGACAGAGAGAGAGATGGAGACACGTAATGATATATGAATGCACTAAATGAAGCGGTGGAAAGATATGACCTTCCCCGATACCATTATCATTTATTTAATAATAAATTGGTGTCTATTTTCTCAATTTGTAATGATGATTTGAATTTGGATTTAGAGTGGTGATGATGGTCAAGGTCAACCACTAAAATAATGTTAGGAATACTATGTCACGAGAAGTGTGTCTTAGATTAGTATTATTGTAGGATATTTAAAAGATATCAAATAAAATGCTAAAAAGAATTACTCCTATTTTAAAATTATAAAACTCTTTAAACGTCTCTTTTAAACAGAATGTACACAACTGAGTCAAGTGTAGGGTTGTTCTTGGGCCTAGGTTAATAATGGGCTTAAATGGATGGCCCATTTGACATCAATGAGACTGTCCTATGGTTTCAGCTCTATTCGTTCAAAGAACAGAAAATATAATAATTAAAATAACAAAAATGCAAACATTTTTTTTTTTTTTTTAAAAAAGATCTAATTAACTTCTTCGTGTGCTCAAAAAGTTTGAAGTAATTTACAATTAAAGTCGTATATTTTAGTTGGGCAAACGAATTTATTTTCTCAAACCACTAAATTAAATATGGACTAACTTAATTAAATTGAAGGGCCATTTATCAGAAACTGATGACGATATGTTGCAAAGTTTAGATGAGCAGTCCCAATCTTAAATTTAATTTATTTTTAACAATATCGTACCTTATATATTTTTATAAAGAAAAGAAAAGGGGGATATATTTAATTTGTTCATTCAATAGTATCAAAATTTTGATTTTAATAATTACTCAGCCACAAATTATTGGAGCATCGATCGGTTAGCTTGCATTGTCAATATTTAATTAAATTCCTTCTGGGTCCAATCGAGAAGACAAGAAAATTAATGACACCTAAATAATTTATGATTAAAAGTTAGTTAGTTGGTGTGTGTGTGTGTGTGTGACATCCACAACAAAGTAATTCAAGTTAAATTTCTTTATTTGATCATTTCTTGGAATATATCCAATTTCATATTGTCGTGCTAAATCGTTATTGAACAAAAATGATTTGCAATAACCAGACAAGAACACAACAAATAATATAATTAATAATAAAAGGATCACAAAATACGGGATGAATTCAAAGTTGAAAAATTAATTTCAGCATAGTATTTTTCTTACTTATTTAATTTACTCCTCGTTAACGTTGACCTAAATATTATATATATAAAGTGCAATAACTAATTTTGTTATTTTGTTACTTAGGTCGTGAATCCAAATTGGTTTCCCTAATATTTGCAACTCAAAATTAACCCTTGATGTTCGTGACGAATTGCAAAATTTCATGACCAACTAACAAGAAACAAGAACATGCACAAACAGTGAATTTGATGTGATAAATGACAATCAACCAGAGTTTTATTACCATAAAAACACCAATCACAAAACAACGTTATTATGAAAAATGATGAACAAAAATATTGAACAATAGAATAATATTAATTTCACTAACTAAAGAAGAAAAGCAATCGAATTAAAAGAGACCATTTAGCACAAAATGGCTTCCAACTATATATAACTAATTAATTAACCTACAAATTTTAGATATTAAGGATGTGTTTGCTTTATATTTTTTAAGCTTTTGTTTTTGTGGTTTCTTACGTGAAATAGTGGCACCTAATTTTTTATAAAAAAAGTAAATCTTTTTTTATTTAAAAAAAAAAAACATATAGAGGCTAATCTCCTACATATTATATATAGGTTTTTTTTTTTTGTAACAAACCCTTGTCTTGATAGCATATATACTTCGTCTGCAAAACCATAACATTAACATCAACGAATGATGACCGACATGAATAGGATTCAAGGCTAGCTAAGATTATATATATATATAATTCTTGCGGTTAATATCGTCTGAATTCTGAAAAAACAAGAAAAATAATGTACTAACTATCCAGCCAAATCATGAAGCAGCTGTGCCCCCATCAAATTCCTGTAGGGCAAATTCTGGCTTTGATCATTCTCCAGGAGGGAGTAGTGATGATGAACAGTCTGGCACTCTTCCATTTGCTCCGCCGTACTGTAAAACATCGACGACGACGACGAGCTCACCCCGCCGTGCTGGTGCAACCCCAGCGTAAGCGACACTCCGCCGCCGCCGCCGCCGTAGGATGTGAAGTCTAATTCCATGGCGCCGCTGTAGTTCCTGTCTGCTGAAGACTGGTTGAGTATGGAAGAAAGTGATTGCGTGTCCTTCCCCGCGACCGTCCGATCAAAACCTGATCTTCGATCATCGTCGTTGATCGGACGGCTCGGATTCTCGCCGGCGGCGCTGTCTTTTAGCTCGGCGGAGTACATCTCCTCCACCATGGGTTTCCATAGCCTCACTCGAGCATTTATGAACCAGTTCGAAACCTAATAACATACAAAAATGTCATTCTCCATTTCTTTAATTCCATTAGGACAAAAAAACAATGATCCAAGAAAGTTGAGAAAGGGACACGCCTGGCTTCTTGAAAGGCCCGTCTGCCGAGATAAGATGTGCTTATCGACGTCACTTGGATACCTGGGTATGGTTTAGCAGGAATTAATAAATTGACCTAGGTTAAATTAAATCTACTTTGTAGTATTAGTGCTGGAGACATCATATGGGGTCGGAACAAGAAAATTCAAAAAAAAATTAATTTAGGGATTGAAGAGAAATTAATTACGGGTGGAGGAAGTGCTCGAAAAGCCAGGCTCTTAGAGCGGAGACTGATCTTTCAGGCAGGCCACGTTGGGGCCGCCATGGATGAGTTTCCATCAAGCTCATCTGCTGCAGTGCTTTCTGTTGTCTTAATTTTTGATCAAGAAGTTTGAGTCTTGGAGTCTCCCCTTTCATGGTGTAACCTCCTGCTGCATTCACAGTCGTGTTCTTCTCCTCAATCACCTGCTTCGTCGCCTTCACTTGTCGCAGAATCCCATCTTTCAGACATCTGAAATGTCTCGACATGGTCCTCGAAGCCATTGCAGAATACACAGACGCAGCTCCGTTTCCCGCCACGCTTTCGAAGGATGACGACACTGCCTTCATCTGATCGCAGTAGTGCTTGTACCTTCTATCCACCTAATTAATTCAAAGATCACCCTTTTGGTTTTTCATTTCTCAAATTAATCGAACAAATATGTAATAAATATGTACCTCTTCAAGCATTTGGATCAGCTTCGTTTTCCTAATCTGCAAATCATAGAGGTCGAGGGAGTGGAGTGATTGCTTGGCAACATCGTCATCATCCCGAACCTTAATTGTCGTCGTCTTCGGGGTATCATTATTATCATCATCGTCTTCACTTCGCTTAATCATTCCAAGGCTGCAGAACTCGGTAAGAAGATCTTGGGCAGGCTTCAAATACCTGGAACTCCTGATAAAACCATAGTACTGTCCTTGCTGAGACAGCTGCTGGTGATGTCGGAGTTCAAAAGACTGCAGTGTGACCCTGGAAGGATTCGATGAATTCAAGGAGAGCGAAAGCCCTTGGCTGGGCCTTTCATTTCCTTCACAAGGGAAAACACACGACCTCAAAGAATATGGATCTTGATCCACATTAACCAATCTAGGGTTATTAATCCATGGCGATGTCATAATCGGGGCCTCGTTGGCTGTCAAATCGTGGTGGTAAAACTGGTCATCACTTGAAGTGGGCACATTCAGTTCCCTGGAAGAATTAGCTGCTCCAGGACCACCGCAAGAATCACTGCCTCCTGAAGTACTACCACTGATCTTATTATTATGATTATTGTAAAACCCTCTCCACTGCTGCAGATCGTCGTTGTTTCTGGTTGGATTATGATAAGCCATCATCTCCATGCCTGCGGTCAGGTTGTAGATCTCAGGGTTTGCCTCGAAGCTCTGAACCTGCAGACTTACCATGTGATGATCAGGACAGCCGATTATTGCCTGGTTCTCGTTAATTTTCTGGTTTCCACCATTTAAGGAATTAGCTGCTGCTGCTGTTGCTGTAATTGATGATCCAGAATTAGGGTAGATGTATGGTTTGTGATCTTCACCACTCCCATCCATTCCGGACATTAAATTTTCTCACTAATCTGCAGATCTCACTTCAGAATCACCATCCCTATTCCTTACCCTAACAATTAGCTAAAAATCGATCGAGAATTGAAGATTAAAGATCGGATTAAAAGCTCCCCCTTTGGCCTTTCTGACTACTACTGCCTCCAAAACCCTCAAAGATTGAATCTTTACTACGAAGTGAAGAAGAAGAAGAAGAAGAAGAAGAAAATCGATCACCGGGGGGGAGTAAATTACCTATGAAGAGATAGATACAATATATGTATATATATTGTAGTTTGGTGGGTGAGGAGCAAGAAAGCGCAGGAAATCCAAACCTAGGAGATGATCATAGACAGCAGCAGCAGCAGCAGCAGCGTAGTATACTGATATCCTCTCATTTAATTTTTCTCTCTCTACTCTCTAGAAGAATTGAAGAAGTAGCAGTGGGTCAATGCAAAATGATATATATGATACACACCATATGCGTACAAGGGGATAGGTTTCGAAGACATACCTCTCACACTTGGGCCCCTACACCTCAATTATTTCATACCCCCGACCCCCCCACCCTACCTTATATATTAGTAATATACTGCTCACTACCATCCAAGACTTCACATTTCTTTAATCTATCCATGATTTTTCTTGCAGCATAAACATAATACGCTACACTACACACAGACACGCACACATATATATTGATATTATATGATATGATCAAACTCTGTACTACACATGCTACTCATGACACAAGATCATTTATTGTACTTTCATTACTTTGCCTTACACACATTCTTCAAGTACAAAACAAAAGGCCACATATACAAACATACGTACTGTGTGTGTTAATTTTAACTATACATTTTTTGTTAGGGGGAGACATATTATTATATCTTATATAAAAGCAGGTCTGATCATCACTACATACTATATATCTTCTACTAGGCCTAGCTGCAACCTCTGCAAGTAATTTTCAAACCCTAATACAAAATTAATAATTTCTGGATCGGACAGCAAAAGAAGATTCTGGCTTAAATGTGAGTTCCAAGAACTGATACTAAACTGAAGTTTCACAGAAACCCTTTTTCAGAATTATATGTATAGGCATCTGCTTCTCAATCGAAATTCAATGCAACAGTGTTATTTTGGGAATAATGAAATTATTGTTAGGGTAGACAGAGATGAGAATGAGATGCCAATTATATATATATATATATATATAAATTAAAATATTCTTTGGTGTGCAAAATGTTTGCTAAACAAGACTTCTGTGGAGGTCACGACTGATGGAGATGAAGTGGTCCATCTTCTCCATTTATTTCTAATTCAAACCCACCCCACCCCACCCCACCCCACCCCTACCTATTAAAGCCTTCCACCAATTTCTTCTTTCTCATTTCTATTCGGGACCATCCATCATCAACCCAGCCTAGCTCACCTTTTATTTTATTTTTTATTTAATTCATTCATCATATAATATATCTTATTTATTAAATAATTAATTAACGTGTAAGAACCGTGTGTATCAAGATTGAAATTTGGAATTAATCAGAGCTAGCTAGCTTGCTTGGGGTGGGGCATATATATATATCGATCGATTAGACTTTGTGTGAATGATTTTACATTAATCATCAATCAACTTGTCCAATTATTTGTCCTATTGCATGCATAGATATACATATACACACACCCTTATATCGTTTATGATTATTCTTCTTCTTATTGATGTTATTGTGATACAATATATATATATATATATATATAAACATGGATCACGCGCGGATCACGTGACGCTGTGTAAGTGGTAGTATTTCATTTTGAGTGGTGCTCGCTGGTGGAGTAGGTGGTCCTGCACCACCCTAGCCTTTTCTCCGTCCTTCATTTCCATATTTGCCCTGACGTTAGCTTTAACCACCTTTTGCTCCTCTACTTCCCTACTTCATATTTTAATAAATTTTATTTTCAATTAAAAACAAAGGCATATATAATATATATATATATATATATATGAAATGTTGCATTTATTTATTTGATTTATAACATATTTAATATATAGATATAATATTAATGTTAAGAGTAAATCAATATTTACATATTGGAGGGAGGGACTATTATTCTTTTTATTTATTTTTTGTTTGAAAACTGTAATAAACATATTTTAATAAATAAAAAAATCAAAATCAAAACACACGCCCAATATATTTTTTAAATAAAGGCAATCCACAAATATTAAAGTGACTTTCAAATTAATATGCAAAAAATAGAAATTTTATTGAAACTTGAAATTTATACAATGCATGCCAGTTAGCCAAAAGTCACTTCTAATCCTACACATAGAGTGGTCCTCATATGTTATCATATATGCATATATTTTATTTCTTATTTAAATAAAAAATTTTAATTAAAATATATATGACTACAATTCTTCCACAGCTGTTTATTTGTTGATTAGTGTAGCTACCCTCATTTATTTATTTATATTATTATTTTAGAATTGTAATAATGATAGTTTTGGACCATCTAATTATGAATTCCAATGATTTCTATTTTTGTAGGGGAATTTAAATTTTTAGTTTTGTACTAGTGAAGGGCCTATATTTAGAACTCTATTACTCTGGTCATATTTATTAGACTTCAATATTCTTATATTATAATAATAACATTATCAATGTGAAAGCATGACTTCAAATTTGCAAGTTGTCGAATAATAATATTAATATGCCTCACGCATGTATTGGTATGCATCTGAATAATATAAACTGTTTACGTGACCAACACATATATAAATAATTTGATGCCTTTACATAAATAAATTAATTAATTAATTAATTAAATGCAGTGGTGATCATGCACATTTTGTTAGTTGCAAGGAAAGCAACTGTTTTTTTTTTTTTCATTTATTTTTGTTTATTTCAATAATTCTTTTTTATTAAAGAAAATGATTAAAAAAAAAAAAGAAGAAGAAGAAGATGACAAAAATCCTTGACGTGTTTAATTATGTCGGGAGAGTGTTTAAGACAAATAAGATATTTGCAATGCAAAGCGTTACATATAGTAGTATTTAAATTAAATAGGGTGTCCCACTTTCCAATCAGTATTAGGAATTAATTAATTTTTAATTGGGTGATTAGTAGATGATTTAATGCCGACACATACAAGCACGTCCACTGTCCACAATCACAACTACTGTATAAAACATTTTATCAATCAATCAATCATCACCAATCATGTGTGTGTCTGCATGCTTTGCTTCTTTAATAATAATAATAATAATAATAATAATAATACTACTCTATCCATGTTAGTGAAAGGTTACAATTATATTATAAATTAATTTATATTAATTATAGATAAATAAATAAATTTTGTCATCTATTTATATAATATAAAATTTTAATATTTGATATTTATATTTTATTTAAATACATTATTTTAAAATATTTAAATATATATTAAAAATAAATTATATTTTTTTAACAAAATATCAAAATCTATGCCTAAAAAATAATAAAATAATATTATAATTTATTATAATTATATATAACAATAGTTGGCAGCCATTTTTTTTTTGAAGTGTCATCATATTTTAATGTAATGCAATATTATTATTGTAAGTAATTAAAGTTTGAAACTATTTCTAATATATAAGGTGGTCACATCTATTTGAATAGAAGATAATAATGTAAACCTTTTCAAAAGAAATCATAACTGGCCAGTAAAAATTACATAAGAAATAAACAAGAATATATTTCTGCAGGTTATAAAGAAAGAATGAATATTAACAACGAACAAAGTTCGAATTTGGACAAAATCTTGACCCAATTTCTTAACACAAGGCGTGAACGTGCAGTATTTAAAATAAAATTAATGAAAAAAAATACTTGTTGAGAATCAAGATTTCTCGACGGTAATTCGCATTTCTTGCGGTTTCTTAAGATCGCCGTTGCCGTTGCCGTTGCGCTGCTTCGAGAAAGCTCTCCTCCACCAAACTTCGAACCCTCTTTGGATATTTGGACAGTCATCCCCGGAATTGACGAACCGGTCGAACCACGCCAGAAGAATCTCTTGCTGCCAAGACATCGGCAAAGTGAGTATCGTGTTGCTAAGGCCCTCCTCGACCAAATTCCGATCTAGCCCCTTCCCAGCGCGTCTCATCCATCCAAAATCATCGTAAAACGGGGCGAGCCACGTCTGCAGTAACGAACATCGCCCCTCTTTCGAAGCCAAGAGCTGCCCCTTCCCAATCGCGACGAACAGCCTCGCCGTAACCCGGCTGATTTCGTATCTATGGATCACCAGCACCTTCGAATGCGCTTCAGACAGCTCCGATTGCGACGCCCACGTCTGTAAGAAATCCTCGGCGATCTGTCTGTCGACCAGAATGTCCAAAAGCCAGTGTAAATTATCGGCCTGCCTCGCTATCTTGCTTACCTCTTCCACGTTCCCTTCCGCTGCCTCTAGAAAATGGCGCCGGAGCAGTTTCAGGCAGCCGTCGCTAGCAGAGTACAATGACTCCTTACTGAGGTCGTTCTTCGACGAATTCTCGTGCAGCATTTTGGATACCAAATTTTTCATTTCTCGTCTCGCCTTCTCATCTTTTCCTTCGAGAACGACGTGCAATAGCTTTACGAGCACTTCCTCGTTAGTATCTCCATCCACATTGCTCGATTTTGCATCCACTGAAACTCTCTTTAAAACTTCGCCGGCCCCGATGCCTTTGAGCTTCAGCTCTGATAACAGCGAAGCTACCTTGTCTTCCTCGTCCTCAGCCCATGGCGCGGCTTCTAAATACTCCAAGCAAGATAACACTCCCGCGTCAAATCCAATTGCCGACGAGACCTAACATAGACACCATCCAGAGGAATATTATTGCCAATTGATTCGAATAATCACAAACATAGAAACGATGTCTTTTCGATATATGTAAGATAGTAATAGTTTTGCTATCGGAGATTTCACCGGGATAACAAACTACTGCAATAATTAACGAACAACGAATTGAATGCAGGTGCAGTTAAGCAAGAACAATGATATATGGATGATCAGATCTCACCTACATTATGCCTCAACCATCTTAGAACTATCTAGATTAAAAGGGGAAGATGGATTGAATTCTCGAAGAATCAATCTTTAGATATCATAAGAAACGTACGAGGGTTCTTTAAACCTGTTTGTATTCTCATATTTCGATTAGCAGATTGTGATGCAAGAAGATGATCGATTGGATTCAAAATCAGAAGATGCAGGGGAAGTTTGCAGAAATGGCTACCTTGAGAATTCCGAGCACACGAGGAACGTCTTCTTTGATGAGATTTTTCCTTAAATCACGACAATACATTAATCTGAGAGTCTGGATGTAAACCTCGACATCGTCACAATCGGCGATCTCGACAATGCAGGTCCCGGAGCTCTGCTGCTTAACCCACTCCTCATTCAATTTCGAAGAAAAGAATCGGCTGTGCGCCACCAGGATCTGCCTGTGAACGCTTATGGAGACGCTGATCCCATCCCTGGAACTCAAAGTCAGCTTCACGTTGCCGGAAATCGCGTCGTTGAACTGATTTCCTGGGCTCCGGGATTGTAGGAGATCCATAAGTCGCTGCTGCACTAATGCCTGCCGGTCTTTCGGCTGCGGCGGCGGCGGTGGGTTCCCCGCGAGCATTGTAGGGGATTGTTTCAGTTGATTTGGGATCGGAACGACGCCGTTTTGGTGATTTGGGATCGGAACGACGCCGTTTTGGATTAGGGTTGTGGCTCTTGGATGGCAATCGGTTTCGTTGGCCATCATTTCGAACAGCGTCGGGCTCGACCGGGTTTTCTCCGCCGCAGGCGGCGGCGGCGAGAGGAGCCCCGCCGTGAGCGCCGAATTGAATTTACTCAACGACGACGGGAATTGATCTAGGGCGGAGTTCCCCGGGGCCGCCCCGCCGTTGGTGTAGGAATCCATGGCGGCGGGAGGGTAACCGATCTTCAGATCTGTCCGGGAGGAGGACGGGGAGGAAGACAACGACCCGCCGCCGCCGGCCGGTGGTTTTGATTGGGGATTATCCGCGCAGACTGCAATTGAAGCGTCGACACTACGGTTTCCTGGATTTCGAACTGCTAAAAAAGAATCGGCCGGCGACGAAGAATCTACGGCGGTGGAGGCGGTTATTGTGGTTTCCCGGCGGCGGCGGCGCTTGGGTTTGAGGGGCTGCGTTTGGAAGTGAAGGTGGGCAGTGGCCATGTATGTTTGTCAGTGGGTATTTAGTACTTTACGGGCGGCTGTAGTGAGAGAATTTTGTCTTTTAGCGGTGAGGCTCCATCGACATCGTCGTCATCATCACATTCTGCTCTGAAATTGAATTAACAATGGCGCCGGCCATTACAGAGCCTTCATAGGCACTGCAATTGTGTCCGCTCACAAGATCCGAGGACCCGAGATCCAGATGCATCTGTACCGTTCATTTTTGTAGATCCCGCAGATGGTCTGAGGAGCGTTGAACGCCGGGAGTATATTTTATTGGTGACCCTACTTGGATTTCTTGTTTGATTTAATTTAATAATAATTAATGGACACTTTGGAAATATATTTGGGTAATATTTTTTTTTAAAATGAAAACAAAGCCCCACTAATTTTGGTTATGTTTTTTCCAAATGTCGTTTTGTTGTTTGTATCAAAGATTGTGGCTTTTTCTATGATGTTTGCTTTTGGACTATTTGTTCTATAGAAACAAAAAAAATTTTATGCAGTTTTGGTTTCTTACATATGAAAAAATTCAATAAAATAATCTAACTTCGATACAATAATATATATCGATCTTAATTGTACAATATACCTGTCACAATTTAAAACAAAAAAAATAAACAAACCCTTATTTTGATGATTTTGTTTTAAATTAAATCATTATGTGAGCACCAAAAAATATACAATAATAATAAAGGCATTTGGTATTTTATAGACATAATTAAGCACGCACATCTAGCAATCACATGTCAACATTTCGTACCCACATCATTCATACCTCCAATAAATATATTATTACTTATTAATAATAATTTTCAACAACGTGGGCCTAATAATTAATTAAAAGGGCCCAATCCCATCTCATGAGTCATGAATGCTAGTAGAAAAACAGCTATTATTTTGTGTGATAATTGAAGAAATTAAAATTATTTAATTGCGACTTTTTATGTGGATTAGAAGAAAATCGAAAAAGATAAAAGAAAAGGACATAACAGCACATAATATAGAAATAATTTTTATTATTATCATGATTATTATTCATATATATGTCTTCCTAAAATTAAAGTGGGAGATGAAGTAACGCCAAAGGCATGGCATCTTTTATTTAATATTTTTATAACTTTTTCCTTTGTTTGGGGCATCTTATCCTTCACTAATTATTATTTTCATATTATTATTAATATACATTTGAATTTGGGCCTTTGGCCCAATAACAAAAAATTCTTACTGGGCCATAAACTTATCAAGTAAAAATGTGGGCTAAAAGGAGCCCAATAAGTTCAATCCAGCGGCCCACACCATTAAAATCTCTTTAAAATAAATAGAAAAAAAATAATAATAATAATAATCAATTTTGCCATTTTAATTTTAAAAAAAAAACAAAAAAAAAAAAATTCCGGTATGTTAGGGTAAAGAAAATAAAAGCAGCAGCAGGGCACGTGCCAGTTGACCCACTTTCATCACTATCTTGTCTCTCTTATTGAAATAATTCATAAATCTTGCACATCATACATCTTTCAATTGCCTGTCCCACTTACAATAAGGGCAAAACAAATTTAAAAAAAATAAAAATTTAAAATTTAAAATAAAAAAAGGGAAAATTTTAAAAATATATATTGAAAATGGTTGATTGAAAAATAAGTAAATAAACAAACAAATAATGGATTGTTGTTTTGTATGTGATTGAGAACAAGTTACATCAAGAAATGAAATCTCCCAACCTTATTGATTGCTACGTAACACAAACACACACATCCATCATCAAATCTCATCTCATCTCATGTCATGTAATAAAAAAGCTAAGCTTAGGTTGGACATGGACAACACTTAAATCGACACCACATAATGTTTCCTTTTTTTATATATTGGAAAATTTTCTTGGATAAAATTTTCATCCACTTGTTACCCAAATTTCTTACTCTAGATTGGGGCCGAGTTAATTAAATATTACAAACTAATGTTTTAAATAAATTGCAATATTTTATATTTTTAAAAAAGTATAGGAAATGGAGAAAAATAAAATTAAAAAGAAATAGGAAAGAAAAGGGGTGGGACATAGTGTCTTTGGCGTATGAAGACATAAATTTGATTGGTGCCATTTTGAGAGTGACGTGTGATACAGTTTTGAATTTGTACACTCGATGACCACAATTTGCACTTTTCATTCCCAAACTCCACAAATACATTTTAAATAAATAAATAAAATTATACATTAATATAATTAATTTATTAATTAAATTTGAAACAAACATTGCACACAGAGACACACGTGACACGAGTGTGGCATTGCAGAGCAATGGTCATGTTACAAAGCACATGTCTGGTCTCGTGCACAAACAATAAGAGAAGCTAGACATCCATTTTATGAAACAATTTAATTTTAGGATTAATTAAAATTATTCATAACTAAATTTTCATTTATTTTATTGCAATAATTGCAATAATAGTTTGATGAGGGTGCGTACGTGGTATGTCTAGTGACCACGCTATTCACTACTACTACTACATTACCCTTTTCATTTTTTCCCGTTTATGGAATTTTTTACTCCCCTTTTATTTATTTCTTGTTACAATAATATGTATTTCAAGAATATTAAAAGAAACAAAAAAAAAAAAAAAAGAAGGACATGTCATGATCATCCATCATTGCCAAAAGCTATGAAAAAATTGTTTTTTATCCACCCACAAAAAATAAATAAGATTAATTAAAATTGCATACATATGTTTTTTTTTGGTGTTTCATTGCACCAAATATATATACCACTTTACATATATAAATTTTAATACCCACATATTTGTGTTTTAAATTCCTAACCTTTTAGTGAAAAGAAAATTAGAATAAGGACAACAATAATTCATTCCATATACATATTATAGAACATGAAGAGTGGGGTAAATATGTATTATTTAAGCATTGCTTTAGCCACGTACTATGTTTGTGTCTGAATTAAAAATAACAAAAAAGAAAGAAGAAAGATGACCTTATAGAAATATTATTAGAGAAATTATTAATGTCGTTTTGTAATGTTACTATTATTATTGCCAATTGGTAAATTATAAGAGATGCAATGTTAAGTTTGTTTATTTGAATTTGAAAAAATAAAAATAAAAATGCACACGTGTCATATTGATGGTGCGACAACAAGTTATGCACCCCATGCGATCGTGACAGGTGATTACAGCTCTCTATCTACGGAGTGGCAGAGTCGTAGTTATGATTACAACGGAGGCCTATTTTGGTCTTTTCAGATTTTCTCCTCCTCTATATAACCGAACCCAAGTTCTTCATCTTCATGCTTCACCTACACCTCGCGCAGTTGCAGTGCCACTCGAAAAGCACCTCCATTGTTCCAATTAAACCTCGATTTTCCGATTGAATCGATGGGTTTTCCGGTCGGATACACCGATTTGTTCCTCCCAAAATTGCTGTTCCATTTCCTGACGATTTTGGGAATTTTCAGGAAATTTGTGTGTGCAGCGCTGTCCCTTCTCGGCCTTGGCGATTTCCTTGAGCCGGAGGCGGCGGCGGCGGAGACGGAGGCCAGGGCGGAGTATGGGGCGGAGCTGAGGTCGGTTTCGGCGGCGCTCATAAGAGAGCTGCTGCCGGTGGTGAGCTTCGCGGACTTGGCCGGCGATCTGGACCCGCCGGAGAACTGCGCGGTCTGCTTGTACGAATTCTCCGGCGAGGATGAGATCCGACGGCTGGCGAACTGCCGGCACATATTCCATCGATGCTGCCTCGACCGTTGGATGGACCACGATCAGAAAACGTGCCCGCTCTGCCGTACGCCTTTCATCCCGGAGAATCTCCAGGAGGCCTTCAACGAACGCCTCTGGATGGCCGCCGGAATTACGGATTCCGACGCCGATTATCCGGCGATTACTTCTTACCTATAGTAATCCTTGTAGATTCAGGGTTTTCATCATCTTAATTTCATCCCTTATAGCTTCTTTTTATTTACTTTTTTTTTATATAGTGTAAATAATTAAACACAATTAGAAATTTTGGAGAATTCTGGCACCAATTGGGACTACAAAGAATGGATTTTTGTGTAGATTTTTTTTTTTTTTTTTTTTTTTTTTTGATTAATGGAAAGTTGTCTCCACATTATTTGATCAAGAACCCTCTGCAGAAATAAAAAGTGTACCGTGAAGAAGATAAACCACAGGAGTTCTTGAATATGTGAATGAGAATTATATATATATATATATATATTAAATTATTACTTATTTTATTTGGGTTAAGAGAAGTTGTTGGAGAGTGTGTGGCTAACTGTTTACGTGAAGGCCATATATATTCAACAACTTCAGATGGATCGATTTATCTAAGAACATGGCGATTAATTTTATATGTTATTTGGGAATTTATAATAAGAGTGTTTTGTTTGTTTTTCTTAGAATATGTCGATTAATATATAAGTTAATTACATGGAATTACTTTCTCGTAATTCATATATAATCTGAAACCTATATATTAAAGATTCAACTGTAGAAATCAATCAGTGCAAAATTGAAACCTCCCACATATAATGAAGACATGATATTATAATTGCAACCTTAGGGTGTGTTTGTTTGAAGGATTTTGGTGGATTTCCACTATTCATCCAATTTTTTCCCTCCAAAAACATCAAATCAAACACCTATTTTTCATTTTTTATATTATACTAAAAATCAATTTTACATTCAAAACATCACATCAAACCCTATTTATATCACATCATACAACTATTCAAATTCAAAATTTTTACTATTCAAATCCCAACTCAAAATCCAAACCCTCAAACAAACACACCCTTCGGTTCGTCTCTTCTAGACAATTTGAGTACTGTAAATTCTTCAATACAATTCAGTAAATTATGCAATGTTGAGAATTTTTTTTTTGCTTGTCTCGTCGACAACCAAATCCCTGTCTTTTCATACATGGCAAAGAAAAACAGCTTCTTTAAACAGTTTCTTGTTCAATCAAGTAAAAAATTCACATTATTACATGTGACTACATAATCTATTACAAGGATGCAATGGGATCATAGAAATATACAAATATAAATGTGTGTGTATACATATATCATGTGGGGTTCATTAAATTTGCACCAACAGCTTATTGAATGAAGGAAACATATCTGATGTCCTGAGTTAGCCTAGGGTTTCCAGATTCATAGTAATAATTTTTACTGTAATGAATGGCATTCATTGCAGTGGGTGATATCGATTTGCTTATGTGACAGTTACGAATGTCACACACTGTCACTAACAACCACTTGTTGATTTCAAGAAAATAACCTGTCCTCTAATTAATTGATTGTACAGGAAAATCATAAAAGTCTTACCAACTCAGCTGTTACAAGATGTGATGTTTATATCCATCTCTGGAATTATTTTTACAGATTGGTTGTAATGTCTCCTCAGGATGACGTGGATAGATCATAGATGGTCCTAATTCTGTGTAAAAAACCATTTCTATGTGTATGCATTTATTTGTGACCAAGAAGATGAAAAAAGAATACAACTCTAGTAAAAAATAATCCAAATCATCGTTACATTATTTTCCCAGGAAGGATCACAACAGCACACCATTTGAATAAATATATTCATAAACGTCTGAAGAATCTTCTTTAACCTGTCCTTACATACACACACAAATTTATATATTATACCAATAATAGAAATAGCAGATAAATGTCTGAGTATCCAAAAAACAGACACATTTCTAACATCCATCAATTCTAGTCTGTAAAAAGGATCCAGAGAATTTCATCTAAGTTTTAGACCAAACAGCAACAATGCACTTACAAAGATCTCCAGCTTCTTTGTTCCGATTTCCAATTTCATTGTCGAAAAATCATCGATCACCTCTGGTAGCCGGGAGGAGGGTAGCCATACTGAGGAGGAGGAGGGTAAACTGGCTGCCCATAAGCAGGAGGGTATCCAGCAGTCGGGGGGTATGGCTGATCAAGTCGCGACATTTGCTGGAACGGGGGAACTGCCATAGCCGGCTGGGGGCCAAACTTGCCATCGCGCTTGTCCATTTCAATCTTGTGTTGTGTCTGAAATTCATAGACAACAAACAATATGCATTGCATTGCAAACTACACAACATTAACATTCGAAAATCAACCATATTGAGTAGTTACACTCCCTTACCTGCATACAAGCGCAGACCCTGTAAAACCAAAATTAGCGTACATAAATTCAGTCTGAGGATATATACCCTGAAAATCTCTACAATCAAAAGTGTCTCTTACGTGCAATACACCATGTCAGCCAAGCAAGACAGGATCTGAGAAGCCTCAGAGAGTTCGCTGCTTCCGACAATCATTGCAACGATTGAGAAAATGCAAGCTACTTGTTGGAGACAGAACATGAATCCCTGAAACAGGATAGTCAAAAAGCCAATTGGATACAGCAGAGGATATAAAAATGCTCGACAGAGGGATTAATTCGAGGAGTACAATAATGCAATTATCACACTGCGTCGTCTGGATGTTGAATTCATCTTGCAACAAAAAGCGCGTTGATGCGACAGAATTTCCAAAGCATAGTAAGACCTGAAATTACAATTGTTTTTACAGTTTGCAAAGATCTTAACAGAAACAAGAGTTATACAAGAGAGAAATAAGGTTATCTTTATTTTTCTGAGAAATTTTCCTTCGGCTAATGTGAGGTATCACAAAAATAACGAAACACGACTAAAGCATTAATCTTAGAGTTTGCGAATGACCTCAGTTGCTAGGCAAAATTCAGGGCAGCGACTTTCGCCACACCGGCCACTGCAAGGCAGATATCCAGCACAGCACACATACCTTTTCCATGCATCGGAAACATTTATAACAACGGTGAAAGGAATTCGGAACTATTAAATAGAGTTAGGAAGAAGGGGTTCCATTTACCTGGACATGTCATTGTAAAGTGCTCGTTTCCGAAGCATGTATGACACACACGGACCACTGTGATTTGGAAGCTCAGATAGATTATTACATAAAGCAGACTAAATATTTAACACTAGATGAACAAACCTTCCATGATCATCAATAAGTACACAATTCTTAAGAATTAGATCACCAACTCAATTCATAACATTTGTTCATGAGATTGCAAATGTTAACAGAAGATGGATAATGAAAGTTCTCCTCCAAAAAACAAACAACAAAAAACAAAAAAAGTAAATGCTACTGAATTCAAAAGAAATAATGAAATTAACAAATTAAGTTGTCAAATATCCAGTAAAACCAATACAATCCCTATCAGAACTCTCAATTAGACAATCTGTTCTTGAAATTCGAACTAAGTTACTCAAAACCGTTAAGGTAAAGTTCAGAAGTGAAATAATTAGGGTTCCCATAGCCGAATTGAAAAATTAGCTGCAATTAGTGTATCAAAGCAACAATCGGCAAAACTGAAATTAGAACAATGAACTA
Source organism: Andrographis paniculata (assembly GCF_009805555.1). Classification (NCBI taxonomy): domain Eukaryota; kingdom Viridiplantae; phylum Streptophyta; class Magnoliopsida; order Lamiales; family Acanthaceae; genus Andrographis; species Andrographis paniculata. Next base: position 5,013,374 of record NW_026137589.1, read on the forward strand.
ATTAACTTTTTTCCTTACCACCAAAACGCCAAGCAGCAATCTGCAGGGGGAAAGACGAAGAATCAATAAATATCCAGCTGATCACGACACAGCACAAAAATTAAAACACAAACTGCGCCGGACGGAAAATAAAGTTCGAATTCGAATGCTTAGAGATACAGAAATGTTGCTAATACAAACATGGCGGATCGTGTTGAACGGTGCGCATGAGATCGGTGTGCCACAGATTCCGATAGTTCTGGCGTAGCTGCATCTTTTCCAGTCTGTCCTGCGACCCCATTCCTGCTTCTGTTCTTCAAATCTTCGAAAATCCTGAGCGAATTAAGACTAGAATTTCAGAATTTCTTCAAGGAGACGAATCGACGACGACGATGACGAAGCTTCCAAAAAGGAGAAATCTTCAAAAGGCTAGCGGTCAGTAGACAGTTTGACGGCCAGCTGGGAAGTGGCGACAATTTCCACGCCGCACTAGTTAATAATTACTCCAGGAGCTTTCTTCAACTTTACTCCACATAGATCATCACCGTCCATCGTGTTCATGAACGGTGTACATCATCTGGTGTCGGAGACCAGGACTAGAAGTACTAAACAACGAGTGGACCCCAGCTCCAGAATAATTAGCACCGTAGATTTGTGGGGTCCAGATAAAATCAACGGTGTGCATTTACATTCCCAGGGCCCCGAAAGCCTTCACATCTAAAAACTCCCAACAAAAAATTACATTAATTATCAATAAATGGACGGTTACGATTAAGTCGATCCACCCATAAGACAGGACTGGGGTCATTCCACAATTTGCTAACAATCCGGTGGCTTAAATGTAAACATCGCTGTCTTTATATAGGAGCGAGTAGAGCGAGCGTTAACCTCGTTCATGCCGTTTAATCTTTCAGACCAAAGATGGCGGCGGCTAATCATCGTCTTCGTCATCTTCATCGTCATCATGATTAAGTAATCTGCATTCTTCCTTTTCATTAACATTCAGTCGCCATCTGAATTCGAGAGCACGCAGGAAATCCATTTCTAGTTTCTAACGTTATTTTTTTGTTGTCGTCGTCGTCGTCGTCGTCGTGACGCTGTGTCTGAATTTCTAACCCTAATTGATCAGGCAATTCGGATCAGTTTTCTGTGATTCGAGATGTCGTCTGATTTGTTCGTTTACGAAAACGCCTTCTTCTCCGATCCGATTTCCCTATTCGGAGAGTCTCACCATCCCCAATTTCCCCTCGAAATTCTCGACGAGGATAGCAGTAATTTGGTTCAGGAAAATCCGACAACCTCGATTGAGGAAACCGGTAATTGTCTGGACCAGATTGCGTCGGCTTGGCTGTCGTCTTCCCCGCCGAGTGTCCAGCTGGAGAATCTATCCTTGCAGTCGCAGTTCGGAAATGCGGCGGCCTTCTCCGTCAAGTCCGAGGATTTCCCCCTCAGCTTCGATTCCGGATTCCATGGAATTCTCCCGCAGAGCTTCGACGGCGCCGCCGTCAGGTATATGCAGAGGAGCTTCAGCAGCAACTCTTTCGAAAACAAGCAGAGCTTCCCGTTCCAGCCGCAGTTCGACAACCTAATTTGGGAGTGTCAGAATCTGCCGGATTCCTACGCCGCCGCCGGCCATATGCGGCGGGTCTGCAGCACCGGAGATTTACAGGTCTCAAATCAGATTATAAATTCTAATTTCTGTCACTTCTATAGGAATAGGATATATATATATATAGGATATAATTTCTGACAAGCATTCGATCGGACATATTGATTCAGAAAGTGAAAGGCGATGTCCAGGCGAGGAATGTGGTGTCCGTCTCCGGGGAGAAGTCGTTAATGGAGGAAGGCAGTTTTAAAGTGGGGAAATACAGCGCGGAGGAGAGGAAAGAGAGGATTGATAGGTACAGAGCCAAGAGAACTCAGAGGAACTTCAACAAGACAATCAAGGTAACCTTAATCTCAACTGTAAGTAAGTTGTTAATTATTGCAATACTGATGCATCGACGATGATGGCACAGTACGCCTGCCGGAAAACTTTGGCCGACAACCGGCCAAGAATACGTGGCAGATTCGCACGAAACGATGAGGCTGGAGAGATTCCCAATTCGAAGGCATCCTCCAGATCTTACGAAGACGAAGATGATCTCTGGGTAATTATATATATTTATTAATTAATTTCGATATATAGTGGGCTTTCGTTTTGATTAAGAATCTTGTCGTGGTTTGTAGATTGATGGGTTTCATGAAGAAGAAGAGGAGGAAGAAGAAGCCACTGCAAGAATAAGATCATGGAGCTTCTTCAATGGCGGCGCCGCCGCCGCCGCCGCCGCCTGTCGTTCTTCGACTCACTATCAAAATTACAGCTACTAATGTTGTCTGCAAATTGTAATAATGAGAGATCTAGAAATTGCATGGTTTACCCTTTGTTTTGTTTTTTTGTTTTTTTTTTGCATTTTACTTTTTAATTCGATCGCAGTTCTATGTAGTGATTTAGGTCGTTGGGCATATCAATTTAATTTCATTGTATTTCTCACAATTTGTATATATATGCACCCAAACCCTACTTTCTACAATTTGTAATAACATGTTTTGTACCCCTTATTTTTAGATTTCTACAATTTTAATATTTTAAAGAGGAAAAAGTATATATACACTTTCATTTAATTTTATAAATACCAATTAAATTGTAAAAAGAGTTATGAGGCGTAAAGTTTATTAATGTTATGATTTGAATGTAAAATTAATTTTTAATATAATATAAAATATAAAAAATAAGTATTTAATTTTATATTTTTTTAAAAAAAAAAGAATTGATAAATAGTAAATTTTGAGAAAAATCCCTAAACAAACACACCATTAATTTAGAATTTTAAGTAAATGTGATTACTAGTAAACTAATATAGAAATCTATTAAAACACAAAATGTGGAGACGGTTTTATCTAAAATATTTATCAAATAATAAAGCAAAAATGATATTTTTATTTGGAATTGAAATTTTAATTTGATATATATTTGTTCAATAATGTTTTTATATGGAACCATTCTCCATAATTATTACTAAAAAAAAATATAACATATACATATACACAATATATATAATATACTCCATATTTTATTTATTCATAAAAATCATAATTCAATACAAAATATTATTTTTTATATTATAAATATAATTTTTTTTAATTAAAAATAGTAGTTATAATTTATTTTGGAACACACTGAATTTCCAGTTGTCCATTGGACAGATGAGCAGTGAATCCACGCACAAAAATTTGACCACTGCAATTAAAATAAATAAATAAATAAAATATATATATATATATATAATTAGTGTCTTAGTCATGATTATGCTTTCATCTTACAAACAATAAATTAAAATATAAATAAATAAATAGCATGTTGATGTTTAATTGGACACCAATCTCCATCCAATGTGTGCTTCTTCCACTGTTACAGGTTTTTTCAACATCCCAATTTCAACTTCAGTCAAAAAGAGATTTTTTTATTTTTTATTTTTTTAATATATAAGTAATTTTTCCCAACCCTACAATCTAATAATTAATTATTTTAATTAATTAATTATGTTTCAACTCTTTTCAGTTATGTGGACTGCCTGTCTAATCATGGGTAAAAAGATAACTTTATAAAATACAAATTAAATATAATGTGCGCTTCAATAATTTCTTGCAAGTATCGTGTAATGTTTAATAATTCAACATATTCGACTTAGTTGATTTATTTTTGAAAGCAAGCTTCAATAAATTACGTGGATTTTAGATCCCAATAGAACAATGTAGAATTCATTGTCCAATAAAATTATACTATCTATTATGTATTAGGGAATTTCAATTTATTACAATATTAGACATATATAATTACTCAGACACCTCAAAAGATTCAAAGTACAATAAAATCCATTATTACTATTATCAACAAAAGGAGATGCTCTTGTCATAAAGCAAAAAATGTTACAACCTAAATAAATAAAAATACACAAAACTTATATATCTTTTTATTTATTTATTTATTTATTATACGCATCTTAATACATTAGCTATCCTAATAGTTAGCCCACTTTGTGAAGGAAAGATGGTTTTATTTTATTTTATTTTATTTTATGGGCTGTGAAAAAAATATATTTTTATAGTAATATAGTAGAAGAAAGTAATTAGGTTGTTGACTAAATTCTTTCAACTTAATTGAGTCAAGAAAATTAAACATGAAAGGCCCACTAGCAAACAATTCGATTGCTCTAAGTGACACCTATGGAACAACAAATTAGTATCAAATTGCAAATTATTAAGCCAATAAACAAATGTCGAGCATCACAAAAAGACATACATCGAATCTCAAATATCAATTGCTACAAATAATTAATTATTTCATTTTCTCCACTTTTTACAAATAATAATTTATGACATTTTATGGCGTACGTACGTGTCTTCAAACAATTATTATTTTTATTTTTCCAAGAAATAAATTTCTAAGAAATACCATACTGTATACTTAAATAAAAAATATCGTCTAATAATTTCGATATTCTATGATTACTTGTGTTAAAAAAAAAATCAGTTATTGTATTTTTCACGGACACGGTCGTATTAGATATGTTTTTATGAATTAATTAAACTCGTTTAAATATTAATTTTGGATTTTACTTTCATTAGTTATCTATAATATTTTTATTATTGTTCTAAGAAAATCAGTTCAAATACCAATCCTATTTCCGAAAATACTTTTAATTTTTTTTTTTGAATAATAGAATATATTTTTTAAAAATCACTTCAACTACTTTTCTTTTAAAAAAAATAAAATTCTCAAAACTTTAAACTTGTGTTCTTTTTTTTTTTCGTCTAAATGAACCTAGCGTTAAACATATACTCCCCCGTCTTATAATAAAGTATTCATTTTTTTCATTTTAATCCGTCTCATAATAAAGTATCAATTTTATTTTTTTTAATAACTGTACTATCTACCTAACATTACAAATATTCTTACAACTTACAATATACTATACAAATGTCATTACATTTATATCACACATACTAATAAGGTTATTTTAGTCATTTCTACTTTATTCTTACATCTAAATATAATACTAATAGTTTCAAAATTATATAAAAAAAGTAAATAAATATTTAATTATGGACAGGAAGAGTATATTTATTTGGAAATATATATGTAGAAGTATATTAGCAAGAACAATAACCAAAGCATGGTTGATTCGGAATGTAACTCTTTTTGACCATCCTAACCCTAATATTGCAAACTTATGGAATAAAATCCACTTTATTACCCAATTATTGCGACAATCCACGTCAACGTCATCATTAATTTATTGCTCCATTGTACTACCTAACTGTTTTAATTTATCAAATGAGATACTCCCTCCAGCTCCATACAAAAATATTTATTTGTATTTTGTTCGTAGTGTTAAAAATATTAGTTTTATATTATAATATAGTAAAAATAAAATAAAAATTACTAAAATAATTTTATTAGTATTACGGAAATTCCCAGGAAATTAAAATGAGATAATAAAGACAAAAGAACACAAGAATTTGGTAATCCAATTCGATCACAATGATCTATGTCTGGGGGCGCTGCCAAGCCAGAAATTTTACTATAAAGTACGTAGGCACATGTTAAAGTGAGAATACATGGATATTTATAGCCTAAGCCTTTGACAATAATATCCAAATTATATCTCTAATATCTAAAATAAAATATTCAAATCATATAGGATATAATCAGGATTCATATCTCAACAATTAGTATATGTGATATAAAGGTAATGACATTTGTGTAATATATTGTAAATTGTAATGGTCTTTGTAATGTTAGATAAATAATACAATTACTAAAAAAAAATGGATACTTTGTTATGAGACAAACTAAAATGAAAAAATAGATATTTTGTTATGGGACTGACTATCTCCTTATATACGGTATATACAATTATTAGTGGCGTAAAATTTAAAAAGTAATAATAGTATTTACTTATAGTTGATAGTTAAAAAATAATAAGATTATTTTGTTATTATCTTTTAATAAAAATAATAATAATGTAATAATAAAGTATGAATATTTATAAAAAATATATGATTTATAGTTACTAAATAAAATATATCTATATGTTAATGTGAGAGTAACGAAAAATAAAAAAATACATACGTCAACCCATGATGAAAAGAATTTATATCGAAATGTAGAAAATTAAAACAAATTTCTTTATATAAAGTTTGTTTGATTTTATTAAAATCAAATCACATAGAATATAGTTGTAATAATTATATCAGCTTGTGAAATAGAACTCTTGTCTACAGTTCCTACCCGTACAGTAGAATCAATTTTGTTATGATTAAGTTAAAATCGCATTACGAGAAACCCCATCATCATCAACTCCATACACTGCGCACGAGCGCCGCCTAGTGCTTTAGCGCTTTTACTTATTCTACAAATACTCAACACACACACAGACATTAATGATGATTTTGCAAAATAAAATACAACACCCAAATAATAACAATAATAATAATAATAATAATAAATCAAAATTAAAATTTTATAATTGTTTTGGATCACCTGTGGCTGGTTAAATTACTTGAAAGAATGATTAGGTTCGAATTTCTCCATGAATAAAAAAAAGATTTGGCCACTGAGTCCTGCTTTACTGCTACAAGAATTTTATTGGTGTCAGTTTGTTAATTATTATATATATTATTTATATTTATTTTCTTTTGGATGGCATCTCATCTCATCTCATCCTTTTATGACTTCAGTAGTCTGCTTGGACTGGTGTTGTCACAGACATTGCCATTTCCATTGCCCTCTTGCCTATTCTAATGGATTCTTTTCTGCACATAAATTATATTTATTTATGTATTATTCCACAAGCTGATTAAGGGATCGAAATCTTGATGCAATAAGCCTCTGGTCTAATTATTTTATTTAAAAATGGTTTTGTGTGTGTTTGTGCAGTGCTTAGCAAAAAAAAGCAGTCAAATGTCCCTAGCTAGCTAGCTACATCTCTACACTACCTACCCCTAATCAGTACACACCCCTTAGCAGCTTCTTAAGACAAAGTTGGATGAATTTTATGATTATTAAGAAAAGAAGAAGAAAGAAAGAAAGAAGGAAGAAAAATGATGATGAGAAGAATCCCCAATATTGCAAAAAGCCAATTATTGTCTATATTCTCACCTTTCATTTTCATTTTCAGCGACCCTCGTGGTGTGGGCAATTTATTTATTTATTTATTTTTAAAAAATGGGTACTCTCTCTCAAGTCGAATTTCAAATATTCTTTTAGCCCTAATAAAAAGAAAATTGGACTGGGAGTCATTGGGCAGGTCTGTAGTCGTATCAAGTGAGAAACTTTTTCGATCTCTTTTTAGGCCAGCACCAGCAGCAGAAAAATACGTGTTTGGATGAATCTTCCATACTTCACAAACTAAAACTTAATAAATTATAACAAAAAAAAAACAATCCAGGAAGATTAATTGGTTTGTGAAATTAAGGTTTTTGAATAGCTATAGTTTATCCTCCTGCAGCTGGACTGAACACCATTTCCTGCAAACAGACAGCTCAAATTTTTACCATTGAAGAACATAGATGTTCGATTATGACAACAATTATATGCAGACAGACCTGATCACACACGGGGCAGGTATCGCTCCTTTCCATCCATTCAAGAATGCAGGCCAAGTGAAAATGGTGATCGCATTTGGTCACCATCTTTGGGTTATCTTCATCGTACTCTGCAAATTAAAGGGGATTCGACATTACTCGTCGTTCAAACAACCAACAAATAAATTCATTAGCTTCTTCACCTTCGAAACAAGTCGGGCAGGTGTCCTCCTCGTCTTGTAGAGCCACAGGCTCCGTAGATTCTTTAAGGTTGTCCGATTCTTGCAGTTCACAATTCAATTTGCTCTTCGCGTCACCCTCGTCTTGTTTATCAGCTGGATCATCGTTTGGTTGCAAAACCTCGCCACTCTTGTTTGCTCGATGTTGCCCTGACGCCGTAGGCTGGTGTCCTAAGCATCGGTCGTAAGGTATTGGAGCTGGAGGCGGCCTATAAGTGTCCGGGGAAGATGTGTCCAGATTTGTGTCTACCAAAAATCCTGTAGAAATAGTCGATGTTCTCGCATGATGTGCTGATAAGGGCTCGCGCTCTTCGGATGCTGGATAATTCTGCAACTGGATATATTGTCACGATCGAAACTCAAAGATGTAAATCAATTACAAGAGGTTCTTTTGGACTCTGATAAAACAAACTTAAACCTAAATACAAAACCTGAATCAAATCTCCCAAATTCAAATACAAAGAAACACACTAATGTCTACCAATCCAATATCAATAAAAATCACTAAAGAATCAATCCAAACCAAAGCTATTTGTATGATATGAAGATAAGATTATAGTCACAAGTAGCTTAGAGGCATTCTATTTGACATTTCATTCTCTAAAATCGATAGCAGCCATAACTAAAGCTAAAGGATCACTTTGTTTCATCAAACTACATTGGCGAGAAACCGAATCAGTTCCCCAAGATCAAGATACTATATGTCAATCACATTATACATATGAAATCATGATTGTAATCAACTAGAAGTGAAGCATCACCACAACAGACTCACATGAAGGAATGGCGGCGATCGATGGAGTTGATTGCTCCTAGAAGCACTTGCACAACAACAACAGCCTCCCATATCTCTATTTGGTCATCGAATTACAGCCACGGGGACTTTGCTCATACTTATTTTCACTACAAAAATAACACAAGACCAGTAAAAAATCAGCCAAAATTTATTCACTCTCATACCAATTTCAGACATTGACTCTGTTTTGTGCCCTAAAATTTTGCAATCATCTAGGAAGATTGACGAGCAGAGTATATGGTATATCAAATATGTCAATCTCATTTCTAGACTAACGATAATTGACACAGCCAATTCATATGAATTTCAGTCGACCTGATCAAAATCAACCATCGATTAACACACAATAGCTCCAATCAGCTCTAAACATATCCGATTCGAGCATAAGCAAGCAAACAAGTAATACCACAAACAAATCTGAAAATTCAATCCGCCAATCAGAATCAGTCCAACGACAAACTCTACTCAGGAAAAAGGATAAAAATGGCGTCCGTACATCTTGCTTGAGGTCGAATTGGGGTGTGAAATGGAGACGCAGCTGTTGGATTGAGATGAGTCCACCGCACCGAAAGGAGGGCGACCTCAAAAGTCAGAATAAGTATATTATATATATCTATATATTAAAATATTTTTTTATTTTTTTAAAAAAAATAATTTTCAATAACTACCTTATCTTAAAAAACAATAAAATAGATACTAAATAAATATGCACAAGTTATATATATCTTTGGTAAAATGAAGTTATTAGGATACTCATTACCAATCATCAAATCGAAATATTTAAAAGACACCATTTTGAATTTCATAAAATATTTGTCACTCTCTTTACTTTTTTTCTTAAACAAAATAAAATAAAATAAAATCGTGACACACACTAATAGAAGAAGAATATTTAGGACGCGTTTTTGAGGCAGTAATAGGTAAATTTTTTATATAATTTAATAAAATTATGTGAACAATAATCATTTAATAAAATGATTATACTTTTAATAATTTTAGAATAATTGTAGAAACAGAAGTTGAACAAAAAATTGGATCAAATTTAACTTTATACGTAAGCCAAAAGTAGTTCAACTAAATCCAATGGTAACCGTACACGTTTTTTCCTATAACTAAATAAGTAATGCCACGTGTCAATATATTGGGCCTACCTCTAAACCCAAAAAGGCTTATTTATAAAAGTCCAAAAGGTAATGGGCTAAAATATAAGGCGAATTGAGCTTATTTGGGCATTATAGAAAAAATAATTGGCCCATGACCTAAAGTATTTAAAATTTCTTATTAAATTATAAAAATTAATTAAATTCAATGTTAAAATTCTATTTCATTTGTTTTATTGATAAAAATGGATGAAAATGTAAATACATATCCTTTTATATATATATATATATATATGAGTGGAGAAGTGCCTCCATAATGCGAGACAGACCGACGCCCATAAAACCCGACAATATCTACAGACTGGCCCATTAAAGCTGGCCCACCTAGACAAATTGTTCCGTCCGTACGGCCCACTAATCATTACCTACACAATTACCATTCTACCCCTTAGCTTGTTTATTGATTATTTATATTTTAAAATTTTCAATTCACAAAAAATTGCATAAAAATATTTGAAATCTTATTTCTTTTAGTATTTCAAGATGAATTAACACATGGGTTATTACTTGTTGTATAATCTATAGTCTATAAGTATGCATTTGACATGCCTAGCTTCCTCTTTATCTTTGTTCTATGTGTCTTTATCTGATAACATATCATATATATTTATATCGAAATAAAAAAAAGTCCATTGTTTTCCTCAGTATTGTCTGTGGGACATTGAACATATAAATTAATTAATTTATTAATTATAATATATATATATATATATAATGTTCTCAGCAATCATCAAAATCAAGAAAGTCTCAAGTATGGGAGTGATTATGACTTTGTGAAATACTGTGCACTTTCCAGGGAGGTTCCAGGGGCAGGCAATGCCCTCGCAAGGCTATTTTAGTCCTTTCACAGCAGAAAAAACGTGAATGCAGAGTAAAATAAATACATAGTGAAGAAAATTGTCACTTGTTGAGTCAATTATTTTTATTGGCTGTTTGTGGTAAAAGTGGGGCCCTGTGGTTTCTTGAAACAAGTTACAAAATTCAATTTCCATCAATCAAAAAATTCCCATATACAAACCCAAAAAATAAAATAAAATAAAATATTTAACGTTTGTTAAAGAAGATTTATTTATTTTCCTAAGTTGTCTACTTTCTTGTAGGCCAATGTGCAAATTTTGGATGCACTGTGTGGATATGTTTTTTACAAATTTTCATTCCATAGACAGCACACACACACACTGGTCATTTTGAAGTGTGTAGTGACAGAGCGCTTCTGACCGTTGGATGGATGGGTATGAACGCATCAGAGCCGTCCATTTCTGGCACTCACATGGAGGCATGTGCTGTGGTATTAGTACAGAAACAGTGGTTTGGACTTACGTTGAAAGATCCAAAATTCAGTATCGTGTAAGTCAACCAAACAGGCCCTCTACTCTTTTTTCTTACACTACTACACCAATCATTAAACTCTACCCACAATTATTTTTTTTTTATTTAAAAAAAAAATATTTTGAATTAATCGGAATTTGAATATGGAGTATTGGGTTGGGAACAATTATTCTATACTCAATATATATCTACTTTGCTTTTTTCATTGTAGGGATTGATGGGAGAAGTTAAAGGCCAAGAATTATTGAGACCATCCATTTAATGATTCTTGGCTTTGTACTAACTATGAAATTATTACCATGTGAGCCATGAAACAAACCTAAGTGAATCAAACAACAAATTTCAACACATAAGCAAACAAAACCACATAAAATAACCCTAATGGTGCAGTGTTTGTTCCTTTTAGAGAGAGAGAGAGAGAGAGAGAGAGAGAGAGAGAGAGAGAGAGAGAGAGAGAGAGAGAGAGAGAGAGAGAGAGAGAGAGAGAGAGATAGATGTATATTTTATTTAAAATTCAATAAAAGGTAATAAGAATATATAGCATTATTAGTGCACATCCAAGTTTGGATCTTTTTTCGATTTTTTTAGCCAAGAAATGTTAAAAAGCCCATTTTATGTTTCGTTTTCACCTATTTATTGCTTTACTTTTTGGAAAATAAAAAACCAGCCGGGGCCTCTTCACTTTTTCAAATACACACTTTCTTCTTCCTCCCCATCCTCCAGACACACAGTCCCTTCTCTCCTTCTCGTACCAGTCAATTCTCTCCATTCCCATCCTTGGTGGTATGTCTCAATGCTCTCTCTCTCTCTCTCTCTCTCTCTCTCTCTCTCTATATATATATATATATATATAGATAAATGTATGTATATCTTTGTGTTGTTGTAGTAGAAAGATTCATGCGATTTTCTTCCTTTACAGGTTGATAAAGATTTGTGCTTTTTGAGAGAAAAAAAAAAATAGAAATAAAAAAACAGTAGTTGATTGTGGGCACCAACTGCTCTGTAATAGTGGCGGCTGACTAAAGAACACAATTGGGAAGTGGAATCCATGATTTGAACTGGATGAAGATTGCGACTTTAAAGGCTGGAATTATTGGGTTGTGATTCAAGTGAGTTCCTTCAGATCTGAACCGTTGTTTAAAACCGAGGGTTATTCGTGTTCTGTTTTATTGGATTAGGGTTTCTTTTGTTGTCTGAAATTTGTTCCTCGTTTAGATCTAAAATGGTAATGCTTGAGTAGTTTTCTTCCACCGAGATTGAACTCCGATTTCGTCGATTCAATGTGTATTCGATGCAGTTTTGGTTTTGCCTCTTTAGTTGCTGTGAATCTTGTCCGTATATTTCTGTTTTTCGTAATATACCCACATTCTTGTTTAGTACAGTCCAAGTATCTCTGCTAATGAAATGCTAGTGTTCTTCTTCACTTATATTGCTGGATTTTCTGCACATTTAGATTTATATTGAAGATTTTGGTTCCAGTTGGAGTTAATAAGTTTAGACTATGAATCTGTCTGTAATCTGTATCCAGGTGTGGTCTACTGTGTCTTCTGAGGATGCCTGAAATCTGGGCTTGTAAGAGATTCAGTTCAAGCTATCAAACTAAAAATGGATGTTCGGGAAGACAGTACTAGGCGTTGGCCGTTGCACAACGCAGCTACATTGCGGAATTTGTCGTCGTCTTCGTCGACGTTTTTCTCCGCCAATCAATCGCCTTTCATTTCTCCAAACTCAGCAGCTCGTCGACTTTCGACGCAATCCGATAATCCATGTCCCGCCTCCGCAGGAAGTTTATATCCCATGAAACCCGAGTTTTCGCCAAATGATCCGGCGGATTTGGAGAATGCTTCAAGTCCAGTATCGAGCAGCGGAGTTTTTCACGAAAATGATAGATTCGGACACACTGGTAAAGCCAAGAAGTTCGAAAGGCTGCTCGAAACCTCGATTCCTGGTAATAGATTGAGGAGTTGTGATGTCTATATAGGCTTTCAAGGCCGGAAACCGTTGCTGCTACGGTTCACGAATTGGCTTAGGGCGGAGTTAGAGGTTCAGGGCTTGAGCTGCTTCGTAACGGACAGAGCTCGATGTCGAAACTCGCGTAAGCACAGCATAACGGAGAAAGCGATGGACGCCAGTGCGTTCGGAGTTGTGATCTTGACGAGAAAATCGTTCAGGAATGCGTATACGATCGAAGAGCTGCGATTCTTTTCGAACAAGAAGAATCTTGTTCCGGTGTACTTCGATTTGGGCCCCGACGACTGTCTTGTCCGGGACATCGTCGAGAAGAGAGGCGAGGTTTGGGAGAAGTATGGCGGGGAGCTATGGCTACATTACGGCGGAATCGAGAAGGAATGGCGGGAAGCTGTGGGCGCGCTGTCTCGAGGCGACGAGTGGAGGCTCGACGCTCGCGATGAAAAATGGCGGGACTGTATTTTGAGAGCCGTAACGCTGATGGCGTTCCGGTTGGGGAGGAGGAGCATCGTCGATCGACTGACCAAGTGGCGGAACAAAGCTGAGAAGGACGAGTTCCCGTATCCGAGGAACGAGAATTTCGTCGGGAGGAAACGCGAGTTGTCGGAGCTCGAGTTCATGCTTTTCGGAGACGTAAGTGGCGAGGCCGAGCGCGACTATTTCGAACTGAAGGCGAGACCGAGGAGGAAGAAGAATGTGACGATCGCGTGGGGGAGGACGAGCTCGGTGGATGAGAAGCGAAGCAGTAAACAGAAGGGGAAGGAGCCGGTTACGTGGAAGGAATCCGAGCGGGAAATTGAAATGGAAAATGTCGAGTTTTCGCAACCGACGCCTCGACCGAAGCGCGGGAGGAGGAGATCGTCGAACGTGGTGTACGGTAAAGGGATTGCTTGTGTTACGGGGGAGTCGGGGATCGGAAAAACGGAGCTGCTTTTAGAATTCGCGTACCGGTTCCATCAACGGTACAAAATGGTGCTGTGGATTGGCGGAGAAAGTCGATACATTCGGCAGAATTACATGAACTTGTGGTCATTTCTCGAGATCGACGTGGGCATCGAGACGTGCACGGAAAAGGGTGGCCGGGCGAAGAGCTTCGAAGAGCAAGAGGAAGCGGCGGTAGCTCGGATCAGACGGGAGCTGATGAGGAACATTCCGTTTCTAGTTATAATCGATAATCTCGAGAGCGAAAAGGATTGGTGGGATCACAAGCATGTAATGGATCTTCTTCCCCGGTTCGGAGGTGAGACGCATGTCATCATCTCGACGCGCCTCTCCCGGGTGATGAATGTCGAGCCTTTGAGGCTTTCGTACCTATCGGGGATCGAAGCGATGTCTCTGATGCAGGGAAACGTGAAAGACCAATCGGTTACGGAAATCGACGCTCTCCACGCCATCGAGGAAAAACTCGGGAGGCTACCGTTAGGCCTTTCTATAGTCGGTGCTCTTATATCCGAGCTTCCGATCAACCCGTGTAGGCTTTTGGATTTGATCAACCGTACGACGTCGAGGGTGGGTGGCCGCGAAAACCATGCTTTACGGCGTAACAGTTTCTTATTACAGCTTTTCGAGGTTTGTTTCTCGATATTCAACAATGCTGACGGTCCGAGAAGTTTGGCGACGAGAATGGCCCTGGTGAGTGGCTGGTTTGCGCCGGGGCCAATCCCGGTGCCTGTCTTGGCCGTGGCTGCGAATAAGTTGTCTGAAAAGGACCACCATCGGCGAAGGCTATGGAGCAGGATTCTGTCTTCGCTGACCTGTGGCTGCTCGACGGAGTATGCGCGGAGGTCAGAGGCCGAAGCTTCTTTGCTGCTGTTAAAATTCAACATGGCGAGGAGTTGCATGAAAGACGGGTTTGTTCAGTTCAGCCATCTTGTGAAGCTGTATTCGCGCAAGAGGGGAACTGCAGGGACAGCGCAGGCGATGGTTCGATCGGTCATAGGTTGCAAGAACATATCCCCGAACTCGGACCATGTCTGGGCGGCGTGCTTCCTCCTCCTCGGGTTCGGTAAAGACCCGATCGTCGTGGAGCTGCAGGTGACCGAGCTCGTTTTCCTCGTTAAAGAAGTGATCGTGCCACTCGCCATCCGGACGTTCATCACGTTCTCGCGGTGCAGCGCTGCGATGGAACTGCTTCGACTCTGTACGGACGCGTTGGAAGCGACGGACCAAGCGTTCGTCACGCCTGTCGACAAGTGGCTCGACAAATCCCTCTGCTGGAGGCCCATTCAGACAAATGCACAGCTGAATCCATCACTGTGGCAAGATCTCGCGCTGGCGCGAGCCACCGTGTTGGAAGTTCGGGCGAAGCTGATGGTAAGAGGGGGACAATTCGATGTTGCCGATGATCTGATTAGGAAGGCTGTGTTCATTAGAAGTTCGATATGCGGGGAGGATCATCCCGACACTGTATCCGCACAGGAGACTCTTGCGAAGCTCACTCGACTCGTCGCCAGTGCGCCAAGCCATAATTCGCCATAGCGACGTATAGTAGACTGCGTTATTTATAGGGGTATAGAATCATTTTTTGAACTGTGTAAATTTGAGAGTGACTTTATACCATTTTTTCAGTTTCAAGATAGAGTTTTTTTTGCAGAGTTCTCTTAGCCTATGCCATAATTTGTATTTCACTGCTTTGCATTTAGAAGGAGATGGAAATTCAAGCTTAAAGAATGACAAAAACAACTGGTTCATTCATAAGATGCAATCTTACACACAAATCATCAACAGCTTAAACACAAATACAGTGAGAGAGAGGGGGGGGGGGGGGGGGGGGGGGGGGGGGGGGGGAGAGAGGAGATTAAAATCACTACACAAAGCACAAACAGAAGAGATTTATCTTGCAGATCCTTCTTCCTCAGCATGACCTGCTGCTCTTGAAAGGTATGGCTCTGATGATCAGCTGGTGGTACACTGCGGCCAGCGCGGCACCGATCATCGGTCCGACCCAGAATATCCACTGCAAGATTCAGACAATGAGATAAGATTTGTCCAACTTTGTGACTGCAAAGATAAAATGCCATTGAGAATTGAGAACAAATTTTCTTACCTGATCATCCCAAGCATGATCCCTGTTGTAGATGATGGCAGCGCCGAGGCTCCGGGCGGGGTTGATGCCAGTTCCGGTGATAGGGATGGTGGCCAGATGAACCAAGAACACTGCAAACCCAATTGGGAGAGGAGCCAAAATCTGCAGACCAGATCAAACCACAAAAATTTAAATACACATTCCTATATATTGCAGGCAAGAATTCTAATGTTGTATGATCAAAATTGGGAAATCAAATCTATGGAATGAAGAAGGAAGCACACATACAGGGACATGTGAGTCTCTGGCGTTTCTCTTGGCATCAGTGGCAGAGAAGACAGTGTAGACAAGCACAAATGTGCCGACAATTTCAGCACCAAGGCCATCTCCCTTAGTGTAGCCATGGTTAACCACGTTGGCCCCACCCTTGAGCCTCTGGTATGGCCCCTCCATGAAACCCTTCACCACTCCAGCTCCACATACTGCACCAAGGCACTGCATCACCATGTAGAAGACTGCCCTGGTCAGTGACAGTTTTCTTGCAAGGAACAGCCCAAAGGTCACTGCTGGATTGATGTGCCCTCCTGAGACCCAAACATTCAGCCACAATTGAATCAGCAAATTTAGCTGTAAGATTTAAGGAATTGTGTAAAAGGTTTGGGAATAAGAACAAGGCTTAACCTGAGATGCCAGCAGTGCAGTAGACAAGAACAAAGATCATCCCGCCAAAAGCCCAAGCAATTCCCTGAATTCCCACAGAGGCACACTTGTTTGGTGATCTCCCAACTCCCATCACAGTCAGGACAGATATGTACAAGAACAAGAAGGTTGCAATGAACTCTGCAATCCCAGCCCTGTAAAAGGACCAAGATTTCAGCTCCCCAGGCTCAAACAGGGGGGCTGGTGGCGCCTCCTTGTAGTCCTTGTCTGTCTGAGCAGCTGTCCCCAATGGCTGCCTCTCTGTGTACCTGTTTGCCCCAAGCTTAACATCTTCTTCCTTGTTCTCAGCCATGGATTCAGAATTCTGCTGAAAACCAACTGCTTTGTGAAGATTGCTCCTCTTTGCTTTGCTTTTCTTCCTATGAGCACTTAACTAGTGGAGCAAAGGTAATGGCATGAAGTGTCTTTTATAATACATATATGATATATCCCATTTTTGTTTACAATTTCTTAAAATAAATGCAAAACATAAGTTAAAGAGTTTTGCTTTAATTTTCTCGAAAAAGGATGTTGCTTTACAGATACAGCTAATTAAAAGTATACTGTTATGAGTAATGATTTAAATTTTATTTTATACTGTAATTGAGATAAGATTAGTGGGATATTGTGGTTGGAATTTTGAAAGTAGTGAGAGGAGAGTGGGGACTTTTCTGGAAAGAACACAAGGATGCTGCCAAGTTTCTTGTTTTGTGGGTTGTTCTTTATCTTCAACAGAGCATCACGAGATTTATTTTTTATTTTTTTATTTAGAGTTCATGATATCATTAATCTGATTAGCTGTTTTGGATCATTTGATTTCTACCTAATCCTCTAACAAGAATATTTTGGCAACTCAGCAGATGGACCAAACGTCAGAAAGCTATATAATTAGAATTTTAAAAAAAAATGCATTACAGCTGATCACACAATTTCAAATTGCATCCATTAAACTTTACACTAAATTCTTCAGTTATTTAAAGTTAAAATCATCAAAACCATTCTAGTATATTTATCCACAACTTTTGGCTTCCTTATGTTTGATTAATGATATGCAATCCTTTTCACTATCAGTAGGTAAGGACAAAGCAATGAAACAGAGAAATATATTAATAAAATTCAAACCAGCTTTTCAGTGGGAATATTGCAACAACAATGGCAGAAGCAAGATTTCCTATCCTAGAAATGAATCCTACGGCCAAAAACAATCCTAAAGATTAGGCCTTGCAGTCAAAAGCGACATTCTTGAATGTAGAGCAGCTTATGGTCCAGACAACGGCTAGAATTCGTTTGTCCAAAATGATGTGACAAAGTTTGTTGTGCTAAATATGGTCATCATCAGTTTCAAGGGGGGTTTTTTTAATTCAAAGTTTTCATGTGCAATTTCTTTTATCTTTTTTGTTTTTTTCAGAACAAAATGATGTAGTGTGGCCCAGTCTTAGAGACAGTGATCATTGTTTGATATCACATATTGTAATGGTATATAGTTTTTTTGGAAAAGAAAAGCATAACAATGATGCAAGACAACTCATGATAAAGTGAAGCTCACATGCTGCCATGAGGCCCACCCCCCACTTCTTCCCTAACCACTTCCCCATTATTATCATATGCTTCAACTTTATCTTCCCAATGTATTTGTAATTCTCATCATCTTCATGATTATGAAATTTGATTAGGTATCCATGCTTCAATAACTGCAAGAATAACACTATATATATATATATACCAACACGACTTTCAAGAAAAGGAAAAAAATGAATCAAGACCAACAACCATTGAAATTCTGTAATTTTCCATATCAAAATTTGCATAAATAAATACTGGTATAGGACTTGAAATGCCATTAAATTTCACCTAAGTAACTCTGCATTGCATTTTGATCAAATAGCATTAATATCTTTAAATGTTACCTCACAATGTGCATTTGCAGGATGTTTCTATTCAGCAAGAGTTTAGATCCTTCTTCTTTGTCGGTCCCCTAGAGCAAACACACATTCTTTCTCACTCTGTAACAGAATCAGGTATAATCAACCAGGTGGTAGTTATAGAAGAGCAACTTGCAAACCACTATCAGTGAAGAGGAAATGGCAATTTCTGCACCTGTCTGCATCGATATAACCAGGTTGTCTCCACCCAATGTGATCATTGATGATAATATCATATAATTCTATTGTTTGCATATCCAACAATCATGGAGTGCTATGATTTAACATCTTTCTTGACAGCCATTTTCCGGAATACTTACTTTCAACTCGACTAACATAACCAACAATTACTGCATTCTTCGAAACAAGATCTCGTACTCCTATTCCCTCAAATGGTTTTCTTGCATTGAATAGATCCCCACATTTTGCAGGCAAATCCACATGTGCACTTTGCACAGCTGGTCCCAATACCTTCCAAAACGAGCATGAACTCGGCATGCTGGTGTACGCAAAATTCATTAGGTTCAAATCCGACATTTTCATCTTCACAACTAACTCCAAAACCTCATGTGCATGCCCAGTCTGTTGCGTCTCCTCCATGATGTGCAGTCCATCATACATTGTTTTCGAAGCATCTGGCATACATCTTCAGAACTCCACACATATACATTTGAATCAACTAAAGACCTGCAAGCCATGGTTGCGGTTATCTACAATATCTGTAATTTAAATACAATCCATGCTTTGTTCATTTTCCTTGAGGAAACATGATAGCATGCCCCTGAAACACCACTTTTTGGCACGCCCTGAAATTATGCATTCCACACCACAACATTTGGATTTAGGCATTTGGGAAAACAGATAACAAGCATCATCTTGTCTTTCTTACCCTGACACAAACACTACGTAAATTAATAAACAAAACGATTCTTTCAGGCATTTGGTCGAGCACTTGGCGGGATTGAGTTTTCTTGCATTCTTGCAAGCAAATTCTCGCTAAATGATCGTAAAACTCAACTTCCTGCCTCTGTGATCTATGTATTTGAGAGCATCTTATACCACACGGTAGTTCGAAAATCTGAATCGACAATTTGGCTATAAATATACAAAAAAAATTTCTAAATTGATACGTGAAATTAATCGTACATGGATAATTTCCTTTTAATTTACACAAGAACTTCAATAATCTTACTCCCAATTCGCCCACATTAGCCTTCTCAAGAAAGAACTTTACGCACATCACTATGAGAATCATTGATCACTGATCAGAGAAATTAAAATTTGAATTTTCCACATCCCAAAACATCAATATATAAAAATTTCTCTCAAATGGGCCTCTCAATCCGCATTAATTTCAACCCATAATTTCAATATTTGAAATGGTCAAACAAAAAGACATCATCATCTTTATTCTTGAGCGTATCACACCAAATACTGAGATGGGCCTAAACTAAAACACCATAGACTTGGGCTTGAAAAAGATAACACAAAAACACAACGAAGATTATTACAGTAACTCAGTATCATTCACTCTCAGTAATTCTTGCATTCTGATTTTATTCTTTATATATATAAAGAATAAAAAGAGAAGACTAAAATTTTATGGGCGATGATGTTGATAGGGAGGTCGAGAAAATTCCAATGACAAACAAAGAATTGAGGATGCAATTTGGGTTTTCTATATTACAACGTGACGACAATTTATGATAATGAGTACAACCTTTGTCATTGTGTCGTATTTGTCACCAATTCCATGGATGCAAATAGAATAAATTCTTTGTGACCACCCATAATTTATTTGTCCTTACATATTAATTATCTCACTGCTCCAAGACTTTTTATACGAAATTTGTTCACACTAATATCAATTCTTTACTTATAATTTAACTCTTTAATCCATTTTATCTCATTTTATTTCTCGTAGTACAGTGGTTTAGTTTGAACAATAACACTAATTTAAATCTATGGAATTCAGCAACTTACAATCCCAATAACCTTTATAATAAACAAGACATTGTAATTAATTAGCAATTCAACTTCCCGATGCATGCATCTTCACCTCATCTCAATTCATTATTTCATTTATATAAATTTCTTAAATTAATAATTAGAATATTTTTGTAAATTAAAAACAATTTGAGCAAATCCATCCAATTTACCAAAAATGCCAACAGAAAGTGCTGGACAAAATAAATGCAGCAGTTGGCGTGGGGACCACCATTAAATTTAGTGCCCTCAGAAATCGACGGCTGGCATCACTTGCCAATCTATTCACATCCGGAAGATCCAGGATCTGAAATCCTAAATAGATCCACAGCGTCGAATTTCGCGGGGTCTACATTGTGAACGCTTTAGATCCATTTGGTGCTGGACTCCCTGGAGTTAGGGATTATTTTACATAAGTCAGCATCTTCTTCGCCCTTGCTCACAGGGAATCCTATGATTACTATTTACTACAATTCACTAATTACGTTGCTATTTACACATTTTTATACATAATTTTGTATCTATATTTTTTTTAATAAATATTTTCTATATGTAAATAAATAAAGAGTGCTGCTAAATGGGCAGATTTAGCCCAGAATAATTATTAATTATGTATTAATATATTAAAAGACTATTATACCCATAACTATTATACCCATATTAATTTATTTATTTCTATTTATTAAAAATAACGGTTATATTTTTATTTTTTATATTAATAAATTTTATTTTTCATTAAAAATATAAAAAGTATTTTCTCATTAATTGTAATAATTATATTTTTCTTGAATAACATATTTTATATTTTTTAATAGTAATTAATAATTAATTATGTAGTTTTTTATTTGTTCAATTTAAACTAACACTTAATATAGCAAATGTTGTATACGATTTATTTGGTAACGATTTAGAAGAAAATTATCAATTTGAAAATTTTCAAGCGGATAACATCGTGAATGCAGATATTCAACTTAAGCTCTGGTTGACCTAAATCCAGAACTTAATGCGAAAAGATTAGAGATATGTGAAAAATATTATTGATAGTTAGATATTTTCTCTTCTTATTTTATTTTTTCCAAATACATATATAAATATTATATTAAAATAAATAAGAACATAAAATAAAAACATCATAAAAATTTTCTCAAAAAATAACTAAACACACATTTTACATTCAATTGTTAGATTTTTTTATTTTATTTTTTGTCAATTTGAATTCTGATAAATTCAAGAATTCAAATTGACAAAAAAATATAACGAATATAAATCTAAAACAATGTTATATATATAAAAAATAATATTAAATGATAAGCATATAAATATTACTCCCTCTATCGTGCAAATCCGTGCTCATTTGATCGGGCACGAAAATTAATAAAGTTGGGTAACAATGGTTAATTTTTCCTCAGTAAAAAAAAATATATATAATAATTTTTTATTTAAAAGAAAAATAAGAATAATTTTCGATGACAACTCAAAAAAGAAAGTGAGTATAGATTTGAATGACGGTGAATAATAAACTATATATGTATATAATATAATATTAATAAATTATATAATTAATATATTTCCATATTAATAATTATATCTCATATTTATAACTAGTTATTATTGATAAAATATATGAATGATTGTCCAATCATTTCTCTTAGTATAATTAAAAGTTTCTAATGAAAAATATAAAAAGTATATAAGAGTCTTTCACTAATAATAATAATTTATTAATATTTCTGGCTAGCCAGAATATGCGCACCCAGAATTAACAATAAATAAATAGAGGCTTTGCTGCACTTATCACATTATTAAATAATAAAGACTTAGAACAAAAAATACTTCACACGTGTGTTATTAGAAACACGCTTCTGTTGTTACGACTGTTTACGTTTTCTCCTTAACTTGAAGTTACCAAAATGCCCTCACTTCCGACTTTTCACAAACCGATGCAGTGCACAGAATTCTAAATATCTTTTAATTTAAAATACCGAAAAGGCTCTGAATTATTTTGTACAACCTTATTTTTTGTGCCAACTTATTTGTACATTTTTTGCAAAGTATTTTTTATTTAATTTAATTAATTTATTTTTTATGTGTATTGCAACTAATAAATTTAATATGAAGAAAGTGTTTGGGATCTGATGCTGGTGAGCCACAGACATTGAAATAATTGATCGAGTATTCAATGGAAATAATAACAAAATTCAGTCGAATTAATATTAAAATAACCTGCAAAAACCACCAACTCTATTTCAAAATAAACAATGAAACAACCCTTCACTGATATTTCAAACAAAACTTCTGCCAAAACAATAAATTTGTCGAATATTTAAATTTATAATCAAATGCCGACAGTTTGATCGCACTGGAGGAGTTCTACAAACTTATAAGAATTTTAATTTTAATGAGATATATATATATATATTTTTCTCTTATATATAAATATAGATGCTACTGCACCAAATTTGTTGCCACTAACTTTGATAATTTATTTTAAAAATTGGCACCAATAGAAATAATTAATGCATTAATTAGAAGATTATAAATTTTGGACTCATAAAATCAAGAAATGATAATATTTATAAATTATTATTATTATTTTGTCTTCAGTCAAACAGCTGCCCGTGAGTTCATAAAAAGTCCTCATCAGTTCACAAGTTTTAATATTAATATCTAATCACTTCACCAATTATTATTATTACACTTCTTTTCTATAAAAATAAATAAAATAAAACAAACTATAGACTATAAAGAAATTTATTAATATTATTTTTAAATTTTTAATTATTATTATTTTTTTCTTAAAGCGTAATTAGATAAGACATGTTCTGAGTGTCAACTGTCAAGAAAGGGTTTAGAATAATCACAGGTTTATGTTTGGGGAAGAAGACAAATTTCATGGAAGAGGAAAATTCAGCATCTTGGTTGAGCTGAAAGATTTCTTGTGGTTGAAGGAGAACCTAAAATTGTGGCCATGTTATGCAGTCAACGTCACCACCATTCGCGAATTAATGCAGCTGGATGAAGCAATACTACAAATGGATGATGGACGCTGCTGGATAACAACAATTCACACTCCTATTTGTGCTGCTCTTCTTTAATGGCGTTTTCTTCCTCAATCATCTCTCTCAATAGCTGTTGATTCCCTTTCTTTCTCACCACATACACTCACTTCATCATAGTCCTCGGCATTGTCCGAATGATGCGTGTTAAGGACACTAAAAATGCATTCTTCGTAAGTGATGATTTATAAGTCTCTCCATGTGTTCGATGAATGTCCTGACTGAAAATTGTCTCTAATAATTTGCCCCTCTTTTCTTTGCAGTGACTGAGATTCTGTTTTATTTGAATGTCCTGATTTTGAGCACTGGATTGAATTCAGACATGGCGAAAAGGTCATCACGAATTCCAGAGGTGAGGGAGAGGACTGAGCTGAACTGTATGTGGGGACTGCTTAGCATTCTTCAATCCTGCCAGGGTTTTACAACCCCTAAGGTGATCTCCAACGGAAGGCCCGTTAGCCGACACGCCATTGGTATGAATTTGGGAAGTTTATTGCAGCTCAGTATTGTGTAATGAAGTACAATGTCTTCATGTTATTGTGGTTAGTTAACATGTCAATTTAGTTAGGTATCCCTGGTAGTAAATGCTTGGTATTGTAGTAGACTGTAATGACAGCAACTGGGCACTGTTTGGCCATAAATGGATGAGAGATATATTGTATGGCCATTAATGAAGGCTCTCAAGCTGCACATTCTTGGTTTTGATACTATTTTGGTTTGCATTGTGCTTCTCTTTAAAATTTGAATTCCCTTTCTAACTCTGGATCTATTGCACCAGATCATCCTAGTAGGCTCGACCAGCTTACCAGCTTTGATGGTGAATGTCGAAAGATACAAGTAAGCAGCTTGACATTCATCTATGTTTGACCTTTGGAGTATTTTGAAAGAATCCATTCATCGTGTGTGTTAATGTTTCGATTGTTCAGCTTCAGAATGTAGATTTGGATAGAGTTGCATTCAATGGAAGCTACAGAGGTTCGAGGAATCTTGAAAAACTTTTTACCGGGAACGATGCGGGACAGATGGTAGGTATGGGGCAGCAGCCTGTGAAAATGGATTCCAAACTTGTCGATGATCTTATGAATTGTAAGGAGAGAGCAAGGAAGAAAAGGGACAAGGCTTCTCAGTCATCTTTCTCTCACATGGATATTTCAGCTGATTCGACTTACCTGTCTTCTTCTGCAGCTGAAATATCATTGAAAAGGCTCACTTTGGCTGCATTACTTGAGGCAGTTTCTGCTGAGAATCACCCGGAAGAGAGTTTGGAGTCTGAATGTTTTCGGCGAAGCTTGAGTCTTGGAAACTACAGTGCAGCTGATCCGATTTACGGGGAGCGGATGTTTAAACAACAAAGAACAAAATCTGATTCAAAATCCTTCTCCGATGCATTAGAAGTGTTGAATTCGAACAAGGATAGTAGGATCATGGATCTGTTGCCTGAACCTGATTCTCTGCTCTCAAGGGGCTCTAAGAATATCTGTCGTTCTCGATCAGAGAGACAAACCATCAAGTCATTGCTTGATGCAAAATTGACGGAATACGAGAGGGAGAATGTGAGGACTTCTGGAAAGACTAGAAGTACACAGGCGAAAAAAGAGAAAAAAACGAATAAGCGTTCATTGCAGAAGCTCGGTTATCAGTGTTCGTGCTCTCCCAAGACAAGTTTATCCATCCAACCCAATGATAAAATTGTTGTGCTGCAACCGGCCTCACAGAGTGCAAAAAACGTTGAATATGTATCCTTCCATTGCTCCACGACTCAGTCACGCAGAAGTTTGAGTAGAATGATATCGGATGCCACAGCATCGTCCCTTACTTTCAGAGGATCGAAGAAGCAGCTGAAGAATACTGTTGGAATCCCTAGAGACTGTCCGAGTCAATGTTCAGTGAATGGAACTTCAGATGCACTTGCTCGTAACAAATCAGCTCGAGAAGCTGGTGATGACTGTATCCATTTTGGGGTCGACAAAAGGAGCTCTTGCACTTCTTCACCCAATGTGAATACAGATGGAGAGCTGTGGAAGAAGCAGGAGCTCAAATCCAGCAGGGATCATAATGCTGCTTGTTCCCCTGATAGAAATGGTAAGAGCAAGATAGAGTTTGATGTGATTTTGGAGGCGAAAAGAAGGCTTTCAGAAAGATTGGAGAAGCTAAATGATGTAGCGGCAGTGCAGGACGAAAAATCTGTAAGAACCTTGAGGCGGATTCTGGCTTCACCAAAGCATGAGTTTTTGCCACTTAGCCCAAGAAGAGAGAGCCAATATTGTCCTGGTTCGGCGCATACGAGATTAAGTCCTAATTACGCTTCTCTTGGAGTTGCAGAGAGTGGTTTCGAAATGCAAAATGTAAGAGAAAGAGCTTGTCTTAGTCCTTTAAGACCAAACACAGAGATGGCATTGTGTGCTGATTACAAAAATTATGATGCTTCTGAGAAAAGCTCTCTGATCCCGAGCCCTGATCAAGCTCACAAATCCGGTAGTTACATGGCAGGCAATAAGAAGTTTAATGGTAGAACTTTAACCTCTCTATTACACTTGTTTCCATTGTTCTATCTGCCTGTTGTTTTAATCTGTTTAGCAATGCTTCTACAGGCGATCCAAAGATTGTGGAAACTAATGGTGTCCTAGAACCCGAATCATACAATCTGGAAGTGTTGAATGATGTTAACTCCGGAGGTGTTACGACACCTTTGCTGATGGCAGACACAACTGACCTGCACAAGGACGATGACAGTGGAGTACATTCCTTAATGGTGAGTTGCATTTCGAACAAATCAAATTTCTAGAGTTCTTGGTTTACATGTTAAGCGAAAACTCCCTGGTGCTTCGCAGGATTCACTTTCAGAGAACGAAGCTTTTACATCGACAGCTGATGATTTCCAATCTACGCCTTCGAGCATCTACCAATTAGACATGGCTGAAAACATCAAATATCAAGAAGAGCATCAAAGCCCAGTTTCTGTCCTTGAACCATTTTTCATAGAAGACGGCAACAGTCCACAAAACATGACCCTTAAAACTGGTAATCACAACTTTGGTAGCTCATTAGATGACATGTATCAGCTACATTGTTTTTCAATTATGACGAAAGTGAATTAACTAGTTCTTCGAATCCTTTGCAGCTCAAAAAAAACTACGGCCACTTCGTCTTGACTTTGAGGAAAACTCAGTTGGGAATTCACCCCATGATCCAGCAACAAGTGAGAGTTCTTGCGCAGAAGAACAAGATCATCTCTCTGAGTATGTGCATTTGGTATTGCAGGCTTCTTGTTTAGATTGGGATCAGCTGTCAAAAATCACGATCCTTCCGGAAGAGTTGCTTTGTCCATCCTTATTTGATGAAGTTGAGTATCTGCTGACTGATTGCTTCTTCGATCCGAAACTTCTGTTTGATCATATAAATGAGGTTCTGATAGACATCCACTGCTCATATTTCTGCTCTTGTCCTTCCTCATCACTTGTGAAACCTAAAACCATGTCTGAGCCGCTAGCAAAGCTTGTGATCGATGAGGTAATGAAGCAAGCCGACTTCTATCTACTTCCTCAGACCGAGAGAAGAACACTCATTCAGCTAGTTTCGAAAGATGTGGAAAACAGCAGATCTTGGCTAGATGTTAGACTCGATACCGAACAGATTGTGGCTTACATTTCTGAAGACTTCCTCGAGGGATGCATCATCGATACGTTACTCGAGCCGAAACCCATCACATGAAATAAATACCTTTGTTCATATTATCAGTGTATTACATTTTGTATTTGTCCCTTCTTGTAGGCTTTAAACCATGTATGAAGAGATGTTTCTTGAATAAATCACAGTTTACTTTCCTTCAATGATAAATGAAAAAGATTTTAGTTGCAAAGCTCTTCATTGATCAACAGAATGACTTACCCTAAAACACAGTTCCTTATTGGAAATTCATTACATGGAAAAAAACGCCATGAAAGGACAGCTTTTGATTTTTACAGAAGTTGGAGAAACAGTTAGTATATATCATCTTCAAGACTTCTTGATGATCTTCTGAAGTGCTTGTCTGATCACACCTGCTGATGCTGCTTTCAATCCTTTGCCCTGCATTTCAAGCAGTTAGCAGTTAAGAATTCATAAACAGACTAATGGAAAGTTTCGATTCGGACAGTGCATTCGTACCTTGGCTTTTATAGTCAAGGAGAGAGTTCCATCGCTGTCCGAAGATTGAACTGTCTGGATATCCATATGCAGCTCATTTACGGCTGCCATAACCTCGAGCAACACATTCTTCTTCCACGAGCACCTCATCTCAATCACCACATCATTGTTTGCGACATTGACAGTCACATTATCAGCAGAGGCATTCCTCAGACGAATCTTGCTGCCATCAGATCCTGATTTATCAATTTCACAAGCTTTTCTCTTGTTAGACGACTGCTTCTTATTGTTGCTCGCCTTGCTCGGGCCGTAATTGTCTGAAGTCCTCTCGATTGCGTCATGAGGCTTGCTTTGTGTCGTTGAATCCACCTCGTGCGCTTCTTTGCACGATTCCAACTCTCCCACCTTCTTTTCAAGCTTTCTCAGGTACTCTATTGTGTGATCAAGTATCGAAACTTTGTCCACCTTCAAGAATCAAGTCAAAAGAAAATAAATAAATGATATAAGTTCAAACTTTTAGCTGAGATGATCATTTAACAATTAGAGTAACAGGTTTAGCTACCTTGCCGCCAGCTGGCACCAATGATCCAAGAATCGCGAACCTCTCATTTATCTTTTCTCGGCGCTTCCTCTCAGACAAGACATGGTTTCTGTCGATTTCCTCAGACTCAGGCTTGGATTTACCATTGCCTTTACTAGATTCACGACGGTTGTTTTCATGCATTCTGGCTACATCAAAGAGTACCTTTTTCAGTAAAACCTGATGTGATCCACTCTTAGGCACCTGACTTCTGAACAATCCATCGTTTCTCCAGCTAACGAAGCTTGATCGCCGGCCTCCATTGGTGAAATAAGGTCCTAGGATGAACTCATGGGAATTCTTCAAAAGGTTGGAAAGTACCATGTGGTAATGATTCTCATTCCCCTGGAAACCAGAGGCATTCTTCTGCTGATTGCATTCCTGATTGTCGCGCGTGCAGCTGTTTGTTTCCCTCTTCCCATCCGAGGTTGTGACTGGATCTCCATATGTCTGAGAAACGCAGTCGCTGGAAGTCATCGAATTGTTCAGACAATTGCTGACGGCATCATCCATCAGTGGCCAGTTCTGCACTTGTGAAGCCTCCCCATTGACAGTGCCTTCTAAGAAGTTTGATTCCTCTCTTAGCATATGATCAGCAAAATCGTTCGAACAGTTGTTTGGTGAACAAGCTTCCCTGTCTGGACTCTCCAGAATCCTGTCGAGACCATCTTGAGATATGTCTGCACGATCACAGGCGCCTTCATCAGTTGGGACAATGTTAGGGACTACATGGTTAGGAATCGTGGAAGGATTTGTCGAAGGATTCTCCAGGAATGAAGCTTTTATATACTGCACCAGGCTTAGATCCTCCGAAATCTGTTAAAAACATCGTCAAGTTTTCTTGTTACACCACTGTGAATGATTTTTTTTTCGATGGATTCATTCAAGTCTAATGAAACTCGATAGGAATCGCTTACATGTTCATTTGTTCCCAGCTCGACAACACCATCTAAATGTGGAAAGCACACAATTGTCTGAAAGTAAAGGCGGCAAACTTATTTTTCAGACATACTCATGCTTTTTGGCTAATCAGGACATCGAAACAAATTTGAAATATTAGTACCTGGATCGATGCACTCTGTAAGAAGCAATACGTGTCGAAGAATGCAAAAGTTTCGGGGCGAAATGCAGAGACAATGAAGTCAGAAACATCAGGTGGAACTTGAAAAAGGAACAATTCATTCAATGGTTGCATAAAGTGAACCTTCCACTTGCCTTTGCAAGCAGAGATCGGGCAAAAACTTTGGTGTCTGCACGGTGAGCATTGCACAGCCAGATTGTCTGATTCTTGACCAATGTCCTTCCAGGCAACCTTTGCATTTCGAAACAACAATTATCAAGATAATCATCTTCAACATCATCGATAAAAAAAAATAAAAAAAATAAAAAAATCAATGCCTCAACATAAAGACAATTACCCTTGGTCTGGATTGAACACAAAAGACATACAGACCAAGAAATACCACTCGGCATCAGTGAGGTCTTCGGGGGACAGTGCAGCTGTTGGCCTTTTAGCCTGAGGATTGGTTTCGCCGAGTGACAACGAAGCATACAGCTCTCGCAATTGATCGCTTCTCTGTAGTCCTAGCTGATCGGATGCATCGGATTCGGCTGCCTGAACTGTTTTTCTTGTCTTGATTTCACCATTGTAGTAGCCATCACTCCATTCCAATACCCTGAGAATGTTCGATTACACACAAGCTATAGCATTTACTAAGGTACATCCAATCATCAATGCATATTCACAGGAAATTAGGTCTGGATAAAATGCAATAGTGTAAGTAATCCTGATTTGAAATGGGATGTCTAATAGGAAATCAGATTTGGTTCACATTTAGTAAAGACAGCAGGAAACCCATAACTCCATCAAATCTAGAACAGATGGCCCATCAAAATTAGATGTGAATCAGAACCATAAAAATGAACCAAATTTAGAAAGAGATTATAAACAGCAAAAACAAGTCAACACAGAAAATCCCATCAAACACAGATCAAATTGAAACTAAATGACTTCAACCACAGCACCAAGACTTTATTTTGTGTGCACATTGCAGCAGATTCTGCAGTCAACAAGAACAAAAAAGAGTAGAAATCACATAAGAGAAAATAAAAAATTGGTTCTTTGGAGGGGGTGAGAGTGAAACTTACCCTGGTTTCCTGGATGAAATGGACCAGAAGATTGCATAGCTCCATTGAATGCTTCTAACAGCAAGAGCAAGCTGTTTCCTCAGATCCTGTGGCACTTCCTTCAGCCTGTGGTCTGCAGTAGCCATTCTGGACTTCTGCCCCATCTCCACAACCAAAGCATAAAAATAGTAACAATATTTGATTAAAACAAGATAAAATAAAATAAAACAACAACAACAACAGGGAAAGAAAAGATTTAAAACAAAAAGGTTAAAAAAAAGATAATGGGAAAACTCCAACTTGGTAGTTGACCGGATCAACTCTGGAGACGAAAAGGCAAAACTATGGCTGCTAACTGTACCTCCTGAATAAAGAGCTCAAGTATTCATTCCAAAACTTTTGTTTAACATAAACTAGACTTGAAAAGAAACGACAACAGTGACACTTAATTTACCCCTCCAGAAAGGCTCCCTTTTAGGAGCACGAAAATAAATGAGTTGTGGTAAAAGAAACATAGAAGTGAAAAGATTCCTTCGAAAGTCTGGGATTTGAAAATGAATACGAAACCCAATTAGTGAAATGAGCCACGATTCCCCAAGATTTTTTTGGGTATTTTATGTAGATAAGATCGAAACATCGAATTTATCGTTCATTTGACTTTTGAAGTCGCATGTGGTTTGGTGAGGACCGCTAAAATCGCGGTACCTTTTTCTTAATAATTCCAGCTTTGGAAACACGATTTCTACACAATTTTCAGAAAACGCTAAAATGTAAACGTCGTATTTATTTCATTCAGCTTAATTGTGACCCAAATAATCGAAACTTTTTTTAAAAAACAATTTGATTAGGTCGTGCTTTGACGAAAGTAGAAAATAATTGCAGACTAAATAGTTTCAATTATTGCATAAAAAGGCTGAAAAATATCGACAGCAAACTGCTGAGTTATTTATGGATCAGAATTTAGACAAAATAAAATTGACTTATATAAATTTGATTAATAAGAAATAATATCAGTCACAAATCTTTCAATTCATCAGACCCGTAGTATGAAGACGACTATAGGTGAAGGACATTCTTGTCATTTCACTACACTTCATAAAAAGAAAGGGCTCCACCGAACCCATGGGATTTACGAAAGTTTTTTTTTTTTTTTTTTTTGTACTTAAAAAAATAATGAATAATGTAATTTTATCTTGTGGTCAATATTAAATTTTAAAAAAATAATAATAATATAATAAGGAAATGTTTGATACGTTAATTGGTAAAAAAAATTGTTATGAATAAAAGGTATTGGAAGAGACTTTAATATGGATTTTTATATAGACGTGTAGAAATTAGAACCAAAAATTCCAACAACTTTATTGTGGTGTTTTCAATTAAAATCTTGTTCGTTTGATTTATTACATCCATTTTCTTGCTACTTTTATTTGTCGTTTCATTGAAGTTCTAACGTGTTTACTTTCTTTTTTTGCTTTTTTCCTATTCATATTTTACTCAATGGTCAATTTTATGAATGTGATGTGGGTATCTACATCAATACATTATAATTAAAATCTCTTATAAAAATAATATGATCATTCTTCTTATAAATACGGTTATTAATACGTCAAGGAATTGGTTTTCAAGATTGCCAACTAATTAAATATATATATATATATATATATAGAGAGAGAGAGAGAGAGAGAGAGAGATTTTTTATATCTTAATAAAGCAATCATTATTGGTGATGTTTGGCATATAATTTTAAAGTATGTTCATTATATGCTGAAAGAAACAAAAACATTTAAGGTATGACAATACGTCTTGTGCTATTTCATTTGTATCAAATTGGAATTCTATAAACTATCAAATTCTTGTGTGTTCTTCTTATCTCCTATTTGTTGGATCTTTTTTATAAATAAAAATAAAATGATATATATGTTTTTAAAAGGAGGAAGTCATCTGATCTGTCAAATTAATTTACACTTACTTTGGTTGAGCAAGTGCAACAATAAAATTGGTGGTGTGGTCCTTTCTTGTCCTCTTATTTTTTCTTAATTACTACAAAAATCTAAAGGATAGTGATGGGGTTTCAAGAAATTGCCATAACATAATCCTATTTGAGCCCAAAAACCTTCACTTATTTTAGCTATTACATATTTCAAAATATTACTTTTTGTTCGTTTTACCATTTACACTCTTTGATTTAGAAATATTTATAAGTTAATAAATTTTATATTAGTTACATCATTGTAAAATAATATTACTAGGGTGCATGATTATAAGTAAAGGGCCTTGAATTTGACCCAATAATTAGCCCAGTTTACAATAAATGGGCTAGGCCCTAAGACTTAGGCCTGAGTATGGCCCGATTTGAACCTATGGCAACCCGGCCTTATTCGATAAATTTCTACATATATTTTTTCATTTAAAAAAACCATTTTAAATTATATTATTCTAAATATTTTTTTAAAAGAAAATTGGATAATCAAAACCCAACATCTTCTCAAACTTAAGACAATGTTTAATTTTGGAACTTTGAACAGCACACTTAGCAAAATCTAACACACCATCATGAACGCCAATACAAATAAAAACATACTTAAAAACTGAAATCCAATCCTCCCTTCAATCCATCCATTAATTAATAATCAACGTCGGAAGCGATTGTATCCATGATGTCCGAGACAACATCCTTGGACTCCTTCAGCAGCTCTATGCTGTTCATAAACCTCTTTCTCTTCTCCGAAATCGACGGCGACTCGCCGAGCATTCGATCGAGTCCCCGCCCGTCTTTCCCCATAACTTCTTCGATTATTTCCTTCTCCAAATCCTTATTCACGAGATTATTAATCCCGAACATCATATGCAACGCCAAATTATCCACCATTCGTTTCAACGCAACTTTCCAGTACGCGACAAGCCTCATTTTCAGATCGAAAGCTTCTTGCACGACTCGCCCCTGGCTCCTTAAATGTGCCACGTCAACCTCACCGTAGTCGTCGATGCAAAGCTTCGACGGCTGGTAATAATCCTCCATAATCCTCATCAATTGAGGTTGGAAAGATATGAACTTATTACATAAAACCATGTATTCGGGATTACACGTGTAGTCCGTAAGCTTCTCCATTTCGATCAGATCCTTCATCATATCGATCAAATGCTGCTTCCTTCTTGCAATGAGATTCTGCGCCGCCCTTTTCGTCGGGACAACAAGCTGCGGATAATTCTCCGCGTGCTTCATTAGCACCGAAACAACGACGTTTCCTATGTATGTCCAAGCGCTGTCTACGCACTCGAATGGCATTGCAGACACACACTTGATCTTCCTCTGAAGAAGTGTAAGAAAAGCAGTTCTTGGCAAGAAATTCGGCAGCTGGATCGATTTCGCCTCGGCCAAGACACTGATTTCATCGATCAAGAACTGATTTTTACTGTCTGAACCGATATGATCTGCCTGAATTTTGCCTGAAAATTTATCCAGCAATTCAGCTAATCTTGCACTGGAATGCATTTCCTTTTCATCGGGATATTCATCGTACTCTCCCCTGAGTAAGATTTTCCTCAAAGATTCCTTAGCAGAGCCGATGATACTCATGAACGAAGTCAGAGCATCAGACACTGAGGTAAGAACTTTGGGCAATTTGTTAACGCTTTCGATGTTCCACGTCAGCTTTTCGTCGATCTTCTTCACAATGTCCGGCAGGCATTTCACGATGATGGTCGCCTGAATCTGAACCAGTTTTTGTGCCAACACAGGAATCCCTACCATCGATTTGCTGATCTTCGACAGAAGAGGATGTTTCTCGAACAATCTGGATTCTTCCCCTCTGGCTTCCTCGTAGGTTTCTTCCCCAATTCGATTTCTTACACAGACGTAGCCAAGGCCTATGTTGACGTCATCGGCGGTTACCTTCTCCAGCAGGCCTTCCGGAGCTTTATCTGCTTTAGTCACGACGGCCAGCGTCCTCTGCCCCGTCTTGTCCACGCGCTGCGACATCCTTATCGACTCGCAGGTAGTGAAGTCGACGCTCGCCGACAGAACATTTAGGATAATACTCTCTTCAGGAGTAATGTACTCCATGATTATGCTCGAAATCTGTTCGTATATATCCTCTGGCTGTCCGTGGACAGGAACTCGAGTGATTCCAGGAAGATCCACCATGGTAAGATCAGGAACGCCGTTTTTTTTCACGGTTAGGGTTAGCGGATTGTCGGAAATCCCCTTTCCATCTCCGGCGATTTCATCGGTCGCCATTACAATGGAGTTGGGGATATTTTCCTCGTCTGTCTGGACAACTTTTCCGTCGTACTCTAAGAAGAATTCAGGGTTTGGGGAAGAATGATTCTGCAGACGCATAATGAGAGGGACCCTGGTGCAGATTCCTTGTCCTCTGGGGAGGCTGATTCCGGCGAGGGACTCGAGGACGCTGGACTTGCCGGAGGATTGGTCGCCGACGACGACGATGGTCGGGAGCTGGATGCCTTCTTGCATTATCTTAAGGTTGCGGAGGCGGTCGACGGCGTCGAGGAGGGGGCGGATCCTGTCGTTGTACGAGGATACAATAGGCGCCGCTGCTGCTGCTTCTTGGATGCTAACGTGCGCCATCTTCTGCTGAATCATGTCTGAAGAAGAATTTCTGCTGTTCTTGCAGGACATGGTTGGGATTAAGCGACTGAGCAATAGTAATGAATACTTATAATTATTAGTGTGTGTGTTTTTTTGTCTGGAGAAGATGAAGGAGCCATTTATAAAGAGGGTCGGACGTACATACAGTATACATACATACAGCAGCCGTACAATTTCCCTTCGGCCTAAGTATCCGATTCCAAAGAAAGTGTGAATACTGTAAGAAAAAAGAATCCGATTTCCAAGAAAGTGTGAATAATGTAAGAAAAAAGAAATTGTTTATAGAGTAATTTTGAATTTTTTATCACTGTTTAATTTTTGAATAGGTTACATCATTAAATATGGAGTGTGTATAATTTTTTTTTTAATTTAAAAAATTTAAAAATCTGTCTTAAGTTTTATTTCTATATATATATTTAAAATAAAAGTAAGAGTTTTCTGTTTTGGCAATAACTCAACAGAGAAAATGAATATAAATTTAAAGAAAATAAAATTAATTTTTAATTTTTTTCAATTTAAAATTTTCATAAGCTTCCTGTTTAAACAGAGGCAATAGTAATTTGATGACAGCCTTGTCGATCGTATCTGCTTAGCTTCTGCGGGAAGGTTTGCAATAAGAGATGCTTTATACGAAGACTAAAGACTTTTGGATGACCAGGCACAAGCACAGCTATTTTCTTCTTCATCAAAGACTTTTCGGGTGTGTTTGTATTTTCTTCTTCGTCAAAGATTTTTCGGGTGTGTTTGTCTGGGAGTTTTGAATTTTGAATTGGGATTTGAACTGTAAAAATTTTGAATTTGAATAATTGTATGATATGATATAAATAGAAGTTGATGTGATATTTTAAATGTAAAATTAATTTTTAATATAATATAAAAATAAAAAATAGATGTTTGATTTAATATTTTGAGGGAGGAGGAGAAAGGAAAAATGGGATGAACAGTGGAAACTCGATGAAGAAGAAAATAGCCACCTTGACTTGATTTAAGGTTTTCTTAACGAAATTCATATATTTGCTGTATTCATTTTTTAGCTACAAGAGTGTTTAAAATTATTGGAACAATTTAAGTTTTATTTATTTTTGTTGAGGTTCAGATGTTATAAAAGAAATTCATTTAATTATTTTATGAGTCGAGCTAAGGTATTTATTTGTACAAGAGCCTTTAAAAAAGCTTAAATACCATCTTTCTTATTATCGTAAGATTCCTAGTCCCATTTGTTTATGATTTCTTTCTCTTGCTTTTGGATTTATTTATATTTTAGATTTTTTTTTTTTTTCAAAACAAGAAAAAACCCATTGGGTATTAAAGATAGAAACAGTTAGAAAAACAAGAATAACAACACTTTGTGAGTGGAAAGACCAAGAAGACCATAAAGAAAGCTTAGCCCTGCCCATTTCCCTTTCCTCTTTGTTAGCTTTCCAAAGTGCAATAATGGGGATTAGAGGCTGTTCCCCTTCCTTTATTTTATTTTGTTTTTGTCTTTACATGTTCTCCATGACATTAGTAAGGGAATCAAATTGACATATACTTCTTCAATTTTATAATAGTGACAACAATAATAGAGAAATAACATCAAGCAAAAGAAAACTAAATTAAATAAAGAAAAGCCATCACAGTTCAAATACTAATAAACTCAAATCAAGACCAACAACAGAAAATTCATTTAATGGCAGAAACTAAACACAACCAGCTGCATAACTCAAAACAAACTAACATCAGCAGAAAAACCTTAAAACAGGACATCAAGCTAAGCTAAAATCAATCGAAATCAGCAATGCAACTGTCCATAATGTTAGAAACAACATCTTTGGACTCCTTAAGCAGCTCAATGCTGTTCATAAACCTCTTCCGCTTCTCCGCAATCCCCGGCGACTCGCCAAGCATCCGGTCGAGCCCACGACCATCTTTCCCGACAACCTCCTCGATTATCTCCCTCTCCAAATCCTTGTTCGCCAAATTGTTGATGCTGAACATCAGATGTAAAGCCACATTGTCCACCAATCTTTTTAAAACAACCTTCCAGTATGCCACAAGCCTTATTCTCAGATCAAAAGCTTCTTGCACAGCAGAAGCATGCTTCCATAAATGCTCAACATCAAACTCACCATAGTCATCAATGCACAGTTTTGCAGGTTCAGTAGGGTTATCAATAACGTTCTTCAAACTTTCGTGCTAAGAAAGGAACTTGTTGCAGAAGCAACGTACACCGGAGCACAAGTATAATCTGTTACCTTCTCCATTTCAATAAGATTCTTAACCGTGTCCATTATTTGCTGCTTCTTTCTGGAAATGAGATTCTGACCAGCCCTTTTCGTGGGAAGAATGAGCTGTGGATAATTCTCAGCATGCTTCATGAGGATTGAGACAAAGGTAGGTCCAAGCGCATTCCACACACTGAAAAGGCAGATCGGACACCGCCTTGACTTTCCTTTGAAGAAGTGAATTGAACGCTGTTTTTGGTAAAAAGTTCGGCAGCTGAATCGACTTGGCTTCAGACAAAACACAAATCTCATCCATCAAGAATGGATCTTTGTTGCAACGGTCAGCCTGCATTTTTGCAGAAAAATTATTCAGCATCTCAGCCAATCTAGCACTGGAATGCATCTCCTTAACATCAGGATATTCATCGTACTCCCCCCTGAGGAGGATCTTCTTCAACGACTCTCTAGCAGAACCAATGATGCTCATGAATGCCGTCAGAGCATCCGCCATACAAGTCATGTTCTTGGGCAATTTGTTCACGTTCTCAACGTTCATATTCAGCTTGTCGTCGATCTTCTTCACAATGTCCGGCAGACATTTCACGATGATGGTTGCCTGAATCTGAACCAGCTTCTGAGCCAACACAGGAATCCCCACCATCGACCTGCTTATCTTCAACAGAAGAGGATGTTTCTCGAACAGCATGGATTCTTCCATCCTGGCCTCTTCGTAAGTTTCTTCCCCAATGCGATTCCTGACACAGACATAGCCGAGGCCAATATTAACATCATCGGCAGTTACCTTCTCTCGCAGGCCTTCCGGAGCTTTATCTGCTTTAGTCACGACAGCCAGTGTCCTCTGTCCTGTCTTGTCCACGCGCCGCTAAATCCTTATCGACTCACATGTAGTGAAGTCGACACTGGCCGACAAAACATTCAAGACAATACTCTCTTCAGGAGTAATGTACTCAATAATTATGCTCGAAATCTGCTCATAGATATCCTCCAGCTGTCCATGCCCTTGCACTCTGGTAATTCCCGGAAGATCCACCATTGTAAGATCAGGAACTCCAGCTTTTTTCACAACCAGAGTCAGCGGATTATTGGAGATCCCCTTTCCATCTCCAGCAATCTCATCGGTCGCCACTACAATCGCATCCGGGATATGTTCCTCATCTGTCGGGACAACTTTTCCATCATACTCCAAGAAGAACTCAGGGTATGGGGAGGAATGATTCTGCAGCCGCATAATCAAAGGCACCCTTGTGCAAATTCCCTGCCCTCTGGGGAGGCTGATTCCGGCAAGGGACTCGAGAACACTGGATTTCCCGGAGGATTGGTCGCAGATGACAACAATGGTGGGGAGCTGGATGCCTTCCTGCATGATCTTGAGGTTGCGGAGGCGGTCGACAGCGTCAAGGAAGGGGCGAATCCTGTCGTTGTAGGATGATACAATAAGGGCATGTTTTGCAGCTGCTGCATCATCTGCAATACTAACAAGAGCCAGCTTCTGCTTTATGTCTGCCATTGTTGTGTTAGCTCTCTCTCTCTCTCTCTGTCTACAAGCAAAAGTCAGTTGGAGATGAAATACATAAGAGCAAGGAGCAGTATTTATAATGAGTATCTATAAACAAGAACGGTTTGATTTCCCATAATCACTCTTTAATTACCTTCGCCTGTTAAGATAGAAGCTGCAGAGACTTACCTCTGACACAGGTAAAGTAAAATCAGATCATTATTTTGGCCCTTCCAGTTTTCGAGAGAGAGATTCTAAATTGTCAGACAAAAACCTGGGAAAAAGCCATCAAGATACAGCAGTACTTTTTTAATATAAAAAAAAAAAAAAAAGTTGCAATAGAAAGTTGAAACCATGAATTTATGATAGTACGTAAAATTGATTCGCCATACTTATTTCTAGCAAAGATAGATTTAGCATCAACATTGCAAACATAACCAGGAAACAGTGACTCAAAAGCACAAGAAAGCAAAGTAGGCATGACCACACCAAAATCAAACTTGATCAAAATCACCAGACAACCTGTCCATGATGTTAGACACAACATCCTTGGACTCCTTCAGCAGCTCAATGCTGTTCATGTACCTCTTCCTTTTATCAGCAATTGCCGGAGACTCTCCAAGCATCCGGTCAAGCCCACGCCCGTCTTTCCCAATTACCTCCTCGATGATCTCCACCTCCAAGTCCTTGTTCACCAAATTGTTGATGCTGAACATTAGGTGTAAAGCCACATTGTCCACTAATCTTTTTAGCACAACCTTCCAGTATGCCACGAGCCTCATTCTCAGATGGAAAGCTTCTTGCACAGCAGAAGCATGCTTCCGTAAATGAGCGACATCAACCTCACCATAGTCATCAATGCATAGTTTTGTGGGCTTAGTAGGGTTATCAATAATGTACTTCAAACTTCCCTGGTAAGAAAGGAACTTGTTGCAGAGGACAACGTACTCTGGAGCACAAGTGAAGTCTGTTACTTTCTCCAGTTCAATAAGAATTGTAACCGTGTTCACTAATTGCTGCTTCTTTCTGGAGATGAGATTCTGAGCAGCCCTTTTCGTGGGAAGAATGAGCTGCGGATAGTTCTCAGCATGCTTCATGAGGATTGAAACAACAATATTTCCTAGGTATGTCCAAGCACATTCCACACTGAAAAGGCAGATCCGAGACTCCCTTGACTTTCCTTTGAAGAAGTGTATGGAATGCTGTTTTTGGTAAAAAGTTTGGCAGCTAAATCAACTTGGCTTCAGACAAAACACAAATCTCATCCATCAAGAATTGATCTTTGTTGCAATGGTCAGCCTGCATTTTCATAGAAAAATTATTCAGCATCTCAGCCAATCTAGCACTGGAATGCATCTCCTTATCATCGGGATATTCATCGTATTCCCCCTGAGTAGG
Source organism: Andrographis paniculata (assembly GCF_009805555.1). Classification (NCBI taxonomy): domain Eukaryota; kingdom Viridiplantae; phylum Streptophyta; class Magnoliopsida; order Lamiales; family Acanthaceae; genus Andrographis; species Andrographis paniculata. Next base: position 5,053,724 of record NW_026137589.1, read on the forward strand.
ATTTTCTTCAACGACTCTTTAACAGAACCAATGATGCTCATGAATGCAGTCAGAGCATCCGCCATACAAGTCATATTTTTCGGCAATTTGTTAATATTCTCAACATTCCAAGACAGCTTGTCCTCAATTTTCTTCACAATGTCTGGTAGGCATTTTACAATAATAGTTGCCTGGATCTGAACCAGCTTCTGGGCCAACACAGGAATCCCCACCATGGACTTGCTTATCTTTGATAGGAGTGAGTGTTTCTCAAACAGTCTTGATTCTTCCACCCTGGCTTCCTCATAAGTTTCATCACCAATACGATTTCTGACACATACATACCCAAGGCCAATGTTGACATCATCAGCTGTTACCTTTTCCAGCAGGCCTTCCGGGGCTTTATCTGCCTTAGTCACCACTGCCAGCGTTCTCTGTCCTGTCTTGTCCACACGCTGTGACATCCTAATCGACTCACATGTAGTGAAGTCGACACTGGCCGACAAAACATTCAAGATAATGCTTTCTTCAGGAGTGATGTATTCCATGATAATACTTGAAATCTGCTCATAAATGTCCTCTGGCTGTCCATGGAGTAATTCCAGGCAAATCCACCATAGTAAGATCCGGAACACCTTTCTTTTTCACCACCAGAGTCAGCGGATTATTGGAAATCCCCTTGCCATCTCCAGCAATTTCATCTGTTGCTGCTACAATGGCCCGGTATATGCTTCTCATCATTCACATCAACCCTTCTTCCATCATACTCCAAGAAAAACTCCGACTGAGAAGCAGACTGATTCTGCAGCCTCATAATGAGAGGCACCCTCGTGCAAATCCCCTGGCCTCGTGGGAGGCTTATCCCCGCCAGGGACTCAAGGACACTTGATTTTCCCGAAGATTGGTCACCAACAACAACAATGGTGGGCAGCTGGATGCCTTCCTGCATAATCTTCAGGTTCCGAAGGCAGTCCACAGCATCCAGGAGTGGCCGTATCCTGTCATTGTAAGAGGATACAATAGGCGCACACTTTACGGTTGCATCTTCAACAATAGCAAGAGCCATCTTCTGCTCATTATCTGAAGGTGTCCCTTCCCCAACTAAAGCTACACCCATCCCCTTATTGAAAGCACTCTTGTTCTTCTTGCCTGTCATGGTTTTGTTGGTCAACAAGCTAGTTGGTATCGGGTAGAGTATGATGCATATACTTTGGTGTCTTGGTGAAGATGAAAGATAGTGAGGAGCAGTATTTAACGGGTGTACACAAGAACCGTACCTTTCCCCAGCATTGAGTGTCAACGTTATTCCATCACTCCAATTTACTTCTCCTGTAAGAGAGCTGTAAAGACTACCTCAATCATGGAATCAGATGAGACAAAACAATAATATGGATCATAATTTCTTCTGACCCTTCAATTTCCAAGAAAGAGATTTCTAAGTTCTCAGACAAACCTGAGAAAAAACTGTTATAATGCAACAAAACTGATCAAACATCTATAAATTTCTGCCAACACCTCTCCCTGCCGGTTACATCAGCGACAAACTCATTAAACAAGGACTTAATGCGGCAATTGGAACCACGAATGGGAATCCAGGGAGATGATTAGAATCACCACTAGCATTCAATTTTGAATCTTCCTCTACAAAAGGCAAATAATACTCACCATAATTTTAAGGTGCATACAATGAAAAAACACATATATAGATACAAAAGTAACACCAAGACTTTCTTCCTAAGTGCGAGTTGTTCGAATGTAGTGGGAGGGCTGGAACAACTGCAGGAAAGAGTTCCTACCGATCTTATCTTCTATTACTGAATTGAGTGAATTTCAATTCTAAAAGAACTCACAGTAGATACCATTGCGATCTTAGGGAAGGTACGAAACAACATGGACAAGGACTGGGATTGCCAGTGGCTCAATCTTAGTTGAATCAAGGGAATCTAACAAGTCTATTTACAGCAATGTCTAATGCCTCAACTTGCCTCCGGAGAATTTTTCTGAAATTTTATTAAGGAGAACAAGAGCTCTTCGGGTATTTGCCTTGTCTAATAATGTCTATGTGATGGAAAGATTTTGATCCCATCTTCTCAAGACATGGAGGAAATACAACTTAATATAAAGGATACAACTGTGTGGCAAGAACCTCCATCCCTTTAATTTCTTCATTCAACCTGCAGCAAATTACAGATGGAGGTACATAAGAAAGTTTGAACTGTTGAAAACTAAAGATCAAGATTCAGCAATTTTGCAGAATATCCCACAGAACAAATAGAGATTGTTCATTAGTGTGGCACCATAAAAGCAGAAAAAGATGGATCACTTTTTGTCTGAAGAAAACTCTACAATCCCAACTTAACAACCAGAGCAAATGTTTACCAATTGTCAGCATGCTGTGTCTTTCTGGCATAGATTTGGGGGAATAAAATTGAGATTATTAAAGCACAACATAATTCTGATTAGCTTCCCCAGTATTTCCCATGTTCAAACAGAGTTTTGGCAGCTGCTACAGTGTTTTAAATATCCAAAGTGTTTTTACGAAAACATTAATGTTATGGTCAGGAATCTTGCGCCCAACTTCTCAGGGATGATTCTTCAACCGCATGCTAATTAAGTTCATGAGAATAAAAAATACCATAAAGGCCTCAAGAAGGTTCAAACCTCAGACAAGAATTTATGTATCGATTTCCTTTTGTAGATGCATCAAGCACTGCATCACAACAAAAGAAAGCAATATTAATGCCCCAAAACATAAAAGGACAGATAAAAAATCACCATAATGAAAATCGCCCAAAAACTCAAGAGGATATTTCCGTAATCAACACCTAACTAAAATAGGAAATCAAGGATACAGTGTGTGAACCTACCCACTCCCATTTCCCAAAGGATAAGACTTTCCAAAAAAACAAAATAAAAGAGGAACATATGTTATAACTATAAGTCAAAAAATAGCATGGAGCCTTGTATTCTTGAAACATTTCAATTGAAATTTCAATTTACCACATTCTTGTAGGTGACCAGCTGCATCACTGAAGCAGTTCATATGATCAGCAGTAGAACTGGTGGCCTAGAAATCAAAACACCCAAATTAGAAGGCTGAATCAAACTACAGAAATAGTGAGTAACAAAAACACCTTCAAATATGTGGTTATAAATACTAACACCATTAAATTAACAAATGAGAGCAAATCGGCCGTACGTCCATACAAAACCTATTAATATAAGAGTGATTTACAAATTCCTGGTTGCTAATGATGCATACAAAATGGATTTGAGCATAAACTGTTCGCGAGTTTCTAGTAATGATTTGAGAAAATAGACAGCAGTTTAGAAACGAAAAGGCTAGGGCATACCTAATAGCTACAGCATAATTGTAATCAATACAAGCAATACATACAACATTAACATAAAAACAAGTTAAGGAAAATCAAAATCTGCACAACACACGCTTTGAAGTGACGTAAAACACTTCCCTTGACGAAGTAAACGAGCAAAGATCGAAATTAGCAACCTCGGAAAGTGATAAACGAAGAGAAGAGAAAACAGATGAAAAACTCTCGGCAATCGCAGCGGTATCCCTCTCCACCGCCTCCAGAGCCTTTAGGATCCCCTTCCGGCTGTCAGACGCCTCCGGCTCCAGCAACTCATTTCCATTTACTGCTTCTGCAACTTCCTGCTCTCCATCGCCCTCCAAATGGCAAGTCAAATCCCGATCTCCCACCTCCGCTGACACTAACGAATTTGAGCTGCCGTTGGCCGTTCCTTCGGTCTCCATGGATGTGAGAAAGACCAACCATACAGATCGATCAGGTTTATATATATGCATATGATATTGGGCCACTGGGCCGCTTTTTTAAAACTAAAAATCGCATCTTTAAAGATTAGGACAAAAGATCTCTGAGAATTGGTCCAGCCTAACAGGGACATGGCATTCTCCCATGTTTTCTAACATTTCAAGATTCATCTTTCACATGAAATCGAGCAGTACAGCTTGTTATAATTGACCATTTTTAACATATCTGAAGTTGTAAAACTGGTGGATTTTTCACATATAACATATTTTTATTATTCAAGATGTTTTTAGTTTTTTATTAATAAAAATATATTATTTATTTTATAAAAAATTATTTAAATAAAAAAGCAAAAACAGGTTCTTTGAAATAACACACACTTACAGGCTTACAGGCTACCAATTTAACCTTTTTAAACTCATGCTGTTGACTGTCTAAGTGAATCCAAAATTTGCCTTCAATGAAATTAGTACCCCAAATTGCAATGCTCACTTTTCATCAACTGCAGTAGTAAATAAAAGTAGAATTACTCAGCTGAATTGACTGCCAATTCTTTTCATCTAGTTGCATTGCAGGTGAAAACTCAACTGAAAGCTGCAATTTGATTTCCTCACAGTCCAGACCTTCGATTTCAATGATCTAAGAAAAGCAATAAAGAGAACTGAACTGAAACTATTCTCTATTATTCACATAGTAATTTGTGGGACTTACTGCACTTGCAATTCTAATGGCCAAGAAATGTAGCTAACATATGGAATCAAAAACCAGGCAAAACCCAAACAGGCGGCTTCGAAAAGGTAGCAAAACTATCGACATTTTCATCGGACAGACAATACGCACCTGCCTTCGAAGCACTGCTTTCCACAAAATGATCTGTGAAGTATATGCAGTTCGATTTTATTGCATCGCAGTCAGGGAGCTCGAGGCAGAAGGATGAGTTCAACCCTAAAAACATTGTCTTGTCGCCCAGGTCCTGAATCATGATCAACTCCTCCTTCATTAAATCGACCTCAAAAACTTCGAATCTTATAATATTGTAGATGCTAAAGCGTCTAAACACAGCTAGAAGCTTCCCGGATGATTCCACCAAGTAGTATTCATATCTGTTTCTATAGAAGGGCACTTGATCGGTGGAAATAGGAACAGAGATGTAATTCAAGTAGATAACCTTGAGAGTTTCGCGTCGATTTGGGGAATGGATGTCGCATTCGACTAACTTTCGATCCATGTCCAGTGCGTATAGCTTTCCATTGTGATATGTAACGTCACAAATTGAATGTCCTTCTTCTCCATATGCCTCCCAGCGTGGGGCTCCAGGACTGGAAAATCCTAATTGCTTTCGTTCCTCTTTACCCCAAATCACTGTAACAATAACATCATCGTCGATTCCAGGGCTTCCAGACAAAAGCATTTTGAAAATGCAGGGATTCTCTCCTTCTCTGTATATGGGGAAAGTGTCCAAACCAGGGAGCTCGAGTGTTCTTCCACAGATTGGGTTAATCAGGCCAACAGAAGGACAATCCTGCCGGACATAGAGAATCCATCCGCCGGAAGACAGGTGGACGGTTGCCGGAAATGGAAGGAAATCGTGGATTTTGAAAGTCCTGCCTCTCGACAGGTCTTGCAAATGAATGCAACGACCAGGAACTACTTTGTTGTCTTCTCCACTAGCATCGTACATGAGCAAAGAAACTTGCGGAGAATTATGGTTGAAGTTTCTGCGCGTCGCCGCCGACCGCCAGGAACCGCAAACGCTGCGCACGGCGAGATAGTCGTAGATTGAAGTCAGGCGTCGTGTTATGTCCTTCAACAGGACATCTGTGAGGCTCTTCCAATCTGGATACGTAATTTCTGTGTCCGGGCAACTGCTTTTCGACAACATTGTTTAAACTCCGGAGAAATCGTCAATGAGAACCCCCCCTTCGAATTGCTGGCGTGATTCTTCGATTGATGAAAATGCAGAAGTAGAAATCAAACCCTAGAATTTGGGGAATTGGCGGAAACGGTTGAGGAGGTGAACGGCAGGTATGTCGGTTATATGTACGGAAAATGTGATTTACGATGATGGGTTTTAGAAGAATTAATGTATTGGCTTTTTTTTTTTTTTTTTAACCCTATATTATAGGATGAATCTCCAAAGATATAAAAAATATCTTTTGAAATCATATACACAAGTTTCATTGAATATGACTTTCTACATAATTTATATCTCTATAAAATCGAATGTAAATCTACATTTACTTGTATTTCCCTCAATCTATATGATTATATGAGTCAATTAAATAAAATATTCAACAAATCCAATCTCAAACTTTTAATATTTAAATTACAAACTTTTAATATTTAAATCTATAAACTTATTTTTTTGATTCATCATCCTCCCTTACAAATTACTTTCTTTTTACCAAAATTTTGAATCCAAATGTACGCTGACGTATCAGCTATTAAACATCTCATTAATCATTGAAAAATTTTACAAATAAATTTTTTATGGTATTACCCTAAAATTGCGAAAACCATATATAAATTACAAAAATAATACAAATACTACTGTTCAAATTGACTTTTTTACACAAGAAATTGACAATTTTCATTTTTGAAATCATACATATGATTTCATTGAAAATGACTTTCTACATAATCAAATATAGAATTATACTTACTCGCTTAATTAATTATCTAGTTCCCTCCTCCATGTAAGATCACATGAGTCAATAAATAAAAATAAATAGTTCAACAAATCCAATTCCAAAGTTGTCGTCTTTAAAGAAAAACCTACTAATTTGTTTTTCAATACATTTGCACCATATTCGCTTATAAAGTATTTTTTTCACCTGATAAATCCTCATCCAAGCCAAGTCTACATATTTTCTGGCATACCAGCTAACATTAATATTTCGTCAACCATTAGAGAGCGTCTGCATCTACGTCTTTTCTGGCATACCAGCTAACATTAATATTTCGTCAACCATTAGAGAGTGCCTGCAAAAAGATATTTTGTTTTAATAAAACAAGAACAGTTATCAAATAATTTATTAGTATTATATATTTTGTAATTTACAATGTAAAAGAACAACAACAATAATAATTAATCACATGAAAAAAAATATATATATTTATTTCAAAGTATAAAATATATGTGAAATATATGATTTATTTTTTATTTTTTTAATTATAAACATATATATATATATATATAGAAAATAAGAATAGATTTTCAGCGTAATGGTCTGGGAAACCCCAAACATCATCCCACAATATGTGTATTATGTATCTATTTAAACAATGTGAAAATAGAATTAGATCATAGTATAAAGTGTCATTTTATAGCCCATCAAAAGTATACTTACTTTCTGTGTAAAATACAAAGGAAGTGAGTATACTTCCAGTGGACAGAGTAAATATTACAAATAAACTTGACATTTTCAAGTTAGCATTGTTCTGCATATACAAACTTGCTATCATTAATCTTGTCGAAGCTAATGAACTAAGAACTATTCCCTCGGCCATCTATAATCTACATTCTATAGGATTATATATAGCAACAATGAACACTCACTTTCCAAACGAATCTAACATTAACGGTTGTGTATTAAAACAACTATGCTCTCGGCAATCTATAATCTGCATTCTATCGAATCTAGATAATAACACGGAACATTAAGAGCGACACGTGCTAAATAAACGACAAAAAAAATCATCGATACCTTAAAAGCATACATACGTATGCCAAGTGTCACTCTAAGGCCTCGTCGCGAATTGAAAGATCCGAGTTTTCCGCAAACCATGCATGATTAAGAGCAGCTTCCGCCGTTATCCTTTTAGTAGGATCATAAGTTAACATATTCTTCAACAAATCGAGCCCAGATTCTGTCATCTTTGGAGAACAATTGGTGAACTTCTTTTCTAGAACATTTGCATATCCACTTAACATGTCGATAGTATCTTGTCCGCGCAATCTAGGCCAATTACTAATGTCTTCTGGTGTCCCCAATACTTTAAATATCTCAGAAATCACTACAATGTCGTCACGCCCTCTAAACATAGTTTCCCTCAAAAACATCTCCCCCATTACACATCCCACCGCCCACATATCCACCGCAGTCGAGTAGTTCACCGGCCTTAGAAGAATCTCCGGAGCAGCATATTGTCGAGTACCCGCCCTGCCAACAAATTTTGTCGCGGACGGCGCAGACACGCCAAAATCGCAGATTTTCAGTAAATCTCCACCCTCTCCAATCAGAATGTTCGAAGGCTTAATGTCTCGATGTATAATTTCATTTTCGTGGATGAACTTTACCCCTTCGAAGAGCTGCCTCATCCAGTTCTTGACCTCACTCAATGTGAAAGACCTTTTCGAGTTCTTGATGAACTTTCGAAGATCCCTCTTCACATATTCCATCACTATACAGATTTCGTCGTGGCTGTCTCCATCCAACACGACCTCTTTGAATCGAACAATCGATGGATGTCCGTTGAGTTGGTTGAGAATCTGAATTTCTCTAAGCAAGTTTACAGTCATGCCTTCACGCACTTTCTTCATCACCATTATCTCTTTGGTCGAATTTTCTCGCACCGCCGTGACGCTGCCGAAGGAGCCTCTGCTCTTGTAGTACCATCTCAGAGGCTCGTATTGATCCATACTTCCTAATTCGAAGATTCCGGCGTCCTTCAGCCATTGCAGAGCTTCTTCCTTCTTCTTTTCACGATCGACTTCGTCAATTTCGTGCTCCTGCTGCTGCTGCTCAGAGATCGAATTCCTTTCCAAGCTTTTCTCCACAATTTCAGCCTCACAAACATTAGCAAAACTTCGATCATTCTTTCTACGCACGTTTCTCGTTATTTTCTTCATCAATAGCCCTATTTTCTCCTTCGCCGCCATAGAAGCAGCCCTCCGAGATTCCCTCCTTCGAAAAGCAACATCCATGGCAGCCACAGCAACCTCTTTTACACTGAGAGCTGCATCCTTGGCCGCCTTCTTCTTTCTCTCCATCAGCACTCGAATCTTCTGCCTCGCTACCATAGAAGCCGCCCTCCTCGATTGTAGCCTCCGGATACCGCCATTCACGGCGGCGCTTATTTCCTCCGGCTTCTCGCCTTCAGCACCATTGGCGCCATTTCTATTCGCCTTCCTCCCTCCCATAGCAGAGATATAAACAGTGTCTTCTTCTCCGATCTTTCAGGTTCTTTGGAACTTCAAAGTTCGACGGCGGAAATGGGAAACTGATGTCTGGCAAACGACTGGAATAAATACACCATGTTGGTTACCAAGTATATGAAATATGAATGTAATTTGATTACTTATTATTATTATATTTTGAAAATAATAAAATAAAAAAAAAATTTAATTTTTGTTGAACAGTCAACTTCACTAATTGGCGGGACTTTGCATTTTCGTTATCTCCTTAAACAGGGGTGCTCTATAAATACTGAAAATTCAAGAGCTAGAGATATAAGGTAAATGGAATTTAATTTTTGTTTTCCTTACGAAGATGGGTTTCAATGAATCAGGTCTTCGCGATAATCGACAATAATCGCGATCTGTTTTTGTGGATCTTCCTGTTTTTCTTTGTATCATCTTTTTAGGTTTCCAGAAAAAGCGGGAAAAACGGTTTGGAGGAAAAAGGAAAGCCTATGGAAGAGTCGGAAGCAATATTGAGGGTTCAGGATCTTATTGCAAAAGTTAGACCTCCTGATTCTATGAACTGTGACGGTTTTCCTCTTCGATTTTGGAAAACCCGCAGGTTTGTGGTTCGTTTATCAAATCATGCGAGGTTTTAGTTTCAATTGTTAATTTGTTTATTTTTGTAAATTTCCTCTTAATCGTCTCAAGATCTATGTCGATATCTCGATTTTTGTTTGCAGTGGTTACCAATGGTGAAATTGTGCAGTTTTTGGGGACTGGAGAATTAGGACAGTTGTTTATCATCCGCTGAAACTCAAAATATCATATTCGAATCATAATTGCCATCGTCTGTGTTTAATTTATGATGTGCAGCTAATATGATGTTCTCTTATTTAATTCGTTGAAAAATAGATGTGATTGTTGATTTATATTCTTGTCATATTGGTTTGATATTCGATATTCAAGATCTGCTTGCATTTCAGATCCACAATAAGTTCAATGCAGTATCTATGGATCTATTTAATGCCTATTCACATGGTTAAAAGGTGATCTAAAGCTCCACCTGTAAAAATGAGACATAAGAATTATTTTGATCCTAAATTACAGAAGCTTAAAAAGACTATGGTGCATTTTTTTATAGTAAAACACTGAAAGCACACAATGCCACATGAATCTATAACTTGAGTATGTCCTTTTGCATGCAAAGTAATCAATCCGGTGCAACTGATTTTGTTCATGAATTCTAATACAACGTTTTATTCAATTATTAGTGCCATGTCCATTAGTGGACTTTGCAAGCACCTACCAATTTACCATGGATCCACTGGCAGTGAGTGAAAGCAGGGAGGTGGGTAGGTTAAATGCAGTCAAGACTGGCAGTGTTTCTGAAAGAATCAAGGCTTTTAATGGTCTTGCCAAAGGTAGACAGATGACTATTATGTCTCTTAAAGTTTCCAAAATGTGTTACGTTTCATGATAGTGTTAAACACCAAATATCTGGCGTTAGCATAAGCAATTCAACTTGGCTTCTTCTATTGTCTTTTCACAATGAACAGTTTCTGATGACTTTGTCCTAACTTTGTTAAATAAACCAAACTCCTATACCTGTCAAAGATATTACTATTGGTTGTCGTGGTCAGCTCCCTGGGGAGGCTGAAATGGTATGATGTATTTTGCTGAATTGGTGTAATCTATCTGAAATCTAGTTTTTACATAGTTGTTATTTCATGTCAACAAACTACTAAATAAGATAAACCTTGAGCTATTTTCTGACTGTTTGCACCATTTCATAATGGAGAGAGAAATTTGTCAGAGATCACTCGATCAAAGTGTGAGAGTCATGAGGATTCACTTCCTTCTAAGATTTCAGAGTTGATGAAATTGGGTGATTTGGAGGTATACTCAGAATCACTAATATCTGACATTCCCTTTGACATTTTCTAACATATTATGTTTTCTGTTCCGTTCAGAATGCCTCCTCACATGCCCTTTTCGGGGTTGTGAATCGGATTCTGGATGAATCCATCGAGAAAACCAATGAGGACATCCCTCAGGTATGCATCTAATTTTCTAAATATTACATGATATGATACATCAGCATGCATTTTTATCTCAGTTCACTGATATTAAACTTCCTTGTGATTCTTTATGGTGACCTTTTTCATTTTACTTAGCAAGTTGCATCTGTACTAAAGCTACTCGTGCAAGAACTTGAGCAGCGGGTTTCACAACAGGCAGATAATATGGTGAAGGTAAAGGCCTGTTTATAACAGTTGAATGCCGTTGTCTTTCTGCATGCTGTAGTTCTTCTGACTTGTTTCGTGTTATTAATCCAGCATAAAAACATGTTCAAGTCTCGTGAAGATCGGTTCCATTCAAAACTTAAAGCATTAGAAACTGTGGCAACTGAAACTAATGAAGCATATGAGGTATGATGCTGGTTGTTGCAAGTGCAGACCATTTGAATGGTTTTGCGATTGTTTTTTTCTCCATCACTTATCATTTTAATTTGTGCAGATTGTCAATAAGCAGCTTCAACAAATCAAGGTGAATGTCATGAAAAGAATCATCAGTATCAAACTGCTATCGCAATGCTATATATTTAGTTAAGCTATTCTTTCTATATCCAAATTATGTCTGTTCTGAGTTCAACTTTCTATTTTACAGATTGAAAAGTGTGAGGTTGAGGAGGAGAAGCAGCTTGAGAAGCAGAATGCAACTAAACTGAGGAAAGAAAATGAAAGCCTTGAGAATATGATTTCATCACTAAATGAAGAACTCAGGTTAGCCAGAAAGTCCTACAAAGAGAAACTCCGGGAATTGGAAACCAAAGATGAAGAAACTAAAGATATGCTACAGAAAAAAATATCGGAACTCGGGTGCCTTCTCGCCAATTCAAGGAAGAAAATAAATGAGCTTGAGGAATTTTCAGAATCAAAACCTTTGAGATGGACAAGAGGGATGGATTTCATAGATTCACAACTTAGATCTGTACAGGTTTGCAGACAAATTCAATTATTGACTTCAAATGTTGTTTCTCTCTTTTTATGTTTTATGTTCTTCAATCTCTGAAATTATTCAGGAACTGAGGCTGGCATCTGAGTTTATAAAGCAAGAGATATTGAGAATCAAGAATATCTATGCAGAAGAATTCAATCATCTTGGTTGGAACCTATCAAAATCTCATCTCACCTCATGAAATCATAATTTTCTGTCATTGTAACCATTTTCTTATTGTCATTTCCAAGGCTTAAATCTCAAACACTTGATGGATGCTGCCCAAAACTATCACAATGTGCTCGAAGAAAATCAAAAATTGCAAAAAGAGAATCAAGATTTGAAAGGCAAGTAACTTGTGACATAACATTCATGTTTAGCTTATTAGTTTAGTTTGCTCATTTATCCTTCATTATATTTGGTAGGAAACATTGAAGTTTATTGCCGAGTAAGGCCACTCCTGCCAGGACAAAGTGGAAGACAAACTACCATACAATATATCGGCGAAAATGGAGAGTTGGCAGTTGCAAACCCATTAAAACCAGAAAAAGACAATCTTTGTCTTTTCAAGCTTGACAAAGTATTTAGTCCTGCAGCCACACAAGGTTCTAACTCTCTCAAAATTTATAATGGCTTTAGATTTTAGTCTATCTTCAAGTTTTGCTGTTGTCCCGTACACATATGCATCTTCAGATCTTTACTTGATTCTCTTGAAATCTTCTTTATCTGCAGAGGAGGTATTTCGAGACGTTCGGCCATTAATCAGGTCCGTCCTTGATGGATATAATGTAGGCATATTTGCTTGTGGTCAAACTGGTTCCGGGAAAACTCACACAATGGTTAGATCATAGTTTTATAGTAAGTTAAAAGGCTTCTTTCCTTTTCATTCATTTTTCTCACAGTTATATATATATGCAGACAGGACCCAATGCAACATCTATTGTGGATTGGGGTTTGAACTATAGAGCTCTGAATGATCTCTTCAATATCTCGCAGAAAAGATGCAGCTCCACTGCATATGACATTGGAGTCCAAATGATTGAAATATATAACGAGCAAGTGCATGATTTGCTCTGCCATGACACTTCCCAGAAGAGATATCCTTTTTCAGATTTCCAAATTGGTTTTTCTAACCTCATCTTTATCAAGATACACATATTGTTTCCTTTGACTTCCGCACACTTGGAATATGGAATACCTGCCTACCAAATGGCTTGGATGTGCCTGACTCTACCTTATATCCTGTTAACTCAATCACCGATATCTTAGAGCTGATGAATATTGGCTTACTGACTCGATCCGTAGGTACAACTGCTCTGAATGAAAGAAGTAGCCAATCTCACAGGTTGTCACTGTAGTTTCCTGCATTATCGAAGTTTTGAGAGATCCTGACAATGATTTAACCTTTGTGTAAGACAGCATACTAACTGTCCATGTCCGTGGAACGGATTTGAAGACCAATGCAATCTCCCATGGTTGTCTGCATTTGGTCGATCTGGCTAGCAGCGAAAGGATTTGTCACACCGAAGCAACCGATTATAGGTTGCATGATAGATACACAAGCAAGTCTGTATCTACTTTGGGTGATGTAATCTCCGCGCTGGCTTGCAAAAGGCCTCACGTGCCATATGGAAATAGCAAGTTAACTCAAGTTCTTCAAAGCTCTTTAGGTAACTGAATGCTTCAGCCTTACATCATCTTTCTTTGTTTCTCTGAAGTTTGAGATCTCAGTCTCATTGTCTGGGTTCCTCCTGCAGGTGGCCAGGCAAAGATTCTTATGTTTGTACATCTCGATCCTCAGATAGATTCGTACTCGGAGACCATAAAGTCCCTAAAGTTTTCCGAGAGAATATCCAGAAATGAGTCGGGTGCAGCTCAGGGTTATGAAGTTCAGAGCGTCCGAGAACTTGCCGAACAGGTTGTGCAATCTACATATTTTCTTATAACATACTGAAGTTGTTAATATGCATTATCGGAAATTGAAAAGAGAGATAGAGAGAGCTAAATTTAAATTAACCTGAACAGGTAGCTTCTTTGAGGGATGCCCTTGCAAAGAAAGATGAAGAAATAAGGCGTTTGCAGTTGCCGAAAACTACTATAAACAGTGAAAGAAATGGTGTGAGCTCACCAAAATACGGATACAGGCATTTTACTGGAGTGACAAATCAAAGCATGTATGAGAAAACAGATTCTGGTACAGATAAAAAATCCGACTACAGCTACAAGCATTCTGACAAGGAATCTCACCAATCATCAGATGATTTTAAGCCTCATAGGGAATTCTTTCTACAATCAAGACTTGCTGTTGTAGATGGTCCTGAAAACTTTCCGGAGTTAAAATTTGATTGGATAGATGGTAGTAATAATCCAGATGACGACATAGAGCTTTGGGGGCTTGGAGATCCTGATACTGAGGAAAGGCTTAGTGATATATCTGATGGAGTTCTTACTATGGGAACAGAAACTGACAGTATCATAGAGTACATCCTTTTCCCTGAAACAACGAAGCCAGATCCTGCTAAAGACACGACCGAAATGTGTGATTTTGCTTGTTTTTATATTCTCTTTGCTGCTTTAATCACTAGTAATAACAATAAGAGCTACCTGTTATAGGATTGGGCTTAGCAATCTTCTGTGTTAATTGCAGAACTACAAATGTGGAAAGTAAACTTCCAGAATTGCCAAAGCAGGGCAAATTGAGATCACCATTTTCATTGCTGAGTAAGAGCTCCAAAATTTCAGGTATGGAACATCTTCCTGCAATTCTCCGTACAGTCACATTCATGTTGTATTTTGAGATTGTTTTGTGTTTGTTTCATCTACACTTCTCAGGCTCTAAAAAGGCCAGAGTTAACAGTTCTGCACTTAAAGCCCCCAAAAGACGGCAATGATTTTCAAGAAAAGGTGAGAGTCAGAATAATCCCTCAACCTTATTTAAATATCACTTATACTCTGTACTCGGAGATACTTTCCTCATCTAGTGGGTGATTATGTCAATGTTGATAAATGAAGTCAACCAGCAATTTTTTCAATTATTATATATTTTTTTTCCATTTCACAGTGCAAATTTGGAAATACTTCAAAAAAGGGGTTGAACACAAATAGGTTTAATCTCAGCTTTCCATTCACTCTTCCACGAGTAGATAACAAAACAACTCTAAGAATGAATTAAGGTACTTATGACTTTCTCTGTACTCCAAAGGACAAATAAAATACCTGTAAACTTCCACAGGCATTGAGGAGATGGCGCGAGCATTAAACACGAACCCCTTCATAATCTGTCAAAACTCAATCTATCTGAACCTCATTCCTCTGCTTAAGATGTTGGGTCTCGGGCACTCAACCGTGGAACCTCTAAGGAGAACAGCTGCTTGAAAGATTCATAAGATGCGAAAAAAAGTGCACCTTGAATCATGTACATGACTAGCCTTGGAGTCAAGCCCCTGGTAGCAAAAACAAACAATTGAATCCAAGACGAAATCATATTACACTAGCATGCCGAGTGGGGGAGAGGGCAACAACAAAGACAAATTTCCAATCTTGCCAAGAAATTACTATAGCTGTAACAGATTTTGATTATTTTCCAATAGTAACTGCTAAGTAGATATTGTAATCAAGAAGGGTAAAATATTTGCTCACCTGTAGAGACCTTTCAAGCCTTCATGCTTTCCTATTCCTGACAGAGTAGCCAGCACACCATGACACTTGCTCGTAGATCCAGGAACCTGTAATGACATGCTTTAACAATCTTTCCGACAGATTTTTATGAAATGCCGTAAGTATGAATGAGAATAATTAGCCAAACCTGAGTTTGTAATCTTGTCTTGACAACATCAAATGGGGTCGTAAACAATGAGGCCGTAGATCCAGCTAATCCTCCGCAAACTAGCTGCAAATAGAGAAAGAAGTTACAGGGGAATTATATGAAGAACATGACGTGTGAAACTACGAAAAAGATCGAATATTGAATACACACTGTCTCAACAACATTAGCTTGAGTATTCGACTGGAATGATGGCATCATTATTTGCTTCAGGCTTTCATATGTGTAGAACTGCATATGAAATAAATGGCATAAAATGATAATAGTTGATGTTAGATAATAATAATATGGAACACATGATATATGAGAGAGGAGGCACTCCAGAAATATGAACATAAATCACTATGAACAACAAGTCAATCCTAAAGCTCAAAGAAACACACCAGTAAATGAGTAATTAAGCAACAGAGTTAAGAGATTTCCCGCGCATAATTTTACCTTTATCACAGAATGAGGAATATTTCTGCAGAGCACAGCTCCCCATCCAGCATACAACGAACGCACGCCACCATTTTGGACAACATGTATGAATGCATTCCTACACAGATGCAATTTGAAATGCAGAACATATGCAAAAACAATTGAACAATTTGTTTGAATTCCCAAAAAGATTAAAAAAATAATAATAAATAAATAAAAAGATATTTAATAGTGAGATTACTTTGAGTTAAATAATTAATCAAACTTCACTTAGGTGAGGAAATAGGAGACGCTTAAATAACAGAATAAAACTAACACAACTTGATAAACAACTTCCATGTATAGAAGAATGTAAGACAGTCGTAGTATACAAAGAAATATCGACATCATAAAGGCATACCAGCAATTCCTGTAGTGAGACCCAACTTGCATTTGCTGTTTTATCCGCTCACTCGGAGTAAAAATGAATGATGTAGCAATACTTGCACAACCCCCTGATGTGCAGTGGACCACAGAGGAATATTCCTGAAAGTTCAAATTAGTATGTTGCTTGTCATGAAATATACTGAGTAATTCACAAAAACAACACTAGTTCCTGAAATCTAGTTTTGGCACTTGATTGTCATCAGCAGAAAAGTATTACATTACCTTGGGAAGGAGGGGAAGTAAGTGTCCCTTGACTGATTCATATGTATATGTGTACACGGCTGATATCGGAGCTGAGCTTAAAATATTGCTGGAAATGCCACGATAAAGCCCCGACATCCCTAAAAAGCTTCAGATTAGGTTAATAGTACTCTACAAAACCAAATTGAAAGGAAATAACTACTGCTCTAGTTAATTCAGGAAAATAAACATAATTCCTCAAGATTGTGAATACTTGCTAACAGACTACCTCTCTCAGCAATAATAGAACAGCCTATGATGTGAAGGGGTTTTTGATCCGCTCGGCATGATTGAAGAACTGTCTTAATTGTGTCAATGGGATGAAGACACAGGCTAACTACTATCCCAGCCATTGCTCCCGCAAAGGCATGCTCTTGCTTCGCAACTTTATAGTTAGGTTTTTCCTTTGCTGACAAGCTCATTTTCACCCCAGAGTCAGTGCTTCCAAATATTATTTCTTGATTTTCCTGGTCCTCGTACAAGCCATTTTCACAATCTTCATCAAGTGATGCTAACTTGGAGCCCACAAAGGCTGCATCACTGCTTGAAGTAACTATATTACAATCAGCCCTTTCAGAATTTTGGTCAAGCAATATATCCTTCCGTGAGCATGTAGTAGTTAATGTCTTCACGTCTATGCTGGAGACCGGGCGAAATGATAAATCTAAAGGCTTTGCAGTTTCGGACTCAGAACCAGAAATTTTCATACTCAAGACATTGACAGTACTATCAGAAGGCATACAGATACCAGCTGAAGATTCTGAAATCATTGAACAATTATCAGTACAACAATCACTTGTACTTCTGTGCCCAGTTGAGTTCACCTGGCTCATCCAGCTGTAAGTGCTTCCCCAATTAGGTAGCCTTTGAGTATGCAAAAGACACCTGGCAGTGAAGAAGTCATCCACAATTCCGGATCTTCCAAGGACCCTCCCCCAGGGTAAAAAATGTTTACCACTAGGTAAAGGGTATGGTATGTTTTTGTTCACTTTTGAATGCTCCAGACTTCCACGCAGCTGCCGCAGCACAAAATTTGCTTTGCTATTCAGATCATGAGAGCTCGATTGGTCATCAGCTGAAGTAGTTGCTGCAAGAGATCCTTTATCAGTTGAATAGCAAACCATATCACAACCTCGGACAACTTCAGTTTTGCATGTTGAATTATTTTCAGACAGAGGTGCAGTATGAGGCCATCTGGCTCGATCCCATGCATAAACAGCTGCAGATATTAGGTCGGCGGTGGTTAACATCTGAGAAGATTTTGTTTCGGACTTTTGATGGCAACTCTTGTCATTTTCCGATTCAGTGAAATTTGAGTGATCAAAACTGGCAGTCACAGGACTGGAGGGCGCCTGAACCAATCTAATTTTCCTATGTTTGACCGAAGCAATATCTTTTCTCGGGGATACATGATCCCCAGCCATTTTATGCTTCCTAGCCAAAAGCACGTGACAAGCAATCAACTGCAGCTGTGTGATAAATAATTAAGTTGATCCGATCGAAAAAAAAAAAAACAATTAAGTTGAATTGGTATATACTTGACTGTAATCACAATATCCAACAAATTAAGAAAAGAGGAGCTTAAAGATGGATATTCTTAAAACCAAACAAGACAAGTACTGACTGCAATGAAAACTTCTAACATAGCAGAATGGTCATGTGAAAGTTATGAATCCATAATAGAAAATTTAGGTTAATGAGTAAACGCAATATCCTCGAAGAACATTGCAACTTGAACACAAGTGATTTGTGGCTTTGGCTTCGCTTCCAATAGCTAACAACAGCACAAATACCAATACAATTCTGAGTTGAATAAACAAGGAATTCTCAACTGGTATCACCACGACATGACTTCATTTCAGTTAAAAGTGTACCTCAGTTCCCTCGATTTTCACCACCAGGAAGGAGGAAGGGTTTAGCCGACGGGGACGGCACGGTTCGTCAATTTCAATCTTCTTCACCCCAACGTGCGTGGGCTGCGTGGCGACCGGTACCCTATCACTTAAATATGAAACTTTCCATGTGTTTGGATTAATTTGAATTTTGATATTATAGTAGTTGATTAATTATGTAAGTGCATTAGTATTTTTTTTAATATATTAAATAAATTTATCTTTAAATAATATTCATAATAAAAGTATAATTAAATATAATTTCAATAAAATACAAACAAAATTGTTAACAATATTCGGAAAACAAGTAAAACACATTTTTTCTTTTTCTTTGCTTATACGTATAAGAACTTATTATTATGCTAATTTTAAATCTAAGTATTTATTTAATTTCAATTCAATATATTATTTTTATCTTATAAAAACATATATTTCATTTGTATTGTATATTTATATTAACTAATCAAATATTTACTTTTAAATTTAGTATCATTGATTTCAATCAAATAAATATATTTATAACACATAAAGGCATCTTTTGCAGATACTCATTGAGGTGTTGATTTGTACTGTAAACACAGTAACAATCCCAATACGTAGGGTTCGACTTAAATTACCTTCACAATTCTCACAACCATAACGAATGAGTAAACTGGCTGAGAGAGGAAGACACAAGAAATACATACATATATATATATATACAAAACTAGTTCTTCTCCACTATTCCTTTTTTTGTATCAAACTATAGCTCTAAACAATACCATCATGTTCACTTCAATTTTTTCTACTAATGAACTGTAAATGCAGTCAATTCTCAATAGAGCTGACCTGAAATGAAATATATACACAACATCGATTGATGCTTCCATCTTTGATCCAAGGAAGGATGTTGATTTTTCAATTGTGTTCCGAATTCATGGAGGATTCGAGGCTTACGTGCTGAGTTCGAATGAGTGATGTTGTGGCTAAACTCGACCGATTGGAGAGAACACGGGATTGACCACAAAAGACGGGACGACTCCTTCCATGATCTTGTTAGGTGCATGAGAGTGTTCCTCTACAATGACATCTGCAAAATTTTCAGTTCCCTTGTCGGGATATACCTTGCTCTGCAACAATTTGTTGTCACGCCCCACTGCAGCGTGCAGAAGTGCAATGCAGATGGAGAATGCTTGCAGTGAGGATAACCGAGCATGAAAATCAACGGCATAGTTTCCTTCTTCCATTACCCTCATGCTAAATGCCACTTCATCTTTCCTTCCCTGAACACAGTTCAGACATCAACAATTTAGAATAGTCGAAGAACAGAGAGGTGCTATCATAAACTATAATTCATAATGAAGGGCAGACAGCACACATGTTATTACAAGCATAACATTATTTATATTAACATAATACAAATATAGCACATGAACTAACAACGTATAATATAATCTCGTACTACAATGCAATAGTTGATTTCAGTATATGACATATTATTATAAAATATACGTTTTAAGTACGAACAGACAACACATATTTTTATTTCACAAAAGCACTATTTTACTCGGCCTGTGTTGTGAATATGTTTGAAATAAAGGCATGTGCTATTTGCATAATCAAGATATGTTCCAAAAAATTGAGACAATTATTTCTTGGCATGGAATGGAAGAAACAAGTCCGTATTCAATGCACACTGATACATAAAATTACCTCATGAAACAGTTCTGCCGGATGCTGATTGCCTACGACGGATTGACCCTCCACGACACGAACATTTGCATTGCTAAAAACAGTGAGTGGGCATCCGAGATCCCATCCACTGCATTCACATTTTCCACCTGATCTCCATCTATCGAGTAATGGAGAAGGCCCAAGGCTTTCGGGAGTAGGCAAACCATGGCGTCCAGCTGGAATCACAACATGGATCTTCCCGGGACTTTTAACTGCAGAATTGGTCTCATCTGCATTGTCAAGCTGATAAAAATCTACCAGTCTACGTTGCAGAGTATCAGATTTCATGTCTCCGCTCTTGAACTTCAAACTCTCCCTCTTCTCGAATGGGACTTGAATAAGTATTGCTGCAATTTCTATCCCTGCAGGCAATTTTGCTGTTGTCGGGAGCTGTGAAGCAGATGACACCAATTGGCCGCTGTCAGAAGAATGTTGAACCTGGGCTTTATTCTTTGGCTTCATCGACAATTTATTCTGCTCGGAGCTCCATGAAAATGGCTTATGGGAAGCTAGAGGAGATTTATTGTCATCAAAGGAACAACTCAAACTCAAGTTGTCATACAGAAAGAACTCTGTCACCATAGAATCACTAGAAGCTCCATCGACTTTCAATTCTGTAGATAGATAGCACGATACGAGCATCTGTCCAACAATAGGGAGATCTCTATTGCTGTCCTTTAATCTCCATCCAACAGGATTACTACTTCTTTTGTGATTAACTGAGTGGATTGTATATGTCCAGTTGAGGGTGTTATCAACCTTCGACGTACTAGCAGTATAAATTTCTTCCGGAAACTTCACTGAGAACTTGAAAAATGGAACTCCCCGTTTGATCTTCAACTTGAGAAAGCCATGAAGATATGCTGGAGAGCTCAGAGGACCAGATACATTATTCTCTTTCTTTTCGAACCCCACATGGTGTTGCTTGTCTAATGATACATTTAGTGCCCCTTCATGAAGGGTTCCATTTCCACTGCAGTGACCAAGATTCGCACTTATTGCATCGGAGCAAGTCTCACTGACACGACTCAATGGACTCTTTTGTGTTTTGGACCCAACAAACGGATCAAGAATCTTCCGGCCAGAACTAAACTGGAAGTTTGGACTGTTGGATTTGGAGCCACCAGTTTTAGGCTTAACAGGTGATTGAGGTAAACCAAACTTCACCACCAATGGCTTATGCAGATTGGCAGCAACAGATTCAGATGTCATTGTATGTTCGTTGCAGGAAGAACTTGTACTCTGATCTGAGCAAGATAATACTGAGAGCCTGTCTTGATCTGTAATCAGCGCATCGTCATCTGAATTACATAAAGAATCAATAATTCCAAATGATGACATTCGCTCGATCCCCCCGGAAAATTCAATCTTTTTCCTCTCAGGGGCTGCATCAGATATCCTCAGCTGCATAACCTCGTCGGAACTTTGATGTGCTGAACCCCACTTCAGCATTTCAACATCTTCCTGGTTGGATTTTTTGCAACTATCAAATCTGATTTCAGTGAAGTGCCCATTGTCAGACAATATAAGATCTCCACTCTTGGGCTTTCCATTTGATTTTCTACTTTGAGCTTTGGAACTGCGACGGATAACTGGGAGCACCGTAGTAGGACTTCCATCTACAATGCAGTACTTATCAAAGTTTAATTCCATATCTACAATCCTTCCTGGAGAGAAAGAAAGAAACAAACAAATTTACACAACTAAATCCCACGAATCAAAAGACAGAGCACAAAGCACACAAATCCTAACATCGTAATGCTATATACTTGTAAGTTACTGAATAATCCCACCCTTTGTATGGATATGCATACAGATTTACAGACTTAGTGCATTAACTTTCAACTGCGATAATTGAACTTGTATAATCAGCATACCAGATCTTAATAACCAACATTGAGAAAGAACGAAATTAAAGTGGGCATATTCCATACACAAAAACAGGAAAGAATGGTTAAATTTCACAAATACACATATCTTCAGCGTAACCAAGAAGCAAAGAATACTAGAGAAATTGTAATCCAAGATATATACCACAAATCAACAAATGCTTGGACCCTACTAATAATTTTCAAGGCAATATATTAAACAAGACCCGCGAAAGATCCAATTTTTTAACTTCTTCCCTTGGAAATGAAAATTGGTAAAATATAAGCTATCTAATACTTACAAAAAGGGCTCAGTTAATGATTAAAAACAGCATCTTTTCCAATAAACGCTAGCATTCAAGAAAATAAAGAGCAATTTCCATGGGCAATGAGCACATCCCACTTCAGATCTCAGAGAAGTGAAGCAAAAGAAAAACCCAACAAATTCCAATTAAAAGCAATCATTTGCTTCTTTTCTTACTCGCAAATGCTTGTCTGGGAAGAAAGCTACTTCTCATTCAAATAATCTTCCATATAAAATGTAGAAGCAAGCAACCATTTGCCTAGAACAGTAGAAGAACTAGGAGGCTATCAGATATTCAGATTGTTCCCCCTATTTAAAATCGGTAATAATTCTGCAGTCTGTAGATGGTTAAACTAGACACAATCAGTAAAAATCGAAGGAGACCACCAGCACATCAACAGTAAAGTTGAATGATAGGGACAAAAAGAACATGCATGCCTTAATTTTAATTTCATTTTGCATTTTTTTTAAGCAGGTGGTGTGGAGAGGGGTGGGGGATGAACAAGACTTACCCAATTCAACATGAGCAGCGGAGGATGGGAATAGAAAGAGCAGATGCCAAGGCTCGATAAAGCCAGCTTCTTTAGCACGTCCAATGATGATGTTCTCCTCAGTGTCTGCGTGTTTTCGCCGCTGTGGCCATCTTGACGCTGCTTTTTAGAACATCGTTTCAGGACCCTTTGAAGATTGGCAGCATGCGAAAAGACAGAAATACCCCCACCGCCACACTTTCTGATTTTCTTGGGGGATACTACTCTTTGTTTTCAGAGTGTACCGCTGGTTTTTTAAAGTCCAATAATCGAGTAGTTAATCAGTGTAGTTTTTTCCTACATATAATATATATAGGTAGTGTTTGTTTGAAGGATTTTGGAGGATTTCTACTATTCATCCAATTTTTTCCCCCCAAAAACATCATATCAAACACCTATTTTTCATTTTTTATATTATACTAAAAATCAATTTTACATTCAAAACATCACATCAAACCCTATTTATATCACATCATACAACTATTCAAATTCAAAATTTTTACTATTCAAATCCCAATCCAAAATCCAAACCCCCAAACAAACACACCCATAATATATACTAAAATAAATTACAAGAAAGTAGAGCTATTTTCCTGCCTTATATGTGCCATAAACAAATAATTAATTCATATACTTAAGAAAGGGTTCTCTGACATTCATGAATCCTGAGGCACCTACCAATATATGTGAATGTGATTTATCTAATCATTACAAAACAATTAGAGTAAAACATCTGTTCACACTTGTAGTTGTCTTGCAGAAGTATGTTATGGGCTGAAATAATGATATAATATGTGGAACTCTATAATGTAATGTTACTTTTCATCTATTATATTAATATTATATTAATATATATATGTAATAATATCATATATTGTCAATTTCAATTTACAGGATCAAATTATAAAAAGGATTGGAAAGTAGCCTCCAATTTAAGGAGCACAATTGATAAACCTTACCATAAGATTCTTGTATTCAAATAAATCTAATTTGGTGGCATCAATTCCTCTCACACCATGATCTTATCTCAAAAACACAACCAAAAGCTAAGGAAAGTAGCCTCCAATTCGAACAACTCACTTCTAATGACCTTACCATCAAGTTTTTGCATCCAAATAAATCTAATTAGGTGGATTCAATTCCTCTCACACCATGATGCTATTTCAAATTAAAACACAACCAAAAACTAAGGAAAGAGGATACAATTAATGCCGAATTGGACAGCAATGCCCACAAAATATCTTCAAACCTAAATATGAAATTCTCTCTTGTGTGCTCTACAGATAGGAGAATTCAAGGTGTGACAAAGAAAAGCAAGAAACCATGGTAGCTGGAAATTTCTTTTATGTTTTACGGCACTAATGTATTGACCACCACAAACTTCTCAAAAAGTTCAACCAGAGTTTCAATGCATACAGATACACTCATAATGAATTGATGACAGAGACTTCTTTTAAAGTTTCAACTCAGTTCTTAATGCATTTTTGCAGAGCTGTAAGCATTTGCAATAAAAATAGTAAATCTAGTTGTCAGTCTATTATCAGTTAGTTGTGGTGAAGCTACTGTGTGGACCAAGAGCTAACGTGCCTTCACTTAATGACCAGTAAGCAGCTGCACGTCACAGCACAAGTGCAATAAATGAATTTTCTACAAACATTTATGTCATTTAATTCTTACTCACAAACAATAAAATCATGGGCAGGAGGGGAGCCTAAGTATTATAATGGGGAAAGCCAAAGCAACATAAATGTACATGTGAGGGAGAAGCTGCACACAGTGTATATGTATATATATATATATAAAAGATGTCAATCCCAAGATCCAACTCTTGTCCTTTCCCATCTTGTGGTTAAATTAAAATATAAGCTAAAAAGAAACAAACAAACAGAACAAATCCCATCTGGCCATTGCACCTCTGTTTCACAATCCCTCATTTTTTAGCCACTGGACAATATTGATCCATCATTATATATGTAACACTGATTTTCTGATCCTGCTCAAAGTGTAGTATATTCAGCATTAAAACTAGTTTGATGCTAACCTAATGAGTTTACTGTACCAATTTGCCTAGAGCTCTCAACATCCCCATATTTTAAAATATGGAAAACCATCACATCTCTATATCTTGCCCAATAAGCCTAAATACACAGAAACAGAGATAACAAAAGGATAATATCATCACAGCAAATGCTAAATAGCCTTACCGGTTGCAGATTTTTCTTCGACCACACTTTTGTTAAACGATTTGCTATCTAATACTGGCATATAAACTTCTGTCGTGTTCTTCAGATCACCGATTGTCCCCTCTAGGATGCATGCGAAATGAAATCACCAAATTCTTACCGACATCTTCAACTTGACGCAGTGCGGTACCAATCGTCTTGCCAAAACTCGTCGGTCATTTTATGGTCAGTTCACAGCAGCATCTCACCAGAAAGTACGACAAGCTAAGCATCACCTAGATTCGAGATAATTCACACTCCGCTCCTCTGATTTCTTCACGGTAGCGTATCGTCGCCGTCGCTCGCAACTCGCAAGCACCGGCGCTATCACATCGAATGTGGTAATGGATCGTGCCTGCAGAAACGTCAAACTTGGCAGAACATCGCGCCAAAAAGATCCAAATGTCCGCCCCCGCCCAAAATACGTTAGTGCATTTTTTATCTATCTCTAATTACACGAAAGTAACATGTACTAATGGCAGCGGCGAAAATCAGGAAAGTGAGCTTTACTTGCCAAGATGGATTCTATTTAAACCAGTTTAAAATTTTACATTTTGCAACACATCCAATGTGACTATCCGAGCTCAAACCGGATCTTGGCATCCTGAACAGATAATGGATCGGCTTGTCGTATCAACCCATTTTAACAATCCTAGCTTTAGAGCCGGAGACTTTGGCAGCTATCAGAATGTGTCAAGGCCAATACACGAATGGACAAATGAAGATGTTAGAAAGGATTAATACATCAAATAAAGCACCCAAGAAACACAATCGAAGTCGAGGTGGAGCCTCTGTAACCTAGAAAAAGTAAACCAAGGGATGATGAAAATAGGGGGTTTTACAAACACAAAACAAACTACTGATCTCAACCTGCCGCAGCTCGAACCAAAGATGTATTTGGCGCCAAACCAAAACAGCATAAATATTAGGGCGATGCCAAAACTGTTTTTAAGAATCGATAATTTCATACTTTTCAAGTGTAATCCTATTGGCAGCGCATCCTCTCATTCCGGAATCATGTTCTCATTGTCTGCGTCACCTTCTTGTTCAACTGTAGGCTTTGATGGAGCCTGGCTTCCCGGGGCTTGCTTCTTCTTGATTCCACTCACTATATCATCAATTCTCAATAGCATGCAAGCAGCTTCAATGGCTGTTTTGAAAGCTTGGGCCTTCACAGTGTACGAATCCCATATCTGAACATCCAGGAAAAAAGGTATGTAGTATTAATACAGCATATTTGCATAAGATAATAAACATGAAAAATCAAACGGGATAAAGTAAAGGTAAAACCAAATCATACGCACCTTCCGCTCCTTCATATCAGAGATTTCACCAGTATTCCCATCTATTCCGATCCATGCATTCTCGCCATTTGCATGCTGAAATGATAGGTATTCACATGAGAAACGGGCTGCCCAGTTTCACTTGATATGAAACACCAAAGTTATAACCCTAACGAAAAATGTTTACCTTTCCTTGTAAAGCAGTCATAATCCGAATCACATTAACCCCACAGTTTTGGGCCAAGGTTCTTGGTATAGCCTCAAACGCAATTGCAGCGGCTTCATAAGGCCACTATTGAAAACAAAGCATGAAGAAGCAAGTTATAACGACATCCTCTGGACAACAAAATGCAAGTTTCAATGTATCTACAGAGCGCATAT
The DNA here is from genome assembly GCF_009805555.1 of Andrographis paniculata. NCBI lineage: Eukaryota > Viridiplantae > Streptophyta > Magnoliopsida > Lamiales > Acanthaceae > Andrographis > Andrographis paniculata. The sequence goes on from NW_026137589.1 coordinate 5,080,718, forward strand.
TCACAAGAGCTAGCAGCTCACTGAATAACACTGAATTATACAGTGTAACTCAAAAGTGTTCTTTAGGTGAAGACAGGTAAACTAGCGCACAAAAGTGTAAGGTAACTGAAAATGAGACAAGCTGTTAATAATCACCTAATAACACTGATTATACATTAAGAGGCAAGCATCTACCTTCTCTATGCCTTCAATGGATGAACTCTTCTGCTTCAACATAGCTGATACCGTAAGCTCAGTAGCACCCCCACCGGGAACGAGTTTGGGATTTTTTATTATGTTTCTCGCTACAGACATTGCATCCTGTGCCCACACAATTTAAAATTGAGAACCATTACAGTAGAACATATAAAGACACAAGTACTAAATAATAAATAACGGACCTGCAAATTTCTTTCCACTTCATTTAGCAGGTCCTTGCTTGCACCCCTCAAAAGTACAGTACATGCTTTGGGATCCTTACAGTCAACAATAAAAGAAAAGAACTCATCTCCAATTTTTCTAACTTCAAAAAGTCCAGCACCAGTACCAACATCTGATTCTTGCAACTCATCAGGTCTGTTAACAATTACAGCTCCACAAGCCTTGGCAATTCTGTTGTTGTCTGTCTTCCTTAACCTTCTGATTGCACTGACACCAGCCTTGCTAAGATAATGGCAAGCCAGATCACTGAGTCCCTTTTCAGTTATTACTAAATCTGGCTTGAACTTTAGAATCTGCATACATAGGTTTTCAATGTATTCCTCTTCCATTTTCAGCAAGACACTCCAATCTTCTTCTCTTAGCAACTCGGCATTGGTTTGGTTTTCACCTTTCTTATACTCCAGAGGACAATCGAGAAGAATGATTCTAGGATTCAGTATTTTTCTCTTCATTTTACCAGGAACAACCACATCCTTGTTGATCATGACTCCCTTTAGAACCTTTGATTCCTCCAATTGACCACCAGGAACCTTTTCTACTTTTATGTACTTCTTGATATCCACCTCACGTAATCCTTGGCCAATTTCTACTCCAACAGTGGTTGTGGCATCTATAGCCAAGTCCTAAAATTTTACCAAACAGTTAAATGAATGTAATTTAAATAACACTACCACAATAAAGACATGAGTACAAAGAGAATATCATGTCTCTTAAGTTTTATTATTATTCGCACAAATTACAACTGAAATATGAAAGCTACTTATTTATCATGGTTACTTAGCTTGCAAATATTGTTTATCTCTTGCATACTAGAAAATAAAAATTACCGAATGATCAAAACAAATATGACATTTCAGCTCATTATTCATTTTATATCTTCAATAGACTACTTATATATAGCAATAAACAGTATGAGTGACGGAAATACATACAGCAATTAGATCCCCAAATTGACTGGTAAATTTTGTTCCAATAACACTCTTGACGAGTCCTAACATTGCTGATCCTGCCAAATGAAAATAATGCAACAGCAAGAGCAAAAAAAATGTGAGTGATAAGAAAAAGTCAACATCACCTAGACAAAAATATATGAAATGATCCGGAAGAGCCAAAGAGGAAAGTGAAAAGTTAAATTGCAGTATATGTAACCAAACTCAAGAAAAACTGGTACAAGAACATGTGATCAATTATCATAGAATTGTTGGCTCTGGTAGTATGACTAACAGTAGTAATATATGAGACTAAGCCACTTGATTAATAATGTACAATGAAGTTAAACTTACGATCCTTCAGATCTACAGTCATTGCAATCTTATCAAGCACAGAGACTGCATCCTCTAGAGCTTTGCTGTAAGCTGTAGCCAGTACAAGGAAGCATGTTGCTTTCAATATAGACAATCTATACAAATATTATCGACAAAGTAACTTAGAATTATTATTACCCCGACAAATAACTGTAGGATGATAGTTCTTCTCGATGAATGCTTCCGCAACATGGAGCATTTCACCAGCTTCATTTTTATATCATTCAAAAGAACACAAATGATTAGTTCTAAATATTCCAGGGTAACAAAAAAAGAAGAAAAATACTTTATTAACCTCAAGCAAAACTCATATTACTAATTATAAATTTGGGTATACAATTACTAATGCATGACGACAGAATGCTCAATTTGAGCACTGTATACAAACAAGAGTATTACATGTACTTCCAAGCACAAGATCTATATGAATGTTTTGCATAAGTATAGAGCTAAAACAATAATACACACATAGACATGCTACACTTAACATATTACTTGTATTTAGTACTATAAAAATAAAATAATAACAAAAAGGTGAAATACAGTATACTTAGTTCAAAGCATACCAAGAACTATCACGGATGTTGTCCCGTCGCCTACCTCTTCGTCTTGTGTCCGGCTTAATTCTATCATTGACTGCCAACATAACCATACAAGAGCATGTCAAAAGTGAAATTGTGTAACAAACTTCAAAAAATTGTACAGTCAAATACAGAAATCTTAAAGGGATGTCAATACTGCTTTTTTGAAGGAAAAAGGAAAAAAGAAACATCAAAAACTGTGCCTTAGCAGCAGGGTGTGCAACATCTAGTTCCCGAAGAATAGCATTCCCATCATTCGTCACCACAATCCCTGTATTATTGAAAGTAAAAGGCAAAACAAAAAAATGAAAAACTTGAACACCGTACCAGGGAATCGCCATTAAGAATACAAACCAATATAGGACAACTCATTTCTGATTTCAGATTACCCAACTACAGAATGACAACATAAGCAGAAAGCATTTTCAAGAATATCCCCCCCCCCCCCCCGCTCCTTACAACATTACGAGCACCAAGGCTCATTTTCAAGATTATAAATGATTACCTCCAGCAGCATCAAGTAGCATCTTCAGCATTGATCTTGGACCCAGCGTAGTTCGTATGATGTCTGCAACAGCCTGTGAGGGGCAAAGATAAAAGGTTGAAGTTAGCCAATAATATAATGTGGAGATAGGAGGAGGACATTTCATAAAAAAGGTTAGCAGCTTTAAGTTCAGGAAAATAAATAAATCTAATAAGATTTCGCACACACCTCCGACAAACTTTATTTGCAATTTATCAGTAGCATCTTGCACTTCTAATAATATGAACATATCTAAATTCTTATATATGTTCGACATTCAGAAATATTTAATATTTCACATTTAGTTAAAGAAAGAAGAGGAATCCAAAATGTACACAAACTATATCATCTTCAAGGTTAGATGCAAAAAGAATACCACAACAACCAGAGCGTGATAATAATTACAACCTTAGATGCTTGGATATTGGCATGGTGCACCTTGGTTCCAGATTCCCGTTTCAATGAATCTTCTGCTCAGATGAATTTAAAATACATTAGCCTAAAACAGCATGTTTGAGAAGCAAAACGCACATATCCAGGAATCCCTCATCTCAAAAAAGCAGATTTTATTAGCAAGACTATTCCACATCTCAATATATATACATATATAAATATATAATGAAAAGAAGACAGGTCTATGGTGACTATCATACCAAAAAAGCTCAGAGTAGTTCGACCGCCATGGAATAGAAATCAGCTTCAATGACATACTAAACTATGTGTTCTTTGCATTATCATAAAGAATTCTTGCAAAATAATGCCAATGTCTACGCGAGGAACAGTGTATGATTGATGAGGAAACGTACAATGCTAAATTTAAAAGCACAACCAACCTATAGGAGGCAAACTTAAATGCCACATAAGAAAGTGAGTTTCGAACCTATTTATAAAACAAGCTAATCACGAAACCCAAATTTCAATGGGTGATTTGTACTTCAACACAGCCTAATAAATCTCACGCGGGCATCTCAAACATCTAACCAACACGTGACGCAAGAACCAGGAGTTATTTTCATATTGACAGTAAACGTCTTTATCGTGCACGTCTGACAAACAAACTTAAATCGCCCGCGCCTCAAGTTCTTATAACCATCGGTACAAACGAATATCGACAGCAGTAAATTATGTACATAAGATCAAAGAAATCCCAGCAAGAAAACGCAGAGGATGACTTACTGAGGACGAGGACGGGGGCGTGCATCTCCGCTTCCGATTTGAACCACCGAAATGAAGAAGAGGGATCGATGAGCAGAGCAGAATCGGGAGAAGTTCACTGGAAAACCCTGGAAATGGAACAAGGGTTTTGACGTACTGCGCCTTTTAAAATCGTTAAACGACTTACAGTCATTGCCATGAAGTATAAAGGTATTGAGCCCAGTATCAGTTTTGGGCCTAAATTGAGCCCAAATATTAATATGCGTATGTGTATGTGTATATATATAATTATATGAATCAACTAAAGTAAATGCACTTCTATTTTATTTTTATTTACATACAAATTTTTATATTAAAATATTATTATATTTTAACATCTGTATCAAATAAAAATGTATAAATTATTTTTAGGACGGAAAGAGTAGATTGCATTTTATTTTAGTATGATTTTTATTATTATTGTTTGGGTTTGAGTCTAATGTTGTTTATATATATTTAAAATTTGATATGATATATATATTGAAAATAGATTTCCTTTTCTATAGAGATACCATTTTCTTTCTTAAAAATTCTTTTTAAAAAGTGATACTCAATTGATTTAACCCTCAATTTTCATTCATCAACATTTCAGAATCTCATTATGATTTGGGATTAACCATGTTATTCATAACAAAAATATCAGAAAATCAAATGGTGTGTTTACTTTGTATTTTTTAATAAATATATTTTTTATCTTATGTATGAAAAATAGTATCGAAAAAAATAATAATAAATAAAATAGTTTGTGTTTAATGACTTTTCGGGGTGAATGTGTGAAAAATAAATGAAAATCATTTTACTCAAAAATAGATTGCATTAAAATAATAATAATAATAATAACAACATTTATTTATGAAAAGAAATGTGAGTTTTAAACTCAAACTAAGCACATATACTTTCTCATGTGATTTTTTTTTAATATTTTATTTATATTTAAAATAATATTAAAAAAAATGTTGAATTGAAAAGTTAGGAGTGAATTTGAAATTTGATACTAATAAATTTTAAAATTAAATTTAGATGATAATTTTAGTTGTTGTGGTACAAACAAATATTAGATATATTTATATAATATTTTAAAATTATTATATATATATATGAGTGTGATATAATAATTTTTTAAGTCAAAAATGACTATTCATGCAAATAATAATAATGATAATAATATCGTATACAATTATTAAGATGTGTTTGGTTGTGATTTAAAATTAAAATTAATGTTATTCACCGTATACTTTTTCAATGAATATATATTATTAAATTTTATAAAATAGCACATATAAAAAATAATAATCAAACAAAAGTTCAAATCAATACTCTATTTCAAATTAATTCTGTGCTATAACAAGAATGGCAAAAATTAAATGAAATTTACAAACCCAATAGATACTTCAATCAAATCGAGAAGTGTTTTTGTCTACCATTTTTAACGGTACACGTTAGCTGTTGGTGCTATAGAAATCTCATCCATGAAAAAATCAGAATTGTTCTGTGCTGCTTTTGTTGCAGGAAGCTTTGTTCTAATTTATGTTCTAAAGTAAATAATGCAGCTTCTTGCCATTCAATAGATTCTAATTTATACTTCCCTGGAGATTGCTTACTCAATTTTTTTTTTATTTATTTTTATAGATTTTTTTCATACAAAGTAAATATAATATTGAAACTGCAAAAGAAATAAATATAGAGTATTGTTATATAGTAAATATAGAAAAATAAAATAAATAAAAACCAACCCAATTGAATTGTCTAGATCAATAAAGTTCAATAACAAGAACTTTTCGTAAAGAAGTTTTGAATATATGCGGCAAGTACGTATTCGTGCACATGTAGTTAATTTTAGGGTGTGTTTGTCTGGGGTTAAAAATTTTGAATTTGAATAGTTGTATGAGGTGATATAAATAGATGTTGATGTGATATTTTGAATGTAAAATTGATTTTTACTATAATATAAAAAAATAAAAAATAGGTGTTTGATTTTAATTTTTTTAGGAGAAAAAATAGAATGAACAGTGAAAATCTAATCCAATCCGCCAAACAAACACACCCTAGCGATATTATTAAAAATATTATCCAACAAATAAATATATTAATCCCTCCGTCTCAATACCATGTCCATGTTGCCGTTTCTGTCAGTCCCACGTACCATGTTATTTTTCGTTTTTGGAAAATGATTACACATTTTAATCTCATTTTAAATTTTTTAATTTTAATTAAACTAATCAGTTATTTTAATCTTAATTTATAATTATTTATATTATAGAATAATTATTTTCACTAATACATTCTTAATTATCTACTAATTACATTCCTCCTAAAATACCGTGTCTACGGTATAGCAGACACAGTATCTGAGACGGATGGAGTATTTGGTAACATAAAGTAGACGCAAAACTAAATTACGTAGAAGGTTAGTTCACTCATTATTAGATTATCTCTCATGGCAGGCATGTTTAGTTTTTATTTTTATTTTTTTAGATAAAATAATAGTTTGGTTTAATATATTATAAAAAATAGTATATTTGTTTGATAAATGTGTATATATATTCTTTTAATTGAAATGATGGATGTAAGAATTATGAAATAAATTGAATATTAAAATGTTTGAGTGTGTATATTAAGTTTGTTCATCTGATTTTTAGTGATATCATTTTTTATCAATATTATATAAAATATAATATATATATATTAAAACAGTATATATAATATATACTTTATTTACTTAAAAAAAATAAAAATCAACGCTTCAATTTAATATAAAAATACATTCATTTTAAAAATGAACACACCTATTATATTTTTTAAATAATATTTATAAAAAAATCAATGCTATCAAAAAACAAATTGAACATGTCTTTTATTTTCTACTGTTAATATGCAAATAATGGAAAATAAAACAAAACAAAACCTTAAACCCCATGAATAATAAAGCCTAGTATTTATTTATTTTTATTATTTTTTATTACACACGAGATTCTTGATGTGCTAAAAATAGAATAATAATAATAATAAGAATAGTAATCAAAAGTTGCTTTCTCGTGTGTGATATTGTTATAACGCCTATATGTTTGTTAATACTATAAATAGTGTTACTTGTCAACGTAGTACAATATTTCCCCGTTCAATGTACGTTTATTTATTTGAATTGTTATATATATATATATATATTATAATTTTATTTTTTTTAAAAATACAAATTATTTTTATACTTTTCTAAATACAAAATATAATTATTTTTATTAGAATCTATACCTAATTACATAAGCATAAATTTCTTCAGGAAAGAGAATAGTATAATTTGTTAACTTTTGTGGTTACATACTCTAATTATAACGTTGGCAAAAACTGATCCGACACAACAATTTTACATGAATCCGATACGAAAAATTGGATTTGGGTCAAAAATTTCAATCCGATTATATATATCGGTTGACACGAACCCGGTACGATAATAAACGAGTCGGGTTAGGTTGAAGCTCTCAATTCGAATCCGACACGACAACCAGATTATAATATATTAATATTGATTAATATATTTATTATATATATAATAATTATAATTTAATAATTTTTTTATAAATTAATTTAAATCAAATTCAATTTTGAATAATCCAATCTAATTTACGCTAAAACCAATAAAAACACAGCACCACACAAATTTATTCAACTTAATCAAAAATTTTGACTTAATTATGTACACGGGTCAACTCGAATCCGACAAAATAATAAACGAGTCAACACGAACCCGATACAATAATAAATGAATCGGGCTAGAGTTGAATAATTTAATCCATTTAAAGTATTTAATCCGACACAAACCAACTCATTCCTGGTTCTATTTTATATATATATCATATGCATCTCATTGTATGAATTAACGATGGAGTTGAAGGGGGAGGGGTTGAAGAGAGTGAAGCCCTACGTGGCAGTAATTCTGTTGCAGTGTGGCAATTCTGGCTTTGCATTAATAGCCAAAGCTGCCCTCAACAAAGGAACTAATCATTTCACATTTGCTGTCTACCGTAATGCTTTTGCTGCAGCCCTTTTTATCCCTTTCTCCCTCCTGCTCGAGAGGTAATTAATTAATACTATAATTATATTCAAATTTTATTTGTGTATAAATATATTTTATTTAATTTTGATTTTTGGTACTGTAATTAATTGTCCAAGCAGGAAAGGTAGGCCAAGAATGACAACGGGAGTCTTTGCCAAGATCTTGATGCTAGCCGTACTGGAGTAATTAAATTAATAATTAATTATTTACTTAAGTACCAGATATTATTATTATTATTATTATAATAATTACTATTTGTTATTGGGCAGCCCGGTTTTGGGTCAGAACATGTTCTATGCGGGAATGAACCTGACCACGGTCACTTTTACAGCGGCACTGAGTAATCTTCTGCCGGCGATTACTTTTGTCATAGCCTGGATTCTCAGGGTTGAGAAGGTGGATTTCAAAAGAATCGGCAGCCATGCGAAGATCGCCGGCACGGCGGTGGCCGTCGCCGGCGCCATGGTCATGACTTTGGTAAGTGGGCCCACCGTCGGACTGCCGTGGACCCACAGCTCCCACGACGGTTCTGCTGCACTTCCACGTCATCGTTCCTCCAGCAACCCCACCGCCGGCGATCTCATGGTCGTCGCCGGCAACTTCGGTTATGCTCTATTTTTCATTCTCCAGGTAATTAATTAATTTATTAGTACATATATTTCCTGTATTTATATATGTATCTATAATTGGATGGAACTGTATCGCAGGCGCATACGTTGAAGTCATACCCTGCGGTGCTTTCTCTGACGGCGTTGATATGCACGACGGGGGCACTGTTAGGAACCGTACTGACCTTCGCTGTAGAGAGAGGGAACACTGCAATTTGGGCACTCGGATGGAACGCAACGCTTTTGGCTTACGTCTATGGAGTCAGTAATTAATTAGTTAATTAATTGATCATTAATAAGTAATTACTAAAATTAAGGAATTTATAATTTATTGCAGGGAGTCGTTGCTTCTGGGATTACTTATTTCATTGCAGGGGTGATAATGAAGGAAAAAGGCCCTGTCTTTCTAACATCTTTCAATCCTCTCAGCCTCGTCATTGTCGCCATTCTCAGTTCCTTTGTCTTCGCTGAGCAGATGACGGTCGGAAAGTGAGTATGATAAAAAATATAAAATATATTATTTTAAATTGAATTTTTAATTTTTAAACTTTTTAGTAGGTATATTAAGATTTTTTCTTTTTTTACTTTTGTTAAACTATTTATTATTATTTTTTGGACATATTGAAAAATGAGTATTGGAAGAACGGAGTGTTAGTTACAAATTTTTATTTCCTTAATTATATTCCTGATTTAATTAATTATTTGGAATTGCAGGATTACAGGGGCGATTGTAATTGTGGCTGGTGTCTACTTATTTATATGGGGCAAGAGCAAAGATGCCATTGTTGATGACCGTGACGCTGCTGAACCACTCCCGAAGGGTGAGGATGCAGAAGAGTCACAGACTGTCGCTGTAGCAAATGCCGTTTAACCGGATATGCATCATTTGTCTAATTTCTGCTCTGCATCTATGCAGTTGACAGTGTGTTGTTACTTTTGCATGAAGTCACCTCAGACTTTCTAGTTAGATAATCTTTAATACTTATAATTGTTGACAATGGAAATGTATCCATCAAAGAGGTTGAAACTTGCTATTATGCTATATCCTCGTTTCCAATTGCATTATTAGAGCAACTCCAACGTACTGCAATTTTTGTTGTGCCAAAATTGAAGGGAGCGCCTCCGGTCCATCTTCAAATTTCTCCAATTTTTGCAGCATTGTACAATATTACTCCATTATTCTATTTTTAAAGTAACACTGTACATATCACTCCATTTTTTGAGTGGAGTTTGTGTGATGTTTATATATTTTTGTTATTTTTTGGGTATATTATATAATTTTATTTTTTTAAAAAAATAATGTATAATTTTATTTTTTTTAAAATAATGTGTAATTTTATTTTTTAAAAAATGATATATAATTTTATCTTTCGAAAATTGATATATAATGTGTAATTATATATATAGGTTATATTGTAAAAATAAATTAAAATTGACGTGTAATTTATAAATATAAAAAGTTATACTCCATCCGTCCACCGCCTATCTATTCGTTTACTTTTACTTTTTGTACGTATATTTTATTATATTAGTATTATATTGATATATGGTACAATTGATATACATAAAAACTATTATATCCCTTAACATTTATGGTATTAAGGAACTTTATTTGATGATATTTGTGTAATATTATATAAAGGGTGGGGTAATTTTATATTAGGGTGGGGTAAATTTATATTTTAGTGGAAGATACATTTATTAAAATAAGGAAATGAATACATTTGCTATGACTAAAATGACAAAATAGATAGATTGACGGTGGCGGAGGAAGTATAAAATAATACTCCATCCGTCCTATATACCATGTCCACGTTGCCGTTTCTTTCCGTCCCATATTCCATGTCATTTTATTTTTGGAAAATGATTAAATTTTAATTAAACTAATTAGTTATTTTAATCTTAATTTATAATTATATATTTTATAGAATAATTATTTTCACTAATACATTCTTAATTATTTACTAATTACACCCCTCTTAAAATATGATGTCTACAGTGTAGAAGACCCGGGACGGAGGGAGTATAAAAGGACGGAGAGAGTATAAAAGAAGAATATACCGGGAATATTCTTTTAGAGTAAAAATTGAAGTTTATGATTAAAATAAAATTACTGTAAATCAATTCAATTTTTACTGTAACTACTGAAAAATAAAGTAATATGTCTGGAGATGTCTTATTATATATAGAATTTATATTTATCAATTATGGGGAGATGTAACGCAATGCAAAAATTTATTATACTTAAAAAAAGGCACTCCAAACAAGTACAGAATAGAAATAATGAATAATGGATAATAAGCAGCACAATATTTTTTTTTTTACAGAAATTGGAAATCACCGGTCCACAATTCACAGACATTATTCCGATATTACAGCACAGCGTAAATTTTGAAGAGGTCAACAGAATCAAATCCCCAAATTGCAGAAACCCTAGAAATCAAGCCCATTAATTCTGCTCTTCCTCTTCCTCCTCATCTTCATCATATTCCTGGTCATTTTCCGCATTGGCGTCTTGATACTGCTGATATTCGGAAACCAGATCGTTCATGTTGCTCTCCGCTTCTGTGAATTCCATCTCGTCCATTCCTTCGCCGGTGTACCAATGCAGGAAAGCTTTCCTCCGGAACATGACGGTGAACTGCTCTGAAACCCGACGGAACATCTCCTGGATGGAGGTTGAGTTCCCGACAAATGTGGAGGACATTGACAGTCCCGTCGGGGGGATGTCGCAGACGCTCGATTTCACGTTGTTTGGGATCCACTCGACGAAGTAGGACGAGTTTTTGTTCTGCACGTTGATCATTTGTTCGTCCACTTCCTTAGTGCTCATCTTGCCGCGGAACATGGCGGAGGCGGTCAGGTAGCGGCCGTGGCGGGGGTCGGCGGCGCACATCATGTTTTTGGCGTCCCACATTTGTTGCGTTAGCTCAGGGATTGTCAAGGCGCGGTACTGTTGGGAGCCGCGAGAGGTCAGTGGCGCGAATCCTACCATGAAGAAGTGAAGCCGCGGGAATGGGATGAGATTCACGGCGAGTTTGCGGAGATCAGAGTTCAGCTGGCCTGGGAAGCGGAGGCAACATGTAACTCCACTCATTGTTGTTGATATTAGATGATTCAGATCGCCAACTGCAACAACAACATGTTAAACAATCCAAATGAGGTTAGTCTTCGTATTCCTCATATTCCTGCTTTATGCAATTTTGTTGTGTGTGCATTTTGAAGTGCAATGCGTAATGTATGCTTTAAATTGCTTTAACGCCTCAAATTAACTGAATTTCTGCAAAAGTTTCATTATCATCTCTTATAGAAAGATATCTTAGGATGCTGCCTGATTTGATATGTGTAATTGGAGTTGAACTATATGTGCTAATTTGTTCATGAAAGTAGATGCATATTAGAATGGACTATATATGACTTACAGCTAGGGTTTGTGAGCTTGAGCGTCCGGAAACATATGTCGTAGAGGGCTTCATTGTCTAGGACCATACATTCGTCTGCGTTTTCCACTAATTGGTGGACTGAGAGGGTAGCGTTGTAAGGTTCAACAACAGTGTCCGAGACCTTAGGTGAGGGGAAAACAGAGAATGTCATCATCATCCTGTCGGGATACTCTTCTCTGATCTTGGAGATCAGCAGAGTTCCCATTCCTGATCCCGTGCCTCCGCCAAGTGAATGGCACACTTGGAATCCTGTCAATACAGAAAATTAGTTTCGTAGCAAAAGGTTGCGTAGACTGCTAGGTTTGAGTGTCAGTGTTACCTTGTAGGCAGTCACAGTTCTCTGCTTCCTTACGAACAACGTCGAGCACAGAGTCGATCAATTCAGCTCCTTCAGTGTAATGCCCCTTCGCCCAATTGTTTCCCGCACCATTTTGTCCAAACACAAAGTTATCAGGCCGAAATATTTTCCCATATGGTCCAGTCCGTAGGCTGTCCATAGTCCCCGGTTCCAGATCCATCAGCACTGCCCGTGGGACATATCTCCCTCCACTAGCCTCATTGTAGTAAACATTGACTCTCTCGAGCTGAACCCTCGAGGTGCCAACATAGTTCCCGAGGGCATCAATACCATGCTCGTCACAAACCACCTCCCAAAATTTGCCACCAATCTGGTTTCCACACTGCCCTGCTTGAATATGAAGAATTTCTCTCATTTTCTTTTATATCTAATTCCTCTTCTAGTTATCCTCGAAGAATAAAAGTTGCCCGGAATTTAGATCGAACCAAGTAGGCTTGATAGAGAGAATAGAATTGGATTGGAATGATATAATGGGTGCACAATTGGGGTTTTGTAGCAAAGGATATGAATCTGGAAGTGGAATTTATCTGATTGGGACTCTTGATATCTTTTTTATCATACAGTGGATAAGAATAATGACAGGTAGAATTAATAATGTTGTGTGGGCATGTTGTTCAGCTCAACAGGAGCTGTGAGCTGGATTGGGAGGGAGACTTGACAACCATTTCTTTTCATATATATATATATATATATATTAGTTACGATACACACATAATACATTCCAAGATTTACTCACCCATCCTTGGTTCTATTTCAATCTTCCTAATGATATTTCCAGATTCATGTTCCACCATTTCTGCAATATTTGTTTGGTGTTGAAAAAATTTGTTTTTATGTATATATGGTTCTCCTAGCTTCTTACACATGATGCATGCATAATTTGCAATTTGTGGGACTGTTTGTACATGGGCTCGAGTCGAGTTGAATATATTGAGCTCAAGTTCGAATTCGAATACACAGAAGTCAAAACTTGAGCTGGACTTAAGAATGCTTGAGTTGGATTCAACTCAATTTTACTAACACACCTTAATATGGTGATACATCAATGTCAATTATTGTGTGAAGCATAATCATTTTTCATTGGAGGAGTTAGTGAGTTGTTTGTTTAATTGTTTTTTGTTCAATAATTAGTGTTGCTTGATTGCAAAGAATTACATACACACACTCTATATGTCTATATCTCGTAATAATGGAATTATGCCAACTTGGGTAGAGTGGCATCTTAATTAAGGTGGAAGGGTGAGATAGGTAGGAAGCTTCAATTATTGAAGCCAAGACTGTCTCTTGGTCCATTCTTCATTCATGTCTTTCTCACAATAATCAAGTCACTATCCCTATTTTGGAAGATATATTACAATTCATTCATTTAATTATATTTTATTTCATTTGGAATCCAATGTCCTTTTCATCCCTCCTTGCATTCCCTTATTACAATCTCCTTAGTTTATTTTAGTATTTCTGATAGAATATACAGCATCAATATTATATTGACTTGGGTAACCAACGGTAAAAAAATTGATTGGGGTGGGGTGGTAAGTTATTTAAGAAGAAATAGAATATCAAATAATCTGTATTCCTATTCTTCTTTTATTTATTTATATTTATTTAAATAGTTGAACATATTTTAAGACAGCTTGCAGCAGCCACAGTATTGCTACCAAGATCAAGCTGCTTGTATAGTTGAGTCGAGTCCAATTATTGAGAGCTAAAATCAAGCTGTCAGTGTCTGACTTAATTATAGGTGTCTCCTCTACAGCAACAGATCACCAATCGAAGATCACATTAAATTCACTTCACATCAAAAAATAAATTAAAAAAATATATATTAATCTTTTGCTGTGAGGGGGCAAAAAAAAACTGAATATCAGTCACTTTATTTTAAGTTTTTTCATTCCATCCATCTTTTAGGTTATTACCATAAACTGGGATGGATTCATTAATGAACATACATACATTCATGAAATAAACTTGTAAAAAAAGGTGAGTAAGTGCCAAAACTAATGGTGAGGACAACATCATGGTAGGGTAGTGGAAGAATGGGAGCAGCAAGCAAGGAAGCACATGAAAATATATTACACCCACATGGACTGCTGCTCATATATAGCTGTATCTTGAAGTAGACAATACTGGCTGTTTATTTGTACTGTATCATATATATAGCATTTGTTTACATCAGCAATACTAAAGGTTCTATTCAGATATTTTTTTTCGGGAGTTTTTAGACCGTTTTGAAAATAGTAAAACAAATAAACTAGTGTTTGAATGATGTAACTATACGTTAGATGTGGTATTTTCTGTAGAAAGTAAGATTTTAATTTAATAAAAAATATTTTTAACACAACAAATTCTAAAATTTATCGCATTAATACAACATATATATAATAATAATGAAAAAAAATAAAAATAAAAATTAATTTCAAATAAATTGTACTGTAGGAGTATATTTATTTTATGATGTTAAATTATATTTAAAATATTAAATTATCTAGTATAATTAAAAATCTATATATCTTATAAATTTGATATTCCAATTCTATTTTTAGATTTTTTTATTAAAGATGAATATAATATATAAATTAATTATTTTTATGTTATTTTATAATTTAGGTTTTAAAATTGCTTTTTTATTTTATTTTGTTTTATTTTATTTTTGTCGGCTCCCTAGAGTGCTTATAAAAAATACTTTGTATGGGTCACTAATTTATGAGTAATTTTTAGCCCATTTACGTATTAAGCCACTCACTTATATGTAAGGCCATATGTGGATATGGTCCTAACCCATATTTACTGTTACGGGCCATATACTGGGCCTGGTTAAGATAGTTTGATTCGGATCACCTCAAGGAAGAGTACACGCGCGCATATACGAAGTTAGAGAATATATATAGATATATTTATAATCATATATATAATATTATAGGAGCTCATTGTGGGTCTCATCTTTCAAAAAACATGAATTTCTAGCTATTTTAAATTTTTTTTCTTTTTTTTTGATTGGTTTGAGTGTTTAATTGGTTGTTAGATATATGTATGATCAATATATTTTGCATTTGTTTTTTTTTTAAAAAGCAAAAATTTTTAACATTTTTGTACTTTTTTCTTTAATTTTTATTGGTCTTAATATTTGATTGGCTACTGCATAAATATGGATTAATACATAATATCTATAATTATTTATTTCTTAAATATTAAATAATATTTATAATTTGTGTATATCTTATATTATTTTATATAATTAAAAATATATAAAAAATATTTTTCATAAATTCAGAAATATTAATAAATTATAAATATGATATTTTAATTTTTTAAATTATTTTAAAATTTAAAGTTAATACAATAGGCATATAAAAGATGAATTTAATTATATATATAACATACTCAAAATATTAATACAATTAATTTAACATACAAAAATTGTATATTAATGTAATATATTTTTTTATTAAGTTAGATAATAATTTTTTATAATATATTAAATGAATAAAAATATAAATATTTTTGTCTCAAATATTACTACTTATAATTATTTTTTATTTTACCAATACATGTTTAAAATAATTAAATTATAATATACTTCATATACATAAATAAAAAAATAAATTTCTATAATTATATTATATATAAATTTAAATATATTTTATAATAAAATAAACAATGAAAACATATTTAGTCTATAAAAAATGTATAAATAACATTGAAGATAAAAATATTAAATAAGTGTTAAATAATAATTGTAAGGTGAAAAACGAATGAGTTTTAAGTTCAATATTGCAGTTAATGATTATAGTAGCAGTTAATAATGATAGTATAGTAACCAAAAAGTTTTTTCATATATTTCTTTTATTCTTTCTAACATCTCTATATAGTATATATATAAGATAAACACAACTAAGACATTTGTATGTGTTCCAACGAGGTTGGAGTTCAATTCATTTCTCTTACATTATGTACATTAATGTTGATGTACTTTCTTTATTTTTAATTTTTTTTTTCAATTCTTTTATCATGTCAACTAATGTTGATGTTTTTTTTTTCTTTTTCTTTCAGGGAAAATATTTATGGTGTGCCGAAAAAATAATTTGTCAGAAAAATGTGGTGCAGATGATGACAGGTTTGAAAATGGAGAAGAAAAACACACAAAATGACATGTTTGGTCGACAAAATTGATATTTTTTTTTTGTATAGGCAAGTTTGAAATGTTATTTTATTTATTTATTTTTTGTATTGACCGTTTAACATATACATATAAATACAATTTACTTTTTAGTGAAAAATTAAGTATATGTTGATCTTATTTTCATCTGATCGAAAGCCTTTTATTTGATTCTTTTGATTGTGTGGGAGACAGAACCCTTTGAAAAAGGTGAAGAAGAAGTGAAGCATGAGGAATATAACCGAAGAGAAGACAAACAGGAAAGAAAGATGAAGAGAAAAAATAAAAATAAAAATTGTGTAATGGATGTTCATAACTTACTTACAATAAAATTTACTTACAATTAAAATATTATATAGTATAAAAGTAATAGTAAAGAAAAAATAATTTGTTATGAATTATATATAGGTAAAAAATACAAATGTACAAATTATTTGTGTATATATTTGTTTTATAATTTATTTTTATATAATCTGTTTCATTATCATGTAAAATATTTGAACCATCTCATAAATTAATACATTTTCTTCTATAATTATTTTGGCAAATAATTATTATTTAAACACAACTAATTAAAATTTTTTAGATTTGAAATAAACAAAAAGTAACTTAATTTTTCTTATATCATAATTTTAAATATAACAAATATTTAAATAATTAAAAGTAATTTATTTTTTTGTATATATATAATTCTTTTAAATATGTTTTTTTTTTCAAAATATAAGTTAATTTTAAAATAGTTATTTTGATTTATTGTGACTCTTATTGATTACTATTATATATTGAAAACTTAAATCGATACAAATGATCAATTAGAGATAAAATGTCGACATTGAATTGATTAATTGAAAATAGATAATATAGAATATTTTAAATGGATAAATTTGGGTAGAAGTAAAATTAGTATAAAAAGAATAAAAATTTTGAATGTGAAAATGAAAGGTTTTTAGAGCGGTAATTATTATTATTATTATTATTATTATTATTATTATTATTATTATTATGTCTATGTTAAAAGCTGCGATTTATGTTTAATATGATATAAAGATATATAATAGTACATAATTATATACAAAAGTTAACACAAACTAATGTTTCATCCGTCCACAAACTAATGTTCTATTTACTATTGTCATATTTTATTTTTTAAACACACATTTTATTTTTTTAAGTATTCATTTATTTATTATTTTTAATCTCTATCTTATCATAAAAGATAAATTTGTCAATTGATACAAAAAAAAAAAAAGACAATTACCTAAAATATTATGCAAATATACTTTGGGACAATTATAAATGAAGGGAGGGAGTATTATATGACAGTCTTAAATAACAAATGTTACAATTTATTTGAATACAAATAAAAAATATTACTCACTTTTTCAGAATTATAGTCTTATATGTGTTAAAAAAAATAGGAAAATAATCAATTTTGGTCCAAATATAATCAAAATTAATAAATTTTGGTCACAATATAAAAAATTTATCAATTTTGGTCCAAATATAAAAAATTCATCAATTTTGGTCCCAATATAAACAATTTCAATCAATTTTGGTCCCAATATAAACAATTTCAATCAATTTTGGTTCCACTATAAACAAATTCTATCAATTTTGGTCCACTGTTAAAAAACTAACGGAAATTGCTCACGTGGACATGACGGAGGTGACGTGGCAGTTGACATGGAAAGTACACGGCCATGTACAATGATATACGGTCATGTTGTTACATGGTCATGTATATTTCAATGTATATTTTAATGTATAATATACACGGGCATGTTGTTACACGGCAATGTACAATTATACACGGCCCTGTTGTTACATGGCCGTATATATTTCAGTGTATAATTATACATGGCCATGTTGTTACACGGTCATGTACAATTATACACGGCCATGTTATTATTAAAAAAAAAATTAAAAATATAACAAAAAATTAAAATTTTAGACCGAAACATAAAGATACACGACCGTGTAGAATTATACATGGCCGTGTAACAACATGATCATGTATAATTATACACTAAAATATACATGGTCATGTAACAACATGACCGTTTATAATTGTACATGGCTGTGTAACAACATGATTATGTATACTTATACACAAAAATATACATGACCCTGTAACAACATGGCCGTGTATAATTGTACATGACCTTGTAACAACATGACCGTGTATAATTGTACATGACCTTGTAACAACATGGCCATGTATAATTATACACTAAAATATATATGACCATGTAACAAATGGTCGTGTATAATTGTACATGACCGTGTACTTTCCAGGTCAACTGCCACGTCACATCCGTCATGTCCACGTGAGCAATTTCCGTTAGTTTTTTAACGGTGGGACCAAAATTGATAAAAATTGTTTATAATGAGACCAAAATTGATTGAAATTGTTTATATTATGACCAAAATTGATGAGTTTTTTACATTGGGACAAAAATTGATAAATTTTGGTTATATTCAGACCAATTGATGAATTTTATATAATTGGACCAAAATTGATTTTTTCCCTAAAAAATATTAATATTATATTGATAATTAGTCAAAAGTATGAATAATTTATTTTTTTGTCATTCTAAGTGTATTATTGTAAAATATATGGATATTTGTGTAATAATAATGAAAAAATAAACATAATTTTACAGTGATATATATTTATGAAAATAAAATTATTATTTAAAAAAAACGAAAATGATAAATAAAATTATTGTATTAGATCGAAAATAAAAATATATTAAAACAATATATCTATATTTTTTTTATAAGAGTCTGTATTTTTCACTATTTTAAGTGATTATTTATGGAGTAAATTTTTTTTTTTTAAAAAAAAATAAATAAAGTGAGATATACACTTAATTTTGTATAAATAATTTTATATATTATCACAAAAATCATAAATAAATTTAGGGTGTGTTTGTTTGAAGGATTTTGGTGGATTTTCACTATTCATCCAATTTTTTTCCCCCAAAAACATCAAATCAAATACCTATTTTTTATTTTTTATATTATACTAAAAATCAATTTTACATTCAAAACATCACATCAAACCCTATTTATATCACATCATACAACTATTCAAATTCAAAATTTTTACTATTCAAATCCCAACTCAAAATTCAAACCCCCCAATCAAACACACCCTTACTATATTAATATAAGTATTGCAATTCTTTTTTCAATTACACACACCGTGCTTAATACGGAGCCACGCTAGTATATATAATTTGGAATACCGCCTTTAGAAAGGATTCAAAATTGAAAGATAATTTTCCGTGCTACCGGGAGGGAAATAGGAGGGGAGGATACTCCGAAGCCCTAGTCGGAATTCGAGATGGATTCGAAGGAGGAGAGCAAAGCCGACGGCGGCCACAAGGCGGCGGCTGGGGTTGAAAACTCGGATTCCTCAGTTTTTCAGAAGAAGCGGGCGCGGAGGGTTAGTTTTGCCGAGCTGACATCGGTTCATTTCTTCGACAGAGACGAGGAGGATAATGAGAATCCCTCGACGGGAGCTGGGAAAGTTAGCGGGGATACTGAAGGTCTACTGGAGTCTGGTGAGCTTATTGGTGGTAACAAGGAGTTCGGAGGCGAGGGAGATGCCGGCGACAGTGATGATGACGAAGAGTTGGAAATGCGGAGGTCATTCTTGCGTCCGGTTGGCTCGCCTTCTCCGGGAGGGAGTACCTTCGGTTCTGCATCTTCCAATGATGGCAAGTTTTGTTAATATCTGCGAGTGTGATGTTTTTGTACATTGATACTTTGATTAGAATGCTATCTGACTGAGAAGTTATACTTTTCTCCTTCTGCTCGCGTTGGGATTTGCTGATCAAACATAATGCGAAAATGAACATTTAACTCTGCTTAATCAAATATACTTAATCCCTAGGTCCTTTCCTCTGGTCCCTTGTCAATCTCACTCACAAAATTACTGAAGAACTGTGACTCCACAATTCTGACCGATTGGTTTCTAAATAAGATTAACTACAAGGGGATTGATAAGACTATAGCTTCGGCAAACCTGGTTGCCTGTTATGTCTTTATATTTAATTACTTTTATTTACTTCTTTTTTTTCCCTGCTTATATATAGGTACCTCATTTCTCTCATGGTTATTTATCATCATTAATTGGATTCCTCACACTGATGTTATCCTTTGAATATATAGATCTCTTTCTAATGTTTATTCTACTCAATGCAGCAGATGAATTCTTTGGTCCTGTATCAGCCAATTTCATAAGACTGGGTCGGTTTTCTGATTCTGGGGCTTCTGCTGATAATCCTGACGTCACCATGGATTCAGCTACTTTCTCCATGCACTTTCGTAGTCTGATTACATCGGATTCAGGGGTGGACTTAAAGACACCAATGGGAAGTCAAATCTTTTCTGAAGAGAAGACACCTAAGGATAGAGATGCAGGAAGCCCCATGGCTATAACTTTGGGTGAGAAGCCTAATCTTAAATCCTCCATTCATTCCACAGAAGCAAGTGGTAGTCAGAACTCCAATGCTATGAGCCTTGTTGGGGAAACCCTTAACAAGTATGACTATGAAAAACTATCACCAAGATTGGATGCCCTTCTTGCAGAGAGCAGGAAAAACTTGTTTTCTGTTAGTGCATCTGATGATATTGCTACTTCGATGCCAACTAGAACAAACCAAAACAAGTTTTTACCTTTAGTACACAATGGTGATAAACCTTCTTTCCACTCTGAGTTTCATGAGGAAAATGCTACCCACGAAAATTCTCTGCAACAACCTTCATCCGGTACACCGGAGGTGACAACGTCAAAGAGGGAGAACTATCAATCAAACAATACGCCATACAAGTTGAGTAAAGTAAGCATTTGTCCCTTGGCAATTACTATATAATAGTTTCTCTAATTTTTTCTCTTAGCTATATAACCTGTCACACAGGGCTGTGTCTGGGACTCTGATGTTGTCTTCTGAAATGCCAATTTCAATTATAACCAGTCTTTCTGTGTGTAAAAAGATTTTCTAGTATTCATTCTTAAGTGAATACCACATCAAACTACTAGTAATGTTAACATAACCTTCAACAGTAAACTTTCAGAACTATAGAAATAGGCTTGAACGTTATAGTGAGAAGTTGTGATCTTCACTTGTGATGCCAATGGAGAACTTCTATATATATTAATGTTCTTAGATGACATCCTTGCTCACCTCAGCCCAACAGTGAAAGTTATAAGAGAATTTTCTGGACAAGAAAATGCTTTACGTAATAACTTCTTGCAATGGATTATTGTAAAGATAAACAAACTGACTTGTTCAAACTGGATCCTGCAGAATGAATCTGAAACTCGATTCATGTCATCTAGGTCTCCTGTCAAGCGGCCACAAATTGAAATTGATCTTACTGCTGGTACTCCATCTGAAAAATTGGCAATAGCATCTCCAAACCCATCCTTTTCCTTGCTGAGAAGCAGAAATTTCGAGGGTCAAGATATCCAAACATCCATTCAGAGAAGCATTTCGAAACTGGAATCCCTTGAGAAATCTGCCTTTTCTTCTGTTTTTGCAAGGAAAGTTGATAGTTCTTCTATTAAGTCACTTAACTTTCTAAGATCTCCCAGCTTTGATTCTTTTTGGGAAAAGAAGCATCATTCTTCTAGTGTCAACAAACATTCATTTGTTGAAGATAAACTTGCTGGTGTACTTTTGAGTGAAGAAAATAGAAATGGTTCTAACAAGGAGCATCTTAGGGCAAAGACTCAAGATCACTTTGGTGGTAGACGTAATTTGTTTTCATCCAACAGGTCCAATGAAGATGCATTAATGACTGAAACTGAGTCCTTATTGGCTGAGCAAGCTTCTGGTGATGATGGAGGAGCTAATCTTCTTCATAAGTATGTCTCCTCGCCAATCAGCAAGTTGGAGAAGCGGTTATCTGCTTCCCCTGGTCATCAGTCCAAGAAATCTGAATTTATTCAGTTGCAAATGTATGAATTTGACAAGGGCTTAGATTCAACACCGGAGAAAAATCCTCTTGATGTGGATCCCTTGATTGCAAGTGGTAATATAAATAGTGTTACCTGTGGAATGAATATAGAGTTGGAAACTGAAGAAACTGATAACCAAGAAGGGAGAGAAGCACTTAAAGCAATAGGCAACATAAGTACTCCAAAAGAAAACAAATCCCATTCAACATTTCAAAATGTTGGTAACCAAACAACATGGGATGTCTCTATGCTTGAAAATAACCCCCCTGGAGGAGAATTGGTAGTTACATCTCAAAGTTCTATCACTCCATCTTTCTCTACTCTTTTGGATGAATCAAGATTGCACAAGGTCAGTTCTATTTCATTTATGTTTCCTCTTTCATATGTTGATGTAGTTCTTGCGTGCACCTGTGTGGTCAATATCTTTGGAACCTATTGCAGTTTTGATGCCTTGATTATTCCTCCATAGCGGAAATTCTTTAGGATAATTGCCACCAAACCTATCAATTCTGTGTGTGTCTTCTGTCTTAATCCCTCTTGCTGGAATTTGTATTGTGATACGAATCTTATTGTGGCTTATTTTGGTGGTCAATATGTTAATCTTAGAATCAGGTGGTGATCCCTACAACTAGCCCCTCAAGAAAAGGGCTTGGTAATATTCATCCCTCAAGAATACCATTGCCAAAATCCATCCACACAAATGGTGGATTGGAGAACTTTTCTTCTAACAAGAGAAGCGTTGAATTATTATTGAGAGATTCAAATAGGTCTGAAATGACCATACTGAAGAGGAGCCCCAAAATTCAGAAAAGTGGGAGTTGGGACCCACAAGCACCAGCGTATCCTGATGAAGTTAGTGCGACAGTGGTGGTGGGCTACGAAAGGAAGAAGTGGAATGATGTATGTTTAATTCATCTTTCTCTTATTCGCCATTGCCTACTCGGTGGCTGATGAAGCAGCTCAGTGTTTCTTCTATATTTACTTTTCTCACCAGGTTATCTCAAATTGCAGACTTATTCTAAATTCTCAGAGGACATGAAAGGTGTAATTTGTGGGTCTGCCAGTATGCTTAATAGTAAGATGGTATGGGTTATATCAGCAACCTTATACTTCTCCTACATTCTATATTATTAGGACAGGAAGCCCTCCTTTCCGAAGAACATGAAAATGATTAAAGATATCATGCTTTTGTACTGAATATAAAATCAAGGACATGCTTTGAAGTTGTTTCCCATTATAATGTTTTCTGGATTTGTGATAATCCATTCATATTTCAGATAGATGTGCTTCAAGATATGTTAGTTAATCAGCAGAGGAGAAAGAAGTATGAAATGTTTCACCTTGGAGTCATGCCTCAGGTCTGCTCTCATACATGGATAATTTTTAGCCAACTCCACACCATCGAATAAAATTTTGGTCTGCATTAATATACGACCTTTTATCCAGGGGAAAATTGTTCTTCAGGATCTCCAGCTCGAGAAGTAAGCACTTTTGCTCTGTGACCATTTGGAATGATATGTTTCTTTGCATCCAGCATGGTGGTTCTTTCATATTCACATTTCATAATCTAATCTATATAGAGAATGCATGTTTCTTAAATAATTGCTACTGCAGAATGGCCGAAATAAATTCTTTGTTGCATCAAGTAGTGTTTCAAAGGGCAAAATTGCAGCTACAGCATATAAAGAGAGAGAGGCTGTCGGTACTGTTTGTCTTTGTCGTTGTATAGATTTAAAACATGTCATATGCTATTTCACCAATGCAGTCACATTTGTATGCAGAAACAGTCACAATTGTTGAGCTCAAGGATTCAAGAGTCAGAAATATTGAGAGCACAATTCCTGGAAACATGCGCCTTGAAGCCCAAATTTGCTGGTGCTGATGATTTGTCATTGTCAGTTATGAAGAAGGGAGAAGTGGTATCCAATTGAACTTAAATTTACATTGTGTTAAACTCGATGCGAATCCCTAGTACTTTGCATTGTCATTTTGCTTATTTAGTTTTTTCCAATCCCTATTTTTGATAAGATGGGTCCGATTCATGAACTCATTTGCAAAGAGCAGCTTGGGTACCTTTCATTCTGAGGATGTGTTTGTTCTAGGCATTCTGATGTTTTACCTAGTGGTTTTGGACATTTAACTGGCATCTTCTTAAACTAAGACATGTAGTTGAGTTGGTTTGATGGCTAGACATTTTCATGATTTTCTGTGGAGAATGCAGATTGTGCAGTGAAAGAGTGGCCAAGTAATATTCATTTGAAAACTTAGTCATAATGATACCTGTATTGACATATTAAGTAAATATTTCCAAAATGTCTCCTAGTTTGCTAAGATCAAATGTTTAGAACAGTAACTTACATTACAGACATGGAAAACTGATTTGAGTGCCACATAGTTTGTGGTTGGTGTTATTTATTTTGTGGTATGGACTGTTGAATTAAATTGGGATAAGAGTAATAATTGGTGTTCTGTAGAACTAGGGAATGCGATTATTTGTTTTTGTGATATTTTTGGAGCTGGATTTCTATGACATATGGTTTGTGTCATTATAGGTTTGCGAAGAAAAGTTGACTGCAATGAGACAGGAGTTAGAAGCATTGAACAAAAAGATTTTGAACTTGACAAGAACTTTTCAATCATGCTGCAAGATGAAAGCTGAACCAAGCACTGGCAGGACAATAGCTTTGGTCAATGAGCACTTAGAACAGAGGGCCTCTTGCAGGTTTATTCGATTGGATATGCAGGTGGATATTCTTTCTGTACTTTTGCTGACAGTAGGGGGTTAAGAGCATGTTGCTAGCTAAATAGCTGTGAGTTTTTGTGTTATGTTGGCGGAAATAAAGTGGGTTTTGAGGTTTGGGGGACTCCATTTTTAAGAGTCTGTATTGTGAAAGTAACTGGTGATTGATAGCTAAATAGCTGGTGAGTTTGAACAAAGAAGCTTTAGTGAGGGGTTAAATATATATATATATATAGTTATGTGTGTAGGTATACATAGAAACAGCTACCCATATATCTTGCCAATCAAGATTGCTGCTATATGTTGCTCAGAGTTTTGTATCCTCTTTTCTCAGATGTGGTCAGTGCAGAGTGTGGGCTGCTCTAACGGTCAACACAATATTATTCTCAACTACCTGGAATTCATTACTCAGAGGTCTGTGGAAGAAGAGTTCTTTTGCCCCATATGCTTTTCAAGTTAATTTTGGAAATTGATCTGACATGGATAGGATATACCATGTCATGATCTTTCTGCTTCCTCTAACCCTTGAATTCATAATAAGTATTCATTTAATATTTTGCAGCATAACAATCATTGTCGGGCCAACATCTAGAGTTTCAATTACATTCAAATTGATTGAGACAAACATCTTAAAGGTGACTCATCTAACGTAATATGTATGCTTCAAGCATCTTTCTTGTATAATGATTTACTTAGAATGAAATACTTTCTACTCTGCAGAGATTCCCAAATATGGGTGCTTGTGTAGCATTTGCATTTGTTTTCAGTACGCAGACTGCTTGCAAATATGCTGGTACAAAAACTTTGGCACGAGAGACGCAAGTAAGGGAACAGAGTTTATATATATATATCTATATATTATATTTATAGTAAATTTCTGTGAAGCAGCTTTTTTGTCCCCACATCATGCATGGCTGTGTAAACATTTCTGTTCTTGTATTGACCTTTTTTGGTAGAACAGAAGATTAGCAAAGACTTGATATAAATTTGCATGTTAGTAGGTTCAATCTTCGTAGTTTTCTATAATATTTTCATCTCGTTTCTGTTAGTAACTGTCACTAATCACAGGTAACAAGTTCAATTCTTGGAACCTTGCTTGATGTGCTTGAAGAGTTACAAGTAGCACAGATAGAGTCCCACAGTCTTACAGAGTCAAGCTTTTGCTCACCTTCTGGTAATTTTGCTTTCTTTTGTCTATTTCTGAACTGTATCTAACACCAACTAAATTTGTCTTAACTCTGATTTGGTAAAATTTTGGTCACAGTTGGGCGGCTTGATCTGATTCTTTATTTCTTCAATTTTAATTCTGGGAAGAAGTTGGTCCTCACGCTTGACATGTCTTGCCTAAAACGGTTAGTTTTTCCAGTGTTTGCTTCTATTATTCCATGTAATCAGTGGCTTCTGTTGTAGCTAGTGCTGACCCTCATTTATGATTAGTTGCATCAATTATCAATGCAACTTCAACCTTCCATCCCATTATGACCTATGTTGTTTATTTACATATCGATTATATTCTGAATAAGAGTACTACCTGATTTGCATGGCTGGCTGCAGTGGGATCTACCCCTCAGATATACTTCCACTTGAAGTGGCGACAACTGCCGACAGTGAGAAATGCTCGGTTCCAATCTTCGATGCGAAGATTGGAGCTGCTATTAAGAATGTCAGAACTGGGCATATGAGGATCGTGCGGCTGTGTCAATGTGTGTCTCAATTGACTCAAGCTTCATCCCTATAGGACTGCACCTATTACTATAACCATATTGTATGCTCTGTGAGTACTTATTTCTACTTTGTGCACCTCTGGAAATGCAAGAAGAAACAAGAACACGAGTTGAAAGCTACAGCAAACCTACCAGCTTGCTTAGAGATATATATATATATATATGTATAATCTGACTTAGAAGTTTAAAAATAAGAATGCTATTCCGGCTGAGATGTGACTACTATGGCTGATTATCCTGTTTCAGTTTGCAACATTTAATCTGCTTTTTCTGTGCACTTGGATTCCTCCTCTCTTTGGATTTTGGTATTGTCAGTTGTTGCTCTTTGTTTTGATGTAAGTATGGTTCCCAATCTCCAGGTATGTTTGTTTAAGGTGGAAACAAGATTACTGAATCACATATATAACACATGACATGACAGAGAGTTTCTCAATTTAATACATGCATTGCACACGCAACAAAAACTAATCTTGTACCAGCTTACCAAGTATCGCAGAATTAACCTCAAGCAGCAAAAGCAATAATAATGTATAATTAGAATGTCTGAAAACTGCATAGAAACAATTTACAATTCACTCACAGGCGGTGGTCAAGACATAAATAAAAATCCCAAAAGTCTCAAATTAGTAGAGGAGGCTCAATCCAAGCGCCCATTCCAACCAATTACAGGCAAATTTAAATAAAAGCAACAGAAGAAAGAAGTAAAGAAAAGAAGATAGCAACAGTCACCAAATCCCCAAACAAAAAAACAGTCCCAACCCCAGCAACAGCAAGCCATGTTATCTACTGTACACAAATTACAGTATAATGGCAGATCCAACTCCACATTTCACATCTTAAATTCAATCCATCCCTCTTTCTTCCCATCAGCAATCTCCCAATCCCCTTCACAAATAGCACCAATTCCATTCATAAATCGGTCTTCGAAAAGCTTTCTCAAAGTTTCTTGGAACACTCCAGAGATCGTGCCCTTGGATGGATGCCAAGGGCAACAATAAGCAGGTAAAAGTGTTTGTTTTTATATAATGTTGTAAGATTTTGGTCGTTGATTTCTTGTTTCGTTGAACCATGAAAAGTCGAAAATTTTAACACACCTGTCCAGGGAAGTAAGTCAGCAAGGAGTAAATTCAAAGGCGGGAAGTCCCTGGACACTGTGTCCTGTCTCAGGGAGTGGTGCTCCTCTTTTCTTCCAGAATCGAACCTTCTTTGAGTGCAATCTGAGCCTCATTCTCCCTCCCGAGTGCGAAAAGGGATGCGGCTTGTAAGTATGAAGCAATGTGCCAAACAGGTGAAATGACCTGTGCCTGCACTGCATCGTTGAGGGCCTCCTGAGGCATGTCGCTAATCAGATATGACAAACTGCGCCGGGCAAACACAGTTGGGGACACCATCGTTCCAACATCAATGAACTACAAGAAAACAATCATTATTTGCAACAACTCTAGCTCCACAATAACAATTACATAAAAGTTTTATAACACTAACCTGTGTGTAGCAGTCGATTGCCACCCTGAATTCTTTGTGCCGGAAAGCAACATCGCCTTTTTTCTTTGAATTTAATGTATCCTGCATTTGATTTGTCCACATCTGGAACGAAAGCTGCAGAGTGTAAAAGAGTACTTGTCAGAAACCCTTTTACATTGGCCTAATTTAATAAGATTAAAGGAGACAGACCTCAGTTGCAGCTCCCTCGTCATCTTTATAGCTGAGATTTTCCAGAATCTCATGTATGGCAGTTAAGTCCATTCTAAGACATGCTTCACCAAGGGCCGACAGAGACAGAACCACTTCGCCATGAGGTATTCCCATAAGTTCATGAGAGGGGGTCTGAAAAAGACAGAATTTGATCGAGGCATACATTCAATGGATCAATATAGAAAAGGTGTGGTTTCGCAAGAGCAATAGACGAAAAAAATGTGAATTCTTAACAATCCAATAGTTGTTGTGTACAAAAACCAACCTCAGTTTCTTTCTGAAGGGGAATCAGTGCAGTAACTAATGATTTTGGATTTGGCCTCTCGCGGGGCTCATACTGCAAACATCTCGAAGCTAGACGCACCAGCTCAGTTCCATCATCACTGGAAAACTGACCTTCTAAGCAAGAATCCGTCAACATTTGAAGATTACGATCCTTTATCAAATCAAGGGCCTGAATCAACAGCATTAGTAGGCATTAGGCAACAGAGCATGATTAAATACGGCGGACATTTGTCCTTTTAATGGATGGACTAACGGCGTGTCATAGAAAAGGAGGAAAACCAGTAAACTAGGGAAACCATACATGACTTGGGGGAATGTGTTTCCCACTGAGAAGATCGAGCAGAAGTGTGCCAAAGCTGTAAATTACACTTTCCGGAGTCACTCTTCCTAATAAATGATGAATGGCAATGTTAATTAGTCAATCTGAAAATCCAAGTTACTTAAAACTTCATATAACAGAAAGTTTATTTATCCCAAAACAATATCCCGAGGGTACAATATTTCATTGTAAACTAATGTTTGGTACCAGTTCGCAGGTACTCCGGAGGAGTAAATGCCAAGTTTGTGCTGTAGCTTTTCCCGTCTCTACTGTTCTTCATCAACCCAAAGCATGATAGTCTGGGATTGCCATCCTGTAATATATATATATATATATTCGTGAATTGAAATGACTGATTGATCAGATGCAAACTCATGGTAGTGATTTTGAACATCCATAAATAATAAGTAACTTGCCACTTACATCATCAAAGACCACTCTATAGGCATTAAGGTCGTGATACAGAGCACGGCCTCTGCTCGTACAATACTCCAATGCCTGTGCAAGATATAAGGCGACCCTTAACCGCATTGCCCATTTCATGGGCTGTGTTTCCCCTGAATTTAAACAGAAATTGAAGGATAATGATAGAGTAGAAACCAACGTAAATGGGCTTATTATACACAGAAGCATCAAAAAGGCCTTGTAAACTTGAAGAAGCCAATAATTTATCAAGAAATGCAAAGCAAGAGCAATTGAGTAAATTTAGGCCCTCGCTTCCTTGGATATAATCAGAAAACCATTTTCGTGGCTTAGACTTAGATGGGTGCTTTGAAATATAGAGAAAAACAAGAACAGATAATAGTGTTTGATGTTTGAAAGAGGCAAACAACTGATAGATGTAACAGAGAAGGAAAAGTTCCATTTCATCATTTCGCCGAATATTATCCAAAAGACAAACAGCACAACTAAGAAAGACTGACCAGGAAAATTTTCCCCACTGAGTATATAAAGCAGGATGCATTGGTAGTTTCTAGATCTATAATGAAGTTTTCAAGAAATGTAATAATTCATATTGGTTACGATTTAACCAACACCCTTATCATACACAAATCACTGCACACAAGGCAGAACTATCATATGCTGCCTATAGAGATATGTCCTAAAACGTCTTCTTGATTTCAATGTGGGACTTCTAGTTCGAAGACTATAAGTGATTAAAGTACAATGAGAAGAATCACGCGATAGGAGCCACTGGAAAAGATTGATCCAGGACCGACTGCATTATACGATAATGCCACAAGCTCCTCAAATATATAGATTGCAGATATACCGTCTACATCATTCACTTACTAATGTTAATAATTCTAAATTGGAATTTGCCACAAGAAATTGAATGCACTGTACTTACAGTGAAAGAGGTGTTTTGCAAGAGTCTCATGTGGCATAAATTCAGCAACTAGCAACCTCTCATCACCTTCACAACAGCAGCCGAGCAAATTTGCCAATCTGTAGTTCCGGAGCTGACCAACAGCTCTAGCTTCTTCCTGAAATATTTATTCAGTAAACAACATCTCAGTCCTCTAATAGATTTGTCCTTGAGCGAAATAAAGTATTTGGAGATAAAAAAAGAAGCAATGTTTTAGTTGCAACACCATAAGCATGATATGAGCTTAGAACACTCACCATAAACTGCCGGGCATCAGGCCAAGCAGACCTATTAAAGCGCTTAACAGCTATCTTCCGCTGGTTCTCCAGTTTTCCCTTATAAACGACATTTGGAGCTTTCTCCCCATGTTCTGAAACTATGTTTTCTACGGCAAAACCAGATGTAGCAATCCTCAGTTGCTCGATTGAAAACTCACGAAATGTAGGCAAATCGCTGATTTCACTCCTCTCCTCATTTACTGCAGTAAACATCATCCTATCAATTTGACAGTACGAGAATCAAATACAGAAAGAGGAACAAAATCACACTACAAACCATCATTCCGGGCTTCATCAACTGGTCCATTGTGGTCCGAGGCAAAACAACATGAAGTAAGCCTTGAACAGTGACAACCCATCCCTATAAAACAACTTTTATATCGAAAAAGGAATAATACTCCAAAAGTGCCTGCCGATTGTTTGCTCAAGAACTATCCATCGGACGCAAAAAACTGCATATCAATTTACACTTCGTCGTTAAAATACTCAATCTGTCAATGCTGATGGGATTCTCAATCCATAACTTTTGCAAACACGAAATCGGGGAAAAGAAAAGAGGACCTCAGTAGTGGTGAACCTTGCAAGAAACACAATCTATTCCAACAGATTAAAGCAACAAAATCTTTCAATTATAGAAAAAGCTAAATCTCATAGTGAAAAATGATGCAGATGGCAAGTCAAATGCTTTTGAAAGGTAAGAGCTTTGCAACAATGGCCTCTGATTCAAATTCATCCACATTCACCACTGAGATCGTACAGATAGCTTAATCAAACCCAGAATCGAAAAATAACCACAGAAGAATTAACTCAAATCAGCAATGAAATTCCAAACGATAACCCGACATAGTTCAAAAATCAAAGAAAGTAACCTTTATTAAAGATTCAAATCTGAGTCAACTCCGAGGTTCCAAATCACCATTTTCTGAATCCAAAAGCTTCCAACTTTTCCAGTAAACCCCCCTAAAAAAGGGCTCAAGCTTTCTCTGCCTCAACTCAGCAATTCACCTGCAACAAATCACCAAACCCAGTCAATCAAAAATCAAAATACCCCCAAATCAATACCCTAACCCAAACCCCCTAATCGAAAAAAAAAAAAACCAAAATCAAAATCACAAAAACCTATTATCACGGGTGTAGAAAAATAACCCAGCAAACAGATAAAAATAAAAATTTACAAAGACATCCATTTTCACGCGCAGAAAATCCCTAGAAACCCCATATCCGGAAATTTAGCAAATATGTAGCAGCAAGTGAAGATAACCTCAAAAGAGGTTTCTTGACCGAGCTTTTGATTTGGTCAAAGCACAAAAATGAAGACTTTATTGATGCTACCTATATATCTGCTATCCTCGTGTATGCAACTTATTTATGTATATTCATATGAGGGCTTCAAGTCTCAAAAAGGAAGATCACCCAAGGGGAAAAAAACTGATTCAGGGGGAATATGTATAGACACACACAGGTAAGGTGAAAACTGCAAAAAAAAATAAAAAATAAAAAAATAATATTTAAATAAAATAAAAAATAGATACAGATACATACATCCATTCATACATACACAGATGTTCCTCTGTACCATTGTGCTTTCACTGATGCAGATCTATTTAGAGTGTAAATGCTTGCTCAATTGCTTTTGCTGCTTTATTTTATTTTATTTTTCCAATTTCCACCGACATTAGTTCCTTTTATTATAAGTTTTTAAAAATATTTTCCGTATTTCCCTTCTTTTTAATACTTTGTTATTTTGTGGTTCTCCTCTCATGCGCTTGGAACAACTGTATCATATTATAAAAGATTCTATTTTCATTGGCTTGATCATATGAAAATCAATTATTAGACTCAAATTATTACTTTGTGTTCAATCATTACATTATATAAAATGAAGTCAGGAATTGATTTGTTTAGTGCAATATATAATGTTTGTATTTGCCAATCTTTGTAATTAGAGTTTGTTGGGTTATGTTTTCTAAGAGTTTAGTATCAATAAATTATGATTAATCAATGTGAAAGTATTTTTAGGTATCCAAAATAAATATTTTAAAAAACTATTTTCTATTTGTCTTCTCAATGTATAATACTCTACTAATTAATTGCTTGCTAAATATTTCATACAAAGCAAGTGAAATTACAGCGTAAGCATTAGTCGGATTTGAATAAGCAATAGACTCAAACTATCTAAATCATTGCATCAGACATACTACTGTTCCTAACCATGAGGACCATTGGCTGAAAAATCTATAAAGTTTATAAATTTAAATTGTTTTTGAAATAGCAAAGTCAAAAAATAATTATTATAGTTTCTAATCATCATGAGGTGGGCTAAGAAATCCCCATTACCTATCTAACTACTTATCGACATAATATATTTTCAATATTTTAGGTTACTAAATCAACAAATGCATCATCATTAAAATCTTGAGTGATTTAAATATTATAATGGGTATTCACAAAAAATAATTAAATAAAGGTGGAAATTTGAAATTTCGTAGTGGGCAATTATCCATTGACATGCAATGAATTCTGTATGTCATTTTCAAACGTGGAATAAACATTAACTCAAGTCTCTATCTGCCTCTGCCTCCCAATTGAATTTGAAACCCTAATTGCTTCCCCTTTTAATAAATTCGGAGAAATCATATATACATTTCTAAATATTTCATTTTCTTTTATTTTATTTTTCTCCAAATGATCAGTTTTTTTTTTTTTTTTTTTTTTGCTTTGGTCCCACAAAGAAGATGCCAAATGTATCAGTTGATCTGGACCGTTGATTTCGCGACACAGGGTGTCTCGACACATCAGAATTGCCAACGCGGGGCTATTTTTGTCACGCTTTGTGGCGCGCGTGGGCCTCACTCTCAAAAGTAGGGTTGCTCATTTTTGGGCCGATCTGGTTTGGGCGTATTACGGTTCATAGAGGCCCAAATAAAAGGCCCATTATATAGCCAGAGATGATTTCTGCCTTGGCGAAATCGGAGACTGTTTGCTCGATCTTCTAGAGAGGTAATTCGGGCTCTTGTTCTACGTCTGCACGCATTCATTGGAACATGCATAGATACGTGGTTAAGGATTTTATTTTGTGTAAATTTATTTGTGTGCTCGTGTATTTCTTCTTTGTGTATTTTTGAGACATTAGTATGAGCTTGAGGTGTTCGATGAAATGCTAAATTATGAATGGATGCTTTCACTTCTATATTTTAGGTCTCTTCGTGAATGATGATTTCCAATTTGACTCTGAATTCGGTTTCAGTTGTTTTGATTCGTTTGCGCGATGCAGATGAAGTATTTGAAGCCGATTAAGCTGTACCGGCAACTGTTGAAATCAAACGAGCACAAAAGTGGCCGTTTGCTTGGCTTGGATGTTGGTGATAAGTATGTTGGTCTTGCCGTTTCTGATGCCGATAACAAGGTTGCATCCCCGTTAAGGTTTATTGCCTTGTGCTTTTTCAGAATTTATCTATCTATCTACACACACACAAACATATATCTATATATATATATATATTGTATGTTGCACATACATGCGGGCTGTAATATGGAATTCTAATCTTATGCAGTGTCTTGGTTCGAAAAAAAACGAATATTGATTTCATGGCAGGTGATCTCCAAAGCCTGGTTAGTGGTGACGAATGTAAAGTTGTTTTGCTTTTTCTTTCTAACTATTACAACTTGTCAATGGTGATTATGTTTTTCACTTATGCAGATCAGTGAGCTTTCATTGTCGGGATTTGTCATTGGCTATCCTTTCGATCGGTGGAGCAATAGCCCATGTGTGCGTGTTTTTTACAATTACATATAATGAATGACTTGTGGACTATCTATTAATGTTCCTTTGGTTTAATATTTGATTCAATTATGACATTCCAATTTTATCCATTGGTATGCAGGCGATGCAAATCAAGATCTTGATCAATGATCTTGCTAAAACTAGGAAACTTGAAGACATCAAGTATACATTTTGGGAGGAACGCTTTACATCAAAGGTGAAAGCAGCTCGTCCCGCTAATGTTTCAAAGCCTGATCTTGATCTGTTCCATCATTTCTAAATGCAAATGTTCTTTTTGGTGGACATTGATTTTTTTTATTTATTTATTTAATTTTTTATGTTCCTTTTAAAGTGATTACTCATGGATGTTGCAGAATGTCGACTTCCTGTTGAAGCCATTAGAAATGCACCCGGTGGACTGCAAGAGGATTAAAGACAAATTTGCAGCTGTTGGAATCCTTCAGGTATGGATGCAGACTTCCTTAATGTTGCCAAATATGGGTCAGAATTTAGGATTAGTTTCAGTTTGGGACCTAATCTGTTTTCTTGGCATCATGGAATATAGATATTTGCGCATGGTTTTCTTGAAGTACATCACATGTAAAACTTGCTTTTGAAATGGCACTGATGGCACCTTGATTTGCTACAGGGTTACTTGGATTTTGTTAATGGGACACGTGGACAAGATCAAGAAAGTCAAATTTCTCAAAATGATGATACATGATTAGTCTTAGCGCTAACCAGTGATGTTGTCTTGAGAATTAGGTACGACCTATATTTTGTTAAAATAGATGAGACAGTTGAGTGCTGGTAATAGGCATATACTCATATGCAATTGAGAAGTTTAAGGTTCAAATACAAGAGGACTGCCTGTCATACAATGATACATAAGTTCCCAATTGTTCTGTCAAGAACTCATTATTATTGCTTTATTTCTTCCTATCATTTCTACGAGTTTTTCCATTATTCTGTCTCAACCTTGAGCTCCAGCCCAACAAGTGATAAGCTATTTGGATTGGCTTAATCTGGTTACCCAACTCTAACATTATTTACATAGCTTTTTCAAAACTCCAGCAATATAAAGGCCCAAATTCACAAATTTGAGAGAGAGAATTTTTACTTAGAGAGTAGAGACTGGTTAGAATCATGCAAGAAAATGATTGCATCTTTCCTGAAGACAAAAACAGTAATGAGCAGTAGTCCTGATAGAGACAATGTTGTCTTGGTTGGTACCGTACGTACCACAACTAGCTGGCAGGTAAATTGTATTTCTATACATACCTATGGCTTGCAATTTGCTTCCAAATAAATCCCCTTAATTACTTAATAACTCACCCTTCATGCTCTAACTTTTCTATTTCTTCCTCTTCGTTTTGTCTATTTACTCTCCTCATTTTCCCTCATTCCAAATCTAGGGTTCAGGTTCTGGAATGAAGCTTCGAGTGTATTAGACTATTAGCTTTAATTTGGGGTGTGTGTGGGTTCTTGGCAGCTAACTGTGTATAAAAGCTTATCTTTTCTGAATTTTGAAGTTCCTAATAATCCATAGATTTCTTCTGTCGGAAACTCACATCCGTACTTTCGATCATCTCCAATTACGTATCTCATTAGGGGTTTTTGTCCCTTTCGTTTCTTTTTAAGGTTCCGAATTTAGGATTACTATAAATAAAGAAGAACAAGCGTTTTTTCTGACTGCGAAATTAAATACACTTGATTCAATTTTGGATCTTTAGTTTGGAATTGGAGCCAGTAAATGCATGGATGGGAGAGAAGCCATGGCATTACCTGGCTCAGCTTCATACTACCTTACCAGAGCCGGAATCGGCGGGGCCGGGACTCCAGCTCCGGTGATACATGTTTTCTGGAATCCTTCAAATCCCAACACTCCGGCGCCACCGGGTGTAGCCGCCGGTGACGGCATTGGCTCATCATACCATGTGGAGGTCCTATCGCAGCCCAATTTCCCTCCCGGAATCACCATGGCTGTTGCCGCCGGCGGAGATCCGGTGAAGAGGAAGAGAGGCAGACCAAGGAAATACGCCCCAAATAATGGCGCCAACAACATGTCTTTGAAATTATCCGCCATGTCTGCTGCTTCCAAGACGTCTTCCTCGGCGGCTTTGATCCCCGGTGGGAAGGCCAGGAGGGGCGGCTGCTGGGGACCGGCTGGAAGCAGAAACTGGCCCCTCTTGGTAAGAAGCCATTGTATTTTGGCTGTAGGGTTCTTACAGTGCTTTGACATGTACGATGATTGTTTGTGTACTGAAATTATATTGTCTTAGCCTTTCTTACATCTCTTTGGCTAATGCAGTTTATGTATAAGCAATACGCAGTGATTCTGGTTTGTCGATGTCTTCTTGTTACCTTATCAGGTGAATGGATGAATAGGTCTGCTGGGATGGCCTTCACGCCGCACGTTTTGTACGTCGAAGCTGGCGAGGTAACGCTGCAAATCACCGAGATTCTTGTTTGAAAATGCGTTGTGAAGAGTCATTGTTTGCTGCTGTTGGCAGGACGTCGCAGCGAAAATAACCGCATCTGCGCAGCAGAACACGAGCTTTGTGCATCATGTCGGGAAATGGATTGATTTCTTTGGTTACATTATGCCAACTGACGAGCTCTGGCGCCACCGTTACTTATGAGGTGATCGAACTTGTGGATCCATTGAATTACTTCTCTGTTGTTATTGTGGTTCGACTATATTGATGTGGCCGTGTTACTGCTTGTTAGGCCGCTTTGAGATATTATGCATGTCAGGTTCTTTCTTACTCGCCGAAGGCAGAGACTCCGGCAGTCGAACTGGTGACATAACATTTCGATTTGCAGCCCCGATGGGCATATAAATTGGAGGCGCTGTAGGCAGTAGGCTCAGTGCGGCAAATTCTGTTCAGGTATATTTATATACATAGAAAACTGGCAGCCAGATGTATTAACTATTGCATTCTTGCCGAGGTTAATGTTGTTCGAACGAATGAGTGTCTGCAGGTCGTGGTGTGCAGTTTTATATACGGTGGTGGTGCTGAGTTTATGAACAAAGCAGGGACAGAATCGAAAGATGAAATTGATGAGTCGCTTGCTCAAGTGGCTGAATCTTCTGCTCAAGGCTATCGTCCAAACACCGTAAAAAGCGTTTGGCCGCCTGTTAAGTTCCCAGTTGGAAATTGATCTGATGCGCCGATAATACAACCTATGACATGCGAATCACAGTTCTTCTACCTACAGACAAGCTTTAAATCAAGCCCGGCCCCGAGTTTGCTGTCTTAGATTCGCTTTGCCACCATGGATGGATCGATCTCGATCGACTCGGCTCGACTATAGTCTTAAGTAGCAGTGGCAAGTAAGAAAAATGATAAGTATAGCTGTCCGAAGGAAGAAGAAAGAAGAGTGGTATTGGTACCCTCTTATGCCTATTTTGGGTTGAATGTTAGTCTTGAAGGAAACTCCCCTGCTGTGCTGTAGATTTGTTGTAGGTTGCTGCTAAATTGGTGCAGAGCCCTTTTTGTGGAAAAGAATTCATCTATCATCGAGTAAAAGCACCATTTCTATTATTAAAAGGACATAAGGTTCGATTCTACAAAGACAAGATTAAGACAACATATGATTCTTGAAATACATTAGGGTATAGGGGCACAGTACAACCTTCCATGTTCTAAAGCATCACAATCCTAAGCGCAATTACAGCAAGCATTCAGTCCTCCTACAGCATACTATCAGTCCTGGCCGGAAGCCGCCGGAAGAAGTTTATAGGCACAGACGGGAGGCGGTACCGGAACCTCGGATGCCTCATCGCATAAACTCCGGCCAAAGCGCCGACCACCTGAAAAGGTGTGACGTACAGCACCAGAGCAGCAACCAGGCAGAACGTCACGAAAATCGCAGTCGCCCGAGGGTCTCTCCAGCTCAACAGAGAATGCAGGCGCTCGCCCTGAGTCGCGATGTCGCCAACAACCGTCTGGATCCGACCGGCGACACTCCTAAGCCGATCGTACCTCATCCTGACCACATCGGGATTCCGGCTAGTGGGAAACGGGTCGAATTCTTCATCAAGTTCGTCGGGGTGGATAGCCTCCGCCTGCGAGATCTTCGTGTTCATGTGAGGAGGGTACCTCGGCCGGTATCGAAAATTCCAGATTCCTATCAGAAACATGTAAAGGAAGACAGTGGGAAGAATCAGCTCCGGGAAGGAAATAAGCATGAGATACAGCAAATGGACGAGCACCGTCGTGACCGGGTTCTTCCACATGCAGATGTCGCCGAACCATTTCCCGGCGGCGAATAATCCGGTGAAGACAGTCATCAGCCGGAAAAAGTTGGCCTTGCTCCGGCGCATGCTCCAAAGGTGCGAGTCAACATCAGACATGTACTCTATGACCTCCTTCCGGAGCGGCGGCTCCGCCCGCCCCAAC
This sequence comes from Andrographis paniculata, assembly GCF_009805555.1. Classification (NCBI taxonomy): domain Eukaryota; kingdom Viridiplantae; phylum Streptophyta; class Magnoliopsida; order Lamiales; family Acanthaceae; genus Andrographis; species Andrographis paniculata. The sequence goes on from NW_026137589.1 coordinate 5,119,906, forward strand.
CTCATGGCCACTATGTTAACAGCCTGATGCCTCAGCATGTCGAGCTGTACGACGGAGAACGGCCGGATGTAATGCATCTTCGGCAGTAACGGTCGCGAGTATACGTACAGCATGTTGACGAACGACGTGCAAGAGAATCGAAGCGCCAAATGCAGTTCCCCCATCTTCTTGACGCCGGAAGGATGGAGAACGAGCAAAGGATACGAATGGGTGTAGACTCGGCCAGTTTCCAGCGTCGATATTCGGATTCGAACCTTCCCGATCTTCAGGTCCTTGTTGCCATTGTTGCCTAGCTGGCTGTTGTCGAAGACGCCGACTGTGAGGACCGTTGCCGGATCGAAGACCTCCCAAGTGTACTGCTCGTTGTATTTCGGGAACAGGTTGTCGACAATGGTACGAGTCCGGACCCATTTGTGCCCGTATTTCGCCACACAGTATGTGTCGGACGTGCCCTTCCCGTCGCGAGTCTTCATTGGGTGAAGTCCCACGGCGCTTAGGATCCCGAGTTCCAAAACACCGATCGGTGGCTTCCAAAGCTGTTTCGCTGTGGGCCGGAGATCGCTACTGTAATGAGTCGATTCGTCGAGGACATGGTAGCCGCCGTCCAAGCAGACGCGAAGATGAAGCTTGCTAGAGAATTTATCTTTCTTCAGCTGATCGACATCGACTAAAACCGGCTTTTCTAGGTTGAACCAATGGGATTGAATGATGCGATCATCGGCACGCTTTTCTACCATGTTCAACGGAATAATGACCCTCCCGATTATTTCATCTTTTCCAGGAGCCACCCGGTCCTCAACTGTTAGAATAAGATGGTCTTCAAACGGCTCTGCGGCAACAAAAAACAAATCCTCATTCCACAAGGGGTTGAAGTTCTGTGCCTGAATCGGTTTCGTTCTCATTACTTGGTTCCCGATCTGCGCCTTCACATAAGCGTCAGGAAACCGAGTCTTCTCAGCCGGAATTAAGTCCTGAGCTTCAATAACATTGACACGAACATACCACAAGCGAGGCGCATGATAGACCTTCGATCGTATAAGAGCTGAAGCAGCGGCAGAGCTGTCGATAGGCGAAGCTGCATCGGAGTGCCAGGCATCCGGAAACGCCTCGTCTGCTTGTGTACCGATCCAGACAGCAAGCATCAGCTCGCCCTTGATTTTCTCCCCTTTCTTATTTTCGAGTCGGTACCATTCGGGAGCCAGAGGACTGTCGGGAGGAACGCGCATTGGAACCTCGTTGAGGTCGAATCTTACGAAACCGACAAAATCATCTTTCACAAGATCTTTATCCTTGACGACGACTTCCAGTACAGAGGCTTGCATACGCTCCCTTGAGAAGGCAAACACGACATTCCACACGGGATGCTGCTGTTTCTCGATGTGCTTCGTAACCCCCTTGTAGTTTCCGATTCTCACCTCCACAAACGGGTCTAGACTTCCGGTAACATCCATGGCAGGAAGCTCGCGGGCTTTAACTACTCTAACAAACAAGAAATGCATCTTCTCGACAAGATCGTAGGTGCCCACAGCTTTCCTGTCGGTCCTGACAACACGACCGCCAACAATCTGCCCCCCGCCGAGGAAAGGGCTCGTCTCCTTGAGAGCATAATCAACCGGTTGCGCTGACGATGCAGACTGCATCCGCACCAATTTCGGAGGGATGGGTTCGGGAACCTTCATCTCATCGACCATATATTTAGTTGCTTGATGAGTCACTTCGACTTCCGGAGGCGCATGACTGTGTGGTTCAGACGAGTTCCGTTTAGGGACAGTGTGGAATGTGTGCCTTGTCTCGGTTTTCACATTTGAGATCGGATTCTGTTGCGTTTCCTCAACAGGAGCAGATGACTCGATCGAAGGATCGTCTGTAATATAAACCTTGAGGCCAAGCTCGCCCCGAACACGGGAGAAGATCCCGCGCTTTTCCAGAGGATAGTGCAGCACAACAGCATCCGAGTAGGGGACAAAGGAGGTTCCACTGATGCTGACCTTTCCGAGGAAGGCTCTAGACTGGGTTGCTCGGATGTTGTTATAGATGTAAGCGTCGAGAGTGAGGTTGTGAAGAAACGAGGGATCAGATATGTTGAAATAAAAGCTCTCGTTCCACACGGGATTAAGATCCTTCTCCTTGATAGTGGAACGGTATCGCTGACCGTCGAAACAGAGCTCCACAAAAGGGCTCGATGAACCCTGCCCGTCTTTAGGCAACAGGTTATGAGCAGTAACCACATCAACCCCAAGCTTCAGATTTCCTTTTATAGTCATTGTATTATACACTTTGGAGTCGTCCAGAACTGCAGATCAAGAAACGAGACAATGCAAAACAATGTTAAGACAATATTGTCCTGAGCATATTTTGCGAATCCACAGCAACAAAACACAAACATCCTCGGTTCACCCGATGTCAGATCTAGAAGTTGCACATATAAATTTAAGACATTAAAACCCAACTACATTGTCTTAAATTCAAAATGCTACATTGAAACTAAAGTGCAAAACTAACAGTGAGTCTCCAAATAGCCAAAAATACAAATGAATGTACTTCACAAAACTCTCAAGAGGCTTCACAAAATTGATCTCACTTCAACTTTTACTCATACAAAAATCATCAACAGAGGTAAAGCTAGCTGTATCTTACTCCTTTACCATAGCAGTAGGGGAAAAAACAGAAATTGAAAATAGCTTTAACAGAATATATCATACCAAAAGGCCCACAAGATAAAGCATTAGTACTAATAATTTAAACGCATGAACAACAGAGCAAAATAAAGACAAAAATTGCAATTGCTATCACTGAAAAGCTCACCTACTATTGATTAGACGAAAGATAAGCAATCTCCTCTTCACTTTCCACCAAGAAAAAATTCAGGGCTACAAAAAATAATCAGATCAAATACACCTCACTGTGAATCTATAATTCCAACCAGCTTGCAAGAAAACAGAAAAAGTATTAACCTTTCAGGGTAGCATATAAGTAAGAAAGAAGCAAATTGCAAAAAGAAGAGAATAAAAAACTGAGTCAATGGTGTGGCAAAACCATCTGCAAGCACACCTCGTGAAGAGATCTACAACTTAAGGAATCTTGCTACTTAAAAACAACTAAATAGGTAGAAAAAAGATAGTAGAAAATGCAGGCTCAAGCCACAGATTTCCGTAAGTAACGCTAAAGACACATGGTAATGGGAAAATTGCCGGTTTGAAGATCCTCTAAAGAATACAACAGAATATTAAAAAATTCACACAAGGAAAAGCCACAACACTTTTAAATCCGGCGAAAGACACTGACTTCGGAATGATTATTATCTGACAAACAGAGAACAATTCTCAGTGGCATAATCAATATGTGATAGTCAGATAAGCACTCCATTGAAAAATGAGAGGGTAAATCTTGTGGTCCAGAACAATTACCAAACCAATTATGTTCTTTGTAACTGCATTGAGTACGAAATTTTTTAATATGAAATATTTCCTTCTACAAGGAAACCCTAGAGATTTTCCCCAAATTTTTCTTCAATTCAAAATATGGAGAATGAAGTTCTTTAATAAAATTGAAACGCTAAACTTGAATGAAAACGAAGGGAGAGTGAGAATGAGAATGAGAGAGGCGGAAAAATTACCCGTGGCTTTGCGCTTCAGATAAAATCTTCAAAAACTGGTAAAGGACAAACGAACACTCACAGTGACGGAGAAATGATGTGCTGGAACGACGACAATGCTGCCATGAATGGAAAGGCTCTCACCTCGTCCTCTCACACGTATATATCATCGTCATGTGTAGGTGTGCCTGGGGAGATTTCGGGCGGTGGGGAGCTGCAAGGGATGGATTTCCGCATTGGTTTTTGGATATGCAGATTTACACACACTACAGAATTACTCTGTCATGTGTGTTCTTCGAGGCGCTTGAACAAAGTAAATATTTTAGGAGGTTCCAGGATCTGAGCACCGGATGGATCTACATCGCACATTTTTTAAAACGAACGGTTAGGATTTCACTCGTGTTGGGATCCCGAAGACCTGAAGAATTAATGGGGAGGTCCTTTTTTTCAGTCAAATATTTTCACATGGAAAGATAATTCAGACTCGTAACGCGATTTAATGAATAGTTTTTATTTAGGGTGGCGTTAAGATAATAGTTATATTTCAATTTAATGTTATTACCATTTGACTATACATAAATTATATGTATTTGTATTTGTTACCTATCAACTTATTTTTTTCTATATTTGAAAATCCAAACTCATAAGGCTGCGTTTAGAAAAAAGTATTATTCAAACAAAGCCATAGTTTAAAATCTTTATTAGTTGATTTTGAACACATCGAAAATCTCCACACTAAGTTGAATGGGCAGACCTATGTATTAATCACGTATAATCAACTGTAGCAACCAAAGTATGAACATCATCAATTTCGTTCATTTTAAAAGAAAACAAAAAAACGTGTATCTTCTTGCAAATTGACCATTACTGGTATTTTTAGATCATGAAAAATATTTTGGGGAAAGACAAAAGTGAGGGGAAAAAAAAAACAAAAAAGTATCGACACGCCCATACTTGAATGAAGTAACGTCACTATCCCACCCCACTTGTTTATATTAAAATTTCCGATAAAAAAATAAAATAAAATAAAATAATAATTACAAAATTGAAAAAAATTGTACAATGCCCACATTTATTTCTGGCGGTTGGACCCCACGCTCTGTTTTGCCACGTGGGCCCGTACCAGCTTTGTATCCCCTTCGGAGGCATTTCTTCCTAATAAATAAAAATATACTGTACTAGCATATAAATTAAGATGGGCCGGGTCGAAATATTAAAGAGCCGCCCAAGCCCATAGAAATTGGTCTAGTTTACTAAGTTGACTTTCAAAGTCAAAAGCTTATTAATTAATTTGTTGTGAAGTTGCCATGGCAATGGTACGGATACATAAATTGGTCCAATTTTACACACCACTTTTTCCTCTGTTGTAATTCTTCAACAACAGCGAGCTGCACACGACGCTGACCGACGACGCCGCCATGGCGGCTCCGGCGACCCACGGCGGCAGGCGGAAGCCGGTGGAGGGGAAGAGGGCTCCGGCGGCGAGGGGAATGCTGAGGGCATTGTACCCCAAGGCCCAGAGGTAGTTCAGCCTGATTCTTAGAAGCGTCTTTCTAGAAAGGTCTATGGCAGTTATAACGTCCTCAAGATTGTTCCTCATCAGGACAATGTCCGCCGCCTCAACGGCTATATCCGTGCCGGCGCCGATGGCGATTCCGACGTCCGCCGCCACCAGCGCCGGCGAGTCGTTCACCCCGTCGCCGACCATGGCCACCACGTTGTCTTCGCCCTGCAGTTCCTTCACTTTCTCGGCTTTCTCCCCCGGCTTGGCCTCTGCCACGACGCCGTCGATCCCGACCTATTGAGATTTTATTATTATTATTATTATTATTATTATTATTATTAGTTAATAATAATAATATTAATATTTCAATACTATACTACCTCCCTAGCGATTGCGTTTGCGGTGCCACGATTGTCGCCGGTCACGATAATGCTCTTCACTTTCATTAATTTTAGGGCAGCCACGACTTCTTTGGCCCCTGGTTTGATCGGATCGGACACGGCGAGGATGACGTGGAGCTCCCTGTCGACGGCGACGAATATTCCGGTTTGAGCCGATCGCTCGGCGTCGGCCAGCGTTTCTTCAGCGACAGTTGGGATGTGGACGTTGTGATCCACCATTAAACTCTTGTTTCCGACAAGAACCTCTTTTGTTCTTACAGTGGCCTTCACGCCTTGGCCTGTTATGGACACGAAGTTATGAGCTTCAGGCCAGACATGGCTACCGATCTCTTCATTGTCTTGCCTCAGGCTTTCGGCGTAGTCGACGATTGCCTTAGCCAGAGGATGCTCGCTGTTAACCTCGGCAGCGGCAGCCAGGGAAATGAGCTCGTTAAGATGGGCGTCGGAAATGAGTTTGGTGCCGACAACCACCGGCCTCCCCATTGTGAGAGTTCCGGTCTTGTCGAAAACTACGCAGCTAACCTGTAAGGACAGACCATCCATGTTTAATAAATGTGTATTCCATTAACATTGAACTTTTAGATGAAACTTTTAGATGAGACGATCGTTTTTAACAAAATCTTAATGAATGTAAATGGATCGACCTTATGAGTGCTTTCTAATGCTTGGCCTCCTTTGATGAGGATGCCTTGAGAGGCGCCGACTCCGGTGCCAACCATTACGGCTGTTGGAGTCGCGAGGCCGAGCGCGCAGGGGCAAGCTATGACCATCACTGATATCCCGAACTGAAGTGCAAGCTCGAAGCTATCCATGGAGGAAGGAATCCATGATTTGGGATAAGCATTGAGCTTTCCCGCCGAAAACCAGGCGAACCAAGTGGAAACGGAAAGGGCTATGACCTGCAAAGGAGCAAACAATGTGAATTCATTAGGCTGAAGAATTGTGTAAGATTGTAATGTGTGTGACCTACAAGAGGAACAAAGTATTTGGAGATATGATCTGCAAGTTTTTGGACAGGAGCTTTCGCCATCTGCGCCGATTCGACTAGTCTAACAATTTGCGCTAGCGCGCTCTCGGATCCAACTTTGGTGGCCTTTACGTGCAGCACGCCGTTAGCATTGAGAGTCCCTCCGATCACCTCATCACCCATTTGTTTCGCCACCTGCTTGGATTCTCCAGTGATCATGCTTTCGTTGACATGGCTCTGTCCCCAAACGACGACTCCATCGCAGGGTAATTTTGCACCAGGGACTACCTTGAACACGTCTCTCTTCTGTATGAACCGGCTGTCGATTTCTTCCTCGCTCAACACATTCCCATTGTTGTCCAATTTAAGCAGTGTCGCCGTCTCGGGAGAGAGGTTCATGAGCTTCTCTATGGCCTCAGAAGTCTTCCCCTTGGCTAAAACCTCCAGATACTTCCCAAGCAGTATGAAAGAAATGAGCATCGAACTAGTTTCGAAGAAATCTGTAGACTCAAACTTTGATGAAGTAGCAGCTCTTAAAACAGAGTAAACAGAGTAGAAGTAAGCTGCATTTGTCCCCAATGCAATAAGGACGTCCATGTTTGCAGAACCATGCTTTAATGCTTTGTAAGATCCTATGTAGAATCGTCGGCCGATGACGAACTGAACTGGTGTGGACAGCGTCCACCTCAAAAGCTCTCCTACATTGAGCATGTTGATTACTTTAATTTCGAGCCAACGGTTGATTCCTGGAACATACATAAAGATCATGGACGTTAGGAACACAGGAATTGTGAAAACGAGACTCCATAGAAAAGACCTGTAATACTGCCTAATTTCTTCCTCTCTTTCGGCTGCCTTTCCACCTTTCTCTGGAAATATCATAGCCTTGAAGTTTCCCAATCCAGCAGCCTGAATAGTTTCTATGAAATCTCTAGGCCCTGTTAAATCCGTTTCGAAACATATGGATAGCTTCTTGATCTCTGGATCAAAGTCTATTTCCCTAACCCCTGCCAAAGCTCTAAGAGCATCCCTAACAGCAGTCATTGAATCTTCAGTCTCCACTCCATCAATGTGTAGGTGTATTTTAGAGATGTCTTCTCCTTTGGTGAGGATTGTGCCCTGGAATCCAATGTCTTCAATGGCTTCCAAGATTTGGGTGCAGGACAAGATTCTTGGATCATAATGGACCTCAACTTGTTCATTGGGGGATGAAGCAAGAGCTTTTTGCACTCCTTTTATTGCTCCTAAATAATACTCCACTGTCATGGAACAGGAAATGCAAGCCAGTCCTTGTACTCGAATTCGGCATAATTGAGTGGATCTATCAGTTGTGTCTTCTGAAATCAATCTGGCCTGAAAGCCAGTGTCCTCCATGGTCTCACGGATTGTTTCTTCCTGCAAATGTTATGTTGAAGATATTATTATCTATTACTGTAAGCCAATGAGATCATGAAACATCACAATCTGTTAGCATATCTTAGCTGAATCAGATAACCTTTGATTAAGTGCAAGACATGTAAGAGAATCATATACCGAACATTAACCTTTGACTACTATCATGGGCCAAACTTTAACTGAAGTGCAAGATAAATTAAGGGATTCGATTACTCAATCAATCTGCTTTCCCAATGTTTTAATATTATCAGTGGAAAAAGTTATGGTGCTCCTATGCTTTCATAATGCCTTTGTACTACCAAATTTGTGCCCACTCATTATGTTTCTAATCGTTGTAGTAGCTAATGATGAGGATCGCACTACTGATTACAGTAGTTTTTTTTTTTTTTTTTTTCCAATTTTTATTGAATTGCTTTTTTATCTTTTCTTGGTTTCTACTCCACAGCGATAACAAATTCCTCGGGTAAACAAATACTATCAGGTGTCAAAAGCAAACAGAAAAAGGAAACACCAACGGAATCCGTAATTTGATGGAAACACACAATCCATTATCAGAAAAAGTCCAAACTTCTATGCAATAATACAGCCTATGCATATCTCAGAAACACCAGAGATCATAATAACAACAAATATATGATAATCGCAGCATGTACTGTACAATATATCAACACTTAATATAATATATATATATTTTAAAATAATGATAATAAATATTGACGGTTACCGATAACAGAGGCGTGTGCTAGGCACGTGCCTCCGTTCTTACTTACATTGACGACGGCGGGACAAAACACGACTTGCGCGCGGTGGTTGAGGAAATCGACGGCGGCGTCCTTCACTCCGGGGAGGCGTTTGACGGCTTTCTCCACAGATCCGGCGCAGGCGGAGCACGTCATTCCGGTTACCGAGAACAACGCCGTGGATTCCGCTCCTAGCATGCACTTCTCTTCGTCGTCGGAAGGAACACTGGTCGACGTTCCTTTCGTGCGGTTAGGCATCGACGGATAGCGCGGCGACGAGTTCCCGCCCTCGCTTCTTCTGCACGCCGCTGAAAATAGCTTTGCCGCCATAACTGAGCTGAGCTCCTTTCAAATCATTTTTCTTTTAATTAAATTAATTACAATTGTTCTAAGAGAAAATATAAAAAAACAATTGTGAAGACAATATGTACAATTTCTCATCCATATATAGTAAAATTTTCTAAAGCTTTTTCTCTGAATATGGGCATCATATTTAATTTATTACAAGAAATAATTTATATAATGTGTGATATGATTGTGTTTTCTTTTTATAAAAGGCACCACTTGGTGGTGCAATATAAAAATGGCTGAATAAAAATGTTCGCTAAATTTTTTATTTAAGTAAATATTATATATATTTTGAATATAGTAATTATTAGTGAGAATAAGTTGAAAAGAGACTTTTTTGCAGCTTTGGTTTTTAAATTATTTGTCCTTAGGACAAATATTTCAATTTTTTTTTTCTTCTAAAGACATGGCTTAGTTTATATTTATAATTTTATAGTATAATTTTCTAACATTTGATGTATCATTAATGAAATTTGGGAAAATTTTTGATATGTGAAGTATATAATAATTATAATCATAAAGGTGAAGTTGAGTGTCATCTCTTTGCATATATATTGGCAAGTAAATATGCATTTGCATTTGCATTTGAATTTGAATTCGCATTTGCGGTGGAGACGTGGCTGAAGACGGCAAGACCCTATCTGACTCATTTCCAATTATCTGAAAGAATTTATTTATATATTATACTTTAAAACCAGAAAATGAATTTATTATAATATCTTTTGATGATTTCATTTGTGTGTTGAATTATTCTTTTGTGAGAAAGAAGGAAGCAGAAAGAAGTAAATATAGGCGGTTACTATCCAACACAAAAGTTGCAAAAGTGCTTCTTTTTCTATTTCCTTTTTTATTTAATTTAATTTTTTAAATTTGGATTCCATATTCTTATATATATATATATATATATATTATAGTTTGACGTTATGGGCTCATAGTTCTTTTGAATCTGCTTTACAACAAATCCATGCAGGTTACGTTATCCCTGAAATACCTTTTCAGAATTTATCATCATCATAGGTATATATAGAAATGTTATCATTAATAATTTTTGTTTAAGAAATTGTGACCTAATTAATCATATACAATATCTGTCTATAAAATACTTATATTTAAAATCTATGAACATGCCCTCTGTATAAAGACTACTTTTGTTTGTAAAGGATCAATTGCATGCAGAAAGAAATATACACTACGTACCGTCATAAAAAAAATATAAAAATAATACACTACGTACTAATTTGAGCTATTATTTAATAATACTATATTAAATAAGGTACTTAAATTTCTCTTGATTTATTTCCACTTTGGTATTTTGTTTGTTTTACATAATACTTTGTTTGCTTTCTTTCGGCTTTATTTACTCCAATCTTCACAAAAATAAAAACAATAAAAAAAAAAAAAACGTAATAATAATATATATAAATATATTACACCAATATCGTTGTGCATGTCCCTGTATAACTATACGTGTGTGCTATCTGTGATGGGTAAATAGGACCACGACTGATATATAAATATATATTTTTAAAAAATAAATTAACGAAATAAATAAATATATATATATATATATAATATTCATCTATAAATAATTTGCACGTAAAATCTAGTCAAATAATCAACACGGATATATCATTGGTGTCTATGATCAATTGAATAAAAAATAATTTATGCCACTCAATTATTAAAGATGGTGTATCGATTGTGAAAGAGGCATTTATATATAAGCTAAGTGTGTGTATATATGTATTGTATATATATGTATGTGATTGGTGGAATGTGGTTAGGACCATTGTAAAGTGTAATTAGCTTTCTATTGCAGAAATTTCCTGAGTTTAATGTATAATTTATATGTAAAGATAAATCATTAGATTGTGACGTCATTTAGTTTGTTTATCTTACATTATCATTATAATTGTTGTTATTTTCGTTTCTTTTTACGACCATTTCTAAGGTATCTTTCTCCTTTAAATTTTGAAAAAAGGATGGACAATATTCAATGACTCGTATGGCTCAGCAACTTGTTGAATATTAGCATTGATTGAAGCTACATTCATTATCTTATAAAAAAATAAATAATTTATAAAAGGATTCGAGTTTTTCTAAATAAACCAAAAAAAAAAAAAAAAGATCGCTAAATGTAATGTTAAATATATATATATATATATATATGTATTTGCTATCATATTTTTACAGAAAAAATAAATAGATCAATAGTACAAATTTTGGTTAACAAAATCGTCAAGTAAACACCATTTTATTTTGTTCACTATGTTTTCATTTTCACATTGATTATTTTAATTCATAATATATTATTTTTGTTCCAAATTGATGTGTTTGTTGGTCCAATAAAATCAATACTTGTGTTCTTTTATAATTTTATGACATTTCGAATGTAAAATAAACAATAATATTATATTTTTTTTAGAAAAAAAATAATATTTTGTAAGAAAAATAACATATTGAATATTCTTTTCTTTTCAAATTATATTCCACTCACACAAAATTTCAATGTACACTAAATTAATACTATAAATTTTTAAATTATCAATTTCAAAATAGAAAATACACACACAAATAAAGAAATAAATAGTAATAATAAAAGTGGGGGAAAAGATTTTTGAATAATGCTCCAAATAGAAGCCAACTTTTTTATAAACGTAGTGGAAAGCCTACATCCTCCCATTTTTCCATGCATTACTACTTTAGTCATAATGCGCCATCTTCAAACGATGTTTCTCTGTGTTTCCATTTTATTTTATTTTCTATTAGAGTTTTATTTTTTATTTATTAAATATAAAATTTATTTGCCTTAGTATCTATCTTTGTGTGTCTTTTACTTAAATTCAAAGCATTACATTTATATACAAGATATATATATATTATTTCTTTTTTTTTGGAGTCTTTTTGTTATCTATGTATTCACTTAGTATTTTATTTCTATATATTTTAAAAATAAATTATTTAAAAAATATAATACAATATAATATATATATATAAGTCAAATGTACAAAATCAATAAAAATATACAAAATGTACTATTATTTATAATAATATGTTATATCATATCTTACAATAAAAAATAACTATAAACACTTAACAAACAAAATTTCATTATAAAAACACACTTTTTTATTACAAAAATCATATTCAAATATCACAAGCCTAAATTTATATTTACATATTTCTTTATTTGATAGGATTCATTCACACACACACACACCATCATTATCGACATTTATTATGGGAAATAAAATGCCCTAAACATTGTACACACACAAGGGGGTATTATTGTCATTTCGCAATGCTCGATTCGAACACACCATGCATGCTAGCAAAACAACTTACTACTCAACACTGATCCTTCTCATGGCAAGGGCGTCCAGCTTCTTAGGCCTCTTGTAATTTTTGAGCAAGAGAGAGCTGCACACCACGCTGACGGACGACGCAGCCATTGCAGCTCCGGCGATCCACGGCGGCAGCCGGAATCCCGTCGACGGGAACAGAGCCCCAGCCGCGATCGGGATCCCAAGGATATTGTATCCTAGAGCCCATAGATAGTTCAACCGGATTCGAGAAAACGTCATTCGCGATAGATGTATCGCGGTTATTACATCCTCCAAGTTGCTCTTCATCAGCACGATGTCCGCCGCCTCGATGGCGATGTCAGTCCCGGCGCCAATCGCCATCCCCACATCCGCGGCCACCAGCGCCGGCGAATCATTGATGCCGTCTCCCACCATTGCCACGACGTTCCCGGCAGCCTGTGCATCACATAGTAGACAACATTTGTAATGACATAGTAACTGCAGTTTCTCACGTCATAAAAAATATATATATAATTTAACAATGAATCGGCGTGCCTGTAGTTCCTTCACTTTCTCGGCCTTATGCTCGGGCTTCGCCTCGGCGAAAACCGAGTCTATCCCGACTTCTTTGGCGATCGCATTTGCGGTCCCCCAATTGTCGCCGGTCACTACAATGCTCTTCACTTTCATAGACTTGAGAAAGGAGATGACTTCGCGGGCGCCGGGCTTCAATGGATCGGAGATGGCGAGTATCCCGATGAGCTCGTGGTCGATAGACACGAGAATCCCGGTTTGAGCCAAGGCTTCCGTTTCCGCAAGCATGTCTTCAGCTTCGAGAGAGATGCCGACGTTGTGATCCGTCATTAAACTTTTGTTCCCGACAAGGATCTCTCGACTACGAACAATGGCCTTCACACCGTGTCCGGTTATGGATTCGAAGCTTTCAGTTTCTGGCCAGACCGGATTCTCTTCGTCCTGTCTGAATCTTTTAGCGTGCTCGACAATCGCCTTCGCCAGCGGGTGCTCGCTGTTCGCCTAACAGGAAAGAACACTAATAAGCATTCTCCGACCAACAAAAGATTCTCCGATGATGTGAAAACAGAGTACCTCAGCAGCGGCAACAAGATCGAAAAACTCGGTAAGAGCCATGTTTTTTAGTAGCTTTGTGTTGACAACAACTGGCTTTCCGATCGTAAGCGTCCCGGTCTTGTCGAAGACGATACAGTTCACCTGTTGTTAGAAAATAGATCGTCGGAAATGGAGGGATAACAGCTTCACATATTGTGTTCTTACATAGTGTTGTTTAAGGAACAAGGAACAGACCTTATGAGCGCTTTCTAATGCATGGCCGCCTTTTATTAGAACTCCTTGAGAAGCTCCGACGCCGGTCCCGACCATAACAGCAGTCGGTGTAGCCAAGCCGAGCGCGCACGGGCAGGCGATCACCATTACAGAAATGCCAAACTGCAGCGCAAGTTGGAAGCTATCCATAGAAGAAGGAATCCATGATTTCGGATATCCATTAAACCTTCCAGCAAGAAACCAGGCAAGCCACGTCGAAAACGAAAGAGCAATCACCTATGAATAACATCGAATGAAACCGCAAAGACGTTAGCTAGATCGAATACGAAAGCTTAAACTCGAATGCTCGAAATACCTACCAAAGGAACGAAGAATTTAGAAATACGATCCGCAAGTTTTTGCGCTGGAGCTTTGGCCATTTGCGCTGATTCTACAAGTCGAACGATTTGAGCAAGAGCACTCTCAGATCCTACCCTCGTTGCCTTGATGTGCAGCACGCCGTTGGTATTGACAGTCCCTCCGATCACTATGTCGCCCTTCCTTTTCGCCACTGGTCGAGATTCTCCTGTGATCATGCTCTCGTTCACGTGACTTTGTCCCCAGACGACGAAGCCATCACAAGCTACTTTTGCACCGGGAATGATCTTGACAACATCGTTTTTTTGTATGAGCCGGCTGTCGATTTCCTCTTCATTCAGCACATTTCCATTAGTATCCAGCGCCAGCAAGGTTGCCGTCTCGGGAGCTAAGTCCATCAGCTTCTCAATTGCCTCAGATGTCTTTCCCTTCGCCAAAATTTCGAGATACTTCCCCAGCAATATGAAAGAAATGAGCATCGAGCTTGTCTCGAAGAAATCTGTCGACTCAAAGTTTGGCGAAGTAGCAGCTCTCAAAACAGAGTAAACAGAGTAAAAATAAGCAGCATTCGTTCCTAGCGCGATTAACACGTCCATATTAGCCGAGCCGTGTCTTAATGCTTTGTAAGCGCCAACATAGAATCGCCGTCCGATGATGAACTGAACCGGGGTAGACAATATCCATCTCAAAATCTCCCCAATAGTTAGCATGTTCACAACCTTACGATCCAGACCATGCTTAATTCCAGGGATGTACATAAAGACCATGGAAAGAAGAAAAACCGGGATCGTAAACACCAGACTCCAGAGAAAAGATTTGTAGTATTGCTTAATTTCATTCCTTCTATGGGCTTCTCTTGATCCTCCTTCTGGAAATATTTTAGCCTTGTAGCGCCCCGAGCCAGTCGACTGGATAATATCGATGAAATTCCTTGGTCCTGTCAAGTCTGGTCGGTAAGAAAGTGCTACCTTGTTAAGCTCGAGATCATAGTTAATATCTTGAACTCCCGGCAATGCTTTAAGGGAGCTCTCAATTATTCTCATGGAATTATCTGTGTTCACACCATCGACTTGAAGATGGATTCTGCACCGATCTTCGCCGGTGCTGATCAGAATAGCCTCGAATCCGGTATCCTCCACGGCTTGCAGTATTTGGTTGTATGTCAAGATGTTAGGATCATAAATTACCTCGGCTTCCTCTGTTGCTAAGGCCACTTGTGCTCGACGTATCCCGGGGAGACTTTGGAGACTGGATTCCACAGTTGTAGAACAGGCTGTGCAAGTCATTCCGGTTATCCGAATCCTGCATATTTCAGAAGCTTTCCCGGTCATTTCTTCTTCAATCAACGAGGCTTCAAACCCCACGTCTTCGATTGTCTCGAGGATTGTTTCCTCCTGAACATGTTTTAGGCAGAAGTTAGAGCTCGGACTTATTCAAATGGCAAAGCTCTGCATTATATATGTTCAAAAGGAATAAATAATCAAAGACTTACTAAAATCGAAGAACTGCACAAGCAATTAACATCAAACAGATATACTCAGAGAATATACTCCCTACCAAGAAGTCTAAATTATTCTAGAGAATAAAAGAAGCCAGAAAGCAAATTCCCAATGGCTTCAACAATTTCTTGCAGGTTGAATAAGATCAAGAAACTAAAACTGCATTTCATGCTTGAATAGGAAGCAGAATATATCCAAAGAACAGAATAAATTCCATTTTGTGATTGGAATGTAAAAGCACCAAACAGTGTATGTGCGGTTGTTTGTGATTTCGAATTTGTTTTAGCACCGTTTTCTCCATAAAATAACATCAAATATGTATTTTGAGTTCAAAACTTATCCAAATTTCTATTATTTCCAAAGCCATTCAAAAATATATAAACGAGCTCACGTTGCTTCCAATTCAAGAAATGGTAAAATGAATAAACTCCAAATTTAATTTAATTTCACCAAAGATTAAACAGTATATATATACATACATATAATATACATATAAATTCATAGGGGCTTACGTTAACAAAAGCTGGGTAGAACATGACTTGAGCGCGGTTGTTCAAAACATCGACGACGGCCTCCTTGATTCCGGGGAGACGTTTGACGGCCTTCTCGACGGAGCCGGCGCAGGCGGAGCAAGTCATCCCGGTGACGGAGAATATCGCCTTGGCCTCTGCTCCTTGCATGAATTTCTCTTCATCGGATGATGAAGCCTTGTGGCCGCTAGGGTATTTGGGCATCGAAGGATAGTGAGGTCGAGGCGACAGATTCCCACTGTCGTTGGGGCGTATGCACGCCATCGACAGAAACTTGGCCGTCGCCATTATCGATTGCCGGATTTCCTACTCCGATCCGGTCGAATCGAAGCTCAGAGCTTTCTTTAATTACTGATTGGGATAGATAGGGTTTTGATTGGGGATCGGAATCACATATGATTTTGCTGCTGCTGGTGCTAGAGGTTGTTGAGTTTGAAATCGGCGATTTGCATTTGCTGCGGTTTTATAGGTAGGCTTTAGCGTTTTCAATGTCAACTTTGCGTTAACGTCTACAACAAAAATGGTTCTTTCGGTATTACGTCTGCAACAAAAATGATGCTTCTTTCTTCAAAGATCCTGGATCTCAACGCCAGATTAATCCACACCGTTCGTTAGAGGGGATACTACATGAACGGTTCTGATCTGTCGCAATCATTTTGGAGAAGATGGTTCAAACTTTTGTTTCGAATAAAATAATATACATTTTTTGTAATTAAGAAGATTTTGTTAGGGTGTGTTTGTTTGGGTTTGGATTTTGAGTTCTGAATTAGTAAAAATTTTGAATTTGAATAATTGTATAATGTTATGTAAATAGGTGTTGATGTGATATTTTGAATATAAAATTGATTTTTAGTATAATATAAAAAATAAAAAATAGGTGTTTTATTTGATGTTTTTTGGAAAAAAAATTGGATAAATAATGTAAATTCAATCCAATCCCCCAAACAAACACCCTTATTGGATAAACACTACTTACAATAGTACTAGTTCCGTCTTACAACTCCCGTCCACATTGCTGGATTAATCCTTCCCACATTTTATTTTCATTTTCTTTAATTTTAATTTTATTTTTATTTTTTTAATTTTAATTTTAATTTATAATTATTTTTATTAATATATTCCTTAATTATTTATTAATTATATATTCTTTTTTAAAAAAAGGTGAACAAAGGGAGGTTGATTGACTATATTCATTTGTATCATTTTTGCCTTTTCTTTTATAAAATATAAAAAAAATTTCCCAATAAAAAAGAATTACATGCTATAAAATATCAAATCACTTACTCATTTGTATAAAATCGAACCTGAATATCATAGTGTATACATGTGGTAAGAATATATATACATTGTAATATGATTAAATTCCATCTAATCATTTGTTCCTTAAGGAATCTTTCCATCCGATGGTAGTTAAGATTCCTATCATTTTTCTTCTTTATTTCAACATATGCATCAATACACGTAACAATTTGTGTTAATTAATTCCCAGATATAGATCTATACTTTTATTAATATATATCTTTGATAGATCTATATTTTCTTATGTCAGCTGCAAAATGTCAAAGGTTGTGCGTAGTAATAACATAGTGTTATGGTGAGTTATCAAATGAATACATTCCTAAATATGGAAAATAAATTATGTGGCTGAACATTGTTTAACACGTTGTCCAAGTTGAATCTCAAATCCAAATATATATATATATTTATATATACACGTACACGTACACACGTACATAAATATATAGGCACGTATATATGTGTACAATTAAAAAAAAAAAAAAAAAGTCAGCATGCAAAAACATATAATTGTAGTGCTAATCTAATGCACGTAGTCCATGACATAATATAACACGTTATGCTATTATTCAATATTTGTAAACAGACATTTGACTAACTCACAAGGTATTTACTGTAATAATAATAATAATAAGAGTTGTTTCAACACATTTGTAGGTTTTATTCATCACTATCATCTTCTTCAACTTTGAACAATTTCTGTTTAATTTTGTTACCTTTGAAATATTATTAATCAGCACTATGAGCTCTATTATTATACAAAATTTGTAAGATGACACTACAATTTTAAATACAATTCATATTAAATACTATATTATTGAACTATTATCTTAATGCTTCCAAAATCCAACTACATCTTACTTACGCATCTTAACAAATTATTATTCTATATTCTCCATTCTTAATCGACAAGGAAATTGGGCTTCTCAAGTAATCTAACCTGATCAGCTAAGTGGGCCCCAAGTTCCGTTCGGACCACGCAAAAACTTTAAAATTAGAAATCGGCCCAAAACTTCTAAGTTATTGACTTTGAGCCCACAAAAGGCATTTGTTATTTTCAGACACAAGCACAACAAAACCGTCCTTAATATTTCTTACCAGGAAGATAATAAGCTGCAAAGATGTCCGCAGCAGGTTCTTCCAAACAGATAAAAATCAAAATAAACAAAACAGAAGAGGTTCTTCAAGCTACTTACGATGATCCTGCACCATAAACCTGAATTCGTTGCTCGATCGGGACCATGCAGTAAGGGCACGAATCTCTGCCTTTCTTCCCGAAGCCATTGTTGCAGTCGGAGCAGATGACCTGATGAGTGCAGGGAAGAAACACCACAGACACTTCCTTGTTCATGCACATCGTGCATCGCCTGCCCTTCTGAATCTCATCCGCTCCAGACTTTTCTCGATCGTGCATCATCAGCAGCTTCGCAATGTGTCCGTTTACGCCTGTCGATTGGCTCTCCGCCTGCTTAAGACGAGCGTACTCTTGCTCGAGGCGCTGCAGATCGTCTTTCTGGCGCTGCAGATCCATCTCCGTCTTTTGCCGTAGCGACTCGAGCTTCCTTTTGTTGTTCGCCTCGGCTGCCTCCAGAAGACGCCGCTCCTCCTTTATCTGTGCAATGAGCTCCGCTTTCGACTTTTGCTCCTGTCTCCATTTTTCCTTCAACAATAACAATCGAAAACACCGAGTTATTCACTTACGGGATTCATATTTGTTAAAAATGACCATATCGTTTAAAGATAAGAGATGCATTATTTATTTATATACAATAGAGTCAAACAACACGAGCCATGCAAGGTGAATATATACCCGAACCCAAGAGGTTCCGACTATGATACCGTTTCACCTAAAACTTTAAACGTAATGGATACAGAATCATTTACTTATATATACACAATAGTGTCAACCAAATATGCCTTCTCACATGCAAGGAATGTTACCACTCTGATCGGGTTAAATTTAGCCTAAAAGTTAAGCATAAATTATTATAGAGTCAACCAACAATATACTTTGAAAGTTATCACCATGGCATCTCATTTGCTTGTATGTTATGCACAATTTACCTCAAACTCTTTAGTGTCAATCTCCGTCTGCTCGATCGCCTGCTGAAGCTCGGAGATTCTCTGTTTCTCAACTGCAATGTCTTGCTGCAATTTCGTCGTCTGCTTCTCACAAGCTATAAGCTTCTTGCGGCACTTCTTCTCCCGCTTCATTGACTCCATACAGGCGGCTGCGGATTCAGATTCCCTCAACTTATATGCCTCCAATTCGGCTTTGAATTCAGCATTCTGAACCTCAAGTTTTCCGACTGCAGCATTCACACGTTCCACATGCCCGCCCGCTATCTTCAGAGCATCCTCGATTTCCCTAAGGCCTTTCATGGTGGCGGATTCGAGAGCCGGTTTCTCCTTTTCTTGTCTCTGCCTTTCCTCTCTCTCAAGCCGCAGCATTTTCAGCTCGGCCAAATCATGGCTTAGCTTTCGAGCTGCTTGCGTCGCCTTCTCATAGGCCCACTCCTTCCGCACCTTCACCTGTTGCTCCAAGTCCGCAATCTGCTCATTCAAATTGCAAACCATTTCATCATTCTGGTATGAATTCTCATCAAGATTCAAGCCCTGAAACTTGTCCATCACTGAGTCCAACACTTGCTGATTCTTCTTAGCATATGAGGAGTATTCCTCATCGATTTTCCCCAAAACATCAGCATCTGAACAAGATCCACTACACGAACTTGAATCCCCACCCGACACGACTTTGTGGCCTGCCTTCGACCCCCTCTGAAACTGCTTCGAATTAGACCTCAATCCGGCAGCAAACACAGCAACATTCCTCTTTAAAAGACTCCTCATAGATGGACTGAGGTTAAACCTCTTAGGACACTCAATCCCTCCCCGCAAAGGCCTTTCATCATTGCCGAAACCCCAACCTCCATGAAACTTATACAATGCATCTCCAGACCTTCCGCCACCACTTTCAGAACTACCATCACTTCCAAGCTCATCAGGTGGACGATGAACAGGTGAATCCGTAAAGCTTGCTCTGCGGACATTGAGATCATGCATCAACAAACACATCATAGCATCACCCCTGCTTGAATGAGGCTTCACTTTCTGCAAAAGGGAAATCATTCTGCTGATTGAAAACTCCTCCAGCTGCCTCAAATCCGAAAATGAAGTGTCCAGAACCTCACCAAATCCCTTACCACTCTCACCACGCTTAAGATAAACCAAGGCATTATGCATAATATTAGATAGAGCATCCATCCCTCCATAACAATGGCCATTTCTCAAAATAGCATTCATCGAAGCTTCTTTACTGTAACCCAACCCTACGAGTTTTTCTATCGCCTGATTGTACACAGAATCCAATTTCTTCAGCAACATTCCCTCTAACTGTTCCTCAGTGCATTCCCCCCACCCTTCATCATCCAATTTAGGATTATTCGGCTTGAAAGTAACGGGAGCCGCATCGTGATTTTGGGTGTTTGCTCTAGGTTTAGACTTGCCTGATTTCTCAATATCGCAATTAATGGAGGTAGAACGATCGGGGCCGAGTTTCGCCGATCGATTACTCCGATTTGCTCGAGTATGCTTCGCCTTAACAGTGCAGCCCATTACACCGATCTCCCAACTCGATTAAATAAATCTACAAATAATTACAAGAACCATACCGTAAGCGAAATGTTCGAAACGAATAATCCCCTTCACAAACAAACATGAAATACATCAAAAACAGAACGCAAAAGCTTCGACTGCGGTATTAGAGCGACGATTCCGGTCGCGCAGTGGATTTGTAAGAAATTTTGTAAGTTGCAGAAAGCCTCTGCATTTGGCGGTAGTGAAGGGAAGGGAAGGGAAGGGAATGGGAAGAAATGTCCGCAGTTTGGGCCTTTGGGGCGAAAAAAACGACAGTACGGTCTGCCAGACGTAGCACCCAAATGTCTAATTCGGGTCGGGTATATATGGATTGATTTTTTATTGAAAAAATATATATTTTGAAAAAATTGCAATGATGATTATTTATCTAACAATTTATTTTCTTGAGGCACTCAACTGAAATACTATCAAAATAGAAAGTAGGATACGTTCGGACATTAACCAAAAAAATAAATAAATTATTATAAACAATTAAAATTGAATTTGTACCCAAAAAATATATATATATAGCTTGGATATATTGTTAATATACTTTATTATTATCATTATTATTATTATTTCAAAATTATGGAGTTGTAGTTTAGTTTTAAGTGAAACAATGATCAAATTCAGGATGAAACTCACTGAAGCCCATTAATGAGAAAGGCCCAATAATTTGGGGAATTAGGGTTTCTCCTAATAATAACAATTAACAGCTAAGAACATTTTTATTAGGGGTTCTCCGATAAACAACTAGGTCAGCTACGAACAAAGAAACAAATACACTTCCAGCATACAAACAGAGACTCAAATTCCTTCCCAATCGAAAGAGGTGCTGATGATATGAGATGATATGATTGCGAAGGAACTAAGAGGTGTTTATTGGAGCTTGGATTGACATCCATAGGAGCAATAGCACATGGCTCGAGATCTGTAGAGAGCTCGGCAAGATCCGGCAGCCTTGCCGCATCCCCAGCGTTCGATGCACTTGTATTTGCATTCGTATTCGTTGTCGCAGTACCCAAGCAGTTCCTCACACGATTCTCGTAATTGATTCGAGTTCAACTCACCGCACTCCACTATTGTGTTTCCTGTACAGAAGAAGAAGAAGAAGTTACACATGGAATGGAAGAAACAAAAACTAAATCAAAAGCAAATCGAAAACAAGAAGAAGGAGAAGAAAATCAATTAGTACCTGCTGCAAGGATGAGAGTACAGAGAAGAAAGAAGATTGCATTGCTCTTCGCCATTTTTGAGTATTGAGAAATTGAGAGTGCTCTGATAGTGATATCATATATATACACATTTGGAGAGAGAGAGAGAGAGAGGCGAGGGAGGACTTATATTTTATGTTACTTTGTGATGATCTTATTAAAGATGCTAAAGTGTGGGCAAAGTAAAGGCAAGAATCATATTAAAATTAAAAAAAAATAAAATAAAATAGTTGGGACATTGTGCCAAGATTATTAAAAAATAAAAACTATAGTTTTGACCGTAAGTAAAAAACATAAAAATAGCATTATCATAGTCTACACGTTATATATTATATTCTCTCCATTCTAAACTAAAATATATTTAAATTTTTTATATTGGGATAAAATTGATAAATTTTAATTATATTATAATCAAAATTAATTTTTTTTATTTTTATTTAAATTATAAAAATATCATAACATATATAAATACATAAAATACAAAAAGATAAAAATATATTTATTACTCTTTTATCAGTAAAATGATATTTTTAGAGTAAATTATTCAAATATAAAGATATTTTTAATATCAAATACAATAAAAAAAAATCAAATGGCAACTTTGCGGAGAGAGTATTATATATTTTTATTAATTAATAAAATATTAAGTAGAGCTTATTTGAATTTTGACAAAACAAAGTAATTGATTTCATTATTAGTATACAATACATATAAAATAAAGCAGAACCAAACCAAATGAAACTTAACATTTAACAAGATAAAAGTTTATTAGTCATCGAAAACAAAAGTAGATATGCATATCTACTTTATTATATTGAAACTTACACTTAAACATAAATAAATAAAGTGAGCATACATGTGCTAAAAAGCACAGTCACCAAACAACCTTCACAAACAAAGGACATTATTCATCAAAACCGAAATAAATATACAAATTTTACTATAAAAAACACAATCAGACACGTGAAACTTACCATCAAATAATCTCCAATAAACAAAGGGCAAAATAAAACTTTACTACTCATTCCAATAATAATAATAATAATAATAAAAGTTTATTATTGATTGAAACCAAAGTAGATATGCATATCTCTACCATTGACTTTTTTATGTATACGATCATCTAGACTCCGTGTAGATAAAAAGAAGTTATTGAAATTTTTTTAAGTAAATGAAAAAAAATAAAATTATTTAATATGATATTTTACAAGAAAATATATATTTAATAAGTATTTTTTAAAGAAAAAAGTTAAAGTTAGTGAATATAATTAAAACTTTCAAAACGGTGTAGGAGCCATAATTTTAACACCTAATTTAAATTATTTTTTCTAAACCAACAAATTTATTGCATACTATTGAAATTACAACTTAATGGGCCTGTGTTCGGTCTATTTTAAGGCCCATTGAGTATGGCTCATATTAGTCATATACATATGGAAAATATATATGCTTATAAAGGTGATTGGATCGGATTCACAAACCCGGCCGAAGCCTTCTGCAAAAGACCGGTTGAGGCTTGCAACAGTAAGACTACCGGACTAACTATTTTTGTATTTAGGCTACACAACTACTAGAGTACTAAGGAATCCAACCGAATAAAATTTGAAGTGTTTATTTTTGTTTGTTAATGTTCACGGACAAAACTCATATTTGTTTGTATTGTTCAAGCCCATCTTATTAAAAACTCGAATAAGAGCGTTTGAGTTTGTTTGGATAAACATGATATTTTATTTTTTATTATATATAATATTTTATTTATTTCTTAATTTTTAATCAATAATTCTATATGTTATTTTATATATGTATTTTTTAATGAATTATTTATATTATTTCACTCGACTTGTTAATGTTCACACACAGCTCAATTCATTTAACAATTCTATATAGAACTTACACTATTGATATACAGGAAAAATTTATTTCATTTGCTACAAATATTTAATCTCATCTTTTTATATAAATGAAATGTGTTATTGGTAGTTTATTTGTTTAATTTAAATATATATAATAAATAAGGTTATGTTGATTTGTTTGTTTAATGTTTTGATTTGAGATTTTTTATATTACATAAATGATATATCATAGATAATATAAAAATATATTTATTCCAAAAAAATATAATTGATTTGTTTGTTTAGTATTTTGATTTGAGATTTTTTTTTTTTTTATGTGAAGCATATGGAATTATGTCGATAATATAAAAAAAAATTATATTTTATGTCGAATATTGATTTTTATGAAAAAATAAAATATATATTAAAAATTGTATAAAAGAAAAAATTGACAAACAAACGTAAATACATCATAACATACTATAATATATCAAATTATTCATTTTTCAATATACATTTTTTTTATTAATGTTATATAATTTTTGAACTCACAATCTCATGATATCATGCCACTAGACTCCTTTACACGCTTTAATTATTATTATTTTTTTTCTAAAATATCATAACAATTTCCTTAAAAGATTAAAATAAGAATGCTGGAATTAAATAAATGAATAAAAAAAATGATTAACTTCGACATAAACTAATTATGTTAATGTTATCAAATCATATATGTCGTTTCAATTACTCATTTTTATTTTCAAGTTTTAAGCTTTAATTAGTATTATTTTAATACTTTGCTTTCTATTTTACCATAAATGCAATGAGTTCGTTATTAATCATCGATTACTTTTGACTTATAGTTGAAATTAAATAAATTAGATGAGAAAATAAAACACTAAACGACTATATATAGCAAACTTTACTATATTACAACATATTTCTTACAATAATCTATATACCTAATGCCAATCATAGTTACCATTTTGATCTAATCTACAAAACATGCATACGTACAAAGCTTTCTCTCTTATATATATATATAGCTCGAACAACACATTGCATTAGCTACGCATACAATGACAAGTTTAAACATAGTTTTCCTTGTCTCCTTAGTTCTTAGTCTCATATTTGGTAAGATATTGATTAATTTAATTTTACTTTTATTTTATTTTTTTAAAGTTTGTTTATTTGATAGCTATTTTTATTATTTATCTTTTTCAATTCTACAGAAAAATATATTATATTTTACAAAATATTATATCAAAATCACTATCTAAACACACCTAGAATGTGCTTAAATATATTTTAAAGGTTTTTGAAAATTAAATAAAAAATAAGCATTAGGAAAGAAAAAATAATTATGACAAAATCATACAAAAATATAAAATTTAAAATAAGTAAATAGAGTGTTTGTTTAGCATTTATAGGTTTATATATGTTTATTATAAGACGTACATTTGAATACGATTTTTAAAAATGGTGTATTCGCTAAAATGTTAAACAAACTTAATATTTCCATTTTACAAATAGTAATTCGTATATATACATGTATGCAGTCACAAAATATGAAGGATTTGTGGAAGGACAGTTGCCGGAAGCGCAGCCGTTGGAGATGTGTACAGAGGGGATGGGCTTGTTGTGCAGAGACATGAGCAATAGCACTGAATGTAATAAAAAATGTATGAAGAAACATCATTCCGAAAATACCTATGGGACATGTGAGCAAATAACTCCCAACACACCATTTCTCTGTTATTGTAACTACGAGTGTTGAAATAATACAACCATATTTTTTATGTATACAAACAGGTTGTAATAATGAATCAAGACAAATGTTTGTTCCTTTTTAGTTTCACATTAATTTTTATTATTGATCTATATTTTTCAAAATAAACATATCTTTTTTCTACTCGCAAAATATTATTTTAAAAAATTAAAACACCCAAAACAGATCCTAAGTTGTTTGTGTTCATCTTAATTATAAAATCAAAATATACATACAATCATATGATTGTACAAATAAAATTACATGATAAAATTATTAATTTATGCGCCATTTGTAGCATGCATATTGCCACGTGTTGCTGCAACATAGTAAGAAATTATGAGCTATATTTTGAATTGTCTTGCGAACTAATACTTTTTGAACTAAAAAATCAAAATTCGACAATGCATGAGTGAATGCAAAACACACGGTACACAAACATACATCTATATCGCTTCGAATCAACGGTCAAATTAGCGCTAAATTGATGGACGGTCAAGATTGAGTCTCGGTTTATAATATATACTTTTATGAAAGTACTACCATTTAAACATAATATTTTTATCTTTCTTTTTCCGTTCCCGTTAACCACTGAAAGCGCCGTCGCATTCCTTCGTGTACAATTATCGAGAGTCGAGCACCGAAGAATCTGAATTCAACGAATCGGAGTAACCGAGTGGTTGGAATGTCATTTGAAGGTTTAATCCGACGCCGACGATAGTGTGGGGATAGGGTATTCAAAGCTCGTCGATCGAGCCATCTTTCCAGCGTTAGTTTACTGAAGTATGTAAGTACTCCTTCCCTTCGCCATTAATGCTTTCGAGATTCATTGCAAATCTATTGCTCCGTCGTCAGTTGATATTGTGTATTTTATGCCGGAGATTCGTTTTGGTTTTACTCGATGGTAAATTAGGGTTTTATCAATTTGCTAACTAATTAGGAAATTTATATTGTTGACGGAATCTCGAATTCCGGCGAGTCCGATTGCTATAATGGCTGGAGAGTTGTCACCATAAGAATTACTTTGAGACGAATTAGAAAATTAATTCGAGACATTGATGGTTGACTTGCCAGTGGAGCAATGTGTGGAAATAGATAATGTAATGAATTGTTTCATTCCTCGTAGATGATGATATGCCTTCAGTGGATTTCTGTGTCTCAATAATCTGAAAATTTCTGTGTTGTCAAGTAGAGATTTGTCCTATGGATCTAGAACCTGAAGCATCGGAGAATAAGTATGCCGCTGATTTTCCTTCTATAAAAGCTGCGCAAGAACGCATCAGTTCGTATGTGCACACAACTCCTGTCCTGTCCTCAGAAACCCTAAATTCCATGTCCGGAAGACGGCTGTTCTTCAAATGCGAATGCTTTCAGAAAGGGTGAGATCAGTGTCACTTTGCAATTTAGTTTAGATTTTCATTCCTACATAGCACTGCGCATATCATTCCATGATTCAAATGATCTAGGCAAGTTCTCTAAGCCTTTTCCTTGTGCATCAGAGGAGCATTCAAATTCAGGGGAGCCTGCAATGCTGTATTCTCACTACCTGATGATCAGGCAGTTAAAGGTGTCGTAACCCACAGCAGGTTTGTTCTAAGATTGTACAACTGCTTTCTTGATATGCTTTATTGTATTCCATCTTGATCGATCTTATGAGTCCAAACAGTGGCAACCACGCTGCGGCACTTTCTTTAGCTGCAAAACTGCGAGGAATACCTGCACATATAGTCATTCCCGAAAATGCTCCGAAATGCAAAGTTGAGAATGTCTTGCGCTATGGTGGTCGTGTTACTTGGAGTGAGGCTGCCATGCGATCTAGGGAGGAGGTTGCTGCAAAGGTTATACAAGAGACGGGTGCTGTCCTAATTCATCCGTATAATGATAGCCGTATCATAAGGTATAATGTTTGTAAACATAGCCAATTTTCTAATTGCATAAATTTAAGAAATTTGCTTACAGTGGACAGGGGACCATCTCTCTTGAGCTTGTACAACAAATCCCTCAAATTGACACTATAATAGTTCCAATAAGTGGTATGTCTCTTATTATATCGATTTGCTCAGAGCCTAAACTTCTCAACGGATTTTAACACTTACATCTTCCAGTCGTAAACTGTAGGAGGCGGCTTGATTTCAGGGGTGGCAATAGCTGCAAAGTCGATCAACCCCAAAATCAGGATATTGGCTGCTGAGCCAAAAGGAGCAGATGATGCTGCTCAGTCCAAAGCATCTGGAAAAATCATAACATTACCGGAAACCAAGACCATTGCAGACGGTCTACGAGCTTTTCTCGGAAGCCTCACATGGTACAAATAATTCTTAGATCACACAAAAGTAATCATGTTCTAATTTCTATGTGCCATTTGATCCTGCTTGCCCAATAAATGCCTTTTGATCACTGTAGGCCTGTTGTGAGAGATTTAGTGGATGACATAATAGTTGTCGACGATAAAGAGGTTATAGAAGCAATGAGGCTCTGCTACAATATTCTGAAGGTGGCCGTAGAGCCGAGTGGGGCTATTGGCCTTGCGGCTGTTCTCTCCGACAGATTCAGGAATAATCCGGCCTGGAAAGATTGCGACAACGTCGGGATTATAGTTTCAGGAGGTAATGTTGATCTGGATGTGCTATGGGAGGCTCTGAGCAAGCAAGCATGAACTGCCTTCCCAGGAATTCCTCCAATTTCAGAAGGTTTGCTTCTCATTACTTAGGAAATTATCATTCCTTTATTATCTTTATTATTAATTTATTTCCAGATCTAGTTTTTGAACGTGACAATTTGCAATATTTATTTTTGTCTTTGCAGTTAAATTCCTTGTGGTTAGAAGTCTTTGCTGCAATCACCAGTGAAGTTAGAATAATAAATTAGCCTCTGTATCAGAAATTTCATGGTCGTTTAATTATTATCATTAAGTTGTGGACCTCGTTTTTATGTGAACACTTCTAACAACACAACACAAGCAAAACACTGCGGTAGCGTTTAACCACTCTCTACTCATCCGCTTCAAATATGTGGTTTGTTTTCTTATTCATTATTTATTTATTTAATCTATTATTATTTTAAAATATATTAAAAATGATTTCTTTTGATAGTTATGTAAAGATATTTATGACTGATTTGTCTTTTTTTTTTTTTTTTTTTTGTTTATCTATATGTATATATTTAGTTGTGGCAGGCTCGGATAAAACAAACATGCAACTTTGAAAGGTGAATTGGGCCGGCTCAGTTTAGAATTTAGCCCGCTGAGTTGGCCCACAGCCACTCATTGTTCTTTTATCTGCTCGTCCCACCGCCATTCGCCTGCTTCAGTCCGAGTTTGAGCAGGTTAGTATTTTCAATTTTGGAAATTTCTTTTGATGAGTTTGCTTGAATTATTGAATTAGGAGATTCGGGGATTGAGAAATGTAAGAAAGATGAAGAGTCTCTGAAATATCGCGCAGGTTTGAGATTCCGATCTATTCCAAAGCTTGAGGTGGAATTCGAATCAAGGATATGTGCCATGGCGGTTGAAGAAGAACTGTTGGTAACAACCTTCTTCGTTTCTGGTAATTGGAGAAACCCTAAGTGGTTCCATTCCTTAATAATTTTTGTGTGTGGTTCATTTTCGAACTTCCGTCGTTCACAAAATCATTTGATCGTTGTCATTTGCTCTTCACTCGTTTCGCAGAAAGCAGCCGCTCAACAGCAAGTGGAAGAGAGATAAGGGAGCGCATCTCGTTTTCGTTTCGTCTTCGTATTTCAGCATCCATATTGACTCAAAGACTCCGCGGTTTAATCCGATGCTAACGATAGTGTAGGGTTAGGGTGTTTGGCGCTCGTTGAGTCTTCTTTCCGGCGTTTGTTTACTGTAAGTATTCCTTCCCTTTGCCGTTAATGCTTCATCAGTAAATATATGTTTGTTATCCCGGCGATTTGGTTTGCTTCCGAGATTTCATGGGGAAACTATTGCTCCGTTAGTTGATATTGTGTATGCTGTGACGGCTTTTACTCGCTGTTATTGTTAGATGAAAATTAGGGTTTTATCGATTGGCTAATTCGCTGGGAAATTTGTACTGTTGACGGAATCTCGGATACTTCCTGCCGAGTCGCTATTGGATGAGTTTTTGTTACCGTAGATATTTTTTTTGAGACGAATTAGGAAAATATTGGAGATATTGATTCACCAGAGGAGAAATTCGTAGAAACTTTATACTGTAATAATTTATTGGTTAGAAAGTCTTTGCAGCAATCGCCAGTGAAGTTGGAATGATAATTTAGCCCTCTATGTCTTGGAATTTCATGATCGCTTAAATATCTGTGTTTTACGACGTCGTTTTATGTGAACACGGTAGCGTTAACCACTTTCCACTCATCCGTTTCAAATATGTGGTTTGTTTTCTTATCCATTATTATTATTATTATTATTTAAATATATTAATGATTTCTTTTAATAGTTATAAAAAGATATTTAATATACTGGTTTGTCTTTTTTTTTTTTTGATATGTATATAATTAGTTGTGGCAGGCCGGATAATACAAATATGCAAATATGAAAGGTGAATTGGGCCGGCCCAATTTAGAATGAAGTTGGGCCACAGTCGCTCATCGTTCTTTTAAATGCTCGTCTCACCGTCATTAGCCTGTGCTTCAGTCTCAGTTTTAGCAGGTTAGTGTTTTCACAATTTGAAAGATGAAGAGTCTCTGAAATATTGCGCGGTTTTGAGATTCCGATCTATTTCAATGCTTGAAGTGGAATTCGAATCAAGGATTTGTGCCATGGCGGTTGAAGAAGAATTGTTGGTAAACAACCTTCTTCGTTTCTGGTAATTGAAGAAACCCTAAGTTATTCCATTCCTTAATGATTTTAGTGTGTGTTTTTGTTCGAATTTCCGTCAGTCATTTTATCGTTGTCGTTTGCTATTGACTCGTTTCGCAGGAAGCAGCCGCACATCACGAGAAAGAGAGATAAGGAAGCGCATCACGTTTCTCGTATCTACGTCGTCTTGTCTTCGCATTTCAGCATCCATACCGACTCAAAGACTCCGCTGTCTAATCCGATGCTAACGATGGTGTAGGGTTAGGGTGTTCGGTACTCGTTGAGTCTTGTTTCCGGCGTTTGTTTACTGTAAGTATTCCTTCCCTTTGCCGTTAATGCTTCCTCAGTGAATATTATGTGTGTTATCCCGGCGATTTGGTTTGCCTCCGAGATTCCATAGGGAATCTATTACTCCGTTAGTTGATATTGTGTATGCTGTGACGGTTTTTACTTGCTCTTATTGTTAGATGAAAATTAGGGTTTTATCGATTGGCTGATTCGCTGGGAAATTTGTACTGTTGACGGAATCTCTGATAATTTCTGCCGAGTCTGGCTGCTATTGGATGAATTGTTGTTACCATAGATATTAGTTTTGAGACAATTAGAAAAATAATTCTAGACATTGATGATTGATTCAACTGAGGAGAAATGCGTAGAAACTTGATAATGTAATAATTTGTTTATGCCTCGTAGCTGATGATATGCCTTCTGTTAAATTCAACGTCTGAATATTTCAGTGTGTTGGAGATGTGTCCTATGGATCCAGGAGCTTATGCAATGCATGTATTATCATCATCATCGTCATCATCGCATCAGCTTCTTGAATCCATGGAACACATCACTAAAAAATTAATTACTCGAGAAAGATGCTATAGGTTTACAGGAAAAATTAATTACTCAAGAGAGATGGTATAGGTTTACAGGAGGTTTAGGGTTTCGGCAGTCATATTGTTAGAAGTATAGGTTATGGAAAAAAATGATAACCCGAGAGAGATGATCCCCAAGCAAATCACATAAAACTGCAAATTTAGAATATTGTTTTTGCTTAGAAAACATTATACCTTAGGGAGGAGGTTTGAAGGCATTTTCTTACAGTGGTTTCTTACGTAATCATTTCTTTCCGGTTTACCATTTTGTTCATAATCTACATTTGATGTTAGATTTAACATATTTTTTCTAGTTGTAAACTGTGGGAAGTGGTCAAGCCAAAAGGATCAGATGATGCTGCTCGATCTAATGCTTCTGGCATAATTGGAACTTTATGAGAAATCAGGTCCATTGCTCTTGGTCTTCGAGCATTTTTAAACCTCACATGGTATAAATCCTAGATAAGCTATCAATTCCCAATTCCATCCATTCTATATGTCTATTGCAATTTAACTGTGTTTGTTGCAGCATCTTGTGGTATGATTTCCTTACACCAAAAGATGAATTGGTAAGATTCTGGTATGATTTTATCTCTTTCTTCAGCCCAATTTTATCTTGTTTCATCTCATTATTTTGTTGCTAGCTATCACTTAGTTATATTTATATATAGTCCTCTTGGTTTTAATGACTAGATGACTTTTGTATTAGAAAAGTGTCAGGGAAACCAATTAGGATTTTTGTTCTGTAGAACACTCAACACTCTTTTCACACTCTACCTTTGAATGGTGTCAAAACGTAAAACTACACCAACAGCATTTTATACATCATTCAAAATCTGGGGTTTAATCTATAGTTTTCATGCAAAATTTAAATTGAGCAAAATGCCATATATACAGGTCAATATAGCTGATAGATAAATTGTTGTCTGCTCAAATGTTTCCTTTTTTTTTTTTTTTTGTTGTTGTTGTTGTTATTAGCGTTAATATATCTAAATTACTACTGATTTAGATCATATTCCTTTTTTAGTATACGTGGCTGCCTGTTTTTTAGTTTTTGTTTTTTTTAATATCTGGTGTGCATTATTTTACCTTCCACATTGTACCCTGTATGTAGCATTATTTTTTATTTTTGTCGTGGCTCTAAGAGCTACTGGTGTTTGGTAAACACGTGGCAAGAGAGCTCAACCTATTATGTAGCTTATCATTTTCTACGTTTCTTCATGTGCTGTAGCCTCGAAATATATATATTTGTAGGTTTTATTATCGTATAAAATTATAAATATTGAGTTGATTGATGAATTTTATCACAATTTGATGAAATTAGTATATTTGAAATCAACTGCAAACAACGTTATTCGGTTTTATATAAATAAAATAAACATTCACATAATTAAAAATTGTAGATATTGTTTTTACTAGAAATATATATCTATAAATTTCCGTAAGTTGTCAATCAGATATCCCAAAGAAAAAGTGCTAGTCTACCATAATAGTAATTCGGCCGCATAGGTGGGCATAGGTTGACAAAATTTGAGGGGGTGGGGAAGGGAACAACAGTGGGCTGAATGATTGAACACGCGCTTAACAAATCGGCCCATTTAGTTCGAATATCATCGGGCCACGGGATGCCAAACGTGCCAGTTTAAAGCGAATATTATCGGGCCACGGATGCTAAATGGGCCATATATGGGCCTATCAATTGACTTTGCAATCAACTCAGGGGCCAAGTTAGTGTTATCGGGCCATGGGATGATTAATGGGCCGAATGATTAACTACGCACTCAACAAATGGGCCCATTTAGTGCAAACGTTATTGGGCCACGGAATGCTAAATGGGCCATACATGGACCGACTTGTTGACCATGCAATCAACAAACGGGCCCATTTACAGCCAACAATATTGGGCGATAGGATGTTGAATGGCCGTACGTGGGCCGAATAATTAACAATGCACTCAACATATGGGCCCATTTAGAGCCAACATTATTGGGTCATGGATTGCTAAATGGGCCTTTTACGAGCCTTGCACGGGCCGAATAATTGACCTTGCCGTCAACCAATGAGCCCATTTCGAACAAATTATTGGGCCATGGTATGCTAAATGGGCCGCACAACAAGGACCCGTTGGAATTGGGCCGAAATTTAGGGCATTACATCAGGCTTGGGTTTGCACACAATCTTGGGGCGACAACCTTTGCTCAAAATATACTTCTGGGCCAATATGCGGGCCCGCGTTGAAAATATATGGGCTAGTAAAGTGGCTGCAAATCTGGGTAATGGTGACTTGGGCCTGATTTATGTTTTTGGGACTTGAGGATGTACGACTAGCACTTGAGCGTGATCAACCTTGTGCGTTACGTGGACTTTTGGGCTTGTTAGTGTTTCGCTTGGTTGGTTGATTGGTCTAGCCCAACATAAAGTGGGTTTTGGGTGAAGGACAAAGAGATGTTGTTATCATGAATATGGGCTCGATATGTAGTAAGGATGACCTGGGTCCAGTAATCACTTCTTCCCCGGGCAGGTTAAGTAATCGAGAACTGAGATTGGGAAAATCTAACGATGAATAAGGAACTCTCCATAGGATAATAATTATACTCCCGTCCTGCATGTATGTATAGAAACCCACTCAAAATCCGTATCAACCATAGCAACGGACAATCAATCATAGGGGGGCATAACCAATAATTTCCGACCAAAAAAACAAACATAGAAACAATACAACAACAACTACTATGCACTGAAGCTTACTTTTCAAACTAAAGGGAAACATCCAAAAGAACATTTGCTTGATAGTTAGAAAGATACTTTGTCAGAATTAAGCAGGCAACTATGTTGAACTGAACTATTTGATTCACCAACTAATGAATTAATTGCCTTCATGTCATCTCATAGTTGGTAAAGCAGGAAGGGCTAGAAATTCATATGATCCTATGACATGCCAGCCCCCCCCCCCTAGTTAAATTAACAGGAATATATTATTAACCAGAAACTACATAAAGTTGCAACTTAACAAAACAATTTATGTTATCTTATCCACATATTGAACAAGGATATTAGCTAACAACAAATCAGTCACACAACTAGATAGTTACAACAGTACCAGTCCCCATTGCTCCTGAATGCCTCAGGTAGAAATTTGCTGCATAAACTTACATAATATAGATCTCGAAAACATCATATTCATTAAAGGACACTTCACAATATGATAAACAATGCATTTGGATGTTTGGCCTTCCACTATTCTCCGATAATTCCTTCTTAAAAAATATCAAATCAAATATCTATTTATTTATTTTTGTATACTATATAATAATTAAGGCTCTGTTTATACAGAGGGTTTTGCACTTTTGGAAATTTTGAAAATAATAAAAAATTGAGTATTTGGTGTGGTTTTTACACGTGATATCTTTTGAAAAAACTACCAAAACTTCTAGAAGTGTGCCTGTAATCATAAAGTAGTTTTTCCAAATCCAAAATTTTATTTTGTTCAATCTCAAATTAAACTCCCAATAACATGTCCAAACATACCCCCTATGAAATCTTAATTAGACTTCAAAATATCTCTACTGTTGCTATTATAATTAGCTAATTAAACTACTCTGATTAAAAGGGATCTCAAAACACAGTTAAAAATGGAGAATTGAGTATACCACCCAACAAATTGTATTCTGCACATAAAATCAAGAAATCAAAATCAGATACCTGAAACACATCCATCCAACGCAATGGAGGAGTACTGAATTTCGGCTCCAAGCTCAGCACAGCGTAAAAGCAATGCAACATTCTCGCCTTCCAGGATTGTGTCCTTCCCCATTCTGCAAATAAAGAAGACAAAAACAACAAAACTGCAAAGAATTCAACGGCAAGCAAGAACAATATTATACAATTTTTTACGATTGGGGATAAATAGATTACAAGTTTACAACGGGAATGAAAGATTAAAAAACATAAAAAATCGTATGAAAAACAAATGAAAAGTTGTGAAGAAGAATCAATTTGAAAACATTACCATAAAAATACCCCTAGAGTCTTCGAGTACGTATACATGGATGCTGAAATGCGAAGACCAGGCGACGACGGAGACGAGATGGTTCCCCTCTATCTCTTTCTCTCGCCGCGTGGTTGCCTGCGAAACGAGTTAATAGCGTGAGAGACTACCAAGTGATATTGAACCAAGAATGAACCAAATAGGAGAAATTACCAGAAACGATGGAGGTTTTACCAGCAATTCTTCTTCAACCGCCATGGCTAGAGAAAATCGATCTCAAGACAGGCAGGAAGAAAAAAGAGTAACTGTTTTCATTCCAACTTCCTCCACAAATCTCTGACCCCAAACCCTAACCTCTCTTCTTCGTCTCTCTCATTCACTCACTCGATCTACCAATACTACTAACTAATGTGCGTGCGTTGGAGTTTGTTACGAGCAACTGTTTCCAACTTCATCCTAGAAACTTCCCTTGCTCTGACCCCAAACCCTAACCTCTCTTCGTCTCTCTCATTCACTAGCTTGCTCTACTAACTAATGCAAAAGCTCTAACAAACATGCCCAAATTCCTAATTTAAAAATTCGGATCGCCCTAGCAGCCGACCTGAAGCTAGACGAGCGCGGGCAGAGAATTGAGCGATTATGGGGCGCCCTTCATTCTATATCGGGCCGGTGAAACTTCATCTTCCATATTTTCGTATTTGTATTATTTGGGCCTGCCTATAATAACCCAAAAAAAAAAGGTTAAAAAGACAATTCAGCCCTCACCATTAAAACTACTTGCTCAGTATATACCGTAAACTATTACTACTGACTAATTCTAGTAACTTCGAGAAGTATGCGTGTAATCATAACTTACTTTTTCATTCAAAAAATATCTAGCGTCAATTCCAATCCAAAATTTTATTAGGTTCAAAAAAAAAAAAAACATGAAATTTATTAGGTTCCAAAAAAAAAAACATGCCATGCCCCCAATGAAATCTCAGTTAGACTCACAAAATATGTCTACTGTTGCTCTTATAATTAGCTAAACTACTGATTAAAAGGAATCGCACAACACAGTTAATAATGGAGAATTGAGTATACCACACAATAGATCGTATTCTCCACATAAAATAAAGAAATTAAGTTCAAATTAAACCTCGCTCGCATACCTGAAATACATCCTTCCAACCCCATGGAGGAGTACTGAATTTCGGCTCCAAGCTCAACACAGCGAACGCAATGCAACAGTCTAGCCTTCCAGGATTGTGTCTTCCTCATTCTGCCTCCCACAATTTGCAAATAAAGAAGACAAAAACGACCAAACTGCACAGAATTCAACGGCAAACAAAAGAACAACAGCATACAATTTTTTACGACTGGGGATGCTATATATTAACGGGAATGAAAGACAGAGAAAAAATCGTATCGAAGGCACATGAAAAGTTGTGTAGAAGAATCAATCTGAAACATTACCATAAAATCCCATGACACTGCAACAAAGAGTTGAACACTAGAGTCTTAGAGTACGTATATATGGATTCTGAAATGCGACGACGAGGCGACGACGGAGACGAGATGGCTCCCTTCTCTCTCTTTCTCTAACCGCACGGTTGCCTGCGAAACGAGTTAAGAGCTTGAGACAATATCAAATGATTTTGAACCAAGATAAACCACACACAAAAATTCTTAAATTGAACCAAATAGGAGAAATTACGAGAAACGATGGAGGTTTTACCAATTCTTCGTCAACCGCCATGGCTAGAGAAGATCGATCTCGAGACAGGCAGGAAGAAAAAGGAGCAACTGTGTCCAACTTGCTCCTCAGTCCTCCGTCCTCAAAATTTCCCTCTCTCTGACACCAAACCCTAACCTCTTTTCTCATCCACTCACTCGATCGCTCTACTAAAACTACTAATTAATGTGCAACCTTCTGGAGCTTCTTTTTACAAGCAACTGTTCCCAACTTCCTCCTCGAAACTTCTCATGCTCTGACTCCAAACCCTAACCTCTTCGTTTCTCCGTCCACTCACTCGCTCTACTAATACTACTAACTAATGTGAGTTTGTTGGATCCGAATTTCAAAACTCTAAAACAAACTCATTCAATGCAATTTTCAAATGTAAAAACTCAATAACTTGGATCGCCATGGCCGCCGACCTGAAGCTAGACGATAGCGGGAAGAAGAATTGAGCAATTATGGGCCAATTCAGCGACCTTCATTATATATTGGGCCAGCGAAAATATATATAGTAGCAAAAGGAGATGAAAAGACAATTCAGCCCATAGCATTGCCATATAATTGCAATCCAGTCCTTATCATTAAAAATATTTGTAAGTCTGTACCGTAATTTCCTTTATTATTATTTATTGATAAATAACATTAAATTTTAAAAGGTTATGGACGTAAACAGAGGCCAAATTTTATTTGAAAAATCAAACTGAACCTACGGTATCTTCTTACACATGAGAATACACAACCTCAAATTGCACCCGCCCATCATCGTTGCCTCTTTAAATGCAACCGATTCATAAAAATGATATATGTATATATATATATACACATACATACATTGTTGAACACCATGCTAAATAATTTTATTCAGCACACAAACGGCCTCCACATATGTTTGTTACTTTCTATTTCTCATTCGACTAAGTGTTGTGTTAGCTTCAACTCTATCCGGTTTACTACGACGAAAGCGCGAGCTCAGCCCAAGCAAGCGAAGATGCTCGTATCTCCGCCGAGGCAGTCATGTCGATCCCATTTTCCAACGACGAGCACAACGCCTCCATTGTTGCCGGCGTTGTGCTTGCGCTGGAACGAGGATCAACACATACTTTTACCACCTCGCATATCACTTTCAGGTCCTCAAACCTGAAATGTTTCAGCTCCGGATCCACCAAGTTGGAGATGCTATCGGGAGCTTCCAAGAACACCTTAGCCTGCAGCGAAAAACAGACTGCCTACATACAATCAAATTGAAAAGTAATCGATTAAATGAGCTCGAGAACCAACTACTAACCCAGTCGACTAAGTGCCCTTTGTCTTTGCAGTGTGGAGGTCTACCACTGATGATTTCAAGTAAAAGAATCCCGAAGGCGTAGATGTTTCCCTGGATATCGAGAAGACATCCCTCAAAAGAATTCGGAAGAATGCATAAGGAGCCTTCGTTGCTTATGGCGCCGGAGGTTTTTTCTGATCTGGTTAAGAATGTCTTCCAGCATTCAAAATCAACCAACTGGATACGAAGATCAACATATTCCGGTAAGATATTTGTGATCCGAATGAATTGCGTGGACCATGTAGAAGTGTACAGCCAGCCATACCTTTGGAGAAAAATCTTCTGTGAGATAGATGGAGCTAGAGCTCAGTTCAGATATAGTGAATGGAGGGTCGAGTTCGGTGTGGAGATATTTCAGTCCCCGAGCAATGCCGATAATGATTCTCATCCGCCGTGTCCAGGAGAATTGACATCCTTCGCCATCTGCGAATTATTAGCGAGCTCAATCAAAGCTCCTGGAAGGCGTTGGAAGCTCAAAAGGAAAAGAAATTATGGGAATACTTACAATGAAGGTGCTCGTAGAGAGTTCCATTTGATGCGTACTCAAATACGAGCATTCTTGCAAATGGTTCGCTCTCCCTGCAATAGCCTAGCAGCTTCCCTGCATTCTCGTGATTTATTCTCGCCAGATCCGCCAC
Source organism: Andrographis paniculata (assembly GCF_009805555.1). NCBI lineage: Eukaryota > Viridiplantae > Streptophyta > Magnoliopsida > Lamiales > Acanthaceae > Andrographis > Andrographis paniculata. Next base: position 5,158,926 of record NW_026137589.1, read on the forward strand.
CTGAAATCGATACACATGTAGCTTTTAGGGTGCGTATATAGTAAAGTAAAATCGACACTTACTGATGAAAGAATGAGGCACCTCTTTTTGAAAGTAAAGCTCAAGATATTCTGTCCAATGCTCTTCTTTGACACAAATGGATATCACAGCAATTTCAGGTCCGCCTTTGATGGTCCCTTTGTAGACAAGGCTATCGGAAGAGGAACCGATGATGTTGCTGAAATCTTCGCAGGCAACCTCGAGCTCTTGCCGGCTGTATTCCACTACATCCTTCATTGCTTCGGCATCTGCAGAACCATTAGAGTTAAATTTAGCACTGAAAATAACTTATTTGGGATAAGGCATTGGAAACTAAAAGGATATTATAGGTGAAGACAGTAACTGATGTAAATTGCGGTGTAGTCCTTCGAGCTTGCAGACTTCTTCCACGGGATGATGATTGAAGGTTTCCGCTTCCACTTCTGAATCAGAGCTAAAGTAGCAACGATAAAGAGCAACCCGATCATGATCCCTGTTGTTATTTCGAGAGCCAGGAGCCATGTAGGTTTCGAATCCTTGTGTTGATGTTTCTGTTTGTTGTCCACCGGCTTGTGCTTCGAAAAAACTTTTGAATGGGGTTTAGCAGGTGGAGGTGCACCTGTTAAACGACGACAAAGAAATCATTCGGCCAGTTAAGCAACTGATGTGAGTATGTGAGATACATACCACATTGTGCAGCAGGACGTGGCCCGGAATCTTTGTCTTGAAAGCAATTTGCTCGAAAGCTTGATCTATATTGAAAGTCGAAGTAATGAATCTTGGATGTAGAACACAAGTCTAGATAATAAAATATTTAAGAATAGAAACCTTATAGACAAAAATACCTCGGCAGATGCTGCAAGCATTGAGGTATGCTTCCAACCAGAAAATTGTATGACAAATCAATCACCTTTAATTGGGAAGAACCGCAAAAACCTTTGGATTTATTCGAAGCATACCTAAAATGTAGTTGTTGAAAGGCACTAAGATCTAAAGGATCAAATTACTTGCATATCTGTGTACATTCGACGATTTTACTACTTACATTCCATGTGTGTTGGAGGGAAATCCGGAGCCGTTACTAGCAGGGATGCTTCCAAGAAATTTGTTCCTGTCAAGCCGAAGCTCCTGAAGATATTTCAAGTTACCAAGTTCGTAAGGCAACTTTCCAGTCAATCCATTGGATTGAAGGTTTCTGCAAAAATGGAAGATGAGTGAAAAAAACAAAACAGGCAACACAAAAGGGAGACTTGAGCTAATGTAGCTTAATCCCGACAAACATTTTCTCGACACGAGCTAAGTTTCCAATCTCAGCCGGGATAGGCCCTGTTAACTGGTTCGATCCCAAGTCCAATAGCTTGAGGTTTTTCAACATCCCGATTGCCTTTGGTATTGTACCGATCAACAAGTTCCCATGCAAATCTCTGATACAACAGAGGAAGTGTTCATCAGCATATAATAGCTGTACCAAATTGATCAAACAATGACGGAATGAAAACTAGTTATGATGAAACAAATGCTTACAATTCTTGCAAAGTGGAGAGCATGTATAGCTCTGGTGCAATGAAACCCTTTATAGAGGCTCCAGATATGTTACTGCAATTCAAGTGGAATCACAAATGGGAAAGCTTAATTACACACAAATAGCAGAATTACAGCTTGCTACAAAATTAAAATGTAAATTCTTAGGCATTGAAGTATAGAGAGATGAAATCTCACAGCTTTAGGACATGCTCCCTAGCCATGGAGCAAAAAACACCAGACCAATCACATGGGTCAGATTCTATAGGGTTCCAGTTTGACAACATCAGTAAAGGGTCCTCAAAAATTGCCCTCTTGAAAGAAGTCAGAGCTTCAACTGAACAAAAGCCAAAATCCCACTTATGAGACAAAGTTGAATTCGCCAATATTTGCTTCATATATTTTCATAAATGAGTAGAATTAAACATTCATAATACTATTGCACATTGTAAAAAGGACTACTAATTAATACTAATTACAACAACATATCTACTTCTGTAGAAGAGAAAATCCCATCAAGAATCAAGATCTATGATAATAAAAAATAATGATGAACTTGCCTTCACTGAAGGGAATTGCCCCACAATCCCCAGATAAGATGCCTAAACTGAGCAAAAGAAATTGAACTGAAGCCAAATATTTCATCCTTACTCTACTCAACATTGCTCAAATGCACTCAAAAGCATGATTAAAAACCCATCGAGTGGAAGAGAAAAAGAGAGAGGTTGGCTCAAAAGCCACAGAAATGAACTTAAGACAGAACAGAATGAAGCAGTTCCAGGCTGGGGAGTGTCACACAGTTAATCAGACACTAAAATATATAAGAGGAAATCAAGATTCCCATTCAGACACTACCCTGGTGTGTTAGAAGAAACTAAAGGGGGCAATCTTAGGATTTAAAATCATGAACACGGAATCATTAGCAACCATGAAAGCAAAGGGCACTGGAAAACGAAAGTGAAGTTCAAAAAGACACCCACAATATGAGGAAGACTTTGATTCAAAGAGAGGCGTTTGGTGTCAGAAACGGAGAGAGACGGGCAGTGAAGCAACAAGATAAAGAATAGTAATTTGAACCAGGCCAAGTAAATATTAAACTCTTAACTACACTGCAGAAAGTGTCAGGAAAGTTGGGGGAACAAAAGAAGGCCTTGAATGTGTTTGTTTCCTAGTGATGTGATGAATAAATAAATGAGGGGTGTTTTTGAATTAATTTTAACGTCTCTCTTGTGGTGGGCCTGCGAAGAGACACCAACAACAAGACAAAAGTGAGAATTCTGTGTATGGGTTTAGTTGAGTAAAAAAGCTTCTTTTTTTCCTTGCTCAAGCTAAATAATCTCGAATTATGGTACTCCAGAATAAAGGGGTTTGATTTTTTTCCAGGCTTTCAGCTTCTTGTACTTTTGAAAAGAAGATAAAGTTGCAAAAAAATACTACTACATCAAGTAAAGACTTCAGACACAGAATCTTGAGCAGGTAATGCCTCGGCACACATTAGGACACACCGCTATAATCAATGACATTCGAATAAAATAATTATGGGTCTGTCTGGATTACAGTTTTTGAACGTTTAGAAAACAGTAAAAAAAAAAAAGAAAAACAAAACAAAACAGTGTATTTAATAAAATAATAAAACAGTAATTAGAGTTTTTATGTGAAATAATGAAATTAACTCAATTTTCATGTTTACTAAATAATGAAACATATCTATCATTTGAATACAAACTTGTTGACATGATCCAAACTCAATTAAGTGGCCGTACATATCCAATAAAAATAACACCGATCTGATTCATACATAATACAATTATTAATTTTTCCTTAAGCATAGTAATAGTGACTAAAAAAATAATAATCACAAGTCCTGTCTAACACTGCTTCTAAGCAACACTTTCAAAATACACAACCAGTAATTGACACCAAAAATAAAATATAAAAGCCGCTCCAATTTATAAAGTGGCAGGTGTGCTGTCGCCTTCATGATTGAAGTAATATTAAAGATCAAGAAACTTAAGTGTGACGTATCCCTAAATTAAAATTTCCCAAAACATTTATTCCTAAATTGTCCATCGTTCTTGAACATCATAATTAGTTATTTAACTAGGTCCAGATTTTCTTGACCCCTTAAGTCACACCCACCACTAAACATACCAAATTAAATAAATATTCAGTACTATGATCTCATGAATAATGAATATACTGTGCTTCAAGTATGTGATGAAATTAATCCCAATTGGCAGAGAGAGTACGCAGCAGAGAGGCAGAGAGTTGGGCAAATTGTGTCCCGTAAATTTATTGCATGGAATTATCTACACTGTGTGACAGCTTCACTTCAGGTGCTTTTAATGCATTCTACCCTACGGAATTGAATTACTTTTCTTTGGGCAAATTTGAGAGTTCACAAAACAAATTTGGGATTCATCATTATCTACAATATACATAATATATCCACGTCAGCTAAAGAAGTCAGTCACGCATTTATAATTGCTCTAATAAAAGGCAAGACAAAGAATTATGTATGTATTGGCAATAAATTGAGGGTCCAATTGCAAAATTCTACATCTACAAATATATATTTTAAAAAAATAAAAAATGAAAGCAATCAAACTTGCATTCAAAGCATTAATCAGTCATCCCTAATTATACAGCCACAATAATTTTAATAAAATAATACCAAATATATTCGCTTAACATAAAAATTAATGGTCAGTGCAATCAAGGGCTCAATGGTATTAATGGGCCTTCGTATGTGGATTTAATTGGCCCAAATTTTGGTGATCTGTAATCTGGCCCATTATTATTCACAAAAAATCGTTCCAAAGCAAAAACGAAGTAGAAAGAGGTATGAACTAACAACCGAAATTGTGCCAATATTGGAAAAATGGATCAACGATTGAAAATGAATTTTATTCTTTTTTTAATTAAGACACTTCTTGTCTATATTAAAATTTAGCACGCAGTACTGAAAATTAGGTCACTACCTAACAGGAAGTTTAACTATATGCATTTGTATCAGCTAATCAGCTGTAAGCAAAGTGGTGTAATAAAATAATAAAGCGCCATTGGAATCAAAATCAGCAATTCACCCATCTCTTTCTAATAAGTAATCAATTAACCATAATCATCACAGAGACTTAATTAATTCCACGTCCTAAGTTGTTATTGCGTGGACAATAAATTACTAAAGGATAATCACCACTAACAAGTTTTTTATTTTTAATTTTTTTAACATATTAGCTTATAAAAATAATCGTAGATTTATAATGCCCACACAAAAAGTCAAAACTATAAAAAAATAATCATAAACATTATCTTGATGCTAATGGAGGTAAATTATATAATATAAATACTTGGATTACTAGTTTGCGGATAATTGGGATGTCTAGTAAACTAAAAGTAAACAACTGAAAATATGTGCCTAACTAAAGAAGAATGTCTTAATTTAATAATGGCACAATGATCAATTAAACTAAAGATTTCTACACAGTCTTTGAATTAATTAAGTCAGCTCCACTATCTCCAACGCCTTCTAATCTCTTTCATAATCAGTTATCCTATCTTCTATTCAAATATTATATATACACAACAGAGTCATTGTATGCTCATTCTCATGCTTCTGAACTTCTTGATCATCATCACCATCTTACTTAGATAAAAAGAAACAAGCATTGTACCGATAAATGGCGAAAATACACCCTAATTATCCAGCAACAAGTAGTAGTAATATTAGCAGCAGTAGCAGTTATTGTAATTCTTCAGAAAAGGAAACATTTACCGTGTGGATGAAGTCCCTGGTGTTCCATGGCAAAGGCTGCACTGTATTTGACTCCATGGGGGAAGTTGTTTTCCGAGTTGACAATTACCAGCAAAGATGCAGCAACCAGGTGTTCCTCATGGATTCCTGTGGCAAAGTCTTGTTCTCCATAAACAGAAAGGTAAGTTCAACTTTGCAGAATAATATAAATCTCAGTTTATCTTTATTTACCTTACCTTGTACGGCTGTACTTAATTGGTTCCAACTGTTCAGTTGTGGCAGAAACTTTGGATCTGGGGTTGTTGGGAAGGCTTCAAATGTAATGATCATAACTTAAGGGCTAGCAAGAAAAGGCCATGGTTTCAAGTGACAAGAAACTTTTCTTTTTGGAGCAAAGACATTTCCTGCAGAGTTAGTCTAAAGTGCAATGAAAACACCTGTTACAGAATCATGGGGTTGGAAGGAAAACCTGGACTCAAGATTACTGACTTTTCTGGACAGCTCTTGGCCGAGGTTAGTGTCTTTTTAAGGGATTTACCTCTTCAGGTACATTCTCAGTAAACTTAGGACCTATGTTAGAATTTTTTAAGTCTGATATATTGTGCGTGTGTCTTTAGGCTGTGCAGAAGCAGTCATCGGAAGGGGTGCCATTAGGAGATGATGTGCTGACATTAAAGGTTGAAGCAGAGACTGATCACTCACTGATTATGGCTCTTGTGACTGTATATGGGTTGATCTCTAACAGGGTGTAAATAGTAGTACAGCAAAAACTGTGAGTGCATAGTAACTTCTGACAGGACAGAGATATGTATATGTGTGTTTCCTCACGTGTTTATGCATAAGAATACTGTAAATTCTTTCAATTATATTCATAGTATAGATTTAGTTCATATCATACCTTGAAGAGAATCTAGTCTAAGGGATATAATCCTAATCTGTCAGTTCATCCTATTTCGTGAAAGCTATCATTGGTCAAACTCATGAAAGTTCAAATCGAGGCTGTCATTGTCAATAAAAGCATGAAGGTGGTACTTAACAATAAATGCTTGGAGTAGAGTAGCACATGAAGACTTCACACTATAATTCTTTGAAATAGACAGGCGCTTAGTAATGTACAAAGGGAAATTTAAAATTTTAAAACAATTTAATATGATGAAACTGCGCAAAATTTTGCAATGGAGAAGGCAATTGAAGAGCGAATTTAAATTTATCTATATACATACTGCACCCACAAGTTTACGAACTCTGCAACCTCTTCTTCAAACTCTTCAGGTAACGTAGTTTCATGGCAAGTTGCTGTCGTTCACTCTCTACTTCAGCAAACCTGAGACTGAGTTTCGAATACATTTCTTGCATTTCCTTCAGTTCTGCCTCCATTGATTCATTCCTCTCTTTTAGTAAAGCCATCTCACTATTTAATTCACTGGTATAACCAGTGTTGTGCATAGTATTATCAAGGCTGCCATGCAAATCATTTAATCTGAGATTAAAAAACTTATCCAATTTTAGTATGTCAAGAAAAATGAATTAACATAGACATCAGTTAAAGTGATTGATACCTTTCTGGTGATAAAGCTACATCATGAATCTCACTCGCTATAACATTTGGAGCCAGGTCTTCTGCAGCCTGCTTTAGAGAAGGTATACGAGTTAGCTTACTATTTCACAACATATAGTTGATTACTACATAAAAGCTATGAACAATAATGCTCTCTCAAGGCTATGAGCTGTGTAGAACATCATACAAAACAAAAAATAACAAGGAAAAGATAACACATTTGCAGCCGTTTTTCTCCAATTACCATATTTTCCACAGTACATATCAGGAGAGGTATTAGTCAGACCTTATATATATTTCACTCTGGAATTCCCGGTGTTTTATTTGCTTGTCTTAGTATCACAAATAACATTCAATGTAAACTTGTATGATGTAAATTCAAACAGGAAAACATTTACCTCAAATTGCTGAATTTTCTCTTCATGATCTCCAATCTCTTTGGAGGCACAAAGGACATGGTTGCTAATTTCTGAATTTGATCCATCGGCAAGTATTGAACCCCACTGGGTGACACCCTTAATTTTCTTCATGCTATTGTCGTCTCTCCCCATTTTTTGTCTACTTTCTAGTGATAACAATTGGTTTCTTAGTTTCTCTTTCTCCAGTTCATTCTCTACTATAGAGTGGTTTAATTCTGTAAGTTGTAAATAAAGATGATCTAGCTCTGACTGCAGATTCCCAGCCATCTCTTCCTTTTCTTTTGCAAGACTTTTCACCTTATGTAATTCCTTTTTCCGCTCTTCAGCTTCAATGTTTTGCAACATAATGCTATTTTCAAGTTGAGTTCTTTCATCATTCCCTTGCGCCACAAGCAATTCCATTTCCTGGATGGAAGCTCTCATATGTTCCACCTGATGCATCAAAGTCTCTTTACTCCTTAACTCCTCCGACAGATCATTAATATTAGCAACATATGTTTTAATCTCATCCTTGAGCTTCGAAGTTTCATCAGAAAGTTTCTTCTGAGTTTCAGCAGCATGTTTTTTCTGAAGTTCTAGCTGCACTACTTTATCCTCTATTTCTGCCTGCAATGCCTCAATTTGATCTGTCATCAACATTACTTGGCTGGAAAGCTGATGCAGTTTGGTGTCATAATGGACTTTCACAGACTGCTGTTCTTCGGTGGTTTTGTGGACAATTTCTTCCAGATACCTTTTCTGCAGACGAAGCTCATTTGCTTCTGCCAAAGCTTTGGAGGCTACTTTCTCATTGGCTGCAAAGGTCGATGCCATTTGTATAGAAAGCCTTCTAAATTCTTCCTGAAGCTTCTCTGCTGTGTTAGCATTTTGCCACCGGGTCTTTCTTAAAGATTCCTCTGCTTTGATAGCTCTCTGTTCCTGCTCAACTTTGGAACGTGTAAGAGCTTCAAGATCAGCTTCATACAATATAGACTGCTTATCAAGATCTTCCTCTAAGCTCTTCACATGATTTTCAAGTTCACTTATTCTGACAAATGCATCCACGGATTCTTTCGACTGTCTTTTAAGTTCATCCTCTAGATCTTCAATCTGGGAAGTGGCAAGCGAGGGTGAGCACTCATACTGCATTTTCAGTTGTTCTTGAATCTGGCTCTGCTCCAACCTATATGCCATGTCATGATTTGCTTGCTTCATGATTTCATAGTCAAGGGCAAGCTGCTCTAACTGCATTTCTAGTTCATCTTTATCTCTCTTGAAGATTTCTATTTCACTTTGCATGTCCATGACCTGTTGTTCTAGAAGATATGCTTCCTTGGCATCCTCGTGTGCCTTCACAAGCTCCTCAAGAGCCTTTTGTTCTTCGTCATCATTCCCATCCTGTGACCGGTGTCTGGAATCTGCTTCTTCTGACTTCACAACCATAGTTCTTGTAGATGATCCATTGTTAAGGCTCAATATTTCCTTATTTTTTTGTTCTAACATCTCTTCAAGGTCTCGAACAGCAAGAAGTAGTTCAGAGTTTGATGCTTCAGTCTTTTGGAGTTGAATCTCGAGAGTGAAATTGTGCTCTTTTGCCTGATTAAGCTCATGCCTAAGTTCTTCAATGCTAGCCATAGGATTTCCTTCTCCTCCAAGTTGCGAGTTGGTTTTTGTTCTGCTATCGTCAATGCATCTCTGGAAGGATTTGAGCCTTTCACATTCTCCCTTCAAAATATCTCTTTCTTGTTTCAAGCAAGCAAGTTCTCTGAATAGATCTTGACTCCTTTTGCTCTCTTTCACAATCTGCTTGCGGAGAGTTTGTAATTCTAACTCAGACATCTCTGCTTGCCTTGATAAAGCCGCTACATCTGATTTTAGCTTCTCTAAGACAATATCCGATGCCTCTTCTGAATTCTGCCTCAGGAAGGTTCCTCTTGGAGTGCTTGAAGAGTCATCAGTACTAGCTTCGACAGCAGAATTTCCCAGCCACTCCCACTGTGATCTCCTGGACTCTTCATATAATGCTGTTGGTGTACCTGATACAGATCCCCGTGGCCTCAATGAGGATACAACTCCAGGAGGATCCTGACGAAAACTGTCATTCTTCACCTGAGGTTGCCAAGGGATTTCAACTCCAGAGATGCTCTCTGAGCTCGACATTGTGACATCAGATCCACTAGATGCCCGGAAGTTGCCATTCAGTTCAGCTACGTGGGCATCATTCTTAATTGCCAAATCCTGTTAACAAGTAAAGCCCAAAGGTATCTCCTCATTAGTGCTGCTTTCAAAAGGAACAGAGACATCAAAGAAAGCCAACCACCATTTCCAACTTTTAAATACCATCCATTGTTTGGCTACATAGGATTCTTTCTAGTTATGAAAACCAAAACTACGAAGAAAAACATTATTGTCAAGAGAAGATGAGATTACTTGGGAATTGCTTTTGATATTTTCATCTGTATCACTGTTGCTGAATTGTGCTTTCAGGCTGTGTTCTTTATAACTCAACCTTGCTCTCTGATTTTCTTCAGCTTCGCTGTGATAACCAACAGAGCCATAAATTCAATCTATAAAAATCTCTGTGGAAAGAATTACATATATAAATATGAAGTATAAACAGTACTCAACAATACCTCAGATCATTGGGCTCCAACATCCTCTGAATTGATACCTATTGAGGTAGGTGTAAAAAACTCATGAATCCATACCACAAGTAAAGAACAACATAGATCCATCACATATTCACATTAAAGGTTTTTAAAGAGTCTCTTAAGGCAGCATTCTATATCCAAAATAGATGCAGCACAGCTTCCCATTAGGTAGGAAACACTTACATGCAATACAGCTTCGGTCTTTGAATGCTTGAGCGGAAGAGACACCAACAAGACCTTAGTTGCCTCAGCATAATCTGAAAGATCAATGCAAGCTTCTCCAATGGCAACAACTTTAGATGATCCCTGGAAAGCACCATAAACAACTGCTAGTTTTAGATGATTATTGGCAGCAGAGCAAAGCAGTATACTTTGTTTGATGAAATATTGCATACCGTCCCTACAATAAAGTAGTACATCCTCTCATGAATCTTCCCTGATTTTGGATCTCGATAAAACTTCACTGTTTCATACACCGGATTCTCCCAGATGCAACTTCCATCTCGTACTGTTGCCTTGTCTGATATTACTGTGGGCTTTCCATAATCAGCAGGAACAACAGATATCACCAATGCGTTTTCTGCAATCTGTGGCACCTAATATTCCAGAAATGCAACCATTCAGTCCAATTGTAACTTGAATTTTTCAAGAAATCAACATTACAGTCCTGCCTAATGAAAGCAAACTAGTAAATGAGCTGAATAGAACATAATTTTCCCTCAAAAACCAAACCGCACAGGAAACTTACCGTCGCAGCCCCTAACTAAGAAAACAGCATTGTTAGTTGCACCGACATTTTAAACATTGAATTCCACCCATTCTTCACATCAAGTACAACAAATTTGCACACAATTTCACACATGAAAGCACCAAATATGTGATGATCAATTCGCATAAGCGTGGTCTACAAGAGACTAAGAATACCTTAGCTGCATGAAACTGCAACTTGAACTCTACTTTGACTTTGTTCCTATCGTTCCTCCACAGCGCCGACTTAAACATTTTCACTGTTTTGCTCTTAACTCCTTATCATATACCGCCGGAGCACTGTTAGGAAACTCACAGGAGCTCCGGCGAGCACCGCCAATAAGCTTCCATCTAACCGACACACACCACCAATGCAAGCAAAACACCAATCACCAATCCAAATCTCAGGCTACAAAAAGACTTCAAACAGAGAAAAAATTAAATGGAACACCACGATAATCAGAAGTGCGCTATCAACGGATTCAGAGGATCAATGCTGTCATAAAATAATCAACTCGCCACTCACTAATCATCATGTCGAAAACACAATTGTTTAAACCATTTAAAACGGCAACCTAGATCTAAAAATGAACCTCTCGCCTTGCTCGCTCCTCACTTGCAGCATATGCTGAATCATAAATGGCTACCAGACCAATTTTCTCTCTCTATACGTATACATATACACATATACATATACATACACAACACACACCTCCCCTGTCTTCCTTTCTCTCTCTACGCAGTACTATCTTTTGAAAGAGAGAACAGTGTGGGAAATGACGATACATTACTTTATTTTATTTATTAAAAAAAATTAAAGCAATTTTGGATCTACCTATTTTTTCATTATATATAATAAATATCAAAAAGTAGAGGGAAGCTTCTGTCGGTTAGATTTAGATACGTTGATCAGATGTATATATTAGGTAAAAAGTTTTATAAATTAATTATTTAATATTGTAAAAAAATTTATTTTATCTTTAGAAAATGACAACGAAACCTTATTTATTCATTTTCTTTTTTCTATTTTGATAATTTTAAATTAATAATAAAAAAAAAGCCCAAGATTCTAACGTTAACATTAGATGCCGTTGCGACGAATACTTGAAAGAGTCAAAAGATATTATTGTAGTTTCTTTTTCTTATTTATTTATGTGGACATAATATTTATTAATGGATTTTTGTTACAAGGAATTTTTGGACACAATGCATTATAAGTTATAATTTATGAGTGATGAAATTTTTTAAATTTATTTATTAATGGATTTTGAATTTTAGTGTGACAGCATTGAAATAATGGGAAGGGAATGGTGGCGTATAAGATTTGAATTTCCTAATTTGCCCCTTGATAATGATCCAGTACACTACTTGGGGCATCATGGAAAAATTGTGAAAGCAACTCGGTCCATTCAACAAATGCAATAGTGACTGGATATATTTATTTTTGGTATTTTAGAATTTAGTACGCAATATCTTCATATATAAAAATTATAAATAATATTAATAATATGTTTGTATTTATATTTATATTTTATATAATAGATCATGATGTTTTTTCTTACTTGCATATATATATATATATATAAAAGAAATTGTCTCAAAAAGAATAAGCACAGGGGCAAAAGGATAATTTCAGGAGGTGGCTGGGCTACCATCTACTAATCAATGTGAATAACAACACCGCATATCATTAATTTATGTGCCGAAAATGACCTTCCAACTAGAATTCAATTAATTATACAGCCCAATAGTCTCCTGGTTTATTTAATTATCGTAACCAAGTTAATCAAGCAACCTGCAATTAAACAAAATTATAAAAACTTGCCAAATTTTTTTAATAAAAGTAAATGTCGTTAATTATGGGGATTGTTCCCAATGTTTGACTTTCGTCCCAAGATAAATAATTGAGTCAAATCCTAAATGAATAATTAGCAAATAATTAATGTGTAACAGTTGGCATGCATGCATCAGAATGATTAATGGTAACGCCATATTTATTTAATTACGCTGGAATAATATTTAGGTGAAATCCGAAACCTTACTATTTTGGGGACTGTGTAAATACAATATGAATTATATTAATGACAATGATCTAAAGTTAGATTATTGGATTAAATATTACTATGTATAAATAAATTATTAATTTGGGGAAACAGATTTGAAGCTTTGAAAAAGATCATGGATTGAGTGTGAGGCGAGTTGGTCACGAGTCCACGTGACTCAGTGGGTATTTGTCACTATCCAACTCATATTATATACTAATTGGTTATTTGATTTAATTGTATGTAATTATAAATTATAAGTTTTTATTTTTTTAACATTTAACTAAATATATATACATATTAATTAGTTGCAAGTAGTATTGAGTTGGAAATAGGTTGTGCGTGCACGTGCTATGTCATAATATTATCTTACAATAATACATAAATCAATTTTTAAAATGTCACATTTTAATAAATATGAATATAATTTTAATTACCACACACACATATATATATATATATCATATGATCTATATAATGTCGTGGGTCTAATGGTATTTCCCGCATATATCTAAATTTCCAACAAATGATATAATTACAGTACCTTTATTTATCGTCATTGACTCAGAAAAGGAACATAATTTCCTAAAATTTATTATAATATGTGTATAAATATACAAAGATACTATTGCAGTGACTTTTTTTTTTTTTTTTTTGTCACGAGGAGATGATTGTTTCTTTAGACTTTTTCAGTGACATGATTGGAAAATATTGGCATGCATAATATTATATATATATATGTGTGTGTGTGGTAATTAAATTAGAAATATTTTAATAACTTGTCGAGGGGGCTAAGAATTTTTTGCTTTAAAAAAACAATCGAAGAAAAAAAAAAGAATAAACAATAATAATAATAATAATAATAATAAAATAGAAGTACAGAAAGGGTATGTGTATAGAGAAATAAAGGGGCAAAAAGGAAATTGCAACGGTGGGGCAGTGTGATAGTGAATGAGGCAGACAGCATCAAAGTTCTCCACGTGACAAATACGCATATACTATAATTTTAATTTTATACTACTTCTAGTTATTAATTATTTTCAAAATAATCGAAAATATTATAACATGAAATTGCTTTAAATATAATTTTATAAAAGAAAATTGAATATATATATATATATATACGATTTAAATTGAGGTAGATGTTGTTTGGGCCATCGGTCCATTGGGCTTTCAAATGTAGTTTGTATTTGTTTTTATTTTTCTTTTTTGTTTGGAATGTTATGTAGTAATATTTATACAATATATAATAAAATATTATACTCCCGGGTCTCTTAAAAGTGTGCTAATTCTACCATTTTATTCTAATATGTCAATAAATACCTTTTTTCTTAAAAGATGAAATAAAATAAAATTGTACATACTAATTTTGTATTAATTTACATTATTATCATTGATGAGTGATGACGACATATATATATATATATTCTACTTTAATTTAAAATTTATATTACTAATCATTATAATAATTATAATGTACCCTTAATTTAAGTATGATCATACTTGTACAAAACGAATAAATAAAGTACTACATGTTAAGTATTAATATAGAAAGAATAATTAAAACTATTCGATAATAGCTAGTATAAAGCCACGAAGAATATGCTGAAGGAATAGTTTTATTTTATTGCAAAAACATAGACATAGACCAAATCTCAACTAATTATTTATTTTAATGCATTGAGGATGACATTATGCAAACTGTATTTGACTTGATTGCATGTACCTATGTCCTGATGAATAAATATATTGTAAGACCAGTGAGTATTTGCTCTTAATTAAATAATATATATATATATATATAATGGTGAATCGAGAAGCTCCAATTAATAATTGAACATTATATGACTTTTTATATATTGCAATAAAAAAACAATTAATTGTAGCAGCCACGGCACACACGATAGCACTTGTTTTAACAATCATCTTACGTTTTCATGCATATAGTCAATGTTTTTGAATCCCAATTAGGCTTTTTTTTACATATGTAACTAGTTTCTAATTAATTTTTTTCAAAAAAATAACTTTTAATTTGATATGTATACGTCAGTATGTCACATCATAAAAAAGGTTTAACTTGTCGAGACTGATTACTAAAATGTAATTTAATGCTAAAGTTATAATTTAAAATTAATTGGTTAGCGAAGATCCGTTGAAGTTTCTTATGGCATTGTCCTTAGCTAATGTTCTAACCTTTGTGTCCTACACATTTACTAATTTAATCATTTAGTAACTCATATTATTGCTAATTAAGTACATAGTAATCAAAATTTAAATATCTTTTTTGATGAATATGCTAAAAATATTTTATACTTATTAAGATATATCATATGAAACAAAATTATTTATTATTATAATATTTATTTATTTTAAAAAAATCTTACTTAAGTGAAAGTAGTTTTTTTTTATATAGTTCTTAAAGTTTAAGAAAATTTGAAAATTAATAGGGAATGCCTAGTAATTTGAAATTGATTTGATTTTTTTTTTTTTTTTAAAGAATATATAATATAGCTTTATTAAGAACAATTCAAGATGAATATTTTCAATTTCCTATTAAATCACAGTCAATCACACTAAAAAATTTGTGAGGAGAAAAATAATTATTATTGTCAATGAATATACACAAATAAAAATTGTTGGAAATTGAGTTTAGAATTATTTTTAAATTTAAATAATTATTTAATATTATAAATAAATGTTGAACGGTGATATTTTTAATATAATATAAACTAAGCATATATATATATTTGATTGATTTTTTTAAAATAAATAAATTTTAAAAATCTATAAAGAAAAATACCAAACAAACGCCCTAATACTTACCCTATATGTCCCACGATCCATCACCTACAAAATAATTGACAACATACATATACATATATATGTATGTATATATCACCATCAATCTTCAGCCGGCCAGCGTACGTATATATGTATGACAGCAGGCTGGCCGGCCGACACGCAAGTATATAAACTTTAGGCTAATTCCATTAATTTAGCTCCTCCCCAAATTAAATCTTCCCCACAAAATCAAAAAACCTTTGGTAGCGTGGAAACCCTAGCTAGCTAGCTAGGTATACATATATAATTAAGATATATATACATAATAAAATTGATGAGGCAGGCGGGAGCGTACTCGAAGCTGGTGTCGGAGAAGAGCGGGCCGTACTCGCTGCCGCTGGCGAGGATCAAGAAGATAATGAAGAAGTCCAGCGACGACGTCAAAATGATCTCCGGCGAGGCTCCCATCGTCTTCTCCATGGCCTGCGACCTCCTGGTCCAGGACCTCACCAAGCGGGCCTGGGCCCACACGCTGCGGGGGAATAAGATCAGGAGGACAATGCACAGAGATGACGTCGCCGCCGCCATTCTTGCTACTGATATCTTCGACTTCCTTCTGCATCTTCTGCCCCCATCTTCTTCGTCGTCGTCTTCTCCCTCCCCATCTGCACCTCCTCAATCTCAATCATCATAATAACCTAATTAGTTGCTATACTGTTTCGCTGGACTATTATATTTAATTATGCCTAATTTAACAGTTTTCTCAATTCTTAATTTTATTACTCTTAATATATATATTTATATATAAAATGGCACAGATTTAGAATGAAAGGGTGAAATGGTGGGTGGTTTGTCTAACTGATTGATACATATACAACACGCACACACACACACACCACTAAAAAACATAAACTCATGATCAGGTTTCAGACTACTCATGATTCTGCTTAATTCTGGACAAGAAGACACACAGTACCAATAGTATTATATTATATATATATATATATATATCTTCTTGTAATCAATCAATCTATCTCATCCCAAACCCAAAAACACTGATGATTTTGATATGAATTAGCTCCGCTCCCATGGCCATGGATGATGTCAATCCACGCTTGTCAGCGACAATACACTGCTTCATCGATCACCGGAGGAATATGATTTATTTCTATGCCGAGCTCCTGCTCAATCCGGTATCTGCATCCATACATAGATAAGAGACATTGCCGAGTTAAGTGCTGAAATACTAATTAGCTACTCATTTAGTATAGAAATCCACAAAACATACAAGTTGAACCGATCTTCGTAAGTGATCAGATTCACAGCCAATCCAAGATGTCCAAATCTGCCGGAACGACCCACCTGAAAAAGTCGAACATGTATGGTATGTATGTATGTATGTATGTATGTATTAGTCTAAGAAACCAGCAAAGATTATATTTTAGTTTGTTTCTTCAGTTGAGAACTATTGCACCTACCCTGTGCAGATAAGTTTCGGAGTTCTTGGGGAAGTCGAAGTTTATGACCACATTGACAGCCTGAATATCAATTCCTCTTGTGAATAAATCTGTCCCAATTGTCGAAAAAGGCATTAGTGTCATAGTTCTTCAATAAGAAGGTTAATAATTTGATGATGATGAAATGTAGTGTTGTAATGAACTCCATTTGTACACAAATGCATACCAGTGCAAACAAGATTCCGGCAAGCGCCATTTCTGAAATCATGGAATACTCGATTGCGATGATCCTGAACCATCTTAGCATGAATGTAGAAACAAGAGTACCCAAGTTCTGTGATTTTCTTCGCCAAAAGCTCCACACGGTTCACAGAATTGCAGAATATTATTGACTGGTTAATTTGGAGCTGTCGAAGAAAGAACCATTAATGTCAATATCTCCAAGAAAAAGAAAACACAAAAGTAGTATTGTTGGGAAGAAATATCTAACCTTAGAAAAGAGTGTATTGAGGCAATGCACTTTCTGTCTTTCTTCCACAAAAGCATAGTACTGAGTGATACCTTTGAGCGTTAGCTCGTCCATGAGATTGATGACACAGGGATTGTTCATATGTCGATCCTTAAAAAACTTCACGGTAATGGGAAATGTGGCTGAATACATCATTATCTGCCGAGTGGGTGGAAGGAATGCAATCAGTTGCTCTACGGATGGTTGAAATTCAGGGGATAATAGCTTGTCAGCCTGCAGATTGAAGTCCAAGCAAGATTAGGCACTACTGAATCTACGTCGACATAATACATGGAAAACAGCAGAAGGTAATGATTAGACAAACCTCATCCATGATAAGCATTGAAACATTCTTCAAATTGCATATCCCTTTCCTGGTAAGATCAAGTATCCTACCGGGAGTTCCTACGAGTAAATGTACTGGTTGATATAATCTCATTATGTCATCCCTGAGACTGGTACCCCCTGTGGTAGCCATAACCTGAATTTTCAAGTATCTTCCCAATTCCTTGCACACTTGGGAAGTCTGAAGAGCTAATTCCCTTGTGGGAACAAGGATAACAACTGCAAATATTGTTGGAGAAGTATACTCAGAACTTATGTATGGAAAATTAATTGCACAATAACAAAATCAAAAGAAGGAGCCAATAAAACCAGGTAAATAGAGAATCATATCAGAAATTACACTTAGAATTCAATGCACTTGCAGTTTGTAGCTCCATACCATTCTTAGAGCTATGAAAAGCACTAAATTTTAGAAAAATAGACTGAAAGGTATGTTTTATACAGTGTCAGATGTTGACAATGTTTCAAGAATCACACAACAATCAATTTTTCTGTTGGAAAATCATTCTTAAATTTTACTTATATCATTTTTTCTTCGCAAATTCTTAGAAGCTGAAAATCATATAGAAGTAGAGGTGTAGAGATTGATAGGTACCTTGAATGCTACGGATAACGACATCGATTTTTTCAAGTGCGGGAATGCAGAATGCTGCAGTTTTTCCTGTCCCATTTTTGGCTCTGGCAAGAATATCACTTCCTGTGAGAGCAATGGGAATACTTTCCTCCTGGATAGGAGAAGGTCTTTCAAACCCCTTTTGGAAGATGCCCATCAATAGCTCACGTTTCAGAAAATAATCTTCAAATTCATTTCCTTTTGTTGCAGTTACATCCTGATTAAAGAAATCAATTAATCATCCAGAGGGGTAACAAAGAAAGCCACAAATGGCACTTTTATAACTCTTTGAGAGACTAATCAAAAGAATTTTCCTCTTGATGGACAACAAAACTAAAGAACATATCAACTAAATAATTTTTAAGGAAACAAAACAGAATGCAATGCTCCTTATTAGCTATGTTCCACCGAAGAATAATCAGTTGGCTGTTCTTTGTCGCCTGCTGTACATAGCATTAGGTTTCGTGTACTCTGGAAAGCGCATGCATGAATGCATATCCACATGTCATGCTTACATGTGTATTTGGTATATGAGGTCCATTGGTGTTCTACACTCATCTTAAAAGGTGAAGGAAAGGGTGAGCAACAAAAACGTGCAGGGCACACGAATTCATTTATGATATAATAATAAAAAAAAACAAACTGAAATTAGTTGACAACAACTACCAGTTGTCGGTTATGATTTATACGAATACAAAACGACAAAATTCTGAATTACTAAAACAGCAGATAAATTTGAAGAGTGATAAGAGTATATCCTACAACTGAAATTTTCTAACGACTTTAAAATCTGCCACGCAAGATGCGGCATCATACGATGTAGCTATTCAAAGGATGAGTTCCTCCATTCAGAAAGAGAGAGGATCCCACTTTGATGGACAGACTGCTCACAGATACTTTGTCAATTCTAACAATATAGTCGTGTCAGGAAGCCGCCATTCTCAGGGGAAATCCCCTTAAAAATGGCAGAAAAACAGCGATTCTAGACATGTTTCGTTGAAGAACCAAAGAGAACTTTTCCCAAAATAACAGAGAACTTTTCCCAAAATAACATATATAAAGAAGAATGCGAGAGCTTGCTCACATAATGAGATTTGTTCAGGTGCTTGATCAGAAGCCAAAACAGAAAAAGGATAAAACAAAACATGAGAAATGGGAAGAAAAACAATAAATTTTAAAATTCACACATTATTAACACATGCATTCAGTCCTTTCATCAAATTATGCCTTACACATTCAAATCAATGGGAAAAAAGAAATAGAAACGTTTTATATCCACATCTTGTCTAGACATTTTCAGAACTAAGGCAAAAATGTAATCATATCCCAATGAATCCATTTTCCTACTGACTCACAATGATACTAAAATTTTAGATTCTTGACTCCACAGACAAACTTTTGAAGGCTGCCAATTGCAGCAAGAGAAGAGAATATTCATCAGAGATCACCATTCATATAGTAGGAATTATTTGTTCCTCATACCTCTGTCTTGTAACGAGTGTCTGGGGGTGGAGTATTCAAACGCGCCTTCCAATCTTGAGAGCTAATTTTCAAAACAAAAACGAGAAAAAAAGAGAGAATTTTAGTGAGGCGCAGAGCAAATGCTAAAATACCAAATACATTTTAACATGCTATGCATAAATATATGCAATAATTGCATGAAATCTCGAATTTCAAGTGATCTTCTCCTTTCTACTTGTGAAAGCAAAAATCTGTATAAAATCATACCAACAAGCTCCAAATTTCAATGGCTATGGGAATAGGATACCGCAGCAAGCAAGTTATATTGAAGTAAAGGTGCCAAAGCAATCCCAATTTCACCGCGTGAACACGAAATTAAGGAGAAAATTGGAAGAATTAAACGAAGTATTCCCCGAGAAGATGCGAAATTGAAGAAATCTTACGTGGAACCGATCGCTTCAGGCTTTTCAAGTATGTTAGGCGAATCGGATACGTTGGCTCTACTAGGGTTTCGCCTCGCCCATTGCTGCAGCTGATTCTGAGCGGCTCGCTGCGGATACGGTTGCTGCATCTGCTGAAAATGCTGGTTCCGGTTCTGGTAATTGGGATTCCGAGCTCCTCCTCCGCCGCCGCCGCCGCCGCGGCTGTTGTGGATCCCTGACGGAAATCGCCCTCTTGCGTAGTGATTGCTCATCGCATAAAACACGTTCGTCTGTGTGCACAAGTGTATGCACGCAGGCGCAGTATGTATGTATATGCGTATGTATCGAGCGATCAAACCTCAATATCTTGAAGAATGGGGAGATATGTGAAGGAAATTGAAATGTTCGTCGAGAATCTAGAATTCTCTAACCCTTGAAATCTCCGTCCAGTTCATCGCCATTATATTCATACATGTAACTGTTGATTTCTGGTGTCAAAGTGAGATGACGACATAAAGGAGGGCCTCGATTGAAATATGAATATATTGGAGTGACGATATGTATACTATATTAAAGAAACTTACATAGGCAGGCTTGGTTTATACATCGCATATATTTTTTCTCAAAAACATTATAATTATATGTATATATATTTTTCTCTTAAAATATTACATAATACATTAATATTTTATTATTTCAATTTATTTTAAAATTTCATTGCCAAGTTAAAACCTAAAAAAAAAATGTATTAATATATCATTAATGAAAGTGAATACTTGAAATGAAACAATCGGATGAATTAGTACTATAGTATGTTCTTTTATTAATATTTTACTATTTAAATTGTTGTTTTTATTTAAAATCATATACTACTATCTAACAATATTTTTTCAATAAATGTGTGTTTAATTTGAATTTCAAAATCAAATTATTACTATTTTAAAATTTTTTATAAACGTATATTGTTTTTTATGGAATATTATATTAAAAACATCATTAAAAGAAAAATTCAAATTTAAACTTCAATTTTGTCATATAAAAATCAAACAAATCTTATCTTTAGAATTTTCTCTTGTATCTTAATGCATAGTTTTTATTATGCAAAATAAATTAATTTTTTGTAATCTTATGGTGTTTGTTTTTTTAATTTTAGTTTGATGTGTTTTATGCATAATATATACTTATGTAATAATATATATTTCATGAATATGTATATATTGTATTTTTTTTTTTAAAAAATAATAATAATAATTGGAAGAACACACCTCTTGTTTTAATATATTTTAATAAATCCAATAATTGAAGGTTTGTTTGGTTTGTGTTTTGATATTTTGGAATTATAAAAATTTTAAATTATAATAGTTATTTGATTTGAGATAAGTAAGTATTATTGTAATATTTTGGATAAAAAAAATTTATATATAAAATATTAAATAATAAAATTTATGAATTGATATTTTTTGGATTGAAAAAATTTAAAAATAAATAGCAAAAATAAGTGATAGAAAATGAAATGTATATATAGTATATATAACTAAACAAATTTTTAATTTTTTTTTAAAATAAATCCGAATTCTTTTCCCTTTTCTATAAATTAAATTTACATTGTGTTTGTTTGATTTAAATTTAAATATTGTTTTAATATAATATTATATAAAAAAAAGATATATATATATATTTTTATTGAAACTATACTAATATAATAGTATCATTTTTTAAATTTAGATCAAACCAGACACACCAATAATATTCTGAATTCACGTGGTATATATATATAATATGTATCTAAAAACAATAAAAAATGATAACACTATACTAATAAGAAAGGAAAATTAATTACATGTACTATTTGAGAATTTTTATAAACCATTCGAAAATAAATACAAACTCTATACCTTGGGCATATTTTGTCCACAAAATAATATAAACAAAAAAATAGAAAAAAATGAGTCAAATAAATCTCCTATATATGTATTTCACCTCATTTTTTCAATTTTTTCTTAACCCCTATTGACAAAATTTGAGTTCATATTAATAGAGTTTCAAAAAATTAATTACGACAAAATGAAACTACGATGAAGTCTACTCGTCATTATTCGCCGGCTCCGACGGCTCCGCCGTCTCCTCCTCGTCGGCAGCTGCAGTGGCGGTGGCGTCGGCGTTTTTCTTCTGATTGGTGGTTTCCGTGAGGTGAGTGTAGCTACCTTTCTCCTTGAAAAGCTGCGCGAAGTGCGGTTTGCAGTAGAGGATTCCGTCCAGCGCCGCGTACGTCGACGGCGTCAGGTGGCAGCCGCCGTGGGCGCACCGGAAGCACGTCTTGTGGTAGAATTCTCCCTCCACTGTCACCTGCAGTTATTCCATTTTCTCCAATTAGGGCTAGGGCGACAGCTTTTAATTTCCCCCAAATCATAAACTAGGTTTTCGGATTTCCCCCCAAATCATAAACTAGGGCTACAGATTTCCCCCCAAATCATAAATTAGGGTTACAGATTTTGCTCCAAATCATAAATTAGGGCAAGAGCTAATCCTTTTCTTATTTTAGAAACGAAAATTGAATACCTTTTCAAGAGGGTAGACAGTCTTCTTGCAGACCTGACATTTCTCTTGTGTGCCAGAGAAAAGGCTCGACACCTTGCTTGAAGCCTTACTCTATATTCATATATAGATATATATACTTAATGTAATTACCAGAAAAGCTGAGAACAATAATTTGTTTTCTTGTATATGTGACTAAATTAAATTACCTGATCACCTTGCTTCCCAGCTGATATAAAATTAATCAGAAAAAAAAAGAAGGGTTAGAATAAATTGCATATTCATAGTTCATTTTAGATTAAATAATGAATTACAGTTCTTACTAGATTGAATCTTTTTCGAGGTAAAGCTGCCTGTTTCCTTAAAGAGTTGCTCAAAGTGAGGCTTGCAATAGAGTTTTCCTTCCAAGGCTGAGTAATTGCTCAACTGCATATAATTTATATATATATACACATATATATGTATTTGTATTTGTATATGTACATTTAAATTATCAAATATTTGTATAATTAAGATTTATGAGGAATAATTAATCTTACCGCGAGGCGACCATTGCAATGGCTGCATCTAAAGCAAGTCTTGTGATAAGGAACGCCATCGGCAGACATCATCTCAACAAAATGCACGGTCTTGTCGCATGCATTGCATTTCTGGGTCGTGCCAAATGATGCCATTTTAATTCGTTGCAAGAACAGCTCGGAAGTTGTTAGTGATGGCGATTTTACACGACGGATAAATATATTATATTATATATTTATCATATATTTATCCGCCAAACTATGAGAATGAAATATGGAAAATGAGGTGATTTGTAAAGTTTGGGAGGAATTTGTATTTATAAAGGAGATGTGGGGTGGAAATAGAAGTAGGAAAGGTGTGGAGGAGATGATATTAAGGGCATGGAGGGGAGGAGATGAGCTTATTCGAAAAATATAAGGAGTGAATGTCGGAAGGAAAAAGAAAACCGATCGATGTATATAATAAAAATCATAATTAATGGTGGCCATGTCAAAGAATTAATCTTGGATCGATATTATATATCTTTTATTTTTTTTAATGATTTTTTGATATGTTTACTCACTTGTAAATTTTATTACATAGGTAACAAGATTCAATCAATTCAACTTCCATGCTATATTATTGTTGTTGTTGTTTCCAATAAATTTAAATTTATGCAATCAAAATCATGACAATTTCAGTATATAAATTTTTTATTTTTATTTTTATTTTTTAGTAACAAAATTAATGATATTCAACTTGGCATGTATTATAGGGATGCATGCATTGACTTTCAAAAAAAATTAAACTGTGTATATTACACAATCGGATATCATCAAATTTAAAATGTGCCATAAAATTAAGAATAATGGAACATTTCTTAATAAAAATAGTGTATTTACCTGCAACGTCTCATCATCACCATTATTATTATTATTATTATTATTATTATTATTATTATGGTTATTGTTGTTGTTGTTGTCGTTGCAACAAAATCAAATCAAAAATAGCAAAAAAAAAAAAAAAACATATATATAATCATATCATATTTGATCAAATGATAAATGAAAAAGATGACACCAATGAACACTAAACATAACAATAATATATTATTATTATTATTATTAATTATTGCGACCCTATATATTTAATTTAATTATTAACCAAAGCACATACAAAACTTGTCACGGCCATAGCAATGAGAAGAGATGTAACGCTGATGGAGAATATTCTTACAAGCCGCAGCACAAACTTCCTCTGTGCAGGGATTGATGTTAATGCCGATAACCCCCTCCACCCGGCACGTCATCACCATTAAAATCGCTATAACCATGCCCACCATCATCAAATGATCAATTCTTGATCTTGATCCTTTCATTCTTCCTATTTTACCCTTCTCACAAAAACAATGATATCAATTTGTTGACACAATACTACTGTGTTTTCCACCTTTTATATATACGTGTACATATATATATATATATATTTATAGGGTTTTCTGAAGACGTTCTTGGCGACTCCCGGGACCACAGACCCCGTCTACGGTGTGGCTTCTTCTGGCGCTCGGGCCCCAGGAGCTCACGCCGATGCACGCTTAATTTGTTAAGAAATCTTCTATATATTGATCGCTTATTTCCTCAAACTTTTATCAAATTATGAAAATTAATTAATATCTTGATTTGGGATATTGTAATATTACACACTCAAATGTGAAGGTTTTCTATTTCCGACAATTAAAAAAAATAAAAGAAAAAGATATTTATAATAATTGCTATATATTATACGCTTCACAGTTCACGCATTGTTGATCAACAAATATTTGATAGAAAATAATTACGTGTAGTAAAATATAGTTTTGATTTTGTTTTATTTAAAATTAAAAAAAAAAAACAAATATATTATATTCTCATGTAATTATGTTGCTTTGCTTTACCGACTTTAGTGAATTTAAAAATGCGCTTTTAGTACAAAACTAGAAATCGCTCTACAAGTCTCCGCGGATAAACTGTCGTCGCGTTTTTCATTGCGAGATAATCGTGTGACGGCATTCATATTCACGTGACAATTGAGTCGGCTAATTAAATGCAGTCAGTAATATTACACATTAATAGGTACATTTTTTCTATAAATATTGTTACTATAATATATAATGTAAATTAATGACATTTTATTAAATATTACATAAATATTTTATGTATGGCTTTAACAGATTATATATGATCTTCATATCACACAATATATATACCATTTTTAGAAAATATTATTTCTCCTATATTATCAATTTATCACTGCCATACCGCGTATAGTAAATAAAAATAAATAAATAAAGGATATTTTACTAAATCTTCTGGCGGCAATTACAATTTTTTTAAAATATTGTAAATTAATGTTATTTCATTAAATGTTACACAGATATATATATATATATATATATTTCTGTATTACATGAACAAATTATATATGATCTTTGTAACACACGACATGTAGATATACCATTATATATATATACACAGTGGCGGAACTAGAATTATATTTGAGGGGGATTAATTTTGAAATTTATAAAATAATATATTCTATTATAAATATTTATTTATTATTCGAAAAAATTACTGTTCTGATTATTATATTTTGAAGGAAATAAATACAAATAACTTACTACAACAATAATACTAGTTAAATATTATAAATACTTATTTTTGTATTTGTTTTATTGAGATAAACTATATAATTTTTTAGTATTTTTTTATTTATCCATTTTTTCGATATTATATATATTTAAATAAGAAAAAAAAATACATAAATATAAATAAGTACTATAAAAACTGGGGTCCTTGTATATATATATATATATATTATTCCTCATGTATTATTACTTTCATACAGAATATAGTAAATAAAAGAAATAAATGTTATTTATATATTCAAGGCCACAATTACTGTATTGAATTTAGTACCACACTAAATAGTATATTAGATGCTGATAACACAATATTATCATATGAAATACCTTACTCATATTAATAGTATAATATACAATACAAGAACTAAAAATACATAAAATACTTTTATAAAATATACTAATACACTATATAACATACTTCTATAAACAAAATGTTTAAAATATCCTTTCACTTAAATTAAATATATTTTTTTATTATTTTTGTAATATCTTTTTTATGATAATAAAAATAATCATACTAACACTAAAATATTCGTTCACTTTTAGATAAATTATAAAATATCGATCATTGTATATATAATAATTTTATAAATAAAGTATAAATGATAGAAAAAATATAAAATCATCTTACATATTTATATTAACAAAAAAAAATTATTATTTTTTAATATATTATAAAAAAATTTAATTAATCTATTATAAAATTTCAAGATGCCGCATTAAATTAGAATAAATGAAGTAAACAAATAGCACATATACATTTTTTATCTGCCCTATCTGTATTTTTTTATCAAATAATACTTATTTTTTTAAAAAAAATAAAATCAACACGATAACTTTAAATATACCAATATACCCCATGGATTTTTTATACATCGCCTGAATTGATTATAACAAATGTATGTATATAATAACGACAACGTTGTCAAATCGAAGTGAAGACTATTAATATTAGTTTTATATTATGTGCCTGAAAATAAATAGTTGAAAACAATAATTAGGGTTCATCTGAGTTAGGTGAAAGTTACATTCTAATGTCAAATTAATTACTACTCTCCCCGTTCACAAACTAATGTCCTATTTTTGTATTTCGGACGTCCAACAACTATTGTCCTTTTTTTTTTTTTTTAAATACAAATTTTATATTTTTACCCTTCGTCTATTTATTACTTTTAATTTCTATCATACAATTAAAGACAAATTTATCAATTCATAACAAAAAGACAATTACTTAAAAATTCGTACAAATATACTTTAGGATAATAGAAGGGGAACGGAAGAAGTATTACTTATTTTATACATCAAAGTGACGTATTTGCATGGAATTCCATTCTTTTTAGAGTATAACTTTATAGAATAATAAGAATAATAATAATAGAAGGTAATTGGCAGTGTTTAGTACACATTAATTGCAATAATGTCACAATCTTGAAGACAAGTAATTAACTATTTGTAGCCAAATTTCAAAAGGGTGCCGTGGGAAGTCAGTCAGCAACACGCCCAATTAAATTAATAGTATTAATTAATTATTACTATGCCAACTATATATTGTTGTAATAATTATTTGGAACAATGAAATTAAATATGAAAACAGCATAAATTTAATACTGCCCATAACAATATTAATTATTACCCATACACTAAGTTCATCTCTGTCGGCACATGACACCACTTTTAAATTTATTTTCATTTTCCCTGTTGTTATTATTATTTTATTTTAAATAATAAAATAATTATTAGCGTCGGAAAAAATTGCAAAAAAAATAACACGCAATGTTTGTGAGTCAAAGCTCCCCAAAATTTCAGCAAACTGCCTGTTCTGAGATTTGGCATGTGATTTGAAATTATGGCACATTATACTACAAATTAAATACATTATTTTTTAAAAAAATAAAATAAAATCTTTAGTCTAATTATTATTCATTTAAATATTCAATAACAACGATTTCGTATATAACTGTTTCTATTCTTATTTTCTTTATTTCTAATAACTTCCTAAACACGAAAAAAAGTCAGACCGAAAACGGTCAACACTAATGGCTACAAACTGAAATTACGAAACCACCCCCGGGCGATACACTCGACAAACCGACAACAACCTATGGGCATTTCCGTCATTTCAGCGAGACTCCCCTCGTATATTATTGTTAGCTGAAATCAATCCTTTGGGCGGATCCATTTTCTCCTTCTACTTCTACTTCTACTTCTTCTTCACCAAAATCTACACAGATTATGATGAGACTTTATTCCCCCTTTCTAGTCATCGTTACGATCCTCGTAATCTCCACCGTCCATTCATCTGACGGTCGCGATTTCCCCGGCGAAACCCTACCCCATTCTCCGGCAACATTCCGGCCTCAATTCTCCTGGCACTTCGGCGCCGCGCAACCGCCGGCCGGCGAGTCGACTTACCGAGTCTCGCATCGGAAAACGCCCGGCGGACCGAATCCGTTGCACAATTGAGGTTCGAAGACGAATTTTTTACTACAGTAGGGTTTCAATTTCTGGCAGTTTTGCAGCCGGCCATTATTACTACCTGGTTGTTTTTAGTGGTGTTTGTTTTTATTTCCATTTTTTTTAATAATTCCTTTTTGTTTATTTGTTTGTTTGTACTTTTGGTGCAGATATGTATGTATAGTTTAATTACTATAGGCAGCAAAGGAAGTGGGTAGAATAGAAATTAAATATAT
Source organism: Andrographis paniculata (assembly GCF_009805555.1). Classification (NCBI taxonomy): domain Eukaryota; kingdom Viridiplantae; phylum Streptophyta; class Magnoliopsida; order Lamiales; family Acanthaceae; genus Andrographis; species Andrographis paniculata. The sequence continues at coordinate 5,187,605 of NW_026137589.1, forward strand.
ATGTATAATGTATATGCATACAATACATACAGATGATTGTTTTCTGATTACCAATTAATTTATTAATCTTCAGTTCATTGAAATCAAAGTTGCAAATAAGTATTTTTTTAAATTTCAATACGTGATGATTTCAATTTTCAGAGCATTGAGAGGTTTTACGTGTCAATAAAATTTTGTTCCCTCTAACCTGACCAATCAGAGGATGCCCCAATATGCATAGGCCAAAAGGGTCTTTAATTGTCATGTCACACACACGTATATATATATATATATTTGTGCGTATGCATGTAATGTAGTGTGAAAAAGGGATTAATTAGGGTTTGGGATTGGGTACCAACTTGGTGTGAAATTAAATTAATTAAGAGGAGGTGATGCTAAATAGTCAAACAAGTAAATAAATGAATTAATTAATTAATTACAAGTAACAAATGTGTTCAATTATGAGAAAAGTCTGAGAGGTATAAACATAAAAAAAAAACCATTCTTTGGGTAAATAATTGGTGCCAATTTCTTAAAGATGGGCCATATTTTCTCAGCACTTATATTATATAATTGTGATCAAAATAAATAAATAAATTATATTAATAATATATTGGACAATGTATGATGTCCCTTCATTGGAAAGTCAAATGGCAGCATCACGAGGATCCCAGGAAGAAGAAAAATGGAATTTCATTGCTGCCCCTTTCTACATGAACTTCAAAAGCCAACTTCCTTTTTCATTTCCACTTTCAGATTTTTAACTTTTCGAAGGTGACTAAATTCTTGGCACATAGTAGTCCAAATGCTAAAAAAAATATCCAAAGATTGTATGATATATATTCAGAGTTCAAACAAGAATCTACTAACAAAAAATATAATGTGAAACAGAGTATATCTTGTCATTAGAATTGCATATCGAATCTGCTAAGGCACACAAATTACTTGTGCAGAAACCCCTCAATGCTCAATGTAGAACACAATAAAAGAAAAGAAAAAATCACCTCGACGGGTACGGCTAGAAGTCGCCTTCGAGCTCATGCTCTTGTTTATGGTGAAGGCATTGTTGAGATGTTAGATTACTTCGAATGAACTTCATACGATACCATACCGTTGATTGGACACACGGGATGCCAAGAAACTCAAGCCACAATAAACTCCAGCTGATACGAACACTGAAAACTGTTGAGTATGATCTGCATTTACGAACCTGAGTTGAGATTCTTGAAGAGCTCGGGGAGATGGGCGTTGGTAAGCTTGGTCCTCTTGCTGATTTCGTTCTTCTTCTTCTTTTGCTTGGGTTTGGGTGGAATTCCGTGAATCTGCGCCATGGCTCGCCTTTTTGCAGTGTTTGTTGCAGGCGTCATTTTGTTTTTTTGAAGATCCCTTTCGATGTCCAGCATGTCGCGCGGGAGTTCAATGTCTCTAAACAATTGTTTAAGATCATCGTCAACTTTGATAACTGCTCTCGGATCATTGGGGTATGCTATGTCTTCTTGTGAATCAAAGTTCGATAGTAGCCATATATCGCCTGAAGCTTTCAAAGCCTACAAAATATTAACAATTGATCAATCAGCATTCGCAGTTCAGACTGGAGAATAAAGTCCGGACAGAACTTTAAGCGTTGATTGTGAACAATAAGTATCCTAATTTACATGTTAATTGCTTTTGTTAAATTCAATGTTCTTTGCGCTGAATTTGGAAAAATAATTTTGATCAAATCTGTCATCAGACAGAATCTAGTATATCGCTGCTTGGGTCGAATCTCTAACATAACTCACAGATTCGATACGAAATATTACCTGTAAGTCTTCCATGACATTTGAATATGAATCCTTGAGATCAATAACGGCAATACCCTCAGGAAATTTCCGGATTAAGTAAAGAAGTTGGTCCTTATCTTTCAAATCATGTTTCGACTGCATAAAAATCATACAAGAGAGTCATCCCACGAAAAAAGGGCAAAATGAACAAATAGCATGATTTGCATTTAGGAGAGGATTAATGCCAAAACATATTACCTTGTAGGAAAATTGTTTCCCATCAAAACTCACTTTAGGATTGTTCCTTAAACTATCAAAGACAGCCTTGTTTGCATTTACATCAACGTAGCAAACCTCGTTTATTTGCTCGGGAGAGAATGATTTCCTTGTCTGGAAATATAAATTTCAGTTAGCCATGAAGCAATATACACTGGTGATGATATTCGGAATCTTCCTCGCGTATATTTTACGAAAAAGATATGGGAAACCACATGATTATACAAAAATGTGGAAGTCATATGGCTCTATGCATTTGGATTAGCAAATGAGAACTGTACATTTCTACCATTCTGTAATTACGCAAATGGCGAACACAGCTAAAGACAATGGCAATATACAAAAGACACAGCTTCAGAATCGTGTCAATGCATAACAATATAGATGTGAACCAGATGCTGAATGATGTCAATTTTCTTTTTTCAAAATCCTGCATTCGAATATCAAAGTTTTCAGTACCTCATATAGCAAATCAATAACTCGTTTGATCTGAGATCCGACAGGCCCTCTCCTTACGCTGTTTATATGTTGAAGCCGTTCTGTATCATTCGAGAATTTAACTGCAGGTGCAGAAGACTTTCCATTGGCAAAAGACGACATGCTCGAGGCCATTGATTTGGAAATTGTAGCTCTAGAAGTTCCTGCTTTTGCAGCAATGCCGGAAAGTGTTGATTGGCATTTCTCTTGCTGTTTCTTGAATTTTGTCAAACTCTCCTGAAGCGACGCCATCTAAACACATCGAAAATTGGAGTTCATAACAGAATCAATCACAAGGAAGGAAGAACACATTACAAAAGTATTGATAATACTTAATCAATGTACATTGGTAACCATGCTCAAATACAAATCTAGGAGCTTTACAATACATTCATTAGATGCTTAACGAGTTCAAAATACCAATTCCAGATTAACAAACTGGATCCCAACAATCAAGTTCCCTATTGTTTCAAGTTTTCAACAACCAAAATTGTGCAATATATGCAGGAAATAAAATCCAATACAGTAAATGCCGAGATTAGAAATCTTCCAGGTTCAATAAGAACACCATCGATCCGAAAGTTCACACATACAAACATCAATTCCCATTGAAGCTGAAGCTCTAGATCCATATTTGTTAAAAAGGAATTACAAAAGCAAACATCGACGCCAAAAAACAGATAATACACGATCGGTTGTCACCATAGAAATCGGGAAAACCCTTCATAATGCTCTAATCATCTAACACCGAGCAATCAATTCCGATTCACGAAGGTTCAATTATTACCATCCCAGGCCTAACTCTCAATTCTCCAAAATTTTTCAGAAACTTCCAATCCAAATTCGATATCTCACAACGATTACTATCTCAATTAAGGCAGGAATTTCAGGGTTAATCGATTCAATTTCCAACCATCTCTTCTTATTTTGATCCCTTACCTCAGCAGCAATTCAAGCGGCGGTAGTAGAATCACGAATATCAATCAGCCTTAAGGGAACAAGATTATACGAAGAAAAAAAAAAACAAGATTTCGTTTAAAATCTCTCCCAAGAAATCTCAGAGAGAAGAACCTGAAAAAGCGATTTTCAGATCAAAGAAAGGGTGCCATTGCGCGTCGAATGAAGCTTCTACGATTTGGCGTCGTTTAATAAGGGGAGGCTGCAGGGTCTCTTGCGCGTTACCCCATTAATTTCGTATCCATTACAAAATAACCCCAAATTATTTCAAACTTATCATTCCACCCCCGAAAATTGAACTGATAAATTTATTACGCTGCTGACCCATTCATATAACACAAGTTTTATAATATTGCTAAAAAAATGTACTCGTATAATGTATTTATTAAAAAAAATAATAATAAATCTTTGATATATGATATTTGAATTTTCTTAAATACATATTTTTTATATTAAAAAATTTATAATTTAATACAAAATATTAATTTTTATATTTTTAATATATTTTTTTATATACTACTATAACATAAAAACACTCTTATTTAATTTTGTTAATTATTAACCACAACATTATATCAATCCTCCGTAACAAATCTGGACCGTCCATATAGGGCGGGGCGAGATCAAGGGCAGAAAACGACTCTGTAATTGGTTCCTCCAGGGCAAGTGAAAGTGCTGGTCTGATCATCCTTAGGGTAACTGTAAGCGTCGGGACACAGACCTTTAAAAAACCTCGACAAATCCGTCGGCCGGCAGTCCTGGGGGCGGCCGACGCAGCAGTACGGTTCGGTCTTGTAAACGGTGCAAGGATTATTGCATCCGCCGGGAGCCCGGAGCTGCGCCGGACACCGGCCGTTGATGTCGGCGGCGCACCTGATTCCGCGGCTGCAGCCGCCGGAGCTGGGGCTGAAGTCCATGGGGACATTGAAACCGTCGACCAAGGAGATGTCGAAGAAATCGAGGTTGTTGAATTGGTTCAGGGCGTATTCGGCGAGGGTGTTGGGGGCCTGGCCGTAGGATCGGCAATCGAGGACGCCGCCGCAGTCGCCGGTCTGGCACCGACCTCGACCGGACGGGTCGAAGGAGCAGCCGGTTCGGGCCCATATTCGGGCCGCGGCGGTGCCGGCGGCGACGTTGATGATCCAGGTCTCGCCGTGGTTGAGGGGGCGGCCGCCGCCGGGGACGGCGGCTGGCCAGAGTGTGTAGGGGCAATTGTTTCGGATGGTGAATGTGGCGGCGGTGGCGGCGGAGATGGCGGTGAGTGCCGTGGTGAGGAAGATGAGATGAGAAATCATGGTTGGAGGGTGTGAAGAAATATTATGGCATCGTGGCTGTGTTTATATATATATATAGATAGAGAGAGAGAGAGAGAGAGAGAGAGAGAGAGAGGAAAAAAATAAATTGGAAATGATCATTTTTATTATTTTAAATTTTTATGTTAATATTTTTTTAAATATCATTTTTATTATTTTAATATAATTTTAATTGGTCCCTATCACTATGCTCACATGAAAATGAGAAAAGATATGTTATGTCAATTGTTAATATGTGTTTTTATTCTATTTTATCAATAGTAGTATATGATAGGTGGAATAGTATTTAATATATTGTAAGCTTATATATTGCATTTTATTTGATATATTTTGTATTGTTGATTTATATCTCATTTATTATGAATATATATATTTTGCAATGTGCTAATTAATCATAATCAACATAGTAACTATTGTCAAATTTTAGTTTTTGTATCGAGTATCATGCACGTATATAAGATGGCAAAAATGAGTGAAATATCATATTACATGTAAATTTTATGCTTAAAGTGAGCTACTTCGGCTCTTTTACATCATTCTACAAAGAATAATTGTATGCTACAGAATTTTATTCCACAAAGAGATAATATACCAATTACCAAATAGATTTTAAATATACATATACATATATATATATGTGTGTGTGTGTGTGTGTATTTAGACCATCTACTTTAAAATTGTAGTACAAAAATTTCTGTGACTGTGCATAAGAATGGCAATTGGATCGCATTTGCTAGTCATTGATCTCTTGTTGAAAATCTTATTTGAATTTTGAATATGATTTGATTATATTATATAACATGAGTCTAATTTAGAATTTTCTTAGTCAATTCTATAAATAAATATATGAGTTGGACAAATGGATGCGGAATTGTTTTTAAAGTATGGCAAGGTTGGGTCAATAAATTGTTTGGCAAGCTGCCATTATTTTAGTATTTAATAGGTTTTTAATGCTTGTACGAGATGAGATATTAATCACTGCTTTGCTTTTCATTTCGATTGATAAATTTATTCACCAGTATTTGAAAATGAACCTATTTCCTGAGTACTATAAAACTTTATGACACAAAATATTGTATGAATGTTGCAGACATAACAACAAATCCAATCCGATCCAATCCAATCCAATCCATCCCAATGCTGCTGCTGCTGCTGTTAATGTTGCCACACAAGGCTAATTCGGCTGCTGCAGCAACAAACACCAACCAACATATTAAGGTTCGAAAGTCGGGACCGTATCATGTCGAGAATGAAAGGCTCGGAACACAGTGCGGTCGAGGACATTCCGGTAAGGATCCCTCTTCCTCTTTTCAAGAAGATAGGCGATGTTCTCTTCGACTTGCGATTTTATATGCATGTAGAGCTCCTGCGCTTTTTCCCGATCCTTTAATAGCTCTTTACGTCCCTTTGTCGGGATAGGCTTCCCGAAATAGTAGTAGAATCTGCCCGGGATCTTTGGTATAAGCGCCGGAAAGAACAGAGCTTGATTGGCGACCTCGCCGCTCTGCCCGGATCTATGATAATAAAAAAAGAACAACGGTTTCAATTAAGGACAGCAAAATATGCATGGGGTTGTCGAGTATTTTTGGTTCTCGAGTTTACCTGACGTTCCAGTGCCGATACTTTTTATTATCGCTGCGAATCTTGTCGCCCCATATCGGTATTTTTAGTTGGTCTTCGAAATCCAACGCTAACTGCCGAGGAAACAAGAATCGCGAATACAAAGTAAGAACTTGCAGAGTTCTCCAAGGTAGAGTTTATGTTTATTTACTACTACTAACAATACCTCGGCGATGTCATCCTCTCCAACGACTCCGAACGGTACAATGGTTGCCCCGAATTTTGCAGCCATTCGGACGAACTCCGGTTGGTTGGGCCAAAATAATTTATAGGTTTCGCCCTGATTCGATAGAAAAACATGGTTTCAATAGAACAACCGAGACTTTGTACAAAATAATTTATTGGTACAAAATACATATGTACAAACCTTTTGGTGCAGAGCTTCGCGAGCACCGCCCGGATAAAGCAGCACATGAGACTCTGTCTTGAGCAGTTTGAAGAGATTGCTTGCAGTAACAGGCAATGCGCCGAATATCTTCACCGTATCAAAAAACGAAACGCTTTGGTTGTCACTTTTTAGAAGTTCGGGTGCAAACAAAGTCGGATGGGCCACACCACGAATTAAGATCTTCTTCTCCCGAAGGAACTGTTCGACTAATGGGCTGAGCTCTAATCCTAGAAGCATGTGATATCCGACTAACAAGACCGGACCTTCGTCCGGAACCCCTGCCAGGCCTCTCACAATCTTTCCATCCTCGAGAGTGGACAAGATCACAGGACCAACAAAATTGCGGAACCATCTGCATCAAGTTATGCGAGGGTTAAGACCATTTATTACCGGTGCTGATACTTAACTATGATCGGGGCAACAATTGCCAAACAACATGTGCTCAAGAAGATTTGAATGGTTATGTATAAGAAAACAATTACACAAATTCTAATTTCTTCGATGGATATGAAACATTTAGCTCAATTACCCATTCTGTTCAACTTGGTCGAAGTCATACGCGCTAGGAGGTATAAAATCCATGACAAAATCGTGATTGCTGGAACGACGATACATGGAAACACCTTTGATCACGGACAATAGATTAAAACCATCCTCCTGCAGAATTAAAATCGATGCAGCAAATGAATGCCAAGAAAAGTCTAATCTCTGAAACCAAAATATGTAACTCTAGACCTACCAGCAATAACGTATGTCCGCTGTCTTTAAAGTACCGTACTTGGATATTTTGTATTTTTTTGAAAAGTCTCCTAGCTTCTTCTTGACTCGGAAGCATGTTGTCCTTGCCACTGCATCATAACTATCATAATTTTGACAAAAAAAATAACAAATGCAATTAAGTAGGATATGCATTATCCTCTCTCTCAAGCAAATTTGACTTGGTGGTATGTATATTAAAGAGTCAGAGTTATCCAATGAAAGTACGCCAAATTAGATATCTCTATACAAATGAATGTATTCGGAAATTGCTATTGCATCCACTCTTACTCGTCCCAAAATGAAAAATAAAATAATAATATAAAAATTATTGATAAGAGGAAAACCTGGCTAGAAGAAGTACTTCAGCTTTAACGGCATGAAGACGAGAATTAGCATAAGCAGCCGCGTGTTTGATGAGTTTCAATTTCCACACCATTGTTTCTTTAGGTATTATATCAGCCAAAACCTGTTGGATTTCCACCAAAAATAATAATTTTTACGAGATATTATGACAAAATGAATAAGCTATGAAGCATAGAAATGTAAGTACAGAAAGGCGTGGAAGCAGGGCGGTAAGGCTGTTGGCCAACTGCTCCAAAAATGGCCCTGGAGGCAGCGTTTTGTTTATATTAACTGAAGCCATCTTCACAGGATCGCCTGGTGTCAGGAAAGATCAAAAATGAAAAATGATTGTGATCGTGAACATCTAGGCAATCAAACAATGGTAAAGCACAAATAAATCGTGTTTTAGGTACGGAAAAGGTCAAAAAGGTTGAAGGAGTGAGTGTGTCCGTACCCATAATAGAGCTCAAAAGATAAGGAAATATGATGTGAAATTCAGATGGCAGCACATCAAACAACGGGAAGATAGGATGCAGTTGTGATGATTCAATCGATGTAGCTGAAGAAATTGTTATCAATTAGAATCCAGATATCCATGTAAAGAATAGAATATTAGTAGGTGTGGTTGCAGACCTGGATTAGCAAGTATCAATACGAGATCAATGTGCTGATTCCGAGCTGCCACTGCCAAAGCCAAGCACCCACCGAATGAGTCTCCAACCAGATAAATGGGCTTATTTGGGGTTGAGGCATGCTCCGCCCTTACAGTTTCCTCGACCCAGTCTACCAAGCCTGCATATTCAAGGAAGATCAATTCAATTATACGCACACTAAATATCAATATATACTCGGTTTTTGAACTACAAACTCTCTAAGGCAATAAAAAAAATTGACCTTCAAAGGGCGTTCGATCATGAACGGGAATATGCATGCACCGAACATCAAAGACCCTGAAACCAAATAAAAATAAATGTAACCAATAGTCTAACAAGACAAGATCCTGAAAGCTCTAGCCAGCTCCAACCCTCAATAACAATATAACATCAAGAATCTAGAATATTTTTAAATACCAATCATGTCACCATTTTTACTTTACAACATTACAAATTCAACACCACCAAGAAAAGGTCCAAAAACATTAACACTATTTATATATGCGAAAATATGTCAACATAATATACATGTATATATAATTTATCAGCAAGAAACCTTTTTGTAATACATATACATATATCTATATATAACCAAGATTAAATAATCTCCCAATTCAAACCTTTGATCTAAAGACTGACAATAAATAAAGCTTATCCATTTCATGATCATCCCATCATCACAAAAGATTATACTCAAGCAACAAGGCTATCATCAAAGAACAGTTACACTACTTTATAAGGTCTAATACTGACTCATAATTACAGACATGACTTACTTTCCAAGGGGCCTGTGCTGCAGAACGAGACCAAGTCCAAGACCATCCATACCTTCAAAAGCAGAAAACCCACAAACTCAATCAGCAGTTAGCCACACAACAACCACACATCTTCAAACCAAATGTAACAATATTCAAAACCACAGAACCATATATACGATTAAAGGCAAGAAAACATGATTTACCAGGTAAGAACAGAAGAACAGGCGAACCCTTCAAATGAGGGCCACAAGCAACTGGTGTAAACCATCGAATCGGACCGCCATCAGGCCTGATTAAATCTTTAGCGTAATCCAGATACTCCTTCACTGTCTCTTGCCCGAATCCATCATCCCACAAAGGTGCCAACTTTTCCTCGTCCACTCCATGCGAGACTCCATTAACAGCCACGCTCTTTACTCCCACATAATCTGCAGACAAAGCGGCGGTCGAATCCGCAGTGGCAGCTAAGCATCTCAATGGATGTTTACAACATACCCTTTTCCATGAACCAAAAGAGGGGTTATTTGAGGCTACAGATAGCCCAAATATTCTAACCCCCGACGCCATGGGAAGTCGCAGCAGTGTCTACACAAGAATAAACTCTAAACTGAAAGGTTCCCTTTTAAATCCTCAAATTCCGGAATTTAGAATTTTTAAAAATATAGAAAAAATCGAGAGAGAGTGAGCAACTTGGTGAAGCAACTGACTGAGATTTACAAGTAAAACTGCCTTCTAATTATTCGAAAGCATTCGGTTCATCTAATTAAACATAAACTGAAAATCCTCCAAGCCACATAATTCGCTTCTCTATGCGTGGAGAGTGGTCAGTAATATTCGTGTCAGCTGATGGAACATACAAGCATTTTCCAATATGAAAACGACCCACAAACAGCTACTAGAGAAAACAACAAAAGAACACACCCGTCGAAAGATGGGAACTTTCTGTGGGGCAATTAACGAACAAGGGAAGAATTCATCAGTGGGTGTTGGTGCTATATTAAGGACTATATGTGATTCGGGAAGTTGTTGAACGACTTCGTAATTGCAATTTCAGAAAAGGTACATTCTAATTTTGCCATAGCCAATACAATGGATTCAGATCTTTAGCATTAAATAACATATTTATTTCGATGTTGATTCTAGGTTTAAATGAAATTAATTGCCGGATTCAAGGCACTTTCTTGATTAGGACTTTCCCTTGATACAATCTGGAAATTTTCTACAGTTTTTTATGGGGAAAAAAATGCAATTTGTTTACGGTAAAATATTTTTCACTAAAAAAATGACATGTAAAGCATATACATCGAACTAAAAAATTCATACCTCGTTTAGAAACAATAAAATCCATAGTACCTTTAAAAAATAGAAAAAGTCTCAAAACACAAGCTTGTGGCCGTGGGTAATTAATCATGATGAGTTTAATTGTAATTATCATAACAACTTTTCACTATCCAGTCTACTAATCTCCATCATAAACATCATTCGACTTAAAAATGTTCAGGTTTAAGTACAGATGTTTTGAGTTTTTTATAAATTAGATTGACCCAAATCTGCAAAAGATAGAAAAAGTCAAATCTCGTTTAGAAACAATCAAATCCATAGTACCTTTAAAGAATAGAAAAATTCACAAAACACAAGCTTATGGCCGTGGGTAATTAATCATGGTGTGTTTAATTGTAATTATCATAACCAATTTTCACTATCCAGTCTACTACTCTCCGCATAAACATCATTCGACTTAAAAATTTTCATGTAAGTATAGATGTTTTGAGTTTTTCAAAAACTAGATCAACCCAAATCTGTAAACACATGTTGGGTCAAAACAAGGCTCGTGTACCTGTGGAAATACCTCTTGCTTTTTGAGTTAGCAGAGAGAGAGCAAAACCTAAAGTAAAATGATAATATTCACCAATACAAAATTCAAACGCCATTGCAATTCATTATCAAAGAAATACAAAGAGTTACCAATAAACCCACCTGAGAATCTGCGGGAATATATTTGATTCCTTTTCCAGGGTATATCTTAGCGCCGCTAAAACAACAAAGCTCTGTCCTGATAAACAAGGCCAAGAGCAAGCAATCAACTAACAGAAATGCCACATGACAATCAAGTGGATTCAAAGGAACACGGAATTTCACATTCACAAGACGTGCTGCATTTTCAGTACTAAGTTACCAGAATTGCTCCGACATAAACCTAATCATTCCACCTCAACCCCCCTCGCGTACAGATTGCTAAAAGATTAAATGGTTGTAATCATACACGCAATCAACTTCCCTTCGCCTAAAATATTATCCCCAGATTTGTCACGAAAACTAAAAATGATAGCAAAAACTACAACACAATTAAACCTTTAGATATGACGCTCGTCAAGGATCCGCAGAAACAATCAAAATCATCTCGAAACACAGAACAAGCAAACATACAATAGACCATCCCGAGATTTACACAAAAAATCGAAGAAAAGGCTCGCACACGCATGCAGAAGAAGTGCAGTCATGTGATGAACTCACTTCAAATCCATGGTCGCAAAGCGTTGCAGCGGCCTCCACACTTGTTCTTTCTCCTTCCTGCAGTTTCTCCAAAACGGCAATAAGAAGTGACAAGCCAGCAAAGCAAATCAATATAACGCTCAAGTTTGTTTGCGATACGATGTCGTTGCAATGTTGTTGGGCCAATCTTAATGGGCTTACACATGTCCATGGATAGAAATGGTCGGCCTTAAAATGATTATTATTTTACTATTTTTTATTATTTATCTCACGTAGTTTTTTATATAGTATTGTTGAAACGCGATTTGGATTTAGCGGTCTACCCGACCCTAAACCAAAGCAAAAAGGGCTGTTTCAATTGGCAGGGTTCCTTTTGGGCTTATCTTAATTAATAACAAATAGGCTTAGGATTTAGGGTGTTTTGGGGTGCTTATAAATAGACAACTATGGTTCTTAGTCGGATGACACATTGTAAATCTCTGAATCAGTATAATAAAATCTCTCCGGTTCCTGCCCGTGGACGTAGGTTGACACACCGTCACCGAACCACGTAAAACCTCTGTGTTCTTTATTTGCTTTCTTTCTCGTTTTCTCATAACAAGTGGTATCAGAGCCATATCCCATTGATTGAAGATGTCCTCGTATAAATTTGATCTGGAGAAGTTTAATGGGTCGAATGACTTCACGCTCTGGAAGGTCAAGATGAGGGCACTTCTGGTTTAACAAGGATGTGCGGCTGCGTTGGAGGGAGAAGACAAGTTTCCTAAAGACACGAAGGAGGAGGTAAATAAGGAGATTTTGGCAAGGACTCATTCCGCGATCTTGCTGTCAGTTACTGATGAGGTGTTACGGGAGGTTGTAGATCAGACAACGGCTTTTGGGTTATGGAATAAACTGTGTGAGAAGTACCAAAACAACTATCTCACGAACAGGCTATATCAGAAGCAACGTCTTTATACCCTCCGGATGTCCGAAAGTACTCAGGTAAAGGATCATCTTGATACCTTTAACCGTATCATTCTTGATCTTCAAGGAGTTGAGGTTAAAGTAGATGATGAAGATCAAGCCCTAATTTTATTGTGTTCACTACCTGGTTCATATGAGAATTTTGTAGATACTATGTTATATGGTAGAACTACAATTTCTGTTAATGATGTGAAAGATGCCCTTATGTCCAAAGAATTGAAAAGAAAGGTTTCTCTGGAAGAGGGTTCTGGTTCAGGTCTGTTTGCAGGTAGGGGAAGACCACAGGAGAGGGGTAACGGAAATGGGAGGTCGCGTTCAAAATCAAAATCCTCTAGCAAAGTTAAGTGTTATCTTTGCAAGGAGAAAGGGCACGTTAAAAGGGATTGTCCACAAAAGAAGGGAAATACAAAAGTTGATTCTAGTAACAGTGGCAGCAGTGCTGCTGTGGTACAAGACAGTTCTGATGATGGGGACTTTGGTGAAGTTCTGACAGCGTGTAGTGCTAGTACTGCTGATTCCTGGATTATGGATACTGGTGCTTCTCACCATATGACGTTCTCTCGTGATCTACTCACTTCTTTTAAGGAGTGGAATGGAACGGTGAAGTTAGGTAATGATGGGGTTCTAGCCATAAAAGGGAGCGGGGTAGTGCAGATAAAATTGCATGACGGTACTGTCAGGAAATTTGACTGTTGGTATGTTCCTGAACTCAGAAAGAATTTGATTTCTCTTGGCACCTTAGCCAAGAATGGTTTAAAATATCACGGTGAAGGTGAGTAGGTGAAAGTCCTGAAAGGTGCGCTGGTAATGATGCAGGGAAAACTGCAGCATGGAATTTATTTTCTACAGGGCAGTTCAGTGATGGGAACGGCGGCGGTATCCCAGTCCTTGGATAAACATGATGATAGGACAAATTTGTGGCACCGGCGATTAGGTCACATGAGTGAGCTAGGGTTGTCTGTGTTGAGCAAGCAGGGTTTATTTGGTGAGGATGTGATAGGTAAAATTCAATTCTGTGAGGCTTGTGTAAAAGGGAAGCAACGCAGGGTGAGGTTTAGTACCGGTCATCACACTTCAAAAGAAATTCTGGAGTATGTTCATTCAGATCTATGGGGTCCCTCTCCGGTGAAATCGCAGGGCGGGTGTTCTTACTTTGTCACTTTCATAGATGATTATTCGAGAAAAGTCTGGTTGTACTTTCTAAAGACTAAAGATGAGGTGTTTGGGAAGTTCAAGGAGTGGAAGACCATGGTTGAAAAACGGACGGGTAAACAGGTCAAGACTCTAAGAACTAATAATGGGTTGGAGTTCTGCAACGCTCCATTTGATGATTTCTGCAAGAAAGAAGGTATAGTGAGGCACCGCACTGTACGACACACACCACAGCAAAATGGAGTTGCAGAGCGAATGAACCAAACCCTCATGGCGCGTGCTAGGTGTATGCGCATATTTGCTGGCTTGTCTAAGCAATTCTGGGCTGAAGCAGTAAACACTGCTAGCTATCTGGTTAATAGATCTCCATCAACTGCAATTGACTTAAAGACTCCTCAAGAGGTATGGTCCGGTAAACCCTCTGATTACTCTAATCTAAAAATATTTGGATGCCCTGCATACGCTCATGTGAATGATGGTAAGCTGGAGCCGAGGGCGGTAAAATGCATATTTCTAGGGTATGCAACAGGAGTAAAAGGTTATCGACTGTGGTGTACAGAAGGTAAAAATCCTGGTAAATTTCTTATTAGCAGAGATGTAACCTTTGATGAATCTGCTATGCTTGATCAGAGTAGAGGTTGTGAAAGTATTGCAGGTACAAAAGATTGTGGTGCTAACCAGAGGGTGGAGTTTGAGACTCCTGACAGAGTTGTGTTAGAGGAAAAGCAGCAGGATAATAATATTGATCAATCCGATCAACCAGATCAGTCAAAACCTCAAGGGAAACCGGTTGAGGGGGAAGCTGATGACGCTGGTACTGGGGTTGAAGATTCCATAGCAGCAAGAAAGGGAAAGAGAAATATTCAGAAACCAGCTAGGTTTGCAGGATGTGTCAATACGTGTGACATGGATTCTGTTGCTTATGCACTAGCGGTTGGTGATGATCTTGGCTCTGATGAGCCAAAGACATATAAAGAAGCTGTGGCGAGTAAAGATGCAGAAACCTGGATTATGGCAATGAATGAAGAGATGCAGTCTCTTGAAAAGAACAAGACTTGGGATCTTGTTGCATTACCAAAAGGGGTGAAGCCAGTGGGATGCAAGTGGATCTTTAAAAGAAAGGAGGGAATTCCTGGTGTTGAACCTGCTAGGTTCAAGGCGAGACTGGTGGCAAAAGGGTTTTCACAGAAGGAAGGAATCGATTACCATGAAGTCTTTTCTCCTGTGGTGAAACACAAAACCATTCGGGTTCTTTTGGCAATAGTGGGTGCTTTTGATCTGGAGCTGGAGCAGCTTGATGTAAAAACAGCATTCCTTCATGGTAATCTAGAAGAACAAATTTACATGTCTCAACCGGAGGGGTTCTACAGTTCTAAAGGGGACCAGGTATGCTTGTTAAAGAAATCTCTGTATGGCTTGAAGCAATCTCCGAGGCAATGGTACAAGAGATTTGACTCATTCATGGTGTCTAATGGTTATACTCGTAATCAGTTTGATAATTGTGTTTACTCGAAGAAAGTTTCTACTGATTCCTTTGTGTATCTGCTGTTGTATGTGGATGATATGTTAATTGCAGCTAAGAACATGGCTATAATTAATGACTTGAAGGCTCTACTAAAGGGTGAGTTTGAGATGAAGGATTTGGGTGCGGCAAAGAAAATACTTGGTATGGAGATCTGGCGTGATAGAGAAGCAAGACGGTTGTGGGTTTCTCAAGAAAAGTATATTGAGAAAGTTTTGCAGGCATTCTCTGTTGATCAGTCCAAACCGGTAAGTACCCCTTTGGCGGCACACTTTAAACTTGATCGAAGCACTATACCGGCTACAGATGAAGAGGTTAGTTACATGAAGACGGTTCCATATTCAAGTGCAGTTGGAAGTCTTATGTATGCGATGGTATGTACGAGACCGGATCTCGCTTATGCGGTTAGTGTGGTGAGCAGGTTTATGGCTAATCCGGGTAAAGCTCACTGGGGAGCTGTAAAGTGGATCTTGCGATATTTGAAAGGAGCGTCTGATATTTGTCTGGTATACGATGATAAAGGCCATGGTGATGGTCTTGTTGGCTATGCAGACTCTGATTACGGGGGTGACTTGGTGAAACGAAGATCACTAACTTGTTTTATCTTCACTCTGTTTGGATGTGCAGTCAGTTGGAAGTCTACTTTACAACCTACGGTTGCATTGTCGACGACTGAGGCGGAATACATGTCAATGACTGAAGGTATTAAGGAGGGTATCTGGTTACATGGTCTGGTGCAGAGTTTGGGTCTGAAGGTGGAGAAACCGGTGTTATTCTGTGATAGTCAAAGTGCTTTGAGTTTGGCTAAAAATCCAGTGTATCATGAGAGAACCAAACATATTGATGTAAGGTTGAATTTTATCCGTGATGTTCTGGAGGAAGACAAGTTTTTTATTCAGAAAATAGCTACAGAACACAATCCAGCTGATATGTTGACAAAGGCGCTACCGACGGAGAAGTTTGAGCATTGCTTGAACTTGGTGAATATTCGTAGGAGGTAAAGCCTTCTCGGGGCATCTGGCAGGAAGGAGACGACTGAGAGATACTGACGAACCTTTGGCGGTTGAAGAAACTCCAAGTCAAGGTGGAGATTGTTGAAACGCGACTTGGATTTAGCGGTCTACCCGACCCTAAACCAAAGCAAAATGGCTGTTTCAATTGGCAGGGTTCCTTTTGGGCTTATCCTAATTAATAACAAATAGGCTTAGGGTTTAGGGTGTTTTGGAGTGCTTATAAATAGACAACTATGGTTCTTAGTCGGATGACACATTGTAAATCTCTGAATCAGTATAATAAAATCTCTTCGGTTCCTGCCCGTGAACGTAGGTTGACACACCGTCACCGAACCACGTAAAACCTCTGTGTTTTTTATTTGCTTTCTTTCTCGTTTTCTCATAACAAGTATAAAATAAAATATCATACTTTATTTAAACAAATACACAGTAGCATATAATCATAACACAGTTATATATATATAGTAACTACATAAAACAGCAAGTAAATGTATCTAACTTTCCATATATTTATTACATTAACAAACGTGCATATCTCAAATAGTAACTAATAATGAGTGGTTCACCCAATTTATTATTATTAAAAATTTCAAAATATTATTATAAAAATATATAATCATATATATTCATTTTACTCAATACATTTTATTTATTTAGAAAAATCAACAATTTAATAAAAAATATTATTTTTTTATATTTTTATATGATTATTTATATTTAATAAAAATTCAACAAATAAAAAAAATGTATTATTTTTTAATGAGGCATATGAAATCGTGTTTTGATTACATTTTTTACTAATTACTTAGTGATTTGTTTGGTTATTATTTGAAATAAAATGTTAATTGAAATTTTATTTAAATAGTGTTATGATTTAATTTGATATTTGTAAAATAAAAATATTTTTTATTAAAAATTATATCAAATAAATATTATGAATTTCGATTTGAAATATTAAAAATATTTATCGTTACAAACAAAAATAATCAAATATGTTCTCCATTTATATATACATTTTAAAAATTCTTCTTACTATTTGTTAATAATAATTTTAAAAATATTTATTATATCAAATATTTTTTTATATCATAAAACTATTAAATCAAATTACTAATTTTTTTATTATAATAAAATCAAAATAAGATTTCTATCTATAAAATATTGATTTTATAAAATAAAATTGTGGCGGCTATGACAGAGTCACAGTCACGTCATAGATATAGATATTGAAACCTAATGCACAGCACATGTCCCAATACAACAAACTAAGAAGTACAATAAAATATAAAGCAATAATTGCAGTATTAAATTAAATTAAATAAAGCGATTTCCACATAAATCAGGAATGTAATTATTTAATACGTTTTGGCCCTCCTACATTTAAATAAAGTATTTCCATGTACTAAACAAATCTGATACGAGTGTCTGAATCAAGCAAAACATTTGTTAACGTCAAACCCAATCACACATGACATGATCCATTCAAATTTCAAGGCCAGCTTGCAAAAATATATAATTTCTTATTAATTTGATTATCAGAAATTTCAACTACAATAATCTTTATAATTAAATTGAATTTGTTTTTATATAATGATTTTAAATTTTACATAAGCTATTGTGATTGAACTTATTTGGATATATATGATTTTATGCATGGATGTATATATTAATTGAACGTCATGCAATTGTGTCAAAAAATTCATAAACTATTGATAAATAATAGCCTATACCTCTCTGCATAACATGATGTTTATAGTCCTTATATACTATATTGATAATAAGCTAATATATATATTATACAGTAAATTAAATTTAAATTTACTGTACACATATATCCCTTATGTCATAAAAAAGTATGTCTATTTAGGCCGGGAATGAATTTTAAGAATAATAAATAGAAAACAGATTTTTTTTACATAAAAAAAATAGAGAAATTGTTATTTTTTTTTAAAAAAAAAGGAAACAAAAAAAAAAAGAAATAAATTTGAATGATGAATTAAAATATAAATGACAATATATACTAAGGCCCGTTTGAATTGATTTTTATCGAACTTTTACTTCTTAAAAAAATAGTTATGCATATTTGCATTGATTTATGTCTAAAAACATATACAATTTTCAAGACTGGAAAGTGCTTTTCACATTGAAAACAATTTCTAAAATAAGCAGAAATATTTTTTAGTTAAAATTACTGTTTTATTCTTAGTAATGATAATAATAAATAATATAATATAAAAATTTATACATATATACTATATTTTAATAGAGTAAAATTATTATTATTTTTAATTTATATCTTATACTTTAATTAAAATTTAAAATTATGATTAAAATATCAAATTTAAACAAGAGCATATAAAATTTTTAATTATACTAAAATTATTAATATAATATATAAAATTTTAAAATAAATTTTAAAATACAAATAATTTAAAATTGGATTGTAAATTTTATTTTTAACTTATATATTATCCTTAAATTAAAATTTTAAAATATACTTTCCCCGTCTCACATAATTTGTCCCTATTTTCTATTTTCGTCCGTCCCACATAACTTGTCATTTCTATTTTTGAAAATCTAATTATGCACTTTAATCGCATTTTAAATTTTAAATTTTATAATTTTTTTATTTTAATTAAACTATTTACTTATCTTAATCTTAATCTATAATTATTTTTACTAAATAATAATTATTTTTACTAATACACTTCCTATTTACTTGCTAATTATACTTTACCTAAATTCTCGTGTCTACAGTAATACACGCATATTACGTGGGACGGAGGGAGTAAATAACTAGAATTTAAAAATATATTTTTTATACTATAATTTAAAATCTTTGAATATGATTAAAATCGAACTACTTCTACTTTTGACTTGTACTTTAAATTTCATTTATTTTTAAATCAATCTAAACGGTCCTAATACTTTATCAAGTATGTGTGTTGTCTCTAATATTTCACATGTTATATATAATGTTTTTATATGTTGATTGGATTTATAAAATTAATTTTGTACAAGGTGGATCATACATCGTTCAATATGTATACATAATTATATAACCTAAATAAACTTAAGGTTTAATTTCTATTCTATTAAAATCCTAAATATTAATATATGTATGTATATACATATCAATAGAATGATCTATAAATAAAAATTACTATATAGCATTTCTTCTTTCATTAAAAGTTATGGTTATTTGTTTGGACATGAGTTTTAATAGAAATGATTAATAATAATTATTGTCATATATATATAGTAAAAATAAGTTAAAGTAGTAATTTTTTTACTAAGAATGAAAAAAAAAAAATTAATGTTAGACATTAATGGTTTTAAACTTAATAATAGTATATATTATAAAGATAAAACATGGTTTTAATGAATCTCCAATCAACGCTCAAACTCAAATATTCTGCATAAATATTTGTTTTGATCAGGTTTTTTGAGTTTTGATAACATTTTATTTTTCGTAAATTTAATGTTAGACATTTGTCGTATAGGCCTGATCCAATCCTAATATTAGGCCCAATTGATCCAATTATGGCCTGAGGCCCAATATTATGACATTATATTATAATTTTATTATTATTGTTTTTTTTTTAAAAAAAAAAAAAAAAAAAGGGAAAAACACACAATCGTTTCTATATTATTTTCACAAACTAAACAAACCGTTATTCTGGTCGGATTAACATGCAAGCATGATATGTATATATATATATATATATATATAGTCACAATTATCAATTCCTTTTATGTAATTAATACACGTTATTCAGTCCATCTCCAACCTTATCAATTCCTTTATTTAATTATCTATTTCTTAATTAGGACGTATTGTTTTAATGTTGAACAAATTTTGAGATTTTTATTGTTATGTATTGAAAAATATTATTAAAATATCCATATTTATGACTCCCTCCGTTGTTATCAAAATTGATATCGGCTTGACCTAACACGATTTTTAAAAAATAAAATGTAAATATATAAAAAAATCCTTTTATAATAAAGTAAAAATAATATTTTCTTATTAAAAAGGAAAACAAATATTCTTTTAATGACAACAACAAAAAACAAAAAGACTTGAATTTGGATGGAGTCTCTGACATGTGTTTAAAACTTTTGACATGAGTTGTAAACATGTGAAGTTTTGATCGTTATATACATATATATATATATATATAAATATATTATACTTTTGTTTCTATAATAAAAAATATATAAAAAGTGATAAGTTTTTACTTAACAATATTATTAGGAGTTGAACAAAAAGAAGCACAATTTTAGGGGATAGAAGAACATATTTTTACTATGGTACAAATCCAATTGATTCATTTATTAGTATGGGATTGAATCATATGTTGACAAGGCTTATGAATTAAGCAATGTTGAACTTAACCTCAACCTCTAATTTAAAATCTAATATTTTTAATTAAATAAATAATTTAATAATTAAGAGTGATTATGGCATCCATCCCGTACCAGTGATTGGTTATTAGTGTTAGTTATAAGTACTAATTATTAGTATTTGGTTATTAGTGTTAGATATTAGCATTTGGTTATTTGTATTAGTTACTACTAATTATTAATATTAGTTCTTAGTATTAGAATTAGTATTCTATATTCATACATAACATAAGTCTAATATATATTCAAAGAGAGAGAGAGACCTGATGAGTAGGCATGGCATGAGGAATGAAGATAGCAGTTTTAATACAGTCATCCATCCCCAGGAAATGCAGCTGATGATTCTGCAAAATTGTAACAGAATCAATTAATACTAAATTGACTGTGAATTAATTAATTACTTTTCAGCTTCAAGGAAATTTATAGGATATCATATCAACAGAATGAAACCATTCCAGGTATTTGCACAGAGTCTATGGTCTAGAGGACTTTAACTTAATCAAAATAATTATAGCATACACATAAGTTTACCAAAATATAATTAAACCTCACGACTTACATATATGAAATCCCAAACACCAAGATTTAAAAATGTTTTAAGTTACAATTCCACCACAAGCATAGAAACCACAGGGTGACATTAGCAGACACAACACAAACCGTTTGAAATCCTTGCCGGAAAAGGCCATAATTTTTGAAGTTATATCCTGAAAAACATCAGGGAACAAAAAACATAAAAAATATATACCAATCATCATTACCCAAGTAAACATGCAATATGTCTTCAATAATAGATCAAAGCACAACCATCACCAATATTTACTACGAGCAGACTATTGCCAGTTTTAGTCGAAGCGCAACAACGGAATGAACAAATAATACACAGATGCTAAAACTATTGCAGGAGAGTGGGAGTCCCTAGCCATGGTAGACAAAGGACAAAGTAATATTCTAATAGTCATAACACTTTTTGCAATAAACATGAAATATTGTCAAGTGACATAAGCATACAGAGGATGTGGTTGCAAGATATCAGCCAAAGCACACTTTCATCCCAACGCCCTGGGGTTGGGTCTTTTCATTCTATCAGGGAAAGCCATTGCACAAATCATTCACTAAAAATAAAATTCCAAAAAATTTCAAACCATAGTAAATCATAACAATGCTCCGAAGTCTTAGAAAACTGAAATGACTCCTTAACTAGAAATGCAATATTTAAATTGAAAGCCTAAGTGTAAACCACTGCAACAAATAAATAATTTAAAATTTTAAAGCAAAAAGTGTTCATATGCTAATTCACTTAATACATTTTAAACATACAATCCTCACAATCACACCCATAAAGACATAAGAAATTCATAATATCAGTGTCATCCACACAAGTAAATCAAAAATATTTATACAACTTTAATGTAAATCACTTTAAAAGTATGTATGTATATGCAAAGAATAAACCTGTATATCATGTACCAAAAGAGGGACATCAAACACGAAAGCTGAAACAGAATAAACACACAAAATAATTAGCATTATTTGTTGTTTAAATATGGATTTCAATACAAAATATATTAGGTTTCATTCCTCAAAAAAAAAAAAAAAAAAAGTAAAAGAGACCAGCTTTGCAAGTAGTTGTTTTAATTTGTTAGCTTTGTTCCCCAAACTGCAATTCACACCAACACAGATTGTAATTAAAATTTTAGGAGCATCATCTACAGATAAAATTAGAGTATTGGACACATAGTTCAAACTAGATGCACAAGAAGAGCCCGGGAAAACAACTAATCTAATTATCACAATCCTTGAAGCAAAAAGTTTGTCAATAACTTGTTGTAGTCTTGAGAATTAATCGACATAGAGGAACATTCAGCAGTAAGAGTAAAAAAATGGCTGTATGAAGGTGCCAGGTTTTTAGTAATGTACATGAGCTGACAAAGAGCGAAGGACTATCACAGAAGTCTTAGAGATGGCTAGGGATGGCAATAGGTCTGGTATGGGTCGGGTCCAGCCAGACCCGAGACCCGAATACACATGGTTGGACCCAAGCCTCGAATCGGACCCCACTCGAAAGAATACCCGATGGATCCAACAGACCCGAAACTTTTTTTACAATTCTTAAAATTTAACTTAAAATTAGACCCGAGCCTGAACCCGACATATATTAAAATTTATATATTTTATTTAAAAATATTATAATAAAATAATAAAAAATAAATAAATTAAACTAAAAACATATTTTTAATATAATTTATATTATTGCAAATTAATTTTTAAATACATAATTAATATATTAGTAATATATCAATTGGGTTCGGGTCGGGTCCGGGTCCACCCTGAGCTCGAGATCCGACCTGAACCCAGACCTGATACCCGAATAATTGGACCCGATTCCAAACAAATGATCGGGTCGGGTCGGGTCGGGTTTCGATCTACCCGGATCCGTTGCCATGTCTGCACCTGAGCAACATAGATAAAAGATGTTAGATCCCTTATTAATCAGGGTGTAACAAGCTTAAACAAAAATTTGATAAGTCCAATTTCAGCTTTACCATTAACTGGCAGATAAAAATAATACATACTTGTGACAAGTGCAATTAAAGCCGAAACAAATGTAAATCTGTTCCAAGAAAAAGCAACACCATGATCAACAGATACGAAAAGAGGACACCTTCCCCTACCATCATGCAAACAAGCAGAAGAACTAACACAGGCCTGGTCTATCGATAAAAACACTAAAACCTTAACAAGATCGCGGATATGCTCCTCATGCAGTAAAAGGTGAAACAATACGCATCAGAAACAAACCATATCTAGCTGGATAAACGAAACGAAATAAAAAAATGACAGTCAACTTACCCAATTTTGCCTGGTACAGCCCCATTAAGATTCTTAAATGGTAACAACCTTGGTGTTGCATGTCTAGGCATTATGGGCACTATATAAGAAACAAATGAATATATAAGCTCTAATAGGATAAGGAACAACAAAAATCCATTTCACTACCTCTTAAATCCAGATCCAAAACACTTCTAGAAATCGAAATATCTGAAAAATTCAAGAGCAATCCTTACCCTGAGATTGAAATATCAAAATTAACCTAATCCCACCAAACCCTAACCCTCCAAGAAAGCCCCCGTTCATCCAATTTGAAATAATAGATCAAAATTGTTTTCTGCATCGAAAGATTGAGATTTAAAACACAATCAAAATTACTTGCGGTCTTAAAAGATCAAAATTGAGAGACGACCTAAACTTCTCACACTTCTCTCTAGATTGAATGAAATAGCAAGGCGTGTCAAATACAAACATCAAAGAAAATGCTAAACTCATTAAATGGGATGGAGAGACGAACATACATTTTGGCCGATCCTCCGCAAACGACGAAAGTGATTCGAGGAAGAACATGAAAATGGAAACTAGGAACCAGAAAGTTGAAATTAGGGTTTCGAAGAAGAACATGGGAAATCACGTGCATCGTGCAATAGAAATGGCTGACATCGTCACTAACCGGTTAAACAAGCCCCGCCGGAGATAGAAACACCGCCGCCAGCGAATCCCTGCAGCGTACACAGCTAGCGGAATCCAGCATGCCCCATTGCCATTACCCTCTCGCTTCGATTATGCACGCAACTGAAGCACCATAGATATTTATACACTGCGACGCGTCTTGAACACGCGCATTATGTGATGTCATTAAACTGTAAACAGCCCATTACAGTGTAATTATTTATTTAATGCAATATTACCGTTAGACATGCCAGCTGTTCTTTCCATAAAATAAATCAGGATCTAACAAAATAAAATAAAAGAACTCACCTATCAAATTTACATATATGCCAGCTGTTCTTTCCATAAAATAAATCAAGTTCTAACAAAATAAAATAAAAGGACTCGCCTATCAAATTTATCTTTAGCTTAAGCCTGTTCAAAAACCTACTAAAATAATAGGCCCAATTAACAATAGAAGTAAATAAAAATTAAAATACTTATTCAGTAAACAAGAATACAAGCCCAACGAAAAATTCCGCCACAGGCCCAATAGCAACCAAATAATCGACATATATAATAAGAACAGAAATTAGGGTTTAGTTAATTTCGAATTACCCTGAAAATCCTGCACCTCATTCAGTACCATTTGTCTTCCTCGCAACCTAGAAAGATGAAACAGACAATGTTGGAGAGTAGAGCAGCGACATGACAACGAAGTGAAAAAAGCATCAATAACATGCTAGAAGACGGACGAGAAAATAAAATATCGAAAAAAAATAATAAAAATGGAATAATAAGCTAGCAAAATATCTACAGGAAGACGGACGAGAAAATATACTTACAAAAATTAACGACTCACTGGCCGCCCCTACTCCACTGGACCTGCAATTGCTATCGTCGGAAAACTCCACTCCAGCCCCGAACGTCTCAGATCTGGTGCCCGAGAACTACCGGAGACTACTTCCGACAACCATCGACTACTCAAGCCGCCGTCAGACCAGCGAGACACCGCCACAAATATCGCTGGAGAAAGGTTTGTTCACCGAGAAAAACGATTTCTGCTACGGAAAACGTCACCGGAGGGTCAGCCACTGTGTAAACCCCGTCGAAGTTACCGCTCCATGCTAGCTTGCTGTTTCTTCCTCTCTACGAAACCCTAATGGTCGCCGGCCGAAGAGAGTAAACAAAGCAAATAATTAAATGAAAAAAGAAAGAAAGGAAAAGCGTAAAACATAACAAGTATTGTTGCTACGAGTAGCCTTGCATCATCTCCAACCAACTATTTCATCTTTTTTTGCGTGCTAAACTAAACTTTTTTTTTTTTTTTTTCTCATAAAAATTTATCAATTTTAGTCCCAATATGGTTGATAACAAGGCCATATTGGATGACTCAGAAGATGACCGGACGTCCTAGGCACCCAACACGGCCATCTTCCTGCCAGTATTCTGAACAAACCATATTCACGACTATGTTCTTAAAAAATAATAGTATTTTAATTATAGTGAGTGATTAAAAATAATGTAATGATATTTTTGTCCTTACTTTTTTGTGTAAAAGTAATGATGTGATGTAAAGTAAGGGTATTTGTGGAAAAAATTAGGGTATTTAATGAAATGTAAACTTTGTAATTGGACGTCTCAAAATAGAAACATGTAAACTTTGTAAGCGGACGGAGGGAGTATTTTTTACAATTATTTCATAATATAAAAAATAATCAATTTTTATTATTTTAAAAATATATAAAAATAATACTCCCTCTGTCCCACACGGTATTTTAGGATGGGGGTAATCAGTAGATAATTAAAAATATATTAGTGAAAATAATTATCCCATAATATAAATAATTATAAATTAAAATTAAGATAACTAATTAGTTTAATTAAAATTTAAAAAATAAAATTAAAAAGTTTAAAATAAGATTAAAGTGTATAATCATTTTTCAAAAAAAGAAAGTGACATGGTACGTGGGATCGGACAGAAACGGCAACGTGGACATGAAATGTGGGACGGAGGGAGTAATATATTAATATATATTTTTAATTAATAATCGTATAAGACATGTAGCAATCAAATTAAATTAATTAGTACCACCATATTATGATCCTATTTTGAGGTCAAATTTTCAAAATTAATTAAATAACATATAATAGTAGTAAGTTACGACCAAGTATCAACCACGAGTTTTGAAATAGTAATTAGTATTTAATTCGTTTTAAGATTTGTATTTTTATTTTTATTTTCTTTCTCAGAAGATAATAACAAATTAGCAATCCCAAGTCTAAGTCTATGTAAGTCAAGCCACAGAAGCCAACTGTCTTTAGTTTCATATTGATATTTTCCACATTCCAATATTTAGGCTTTATCCACATACATATATACATTTATTTTTTTTTTACACTATTTTATTAATATTAACATTTTTTTTTTTTTTACATGTTCTAATCAATATATATATATATATACCGCATTAATATAAAAAATATATGCCCCATTAATAAATAACCATACACACAAAACACAAATATATATATATACATTGATTAGAACATGTATAAAAAAAATTGTTAATATTAATAAATATATATATGTATATATATATGAATATATTTACGTATTCCCCCGTAGCATGAATGAAATATTCATATAATTAATATAATGAGGTAGAGATCTATTCGCTGAATTTGGACTTTTCAATATATGTAGCTACTGGAGCTGTTTATTTTGAACAAATAAAAATAATGTTTCAGTGGAAAATTCATTTTGAAAGTACATAACAAAATAATGTAGCTACATGGCTTTAAAATTTAAATGAATCTGAGAGAGTAGTACTTAATAATTTTATGGTACTTAATTGATTCATTGATTTTTACTTTGACATATATGAAAATTAAATCAGGGCTGGATATATCATACAATAATAATAATAATAATAATAAATCATACAATCCTTTTTTTTTAATGATATAATATTATATATAAATGTAGCTGACAATTAAAAAACGAAAAACTTACATCATTTCGAGAGTATATTATTGCAACGTATGGTTCATTTCCATCGGAAATGTTATTACACATCATTAGTTATTTATTCTTGCATAGATTCTATAGGTCAGAGACGTGAATTAAAATCAAATCCGGACCGTCCAAACACGGATCGATCTAAGGGCAGAAAACGACGTTGTAATTTGTCCCTCCAGGGCAGCTCTTAGTTGCTGTATTATCCTTAGGGTAGCTGTACGCATCAGGGCACCGGTCCTTGAAAAACCGGGAGAACCGAGTCGGTCCGCACGGACCGGTATTGCAACAGTACTCATTGGTCCTGAACACAGTGCAGGGATCATTGCACCCGTTCGGAATCCTCAGCTCCGACGGGCACTGCCCGATAATGTCCGCCGCGCACCGCAGCGTCCGCTGGTTGCAGCCGTCGGATCCGCCGCTGAATTCCATCCGAAGGTTGAAGCCGTCGATAACCGAGATGTCGTAGAAATCGCGAGCGCCGCCGCTGCCGAGGGTGTATTCGGCTAGGGTTAGGGGCTTCTGGCCAGAGAGGCGGCACTCGAGGGCGCCGGCGCAGTCGCCGGTCTGGCAGCGGCCTCGACCGGCGCCGTCGAAGGAGCAGCCGGTTCGGCCCCAGACTCGGCCGCCGCGGGTGCCGGCGGGGACGTTGAAGGTCCAGGACTCGCCACGGTTGAGCCGGCGGCCGCCGCCCACTGGAGTGGCGGCTGCCCAGACGGTGTAGGGGCAGTTGTTCCGGACGGTGAATACGGCGGCGGTGGCGCCGGAGATGGCGGAGAGGGTAATGAGAAGGGCGACGGAAAGAGATGTGAGATTTGAGGAATCCATTGCTATTTGTTGGAGAGGTGTGAGAAAATTTAATTGCAGTGAAGGCTATATATAGAGAGAGCCAAGGTACACTATTACGTACAGTACATATGCATTAATAATAATAAGAAGAAGAAAAAGAAGAAGAAGATTTATAAGAAAGAAGAAAAAGAAGAAAGGTATGAAGTCTAGTCTTTAGAATTTTAGGAGTTTTGAACGCAAGAAAGATGGGAATAATAAATAATTATTCGATATAATTGAATGCTGTTTTTTTTTTTTTTGGTATATATATATATACACTAGTATTTTTAAAAATATATATATATATTGCATAGTTGGAAAATATTTGTAAAAAGAGTGGTGTTTGTGTAGTGTTTTATTCTTAAAAAATATTACAAAAAAAATAAAATAATAATAATAAAAATATACATAATAATAATATTAAAGTCAATAAGAAAAATACATAAAACATCATTTATTATAATACTCTCATAATTTCTTATGTCATACATCCGAATGACCTAAAACTATAAACATTAATAAGCACTCTTTGGTTATTGTTTTCTTATTTAATCTGTGAATGTGTTTAATTTGATTATGATTTCAAATTGATACTATATTATTAAAATTAAATTTAAATCAAAATCAAACAAACATATCATTTTTTATATAATAAATTATAAATATGTATATTGAAATTCACAAGATGAACGCCCATAGTTTATGTTTATCAAACTATAGAATAGTCATCTTAATTTGAATATATATCGGATTTGACCTATTTTTAAAATGAAAGAAGATGCATGACACAGGATTAAATCAAACTATAAATATATTATATTTATAAGGTGGTATACATAGGCAGTCTTGATTTAGTCAAGATATGAAAATTCTTCTCATCATATTATGGCATAGTTTGGCAAAGAGCCATTATATGTATATAAAAAAATGAGTATATATATATTCATACAGGACGTGTTTTTTGTAATTTGTAATTTATATTTTAATATTTTAAAAAAAAATTAAAATAAATATGATATATTATTTATTATTATTACTATTTAATATTGTTCAATTATACTAGAATTCACAGATAAATTTAATAAGCAATTCAAGCATTTAATTTTATAACTCGCAATTGTCGCACATAATGTTGAATCGGCCTAATTTAACCATAATTAATTTATTTTATTTAAAGAATAATCTCATGTACTAAATATAAATATTGCATAGCCGCCTGTACTGTGTATTAGTTTCTATGAATCGCCATGTTGACTTGTTGCTCACTTTTATTTAATTTCTGCACACAAATGACTTAGGTCATATCTATCTAGCTGTGCTATCACAGCATAGTAGTAAATAAGTAGAATTTGTGAATGACCTCAAATTTATTTGCCAACATTCCATAGAGATATTACTAAAAATAAAATTAACAATTTTTATACTTAGTAAATAAATATATATATATATTATATTTAATTATATTTTTACACAATTTTTTATACTTGAGTTTACATGTAAATAAATAATATACAATACTTTTTAACAAGCCAAGTCGAGACGAACAAAATTTGGTTATTGAATTAAATTTAAACAAAAATTTTAACTCATATATTTTAACAAACGGATAGGAACCGAGCTAATTAAACATAAAAAGTTTGGCTCAATTCAATGGAATTATGTGTATCTACTTACTAGGTATTTTTGTTGTGCATTATGAAACTTTATAAAAGTATCACAAAAAATAATAGTGTATATTTTTTTTCATTTTTACTGTATCGTGAATATATATTATATATTAATATATATTTTTAAAAAATTGTATATGGTGAAACAATTAGCTGAACACATTAAAAAATGTGACAGAAACGGAAATGGAATTAATGAGAGTGAAAGGTATATTGCAAGTCTTGGTCAACATTGTTTAGACTATAGATTTTGTTAGTTTTTATTTTTTTTAAAAAAAAACAAATAAAATAGTAAAAATTTGAAACTTTGATATGATTTTTTGAAAAAAAAGTACTTTTAATAAATAATAGTATAATACTATTTTTTAAATATATATATATATAACCTAAATTTATTAGAACCACTATATATATACCTAGACGTGCATGAGCCCTTGAAACGCACATTTATTACTCGCACATGCATCATACGTGCATGGCTTTACACATTCAACCTTATTCTCACATACATACGATGTCTAAACGATCTCGGCCGTCCAATCCCTGCCAGGTGGACAAATCAAGGGCAGAAAGTAACGCTGTAGTTAGTCCCCGCCGGGCAGCTTTTCGTGGCCGTGTCGTCCTTAGGGTAACTGTAAGCGTCCGGGCATCTCTCCTTGAAGAACTTCGAGTAGTCCGTCGGAACGCAGGGCACCGTCGACCCTTCCGGGCAGCAGTACTCATCCCTCCCGAACGCCGTACACGGGTCCTTGCACGCATTATTCCCCGCCTTCAGCTGCGCCGGGCACTGCCCGACGATGTCCGCCGTGCACCTGAGGGTTCTCTGGTTGCAGCCGTCGGAGTCGCCGGCGAACTCCATCCCAAGGTTGAAACCGTCCACCAGAGACACGTCGTACGAGTCCTGACCGCCGGCGGGGCCGAGAGTGAACTCCGCGATCGTGAACGGCTTCTCGCCGGAGTTTACGCACTGGAGTACGCCGCCGCAGTCGCCGGTTTCGCACCGCCCGTTTCCGTTCGGGTCGAAGTTGCACCCGGTTCGGCCCCATACCCGACCCGATGGGGTGCCGGGCGGTATATCGATTTCCCACACGTCGCCGCGGTTGAGCTGGCGACCGCCACCCACCGGCGTGGCCGCTGCCCAGACTGGGTTTGGGCAGTTGCTTTTTACGGTGAATTTGGTGGCGGCGCCGCCGCCGGAGATGCAGGAAATGACGATTAGAAGGAGGATGGAGCGGGAAATAATTGATAAGGAATCCATGGCTGGAAAGGTAGCCGTTTGGAAAACGCAGTGGTAGTGTGGCAGATATATATAGAGCTTTTAGAGGGGTAATTTGGGAAATTAATTATATATATATATATATAATATTTTACTTAATGTGACACTTAAATAAATAATTATAAACCAGTCAAGAGACCTAAGACGAGTGAATTTATGTTGTGGAAATTTCAGCTACATGAAATTAATGTTGCGGAAAAGTATGTGTTTAGAGTAAGGTATGGCTCCCCAACTCTATTATTTTGCCTTTTTTCCCCCAAAATTAAATAAGTTCATATATACTACATAAGATGCTATTATATTTTATTTGAATATTATGTCATGTATTTATTTGTATTATATTATATAAAATATTCAATATTTTTACTATTCTTAATCACAATTTTGAACCCAACATTCAACTTTAATTACCTAAATTATATTGTTTTGTCTATTTTGTTTTTACCTTTTCATTTTAAATATTTATATAAATTAGTATATATGAAAGGATAAAAACATTAGACATATAAAACTTTTCAAATTTTGTGACATTAAGCTAGAAAAATTAAAGAGATACAGACGATTTTGGTTTATGTTTCAATATATGTATAAATATATATATATATAATATTATACAATTAAACACAATTATTTTTTAAATTATTCACAATATAAGTTCTGTTTAAATATGTTTTTTTTTTTTTTTTGGAAAATTTGGAATTTTGATAAAAGTATATCTCATTTTCTCTTATAAAATAGTATAATTTAAACAAACAATTAAGTATAAAGCTCAATTTAAAATCAAGAAAAGTAATATTATGTAGTTATTATTATTATTCTTATTAAGTATATGTGAAAGCCACCAATTGGTTGACTGACCATCAGTTCCGTAGTTTAACTGAAACTTTTTTTCTACAAAAAAATAAAAAAATTTAAACTTTTTTTCTACTTGGAACCTTCCCTTGGCGAGTCCAGCTGTCTGATAATCAGTTCAGTTTTTGGAGATTATTATTTCGATAAATTGATTGATTTTACTATATAAATTTTAAATATATTATTCAACAATATACTGTCCAATCAAATGTATATATGCAAAAATAATAAAAAAGAAAATGTATATATGCAAAATGTTAGCAACAGTTATTTATTTATTTATTATTTATATATACAAGAAAATGAGAAATATAATTATAATTTGGCGGTGATTGCGGAACGACTAATTGGCCCAAGTATCATTATAAAACAATAGAGAAAGAGTTTTAAGTAATTTCGAAATTTGATACATGAATAAAACAGTATTCAATTTATAATGCCGCACTGACCAATTCAACAAAGGTGACGTAACAAAATTGTATTTACATTTTTAAGAAAATTAAGAACCATTATTGTACAATAACTATACAAGATACATTAATTTATTTTTTTATATTTAGGGTGTGTTTGTTTGGGGATACATTAATTTATTTTTTTATATTTAGGGTGTGTTTGTTTGGGGGTTTGGATTTTGAGTTGGGATTTGAATAGTAAAAATTTTGAATTTAAATAGTTGTATGATGTGATATAAATAGGTGATGATGTGATGTTTTGAATGTAAAATTGATTTTTAGTATAATATAAAAAATGAAAAATAGGTGTTTGATTTGATATTTTTGGAGGAAAAATTTTGGATGAATAGTGGAATTTTATCCAAATCCATCAAACGAACACACCCTTAATAAATTTATATAATTTAATTAATTATGAAAATAATATTTATATATTTTAATAAACAATGTTTATTTTTAGTTTAATAATTTATTTATCTTATAAAATACTAGTAATTGATATATCTAATTTAATATTATATTAGTATACTTTTCATTTGTTTTCTCAATCATTTTTTTTTTTTGACTCCATTTTCAATATATAATATACTTATATCATATTATTTTACATTTTTTTTTATTAAAAAATTTATAATATGAGTGAAAAATATGAATAAGTTTCAGGCAAAAAGAGAAACTCGATTATTGGAAACCCAGTATTGGATTCTTGAATTGCAAGTGCCAAGTGGTCTGCGAACATTCTACAAATAATCTATCTTTATTTATTTAGTTACCTTTAATTAATTAAACAAACAATATATATACAATACTCGTGTGTTTTTATTACGAATGTATAAAATATTATTCATTTATTTATTTATTGCGTTATTTTAAATTTTTTTGATATGAGTATATTTTATTAGGCTTACTCTACAAGGGCCCAATCAAGCCCAATTACTGGAGGCCTATTAACTTGCCATATTAAAAGAATTAATTACACGAAATCGGTATTATCAATCATTACTCCCATATATATAATTCATATCAATAAATTAATTAATTATTATATAGAATAATAAAATAAATAGGTGGGCCGGGAAGTTAATT
The DNA here is from genome assembly GCF_009805555.1 of Andrographis paniculata. NCBI lineage: Eukaryota > Viridiplantae > Streptophyta > Magnoliopsida > Lamiales > Acanthaceae > Andrographis > Andrographis paniculata. Next base: position 5,221,106 of record NW_026137589.1, read on the forward strand.
AATTAATACGGAAGGAAGGAGACCCGTTACATGACTGCTGAGATTCTGCGTGTATGTGGTTTGTTATTTCTCTCTCTTAGCTGTCTGTCTGTCTGTCTGTGTGTTTAATCTGTGGAGTTTCCCGCTACTTCATTCTCTCGTCATTTTCATTAAAACCTAGCCTAGCCTGGTCGGTTACTCCTCTCTCTCTCGCTCTCGCTCTCCATTAACGTACATGCCTTAATGAATGCCGGAGTTTTCTCTTTTCGGCATTTATTTTGTGTATTTTTTTGTTGATATATTTTATATATAATGTGGAGTTTTTGGTGGCTTTGGCTGAATATTGATTGATTGTCTGTTGCAGGTGTCGGAGGAGGAGGATGGACTGAGGTGGCCGACGGGAGCTAGGTGAGGAGTTGCGGTTGTTTTGTTATTGTTTCGATTGCGTTATGTGTTTTTTTGGTGTTTGCTTCAACTTTGGTTCGATTGGATTGGAGCTGCGATTTTGTTTGCGAGTTGGATTTTGGCCATCTGTTTTTACGGAATCTGAGAGTTTACGAATTGGGGATTTGGTTCTATCTTTTCTTTGTTTTGGTTTATGAAGGATTGATCTTTTTTCAGCATTTTTTTTTTTTTTTTTTGTTAGCAATGGATTACAGAGTAAACCTAAATTAATTTTGTTTTTTGTAATGTGAATTGTTCTGTTTGCTTGATCGAGTAGAGGAGGTTTTAGAAATGTATCTTGATGAAATCTGCGTTCTTTGAAGATTGGTGGATCATCTGGAGGGAGTCATGATCCAAGTCAATAATGAGTCCTGTACACCCGAGGCTGCCAAAGAAGTCAGATTTACTTCACATTCTTCATTATCTGATAGCAGTTCTGAGAATCTCACTCCAAGATGCTCTTCTGTTTCGGGGTATTTGTTTCCAGTCTTTCCATTCCTATGTCTGGTCTCAGCAATATTGGAACACAGAATTGATCTTATAAATATCATCATTTTGGATTAATTGTTATAAAATAATCAGATATGGGTTTAGATACATGATTCTATTTTTTGAGCGGAGTAATATTTCAACAGATTAACTTCTGCATGTTTTCATGTGATTGGTGATGTGAATTTAACTTACTGTTAATGATGATAATTGCTATATGTTTTTCTGGTTTTGTATATGCTAAATTGGCTTTTCAGTTAAGTGCTACTTGTGCTCACATTAGTCAGGGGGTGTTGGTAACGCATTTCATTTCTGTTCTATGTAGTTTCAAGATTCACCGACGGTTTGGCCCAGCTAGACGTTCCTCCCAAGCTGGCTGGACAAATGAGGAGGTACATGCCTTCATTCGATTATCAACTTAAATTAGTTTGGCTAAACTAATGTGATCTTGGAGTCGACAGTAACAGAAGCTGCCAAGCTTTTGTACTTTGAGATAGATGTTTATAAGCTGTGTTGCTATTAGATATAACTTTTTTCTTTTTTTTTTTTTGTGCTGGCATTCAACATAGAGATTCATTAACGCCTCAAGTGTGCATGCTGTTGTTTTCTGAGTGGAGTTGCATGAGTGTCTGATTTTTTGGTTGATTACTATAATGAATTTTTATGACTTTTTGGTGTGAAAAATGAATCTACCATAGGAGAAAGTTGTTGCGTACAAAGGGAGGCAGGGCATTTTGCTAGCTGAGAAGTTAATGACCCGGCCAATTTTGAGTCACTGCCTTATTTAAGTCCTGCTCTTTTGAGACAATCACCTTTTTTTTTTTTTTTCTTTCATTTTTACGATAGGATAAGCTACTCACTGAAGCAGTGCAAAGGTACAATGGGAAGAACTGGAAAAAAATAGGTGAGCTTATCATTCAACAAGCAGGTTGATTTTTGGCAATTCCATGAACATATACTTCCGCTTCTTGATGAGCTTGTGTTCATTGCTATGAACTTTCACTGTGTATATGCCTTATGACGAGCAAAATGCCTCTTCCATATATATCAATGACAAGTTCCCGTTTCTGTTCATGTGTAACAAGAGCTTTTATCGCCAAATATCTTCCCTAATCTGGTATGCCACGAGTCCCCTTATCATAATCATTCTCAAATGTGTCCATCTCTGTACAGCTGAATGCATGCCTGGCAGGACAGATGTTCAATGCCTGCATCGTTGGCAGAAGGTCCTTAATCCTGACCTTGTCAAAAGCCCTTGGACAAGGGAGGTAATTACATCTGTCCACTGCTTTGATTTCTGTATATTATTAGAGAAAAACACGAGAAAAAAAAACTTAGTACACTTGTGTCATATCATGCCTATGATCATTTATATACATATTTGTGCTTTTTTGTCTGAAACTTTAGGAGGATGAATGTATTATTGAGTTAGTGGGAAAGTATGGCACTAAGAAATGGTCAACAATTGCAAAGTTGTTACCTGGTCGCATTGGCAAGCAGTGCAGGGAGAGGTGAGTAATACATACGCTTAATCAATTTTTATGAATATTAGTGGAATACTGGTCTCTTAGTTTAATACATGATGAGGAGCTTCGCGAGCAGCTCTTCAATATATTTAGAATATAATCACATATTCACATCATCAGAATAGAAATGCAGACAGTAGGGCTTTTTTTTTTTTTTTCATTGCCTAATGAATAGAATTATTGATTATAATACTGAATATTGGTGGTGATTGTGCTGTGATCTATTATTGAAGACATGCAAATACATTGAATTAGATACTAGCCTCTAACCTTTGACATCTGAAGAAATGCAGTGATATGTATGTAGAATGTATGTAACTCTTCTTCTGATAAGGCACTGGCTGCCTGTGAATTCTCAGGTGGCATAATCACCTGGATCCAGCAGTTAAAAAAGATGCTTGGACTGAAGAGGAGGAAGCAATTTTGGCACACTACCACCATTTACTTGGTAATAAATGGGCAGATATTGCAAAGTTTCTACCTGGAAGGTATCTATTTTGAAGTTTATTTATCATGTAGCAAATAGTGACAATACAATTTCTTGAATGTTTGCTTGCAAGTTCAGAGGTTACTCGGATAATGCTGATTGATCTATTTAATTGATGTTTGCACAAGCTAAAACAATTATTTTTCCTAGTTATATATAGACAGTATATGTTCAATAGACTCAGATTCTACGCCTTCATTTGTTTTTCTGAGTAGATTATTCGAACTCTCATACTTTGTTGTTTATGTTCATTTTATCTGGGTTTTAGCTTAATAATCCAAGTTGCTTCTGGCAATACTTGATTGTCCTTTTGATTGATCCGCGATTTTTTAGCTCTATGTTTCTAAATGTTCTATAGTTTATTTTCTTTAGATTTTAAGTACTCATATTTTATAATCTTGGGTGTTGTATTGCTTTTTAAATCTGCTACTTTTGATGGTGTTTATTTACTCATTGATTGCAGGACTGATAATGCTATAAAAAATCACTGGAATTGCACATTGAAGAAGAAACCTGACTTAAATATGCCTCGTTTGTCTATATCAAAATTGAGGGGAAATGCATATACCCATGCTTGCACTGATGAAGGAAAATTGGGACCTGCAGGAAGTTGTAGGATGCCCTCTAGTCTCTTTGAACCTAGATCCTCTAGCCCACAACAGGTTTCATCGAACACAAATGGTGCCCTTTCAGTGACAATGGCTCTCGGGAAATCTAATCTTTCTGTGGATTCTTCAGAGACAAAACCTTCTCTTGTAGGAAACAGCCGACATCCTGGGGAAGTTCAAACTAAAGGGAATCCATTCACTCAATTTCCAAGCATCACAATTGATAGTTCAAGTGAACTTCCATATATAGGATGTGCTAACAAAACGAGATCATGGAAACCCCCATTGAACTGCTTGTTACAAAACACATTGGATGCATGCACTTGGATTAGAACAGATCCATTCAGCCTTGATGATGTTCTTCCAGGAACATATGCAAGCACAATAGAGTCTCCAAAAAGAACCCGGAATAGTTCATGTGTAACTGATGATAAGTCTGCCTGCTCTCCCGTTGACACTAATTTAAGCTTGTCGTTAAGTGGATATGGCTATGAGAATGAGAAGGCTAAAAAAAGAGGCAGAGTCTGTGAAACACCTACATCCAATTTCACTGATTATTCCTGCACCCCGAATTCTGCTGGCAAGAGCATTCTTGTAGAGACTGAGCATGTTAGCCATCATCTTTCTCCTTTCTATCCCATTAACTTGTCATTGAGTATATCTAGTAGCAGGGGTAGTCCGGAGTCTCTGCTCATGAGTTCTGCAATGAGTTACCAGTATACCTCTTCAATCCTGAGAAAAAATAATTCGAGATATACTGAAAATACAGGTTGCTCTAGTAATTTCAGCACTCCAACATGTACTACATCTTGTGTTTCTGATACTGAAGATGCTGCAAATGGGTTCAGCTCGATGTGTGTGAAAGGCCGGTTGCATTCTAGGGATTCTGATTCCGGAGCATCAGTTTGTGGACAGGGTCTGGACCGATGCCTAGAACATGCATTTGATTTGGAGAGTGATTCAAACAATGTTAGATGTACTCCTGGCTCTTCGACTCCTTCTTCAGAACTTGCCTTCAATGCCAAAATGATGCTGACACCATGAAGTTATGAAATCTGTGAGTTCCGTTTTCAATCGGAAATTCCTAATTATATAGTTGGCTGCCTGTTTCTTATGTGATCATAACTTCAATAAATTGGCTGAACATGGTGGTAGACTGGCCGGAACAGGATTCTGTGGTGAAAAAACAGTTGATATGGTTTCTGTGGCAGTATAATCAACATAGACATATAACTTGGCCATGTAGTTCACTTATTTGGGACCTTTAACATCTTTGATAACTTTCATCTGACATATCGTATTCATGTTTATATCGATGGATGTCATATCTGCTTGTTAGTCAATGAAGCCTTGTTCTTCAGGTGTTACTGTGTTCCTGCTTGTATTGACTTTCTACTTGATACCAACTAACTTATCTATTGTTTTCACCATTGATGAACAACAGGGTCTTGGGGACCTTCAAGCCTGTGGGAAAGCCGGAATAATTCTACTGAAGATAAATTCGGCATAGTAAAAGGAAGCATACAGATGTTTTGGGGTGCTGCTCAGAATGAACACTATGGCTGCTTGCTTATGATATGGTCTGATCTCTTTGTTTTTTCAGTTACAGAATAAAGGTTTGGGGTGTTGAATTTAGAGCATCTCTCTGATTAATAAGAATCATAATAATAATAATAATTCCTGAAATATAGAGGTAGTAATAAGAAATTCAACCTGCCCAAGTGTTGATGACTGCTGCAGGGATTTGGATTTTATTTGGTGGAAATACTTGTTATGGTACCGAATGTTTCTATGCTGCATATGCATATGGATAATAATTGATTTTACATGTTGTGGAAGAAATTTATGCATTTTTCCTAAATTGTCTCCATATATGTAATATATAATGTTAGAATAGGGATTTGAGGTGTATGTATGCAGTTTCCTTGCATTGTCCATTGTTGACTACACATACGCACATGCCTTACTGTCTATATTCCAACTTTGGCATATTTGGTAAGTTAAATCCATAGTTTAAGATAAAAAGTCATTGTCATACTATATATATATACACACAACTAACAGATAACTTGATCAAGCAAGATATAAACATATATGTATAGGACAGGGAAGCTGTGACCTGTCTGAACATGTCAAATGTCAACAGCCACTCCTTCACCAGCCCCGCCATTGGCAACTCCATCTCCGTTCTCATTTTCGGTTGCCTCCACCACCAGATGGAATCCCCGGCTGCCTTCGCTTCAGATGGCCAATCTCCTCCTCCGGTTTCTGGCTCTGTTTCTGTCCTCTGCCTCAGCTATTTCCTTAGCTGCAGTTTCACCGGCTAATTCCAAGCATAGGAAACAACAAGGCAACAGTTTCTGGGATTACCCGGAATTCATGTAAGAAATAAAGAAGAAAATCTAGACAGGACATAGAACTAACTATACCATACATAGAGCTGTTAAACGAATCGCGAGCCAAGCTCGACTCAGCTCGTTAACAGCTTGACTTCGCTCGTTTATAGAGATAAATGAGCCGAGCTCGACCTCGGCTCGCGAGTAGCTCACTTGAGTTCGTTAGTGATAATATATTTATATGATTTATATATTAATATAATATATATACTTTTTTATATCAAAATTTGTATTTATTATTAAAATTTAAATATTTTATTATAAAAAATTATGAATAAAATTAAATATATATAATTTATATATTAAAAAATATACATAATATGTATACAATTCAAATCAAGCTCGAACTCGAGTTCAAGTTCAAGCTTTACGAGCCGAGCTCGAGCTTGAATTTGAGCCTAATGAGCCGAGCTTGAACTTGAATTTGGCTCGAATTCTTAACGAGCCGAGCTGAGCCTGTACCGTTAACAAGTTCAAGTCGAGCTCGAACAACCGATACTCGAGCTCGCTCGACTCGTTTAACAGCTCTAACCATACATAACTGGTGATTCATATGGTATAGGTACTGCTTCAGTGTGAACATCTTGGAATTCTTCTATGCAGCCTATCAACTGTCCAAAAGTATTTGCGATATTGCCTACACAGGGATTTTCATCCCCGACAATCTCTCCGATTACATCAGCTTCATTTTCGACCAGGTAAGTTTGTTTCGCTCCACAACGGATAGAAGATAGAAAAAAAACATGAAATTTCTGTATTTTTTGCCATAACCTTTCCAAGCTTAAACCCCACGACTTTCATAGGTAAAGCACATTCTGTTAATCTCTGTCAACATGATAGGGAAATATTCTACTCTCAGGCATTCAAATGATCATACTCACATTTCACAAATAGGTTGAAATTTAAACATGAAAAAAACCCAGACAGGAGTTAGAAAAATGGCAATAACATAAAATGAAGCTACTTGATCTCGACCCTTTGCATAATAATATTTCATTTATCGTATCGTAAAGTTGGCAGGATACCTACTTGTTTCAGCGTCGTCTGTAGCTGTGCCGGCAATCCAAGCGATGAATAACATGGAACAACTCAAGAAGGCAGCTACGATCTCAGTATGCATGTCGTTTGTTTTATTCCTAGTTATCGCAGCTACTGCACTCATATCAGGCTACACATTGTGTAAGAGGATCATATGGTGATGCTTCCTTCACTTAAATATAAACATACTTCATTCCCCATTACCAAGCATGCGTATATACACACAAAATGCTGAATAGATCTATATTGTAACATTTATGAGACTATCCAAATGGCAAAATCGAGAATAGAAGAAAAACTTGTTGCATATCTAACAAATCATCATGTAAAACATAAGGCGACAAAACATTACGGTAACAATTAAGACATACGGTAGAACAGACTAGTTTATAATTAATCATCTCCTTAAAAATGTCCGGAAAAGAAAATGCATCGATGATAGGTATTCTAACAAGTTATAATGAACTGGATTACCTAGAGGCTTCTACATTTTTTTCATCTTTCTCGACGACAAGTTTTCCCTCTGCAAACTCGCAAGCTTGCATAACAACCCCGAGCTGCTTCTGCATCTTCTTGACCACAAAAACTTCCGGCTCCTCACATATTGTGACCACAGTCCCTATTCTGCCAAGTCTCCCTGTTCGGCCAGCCCGGTGTGCATAATGAATCGAGTCAGTGGGCAGCTCTAGATTAACCACAAGATCACATTCCGGTATGTCTAATCCTCTTGCTGAAAGTTCGTTGGTCAACAGCACCCTCACATCCCCATTCTTGAACCTTTTCAAGATGGTTGATCTTGCGAGTTTGTTAAGATCCCCGTGTAGCTCAGCAGCTTTCATCCCACGAGCCTCTAACTTGAAGACGGCATCTTTTAGCTGTTTGGTGTGGTTCATAAATGCTATCACACATTTTGCATCTAAAGCATGTATGCATCTCCTCAATGTGTCGACTTTGTGTTGTATCCTCGTAACAGAATAATAGTGCGTCAATGATGGTGGTAGGCTCTGAACCGGAGAATGACTCTGAACCTCGTTGCTCGAACTTGAATCAGGAGATTCTGATGGCTTAATAGCTCCTGGAGCCGGGATTGATTCGAGAGGGATTACGCGTTTGTCTTGGACAAGAAGTGGATTGTTACCCCAACTTCTAGCAGCTCGGATCACCGAAAATGGCACCGTGGCAGACACCATTATCATTTGCCTTTCTAACCGTCTAGCTTTAGTCCCATTTGAAACATTTTGACCCGCACTGGATCTCCTACCAACATGCTCGAGTATACGATGCATGCTCTCCCTAAAATTGAAGGCAAGAAGTTCGTCCACCTCGTCTAAAACCAAATACCGGCAGCCATGTGTGTGAAGCTTCCCAGCTGCACTTATTTCAGCAATTCGCCCCGGCGTCCCCACAACTATCATAGGCTTGTTCTTCTTGAGGGCCTCTTCTTGCCGTGACCTGTTTGCACCTCCAACGAGCTGTTGAACCAATCTCTTATCCACAGGTCCGAGAACCCTCTCGAATTCCCTCACAATCTGCATTCCAAGCTCTCTCGATGGCGCCACAACCACCGCCTCTATACCCATCTTCGTCCTAGCTTCCGCATTCTCCTTAAAAGGTCCCAATTCCGACAGTATCGGCAGGAGATAGGCTAGTGTTTTACCCGATCCTGTGTAAGACTGGATCACCACATCATGATCATTGAGAATGCTGGGAATTGCTGCAGCCTGAACATCTGTTGGAACCTTATAGCCTTCCTTCTCTAACCTCTCCACCATGAGAGTAGGAAGGCCGAGCTCTGAGAACGATTTCGCAGCAAATGGAGCTAATCCTTGCAGATCAATTTTCCCCTTCTTAACTCCATGAATCACTTTAGAAGCTACTTTCTTTTCTCTTCTTTTGGGGACCTCAATTGTGGAAACCCCTTGCTTCTGTATGCTTATCTCATTTCCATCGGTTTTTGAAATCTCACTCCTCAAACCAAAACTTGCAAGAGTGAGAGGCTCTGCCTCCTTTTGATTGCGAACATGACTCAGAAAACGAACTCTGTCGTATAATAACCCTAGACGCGAAAAAGAGTGAAATTTCCTACAAGAAACGCGGTCACCAACGAGAAGAAGCGTCCTCGTTGCAGCTACAGCAGACATTTTTTCGTTTTCCCCTTAATTAATTCAGCGTCGGAGCTTAGCTTGGAAATGAAATTAGCTCTTGATACCTGCTATTGAAGCCTCATACCAATATCTACGCTCGCTTCTGAAAAATAACAAACATCTAGAAATCAGGAAATGGATGGAGCACCCATTGAAAATGAAAATACACAATTAACGCTTCTTGCAGGCATTTTGTCGAACATCTACCACTCAATCAACTCTTACTTACCCGTCACGAATTCAAACCGCCGCTGTATCTCTTTACACAAACAATAAGCTCGCAGGTATGAAGCCGTACACACATATACATATATATTTGTACGTATGTGTGCGTGCGCGCGCGTGGGAGAGAGTAAGAGAGAGAGAGAGAGACGCAGGAAGACGGCACGGCAGAAGAGAATAGAGATAGGGTGCAATTTATTTTCAGTGAGCCCCAATATTTATGTGTAATTAACTACAAGGAACACAAGACTTATAGAATTTATATACTTGTTACATAAAATTTTTTATATCAAAATTTATATTAATAAAAATTTAAACATCTTATTATAATAAATGTGAATAAACTTGTATTTATTTAATTTATTTATTAAAAGTACAAATAGTTAAAAAACAATAATATATAGAGCTCAAGTTCGAATTTTAAATGAGCCAAATCAAACTTGTACCAATAGTATACTCGAATCGAACTTGAATAAAAGATACTCGGGCTCGCTAGACTCGTTATCAAACCAACTTTTGCTTTGACATATTCTTACATCATTAAACCAACGAGAACAACCATTGTGGCTTCAGCCATTATTTGATCCATCTGCAAAAATGTATTCGAAGTTACAAGAGTAGCAGTAGTACAAGAATCACAACACATAACTTACACTGTTAATTGATGCTTTTAAGCAGATGTAGGCGTTGGATCCAGCAAGTTTCTTATGAGGCTCTCAGCCTTTTTCTGGATGGACTTGTGAGGGAACTTCTGTACAACCTCGGCTGCGAACGAAAATATCAGAGCTTTTCTCGCAGTTTCTAAGTCGATACCTCGTGCTTGGAAGTAGAACAGCTGATCCTCTTCCAAATCACTGATTGCTGCGCCATGGGAGCACTTAACGTCGTCTGCAATGATTTGGAGATTGGGTTTCACATTGACCGTTGCTCGCGGCTCTAAAAGGAGGCTTCTTGTGAGTTGTCCGGCATCTGTTTGCTGAGCCTCTCTGTTAAACAAATTAAGTAAATAAATTAAGAGATGAATCTATGACTATGAATCTATGATCTTGTTATAAATTCTATGAAGATAATTGATGGATGATGCGATGATGACAAGAAATCGCATACCGGTTAACCTGTACATTCCCATCGAAAACAGCCTGTCCTAAGGAGTGCGCGACGATGCACTTGTGAATCTGCCGGGAAACGCCTCGCGGATGATTCAATATCAGCTTGCTGTGCAAATCTTGTAACTGATCGCCGCTGGATAAGTGAAATGTCGATAGCTCTGTTAATGTATCAGGGCCTACTTGCTGCACATGGACATTGTGCCTGTTCAATTTCGCACCGGTGCTCAATTCAATTTGCTGATAGACACTGCTCGATTCCTGTGTCGAATATCAAAGCTTAATGAGCTAATTATCAGAAAAAAAAAATCATCAGAAGAGCATGAAAAGAATAATTTCATTGTTCTATCCATTTTTGTTGGTTTGCAATTCTTTACATAGAAATGGTTTTATAGTTTATACCTATTTGAAATCTTAAAAGTACAAGAAACCGATTACGTAACAAAATTTGACATCTAACTACATCTATTTCTGATCTCTGCATTGATTAGATTCGACAAATGCAGTAACTAATCAACTTCACACGCTTTAAGCAAACACTACTGCAAATAAACCAAACAAACCATGACCCTGGCAAATTAGGCTCAATGATATATGAATTTAGCACCAAATGAACTAATAGCACATAATATAATTCACACAATACATCCTATCATCGATTTTTCGGCACAAAAATATATTCATCCAACAAATTAACTACGGAAAAAGCAAAAAGGAGGACCACATAAGCAACATTGAAACCAAAACTCAGAATCTAAAGTGCATACTTCAAAAGAAATTTCCATCAAAAAGCACATCAAAGAACAGCATTAGCCGGAATTGATCATTACAATTAACAACGACAATAACATAAAGTCTACCTGCCGAACTGAAGTCCATTTAACATGAGCAGCGCCCAAGGACTGTGTTTGGATGTAAGAATGGCTGACCTTGGCTCCCTCCCCAACGACGACTTCCATTACAGAATTAGTCCAGTAGCACTTATCATTCCCATCTCCGCCGCTGTACTCCTCCACTATATCAATCTCCCCACCTTTCTCCACCATCATCAACACTCTTGGATTCGAAACAGGAAGAGTTTTAGAGTTCCTATCACTCCCATTTAATGAAAAGAATCTCAAATGTAAAGCACTCTCAACCTTACATCCCTCTGGCACATACACAACAATCACATCAGGAGCACCCACTCCATTCAGTGACCAAAATAGATCCCCTTCAAAACTGGCTACGTATTCAGACACCTTCTTCATTATACTATCGGAATCTATATTCGATAAAAGGCCGACGAACACTCCTTCTGGCAATTCAGGCAGTTTTGACAGAGACTCCACATAATATCCATCGACAATAGCAAGACTAGGCGAAAAGGCGTCTGTATCTGCTCCTAAAAAACCTAGAGATTGGGAAGAGTAAGGTGATACCGGCTGAATTTCTGAATTCCTGATGTAAGAAGTGTCTGTAAATCGGAAAGGCTCGTCTTTTCTGGAAGGCCATGGCGTGGAGAGAAGCGATTCGGAGGAGATATCTCTGAGTTTCTGTAGAGGCGGCGGTGGCGGCGGAGATGAAGCCGAGAGGTGGTCTTCGAGAGTCTCCGCTAGGCGGAGAACGTGCGGGTCTGAAAGAATAGCGAGCGTCGGCGGTTGAGCAGCAACCCTAGTCCCGGCGTTTCGTCGCGGTCCGGTGGCAGACCTCCGGAAAACTGGAAAACAAGAATTGAGAGATGAAATTGACATCGAATTGGCGGCGAGCATTGACTACCGAATTCAGAGGTAAAATTCACCGGAAATTTGCGGAGGAAACGGCCCGAGGCTCCGTCCGCCTGGTTGCTGGCTCTAAACCTGTAGATAGTTTTACATTTATTATTATTATTATTATTATTATTATTTTTAATCGACAAATTTATTTATTCTTTTTTATAAATTGATAAATTTAGGGTTTAGGTATGGTAGAGATTAAAAGTAATAATATAAAATTAAACAACAATAGGATTAATTTGTGAACCGAGGTAGTGATATATTATAAAGTAAGAGATATACATATATAATTGTAATAGGATTAGGTGAAGTGATATTTAGAGGTGGTTCGTTAAGCAGCATAAAATGCAACGAATAGTCCGTTATAGGTACTTATTTTTATACTTTTTAAATTCAAATTTAGCATTCAATTTTCAATAAAAGTATTTTTCTATTAAACCAACTTCAATATTAAAATATTATTTAAATTATTTTTTCTTTATTCTAATCAATTTCACACTGTAACAATATAAACCAGGGTTCACATGTGTAAATATATATATAATATATATATTTGTTTCTTTATTAAACTTAATAATAAGATCAATAATAATTATTGTCACACAAGGCAGAGGATAAAACAGCAGATACCCCAACCAGAAAGTAAAAATACCAACAAAAACAAAGGGTAAAATTAATTAAAAATAAAAATAAAAACCAGCTTCTTTCAGCCCTATAATTGAGTCCCCTTCTCTCTCTAGTGTATACAATACCTTAATTGATGAACGGCTTTCTCTCTGTCAAAGAATGAATTCATTACCTTTTCTTTCCTGCAAAAGTATATCACCACGCACACAAACCGCTCTTTGATAAAAAGGAGCAGAGTGTGTTGTCATTGCATCATGATATGGTTCTCTTTGTTGTTTGGTTTTTAGCTCCACCCCACTTCTTGAAGTTTCTTTCTGAATGATCTGAAGCTGTTCTGACCCTTCTCCGACCAACGGATGGACGCACTTTTCTTCAGTAGATCAGTTACATAAGGTGAACTAAAACTGGAACTAGAAATTGAACCCGAATTCTCCCCGGGACTCTCACTGTACTCTGCAATGAGTGAGTGTAGCGAACATTATATTTAGCAGGTTTTGATGCCAATAGTGTAGCAGGGAAGAAATGACAAGCATTAGTTTTCAGATACTGTGTCAAAGAATAGATAAAAATGGAATTTATGTATCACATGCAGGGGCATACCTACTGGCTTAAATAAAATAATCAGCATTGTCATAAGTTCGAAAGATGATACAATTACGAACAAGGGATTATAAGTTACCTGAGGATGGAGGAAGCCTATAATGCATCTTCAAGAACTTTGAGGCTTCCTTGTCTTTCTTGTGGCATAGTACACGAATTATAGTGTGAGCATCACCTACATACCGTTGCCGGTGTTTATTGCTTCGACTTAAACCAGCTGAAATGTGTTCGCTAGATGCCATAAGCATCTGAACCAAGGATTCGGTCTGCACAAGATTTATAAGAAAAAAATGCTCAGCGAAAATGAAGATATATAAATTTGTTGCAATATGTAAGGGCATGAATACCAAACCTTGAGTGAAAATAAACTCATAATCTGATGATAAAATTTTGCTTCCTGCTCGACCGATGAGCGAGGAAGACCTTCTCCCTCAGCAACAAACAATTCCTGGAAAATTAAGAATAAGTGCTTTAATTACATTAAATATGTAACAGCCAAACCGCATAAATTGAGTATCCTTCAAAATTGTTTCCCTAAAACACACATGCACAGAAAACAAATCCTACTTGAAAATTTTCCCCTCATCATACATATGTACTAAACATGTGATCATGATCTCACATCTGCCAAATCACTATCTACACATGCATATATATTTTCTATAAGTTCATCATAACATTTATATATAGTCTTCTGTTTTTTTGTAAAAAAAAAAAACATTGAAAATGTATACCATGTTCAGCGACATTCACACATAAAGAATAACCTAGAAACAGTAATTAAAGATAATAAACTAGAGCTTGTGATTCTTCCACAAATGTAACTATGAATATGAACTGAGATTTGAAAAGTGCAATGTTATTTTCTGTGGATAGAGTTACTTAACTTACCTTTAACATATTAAAATCCTCTTCAATCATGGGAATATCTGTATTAGAAAATGCTCGTGAAGGACCTCCATCAAGCAATACCCACATAAAGCCTTCCTGTTGCAGTGATAGTAGATAATCACACCTCAAACAAGGCATATGGTATTTACAGATATTATTGAGGAACTAAAACCTACCAGTGATGCCTTCCAAATGCTCGACACTACAAGGTCTCTGATTGTAGCGTCAATCAAACTGGAGACATTATTGAGGACCTGTAAAAATGCTGCCGAGTGTAAGAGAAAGAAAGAGATTAAAACAATGTTCTGTTGTTTTTGCTTTGCTACACATGATATTAGCCTGTTTTAGTGACATCAATCCACATGATGCACCATGGAACGCAATAAAAAATCACATGAATTAAGTGCTTTTAAATTTACAATGTTATCTAGAACACAGACTATGGTTTGAATATGCCTATATCAAGTGGTTATTATAGTTACAGCCACGAGAAATGCATAATCACTGAATGTCTTTGAGACAAGTAAAGAAAGTTTTTAGATGCATCATAGCAGCCTCATAAGAGATTTACTCGAAGCCTATGGCATATCAAATTTTGCAGAGTAGATGTTATGATTATGAGTGAATATAAATGCCTCTGTTTCAATTGTAGGACTGACAGATTTAAAGGTCTGCCCTTATGAAAAAGTTGGTGAGCAGGCTTATTATTGCATCAGAAGGAAAATCACTCTTAAGTAAAGAAAAGATGGAATAAGATTACTATACCCACCCGGTCAAATTCTGGGAGTATACCTTCCATGCGATTTCCTTCAACGTTATCATGATACAAATGATATAGAAATGAATCTCTCATATCCCAGAACACGATTTTGGCCCCTGGTAACATTAGTAATAAAGCAACATAAATGAAGGATAGCAGCTACAAAGTTCCCATAACATAAAATTGAATTAATTTATCATTTCATAGTGTGAAGACTGAAGTCACTAACAGTAGAAGAAGTTTAATAGCAATATTCAAAAAAGCATGTAATAAACCATTACATCATGCTCAAGCTGAACACTGTTTATTCTGTTTAACTTGCAGGGGAGCAAATAATGGAGGATCAATATGTTTTATTTCAATCATAAAATCAGCACCATGAGAATCTAAAATCCCTTGATCTCATTTTATGATAGGATTAGCTTAAAGCAGCATTGCCATGTCTTTTCAAATGATGTCAAACTTGCAAAACATTATTACAGCAAACGAGAAAGGAAACATGTCTAGAAGAGGGAATGATAAAACTTACCCAGGAAATCACTTGTCTTTCTAATTGCCTGGGAAGCAGAATCACTTATGCAGTCCAGTGTGGCAACAAAAAGCTCTGAAACTGCCTCATTATCAACATTGGTGGTCTCCAAAGTCTCACGAGTCTCTTCTGTTGCTGAGTGTGCCATACAATTGGTAGTGTTATTCCAATAAAATGGTAAAACCAGTTCAGAAGACATTATGAATTGTTATATGTATAAAGGAATATTCAATAGAACTGCATGTTCATCCCATTGTTGGCCAGTCAAGGGTGATACTGATACTCAACCGAATAATTCTTTATGATGCCAAATCACTAATTTATTTGAGGACTATAACGCTAGTTTAAACCATGCATATTAGCTCTCTTAGGAACTTACAGTATCTATCCATGTGGAGCAATATGGCCGCTTCCCATGACTTCCTAATGCCATCTTCGAGTAAAGCAATTTGCTTTTGTATATACTGCAAGGTAAAAATAAAAAATTAGCATGATTTAGACAGCAAAAACTTCCAACTAAGCTGGGCCTGGGTGCGGTGACAATTATACTTAAAAATTTTAACCAGCTGCTGGAATTTGTAGCCTCTTAAAATATGATCAATAAATATCTTCCACTATAATCCAAAGCTTACTTCTGCATTTTAATAACTGGGCAAAAAGTAGTATTTCGATTATTACATTTCCAGAGAGTTAAGTCATGGTGCTATTAGCTCCTCAAATTGTAGAATTGCAATCCATAAGATTGGCAATCCTTGAACATATGTTTGTGACCGACAATATCAATAACATAACACCCTTAACATATGTAACAAGCAATAAATCTTGCAGAATAATTATGCAGTTGCCAATATTACATATAAAAAGTAAATAAAACTGGTCAACAAAAGGAGAATGGTTAACTAAATTCATTATAAACGAAACCTGGAAAAGATTATCACTCACTCGATATGTATTCAATCTGATACATAACTTGGAAGTTGTCAAGTCATCCAACTGGTTATATATTACATCATTGATAACTGAACTCTCCACCACCTTTTTCTTAACCATGGGAAATGTTGCATCCTTGTATCGAGTCAGTGGAGGGGTTGAAGGATATAAGTTTTGCTGGTCAACTGCAAAATAATGAATAAATAAATAAAAATAAACTTTGTAATTCGCATCTCAATTTTTAGGCGATGTCCATGGTCCGAATCCAGCTCCATAAAAAACAAAGGAACCATGCGTACAAACAAAATGAAGATAAACACCGGTTCAAATTTCATCTGACTATTTCAGTTTCTCCATCCCTGCAGAGGCACCATACTCATATATTTCCGTTGAGGCTGCAGTACTTGCAAATTTAGACTCTAATCTAAATGATTTCTCCATTAAAAAATGGTTCAACATCCATAGGCATGAACAAGTGCAAGAAGGTCTTACAAACTTCCAATTATCAGAAAGGATATAATATTTTTGGACTGTCGGTGTTCAATTATAAGTTAGAAATATATTACATTTTTACAAGAAGGCAGTGATAAAAGGTTCTGATAATAACTGATATCCCTTACAAACTATATAAGAGATAGGCAACCCAGTAAAATTATTTTTTAGCCCTGTGAAACAGCATCTGCCTATATGGCTGCAATGGGCAAATAGACTAAATCACTTCATTAGTCATATTCTCAGTCACCAGGTCAGTTCACATTAGGCAAATCATCCTTTATCAAGTGAGCTGCATGTATTTGTCTTTTCCACAGATGAAAGGGGTAAAGTCGAGCAATAGTGACAAATGCAATTAACACATTATATCTGAAACTGTACTTACCTAACTGGCTATAAACTTTTGTCAAATAGGCATCCAGACTGTGGAAGATTATGGAAAGTAGAGCTTGTAAATGAGTGATGTCCACAGGAAGATGCCACTCAAAAAATTGATCTACTGTCTGTAATTCAGAAGATATATTGAGTAAAAAATTCAATAACAGAGAGAGAAAACTCAATAAGAAGCGTTAAGTAAATATATTGACCCATAGTATCTTAATTAAAAAGACTAAAATTTAGTACAATAGAATGAAGTGAGTTAATTAAAAAATTTCAATTTTATTTGCATCCATGTCCCTCAGAGGACCGCTGCTATTACTTGGTTTAATGCAATATCACAAGTAGACTGAAACTAATAGCAATTCAGGACAAAAATGCCATGATGAACCTGTGGGAAAGGCAATAAAAAGAAAATGCTACAATGTATTTTAAGAGAATCAAAATGCAATCCTACATGCCAATAGGAATTCCATAACACTGAAGGATAGGTAGATTAAGAAGCAGAAACAAAGTACCGACACTATCTCAAAGTAGTAACACAACACATTAAACTAGAGCCGGCAATGGGTCGATTCGTATCGGGTTGAATACTTTAAACGGGTTAAATTATTTAACCCTAATCTGACCCGTTTATTATCGTATCGGATTCGTGTTAACCCGTTTATTATCGTGTCGGGTTCGGGTTGACTTGTGTTGACCGTATACATAATTAAGTCTAAATTCTTGATTCAAATAAAATTATTTTTTTGTTGTGTTACGTTAGTTTTTATTGATTTCAGCATAAATTATGTTGAATTATTTAAAATTGAATTTAATTTAAATTAATTTATGAAAAATTATTAAATTATAATTATTTTACATATATAATAAATATATTAATCAATATTAATATATTATAATCCGATTATCGTGTCGGATTCGAGTTGAGAGCCTCGATCCTAGAACTGTAAAACAAACAAATTGTTCGCGAGCTCGGCTCTGTTCGGCTCGCTTGAACTCACTAAGAGCTCGTTCCTTAAGCTAAACGAGCCGAACACGAACATAAATTTTGGCTCGTTATGTTCACGAATGAGCTCAAGCTTGTTTGCGAACGTTCGATAGTATTTATTAAAAAAATTAAATTAATAATTTTATATTTAATACGTATAGATATCTTTATAAATATTATATTTCATTCTATTTTTTATACAAATTTATTAATAAAAATTATAATTATTATTAACTAAATTTAAATTTTTTAAAAAAATTAAATAAATAAAATAAAATTTCTCTTAACGAGCCGAGTCGAGCCGAACACGAATAAAAAAATTGTTAAACGAGCCAAGCTCAAACAAAAATTTCAGCTCATATATCTTAACGAATGAACACGAGCCGAGCTCGAGTCCTTAACGAGCCGAGCTCAAACATGACAAGCTCGGCTTTGTTCGGCTCGTTACGGCTATACTCAACCCTAATCCGACCCATTTATGATCGTGTCTGGTTCGTATCAACCCATATACATAAATGGGTTAAAGTCTTTGACCCAAACCCAATTATCAATTTTTGACAGCTCTACATTAAACCTATATTTTGTATAGATCGCATAATTTACATCGGTAGGAAAGCAGGCAGTCTTCAGAGGAAAATGAATTAATCAAGATCACATTATCTAGTGCCCACATGAATTTGATGCAATTACAGTAACCCCCAATAGCCTAATGGCCAACCATGGACAGGAAGATGCAGAACTACCCGACCGCATAGAGAAAAATTCATTTTCTCCCCTATAAAGTGTAAACCACAATTCCATCACAATAACCAAATCCTCTGATGACCAAATAAGAATAAAGGTCCCGCCATTTTCTTGAACTTCACAAAATACTTTCCACATGTGACTACTTCCCCTCCAGAATACTTTCATCATCTTTCAAAATTATCATTTAAAAAAGATGCACATGCAGGGTCACAATAGAAAATATATAAATAATACAACTTATAATATAGCAGCAGTACATACCTCCTCAATGATCCTAAATACTTCAACTGCTGAAGCAGCATGTTTTTTCTGAGATGATAAAGGTTCCCATTCCTAATCAATAAAGAAACAGAGTATTTCAATGTATGAAGTTTTATACACCCACAAAACATTTTACAAAAACAGTGAGAAACCTTTAACACATTGTAAACAGACCTCAAGATCGAAAGTTCTCCCAGTCCATTCCAGAATTCTATCATTTTGAGCGACTACCCATTCAAGAAGCAAAGATTTGGAAATTTCAGCTATCTGCAAGGCAGAGAGGATGCATATAAGTAGAAGAGATCTAAAAAAACAAAGTACATATACCTAAGCACTGTATGTGAACGCCTGGACAAGCTATGGAAAGTAAAAAGTTTGAGAAGGGTTTTAATTGTCTTTATTCCAAACCATAAATGCAGAAATAAGCATCGTGAGAAATAAATGAGCTGATTGGTTAGATGTACTATGCATTTGTTCATTTTGAGACGTCAAAAGGATAGGTCAAACAGTAAAAGAGTTATTATTCGAACCGGATAGCGCTCAAAGTCTTGGCAATAGTTTGAGTTGTTTTCTTTACAAGCTGAAGAATATAGCTGGGTAAGGCAACGCTCCAATGAATAAGCTGCAGAAAGCACTTTCCTAACATCCTCACTGGGGGTTGTTACCTCCTTCAGAAATGGTTTCTAAGAAAGAGAGCAATAACTAGAATCAATATAAATATAAATATCAAATAAAAATATAAAGAGAAGTACATTTTATACTAAACAGACCAGTCTTTCACCATAAAATTGGTGTAAAATTCTGGCTGAGACCATTGCACATTCAGGACACCAACGCAATATAATGGGAGTGAAAATGGAGAGATCCTTCTCAGCAATCAATCTAAGTTCATTTGCAAGAATCACCAGAGGATGCATATTATCTTTTGAAGAACCAACAACAGCATGATGAGTGGCCTGAGACAATTAGGTTAAGATGGACAGTCAAGTTCAAAAAGAAAATTGTTAATTTTCCAGGTTATGCACAGAACTTACAGCCAGGCATACAGCATCCAGTGATTTTTTGACACATGTCTTGATCTTCTCAGCAGCACTCTCATCAGGAAGGAACAACTCTGCAATCTACAGAATGAAAATATTATCATCACAGTAAGAGATAGCAGTCTTACAAGAAAAATTTTAGAAGTTGAAAAAATTATCACTGCAGGAAAGTATCTAGTGCCAAATGAGAGGAACAAAATTCAGTGGATTATAGCATGCTTCACCTTTATATTCACATGGGAGACAAAATCTCGAGTGCCTGCAGACAATCCCATGGTCATCACCCTCACAAAGAGGGATGATTTCTGAAAATTGAAGATCAATTCATCAGTTCAAACTCCAAACACAATACTTCAAGGCCTTTTGCACATTACAAAACTTCAGCTAGAAGAGAAAATTTATAAAAAATAATTACCTGCGCAAAAACTCGATGATAATCCTGCAATTTACTGTCACACCATGAGCTGATTGACATAAATATGGATTGCAGTAAATTTAATCGTATTTCACGTTCATTTCCAGCGGCAAAACACATCATGGTCTTAATGTATGCCACCTCCCGGTCATCACAAACTTCAGCAGATAGAACCTTCTCTACTTCACAAATTGCATAGTCCAATAGTGCACTCTCTTCAGCGTGGGTTGCAACAAACTTCAATTAAGAAGGAAATGCAGTTGTAAATTTATCAGAAATGGCATTTTCTATGTTGTTCCAGTAAAGGATGCAATACTGACCAATAGAGAGCAAACAATATTTATATAACAAAAAAAAACACACCACAGATAATGGTTCCATTCTTATGCCAAGGCTCTATAGACTAATTTGTACCTGCTGAAAAAGCACCCACGAAAATAATGCATGATGGAGCCTTTCTGTGATACCCAACATTGGCCAAGTCAACTTCAGCAACTTCAGGACCTCCTCTGATTCCTGATATGAAACCAAACTCTCATATAAATGATTGTTTTGGGAATCAAGCTACTCATAGCATAATGAAAAAAGGTAAACATATTTCAAACCTCTATAAGCTGGCCATCTTCAAGAATGTCAAATAAACCGCAGAGTAGCTTTTCATAAAGTCGAATGTGCAAATAGTAGCCAGCTGTCCAATAATATGTTTCTCCCTCCATCCCAAAGCGCCCAGGCTTAGAAGAGGATGACAATACAATTTGTCGAAGAGATAAAAGTACATCACTCCTTTCAGAAGGAGACAACTTAATATCCCATTCCTAGGAACACCATTAAAATGTAAATTCTTTGGAGAGCAAAACAACCAATGCGGTTAGAAAATGGGTTCCAAGAAATACCTCCAGAGTTCTGATTTTTGTAAGTAAAACTCCAACCTGCTTTTCAGTCTTTGTATGATTTGAAGCAAGAAATTCTTGAAGAACATTTGCCTATTACAAGGGAATTTTGAGATGGGTTTAGGGTTTAGGATTGAATGAACAATTGGCAGCTACATTTAGCAATCTAAAGAGATGAAAACCGTAGCCATATTAATGGGAATTGCCATCAACTCTCATACCATCCAGTTCTGGGAAACTACTAAAGATGAACAGGATTCCAAACAAATCAGGAAGAACAATATAATTCAAAAGTAAATTACTTGTCTATTCTTCCAGTTGAGATATGACTTTGGGCTTGGAAAATCAGATCTTAATATGCCTGTCAAAAGTGCTAGGGATAATTGTGGAATGTCAATTCGTCCGCCCGATTTCACCATCTCATACTGTGTCAGTCTTCGCCTAATAAGTGTATCTGCTGCTTCAGATATCTATAGCAGAACGACAAAAATCAAGCTACTTTCAAAGTAGACAATAGGACAATGACAAGAGCAATAAGTATATTCTGTGAATCTCAAAAGCTTAGAAGTAAAATTAACATATGTATTGGTGTGTTCATGAAAAAGAAATGGAGCACAATAACTTGCCTGCATCTGTACGCGAACTGTGTCGAGGACCTTTAGGGCCCTTTCAGGGGATTGGGATTCTACATGCCGTTTTTCTCTTTTACTCTTTAACCCAGTTAGAAATCGAGAGCCTTTTTCTCTTTTTCTGGCTTCTGTCGACTGAATCTGAACCCTATGTGAGAAAGAAAGCAAGAATTTGATGAAAAGGGATAAATATATATAGGACATCATATGACAAAAACGCAAATGAATTGAATATTGATAAGTTCTTCAAACAGTGGAACCCAAGCAAGTAAGAATGCAAGAAAGAATTACCCGGAATACAACATAGATGCAAGAAACACTTCATAAGCACATTCCCGCAAGTCATCGTCCCCTAAACCTTCATGAATCCTAAAATTGTGTATCAATTTACTCAAAGAATAGAATTTTATTACAATAGATTAAGAGAAACAATCCATAAGCCATACAACAACATTATATGAAATTTCAAAAATTCAAGAGACTCTTTGAGAACCTCTGAGGAAACTTAACTCATGCTTCATCCCAAAAGCATACCAAAGTAAAATAAGCCAGCAGCATTAAATTTCAAAGTAAACTAGCACATCAGATGAAAAACAATATCTACATTTCCCCTCAAAACATATGTTAATAGATTATTAATGATAACTGCCAACAACAAATGTTGCTGACATTGACATTGTCATTATACTCACTTCAACAAGTCATGTAGTAAAAGTATCTCCAACACACAACCTACTCAATGATAGCAAAACATATGGAAAAACTGTACCATCAAGAGATATTATAATCAGATTCCTTTATAGTTACAAGAAATTTTCAGAATGGCCATAACCTCAGGTAAAAGAACCTGCAGTAAGAGCATTGAGGGGAGAACAAACAAACAAACAAAGGTTCCATACCTTATTCTACCAGACAAAGAACATGCTTACCTGTTTCTAGAGTTGGTAATCCTATTGAAAGAACACTTGGATTATGCAGGTAACTGGTCTCTGGAGCTGCAGTTACTTCACAGTTGATCTTAGTTCCCTCACTGGTAGAAAATGATTTTTCGCCAGGAGAATGGTTCGACCACTGAGCACTGCATGATTCAACTGTGTCTTCTTGATGCTTAGTGATTGGTGGAGGAGCACGCCGTGGTGGAGATCCTGCTGACTCTGGATCAGAATTTAGATAGAAAATACTTCCTGGTTGCAAGTGACTCTACATAAGATACAGTAGTCAATCATTTTTCCCAACAACAAAATGGAAAAAGGGAGAAGCATAAAAGAGAAGCAAAACTAACTAAACATAAGGAATAGATCAACTTTATTATTATAAATAATTAATTAATTAAAAGATCGAGAAACAATAAAGAACAAAACATATGCAGTAGAAAATGCTAGCAAGTGCACACACACACATACACAAATAACATTTGTGCATACTGTGGATTCAGATAAATGCTCACCAAATTTACAACCATGTTCAATATCCCGTAATAAAGTATATATAGAACTCTACCTTTGATTGCAGAACTGTAAGTTTTTCCATGCGCCATTATGAGCTCAATATTTCTGCAGTTAGTGGCAGAACTTACATTTTTCCATGGGCCATTATGTGTTGTCAATATTTTTGCAGGTAGTGACACGATAAGTATTTCAGACACACACACACAAATAAAATAAAATAAAATACAGAAAAGAAATCCATGTTTGTTACAGGAAGAAACATTGAAAGAGTCAGAAGGTAACAGAGGTTACGCTGTTTAATAGAAAGTCCCACTTAAGAAACTACAGAACATTGAATACAGAAACAAAAGGTACTTATTCAGAGTCTCTTACCGCAACAAGGTACGAAGAATCTTCATAGTATCTCTTTATCGCTTGTGAAACATCAAGGATGCCACCTACCAATTCCAGTAAAAACCACAAATCATCTGTCGTGTACCAGGATAATAGAATCAACCGTAAAAACAAAAACTAGACGGCAAGAAACCCTAGCCCTAAACATATAGCCTAAACTACCGAAATGAACAAACAACCATATCCTTAATTCCTAGTCCAAGTGAATGAACAAGCTAGCTAGAAAGTCAAACACTAAAACCATCAAAGAAACAAATTCTAAAACCCTCATTCATCGTGTCGAGAACCCTTCCATTCAAGAATTAACTACGTATCTTCTTGCTTAAAAATAGCGTCTCAAAGGAGCATCTCTACCTCCTATATGTCAAGAATTCACAAGCACAAAGCACATGAAAATAAATAAAAACTGAGAGATTCATTCGTTTAATCAAAATGTTTCTTAACATACCTGATTGAACGCATTCAAGAACGTAATCCGCGCTGAGAGAGTCAAAATCGATGTTTGTTAGAGAGGTGGTGCTACCTGCCGGAGTATTGATTTCTTTGATAAAGCCGGCGGACAACAAGAACTCGAGGAGCTTTCGACGATCGTTGCGGTATCTCCGCAGCAGAGGATCGGAAAACTCCATTCAAGAAAACGCCGCGGACGTGAGACGAAGCAGCCGACCCTCCACGGTGAGAACAATCAACGTCTTTGTTGGACTACGGCGTCCATAGGCCATAGCACTGCCCCTCGAGAAGCGCGAAAGGAATTGCCTTTTGCAGCTGCTTTTTCCTTTTATAATTTCTTCGTATAAAGATATTGGGCCTTGGTCCAATTTTTCTAGGACCAATAATTGGGCCGTATGGGCCCAGTTATTAAGTGTAACGGTTTTTGGATTGGATCCATATCTCTTGGTGGACTTAATTTAAAGAGGCCCATAGTTTTGATTCATGGACTTAATAGCCCATTAAGATTGGCTCGATGAGTTTACGACGTCGTATTGCATACGAACTGCAGCATTATATTGCTGGCTTCTGTTATTAGGGTTTGGAGCAACTTCGGGAAGGAGACAGAGTGCGGCGGCCGCTTCGACACTTTGCGACCATGGTTTTGAAGTGAGTTCATGACATGATTTCTCTTTTCTCCGAATCTGTGTGTGGGGCTTTTATATGATACTTTTCGTGTAGATCTTGGTATGGTGAATTTGTTGGATTGTTTTGGGGTTTTAGATATTTTTTGTTGTTGCTGATTCTTGACGTTATTATCTTGCCTCATGTTTTTTCGTTTAGAGTTCATTGGAAGGAAAATCGATTAATTACAATATGTATTTGGTTACCACCGTTTTGTATTTAGAGATCTGTATGCGTGGGGGATTGAGGTCCGAGGATTAGGTTTTTGTCAGTAGAGCAATTCTTTTTACGTAGTGAGGAAACTGTAGCACGTCTCATGAATGAGTGTTGATTTTGGACTTACATACAAAAAATACATATGGTTTTTTGAGATTGAAATATGTTAGGTTAATTAAAAGTTTCTTGTATTCATCTTAGCAAATCTTAACTTCATGATGCCTCAGACGGCTTTCATATGTTTTTCACGAGCCCATGAGGCATGTGGCCGTTAGGGGTATTTTCGATTGCGCATAGATGATATACTGTGAGCATTCCTTTGAATTCACTTGATTGTCCTATGGCAATTTCTGCTGACTGATTGATTGATTGCTTGCTCCTTGCCTTGTTTGTCAGGACGGAGCTTTGTCGTTTCAGTGGTGCTAAGATATACCCTGGAAAAGGCATCAGATTTATTCGTTCAGATTCTCAGGTGGGTTTATTTGTTAGTTGTTCATATTTATTTGATAATGAATTGCAATAGCGTCTGAATTTTCTTTCCAATGAAAATATTCATTGGATTCTTTTCACTTTGTATTTCAGGTTTTCCTCTTTGCTAACTCAAAATGCAAGAGGTATTTCCACAACCGTCTGAGGCCAGCAAAGCTTACTTGGACAGCCGTATACCGTAAACAACATAAGAAGGTAAAGATACATGAGCCTTGTTTTAAAAACTTCCAATGCCCTTATTTCACATTGTGCACATGATAATTCATTCACTTGTCCCGTATAATTTAACCCCTAAAATTCAATCACAGGACATTGCTGCCGAGGCTGTGAAGAAGAGGCGCAGAACTACAAAGAAGCCATACTCAAGATCCATTGTCGGAGCCACATTGGAAGTTATCCAGAAGAAAAGAAGTGAGAAGCCAGAGACTCGAGATGCTGCACGTGAAGCAGCTCTACGGTATGCTCTTAATTCAAATTCAAAATTCCACGGCGACTTTTTCTTTTCGAAAAGTTTGTCGCATTCAGGATTAACATTGTTGTGTCTCAGTGAAATCAAGGAAAGAATCAAGAAAACTAAGGATGAGAAGAAAGCTAAGAAGGCAGAAGTCATGTCCAAGCAGAAGACCAAAACTAATGCACCGAAAGGCGCCATGCCTAAAGGTCCTAAGATTGGGGGCGGCGGCGGCAAACGATAATTTTGTTCCTTGTTTTAATTTCTATTGTGAGCACTGAGACTGAGCATACTAAAATTGCCATTGATCCATTCCATTCCATTCCATTCTGCACTCTTCTAGATTTTTATCGTATTTTTATTTTATTACCCTCCGAGGCTTAGAAACTGATTTTTTTGCTTCTCATATATTTATAATCTCTACACTTGCATCTATTTATTTTAGGATAATTTGTTTTTACTCTTTCAGAGAGATGAGCCATAGTTTTGAGGGATAACTGCAGGTCTTGAGTTTTGTTTACATAATATATTTTTAATACAAGAAAAATCTATAACAATTCATAAATTTTATTTCTTGTTACATATTTTATCATGGTTATCTAGCTGTGTTTTTTTTTTTCTGTAAGAATATATATATATACGTTTTTTTTAAAAAAAAAATTATACTATATTTTATATATATTTTTTTATAAGTACATTCGTTTCTTAAATTTCTATGTTAAATCAACTCCCATTTAGTATAATAATTACCATTTAGTGTGTGATTGCTTAGGTATTTGGATTTTGATTTTTAATAGGAAAATTTTTAATATAAATAATTATTTGGTATAGTATAAAAAAATAAAATTTGATTTTTTTTTAATATAGAATAATATAAAAATAATAAAGTATAAATATTTAATTATATGTTTTTGAAAAAAATAATTGGGAAAATAATAAAAATCCTTGGAAAATTTCCAAAACAAACACATTATTCATTTTATTTACATCACTACTGAAAACTCAGTAGATTCACAGCTTGTCTCAGATGCTATTCCTTTTCTTTGCTTTATGTTTTAAAATTATTACTCTGATTCTTAAATGGGAATTAAATCATTAATCTGCACCGCCTATTTAAGCGCTGCCTATAAATTTAAATTTCCATCGAACAAATCTGAATCCAATCGAAACTCTCAAACAAGCTGAGAAATCAATCTCCCAGTCCAACAGAAACCCCTCAAATTCCAATTCCCCATTTCCATGTTAAAGTGTGTCGAAGATCCATAACAAACCCTACTTCGTCGATTTCCCCAAATTGCTACTCACCAATTTACTGTTAAAACACAGTGGATTAACACTGTGAAGAGTGATGAGGAATGTAGATCTGGAGAGGAGCACATCGACGAAGAATCGAAACCAAACGTTCAGACAAAATTACTATACTGCAGGAGGAGGAGGGGGAGTGGATTACACAGAGAGCCAGTGGACCTCATGGCTGGTGCCAATGATTGTTGCGGCCAATGTCGCCATGTTTATGGCGATTATGTTCATCAATAATTGTCCGAAGAATCATGATGGACGTCGGGGCGATTGTGTCGCCAGGTTTCTCGGGAGACTCTCGTTCCAGCCACTCAGAGAAAATCCTTTGTTCGGGCCCTCATCTTCCACGTACGGTTTCATTCCTTGTCGCTTACATTCAGGAGTTTGATTTGTCAGATACATTTTTTGTTTGTATTGATTGTCCCTTTGCTGTGTTAATTTGACTAAATTTTAGGGTTGAATTAGGGCATTGATTGCTTTGTGGAATTGCCTATGAACTTGCTTTATTGTGTATGTGTGAATTACAATACATTCTGTTTGGAAGATGATTTAGAGTATTTGGTTAGTTAAACAGCAAAAAACAGTGATAATTGCTGTGTAATTATCAGATTTTATGATTGCAAATAGAAACAATAAGTTCTTCGGATGTGTTAACGATTCAACAAAACTGCGAACCTTCTTTCGTGTGTGGATGGATTCTGGTTATTTGTTTCTATGTCGATGACATTTTCTTGGGAACTTTAAGATTCTAATCTTTAAATTTGAAGGAACTCGGATAAATCTTTCATTGCGTAGGCTCGAAAAATTGGGGGCACTTGACTGGATCAAAATGGTCCGCCACCACCAAGGGTGGAGGCTTGTTACTTGTATCTGGCTGCACGCCGGCGTCATTCATTTACTTGCAAACATGCTGAGTTTGGTGTTCATCGGGGTTCGCCTTGAGCAGCAATTTGGATTTGGTGAGCGTTTTGCGCGACAGCAACTACATTAATTTCATGGGATGTTAATATTTTGCTGACTTTTAGTTTCTTCAAAATGTATCTGTGTTCGCCTTTGCTGATCTCAGATATTGTCATGCAGCACGAGTTGGGGTTGTTTATCTGTTGTCGGGAATTGGTGGGAGCGTACTATCTTCTTTATTCATTCAAACCAGTATTTCTGTTGGAGCTTCCGGCGCCTTATTTGGACTACTCGGAGCAATGCTCTCCGAGTTACTCACAAATTGGACAATCTATACAAACAAGGTTTGCTTCCTTTCTAAAAAATGTTCGTCGATTTATTTGATTCTTGACTACCTTCCGGATGTCGCACTGTCTTTGTAGGCTGCAGCTGTGTCTTCTCTACTTGTAATAATTGTAATTAATTTGGCTGTTGGGATCCTTCCACACGTAGACAATTTCGCACATATCGGCGGGTTCTTGAGTGGTTTCCTTCTTGGCTTCACATTATTGGTGCGACCACAGTTCCGTTGGTTAGAGGCGCGACAATCTTCTCCCCTCAAGTCCAAGTATGCGGCGTATCAATATGTTCTCTTCATCGTTGCTGCATTTCTGCTAGTTGTTGGGTAGGCTGCCTAATTTCGCATTTTATGCTTTGTCATTATATAATGCAAACTCGATTAAACTTTGTGACAATTTACAGATTCACAGTTGGATTGGTGATGTTGTTTAGAGGGGAAGACGGGAACGATAAATGTGGATGGTGTCATTATATTAGCTGTGTTCCCACGTCGAGATGGAGCTGTAACCATTGATTCAGGTTTCCACAATCTGTAAGAGATTTTCTGTTCGGTGTTCAAAATATAAAACAATATGAGATTCGTTAATACAAACAATTCTGTTGCAGCTACATTTTTACTAGTTAGGGCTCTTGCTATGCTTAAACAAGTCTAAAGGCTAAACTAGAATTAGTGAATAACTTAGTAGTAGAAAGTTCAAGCCATTAGTGATAGTTGTGCCAATTTCCGGTGTTGAATCCGTCGAGGTTACCTCGAATAGGAATTCCATGTCTGTCTAAGAGGCCAGATCCTGGATATATTGTGTGAGTGTAGTTAGGCTGGAAGGATGAACCTTTCTGCATAGGCCTTGAATCACCGTATGTGTGGATTGAATATCTCTTTGTAGAGCTTGATCGATCATACTGTGGCCTTTGTTTAGGGGCACTCTGTGAACGTGCCTTAGCCTTTGATGACTCGGTGTAGGACATGTAGTTAGGGTGATCAGAGTAACCACTTGTGCAGCTTCTTGAGCCGTCACTTTTAGCAGGAGTGAATGCGGTTGGCTTAGTGGTGCCAGGCCTGGATGATGATGAGTAGAATGTCGGGCTGTTGTCTGCTGTGCAGAATGCAGATTCATCGGCATCTTGTGGGAACTTTAAAGATTGAACTTCGGATGGGCTGTGAACTGGTTGGCAGTGAGCTGTGGAGTCCTTTGATGTTGAAATGCTTTGACAATTCTGGTCAGAACCGAGGCTAAGATGAGAGGAGTAGAAGAGCATTCTTCGATTGGGAATGGTCTGAGGTTTCCCAGTGTCGACTTCAAGAATCTTGTCGCTTCTATCGTCATCTGTGGGAAGAGATCTGTTAAAGCATCCTTGTTCGGATAAGCTTTCGCCGGATCTGCTGCTATCCATCCAGGTAAAGTACCCTTTTACTCCCCTACTCGATTTGGAGCCTTTCCGCTGCATTGTTATACAGTGCCATCAGTATCCGAGACATGATGCAGCAGTAGAACAAATATTTGATTTCAAAACCTACCTTGAGCATCATTAATTGTTGGTGTTTCATGGCCCTGGATTGTTCCACACCATGATCAAATTTCTCAGGCGTTGCTGGTCCCTACAAGTTCGTTATCAAGTAGAAAAGTAACATGTCATTGTCTCAATAGGAATAAGATATCTTCTTTCTCAACTTTAATTTGTAGTGAACCTTTAGGTGATAAAAGGATTGATTCTTTTTCTCCCATTATTTTTATTTATTTTTCAGGAAAAGTAACACTAGCATGCATCTTCTCCATCCACAGTTTGGATCAAGAATGGTCCCCTCTCTGCTTTGCTAATCTTTGACTATTTCACTATACAAAGTTCAAATAAATTGGAGGGAAACTAAATGTTTGCTTACCTGGTGATGGAAATGGAGGGACTTCAGTGTCGAATATTGTGGATCGGTAACAGGAACTCTCGCGGCCCGGGCTCGCACTTGTGCTCTTACAAGTGCTTGCAGCCGTTTAAGTGTATGTGCAGTTTGTTTTCTCACAAGGTGGCCTTTAACAAGGGCTTGAAGCTTTACCAATCCCTTCAGTGCCTTCAAGGCTCTCCTGGACTACAGTTTTTCATTCAAGAAAACAGTAACATTGATGTCCAGAAAAGATGTCAACATATATAAAGGTAAACTTATTCATCAAACTAAGGTTTAAAAAAACTCTTAGAGCACAAAGGTTGGTTTTCACTTTCAGCTTTAAAGGTTTTCCTAAGGTAAAAAAGCTGACAATGATAGAAGAGAGGGACATCTCGGCAATTCTGTACCAAAAGGTGAAGAAAAAAGCGGCCCCATAAGCTATTATAATGTACATAAAAAGCCATTGATGAGTAGGAAGCCCTATTCAGCTGACATTGCACCCAAAAGTGTATATTTATATCCTTGTACTTGCACCTAGGAGACTGTCCTTTCTTGCTTTTAGATAGTTGTGTGAAACCAGCTCACTAATCATACTTATCACTTTAAAAGCCTAGAAGCAGCTACACATCTCATTAATCCCATACTCCATATAGTTCATACCTTCCAAATTCTAATCTACAACAAGAACAGGTATGGAATTTCAATAAATTAAAGGAATTTAGGAAAATAAATAAATAATCGCATTTCTCGAGGGAAGTTGGAGACTCAACAACCCAATGCGTTGAGTGAGTCAAATGTAAAGTAAAAAGATAGTGTGGAAGTTTGACATCACAAGTAGGCGTACTGGTTCACACTTGTCTGTGTTTTATTTTCTTATTTTTAAATATGAGAGAAGTTTCACCGACCAAGAACAAACCTATCTACAATGCAGACAAAACCCATTAATAGCTACATTGTTTGAATCAATTCAAAAGTACAATTTCAAAGATTATTCCAAATCTTCCAGGGGCCATCCTACTTTCTTCTTCCAGCTGAATAGTTTTAGAAAATGTAATGGTTGAAAACACCACCGTTACCAAAACAACATTTGAATTGAAGAACTTATTAGCCACTAAATAGCAATTGCTATAAACAGACATTTGCTCTTCACGCGGTTTCAGATATAGGTCTTTGATCCTATCCCCTATTACATAAAACTGCTGGCGATGCAGAAATACAGTGGACCACAGACAGTAGAGATGAGTATGCACACAGTGGGCGCATCGCCATTCTAGTTACTATATATATGTATATATATATCAGAATCACAAAACAGCATTTGCTGCAACAGAACCCCAAGGAGGCAACAACACTCTAGGAATTGAAAAGGCCATGAAACGCATATACCCTAACTCCATACTCAGAAAGCTAAGAACAATCAAGACCCGCCGTGTACCGTTTTACTCCATAACGTAAAAAAAAAAAAAGGTATATAAATATACCGTTTCCAGAAATCGCAAATTAAACGAAGAATGAGGGGTAAAAGTGTGAAACAAATAAATAAATCATAACAACGGCATATAACATGTGGGTATTATATGTATCCATAACCAGATGTGTAGTAGGAAACTGACCAGATAAGCACGAAAATGTGACTGAATCGTAACAGCAGCCCACTCCTCGCGGCTCCGGTACCCTCCGACACCTTGACTAACACACGCCGCCGCAACGCTCACATCGCTACCACTCCCCGACACAGAAATATTCCTTCCGCTACTTGTGAGCTGCACTACAGCCGCTTGCGCCGCTTGAGCCGCCGCAACAGCAGCCTCCGCCGCTGCAGCGGTGGCCGCGGCCACCGCGATTGCGTGCCTAGCGGCATCGTCCCCGTTGTCGCCGGAAAAAGCGGCTCCGTGCTCTTGGTGCTGTTTCTGGCGGTCTTTTTTCGCGAAACTCCATTTCTTCCTCGCCGGCGGCTTGGCTGGGGTGCTCTGGTCGGAATTGGCGCTGCTCTTTAACCCTAAAAGTCCTCTGAACCACCTAGATGCCTTCCCCATTGCCGCAGCGATGAAAATTCGCCTCCTGAAGAAGCAACAGCAGAGAGCACAGGGAAGGAAGATCAGTCTGTGTGGTGGAGTGTTTGAGAATCAAACGCCTTTTTATCGTGCAGGGCGCTAAATATTCAGGACATGCAAAAAGACTTTTATGCCCCTAAACCTCGAACGACGTCGTTCGATGTTGTACGGCTTCAATCGAGTCAACCAACGCTGGCCAAGATTTTATTTCTTCACAAAATTTAATAACACTGAAATCCGGATTAAAGTAACACTGCCCATTTTGATTACGAAAAAAGTAAAATGAAATTTATTTATTTATATTTATTATAAATAGATTTAATTTGGGAGTCAGCCAGTTTATTACTCCCTCCACAAATTAAATAGGACGACGAGTCTTGTCCTATTTTTTTTTTAAATATAAATTTTATATTTTTATTTTTTATTCATTTATTATTTTTAATTTTTACCGTACATCTAAAGATAAATTTGTTCATTTATAACGATCACGTGGCATTGATCTGGTACGACAGCGGAGCTATAGACCCACCCTACGCCGTGTTTGGCTGTCGAACGGTGCCTCTGCCATTTTTATGTCTTTTACACGGTGAGTTGACAAGACTCTAATATCCAAACCAAACAAGTCATAGTAATCTTTTTCATCTCCGTGGCCAATCAAATCCGTGTCACCTGCACCCTTCACTTCACTCTCTTTATAAAATAAAACAAAAAATAAAAAATTGTAATTTTGATAATCTCCGCTCCGTTCCAAAAAAAAAAAATATATGATTACATTAAAATTGTCCTCGGAAATGTATTAATATAAAATGTAATAATATTTATATAATAATAATAAAAATAATAATAAGTATTATAATAATGTATTAGTATAAAATGTAATAATATTTATATAATAATAATAAAAAAAATACTTCCTCCATTCTATATACAGTTACATGGTAGAAACGGAATTTTAGGAGATGTATAATTAGTAGATAATTAAGAATGTATTAGTAAAAATAATTATTTTATAATATAAATAATTATAAATTAAGATTAAGACTAATTAGTTTAATTAAAATTTAAAAAAAAAATAAAAAGTTTAAAATGAGATTAAAGTGTATAATTATTTTCCAAAAAAATGAAAGTAACATGGTATGTGGGACGGACATAAACGGCAACGTGGACATGGTATGTGGAACGGATGGACTAATAAGTATTATAATAATATAATTATTTAAAAATTAAAGTATTGATTTGAAATAAACAAAAATAATAAAAAATACTCCGTCCGGTCAAAAACAATAGTCTCATTTCCATAAATAATCATATTATTATAAAATTACCATTACTTTTTTATTATTATTACACAATTGTCACTACTTTTTATACTAATACACTCACAAGGGTAAAAAAGTCTTTTATCCCGTACTTTTTACCCATTACTACTATAATATCAATATTCTTTAAATCATGTGTCGAAGATAACCCAAACTATAATTTTGGGACAGATGGAGTACTATTTTATTACTCTCTCCGTCCCAAAAGAGGTATTTTGTTTTTTTATTTCTTTCGTCCCAAAATAATTGTTATGTTTCTTCATTCAATAAGTGTGGTCTCTACTTTACAATAAAATTATTGGTATTTTTCCACAACTATCCATACTTATTACTCAAATCTATTTTGGGTGTGTTTGTTTGAAGGATTTTGGTAGATTTTCACTATTCATCCAATTTTTTTCCCCCAAAAACATCAAATCAAACACCTATTTTTCATTTTTTATATTATACTAAAAATCAATTTTACATTCAAAACATCACATCAAACCCTATTTATATCACATCATACAACTATTCAAATTCAAAATTTTTACTATTCAAATCCTAACTCAAAATCCAAACCCCCAAACAAACACACCCTTTGAAAACCCTTTAAAAAACGTAAAGGTAATTTCTTTTACATTTTACTTTATATTCATTTTCAATTAAATTACTATTTAATATTTTAAAAATGTCACATAAAGTATAATATCTTCTCGTTCTATTTTAAATAATATTTTTTATTTTAAATAATATTTAATTAATTAATAATTAATAAATTATAATATTGTATTTAATATTGGGATTCAGAACCAAGTTGAAAATGCATTTTATTTTGTAATGTATATTATAATTTTATAGGTTACATAATAAAATATATTTAAAAATCTCAAATGTTAAATATGGAATTAAACTAAAGGTGTGTTTTGGATTTTAAATTGGAATTTAAATAGTAAAAATTTTGAATTTGAATAATTATATGATGGAATATAAATAGGTATTGACGTGATGTTTTAAATGTAAAATTGATTTTTAGTATAATATAAAAAAAATAGGTGTTTAATTTGATATTTTTAAGAAAAAAATAGGATGAACAGTGAATTTAAAATCCAATACCAAACAAACACATTCTAAATAAATAAATAAAATTCTCAATTAGGGAAATATTAATATATTTTTCATATGCAAAGTCAATGACTTTGGTACGGTGGTTCGAGCAAATTGGCAAGTATTTGGATTATCTCTGCAATATTCTTCGTATCCTTCGAAGCGCTATTAGTCAATAAGTGATCGATTTGAACAAATGATCTAATATTGGTCGACTAATCGATGAAGTTAACATTTTTCATCGTATCTAAGCCATTGAAAAATCCGTCAAATCAACGAAGAACCTCCAAAATTTATTCCAAAACTTTAAGGCGTTCACCGTGTTATTTATCAAATAGAGCACTTAAAATGTCCCGTAAGAGATGGTCTGGTGGTGTAAAGGTTGGACATGTGATCGTGAGGTTATGAGTTCAACCTCCGATGCGAATAATTTTGTGGGATTTCTAGTATTTATATAATTTTTTTTTAAAAATATCAAATTAAATATATTTTGTTTTTATTTTTATATTATATTAAAATTAATTTTATAATAAAAAATTACACATACTATTATTCAAATTCAAAATTTTTATTACTCAATTTTCAATTCAAAATTCAACTTCCAAACAAACACACCATTAGTTGCCATATCTAAGGTCAACATCATTTCTAACCTGGCCCAATGATTTTCTGGCGTGCAGATTTTGGGCTTACAATTAGTTCTACCGTAGGCCCAGTAATTTAGGCCCAACTTAAAAAGAGAATTAAGAACGCCGCTTTTAGGAAAACAAAACCCGCTTTGTGTTTTCTTCCTGAAAAAAAAAAACCCCACCACACTTCTTGTCGATTAATTTAGAAATAAATAATTCCAATTATTTTCTTTAATCTGTCAATTACATTTTAATTTTAGAAAGTATAATGTGTGACGTGTACGAAACCATTTTTTAAAAATGTAGTAGACGGCCCACAGTTTTCATGCAATTAATGGAGATAAGTTTGCTGACTGTTTTTATTACCACAGATGACCGGTGCATTTATTATTCTGGTAATTTCTCAAATATATCGAAAAGATGATATATATATATATATATATAGTATTTTTTAAAATATTACAAATCAATTTTTTTTTTATTTCTTTAATATTATATATATTTATATTTCAAAAAATATTATGTATGTGATATTTAGAGATTTTCATTACAAAACTTGGCTAATAGTATTCTTTTTTTTTTTTATGAGGAAACCATTTAATATTTTCTTATGAATAAATTTATCATACAAATAAAATCATTGAAACAAATATTAATCTAAATTTGAATGATATAATTCAATGATTCTATAATATTTTTATAAAAAATGAATGTATATTATAACACTTACTATACAAACTCGTCATAACTAATATTTTTTAAAAATTTGTGAGTTGTTCAATTTTATTGTACGGAAATATGGTTGTATGGTATAAATGTAATAATTGTTATACTAATGTTATTGTTATATCAAATATAGAATAAAATTAAATATAATAAAAATTATAATATTATGAATAATCGATATTGTGTATATATTTTGAAATAAATAATTTATGAAATTAGCATTCTCACACAGTTGAAAATTAGAAAGAAAAAAAAAAGCATTTTAATAAATATTTCAATGAAAGAATAATGAATAATATAAAATAAGTTTTTAATTTTTTGCTGTTTCATCTAGACCAAATTGTGTGAACTGTACCATCCCGCACCGTAGAGAGCTGTGCGGCAGTCACCTATATAAAGGGAGTGTCGCGCAACATATCCAGCAGGTCGCAATCAAAGACACTGAGCCCTCTCGGAGCGCCTCGTAGCACTCTCTCGCTCTGGAACAAAATTTCTCAGAGTTTCCACCGATTAATTCAACTCATCGGTGCGTGTATGCGTATGAACATACATTGGTACTGAGTCGTCTTAATTGCTGTGGAGGTAAAAATGATTTTGTTTGATCTTGCGCCAGTTAATTGCTTTGGGTTGCTCCGTGATCGAGTTTTGAATTCGGGGATGGAGCTTGCTTGAGCTAGGGTTCGATGAATCCAAATGTGAACATGCACGCGTTTGCTCGTATTTTTTGGATTCCGCTTCGATTCGTTTTTGTTGCGCTGCGTTCTAGTTGGATTTTTTTTGGCGGTGATTTCGCGATTGCATGGGTTAGAATTGAGTCTCATTTTTCTCGTTGTTTTTTCACTTCAATTCTACTTTTACATTTCTGCTGACATTTTTTTTTTGTTTTCGGGCATGGATTGACTCATTGACTAGACAATTGGTGGGGGTAGAGATTTACATTTCACTTGGATTGAAGTTCGTGATTTGTGTGAATTGAAGAAATGCTTTTTAATTGGTTCTGGTTAGAACGTGGAGCGAATCTTTTGGGCTATCTTGTAATCAATCAATCTTTAGGAGCAAAAACTATGAAATGGGGAGCTCTTTCTGCCTTTTGATCCTCAAAGAAAGAGTTCCCTTCCCCAATTTAGTAGGTTTTGGAAATAACGCTCGCACTTGCTTGAAAACCTTACTCGTACACTAGAGATGAGGTATCAGAACCATTTAATATTTCATTTGATTTGATGATCTGTGATTGCAATAGTCCCAGGGACACCTGACAAGGAGGATAGGAATTAGGAACATAAATGGCTATGATCTCCTGGTTTGGCTTATTGTAATTGCAATTAGAAATTGTGAATGATTTTCAAATTTTTGGCAATCACCAAAAACCCTCACCTATTGAAGTTTTTGGATATGCAAATCATTCTATCTGTACTTGGTACATTTTGTTTCTATCCTTTATTTTCAAACCTAACACCTACTCAGATATGTTCCTTACATTTGTTTATTTATGCTATCAAATCTATCTTGCTATAATGAAGTTGATGGGTTTGATTTGTTTATAAGAGTTGATGTGGTTGTCAGTGCTGTTAGACTGATTCGAGATTGTCATAATTATATCAAACAACAGTGTTTTAAATGTTTCCTTATTTTGGAAACTTTCGGGAAACACGTGTTATCTTTTCCCTTTTAGTTAACTTGCGTCAGATGGATAGAAGTTAATAACTGTTGCCTTACACGAGCTGTGAGGTAGCAACTGGAAATATGATATGCGTGGAACACGTGTTTCGCTGAAATTGGGTTAATTGTAAACTCAATCTTTATCGCCTAATTATGTAATCTAGTGGAACAAATCTAGTTACGTGGACGTACCGACGAATTCTTCCAGTGAGATAACACAATGCAGTTAATGCAAATGATTGCTATGTTGTGCAACATATTGTTGGGGCATGGGAACTTCTTTTGGTCCAAGACAGTGAAATTGATTAAGGGATGTTAATTAATATAAGAATTGTAGCCTTCACATTTCTTGTTCTCACTTTTACTTTCTTAGTGGATATAGTGACAGCTATTAACTTTATCTGGTTTGTACTTCATAGCAGTATGGTCTAGGTCGTATGGATAAATAATTATCTGAACATGGAATGTATTGCTTATTTTTCTACTGTATCCTGATAATTTTTGGTTTTCTAGTATTAATTTTTGAAGGGCTAATACTTCTGTTTATTCATTCCTTCTATCATCAGGCTGCCTGGAAGTTGCAATTAGCCCATAAGAACACTTTCTAGAAATATATGACCTTTGCCTTCTCATTCGAGGAATAAAAATGTCAGGGATACTCAATGTAAGTTTTTTCTTTGCTTTCACTTGGTTTTAAGTTGTGTCTACCAAGTCTCTAATGTTTTTTAACAGCATGGAAAGTATGAACTACAAAGGAAAACAATTAGAATTTGAATTCTATACCTTGTTTTCCATGTAAGAGTTCATTCATATCAAACCAGAAAAGCATTGAGAATATTAATGGATTTGTATTTTCTTTGATGTAGTCTGGCTTGAGTGGATCGAATTCAAATCTTTCAGAAAACCCTGGAAGAGGTTTCGCAACTTCCTTTCCCGCGCAGTCTGGTTCAGCAGGCGCCATTTTACAGTCCAGTGGTATATATATATATATATCCGTTCCTTGAGTTGATATTTATTTCTACTCTGATTTTATGAAGCAATGACAATTTTCTCATCTGCAGCAAACATTCTTCATGGTAACTTTAACATGCCAAATATGCCTGGGCCATATTCATCCAGAAATTCTACAAATCTTGGTGGTCTTCCAAATTCTGTCCAGCAGGCTCCTGGAACTATATCTAGTGGGAGATATCCAATAAGTAGTCTTCCTAATGCACTTTCTCAGGTATAACATTTTTTTAGACTCATAGTATATTATCAATCTTTCCAAGTCCTTGAATATGTATTTCTGGTGATAAAATTTCCTTACTCACTGTCTGCTCTTTGATGCAGCTATCTCTTGGGGGTACGCATGGACATTCAGGTGTTGCAAATACTGGAGGTACGACTAGTTGCCTTTTTTAGACTGCAAGACATATTCATTCTATATTTTTAACCCATCTGACTGCTGCGCTTGTGCTCTCAGGCCCGGGTGTGCTTCCGAACATGGGAAATGCAGGGAGAGTTGGAAATTCTGTAGGTGGCCTTGTTGGGGGAGGCAATACTTCTAGAGTTGCAAACTCTAATGGGATGGCAAACATTCCGGGTCTTGGTTCTCGCATGAACTTGAATGGTACCTAGTTTTACTTTTGGATTTCTCCTTTGCAATAATGCTTCTGGCTGCAAATCTTTAATGAAGTGATCTGAAATAATAGAAAATATATTGTGATGCAGCTGTCTTGAAAATGAACATGTCATCTTACTGATGATTCAAATAATAGCTCACAATTTTTAGAAATTGAGAGCTATAACCACTGCTGTTATCCTATGCGATTTTCAAAACTAGCTATTCATGTATGTCTTGTATTGTCAGATGAATTTTTGTACTTGTCACTTAAAGAAGAATTAATATTGTAACATATCTTCACTGATTTGCATTTATTGTTAATATTTAAATGACACCTGGAATTTTCAGCTCCACAGGTGGCGTCCGTGCTAGGCAATTCTTATTCTGGTTCTGGATTGCCACTCTCTCAAAACCAATTCCAATCTGGGAATAATAATTTTAGTTTTATGGCTTTACTAAATGACAGCCTTGATAATACTTCTTTTGATGTAAATGAATTTCCGCAACTATCTGGGCGGCCACCTTCTGCTGGTGGTTCTCATGGTCAATTAGGTAATGCATATCAATAGAAAATCAAGTTACTTTCATTGCCACATTATATTTAGATTTGGTGTAATGGACTATTATCTTTTTTGTTATGAAGGTTTGCTGCAAAAGCATAATCTTGGGTTTGCACAACAGAACCAGGAATTCAGTATTCAGAATGAGGACTTCCCTGCTTTACCTGGGTACAAAGGTGATTTGTTTTTTCATTTGAAATCTGTATTGACTAATGTCCATTTTGATTGATTCTTGACTGCTACTGTTTCTAATTAGGCATGTTTTCCTGTAGTACCTCATATACCATTGTGTAATGCAAAATTTCAGTCTGAATGTCAAGTCATAAAATGGAGTCATTCTTCTATGAAGGCATTTTTATTTCCCAGATAGTTAATAATAGAATTGCTCTTGAAGTTATGTTTCTACTTTCTAGTTCAGGACACATTCTTGTTTGTAAGTTGATTGATCAGCTTAAATGAAAATGCAGATGTGCCTGCCTTTTGAATAGTGTTCGAGGAAATAAATATAAATTAACATACAATAATCCATTATTTCTCATTTCTCTATGGTTTTAAGTTGTAGACGAGATTGTCATCAAAAGAGAAGGATTTGTTTTGAGTACCCACTATATCAATATATAATTCCATTGATGGTTCACAATAAAAGAACCAAAAATATCACTCCTTGCATGTGAGGGGCATGTTGGAAGGATTAAATATGAATAAATATAAAATGAGGCATTTCCGGAGTATAAATTTTTAGGTTAGCACTTGTTAGACATTCAAGTGAGGTAGCCACTTGCTCTGAATTTTACAACAATCAGAATTTGTCTCAATAATATTTGCTCTGGTGGTAAATTTGTTCTTACGAGTCCAAAGAAATGAATTATATCACTGCCGTTTTTATCTCATGCAGGTGGGCTAAACATTGGTGGTACTGCTGAATATACAGTAAATCCACACCCAAAAGAACAGATCCATGACAGTATGCCTAATTTAATGCAGTCTCAGCAATTATCTGTAAGTCCGTTTGCTTAAAGATGCTAAGGTGTGTTTGCTTGGGTTTTTGAATTTTTGACTTGAATTTTGAATAGTGAAACTTTGAATTATAATATATGTTTGATATGATATACATAGATGTTAATGTGATGCTTTGAATGTAAAATTTATCTTTAGTATAATATAAAAATAAAAGGTATGTGTTTGATTTGATTTTTTGGGAGGAAATTTATTAGTAATAGTAGAAATTTATACAGTAAATGCACACCCAAACGTTTTCTTGCAACTTCGTGAGTTCCGCCTAATGATTAAATGCTTGATTTACTTCCGCCTAATGATTAAATGTTTGATTTACTTAAATGTGTGGTTCATTTCCAGCTTTGTGAGTTCCACCTAACGAATAAATGTTTGATTTACTGCCGCCTAATGATTAAATGTTTGATTTACTTAAATGTGTGGTTTCATTTGCAACTTTGTGAGTTCCGCCTAATGATTAAATTTTTGCTTTACTCAAACGTGTGTTTCTCTTGCAACTTCGTGAACTCCGCCGTAGGATTAAATGTTTAGCTTAAAGATGTGGCTCACACGCATCCTCGTGAGTTCCGCCTAAGATCTAAATGTTTGGCTTGCGTAATGGTGTAGTTCACTTGCATAAGTTCGTCTAAGGTTTGAGGTTTAGTTTACATAAGGATGTGGTTCCCTTACAACTTTGTAAGTT
This sequence comes from Andrographis paniculata, assembly GCF_009805555.1. Lineage (NCBI taxonomy): Eukaryota > Viridiplantae > Streptophyta > Magnoliopsida > Lamiales > Acanthaceae > Andrographis > Andrographis paniculata. The sequence continues at coordinate 5,263,338 of NW_026137589.1, forward strand.
CCGCCTAAGGGCTAATGTTTATTTTACTTCAAAGATGTGGTTTTCTTGCAACTCCATGAGTACCGCCTAATGGTTAAATGTATTCATATTTTCTAGATGGGGAGGTCTTCAGGCTTTAACTTTGGAGGCTCGTATCCATCACATCATCCCCAGCAACATCCCCAACAACATCGATCTTCTGCAATGAACAATTCTGGGGTTTCGTACCTATCCTCTGGCAATCAAGATCTCCATTTTCATGGTCCTGAGGTATGGCTGAAACAAAGTTTTCTATTTTAATACAAATTTCCTGGGATTCAATTACCAATCTCTATTTTTCCTGTTGTGTCCTCCTTTAGTTTAGAAGATCATCAACTTTTTAGATTTTATGATTTGACATACTTAGCTGTTACCGTAACCATAGGGCAACCCATAAATGATTTGAAAAATCTGATAGCTTGCTTTTGCAATATATGCAGCAGTACCCGCAATTTCAGCAAAATCAATCTCGTTTCATGCATCATTTTAGAGAGAAAGATATGCATTCTGTTCCGGGTTCTCAAATTGTCCCAGATCAGTATGGAATGCTTGGCTTGTTAAACATAATTAAAATGGTCAATCCATCTGTGACCTCTCTTGCATTGGGACTTGATTTGACTACACTGGGACTGAATTTAAATTCGCCTGAGACACTCCACAAGAAGTTTGCTTCCCCCTGGGCTGAGGAACCTGTCAGAGGAGAGCCAGAGTACAAAATTCCAGAGTGTTATTATGCCAAACAACCTCCTGCATTAAAGGTCTCAGTTCTCATGAATTTACATTAGTATCACGTTTATGCCTCACTCACATTATATATGAATCCTTATGCAGGCAAGCCACTTTGCAAGATTCCGGCCAGAAACGTTGTTTTATATCTTTTACAGGTAAGATTTCAGACCCTTCCACAAAGCAAAATTTTGTTTTGTGGTACTAACTTGTCTTCTTCTTTTTCCTATCTTAAAGCATGCCGAGAGATGAAGCCCAACTTTATGCTGCACATGAACTGTAAGTTGCATTCTTCCTTATATTGGTTAAACTCCGAGTGATTATATATTGAAAGGACCTCTGTAGATCTTCTTCAGACTTTTATCAGCATGGGATACAGATCTATAAATGAAAAAATATTTTTTTGTCCTTTCTATTTTTGATTTGGCTATGATCCACTAATGGTTAAATTGGGTTCCACTGTCTTCGTAAATAAGGCTACACTGTTTATTATTATGGAAAATTTAAACAGGACTAAAAACTTAGAAAGGTGCATCAATATCAATAAGGTAATAACTCGAGTAATAAATTTAGAATCTATGTTAGTGATTGCTTCCATTTTTTATGCAGTCATAACAGAGGATGGTTCTACCACCGCGAGCACCGCTTATGGTTCACCAGGGTAAAGAACATGGAACCTCTCGTCCAGACAAGCACTTATGAGAGAGGCTGCTACTACTGTTTCGATCCCAACACCTGGCAGACAATCAGAAAGGTATTTTAGCACATGGATTTTGAAGATTTTTTTGTATACTATGCTCTCTTAGCTTATTCAAAACAACAAGATGATTGTTTTGTACATGTCTCTTTGCAGGATAACTTTGTCTTGCAGTATGACTTGATCGAGGCTAAGCCGGTTATCCCTGTTCAGCAGCCTTGATGGTTCTATGCTCCTTAGGTTGCCTAAATTATAGTATACAAATTACAATATTTCAAAAGAAGTGCAATGCACATACCGTACTCTGAACCTCCCCTGATTTGACTATATCCATGTTTCCATGGACATCGGATTAATGTAACTTTTGAGGACTTCCATTCTCTGAGTTTTTGCATCTTGCTTGTTTTAGTTTAGATTATATTTCTGGTTTCTGTACAGATGTAGCATTTGGTATGTGTATTTTGACATATAGGGTAATCTCATAATTAGGATGAAGTTTAGGGACTCACTTGCAAAAACATATGTACCCCTTAGTTTGACTGCCCGCCAAGAAGGATCTCCTTTCTCACACACCCGACTATATATATGTTTCTCCTTCAAATTCTGGAACCCGCAACTTCACCGTGAAATCCCTTGTTCTAGCGATTTTTACCTTCTTCGATCTCTCTGTCCACTGAGATTTTTCTCCGATTCTTCAGCAGCAGTACAGATCTGCCTCAGCTGCTCTTGGATGATGATTGTTCGCAAGTTGGCCGTTTCAGGTGAATTTGCTCGTTTCTTAGTTCAAATCTGTTCGCGTATTATAGATGTAAAGCTCGATCTATCGATCGATAGATATATGTTCTCATCGGCTTGCACACATCCTTGCGTTCTGTGGCATCTGTGTGTGCGAGCGTGATCTAGGTTTTCAATACGGAATGCCATTTTGGTGGTTTGTATGTGAGGGCGGTTTAGATGGTGAAGAATTCAACCATGTGAGTGCTTAATTTTCGATTCCTGGCTGTCGCTTTAATTTGTTTTCTCGTATTCTCATGGTAGATCTGCAAAGTTGTTTTGTTCCTTCTGTTAATACTTATGCCACTTCTGAAGCTAGTTTCCTCAAAAATATAAAGGATGATATCCCACGTGCTGCGTGCATGCCTCTTCCTCCACATGCATGCGATTAGAGCCCTGGGTTAAAATAGATCCAGTATAATTATGTGATAATTAATTCTATTAGGTAAGATTACTTTATCTTCAAAATAGTCATTTGGACAGAAGTCTCATCGAACCAATTTTATCACCAAAATAGGTCCAATATACTTATTTTTGTGTAGATGCAACAAATAAGCCTGAAGAATTTGGTGATCGATTGCCCAAATGCAGAGAGAGAACAATTGTTGTTAATATGAGTAACGAGCATCAGTGTAGAGCACATATTTCAAGTGGGAATGAACATTTTGATGCTCCAGTTATGGATGCAAGAAGTAATTAATATTAACATATTCACACCAACAATCCATGGAAGTACTACAGCTTATATTCTCTTCATTGTTTTCATTTTCACCTTCTATTCCTATTTTCGTAATTTACAGGAGCCAAAATTTGTCACATTTTTTAAATTTCCCTCACATTGGTTGAATCCAGAGAAAAGAGAGATCACTTGCACGTCCATCTAGCAGTAGTTTATTCTTGAAAGTCTTCAGCATCATGAATGTATGTATCAGTGATACACCCGGGAAGACAGTGCCACAGTTCCCTGATCTCATGCTCAGATAGCCATTCATCTGACTTGCCTGTCCGCCATAAGTATATGACGTCCCTTTGCTTCTATTTATTTCTTTTCATATATTTGAACATGAAATCCTTTAGGAAATTGTAAGCCAGGTGTTCGAAGAATTTCTCCTCCTTCGATTGCTTTCAATCTGGTGGATGTAAATAAGTTAAGCTATCTCTATGCTTCTTATTCAGAGTTTGTTGAAAGTTAGTGGTGCTTTATTCTTACCTGTACTTGGTTACCAAACAATGGAGAAATACAGCCATTTGCACCTTTGTGAACTCGGTTCCAACACAAAATCTCATGCCACCTCCAAAGGCCATGAAGTTTCTTGATGCACCATGTGTGTCTGTCCCCTGAATGTGTCAATACTTTTTAGACGATGAGCTGGCTAAGAGAAGTCAAAATGCAGTATTATTTGTGTGGATACACTTGCCTGCCATCTCCATGGATTGAAGTCCAAGGGATCTTTATATCTAGTGGCGTCTAAGTGCACAGCTGGAGGACAAACCATAACCGCCCATCCAGCTGGTATGGTGTATCCTGCACCACAGATATAATGTAAGTTAATGTTCTATCTAACCAAAAAGAAACTCTGATTACTTTCATGTTTGAATATGTACCTTTAAACTTGATTTCTCTTATTGCTTTTCTGAAAATTGCTGGTACTATATTTGCCAATCTCACTGTTTCGTTGATAACCTGCCAGTTATTTTTGTTAGGGCATAAAATATAGGTGATATGGTCAAAGTCTTATTAGGAAGCACTGGACATTGATAGCCTCACCTGGAATGTGAATTTCATTGATTTATATTCATTCCACGTTAGTCCTGATTCTGGATTTTCCCTTCTTTTAACAATTTCTTCATGCTCTTCCTGTGACATTTAGAGCATGTTAACTCGAATAATAACAGCACTAGAGTTTAATTCAGTTGTTTGAGGTTGTCAATTTTCACACACCGTCAGTTCTTTCAAAACCAATGGATGGTCTGAAAGAAATTTTGTTGCTAAAGTGAGTGCCAGGGAGGTTGTCTCAAAACTGGCAAAGAGCAACACAAACATCAAATCCAGGGCGATTGCCTCAGTGAGAATTGTATCCTCACGTCGAAGTTCTTCCAGAACATAATCGAAGAAATCGCCCTGGACTTTCCTTGGCTTCTCTCTTCTCTCTTGTAGCATGTTCTTCATCATTGTCATTGCCCTCTTTCTCCCCTGGTAGAAAATAGTTGTGAGGCTGTTTGTTTTATAAATATAATGTTTCCACCTGTCAACTATACTATAACAGATTAACAGTTGAAAATACCTGCAAGCATTTGTGATATGCTGTTCCTGGAATGTCCACAGGGAAAGAAATCAACCCCTGTATAAAAGCCTTGAAATTTTCCCTTAGATTCTCAGGAGATGTTTCTGCATCATAGCTGATTAGCTTTTTGGCAGTCAGGCCAAATATCATCTGCCAAGAAAAACATCAATAGATAATCTTAGTGACATGTCAGAAACTTAAGGACAAAATGTCTCTAAACTTGATGATGGAGATTGGTGTTTTCTCATCATTCAATACCTCTGCAGTTGCTTCCTTTATATCAATGCTACTCAAGCTGGACCACAGTTTCAAGTTCCTACTCGCTGTCTGTTCAACTTCTGGAAGCATCTTTTTCAGGCTTTCTGGGCCAAAGAGGTTGAGCACCATGTTCTTAAGGTACTTGTACATAAAACCATGTAGAGAACCTACATTTTGCCTACCAAATACTTCAGTGAAGGTATCTGGATACCAGCTCTGAAATAACTGTCCTTCCTGCTGAAAGATGAAGTAGTTTAGATCTGCATCTGTAGATACTATCACGGGTCGTCCGACCAGACTAGTCTTGAATATTGGTCCAAATCTGAAATGTACAAGGTCAAGAACATCCATCATTCAGTTGTGAGGTTTGAAGTTGCAACATGAAGATGTTATGTTGTTATATTGTTTGGTTCACTGGTTGTGAGATTACCTTTGCATCCGGTCTTTGACAAATGGAGGAATATCACAGGTAGGGTTGGGAGAAAAGAACTGAAAAGTCTCTCCAAAGAGTGGCCAACCCATCGAACCAGGCGGGAGAACTCCATTGCACCTGGGATACCTCCATTTGTACAGCAAATTGGTAAGAGCTATAATCAGCAGTGCTCCAATGTAGAACCCTGCTGAAAACATTATGTTATAGCAGTATAAATTGATGATACTGTATCTTTTATATGTGTGTGTGACTGTGTGCGTGCCTTGTCTTTGCAGGAAATTTGAATATAAAGAAGGTGGAGGAGACAAGGCTGGACAGAAGTTGCTGGAATGTATCTGATTCTGATGAGGTGAGAACTGCTTATATAGATAGATAGACCAGGCAAGGATCTGTGCAACTAGTTATAATAATAATTCTTTTTAAGTCGGTTTCTCATGAGTTGGTTACTCAAAAGGCTGTAAACTGACAAAAAGAATAATCTTGTTCTGAGCACCTCCTTATCCTAAGTCAATACACGTTCTAGAGAATGTAAATAGAATTAGAAAGCCTAGCAGCACGGTGAGGCACTTACAGGAAGCTTCCCTCAACACGCATATTATAATTCTTTCTACTTTATTTTATTTTATACAAGTAAGCTTAGCAAAACAACAAGATCCCTCTTTTGCCTAGACTAAAAAAATAGTGGTTTTAACTACAAATCAGCTCCTCACCTACTAATTGCCACATAAATTATGCAAAATATTGTTTACAGGAATCTGAAGAACGTCAGCTTATTTGCTAAATCTTTCTGCTAAATACTTTGTTATATAGAATTGTTAATGCCACAACCAGTTTCCTGTTCCCCACGCTTCTACACTTAAATTTTTTCTCCTCCATGTTAAGAGAGTTAGATCTCATCCTAGATCTTCCTTAGCTGTACATCATATCTTGTATCGAATTCTGAATCTTGTTTGCATCATCCCACACAACCACTGTATCTGCACTTGTACTAAATTTACATTGTTTAACTCAGTCAAGCATGTTGAAGCTTATCACAATTCTGTTCATAGGCCCTTTGAGCCACGGGCTTAAACACGTTCAATGGCTAATTATAGGTAGGTTACTGTGCAAATATATGAGCAAGCAGTCATTATTTGTGGCTCATGTCCACACAGTTTACGACATATTTTCATCTTTGGTTACCAAGATTGATTAATGGGTTGCATCTGATGTAGTGATTAATGCCTTGAGCTACTGGAGCACGCTTCTCGCGAAACCTTGTCTGGCATTTCTTGGAACTACCTCCTCAACCCTCGTGTGCAGGTTGGACCCGTACAGTACAAGAAAACCCTCAGCACAATTTGAACTTTGAAGGTATGTCATTATTTCAACTGCTTATATATGTCTATACATGTTTATTTCTTGAAAAATCTCCCTTTGGAAATGAAGAATGACCAGTCTAGTAGGATTAGTGATTTGATTCAAAGGACTTGAGGATGACAAATAGTGACCTTTGTCTAGAGCCATGGGTAGGTTGTAAGAAGATGATACTTTTGCTGGAAATTATAGGACAAAGGTCCTGGTCAATAGGTAAAAGTTTGTGTCCCTCTTTAGCAAAAACCTAGTGCCCTTTTGCCCTAGGGGGGTAAATTTCTTGAGGGGGGTGAAATTTTGAACCTGGCCTTTTTTGGATTGACCTACACAGTTTCGTTGAAGATTGTTTTACAGTAAAGGAATTCAAATACAGGCACACAGCATGTTAGTTTGCATTATTTTAGATAACTTAGTGGAACTAAATAAATAGAATGAAGAAAGCTAAACCTACAAGCCTACTGCTTAGCAATAGCAGCATCGTATAGACCAAAAACATTCACAACTTAAATTAGTTAAATACTTTCTTTCTTAATTGCAAGGTACATATCTAAATTAGTCATTTGCCTCAGCAATCCCATTAATTTGGAGGAATTTTACATGGTCAACTATTCTATTACTCTTTCAAATATTGTAGTGTTATGTTATTATATCTTCATAGTTAATAGGCTTCACTGTTTGGACTTTATTTGTGGGTAGTCTTTTTTTTTTTTAATGTAATAATAATATTTTTTTTTATAATATATATAGTATTTTAATTCAATAATTGCTGCAAAGTCCCAGAACATATATTTTATTATGCTAAAAAAAATTATAATATTCATATAGCCCAATTTATGTCAATATCCTCCATAAAGTATGGGTTGACCAATTTACTGCTGGCCACGTTATTCATTAAAGATAATTGCTATTTCTTTCACGAAAATAATAGGTGAAGTGAGTCATCTAATAAGCAAATAATTAAAGATATAAATATACAATTTGAACACAATTGTTAATTATATAATGAGAAAGCTCCTCCCCAATCCCTATGTTATGGTAAGAGTGTGAGTATTAATTGTATTGAGTTCTTATTAATTAACATTCAAATAAAAATGAAAATCAGTTATTGAAATTTGTGTATGATATCATCCCTCGTATATATATGTATATATTTATAATCTATGTACTAATTTATAACTAAAATATAATGTCCATAGCTGAAAACTTTCCTTTCACACTTACTTCTTAATGCATTGTCATTAAAAATTAAACCTTATTAATGTAGCTTTAACATCTTTAATAATGTTCCTTGCGTTTAAAGGCATAATTTTAAAATATATTAACAATCGAATTTTTTAGAGGATTTGTTCTTTGTTTTGATTATTTTATATATATACATATGTATATTGGGTGTAATATTTTGTATGAAAAATTAATATATTATTATAAAACTTATATATATATAATAGAAATTAAAATTATATTTATGTATTTTTGGCTCAACTTCAATTAACCAAACAATCTTACTACTACTAATAATAACGAGGTTTTCTCTTAATAATAATAATATTGATGATGAGGATGATGAAGGTTTCTTTTAATTGAATACGGAACTACGAAATTTAAAAAATAATTTAATTTTTTATCAAATTTTAGCTTGCTTTTAGATCTATGCGGTTGCTCTTTGAAGTTTTTCACCGGACTCAAGTGTTTTACTTATTAAAGTCATTAAGAATAATGTTAGGTATAGTAAAATATTAGATATACTAAGGGTCTAACTTTTTTTTTCAACCCCTCACTCATACCAACTAGGATTGAATCCGGAACTTAGGGTCAAGTGAAGGATGTTTTACCATTAGATCTACAAAAGTTTAACAGAGTATCACTAACTTAACTTCGAATTAGTTTGAATATCACCTATGTCTTTTCAATTGAGCATGCCATTTAAAACTTGTTTCTTGAGTAACTTTTCCAACCAACTTGATTTGCTGGCTACCACATTCAAAATTTATCCAGTTTATATTAAAAAAATAACTATATCGGATTCTCATGTTAATAATAATAATAACAACGAATAACGATGATAATAATAATAAAAATGTGAGAGCAATTCCACATAATCCATTGTTCTTTATGCTCTCACATCCAAGTCCCACATCTTCACTTTATTGTTCTAACTCACGCAACAATAACATATATGTTTCCACACAAAACTTCTGAAACAAACGCAACACAACACAATCTCCTCAACACCCAATAATAATAATAATAATAGAAATAGCATGTCTTACCAGCCCACAACTATTATGATTTTGAAGTCACTCCTTGAAGGCCTCCCCTTTACCCGACCTTGTTGCTGAATGTTCCTGAACTCCCGGCAATGGAGAGGGTGGCAACTCTTCTTTGATAGCTAAGCTTCGATTCTCAGCCCTAGGAATGTTAGCAACAGCTTTTGATGTGTCCGCTGAGTTTGCCTCTACAGGAGTAGTTTTAGAACTTTCACCACATTGCAGCCTTTGGTTCTTCTCCATATTCGCAAGGTTCATCTCAAAAAGCAACTTGTCGAATAAGGATTGATTTGGCAGAGCTTTGCTGAAGTTTGTAGGTTGTGATCTAGGAAAGCTATATGGAGATGGCAAACTCTGTCCAAGGGGGTTGATAGATTGTCTCAAACTTGCAGCCTCAGCCTGGCTGGACGGATCCATGAAACATGACTGGTCTGGTCGCTTTCTTTTCAAGGAAGAGATGTCATAGCGTTCACCAAGTGGCCGTCGTTTCAGGTTGGCTAAAGCCGATTCCAAGGTTCCTGAACCACCAGGCTTTGTCCTGTAGCCACTTGGATTGTGTCTAGGAGCAACCTTTTCTGAAAATGCTGGTGGATTCTTGGAGCAGCCCATGTATACTTCCATCGCTCGTTTTGTATTGAGCTGAGATGTGTACTTCAAGCACTCTGTCAATGGAAGTTTAGTTCACATCATTAAAACAATTACTAGCTATAGTTTTGCAAGGACAAAAACTCATGCTTAGATAAAGAACGAAGCTAAGAACCATCCACAAAAGAAGGAAACATTTGGACACTTACCGATTGGTCCCATTTGGGTATCACGGGTTAATGTGATGATATCTGTCATGCTGTTAACCACTTCAGCCATCTGAAGAGAAGGCAAGTGAAGATGTTAATCCCAAAATCATTGTTGTGAAATTCTCAACTATGTGACAATTACTAGTGAATTTACCTGCAGACACCTAATGAATTGCCTGGGGTATCCCAAGGCATTCACCAATGGAAATTCTATACTTTGTGCGAGTTCTTTTGTTGCTGAGTCAAGCCTGGGGAACAAAATTTTCACCAAAGACACTGAATTATGATAATGCATAATTCCCCCAAAAATCCAATGAGTTTTGGCCTTTGAGCTAGCTACGGAGAGTCGAAAATTAAATTAGTCACTTACATTCTATAATTTTCCTGTGTTTCTCTTGTCGACATTCTATAAGGCAAGCCATTTGGAATGTCTTGTAGACACTTGTTGGCAGATTTAACAATCTGTTTAACCTGCAAGTAGAAAGTGCTTCAATTCATTTGATGCTTAATGATATATATGCATGCTTGCATTAGGAAAGTTGAATCGAGTACCTGAGGAGCAACAACTTCTCGATGTATATATAACTCATGGTGTTTTGCACAAAACTCCCAGGACACTATCTATGGAAGACCAAGAAATGGAACCTTGAATAATTGCTTTGCTTCCAATTCAAATAGATGAAATGAGAACAACATAGAAATTTTATACCTTCAAGTCATTTCTGAAACCCACACGAAGTTTACCCTCATGAACAACACGTAGCCCGTCGTACACACTCTCTTGAATGACCCTCCCATATTCCAGCATTAATCCAGATGAGACTTTCAGTGGTCGAGGCAAATCTAAAAACAAAATCTCATCACGCACACCTAACTCAAACTTTGCCTTGAACACCCTGGGGAATGCATTGGCAGTTACCTCTAACAAACCAAAAGGAGAAATGTTAAAATGTATATATATGATGAATACAGTCATCAAAGGAACAACAATTTGAATACATTATGTAGAGTCAGTGACAACGTCAAACAAATGGTTGCATAATACAAGTCAGATGGATACATTGAGGATAATTCAAAATCCATGAAACCAAGAAAGATATGGACAACAGAAGGCTCAAAAGTCGTAAAAAGCTATTGACTAATTAGATGATCGCCAAAAGGAGGCAGAGTCGGAAAATATGTAAGGAATTATGATTGAGAAGATATTATACAGAAGGGTTATGCAATGCTTACCCAGTCCCTTTCCTGATTTCGCACCACACAAGTCACAAGACCACTTTTCCTGAAACAATGGAATATAAGAATGTTAGGATAATCGTAGACAAAAATTCCCAGGATTGACTACAAGAACTAAAAATCATATTCAAGTGTCATAGAAGACACAATATTCAATGAAATATTTGCAAGCAAAGCAATGATTGAGTGCTCAAAGAATGCAACTTTTAGCATCTAACCGTTGGTTTTGGGCATAAAACACCGTTAACTTCATGCTCGGCATTTTTATAATTAGAGAAACACCACCTCTTCTTGGCACCTGGTGCATAAAACTCAGTAACAAATTTCCTCCAAGAACTAATGTTGTTTTCCTGTAAAGAAATCAAAAACCATTTGTCAGATCAAAGAACTTTGGAACCAACCTGGTATCTCCAACTTGCAATACAGAAAGAATTCGACGAACACAAACAACTAAAAAACTCGTAACACACATACATAGAAGGCATGTTTCAAGCCTTGAAAGAGTAACTAACCCGTATGTGGTTTCGGAAACAGAGTAGATACTTCATGAACTTCTGGGAACAAATGTCGCCATCGAGCAATGGTGACAATGTTCCTTGTTGATCACTCTGGTCCTGAAAAATGCTTGTCATCTGCATTTTCGGAAGCTGGTTTCCGACCAGTGGTTGAGACCTCCAGGCCTGTGGAGCAGAATTCATCACTGGTGGCTGTAACTGAGTTGGCACTCTAAGCTGCTCAAGCATTCCCATTAGTTGTGGGTTATAGTCATTGAACACTGCTTCTTGAATCATCTGGTTTTGCTGTTCGGTATTATTCTCTTGGTTGACATTTAAGGTCGATCTCATCAGAATCGGATTAAGAGCCTCTGGTTTTAGTTGAATAGGAAATGAACCATGGAGATTTTGCAATGCTGATTCGTTTAAGCCTGTATAAGATGCAACACTATCCAACTGTTGCTGTAGCCTCTCCCTTTGAATGCCTTGATACAACTGATACAAATTATCATCAACCAAAAAAAGGTTCATGGCATTGTTGCTCAAGTATGGCATAGGCGCCGATGGGGTACTCATGAAATTCCCCATATTGGTATTCTCAAGATTCTGCATATAAGCACTGGATGGGATGATCAAGTTGCCAAGTCCAGAATCGACATTATCACCAATACTTGATCTTAAATTTGGAAAAGCTTCCAATAAAGACGAATTCACATTTGACAACATCTCCATGTTCAATTCTGGCAAATCATTTTCTGAACTCAAATGATCTGTGTTTATGAGTGAGCTTTGAGAGCCTAGAGCATCGAGGATTCCTTGAGTCTCATTAGAAAGTGTCGGAGGCAATGGATATTGATTGTTGGAATTCGGAGAAGATTCAGAATCCATTTCTTTCAGCCGAGCGATACCTAGAAACCTGAAAAATTTTATTTTATACGTCTCTAACACAAATCCTACAGAAATGCAAAGCCAACAGTAGGTTAGATTTGAAATCAGATTGTCATAGCTACACGATCATCGGATAAATATATATGCAAACTAATAAATCACATAATCAGCGACAAGACACAATATCATTGATGATAAGCAGTTAAAAACATTTCGCCGGGATTTAATCTCATGATCTGGATGCGAATGAGTTCTACAACACAAGAAGGAAAATTTTCCTCAACCACAATGGGATTTGATAAAGTGTTAACGCATCCACCTATCCCATAAAGACAAAAAACAATGATCGACCGACTGAAGGAAACTAAATAAGTGAAAACGTGTGAAGCCTACACAATATGGCGATGGACATGAATCAAAAAGCTGTGACAAACTTACAATGCGGAAAAGGCTGTTCACACTTGTATCGCCAACTTTTTGACTCCTTGTTAACCTGTAACATGTGCCAAAATCACAAAAAACAAACAAATCTAAGTTTCTGATCCTTCTCAAAACCATAGATGAGGCAAAACCAAGAAAATATCAATCTCGATCGGAAAAACTATGCATAAACAAAGTATACCGCAAAAAAAAATAATAGATGGATCGACAGATAAAGAATAAGGAACCAATGGATGGCGAAATTTAAAAGGTATCATTCTTGGGGAAAAAGTTAGATTTTCAATTATTGCACTTACTAAAAATCCATGCAAATCCAAGTAAGCATACACAAATCCATAATAAATTCTTTTCGAAAGAGGAAAAGACGATGGTTGATCATTAAAATCCATGGATTTTACATCCATCGATAGCTGTATTTTCTTTGAATTATTTATTTATTTATTTATTTCTTTACCTTGTAATTTCGCCCTCCAATAAAAATATACTCATTGTCGATACAAAACATAGCATGCAACAACTACTTCATCTAACAAAAATAAGAACAAAAACCAAAATACAAAAAGAAGGCAATCTTTCATAGATTGCTTTGTACACCAAACACTAATCAATTGTTCACAGCATTTTGCTCTAAAAAAAACTCTTGGTCCTCCTCTTAGAGCTTCTAACAAGGCACACTGAGACAAATTTTTCATGTTTGAGCTCGACTTGTTAAAAGTTTAAGCTCAACTCATATTCGTTCGTTAAGAAATACGAGTTATGTAGAATAAATCGGTTTAATAAAACTTATAAAATTTAATTTGAAAAAATTAAATTCAAATTTTTTCAAAACTGATTATTCGATGAGTAGAAATGCATTAGGTCAAACAAAATAATTATTTGAATTATTTGGGCTTGGATAATGCTAAATGGACCAATAGAGTTCATTTGGGCTAAAATGTGAGGTTTTGCGGTAACTACATAATTAGTTAAGTGATTAACTAAACAAGTGTACTAAATTTAGTCTCACGTTGTTAAATGCATAGTTTAATTATGCATTTAAATACAAAATAATTTAATTAAGGTGGCAAGAAATGTGGTCGAGCCAGGTCAAGGCCAGCAAGCCACACACATTGTTTGCCCGGACCGGACATGGACACGGGTTTGGAGCTTGGAGCTAAAGGCTTGGTTATTGCTTGGCTTGACGAGACCAAGTTTTCACTGTAGTCCAATGCCCGATGCAAAAGTCCTATTTTATTTGCCTTGAGACAAGCCCAAAATTCAAAGTTTAAAGGAAAACTCCAGTACTTGGCCCAAGGATAATTATCTATATAAAATCATATTCGGTAACGAGTATATCCGTTGCAATTAAGAATGGAATCAACGTTTGGCCGCTATGTCAGTAATGACATACGTTACAGAATGGGTCCTCCTTCTTTATTCTCAAACACACAATTCGAAGCAATTTCCTTTATTCTCTTCTCTCTGCTCTTCCCGCAAAAGTCTCTAGCTTTACAACATAGTTTGGTTTCTTCTTCGTTTTAGTTCACTAGAATTTCGATGATTAGAAATGTCACTCTCTGATGAGAGGCGAATCTATTTTATCTTTGTGAATGGCATTGCCGAAGATCGGAGGCACTGCCAAATGTGTGACTATTTTGCGGAAAGAGGATGTTATCCTCGAGTTGGTTTAATTGATACTCAATTCGTTTTTATAATTCTCGCAATTTATTTTCTAAACAACCTAAAATTTTTGTTTGAACTTGGCTTATTAAGAAATTTTTGTGTTTGTTTTTTGCTCGACTAAGCTCAATAAGAGATACTCCATCTGTCTCAACTTATATAAATATCAAAATACCCCTTATATTCTTACACTTACACTGGTTAATAAAACATTATTATTTCTTAATCTACTAAAAAAATTATACTCGATTAAGAAAAATGTGTAAGAAAAGATAATTGAATACTATATTCTAAAAACATGATAAATATATTAAGTTTATTTTTTAATGAACGTTGTCGAACATTCTTGAACAACCTCAAGCTCGTTCGCAAACATAACGTGCTAGAATTTTGGTTTATGTTCAACTCGTTTAACTTTAACGAATTCAAACAAATGGAACTCACAAGCCGTTTTCTTTATTTTACAGATCTACCTCTACATTTCATTTCCTCCCCCTTTCCTCTGCGTACTCATCACCCTAACAGTAATAATATATGTACTGCAGCAACATTCATTCAACCAGAATAGCAAAAAAATAAAAATAAAAATCTAATGCAAAATAAATAAATAAAGATAGTTACTGACCATCAATGTAAATGAAGCTGAAAGACAATTCTTGGCCCGCTCTCATCTCTCAGAGCAGTGATGGCAGAACAATAGAAAGGTGTCGTTCATTTCTTACATACATGTCTATGTCTATGTGTAGAGTCTAGAGTGAGAGATAGTAGGCTGAGGAGAGGAGTTCGCGGGAAGGAATATAAATATCATTACGTACATGTGGCTGTTATGCGGGCCCATTATTCTGACACGTCAGCATGGGGGTGTGGACACGTTTTCAGTTCTGCGGGTCGGGCCACCGGGTTCTGTTCTGTAACGCCTCCGGGTTTGCTCAGTGACGACGTCATTGACCTCGGCTTCCACCCCTTCCCATCTTTGATTTTTTATTTTTAGTCACATTTCAATTGATATATTTATAACAATTGTTATTTTCTTTTATTTGAAGTAAAAATTAATTGAATTTAAATATATTTTAATTCAATTAATTTTTATAATATATAATATTATATATCAAATAGGATATCTCAAAATCTTTTTTATTTTTATCTTTCTAAAAAATTACTACCTCCGTTCCCATAAGACTATTTTTTACATAGATTTTTAATATTGGTATTATATTAGTTTAATTATAGATTTACGTGTAGAAAATATGTATTATTTTAGGTAGACAGTATAATTAGTACTCTTGTTTTGGAATAGATAAAAATAAAAAATAGTATTATTGTTATGGATGCAGGGTGCAACATGTTTTATAAAATTAATTTATACTAATTATAAATAAATAGACGTATTTTCTATCTATTAAATTTTATTATCTAGAAAATAATATTTACGTATATTTTTTTATTGCAATATAATTTTTATAATATTTAAATATAAATACATATCCTAAAATTTTTTCATATATATTTTATTGCAATATAATATCATAATTCATTACTTTAAATAATATATCACAAATAAAATGAGTCAATTGTTCTAAGACAAATGAAGTATTATTATTATTATTATTTATAAAAATATTATATTAAAATATTATTTTAATAAAAATAAAAATTAATAATTTATTTTAAATCAATTTTAAATTACAATCAAATAAATCTATTTTATTATTATTATAATGATTATTAATTTTTGTGAATTAGTATGATAATTTGGTTGTTTGTAATTATTATTTTCATTTATTTACAACAAATATTATAACTTTATTACATTTGTTCTCTTTATTTACTTTAACTTCTAACTAAATTTTTAAAAATACTTCAAATTATTTATTATTTGTTTAATAAAATATTTACTTATTATTTGTTTAATAAAATATTTATTTTTTTCAATCTTCGTGCCCAAATCTAAATAGACTCTGATGGAATATATTTATACATTTCAAAAACATCTTTTATATTTTATAAAATTAATTTATTATTTATAAATAAAATTTATAAAAATTTATATATATATGTATTTATTTGAATTATATAAAATTTTATTTTATACCAATAATATTTATATTTAATTAAAATATAATTTTAAAAATATATAAATATATATTTTAAAATTTTTAAATTGCTCATAATTTAGCTTCCAACTTAAGAAATCCAACGCAGCTGCGGACCGGTAGCAACTGCCATCGTTAGATAGGCCCTAAATTTGTACACTAATGTTTAATTATACAAGAAAATAGTTGCATAGGAGTATTATTTTATGTGATAACCAATTTGATTTTAAAATAAACACACACCTACATTTAATTATTTATATAATAATTTTATATAATTAACATTGTGAACAATAACTATTGACCAAATTGTGAACCACGACTTTGGATTCTACCGAAACCCGTGACAATCTCGAAGAGCTCCCAGGACCACAAGCCAAGATGATTCCACGGAATGGTGTGGACTGTGGATCCATCTGGTGTTGGAGTCCTGGGTGCTTCAAAATATTGTGAGAACAATTGCCGCACAGTAGGTTTTGGGGGTTGTACTTGTCCTGATATAAATGTTTGTCCTTCCTTCTACGGAAACGATGATATCTAGAAGGAGGCGTCGGGTCCAACTACGAGTCTTGGAGCAAGTTCGACAGTTGAGCCTAGGGCTGTCTGGCGAGTAATCGGGAAATTATGGGCCTGCCGGCGATGGATTCCATGGCGGCGGCGATTGGAGTATCGGTCCCGGTTCTTCGGTTTCTTTTGTGCTTCGTCGCCACCATTCCAGTCAGCTGGTTCCACCGGTTCGTCCCCGGAGGACCCACCGCTCGCCATTTCTATGCCGCGGTGACCGGCGCGGTTCTTTCGTATCTTTCGTTTGGATTCTCGTCTAATTTGCATTTTCTAGTGCCGATGCTTTTAGGTTACGCGTCGATGGTGCTTTGCCGGAAGTACTCTGGAGCTATTACTTTCTTTCTGGCGTTTGGATACCTAATTGGGTGGTGAGTTTAACTTTTGGTCTTGAATTAATTGAGCGTTCTTGATCTTGGATGGCTTTCTGGCTTCATCGTTGTAACTTTAGGTTCGAACGTCTTTTTGATGTTTTTCTGTATGAAATATAGCTTTGGTCATTGTTCTTGCTGTTACTATTTTATTTAATTGCGTGAATTGAAGATTTTCATTTCCTTTTTCCTTTTTCCTTTTCAGTGTGAGAATACCTTTCTTAATTCTATTTGCTTTGATAGTCTTGTTTTGAAGGGCAGTTCATGGATTTAAGTTACTTACCGAGTGATAAAACTGATGGCAGTTGGTATATTTTTATTATTCTTTCTGCTTTTTTAGTTTGGTGGTTTTGGAGCCTGATTTTTGGTCTTTTCACTTATAAACTTACAATACAAAGCTTATTCGATACCAATATATGCCTCACTAATGGTAAATTTTGACTAGTAGTTTACATGTGTAGCCATGTGTACTACATGAGTGGGGATGCATGGAAGGAAGGAGGTATAGATGCTACAGGTCAGCATAACCTCAGTTTCTGCTATAACCTCCAACTTCATTTGAGTTCACTAGAACTACTGTTGTCTTTTAACGATGATGTGTAAGCTTTGTGTTAGCCACAATGTTTAATATTCAAGCACATATATATATATATTTTTTCTCAGGCACCATGTCTATGTATAACATGTTCTGATTATTTTTCACGTGGGAGTCAACCAACAATATATTTGAAGTTTGCATTCTTTTTTCGGGTCATTCTGAAAACTGTTAATTTTGATGTCTGGAAATTGATGAGGCTGTGAAATATGAAGTCAAGGTTTTACGTAATGTGAAGCACATATTCAACTTTTCAAATTCAAAACTTGTCATACTATGGTGGTCTCTATGGGCTACTTTAGTCAGAACAAATAAAATTCATATTTTCATGAGAAATACTTTTGAATCGTTGTCTTTTGTCAATTTTCAGGAGCTCTAATGGTGATTACCCTGAAAATCATATCATGTGCCATGAATTATAATGATGGATTGCTCAAAGAGGAAAGCCTACGTGAGGCACAAAAGAAGAATCGGTTACTTAAGCTACCATCATTTCTTGAGTACGTGGGTTACTGTCTCTGTTGTGGAAGCCACTTTGCTGGTCCTGTGTATGAAATGAAAGATTACCTTGATTGGACTGAGAAGAAAGGGGTATGCATTTATGTTCGTAATTGATACTTTTGCATGTATTGAATTGCCAGCATTGCTATTTTTAATTTGGCTGTAATATTACTTTGTATAGATCTGGCAACCTGCGGGGAAGGGATTGCCCCCCTCCCCTTATTGGGCAACAGTCAGAGCTCTTCTGCAGGCTGCTGTCTGCATGGGTCTTTATCTGTATCTTGTTCCACATTTTCCATTTTCCCGATTCATGGAACCTCTATATCAAGAATATGGGTTTTGGAAACGATTAAGTTACCAGTACATGACGGGCTTCACTGCTCGTTGGAAGTATTACTTTATATGGTCAATCTCAGAAGCTTCTATTATTATTTCTGGTTTGGGGTTTAGTGGGTGGACAGACTCCAACCCCCCCAAACTGCAGTGGGACCGTGCAAAGAATGTTGATATCTTAGGTGTTGAGTTGGCCACAAGTTCTGTGCAGTTACCACTTGTTTGGAATATTCAAGTCAGTACCTGGCTTAGACATTGTAAGTTCACTATCCTTTAGAATGTGTTTCTACCTCAAGTAATGTGTGATTTATTAGTTTTTTTCTTCTAGAAACAAGTTTGTTTCACTGATTGATGGAGTTCTATGGAAGGATAAAATATTGTAGCATTTTGAGTTTTTAGTACTAATACAAACTTGTGTTCCATAATTGATAATCTTTTACATGTAAATCTCTTGTTTTGATATTTTAATTTTTTGAAAGAACAGCATTCAAGTTGTCTTTGCTTGCAGTAATATAAGATTTGAGACTTAAAGAGATTCTCTGGCAAGCAAGAAGAAGGTTTAAGACTTTTTTTTTTTTCCTCTCTCAAATAAAGGTGAAAGATATTCAATGTTAAATTATCTCAAGCCATTTAATGTTAAATTATCTCAAGCCATTCAATGTATGCCTCACTTCATTACATCATAAAAGAATGTTAATAAGCTTTTATGGACTGGTTTTTCCCCAGCTGCATTGCCACTGGACTGTGCATGAATCCAAATTTCACTTTCTATCTTGTTGTTTAGGTTTCTATGTACCTTTATATTCACTTTTATGTTTGGAAAAATGTTAAACTAATATAATTTTGTTATTGTTTGCAATAGATGTCTATGATAGGCTGGTTCAGAAAGGTAAGAAGCCAGGTTTCTTCCAGTTGCTTGCTACTCAAACTGTCAGTGCAGTTTGGCATGTAAGTTAAAGGCTATCTTTTAGTTCTATCACCACCCACTTATGTTCTTTGATTGATTTTTAAAGCTACACTAGATGTTTCTTCAGTCTGATCTAGGTTGGTACCCGACCTATATATGCATGGTTGCATGAGGTTCATCAAATAGTGATTCTGAATGTGTCCGTTACCTTGTTCTTGTCGATGTAAACTATCAAAAGCATTATTACTGAACCAAAAATTTCTCATTTGCAATTGAGATGCTATAAATATGCTACTGTTTGATAGGATATGCCACCCTGTGAAATGCAAAAGTAGGAAAAAGAAACCAATCATGTTGATAGAAGATGATAAGTGTTTTATTCAATAGTAAATTGTCACAAATACCGGAAAATAACCAGTCTCTCCCTTAGTCTTTATTCTCAATCTTGGCTAACCCTACCAATGACTGACCTCTCTTATTTATGCTAACTCTAGGGATCAACTAGCAAATAACTCCATTATTAGGACTTAAAAGACAATTGCTATATGCTTATAAAATAAAGAGATTCAATAAAGATCCACAATTAACCCAAAGTGAGTGGGCCCTTGCTTGTCCTGTCAGGTATACACCCGAAGTGGGGCTGGCTTGTCCCTAACACACAGTTACTATGTCAGCACATTCCTTCTGAAGTTTACTATCCATACTAGCAACTAGACACCCGAAACCCATTGAATGGTTCTATTCACTTTGTATTCTGTACACCTCTAGAAGTGCCATTATTTGTAGAATGCCATATTAGTAATGTGCTTCCCAAAGTTGATCGATCTTCTAGCTTTCTTACACTTATGTGAGCTCTCCCTTCCAATCTTCCATACATTTACTTTCTTTCATAATTTCTCACAAAATAAAAAATCATATGTACATTTTCCCTTAGTTATAGATCATGACTTGATGTTTGTGAAAGAAATTGATCATATTATTATCTTGGAAGTTACAGATCATAATTCAATTTCTTTAAGATTGTGTTTCTGCAAAATCAACTCTATAGTGTTTTCCGCATTTACTTTGCAAAATACAAAGAGGTTCTAGTTGTGGCAGCCATTGTCTGTATTGCTTGCCCTGGAGCAACACTAAAATTTCATGTCATTGATTTGGAATATATTAGTTTTGAGATGCTAAGTACTAACGTGAATATTTCTTGCTGATGCAAACGGCTTCTTCCAATTCTTACCTTCAGGGTTGTATGTGAGTGAAATGAGGGCAGTATCATAACACTCTTGTAAACTTTCATTGTGTCACAGGGGCTGTATCCTGGGTACCTCATGTTCTTTGTACAGACTGCTCTAATGATTGCTGGTTCAAGGGGTATGATTCTTATATGATAATAATAACACTATTTATTATCAAAACCATTTTCAATTGTTTTCCTTCTGACACTTTTGTTCAATGAGCAGTACTTTACAGGTGGCAGCAAGCCAGCCAAAATACTCTCTTGAAGAAGCTGTTTGATTTATTGAATTTTGCATACACACTTTTGGTTCTGAACTACTCCTGCATTGGTTTCATTGTTAGTTCATCTCTTCACCCTTGCATTCATGTTCAGCTTAAAATAGAAATATCTAATCAAGTAAAATGCTATACCGTGAACAGGTATTAAGTCTGCATGAAACAATAGCTGCATATGGAAGTGTATACTATGTTGGAACCGTTATTCCAGTTCTCTTAATCCTGCTCGGAAATGTTATAAAGCCAGCAAGGACAGCCAGAACTAAAGTCCGGAAAGATTAGTGAGGTTTAAATTGCATCTTCTTGAGAGCTGGGAAGTTCTAATTGGTTTACAAGTTCTTGCTCCATTTGTTGTTTGTAAGAATTTGTTCCAAAGATGTCATACTTCCACGGATTACCAAGATTTATACTTTCATATTTAGTGTTTTAGTGCAACTTTATTATTGCCTTGATACAAATATATAAATGCCAAAATCGATATCTCATATGTAAATATTAAATTGGTTTACAGTTCAGCTGCAACCTATCTTTTCTCAGCCAACTTACTCTAGAAATTAATTATGCATCTTGGGTTCATCTTCTTGGTTTCTCATGATTTCTTGCTCATGCCTGGACCCCAAGATTGTATCTGGTCGAAGGGCTGGTATGCCGCACCAGACATGACCCGATTGGGGCCTTGCCTTGTCGATCTGTGGGTTAGAACTTGACGGCTTGGTTAATGGTTTGGTAGAGGTTCTGATTTTTATTACTGTTGTGTCAAATGTTGGTGAATGTTGCGAGTTCTTGATTGTTATTTTTCTTATTGCATTATATCTCCAAACTTTTGTTGTAAAGTTGGATAACCTTTTATGGTAGTTCACCTTTTCATTTTGTTTAAGACCTTGGAAATTGTATTTTCCTACCATGTTAATGGGGGCTGATTGATATGAAGCTGCATTGTTTGAGAAGAGCTATTATCAAGTTACTATTTAAGTCCCCTGGACTTTTCCCGAACATGGTTTCTGTCCCTCTTTTCCAAGGCACTAAGCCAATAATCATTCGGTAACATGAAAGAAAGGGAATATATAAAATGCCACAAAACTTTAAAGCATCCAGCAACCCATTAGGATAAACATTAAATCTTATTGGACTTAAAAAACTGTCATGTCAACATAGGTAAGGGGTCCCTGTAGGACCAACCAAGACACCCTACTCAAGATGTAGTTAGTTGTGTCTTTAAACACTGCCTGGAAGAATGCAGCTGTATGGCTGACTTTGAAGCCAATTTTCTGAATCCCCACAAGGGTGTGTGTACAAGCACTAATAGCATTCTATGATCACCTTCTCTGGACCACTCTTTTTATGCATCATAGCTAAAGAATCTGTTTGTTTCTCAAGTTACACACTGGTCATGCATGTGCACCTCTATTATTGTTTAGTTCTTCTCCGAATTCTATCCATGAACTGGACTCAGCCCCACCCCTTTTCGAGGATTAGGCTGAAATATGTCCTCCCAAGGGATGGGCTTCATTATTGTTTTCAATTATTTAGGAGGATGAAGGGGTGTTTGGAAGCATGTTTTGCGTGATTTCTCAAAGTATAATACACTATACAAATGCCGCCTTGGGAATATGTTGTTGTCGCTGTTTATGCCACACCCCTTTTATGCAACAAGACATGTTATAGTTAATATGACGAGGCTGGTGAACTATCATTCAATGAACATGTAATGTGTTTGTGTTTAGTGCTGCTAATCTGTTGAATTTCTTCCTTAGCCTTTTGGATGTTATCTCTTGCAGGTAACCAACTAAAGCATATTGTAATTTGTAACTATCTCTTTTACATCTATATGCACCCTTGGTTCTTAAGTAACTGGTTTTCAAGGTATAGAATTGAGCAAGTTTGATTGGTTGGAAACATGTCTCTCAGGGGCTCAGTGGGGCAGGTTTAACATAAACACCATAGATTCAAAGTGACAGATTTAAGTAGGGAGGCAGATATTACCAAAACGTTGCATAAGAATGGGTATTGAGAGGGCAAATTCACTTGTCGTTTTTTGCTTAATTCATTTCATAGTTTCTCTGGCATTTCTGAACTGACCACTGACTTCTAATAATTTTTTCATCAGATGCTGACATTGAGGCAGATTCTTCTAACTGTGGGCGACCCCAATGCAGAGCTGGCCTATTTTGTTCTCCTCTTTTGTTGTTCTTCAATGAAAGGATGCATTCCAGCGTAGGTGTGCCTTTCATTCAGAACAGCCCCATAACTCTTTGATTGGCACTTGTTTTGTCCTTTGCTTTGTGTAATTTATGACTTCATTTAATGTTCCCTTCCTTATTTTCTTCCCAGGCCTCAGTTGATCCACAAAAAGACTCTGCACTCTAGAGGTAGCGGTCATTTTATGAGCTTGAGGTTTGAACTCATTTTAAGGGAAGCAAGTGTGATGAAATTTATGACAAGTCATGTGTCGTGGCAACTTAGACATTGGGTCCTAACATGTGGCTGATACAACGAACATTAAAACGATGTTTCCCACTGTGGCGAAAGCGTAATACTTGCTTTCTTGTGGTAAAAAAAAGAATAACAATAAATATATAATGTAAACTCTCTAATTGACCTCAATTAACTGCTTGTGAACGAAGTTTTCTTGTTTACTGCATTCTTTTCTTGAAGGCTACTATTTCAGGGCAATGCTGCACTTTGATTCTTTGGTATGAACAGTAAATTACTGGAGTGCAGTGAAAGAAAACCGTAAGTGATGACCATTTGGGCCAAAGGTAAAAGTAAAAGATGCCTCTTCCCATTTGGTTAGTCTCCTTGTGCCAAGTCAGAACATTTTCAAATGTTCATTGAAGGAATGCAGTCTTTGGGAATGAACCAGTTGCTTAAAGAAGTTTGATTCCTTTTCTATTGGTTGGTTTTTGTTTCTTACCTTTTTCATCTGATGCAATGATTATTTAGGAAGAAGGGATGATAGCATGGTGTAAAAAGCATTGAGTAATGAAACAGTTGAGGTAAATAATAAGCGTATAAATTTCTCATGAAGGATAAAAAATATTGTGGGCAATCATTGCAGATTGGACTAAATTATTGTACAGTTTCTTATCCCTATTTTTAGCAGGATCTTGAATGGTCTCAAAAAAAATACACACATACGACCTCTGTATACTTTATTGTGGATAAAGACAGACGTATCCAAGCAAGGAATCCAAGAGAGGCAAAAGCCAAAGGGTAAGAACCCTCCCCAGTCTCCCCTCTGTTTTTTTTTTTTTTATTTATTACATTTTCTCTTCCCTGTTTCTTCTTATTATATATATACACACACACACACACACACACATATATCCATCATCCATTATAGTGTCCATACAACGAGGGCATTCATCATTTTAATTATCAATTGAATTACCAAACAAAACCAACCACCCAACCAAAGATATATTCTTCTCCCATCTAACCCAACCCCTCTATTTTCCTGTATTTCTTAGTTCTTTCCCTCTGCAATATTATATATATATAAATACACTTTGTGATATCCATTGTGAAACTTACCTGGAAATCTCCTCAAAATTCTTTAACCACACAGATTCCAGAAGCCGAATTAGAGAAGGGGATAAGAAAGGAACTTGGTTTCTTTAATGGGATCTCCATTATTTACTTGGGTTTGTATGAATACATTAATGCCATGCTTCCAGTTGGTGGCCTGACATAGTGGGACACATCTTGGTTGCTTTCTTCTTACATAGGCAGGGGCAGTTGTCAGCTTGGCAGACACATTTTGAATTTTGTTCGAACTCCTCCTTTCTTGTAATCCTTTTCTTTCTTTCTTAACTGCAAATTTAATTTGTTTGTGTCTTTGATCAGAATCTCCCATAAGAGCATCATGAATAAAGACTATATGTTGAGGATGAAGCCTAAGGTCATTGGTGTTTCATCGCCTGGTGGAGGGTGGGAGATGAGGCCAGGAGGAATGTTGGTTCAGAAGAGGAATTCAGATGCTAATCTGAATTCCAACACAGTTCCAACCATCAGAGTCAATGTGAAGTATGGCTCGTCGTACCATGAAGTGATCATCAGTTCTCAAGCCAGTTTTGGTGAGTTTTGTTGGTTCGAGAGTATAATCTTGGCTGCGTTATTCAAAACTTAATTATTTATATGCATTAACAGGGGAATTGAAGAAAATCCTGGCAGGAAGAACAGGACTAAACACACAAGACCAGAAACTGGTGTTCAAAGAAAAGGAGAGGGATTCGAAGGACTTTCTGGATTTCTGCGGGGTTAAAAATGGATCGAAAATAGTGTTGATGGAAGATGAAGTGAGCATGCAGAGACGTTGGGCCGAGGCCAAAATGGAGAAGGCATTAGAGGACATTGCAGCCATCAGATTTGAAGTAGACAATCTAGCCAAACATGTAGTCATCTTAAACACCAGTACAATATATTTCTTATCGAATGGACAAAATTTTGGATCCTTACCTTATTTCCTTTTTAATTTGTTTTCTTCGAGGTTTAGGTGGCATCTGCTGAAGTGGAGATTAATGGTGGGAAGAAAGTTGTGGAGACAGTTCTGTTAAACCTGATTGAGCAGCTGATGACACAGCTGATAAAGCTCGATGGCATTGCTGCCGATGGAGACGTTAAGATGCAGAGGAGAATGCAGGTAGACTTAATCACATGACTATGTCGTAATAATTACTTGATCGAGATTGTTGTTTTCTTACACGGGATTGGGTGTAAAGGTGAAGAGGGTGCAAAAGTATATCGAGATTCTTGACGTGCTAAAGTTGAGGAATTCTGGGCTGGGGAAAACGCCATTGCAGCAGTTCCGGACGCCGAAAAGTTTCCAGAAACAAAAAGAACAGAGGCAGCAAGGTAGTTTTGTTGATCCAGGGAAAGTAGTGGTGACAACAAAATGGGAAACATTTTGAACAATGCTAGAGATGAACTTTTGCTTCTCAGTTCAAGAAGTTTGCTGTGGTAATATCAAATTTCATCCCACTCGATATATATATGTATACACATATATGCATTGAATTGTTATTTATGCACATATGGCTATGATCATGAAAAATTGAATTGGTTTATAGCAGATAAAAAGTATATATTTACTGTTTTATGTAAAATTTTGGAATATGTAAGATTGGGTCCTCTTTATTCCAGTTTCCATTTGTGTATATATATTATAATTTGGAGCTAAGTACAGTATGTTTTCATTCATTCATTCATTGTTGTAAGAATGAATAATGGAAGACTATTTATGCCAAACTTTAGTATTGCAGCAATTCTGATTTTGTTTTGAAATTTGATTATCAACAGAGGAGACATTAAAAAGATAAATTATTAAGTGGTGTTTGTTGGTGGACTCAAGACAACTATCACTTCGGCAATATACTAATCATTATTATTAGCTCATGTTTGACTTCTAATTGCAAATTTCTATTGCTTTAATTATAATTGAAAATTAACACTTTTTTGTGGTCTCTGAGAGAAAAATATATGCAAGAATATTATATATATATATATATTTTAAAATTTTTTAATCAATGGTAATGGCTAATCTAGATCACTAAATTGATTGTTTAGTTAATTTGTTGGTATTTTAATCAATAAGAATGAATGCGCAAATAATTAATGTAGCATTTCCTACAATGCTTTCTTTTTTTCTTTTCTTTTTAGCAAGTGAAAAATTTATAGACTGTTTTGGCGTTGATAAGTATTTTATAATATTCTTTTTAATTTAATATATGAGATATTTTATTTTTATAAAAACAATATGTTGTTACTTCAAATTTTTTGTTTACATAACTCTCTCCATCTCAACTGAAAATATTATTTTTATTTGTTCAACTCAAAATAAAAGTAATAACATACCAATATTAAACGACTATTATTTTTATATAAATTATAAATATATAATTATATATACAATTAATTTACATGTAAAGTAAAAAAAACAAAAATATCAGAATTGCTTTACACACTTTCATTTATTAATAAAATATTATTATTTTTTAATCTATTACAAAAATCTAATAAGTATTTTAGAGCGAACATGGAGAATATAATCATACAATATATTGAATGCTTGTATATGAAATATTAATACAAGATATACCTATGCAGAGTG
Source organism: Andrographis paniculata (assembly GCF_009805555.1). Taxonomy (NCBI): domain Eukaryota; kingdom Viridiplantae; phylum Streptophyta; class Magnoliopsida; order Lamiales; family Acanthaceae; genus Andrographis; species Andrographis paniculata. Next base: position 5,290,637 of record NW_026137589.1, read on the forward strand.
ATGTTATTATATTCATGTATGATTTATTGTTGGTTGTAAAATACATATTTTTGAAAGTTTAAAAAAAAATTATATATAATAAAAAATTTGAGTGTGTAATGTGATATTTTTAAAAAAATATATATATACTTTTGATTCATAGTATATATTTTTTGAAAAATATCTTTTTAAATAGAAATGTTGAGTTCAAATATAAAATATATTGAATTTATACATCATGACCTTAGCACATGATCCTTCCTATTATCCTATATATAGTTTAGTCTTCCTCACGATCAATTGGCACGGTTTATTTGGATCTCAATGTAATCTAAAAAGGCCAATACAATTTGTCTCATATTAATCAATTGGGCCGTTAATTAGGCCCATATTCTTGGTCCAATACTCCCAAAGGATGGGCCTGTTTTAAAAGAAAGAATATTTGTTAGTGATTCTTGGCATTGTCTTGCAATGCCCTTATTATTCCCACACCATTTTTCTTTAAATTTAAGTAAAGCCCAAAAATTTCATGGAAAATCTCTGACACATTTGAGGATTGTTCTTGTCTAAATCAATTCCATTACAATGCAAGTCAAGCCACCACTTTTTGGAACACATGATACAAACATGGGTTAATAATAATGGATGCCATTTTATTTTATTTATTTATTTATTTTGGTGGTTTTACCAATTGATACGTTGTACAACTTCCTAAGCCTAGCTGGACTCGTATAATCTTTGCATTCACTACCTCACATTTTATTTCTTGAAAGCCCCAGGACTCCAGCTCCACTTCCTTCCACATCATTAATTTCCTCCGACCTGGTACTCGGGCCCAGGATCCCCCAAGAATTAACCAGCATTTAGTGGCTTACACACCTATCTAGCTTGTGGGACAACATTTCATGGAGCTTTCAAGAGTAGTAAATCTTGCCAGCTCCATGGACCCCCTACACCACAACACACTCACTAATCCCAGTGGTCCAAATAGTCCGAATGGGTCAGATTCACCCGGACCTTCGCTCCGTGGAGCTCCCAAGAAACGCCCATCAAAAGACTATACATGTGTGTATGTAATAACAAGTATGTGTGTGTATATATATATATATATGGAAACAGCTAATCCATAGCTTGGGTGTAATAGAAGTGTTGTGTGTTTGTATTCCCTAAAATTTTAAGACGTGTTTGTCTCCCACGAATTCCCCACGGCTTTTCATTTTCACATCCTTTCTTTATCTATATATTATATATACATTTATGTAATAACATGTGTCTCTTCTAATCCTTAATTCCACAACATACTCCCAATTCCAAAGTTTCGGAATTTTCCATTTCTAGCTCATCCAAACAGCGCCGTATATATCATACATACATACATATATATATAGATAGATACATTCTAGTGGCATAAATATCTATGGCTGACTCCTCACAAAATCCGCACATGAGTCAACAAGATCAAAATACTTCTCCAGCTCCTCCTCCTCCACCCCCGCCGCCGCCGCCGCCGTCGTCCGCCAAGACGGCGATTGGGATGAGCCCGCCGAGGGTTCAGCCGCCGCACGTGCAACCGAGCATTAGTACGGAGACGCTTCCGTCGCCGAAGAAGGTGAAGACGACGGCCACCGCCGGCGACGATTCAGGAAGCAGCCGGCCGTCGGGAGGGAAGCACTCGAGTTATCGAGGTATAAGGAGCCGTAGCGGGAAATGGGTATCGGAAATTCGGGAACCGAAGAAGACCACGCGTATATGGCTGGGGACCTACCCCTCGCCGGAGATGGCCGCCGCCGCCTACGACGTGGCGGCGCTGGCGCTGAAGGGGAGCGACAATGCTGTGTTGAACTTCCCCGATCGCGTCGGCCGGTATCCTGTCCCCGGGTCTCCTTCGCCGTCGGATATTCGGAAGGCGGCGGCGAGTGCGGCGGCGATGATGAAGGCCGAGGAGGAGGCGGAGGCGTCCGGCGGCGGAGAGGCGGAGAAGGATGAATCGGCGGCGGATTTGATGAGCAGTACTGGACATGAATTCATCGATGAGGAGGCACTGTTTGATATGCCCAATCTGTTGATGGATATGGCGGAGGGAATGCTCGTCAGCCCGCCGCGAATGGCGTCGACGGCGTCCGACGACTCGCCGGAAATTTCAGACGCCGAAAGCCTCTGGAACTATTGATCATTCTATTTTATATATTTTTGATTAAATTATATATATAGATATTTATTGTGGTGAGGAATCACAAATTAAAATAAATTAAACACAGAGAAAAAATATCAATTGAATTTCATTGTACGATCGATCGATTTCTTTTCATTTCGTGACTATACACATTCGTAAATTCCAATTATTTTTATACACTAAGATTGGAAAATAATCAAATGTATTTGCAATGTATGGATGCTTCCATTCATCAATTTTTATTTTTTTTTATTTTATTTTTCCGGATATTTTGAATCTGGAATTAGTGTTGCAGAAGGTTCGTCAAATTAAATGCATAATGGACATTAATTTGGATATTTAAAAGGATAAGAATATATAATTATTTACATATTTTGTAAATATGTCTGAATATGTACTGTACGGTAGCATTTTTTAAGAAATGTGATTTTGAAATTAATAATTTTTTTTAATGATATATATGAGTTTTAATTTAATTTAATTTAATTTCCCGTTTGATTTTGCAGATATATTTAGATTTTGTGTGGTGTTGGTGAAATTGATATATGTAAATTTGGATGAGAAAATAATGGACTAATAATAATAAATTAATTGATGCAATCAGTTAAGAGGACGATGTAAAAGTCTAATTTGATTAATGATATCATCATCAATTAATAGAGAGTGCTTTCCGAAATTTTAGAATTGATGAAAATGCTACTATTATATTTTATATTATATTGAATTTTATTTTAGTTTAGTTTAGTTTGTCTGGTCAAACCGAATCTGGTGATCAGAGTGTGCTTTTGGTTGAAGCAAATTAAAATTAATGAAAACCCTAATCGAAAAAGTACCTGTATAGAAATAACATATAGCAATTATTACTAATTAATGCTTTAAGTGTGATAAAGTAATTAATTAGCACCTTCATGATTAATATAATCAGCCATTGATTTCAATTAAAACCAATAATTCAGGTTTTAGAGGCAACCAACATTGTTATAGAATTAATAATATTATTGTCCATGAATTGGTTATGAGCAGACTAATAATATATACCATATATAGATGATAAATGAGGGAAATATATATATATATATATCACAAAAGTAAGTTTATTTTTAATTTGGATGATTGGTTTCATCAATCAATCATTTCATAGAATTAATGAAGTGATTGTCAAAGAAGAGGTCCATGTGATTTATTAATTTGTGGGGGATCATCATTCAAATCTTGAAAGGATTATAACTGCTCACTTTTAATTTCTTCCCAGTAATTATTATATTATTTTATTTCAGAAAATAAAACAATATATATGTATATATTAATTGTACTCACATCATCCACATATTCTGATCAATATATATGTATATTTACATATCATTTAATTAATTATATTAATCAACCATATATATATACGTAGTTGTAATAATTTGAAAAGTGCCCGAAATTACAGGCATTTTTGGCTCAATTTCTTGACTGACTACTGCCCAGTGTCGACAGCCCCATTAATTAATAAATAAATTAATTCGCTTGTGAAATGTTTTTTTAATTATTACTATAAAGTAATAATGTGCAATTTAATTTCAAAGAAATAGATCAAGTGCAATTAGAGAATAAATTGAAATGCAATTGATGTATAATGTTTTTTGGCACTACTACTACATACCCACAATATATTTATATATAATAAAATTGTGGGCAGTAGTGTAAGAATTGAAGGTAAGGGGGGCTGCTGGCAATATATATATATATATATATATTTATATATTGTGAATATATAGGTGGGATTTGTTGACATTTAAAATGTAGTAGTAATTAATAAAGGAGATCCTAGGCGGATAGAGGGATAGGGATTTATATATGTCCGTACACAAACAACATAACGTGCTTTTCTCAAGTCTTCCTTAATTATGAGATATATGTCTTATATATATATATATATATATATATTTTTCTATTATTCATTTAATTAAGATAGTATTCTATTATTTTTTTAGTTTTATTTACTTAGAGTTCTGAAGTTTTAGGAATTTTGGAAAAAAAAAAAAACAAAATTTATAGTAAAAAGTTAATTAGTATTTAATGTAATATTTTTTAAAAAATTAAAATTATTCTAAATAAATAGTGGCAAGAAATTTCAAAATTATTGTTTAAAGAGAGCCATGGTTTGTCATCTTTCATTTTTATTTTTTTTTAATAGTAGTATAACTTATAAATATATATTATATTAAATTAAATTAAAATTTAATTATTAAACTTATACCACTTAAAATATCATCCCAAAATTAAAAGAAGCAAAATATTACATTCACGCCCCCCCCCCCCCCCCCCCCCCCAAGGTAGGGTTAATGAATGAATGAATGAATGAATTATTGCATTAGGTAGCTAGGGTTTCACTATGAAATATGGAACCAAATTAAATGAAGGAAGCATATGTACACATCACGGAAAGTGTTCCATAGTTAAAAAAATAAATAAATAAAGAAGCTGTACTGATCTAGCTAGTATGTATGTCTGTCTGTCTCTAAGCTAGCTATGTATGAGATTGGAAGTAGTAAAAACAGGAAATTAATTAATTAATTAATTTAGGAAATGGAGTATATGATATGAATTAATTCAAGGGGAGTTGAAGCCAAGGTGGACAGTCAATATAATATATACACATATACTTGAATTGATGATATGATATCAACTTCTGTCGAGTGTTGAAGATAAGAGTAGGTGGAGGTCGGCCATGACACATATCATATTTATATTTATATTACTATTAATTACTATCAATATATATATATATATATACAAAGAACTACTGTGGTCATTATATATATTACAACATTATGTCAAATCTTATATAATGATTTATTATAATGATTAGTGAAGAATGAGGGGTGCTTTTATATATATACATATTTGGTGGGGGAGGGGGCAAGTTGTCTGATATAGAATCTGAGAATTGCAACTGCTATAAGAAGAAAGAAAGCCTAAGATTGCTGATATATATGGTTTTGTCGCATAATATTATATATATATATATAATTAGGGCCTCTCTAGTCTACCTTTGACTAATGTTATAGAAAGACACATATATATATATATATAATAATGGAAAATGTGGCCGACATTATTAAATTATATTATATATTTAGTGTACTCTATGTTATATATTGCTCCTCCTAGCTAGTTGTTGTGGGTGGGCTGTCTCTATCTCACCAATCTTATATAAGGAATAATATATTAATTAACCGGTATAAGGTTTTGAGTAAATGATCTATAGTATTCTTAATTTATGCCTCTGTGTAATATATATATATGCAAAGGTGATGCATGCATGTCAGGTTAAGAAATGAGAATCTTGTTCAATTAAATAATTTGTTTCATATATATAATTAATTATTAGTATAGACATTTGATTTCAAAGGGGTCACAGTCTCAGTCTCAGTCTCAGACATCATGTGACTTAAATGGAAATTAGATAGTATATAATTAATTGCGCTTTCGGTTGAAATTATGGTTGAAGTAGTTTAGAATTCGAATATTATTGCTGCATCAGACAAACCCAAATATCATATAAAATACTAACTGCCAAATCTTGATTCTCAAAATTGATGGGCCATCAATTAACACACACACACATACATATATATATATATATTCATCATATGATTCTTCTTTAAATATTTATTAATTTCTTTCTTAGTTACCAAATATTCCATTTCTGGAATCTCACCATCACCGTAACTACCTGCAGAATAATTATCTACTTCTATTCATATATATATATATATGTATATATATTTCAAAATTATACATTACATATAAATATATATATATATGCATGTAATGACCTCATGATTCCAAGGAAGGAACTAACGCTCACCTTATTACAACAGTAACAACCTTTTAATTTAACTGGTAATTATATTAGTGTATGTGTTTGTTTGTGTGTTATTCAATGAGATAATGACAGATATGCATTCTTACTTCCACTTAATAATAATAATAATATAATTAAATATAATTAGTATCGTAAAGTGGAGTACTTTTTCGAAGTGTCAACAGAAGAACAATTAAAGGCCCACTAATATTGTCCCCTACTTGATCAAAATAATTATGTCCATTTTTGTACTTATTTGTCTTTTTATTTTATTTTATTTCTTTTCCACTGGTCTCCTTTGGCAGTATCAAATCAAAGTTAACAAGTTGAATGGACCTTTAAAGCAAAAAATGAATGTATGTAACAATTAAATGAGAAAAAAAAAAAAACTATAATATAATAATATTGATAAGAGATAAATTAATTTTCCCCAATAATACCTTTGAATTAATTATATTGGTCATGGAATGATATGAGAGAATCTTTGCATTGTTTTTTGTAGGGTCCAATAAAAAGATTTGTATTAAAATGTATTGATTTTTGTTTATATTCAAAGTAAAGATCATCATGGAAAATCCAATATAGTGTATTTTAATTTTATTTATTTCTTCATGTAATTATATTAATAAATCGAGGAATATTTCAATTTATTCCTGTTGACAGAATCTTTTGGAGCTTTGAATTCAATGAATTTTTCCTCTTAACTGGATTTCATTCTTTAATGAGATGAATTATTTCACTCAACAAGAAACCAGATTACCTGATGGATGAACAATATAGTATAATTTCAAGAGTTAATTTATTATTGAATGACCTAAATACATATATATATATATATAAATATATGTGTGTGTGTGTGTTCTGTTAAAACTTTATCTATTGAATAATATAAAAATTGTTAAATAATTTTTTTAAAGAAAAAATCGTTGAATTTCATACAGAATATATATTGAAATCTATTATTTAATAATAGTCGTTATTTATTTATTTATTCTCAAGACTTATAGATATATATATTTGTGAACTTAAAAAGAAAGATAACTAATTTGGTTACATATAGCAAAAGGAGTGGATGTATTCAGTCCAAATCTATTGAATTATGGGCCCTAAGTAATAATTAAATTAAATTTATATATTTCCTATATAAACAAAAAGTTGCTTTGATTTTTATTATATTCCAAGTTCAAATCATCAAGGAAGTTGCATATATCTTATCAGCAATTATTTTGTACCTTATATTTATTAGAAATGACAAATACACATACGTATAATAATATTGTAATATTCTGCATTATTTAATTTTAATGATTACACATCGAACCTTGTCGTATCTTCCGACATCATAACTATATCTATATTATTTGATCAATCGCCATATATCCAACGGGCCTGATTGAAAATTCGTGTTATTATTGGGCATATACAACAACAATACTGTTTTGGGCCTAAAATATTGCAATGTGTTTGTTACAATTAAGACAAAATTTGCGTAACCTTATATATTGAAAGTTCGAAAATAAAATATAAAATTACAAAACCTTGTTGTGGTAATAAATGCCAACATTCACCCAATTAGTGCAACTACACTGTAGACTTCACACATATATTTACAACATATAGATAATTAATATTCTTTTTATATGTCAAATTTATATATGCTTTTCATAACAATTATATATATTTTCTACTTATAGTTAAAAATATCAACTTTACATTTTAGTTATTTATAATTTTGACACTGCTATTTTCATATTTAAATTGTTCAATTTTCTCTCTTTGTTAACTAGCTTACTACACGAATTCTTTTACAATAACAATCAACTTCTCATCAATTAAAATAATATTTTATCGAGGTCATGGATTCAAACTCCGACGTCTCCAAATTTACCTGTCACACATGGTTAGCCTAATGTGACTTGTCTTGTCGGGCCTAGTTTGCAGGCTACGAGGTTCGGACGAGGGTTTACCCAGTGCGTACTTTCGGGCAGCGGCTGCGAATTCCCGCGTTATAAAAATATATATATTTTCTCTGTCACAAAAAATTAGATTCGGCCGGAAATTTGTCCAAAGTACATCCAAAAGGTAGCAGTTGCGGATAAAAAATAAATAGATAAATAAATAATATTTTCTCGGTCATTAAAAAAAAAAAAGACTTATTTACTCTTGATATAAATTTTAAAGTAGTGTGCCTTTTGCCTTTTTAAATATTTTTTTTGCTAAAAAAAGTCAATTTTTTTTATGACATAAAAAAAGATAGTAAATTTATTTTTGGACAACAAAGATAATACTATACCTCTTTTTATTCAATAAAATTCTTGAGTTCCGATTCCATACAAATAATAATAAATTACACAAAATATTATTTATAAAAGTAAAAAAGTCAAAAAAAAATTTAAAAATTAAACAATTAAAATTAAATATTCGTTACAAAAAGTAAAAAAAAAAATCAAAGATTCAACTAAAAAATAATAATACTATATTTTATATTTTTAACGTAATTTCTTGTAACACACACTATAGTGTGTTTGGTTGGGGGATTTTTCCTAAAATATACTATTTATCCCATTTTTTATTTTTTATATTATATTAAAATATAATTTTACATTTAAAACAGATGTCTTATTCATATACAATTATTTCAATTCAAAATTTTTATTATTATTTAAATCCCAACTCAAAATTCAAACCCCTAAACAAAGGCACCGAATCAATCAATCTTACTTTGTATAAACATACATTTGGTTGATAGAGTATAGCATAGGTTGAATTTCAGCTAGCTAGCCCTATGAATTTAAGTAAAGAATAGGCAATCACGACAAGTTTTGTTTATACAATAATTTTGAAAAGTTTGGCTTTATTTAATTTTTTAAAAATATTATATTAAATATTAATTTTTTATTATTTATAATAATTTCTTGTCTGTTTCTCTGTCTATGTTAAAGCTGTAGAATTCGTTTTTAGCCCTACCTTTGTGGGAGCAACCATCATTCCTTTTAGTTTGGTCGATTGTCTCGTAAAACTTGTCATCTCGATAACAATCTAATTTTAAAAATTTAAAATTTTTCAAAAATCTATATCTAATCGAAAGGTTAGCATTGGGCAAGGCTGTAGGACCTTCCCTATGATCTTTGGGGAGGGGATAGTCAGGCTTCCTATATAGTACGCTCTCGCCACAAACCTCGTAAAATGTGATATATATACAAATATATATACACAGGGGCGGACCGTGGGGGCAAGGGTGGGCTGCAGCCCCTCTCCACCCTAATTTTTTTTAAATTTATTAAAATTTATGTATTTTTTATATAAATATATATAATATAGAGAAAATGGATAATTAAAATAAATACTAAAAAATTGTATATTTTGTCTGAATAAAAAAAATATATAAAAAAATATTTATAATACAGTGTATAACTATTATTATTGTTGTAGTTCGTTATTTGTATTTATTTTTTTCAAAATATAATAATCAGAATGATAATTTTTTCGGATAACAAATAAATATTTATAAATAAAATATATTATCTTATAAATTTTAAAATTAATCCCCCTCAGAATATAATCCTAGGTCCGCCACCGTATATTCACTGAATATTTATATACTGACTATTTATATATAACAATTGTATTAGAAGGGACATGAAGACTGAAAAGTAAATTAGGGTGGACGATCCCCTTCCGATTTTTTTATATTTGGTCCACTTTACCTGTACAAAAATGTTAGCTTTGTTTACTCATATTTTTTAGAAGTTTTAATGGTTATTCAGTATAACAATAATATTTTAAAAAATTACAATAAATATTTTTTTAAGTTAAAAAAATAAAAAACTTAATATGATGTCTGATAATAAAATATTTATTTTTTTTATTTTGGTCCGTAGCTGGACGGAGGGAGTACTATAATTTATATTATATATTCTTATTTATATCTATTTCACTATTCGGATCCCAACCAAATCTAATTTCAAACCCCATCAAACATAGGTTTGTTTAGCACCTACTAGGAACTTTCCATGGGCTAAATATTAGTACAAGAAATCCAGGAAAAAAAAACAATAATAATAAAAAATTCACTTCCACGTCAGATACGGTGCGTGGAAGATACAATTAAGACAAGTAAGTATAAAATAAGTATATAAAAAAGAGGTCAACTTGTATGGTCAGCAGTAAGTCTACCACCTGAAATTTGCAGCAAAAACCCTAATTTGAAATACTTTATTTGAACACAAAACACATCTTCCGTAATCTATATACAAATATTAAAATCATGCCCAAATCTCAAATCCAGCAATTCAAATTTTAAAATAAATAAATAAATGGCACCAATTAATGTACCATCTCTATTAATAAAAATCATATCCCAACTACAATAAGCAGAACCTCTGAAAGCAATAACTAATATAAAAACAGAAACAGATGCAGACAAATGAATAGTTTAATGATGTCTGAAATTCAAAAAAATAAACCCTAAAGAAGAAGTATCCATGCTTCTTCTACCTCTGCTTCTCTTCTCAAACCTATTTGTTATTCCATTTGTGCTTCTGTTAATTTTGTTATTTAATAATTTAACATTGAGATCTTCACCATCAGAAGCTTCCAGTCTCTTTCACCTCTCAGGTTCGATTTTACCCTTTAAATTTTGGCACCCAATCTCTCTCTAACTCTATCTCTCTCTGCAATAACTGAAGCTGGCTCCAGTACCACCCACCTACTGCTTTCTGCGTCTGCTCACTGTTTGCTTCACAGATGTTGAGTTCTAAGCTTTTGAATAAATGCTGCTTGGATTAATTCGCCTCCTCATTCACTCTGAATTAATTTGTGGCTGCCTTTTGTGCCTGAAAATTGTTTTATTTGCTCTGAAAGAGGATTCGTTGCTTCCATTTTTTGCTGTTTCTGTGATCATGGACTCGAGATTGATTAGGGGTAGGGTTTTCCCCAAAAAGCCCTTGCTGTTGAAGGACTTTTTGTTGGATAATGATTTTGGGTCGTGTTCTTCCAATGGCTTCAAATCGTTCCCCCGGAGGCAATGCTGCTCGTCTCTCCCCTTCCTGCACGAATTCGATTCGAAGGCGAAGAAGACCAGGAAATTAGGTCGATCCAGTTTCAGCCATTGCGCCATCTCCGCGGCGTTCAGAAGCGTTTTCGCCGCCGCCGTGAAGCGTCTTCCTTTTCCTGGCGGTTCCGAGTCGCCGGAGAAGAAGAAAATTATAACATACTCGTTTCTGCCAAGGAGGATGAGGAGCGGTTTCTGGAGGAGGAAGCCGGCGCCGCCGCCGCCGCGGATCGAGCGGTGGAAATCGTTCGATCAGCTGTTGATGATGGAGGATTGCGGCGCGTCTAATGGATCGTGCCGGTGGCCGGCGGCGGTCAGCCGGTTCGCTGCGGCGGCGGCGGCGGCGGCGGCGGAGGAGTATATGAGTGGGAATGCTGATTTAGACGACGGATGTGCTGCCGGGGAGGTAAACGACGTCGTTGAGGATGATAAGACGGCGGAGAGTGGCGGCAGTGAAGAAGTTGCTACAAACGACGTCGTTTTGTTGGATTCAACCACCGCTAGTGATGCTTGCAGTGTTGCCACCAACTCCCCAACCAACCCAAAGGTCAGATTATTATTAATTATTTAATTAGTTTTGGATTGAATTAATTAACAGGATGCAATCTTAAAAATCCCAACGTGATTTGTTAGTACATTTTCAAATTTGAATCTAATACTAATAATTTGAAAATTTTCAATTTGTGTTAATTGATAGAATAATCTGTTTACAATGACCGACTCGGAAGAGAATAAAGAAATATAGTTCAAATTTTTGAAAAAAAAAAATAGATGAAAAAAGGGGGGTAATTTAAAAGTATATATTATTATTATTATTATCATTAGCGATTTTGGGTATTAGGGAAGTGTAATTTGACAGCGGTGAAGTTGGAGAGAACACGTGCGGATTATGCAAGGGGCATCTACGGCGCAGATACCGCCACGTGTTGTGTGTTGGCGGAATCTACGGCGGGGAAACTCGTTGACCTCTGTTCTTTTAGTTTTTACTTAATTCTCTTAAGACATAAGCCACTTCTTCTTCTTTGTTTTTTTAGAGCAAAGAAAACAAAAGGGAGCCGACCAGACAAGACCAACTCTTTTGTTTTGTACTACGTACTTTACAGATGATTCAGAACTGCTGCTACATGTTAACAATTATTAGTACTAATTATTACTGTTAGGCATAGATGTTAGGGAGGGTATGAGAATGAAATGATCGTATGCTGCATTGCATTGCATGGCCTAGCTAGGGTAGAGTAGGGTAGGGTAGTAACCATAAATAAATAAATAACTAAGTGGGACTGCCCTGCCCTGCCCTGGGGCTTCAAATCATTAATGGGCAACGGTGGATTGGATTGGATTAGATTAGGGCAGAATGTGATTGGCTAGTCTGGAGCTGCAGGGGGTCCCCGACCGGGCAGGCTAGGCTAGGCTAACTCATGAAATTATTTTTTTTTGTTATTAGTATGGATGACGATGACGATGATGATGGGCTATCATATTTATGTAGATAGCTTTATATAGAGAGAGGGACAGTACAGGGTGAGGCATGGTGCAGGATACCCTAATGCATAGGTAGGACTAGCTAGGAGGAGTAGCCAATGATTTATTGATCATAATTGGTGAGGGAGGGGTGGGTGCATAGATCCCTCTTTTGTACGACAACCTTGGAGAGAGTGAGAGTGAGAGTGAGGCCAGGGTCCATTGTTTGAAGGGATATCGATTTTTGGACCACATGAGCTACTGACATAACATATATAGCGGAACATGCCCATTGATATCTTTCTTTCTTGGCAACTCAATTATGGCGTTGGATGGATGGATAGATTGATTGATTGATTTCTTTCCCATTTCTACAGTCATTCAATTCAATTGATCATCATACTACTACTACTACTACTATTATTTGTACTTAACTTACTCCTCAAAATCAATACTTGTCCTTTTCTTGCCGTGTCGATTTTACCCAAATAAATTCATGTCAGCAACGCTTGAAATTACTTAAGCGTTTTTTTTTTATATATAATTTTTTTTAAAAAAATTAATTTAAATTTAATATTAAAATAACATATCATAAAATATTTTATAAAAAATAAAAATATTTTTTTTTTCAAAAAACATGAAACCCATAGAGTAAAAATCTAAAATTTTAGTAAAAAAAACAGATCTTACTGCAACCTCAATATAATTATAAATATTACTAGTGTACTAATTAATGAATGTAATATAATGTTTAATTAATGTAATGGACAACGCATTAACTCTACAGATGAAGCAGCAATGGCCAAGCGAAGAGAAGGAGCAATTCAGCCCGATGTCTGTCCTCGATTATTCTCCCTTCAACGACGACGACGAGGAGCTACTTTCGTCTCCTTTCCAGCAACGCCTTGCTCGGATGGAAGGTATCCAATAATCCTTTATATGTTATACATTTATATATATCTCAATATATTTATAATACAATATATATATTATACTATGTATAAATATATGATAATTATATATATATATGACATATGTTGATTCGATCAAATCAACAACATGCTAACTTGGCCTGATCATCTCCAGCCTTATTAGTTAGTTTGTTTGATTTGATTTGATATCGATATGTCGGTAAGACATAATATACGTACATTGTACATTGTGCTGATTAATTATATTATAGGCACTAGAAAGAAGCTCATGAAGAAGATCCACATGTTTGAGAGCCTTGCCAAGCTGGAACCGGTTAACCTAGCCACACGATTCATCGCCAAACATGATTCGGACAGCGAGTCCTCCTCAGTGATCACCGAGAAATCAATATCTGATCTTGACAATCAATGTGAAGACACTGACGATAAAGTGGAGACCATTGATGATGATGATGATGAATGGTTAGAAATAAAGGCAACAGAATTGCTTTGCCAAATTAATAAGGCCATAGCGTCATCTTATTACAACAATGTCAAATTGAATCCCCAAAAAATGTTGCTTGATTTCTTTAAAGAAAGACTACTTTCCAATCAAGACAAAGGGATAATAGAAGAAGCATTCGATTGGATGATGCAAGGGCGACGCCGCGGAGGAGAAGCAACAATAGAGTCGGATTCGGAGAAGAACATGCAAAGCTATGTAAAGGACATGGAAAGAGGAGGACAATGGAGAACGTTGGATCAAGAAATTAAGGAGGTGGCTTTTGTGTTGGAGACTGAGGTTTTTGATGTCCTTTTGGATGAGGTTTTAATCGACATTTTGGCATGATTAAGTTTGTAAGATTTGAGGTTGTTTTTGGTCATTTTAAGATGACCTTAGGGAGAGAGGGGGAGAAAATTATGTCATTTTAAGGTGTCTAATTAGTACAGGTTATATTGTATTTCTGTCTGGATTAATAAGTGCAGAACCAATTTTGTAGGATCATATCATATTCTGAAACCTGGGATTGGATTGGATAAGTTGTACAAATTATGATAATGGCACAATAATATGAAAAGCCCATTAGTGTTGTTTTCCTAAAGTCCTTTTGGGCCTCACCCAAATTCAGGCATCGTGGTGCACGTGATATATATATATATATATATATAAACGTCATCGTTTTTGTTTGCATAATAAAAAGCTTTATATAATACTAAAATTTATATAGACTTGATAAATAATATTCATAGCCTTCTAACTTTACATATATTAAGATAATATCTAAATGTGAGATTATATAAATAAAAGGCTATTATTTATGTTGTAAATAGAATTTTATTATTGACTTACCTCTATAAAAAAAGAGGACAAAGGCAAAAATAGCATTGACCAATAATAATTATCCCACCCTTCTCTGACTGCTGGGCTGAGTTTTTATGATAATTCAAGAAAAGTTGTTTAAAAGTTCCTGGACCATAGGTCCAGACAAAATCTAACCTTTGATTAGACTGGGCCCACACATAATCTAGGGTAGAGGATTGCTCTCCGAAGATCCCAAAAAACACCCGAAATTCCAGGCAGAAAGACTCGCCTTTTAGAATAAAGGGAAAAGCTTTGGAGGTCATTACGGTAACTTGAAGGAGGGGAAGGATTCGTTTTCGTTGTCGCCTTTGGCTGGCAAGGTTCTTCCAAGTTGTGTTCTGAAGGACTCGAAGGGCCCGTCTCGAACCTCGAGCCCCTTATTGCCATCGGTGTTGAGGCTTATTTACAATTTTGTCTTCTTGTATTTATAGCACATATCCCTCTAAACCCCACCATCGATTCTGTCCTGCAAACGCCTCTGCTGCTCAGCAAATATAGCGTAAGTGCTGCTGCTGCTCCATTGGAGCGCCAAGAATCTCTCTTTTCTCTCCGAAGAAGGATTGAAATTCTACGAGAAGGGAGAGAAGGGGAGAAGAGTCTTGGCGTTGAATTTGAGGAGGTAAGTTTTTTTTTTTTCCTTAAAAAAAAGAAAAAAACAGAAAAGAAAAGCCTTTTGGCTTCAAAGATCGAAGTTCTTGTTTCTGCACTTTGTTTTTGTGATTTCTCTTTTTGGGGGATTGGGGTTATGGGGTGAAAACTTTTGGTGGTTGATTATCAATGCTGGCGATATGAATGATGCATGATCATGTAATGATGGTTTGATTGCAGCTTTTAATGATTTGTTTGGTGAAGAATTTTCAAGACTGGTTTTTGGAGTTTTTCTAAAGGTAATGCAGTTGCCTTTTGGGATCAATTAGTTTCTTTAGATTGAATGAGGGTAATTTTTTATATGATGTGCTATGGATTCTGCATGCAGTTGGATATTTATTTGATTTTCAATGTCGGATCATTGCTTTCTGGTTATCAAAATTTTGTTAGTTGTATTGGTGTGGAGTCCAATTGATGTTCGATTTGGTTGAATACTGTGATTTTCGCGTTCACATTGGTGTTTGAGATTTGGCAGAACTAGGCTTATTGTTTGATCCTTCACAAAGGTTTTTATTGTTTATATTCTTTTCAGATTTGTATAAAGTACGAAAAAAGTGGTAAAACAAATATTATTGCTTTATTAAACCTGAAAGTAAATTCAAATTATTCCTCCCTTGCGAAGATTTTCTTGATCTAGACATATGTAATGCAGATTCTTAGAAGCATTAATGCCTTGTTGTAGTTTTGATGAGAAACTAGAGTTGTTTTCTAAACAAGCTTTTGATTTTCAGTTTGTCAAGAAAAGAAAATCTCGAAAGCAGGGCAAGCAGATGTAAAAGTTACTTCCTTGTTAATAACCACAGCCTTTGGATTTTCTACTCCTTTGTCCTTTTTGTGAAGTTACTTATCTTTGGCTTTTGTTTCAACTTTAAACTTTCTCTACAAATTTTTGTTAAAGCAAAATGTATCAGTGTGCGTGTTGCAACTGTGTTCAAATTTTAAGGTGATCTTAAAAATGATGGAAAGGTGCAATTTGATTATAATTTCCTAGAAATAAGAAACATGCCGCAAGCTTCTTTGGCCTGTGGATGAATTACAATATCTAACCATGTTAACAATTGCTTAAGTTGATAATTGAATTCTTGAGGATTGTCAATGTCATGTTCTAGATATCTCAATCATTAGATCAAAGTCTCTTTATGTAAAGACAGTTGGCTCTCTGATTCCCTTTACTGATTTAATCAGATTCATGTGTTTTGTAAGTCTTGTACCCTTGGTGATTTGATGGGAGTATGTGGCAGTGCCATGTTTCAATGCAAAATTGAACTTATGGAACCTTGATATGGTCATGCCTTTTACTTCTGTGTGTGTTTTCACATGCCTGTGTAAGTGAGGTTTTTTACACTGAATCAAACTGAACATTAAAATTTGGTCTTCATGTCAATGTTTTTCTAGGCAAATTCCATAATATTGAATGGGTATTTTCTCCATTAAACCTCAGCAATCCTCAATGAAGGAATCCCCCAGGAAAGTGGAAGAATCCCCAATGGAGAATTCCCCAGGGAAAGTGCAAGTATCTCTGATGGATGATGATTTTTCACCTGTGAAATTGCAACAATCTTTAACAGATCCTGATTCATATGTGGTTAAGGATGTTACACCTGCTCGCCTGACGGGTATTCATTTCAGCATTTTATCTGATGAAGAGGCTGTAAGTGTTCATAATTTGGTTCAAGTTAGCTTGCACTTGTGCAAATAAGGAGCTGGTAGAAATTTACTCCATGATTCCATTCTCTACATATGCAGGAAAGGGTATCAGTAGCTGTTGTCGGATCAGTTAATGAAGTGTCAGGCCCTGCATTGGGATTTCCTTCTTTAACTGCTGCACAATGCTTGACATGTGGTGGCTACAATTCGAGGGACTGTGAAGGTAAGTTGGAGAGAAACCCTTTTAATGTGTCATTATAAATTCTCTATATTTCAATTCTGATTTATTATTTCCATTTTGCAGGGCATTTTGGTTTGATTAACTTACCATATACAATCCTCCATCCTTATTACATGTCTGAAGTTTCTCAGATTCTTAATAAAATCTGCCCTGGATGTAAATCTGCCCGTCATATTGAGGTAAACTTAGGTACTATTTAATGATGTGAAGAAACATGGCAATTTTGTGGAAAGGCATTATAAAAATTTCTATTTGCTTTTTTA
Organism: Andrographis paniculata; assembly: GCF_009805555.1. Lineage (NCBI taxonomy): Eukaryota > Viridiplantae > Streptophyta > Magnoliopsida > Lamiales > Acanthaceae > Andrographis > Andrographis paniculata. The sequence goes on from NW_026137589.1 coordinate 5,308,232, forward strand.
CATTGCTGTGCATATACATACTAAACGTGGCTTGCTGCCTATATGTCTAATCTGATTTCTATATAATACAACACTTTTCGTTCTAAAAGGAAAATCATTGTTCATTTTACTTCTAAATTTTCTAGAACTATTGAGTGTCTGTACATTTTCTTTTCTTTCTTGCTCTGTTAATTATTGAATTGTCTTTAATTTATTTATTTATATGCTTTTCTGGACCAGAAAGGTACTGCTGCATCCGATGAACCGCCAAGAAAATGCAGATATTGTAGTGTGAGTACTTTCTAGCTGCTACTATATATAATTATGTATGACCATTACCAATTCTCCCCAAATAACAGGGAGGTTCCAAACTAGGCTATCCAAAGATGAAATTCAAAGTATCTACAAATGATGTGTTTGCAAAGACTGCAATTATTGTCGAAGCCAATGTAGCTGCTGCAGATAATAGCTCTGAGGAAAGCCTGGCTTCAGATTATTGGGAGATAATCCCTAAAGATCCTGCATCAGAACGTGATGATCTGCCACCTACCCTGCGTGTTCTGTCACCTGCTCAGGTAAAAAAAAAAAAAAAAAAAAGGAATCGTAACCTCTAACTGTGAGAATTTATGCTAATGTTTCCTGCTTATATTTTGTTTGATTGCAATACTTGTGAGCTATTTCTTTATCAATTTGTTTTTAATTGTATTACTATCCACACCCATCCCCCATGCCTGGATACACTTATACCTTCATAGACTGATTATTGACCTATATTTTGCTTCATTCTTTATGATACATATTAGCTACTTTTATTGTATTGAACATAGTGGGCAGCTACATGTTAATATTCATATGTGCCTGTTTTAACATGTAATAGATAATAGATATCTTATGATGCTTACAATATGGCCTTTATTGCTCGAGAAGTGTGGATACTTCTTATAATCCCATGTTGGCATAACGGGATCCCAGCTCTTACGTCATTTGAATGTTATGTGTTTCCTGCATTGCCAATGTTCTCTTTTGTATTTTTTCATTTATCCCACCAGAAATTATGCATAAGTGTGTGTCTCTTTCTTGTTCAGGTCTATTGTATGTTGAAGGATGTTGACTCCGAGACTCTAGACTCACTTCTTAATCGAAAAAACAAAATATTTCTTAACTCTGTACTTGTCACCCCAAATTGCCTTCGAGTGAGAGAATTTGGGCAGCGCCTAGCTATTGTAAGAGTTTTTTTATTACTGATTGTGTTTTTTTTCCACAGATGTGAGTTCATGATTTGTGGAGGATTTGTATTAATTACTGATCAACCATCATATGCTGTTTTCATCTGATGAATGACAAAGGATGAAACTACAAGGATGTACAGAAAGCTTATTGATTTTAGAGGCACGGCAAATCAATTGAGTGCTTGTGTCATTGAGAGATACAGAGTTTCCAAGGCAAGATCAATCAAGCTTCAAAATTCTTTTTCTTATACGTCCTATATTTTTTGGATATGTTATGAACCTATTTACGAGTTTTATAAACTTCCCTTGCTGCAGATTCGCCCAGAGAAGGTCTCTAGCATGCAAAAAGAATACGAGAAGCAGTCAACCAATGAGTCTGCTTCAAGTGGATCAGGGCTGAGAAATATAAAGGACTTACTACTTGGAAAGCGGACAGACAACACTTTCCGCATGGTGGTGGTTGGTGACCCTAGAATCAAAGTGGATGAAATTGGTGTGCCCTTACGAGTTGCGGAGGAAATTCTGATTTTGGATCACATAAATGATTGGAATTGGGAAAAGCTAGAGCCTTCCTGTGATTCACTGCTTAATCGGAAGGGATGTTTCGCTGTTCGTAGGAATGGTGAAAGGGTTGTTATATGGTCTAAGGACATGCTGAGGACAGGTGACGAAATTCTGAGGCCTCTTACGGATGGAGATGCCGTGCTGATTAATAGGCCACCATCTATTCATCAGCATTCTCTGATTGCTCTGCGTGTCAAAGTTCTTCCGGTGAAATATGTTGTCTCAATTAACCCTCTCACATGCTTTCCATTCCGAGGGGACTTTGACGGAGACTGCCTTCATGGTTATGTTCCACAGTCCATAAAAGCTCAAGTCGAGTTGAGCGAGCTTGTGGCTTTAGACAAACAGTTAATAAATGGACAGAATGGTCGAAACCTTATGGTACTAACTCAGGATACTTTGACTGCCGCCTACCTTTTTGTTGAGGATGGTGTTTTCCTGAGTAAGGCTGAGATGCAACAGTTGCAAATGTACACATCTTACAAGCCGATGTTGCCTGCTATTGTCCAGCCGAGTTCAGAGACTCCGATTTGGACTGGAAAGCAATTGTTTAGCCTGCTTTTGCCCCAGGATTTTGAATATAATTGTCCGTCCAGTGGCGTACGCATTAGTGGAGGAGAGCTTGCTTTGTCATCTCGTTCTTTTTCATGGCTTCATGACAGTTCTGAAAACCTCTTTCAATGTCTTATTAGACATTGTGGCGAGAAAGCACTTGACTTCCTCAATGCTGGACAAGATCTTCTTTGCGAGTGGTTGATGGGAATGGGGCTGAGTGTTTCATTGTCAGATCTTTATCTCTCTCCCGATCAAGACTCTCGGAAAAATCTTCTAGAAGATGTTTCTTATGCCTTACAAAAGGCTGAAGAGTTTTCTGATGCAAGTTTATTAATGGTGGATGGTAACCAAGATTTTCTCACAGGACAGTTTGAAGACAATGAAGAGATGGAAGAGGTTTGGAAGGAGACGATGTCAATTGCGCGACAGACTAAGGCTGAACTCTTTCAAGCTTCGGTTTCTGCTTCCAAGTTGATTCTAAGGGACATGCAAAGCCTTGTTTACAGATGCTCTAGCAAAAAAAACTCTCTTATCGCCATGCTGAATGCTGGGAGCAAAGGGAATTTGCAGAAATTAGTTCAGCATAGTATGTGCTTGGGATTGCAGCATTCGTTATCTCCGTTATCCTTTTCTGTTCCCCGAAATCTTTCCTGTTCTTCATGGAATCATCAAAAGAGTGATTCTGGTGTCCCAAGATTGGCTGGTTCCCACAGAATCCCCAACTCATACATTCCATGCAATATAATTGCTAACTCCTTCTTGTCGGGCTTAAATCCTCTCGAGTGTTTTGTACTGTCGTTGACTAGCCGTGACGGTTCTTTTAGTGGCAATGCGGATGTTGCTGGGATGATAACTCGGAAGCTGATGTTTTTCATGAGAGATGTAATTGTCGGGTATGATGGAATTGTCAAAAGTAATTATGGGAATCAAGTTGTTCAGTTCAATTATAGCACTGAGGATATGGCCACACCCTACCATGATTCTCGAATTGCTGGACATCCAGTCGGCGCTATAGCTGCTTGCGCCATCTCAGAAGCTGCATACAGTGCGTTAGATCAGCCTGTCAGCGTGCTCGAATCATCGCCTTTATTATCTCTCAAGGTGCTCTTTCATTTTTATTTTTATGTTTTTTTTTTTGTGTTTATATGTGCGATTGTGCTATCAAATGTTCTTAACCATTTGTGATCGCGGTCATATTTTGTAGGGTGTTTTGGAATGTGGATCCAAGAAAGGTTCTGCAAACAAAAGTGCATCATTATTTTTGTCCAAAAGTCTTGGAAGATGGATATGTGGTTTCGAGTACGGAGCTTTAGAAGTCAAGAATCATCTCGAATGTCTGGTTTTCTCCGACATAGTTTCGGAAATAAGGATATGGTATGCTAAGGCCTGTTTTCTTTTCATCGATTACCATTTCCTTATAAACTTCTGTTAGTAAGATCAATTCTGAACTGCGTGACATGTGTATTTCCGAAAACCTTTTTCAGTTATTCGGCATCGAAAAACAATTGCAACTGCCCATGGGTTTGTCACTTTCATATAAACAAGGTAAATATTTTACAGGCAGCGGATGCTTTTCTCAATGCCTGCACATCAATTTACAATTGTTTTTTATCTTGCAGGAAGTTGCCAGGAAGAGACAGTTGACGGTGACGTCTATTATCAACTCTCTTTATAACAACAGTAAATTTCCGGATGAAAGATTGATAGCGGCGAATCTTCCCCTGCGGATTACAAGAAAGTAAGACATTGTGTCTATTAGGATTGCCAGTAGGATTAGTGAAACTTTGTAATGTTTAAATTAAGATGGAATCGATAAATTAAAATACTCTGTTTCTTGCATCATCTGATCCTTACTTCTTGACTGGGCAGGAAATGTTCTGAAGCTGACATTCGCAAGAAATCCGATACCACAATTTGCATCACAGCTGAACTAACTGAGAGCTCGATATCTGAAGAATTCTCCGACTTGGATTGTCTTCAAGATATGATGATACCAATTCTTCTTCAAACTACCATAAAAGGTTCACAACAATTTCAAATTTGCATAACGACTTTGTTCCTTGTAATCTCTTGATTTGTCTAAATATTTGCTATTTAGGGTTTCCGGAGTTCAAGAAGGTTGATATCTTATGGAAAGATGACCCAAATAAGCCAAAGATTCGTCACCAAACCTCAGGGGAACTTTATCTGAGAGTCGTCAAGTCAGCAAAGTGTGATGGAGATAAATTTTGGAGCAGCCTTGTTGATAGTTGTCTCAGAATAAGAAATTTAATCGACTGGGAGCGTAGTCGTCCCGATAACATTCGCAGCTGTAGTGAAGAATTTGGAATCGACGCCGGGTGGCAATTTTTCGTAAATGTAAGTAGCTTCTTTGTGCAGGATATTTCACGATTGTTCTGTTGAAAATAACAACTTTGCATCTTCAAATGCAGAGTTTGCATTCCACCGTCAGCGAAACCGGCAAGTCGATCCTTCCGGAACATTTGATCGTCACTGCCAATTGCCTCTCAATGACCGGAGAATTTGCATCCTTGACTCCCAAAGGGCTGGCGAATCAAAGAAACCAAACAAATACTTTCTCCCCATTAAGTCTGGCCTGCTTATCGGTTAGTATTCATTCGATTTAGTTAAAATTTAAACTATTTGTAGTACTTGCTGATTTCGAAAGGCATACAGAATCCAAGCGATGTCATAGCTAAAGCTGCTAAGATGGATCAAATGGATGCTCTGCAAGGAAGTTTGGAGGCTTTGTCATGGGGCCAAACTCCCTTACTCGGAACCGGCCATTCCTTCGATATCGTCTATGGTGGAACGGTACATTACTTCCCTATTCTTCAAAAACGCGTTATTACATGACACTGACTGAATCTAACTTGGTTAGTTTTTTTTCCTTGTCGTCAGGGCCACGAACTGTCTAAGTCATCAGATATCTACAGTTTGTTACGTTCCCATGTTGAATCTCCTGACACTAATGTTGCCGCCAAGAAGGCGACGATGCCCTTCATCTCAAACAATGGTCCGTCTCAGAATATCTCGCTGGTTGGGATACGGAAGATCTCGGACAAGCTAAAGCGAATGCTGAAAAAGTATGTGAAGCCTTTTGCTTTCTTCCATGGCTGTTTATTGCATATACTTTTCTTGTCTTCATATTTATGTTTTGTCAAAAACGAATAATGTAAATAGGTTTCCGAAGAACCATTTCTTGAAAGGAGATGACAAGACGACGGCAGAAATGGCTCTGCGATTCCACCCCAATTCGAAGGAGAAAATCGGGACTGGCATTAAGGATATAAAGGTACAAAGAAGCTTTCTTTATTATGTCGTGTATCTCTGTATGTATGTATTCTCATCATCGATGGAGTGACATATTTCTTTCTGTCTATTACACACAGATTGGGAGTCATCCTAAACACAAAGAGAAGTGCTTTTTTGTGGTGAGAAGTGATGGAACCCAAGAGGACTTCTCTTACAACAAATGCATTAATCATGCGCTCCAAACGATCGACAAAGACAAGGAGAAGGGGAGGAAAGAAAAGGATGTCCCTGTCCCTGTCCCTGAAGTCGGACATGGTTAGTTTGCGCTTCTCTCGACTCAACTCAATAAGGTGTCGCGCTGTGCTGCGCCGCCAAAATGTTTCTTTGTTTTGGGACGGATCAAAATTTTTATTTAAACAGCTAATCTGAACAACGATGTGTGTAATGTAATGGTAATGTAATGTAAGTTGGATAGCCCAAGCTTCTTTTTGCTGCTTCCACTAAAGTTTCTTTGCCGGACGGCGGCTGGGGAAATTTAGTGGAAGTAGCAACGGGAAAGCTTTCATCTTCAAGGGCGAGGTGGGCTATCCATTTTTCATCTTTCATATTTAATACTAACTGTTAGTGTTTGTTTGTTTGATTTTAACCTATATCTCACCATTGCTGCATGCTTGCTGTGGTATTATGTTTTCTTCCCCATTCTGTCTTTGATATATATATATATATATATATATATATGTATTAGTAATGTTTTATTTTCTGTTTTTTAAAAGTGAAACAAACAAATTATCTTTAAAAGTGGAATGATTTCATGATCCAAAAACAATGCGGGTGGGAATTTATTATCGACTTAAGATATTGCACTCTTTATTTCAATTAAGACAAATTTTAGGATATCAAGCCTCGGACGAAAATATTCTAAAATGGTGTACCAAACCAAACAATTAAGTCGAATTTATGGGATTTTGTAATAGAGACGAGAAAATTACTAATATTAATAATAATAACCTGAAGTTGAATATACTGAGATTCTTTAATTGTCTATTTCATTTTTGGCTAAAAATTCTTTGCCTCTATATTATTATTATTATTATTATTATTATTATTATTATTATTATTATAGTTGCTTTTAATTGCTACCACAATTCCTTTTTTTTTTTTTTTTTTATTGCATAATTGTAATATACTACATTGGAGCAATAATTGAAACTCACGTGAGAAATTATGCTATAATTGTCCCAAAACAGTATAAAGCAATGTCACATTAATCATTACTACCACATGGGAAACGTCTTTTTCCAAATAATATAAATTATTATTGTTATTATTAAGTTTTAAATAAATGTACTTAAACATAATACCAAAACATAAAATAGTTAATATTTCATGAAAGTGAATTGTGAGTTCTCCTATCTTATGATTAGTTTTTAACTTTATTAATTGAGAGTAGGTAATATTTATAGTGATATTTATCAATAATTTTGGACAAACTCCACAACGTGTGTAATGATGCTTAAATTAATTAGTCAACCAAACTACTTATAAAGAGTTATAAAAATTGGACAAAATATTATAAATCATAAAATGACATGATTGGATCTAAAGGGATTTGGTCTACACGATTGGATCGCATTGTCTGAAACTCCTTTTAATAAAAATATTTGACAATAGGATAGCTATGAAAGCACGTCAACCACTTCTGTGTCTTTTATTTTTATTTTGTCTATTATTTCAAATTGGTGACGAGATATGGCATATGTATTTTTAAATGTGACAGCCACTGTAGCATACGAAAGAATGGACCTTCATACTGTTCATTTTGTTTGTCCTTACATTGATATTAAAATATAAATAAATATATTAATTGATGATTTGCACTCCATAATGCCAAAACGACAAGTTCAAAATATAGGAATTATTGTTTATATGATGATGATGATTTGGAGAAATGAGGAAATCCTGGGATCTCAACACCGGGTGATCAACGCCGTTGGCTGGCCCGTGAACGAACGGTGTAGATTCACACGGCGCTAAGCTTCAGGTTCAGCGAAGAGCTTACATATATATATTATACACATATTATATACATATTATAAATGGTTGTAATCTACCCAATGGTTTTGTTCATTCATTCCCGAATTTCTCTGTCTAATTCACTTTCCATAATTGTTCGTTTCATTCCTCCCTCACTCCGTCTGCAATCGCAATCAGATCTTTTCAATGCACTCTTTCTCATTCTCCAACCTTGCGATGCATATTCCTTGATCGATCATATTAAACCCAAATCTTTATATAAGCGGCGAGCAATGTAGTACCAATCGTAGGGTTCAGAAGAAAAACCCCTCTTTTCGTTGCACTGCAGATCACACACTCAGAGTCGGATTTTTTACTAAGATCCGAATTCTGGGAACATACATTTGCGTTCTTTCGTATTATCTTTCTGTTCGGATTCGTTTGCTGATGTTAATCTAAATCTTGCTGCTTCGAATCGTGGATGTTAGGATTTCCTCCGGTAAACGCTTCATTTCTTTTCCACCATTGGTTCTTCGAATATGAAATTATGAACCGGGCCTAATGTATCAATGAATTTTGAAAGCAAGCACGTGTGTTGCATTCAATGAAGCTTCAGTATTATATTCATTCATTGAGGTTCTTTTTTCTTTCTTTAAATTTTACCAAGGATTGTTTTCTTTGTGATGATTAAATAAATTAATGTGTGGTCGAATGAAATCGACTTTTTTGCTCGCACCCCCTCCAAGAATAATGTTTTTAGATTATCGTGGGTCATGCGATGGGAGTTGTGCTTTTCAGATGTTAATGGTGAATAAGAGCGTGCCTTCTTGTTTGATAGAGACAATGGATTAGTGCTGCTATCCAGTCAATTTTTATCCAATGGAATTGTGGTTCGTAACACTTCTTCTTGACAAGTCCACAGAACGAGTCTATGAAGATGAGCTTGATTATTCAGTTTCCCACTCATCTCATTTTTCAATTTATATTCATTTTTAGAATTTTCGTTTAGACTTTTTTGACAGGGACCTATTTTCTTGAAATAAGAATTGATTTAAATATTCTTCTTTATTGCAAATGAGTTTGGTTTGTTGCTGTTGTTTCTTATGCTGACAGATTCTTTATATTAACTCAGAATTGATTGTGGAGAATGTCTTTTGAGGGGTCATTTCTGTGAGATATGCTTCTAAAGATTTTGTGAATAAAGGATTGAGATCATTTTCAGAATTCCTCATTGCTACCTTTGGTCGCCTTGTCTGTGAAGTGAATTCTTATATGAACTTCTGTGCTTGAAAGGATTTAATTTTGTTAAAGTGATATAATTTGCATATTAGTTCTCATCTGTTCTTTGTGCTGTCGTTCTGCAGATAGATAAAGATGGTGGAATTTGGGAAAAAATTGAAGGAGAGGCAAATTCAAGAATGGCAAAGGTCGGTATCATTAGATGTTTTATTCAATTCAATATTCCATTTTCCTGATGATACAAGATCTTCTAACATCACGGGATATTTTTAGTGCAATAGAATGTTATCGTAGCGAAAGATGAGGTTGCTTCTTGTAATTTGAGTATTCGTAGACATGACAGAAAGCTAGAAATATAACGTATCAAACACTGTTTGGCAATAACCACCATATTGCATGTGTTGTCTGTGGATTTTGTTCCATTTATAATTTGGAGATGGATTGATGGTATGTAGGTACTACATCAACTACAAATTAATGAAGAAGAGAGTAAAGCACTATTCGAATCAAATTCATGTTGGAGGATTGGAACTCAGACAAGTTCTCAAGGATTTCTCGAGAATGCTAGATAACCAGGTAAATTACAAATTGAACAATGTTGGATGATGCACATAGTGTCTGTCCTTTAACGGCACAGCCTTACTATGTTAAATGTCCTATATTAATGTTGTCACGTTGCATTTTATTAAGGTTGTTTTCTTGACAATGAAGCTTACAAATGATTACATTGCTTGCAATGCAGATAGAAAAAGTTGTACTCTTTATTTTGGAACAGCAGGGCCTGCTCGCCAGCAGGATTTCTCAATTGAACGAGCAACAAAATTCTCTCCAGGATCAGCCAGACATATCCAAGATATCGGACCTGCGAGAAGCTTACAGGGCAATTGGGCAGGATCTGATAAAGCTCTTATTTTTTGTTGAAGTGAATGCCATTGGTCTGAGGAAGATCCTCAAAAAGTTCGATAAGCGACTTAGGTACAAGTTTACCGACCACTATGTCAAAACACGCTCAAGCCATCCTTATTCGCAGCTTCAGCAAGTATTCAAGCATGTGGTAATGATATATGGAAAGTACTATTAATGCTCTTTCAACTCTTTTGTCCTTGTCTCTATTTCTTATTGGCTCGACTGTAGATAATTCTTTGTGACTGTTACTAACCTGTGACACAGGGTTTGGGAGCGGTCATTGGAGCCATATCTCGCAATCTTGCTGATCTTGAGGTTCGCCAAGGAAGCTACTTGTCCATTTATGATGAACCAGCACTTCCTTTCCAGGTACTTCGGTATTCATACCACCTCGACTTTGGTCAAGTTTTTTGCATTGTTCATTATGCTGAGGTAATTGTAGTAATTTTTTTTTTCCAATTCCTGAAGGATCCAGTTGTTGATACGCTGAACGCAGCTGTTGACCGACTAACTCATTCGACAAATTTCCTCGACTTTTTGGGCAGCCATGCTCTTATCATGCACGATGAATTACCTCCCACTGCTGCCGCAATTGATGAAAGCATAGATGGCGAGAGATACCATTTCATTTCTCTTATTCTTAACCTGGCAAACACTTTCCTTTACATGGTCAACACATACATTATCGTTCCCACAGCAGATGACTATTCGATGAGTCTTGGGGCAGCAGCAACAGTTTGTGGGATTGTGATCGGGGCCATGGCAGTAGCGCAGATATTCTCTTCCATCTACTTCAGTGCTTGGTCCAACAAGTCCTACTTCCAACCCTTGGTGTTTAGTAGCATCGTACTTGTCGTTGGAAATGCAATGTACGCCATGGCATATGATCTTGATTCCATAGCAATACTTTTAATCGGTCGGTTGTTTTGTGGGTAAGTGCCTCTCTCACTCTCTCTCTCTCTCTTGATATTCTTACGTAACGCCTATTGATACGACACTTTCTCTGGTTTTTCTGAACTTATAGCTTTGGTTCAGCCAGAGCAGTTAACCGGCGTTACATCAGTGACTGTGTGCCACACAAGATCCGGCTGCAGGCTTCGGCAGCATTTGTTAGTGCTAGTGCTTTGGGAATGGCCTGCGGCCCTGCACTTGCCGGCTTGCTTCAAACCAATTTCAAACTCTTCAATATGACACTCAATCAAGACACGTTGCCAGGTTGGGTTATGGCTGCAGCATGGTTGATCTATTTGGTATGGTTGTGGATATCTTTCCGGGAGCCAGCAGGCATCTCCAGCCTCAACCACGGGCCGCAGAATGAAAATACAGAGCAGTATGATAAGCTCGAAAAAGGCCTTGTACAACCTTTGCTTAAAGCTAATGAAAGCGAACAAGATGATGATGCTGATCAAGAATGTGACGGTGGCGAAGAAGCTCCAGTGTTGTCCCGTCAGCCAGCTAAGTCCCTTCAATCTGCCTACAGCTTGCTGACACCTTCTGTTAAGGTAATATGGTCGATTTGCTAAACAACAATGGTATGATTTTGAAATTTCGAATTTGAAGATATATTGAGGATGTGTTGCAGGTTCAATTATTGATTTACTTCATGCTTAAATATGCGATAGAGATTCTACTCTCGGAATCAAGTGTTGTCACGACTTACTATTTCGGCTGGACAACGGGCACAGTGTCTATATTCCTTGCCTGCCTCGGCCTTACAGTTCTTCCTGTGAACTTTGTTGTGGGAGGTTACATCAGTAATATGTTCGAGGACAGGTAACTAACTCAAGTTATAGAATCATGAGCGAATTTATCATGGTCACGGTCATGATCGAATCCATCTGCAGGCAAATACTATTGGGGTCGGAGATCATGGTCCTGTTAGGCATAATCTTCGGCTTCCATTTCATAATCCCATACTCTGTGCCGCAGTATGTCTGCTCAGGCCTCATCCTGTTCGTCGCTGCTGAAGTATTGGAAGGTAAATACATAATCTCGACATCATCAGCCCACAAGTCATCGATTTGTGGTAGTAACTGTTTTTGATGTGTGGTACAGGGGTGAACCTGTCGCTGCTGTCACGGGTAATGTCATCGAGGCTGTCTCAAGGGACATTCAACGGGGGACTTTTGTCGACAGAGGCAGGGACACTTGCCCGGGTGGTGGCAGATGCAACGATCACCCTGGCGGGGTATTTAGGGCAGGGTATGCTCCTGAATGCAACACTGGTGCCTTCCTTGGTGATATGCTTAGCATCCATTGTTGCTACTTGCTGCACCTACAATTCTCTCTACTGATTCCACGAGATGATGATGATGGAGGAAGATTGGATGATATATTATACATGTTGTGTGGTTGGTTTCCTCTCTCTCTCTCTCTCTCTCTCTCTTGATAATTCATTGTTTTAATCATTTATACCTGTAATAACGAATGCATTACCTCTCAGTTATTATTATAGTGGGGGCAAATATTGTACTAGGAATATCAATAACTAAAAATAAGGATATCCTTAGCCTTTCTTCTCTTTATCAGACTGGAACCACCCTACCTATAGGCAGTAATTTATATATAGCTGAGATTGCAATCATAAGCTAAGCAGTTGTAGGGCTATTCTCTTTTTGGCAGATTATAATTTGATTCATATCTCTTTCTTTATATTGGTATTATGCCAATTCGCCATTGTAATCTGCCATGCCAAAGGAGAATTGCCCTTGCACTCATCCTGATTGCCTTCAAGTTAAACCACCAACATTTGTCTCACTTCAAATTACTGCCGTTGGTAATGGAGTTATTTTGCCACGGCAATAATCAAGCATGTTTCCATAGGCAATCTACGCTGGGAAGTAATTGGATTAATCATAGTCATGGAAATCTTGGAGCATTATGTACTGACAATATAGTTTATCACAGCCATAGCCATGGCTATTTTTAATGGTTTCATTTGTATAAACATAGATTAGGTTCGTGTGAAAAGTTTGCACCCCACCTACCTAATTCTATATGTGGGCATTTTAATTAATTGAAAACTTGTCAACGTTTTTTCCTACACTAGATTTGTCCAATTTTGATGCCATAGGGCCTGTCAATTAATTTTCTTGAGCCTGAATCATTCTCTCACCAATCAATCACTACTACAGGATGAGAAGTGGGAAGTGAGAACCTGACTGGCCTAGCAGCTCCATTTGCCACTTTCTACTTGTTTCTTTCCTCCTAAAGATGCTCTGTGCAGCACTATGCTGCTTTACATTGACTGTTTTTGGAGTCAATTTCGTTAACAATAAAGTGGCTTTGCCATTGGAATAATAACAAGGAAGACAAAACAATGTGATTAATGGATGACTTAGTCATCCTTGAGTATTACATAATACATATACATACATATGGGTTCTCTATCAGACAACCTGGACTTTTTAACTTTGATGAAAACAACGTGTGGGGAAAGGAAACTAACTCAAAGCAGTTCTCTTCAATAAGAAGATAGTATTGACTATCCGATTATGGATGGGTGAGGCAGAAACAATATGCAGCAGCAATCAAATTGCATCATAGAGGCATCCAGGGCATGTTTCAATACCTGCTGTGTTAATCTCCCCCATGAGGACGAGATCAAGCCCGGCAAGGTTGCCGTCGTAGTCGATCCCCGCCGCGGTTTTGCTTCAGCCATAATTTCATCTCTCCAGCGCACCACTGATTTCACCAACCCTGAATCTCTCCCCTCGCTGCAGGATGTCTTGTCCGGCCTGAACGCTGCATTCCCGTGCTACTCCCGCACGGTTCTTGCCGACGACATTCGTGCTCGGGAGTATCATCTGTCCAACCATGTTTGCCTCGATTATGTCGGCAATGGCCTCTTTTCTCATTCCCAGGTTCAGAGTTCGATCTTGTCAGCGGAGATGGGTTCAACAACCTCGTCAGCATTTTCCAATGCCCCTTTCTTCAACATTTCATGCAATTCGATGAATTTGAATTCCTACTTGAATCACAAAGTCGATGAATCCGACTTCCAAGCTTCGTTGCGTGCGAGGATCACAGAATACATGAACTTGTTCGAAGAGGAATACGCCGTTGTTTTTACAGCTAATCAGGCGTCAGCATTCAAGCTTATTGCAGATTCTTACCCTTTCAACTCCAATCAAAGTCTTCTAACAGTTTACGACTATGAAAACGAAGCCGTTCAGGCCATGGTTGACAGTGCAACTAACCAGGGCGCCAGGGCTCAATCAGCTGCCTTTATATGGCCTAATTTCAGAATCGATTCTAGAAAATTAAGGAAACAGATTGCCAGCAAGAGTAACACAAGAAACAGGGGAAGGGGCCTGTTCGTTTTCCCTCTCCAATCCAGGATGACTGGAGTACGATATTCTTATCAGTGGATGAACCTGGCGAGGGGCCATGGATGGCATGTCCTGCTCGATACCTGTGCGCTTGGAGCAAAGGACATGGAAACCCTCGGCCTATCACTTTTCCAACCTGATTTCCTAATCGGCTCGTTTTTCAAGGTTTTTGGCCTCAATCCGTCGGGCTTCTGCTGCCTGTTCATCAGGAAATCTAGGGTTTCAGATTTAACGCAACTCTCTACCACTATGGGGATCATCAGCTTAATCCCAGCCGTCAATGAAGCTCCACAGTGTCGAGAATTCAAAATTAACCAGCAAAAGGATCCGTCGAGCTCCAAAACAACAGAAGTAAACACAGAGCACGAAACCCTAATCGAAGAAAATCCCCAATTCCGAGGCCTCGATCACGCAGACCAATTAGGGCTAATTCTAATCAGCAGCAGAGTGAGGTGCCTGGTTAATTGGTTGGTGAACGCATTCCTGAGCCTCCGACATCCCCATTCCGGTAGCGGGCCGTCGCTTATCAGAATCTATGGGCCGAGAATCAAGCTTGATCGAGGCCCTGCCATTGCGTTCAACGTGTACGATTGGGAAGGAGAAAGAGTCGACCCCAATTTAGTACAGAAGCTAGCTGATCGAAATAACATTTCACTCAGCTGCGGGTTCCTGAAAAACATCTGTTTCCCGAAAAATTCCGAGCAGGAGAAGGAGACATTGCTGGAAATGAGAAATCGGGAGGAGAAAAGGAAGACGAAACAGGATTGGGGATTGTGGGTGGCGTCGATTTCGATTGGAATGCTGAGCAATTTCGAGGATGTGTATAGGGTTTGGGGATTCGTTTCCAGGTTTTTGGACGCTGACTTTGTGGAGAAGGAACGGTGGAGATACACAGCCCTGAATCAGACGACGGTTGAGATTTAAGGCTATAGCCAACGCTTTTTTATTTTTCGTTTTTGTTCATCGATAATATATTATTTATAATAATAATAATAATAATAAGAAATAATATATATTTTAATTTATATAATTTAATATTACATTTATTTATACATTTTATTAAAAAATTACTTCATTAATTTATTTATATTCTTATTAAATTATTTTTACTTTGTATTAGTATAATTAACTATATGTTGCTAGTATATTATTTGGGCCTGTTAATGGCTATTTGAACCCATTAATGGCCTAATAGGCTCAGCCCAGCAGAGTACTCTCGAGTCTCGATCCAGTTAGTTATCAGAACCTTCTAGGGTTTTGCTCATTCTCTCAACTCGAGTACTTGGGAGCGTGATCGCCGCAACTCAAACCTTTGTTGCTCTTTCCCCTCTGAATTTGAAATTATCGCCAGTTAGTCCGACGATCATCTGGTAATTCCTGTTGTCCTCTCGATTATAGATGTAATATGGATATATGCGGACTATTCCTTTCGTGATAATTTGGTTACGATTTAGTGCTTCATTTGTTGGAGTCAGTGATGTATTCGTAAGAATTCGTTAATTTTTAGTTGACGAATGATGAGTTTCGAAAACGATTTGTTTATTGTTATGTATCTTCAGATTTGATCATTATGTCGTTAGGTTTCGAGATCTGGTGAGATTTTGAGTTTCATTTGAAGAAGGCGGTTATAAGATTGAGGAATAGACGCTTTTGTAATATCTAGATTCGAAAAAAGAATTACATCGGTTTGTCCTTTACTTGTTTATTGTTGTATCGGTAAGTTGTATGGACTTGAATATGCGATAGTAATTGCAGTGTAAGATTCTAAGCAATTAGGCGATTCAACCTAATTTTGCAGTTGATCACTTGAAAGGTAGAAACCCTAGTCATGGCAATTGGATCGGTTTGATCTGGGCAAAGAGGTACACAAGTTTCTGTGTATCATAACATCTCCTACCATTGATAGCTTTTTTATGGGATTGAAACATTTGCTACAGTTGATGGAACACTTATTTAATTATAGCTCTAAATATCATATAGCTAACTAGTAGTAACAAATTTTATTTTTGATAAATGCTTTAGGTTCTCCTAGGATTTGAAATATAGTTGGGCATGGTAATTGGATAATTTTTAGATGATTTGTATTATCAAAGATTTTCACAAGTTAGTTCTGGTGCATTCGAATGCTGTGCTATAAATTTCGCAATACTAATTCTGACACATCTATAATGAAATTTGTAAAACACAAACTATAATATTTTCTGCATTCCTATGTTTGTGAAATGGTAGTTCCTAAGAGCATGAGACCGCCTCTTAGTTAATGTGGTCGTGGCCTCAGAGGTGGCAGGGGTGGCGGCAGTGGTCGTGGTCCTCCTCGCGATGAGGGCCCCCCCTTAGGAAGTAGTTGAGGTTTCGAAATTTGTTCAAGCTTGTGAAGGAGATGATGTTTCCAAGCTTACAAACGAGAAAGTGCCCTATTTTAACACACCCATAAACCTTCAGAACAAGACCCAAATAGGTAAGGTAGATGAGATCTTCGGCCCCATCAATGAATCTTATTTCTCAATTAAGATGATGGAAGGGATATGGGTGATAAGTTCTTCATTGGTCCATCCAAGCTTTTGTTGCTCAAGATTTCTTCCACAGCCCAAGGAACAATGGCAGGCTGGCAGAGGGGGGGGGGGGGGTGGTCGGGGTGGAGGTAGTGGCTTTCGAGAAAGTGGTGACTCCAATGGTGGGAGATGTGGCTTCTGAGTGCGAGGTCGTGGTGGTGGATTTATGGGTAGAGGAAGATTGCAATAGAGTACATGGGCACATATGTTTGTCTCTACGATGTTGTTCCAAGGGGTTTAAGATTAGAACAATATTTTTTATGTAACTCATATATCAATGGAATATTTGAAGTTGCATGTAGTTGCTTGAAATGATATAGATTGATGTGGTTTTGCTCTTTTTTTTTTTTATAAAAAAAAAAATATAGTTTGTTTAATGGTATGTGAAGATTTATCTTCTGGTCATTCATGAAATTTTAGATGTTGTTATCTGTCTCTATGGGATAATTTAGCTACTTATTTATCAGCTATTGGCTGCTCCAAGTCTTCAAGAATGCTTGTTCCTGGTGGCTTTAGAATAGGACACAGGAGCCTGATGTCTATCTTTTTTGGAGGAAGGGATCCATTCGATGATCCCATTTTATACCCTCCTTGGGGAGCAAGTTTGATTCTACCAGCTCTGCTGAAGGTCGTCCATTCATGAATCCCCAGCCTTCACATTCTAATTCACCAAAGGGTGCCAATAATTGAGATGCTGAACTCTGAAAGTGAGAAGGTACAACGAAGATGGACAGAAGAAACAAGGGAAAGCGTTGCCAGATCTACTCAAGAGCCATCCGGTGAGGATCCTGATGATGAAAAGTATTTTGGCTTTTGGAATGCTTATTTGAGTATTGGTCTGAATGTCTGTTTAGACTAATGTGATGGACGTAATCTACCCTGTTGTAGAGAAAAGGAGTGGGCATATGTCTCAAAGAAATGACGATAACTAGACACACTTAACAAGGAGTCAGCCGTAATCACCTAAGCAAATGGTACCTGCTATACATCATCTAGGGCAAGGAGATCAAGGTATTATTTTAGCTTTTCTATTACCGCTTGCATATCAATAATATCAATCTTGAATTTAGGAAGGGGATTGTTTAACCATTGAGATTATGTGTTTAGGAGCATTCTGTCACTAGGAAATTGATGTTGGACGGCCATGTTGACACAATGCAGACACTGCATAACCTTAAGGTTTTCTGATGCACGTTTTTATTCATTTATTGGTCTCAACCATTGTATACTTATTCATCTTGCATTGCTCTGACTTGATGTTTTGTTTTAGAAGCATACTAATCCCTTGATGGTTTCTCTTTTACTTGATGCAAAATCTCTTCCAGGATGTGGAGGTGGCAGTCAGCGGGTGGGCCCTCCCTGCTTCTGAAAGGCCAGCAAATGGTGAAACTTCCAGTCAGATGTAGTTGGTATTCGCTGGACCCTACACCATATCTGCGAAAAATGAAAACTGCCCAAGCTCTTGGCTCACAGGTCTAGCAGGTAGCAGCATTAGGCACCTTCTCAGATGCCATTTCTATCTTGAGTTTGCCCTATGTCCAATCCTATTTCATGAATGTGCACACACCCACGCCTAGATCTATGAGGCATGCAATGTTTGTTAAGGGATTTGTGCCAATTTTCCGTAACTAATGTCGACACTTAATTCTATAGCTCCCTCGATCTCTGAGATGAGACCCAGCTAAGGTAAGGTCAGGTTTTGTTGTGGCTGCTCAGCTTGGCTGCGGTCTGACAAACTTCAGTTCAGTTCGATGCCTTGCTGCCAGGGCTCTATATCTGCAACGATCGGGGTTGAATGCTAGGGATGGGGTATATGCAGCGTTATTTGTAGTGATTTTAGGTGGATATCGTTTACCATTCCGTTCTGCCTACTTGATAATTTATGAAAATGTTTTATAATCTGTATCACTATATATGGTTGTTCCTTAGCAAGGGACTGCAGGATGACCGAATATGTACTTTTACGTATGTGTATATGTTCGGCCGATCCGGGGCTCAACTGGTGCCTTCGCTGGAAGCCTAGTTGGGGATTTTTTTTAAATGGGCCGTTCTAGCCATGCTAAGTTGTTTGTTTCAAGCCCAAAATGTTTGACAGGCTCAGAATACTGTATGACCAGTTTCCAAACGCCCAAAAAGTGTCGCATAAATGCTAATAATGGAGCCCAGATATGTAACTATTTATTCAAAAGCGGCGCAGATAAAATGTTGGTGAAAGTCCATATTGGGGTAATACAAACAACTGCAAGATATCATCGTCTATGTACAGAGGCCCAGTAAAATGTTCCCGCGGGCCGATTGGGCCAGAAAGGGTCCTTTAAATTATCAGTGTATTGCCTACAGGCCCAGAAAATGTTAGCGCAGGCCCAAGAAAATAACAGCTCGGACCAAATTATTGTCGGAGTATTTCCGACAGGCCCAAAAAGATTGCTACCACCTGTGGAATATTGCCGACAGCCAAAAATGTTATTGGTACAATGTCATGACCATGTCGGCATAAGCCGCAATGTTGTCGGTTTATTGCAAACGGCGGCGCAAGGCACAAAAAAATAACGGCGCAGGCCCGTTAGTTTTTGTCTATATATTTGCCGACCGCAAAAAATATTGTCGGCTTATTGCCGGCAATACAAGGCGGTGGCGGCGCAAGCTTATTGGGCCAGTTAACTCTAGTAAAGGCCCAAAATAATTAAAAGAGACAATGATTGGGCCTGAAAATGGCAGCATAAGCCCAAGAAGTATCGCTACAGGCCCATAAACATTGTCTATATATTGCCTACTAGCCCACGAAATTTATGGCCCAAATCAGAAAAATGTCTGGGTATTTCCGACAGCTAGAAATTCTTGTACATATCTATGCTACCTATTCCGCAACATGTCGGCCCCCCCATTATTGTTGTCGGCTTAGCGCAGACAATCACAGAACTCTGTCGGCCCAATTTTAGGTTCGCAACAACATGTCGGGCCAGGCCCATGGTTCTGTCGGCTCCTTGCCTGTGACCCATAATGCTTTTTCCTGAGTTCAAGCAGGTCCAATGAAATGTTGTAGGGCCAAGATATTGTACCCAGTTTTTGTAAGCCCTTGATGCTTTCTGCGAAGGCCCATCGTTTTGGCCCAGTACAAGAATTCTCCGAGCCTACGTTTGGCAGCCCCAGCATAATGTAGGCTATGCTTGACAGGCCCAGTTTGTTCTGGGCGAAAGCCCATGGGAGAACAGTACTCGGTTGAGCTAACTTTTTCACAGTTGAGTGGGCCTCCTCTGGCTCAGCGTATTACGTGGAAAAAAATTTGGGAATGTAATATTTTACGTAGATGTAAAAATTTAACTACATAACAATTTAATTATACATAAAACAAATTAGAACAAAGCACTGTTAATTTTGAAATTTATTGAATTAGAGTTGTATATACTTTTGGAGTGCTAATTTAATCAGAAAGCATACAGACAGGCAAGCATATAATGCATTCATCCATGAAGTGCCATATAAAGTGAAAGTGATGCAATAAAATCACCTGCAAAACACACATTGTTTGAGTAAAACCTATACCACAAAGAGGAATGTTAATATTACTCATCTAATACGCTGAGTTAATGATGGATCTCCACACTCGTGCTGTTTTCATAGCACATTAAATACTCTTAATTCAAACTTTATTGCAACAAAGTAAGAATCGAAACCCAAATACCACATCATAGGGCCTACGATACTTACCACACTCGATCAATCACTTACCTGGTTGCAGCCTCATGCACGTGTAGGGGATGGGAAATAAAACTGTGCACCGCACCACAATATTATCTTCTTTTCTTTCCAGAGCTTCGATTGCCTTTCAATGATGCCTCAGTCTTGAATAAATGTGGCTATAATACATTGTATAGAAATGACAGTGCTGATTAGATATAACATCAAGACACCAAAAACAATGCTGCTAAGGATGAAGATATGATTGCATTCAAAAAAACATTTCACAATTTCGAAGCTACAAATTAAGAATATTGGATCAGTATAATGTTTAGCTATACGAAATAAGTCCGTCTAATACACAATAAAGGCTCTGTATCACGATTTCAGGTAGTTCATGTAAATGCAGAATTGCAGATGAAAAGCATTCAACTCTCAATCAATAGATTGGACACACAATGAAGATAGAATAACAAGCACTGTTATGATATCAGTTACTTATATGATGCAGAACTGCGGATAAAAAGCATATAATTCTCAACCAATAAATTGGTCACACAATGAACATAGAATAACAAACACTTCTTAATGTGGCCATAATCAAAAACAAAAATTTTAAGGTGTGTTTGTTTGTGTGTTTGGGATTTTTGAATAGTAAAAAATTGAATTCGAATAGTTGTTTGATGTGATATAAATAAATATTGATGTGATGTTTTGAATGTAAAATAAATTTGTAGTATAATATAAAAAAAAAAAACACAACCTTAGTTTTTATGATATTTGCCTTTTTAGAAATGAAAGAAATCAAGAATGCCGTGCCACATAAACCTCCCACATAGGATATAACATAAAATAAAAGCAATGTGGAATATGGGTCAGTGCTAATGTTGGTGTCAATCAAGTAGCTCACCTTCGCGGGCGCCAGCACGCAGAAGAACACTGTTCAGTTCTAATTTGATCTTTTGTTCAGCCAGGAAATCATAACCACCTTCATGACACAAAATTAAAAAGTACCAATTAAATATTTAAAATTAATAATCACTAAATTGTTAACTAAAATATTTCAAATATCAATACTTACCTTGATTTGTGTATTTGGCAAGAATCCCATCAGTAATCTCTTAAGAGTTTCCTGAGCAATTAAAACATCAGAAGCACCTAGGAACACAAAACATAGGCATGTTAATCTGCACAAAAAGAAAAGGAAATGCGTTGTTAGAATAACTAGATAAAATATAACCAATTGACTGATCATATATTAAATAAAAAATAAAAAATCACAAAACAAACTTTATAATGAAATCCTTGACGTAGAGGTGGGGATCAGTTCAGATTTTTTGGGCTGGGTACCCAAACCTGACCCAATATTTCAGGCACCAAACCTAGCATCATCCTTTGTTTGGTTACCAAAATTTTCACTTTATTACCTTTGCATTAAGATAACCTTTTACTATCTTTTAGTAATAATACACACTCTGCAAATCCATACAAGCAATTATAATAAAAAAATAAAATAAACTAAAGTTTGTTTATTTTGTATTTTTGGATGAATTTATTTTTACTTTATGTCGATAAAATAGAAAATAATATTGTGTAAAAAAGTTGAATTATGTGAGTAAACTAAATGTATATATTATATTTTTTAAAATAATATTTATAAAAAATTGTGTCACTTAGAAACACAATATGAACAAATCCTAACCTAAAACATACAAATGCAATTAACACAATTAAAAAAATCGAAACCATGAAATTTTTAATCTAAACAACATCGTACATATAATTCTTCCCAAAATCGGCTCCTCCCCCAGCAAAATAAAAATAAAAATAAATAATAAATAATAAAACCTTTTTTTTTAATATTACATTAAATATTAATTTAATATTTAAAATATCACATTAAAACGTTTTTATATTGCATAAAATAATTATTCAAATTTAAAATTTTATTATTCAAAACTATAAGCCCAAGTCCCAAATCTCCAACCAAACAAACCCTAAAAATATGAATACTAGTAAATGTGACTAATTTAATGGGACAATTGAAAAGGAAAAACAAGACTAATTAAATGGGACAATTGAAAAGGAAAAACAAGACTAATTAAATGGGACAGGAGGAGTATTATATTAAAAAAATCTATAATCTATCCTCTATCCATACTACTATTACTAACTTAAGGTCTGTTTGTTTAGTGCTTTAATTTCAGGTATTTTTATATGAGATATAGAAAATCGTATCGGTTTTATATTGAATGTTAACATTTTGTGAGAGTGTATAATATATACTCAGCACAATTGACACTATTTTCATTTTTATCCGTTCAATAACAATCGACATTTTTCTATTTTGGGTAAACTTACTAAATCAAAACATACTTAACAAATATAAATCAACTTAATTACTACATAACATGTAACATCATACATAAGACCCACTCAAAACTCTTTTATTTCTATTTCACTCAAAAAAAATAAATATTTTTATCTGTATTAAAACCTCCACCTCTTTTAAAAAATTAAATTATATTAATTATAGAAAATTTTATTCTCTACAAAATAATATCCATATTGCATATATTTTTATTGCTATATACTTTTTAAAATATTCAAGTACATATTTTAATTTTTTTTAATCATATATTGAATTTATTTAAAGCTATCAATATTATTAATTACATAAAAAAAATAATATTATAACTCACTATTATTAACTAATTAAACATCATTACCTTAAATAAGGTGTCCTAATGAAAGTGTCAACTATGTTGAGACAGAAGGAGTATATTTATATATATTGAAAATCGTATATGGAAAAAAAAAATAATAATTGGACAAACAAACATAATAATTAGCTTATTATGTATATTTATTATTAAATATACTATTACAATGTATTTTTTTTCTCTCATAAAAATATAATTATAAATTTCATGTATATTACATTGAAAAATTTTATAATCTATCTCATTACTAACTACATAGATTATAGTATTTTTATTATTAAATATATTATATGCTTTTTAAGATCATATCCATCCATAACTCTATTTTTAAAATTAAATAAAATAAAATTTTTATAATATTAGATAATATTTATGCAAAATATAATAAAAAATACTATATAATATCATTTGATTAAACATAATTAATGCAATATAAAAATTAATATTAATTATAAAATTAAAATATAACTATACAAAAATAAATTATTTTATAAATAATAAAATAAAAGTAAAAAAAAAAGTATAAACATGATTTTTAAATAAATTTTAATTTAAAATAAAATAAAAATCAAGAAAAAGCCACCCTCTCAGTTGAGGGGGTGCCCTCGAATTGTGTCTCACCCTCTCATACGAGGATGATGAATGAAAGTGGGTTGGAGTAACCCACCCTGCAAAAATAACATGGTTTTTTTTTTTTTTTTGCTATTTTTGCAAGGTAGATTGGAGATGGTCTAATTAAACTTTGGGTACATGATTGGGTATCGAGTTTGAAAATTCATATCTGGATTTTGACCTAATTTTTTGATTGAGTACACTAAACTAAAAATTTGTACACATTTTTTTAAACATGTACAAGCCTGATTAAACCGAACCCCCATCGAATCGGGCCAAACCCAAACTACATGATCCAAATGCCCACCCCTACATTTAAGTCCAAAAGACTAGAGATAAGAAGAAACATCATCAAAATAAAAGAATGAGTTTGAGAAACATACCCAAAAATCAAAGCAAATTACTTTCAGCATCGCAAGAATTTAGAGCTTCAATAACACCCCAAATAACTTCATGTCCTCCACGAGATTGTCAATCACATAAAACCACTCCAACCCCTGAGATTAGATAAAGACGAATTAAATATATATTTATATATATCTTTCAGTAGAAAACCTAGTAAGATAGCATTATATTAAGATGCAATGCCATTTGCTATAGAATCCTGATATAGCCAATAATTGATTAGCAGTCATGGTTTTATGAAGTTAAATATTTGAACCACCAATGGAATACCTAACTGCAGGATGCTCAGTTATTATCTGAGCTTTAGGAACCTTGGCAGTTGCCTGCAGGAAGTATGTCCAAGGTTGACTGTAAGTATGAGATAACGACCTACTCATGATGTGCAGAATCTCCTGCAGTAGTTTCATCACCAGTCAGCACAATTCGAAGAGATATTACATCTGCAGAAATAGAGAATTTTAAAAACTGAACATAGAAAATGTATTCAGCAGAACTATACTGTAAAATCAATAGAGGATTATCCAAAATAGCATAAGAAGTTAAAGTCTTACATAACTACACTGCTCAATTGGATTTAAAAGCAAATAAATGTTTGAATTGAACCAAGAGATAAAATCCAGCGTACACACTCAAATAGCAAACTACACAAAAAATCATGTCTCTTCTAGAGTTCTAAAGGAAGAAGATCTTCAAACAAAATGTAGCTTTGAATATAAAATATTAAAGGGTTTCAAGAATTTGATGGCCAAGCTGTTCATTAATCTCTCATAAAGTATAGCACATAGCATCAAAAACAGATAAGGGGAAAAATTTGTTTCTTGTGAAAATCAACTAACTTGACAAACATATTAATACCAACATTAATGGCAGTGAAAGGTTACAGCCATTTATATTCACTAAATTATATTATCTTCACATTTAGTAACTTGAGCCCTATACTGAACAAAGTATATTTTAAGTTGAATTGAAAAGAAATCAATGCAAACATTCAAAACTCCAATGCGCAATTAATAACCTGATGCAACGCAAGCTACAGTAGAGTAGATAAAATTACTATGGTTTCTTCCAAATCCCATAAATTCATTGCCTCAGAAGAAGTTCCAGCTACCACCAAACCTCTATTAAATGCCAGATTCAATTGGATTTGTGCGACCATATAGGATCTTTAATAATCAGAGGCAACTTCCTTTAGGCATATATTTGATGAAAAAAAAAACAGTCATTGATGGTAGAACAAGTGTTTACCCAAACTAAATTATAAGAAGTACAGAACAGTTTATAAATTACAATTAACAGAACAAATGCCAACAATAATATATAGATTACAAGGAGCGAGGCTTGTACGCATATATGCCTTAGATCAAATATCCATATATGATGCAGTGGTCAAACACATGTCTCCCAAATTAAAATAATATTCTCAGCGTGTTTTTCACTGCTCGGAATGCGTAATGCGAATATTCATGGATCATAGATATTGATAATACAACAATCTCAATTGAACACCCACATTTTTACAACATTCATTGAAATTCCATCACATCCGACGCACACACAGCACATAAATACATGAATTCAAAGATTGTACAACTTAAACCCTAAAATTCCATCAGAGGATACGCAATTTATACCCGCGCATCGTCATTCTCCAAACCAACGCCCAACTTATCCAACCGGAGTCACAACGTTCTCGGTCGGTGTCCCCACCGGAAAATCGAATACCGAAACCAGAGCACAAACGCACACAAGGACAGGACTACACAAACAACCGATATTCAAAAAAATAGGGCAGAAAGCCCTGCGAGACAAACCTTCAGTAAGAATTCGTCCTATTTCTTTTCTTCTGCCGACTTCGTCTCCAACAGCGCATATGATTCCGTCAACGATTCACCGTCGATCTCTTCTCTTCAGCGGGACAGAAATGTTCGAGAACATGAACATTACACCAGTGATAATGATAATTTTATGACTTACAAACCCGACCCGACTTGACCGATCTTTCGGGTCGAATTTTAGAAAACGCTGGAACTTGTGACTATATAGTTGGGCCTAAAGCCTAGTTCTAACATCAAAGTCCAATCAAGTGTAGTTTTAGCATAAATATATTTATTATATTTGCATACACAGATCCAATTTGTATCTGACATTTGAGTTTTAAATTTTTCCCTTAAATTAAGGGTTTAATTAATTTATAATCAAAGCTCAAAGTTTTAATTATGTTACCTTTGATTTGAGAAAGTAAATGTTTCAAATCTTGATAATAATATATTATTTCATATTTCATAGTAGATGATATATTCAATATTATCTACTTCAGTTATGATATCCCTCCAAGTACTTAGCACTAACTAATGGTATTATAACCTAATTCATTAAGAAGGTTTTTGTTAATCAATCTGTGGAATAATTTTTAGTTTATTGAATAGTTTTTAGCAAATCTAACAATTAATTAAATTGTTTAGTAAACAATTTTTTAAAATAACTAGTCAAACCCTAAAAGTTAATTTTAAATAACCCTAAAATTTATTGTATTATTTAATAATTATTTTATTATAAATGTTTATTTTTTTTAAATTATGATTTTATTATTAATTTTTATTTTTATTTTCTATTTTTCTAGAATATATTAATTTATAAAAATCAAGTTAAAAAAAATTAATTATTATTCAATCATTTATATACTTTTATTATATACATTTTATATACAAATGAAGGTAAAAGGCAATTGAATATTTTTATTAAAGTAAAAATAAATATTTTGTTACAAATAGTATATTCAATTAGCCAAATTAGCTAATTGAATGTGATTGCCAAACACCCGAAGGCTCTATAAATTGGGAAGAAGGCTAGAAAATGCACTTACTCCAACTTAATTAAAACCTACTGATCTATTTGTCTATATTCTCCTCCCATTTAATATATATATATATATATTATATTTTATATTGATTTTAATTTGAAATATTATATATAAATAATTTAATTTTAAAACATTAAAAAATATATGAATTAAATATAAATAAGCCGTGAATAGTTAGTTATTCCGTCAAAGAAGTACTTGGAAATAAGTTTTGCGCAGTGATGCACAGCACAGCACAGCACGGGACAAGACAATGCTCGCCAAAGTTGGCTCTATCTCTAGTTCAATAATATCTTAATAAGTCTAACGCCACCAAATTTTACTTCAAACTCAGAACCACCCACCCCACTTCAATAGTTTAATTGCTATTTATCAGTATTATATATATTACTTTATTAG
This sequence comes from Andrographis paniculata, assembly GCF_009805555.1. Classification (NCBI taxonomy): domain Eukaryota; kingdom Viridiplantae; phylum Streptophyta; class Magnoliopsida; order Lamiales; family Acanthaceae; genus Andrographis; species Andrographis paniculata. The sequence goes on from NW_026137589.1 coordinate 5,335,532, forward strand.
GAAATTGTTGGATTTCGATTGACATTGTATTTTCAAGTTTTTGTAAAAAAAAATATTATAGGTATTATATAAGATTTATTCAAAAAATATATATTTTAAATTTTTAAATAAATAAATATAGTTATATATATTCAAATTTATTTTATTTTTTATAAAATTAGATTAAATTAATCATAATTTTTCATCCATTTTATAAGTATATATTTATTTTATTTTTAGTGGTTTAACAAATGTTATATTTTAATAATACTAATTGATGATAGTTTTGTATATAAAGAATATTTTACTTTTGTGATAGTGTAAAATTGTTAAGGAGGTATTAATGTAAATAAATATAAATGTAAAGGTATTTATAATATGTTATATGATATTTATATGTACTAAAAAAATTAATATATATATATATTATTTGAACAATAAAAATGACAATATCTATACTTACCAAACCAATTTACAACTTAAAATTCAAAGTATAAACAACACGTAAGAATTTGATTGTTACACATTCATTTTAATTGACTTCCATACAATTTTATTCTTACAAAAAGAACATGTTGTAGGTTATTTGAAAAGATCAATTTGATTATGTAATAAGTGATGGAGTCAATACGATGTTTAGTAGACGAATGCAAATAAATAAAAATCGCTTCAAAACCCACTGATAGTTTATCATCCAAAACTTACCCAAAATAATTTACCGACTAATGTAATTTGCAGTGTATTACGTTCGAAAATGTATAACTAAACCAATAAAAATAGTATGTTGATTCATAACTTCAATGTTACCGAATTAAAATACAATTATTGATTTAGATGTTATTATTAAGAATATTATATTAATATGGACAACATATGATTCTTTCCCTAACTAAATATGGTATTCTTACTTGAATATGTGTATCTCCTTTGAGCAACTTGCATAATATTATAGATATTTATCTCCACATCTACAGCTACATGTCTATAAAAATTTCAGTTATTTTATTTTTCATTTGAAATTGTGATGTTTTGTGCATATTACACTTCGACCCGACCCGACCTATCGAAACCCGGATCCCGTGCCCGCGGTTCGACCCGATTGAGTGATGAATTGGAGGATGGGTTCGGATGGCCTGAACCGCCCTGGACCGCCCTCAAACCGGTCCAAGGGGTCTGATATATATATACCCTGCTTCCCGGTTCAGACAGACAGATTAATCCTCACTCCTTCTATCGCGATATTCACCCTCTGGAGCCCTAGCTTTCCCGACGAACGCGATCGATCTGTCTGGTGCATTCCGGCGAGTTTGGCCATCGGAACTTGAAGTTCATCCACCGTGGTTGTGTTACAGCTTGTTCTAGAGCTGTTCTTCGGTTTGATTTCTCGATTCTATGTTTATGGGCTGTTCGTGGTGTAATTGATTGTCCGCGATGATTTAGGCTTAGAATCTTGAGATTTCTTTCGATTAGGTTGTTAATCGCGCTGATTGTGCGTTTCTGTGGATGTCGGTAGTGTTTGGGTCGAGGTTGAGTGTAAGTGTTGCTAGTCGGTTGAAATATTGGGTAAACTGAGTCCGAACTCCTTCGATTAACAAAGTATATAAAAGATTCGATGTTTCTTGTTTCATATGTGTTCGATTAGTTGTAAACTACAAGTATTAGGTCCTAAATTTCGATTACAAGTGGTATCAGAGCTGGTTAGGGCTTGCTAGTTTACTGGAATCGTGATTTTCGAGTTCCTGGAGTGAACACCTAGTTCTCTCTGTAAAATCCGAAGGTTTTGTGTAAATAATTTCAAGGTTTTCGAAGTCTTGGTTGTTTACTGCTCTGTCGAAGTGAAAACTGAATTTTTATGGTGTTTTCACCTCTGTAAAGTTTAGATCTCCTTGATTAAGGACTAAGATAGGCCTGTAGGAGATTAGGACTTGAAATCATCCTTGTTTGGTTGATTTGGGTAGTTCCTTGTTGATTGATTCATCCAAACTTTACTAATTTGTGTATTAAGTGCGCAGTTGGAAGGATTTTACAGGTTGGAGGCCTTGAATTACGAAAAGAAAGTCAAAGAATAGTTGCGGAGCTTGGAGTGGGTAACATTCTTAACCCTGTTACATATTTTTGTGAGATTTCAGTTTTTGGGGTGATTAAGTGTGGCGATTTGAGTTTGTTAAGTGGCTGTTTTTGTGCTAAGTGGTTGTTTCTGTGATAAGTGTGGCTGTTTGAGGTTATTGTGACAGTTAAAGTGTTAGTTAGAGCAGTTTGTGCAAAGCTGGTTGTGTGTTATGAAATATTAACTGCTCCTAAGTTAGTTTTCTCAAGAAACTAACCCTTTGATTAGTTACTATTCAGTTTTCTCTGTTCTGGAGCATTCTTATCTGGTGGATATTTTTGTTGAGATTTTATAAACAATAAATCTGTTTTTAAAGCGATCCAGTGAATCTGTTCTTAGGACCAGTAGTTTTTTCTTGTGAAATTTGGCCTGTTCTTGTGTCTTTTTTCTTAAAACAGATTGTTTTCTCTTCATTTTAAAATTCATGGCTAGTCAAGCATTTTTTAATATACAACCTTTTGATGGAAAATCTGATTTTGCAATTTGGAAACAAAAGATGAGAAGTGTTCTTGTAACTCAAAGATTGATAAAAGCAGTTGAACCTGATCAAGCAACAGACCTTTCTCTTGAAGAAAGGTTTGAACTTGATGAACAGTACTTGCATCTTCGTGCATTATTTTAAACCTAGCTGACCATGTAATTAGAAAAATAGGTACTTATGGTTCAGCTGAGGATTTGTGGGACAAATTAAATAACATGTATACTGAAACTTCACTTCCAAATAGGATACATTTGTTAGAACAGTTCTTTAGTTTCAAATTAGATCTTTCAAAGACAATAGATGAAAATTTAGATGTTTTTTCAAAGTTAATTCAAGATATAAAACTTACATGGGATAAAAACATAGATGATTACAGCTCTATTGTTATGTTAAATGCAATCCCTAGTACATATTCAGATGTAAAATCAGCTATAAAATATGGTAGGGATGTAATTACTCTAGATGTTGTGGTAAATGGTCTAAAAAGTAAAGAAGTGGATTTGAAACTAAGTAAAGCTAATAAACATACACATGGTGAGGTGATGCATGTTAGGGGTAGATCTCCCTTTAGACCGAATAAAAATGGCTCTTTTTCAAATAACAATAAGCAATGGAATAACTCCTACAATAGTCAATATAAGAAGAAGTCTAGGAGTAAGTCTAGGAATAGATCTCAAACCCCTACAAAGTATGTTAAACGGTGTTTTAATTGTGGTGACACTTCACATTTCATTAGGAATTGTCCTAAGAAGAATAGAAACTTGAATAACAACAACAATAACTTTAGAAATGGAACACCCACTATTAATACCTCTTCAAATGAACAAGTAAATTTGATTTCTCATGAAGATAGCTTAGGTGAAGTGTTTGCTGTTACTGCTGAATGTTCCAATGTGACTGCTTTTAATAAGAATGAATGGTTATTAGATTCAGCTTGCACCTATCACATGACTCCTTTTAAGGAATTTTTCAGTGATTATAAAACCCTTTTAAACTGTAATGTGACTATGGCTGATAATAGGGTTTGCAGTGTTAAAGGAATAGGGACTGTTGTGCTGAAATTTAAATCTGGAAATGTTTTAAAGCTGTGCAATGTGAGACATGTCCCTAATCTGTCAAATAACTTGCTTTCTTGTGCTGGTTTGTCTTCTTTAGGACTAGAAGGAAAATGGGGAATGGATTTTATGAAAATAACTAAGGGTTCTTTAGTAGTTTTCAAGGCTGATTTGAGAAATAATCTCTATATTGTGTCTGTTGTGCCTATTTGTGAATCTGATGCTTGTGTGAATGCTGTCCATGACAGCACTGAGTTGTGGCATAGGAGATTAGGTCATTTAAGTAATAGAGGATTGGAGATTCTGCATAAAACTGGTTGTTTAGGTGCTGGAAATTTCTCAAATGTGCCATTTTGTGACAATTGCATATATGGAAAGCATCATAGAGTTACTTTTCCTCAAAAACCTACTGAAAGTAGGATTTTTTCAAAAGATATCCTTGAATATCTTCACTCGGATGTGTGGGGACCAGCTAGTGAACCCACACATGGAGGTAGAAGATATTTTTTGACTATAATTGATGATTTTTCAAGGAAAGTTTGGGTATTTTTGATGAAACAAAAGTCTGATGTGTTTGAAATTTTTAAAAATTGGAAAATTTCTATTGAAAATCAAACGGGTAAGAAGATTAAGTGTTTGAGAACTGACAATGGCTTAGAATATTGCAATACTTGGTTTGATAGCTTTTGCATTGAAAATGGAATAAAGCGACATAAAACAGCCCCTTATACACCTCAACAAAATGGGGTGGCTGAAAGGATGAACCGAACTCTATTAGAAAGAGTTCGAAGCTTGCTTGCTTCCTCGGGTTTATCCAAGAGCTTTTGGGGTGAGGCTGTTCTTACAGCAGCCTATTTAATTAACAGATCACCTTCAGTGCCTTTGAAAGGTGAATGTCCTGAATTTAGGTGGAGTGGAAAGAGAATTGATTTTTCAAACCTGAAAGTATTTGGATGTTCTGCTTTTATACGTGTTTTCAATGATAAACTTGAACCTAGGGCTGAGAAGTGTGTGTTCCTAGGGTATCCCGAGGGTGTTAAGGGATATAGGCTATGGTTAAACACTAAACCAGGTTTCAAAACTTTTGTTAGTCGAGATGTAGCATTTAATGAGAATGAAATGCCCTGTTTGAAGCAAAATCAGACCTTAAATGATGAAAATACTGCTGTTAATGGTCCTAATGATACTCAGAATGAGGTGGAGCAAAATCATTATAATTTAGCCAATTTAGAGGCTGAATTACTTGATCACAGTGCCTCAAATAGAACTGATACCAGGACAACCAGTTCTGATCCAGATTTTAATTCTGGAAATTCAGAGACTGGTCTGGAGATCAGTTCTGATGAGGTTGATGAGAGAATGGAATCTGGAATTGCTGAAAATATTGATCAAAATCTGGAAAATTATCAACTTGCTAGGGATAGAGTTAGGCGAAATGTAAGACAGCCCCCTAGGTTAGATGATTTTGATGTTGATGTTATCTCCTTAGCTTATAATGTGTTTGAATCATTAGATGGTAATGAACCAAGGTCATATGGTGAAGCTATGAAATCAAAACAAAGAAATGAGTGGGTTAATGCAATGAATGAAGAAATGAAGTCATTAAAGGAGAATAAAACCTGGATTTTGGTGCCAAAGTTAGCTAACAGTTCTGTTGTTGATTGTAAATGGCTGTACAAAGTAAAACAAGATGAAAATGGAGTTAGATTTAAAGCAAGATTAGTTGCTAAGGGGTTTACACAAAAGGAGGGAATAGATTACAATGAAATTTTTGCTCCTGTTGTTAAATATTCTACTATAAGACTCATGCTTACTTTGGTTGCCTATTTTAATTGGGAATTGAAACAATTAGATGTAAAAACTGCATTTTTACATGGTGATTTGTATGAAAGGATTTACATGAAACAGCCGGAAGGCTTCTTTGATAAAACTAATCCTAATCATGTGTGTCTTTTAAAGAAATCCCTTTATGGACTGAAACAGTCCCCTAGGCAATGGAACATAAAATTTGATGAATGCATGAAATCTTTGAAATTTAATAGAAGCAATTTTGATCATTGTTTGTATTTTAAAATAGCATGTGAGCATCCCATATTCTTGCTATTATATGTTGATGATATGTTGATTATGTGTCCTAGTTTGGAAACAATTAATCATGTAAAAGATTGTTTAAGCAAGAAGTTTGATATGAAATACCTAGGAGATGCAAAGGTAATTCTTGGTATGAATATACTTAGGAAAAGAAAAGATAACATGCTGTTTTTAAATCAGTCTTCATACATTAAGAAAATTTTGAATAAATTCTGTATGGCTGATGCTAAACCTTCTGCTGTCCCCCTCACTTCTAATTTCATTTTATCTAAAGAGCAATGCCCAAAATCTGAAACTGATGTGAAATACATGCTGAATGTGCCTTATACTAGTGCTGTAGGTTCTATTATGTACCTGATGGTGTGCACTAGGCCTGATTTAGCATATTCTATTAGTTGTTTGAGTAGATACATGGCTAACCCGGGTGTTGAACACTGGAGTGCATTAAAGTGTGTGTTTAAATACTTAGTTGATACTATTGAAGTTGGTCTAGTATTTGGTAAACACACTAATGAGTTAAAACTGAATGGCTATGTGGATTCTAACTATGCGAATGATAGAGACTCTAGGAAGTCTACTACGTCGTATATCTTTACTTTGTGTGGTTCTTGTGTTAGTTGGAAATCCCAACTACAACATATTGTTGCCCTCTCTACGACAGAATCGGAATATGTGGCCATAACTGAAGCATTGAAGGAAGGTATGTGGTTAAAAGGTTTATTAAATGAAATAGGCTACTTGAAAAATGAAGTAACAGTTTTTTCAGATAGTCAATCCGGAATTCAGCTTTGTAAAAACCCAGTCTTTCATGATCGAACGAAACATATAGATGTTAGGTTTCATTTCATTCGTGATATAGTTTCTAAGGGTTTTTTAAAACTAGAAAAAATACCTTCTGAGTATAATCCTGCGGACATGGGAACAAAAGTTTTATCAATAACAAAATTCAATTTGTGTAAGAAAACAGTTTATATAGATACTTTTGATTAGGAGAATCTTTAAAATTTGAAGGTTTGTATCTTTTGTTGTTTAAAATTCTGTTTTCAGCATGACATATTTAATCATGTAGCTGTTTTTGTTAGTTGTGAAGCTGAGTTGTTTTTATAGTTGTTTTAAAACTTGAGAACATTAACCGTGTTAATAAGTCCGCAGGTTAAAAGACTAAATCGTTGGAGCTCGGACAGGGATGACACCCTTAAAGCACTTTCTCCAATGCCCAAAAAGGTGGAGATTTGTGATGTTTTGTGCATATTACACTTCGACCCGACCCGACCTATCGAAACCCGGATCCCGTGCCCGCGGTTCGACCCGATTGAGTGATGAATTGGAGGATGGGTTCGGATGGCCTGAACCGCCCTGGACCGCCCTCAAACCGGTCCAAGGGGTCTGATATATATATACCCTGCTTCCCGGTTCAGACAGACAGATTAATCCTCACTCCTTCTATCGCGATATTCACCCTCTGGAGCCCTAGCTTTCCCGACGAACGCGATCGATCTGTCTGGTGCATTCCGGCGAGTTTGGCCATCGGAACTTGAAGTTCATCCACCGTGGTTGTGTTACAGCTTGTTCTAGAGCTGTTCTTCGGTTTGATTTCTCGATTCTATGTTTATGGGCTGTTCGTGGTGTAATTGATTGTCCGCGATGATTTAGGCTTAGAATCTTGAGATTTCTTTCGATTAGGTTGTTAATCGCGCTGATTGTGCGTTTCTGTGGATGTCGGTAGTGTTTGGGTCGAGGTTGAGTGTAAGTGTTGCTAGTCGGTTGAAATATTGGGTAAACTGAGTCCGAACTCCTTCGATTAACAAAGTATATAAAAGATTCGATGTTTCTTGTTTCATATGTGTTCGATTAGTTGTAAACTACAAGTATTAGGTCCTAAATTTCGATTACAGAAATTTTGTTCAAATTTGATACATTTGTCTTGTACATTTAGAAAAACAATAAATATTAAAAATGGTTAATATAATGAAATTCAATAAAATATCGCCTCCATCAAATTTAAGTAGCGTGAAATCTTCAAATTCAATAATATAAAAATAATAATAATTAATAACGTCAATCTCAATATTACTATTTATTTGTTTATTGTGCATCGATTTTGACGGCAGACACCATTTTTTGTCCCAACTCCAACTCCAACTCCCAAGTGCTCTCCTAACCATTTTATTTCATTAATTTTTTAAAATATAAAAACAAAAAATGAAAATTTAAGCGAGTCAAAAACATTATAAACATTTTCTATCTGAAAATTGTAATTGCGTTGTCACCAGCCGCACAGTTTTGACTTTCAACTTATCCTCACGAATTTATTGGCTAAATAAACCAAATACTACTTACTTATACTGAATATTTGACTCAATAACAGCATAAGAAAATTGACTTGAATTGGAAACCGAATTGTATCATGTACATTTTCCTAGCACAATGCAATGCTATATATTTTTATATTTTTATATAGACGTAGACTGTGTTTATCCTATCATTTTATTTTACTAGTATAATTTTTTATTACTATTATTAAACATAACATATGTAATCAAATATATTTTTAATAAAATACTATTTTCATCTTTTATTTTTTCAATAAATTATAATATTTTATTGATCTATGTAAAATGTTTCAATATTTAATTTTTTAAAAGTAAAAAAAAAATAAATTAAAATTTAAAATATTTTGATATTTAAATATAATAAAAAATACTTTTAATAAAACATATGAAAATAATAAAATAATATATTAAATTAAGACAAAGAAATTTTATTTATTTATTTTAAAAAAATTTTACTAGTACTATAATAAATAGTAATAAAAAATTTAAAACCATGGACTACAATTAGACCAGCACGGCATATATCTTTTACAAAATTTGACGGAGAATCCGATGAAGGGCAAGCAGGACAGTGAGTTGGCAGGATCCCACGTGGGCCAATTTGTTTGGCTGTCAGAAGGCTTCACAGAGAGACTATTCACATGTGGAATCGTCCCCAATAACGTTCCCACTAACCTATAATTTAAATTATTTTATATTAGTATTTAAATCATCCTCCAAAAAGGCGAATAAATTTGATCAATGTCGATCTATCTTTTGTAGGGTTTGATCACATCGTGTGTTTGTTTGGGGGTTTGGATTTTAAATTGGGATTTGAATAGTAAAAATTTTAAATTTGAATAGTTGTATGATGTGATATAAATAAGTGATGATGTGATGTTTTGAATGTAAAATTGATTTTTAGTATAATATAAAAAATGAAAAATAGGTGTTTGATTTGATATTTTTGGGGGAAAAAAATTGAATGAATAGTGTAAATCCAATCCAAATTTCCAAACAAACACACCCGTGTGTATTCTTGTATTGTATTAATAATAATAATATATATATATATTTCTTTTAGTTAGTATTTTTATTAAAATGAATTCATAACTAAATATACCTATAGGTGTATATTATTATTATTGTAAATTGTAGTATACAACGCGATGGTCATATGCTTGATTTCATTTCATCTAGTCAACATGATTATACAACAATACTTTTGAATTTCAACATTAATCAAGTTTCCAAAACATTAATATTATTCTTATCATTTTCAAAATTTTAAGATTCCAAACAAATTATTTATCATTGAAGACATTACTAGCAGCATTTTCAAATAAAATTTTTGCTTAAATGCTAAGTGTCTATACATGTATTAATAAAATGAAATAAATTTATTAGATACTATTAATTGTAGATTTGATTTTAAAAAATAATCACACTCCCAAACTAATTAAATAAAATAAAAAATCCTCTAAAAGGTTGCAACCCTTATAGAAGAAGGTTTTTTCTTTTGGTTTGGACTCCACTTTTGTAATTTCGTTAGCGTTACATAATGTGTATACCCATAAAATATATTCGATAAGCAAAGATAAAATTGAATAATATTGTCAAATTTGGTGAGATTTTAGTCCCAAGTAAAAGTTATACTGCTCCTGTAACTAAAGTGGTCCAACTTGGATGAATATTATTAGTACAAATAATGATAATAATATAATTAATTAAATAAAACCAACTAATACTGGAAATTAGTGTAAATTGAATAATGGTTGGTGGGTGGAAATTCATGAGGTCTGCATTGCGGGAGATGGTGACTGTGAATGCAAAGAAAATGGGTAAATGCTAAAAAAATGGCAATTAATTCTGAGTCGAAGGAAACCTCCTCGTTAGCCATATTCTGTTATTCATCAATTCTGCTGTATGTATACATACGGTATACTGTGTGTGTATATATATGGTCGTCACCCCACCTCTTCCCAACGCCATTCGCCCTTTTCTCCCCAAACTCGAATTGAATCTCTCTCTCTTTCTCTCTCTAACTGTCGTTTGCTCGATTTTTTTTTTTTTTTTTTTGCTTCCACGCACCATTTCCTGGAGCGTATCTTGCTGCTTGCCGTGTTGCTTCTGCAAGGACATAAAGTTTGGATTTTCAGTTAATTGATCTCCTTTTCCTGCATTTGTTCGCGTCGAGATGGCCAAGAATGTGGGAATCCTAGCCATGGAGATTTACTTTCCTCCCACTTGCATCCAGCAGGTAAACAAACAAAAATGAAGACAACTGATTGATTACTTTTGGTTTGATTTATTTGCTTTTTAGGAAATAATTTGTTAGTTGAGTTCGTGCTCCTGGAAGCTGCCATCCTATGTTTGTTGTTGAATAGTTGCAGTTTCCCGCTTTCAATCTTCGCCTAATTTTTTTTTGTTTTTTGGGAAATGATTGATATCGAATGGGAAAAGCTTTGGGGAGAGTTTCTTCACTTTTATTTTTATTTTTTTCCCAGTTTCTTGTTTTTACTCGAGTCCAAGAGATTTGGAAAGTGCACCGACCTGATAGCTTTTTTTGTTTTTGAATAGTTATGAAGCTTGTATTTCATCTGAGTTCATTGTATATATATATATATATATATAGGTTCTTCTTTCTCATCGGTTTAAGATTTAGTTTACAGAAGGTTTTCTTACTGTTTCTGTTTTTGGTTGGATACAATTCTTATGTACTCAGGAAGGAAGAAAGCAGATCTTAGCTTCCCAAGTCTACTTTAGAAATATGTATTGTACTTCTAATGCATTCTTGTAAATCTGTAACAGGAAGTGCTGGAGGCTCATGACGGAGCAAGCAAAGGGAAGTATACTATTGGGCTTGGCCAAGATTGTATGGCATTTTGTTCTGAGGTTGAAGATGTCATTTCAATGAGGTATTTATTTGGTCTTTTGTCTTATAAAAGTTACTCCAAAATGCTAAGGGTGGAGGAATATGATGGTTGAGTGAATAGCATGATGGGTATATGAATGTGATATGCATTGGGAGATTTCTGAGTCTAATGATATTTGTCCTCTAAATTGGAATTTAAGGTAGAGAAGATTTGAGATTTCATTTTTTGTCAGATTCTGTTTAATGTTGATTTCATTTACCTTGACATGACAAGGAACTACAACCTTGGAAATGAATCTATATGATCAAGTTGAGTAATCAATTTATCTTAGTATATAATCCTGCATCATTTATTATGCTTTTATAGTATGATTAGTTATGACGGCATTGACTGTTTCCCAGTTCCTATAAAATGTTTGCCATGTTTCCTTCAGCGACAAATATGACAGAGAGATTACACAAAAACATGAATGACTCAACAAGATAATGCTAAATTTATCGGCAGTTTTACATATTGCAAGTTACAATAACTGATAGATAACTTCATTGGCCATTTTGATTTTGTACAGTTATTGGTTTAAAGTTCTTTTTAGCAATTCTAAGATTTTCTAATTTCAGCATGACAGCAGTCACTTCACTCCTTGAAAAGTATGGGGTTGATCCGAAGCAGATTGGGCGTCTTGAAGTTGGAAGTGAGACTGTACTTGATAAAAGCAAATCCATTAAGACATTTCTGATGCCAATATTTGAGGTATATGAGTTATGCAGTTTCAATTCTAGTTAATGTTCAACTTATTATGTTTTGTATTTTATGGTGGATCATGTTGTATGCTTTGATGTGGGAGCCAAATTACCTATTGTATGTTTCATCTTGTTTACCATCTAAATATTTGAATGACCAGAAATGCGGAAATACTGACATAGAAGGTGTTGACTCAACCAACGCGTGCTATGGTGGTACTGCTGCTCTGTTCAATTGTGTCAATTGGGTGGAAAGCAGCTCATGGGATGGGCGATATGGGCTTGTTGTCTGCACAGATAGTGCGGTATAAGCATTTTTCATACATATATTTTTGAACTTACATTCCTTCAAAATTGAAAGGTGGAATCAACCAAAAACTCTTGTCAAACACTACCATGGAATTTTGCTTTGGTTCCTTATCATTTAGCTTAATTGATAGGTCTATGCTGAGGGTCCTGCTAGGCCAACTGGAGGAGCTGCAGCTATTGCAATGCTAATAGGACCAAATGCTCCTATTACTTTTGAAAGCAAGCTTAGGGGATCTCACATGGCTCATGTTTATGATTTTTACAAGCCCAACCTTGCCAGCGAATATCCTGTATTATTACCCTCCTTTCGAACACTTATATTCTGTATACTATAGTCATGAGAGTATTATTTTGAACTAAAACTAACCTTTATACCGTTAATACAGGTTGTGGATGGCAAACTTTCTCAGACTTGTTACCTCATGGCATTGGATTCTTGTTACAAAAGCTTCTGTGACAAGTAAGTTACTGCAAAAAAGCTTCCTGCTTTTGTGTACCTAAATTTATAGCCTTGTTTGTTTGTCTCAAATTATCAGTGGTAATGTATCATCTGATAGGTATGAGAAGATAGAGGGCAAACAGTTTTCAATTACTGATGCTGACTACTTTGTGTTTCATTCTCCATACAATAAGGTAACTATTGTTGGTTAACACAATCTTTAATAATTGTAGAATGATTTGCAGCCTAAAAATAGACTTTGTTAACATTTAACTTTGTACCTGCAGCTTGTACAGAAGAGCTTTGCCAGATTGTTATTCAATGATTTTACAAGGAATGCCAGGTGAATAATTTGTTTGTTATTCATTCAAGAGAACTAATATATCAAAGAAGGAGTTTATACTTAAGGTTTCTTTTGGTTGATAATTTATAGCTCCATTGATGAGTCAGCTAAAGAGAAGTTTTCTCCTTTTTCATCCTTAACCAACGACGAGAGCTACCAAAGTCGCGATCTTGAGAAGGTCAGTCTCTTCTCATTCACATCTTCATCACCATCTAGAAAACCACTTTGTCACTCAATTGGTTGGCGGTAGCTTATTAATCCAGAATACTATATTCTAAGAGTATTATTTGTGAATCTCCAGGCGAGCCAACAAGTTGCAAAGCCATTTTATGATACGAAGGTGCAGCCATCTACACTTGTCCCAAAACAAGTGGGAAACATGTATACAGCGTCACTCTATGCTGCATTTGTGTCCCTCATCAGCAACAAAAGTAGCTCTCTGGTAAATTAGTTACACAAGCCTTGTTGAATTCGAAACAGAAAACATCATCATGTTTTATTTTATTTTTTGATTTTAAAATTTTCTCTACATTTCTTTCAGGCCGGGCAGAGAGTGATTCTATTCTCCTACGGAAGTGGTTTGTCAGCCACCATGTTCTCTCTCCGTCTCAATGAAGGGCAGCATCCTTTCAGCCTGTCCAACATTACAAAAGTAATGAATGTTCAAGAAAAGTTGAAGTCGAGGCACGAGGTATGCAGCTCTTTGTTTTATTTTTTCTTTCTTCCTTAAGCATCTTGGCCACAGCTGCCAATATTTTCATAAATTTGTGCTTCGATTACATTTCAGTCTTTACCTTGTCTTGTGCAGTTCCCACCTGAACAGTTTGTCGAAACCATGAAGCTGATGGAGCACAGATATGGAGCCAATGACTTTATAACGAGCAAGGACTGCAGTCTTCTTGCACCGGGCACCTACTATCTTACTGAAGTGGACTCCAAATACCGAAGATTCTATGCCAAGAAGGCTATTGAGAATGGAACCCTTGCCAACGGCCATTAATTAAAGGTATCCTGGCAACGGCTCTCGTGTCTATCTAGCCAGTAGAAGTAATAACTGGACTTTCATTGTTCTTTGTGTGTTGAGCGATGAGTTGAGTTTGTTTTAGCCCGATCACATGCTATCTGTAGTTGTTATGAATTCTTTTTCTTTACAAGGGTTTCAGTTAGTTTTCTTTTTTGAGAAAAAGAAAATTGTTGTAGATGTACCAAAATATTATGGTTGTATCTAGGAACATGCTTCAGTGGTTAGCTGTTCCTTTTATCAGCAATAATCTGTTTATTCTTGGTATGTTGTACACTATGCTTCTGTTGTTTTTAAATGTATTTTCTCTTCTACATTGAAATTAAGAAATTATTTCCTCTGGGCAAGCAAAATATTTGATGTCAATATCAGATGATGAGAGAACTAAACAAGGTGCAATAATTCCTCAATAGCTGATAATCAATCCTCCATTTCTCCCATGTGTTTTCAGTTACTAGATAATGATAATTGCACTGCATAGCTTACCTCAGAACTAAATAACATTGCCTCATTTTGATAAGAAAAATTAAATGAAATATGGTTCTGAATATAGTACACTAGTAGCTAATGGTTATGGGCAAACACAAAAATGTAGCCAAGGAAGAAAACAAGATGGTTGAACATAAGGAGAAAGATTTAATCACCTTGAAGATGAAGATGAAGATGAAGATGTTCTTGTCATATTGTGAGATTTTCTTGAATGCCGGCAAACGTTCCAATTATCTTTCCGCCCATGTCGGGGAATGTTTCACAGCCGGGAATAGGCTTAATCTTCCCCATTCTATCGACTTGAACAGGATACTTAAGCAGGTGGCCATTCATTTGAGTGATTTCTTCGGCCTCGAACTGTCTCCAGTTAGCCTCGCCCATCTGTCTCACGCGTCTAACGCACTCCACGCTGTCAGGATGCTCGAAGACTTTCTCGCAAGTGCCCGTGTGCTCTGCCCAGAGAGACATTCTGTATCCGAATATCTGCAGCACAAAACAACTCTTTGGTGTATATCTTACTAGTGGAAAAGGGAACTCTTTGTAGCAGTCGAACTTCACCTGTCCCCGGGGATGTGCTCGTCTTCCCAACCACGTGTAGTGAGGCTGATACGCGCCCATAGTGATTTCTGTGTCGCGTGTACCTTCTAGAGACCGTTGGTTGATGTTGGCCGAACCCATCATTACGTATTCATCATCCACTATCATTCCTTTAGAATGGACGTAGATCATGAAGCGCCTGTTCTTCTTGGCGAGGGACTGGAAAGAACAAGAATACATAATGTCAGAAGGATACTAATGTAGGATCATTGAAAAAAGCTTTCAGGGATCGACAATGAACCTGTGGACTCGATCCGTTTTGGCATTTTGACGGCTTGCTTTCGGTGGGAGTCCCTGGCTCGCGATTGCCAAGGCAAAAGAAGTTCAAGTAATCCTGAGGTTCGTACTCATTGTCCACCCCAGTATCGACTAAAGCCTTGTAGATGGTGTCGTACATCATCTGCATCGTCTTATGCTGTATGTGTGTCGAATATGTTGAGCTGTAATGAACCTGAAAGAAAATCTGGTCTTTATCCGAGGATGTAAAAGATAATACCTGCCAGAAAAGAATTCTTTGAGTAGGAGTACTGGTTGGTACTCCCTCAGGCCACATTGGAATGACGATGTACACGGCGAATCTCTCCTTTGCTCTAATCTTGTTGGCAATCTTCAGAGCAATTTCCATGGGGATTAAATTGTTTGCACCTGTATGTAGAATGGAAACAGGCAATGTCTGAAATTCAGCGACGCACCAGATCGAAAAATAGGATTGGACCGAAACTACTCACCTACATCCCTGTAACTATCCCAATTGTACGATGATCCGAGGAAGTATTGGTTCTCAATGTAGATGAAGTGTTGAGCTGAACGGATCGCCTTTACATATGCTGCGTGTATGCTCATATCGATCAATACATTCTTTCCACACACCAGATTCTGTTTATGCACAAAAGTTTTCATCAATTTTCCATCACCAAACATATCTGTATGTAGGGAAGTAAGAGGGGAATGGACATTGCTGCCTTACCTTTTTTGAAGCTACTCTGGGATCCTTAGGGAAGCCTTTAACGGAGTTGGAATCGATTGATCGGAAAATCTACAATGTTCGATAGCTTTTAGCCTCGGAAATGAAATGTAATGTAATGAAGCTATAGCATGTTATTACAGTACCTGGATGTTCCAAGCCTCCTGATCATCTTCACATAAGGTGGAAGACTCATTTATTTTCTCTATGTCGGGGATTCGATCAAGCTTGAGCAGGGAGTCATCATATGCTGCTTTAAGCTTCTTAATAACACGACGCCTTGAAGCCTTCATCCATCGCTCTTCAAAGTTTGATAAGACATCGTATACAGATGGACCATCGATTCTGCAGTGTAGATCGTGCCACGGCTCTCTGGGACAACCCGTGGTTTGCCCCTATGACAAAGCCAAGTTCATGCTGTTCCCGTTCAGACATCATATGTTGTCTGCAATAAAGCTGTCTTTTTTCGTAGGCAAAGAAAAGGAGGCTATCACTCACCGAGAAGTTGGGATTATGATAGTCATCTTTATGAATAGAGTCCAAGGTGCTAAACAGAGGGTGCTGTGGGGTGTCGTATCTGCCGGTGCAGAGGTCGAGCCCTCCAAGAAACGCCACAAGCTTTCTTTTATGCGAGCTAGATTCGACATCTACCATCACGCATTTCTGATGATGTGTGTAGATTGTTCCTGCTTCCTGATGACAAAAACAAAGGAACATTAACAATGCATTACATAGAAAGTGTAATGAATGTGTGTGTTCATCTCTTCCTAACCTTATTCTTTGCCCAACTCCCCTTCCCCGAACTCCGCGGGCACAGCAATACTTGCACCGACGAATGCTTAAAGTACCGGCGAGTTTCGTCATCACCGGTGCCCATTACACCTTCCTGAACTTAAAAGAAGACAGGACAAGTCCATGCAAGATTTCTAACACAAACATACTATGTTCTTGCAGTTTCAGTTCATAAAGTAAAGAAAGCATATGATCATTACAGAGATGGTTCTTACAGTTCTATAGTACCCCAACAACGTTGTCGACGTGGGATCGTCCCATATAAGAAGCAACACTCTCACACCTTCCTGAGACTTAACCTTCAAAAGCTCCCCTAAATTGCTGCTTGGAATGTGAGGATCCTCCCTGACCAGCTGGACTAGATGAACAACAGACCATCCTGTGATATAAATAAGGCGACGAGCATCATATATGGCGTTGAAAATGTCACGCCAGCACGCATTGTGCGTGTAGGTTGTGCCATTATCCAGCTCCAATGTCGGAAGGGCTTCCTCATGCACGTGAGCATCTTGATACAGCTTGACGGTCCCTCCTCGCCGAAGCGGAAAATAAGTCCCCGGCACGCCCTGATGGTTAAAATCCGATCCCACGCCACCATGGTAGAGTGGCACTCTCTCCATTGGGATATACTGAATCGATAAGTCGAGGGAAGCCCCTCGACTGCTCGGCTTCCCGCTTGCCGTGATCAAAGGATAAGTGCCCTCAATTTTGTCGCCGGAGAGGAGAAGCTCGGCGGAGATTCCGACGCCGCCGATGAACTCCGATCCCACCACATCACTGTCCTTAACGCTGAACTGCACTTCTGAACCGTAATGTGCCACGGGGACATGGAAACGTTGGCTCCACACAGGATTCTCGTTGTTGTTGATGACAAAGGTTCTGGCAATGGTGGCGTTGGATACTGAGACCACAACATAAGGATCACTTGTTTCTCGTTTATGCTTTAGCTTTCCTGATACTCTGCCCAACATATTTCCAAGGCTTTTGTTCAATATATCCATGTTTGGAAGATTCTTGGCATGGTTCACCCAAATGTCCAAATTCCCGTGCAGCAAAACCACTCTTTGGGAAGAGGAAGAGGTTGGAGATGAACCGAACGGCACGATCTGACCGTCCGTTGGGGACTCACAGTTGGAATCAGAACATTTTACTTTCGTCATGTTATCGGCTAGCACCTCAATAAATTGAATTCAATGTATGTATGCATCAAGAATCAATCTTTCCTATAAGTGCTGCTTTCTGACCACTCTGCTTTTTAACGAAAACATTAGATTATATGAGCAGTGATCAAATGCAGCACATTTGAAAATAAGGGTATCTTCTTGTTGATTTCTAGCAAGGATAAAATGACTATATATCAAGAATCCGAAATAAATTAAAAAATCCCTCGAAATGAAAACACAAATGGAAACGATCAGCCCAGAAACGCTACTCCCCTAAACGAATGATTAATTACAAGGAGGAAGGGAATAACGTCGGACGAGGAAGGAGAGATAACAAAAGCTGCAGATGTACGTACATACATACATACATTCAAAGAAAAGCCTATTAAAAGTATCTGCTAACAGGCATTTTTCCTCAATGATTTTAAGATGAATGTATTTTTAGTAAATATAATCATCTAAAATGCATTTGCATTGTAACTGCGCACTGAGAATAGATGGCCAGCCAGGAGACCAAAGATCAATCCCTATGGTGATGGGACCGCCGTTGTTGTTGGAAAACTACAGTCCATACCCCGTTTTGCGGGACTCGACCAATTGCTCTATAGGGACCAAAATATACTTTAGCCAAAGTTTAGGGTCAAACTATAATTTATGTAAGACAATGGTCCAAGATCCAAATACATTTAGGCCCAAGAAAATAATAATGAGCCGACTGGTCAATACATCAGGCTCAATAGAAAAGGGCCAATCAGCACAGATTTGTAATATAAAGCCCATTGTAATGTAAGTCACAAAAATCCAGTTAATCCAAACATCTCAAGGCCCAAAATAAAGAATTATTTATAGCACGTGTAGTATCATTTTGCTACAGAAACAAGTCATCCCAATCCAAATCCATATCCAAGTCCAAGTCAGGCAAACATCATATTCATCCTATGGTGTAATTTGTTGTCTGAAGATTAAGAGAAGCTACGGAAGATTATGGTCACAGTCATAGTCATAGTCATACACAAGCACTATCTTAATTTCTCATCAATGAATTCTGAATTCTGAACCATTCATAGGCATACATACATACATACATGTTGTTCATCTCTTGCGCTTTGACTTGGCCGACTGAGAATTACTGTGCCAGTTGCGCTTCCTTTGGTTGATGAACCAATTGTTTATCTGCTTAAGCTGCAGCCCTGTCTGCTCCACAAGCTTCGCTTTGTCGTCCTCCTAAAGAAATCAAGAACATAAAAACATCACATTGCTTAACCGCCAGGCTACATCAATTTTAGTTTGTGAGTCAAGAACTAGACTAGACTACTTACAGTTGGATATGGCCACTTTGAGTGCTGCTGCCACCAATTCTTGAGTACGCATGTTGTGTTGCCTGGTAATTTTCCTGCCCGTCTTTTACGTAATATTTCTTCCCTAACGTCTTCTATTCTCGACTTGAATCCCTACAGGGGGGAATATCATTGCATCATTGGATGAAACTAAGCTGTGTATATTACATTACATTGGATGTAATAGACATATAAGCATACATACCTGTTTGAGCTCGATCTTCAGTTCCTGTCTTACTCTTTCCATTAAAGTCCTCTCAGATTCTGTGGGAAGCAATGGTCCGAATCCCATCAGGTCATTGCCTTCACCTCCAGATTGGTCCAATGAGAAATCCATTTGCAGATCATCCTCGTCATCCGACATTGTTGCACCAGTTCCTTCACCAAATGTGGCACCTGCACAACAATACACTCGTCTTCATTAGCAAACAGGAAGACTTCACACGGGATCGATTCTATCTTCCCCACCCGTTTCACTTTACAAGACACAAGCTTTACCACTCTGTAAATGCAAAAGCATAATTGACAGCATACTGTTTTCCATTTCATTCCATAGTGAAACTTAAAAACATTGCAACACATATTAGATTTACAGTATTTTTTAAAATGAAAATTTAAATACTTTTCAATTCAGACTGTGTGGTATGTTCTTTCTTCCACGTTTCATTGTCCAACTAACTTAAAAGAAAAATGAAAAGTAGAAATACAGAATACCACCAAACTAAATAAATAAACTACACCATCTTACCAACATCTTGTTGCACCAAACTGCCTTACAAAATCTCATTCTCAACTATCTTCCTTCCCACCCAACATATCCAGGCTAGCATATAATCACAAATGAACAAACTTCCCAAGACAAGCTAGTGTTATATATAAATATATATGTTTGGTATCTACCAGATATATTTCCAATTAAAGATAATTCCAACTATACTTTCTACCCAATGATTAAGTAATAGCCTATTATCTCTGAGTTCTTATTTCTAATCCAATCTAACGCAGTTCTTGTAGCTGCTACCAAATTTAATAAAAAATAATACTATGAACAACAAGGCACTATTATAAAGTTAACAAAATTAACAGCACAGAATAAATAATTAATAGTATACATATACTGAAAAAGAAATCAATCAATAAATAATGTTACCAGTGAGGGAATGCAAGTTTTGCTCAATTTCACGGCAGGCCATCACAGCTTCAACAGCATGTACTCTCACATGTTGCTGGAGCTGTTCCTTGAATGACCACAATACCATGAAATACTGCGTCTGCCACCACCATCAGATTCACAACAGAATCAATAAGAGTCTTTAGGTAAAAAAAATGAAACTAATCCAAGAACGCCTTCTCCGGACAATAATAAATTATGAACCCTACCAAGAAGTTGTCGAGTTCTTGTCTTTCCTGCGGAGAGAGTGGAATATAATTGGATGTGTTTTGAGCGTAAGAGCGCAAGATATTTTGAGACTGAGAGAGCTGATCATCAATGGAAGAAAGTTGATCAATCGGCGTGGCGACGCGTAGGCACGCCACGTGTGCAGACAGCAGCTGCGGATAAAGAGGGTGATTGGCGATCTCCACCTTCAGCTGGTGGTGTTGCTCGCCAGAAACCGCCGTCGTCATATCGCTTAATCCTCCCCCAGAGCCCATCTCCATCATGATTACCTAGTTTGGCACCATAAACAAAAGCTTTATTAGCTTTAAACAGCAGTACAACAGTGCGTTGGGGAGATTGCAGGTACTATCATGAATCATCCATAAAAGAAAAAAGAAGAAAATGGAAAAAGTGACAGTGATGAAATCAAAGCAAAGGAAAAAGAGGAGAAAAGAAAAAAGTTCACAAACGCGTGGGGTTACTGGCTTGAAAAAGCAACGTCGTGAGGGCCACTTAAACTAGGGCTTTGATCCACCACCCTCACACAATCAAATTTTTTCAAAACCGTTCAAATTAACATAGGGAAATCCAAAAGCAATCAAAATCCATCAGTTTTCTCGATACTGATGACAGATTAAAGCGAGCAAGACAAAGATATTGGGATCAGAGTATAGACATACAAATTTGCTGCTGTACCTTTTTCAGTTGATCAGCTGCAGACTATACTGTACGCATAAATATCACACCTCCTGCAACCTGCAAATCATAAATTTGTGAAGTAATTGCGTTTTGTAGCGCAGAAAAGATGAAGGTGAAGGCGAGGAATCATTACCAAAACGAGAAGGTGAAGAAGATGTCATGTCAACAACAAAAGCCTGCTGCACTGCCTCCACTATCAATGCCATTTATATTTTCCATTTATTATTATTTAAATTTGGGCGTCAGAAGCCCTGTCTTCCAAACTAATTAATCCCTCTGGTTGTTCAAGTCATAAATTAAAAATTAATAAAATATCGGTTAAGGAAAATCGAGAAAGCAAACTATTTTAGGGGTGACAAGGACATTTCACTCGATGGAAAGCACACACCGTACCTTATAATATTTTATTGTTACAATACTTTTATTTTTGTGAATTAGTAAGAAAATATTTTGTAGAGCATTCTGCCACATTGCTGGGAGATTAATCAAAAAAATCAAATAGAATTTGAGTACGTTTTAGGAAGCTTCTCTTTCTTTCTTCTTTCCCTTTATTTTGTAATTGATCATTGGAAAAAAAAAAAAAATTATAAAAAATGGAAACAGGTTGAGCAGTGACTGTCATCTTATCTTAAGCTAATAAATGACGTCTGACCAACAACTTATAATGCATAATTAATTTCTTTTTATAGTGCACAGTATCTGAAGAAATTTAAAGTTAAAATTAACAATAATAATCGTCACCATGCATAGACTAAAATTGTAGGAAGAACGGCTGGTAACTGTTGCATATGTAACGTGCGGTTATTATTATTATTTTTTTTTAACAAGCTGTAAATAGTCCAGAGAGAGTTTTATTTTATTGTTGGAACAGAAAGAAAAATGTGGTTTGTATCTACAACAAAACGAAAAGTTGAAGTAAGGGTGTAATGGTTAGTCGAATTACAGAGAGAGATTATATATACTGAATCACAATTTAGGAAACTGCAGGCACCATCACATTAGAGTGCACTTCTCTTTTGATTTTGAATCCTGCTTTGATGAGGAACTAGTGCTTGTGTTCGTGTACTTGCGCGAAGAAACCTGCATAGGTTTTTTGCTGAATTTGTAAGAATATTTGGAATAATAGCAATATAAAGGCTAATAATTGGAATGAATCACAAAAAAAATGACATCTAATAGACCAGTGTAAAAAACTAGCAAGATAACACGAAGGGGTATATGATAATTAAGTCCGTGAATGTAAGTAGGCATAATTTAGGAAGTTACTTGAGGACCAACAACCAGCTTTGAAGCTCCACCAATGGCTGTCTGCTGCATGTTCCGCTGCTGCTGCTGCTGTTGTTGTTGCTGCTGCTGCTGCTGCTGCTGCTCGTATTCCTGTTGTTGAAGAGCCATCGCCAATTGCAAATCGGAACTGCAGGAAAAGAAGACATTCCAAATAAAATCAGGTCAGACATAAAGCTGATAGAGCTATGCCAAGTCCAGTCCAGATGAATTGCTCCAGTGCTGGGCCATGCACAAATTGAAAGCACGGCAAACAAGTTAATGATTCTAAACAATATTGGAACTAAATGGCCACAATATTGTCTTCTATATGCAAACCATGCTAGAGAAGGTTTGGAGAATTACTTGAAACTTGAATATGCTTGATCATTATCCATGCCAGCTAGATAGTCCTGAAATGGAAAGAGTTGAGTTTATATCGAAGAACACTTGAGAATACATGGATGTTAGGAATTCGACCACTACATACTGCAGTGCATGCCATGGCATTCTGTTCATCCCATGTTGCATTGGAATGGTCATCCATCTTGAATTCCTTAAAGCTACTCGTCATGTATACAGTATTGCCATTCACCTAATTTTGTGACAATGGAGTTACAAGTCAAGATCTATAGAAATAAACGATACCTCTCTGCCCTGCTCAAAGGTGGTATACTTGGTAATCAAACCATTAACTCGGATTAAGTTGTGTGTCAACAATACCGGTCAGCCAAATTAAGAATCCAATCAAGTGAAATGAAGAATAAATACAATTGAGGTTCCAGTACATGCCATAACATAATTTTAATTTAAACATGCTGAGTATGAATGAAACAAGCAATATTCTATGACAAAAATATGAAAATTCAACTGAAAAACCACTAAAGCAATCATCAGGTCCATATAAGTGGTAAATGAAACTAAACATGAATGCTTCCTGATTATGATCATGAAGATGATCGGAACCAGCAAGTAACAGAAAACAGTAACCGTCTTAAATTGTCTTGCTAATTGGCAGTTTCCCATGAGGCATGGTGATTACATTTTCACAACTATAGCGTGCATATAATTTGATTTATAAGAGAAATCTCTAGGCATAGGAAAATGAGATGAAATTCCATGCTACAATCTCACCTCGTTAAGCTTTTCCCAAACCAAATCTGCCTGATTGCTGTAGCCTTGATCTGTTGCTAAGATGTACAACTGACCTTCATACTGGTATGAACTTATATTAGGGAGGGAAAGTCCCAATGATAAAGTATCAAACACAAATTTCACACGAAAAACAGAGAACATTCAAAATACAATTAAGAAAGAAAAAAACCAAACCCTGTTCCAACTGCCATAACTGATTCAAGTATAATCCCAGAAATAGAAAACTGGACGCATGATTGCATGATGGCTGCCAAAAATCTGCCAAAATCATACCTTTCTACGATTCAAAAACTAAAGTGTCTACATGTGGATTATCCACATCATTATTCCAGTGTGGAAGGGAGCTACAACTAAACACATTAAATAATATACATGCAACATGCATCAAAAGATATGGGGGATTATGGGTATTGAAAACCTATGCATCAGCCAAGACCAAGATCCTTTAAGCAATAAATCAGATGGGTATGAAGATAATATATAGGTATATATGTTAATAACTTAATAATACATCAGGAAATTTTTGTTTGGAAAATATCAGTTAAAATCTAGTCTCTAATATGTCATAAAATCAATAAATCTACCGCACAGTTGCATGCATCCCAGGCAGATAAGTTATGCCAAACTTATTTGTGAATTATTATATGAATGCCATGTACTAACCTTGAACATTGTGTTGAAATGATTATTCCTGAAAAACACACAAAGTTCACGTTCCTTCACTTTGTCTTGCAAGCAAAATAGGCTACAGAAGACAACCAGTAATCAGACCTGCCGAACAAAACTATCTCTTCAATCACAAGTGTGAGACACGAATATAGATATATACCCATATAATGTCAACTGACTAGCACTGATCTTCATAAAGTTCCTGATTATTTCACCTAATGAAGACAATAAGAGATATCAAATAAATTAGCCAAAATGTCATAACACTGAAACAAATTCATAAACAAAAGAATATCTCATACAATGTAAACATTTCGATGAAAATGATTGTCATATATTTAGTGCATCTTTACCTTGTTTAACAGATAAGGTTTCCTGGTTAGTAAGTCCATTTTCATCGATACGACCAATATCCCCTTGTTCCGCAATAACCACCTCACCTTCATAAACAGGTTCTCGATTTTCATGAGCTACAATCCCTGAGTCTAATATGCACTCCTCCCCTTCATAAATCGGCTCACTTCCATCAACACTGGTAGAGAAAGGTTTGGGTTCATCACCGGGATGTACTTGGCCATTGGATGAATTTGAATCAACAGCAGTATTCAATATATGAGACATATCTGCTGCTTTTCTAACATTTTGATCATCTCTTGGTTCATCTTGGACAGAGGTAGTAGCATATTCAACACCCCCATGTTCATCACTTAATTTATCTCCAGAGCTGTTTGAAGCAGATGGAAAATGATGCTCAAGAGACACTGGTTGAACCTTTCTATTATCGGTCTCAGTATCTTTAGCAACTGCTATGTCATCGGGTTTCTTGGATTCATCATAGGGAGATGGGTTTTGTATCTTTTCCTGATCATCCTTTGGGAAAGAACATTCGACTTCTTGTGAAGCTACATTTGGGGTACTTAGATCGACCTGGATATTGCTCTGAACATCTCCACCAGTGAAAGCAACTGTTTCAGTTTCCACAGTTCCGTTGGTAGCTTCTTTTTCACTATTTCCCAAACAAGTTGGCAGTTCAGACTTCTTGACAAATGCACTTTCATGGATGTTAACATCAGGACCTTCACCGCCCACTGATATATTGTCCCTTTCCACCTCCGACAATTTCAAGACTCTTAAGAGTTCTGCTTCTTCTTCTATGTCCCCTTTTCTTGCTTTAGGGGAGCACTCATCAAAGGACTGACCTCTTGAAAGACTAGGAGAAGGTACTCCAAGAGCTGCAGTTGTTGCAGCAACAAAATCGACATCATCATCATCTGGACTCTTTTTCTGCTTAATTTCCATATGTGTTTCTAACGAAACAAGCTCCCCCATGAGGGTGTTATATGATTTTGAACCAATAGCTTCAGCAGTTTCGTGATCCTGAAATGAATGCATCACCGTTTAAAGTTTATATCAGAAGCATATAGGAGTTACTCCTGGGAATTGAAACCTCATAATTCCAATTGCAACACTAAAACGATAAATACAGCATTTGAACATTCAATATGTTATAACCCTTTTTGGAAAGGGAGGGAAAGTGCCGTACCTGCGGGTCAACAATCCATCCATGATAAAGTGGAATATCCAATAAATCAAAGATAGCACATTCTCTTGTAAACTCAAAATCATCAATTCTGAAACAAGAAGCATTATCAGTCAGATCTATAATTGGTAGGCGGGGCCAATCCTAAATCAAACCATACCCTGATATTAGAAACCATTTTTTCCATTTGTCTTTATATATAGTGTAAAGAAAGTTCAACATACAAGCAATACAAGATTATATCCGATATTACAACCATATGTTTGGTAGATCATAATTAAGACGGAAAAAAACAAAAGCAAAAAAGTACAAGAATCGGATATACCTTCTGAATTTTATATTCACATCTATGCCAGTTGTAAGTCTAGGAAGTAAATCAATTGCATCAGCAATATTCTGTTGCTGATTTTCAACATAGCCAGAGTCTTTGTTCTGTTATCCAAATAAAACAGTCAAATTTAGGGCAAGGAAAATTACAACTAAGCAACATATTAGATCTAAATAAAAATGTGAATGAACTCAAAACAAGAATTTTCTTATCCACTTCATCATGCGGCATTGTAGTAGGAATATAATGCACAAAAAACTATTACGTCAATGTTACTGTTTGAATCAATCAAACGCTCAGCAACAAGAGACAGCAATTTCTCCTGCGAAACCTCTGGAATGTCAGGGCTCAAATTCAAACTGTTCTTAAGCGAAAGTACATTACCTGTCATAATATGAAACGCTACATTAGAGGAATGGAAACACAAAAACAAGAATCAGGTTCAGAAAAACAACAGAAAGTTTACTAGGATAACATCAATGCACAAGATCAATTGGAAAAACTGGGTTGTTCACTAAAAGCATAAAATAATGCATTGCCTCAAACTAGCCACATCTCAAACAAGCAAAGACAAGGCAAGTTGCAGATAGTCGGGACACATCCCGCCATTTGGTAAGAATCTGATGCCTAAAATTAAGCCTTGCTTACAAATACTTCCAAGACTTCCATGTATTTGAATTAAGTGTACAAAAATCTAACATAAGCATCGAGAACAAAATAATAGAAGAGTTGTGTCAACGCCACATTAGCATGCTGTCAATGTTTGGACCATATCACAGACAGCAATTTCAAGTACCATCATACATGTTAAACGAGTATCTTTAAGTGGAAACAGATTAAGATCAAAGGATTCAGGCTCGCTTCTATTAAATTTCTGAATCCCGCAGCATATTCAACTCAATCCACAGCTTACACCACAAGCATACCCTCATTCAACCCATGTTCCCGAATCGTTAAATTTATGCCAATTCGCCAAAGATAAATCAAAGTAACCAAACAAAATTACAGATAGCGAGGAGAGGGCAGGGGCCGTTGTCGTTTTGAAGAATAATAGGGGCCGTCCTCCCCAAAAACTGTATCACTTTTGTCCGGTGCATCATCTCCTTCTCGCGCTCATCCCGCTTCGCCGCAGTCTCCGTTGGCGGTGGGGCGGAGGTGGAGGTTGCAGCAGGCTGAGGCGGTGCCGCAGACGGAGAATCCATCTGTCACTTCCTTTCCCTTGTTTGATCGAAATCGGTTTTTACAGAATTTGAGAATCAAAACGTTTATACAAAGGCCGTGGTGGCAACAGCAGCTAGGGAGGGGCAATAGGAAAACTGATTTAAGTTAAAAGAGGCCGACATTTCGACAGCTGATAAATGAATTCTTTTTGACGGCAAAAACTAGTTATCTTACAAGGTAAGGATCAAGCCAAAACTGCATACATATTATTTAGGCAATTTATTCCAGTTTACAAAAAAGCATACATGGACCAGACATATATATATATTATTTAAAATGAAAGAATCAAATTGGACAGTCGTGGCCAGAGGGAAAAATAAAATACAAATGCCACGTTATGGAAAAAATATATAATTAACTTTATTATATTTCTTTAACAGGACATAATTTCTAAAACAAAATTTATGTATATTTATGAGTTAGTTATACAGACAATTAAACTTACTCAAAGAAAATTACTCCCCTTAAATATAGTTATAGCTTCACGTTGTAATATGGACTGTAGGAATTTGAATAGATATTTTATTTATTATTTTTGACAAAATTGCTCTCGTATACATTATTCACAGGCAGGCATGTGTATGTGTGTATATATGTATATTTACTGGAAGATTTGTGAGTCATGTCAGGGCAGGGAGCTAGCGGATCAAACTTCTTCCCAGAGATAGAGATGATGTTCCAACTTGTGTCTCTGCAATCTGCATTCATGAATTAATTCATTGTCAAAGAGATAGATGATCAGAGACGAATTCATTTGTTCTTGATTGACAGAGCTACAAAGCCTGAAGAATGAATATATTTTTACCTGAGAATCAGAACCAATAGGAGGGAAAGCATTCCAGAACCTCAGCGTCTCGTCTCCAGCTCCAGTTACAATTGTCTGAAAATGGAAAAATGCATGATGAGACACCTGTAAAAATTAATGAAGAAAGAAACAGTGGCCTGAACAGCAGACCTGGCCATCTGGCGAACTGGCGAGGTGAAGCACCCTCGACGTATGCCCGGTGAGCGTTGCCAACTGCAGCAAGGAAAAGGGACAGATCACAGATGGGATGCGTTGAAAATCTTGCAAATACAATTGTATGCACCTTTGACATTGAAGGATATTTCCACACTATGATTTGGTTATGAGAGTAACCATGGCAGCTCACGAGCTGATTCACATTCTTGGACCACCCGAGATTGCACACCTGCATACATATAGATGTGGGAATTGGGATTTCAATAAATCGAGATAGCTTTAAATTTCAATGATGCTCGCTACCTGGCTCCCCGTATCCGTACAACTAAGGCTGCAGCGGGAATTGGAGGGGGTGTTCCAGAAGCGGATGCATCGATCTGCAGTGCCACCGCCGGAGGCCAGTAGTCCGCTTGTGTGGGGAGACCAAGCAATAGCTTTGACAGCACCGGTGTGTTTGCAGTACTTGAGCACAGGCTGTGTCGAATGCCGGTTCCATATATAAAGCTATAGGGAAAGGCATTATTCGTAATCCAAAATGATTATATAGGGAAGCTAACTAATTGGACCAAGTGTTTGAAGAAAAGACTAACCCGATTGTCGTTTCCACCGGATGCTAATTCACGGTTGTCGCAAGACCACTTCAATCCACACACCTATGCACAAGTAGAACATGCTAAGATCGATTACAGACAAGAGAATTCAAGAATTGACTGACCTCTGATTTATGGGCATTGAGTTTGCTAATGTAGTCTTCCTGAGTTCTTGCATCGCGCTGAAGAATGCTCTTGTCCCGACTTCCTGAAGACAGCAGCGTCGGGCTCCAGGCAAGGGTACTAACTCGGGAACGATGGCCCTCCATGGTTCTAATTCTCTTGCATTCAAAAGTATCCCATAACTGCTCATCACAAGATTATAGATTGTGTTACCTTACCAAAACAAATTGTCAACACACTACAAGATAATTCTACGACAACATAAACCTGAAGCAATGGATAAGGCATGCTGTATAAACAAACAAAACGATCTTGAAATGACCTAAAATAAATACCTGAATTTTGCCATTTCTAGTTCCAACAGCAAGATGTACTCCGTGTGGTGACCAATTAACCGAACATACTTCATCGGTCCCCAAGTTAGACAGAGTCTCAACCTGTATAACAAATTGCAAAAATATTACTACTTCATTTCTAGTAAAACTTATCAATGACAGATTCCAAAACCAAATCAAAGATCTCACTGTGCCGGTAGAACCATGCCACAGGTAAACATGGCTGCCTAGCCCCACGGCCAACACATTTTGTGACGACCAATCTACAAGGTTTTGATAAAAATCATCTTGCAATCCAGGAGCATCCAAAATCTGCCACAAATACCAGAAAAAAAATGCCTAACTTTCTTATCACGAGCTCTATCGAAATTCGAAATATTCCTTATATATATATATATATATATATCAATAAACAACCTATAAATTTTAACCTCGAAGAAACAATACAAAACCAAAACTCTATGTCAAACCAAGAAAGTCCATAAATTCAAGAAAGGTTAAAATGTAATATAGAAAGCCTCAAATTTCCAGAAAAACTTACCTTCCGCGGTGATGTAGGGATTTTTGCTTCGGTAAACTTAGACGCCCCAAAAAATTCATCATCAAGCTCAAACGAGGGCAGATAACTCGTCGATTTTCTGGTAATCTTGAACTTAAATATATTGCGGTTTGGAGAACTGTTACAACCATTCGAATCCCCAAACAATGAATTTTCGGGAGTCGGCGGCTCAAAAAGAACAGACCTCAAACGAGCAATGTAAGCGGAATGTGGGGAATTAGGAAGGTTGAAAAGATCGAAATTCGAACAGGAACGGCTGGGGATGAAGCGGTCACCGCAGATTTCACGTGACGATGAACGTCGGAGGTAGGAATTGTTTAGAAGCTTCGGTGTTTTAGATTCAATGTCTGACGTACTGGTAATGGACCTTTTCATACTCCCCCGAAAATATTCGTCTTCGACTTCAAGAAGCGAAACCAGACGGCGGCGGCGACAATACCGACTGATCGCTCGAAGGTTTAATAGAGGAATTGCGACGTTTCCCGGAATTTATATAAAACAAGAGTCAAAAATACTGCGGGAAACTTATTAATGGAAATTTATAATATGATAGGTTATTAGTATTAATAAAAATACGGAATCTTATTAAACCAAATACACACGTACACTCCAATTAATGTCGATTTTAAAAAGGTAATGGTTCAACAACAAAGTATGTTCTAAAGATCTAATTAGATATTTCTTCGAATTTTATTTGATTGTTGCATTCATTTTCAACTTAATTAGTATTGAATTATTGGAATCATAAGATTACATGAAATCCCAAGAAATAATAACAGTCAAAGCTGCAGCTACTTGTTACTATTATATGTAAATAAAATCCAATAACATCCAAATTTGAATTCTACAGTCTAAAAATTTTATTTATTTTACCAGATAGATGAGCAATCCAGAATACATTACGAGGATCACACACTATAGGAAGAAAAATGATATTTCACGAACAAGCATAATAATTTTAGGACAAACACATGAGCTTGAAGAAGATGAGTATATATATGCATCAATGGAAGTTGACGGAGGAAGAGTAAGTGAGGCCGACACGCCAATTAGCGGGGGCGACATTGTAGGCGACGACAGTTTCATGAGAGGTGTAAGAAGTGAGCTTAAAGGAAAGGGCTTGTCCGGCGAGGGTGGCGAAGGCCTGGTAAGAAGCACCCCAGTTGTGGCTCATGCTAACCCATCCATTCATCTTGCTCCCCTTCACCCACATGCTCGCTATGTCGCCCCCTCCGCCGACGTTCATTACATACACCAGCAGCCAGTACCCGTTTCCTTGGAAGGCGAACCTCAGCCCTCCTTTTCGGACACAGGGAACCCTAATTAAATATTTTAAATTGAACCAGGATTCAGTTATATATACACGTTATTGCAGCAATGTTGCATTGCATCATCTTTAATTGATATAATTGATTTCTGATCATTAATCTGACCTGCGATAGTTGACGGGGACGATGCCGGCCTTCCACTGGGCGATCTTCATGAAGGCGGGCTTGGCCATGTCGAAGTGGACACGTGGCGGGTTGCACCACCCCCCGTTGTTGGAGTCCTGCGCCCAGTTGGGCGGGCAGAGGTTGGTCGCCGTCACGGCGGTGATCGGCGACCCTTTGTAGCACCACTTGGAGTTGACGCACCGCAGCTGGAAGCACTGCCCGCAACCGTAGCCGTTGTTGAACAGTACCGAGCTCAGCGCCGCCGTCGCCGTCCCGTACCCGTTGCTGAACAGGTTCCCGTAACCGCACGCGCCGCCTGTAATAAGGTCATATATATTTCCATGTAGGTTAATAAAAAATTAGTACTAATATGTATAGTTACTAATTAATTACACACCCATGGTCTCAGAAGCTGTTTCGTCGCCGTAAAACGTAGCGTAGGCGAGCTTCCAAGCGGTGGCGTGAAACGCCGGCGGCATGGAATATCCGGCGGCGGATGCATTCCCGGCGGCCAGCGCTGCTGCCACTATAAGGACGAGGGTGAGGAGCCATAAACGTCGGAGAGAAGCCATATATAGCTCTGAGTTCGCTAAGTCAGTAATTCATATGGTCTGTCTGAAAATGTGTACAGGTGACACTACCGGCCATGTGTGTTGTGTATGTATATATACCTTAAATCAGAGTTACTACTGGCAGCGTGACAGACGTGGTCCTCACTAACAATTTGGGTTGAAGTTTTAAGTCAAATAATAGAAAAAATCGACATTGATCAAACCAATTATTAATCATCATAAATTTCGTAGTCAAACATTTACTGGTCCTAATAGTGACATCCAAACGTGGAGGCACAAAGACGTGACATAAATCAATTACTATATTGGAAGAATATAACAACATCCAAAGAGTAACTGGACTTTCCATAGGAAATTGGAAGCATTCATAGTGCCTTAAAAGGACAAAGGGAGGGTTGATTATCGTCTTCTTCCATCTCTGGTCTAATTACTCAAAGTTGACCTCCGTCTGCAAAGGTTTGTCCAGGCAGAAAGCTTCGAGATTGCTCCGAACCAGGTCGGCAAGAGCTGCAAGCGAGTCTGGAGTTAGGACAGCTCTGTGGGGAGACAAGACCACATTCTCCAGCTTCATCAGCTCGTCGGGAACATGAGGTTCGTTCTCGAACACATCGAGTCCGGCGCCGCCAATGTCGCCCCTCACCAAGAACTCAACCAGTTCCTTCTCGTCGATGAGGCCCCCTCGCCCCACATTGATTATAACACCGCTCTTCCCCAGCGCCGTCATTACAGTGTGCTCAACTAAATGGTGTGTTTTGTCGGTCAATGGACAGCAGAGGACCAGTACATCTACATTTGATGCAAGATCGACGATGTTGGGATAGAAAGGATACGAGACACCGGGTTTGATCTTCCTTGACGTGTAGGCTATGGTGCAGTCGAATGCTTCGAACCTCTTGGCGACCCTCGTGCCGATGCTCCCGAGCCCCACGATCCCTATGCGCTTTCCTGTCACCTGAAATTAATCGATCGATCGATTGATTGATTGATAAGATCAAATCAAAATGTAGAATTGTTATTATTATTATATTTGTCGTAACATTGATTTTCTCAATGGATTGAAATCTGAGCGGAACGGAATATTCGGAAAATTAAGGGGGTTTGATATGTGGACCTTGGACCCGAGAGCGAACCCGGTTTCGAGAGGCCAGAACCCGGCCCGAAGAAACCGATCTGATGCGGTGAGGCGTCTCAGGACGTCGATTGCAAGGCCGACGGTGTAATCCGCGACGTCATCGGAGAACACCTCTCCGGCGCTTGTGACGCGGACGCCGCGGCGGCGGCAGGCGTCCAGATCGAAGTGGTTGAGCCCAGCGCTGGAGCCGACGATGCACTCGAGGGCCGGGTACCGAGCCAGGTCCTCAGAGGTGACCGGCGTTGGCCCCCAGCAGAGCATGAGCCGCGCGGCCTTGGACAACGCCGGGAACGACGGGTGCGGCGGGTCCGCCCGAGGGTCGAGGACGACGAATTTCGTTTTGACGAAGGGGAAAATACTGAAGGCGGACGCCGATGGTGGGCCGTGGAAAATAAGCGAGGGGCGCCCTTCTGATTCGTGTTCCTCGGCGGTGTTCGCCATGGGAGCTGGAAACGAGAGAGACTGGTGATGTTAACAAATTTTGTATTTTCTTTGTGTAGAATATTTGGTCGGTAAAGATCATTTTCGTGCGATTTAACTATAAATAATTAATTTTTTTATTTAAACGATCACTTAACAATTATTTTGTCCCGGCATAATAAAATACAATAAAAAAACATGTAAATAAATAAGCCCTAATTTTTTACACTTATTGAAAGAATCAATTCATTACTATAACTGTATCATGTATAAAATTCCTAATATTAACAACACACGATAGAAAATAAAATAATACTTACATCAATTATATTAATAAAAGGCAAAATAGCATAAAATTCCCGTTTCACAAAATTGCTGAAAAATTCTTTGCTTTTAAAATTTTAAAAAATCTACTTGTGTTTGTAAAACGTTCCATAAAAACTCTCCTCCCTTAGAATTTAACGGAGAGTGTATGTTACACGCCTTAAAATGCGAATTTTGGTCCAAAAAATGATAAATTTGTACGTGAAGTTACTAAAATGACTCTATGACTTTATTATATGATTTTTCTCTCGCCTAAAATTCAATACAGCTTAGTTTATTCCAATGTCTTCTTTTTACCGGATTGTGCAGGTTCAAAATTCAGAATATATTCAATTCAAAAAATAAAAAAATTTGAAGTGGATAGATCAGGATCTCAATCGATATTCATAAAATGAAGGCGCACAGAACTTAGTAAAATCAATAGAGAATTGTGAATTTTCATCTTCTCCCATATTTATTAATTTAGGTTTATTTTTTATTTTTGCAAATATTTTTAGGTTAAATTTTAGGAGCAAATAATTCATAATTGGAGAATACCTTGGTGCGGAAGAAGAAGTAGAAGAAGGAAAAAAAAATATTGGGAGGAAGAAGAAGAAAGGAAAAAATTGGGGGGAAAAATACCTGATGCGTGCGGCTGCGGTTGCGGCTGAAAAAGAATTGAGAAAAAAAATTGGGGAAAATAAATAAGAGAAAGAATCTGGTGTGGCTATCCAGTGTGAAGAAAAATTGGAAAATGAGAAGAATGAACTCAAACAATTATGACTCGTAAGAAAGAAAAATATTTTCCATAAATTGACTGACTGACAAACAACTCCAGCCCATTTCGGCGATCGGCAGCGGTGGCAGTTTCCAGCAGCTTCCTTCCTCGGCGAACAACAACGGGTTAATACTTCCGCCGACGATTTTTTCACAGATTTTCTGAAAGAAAACTACAGAAAAATAAGAAAAGAAAGGAAGAAGAAAAGGATGGGAGTGGGCGTGGGCGTGTAGGAGAAAATTGAAGAAAAAAAAAGTAGGGACATATAAAAGGGTATAACAGTCCATTACGATAGAATTTAACGTTAGTAAAGTTTAGAGGGAACGGACGAGTGTGCAATTTTT
Source organism: Andrographis paniculata (assembly GCF_009805555.1). Classification (NCBI taxonomy): domain Eukaryota; kingdom Viridiplantae; phylum Streptophyta; class Magnoliopsida; order Lamiales; family Acanthaceae; genus Andrographis; species Andrographis paniculata. Next base: position 5,370,430 of record NW_026137589.1, read on the forward strand.
TACAAACCACAAATAAACTTTTTGAAGTTTTAAAATTAGGAGGAATTTTCAGCAACTTTGTAAACCACAGAAGAATTTTATACTATTTTACCTTAATAAAATATTAAATACAATGCACCGATATATAGTATAAATATAAAATATACTTCTTTCTTCCATAGTTATATTAATAGAATATTAAATAAAATGCACCGATAATAAACTATACAGAGGCAGACTATGTATAGCATAAATATGAAATATACTTGTTCCGTCAAAATTTTTTTTTGATGTTATGATATTATTATAGGATTAGTTAATAAAAATATTAATATATATATACACGTATTAAATGTATATGTAATATAATATATATATGTGCATGTATGTATATGTATGTGAATTGCGAGAATCAAATCAACATGTAGAAATGAATTTAATAGCAGGTAGGAGAAAATTTAATGCGAGAGGAATGAAAATTGATTGTAATAGAATTCAGACCATGCATCCCCTACTTATACTTGTGGAAGCCTCCACACGATGGAAAAAGAAAAGCAGCCACATGCGCTACTTAGGTGTGTTTGTTTGGTTAGTGGATTTGTGAACATTTTGAAATATGAATTTTTAAGTTATGTTTGTTCGGGAGTTTGAATTTTATAATGATTATATTGGAATAAATTATTTTTTTATTGAAAAAATAATATATTAATGTGATAGTTTAAAATAAATAATATTTAAATATTGCTATAAAAATTATAAATAATAATGGTAAGTGTGAATTAAATTTTAATTTTAATTTTGGACTAATTTTATGTTTGTTTCTTTTATTTTTTTCCAGATTTCCATATATTATTTTTATCAAATTTCGTCATATTTTTTATATTCATCCACAATTTTCACATAAAAATATCAAATTAAATATATATTTTTTAATTTTTTATATTATATAAAAAATTAATTTTATATTTAAAATATCAGATCTAACATTTATTTATCTCATATAACACCACTATTTTCATTCAAATTTTTTTATTATTTAACTGTCAACTAAAAATCTAAATCTAAACAAACCCAGATACATTTTTTTTTTCATTTTTAATATATTTTAATACTTTCTAATTTTTTAAAATTTTTAATTAAAGAATTTTTACTTTTAATTTTGATTTTATTTATATATATTTATTTTTTATTTTTTATAAAAATTATACAAATAATAAATCTGATTATTTTAAGTAATTAAATTAAATTTAAATTAGAAATCAATTATAAAACATGTCTGCCCTATTCTTGCAAATGAAACCGCCGCCGTCACCGTAGGTTATTCCCTTCTTCTTCCCCAATTCTCTGATTCCTTTCTCCTCCCTTTCATTTATTTTTTCTTCTTCGCCCACCGTTCCCACTCCCACCCTGCCGCTCCTTCACTATCCGACTCCCACCCTGTTGCTGCCGGTTTGAAGAGACAGTTTATAGTTCAAAGAAAAGAGATGCCAATTTCGATTCGAGAACAATTTTGGTATCGGAACTACCGGTTTGAAACCGGCTCCCACCTTGCTGTTGCCGGTTTGAATTGCAACCAATTTCGGTTTTGGTTCGATGACGATTCCGATTTGAAACCAGAGAACCGGCGGTTCAATAACCAGCGAAACGAAGCCTATTGAGGATTTGTCTCCGGCAACCGACAATTTCGACTGACAAAAAAAAAAAAAAAAAAAAAAGCTAGGGTATAGGGAAGAAGTGTAGGGTGTAGGGTGGGATTTTGATTTTAAATTCTGTACAGTAATTGTATAGTATTTTGAAGACCTAATCCTCCAAACGAACACACCGTTGTTTCGTATCATTACGTTTACATTTTATAATACTCTCCCTCGGATGCTTTTTGTACGAAAAATGTGTCCAGTTAAAACCTTGTTAAGAAAACATCTGTGGGACAAAAAATCACAGGAAAAACGAAAAAGAGTACAATATTTTTTTATCGATTCGCTCCCACTGATTTGAGTATTATTTGAGATTTCATCCCAATTTTTTTCATCAGTTATTCAAATGTTGGCAATGCCTTGGTTAATATATCCGCTAAATTATGGTGAAATATGTTTCGTTCTAGCCGTATCAATTTTCAAATATGTTTCGAATTTGTTGTACATTAATTTCACCATTCTGCAGAAGAGCACGAGTAAAAACGAATTTTTGTGAAATATGTTTCGTTCTAGCCGTATTATCTTCGTACAATGTAGTTGAGGGAATTTTATCATCAGGTATTAACTTACAATTTTTTAGAATATGTTGAGTCATTGACTTCAACCAAACACATTCTCGCTTCATGTATTGCCAATATTTCATCATCGATCTCCAAGAGATCACTGTTTCTGAGACTTGACTTTACAAGGATCAGATAAAAGAGTCCTCACTTGTACGACACTCCAGTTTTGAATCACTAAGACACTTTTTTTGCCGAGTACATCTTATAGTTTTCTTATTTTTAGCAGGTATTGGAGTCGTGTACGAAGCTGCACTAGCGAGTTCTCGAGAGAGTCGAAGAATCGCTAGGCTGACGGGGAGGTGTTCGAGGAGGAACCATCCGACCCGTTACAAGTGGTATCAGGTATCAAAAGGTAAAATTTGATTTTTTCAAAATTTTTATCTCAAACTCATTTTTTTAGATATTCAACTTTCTGTAATTTCATTGGAAGTTACAATTAAATTGATGAAAAAAAAAAAAAAAAAACAGCCACTAAGTAGTTGATTCGTATCCCTACATGTACATTTTGTAACATTTTGATCATTTTTGCGGCGGTCTATTTGAAAGTATTCATTTTTTACTGAGACATGAGATATCGGCGTCGAGTTTATGTAAGCTTTGATTTTAAGGCACATCCGGATGTGTAGGGGATGTGCGATGCGGGCAGGGGTGCAAACAACAATAGTGATGACAAGAAAGTGCAAGCAGTTACACACAAATATTCCAGTAATAATTCTAGATATAGTTAAGAACATTTCTAATGTAATGTTCCCCAAAGTTGTAATGATTGTGTTGGGATTGTAATTTATTATTAACTAAGACAAAAGGAAGCATACCAAAAACAAGAACCATATGATTTCTGATACAGTTTCAAAAGTGCAATAGCCTGGGAATGAATTGAAAAGAATCACTCTACACCAATTAACTAATCAAAGAAATTAAAGTCAGGACTGGGAACCATTAATTACGGACTCAAGAACTTGAACTACCTCGGCCATACTTGGCCTTCTTGCTGGGGTTTCAGCAGTACAAATCAGTCCCAGCCTCATCACTTGAATCATCTCATTCTCCGGAGAACCTGACAAGCTTCTGTCAATGGCGTCCAAAGCATTCCCTCTCTCCATCGCCTGCTTAGCATAGTCACACAAAACCACCACTTCATTGGCAGCCAGGCGCTCCACCGGCATCCTCCCTGTCACCAACTCCAAAAGAATAATCCCAAAACTGTACACGTCACATTTCTCACTGATTCCTGAGCTCTGAGCCAGCTCCGGTGCTATGTACCCAACTGCATTTTGAATATTTGCGAACCCGTAACCATTTCTTAAGGGAAGCAGCTTCCTCAGCCCATAATCAGACAGCCTGGCTGTGTAGCTTTCATCCAGGAGTATGTTGTTGGATTTGACGTTGAGATGGAGAATAGGTGGCTTGCAGTCATGGTGAAGGTAAGCCAGGGCTTTAGCCACCCCTACTGCAATCTGAAACCTTCTTTGCCAATGCAGCTCTGGATTACCCGAACTCGCACTGGTGCTGGGATAACCCTGTCCATGCAAGTTATCATATAGATTCCCTTTCGGGATATATTCGAACAGGATTAAGTGAGTGCTTGAGGACCAGTAATAGCCCTGAACAGCAACAAGATTAGGATGCTGAAGGGTCCCCAGCCGTCCTATTTCCTGCTCAAATTCATCCTGGCTTCTGATCCTTCCCAGGGTTGCGAGTTTCTTCACTGCTAACAAAATATCGCCTCCAATGGAGGTTTTGTATAGTGTTCCAATGGAGCCTCCGCCTATCAAGCATTCAGTGTCGAGCAAGGCTTTCGTCCCAGCCTCCCAATCTTCGTGTTTTGAGGGTATGCTTTTGTTGAAGAGGACTAATTTACCTATTATTGCATCTGACCCTGTCGAAGAAGCTAAAGGGGTGCTTTCTATAACCATAGCCTCATCTTCTTCCATTCTCCTCCCACGGAACTTCATGTTGATGATTGTTATGATGCAAACACCAGTGATGATTGAAGTTGCAGCAACTATAGCTATTATTGCAGAAACACTTAGCTTTGATTTTCTTGCATGGCGTGATGCAGTGCCGCAAGAGTTTTCCAAAGGAGCGCCGCAGAGGCCAGGATTGTGAACAAAAGCAGAGGAGCCAAACTGCTGAATGCTTTGGGAAGAAGGGATTACACCAGAAAGATTGTTGTAAGAAACGTTGAAGTAACTTAAATTCTTCAAGTTTTCCAGTGTAGAAGGAATTGAACCAGACAGTGAATTGTCTGAAAAATCTAAGTACCGGAGGTTCCACAAATTTCCAACAGCCACTGGAATGCTTCCACTTAGCTGATTGTGATTCAGGTCAAGAATTTCCAGGTACGTCATGTTGTCGAGGCTCTGAGGAATCCCTCCCTCCAACGAATTCCCGGAAACATCCCTGCAAGCACATTAGATGCTCACACAATTCAAACAGGTTGATTTTAAAATTTTAACAATTGAAAATGAGAATTTGACTCACAGCTCAAGAAGAAACTGGCAATTACTGAGTTCGTCAGGAATTACACCACTAAGTCTGAGGTTCTGTAAGTCCAACACTTGAAGCAATTCTATACCCCCAAATTGAGGAGGGATTGTCCCTTCTATGGAGTTATTTGCTAATCTAATAACCAAGAGCTTTTTCATATCACCAATGTCAGCAGGTATGCTTCCATTAAGCCTGTTAAAACCCAAATCTAAATACTTTAGCCCACTGCACTTGGTGATGCTTGAGGGAATCCCTCCATAGAAACCATTCCCTGAAACATCAAGAAATTCCAATGTTTCGATGCAGTTTGCCATGTCTGGAAGCTCACCTTGAAACCCATTCCAGGAGACGTTCAAGTATGCAAGATTGGCTTCTCCAGAAACCTCCAATGGCGCAGCCCCGGTGAAGCTATTGCTGCCAAGATCCAAGAACTCCAATCCAGTGCATTTCAAAATCTGCCCTTGAACATTTCCAGTAAGCAGATTACTCCTCACTGACAAGTATGCCATCCCTGGAATGTCACACAGTTCTGCAGGCAACTCTCCACTGAGAGCATTGAAAGAGAAATCAATCCCTTCAAGATTCAGACAATTACCAACAGAGGGAGGGATTGGTCCTGAAAGGTTGTTATGTGCCAAGGAAACAAACCTTGTCCTGCCACAATTTTTGAACAATGCCGAAGGGATCTCTCCGGTGAACTCATTTCTTGACAAATCTAGAAACCTTATGTTGGGCAAATCCCCAAGAAATTCTGGGATTGATCCAGAAAGTGCATTGGAGCTCAAGTTGATCTTCCACAATGTATAAATCTGGCCATACTCAGAAGGGATGTTGCCGGTGAACCTATTCCCAAACAGGGTTATAATCCTCAGAGATTTCAATCCAGACAGTGCTGGAGATAACACCCCACCAAGACTAGTGTTCCAGAGCAAAATCTTGTCGACATTCCCATTTGTATTACAAGACACCCCATTAAAATCTTGGCAGGGGTTTTTACTTGGATCCCAATCCCTCAAACTACCATAAGGGTCATCGGAAACATTGCCCTTGAATTGAAGCAAAATCTCCTTTTCAGTAATTGGCGAGACAAATGTCAGAAACTGAAGCATACAGAAGAAACGAAGGAATACAGGGCAGTGGAAAATTTTATCTACTATTCTCATTATCCCAATATGACCCCAGCATTATACTTGCTTGATCCAATTCTACTGCCCTTTCATTTCTGCCTCTGCCCACAAGCTAATTCGCCTCCGTAAAGCGCACTGTTTCCGATGTTGGAAAACATGACAAAATTGAGCTGCATTGTAAGGAGCCAACGAGATAAAAATAATAATAATGATAATAAAAGAACCCAAATAAATGATAATAGTTATAATAACTTGTATCTTCACTCTAATGCCTCTGAAACTTTGGTGAAAACAATGAACTTGGAACTCTGGGAAAGGATGGACTTTATTTTGTTTCTAGGGTTTCAAGAATGTATAATCTAGTCAACGAATGGTCTGTGTGTGGGTGTTCCTGTGAGAGTGAGAGAGTGAGAGAGACACTGCCAGGGAGGAAATGAATGGAAGAATACCCAGCTTGGCTGGAAAGGGTAGCATGTGTGGGGATTAAATTAATTAATACCAAATTCCCGTTTGATTCCTCTGACTGTTCTGTAATAAAATGTTTATATAATTACCTAAGCCAATGCGATTGTGGAGGCGTGAGACAGAGCAGTTGTTGCCTCATGCCATGTGGTCCTGTCCTCCACGAGGATGTATGTATGTATGTATATTGCACTGTGAAACCCTCCCTCCCTCCCTCCCTTTCAGGCACTGCACATACATACATGTCGTGTCCTTCCTTAATTACATCATCACCCACACAACGCAAGCTCATTAAGAAACAAGAAAACAACCCATTCTGTCTCACGTAAGCAGATATTGCCATTGCACTCTGCTTTTAGTGAAGGGTCTGTTTCAGCACAGTAATGCTGCATTTATTCACTACAACCACCAAGCCACATCACCAATAATTGCTAGACACACGCCCTGGAAATAAAAGCAAGCTGTGCTGGCATAACTAAACCAGCATTCATCCCAATTCAAGTTTGTATTTTTTATCAGTTTTTGATATAGAAATGACACCGATTGTATTGAATGCCATTCCTTCACATTTACAGTCTACTTTTCAATAAAAGATAGTGTAGAATCCAAAACTCTTCAAGAATAGACAACTTCTCCGAAATTCAATCCAACTATATACGGATGGTAGAGTTGTTCAATTGTGTGCATGAGCATAGAACATTTGAGTCAAAACATCACAGACAATGTTCTGCTTCATCCAACAACAGAATAAATGCAATGTTAGTTTCATTAGCTGCAATGTGACTTTCACTTGTAAAGAAAGCCATCTCGTCCCAGAAGATCCAATTTCTTCCAATACAGTTCATATATATGTATGACCTTGCTTGGCAGAGTATTCACTGTCCAAAGCTTGATCGAGTCGGAGAATATATGAGTAAGATCACTGCAATAATCGCTCCTCTTGCATCTGCAACTCCTTGATTCTTCTTTTCGCATATAGTGTGATTATCACTGTCGTGGCCACGGTAAGAGAAAACCCAATGACGTTGAAGATAATCTGAGGAGCTGACAGGGATTGCCCGTCCTGTGAAGCATTGGCTAGAGTCTTGATAAGTATGCCGCTGCAGATAAACAAACATACCCATGAGTCAGAAGAAACTCAACTTTACACAAGAAGACACAATTAGCAACTGCAGGCAGAGTGATTCTGCAAGCTTATACAAGTTGCTATCTGATAACGATTCTCTTGAACTAATTTTGCAACAAAAAGGAAAACAAAATGAAGAACAAACAACGAAACATATTCATTACCAATAGAATCAGACTGACAATATGCACCATATCACACCAGCAATCAAAAAGCATTAAGTTTGACACAATCTGAAGTACATAATTACACAGCAGATGATTTATCACCAAAAAATTTCAACATAAAGGAGAAAGACCAGAAGATTCATCAATTGGAAGAAAATACTCTTGAGTTAGAATTTGCCACAAGCCCACAACCTAAAAAAATACAACAAACATGATGACTACATGTGCATAACAAACATATTGACAGGGAGGTATTGAAGTGTGTTCTAGTCTAAACCCTCAAAAGTAATCCATAATATTTCGCAAAACAGAGATTTACAGATATACAGATTTGTGCATGGGCAATAAACAGGTAGAGAGAGAGAGAGAGTGAGGAGAAATCTCACGTGTACAGTGCAACAAATATCTCTGGTATCATTCCCACCAGAGTCCCCAACAAATATGGGACATACTTCACACCTGTAGCAACAGCGCAGTAATTATATACAACATAAGGAAAAGGAGAAATCCTAATCAATGCAACTGCTCGGAACTGATTGAACCAATTGCCCTCCCCCGCAAGTCTTATGATGGATGCTTTCTTCGGGTACCTTTCTAACCACACCTACAAGGCAACACACACATTTGTAAAATATACTTACTCACCAAGTATATAATCTCTGAAACAATATGGATGATGAAATACACACTAACTTGGATTTTATGATAGAACAGCAAACCGATGAAATATGGAAGAGTGACACCAAAAGGTACTGCTCCAATGATCAGCAGAAAACCATAACCATATCCAAATGTCATCCCGGCCACCCACATGGATGGCGTTGAAGGAATTAGAATGGTGGGAAATATTGCCAGAGTACCAAAAACTAAGATCCCTATCACGGCTGTGCTGAAAGTCTTCCTCTCCCACACTATTATGGGTATGATCTCCTGAGAGAATGCATCATATTCAATGAGACAACAGAGAAGTGCTGCTAAAATTGAAAGTGATCAACTGATGAAAACCGGTGATTAATATGTTACTGAGAATTGAATAAGAAACAGAAGAAAAATGTGCTACCACAGGACATGTGTACATCTCATTCAGAATTGGATTGGAAACATAGCTACAGTTTATTGGATCAAAATGAAAACCAAATTTAGATAAAAGAATGAAAATATCAATGTCTAATATCAAGATGGTCCAGCAGGAGTTCAGCCTCCAGTCAAAGGATCAGATATTATATAATTCGTATAATTGCATATTGTGTTTAAGTAGCAATTCAAAGTTTATCACTAGTAAATGCATTACAAAACTACCTCTTTCCAAGGATCATTAGTGAGACCATATTGACAAATTGCTGACTCCAGCTAAAGAACTTCCATTCAAAGATCCAATATTTGAATTGATGGATAAAATGTACCCGCTAAAACTTAAAAGATAATACTTTCCTCAGCAACAACAGCAATATAAGTTTAAAGGGTTAAGGGCCATTAAGAAAGGAGGAAACTGAAGCAAAACAAAGAAGAAAAAAGAATGCAGAAGCAGAAGCAGAAAATAACAAATATAGAGGCGTCATGTTGTAATACAGACAATATATCAATTTAACAAATCAAGACAATCAAATTCTTACTCTTACCGCCGAACCGAAAACACCAATAGATTGACGGTTTCGTGCCTCACCTACACTTACTCCAAAAATTTGAAATTGCCACCAATTCATTTAAACAAGGATGGGTAGTTACTTTCACAATCACCAATAACAGATCAAATATATGAAAAATTAATCCAATGCCCCAACTAGTATAGATCATAAAGTCCATTGATTTCATGCATTTTACAACAATTCTTGAAACTGGCTAGGAAGAAACAATTCATACTCGGAAAGTTGAGAACAAAGTTTAACCTTATCCATGAAAAAGGGTCCAATCCACTTGAAGAAAACCAAACCCAATACGCCAACAAATAACACCACCAACACCAGCTTTGCCCACCACCACCATCCCCACCACCACCCTCCCCCGTCGCCAATGACATCGCTTCCGCCTCCACAACAACCGGACGTCGACGTCTCCGCCCGCCCCTGGGCCCCTTCTGCACCGCCCTCCTCCAATCTCACGTAACCCTCCCCCAGTATGAGATCCTCCTTATCCGCAGCATTGTAAGTCATCAGAACCCCAAATCAAAATTCGATTATTCCGATCAATTTATTTCCCAAACTCCACAATTCTCAATCGGGTAGGAAATTAGGGAACCAGATTAGAAAGACAATATAATAATAAAAAATAAATAATAATAATAATAACTGGGGAACCCCAAAAACCCTGATTGAGGGCTTCAGATTCTCGCACGAAATTTCAGATAGCACCGTTTCCGTATGTCTTCTCTCCGCTCTCTCCAATCACCATAAATAATGAAAAATCGAGTGGGCTACAGGTGGATGTACTGTGGAGGATTAAAAGAAAGCACTAAACGAGGGATGTATGCATACATATACGTACACGATTGGAACAATGGATTAAGCCTAAAGAGGAGCACCTAGAGACATCTTAAAGAAAAGGGTTTCTCTGTAAACTCCTTTCCAGTCTTCAGATGAGCAGATTATTTGAATTCGTAAACGTAAGTAAATGACCTCGTAACCGGAACCCTCATAATCCCAATTCTTGATTTATTAATTGTACAAAAATGTTAAAGTTAGTAATAAGACGTTTGTGCTTTCAAACAACTCAAAACTTTATTAAGAAGTGTTTTTAAATTTGATAGCTTTCGCTAGACATGATTAAGGGCCACGTGTGACAGAGCTGGTAAATTGAGACACGTGTCCAGCAAAATGGGGCCCAAAGCGTCACTTCACCGCCACGCTAAGAATTTCGTGAAAGCCTCCTCAGATATGATTGGCTGAGGCTGCGTCTGTGCCCCATCCTGTCTTTACTGTCAAAACCGACCAAAGATTTCTTTAAAGGCTATACAACAATGAATAAACAACAAGACTACTAATGGATTTAAAAATTAAGAGTTCAATTCTGTGCTGATTGATTGAAAACATGAGTTTCAACTGCACTCACATTGAAATGAATGCATCCTTCCTGCTCACGTTATGTTAAATTTCAGTTTAATTGTCGTTCAAAGTTGCTGCCGAAATGAAATTGTCACCAACTTGGCCTCCCTTTAGTTTGTTTGTAGAATCTTGAACTCTAAGAAGACGAAACAGGAACAAATTATACATGCATATCCATCTATTTGTAGAATTTGGGTATGTAGTATTTGAAGCCAAATTGTAGTATTAAGAGATGAGAATTGACAGACAACAGAAGAAGTATTTGTACAATTGACGACAAAGGATTTCTTGATTATGTAATGACGATGACAGCCAAAATGATCGTGTGAGGAGTTCAAGTAATGGAGGTGGCTCTGCTCAGAGGTGATGAAGAGTTAAGTATCTCCTGTCCCAGCTCGTTTACTTTGTTCAGCATCAGCATCTGCTCCATCTCCAGCTGTACCATGAATTCCTCCTGAGTGTCCTGGAGGGTTTCCAGCTCGCTCAGAGACTCCAGGACTCTGTCAACGTCGCCTTCCTCAATCTGAGATCGAAGCTTCGACATCAACTCCTTCACCTGGTCGATAAATCCATGCAACATTTCAATGCTTGATGTAAGAACAGCGCCAAAAGTTCCAAAACTGCATGCATATTACAGAGCTCACCTGATTGGAAATGTGATGGCGAACATCGGACGGGGATGATCCAGGATCAGTGCTCGGCTTCTTCTCCAGTTCCGGGACTTTTCTTGTGACTTGGACGTGAATCTCTCCCCGTTTCACTCCTTGTAACGGTATCCATTTGTCGGCCATCTGGTTGGGCGGCAGCATCTGGTATTCAACGACGCACTCGCCTATGCTGGATGTCGGCATCAGTGTGTTGTGATCTTTAACATACAATGTGAGGGGGCTTCCATCGTTTGGGAAGTCCAAGGTTTGATGCCATTTGGGATTCAGTGTTTTGTACACAACCTACACATGTTGTGGATTTAGTCCAGTGTGGAAACATGGCATCCATTCTGCAACGGGAGATTTGAATAATGTATCTAACCTTAGTGTTTTTCTTCAAATTCCCATATTGTACCTTCACGTATGGATCACTTGTTCCTCGAAGATCAGCAGCAACCAAATCTCTGGCTTCGATTATAACAACTTCGATCCAACCATTAGCTAAACTTGCCTGATGAATGCCCAAAACTATATGAAGTTCTTGTATTGATCTCATATATTATTCAGAAAATACATAGATCTTCGCTTTTCTTGAGTAGACTTACCTTTGAGTTTTCATTGTCTTCAGCTTTGAATGCTTCCATCTGAAGCCAAAGCTCTCCGGAATCGACCTTCTCGAGGGGTACATAACAATTTCTAACTGAGCCTTCTACAAGTCCTTCCAAACTCAGGCGTGCACTGCCAATGAACTCATCCCCAAATGTCTCTTCAGTGTGGCATTTTATCTTCAAATATTCACCACTTAATTCATCAAATTCGAACTTCTGATTCCATGCCGGGTTGGAGGAATGGATGACCTTTGTCTTTTTAATGGCCTGAAGAAGAAACATATACAGTGGAGGCATCCAAACTTTTAGCTGCATCCAGTACATCTTCGAATCTATCTAGAATCGAAAATGTTGCGCTGTACCTTTCCATACTGCAGTTTAACATAAGCCGATTTCCCAACTTTATCCTTAACAATAAGGTCCTTGCCTTCTACCACCGTGATGCAGATTCTCCTTCCAGTCCTGGACAACTGGTTTGATGATCCAGTTGGCGAACTGCTAGAGCTTGTGCCAAAACTAGACATGCTATGTGAACCATCAGAAAACTGCCACTCTTTAAGAGCAAGCCTCACTGTCAACTGAAAGTTGGTTTGCAGATAATTAGATTGTTAGCTGAATGCCATATAATGAAGAAATTTATGAAATAAGACCTCTCCCGAATCAGAATTCTCAAATGGAACTGTCATTTCAATTTCCTTCCCATAGAACTCAGCATGCTTGGCAAGCATGGAGGAATCAGGTCCAATGGCCCAAAATATGGTCGAGTCATCCGGGACATACCTCATCTGTGTAGGTGGACAAATTTGCATCAGGGCCGAGAGAGTAGCTAATGTAACTAAGCATAGAAGATGAATATCAGACAGTTAATGTGGCATTACCCGAACTTCACAACTTGTAAGAAAGTTGTACCTAACACTTCCAGGATCATAAGCATAGAGATTGAACTTAAGGGTTCCTGCGCTGTCATGCAGGATCAGATTGAATTCTGCATCCCACTTTGGATTAGAACCTGGTCTCGCGCTTGTTCGCCTTGTTAGCTCCCCGAGTTCAATCTCTAAGAATGTTTGAAGCTCTTGGGGACCGATGTGATCTTCTGTGAGAGTATCTGGTGAAGATTTTGTTTGTTTCATTGAAGCACTGCTCTTCAAGGCAGCAACAGAGAGTTTGTTAGCTGATATCACGGCAACATGTAATGCACCAACCAGTGCTTTCTTATGCAAATCTTTAGCTGGTAAAGTGAGACACTGGCGTCGAGGCTCCACCATCCTCTTATTCAATGTACTAACAGCAAGTTTTACCTATAAAACAGTAGAAAACCTGAAGTAAGTGTACAAACAAGTTTTACCATTCTTTGATTTACAGATATATGATAGACATAACAGTACCAGCCATGAAGAAACACCCGGTAGCTCCGTTGCAGGTAGAGACTGGCTTCCTCCACTTCCGAAAGCAACACCCAATCTCACCTCAGGAGTCGAAATAAATGAGTATAGTATTGCTTTTCCTTCTAATATTGGAATAAATTTAATCTGCACAATTGAAGTAAGGAAAGTATTTTCAGAACACATTCTTCCATTGCTGCAGAAATTGCAGAAAATTTTGGCAACGAAATTGTATTCATTGGTGAAACAAGAGGGGAACAATCTCTCAATAGTCAACAGGGCAGAACATAAGAAGAATACAGTGACAAGCTATAACAGAGGCCAAGATTGTAAGTCAGGCAAGAAACTTAGCAACTGACAACTATGAACTCTCTAATATCATCAACATAGAAGAAAATGAGGAGATTAATTGCATACATCACCCTTGATGTGGATGCTGTTGACGGCGATTCTAGCTGTTCCCATTAATGGCGTAGCCAACTTAGCGAGCAAAATGATGTTTACAGCTTCCGTGTCCCAGTCAAAACTGAAGCGCATGAATTGCTGTTTCAGCTGAAATTGTTGGTCAATAGTTTTGTCATCAGCCAAAGAGAACATGGAAAAGGATTACGGATAATTTACATAAAACCCTGTCGAAGCATGCATGAAATCACTATTTGAGAAAATGCAAAAATGGCAACTCAATGCGATTGCAAAAATAAGAAAGTTGAGCTGGGAAAAATCACGAGATATTGCTAGTTTCTATAATTATTTTCATGTGAAATGAATCACCAACATTAAACAGCACCGTAGATATAAAATATAGGATGAAGTAATGAATGGAAAATGAAATCAAACCTGATCACCTGAAGTTGCCCAGCGAGTTCCATGTAGACCCAATAGAGGAGGGCGGGAACCGAGTGAGAATTCTTGCAACTCAATCTTTTCCTGCATTAGCAAAACGGATATTCAAATTGAATGTGTGATGTGGAGATCATGATTAATAATCCATTACTTGGGCTTACAATTAGCCTTGATTTCCTGTCCTTCAAACGCCTCTGTTTAAATATCGATCAGGAATAAAACAATAGTAGCAGACAAGAAGCATCTCAATTTTACCTCAAGACAAACATCAGAATGGAATAAGCATTACATTATTATAAAGTAGGTCACGGTTACCTCAACAATTGATGCAAACCTTGAAGACAACTTTGGGCTGATATAATTTGGCCAAATTTCAATTAAGAGCTTGTTTGTCCATTCACAGTGTTCTAATGGTGTTACTGGCTGCCCAAGAATAAGAATTATTCCAAAATGTACAGCAACTAAAACCAATATCTACGACGACACACACACAACAAATAATATGGCAAAGATAATTACTAAAGTCTGTAGGGTTATCTGCATCCATTTCTTGTTCAAGTCTTCCAGTATGTTTCGCCGTTGATAATTTCCATACTGCCAAAAAGCTAAGTACAGGTCATTATGCATTATGGCCATCTACATTACAACAAATATAAATCACTATGCATCGAGTCAGCATTGGTGTCTAATTAATAGGAACCTTAACTACAAAGTTTCAATCAAGCAATGTTGTACACAGCTGCTAAAAAACATCTGAAAGCTCTGGATCAGATACACTGACAGATATGTTCTAATCCAGAGAACATTGCTCTCAAAAGCTGTGAGCTGAAGACAAATCACATGCTACATGTATAAGAAATTACCTGAATTGTAGTCCACAAAGCAAGACCAAGAAGAACCCAATTGGAGAGATGGAAAAACCACTTCTCAATGGCCCAAAGAACCAGCAACAGAGGAACTACAAATGGAAGTAAAGGCTGCTCCTCCAACAAAGCGCTCAAAGATTTCATTGCTTCATGCCAGTCATATAAATTCTTCTTCGTTCTGCCCATCTCCAGTCCTCACGACACTATTTTGATGGGCAATAAAAGCGGAAAACTTCAAAGCTATCCGAGGTTCACCATAGTTATAAGAAATCAGTAGCCTAGGACTCCGATCACTCTTAGGAAAAAGGTCGAACAGTTCATCTGCAGTTTGTTAACTCATAGTGACCCAACTAACCGTAATAATCAAACCTCGGGACAAAACAAAAGGCACATTAAGAATTCAGACTACGCGATTTCCGGTCGTTCGTTTGTTTGTTTGTTTGTTCAAATTTGGCATCTGAATATGAAAAGGTATTACAAAATCCAAACCATACGCATGGAATCAAAGTTACGAATGGAAACTAAAAAGAAAAAAGAGAAGCAGCTCTTCAGCATCGAACATGAATTTCCTAGTCAACGTGCTGAAGAAGACTCAGTTTAAAAGTATGAACAAGAAACACATGGAGGTTTGTGCGATTGAAAATTCCCCAAATGTTCTTTATTGTCTATGCACAGTAAAAGAAAGTGCATATCCATGAATTATGTGGTCCCTAATTTTCTGGGATTTTCCATCCTCCGCTAATCAAGAACAAGAAAAGGTACTCACGTTCCTAGGATTTTGTTCTCTTGTTCACATATCGAAGAAATCTGTACGAAGATGGCGTCACACGCCATTTCTTTTTCACCCTTTTTTCTCTTTCTAGTATGAATAGATTCACCGAGTCTGCGTGGAGTGGAAGCAGCCCATCCCCAGGAACGACATTCCATTCATAGTGTTTAAGCATTATCGAGGCTTGACAGAAAGGGGTCATTTTCTGCAATACAGATTTGTTTAAAGATTTATTAGTCATCCCTGATCGATGTGAAAGATAAGCCTATGTAAACCCGACTCATCATCATTCATACAAACTATGTACTGCGTCCCATTCTTTTATTGCCTAATTACAACAAATTAATACAATTGTGGAAGTTTTACAAACAGATGTAAGTGGAGCAATGATATTATGTTCCTACATACAAACGATGAATATAGCAACACGTTTTTTGGATAAGATTCACGCTTTCTCAGTGTCCTTGGTTTTCTTCCCCAGAAACTCATCCACTTTCTCATCCAATTCCTCAACCTGCAAACATCAGTTAAAATTTATTAAGACGAAGACGGTGGTAATTAAAAGTTTGGTATTATTCTTAAATAAAAATTATTTGAACTAATAGTTGAATAATATTAAAACGATGGTATTAACTGTATGCAAGAATAATGTTCAAATCGCAGTCGCACGTGACTGAAATATTACATAATCTTCAGCTTTGACTTTGATTGGGGATTTCACTGTTCATGAGACTCCAGGGAGCTCAACTCCAGAAAATCCAAGTCAAAAATCAAAGTATTAAAAGCATGCAGAGTGAGACGAAAACTCCAACTACTACGATTAATCAATTGATTAGTGTTGAAACGTGACTTGGATTTAGCGGTCTACCCGACCCTAAACCAAAGCGAAATGGCTGTTTCAATTGGCAGGGTTCCTTTTGGGCTTATCCTAATCGATAACAAATAGGCTTACGGTTTAGGGTGTTTTGGGGTGCTTATAAATAGACAACTATGGTTCTTAGTCGGATGACACATTGTAAATCTCTGAATCAGTATAATAAAATCTCTCCGGTTCCTGCCCGTGGACGTAGGTTGACACACCGTCACCGAACCACGTAAAACCTCTGTGTTCTTTATTTGCTTTCTTTCTCGTTTTCTCATAACAAGTGGTATCAGAGCCATATCTCATTGATTGAAGATGTCCTCGTATAAATTTGATCTGGAGAAGTTTAATGGGTCGAATGACTTCACGCTCTGGAAGGTCAAGATGAGGGCACTTCTGGTTCAACAAGGATGTGCGGCTGCGTTGGAGGGAGAAGACAAGTTTCCTAAAGACACGAAGGAGGAGGTAAATAAGGAGATTTTGGCAAGGGCTCATTCCGCGATCTTGCTGTCAGTTACTGATGAGGTGTTACGGGAGGTTGTAGATCAGACAACGGCTTTTGGGTTATGGAATAAACTGTGTGAGAAGTACCAAAACAACTCTCTCACGAACAGGCTATATCAGAAGCAACGTCTTTACACCCTCCGGATGTCCGAAAGTACTCAGGTAAAGGATCATCTTGATACCTTTAACCGTATCATTCTTGATCTTCAAGGAGTTGAGGTTAAAGTAGATGATGAAGACCAAGCCCTAATTTTATTGTGTTCACTACCTGGTTCATATGAGAATTTTGTAGATACTATGCTATATGGTAGAACTACAATTTCTGTTAATGATGTGAAAGATGCCCTTATGTCCAAAGAATTGAAAAGAAAGGTTTCTCTGGAAGAGGGTTCTGGTTCAGGTCTGTTTGCAGGTAGGGGAAGACCACAGGAGAGGGGTAACGGGAATGGGAGGTCGCGTTCAAAATCAAAATCCTCTAGCAAAGTTAAGTGTTATCTTTGCAAGGAGAAAGGGCACGTTAAAAGGGATTGTCCACAAAAGAAGGGAAATACAAAAGTTGATTCTAGTAACAGTGGCAGCAGTGCTGCTGTGGTACAAGACAGTTCTGATGATGGGGACTTTGGTGAAGTTCTGACAGCGTGTAGTGCTAGTACTGCTGATTCCTGGATTATGGACACCGGTGCTTCTCACCATATGACGTTCTCTCGTGATCTACTCACTTCTTTTAAGGAGTGGAATGGAACGGTGAAGTTAGGTGATGATGGGGTTCTAGCCATAAAAGGGAACGGGGTAGTGCAGATAAAATTGCATGACGGTACTGTCAGGAAATTTGACTGTTGGTATGTTCCTGAACTCAGAAAGAATTTGATTTCTCTTGGGACCTTAGCCAAGAATGGTTTAAAATATCATGGTGAAGGTGAGTGGGTGAAAGTCCTGAAAGGTGCGCTGGTAATGATGAAGGGAAAACTGCAGCATGGAATTTATTTTCTACAGGGCAGTTCAGTGATGGGAACGGCGGCGGTATCTCAGTCCTTGGATAAACATGATGACAGGACAAATTTGTGGCACCGGCGATTAGGTCACATGAGTGAGCTAGGGTTGTCTGTCTTGAGCAAGCAGGGTTTATTTGGTGGGGATGTGATAGGTAAAATTCAATTCTGTGAGGCTTGTGTAAAAGGGAAGCAACGCAGGGTGAGGTTTAGTACCGGTCATCACACTTCAAAAGAAATTCTGGAGTATGTTCATTCAGATCTATGGGGTCCCTCTCCGGTGAAATCGCAGGGCGGATGTTCTTACTTTGTCACTTTCATAGATGATTATTCGAGAAAAGTCTGGTTGTACTTTCTAAAGACTAAAGATGAGGTGTTTGGGAAGTTCAAGGAGTGGAAGACCATGGTTGAAAAACGGACGGGTAAACAGGTCAAGACTCTAAGAACTGATAATGGGTTGGAGTTCTGCAACGCTCCATTTGATGATTTCTGCAAGAAAGAAGGTATAGTGAGGCACCGCACTGTACGACACACACCACAGCAAAATGGAGTTGCAGAGCGAATGAATCAAACCCTCATGGCGCGTGCTAGGTGTATGCGCATATTTGCTGGCTTGTCTAAGCAATTCTGGGCTGAAGCAGTAAACACTGCTAGCTATCTGGTTAATAGATCTCCATCAACTGCAATTGACTTAAAGACTCCTCAAGAGGTATGGTCCGGTAAACCCTCTGATTACTCTAATCTAAGAATATTTGGATGCCCTGCATACGCTCATGTGAATGATGGTAAGCTGGAGCCGAGGGCGGTAAAATGCATATTTCTAGGGTATGCAACAGGAGTAAAAGGTTATCGACTGTGGTGTACAGAAGGTAAAAATCCTGGTAAATTTCTTATTAGCAGAGATGTAACCTTTGATGAATCTGCTATGCTTGATCAGAGTAGAGGTTGTGAAAGTATTGCAGGTACAAAAGATTGTGGTGCTAACCAGAGGGTGGAGTTTGAGACTCCTGACAGAGTTGTGTTAGAGGAAAAGCAGCAGGATAATAATATTGATCAATCCGATCAACCAGATCAGTCAAAACCTCAAGGGAAACCGGTTGAGGGGGAAGCTGATGACGCTGGTACGGGGGTTGAAGATTCCATAGCAGCAAGAAAGGGAAAGAGAAATATTCAGAAACCAGCTAGGTTTGCAGGATGTGTCAATACGTGTGACATGGATTCTGTTGCTTATGCACTAGCGGTTGGTGATGATCTTGGCTCTGATGAGCCAAAGACATATAAAGAAGCTGTGGCGAGTAAAGATGCAGAAACCTGGATTATGGCAATGAATGAAGAGATGCAGTCTCTTGAAAAGAACAAGACTTGGGATCTTGTTGCACTACCAAAAGGGGTGAAGCCAGTGGGATGCAAGTGGGTCTTTAAAAGAAAGGAGGGAATTCCTGGTGTTGAACCTGCTAGGTTCAAGGCGAGACTGGTGGCAAAAGGGTTTTCACAGAAGGAAGGAATCGATTACCATGAAGTCTTTTCTCCTGTGGTGAAACACAAAACCATTCGGGTTCTTTTGGCAATGGTGGGTGCTTTTGATCTGGAGCTGGAGCAGCTTGATGTAAAAACAGCATTCCTTCATGGTAATCTAGAAGAACAAATTTACATGTCTCAACCGGAGGGGTTCTACAGTTCTAAAGGGGACCAGGTATGCTTGTTAAAGAAATCTCTGTATGGCTTGAAGCAATCTCCGAGGCAATGGTACAAGAGATTTGACTCATTCATGGTGTCTAATGGTTATACTCGTAATCAGTTTGATAACTGCGTTTACTCGAAGAAAGTTTCTACTGATTCCTTTGTGTATCTGCTGTTGTATGTGGATGATATGTTAATTGCAGCTAAAAATATGGCTGTAATTAATGACTTGAAGGCTCTACTAAAGGGTGAGTTTGAGATGAAGGATTTGGGTGCGGCAAAGAAAATACTTGGTATGGAGATCTGGCGTGATAGAGAAGCAAGACGGTTATGGGTTTCTCAAGAAAAGTATATTGAGAAAGTTTTGCAAGCATTCTCTGTTGAGCAGTCCAAACCGGTAAGTACCCCTTTGGCGGCACACTTTAAACTTGATCGAAGCACTATACCGGCTACAGATGAAGAGGTTAGTTACATGAAGACGGTTCCATATTCAAGTGCAGTTGGAAGTCTTATGTATGCGATGGTATGTACGAGACCGGATCTCGCTTATGCGGTTAGTGTGGTGAGCAGGTTTATGGCTAATCCGGGTAAAGCTCACTGGGGAGCTGTAAAGTGGATCTTGCGATATTTGAAAGGAGCGTCTGATATTTGTCTGGTATATGATGATAAAGGCCATGGTGATGGTCTTGTTGGCTATGCAGACTCTGATTACGGGGGTGACTTGGTGAAACAAAGATCACTAACTTGTTTTATCTTCACTTTGTTTGGATGTGCAGTCAGTTGGAAGTCTACTTTACAACCTACGGTTGCATTGTCGACGACTGAGGCGGAATACATGTCAATGACTGAAGGTATTAAGGAGGGTATCTGGTTACATGGTCTGGTGCAGAGTTTGGGCCTGAAGGTGGAGAAACCGGTGTTATTCTGTGATAGTCAAAGTGCTTTGAGTTTGGCTAAAAATCCAGTGTATCATGAGAGAACCAAACACATTGATGTAAGGTTGAATTTTATCCGTGATGTTCTGGAGGAAGACAAGTTTTCTATTCAGAAAATAGCTACAGAGCACAATCCAGCTGATATGTTGACAAAGGCGCTACCGACGGAGAAGTTTGAGCACTGCTTGAACTTGGTGAATATTCGTAGGAGGTAAAGCCCTCTCGGGGCATCTGGCAGGAAGGAGACGATTGAGAGATACTGACGAACCTTTGGCGGTTGGAGAAACTCCAAGTCAAGGTGGAGATTGTTGAAACGTGACTTGGATTTAGCGGTCTACCCGACCCTAAACCAAAGCGAAATGGCTGTTTCAATTGGCAGGGTTCCTTTTGGGCTTATCCTAATCGATAACAAATAGGCTTACGGTTTAGGGTGTTTTGGGGTGCTTATAAATAGACAACTATGGTTCTTAGTCGGATGACACATTGTAAATCTCTGAATCAGTATAATAAAATCTCTCCGGTTCCTGCCCGTGGACGTAGGTTGACACACCGTCACCGAACCACGTAAAACCTCTGTGTTCTTTATTTGCTTTCTTTCTCGTTTTCTCATAACAATTAGTTAACACTAACTGTCACTTTTAATTACACATACAAACATATATATACAAAAAAAGAAAATGATCGAAATTAAAATAATTATTTCGATTTCGTGGAGTGATTGTGAAATGATTTACCTTATCCATTAAATCCTCAACATTTTGGGCATCCTTGGCTGTTTCCTCAGCCAAAACTTCCACAAAATGGACCATACTTTTCAAGCCGCCGTCGGGCAGCGCCGCCCCGATGCCTTCCGCCACCTTGTCCACCTCCTCCGCCACGTGCTCCACCGCGTCTGCTATCTTTTCCACCGTCTGAGCAGCCAGGTCAACCTCCTCTACATAACATTAAATTAAAAATTCTCAAATTTGACTGATCTCATATTAATGAATAATCAATAATACCTAACAATCTAATCAAGCTTCAATAAAAACTATGGAGGAGCCTTACTTGTAAACGACAATACCCTTTGGATAAGTAAAGGCACTGTAACGCACAATCCAACGATTCCAGCTAACCTGTTCCATAAACCCTAATTCGTCAGCCCACCCCCCAATCTAATTTGATTTTGAACTTATACTGATTAATTAATTAATTACCAGGAACCCTCTCCTCCGGGCAGGTGGAAGCCTGGAATTCCGGGGAGATGGGATGTCAGAGAAGACAGGAGATCTCCAGCGATTTCAGGCGTCGGATTCCTGCGGTATGCACCAAATCAAACAGATAATCAAAAAGTGGTTTAATTATTCACACATCTGATTATTGATTTTGAACGATCAGGGGGCCGGGCATACTGATTGACTAATTCGCCGGAACTGTCTGCTCCGGGCAGGTGGAAGCCTGGAATGCCGGGGAGAAGGGATGTCACAGAAGAGACGAGATCTTCAGCGACTTCAGGCGTCGAATTCCTGCGGTATGCACCAAATCAAACAGAAAATCAAAAACTGGTTTAATGATTCACACATTCATGATCCACCCCAATCTGATAATTGATTTTGAACTATCAGCGGGCCGGGCATACTGATTGACTAATTCGCCTGAACTGTCTGCTCCGGGCAGGTGGAAGCCTGGAATTCCGGGGAGAAGGGATGTCACAGAAGAGACGAGATCTTCCGCGACTTCAGGCGTCGAATTCCTGCGAAATGCACCAAATCAAAACTGGTTTAATTATTCACACATTCATGATCCACCCCAATCTGATTATTGATTTTGAACTATCAGCGGGCCGGGCATACTGATTGGTTAATTGGCCGGAACTGTCTCCTCCGGGCAGGTGGAAGCCTGGAAGTCCGGGGAGATGGGATGTCAGGGAAGACAGGAGATCCCCAGCCGTTTCAGGCATGGCATTCCTGCGGCGCCAAATCAAACAGAAATAAAAAACTGGCTTTAAACACACATGTTATAACGAGCGTACGTAGATGTTGTGGTGGGTGGATGCATACAGTCGTGAGGTTTTCTGGATGATTGTTCCTGAACGTGAAGCGAATCCATGAAGATCATTCCTGTGGCGACGGGGACGAGGTAGGGAGCATTGGAGTTGATCCTGATTCTGGAGGGTTGGTTTCGCAGCCAATTTGGCGGTGCTGAGCAGAAGGGCGACGGTACAGGAAGACGAAGATGCGACGGCCGCCATAGCTGATTGAATTGATCGATCGACCGCTGAATCTAAGGGAACGGGAAAGTTGACTTGGCCGACGGCGAAGGTAAGCCAAAATTGGAATAGAAATATTGTAAATTGATTAAAAAAGAGGTTTAATCGTGTGAATACAGGGATGATTAAATACATATATATGTGTGTGCGTGTGAATGTGATTTGTGGGATTTTAATTTGGTTGGGTGTGAAATTGAAATACCATTAAATATTGGTATTACTATTAGTATATATATTAGTATTTTTTCATGCATGTGGGTATATATATATTAGTGTATATTTTGGTCACTGCATTTGTAGTTTTGGGCCAGGTCTTTAAATTCACTATTGACTATATTACACTATGATGATTTGGAAATTATTTTATAGGCCCGGCCCATATAACTTGCTAAAACTACTGGGTGAGCCCAACTTCTGCCTCTACATTATGGTGGAAAATAAATTATTTTGGGGTTTTTTTTAAATTCCAATCTCAATCACAAACTTGTCATTAAATTCTGTACTTTGTATTATTGGATTAATATCTTCAATATATTATTTTATGTCCACATCACATGTATAAGAGAGATGCTCTATTGTAAAACTTTAAACATGTGATATACTAAATATTGCAACTGTGACAATGTTGCATATATTTAGTCAATTCTTTTAATTTGGTTCAAAACAGTGAAATAAATAAACGTGGTTCAGCTGTACATATCAATGAATGATTTATCTTGCCGTATGCAGCTAAAGTGATGAAAGGCTGAAGAATCGCCATTTTCGAGAAAACAACAGATTGGTAATATTACAAAATTCATTTTCCAAGTAACCAAATTTATAAACTGGATAAGGATGTTGCATGCAATTTGGCTTTTCCAATTATCGAAGAAGGCCTATATTCATGTAACTTCCTTCTAATTCTATTTCTATTTCTAAGCCGAGCCCAGAATGTATTAATTTATTTGTTACAATTAAATATTTTATTACAGTGATGGTATTGTTGCATTTTTCCCACCAATATTTGAATTTGGCGCCAGCAGGAAACAAGGACCGGCGCGCTGTGGTGCTATTATTATTAAGACAGATGCAGCAAAGGTGGCCTGAAAGAGACAGCCATCGTTTCAGCCACGTGTTATCTCATCTTCCCTTGGTATTTTTTAATTTCTTTTGGACTCCTCGTTAATTAATTTGAAGAGCTGCCGGATTGTGAGCCCACCACCATGTGGTGTGCTGTCCTGCTCCCCAGCCGTCCGATTTGGCGGGAGGATCATCGCATCTTGTTCTTCAGCGCAGCCACTTGCTTTTCAAAATCTTTGCTTCTTTGTGTTTAATTGCAAAGATTTAATTTAATTTTTATATTCAAATAATATTGAATTTATTTTTTTTATAAAAAATATATAATGCCAAAAAAAAAAGACTAAAAAAGCACACCCTAGTATTTATTTTTTGGGTAATAAATTAACAACACGCTTTTTGCAATACCAATTAATCGTGTTTTTCTTGTAAGGTGTGGTATAACGACTTTAGGTCACGCTGTCGCCCATGATTTGGTATTGACTGCAGCAGATTGCCCCCCCCTCGCGTGGATCGGCAGTTAGTATGTTGTCTTCTACTTTTTCATTTTTTAGTTTCTTTCATGGGACTATTAAATTGTATTTGCTTTTTTTTTAAAAAAAAATAAAAAGTCTGAGAGAAGTAAAAATAATCTAGGTTTTCATACGATGGAAGTCGAATTAGACAATAGTAGTTATGCTGTATTAAAATTCAACATATGGGTATTTAGACCATTCTTTATAACTTGTAGGCTGACTAATCCTCGTTATCAGTCAGTCATTCAAAAAATGTCACATTGACAAATTCAAATTTCAAGTGGATATGATAAATAGCCAAATAAAAGCTATGAATAAACAGGGTACACCAAAATTATTGCAAGTTGAGATCTGCTATCTATTTATTGTGTACAATAAATGTATCACTTTAGGTACACCAAAATTAATTAGGATTAGTGCAGTATGTATGATCACTTTTAATTTAATTCAAAATCACTAATGAATCATATATAGGCTGTAAATCTTTCATAGGTTTTTTGAAACGGAGCAATATAATGCCTACTTTATAAAATCAATACAGTATTTAAAAAGATAATTAAGTAACAGTTTTAACTATAACTAATTTTAAACTTTTAAAGAAAAATTAAATAACATATTTTAATACCTGAAAAAATATATTTTGGTGAAAATATTTGAGTTTCTTTGGTCTTGATTTCAAATATGAATTATACGTAATTACTTATAATCATACAATTCTTAATAAATATACAATATTAAAATAAAATACTATATAAATCAAAATTTAAATTATAAAAAATAAAATAAAATGTAAACTCAAACAAAAACAAACTCTAAAATGTCCTCCAATAAAGTTAATTCTCAACGCAAATGATCAAATCTATAATTATTTATTTATCTAGTAAATTTGCCACATGTTTGAGCAAACAATTATTATTTAACCAATATAGTCCCGTAACACTATACTTGCAGTCGCAGGTGTAAATATATATTGGATTTTTTATTTGCTTATAGTTTTATCAGAGCTATTTTGCTAATCGAGGCTAATCAACGTTAAAAAGGAAAATCAACAGAATTTAATTCACTTTCCTTGATTGTGTGCTCCTCCATTCAATATTTAAGAATATATATATTGATATGGACAATGTATCTTAATTTGGATGAACTAATATATTGCAGTGTCCATATTTAGTTTTGGAGCCTGGCATATATAATTTATACAACTGAATATATCAGCCAAGACAACCATTATTTGAGTTTCTATAGTTTAACTTAAACCATGATCTTATTATCTATTTTGATATATTTTTTACACGCCAATTAATTTTCTTCTAAAATAAATAAATTAATTATATAAAACATTTTATTCATACTATTATTTTTAAATTATTTATTAAAATAAGATTTGAAAAATCATGAACTAAACATATTGAAGAATGTGAAAATTGGAATAGAATCGGGCGAGAAACTATCCACGGATCATGGATGGAACCCGTGCAGTCACGTGCGCACGTGACACGCGCATCATACTGGTCGGCAAGCCTGACTTAATCCCCAAGACAAGATACATTACTGGGCTAATTTTCAGGCCCACAATGCCACGTGGACTGAATCCACTCCTTCTGTCCTAATTACTAAAGCTCCACCCCAACTAATTATTTTGATTTATACATCATATTTGTGATGTAATGATTCTATGCTCAATAAATTTACGGTGATAAAATATATTCCATACAATAATTTCCCAGTAACAATTTATTTAATATAAATCTTGTGATTTACGAGCTCTTGCCTCCCCTCAAAAAAAAAAAGAAAACTCTTAAAAATGATTTCCACCCACATAATATTGAGTTGAATGCACGCAAAGCATAATTCATTAGGTACACGTGGCGTCCACGCTGGAAATCAACACACGTGTCAGTAACGGTTAATTAACGTAATTAAGGAAAGTGAATATATATGGTAATCATAGATACTGAATGGGAGCCAAAATCCGGTCACTTACTAGGGCAGATCGTACGGTCGGGGCGGACGAACTGAGTCGACATTTTGGCAATTAATATTTATATACAAAAATAATAATAATAAACGAAAGTCGAAAAGGCAATTAATTGAATAATTAATTATACTTACAAAAATAATATATACACATATATGCGTGTGTATATATATACCTTCCTTCTCCGTGAGAAGAGGGAAAGACTAATGTAAAAAGCAGGCCGTGCTGTGTCAAAGGCTCCGAGTGTGGAGGCGCTGAGAGGTTCTAGAGAGAGAGAGAGAGAGTGAGAGTGCAGGAGGCGACGAGTTAAGAGAAGAGAAGTTGTTGAGGAATTCCTTTCGTTTGCTGTTTTCAATTTCACGCGGAAATATGGAGTGGCCTGGTTATTTGGATGAATACGAGAAGCTACTTGTTCGAATGTCTACGCCGAGGTTTGCCGCCCCTTCCATGGCCGATTTTCTCATTCTCTGAAGCTTTTGCGTGTTTTTTATTTTTTAGTTATTACGGTTCTGTTCGGAGCAGTTTTCCCCCCTCCCCCTCCTTTTCGCTCTTGTTTTTACGTTTTTATTTTTCAGAAGTGAAAATTCCAGTACGCTGTATTTTGAAGGAGGAGACCGGATATCTTTTGGTGTTTGCCTCTTGGAGCAACAAAATTTTTCGTTTCAAGAAAATCCTCGAGATTTTATTACTCTGATTTGAATATCTGCTGGCTTGATTTATACGAAATCTCTTTCATCACTACGTTCTCTCTGATGTGTACGGTTTCTGTATCTGATCAGAGTTCTTCACCGTTTTTTTTTTTTTTATTCCATTTTTATTACAATTCGTAGCTTCTCCATTCTTCTCGGGTTTTTCATTATTAACATAGTGAGTTTTCTTGACTACTTTTCCAACTTGATGGGATTTAAATAATTAGTTCAAATCGCAAGTTTCTTTGCTTCGAAGGTACCCAGACTGTCGATTTCCGTTTTCCAGTCCGACTTTTCCACTTCCTCTAGAATCTTGATATCGAGTCTTTTCAAATTTAAACAAATAATTCCCCCTCTCTGATGGTTTCTTGGTCTGTCACGTGCAGGGTAGCGATCGATAATGCCGGTTGTTCTAACGCCACTCGAGTCATGGTAATTGATCTCCATAATTTATTGTTTCGCTTATCGGATCGTAAAGAACAAGATCGGAACATCTTAACCTAAGTATTTGGGTCAATTTTATTTACGCTGTTCCTTTTTACTCCTATGTTTCAGATCGACAGCGCCAGAAAACACGGGATTCTTCTGGAAGCTGTTCAAGTTTTGATGGATTTGAATCTTTCAATCAAGAAGGCCTACATCTGTTCCGATGGTCGGTGGTTCATGGACGGTGAGTGCCGTATCATAGCCGCTTAACATAGACGTTTGGTATCCATTTAATTTCTACTAAATTAAAATAAACTTGCATTAACTCTCACCGTTTCGTTTTCTTCTATCTTCAGTTTTTCATGTGACTGATTTGAACGGAAACAAGTTAACCGACGAGAGTGTTTTGGGCTACATAGAGCAGGTATTTATTGCTCCATTCAGCATTATCTCGGAAAAAAAACAATAAATGAATAAGCCGAAGAGGGTTTTTGCTACAATGCTGTGATTAATGCTATGACGTATCCTCTTCGATTATGTAGAAAAATTAAGCCAATCTCACTTGTTTTGATTGCAGTCACTCGAAACTGTTCACTATGGAAGATCCAAAAGTATTGAAGGGTTAACAGCTTTGGAACTGACCGGAACTGATCGAGTCGGCCTTTTGTCCGAGGTTTTTGCAGTTCTATCGGACTTACACTGCAACGTTGTTGATGCTAAGGTGTGGACTCACAACGGTCGGATAGCATCCTTGATGTATGTCAAGGATGAAGATTCAGGGACTCCAATTCAAGATTCAGTGAAGTTAGACGCCATTGTAGGGATGCTAAGGAATGTGCTGAAGGGAGCCAATGATATCCGAAGTGCAAGGACCTCTGTTTCCTTGGGCGTCACTCACACGGAAAGGAGGCTGCACCAGATGATGTTTGTGGATAGAGATTACGAGAGGAGCCCCATCTTCAAGATTTGTGATGAAGATATGCCTGCTGTTACGGTTCAGAATTACTTGGAGAAGGATTACTCAGTGGTGAATATCCACTGCAAGGATAGAAACAAGCTTTTGTTTGATGTTGTTTGCACATTAACGGACATGGGGTACGTCGTTTTCCACGCCACGGTTGATACGGCTGAAGACAGGGCAACCTTGGTACATATTCTTTATTAATTATCTGGTTGATTAATTTTGTAAGTTATGAAAAATACTTGCTTATCTAGGGTACCAATTCTTATCAGGAATTCTTCCTAAGACACATGGATGGAACGCCTATCAGTTCAGAAGCTGAAAAACAGCGTGTGATTCTATGTTTACAGGCTGCAATTGAAAGGAGAGCGTCCCAGGTACTTTCTGAAGCCTTTTTCCTTGTATGTTGGTCAAAATTTCTATTTCATGCCGCCGGCATTTTGAGACATTGTATTATATTTCATTCAGGGAGTGAAGCTTGAGCTATGTGCAGCGGACCGTAAAGGGCTTCTTGCAGAGGTAATGCGAACGTTCCGTGAAAACGGCCTCAATGTCACAATGGCAGAGATATCGACAACAATGGGCACTGCCCTGAATAAATTCTATGTAACCGATAGCAACGGCAATCCACCTGATCAAAAGACAATCGAATCAGTCAGGCAAAAGATCGGATTGAGCAATTTGAAAGTGAAGGAATTGCCGTTGGTATGCAATGAAAAGCTGAAAAAGGAAGACCACGCGATGGTGACGGGGTTGTCGTCACTGGGTAGCATGTTCTGGAGAAACCTATTCAATCTGGGACTGATCAGATCCTATTCTTGATCTGGCTTGGGTTGGGTTGGGGGAGGTCGTTTGTACAGACAAGGATTCGGTGAAAGTGGGTGAGAATATAGATAGGGTTTGGTTGTCTTAATGAAGAGGGTAGATACACACTGACTAGGGTAGATGTCAAAGGGGGGGCCAGGGTGCAGGGCCCCCCCTTTTTCTTGTGTGCATAGCATTTGTCAACGTGGTTTATTAGTATGAAAATCTGGATGGATCTAGAGCAGAAAGGGGTCTTTCTTTGGTTGGTGAGTTAGGTTTGCAGAAAATTAAGATTAGGTATTAATTTCTTCATTGTTAATTTTAGCTATATGTGGGCATGGCATATCTTCCATCTGTATATATGATTGTTTCGAAATTCAAATCCCATTTGACTTGATTTTTGTGTTCATTTTCAACGCATCGATTACGGACAAGAATGGCATGGCATGTTGGGTGTTAAGATTCCCTGCCTTGGAATTCATTTGACTTTGCCTGAAAAAGTGATATTGGATCTCGATGCATGTATATATATATATATATGTATGCTATGTAATAAGAATGTAATTCAATGTCCAAGTCCAACAGGCTGTTAAGAAGTTTTATTACATATTACAGCTGGGCATCGGTTGTGTAGTTTTTAAATATTTTTGTCTTGTGATGTGTCCGCACTATCATTATTTTATTATAAGAACAATAAAATTTAGTATATAATCGGCTAAGTCGTTGGATCTTTCACTTTCCTCCAACTAGCTTTTATATTCTTGCCTGTGTTTTATTCCCGACGTTGGTTTTTCCTTAGACTCCTCTGTGTTGTTCAGATCCATCTTGTCCTGTTCTATTGGCATCAACTACTTCAGTTAAAACCACACTGCTTTTCAAAGTTATTCTATTCACCATGAAGTTTATAATTATTAGGCATGTAGTTCATAATTGTATTATCAATCCATTATCATAGAATAATTAATTAGAGTTTATAATTGTATTATCGCTCAAGAGCAATAATAAATTGGATACCGATAATGGAGTTTGAATTATTGTTGTACACGGAAAGCTCAAATCTGTCATTATATCACGTTTAGAAAGATTAAATGCTTATGTGTATTATCAAGAAATACAAAGTGTTGTAACATTTAATGAATGCTATCAGACAACGAAAATTTTATTCATATTTTCTGAACAATATTATCTACCTATCCATATATTTAAAAACAATTCAATTATTGCTAAACCATCAAATTAGATAGCGTAAGCCCCAAAAGTGAACCATTGTTCTTTAGCTTGCAGCCACATCATCATCTGAGAAAAATAATTATATTTAAAACACTAAATTACAAGTACAAAAACAAATTCCATCCAACTGAGCTAATTTTGGAATTTATGCCGATTGTGTCTAGTTAACTTTTGGGAATCTAAATCTCCCCTACCTTTGGCAATTGTTCTATCTTATATTCTATATTTCTATGTACAGCAGATGACACTGTTATTAAATTATGCCAAATTGCCCTATACAAACTAAAAAATGTCGAATATACTTTGGAAGATGCTCAAATTACATAGAATCTATAAGCAATTGTGGCTTGTCTTTTCTCACGTAAAATGTTCTAGTCTTTTTTTATCATTACATTCGTCGTGTGTCGTGTCGCCTTCCTAATCCTAATATATCCAACTGTACCAAATATATAAAATAAAAACCTCACGACATTAATTAATTATTAATCACGTGATTCATCAATCACTCGGTAGCCAGCCCAGCCCAGCCCAGCCCGCCCACTCCTTTGTACATGGGCCTCGCATCGTCGTCTTGCCCAATCAAATGGGCCCAAATTGGTTGCAGACAACCTTAATTTGTGTCCAATTTGAATAAAAGTTGAAAAGCAAAATGGTCTTTGTAATAATTGCAATTACCCTTTCCCAATGAATTAGGCAAACGAGAATAACAAACAAACAATTAATAATGGCATGTCACGTACTCTCACATTTGCACCCACCTCTATCGTTCTTGTTTTCTTGATTCTGATCATCTTTCCCAATATCATCATCATCGCCATCATTATTATTATTATTATTATTATCAGTGTCACAAGAAACCACACTCGCCTTCTTAGCTTCATCCTCCCAACTGATCCTCCCGACGAACACCAAAAGCAGCACAAGACAAGCCACCACCCCTACCAAGAACCCCACCAACAAACCCCCCAACCCCACTCCCATCTTCACCCCCAACACCACCGCCAACGGCAGCGCCACCAAATAAAACCCCCCCACGTTGGCGTACATCCCCAGCCACGGCCGCGCCGTCCCCCTCACTATCCCGCCGCACACCGCCAGCGGAAAGTTCACCACTTCCACCACCGCCATCACCGCCATCGTCCTCTTCACCCCTCTTACAATCCCCCGATCATGACTATACAGCGGGCCCCACACCCCCCTCGCCCCCGCCATGCACCCCCCGCCGATCAGCCCTGCCACCGCCCCGACGCTCAGACAAGTGTACGCCGCCCTGCGCGCCGCCCCCGCCCGGTTCGCGCCAAGCTCGTTCGACACACGAACCTGATTCAAATTTAGACATTTTAGTACGTGAAATTCTGAAATTACGCAAAATGTAATATGCTGGAATGGAATCGAATCGAACCGATGCGCAGGTCGCCAGGGAGAGCATGATCGAGAAGAGCAAGTAGTCGAAGTTGAGCACGATGGCGAGGACTCCCACATTCCGGGCCGGGTCGGGGAGGCGGCCCGTGAGCAGGACGAGTATCTCGTAGCACCACCACTCGAGGCACGTGCTAAGGCAGCACGGCCCCGACAGCTTAATCAGCCTCACCCACTCATCGCCCCCCTGCTCCCACCACCCGCCCTCCTTCCACTTCCCTCCCTTCCGCCTCTCCACCGCCGTGACGTATATCACCAGCGCGACGACGATCACTAGATCAGTGATCCACACCGCCATCGATATTCCCTGCAGCCCTTTGGCCCTCGCGAGCCACACGTTGACAGGAACATGCAGGGCGACGGCTGCGGCGGAGGCGAACATAATTGGCAAGGTGATGTTCTGCGTGCTCAAGTAGGCTTTCAGAGGGCACAAGAATGAAGTCACGATCAAGTCCGGAATGAGGCAAATTAGGTACTTTTTCGACACGATGGCGATGTCGCGGTCCTGGCCGAAGCAGACGAGGATTTCGTCGACGTAAAGCCAGAGGAAGGTGATTGGGATGGAAGCTGCAAGAAGAGTGAAAACGGCCATGACAAGTGTCTTGTGGAGAAGCTTGAAGTTCTTGGCGCCAAATGCCTGCCCGCAAATGGGCTCCATGGCGGCGCAGAGGCCGTTGAGCACGGAGAAGCCGGTGACGTTAGCGAAGGTGAATCCGAGCGCAGCACCCGCCAGCGGCAGCTCGCCGAGGCGGCCAAGGAAGGCGGTGGTGATGGTGGTTTTGGCAAACCAGGTGAAGTTCATGGCGGCCAAGGGGAGGGCTATTCGCCATTGGGCCTTGAGCTCGGAGGAAAAAGGTCCTGTTTGGATGAAGTTCGGGGAGGGGACGATGATAGGCATGGGATGGGAATTATGTGTGTAAGGAGTTTAGTGGTTTGTTAGAATGGGAGTGGAAAACAAGAATTTTGTCAAATATGTATCTAGTGGTTTGTTGGAAGGAGAGTGCAAGCAAGAAATTTGTCAAATATGTATTGTAGTGCAAGCGGTGCATGAGGTTCTTGAATTAGGACAAGTAATTTGGGGGGAAAAATAGGAGGCAAGAAATGCATACGTAGGCAAAGCATAAATCGCGTGATGAAAGGTGGGCTTTTGCCGCCACTCCCCCCCCCCCCCCCCCCCCCCCCCAAAAAAAAAGTAGCTGCAAGTTTTTGATACTGTATTGGAACATGATTTATTTTGTGTCATAGCATACTTGCTCTCTTTTTTTCTCTCTCTATATATGTTTTTGTTTTATTTATAGAATATCATGAGTGTTCATAAAAACAGGGTGCTAGTCTGAAATGAGTTACCGAAAAATTGTATAAAGTTTATTAAAGGGTAGATACCCTTTAATGGGAAATGGACTGCTCTGAATGATTCGAATGTGCTCTGCTTTATTCAATCTTGATTGGGTGGAGGCACAATTCATTTAGTTGCCTATTTTAGCTTTGTAAGTAATAGTATAGAAAAATGAAATATTATCTCCCAGCCAATCTGAACCAGAAACGTGGAAGAAATTTCTATTATAGCAAAACGCAAAAATTGAGTTGAGCCACAAGTAACCATGGCCATGGGCAGACCAGGGGGGTCAACTGTAGAAACAAGAAAAAGAGAATACCAATACAACATATAAAACCGCCTCTGAGAACATTGTTACACTTGATAAGGTCAAAAATGAAAGTGGGACATGTCCCTGCCCTGAATATAACAAGAAGAGGTTATTACACAAATGATTTTACTACAAAAAGTGGAAACCATATCTGATCCTGACTGAGAGTGGTAGGATACAATCAATAATATTTCAGTGGTCCAGCAAATTAAATAATACTCCAATACTATAATCATGCCCATCAGATTCATTCCAGGTAGATTTCCAACTACGACTTTAAATAATAGATAAACAAATAACACGGAGATTGCATATTATATAAGTTGTGTTGAGTTATTGATAGATAGGAATTTAGGAGGATACCTGGTATTAGTTATTTTATGGGGAATAATTGTACAGTTTCCTAAGTTTGTTAGGCCAGAATATTCAGGAATAATTATTTTTTTGTTTGAAGCATATATGCCGCGTGCTTATTGATTTATTTCATAACTAAAATATAATGCCTGAATGTATTTTAATGCTTTAGTGGAGAATTAATTAGATTGGAAGGCTGTCTTTTTAGTTCTAATTGAGAAAGACTGTGTATATTTATTTATACACTTGTTCATAATGATTTAGATTTAGAACCATTTCTCTTCCATTAATTATTTCAATATTCATTTTCTTGTTGCACCTTTTGCAATCGTGTAGAGCAATAGAAGTTTTTTGTTAAATTAGAGACACGTACAACAGTTTCTATTTAAACAAGAATCTAAAGCCACAATAACTCATTGCTTTCTATTTCTTGTGGTCATTTAGCATTCCACTTGTCTTTGTTCCCCATTCAAAAAGTACATGATTTTCAGTCACTCTAATTTAAATCTTTGTATTGATAACAACTTTAAGACCCCATAATTTTACACTATTTTAGATTCAAGTTGCATAAATATTGCAAAATTTACAAACTCTTGATTATTGATACATTTTGCATGTTGATGATTCACAAGATTAAAGTTTTCCCACTATATTCCTAGAGACGTCTACCCCTCCAATTCTTTGGTGCTAATCCTTATCATATGCATAATTGTTTCTTTGTTAATTAATTGTCTAACTTATCAAAGCATGCATGTGTATGTCAAAAGGTTCCACTACCACTACCTTGAGTTTTTATAATGGTTTGATCATGTAGATAAAAGGGGCATTGGCCATAATTGAATAAATGGATGCTGAATCCATCTTACTCAGGAATTAACATATGGAGAAGTGAGTATACTATGATCAACATACTTGGGATTTTATGATATAGAAAGAATAATATCACATGTGAATTTTATCGGCAGAATTTCTAGGGGATGATAACCTTTTTCATTTCATTAGGCTTAGATTCTAATACCCAAAAGTCTAGAAATCAACAAAAGGATGAATAGTGCAGAATATGAAAGATGGCATATAAGCATAATAATAATAATAACAAAAAGGATGATAAAACTGCACAATAGATATGATTTTCATTTGTAACAAAGAATATAGAGTGCTATCTGAATGTCTAAACCCTGCCAAATATGACATAGCATATGTCAACCAAATCAAGAAATAGGAAGTGAGCGGTGAGTCAGAGTAGGAGCTTCTTTCCACCCAGAAATTAATCAAAATGGTAAATTACAAGAAAAAAATGCAACTACAGGGAAGAAGTCTACTTCAAAAGCTTAAATATTTAAATGGTAACTCACAAGTGAAACCTGAAAGACATCATATATATCCAATGGAGTGGAGAAGCATTTTAGCCAAGTATAATTGATAGATTAAAAGGAGTGCTCATCCTCTTCGAGCGCATTGAAAATCAACCTACAAATGTAAGAGCAGTTATGGTGGTGCATTCATTCAATTTTTAATGAAGTTAGAAGGAGTTCAAGAATAATTGTTACTGTAATGATTTACGACCAGATAGTATATTTCACTTACCAGACTAAGGACATGAAGAGAAGAAGTAGGATATAACCAAGCTTGAAAAGTCGTTGCTTCTTTTCCCAATTGAGCAAGTTAAAGATCTCTGTTACATCTACAAGGTGCTGCCCTTTAAGGTACCTGGCTCAAAGAATAGATCTGTTTTAAGAGAAAATGACCAAGATATCCTATGCTACTTCTCTCACTAATTGATTGAACTGAAGGAAAACATGTATAAATGGTATGAGATACTAATTTAAAACCCCTAAATCAAGTTATCATCCTGGCCATCTTCATAGACATGCACACCCACATTTTATGGCCTCCGTCTGCCATCTCATGGATGGACATTTACTACTTATAATCTCAGGCTAATAGCTATTTCCACAACAACATTTACATTTCTCACAAAAAAACCAAGAATGTAGGAATATCAACAGCATGGATAAGCAAGTCGCCCAGAGTAGAGGCACTTTAATCTCTTTTCAACCAAATGAAGTTAGGGAATGTTCTTCCTCGTGCTAGTTAATAAAGGGCTAGAATTGTCATGCTTCCTACACTTGTCAAACCACCCAATTTTCATTTATGATCCCAAAAAGCAGTAGGGAAAAAGATCTTACAATCTCACATTGTAGTACAGGTATGGAACACAGAGGAGTGACATAATCCAATGGCCGGTGGCAAGAAACAGGAAACACAGAACTCCTTGTGTTATGAACTCTGGCATAACAAATTTGTTTATTTTCTTGGTGGAGTCATAAGGATTTATATAATCAAGCTCTAAATCTGCCAAACAGACAAGCTGCAAAACATTTGAAAAAGGAAGAAGTATTAATAACCCATATTAGATTTCAGTTTAACCGGCGAACTAGCGAACTTTGGTTATAGGCATGGAAACACCACATACTGCAAAAACCCAGATAAACCTTTACTCAACCACAAAGTATATGAACTCTATCCAGGCACCAGATCAAAGATTAGAACAACAGAAATTCGAAGCGCCTTATTTGGAACCCATAAAAGTGCCAAAAGAGTAGAAGTACTCTGCAAAAAATGCAATTTTTAATGTACATCTTTCCCAGAGCAATTCCAATAGGCGTAAACCAACTTCCTCAAAACAATACGCCAAAGCTCAACAAAATCTCATCGAAACAAAATCATTCCAATACCATAAGCACAAATCCAGCAAAGAAAGAGCTTTCCCATCCAATATATTACATAAAACAACTGAACAGCATTGCAACATGCATTACCTGTATGACGATCATAACCAGAAGGGCAATCGACAGTAAGAAAAAAAGCAGCCACACCAACACTTCCCCCATACCCCCTCTTTGTAGGATTTCCAACGTTCTTCTGTTTTCAAAGAACTCGGGTACAGATATATTTAGCACCAGGTCCGCCATGGCACTCCATTTAACACGAAAAGAATCCTAATTGATCGGCTGAAACCCGAATGGTCGGGCAAGGAACCCACGAATCACACGAGATAGGAACTCCCCGTCATCTTCAATGAATCACCATAGGAAGGCACTCAATCAACTTCAAATCAAAGTAAAAGCCCAATAACAACGTCAATAGAAAAGAAAGCCCAAATACTTAAATCAAAGGCCCATTTAAATTTGGAACTAAGGCCCAAATAGGCCCATCCCTCTTACCAACTATTCCTCACACCCATTATATTATTCACAACGATGCCATGCCAGATGTCGCCATCACTCATCAGCAATCGCCACTCCCACAAGGCCACAAGCGGACAAGCTTCGATCATCTGAGTTTTTTCTTCCTTCATTTTTTATTCTTATACAATGCCGAAGAAGTACAGTTAATCCGACAAGTACCAACGAAATACACATCACTCGAAGTCCCATCCCACAGACACTCATCCATCGAGCAAACCCCACTTCCGCAATGTTGCCTTACGCCACCGTGCAAGAGGCGGAAGCCGCCATTGGTAGATCCCTGACGGCGGCGGAAAACTTGTGGTTCAAGTATTCCGCCTCCAAGTCGGATTACCTCCTCTACTGCCACAACATCGTTTTTCTCTTCCTCATTTTTTCGCTTTTCCCCTTCTACTATCTCTTTCTTGAATATTTCTTCAATAAGTCTGTCGCAACTTACAAAATTCAGCCAAAAGTGAAGCTTTCGCTTTACGACACCATCCGATGCTACAAATCCGTCATGCGCATGTTTTTTCTCGTGGTCGGACCGCTTCAGCTCATCTCCTACCCCTCCGTTAAGGTAACTCCTTTGATTTTCAATTGAATCGATTTTCTAATAAATGGGGAAGAAGACATATACATGCCTTGTTCGCTCAATGCGGTATGAACTTGTTGCATGCTTGTTGAAATATTCAATTGAGTAGTTACTTCATCGAACAAAGAATTCGGAGTTTTATTGTAATGCTTCTTCGGATGCGCTTTACTTGATAAATGGTAATATTATATGGACTTTCTGATAAGTTGTCGTTTTTATGTCCCAAGGTGTTTGTAATTTATGAAGCTTGCGTCGGGCTTAATTATCATGGGTCTTATTAACATTGTTGTTGTGTTGAATGAAGTTCATAGGAATTCGAACAAGCCTGCCACTGCCTTCATTGTGGGAAATATTGTTGCAATTAGGAGTGTATTTCATTGTGGAGGATTACACCAACTATTGGATCCATAGATTTCTGCATTGCAAGTGGGGATATGAGAAAATTCACAAGGTTCATCATGAATACACTGCTCCGATTGGGTTTGCGGCGCCGTATGCACATTGGGCTGAGATTTTGATCCTCGGGATCCCATCTTTTCTTGGCCCTGCAATGGTCCCCGGACACATGATTACCTTTTGGCTGTGGATTGCTTTGAGGCAGATTGAGGCTATTGAGACTCACAGTGGGTAATGCACTTAGCATGCTTATTTGCTCGTGCTTTGATTTGATTCAGTTTATGTGATAGTCTCAAGTTTGATTGATTTGAATGTCATTTTCTTTGCTTGCTTTTGCTAATTGACCAAATGATGGCTCATCATTGGTAGTTAGTCATCACCTTTTCACTGTTTTCTTTTAGGATTTCAATAGATACGCTGGAAAGTAGATGCATTTGTGGGACGAGGTCGATTATAGTGGACTGACATTGACTTTTGTGCATGATGAGCAGGATTAGAAGGCATCCTGCAGCCCCCTAATATTCTTTTTCCTTCTTATTCATCTCTTTCTTTTTTTTCCCATTACTTTAGGAGAATAGTTTTTCAATTGCATGATCGCTTTGGACATTTAGGTGTATATCTGAATTTATACCTTGTAATATTATTGTGAACTCATTATTCACCCAAATTATTTTCTTTGCCGACACTGTTAACGTAGTATTTATGAAACACATTATCTATAGGTGGCCTGGTGGATAGTCATATGGTACTTGTAGTTTTCGCATGGTCTACATGGGCAAAGTAGGGATATCCTTAGTCCAAAAGTTGTCTTTATCAAATGGTGATATGTTAGGCGGAAGTGTTAAATCTTTGATTGCTTCTTTGAGTTTATTTATTTTTATTTAACTATCTTATGGACCTGTTTCATTTAATATCATTTTGAGGTAAATTGTCTCGAATTAGAAATTTTACACTCCCGTAATGAATTTTGGTTTCATTGACTTATTTTTGTTGATTTAGTAGGAACCAAAATTGTAATGAAATTATCATTTGCTAGACTTCTGATTATATTGACATAAAACTATATCCAATATTATTGACTTATTAGAGAGCAGTGCACAAGGCTGGTAAGAGATTATTTCCTAATGGGAGAACTGAAGTACTATAATACATGTAATTTCAAGAATCTTAGTCTTGTACCTAAATACACTAAATTCCAAGAGCTTTTTAGAATTTGAATTTATTAAAAGATGATTCATTTCATCAAGTTAGTAGATTCTGCTTATATTTTGTGCAGAAGGTGTGCCTGTAATATGCAGCCTATACATTTCTGCAGTGTAACCGGCTTCTACATGCGTTTTAACCTACTTCCTTCGATTGGACTGTAGTAAATGACATAAACATTTCAACCATTTAGCAGTTTTTTCTCTTGCTTCTTCAATTGACATATCAATTGAGAAATATATTCATTGGAACTGAGCCAGATTCTTCAAGTGCTTTTATGTGTGATCTGGTTACTACACTGAGTTTTTGAAATATTATTGGTATGTCTATTTTTTGTACTTAATTACAGTTAAAAGTTTAGGTTGTGCTCAGAAAGTGCAAAATGGGTATTCAATGATGGTGGTAGAATCTGACATAATTGTTGTCTATATAGTTGGCTCACGTCAGATATCTAATGTGGTGGTAAAAAGCGTGTTCTGAAACCACTCATAAGCAATTTCTGCATTCATTGTAAGGGCTCGTGAAAGCCTTTCTAGCATCATGTTCTTGGCTTATGGTTTTCGAACTATAATGATTCTTTTTCTGTTGCTTTTGTTCTTGAAGAGATAACTAGTTGTAATTCCTGCAGGTACGACCTCCCTTGGACGCCAACTAAATATGTTCCTTTCTATGGTGGCCCTGACTACCATGATTACCATCATTACGTTGGTGGCCAGAGCCAGAGTAATTTTGCATCCATATTCACATATTGTGATTACATTTATGGCACAGCCAAGGTGATTAAAGTTAATGTACTGCTCTCACAGCTGGTTGAATTTCAGCTCGAAATGTTGTTTTTACACAGTTTTTTCTTGTTAACAGGGATACCGTTATCAAAAGAAACTCATCCAGCAGGTAAGTAATTCTCCTTTCATTGTCATACAGACCTATTGAATGTGTACAGAATCGACATATTTTGTTGTATCTAACTAGGCGATGATAAGCTAGATAGCTTATTTCTAGTTGATCATTTCTTGTACTGTGTAATTAGAACTAAAGTTGACATTTATCCTGCCCATCCAGCTGCGAGAAGGAGTAAAGACGAATGGTGAGGAGAAGAATAAGATCGAACAAGGCCAGAAGCTCAACTAGTTGATCTAGAGGTATTGGTAGTTAATGTCTTATGCTTGTGAGAGCAAATCTGCTTCTGTCGTTTACGGTTAAGGAACACGGGTATGCTCTAGTTTAGGATTTGTGTTGTACAATGTTTATATCCGTGCAATGGCTTGATGTTCAATTCTGGAACGAGTTCATTGATTTATATGCCATTTGTGTTTCATGCACATATATTATTTCTTGTATTTAATGTGATCATGGTGGAAGTTAATAATGTGTCTGGGCCACAACATTAAATACCAATCCCCTGAACATTCATTCGATTTTATTACATCCAACTCAGAACTGGTCAGTGCATCCAGCACATTGCACATGACCAGTTCTCCAGAACAATTGATTGTTGCATAATAATAGATGAAAGCATCAAGTTGTAGGTTTGGGAGTGCCTTTGTTGTAATAATTTTATCAAATGGGGGAGGCCCATATCCAGGCTCAGCGAATCCAACCCAAAATTCATATGCATGTAAATGGAGTGGAGGTGAGTTTGGGTTCGGGTACGGGTACGGGTCATTGTCTTGTGGAAGAGTCTGACTCTGACCAATGAGAACATACTTACGTGTCTCTTTCAAAGCCACAACTGTTAACCGTTCTTTTCCCTCCAATTCCACCACCACCGAAGAAACACGCCCCCACCCCTGCTCGCCACCGCCAATGGCTTCCTCCGTGTCACCTGTCCAGCCCGGCAGGATCCGGGTGATGAAGCAAGCCTTGAATTGTACGGCTAAGCCAAAGGGTCCTGTGGTGTATTGGATGTTTAGGGATCAGCGGGTGAGAGATAACTGGGCTTTGATCCACGCATTGCATCAGGCTAATCAGTGGGAAGTGCCTGTTGCCATAGCGTTCAATTTATTCCATCAGTTCAAGGGCGCAAAGGCTCGGCAGTTAGGGTTTATGCTCAGAGGACTTAAGAAATTGAATTCTGATCTTCGGTCTACTCTACAGATTCCCTTTTTCTTGTTCCAGGTACCAGCCCTAATTTTACAATTAGAGTTTCTGTGATAATTTGAATTTTAGAAATGAATTTTACTAACCGTAATAGCTTGGTTTATGCGATGTTCTGCTTTGACACATTGGATTCCATATCAATGCCTTAACGTTTACCCTTTTCATAGGATTTTTTCGGA
Source organism: Andrographis paniculata (assembly GCF_009805555.1). Lineage (NCBI taxonomy): Eukaryota > Viridiplantae > Streptophyta > Magnoliopsida > Lamiales > Acanthaceae > Andrographis > Andrographis paniculata. The sequence continues at coordinate 5,412,190 of NW_026137589.1, forward strand.
ATAATAATGTTGTATTTCCCTATTGACTCTGTGTTTTGTGAATTGATTTTAAAGGGGGAAGCTGTAGACACCATTCCAAAATTTTTGGAAGACTGTGGGGCTTCCCTTTTGGTAACAGACTTCTCACCCCTCCGGGAGGTTCGCCAGTGGAAAGAGGAACTCTGCAAGAAAGTGAATGAATCGGTTTCTATTCATGAAGTTGATGCACACAATGTGGTGCCCCTTTGGGTAGCATCGGACAAATTGGAATATGGTGCCAGGACAATAAGAAGCAAAATAAACAAAGCACTTCCACAATACTTGGTTGATTTTCCTGAGCTCAATTTTCCCAAACGAAAATGGCCTTCCTTTAGCAACTCTATAGATTGGGATACTCTCATTGAAAGTGTTGTAAGGTGAGGTGCTCTGTCCTGTTAATTTAACTTTCTTTGGTCTTGTGCTGCCATTTATGCTGCTTAATGGTTTATATCAAACTGTATGACCAGACAAGGAGCAGAAGTTCCAGAACTTGAATGGTGTGAATCAGGTGAACAAGCAGCGTTGGAGGTACTAATGGGGGCTAAAAATGGATTCTTGAAAGCAAGATTGAAGAATTATCCTACAGACAGAAATAATCCATTGAAGCCCAAAGCTCTCTCTGGCCTCTCTCCATATCTGCACTTTGGTCAGATATCAGCACAGAGATGTGCTTTGGAGGCACACAAAGTTCAAAAACTACATCCACAGGTCTGTTGTCTTAAACAAAATGGATGTTAATTATACAATTAATCATCTTCTCTTTTCAACATTTACTTTGTCTCAATTATTTTATGTATATCAAGTTATTGAAGTTGACAAAATGATTGTTGTGGCTGCTATGTTGAAGGCAGTTGATGTCTTCTTGGAGGAACTGATTGTCCGCAGAGAACTTGCTGATAACTTCTGCTTCTACCAGCCACAGTATGATTCATTACTAGGTGCTTGGGAGTGGGCTCGTAAGACTTTGATGGACCATGCCTCTGATAAACGTGAACATATATACTCGTGAGTGATTTCTGCCAATTCTCATCTACAAACCAGCACTTCTTTTATCAGTGGTTGCTAACTGCTGTGGAAATTCTATGTCCTTTACAGGAGAGAGCAGTTGGAGAAAGGACAAACTGCTGATCCAGTAAGTAATGAGTGTTTTTCTCCAAAGAATATGGTGTATCTATTGAAAACAATTGTTTTGATACTTGATATTGGAGATGAAAATGTTTTGTGCCTTCACCTACTTCATTTGATGTGCATACGCACCTTAAAATCTTCCGTCTAAGTTTATGTCCCATAGATCTGATTCATGTTTGTTTCTCTGATGGCCCCTTCTTTCATTTCTTTCAGCTTTGGAATGCTTCTCAACTAGAAATGGTACACCATGGAAAGATGCATGGTTTTATGAGGCAAGTGTTGGTTTTATGAATTTTCTCTATGTTATTCTTGTTGAAATTTCATGTTTCAAATAGATCTTACAATATAAGTGCAGGATGTACTGGGCAAAAAAGATTCTTGAATGGACTACTGGACCAGAGGAAGCACTTGCAATCGCAATATACCTGAATGATAAGGTACATTGTCATTCACTTAATGGTGCTCTATTAAATTTACTTGGGTTTCCTGTGATAGGCATAATAGCTGCCTGAATACAAATTCCCGTTTTGGTCTGCAGTATCAGATAGATGGAAGGGATCCAAATGGTTATGTTGGATGCATGTGGTCCATATGTGGAATTCATGATCAGGTAATTATGCTAGTCCATCTCTCATAGCACATCTAGTGTTTGTAGATATTTCTAAACAAATTATCATCAAACTCAGTGTGTGTCTCCAGTGTGTGGTTGTGCACTTGTGTGTCGAGAAAATTAACACCAATGTTAATTGAGTATTTGAGTGATCCAGGGCTGGAAAGAGCGACCTGTTTTTGGAAAAATACGGTACATGAATTATGCAGGCTGCAAGAGAAAATTCGACGTGGATGGCTACATTGCATATGTAAAGAAGATGGTAGGGGAATGCAAGAAGAGGAAAGCAGAAGTCTTGCTCAATGACAAAGCAAAATCACTGCATACTTAGCCTTATTTGCTCAGGTTTGTATGCAGTTTCTTAATATCATATGTTATAATTTGTAGCTGTAATTTTTGCCTCTATGGACTGCTGCGACAAAAGAAGCCAGAGGACAGTTAGGATCACATGTTTAGGAGAGTGAAATTATGTGTTGCAGCTTGAAAGAAAGTGAAAATTAGTTATCTGTAGCTTTTCAACTGGAAACTGCTCGTGCTTTTTAACTGAATTAAATTTAAATCTCAGTGGTTTCGTTTTCATAAATGAATAGTTGAGCAAATATCGAAGGGCACCCCTTTAAAAAGGTTACCTTAACAAAGTGAGAGTCACTTCCCCTTTTTCCTCAAATAATGCCTTTCAATTCCAATTTCAATCTTTTTCTAAAAGTAAAATGTAAAAGAAGAGAAGATGCAAATTTATCAGGAAAGGAGAAAAAGGTGAAAAAAAAAGGAAAGGACTAGTATGATCTTTTCTTTTTGAATAATGTATCTGTGGCCCAATCAAGTAAGTTTATAATGCACATCTCTCTTAAACTATCATTTTATTTTTTGTGTGTTGGGACAATTTTTCTTGTTGCCCCTTGAGGACCCACTTGATAAGCTTAGTGTACAAACTCTTATCAATTGTCAAATTATTGAGTACCTCTGGATAAAGAACTAAAAACCAACTGATTTGGACATGGAACCTCCCAAATTCAAGATCCCAAAATTAATCAGCATACAGCAGTTATCAGCAAAGACAAACACCTGCCCTCAAAAGGCTTTCCAAGACTATACATACAAAAGAGCAATGAGTTGTACTGTATTTGTTTCATTCAACAGTAGTATTTCCATTGCCCAACATGGTCCCTAGAGGCCCATTGACAGTGCCTGCACTAGATCATGACCCCATAAATGAAAAAGAACAAATAATTCTTTTACTTCACACAGAGGGGAAATAAAAGAGATACACTTGTGTCCATGAACATGCATTCACATGAAACCTCCAAAAAACTGCCCATTTCACAGAGGGCTATAATTATTAGATTCCATATGCAAGAATTTTGTCTCAATCTTCAAAAGATACACAACCCAATCCCATTACTAGAAACATACTGATAAAAGCAAGAACCCCTAACACATTGACCAAACTGATGGGTCAATTTGTAGTAGATATATAAAAACAAGAGCATAAATCCAAAGCTTTTACTTTCCCTCTTAGATTATCACCAAAACCAACAAGTTTCTTGATCCTACAAACCCACAGTCCACATCCACTATTTTTTTAAATTCACACAATCATCAAAAAAAGTAGTAAAAGACATAACATTAATTTTTCCTATGTTGGATGGAATTACCCAAGGAAAATTGTCTATGCTCATCCAATGGTGAGGGTGAACCTATCATATGATGGCCTGTTTGATAGGAAGGAGATGGGGTGAAGCCCTTCTCATACAAGTCACTAATATTGCCACCATTGTTGTTGTAATACCTGCAAAGAACCTTGCACTTGACCACATTGTCATAAACATAGAATCCAGGGGTGACCATGATCCTAACCATCGTCGGAATCAGCATTTTGGCCTTGTCTCCTCCCATATCCTCCATGTAAACCGGGTCGAAACCGACTCCTTTATCGACCCTAAAAACAGGCAAGCTCGGATGCACCGAATTGGCCAAGAGGTGCACTAGCCATACGGCCTTAGACGCCCCAAAAAAGGCTTGCAAAAGCGGCTCTGGCCACGACTTGTTCCACCCCAACATAGCCACTATCTCACTCATTTTCCTGTCGCAGAACTTGCTGAATTCCTCACTAAAATGCCTTGTCCCCTTGTTCAGCACTTCCTCCCACGTCAACCCCTGTAGCCGACTAAACATCGCGAAATTTGCCTCGCATTGATCCATCGGATTCAGCACTGCATTCGGAGCACTCTTTTGGAACCCGCTCGATTCAAAGTCTTCGTAGAATGCCCTGTTTAGCAAAGCCTCCATGTAGAAAAGCAAGCCTCTGGGATTTCTTGAAAATGAAATCTTGATATCATATGGCTGCAGTAAAGATGAAATTCGATCACACACTTTCGGCCCCATTTGCCGGAGCTGAAGTGCCAGGGCCCGGCTCAGAATCCTGACCGTTGATCTCGCCTCAGAAACTGATACCAAGAAATGATCAATCACCTTATTCTGATCCCCTACATTCACGCGGTGATAACTCAAACGGGAAGGAGATTTGTGCTGTTTCTGGTACTGAGAATTGTTGCCGTTGCTGCAGATTTCAAGCCCTGATTTCAAACTATGGCAGTAGATTTCCAATTTGTTAAGCTTCTTCTCAAGCTCGGCCATGGAATACTTGAGCTTCGAAGCTTCTAGAATAGCTTCATCCCGCTTTCTCGAGGCCAGTATCAGCTTGTTCGAGAGCTCGGCCACCACAATCTTCCAATGCTCCTCCCTCGACGCGGCGGAGCCGCCACCGCCGCCGCCGCCGCTGCCTACCGATGAGCACCTGGGGCTTCTCCTATGCGCTATAGACGAGAGGATCGACTTAAATATCCCGTTCGGACTCGCCATGGACAGCCTGTGGACTCCATTGTTTTCCAACGGGACAACTGAGATTTTTTCCCGACTGCTCGGTCTGCACTTGTTGCAAGAAACGCCGGTGGCGTCGTCGTTTTCCGGCCGCTTTCTCGACGATCCTTTGCTCCGGCTTTTATCTGGATGCAATGGCGTCGGTTGGTGCCTGTAATTGGAATAATCACTGTCTCGTTTCTCCGTGTATTCACTTGCCGGCGTTGTTGCTCTGAAACTGTTTCTTCCTTGCGAGAATTCCTCCTCCTCGTTTCCTTCTTCAATCTGAACCAGATGAAACAGGAAATCAAAATATAAACCCTAAATGCCAGGTTATCATACAGGGATCACGAAAATACTTACAGGAGTGAAGTGGGTAGGGTTGTGAGGGGAGATGGACGCTTTGGTGGAGGAGGAAGACGAAGAAGTCGCCAAAGAAGACATCATTATCCAAATCCCTTTTCCAGCTTCAAGGACGAGAGGATGAACTGGCACACGAATTCATCACATAGTTTCACAAATGCGAAAGAACACCCCAAGATCGATTCTTTTTAAGTTTCGTGACGATCTTGAATGCTGCCCTTCCCTTTCCCCGTCGATGAATTTCTTTTGAGCTTCCCGTCGCTGATATCTTCGGCAATTTGTGTTTGCGAAGAGAGCAATATAAAGTAGCATTAATTCGATCTTCATCTACCCAGAGACGATAGAGCAGAACAATCACTAAATGCAGAGAGCTCACGCGCCGTTTGAACAAGCATCAAACGTTGTCCTCTTGACAGCAATCGTTTCAAGCACCACGGACTCCAACAGCCAAGTTGATCCAAACCGTGCATTTTGTGAACCTCAGAGTATCAACGGTTCAGATCTGTCTGGAGTCGAGACTCTCGGAGATAGATAGCATTTACCCGCTAGTATTAGCTGATTTGTAATTGGTCCGTGAGATGCACTCGACTCGTGTAAAAGGAAAGTCCCCGAAGCGTTTGACCCATGTAGTAATAGTAGTAGTAGTAGTAATAATAATAATAATAATAATAATAATGTACTAGTAATAGAATAATTCGTTGCTTGATTATAGAAGGTACTTAAAAATAATTGCACTTAATTTTGTTTAATAGGATTTTAAAAGGCAGCTGTAATTATGTCGTAATTGTACTCGGTTGCAATTGCAAATAAATCATCTGCATTTTATTACCGTTATTAAATCATGATTGTCCACGAAATTAAATAAATTATTCAAAAAAATTTAAGGGTATGGACGCAGGCAAATTGGTAGCAATAAATATTTGACAGCAATAGGAGTTGGCAGCGCAGGAGGAAGGGAAGGCCATGTTACATTTCTCCAGAACATTAATTGCTACACCCATTTTCCCCTCTCTGCACGGAATATCATTTTTGGATTTTTATCATTCATTACTTTTTATCTCTCTTTCTCTATCTCTATCTCTGCATAATAATATATTTGTTTATAGATTTGATATCGTCTGTGACAATTCGTCGTAACTTTTTACTAATCAAGAAACTTTTCATAGACTGCATTCAAAGATCATAATTATTGCTGGACAAGATAGTAGTAATAGATAAATGAACGTCCATATGCTCCATAATAAAAAAAAACGTATAAAAATATGTGAATCACGAAATCAAAGCCCAAATCAAGAAAGTAGATCGAACAATTCAATAGGTAACAGTCGTAAAATGACAAAGCCAACCACACCACGATGTAGGGAACCAAAGCAGAGGCGGCGACCCAAAAAAAAAGAAATGACAACCGGAGAAGGGCGGACGATGGATAGCGAACAACGGTGGTGACGACTAGGGTTTTGGTTTTAAAAAACCATGTTCTGATACCATGTTAGAAATTTGAGGGGAAAATAATGAGATTGTATTATTGATCATCAAAATATATAAAGAATACAAAATAAATTCAAATCTAAGTAATTTAATCTATAGATACGATTAAATCTAGATATAAATATATTAAATGTAAAATTGAATATCTAAAATATCTCGACAACAACAGACAATGACGCGGGCGTTGCATTAAGGTAATGAAAATTACTTTCAGAGTAGGGATTATATGACAAGCAATGCTCAATTTAATTCATGGTAGTGAAAAAGTGATGATTTCTATTTATTGCAGTGACAGAATGTACAGCACAGCATCATCGTTTTGACATGAAAATAAATACAAGACTGAAAAGCATGGCTGGGTGATGCTGTACTAGGACTAAAACAGTACCAGTGTATTCGTGCATGGAAGTCGGTAAAACGACGTCGTAAAGTAGTGTGGTTCTGATAAGTCATGGTTGCGACATTTATGACTTATAACAACCTTATTTATTGCATATATGTCTCGTTTGTCACGAAGCCCACGACTGTCCCTCCCAGTGCCTGCGTCTCTCTCTCTCTCTCTCTCACTCAAATTGTGTTTTATATTCGCTATTTTTGGGCTGAATTTCAACTATTTTATTTTGTAAATTGATTTGTATGCACGATGATATTGATGACATATTTAATAGTCATATGTTTGTATGTAAATTAATAGATTATTTTTTAAAATGTGGACATGGTCCGTTATTACTACGCACAAATGTGTGTTTATTGTATGGAATTATATATTAATGGTGTGATTGGCATTATATCGAAGATATTAATAGGACAAAAATTCAATTTTGCTAAAGAATATTAGCTACAAAATAGGACCACACTATAAATAAACATTCGTTGCAATTAAATGCTCTTTTTATTTTCCACATTTTCACAATGTCCAGAATAAATTCTAGCTGCAAGTCGTTGTATACGACTGTGTACACATTTAAAAATTATTACAGTTCCTGTACAATGAATGATAACAGCGGCACAGTCACAGTCACAGTCACAGACACTCAATGCATTTACAATATCATATTCTTTATTTAAAAAATAAATAAATTATGGCATAAGCTTAAACTCAAGCAAAATCTTCAAGTAATCTGAAAACATTAATTTTCCCCATTGATATATACAATTTAATGTATTATATTTGTTTTCATGCAGTTGGGTGTGATTGTGAACATAATAAATGATAACAGCATGGGGTAGTGCTGTTCTTTAAATGGTGTGGACAAAATTTTAGTGAGCATCACGAGATCATGTCCTTCTCCTCCTCCTTCTTCAATCTCTTTATTATTAAATTTAACATTTGAAGAAAATTATGTGTACATATATTAATACTAGCCTTGTCGAATACTATTGAGCCACAAATTGTAGTCCAGTTATCACTTGCCCAAATCCCTCGTCGAGGCCCAAATGGAGTTGTAGACAGAGAGACTCCTATATTTTAGATTTGCTCATTTATCCAAACATTAAACTAAAATTGCGTGTTTATTTTGCTTGAGTTTGATAGAAATTTAGTATTAAAATAATATTTGATAACATATTTTATAATATATATATATATTTTTTAAAAAATACATAGTTCAAATTGTAAAAATTTAACAAAAATTGACAAAAAATATTTCTTTTAATCATATTATAGTTTCGATTTATTATATTCCTCGTTCAAATTAAAATTAATCATATTAAAATAAAAAACAATTAGTTTTAATATCAATTTTGATTTTACAGTTACAAAATTAATTCAAATGGATACGACATGAAATTTGATTTAAACCGCACACAGTTGTGTTATTTACAGCAAACACTCATTACACACCCTTTACATTATTTCTCTTAACTCCCTTTCTGACGGTTCAGGGTTCAGATTCGAACCGAACCGCCGCCGGTCTGGATCGGCGGTTTGAAAGTAATGGGCAAGTCACCCCTCAACCCTCGATCGCCTCGGTTGATTCATGTCTCACCGCCCGTTCGTGTTGGTGCTCTGTACCCGGCTTTCACCATTATTCCCCTTCGTTGTGTATTTTTCTCAGGCTTCGCCTTCGTCGATCAGGTCGTCTGTCGTCTTGACGTCCACTTTTTCTACGGCTTTGTAAGTTTATTTTTTCTACTAAATATGCTTGTTCGGAGGTTTTGTAGATTTTTGAAGAATATCTTTGATTTTTTAGGATCAATTGAATTTTATTATTAAATAGCATATATATTTCGGTCAGCGGATTTGTTTGGTTCTGATACGATTGCCAGATATTTTTTCGGTTCATAACTAGAAAATTTGCACGCAAATTTAAGGATGCAGGTTTGAAATGTGGTCTCAGTTTGGGGATTAAATCCAATGGCTAACTTCTCTCTTTCTTTATTATCGTTGCCCTCCACCGATGAATCCACAACCTATGTTATTTGCGAAGAATAATGATGTTATTGCCATTGTTATATTTGAAATATTAGGCTGACTCCGCGTGATTGCTTTTTCAGTGCAAATAGCTAGTGGAACTAAGAGTTGTTTGGAGTTTTAAGTTTAGTTCACGGATTAGTGTGAATATTTTTCTTGCAATTTAAAATTCTACATGGTAGCTGTAAATTATTTTATTGCAATTCTTGAGTTTCTTGTCTGTTCCCACCATTCCAACTTTGAGCTAGATCCTTTTTATTTTTGTTCTTTCAAATGACAATAAAAAAAAATCGTCTTTCATGAACTTATGATTGAATTAAAGTAATTCATTATTTTGAATTTATATTGCTCTAGAATGCTATTGGTGCAACTAGGCGAATAAATAGTTAAGAAAAAAGGGCGAAGAGGGGAATAGTGTGATTAAAGAGCAGAATTGTGGAGGAAGGGTAACATTTAAGGGGTCTGGGTGGTGAGTATGGAGATTCGCATTAAGGAATTATGAGAATACTTGAAAGTAACAATTATGAAGTTGCTTTGAATTCCATATAAGACAAGTGTCTTAAGTTAAAAAAATACACACAAAATTGTTAGTCTAGGAGAGTAGGAGTTCTGGAACCACTACATATTTATATCGTATATCTCCAAACCACTTTGGGGTCTACTTCCTAGAATAAGTTGTTGACACTTGACATTTATTTTAATAGCCTGTAGTTGAACTATCTCGATCGGGTAAATATTGTCATTGTCCTCTCAATTAGTGGTGTAGTATAGTTGTATAAGATGATTCCTTCTGTGATGATTAGCAGTGTATTGTACATGAATTTTGGGGCTGGTAATTGTTGAGTTTTGAACTATGATTGTATTTTTTGTACTTAATTTCCTGTTTGATTAAGTTGGTTTCAATTCATGAGATGATTTTTTGGCTTATGACGTGCAGCTTCAACTGATTTGGTTAAGCTGCTGTTTATATGGATAATAAAATATGATGGACAATAATAGTACTGAAACTGTAAGTCCAAGAGTGATGGAACTGTGTACTGGAGAAAAGACTGGAGAAGACAGTTGCGGATTCCAAATTACAAATTTTTCCCATGTATCTGACGATGTTACCCTTCATTTTCAAATTATTCGACTTCACAAACAGGTGTGTGGAAGTTTTCTTCTTGGGTTTCTTTTTTGACTAATATTCCATGTTTAGTATTGATGGTTTCTATACGAATTTTGGTTGTGCAAAATTATTTTGTTCATTCTATTCTTTTTTCTTGTTTATAATTTGTTGAGTGGTGTCATTTGTTCTCCTATGAAATTTCAAACGCACTAATATGTGGTATGTTTTTCGTGTTATTATTCGCGTTTTTATTGTTTGTCTTCTCAAAGTGCAATGCTGGGTATGTGATTTTTTTTGGGATCTAAAGGCCTCAGGTGGCTAACAAGCTCACTTGTTCCTATAATGTACATGAAAGTTTTGATCGTTTTTTATTTATGAATTAAAATGGAATATTTATGAGGGTCTTGCAAGCGTTGGTGTTGGTAAATGTTCTATTTACCATGTCACAAGTTAAATGTTCATTTTCTCAGTGTAGATTTATGCATGGGTTGGTTGCAACTCCTTAAAGCTTGGACATATATATGCAGCAGCACCTACACGAGTAGTAAGTCGAAGATATTTTTCATAGTTTAGTTTGTTCTTTATGTAAAGTTCCAAGATCATTCCATTCTCAACTCCATGTGTTGACTACTTTCTGACATGCCTTAGAAGATTAATATTTGGGGGTATCTATCAGACGTCACTTCCCATTGTTGTTATAATTACAAGAACAAATATTGTGCAAGGGCATGCTCATACCAGTTGTCATCTTGCACAGAATGATGCTGTTGGCGTAGCTTCTTTAATTGGTGGGGCTTCTGATAATGTAGGATCTGGTATCGCACGACGGGCAGGTTTGTTTTTCTTAAGTAAATTTGGTCCTACACGATTGGGTAGCCATTTACCTCTGATTAAATGGCTTGTATTTCAGTTCTGAAGACTGGCCTCAACGTTATATTTGCTTGTAATATACCACAAAAGAGCCCCATGCTTGAGGTTAGGTCTATCTCTCTCCCCCAATAAATTCGTTAGTTTCATTCATTGTAGTATTGGCATTGTTATTTTATAATGTGTTCAGGCAAATGCTGAGAAAATTCTAGTGCAAAAGCTCTTCGCTTTGGGATACGCCAAACCAAAAGTCTAATTGGCACCAGTGCCGGATGCATTTTTACATTTACATTTACATTTACAGTGAGTTGTATTGTTGCCACAATTTGTTCTGAGCCTAACAATTTTTACTTTTGTTATTAGTTTTCTGTACCCACCCTACCAAACATAACTTATACATTTTAATAGTGGTTGGATTGTTACGCCCTGTTCTGATTGAATGTCATCTTACATTCAATTTCATCATCCAATTTAGTATATTAAGGCTTTGTTTATACAATCTTGATACTATTTAATTTTTTCAAAAAAATCATATATATATATATTTTCCATAAAACATATTAAATATAAATTTTTTAATTTTTTTTTTTTTTTTTAAATTTTCAAGTCACGGAGCTTATTGTCTGTGTATATATATATATATATATGTAATATTTTATTCTATTTTTTAATCGGAATATGTAAAATGTAATATTTCATTTAATTCAATAAAAAGATGCACCGCAGTATGGGCTAAAATTGAATTATACTATTTGAGCCCATTATGGCCTAATAGCTTCAACCTAGCGGAGCATTCAATAGTCCAATTCATTTTCCAGAATCTTCTAGGGGTTCCTCTGTCTCTCGACTCGAGGGACGGTACGGGTGAATGATCGATCGTTTTCTACATCTATTTGAGCCCATTAAAGGCGCATCTACTTGAGGGCGGCATGTGATTTCTACCTCTCCTGGGGACGACGTGGTCGCTGCATCTCAAGCCTTTGTCGCCCCTTCCCCTCTGAAATTGAAATCATCGCTAGTAAGCCCGAAGATCATACGGTAAAACCTGTTATCCTCTCGATTATTGACTTAATATAGACGCATGCCAACTATTCCTTTCGTGATATTTTGGTTAAGATTTAATGCTTCTTTTGTTCGTATTAGTGATGTGTTTCGTTAATTTCTAGTTGATTATTTTTGAGAATTGTATGTATATTGTATTTTCTATAAATTTCGTCGTGATGTCGTTATGTATTCGAGTTCTTGTGGATTTCATTTGAAGAAGGCGGTTCTATAAGACTGACGATTAGACGCTTTTCTAATTTTTATATATATTAAAATAACGACAGTTTGTCCTTTGCTTGTTTATTGATATACGGTAAGCCGTATGGATTTAAATCTGCGATAATAATTGCAGTTAAAGATTTTAATCAATTAGGCGAATTCAACCTAATTCTGCAGTTGATCTCTTGAAAGATAGAAACCCTAGTAATGGTAATTGGTTAGGTTTGATCTTGGCAAAGGAGGTCGAAAAAATTTCTGTGTGTCATCACCGTCTTGTTTTTAAAAGTGAATGGCGACTCATCTCTCTTACCATCAATAGCTTTTTTTTATGGGCTTGAAACATTTGCTACAGTTGATGCCACACTTATTTAATTTTAGCTCTAAATATCATGTAGTTAACTTGTAGTAACAATTTTTTTAGTTTTTGATAAATGCTATAGATTGTCCTAAGATTTGAAGTATAGTGTTATGCATGGTAGTGGATAGTTTTTAGATGATTTGGATCACCAAAATTTTCACAAGTGAGTACCTCGGTGCATTTGAATGCTGTGCTATAAATGCCAACATCAATTCTGACGCATCTATAATCAAATTTGTAAAACACAATCCATAACATTTGCTGCATTCCTATGATTGTGAAATGTTATTTAAAGATTTATCTTCTGGTTCTTCATGAAACTGCTAGATGTTGTTATCTGTCTCGAAGTGCTAATATAGCTACGTGTTTATGAGCTACTGTCTCTTCCAAGTCTGAAAGACTGCTTGTTCCTGTAAGATCCCAACAAGTATGTTTAGCAATGTGAAATTACTTTTACATAAGACAATATGAAGCTTTGTAATAAGGGATGTTGTTTGTATATTTCTTTCCCAGAGAGCTAGGGACAACAAAATGCAAGGACGCGGAGATCCGTTCTTCGGATTTGGAGACCCTTTTGGCAGTTCTGGTGGCCCTTTTGGTAGTTTTGGTGGCTTTAGAAGACGAGAGAGGAGCCTGATTTCTAACTTTTTTGGAGGAAGGGATCCATTCGATGATCCCTTTTTTACACGCCCCTTTGGGAGCATGTTCGGTTCTAGCTTTTTCAGCTCCTCTGAAGGTCCATTTATGAATCCCCATCATTCTGGATTTCTTGAACAAGAACCTTCACAGTCTAATCGACCAAGGGGGCCAATAATTAAGGAGCTGAACTCTGATAATGAAGAAGATGAAAGTGAAGATGGGCAGGAGAAACAAGGGAATTTAAGAAAACATCGCAGATCTACCCAAGAGCCATTCATAGAGGATCCTGAAGATGAGAACACCGGTAAGTGTTTTGGCTTTTGGAATGCCTGATATAAGTCTTGGTCCTAATGTTTGTTTAGAATAAGGGTAGTGATGGACTTAATCTACCCTGTTGTAGAGAAAAAGAGCAGGCATATGTCTCAAAGAAATGACAATAACCAGATACACTTAACTAGGAGTCAACCCCAGTCACATACCTTCACTTTTCAAAGCTCTAGTGTTTCTTATGGTGGTGCAAGTGGTGCTTACTACACGTCTTCTAGGACAAGGAGATCGGGGAGTGATGGAGTAAGATGAACCATTTTGCCTCACTTTTCTTGTTTCATTCATGTTTTTGCCCACTGTTGAATATGATTCTCATTAATATATGTTGTGTAATCTAGTTGACTTTCGAAGAGTGCAAAGAAGCCAATTCAGCTACCCGCCAAGCAACTCATAGAATTTCAAGAGGACTTCATGATAAGGTATTGTTCTAACTTCTCTGCTACCACTTGCTTAACGGTGATATCAATCTTGATCTAGGCTAAAACATTGGCATCATGTTTTTAGGGGCATTCTGTCACTAGGGAATTGAAGTCGGATGGCCATGTTGACACAATGCAGACACTGCATAACCTCAATGAAGGTATTCTGATACTTTGTGCCTTGAAGTTAAACATTCTGATGTTACTGTTCTAACTAATATGGGTATCTTCTTGCTTAGATGAACTTACTGGTTTTGAGGAAGCATGGAAAGGCAGTGCTAGAAGGAATCTCCCTGGATGGAGTGAAGGGCTTTCTATTCAAGATTCTATGGGTATAGTATCTTCTGTGCTTCTCTCTCCCCCTCCCCTCTGTTGTTACCACGCTGAAACTCACTGTATGTTAAACTGTGGTGCCTCTTTTGCTTGCCTGGTAACTAGTGAGAAGTTCATATTGTACTGATTTTCGTAGTATAAAGCATGTGTTCCAATCAATGCATTTGGTGGGGCTGGTCTGCCAAATTAATTGTTTAAACCATCTCGTTAGTGAAATAAGCTTGTCTTTGTGCGTGATACTGAGCTGAAATTTGGTTGCATGTTCCAACATGTTTATATATTCATTTCTGGGAGGAATTCATTGTTTAAACGTCTTGCTTGAAAGAATTAAATCAGAAGGGAAGAAGCCATTTTAGTAATGTGTGATAGTATACTATTGTGTCATTGTTCCCAACCATTGTATTCCTATCCATCTTGCGCTGTTCTGATACGATGATGTTTTATTTTAGTAGAAGCGTACTAATTCCTTGGTGATTTCTTCCAGGACCTGGAGGTGGCGGTCAGCACAGGCCTAATAGAGGTGGGTGGGCACTCCCTCCTGCTGAAAGACCAACAAATGGTGGAAACTTCCAGTCAGATGCAGTTGGTATGGCTGGCCCTGCACCATATCGTCAAAGAATGAAAACTAATCATAATGATGGAACAAGCTCTTGGCGCCACAGATCTAAAGGTAGCAGCAGTCAAGCCGGTAAGCGTTAGGAACCTACCTAACCTTCTCAGTTGCCAATTCTCTCTTCTTGCCAATCCTCTCCTATTCATGAATGCACGACGAGGCATTGCATATCTGTTAAGAGGAATTTGTATGTTTGTGATGGTTGTGTTTGAATGCTATGGATGGAGTGTTATATAGCATAAATAAATTCTGCGTTGTTTGTACTGATTTTAGGTCATATAGCTTGGGATATTTTGCACCTTCTACCAAAAGCAACAGTGCTATTGACTTAGTTTTGTTGGGCCCAGTATACGGTCCACCTAGTACTTAAGGGCCCAGAAAAATTGTCGGCTCAATCCCAGCAAGCCCCAAGCACCCTGACAATTTAAGTCAACTGGGGGCCCGCGAAAATGTCGGTGAAGGCCCATAGGGAGAGTTATGAAGGCACAGGCCAGTATATTGTCGGAAAAATGCTGACAGGCCCAATACAATGACGTCGCAGCCCATGATATTGTCGTCTGGTTACCGACAGGTCTAATAAATTGTGGCAGTCTTGTCGGCTTATTGCCGACAGATCCAATAAAATAGCGGCACCGTCAAATAAATTGTGCGCGGTCAATATTCTGGTCGGCTTATTGTCGACAGACCCAATCAAAAGGCGGCGTGGCCCATATTTAAGACCATAGGCCCAATGAAAAGACAAATGGGCCCTTTTGCAAAAGGGCCCATTATGAAGGTCTAGGCCCACAATGAAGGTCCAGCAGATAATGTCGGTTTTTTGTAGACAGGCCTGTACTCATGTCGGCTTATTGCCGACAGACCCAATCAAAAGGCGGCGTGGCCCATATTTAAGACCATAGGCCCAATGAAAAGACAAATAGGCTCTTTTGCAAAAGGGCCCATTATGAAGGTCCAGCAGATGATGTCGGTTTCTTGTAGACAGGCATGTACTCATGTCGGCTTATTGCCGACAGACTCAATCAAAAGGCGGCGTGGCCCATATTTAAGACCATAGGCCCAATGAAAAGACAAATGGGCTCCTTTGGAAAAGGGCCCATTATGAAGGTGGTCCAGGCCCACAATGAAGGTCCAGCAGATAATGTCGGTTTTTTGTAGACAGGCCTGTACTTATGTCGGCTTATTGCCGACAGACCCAATAAAGTAAATGCGCAGCCCATATTTAAGCCAATAGGCCCAATGAAAAGGCAGATGGGTTGTTTTGCAGATATGGCCATAATGAAGGTCCAGTGCAGATGTTGTCGGTTATTTTGTAGACAAGTCCATACTCGTGTACCCAATAAAATGAATGCGCGGCCCATATTAAAGCCAATAGGCCCAATAAAAATGGGCTCTTTTGCTTTCAGGCCCGCAATGAGAGCAGACGCAGGGATTGTGCGTGGAAAAGGCCCTATTGGATATGTTTTCATTTGCAACCAATCAAGAAATCCCAATATTCTACCGACAGCAACCACAAAAAACCAGTACAATATATCTAAGAAATCCTAATGCAAAAACTCTATTCCACATCATAAACCACACTGAAAATCACTGTTACGTGTTATAATGCATGATGCAGTCCATTCATGCAATTCCACAATATATCCAAATTCAATAGATACTTATGCAAGTAAGGCAAATCTAGCAAATCCAAGATGCAAATAAATGCAAATCCAACAAATCTCATAATAAATACTAATCAAGCAACAAAAATCTACTAACAGAAAATGCAAATAATGCAAATCGAGAACCAAAACATTGCAAATGCCGCAGTTGTGATTGAATTGTTTTGTTGAAACACCGTCTAAATTGCTAATCAAGCATAATGGAATACATAAGTTTTCTCAGTAGCATAAACTCAAAATAAGGAGGAGATTGCCTTTCAATAAAAAAGATCACATAATAAAGGCAGTCCTGCATTCTGAACCTCCGCATTCTGCATCATAAAGACGACCCTTTCTCTCAGTAGCGAATCAAGCCCAATATTGGTTGCATCATAACTCATGAATCATCCCATTGGAGAATTACTATAGTGAAGATATATTTGCAAACACCATAAATCAATCACGATCATCCCATTGGAGAATTGCTATAGTGAAGATATATTTGCAAACACTACATATCAATCACATCACATATTATAGTAAAGTTCACTCAGCCAGAAAAACACTTCAAGAACAATGTAATAAGGAATTCAATATGTTAAAAATTCATTTCCATAACATCAATACGATTAAATACTAGAAACAAGATAAAATTTCGATAAATAAAAACATCAACTAATTGAATAGAAAAGAGGTATATATCAAAACCCCATTCACATAAAAACCTAAGTTTAGAGAAAAACCAACTAGTGTTCCCAGTGACAAATCATTCCTCCAATATACTTTTGATCTACAACACCTGTATTACAATTTTTCTATTTTGGTTCATGTTTACTTGCAGCATAAGACGACTATTGCAACTTGTTAGATTAATAAGAATTCGTGTTTGTTTGGAGGACTGGATTTTAAATATACTATTCATCCCAATTTTTTTCCCAAAAAATATCAAATCAAACACCTATTTTTTTTTTTTTTTTTATTATACTAAAAATTAATTTTACATTCAAAACATCACATCAACACCTAATTATATCACATCATACAACTATTCAAATTTAAAATTTTTACTATTCAAATCCCAACTCAAAATCCAAACCCCCAAACAAACACACAATTAAATGTTCACAAAATATATGATGCACAAAAATATAACCATTTATCAATGTGCAATTCATAGCAATCAGATTGATCAACCCTTCGTCCACTAATTTAGCATAAGAAAACAAAGCAAGGAAAGGAGGCCATAGATGCAGATGCAACAATTGAAATAAACAAATTGAGGCTGGAGATGCAGCTCTCATAGTACCCAAAATTCATCAAATCGACAACCATTTGCAAATTGTTGTTTCCCTAAAAAATGTTCGAACCAGATGAAACCATAGTCTCAAAATTGAAAAATTTGAAAATAACATAGAAAATATAACCACGACATTCAGTAGCAACCGATCTATCCCAGTTTTATTTCATTGGACAATTTGTAATTTCTTAATTCCCAAAACCATCATGCATAAACCCTCAAACCATTTCATTCAAAAGCAAGCTCAATCCACGAATTCCTCAAACCAACATCGCATCAACAGAAAAGTTCGAGCATACGACATAATGCTCAGCAATAAATTGCCCACAAAAAACATCGACAAATCAAATTAAAGAAATGAGGAACACCAAAAACAATTGCGGCGTAATCATATTTCAAGATTAGAATATAAGTCTGCATTCTTGGAGTGTAAAAGCATACTGACTTTTCTTTCAACCGACGACGACGACAAGAGAGCTGGCGACAAAAACGATTGTTGGCCCCAACGTTGATCCGACGGCAACGGCACCGAGGGTTGGGTTGGCGTCCACGGCGACAAATACACAAACAGAATCATCTTTCTAAAAATCATTTTTGGGGAGGAATTTTGAGAGGGGGAAAGAGAAGAAAGAAGGGTAGAAAATGGGCTCGGTTAAATGACTTTGCAAAATCCGCCTCAGGTGGAGAAGGCGTGGAAAACAGGCTTACTGCATTGCAAGCCGTCAGAATGTTTAGAGCAATTATGCTATTGACTCTTTTGCAGATAAGACCCAGCAAAAAAGTCAACGGCATTATGGGTCTACTGAAATCAGCCGACAGCGTTATCTGTCGGCAAAAGAGCTGACAGCCTTATGGGCCTGCTTAAGTCAACCGAAAACATTACCGGCCAAACTGTAAAATAGGAGTCAAAGGCTATTTAGTTGGTCCAACTTCGGCCAGTCGAGTTGAGCCTCTTTGGGATAGCCGTACGTTCGTTAAACGCACAAGTCAAACTACAAAAAGGAAAATATTGGGGAATGTAACATTTTTCATAGATGTACAGATTTAATTATGTAATAATTTATATTTACATAAAAACAAATTAGCTCAAACCACAGTTAACACTGAAATACTGATTTAATTTTATTTTTTTCATTGTTAAATTTTCAGTTCTAATTTAAATACTACTAGAATTTACTGTGGATGATAACTTGCTGATCATCAAAATAAGTTGTTAACCAAAAAAGACAATTCAGAAAGCATACCGAGAGATGGACATACAATCCATCCATAAAGGTCCATAGAAGGGAAAGTGATGAAATAATATTGCCATGTGATTGCTGGAACCCTCCAAAACACACTTTCTCCTCTGCACCAACATAGTGGGAGTAAAACATACACCAGAAAGATGAATGTTTAAAATGACCACCATAATATAACTCAGCTAAAAAGCTGAGTAAATGAAGGATCTCCACACTCGGGCTGGCTTCATAGCATGATAGCACATATAAATACTCTTAATTCAGATCTTCATAGCAACAAAGTAAGAATCGAAACCTAGATACCACAACATACGGCCTACAATATTGTCACACTTAATCAAACAGATAGATCACTTACCTGGTTGCAGCCATGCATGTACAGCAGATGGTGAACACTACTGAGCAGTGCACACAATATTATGTTCTTTTCTATCCAGGCTTCAATAGCCTTTAAATGCTGTCTTGGTTTTTAGTAAATATGGCTGTAATACATAGTTGAGAGATGACAGTGCTGATTAGATATAACAAGAAACCACAGTCAATGTTGCTAACCATGTTAATAATGATCATATGATTGCATTTAGTATTGTGTTCTAAGCTACAAATTAAGAATATTGAATCAGTATAATCTTTAGGTATAAGAAATAAGTCATTCACTGTTAACATAATAAAGATTCTGTTTCGCGATATCAGGGATTCATATAAACGTAAAATTGCAGATGAAAAGCATATAACTCTCAATCAATAGATTGGACACACAATGAACATTGAATAACATTACCCATAATCTTAGCATCATAATCTAAAAGAAAATTTTAGCTCTTACGATATTTGCCTTTTTAGAAATGAAAGAATGCTGTGCACTTTTCTAGAAAACAATTTACACATTGCAACGAGCATCTGAAACTAAGAACACATAAAACTCCCACATAGGATATGAAACAAAATAAAAATGATAAGGAACATGGGTGAGTGCTCCACAATAGTCATGCCAATCAAGTAGCTCACCGTTGCAGGTCCAGCATGAAACCAAGAACATAGTTCAGTTCTTCTAATTTCATCTTTTGTTCATCTCAGCAAATCATAAACACCTTCATAACACAAAAATTAAAAAGTAAAATGAGATCTTTTAAAATCAGTAATCACTTGAATATCAGATAGTATATGCAAATATCAATACCTACCTTGATTTGTGTAGGTGACAAAAATCTCATTGCTAATCTCTTAAAAGTTTCCTGGGCAACTAAACCATCAGAACCACCAACTAATCATCACAAAAAGAAAAGGAAAATGGGATGTCAGCGTAACTTTATTAAAAAAAAAAATTCTGATTGATTAAACATAACAAAAAATCATAAAACAAACTTTATAACAAAACCCTCAAAGTCCAAAAGGGTCAAAAGATAGAAAGAAAAATCAACAAGATAAAAGAACGAATTTGAAAAACATACCCTCAAATCAAAGCAAATAAATTTTGGTGTAGTGAGTCTTTAAAGCTTCAAAAAGACCCCACATAACTTCGGAGATTGTTGACCACACAAAACCACTCCAACCCTGAGAATGGATAAAGAGAAATTTAATATATATATACACACATGCATATCTTTCAGTAGAATCCTAGTAAGATAGCATAATATAAAGATGCAATTCCATTTGATATATAATCCTGATAAAGCTAATAATTGATTAGCAATTATGTATTCATGAAGTTGAAGATTTGAACAGCCAATGAATACCTAACTGCAAGATGCTCAGTTGTTGACTGAGCACCAGGAACCTTGACAGTTGCCTGTAAGAAGTGTGTCCAAGGTTGACTGTAAATATGAGGAAAATACCTACTCAACTGGACTTGTGTGACCAGGATCTGTAATAATCAGAAGACACTTCCTTTAGGGTTTTGGGGTAGATAAAATTACTTTGGTTCTTGCTAAATCCCATTACTTGTATCACCTCAGAAGACGTTCCAGCAACCACCAAAACCTCTACTAAATCCAAAGCGCCAGACTCACTGGACTTGCCCGACCAGGATCTGCAATAATCAGAAACCACCAACAAATACAGTCAGTGATGGTAAACAAAGTGTTACCCACTCAGGATATCAGAATAGTTTATGAATTGAAATATAGCAGAAAAAATTACAAGGTGCGAAGTTTGTACAGATATATGCTTCGATCAAATATCCATATATACTGCAGTGGTCAAACACATACATCTCCCAAATTATATTAATATTTACATCGTGCTATTTCACTGCTCGGATTGCGCAATAATGCGAAGATTCATGAACATCAACATTCTCAATTGAAAATTAACTACGCATGTCACTAATTTAGGAACACCCACATTTTTTCAATCTTCATCGAAACTCCAACACACCCGACGCACACGTAACACACAGACACTTCAGTTCAAAGATCTTACAACTTGAACCCTAAAATCCAATCAAGAGGATACGCAATTTATAGTTTTATACCGCGCGTCGTCATTCTCCCAAACCAACGCCAAATAATCAAACCGGGGTCACGGCGTTGTCGCTCCGTGGCCCCACCGGAAAATCGAATACCGAAACCAGAGCACAGTCACACACAAGGATAGGACTACGCAGACAACCGAAATATAAAAAATAGATCATGTAAACCCAGCGAGACAAACCGTCAGTAAGAATTCGTGCTCTTCCTTTTCTTCTGCCGGCATCCTCTTCCACAGCTCAGATGATTCCCCGTCAACGATTCGCCGTAATTTGTTGTTCCTCGGGCTTCTCATGTTGTCCAGAGAGAGTTTTGGGTGAGCGGTTCCAAAAAATTATAAAACATATCGTAACCCCAGTTATCAACGGAAGATTTTATACTTCTTACAAACCCGACTAGACCGGACCCGACATTCAAACCCGACCATACCGGGTCGGGTTATAAGAATAAACTGATCCAAATGATCCGGTAATGGTAACACCAGGCTGAGAGACTATCTACGAATTCGAGGGGTACCAGGCAGCGTCCACCAGCCAGGCAGAGAATGGCAGCAGCGAGAGCCGCAACGAGCACGATGATGCTCGGTCGATTATTCTTCCGCTCCACGCTTTATTCGCATCCATCTACACGTTTGTTTCGGGCAACGTCGCCCTGTACTGGCCATAGCATTCTCCGGTGGCGAATGCCTGCGAGTTTCCCCACGATACGGTGCGCCTCGTCAAAACCAAGCGGCGAGGATAAGAAATCGCCAGCACGACTGGCAGAGGTTCAGCGGATGCTCTCCGAAGCTGAGGAGCGATACAAAGCAGCTGGAGGCGGCAAGGAGCCCGTTCCTAAAATTACTCTGGGTACACTTTTCTTATTTGCTGCTGATTGTGCGTAGGCAAACAAGTTTCCTTCTTTTTGAGGTTCTTTGGAACTTGTGTATATAGTTGATAGTTGACTTGGTATTATGTTTCTTTTGTGATCACTGCTGAAAAAGGTTTGAATATCCATCCACCAGGTAGGCTGTTGAACTGAAACTTCTATTGATGGTTGCTGGGTTTGAATGCAATTGGAGGAGTTTGAATTATAGAGGCTATATTGAATGTATAAGGAGCACGCCTGCTAACTGATTCATCAGGCTATTGTGTTATGCTGTTTCCCCTTCACTTAGCTATTAAATGATGTTTGAGAGGGTTTCCCACCAAGGATGCTTCCTCTCTTAACCATATATTTGATTAGGGTGATTAGATTATAAATGTTTGGCTTGAATTTAATGCTTTTTTGATATCAATGAACTGGATGCTAGGAATATGTTTATTCATTCATTTAGAGACTGGGTATGAATGTTCTTTATTTGTTTAGTTTTTGCATGCAGATCATGTCAGTGTAAGTTATGCAAGGAGCAGTGGACCTGGGGGTCAAAATGTCAACAAAGGTATCCCATGCCTTCATTCATTACTTGCACTTTATATTTTGGGTATGGAATTTGCTAATTAGATTCCTGGTTGCAGTAAACACCAAGGTTGATATGCGATTTAATGTAAAAAATGCTCATTGGTTAAGTGAAAGGGTGAGGGAGAGGATCATGCAAATGGTGAGTGGTATTGTGTGTGTGTGTGTGTGTTTTTTCCCTACTGTCGTGCTCCATTTCTTTCTATTTTGTCTGCTTGGTGTGACATTGCATGTATTTGTCTATGCTATGTATCTCATTCTACCTGCTTGCTTTTCTAGCACTAGATGCTTTTGGCAATGAGTTATAGGTGCTGCTGTCTTTTATTTTAGTTATGCTTAGGTATATATCTGATGGTGATTTTTAGCTTGTGTTAGGAACATGTTATCCCCTGTAGTCCAGGGATATGTTCGAGGATTGGTGTTTAAGTTGGTTGTATATGCCATTTTGACGTGATCATATTTATCAACCTTCTGGTTGTCTTGCTTTCATCTGTCTCCATTGTATTGCAATATCTGGACATTGTTTATTTCACTGTTTTATTGCCTTTTCTTTGTTGTGGCAAACTAAAGTTATCAGCCAAAAAAATTAATCTCATCTTATATAGGTTATGGCCCAATTTGTGCTTCGACATAAATTGGTTATGCCATGCCAAGTTTATGTACCCTATCACAGCATGCCAATAAATATTAAATCCATCTCTGGATCACAGATATTTCAGATTTCATTTCTGTATAATCCTTAAATTCACGTGGTGACAGGAGAAAAACCGCATCAATCGAGATGGAGAATTAGTGATTTCTTCTACGAAGACTAGAACTCAAAAGTAAAAATACAAAATTCTCTATCTTGAGTTATCTTTCAGGTTGCAAATTGAGAAATTTTACGTCATATTCTTGTGTTTAGGGGAAACGTTGAAGATGCTTTGGCAAAATTACAGGTATTCACTGATCGAAAATAGACAATGCAGGCATATGTAGAAATTTACAGGTATTACCGTGTTTTCTTAGATTTTTATATGGTTGGAGAACTGGTTCAGGGGGTGTTTCTTGGCCATGTTTTAGGAACACCCAAAGCTACCATCCTGGGTTCATTGCCAATATTTCTATTTATTTCCCCTTTTTGGGGTCTTAATCACTTGTGAATGAATGAGGCAGGAAATTATAGATGCTGCTTCATACGTCCCACCCCCTCCTTCACAAGAGACTGTCAAGAAGATAACAAAGCTGTAAGTGATTGGTTTGTCAAAATACATATTTCTCCTGGATCAATAGTATGTGTACATTATCTTGAATGGGTGGTCTATGGTGTTTTGTTAATAAATTATTGAACTATTCTTATGAGCAACATTCATCACATTTAAATCACTTTGAATACTAGACAAGAGTGAAAGGTTGTAGATTCACACTGACATAATCTATTTTCACTCCAAGGGCGGCCATTGGAGAGCAGAAACGACTTGACAAGAAGAAAGCCCAGTCACAAAAGAAGGCTATGCGAAGAAGCAGAGATAGTTGGGACTAGCATCAGGGAGAGGATGAGCATTGTTGTATTAATTGATTACTGGCCTAATGACTTCAGAACAAATTCTATTTGACAACACAAAAGTGCCAAATTATTGCTTTCATGGGAAGATTACCACTTGAAACTCCCTACCATCCCAGTTCTTCCATTTACTATAGCATACATACCTTCACACATTTGTCCTTTCATTGTGGATTTAATTGGCAGCATATATTAGACATTTGCCTTCAGAGATGCAATAAATTTGTCTGGTTTGTGATATTTGCTGCAAAAACTTAAACCGAACACAGGATTGTTTAAAATGATTGAAAAATAAATAAATTGGATCATAAAGCTACATCCTGCAATGTGGCTCTTCCAAGCATCTGACAAAACTTGCCACCGCTCATATAGTTTGAGGGCACTGACAGTCATCCTTCAAACAAAAGACCATTAAAATTTTCAATGACAGTTGAAGCAATAAAGATAATGTATACTTACAAAAAAACCACAAAGGAGTGTCACCTCACGCAAAAATAACAAGGGGGAATTATATTCCTGAACAAAACTTCAGACCATAATGTACAAAGAATCACAAGTAGAGTTTGCATGAAATCCCAGCAGCACATACGAATTAATGTACAAGAGTGGTGGTGTATTCAAATGTGAAGTTCATATTAGCTTCAGAAGCTACTATAGGTAGCTCATTCTCAAAGAAGGCTCTTAGTGCCAGAGGCACCAAGCATTCGCCGCTGGAACTAGGTAAGTGAGCTTTGGTGAGGAGCTGATTTTCAAACTCACCTGAATCTGAACCTTTAGAAGCTAGAGGTGGTTCACTTGTATTTGCAGGACCACCATGGTCGGTGGGGTCATCACCTTTTGGTGCATCTTCATTGCCTCCGTGTCTATCAGTTTGGTCACTTGAACTCCCACCACTCTCATCCTTGGGAATTTTTTGAACCATGTCCTCCCGGGCTTCAACACCAACTCGTCTTAGGTGTAGCTGTTATATGATACACAAGAAAGATGAGCATTAACTTTGAGCATGATACGGTTTATCGGATGCAATGATCACCATAATCGATAGGCCGACAAAAAGCATGAAATTTAAGTGATTTGGATTTAGTTTTTAAGTATAATTACTCTACCTGAAGATGAAGATTTACTTCATCTGGTCGTGAGAGAAAAGGAAAATCACCCCCAGACTTCAGATATGCTTGTCGAGCACCAGGGTACCTTTCAGTTACTTGATCTTTGAGTTGATTGGGAATGGCACAGAAGTCGTTTGTCTATGAGCAAGGAAGTTGTGAAACAGGAACAACATCAGTGGGAAGAATAATTACCGTAATGGAATACTTGGCTCATCCAAAGCTATCTTAACACATGTATTAGCAATATTGAGAGAGTTCACTTACATCCATTATAGTGATTGAAGAATCTGAAAGCTGAAGAGGACCAACTGAGGCAACACTAACTGACAAGCTCAATCGGGAGGCCAAATCATCTCTCGAAAGTGTCTCAACCTGAGGGGCAGTCGTCATCTATAACTTGTGCATGCATATTTTCATGGATATGGAACAATGTTATGCTATAATTCACTTGAAGCAATGCCAGAAGTTGAAGCAAAGCACATAAAACAAGTCTCTTAGTCATACTACCCACTTAGTATAACATTAGAGATTACAATCCAAGATATATATTCAAAATAATCTTTTACCTGAGCAACGACAAAGTCAACTGAGTCTGCAATAAAAGGTTCATGAGGGCCATCAGGAATTCCAGTTAGGACATACCGCTTCAGTAGAAAAGACGGTGTCCAACCTACACTGTCGAGAAAACAGAGTACTGTCAACAACTTAGCATAAATAAGATAAAAGGGTCTAAAAAGGGTAATATCAACAACTTACCATGATTAAGATAAAGGGTAAATATGCACCCATAACAACATTTGGAACAACTCAATATAGTTTAAATCAAATTTCATGTTGTGAAATAATTAAGATTGAGAAAGATTGTATATAGCTAATTAACTGATGTGATACAGCATCATACATATTAACAATGTTTTATTCCATCCAACTAGGCATAAGAAACAGCAGTACAAAATAATTACATACAAGGGAGCCCATGGCATCGCTGCAGAAAAACTAGTTGTCTCCAAAAATGTGTTTGAGAGTACCAATGATTTAACTCTGCGTGGACGATGTTGAGCAAATAGTTGTGCCAAGAAACCCCCAAGAGATGTACCATACAGATGTACCTGAAAAATAATGGATAACTAATAGGTTAATTTATGATGAGCTAAAGCAATGATCAACGAATATAAATCCTATAATAAAGCCCCATAAAATGAAGCAAAATTTGGGAGTCGATGGATCATCTGTCGAGAAAAAATTCATAATAAACTAATACGGGATTGTGCATAGATAGAAACGATATCTTACATGATGTACATCAATAACATCTAAAAACTTCTCAAATGCCATAACCCACTCTTGGTGATTCCACACACGCGGAATATCAATGGAGATGACACGATATCCCTGAAATTTTGGTGAGGTGTTAATGGCATATATGTTTATTCCAAGTACAAAGCTTCATGAAACAAAAGAAATAATCAGGTAGTACTGTCAGTGAGTAATGTTCTTTCTCATAAAAAAACTATGCAGCTTTTCTTTGCATATAAAAGCATGTGTGCATTAAATTGCAAGTAATCTGTTCTTTACCCACCATTCAAAATGGACAGGAGCCTCCTTCTTTTATGCTATTTACCTAACAACAATACTCAATGATGCAACTTTATGAGACAACATTATTCTTGTAAACAATATCAATGTTTCATAAGACATGTTTTTCTTCTGGATACTTCTAAAGTGTGTGGTATGTGTTTGTGTTTAAATAGTGGTTTGATGTGATGTTTTGTAAAAGAAAATAGTGTATTATTTCAGGGAATCGTGGAGATTGCATAGTGAAGAAGCTGAAAAAATCTCAAAGAGAACAAAGACTAACTCTCCCAACCCCATTCAAGGCCCTAGAAAGATGACAAGTGTGTGAATTGCCATTAAATCAGAAGCCGACCTTAGAAGCTTTATGTTTTCCTAAAGGAACATATCCAGAGGCAAAAGATAATTTCACATGAAATGGAATAGGATCAAGCCATAACAAATTTACTGCATACCAAAATCCGGTTCATATATGCCATGACAAAATTTACTTTGTCCTAAAACCAGTTTCTCAAAATCCCATGAGTGCACGTGCTGATAAAATCATGATAACTAAGAGACATGATGATTACAAATGCTTAAATTGCTACCTTTGTAGAGAGTGACATGATCTGTTTGTAATATACATCCGCTGTTCCAGCTATTCCAGGAAGGCATATTAAAGGAGGCACAACTTTTGGACCAAAATCATAATATCGCCACTGCTTTGACCCAATCTAAAACAAAGTTTGTGCAAAAATTTATTACTTCTTAAAATTTAGATATTGTTAAAATATATACATGAAAGAACACATTTGCTTCCCAAATATTTATACAGATAAGAAATGCAGAGTGTGGAAAAAAAGTTGTTTTCTTATAATTACATAAAACTTCTGGTAATTTCACCAGTTAAACCAGCACACAATTAAACTCAACAACCAAGATAGACAGCTCAGTAACCAGAAACCAAAGGTAAAACTAGCCGACACTTTCTGGCTTTGAAAACCATCATTGAGTGAGCTATCAAGTTCTCTTCTCAAGTGTACCTATAACTTCTCAGCTAAAACTTTGTATCTCATCCAATTGCACAATCATATACAAGTATCCAAGCTTCCATCATTGGCAAATATGAAGGACTTTCTTAACCGAGGGGCAGTTCTTGTCCAAGATTACATGAACTATTAGGGTTGAACAATATTCTACAAGATTCAAAAGCAAATATTTTCCGTGTCCACATTTCAAAACTTCTGTACAGGTTAAACACCATGGATCTTAAAACTGAAAGAAATGGCCGTGTGTGAAACTGGAAAAGTTACATAGTAACTTCTTCTTTAATGTCCAAAAGCTTAAACCTGCTATTATTCAAAGGGATTTTGAAGCTTCATTCCTTCATCGTAACAGGAAATTGTTGCCAAATAACCAGACAAGCAATATCAATTTTTTTACATATCTACAAGATTCAGTTTGCAGCTTAATTCATCTCAACAAAACAATAGATATCACGTATCAATAGGAACTAGACATGTTAGTCAAAACCGAGAACCAGTGTAAAGTTCGATCTTGACTCCAATTGACCAGACTCTCGTCGGCGGCGGATTGGCAACGGCAGGTCCTCATATTATAACCAAGAAATTAAATCCAAAAATGTCAAAAAATAACTACATAGAGATGTATATTAATGAATAAGAACATAAACCACGGCATAGCCAGTTGACACACAAAGGAAAATCAAATTAGATACCGAAATTTTCGATTAAAAAGAACAGAAAGGGAAAAGGGAGCTGACCGGAATCTTGTGCAGAGGGACCTGAGACTTGAAATAGACATAATCACCGGGCGCCGAAAAGACGCCTTTCATTGCTGAATTTGAGGTGGGGCGGCTGCTATGGACGCATAGAAGAATGCAGATATTCTAGTGTATATCGGCGAATTGATTCACTTCATCCCTAATTCACGTTCAGCTGAGGCTCTCTGAGATTGGAAGCGTCGTTTCCCCAATTGTATTGACAATGCGAGCAAGGATCAATGATTGATCCATGGGATGGGATGGGATCCGACGAAGGAAATAGAAAAAATGTAAGGGCAACCCCATGTGGGTTAGGATATGCTATAACCCATGGCCTATTGGAGTGGGCCCTATTTTGTTTGTTCTTAATCCGAATTCATTAGTGAATCAATTCTCAATTTTACATTTCATTTTCAGATTGTGATTAGATTACCTATTATATTCATGTAGTATTTTTTAATGCTAAGGAGGTGGTAATTGCAAAAAATGCTGTCGACACGGCAGTGATATAAAACTACACAATGGCATACACAGCCAGCTGATCATTCTTGTGATTCATACACAGACAGACAATGGTCCATCTCAACACCAGTGCAACGATGTATCACAAAGAAACTAATTGAAGAATCCATGCTGAGAAATGGGTTTTGATTTGAATAGATCTGACTTCACCAAAAGGCACCCAGTGGTTTTAACAGAATTTGCCGCTTAGGTAGCTAGTGATCTCGCAAGAAAAGATCTTGGGGATGACGAAAGGGCTGTTGTGGTTGTGGTTGTGGGTCTGTGGGAAAACAAAACCCGTAGCAACACAAGACTGCAACAAAGCCAAGGCAGTCCACAAAATTATACTCGCTTAACAAAGATTGGTATTTGGTACTGGTACTGGTACCTGCCGTCTTATTCTGCAGAAATGCTGTATTATATTGTGAGGACAACAGAACATTTACAGCAGTTAAATATCACCAGTATAATCGAGATAAAAGCAATAAACAAATGACTTAACTAACTGTAAAAGAAGGAAGGGTTTACAATCAAGCATATATGCACCACACACACTGCTGCTGTTCACCAGTTCATAATGCATTTCCATGAAAGCTTGCAAAAGAAAATTTGAGAATTTGAATTCGGATTCGGTGCAGCAGAAGCAATTTGAAAAATGTTTTGACTGCTCAATCACAGAAGGAGTTAAGTTAAAAACTCGAGGGCATGGCATATTGACCAATGCAAAAACCTACTCAGGCAATCACATGTAACACAAAGTTCATTGACACTACAGTCCAGTGAGATGCAGATCCTCCATACTAAATAGATTACAATGCCCAACAACACAACAGAGTATCTACTTTAAAAAAAAAAAAAATGAGTTAAAATCAGTTAGATGAGCTTATTTATCCTGTTCACAAACACAAAGCATCTCTAAAAAAGCAGGGCTGCACATTCTAGCAAGATTGTACGCATTCATTCGATTTGCTCATAAATCATAGATAATAATATAAGGCATAACACTATTCACCACGCACTCCTCTTTTTCGCACCATAATAGCTAAGATACCACTCCACAAACTTCTTCAAACCTGTCTCCAAATTGGTAGTGGGCTTATAACCAAGCTCATTAGCAGCCAAACTTATGTTGGCATGAGTAAACAAGACGTCCCCATTCCTAGGCATGGGCAAAAACTTCTTCTTGGCCTTCACTTTCAACAACTTCTCCAAGATGCTCAAAAGCTTTGACACGGGCACGGGACTCGTGTTCCCCAAATTATATATCCTCAACTGAGCTGCACCCTTCTTCTTACCACCACTTCCCGTGCTCTTCTTCGCCGTATCCAGCGCCGCTGTACAGCCATTCACCACATCATCAATGTACGTAAAATCTCTGGCAACAGTGGCATGATTAGGCCCTTCAAATATCTTAATCTCCTTGCCTCTCAATATATCTTTAGTGAAGAAGTAATAAGCCATATCAGGCCTTCCCCAAGGGCCATAAACAGTGAAGAAGCGAAGCCCGGTTATGGAAAGGCCATGGATATGATTGTAAGTGTGTGCTATTTCTTCACCAGCCTTTTTAGTGGCTGCATACAAGCTAGCAGGCTGATCAGTTCTATCCTTCTCCGAGAATGGGACCTTAGAATTGAGGCCGTACACGGAGCTGGACGATGCCCAAACTATACTAGGTTGTGGATTAGCACTTTTACAGGCCTCAAGTAAACTAACAAAGCCATTAACGTTGCTGTGAATGTAAGAAGCCGGGTTCTTCATTGCGTAACGAACTCCAGCCTGGGCTGCCAAATGCATCACATGGCTGAAATGCACAATCTCAAACAACTTACCCAGCAACTCACTGTCATTTATGTCGCCTTCCACGATGTAAACGCCGTTCCGTTCAAGGAGGCCCTTTCGGGCTTTTTTCAGTCCGGTCTCGTAGTAAGCGTTGAAATTATCGAGCCCCACCACGCCGTCTCCTCTGGTTTTTAGGGCAAGGGAGACATGGCTTCCGACGAATCCGGCGGCGCCGGTTACAAGAACTGTGAAACCATTTTTGTTCAGTGGGCGAGCCGAATTGCGGGCCTTAACCTCCCAATTAGGGCCCGGATGAGGCGACCCGAAATTAGAGGTGTTCTGGAGACTGCGTCGCTTGGCTACGGAGGACACCACTGGATGTGAACAACAGAAGTAGAAAAGCAGGACGCAGAGGAAGACGCAGGACCAAAGTGTCAGCCTTGGATAGAAACGAAGGCGGTGGAAGGCATACGGCGGCGGCGATTTGCACTTTCCGGTGGAGCAAGGGACGACAGTGTCCAATTGCGAAAATATGGGCTTCAGATGCGTCATCGTAATCTTCAATCCAGAAGATGCAA
The DNA here is from genome assembly GCF_009805555.1 of Andrographis paniculata. Classification (NCBI taxonomy): domain Eukaryota; kingdom Viridiplantae; phylum Streptophyta; class Magnoliopsida; order Lamiales; family Acanthaceae; genus Andrographis; species Andrographis paniculata. Next base: position 5,443,926 of record NW_026137589.1, read on the forward strand.
CCCCCTCTTTCCCACCTGTTTCCCCAACCAATTGGACTAGTAATGCATGAAACTGGATGACTTCATTTTATATTTTCTACTGGGATGAATATTCTCTGGCGATCTTGGGAAAGGATAGAGAAAGGGAGAGAGCACGAAGTAGATGGGAATGAAGATTTACAGGAAAGAGCGGCGGCGGTGATGCGCTGGCGCCTGCGGGGAGAGCATAAAATCTCTTGTATTGACTGAAGACTAAGGCGTGCTCGAGTTATCAAAATATTCAGGTTATTTCGTACATTTATTTATTAAATAGTACTAGTGTATTAAATATTATTTCTTATTAAAAATAATAAAGATAAACAATTTACATCAATATCTTTCTATTATTCAAATCATGATTATTATTATTATTATTTTTAATTCCTTACGTATCCGCGATTGCATTTAAAAAACAGAAAAAATGTAAAATGAAAGGTCCGTTGCCATAAATCATACGGACACCACGCAAGATCGCATAACAAGTGACGATGCGATGGATAGTGTGGATTTGGGCTCATGTGATGTGTAGCCTTTTGGGGAGGAATGAAGATTAATATTTTATGTTGGACTCTTTCATATTCATCTTAATAAATAAAAAACAATATTGTTGTGATTAAGGTAGGTTTATAACAACAAATAAGTCAGTCAGTGTTGGAAATCCACACAAGATTCCACCTATACAGTAGAGTGGAGGTATTCTGCATTTTATTTTTGTCCGGCAATCTGTTCGTTCACAAAAACAATAATACTCTACTATTTAATAATAAATCATAGATTTCCTAAAAAGAGGGGTTGATCTTTTTGTTTTAAAAGGAAACCCCATTAATTTGCGCCGTTCCTGAAACGATTTCCCATTATTCATAGGATTTTCTTGCATTTGCCAATAATATTAGCAGCATTAAATACTATAAATGACTTGTTAGGTTTAATTTATGGAGTAATGAAAGAGATATTGGTAATGTAATGACGTACTTTCCATTTAAAATTAGGACGATTTTTTATAAAAATTAATAATGACAATTTTGACTGTGGCCGCCAAACATATATATTTTTTTTATTTATTTATTTTATAGCAGTAGTTTGTAATTCAGATCATTTGGGGCTCAATTTTATTCGGAATTATACACTGATTGCACGCACTTACTTACTTACTTACTTAATGGGATTGGGAACATTTAGCAATACAAGTGTGGGTGGGACAACCTGGGAGTTGGTATGAGGCGCAGTGGAACTTTCTTCCTCAAGACAATCCCGACATGGACGGACATATCAATGGTGTCCTGGCCTGGAGGGAGGTTCCAATCGAAGGAGTGCAGCAGGGAAGCCAAGAAGTAGGCCATCATTCGCTCGGCCAGGGGGACGGCGGGGCAGATCCTCCTCCCCGAACCGAAGGGGATGTAGTGGAAGACGTTGCCGGTGTAGTCACACTTTTCAGCGCCTCCATCCGGCAGGAATCTCTCCGGTCTGAACTCCAAAGGGCTGTCCCAATGGGAGGGGTCCCTGTGGATGTCCCAGGCGTTGATTATGATCTTGGAGTTGGCAGGGACGGTGTACCCCCCCACCGTCGCCGCCTCGCTGGGCCGCCGCGGCACCAGGAGCGGCGCCGGTGGGTGCAACCGTAGCACCTCCTTGATCACTGCTTGTATATAGTGCAGTTTGGGCAGGTGGTGCTCCTCCACTATGCTGTCCGCCCCGACAACCTCGGACACTTCCGCCTGTGCCTTGCTCAAGAGTCGGGGGTTCCTCAGCATCTCCGCCATCGCCAGCTCCACGGTCGTCGTGGTAGTGTCGGTCCCTCCTAGTATAATGTCCTGTATCATCAGTGTGCGTCCAAGATTATTAATTAACTAAAAACCACCACCACCACCACCACCAAATCAATTAATTAACTAGCTAAGCTACCTGTATCATGGACTTAAGCTGTGGCAGGCCGATGCCTGACAGTTCAGATTTGGCCTCACCCTGCAGCTCGGAGAGGATCTGCAGAAAATCCTTGTCCTTGTCCTTGTCCTTGTCCTCTCTCCCATGGCCATGATCATCAGCCGCCTCGGACAACAACTTATGTTCGGCTAAGACATCGTCCAGAATATTGCTCATGTATTGGACCACAGCCTCCATATCTCTCCTGACCCGTTGAATGTCGAACCTGGTCATCCAGGGGAAAAAGTCGCTGAGATTGGGCTTCATCAGCAGCGCACTGACCTTCTGGATGACGTCCCTGAATTCCGCCCCAAGCTTTTCCCCCCTGTCCCCGGCGATGGTGGCGCCCCACAGGATGTTCATGGTGAGGCTGAGCTCCGTTGTAAAGGCCAGGTCCCCGACGTCGACGGGCTCCCCCTTCCTGGCGTAGACGTATCTGACGGCCTTCCGGCACTCCTCGGTCCGCAGGCGGGCCGACGCCTGCATGCCTTTGTTGCTCTGCATATCGCGCACGAATATCTTCCGGAGCACGCGCCACTCCTGGGTGTAGGGCGCGTGGGCGAAGCCGTCCCCGCCGTGGCTGAGGGCCTTTGCCGCTGCAGTGGTGTCGCGGTTGGAGAAGACGACGTCATGGTCGCGGGCGATTTGCCTGACCAGGGTGGGGGAGGAGATGACGACGCACAGCTTTTGGCCGAGCCACATCTTGTAGATGGGGCCATGGCGGTGAGCCAAGGCCGAGACCTTGCCCAGCAAATCGGGCCCCAGAAATGGGATGTACCCCAGAATTGGCAGGCCACGGGGCCCCGGAGGCAACCGGGAGGAGGAGTGACTGTTTAATTTTAGATACCACCCACACAAAATGGGAATCGTTATTGCAAGGGCAAGACCTGCCACGTAAACGAACGTATCATCCATAATATCGATACTAATAGCAATAATTGCTAATTGCTAATTGCTAATTGCTCAGCTCCGCGGTTATAATTAATGTTGGTGGCTTTGGCTTTGGCTTTGCTGAGAGTTGGAAGAAATCAGACACACCCACCCATGTATATATATGAATGAATGAATGAGAAAGATTGCCACGTCCTTTAATTTAGACTATCTCTTTAAATAATTTGATGAACAGTGAGTGGCCTGGTGAGTGAGTCATACAGAAATACTATCAGGTCGACCACGTTATCTTATAATTTAACTCGATCGCTTCTTACGGCTTTAAGTATTTACTATAGTTCACAGTGAGAGGAGAGATTAATTATGGCCAAAATCAAATCATTTATATTTTTGTTTGGATTGAATCCATAAACTAGCTTCTGAGATATTATTTATAATGTTAGTGGTATAGTATGATGAATGTGGCGTGTTTTAACACTAAAATAATAAAATTTATCTACGTCACACTTCCGATTCTTATTCATAGAAAAGAATAAAACAAAATAAAACCATGATATCTTTGATCACCATGGTAAATATTTGTGAAGTCTTGCCCGTTGCAATTAGCACAAATATATAAAACAAGCTAATATACTCGTGTATGATCGAATGCTAATTTTCTTTTTTTTAAGATTAATATACTGATATAATCAAATCAACATTCTCTAACCATACAAGGTCACTTGATACAAATTTAGATCAAAGACTTAGGAAAATCATTATTAAATTGAGTTTGAATTAGTCTCACTAAACATTACTTTCTCAGTTCCACCTTTTATGTCCAATTTATGGCAGGTATGATAATTTAAGTAAAATATAAAAAGTAAGTAATTAATAAGTTTATTAATAAAAATAATTATTGTATAATAAAACTCATTATATATTAAAATTAAGATAATTAAATAGTATATTTAAAATATAAAAATTATATATTATGAAATTTAATATATAATTAAAGTGTATAATTATATATCTTAAAAAGAAAATAACAAATAAAGTGGGATGAAGAAAAATAGAAATAGTGCACGAAAAAAATGGGACGAAAGTATATTTTATTAACTTTGTTAGCCTCAATATATATTTTAGATTTTTGTGTTCGGTTGAAGGTTTTGATTTTGAATTCTAATTTTAAGTTTAATAGTACAATTTTGAATTTGAATAATTATTTGATATGATATTTTAATTATAGAATTATTTTTTATTATAATATAAAAAAATAAAAAATAAAAATGTAATTTAATATTTTATGAAAAAATATAGAATTTTGTAAATAATAAAAATCAAATCAAATTCCCTAAAAATGTAATGAAAAGGCATTTCTTTAGCAAAAAGGGGGTTTTGAAAGTGTTCCTATGTTCCAAAAAAATAAATAAAAAAAAAAAAAAATTGGAGTAAAATACTTCATAATGAAGAGGGGTTATGAATAGTACAAAATAAAATTTTAATATTTAAAAACTTACATTATTTATATCAAGTATTGGTTTGCATTAATAGAAAAACTTGTGCTAATAATATTTGGAGAACTCACTTGTTTAGTTATAAGGTAAAATTGATTTGAAATAAAATATTAATTTAAAATTTTATTTAAATGAGATTTCAATATAATATTTTATAATAAAGAATATTATATTATTTATATTAAAAAAGTGTACAGGTGAATAACATAATTTTAAATTGAAACTAAAATATATAATATTAAACAATTATTCTTATTTAAATTATTACATCTAAGTTTATTTTTTTAAGATGATCACATTGACCACATAGTAATAGTACATTTTTTTTAGAAGAAAATAAAATTGATTTTTCATTAGTTTTAAAACATTAAACTCATATAATTAAATACCAAATCCTATGCTGTTTATTTCAAAAAAAAAAAAAAAGTCAATAAAAAACAACTACAAATATATATTTAAAAAGCAATTGACGAAGACAATTTACTCCGGGGTTAGAAAATCATTACTGCGATGATGATGATGATGATGGTGAGTGATCAAGTTAAGTTTGATCCAACATTTAATTAATTAGTAACCTGGTCAAGAAATTTATTAATTTATCCAATGGCTGCAGCCAAATTGGATTAACTAATAACTACAACCACCACTGGGAAGGGGAGTGTTTACTAACCCAACGGCTAACCAAGGTTATAATCTGTTTTAGAATTTATTTATTTTTTAATGAATGAACTAATATTTAATAACTATTGTGAGTTATGAAAAATTATAAAAATGTTATATTATATAATATTATGTGTGTATTTATTGAGTTTTTTTTTTTTTTTTTTTTTTAATTTGTAGATTTTTATATATTATACTTTTATATATATATATATATATGTGTGTGTGTGTGTGTAAATACTAATTGAACACACTCTAGTAAGGCTTTACATTTATTTGTACTACTATCTAGCCATCAATTATCACCTGATCCACCGTATTCTGATGGAAAAATGGTTGCCATTTGGTTTACTTTATTGCACAAACATGACACGCCCACACAAATTGAATAAGTGCGTACTATATACTCTATAAAAAATAAAAATGAAAAATATTGCGTCTTAAATAGGAATAGGAAATATAAAAGTGGAAAAATAATATTGTGTCTTCACACTATTTATTTGTTTTTCATTTACTAAAGATTTATTTTGTAATATAAAATATTGTTTAATATACATATATATTATTCGAAATATTATATTTATTATATACTTTTTTATCTAAAGTATTTTAATACTTTCTAAATACAATTAAACAAACTTGAAACCACCGCATATATGAAGGCACAATAAAACAAAATTCAACTACATAATTTTGGGTGTGATGGATACGGTGGATCAGGTCATAATTGATGGCTAGATAACTTCAAATTATAAACCACCTCCTCGGTTGGAGATGTTCTTCGACTTTACAAATTTTGTTGTGATAAAAACTTCAAATTATATTTATTTATTATTTTATTTTCATTTGTGCACATAACTTTAAAAAACACCTACAAAATAGTACCTCTATTTAACTATATTACAAAATACATATAACATTAACATTAAAAAAAAGGGAAAAAATCAAAACTAATGCCATTATGCATAAAATTAATCAATTTTTGGTCTCATTATAAAAAACTTATCGATTTTAGTCTAATTATAAAAAAAAAATTCATCAATTTTAGTTCAATTACAAACAAATATAATCAATTTGGATTTCAACTTTGCAAAATTAATGATAATAGCTGACGTGGATATACTAGAGTATGAGGTGGCATTTGATTTGGACGAACATGGCTGTGTTCAACAAAACATGGTCGTGTATATATAATCTGCACTGAAACTTTATTGAAAACATGGGCATGTTCATATACCACACGGCCGTGTTCAATTTATTGGTAGAGATGAAAGGATAGAGAAATAGAAACTGAATTTGTTGTCCTTATCCATCTATTGCTGTGAAGTGGAGAGGAGCTCCAGAGAAAAAATATTCTCCATATTGCCTTTCACATGTGGACTCAAAAACCCAACTTTCCTCGTCACGCTCGGATCATAAAGAATTGAAATTACGAGCTGTTTGATTTCTAGCTTCACGAGCAAAAGTCTGTTGCTGCTGCTGCTGCTGCTTTTCGAAGGATCCTTGGCGTTGGTGGGCTTGGGTGCGCTGCTATGAGGGCATTGGAGATGAAAGAGTACATCGTAATGAATGGTTCGGAAACAATGCCCGAAACCGATTAAGCGCCAAGCAAAGCTCCAGGGCCTTGCGGTGGAAGTGGTTTGAATCATCAATCAAGGTGCATTCACGGACATCATCAGCATTACTGGGAAGTGCGGGAGAAAATATAACAAAGAAAAAAAAATGAGGATAATTAATATATATGAACATGGCTGTGTTTGTCCATATCAGATGCCACCTCATAGTATGTTATGTCCACGTTAGTGATTATTATTAATTTTTTTGATTAAATTTATTTGTAATGTGACTAAAATTGATAATTTTTTTACAATAGGATCAAAATTGATTAATTCTATTATGAATGGGACTAGTTTTAATTTTTTCCCAACAATAAATTACGTATTGTTACATTAATAATTTGGAAGGAAATGAGAATGTATTTTCTTTTATGAAAAAATAACATTTAAATAAAATTTAAATAAAAAATTTAAATTCAAGTCAAAACCAAACAACCACATTGACGTTCCTTTTATGATATTCGTGGCCGATAAAAATATAAATATAATTGAACTCCTCCCATCTCCATACATGTTGGCCGAACGGTCTATGCTCAATTATGTATTATAGTATTCCTAATTTTCCAATAAAAATTATTAATTAATTAGTTTTTACAATTCTTTCCTTATCACAATTAAATTTCAATAAACAATAGATGACTATATAAAATTACAATCAACATTTTTTTTTTTGACCATCAACAAAGAACCGAGTGCTATATCTGAAATCTATTAGTAGTAATTAATAATGCTGCAAGATAACTTAAAATTATTACATGATTCCAACAAATAACACTAAACAAAATCTTCAGGACTTTCTGTATATGCAATTAATGCAATAATTCAACTGTCGGAAGTTGAATGACTGTCTCACCTTGTTTGTATGTGCAATTAATGCAATAATTCAACTGTCGGAAGCTGTCACCCTTTTTGTATATGCAATTAATGCAATAATTCAACTGTCGGAAGCTGAATGACCGTCTCACTTAAAAACGCAACCATTAATCATATATCCGCAAACAGGAGTCCCGAGACCTAGCTTGGCTCTAATACCATGTCGGAAACTGAATGACCATCTCACCTAAAAGTTCGAATTGGAAATCCAAAATGGCAGGAAAATAGAAATCATATCCTTCGTAGGCAGAAACAACCTGTAGTATTAAACCCTCAGTAAAGGCTTGTTGTATCTTAAGAGATACTTCCATCAAGAGGCTTTCAAGGCTATTCTTTTCTTGTATCCTCTCTAGATTCTGAAAATAGAAGGATCTCATCAGATCCAATGCTTTTTTAGGGTTGACCCTAGCAAGTAGCTCGGGCATAAGCAATCATTCCTTTTCTAGGGTAGGACGATTCCCCTTGATAAAGTTCAACAATTTTTTATTAATCTGAAATGCTTGGCCCTGAAGCCCATTCAATAAGGTCAACGTTTCATCACATTTCTCTCTCTTTAATTCAATGTTGAAATTCACGAGGTTTTTGGATGACATAAGACTAATGCGGCTCAATCGGCTAAATCAAGACAAGAGTGCTTTCTCGAGGGCTTAGATCCAGGTATGATCTTGCCAAAAGGTCACGCACTACTTTCACTTTCCTTGTCTGCCGGCGAATACGAGATTGTCTTCGTTGGAATCGAGGTCTGTTAGATGAGACGATCATTCAGTATCCGACACCAACAATTAAAAAGGAGGGGTGGAGCTAAGTTTATAATTTCTTTGTTTAAAAAATAAAAAAAAAAATAATAGGAAATTTATTATTATTTGCTAAAATATCTATAATAAAATTTTGAATGGATAAAATTTATAGGATGATCGATCAAATGGATCATACCAAGACATGGTTAAGTTGCGTGGGTTATTTGATACATCTCCATGGAGGAACCAGTTTGCTGTATGCTTACGTAAGCCGTAATATATCATTGGCAATATACATATCTACATCTGTTTGTGCTTTTTCTATATATGTATATATGTACTATAAATTTAAGCAGAGCTTATCTCTATATATATTGGATATGTATAATATAGATTATAAGCAAGGGAAAATCATATATATATATATATATTAAATAAACTATAATAACATTTTAGTGCATGCATGTCAGCATGTGTCACATACCGAACAGCAGTAAAAATGTTGGTTTATTTTCTTTTACTAATGCTACTAATAATTGTAAGGTTTTCATTTTTTGTTTCCTATTTTTAATATTTTTTACAATTCCTTAATTGTACCAATAATATTTTTTAATTTAAATGATATATTTTATATATATATACAAAAAGAAGCTGTCTTCATTTTATATTTTTTTATGGATAGTAGAGAGTTATGAAATTAGTAAGCGGAGAATAATAGACGTAACAAAACATAAACACGTAAAAACACTAGGCAAAGGGACAATCCAGATGAGTCAGTCAGTCAGTCAGTGAGAGTCAGCCTTGGGACCGGAACAGCCACCAGCGGTTCCCTCTTTTTTAGGACAATCCCAAACTTCTCAGACACTGGGTGTTCCTCCACAGTCTCTGCTTGCCCCAACTTGCTCCAATCGAAGCCGTGGACCAGCGACGCCACCGACAGCATCACGATCCTCTCCCCCATGTCCATCCCGGCGCACCTCCTCCTCCCCGAACCGAATGGCAAATACCTCAGGTCACTCCCGCTGTAATCCCACCTCCCCTCCCCCTCCGGCCCCAGAAACCTCTCCGGCATGAACTCCGACGGCTGCTCCCAAAAGGCGGGGTCTCTGTGGATGGCCCACACGTTGACGAAGACGCGAGCCCCCCTGGGCACCCGGAACCCTGCCACGGTGCAGGACTCGCTGGGGCAATGCGGCACCATCAGCGGGAGCACCGGGTGCAGCCGCAGCACTTCTTTGATCACCGCCTTCAAGTATATCAGTTTGTCTAGGTCCGATTCCTCCACCGCCTTGCCCACCACCGCGTCCAATTCTTGCTGTGCTTTGATCATCACCCGCGGGTTGTTCATCATCTCAGCAATCGCGAATTCCACGGTGCTGGACGTCGTGTCTGTGCCTCCCACCACCATGTCCTGACAATTCATTCATTCATTCATTGTACGTACGTAGATCATGTAAGTATAACATACAAGTCTGTATCATGACTCTGCACATACCAAAAGCAAAGCCTTAACATGGAACATAGTCAGAGGAGGTTTGGTGGAATCCCCTTCTCGCAGTTTGAGCAACACCTGTAAGAAGTCAACATTACCATTGCTGCTGCTGCTCTTCTTTCCGTCTCCTTCTGTTCTTAGTCCAATAATCTCATCGAATATCCTCTCAAGTTTCACAACCACCTTCTTCATCCGCTTCTTCATCCCCTGCAAATCCATCCACTCCAGTCGCGGGAAGAAATCCGACACATTAGGCTTTCCCATGAGGTCAGTGATCTCACCCACCACCTGCCTAAGCTCCGCTCCGATGCTGGACCTCTTGTCGCCCTGTATCGTCCCGCCCCACAGCATGCTCGTGATCACATTCAGGATGCTCAAGAACATTTCCTCCCCAACGTTCACCGCCTCCAATCCCTTCAAACTGTGCAGATATCGCACAGTTTCACCAATTTCACGCCTTCTATAACAGTAGAACTGATTGAGGGTGGCATGCCCGAGCATGTCCTGCATGCACACCTTCCTCAGCATCCTCCACTCGGCCCCATACGGCGTGAAAACTAAGTCTCGACCTCCATACTCCATGGCCTTCACCACATTCGGAACAGGGCGGTTCGCAAATGTTACGTCGTTGTCTTTTAGTATCTCCCGAGCCATTCCCGGCGAGCTTATCACTATGCATGTCTCTCCACCAAGCCTCAACGATAGAATAGGGCCGTACTTCTTAGCCAATAGCGCAAAGTGGGAGTGGAGTTGGGAGTCAAGGAAGGGGAGGTAGCCCACAATGGGAAGGCCTTGGGGGCCGGGAGGCAACGGAGATTGCTGTTGCTTCTTTGAGTAGTATCTGAAGACGAGCCATGTATACCAAATGACGACTGCAATGATCAAAGTAGCCGAGAAGAGAGCTGTTTGTTGATCAAGATCAATGGTAATTAGCACTAGTGTTGTGGGAATCATGGTGGGGAAGTGCTGGCATTGATGAGGAGCTGATTAACTAATGTAGTTCTAATATAGGTGCAGGTGCAGAAGTGAAAATGAAGACAAGAAGGGATCAGATCAGTCCAGCCAGTTAAGGGCAAGGGAATATGGGAATGGGATTGGTCAATGGTGGGCCGGGGAGGTGTCAACGGATTTAGATGCTCTCTACAAACTGCTAAGCTTCCGCTTTGTCTTGTCCGCAAGATGCTCTCTACAAACTACTAAGCTTCCGCTTTGTCTTGTCCGCAGGAATTTAATTCAATGTACCTCGGAAGTCCCAAGGTATCTCAAAGATGCTTTCTTTATGCATCGTCCTCGTCGTCGTCTTCAAGGAGCAATCAATAAAACCACCTTTGTCACTGTTACGTATTGTAATACATCTATTTAATAGTATTTTAATTTACTTCACCAATCATTATCCTCGAGTCCTCCTCCTCCCTTCCTAATCACATTTCATGATATGATAATCATTGATTTACAGTTGCACTGTATATTATATTATGTTGATTGATTTCTTAATTACCTCTTACGAATCCGATGCATGCAGTAGCAGTACTATTTGAGATAATTAATGCAGATGATTCCAGAGGACCAACAATACAATACCATTCAATTGAGAATGTGTTCTGCTTGCTGTAAATGAACTCTTTCATATTCCATCTGAGCACAGGCAAGGCAAGGCAGTGCCTGAATATACACATCCTTATTTTAGGTAACGTTTTGAAACATTAATTCGCAGCAGCTGCTCGTTCATTACAGCATTGGGAGTGGGACAACTTATTTGGCATCAAACCGAACCGATACACTATAATAATAATAATAATACAGAACTCCATTTGTGCTGTCGCTCAATAGTATGCATTATGCATACGAAGCAAAAAGCACACAATCGGATGCATTGCGGAACTATTGAATTTCAAACAAAATTCCAAAGATGTTACTCATACAAGCTGGAATTGGGCAACCTCGGAGTTGGGACTGCAACCAATGGTGTTTTCTTCTTCAAGACAATCCCAAACTTCTCAGACAAGTCCAAGCTTTGCCCTGAGGGCACACTCCAGTCAAATGAGTGCACCAGTGAAGCCAAGGAATACATGAACATCCTCTCGCCCATGGCTATTCCAGCGCAGATCCTTCGGCCCGACCCGAAAGGGAGATAGCTCAAGTCATTCCCACTGAAGTCCAATTTGGCATCGCTGAATCTCTCTGGATTGAACTCCAAAGGATTCTCCCATATCAGAGGGTCCCTGTGGATCGCCCAGACATTGACGAAAACGCGGGCACCCTTTGGTATTGTGTAGCCTGAGACGGTGCAGGCGGCGCTGGGGCAGTGAGGGATTAGCAGCGGCAGGGTTGGATGGAGGCGTAGGACTTCCTTCATCACCGAGTACAGATAGGGCAGCTTGCTGATGTGAGTTTCTTCGACGATGCTGTCTTTACCCACCACACTGTCCAGCTCTTGCTGCGCTTTCTTTAGCACTTGAGGCTTGCCCATCATCTCAGCTAGTGCGAATTCGATCGTGTTGGCGGTTGTGTCTGTTCCTCCTACAACCATGTCCTGCACAGGGCAGGGGCAGGCGCGCATTGCGATCGTCAATAACCATTGACATCAACAAAATTAATTAATTAATATGTGTGCCAACTACCATGAGCAAGGCTTTGAGATGGGTTATGGTGAGAGGCGTCGTCTGGGAATCTGCATCGTCTCTCAGCTGCAAAAGAAACTGCAAGAAATCCTTACTCTCCTTCCCAGCAGCAGCGTCGTCGTCTCCGGTCATTTTGGATCTCTTTCTCTGGTCGATCATGGCCTCGAAGATCCTGTCGAACCTACAAGCCAGTCCTTGCATCCTCTTCCGAATCCCCTGAAGATCGAACCTCTCCAGGACGGGGTAGAAGTCGGAGAAGTTAGGCATTCCCATCAGGGCGGTCATCTGCCCGACGACGTCCTTAAACTCAGAGACGACGCTGGCCTCGTCCTCTCCCTTGACGGTGTTACCCCACAGCATGTTGGTGACCACGTTGAACACAACCTGGAATATCTGCTCGCCCACGTCGATCGTCGACCCTGACTGTGACTGAGACTGGGAGAACAGGTGGTTGATGGTGCGGCGGATCTCGCGGCGCCTGAGGGCGTAGACGGAGTCGAGGGTCTTGGCGCAGAGCATCTCCCGGACGCAAACCTTCCGCAGCATCCGCCAGTCGGGGCCGTAGGGGCTCCAGGCGATGTCAACGCCGCCGTAGGAGCATTCCTTGGCGACGACGGGGACGTCCCTGTTGGCGAAGGTGGTGTCGTGGTCCTTGAGGACCTCCTTGGCTACGGCGGGGGAGGTGATGACGATGCAGGTCTTTGTACCCAGCTTCAGCCTGTAAATGGGGCCGTAGGATTTGGCCAGGCCCGCCAGGTATGTGTGGAGCTCGGGATCCAGGGAGAGGAGGTTCCCTACCAGGGGGAGGCCTCTCGGCCCCGGCGCAGCAGCCCTGCTCGGTTTCCTGACAACCAGAAGAAGGCATAGCGATAGGGATAGGATAAGAAGAGCGATGACGATGGCGGCGGCGGCGGCGGTGGGCTGATGGAATTGATCAGCAGCCGTGGTCGTGGACCATGAAAAACTCTCGACGACAAGTTTGGAAAGCATGGTTGCTTAGCTAAACGAATTGTCAAATTTATTACTGTAAATGTACCATACTATTATACTATACTATACTGTGTGTGAGTGAACGAGGGAGATAAATAAGATTTAGATCCGAGGGAGGGAAAGGGATCAACTGAACTGTCGTTTATTGTTTTGTATTCGTGTGGGTGTATGAGGTATCTTCTCAGGCCCATAATTAATTAATCAAGCTGGATCATATCAATCTCGGCCCTTAATTTAATTTAAAACTAAAACTAAAAGTTGTGATATAATTAATTACTCAATGTTAGTATTATTAATTTTTATTGAGTATAATTATATAATCAGATGTATTTATTTTACCCAAACGATCCTAAAACTTTGGATTGAATTTAATTATTACAACACTAAAAACCAACATAATAATAATAATAAAGTCACAAGTCATTTGACATATGATGCAAAGCATACGTCGATTCAGGCTGAAAATATCCTATTACTTGTGCTATGAATAGACGACCTTTACCCCCGTTTTGTCTATACACTTAAAGAATCCTCACTGCCTGGATGCCCATTCAATTATGTAATTAATAAGGTCCACACATACCCAGATATCTATCTGTTCGCTGCCACATACATACATACATACATACATTGGAAGGACCGAACCTACCTTGGAGTTTGAATGGTAACATTACCCACTCTTGGTTCACATTTTGGGAATACATACAACATGACACTCAGACTCAAATTATACATACATGCAACACATTCAACTCTCTTTATCTTCTAATTCAATATGCTGCTTAACAACCCAGCAGATCAGATCACAGATCCAGTCACTAGATGAAATTCATATAGCAGCACTAAACTCCATTGATTCATAAGCTGAAAAGAATGTCTAATTACACTGCATGAAATTACTTGGAAGTTGTTTCAAAGGACTACACATTAAAAATTAATTTTTCATACAAATTAACATCCAAGGCTAATATTAAATTACGTGAGACTTTTCACAAGAAGCCAATCAAAAGTCATATATGCGGAGCAAAGAATGAGAGAAATCAGCAGACTAACCAAAAGAAATGGCAAAAATTCGATATGCCAAAAAAATAAATAAATTATTGCAACATCTAAACAGGGTAGGCCACGCGTGTATTTTTCTCATCCAAACAGGCCATAGGCTTGTGGTGTGGAAGCTCAAATACCTCATAATAATGAAGAGGATCCTTTGATCTTTTAGTGGCCTTTGTAGCATATAGATTCTGACTTCTGTAACCTCTCAAGCCTCAACAATACTTTATTCTCAAATTGTAGACCAAATGTCATCTAACGATACATTTATACTTACTGAAAGAATGTCTTAATGCTGAAAATTTGCAAGAGATGACCACAAGAAGTATCATGAAGCAGCTCAATATCGCCTATAAAGAAAGTTTCATGAATTTCATCTATTACCTATACATAATTTACTGATTTCTCAAGACCTATGGATTGTAAGTTGTATATCTTTGATGCATTTTCATAATATATGTTATCCCAAAATCCACGGTTGTTTATCAAAACGAACGCATGTTGCATCCTTTCCATCGGATTCTGTAGAAACATCCTTTTCTTTGATCCACAAACATAGCAGCCTCTCTTAGTGCATCAACATTCTTTAGGTATTATATAAAACATCAGGTAGAACAATTTTGTTTTCTACTTACCGCGGGAAATAAACCTTTCTTGAAACAACAATCTATTCAGCTTGACAATGACTTAAAATCCACCTAAATTTAAGCCAATCTATATGTGCTCATTTCCACATGCTTAATAAATTAGAAAATACTTCATAAGAACACCTTGCAAATCACAGAAATAAACATGAAAATTGGTAACCTTGTTTATACAAACCCTCCTACATTTGGGGGCCTCAAATCTTAATTAAGAGTAATCTATTAGAAATCAAGGCAGTTATATATATATATAAAGCTCTTGAAATGTGCGCATGGCGTGTGTATTGCTCAACTCTCAAGTTAAGACACAAGTTGTCAATGAAAATATACTTTAAGCACACACCATATACAACCAAAACACTTAAATACTATGTAATACGATAGTCTCTCTCTTGATATAGTAAATCTCTTTAATGAACTCTACAAGATGTCTTCTGCTGGCCGCTATCTATCGTAAATTAGTTGTATGTTACACAAGATATTGTCCTCCCATTAGAACACTTCCAACTATGTCATGAAATCCACCCAGAAAAGTGTTTTTCACACTGTATAACTCTTAACGGGTAGACAGGTGTCAGACCCTTTGGTACCTAAATCCTCTCATAATTACACCAAAACTTCTACCACTGCTACATCTCACAGCACAACCCACACGTATATCATTTACTAACTTCCAAAAGGACTAAACAAAGATATTGAAGTTAGCATTCGGATTGTCAACTTTTCTCAATTTGTAAAATAGTTAGGCATAAAATTGCCTAAACATCTGAAGTAGAATAACCTACTTTCCTAACTGACGAGAACAGACAGACAATCAATTGACCAACACATAGCGAATAGTTTTCCATCAACATAAAATCCCAACTTTGAAGCAACTGCGCAGTCAAACCAAATGACGGTACCTTACACCGAAAAAAATACACCCTTTTTCACAGAATTTAGTAGAAATCTTGAACAAGGGATAAACTTATATGGTAATTGGAAGAAGAAAAAAAAAAAACACAAATCAATCTCAATCCATGACCATATAAACTCAAACTCAAAATTAAAACTCGATAATTCTTCCGGATGTCGCATCAGATATTTATTTCATGGTACATATTGTCCAAAGCTACAGCACGTAGATCAGAGACCACATGAATCACTAGTAATAGAATGAAAATCCAGAAAACTAATCACTTTTCGAATATCGCAAGGGCTGCCGGTTTTCGTGCGTATTTAAAAATTTTCATCTTGTGTTACAAGGATTTTCTACGGAACTAATTCGTGGCCTTGAAGAGAAAATTGGAATACCGAAATCACGAGAAGAAAGACCGATACTTCTCGACAGACGACTTGCGGCGGAGCCGGAGCGTGTTCTGAAGTTATGCGCCTTTGCGCCTCATCTTATTGTTAGGGCAACTTTCGAGTAATTTTTATACTTTCCCCCCAAAGTGATCACTTGAGTACTTTACCCCCCCCCTTAAATTATGAAAATATGAACTTCACCCAAGAACTTTTTTGTTTTTGTTGTTGTTGTTTATGCATTTAATTTTGTTATCTATTGAACACAGACCACTATAATCAAAATTTCAAGAATCCATTTTTAAAAAGTTGGTAGGGGTTGCGACTGAAATTAATGATAGGTAGTACACTACATACACAAATACAATTAAGGGCAAGGGGGAATTAAAATGTAAGAACAACTAACAGTTGATCATGCTTACTAAGAAACGACTTTTTGATGACATTCTCAAGTAATTGCTAGTTGATGGACGATGATTATTACTAAAAACAAGATACCGAGCTAGCTAGATAGCATATAATCAATCAATCAATAGGTTGAATCCAACGTAGCAGAATAATTAAGCTAAGAGATGATCAGTGCCCAGTTAATAATTAATTAATTGTCCACAGAAACTACCACTTGGTTGTTTTTCTGTGTTATTATATACATATTATTCCAAATATATATCTAATCATCCTTTAAATTTCCAATGAACGTGGATGTGCTGTGCTGTGCTGTGCTGTGATTGTTAAGTGTTTGTGAAAACTTGTCTATATTCTTTCTGCTGTATATATATTAATGCGATATGGTAGCAAACTAGCGGATGAAGATGAAGCGAAGAGAGAGAGAGAGAGAGAGAGAGATATGATGATGATGATGATGATGATGATGATCTGGTTTGGTAGAGTTTGGTAGAGCCCAAGCAACACTTTACCTACCCTCTCTCATTGCCAAACAACATGTGTAAGTAGAACCACATCCTGAAACCTCACTTTTTAATTAATTTTCTTAGAAAAAGGCCCACCCCCCATCAACGTTTAATTTGCATATATGTAGAGAGAGATCAACCTAGAATGTTCAGAAATCCGGTGGGAGTGGTGATCATCAGCAATGATCATGATGAGATCATAAACTCCATATATATATATATATATATATATAGACAGTAATCAGTATAGTGATTAGTGCATGCATACTGTATGTAAAGCAATTAATTATTAATTAATTAATGCAGACTATTATGTTATATGTAGACATGCAAGCAAATAATAGGTGTTAGTTATTCTTCTCTTGAGCTAGCTAGCTAGCTATTTCAAGAGAATATATATGGAAGGGAAGATAATTAACTTGGTCTTGATTAATTAAGTTTTTCATTAGTTCAGAGGTTAGGTTTTCCAAATTATTCAATTCCTAATCCTAGCTAATGTGGATAATTTACTTGCTGTAGACATTCTATTAATTATATGTACCCTTTGCACTTGTTTGTCATGTTTGCTTTATGAACTTCATGTAATTAAGGGACAAAAGTTATTAATAAATTAAAGAGCAGTCCTAGAGAATTTACTTTATTACTATTATTATTTATGAATGTGTGTGTATGTATGTATGTATGTGAGTCGACATTCCACTAATCAGCTCACAGACGACCCTTTTAATTTTTATTGTTGGCATGGGTTTGTGGCCCTCGTTCTCCACCAACTCTACTGACATTTGTGAATCTTGGTGTAGGGTCGTTATCACCTTCTTCCTCTGCCTTTTTCTTCATTCATTTCATTTCATCACATATATTATTACCATAAAATAAAAAATAAAAAATCTTATTTCATTTTTTGATCGGGTGAATCTCTGCTGATTTGGACCATTCTAAGTAACTATATTATTAGATGGAGTACTTGTATGAAGTGGCCTTTTTATTAATTAGAGAAAGTAAAGAGCCTAATCCTTGTGTGTAATTGATAAGGTTCTTGATTAAATATTTAATTGATAATATATATATATAATGCCCAGTCCGATAGTAGTCTGATCTAGTGGGGATATATATTGCTTACACTGAGCTAGCCATTACCTAGGTATGTGATCATTTAGTTTTGTATCTTGATCACTTTTAATTGGATCTGAATATTTTCAAAAGACAAGGTAAAGTTCATCATGAGACAATAGCCAAAAGTACCAGAAACTTGTGTGATTTTGATAAGTTGTGATAATGAAATGTGCCATGTATAATGTATTGTATTAGTGGCCCTCTTTATATATATTTCCAAGATCGGATGAGCAGCTCCATTCATCATAATAATAACAATAATTTCCCTAACCTCATCATTCAGTTTTATACTTTGAGTCGTGCCATTACTTACTTAGTGCCATAAACTACACTTTGTATATATGTTTCATTTGAAACTCTCATTATTATTATTACTACTGAATCAATGAATGTCATTAAAAGATCTTGCACATAATACGTAATTGGATATATTAACGTAGTTCTTATTTTCTTCGCATCAGACACTCCTTTTAAAAAAAATTAGAAGACCAAAAATTATTTCGCACAACTTTAGAGGCAATACAGTAATCATAGTAAATTTTTATGCCCTACAATACAAGTGGCATATTCTCGATCAATTCATATATACATATATGTATATATAAATCTTTTGGAGACAATTATAAAATGCAAAAGGTCTCTCTCTCTCTCTCTCTCTCTCTCTAATGTACATAAAGATATTCAATTAATATTACATGGCACTTATGTCATAAACCACCACCCACTATGTATTGTATTGTATTGTATTGTATTCTAAAGTAAGTATGTCCACAGCTCTCCTAATAGGCGTTTGAAATACTAAACTATAATATCCTTGCAGATTTTAAAATAATAAACGTTTCACTTTCGGGTACATGTGTAATAAAATCAACTATCAATTAGAAAGCCAAGGGTTTTTCTTTCACTAATTTGCCTGAGGCTGAGGGTATACATATATATTTATACAGACGATGACCATTTTTGGCCCTTTGATATTTGGTATATTTATATATATATATATGCAAAACACACTCCACACGATCGATCGAGCTTAATTGTATCAGCAGAGACGACTAGATCTGTGCATGATATTAATTCTCCCTAGCTAGCTAATTGACCACTTCTCATCACTTAATTAATTATATATATATATATATATCTACATGTCATTGAAACATTGGGTGTCGAATCCAAAGTCATGGACCCCGAAATCCTGACAGTCCAAAAGCCAGGGGCAGTTTTCCTCCCAGGACTTGTTGCAGAAGCTGTCCAAATCTTGATCTGAAAATGGGAATTCCCAGGTGTCGTCGTTGAAATTGAGTAAGTCGTTTGTGTCCCGGAATAAAAAGCTGATCAGCGGGTCGTTCTCGTACGACGACTCCGAATTGATTCCCAAGCAGCAAGACTCGTCGGAGGAATTCATGTTCTGATGATCATCAGTTTGGGAGGAGCTGCTGCTGCTGCTGCTGCTGCTGCTGCTACAGGTGCTGACTGCAGGTGCAGGGACGACGACGACATGATGATCCGACGACCCTGCGGGGAGCTCGTCGGCCTGCAGCAGCTGATGACGATGATCTTTGTCCTTTGGGGCTTGTGAATTCGGGTCGTCCTTTTGGAGGGTTTGGTGAGTGACGGGGTCGATTCCCATTTTCAGCAGCTTTTTCTTTATGTGGGTGTTCCAATGATTTTTAATCTCGTTGTCAGTTCGTCCGGGCAATCTCGCAGCAATTTTCGACCACCTAATTAATTAATTAATTAATTAATACAGTATAGGGGAAGTTCCAATATATATTAATTACTTGAATATATATATATATATGTATATATAGCGAGGAAAGAAAGCAATGAAATTCTCTATCCAATCAAATAGAGGGCTTTCAAATAAAAATAATAAAATGGCAAAGTACGCTTGGCCTGAAAACGAAAAAGCGTTAGCCGTTTTATAAATTATACGATTAATAATACTATTGAGGAAAGGAAAGTGGATGAATGAATTAGAAAAGGAATTGATGATGATGTAAGTATGTATATATATATATATATATATATAGAGAGAGAGAGAGAGAGAGAGTACAGTGGATGAATGAATTATAGATGATTATGGCGATCGAGGATAATTAAATAGGAGGAGAGGATAGGGTAGTAGAGGAGTGAGCGAGTACCACCTACCTATTGCCAAGACGGGCGTGGAGATCAATGACGAGCTGCTCCTCGGCGTCGTTGAGAAGGCCACGCTTGAGGTCCGGGCGGAGGTAATTAGTCCAGCGGAGGCGGCAGCTCTTCCCGCAGCGGCGGAGGCCGGCCAACTTGGGGACGGCCCGCCAGCAGCATTGGCCATTGGTGATGATGAAGTTGATCAGTTTCTTGTCCTCCTCCGCCGTCCACGGCCCTTTCTTCACCCCCAGCTTGTCGCAACACGGCTGTCGTCCCATTCTCTCTCTCCCTCTACTACTTACTATCAATCAATCAATAAATAAATAAACAAACAAACAAAAAAATGGCAAGCTCAGCTGTGTGTGTGTGTGTGTGTGTAATGGAGAAAGAGGAGATTTTTAAAGTATGGCGGAAAACTAATGGAATGAGGTAATGGAACTGGAAGGTCCCCAGCTCCCTTACCCACCTATTTATACTGCACCAGTTGGAGTAGGAGGGAGGTACCCAACCCCTCCACCCACCCAAGAAATTTAAAAACAAACAAACAAGCAAACATCCCTGCTCTGCTTAAAAGCAGTACAATGCATTGCAGTTAATTAATTATTGAATAAATGAAATCTGTCCTGCCTCTCCTCAACTCTGCTATCCCATTTCAGTGTCGATGGGATGGGATGGGATGGGACCCGCCATTTGGTTTTGCGAGAGGGACCTACGAACTGCAAGGCCTTTGGTCTGGTCTGGTCGATTCGATTCCATTCGAGTCAGAGGTGGTACTCCATTAATTAATTAGTTAGTTAATTAATTACTAAAGCACCAGGCCAGACCAGACCAGAGCTCGCACAGGCGCACAGCCAGAGACAGAGACAGAGACAAGAGAGATGTGGTGATGCAGCAGAATCATGCCTGTAATGATTTCCTTCATTAATACATATTAGTAAATAAATCCATCAATCAAAAGAAAAGATTATCTTATACTAAGAGCAAGTAAAAAGAGTGCGCTCAAATTTCTTCGCTGCAGTTTTGGCCGGGGCTCAAAAGAAAACTGAATTATGGATTCAATTAATGCTTTCTTACGCAAACATAACATCACCTATGCCGTCATCTTCACGCTGTCGGTTCTTCCCAAAGGATTAATTCTTTATTATTATTATTATTATTATTATTGTTAATCCTATTTCAACTCTGTAAATCTATACATTCTTTGACAAAATAATAAAAAAAAAAATAATAATAATAATAATAATTATTATTATTATTAATGCATTTTTATTGACTATGATCGTATATATATTTCAACAACTCTTCCATACCAATTTATACGTTCTTTGACGAAATTATATAATAAAGCTGCCTGTATATATCGCTACTGAATTGTACTTTTTACGTACGTCGTCCATATGAAAAAATATAAAGTAATAAAATTTTAATGCCATTATTCTATAATATAATTAATAATGGTCTACCTACTAATTAATTGTACGCGCGCAGCTTTATATATTAATTTAATTATCAATGTAAAACAAAATATCCTTGAATGAATATTAATTGTTTTTAAGTAATTTTGGATGGAACACTACTTTTTTAATATAATGATACTATTATTATATTACGCAGCAGTCGAATCTTCTCCAACTCTTAACCATATATATATATATATAGATCGTCATGTAATGGTGTATTGTTAATCAAGAAACAAAGTTGAATTACGTACGTGATGAGAAGAAGGCATGAATATATCCTTGGTTGACAACATTATCATCATCATTATTATTATTATTTAATTTCGAGATTGTCCCATCAAAATAATTACTGAATATTATAAGGTAACCCAAATTGTTAGAGAGCTGATTGGGCATATCCGATCTGTAATTCGCTCGCTAGCTGATATGATTTAGCTGTATATATGTTTCATAAATATATATATATATAATACGTGTCTTCCTCAAATTCGAAACCCCTTAGCTTAACATTAATTAATTATAAATATATGGTTTGTCTGGACTAGTAATTAATGGAGTATAAATAATGTTGCCAATAAGGTATGTATGTATGTGAGAGCCACCAATACCAATTATATTGTGCGGGCAGGTGGATGTCCCAATACTTGGGTTTTTGACTTTTGCTGCTGTGTACGTACTCTTTCATTTTTGTTTTCATTCTCCACCTCTACATACATATATACGTACGTACGTACGTACCTACTCACATGTAACTTATATGATTATTATTTCATATTTATTTATTTAAATAAAACCAATGCCATACTATTCCATAATGTTATTTTATCAAAAGCACGTCATCAATAGATCTCACACGTAATTCTTTTAATTTAATTTACTTTTTTTTAAAAGGGGGAAAAATGGATGGCCACACTATATATTCGTATATACGATCTATCCCCAAGAAATACATATATTAAAATAAAATAGATAAAGAAAGTCGCACCAACTTTGAGTAGACCTGAATGTTGTGTAGATATTGCATACTCGTGTCGCACGACTGGAGTTAAGACATATTAAATAGTTAATTAGATGCATGCATTTATATACTTTCCCCATAAGGAATGACATTAATTAATTATATATGTTACAAATCATGATATATACAACAACAGAAACAGATGCTAATTGCCTGCAATTTCCCAACCACAAGATGTATTTATAATCAGCCACGTTTCTTTTCCCAAATTAATCACCAAAATCTAGTTTACTATTAATTAATTATTAAGTAGCTACTTTGAAAATTAGGCAACATTATATTAGGTGGTTCGATGTTAGGTTAGATACGAATGTGAAAGTGAAATGAAATTTGAAAAAAGGTCTCTTGTCACGTATATATAGAAATAGAGATGACATGTAGCTTACTAGTAGTTAAAAGTGTTTATCACTTGATGACTCGAATGCATGTTTAATTCTATTTAATTTAAAAATGTGCATTTGAATCAATTACTCATATATATATATATATATTCAATTGTCTTCTTGGTCATTTTTGTACTTTTAATTCATTCATATTTTAGAGAAATTCTTCCCGTGTGCATGCCCGCTTAACTTACCCAAATTGGCAAGCAAAGTCCAGTGGACGTCGGGTTAATAATAATAATAATAATAATAATAATATCCGATAAAAAAATAGTGATACTAATAATAACTGAAGAAGTAAAATTGAATGAAGTCGTTGCAGAGGCATTTTGAAAGCAAGGCGAAGTTGGCATTGCTTGAAAGCAAGTGCGTAGTTAATAATAATCGCTGATTTTTTAGCATTATTCGCAGACCATTATATTGATAATGATTGTGTAGTTGAATGTGCAATAATACCACTTTAATGTCAATTATTCACACCATAATAGTGAAAACAAGTGCTACTGAAAATTTATAATGCCTAATTAAGAAGACACATATCTACCACATGCATGTTTGGTTTGGTTTGGTTAATAAATCATAGTAAAAAGGAATTCATATATATATATATTTCAAAATAATAATTCCCAATTATAAGAAATGTCCCATTCTCGATCAGATCAGCTTAATTAATTAATTAATTAATTATATTGCTTCTAAAAGCTTAATTAAGGCAGCAGTAGCACTATGCCATTATGACTTGAGCACCATCAGCCACATTGCTTAAAGGGAGAGCTAACAAAAATTAGAAATTAGATGATGTGATGATATATATATATATATGTATGTATATCTACTCAATCCATTGAATGCCCTCTCCTATCCTAGCTTATTTATATAGGTGAGATTACTTGAAAGAATAGGATTATTTATATATAGTACTACTACTGTATTATTTCATTTGAGGAGTAGTAATAAATGTAAATGTAAATGTAAATGTAGTAAAGTAGTAGTATTATTAATAATTACGTGCACAGTAGTACGGTACTGTCCTGGTGGGGTTTGGTGCACAACTTAAATACTACTGCTGTGGATGATAATTGCATCTGTGTTCACTTTCCAGAGCTAGTGTGAGTTAGATAAGCGAACAGAAGAATTTTGCCAGTGAGATTAATAATGTGGAACAGGTGAGAGATCGAATTGATTAGTTCGATTGATCACTTTATTAATTAATTGTATGTCTGGTTTCAACGTTTTTTTAACCGGTGATGACTTAATTATTATAATATTAATAGACCCTGTAATATTGTAAAGAGATATATATATATATATATATGTATATACATTGTTTAGTGTAACTATGCATGCATGTAAAACGTAAATAGCTTGCAAATGTGTTTAGTATCTGCACAATTAATTAATTGATGATGATGATGATCAAGTCAGCTGCAGTCTCATCGATCAATACCAACCTAAATTAATACTACACTTATAAATTAGTGGTGACCTAAAAAATATCTGCCACTGACAAGCATATATATATATTATATATATATGTTATGACTGAGTCAGTGAGTACACACACACACACAGAGATCATGCACGATATAGTCTTCCAATATATTAATCTTCTTCTTCTACAAACTAGTCTAATTAGTTCCCCCGGCCCATTGATATTAATTAATTAAGTGTAGTAGAAGAGTAAGCAAACCACCATGAAAACTCAACCTGGACAGGATACTGCATAGCATATATATATAGTAGCCAGCAGACACTGTAGTACTCCAACAACGAACAAATTATTTTATTTTATGTTTAGAAAGGGGTTAACTTTGACGATACTTAAAATGAACCTTTGATTTAATTAATGGATGGAAATAGTAATAATAATAATAATAATAATCATAATAATAATAGCAAAAGCAGTGGCCCAGGAAGACATGATCACATTCATGATGGATCCATTTATTTATTAAGAGTTGGGCTGGGCTGGGCTGGGCTAAAGGAATTAAGAGAATGGAACTAAACTGGACTGAAATGGGCTTCCAATGAAATCCATTTAGTGGGCATGCTATGCTGCTCCTTCAAAATACATGTTTGTAGTAAACAAATAGCAAATGCCTCATTTCACTAAAAATACACAAGTCTCTCATAATAACAATAATCATTTATAAATTCATCTTATCAACTAATAATAACAATAATTTACAAATAGCACTCTCTATCTCTAGCCACACACAAAATCCTTTTCTGTATACTGGAGATCCATCATCATCCATACCAAAACCAATTCCTTACCCAGTAGTAGTAGCAGTAGCAGTAGCAGTAGCAGAGCAGCTGTATCGCGTTCGCGTGCCTGCCCTGCCTTCTCCAATCACCGTTCCCACAGGAAGAATGGCGGCTGAATCGCTCATTAAAATGTCTCCTTCACCGCTCTGCACCTTCACCACTTCTTCTAGGAGGCCTTTGCCGCTGCTTCCCCATCAATCCACGCGACGCCGCAACTCTAATTCTTCTGCCCGACTTGTACCTCTTTCCTCTTCATTTCTTGGGAGGTCACTGCTCACCTCCGCCGCCCCAAAGCTTCCTACTTTCTACCACAGACAGCGAAACGGGAATTTCCATGTCGTTGCTATGGCTGCTGCTGGTATATCCTTTCTTTTTTTTTTTTTTTTAATTTCTCTCTTTACCAATATCATGTCTTCGTTGAACCTTTGCAATTTGATGGAAACCCTGCGTCTTGCAATTGCCTGAATAAATGATTTGATTATCCGCCTTGCCCTTTTAGGTTTTAGTTGCAACTTGTGTTTATCGAGTTCGTTATCTTCTATGTTTGTATTGGACCTTCCCTGTAGTTATCATTTCTGGATGCCACTTTACGATCCATTCTGTCCCGTACCTTGTATACAACAAACATACATTGTCTAAGATCGTCAAAACAACAGAGCAGATTTATCTAGTGATTGTTACATTCATTTTCCAATGCTTCACAATTGATGCAGAGGAAAAGAGAAAAGTTCCATTGAAGGACTACCGCAATATTGGAATTATGGCACATATAGATGCAGGGAAAACCACAACCACCGAGCGAGTCCTGTTCTACACTGGCAGAAACTACAAAATCGGTGAGGTACATGAGGGAACAGCCACAATGGATTGGATGGAGCAAGAACAAGAACGTGGGATCACTATCACTTCTGCTGCAACCACTACTTATTGGAACAAGCATCGAATTAACATTATTGATACACCTGGGCATGTAGACTTCACATTGGAAGTCGAGCGGGCTCTAAGGGTTTTAGATGGTGCCATATGCTTGTTTGATAGTGTTGCTGGTGTGGAGCCTCAGTCAGAGACTGTTTGGAGACAGGCTGACAAATATGGTGTTCCACGGATATGTTTTGTCAATAAAATGGACCGACTTGGAGCAAATTTCTTCCGGACGAGGGACATGATTGTGACAAACTTGGGTGCGAAGCCACTTGTGCTGCAAATCCCAATTGGTGCAGAGGACAGATTTAAAGGGATTATTGATCTTGTGAAAATGCAAGCAGTAGTTTGGTCTGGAGAAGAGTTGGGTGCAAAGTTTACATATGAGGACATTCCTGCTGATCTTCAAGATTTGGCTGGAGAGTACAGAGCCCAGTTGATTGAAACTGTAGTCGAGTTGGATGATGCAGCTATGGAGAGTTACCTTGAAGGAATTGAACCAGACGAGTCCACTGTTAGGAGGCTAATTAGACAAGGAACTATTTCAAACTCTTTTGTTCCAGTTTTATGTGGGTCGGCTTTCAAGAACAAAGGAGTTCAACCATTGCTCGATGCTGTTGTAGACTATTTACCTTCCCCCATTGACTTGCCAGCAATGAAAGGAACTGATCCTGAGGACCGGGAGGTGATACTTGAAAGGAGTGCTGATGACAATGAACCGTTTGCAGGATTAGCTTTCAAGATCATGAGCGATCCATTTGTCGGTTCTCTTACATTTGTGCGGGTGTATGCTGGGAAACTTGAAGCTGGATCTTATGCTCTCAATGCAAATAAAGGGAAGAAGGAGAGGATTGGCAGACTTCTGGAAATGCACGCTAACAGCAGAGAGGACATTAAAGTAGCCTTAACTGGTGATATCATAGCTCTTGCAGGTCTAAAGGATACAATTACAGGAGAAACATTGTGTGATCCGGAGAAACCTATTGTTCTTGAGCGGATGGATTTCCCTGATCCTGTCATTAAGGTTGCAATTGAACCGAAGACGAAAGCTGATGTTGATAAGATGGCTGTTGGTTTAATTAAGCTCGCTCAAGAAGATCCATCTTTCCACTTCTCACGTGATGAGGAGACCAACCAAACAGTTATTGAAGGCATGGGAGAACTACACCTTGAGATTATAGTTGATCGACTCAAAAGGGAATTTAAGGTCTGATTGTAGTTGCTTAACAGACTAACTAATAGTAATTAGTATTTGTTTTTGATGTGATATCATAGTCTATTTTCCCTGCAAAATGACTTTGGTGTGTGCTTTTTGCTCCAAGGTGGAAGCGAATGTTGGGGCACCGCAGGTCAATTATCGGGAAAGCATTTCCAAGGTGACAGAAGTGAAGTATGTGCACAAGAAACAATCGGGCGGTGCAGGTCAGTTTGCTGATATAACAGTGAGGTTTGAACCGATGGAAGCAGGTAGTGGGTATGAGTTCAAGAGTGAGATTAAAGGGGGTGCGGTGCCCAAGGAGTACATACCGGGTGTGATGAAAGGGTTAGAAGAAAGCATGAGCAATGGAGTGCTGGCAGGCTACCCTGTGGTTGATGTTCGTGCGGTGTTGGTCGATGGCTCCTACCATGACGTGGATTCGAGCGTATTGGCATTCCAGCTGGCTGCCAGGGGAGCTTTCAGACAAGGGATAAGGAAAGCTGGGCCGCAGCTGCTGGAACCGATTATGAAGGTTGAAGTAGTGACTCCTGAGGAGCATCTGGGGGATGTGATTGGCGATCTCAACTCAAGAAGAGGCCAGATCAACAACTTTGGCGACAAACCTGGGGGCTTGAAGGTAAGA
Organism: Andrographis paniculata; assembly: GCF_009805555.1. Lineage (NCBI taxonomy): Eukaryota > Viridiplantae > Streptophyta > Magnoliopsida > Lamiales > Acanthaceae > Andrographis > Andrographis paniculata. Next base: position 5,472,266 of record NW_026137589.1, read on the forward strand.
ATATCTGTGAGTTTGTGTGTATTTGCATTGGCATCCAGTATTAAGTTGTCATCAATTCCATTCCATTCCAGGTAGTGGATGCGCTGGTGCCTCTGGCGGAGATGTTTCAGTATGTGAGCACGCTCCGAGGAATGACAAAAGGACGAGCTTCCTACACGATGCAGCTGGCCAAATTTGATGTCGTCCCCCTGCACATTCAGAACCAGCTGGCTGCCAAAGAGGAGCCTGTGTCTGCTTGATTTCATTTGATTTGATGATGGATGGATGAGCCTCCCTCTACACAAGCACACTTTATTCCATTTGGAGAGGATTGATTGATTCTTTTTCGCCAAAGATTACACACACACAATCAGAGTGAGCGTAGTTGGATACCTCTTAAATTATTTCTATTGACGAGGAGGATTGTGGAAGGAGTTTGAGTTACTGGCCAATTAAATGTTACTTACAGTCTGAAGAAGTAGTAATACGGCTTCAATGCAGCCAGACAATCAATCATTTTTTATTTTTATACGACATGAGAACAGTGAATTGCTGTTTGCTTCATATATGGCATCATTTTGTAAATTGTAGTAAACATCACTTCACTTCTGCCTGTACCTGTAGCATGGCATCAACATAACACACAAATACAAATTGTTTGGAGGTTGGTTCGTAACAACTAACTGGTCAAGGATAGCATCTATGCAATAACTGACACTTTAGTAATAGTAATAGCCCACTATTCACTTAAAATCACTGCGGCGGCAAGCCAACGTCTACTGCCTGACAAAGAATCTAACAGATAAAAATCAATGAAACATTTCATTACACAGCTGCATCGCATCAGCATCAGCATCGTATCACCAAATCCTAGCTCCCTCCGTCTGTCTATCTATCTATCTAACTTGAACGATTCCTGCACTCACTAGTTTCTGTATTTTGTTCATCACAAGAGGGTTCTTCATGTGATCTTGTGCAGCTTTTGGATTCTCTTGAAAATCAACCAGGACCTGTTAAAACACAACAGCCGGCAGCCAGCCAGCCAGTTACTTGGAGGATGGAGAACCACCCACTACTACGTTATAATTTATATTCACAAATCACCTCAGCCATTTTTATCATACCTGCCTCATTACCGGATCTGTCAAGATATTTTGAATCTCTGGATCCTGCATTGCTTTGGCCTAAAACAAGACAAGAGAGATGCCCAAGTTGCAACCAACTGCTACAACAAACAAGCAAACAATTGCTAAAAAGCAGGCGGTATATATATATCAAACCTGTCTCTCCTTTAGTTCCTCTGGGCTCAAATCGCCGCGGTTAGCCTTGTTTATCTGCTCCATACATCTGCAGAAAGCACAAAAAGATTCAAATCTTAATTATTGAGTCCAAACTGGAAAGCAGTAACAGACAAGAAACATTAACGAAAAATAAGTCAAATATCCTCTCTACCTCTTGACACCATCTAACAATTCCTGGTTCTGAGGATCATGCTTCAAACCTTCCTGATATGTCTCCAATGCTTTCTCATACTCCTTCATAAAAAATTGAACAGCGCCCTTTCTGGTATAACCTTTTGAAAAGGTTGGATCAAGCTCAATACATTTTTCGGCATCTTTGAGTCCCTCAGGCATAGCCCCAAGTTTTGTGTAACTAGCAGCCCTGTTGCTATATACCTGCAAGATTGGCCGCTGTAAATATTCACAACAATCCACAAGTAAATCAATGATTCAGATTTGTGCCAAAGTGTCAAAATACCCTTGGATCCTTTGGATTCCTTTTTATTGCTTCAGTGTAGTGCTTAATAGCTTCAGGATACTTCTGCTCCTTAAAAAATTGATTGCCTACAAGTCACACACCATGCAAAGTTATCAACAAGATTGATGATAGTGGTACATTTGGACTTACTATGGTAAAAACAGACACCCTCAAGACCCCAGTACCTTTCTCTCGCTCCTCATCAGCTATCTGCGGGTTGAAGTACTCTTGTTGCTCTAAATCTTTCTTTGCTTTCTCAGCATCATTAAGCTTCTTGAGTGTATCAGGGTTGCGATGCTCAGTTAGGGCTTTCTGGAAGGCCTCAATTGCAGTTTCATAATCCTTTGAGCACTTGGCCATCTTCACCAAGGCAGATCCCTTTCTGGTCAAGGCCCTCGCAATCATTTTGTAGTCTGATCTCAGTTCCCTCCCTCTTTCAACAGCCTTTTCACAATCCTTAATGCAATCCTCATACTGCAATCACACATCATTGTCATGTAAAGAGCACATACTACAATTGATTTACTGCGTGAAGAACTATTGACATGCTTGCAACCGTTAACAAAAGACAAAAGTTGTAATCATTTTACTCCTTCCAAGAGACGGACTGTTTCAACTTTCTCCCCCTTGCACCCAAGCTATCAGCTGGCAAAATATTTTTTGGTGGGGAAAACAGGCAAGAATTTGAATATCATAATATATATACATACAGGAAATGGGGAAGTGAAGAAACAATTGATAGCAGTTGTATATGGTCACACACTTCCAGTGAACTACCAAGAACCACCATCACCAACCAGGCACCACAATTAATTATAAGTCAAAGAGAGGGCAAGATATATACACAGAGAAACATAGAAGACTATAGAAAGAACCTAATGAATGCTGTCGTGAATCAAGCAAAAAAGAAGATGTCGTCGCTCTCTTTCAGGGAGCAAGATAACGTACAATGAACGGCCTTCAAAACACAAGTAACCCATAAACCTAATCTACCCTGGGTCAGGGAAGATATGCAGATAATCCTTGCGGCCATCAACTTTTTACACGTCCTACAAGTTGCTATTAAACATTTTGCAACTGTCCAGTTGACCAATCTCTAAAGATAACTATTGGTCAAACCATGCACGCATGATAAGTCTCCAGCGTCTGAATTTTCACAAAGGAAAACAGGCGAATCCAGTTACACATGAGGCAACACCAAATTAGTTGTACGAATTAATGTCAGAAGCATTCAAAACAAATTAAAAGAAGCTAGTATAATTTATACTAATGCTTTGTGCGTGCATGGCTAACGAGAAAAACATCCAGAAGGAATGCAGTCCAGTCCATAACAAAATAGCAAAGCAACCAGAAAAAGAAGTAAGGCGTGCGTTGTACCTTGCTCATCTCCAAGTAGACGGCAGCACGATTCGTTAAGAAGGAAATATCCTCATCATCGAGATCAACTGCCTTGGTATAATGCTGTATCGCCATCTCAAAGTCCTTCTTTTTATAGGCTGCATTCCCAGCTTCTTTCTCTTTCTGAGCCTCAGACTTTTTAATCCTCTTCTCCTTCTCCTCTTCGTCAAGCTCCCCTACCTCGGGCTCCGGATCCTTTTCCGGTCTCTTCTCCTCCTTCGGAGCCTCCGCTGCCGGCCTCTTCTTTTCCGGACCTGACGCTGACGGCGGAATACCTTCACCATCCTCAGCTCCCGTTGTCTGGATCTTCAAATTCAACAAAACCCCCAGCGCCTGCATTACCCTTTGATCCTTCATGTGCGAGTTCACATTATTAGGGTTCTTTTGAATATCCTGCATCATTTTCACGAAATCCTGGTGCTGAAGGAACTCCCTGGTGTCAGGATCGCTCGCCAGCTTAACCCACATGTCCGTCCCAAAAGCCTCCCCAAAAGGATTTGGGGCCGGTCCGCCTCGGGACCTCGAGCTCCGAGCCAAAGCAGACTCCGCATCTGCGAGGCCGGACTTGAGGGCCTCGTTGGTGGGATCGATTTGAAGACCCTTGTTGTAGGCGGAAACAGCGTCGCCGTAACTATGGAGGCCCACGTAGGCGGCGCCTAGCCGGGAGTAGCCCTTCCCCCAATCGGGCTTAAGCTCGATGGTCTTGTGGGCGTCGGAAAGAGCTTCAGGGAACTTAGCAAGGGATGCGTAGGCGGCGGATCGATTGGAGTAGAGGACGTGATTGGTGGGAGCCAAGCTGATTGCATCGGTAAAGTGGGCAACGGCATGGTTGAAGTCTCCGGCGGAGAAGGCAGCATTGCCTTTAGCCTTGGCTTCATCCGCCATTAGCGAAAAAATCAAGCTTGACAAAAATTAAAATTAAAAAAAAAAAGATTTTGTTGGGGATGGTAATTGCTATCCTATGGGCGTTCAAGAGAGGCAGGAGAGTCGTGATTCCTGGAGCCTGGGGGGATTGATTTTGATTTCCTTGTGGAAATTTCGGCGGAGGGTGAAGTGGAGTGGAGTGGAGTGGGGAGTATGTATATGAAAAGACGTGTGGATGCGTGATGAATGAATGAATGATCATCGACGATACACAGGTTGCAGGAGTCGAGGTCAAGGGACGCAACTAGTATTATTAATACTACTGACTAGTATTATAATGACAATTTGGAGGGTGAGGGAGGGTGGTCCCATTCCACCAGATCTGTTTGTTCAAAAGCAAAGGGTAGCAGCAGCAGCATTCCTACTAATCCAATTACATTGCATGTTTACAGTGACTTGGGCTGGGTTGGGGGAGCAGCCTTCCATGTTTTACTCCTAATAATATTATAATTAATTCAAAAACATCATTTGATTTGATTTAATAATGTTGATGAGATATATAAGATGATGGCCTAAAAATATTTCAGAAGTTTGGAATGGAATAGTAGTAGAATAGAAGAATGAATGCGGCGAGGAAGGCCAAGAAACATTAAACACAAGGATTAAACTGGTGTTTGATTTTGCTTCAAAGGGAAATGAAAGGGATTATTCATTGAGCAGTACACTCCAAGCCTGATTCAATTCAATTCAACAGTAGTGGAATATACATCATGTATTTTTCATATGCTATGCATTTATATTATATATACATACAACAAACAAACAAAGAAGCACAATAGCACATCCCATCCATACATATACACACACTATAATTAATTTGGTGGATAGAGAAGAGACGAGAAGAGTAGTGTTGTGCTGGTGCTGGTGCTTGGTCAGTCACAGAGGCCGGTGGCGGGATCACAGTAACCATCCCTGTCGAGGAGTTTCTTAGGAGGAGCACTGAGCAGAGGGGATGATGGGGACCCGTATGCATTCCTCTTGCTGTTCCCACACCCCAAGCTTTTCCGGGTGCTCACTCCTGTCACTGGGTTCGTCCCGCTCGCGTACTTGCACAGAGCCTGCAGGTGCAGCATGCACGCACAGTTCATTTCATTTATAATCCAATCCAATCCAATTCAATCAACCCTTCATTCATCATCCACATCTCAATCTCAATCCCATTCCCAACCCCAACCCACCTGTTTCTGAGGAAGGTCGATCACTGCATCGCTAAAATCAGCACCTTCAATGATGGCCCCTCCAAGATCGCTCCGTGTCAGCACCGATCGCACCAGCACAGCATTCCTCAGGTTCGCTTCATTCAGGACCTTCATACCTCAACAAATTAATAACAATATCAATCATATCCATCAATCTTCCTTCCTTCCTTCGATACACAGGACACACACTTGCCAGGACTAATTCAATTATGTATACACATATATAAAGAAGAGGATCATTAACTAAATGTTATACCATACCATTCGGTCCATTAGAGTGTCACTCAAGTCAGCCCCTGCAGATACATATATAGATAGACAGATAGTTATTATATTGGCGGATTGATCGAGCTGAGTTTGATGATTTGGAGAGGTAAAAAAATCAAAATGCACGCACGCACCAGAGAAATTGGCTTTATAGGCTACAGCTTTCTCAAGATATGCACCGTTGAATGTTGAACCACTAAAATCTGACTCCCTCATGTCCGCTGATGTGAAATTTGCTCTTCTGCTCATTGTATTACATACATACATACATTCATAAACCACTCATCTCTCTATGCATCTTGTGTTTTACAGTTAGATAGATTGTGGAATTAATTACCTGAAATTTTCATTCACATGAACTGCTTTCCTGCAATGCATATATATATATATATATATGACAATGATTGGCTCGTTAGACAGCAGCAATCAACATTTCCCACAGTGAATTACTGTATGATTTGATCTGATGATAGAAACTGATAACTGACTTGAGATCTGCTGATCCAAACTGAGCTGCTGATCCGATGCCGAATTCACCTCGCATATCGGCTTCAAATTTATTGAGGTCAGCCAACGCAGGTGTGTTGCAACTGCAAAAGGCAACCAATGCTGCAGCAGCTGCCAACGCTGTTGATATCTCCCTTCTCCACTTCTTTGCTTCTGTGTTTTAAGTAATTAGTATAAGTCAGAGTAAAAAATTCTCACGTATGTCTGTCAGTCAGAGTCTAGAAATCAAGCCTGTGCCTGTGCCTGTGCCGGTTAATCCACAGGATCAGTGTTACGGACGGTTTATACCTTGATTATATATGTATCCTACCCAGTACCCAACCCATCAACCCAGCGACACAACATACATCGGTTTAATTAGTACCTACCGATCATCGAAGAATTAGCTAGTCTGCTTCAATCTTCTTAAAAGAAAATAAAAAAAAAAAAGTAGGAATCGAAAGGGGAGAAAAAGTATTACCTTTATGGTGGATGCAACAAGTAACACACAACAAGGGTTTTGCAGGGGCGTGGAAGGAATTGAGGGTTCTGTCAGGGAGAGGGAGATGGAGAGAAGAGGCCGAGGATAAGGAAGAGATGGATTTTAGAGGGAGCAGCGAGATTGAAGTCAGCGCCATTTTCAGAAAAAATAATAATAATAAGAATGAAGTAAATGAGAAGGGTTGTGGGCTGGTTGTTACATGAACACCGACCGAGCACAGGGAGGGGAAGTAGAGTGAGTCTCTGAACATTACATTACACTCCTCCATTGGATATTGGATACGACTGAGTCTGACCGACTGATTGGAGAGTCCGTTGGTTCGCAGCCACATTTTCTCGGAGATGATGGATGATGTTTGGCTGTGGGCGTGTAACCTAGAAAACGATGTCGTATGTCCAGATGAGATGGGCGTAACATAACAAATACTCTATTAGATTAGATTAAATTAGATGGGAGTATTCAATAGAATAGAATAGATAGATAGCCATGGATACCAGGAGCCAATTCTCTTCTCAGTTCTCACCCCATTTCTGACTGAGTTGGTTACTAACCAGCTGATTCTCATAATCTATGCCACAAGTATACCACAGATAAATAAATCAACCAAACCCTCCAGCTGATTCCATATCACAAAAGTTAAAGTTGAAATAAAACATCCGAACCAGTGAGTGAGTGAGTGAAATAGTTTGAAGTTTGAACACCATTTCAGCTGAGAGACAGAAGAAGTTGAAAGGCCTTGGACATTCTCTGACTTCACGGGTTCCCTAACTATAAAGAAACAAGGGCGGCGGGTGGTCGCAATGGCACCATTTATTTGCAGGAGGCAACAAAAAGGCAATGCAATGCAACGGATGTTTATACATTCGGAGGTGGCCACATCTTCCCAAATAATTCTTCCACACGCTGTGATTGGCTAGCGTAGCCATCCATTCCAGCAGCTAGAAGCTCCACTGCTGCTGGACCCATAGCTGAGGCAAACCCATCTTGCTCCCACTTGACAAGCTGAAAATAATCGAGGAGCACGGTCAAGCACTGACTAAAGGGAGAATAAGTTACACTAATATTAACGCACAACAGTTTCAGATGGATGCATAGCAAGAGATCTACTTTCCACATCTGGTGGTTGATTTGGACCATGACCAAATCAATAAATATTAGCAATATACAATTAAAGAAAGGAACCTCTTCATCCTTAAAATTGTATGCAGCAGCAGATTGTGGGGATAGCCTTCTCATCAGAGAGTACTTCTCATCAGGCGGTGTCACAGAATCCTTCAGAGACTGCAATATTTTCAATGGAGTGATGATGTAATCGATCCTGCAAAAAGCAACTCATTACATTAAGGGAGTTGATACATCTAAATTGGCAACAAGAAAAAATTAATTACGTTAATATAAAAGGGCAAGAGCAATTACCCTAAAAGATTAAATATATCTTGCTTGTTGCGGATTGCTGCAGCCATCAATCTTGATTTATACCCATATTTATGAATGTAGTTATAAGCTTTTGTAACCTGAAAGGACAAGTGCAAACCATGTAAAAGTATCAGAAAATGAAACTCATATATATTCCCACCTTATTAAAATAAACTGATGCTAACTAGAAAAGGAAAAATGAGAACCATATATTTTTCCCAAGACAGATAAAAAAAGTGCTGCTCTGTACTTGAAATGGCATGAGCATTGCACATTTGATACCATATCTTAATGCAGCATACTCATCCATATGTGAATGCATTCATTTGCACAAATTTCCATTTATTTTTTCTTATTAAATGAGTATACAACTGCCAGGCATGTGATGCTATGAAGAGAAACAAATGACACCCAAATGAGGTATTAGATACATATGTTTCAGTTCATTGGACTGACCAAAGCCAATCCAGGATCTTCCCCTCTCCTAAGAGCAGTTTCCAGTTCAGAGTCACCAGTATGGTTGCGTGCCCAATCCTAACAGAGATATAAACCCACATCATACAATCTACACAAAAAGCTTCAGAAATGCATAATAGTATCACAGATTAAATACCCTTAGACGACCAACAAAAATTTGAATAACAGAAGCACCAGCTTGAGCAGCAGCTGCAGCCTGACAAAAACTGTCAATACATTGAAAAGATGGCCTTAGATATTTCAGAAATCTCATAGTGACCAACACTGGAATATAGGGGGAAGGGTAAAAATAACAAAGGAAGTCAGAGCTTGCAACGACTACTTAGAAGTAGATCAAGGCATGCATATAACCAAAATGATATAATTTCCATGACCTCCAAGTTTTCCCACAAGTTACCTCAGTGAACAGTTGTATTAACTTCCTCCACTAATAACTGTTATATTCTCCATTCAATCAATCTCATAACCCCCAAGATTAATATGCCATGTCATACCTATAGACAAAAGTCATGTGTGTCTGTATGCCTTCAGATTCCAATATCCTTGATGCTTCAATGCCCTGGAAAGTAAGGCAATGAATGAATAAAAAGTAATTAAATTGGGGAGAATTATGAGTTTGAAGAGTGAGGCGAAGCACACTATATCTACAATGGATTTTGACACTAACTTGCCAAGTTGAAGGGATTTTAAACAATAATCTCTCCGGGGGTACGCCAATTTCATGATACAGTTTCAAAAGGTCATGCACCTGCAAATCAAAATCAATGCTAATTGATGAAAATTGCAGCATTTAAAAGGGGCATAACATATGTATTATTCCAATATAATGCAATTCAATCTGATCAGAAAAAACACTATAGAATAGAATCAACCTCTATTAGAAACTTCCAATAATTTCAAGGTCCCGGGTATTTTACACTACAAAGGAATGAGAAAAATAGAAATTGGCAAATCAATATATTATATTCATTTAAGAAAAGGTCACCTTGTGAACAATGGCATGTGTATCATATGCCAGACGAGCATCAACTTCAGTAGAAACGCGGCCAGGCACTAGCTTTGCAAGATCACCTCCAATATTCACCAAAGCCTATTTATCGAAGACAATTGATCACCAAGGATTTGCAGTTACACTGCTTTAACCAAAGAGCAATTTTATATATAAGTTGGTACTATTTGGACTACCTTGTTGAGGAAACAAGAGAGACGATCATCAGATTTTTCTAAGCCATAACACTCTGAATCAGCCAGTGCAGTGTCAACAGCACTCTACAGAAACAGGAAATATCAGTAATTTATTCTCAAATTTGTAAATTTAATCATTCTTGGTAAAACCATCCCTAGTCGAATATCGATTTTTTTTTTCATCTATGTACAAGTAAAATTTACTAAAATGTAAGCACAACATGCAGATGCATCCCAAAGAAACAGAAGCATTGTAAAATGAAGCAATCAAAAGAATATTATTGTTTTCCAGTCAAATACAGACTTGTTTCCCCTGAATAGTACACCTTGGACCAATCTATCTCCTTGAATCCAAAATGCAACAAAGAGCACTGAAAAAGGTACAATCTTTCATCAACCTAGAAGAATTTATAAAGACTTAAGCCCAGTACCCTGAATTTAGTGTCGGGAAGGCTGCAAATACCCAATATTAGAGAGGAGCTAACAGTGGCAGCGGTTGGAGGAAACCTAATGCAAATTACGAGTCAAACGATCATCAGATCAGGAAGCAAAAGACTAAGGATAATCATTAACAGTCATGGAGGAATGAGAGATCCACCTCTCGAAATCATCAAAAACGACAGTGTCCGGAACAATCTCGCTGTAACTCGAAACGGCATCCAATTCCGTGCTCAAACCTATCCTTGTTACGATAAATCATCAAATCCAAAAAATCTAACTTCCCACCAAATATTGAATCAAATCTGCAAAGGAACTATGATTAACCTAATAGAAACAAGTACCAGTGTCAAGCGACGAAGAGAAGTCAGTCGCAGCTCGGACGGAAGGAAAAAACCTCAGAGGCTTAAAAGCTAAGGTCTGCTTCGCGGATCGAACTGCGAACCCCAACTTCTCCTGTAACAATCAATCAAAATTGAAGGGAGCTTGCAGGAAAAAGCAGAATCAAGGAAGGAGGCAATCAATCACAAAGAGGGGTGAGTGCGAGTATTCTTACCTGAGGAGAGGAAGATGAAGAGGATAGTGCGAAGGATAGCGGAGTGTACAAAGTTGCTGACATAGTTTACTTTCAGCTGAATATTGTTTGACGAGTCCTCTCCCCACCCCCAGCATACAAACTTATATACACGGCCACAGCCTATCGGGATTTTGGGATAGGGGCTAAAGGTAACCCGTGCCCTTGACAGCCAAGCCGAAAAGCTACATATGTACACATACAACAATTCAATTCATTTCGTTTCGTAATGCAGTCAGTCAGCAGTAGTGGTAACATTGAAATCAATGTAAACACAACTAGTTATAACAATAATCATAAATAACACACACAACACAGGACCAGACAACTGGATCGATCCGAGTGTACTAAATAGAATTAAGCTGCAGTTGCAGTTTGCAAATGAAATGCCACGTTGATGGTAAGCAGTGTTTTAGAATTTACAAACTCTTCTTTCGCTGCTGCTACTCTACTATGGTCTGGTGCTAACTTAGTTGAATGAAGAAATATTTTTCACATATATACTCTAATAATAATAATAATAATAATAATACTCCAGTAAATACTTAACAGAGTGGAGTGTTTCCAGTAAGAAGGAACCAAGGATGAGTTCGTTATTTAATAAAGAATACAAGAGGCACATGAGCACTACTTTGTTCGATCTTGTTCCAGCTGAATGAGTGAATTAATAAAATGCAATATACAAGTGAGTCAGTCAGTCACTCAGTCAGTCTGTATTTCTCTCAACACGGAACTTTACCATCAAAATCAAAATCAAAATCAATCAAGAGGCGAGGCGAGGCGGCCAGATGCTAGCGGCGGCAGCGCCATTGCCAGCCATTTCACGTTGTCTGAGATATGACAACCAGCGAGTCGAGTCGAGTCGGTCGATGATGATCGGGGAGATGAATTACTATTACTACTACAAATATCAGTACTTATTGATGAATTTATCGCAGGCTTCGAATTCCCTGAGGAGGTCATCCTCTCTGAACCCAACCAAGAAGTGAGCGAGGGCTTCAAGAAACGAGGCGGCTTGATACACCGTGGCGGCGCTCAAGACGTCCGCCAGCACGCTCCTCCTCAGCCTGTTGGCGTCCACCACCACGCCCGCCAGCTCCTCCATCACTCTCTCCACCGCCTCCCCCACCGCTGCCTTCATCCCCTCCTTGCTCCCCCCCCACTCCAGGCCCACGTTCGTCACCAGCTTCGCCTGTGCCTCGCGTGCCCGCGCCGCCAGGGCCGGGACCATCAGCCGCAGTCCACACTCAATCTGATCCACCCTACTCGTCAAGGCTTTTCCCGGGCTCCTCCACGTCTTTCCCACGCCCCACCACCCTCCAAGGTATTCCTCCTCCTCTATTTCCGACGCAGGCTCGACTTGGACTTGGACTTGGACTTGGGCTACCTCCTCCTCCTCTTGATCTTCCTTCTGATCATCCACCATCTCATTGTTATCCTCTCCTTCTGCTTCTGCTTCTTCTACATCCTCTTCTTCTTCGTCTTCTTCTTGGTCGTCCAAGAACGATCGGAGGAGGTTTGTGAATAGGTAGGGGTGGAGGTCGCCCAGCCATAGGAAGGGCTTCTCCAGGGAATTGCGCCACTCCGGGTAGAGGCACTGAGCGACGTCGGCGGCGGCGGCGTGGTCGAGGGCCTCGTAGTAGGTTAGGAAGTGGTTGTGCATGACTTCGACGTGGGTGGAGAGGAGCGCGGGGGATGTGGAGAGGGATGAGAGGACGCGGCGGAGCTGGGGAAGGAGGGCGGTGGTGAGAGCGGCCAGCCAGTCGTTGTAGAAGTCGGCGAAAGGCTTATCGCCCGGCGCCGTCGCGGCTGCCGTTTTCTTGCGACCAAAGAGGGCGGACTTGAACATCTTTGGGAAAGATGATGATGATGATGATGGTGATGATTTTCTTGAAATTGGTTGGCAGAGGGAACGAGAGGGGGTGGGGTTGTGATTCTGTCGTTGTGTACAAACGAAACAATATATATTGGAGGGGGAGTCTTCTAGAATCTAGATGGAACTGATATCATACAGTCAGTCAGTCAGTCTGTATAGAGACGGAGACGAGAGAGGAGGGGATATGTATTTCGACGAGGAGCAGGAGCTAGATCTGCACCCTTCATTTATTTCAGCGCAAAAGAACGAACGGCGTGGATGAGCTCATCTTTGAATCAATAAAAATAAATAATTTATTTAATTATATACATATTTATTTACCATACCAAACTCAGGTCCGCCTTCGCCGGCCTTTTCCAATTTCCCCTACCCTAACGGTGCCATCCGATGATCCCTTTCTTCCCTTCTTCCACCGTCTCGCATTTGCCCTCCGCCGCATCTGAGCACGATCGCCGCCGCCTCCATGCTACTCCGGCTACCCGCAGCCCTAACTGTCCTTCTCACAATCTCCGCGGCCGCCCTTGTCGTTACATCTGCAGAATCCGACCTCGAATCGGACTGTGCCAATAGATGGATCCACATCCGGCATCTCCCCCCTAAATTCAACCGCAATCTCCTTGCCAATTGCTCCGAGTACCCCGTCTTTGGCGATTTCTGCCCCTACATCTCCAACCACGGACTCGGCCAGAAGACTCACAATTCCACGCACAGCTGGTACAGGACCGATCCTTTTATGCTCGAGCTTATTTTCCACCGCCGTATGCTCGAGTACCCTTGTCTCACCTCCGACCCGAAACAAGCAAACGCCATCTTCGTTCCTTATTACGGTGGAATCGACAGTCTGAAATACCTCTTTGGTCCGGAAGTTAATTCCAGTTTCAACCATGGATTAGATTTGTATCACTATCTGGCACACTTGGACGCGCCTTCGATTTGGAGAAAAAACTTTGGGCATGACCATTTCCTGGTGATGGCCCGGCCTGCTTGGGATTTCAACCAGCCATCGACGAATGATCCACCAATCTTCGGCACTTCGTTTCTCCAAGTTCCCGAATTTTTCAATGTGACTGTTCTGACATTAGAGGCCCGGGCGTACCCCTATCAAGAGCAGGCGATTCCGTATCCGACGTCGTTTCACCCCCCAAACCTGGGTTTCTTCGATTCGTGGGTGAACCGGGTGAGGAAGTCGAGGAGGAGCGCACTAATGCTATTCGCTGGTGGGGGTGGGATTTCTGCTAATCCCAACGTCCGAAGGAGCATCAGGCTTGAATGCGATAGCGTGAGCAACATGAGTGCCAATGGAACGGGATACGGCAAATTTTGTCACTTGGTGGATTGTTCGAATGGGATATGCGAGCACGATCCGATCAGGTATATGAAGCCAATGCTGCAGGCTAGTTTCTGCTTGCAGCCTCCGGGGGATAATCCGACGAGGCGATCCACCTTCGACGCCATTCTTGCGGGTTGCATACCGGTATTCTTTGAGGAGTTGTCTGCAAAGAAGCAGTATGGGTGGCACCTGGCGGAGGACAAGTATAATGAGTTTTCAGTGTACATCCCCAAGGAGGATGTGGTGTTCAAGGGGTTGAAGATAATGGATGTGTTGATGGGGGTACCGAGGGCGGAGGTGAGGAGGAAAAGGGAGAAGATTTTGGAGATGATGCCAAGGATCATATACAGGAAGCATGGGAGTTGGTTGGGGTTGAGGAGCAAGAAGGATGCATTTGATATTGCAGTCGAGGGGGCTCTGCGGAGGATCAAATCGAGACTTGAAGAAGAAGGAGAAGAGATTTCAGGGAACGGGGGAGTGGGATTATTATGAACTGCTGCTTGCCTGCCTGCTATTTTTGATGTTTTATCGTTATTGTTATGGATGTAATTTGTAAAATATAGCTAGCTAGCCAGCCAGCGTGCTCTATTTGTTCTTGGTTTCTTCCTATGAATTTTGGAACCAACAAACTCCTCTGTTGTTTCTGCATTGCCACTAGATAATACAAATGCCCTTGCTCCAAGGGATCGGAGAATGGATATTCAAAACGCGTCTGGTGGGATGATCCTAAATGGGTGGATGGTTGGAATGAATGGATGAATCGGGTATGTGAAATGTGGTAAAGAGAATGCATTTACTTTACAACAATGGAAAAGAAACAAATATAAAACAGGAACATTCACCATTGCATCAAGTGAGATGCCCGAAATGAACATGCTTGTGTCTTTTGAAATATACCAGTCAGTCAGTCAGTCAGTCAGTGTGTATACTTGATAGAACGCATGCCAAAACTAATCATGATAATTATATACATGAATAAAAAAATCAATGACCTATAGCTTGCCTTGTCCATTTATAACGAAGACATATGAAATTGAACTTGAACCTTTAAAAAATCTGATTTTGTTGCCGTTTCTTCTCCATTGATTTGGACAGGACAGACAACAATCGTTAATTGTTCCTATGTTTGTAAGACAATTTCATATAATAATTGAAAAGAAGAAGCTTATCATTAATTTTGAATATAGTTTGTTGCAGCAATGCGTCAACACAGCGTGCGTGCCATCGATCCATTCTTAATTAGTTACTAATATTTGATTTGTATTGTAATTTGTAAGTGTAAGCAGCCCCCTTCTCTCCTCTCCTCTTCTCCCCTCTTCCGTGGGTAAGGTCTAACATGAAGAATACCTGAAGTCAATATCAATTAGATATGTATGTGTAATTGCAATAGTTATTTTGTTTTATTTTAGGAATGGTGGTCTGTCTACAGATTATCGTATTAAACAAACGATATGCATCTCCTCCAAATTCCAATGGACTTAAGAATGACAATAGTAGTAGTTGTGGTAGTAGTAGTAGTAGTAGTTAGCAGGAGAGAGAGAGAGAGAGAGAGAGAGAGAGAGAGAGAGAGAGTTGAGGGGCGACGTGTAATATAAACCCGAGAGAGAGAGAGAGAGAGAGAGAGAGTTGAGGGGCGACGTGTAATATAAACCCAAGTGGGGCATATATCATACGGTAGAAATAGAATCACCCCCCACAGATTTGATTTTATATACTGCATATGTGACATGTGAGAGGGAGAGGGAGAGGGAGGGGGAGAGGGGGAGAGATCCTTTCATTTTTGGTTGCCCAATTGGTCCCTCGGCTTCCTCACAGTCTTTAATCTGTGTTTCGATTATTTTCTCTCTCTCCCCTCTCTCACTCTGTAATATCAAATCTTTGGCTACTTTGTCCCTGTCCCTGTCTCTTTCTCGATCTCTCGACGTTCGCCTTGTGTGTTTTTGAGGCAAACCGTTTCTTTTTTTTTTTTTTTCAATATGGCTTAGGATCTCCACTACATACGGCGTGTTTGCTGCAATCCCATTTCTCACTCTTCCAATCCAGATCGCGGTACCTTCCCTTCCTCGCGCTTCTGGTTAGTTACCGCTCTCTCGTTTTATCTCTCACCTTTTGCCTTCTCTGCAAACTCCTCTTCTTGTTTCTTCTTTCTCCTTTTCATTTTTTGTTATTGAAAAAGTTCAGTGCCCAGCTTAAAGATTACAGACAATAATTTGTTTCTCATTAACTGGACTGGACTGCATGATGAGGTGTGGAAAATTTTAGATTTTTGTTTGCGTGTTCCGCTGGAATAAATCTGTTGGTGCTCGGTTAGTTGTGTGTGTGTGTGTTTCTTTTTTTGCATCCATCTTTCAGATACGGGTACCTAGAAAGCAGAATCCGAGGAAACTAATGCGAGAAAATAGGCGTTGAATTATGCATTGCATTTTCTAATATTCCAGCCAAACACAGCCTTAACGCAACTTGCATGTCTGTTTTTTTCTGGTGTTTATTCTTTATTGCCGCATCTATATATTACTTTGACTTATTTATTTATTTGTTAGTTGCAGTTGTAGTTGTAGTGGTGGTGGACAAAGAACAAAGCTTGTTTGGCAATACAGTAAAGGCAGTGCCTCAATCCAATCTCTTTTCTTCTTGATTAGTGGTCTCTGCTTTTACTTCTTAGTGGGTTTATATCTGTTAGCGCATGCTTAACTGTACAATAGAAGATATACCAGATCAAGAATTTGGAAATTTATGAAAGAAAGATCCTGCTACCTACAAACACACCGCCGCTGCTAGATCTTGCGTGAATTAGAAGGCCTGCTAGCCTGGTGGCAATAGTGGCCCTGCCCATCCTCATTTTTTGCTGCAAGGTTGAAATTTCTGTGTACGTTGTACTGAAGAGCAGATCATCTTTGATATTACAGAATTCCTACAACACGATTGTTTGTTAGTTGTTACTAGCAGCATTGCTCTGAGTGCATCCTACGCTTTCAAATTGACTATAGGGATTGAGAGGTAGTTCCACACCAATTTCTTTTTGGTGAAAGTTTATACTTGTCTTCCTCCACCTCCAATCAAATCATCTACTGTAAAATTTGCTCTTACCCCGCAGGGAGGTGATATTTTTGTGTGATGCTAGTTGCAAACCTCCCGTACTTGGCTGTTTGTCATTTAATATTTAATTTGTTCGCTTTCTGTGTGTACATGCCATCTACGATTACTGTTGATTTACCTAGCTAACTTTGATATAAAATCTATCTATGTTTTTTCAGCTTGAGGATGCAGAATTAGAAGATCGATATGAGAACAGGATGTTGATAGGCAGTGATTGTGAACTAAGTTTGGCTCTAGGACACGATGATTCGTCGCGAAAGGCTCTATCAGAAATCATGCTCAAGCAAGAGGAGATCTTCAGAAAGCAGGTGCTTCTAAAATGTCTTGTTGTAGTCTGATGATCAATATTTGATTGGTCTTGCTGTAATTTTCGAAGCGCTTTTGGCTTTTCTTAAATTCTTACTTTACTCTCTGTACTAATTAATTCAGGTCCTTGAACTCCATCAATTGTATCAAACTCAGAAGATACTGATGAAGGAGGTGGAAATGAAAGTGGACTGTGGTGAAAATTCACATGCATTTTCCGGTCCTTTCTCAAACCACTTGAAATGTGAATACACAGTGGCAGAGAAGAAATTGGGTGAAGACTGGAGGACATCTATGTCTAACCAGCTAAGACCGCTGGATCTTCAACTTTCTGCCCGTCACTCCACTAATAAGGTTGAAGAGCTTTCCCCCCGATTCCGAAACTATGGTTGTGTAGCTTCCAGAATTTCTTCCACACTGAAGTATGAAGTCTGTGTTGATAAAGTTTCATATATGGAGGGCCTTGCGCTCT
Source organism: Andrographis paniculata (assembly GCF_009805555.1). Taxonomy (NCBI): domain Eukaryota; kingdom Viridiplantae; phylum Streptophyta; class Magnoliopsida; order Lamiales; family Acanthaceae; genus Andrographis; species Andrographis paniculata. The sequence goes on from NW_026137589.1 coordinate 5,489,949, forward strand.
CGCTGGGAGCACATTCACATTCACTTACTAATCAAAATCGAAGCAGCAAGGATGATAGTGTTTGCCCTCAGTCCCGACCTGCTACTGGATATGCTGTTCATGCCATGGCTGCTAGTGGAAAATGTGATGCTTCTGGAAAGATTTTTGAATCCTCTCTTGTGACTAATGGAGGACAGAAACTTGAGGAAAACAATGGTGGCATTGGTTGCCAAAATGAAAATACATCAGTGAAGAGAAATCTATTTGCTTCCTGTGAGTTTGAACAGCTGGACCTCAACAAGCCCATTTCTGAAGAATCATCTGATCACTGGGGGGTGCCCCTTCTCAATTCATCAAAGGTTAGCTCCATGGATACGCTGCATGATGCTGGCAGCTTGCACGGCGAAAGCACATGTTTGAATGATCATGACTCGAACAAACCAGCAAATGATAGTTTGAATGAGCTTTCAAGGTTGGACCAGAAAGATGCAGCAAATTCAATGTTGACAATCACTTTTCCAGACAAATGTAGGTGTGAAGGCAAAGAGAAAGACGCTCCTGGAAGTGCATTGGCCACCAAAGATGTTGGCTCTATTTGTAGATCTCCTTTGGAGAGTGCAGACTATGTCAGGTTTCCAGGGAAATTCAAGCACAAAACTGTAGGATGTAAAGAAGGCAAAACCTTCCAGAAGAGATTCACCTCTGAAATAGAAATACATGATAGCAGGGATAAGGAAGACAAGCTACATCTGAGTAACTCAAGTCAGGAACTGGTTGAAGCCACAGATAGCAGCAATAAATCTCCTGTCTCATGCAAATCTTGTATCGTGGATGATGAGTCAAGCAGCAGTAAGACAGGGCGGTGTGGAACTGATATGCTGTATTCAGACCATTCTCTAGTACAGCAGAATGTTGAGCCGACTGTAGGAGTGAAAGATGGAGCTTGCGGACAAGAGAAACTGGACGTGATGATGGTTAGACAGGGGGCTCTGTCCCTAATATGTCTTTCCACCAAAAGCAAAGAGCAAGCTCCCGTGTGCACTGGCATTTTTAAGGAAGTTGAGAAGGAGGTGGTGCAAAGTTCGTCTGAATCATACGAATCGCTTGTTTTAAAGCAACAGGATTGCAGCGGAGGCGAGTATTGTGTGTCATCGACTGCATTAGAAGCAACAAGCTGGAATGAGGAGGAGAAGGAGGAGTGCGGAGTGAAGGTGAGGCGCGGGAGGAGAATGAAAGACTTCCGGAAGGAGGTTCTACCTTGCTTGTCGTCCCTGTCCAGACAGGAGATAAATGAAGATATAAAAATCTTGGAACTTGCCTGGCGATCTAGGCTTAGAGAAAGAGAAGGCAATAAGTTCAAATCAAAGAATAACAATAACAAAGGCAGAGGAGGAGGATGCTTTTCGGCTGTGCCTGTGAGAAGTAGGAAGTCGACGTTGAGGCAAGTACACAGAAGCAGAAGAAGAAGGAGATGCTACTCTTGAAGGGTTGATTTCTTTTGTTTGTTTGTTATAGATGAGGGAGGAGGAATGAATCAATCCAAGGATTGATTTTAGAAATTTTCATGGACATTTGTTTGTTGAGTATTAGTATTTATTATGGACGATTGCGAAAGAGAGGGGCTGGGTGGGTAAGAAAGCTTCCTAGTTCCTCGCTCCTCCTCCTCCTCCATATATCATCATCACCTGAAAGCCATAACATACTACTACTCCACATTGCTGAGACTGGGAGTATTAGTTAATTACTACTCCCTATTCTCATCTCAATTCTCAGGTAATCAATCAATTAATTAATCTAGCTAGCTAGCCGGAAGGATACATTCAAATCAGCTGAGCTGACTCCTCTCCTCACTGATTACGTCTTTGTTTCTAACCTTGCCTTTTTCTTTCTTTCTTTCTTTCTTTCTTTCTTTCAAGTAGTAAATACCAAGTTGCTGCATTTCATTCTGCTGTTTGTTTCTCAGAGAGAGAGAGAGAGAGAGAGAGAGAGAGAGATGTTTCTACCTGTCTCCCTCCTCCTCCTCCTCCTTTCTTCTTCTTCTTCTTGAATTCGCCTTGTTATTATTTTCACGCATATAGGCTGGCTATTATCAAGCCAACCAAGTTTGAAATCAGTCCCGCATTCAATTTTTTTAAATAGCCCCGATACCACTGACTTATTATATCATTTTGGTTTCTTTCTTTAATTTCAATTCATTTGTATGAATGATACATAGAAATCCAAGCCAAACATATATCCGAAAATAATAAGTAAATTACAAAAATCAATTAGTGTATTTATTTACCAAAGATGTCTAGGTATACATACAGACTGAGTGAGAGAAGAATGGAAATACGGAGATGCACATACTGAATAATGATTGATTAATTACAAGCTACTACAAAGCAGCTAAGCCAAGCTAGCCGGAAAGCAGCAGCATTTATCAACCCAATTCTTCTCTGCGGATGACATGAGATACTTAATTACAAAGCTGGCAGATAAAAAATTTAATTAAAAAAAAAACAAAGAAGCAAACTGCGAATGCGAATGGTTGGCCACCCGCAACGCAACACAATACAATTAACCAACCTATTACTACAATTTACAACAGAATACTTATTAATAATATACTAGTATAATTTCGGAAGGTGAGAAGAAAATTGGAGTTGATAAATGCGATAATGCCGTAATACTGTTGTAGTAGTAGTAGTAGTATATAAGATCTATGTATGCATGTTTGAATGTCTGTCCGTGTACGTGGGTTTCATTTGCTTGCTGCACTAGAATTTGTTGTAGATGATAAGGAAGCAGGGTAATAGGGCACGTGTGTCAAAGACGTACACATCTTCTTCTTCCCCGGTGGTCCCGGTTCCACTTCCACCACCGGCTATGACCCGGCAGACCAGCATGGCCCTCCTTCCACATCCGCCGCCGGCCTTGTCGTGCGCCACACCGCTCCCGGAGTAAGTGCATACACCCGCACCCTTGCCGCTCTGGAATCCCATTCCCCAACCGCCGTTCTCACAGCACACTACTCCGCCCCCGCCGGTGGCACCAAGGCAGTAAAATCTCAGCACCTCATGCCCATCGGCGATGCACCGGGCGTGGGCGTGGGAGTGGTCCCGGTCCCCGGCACTCCTGGCCCTGTCCTTGACTATCTCCCGATACTCCTCGAAGCGGGTGAGAGTCCGGGTCAAGTTCTGGACCTTGAAGACCATCTCGACCCGGCCCGAGAAGGCCTTCTCTGACCCTGACCCTGACCCCCAGCCGGAGCGGAATATTATCTCAACGACATTGCGCGAAGGGTGGCCTTCAGGGAGCTCCGCCAGGGACGGGGAGCTGCTTGCGGCGCCGGTGAAGCGTGTGATGATGGCGGGCTGGGGCTGGGGCTTGCTGCTGGCATTAGGGCGCTTGGACGGCGGAATATGGTGCTCGGGCTTGGAGCTGCGGCGCCTGCTGGCAGTTGTTGTACTGGTTTCAACAATTATATCTTTGAGATTCTGGACGCTTCGGCAGCTGGAACTATAGGAGAAAGAAGAAGAAGAAGAAGAAGAAGAGTAGTGGGAGTTGGAGGACGTGTCTAGGAAAGAATGGGAATGGTGGATTAATTTGACGTTGGGACGGCGGCGGCGGCGGCCGTGGTGATCAACGACGTCGTCTAAAGCCTTTGACTTGGAGTTGCAGTGCAAAGACGACCTTACCCACCCAATTGCCATGACACTGCTACTTGTACACCTTACCTTACCTTACCTGGAATTGAAACAAACAACTAGTCAATCAATCAATCCTTCACCTCCCTCCCTCCCTCCCTCCTTAATTGATTTTCTTCAGGTTGGCTGGCTGGCTGAGACACGATTATGAATATATGAATATGCATATGCATACGAATGGGAGTGCAATTAAGGAAATTGGTATAATGAATTAGTTACTGTGCATTTGGGGGGTGGGGGAGAGAGACATAAGGGAATGGAGAAGACATGGGCCGGGCGTGACGGAGGAAGAGGGAGAGATAATATGACAGTGCAGTTGGGAGGGAGGGAGGGAGAGGTTATATTAAAATGAAACGGGCAAGGCACACTTGTCTTCTTTTCTCTGATATAGAGAGAGGCCTTCTTCTCTCAGTGAGAGATTACTAAAATGCCCTCAGTGTCAGTGTCAGTGTGTAAATGATCCCTCCCCTCCCTCCCTCCTGAGCACCTAGGTTGTAGTAATTATCTCCATTCTATTCCATTGCATGATACTTGTTGCAGTTATGATGATCGATAACCCCCAAGCTATTTATTATATATGTTTGTGTATTAGTCAAAGTGAGTGAGTGAATGATAATATATATTACTATTACTATTACTATTAGGATACGATGGATGGATGCCAACCAAATATTCCTTCCTACACATTATAATTAATTATACATATCGCCAAGACTTTCAAGTTCACATGTATATGATTTTATTTTATTTTTTTATTTTAATTATTATATTAGAATAGTAAGATGTATGTTTGCAGGGATAATTACCATACATAAATTATTTAACTATTAATATATGTGATAATTAAATTGTAGGCCTGAGAATGTTGTTGTTGTTGTTGACGCACATTGATTAATTAATTAAGCAATTATATATAACATTCACTCTGCGTAGTGGCAGGCAGTCAACCAAGACACGAATTAATTAATTAATTAATTAATTAAAGCTCTAAGGATGATTGATGTAAATTAGTTGTACACATAATAATAATAATAATAATAATAATAATAATAATAATTCATATAACTCTGACTGACCCTGACCCCACTCAATCTGATAATTCTTATATAATTAATTAATTCATGGTGGCTCAACAATACTTGTACAAAACCATTCCATTTCAATATATATATATATATATATAGTACGTAGTAAAGTAGTACTTTATATATTATTATTAATTAATGTTTGTTTGGTTGGTACGTTCAATTAATTAATCATGCATTCTAGTTTGTTGGTAATGACTTTTCGTTGATTTGTTTCTTTAATTTGTAGTATTAATTTGTTAGATTTGAAACATAAATAAGTGAAATTACGTATAGACGAGAGGAGAGGGGAGGTGAATTGTGCTTATTGTGATTTGTGAGATGAGATATATATATATATATATATTAATTAATTAAAGAGAGAACATGCATGGAATCTAATTATCATTGTGATCAAGATCATCTATTAATTAATTAATTAATTAATGATACTATATACAAGCTAATTAATTAAGAGGAGATGGAGATGGAGATGGAGGCGAGGTTGGAATATTCCTGCGTGGAGGTAATTAATTGAAAAGTGTTCATTAAGGCATGCAAATGATGCCTGGAGAGTATGTGGTATCTTCTTCTTCTTCTTCTTCTTCTTCTTCTTCTTCTTCTTCTTCTTCTTCTTCTTCTTTCTCTGGTCTGCTTTAACGAATTGAATGCCAATTGGCAATTGCAATTGCAATGCTGCAGCAGCCTTAGCCTTAGCCTCAGCCTCAGCCTCTGCCTCCTCTCTCCATCTCCATACTTACGTAGTTCATTCTGTTTTAATAACTAACTCCAAATATTCCTTCTTTATACACATCATACCATACCATACCATCTCAGAATTAACATCAGATCAGAATAGTTGGAACGCCAATCAAAGTTGCTGCTAGCTGATTCCATCCCCAACCTATAAGCTACCTAGCCATGCAGCTGGTCATATATATACTATATTACACTAGTATTTTATGTCATCTCATCATTTCTATATCCATTTGCATTTGCATTAGTAATAATATAATCATTATTCATTGATGCATGCGCCACACAACTTAGTCTGTTTGTTTCTTTGTTTGGGATTTTGGATTTTAAGTTGGGATTTGAATACTCAAAATTTTGAAATTCAATAGTGGTATGATGTGATATAAATAAGTGTTTGAATATAAAATTGATTTTTAGTATAATATAAAAAATAAAAAATAGGTATTTGATTTGAATGTAAAATTGATTTTTAGCATAATATAAGTGTTTGCTAATGTTGCTTTATGATTCATTTGTATTTTGTTTTAGGGGATATACTATTATTATTATTATTAATTGAATCCTTTCAAACTTTTTCCCTCTCCCATGCCATGCATCTCATTCTCATCCCTGTAACCTAACATAGATAATTGTAACTATACATTTCAAATAAAAAGTTTGGAATACACAACAAATTAAATTAACTTGTGAACAGAAATTTGGACGGATTCAAAAATTATATATTCAATTTTAAAATACAAATACAAATACAAATGAAAATGATCGATGTGTGTATTGCAGATTTGCATTAATGGCGACGGTGACTAGTCGACTGTGTCATGGACTTCTTCTTATTATTATTTTTTTTCTGCAGACAAGAAAGATTCATATTTTCTCCCTCCAACCGACCATCATACTTGGCATAATAATTAAAAAAAAAAAGTGTGTATATATTCAAAGGCTAAATTAGAATAGAACAAAACAAAATGCATATTACCTGCTAATTAACAAAAGAATTGAGGTTAGACCGTATCTATAGGAAGGGAGAGAAAAGGAAGAGAATGATAAATATTGATGGATATTATTATTATTATTATTCACATATAAAATAAATTAAAATCAAATCAAATCAGCACATGAGCGAGATGAGATGAGAGGTGGATAAGCCGTAGGCTGTAGGTGCTGAATGAATAATGAATAATGAATAATGAATAATGAATAATGATGATGTTTGAGAGTGACCAAACTGCCAAACTGAAAGAAAAATGAGAAATGGAGAAAGGGTTGTATATATATATAATCTTTCTTTCCAAAAATGCATTTAATTTTCATTTGTGGTTTTCCTACCTCTCCTCCTCCTCCTCCTCCTCCTACCCTGTTTTGTTTTGTTTTGTTTTGTTGTACTACTGCACATGTGATATACAGACAGACAGACAGACAATATTGATGTTGTTTCTTTCCCAAGGTTTTAATTACGTGCCAGAACTCTGTTATGCATTTCTGAACCTAATATAATGCTAAAAATCTATCATCATTTTTATATATGGCGCCATCTCTCCCTCTCTCTTCTCTTTTTTTTGAGTAATAGTTTTTCTGTCACAAAATGACATTTCTTTTTTTTTTTTTTTTATGACCTGTTTTATAATTAAGTCAGCAATGCAATGCAATGCAAGCAATGATGGTGGAATTTGTTTTATTGGTAAGCTATACATGTAACAACAAAAATCATCACTGATTTTGGGGACGGGAATAATAAATATTCAAGCAGAGACAACATTGCATCGGAGACATCAATCATTATATATATATATAAATATATATCCAGCCACGAAGGTCTGTTTCCTTAGCTTCCTCCAGGCTCGAAGCTGCTAGCTACTTATATATATAATGGCTACTTTGGTGAAAGTGCGAACATGCATGTAATAATCATTAACATTGAATTATACTAGTAATTATATTGACAGACAACAGACAGAGGAGAGGAGAGGAGAGGAGAGAGCGAGCATGTGCTGCATGCATGCTAGCTAGTTCAGATATATATATCTATATCTATATGGTCAACACATTTGTAAATGTGACAGTGGGATTTTCAAGAATTCAAAAAACGTAACCTTTCTAGATTTAATTCAATTTAAATGGGCTTTAATACCCCAACCCCATACCCCATACCCCATACCCCATGCATGCATGCTATACTTTTAAGATACTAACTAATATATATATATATATATATAACTACTGGAGAATATTTATACGCATCTTAAGAACAAGCACAAGCACATTTGTTGCCTTGGGCTCATAATTTTCCTTAGGCGCGCAGGAGGTTTGGCTTTATTATGGGCTCCGAGTGGTGGTGATTGAGTTTTGGTTGGCTTGGGCCTTGCTGACTTGGGCCGAAATTTAGAAGACTTGGGCCGCCTAGCATCTTTCTTATCTATCGAATGGGCTGGACTTCTAAATTAGGCCATCGTGCTTCATTATTTGGGTCATTTGGATTGGGCTATGATAGGGAATGTGTTTGCCCTTTGCTTCTCTCTTTCTTTTGGGCCTCAAGAGAAGTTTTGGGCTCCCTATATGAGATGGACTACCAACGTATATAGATAGATATACATGGACAACGTATATGTACAAAAAGTAAATAGAATAAGCAATAATTATAAGATTACTACCACAAGTGCTAGGGGCTCCGAATCAGCTCGTTCTCCACCCCAACCCCTACCCCTGTGTATTGCTGCACCACCACCACCGAATATGTGGCCGCAAAATCGGAGGACGCCAGCAGATCTCCTATCGCCCCTAGCTCCGGGCACTCGCTCCAGTCCGTCAGCCCTGCCGTGAGCGGCGACTCCCTCCCCCGCCCCCTCCCTACCACGAACAAATCATGAACCACGTCTATTGACCTTATCGTCGCCACCGTCTCTTCTCCGTGATTCACCACCTGCTCAATGTAGTTAACCCACGGATCGTTCTCTGTTTGTGCCTTGAACTGGTTCAGGCACCCCTCGTCCTCGTCTCCGTATGAATGATCCCCCATGGCATCTGCATCTGCATCTGCATGCCTCGACGCCTGCTCTCCCGAGACGAATCGCAATACCGTCAGACTAATCTCTGGATGTCGGCTCATCCTCCACCCGTACGCCAGCGCCTCCCGGTCGTCCGCGCCCCCGAAGAACAGGACCGCCACGTGATGGGCCCCTGGCTGCTGCTGGTTAGGCAATCTGGCCGCCCCGGTGAGGCCTCTGTCCACAAGGATTCCTACGGAGCAGGGCGCGTTGGCCAGCACATTCTGGTTTATGGTCCGGTAGGCTGGGTTGGTGGCTTCCATTGCGCCGTCCACAGTCTGCTGCTTGTGGAAGGGGAGGATGATGAAGGCCACGTGCTTGTCCTCAGCCACGGAGCAGATGTCCTCGTGCATGGTGGAGTAGGGGGAGATGGTTGTGAGGGACTGCACCGACACAAACCCGCCCACCTGCTGCTCGAAGTTGCGGAATGCGTTGATGATGTGATCAGTTTGAGCCTGTGTCGGGTCAAGCCCGGGGGCCCCTGAGCCTGAGCCCGACTTCTGCTGCTGCTGCTGGTTGTGCGTGTTGTGGACAATGAGCATGGCGGAGGCGCGGCCGGTGAGCTCGACCAGATGGAGGACCAGGGCGTAGATGGGAGAGGCTTTGTTGGGGTGGGAGGCTTCCAGAAGGTTGATCATTGTTGGGGCGTTTCTGGGAGTGTGGACGCACGCCAGGACCCGCAGCTCCCCCTGGTCTGATCTCTGGATCGTTCTCCTCGTGTAGGGCGTGGCTTTCCTTGCCGGTTTGTATATGTTTGTCACCGCCGGTGCAATGATTGAGGTCATCGCCACCGTCGCAATCACCAGCGTTGAGAATGCCTTGTCGTCCAGAACCTGATTGATTGATTGGTTGGTTGTTCATCAACAAAAACAACATATTATTAGATTACATTATACTAGTAGTATATTTACATTCCAAATTGCCTACAACACGCAGGTACCTTCTGGTCTTTGCCGACGTTGAGGACAATCATCTCAACGAGGCCCTTGGCGTTCATGAGTACCCCGAGAGTTAGCCCTTCGTAGAACGGCATCTTGTTGTAAAGACAAACAAGAAGCGTCCCAACAATCTTCCCCATGCAGGCGAGCGCGGTGACCAGGGCCAGCACTGCCCAGGTGGACACTCCCGTGATACTGGCCAGGTTGGTCTTGAGCCCGCTTATGGCGAAGAAGAGCGGCAGCAGCAGCCCCGAGACGAAGTCCTCGAGCCTCTCGATCAAGATCACGCCCAATGGGCCGTTAGGGATGATTAAGCCGAAGACGAATGCCCCGAACACAGAGTGCGTACCGATGGCATCCGTGATGAACCCGCAGACCATCACACCCGTCAGGATCAGGCAGATGTAGAATTCGCTGATAGACTCTCCCTCGGGCGTCCTCCCGGCACTCCAGGAGATGAAGGGCCTGAGAACGAATATGCAGAACAGGACGAAGGCCACGCTGGAGAGCAGCACCCAGACAGAGGCCAGGGACATGGCCTCGTTCTCGGCCAAGGCGATGGCCAAGGCCAGCAAGACCCAAGCGCATATGTCGTTGATGAGGGCTGAGGACATGGCGATCCTGCCGATCTCCGTGTTGAGGAGTTTGAGCTCGGCCAGCACGCGCGCGAGCACGGGGAACGCGGTGACGGAGAGTGACACCCCCAGGAACAATATGAATGTGCCGAGCTTTACAAAATCAGGCCTCAGCTTCTCCTCCAGCACCAGCGCATAAAACACGCCGATGAGGAACGGTAGTACCATGCCTGCGATTGCGATGGATATGGCCTTTCTCCCGGTGCGTCGGATCACGCTGATGTCCATCTCTACCCCGACCAGAAAGAGAAAGTAGAGAAGCCCTACGTTTGCCATCGTCTCCAGAACCATCACGCTCCTCAAGGGGAACACCGTGGTTGCAAATTTGTTGCTTTGCCCCAGTACGGAGGGGCCTAAGATTATACCTCCCTGGTGACGGTGATGGTGATGAAAAATTAATCACTAGGCAACTAGCTAGATCACAATATATATATATATATATATATAACAAATATGCATGCATATTAACTGACCGACAACATGATTAAGAAGGAAGGACAAATTAAGTTCAAGTAATTAAAGTGAGTAATAACGTAACCTACAAGAATCTCCGCAATAACGCGAGGCTGTCGAAGAGGCCTGAGGACCAAAACGAGGAGGCGGGTGGTGACAACGACGAGCGTTAATTGCAGGATGAAGAGCGGCAACGAGTAATCCAAAGGATTATCTCCTTGCCAGATGCCATTGGTGGTAATCATAGTGGGAGCATAGCAGACGATCGTCTGCTCTGTGTCATTGCTTGGACTCAGCGGTTCCTTCGACATCGATCTATCCAATCTCTTCTAACCTAATCAATTATTAATTAATTAATTAATAAATATTCAACCGAGCCCGGGCTATAGAGCACCAATCCCAACGTCTACATCATATGAAATTTCGTCGTATCCACGGCCATTGTCAATGTCATATGTATTACGCGATGATTGTATGATTCATGAGAGAGAGAAGAGAAAGAGAAAGAGAACGAGAAAGGGAGAGAGCATAATCAGTAATGTTCCTTCTTTCCCCTCTCCAACAAGTCCATTAATTTTAATGGTGGGCCGTTACATGAGGAGAATGAATATACTACATAATACATATTATCATTCACTCTACCTCTTCCACATTTCCTATAATTAGAATGGAATGGAATCAATCACATCACACTGACATATCGTCATAAACCATACCAAATGCTGGATAATGAGCAAATACAAACATTCGCAAATTTTTGTTAAGCTCCTTAACACACAGCTCTACGATGGGCAGACAAACATCGCCGCCGTTCCATGCCATGATCCGGACGAGAGACGATGTATTACCATTACCCGCCTGCCTGGAGAGTGGAGAGACCTCAGTCACTTCAGACCTAGTGAGCATGTAGTAGCAATAGCATTTAGCATCGCCAAATTACAATTTTATTCTGTTTGTTTTTTTTGACCATGTTCGTCGAATCAAAGGGCGGCAGGGCAGTTTGGGTAATTTAATTATTTGAAACAGAGGAGGAGAGGGGCAATCGATTAGGGAAACTTGGGAACGTATCATAGCATTTGACGCCGCCGAGGAGAAGAGACCGCTTGTTGTTGTTGTTGTTAGAATCCAATCCAGCGAGGCATACCGAGAGATAGCAAGCAAGGGAAAATGGTGTCATTGGTGATGACGGAGGAGGCTCTTTCGCAACTTGAGAGGGTCCAAACCCGAATCCTCAAACGCATTTCGGATCTCGAGCATTCTCTCCCACCCCACTGCTTCTCCAACTCCAACTCCCTCTTTGCCGCCCATGCCCATGCCCATGCCCATGCCGATGACTCCACTGAGGGCCGTCTCTCTGCTATCCTCCGCGCCAACTCTGTCCGTGATTTCGCATTCAAGCGCGTACCCTCCGATTACTATGACTGGACTCTCGAAGCTCGAAGAGACATCCTCGCTGCCGCCTCCATTCATCATCTCTGCAAGAGCATTGTTTTGGTAGTAATCTTGTACTTATCACTTCCTTCCCTATGTTATTTACTTTATCATATGATGGGGCGGTGCATTGGATTTTGTTGAAGATGAGATTTTGAGTTGATCTCGACCTTCCATTCTTCTAGGGAATGCATTCCTGCTTAATTTGTATTTTTGTTAGATAGAGTTAGTTACTTGTCAGGTGTTGATTTTAGAGGCTTGCCATCGACTTTAGGAGCAAATGAGGAGGGCTTATGAGTTGAATGAAGCTGACCACCATGATCAGATCCATTTAATTGCTCGTAAGGAAGCAAAAATTCATTAGAAACCACTATTGTAGCATGGTGTAAGTTCAGTTTATATTTAATATGTTGTGATATTGGAAGAAATGGTTATGTTAAATTTAATAGAAAGGAGGATTAAGAAATTTCCGTGCATTCATCTGTCAAGTCAGTGACTTTCAAATTGCTGGAGACCCTTCTGAACTTTCATCTTTCTCATATCTTATTGCCTTGTCTGAACATAGTGAAATATATACCGGGCATCCTTGGAAAAGAAAAGGAGTAGTACTAGAACATTCTTTGTGTTTCATGAAGAAAACTAACTGTATCCAGCTAACAGTATACATTGGCATAACCCAAGTCTAATAATTTTCATTTTAGAATTTACTGTTTCCTTGATGCCAGTCCTTGGGCACTTAATGTAATTTCTTGCTTCCTATTTTATGACATGTAATCCTCAGTTCTAGTTTTTTTCTTAATGGAATATATTTTTGAACATAGGTCAATACTCAAGCCCCACCATCTGTAACTGATTGCAGTGATCGGAACTATTCAAAGTACTACATTGTTGTTGTTCAGGTAGCTTAATTTCTTCCATCCTTAAGGAACTGAAACAAGTATTCTTACTCCCACCATGTTTGTCTGCTGTATCAGTATACTGCTCGTTTCAATGCTGAGACTGTGAAAACTTTTCTATACGCCCTGAACAATGGCAAGATACCAAAAAAGAAATTCAACAGTAAGTTCAATAATTTTTACTTTAGTTCTAAGAGCTGTTTTTATGTAGCCTCTTTTCCTTTGCCTATATTGATGTGTATTTCAAGGAGTGGGTTGAAGTTCAAATCTAAATGTTGCTGAATTTGAACCCAGTCAAATGTGCTGAATGTTTTGAATGAGAAGATCTTGTTTCAGAGTTGTACTGGCAACATCTTGTCTATTCAGCATCATTCTCACGGATTGTGCTTCTCTCCAAACTCTAATTCTTACTATGAAATATTCTGTAAATCAGTCAAGTTGCTTAAAGTTAGTGTTGTTGAATAAATTGCTCTTTAGATAGAGGATAATTTGAGTTCCCAATGCAACATCTCAAATCCTGTCAGCATCTAGAGTTTTAGTCATATTTATATGAGCATGTTTTTTCTATGTTGAGGTGTATTCCACTGGAAGCTCTTGTCTCTGTTAACTCCCTGATGTATGTCAATATTCTGGATAAGACTATGTTGCATTGGATTTTTCGAGATGTCAATCAACTCTTGTTATCACTTATCACAATAAACCAACATGTTCCCTAATTGAATCCCATATTTCCAACATATGTTTCATCCATACAAGTTGCACACAGCATCTTCCTGTCACATGTGCTTACTAGGACATTTTATGTTTCTTATTTTCCAATGAAACTAAGTTACCTCAACCCAAATAGAATCAAACTACAGAGGTACTATCCAATCTGCATCCTAAGTAGTTATTTTTTAACCTCCATTATTCTACAGTCTTAGTGGTGTTGCCATTCAATCCAACATTTATTTAGGAGCAAAATGATATCAGGTTGATCACTCACTAAAGTCCAAATTAATCTCTTGTTTTATTCAGTATATTTGCTAAATGTTTAAAAGTTCTGCAAGATGTACAGGAGTTACAATTCTGTCATGTTGCAACACTAATTTGTATGTGAGCAACAATGCGAATTAACTTTTTAATCCACTTGGGCCCAACAATGAAGTTGACTAGTTCATGTCATGCAGTGAGACTAGCTCCAGAAGAAACATCAGCAAAACTGACTGGATATGAACACAATGCAGTAACCTGTATTGGCATGAAAACTGGTATACCGGTAATTAATTATCAGCCTTTACTAGAAAATTCAATTCTCTGACCAGTATGTGAAATAAGTCTGCTTAGTTTTCTTTACATAGTTCAATGATTTTGTAATTGCCTAACACTGACTAACATTTTTGTATTGTGAATTTGTTTTTTCTATTGTTATGTATCATGTGAATCTGTTGCCTTTAATAAATTGCAGATGTTGAAAAATCCTTTCAACAAATCAAAAGTTTGTCATGTGATTTTATGATAAATTAGTTTGTGGCTCATACAAGGAGACAGCCTTGTCTGAAGGTGCTCTATGATGTTTTGATTAAATAGGACATGAGGTTTATTGGTCAAATCTTGTGTTTGAAAATCTCTCTGTCATGCTGTGGACCTGATCTTTCTCTTTTTGATGAAAAAGTGAGACATCTGGTGTATATGTGCCTTTGTTATGCTACTGATCATTCTGGCTTCCCCATCTCACTATGCCAGCTGTTCTTTTAGCCTGCCCTGAAAAATAGATAAAACTTGTCAGTAATAGCCTTTGAAATAGGCTTCACAGTTGATGACTAGAGAATACTCCTCATTTATATTGATAATGTGTTGAGTAGTCCATCGCTGCATGTGAAAAAATTTGACACCACCACCTTTGGATTGTCTGACGCTGCCATCATCTGTACAATCTTGAATCTTGATTTAATGAAAAGTTTTGGCAAATGAAATTATAGGTGGTGTTTCCTTTCCATGTCAAATGGTCCATGGTTGTTGGTTTCTTCTTTGCATGTGACTTGTCTAGGGACTATTATGGTTGCTGATACTGTGGATTCTCAATTACCGGCTGCGCTCATAAATCATCTCGGATAAGTGAAGTTTCACTTGGCCCTTGCGTGCTTATGAAATTGAACCTAGAGATATATGGTTCCGGGATGCAATAAAAGTAGTTAGTAGCGCTCTTATAATGTTTTGAAACTGCCAGACATGGTGATGCATCAATGAGAAGGCATCTTACTGTACCATGTTAGTCTTTAACCAATACGCTCTGCTCTTTCCAGGTGATTCTGGATGAAGCAATTACAAAACTGAATCCAGACTTCTTCTGGCTGGGAGGTGGCGAGGTTGATCTTAAACTGGGGATCAGGACCTCAGAGTTTATTGACTATGTAAAGCCATTCATCGTTAATTGTAGTTAATTGTAGTAGTGGTTGATTGGTTGCAGTTGCATGTTAGTGTTGTTGAATTATAATTGCCCAAGGCAGGAGATTACTAGTTTGTACATGACTTGGCATGTGGAAGTCTTATGTTTTTTTTTGTGCCCTGCCCTGCACACCAGTCATCTTCAATGAATTTGGTAGTGTGTGCTGGCCTGGGCATTCTTGATCTGATCTGATGATGTTAAAATAAAAGGAAGGAGCACGCCGCCAACCGTTTGGATGGCCGGCTGGCTGGCTTGTGTTAGAGCCTTTTGAGAAACCTCAACACTGCAGCATCCAGTTTAGAGCCTTAAACATACAGACATATATCTAATAGAGACAACTAGCTAGATCAATTCAACTCAACGTGCGTGCCGGCTTTCCCGCCGCACCTTTGAACTTTCCATTATTTTTTCCTACTAAACGCATATTGATTATCTGTCTATTTTATCCATCCCTCTCGTATATACCTAGGGAAATGAACATATTTTAATAGCTTAATTAAAAAATGATGCCATTAGTTAATTATCAGCTTACCTGCAGCATTGCA
Source organism: Andrographis paniculata (assembly GCF_009805555.1). Lineage (NCBI taxonomy): Eukaryota > Viridiplantae > Streptophyta > Magnoliopsida > Lamiales > Acanthaceae > Andrographis > Andrographis paniculata. Next base: position 5,505,804 of record NW_026137589.1, read on the forward strand.
AGCAGGCTGTGCGTGCCTGCATGTGCGTGATTTAACTAATCAATCCCCATTCCCCAACTGATACAAAATTCAAATCAAATCAAACCAAATCAAAACTTGCCTTCAATTAATTGGCTCTACCCCTTCTATTTGTGGAATAATATAAATATACGTGTCTCTGTGTGTGTGTGTTTCACTCAAATATATGTGGAGTAACTTTTTATATGCATATACAAATGTTAGGAATCTGGATGCATAAATGGAAGCATATATATATGCATGACATTACTTGTTCTCAACGAAATTCTTGGTCTGTTAGAGAGGGAGAGAGAGAGAGAGAGAACCATATATCACAGTTGACACAGCAGATCTGAAGATGGTCTAGCTAGTTGTGAGTGTGTTTACGATCTCTGCATATATGTATATATGTGTTGTTTGCTTGTTTTAGCATGCGTGCATGCATGCTGTTAATTTGCAGACTCTAATAAGTGAAGCTAAGTGATCACGCACACGCAGGCACACAGGAATTTGAATTGCTGATTCGTAATTAGTCTTTTAAGAAACAAATTGGTTGGGATGAGGCCGACTGCGGTGGCACTTGGATCAGCAGCAGCAGCAGTTAGGACACAAATAGTTTTTGTCCTTGTTGTGGTGGTGATCGGCAGCAGTAGTGCTGTCAGAGCAGCAGGTCAAGAACAGCAGCAAGTCCGTTGTTTCTTCATATTTGGAGACTCCTTAGTGGACAATGGCAACAACAACAATCTTAGAACTATGACCAAAGTTAACTACCAACCTTACGGGATCGATTTTCCTCACGCCCGCCCCACTGGCAGATTCACCAATGGTCGAAACTTGGCAGATTTTATAGGTGACCTGACCAATTAGTTCATGATATGATTACATTAATGCCGCATCAATACATTCTCTTCTCTTATATATATATATATATATAATATCATGATAATAGCAGATGCATGTGTATTTATACTGCAAATTGAACTGGCCGGCCGGGTTGATTTGTGGCTAGCCCTAGAATGCATGTGCATTAGAAGAATTAGCTTAGATGTGTGTGGTGGATAGGTGCTAGGCATAATACCCAATATGATTTGGTACTCCATTAATTAACTGATTGGAGTGCATGCAGCTGAGCATCTGGGGTTTAAGACTCCAATTCCACCTAATGCATCAGTGCAAGATCACAACCCCGACATCATCCTAACCGGTGTAAATTATGCTTCTGGATCAGCAGGAATTCGAGCTGAAACTGGAGAGCATCTGGTACATACACCCACCCCGCATTAATTGCATGCATGCAACCTTTCAATAACTATAATTGGGATTAATTGTTTGTGTTCCTTTGAACTGATCATATATGTGATCCACTTCATGCATGTATATATGTGTGTTACAGTGAATATTGATTAATTTATTGATTGTATTTGGGGGGTGTGTGTGTGTGTGTTGCTGTGATACGCACAAACTTGCTGCTGCCGATGCCGATGCTGATGCTGATGCAGGGGGATCGGATCTTCTTGGACAAGCAGCTGGAACATCACAGAGGCAGAGTATCAGAGGTGACAAAGTTGGTAGGCAACGAGAGTGCAGCGAGAGCGCACCTCAGAGAATGCCTCTACTACTTCAATGTCGGCAGCAATGACTACATAAACAACTACTTCTTGCCTCACCACTACAACACCAGTGCCTTGTATAGTCCCCCAGAATACGCTGCTGAATTGATCCACCAATTTTCTCGCCAACTTGGGGTTGCCCTGCTTCCTTGATTTTACTAATTCCAGCACAGCACTGGCTGACCAAGTGACTTGCAGTAGTTGTACTTGTAGTAGTAACTCAACTTTAACAATGCTAGCTACTGAAATGCAGGAGTTGTACCATTTAGGGTCACGAAAAGTAGCTGTTTCGGCACTTCACGCATTAGGTTGCATCCCGGAGATGATGTCAGGAGGGCTTAATTGCAACGAGTCCATGAACCAAGCTGTGGCCCTGTTTAACAGAAAGCTGAGGGTCCTTGTGAGAGAGTTGAACGGTAAATATGCGGATGCAGAATATGCAGTGATACCGGAGGATGCTTTGAACCCACCAGGTAAGTTCATCCATTCATTCATATTTATGAGCGATTTAAAGAGATAAATAGAGATAGGGGTGCATGGAATGGAATGGAGGGATGAATGATGCCATAGGTAATTAGATCAATTAATGTGGATGACACTGATTAGGGTTTCTGGCAACACCATGCTGCAAAGTTTCCAAGTCAACAGGGCTGTGCCTGCACGGAGAAGAAGGAGAAGTCTGCGGTTCCAGGTTGTTGCATGTCTTCTTCGACAATTTCCACCCCACGGAGATTGTGAACAAGCTGCTGGGAATTGTTGCTTACAATCGCATCCTCCTCTTGCTTCACCACCATTGATCTGCTCTGCTCTGCTCTCCTCAACTGGATGGATGGATGGCCGGACGATATTTATGATTGATACACACCACCGCCACTCAACATGTATCCACACCTACATTAGCATTATGATTATGATTAAGATTATTATATGAATGATGAATTCATTCATTATCCTATCCTATCATATCCTTATCCTTATCCTGCATTCATTCACCGATCCGTGTGATTCTCCTCTCAAACTTCTTGTTTATGTTACAAGGGCCAGGCCAGGCAATGCTGGTAGCTATCTATCTATAATATTTGTTAATCCCTTACACCACCAGTCTATATAGTATCAACAGAACATAATTTATTAATGCTGCCTGCATTCCATTTATGACGAAAGAGCAGCAGTCAATCGGTCGGTCAGTAGTTACAGTTTCAAATTCTGCAAGTGTGTGAATAATGAGAGATAGATAGATAGATACACACTCAACAAATAGGTAGATAGATAATATTATATTGAGAGAAGCTTCATTTGCATTTATATTCAGATAGGTACCTGCATGGTCTCCATAATTGCAAATTAAGAGAAGAGAATGCTGAGCAGTGGTTGCGGTGCCATCATCCAAATAAATAAATAAATACTGTCAAACGTTGATGTTGATGTCTAGCTTCAACTCGGATGCAGATGATGTTGTAAAATCTGAGGAGGAGTCACTGTTAATAGAAGAAGAAGAAGAAGAATTGCTGCCACTTTTACGAAGAAATCTTTGTCTTCTCAATGCTGCGCGCCATTCATTAATACATGCCATTTGTTGTGGATCCGAACTTGGAAGTTGTTGCCCGCTGAGGATCTCCAAAATGTGCTCTGTTTTACCTAGAAGAAGAAACGCAGACCGGGCGCATTCCTCTCTCTGTTCGATGCTGCTTTGATGGCATTTTACTGATATTGCATGCTGTAAGTTGGTAAGAGTGGCCCCTATTATGTCTGTGATCATAGCAGTAAGCTTATTGAGCAACAATACTCCATTGCTTCCATCTGAACAACTGTTCTCAGTTGGCAGCAAGAGAGTTTGGCATATTCGATACATGGAATTGGTCGCCACAGCCTTGAACGGCCATTTTGTCGAGGGGATGTTACTCAAACAACCGATTGCATCAGTCTTCCTCAACTCCATAAATTTGTGCTTGGCAACGTCAGAGAGTGCTGAGATGGTTTCTCTTTGGCTTCTTCCCTGCAGTGCCATCTCACGGAGATCCACATCCAGCCACTTGCAGTGGAGGTCAACTCCATTCCACACAATTTCTGCGGCTTTCCTGATGCGTGTCAAGTCCCTCTTTATGTCGAGGTTGCTTTCTACAATTCTGATGTACTTGAGGCCCTCGTGCACACCCTTGATCAGCTCAGCTACGGAGCGGAAGTCCTCACTGGTTGCAGCTGCAATGCTCGTTAGTGTCACCACAGGAAGTGCCCAACTGTTTGGAGGCTCCTCAGATTCCAGGCTGGGGACCTGCTCGCTGTCAAACGTGTGCACCCCCTCAAAGTCTCCTACTCCCCCCCGCAGGTTTAGTTTGTCCAGGAGTTGCATGAGATGCTTTGGCTGCCTCTTTCTCCCCATTCTGATCCAATGGCCGGTGGCACCCCTGTCCGACTCCATCATCAAATGCGTCAGCTCATCCTCTCCTTCAAGGCGCAACACATAGGGGCTGAGATCAAGGTTGCAGGTATCCAATTCTGTGTCACAGTTAAAAGAAGTTGTTGTTGCACTAGTGTTCTTGGACGGAACCAAGCAGAAAACTTTCTTGCCGATTTGGTGGATCGTCAGCAACTGCCTTGCAATCATGATTGATATTAGCCTGACCGCCTTGCTCAGCACCACCATTCCTTTCTGGATCAAGATGCATAGATCGACGACCATGTTCTTAGTGTTATGCACGAATCTCCGACCCTGCTGGTGCTGCCCCCCCCGACATAGCCTCAGATCCAAAGGATACTCCTTGAGCATGCAGAGCTTCTTGACCCAGTATGCCTCCACCGAAGAGAACCCAATGGGCCTCCTCCTGCTTCTCTCCGTGCACGGGCACATGAAACTAATGGCTGTGAACCACCTGGAAGCCGGGGCAATCGTACCTACCACCACTGCGATAGCCTGAGTTGCTAATATCATCACAGCGGACCACTTGTAATCCGAGTCGCCTGTACAGAATGTGAAGCACCATGGCATGAGGTAAGTGCGAAGCATTGCTTCGGCCAAAGTTGCAGCGCTGAGGAGGCAAAACGCTCCCGAGGCCGTGCAAGTTGCGAGACGCCCCATCACAAACTGGGGGTTGCAGGTATGGGCCATCATCCAGTATCTCAAGAGATCGTCTCGCAGTTTTCTTGTTGTCGAGGTGCCGGAGGAGATGCCACACTCGCTCTCCTTCTTTGCAGTTGCAATTGCAGTCGCAATCTGATACTGTTTGGCGTACTTGAGATCAAAGTAATACTTGGTCGCGGGAATTGCCAACGAGGAAGAGACTAGGATTGCATACAAAAGCAGGATGATGAACATGATGACAGCGTGCTCCACCCAGAACACATAGATGACCCCGGTGGCGAGCTGGATGCAGACGTTTACGAGGAGGGTGAGAACGAGGATCCCTAGGGCCACGACGTTCATCACAAGCTCCTTGGTTTGCATATTCCCTAGGGAAGGCATGGAGTTGGGTATGGCAGTGCAGATGAAAGCGGTGCTGCTGAGCTTGGCGAGTTGATCGTGAGGGCGGGGCATGGAGGTGTTGAGGTCGAGGGAGAGCTTGACGGCGACGCTGATGAGAGCGAGGGTGGTGGCGTTGAGAGCAAAGAATCTGCAGGGGAACATGAACTTGCGGTAACGGAAGCCGTGAAAGGCGTCAAGGGCCATGGCTGTTGCACAGGCTGCAGAGGCTGCCACCACATACAGCCCAATCCAGGGCATGGGCTCGTTGAATCTTGAATCGTCCAGTGTTCCGGCGGCGGTGCAGCCGACTCCATGCCCCTGCCCCATTTATTTATTCTGAGATACGTATTTGTTTTATGTATAGGCGAGGCGAGGAAGTATGTATGTTCTGTTCTGTATGTATATATGGCGTGAGTGATGATGATTGAGCAGTGTTTCAGCAGCAGCAACTTTCTCTATCTCGATCTCGCTTATTAATTGGTAACTGTGAACTGATGTGTTGTGGGGGTGAGTTCAAAAGAGTACTACGTGGGTTCGTCAGCCATGACGCTAGGATTGGATTGGATTGGATTGATGAATTGGAGTGTGGAGAAATGTGTTATGTGATGATCAAGACAAGACAAGGGGGTGCTGCCACTGTATGTTGTTGACACTCGGATCGGATAATGGCTTGGCTTGGCTTGGCTTGGCTGGCACTCGTTGTGAGAAGAAAATTGAAATATGGTGGGTGAACAAGCATAGACGATGATAGCACCCTGCCCTGCCCTGCCCAGCTTTACTACTTACTTGGTCAAAGTCAATCGGTCAGAGGCAGTTGGCATTCCTCGTCATGTGAATTTGCCATTGGATAGAACTACGACTGCTCCTCATGCTGCATTCCTCATCACTCAACTCTATCGGTGCAGCCAGGCGAGGCGTCTTCTAAGCAAGTCAACTTTGTCATCCTTCCATCCTATTCCTGTTCCTGTTCCTATTCCTCTTCCTCTTCCAGATCCAGTGGCTCGTTGCTCTCCTCTCCTCTGCTCTGCCTGTTCACTTCTTCTTCTTCACCTTCGTTCATTTCCCTCCCATCCTCTCTGAACAATCTCCATCTCCAGGTATCAACCTATCTACCCATCATCCTCTCCGTCCCTTCCCACTACACCTACACTTGTAGTACAAAATGTCACATTGCACTCAAATTGTCTCTCTCTCTATTTGTATTGTATTGTATAGTATAGCAGTCTTAATTTGATTGAGACTGATTGATTTTTTCATTTTTTTTATTTTTTATTCCGAGTTTGGTTCAATGACAATAACAATAATAGTAAAGAACCACCGCAACCGTTGCTGTTTAATTTTCCTTTTTAGTTTAGCCGGTGGTCAGGTCAATCCGTTGAATGGATACTTATCATGGCTGTTGGTGGAACTTGGAAGGAAAGTAGGAGCAGTAATTATTTCTCGTCTCACTAACATCTGCTCTGCTCCCCCGTTCAGCTTCAGCTTCAGCTTCAATTTCCACTTCAACTTCGACTGCATGGGGGTTTTGCAGTAAATGCAAAATGCTTTTGCAACTCCTCCCCAGCCCAGGGCGACTCAGGTGGGTGCTGGGGGCTTGGCTTGCCATGCCTGCCTCTGCCTCTTCATAATCATTCATAACTCTTCATCTCACCTTACTCACTTGTATCTGTTCAATTATTTCATTAATAAATAAATAGAGTCAGCGACCCGGCCTTACCTACGCTACAGTAGCTTCTCGCGTCTCCCCCTCTCCTCCTCCTCCTCCTCCACCACCACCACCGCTCCTGCGCTGCGCTACCACACCTCCGACGCCCCGGATCTCTCCGCCACCTTTATCCTTGCTTCCTCCCCAAAGGTATTTCTCCCCCATCTCAACCTCTCTCTCTCTCTTACTCAATTTCTTTATACATCAAAAACTTGGGATCAACCGCCGCACTCTACGAATTCTCTTCATCATCCATCTAATATCCCCATCATATTCTAGATTCTAACGTAGATGTTATCCGCCGAATTTTCATTATCTTATCATATTGTATACTACATGTTTCTTGATACACGGGACGCGGTTGTCGGACCAAGCGGATGTCTTTTTTAATGAAACTTAACTCAGATCAAGTAGCCGGTGTGGAATCACGATAAATTAGGTGTTTTGATGCTGATGTTGCTAGTAGACCGTTCCGTTTTAGATCGATTAGGGTTTGATTTCTGGCTTGCTTGCTTGCTCCCTTTCCTCGATAGGCTCAATTTCACCCTAACTGAAGATTTCCATCCCGTTGATTAGCTTGGGCTGGCCTGACATATTTTGTTCTCCAGCCGTTAAACATGTCCGGACAGAGCCAGCGCCTAAATGTTGTGCCTACCGTTACTATGCTTGGGGTGATGAAAGCTCGGCTTGTTGGGGCCACAAGAGGGCATGCGTTGCTCAAGAAGAAGAGTGATGCATTGACTGTGCAGTTTCGGCAGATTCTCAAGAAAATTGTGTCCACCAAAGAATCGATGGGGGACATCATGAAAACTTCATCCTTTTCCCTTACCGAAGCTAAATATGTTGCGGGTGAGAACATCAAGCACATTGTTCGTGAAAGTGTTCAAAGTGCTGCACTCAGGGTTCGATCGCACCAGGAGAATGTTGCAGGTGTGAAGCTCCCCAAATTTGAGTATTTCTTTGAAGGGGAAACCAAGAATGATTTGACTGGACTGGCAAGAGGTGGCCAGCAGGTTCAAGCTTGCCGTGCAGCTTATGTGAAGGCCATTGAGCTGCTTGTTGAGCTTGCGACCCTCCAAACGTCCTTCTTGACACTCGATGAAGCAATCAAGACCACAAACCGTAGGGTCAATGCCTTGGAGAATGTTGTCAAGCCGCGTCTAGAAAACACGATCAATTACATCAAAGGAGAGTTGGATGAGTTGGAGAGGGAGGATTTCTTCAGGCTGAAGAAGATACAAGGATACAAGAGACGGGAGGTTGAGAAGCAGCGGGAGGCTGCCATTGCATATGCTGAAGACAGGGCTGCTGAAGAAATGTCATTGAAGAGGGGTATTTCTGTTGGTGCTGCCCATGACATGTTGTCCCGAGCAACGCAGAAAGACGAGGACATAATCTTTTGAAAGTTGAAATGTTGGTCTGGTATTGTTCAATTTTAATACTCCTACTCCATGTGCCGTGCTGTGATGTTACTATCTGCTATTGGCTTCCCCTCCCCTACCCTACCCTCTGAATCGAATAAGAGCCGGTGGTCATTGGCTTGGCTCCCGTTACGGTGATCTGTGTTAATGATGTAATTGAATCATATATACCTCCTGTAGATTAAACTGTGTGAGTGTTGTTACTTTATTCATTTGTTAAGCCACCGAATGCAAGATAGGAAGCACTGCAGCGTTTGAGCCATGGAAGGTGGTTGTGGTTGTCTTTCGAAAATAACTGATATTGTGGTTGTCATGGCATGAATCGGTGTGAAGGAAGGAAGATGTGTATTGAGTTGATTGTATGGGGTGGGGTTGTTTATTCTTGTGAATTTGGGTGGGGGTGTGTGTGAACTTTGAAGAGGGGAGGTGGAGAGTGCTATGCAGGCAGCAATGGTGGTTTGGTTTGATTTCATTTCATTTCATTTCAGATCCAAATAAGGAAAGCGTTTTGTTGATAAGCAGCAGGCAGGGGTGGACGGACGGGCAATGCATACACAATGAATGATACAAGTACAGTACAGTACAATACAATACAATACGTGAAGCCGCCTGCCTCCTCCATTCTTTTTACTTTACTGCTACTAGTAAGATGGGCGTGGGCATGGGCATCAGCCCTTTCAAAAAGCAAAGAGCCAGCAATAGCATAGCCAAAGCATGAATGTATGTATGTATGTGTGTATAGGGGATGTGGTTGGAAAAACGCTATAAAAGTTATTTGTTTGCTGGGTGGTGTGCTGTGCTGTGCTGTGCTGGTGTGTGGTCGGTCCGGTCCGTCCACGTTCCAGTGCGATCAACAGCTGCTAGCCTGCTGCTGCAGTGAGTGAGTGCTGACACGGTGACACCCTCTCTCTCTCTCTCCCCCCCTCTCCCTCTCTCCCTCTATATATATATATATATATATATATATCCATCCATCTATCGAGTGACGAGGAATTTTGGGGGAGTGGTTGAGCAAGAGCAAAAGAACAAAGGAAGAAGGGAGGCAGGAGAATCAAATCAATAATGGGCACGAGAACGAATCTCTACAAAACCCCCTCCCGTGCCTACAACAAGCACCTTAATCTCAATTCCGTCCTTCAAAACCTCAACAGTAAGTTTTCCCCTCTTTCTTCCGCTGACCCCTTTTCCCTCTCTTTTCTCTTCTCTCTAATTTCGCTCCTATTCTGTTTAATGATTTAAGCCTACAATATTGCTACTGGAAATGCCGTTTCCGATCAACCAGCGCCACACATCCCTAAAAAACCCCGCCTTGACTCTACCTCGGCGCTTCATCTACGGAACCAGCTCACAAAGGACAACGACCGTCCTATGACACATCAGGAATACATAGATAAACGCAGGTGATTTTTTATTTTCTAAGTTTTATCGTTACATGGACATTTGATAGGCAGATTCTCTAAACTTCCTTGACCGAGGCGCTGTACTTGATCGCCTGGAATTAATTATGGTGCTCTGCTGATGAGTCTGATCCGTTAATGTTCCTTAGTTTTTGGAATATATGTGTAATTCATTACTGAGATGATCCAGAATTTTCTGAAATCGATTCATTCGGCATTTTTCTACATATTATGGGAAAAAAAAAAAAGTGGCACTTTTCTTTGCTTTTCCGTTCATCGCACCCCGGTGGCTCAGTTTCCCTTCTATTAGTTTATAAATCCATGGTTTAGATGAATTATTTCCGTTAACTTAGGTTTGCTTTTTAAATAGTCTACTACGTGAACAGGAAGGAAGCTGATTTTTCTCAACCATACCAGGAGTTAACTCCCTCTGTGCTGGTACTGTTCACTATTGAAAGATTACTTGACCCGACCTAACTGATCTTGGAGCTGTACCATTCCCCATGCATCTAAATTGCTATTAGGTTATAGAATGACCTGCCAGTTTCCTCTGTTTACAGGAAAGCTCAACTTCAAATTCCAATTTGGTGGGCTATGAAAGTTAGTTACTGTTGCTACTTCTATCTATTCTATGATTTTAAAATACAACCTCCGTCCATTGGTAAGCTTTTTATTTGATTTTTGTATGGCGATTAAGGTAAATTAATATTTTAAATGTAGTGTAATAAAGTAAATGTTTATTTTACGTTAAAGTAAAAGTTATGTGAAAAAAGAATTTGGGTTATTTTGGTATTTAGTTGATAGTTATTTTTTCTAAATAAAGAAATAAAAAGTTTTTATTTGGATAAACTAAAATAAAAAAATGGGAAGTTTACTCTTGCACATAGTGGTATAACCTTATAATAGCTTGGTATCTCTCTACTTGGGAACCTTGAAGATGTAGTTATTATTATTATTATGGTGCTGGACTGGCAAGGGGTTTAGATTTGGAGTTTGCTATTGCTAGCAACTATGCCTTTTAAGTTTCATTTAGTGTACGTGATGCTTTTAATTTCAGTTCAGTTAAAGTGGTGTTTTTACCTAGTTTGGACTTTTGAGGAATGAGACGCAATACATCATTTTGAATACTTAACACATGTGAACAGTAATATTTTCAACTTCGCTTCGGTCCTGCTTATACTTTTCTTGTTTTTGTTTGACACTATTGGCTACCTGTATTTATTTCTCTATTATGTATTATGTTCCTAGTTGATAAAAAAGCTTCTCAGTTGTTCCATTTCTTGGAACATAATTGTATCCAATGTTATGTGTTTCAAGTATCTTCTATTTATCTTCACTACAATCTGGCAAAACATGCAGGTGATGACAGTGCTTCTGCAGGATGCAAAGAGGATGATGTTTCTTTAACTGTCAATGAGGAACCATATTCTAGGAATGCAATGCAGTACTTTGGAATTCCTGGTGAGATTCTTGGATACTAGCACATAATTGCTCTCTTGTCCTGGATAACCACATATATGCACATGTTTTGTCTGATGTAATTGTTCAGACACGATGACAATATTTCTGTGCTGGTTATGCAAGTCATGGTTTGGTTTCTCGAGATATGCTATAGTATAAAATATTTTTAGCAATGATGAAAAGAAATAAGACTTGCACTGATAACCATTGTAATTTCTGTGTTCTGATTTGTGGGGGATATACAAATTGACTTTGAGATCAAACTTTCTTTACTGATAGATACTTTTGCAAAGATATGGCTATTGCTATAAACATCTTAATACATGATAACCAAAATAGTGAGTTGGAAAAAAAAAACATGTTTCTAACTCGATGACTTGGGAAAGTGCAATAAGATAACAAGACCTTCAAACTAGATGATTGTAATAAGAATTAAATTTGTTCATTAAATATAATGCAACTTGAATAAGTTTATTCTTTAAATTCATCAAATCTATTAATAAACTTAAGTTGAGTTTCAAATTCATCCATCCACAATTTATACGGTGAAAACTAAATGCCTAATTGTTAGTTATATATTAATATCTTCTTCTAATGTATCTGATCAAGTAGTTGGTTTTTTAAGGCAACATAGACGAGGTTGATCATATCAAGACACGAGCTGAGCAACGGTATCCTTCTCAAGAAGAACCTGTATGTGTTGTTTGCAGGAAATATGGCGAGTACATATGCAGTGAGGTGAGTTATTTGATGTTATATTTTGCTCCCAATTCTAGATACTTTATTTCTCTCTGTGCTTATTTTTCATTTTGCTGTTATTGTAGACTAATGACGACATATGCAGCATGGAATGCAAGTCTGAACTTCTGCAGGGCCTTAAATCTAAGCAGGTTCTCATTCTTAAGCCAATTATAATTCCATCTTCTCCATATTATTCCTTTAACTTTGATTACTTTTTTCAGGAATTCCAAGGTAGCCCATCCCTTGCTGAACCATTGTCTACACACAGCTGCTCATTGGGGGTGCCAGAATCTGGAGGGGCCACTTGGGACTATGATCGGCATTGCTGGTCCAAAAAGCAATCTGGGTTTTGTACTTATGAATGGTATATTTTACTCTTTATATGCATTTTTATGAGGAGTCTAAAGCAGAAAGTAGTTGTTTCTCTTTGAAACCATAGAGGTAGAAAAGCATGGTTATATTAATATTTATGTTCTTGTACTGAAATGTTTGTTAATATTTGTAGCTGGAAGTGTCATAAGCCTGGGCATCTTGCAGAAGACTGTTTGGTGCTGACATCTTTCTATGAATTAAGACAAGCTGGTGAAGCATGCAATGATGTATTCTTTCTTGATGTTGAATGACCTAGACATTTTTCTTTTTTGAGTTCAACAGTGTCAAGCATGATTCTTCTTTACAGGTACCACTGGTTCAAAAGAAATCCAATACAATATCAAGAGATCTTCTTGACTTGTATAACAGGTTCCTGATTTGTTGTTAAGTAAATTTTGTCTCTCCATAATTACTTTAGATAATTCCTTGGTACCCTATAGTCTTTCTTAACTTGGATTGATGCATAATTTTTTTTTCATTTCAGTTTGTTTTTCCAATTTTCTTAAGTATGGATTCTGCCAATGCAGAATTAAAGTTATCACATATCTATGGTATCGTGATGACTCTTACTACTCATACAAAGTAGTTTATGGACTCCCTTCCTTGTCGTTTTGTTTATAATGAAAGTGTTTAAAATTGTTAAAGATAGTTAATTCATGCCTTTTTAATCAAAGAGCTTGAACACTTAGAATGAAGAAGACAGTGTCTTATAACAGTCTTTTTGTGTATGTAGATGCCACCAAGTTGGAAAAACGTTCTTGTCTGCAAAGTGCAATTCATGTCGTGGATCAACCACTTTAGCCGCATGTCTATCCTGTGATAATTCCTTTTGTGACTGGTGGGTTAGTTTTACTGTTTAAATCTATCTATACCTTTTATGTAACAAGTTTATTATAGTATCATGTAACCTTTATTTTAACAATGTATTAAATCAACTAAAGATGAAATTGGGCCTTGAATTTTATATGATTGTTGACCCAAATATCGTAGACTTTAAGGCCTCAAAGAACTTATCCCTGAAATGCAGCGACTTTAAGAAATTGTGTGGGTTACAAGATAGAATACCAAGTTCTTAAGATACTTACAGAAAGCTCTGAAAAAGGATAATGGATTTATAATTAAAATAAATGAAATGCACTGGTAACGCAGTATGTCCTTTCCGTTTATTGATATTGTATAGGATGAAATATTGTAGCTGTCCTGTAAGTATACCCAGTCCTTTCCGTTATTTTGCTTCATCTTCTCTCAGTTGTTTCTTTCTATTTATGTCCTCCACCAATTCAGCCGTTGCTCCTCTAATTGCATGGATAAATGATTCCAATTTTTACTCTCTCATGTTTGCTAGCTTTGGCCATTGCTTTTGCTGTCATGTTTCTCATGTCACCCTCTTTCAATTCATTGGTAGGGTGTTATTAATTGGGTCTTCTTGCTTTGGAGCTTTGTGGGTACATTCAAGCTCCTTCCAACTGTGGCCCAGTCCATGTCATCTGTCCGCCAACATACCGTCTAGTATCTGTTAAAAGGCACATTTTGATATTAGGATCCATGACAACTCAATTGGTTTCCCATCAACCATGTCAATATCACGTAAGAAATCAAGGGCCTATTTGTATTGGGAGATATGATGCCCATAGATGAAAGAGAATTGAGCAACCATAATCCCAAGGAACTAACTTCCCCAAGTTGTTAGTTGAAAGTAGTGGAACAAGTGGTAATGAAAATCATCCTCGTCGTTGTCAATAATAACAACATTATCAACATAAAAAACAAGATAAATAATATTGTCTGCCAAGGTATGTTTATAAAAGACAACTATCAAATTCAATCTAGAGCATCCCCTCATTGTTGGTTGATAGTACTGAGCCATTTAAATGAGGCATGAGTGAACTGCTTCAAGCCATATAAAGAGCGGCTGAGTTCCATACTAGTCCAACTTACTCCGGATCATTAGAATCAAGAGGTTGCTCTATGTAAATCTCCTTCTAAAGCTTACTATGTAAGAAAGTGTTCACAATGTGTAGTTGATGCTGGTGAATTGCATATAGAATCTAGAGAAATAAGTAGGTAAACAAAGGAAATCTTGGCTACTAAAGAAGAGGTGCTGTGTATTGACCTTAAATTTAAGTATAATGCTTGGCAAATGGCAACCACGCAGGCCTTGAGATTATCAGCTTACCGTCAAGACCAATGGCAAGTAAGACCATCTCCATAAAAGAGTTACAGTCCGTAATCTAAAATGGTCTTGTGAATTGTTTTAGGAATAATATTTGGCATTGAGAAGATTTTATATTATTTTTGCTTCAGATCTTAAGCCATGAGCAATGGAATCAACTCTTATTTTAACACATTGTTTTTAACAGTGCAGGCCATTTGAGTGAGCATATCTGGGAGCATCCAACTCATCAGCAATATTACTCATTTAAGCTTAATCGTTTGGTAGTGATTCATCTGTTTACGTTTTCACTTTACTTCAGTTGACGCATCTAGCTAAGGGCTCTGCCATACCATAAGGAGGGGACAAATAATTTTGGGGGCTAATTAAGTAGTTGAGTGGAAAAATCCATATTTAATTTGGTTTAAAAGTTAAAACAAGTTAGAGTTGTGTTGGGAGCTCTTGGAAATCATATTTTGATACTGTCTTGGAGATCATGTTTTCAAACTTCTTCTTTGGTGACTTTGATAATTGAGAATGGTAATCTTTACTTTCAGCATCCAGTCTTTGGATAGGTTCACAAAATTGATTTGTTTGTGTATTTTCATCGATCTTGTTGCTTGTAAAGAGTATAGTATTAATTGTTCTACAGGTCAAATGCTGTAAATCAAGTTGCAAGGTGACTCAGATAAAGGATCTCTTAGCCTGTCAGCATTGCTTTGACAAGGCATTTGACAAGTTCTATGATATGTACACTGCAACTTGGTTGGTACTCCCCAAACGCAACTTCTTCTGCCCCTTTCTTCTCCTCTCTATTTCATTACCCGACGCTAGCTAGGTATCAGTTATTCATCCTTGTCTTGTAGTGGGGTCCGTCTGGGTGGGGAGTGAATTGATGAAGCATGGATGATTTGTCTATACTACCCATCGGCAATGATTAATGAATCCATGAAGTTGAGCTCTCTCTTCCATCTCACTAGCATAGCATCTCTTCTCAGTGTTGAGTTGTTCTTGCAGGAAACCAGCTGGACTAACAATCATTTGGAATTCAATCTGCTGCGAGGATCATTTTGAATGGTTAGTCGGTGCTACATGAAGATGTTCCTTGTATGGTTTTTCAGCATCATAATCAACAGGGCTGGACATTCATGTGTATTCCTCAGGCACCGGATGAATTGCTTCAGTGCGGACGCAGACAGTGCCTATATTCTAAGCAAAAAAAGAGGCCGTTGTGAGAAATGCAAGCAACTGAGTGACTTCATATTCTGAAGAGGGGAATCACTTTACTAATAATTACTATGATGGAGAGTTCTTTGTCATTAAAGGTAGAAAATTTAGTCTCTCACAGCTTGTGCGATGCTCACTCTCTTTTGCTCTGTCTTTGCTTTCTGTTTCAGGGTTGGTGTCTGTCTGTGAATATGAAAACATACGGTAATACATGTTTGTAACTTGTCATTACTAGCCGCAGGAGCGGAACGGAACAAAACAGATTATAATTGATTGCGTTGTTCTATATATATATATATATCTTATATTTATCCAAGGGTAATAGTTAGGGTGTGTTTCTTTAAGTTGGGTTTGGGAAGATTGAGTTTGAGTTTGGTTTGGATTTGAATTTTTTAGAAGTTTTGGGATTTTGCGTTTCTTTGGTTCAGTAGGTTTTGTTGGGGTTTAGGGAGTTTTATTGAATAGTGATTTGATAGGTGATGATTGGATTTGTTGGGGTTTAGGGAGTTTTATTGAATAGTGATTTGATAGGTGATGATTGGAGTGATGAGATTTTTAGTTTAATTGAAAATAATTTATATTAAATATAAAAGTAATGGAATATATATGAAGAGTGAATTTTTTTCTCTTTTATTATTATTATTTTCATCTGTAACTAAAAAAGAATAGAATTTCGGATCTACTTCTAAGTTTTGTCTACAATTACATGCGGAAGAACAAGCGTGTGCACGGCTATGCATGAGTCCGTGGTTGTTCGAAAACAAGACTAAATACACAGGACAGATAAATGCAGCCACATTTGCACGGCGGTGGTCGATTGTTGTTTGTTGTGTGCTTCATGTAACACTAAAAGCAGCATAATATAATTAATCAAGCACGGTCATGCTCGTTCCGTATAAGTGGTTGCTTCCTGTAGGAATTGAAGCAGACAAATAGACTTAAATGCGCGGCCGTGTACAACTATTCATATTCTTCTAGCTCTCATAGATTTGTGTATAGGATGGTCCTATCATAGATTTATAAAAATTGCACGAATTTACGAAATCGACTAACTAATTAAATCCCAAATTGAAATGTAGTTCGGTTTTCCTTACTTCTAACTAATTAACCGCCAGAAATCCTATCCCTCGTCAACGTGCATCTCCCGAACTCCTTCGCGGCAATCATCTGCTTCACTCGCCGACGAAACTGCTAAAATCCCACGATCCTTACTCTGCAATGAAGGGGGTGAAGAAAATTTGGGAGGAAAATAAAAAACACGTGTGAAAGATGAGAAATAATGGAGGAGAGAGAAGAAGCAGAGTAACGAAGGGAAGATAAAATAGTAGAGGAGAGAGACATATGTGTAGTCAACGGCTACGAAGCTATGTTGCAGACTTTGTCCTCCTAGGTCTGCTTCGCGCCAAAGTAGCATTCAACAGTAAATGAATAGGAAGTTTGGGAGGACTTGTGCCAAAGAAACACACTACTTAGTGTATCTACGAAATTTGACTTTTAAGCAAGAAAGAAACCATACACTTCACTGTATTTATGTATGTATATATGTATGGAAGTATGCAAAAATCTCCAGTGGTAGTTGCACTCATTTCACCACAACCATACCATACCACAGGCCAAGTCACGGGAATAAATGCGACTTAAAAATAAATACAAATACAAATACAAATACGGCTAAACTATAAGCTACAAAGTGGGAGGTGTTTGGCGAATGCAGAATGATAGTCGACAGAGCGCAATAACGGTGGTATGTATGGTCCAGAACCAGAAGAAGGCATTATAGCTACCAAAGAAGCTATAAAGATGCCATCAAAATCCAAATCCAAATCCAAATCCAAATCCCTCACTATTGCCTGCTCCTCAGTGAATCAGAATGTCCTGTCCTGTCCTCTTCATTGTTTCATCGAGTACCCCCCCAGGACTACGCCTAGCAGACCAATTATGATGATAATGATAAAAGTGATGGATACTCTTCCACCTTTGCTGTTCTTGCGCTTCAACAGTTCCTACACAGAACCGAACCACATCCCATATTACTCAAAATATGATGACACAGACACACACTCCATGAACACCAGACTCTGACAATTAATGAATTAACTACTTGTAGTTCTATATACTATTCTGTAGTTTCCACGATCAAACATCTTCAATGATAAGATATAAAGCAAGTGTATTATACACAGATTAGATCAGATCCTACAAAACCAAGGCCAGAAACTACCAAGGGGATTAAGAAACAAAAACTATCAACAATCAGTTTTCTGTTTATGAGCACGCATTACACAATCAAATCTCCTACCAATTCTTGACGAATGTTTGTTTTGTGCTCTATTTAAATTTCAATAGCAGCAGCTTTTTTCCTCAGGCAACTTTGTAAGAGTTATACATTTTAAGATAACGCCAATCCACTTGGAAAAGCTTATGCAGACAGAAACAACTCTCAAACATAGTGAAACTATATGCGGATGCAAGTAAATACTGTCAATCGGGAAGCATTAAAATGAACTCGGACACAAAAGTTTCAGAAACCAAGTAGATCAGCCAAGGCTTTTCTCACAAATCCTCAAATAAGCTAACACATTTTTGCGAACACAAGTAGAAGACAGACTATTTACTCACGGTTCACAATATTATGCAATCTCTTGATCTATAACACTAAATAAAGCTCACCTAACCAGCAATAGTGATAATGAAATATTGTATAGCATGCCGAGCCAAGTACAAATATATTTATAAAGTAGATAATGCATCGTGGATTGGAAGGAAGATTCACTAATTTTGCATTTGAGAGACATACAAAATATAACCAAGATATGAAAACCAATAAAAGCTGCTCGCAAGGAATTTGAAATAACTGGATTTTAGGATAGATTTCTAGTCTTTCAATTATGAAGTTTGAACTTAGAAGTCACCAATGAAAAGATAAAAGTGTTATATTCCTTCCCTTCCCTCGTTTTTTTTTTTTTTGTAAGCTTCAAATTGGCTAAGCGACTTCGGACTGGATCACTTAGACAATATTCCTTGACATATGCTAGCAGTGCTAACATCACAAGGAAAATCAATTATCATAATACACAGAAGTACCAATTGATCAAATTTGAAATTCTCATGAGGAAAAACCAATGTTGTTGGACCAAGCAGTTGTCATGGTGGTTTTTATTTTTCTTTTTAAAAAAAATAATATCCATGCACTGCTGGCTTAAAACATTGAATATGCACAACATTAGTAGTTGTGTCTGATAAAGGCGATTGAGAACATACAAATATGTGAATGCTGCAGCCACATAATATTGAATATGGGGAAATGCGTGAAGTGCTAAGTTACCTCTGGCATATTTTCATGGCTGTCAGCAAAAGTTCTAGTAGCCTGCAATCACCCCTCAAAAAGGATGTAGCCAATAGGATGTACAAACGAGGTAAAATGAGCCTCAATAGAGGGAATGAAAATGCAAAAAATTTGTACAAACCTCATTGCCATTTCCAACTGTATTTGACCTTGGGGAAAGACCCTCTTCTGATCCCTCTGCAACAGGAGATGGTGGTTGATGAGGAGCGAAAAAGACCACTTTCAATCTGCACTCCTCAACCTTGCCATTTACCTTATTAAACTACAGAAGAACAAAAAGAAAAATACAAACACCAACTTCATTAATCATAACCATCCAAGAATGCATGTAGCAACTATCTGCATAACCTATCCTGAGCTGAACGAAAACCATTCATTTATTAGTCATCATCAATCATATACAATGTCACCGTGGTGCTGAGAGCAATGGCATGATGCTATCCTCTAATTTATATTCTTTACCAATTTATTTAGTTGCAAAGATACCATGACTTACTGTCTTTTTAACTATTCCAAATTCTTTCTCACGGGCATGTAAAACTTTCAACAGAAATCATACATTACTACGGTGGATCATTGCAACTGTGTATGATCTGTTTTTTTTTTTTTTTTTTTTTTCTCACTTTTTCAGTTATCACTGAATTTAAACAACAATAAAAGGTGTTTGATCATGAATCAACAAGAAAATACCATATCTGCAGTGACATCTTTTCCAGTTGTACCGGGGCTTGCAACCACACTCTGTATCAGAAACTTATCCTTGCATTGCATGTCTGGAGGAGTTTCCTTCTGTGCTTGCATTGTGACTACGATACAATAATAATAGCATGGTCAGTTGAGTTGGGCCAGAGACGCGCGCGCGCACCCATATTATCACATGCTAATAGAAATTACTACTAAAGATCTAACCACGTTACTAAAGGTGGGTGGATGAGGAGCCATCCCCTCCCCTAAGCTGAATCGTGATATCACTCACAAATTAAAGACTGACCCTCCATTGATTGCAAACAGCATGACTGAGAAATAAGGGTAAGTAAAGGCTTTAATTACCAACAATGTCGCAGGTTGATCGCGGCAAAACAATGCCCGTGTTTGGGCGAACGCAATAATTCTTGGGATTCGTTGTTTTGACCTGAAAATGTGTAAGGCAGGCGGAAGGAAGGTAATAAAGGAGGGAAAATGAAAACGAAAATGAAGATACTCTAGAGATGAAGCACTTGTCTTACCTTGAAAGCTACGTGATTTTCCGTCTTATTGGATAGTTGCAGCGAACAAGATATCTGCTTCTTCAACTCAACTGATCAATCCAAAGCACACACGCACACATGCGTAGACGTAGAAAAGGGAAAAAAAATTAAAAATAATAATAATAATAAAATCAGGAATGCAGCAGCAACAATGAATGCAAATTAAACAAAAAGTAGGAAGCAAGTGAGATGGATGGAGAAATTAATTAGGCAAGCACAAACATGGGAATCTCAATTCCAATGGATCGACATTGAGGAGCTCTCCGGAAGCCATATGTGTGCTGTTGATGTTGATGTTGCTGTTGTTGGGATTGAGATTGAGATTGAGAAAAGACAAGCGAATTGGAAGGAAGGAAGGATGGAAGATCACAAGCAAACAAAGAGGTAGAGAATGATGGATGGATGGATGGATGGAAAATTAACCCAATGCTACTACTGCTACTGCTTGGCGCACACGTACACAATTGAGTGGGTGAGTGAGGGAGTGATCCTTATTCTCATTCGTTCGTTTTTCTTCTATAAAATTCCGAGGTGATCCGAAGATGACGCCGCCGCCTGCACAGCACTGCACACCTGCCTGCCTTCCTTCCTTCCTTCAACTCCTCTATCTCTTCTCTTTCCAATCCAACCATGCAAGAGTTAAATAAAGAACGTCGATAATACTGTATACTATATATAATTAATACTAGTATATATCATCACCCCCCTCCCCCTCCCCTGTGATAACTACAGTAAAAACAACTCTAGTGTGTAATGTGTATGCCAAATATGTATATTTATATAATATATCTAATTTCATTAATGAAATTTTATTCTTATAGTATAATTTATTTAAATCATATTATTATTTTATTATTTTTATATTTATAATAATAATCAGTTTATATTTCTTACTATTTTTTTTACTTATTTATTTTTGATAAATTTATTATAATACCTTCATTATGTTTTTTATTTTTATTATTTTAATATTAAAAATATTATTGTTTTTACTAATAAAAATTATGAGAATAAATATGTATATTTATGTATTTATTTATTTATGTATTCATAATCCTCTCCTTTCTCTTTGCCCTGTTCTGTACGACTTCGACTTCGACTTCGACTTCCTCAGAGCCCTTCCATGTCGTTGACTCTATTTTCCTATGTCTGCCAACCATCCACTCGATCTTTAGGAGGTAATGTCCTTTCAATTCTGTGTTTTCCAGAAACTTGATCTGATTCTTCTCCACTTGCTTTGCTTTGCGTTGACGACCGAGATTGAGCACTGTGTCTTTAATGTTGTATTCTATAACCCCACGATTCACCAAACAGACGCTCTGCTCTAGAGATTCCATTTTTTTGGTTTGTCCCGGATCAATTAAAATGCACAAACAGATTCAACCATGAAGTGGATTCGTTTTGAGTAGGCGTTTGATATTTTCATTTTCTTTGCAGGTATCTGCACAAACGCTGGAATTTCTATGCCATAGGCGCTTCATTGCATGGTCGGTGTACCACTGCATCATTCAGGAAATCCTGTCTCGGTAATGTTGATTGCTACCACTTTTGTATCTGCGTAGCGTAGCTGCTGTGTCTCAAAATTGTTGGATGTTGTTGTTTTCGTGTGCCCAGTGGGGATACATTGTGATTAGTGATGTCTGAAGGTGAATCACCTGTCTTCGCTCGGGGTGAAATTGAGCCGTCCCTTCGCCAAGTTGTCTGTAATGGGGTTAGCTTGAAAACAACTGAAGTTGAAGCAAAACTTGATGAGGGAAATATTCAAGAGGCCGAAGCTGCATTGCGGAATGGCTTGTCTCTCAATTTTGAGGTTGGATGTTAAACACTCAAAAGCTTTTCTTCTGTATGGAGGACCTAACCTTGATAGTTGTAATATAAAACTTATTTTTTGTCAGTTGGCGTGCTGCTGGATATTAATGAAACTTGGGACTCTCATTGCTTTCGTCCAAGACTTTTAAGCTTACATTAAACTCTCAGTTGCTGTTTCATATTTTGGTTACAGTCATTTTTAAGAGAATCCTATTTTCAAGGTTACTTTTAGCTGGAGAAAATTTTGAATATGAGATACACAGATTAGATAAAATTGATTTAAGGATGGTTTCAATATATGCATATATTTGTAAGGATATCTATATTTTGTTGCTTATGGAATTTGCAGCGATTGTACCATAATTCTCATTATTCTATTTTTTGTTGACAGTTATATCTTAGCAGAACTTTAAGTTAGTGTTACATCTAGCAGGAGCAATTTTTTGAAAGGTGATGAGATAAAGTTCCAAATTCTGCACTCTACATGTATAGAATTACTGCATTTGTAAGGGTGTTTAGACCTTGTTCCATGTGGAGTTTAAACTATTTAAAGGAGTTTCTGTCTTTTAGTTGTTCTTTCTCTCTCATTTAATCATTTCTGTTAACTGTTTAAAGATTCATTAAATTCATTAGTGCATGGCCGCTTATACATTAATTTATATGCCCGCATGGAAGAGGAATGAACTCTTTCTTTTTTTTTCAGTGTCTACTGGATTTTGGTGGCTACAACTTAACCATTTGATGATCACTGAATAAAATATAATTGTCAAATCTGACTCTTATTTACAAATAATTTTCAGGAAGCAAGAGCTCTTCTTGGGAAGTTGGAATATCAGAGAGGAAATGTGGAGAGTGCTTTATGGGTGTTTGATGGCATCGATCTTCAAGCAGCCACACAGCGGATGCAACGCTCCTTGGTTGATAGAGAGTCTTCCAAAAAGGCTCGCCCTTGCAGTGAGTCAGTATCTTCTGTCTCACAGCATGCGACAAACCTTGTGCTCGAGGCCATATATCTAAAGGCTAAGTCTCTTCAGAAGCTGGGAAGATTAACTGGTATTCTTCATTTCAAATAGCTCTGAAAAGTTTCTAAATATATTCAAATTAAATATTAATCCCATTATAGATGATTTTATAGCAAAAGGAACTATTATTACTATTATTATTCATACTTTTATCTGATTGGAATAATGGCTAAAATCATTGGGCCTTGACATTATCCAGAGGCTGCTCAGGAGTGCAAAAATGTACTTGATGCAGTAGAAAAGATATTCGTTGATGGCATACCAAATGATTTGGTAGAACATAAGCTTCAAGCAACTGTTAGCCATGCTGTTGAACTTCTTCCAGAGTTGTGGAAGCAAGCTGGATGCTATGCAGATGCGTTGTATGCATACCGCCGAGCACTACTGAGTCAATGGAACCTTGACAATTATTGTTGTGCAAGAATTCAAAAAGCATTTGTGATTTTCTTGTTGTATAGTGGGGTTGAGTTTAGTCCACCCAGTTTAGCTGTTCAAGCTGAAGATTCATATGTACCTACAAGCAGTCTAGATGAGGCTATTCTACTTCTGATGATTCTAATGAGAAAGTTTTACCTTGGGAAGATTAAATGGGATCCTTCAGTGCTAGAGCACCTCACTTTTGCACTGTCTCAATGTGGCCAAACTTCAGTTTTAGTGAAGCAACTTGAAGAGTTCATGCCTGGGGTGATAAATCGCATTGACCGATGGAAATTAATGGCATTGTCCTATTTTGGAGCTAGAGAGAATAGTATTGCATTACATCTACTGAGAAAATCCCTCCACTGGCATGAGGAGCCTAATGATATCATATCATTACTGCTGGCTGCAAAAATATGCAGTGACGATATGTTTCTTGCTGCAGAGGGAGTGATGTATGCACAAAGAGCGATTGATAATTCACATGGATCAAATGCACATTTTAAAGGTGTTGGATTCTGTATGCTGGGCCTTTGCTTAGGAAAGCAAGCTAAAACTTCCCCTTCAGACCTTGAGAGATCTTGTCTTCAGTTGGAGGCTCTGAAAGCACTGAACAGTGCATTAGCATTAGAGCCTGAAAATTTAGACGTCATATTTGAGTTAGGCTTGCAGTATGCTGAGAACCGAAATCTGCATGCTGCTTTTCAACATGCAAAAAAGTATTTAAATGCGACGGGCGGATGTGCCATTAAGGCTTGGAGATTGCTTGCTTTGGTTTTGTCTGCCCAGCAACGGTTTTTGGAGGCCGATGTGGTTATCGATGCTGCTTTAGATGAAACCTCAGATTGGAATCAAGGACTGCTCCTCGAGATGAAAGTGAAGCTTAAATTTTTTCAGTCACAATACAAAGATGCCATTGAGACTTGTCGTTACCTTCTTGCTTTGGTACAAGCTCAGAGAAAATCTAGAGGACATTTTGGAAGTGAATCTCAGGTTGATTTTTTGGACCTTATGTTTTTAAGTGGATGGTTTTTGTTTCATTTGATAAAAACGAAAATCCTTTCTGTTGTCTTATTTTGAATAAATTTCTGGCATCCATCCTCCTGTTGGTTGTCATTCCTTTTGTTGAAAGTTATTTGATTTTGGTTGTATTTTATTGAGTATGTGCTTATGTATTCACTATCATCACATGTGTTTCACAGGTGGATGATGATAACATAAATGAATATGAAGTATGGAATGGATTAGCAAAATTGTACTCTAGCCTTTGTCATTGGAATGATGCAGAAATATGTTTGGGAAAAGCTAGAGCTTTGAAAAAGTATTCTGCTGAAACTCTGCTTGTAGAAGGTAAGAGCTTGAACCTTTCTTAATTAAAGAAAAAAAAAAAATTTATTTCTTTCGAGTCGGAGAGGGAGGGTGGTGCATTAGGTTTAAAGTTGAATATTAGATGAATTACTGCCTTTATTATGTATCAGCTTTATTTCAGTATTCACTTTGGATTCTGGGGGCAAATGGAAAATACAGTGATATTCAAAAAGCATTTTCTGTAAATAATTGCAACATTCATGTGTTATGCTGAATATATACATAGGCACCACAGAAAAAAGTGCAGTACAGAATTCTATTCAAACGAATTTAATATAATGCAAGGAAAAGTATGTGACCTATAAATACTTTCTTTGGGCAAAATTGCCTGGCCCCCATGGAAGAATCCTAAGATCACAGATTGATGTGTATATATATTTATAGCTAAAGCCTGAATTTCATATTTTATTGGACTGTGAAAAATAATGGAATGACAGTAGACCACAGCTAATGTGCTATGAAGTATTTTTACAGAGGATAAATCAGGCTCACCTGTGGAAATCAAATGAATTTTCCAAACTTAGGTGAGGCCAAAATGTTTTGCTGGTTATTCAGCTCTATTGATCTAGGATGTAGTTTTAGATTTTCACAGATACGGTTTTGGGGATCTTGTTCAAATTATCCTTGTATAACATCTGTAAAAGTTAATTTGTTACAATTACAGATAATGAACAATGATGCATTCGTATCTGAAATATATTATTGGTAAAGGAGAAGATAATGTTATGAGAATGTAATCTGCAATATAGAGCCATCCAAATGTTAGTCTTCTTCTTCTTCTTCTTCTTCTTCTCCTCTCTCTCTCCCCCTATGTATATACATACATATATTGTGATGAATTTTGAATTGCTAAAACATGGGAAGATAGAAGATACAAAAAAAACTGTATGTAACAAATTTGAATGTTATTGTTCTTGCAATCATGGCCTCTGTTTTTTCATTGCAAAGTTAGCAAATGTAGATAGACTAAATTTTCCCTCTTGTATTCTTCTTAACAGGTGCTATGCATGAAAGAAAAGGACATACTAACAAAGCTTTGGCTGCTTATGCCAATGCCCTTATGCTGGACCCAGACTATGTGCCTTGCGAAATTCGTTTCAGCGCTGTGTTGGCTAAGATGGGAAGAAACATGCTGCCAGTGGCTAGAACTCTCCTGTCGGAGGCCCTGAAGATGGAGCCCACCAATCCTATGGCTTGGTACAATTTAGGACTGGTTCACAAGGTGGCTGGGCGGATAGCCGATGCAGCAGACTGTTTCCAGGCTGCTTCCATGCTTAAAGAAACTGAACCTGTAGAGGGATTCAGTACCATCCATTGAACATTTATAGCCAGCCAGTTGAAGTATCATTCTTTGATTCTTTGTTGTGTCACCATACCAATACCATTCCACCATACTGATACCATTCCACCATACTGCATTATTGGAGCAGATGCAAATCCTACTCAGCAGTAGGAGAGGAGTAAGATTGCAATAAAGTGAACGCAGAATGATGGGATTTTGTGTGTAAGAAAACAATTGAGGATGAGCTCATTGGTTAAATTTTTGGTGGGATTTTGATGATGTTATTTTCGAACCGGGCGGTTGGGAAATGCTCTTTATTGTGTTGTCACTCACTCACTCGTTCACTCACTCTGCTTGGTTCGACTCCCTGCAAAACATTTTTTTTGTGTGGTCTTGGCTAACTTCGCAGTGATGGGTAGAAACGGATTTTGGTCAGATGCACACAGAGAGACAGACCCGGACGGGACCTGACCTCCTCCTCCTCCTCGTTCCAAATAGAAATATCAGTCGGTCATTTGGATGGGAAATATGTCTGGTCAGTCTCAGTCCGTCCGTCTTGTCATTTTATTAATTAATTGATTAATTAATTCAACTAATTAACCCACACTGGCGCCCTCTCCTATTTTCATGGGCTGATCTGATGTTTGCGCTTCATCTCAACTTCGTCAGGCTCATCAAGCCCTTCTTACCAGGAGGCTTCACGTTTCCCCGTCCCCGTTGCGCCTCCGCAGCCAGACGAAGCATGAGCTCTCCTCCGACGCGGATGTTTCAACTGAAAGTCGACCCGCTCACCGGACAATCAGAATGGGTCATCATCGACGAAGAAGACACCGGGGGAGGGGGCCATACCGGTACAAGTACAACCCCCTCAAAATCACTTCTCGCAACCACGTCGTATCTCGACATGCTCAACGACACTCGCCGCAACAGAGCCTTCCGTCAGGCCATCGACAACACCGTCACTAAACCCTGCCACGTTCTTGATATAGGGTAATACAATAATATTACTAGTGCTGTGCTATTTATCGCTGCTATCTTTTTCTTTCCCCATGTTTATTGCACTAGTAGAATTTTGTTTTTGTTCACAAATCTTGATTTTGGGGATTCTTTGCCAAGTCAAGTCAAGCGATGGGTGTGTATGTTATGTATGTATGTACATGTGTGTTGACAGTGCGGGAACAGGGTTGCTATCAATGATGGCAGCTCGGGCCATGGGCCTCTGTGACTCTGAGACTGAGAGTAAGGAGAGGTCGGGCTCAGACGGGTTGGTTACAGCTTGTGAGGCATACCTACCCATGGTCAAATTAATGAGGAGGGTTCTCCGGGCGAACAAAATGGAGAGGAAAATACGCATCTTACATAAGAGGTCGGATGAGGTCGAAGTTGGCATAGACATCCCCTCGCGTGCTGATATACTTGTGAGTACACTCACACTCACTATCACTATAATGTTGCTTTATATTAGACTTGGGGGTTGGGAATGCTTGCATCCCATCGCATTACACTGAACTGCACTGCACTGCACGGACTCACCCTGTTGGGTAGTTATGAACTTATTCCTCTCAAGGGGTTTTCAATTTGCTTATTTGGCTGAGGTACATGCTGCATCGGTCTCCTCCTATCCCTATCCCTATCCCTATCCCTATCCCTTCTTGATTGGAGGCATAAGGAAGGATGAGTCTGTACAATTCTACGCTACTTCCATTTCCTAATGCAGTAATGCAATAACTTGGCCACTCCATTTCCCTCCTAGAAATCTACCCCCAAGTGCATGGGTATATAGTATACAAATACAATACTTATTTCCAACACGCACCATCAACTACATGTTTTTTTAAATTGAAGCTTCTCCCACAATATTGGTTCAACTGTAAATGAAGATGCATATTCCAAATTAGTTTTAGGTAAAAATAACTTCCATCTATTAAGAAATAAATACACTTGCTTGTCTATGGTTAAAGCATACTTCTGTTGTTAACTCATGATTGTATGGTATACTGCAGGTCAGTGAGATTCTAGACTCAGAGTTACTAGGTGAAGGGCTGATTCCAACCCTACAACATGCACATGATCATCTATTAGTTGAGAATCCACAAACAGTACCTCACCGGGCAACAGTTTTTGCTCAGGTATTGATTTAATACCATGTTGTTCAGAACTCTAATATATTACTATTAGCGTAACATTGCTGATTTAAATCATCTGTAACCCTTTTTTTTTTTTGCTTTTTGTATATTCGAAAGAATGTTTTCTTTGCCTCTTCTGAAAAATGACACTCAGCTGACTCAAAGTGTACAAAATATTGTGCTGCATAAGTAGTAACAATTGAGCCTTAAAGGATTATGATCCTTGCAGAGTTAAGATACTATATAGGATTATTATCACCAGTTACTAGGGATTTTGTGTGTTCTATGTTTATGGCTGTTGTATGACAATATTTGAAGAATTAATGCCATGATTATTTTTCAACACCTTGTTGAATCTTCACACACCTCCTGGAAAAGAAAAAAAGGAAATAAACTAAGAGATGGGTCTGATGCCGTGTAGAGCTGAACTACCAAACAAAATTGTATTTCTTTCTGAAAAATTAGGCTGAATTTACATGCATGAGAAAAAGAGGAGAAAACACGACAAGCTCTCTGATTTTGCTAATCTACTCTAATCTCTGTGTAAGTGATCAAGTCTAATTTCTATAATTAAGTTAATTATGACTATTATGCCAATCAATTAATGCATATAATTACATATGCTATTTTGTGAAATTAAACTTTATTTTCCCCATTCTTTGCAGCTTGTCGAGTGCACACATTTAAGGAGGATGCACAATTTGGTAAACAGAGAAGCGGAAGCATTAGATGGAATTCATCTTGTTCCGAGTGGGATGGATGAGTTTATAGGTATCAAACAGAAGCAGTATGCGTTTCATTGTGATGCAATTAAAGGCGAAATCAAATTGGTAATGAGTAAAAATTCCTTCTTCCTCAGCAATTTTTTTCCTGTTAATATACATTGTTACTCAATCTGTTTCTTGCATCTAGCTTTCAGAACCCTTTGAAGTTTTTGAATTTGATTTTTGGAGAAGACCAGACAGTTTTCGTGAAACTGAGCTGCACATAAAAGCCACAAATGAGGGTATAATTCATGCTATCATCTCATGGTACTTGATTTGGCGCATAGGTCATTTTATTTTGATCTATTATCAACCTTCTCCTTTTCATCATCAATGAGCATGTATTATCAGGTTAACATGTGGATTTATTTATTCTCATTCAGGTGGTTGCTTCAACTAGACAGCGAAGGCACTGTATTCTATTCAACTGCTCCAAATTGGATACACTGCAGTGATGCAAAAGGTAAGACTGTCCTTTCGAAGTAAATGAAAGGCAATCTTCAACACCATACATATGCCATTCATTTTCACCCAATGTGGAAGCCATTGTATATGTGTGATATTATACTCCCACTCATCAACCTTTGAATATAATTTTAGGAGATAATCAATTAAGCTGTTGATGACGTATTGCAATTAAGCAATTTTCTATGAACTTGTAGTGATATATGGAAGCATCATTGTGTTTATTCTAATACTTGGTCGGCCAAGGAGGAGAGATGATTTATTGCAGTTTTGATTTTGTGAGCTTTTCATCAGTATAATCAATTTGCTGGCAATCTGCTATTGTGCACCATGCTTATATTTAGGTACTCAAAATTGGTGCGACCATTGGAAACAAAGTGTTTGGTTCTGCCCAAGATCAGATGCCTTGCATGTAGTCAAAGATGAGGAGCTTCAATTGCGTGCTGCTCATACTGAAACAAGCATCTTGTATAATTTAAATGCTTCACGAGACAAGAAAGAGTTTCCACATCACTATTTCAATGCAGAGAATTGCCAGATTGTTCTGTCTCCTGGAAGAAATGCCTTATATGGCGATAGTGCTTGGAGATGCATCATGTGTGATGCCATTAAGAGTGCTGTAAGACTACCTTACCCTTAACAGTAGATGCCATTTAAAGATTAAAGCTAACCCCATGCTCACCTTGAGGAATAATATAAAAATGAGATTGTGCTTGATGTTTGATGTTGAAGGTTGTTTGCACAGAATTTTAGTGATTTCTTGCTTAACAGCTATACTACTTTTTCTGTTTTCTGCCAGTTTATTACCTTTACCGTTTATATTGAATGCTAGTATATTGGCCAAGGCTGGGATGCTTCATGGAGATACAGAACTATTGCACTTGTTCCACTTTTATGGACCCTACTGCTCAATAAGAAATAAACTGAAGAAATTTAGTTCAGCCTCAATGGTTTCCTTGACATTGTTTCCATTTATTTATTTACTTTTTCTCTTTGGGTGGAGAGGATACAACTTTTGATCTCATAATTGTTTAATCTAAATACAGCTGTACAAGTATCTCTTCAAGTTAATGGTATCTTACTTGAATACTGTGTTGCTTTGTTGCCATACATTCCTTGTCTGTTTCCTGCCTATTGTATTTTTCTGTGATCTATGTTACCAATCTAGTGGTATACTAACCTCTTGTCCTTTCTATACTTGGGCTTGACTTGAATACTCTTGTTTTCATTTTTCAGTTGCATCAGACACAATCTCCATTGTGTTTAGTTGCAGACGATAGCATTTTCTTGTCGGTTGCTATTGCTCATCTTTCCAAGAGTTTGCAGTTACTTGCATTATTTCCTGGACTTGGAAAGAAGGCTGTGCAATATCTGCAATTGGTTGCTGCAGCAAATAGCTACTCTAGGGACTGTATAGTCTTTATAAATGATAAGGATTTGCACTTGATTCTGCAAGCTTCACAACAGAAAAAGGTGAAAAAGATAATATTCAAATCTTCCACATAAGAAGTTTTGGGGTTAAGAATGATTATTCACTTGACCTAATTGTTGGTTCTGTGTATAATTTCTCTGACTTCATGTTTTCCAGTTATTTACCGATTTGCCTCCCACTGAAAGAATGCATTTGCTCTGCAGATTAATCTGTTTGTTGCAGAGCCATTCTATTATGGAAATGATAATGCTCTTCCCTGGCAAAATTTACGATTTTGGTAGGTTTGAGTTCTTTGTGAGATTTACAGTATTGAATTAGAAGTGTATCTTGCTCAGATAAGAGTAAGATTACATTAAAAATTATTTCAACTTAATTTGTTGTTCTTTCCACCCATATGTAATTTCCCTTGAATGATTTTTTCTCTGAATCCTTTCAAATCCAAAGCACTGCTACTTTTGATCTGATTTTGTACTTAATGCAAGTGATCCTGGTGTGACTAAAAGCCTGAAAATTTCTCTTGTATTTGGTTGCCTTTATGTTGCACCAGGAGTCTGAAACATTTCTGCTTCTTTAGTTGTGAGAAAAGTGTTTTTTGACTTTGGAGAAATTGGCAGGAAATTAACACTATTGAATTGGTTTTTGCAGGAAGCAAAGAACCTTACTTGATTCCTTTCTATCAAAAGATGCACTCATAATGCCTTGTGGAGGCCTGCTGAAAGCTTGTGCGATGTACCTTCCAGTAAGTTGATAGTCACAGTGCTTTATGTTTGCTATGTCTAAAGTCTAAACTACTGCAATCATATGAAGCGAAAATCTACAATGTTCTCTAGGACCTCTGGCAAAGCCGATGTTGCCTGAAAGAAATTGAAGGATTTGATCATTCATGTGTCAATGCTGAACTGGGAGGCTGTGGAGGTTTACCCGCTGGAGATAGTGGTCCTATGCTCCCCTTTTTTGTTTGGCAGTGTGGGGAAACTAAGGTAGGGCTTCTTGTAGTTACATCTGTGGGAGCCTGGATCTGTGATGTCTGACGTCTGCCGCGGTAACATTTGTTTCAGATACTCAGTGATGCGCCCACCCTCTTGGAGTTTGATTTCTCGAAACCAATGAGCCCATGTTCTGGAAAGACATTGGTATTCTTTCTCTAACCGGCCAATGTCTAGATATGTAATAAACATTCATGTGCAGCAGCTACACCTCATCAATTATTGTTTGCAGGTTCAATTTACAGAGTCTGGAATATGCCATGGATATGTCCTTTGGATTGATTGGGTCATGGATGCGGAGGGCAAACACATTTTGTCAACAGGGCCAGGTTTGTCGATTGTTTGAAGCAGTCAATTTACATCTTCAATTTCTGTCTCCACACGTTTCCTGTAATCAGCCAGCGAACCTGTGTGGTCGTGTTGTTTGTATGTAAGCACCCGATACTAATCATTATTATTACTATTAATGCTCTCTTTGCCCCTATTGGGTGTTTCAGATAAAAGGTATTGGAGGCAAGCCGTGAAGCTTCTGAATGACCCTGTGGAGATTAAGGACTGCAATTCTTCAATGGTTGAGGCCTTTTTTGATCCATCCAGTGGCGAACTCACTCTGCAACATGCATGCCCCCTTCCTTAAAAGTTGATCCAAGCATTCATCACCTGTTTTAGTGTTTTGCTGCTGATGCTGCTGGTGGATTGAAATCCGGCATATGGCGCAGAAATCATGATGAGTAGTAACTCAAAAAAAAAAAAGGCTTGTTAGGACAAAGCATTCATCAAGGGAAGTCTTCAGTGATGTGGAAGGAAAACAATGCCTGTCAACCATCATCATGTTTTAGAAGAGCTCATCTCATGAAATGGGCAGGGATCATGCATTCATTATTCAAAAATTCTCATTTAGCTTGTGGAATGCCAAAAATGATCATTAATCTGACTCAGGTGCTAGGAAGGAAGGAAGGAAGAAAGGAAGAACCAGTGCACACCACACCCCACCCAATACAGCCGAGCATCCTCACCTTAATTTCATCAGTGGCTGGCTGGCAGGCAGGCAGATACAAACAAACCTGAAACGTCTGGTTAGCAGAGCAGAGTTAGCTTTATGATACCAACCCGTATTAAAACAAGTTTATCACCTTGATGCTGCCGGATGGAATAAGTTGCAATGGAATATGTTGAAACCAACCCGTATCAAAAACAAGTTTATCTCCAAATCCACATTCCTCGTCCAAAATAGCAACATTTATCATTACATAGTAGTATATGGTCAGTCAAAATATCTAGGTATTGTTTAGATAAGAGAATTATGGGAATTTTGAAAAATTAGAAAGAATAATAAATAAATAATAATATTTGATATGATATTTGGCGACTAATATCAATATAATATTAAAAAAATAATAAATAATAAAAACAGTATCAAAAATTTAAAATTTGTTGAGCAAACAAAACTTTGATCAGCAGCTCTTTAAAACTTCTTCTACGTCTTGTCTGCTGTATCTATTAATAGCTCCTCATATAATCATCAACAGTGACCTCTCTCCCCTCTATCAGAACATAGATTGATAGCAAGTGTATATATCTGCCACTGCCAGCCATCGCGTATCAAATAGAATAGGATCTCCGTCGAATAAGGAAGGCGATATCTTCAACCATATACTCACACACTCACATGCAAGTTCCAAAAAGAAGGAAACTTGTTTGTCCACTCGACCCACAATCAATCAGTGAGTAAGGGAGGGAGCGAGCGAGCGAGTAATTTTAGGAACGGGCTCCTCCATACCTTGCCGCCTCCAGCTACTAATTACTGCTGCCGCTTTGTATCGCACGGAGAGCATCCGCTCCGCTGAACCTGGGGACTTCTTATCCATCCTCGCCGCCTGGTTTTGACGAGGCGCACCGTATCGTGGGCTAACACGCAGGCATTTGCCACCGGAGAATGCTATGGCTAGTCCTAGTTCGTACAGGGCAGGGCAAGGCAAGGCGACTTAAGCGGTGAGGATAAGAAGCCAGTCAGTCCCCAGCACGATGATATCCCGCACAATCTGCGAATAAAGCGTGGGACGGAAGAAAAATCGACCAAGCATCATCGTGCTCGTTGCGGCCCCCGCCCCGGCAATTCCCTGCCTGGCCTGGCCGGTCACCCCTCGAATTCCTCGATTGCGGCTGTTACCAAGGATCATTATTTAGGACCTTCTTTTATTTTTCTATACCCGACCCGACGAAGACCGGTCTATTCGGGTCGGATTCGTGAGTCGTACTTAATACTCCGTCTTGTCTATTGAGTCCCTTACATTTTCAAACTTTTTCGAACCGTTCACCAAAAATCTCTATAGGCAACATTGAGAAGCCGATACGGCGAATGGTTGACGGAATCATCTGCGCTGTGGGAAACGAATCCGGCAGAAGAGTAGGAAGAGGACGAATTCGTACTGACGGTTTGTCTCTGCTCTATTTTTTTCGAAATCCGTTGTTTTTGTAGTCCTGTCCTTGTGTGTGGTTGTGCTCTGGTTTCGGTATTCGATTTTCCGTTGGGGCGCGACTCCGCTTCGATGATTTGGCCGTTGGTTTTGGAGAATGGTGATGCGCGGGTATAAATTGCGTATCCTCTGATGGAATTTTAGGGTTTAAGTTGTAATATCTTTGAATTCATGTGTTTATGTGTTGTGTGTGCGTCGGATGCGATGAAGTTTCGACGAATATTGAAAAAATATGCGTCTTTCTAAATTAGTGATATGCGTAGTTCATTTTCAATTGAGATTGTTGTATTATTGATATCTGTGCTTCATGAATAGTCGCATCATTACGCATTCCGAGCAGTGAAATAGCATGATGGAAATGTTAATGTGATTTGGGATACATATGTTTTTCTCCTCTCCATAATATATGTATATTTGATATAAGCCATATATTTGTACAAGCTTCGCCCCTTGTAATCTATATAGTATTGTTGGCGTTTGTTCTATATTGTAATTTATAAACTTTTCTGATAATTCAATTTGGGTAAACACTAGGTTTGCCATCAGTGACTGTTTTCTTCATCAAAGTATATGCCTAAAGGAAGTGGCCTCTGATTATTGCGAATCCTATTAGTCACACAAGTCCTGTTGAGTCTAGCGCTTTGGATTTAGTAGAGGTTTGGGTGGTAGCTGGAACTTCTGAGGCAATGAAGTTATGGGATTTGGAAGAAACCAAAGAATTTTTTATCTACTCCACTGTAGTTTGCATTGCATCAGGTTCTTAATTGCACATTTGAGTTTTGAATGTTTGCCCTAAGTTTTTTCCAATTCAACTATAGGGCTCTGGTTACTAAATCAAAATGTGAATGTTCCATATAATTTAGCGAATATAAATTGCTGCAACATTTCATTGTCATTAATTTAGTATTAATATGTTTCTCAAGTTAGTTAATTTTCATGAGAAGCAAAGTTTCTTTCTCATCTTTTCTTGCTGCTATGTGCTGTACTTTACCAGAGATCAATGAACATCTTGGCTGTTGAATTTTTTACACCCTTTAAAATTTTATATTCAAAGCTACGCTTTGTTTGAAGATGTCTTTCCTTAGGACGCAAGAAGAGGCGTGCCTTTTTGTGCATTGGAGTTTGCTATTTGAATGTGTATCTTGGCTTTTTATCTCTTGGTTGATTGACACATTTGTTTGCTTTTAAAGCCACTTGAGCAATGTAGTTATGTCAGACTTGATTAGTGAATACATTTTCTATGTTCAAATTTTAAATTCTCTATTTCTGCCGGTGCGACATCTCTTTTAACTGGGCTGGCTGGGAAAGTTTCTGTAGATTTTGTTGATGCAACATCTACTGGGCATTCTGTGCATCATAAGCAGGTAGGTCTTTTCCTCATACTTACACTCAACCTTGGACATATTTCCTGCAGGCTACTGCCAGGGTTCCTGATACTCAGATAATAACTGAGTATCCTGTAGTTAGGTATTCCATTGGTTCAAATATTTAACTCCATGAATACACGACTGCTAACCAATCATTTGCTATATCAGGATTCTATAGCAAATGGCATCGCATCTTAATATAATGCTATCTTACTAGGTT
This sequence comes from Andrographis paniculata, assembly GCF_009805555.1. Taxonomy (NCBI): domain Eukaryota; kingdom Viridiplantae; phylum Streptophyta; class Magnoliopsida; order Lamiales; family Acanthaceae; genus Andrographis; species Andrographis paniculata. Next base: position 5,541,675 of record NW_026137589.1, read on the forward strand.
TCTACTGAAAGATATAAATATATATATTTCAGCTTTAACCAATCTCCAGGTTGGAGCAATTTTATGTGGTCTACAATCTCCTGGAGGACATGAAGTTATTTGGGGTGGTTGTATTGAAGCTCTAAAAACTCACTGCACCAACATTTATTTGCTTTGATTTTTGGGTATGTTTTCAAATTCATTCTTTTATATTTATGATGTTTCGTTTTTATCTTTTGAGTCTTTTGGACTCAAGTGTTTCTTTATAAAGTTTGTTTTGTGATTTTTGTTACATTTTATCTGTCAGTTTGTTGTTTTTTTATCTAGTTATTCTAACATTTCCTTTTTTCTTTTTATGAAAGATTCACATGCCTATGTGTTGTGTGACTAGGTGGTTCTGATAGTTCACTTGCTCAGGAAACTTTTAAGAGATGTTGATGGGATTCTTGCCACATACACAGATCAAGGTAGGTGTTGATAGATGAATTTTTATTTTTTTTTTTATGACAATGGGAACCCGCAGCCGCTACCCGAAATTGATAGATGAATATTTTATTTAAGTAATTAGTGGTTTTAAAGATCTCATTATACTTTTTAATTTTCAGTTATGAAGGTGGGTTATGATTTCCTAGGATGGACAAATGATCAAATTAGAACTGAACAATTTTCTTGGCTGCATGCTGGAGCCTGCAATGGTTAGCTCTTTGATTGGCACCACCATTGTGCAGCACTCTCACCCTTGCTCCACATCGTTTTATATCCTGTGGGAGGTTTATATGGCCTTAGTTTCAGATGCTCACTGCATTGTGTGTTCATTATTGTGGAGGAAATGAAAATGTTTTCAATTCTATGAAGGCAAATATTATAAGAGCTGAAATTTTCTTTTAGATCATGGCTAACATCTAGCAGTGATTGTTATTCAATGCTCATTGTGTGTCCAATCTATTGATTGAGAGTTGCATGCTTTTCATCTGCATCTTATAGCTTCACATTGTTACTGATTCAATATATACTTAATTTGCAGCTTTGAACACAAAACTATATGGTAGTGGTATGAAGCTTGTGCCAATTTTTTTTCTCAATGCAATCATATATAATCAGCACGGTCGTTTAGTTTATATACGAACTCTGTATTACAGCCACACTCTCAAAAAACCGAGGCAGCATTGAAAGACAATCAAAGCTCTGGAAAGAAAAGAACATAATATTGTGATGCACTGCTCAGTTGTGTTCACCATCCGCGATGTGCATGGAGCTGCAGCCAGGTAGGTGGATTTTTCTGTTTGATCAAGTGCGGTAATATTGTGTGGAGGAGGTGGGCGACCTACAATATCCCGCCATTAGTGTATTAGATGAGTAACATTATGGCTGCCATTTTTTGAAATCAACATTTCCTTTTGTGCTGTAGGTTCAACGCACACTATGTTGGTGGAGAGAAGTGTGGTTTGGAGGTGCCTGCCCCGCAGCTACATGGTGAATATTATTCCATCACTTTCTCTTTCTGCGGCCCTTTATGGAGGGGGATGGATTATATGGCTTGTCTGTGTGCTTTCTGTCCGGTTACCAACTTATTTGCTGATCAGCAAGTTATCATCTACTGTAAATTTTAGTAATATTTAAATTAGCAGACTCACAGATTTATTAAACTCAGTTATAATGCAATAAAATTTTAAAATACTAAGGCGAAGTTAACTTTGCACTAATTTGCTATTATGTAAATATAAATTATTACTTCAATCAAATTTGTACATCTGCGTAAAACATCTCATTCCCAAAAAAGTTTCCTTCTTCTAACCCGACTTGAGAGTTATAGCAAGATCCGCTCCGCCTGAAGATGCCCACACAACTGTACGAAAGTTCGACCAACTAAGTAGCCTGTCTCCTACAGAATTGTGGGCTTCACCCGAGAGCAATCTGGGCCTATCGAGCCTAGCGCACAGCTTGCTGGGACTACCAGGCTTAGGCCGAGAGAATTTTGCGCCAAAAGGATGGACCTGTAAAACCTGGGTACAATATTTGGGCCTATTCCAACATTCTACTGAAACTGTTTGGACATAGCCGACAGCCGGCAAGAAGCCGACAGGACTGTGGACCCGGTCTGACATTTTGGTGGACATGGCAGGTAGAGTTCTGGACTGTCGGCACTAAGCCGACAACATTACGTGAGGAGTCCACGTGTCAGCACTATCCGTTTTGACTGTCGGATATATGCAGACATTTTTCTGATTTGGGCGGTCAACATCTGGGCCTTGACGGCAATAAAAAGACAATATTATGGGCCAGTGCCGAAATTTGTTTGGGCCTGCGCTGCAATTTATGGCCCAATCTACCTGAGCCGCCATTTGACTGAGACTGTCAGCAATAAACCGACATAACTATAAACCTGTCGGCGCTACGCAGACAGATTACATTTTATGCGCTGACATTTCTGTATGTCGGCAATTCCCCGACAACAGCATGGGCTTGCGTCAATCAATTTTGGACTCTATGACCTGCGCCGTCAATTTTTTGGGCCTGTAGATATTTTACTGACAAAAACATGGGCCTGCATTGCTATTTGTTTAGGCCTGCGCTGCAATTTACTAGCCCAATGTACTGCGCCGCCATTTTGACTGTGACTGTCGGCAGTAAACCGACATAATTAAAGGCCTGTCGGCGCTAAGCGAACATATTACATTTTGTACGCTGACCTTTTTGTGTCTGTCGCCAACCTCCCCGACAGCGGCTTCAGCTTGCGTCAATCATTTTTGTCTGCGCTGCCATTTTTCTGGGCCTGCCGGCATTTAACCGACAGAAATATGGGCCAGAATTTATTGGGCTGTTAATGCTGCACTTCCATTCCACTGGGCCGGCTATATGGAGATTATAATACATTCTCTGGCCCTGTCAGGCTTGCGCGTTGGGCTGTGCCGCCATTCTATTGGGCCTGTCGGATTTTTTTGAGACAGCAACAATATGGTCTATACCGACAGCATTCTGGATCTGCGGCGCGTACACTCTGCCGGGCCGTTTAGCTTGTGGGCATTAAACCTACACATTGTTGGGCCTTCGAGGGATAGGCAGACAATCGACAGCCTTACGGGCCTATCGAACGCATGTAAACAGAGGGCCCACACCACCTTTATTTTCTTCCGAGATTCAGCTGAAACAGCAATCCAGGGCTAGGCCGGCCGTTGACAACCGCCCAGATCATTTGTCCCCAGATAGTTCCGCCGGACTAAAGCAGCCTATTACAAGATATCCCAAACAAGGGTTTCTAGCGAAGCCCACTAGCTGAAGATACTACTGACCCTTGAATTGGCCTGGCCAGCAGAGTATTTACATACGTATCTTGTCAGCCTAGACCGACATTGGTGTATCGTAAACACTTCTATAATGTTCCAAATACACGAACGGACATGCGCCGCCTCACAAACCATGTCACCTACTAAAATCGGTACAAATGACTAAGCACATAAGCTGTATATATATCCTCCATCCATAGCCATTCAAACACAAACATTCAAATTGCTCAACAGATCTTCAATGCCTCAATGCCTCACCGTGCAGCTACTTAATCATAGATGCAACGTGGGCATGTATTCAACAGATGTACATGCGCAATCAATCATGAAACAGAATTTGCATAGAGGGAAATGGTATGTTGAAGGCTCCTAAAGCTTACCGGCTTGGCAGCTAGGCTGCTTCCGCTAGACCTGTGATGTGAAGAGCTTGTTCGATCATTATGATATAGTTCCATTCTTTGCAGAAATGGTGCAGGACCAGCCAATACAACCTCTGACTGGAAATTTCCAGCATTTGTTGATCTCTCAGCAGCAGCAGGTAATTGCCCAGCGGCCTCTGTTAGGTCTGTGCTGACTGCCAATTTCAGATCCTGGAAGATATTTTGAATAAAGTAAAGAGAAACCATCAAGGAACTATTGTGCTTCTAAAACAGAAAAACATCAAGTCAGAACATATCAAGATGGGTAAGAATACAATGGTTGAGAACAATAACAGATTAACTGAAAGAGCATTATATCAAACATTTCTAACATGCCTTCTTCATTCTGATTTAATCCAAGAAAGATGTTTAAATCATGATTCCCTACCAAAAATGAATATTTAAAACAAGTCGGAACAAGTTGCATCAAGATTCCAAGAAGCAACCAAATTTCAACGCTGCATCGCGTGCTTATTTTCACTAACAAGACAAAATAAAAAATTAATTTGGCAGACCAGTCCACCACATGCATTGATTGGAACATACAACCTTTATGCTGCTAATATCAGAACATATTATTTTATCTAGTACCAGAGTTTAACACCCAGTGTGTTTCACTGTGAGAAAAACACAGGGAGAGGTGGACAAACACAGAAGAAACTGTACCCATAGAATCTTGAATAGAAAGCCCTTCACTCAATCCGGGGAGATTCCTTCTAGCACTGCCTTTCTATGCTTCCTCAAAACCAGCAAGTTCATCTAAGCAAAAAGATATCAACATTAATTAGAACAGTAACATCAGAAGGTTTAACTTCAAGGAAAAATGTATCAGAATACCTTCATTGGGGTTATGCAGGGTCTGCATTGTGTCAACATGACCATCTGACTTCAGTTTCCTAGTGTGACAGAATGCCTTACATACATGATGTCAATGGTTAAGCAATCCTCTATCGTAGATTCAAGATTGCTATACTTGATAAGCAAGCAACAACAGAAGAGTTAAAAACAATACATTGTCATGAACTCCTCTTGAATTTCTATGAGTTGCTCGGCATACAGCTTAATTAGCTTCTTTGCACTCTTCAATAGTCAACTAGATTATACAACATAGTTGAGTGAGAATTAGATTCAACAGTGAGCAAAAATATAAATGAAACAAGAAAAATCAGGCAAAAAGGTTCCACATATAGATGAATTAGCTTTTTTACACTCTTCAAAATTTAACTAGATTATACAACATAGATGAAGAGAATCCGATTCAACAGTGAGTGAAAATTTAAATGAAACAAGAAAATTCAAGCAAAAGGTTCCACTTACTCCATCACTCCCTGATCTCCTTGTCCTAGAATATTGGTGCTCGGTACCATTTCCACCACCATAAGAAAAAAGAGAGCTTTGAAAAGTGAAGTATGCGACTGAGGCTGACTCCTTGTTAGGTGTGTGTGGTTATTGTCATTTCTTTGAGATATATGCCTACTCTTTTTCTCTACAACAGGGTAGATTAAGTCCATCACTACCATTAATATAAACAAACATTAGGACCAACACTGATATCAACATCCCAAAAGCCAAAAGTCAGGATCCTCATCGGATGGCTCTTGAGTAGATCTGCAATGTTTTCTTGAATTCCCTTAATTCTCCAGCCCGTTTTCGTCTTCATCTCCTCAATTATTGACCCCTTTGGTCGATTAGACAGTGATTCTTGTTCAAGAAATCTCTAAGGATGGGGATTCATAAATGAACCTTCAGCAGAGCTGAGAAGACTAGAATCGAACATGCTGGCCAAGGGGCATGTAAAATAAGGGGTCATCAAATGAATCCTTTACTCCAAGGAAATTAGACATCAAGCTCCTCCCTCCTCTTTCAAAGACACCAAAACTATCCAATGGGCCATCAGAACTGCCAAAAGCATCACCAAATCCAGAAACAAGCAATCTTTGAGACTTGGAACAGCCAATAGCATAAAAACAGGTAGCTGTATTAGCTCATAGAGACAAATAACAACACCTAACAATTTCATTAAAGACCAGAGTCACCAGAAGATAATTCTTCAGATACCACTTCACAAGCATAGGAATGCAGCAAATATAATGATTTGTATTTTACAATTTGATTATAAATGTGTCAGAATTAATACTGTAAAATTTATAGCATAGCATTCAAATGATACTCACTCATGAAAATCTGATAGTACAAATCATCTAAAAACTATCCTATTATCATGCATAACTATGTTTCAAATCTTAGGAGAGTCTTATGGCATTTATCAAAATATCAACTGTTATTACTAGTTAACTATATGATATTTATTGCTCAAAGTAAAAGCCTGCCATCTACTGTAAGTCTGTAACAAATGTTTCAATCCCACTAAAAAAATTGTCAATGGCAAGAGCGACAAATTACATAGATTTTTAAAAAATTCGGTGATGATACACAGAAACATGTCAGCTTCTTTTGCCATAATCAAGCCAATCCGATTACCATGACTAGGGTTTCTACCTTTCAAGTGATCGACTGCAAAATTAGGTTGAAATCGCCTAGTTGCTTAGAATCTTACACTGCAATTATTATCGCATATTCAAATCCATACAAATTACCGATACAACAATAAACAAGCAAAAAACAGAAGCCGTTATTTTTTTCGAATATAAAAGTTACAAAAAGCGTTTAATCCTCAATCTTATAAAACCGCCTTCTTCAGAGGAATCGCAAAACCTCACAAGAACTTGAAAACCTAACGACATCACGATCAAATTTGCGGAGATATAAATACACACAGTTTTTAAAAATCATCAACTAGCAATTAATCCAACAAAAGAAGGATTAAATCTTAACAAAATTATCATGAAAGGAGTAGTCGGCATATATCGATATTACGTCAAAAATCGAGAGGATAGCAGGTATTACCAGATTATCGTTGGGCGAGCAATAATTTAGTTTCAAAGGGGGAGGAGCATCAAAGGCAGCTATCAGGCTACCAAGGAGTAGAAATCAAATGCCGCGGTCAGGTAGAACCGTAGAAGACACATCATTGACCCGTCCCTGGAGTCGAGAGGAAGAGCAAACCCTACTGTCCTATGGGAGAACTATTGAATGCTCTGCTGGGCTGAAGCTATTAGGCGATTAATGGGCTCAGTAATATACAGCAAATCTTAGCCCACATTGTGGCGCCTCTTTTCTTTGAATTAAATAACAATTACATATACATATATAACACAAATGAGATTCCATATGAAGTATTATTATTGTTATATACTCCAACCAATTGGATGATGAAATTGAATATGAGATGACCTTTGAATCGGGAATAATGATTTAACCATTGTTCAAATACGAATATATATAATATGGTATCCAACAGTCAAATATGACTTTAAATCAAAAAAAAGAAGGGAATAATGAATTATTTAACCATTGTTGAAATGTGAGTATATATAATATGGTATCCAAGAGTCGGATATGACCTTTGAATCAGAGAAAAAAGAAAATAATGAATGATTTAACCATTGTTGAAATATGCTAGTATATATAACGGTCAGGAGTCAGGACCAACCACAATGGCCTTTGAATGAACAAGGTTTTTTTACTTTATCCACTATGATATTATGCATTTTTAAAAATATAGGGCACCAATTACAATTTTTTTTTTTACAAAATATTACATCAAATACTAATTATTTTACTGTTTTTTTCCAAAATTCCAATGATTTTCAAAAACTCGTATCTAAACAAAACCGTACTTCAATTCTTCAAGGATTTAAATTTTTCTTTAAAAAAAAGTAAATTAAATTAAATTCCATCCAACGGTGAACTCACTCTGCCAGCATGCCCTTCCTTGAAAATAGATCCTAGCATTTACCATTTGTTTCAGTTTCTGGAACTCTCATGAATTCTTAAAAAAACGGCCTGCTTGAATGAAACATCAAAGGGAGTCTTCATTTCATATGTACTGCATGATGTGAAACAAACAACGCGCGCGGGTGGAATACCACCATCATTTTTAAGAAGAGCTCAGGATATGCACGGGCATCATGCATTCTTTATTCAAAATTCTCATTTAGCTTGTGGAATACCTAGAAAGATCGTCATCTGACTCATGTGCTCGGAAGGAAGAACCAGCAGCTGAGCATCCTCCTCACCGTGCGCAGTTACAATCTCATTTGTGGGCTGTGGCAGATGGCAAACCTGAAAAATTTCTCACTGCTGTGCTGGTAAGAAGAGTAAGCTTTATTGAAACTAGCCAGTTCTAAAAGTGTCACATGCCCTCGTGCTGAGAGATGGAGTTGAAAACAAAAATGCAGGTCAATAATAATGGGTCCCGAATGACTTGCTAAAACAATCCTATCACCTTGATACTGGATGGACTAAGTTACAATGAAATGCACCAAGGGAATCAAATACTTCCCCCCAATTCACATTCCCTGACCAAAACAGCAACATTAATCAAAATATAGTGAAAAGATCTAATCAGCATCAACATTCGTCATTTAAACTTCATGTCCTCTCTGTGGTATTAGTAGCTCCTCATAATCATCAACAGTGACCTATCAGAATATAGCAACTATATCAGCCAGCCAGCTTCAGTGTGGAAGAATAACTGTCGAATAGAAAGGGCAAGGGCATACCTCATATATGTTGCTGCCATATGTATATTCCACATACAGTTGCTTGGGTTCACCCGGACAAGGATCGCAGAAGCCCATAATTCCAGATTTCTTCACACCTTGATGCAGCTGCACAAGAGGTTGAGATTTTTGTCACATTTTCTTTAGTGTCAGATGAAACTTTATGCATATTAGTAACATTTCAAAGATTGTGGAGGAAAGGGAGCCCATAAATGATCTCAGCTAGAATTAATGGTAACAAGGTAAATGCTCCATCCTGACAAACTTTTGCTTGAGCTTAATATGTTTACCTTATTTAATTCAACTATAGGCCCTTCAGCTGTTGAAGGAATATCCATGAAAAGGCAGATGTAAAGAAACTAAGGCGTTTAAAACATTGTTAACTACACGCAGCAAAATTGTAACTCCATTTTAAACAAAACCTAGGTGAATCATTTTTGCATTCATGACGAGTTAAACAGTCATAGCGCACAACTTGTAAGCAATTACTTTTCTTATGTCATCTGTATATGCATTCCATATCATGCTCACCATGTTGTAGTTCACTTCAAACAATGATTCATCCAGCTTAAGATGTGCTGGCTAGAAATCAACTCTTACCCAAATTGCTTCAGTACCTTCAACAATGTTTTCTTCCTAGTTCACCATCACACTACAATCTAAGATTTATTGTCCCCAGAGAATAGAGGCAAGATAAAATGCATCCTGTTATCATCCTCCATGTAAGATATTTAGTTATTCATTTTCCATACTAGTTCCCAAACTAGTATGCCTGTCCATCCACCAGTACATCTTTGAGATCCATAGATCATCATCCAAAATTTCCATAGAGGGTATATTGAAGTGGGAGCAAATCTCGGAGATGAAACAAACCTTGAGCTGTCCAGAATCATCAACAAGAAAATTTAGGGGTGTTGTGACATCCAAGACCTGTGAAACCCATTCATGTTCCATCTCCTCAGAGTTATGACTACTTGATACAGCTTTCAGGCTTCCATAAAGTGCCTTTGTAACAACTAGTCCACCCTTTTCTTCTTGTCTATTTCTTTTCCTGCTGGCCACATTTTGTAATAGCTGCTGAGCTTTCTCAGCTGCAGCCCTAGCTTCTTGAACCTGCCGATATAAGATGAGGGAAAGATGACATGCATGGGTGTTAGGAGGATGGGAGAGAGGATCACGAAGATACAAGTAATTCTCCTGAAGTAGGAACTGCATAATAAACAACCAAAGGGCAAATGCCAAGTCAAAGAGCACCACAATACAGTACCTGGCTTTGAGTCTTCTCCATATTCTCCAAAGCCTTTTGTTTCTCATGTTTAAGAAAATACGGCTTCAAAACAAATTTCTGAATTGAAGTTAACGGAATCAATAGTTAACACAACAAACTAAATGGAACCAAGAAGCAAATTAGGAAAAATCAATAACTCATTGGAAAGAAACAGCAAGCAGCCACTTAAATAAGATTTTCACGTATCAGAATCTTGAGTTAAAAAGAGTAGAAAAGAAAGATAGTTTATAGCATCTTCAAAGTAAGATTGATGTTCAGATATTCCAACCTACCAAGACAACAATCTATTTGATTGATGCTATCCTATTCAACAAATTACATGTTCATACTTCAAAAATACCAGGACTAAATATTTAACTAGCCAAAAGATTAGAAAAACACCAAATCATAGATAGCTCTCATTTATACCTCCTGTTTCTCTTAATGAATATCTTATATAACAAAAAGGGTCATTTTCCCAAAATTGCAGACATTAATATGTTGGTAAAGAGTACTGCCATGTCTTCGTAGTGTATATGCAGCACAAAACCATACTGGCCATAATTAATCCCTCAACATATATATATGGGAATATCAGAAAAAACCATTATCTAATTCAGAAGGTTCTAGTACGAGTTTCTAAGAAAATTCATGCTACTAATATATAATCCAGACTGAAAACAGACCTTGAGGGTAAAATAAAGAGAAACTGGAATAAGAAATGCTCCTGTAGCAAAAATGGGATTCAAATAATGTGACAGCAATATCTGCAAAAAGTGGAATGTTGTCAAAGGCCAATAGATCTGGAATAATGTGATGAAGACTAAAATAAACACTTTTTCATATACTTCAAGCACTATAAGGATAGACCTTCCCATAATTAACAAGCCTAGTTCAAACACCTATAAATCCTTGATTAGTAAGGATGTGTACGTATAACTCTGCAAAATGTAATGGTATCCCAGACTTCCACTGAATAAGGCTCTCTATCAGTTTCCCATATATCTTTTTGTTTCTTTGTATAATGCCACCTTGTATACCAGTAAGTTATGATATCAGAAGCTTTCTTGAACCATTTACTAGAAGTTGCAATAAGTATTCCACACTTGGAACTAAAAAACAGTATTCCAACTTCATCATTTAAATTTCCAAACTATTCATATGTGGGAATATTTTAAAAAGCAGGCAGAGTTCAAAGCAAACAATTATGCGCTAGCTAACACAAAAAGAATCATTACCCCAATACAATGCATATGTTATAACATCTTAGTGATATTAAAAAAAAAACAGGAAAATTTTGCAAATAAGAATCATACACAACTGCAAGTTTCACTATGATAGCACTTACAGGAACAATTAATTTTTGCCCTCCACGATGCAGTTCCAATTTCCAGATAATTCCCTATCATTAAAAGATTAAAATGAAATTGCTGAGATATAGCATAGCATACATCAGTGAATACGGAAAGATGTAAAAGATAATATTACTTCATTCCTAAAGAAATCTAATGTCTTGCCAATGAAAATGAAGACGTGCAACCATCTGGATTCCCAGTTACTAGTGCTAATAAAAGTAACTTATAATAAGTCTTCCTTTTAACCTAATTCAGTGTATCAAAGGAATATCATTTATTCCCTAGATATATTTTTTTCGGCTCTCTTTGCGCGAGATCTACGTGCCAAAAGCATGTGTTTTCAGCAAATCACTACAAGCAATTTAACATAAAAGGAAGCACTTTCCCCTTACAATTACCGAAAGCCCGAAATCCATTGCCCTTAATCTTTGGTTCCCAAACTTCATTCTAGTACGGTATCTTGGGCTTCACGCTGCATCCTCCCATTTCTAAAACAACTTCATTTGCATTCTTTGACTAATTAAAGCAATGCATGGTCTACTGGACAAGACAGCATTTAGAACTATGATACATTTTCTAGAAACGTTTAATCATGTTTCCAAGTGTAATACCCCGTAAAAATACTCGCCGGAAATTTTTCGGAACTTGCCGGACTTCGACGCCGGAGTCAGAAAATATTATTTTAGGCCTAATTTATTTTGAGCTTTTGGTGTAAGAAATTAAGGAATTGGCTGTAAATTAGGAATAAAATTGAGTTTATGGTAAAATAAATAATAAATTAGATTTAGTTTATCAGTATCTCTATCCATAATTTGTTAAGATATATCATATCTAAGTGTAGATCTGATAAGATATAACGTATTCATAGTTTGTTAAGATATAGCATATCCAGGTTAGAGTGTCTATGTATACAGAGAGGATGAGTCCAAGTCTTTTATGTTTAATAAAATAAAATAAAAAGAACAGAGGCAGCACAGCAGAACGCACGCTGCCAGCCAACCCCTTCTTTCTTAGACTTCTTTTTCTCCAAAACTCTTCGTTTTGGTCTTTTCTCTTAAGGTAAGTGGGAGATATGTTCTAATCTCTAGACCCTTCTATTGATATCTTTTTCAATATTTTTGTCAAATGGGTTTGCCCTACAAGTATTAGGTTTTGCCAATTTCTTCTAGAAAGTTGATTATAATGCTTATGTGAAGATTATTATTGGATTTTAAATTGAAAATCGTAGAATTTATGAGATGGGTTTGAAACCCTAGCTTTATCCTAACCTAATTATAGTTTTTGGAAAAAGATTTACGATTATATTTAAATATTATGATTTTTGGAATTAGACATGCTTATTGTGGTTGACATATTTTTCGAATATTGTGATTATAGCGAACTTGTTGGGTCTAATATCCTACTTTTGCATGGTTAAATGTTGACAATTGAAATATTTTGAGTTTAAACCGCTCTTTTTGAAATTTGCCTAAGAGCATGTTGAGTATTTGGTCAAATTGGTAATTGAAACTACCCTTCGAGTCCGATCGACTCGTCGATTGTTTGGATGATAAGGCATAGCCTTCCACCTCTGTGCCTTGCAAACACGTGAGGGTATACCGGTATTTTAGGATAACTAGTTAACCTTGAACTAGATCCCGAATGGGCTAGGTCGAGAGATCGAGATGGCGGGTTCCCTTTTTGGATGATTCCGAGGTGGCCGTCATTCACGATGAAAAGGTCTTTAGACCGTCATCCGTGATGGAGGGTTCGATTGCGTACAATCCCCTCTTGGTATGTTATATTGGAGACTCGCAAACTAATAATAAATTGATTACGTGTATTTTGGGTTTCAAACCCTTATGCACACATTGTAGAGTTTCCTTTGAGGGTTGACCCTATGTTTGTTATGTGAAACTATGTGACGTGTCATACGAAGTAATAAGGTTGGAAAACCGGGTCGAGCCGGCCCTGATTAAGGCCTAGTGGAGTTCTCTTTGTGATGTGCTCATCACTATTATTTGAGAATGAAAAGAAGATATAAGGGAGGCGCTAAAAAACTCGTGTGTATGAGTTATCTTTTATGTGATATGTGTCATCTTATTCAAATTATGTTCTTCAAATGATTTTGTGGCGTTATACCGTATTAATTTATCTCCGATTAATTACGCTTACTCAACTGTTGTGTTGACTCTCTTTTTACAACTTTTTGTAGGTGATCATGTTTTAGTTATACCTAAATGATGCATCCACGTCATATGATCCATCGGGGGAACTATAACTACTTTTATCTTCTAAAATATTATTGAAGTCCATTATTAATGTTTAATAACTAATGTCTTTTGAACTATTTCCAACTTATGTTTTTTACTTGAACATTATTTATTTAAATGATAAACCGGTGCGCTTTAATTCTAAATCTCTAAATAGTTATTTTGTAATAGTTATTTTAGTCTTAGCGCCACAACGTAGGGCTAGTTGGTTGATGAACGAGTCTTACGGTGTGGCGTGGCGGTGACGCTCCAATTTGAGCCGACCAGGGTGTTACACCAAGTGTTTTGATAGTTGGGCAATTCTATATATGAGATTGATCAAATGAGCATGCTGTAATCAATTTCTAGTGATGATGTATTAATGTTCACCCAGAGATAGATCCCTTTTAAGCATGCTGCTATTAAGACTAGAAAATTCTACAAAGATTATCTAGCAATTAACGCAAAAATTGATTAACAAAAATTATCTAAGGGACATGAGTTTGGGTACCTGAATTCCAATGGAGTATAACATTCTAACAGTGCTGAATTTGGATATCTTTCTTCCACCTCCAATTTCAAGGGCTAGAGCATGACTGCAAGTAAATAGAGCATAACAATAACATGATTTAGATTTCACACTAAACAGCTAGCACCTTCCATCTTTTCTGTATTGGGATATCCATTAGTTCAAAGACATCCAACTCAACACAAAGATATCAAATTAGATTTTAAAAGTACATCTAAATAAGCCAACAGCACAATATGGATAATTTAATCTCAGATTGTGCTATTCTATATATTTTTAATTCATGGTGTGCATCTTCACAAAATTGATTCTGAAATTTTTTGTTGAAAAGTGGCACTGTAATATATACTAATATTCAATTATGAGTAGAGCCTATAATGATCCCAATCTAATACCCTATCAAGTCATTTAACACAAACCATAGGTGTAGCCTTTGGTCGCCTGTGTTTTCAATACCTTTTCACACTATGCAATCAAAACTATAAAATAATAATAACGATGATGATGATGATTCCCAACCAACAGAATCATTTTTATCACCTAAATTCTATACAAAACATCACATCTAACTACTATTTTACACTCCAAAAAATCAAATCCAAAATTAAAAAAAAAAAAAAAAAAATTCAAATCCAAACCAACTCAACACCAAAAATGTTCCAAAACACAAGAAAACACACCTGAAAATTCTCAAATGTGCTTTTACTAATATCACTATTTAACACATAAAGTCTGAATAAGCCCCTTATTTCAGCTCAGACATGTTGAATTATAGCTTGTAGTTGTATTTCTCGCATAGCAGTATATACTCCACATTCTCTAGTATGCAATACCAACTAGAAGAAAAAAAGAAGAGCACACACCTTCCCACTGTGCCAGCAATGCGCCCATGTGATTTTGAGGAAAGTTTGTGTGTGTAACGAGCTGTTGCTCCAAATGAACTTGTGCCAATCTTCAATAAAGGCAAGGAATAAAAATTATAAAAGAAAAAACAATTCATTTTCCAACATCAGATGATGTTTAGAGAATTAAAGATTGGCAAAGATATTAAGACAAGCAGAAAAATGATATATTCGACTTGGAAGCACAAAGCTTAGATAGATTAGGAAAAAAAAAATTGGAAGATAAATTATGGCTATCCACAAATATTTTGACAAAGCATCTAACAAGAATGAATCAAAGCACTGAACCCTAGCATCTGACCAATTATATAGATAGCTTACATAGCAGAATACTTCATTTCTGTGTGTGTGTGTGTAGATATACACGAGAACCAAAGGAGTTGTTTAAAAAAGACACTTTCATAGTCATTTTGGTAAATGATTAGTTTATGGTCAAACCCAAACGAGAAGCCAAAAGATTTTATCAATCTGATAGAACAAAGATTTTTATTGATGAACAGTATATCCTTTAGGAGGAAAGATTACAAAGGAAAGGAAAGGATATTGAGAACAGGCTCAATTCTTACAAAGAAATGGGCATTTTGTGTTTACTTGTCTTTTTCTTTCTCTTTTCTACCTTCTCCTATGTCGGTGGCCCAAATGAAACTCAAAAGACTTCTAGCTCATAGTTCAAGCTGATGATCGTAAGCTATGTCCTCCATCATAACACTGAGCAAGTGCGCCCTTAACAAAGACTAAGCAGCTTATTATCTAGCCACTAGTGGGAAGCCCATTACTAAAAGGAAAATTGCATAATTGAAGGACATAAAATATTGTATAATTAAAAGACATATAAATACAAATTGATTTCCTAAATTCCCTTAATCTGTTAATTACCCCATTAATTCCTTTTCTTACGGCCTTGATAGAATTTCAACGGTTACCTAACACAATCACTAAAAAGCATGAGATAAACACTAAACCAATCTACAATCACGAGAATTAGAACTAACATGTCCACTAGATACATGAAAAATAAAATGCAGTAAATTATCAACCAAAAACAGCTCAAGTATAAAGAAGTGTCACCTTAATTGCTCCTGAGGCAGCCATGTTTTCTGCTTTCCTTCGCCATCCAATATCTATAGATGACTCTGGACCTAAAGAAAGTTCTATCTGTAAAAAGAATATATATATATACGTATGTACAAATATCAGCAGCATATTAGATATATTATCAGGATATAATAATTCCTACATGTTTTGATAGTTCAAGTGACATAATCATCAAACATATGCAAAACACTATGATGGCTCAGTCTATTTAACTTGATGGTATGAGTATGATTAACTACAGGTTGTTAAGATTTCAGGTATATATGTTGAAAGTAACAAATAGCCGGACAAAGTAGCTTACAGTTCCATTTGCTGTCTCTGAGAGTTGACGGGTCCATGTGTTTGATAGATTAATGGAGCCATCTTTCAAAGATAAAGCAAGGCCCATACGTGCAGTGGAATGGACAGACAATTGACTGAAAGCAAAACACAGGCACAAGTAAATCAAGACACATATCTATAACAAGGAAATATAGCTCAAAGGTGAGAGTCATCATCTACCGAGAAGTTTGCACTCCTAATAAAGACTGCAAACCAATGGATCCCATGAGTTCTAAAGAAGAAACTGGAGATATTTGATGCCTAAGGACAGCAACAGCAGCACCACCACCAGCAGTTTCATTGACAGCCAAATTTCCACCAATTGAAAGAGAATTTCTTTTTGATATTTGAGATTCAACTTCACTGGCCATAGCCATCCTGACATATAAGGTGAAGTTTAGCAAACAAACTTAGAGGAAGGACTTGTTGGGGCATCCTAGTCCACTCAACACAAACCCAAGGTTGCTCTTACGTATTATATAGACAATTCAGAGTAATCAATTTTTTCTGAGTATTCCACAAGAAATTTATCAGCTATGTAAACCAAGAATAGATAACAGGTCTTGGATCCATAAAACTATGAGACAAAAAAAGTTAAGACTGCCAAGCAAAACAGACACAGTGCACTTAATAAGAGAATCAACAATTGGACATGCCCAATTGACAGTGCAGTTCGTCCAGTTGAAACGAAGGCATGCAAGAAAATTTATCCTGCCATCATCCAGCTCATTACATAAGAAGACCAGAGTGACCACCACAAAAGATCATGTTCATTGAATTGAGAGGCTGAAAGGGCTAGGGAAAGGACTGTTGTACCCTTGCATAATGCCATCACCATCTAAAAAATCTGGCCATGATAAAGTTGCCAAGATGGAACCAGAAGGTTGAATATGTGCAGTGACATTGTCCTGTTCTCTTTGGCGCCGCAATCTCTCAAGTTCTTCTTTGATTTTCTCAACTTGATTCAATTTTGGGCCAAGCTCAAGACCAGATTTCAATCCTTCCATCCCATAAATGTCGTAAATTAACCTTTTGTTCTCATCAGTCAATATTTCATATGCTTCGCATATTCGTTGAAAATTCTCCGTAGCAATTTCTTTCATCTGAAAGGAAATTAAGCAAAATATAACATGTTAAGATAATCCACACAATTTAGCCCAGTTCTAAATCCATTTCCAACCAACAAGAGAAAAGTGGCATCTAAAATATGAAAATATAAACTTAACAATAATAGCACTGGCAAAAATCACAATTGTAAATATGCAAATGGACCAAGACAGAATGGATTTGGCAACTTATAGTGCTTGGTAGAGATGCATTTGAATTCACAATTCAAATAACCACCAAATAATAATAATAATAATATGTAAATACTTGTTTGATGAGTCCAGATATACATGAATAGTTATAACCTTAATTTTGCTATCATTTTTTTCTATAATGAAAATTCCACTAGCTTTATAGCCTCTGGTAAACAGTTTTTCCAGCTGATTGAACATGATGCAGTGCAAGAACCCATTGATTTTTTCAAGAGCAAAGTCAAATCACAACAGTGATCTCAGGATTGTGAATCATAAGTCACAGGGCACGAAGCCAATTAAGAGCACATGACAATCTGATGAGAATGTCCTACTGAGGATCACAATCCTCTTAACTTTAATGTTTATGATTTCACCTTTGTTCATCAAAAGTAAGCATTTTGCTCATGTTCCATTTTCTTGCCAACTTTTTCTTCACACGGAAAATATTTGTTATTCCTACCACCTAATTTACTATGCTTCACTCTGGAATTTTCTGTAAAGGAAAATTAGATTTTAAGGATACAGTGATAGATTGAGAAACATTGCTAGTACAAACAACTAGATACCATTGCACTCTGGACTTCTGTCTCATAATCAATATAATTTCTTCCTCGCTCAATAGAGTATATAGTTCCTCTGAGACACTTGCTTTCTGCATTTAATTTCATTATTCACAATTGAAAATCTGTGTTTGCAGTCAGAGAAGGTTTTATTGAGAGTAGGGATATCTTCACCTTTTCATCTCTTTAGCACTAAGGACCTTTAGCTGCTTCTTTATATTTTCCATATTTTAATAAAGAATCTTGGAATGATTACCGGTAACTATGTGTTTGTTTGGGGGATTAGATTGGATTTACACTATTCATCCAATTTTTCCCCCAAAAAACATCAAATCAAACGCCTATTTTTCATTTTTTATATTATACTAAAAATCAATTTTACATTCAAAACATCACATCAACACCTATTTATATCACATCATACAACTATTCAAATTCAAAATTTTTACTATTCAAATCCCAACTCAAAATCCAAACCCCCAAACAAACGCACCCTAAGTGTCTCTTCCCAAACTTCCTTAATCAAAGGCAAGAAACTTTAATGTTTGCTCAGGGAGGATGCAGTATATGAAAGGATTAAGTCCTGAGTTAAGTCCTGAGTTGTGGTAATCTTCATAATTGAAGAGTAATGATTTGCAAGGAATGACTTGACAATTTCTATAGTTGACTAGCTCAGAAAGGTGCATTCTCCAATTATTTCTCATTGCTCAAAACCTTATCTAATATTTAACATTGAAATGCAAGGAATGATATATTTTATTGCACCATGTGCAAAAGGTACCAACTGCAGAATTATCTCCCAATTGTAAGTCTCTTGATGAACTTCCAAATTCCTCAATATTCTAACCTTTCCAACAGTTGTTCCAAGATAAAATATTTTCTCAGGGTTGCTCGCTGCATTGAATCACCTATCTAACACCATAAATCACCTACAACCAGGTCCCAAATCCCAAGTTTCTTAGATATTGCATTAGTTCAGCTGTCACCCATGATATCCAAAAAATGAATGTGCAACCAAAATCCTTGTCCTGAGGCTTGAGTACACAGCACTTATATTGGAAGGATTTGTTTATAACAATCACCTTTTAAACAAAGTCGTATTCTTTTATTTCTTAAAAAATCAGTGTTGATTACAAACTTCCAACCTTTCCATGTTGCTAAGAATTGAGGTGATTTTCCAGCTTTCACTCTCATCTCCAAAACAAACGTGATTCAATAAATCTTCTTTTCAGATGACTTGCAACAGGGCCATGTTTTGTGGTGTCATTCAGAGCACTGATAGCCCATGTAGGAACAAATCTCTTGTTTTATTTGTTTTATGTTTTTTTTTTAAACCTTACAGTTTTCTTTCTTCTCACAAATAGGATAGGCATTTAATGAACGTAACTACAAATTCTAAAGGCAAAACAAGAGGCTAGATAAAAGTAATACCCTTTTGCGTAACAAGCAGAAAAAAATATGGGTACCGAGTGTAAAATCCTAAAGACTCGGGAACTGAAGAGAATAGATAACGAAATGTAAAACGTTCTCCCAGGGCGCGCATTACAAAATAGTGTAAAATTTCCAACTGAGGTTCAAAGTTATATAAAGCATCCGAGAACATAGTCAGATGAATTCAACCCCGAACAATCCACAAGCAGCATCCAACACAAAAGAGGAAAAGGACCACCATAACCATACAACACAATATTTGGGTTAAAGACTCAAGGAGCAAAACGAATTCCAAAACGAATTAAGAGGGTTCGTACTCGTGGAGCCTGATATTTGTCAGGATGGTAAACTTGAGCCCACTGGCGATAAGCCCTTCTGATTTCTTCATCAGATGCTTCTGGCGATATGTGAAGCAAAGCATAGAGTTCTCTGTGAGCGGGACCACTATTCTGGTCATTCGTCATTTTAGTTGCGCGAAAAGCAGACCAGAAATAGGCAATGAATCGGAGGAAAGGGATTTAGGGTTTTAGGAAGAATTTGGCGTCGGCTCGTCTCGGGTGTGAATAGATAGATAGACGTACCCGGAGGAGAGCGGCAGCCAAGCACTTCCTGGGCGGACAGGCGTATGGAAATTTTTACAGAAATTCTGTTGACAAGCATACATAACTTCTCGTTTTTAACTTTATTTACAATCATTTCCTCTATCGTATAATTTTGCATCTCCCCGATCAAAATAGCTCTAAAAGAGTAATTACTATCTTTTAGTTCACATGAAAAAAAAAAAAGAAATACAATATAAGGTCAACAAATAGTATTTTTGTTATTAGCAACACAATTCTTTCCGAACCAGGAAAGAAAAAAAAAAAAAAAAAAAAATCTATCAGAAACATAAGCTAATATACTGTTTCTTGCTTATACATATAAATCAAATTTCAGTGTTTTAGTATCTACAATACATCCATCCATTAAGCAATATAAATAGCTGGAATAAATAATAATAAGAATAATGATGATGATGGTGGTGGATGATCTGATTGTCTGTGTTTCCAGTTGCTCAAGCAAAGGCTTCACCGCTTCTGTTCAGACTTGTTCAGTCTAGCCCCTAGCCAGCTAGCTAGTTTGTTGGACTACATTACACGAGAGATGAGCAACATGGATTTGAGCTGAAGAAAGATGCATTCATTCATTCCGATCTCATTTGATCCCCCAGGCCCCAAGCCATACTAATTTGTATTGGAATAGCGGTTGTCCAAGTCCAAGACATGCTATCATCTTCTTATCTTCACAAGCTTACCGACCAGACCAGCTTCGTGCCATTCTTGCGCACCCTTTATTTGATGGGGCTGGGGCAGCTACGCTCTCCTGCCTGCTGATCAATGCATTCATTCACTCCTGCTGCCAAAGCTGACGCCATAGCTGGGGATGTTGGTTGATTGTAATGGGGGGCTTACGACGATGGACACGGCACGCTGACTGATGGCTGCTAACTTGTAAGAAACAGACATTCATCAACTCTTTTATTAGAATCATTATGCAGGAGAAAGACCCCATGGAGGTAGAAGGTAGCAGCAGCAAGTAATCCTGTCTGAATAAAGGAAATAAGAGGCCTCCCCTCCTCCCTCTTCTCCCCCCACCCTTCTTTTTCTTCCTTTCTTCCTTCACATGTTCCCACACTGTGACCAGTCTGCTGGGGCTGGAGAGCTGAAAGAGCATTGGAAAGAGGAATTCATTAGCTCCTGAGGTCAGTCAAATAGGGCTGCCTAATCTAATCCGGTGCACAGACCAAATGCAATGCAACGCAACCAACAAAGCATATCATGAAAAAGCCCAAATGCCGTCAGGTCCCAGCATTTCCACAAAATTTCAACAGCAAGGGAATGAATCTCTGCAGCTCCCTAAGCTAAGACTCCTCCTGTAAGTAGGTCAAACTTTATCTCTGCCTTACATACATAAGAGCGAATTCAGAGTTAAACGGCCACTTAATGCAGGAACCCATATCCTATCCTTTCAAATTTCCCTAGGCTCTAGTGGTATAATTCAAGTGGCTTTCTGTATACATATATAGAGTATAGTATAGTTTTGGCCAACAAACGTAACAAATTAAAAGCCATCACCAACTAAACCAGGAGTATCTATGCGCACGGCTATCCTTATCATCGTCATCACATCAGACCATTTTGGTTTCACTCTCTACCTTAAGCAACCCCATCCAACATCAAGGTTAGCTCCCGCACGTCACCTCTTATTATTATTATTATTATTATTATTATTGTTATTGTTGTCGTCGTCGTCGTGGTGTCATTATTATCGTTTAATTAATTGTTTTAATCGTGATAACATCCACTTAGATCCTATTATATAAAGCATCCTTGTATTGTATATGACGACCGAACGTGGAAATGGTAAGACAACAAGAAGAACAAAGAAACAAATGTTATAAGTATATGATTATATTGTTGTTGCCTTGGCTTCCGGCCGATCTGATTTGAGCTAATTAATTAATCATAAGATTGAAATTTTGGGTCTCCGGCCTACTCAAATTGAACTTGCTAGGCTTGGTCTTACGGATATTGAATTGAATACGCACAAAAGACAACAATAATAATGATCGGAATGAATTGATCGGATCAGGGCAGGGCAGGGCAGGGTGATAAAATGACCTCACGCAATAGAAAGGGTGGAACTGGAAATTTGAGGTTTGAAACCTGAAAATTGCCATTGGAATTCAATAAAGAAAGCTGAAAATATTCTTTGCAAGTAAAATATAAATTTCTGAAAGAAGATGCATGAATTGTATGAAATAAAATGAACAATAAATAAGCACATATAAAAATAAGAAAAAGGATAAAAAATAGATTAGATCTTGTTCTCTCCATCCTTGTATGGGTGTCCATCAATCCAGCCACTTTCAATTCTCCTCACCAAATATCTTGTAACTTTTACTGTTTGTTTGGTTTGAGAAATTTGGAGGGGAGGGAAGAAGAAAATTTATAACTATGTCTTTTGGTTCAATTTTTTTTTAAAGGGAGAAGAAGTAAATATGGAGGAGAAGGAAATATAAAATAAACTCATTCTATTTTTTCTCAAAATTGGGGAAATTTGAAGAAAAAAAAATTATTTTATTTTTAAAATTTATAAAATACTATTATATTATTAATATTATATATTAATATTATACATAAATTATGTTATAGGTAATTTATAGTTAAAACTATATTATATGATATTTTTAAATTACATAATGCAATTAATTATAAAATAAAATTTCATACAAAAATTAAATTAATTTAATTTTAACTTAATCATTTAATTAAACCCTAAGGGCTAGTTAATAAAATAAATTTATATATATTATATTTATTTAACACTATAAACTATATTTATCTTAAATAAATAAAATTTTTGTTAGAATTATTATTATGTTATTAAATGATTCAATTTTCTTACATATCAATTTATTTTTATTTACATTATATAAATATATATATATGCCTGTTATAAAACAAATTACGTCACATTATCTATTATTCTTATCTATGTTTATTTAATAAATTAATACAGAGATAAAATTATAAAATTATTCTATTTTTCTCTCTCTCTCTCTGTTTAATCAAATACAAAATTCTTATTTTTTTTATCTTTGCATCTATTCTCTTCGATACGAACCAAGCACACAGTATTACAATTTTAATATTCTCCCACCTCCTTTCGCCTATCAGCTAATTCTCCTTATTTTTTATTTTTTTTCCTTAATTCTCCCTTTATTTCCTTATAGTTCCATGATGATGAGCCTTGCCTCGAGTTTTCTCTCGCTTGGTGTTTTCAAACATTGAGTCCTTTACATAATTAGTGATCTTGTAAGCTTTCTTTTTTATGCTATTTGTGCGAAAAGATCCATATTTCTTGTCATTTACCTCTCTTATTGGGCTTAAACGTGGATTTCTATGAGTTTGGCAGCTCCTCTCTTGGTTTTTTAAAATGACATTGGCATTGGGCCATGCAATAGCCCTTCTTGCTTTTGGGTAGAGTCAGCAAATGTTGGTTCTATTATCGGAAAATTTATTCTTGAACCTTGGAATTTGAGGTTTTTTTTTTTATCTTTCATTAGACTATTTGTTAATTAGACAAACAGAATTATATATTAGTTGATTGATATAATTCGTTTTTCTTCTATTCGTCAACTTATATTAGTAGAAGAGGAAAGCACCTTGAAATTTACATTCTATGTATGCCCAATACTCTGTCTGTATCATAAGTCATTTTGCTTCGATTCTAGTGTATTTGGGTTGACTTCCACTTTAATTTCTTTTGGGACGAGACTTTCCGATGGGCTTCAAAAACGGTTCACCACCTTTGACCTTTGAGTTGATTGTAGCAAGTATGGATACATGGGATAATTACGAAGATAACTAACTAAACCCTGTAACAGTTATTTTAATATTATCTCTCAAACGTCACTCATCTAATGTGGCCATGGCTATATATGCAATCACTAGATTAATAATAACAATGTTGAGATTTGTGACTAGACTCGTAAGTTCGAACTTGATGGATCGGTGGTTTACCAACCCATCAAACACCTCTCAAACTTGTATACAATCAATACAATGCACCATCATTCATATAATAATAATAATAATAATAATAATCAGCAGCATGAGAAGGCGTTGCACACGAAAGAATCTGAATCTTCTTCCTTATTTTTTATCACTTGATGGTGAGATTTTCTTTATTTGTTCATCAGTCCTATCTATCTACCTGACCCTCAGCTGGTTAGCAACCTAATCAATATATAAATATAATCTAACTGTGCGTTTTATTTTATTTTTTCCTTATAAACCCAATAACAAATGCATATTATCAACATTCCGCACGGTGATAGAAATTTTATCAGTTATCTAATTAGCAGTACTCGTATAACTAATATTACTATTAATATTGTTGCTTATTTTCTTAAATATAATCCCAACAATAAAACTACTGCTCATATTTAAGCTAAGCAAGGTTATTGAGACAGCTTCCCGATTCCCGAGGGAGAAGGGCTCTGACACTAACTACCCCTACCCCTACCCCTGTCAGTATGTTTCCGTTTTACAGTTACACTCGTCCTAACTCCCTCTCTGTCCGAATCGTCTTCTTCCTCCTCGTCCTGGTCCTGATGATTCTTCCCGCCACCGGTAGTTCTGATTCCACCAAACTCACGGTCGCCGTCGTCGATGTTCTTCGCCCCAACCACACCTGGACCGGTCTCATCGACGCCAGAAAGGGCACCCACGTCCACGGCATGGCCGACCTCAAGCGATACTTGCGCCGCTTTGGTTACCTCTCCGACCAGCCGCCACCGGAAAATAGCAACTTTACGGATTCTTTTGACGACGAATTCGAAAGGGCTTTGATTTCGTATCAGAAGAAGTTGGGATTGCCGGAGACAGGGGCACTCGACCATGCTACTATGAGGGCCATCGCTTCGCCGAGATGCGGGGTGCAAGATTTTGATTTTCATTTTGATCTTGCCCACGGGGGCGGGGGGAAGCTTAAGGCGACGACGCGCCGGTATGCTTACTTCTACGGGCATCCGAGGTGGGTCCGCCCTCCCCCAGTGGTGCTGACCTACGCCTTCTCGCCGGATAACATGATCGATTACGTAAGCCCGTTGGACCTAAGGGCGGCGTTCAGCCGGGCGTTTGCGCGGTGGTCGGACGTGATTCCGGTCAACTTCACGGAGGCGGAGGAGTACTCGGCGGCGGATATAAAGATAGGGTGGTACAGAGGGGACCACGGTGACGGGGAGGTGTTTGACGGGGTGCTGGGGGTGCTGGCGCACGCCTTCTCGCCGGAGAACGGGAGGTTGCACATGGACGCGGCGGAGAGGTGGGCGGTGGACTGGAAGGCTGAGAAGTCGAAGGTGGCGGTGGACTTGGAGTCGGTGGCGACGCACGAGATAGGGCACCTGTTGGGGCTGGCGCACTCGTCGGTCAAGGACGCCATTATGTACCCGAGCCTGAGTCCGAGGACCAGGAAGGTGGAGCTGCAGGTGGATGACGTGGAGGGCATCCAGGCGTTGTACGGCTCCAACCCGAACTACAGGTACGACGCCCGGGTCGAGTCTGATATATCGTCCTCGTCCGGGCGCCGCCGGGTGGGACTGGGACTGGGACTGGGACTGATCCTGGCGGCAGTGGCGGGCGGCGCTTTCTTCTCCTAGCTTGCTTGCTTGCTCCAATCGGGATCGGAATCGGATTCTTCGCCTACTGCCTAGCTAGCTCCTTTCATAATTTCATTTCTGTGGTGTGTTTTTTTCTCTCTCGGTCGGGGACCTCGGCTCCCCCACCTCCGGCCTACCTGCCTGGCGGGCTCCTACAGTACCCAACCACGCGGACAGTTGGTGCTGCTGTGAATTCTATTCTTGTTGTATAGTATTTCTTGATTGTTGGAGTTCGACGGGCGGGTGGCCGGGCGGACCCTAGTCTTAAAAGTCATACCCGTGCTCACTGTTGATTAATCGCATGTATACATACATACATACTCTTTAGACGAGGAATTGATGGACATTCATTTCGATCGGTCGACGGCTGATACTCAAGTTTCTCTTGAGTTTATCTTGACATTGAGATGGCATTTGCACACAAGTGAAGGAATATAAAAAACCGCGATCAAGAAGGTAGTGTGCGTGCTGAGAGTCAAACAATCTTCCTTGCATCCATGTATTATTTTCTCCAACGACAACAAGAATAACGGTAATACAGTATTATCAATTACATGACCATTGTCATGTACCGGTTCTTTGTTTTTTGCTATATTAATAATTATTGAACACATGATAAATTTTACAATTTGACGTTTCTTGTCCTGTTTGTATACTCATCTGAGCAGACCAGCAAGTTCTATGTGCGAGCGAGAACTCTCCATAGTTCCAGACTCAGTGGCATCTACTTCTGTATGTATGTATGTGTCTGTCGACGATTTGCAGGGCGTGGTGGGGTTCAAGTGCAGGATCCAAGTGTACAAATAGAAGTGGACCATAAAAGTAACGCAATTCTGGTATTCAAAAGCTTCTCCGGCATGGGTGCTAACATGATCACAGGTAGGGCGTCTCAAACTAGAGTATATTGAAGATGGATAAGATCAGAATTTGAGAACCTGACCTGCATAGATACGAGCTGATGAAGCATAGCAGTATCAGCTCCTTCAGAACGAGTCGCACCAGGCCCAATCTCCTTGGATATCTTTCTTCATCCAGCTGTGGAATTTCCATATCAAGTACGTGTGTAACAATTGTGTGCAGCGGTGTGGTGATCCACATTACTATGGTACCATTTTTTTTGCCGACTTCTCCATTCAATTATATGGGACAGTGAAATTTGCATTTGATGTTCGAATGTCTTTCAGAAATCATAACTTTAGCATAATACCTGGGTTTTTTTTTTCTCAAGTGACAGTTCATTCAGTAATTAAGCAGACTGAGATATTATGAGTTTACCCACTAGGTGTTTTGACCAACCACTGCACTACAGCAAACTTTGTGCCATCAACCTCTTGACTAGACAATATTGAGTTCCCACAGGATAGGAGTACACAATTAGTCAATTCCAGCATCCCAATGCTTCTCCCATGAGGATTTTATCGCCCCTGTTGACACAAAACCTGAACTCAGGTGAGCCATCTTTGGCAGCAGGAGATTTAGAATTTGGGGCTTGGAAGATTAACACCACAGTTGACCCCATGTTGAAAGCAGCAATCTGCAGAAATTTAAGGCAAAAAAGGTATCAGTAATGTCATTTAAATCACATTTCCCCACCTTTTATGCTACACACATCACTTAGCCTTAAAGATGGAACAAATAAGATCCAAACTCTTACTCTCAGTTCTAAACACCATATAATTCCAATTTCAAGTTTTAATAGGAACAAAGAACAAATGCTTGAATGTTATATTCAACGATGACAATATAACTCCATATTCAAGGTCCTAGAGATTGATTCCATAAAAGCATTTCCTATTTCAGACAAATGACCAAAAATCTTCCACAACCTCATCTCCCTTCTTATGCTGCACTCCTATGCCTTCAGGCTCATAAACTCGTTCCTCCGGAGGCTGTGAATGTAGCAACTTCTTCTGGGGACCATTTGTCCTCAAACTAGGTTCTATAAAAAGCTGTGAATGATGTCAAGACAACACACTGTGAGGGCCATTGTATATTGTGAAACGATACAATTGATTAGGTGATGTATGATATGGTGCTTGTGACTTGAATAACTTCTTTACACAGTATCTGATATGTAAACCTCTTTGTTTTTGTTTTTTTTTTTTTTAATGTTTCACAAGCAATATGTCAATATTGTATCAAATGACAAGAGTTATAACTTCTTACTGCTGAGAGATTCATAGGGCATCCTTATGACACAAGAGATCAGTCTAAGACGTTATCACATTTGAAAGACATAGTGTTGTATGAAATCGAAAGAGGTGCAAAGGGTGTAACAAGAACACTAGAGCAGTGACTAGAATTCACAGTTATGCTGACCACAGATCACAGAAATCAATCCCTTAAAGTCTATCAAGCAATAAAGTAATGCCACAACTGTCAACCCCTATTCCTCACTACAATAATATGATTTATTTTTTATTTTTTAAAAACCTTGTTACCCATATCATAGGCTCTGGCTAGCCAGAGATGTCCTGGTCCATTCTGCATTTATAGATTAAGGTTGCTCTGCAAATTTGTTATACATACATATACATAAAGGCACAGACATATGGTGATATACAAAACATAAATACATGTTGTGACTTTTGATGTTGATATGCATTAAGTTACAAAAGTATGCATGCATAATTTCATAGACTCTTGCCCATGAGCATAGGACTTTGAGACTAAAACATGAGTAATCTCCATAGTCTGTGATAGGAAAGCAGCAAACATAGAAGGTAGCCTACCTCAATGGAACCAATATTTGTTGCACCAATTGCTGCCATTGCAAGATAGCCCTCTTGCCATTGACCTTCAAGGACCACCTGATAATCTTTGTCAATTGGGGGCAATAATAGTGATTCAACATAAAAGCAACCATTGCATCTGGGTAACAGGGAACTATGTAAAGTGGAAACAATGATTGAAAAGGATCTAGAGAACTGAAGCAATGCATGTTGTGTGCCATTTTCTTGAATTTAGTTAAGCTATATAATTTTCATTCTTTTGAAAGGGATCATATTTGTATCCATTAATGATAAGAATGATGGATAATGTAAATCAAATAATTTCTTGGAGGGGGGATAGCAGTTGTCTTTCACATATAATACTTGAGCCATGGACAAAGTACAACATAAACTAGTTAATCAGAATTGCATTTACATAGTGCTATGATGGGAAGAACACTAAGAACGTGTTCCTAAGCTTTGATGGCATTTCTGAGAGCGCAACCATGAGAATATTATAAAACGTTTTGCTGCACTATATGATATGTATATAATTTATTGGCTGTCAATAAGGATTACCCTTTCATTCTCAACATACAGATTTCTAATAGTTCTTGTTGCTCGTTCATTCACAGGAAAAAGGTGGCCTACAAAAAAAGGAATAAAATTTTATTATCTCAATATGATCTAAGGAAGGTGCGTGCATGACAAATTAGAGGATATCAAACAATTAAGTAGTCGGACAATTAAATAAAAAATCAATTTCTAAGATTTGCAGGAATTCATAATAATCAACTACCACATCATAATTGCAGTACTAAACAACTAGCAAAAAGGATTTAAAAAAAAAGAAAAAAGAGAGGGTATATGGACTAGTTTTCATCAATATGAACTTATTGACCTTAAATTATAATTGGTACTTGGTGCACCCCTAATTACATGTTCAGTGTTGCAAAATGCAGAAGAATAAGCAGTGAAATACATTGAAAGAAAACCATAGATCTCCAACTGAAGCTTTCTGAAAGTATGCAGGAGATAAGAACATGAATGTGTCATTAGATAAAGGTGTCAAGGATCCTATGTATATAATGTTCCACATTCAGAAGCGTTTCCAGTATTAGGAGTTAAATTCGATAGAGATACACATGTAAACATGAAACAAAGAATCATTAGAATGAATTACACTTACCTGCAAAATGCCGACGAACAAGAATATTCCAATCAACAGGAGAGTGTATACGATGGTAATCTCCAGGCCTCAGGTAGATTACACAATAAAATAGGCCTTTCTGAGGGCTGAAATACATTTAACCATTCACTGTAAGTCCAATTACAGAATTCTCTGATTTGATAATTTTATTTTGCTTTATATCTACTGATTTCAGAAACAATGATTGATTAGGAGAACACAACAAACTCTTCATGTCTTCACAGAGATTACTCAGCAATGTCACTATTTGTAAAAACCATCACGATATCAATCATGGTGAAAGCTTTAAGTAGTTTGATATGTCTCTAATCATAACGATGCTCAACACTGCAACTATAACAATCCAATACATACTATAGCATAAGATATGAGTAAATAAATGAAAATGTTCTAATTATTAACTCAAACACAAATAGAATTAAATATTTTATAGGTAACTACCATTTTGACCAGAATCTTGCTTCAAATAATCTTTACCAGGACAATGCAGTTTCTCTAACTTTAGGAGAAGCCAAGGAGACTTTCCACCATGACTTTTGGGTCATATTTTGGACTGAGTTCTCTTCTCCACCACTTTCTGCATTAGAATCTCCTGCAGCTAGCGTTGGAAGATATGAATTTGCTCCAAGGAATGAAGCAGCAGAATAAGAACATCCTTTCACTTGCTCTATCATAGCCCCTGGACCTCCCAATTCACCATACCTCAGTACAATGCCATCAACAGGACTGACCTATAATCATAATAAGATTGCTGTGTGAAATGATCAACCTGTTTCAAGATTGAAACTGGATCATTAGTGGATCAGATATACAAGAACAGTGTTACCATTACCAGGCAGTTATGGTCAGAATTAATAGGCCTTGAGCCTTCTTTTAACCTTCGAACAAAAAATTCTCGTAGAGATCCATATTCTTCTAAAGGTAACTGGGCTTCCTCTAAGTCTGGGTCACATATATAAAAACAGTGTCGAAATTTTCCATTAGGAACATCTTTCCCTAATTCTCTAGCATTGAAGTCAAAGAGTTTCAAAAGAACATAAAACCATTATGAAAGCATACTGGAGTGGAATGCTTGAGCCCATGCTTTATATACATGCGGCCGCAGCCAAATGGGAAGCTCCTGGACAGAATTGTTTGGTGCATTAATATATACAATCAAATTATCAAATATTAGTTCCCCCAGTTCTATTGATACACTCACCACATTGGTTATGGAGCCCCAAAATCTTGACATAGCACGCAAAGGAAGCAATCTCAAGAATCTAGCCTACCATCAAAGAAATGTTCACTTACAAAAGTCACCATCTGAGAATAATTACATGCACAACTGAAAAGCTCATAAAAAGTAAACTTCACCTTTACATCTGTGTGGAACTCTATTTCAACACCTTTCGCTTTTGCCTCTCCAATCTATTTTCTCAAACAGTTGAGAAAACATATTTCAAAACAATACATATTGCCAAGATGCATATACATAGACAGTAGGATTATACTGAAAGATCTTGACAGAAGTACAAATTCCAATTTCAAGGATGAACTAAAGATTTAAGCATGTAAAATAATATTCAAAGGAAGAGGGAGTTTAAGGAAATTATAATTTTCCTGAGAATATCAGATTGTGAAAGTAACAATAATAACAAAAGTCATAATCAAACTAGAAGTAATAACTTCCTGGACGCATCAGAATGGAAGTAGTTGAAACTATTAGAAGAGAAGACTAAATTCATATAAACAGGGGACCTTAGAGAAATCAAATAAAAGTTCTCTCATTCATTCAATATAACTGTGAACCAAGCAGTTGCAGCCAGGAATATATACCTAATACCTGTGTGTATATATATAGAAAAGCAATAAGAGGGTTGTTGTCAATGTAACTAGAATGACACTGCACAGGAGAAAACCAACGCATATCAGATCCTAAGACAGCCCATGGAGTCAAGCTCCTCTTCATATCTTCTTTCAAGGAGAAGAAATAGACGCAGTGCACAGGGAAAATAGGTGGTGCATGTCAGAATCTAAGATAGCCCGTACAGTAAAGTTCCTCTCTGTTTATCATATTCAAAAAGCTTAATAATCACTAATACTCCACTCGGTACCTAAATTCCCAACAACGAGGGCTGCATATGTAATCCTTTCAAATATAAAGATTTACGCGGTTAAACACCTTTTTATCATCATAGAGACGACGAGCATGGAGAGCGCCAAGCATAAGTATGGTTGCGATGGTTGCACCAGGCACCACGGAAAAATTACCTGCACAGAAGTGAAACACGAGCTCATGTACAGTAACTTTACTTTTAGCCACTAACTCTGAACCATCCCGCGTGTATCATGAGCAATCATTACGCACAAGGGTTGCATAGGCATAACGAATTTAGACAATAGTTTAGATGACACAGACAAGGAAGAAACTCTTAACAAGCGAACTTGCAAAATCCAGCTGCCAGTTTTATCACCCTTTTTTTCCCTCAGAGTTCTGATTCCACAGATTGTTTGAGCCACACGAAATATGGGCTAAAAATAGCAAGAGTTTTACCCTGCGAAGTGCTGCCACTGCTACCTGCACAGCAGCGAAGAGCCGGTGGTGGTTGAGCACGGTTTACTTTGTGAAGGAACGTAGTTAAGTGAAGATGGCGATGATGGAGGCGACAGCTGCGGCTGGAAAGTTGAAGACTGGGACAGGCCCTCCTCCACTTCTCCATCTTTGGCGCAACTGTCCGTCAGTCTGCCAGGTCTGGGTGAAAATCTACTGCGTAGGGCTGGGCGACTGCACGAGGCACCACTGCTGTGTGTCCCGAGTATCCTTCCGATGTAATCTCGCGCTACTGATAGAAAAGACTGATTGACTGAATGACCGACTAATATCAAAACTAGTACGAAGCTTCGTGGAGCACATAATCCGTCGTTGCTACCGGAAGCTGAAAAAGAAACAAATTTCGAGGAGTCGGGAGTGCAATAAAAGAGTGAACACTCAAGAGGGAGGATTAAAGATGGATGAATGAAGCCCAATGGTCCCATAAAGAGAAATGAACAAAAGCCCAATCGTCAAAGATGAAATGATTGAATTTGAACCCATACCCAAATCAAAGTGGCCAGAGCCTACTTATCTAAGAAAAAAAATGAACACCTGATATTAGACCCTTGTATAGATAGAACAAAATTATTATTAATATTTAAAATAAAAAAATAATTATTAATATAATATTTATCGAGAAGATACTGTATAAATAATCTATTTGATTACTAACTTATTTTTATTTGGCACCAAAATGTGTTCACCAAAAAAACCAAATCATAATATCATATATATATATATATTTAACAAGATTAGTTTGTAAAAAAGGAAAGTTGAATTAAATGTCAGATAACTCTACTTTAATTCAGTCTCTATTTGAACTAAATTAGACCGTAGTCTCTAGGTATGTTATAGTTCTCCAATAGTATTTTTCCCTAAATTAATGTTGTGTATGCATCAGGTATTCGAAATAGGTTGATCAATACTT
The DNA here is from genome assembly GCF_009805555.1 of Andrographis paniculata. Taxonomy (NCBI): domain Eukaryota; kingdom Viridiplantae; phylum Streptophyta; class Magnoliopsida; order Lamiales; family Acanthaceae; genus Andrographis; species Andrographis paniculata. The sequence goes on from NW_026137589.1 coordinate 5,574,603, forward strand.
CAAATGTTGTAATAAATACTTACATTATTTCCCGTTCAACCCCCATTACAATCTTATATACTTCTAGTTAAATATCGCGTACTTTTTCGAGAATTTAAAAAAAAATAAAAATAGTTACCCACGATTTAATAGAGGTTGATGCAAGAAACCTCTCATAACTCCCTTCACTTCGATTCTAAACCAAACCTCTTTCATCTTTAGGCAAACCAACGTTCTCTAACCCCTAGCGAGCAAGTATCGACCGATCGGTGCAAAAATAGTGAAGAAAATAACTGACCTACTCCCATCACATGACAAACTCGAAGAAGTAAGTGTCTGGTCGGACTTTTTTGGTTTTTTATTTTGTTTACATTAGTATTTTATACCGTAGTTTGTTTGATTATTTAGGGTGTAAGTCTTGTTCCCGTGTTTGTATGTCTCGGTTCGATGTTGAGGAGCCCTAGGTGATTGGTGTAGTTGTATTTTTTAATTGAGTTTGAAATCATTTGTATATTTGCCCACGTAAATCGGGTTGAATGTGTTATTTCCGCACCGATTTGGGTGATTTTATTTGCTTAATCTGTGATTTTTGTTAATTTTGTAAATGTATATATTTTTAGTTATCTGAAGTTGCATATTTCAGTTTTCTTGTTTGATTGTTCAGTAATTAGTTATGTTTGTGAGTTGGCAAATGTGGTATCGTTAGGTACCCTAAGTTGTATATTTTAGGTCTAGTATGCTAAGAGTATACTTTTAGGGGACTATTGTGTATTCAAATATATTGTTATGTAGTCCTGATAGATTCTGATAAATTTTAAATAAATTTGAGATTTAGGTAATATAGATTGACGATATTTATTTACAGACCGTAGGTCGAGTTGTGCTTGAGTGCAATTAACTGTGTGATGCGTTCGGACAAGGGAACACAAAAAAAATTAGTGCATTTACAAAATAAATATAATTAATTGACTGTGGATAAACCGAATTACGTAACAAAATATTGTGTTATTTTTGCAAACGTGTTTTTTATACTTGTATAGTTGTACCTGATTGCATTACACCTATGGCCCATGGAACGCCCGAATACGTAAGATGCCGGCATTAATGTGACACTCTCGACTGCAGTTCTTTAGTCCGTATGTTCGCCGAAAGTTATGCCCACGCGAATCCGGCAATCCATCCCATTGGTGGTATTGACAGCGAATTTGATAATGTGAAAAATTACCACAATAAAATTGCGGCCAGAATACTGAATGGTCCGTCCTCTGAACCATAGATTCTTATGAGCAACACATGGTAAGTTAACATCTGTAATGAATTTGAGATTGATTTGGGTTATGTTATTTGTGTTTGGTTTGGATAATATGTTATTTTCGGATTGAATTGTTTGTTGAATTGGTTCTATTGGTTTCTAATTGATGGGATTGTATTAAGATTGATTAAGAGATTGAATCGTGGGTTGAATTTGGTGAAACTTAATCTTTGGAGTAATGCTATCAATTGTGCTATGAATGGTTGTATGATTAATTCTTCACATGGTAAGAATTGCAATAATGTACATGATGTACCTCCACAAGAGATCGATGCACCCGTCTAACTAAATCAAAATACCTTCAAAATACATATATGCTTATATACATGTTACCCATTAGTTAGGAAGTCATTGTACGAAGACAACAACGAGCCAAAAAAGTTATGCATACTTTTCTTAAATTGAAATTAAATAATTCATTATAAGACCTTGCAATAGTTGAAGTAATGCCTGGAATGAACAAAAGTGCATTTACGGATACTTGAGTACATTAGTGGTTCACCTAAGAAAAAAAAATATATACATGTACTGCAAAGATTTATGCCATCTCAATCGTTGTTATTTCTCTCAACCACCAAGGAAGTGAAGAAGTGCTAATAGAAGAAGTATTTTCACCAAGTTCCTTAATTGCCTCATCCGTCAAGGGATTGAGTAAAGTCGACCACATTCAATGATACCTGCTACTACATAACTAATACCTAAGCAGCCAACAATAATACCTTGATTGTCAATGCTCGTACCCAGAACATATTGTTCCATACTGCATTAAATATCAAAATACCCGGGGTATTTTTTATGTACCTATAATACGATCTCATATGCTCTAGTAATGAGTATCTATGCCCTGATAACTTGTTCTTGGAAACGGATCATTCTGCATTCAAAACATTCAATTGTTGTCGGTAATCGTAGATGAATTCATCATTATAATGTTGATCGTATAATGTTCTAGTGAATCCTAAAACTATATAAAAGATAAACAACACATATTTATTATTGATTGGTAAACAATATAGAAAATACTTAGTTGGGATGACGTTGAAAATATAAGAATAATACAAGTTTTAGGATGCAATTTATTATGCAACAATATACCCATAGTTCCATTATAGTCCAAACAAGTCTCATTCTTATATAATTGTGTCATTGAACGTAAGTTTAATCTCACAAAAATATTATTGACACAATCAATAATTTTAATAAAATAGTCTTGGAAAGCAATAAATACTCACATGTTAATGGTAACCAGGGATGAATTAAACAAGATAGAAATTTTTACCAATTTCTAAAGGGGATGCAAATAGTACATGTTTACAAGAATCCAATGAGGAAACACTATCATACATTATGAATTGTATTTTTATTTTAACATATTACATAGTAATCCATACTGTAGCACACACAACAATATTCGGTCCACCGAGGTTAACATAGGAAGTGCTTTTACTGAGTTCGTGAATCATTTCATCTGCATGAGATTGACTGAAATCAACTAAATTCGAGGATAACTGGTACTACACAAATAATACCTAAACAACCATTATTTATACCTTGTTGGTCGGTGTTTGTACCCAACTCACATAATTACATACTTGCACAGAATATATACATACCCTGAAACAGATCTTATGTACCTATAATAATAGTCTTATATGTTTCAATAACAAATATATATGCCCTGGTAACATGTGGTTGGGGAATTGGTCGTTTTCAGTTTGAAATATTCATTTTATGTTGGACCAGAGATGAATTCATCATGGTAGTGTTCCCACAACACTCCTAATTGTATAAAATGGTAAACAATAAATATTTACTATGGATGGCTAAACAAGTCAGAAATGTAACCTAAATTTGTTTTCACAAACAAAGTCATAAAGAAGGTTGTTAAAATATTTTTTTATTAATAAGCTACATTGTCGCTGCTACGAGATTATTAAACAGTTAATGCAACCTAAATTCGTTTTCACAAACTAACACAAGACAAAGGTAGTACTTGCTTGAAAGACGAGTTGTAATCCACTACTAGAATTTCTATTGTATTTTCCATGTAATAGGACAAATATTTTTCTTTTAAAACCTTTTGACACATAATATAGTAATCAAAACCTTAGGAACTCATTTAGAGAATTCTCTGCCACCGTAGGAATTTAACTAAATTCAAAGATACCTGCTACTTAACATATAATACATTTCAAATGTATATAATATACTCATAAACTCAATGTTAATACCCGAGTACTTTATTCACGTAACAACATACATTATCTTTATGTACTATTTTGTTTTTTCACATACCCATACACACATTTCAAATACTCTGAATACACATTCAATAAACCGTGCTTTCGGTTCATGTACCTTTGTTACCATTCAATGAACTTTTGTCCTGTACCTCTGTTACCATTTAATAAACCTTTGTCATCAACAACTAATTAATAATAGATCATAGTCGAATACCCGTACTTCCGGTTCATGTACCACGGTGCAATAAATTTACAAACAAGTTTCAATACAAAGAACCTACATTGCCATCAAATAGTTGATATACATCATTTCAAAACAAAAAATTATAATTTTAAAAGATCTATAATACCCGTTGCAACTATGTCGGTTATGTGTGAAACTCAAATTACAGGTGTATTTCAAATTGCAAGTATGTATGTCAAAGGCACAATCGCAAACATAATAGGTTGCATAAATATGCCAAGCACAGTTCTTGTCGATGCACACCACAATAATTTTCGTTGCATCACTCACAGACAAAAAAAAGTTAGGTGCTAGTTCCTGCATAACAAATAAAAAATTACCACAATAAAATATTTGAATGATATTACCACAACATAACAAAGAAAAAATTACAACAACATAATATTTTACAACCGAATTGTCTAGCTCTAACACGACAAAGAAAAAAATATATATAAATAAAGAAAATGCTAAGTTGGGTTAAATATAGATATTCATTCTGCTAGTACATTTATCATGTGAATTCTAAAAATGAATTTTAACATAAAAAAAATTGCTAAATTTATCGTGTGAATTCTAGGAATGAATTTTTGACATAAAAAAAAAAATTGGTAAAAACAATCCAATTTTAAATCAAATAAGCTAGATTGGCCTACAATATATACAAATTAAAATAAAAGTACAATGTTTTAATTAATCGCAATTGTGCCAGATTACGATTTGAAATATGAAAAGATATGTATAGTGGGGGGGAGGGGGGGGTTGCCGCTTGGCAGGGCAAAGCCAAGAAATCAGAAAAGCACGAAACACAAGAGAAGAAGTGGGCCGTGGCTCTTCTTTTGATGAAGAATCCAAACAAAGTTGTCTTTTTATTTTTTTCTTTTATCGGAACCAAACAAAGTTCTCTTCTTTCTATGCGTAGCTTGTTTCTCCCATCCTCACCCTCACCATGCATCTCTACATTTCCCTTCTTAATTAATCTTTTTCTACAATCTATGCATGATTAATTGTTTGCTATTTTGTCAGATTCGGCAATATTCTTGCTACATTGATTTCATTTATTTGTGTGGGCACTACAAACGCGAGATAGAGAGGGGTTAACGTTTAACTTAGATTAAATGCATCATCATAGACAACATCAGCACCATTATCAGCATCCATTTCAAACAGACCTAGATAGATAGATAAATAGATAGTTAATGATGGCAAGCAGGAGCAAGAGCGATCTATGTCTATGATATCACGGACGGGGGCATTGCCAAAACGCCAACTTCATCAATTACGACGACTAGCTAGCTTAGCTAGTGACAGAAAATGACTTTGAGCTCGCGCGGGGAAGAGCACTCGTGCATGAGCGAGGGGCTGTCGTGGGCGTACGTGAAGGTGGCGGGGCACGCCTGCTTGAAGTAGTCCGAGTAGCTGGACGGCTTGCAGGTCTGGGGGCTGTTGTAGTGGTTCCGGCAGCAGAGCTGGTCCGTCCCCAAGGCCGCGCACCCGCTCTTGCACCCCACCACTCCCCCGTGCGGCGGGCCCCGCACCTGCAGCGCCTGCGGGCACGTCGCCAGCAGATCCTTCCGGCACCCCACCACGGGGCACACCCCCTTCCCCTCGTGGGGAGTCACCGTCATCGGGAGGTTGAAACCGTCCACCAGGCTGACGCCATACGACGAGAAGTCGGCGTGGCCGTGGTGGAGGGAGAACTGGGCCAGAGTGGCGGGTGCGGCGCCGCCCAGCCCGTTGCACTCGAGGCGTCCGCCGCAGTCGCCGGTGGCGCAGGAGAAGCGGCCCCCGGCGGCGTGGGAGCAGGCGGTGCGGGCCCAGATGCGGCCAGACCAGTGGGCAGAGGGGGCCGGGAAGGAGCGGTGGGAGAGGTTGGCGAGGCGGAAGCCGCCGCGCTCGAGGACGGGGTGGCCGGCGTTGGGCTGGATGGCTGGCCATATGGGGAAACGACAGTTGTTGACGACGGTGAGGGTGAGGCCCGGCGGGGAGGGGCGCACAGAAGTGGGGAAGGCGGAAAGGGTGGTGAGGAGGAGAAGGAAGGCGACGGTGGGAGAGGGAGGTGACGGAGTCGCCATGGGGGGCTGCGCTTGTGACTGTGGCTTTGACTGTGTATTGGGCGAATGAAGACGACAAGAGTTGTGGACGGTTGTGTCGTGTGTCTATGTTACTACTACTATATAGCAGCAGCCAGCAGCAGGGTGAGAGTAGCCAGCGTGGCTAGCGTCCTTTGAGTCTGCTGGGTTGGGTGCGTGATGGAAGAAGGGAAGGCTTTCCGTGATCTGTCTTCTTGTTGGCATCCTCATAATTAATATCATCATCTTCGCCATGGACGCATAATTATACTGTTTATCCTTCCACGCCAGCTAGCTAGTGATATTCGTGCAATTTCCACGTGCTCCTGCAACCATTAGCAATTTTCACAGATAGATCTGAGCGACTGCCGTCCGTCGTCCGCGTGGGCTTCGATCCCATCATTTTTTAAAACCGTACCCTTTACCCATTCTTACATTCACCGTCAAGTTTGTTCATACCCAGACCAGAACAACACCCTGCATGTTGCTATTACAGTTAAACTCCCATCCTATTCTATTCTCTGCATATTCGTGGGGATAGGTAAATAAAATTACTAGCCTGTTTATAATTAAATCACTACGGTGTTACTATACTACAGCTATCAATAACTTGAAGAGAAACTATTAAAAATGCACATGACCGCTTTTAAATTATAGTAGCACATAACCTACCAGCTATGAAGATGTCAGTCACTTCTTATATTGGTCTGAAATAATATAAGGAAATAGAGCCTCATGTTTACAGATGCACGCCACAGCACAAATAGTGTAAAGCACAGGAAATAATACAAGTCCATAAGCACACAATTTTTCATGTATATCGGACCACAAGCCCACTCGTTCCGGTGTAGTAGTATACATCTGATCCGAGTTAGGCTCAGGCTCACTTTATTGATTGATAGCGTGGTGCGTTTACATAGGGCTGCACACCCGCACCCGCTCGCAGCCGCAGGTCTACAATCTTGCATTATGCAACTGTTGCTTGAGCAAGGGCCGCACATATTCATGGTAACCATCGGGTACATCTGATTCATTTAAAGGATCCTTCCATGCTGCCTCATAAAGCTTTGGGTAGACATTTCCATCATAACGCCCCAGGATGGAGCCCAGGTAGTGGTCTGTGTAACTGAAAGCATCCACAAGGGCAACTGCATTAGGGCGTACCTGAACCAAAACCTAGAGTTAGCAAGCAGTAACTCATCCCAGATACAACCATTCTTTTAAAGGTTAAATTAGAAACACAAACCTTGGTAAGCAGCGATCGGAGCTGATCGTTAGCAAGTGAAGCCTGCTTCGGTGTGAGGTAGCTGGTAGCAAGGAATTCTCCTTGGTGCTTGTGCACAAGCGACAGAGAATAAATACCACAAAGTGTTTCCAGTTGTTGCTTCACCCCTTTGCCTGGAATGTCTTGTTGCAGTTTCTCAATAAACCTAAACAAGGACGTAACAGGGGTGGTTCATTTCATCAGACTATTACGAACAGTATGTAGAAATTACAAAGATAATCTTTACAAGACCATACACTTTAACATAGATGCAGAGGACCAAAAAATAAAGAGTAAATTACAACACGAAGGAAAATACCATGGACATATTTATTATTCAGACAAGGCACTCGTAACAAAGCTAAGAGTATCAATACCAATTTGTCAAATAGGTGTAGGAATGCTCTTACTGGATAAAATCTCAGATTGAGGATCAACCAAATGATAAATTAATCCAAATTTCTACCAAACAAGTTAGCACCATTTGCTGGTAACTTCAAAAGGCGCATTCCAAATCAAGTCAAGAAGTGTATTAAATAACTGTGAATAATATCTGGGAGTTGGTAAGATAGCCTAGTCATATTATGCACCAAATGCAAGAGGTTAGTTTCCATTAGTACTGAGCCAGGGCCTACTTCTTTCTAGGTGTAAATATTTGCTGTGGCTTTACAATAGCTAGCAATGACAATAAAAAATATTAATAACAAAAGCATGCAGTAAAAGCTTACTTGGAGACTACAATTAGTTGACAGTGTGCAACTGCAGCCTCAACCAAATCAGCTGATAGTTCTGCAAAACCTTAAGGAAACAAGAAGGAAAACCTAAATAAAAAAAAATTCAAATAAGAACGTATACGTGTTACGGGGGTTTGAAACCCCCACCCTCTCCCCCTCTCTTTTAGGGTAGATCTGCTCACATGGTTTGCTAAATAACTTTATGCACCCAAATAGGATGCTTGCATTTTATTGCACCCAAATAGGATGCTTGCATTTTATATCACGACTTCGGTATGTTAATCAGGGCTTAAGTTTTATCATTGAGATTTCTGTTTTCCAAGGTTTCTGATTTACAGGTTGATTGATTTTCTCTTCTTTGGGTTCCTTTTCCTCTATTGTAAACTCCCTTCTTAATGATAACAAATTATTCTCCATAAAAAACAAAAGGCATCATGCTATACCTTCTTCAGGATTCTCAAACTTGCTCAGATTTTGAGCACAGGAAACAGATATTCTGATAGTCCTTGCCTCAAATGCTTCCAATACTTTAGTATGCTTTAACCAATCCTCAGCTGCATGCGAAACAACATAAATAATGTCACCATACTAATTCTTTCCCAAGTTTTAAGCATGGGCAGAATGCATCTGAAAATAATATGTTAAGCTGATTGCATAGGTATTTATATGAAACACACATGCGCGCGCGAGCACACACACACACACACAAAAAGGTATACATCTTTCAACACTACAGCGGCATTTCATAAGATGTTCATTTCTTCCCATATAAGAAATAGTCCCAACAGGCTGTTTTCCAGAGCTGAGCTGGGAGAGAGTCTTCATGAGAAACCTAGCTACCTACAGGTAAATTTGCAACCCATTAGCTAAAACACATAAGACATGTAGAGAGAACACAGTCAACGTCTAGAATAAACTCTTCATACAAACAGTTTATAATAAAGTGCAAAACCAGAATAAAACAAACCAACACTGTGATCCAGGACATTTTTAAAATCTTTTGATTTCAAGTAAATTATTGCAAACAGAATGTTGAAAATAGTAGAACGAAGCCAATCCACAGACTACTATGGGCACAAGATTCACTATTCTGCCTGAGCTGCTAAGGATGATAATTTGAGCTGCAAGTAAAGATTTGAAATATATAAATTAACTACTGGACAAAAAAACCAAAGTTAGACGAACACTAAAGTCCAAAAAATTCAATTACAACTGAAAAGCAAAGTGTGTTTTTAGTCATTGTTTGGGATGGGGTGTGAATTTTGGAGGTTTTTTGGGTTTGAATTTTTTTAATTGAGAATTGTGAGATGTTATTTTGGCAGAAGATGGTATGAGGGGCGGTTTCGGGTCTGGTAGAAGGAGTAAATTGTGTAATTCGTTTCTACCACTGCCCCAAAGTTTTCCAAGTAAAAATAAAAATAAAAAATACAAATTGGGGCATATCAGTCTACATTTGGGGTGTGTTTGTTTAGGAGATTGGATTTTACATACACTGTTCATATCATTTTTTCCACCAAAAACATCAAATCAAACACTTATTTTTCATTTTTTTATATTATACTAAAAATCAATTTTACATTCAAAACATCACATCAACACCTATTTATATCACATCATACAACTATTTAAATTCAAAATTTTTACTATTCAAATCCCAACTCAAAATCCAAACCCCCAAACAAGCACACCCTTGGTAAATTTTAACACCGTCTGTGACTCAGTGTAATTTAGAGAAGGGGGAAGGGCGAGTCTGCAATCTTTTTTGAACCACAAGTAGGTTATATAAAATTTTAGGACCAAAGAGGATTTTAGCAAATTACGGAGATCACTGGGGAATTTTTATGCTATTTTGCCTTAAATTTTACTATTCTCCAATTCCCAACCCAAATTCAAACCTTAAAAGGAACACATCCTAAGAGTTTTCAACATCACAAATTCAAAAAGTGACCCCAACTGATTTTCCCAGCTCCATTCCTTAGAAATTTGATTCAGACAACAATTGACAAGGCCCCATCTTTCCCACTTCCATTTATACTTAGTTGATAAAGTATATATTTATGTATTTTTGTAGGAAAATTATAAATGATAATTAATATTTTGGATAAAATTTCTACTAATTTTGGTATAATCGTAATTATTGGAAAGATGGAGTGATGTGCGCCCTTGCCAAATTTGTGGTCAATGATTGAGTGAATTTTGAGTTTAAAGATAAAAAGGAGCAATCAAGGAGCAATTAAATTGCTAATTGAATGTTTGATTGTCTATAAAAAAAGGGTCAAGTCATTGGATAAGATGTCACAATTTACACTCACATTCATAACTTGAAAAATTGGCACAAGACGGTTTGAGAGTAACCGCCACCGGGCGATCATCGTTATCTTTATTTCATCGCTTTTATTTATTTCTAAGCATGAGTAGCTAATTTTCTTTATTCTAGTCCAAGGTTGAATTTAGATTTCGGATTTGGTTTTGTGAGATTATGTTTTGATTTAAATTGAATCTTGTTTATTAAATTAATATTTGTGCAATTTATGTGATTCATGCCTATCGTTGTTGTATTTACTCTTTTATCGTGGCTGAATTTTAGATTGGTTTAGCAATTGTGTGTCAATTGAACATTTGCATCCGTAATTGTGCACTTGTTTGATAAAATGATAAATAGGTTGACAAGCTTAGCCTAAAAATTGCATGATCAAATAATTTAATCTTTTCGTAATTGATTGAATATTTGAATTAGGTTTTTCTCATGCCATTTTCAATGGGAGAAATTAATTTATGATAATACCTAGTTATTTCTTTGATTAGGGATGTAGTCAATCGGTCATACCATTTCCGCCAAGAAAAATTGGGCGTCATGATCGTATCTAATGTCTATAACTAATTTATTAATTAAATACCAAGATTATTTAAAATCGATGATCAAATCTTTAATCTAGTTTCTTATTTTCTCCTTGGATTAGAAGTTTAATCTCTTTGAAATCTAATTTTTATTTTCTCGTCGCTTATTTTAATTACCTCGGTTGGATTTGCTAATCTACCCCTCAATATTTGAAATTGTGACAAAAGAGGAATTAAACTCACAGTCCGTGTGGTTCGACCTCGACACCACTTGCTACACGGAAATTGTGATGTTGGAGTATTTTTATTGGAAGCACCGAGGCTACCATTAGTAATTTTCCAGATCTATGTTGATTCCTTGACCTTTCATTCTAGAACTTGGAAATTCTTGCTCTTTGTCAAAAGCTTTCATTGCCATACTCCAACTAGCAAGCTGAGAGTCCCCAATTTCCAAGACAAATGTTTATCTTTTTGGTTGAATTTCAAAAAATCAACACCCTTTGTGACTTAATCCATACTAAGCAAAATTTTTGCCTTTCCTGTAGATCACATCCTTCAACAATAGCCTCATCAGCGATGATCTTCAATTCCACTTCATACTCATCAATGGCTGTGGGTTTCCTTATTCAACATTTCAACTGATGGTTACCTCAGACAGCCAAATTTCTATACCCAAACAACCCTTCACCAAACCAACAAATATGGTAAAATCTAAACACAACCACGACAGCCATAGAAAAAAAAATAATCTGAACTATTACATAGGTCATTCAACAATGATATTTTTCTGCATTGTGAACTCTCCTAAACATTCTCCCATATTGATTTTTTCTAGAGTATTTCATTGGTGGGTTGATACTAACAATCCCGATTAATTCACAGCTACCATTTGAAGAATTCTTGGGCATGCTTTCTAAATTTTTATTTCAGTTTCAAGTTTAAACTTTTATAATTGCTTCTTTCTGCTGTTATTTTGTGTCATATATCAACAATGCAAAATGCATCCCCCAAAACATGGCTATGATGAATGACATATATTAAATGAATATTCTTTATCCTACATGACTCTGCAGCAATGGATGCCAGTAACAGAAAAGAACTTTGGCTCTATTAGGCTCAGATAAGAAATTTGGCTATAGTTATTATCAAAATTAAAAATAAGATAAAGAGAAGTAAAACTAGCAATTCATCATTATGATCTTCTATATATATATCCTATCAAATGTAACCAACGTTTCCAACCTGGATCTTATTATAACCAGCAATGACAGTAAAGTTTAGTAATGGTCTTAATAAGGAAATCAACATTGCAATTAGAGTTGAGAAGGAAAAGAAGTAAAGAAAAGGAACTAGAATCTTAAAAGCATAATAAGAAATGCTCAAATCCAAATCAAACATACCTGTAGAAGCAGGACAGTGTTGTCTCCTTCATACGTACAAGCAGGAACATAAACTGCAAATAATTCTGGTAGCCCACTGCTACAGAGGTAGCCATGGCCTCCACATAACTTTCGACACTCTTCGATTCCATCCTGCGACACAAAACAGGATGGATTTAGAGACTGAATAAAAAGAAACCCATTAATGTTCAGTTACCAACAACCTTTATCATAGATTTTGACTAGAACAGTAACTACCCTCCCTCCCCCAACAAAGAGAAAGGGTAATGATACACCAATGGACCTCTTTCTAGTTATGAAAGCCTTGCTTGTAAGTGTCAGCCGGATGTCCATGTCCACCAAGGTTTGAGTGCAAAGAAGTAAAAAATATTTACAAGTATCATCATTGCACTTCAACCACATAGTGGGTGCAAACCAAAACACAGAAAAGTAGAATGACAAATCATTATTTATAACATACAGCAGTAGCAGTGGTAGTTAGAGACTTCAATCCTGCAGTACAAGCATGAGCCTCAGGCAATGTCGAAAAGTCATTGGCTTGCAATCTTTGTGTTACATCTGTGTACAGCCATTTTAGCCATTCACCAGCAAATCTGAAGGCATAAGCAGAAGCCAGCAAAGGGAAGAGCCTGCTTTGTTGTGTTTTGTAATCAATGACCTACAAATCATTAATGCATTAAAGACATAATTTATTCTTCTACCATTAAACTAGTTGTGTGGTGCTATGGCTTGAAAGAAAGATTCATTTGCACCAAAAATTCTCATAAAGTAACAATGAGTTACAAAAATTAATTACTTAATCATAGGGACTGCATCAGCCACCCACATGGAACTCATAATGGTTTACTGAGAACTGCCTTGAGAATATAAAATTAAAACTAGCTGTCTCAAACATGACTGGGAATGCTATCTCAGAGCAAAAGAAATATTGAAATATTGTCAGCCAATAAGAAGAAAGGAAGGGAAAGGAAATAATTTCAATAAAATAATAATGGAAAAGAAAATAGACAGAATGCAGTTTACTGAATAAACAGACGTACTCCACACGCATGAACAACAATAAGATATTAGTGGCAAAATTTGTCAGTGAATGTTGCCTTTGAAGTTTTTTTGAGAAGATAAATTTGGAAAGCTGAAGATTTCTTCATACACCAAATATTAAAAATGCATCCGGTTACACAAACACACACACACTTGTAGAAATATAGCAATAATTAGTGAAAATTGTTGCAAAAGTCTCTGTAAAATTCATGAAGTCTACTTTCTAGCCAACCTCTACTTCATGCAAATTAGTTACCAGAGGACACAGATGCTTTTCCAATGTTAAGTGTTTAAAGGATGTAAAGCACCAACCGAAAGGGTTTAGTTACTGAAGTACGTGTTAGACAGTGGCACAAGGCATGTACCAGGGCTTGGAGAAAAACTTACCAAACAGTTTTGAATACAAACTTAGAAGTTTGAAACAATTAAGATATGCCTAGGGAAAGAGAAAAAATTAAAAATTAAAAATAAAAATAAAAATAAAAATAGATGTTCATTATGATAATTGTTACATGCTTTTATATGGAATTGATAATAAAAGAAGTCAAAATACCAAAGAAAAACTACTACAGAGAAAACAAAAAGGTCATTACATTATTAGGTCAAACAAACAATGATATTAACCAAAGAAATCACAAATAGAAAAAATATGAAAATGTGTAGTAAGCTGGTTTGCATACAGGCAGCTCTCTAGTAATCTAAATGCTATCTTCTCTAATTAGAAATTCTTACTTGAGTTTCAGGACCACCATCCTGTGATCCAAATTGTCTGCGCACAGCACTATATCTAGTAGCAATACAGACAGCTCTAGATAAAGCACAAGAAGCATCAGAAACAATTTGTTGTCGAACATAAACCATGGTCCCATAAACTAACTGCCATGGTACATCTGATCTCTTATACTTTCCTTCCCTTGTCACCTGTGAAACCCTGAGACGTTCAAATAACATGTTTCAATCAGATGTTATACTGTCCATAGCAGTGAGAGGCTGAGAGCTTATTAAAGATTAACCAAATATTATCTGATATTCATATTGATCACACCACGAGAAAGTCTGAATCATCTCCTCGTGTATGTTTGCTTTGACATAAACATGCTAAATTTAGTATATTTCAGCTTTGCATTACAATATTCCACATTCATTGCTATTACATCTTCAGATTACAAATAAGGATCAATTTCCAAAGTGGAGATTCTTCTTGAAACAGAAAGAGCAAAATACTAAATAAAACTTCCTCTTTACTAAAGTAAGAATATCATGGGGTCAATTTCAAATAAATGCAGAGATATAGAAAAATGCATATATAGATTAGAATATACCTCATCAACATCTGATTTCTTGGAATACGAACATGATCAAATCTCAACACTCCATTGTCCATAGTGTTGTATGCTCCATTGCCAAATTTCATTCCTATATCCCCAAGTGTAATTCTTGGAAGAGGTTTATGATCCTCCAAAGACCGAAGTTGAACAATAAATCCTAAAAGGCAATACATTATACATTATATATAGCGGGAAGGTTAGACAAATCAACTTTTATGAATGAATTAAAAGGCTTGGACATACCATGAACGCCATGATCTTTACCATCTGTAATCAAACGAGCATAAACAACTGCATGTGTAGACACTTTGCCCAGCCCTCCAGGCCACCACTATTTTGAATAGAAATGGAAGGAGTTGAGTTTTTTAACATTGGAACGTGACTTAAATGACATATGAAGTAGTAGCTGGATTCCAACACAAGAAAGAATAATATGAAAAGGTGGTAGTCAGAAAATAATATCTCCGCATTTTTAATCCAATATAGCCATTCACTTGGTACTTACTTTGCAGGAAGTCAATGTGGGACTGTGAATGACAAATTCATCAGTAGTAGGATCGAACGTTGCAGTGGTTTCAAGACCTTGCACATTGGAGCCATGGCCAAGTTCAGTTTGTGCATAGCACCCAATTATTTGCATCTTATAGGCCAATGGTAACCATTCTTGCTGCTGTTCATCGGTGCCCTGGCCTTTTATGGCTGGTACAAACATTCCCTAAGTAGGAAATAGTGCAATTATTTTATATCCAAACCCGATAATTGAGGTGAAAGTTAATCTAACAGAAGAAATGAGCAATCAGAAGCAGAACCTACCCAGTGAAGGTCTGTATAAGCTGGCTCGTCCATATAAAACCTTAACTCAGATGCCTCTTCTTCTGCAACCATGAAAATAAAAATAAATGACATAATTAGATACCTCTGGACGAAAATAAAACAGCTGCAATAACTTGAAAAGCCAAAAGATGGACTCGCCAGATAGATGAAGTTCAATAATTCTTTTCCATGCATAAGCTGCCTTCCTAAGTGTGTTTCTGAACAATTCCTTTCTTGGTAGCATAGTTCTATCATCCTTTTGGAATTCCTGATTTCAATCATGAAATGAACTAAATTGTCTCGTTAGCTGGTCAGATGAAAGCAGCCAACACAGTCCGTTTGCTAAAGAGCACCCGATAAAAGCAATGTTCCTTTTTGACGTTATCCAAATAAAATTCAATTTCAATTATGTCAAGTTCCATTCACAATTTCAAATATTCCCTCCGTCCCAAACACAGTGCAACATATATTCCTTTTTTATGTTAGCTGGTCAGATGAAAGCAGCCAACACAGTCCGTTTGCTAAAGAGCACCCGATAAAAGCAATGTTCCTTTTTAATGTTATCCAAATAAAATTCAATTTCTATTATGTCAAGTTCCATTCACAATTTCAAATACTCCCTCCGTCCCAAACACCGTGCAACATATGAGTTCGACACGGGAATTTAGATAGGTAGTATTAAGTAGGATAATTTGAAGATTAGGTGATGTGATTGGAGAGAAAAATGTATATTTATTTTTTTTATTTGAGTGATGTGATGAGATAAAAGTAAAGTGTATATTTATATATATAAAAATATAATTAATTATTACTAAATTTGAAAATGTTGCAGTGAGTTTGGGACAAACAAAAAATGAAATGTTGCAAAGTGTTTGAGACGGAGGGAGTACAAATTTATTCAATTCAAGTCAATATATATTATTAAAAGCAGTGTCAATTGTCAGTCTTGCATATAAAAGGAATGTTGAAAGTGGAAGTATCCAAATAATAAAGCATTTAAGAGAAATCTGTGTATTCCTCAAATGTATATCTTCAGCAACTGTATCATATAGTTGGGAGTGCTGAAAGGTAAGTAGCTTAACAATTATAGTTCAAGAATGCACAAGTTCGAAAGCTTTATGATGAGAAATGCTAAAACAATCAAATCCGTGCTGTGGAGTGTGACAAATTACCAATTACAGATTACAAATTATTCATTAACAGCTTATTGCTTCTGTCTTGCGTTTATTTGATATTACTTGGATTATGGTGTGCAGCTCCCTTCATACACGTTTTACTTGTAATGGGAATGAGAAGAGACCCGCATAAGAATTAAGTGAAACTCACACAGATTCTGACCAGCTAGAATAACTGGACTAATTCGCACCCAAAAGCTTCTAAAATCCAAAGGTAAAATTATAAGAAGGATCAATTGCAGCAGAAAGATCACGAACGTGCCTGCTGCTTCCGGTTTCCTGGCTGAATATATTCAAATTAGGACTGCATATGATGTGCCATCAGCCAGAATGTTAATAGAAACTTCCAGGTACTTTAACAATACCAAAAAGTCACCCACCAATAACGCTGTTACGGAACGTCTGAACCCCACAGGAGGAGGAAACTAAAATAATATACTCCATATCATTGAAACAAAGATAAACTGAGAATTTACAGAATCGTTGGCGACGAGCTTGGCCATACGATCGGAGACCTCGAAAGCGTGACGCGAGCCAGCCCAGACAATCTTCATGGCCTCAACATCGAACGCCGCCTTCTTCCTCTCATCTGTTAGATAATCTACCGCTTCCATCCTCCCTTCAGATCAACAACAAAGAGAACCGCTTTCAAAAGATTGCAGATTGTTATTACTATTTGAAACTGGGTGTTGTATTATTTCATTGTTAGGTAAAGCATTGATGTTGTATAAGTGGTTTACAATAATTGATCAATCTTTTACAAAATATAGGCCTAGATAGATCAAGATAGATGTTTTTGGTTTTTGAAATTTTGAAAAAAAAAATATATATATATATTAAATTATATTTGATGTAATATTTTTTAAAGCATAATGTGTGTTTGTATCGGATAAAAAAAAATTATAGGTGCACAGTATTTTTTAATTAAGAATTTAATAGTTGATATAACAAATTATTTAATGAATAATTAACAAATTATTTAGACTGAAAAAATATTTTGTATATAATTTCAAGGATATAATATATCTTTATTCTTTTTTATTTATATTTGTTTCTATTTTAGTTTTTATATTACCATATATTTTTATTTGTGTCAATTTAATTCTTTTACTTTTAAAATGATAATTTTGATATCGTTTTAATATAATTCAAATTTTGTTTATAATATAATTTATTTAAAAAATTAATAGATATGATTATCATATACATTTATCATCCAAATATATTATTTTTAAACAATTATTTTGTATTTTATATATTTATATATAATATAATTGCAGGGTAATAATATATTTATAATTAAAATAAAAATTATTGATATTTTTGTATTATTATTTTTAAAAAAAAATAAAAAAGTGATACTTTTATACATTTATTATTACATTTAATATCATGCTTTTATGTAAAAAAGTTTTTTCGTTTTCATACTTTAATAATTTAATTAAGAAAAATAACTTGCGTTTATGTTATTTAGATGAATAATTTTTAAATTTGGTATTTAAAATTATTTTAAAATAAACTTGTCTGCAATCGGAGATATTTTAAAAAATAATACTATAAATTGATTTAAATAATATATATAAATAAAACTTTCCAATGAAAATACTACTTATCACAAAATATAGGCTCAAACTTTCCTAGGCAACACAAATTTTAATGTGATGTGTATTTTTTTCTTTTTATCTTTTATATAATAAACAAAAATAGCATCATTTTTAATTAAAAATAAAAATAATCACATTTTAAAATAGCAAACAAAAGTGATCTATACTTTTAAGTCTCTGAGGAGTAATAATTATATTTATTAATTTCTAAAAGAAATAATAATCAAAGACTAAAATTCAACTATTTAAATAAATAAAAGATCAAAATTATTATTTTAAAATGGATTAAAATTGACAAATTGGTAAATAAAATAGACCAAAATTGTTATTTTGAAAATGAAAAGACTAAAATTGACATATTAGTAAATAAAAAGGACAAAAAAAATATTTTACCCTAATTTTAATATGCATTTTAATTAGAAGACAATGAAATATTATATATTTTATTTTAGAATTAATAGAGGGATGTGTCTCATATTTTTTAAAATTAAAATAAAATATCAAATAAATCTGTAAAGAATAGCTGAAAGGTGAAGCTGTAACACTGAGGGTCATGAGTTTCTAAAAATTCTATGAATATACTTTACACTAAAAATTATCATCATCTTGTTCATTTCATCGCTCATAAATGCACTAATACTTACACTCAATTCTCGCTAACTTGCATTCCCTTATCCATGTATAATTTTGCTCATCTCCCACCTTCACATGACCCGTGCCAACAAACCTTCGCTTAGCCTCATTTCATGCATGTTGTTTGTCCACTTAGATCATTCACAACGTCAACGTCTATTAAACTTCATCTTTTTCAACTAAAATTTATATTTTGTTCGTTTATTCCAACTTTTATTTTTTTTTTTTAATTCGTTCGTTCAATCTCACTATAAGTATTTCTCTAATTTTATTTTGAAACTTAAAATTTTTGAGTTCAATCTAAAAACTCATAAATATAAAAATATACAAATTTATTTTTGATAAATGTTAAGCAACTGCAACTTCGATTTCATTTCATTATCTACCGCTAACTATATGCGACAAAATATGTCTTTTTATTCAATTATATTTTCCGTTTAACCTCACTTATCATGCAACATAGCTTGTTATACATGCATATTGCAATAGGAGCATGTGAGTCAAACTCGATACAAGTTTCTATCAGCATTCTAAACACGGTTGTGTAGCATTTTAAACAAGCCGTGTTCGGCAGAAGTGTAAACGAAACTCGATATAAGTTTTTGCTAACATTCTAATACAATTGTGAAATATTTCAAACAAGCCATGCTCGAGAAAAAAAACCCACCATATTTACACTAAACACCCTATATAACAAATTCTGTTGTATCGAACATGATCAATCATTACACAAACATGTATGTATTTGTATGGATGTGAAAATGCCCTTGCAATTGACAACAATATAACCTCAATAGGATGGGGTGGTCATTGTTGATAGAACATTAAGTAAATACTACAACTAGAGCCGGTTGACCTACTAGACATGTCAAGGAAATTCGCTTTGAAATTCATTAGTTTATCAATCTAAGATGTCGTCCTATCTTTCCATCATTGTTTCTTCTTCGATAGGATGATCAAGAGAACCATGGCAAGCGATTGTTCCACAAGGACGGGGCTTGGCAATCCTTCATAGTTTGGTGTAGGGCTGGAATTACATCTTGAATAAAAGCACCACGCCCTATGACGCGCACCATAATATTTTCTCGTCATTACAACAAGAAAATTTGTTGAATAATTCAAAAACAAGTGATAATGGTGGGTATTGATTCTCACAAATTCACACATACATTTATGGCTACTTTTTAACAAGAGATTTGGTTTTGAAATGAAATTTAAAGATGTGTTGTACTATAGTTCAAAAGTATTCATCAAGTAATAGATTTTTTTTTTTTTTTATATGTTAACCGGTGAATGTCGGATTGAACTCAAAACATTCAATATTAAGAAGAAAACCTAAGTAAAAGTGCATGCAAGTTTATGAAGTAAAAAAATTGGAATTAATTCATATCAAAGGTAAATTTATACTAACGAAATACATGCAAAAAACAGAGTAGCGGTGAATTGATTAGGGTGGATGGCAATTGAAGTGTGCAATGAGTTCTTGGGGTGATGAATAAGAAAATTCCGACGAGTCAATGTTTGTGGTTAGGTGAAGATTAATGGTTAATACTGACAATAAGTTAGTAAGATGCAAAAAATAAAAAAAATAGATGCTCTCCGGGAAATGGAAGTATTTGTATTATATATATATACTACGTGTGGAATAGTGTTGCGTGAAAGTTATTATATAAGACTTTTGCTTACTAATGTACTTTGCGATCACGAAGATTCGTTCTAGCCTAAAGAATATCGTGGAAAAATAAACTACATTCCAATTATTATGCTAATGTTTTTTTTTTTTAAAAAAAAAATTATCTTTTACGATTGGTAAGTCGTTCCCCTTGACGCTCACGTATGATGAATTGAGAGATTAATTCATTACCTACCTTTACTAAATAGTCTAAGTCAAATTACATTTAAGGAGTCGCATCCGTGATGGATCCTGAATCTACCTAGTAGTGTGAAGTTCTTTCAGGACCTTCTAAATAGATTAGGTTGAATAACTTATATTCTCATTCCAGTCAATATTCATGCAAGCAATAGAGCAATTACCTTATATGTGTCATCTATATAGGTTGGAGATGGGAAATAATAATATTCTATTCACTACAAAAACACTAAAGTTCGTGATTATACTATAAAAGAAGTAAAGTTATTTAAATGTAGAAAATAAATGGAATAAGTGATGAGCACACAACTTATGTCACAATTGCTGCAAGCCACTAATGCTAGATGACTTAGAGCTCTTACAATTTGAGCTTTTCTAAAGCGGGGTTGTATTTTACATACAGTGGAATTATTACAAATTAGACAAATTGACTCTTTTTTTTATAGGCACTGACAAAGATTCTACAAGGTTGGCAGTTACTGAATGCTAGTTGGCACAATGATTCTCAGCCGTTCGATCTAGCAAATGCAAACATGGACAGTCGATCTTCCTCCTACTCGGATCAAGGTGATTAATCTTTAGGAAAAAAAAACAAGTCAGAGTTTTTATATTCTATAGATGTCCAATCACTTTTATCTAGTTGATTTTCAAACGTGACTTCAAAGATCTCGATCTGACAGCGCTACTTTCAAATCGCAGCTTCGGCATAATTTCGCAAGATCATTTCTTAATGATTTCTCATGAACTTGATTGAAAATACTCAAAAATAACAAGAAAAAATCAAATTATACAAAATTAAGTAAAAAACATGTTTATCTAAGTAATTTGGCATAATAAATCACAGATTTAGGAAAAAATCACCACATATGTTATAAAAATTATTAGAGTAATATATCAAAAAAGCTAGTATTATCATACATATAAGCAAAAAATTAGAGGGAATTTTTAAATTGTCATAAATTTGAAATTCAAGATTAAATTTCCTTCAACGGTTGTAACCCTGTTGTAATTACAATTAGTCACTACCTAAGATTGACACTGTCAGTCCTATCAAATGATATTTTGTCCAATTAGATTAGTATGCAATATTCTCCATTTTTGTTTTTTTTTTCTCCAATTTTTTAATTTATTATTTTCATCTCCGATATTCATAAAAGGAAATTCCAACGATAACA
Organism: Andrographis paniculata; assembly: GCF_009805555.1. Lineage (NCBI taxonomy): Eukaryota > Viridiplantae > Streptophyta > Magnoliopsida > Lamiales > Acanthaceae > Andrographis > Andrographis paniculata. The sequence goes on from NW_026137589.1 coordinate 5,596,307, forward strand.
ATAATATTGGAGGATAATATGATCATGCATAAAACAATAAGTTAAGGTATGAGCACATACCTTGAATCAGTGCAAAGCTTCTCAAATTGATGTGTGTCCAATGCCTTAGTGAGCCTATCATCTTTCTATTTATTTGTTCCAATATATTTGTGAATACAAATTCTAGGTTCAACTAAATATCTAATAAAATTATATCTGATATCGATGTTCTTCGTTCTTCCTTGTTGAATAAGATTTGTTGATATATTGATAGCACTAGTGTTGTCACAACGTAATACAAATGAGTTACGATGAATATCATGATCAAACCCATATAAGTTAAGCACAACAACTTCCTAATGTTGGAAAATACACATCCAAAATTCTCTCGAACTTCCAATGAAGAAGCCAACTCATCTTAGTAATTTTGCAATGGGATTATGAACAAAACAAACAAAAATACAACTATTATTGCACAGTAAACTTGTGATAAAAACAAGCTTGTCAATATAATGAATGCAAATGCAGACAAAGCAATAAATGACATATGAATTTTGTTAACTCAATTCAGTTATCAAACTTTACCTATAGGGGATACCAATACATAAGTTCATTCGCTACCATCATTCATCAAGTTACAAAGACTAAACACACCAACAATTATCCAACACACTAGCATTTCCTATTGCTTACCTTGCAAATTCATATATGCGTAATTGGTTGTCATACTGCAACAATAATATTAACAGATTTTCTATCTAGCTGAAAGTAAGAGTGTTTTCAATTTGGTTAATATTTTCAGTTGGCTTTTTGTTATCTTATTTTTTCAATTGTCTTCTGATCACATTGTTTGATACTTTCTTCCACTACAATTCTTCACTCAAGCTTGTCTCTGTCTAACACAACAGACTAAATTGGTTTTATCGTCAAAGTTTTGATGCTACCACGGTCATAAAAACTCTTTGCACTGAGGGGGGAAAATAAGGTTTTTGATGTATTGAATAAAGTGAGCGAATCTTGTCATATTATGAATGGTCAAATATTGATTTAATGAAAGATTTAGTTGTCATTTCTAATTTTCTTATAAAAAAACATATTATAATTATTATACGGGTAAGTTTTCAAATCAAACTAAAAAAATTTTAGTTATGAAATAAATTCAAAAAAATACTTAAAAATCAGCCTGCACAAGTGAAAAACGGAAAGACCTCACTTAGTGAGAAAAATAGTAACATACAATTAAATAAACTAAGTAGTAAAATAAACAGAGTGGTGATTGTTGACCGGTTAGTGTAGTAAGGGTGGAAGTGAACATAGTGGAAAGACTACGAGGGGTATGCATACACCAAGGAATGAAATGAGCGGTGGATGTCAACGAGAATATACTGGTGAACGGTAGTATATTTGATGGTAGGAAGAATTAAGAATGTTTGTGAGTAATTTGCGTGTTCCTAAATTACTAGAAAATTTCTGGATAAAATGAGCGAACAATGATGGTGAAATAATGGAATATATATAATATGAAAATGTAATAAATAAAATGTGTGAACATTACTTGTTCATTAATCAAAATTTTGACTCTATTGATACTTGAATTTAGGGTAGTTACAACGAGGTTTCAGGGACACTCAATTAAGAATATTATTTCAAAAAAAAACCACTATCATTGGACATTCCTGTGACCCGATAAACAAACGTCTATATTCAATGAATTATTAGTTACACTATTTCACTAGTGACTATACCCCTCTTATACTTATATTTAATCAGGATTCTAAATTCATATCACAATTAAGCCGTTCGACGAGGCTTTTGCATATTGTTACAACCTACCTATTATTTGTTATTGTGACACAATTATAGGTTTAAACGATTAATTCTTCTCTCGTTCTTCCATAGTGTTATCAAAGATCAAAACTTAAAACATTCAAATATAAACATGTATTTTTAGATAAAGATAAACACGAAGAAATAAATGATATTTCATTATCACTAAAAAATTGTAAATTAAATCTATCTGGAAGACAAAACTGAAATGAGATTAGGGATGGAGGAAGCTCCATAAATCCCCTTACTTTCCACTGCACTAAAGAGAACTCCTTACAATTTCAAGCTCTTGAAAATCGAAAAAATAGAATAATAATAATTTTTTATACACTTGAGAATTAAGTGTTATTAATACAATAAACTTTGACTCTATTTATTAAGAAATCAAAGATGACGGTTGAGCAGTTGAGAGACTAGTTGCAATTGCTAGCTAGACAGTTACACATTTGAATTTTCATGTCCGTTGAAACTCCCATAACTTCTAGCTCACTCGCTTGCTATGTTTGGAAAGCATAGATACATATTTTTCTCATTTCAACAGAAGGAGGGCATCTACGTCGTTCGAGCAAAGTTGTCCTTATTCATACGCCGAAATTAGAATGGTTGTACTACTTAAGGACCTGCTTGCTAAATAGATGGGATTTCGGTTCAAGGTCTCGTTGCACCACTGATGAAAGTTTCTTGGCCTTTGGGTTTTGGCTCGAGGGGATACTTATTGCTTACATAAAATGTGTTTGTTTTGTTGTTTTGTTCAAAAATCAGTCTAATTGGCCTAAATTTCGCTCAAGTTGGATTAAAAAATTAGTAAACCTAAACTAAAAATAGTTGGATCATATCAAATGTAACAAGACAATAAAGAATGTTATAATATTGTAATAATTTTTACATAAACATCCAAATAATACACCATTGTTGCAAGTAAAAAATGCTTAAATTTATAATTACCAATACAGTATTGACCACTTCATTTGTCTATTTTGTCTTTTAAAATATAATACAGGATAAATTAGGACAAAAATCTTACCCCGATTGTCATTGTGTACTACATTACAAGATTTATATAATACTCACAATTTGACGACATTATCAAATATTATATCGCATTTTGGTGAGTTTTTAAAAAATAATTTAAATTTAATATTAAAATTATTTAATGAGTTTTGTAATAATTTTTTTTTTTCTTTTCATTAAACTTAGTTTATCCGTATTTTTTTATTTAGCTATCTGTATCTGTATCTTATATAGATAGAGTCTATCCGAGTATGGATATACTTCGGCCTTTGTTAGGTCCGGTCCGTTAGAGTGTTTATATATAGGAGATGACCTCTCAGAGAATTAATATACATTTACTTTACCGGGTGCATGTTGTGGTGTTCTCACTGAGTTTCTCGTGAGCGTCGAAAAATTGCTAGACCGACGGGAAGGGGTTTGAAGAGGAACCACCCGATCCGTTACTAGCGAGTTTCTCGTGAGCGTTGAAGAATTACTAGGCTTACGGGAAGAGGTTCGAACAGGAACCACCTGACTCGTTACTAGTGAGTTTCTCGTGACCGTCGAGGAATTACTAGTTTCTCATGAGCGTCGAGGAATTACTAGGCTTACGGGAAGAAATTCGAAGAGGAAAATGCTCGCACATTTCAAATCATAAAACTTAAAAGAAATTTGATTGCTGCAGACACATATTCAATCCTCATTTTTTACTAATTAAAATATGCTCTCTTAATCTTCTTTAAAAGACATTTTTTAGAATTTTGTAATAAATTAATAAATAATAATATTTTATTAATGTATAAAATATTTTTTATATTTTCATCCTATAATTTTATTTATAAATTAATTGTGTAATTTAAATAAAAATTTAAAATATTTTAGCATAATAAAAATGAAAATAAAAAAGATAAATTAGAAAAAACTTTCATCTAATTTCACCAACTCACCAACCAAACCTACTGGCCAGGCAAGCATGCTGTGATGTGAGCTATTTGTTAGTTCCACCTTCCCTATCAAATTATTGCACGTTACAGTAATTACTCAGTTTCCGCTCCCCCTCCTTTCAATCCTGTTGCCTTTCGAAATCTTACATCAAGACACGAATCAATTCATGTTTCAGTGTGCTGCCGGGCCGTGGTCTTCCATCCCGCTGCGCAACCACGCACGATTTCCAATCTCTACCTTTCTTCTTTTCCTTTTTTTTTTTTTCGTAGGGAGGGAGAGGCGAGACGAGACGAGGACTGTAAAAAACAGCTTACGGCCCACCGCGTAGAGGATTGGAAACAGCCTGCGTCGGCATTCTACTTTAACTCTTCTCTCTTACATCTATTGATTTTGTGATCAAAAGAAGGTTGACAAAGAATGAGGATTCTTGCTCAACTTCTTCGCGGATACTTGTGGGTCGCCCATATCAGGTTACCTGTCTTCACTGGCGCCGCCGCCATTGCACATACTCCAACTTATTCGTCTTCGGAAGCCGTGTCTCCAGGTACTATATATTTACAAACGTATATTTTTGCAACAATCCTGTTAAAAAATGATACGAAGAAGAAGAATACTGTTGTTTAAATTTTTATTATAGACGTGATTGCTTACCCTTGCTGCGGAAGATGACAACATCGAATTCAAATCGTGTATTCAGCTGCTTTTTTAGCGGAAATTCAAGGACGAAGCGGACAAGCAAAACTAAGTTCGAAGGCAAAATTGTTGATAGCTCTAATTGCCGCTTCAATTGCGTTTGGAGCACTCGCTCTCTTTCTACTCTATATGTTTTACGACAGGTACACGAAGAAATCCCAAAAGAAAAATGTTAATAGGTCGGTATTTCACTGTCTCTTAGTTATGGATTATGACTCAAGTTTCAATTTTATGGTCTGGGCTAAGCTGTGGTGACAATTCTGTTGGCAAGTGCAGTTCTTGGGAAATAGCCGGGACTAGAAATGTCAGTATAATGGAGTACAAGACTTTAGAATCTGCCACAAACAATTTTGCAGAGAGTAGCATGTTGGGTGCGGGAGGGTTTGGTTGTGTGTACGAAGGCAAGTTGGAAGAGAACCTGTATGTGGCTGTCAAGAGACTCAGTGTGGGAAATGCAGGGACTATAAGAGAATTTCAGGTGTCATTGTCTTTGTCTAGAGTCTTAACCACTCATGCTTCTAAGCCTCAGCCTCTCCATAGATATTTGGGTTTGATGGTATTGTCTAGTTTACTAATTGACTTTTGATCTTGATATTGTGAATGCAGACTGAGGTTGAGATATTGTCTAAAATCCAGCATCCAAATATAATTCGTTTATTGGGGTATAGCGCTCACAGTGAATCAAGGCTTCTTGTTTACGAATTGATGCAGCAAGGATCTTTGGAAGCTCAATTACATGGTATCCAAGTGCTTTTATTAAAGAATTCTTCTAGGTTTATATGAGAATCTATTACTATGTCATATCTCTCCTCTGTGCTGTAATGGCTCTCCAGACCATACCAAGGGATTGGCATTAACATGGTATTCACGGCTGAAGATTGCTCTTGACACGGCAAGGTGCGCTTGCATGACAGCAGATAAAACCGTATGGGTGTTAAGATCTTAATAGTTGATGTCCTGCTTTAATGACTGCAATTGTTGACAGAGGATTAGAGTATTTGCATAACCACTGCCATCCACCAGTGATTCATAGAGATCTGAAATCATCTAATATTCTTCTAGATAGCAACTTCACTGCCAAGGTAGAAACAGTCTGCTTTCTCAAGAATATCATTGATCTGTCACTCCTTTACTATTGCTCCATATGCCTCTCTCTCTCTCTCTCTCTCTGTGTCTCAGCTGTCAGATTTTGGCCTTGCCGTGGTTGATGGCTCCCAGAGCAAAAATAATATCAAGCTTTCAGGAACCTTGGGTTATGTTGCTCCTGAATACCTGCTGGATGGTTGAGAACTAACCTTCTTGCTCTTTTACGAGTTTTCTTTTTTTGGGTGCATGGTTATGTTTAGTGCACTATAATTATGCATTTATTTGAGTTTAGATCAAGTTAGTTTGTCAAATACATTGATTTGTGAAAAAGTTCACAACAATATCCATGAGTAATTAGCATAACAGGAGCAAAACTTTCTCTTGTTGCTTTTGCGGTTCAAATATGATTGTAAGCGAGGTGGTGATAAATATGGATCTAAAGAAGTATTTCAATTGGTCCACTGATTTGAGTAGTTTTATCATTATCCTTGATCCTCGGCTTCTTGATGTGTTTGTAGGTTTTTATTCAGAATTGTTCATTATTTTCTCTGGATTTTATTCAGAATTGTTCATTTTTTTCTCTGGATAGGTAAATTAACTGATAAAAGTGATGTTTATGCCTTTGGGATTGTACTACTGGAGCTTTTACTGGGAAGAAAGCCTCTGGAGAAACTGGCACCACCTCAGTGTCAGTCCATCGTGACATGGGTAGGCTTGCTTGCTAATTTAGTAATAGTAACCTTCGATTATTGAGTCCCAATAACCTTTTAAAACTGGAAACTCAATGTCATAATCGATCAATCTTGCATAGGCCATGCCTCAGCTCACAGATAGGAAAAAACTTCCCAACATCGTGGATCCTGTCATCAGAAACTGCATGGATTTAAACCATTTATTCCAGGTTAGTGACCTTGAAAGGATTTCACCTAAATCTCCCAAAGATTAGAATATCAATTGTGAAACCAATGATACACAAACCTATGGTCTCATGCAAACAAGGAAATGCAATGGAGAAGAATGATTTGATTCATATTTTGGACTCTGCTTGTTTATGTAGACGTTTAATATAGAGGTTGGCATGCTGCTGGTTGCAAACTATTACTCCCTCCATCCCACATACCGTGTCTGCTACACTGTAGACACGGTATTTTAGGAGGGGTGTAATCATTTTTAAAAAAAGGAAAGTGACATGGTATGTAGGACGGACAGAAATGGCAACGTGGACATGGTATGTAGGACGGAGGGAGTATTTGTTAACTAGAGAAATAAGGTATTGATATTAATCTTTTGTTTGAAATTGGTGTCTTTTAGTCAACCATTGTCAGTTAGGATCTTGTTTGATTTTTCAAGAGATTTTCATTAAGTTGCTATGTCTGGTGGGAATATGCATGTGGTGCATGCATGTATACGCTTGTATCATGTGTGTGTTATTAGGGTGTGTTTGTGCGTGAAGGCAAGACTAGCTGGTGATACCATACACAGCCTTCTGTTTTATTCCTCTCTCAATTATCCTTCCAAGAAGAATAAATGGGATTTAAGATTCAGATTAAACTTCAACCTAGCTACATAACTATGGACGACCACTCAGAAACATGTGCCTAGCTACATAACTATGGACGACCACTCAGAAACATGTGGAGAGTGTAGAATCTTATTTGCTATATGGTACCACTTTGCATGCAGGTTGCTGCAGTGGCACTGCTATGCATACAACCAGAACCTAGCTATCGGCCGATGATAACAGATGTTTTGCATTCCCTAGTTCCTCTTGTTCCCTTTGAGAGCGGTGGGACTCTCAAAACCAAAGAAGCAGGTAGGAGTGAGATTTGAAGGAAGGGGGCAATACCTTTATGTTTCGCAAATTTATAGTGGTTGCTGTTCGGCTATGTACAATAGTAACACATCCATTGTTCGCATACACCTCAATTAATATTGTTGGTTGAAACTCATATGCACCTGATTTGTCATATTCCATGAAGTGCCTGCTGATTGTATAATCAAGCGTCTGACTTCAACATGTTTGATTGTATCTTTTTTTTTTTTTTTTTTTCAAATTTATCTTCATGCAATATAGTTTCGATCGGTCTAGGGTCTAAGGTTTTCTCGCAACAGCATCCCCGGTTGTTTGTTGACATCAACTACTGTTCCATTTTGGTATATATATATATATATAATGTCATACTAATAAATAGGCTGTCCTAGCATCTTTACATGTTGCTTGAATTGAGAGCCCCATCTCATCAAAGCCACAAATTAGATATCTTGGGGGCTGGGGCTGGGGCTGCTAAGCCTGCTATGATACACCCAACTCACTAGATAGTTTGTTGCATAGCTGCATAAAGTAGAGGCCAATCAATCAGAGTAGTGTACCTTTGTTGAGCAAAAAGAAATTGAGAAGGGGGGAGGCTGGTCAGAAACAGAACATAACCACCTGTCTGTATGCCATATGATCGCCATATGCTTTCCGCAACTCGACTACATATATCGACTGGCTTATCTCAAAAACCTGCAAGAGCAATATGATAAAATAAAAAGTACGCTTAAGGTAAGGATAAAACCCGTGCATCTTCCCAATCAATCACTTACTTCTGCAACAACGGACAGGCATCCAGGGGATCTCTGACCTTTGTGCTGTTGCATCACTTTCAACTGCACATGTGAGCACATGCAAAACAAACTATTAGGCCCTAACAACAGTATTCAAATGAATTCGTAAAAAGGGGGGTTTGAACTTGATGTCAGTTCTTAAATTATCTACTAAGAGAATAATTCCAGAGGGCACTATGTGAGCTGAGCTGCTTTCATTTTGCTCTGCCCATCTATTCAAGAGATTGGCTATACCAAACAGACCTTCCCATTCTTATTCAAAACACTGTAGCCCATCTCTGTAACTGTATTTTTTATCCTCTCTAACAATTTCTTCGGAGAATGATTTGATGTGAATCTGATTTTCCTCTCGGAAACATCCTGCCAATAAATTGAAGTGTGTATTATGTGTTTAACTGTAATATTTCAACAAGAGCATATTATAACCGGCTATAAAAGTAGGATTGAAACTGAAGGATCATGAATGTTATTCTTACTTCTTTTTCAAAGAAACCAGAAAGATCCAGACATGATGACATTCCAATCAACTGAAAGGCATTGATTAGAGTTGGGGATTCTTGCTCTTTTTCTGCATCTGTGGGCTAAAGAACACATCAGAATCCAATTAATTCCAAATTAAAAGTAAATAGGCTGCTAAGAATATTCATGAGCTTAGTTTATACCATCTCCTGTGAAGAGGGTTCTTCATCATCTGTACAACCATCTTCTTCTTCTTCTTCTTCTTCATCTTCTTCATTGCCATCTTCTTCTTGGTTTTCTTCTTCTTCCAAGGGATCTAAAGGAGTGTATCCTTTTTTAAACCACTCATTCTCTTTTATCTCATTCATGGTTATTCGTGTGTGAGGATTGGGATCGAGAATCCTCCTTATCAGGTTTTTAGCTCCTGGAGAAAGCCATTTTGGCATCTGAACGTCTCCCTTGAATATCTGATTTTGATGTTTCAAGGTCATAGAATGGAGGTTTGAAATATTCATAGCAGAAATGTCATGCCTCAACAGATGAAGCTACCTTCTGATAGAGCACTGCCAGATTACGGTCATCAAAGGGAAGGAATCCAGTGAGAATAACATACAAGATTACACCACATGACCATGTATCTGAGGCTGCACCATCATATCCTTTGTTTGAAAGAATTTCTGGGGCAACATAATTTGGACTTCCACATGTTGTATGCAGCAACCCATCATCCTGTATTTGAAAGAGAAAAGTAAAAGAAAGAGTACAAAGATGAATTAATGATCTAAATTTATGATATTTATTCTTCATACCCTAAAATGTTGAGGTAATGCACTTAGGCCGAAATCTGTTATCTTAATGTTTCCACTTGCATCAATCAACACATTCTCAAGCTGCATATCATGAATAATATATTAGGATTTACATTTGATGTTTGACAAGAGACACAAAGATGATCAGATGGATTCATTGGATTCATATGCTCAGAAGCAACTATATATATATATACACACACACACACACACACACATATATATATATATATGAAGTGATTACTTTGAGATCCCTGTGGAAAACACCTTTGCTGTGACAGTAACTAACACCATCAATTAATTGCTGAAAGAGCCCCCTGGCTTCCGCTTCTACGAATTTTCCTTTGGAGGCCTGTTGATCATGTAGACATGAAAACCTTGAATTCTCCTTTTCCCAGTTATGCACAAAGATTGTCCAATTAATCATGAATTCTCCACAGGTTACTTACAATTCTCTCAAATAGTTCACCACCATTGACATACTCGAGGACCATATATATCTTTGTTTTGCTTGCCAGGACCTGGTCAATTGATTTGGAGTATATCATAGGCATCAGAATTTAAAGACATGGCAAGTAGCACAGATAAAAGAGAATTTTAATGGTTAAATATTGTGTGACCTATGAATGCATGTGTTTGTTTTTTAATTTCAAATAAAAAACAACACTATTCAACCCCCAGTTCTCAATAAAAATCCACTATTTCCTCACACAATATCACATCAAAATACTATTTAAACAAAAACTCAATAACATCCCATTTCAAATCAATTTCAAACTAGCAACCAAACAAACTTATGCTCTTATATTGGAAATTTACTTGAGTTTATGTTTTCTAACTTTCAACCAAATAATTTCAATTACCAAATATATATATACATATATAAAGTAAAAACTTGGGTAAATTTTAGGATTTTTGGTTGACAATTCACATCATTTGCCTTTCAAAGGTCAGGAAGAAGAAAGACAACATAGAAGTAAGATCAGCTAACAACCAATTTCACCGTTTTCATGCATTTCACCTTACATGATTGTAAGAAACTAAATCCCATACGTAAATTATTTTAATAGTGAATTCATTATCCTTTGGTCATGCACAATCATAAACATCTCGAATACAATAGCTATTCAAAAAGTTATTACTTTTGTCTAATGATATGCATAGATTGCTTATATCCTGAAACCCTAAGCCCTAACTTGTACCACAAAATAAAAAACTATTTACCCAAATATTTTTTTACCAGCACGATTCTTAATGTATATCATATATATTTTTCATTCTCTCACAAAAAGTCAGCATTCAATACAAAATATTACTCCCTCCGTCCACATAAAATATACTCATATGAGATGGACATATGTTCTAATAAATATGATATTATATTGGTTAATTGTATTTTGGAAAGTATATGTCGTGAGTTAATGAGGTGAGAGAGAATTATAAATGAATTGAGTATGTAGATGTTGGTGGAAAATTATTTCCTATAAATAGAAAAAGCATATTTTTGTGGATAAACAAAAATACAAGCATCTATTTGGTAGACAAAGGGAGTATTTTTTAATATTATTAACACAATTCCCAATATTTCACATTAAAAAAAAAAAAACCATATTTTTACACTACCAAATACTTTTTAAGTAACATATGCAGCCAAACCCAACTTTTTACCTAGAATCAGCTTCAGAATATAAACTAAACTATATATTATTTGGCACACTCAGACAAAACATTCTGAAAATGAATAATGTACCTTCAATATTCCATTTACATGTAAATAAAAGGTCTAGGAAATGCTCTTAGTGTTCGATAAATGATTTTTCATGGTTGTATTAGGTAGCGGAAATCGGAAGCTAAAATCATTCGTGGTTTTGGAGAAGTGGTTGAAGTCTGACTACTAGGGAGAAAGGAGGAGGCTCATGATAGAAGGCTTGCTCTTACACTAAGACATTCTAACCCCAGGTTTTCCAAAACTTCGGGCATTTCTAAGAAGATGATTTCAATTACAAGTAACATTTTTTATTGCTCCCCGGTAATCTTGATAGTTAAAAAAACTTTATCATGCCTTAAGCATTATAATCTGTGTCAGAGACTCAGAGGTAAGAATATTTTGATACATCTACATCGTGAACCCATGCCTCACTTTAGCATTAATGTGCAAAGGTAAAAATATACATATATATAATCTTATCTTGATGTTGATCAAACAAAAAGGAAAATAGTAAGGCAATTAATAGTTTGAACAAGAACTAAACGGAAGTAAAAAAATGAAGAAAAAAAAAAAAACAAAAGAGGCCCAAAAATTCTTTGATAAGAAGATGTAGTGATTAGGCAACAGGGAAATCTGAAAAGTTTTAATGCAATAGAAAGTAAGAGATGTTGGTAGCAATATTCTGGGTGTTTCACATACCTCGTAAAGTCTGACAACGTTTGGGTGTTTAAGGAGTTTTAGTGTGGCAATCTCCCTTTTTATCTGCGGCGCTTGCGGCAGTTAGTAAGAATGAGTTTAAGATACAGCGAAGAAACTTAAAATAAAGAGTGAAACACAGCGGTATAACAAATAAATTTAAGATAAACTTTACTGGAAGGATGACAGGACCGCGTAAAAGCTACAAATAGCAATTTTACTCGAAGAACAATAACCCTGAATTAACCAGTAACAAGGTAATCTGCAGATCCGTAAAACATTCCACAGTAACATCGCAAGAGAAAAAATCATGACGAATCAACAAACCTGTTCGGTGATCTTGAGATCAAGGATTCTATACTTCTCCAATATTTTAATCGCAAACGGTTGACCCGATTCCGAGTTCTTGGCGTACTTAACTTTCCCGAAGTTGCCTTCTCCCAGAGTCCTTCCCAAGGCGTACTTCCCCAATCGCATTCCCTTCAGCACAGTCTCCTCTCGCGATCCTTCACCCTCTTCCTTCCTCGCGTGTAACAGTACCATAACAGAAAACCTTCTTCCCCCTATTCAATTTTGGGAATATATTCTGAATTCTGATGGACCTCTGGGTATTAGCGTAATATAAGTATATACGCGTGTGGCACGTAGAAGTCGGTACTCTGAAATGGAAGTTTCCAACGTTTTTTTTCTCCCCTACAATTTATGTACGCGGGTGTTCAAAGTTGACTAAAAATGCAAATCTACTTGTGTTTAAGTCTGTCATGGAATTAAATTCCCTCGAGCTGACTAGTGTGACTTGCTGGAATTTATCCAAAATGCTCTTAAAAGAACATTACATAAAATATAAAAGTTTACAAATAGCTGTTGATGCCGATTTGAAACACAAATGGATAAATAATAGACAAATAAACAAACTTATTAGACAAATAAATAAATCTATTTTTTTATTTTAGTCATAGTTGTATCAATTTTGTATTATCTACTTAATATTATAAATATCATTACAACTTAGAATTAATTACATTATATATATAACACATTACTAATAAAATTATTTTAATCATTTCTATTTCTATTTATATTTCTATTTTATTTTTATTTTTATTATATTCTAATGTAATACTAATATTTTTAAAACTTAAAAAAAAATAAAAAAAATCAATACATATTATTATTGTTATTTATATTTTTTGAAAAATTTAAGGATAAAATATTAAGTAACTTATATATATATCATTCAAAAAATGAGCGGCATATGAATTTGTACAATATAATACCAAACCCCACACGAGCAATTCTAGTTACAAAAGTGCGGCCACAACAAGACCAAAGCCAACACATCTAATCAAACATGTGTCAAACGCTAATCTATAATCATACATTAAGGGCGTGTTTGTTCGAAAATTTTGCCAAAAATCCACTATTCATCCAAAATTTTTCCTCAAAAAATATCACATCAAACACCTAATTTTCATTTTATATATTATACTAAAAATTAATTTTACATTTAAAACATCACATCAACACCTATTTATATCACATCATACAACTATTCCAATTCAAATTTTTTATTATTGAGATCCCAACTCAAAATCCAAACCTCCAACCAACACAAACTATATAAGCAGTATATGAATTTGTACAATGGAAAAAAAAACCCACATGAGCAATCTTAGAACTAAAAGTATGGTCAAATCAAACACAGAAGTATGTGTCCAACACTAAGAGCACAAGCAACGGCTCTCGCCTCTATATCCGTCCTCGGTCGGACGTGTCAAACGAAAGACAGCGTGTCAAAGGATATTTTCCAACTTAGTGAAAAACGTATTCAGAGTGACTCAAATTAACAATCCTTGCAATTTATTTAATTCTCACAACCCCAAATTTCTCACACCTCCCACATCTCCCGCAAAAGCCCTAGCACGGCGGCGAGTGTGGAAAGCCTCAGATTGACGTCGAATTCTGGTTAGCGGTGACCACAACAGTATCAGATCGGCGTCAAAATCTGGTAGTCGTTTGTTGTTTCTCTTCTGCTTTCTTCTCCATTTCTTCTCCCATACTCTTTATTAGCTTTTTCCCAAATTACACAGAACAACGATTCAATTAAGATTGAGAATTTCTCCTTCAATTTCGTATGTTTTTAGTTTTATTAGTATGCATTTCATCTAAGATTGAGAATTTATCCTTCGATTTTCTATGATTTTAGCTTTATTTGTGGGGATGGATTTCACTTCGTGTATTGGGTATTCTCCTTGTACTCGAAAGTTGTTCTCTACTTTGTTTCAAAAAAATTATGGCTCGTCACAATATATTCATGCGTTTTTACAGTGTAGCTTGACGTTGCAAAATATAATGAAGATATAGTTTTTGCGAGTTGAAGAAATTATTATTGAAATCATTCACCTTGATGATGCTCTAAATTCCTTTCGTCTATCGCAGGAGCATAAGAATACACGGACGAAATGAGACCTAGATGTGCGTGTGGAAGAGAAGCTACCTTAAATAGATCGATGAGTGCAAAGAACCCCGGCAGATGGTATTACCGGTGCCACCCGTGTGATAATTGGCTAGGTTGGGAAGATAATGACACTGAAATCCCAGTAGCGAGTTCGATAAAAATAGGGACACATCCTTTTATTCCGGAGAGTCTAGTGCCATATCAAGGCGTGGCGGTCGGAGCAATGATTGTTTCTATCCACGCGGAGCGGAGAAAACTCAGGCAGCATCGCACACCAGGCTTGAAAACCTGATGATCGCCAACATTGTAATTTCTATAATAATCCTTATTCGTGTGTTTTTATTTTGAGTGTCGTGTCGACATCAACGTTGTTAGTATTGTGATAATTAAATCATCCAAGGTATGTTATGGTTATTTGCTTTGTAGGAAGGATATTTTCTCTTAGTAAGTGATGACGATGTAGGATCGAAACTTATTATGAACCTATTGTAATTGATTGATTAATGTTGCTAGCACTGTCGTTATTGTTCTCATTGTTGCGATGTTAACTGTTGCTTTGTGGAGACTCACATGTTCGAAGGGAAAAAGTTCGTGAGATGGGAAGATGCTCTAATAGGAAGGAGTGCAATTTCTGCTTTTAAATCTATGCCCTGAGGTTAGTAAGTTATTTGTTAGCAATGTTGTTTTTGTTGACGGCGGTGCAGCTACGTCGTGTGATGCTTAACTATGCCATTTTCTCTTAAAAGGTGATAGAGTTATCAGCAGTGTTCTTCCTACTATACTTAAACTCATGGCGTAGTTACCTTATTTCATAGAAATTATTTTACTATTGTCATTGACTTAAGAGTGATACATTTGTAGCACATACCTAAAGCGCAGGAATAAATGGTGTGTTGCTCAAAGCCGATGTAATTGTGATCAACTTAAAAGTGCCAATCAACCGTTCAATTTCTATTGAGGGGCATGCAGTAAGTTTGGTTGTTCAGTCAATGTTTCATGAGAAAACCCTTAAGTATGTACTCTTTGATTCAGCAGTTATTACTGGGTCATTTTAATTTAACTTTGGACATCATTACCGTATTGCGGGGGTTTCCTAAGTGCTCGGCGATTTCGTTGTATGTGTGTTGTTGTTGTAGTCTTGGTTTGTTGGCGTTCACATTCATCATACAGGAACCTTGTGTATTTGTGTGCCTTGGTTTTTACTTGAAAATTAGCTTGAGTGCTATTCGGTTTATAATGAAGGGTAGGGCTGCGAAGGAATTCGGCAACTTTATTCGATTCAATTTTTTATTTGAAATACTAATATTTGTCCTAAAAATTCTTTGATCGAACTCGAATAAATATTTTCAATTCCATGATATAAATAAATTTATAGTATACATAAGTTACATTTAATAATAACTAAAACTCAATCTATCAATAAAAATGCTTTTAAATTTTAATACAATTAAAATTTAACACAAATAAATATATATTACAATAATAAAAATAATTACAGTACATCTTTTTTATTCATGTCAAGATAACGAAATGCTTTTCCTTATTAAGTTAAAATATGATGAACATTAAATGTGTGCATGTTTTTATCAAATTAATCTAATAATACAATCATAAATTTTAGGATAATTTTTTGATCCAAAAATCATAACAGTAGGATAAATTTTTTGATCCAAATATTTTTTACGTGCCCGAACTTCATTTCGAATTAGAATAAGAAAATTACTCATAGACTTGAAATTACTAACATATGTGGCTTAAGAAAAGCCACAATTCTACATGGAGAACACATAAAGAACAAAGGCAACCGGAAACTATATACTGTCTTCAGATGAGAATGACAGTAGTACCCACTCATCGCCTTTCCATACCGAAGCAGGAATACCGGTATAGGGAATTTTAGATGATTGTTTCACCTCCTGACAACCACCACTGGTAGTTGATAAGATCTTCCTGCAGTTGCGCATTCACTCATGTATTCCGGATTTGTCCTATTCTTATTCGATATAGCAGGCGGACTTCATCTACAGACTGGGAATTGTTTTGGACACTTTGCTCCTCGTTGTGTAGAATTATACATGTTGTCATAACTAGATGAAGATCTTTCGGTTGTTCGAGCCTTGTCGGAACACACAGAACTCGCCATTTTTGTTGAAGAACACCGAACGCCCGTTCGATGTCCTTCTAACAGGCCTCCTGCATTGTTGTAAATGCTCGCTCCTTGGCCGTAACCAGATTTCTAACCACTTGCATGAAGATATGATGTTTCGGATAAATTTCGTCAGTAAGATAATAGGGAATATCTTACACGGTACCGTTCACCTCGTACTCAACCGGTGGTGCAGTCCCATTCATGTATTTATCGAACAACAGCGAATAGTCCAAAACAGTGATATCATTGTTGGAGCCGGGCATACCGAAAAATGCATGCCATATCCAGAGATCTTGAGACGCTGCAGCTTCCAAGATTAAAGTAGGGTAGCCATACCATCCATTATACTGCCCGCGCCATGCAATCGGGCATGCATCCCAACACCAATGCATACAATCAAGCGAGCCTATCATCCTCGGAAACCCACGCACTTTATTTTCGGCCAACAGACAGGATATGTCGTCAGGCGTCGGATCCCGTAGATATTGAGACTTGTACACATTCACAATCGTTTCACAGAATTCTATGGTGGCCCTTTTGACTGACGTGCCTCCCATCTTTATGACTTCGTCCACACTATCAAAGCAACAACCATACCCGAGTACCCGTACAGCTGCCATCACTTTTTGTAGGGGCGAGTGACCCATGCGGTTCGTGCAATCCGGCCTCTGCGTAAAATAGTGATTCTTGTTGCACACATTATGTAAAATTCTAATGAACAGCTCATGGCACATGCGAAAGTGACGGCGGAAAAATAGTGCAGGAAAACGAAGCGTCTCGGATAAATAGTCTACCCACAACTCTTTGTGCCTCCTTTCGCGATCTCGGTAAATGCAACCTGCATCGCTTCCAGTTGTTCTCGTTCAAGCAGCCGCAACTGCATTCGTCTCCGCCGTCTCGCCTCTGCAGTTTCACACTCCATGGTCCATGACGAAGATCCTTCGTCATTGTATCCAGATTCGTCACCTTCGTTATCCATACCACGGCATCACGCCAACCTAAAAGAAAATACGAGGGGAGTCGAACGCAACCTCCGTAATTGCATCTTCGTAGGGATTTTTATATGTGCAAACCACACCATGTTTATATATATGTACATGCCGTGTATGTGCTAACAACGAAACTTTGCATAAATTGGTTAGTTGATGGGCAATCACTATATTTGTATTGTCCCATCTGAACAGCACACTTCGTGATTTGGTACGGTACATTTGTATTGTCCCATCTGAACATTACACTATATGATTTGGTACGTTAACATTCACTGTAGCCACGTATATGAACACTATCCTACACTACGGGACAGAACCACAATCCAAAACATGGCAGTAAATCACTTTGTACAGACAAAAGTCACACCATACAAATTTTTTGGAGTACACGAAAGCTGTTCTAATATTTCTGCAATAGATTATCATGGAATACACATCTATGAGTGACAAGATTTTCTCTTTTCAAGCCACGAAATGATCTTTCTTCTATATGGGTTGCTCTGCAGAGATTGTGCTTCTGATTAAAGGAGATTAATCGAAGCGTCATGGACATGACCCTGGCACTGCCGCATTGTGAATTTTGGATGAGTAAGACCTGAAAATGTCAGGCAAAGTAATCATTATCCATGAACCAACATCATTGTCTATTTGCGGGAGTGCAAAAATCTTTAAATTAACTATTAACACTAAGCTAAAAAAAAAAAAAACAGTAACTACACATAGTAATAAAAAAATACATAAAATAGAATTGAAAATGCTGGAAAAGTAGATGTTTTGCCCCCTTTTTGTATCTGAACTTCCACCAATACATGAAAAAAATAAGTGAAAGACCACCGAGGGGCATTGCTTAGTACGAAATAAAAGTAATCTAAGCAAACTTGTTTCAAACCCAATAAACCATATATTAATAATGATGTAGTTGCGCAATAGTTTGTAGATACCTTAGTAGTAGACATTACGCATGAGGTGCACTAGCACGAGAAAAAGATCATTCAATAAATCCCTTCAAGTAAAAACAAATATCAATCTTAGATAACTTTATAGATGGAAAAATTATGAACAAAAGCTACTCTCCTCAAGCGTGTTGTTCCGGCTGCGTTTTTTACCTGCACTTGGCGAGACGCTTACTCTCCCACGTCTTGGGATCGGTCATTTTGTTTCTTGATGGCGGCAATGGCCGCCTTTACACCTGCACATAAGCATTGACTTATAACGGGAGTAGTAACTGCATGATCGGTACGAACCATTATGCGCATCAGTGTAGTAATCCAGTTGTTCCCTCTTGATTGCGTACTCCTTTCGTGAGACCTCCGTTACGAGATTTGCAGGGTCCAATTGGTCAAACTTACGTAGCGCAACAATCATTTCCTCACTGACTTTTGCCATCTCCCTTGTCAGTAGAACAATCTTTCTGGCCATCCGTGTCAAATGCTGCGATATTTTTAAGAGAAAATTATTGAATATTCTTGTTTGAGAACATATTATTAACCTCGTATTGGCTCAATAAATAATGGATGACAAAAATAATATACATGTTCGCTTGATCTTTCGTCAATCATCTTTTTCCGCTTTGATTCGATCTCCTCCATATTAGACCATCTGTCCGCTTGTGATGAATCAAGAGCCATGAGGCTGACACTGATGCTCCGTGTTACTGAGGTTTGTGACTCTTCATATTGCATGATCCTTCGCTGACGTTGGTTATTAACTTTGTTGGCATTGTTTGTCTTTTTAACCCCGAGTGGCCGATCCATATCTACCGCTGCAGGCCCACTTAACTCCGTCCGGCCAGGCCTTTTATTGGAACCCTCAGCGTCCACATGCATTTCTTGTTGAGAGGGGTCTATTGGGGTTATGGGTGACTGATCGTGCGCCTCCCTCCGAATGGTGCGTCGCTCACACCCTCTTTCATTCTCGCTTGAATGTGGCACCTCACCGGGACACCTCGTCTTACCCGTTACAAACTCCATCCACTTTGGTTGATCCTTTAGAATACGCCATGCATAATGCTTAAAACTGATCTGATTCTTTTCAACAAAAATTTGTTCGCAGTAGTGTTCCTGAAAAGTAAATGGTATGAACATTATGGAAGCACCATGTAATGAATGTGTAAATGCACAAGGTTAGATTTAAATGAACTTACAAAATCAGCCGAACTTCACCCACTCCGGTATTGTCCCTCAGCATGAATTCGTATTGCAGTCCAGTTACTGCATTGTGATTTGATCTTCGTCATCTTATTCTCGCATGCTCCTGGGGTTCTTTTATTTTCATCCCTCGGTACTCCTTGAATCTCTTCCATCAACCGTGCAAAATCATCACGTACACAATCCCAAAGCTTCTCTGTCTTTTGGCCTACACCTACCCGGGCATCGGTTGATACGTTGCACCACGCCGTAGCCAGATGCACATCCTCATCAGCATTACAATTTTTATTTGAACGCTGAGTGTTTCCCTTACCCCTGCCTGCGGGGATGCTTTTTCCAGAAGTCTCAGTTGAGAAAAGCCGACGGTTTGTAGTCAACGGAGTGGTGTGGGCCTGCGATGATTGGGTATCATGTTGAGCATGCTGCAACGAGCTACCTTGCGGCCCACCAGTCCACATGTTTTGGTAGAATCGTGGGTCATTGTGTTGCATAGAGTACTGCACCAGATGATGAGGCTGGCTGAAGCTCATATGAAATTGATTCGGTAAGGATGACTGTTGTGCGGCCATATTTGGGGTACTTTGAGTGCGATGTGAAGGATCCTGGGGCTCAGAGTGAACTATGTTGCAGCGCTCAGGCATCTCCACAAGGCGTTGAACTCTATCATCATCAACCCTATATTTGTATCCCTGATCTGCCATTCTGTTCACACGTTGCATTAAAATACAATAATTTAGCTATAAATAGCATATTGTACACATTTTTTTTTAAAAAAAGTTAGTAAGTACCAAAGGAACTTTCTAGACTCCAATTCACTCAAGCCATTACATATTCGTTGGAAACATTGTCACCGCATCTTACGCACACATGTTTCTAGACGAATGACTAATAACAACACTAATTATAATGTTGTAGTAAGAACGTATTGTTGTAGGTAAAAGTGTTTCCCCCTAAGAATTGAGAACACTTTCAACAAAGTTGTGAATGGTACCACATTAAGAGGGTTTAGGGTTCAGGGTTTAGGGTTTAGGGTTTAGGGTTTGGGTTTGGGGTTTGGGGTTGGGGTTTGGGGTTTGGGGTTTAGGGTTTAGGGTTTAGGGTTTAGGGTTTTTTTTTTTTGGGTTTGGGGTTTGGGGTTTGGGTTTAGGGTTTAGGGTTTGGGGTTTAGGGTTTAGGGTTCAGGGTATAGGGTTTTTTTTTTTTTTTTTTGGCTGGGCTCAAAGAGCTGCCTACGTACCCAAACGGGATCAAGCCATACGTAGTTCTGCAAAGTTCGGTACAAGTGCTGGGAAAGTAAATAGAAAGTGTAAATAAATAAAAGCTAACGGAAGCGAAAGCACGGGAGGCCCGCCGCGTCAGCATGGATGAGGCCACGAGTCCTCGCAGGGATGTCCGCCGGCTCCAGGATCCGCGTGTGAGGAAGGGCAACAGAGGTGTTCACCAAGTTGTCCGCCACTTTATTGCCCTCGCGGTAAATATGAGAGATCTTCCACTCGATGCTGCGAAGCTGTAGGCGCAGGTGGTGGAGACAAGGCTGGAGAGTCCAGTGTCCCGTCGAGGAGGAGATGATAGAGATACTGCTGGCAGAGTCCGTTTCGATCCAGAGAGGGAGGAGGCCGCGCGCTACCGCCAGGTCCACGCCGGATCGAATCGCCTGCAATTCAGCCAAAGTGTTTGTAGTATCCAAGAGGGGAACTTGGAATGCCACAAGTGGAGCGCCGGTGGCATCCCGAATGACGCCCGCGGCTCCAGCAGCGCCTGGATTCCCGAGCGATGCCCCATCAGTATTGAGTTTGAACCAGCCTGGAGACGGAGCTTCCCAACGTACCATGACCGGGGGCCGAAGAACCGGAGGTGGGAGGCGAAGGCTGAGACTAGAGGCTAGGTGCACCTCCCCAGGCCAGTGCTGACGCTGAAGGATGCCAGCACGGCCTAAGACCTGTAAATGAGAGTGAATACGCCAAATAATCCGGTCAGATGAAATCTGGATACCTCGGTGTTTGGCATCATTCCGTGCCGTCCAAAGAAACCAGAAGGCCAGAAGTGGGACATAAGTACGGATACTCCGCGCATGAGGGGAGGACAAACGCCAAGCAGAAACCATGAGGTGGGGCGCATGTGTCCGCGGAAGTTGGATGCGAAATAGGTCGGCGAGATGGCGCCACACGGGCTGGGCAACCGCCGACGAGAAGAATAAGTGCTCAATCGTCTCAGACTCCCGACAGCACTGGCAGCAAGAGACAATAGGGAGACCCATCTTCCGTAAGGCCTCATCGACGGGTATCCGACGGCGAAATAGACGCCATAGGAATACCGACATCGTATGCGTAAGGAGTGGCGACCAAAGGCTGCAGGAAAGCCAGCTCCGAGCCCCCACTGTCCGGCTCATCTCCCAGGCTGAAGTAGTAGTAAAAATACCTGTATCCGAAGCCTTCCATATCGGCTGGTCAGCATTCAGAAGATCGAAGGGAATCGCAGAGACCTGGTGAACAAGGGGTGTCGGGAGATAGGCCCGGAGACGCAATAAATCCCACAAACCGTGTAGCCACATCTCGCGAACCCGGATCGGCGGGGGACGGTCCTGGCGGTACGTGTAGAGGGGGCGGTCCCCACACCAAGTATCATACCAGAAGAAACAGTCCCCACGCCCCAAATTCCAAATGATCTGCGTTTGTGCCTCATTGCGGATCTGGCAAAGACTCTTCCAAACCGGACTGTCGTAGGTCCGGCAGGGGGCGAAGCCCGGGAAGGAGCTACGGAAATATTTATGCTGAAGCCCGCGAGCCCAAAGAGAAGAACCGTCTCTGAGACGCCACCACAATTTAAGCGAGAAGGCTCGAACCATATCGGACAGTCGGCGAATGCCAAGCCCGCCCTCGTCCTGGGGCCTCGCCGCATCCATCCAGGAAATCCAATGGCGGCGACGGTGGCCATGATAAGAGCCCCAGAAGAAACGAGCAAAGAGCTGCTCCACTGAGTGTAGGACAACCTGAGGGGGGTTAAGGACCTGTAGGAGGTAAAGGGGAAGCGAGAAGAGCGTGCTTCTGATCAATTGCAAGCGACCCCCATGAGAGAGAACGGAGCGGTCCCAACGCTGCAGATATCGCCGCAGTTTCCCAAGGAGGTCTTCGTAGAGGATATTACGCCGATTGCCCACATAGAGCGGGGCGCCAAGGTACGTAAGGGGGAGTCCAGCCCTGCCGAAACCAGTCACTGATTGAAGCTGTCGCTGGACCCTCTCCGGGCATCGGCAGCTAAAGACCAGCTGACTTTTCTGACAGTTCACCATCTGACCAGTAATCCGCGCATAAGTCGTCAGAAAATCCGTCAGGAGGCTGATTCGATCACCACAAGTATTGGCAAATATGAGAACATCATCCGCATAGGCTAGGTGCGTCAAACGGAACCGACCACGACACCGATAGTACAGGTCCGGGTACCGATTGTAAAGGCGCTCCAAACCGCGAGATAAGAGATCTGCAGTCAAAACAAAGAGGGTCGGGGACAGGGGGTCTCCCTGCCTGAGGCCTCGCGAGGAGGGGAAGAAACCGCCCAAGTCCCCATTCACAAGAATCGAGTACCAAGCATGCTCAACACAATTCATAATCAAGGTGATGAAATGAGGCGGAAAACCGAACCTAGTAAGGGCATGTCGCAAGAACCGCCACGATACCCGATCGTATGCCTTATTCAAATCCAGTTTCAGCAGCAAATTGTGCGAGTCCCCCCTCAGATTGAGATCATGTACCATTTCCGATGCCAGCAAAATATTGTCTGCGATTGCCCGACCTTTGACAAAACCACTCTGATGTGGCGACAGAAGCTGCGGCAGTAGCGGACCAAGTCGCATAGTGAGTAACTTCGTGAAGATCTTAGAACTCACATTACAGAGGCTGATAGGCCGAAAATCAGCCCAAGCGATTGGCCCGTCCGTCTTGGGGATAAGCACCAGTGTCGTTGCCGTATAGAACTTCAGGAGAGGAGCTCCCGAGAAGAAATCCAGAACAGCATCGAAAACATCCTCGTGAATAATATCCCAACACGTTTGATAGAAAGCGGCAGAGAAGCCATCGGGGCCAGCCACACTATCCTTGTCAATCGAGAAAACTACAGCACGAACCTCCGCAAGTGTTGGTGGCTCCAGCAACCGAGCACACTCAGCCAACGGAACCTGAGGGGGTGGGTCCGCCAGTGCATCCATCCCCGATGTGTCTGCATCATCAGGCTGCCCAAACATCTCGGAGAAGTAGGTAATAGCTGACTGCTTAATAGCTGAGTGATCAGTGAGGGTACGGGCACCGTCCCTCATCGAGAAAATCGTAGCCCGCCGACGTCGTTCCTTCACCATGGAGTGGAACATACGGGAGTTTTGCTCTCCCTCAACTGCCCATCGACAGGCTGCTTTTTGTTTCCAGAAGGCCTCCTCAAGAGAAATCGCATGTGTCAAAGCTGCTGCGCTCCGTTGACGACGAAGGAGGTTGGCGTCTGAGGGATCCCGATCAAAATCCGCTTCGCACTCCTCAGCCTCTTTCTCAGCAGCTGCGAGTACCTGAAAAACATTACCAAAGACCTGTTTGTTCCACCACTTCAGGACCTGCTTGAGGCGTCCGAGTTTCAGTCGCAGATTCACTAGACCGGTGGTACCCGTCGGAAGTACCCAACTCTGGCGCACTTGGTTCTGGAAGGTATGGTGTCTGGTCCACATATTCTGAAACCGGAAGGCAGATGCAAGGCGGTGACGTTCATGCGAGAAACGGATCAAAAGCGGGGCGTGGTCCGAATGCATCCGCGGTAAGTGCCTGACTCTAGTTGTCTCCGCAAAATCCTCCCAGGCAGAGGTGTAGAGAATGCGATCAAGGCGCTCCCAAACCCGCCGATTAGTCCATGTGTGCGGGGGGCCCTCAAAACCAGCATCAATGAGGTTCGCGTCGAGGATTGCGGTCGAGAAATCCTGAATGGAGCGCAACTTAGGCCGACCCGTGCCCTTCCGTTCAGATATATCGGCGATGGCATTAAAGTCACCGCCAATCAGCCAAGGGGATCCCAATGACGAAACTGCGGTGTCATGTAAGAAAGACCATAGATCGCGGCGCTGGGTGATAGAGCACCTCGCATATATGCCAGATAGAAGAAAAGACCGGCAAATCTGTGGAGATGATACCTGCACATGAAGACACTCATCGATCTCCGAAATAGGCGTCAGTGTATAAGAATCATCAGCAAGAATCCAGATGGAATTAGCCGTGTTGGTTAGCATCTGGGAGAAGCCAAACCGCCGGCAGAAGAAAGCAGTGTCCGCCAGAACCATAGGTTCAAGGATGATGAGAAGATGGATATGGTGTTGCTTACAAAGCCAATGTACCTCCCGTTGAGCCCTGGGGTTACCAATTCCTCGCACATTCCAGACCAGAATATAGTTGTCTGTCATCGAGAACTAGCAGAAGGGCGACGAGAGGAACTTACTTGCTGGCGAGAGATGCTGCGGGTAACCGGTCTAGAGAAGGTCGGCGGCAGAACCTGTGGCCGGTCATCCGAAACTGTCGCTAAAGATCCACTGAGAGACGGAGGTTCGGCAGCCTGATTCAAAATGCACACCCCCCTACTTGGATGCGACTCCGTCGACGGTGCGACAATAGAAGGGAGCGGTTCCGATGAAGACCGCAAGAGGGGTGGCCGCGAGCCAGAGTGAGAAAGGAGATCAGACCTGGCAGCCGGGTCAACGGGGAGGTCGCCGGTGAAGAGATCAGTAGTGCCCCGAGGGGACAGGGACAATGAGTCAATGAGGGGCGGTTGGCCATCTTTGATAAGGGGCGAATCACCCTCCGAGTCATCCGCAAAGGTGGCTTGAAGAGCAGAGTCCTCATCTCGCTGATTTCCCGATGGGGGAGAGCTAGTGGCGGACAGGCAGGTGTCCACCGATACGCCACGGTAAGTGCGAATAGGTGATGCAGGGGGATCGGAGAGCAGCACCGCTTGCCCTTTAGTATGATCAGAGGGGAGCTGCATAGACTCCAGGGGAACCTGCGCATCATCAGTAAGTATTTGCGGGGGCATCAAAGGTACCTGAGCGTCCAATGGGGACTGCGTGAGGAGACCAAGGGCTGAGGCGGTGGCAGTAGACTCCGGAGTGAAGCTCGGTCGCTGGTCAGCCAGAGAAAGAGATGGACAATCATCCTGGGATTCGGTTATCATCTGAGTAGACTGATGGATGGTCTGAGAGTTCTCCAGAGGCGCCTGGAAGTCCCCGAAGGTGACTTTTATACCGGAAGTAAGCAGCAAGGTGGATTCGTCACCCCGAGAATGGGCAAAGGTTACCCGAGCAGGGGCAGGCAGGGGACGGTCCGCCGAATGAACATCGTGAGGCACAGGGGCAATCGGCATTACCATTTCAGGTGTCTGTGTAGTGTGTGGGGCCAGCTGTGTCTCCCCGAATGTCACCTGCACGCCAGAGCGGAGGCGTTTGGAGCCATTCAACTCCGGGATGTCATCGGAAGGTCTCCAGGTAGAAGGCTGGGGGTCCCGGCGGAGGAGCTGAAAAGGAGCCTGCAAGGAGCCAAGAACATTAGTAATACCAGTAGAAGGC
Organism: Andrographis paniculata; assembly: GCF_009805555.1. Classification (NCBI taxonomy): domain Eukaryota; kingdom Viridiplantae; phylum Streptophyta; class Magnoliopsida; order Lamiales; family Acanthaceae; genus Andrographis; species Andrographis paniculata. The sequence goes on from NW_026137589.1 coordinate 5,622,435, forward strand.
GTACCCCGATTTCGATTGCGGCGCCGACGACGGCGACAAACGGTGGGGGGCCGGGGCTCCATGGTATCACCAGAGGCGGGGGCTGCAGGGATCTCAGAGGGGCCATGCACCGAGGCATGACGAACAAAAGGTGCAGCAGGAGGATCCTGGGCAGCTGAGACGGTCACTGGTGTCGGCTGCGAAGTGGTTCTGCGTAAACAAGCTTCTGCTTTGTGACCAAGATGGCGGCAGAGTGAGCAGAAGCTAGGGAGCCGTTCGTAGATGACCTTCTGTTCGAGCACACCAGTACCAACATCAATCTCAAAGGCATGCAGAAGAGGCTTTGTAAGATCAATTTCCACGCAGATTCGGGCGTGGGAGCACCGACTCCGAGTAGCCGTTGGGGTATCAACCTTTAGAGGGGTCCCAATGCCAGCAGCGACTGTGAATAACAGATCTCTGTGATACATGTGGAGAGGAAGTAATGGGAGCGTAACCCACACCGGAACATGTGGAGGTTCCTCGGTAGTTTTGAAGTCGGGGGTCCATTTGAGAACTCTCATCGGGAATCCTTTAATGAACCAAGTTCCCCGAATCCAAAGTCGCATATAGTCAGCCTCGGTAGTGAGTCGAATCACAATATGGCGGTGATTTAAATGCTGCAAAACAAACTTCCCCGCCAAACGAAAACTCGCAAACCCGTCGGTGAGATCTTTCCAAGAAGAATACCCGTGAGAGAATATACCGATAAGAAGATACGGGTGCGAGGCTGTGTACCTTGCTGTTTCGTCAGCAATGAAAGCAAGACGCGGCTGTCCGGCAGTGGAGATCCATTGTCCAATAGCAGCCGGTCGAGGCTCCGCCAGAGAGGAGTAGGGACTGTCCTCAGGAACATCGGGATCGAGTCCGGAGGTAACGGCATTGGCGAAAGACTTGTGTGAATGTAGATGGTTTTCAGCAGTGGCGAGACGCATCGAACCATCACCTTAGGGTTTGGGGTTTGGGGTTTGGGGGTTGGGGGTTGGGGGTTGGGGGTTTGGGGTTTGGGGTTTGGGGGTTGGGGGTTGGGGGTTGGGGGTTTGGGGTTTGGGGTTTGGGGTTTGGGGTTTGGGGGTTGGGGGTTGGGGGTTTGGGGTTGGGGTTGGGGGTTTGGGGTTTGGGGTTTAGGGTTTAGGGTTTAGGGTTTAGGGTTTAGGGTTTAGGGTTTGGGGGTTGGGGTTTGGGGTTGGGGTTTAGGTTTAGGGTTTAGGGTTTAGGGTTTAGGGTTTAGGGTTTAGGGTTTAGGGTTTAGGGTTTAGGGTTTAGGGTTTAGGGTTTAGGGTTTAGGGTTTAGGGTTTAGGGTTTAGGGTTTAGGGTTTAGGGTTTAGGGTTTTTTTTTTTTTTTTTTTTTTTTTTTTTTTTTTTTTTACTATATAGCAGTGGCTGAACCCAAAGTGGGCTGCCTACGTACCCGAACGGGATCAAGCCATACGTAGTTCTGAATAGAGCTACATAGTCCAAGTAAACAAACATGCATGACAGGCCTAGGTAATCAAAGTATCTATCCTAAGAGAAAATGCCTAAGGCATCAACACCAATCAACACTAAGCCAATCAAGCCAAAGTATCAGTGAGTAAGTAAAGTCATACCATGACGAGGCCTACACTCGGAAACGGAAGCTCGGAAGTCCGTCGGCATCCGCTCGAAGGAGGCCTCTGGTCGCCCGAGGGAGATCCATCGGAAGAAGTATCCGCTCCGTCGGAAGGGAGACCGCCGTCGTCGCTAAAATATCCGCAACACGGTTCCCCTCCCGATAAATGTGCGAGATCCTCCAAGTCGTATCCCGTAAGCGCATGCGAAGAGTAAGAAGACACCTCTGAAGCGACCAATGACTCATCGAGGAGGAGATCAGAGAAATACATGCCGTCGAGTCTGTCTCGATCCACAACGGCACCAATCCTCGATCAATCGCAATCCCAACTCCCCTCTGAATCGCTGTCAGCTCTGCCAGAGTGTTCGTCGCGTGTGAAATCGGAACCTGATATGCGACGAGCACTGCGCCAGCCGAATCCCGGATAAGACCGGCCGCTCCTGCCGCCCCGGGATTGCCAAGCGAAGCACCATCAGTGTTAAGCTTGAACCATCCCGGGGACGGTGCCTCCCAACGCACCATAATCGGAGGTCGAGGGACCGGAGGGGGATATCGAAATCCAAGCCCATCAGCAATATGGAGATCGCCCTCCCAATGTCGACGCAGAAGGACCCTAGCCCGCCATAGGGTCTGTAGATGCGCATGAATCCGCCAAATGATCCTCTCGGAAGACACACGAAGCCCCCTGTGCTTCGCGTCATTCCGAGCTGTCCAAATGAACCAGAATACCAATAATGGAACATACGCCCTAATACTCTGAGAACGCGTCGAAGAGAGTCTCCATGATGACACCAACAAATGCGGGGTGTGTGTCTCCGGCAACGATATCCCAAATAATGCTGCAAAGTGCCCCCAAACTCTCATGGCAACTCCCGAATCAATAAAGACATGTGAGATAGTCTCTATCTCCGCATGACAACAGTGGCAGCGCGATACAATCGGAATCCCATAGTGCTGAAGGATCTCATCCATCGGTATACGCCGCCGAAACAGTCTCCACAAAAAGACCGACATCGTCGGGGTCAGGATCCGCGACCATAGTAAACCCGAAAGCCAACTCTGTACCCCTGTGTCTCGACAAAGCTCCCAAGCTGAGGAGGTAGTAAATGTACCGGATGCCGAAGCCATCCAACTCATCCGATCCTCTGTCAACCTGTCGAAGGGGATCTCAATAACACGCTGTACTAAAGCCTCCGGAAGATAAGCACGTAGTCGCCCAATATCCCACGACCCCTCTGTCCACATATCTCGGACCAGTATCGACGGAGGCGGCCGGCTGTCTCCCCGGAAGGTCGAAAGGGGCTGCTCCCCGAACCATCTGTCCTCCCAAAAGAAACACTCCCCTCGACCTAGCGTCCAGAATATCTGCAACTGGACCTCCTCCCTAACACGGCACAAGCGCTTCCACACCGGGCTGTCGTATATCCGACAAGGGGCTCTCCCCGGGAAGGAATTGCGAAAGTACTTGTGCCGCATCGCCTGCGCCCACAATGAAGAACCCTCCCGAAGCTTCCACCAAAGCTTCATAGAGAAGGCATGAACCAAATCTGATAATCTCCTAACTCCCAATCCACCCTCATCCTGCGGCCGTGCCGCATCTGCCCACGAAATCCAATGACGCTGGCGATGACCATGATACGAGCCCCAAAAGAAACGTGCGCAGATCTGCTCAACCTCATGAAGGATCGACTGCGGAGGATGCAGGACCTGAAGTAAGTATAGTGGTAGGGATAAGAGTGTGCTCCGGATAAGCTGTAATCGACCTCCATGTGATAGTACAGCCCGGTCCCAGCTGCTCAAATACCTCCGAAGCTTCCCCAGAAGCTCCTCATACAATATGCTCCTCTGATTCCCCACATAGAGGGGCGCACCAAGGTAAGTAAGGGGTAGGTCAGCCACTCTGAAGCCCGTGACTGACTGAAGCTGCTCCCGGACCTCCCCCGGGCATCGTCGACTAAAAACAATCGAGCTCTTCTGACAGTTGACCTTTTGGCCGGTGATCCTCGCATAATCGGCCAAAAAAGTCGTCAAAGAGCTCATCTGCTCCCCACAGGCACTCGCAAATATCAGCACATCATCGGCATATGCTAAGTGAGACAACCGAAACCCTCCTCTACACCGAAAGTAAAGCTCCGGATGTCCCTGGTAAAGACGCTCCAAACCCCTCGACAGCAGGTCCGCCGCAAGCACAAATAAAGTAGGCGACAACGGGTCTCCCTGCCGGACCCCCCTGGAGGATTTAAAAAATCCCCCAAGGTCTCCGTTAATCAAAACGGAGTAGTAAGCATGCTCTACACAATGCATCACCAATGTAATAAACGCCTCCGCAAAACCGAACCTCAACAAGGCATGTCTCAAAAAACGCCAAGACACCCGATCATATGCCTTATTAAGGTCCAGTTTCAGAAGCACGTTGTGCGACGTGCCTCTAAGGTTCAAGTCATGAACCATCTCAGATGCCATCAGAATGTTATCCGCAATCGCACGCCCCTTCACAAATCCGCTCTGATGCGGTGAAAGGAGGCGCGGTAGTAAAGTCCCAAGGCGCACCGTGAGCAACTTCGTGATGATCTTGTTGCTCACGTTGCACAGACTAATCGGCCGATAATCAGCCCAAGACTCTGGGGCATCCCTCTTCGGGATGAGGACAATGGTGGTGGCCGTATAAAACTTCGGGAGCGGGGTCCCCGAAAAGAAATCCAATACAGCTGCTAACACATCCGGACCAACAATCTCCCAACAAGCTCTGTAAAAAGCTGCCGAGTATCCATCCGGACCTGCCACACTATCCGGATCTATCGAGAATACGGTCTCCCGAACCTCTGCCAACGTCGGTGGCGCTAAGAGCCGCCGGTTCTCCTCCGGGGGAACCTGCGGCGGCATATCCGCCAAATCATCCATACCCGAGGTATCTGCGTCATCCATCTCCCCGAACATCGAGGCAAAGTAAGATACGGCCGATGCCTTGATGTCCGAGTGCTCCGTAAGCTCCCTGTCACCATCTCGCATGTAAAATATAGAAGCCCGTCGACGGTGCTCCCGGACCATCGAGTGAAACATCCGGGAGTTCCTCTCCCCATCGACGGCCCATCTACACGCGGCCTTCTGCCGCCAAAAAGCCTCCTCCAGCGCAATGGCATGTGTCAAAGCTGCCGCACTACGCTGTCGGCGCATCAAAGTAGCCTCCGAGGGATCTCTGTCATACTCAGCCTCACACTCTGCAGCCTCCCTCTCGGCCTCCGCCAACAAATGAAACACATCGCCAAACACATGACGATTCCACCACCTCAATAACCGCTTGAGCCTCCCTAGCTTCAAGCGTAGGTTGAGAAGCCCCGACACCCCAGTAGGGACCTCCCAACTCTCCCGAACTCTGTCCAGAAATGAGTGATGGCGAATCCACATGCTCTGGAATCGAAATGCTGACGAAACTCGATGTCGCTCATGTGAGACCTGAACCAGAAGGGGCGCGTGATCCGAACACATCCGTGGAAGGTGCCGAACCCGTGTGGTCTCCGCAAACTCCTCCCACGAACGGCTATAAAGTATCCGATCCAGGCGCTTCCACACCCGCCGGTTCGTCCAGGTAAACTGAGGACCCTCAAAACCGGCATCTATCAATCCAGCATCAAGGAGAGCGCCCGAAAAATCCTGAATCGATCGCAGCCGCGGCCGTCCTGGGCCCTCCCTCTCCGATATATCTGCGATGGCATTAAAGTCGCCACCGACTATCCAAGGAACCCCAACAGCTGAGACTGCTGTCTCCTCCAAGAATCCCCATATCTCCCGACGCCTGACAACACTACATCTCCCATAAACCCCTGTCAGCAGAAGGGGTCGACGAATCTGTGGTGACGATAACTGCACATGAATCCACTGATCGTCACTCGCAACCATCTGACACTGGAATGAACTATCGACAAACAACCAAATCGTGTTCGCCTCATTCCCTATCATATGAGCAAATCCGAGGCGACGACAGAAGTACTCTGGTGCTGCCTCGACCATAGGCTCCAGTAGGAGCAGTATGCGCACCCGATGCGCGCGACACAAGTAGTGAATCTCCCGCTGGGCTCGGGGGTTCCCAGCACCCCGAACATTCCAAACTAAAAATGAGAAATCAGTCATAGGAACGTGGCGACGGACGAACGCGCCTGAAGGCGGGCAATACTACGAGTGATGCGGCGGCTCACCTCAGGGAGTGGCGGTCTACTCTGTACACTGACTCCCGAAGGAACCTCAGACTCCTCCCTCTCTGGGGAACCAATCATCCCCTCAGGCTCCACCAACAAAGGAGTCAAGACAGGGGGTGGCTCCGATGTAACCCGACAAGACTGTCGAAGATCATCTATCTCCGATGAAGGCCCAGAACTCTCCTGAGACAGGACTCCTGAAACAAAGCTCCCATCCCCACGAGGAGAAAGAGCTAACACATCGAACAAGGAAGGTGGGGAACTGTCCTCAATAAGCGGCGAGCCAGCCAAATCCAAAGATGGAGAATGCGGAGAATGCACCTCTCTGCTATCCAGTCGGCCGGGAGGCTCTAGAACATCCGCAGGGCGAGGGGACAACTCCCCCTGTAACAAATCAGTACCTCCATCGGGAGCACACAGGGTATCCCTCTCCAATAAGGATCCAGAACTCTCCCTCAATACAGTACTCCAATCTCTGCAGGGGGAACCACACAAGGATGGCGGGGTACCATCCTTGAGAAGTGGTGAATCCTCCGACACAATGTCAAACGACGAGGAACTCTCATCCCGACTAGGGCCAAATCTGCACGATGTCTCTGGGATATCCTCAGCTATCACTACCTTCCCTCTGTCCCGACGGGAAGGCAGTATCTCCTGAACCACAGGGCTCTCTATCATCATGGAGCCCGAATCCCGATCCACCTCCACTGACACAGGCGGAGTCACATCAATCAACTGATCCTGGAGAACGATAGGGGTAGCAGGGGGATCAACAATGCAAGCACCCAGAGCAGTAGTCCGACCGCCAGGCAGTAAGGTCCTCCTAACGGTATCCGAATCCAATCTGTCCTCCGGAACAGTAACCCTCTCAATAGGGCCCTCTGAATCTAATCTAACACTCGGAGCAGTAACTCGAATGCCCGACGAAAGGACCCTCTCAACAACTGATGCGCTAGCCCCCGGAACAGTGACCCGAATGCCAGACGTAAGAACTCTCTCAACCCCTGTCTGGCCCTGTCGACGTCTCCGCTGCCTACGCCTCCGTCTCCTACGGCCTGTCGGCGCAGCCGCAGCCGCAGAAACATCCCTCCCCTCGATAGGAGGCACAATCTGCTCCTCAATAGGAGGCACAACCCGCTCCTCAATAGGAGGCACAACCCGCTCCTCAATAGGAGGCACCATCTCCGCCGGTTGGGGACCTCTCCTAGCCTCCATCGCTACCCGAGAAGGTCCCAACCGACGGCAATCAACAACTGTATGCCCCAAAGTATGACAAGAAACACAGTAACGAGGGAGCCTCTCGTACATCACCCTCTGCTCTATCCTGGCACCCCCCAAATCTATCAAAAATCTGTCAACCAACGGCTGTGACACATCAATCTCAATGCAGACTCGTGCATGAGAACATCTGTCCCTCCGAGCTGTCGGGGCATCAACTGTCAAAGGCGTCCCTAGCCTCGAGGCAATCGCAAACAACATATCCCGGTGATACATATGCAATGGCAACTGTGGGAGCGACACCCACACCGGGACAATCGAGGGATCCTCTGTGGCCCTAAAATCAGGCGTCCACTTTAGGACGCGCATCGGTGCCCCCCGCACCCTCCAAAGGCCACGGATCAACAACATAGTGTAATCTCGACTATCAGACAGTCTAATGATAATATGTCTATGGCATAAACGATATAGCTCATACTGCCCCACCAATCTAAAGCTAGTAAATGCAGCAAGTAAATCATGCCAAGACGAGTAACCTATCGGGAACCTCCCGACTAAAATATGCTTCCAAGAGGGGTTAGCCATCACGTACCTCGATGTCTCCGCCGTAGTAAACCGGAGACATGCAACCCCATCATCGGAGCTAGACCACTCCCCAACAGTCGCTGGTCGAGGCCCTTCCATGAAGGAATAAGGACCATTGGCATTCGATCGTAATCCCGACGGAACGCCCGAGACAACATCGGCAAATGACCTCCCACCCCAAACGCCGGCATGAGGGGGTGGGGCCCCGGTCTGAAGTCCCAACGGGGCCACAGCAGCAGCAGCTGCCGGAGGGGGAACGGCGGACGGCGCCGGAGGAGCGGCCGGCGGCGGAGAGGGTTCCATTGGACCGGAGCTATCATCGGAGGCATTCGAGCAGCCATATGGCGAGTCGGACAGCTCTAGCCTAGGGTTTTCAGGCCCTGCGAGTTCACCAGCACCTTCAGATTGCCGGGATACTGACCGGAGCACCGAGAACGGAGGCGACGTCGGCGCTGAGTCACCACGATGGTCGGCCGGAAGACGGGGAACAGCTCGGGACCTAGGGACCACACCTGGGGGGTTTCTGGGGTCCACAAGAACACCTGAAGCAACAGAAAAACCGTTAAGGTCCTCCAACCGTGCGTTTCCGGCAGATCGGCGTGATGGCGAGCCACCATTTCCGGCGACCGGAGAATTGCAGATATCTGGCGGTGATGGGCGCATGTTAGGGGTTTCTTCGTGTTGTGAGTTCATTGGAGAAGAAATCATAGCCATCGGACGTGTCAATCGACCGGAATCATCGCGTCGGCCATCACCACTTACCGGCGACCCTATTTCTCCGGCCATAAGCCGGTCTCCAGCGATGAGGAGGCTCGCATGGAGGTTCTTAGGGTTAACAAATACCATGGTGGAAGCAGGAACTTGATCAGACGTCAGGATTTGCCGGAGTCGATCACCGGCGACGGTTATTATGTAGCTACCGACGGTTACCAGAGCTCCGATGAGTTCTGACGCATGTTCGGCGAGGATTAGGTTCACCTGGGGGTTTTCGGGGGTGGGGAATCCGATTCCGTTGAGAGCAAGTGAGTCGGACGTCGGAATCCGGCAGCAGCCTCCGGGGAGACGAGAGCGATTTACGTTAAACTCCGGCGAGATGGTTGTGGGGTATGGTGATGGTGGTGGGATGGTTTTGGGGGTTTTAGAGGGTGGGGAACACAATTCCGATGAGAGGACGACGATCGGACGTCGGGAAATTGCACAACACCGATGTTGACTTTTCCACCGAGGATGACGTCACTTTCAGGTGAACGACTCCGGTGACAGAAAGCTGGGTATGAGGGTTCTCCGACGTGCGGAAGGCGACGGTGATGAAGGCTCCGGTGGAGACTGATCGGAGCAATGAGTTTTCTGATCGGCGGTTATGGCGGTTTTTGATCGGGGGCTGACGCCGGCGACAGGGACGGGGGATGGGTGGTATGAGTATCAAGGTTGGGGGTTTTCGGGGCCAAGGAACACGCTGGCGGTGGAGTTTTGGCCGGAAAAGGGTCGGAGATACGTCTGTGGCAGACGATAGCTGTGCGTCAAAGGCCGAAGATGACGTCACTTTTCGGTGAACGATTCCGACCACGGCAAGCAGCAGTCTAGGTCGTTGGAGGATGACGAAGACAACCACGGCGAGGATGTGGCTGGAGATCGACCGGAACAGTGGGTTCCAGGCCGACGGCGAAACAGCGTCGCTGTATCGGGCTTGAACGCCGGCGCCGGTGGTGGGAGGACGGTGGTGCGAGTAATGATACCGGGGGGTTTCAGGGGTGAGGAAGGCGATGGTGGTGGAGAGGCGGCCGGAAAGTGACGGAGGCGATCGGAAAATGTTGACGGTTGACGGTCGATTCTTGGGGTGGTGGTTCGACGGCGAACTGGCGGCGGGCTGGGCGGAGGTGGAGGTTGTTGGGGTCTGGGAATCTCGTCGTCGGCTGGTTTAGGGTTTAGGGTTTAGGGTTTAGGGTTTAGGGTTTAGGGTTTAGGGTTTAGGGTTTAGGGTTTAGGGTTTTTTTTTTTTTTTTTTTTTTTTTTTTGGCTGGGCTCAAAGAGCTGCCTACGTACCCCAACGGGATCAAGCCATACGTAGTTCTGCAAAGTTCAGTACAAGTGCTGTAAATGTAAATAAAGATTGTAAGCAACTAAAAGCTAACGGAAGCGAAAGCACGGGAGGCCCGCCGCGTCAGCATGGATGAGGCCACGGGTCCTCGCTGGGATGTCCGCCGGCTCAAGGATCCGCATATGAGGAAGGGCAACAGAGGTGTTCGCCAAGTTGTCCGCCACTTTATTGCCCTCGCGGAAAATATGGGAGATCCTCCACTCGATGCTGCGAAGCTGTAGGCGCAGGTGGTGGAGACAAGGCTGGAGAGTCCAGTGTCCCGTCGAGGAGGAGATGAGAGAGATACTGCTGGCCGAGTCCGTCTCGATCCAGAGAGGGAGGAGGCCGCGGGCAACCGCCAGGTCCACTCCAGATCGAATCGCCTGCAGTTCGGCCAAAGTGTTCGTCGTATTCAAAAGGGGAACTTGGAATGCCACAATTGGGGCGCCGGTGGCATCCCGAATGACGCCCGCGGCTCCAGCGGCGCCTGGATTCCCGAGCGATGCCCCATCAGTGTTGAGTTTGAACCAGCCTGGAGACGGGGCTTCCCAGCGTACCATGACCGGCGGCCGAAGAACCGGAGGTGGGAGGCGAAGACCGAGACGAGAGGCAAGGTGCACCTCCCCAGGCCAGTGCTGACGCTGAAGAAGGCCAGCACGGCCTAAGACCTGCAAATGACAGTGAATACGCCAAATAATCCGGTCAGATGAAATCTGGATACCTCGGTGTTTGGCGTCATTCCTTGCCGTCCAAAGAAACCAGAAGGCCAGGAGCGGTATATAAGTACGGATACTCCGCGCATGTGGGGAGGACAGACGCCAAGCGGAAACCATCAGGTGGGGCGCATGTGTCCGCGGGATTTGGATATGAAACAGATCAGCAAGATGGCGCCACACGCGCTGGGCAACCGCCGACGAGAAGAATAAGTGCTCGATCGTCTCAGACTCCCGACAGCACTGGCAGCAAGAGACAATAGGGAGGCCCATCTTCCGTAAGGCCTCATCGACGGGTATCCGACGGCGAAATAAACGCCATAGGAAAACCGACATTGTAGGAGTAAGAAGCGGCGACCACAAGCTGCAAGAGAGCCAGCTCCGTGCTCCAGCAGTTCGGCTCATCTCCCATGCTGAGGATGTAGAGAAAGCACCTGTAGTCGAGGCCTTCCAGATCGGCTGATCCGCAATCTGGAGATCAGAAGGAATCGCCGAGACCTGCTGAACAAGGGTTTCAGGGAGATAAGCTCGGAGGCGCGGCAATTCCCACGTCCCGTTAACCCACATCTCTTTCACCCGTATCGGCGGAGGGCGGTCCTGGCGGTCAGCGCAGAGCGGACGATCTCCACACCAATTATCATACCAGAAGAAGCAGTCCCCACGCCCCAAATTCCAAGTGATCTGAGTCTGTGCCTCGTCTCGAACCTGGCAGAGGCGCTTCCAAACCGGGCTGTCGTAGCTCCTGCAGGGTGCAAATCCTGGAAATGAATTCCGAAAATATTTCTGTTGAAGCGCGCGAGCCCAAAGGGAGGAGCCATCTCTGAGTCGCCACCACAGTTTAAACGAGAAGGCCCGAACCGTATCGGCCAGACGTCGAATGCCAAGTCCACCTTCTTCCTGTGGCCGTGCAATATCCGCCCAGGAGATCCAATGGCGGCGTCGGTGCCCGTGATAAGAACCCCAGAAAAAACGAGCAAAAAGTTGCTCCACAGAGTGAAGTACCGCCTGGGGGGGGCAAAGTACCTGCAGCAGATATAGGGGGAGCGAGAACAAAGTGCTCCTGATTAACTGTAATCGACCCCCGTGAGATAGAACCGAGCGATCCCAGCGCTGCAGATAACGACGGAGTTTTCCAAGGAGTTCCTCATAAAGAATATTGCGCCGATTGCCCACATAGAGGGGCGCGCCAAGATATGTAAGAGGGAGTTCAGCTGCGCCAAAACCAGTCACCGATTGGAGCTGTCGTTGAACATTCTCCGGGCACTGGCGGCTGAAAACAAGCTGGCTTTTCTGACAGTTCACCTTCTGGCCAGTAATCCGTGCGTAAGTCGTCAGAAAGTCGGTCAGAAGGCTGATGCGATTGCCACAGGTGTTAGCGAATATGAGGACATCATCCGCATAAGCAAGGTGCGTCAGCCGGAACCGACCACGACACCGATAGTACAGATCCGGAAAACGGCTGTAGAGGCGCTCCAAGCCGCGTGATAAGAGATCTGCAGCCAAGACAAAAAGGGTCGGGGACAAGGGGTCTCCCTGCCTAAGGCCTCGCGAGGAGGGGAAGAAGCCACCCAGGTCCCCATTCACAAGGATCGAGTACCACGCATGCTCAACACAGTTCATAATCAAAGTGATGAAGTGAGCCGGGAAACCGAACCTGGAAAGGGCGTGCCGTAAGAACCGCCATGACACCCGATCGTACGCCTTGTTAAGGTCCAATTTCAGCAATAAATTGTGCGAGCCTCCTCTCAGATTAAGATCATGGACCATCTCCGACGCTAACAGGATATTGTCCGCAATCGCGCGGCCTTTGACAAAGCCGCTCTGATGCGGCGATAGAAGCTGCGGCAGTAGAGGGCTAAGGCGCGTGGTGAGTAGCTTTGTGAAGATCTTACTGCTGACATTACAGAGGCTGATAGGTCGATAATCAGCCCATGCAAGTGGCCCCTCCTTCTTGGGGATAAGTACAAGAGTCGTCGCTGTATAAAACTTCAGGAGGGGGGCTCCCGAAAAGAAATCCAGTACAGCATCAAAAACATCCTCCCGGATGATCTCCCAACATTTCTGGTAGAAGGCGGCAGAGAAGCCATCGGGACCAGCCGCACTATCTTGATCAATCGAGAAGACCACAGCACGAATCTCCGCAAGTGTAGGCGGTTCAAGCAACCGAGTGCACTCGGCTGGCGGAACCTGGGGCGGTGGGTCTGCTAAGGCATCCATTTCCGATGTGTCGGCATCATCAGGCTGTCCCAACATCCCAGAGAAGTAGGTAATGGCTGACTGCTTAATATCTGAGTGATCAGTGAGGGTACGAGCACCGTCAGCCATCGAGAAGATTGTCGCCCGCCGGCGTCGTTCCTTCACCATGGAATGGAACATACGGGAGTTCCGTTCTCCCTCGACCGCCCACCGACAGGCTGCTTTCTGTTTCCAGTAAGCCTCCTCTAGTGCAATCGCATGCGTCAAAGCCGCAGCGCTACGCTGACGGCGGAGGAGGTTGGCATCAGAGGGATCCCGATCGAACTCCGCTTCACACTCCTCTGCGTCTTTTTCTGCTGCTGCCAATACCTGAAAAACATTCCCAAATACCTGTTTGTTCCACCACTTCAGAGCCTGTTTGAGTCGTCCAAGTTTCAGTCGCAGGTTGAGGAGACCGGTGGTGCCCGTCGGGACAACCCAACTCTGGCGGACGTGGTCCTGAAAAGTGTGGTGTCTGGTCCACATGTTCTGAAACCGGAATGCAGAGGCAAGGCGGTGTCTTTCATGCGAGAATCGGACCAAGAGCGGGGCGTGGTCCGAATGCATCCGCGGGAGGTGTCTGACACGAGTCGTCTCAGCGAAATCCTCCCAGGCAGTGTTGTAGAGAATGCGGTCCAGGCGCTCCCAAACTCGTCGATTTGTCCATGTATGGGGGGAGCCTTCAAAACCGGCATCAATAAGATTCGCATCAAGGATAGCCGCTGAGAAATCCTGAATAGATCGCAACTTAGGGCGACCTGGGCCCTTCCGTTCAGATATGTCAGCGATGGCATTAAAGTCGCCACCAATAAGCCAAGGAGACCCCAATGACGAGGCCGCTGTGTCCTGTAGGAAAGACCAGAGGGCACGACGCTGGGTGACAGAACATCGCGCATAGATCCCAGATAGGAAAAAGGGCCGGCGGTGCTGCGGAGACGAAACCTGCACATGAAGACACTGATCGATCTCCGAAATAGGCTCCAGTTTATAGGAGTCATCAGCAAGAATCCAGATAGAATTGACCGCGTTGGTAAGCATCTGGGAGAAGCCAAAACGCCGGCAAAAGAAAGCAACATCCGCAAAAACCATAGGCTCCAGAAGAATAAGAATGCGGATACGGTGCTGCTTGCAGAGCCAATGTACCTCTCGTTGAGCTCGGGGGTTGCCAACTCCGCGCACATTCCAAACCAAGAGGGAGGTGTCCGTCATCGGGAACTGGCAGAAGGGCGACGAGAGGAACTTACTTGCTGACGAGAGATGCTGCGGGTAATCGGTCTAGAGAAGGTCGGCGGCAGAGCCTGTGGCCGGTCATCCGAAACTGTCTCCAAAGATCCGCTGAGAGACGGAGGATCAGCAGCCTGGTTCAAAACGCACACTCCCCTGCTCGGATGCGACTCCGTCGACAGAGCGACAACAGGGAGCGGTTCCGATGAAGTCCGCAGGAGGGGTGGGTTCGGACCAGATTCAGGGAAGAGCTCTGTCCCTGTAATTGCAGCAGCAGGTAGATCACCAGAGTGAAAATCAGTGGTACCTCTCGGGGAAAGAGATAGTGAATCGAGGAGGGGCGGTTGGCCATCCTTAATAAGAGGCGAGTCACCATCCGAGTCCTCGGCGAAAGTGGCTTGTAGTGCAGAGTCCTCCTCCCGCTGGGTGTCCGAGGAAGGAGAACCAGTAGCCGATAGGCATGTGTCCACTGAAAGATCACGTCGATCGCGGACAGGGGATGCAGAAGGTTCAGAGAGCAGCACTGCCTTCCCCTTATCCAGGCCATGACCAGAGGGGAGTCCCCAAATTGCCAAAGATTGAGCAGGAGGAAGCGACACAGGCTCCGGAGGCACCTGCATATCATCAGCAAGCAGTGGCAAAGGCGACGAGGGTACCTGAGTGGCCAATATGGGCTGCGGAAGGAGACCAAGGGCTGAGGCGGTGGCAGGAGTCGCCGGAGTGGGACTCAGCCGACTGTCATCCAGAGGGGAGGCAGGACTGTCAATCGGAGGCTCAGCTGTAGTCTGACCGGCCAGAGGGCGGGCCGGAGAGGTTTCCGAAGGCGTCAGAAAGTCCCCAAAGGTAACTCGGACACCAGAGGTAAGCAACATCGCAGAGGCATCCCCCCGTGAGTGGGCAAAGGTCACCCGAGGAGGAGCATGGGGGCGATGAGGCTCCGCAGGGCCGCTGAGATGCGCCGGTGTGAGCTGCAGTGACTTCTCGGCCGTCTGTGATGGGGTTGGGGCCACCTGTGTCTCCCCAAAGGTCACCCGCACACCAGAGCGAAGACGTCTGGCGCCATTCAAACCCGGGATGTCATCAGAAGGTCGCCGGGTAGAAGGCTGGGGGTCCCGTCGGAGGAACTGAGAAGGAGCCTGCAAGGAGCCAGAATCATTAGTAATACCAGTAGAAGGCGTACCCCGATTTCGATTGCGGCGCCGACGACGGCGGCGAGCAGTGGGTGGCCGGGATTCCATGATATCACCAGAGGCAGGGGCTGCAGAAATCTCAGAAGGGCCATGCACCGAGTCATGGCGACCAGAAGGCGCAGCAGGAGGAACCTGCGCAGCTGATACGGTTGCTGGTACCGGCTGCGAAGAAGGTCTGCGTAAACAAGCCTCCGCTTTGTGCCCAAGATGGCGGCAGAGTGAGCAGAAGCTAGGGAGCCGCTCGTAAATGACCTTCTGCTCAAGCACACCAGTACCCACATCAATCTCAAAAGCATGTAGGAGGGGCTTCGACAGATCAACCTCCACACAGACTCGGGCGTGAGAGCAACGACTCTGTGTAGCCGTGGGGCCATCAACCTTCAAGGGGGTCCCAATACCAGAGGCAACTGCGAAGAGCATATCTTTATGGAACATGTGGAGAGGAAGTAGAGGAAATGTTACCCACACCGGGGCAAACGGAGGTTCCTCAGTAGTTTTGAAATCCGGAGTCCATTTAAGAAGTCTCATCGGAAATCCCTTGATAAACCAAGTCCCTCTGATCCATAAACGCGTATAGTCTGCCTCCGTAGTTAGGCGAATCACAACATGTCGATGATTCAAATGTTGTAAAGCAAATTTTCCTGCCAAACGAAAACTCGCAAATCCCTCGGCGAGATCTTTCCAAGAAGAGTACCCATGTGAAAATTTCCCGATAAGAATATATGGGTGTGAAGCCGTGTACCTTGCAGTTTCGGCAGCAGTGAAAGCAAGGCGTGGTTGTCCAGCAGTGTGGACCCATTGGCCAATAGGAGCCGGACGGGGCTCCGCCAGAAAAGAGTAAGGACTGTCCTCAGGAACATCGGAATTGAGTCCGGAGGTTACAGCATTGGCGAAAGACTTGTGTGAATGGAGATGGTTAGCAGCAGTGGTAGGACGCCCCGAACCATCAGTGGCGGGAGGTGGCTGGCGGCCGGCAGCAGCCTGAGCGGCCATATCCGGCAAATCCACGGCAGAACCCTAGCTCCGGAAGGAGTCGGCGGCTGTCATCGGAGACGGCGGTAAAGGATGGGGTTCTGGGGCTGCCAGGGCCAGAGAATCAACAGTGCCGTCAGACCAGCGCTCAGAGCGCCAGAGCAGCAGAGAAACCGACGACGACAAGGGCCAGAGGCAGCCGTGAAGTCTGGGCACCGTTCAGGCACTGAACCCGCGTCTGGGGGCTTCTGGGTCGGGCGACACAGTGGCGGGACCAGGAGGGTGGGCTGGCGTCAGGGTCGGGCGGAGTAGCGGGGCGTCGTGTCGGGATGTCAAAACGTCGGGGTCAGTGACCGCCGCGACACCTGGGCCTCAGTCGGGAAGTGTTCTGGCGTCGGGGCACCGACTGGGGGTTGGCGGGGGTCGGGGAGAACAGTGGTAGCACCGAGTCGGGACAAACCGTCGGGACCAGTGACAACCACGAACCCTGGCCTCGGGCGGGAGTGTGGTCGGGCAGCGAAGACGGTCGGAGAGGCGCCGAGTCGGGGCAACCTTCGGGACCGGAGACAGCCTCGGTCGGGCCAAGGTCGGGATCAACCTTCGGGAGCAGAGACGGCCTCGGTCGGGCCTCGGTCGGGATCAACCTTCGAGACCAGAGACGGCCTCGGTCGGTCCGCGGTCGGGATCAACCTTCGGGACCAGAGACGGCCACGGTCGGCCTCGATCGGGATCAACCGTCGGGACCAGAGACGGCCTCGGTCGGGCCTCTGTCGGGAGCAACCTACGGGACCAGAGACGGCCTCGGTCGGGACTCAGTCGGGAGATCACCCGTCGGGAGAACAGCAGTCGCGATCCCTGGGCCTCAGTCGGGGGATGCTCTGGCGTCAAGGAGCACCGACCAAGGTGAATGTCGGGGTCGGGTGGAACAGTATCGGGACCAGAGAGTTGGTCGGGCAGCGGAGTCGGCGGAATATGCAGAGGCGGCGTCTCGGGAACTCAACCGTCAGGAGGCCAACCGTCGGGAGATCAACTGTCGGGAGGTCAACCGTCGGGAGGAGGGCAACCGTCGGGGGAGTCACCGGCGGTTCCCAACGGTGTATTCCGGCGGTCGGGTGGCGGGTTCAGGGACTCCTCAACCCTGCGAGGACAGTGACGGTGGCCGATTGACGATCCGACGTCGGAAACGGGAGAACGGCGGCGCCGAAGGTGTCGCAAATCAGGGCTACGGCGACGGCGACCAAGGGCAAACGGCGGACAGTGGTGTAGAGGTGGCGACTCGCGGCGGTAGCCCGGCCCTGGGGGTTTTCCGGCCAGGGGAACACGATCCCGTCGTCAGAATGGTGGTCCGACGGCGGGGGGATGCCGAAACGCGGTGGCGACGGTGCGGGAGGCCAACCGTCAGGGGCGGAGCCGGCGGCGTATTCCGGCGATCGAGGGGTGGATTTGGGGACACCTCAGCCCTGCGAGTTCAGTGACGGTGGCCAAACGGCGATCCAACGCCGGTGTTGAGAGATACCGGCGCTGAAAGTATCGCCGCGCAGGGCAGTAGCGGCCGACGGTGCTGCAGCGGTTTCCGGCGGTGGTTGGGTGGGGACGGGGGTTATGGAGGATGGCGACCACGATGGTGATGAGGCGCCGGGCTGAAAACGCCGGCAGCGGCGAGTTCGCCGGTGACGTCGTTTCGGGGCTGACGAGAGCGGCGGCTGGGGGCGGTTTCCGGCGACGGGGCTCGGTGTAGGGGGGGGTTTTCGGGGATGGCGAGTCGAGTGACGGTGGCAGATTGGCCGTCCGGCGTCTGGATCCGCCGGAACAGCGACGGCAGTGGCTGGAGGCGTGAAATCGCCCAAGGGCTGGAGAGCGTTTGTTTTTTTGCGAATGGTTTGGGGTTTGGTTTAGGGTTTAGGGTTTAGGGTTTAGGGTTTAGGGTTTAGGGTTTAGGGTTTAGGGTTTAGGGTTTAGGGTTTAGGGTTTAGGGTTTAGGGTTTAGGGTTTAGGGTTTAGGGTTTAGGGTTTAGGGTTTAGGGTTTAGGGTTTAGGGTTTAGGGTTTAGGGTTTAGGGTTTTTTTTTTTTTTTTTTTTTTTTTTTTTTTTTTTTTTACTATATAGCAGTGGCTGAACCCAAAGTGGGCTGCCTACGTACCCGAACGGGATCAAGCCATACGTAGTTCTGAATAGAGCTACATAGTCCAAGTAAACAAACATGCATGACAGGCCTAGGTAATCAAAGTATCTATCCTAAGAGAAAATGCCTAAGGCATCAACACCAATCAACACTAAGCCAATCAAGCCAAAGTATCAGTGAGTAAGTAAAGTCATACCATGACGAGGCCTACACTCGGAAACGGAAGCTCGGAAGTCCGTCGGCATCCGCTCGAAGGAGGCCTCTGGTCGCCCGAGGGAGATCCATCGGAAGAAGTATCCGCTCCGTCGGAAGGGAGACCGCCGTCGTCGCTAAAATATCCGCAACACGGTTCCCTCCCGATAAATGTGCGAGATCCTCCAAGTCGTATCCCGTAAGCGCATGCGAAGAGTAAGAAGACACCTCTGAAGCGACCAATGACTCATCGAGGAGGAGATCAGAGAAATACATGCCGTCGAGTCTGTCTCGATCCACAACGGCACCAATCCTCGATCAATCGCAATCCCAACTCCCCTCTGAATCGCTGTCAGCTCTGCCAGAGTGTTCGTCGCGTGTGAAATCGGAACCTGATATGCGACGAGCACTGCTCCAGCCGAATCCCGGATAAGACCGGCCGCTCCTGCCGCCCCGGGATTGCCAAGCGAAGCACCATCAGTGTTAAGCTTGAACCATCCCGGGGACGGTGCCTCCCAACGCACCATAATCGGAGGTCGAGGGACCGGAGGGGGATATCGAAATCCAAGCCCATCAGCAATATGGAGATCGCCCTCCCAATGTCGACGCAGAAGGACCCTAGCCCGCCATAGGGTCTGTAGATGCGCATGAATCCGCCAAATGATCCTCTCGGAAGACACTCGAAGCCCCCTGTGCTTCGCGTCATTCCGAGCTGTCCAAATGAACCAGAATACCAATAATGGAACATACGCCCTAATACTCTGAGAACGCGTCGAAGAGAGTCTCCATGATGACACCAACAAATGCGGGGTGTGTGTCTCCGGCAACGATATCCCAAATAATGCTGCAAAGTGCCCCCAAACTCTCATGGCAACTCCCGAATCAATAAAGACATGTGAGATAGTCTCTATCTCCGCATGACAACAGTGGCTGCGCGATACAATCGGAATCCCATAGTGCTGAAGGATCTCATCCATCGGTATACGCCGCCGAAACAGTCTCCACAAAAAGACCGACATCGTCGGGGTCAGGATCCGCGACCATAGTAAACCCGAAAGCCAACTCTGTACCCCTGTGTCTCGACAAAGCTCCCAAGCTGAGGAGGTAGTAAATGTACCGGATGCCGAAGCCATCCAACTCATCCGATCCTCTGTCAACCTGTCGAAGGGGATCTCAATAACACGCTGTACTAAAGCCTCCGGAAGATAAGCACGTAGTCGCCCAATATCCCACGACCCCTCTGTCCACATATCTCGGACCAGTATCGACGGAGGCGGCCGGCTGTCTCCCCGGAAGGTCGAAAGGGGCTGCTCCCCGAACCATCTGTCCTCCCAAAAGAAACACTCCCCTCGACCTAGCGTCCAGAATATCTGCAACTGGACCTCCTCCCTAACACGGCACAAGCGCTTCCACACCGGGCTGTCGTATATCCGACAAGGGGCTCTCCCCGGGAAGGAATTGCGAAAGTACTTGTGCCGCATCGCCTGCGCCCACAATGAAGAACCCTCCCGAAGCTTCCACCAAAGCTTCATAGAGAAGGCATGAACCAAATCTGATAATCTCCTAACTCCCAATCCACCCTCATCCTGCGGCCGTGCCGCATCTGCCCACGAAATCCAATGACGCTGGCGATGACCATGATACGAGCCCCAAAAGAAACGTGCGCAGATCTGCTCAACCTCATGAAGGATCGACTGCGGAGGATGCAGGACCTGAAGTAAGTATAGTGGTAGGGATAAGAGTGTGCTCCGGATAAGCTGTAATCGACCTCCATGTGATAGTACAGCCCCGTCCCAGCTGCTCAAATACCTCCGAAGCTTCCCCAGAAGCTCCTCATACAATATGCTCCTCTGATTCCCCACATAGAGGGGCGCACCAAGGTAAGTAAGGGGTAGGTCAGCCACTCTGAAGCCCGTGACTGACTGAAGCTGCTCCCGGACCTCCCCCGGGCATCGTCGACTAAAAACAATCGAGCTCTTCTGACAGTTGACCTTTTGGCCGGTGATCCTCGCATAATCGGCCAAAAAAGTCGTCAAAGAGCTCATCTGCTCCCCACAGGCACTCGCAAATATCAGCACATCATCGGCATATGCTAAGTGAGACAACCGAAACCCTCCTCTACACCGAAAGTAAAGCTCCGGATGTCCCTGGTAAAGACGCTCCAAACCCCTCGACAGCAGGTCCGCCGCAAGCACAAATAAAGTAGGCGACAACGGGTCTCCCTGCCGGACCCCCCTGGAGGATTTAAAAAATCCCCCAAGGTCTCCGTTAATCAAAACGGAGTAGTAAGCATGCTCTACACAATGCATCACCAATGTAATAAACGCCTCCGCAAAACCGAACCTCAACAAGGCATGTCTCAAAAAACGCCAAGACACCCGATCATATGCCTTATTAAGGTCCAGTTTCAGAAGCACGTTGTGCGACGTGCCTCTAAGGTTCAAGTCATGAACCATCTCAGATGCCATCAGAATGTTATCCGCAATCGCACGCCCCTTCACAAATCCGCTCTGATGCGGTGAAAGGAGGCGCGGTAGTAAAGTCCCAAGGCGCACCGTGAGCAACTTCGTGATGATCTTGTTGCTCACGTTGCACAGACTAATCGGCCGATAATCAGCCCAAGACTCTGGGGCATCCCTCTTCGGGATGAGGACAATGGTGGTGGCCGTATAAAACTTCGGGAGCGGGGTCCCCGAAAAGAAATCCAATACAGCTGCTAACACATCCGGACCAACAATCTCCCAACAAGCTCTGTAAAAAGCTGCCGAGTATCCATCCGGACCTGCCACACTATCCGGATCTATCGAGAATACGGTCTCCCGAACCTCTGCCAACGTCGGTGGCGCTAAGAGCCGCCGGTTCTCCTCCGGGGGAACCTGCGGCGGCATATCCGCCAAATCATCCATACCCGAGGTATCTGCGTCATCCATCTCCCCGAACATCGAGGCAAAGTAAGATACGGCCGATGCCTTGATGTCCGAGTGCTCCGTAAGCTCCCTGTCACCATCTCGCATGTAAAATATAGAAGCCCGTCGACGGTGCTCCCGGACCATCGAGTGAAACATCCGGGAGTTCCTCTCCCCATCGACGGCCCATCTACACGCGGCCTTCTGCCGCCAAAAAGCCTCCTCCAGCGCAATGGCATGTGTCAAAGCTGCCGCACTACGCTGTCGGCGCATCAAAGTAGCCTCCGAGGGATCTCTGTCATACTCAGCCTCACACTCTGCAGCCTCCCTCTCGGCCTCCGCCAACAAATGAAACACATCGCCAAACACATGACGATTCCACCACCTCAATAACCGCTTGAGCCTCCCTAGCTTCAAGCGTAGGTTGAGAAGCCCCGACACCCCAGTAGGGACCTCCCAACTCTCCCGAACTCTGTCCAGAAATGAGTGATGGCGAATCCACATGCTCTGGAATCGAAATGCTGACGAAACTCGATGTCGCTCATGTGAGACCTGAACCAGAAGGGGCGCGTGATCCGAACACATCCGTGGAAGGTGCCGAACCCGTGTGGTCTCCGCAAACTCCTCCCACGAACGGCTATAAAGTATCCGATCCAGGCGCTTCCACACCCGCCGGTTCGTCCAGGTAAACTGAGGACCCTCAAAACCGGCATCTATCAATCCAGCATCAAGGAGAGCGCCCGAAAAATCCTGAATCGATCGCAGCCGCGGCCGTCCTGGGCCCTCCCTCTCCGATATATCTGCGATGGCATTAAAGTCGCCACCGACTATCCAAGGAACCCCAACAGCTGAGACTGCTGTCTCCTCCAAGAATCCCCATATCTCCCGACGCCGGTTTAGGGTACATCTCCCATAACCCCTGTCAGCAGGAGGGGTCGACGAATCTGTGGTGACGATAACTGCACATGAATCCACTGATCGTCACTCGCAACCATCTGACACTGGAATGAACTATCGACAAACAACCAAATCGTGTTCGCCTCATTCCCTATCATATGAGCAAATCCGAGGCGACGACAGAAGTACTCTGGTGCTGCCTCGACCATAGGCTCCAGTAGGAGCAGTATGCGCACACCGATGCGCGCGACACAAGTAGTGAATCTCCCGCTGGGCTCGGGGGTTCCCAGCACCCCGAACATTCCAAACTAAAAATGAGAAATCAGTCATAGGAACGTGGCGACGGACGAAACGCGCCTGAAGGCGGGCAATACTACGAGTGATGCGGCGGCTCACCTCAGGGAGTGGCGGTCTACTCTGTACACTGACTCCCGAAGGAACCTCAGACTCCTCCCTCTCTGGGGAACCAATCATCAAAGGAGTCAAGACAGGGGTGGGCTCCGATGTAACCCGACAAGACTGTCGAGATCATCTATCTCCGATGAAGGCCCAGAACTCTCCTGAGACAGGACTCCTGAAACAAAGCTCCCATCCCCACGAGGAGAAAGAGCTAATACATCGAACAATGAAGGTGGGGAACTGTCCTCAATAAGCGGCGAGCCAGCCAAATCCAAAGATGGAGAATGCGGAGAATGCACCTCTCTGCTATCCAGTCGGCCGGGAGGCTCTAGAACATCCGCAGGGCGAGGGGACAACTCCCCCTGTAACAAATCAGTACCTCCATCGGGAGCACGCAGGGTATCCCTCTCCAATAAGGATCCAGAACTCTCCTCTCAATACAGTGCTCCAATCTCTGCAGGGGGAACCACACAAGGATGGCGGGGTACCATCCTTGAGAAGTGGTGAATCCTCCGACACAATGTCAAACGACGAGGAACTCTCATCCCGACTAGGGCCAAATCTGCACGATGTCTCTGGGATATCCTCAGCTATCACTACCTTCCCTCTGTCCCGACGGGAAGGCAGTATCTCTCCCGAACCACAGGGCTCTCTATCATCATGGAGCCCGAATCCCGATCCACCTCCACTGACACAGGCGGAGTCACATCAATCAACTGATCCTGGAGAACGATAGGGGTAGCAGGGGGATCAACAATGCAAGCACCCAGAGCAGTAGTCCGACCGCCAGGCAGTAAGGTCCTCCTAACGGTATCCGAATCCAATCTGTCCTCCGGAACAGTAACCCTCTCAATAGAGCCCTCTGAATCTAATCTAACACTCGGAGCAGTAACTCGAATGCCCGACGAAAGGACCCTCTCAACAACTGATGCGCTAGCCCCCGGAACAGTGACCCGAATGCCAGACGTAAGAACTCTCTCAACCCCTGTCTGGCCCTGTCGACGTCTCCGCTGCCTACGCCTCCGTCTCCTACGGCCTGTCGGCGCAGCCGCAGCCGCAGAAACATCCCTCCCCTCGATAGGAGGCACAATCTGCTCCTCAATAGGAGGCACAACCCGCTCCTCAATAGGAGGCACCATCTCCGCCGGTTGGGGACCTCTCCTAGCCTCCATCGCTACCCGAGAAGGTCCCAACCGACGGCAATCAACAACTGTATGCCCCAAAGTATGACAAGAAACACAGTAACGAGGGAGCCTCTCGTACATCACCCTCTGCTCTATCCGGGCACCCCCCAAATCTATCAAAAATCTGTCAACCAACGGCTGTGACACATCAATCTCAATGCAGACTCGTGCATGAGAACATCTGTCCCTCCGAGCTGTCGGGGCATCAACTGTCAAAGGCGTCCCTAGCCTCGAAGCAATCGCAAACAACATATCCCGGTGATACATATGTAATGGCAACTGTGGGAACGACACCCACACCGGGACAATCGAGGGATCCTCTGTGGCCCTAAAATCAGGCGTCCACTTTAGGACGCGCATCGGTGCCCCCCGCACCCTCCAAAGGCCACGGATCAACAACATAGTGTAATCTCGACTATCAGACAGTCTAATGATAATATGTCTATGGCATAAACGATATAGCTCATACTGCCCCACCAATCTAAAGCTAGTAAATGCAGCAAGTAAATCATGCCAAGACGAGTAACCTATCGGGAACCTCCCGACTAAAATATGCTTCCAAGAGGGGTTAGCCATCACGTACCTCGATGTCTCCGCCGTAGTAAACCGGAGACATGCAACCCCATCATCGGAGCTAGACCACTCCCCAACAGTCGCTGGTCGAGGCCCTTCCATGAAGGAATAAGGACCATTGGCATTCGATCGTAATCCCGACGGAACGCCCGAGACAACTTCGGCAAATGACCTCCCACCCCAAGCGCCGGCATGAGGGGGTGGGGCCCCGGTCTGAAGTCCCAACGGGGCCACAGCAGCAGCTGCTGCCGGAGGGGGAACGGCGGACGGCGCCGGAGGAGCGGCCGGCGGTGGAGAGGGTTCCATTGGTCCGGAGCTATCATCGGAGGCACTCGAGCAGCCATATGGCGAGTCGGAGAGCTCTAGCCTAGGGTTTTCAGGCCCTGCGAATTCACCAGCACCCTCAGATTGCCGGGATACTGACCGGAGCACCGAGAACGGAGGCGGCGTCGGCGTTGAGTCACCACGGTGGTCGGCCGGAAGACGGGGAACACTTCGGGACCTAGGGACCACACCTGGGGGGTTTCTGGGGTCCACAATAACACCTGCACTAACAGAAAAACCGTTAATGCCCTCTAACCGTACGTCTCCGGCGGTCCGACGTGACGAAGGGCCACCATTTCCGGCGACCGGAGGAGTGAATGCATGCGACGGTAGTGGACTCATGCTAGGGGTTTTTTGATGTTGTGAATTCATTGGAGAAGAGATCGCGGTCATCGGACGTCCCAATTGACGGGAAACATCATGGCGGCCACCACCATATTCCGGCGATCTCTCTGCTCCGGTCAGAAGGCGGTCTCCGGCGGCAAATAGGCTGGTACGGGGGTTCTCAGGGGTAGCCGACACCATGGTGGAATCAGACACACGATCAGACATAAGGATTTGCCGGAATCGGTCTCCGGCGACGGTTACCAGGCGGTTACAAGCGGTTACCGGAGCTCCGACGAGATGACACACATGTTCGGCGATATCCAAGTCCGTCTAGGGGTTTTCGAGGGTGGAGATTACAAATCTGATGAGAGACCGGAGATCGGACGTCGGAAATACACGCAACGCCGATGTTGACTTTTCCACCGAGGATGACGTCACTTTCAGGCGAACGACTCCGACGACGGGAAGTTGGATGTGGGGGTTTTCTGGTGTGAGGAATACAGTGGTGGTGAAGGTTTCAGTGGAGACCGACCGGAACAGATCAAATTCCGATTGGCGGTTTTAGAGTGTTCCCGGATCGGGGCCACTTTCCGGCGACGGGGTTTTTTTTTTTTTTTTTTTTTTTTTTTTTTTCGTGCAAGAATATTCTGCTACATGTTCCGGTTTAGGGTTTGGGGTTTGGGGTTTGGGGTTTGGGGTTTGGGGTTTGGGGTTTGGGGGTTTGGGGGTTTGGGGTTTGGGTTTGGGGTTGGGGTTGGGGGTTGGGGGTTGGGGGTTTTTTTTTTTTTTTTTTTTTTTTTTTTTTTTTTTTTTTTGGCTGGGCTCAAAGAGCTGCCTACGTACCCCAACGGGATCAAGCCATACGTAGTTCTGCAAAGTTCGGTACAAGTGCTGCAATTGTAAATAAAGAGTGTAAGCAAATAAAAGCTAACGGAAGCGAAAGCACGGAAGGCCCGCCGCGTCAGCATGGATGAGGCCACGGGTCCTCGCTGGGATGTCCGCCGGCTCAAGGATCCGCATATGAGGAAGGGCAACAGAGGTGTTCGCCAAGTTGTCCGCCACTTTATTGCCCTCGCGGAAAATATGAGAGATCCTCCACTCAATGCTGCGAAGCTGTAGGCGCAGGTGGTGGAGACAAGGCTGGAGAGTCCAGTGTCCCGTCGAGGAGGAGATGAGAGAGATACTGCTGGCCGAGTCCGTCTCGATCCAGAGAGGGAGGAGGCCGCGGGCAACCGCCAGGTCCACTCCAGATCGAATCGCCTGCAGTTCGGCCAAAGTGTTCGTCGTATTCAAAAGGGGAACTTGGAATGCCACAATTGGGGCGCCGGTGGCATCCCGAATGACGCCCGCGGCTCCAGCGGCGCCTGGATTCCCGAGCGATGCCCCATCAGTGTTGAGTTTGAACCAGCCTGGAGACGGGGCTTCCCAGCGTACCATGACCGGCGGCCGAAGAACCGGAGGCGGGAGGCGAAGGCCGAGAGTGGAGGCTAAGTGCACCTCCCCAGGCCAGTGCTGTCGCTGAAGGAGGCCAGCACGGCCCAACACCTGCAAATGAGAGTGAATACGCCAAATAATCCTGTCAGAGGAAATCTGGATACCTCGGTGTTTGGCGTCATTCCGTGCCGTCCAAAGAAACCAGAAGGCCAGGAGTAGGATATAGGTACGGATGCTCCGCGCATGTGGGGAGGACAGACGCCAAGCAGAGACCATCAGGTGGGGCGCATGTGTCCGCGGGGTTCGGATACGGAATAGGTCGGCAAGATGGCGCCACACGCGCTGGGCAACCGCCGACGAGAAGAATAAGTGTGCAAAAGTCTCGGATTCACTGCAGCACTGGCAGCGAGAAACAATAGGGAGACCCAGCCTCCAAAGGGCCTCGTCAACAGGTATCCGACGGCGAAATAAACGCCATAGGAATACCGACATCGTAGGCGTAAGTAGTGGCGACCAGAGGCAGCAGGAAAGCCAACTCCGAGCCCCGGCTGTCCGGCTCATCTCCCAGGCTGAAGTAGTAGTAAAAGTACCTGTGTCCGAAGCCTTCCATATCGGCTGATCCGCTATCAGGGGGTCAAACGGGATCGCAGAGACCCGCTGAACAAGGGATGCCGGAAGGTAGGCCTGAAGGCGCGTCAAATCCCACGACCCGTTAACCCACATCTCTTTCACCCGAATCGGCGGAGGGCGGTCCCGGCGGTCAGTGCAGAGAGGGCGATCGCCGCACCAAGTATCATACCAGAAGAAACAGTCCCCACGCCCCAAGTTCCAAATGATCTGCGTCTGTGCCTCATCGCGGATCTGGCAAAGACGTTTCCAGACCGGGCTGTCGTAGTTCCGGCAGGGGGCGATACCCGGGAAGGAGCTGCGGAAATATTTATGCTGGAGCGCGCGAGCCCAAAGAGAGGAACCATCTCTGAGACGCCACCACAATTTAAGCGAGAAGGCGCGAACCATGTCGGACAGGCGGCGAATACCAAGCCCGCCCTCGTCCTGGGGCCTCGCCGCATCCATCCAGGAAATCCAATGGCGGCGACGGTGGCCATGATAGGAGCCCCAGAAGAAACGAGCACAGAGCTGCTCCACTGAGTGTAGGACAGCCTGGGGGGGTTAAGGACCTGTAGGAGGTAAAGGGGAAGCGAGAAGAGCGTGCTTCTGATCAGTTGCAAGCGACCTCCGTGAGAGAGAACGGAGCGGTCCCAACGCTGCAGATATCGCCGCAGTTTCCCAAGTAGGTCTTCGTAGAGGATATTACGCCGATTGCCCACATAGAGCGGGGCGCCGAGGTACGTAAGGGGAAGTCCAACCCTGCCGAAACCAGTGACGGACTGAAGCTGTCGCTGGACCCTCTCCGGGCATCGGCGGCTAAATACCAGCTGACTTTTCTGACAGTTCACCATCTGGCCAGTAGTTCGCGCATACGTCGTCAGAAAATCCGTCAAGAGGCTGATTCGATCACCACGGGTATTGGCAAAGATGAGAACATCATCCGCATAGGCTAGGTGCGTCAATCGGAACCGACCACGACACCGATAGTACAGGTCCGGGTACCGATTGTATAGGCGCTCCAAGCCGCGAGATAAGAGATCTGCAGCCAAAACAAAGAGAGTCGGGGACAGGGGGTCTCCCTGCCTGAGGCCTCGCGAGGAGGGGAAGAAACCGCCCAAGTCCCCATTCACAAGAATCGAGTACCAAGCATGCTCGACACAATTCATAATCAAGGTGATAAAATGAGGCGGGAAACCGAACCTGGTAAGGGCATGTCGCAAGAACCGCCACGATACCCGATCGTATGCCTTATTCAAATCCAGTTTCAGCAGCAAATTGTGCGAGTCCCCCCTCAAATTGAGATCATGTACCATTTCCGATGCCAGCAAAATATTGTCTGCAATTGCCCGACCTTTGACAAAACCACTCTGGTGTGGCGACAGAAGCTGCGGCAGTAGCGGACCAAGTCGCACAGTGAGTAACTTCGTGAAGATCTTAGAACTCACATTACAGAGGCTGATAGGCCGAAAATCAGCCCAAGCGACTGGCCCGTCCGTCTTGGGGATAAGCACAAGTGTCGTTGCCGTATAGAACTTCAGAAGAGGAGCTCCCGAGAAGAAATCCAGAACAGCACCGAAAACATCCTCGTGAATAATATCCCAACACGTTTGATAGAAAGCGGCGGAAAAGCCATCAGGGCCAGCCACACTGTCCTTGTCAATCGAGAAAACCACAGCACGAACCTCCGCAAGTGTTGGTGGTTCCAGCAACCGAGCACATTCAGCCAAAGGAACCTGAGGCGGAGGGTCCGCCAGTGCATCCATCCCCGAGGTGTCTGCATCGTCAGGCTGACCAAACATCTCGGAGAAGTAGGTAATAGCTGACTGCTTAATGGCTGAGTGATCAGTGAGGGTACGAGCACCGTCCCTCATCGAGAAAAGCGTAGCCCGCCGACGCCGTTCCTTCACCATGGAGTGGAACATTCTGGAGTTTCGCTCTCCCTCAACTGCCCAACGACATGCTGCTTTTTGTTTCCAGAAGGCCTCCTCAAGAGAAATCGCATGTGTCAAGGCTGCTGCGCTCCGTTGACGACGGAGGAGGTTGGCGTCAGAGGGATCCCGATCGAAATCCGCTTCGCACTCCTCATCATCTTTCTCTGCTGCTGCAAGTACCTGAAACACATTACCAAATACCTGTTTGTTCCACCACTTCAGAGCCTGCTTGAGGCGTCCGAGTTTCAATCGCAGGTTGAGGAGACCGGTGGAGCCCGTCGGGACAACCCAACTCTGGCGGACGTGGTCCTGAAAAGAGTGGTGTCTAGTCCACATGTTCTGAAACCGGAATGCAGAGGCTAGGCGGTGCCGTTCATGCGAGAAACGGACCAAGAGCGGGGCGTGGTCCGAATGCATCCGCGGTAAGTGCCTGACTCGAGTTGTCTCCGCAAAATCCTCCCAGGCAGAGCTGTAAAGAATGCGATCAAGGCGCTCCCAAACCCGCCGATTGGTCCATGTGTGCGGGGGGCCCTCGAAACCAGCATCAATGAGGTTCGCATCGAGGATTGCGGTCGAGAAATCCTGAATAGAGCGCAATTTAGGCCGACCCGGGCCCTTCCGTTCAGATATATCGGCGATGGCATTAAAATCACCGCCAATCAGCCAGGGGGATCCCAGTGACGAAATCGCGGTGTCATGTAAGAAAGACCAAAGCTCGCGGCGCTGGGTGATAGAACACCTCGCATATATGCCAGATAAAAGAAAAGGCCGGCGAATCTGTGGAGATGATACCTGCACATGAAGACACTGATCGATCTCCGATATAGGCGCCAGTGTATAAGAATCATCAGCAAGAATCCAGATAGAATTAGCCGTGTTAGTTAGCATCTGAGAGAAACCAAACCGCCGGCAGAAGAAAGCAGTGTCCGCCAGAACCATGGGTTCAAGGATGATGAGAAGGCGGATACGGTGTTGCTTACAAAGCCAATGTACCTCCCGTTGAGCCCTGGGGTTACCAATTCCTCGAACATTCCAGACCAGAATGTAGATGTCTGTCATCGAGTACTAGCAGAAGGGCGACGAGAGGAACTTACTTGCTGACGAGAGATGCTGCGGGTGATCGGCCTAGAGAAGGTTGGCGGCAGAGCCTGTGGCCGGTCATCCGACACTGTCTCCAAGGATCCGCTGAGAGACGGAGGATCAGCAGCCTGGTTCAAAACGCACACCCCTCTGCTCGGATGCGACTCCGTCGACAGAGCGATAACAGGGAGCTGTTCCGACGAAGTCCGCATGAGGGGTGGGTTCGGACCAGATTCAGGGAGGAGCTCTGTCCTTGTAGTTGCATCAGCAGGGAGATCACAAGAGTGAAGATCAGTGGTACCTCTCGGGGAGAGAGACAGTGAATCAATGAGGGGCGGTTGGCCATCCATAATAAGGGGCGAGTCACCATCCGAGTCCTCGGCGAAAGTGGCATGAAGTGCAGAGTCCTCATCCCGCTGGGTGTCCGAGGAAGGAGAACCCGTGGCCGATAGGCATGTGGCCGACGTGATCTTTCAGTAGGGTTTAGGGTTTAGGGTTTAGGGTTTAGGGTTTAGGGTTTAGGGTTTAGGGTTTAGGGTTTAGGGTTTAGGGTTTAGGGTTTAGGGTTTAGGGTTTAGGGTTTAGGGTTTAGGGTTTAGGGTTTAGGGTTTAGGGGTTAGGGTTTAGGGTTTAGGGGTTTAGGGTTTAGGGTTTAGGGTTTAGGGTTTAGGGTTTAGGGTTTAGGGTTTAGGGTTTAGGGTTTAGGGTTTAGGGTTTAGGGTTTAGGGTTTAGGGTTTAGGGTTTAGGGTTTAGGGTTTAGGGTTTAGGGTTTAGGGTTTAGGGTTTAGGGTTTAGGGTTTAGGGTTTAGGGTTTAGGGTTTAGGGTTTAGGGTTTAGGGTTTAGGGTTTAGGGTTTAGGGTTTAGGGTTTAGGGTTTAGGGTTTAGGGTTTAGGGTTTAGGGTTAGGGTTTAGGGTTTAGGGTTTAGGGTTTTAGGGTTTAGGGTTTAGGGTTTAGGGTTAGGGTTTAGGGTTTAGGGTTTAGGGTTTAGGGTTTAGGGTTTAGGGTTTAGGGTTTAGGGTTTAGGGTTTAGGGTTTAGGGTTTAGGGTTTAGGGTTTAGGGTTTAGGGTTTAGGGTTTAGGGTTTAGGGTTTAGGGTTTAGGGTTTAGGGTTTAGGGTTGGGTTTAGGGTTTAGGGTTTAGGGTTTAGGGTTTAGGGTTTTTTTTTTTTTTTTTTTTTTTTTTTTTTTTTTTTTTTTTTTTTTTTTTCCTTTGGCTGGGCTCAAAGAGCTGCCTACGTACCCCAACGGGATCAAGCCATACGTAGTTCTGCAAAGTTCGGTACAAGTGCTGCAAATGTAAATAAAGAGTGTAAGCAAATAAAAGCTAACGGAAGCGAAAGCACGGAAGGCCCGCCGCGTCAGCATGGATGAGGCCACGGGTCCTCGCTGGGATGTCCGCCGGCTCAAGGATCCGCATATGAGGAAGGGCAACAGAGGTGTTCGCCAAGTTGTCCGCCACTTTATTGCCCTCGCGGAAAATATGAGAGATCCTCCACTCGATGCTGCGAAGCTGTAGGCGCAGGTGGTGGAGACAAGGCTGGAGAGTCCAGTGTCCCGTCGAGGAGGAGATGAGAGAGATACTGCTGGCCGAGTCCGTCTCGATCCAGAGAGGGAGGAGGCCGCGGGCAACCGCCAGGTCCACTCCAGATCGAATCGCCTGCAGTTCGGCCAAAGTGTTCGTCGTATTCAAAAGGGGAACTTGGAATGCCACAATTGGGGCGCCGGTGGCATCCCGAATGACGCCCGCGGCTCCAGCGGCGCCTGGATTCCCGAGCGATGCCCCATCAGTGTTGAGTTTGAACCAGCCTGGAGACGGGGCTTCCCAGCGTACCATGACCGGCGGCCGAAGAACCGGAGGCGGGAGGCGAAGGCCGAGAGTGGAGGCTAAGTGCACCTCCCCAGGCCAGTGCTGTCGCTGAAGGAGGCCAGCACGGCCCAACACCTGCAAATGAGAGTGAATACGCCAAATAATCCTGTCAGAGGAAATCTGGATACCTCGGTGTTTGGCGTCATTCCGTGCCGTCCAAAGAAACCAGAAGGCCAGAAGTGGGATATAGGTACGGATGCTCCGCGCATGTGGGGAGGACAGACGCCAAGCAGAGACCATCAGGTGGGGCGCATGTGTCCGCGGGGTTCGGATACGGAATAGGTCGGCAAGATGGCGCCACACGCGCTGGGCAACCGCCGACGAGAAGAATAAGTGTGCAAAAGTCTCGGATTCACTGCAGCACTGGCAGCGAGAAACAATAGGGAGACCCAGCCTCCAAAGGGCCTCGTCAACAGGTATCCGACGGCGAAATAAACGCCATAGGAATACCGACATCGTAGGCGTAAGTAGTGGCGACCAGAGGCAGCAGGAAAGCCAACTCCGAGCCCCGGCTGTCCGCTCATCTCCCAGGCTGAGGTAGTAGTAAAAGTACCTGTGTCCGAAGCCTTCCATATCGGCTGATCCGCTATCAGGGGGTCAAAAGGAATCGCAGAGACCCGCTGAACAAGGGATGCCGGAAGGTAGGCCTGAAGGCGCGTCAAATCCCACGACCCGTTAACCCACATCTCTTTCACCCGAATCGGCGGAGGGCGGTCCCGGCGGTCAGTGCAGAGAGGGCGATCGCCGCACCAAGTATCATACCAGAAGAAACAGTCCCCACGCCCCAAGTTCCAAATGATCTGCGTCTGTGCCTCATCGCGGATCTGGCAAAGACGTTTCCAGACCGGGCTGTCGTAGTTCCGGCAGGGGGCGAGACCCGGGAAGGAGCTGCGGAAATATTTATGCTGGAGCGCGCGAGCCCAAAGAGAGGAACCATCTCTGAGACGCCACCACAATTTAAGCGAGAAGGCGCGAACCATGTCGGACAGGCGGCGAATACCAAGCCCGCCCTCGTCCTGGGGCCTCGCCGCATCCATCCAGGAAATCCAATGGCGGCGACGGTGGCCATGATAGGAGCCCCAGAAGAAACGAGCACAGAGCTGCTCCACTGAGTGTAGGACAGCCTGGGGGGGGTTAAGGACCTGTAGGAGGTAAAGGGGAAGCGAGAAGAGCGTGCTTCTGATCAGTTGCAAGCGACCTCCGTGAGAGAGAACGGAGCGGTCCCAACGCTGCAGATATCGCCGCAGTTTCCCAAGTAGGTCTTCGTAGAGGATATTACGCCGATTGCCCACATAGAGCGGGGCGCCGAGGTACGTAAGGGGAAGTCCAACCCTGCCGAAACCAGTGACGGACTGAAGCTGTCGCTGGACCCTCTCCGGGCATCGGCGGTTAAATACCAGCTGACTTTTCTGACAGTTCACCATCTGGCCAGTAGTTCGCGCATACGTCGTCAGAAAATCCGTCAAGAGGCTGATTCGATCACCACGGGTATTGGCAAAGATGAGAACATCATCCGCATAGGCTAGGTGCGTCAATCGGAACCGACCACGACACCGATAGTACAGGTCCGGGTACCGATTGTATAGGCGCTCCAAGCCGCGAGATAAGAGATCTGCAGCCAAAACAAAGAGAGTCGGGGACAGGGGGTCTCCCTGCCTGAGGCCTCGCGAGGAGGGGAAGAAACCGCCCAAGTCCCCATTCACAAGAATCGAGTACCAAGCATGCTCGACACAATTCATAATCAAGGTGATAAAATGAGGCGGGAAACCGAACCTGGTAAGGGCATGTCGCAAGAACCGCCACGATACCCGATCGTATGCCTTATTCAAATCCAGTTTCAGCAGCAAATTGTGCGAGTCCCCCCTCAAATTGAGATCATGTACCATTTCCGATGCCAGCAAAATATTGTCTGCAATTGCCCGACCTTTGACAAAACCACTCTGGTGTGGCGACAGAAGCTGCGGCAGTAGCGGACCAAGTCGCACAGTGAGTAACTTCGTGAAGATCTTAGAACTCACATTACAGAGGCTGATAGGCCGAAAATCAGCCCAAGCGACTGGCCCGTCCGTCTTGGGGATAAGCACAAGTGTCGTTGCCGTATAGAACTTCAGAAGAGGAGCTCCCGAGAAGAAATCCAGAACAGCATCGAAAACATCCTCGTGAATAATATCCCAACACGTTTGATAGAAAGCGGCGGAAAAGCCATCAGGGCCAGCCACACTGTCCTTGTCAATCGAGAAAACCACAGCACGAACCTCCGCAAGTGTTGGTGGTTCCAGCAACCGAGCACATTCAGCCAAAGGAACCTGAGGCGGAGGGTCCGCCAGTGCATCCATCCCCGAGGTGTCTGCATCGTCAGGCTGACCAAACATCTCGGAGAAGTAGGTAATAGCTGACTGCTTAATGGATGAGTGATCAGTGAGGGTACGAGCACCGTCCCTCATCGAGAAAAGCGTAGCCCGCCGACGCCGTTCCTTCACCATGGAGTGGAACATTCTGGAGTTTCGCTCTCCCTCAACTGCCCAACGACATGCTGCTTTTTGTTTCCAGAAGGCCTCCTCAAGAGAAATCGCATGTGTCAAGGCTGCTGCGCTCCGTTGACGACGGAGGAGGTTGGCGTCAGAGGGATCCCGATCGAAATCCGCTTCGCACTCCTCAGCATCTTTCTCTGCTGCTGCAAGTACCTGAAACACATTACCAAATACCTGTTTGTTCCACCACTTCAGAGCCTGCTTGAGGCGTCCGAGTTTCAATCGCAGGTTGAGGAGACCGGTGGTGCCCGTCGGGACAGCCCAACTCTGGCGGACGTGGTCCTGAAAAGAGTGGTGTCTAGTCCACATGTTCTGAAACCGGAATGCAGAGGCTAGGCGGTGCCGTTCATGCGAGAAACGGACCAAGAGCGGGGCGTGGTCCGAATGCATCCGCGGTAAGTGCCTGACTCGAGTTGTCTCCGCAAAAACCTCCCAGGCAGAGCTGTAAAGAATGCGATCAAGGCGCTCCCAAACCCGCCGATTGGTCCATGTGTGCGGGGGGCCCTCGAAACCAGCATCAATGAGGTTCGCATCGAGGATTGCGGTCGAGAAATCCTGAATAGAGCGCAATTTAGGCCGACCCGGGCCCTTCCGTTCAGATATATCGGCGATGGCATTAAAATCACCGCCAATCAGCCAGGGGGATCCCAGTGACGAAATCGCGGTGTCATGTAAGAAAGACCAAAGCTCGCGGCGCTGGGTGATAGAACACCTCGCATATATGCCAGATAAAAGAAAAGGCCGGCGAATCTGTGGAGATGATACCTGCACATGAAGACACTGATCGATCTCCGATATAGGCGCCAGTGTATAAGAATCATCAGCAAGAATCCAGATAGAATTAGCCGTGTTGGTTAGCATCTGAGAGAAACCAAACCGCCGGCAGAAGAAAGCAGTGTCCGCCAGAACCATGGGTTCAAGGATGATGAGAAGGCGGATACGGTGTTGCTTACAAAGCCAATGTACCTCCCGTTGAGCCCTGGGGTTACCAATTCCTCGAACATTCCAGACCAGAATGTAGGTGTCCGTCATCGAGTACTAGCAGAAGGGCGACGAGAGGAACTTACTTGCTGACGAGAGATGCTGCGGGTGATCGGCCTAGAGAAGGTTGGCGGCAGAGCCTGTGGCCGGTCATCCGACACTGTCTCCAAGGATCCGCTGAGAGACGGAGGATCAGCAGCCTGGTTCAAAACGCACACCCCTCTGCTCGGATGCGACTCCGTCGACAGAGCGACAACAGGGAGCGGTTCCGACGAAGTCCGCAGGAGGGGTGGGTTCGGACCAGATTCACGGAGGAGCTCTGTCCTTGTAGTTGCATCAGTAGGGAGATCACAAGAGTGAAGATCAGTGGTACCTCTCGGGGAGAGAGACAGTGAATCAATGAGGGGCGGTTGGCCATCCTTAATAAGGGGCGAGTCACCATCCGAGTCCTCGGCGAAAGTGGCATGAAGTGCAGAGTCCTCATCCCGCTGGGTGTCCGAGGAAGGAGAACCCGTGGCCGATAGGCATGTGTCCACTGAAAGATCACGTCGATCACAGATAGGTGATGCAGGGGGGTCCGAGAGCAGCACTGCCTTCCCCTTATCCAGGCCATGACCAGAGGGGAGTCCCCAGATTGCCAAAGACTGAGCAGGAGGAAGCGACACAGGCTCCGGGGGTACCTGCATATCATCAGGAAGCAGTGGTAAAGGCGGCGAGGGTACCTGATCGTCCAAAGGGGGCTGCAGAAAGAGACCGAGGGCTGGAGCGGTGGCAGGAGTCGCTGGAGTGGGACTCAGCCGACAGTCGTCCAGCGGGGAAGCAGGACTGTCGATCGGGGGCTCAGCTGTAGTCTGTCCAGCCAGAGGGCGGACCGGAGAGGTTTCCGAAGGCGCCCGGAAGTCCCCAAAAGTAACTCGAACACCAGAGGTAAGCAGGATCGCAGAGGCATCCCCCCGTGAGTGGGCAAAGGTCACCCGAGGAGGAGCGTGGGGGCGATGAGCCTCCGCAGGGCCGCTGAGATGCGCCGGTATTACCTGCTGTGAATTCCTGGCCGTCTGTGATGGATTTGGGGCCACTTGTGTCTCCCCAAAGGACACCCGCACACCTGAACGAAGGCGTCTGGAACCGTTCAACTCCGGTATGTCATCAGAAGGTCTCCGGGTAGAAGGCTGGGGGTCCTGGCGGAGGGGCCGAAGAGGAGCCTGCAAGGAGCCAGAATCATTAGTGATACCAGTAGAAGGCGTACCCCGATTTCGATTGCGGCGCCGACGACGGCGTCGAGCAGTGGGGGGCCGGGATTCCATGATATCACCAGAGGCAGGGGCCGCAGAGATCTCAGAAGGGCCATGCACCGAGTCATGGCGACCAGAAGGCGCAGCAGGAGGATCCTGCGCAGCTGATACGGTCGCTGGTACCGGCTGCGAAGAAGGTCTGCGTAAACAAGCCTCTGCTTTATGTCCGAGATGGCGGCAGAGTGAGCAGAAACTAGGTAGACGCTCATAGATGACCTTCTGCTCGAGCACACCAGTACCCACATCAATCTCGAAGGCATGCAGGAGGGGCTTCGTAAGGTCAATTTCCACACAGACTCTGGCGTGGGAGCACCGACTCCGAGTCGCCGTAGGGGTATCAACCTTCAGAGGGGTCCCAATGCCCAGCAGCAACCGTAAATAAAAGATCTCTGTGATACATGTGGAGAGGAAGTAGTGGGAGCGTAACCCACACCGGAACATGTGGGGGTTCCTCGGTAGTTTTGAAATCGGGGGGTCCATTTGAGAACTCTCATCGGGAATCCTTTGATGAACCAAGTTCCTCGAATCCAAAGTCGCATATAATCAGCCTCGGTAGTGAGGCGAATCACAATATGGCGGTGATTAAGATGCTGCAAAACAAACTTCCCCGCCAAACAGAAACTCGCAAAACCTTCGGTAAGATCTTTCCAAGAAGAGTACCCATGAGAGAATTTACCGATAAGAATGTACGGGTGCGAGGCTGTGTACCTTGCTGTTTCGTCAGCAGTAAAAGCAAGGCGCGGCTGTCCAGCAGTAGAAATCCATTGTCCAATAGCAGTCGGACGAGGCTCCGCCAGAAAAGAGTAAGGACTGTCCTCAGGAATCTCGGAGTGGAGTGAGTCCGGAGGTGACAGCATTGGCAAAAGACTTGTGGGAATGGAGATGGTTAGTAGCAGAGGTGAGGCGTACCGAACCATCAGTTTGGGGAGGTTGCTGGCGGCCGGCAGCAGCCTGAGCGGCCATATCCGGCAATTCCACGGCAGAAGCCCTAGCTCCGGAAGGAGTCGGCGGCTGTCATCGGAGACGGTGGTAAAGGATGGGGTGTGCTGGGGCTGCCAGGGCCAGAGAATCAACAGTGCCGTCAGACCGGCGCTCAGAGCGACAGAGCAGCAGAGAAACCGACGACGACAAGGGCCAGAGGCAGCCGTGAAGTCTGGGCACCGTTCAGGCACTGAACCCGCGTCTGGGGGCTTCTGGGTCGGGAGACACAGTGGCGGGACCAGGAGGGTGGTCTGGCGTCAGGGTCGGGCGGAGAGTAGCGGGGCGTCGTGTCGGGATGACAAAACGTCGGGGTCAGTGACCGCCGCGACACCTGGGCCCCAGTCGGGAAGTGTTCTGGCGTCGGGGGCACCGACTGGGGGTTGGCGGGGTCGGGGAGAAAAAGTGGTGGCACCGAGTCGGGACAAACCGTCGGGACCAGTGACAACCACGAACCCTGGCCTCGGGCGGGAGTGTGGTCGGGCAGCGAAGACGGTCGGAGAGGCGCCGAGTCGGGGCAACCTTCGGGACCGGAGACAGCCTCGGTCGGGCCAAGGTCGGGATCAACCTTCGGGAGCAGAGACGGCCTCGGCGGGCCTCGGTCGGGATCAACCTTCGAGACCAGAGGCGACCTCGGTCGGGCCTCGGTCGGGATCAACCTTCGGGACCAGAGACGGCCTCGGGCGGGCCTCGATCGGGATCAACCGT